>NC_079324.1:9130565-18278065 GCF_029931775.1 Euleptes europaea | reverse complement strand
CGTGATGCAGAGGCAGGCAGTGAGCGGCAAACCACCTCTGACCGTCTCTTGCCTCGAAAATCCTATGGGGTCACCATAAAGCTGTGACTTGATGGCACTTTCCTCCACCACATCTGGCCCAGATCCCCAACCTCACCCGACTTCTTGTAGCCCTGCCCCAACCAGAATTCTCAAACCATGTACCAAATTTCACATGACCTTTTTGTACCTGAGTTATGCTACTGGAGTGATAAAACAAGTCTCTGTTTAAGCACGAGAGAGTGACACATACTTAGAAAAGGGATGGCTTTAGGGATGGCAAGATAGGGCAATCTCATCCCAAACCTCTCTGCTTTAAATATAAAATTTGCTTTTATCGTTACTTGCCTTGGGTTTTGACTTGTTCAAGAAGGTGGATTTATAAAAAATTTTTAAAATCAACTGATCAATAATGTGGGATCATTCTCTGGCCAGTTTATTGAGACTACAGACTAAGGGGCCAGCCACAGGAGATGCCCTGTACTTTTTAAAACAGCAGTAGCAGACCATGGCTTGAGAATCCGGACAATGGTTTGTGTGTGTGTGTGGGGGGGGAGGTTAACACTTTCAGCCCTGGATAGCTTTGCAGATCAAATCTGATCTGGGCCTCACACAGCAGCTACTGCCTTAAAAACAAAAACAAACCATGATGCTTGGATCCCAAGCCATGGTTCTCCAAGAGCTGAACCCTTTGCCACTATGGAGTGGTCTTCTGCTACCCAGCCCTTTCCATTAGAACAAGAAATTTCTGTTCATGTAAGATCAGCATTTTTCAATATGTCAAAAGGTTATCTAGTGTCAGAGGAAAGATTGGCCCAGTGGAGAGCCACCTCTGTGGCACAACCACCTCTGAAACACAGTGTTTTGGGATTTTTCTTTCTTTCTTCTGCAATGCAACCTTTCATGCATTCAATCCGAGAGCGAGGCTTTGAACTCTGAAGGTCCTTGCTCATCTCCTTCTCTGCTTTGGAGGGGCCAGAGCTCAGATCAGGACCTGTATCGCTATGCTTACTCCACTGGGACAAACAGATGCTTCGAGGGGCCATTTCAGATTGGGAAAATGGCACTGGTGGGGGGGAGGGGAGAAGAAGAAAAAGAGTTGGTTTTTTTATGTAGACTTTCTCTACCACTTAAGGAAGAATTAAACCAGCTTACAATCTCCTTCCCTTCCCCTCCCTACAACAGACACCATGTGAGGTAAGTGGGGCTGAGAGAGCTCTAAGAGAGCTGTGACTAGCCCAAGGTCACCCAGCTGGCTTCATGTGGAGGAGCGGGGAAACAAATCCAGTTCACCAGATTAGCATTCACCACTCATGTGGAGGAGTGGGGAATCAAACCTGGTTCTCCAGATTAGAGTCCACCGCTCCTAACCACTGCTCTTAACCACTACACCATGCAGGAGGTGAAACTTGCTCCCCATGCCCCACAGTCCTGAACCAAATCTGAGCCCCACACTCCTGTATTAAAAATAACACCAAACACCACTCAGGTGCTCATTCATGGTGCTCCCCAATGTCTTGTGTAGTTTGGCTGCTAAAAGGTCATGACTGCAAAAAGTTTAATAATTTGATTTTGCAGTTGGATTTTTATTTTGCTTGGAAGCTATTCAGTGAGTACTTTGTACTGAAAAGCAGAGTACAATGAACGTTTGTGATCCAGGCACATAAGCAAGTAGACCATTAACAGCAATAATAATCTGATCCTGGGAAGTCAACAACGAAACAAAAGCCAAAGGCAGAAAAGCTAAAGTCTCCACTCAGCATCAAAGAGAACACACTCAGAGCAAGGCCTTTTATGCATGGGTAGTTTCCGCTGGATATGCTGCTCTACCGATACACAGTATTGGAACTTGAATTCTCAAATCACTATGCACAGGGGCTTTTCCTCCCAAAGAGATTCCCTGAGTACTTGTGGTTAAATTTATGCATTACCAGGGGAAATGCGGGGCTTCAGAACTTCTCGCTAGGGTTCTCACTAGTTGCAAACAAAACAACCTGTTTGATCAGGCTGACATCTGAAACTGACGACACTCGGTGTGAAACTGACCAAAACCGGCCTCATAGTATTCCAGTTTCAAGGGGAGGGGTTGACAGGAAAGACAAGTGGGAGGGAGAAGTGAGAATGGCTGCGGGGAGAAACCCCTGAATTGACAAGTATGTACAGGACCAGCTTTCAATTTGGGATTGAGGCAGACATTAAACTCGGGGTAAAACAACATCCACAAAACACGGGGGAAATGCGAGGGGAGAGCATGGCGACTTCTAGAGGTCGAGGAAATACATGCATAATGAAAACAAAGCCCCAAAGTACTCAGGGCTTGACGGCGACGAAAACAACCCGTGCATTAAAGGCCCAACTGTGGTGGTGGCGGTGGTGGTGGAGGAGGAGGAGGAGGAGGAGAAGAAGAAGAAGTTCGTTTTTATATGCCGGCTTTCTCTACCACTTAAGGAAGAATCAAACCGGCTTACAATCACCTTCCCCTCCCCTCCCTACAACAGACATCCTGTGAGGTAGGTGGGGCTGAGAGAGCTCTAAGAGAGCTGTGACTAGCCCAAGGTCACCCAGCTGGCTTCATGTGCAGGAGTGGGGACACAGCAGTCCAAGGAGAACTGAGCAGGAAACATATGCAGAGAGACCAAATTATCCTCGCAGCAGAGTGGATTTTGAGGCCAATTCAATGGCCCACATTGGAAAACATTCCAAAGCTGCTTTGCCGTTTCTGTGTAGAAGCAGCATCTAAATGCGCAAGGCTACTAGTGGGGAGCTATGGGGACAAAATTACTAGGTGCCCATAGAGTCAGACAAATCATATGATATCCCGTGTTTCGGTTGGGATGGGTGGTTTTGGGGAGGGGTAAAGAAGAGATGGGATCTAGGAATCTTTCTCTGGAGATTCATCGTAGCTCTCAACAGTTGTGTGGGACTGCGCAAGGACCACGAAGAACAATAGTTATGGCAGAAGATCATGTTCAGACTAATCTAACAATCTCACAAACTTTAACACGATGGTTAAACTGCACTTCTTAACATATTAGCAAATATATGGATACATTAAACCCTTTGATCCCTGCCTAAAAAAAATCCTTGAAGCTGATAGGAAATGGTGTTTCCTACTTCCTGTTTTATTAAGGTTTATTTTACAACTGTATTAAATAGGTTATAAAGGACAATTCTGCTATTACACCCTTCCCTGCTTAGACTTAATAAATATTATATCCCACACCATCCATTAAAGCCAAGCAGTGGAGAAAATAAGTGAGCTAGTAATCTCCTCCGCAGATGTAAAATACCCTTAATAAACTTGGGGTGTATAACAGTCAGGAACAAATTACTCATGTCTGCTTTAATAAAATAGTACTCTTAAAGTAGTATTATTCTTAAAGTACTGACATTCCCACCGGCACAACGAACAGATCCTTTCAAAGCAACACAGATTGTTAAAAACGGCAAGATATCTTCCTGCAATAGAGAGTTTGTGTCCGAGAAGATACCAGGTTTGTCGAGGAAACATCGAGGGAGCAATAAAGCTGATGGGAAGCATATTTCTCAGTGGTATTTTAGCACTGTGAAAAATTCAATCACTGGGAAAAAATGTTTTGCTGTAAACATTTGAAGAGTCATATAAAAGCAATAGCTTCCCCGCAGCACCTGCTTAAATAATTTTAAGAGGCAAAATACAGTTGTCCTCCCCATCTTTGAAAAGCCATCGGAGACCGTTTCCTATTAATAACCCTAAAGGCATCAAGACAGGGCCCTTGTAACAATCAGGTATAATTGTCAGCCAAAATAAAGGACATTTGACCAGCTGTGTGAATCTGTTCAGGAACCATGTATCACCCAAGATTATCCAACAGAAATATAGGACGTGCAAATTCTAACCTTCTCACACTGCAATCCTTCCAATGTTATGCCCTTCTAAAGTCCAATGAAGACAATGGGCTTAGAAGTGTGTAACTCTTCTTCGAGCTGTACTTTCAGGGTTCTACTACAATGGCTTCTGGAATCTGAATGGAAGAATAGCCTGGCTGGATCAAACCAAGAGTCCATCTAATCTAGCATCCAGTTTCCCACAATGGACAATGTTCTTGGGGACCCTACAAGTAGGGCATAGACCTTAGCTTTCCAAGGTCACCTTCAAATATCTGATAGTCAGATTGCTTTACAATATGGCTTTTATTTGTCCTTTATAGATTTATGTAATCGTTTATAAGAATATAAGGGCTTGCTGGATCAAACGAAAGGATCAGCATCCCGTTTCCCAATGTGGTTCGTCTATCCCTTCTGGGAAGCCCACAAGCAAGGTACTGATAGCAGCAGCCACTACTCTCTTTGCCCTATACTGAGTGGTATTCACAAGTATACAGCTTGTGTACATGGTTAAGAACCATTTGTAGTCTAATCCCCTTTTACCAAAGGCGAACAATATGTGGGATGTTGATAACATCAACATCTGGTGATGAAAAGTGCCATCAAGTAACAGACAACCTATGGTGACTCATAAGGTTTTCAAAGCAAGAGAAGAACAGAGATGGGTTGCCATTGCCTGCCTCTGCGTAGGGACCATGGACTTCCTTGGTGTTCTCCCATCCAAGTACTAACCAGGGTTCACCCTGCTTAATTTGTGAGATTTGATGAGATCAAAGTAGCCTGGGCCATCCAGGTCAGGACAAAATCTACACCTGCCCTACAAAAAAGAAAAAGAAGAAGAAGAAGAAGAAGAAGAAGGATACCTTGTGAGGTAGGTGGGGCTGAGAGAGCTGTGACTGGCCCAAGATCACCCAGCTGGGTTCATGTGGGGAAACAAATCCAGTTCACCAGATTAGTGTCCGCCGCTCATGTGGAGGAGTGGGGAATCAAACCTGGTTCTCCAGATTCACTGCTCAAACCACCGCTCTTAGCCACTGCACCACTCTGTCTCCTGTCAAAAACAGGAGAGTGCTTACATAACCCAGACTTCACTGAAATCAAACTTAGTCAGGGTCTAGGTTTACCTAATCTAATATGAATATGCTTGTGTCATGATTGTGAAACCTATTATGGGCCGATTCACACAATCAGTTATGATCAGACAGTTGCCATCAGGTGAGCGGGGAGAGTTTTGTGCCTCCCAGATGGATGTGGACTCAATTCTCATGATGGTGTCTGGAACCACGCAACTTCAGCCTTCTCCCCCCAATGGCCATCTTTGCAACCTGAAATGTCCCTGAAGCGCACCATGATCAGAATAAGGCTCATGTGCCTCAAAGTACTCGAGGCACCCACAGGAAACTTTGCATTGTGTGAATCGGATCAAACAGTGTCAGAACAGAACCGGTTCAAATCCTTTCTCAGTCCAGTGGGTGACTTGAGGCCAGTCACTCTCTGCTCAACCTAATCTACCTTGCAGGGTTGATGGGAGGATAAAGTGCATATGCCACCCTGAATTTATAGCAAAATGTAATAAATGGATGTTTGGGCCCGAACTTGACCCATTTCTGATCCTTGGCAGGATATGGAGTGTCCTGGCTGACACTTCTTTGTCTGGGGCAAGTTTGTCACCTTTAGACCATCTGTGCGTGTGTGTGCATAAAGTGCCGTCAAGTCACAGCCGACTTATGGCGACCCCTTTTGGGGTTTTCATGGCAAGAGACTAACAGAGGTTTGCCAGTGCCTTCCTCTGCACAGCAACCCTGGCATTCCTCGGTGGTCTCCCATCCAAATACTAACCAGGGCTGACCCTGCTTAGCTTCTGAGATCTGACGAGATCAGGCTAGCCTGGGCCATCCAGGTCAACCTAGACCTGGATGACCATCTACAACCACACAAATTCTAAAGCTGCAGATGAGAGAGATTATATGTTACTCCCCCCCCCCCATTAATCTTGTGGTGATGGATTGCGAAAGACCTGTGGTTTGTTAACTATCATCATGGTCCTTTAAGGATACTAGTGCTTCTCCCAGCTGTAGTATTCAGAGAGGTACTGCCTCTGAACGAGGAGGTTCCATCAAATCATCATGGCTGATAGCTATTGATGGATGTCTCCTCCATCAGTGTGTCTACTTCCCTTTTCAAAGCCATCAAAATTAGTAGCAGTGAATGCTATGCATTGGACAAAGAAGGCCTTTCCTTTGTCCGTCCTGAGTCTGTTCCCCATCAGCTTCCTCATAGGGAAGGAGCTCCAACTCCTTGATCATTCTGGTTGCCCTTTTCTGCAACTTCTGTTAAAATGGCTGCTCGCAGTGTTCAGGGACCAGAAGACTCAACCTTGCAAACCCCTGCGCATGCACCGACTGTCCCTGGATTTCATGTTCTGCACAGGGTTCCTGGTGGCCACGCACTGTAGAGGAAGAGGAAACGTGACCACCCTTATTGGTCTTCTCACCAAATTGTCTCCACACCTTCCTGGAACACAGTTCAGTAAAGCAGAGCATTAGAAACTATTTGCCAAGACAAACCACGCAAATGTCTCAATGAACACAGCAAAGTAATCGTAATGAACGGGGAAGTATATCAGTCTTGATTACTACCTGTACATTCCCCCCCCCCCAAGGTTTTTTTCCGGTGGTGACTGCAGAAAAATAGGGCCATTCACTCTTTCAGATTAATGAAGTAGCGTATAACCTCTGTACTTCAATTGTTCTCAAACAATAAAACATGTTCCTGCTTTTACAGCCCATTCTGTTTGGATTTATATCCTTCAGTAATAGCTTTTGACTGAAAAAAGCTACTTGTTCTATCTGTGGGGGGGGGGGAAGAAGAGAGAAGCTAGTGTCCTCAGATCATGCAAATTGGAGTCTGAGCCTGGAAATGAAATCAAGCCCAAGTAATCAACTACAGAAACTTTTAAATTGCCCAAAGAAAACATCCTGATCGTTAAGAGTGTAGCCTGTAGCCATCGACAGCTGGCCCAAACCGTCATTCAAAGCCCATTTTGAAGCAGGACCAGGATCAGGGGCTCTCTGGAGTTGCGGTCCGCCTTGTGTTGTTTCAACCAACACTATTGTTATCTCTAGTGACATTACCAAAATTCTACATTACTCTGTTCCAGAACAGAAATTAGTCCAGCTTGTCTTTATTCCAAACCGATCATAATCCCTCTCCCCGCTGGATCATAACCTTTCCTCCCTGGTGTTGGGGCCCCTGGGAAATGTAGTTTTCCTAAAGCGCCCAAGTCTTTCATTTGGATGTATCCCCCCTGTGCTGGGAGTCTCGGCCATACAATCATTCTATGGCGCAATATCTCTCATGTCTAACCAAACCCCAACAGTGAAGAGTATATATGCTCACCAGATTAAATGCATTACCATCTGCCATACTATATGGAAGATTTAATAAAGTCCCATATGTGGATAGGGTCTGTCCATGTGAAGAGGGGGATATAGAAACCGTTTCTCATGTCCTCCTTAAGTGTTTGCTCTATGCTAGGGGCTGATCTCAACTCATAGACCCATTATTTGCTGACAGGGAATGGCTACCTGCTAAAACTAAGGTGTTCTTCCTGATGACCACACAGGACCCACTAACAATTGACTCAGCGGCAAGGTTCCGACAGCTCGCAATCAGAAAACGTGATTGTAATTTTGCACCACATAATTGCAGACTTGGGATAGTGATAATCAAGTAACCAACCTAGCATATCCGTATGTTTGTATAATACGATTTCATTGTAAATTTTACTGTTTGACACTTGCATATCTTCTATAATAGGATTTTATTGTAAACTCCATTGCATGATGTCCCTTTTAATGCCAATAAAGGCTTTTGTATTCACACTCATTTGGATGTATGATGCCACAGGAAGAAATGTTCTATATCCGGGCACTAGTTCTACTTTCTTGCTGACCTTTATTATTCTGCAGAAAGTCAGTTTGAACACATGAACACATGAAGCTGCCTTGTACTGAATCAGACCCTTGGTCCATCAAAGTCAGTATTGTCTACTCAGACCGACAGCGGCTCTCCAGGGTCTCAGGAAGAGGTCTTTCACATCACCTACTTGCCTGGTCTCTTTAACTGGAGATGCCAGGAACTGAACCTAGATAATTCTGAATGCCAAGCAGATGCTCTACCACTGAGCCACAGCCCCTTCTCCCATATAAACTTGAGATGATTGTTTGAGGCCATGCTCAAGCCTTTGGAGGTTAGGCAGGTAGCTACCATAGCTATAGCCTTCTTTGTGGTGGTTCTCTGATTACGGAATGCCTTCCCTACAGTCAGGGAGTTTACACCATTCCATCAGCTCTGGGTAAATAATTTCAAGTGCATGGTCTTAAAGACTTACTGAAGCTCAATAGATTTGGATTAAGTCAGTTCTAGGTTGGGAACCTCATGGATACCATCTTGAGTTCTATGATGGAACAAAACTGGGATATCAATGAAACAAATAATTATCTTACTGCCTGCTGTTGCTTGTTCGGTCACTGTTGTGCGTGTGTTGACTGAAGGTTTTAATTCATGTGGATTTTAATTTTGTATAGTTTTATTTTGGGTTGAATACCTGAAGATAGATGAACTGGGTCAAAATATTTCTATTCCATAAAACCGCCCAATAAACTTGAGGCCAACTGGATTTCTGTTACACCTCTGGGCTTAATCATCTGTCTGACATGGATGGGGGGGAGTCATTTTCCTTCTCTTTCCTTCTCCAAACGAACACTTCTTTGCTGTTTCAATAACATTAATGTTACACTATGAATCTTTAGAAGGGACCCACCATGAGGAACACTCATCCTTTGGAAGCATGTTAGTTTATCCATCATAAAAAAGCAAAAGGAATTCTGTGGGAGAAAGTGAACAGCTATAATTAAAAACTGGGTTTTGTACAAGCCAACGTCACAACTATAAATCGACCCCTCGATTAATCCTTCTACAAAATTCAGAACAGCATGCTGCTTTCCAAACCGCATCCTTCAAAACAGAGAAAATTTATTTTCTACATCTCACTGAGTTTCTACCTGCTTTGCCTGGCAAAGTTTACTTTTTAATTGTTTGAAAAGCATGAATGTTATAGATCTATGGTAGCCTTTCCAATTCTGCTTTGCTGTGGCAAATGCCAAAGGTTGGTAGGGTGGCTAAATGATTTAGTGCCATCATGACTAGTTCGTTACATTTGTTAGCCTCTGTTCCGCTGGACACACTCAAAGTGACATACACAAAAGGGGGGGTATCTGAAACAGCCCCAAACTAATGGCAGTTAAAGACACAAAAAAAAGAAAGAAACCCAATTCAAGTTCCAAACTGTAGAATAAAATGCTGTAAAATCAGATCTCAAAAGTAGCAACAAAATTCCGGATGTCACATCCTGCACTAGGCCCATCAGTAGTGACCGAACAAAACCTATCTGATAAAGGAAAGTTCTCAACTGCTGGTAAAAAACAACAACAGAGATGTGGACCAAGCAGATCAGACACAAGAAAACAGGTTCGGATCACACAAGGCCAAATCCAGTCATACGTGGAGGAAATGTCATTTCTTTTTTTATTCAAAAGTAACCTGAGATACTGCAGGCAAGAATGGAAGCATCAAAATTGCTCCCCACAAAGATGCTTCACAACTGATGGTAGGAAAGATGAGAGGATCTGAACTCCTCTTCCTCTGCAAATGAAAAGTAGTTTCTCTGCAAAGGCAAAACAGCATAACACCTACCTCATGAAGTGGACAGATAAATGAGGTCAGAGTTATAGATAGAGTTATAGATTCTATAACTCTGGATCCAAACTACTGTATATTTGAAACCAACGCATCTGGATGTAGGTACCAGCAAGTAGATCTTAGCAAGGTAGGACATATAGGTACTAGCAAGGCAGGACATGGCCGTGTGCCCAGCAAGCAAGGCTCGTCTGGGTGGAGCAGGGTGGAACCAGGGACTGGGTGGGTGTAGCCATGGTAGCCTCAACAGCAGGGCAGCTTTGGGATTCTGCCACAAGGAGGCTCAGAAGGCGGAGAGGCAGCAGGCGAGCCTGGAGGAGGGAGCGATGGCTAGTTAGGCCCAGGTGGGTTAAGTCAGGGTGTGGCTATAAGGAGCAGGGAGCAGAGGAGAGGAAGGTGGAGCTCATCTCAAGGACCAGGTGTGGAGCTGGGGCTAGGGTTGCCAGGTCCCCCTTCGCCACCGGTGGGAGGTTTTGGGGGCGGAGCCTGAGGAGGGCGGGGTTTGGGGAGGGGAGGGACTTCAATGCCATAGAGCGCAATTGCCAAAGCGGCCATCTTCTCCAGGGGAACTGATCTCTGTCGGCTGGAGATCAGTTGTAATCGCAGGAGATCTCCAGCTAGTACCTGGAGGTTGGCAACCCTAGCTGGGGCTATAACAAGGGAGGAAGGGAGGAAGGAGAGGAAACTGCTGGAGGGAGAGGGTACGGAAGCAGAGGAAGAAAGGAAAAACCAAACCAGCTAGGAGGAGAAGGGTGAAGAAGAAAACACCAAAGGGAGAATGAGGAGTTGTCACAGGAAGGTTCCTAAGCAAGAAGGCACGCTACAGGGTTGTGGATCTTGTCCCTTGTAATGCTTTGGGTGAAGCTCACGCTTAGGGCTGTTTAGCTTGGAAAGAAGGCGGTTAAGGGGAGACATGATAGAGGTCTATAAAATTATGCATGGTATGGAGAGAGTGGACAGGGAGAAGATTTTCTCCCTCTCTCATAATACTAGAACATGGGGTCATCTGCTGAAGTTGGAGGGTGAGAGATTCAAAACAGATAAAATTAAGTATTTCTTCACACAACACATAGATAAATTGTGGAACTCCTTGCCCCAGGATGTGGTGATGATTGCCAACATGGAAGGCTTTAAGAGGGGAGTGGACATGTTCATGGAGGAAAGGGGTATTCATGGCTACTGTTAAAAATAAATACTAGTCATGATGCACACCTATTCTCTCCAGGATCAGAGGAGCGTGCCTATGATATTAGGTGCTTTGGAACCCAGGAAGGAGAATGCTGCTGTAGTCGTCTTGTTTGTGGTCTTCCTAGAGGCACCTGGTTGGCCACTGTGTGAGCAGACTGCTGGTCTTGATGGACCTTGGTCTGATCCAGCATGGCCTTTCTTATGTTCTTACGTTCTTGGTTGACTCCCAATAAAACAACCTGCACAAGAAAGCAGTGGCTGGGCCAGTGCTCTCAGGACCCCACGGGCTGCAGGTAAAATGTTCCCCTGCCCCCAGCAGGCATCACAAGAAATTTGATCAACTCACTCAGAAAAAAAAGAAGCAGCAGCATCACACATGCGAAAAGTGTAACCCAGGTTAAGGAACCCATGCTCCAGATAGATAGATAGATAATTTATTTACGGCCCTTAGCCAGATACAAGAAACTTAGACTAATATATTCTTACAAACAAAGAATTACAGTCCGAGTCTTATAACACTTAAAAAGAGAAATAACAGCCAAGATACGTCTGCCAATTGGGCTAAGAGACTGTTCTATGGCGATGCATTGCAAAATTTCGCAGCCATGCTCCACTAACTAACCTTGGAGGAAACATTTTGAACGTGCCTTGAAGACTCCTAGAAACAAATGAGCTAAAAGTGAGGAAGGATTCGGGCCTCCCAGCCTGACACCCAGGGCAATAAATTCTTGTGTCGGTTGTGAACAGACACATGCTGGTACCCAGAAGCTCTTCTGTGCAGGGTTTAAGAAATATGCCTTTATTGCTGTAGTAACACCCACCTACCCCAAATATAACAGCGAGTGATGTGATCATTGCCCTTGGCTGCCCCATTAAACTGGGCAGTGAGCTGCTTCAAATAGCCAGGAGAGTTAAACATTAGTACCGACTTAAGAAGGTTGGCTTTTAACGGCCAAATGTGCACCGCAGTCTACCCAAACATAAAAAGCACCTTTCAAACTTAATTTTACTGAAACGTTAACGACCAGAACAAACTATAGGAGGCTGAAAAGGAAAAGTAATTATTTCAACAGATGAAAGGAAACAGTAAATTAAAATTCCAGCTTGAAAAGGGGCGCTGTAATTTATCTGTTTTAAGGAAACGTTTTAGCAAAAGGGGACCATGGAGATGTGAATTTAGTCGTGTCTCTCATTCTTTCTTTTGCATTCTCGCTCGTTCAAAGGTGCCACGGGGAAAGCAGAGTTTGAGTTCTTAACGGTCAACAAGTGAGCAATCTCAGAACCACGTTGCTGGAATAATAGTAACTTAAAGATCTCAAAATATCTGTTTTCTACAGCGGTGTCTGTTACAGAGACAAATATCAACACATTGCTGCATCGATTCTGCCTTGTGCATGAGAGTAAATGGCAGAATAAGCCACGGTTCGCCCATCTTCCAAACGATCGGAAAAGAGAACGGCACCTCTATGGAACTGTATGGCTTTTCCCAATAGGGAAATATTTACATGTCTTTTGACCATGAAATATTTATATAAAAGCCATGAGAAAGAAGGAAGCCAACTGGGGAAAGTTGGGAGGGGGGAGAGTCTGCTGTGATTACCTCTGTTACCACTGAGTGCCCCTGGAGGCCCAGAGTGAAAAAGAATAAAGAAGAATACATTTATCTGGGAGACAATTGGGTCATCATTTTCAGATGAGTAGCCCTATAGAACAGAATGGCGTAGCAGTAGCTTAAATGGACAATCGAAAAAAACTCTCCTCTGTATGGGATCTTAAGTAGGAGGGTGACAATATGATACAAAAATCAGCTTACTTTATGGTTTCCTAACGTTTTGCTAGGGCTGGCAAGCTGCTCAATTGACCGGTCAAAGATTTTCAATTGATTGCCTATTCTCTGACTGTGATCAAATAGTGTCAAATATTCCCTGAAGCCAAGGATGGATAGTCAACAGCTTACTTTTCTTATTTCCTTTCAGTGCCGTTTGCTAGCAACGGTTGTTTGCCCTGTAGCCCCGCAGTTGTGTGTGTGTATGTGTGTGTGTGTGGGGGGGTAGACTTGGCAAAGATTGTAACCCCCCCCCCTCGACTATAACTGCAGGCGTTTCCAAAGAGGAAGAATTGGCCCGCTGCCTTACTGAGCACAGCTGCCTTTAAAAACTGACTTTGCTTTATTCATAATTGCTCTTGTCTCACTTTGTGTTCCAGGATAAAAGTCAAACAGAAGAACTGCTCAGTGAATTGTTCACATTTCTCTCACCCGGCTTCGTTAAAAGTTGTTAACAACTCCTTACATTAAAAAAGCAACAACATGAATGTCAGCGTTTCACAATGAGGTCACTAATTTGTCTTGGTAACCAGCATGGTGAGCGGTGAGAGGGTTGGACTAGGAGCTGGGCGACCCAGGTTCAAATCCTCACTCTGCATGGAAGCTCGCTTGGGTGACTGTGGGCCAGTCGCACACAATCAGCCAGGCCTACCTCACAGGGTTTTGTGAGGATAAAAAGTGTAAGCCACTTTGGGACCCATGGGGGGATAAATAAATAACCAGCATAAGGAATAAAGTGATCTTTTGTTGTTGTTGTTGTTGTTGTTTGAATAAAGCTAATTCTTTAGAATTTCTTGATGGAATCTGATAGTTTGACTGACCAAATCATTTTTAACTGGCCAACCCTACAACCCCTCCATGTTGCACAAAGGATTCTGGGAAATGTTCTACTGGAGGCACATTCACTTCATGGCGGGGAGGGCATCAGCCAAGTTTGTTGGGCCTCATTATTGTACCATGTATACAGCCCTAGATCAACCGGCAGTTCCTCGTATCTGTACATTCATACCTTCCAACATTTTATAACCATCAATCCAAAGGTTTGTCTTCAGGAACCTCTTTCCAATTGGATTTCACAAGGAATTTTCATTTGATTATCACAAGAACCCTGTGAGAGACATGCTCATGAACCCTATTCTCCCAATACCCACTGCTTATGCTCTGCCCATTCCATGCTGCTGTAGGCTCATTTTCATTCACTTAAAGTTGTATTCATTTATTCTGCAGTAGCCTTCCCGGGCTTCTGAAGCTGACCATTACATTTTGCATGCTTAGCTAGGACTGGGAAGACCAAGGTTCAACTCTAGCACACACCTGCAAAGCATTTGTACCAGATTTCACCATATTAAGCGAGAGCTAGTCTGCCATACTGGTTAGAGTGTGGGATTAGGGCCGGTGAGGCCTGTGTTCAAATCCTCACTCAGGCATGAAGGGACCTTGGGTTAATGTCTGAGTAAAGACAGGACCATGTCTGCTGTCCTGAACTCCTGGGAAGAAGGACGAGATACAAATATAAGACCTAGGTGTATGATAAAGTGGTAACACAAAACACAGAGTTTCTTGAGTTGAACTGATTTCTGAAAGATTTCCAAGGCAGCTTATATCAAAACTGAAGGAGTTTAAATGTGGATTGCTCCCATTACTCCAGGATGGCAATTCTCCCCAAACTCCAGTTATCATTAGATCACTCACTATATTTGAATCCCATTTCATTTTTCTAAGTCTTGGCAACTAATGCTCAGTTCCCCAGATGTGCTCTTAAGTCCTTTCAACTCTGGATTATGGGTTTTTTCTCTGTCCTAATGGCGCCTTCAACGAATTGCTGATCTTTGACAGTAGTGGTCAGTTCCCTGGCTAGGCATTTATATGTAGTACTGTGGGGTTGGGCCTGTTGTTAGACTCGCTTTTCAAAAAGGGTAGCTACCATTTCCAGCCCTTGTCATGGGGCAGGTTAAAGATTAAAAACAAAAGAAAACACCCAAAACCCTCCAAAAAGCTGAAATAATACCAAATAATAACAACCCTGTTCGGTGGGAAAGAAATGGTCACTTGAGGATCAGACTCATAATTTGGTTTGACTCTTGAAAACTGCCCGAGCAGTATCTGTTCCAAACAATAAATCCCAGCGTTGCCAAGCTGAGATTGTTAGGGTGCACCGCTAGTACGGATAGATCAAAAACAAGTTTGTCAGGAAAGGCTCTTGGCAGCTGGGAGACTAAAAATTGCAAGTTTTACCCACAACGTATACATTTTATTTAAGGGGGGAAATGTGAAATTCACTCTTCCACAAAAAGAAGCAGTGTCATGAGAAAACTTGGGAGTCGAAAAGTTCTGTAAACGCTGCATTTTCAATATTGGCGTGTCAGTCTTCATTCATTCTCTGACAAGGTTGTCAGTCAAACGGCAATCTCGTTTTGTTAAGACTTTAACCAAAGATCAAAGCAATGATACTGCTGAGTTCACATTATCTTCCCAGAGATAACGACTTGAAGACTTTCATATACTGCATCGATATTAACTTTGCTCCGGCCCCTTCTTCCCAAGTAAATCAAGCGACACAATGTTTTGGCAGCCCTTCTAGGCCCCACTGTTGTCTCGATGTCAATGGGATCTGTTCCTCCTCTCCTCCCACAGTTCCACTCTCAACACTGCCACGGGTCCAGCTTTGCATTCCAACAAACTGATGGCAATTAAAAAAAAAAAGAGGAAAAAAACATTTTCTCTCTCCCGCCGTCTCCTCCTTGAGATATACTGGATGTCTTTTATTCAATAACAATAGTTAGGCAATAAAAAGATGAGTGAGCAAAACTGCGGTATATCATCATTTTGCTCCTGACTTTAGCCCAATGGCAAATGAAAGGCATCCAGAATCAATTCCAAGAAGCTAATAAATTCCGCCGGTGAAAGCAGGGAAAATATAACTTTTGCAACCTCATCATCCAGCTGATTTGTAAGCAAAGCTGGCCCCCGTTCCTGAACAGTATGTCACCTACAGTTTCCCTTCCAAGTGGGTAATATAATATTTCTACGGAGCTTATATTCAGAGGCTAAACATATTTATATCTTCGTTCTCAAAACATATGTCCAGCTAATATCGTAGTAAAAATAAAAATGTTCCGTGGACGAGAAATAATCACATTGATCACTATCAGTTATTTCTCCACGGAATGGTGACAGAAAGGTACGTCTCCATACAAGGACATACTGGGTGGGGGGGCGCTTCCTTTAGTCATAACTGTTACAAAGATCTTTTAAAGTTGATTTTCCAAAAGACTTTCCCAATTTGATTTAATCTTTCCCAGTCTGCATAATGATGTCACAAACACCTACATTATGCACATTCACTTCAAATACTAATCTTTGTGGACACTCGCCATTTCCTAGGGTGCAAGAAACCATGCCCCCAGAAGGGCATCTTGCATGCTAAAAACGTAAGAAGAATTGCCTAGCTATGCTCACACGAGGGGATAAGTAAACAAGGCAGGCAATGGCTGAACTGCAAAGTAGGACACGTATCTAAGGTTTGATGTTAAGAGAAGAAAGACCTAAGAATCATGTCCAGACTTACTGTGCAGAAGTTGTAAAATGGAGGCCTCTTCTTGGGCCTCCTATAATCCTGAAACCTTCCCCTTTCTGATCTACCCCTACTATGCCTGGGCTCCAGGTACATCTCACTCAGCGTAATAACTTGGGAGGGAAAAGCAGCTAGGAACTGTGACCTACCAATCCAAAGCTGCATATGGACAACGGCGCTGCTTTGGAACTCCCCTGGGGAGGGGTCGTGGCTCAGCGGTAGAGCATCTGCTTGATATCCAGAAGGCCCCAGGTTCAATCCCTGGCATCGTCAGTTAAAGGGTCTAGGCCAGTGGTCGGCAAACTCATTAGTCAACAGAGCCAAATATCAACAGTACAACGATTGAGATTTCTTTTGAGAGCCAAAACGCTTTATAACAACCATTCATGCACGGGAGGTTTTGCCTTGGATTTGCCGCTCTCTAGATGCACATTTTCCCCATCTGCATTCTCAAAACTCTGCAGGGGGGCATATTGTTGAGTTTTGAGAATCTGGATGGGGAAAATGTACATCTGAGTGGCAAATCCAAGGCAAAACCTCCCATTCAAAAATGGCCAATAACCCCCCATGCAGTTTTGAGAATCTGGATGGGGAAAATGTGCATGTAGAGAGTACAAATCCCAAAAAGAGAGTACAAATGAATCAAACATGGCTTCGCCCCCCGGGCCCCGACCTCCTCCTCCTCCTCGCCGCCTGGGCTCCTTCCTTCCTTCCCTCCCCGGCCGGCGTGCCGTCCGCCCCTCCTCAGCGCCTCGGCCTCCTCCGCCAGCCAAAACCAGCGTAAAAAAACCCGCCCACTGATTGGCTGCCGCCGCCCGCCTTGGCACTGCTGGTCCTCGAGCGCCGCGTGCAAAACCCGGCCGCGCTGTGAGGGGAGGGAAAGGGGGGGGGAGAAGGAGAAGGGTGCTTTCCAGAGCTGCACTCAAGGGGCCCAAGAGCCGCATGCGGCTCGCGAGCCGTGGTTTGCCGACCACTGGTCTAGGCAAGCAGTTGATGTGAAAGATCTCTGCCTGAGACCCTGGAGAACCACTGCCAGTCTGAGTAGACAATACTGACTTGGATGGACCAAGGGTCTGATTCAGTAAAAGGCAGCTTGATGTGTTCATGTGTACCAAGTCAGACGACTGGTCCACTGGCTTGCTATTGATTGACCTCTGCTCTTCCAAGACGGGTTTTCCTGCTACCTGAGATCCTTTACTTATACCTGCCAGGGACTGAATCTGAGACCTTATGTACGCAAAGCTTGGGTTCTATCACTGAGCTATGACCCCTTCCCTAAAGAGTCCCTCTTTGACCCACTCAAGCTTACTCCCCCAACATTAGGCACAAGACAGCTGGCTACTATTTTCTAGGACAGCGTTTCTCAACCTTTGTACCCTTGCGGAACCCTTGAAATAATATTCATGTCTCAGGGAACCCCTACATTTGATTACAACAAATTCTTGTGTCGGTTGTGAACAGACACATACTGGTACCCTGAAGCTCTTCTGTGCAGGGTTTAAGAAATATGCCTTTATTGCTGTAGTAACACCCACCTACCCCAAATATAACAGCGAGTGATGTGATCATTGTCCAGCTTTTTTCTCCAATAGTCATGGGACCAGGGGAAAATGGGAAGGCATCTGCTTGGCATGCAGAAAGTCCCAGTTTCAATCCCTGCCATTGCCAGATACAAGGATCAGGTAAGTATGTGACATGAAAGACCTCTAACCTATTCAGTATTGACCTGGATAGACAAAGTGATATGACTCAGTGTAGGGGAGTTTCATGTCACAGTAGTTAGTAAGGAACTCCTGGGGAACTCCCAGCCAAGGGTAGTATGGAGGAATCGCTGTTCCTTTTTTATCTCCGGCTTTTGGTAATATTTTCTAATATGTTAATGTTGTTCTTCAGTTGCAACTACCAGACCTTAATACAGTTCATAGTACCAGTATAAATCACACATTCTAAAATATTCCTTGTGACGTCAAATCTCCTCCACCTCTGAGGAATAAGCATTCCTAAGAACGTAAGTAGAGACCTTTGCTAGATCAGACCAATGATCTATCTAATCCAGCACCAGTGTGGTGTAGTGGTTAGGAGAGGTGGACTCTAATCTGGTGAACTGGGTTGGTTTCCCCACTCTTACACAGGAAGCCATCTGGAGATCTTGGGCTAGTCACAGTTCTCTCTGAACTCTCTCAGCCCCACCGATCTCACAGGGTGTCTGTTGTGGGGAGGGGAAGGGAAGGTATTGCAAGCCAATTTGATTCGCCTTAAAAGGTAGAGGAAGTCGGCGTATAAAAACCAACTCTTCTTCTTCTTCTACACACAGGAGCAAAGCAGTTGCCTCCGAGTGCCAGCAAAAAGGGCACAGAAGCAAAGGCCTTCCCCTGAATTTGCCTCCTACCACTGGGATTCACAGGTTTGCTGCTTCTGACTATGGAGGTTCTTTTTAGTCACCATGGTTATTAGCCATCCCTCCTCCATGAATCTGTGTAGGCCCCCTTTAAAGCCATCCATTCTTGGGGTCATCTCTAAGCCCACTGGCAGTGAATCCCACAATTTAATTACTCATTCACTAAAGAAGAATTTCCTTTTGTCTGTCCTGAATATATTGCCCCATTACCTTTACTGGGTGCCCAGAGTTTTAGTATTATGGGAGAAGAAGAAGAGTTGGTTTTTGTATGCCAACGTTCTCTACCACTTAAGGAAGAATCAAACCGGCTTAAAATCACCTTCCCCTCCCCACAATTGACACCCTGGAGGTAGGTGGGGTTGAGACAGTTCTAAGAGAGCTGTGACTAGCCCAAGGTCAAGGAGCCCAAGGAGGGAGTTCTTTCCTCTATCCACTTTCACCACCCCATGCATAAATTTATAAACCTCTTCCATGTATATCCATAGTTGTCTTTCTGCTCAACTGATAAGTCTCACACTCTTTGGCCTACCTCATAGGGAAGGTGCTTTTTTAGTGATGGCATTTAAAAAAAAGATACTAGGTAAATGAGAGCCAGCATGGCCTAGTGGTTAAGAGCGGCGGACTCTCATCTGGAGAACCGGGTTCAATTCCCCACTCCTCCACATGAAGCCTGCTAGGTTACCTTGGGTCACTCACGGTTCTCTCGGAACTCTTTCAGCCCACCTGGAGGCAGGCAGTGGCAAACCACCTGTGAACGTCTCTTGCCTTGAAAACCCTACGGGGTCGCCGTATGTCAGTTGTGATGTGACGGCACACATACGGCACACACTAGTTAAAAAGTTCCACTGCGCACTTCGTATTGATTAGTGAGGGCTTAGTAAAAACAGCAACACACACACACAAAAACACCAAGCTGTGGACCAAGAAGATTCAGAATTGTTTATGGCATCAAAAACGTTTCTTGGTTTTGCGTATGAATTGCAGGAGTGGCCCTGTGCAAATTAGCCCATCTTCCACTGTATTTGTGAATCTACATCAGTACCCTCTTTTCTTTCTTGATGTTTTTCCACGAGAAACTTGAAAGACAACCTTGAATCTCTTTATTTATTTCCTCCTGCGCGCCCACCACTCAGCCTTTCATAGCCGTCTTTGTGACACCATTTCTAAAAGTCGAGAGCAAAAGATGCCCGTTAAATGGTCTTTGCTACCATACACATTTAGTGCCATTACAGGGAATAATTGCTGCCAGGGAAATACTAGCCAGTCAATTAACCCCTAAATCACATCTCGAGCAGCACAGTAGATAAAGGGTATGGGTTCAAGTCTCAATTAGGGTGACAGTTTCTCACCAACCCCCTTAATAATTTGGTCCTGTGGTCAATTAAATTCCTTAGCACCGAATTAATTGCTAAAGGACCGATTGGCAACTTCTCATTTAAAGGTTAGTTATGGAGTGCCATAGCTGGACCTATTCAGTTCATTGTCAACTAGGTAATGAAAGATCAGCATTAAGTTGTGCTTAATGAGGAAAGAAAATACATTTTCTTCTAAAAGAAGAAGAAAATACCTTTAGGAAGAAATCCTAAATAGTTCCACTCAGAAATTTTATTCAGTGATTGGGTTGCCAGCTCCCTCTTCGCCACCGGCGGAAGGTTTTGGGGGCGGAGCATGAGGAGGGCGTGGTTTGGGGAGGGGCTTCAATGCCATAGAGTCCAATTGCCAAAGCAGACATTTTCTCCAGGTGAACTGAACCCTATTGGCATATTCCAGTGCTCCTATTCCAGATGAACAGAAACAATCCTTTTATGACATGGCAGGATTTTCTAGACCGTGGATGCTCAGTTATCTGTGCTAATGTGAACGTGGTGTAATTTTGTGTTTCATTCATTCTAAACTACCAAGTGGTAAGGCTTCCGCACATATGCCGACCTAGGACCACCTACTCCATTATGAACCAAAGATTGCCTTCAGAGGCTCTGCTTCAGATGCCCCCTACCTTCTGAGTTTAGGTAGGTGGCAACCTGGGAGAGGGCCTTCTCAGTCATGGCACCAAAACTCTGGAACTCTCTCCCCAGGAAGATTCATCTGACCCCTTCTGTTGCATCTTCTGCCAGCGATTGGATTTTTTTTTTTTTCGTTTGGCTTTCCCTCAGTGATCCCTCCTTCCTACCCAACATTGTTTTTCTATGTGGTAGGTATTTCAGCTCTGGTTTTAATTGTTTTAATGATGTGGGGTTTTGTTAGTTTTCTTGGTTTTAAAGTGTGATCTTATTATGTATTTTTCATCCGGTAACCATCTTGGTGGCCTTGCAAGGGCAGAAAAATGGGGTATAAATTTTTATAAATAAATAAAAAATAAAACTATGTAATCACCCAGAGATCCATTGGGGCCAATAGGGAGAGAAGAGGGGTGTTCTCTGTTTCTTCTGTCATGGATGGGATTCGACCACCGCTGCTCACTCTCTGACCTGTGTCCTGCTCTGAGGATTACACCAGGCACAGATGGAATGGTCTAAGCAGCACTAGTGTACCAGCACCACTGCACAACTCGACACTCGCCTGACGCCGCTTGCACCCAATACTATCCCCTTTGAACATTTCACCTTAGAAAGCAGATGGTAAGACTGACTCGTCAGCCATGGCTCTGCAGATTCGGCAACTGTGGCGCCACCGCCGACTTTCCAAACAGGTACCCTGCACTCCTCCGTAAACCCAGCCCTCTTATTTTTTTTTAACAGTGAAAAGATCTCAGCCTCTCTCTTTAAAGACTAACTCTGTCAGCATCTTTATTCCCTCATATCTACACACTGATGGGACATGCAAGCACGAAATGCTAGTTTGCCGTTCCATCTGGTAGTCGTCTCAATTCTTGCCATTTGCAAAGTATTTTCGTGCTACGCTTTTTGGGGGGCGGGGGATAAAGTCCAGGATTGCCTCTTGGGAAGGAAAAGACATATGCCAAGCTACTCTACTGTAGTTGTTGAGATTGATTCTTTTTGGGCAGCGTTCTGTTCAGTAGGTGCTGGAATCATATAAAACAAACACCAAAAGAGAGAGAGAGAGAGATTTATACACAGTTAAGTTCCTGTGCCAAACCACTGATCTTTTCTTATCTTCCAACTCATTAATTTTCACCCTTTGCTCAAAAATGAAAACAGTCCATTGGAAAGATTGTCTGTTATTGCCATCACCCCCCCCCCCAAAAAAACTATTTCCAAAGTTTTCTCAAAGCAACCATAACAGATGCCAGAACAGTTGAAAGTAGAATTAGAAAGCACAACGCCGTGAAAATAAAAACTTCAAAACAAAAAGTGGAGAGAGTGATTCTGTGCATGTGAATGATTGAGAATGATTCCGGAAGGGGTGGGAGCGGAGAACATTCTCCCCTTACAGAATAGCAGTGTCAATAAACCGAATGCCATCTTTGTAGGGACATGGAAGGGGATATGGCCCTTCTAAATGATTTTTGGATCACACTTCCAGCAGCGAACACTGCTATGCGATAGCTCAGAAAACAGGCCAATTGTTAACAGTCGAAATCCATCGGTCTTGGCACACTAAGTGGCGAACAAAAGACCCTGCCTCCTTTCAAAGCCAACCTGGCATCTATTTTATGCATTTTTAAACAGTGCTCTCCAAGTACATTCGGTTTTACCTGCTTCCACCGGAAATCATTGAACGTTATTTCTAATCCTCTCCCTCCATCTGCTAATTTGGTTACATGAAAAAGAAACTGTCTGCTACTGCCGGATAATATCAGCTGCCTTCACAGGTTGTAAAGAAGGCCTTTATTTCCCCCATCTATGCATTCTGCCATTTTTTCATCTGTGATTAGTATTTCTCCCTGTTTTTGTACTGATCACTTCCATCCTCATTGCCCATATACTACCATCAGCCACATTTTTAATCCCACCTTTCCTTCAAGGAGGGCAGTATACAAAATTCTCCCTTTTGCTTGCACGACAGACCTATGAGGTAGGTAAGGCTGAGAGAGAGTGATGGGCCCAGGGTCACCCAGCGGCAGAGTGGGGACTGAAGCCAGGGTCTCCCACTACATCCCACAATGGGTTCGCTCCTGTCAGATTCTAAATCGGTCCCTCACTTCTCTCCGTTTGACAAGGATAACTCTCCAAGTTGGCTGTGAAGATGTTTACAGATGCTAAAGTCTGTTTTGTTCATCTTCCCTGACCCGTTCGAGTGCAGTGGACTATTGATGGCGAATGGTCATCCATAAAGAAGGAGGTGCGTAGAGCTTAAGACTTACAAATGCTGTCACCACACCTGCGGTGCTTGATAATAAGCTAAACGTGTACCAGCCACAGATTTAGTGGGATATTTCAAATCAGTGGGATGGATCAAGACTAAATTTTCTACTAATAGGTGTGAGGTCATTTCTACCCATTCCTTCTTCCTGATGCAGACCCCTGATGGGCCGCTCAGGCTGTTCCTGAGGGGCCCGGGCTCCTTAGAAGCAAAATTTCGGAGAGATCAACGGACAGCAACATGAGCAGGAGAAGCGAGAAAGTTGTCTTCCACTAATGGAAGTGCCTCATGTGAGCGGAAAACTCAGTCTGGATTCGATCCAACATCAGAAATAATTCCCCATTCCATACCTCCTTCCCGTCTCTTTGCTGACCATCCCCTTTTCCAGAACACAGACCGTCCTATTCCTAGACTGTCTGAAGCGATTTCTTTAGTCTGGTCATCACTCAGGCTGAGGGTATCTCAGAAGGATCAGGAAACCATCACCCTTATCTCTTATATATCACATTTTTTATCCCGCCTATCCTTCAAGGAGCTCAGGGAGGCACACACGGATCTCCCTCCTTCATTTTGTCCTCACGACAACCCTGTGAGGTAGGTTAGGCTGCAAGGGAGTGACTGCCCCCAGGTCACCCAGTGAGCTACACAGAAATCACAGGTTCACTAAAGTTATAAATGTTGAAAAAGAAAATTGATATAATTCTGTGGATTGGGAAAAGTGGGAACCAGGTTCTTTTGTGCAACTGCTGTGGGAAAATTAATTATTTTAAATAAAGAGAAAAGGAAAGGGCCACCTTAGGTTCTGAGATACTCAGGAGAAGGTAGGGTAATAACTATTTTAAACAAATAACAATAAAATAAATTTTAAAATGAACACCATGGGTCTTCTCCCCCTCCCGCCTACCTTACTTTTGATTGGAAAAAAATTCTGCTGGCTAGACTAGAAGAAGAAGAGTTGGTTTTTATATGCCGACTTTCTCTACCACTTAAGGGAGACTCAAACCGGCTTACAATCACCTTCCCTTCCCCTCCCCACAACAGGTACCCTGTGAGGTAGGTGGGGCTGAGTGAGCGTGACTAGCCCAAGGTCACCCAGCTGGCTTCATGTGTAGGAGTGGGGAAACAAATCCAGTTCCCCAGATTAGCCTCCGCCGCACATGTGGAGGAGTGGGGAATCAAACCCGGTTCTCCGGATCAGAGTCCACCACTCCAAACCACCGCTCTTAACCACCACACCATGCTGGCTCTCACTACACCACGCTGACTACTTGTGAATGGGATAGGTAGGGAGATAAACTGGGGTGGGGGTGGAGCTTGAGGGCCAAACTAAACATGACAGTGGCCATGGGTCCAACCCGTGGGCACCAACGGCACTTTGGAGGAGGAAATAGCGATTTAAAATTTTGCGAAGTTTTGTTTAGCAGCAATGAAAATTCGTCGCCTTAGAACAGCGCAATTGACAGATGTGTCCCAGCTGTAATTCTTTTTTTAAAATGTTTTAAAAATGTTTTAAGACTCGGACTGTAATTCTTTGATTGTAAGAATCTATTAGTCCATGCTTTCCGTTTTATCATGTTTTGACTGGCTAAGTGCCGCAAATAAATTTATCTATCTATCTATCTATCTATCTATCTATCTATCTATCTATCTATCTATCTATCTATCTATCTATCTATCTATCTATCTATCTATCTATCTATCTAAAAATTGCGGCAAGGTCCTTATCCTGATCAGGCCTGTAGAGCAGAGGCAACAGGCAATCTTGTTTACCCCTCAATGCCTTTTAAAGTGCTAAGACAGCATCTCACCCCAAGAGAATATGAAGCAACTTGCAAATGTATAGATATCCTTTCAATAGTTCCATTATAGAGATTGGACAACACATATGTTAAAGAATCAGTGCTAGAGGCCATCTTTAGTTTGGCATACTTTCCCCCAGGCATTATATCATTTTCATCCATATGTTGCTTCTCCTAGGTGCTCAATGCACTTCACTTACATTATTTCAGGAATACTTACAACAACCCTGCAAGTATTATTATTTTTTAAAATTCTTTTTATTCATGTTTAAAACAGAAAAAAGAATGGGGTGAACATACACAATACATACCAAAGTTGATAACATAAGGGAAGTGAAGATCCAACCTGTCATTCAAATAGTCTTGGTATTTAACAATACTAATTCAAGACATTCACGCCTTAATATGATGTTATTTGATTCTATCCCTGAACTTTTGCCAGCTTGTGCTTGTTTTTATTTAATCTTTTCTGTAAGCTCCTCTAATTCCATTTAAAAAATCTTCTGAGAATTTTTTATGATTTTACCCGATACTTATTTGTTTTTTGCCTTAATTTTTTTTTTTTTATGAGTTAACTGAGTTAACAAGTATATTGTAAGTCAGGAACTGTTCACTCTTATTTTTAAGGGAGATTGCTGACATCTAAGGTACTCTTTCTGCCTTTTTCTTTTACATGGTATTTTAATAAACTTATAAAAGGGCTTCCATTTTGTTTGATAATGTTCTTGTGTTTTATCTTCCACATAATCTGTTAGTTTCGCCACTGTTATGTAATCCAGTGACTTTTTCAGCCAATTTTGCACATCTGGTATGGTCTCCGTCTTCAACCCTGCAAGTATTATTATTATTATTACCTACACAGCGCAGTTGAAGGAGGCCAAGGCACAGAGACTGGGGTTTGTGTAAGGCCACATAATCAGTTTGTGGTTGAAAGACCATACAGCTCATACGCTTAGCCACAACAGTGAGCCATGAGGCTAAACCTATAGCTCACTTTCTTTCAACACGCTGATGCTTGAAAGCTTCATTACAGGATGAAACCCCGATACAAATTCTCCTATATTGAAATCAAAAGATATGTGGAGTCCCACCTGCCCCTGCTTCAGGCTCACCGTCGGTAGGGTTACCAGCTCCAGGTTGGGAAATTCTTGGAGCTTTGAGGATGGAGCCTGGGTAGGGGTGGGACCAACTATGGAGTCCAAACAGCCATTTTCTCCAGGGGAACTGATATTTGTCAACTGGTGAACAGCTATAAGTCCAGGAGATCTCCAGGTCCTATCGGAACTTGGCAGCTCAAATAGTAGTGAAAGCATAAATGAGACTGGGTCTCTGCACCCATTCAGTCAACCTAACTAAAACCAGGCTTGCAAGCATACTTAAGACCGCAGTGCGTAAGTCCTTCTGGAATACAGAGGACTCCCAAGGAGCTGTTACTTCTTCGCCAATGGACGGTAGAATGTGTTAAGCGGATACTGCTAAACAGCTTCTGCTAACCCACAAGCAGAAGGACAGCACAAAATATTTAGGAGGGTAAGACAGTTGACAGGGCCTTCGCTCTGCTCCGCAAGGCAACATGATGCCTAATTTCCCTGATATTGTGATCAGGACTGGCGGCGGTCCGAGTCTCCTTTCGTTTTCCCACCCTTAGCGGTTTTCAAGTTCAGTGTGCAGGTCACGTCAGTCCTGCTAACAAGGTATTGTGCATTGTAATAGGCGCAACCCTAAACCATGCCTGAAGACTCAATGCCTGCCTCGTGTATCAATTTCAGGCAAGGGTGAACCTTGTACACAGGTAACGTTTGACTTTTTGTCTGCTTTACCCAAACAGAACAGTTTGCTGCTAATTCTGCAAAATTAAGTGTCTCTGGCGGGCATACAGTGCTTCGGTCATGTTTGCTATCTCAGATTACTGCAGCTGAGTTTAAATGTCAAAGGCTTGGATCCAACAAACCACAAGCAGAGTACTAAGGTCAGGCAGTGCCTTCTCCTTCTTTTTGCAACCTCTCTAGGGCCTGCCAGAAAGCTGCTACCAGAAAGCTAAGGACCAGGTCCTATGAGGAAAGGTTAAAGGAGCTGGGTATGTTTAGCCTGGAGAGGAGATGAATGAGAGGTGATATGATAACCATCTTCAAGTACTTGAAGGGCTGTCATATACAGAATGGTGCAGAGTTGTTTTCTGTTGCCCCAGAAGGTCGGACCAGAACCAACAGGTCAAAAGAGTTTCCGTCTAAACACTAGGAAGAACTTTCTAACAGTTAGAGCAGTTCCTCAGTGGAACAGGCTTCTTTGGGAGGTGGTGAGCTCTCCTTCCCTGGAAGTTTTAAAGCAGAGGACAGATGGCCATTTGTCAGCAATGCTGAGTCTATGACCTTAGGCAGATCATGAGGGAGGGCATTTTGACGAACTTGTGGGCATGGAGTAGGGGTCACTGGGGGCGTGTGGGAGAGGTAGTTGTGAATTACCTGCATTGTGCAGGGGGTTGAACTAGATGACCCTGGTGGTCCTTCCAACTCTATGATTCTAAGATCCTCCTGAATCTCAATAAATGTGGCAGAGAGGACTTGCAGCTAGAAGAGGGAGTCGATTAAAACTGGGTTCCCCTCCTCCACCTCTGCAATACCTTTGGATCCAAACCACAACAATTCAATGTTTGGTGCAAGGTTGGAATTTGAGTTCTTTCTTTTTGAACATATTTTCCAGCAATTTAGCCTACCCAGATGCCACACAGAGTGCAGGAGGAGAACTGTACTAGAGTCCTATGAGCATATGAAGTGGCCTTATACTGTGAAATTCTAATTGGCTGGCAGCCTGACCTGCCAGTCATATAGTTTGTGGCTAGTACCTGCCCTCTAAACTGAGAAATAGGACATGCAAAATTGCTATCAGGGCCAGTTCCAGGTTTTGATGGGCCCTGGGCAGAGAGTGCTCAGGGTCCCCCTCTCTCCTATCCCCACTTCCAGGACCCCCCACCCACTGCCCCCACCCCACCTGTCTAGGCATCCTTCCCCTGCCTGCTCATGACTCCTCCCAAAACCACCTGTATGCCCTTTCCTCAGTGGCACAGGGAGGTGTGTGCAGCAGCTGGGTGTGCTGCTGCTGTGACCGTCTCTCTGTTTAGCTTGGAAAGAAGGCGGTTAAGGGGAAACATGGTAGAGGTCTATAAAATTATGCATGGTGTGGAAAAAGTGGGATGGAAGAAGCTTTTCTCCCTCTCTCATAATACTAGAACACGGGGTCATCTGTGGAAGATGGAGGGTGACAGATTCAAAACAGATAAAAGGAAGTATTTCTTCACACAACGCATAGTTAAATGGTGGAACTCCCTGCCCCAGGATGTGGTGATGGCAGCCAACATGGAAGGCTTTAAGAGGGGAGTGGACATGTTCATGGAGGAGAGGGGTATTCATGGCTCCTAGCAAAAATGGATACTAGTCATGATGCATACCTATTCTCTCCAGGATCAGAGGAGCATGTCCATTATATTAGGTGCTGTGGAACACAGGCAGGATAATGCTGCTGCAGTTATCTTGTTTGTGGGCTTCCTAGAGGAACCTGGTTGCCCACTGTGTGAACAGACTGCTGGACTTGAAGGGCCTTGGTCTGATCCAGCATGGCCTTTCTTATGATCTTATGTCTCCATCCACACACTCTAGCAGTGCTGGGGAGCCCAGGTAGCTAGGATCACAGGAGGTAGAGCACTTGCAAGCAAGTGGGTGAGGGAAAGGCACACTGGCAGGTGGCAGAGGTCTACGGGCAGAGGCTGGTGGCAGTAGGCCCCACAAGAAGCCCTGGCCTCTGGCAGATGCCCCACCTCAGTATATGCTGACACCGGCCCTGCTTTGTTCATCCGACTCAGTGCAGTAATAGCTACATGGTAACCGCTGGCTAGGGTCTAAGCCTCAGGGTGGTCTCTTTCTGCCTGGGAGCCTTTAGGAAGAGATGCATTACTTTTCTTGGGAGCACAGGCTCTACAGTCCGTCACCAACTAGTTAAAACTTTTTCCAGTGCTCAGGCCCGACACTCCCCGTTGAAGGCAAATGGGCTCTGAGTCAACAACTGTGCGGGCAAAGCTCAAAATAAATGTATCAGGGTAAATCCTGTGAGCCCCCAGGGCCCCCGTTAAAAAGCGAAGGGTGACCTAGGAGACATCCTTGTGTTCCTGCAAGGGACTCCCCTTTGCGCTCTACTCTCACTGTACTGATGGGACAAGAGCACATTGTCCACGCTGAATGCTTCTGACACAGAGATGGACCAATAAGATAATGGTTGGGTTTTATGCGGGTAATAAGTTGACCCCCTCATGGCTACAGAATGGCAAAAATCTCATGCTTATGCAGAGCTATACTAGCAGCTAATGAATATACAGAAGACAGAAATGTACAAGTAGTTAACACATACAGTAGACACAGACATACCACAACTTAATAAAATGTAGTTGTGTTTTACAGTGGTAATTTATTGCCCTTTCCTGAACAAATGCTGACATTTCACGCAGCCTGGTCCCACGCATGTTACCTGGAAGCCAGTCCCCCTAAGTTTAATGGCATGGGATTGCTGCCTAAATTGCATTAGAGTGCAGGTCACCAACTGCCCCCCCCTCGTCCAAATACCTGCTTTCCATAATTTGCTCAATGTCTGAAAAATTCCAACTTACAGCAAAGCTGGCATTTTATAGCCCGCAGAGCTATAAATCATTTTTTAAATCATGATGATATTACTCAAACCAGATGTGAAAACATATGTTTGCCATGCTTGCGTAAACTGCTGACTTGTCATACTTAATAAATTTTGATACTTTTGAGTTAACTACATACCACCTTAATAATAACTTTAAGAACCTTTGCAGGAATAAACACTAATATTTTTGCCTTGGTAAAGGCAAACTGGCAGGGTCTTAAAAAGCGGGGTGGGTGTTTAAGACAAATAAAATATGTGTAGCAAAAAAATGCCTGGGCAGCTTACCGCCCGTAAGTTACAAGTCAGACATACTCATACGCTCATGAATATTCATTTGAATTGACCCCCCCCCCATTTAATATGTACACAGCTGGTGAAGCAGGAGTCTGGATTTATATAATTTTGCCGTATTATCTGCAGTACTTTGTAAGCCTAAAACAGCTCAGCAAAAACTTTGTGCTACATCCAGAGAGGCAACTGTTAGCCACTTTGCTGAGTCACGGTGAACACCACAAGCTCTCCAGTGAGTCACGGTTTGGAGACACTGAAAGATATACCGCCCTCCTGCAGAAGAAAGGAGAGCCATCAAATCACACAGAGAGAATGACACCAAGAGGGATCTCTTATGGATACTGAAACACACCGTTGCACAGAGCAAATAATTAAATGTGGACTCATCTATGAATTACATATTTATCCAGCCCGGGTTCTGCAGCTGCTTCCCCTCGGCTCTTTCATTTCATACACGTAAGAACCAGTTTAAGTTGACCAATTACCCCTTTTCAGGCATTACATCTGACCACGCATACAGGATGAACATGCTACACCTGATCCTCCTAGTACGAACGATTGTCATTTCTTCTGAAAAGGGCAATGCGGAGATATTCAGCCTCTGTACACAGATCAGAAGAAACAGTCATCGTGCATAGCCAAGACGATGAGCACGAATTGCACAGCAGATACTGTGATGGTGAACGACATAGTACTTAATTTATTCTGAGATACTTTTGGCATTGCAGAAGCATGGGAGGAATTTACCTTTCTCCTTGGAGAGTTTTCTTGGGTTGGGCCCGGACTCTTGATCCACAGGTTCGCCTTCTCTAGTATGTGACAGCATAGCTAAAGGAAAGTTACAGAAAGAGAGAAGAGAGTATAGTGCCTCTGAACTATACATTACCAACATTAAAAACAATGCCTTTCTACAAAACGCAAGTCAAAGATGAGCAACTGCATTCTTAGTGGCCACTTTGTAATCAACATGGGGGCTCGAATTTGCTACATCCCATCCAACATGTAGTCGACATCTATAATACACTGGCATGACCTAGGAGAAAGAACTTTACAGTTGTGGAACTGGACTAAACAAAAAGCCCCAGTTGTACGACCATTTGGAAGACATTCATAGCGGTACCCTTTAGCACATCAACATCCTGTTTGCCTTGTGAAACTGCACTATAAAAGTCTTTCAAATGGTCTTGCATCTCACTGGGCATGTTGTAATGTCAAGTTACACTCAACCACTTGGTTCCCATAACTGTTGCCATAATTGGTTGCATTAGTGGCACTTATGCACTACATTATGTCACAGCCAGAGAACTCAGAAGGGTCAACTCTGACCAAACAATCCCTAGATGTACTACAGTGTATGAGATAACCTGTGGCCGTATTTTCAGGAGGTGAGTTTAGACCAGTGGTTCTCAATCTGGGGCCATATGGCCCCCCGGGGGGGGGGGCACAGGATATTCCAAGGGGGCCACAGGTGAAAATTGCTGTGTGCATTTTGTGTGGTTTATGCTTCTTTGTTCCTTGGCTATTTACAAACAAAACATTTAAATAGCTACCTTTCTACCGGTAAGACAGGGGGGCCACAGGAAGGAAACAAGGTCCGAAGGGGGCCACAGTCGGAAAAAGGTTGAGAACCACTGGTTTAGACAACATCTTCTTCAGCAAAAAATGCATCCATTCACAGGGACGTGCAAGTGCACATCCACCAGATCAATCAAAGACACATCTCCAGAAACTACCATTCAGGTTTTTTTTAACAGCTATTTCTGATGCTCCACACAAGGTCAACCCCACTCACACGTTCAAAGAAATCCAAGCTGGAACAAAATGGCGGCTTTGTATTGTAAGTTAACACAGCCTGCGCATGAACAGCTCTTGAGTGATCAGCATGTTAGAGAGCAAAAGTACCAAATCCTACAGAAAGGGCAAATGTGCTTGCCTGTATGCGGCAAAGCAAGTCAGGAAGAGAAGGGAAATGGATGGTGAGCTGAGAGTGATTTCCTCTGAAATGTTCAAGTTAACTAATTAACAAGAATGATTCATTGAAATCATTTTGGATGAGAAATGCTTTTAATAGACCAGAGGATTTAAAGAATTGGTAATTATCTGTAATTCTTCTCGGTTAATAGAGAAATATAGATAGCTAGATGGTTAACAGCCCAAACTGATGGATGACAGTTCAAAGACAATAATACGTATGTGCCTTTGAAAAAGTAATTATTCAACTGAGCACCTGCAAAACCAGTCAGATGTGGTTACTTTTATGATTTTTGGATCACTTACTATTCCTTTTTTTTTTTTTGCTGATTAAAACATTACGCTCGCCACACTTAACAGATTAGAAAGAACAAAAAAAATTCCGAACCCCATTCTTTAAAAAAAAAAGATGCATATTTTATAATAGGTTTTGATAAATTCCTGTCATCACAGACTTTTAAAAATATAAAACACTCATTCTTAGGCATCTGGGAACATGTTTTAGCTGCAATTTGTCACCCATTTAGAGATGTGAAGGCCTGGAAAACCTGTAAAAATTTAGGAAAACAAGGCTCTCTACCTGAAGACTCCTTTTCAATTCAAATATTGAAAAATTTTACGGAGTTCTGAAAAACATTGCAATGTTTTCTCTTCTGGAATGGGTAAAATGCTCTTTAAGACAAGATACTGCTCACTTGGAATGTTTTAATATGAAGATTTTTATGTAAGACAAACTACGGAATTACGGTAAATAATTCCTGTGTAATACTGTAGACCAACAGTCACCAACCTTTTTGATCCTGCAGGCACGTTTGAGGTTCTGACACGGCAGAGTGGACACAGCAACAAAATGGCTCCCACAGGAGGCGGAGCCAGCTACAAAATGGCTGCCACGGCTTAACTTCAATAACACAGTGTAGATCATCGTGCAGTGGTGGCAGCTGCTGCCAAAGCAACATTTTAAAAATCTGCACGCCCAATCAGGTCTCCGATAGTCAATCAGAAGCCTTGGTGGGCAAAAACCCTACCTGGCCCAACCCACTTCTTAAAAAAAATTGGCAGTAGGGTTGCCAGCTTCAGGTTGGGAAATACCTGGAGATTTGGGGGATGGAATCTGAGGAAGGTGGGGTTTGGAGAGGGGAGGGACTTCAATGCCACAGAGCCCAATTGCCAAAGTGGCTATTTTCTCCAGGGGAACTGATTTCTATCACCTGGAGATCCGTTGTAATACCAGGAGATCTCCAGCCACCACCTGGAGGTTGGCAACCCTACTTGGCAGGCACCAGAAAATATGTCAGCGGGTGCCATGGCATCCATGGGCACCACATTGGGGACCCCTGCCATAGCATATTTTCAAACAGATGCTCATTGTTTAATCTTAATTTTGTCCATAGTGAATATACTATAATGTATTTGGTGATTATATAGTACTGAAGAATTCAGTGTTCTCAACATTATAAAATTTCGCTCGATATCCAAATATGCTGCTCGTCCTATTAAGACTACACGACATTTGTTCTACCACAGCCTCTGCCGTTTGCCATGACGCTCTTTTCAAAATTCAGTGGTATGAGAATAGCCAACAGTAGCTGAGTACCAACCAATTCTATCGGGTGTGTTGTCAAGCTGGGACGGAGAACTGGAAACGCTACTGCTCTGATGTGAAGAGGCATGACTCCCGGGTCTTTGACTCTCTTCCACAGACGGGGCAGGCGAAGGGCTGTCCTGAATCCTCTCCTTCAAAAAGAAACACACCAACAATTCAATCACCTTTGTGCAACTTAGGAGTTTGCTTCAGAATACCGAGAGTTTTGTACAGCCTGTGCAAAGTAGTAACAATTAGGACCACTGCACAATGCAGGAAACCTTAGGAGATTAACACATTCACTAACTGATTCCATATGCATTAATTTGCATATCAGTAAAAATAACGGTTTCTTAGCTTTTACCTTCTGTGCCGATTTCGGCACTTCCCCGAGAGTAGGCGAGCGGGAACAACCTGCAGGCGAGACGTGCCCCGAAGGCAGAGAAAGGAAGGGAAGTACAGCAGGAGAAGCCAATTGGAGGGAGAGGAGGGGACCAGGGAGGCAAAGACGAGATACACAAGAGAGAGAAAGAGAGCCAAATAAAGGACAAGGGAGAAAAAGTACAGATAGGAGTTCCCAAAGGTCAGGGAGATACCGGGGGAGACTTTAAAAAAGAAGAAAGAGAGCGACAGGTGGGCCAAGGCCAAGAAGGTGTGAGGAGACAACACGCGAGGGCCAAGCAGAAGACAATTAGGGTTAATTGGTGGGCGGAACAGATAGTACAGGGGAAGGGGTGATTAAAAGGAAGGCAAGAGCGCAAGCTGAGGAGGAGGCGGGTCCGAGGGGAGGTTACATTCGGAGACCTCTCCTCGGAAAAAGACGAGTGATCAGAGAAGGGGACGAGCGGTCCCTCCAAACTCGTACGTCGGAGGCAGCGCTACCTTCCGGGAGAAAAAGGGGAAGGCCCTATCGGAAAGAAAGAGGCCTTTAAAGGTAGTAAAAGGGTGAGGGAGGAGCATCACGGAAACCCCAAACCCGATTGACAAGGACACTTACACCTGATGTATGCCTGTATTGCAGAGAATGCCATTTTAGAAGAGGTGTTCCTTTCGGATAGAACGCCTGCCATCCATGATTTTTGTAAGCTTTTGGATGAAATTTTTTAAAACATTTTTAAAAATTTACCTGATTAATTGGGAGCTAATTTTTAAGTGATCAACATTTAATTGATTAAGATAATATATAGCCACAATAATGATGGGCCTTTAATCCTGAAGAGTGGCAGAGATTTTAGTTCCTGAAATGATTTCATCTCTAGTATTTGCCCAGGAGAATGTCGAAGTGTTAAATTGCTGACAGATATGTGTAGTTTTTGCTGGTATCTATTAGGACTGTCCTGTGTCTATCAAGATAATTTGTATATAAATTTTATTATTTCTGTAATTAATATTTCCTTTATATACCTACTGGTCATGGACTGTAATAATAAAGAACTGAACATAATAATGATGGCGATCATCTGTAATCTTTTGGGGGCACTCAGTATTCGGCCACCTTCTCCCCCATGTGATGGGGCACCCACAGAGGGCACCCGAGATGCACCCACTGCAATGGGTTGCCCTGATGCAGATGAGTGAGCAGTGACGCGGCTTCTCCTCACTGGCGCTGCTGTTTTCTTCTTCACTTCCCTTTGGGCAACCAATGAGCGGCACAGGGACCGAGGGGTAACTCTTAACAACTCGTCTACCCACTTATCTTCCTCTGGATGAGGGCTGTCGCAAGTGTGCTAGCTCCAAAAGTGGCAAGGACGCAGGGCCTGCAAGATGGAGCTATTCCGCCAGGCTTATGGTTGAGGCCGGCTATGGTTTCTCCCTATAAATACTGGCCCTGCTAGTCTCTTCTCTTCCCCTGCTGCTGAGTTTCCCCCTGCGAATACCATTTTGGAGGTGATTACATCTAACTGCCCAACTGCAGATGGTTATTTTTATTCTAGTGCCATTGGGGGCATTATGGCCCTATTATTGAAATGGCTCGGGCTGTTTTAAAGTGTATTTTAAATTGTATTTTAATGTTTTATTGTTTTTAGTGTAATTCTGTTTGTAAGCCACCCTGAGCCCAACCTCTGGGCTGGGGAGAGCGGGGTAAAAGTACAACAAACAAACAAACAAACAAACAAACAAGGAGCTGCTGCTTCCTCTCTCTTCTCTCTAGGAACCACTGCCATTGCTACCAGAGGCGGTATGTACCTCGGTGTGAACCTGTATATACACATGTATAGTGGCAGCAGTGACACGTGACCTTTTCTTTTCCTCCCTCTTCCAGAGCAGAGGGAGGAAGAGGTAGTTGTTTGGGACCACTGAACAGCTGCCAGACAGAAGTGTTCATGGGCCAGTAGTGGGCCCAGCCCAGTAAAGTGGGGCTCTACTAGCTACCTAACAGTGCCAGCTCCTGATGCCAGCCAGCTCCTGCATCAACAAAAAAAATCTGCATCAAATTAATTCAAATTCAACCCTAAGAAATACAGATTTCCCCCCCTCCATCTGTACATGTTATGCAAATATGTCTACCAGTGTAATTTGAAACAGTTATTCCTCTTTAAGCCCATTGAGCCCAATGTGTTTAGAAGGGTATAACTCTGCTTAGGATGGATTGCACTAGCAGGTTGATAATTTTGAATCATTTGCTATGTTACTTAGGGGTGGCTGAACAGGGGACTGAAGCCCCGACCTCTGCTCCCAAGATTCCATCGGGTGTTTAGGGTTGCCAGGTCCCTCTTTGCCACCGGTGGGAGGTTTTTGGGGCAGAGCCTAAGGAAGGCAGGGTTTGGGGAGGGACTTCAATGCCAAAGAGTCCTATTGCCAAAGCAGCCATTTTTTTCAGGTGAACTGATCTCTATTGGCTGGAGATCAGAGGATCAGAGGAGCATGCCGAATATATTAGGTGCTGTGGAACACAGGCAGGATGGTGCTGCTGTGGTCGTCTTGCTTGTGGGCTTCCTAGAGGCACCTGGTTGGCCGCTGTGTGAACAGACTGCTGGACTTGATGGGCCTTGGTCTGATCCAGCAGGGCTTTTCTGATGTTCTTATGAGATCAGTTGTAATAGAAGGAGATCTCCAGCTAGTACCTGGATGTTGGCAACCATATGAGTGTTACACACAATACCAAAATACCTCTGCACTCTTAAGGATTAGAAACTTGCTTTTGAAAAACAGAAAAAAACAGATCGTTGTGTACCATTTTTGCCCTTGCGCAGTGCAACGGCAGAGTCACGGAAGACAGTTCTGCGCACAAGTTGTCCTTATCAAGTTAAATCAGGTACTCGAGAAATTGCTGTAGTGTAGACAAAACTAATGCTATTCTTTGACTGCCTTAAGTATAAAGCTTGCAGATCCCAAATAATCTTTTAAAAGGATGACAAAAGTTCCTGTTCTGCCTTCCCGATAAACCCCAGAGGCCGGAAACAACCACAGCATCGCAAGGCAGAAGTCGCCAAGTTCATCCTAACTGGTTATGTCTATTGATTAATGCGAGGGCTGATATTTTGATTCGCAAAGAAACACATAGTCATCAGTATAGCAATATACTGGGTTTATATTTAGCTATAACTATAAACAGAAGTCGTGTCAGTGTCAATGCAAATGGGTCGCTTCTCTGCATGCAAGAAACCTTCATTTGCATTTTTTTAAGATACTAGATTAGCAGAGATGAAAGCTTCTGAAAAGGTACAGTGCACTTCTTTGCTCCCCAAGCCGAGATTGTCCGCATGAGTCCTCTCCCCAAAAATAATTCATATCACAAGGTGTCATAAACTGAATGCGGTGCTTGAACACTCTTTTTGTGAAGGATCCTCCCCCTTGCTACTGTGTTCAGAAGGCTACTGGGGGGACGGGGAAGAATTTAACAGTAAGCTGGGCATTGCCTCCAAACAGGAAGAGAGGGACACAATGATAGATAGGGTCACCAGCTCCAGGTTGGGAAATACCTGGATATTTTGGGGGTGGAGCCTGAATAGGGTGGGGTTTGAGGAAGGGAGGGACTTCAATGCCATGGAGTCCAATTGCCAAAACGGCCATTTTCTCCAGGTGAACGAATCTCTATCAGCCATTTTCTGCAGGGGAACTGATCTCTATCGGAGATCAGTTGTAATAGCGGGAGATCTCCAGCTAGTACCTGAAGGTTTAGCAATCAAAACGAAAACAAGTGCCCCAAACGCGGCTATTGGAAATCACAGGCACTTATGGCAAAAAACAAGCACAAATTGCTGATACAAAAGGTATAATGTGAGCGCAAACACAAACACATCAACAATACAATACAATCAATACTGCATGATTATACATGTGTAAAATCCATCTGGAATCTCATCAAAAGTCCATATTTTTCATGGGTCTTCAACGCTGTGCCTGTGATTTCCAATAGTACCTGAAGGTTGGCAACCCTAATGATAGAGCATAATGGAAGAGGAAAGCATGTGCACCCAAGGCTCACTCATGTGGACTAAGCCGATATTGTTGCAAGTACGGTAGTCCTTTGGTGTTGTAATAAATTTGCCCCACTCTTGTGATGAATGGTCCATCCATAATTTATTAGATTTTTGTTAATTTTTAGACTCTGTGCACCAGGCCTACCAGCCATCAGGAAAAGGAGACCTGTTTTGCTTTGCTTTTAGCCTGATTCTATAAAAGCAAGAGGAAAAGCTATATTTTTTTCCCTTCAGTCATTTGGTGTGGTGTCATTCACTTGAGGAGAAGAGACCACTTTTATACTGAGCGTTGTCTCAGATCTACCCCAAGCAGAACAGAAGATCCTACGCAAGACGGATAGCAGGAGTTTCGGGGTTAGGGACATGGGGTGTGTGGCATCATAAAGTGATGCAAGGTAGCGCTAGGAATCACTGGAAATCCTATGGTTTTACCACAGTGTTTCTGGCATTTCAGAGAGCTACCCTACATCGTGTTTGGTGATATAGCAGAGTACACAACAGCAATATTTTTTAAAAAAATTCTCCCATAACCTCTTGGAGTGGTTGGTAATGGGGGCTGCCTTAGCTGGAAGCCTGGAAGCCCAAACTTCACTCTAGGCTTGAGGCCACCCAAACTTGACTTCATTCTGAGACCCACCTCTGATACATACTTAGCCCCAGCTCTTGGTACAACTCCCAAGATTTGCCCCAAACTTTATTTCAAGTCATAAATGTCTGCTGGCTGTGCTCCGACTTTTACTCTGGGCTAGACTTCTAACAGTAAGTACAGGGAGCTCTAGAACAGAGACTCTTTAATGTAATACATAGTGTTTGTCTATTGAAAACACATTTTCACTGGGAATGTTGCCTGGAATGTGTTTTTAATAGAATAGTTATTATACATTCAATAACAAGCGGACCTCAACATCATGTAACAGATGCATATCTTTTATGCAGCACTGGCTCCTCAATGGATTTTTAAAACTCTGATTTAATGAACGTACAATAACTAATAAAACTTAAGAGAAGCGTTTAATTGCTGTACTGTTATCCTACTAATTACAAATATTTGTTAAGCTTAACTAGATAGGAATCTATTGTAGCTATTCCACGATTCTGTATCTTAAAGGGATTTTTTGATTTAAATAAGTGTGGGAAAACCCAAAAATAACATTAGTTCATTATCCTATAGGAATCTGCAAGATTACCACACACATGATAAATGGATAGGGTTGTCAACCTCCAGGTACTAGCTGGAGATCTCCAGCTATTATAACTGATCTCCAGCTGAGATCAGCTCACCTGAGAAAATGGCTGCTTTGGCAATTAGACTCTATGGCATTGAAGTCCCTCCTCTCCCCAAACCCCGCCATCCTCAGGCTCCATCCCAAAAACCTCCCGCCAGTGGCAAAGAGGGTCCTGGGAACCCTATTAATTGACTGTATTGGCTGAAAAAATTCTGAGTATAGAATCACAGAATCATGGAAGGGATCACCAGGGTCATCTAGTCCAACCACCTGCACAATGCAGAAAATTCACAACAACCTCCCCCCTCCACACCCCCAGTGATCCCTACTCCATGCCCAGAAGATGGCCAAGATGCCCTCCCTCTCATCATCTGCTTACTAAATGTTATCTGTGGGTTAGTAGGCCTTAACTGGCAAAAAGCCTTGGAAAGATTCAAATTTCAAAACCTTTACTGGCATACCATCAAGCAGTCGATCAAATAAAACCCTTGGAAAGATTCAAGAAACACCTAACTCTAGATCTGTTCAAAATATTTATATCTCTAATGCTCTATAAAAAAAAATTTTTACATTTACATCCCGTAGCTCTCCAAAGGGTTCAAGACAGCTAACAGCAGAAACCTATCAGTCACATTTTTATGCCACCCCTTCTCTGAGGAAGTAGGAGCAGTGTACATGGGTTTCCCTCCTCCATTTTACACCCAGGAGGACCTTCCAAACAGCAGCAAAACAAACAAACAAAAACATGGCAGCTCTATATGGCTCAGGACATAGGAGACAGGGCTCCAGAAACCAACTGAGGATCTTGACCTGCTCCGACCGGCAGTGGGAGAAAAATAAAAACATTGGTGTCATGTGCATGCAATGTCATTTCTGGGGAAAACACGGCAGTCACATCGGGTAGCTCTAGGAATCAATGGAATCAGCGATTCCTAGAACTACCTGACATCACTTCCGGCTATTCCTCGGAAGTGATGATACCACACACACAATGCTGTGCCTCCCCATGTCCCCACCCTCCAAAGCTTTTGGCAGTTTCCTGGCAACCCTACCCATGAGTTCAATGAGGCCAATTCCATCTGCTTCTGTGTGATAAAGGTAGCATTCTTCAGACACTTTGAATTATAAGGCTTGATTCTTACACTTAACTGATCAACTATCTTCCTCAAATGTCATGTTCCCAACCTCTCCACCATGTTCCCAACTGATCATGTGAGCTGGGCACTCCACATGGAGGCTTGTATGCATGAAGGCTCAATCTGCATTGTTCTTCAAAAGGGAGCACAGCTGATCAGATGACTCAGACTTAACATGCAATAAACACGTGGTGTGTGCTTCTCACATTTTATGTATATATACTGCTGAAGAGAGGAGAGGCCTGCACCTGGCAATCCCAGGAGCTTTTGAGGGTAGGGCATGGGGAGGGGGGACACTGAGTGATCCGGTGACATCACGTCCGGGTGAAGACTGGTATGTGATGTCACTGTGTCGAGCGACACTGTAGGAATTCCCCCAACCTGTACGGTATTTATTTAGATATTTATACACCGCTTTTCTCCCCAGTGGGGGGACCTAAGGGGGCTTACCACAGCATCTTTCCCACCTCCATTTTATCCCCACAACAACAACCCTGTGAAGTACATTAGGCTGAGAGAGAACATTACTGGTCCAAGGTCACCCAACAAATGAACTTCCGTGGCAGAGTGGGGATTCAAACCTGGGTCACCTCAGTCTCAGTCTGACACTCTGACCATTACTGTGTCAGCTAAGATGTTCGCTTTTGACTAAACACTGTTGGTAAGCAACCACGAGATGGGTGGTTTTGCTGTTCCCTGTATAGGCAGCAGTGGAAATTATTAAACATTCCTCGTTGTGTAGTTCATGTGGCTCTTTGTTCAGCACTGGGCCAACCTTCCCGTGAGGCAAGGGCTTGGCTACAAGCATCTAGATTGTTCATCAAGTCATATTTGAGCAGTAAGGTTACTCCTGGTACTCCTGAAAGAGGATCTTCTAGGTCAATATGGTTTAAGACTGTCTTTGAGAAACTCATGAAAGCATGAACACGTGAAGCTGCCTTATACTGAATCAGACCCTTGGTCCATCAAAGTCAGTATTGTCTACTCAGACCGGCAGCGGCTGTCCAGGATCTCAGGCAGAGGTCTTTCGCACCACCTTACTTGCCTAGTCCCTTTAACTGGAGAAGCCAGGGATTGAACCTGGGACCTTCTGCATGCCAAGCAGTTGCTCTACCACTGGGCCACACTCCCCGCTAGGTAGACTGATCTCCTAGCAAAATATGCTATCCTGTCAGAAAAAAATAAAGCCAGTGATGAGATTCTGAAGAGTCTGAAAAACTCTTTTATTTCCAAGAGCCGGCACAGGAGACAGTCGCAGCTATCTTTTGCCGTAATATATGCCAGTAGTTTGTTCTTTGCACGTAAACAGATCCATTTTTCAGCCCCGTAATCAGTATGCATCTATTAAGCTACTTAACAGCAATGAGCTGTGGTTCATTAGGTAGCTACTGTTGTGTCTCCGTCGAGTTAAAATTTCACAGCAAGTTAATCTATTTTATTACAAATGAGAACACAAGCGATAATGTCCCCGCCATTTTCCAAACACAGGGTTAACAGTATTTGTAACAAATCAATGAGGACATTTCAATAGGAAAATTGCAATTCTCAAAGCCTTAACATCTTTTTACACCTTGATGACTTCATTTTGCCATTTGTGAATTTTACAGCCCCGTCACTCTTCATATATTTCAGTTTTCTTCTCTCGAAAATAGCTGTCGTTCCGCTAGCCCAACACATTAAAGCTTTCCTTCTGGAGAGCAGATTGCTCCCCCCCTCCACTCACACACAGGCATAAATATTAGATTACATCTAAAATAAAGTCACATTTTTCAAGTTAACTGTCTGATCCTCTGCTCTGTTGTGATGGGGCAGCATCATATAGCATCCAGAGTAACAATCCCAGCTTCTGTGCAAGGAGACCATCCATCCCTTGGATCAAGGGCTGGGATACACCTTGGGGAAGGGTGATACTTGGTATGACATCCAAAGACTGTTGGAGAAACCCCACCTCACCTGCCACTCTGGAGTGGCATTGCCAGCAGTTGTGTGATAGCAAAGAGTATGACTTGCCCAGTTCTTTTCTGACCTCAGCTGGGGTCGTTTATGTATGGGAGTTTTACCTGAGGTTCGTTGCTCGCTAGACCCACATTTTCCTGTTGGGAATCTATGCACCAGCAGTCTCCAAGCTCAAATCAAGTCCCCGCCCCTTTAAATGCTGCTTTGTAATTGGCTTACTTTGTAGAGCTTACTGTGTGAGAGAGAAAAAACCCCAAGACCCAATTGCTGCATAAAAAAGCATTTTAAGAACAAAAAAACAAAAACAAAAAAATGGAGCAATTTGAAAGGGGGGGGGAGAAATCCAAGCCTCGGTTTTAAAAAGCCTTTCTTCTGCTCAGAAAGAGCTCTGAAGAAGCATTTGAATCCCCGCCTCTTTACACGCTGCTTTGTAATTGGTTGTGAGAGAAACCAAGCTTGTGTGACCTGCGCTTTGCCTTATGCACAGGGATTTTGCCCGGGCTGAGCTCAGGGAAGAGGGAACAATCGGGTTAACAGAGGAACGGGGAAGGTCTGGGATTTGTGAGGGCTGGCAGCGAGGTCACCTCTAATGGACGGACAACTCATGCATAACTCCAAGGAACAACCGAGACAGACCGGGGGCAAATGTGAGTGAAAGAACCTGTGCATAAAAGACCTAGGGAGCCTTTGGAAAGCCACTATACTTGAAGGGTTAGATCTTAAGACATCATTCCATTGGAGTAACAGCAGTTAGGTCAGTGGAATGGAATCTCAATTGGCACAGAAAGGTAGAGAAATTTCTGCGGATTCCATTCATCCACTGTAGTCCCCCCTTTGCCTCCACATAGTTCTTGAGTGACCCCACAGGAGTGGAATTAGGATGGGGCTTAGGGGGCGGGAGCAGGACGGAGGGGAGGTGGAAGGTTCCACTCTGCGGGCTTCACCCCACTGGCAGTACATTAATTTATTTTAAACATTTCTATGCTGCCTTTCCTCCCACACAAGGTCCCCAAGACAGTGAATCCAACCCTAAGTCTCAGTCAGACCAACTGTAATATGGGGATAAGGTCCACTTCATTTAATAAAAATTGCCCATGACTGAGATAGTGCATATGACCGACACTTGAAAGGTGCTATATTCATACTTGTTATTTCTATTTCTATTACATGTTAGTAACAAGAATCCTGAAACTTGTGGGTAGGTAAATGTAAAGTGACAGTGGTGACACGGTTCATCAGTTCAGTTTTCTTCTCTTAAAAACAGCTGTCGTTCCATTGCTGAGGGGCAATCCAGGGAAGAGGGAAATTCCAACCTTACCAGTAATAAACAGGAGACAGGCAAACAGTGCCGGATTTACTAATAAGCTAAACAAGCTATAGCTTAGGGCCCCACTCTCTTGGCCCCCCCAAAAAAATTTAAAGGAAAAAAAACCTGGATGTACATTTCCAAACTATAAGATAAAAAACAAATAAAATAAAACCTACATACAGCAACAGTGTTTTGTGTTGTGTAGGCTCCCATGATGTAAGTAATGGGCCCCGCCTGCTAACCTGCTCCCTAAAATATCACTGGTTTGCTCATTTCTATATATAGGGTACCTACATTCAGTTCAACAATTACTTTGATAAAACATTTTGTTATGTGCAAATGGCTTTACATACCTATTAGGTCCATAAATTACCATATAGCAGATATTCAACACAAAAAACAGCAACAATTTGTTGTTGACAAAGGACAGCTGGACATATAAAGGGCCCCATTACCTTCAATAGTTTAGGTCCTCATCAAACTTAAATCCGGCCCTGCAGGCAAGTATGTGGTTGCTGATTGGCTAGCCACAGTGGTGCCGGTTGCTGACACCAGTGAGGGCAGCTAGCCAATAAGCAACCAAGAGTTTCTATGGTCCTGACTCAGGTGCTTCAGCTTATGTGCTGCCTCCCAATAATTACCAGTAAGGGCAGGAAGGAATTCCTCCCCCCCCCCCAACTGTTCTAATGCAACAGCAGCTGGTGGTTTCTACAAATGAATCATTATGCCGTTGATGGTAACTGAACTAAATCTGGAAGGCAATACCTTCTTCAGCTTTAGAGAGCCAGCATGGTGTAGTGGTTAAGAGCGGTGGTTGGGAGCGGTGGACTCTAATTTGGTGAACTGGGTTGGTTTCCCCACTCCTACACATGAAGCCAGCTGGGTGACCTTGGGCTAGTCAGAGCTCTCTCAGAGCTCTCTCAGCCCCACCTACCTCACAGGGTGTCTGTTGTGGGGAGAGGAAGGGAAGGCAATTGTAGGCCGGTTTGATTCTTCCTTAAGTGGTAGAGAAAGTCAGCATATAAAAACCAACGACTCCTCCTCCTCCTCCTTCTTCTTCTGCCTGTGCCTAAACCTATTGAAATGGGAACTGAAGTGGGCTGAACACACAGAAAGAACAAGCTGAAGACTTGACTTGTTATTGAGCAGGATCCTGGGTAACACCTGGGATTTCCTCTCCCTAGTATATTATAAGGTGTCTGAGTCCCAACCAGCTGCTGAAGGGTAAATGAAGAAGACGAGCTGGCCATCTGGTGGTGATTTTCCTATGAAGCTCTATTTTCTGCTGATATAATGCCCAGACCTTTAGATCATGTTAAATAGGAATGCTGACCTTTGTTTAAAGTTATATTTTTTATCTGTGTGCGCACCCTGAAAATTTGTAAGGGAGGATAGAGAACACACACTTTCTGAAATAATTTATACAGATTTTGGAACATAATGTTTTTTTTTAAGCAGAAACATTTTGGAAATATCCCTGTTTCTAATCATTTCAACCTTTTGGGAGAGACTGATAATACTAACAAGGAATCGATGAAATTGAAAGAAAATCTAAATGATTATTGAAACAGAGGATAAAGAGGATGAAAGAAAGGCTCGGTCTAAATTATCAGAATTGACTGCTCCTACAAGCAGACAACACAGCCTGCACTGGATCCGCAGAGAGCTACTTGTACCCATCTCCCCAAAAAGCTGGACCCTGGACCAGCTAATTCTAACAACGAACGCTCAGCTTTCTCTCATTCTATCCAAATTCAAGTTGCCCGTTTCTCAGATTTACAGATACCCACTGAAGTGTATCTTTCCCAGAACCTACCTCCGCAGATGAGTTCCCATTCAAGGGATCACCTACAGCCACTAAGAAGTGTTATCCTTCTTTTGTCAAGGCCTTGACTACTTATTCACAACTATCTGAGCCAGCCAAATTTACAAATACACATGCCCTCATACTTATACATGTATAGTGTACCTAGTCTTGACATAATCAACTTGACCTTAGTACTCTGGTGGTGATATTTTATAGTATTGATCTTCATGTGTGTGCCAAGCCTTTAGAGAAGCGGTGACGTTAAGGCATGCTTGTTTATTTTTACTTCCAGGCCAGCTATAATTACTCATCCAAATGTTAATCTATTAATGAGTTCCTTAAGGACTTAATGGCATTTCTCTGCTGACAAGTGGGTTTTGGAGCTCTGTCTGAATACTGGAAATTTTATTCATACTGTACATTTGTCTTGATATTTCTTGTTAAATTGATGAGGCATTCCCTCTTGGAATCTACCGGGCAGCATAATGTAGGAGTGAACTCACTAATGAAACTGGAGAAAAGATATAAAAATGGCTGTCGAAAAAACATAATTCCGATTCAGCATTTGATACCCCCAAAACACAATTTAAGCTTGCAAATGTATGGGGAAAATGAGGACCAGCAATGATTGTTGAAAATATTCTCAACATTTTTTTTTGCAGTCAAGTCACAGATGATTTATGGCGACCCTGTAGGGTTTTCAAAGCAAGAGATGTTCAGAGGTGGTTTGCCACTGCCTGCCTCCACATCACAACTCTGGTATTCCTTGGAGGTCTCCCATCCAAATACTTGCCAGGGTCAAGGTTGAGTGTTTGGCCTCAGGTCACAGTCAACTTCCTATTGCAGAGTGGGAATTTGAACCTAGGTTCCCCAGATCCCAGTCAGACACCTTAACCACTACATAAAGTGTAGCAGTATCAGTACTGCTACACTTTATGTATCCCTGTAAGGAACATGGTGACTATCCTGATTGTTGGAATGTCGTCATGGATTACTGAAGCTTGAATAAGATTGATGATTTGTAAGTATGATAATGTATATATTTTGTATAATTTGGTAGGTTATGTGGTTTGTATGTGTGTAAAATAATTGTATGTATGTAAATTGTTTGTTACTTGCTATATATTTCCAGAGGGGACTGAGGAAGAACTGAACAGAAGAATTTTGAAACGGCCATTCCCCTTTTCACTTGAACTTCAGGATCACATTTACCTGATAATGGAAAAACTATATGCAAATAATTTACAAGAACTTTCTGCCTTGACCATGCAGACATAAGATATTTGTATATATGTTGTAGAACATTATATTATGTGATGACATGATGGTAGCTCACTAATAGATATTTTTGCACTTTGTTTACAAGTTGTGTCGCTCCTGTACTTATTTCCTAACTTCATAGTACTAGCACAGTGGTGTCTTGTTTTTCTGTCAGTACCTGGAGGTTGGCAGCCCTAACGTGGATGGCTCTCTCTTCTGAACCCTTCTTGTGGTTTCTTTTGAGAGTGAAGTTTGAACGCATTTTCCTAGGGAGGTTTGATAGTATGTTTTCAGCAGTTTCTCCAGTGATCTGGAATGGGTTGTCATTGCCAGTCAGAACTGGGCCTTCTTTGGTGGTTACAGAAGAGGCTACAAGAGACAGCCTTTTCTGGAATTCTTGATGTGCTGATTTTATTTGGTCTTGATTGTTTTAAATAACAGGCGTTGTCAGTTTTATACTTATGCTGAGTGGTGGTTTTACATGAACCGCTATAAGCCTTTTGGAAAAGGCAGGCTATAATTGTCTTAAGGAACAAATGTTCTAGTCCAGTGGCAGGGAGAGAAAGAACTGCAGAAAGACTGAGGATGGCTAGCTTATGGTAAAGGTGCCAATCCAGAAAAGTGATCCTTCTGTTGACCTGGTCTCTGAGATTTGACAACACACTTCAGGTTCTAGGCTTGTCCTTCCACAGGCAAAGGCCAGAAGAACTTAGGGGAGTGGACTGGTGGTAAATATTGTTCCCTAGAAGCTTGAATACTACTAGATTCCTTCATTTGAATAGAGTATCTTTGGAAACAGTCATACGTATGGTCCAATAGAATCTGGAAAAAAATGTTCCTCTCCAGTGTGTATTAGTTTTAAAAACCAGATGTTCACGTACTAATTTAACTGCATTGCAACTATTTCTCATCAACTCATTAATTGCCAGCTGCTCGGCCAAACACAGAACATATCCACAGATAATCAGATGAATATTGGTAAATAGCTAACCAAGAATACACCACGGAGGCACTTCTTAAGCAGTCAAGGAAGAGAAGAAGAGTTGGTTTTTATATGCCAATTTTCTCTAAGTTTTAAGGAGAATCAAAACGGCTTACTATCTCCTTCCCTTCCTCTTCCCACAACAGACACCTTATGAGGTAGGTGAGACTGAGAAAGCTTGAAGAGATCTGTGACTAGCCCAAGATCACCCAGCTGGCTTTATGTGGACAAGTGGGGAAACCAACCTGGTTCTCCAGATTAGAGTCTGCCGCTCATGTGGAGGAGCAGGGAATCAAACCCGGTTCTCCAGATTAGAGTTCACTGCTCTTAACCCCTATACCATGCTGGCTTTCTAGGGAAGTTCCCTTACAAATATTAAAACATTTCTGGGCCCCTTATTAAAACTGTTACTAAGGATAACTTAAAAAATATCTTAACAACCCAGTGCCTGTGCAGAAGACAACAGAAGAGGGATGGTTCTTGTAGGTTATCCGGGCTGTGTAACCGTGGTCTTGGAATTTTCTTTCCTGACGTTTCGCCAGCAACTGTGGCAGGCATCTTCAGAGTAGTAACACTGAAGGACAGTGTCTCTCAGTGTCAAGGGTGTAGAAAGAGTAATATATAGTCAGAAAGGGGTTGGGTTTGAGCTGAGTATTGTCCTGCAAAAGTATTGTCCTGTAAGTATCAAGATAATGTGCTAATGAGGGTATGGTATGTTAATATGGAACCATTGTATCCTGAAGTGATCTGTTAATGTGTGTAATCCAAAACTAATCTGTATGGCTATTGTTGAATGTTGTCTTTGTCTGGAGGTTTTTCAGGGCAGGAAGCCAAGCCTTATTCATTCTTAAACTCTCCTCTTTTCTGTTAAAGTTGTGCTGATGTTTGTGAATTTCAATGGCTTCTCTGTGCAATCTGACAAAATAGTTGGTAGAATTGTCCAGTCTTTCAGTGTCTTGGAATAAGACCCTGTGTCCTGTTTGTGTCAGTCCATGTTCAGCCACTGCTGATTTCTCAGGTTGGCCAAGTCTGCAGTATCTTTCATGTTCTTTTATCCTTGTTTGTATGCTGCGTTTTGTGGTCCCGATGTAAACTTCTCCACAGCTGCAAGGTATACGATATACTCCTGCAGAGGTGAGGGGGTCTCTTTTGTCTTTTGCTGATCGTAGCATTTGTTGTATTTTCTTGGTGGGTTTAAACACTGTTTGTAGGTTATGTTTTTTCAAAAGTTTCTCCATCCTATCAGTGACTCCTTTAATAAATGGCAAGAATACCTTTCCTATGGGAGACTGTTTTTCTTGAGTTTTCTGATTTTTGTTTGGTTCAATGGCCCTTCTGATTTCATTCTTGGAGTAGCCGTTTGCTAGCAGTGCGTGATTTAGATGGTTAGTTTCTTCCTTGAGAAACTGTGGTTCACAGATCCGTCTTGCACGGTCCATTAATGTTTTGATTATTCCTCTTTTCTGTCGGGGGTGGTGGTTGGAGTTTTTGTGTAAGTAGCGATCTGTGTGAGTTGGTTTCCGGTAGACCTTGTGACCTAACTGAAGGTTTGATTTACGGATGACAAGGGTATCAAGAAATGGGAGTTTACCCTCAATTTCCTTTTCCATGGTAAACTGAATGTTTGGATGGATATTATTAAGATGGTTTAGAAAGTCCATTAATTTTTCTTCACCATGGCTCCAAATGGTAAATGTATCATCTACGAACCTGAACCAGACTGTAGGTTATGAACAGATTGATGGAGTAGCTATGGGAAGTCCACTCAGTCCAGTAATAGCAAACTTTTACATGGAATATTTTGAAAAGACAGCATTAGAATCAGCACCTTACAAACCTACAGTCTGGTTCAGGTTCGTAGATGATACATTTACCATTTGGAGCCATGGTGAAGAAAAATTAATGGACTTTCTAAACCATCTTAATAATATCCATCCAAACATTCAGTTTACCATGGAAAAGGAAATTGAGGGTAAACTCCCATTTCTTGATACCCTTGTCATCCGTAAATCAAACCTTCAGTTAGGTCACAAGGTCTACCGGAAACCAACTCACACAGATCGCTACTTACACAAAAACTCCAACCACCACCCCCGACAGAAAAGAGGAATAATCAAAACATTAATGGACCGTGCAAGACGGATCTGTGAACCACAGTTTCTCAAGGAAGAAACTAACCATCTAAATCACGCACTGCTAGCAAACGGCTACTCCAAGAATGAAATCAGAAGGGCCATTGAACCAAACAAAAATCAGAAAACTCAAGAAAAACAGTCTCCCATAGGAAAGGTATTCTTGCCATTTATTAAAGGAGTCACTGATAGGATGGAGAAACTTTTGAAAAAACATAACCTACAAACAGTGTTTAAACCCACCAAGAAAATACAACAAATGCTACGATCAGCAAAAGACAAAAGAGACCCCCTCACCTCTGCAGGAGTATATCGTATACCTTGCAGCTGTGGAGAAGTTTACATCGGGACCACAAAACGCAGCATACAAACAAGGATAAAAGAACATGAAAGATACTGCAGACTTGGCCAACCTGAGAAATCAGCAGTGGCTGAACATGGACTGACACAAACAGGACACAGGGTCTTATTCCAAGACACTGAAAGACTGGACAATTCTACCAACTATTTTGTCAGATTGCACAGAGAAGCCATTGAAATTCACAAACATCAGCACAACTTTAACAGAAAAGAGGAGAGTTTAAGAATGAATAAGGCTTGGCTTCCTGCCCTGAAAAACCTCCAGACAAAGACAACATTCAACAATAGCCATACAGATTAGTTTTGGATTACACACATTAACAGATCACTTCAGGATACAATGGTTCCATATTAACATACCATACCCTCATTAGCACATTATCTTGATACTTACAGGACAATACTTTTGCAGGACAATACTCAGCTCAAACCCAACCCCTTTCTGACTATATATTACTCTTTCTACACCCTTGACACTGAGAGACACTGTCCTTCAGTGTTACTACTCTGAAGATGCCTGCCACAGTTGCTGGCGAAACGTCAGGAAAGAAAATTCCAAGACCACGGTTACACAGCCCGGATAACCTACAAGAACCAATGAACTCTGACCGTGAAAGCCTTCGACAATATTTTAAACAGAAGAGGGAATTTTAAAGAATGGCCAAAGGGTTCATTTAAAGTAGAACTTCATGTTACAAAGAATGCATGCAATAAAATCATCATGGTTGGTGTAGTAGTTAAACACACTGGATAAGAATTTGGGGGACCTGGGTTCAAATCCCCTTTGTGCCATTAAGTTTTCCGGCTGACCTTAGGGCAGTCATTCTCTCTCTGTCAAACCTACTTAACAAGACTGCCGTGAGGATACAATGCAGAAGGCAAAACCATGTACACCACTCTAAGCTCCTTAGAAGAAAGATGAAACAAAGATGCACTAGATATACAGTTAATGGGTACATGAGCTTTGGACGATGACTATTTGTACCAGAGCAATGACAGTAGGGGGAAATGGGGGGTACCCACTGTGTTCCCCTTGAGGATCAATTTATACACTTTCTTTAGTGTAGTTGACAGGGAGGGAGCAAACCTGCATGTTAGCTGCCCTATTTCAGAAGCCAAGCAGGGGTTGACAGGATGGATTGCTCCTGTATAAAAAACAATTTCCCGCAGAAAGGAAATCAGATATAAGCTTTCTTTCTCTGACATGCTTCTTGAGATTTTTTTTTTAAAGTTATAGAAGAATTTAGTCATCATACCCCAAGAGGAGAGGATAGGCTCAGTGGAAGAGAATGTGCTTTATGCGCAGAAGGTTTCCGTTTCAATCCCCAGCATCTTCAAAGATTTAAGCAATAGAGAAGACTAGATGGACCAATGGCCAGACTCAGTACAAGACAGCCGCTTTATATATGTTCAAGTGGTTCTGCTCAGACACGGGTTAAGGATAGTAAGAACTAGGTCTCTGTCACACAAAGGGTTTTTTGCTTCCTTTGCTTATTGGGAAGTCTGAGGGATTGGGAGGGTTCTTTTCTGCCAACATTTTGAATGGTTGAAGGGGAAGGAGCTTCACGTTCCAGAAGGCTTACTGTTATAAAGAAAGAATTGCTGGCACAGGTAGCTTTTCCTAGAGTAGACAATGATTAAAAGACTGTCCAACGGATGAGAAGGACATGTTGGTGTCTGCTAATGCTAATGGCTGATCCTATGTTTTCCAAAATGCAGACAAACAAGTATCCTCCTGATTTGTCAGAATTCCTAACAAGCCACATTGTCTTTCCTTCTAATTGGAAATACCTTATGAATTGCCACAAGAATGTAAGAAGAGCCCTACTGGAGCAGACCAATGGTCCATCTGGTTTCCCACAGTGGCCAACCAGATGCTCCCAGAGTGTCAACAAAACAAGGTCCCACCCCTGTTGTTGACAGAGGAGCACTGCTTTTTAACATGGACATTCTAGCCGTCATGACCTTTTGATGGACCTCTCCTCTATGAATTTGTCTCATATATATAGCCATCTAAACCAGCGTCTAGCACAGTGGTTCCCGAAGTGGGCAGTACTACCCCCTGGGATTACCTAGGGGGGCCCTGAGAGGCAAGGGGGCAGCCGGGGGGCGCTAGAGGTGGTCCCTTGTGTTGTTCACTAATTTACAATAGATCAAGCTATGGCACCAGGCTGGCAAATTTGGTGGAAACTATCAGAATTTCCCCCCAGACATTGAAAAGCTGGTACCACTGGATCAAGTTCATCAGTTTTGTTGCATAAATTTCAATTAAAAAGTTGTAATTTGATTCTGAATAGATGTGCAATTAATTGTCACTGTTTTGAAATTTTATTGTTATTATCTTTAGTGTGTCATACAAACCTGTTTTGAATAATGCTTTTTATAGGATAGGGTAGGGGGCGCAGGGGTTGAGTTTGTGGAACCAAGGGGGCGGTGGGCCAAAAAATTTGGGAGCCACTGGTCTAGCACTACATTTTCTGGCAGCGCGTTCCATAAACTAATTATGCATTGTGTGAAAAGGGGCTCTGTTTTGTGCTGTATCTTGCAATGAGCACATTTCCAGGAAACTTAATAAGTTCCTCTCAGAACTGAAACAAAGTGTTCTCCTGTAGCACAGAGAGGGTATGGGCAAATTTAGGGGTGGGGTGACACCATGTCCCTCTGAGTATTTTAACAGTGCAGTCCTAAGCAGAGTTTTTCCCTTCTGTGTTGTTTGAAAAGACTGGTCTTAGAACGGAATAACTCTGCTGAGGATGCCACTGTAAATAACCTGCCTAATAGTTTTACTGCCTAACCATTCTCTTCCTTCATATGGTTCACTTTCTTCAAACTAATTTAGACTTCTTCTATCTCTATCCAATCTTCTTTCTGCTCTAAAAACATTCCCTGTTTGATGCAGTGTCTGAGTGATTTAAATGATGTTCCCAGGCTTAATGACAATAATGCTATTTCCAGTCCACATTATTGCTGTATTTGTTATTAACTACTAACGGCTGAGCCAACATTAAAAGGACACAGAGCATAACAAAGGTTTAATAATGACTGACCTAACAATATTCCTCGGTTGTCTCTGAAAGCACATGGATTTGTAAAAATGCCCACAGATTTTGCAAGTCCAGAATACCATACTTTCTCACAATCCCTATTTATCAGGGACAATCTTTTTATTTTTTGGGCCCTATGACAGGTAAACCACGATCTCTATTTTTACCGTGTGGGTTATATCTTGTTAAAAAGGGCCATGTGAATCATTAGACTTGTACCTTAATGCTCAGCTGCTTTCTTGTCATCGCCAGAAGTTAAATCTCAGAGTGGGAAGCGGATGCATAATCTCTAATACATGCGCATGAGCGCAAAGGCCGCAGCACAACGTCGCATGCATGCAGCGGCTCAGATTCAATTTGGACTGATGAAAAGACCATTGTGAGTCCTTAGGTTAGCTCTAACTCAAGGAACAACCAGCCTCTTGACCAGCGGAAGATGAGCAGTTGAACAGGAAATTATAATAGCAGATGGAAACGACTAATGGGGCAAAGGTAGGCTGGCAAGAGAACCAGGGCGATACATCAGGTCCTTGTTGTTGTTTTTTTCTGTGAAATGTTGGCAGGTACAACAACCATGGAAGACCTTTTTTGGTGGCACAGCCTCGCGGTTTTCGATGGGGCATTTCCCCCTTTTCTAATTTTAAAAATGTTTTTCCCCCCTCCATGGCAGCCAGGAATCCTCTCAGGAGGCGGCGCGGCTCCGCCACTCCTGGCTGCCGCGGATCTACCCCCCCTTCAGGATTGCGCTCGTAGCCATGAAATCTCCAAAACTTTACAATTCTAATGTCATCAAAAGAAGGGAAGCAAAACAAGGCTTCACCCACTGATCTGAGGGAATATGGAAGGTGAGGTCCAACTTGCAGCCACCCTCTCTAGAACCTCCTGTCATGCATGATTGACCAATATATGCGCTGCTTTGTCGGCCTGCAAGTCTCTGATCCATGCAACCTTTTTTATTCATGGACTTTGTTTTCTTGTCTGTCGACCCATTCCTCTCTGTGGTACGTCCACCATGACAACTGGGTTTCTGGACTAGCCCACAGACCCAGTTCTCATATGTTCCAGCTGTCCCTGGCCCTAGTACAGCATGGCTATCTATCTAAGTATCAGAGACTTCACAAAACAATATTTCCTGCTCCCCCCTCCCCACAGTAGGCCTCTGAAATTTTGTTCCTGAGGGGAGTCAGTGGACACTTAGGAACAGCGCAAGGTGCAAAGTCAGAGTCTGCAGTGGGAAGGAGAAATTGCTGCAAGTCGCCACTCCCTCTGCTGACTTAAGTCTTCAGAACTGTATGACTGGATACATGCTGCTGTCCCTCTTTTTATTTGGAATGTTCTGCTAAATTTTGTTAGTGGGAATTCCTAGTGTCCCCTCCCCAGATTCCTTCTCATGGCCCCTAAAAGTTAAATCACTGAGTGGGGAATGGGTGCACCTCATCGATAGAGAACATACCCATGTTAATACAAATCCATGAATACTGCCATTTCACAGCCTGGTGCTGCAGAAATATATTCTGAACTGTTGATAGCATATTGAACTGCAATTATGTTTTTAAGTGTGCCTTATCCAAAAGGGCCGTAAGAAGAAGAAGAGTTGGTTTTTATAGGCTGACTTTCTCTACCACTTAAGGGAGAATCAAACAGGCTTACAATTGCCTTCCCTTCTCCTCCCCACAACAGACACCCTGTGAGGTAGGTGGGGCTGAGAGAGCTCTAAGAGAACTGTGACTAGCCCAAGGTCACCCAGCTGGCTTCATGTGTAGGAGTGGGGAAACAAATCCAGTTCACCGGACTAGCCTCCGCCACTCATGTGGAGAAGGGGGGGATCAAACCCAGCTCTCCAGATCAGAGTCCACAGCTCCAAACCACCGCTCTTAACCACTATACCATGCTGGCTCTCTTGTGTTTTTAATCTGTGGGAGATGGGGCCGTTGCAGAACAAACAAACACACAGAAGGCAGAGTAAAAAAAAGTGTGTTGCACAGGGACCTTTATAAGTGACCCCCAGTATCAGAACTGGGGTGTTAACAAGTATGTCCCTAATTTAATCTGTGAAACACTGGTGGGTTGAGAGGCAATGGTGGGGTATGAATCTCAGAAATAAAAGGACAAATAAAGAAAATGGGGAGAGGATAGAGAGACTAGACCAACCTTCGAAGTAAACAACAGAGTCACCTGACATTCTCTTTGGTCAGTCGCACTTTGGAGAAACAGAGTGTTGACATTTGGTTTAAGACTCTGATCCCGGGAATGACTCATAGCGAGCCAACTTTCAGACAGAGAAAGTTTTCTCAGCGGCGCTGTAAATCCCCGAAGGCAGGGATTTATAATAGAGTTTTTGACAGAGTCTTAACTATAGAAGTGCTAGTAGAAGCTGCTAATCACATTAGGTGAGATTATAGATGGCAGAGAAGTCTTTTGATACCTGGCCACCGTGGCTCTGCCTAATTTATAGTGCTCTTGTCAAGAAGAAATCAAATTTCATAGTTATGACATTTCTTTCCAGAGTACTAAATGTTAACTTTGCTGAGCTGGCATATTTTGGAGTGGGTTGGGGGCGGGGGGGAGAGACAGCTTTGTTCTAAATGGCAAATGTAATATATAGGGGGACGGGGACGGGACATGATAACTTCATTCAAAGACTTCCATTACGTAGACCTTACCCATGCCGGTGAGAAGCAGGCAAAGAGATACAATAGCTTACAATCTATAGGGGGTGGTGATGAGACAGCCGCTTTGGGATAGATGCTATGAAGGGCGAGGAGAAGATGCTTGATACTTTCCAAGTCCCTCGAATTCTTCCTTCCCCCTTAGACTCCCCCAAAACTGGGGGGTCAGGGGGGCCTCATGGATAAAATGCCCTGAGGCAGGGCAGATTCCACTGCAGTGGGGGAATTCTCCTTTCTACCACTTGTAGAAAGAGAACTTGTTCCACCATGTATGTTCTTCAGGGTCCAAGCATATGAGGCTAGAAAATGGGCCTGGGCCGGGAATATTAGGGGAGGTGTCCCGGTCCAAGCTGCATCTCCATGACCATGACACAGTCCATTTCTCTTCCAACTGCCATTACCAAGACCATCAGAGGGAGCAAAGGAAGCTTCCAGGCACCTATCCATGATCCTGGACCCAGAACATACTGAGGAGCAGCTTCTAAGCGCCATTCCTGACACTGTCAGAGGAACGTGAGGAACAGGATTGCCAACCTCCAGGTGGAGCCTAGAGATCTCCTGGAATTACAATTGGTCTCCAGACTAGCAAGATCAGTTCCCCTGGAGAAAATGGCTGCTTTGGGAAGAGGACTGTATGGTATTAACCCCCACTGAGGTCCCTCCCCTCCCCAAATCCCACCTTCTTTAGGCTCCACCCCCAAAATCTCCACAAATATCCCAACCTGGAGTTGGCAACCCTAACCAGGAAGCGACGGTTATTTCATAGCCTAAAATCAACAATCTGAATTTTGCCCAGAAACACAGAAAGAGCCTTGGATACTCACAGTGAAGGCTCCTTCTGCTCTGAGATAAAATCAACAATCTGAATTTTGCCCAGAAACACAGAAGGTGCCTGCAGAGATCTTTTACTCGCTGAAATACATTCAGCCCATAGGGTCCATTGTAAGTAACTACTGCATTCTGAACCCACTGTAGTTTTAAAATGCTCTTCGGAAACAGTGCCATATAAAACATATAACGGCTGAACCTGGATGTTCTCTGAGGTCATACAATTCTGCCGACTGTGTAGCTAGGCTCTGGGCCTTACCTTTATGACTGAGGCTCCGGCTCTCGACAGCGGGCTGTGCATCTGAGCGGCAGCTGCCATATTAGCTATAGTGTTGAGATGGTTCATCTGATTCATAGCCATTGCGACGGAAGCAGGAGGGAGGCCAACCGGAAGAAGGGGGTGGGGCATCATCATGAAGGGCAGATCTATCCCTGGGGAAGAAACCCAAAACAAATATGGCCATTAATTCAAGCCTTAATCTAATACCATACATTCAAGACTGTGAGCACCTAATTGGATTAATAACCTAAGATAATATTTACTCATTATTTAAAATATTCATTATTATTTATTTAGAAGACTAATATCCTGCTGCCACGGATGCTTACAAATATCACTTGGGACAGCATTGCTGAAGGATAGAGTTAAACCCTTTCCTTTCATGCTATCTTCTATACCTCCAAAAACCCCACATCTTCTATACCTCCAAAAACACACATGCAAACAGTTGCTAATAGCACCAACTAGGGGGAAAAGACATATGAAAGGTGCCATATCTCCCCCCCCTCCCACACACACAAACATATTAGCAATTCTCGGAGGATGTGATTTTGATCAGGGAAAATGCATAGAGAGGAAGGGTTAACTCTCCCTCCCCAGCATCCTTTCACCTATCGAACGGGCAGCACTCCATTGCTACTTTGAATTAAAAACAAGACATTGGAAGATGATTCCCATCGTATGTACCTGGGCAGTAAGAAATATCTGGTCCAAAACGTTAAGGGCTTTATTTTAATTACAGTCCATTCATGAAACCAGGATTCAGCACACTACTCTTTGCCTTGACAAATGATGCTTTCATCACCTTTGCTCCTGCTAGGCATCAATGTAGTTGTAGATGGCTTGACAGTAGCACCAGGGAACAAAGCCATGACGTCTTTGTTCATGTATCACATGAAACCAGTTTCCAGACTGCTCAGACACAGTGTGGAATCATGGTTTAATTAAACTAACCATAACTAACCCCAAACCTGGGCCACCACTACCCTCCTGTGCTTAGTTAGGGTACCTCAAACCAGGATCCACATCACGCTTATTAACCACAGGTAGTCTTTACAATTATTTTGCATTACGTACAACAATGGTATCCAGGCTTATTCCTTGTTTGTTTCCTGCTGGTGCCCCCCAGTAGGGGTGTGCGTTCAGCAAAGCTGAACTGAAAAAAACCCAAAAAAATACCTCATCAGTATTTTTCGGGGAGGGGACTAACCCCCCCCCCCAAATGGCAGCAATTTAAGGGAGCCAAAAAATGGATCCCAAGTAATGCTGAATTTTTTCAGCGTTATTCAAACTACTTCGGCCCTGCCACCATTTTTTCTATGGGGGGGGATCCCCTCTTCCCCTTCCCTTACCTGTTGGCTAGGTATCAGAGGTGGCAAGCAGTTCAGAGTTGAACACTGAACCCAACTGCTGCCTCCCATGTGGACCTCGTGGCTGGAATCCTCGGTATAGGGATCTGGTTTTTGGATTTTTTGAACCCATTGCAATTGTCTGTAATAAACTAACTTCAAACCATGATGGACCCTAATGAACCATAGTGGGAGTGACTTGCATTCAAGTAATCAAGAAACCACAGTTAGTTTAATTAAACCACGGTTTTGTGTTATGTCTGAATCAAACCATTAAGACAACAGGTATTAGGGGATTCACATAGGATTCTCTAGGTGACATTCACCATCAAGGAAACAGAAGGATTCTTATTTGCAATATCCCAGCTTTGCTTTATGCTGACGATACTGCTTTCCTATCTCAGATGAGAGTTGGCCTGCAGAGATCATTATTTTTTTCTTCTGAATATTGGATTAAGGAAGGCCTGAAAATAAACTAGCAGAAATCTAAAGTAGTTGTCTTCTCCGGAAGGAAGGAAGGAAGGAAGGAAGGAAGGAAGGAAGGAAGAAAGGAAGAAAGGAAGAAAGGAAGAAAGGAAGAAAGAAAGAAAGAAAGAAAGAAAGAAAGAAAGAAAGAAAGAAAGAAAGAAAGAAAGAAAGAAAGAAAGAAAGATCCTACAATGTTCAGATGGACTCTGAATGGTGAAGAAATCCAACAAGGAATGCTCATATTTGAGTATTCTTTTTTATTCTAATCTAAAATGGGGACCACGTCAGTCACTGATAAGAAAAAAGGCAAAAACCTGTGCCGGCAGCATATTACATTTTTTCCCAAAAATGGTGGTGGGAACTATGTTCAAGGTGCTGTTCCTATTTTCAACTTAGACGTTGTCCCAATTATAATCTGTGGAGTAGCCATAAAAATTGTTTCTGTTAATGAAAATATTGACCATCTTCTTTTATTCTTGTTGTGGAAATTATTAAACATTCCTCGTTGTGCAGTTGATTTGGCTCATTGTTCAGCACTGGGCCAACCTTCCCATGAGGCAAGGGCTTGGCTACAAGCATCTAGATTGTTCATCAAGTCATATTTGAGCAGTAAGGGTACTCCTGGTACTCCTGAAAGAGGACCTTATAGGTCATTATGGTTTGTCTTTGAGACACTCATGAACACATGAAGCTGCCTTATACTGAATTAGACCCTTGGTCCGTAACAGTCAGTATTGCCTATTCAGACTGGCAGCAGCTCTCCAGGGTCTCAGGCTGAGGTCTTTCAGATCACCTACTGCCTGGTCTTTTTAACTGGAGATGCCAGGGATTGAACCGGGGACCTTCTGCATGCCAAGCAAATGCTCTACCACTGAGCCATGCCCCCCACCAATCTCAGGAGGCATTACATTTTACTGTGTTTGCCAGTTCATTATGATATATGTTTTTATGACCTAGTCATATAGCTACTCGAACTTTAGCAATTGAAAATTTATTTTACTCATTTTGTCTATTGGGTGATAAGTGATTAATAACTATTCACTGTTCAAGATCAATGTATCATAGAGCTTTTATTGGATAAAAGAGAAGGGAAGGTTTCTTACCATTCCTCCCTAGAGTAATGCAAATTTTGGATAAAAAATTGAGAGGATTTAGAGGCTAAGAAAAGTTAAGGGTGCATTTTACTTGTATAATTGATAATTTGACTTTTAAAAAAATGATTTACGGCCTTGGTTTCTTAACCTGTTTCAATATTATCTACCCCAAACTCTTGGGGAATACAGAATGGTATAGATTTAAATAAGTAAGAAACCAACAAAGAAAAAGAGTTATGAAACAGTGCCTGTGGCATCTCACTTGTCTTCAAACCATACTGGCGGCTCCACCCCCACCCACCACCCGCCAAGCTCATGCAAACATAAGTCTTTGTTCCCTCATAGATACCCCCGCGGCAGCCTGGTAATCTTTCCTCATACTCCATGGAGTTTCAAAACTCCCAGACACCATCTGTCCATATTGAGTTGCATGCCTGCTTAAAGTCCAATTGACATGCAAACGAAATGCAAACTACAAACGGAATTTAACTGCACATCACCAGGTTTAAGGCACAATACATCAAGTCTTTGCAAAAGGGTGTGAAGGAAACACATCTCATGCTCGCAAATCAGACATAATGCCCGATATTCAACAAACCCTTGAATAGTCTCATGGAAGACGACTAAGGAATCAACGATAACGACAAAATTAGGGGGGGGGGGAATATCCTGTGAGAATGGAAAAATTCTGCATGTGAACCTCTCCAGCTGATTGAACGATACAACTCTGAGCACTCCCATGCCGCAGAACATAAAATTACATTGCAGTCCTAAGCAGTTATATCCGGACTTCAGTGGATTTAGAAGGGTGTAACGCTGCTTAGGATTGCCCTGCCAAAGAATCCACGGTATATTTCAGTCCCTCAAGTTGGCTATTGCAATCCTGTGTTTGTGAAAAGATTAAAATACTTCTAACTATGTACAAAACCAGAGATGACGGTACTGTAAGACTGATTCTGCACGCCCCCTGAAATCAGCAATACTGGCCTCTCAGATGAGAGTGAGGATCAAGGCAAAGAAATCAAATTATTCCAAATAATTCGCCCAAATGTGAGAAAGACGCAAATGAAAAACATTACAATGCAGATCTGATTTCTCCCTCATTCATTCGCTGTCTCCCTTTCACAACCGTTTTCTTGTCCCCCATGGCTTGTCACTCTACCGGGCAATTCATCTATATTCTCTTTCCTCTCTTGCCTGGACAATATCCTCTTTTGTACACTGAGACAGAAAAAGAAGACAGGATGTGGCAATGATGGTAAACCATCAAGCTTGGTAGAATGACCAAAGACACCCCCCCCCACTCTCCCATCTACCAGCTCACCAGCTGTAACTGGAAATCTTGTTTTCCAGCACTAAAAAAAATCTGGTTGATTTAAAAAATATGGGGCTAACATTTCTCCGAGTTGTCATGGGCACCTATCACATTCTCCTGAGGTCAAATCCAAAATATCCCACTGATTACAAAAAACTGGAAAAATGGTTCAGGTTTCTTTAAGAATACAAAGATCTTGACAGTTCATATTCATATAGGTTTGGAGAGAATACCATATATTATTTGAAATGCTGTAAGATTGTTACATATAATGTGTATTTATTGGTCTTTGACCACAAATAAAAATTCAATTCAATTCATATATTTCTTTCTTTTTAAAGGAGATTTCTTTTATATTGTCATACAACCAATTTAACAGGACATAAAATGTTTGTGAACATGTGCAGGATTGCACTCTTGATTAAAACCTGCATAAGGTGTCATCGAGTCACAGCCAACTCATGCAACCTCTCGGGGTTGCCAAGGCAAGAGGTGGTTTGCCATTGCCCTCTTCTGCATAGCCACCCTGGATTTCCCTAGCGGTCTCCTGTCTAAGTACTAACCAAGGCGGATGCTGCTTAGCTTCCAAGATTTGACGAGACTGGGCTAGCCTGGGCCACAACTCTTAATAAGGTGTACCATTTTACAAGATTCCAATTTACCAAACACTTCAGTGGTTTTCTTCTGTTCTTGATGCAAACCCTGAAACTTCGGTGTGTATGTGTGTGTGCGTGAATTCAGTCTTTTTTTTTTCTTTTTCATTTTTCTACTGTCTGATAAGCAACAATCTGAATATCTGGAAAAACTGGTCTATGGAAACCTTTCCCACAATACCAATTAAGAGGAAGTCAGGATCAAATGAGTAGCCTTAGGCACACCCTCAAGTGGGATCCTGTTTTAATCTATGTTAAAAAAAAGATATCCCACCTAAACTGTTTGGCCAAAGGCTTTGTGGCAGCTTATCCACAAACAATTGGTGGTTAAAAAAACCCCTCTCATAAAACCAACAACTAGCATGAGAAAATCAAATAAAAACATCATTAATAAATAAAAGTTAACAGCTGGAAAAGAAACCTGTTACTATATGTACACTTCATTTATACCCCATTTTTCTCCCCAATGGGAATGCAAAGCTGCTTACATCTTTCTCCCGTCTTCCATTTTATCCTCGCAACAACCCTGCAAGGTAGGTTAGGCTAAGAGAGTGTGTCTACACCAAGGCCACTCAAAGGATTCCATGGCAGAGTGAGGATTTGAACAGGCATCCCCCAGATCTTAGTCTGCTAGTCTAAGCACTACACAGCAGTGGCTTTCAATATACTAATCAGGGGGGGGGAATGCCACTTCCACGCAAGCTTTTGTGTTGGTCAAGTGAACAAAAAGGTTTTCATCTGATGCCTAAATCTGGGCTCTTTTACACCCTACATTAGTTAACATTGAACCAGTAAGGAAACACATAACTCCAAACTGTAATGGTTTCCTCAGGCGCAACACGGAGACAGCAATACACCTGGAGCAATACATATTGCGCAAGATAAAAAGGATAGGAGATACATGGACAGCAGAGAAATCATAAATGAAAATATCAATACAGTTATCTTCATCCTTAAAGCAGTTGACCATTCCTAATCCCTCTGGCCCACCCGGTAATGTTCTTTAAATTACTCTGTGTTTCAAAACAAATGAACAGCGGAAAAAGAGAAAGGAAGGGATAAGGACAGTATAAGGTTGAGAAGGAAGAGGAACGATTGAACCAAAGCTGGCCTATGATGCCCTGCTCTAAGTCCTTTATATTTCTCCCATGGATCAGAGGCTACAGTACCTTTCTCTTGAAAGTGGAACAATGGTAGGGTTACCAATCTCAAGGTGGGGCCTGGAGTTCTCCTGGAATCACAACTGCTTTCCCTGGGAAAAAATGGCAGCTAAGCAGCTAAGACGCCACCCCCCAGATTTCCCAGTTTCCCAATCTGGAATTGGTAATTCTAGATAGAAGTGAAGGAAAACTTTCTCACCTCTTAGTTTTCCTCATTGTTTTCCCAGGGGACACCATGACCATTACACCTTCGTTGGACCCTTTTTACCCTCTATGCTCCTGCCAGCCCAGCATCTCAGCCTCATTCCTCGGCTTTGTCTTGGCTGCGCCATAGCTATACTAGCAAAAGGCCTTTCCTCCTGAGCAGGATCCATTTTGTTCATCATGAAGAAGCTGGAGTATGCCATATCCTGAACCTTCCAGGGCTCGATGGGACCAAATTCATAGGCACCAGGACAGCAGATACTAGAAGAGTTGCCAGCCTTCCTGCATTGGTGGGAGACCTCCTGCCAATAGTCTCCATTGCTCACCACCACTCCAATCAGTGGCAGGGGAAAAATTAAGAAAAACTTGCTGTCCGCCTCTGCGCTTGTACGTCATTTGATGCAACATGGAAGTGACACTGGGTAGCTCTAGGGATTGCTGTGAACTCTATGGTTGTACCACTGTGACTTTCAGGTCACTGACATCACACCCCCATGTCCCCACCCCTCAAAGCTCTCGTTGGTTGCCAGGCACAGCCTAGCAACTCTAGATACTGGGGGAGCCAATGTGGCGTAGTGGTTAAAAGTTGTGGACTCTAATCTGGAGAACTGGTTTGTTTCCCCACTCGTCCACATGAAGCCTGCTGGGTGACCTTGGGCTAGTCACAGTTCTTTTAGAACTCTCTCAGCCCCACCTACCTCACAAAGTGTCTGCTGTGGGGAGAAGAAGGGAAGGAGATTGTAGGCCAGTTTGAGACTCCTTCAAGGTAGAGAACAGGGGGGTAACAAAACCAACTCTTCTTGTTCTTCTGTTCCAAAGGCAAAACCCCACCATTTACTTAGCCCCACTGACCCTGATTTTACATGCTGTCTGTTTTCATTATGCCCGCCTGTTGCTTTTAGCCTTCTTATTTTGGTTGTTTTTAAAAAGTGGTTTTATATGTTGGTTGCTTTTAAGGGCAATATAAGAATTTATCTGTACAGCAGTACTGCTCAGATGCTGCGATCTTTGCTTATATCTGATGTTCTAACGTTGATCATTGCATTTTAGATTTTATATTACTGAGTGGTTATTAGCTGCCACATGGATATATGTTTTTTGGTTGAAAAAGTGCAGGATATAAATATGGGAAAGAAACAATCCAATCTGGATTTGATCAGAGCAAGGATAACAGTGGCAAATCACGCTTGTCAAAGAAAGCCCAGAGATGACACACCAAGCAATGTTGGACGCGGGTAGAGGAGAAGTTCTCACATTTTGCTGTCATCACTGCCACAAGAAATGTCAGAGAAAACAGGCCCCAGCCTGAGTGCATCACGAGTTTTCCTTCAACATGCTTTGCTGCCCCTTAACCTGTGGCAAAACCGAGGAGCCAATCTGGGGCTGCGGGAAGGGTGAGGATGTCCAGGGGGGGTGCGCAAACATGCCAAGGAACCTGGCTCTCCCCTCCCCATTTCACCTTCACGACAATCCCAGGCAGTAAGGTACACTGTAGAGCAGGGGTGTCGAACTCGATTGTTACGAGGGCTGAATATGACGTAAATGTCACTTGGTTGGGCCAGGCCAGGCCTCGCCAGCCCAGATCGAGAGTGGGGGGGGGGGCGCTGTCTCGGCTGGTGAGTTTGCAGCGAGCTTGCCAGCCCAGATCGGGACTGGGGGTGGGGGTGTATGTTTGACAATCCTGCTGTAGAGTGTGAACGAATGGTTCAGGGTCACTTAGTGAGCTTTAAAGCGGTGTGGGGTTTGAACGACGACCCCCTTGATTCAAGTCTGAAACTCTAACCGCCACAACACGCAGGTCAGAACAGAGGCCTATATGAACAGAGGCCAACTGTGCGCCATGCAGACACAGATGAATGACCGTGTTTGCTAGCTGAAGGTATCAGAAGTCACTGCGCATAGACAGTGAGAAAGAGAGAAAGACAGAACGACTGGGCCAAGGTCCCCCAATGAGCTTTGTGGCAGAGCGGGGATTTGAAACTCATGAAGCTCTCTTAACCTACCTCACAAGGTGATTGTCAGGGTAAAAAAGCGGGTAGAGATACCACATATGCTGCCCTGAGCTTCTCGAGAAAAGAGTGGGATAAAAATTATATATAAATAAAACTTGGGAGGGGAAAATGGTTTATTTCTCAGTGCAAATATAAAGAACGCTGTATGTACAGTAAGAGTTGTTCAACAATGGAATCAGCTACCTAGGGAGGTGGTGAGCTCCCCCTCACTGGCGGTCTTTAAGTAGAGGCTGGACAAACCCTTGTCAGGGATGCTCTAGGCTAGGCTGATCCTGGGGTTGGACTAGATGGCCTGAATGGCCCCTTCCACCTCAATGATATGATACATCTCCTCCAACTTTTTGGACAGAAACATGCTAGATGCAGGCTTCTGCTTTCCACCCTCCCTGCAAAATGCAACTCAGAGTTTGGGTTTTAAGGCCCAAGTACGTACTGTTAGTGAGCAGATGGTTCTGCTGCAGTGGGCTGAGTGGATGAGCAGTTCCCAGACTGGGCTGCCCCGACAGCGATGCGTGGCTAACTCCGTGATGGGATCCCGTGGTGATGGGGGACTGGAGCTTCTCTTTATCCCATGAGGATTCGCTTCCACCTGAAAAACAGTGTGTACAATAGGTGTTCAAAGGTGCTATGGAGGCGGCAGGCAGCCAACTGTTTCTCCTTATCCACGCAGGACAATGAGAGCTGGAGGTTGAGAGGAGGAAGGCTAGCTAAGCCGGGTTCACACCACATCAATTGCAGCTTAGGTAAACCATCACCCACTAGGGCTGGCTTGGCCACCACACAAAGTCCTCTAGGCGACAGAGCAAGGCTTCTGCCCAGTCAGGATCCTGCTACGGTAAAAACGATTCGGCAGTTTCTCAACAGGAAAAGTACGCCAGAGCTGTATGTGTGTACTTTCATCGCACAAGCATAAAAATGAGTACTGACTGGGTCGATGTTGGTCTCCTGAGTATCACCTTTGACCATCCTCACCATCGAGGATATTCTTGTCATTTCTAAGAAGCGGTTATGGAGTTAGGACACCATCTTGTTAATCTAAACTGGACAACTGGTTTAAAATTGAATGTTTTAACCTTACATTTATATTGTAATACATTGTAAGTTGTTATTGTTGTTAAGGAATTAAGAGAATTCCTCTTAACAGAGCCAATTAGAAGTTTGCACATTTTCCCACAGCCCATGTTCTGTGTTTCTGTATCAGTTTTTCATTGCTTTTAATGTTATTTTATTTGCTGTGCATTGTGCTTAATAAAGCATTAAAAAATGAGTACTGACCACAGAACTCCTGGGAACCTCGTTTTTTAAAAAGAGAAAACAAGCTTCTAATCCTTAATCATGCAAAGATAGGCTTGAAATTATGCCATCTATGTCTGGGGAAACTGCAGAGTAAGCCTGAGTCCAGCAGTCAGGAAGAACATTTTCATTGCCCTGGACAGGGTGTTGCTCTTTCATATGACAGAACCATTGTGTACCCATGGGTATAATTTATAAAGGTCAGAGAATGCAGCTTTTCTTAGCACAATTTGTAATAACTTGGCACAGAAAGTTGTTTGGTTTTTGCAAAGGGAGAAGTTGTGGAGTAATGATTAGAGTATTGATTTAGGACCTAGAAGACTTTGGTTCAAATCCCCATACTGCCATGAAGCTCTCTGGGTGAGCTTGAGCCCGTCACACTCTTTCAGTCTAAACTACCTAACAGGTTGTTGTGAGGATTAAATGTGGAAGGAACAGTCACATGCATCCACCTGTGCTCCTCCAAGGAAGGGCAGGAGAAAAATGTACTAGATAGATAAAATGCAACCAAGCCACTGTCCTGATATCCAGATGCAAACTGTGATCCATGTAGTCTATCACCTTAACTTGACCAACAATGTCACCATCAATCTCTTAGCTATCCAGTAGGGAAACTGGACCCACCTAACACAAGCATTCCCCATCAGCCCAACCTTCCCAAGTTCTCTTTTCTTGTTGCACTGTGCAAAACAAAAACAAACAAAAACAAATGAGAGAGAGAATAAACTAGGCAACATGTTGTAATATGAACTATACAATTAATTTTGTTTAGGGTTGCCAGAGCGATGGCAGGAGAAAAACAAAAAATTAAAAATGTTCATTGGTGTAATGTCACTTCCAGGATAACCCAGAAGTAATGTCACGCCTCTCTAGGATTTGGCCAAAACTTTGTGGTAAAACCAGAAAAAGACATCAGTCCTCTCTAGTTTTACCATAGTTTCAGCCAATTCCTAGAGAGGCATGGCATCACTTCTAGGTTTTCCTGGGAGTGACAGCACATCATCGGCCACTGCCCCATGTCGCCTTCTTCGATCTCCCTAATCTTTTTGTGTGTACATTACATTCCTTGCTGTAATTATTACATATAGGCAAAAATAGTCAAAGTGGAACTCCTACTCCTTTAATAAAACCATTTGATTAGATTTTGCATTGGTAAAGGGGGGGAGCCTATCTGGGTTATTGACACTGCCAGGAATTCATTAACTTGATTTCCAATTAGAATCGGTAATGCTTGGTTGACATGTAAGGGACAGTGGCAGGAGGAAAAAATGTATCTTAATTGAAGATGAACGTAACAGCACAGAAACACTCAACATTCTTTATGATAAGCACTTGGCTAATAAAAGTGATTAATGCTATCAAATAGAAAAAATCTGAAAGATCAATGATTGAGGGGGGGAAAGGGAAACGCTCCATCATTTTAATACTACAGCCAAGCTATGAATTACCTTTACTATTACAGATTCGCAATTTGCAAAAATGATGAGCAATGCATTGACAAAGAAAGATGCATTTATGTCGTCCTAAATTATACCATATGTTCTAATATAATGTGGCATAATTACAGCAGCGTTCAATAGCACTGCTATATTTGTGCCAGTTGTGTCAGCATTTCCGTCGTAAATTTAACATGCGGCACCTTGACTGTCCCAAATTCACACTGACGGAAAACTGGGCAGGCCACTGGCTACAGCTGTGTATTCTGAGGGCCAAACCAGAAGTGATGCTGAAAGAGAAATTTTTTTTATAGGAAAACAGAGCCATGCAAGGCACGGGCCAGGGGAAAAAAAAGGAGTTAACCTCCTTTCCTGTATGCGTTTGCAACAAATTTAAACTGAGCTGTCCCTGCACCCTGAGTTATATCCAAAGAATGGTGAGCAGACAAGGAAAAAGAGGGGCCTGTTTATTTTCTCACTCAGGTCTAATAACCATACAATATGTGTATGTTTTAATAGGTGAAATCACTTATCAGAAAGAAGGGTAAACCCTCCTGTCCCCTTGCTTGCGTGACTTAATTTCCTTTTTTTTAAGAAGGCTGGAAGGTTTATTCACAAATCCCTCAGCTTCACGTCTGGCTTCCAATAGTTTATTGTTCCTGCAGTTCCTCACAGGACCTAGCCTGTTCCCTGAAACAGAAGAATGAGTTAATGGGTAAATGCCTATCAGCAGAGGAGTGAAACAGTTACTTAAATACAAGGTTGAGACTATATTATATTATACTATACTATACTATACTATACTATACTATACTATACTATACTATACTATACTATACTATACTATACTGTGTGTGTGCATGTGTTAAGCGACATCAAGTCACTTCTGTCTTATGGTGACCCTATGAATTAATGATCTCCAAAACATCCTATCCTTAACAGCCTTGCTCAGGTCTTGCAAACTGAGGGCCGTGGCTCCTTGACTGAGTCAATCCATCTCATGTTGGGGCTTCCTCTTTTCCTGCTGCCTTCAACATGTCTTGGCTTTCTGTGTTGTTTTTATTCGTGCTTCAACTTTTCCTAGCATTATTGTCTTTTCCAATGACTCTTGAAAGACCCCAACATATATTATTGGGCAGGGGAAGCATTCAGTAAAGTTCATGTTAAAAATGTAGCATGTAGATGTAACAAACAAGTGTTTGAAAACATATCATACAGGTATTTGTCTGACAGACAGGACTGGCTTCAAATCTCTGTTGAGTTTACTCTCTGTGGCAATGCCAGAAGTGAAACTGAAAAGCAGTTTATAAAGGTCCACCATCCTCAATGAAATCCTTGCTTAGAAATTCAGTTTCTTCAGCCCCCCCCCCCACATTTTTTCCTGTAAAAAGCTCTCTTCTTCTTCCTGTATCTTTCCAAAAAGCCCAGTTCAATGCTATCTCTGCTCACATTTCCTGCAGCTACCAATTCTTTCAGATTGTTTTGTCAATTGCACCTTCCGGGTTATGCCTTGAGCCATGAGGAAAAGGGGTGTGTGAATGTTTTAGTGAATAAACTATAAATATAAACCTTTCTGCATTTGGTACTTAACTTTGGGCGAGGTCTTCCTCGTACACCCATTGCACAAACAGCCAACAGGGTTGCTTTTTTTGAGGAGGAATCTGAAGCTGAGTCATTCCCCCCACAGCCTAGGGTTGCCAGGTCCGGGTTGGGAAATATCTGGAGAATTTGGGGGCGGAGGCTGGGGAGGGCAGGGTTTGGAGAAGGGAGGGACTTCAATGCCATAAAGTCCAATTGCCAAAGCAGACATTTTCCCCAGGTGAACTGATCTCTATTGGATAGAGATCAGTTGTATTAGCGGGAGATCTCCAGTGACCACCTGTATACCTTTTGGACTATATATGTTGGTTTTGGACTGCTTTTTGGTGGTGCACATGTTGATGTCATTTGTGTTATATCTGCTTGTATGACCAGTTGTGGTTTGTGTAATTGTGTAGCATTATAAAGTTTTGCACTTTGTTTAATCTTTTCGCATCTATGCTGATTTCCAAACCCAGGTACTAGCATAGAGGTGCCTTGTTCCTACGGTTGGCAAGCCTACCACAGCCCCAGATGCCTCCTGCCCTGAGGAGTCAGGTGACACCAGAGGTGCCACTGTCTGATATAAATCTTCCAAATCGGTTAAGTTCCCTCAGTCTAGGCCACATCATTGGGAAGATTGCCACTAGGCCACTGAGCTTTGGCCCACCTTAGGGTTGCTAGGTCCCTCTTCGCGGGAGGTTTTTGGGGCAGAGCCTGAGGAGGGTGGGCTTTGGGGAGGGGCAGGACTTCAGTGCCATTGAGTCCAATTGCCAAAGCACCCATTTTCTCCAGGGGAACTGATGTCTATCGGCTGGAGATCAGTTGTAACAGCAGATCTCCAGCTAGTACCTGGCGGTTGGCAACCCTAGCCCACCTGCTGACTTTAGCCTGACCACTAACTGTCTGATTTCGGACAGACCAGGGCCAGCATTTGCCCACCCTCCCGCCTGAGTGCCTGGCAGACACACTCCTCACTGGGGAAATGCAGTGCAGAGGAGAAAGACGTCTGTTGAAAAATCCAAAGTGTGTGTGATTAATGAATTTTGCCATCTGGGCCAGCAATTTATCACAATGGATAAAGCACAGGAAGCTCCAATAGACAAACAAGATGATGATGAAGTTTTGTCACAACCCAGTTTCCCCCCCCCAAAAAAAAAGTCCTTTATCTGCTCTGTGACAACCAGGTCACAGTTTCCAACTGGTTAGCTTGTGTACTCGAGGCTACATTTGACTCAGCGTGGAAAAGGCTGGGTTTTTGTGTGTGTGTGTTTTTGCAGCCTTTGGAAATTTAATTTAGTTGCTACCCTCCTCTAGGCATTTCTTCCTCTAATATTGTCCTGCATATGGAGAATCATAGCAATAGCATATTAAATCATCAAGAGTTGATAAGGATTTTATTTCGTAATGGAAGTCACACCTTAAGAACATCGTCAGAACTCTGCTAGATCAGACCAGTGGCTGGGGACTTCCCGGTCCCTCTTTGCCGGCAGGAGGTTTTTGAGGCGGAGCCTGAGGAGGGCGGGGTTTGGGGAGGTGAGGGACTTAAATGCCATGGAGTCCAATTGCCAAAGCGGCCATTTTCTCCAGGTGAGCTGATCACTATCGGCTGGAGATCAGTTGTAATAGTAGGAGATCTCCTGTTAGTACCAGGAGGTTGGCAACCCTACCAGTGGCCCAACATCCTGTTTCACACAGAGACCAGCCAGTGTACCTGGAGGATCAACGACCAGAGCATAGAGGCCAAGGCCTTCCCTCGATGTTGCCTCCTAGCACTGGGATTAAGAGGTTTTCTGCCTCTGAAAGTGGAGGTTCCTTTTAGTCATAGGGTTGCCAGGTCCCCACTCTTCACCGGGGGGAGATTTTTGGAGCAGGGCTGGGGTGGCAATCCCGTGCGCGTGGCCACGCACAATGCAATTACATCACTTCCGGGTTTATTCCAGAAGTGCTGCATTGCAACGGGATGCTTTAGCGCTCAACCCCCCGCCCAAATGCTATAGTCTTTGGAGGGTTTGAGTGCTAAAGCATCCTCATGATGCAGCGCTTCCAGGGTGACATAATCGCGTCATGCACAGCTGCATACACGCGCGATTGCCACTCCGAGGAGCCTGGTGGACTGCTACCTGGCAACCCTATTTAATCACCACAGCAGCCATTTGTGGACCTCTTCTCCATGAATCTGTCTAATCCCCTTTTAAAGCCATCTATGCATGTGGAACCTTTCTGTTCTTACCATTATAACAGTATCTTCTTATGCCAATTATTTTTCTCCTGCACTTTATCCAAGAAGCTCAGGGTGGCATGCAAAGCTTCGTCTGGTTATCTTACCATACAACAATACCACAAGGAAGATTTATGTAATATAGGGGATATCAACTCGACTGACAAATTGCTAAGCTGCCCCTATGTGTCTCTTCCAAGTGGGTAGGCAGTGGCTGCCTTTTCAAGATGAGCAAGGCCTGGGGGCCATATTACAATTACACCTTTCCCACTTTGCCTGCCCTTCATTCAGTTAAAAAATAAATAAATAAAAATATAATTCCCATCATCCCCAACAGGAAATTATGACTAGTGAAAGTTGGAATTGAAAGGAATTGAAAAGACAGATGCTTAGCGAGACCTTCTTGCCACTGATTACCTCAACTTGTTTCCTTGTTATCTTTTTGCATTTTGTTAGGTAAGTCGATGCAAGGGCTGGATTTAGCAGAAAAATAAGAGGTAGTTACCAACCTCCAGGTGGGGCCTGGAGATCCCCTGGAATTACAACTGATCTCCAGATGACAGAGATCAATTCCCCTGGAGAAAATGGCTGCTTTGTAGGGCAGACTTTATGGCATCATATTCCCACCGAAGTTCCTCCCTTTCCCAAACCTGGCCTTCCCCAAATGTCCAGGCATTTCCCAACTCAAAGTTGGCAACCCTATGAGGAGGACATCAATTTGTTTAAATAAGTAAAAACACTCTCTTTTCACCCATGAAGTTTGCTTTCCAAAATAGTTTGACTTTTTATCTTATGATACAGGTTGGATACTTGAAAGTATTCTTTACTAGGGTTTCCAACCTCCAGGTGGGAGCTGGAGATCTCCTAGAATTACAACTGATCTCCAGGCTACCTACATCACTTATTTTTTATTTATTTAAAACATTTATTCCACTTCTCCTGGAGAAAATGGCTGCTTTGGAAGGTGGGCTGCCTGGCATTATGCCCTACATTATACCCTATCCTCTCCTTCAATCCCGTTTTCCCAAGTTCCCCCCTCAAATGTCCAGGTATTTCTGAACCTGGTTTGGCAACCTTATTCTTTACCTATTTATAATAATTAGCTGTATAACATATGCACACAAAATCAAACAAATGTTGTTGGCAGAATTAGTGTATCCATCTTTTTTTAAAAAAGTTCAAGATGTGATCTGGATTGAAGCCAAAGATTTCAAACTGTTTTAACATAGGTGGTGGCAGAAGCATTTTCGTAATGTTTTTAAGAATTTGTTCTGGATGAAATTTTATTTAACAGATTGTGCCTACATTATTTAAATCCTTGAGGCACAATCCCAAGGTAAGGGCCTTGTTTACTGATTTCAGTCCAGTTATAGTTTATTTATTGCTGATAGATGAAGGCTGCTACAAACTTTACATATAAGAATACAAAAATAGACAAAAGATTACCCCTCCCAATAGAGCAATTGACAGCTGCAAGGAATAGTATTCAGAAAGAAAGCTATAAACAATTCCAAAATAAGATCTTAGATGAGGATTAGTCCTTAGTGTTCAAGGGCACAGATCGTAAATGTTCACTTCTTCCATATACCATTTAACACAACTTTTTCCTTGCCAGACTATTTCCGCTGGTTAGAAATCCAAAAATTTAGATGAGCTTTCTTATTGGCAAGATGCAATGCCTTAGACTCAGCTGAGACACAAGGGAGATACAATAAAATTATTGCAGAAGAACGCAAATGCCCATGTTTTCTGGATCAAGTAGACTCCCTAGCTCACATTGTTTTAGCATGTTCACGAAATAATATTGCACAAAATAAACACATCACTCCCTGGATAAAACAGCTAATGACACTTTCTGAGAAACGGCTACTGCGTTATCCGCTATCAAGTAGATCGGTGAATTGCTTGAGAGTTGTGACAACTTTTCTGTTTGTAGTGTCACGGAAAAATTAATCTTCGCTTCCCCCTTTTTTAAAGTGCGAAATGGCAGATTAACAGCCAATGGGCTGTTAAATCTGCGTATAAAAAAATACAAAAATTAAGAAAAATAACACAAGGGGGCCAACTAAGCCAACTAAGCCAAAAGGGGGAGGGCATCATTCCACAGCCCCACAAATCTCCGAGAGCAGGTGTTGAGAAAGACGGTTGTCTGCCTGAGACCCTGGAGAGCCACTGCCAGTCAGAGCAGACAATATTGGATGGAACGAATAGGCATCTAACTTGGTATAAGGCAGTTTCAATAGTTCATAATGAGGCAGAAACTCTGCTTCCCTCCCCCTCTTTATAATACAAACTAAGCACATTACAGGATTTTGCCTTCAGGCAAAAGGCTCTGCAGCAAGAGAGAGAGAAATTGTTATAAATGGACCAGGAGCAATATGTAATTAATAGTAAAGACGTCCGCGTTTCTGAATCAGTGGGGAAAGTGGGCCTATTTGACACAGACAAGATGGATCTATTTCCACCACTGATGGAGGGGCGAAGAAACGGTGCCTTTGCAAAAGCACAACACATTTTCTATCATAATTAAGGCTGTTGAGGGTCCACATCATTTACTAAATAGTGGATGCAGTGTGTAAATTAAGACGATGATCCATGGCTGGATATATTCCAGATAATGTCCGTATGATAGATGCTAAACAAGAAGAGAAGGAACAGGATGCCGGGGAACGGAGACGGAACATATAACATTTCAATCAGAGGCAGAAACCTTCTCATGGAAACTAATTCAGCTGAGCCGATTTCAGAATTTATATATAAAGAAACATTATGCATGGCAGAGATGTTATCTTTACAGAGGGAAATGAAGATATAATATCCACTTAGGAGTATTATTTTATTGGCTGAATAATATCTTTTAGCTGCATTCTACATACAGGGGCACTGAAAAGAATTGGATGGAGGGTCCTGAGCCTAGCATAACCCCTGCTCCAGCTCTGTGGATCTGCGTCGTAGCCCTGTGCAAGAGTAGCATAGGACCACTTGAACCATACAAGGCTGCCGGTCTCACAAAGATCTATGCCAGTCAAGGAGCTTTGACACACAGCCACACTTGAAGGGTAATTAATTTGTGGAATTAACTGCCGGGGGATTTAGTGATGGTCACCACAGGGTTGTCAGGTCCCTCTTCATCACTGGCAGGAGGTTTCGGGGGCGGACCCTGAGGAAAGTGGGGTTTGGGGAGGGGAGGGACTTCAATGCCACAGAGTCCAATTGCCAAGGCAGTTTTCTCCAGATGAACTGATCTCTATCGGCTGGAGATCAGTTGTAATAGTGGGAGATCTCCAGCTAGTGCCTGGAGGTTGGCAACCCTAGGTCACCAGCATTTTTTTTTTAGTCTACATGTAGAACAAAGAAAAATGGGAATGCAGCATGAGATGTATACACACACACACACACACACTCATCAGATGACCCACTGTATTCATACAATTGCACTCATAATCTAACAGGAATAGGTTTTCAGGAACCATTCAAATGCTGTTTAAGCAGGGTTGCCAGTCTCTGGGTGGTAGCTGGAGATCTCCTGCTAGTACACAACTGATCTCCGGGCAACCAAGATCAGTTCACCTGGAGAAAAATGGCCACTTTGAAAGGTGGACTCTATGGCATTATATCCCATTGAAGTCCCTCCCCTCCCCAAACCCTGCCTTCCTCAGGCTACACCCCCCCCCCCAAATCTTCAGGTATTTCCCAACCCAGAGCTTGCAGTCCTATGTTTATGTGAAGAGGCCAGGAGAATTCAAAATGGGCCAGTAAGTGGGACCAGATGGAGCCAGAAAATCTGGATTCCAAAGAGCTGTGAAGTGTATAAAATGAAATAAATTGTGATCTCATGCACTGGTTTCTCGTTCTGAGCATAAGCCAAGCCCTGTGTCACAGGGTTAGTTTGTGAAACATCTTTAATTTATAAGAAATAGCTATATTCGCAACAGAAGAAGAAAGTTCCACAACCTAAGGGGTGGTTCACATATGCATGCATCATTGACTTACCTATATCTGAGAGTAGTTCATACATGCATGTTCACTCCTTGCAAAGACTACCTATCATATCTTTGGCCTTGGATGAACCTTTGCCATACACACGGACCTCAATCAGATACATATAATTTTAGGAATTCTGAAAGATCTTCAGCAGAGATCCTTCTTTGTGTGTTCCCACATTCAGAGAACTGAGGTGGGCAGTCACGGGGCATTCTGAGTAGTGGCACCTTGATTCTTGAACTCCCTTCCCGCACCCGCTCCCTTGGTGTTAACAGTGCTCCACATCAGACATTAGATAAAGATTTTTCAGTTTACTGAGGTGTCTAGAGGAATGATTCCCTGCTTTCATTTCAGTTTGACTGATTTATGGGGAAGGTTTATGCTGATGTTATCATTGCAATTATTTTAAATGTGGTAGCTGTGTTTATATTTTTAATGCAGGTTGTACTGTCTTTTTACTTGGTGGTAGTGTTCCTTTGGAAAAGGGAGTTCTAGGAAACCAGCAGATGCCAGGACTCTGGATCTCAGTCACTGATATTTCAAACACAGTTCCTTCCAGGGAAGGCAGCTCAGTAAAATGCAAATCTGTTTCATAGTTTAAAGTGGATTTTTAAAAGTTTCGAAAAACTAATCTAAATTCAATCCAGTGGCCGCATTTTTTTCTTTGCTTTCCAACTCTTTCCATTCCATTCCACAAACCTTTAATGGCATAGAACTTTCCAACTCTTTCTATCTATTTTTTAAAACGGTGTGGTCGTCTAAATGAAATCCACACTGTCCACTACATCGATCTGCCTCTGACATTTGATTTGTTGCTGTACATTTTGGGATGGCGGGGGAAGAATGGAAAATTGAATTCCACAATAATGCTTGCAGTATCCAGGCTGGGTGAAATCTTCAAAATGGGAGCATGGTGGTGACGGGGCTTAGGACCTCTAGTGGCAAGGGGGTGGGAATTTCATTGCCCCTACAACTTTCTTTTCCCCCTCCCCCCATGACTAGTAGAAGGAAAGGGGCCATTTGCAAAAGAAGCAAATATTTACGATTAGACTTTAAATCAACAGAATTCACACAGGTAGTAAAATCGAGATGGCCTTGAGGTAGGGATGCCAGCCAGCTGCAGATTGGGGTGTGTGGCAAAATGGGGGGCATTATCATATTGATGTCATTTCTGGGGCGAACCCGGAAATGCTATTACACCTCTCTAGGATTCACTGGAAACTACATGGTAACTAGGGTTGCCAACCTCCAGGTACTAGCTGGAGATCTCCTGCTATTACAACTGATCTCCAGCCGACAGAGATCAGTTCAACTGGAGAAAATGGCCGCTTTGGCAATTGGACTCTATGGCATTGAAGTCCCTCCCCTCTCCAAACCCTGCCCTCCTCAGGCTCCGCCCCCACCGGTGGCAAAGAGGGACCTGGCCTAATGGTAACCCAGAAGGGATGACGCAACACGTAGAGTTGCCAATTCTGGGTTAGGAAATGACCTGTACCAGGAGAGCGCCTCTGTTGATTCTCCTGGACCTCTCAGCAGCTTTTGCTGCCACTGATCATGGTAACCTTCTGGACTTCTTATCTGGACTGGGATTGAGAGGCAGCTCCTTGGGGGGGTAGATTTCAGAAGGTGGGGCCAAGAGACTGCTATTCTGGCCCCTGGGCTTTGGCCTGTGGGGTCCTACAAGGTTCTATCTTGTCCCTTATGCTCTTTCACATCTACACGAAACTGCTGGGTGCTGTCATCTGGAGTTTTGGACTGGGTTGTTACCAATCTAGCCTGGAGGCAGATTTGGAGTGGATGCTGATACACTGAAGCTTAACAGGTGGATGCTGATACACTGAAGCTTAACAGGTGGATGCTGATACACTGAAGCTTAACAGAAGTAAAACAGGTTTGTTTCGTGACTCATGATACTGTATGTATGATACAGGTTTGGGGGAAGGACCTTCTTACAAGTAGGTGCCAGACCCACAGAAATAACATACTTACCTGACAGGAAGACAACCTTGCATGTAAAACACTCCTCCCCCTCCCCGGCTAAACACAAAAAGGTTTTTTTAATTACTGTTCAGACTTGTATGTTAGATGACTCTCCCCCCCTCTCCTGTTCTTTGGGGGTAAAACTAGTCTTTCTTTTGGCAAGTACAATTATGGTTGGGCTTTGTAAGAATGGCTTGTGGTAGCCAAAAAATCTTGGCATGCTTGTGAAAATGTCTGGGATCACTAACCCTATGGCAATGCCTACGTTGAGCTCTACCCAAATGTCCAGGTAAGTTTAGGAAGGGGGGTGGCAGGGAGGAATCTGTGAAGTGGGAACCCTCATCTGTACCAGTTCCAGAATTATGCTGCTGAGTGTCTGGAGCAGGGTTGAAGAAGAAAAACAGAGTTTCACTTACCTGTAACTGTTGTTCATCTGGTGGATCATCTATGCAGTAACACATTGGGACTGTGCAGGCGCAGGCCAGCCACGGGTAAGATTTGTCAGCTTCTAGCAAAATCTAAAAAGAGAGTGCTCCCCCTCCCCTCGGGGCATGCAGCCTTCCCGCCCAAGACGGGGAAGGGGAGCACTCTCTTTTTAGATGTGGGACTGCATAGAAGCCACGCAGATGAATAGTTGGTTTTTATATGCCGACTTTCTCTACCACTTAAGGAAGAATCAAACAGGCTGACAATCACCTTCCCTTCCCCTCCCCATAACAGGCACCCTGTGAGGTAGGTGGGGCTGAGAGAGTGTGACTAGCCCAAGGTCACCCAGCTGGCTTCGTGTGTAGGAGTGGGGAAATAAATCCGGTTCACCAGATTAGCCTCCGCCACTTATGAGGAGGAGTGGGGAATCAAACCCGGTTCTCCAGATCAGAGTTCACCGCTCCAAACCATCGCTCTTAACCACTACACCATGCTGGCTCTCTGGGTTGGGAAATTCCTGGAGAGTTGGGGGTGAAGCCTGGGGAGGGCAGGATTTGGGGAGGGGAGAGACTTTAGCAGAGCATAATGCCGTAGTGTCCACTCTCCAAACCAGCCATTTTTTCCAAGGGAACTGATCTCTGTGGTCTGGGTATCAGTTGTAATACAGGGAGATCTCCAGGCCCCACCTGGAGGCTGGCAACCATAGCCTGAAAGATGTTCGGAAATGTTACAGAATTCTCCCAAATTATTTGTTACAGATGTGTCTGTGTGTCCATCAACTTACCAGGACACAATTTCTGAATTTTCTTTTAGATTTAGATAAAAGGCAATACAATCATGAGAAATATCTAAACTGTTGGGTGTGTTTTTAGATGGGGGGTTTCAAAAGGAAAGATACACTAAGAAACCAACAATAGATTCCCCCAAACATGCTGCAAATTATGGGGGGGAGAACCAAGAGGCAGGCATTTTTGAAAAAGGTGGAAAGAAGACTAGCAATCTATTGAACAAAGCAATTCCCCAAAGAAGCAGGTTTGCAATAATCTAAAATGATAAATGAATGGCTTACAAAAGGCATTTCAGCATTTCATGCACTGGTTTGCACAGCTGCGTTTAGGGTGTTCAGTCCTGTGCACTCCATGTAAGCTATAAAACCGGTTAAGTTAAAATATTAAAAAATGGAGAACTCCGGTGATGGCTTTACTGGTCTACTTCCAAAAAGTTATCAAGTGGTTCAGCGGATGTAATTACTGCTCAGCCCTGCCAAGGCTTTGAAATATGCCCATTAATTCAGCAATTCCCAGGCTGTCCATCAGTCAGTCATACTTAAAAAATATGTCTGTCACAACTTAGGTGTGGTAATCTATTGATAATTGTACAATAAGAAGTCATTTTGGCACACACAAAAAAGGGGGCCAACAACAGAACAAAAAAACCCCAGAATATCTTTTTCAAACTTTCTGAAGGGCTCTTGATTGCATTGCAAGTGGTGTGAAGAAACAGACATTGCAGCCATGATGGAACAACAGAGACCTGTCATTAGATTTCTCAAGCCTGAACCGCAACTTTACTGTGCCACACTGCGCAGATGGTTAACATAAACATAAGAACATAAGAAAGGCCCTGCTTGATCAGACCAAGGCCCATCAAGTCCAGCAGTCTGTTCACACAGTGGCCAACCAGGTGCCTCTAGGAAGCCCCCAAACAAGACGACTGCAGCAGCACCATCCTGCCTGTATTCTACAGCACCCAAGATAATACGGATGCTCTTCTGATACTAGAGAGAATAGGTATTCAGCATGACTAGTATCCATTTTAACTAATAGTCATGAATAGCCCTCTCCTCCATGAACATGTCCACTCCCCTCTTAAAGCCTTCCAAGTTGGCAGCCATCACCACATCCTGGGGCAGGGAGTTCCACAATTTAACTATGTGTTGTGAGAAAAAAATACTTCCTTTTATCTGTTTTGAATCTGTCACCCTCCAGCTTCAACAGATGACCTCGCATTCTAGTATTATGGGAGAGGGAGAAAAACTTCTCCCTTTCCACTCTCTCCAAACCATGCATAATTTTATAGACTTCTATTATGTCTCCCCTTATCCGCCTTCTTTCCAAGCTAAAGAGCCCTAAATGTCTTAACCACTTCCCATAGGACAATTGCTCTAGTCCCCTGATCGTTTTGATTGCTCTTTTCTGAACCTTCTCAAGCTCTGCAATATCCCTTTTTAGGTGTGGTGACCAGAACTGTACACAGTATTCCAAGTGTGGTCTCACCATAGATTTGTACAAGGGCAGTATGACAGCAGCAGTTTTATTCTCTATTCCTCGTCTAATTATGGCCAGCATGGAATTTGCCTTTTTTACAGCAGCCGCACACTGGGTTGACATCTGGTTGCCTCGGCCATGTCAGTTGTGACAAACCTGAGCTATGCTGGGAGCCCAAGACTAGATGGGCCTGCTACTCGGCTGCTACTTCTAACATGGGGGACAACTTTTTTCACCACTCCCTGTCTCAGTTTTCCTCCTCCATTTTCTTCAGTTTTCCCACTCTCTTTTACAGTGTAATCCTAAACAAAGTTATATCTTTCTAAGTCCATTCAAATCAACGGGGTTAGAAAAATGCAACTCTACTGAGGACCGAATGCCCATAGGAGCTGGCATGACCCCTACGCCAGTGTCCGTGCCATTTGTGCAATGCGAACTGGCACAGATGCTGGCGTAGGGTGACTTACGCCGGCCCCTCTGGACCATGGCAGCAGCGCAGCTCTCGGATGCCAGCGCGGCCTCCCACTGGCGTTTCTTTGGCGTATCTCCTTTAGGCAGCTTCATAACCCCTTACGCTCTGGGATTGCCTCTCCATACTGCAGCGGGGCTAGGCCAGCTCTCGCTAAAGTCTATGGGGCATTTTTCCGACTTTTTAATTTTAAGTGCGTTTATTTTTCATTTTTCTGGCCGGAAAGCCTCTGTGGAGGCAGCGTGGCGGTGCCACTCCCAGCCGCTGCCTAACTAGCCCCCCTTCAGGAATGGGCTGTTAGATACGTCACCATTATCATCAATGAGAAAGAAAATGCTATGGTCCCAAATTTTTAAAAAGGCAGAAAATGAACTCTACATACTTGCTGACTCCCCTCTTTCCAGAAGCAAGCCCTCCCCCAAAATAAGCAGCTCCCCAAACTCAGGAGAACGCAAGAAGTACCTTTCTCTGTGGCATATGAAGTTGCTATTAAGGGTGGGGGGAAGAAGAAACACAGGGCATATGCACAATCCTTGGTGTATATGTACAATCTCTTATTCCAGATGGTGACCAAATCTAGGCTTGGAGGGTACATGGTGTTATCCAGCTAAGGGTCCTTTTCCAAAGTGTCGAGAACAGAAGGACAGGCTTCAAGTATTTCTAGCAGGACTGACCAATGTAGAGGCTTCCTACTACCTGCCAATCATGGTGACTGCCGTTGCACATTCCTGTTCTCTCTTCTGATCACATGACCTCTGAGTAGGGTTGCCAACCTCCAGGTGGTGGCTGGAGATCTCCTGCTTTTACAACTGACCTCCAGCCAATAGAGATCATTCCACCTGGAGAAAATGGCTGCTTTGGCAATTGGACTCGATGGCATTGAAGTCCCTCCCCTCTCCAAACCCCACCCTCCTCAGGCTCCGCCCCCCAAATCTCCAGGTATTTCCCCAACCGGAGCTGGCATGAGCCCACACCAACTAGGGATGTACATTTGATTTGGAAAAGCAACCATTTATTAAACCTTTCTTGGTTTAAACATTAACAAGCTCACATCCTTTTGGGGGGGGGAGTCCAAGTGGGCGCTCCATCTTCTCAAGACTAGGTTTCTGTGACAAGCAAAAGGCCATCCTAGACTAGACAACAAAGAGCGAGTTTCCTTTCTCTATAAATGCTGGCCTCCCCAACCTCAACCTCCATTGCGGTCCCTCTCCCTCCCTCTGTTAGCTTATGGGGTTTTATCCATCTGCTTGCCTGGCTGTAACTATAGGTTACACTTTGGGGGTGCCACTGGACACTTTTATCCTTTTAATTACTGATGTTATAGGGCTGTTTTAATTGTTGTTTTTAAAATGTTTTATCTTATTGCATATTATACTATTATGTGAGCCGCTCTGAGCCTGGGCTGGGCTGGGGAGGGCAGTGTAGAAATTTAATAAAATCAATCAATCAATAATACAGGGAAGAGGTAGGCAGGAAAGTTGCATTCCATGAACATAGCAATTTGTTTTTTTAACTGTTCAATCCCTGGCATCTCCAGTTTAAAAAGGATCAAGTAGTAGGTGAGGTATAGAGCCCCGTGGCGCAGAGCAGTAAGCTGCAGTACTGCAGTCCAAGCTCTGCTCACAACCTGAGTTCGATCCCAATGGAAGTCGGTTTCAGGTAGCTGGTTCAAGATTGACTCAGCCTTCCATCCTTCCGAGGTCGGTAAAATGAACACCCAGCTTGCTGGGGGTAAAGTGTGGATGACTGGGGAAGGCAATGGCAAACCACCCCGTAAACATGGTCTGCCTACTATACGTCAGGATGTGACGTCACCCCATGGGTCAGAAATGACCTGGTGCTGGCACAGGTGAAAGACCTGGAAAACCACTGCTAGTCTGAGGAAACAAGACTGACCTTGATAGGTCAATGGTCTGATTCAGTAAAAGGCAGCTTCATGGGTTCAACAGAGCGCCCATTCCTCCCGAGTGCTTTTCCTGTTTAAATGTTTACAGCCACAGATAAATGGTAAACAAAGCCTTACCGTTAATATTTTACATCTCTAGTGCCCCCCCAGTAGCTCACTGGGCTAGCCGCTAGCTCAGACCACTGCACTTACAGTGTATGCCCTGAGCTTGACACCCTTGTGCAACCTAAAAGGGGGGCTGTACAGATTGTGGCCGACGCATACGCAGGAACAGTTTCCAAACTTCACTAAGCATCTTGGCAGGGTGAAATCCTGGTGCTAAGCAAGCAGCACCTTGATGATCATTTATAAAAATACTGACAGCTTGCATTCTCATACCCGTGCCCAGCAACACATTTCCAAACGTTTGGTCCCATTCCTTGCGAGCAACGCCATCTGCCAGAGGTGGCATTTCGGAGCTGTTTACTCTGACTACCTCCAAGAAGTCATCTGCCACTATCTAATGCCGCCTGAATAAAGGGGATTAAGACTCTGATGCAACAGAGACTATTGATAATGTGGTATAATTGGGAAGAAATGAAGATAAATGAGGTTGAGGATGGAGAGGCAATTAGTTGAGCCGCCTGTACAGCTGTGTTCTCGGCCCGGCTCCCCTGGCCTTTCCTTTGGTGAGGTATGTGCAAATTAAACATAATGACAAATGCTAGCTTCCCCTCCAAGCGCTCCATTTTTGGGAAGGAAAAGTTGCTGTTCGTTCTTGACAATCCATGTAATAAAATTACTACTTTCTTGAAGAGCAATAGATCACAAGGCCTTTTGTGCGGTCTCTTTGATCTACTTGTGACCACAGATTATGCGCATGATAGGTGTATTTGCCGCAAAGGCATTAGGAAGGCCCTTGAAGTATGCGACTGATGCCTTCCTCTCTGCTCAAAAGGGCTAATTCCGTAGTTCTGTTTACCAGTGACAGTAGCCGTCTGTGGTAAACCGTGGCCCCGGGTTTTGGCCTTTGGGGAGTGCCTTGTTAACATTTGTAACGTGGGACAACATGGTTGTCCTCCTTCAGGGTCCCTCCTACAAGTGCTCAGAAGTTTCGGAGTGGACATTTGGATCTACCATCTCTAGTGTCAGAAGAATTCATATAGGTGCTAAGGCATCGGGCCAGTCTCGCTGTGCTGACTATATGGTGCCTCTCTCTGAATCCCTGCACAACCTTCTTGTCTGCTCCTGCATCCATCACAAAGTCCTTGACCTTATCTCCATCTTGTCCATTATCTGTCTGCTATCATAATCCATTCCTACCTGTGACCTTCATTGTTGAGATATCTCCTGCTCCCTTAAGAGACTCTCCTTTGCTACCCTTATGCCTAGAACTGCCTCCCAGAACACTTGCTTGATGCAATTTCTCTTCCATCGTCCCCCTCATAACCAACCTTTTCCATGACGTCTGTGGCACCAACCCCTTAGTCCCCCCTTCCCCAGTGGCAGAGCATCTGCTTGGCATGCAGAAGGTCCCAGGTTCAATCCCCAGCATCTCCAGTTAAAGGGACTAGGCAAGTAGGTGATATGAAAGACCTCTGCCTGAGACCCTGGATAGCCGCTGCTGGTCTGAGTAGTCAATACTGACTTTGATGGACCCAGGGTCTGGTTCAGTATAAGGCAGCTTCATGTGTTCAATGTGTTCACAAAACCACAGAACATGCAGATGGAACAAACCCATACTCCTTTCTTTGTTCCCACTCCCACTGCCATCTCCTATCTTTGCTGTCCTCCTTGTCTCTAACGTTAAACTGTAAGCTCCCTGGAGGCTGGGAACTGTTTCTCTGTAAAGCAGGGGTGGGGAACCTTTTTTCCGCCAAGGGCCATTTGGATATTTATATCATTCGCGGGCCATACAAAATTATCAACTTAAACATTAGCCGACCAAACCCCAAGCAGGCAGCTGCCCCAGATGACACACACACCCGTGTGGCAAGCAGGCAGGCATCCAACCGGTGGCGCACTCGCCCACCTGGTGGCACAGTATGGTCTGTTGCACCAGCCGGGCGTAGCCGTCCAGCCGCACGCCGGAGTTGCTCCTACTCCGCACGGTTGGGGCCGGATTCTACAGCCGGCTCCTGCTACCTCCACCTGCAGGGATGAAATGAGGACACACTGGCTAAGAACTTGACCCCCACACACACGCATTCTGGCCCTGCCCCCTTTAACCCCTCCATTGTCACCACTCCCACCCCCAGCCCTCATGTATTACAGAGGGAATATGTTTCTCCATGGCCCGGGTGGGAAAGGGTTAACACGGTTTCTTAGGCGGTCCTAGCAGCTCCATAGCTAGTGACTCTTCTGCAAGGGGGAAAAAAGGTTCCTTTTCTCAGCAAAGCATAACACATATTGTAAGACACTGTGTCTTGAACCCAGGATTCCAGCAGCATTATCTCTGGCACTGCCAGGGCCCCGTTTCTACCCCAAACCTTGCAGATTGAGCTCTGCCCCTCAAGAGCACAACCTAGGCTGCAGTACCAGCCCCTGCTTCTGGACTGAATTCTCAATCCCTGTCTACCAGGCCAAGCTCAAATCTTTAATAACTTGGTTCTCCGCAAGGACTGTACCAGGCTAAGATCTCTCCCTCCCCTCACCCAACTATGTGTAGAGAATCTGACCTACTGCAACCTTTGGATTAAGCTTCCTGCTTCTGGCCTTTCTGATCTTTAGCGGCTGCTTTTAGGACTGAACTCTCTCCTCCCCTGCACTGTGTGCCTTGCCTCTGGCCCACTGAGACCAGTAGACAGCTTGGCTTGGGTCCCTGATAGTTGTCTGCTTGCAGCCTGAACCCACCAGGGCCTGATACTGTATCATACACCTTCAAATGCCTACACAGCTCCCCTCCACAGCCTTCCATTTGTGATGCAATGATCGGCCAAATGCAAAAGTCACTCTGCACTTGGCTTACTGTGCAGGTGCACCACATCTAAATGCCCTGCCCTGAACAGGTGGACATACCTTTCTACTCAGCATACCTTCCCCCCCACTCTTTTTTGCTAAGGGTTGTGGCTCAGTAGAAGACCCTTTGCTTTGCACACAGAAGGCCCCAGGTTCAATCTCCAGCATCTCCAGTTAAGGATCAGGTAGTAAGTGATGTGGAAGACCTTTACCTGAGACCTTGGAGTGCTACTGCCAGTCTGAGTAGACAATACTGACTTTGATAGACCAAGGCTCTGATTCAGTGTAAGGCAGCTTTGCATATGTTCACGATCTGGTTGCAGACCATGTGCTTTGCAAGCAGAATGTCCCGTTACCTGCCTGGTAAAAGACCCTGAAGAGCCACTGTTAGATAGGACCCACAAATCTTTGGCTATTGTGCTACAGAAATCATTCAGTGCCAATGTGGTGTAGTGGTTAAGAGCGATGGTTTGGAGCGGTGGACTCTAATCTGGAGAACTGGGTTTGATTCTCCACTCCTCCACATGAGCGGCGGATGCTTATCTGGTGAACCAGGTTGGTTTCCTACACACGAAGCCAGCTGGGTGACCTGGGGCTCTCTTAGAGCTCTCTCAGCCCCACCTACCTCGCTGGGTGTCTGTTGTGGGGAGGGGAAGGGAAGGTGATTGTAAGCTGGTTTGATTCTTCCAGCATATAAAAACCAACTCTTTTTTTTCTTCTTCTTGAATTTTCCGATCTGACCAGAAAAACATCCAAGAAGTGAATGAACGCAACACCACGCTATCTATCAGCATATGGTCCCAGCCCTAATCAGACCAGACAATGCTGAAACAGATGGACCGATGGACCATCTTGGTATAAGGCAGAAGAGAAATGTATTATATTCAAGGTTGTAAGGTAGATGCATGGAATCTGAGAATAAATATATTGCAATAAATGCAATTAACTGTAAAATGTTTTGCCTTATCCTTAATTATGTGGAACACTTATAAGTATCCTGTTTTTTCTGTTTTTTTAATGTGGAGTTCAATTGTATTCTGTGTTTTACTGAGTGTTGCAATGGAGTAACATTTTTGTAATAACCTCTCTGGCTGATACATAAATTCTTAACCGTTCACCTGGGAGAAGGCAGCTTCGTATGTTCACCCCAGAGTATTCTGAATACAGCAAAATGATTAGCAAAGAACAAGGTTGTGGTCATATATTCAAAATATTAGGCTTAATAAATGTCAACCCAGTAACATGGTCGAGCCCGATTACTGGTCTGTCTGCATGAGAGAAAGTGTCTTCTTCTGCCTGTACAGACTCCCCGATCATCACATTTCCGAATGTCTAGTTTTGTGGGTAATTATACTAATGAGCGTTGCCAGGGTAAATGTGACCTTTATCCCATTTGCTTTCAGCTGTGCATCAACAGCACATCCTTTAAAAAAAATATGTTAAGTCCGTGAAACGAACACGATAAACATTCACAAGGAAGACCTTTTTACTTTAGATCTTGTGGATCCCTTTTTCAGAAAGAGGGTGGCGGTGGATTCCTCGTTCTGTATAAGTCATGATGCTGGACTTATTACCAGGAGACCCGTGTCAGCTGCTCTGAGATTTTCAAAAGAAGAGCAAGAGATACATATCATTTTTTTAAAAAAAAAACCCAAATCTGCAAGAGTCTCAGAAGAGGATTTAATTCCACCCAAAACAAGGTGTTGAAACGGCATACCCTTGAAGGTGACTTGAAAATAAGTACTCTATTTGCAATTCCAAAGCACAGACAGATTTTTGTAACCGATGGTCCAAGATAATGGCCACAGACTTTCAAGTGGTCTTTAGAGGTCCTTGGTATTGTGTGGAGAACAAAAAATATCCAAAAGGTTCTTCTCTCTAGCACCATCCGTGTCAAGGTTAATGAGCTAAAACTAGTTAAATTGATATTACCAAATTAATGACTTTTTTATAGTACACTGCATGGATTTTAACAGAAAGCCTAATGTGGAATAGTTAGTCTTAATTGAATTAGAAGGTAGTGCACGCATACAATTAAGCTCGCCGAACATGGTGGTATTTTAAGGTAATTGCATCCCATTCTAGAGCTGTCTGGACTATCCTTTTATTCAACGAATGCTCCATCACTGCCCTACAGTCACTGTGATCTGTTCCGGACGCAAGAGCTCAGAGGTTCACACCGTTTACTTATGCAAGTGAATTTCTTTGCTATGTATTTCAATGGAGGGATCTGATCCCACTACCATGGCCTAAAATGAAAAATGTGCTGATAGAATTCTGATAAGCTGACTGGACCCCTTCAGACTACAGGGTGGAGAATGCCTTTTGGGAAGGCTCCCCCACATTAAAAAAAAAATCCATGCAAGTGAGGGAGGGGTTTGCTCAGTTCAGCATCAAACAGCTTGAAAGCCAACTGAACAGGTTTGCATCAAAGTTCTGCATAAACTGCATGTGTGTAAAAATGCAGCTGATCCAAACAGATTGGCAGCCATTATTGCCTATTCAGATGAACTCCTGTGTATGTGTACAGTGCTGTCAAATCACAGTCGAATTATGGCGACCCCAGCAACAGACTTTCAAGGCAAGTGAAAAGCAGAGGTGGTTTGCCATTGCCTTCCTCTGTAGAGTCTTCCTAGACCTAGAAGGTCTCCCTTCCAAGTACTGACCCAGCTTAGTTTCCGAGATCTTATGAGATCAGGCTATATTACACCACTCCACATCCCAATGAACACCTAGGAGTTCTTTAAAACACAGTGTTTTGAACAACAAAGCAGCAAGGAGAGCGGGGATAGAACTTGGCTGAGCTCTGTGAGAAGGTGCGTGCATGAAAACTGCTTGGAAATAGTCGAAACAACCTGCTGAATGTTCACAAATAGAGTGATGAACTCTGAAAAACTGGCTCCCTGGTGAACAAGAGGTGAGCTGAACCAGTGGGTGTTGGGGCATCCTCACCACTTCCACATGAGTCTACTTATCAGTAAAGATTGGCTTCTTAGGCTCTGTTCTGTGTGCCCATATACTCTGAAGTGAAGTGGGCAATCATCAGAGCCAGGGCCTTGTCGGTTGTGGCACCCTGTTGTTGAACTCCCTCCCTAGGCCAATGTGTTTGGCGCCATATTTGTTGCAATTAAGCACCAGGGGGGAAACGTTTTTATTTTCCCAGACTTTTTGTTGACTTTCATTTTGTTTGTCTGGGTTGTCTGTTTGTTTTGTGGCACATGAAAGTATTTCCTCCTCCCATTTTCTCCAAATACTCTCCCTGATGCTGATTTTTACAGCTAACTTTTATTGCTGATCATGGGGTCACGTGGTAAATATTGATGGTTTTAGTGTAAAATTTATTGCTGATTTTATCATTTACTATTATATTTTGTTTATTCCTGATCATAACCTGGTTTAATTGGATTGTTGAAGAACCTGAGATAGGGCTGAAACACAACAGATTTACTGCCACTGAAATGTGTATGCGTGTTGGGGGGGGGAGGATGTTCATGAATGATTCTCTTCATTTGCCCAAGGAGTGAAGCTCTGGTAAACTGTAAGTTTCTTCTGTGCCCTGATCTAGCCATTCTTGTATGCTTTTGATAAGTATTGCATCCTCTCGATGACCCAACTCAACATTTTTTGCACCAAAATTGTATTGATTTTAACTGAATGTTCCCATTTTAACCTTTCCGCACTATGGCATACACACACAACAGCAACTGGTTCATTCTGCCTGGAAGCAACAAAATCCATCATGCAGTACAACAGCAAGTGAAATAGAATCATAGAGTTGGAAGGGACCACCAGGGTCATCTAGTCCAACCCCCTGCACAATGCAGGAATTTCACAACTACCTCCCCCACACACTCCCAGTGACCCCTACCCAGAAGATGGCCAAGATGCCCTCCCTCTCATGAACTGCCTAAGTTCATAGAATCAGCATTGCTGACAGATGGCCATCTAGTCTCTGCTTAAAATCCTCCAGGGAAGGAGCACTTACCACCTCCCGAGGAAGCCTGTTCCACTGAGGAACTGCTCTAACTGTTAGAAATTTCTTCCTAATGTCTAGATGGAAACTCTTTTGATTTAATTTCAAATTTGATTTAATTTCAAATAGGTATTTATGACAGAAGAAGAAGAGTTGGAGATCTAAGTTCAAAGCCCTATGCTGCCATGAACTTCACTGAGTGTCCTTAGGTCAGTCATACTCTCTACCCTATTCCCATGACATTCTAGGAATCCCCCCAATCTCGATGGTAAAAACCATAGAAATTAGGGGAATTCCTTGTGTCATGTGTTAGCATCCCCCCAGTTTTACTCCCATTGCTCCACTGAACAAGGGTGGGGGCCAGAGTAGTGAGGGTAAAAGCCTTGAATTGTTGCCACAGGGGGCAACTGGTAAGCCTAACCTTCCTCACATGGTTGTTGTGAAGATGGGAGGTAGAAACCATATATACAGGCCATAACTGCTTGATTGATGAATGGGCAGGATAAAAAACTAATTCATAATAAATATGTCTGTAATACAGGGACCAGAATATTGCTCAATGATTCCCAGACATGCCATTTTGAATGCAGAACATGGCAGGTTCAATCCCTAGGCTCTCCATTCAAAAGGATCTCACAAAGCAGGGCAGAGACTTTGACGAGTTACTGTCAGTCAAGGGTAGATGATAGTGGCATCACCAGAATCTATGAGTAAACCCAATATGGCAGCTTCAGGAGGGTTGCCCAAAAGAGTATGTTTGTAGAAGTTCTCACACCTCAAGAAACTAAAAAGGTCTGTCAGGGATTTCTAAAAATAAGACGCAAGGTTGAGCGCCTGGGATTACACACACACACAAAAAAAATCCAGACAAGTTTCAAAGTTTTAAATATCGCTTCGTGTCAGAGCTAAAAGGTACACTTACCCTTAATGCCTTATCTGGGCGATAAAGTTCATGAATAGATAATGGGAATGGAACAACTCCACTAGTGATTAAATGTCAAAAAAAGGATTTTATTGTCAAATGTACAGCAGATACAAGAAGAGATGCAACAAATAACGGGAGAAAGCTCCCTCCCCACCAAGTTAAACGATTTCACAAATTGTAGGAGGCGGAATGTTCGTTTTCATTTTCTATCATCAGTTCGGATCAAAACTTTATGTTCCCTGCACTTAAGAAAAACAAAGTCAAAAAAAGAATCCAAATTCCATGCCAAGAAAAGCCATATTTCTGCAACCGCTATATACCATTCCACTTCTAGCATGTGCATATACATCCAAAGTCTGTATAATTGATATTTTTATGCCATTACAGGAAAGGGCAAGGAGTTACACAAATTAAACTAATATTAATGTAGAGGGGATGAAAAATGATACCTCTTCAACTACCCTGTGAAGTAGCAAAAGTAGTCATAGCCTAACAAGTAGTCATAGGTAACAAGTCATAGCCTAACAAGTAGTCATAGGTAACAATGTGCCCAGTCTGGTGATCATGATTTGTTCATGAGAGTTCAAGGCCTAGCTGAGATTGACTTTTCTCTCAGCTATGTATGAACAATAGGCTTGCCATCCTCCAGGTACGAGCTGGAGATCTACTGCTATTACAACTGATTTCCAGCCAACTGATTTCCAGTTACCTGGAGAAAATGGCCACTTTGGAAGGTGGATTCTATGGCATTATACCCCACTGAAGTCCCTCCCCTTCCCAAACCCCACCCTCCTGAGGCTCTTTCTCAAAAATCTCCAAGTATTTTTCAACCCAGAGTTGGCAACGGCAACCCTAATGAACACATGAACCCGCCTTGTACTATCAACCTCTTCATTGTCTGCTATGACTGGCAGCTGCTTTCTGGGTATCAGGTGGAGATCTTTCCCATCATGTTCTACCTGACCCTTTCTTGAGATGCCTGAGACCTTGGTTGGGAAAGGGCAGGTTAAAAATCTAATAAATAAATAAATCATCAGAGTTTTGCCGTATATTTCAATGTGTGTATTCATTCAGATAGGAGAGTCAGTGTGGTGTAGTGGTTAAGAGTGGCGGACTCTAATCTGGAGAACCTAGTTCGATTCCCCACTCCTCCCCATGAAGCCTGCTGGGTGACCTTGGGCCAGTCACATTTTTCTTAGAACTCTCTCAGCCCACACGGAGGCAGGCGATGGCAAACCACCTCTGAATGTCTCTGGCCTCACCTCAGTCATCTGTGACTTGACAGCCCTTTCCATTCCACTCATTCAGATTTCCCCTCTCTGTGTTGAAAATCCCAAAAGCTAATAAATCCATCTAAATCAAATGCACTGTAAAACGAGAAGGGAAAAATATGTTAGGGCTGGCGCTGCTATTCTAGGTACCCATATTTTGTTTGGTTGGTTAGCAACATGGCAGCACAATTATAATGTTAATTAATGCTGATTTGGCAAACTGCTACTCTACCTGCTCAATGCGGCAAAAGATAGATGGATAAAACCTTTTATCCGGAACCCTAGGTGTGAATAGGATAATTTGAAGTTTCTATTGGTGGGGTGGATTCTAATATTACATTGGCAGTTGCTGAGTTTTTTCCCTAGCTGATTAAGATTAAAAATTATTAATTCTCGATTGTTTATGTAGATATATATATATAAATACATTTTTCTTTTATTTTAGTATTAGTCTTAATGTGACACTGTTTAGAGCAAATTGGCTGTATGAGCAGCATCATTAAAGTAAAGTAAATTGCTATTCTGGCGAGAGGGCCGGGTCTTAGCACAGTGCCAAAAGAACGGAATGCCCACCTGCAGCCATTGCAATTTGGTATTGAATTTACCTGCCAAAATGTCACCAGTCAAATTCATAGTGTGGATTCTGACCTTCTATAATAAGGAGGTTACACATCACTGACATATAGGATGCCAGGTAATGCTTGCCAGCAGAATCTTACAGGGAAGCAGAGCTGTTCCACAGTTACAGTTGAGCAGCATTTTGCTAGGTCACTAGCTGGACAGGGAACTGCTAAGAAGATCTCAGTCAATTCTATTTCAGGCGAGCAGCTGTGTTGGTCTGGAGCAGAAGAGCAAGATTCGAGTTCAGCAGCACCTTAAAGACCAACAAGACTGCCAGCATGGTGTAGTGGTTAACAGTGGTGGTTTGGAGCAGTGGACTCTAATTTGGAGAACCGGGGTTGATTCCCCACTTCTCCACATGAATGGTGGACGTTAATCTGGTGAACGGGGCTGGTTTCCCCACTCCTACACATGAAGCCAGCTGGGTGACCTTAGGCTAGTCACAGCTCTCTTAGCCCCACCAACCTCACAGGGTGTCTGTTGTGGGGGAGGGGAAGGGAAGGTGATTGTCAGCTGGTTTTATTCTTCCTTAAGTGGTAGAGAAAATCGGCATATAAAAACCAACTCTTCTTCTTCTTCTTTCAAGACTCAAAGCTCCCTTTGTCGGGTATTTGCTGTTGGTCTTTAAAGTGCTTCTGGGCTGGAATCTTGCTCTCAATAAATTCTGCTTTCTGAAGGAAAGGCAACCTTTAAGAATAATAAACGTATTTATCATTTGTTTAAGACATTTCACTACCTGTTAGAAAACACCCAAGATGGCTTACAGGATGTGTGTGTGTGTGTGTGGGTGTGTGTGTATTATTTTCTCCCAGTCAACAGGTCTCAGAGCAGCTCACACCATTATCCCCAGCAAAAATCTCATTTCACAAAAATTCAATACAAATAAGACTGCAAGCCGTTTACCTCTTCATAGCAACTGACCTCTACTCACAAGCCACCAAAAGCACTCTGGAAAAGCTTTGCTTACATAGCCTCTAAAATCTCTGAAAGATTGTGGTCATCGTCACATGAACACATGAAGCTGCCTTATACTGAATCAGACCCTTACGAACATAAGAACATAAGAAAAGCCATGCTGGATCAGACGGAGGCCCATCAAGTCCAGCAGTCTGTTCACACAGTGGCGAACCAGGTGCCTCCAGGAAGCCACAAACAAGACGACTGCAGCAGCACCATCTCATACCTTGAAAACCGTATGGGGTCACCACTTGACAGCACATTGCACGACCGCATAATACATTCATCACGGATATCTAATATAAAAATTAAAATCCAACTCCACACAATCCAATCTATGTTGTTGGCTGCCAGACTTTATCGCGGCACTTCAGCATTATTCAGAAAAAAATTACTACTGTTTCTGTAGCCTTTTGTCATTCCCCAAGAGAAGGGGAAATGGCCATAAGAGGAACTATCATATCAACTCTTTGTTTTGCATACAACCCAATGGCTACTGACACATCAGCATCCTTCTTTTTTTCTGCCGTCAAGTCACAGTCGACTTACAGCGACCTGGTAGGGTTTTCAAGGCAAGACACATTCAAAGGTGCTTTGCCATTGCCTGCCTCTGCTCAGCAACCCTAGACCTCCCCGGAGGTCCATCAAAGTCAGTACTATCTACTCAGACTGGGAGCGGCTCTCCAGGGTCTCAGGCAGGGGTCTTTCAAATCACCTACCTACCTAGTCCCTTTAAGTGGAGGTGCCGGGGATTGAACCTGGGACCTTCTGCATGCCAAGCAGATGCTCTACCACTGAGCCACAGTCCCTCCCTCAAGTCCTCAGGAAGCCCACTCCATAAAACAGGAGCAGTCACTGAGAAAGGCCAAACCTGACCATAAATACTTCTCACTCACCTGAATGAAGGGACTGTTAATAATCCCTGGTCTGGTGATCGCATCTGCGGCCTGCCTATTTTACTTAAAAAATAAACTAAAACAAGCAAGAATGTTATTAAAAGACCAGGAGGAATAATGTGAACAGGAAAATTTCTTTTGACTTAGCGCTGAAAAGAAAGTCAGAGTCCACACTGTAAAAGTGTCTGACGTTATGTAGGGTAGCGACTAAATACAATAAATCAAATCCCACTGCTGCCACGAAGACCACACATGATTTTTTTTTAATAGAATTCGCTGCCACAATATTACAGCTCAGATGTCTCTTTAAAAGGCCCTGGCTAAAGTAATGGCGCAAAGGCCGATCTTTTGTTCTTTTCTTTTTTGCCGTCAAGTCACTTCTGACGTATGGCGACCCCTAGTGAGGTTTTCAAGGCAAGAGACGTTCAGAGGTGGTTTGCCATTTCCTGCCTCTGCGTCACAACTCTGGTATTCTTTGGAGGTCTCCCATCCAAATACTTGCCAGGGTTGGCCATGCTTTGTTTCTGGGACCTGATGCGATCAAGCTAGTCTGGGCTATCCAGATCAGGGCAGGGCCTATGCACTTGATAGCTATCAGACATGATGGTTAAACGGAACCTCCATGTTCTGAAGCAGTGTACCTGTGAACTGCATGGCCCATTGTGGGAGGGCAGAGCTTGCTAGGGAAGGTTTATTGCCTTCTGGTCCAGCTTGTGGAAGGCCACTGGTGGGCCATGGAGAGGCACAGAATGCTGGACCAGATGGTTGTTGGCCTGATCCAGCAGGACTCAACAGGCTTCAACAGGGTTAGAAGGGTGTAACTCTTCTTAGGATGGCACCATAGATGATCCTAAATAAACCTAGCCTGCAATCTCAGCCTGTCCAATTTTCCATATAGAAATTCTACTTGCCTACCTTACAGGATTATTGTAAAGGCTACTGAAGTCATGTTCTCTGAACACTCAATTTTTAAAAAGGCGATATAAATGGTACTCGATCGTGGGCACAGCCAAAGTATGTCCGAACGGGCTCTGGGGCACTCTTGAATGCCCCATTCCCCTTTCACACGTTGCCCACCACTGGAGCCTTCAGATGTTCTCTTGGCCCAAGGCTGGATTTCTACACATCCATAAAGAAAGCCACCAATGAGACAATTAACATTCCCGTTGTTAGGAACTATCTCTGCCTTCTCCATAAATCAGTATTTTTTTTTAATTGTTGTGTGTGGGTTTGATAAAATAAGCTCTGATTAAAATTGGCATTTATGCAGCTCCTGCTGTTGGCAGCTGTATAGCTGGCAGAAACATCTTCAGCACAGCATGAGAGTTGCGAATCCTAAGAGAGGAAGCCCGTTTGGCTCTAATTTTTTCATGTGTGTGGTGGAGCAGGCAGGATAAACTATTCCAAACTTTTGGTTCTGGGGATTTCACTCTTCCTGCCTTCGATTTACTAAAATAGTATGGAAGGCAAGACAAAGATTAGCGGAGCTCCCTATCACTCCTGGCGTGTCAGTGTTCCAAAAAATGCAATTCCTTATGACTCTGTAAGAAGCTGCCAGTTAGTGGTATTTCAGAAATGCCTCTCTTAAGCAAAAACACTGTCATGGGAAACTTTTATAGCAAACACTGAGAAAATGCACCATTTAGAGGTGGGTAGGGCTGCTCCTGAATTTGGCATCCTCACCATTTTGACTCCTGAATCTCCATTCATTTTTTGCTTTTCCCTTGAGCAAATTAAACCTGTGAGTCTTTGTGGCCTTGTGAAGAAAATCCTCCCTCCCATGGTGGTCAAGCAATCTTAAACACTATTACTGTCCTATGTGGATAAATGGAGTAAAAATGGCATAGAACGTAAACGTGGCGCAAAATCCCATAAAAGAAACAAATGTGTCGGAGATACCGGCGACACAAAGAAACTAAAGGCTCTTAATGACAAGCTTTGAAAACAACAAAAAGAAATCAAGCCGGGCATGAAGTAGATCCAACCAGTTTTTCCACTGTCAAAAAGGGAGGAAGGGGTCCCCTCTGGCCCCCAAAAAGGCTATGTTTGGGTCCATAAGACCTGCATGGACAAAAGCACTGTAGAATGGGGCCAATAGTAAGGAGCGGAATTGGCTGAGATGGAGCAAAAAAAGCTGGCTGGATCCAACCTTATGTTAGTATATCCTTAGATGGTGGTGAGAGCCAATGTGGTGTGGTGGTTAAGAGCAGTGGACTCTAATCTGGAGAACTCCCTGCTCCTCCACAGGAAGCCTGCTCTTAGAGCACTGTCAGTCCCATCTACCTCACAGGGTGTCTGTTGTGGGGAGGGGAAGGTAAGGTGATTGTAAGCCGGTTTGATTCTTCCTTAAGTGGTAGAGAAAGTCAGCATATCAAAACCAACTCTTCTCTGCATTTGTAAACTGCCTTGAGCCACTGTGGACGCTTGGGAAGGCAGGGTACAACTGTTTAAAGAAATAAAGGAATTGGTCAGATCAATGGCCCATGGACACAGCTACATTCCATAAAGATACAGCGTGTGCCGTTCCCAAGCAATTCAGAGCATTATTTCTGAAACAGCAATACTGGGCCTCACAGTGGCCATTTATGCATGGGAGGTTTTGCCTTGAATTTGCCCCTCTCTAGATGCACATTTCCCCCACTCAAATTCTGAAAACTCAAAAATAAGCCCCCATGCAGTTTTTTGAGAATTCAGATGGGAAAAACGTGCATCTAGAGAGCGGCGAATCCAAGGCAAAACCTCCTCCCGTACATAAATGACCAATGCAGTTCTAAGCAGGGTTACGCCCTTCTGAGCTCACTGCCTGAAAAGCCCATGCACCTTTACACTGTCAGTTTGTTATCCAAGTTAATTTTGTAAGTCTGCTAAGGATTGTACCATAAATCTCCTCCACATATAGGCAGGGGCAGGAGATCAGAACAAACAGCAGCTGGAATATTGTGAGAGTCACAATAGAACTCAGCTTCTAGCTGGTCATTGGCTGTATTAATAAAATTTGAGAACTCAACTTTACATGTTTGCAAATATCATCTATCTAAACCTTCCCATCCCAAAGACTCCTATAGTACTCTGGTTTTATATTATTTTTAAAAAGAGAAATAAATAAAACCAGCTAATATATAAACCACTAAACAATTTGATAGGGAACGGGGCTTTATTATCACATACATTCCTGCTTTTTTTTTTTTTTTAAATCAATCTCTACTTTTTTCTTGTGTTTGCACAAACACATTTCCTGTCAATAGCTTGAAAAATGATATAGATTTAGGAGGATCGTGGTCTCAGTGTAGCATCTCTCATATTATTATTCCAGTATCATCTGTTACAAAGTAAGACCAATTCCCACATCTAATTACAAACAGGATTTCAGAGTCATTAAACAAAATACATTTCCATTAGCGCTGCTGTAAGAAGATAGGGGGGGATGAAGATTAGTGCCTACTGAATGTCTCTTTCTGTCTTTTCCCCCCTTTGCATGCTTTGAAGTGCTAGACCTCTGCACTCAAAGACTATAAATTTGTAAAAGATAGGGAAAAGGTGGCAGGCATATGGCCATTCCAAAGCGTTTTTAAACTGTGCCACTTGCCTCTTCTCACCATCTTCTGCTATGTCAAGGTCTTCAACAAATATTGATTAATTTGCCTATCATGAAAAGGCTGCCACCAAATCCCACCTACAGCTTAAATATAGTGGTTTTTGTTGAGGTGAAACATCTAAAGTACATAAGAATATAACATAAGAAAGGCCATGCTGGATCAGACCAAGGTCCATCAAGCCCAGATGTCTGTTCACCCAGTAGCCAATCAGGTGCCCACAAACAAGACAACTGCAGCATCTTTATCCTGCCTGTGTTCCAAAGCACCTAACATAATAGGCATGCTCCTCTGAATCTGGAGAGAATAGGTATGCAACATGACTAGTATCCATTTTGACTAGTAGCCATGAAGCTCTCTCCTCCATGAACATGCCCACTCCCCTCTTCAAGCCTTCCAAGTTGGCAGCCATCACCATATCTTGGGGCAGGGAGTTCCACAATTTCACTATGTGTTGTATGAAGAAATACTTCCTTTTATCTGTTTTGAATCTGTCACCCTCCAGCTTCAGCAGATGACCCCGTGTTCTGGTATTATGAGAGAAGGAAAAAAGCTTCTCTCTGTCCACTCTCTCCATACCATGCATAATTTAATAGACCTCTATCATGTCTCCCCTTAACTGCCTTCTTTCCAAGCTAAAAGGCAAAATTCAATGGGCTGTTTTGTCTCCACCTACAGGCTCCAACATGTCTGACTGCTTGGTCACAGTTGCTCCTCCTTCACATATTGCCAACAACTTGAGAGGCAACTGTTAAGGAAGTCTGACATTTTATGTTGGGACTTACTCCTTTGGAGTCTCTGTGTGCCTTACTATGACAACGTAACTCACTATGTGTTAAAGGATGCTGAGGAGTCTGGATGCAGCCCATTTAGCGCACGTGTGTTCTTGCGCGGCCTCTTGGGAGTTGCACATTGTTTCTCTCCCTGCATCTATAAAAACTTTAAAACTAATAAAAGGGTGTACAGGGGTGTATTGCAACCCCGTTTTCCTGGCCACACTGAATTAAAAGAAAGGCAGGAAAGGCATGAATGAGTTGTGACCGCATAGCAGAAGTGGCAACTGCGCAGCTGCTGAGCATATTGTTCGACTTGGGAATCGAACAGCAGCATCAAGGTGACTCACACATTAGCGAGGAGTCCAACGAAGGCAAGTTCACTCAGCGATCATGCTCTCAGCATCTTTGTTTTCAATCAATCCAGCAAAACATCACAAGCTGGTTCCATGCCTCCCTAAATGACCACTGAATTTCAATGCGTGGGGACAAAACCAAACATGATGTAGAGCAAAGCTTCTTAAACTGTGGTCCGCGACCCCATATGGGGTCATGTTACTGATTGTGGGGTTGTGAAAAATTTGATTTATTATCAGTAAATATTTGATTTGTATACCTATTTTATATAACTATATATCCGGGGTCGCGTACAATTTTCTCAGGTGAAAAGGGGTCGTGAGTGGACAATGTTTAATAAGCCCTGATCTAGAGGATCCATGACTGGATTTTCTGACTTGGATCTCCTGGACAAGAGGCAACCAGGCAGCCTTCTACTGAGCCCAGACCCGGCTACAGCTGAAAGCCCCTTCCCTCAGGCATCTGTACTTTTATTTTCCCCCATGGGGGGGGGAAGTTCACATCAACATCTGGGATGCGGTGATCTCAATGGAAAAATGGTGCACGGGGAAGAAACAGTTCCACCAATGCCATTTATCCAATAAAATTCAGAGCCCTCTGCACTTGATTTAAACAAGCAGTAATTTAAAACATCTCATGATGGATTTTCTGTATCTCATGTAATTTGGTTCTGAAATTTCCAGGCAAATTTGGAGACTTATGTTTGTGAAATGAATTGGGGGTGGGGGAGAAGAGTTCCGATAAGACCAGTGAAAATTTTTAATGGAATTAAGCATCTCTTTAGATTTATGACTTTACTCTCTGGCCAAAGCCCAATAAGTAATGTGCAAAAAAAAAAAGTTAAACCATCAAACCATAAGACAATGATAAAAACAATCGTGACACAAAATCACAACTGAATGAAAGAGCATTAGTTACCCCTTCTCAAAAAGATCTTAGCTCCATAAGCCAAGGGTGTTCATCCAACTCATACACAGAACTCTGGATGGCTTCAGCCACAACTGCTTTTAGCAGCAAGAAGCCACTGATGCTGTTTCCTGTTACAGGGAGAGCATGAAACGGCCAGGGATGCCCCCCCCCAGTCATGCTTGGATCCAACTCCAGTAGAAGGCACTCTCCTTTCGGTTTCTATCTATCATTGAGGGAGCCTAGAGAGGAATCTAGCAGCAGCCCGGTAAGCTTGAGATTTGCCCGCCCGTAGTAGGGAAATCCATGCCCTTGGGTCCAATCCCCCAGCCCAAGAAACTGAGGAGCAGGAAGAAATTGGCCAGAAAATGACTTCCAGTGTGGTGTAGTGGTTAGGAGCGGTGGATTCTAATTTGGAGAACCAGGTTTGATTCCCCGCTCCTCCACATGAGCGGTGGACTCTAACCTGGTGAACCGGGTTGGTTTCCCCACTCCTACACATGAAGCCTCCTGAGTGACCTTGGACTAGTCACAGTTCTCTCTGAACTCAGTCAGCCCCACCTACCTCACAAGGTGTCTGTTGTGGAGAGAGGAAGGGCAGGTGATTGTAAGCCTGTTTGAAACACCTTAAAGTCAGCATATAAAAACCAACTCTTCTTCTTCTTCTTCTTCTTCTTCTTCTTCTTCTTCTTCTTCTTCTTCCATAGTGACACTCTAGAAATTTTGCTTAGAGATTTGGGGAAATTCCTAGAGCATTACCTAGAAGTAGCTCATCGTCCCCAAACCGCACCCTCCCCAGGCACCTCTCTCAAAATCTCCCAACATTTGCTGAGGCAGTGCTGGCAAGCCTAACCCAGGAATTCCTTTGTCACGTCCGGATCCCTTCCCTGAAGAACACTGCTGGTTTTAGTGAAGTGCCCAACATTCATTACAACCATGAAAGTTGCCAATGCAGCTTCCCAGCTATACAGAAAAATATAGCTACGATAGCTTCCCAGCTATACAGAAAAATAGGTTTTTCTAAATCAACCAAGACAAACAAGCAAACAGTTTGATGAGGACTGAGCATGCTTCAGGACAGATGTAATTTTGAGAACAGTTTGGGAGAGCTTCCAAATAGAAGTTCCCTTTCCTTTTGGACTTCCAACATGTTTGGTATTGAACTTTAATTATGAGTTGTATGATTTTTTTTTAACCCTGTGGGCTGCGTTGACAACAATGCAGATAACTAAGTGGCAGCAGTATTGGGGGACTTTTCTTCAATGGTAGCTTTACATTTCCAAGACACCGAAGATAGAAAAGAAGAAGAAGAAGAGTTGGTTTTTATATGCCGACTTTCTCTGCCATTTAAGGGAGAATCAAACTGGCTTACAATCACCTTCCCTTCCCCTCCCCACAACAGACACCCTGTGAGGTAGATGGGACTGAGAGTGCTCTAAGAGAGCTGTGACTAGCCCAAGGTCACCCAGCTGGCTTCATGTATAGGAGTGGGGAAACAAATCCAGTTCACCAGATTAGCATCAGCCGCTCATGTGGAGGAGTGGGGAATCAAACCCAGTTCTCCAGATCAGAGTCCACTGCTCCAAACCACCGCTCTTAACCACTCGCCATGCTGGCCCTCAGCCAGCCCCATACAAACAGTTAAGACCTGATCAATATCAACATAGTAAAAAGAGCCCTGTATGCCACTCTCTCACAGTTGCCCTACCACAAGAGACAAACGTTCAGTTGCCCTGCAGAGCCAGTTAAACGAGAAGTCTTTGCAATGCCTTTGTGACTGTGTCAAGTTTAGGCAGTCACATGACATCTTCCTTTGGGGCATTGGTCCATAGAATAAATGCCACAGCTGAGGAAGACTGTCATTCAGCTGGGGTAGATTCAGTGGACGTCATGGAGGAGAATCAGTGGGCTTACACGGGTCTAATTCTGCCTAAAATGGTACTTTTAGTCCCATAAATTAGTCTAGGCCAGCTTTTCCCAATCAGGGTTCCCCGGAACCCTAGGGTTCCGCGAGAAATCGCTAGGGGTTCCGCGAGAAATAGTGATGAATAGGCTAATCATATGTAAATCATATGTAGGGGTTCCCTGAGACATGAATATTATTTCAAGGGTTCCGCAAGGGTAAAAAGGTTGGGAAACGCTGGTCTAGGCTGATCCTGCATTAAGCAGGGGGTTGGACTAGATGGCCTCTATGGCTCCTTCCAAATCTTCTTTATGGATTTCAGCTACACCACCTCCCCGATTTTTTTTCCAAAAGGACTTTGTTTCTGATACATGTTCCCTCACTCGGTCTTGATTAAGGCAACACGACTTAAATAAGATTCTGAATCCTCTCTTTAGAAAAGAGGTGCTTGTTAGGAATAGTTCTATGCCATATCTGTTTCATATTACTAACCCTGAACATGGCAGAGCTTTTATGCTTCTTCGGCATAATAACCTGCCTTCCACGTTTTTGGATGGGTTATATAATAAATGACCATTAGAAACACGTAAATGCATATGTAAACAGGATGCACTTGAAACCACCGAACACGTGCTATTCGAGTGTAATCTTTATGATAGCATTCCTACAGGCTCATTGAGCCCATTAGTGGACTGCCCCAGACCTTTAAGAAAGCGATGTTTAGAGCTCCTCCTATCGGATACTATGGCTAACCTACCTGCAAGCATGGCCAGGTTTGCTCGGCTAGCAATTAAAATCAAGCAGAGAGTGCTTAAGAACCTACAATAGCTAAGGAAATAGAGAATGAATACTGTTTGATCCTGCAATTTGAATACATGTTTATTTATTTATTTTTCCTTCTAGTTTTAGCCTCTGTAATTTTAGGATATTATCAAGCATTCTAATTTCGCCCACATTTAGTATTTGCTCGGATATTAGTTAGTTATGCACTTTGATAATCTTGCCATTTTTAACCATTTTAACCATTTAACCATTTTAATAGCAAATCTATTTTGTATTTGTTTTTATCCTATGCTATTTAACTATACAAATTTGTCTTATTTGATGGTCTATGACTGCAAATAAATTATTGATTGATTGATATTGCATTTGGGGAGTAAATAATATGGAGTAGACTGGTGTTGGATTTTCGTACAGTTCTGTTTTTCCCTCTGAATGTTGCTATTTGGGATAGTGTGAACACGTTTGCGGCCTTCCCCCTTTCACTCTTTTGCACTTTTTTCATACCGTTGGCAGACCCCTGATCTGCTCCTGCGTGGGGACAGACAGTCTCCACACTGCCAAGAAAACCCAGGTCGACACGTCCTAACCTTGCATGCACTTCCAAATGAAAGTAACACAGCGCCAAGCAATGACATCTATATTAGGTGCACCCTAGAGCAGATACAGTTTGTCTGTACTGCATTACTTTTAATAGGAAACACATCACAATGGAAAGACAGCATCAGCCCAAAGGAGCATTGAGACGCTCCCTCGTACCATGGACTGTCAAAAAAACAAATCAGTGGGTTGTAGATCAAATCAAGCCTGAACTGACCCTAGAAGCTAAAATGACTAAACTGAGGCTGTCGTATTTTGGTCACATTATGAGAAGACAAGAGTCACCAGAAAAGACAGTCATGCTAGGAAAAGTTGAGGGCAGTAGGAAAAGAGGAAGACCCAGCAAGAGATGATTGACTCAATAAAGGAAGCCACAGCCCTCAATTTGCAAGACCTGAGCAAGGCTGTCAAAGATAGGACATTTTGGAGGACATTGATTCATAGGGTCGCCATGAGTTGGAAGCGACTTGACGGCACTTAACACAGACACATACACACACACACACTCCTTTGGCACAGTATCAGAAAAACCACCCAACCGTTGTGGGCAAAGTGTTCAGGAAACGCCTTTTCCTCCATTTCAGCTCGGCTCTAGAGAATATGGCTCAGACCCAGTGATGTGCAAGTGGAAACATAAATGGACTTGGTGGCGTTCTGATTCCACAAGATCTTGCGCAACACCTAGCGCTTTCCTCCCTATTGATTACAGGGCCCAGAAAATTGGTTGCCCAAGATCTTGAGCGTGAAGAAATGCAGGCAGGGGGATATAATACGTTTGACTTGGCGCAGGCGGCTACTGCGTTTTTTTCTTCTTGAATTTCTCCTTCAGCCAGTTTTAGTACAAGCAGAAATTTTGCAATGTATCCGATCCCATTTTCGAAATTAATGTTTCCTTTCTAAAAATATAACTTACATGTAATGCCACAATATCGATATTGGGTTGGAACCTACCATTCCACCCAGCTCCGTGCCTTCCTTCAGCCAGAGAGGCATTTACCCTGGATGAAGGATTCACGCTTAGAGTGGTAGGACTTTTTTGGGCATAAAAAACAAACACAGCTACCAGTCTTGGGTAGAGAAGTGGGAACAGTTGCTTTTAGAATAAAGGTGTTTCATGGCTCAATGTGGATCTGAACTTGGCTCTACCAGATCCTAATTTGACACTCTAATCACCATACCAGTCTCTCTCTATATGTGTGTGTGTGTGTGTTTTATTTATATAGATGCATATACACACACGTATATCTACATGCGTGCTTGTATGCGTGTGTGTTCAACAAAGCAAAGAAATGCACACAGGCTCATGTTAACTTTACCAATAGGGGGGGAAAAAAACATTTCGGGAAACCTGAAATGACATTACCTTAAAAAAACAAAATAAAACCAACACCTTGTTCTCGGATCTTGTCATTTTTACTTTTACAACAACAAAAAAATAACAGCTTAGTCAACCTGCTTTTTAGAATAAAAGACCTACCTCTTTTGACTTTTCGAGCACTTGAGAATTTAAAAGAGGGAATTATTTTATAGGGTAGGGAAAAAAAACTTTTAAGAAATTGCTGACCGTGTAATAGCTAGGTACTTGCGGTGGGTGTAGAACATGAAAGGTTACAATATGGATCCATGCCTACGCTTTTTTCCTTTTCAACTCCAGCCCCGTCCCTCCTGCTTCTGCTAACTCGGCAATCATACCGCTGACAGTTTTCGAGGTTTTCTAAATAATGCATAGGATTTTCTTTTAACGTGTCAGTGCAGAAGTATCAATTCTGCCCTTGTGTCATTTGTGATGCTGATTTTCCTTGACAGCATTCCATTAAACCAATGAGTTTCTCCCCTCCTGATGCTCCTTTAAATATTCCTCTGAGTGATGTATTTGTGGTTTTTTAAACAGATTGTGAAGGATGTTTGCATTTAAGAGGAAAAACTGCATGGCAGGTACATGGGGTATGGGGGCAGGGAGGAGACACACACACAAGCCAGAAATGCTTTGTGTGTGTATTTACCCTACAAAGATGCTTCTCTCTGATTCCTCAATTGCCAGAAAACGTGTAAGGTTTTTTTTGGTGCATGTGTGCTTTTTATTGTTGGATCAGCTTGTCTCAAAATTAAACAATGACATTGCAGAACAACATTTGGACATGCACAAGAAATAATTCTGGGAGCGTTTATTCTGTTTGATATCTTGCTTGGCAAAGAGAGGAGGAGGAGGAGGAGGATGGAATATTATCCATCATGCTTGTCGACTTCAGATTCTAGCAACAGGAATTCAACTGTTTTATTCCTTGCCTAGTGGGTTGAACAACCTGGCTCCAGAATGCCCTGTTGACGCTTTGATTATGGAATCATCATGCAAAGACTCCTTCGCGAAGAAGAGAAACTGGTAGGAAGCCACCACTTACAGCTTATTTTTCTGCATCTTCTTTCCCATACACGTAAAACCTCAGTACCCCACCACAACTAATTTTTGATGCACTGAATTTTAAAAAGGACACCAATGTAATTAGTTGAGTGTTAATAGTAGAGTGTTTTTTCTCCAATAAAGCAACTTTCAGTTATGTGAATCAGGATAACTGATGTTTCTTTTCACATGCACCCAAAGCGGCGAGGATGCTGCTGCTGGAAATTGAGTAGCGTTGGGATACCTGTCAATCGTCCCAACAAATATTGCCATTAGGGTTGCCAGCTATCGCTGGGAGGTTTTTGGGAGCGGAGCCTGAGGGGGCAGGGTTTGGCGAAGGGAGGGACTTCAATGCCATAGAGCCCAATTGCCAAAGCGGCCATTTTCTCTAGGGGAATTGATCTCTATTGGCTGGAGGTCAGCTGTAATAGCAGGAGATCTCCAGCTAGTACCTGGAGGTTGGCAACCCTAATTGCCATACCAACTGACAGTTACTTGACCATGGACAAATATTCCACAAAGCAAGCAAAAAATGCCTCAGAAATGCCCCAGAAGCCAATTTGATCATTGTTGTCCTCAAACTATTATTCATAGACCTTTTCTATTTTTTAAGTCTTCACTAAAGAAAACCCATAATCAAGTTAAAAGGTTACATACTTGCCTATTTTTTTAAATTAACAGAAAACTGAAGTTTTCATGGTTTCTCACCTCTGTGTTGAATAACTGATGGATACACATGCACTGATAAGGATAAGAACTGTTAGAGGATGAAATCCTTGGCTTGGTTGGCCGTACGTCAGTCCGTCAGTCTTCATTATGACCTACAGGCTATTCATTGGCCTTAAGTATCCCAGCACTCTGGAGAAATGACTGGGTCTTTGCTCTCTTCTTCCAGGATGGGGACCTATCCTCTTGACTTTTGGTACCAAGCAACTATATGGAAGCCAGTCCCAACACCACCATATCTGAACCCCTGCTAAGTATGTTGCTAAGAAAGAAGAAACATTTTGGTATTGCCTACCAATAGCAGGATAAGCTCCAAACAGGCAACTCAGAAGCAATTTCTGCACTGGAGTGTGGTTGCCTAAGAGGGAGAAATTGGCCACACAGTGTCCTTTCTAGGGTTGCCAACCTCCAAGGTACTAGCTGGAGATCTCCTGCTATTACAACTGAGCTCCAGCCAATAGAGATCAATTCCCCAGGAGAACATGGCCACTTTGGCAATTGGACTCTATGGCGTTGAAGTCACTCCTCTCCCCAAACTCCGCCCTCCTCAGGCTCCGCCCCAAAAACCTCCTGCCCATGGTGAAGAGGGACCTGGCAACCCTAGCTCATCCCTTGCTCTCGCAGGCCTGACTAGCTCTCCTTGGCTCTGCAGCTGGACTGCTGTGTTCTTTAGGGCTGTGCCCCTACGCCAACAAGGGTTGCCAACCTCCAGGTATTAGCTATTACAACTGATCTCCAGCTGATAGAGATCAGCTCACCTGGAGAAAATGGCCACTTTGGCAATTGGACTCTATGGCATTGAAGTCCCTCCCCTCCCCAAACCCCGCTCTCCTCAGGCTCCGCCACAAAAACCTCCCGCTGGTTGCGAAGAGGGACCTGGCAACCCTAGCTCCAACCCTTCTCTCTAGGTTTGCTAGCTGCATGTTTGGAAATACCTGGATATTTTGGGGGCAGGGAGGGACTTCAATGCCATAGAGTCCAATTGCCAAATGCCATAGAGTTCAATTGCCAATTCCAAAATACGGAAAGATCCAAAATATGGACCACTTCTGGTCCTAAGCAGTCTGGACAAGGGATACTCAACCATATGTTTGTAATCTTCTGACTAATAGAAGAATGTTGCTATAAAAGCGATATCTGCAAATAATAATTAGTTGTTATGTCTATGGAATTGCCACAGCTCTTTCTGTGTTATTCTGTACTGTATATATGTAAACAGTCATTTGTTGACTCCACTGTGTATCTGCTTTTTATATAATCCAACTTTTTAAAAATGATAAAGAAGATTAAAATAGGGACTTTCAGGAAAGAAGAGCCAAGAGGTGATAACATTAGTATCATCCCAATGGACCGAGCTTGGCACACACAAATGGCAACTGGCAAATTGTCAGATCCTAGCAGAGGGGCCACTCTGTTTAACACCAACAGAAACTTCAGTGGTACTTTGAAGTAAATAAAAAATATGGTAAGAGATTTTTTAAAAATCCCTTACAAATCTCATTTAATTCAAACCTGATTACCAAACACCTTCCCAGTTCCAGTTAAACAATCAGAAAACAATAGCTAGGTGATCATCTTTAGTTGGAGGGGCAGGTGTAAAGGGATTTTCATTCCTTTTTGATGCAACTCACAATGTAGCATTGCATAAAGGCTGGGACTTCATTCTCTCTCTCTCTCTCTCTCTCTCTCTCTCTCTCTCTCTCTCTCTCTCTCTCTCTCTCTCTCTCTCTCTCCATATATATATATATATATACATATATAGAGAGAGAGAGAGAGAGAGAGAGAGAGAGAGAGAGGGAGGGAGAGGGAGAGAGAGAGAGGCAACTTCCAGCTCTTTGTTACAGTAATACATATAATAAAAAGCCCAAGAATAACAAACTCCACCGCTGTAAACCGATATTTCTGATTTGACAGCTACAGTTATAACCATTCAGGCGTCTATTTCCCACAAACTCTCAACAGCCATAACCTTTAGTGATTAATTATAAAGTTCCAGGAGCAATAGTACACAGACTAATTTCCTAAAACAATAAAAAGGCAGAATTTCTCATTTGGAGCTAAATGAAACACGAACAGGTTGTTATTCATGCTGAAATCGAGATGCGGAGTCATGTTGCAACCATTACAGAAGCTATTAAACACAACCTCGAATCAAAGAAACTGTAGGTCTGTCTCCTTAAAATAAAATGTTTCCCTCACTAGCATGGCTCCTGACTCGGCTGTTGAGTCGCTTCCCGCCTTTGTCAAGAAGTCACTAACAAAATTCAATCTCCTTTTATTTTCCTTTTACACCATCATTTTGTTTATTTTTAGCAGCCATATAGGTGACACAAAAAACAAACGTTTGGTAATTAAAAAAACAACAGACAAAACACATAAGGAACTCTCTGGCAGCCTTCGATTTTGGGGCCATGCCCAAAGAAAGGCGCATAAGTGAAAAAGACATAGGCACACAATGTGAATGTGGCTGAAAACAGAGTTCTCTGGGTGTGTTCATGCCTTCCTAAAATATCTAAGAGCACTCATCATGGATCACGGCCTGCACCTTGTAATCTTCTGTTCCCCCACCCCAGTAGCAGACAGTGACGTAGGGCAGACAACCTCACAGTGCGATGGCCCCAATCCACCCAGCACATGCTCTTTATGCCAGCGTGGTGTAGTGGTTAACAACGGGGGTTTGGAGTGGTGGACGCTAATCTGGTGAACCAGGTTGGTTTCCCCACTCCTACACATGAAGCCTGCTGGGTGGCCTTGGGCTGATCACTGCTCTCTTAGAACTCTCTCAGGCCCATCTACCTCCCAGGGTGTCTGTTGAGGGGAGAGGAAGGGAAGGTGACTGTAAGCCGGTTTGATTCTTTCTTAAGTGGGAGAGAAATTCGGCATATAAAAACCAACACTTCTTCTTATTCCAGAGCAGGCGTGTTCTTGTAACAGCGGTGCCATGTTCAGCAGCATACCCACGACAAACATCTGTCCATCCTCATAGCAAACAGTTTGGGTCCACAATACAAGGACCACCTTATCCCACAAGACCACAAGCACACACATCTGCAACCAAGGAAGAGAGGCTCCTCTGCTTGAGTGTGTGGGCATGCCATTGCCTGTGGTAACAGATATCTTATCCTCCCTCTGTTCTCCTTGCTGCCTTCGAAGCTGGGTGCTACCAGAAGAGTCTAGTCCCCCAACCCAAGGAAGGTGACATTGGCAGCTTCTCAGTCAATTATCACTTGTTTCTTCCCAAGGATGGTGAGTGACAGAATGGAAATAGCTGCTAGCTACTTGCTTCAGGGCATGCTACATACTTCAGGGCATTAGCGTCTTGCGGCTGCCACCCAGTAAGGCACAACGGGGCCAACCTGTGGTTTCAAGGCCATGGCAGCAGCCCCATTTGCAATATGGGGACAGGAATACTTGCCTACCTTTGAGGGCTGTTGTAAAGAATACTAAGCTAATGCATGCAATGCACACTCAAAACACATTACAATACATGCTTATTATTATTGTTATCACACTACAGTTTTTATGCATAATCATTTTTGCCACAGCGGAGCATAATGAAGACTGTTATTTGGCAAAATCAAAAAGGTGTGATCAACATCTCTTAGGAAAAAAATGTTAGTGTAACAAAGGCTGCTCTCATGCCAAAAGGGGGAGGGATCCTCCATTGTGAGTGAATTTTCCTGTAAATTATGGACGGCTTCCAAAAACATTCTGATTTTTGGAATGCAACATGAGTCATGCTGCACAAAGACCAAGTTGGAAGGGTGAGCAATCACCTTGTACGCTGCAAATCAGCAGCTTTCTAAAGAAGAAGAAGAAGAAGAAGAAGAAGAAGAAGAAGAAGAAGAAGAAGAAGAAGAAGAAGAAGAAGAAGAAGAAGAAGAGTTGGTTTTTATATGCCGACTTTCTCTAACACTTAAGGAAGAATCAAACCGGTTTACAATCACCTTCCCTTCCCCTCCCCACAACAGACACCCTGTGAGGCAGGTGAGGCTGAGAGAGCTCTAAGAGAGCTGTGACTATCCCAAGGTCACCCAGCTGGCTTCAAGTGTGTAGGAGTAGGGAAACAAATCCAGTTCTCCAGATTAGCGTCTGCCACTCACGTGGAGGAGTGGGGAATCAAACTCGGTTCTCCAGCTTAGAGTCCACCGCTCCAAACCACTGTTCTTAACCACTATACCATACTGGCTATCTAAGATGGGAGACTCTCATCAAATAGCTATTCTGGCCAGTATACCACCCCGCAAATCCCAACCATGTGACAACAGAAGGGGTTTCTCCTTTGCATGAGCAAATAGTATGAGGCAGAGCACACCCACCCTCCACTGGAGAACCTCCATTTACCTGCATTGGAATTCAGCTCTTCGTTCTCTGATTCAGTCCCATTCTGGCTCCCGCTTCCATGGAGGCTATTCATGGCCATCAGCTTCATCTTCTGCAACTTCATCGCTTCTGCCATGGCAGCCGCTGTTAGACCTGGCCGCAAAAGAAGAGACCGGCAAAAAAAATTAAGATGGCGACCACTTTAAACACTTCAACATTATTTGGAGCACCTTGCATTTTGTGCACAGTAGTTGAATTGGGGTGGTGGTCTTAATTAGGGCTGTCGATTCAGTTTGTCCCGAACTGAAAAACTGCAAAATTTCCCCCGATTCGGCGGTTTCCGGTTCGGGACGAACTGAATTCAAAAAAAGGTGGGAAACGGGGGAGCCAAATTCCCCGACTTCGGGGTGTTCGGCAAATAAATTAGTAAAATTCAGGGTTCGGCGCAGCAGCATAACCGTCAGTTACTTACCACCCCCACCCCTTCTCCAGGCTCCCCCCCTCATGCGCCTTCACAGGGCTTCCCTGAAGGCGCGCAGGGGGCCCTTTAAACAGATCGGCGCCTCCCAGCTGGGAGGCGCAGATCTGTTTCCCCCCGCGTGCGCCTTCACGGGGCTTCCCTGAAGGCGTGCGGGGGGGGGCCTTTAAACAGATCTGTGCCTAACAGCTGCGCGCGGGGGGGGGAAACAGATCTGCGCCTAACAGCTGTTAGGCACAGATCTGTTTAAATAGCCCCCAGCGCCTTCACGGGGCTTCCCTGAAGGCGCGCGGGGGGCTCTTCCTCCCCCCCTGAATTTTTCCCTGAACTCCGGATCTCGTGCCGAATTTCGCGGATCTGAAGCGGGGGAGTTCAGACTTCGGCAAGTCCTGAATTTAAAAGGGCCGAATTTTGCCGAAGCCGAACTTTACCGATTTTTTTCCCAACAGCCCTAGTCTTAATCATGGTCAAAGTCACTGGTCCAAGGTACATGTGGAAGGTGTACAATACAGCAAGCCTGCAGAACCATTTGGGTTTGAGCGGTGCCTGGCTGGGAGATCTCCTAGGAAGCTGTTTTGGGTTCCATGTTGGAAGAAAGGTGGGACTGGAGTGTAATACATAAATAGCTGGCAGAGGGGGTTGTCATAAAAGGGGGGCAGGACTCCTGGATTCCCAGGACAGTTAGCAGAATGATGAATACAAAGAGCTACAGTCAGATATGAAGAACCAGGATAACATATTGCAGGAGACGTCCTGCAAACAGAATATTCGAAACGTTTGTTTTTTTAAAATCCAGACTGGGTTCCAAGGGAGACTGGGGAAGTGCTTAACTCTACCTGCCCAAAAAACCTGCCAGAAATGAAGTTGGTATGGGGATTCAACCATTTGCTGGAGAGCCCCTGCCAATTTGGGTAGGCAATATTGACCTTAATGGATCACTGATAAGGTAAGATTTATTATTACGGCATTAGCCAGGAAAGATAATGGACCACTTGGTCTGATTCAGTAAAAGGCAGGTTCATATGTTCATGTATTAATATGCCATACCCGTTTTCTAGCACAGAAAGGGACATTTCCCATCTCCACCCCAAGAATAAAGAGTTAGTCTGTGCCAATAAGTAGGTAAATACACTTCCATAGGACTACATCACTTTTCCTTATCTCTTGACTATTCCACCCTTAGTAATTCAGCATAGAATGTGTTAACACCCTGTGAAACCCCCTGTCAATGAAGTGTGACAGTTTTTCACACCTGCAAGTCATTAATTAATCCTGGAAATATCATGCGATTGATATATACGTGTGAACTTTTCCCTAGCATATTTACAGAAACAGGAAAATATTTATCTAACAACCACTGGTCTTCAATGGGTGGTAGTGGCTTTTCTAGGCTCTTCAGGCAGAGAAAGGTCTTTCCCAACACCTGGTGCCTCAGAACCTTCACAAAGAATTGCCACAAATTGACTCTGGGACCTTCTTCATGCAAATCGTATGCTCTGTCACTGAACCACAGTCCCTTCACTTGAAAGGTTCCATGATGAAATCTTGGGTCAAAGGTGAGGTCCCTGAAAACTCAAATTACTGCATTTTCCCATGCATAAGACGCCCCCATGTATAAGACAACCCCTTATATGGGGGCATAGCAAAAAATACGGCGGGGAAGAGAGCGGGGACCCTGGGAAGGTTGGTCGTAGGCTGGCCAGGACCACCAATCTCTTTCCTGGCCTGCTCTCTTCTCCGCCCATCAGCTGACGCGTGGGGAAGAGAGCGGGGATCCTGGGGAGGCCGGTCGCCGGCCAGCCAGGGCAACCAGGCTCTTCCCTCTGCTCTTTCCCCCGCCTGGCAGCTGGCAGTCGGTGGAAAAAGTGGAGGTGTGCCAGGGCAACCGGGCTCTTCCCTCGGCTCTTTCCCCCGCCTGTCAGTTGGGGGAAAGAGTGGAGGCATGCCAGGGCGACCGGACTCTTCCTGTCCTGCATTCCGTGTATAAGACGACCCCTATTTTTCTACTTAAATTTTTTAGAAAAAAGGGTTGTCTTATAGACGGAAAAATACGGTAAATTTCAAAGTACCATCCCCCATGGCAGGCTATTTTTCACGAGTATTCCCTCAAAACAGTCCTTCACCACTGGCCATAAAGTGATCAGCAGCAACCGCAGTTTACTTGTTTGTGGGCTTCCTAGAGGCACGTGGCTGGCCACTGTGTGAACAGACTGCTGGACTTGATGGACCTTGGTCCTATCCAGCATGGCCTTTCTTATGTTCTTATGAATGTTGGTTGAAGTAAGAAAGGGCAGAGGGAACCTGAGTTGGCTCAGATCCCAAAGAGTTTAGAAAATCCTGGAAGGGGAGTTTGGGAGAGGTTCCAAATAGATCTCCCTTTCCTTGTGGACTTCCAACATGTTTAATTATTTAATTATTAGTTGTATGGGTTTTTTTAGCCCTGTGGGCTGTGTTGACAACAATGCAGATAACTAAGTAGCAGCAGTATTTGGGGACTTTTCTTCAATGGTAGCTTCACATTTCACATTTATGTTCTTATGAGGCATTAATGTTCTCTCTGCCGACCCAATGGACTGGAATGAGATTGTCTTAGCGCTGTTCTCTAACCAAAGCCATTTTTTAAAAAGTTTGGAAACTGGTTCGATGGTACCCCTCCCTCCACATTAGTCAGAAAGCTCTTCTGTCAAAACTGCGAAAGAGTAAATTAACGAAAGAGGAGCTACGGGCAATCAAATCTGGAGGTATGCAATTAATTAAAATTGAATGGCAAGCCGGAGCACTGCCGTACAGTCTCTCATATTAAAACAAAACATTTAATTAAATTAGCAGTCAACAATTTGCAATGAATAACATTCAAAAAGCACAGTGGGGGGAGAAAACGCCAAAACCAGTTTAGCTCTGGTATTGTTTCAAATCTGAATGCTTCAGTTCCTGTGTACAGATCAGCTGTGTCTGTGGGTCAAGCGTGATGCTCTAAAAACAAGGACAATGAAACATCTGGCGATATAAAATGTTCATGTGTGATACCCATATTGAAACTAGAAAAGCGGGGGATCAGTTTTAAAAAATCCTTGTCTTGAAAGATTCTGACAGTATTTTAAATTTGTTTTCAGAACTTTATTTCAGCCAAGCCACATCTATGATAACTTCTGCAACCTGCATCTATGCTCAGCTCGTTCCTTGTGAAGTTGCGTGCGTGCGTGTGTGTGTGTGTGTGTGTGTGTGTAAAGTGCCTTCAAGTCGCAGCCGACTTATGGCGACCCCTTTGGGGGTTTTCATGGCAAGAGACTAACAGAGGTGGTTTGCCAGTGCCTTCCTCTGCACAGCAACCCTGGTATTCCTTGGTGGTCTCCCATCCAAATACTAACCAGGGCTGACCCTGTTTAGCTTCTGAGATCTGACGAGATCAGGCTAGCCTGGGCCATCCAGGTCAGGGCTTCCTTGCGAAGTTAAATGATACTTATTTCATTTATTAATTTGGATGTTTATAGCCTGCTTTCCTCATAGCTGTCTCTCTAGCCTGATCATATGGTTGTTGTGATGAAAAAACAGTTCACTCTGTATGCCCCCATGGAGGAAAAGTGGGATACAAATGTAATAGAAGAGTGGGAAATTAAAGTATATAGCAATGTAAAACAAACTTTCTATGCTTTATTAAACATCAAACGCTAGTCTAAAGGCTGAGTCCCCAGGTTACCCACAGGCATTACTCACAGCCAAAGCTTTGATGGGAATACCTTTGTAGCTACATCATAGTTATTTCTGCAGGCATCTTCTCCAGCTCACTAAGGAGACCCACAGAAAAGCCAATGCTCAATGAAAGACCCTTTCATACCCTAAGGTAGGTGGATTTTGTGTTTGTGTGTGTCCATAAAGTGTAGTCAAGTTGCAGCTGACTTATGGCGACCCTGTAGGGTTTCACAGGTGGTTTGCCATTGCCTGCTTCCGTGTGGGCTGAAAGAGTTCAGAGAGAACTGTGTCTGGCCCAAGGTCACCCAGCAGGCTTCACGTGGAGGAGTGGGGAAACAAGCTGGGTTCTCTAGATTAGAGTCCGTCGCTCTTAACCGCTACACCATGCTGGCTGTTTCTGTACTGATATGCAACTAGCAGGGATGAATGAGCAGTTGAGGCTGGAGCCTACCATGCCAGGTGAGGCATCAGGACCCTGGACTTATGGTAGCCCCGTAGGGTTTTCAAGGCAAGAGACATTCCGAGGTGGTTTGCTATCGCCTGCCTCTGCGTGGGCTGCGAGAGTTCTGAGAGAACTGTGACTGGCCCAAGGTCACCCAGCAAGCTTCATGGGGAGAAACAGGGAATCAAGCCCAGTTCTCTAGATTACAGTCCACCGCCCTTAACCACTACACCACGCAGGATGATTCGATACTGATATGCAAATAGCAGGGATGAATGAGCAGTTCAGGCCGGAGCCTACCATGCCAGGTGAGGCATCAGGACCCTGGACAGAGCTCAGGTAGGGGCTGGATGCCAGTCTACAACCAGAAAGCAGGTAGCCTAGAGTATTGTTCCACCACTACACATAATATTGTTCCAGCACTACACATGACCACATGAAACTGCCTTCTACTGAGTCAGACTAATGGTCTATCAAGATCAGTACTGTCTATTTTAATTGGCAGTAGCTCTCTGCGGTGTGAGGTACAGGTCTTTCACATCACCTGATGCTTTTTGCTGGCAACGCCGTGGATTGAACCTGGGACCTTCTGCATGCCAAGCTAATGCTCTACCACTGAGACATAGCCCCCTCTCCTGACTAGCCCATGTCCCCAGAGAGGACTGACACTAGATGAAAATCTTTGTGCGGCACTGCTTGCGTGGGTTATAGCAAATAGCTCTCCCATGTCAAACATGCTATTAAAGAAATCTTAATACATTTTCATATAAGCAAAAGCAACAGTTCTGAATTTGTTTTAAGACAATGCACGTGAGCGTCATAACACTGGTGATGTTGGAAGAGGAATTCCCTCCTGTGTGTGAGAGAACGGGGATGGCTCTTTTAAGATGATGCTGTGTAGCTGTAGATTTTTAAAACAAGATCCTAGTTTTTTATTTGCTTTCTGATTAATCTGGGAACACCTTTTTTGTGAATGAGAAAAATTAATCACTCTGAAAAGATCAAAAACATTAATTTTGTAGATCTCATATTATGAAAAACAAATTAGGATGTATGATAGAAAGGAAACTACAAAATCAGAGCTAAGAAGGAAAATAAAGCAGGGCAGAACTGCATTTTCCCTCCCACTCTTCAGTGAGGCCTGATTATGATGGCTGATTGATTTCATGACATTTTTCTGTTCTTTTTAGAGTCCAGGCTACGGGAGTGATTTGTCATGTTTGTAATACTTAATACTTTTAGTGAGCTGCACTCTAGTGACCTTTATGGTATTCGGTACAGTTGACTGCCTGACCCTTTTGGAGCTCAGGATCACAAAGAAGAATGTAAAAAATGAGAAAGCGGGGGGCTTGGAGATTGGTTTTCCAAAAGCTCAGCAGAGTGTTCAACATTTTACAAGATTTTGAACATATTCTTTGAGTTGCAGCTGCTCAATTAAATATAGTTAAATGCTGTAATATTGTTCACCACTTTGTTTTCATTTTCAGAAGCTGGATTCCACTGAGGCAAAGGGACTTGATACACGTTTTAAGTACGTGCAATGGACACCTATCTCAGAGGGAGTATGCCTGTGTGGTATGGGGTGTGTGGAAACTTTGGTGCATGTTCTTATTCACTGTCCATTTTATAAGGAGATTCATGCTAAATTTATTCTGCCCTGGCTTAATAAGCTTCTAGGCTGCTTGGATGGGCAGTGGGCTAAAATGCTGCTCACAAGAAAATCCTAGGGTCTCTGTTGCCACTGCTACGTTTTGTGCCGCTGCTATTAAAATCCAGCAAAATTTGTTTGGTAAAGTTGCCACAAAAGTGCGCCGGAGTGAGGCTGTGCCAGCGTTCCTGGGCTGCGCTGCCAGAGGAGGTCTTCCTGCCGGCATCCGGGCCGCCCTTTACGCCGGCGCAGCCCCTTTTTTGCCTCCTGAGCCCTTTCGGGCAAAGAGATCAGGAATGCGCTGTATAAACTGATTTTTCACAGTAAGTGTTTTACGGATCAATTTGAGTAGCACTGTTGCAGGATCACTCTTGTTTTATTGTATTTTTATTTGTTGGGCTGTTGGAAATAGTTTTTTGTATATGCTTCTGTATATGTTTGGCTGTTGGCCATATTTTTTAAAGAAAGAAAGAAAGTCTTGTGTGTGCAATGGAGCCCCAATATGGTTGGTCAATCCATTTTGAAGGGCCGAGTCTGCAGTCACTTGATCAAAATTGCTCCTCCTGAAAACACAAGATGCTTCTGTCAAGTAGGTAAGTGATGGAAGAGTCAGGGATGAACTCAACATGGGTCTGCCCTGGATAAAAGAAGTGAACAGAGAGGCCATGGCCCAGGATAGCCTGATCTCGTGAGATCTCGGAAGTATGGAAGGTCAGCCCTGGTTAGTACTTGGAGGGGAGACCATCAAGGAAGTCCAGGGTTGTTAGGCAGAGGCAGGCAGTGGCAAACGTCATCTGCTCATCTTTCGCCTTGAAAACCCCATGGGGGTCGCCATAAGTCTACTTTCCGGAAGGTTGAAGTCCAGAAGACCAAGGTCAGGGCCGAGGTCAGCAGACGTTATCTTACGCTTCCCGCCATAAATTCTGACATGTCACCCCCACCCACAGAGCAGTGAAAAACCCTTTGCACAGCTCAGCTCTGCAGGAATTGTTAGAGTCAGGACCCCAAAGCAGCCATTGATTCTCTTTTTTTGTTTTCTACAGAATGTGTAAGTCAGTTTTGTGCATAAAAATTCTTAACTTAATTCATTTTAATTAATTTGTTTGCTGCTAGTTTTGTCAGTTAGATACATGGGGTAAACTGTTATGATTATTACTTGGTATGTACATTGGCTTGAATCCAGAGATTCGGGAGTGGAAAGAAAACTGTACTTAGAGCAATTCTGCTTGCACATGTGGTTGCACAAATGCTGCAGAGGCACATATTGGTTCAGTACCATTTTTAAAAAAGGAGGAACATGCTAATGGAGCAAGGAAATGCGCAGATGGTTTCGCGGGATTTTATTTGTTTCTGAAGTTATTAGAAATACCTTGCGCTGTGACTTGTGCAGGTGGAAAAGGAAGGAGGGATACAACTGCATTTATTTCGTGCAAGCAGATGGCAAGGAGTGGTTTTAGCACTTCCTCTTGTGCAAGGGCCCTTATGGCACCAGTGGAAACCTTCTGTGAGATGCAACCACCTTGTTTTTACTGTGAGGTTTCAGCTTATGTCTTATGTAGACTGTTTTATGTAAACAGCCTCGAGCCCACTTTGTGTGAGTACAGGTGGCACAAAAGCAGCCTAATTAATTAATTTAATTAATTGATCCCTCCCACCTGGTATTATTTTTTGATCTGAAATGGCCCTGGGGAGCAGCTATTTGCCCTGTTGGGGAAGAATACAGGTACTGATCGCTATATATTCCCCACTTGGAAAATAATTCCAAATAATTCATTGGAACAACCTCTCTGATGGTGACATTATGCTATATTCTATTGCCCAACCATTGCCCGGTCCCATATTTCTAAGACGCAAACTTCACATCAGATTGCAGGAACACTGACGAATTCTGAATTTCATCCAAAGACAGCAAAGAATTTCTAAATAGTATGTCGCGCGTCTGCAAGCGACTGTTTAATTTTGCCACTCTACCATAAAGCAATCTCACTCCACTCCCTCTTTCAAATTAATACAGCAGTGAACAATTCTATTAAGGATTATTTCTGGTAATACCTCATTCCAAAGGGCTGTAAACATTGTAAATTACCTTGAGACCCGCCCAGTGGTGTAAAAACCGTGCCAGCTCTTTTCAGTTTCATACCAGAGAGGTTTTAAAGGCTGTAGTCAATAATTTTTTTAAACTCTGAAATATTCAATGACGTTTTAGATAGAAATGATGAAGTGGATCCTTCCTCTATCCTACCCCTCCACTGAGTAAGTTTGAAGCTTGCTCCAGTTTAAGTGGCTACTCTTTTGGACGGAGAACCACTTAAGTTGGAGGAAGTTTCCTGAGGCTGGAGGAAGGCTCCTTGGTGGGAGGTTAGATCTATTCTAATAGAAGTTTTGCAGATTTAAAGAAAGAATGCAGCTTCTGGGATAGAGCCCTAATTTGAAAGAAGCTGATTAAACGAGAAACAGAACAATAACAAAAGTTTTAAACACTTTTTTTAGTTAAAAAATGCTTCACCAGCCATCAAAGGATTTGCTCCAAACAGATTTTCTGCTGTTGAAAAAGGGAGGAAGGGAACCCCTTTGGCCACCGAAAAGGTTATTCCGAGGACCATGAAACCTCCATCGACCAAAGCCATGTGGGCCAGGGGTTGTACTAAGGAGGGGAATCTGGGGAAGATTGAGCAAAAAAGCTGGAGGGATCCAAGCGAAAAAAACGAAGACATTTATCATGCTTTTTTTTTTACACAACTCTATCTTTCAAAAGGGACCTTGCACAGAAGCATTTCCTATAATGCGATTAATTTGATTTACTTATATAGCGCTATAAAAATTGGCTTCAACAGCTACGGGCCGTGTGAACTGATGAAGAAATCGAAACAGGAACTATCAGCTGGCATTCCTGTCTTTGTACTGAAGATTTTTATTGAAGAATTGTTTGTGTTGAAGAACTCTTTCTAATTTGGCTGTGTGACTGTGTATATTTGTTAGGAATCATCACTTAGTGTGAACACTTTTCTTGATGTGTGATTCTGTAAATAGCTCTTAAGTATTTTCACACATTAAGTACTGGGGCACTGAGTAACTGTCATATTGTGACACATATATATATATATTTTGTATTTCACTTTTCATAAATTCTATACACTTTTTTTTTTTTTTTTTGCAAAATTCTTTTTTCTTTGAATTCCTATTGTTGAACTCTGGTACTGTGTACCTTCGCTTTTCTATCAAAGTACACGGCAGTGTATGGAGAAAATGTAACAAAATAATACACGTCCTCAGAAGTCTATGATCTAAATTTCAAGAGGTAAAGAAAGTGAAATGGATATACAATGGATGAACACAAGCAAATTCAGAAGCATGTATGAGGCTATGGAGCTGCTGTAAATCAAGTCAGGCGAATAGTCCATTTGGAGTGGCATTGTCTGCTTAGCAGTAACCTTCCACGGTCTCAGATGGTGAATGGACTTCCCTAATAATTACTACTCAAGATCCTATTTAGTTTGAAGAGGTTGGGGATTGAACAATCTGCATGCAAACCCGTGCTCTACCACTGAGCTACAGACCTCTAAGCCAGGGGTGTCATACATAAGGCCTGCGGGCCTAATCCAGCCCCTTGAGAACTCTTATCCGGCCCACGAACCAGCCACCCCCTCACTCTTGATCTGGGCTGGTGATACATGGCCTGGCCCGACCAAGTGGCATTTATATCATATCCAGCCCTCGTAACACTTGAGTTCGACACCCCTGCTGTAAGCTAAGACTTTTGAAGGAGGATTGGAAGGAAGAGGGACCATGGCTCAGTGGTAGAGCATCTGCTTGGCATGCAGAAGACCCCAGGTTCAATCCCTGGCAGCTCCAGTTAAAGGGACTAGGCAAGTAGGTGATGTGAAAGACCTCTACCTGAGACCCTGGAGAGCCGCTGCCAGTCTGAGTAGACAATACTGACTTCGATGGACCAAGGGTCTGATTCAGTATAAGGCAGCTTCATGTGTGTGTGTGTGAGAGAGAGAGAGAGGTGGGGCTACATAGCTCTTACAGGACAGGGTTCTAGGTTAGATGGAAGTGTGCCATCTGCTCAGCACAATACATTGAAAGTGTGTTATAGAAATGATTAATAATAATCAGGAAAATCATGGAGATTTAAACAAAAAACCCAAATCCAAACCAATCCCAAAATTATATTACAGAGGAACAAAAGGTTAGCAGTAACTAACTCCATAGGGGCATTGAGATCCAACCAAAAAGATCTCATAATTTAGTAGAAAATGAACCTTTTGATTAAGCACCAGTCAACTCTAACTGATGAAGAGGAAGGCATATTACAAGGAAGCAACTACCTGTTATCGAATTACAAAGCATTTTTTAAAATCAAAGGCCCCAAACAGGCAATAGATTGACCAGCAAACAGGTTTCCAGTGACCTAAGGGGTATTTCTTGTTCCAGTTAACAGCCTCTGAAGAATGCTTCCTTTTGATTCTCACTTGGGACTCAAAATGATTGTCCTATTTAACCAGTGTTCTGTCACACACACCAGAGAATCCTATTTACTTAGATGCTGGTGAAACATTAAAAACACAATAGCATGATTGTCTTTGGAAGAAAATTTTTCAAGATTGGCTCCCCCCTCCAATCTTTTTTTTTTTTTAATGGAGGGGAGGGAGAGATCAAAAAGCTAACTTTAATAGATGTTTGACTAAGGTCAGACTCCTAGGAAATGGAACACTGAAGATGAAAGCGAACAAATAGATTTGGCTTTTGATCTCGGCCAAATCCATTTGACATTGTTTAGCTTTTCTATAATGCTTCAATTCTAGAGTGATATCATGGCCGAAATGAACTGGCCTTCCATTTGAAGTTTTTTTCTCCCTCCCTCTCTCTCTTTTTAATAGCTTTTGTAAAACTTTAACATGTACCACAGAAAAAGTTTAGGTGGGAAAAACAAAAAGCTTCCAAAGAATTGCCTACAATTGTTTTGGATCAGACGGTTCTTTTATAAAAGACGGGGAGCTTGCCAGGGTTTTCTGTAGATTACAGCTCTGGAATAGCCACTGTGGCTAAGGGTGTCTCAATTCAGCCAGGACACCAAACCATGGCTCAGGAAGTTTAGTGTGATGGCTGAACTGGCAAACCATGGTTTTCAATCAGGTAGCAAATCTGAATTGGCAATCATGTGTTGAAGAGAATCATATGCTTTCCAGGTGTCCCAAACAAATAACTTGGGCTGCCCTGGACATAACCTCAGAGATATACTTAAGGAGGCTGATTGGCCTGATACTTCATATCATGATCAGCCAAGCCAGTACGGTGTAGTGAGTGATTAGAGTGTTGGTCCAGGATCTGGAAGACCCAGGTTCAAATCCCCATTTCATCAGGGAAGCTCACTGGGTAGGGTTGCCAACCTCCATGTGGGGGTTGAGATCTCCCAGAATGGCATCTGATCTCCAGAATACATAAATCACTTGTTTATTTATTTACAATATTTATTCCACTTCTTCTGGAGAAAATGGCTACTTTGGGAGATTTTCTGCATGGCTTTATACCAGGAGTGTCAAACATAAGGCCTGCGGGCTGGATCCGGCCCCTTGAGAGTTCTTATCCGGCCCGTGAACAAGCTCCCCCACTCTCAATCTGGGCTGGTGAGGCATGGCCCGGCCCAGCCCGGTAACATTTATGTCATATCTGGCCCCTGTAACAATTGAGTTCGACACCCCTATTTTATATCCTCCCAAGGTCCCTCCCCTCCCTAAACCTCACCTTCTCCAGGCTCTACTGTCAAATCTCCAGGTATTTCTGAACCCGGAGTTGGCAACCCTATCACTAAGTGACCTTGGTCAAGTCACCTAATCTCAGCCTAACCTCCTTCACAGAGTTGTGGTGAGGATAAAATGGAGAAGAGTAGATCCACGTAAGCTGCTTTGGGTCCCCACTGGGGCGAAAAGCGGGGTATAAAACTAATAAATGGATAATTAAAAGGAATAAAATAAACTCATGGGGAGTGGACACAACACCAATTTCTGTTTTCCAGTTTACAGTCACTGACTCCACGGTCTGCAGGAACCAACAGATTTTAGTATAATGGGCCACAACCAGAATAACCCATGTGATGGATGGTGATTGCCACTCACATGGCATGCAGACCTTTGTGCATTTCATGAAATGGGCTCCAGTCCGTGAAAGATTAAGCCCAGACAAATCTGTTCATCTTTAAGCGGCCACAAGGCCTCTTCCATGGGTTCTGATGCAATGGAAAACCATGTGTTGGCTACATGAATGACATAGTGATAGTCAGGAGCCTTTGCTAAATGGAAAGTGCCTCACTGAATCAACACGCGTACAAGGAAGGGGGAATGCAGAAGTTCTGCGCATGTTCCTGTGGCAGCAAACTGTCGATCAGCGTTACATCTGAACCTCTTCTTCGTTATTTGTGCAACAGTAACACAGCTGATACTCCAAAACAGACCCATATTGAGTGTGGAAGTGAAAACAAAATTCTACCCTCATCCCAGTATGCCTGACTGGAAGGGGTTGGGAAAATGGCTGCCAGCAGTTGGATTAGGGTTGCCAACTTCCAGTCAATAGCTGGTGATCTCCAGCTATTACAGCTGATCTCCAGCCAATAGAGATCAGATCCCCTGGAGAAACTGGCCGCTTTGCTAATTGGACTCTATGGCATTGAAGTCCCTCTCCTCTCCAACCCCTGCCCTCCTCAGGCTCCACCCCAAAAACCTCCTGCTGGTGATGAAGAGGGACCTGGCAACCCTATGTTGGATGGATCTAGGCAGGTAGAAGAGTAAAAACAAAACAAAACATGGCTACACGTTGTGTGTTAAACCTCAAAAGAGACAAAAAAATAGGGCTACGGCAAGCAATGTGCCAGCATACCAAAAAAGATGCAAGGTGATTGGGGAAGCTTTATTGTTGTGTAAAGCCTTTTTTCCTTTTTTGGTCTGCTGGTGTGTTAAACCTCACCGCCCCAGATGGTTGACGTCCATACAGTTACACGAACATCTTAAAAACAATTTAGAAACACCTCCACTAAATAAGGAATATAACCATCCCATCACTGCTGTTGAACTTAATTAAGCAAGCATTTCCTACTCTTTTAATTATTGTTATTGAGGGAATCAATAAAGCAAGTGTGCTGAGGGAAACTTACTGAAAGCACTGTTTGTTGCGGAAGAGTATGTGAGCAGACGTAAGGATTGTAGTAAATCTGCTGCAACGAATAATCTGAAAATAAACAGGCGGTGGCAAAATCTCCTGTGAATTTTTCTAGGTACCCCCCCCCCGCCCCGAAAATGAACGGGCATTGTGCACGCACACGGTGCAACTCTCAGTATGTTCTATATATCTATACCAACCTTTAATGGCACAGAAATTACAGTTGCAATCATTAAAAATAGTTGTATCCAGATAAAAAACAGTGTATAGGATAATGAAATAAATCAATCATAACAACAATCCAATAGGTTTACACTTGGTTCCTCGAATCCTCATCGCGGCTAAAAGAAACTTTGCTACCTCCTCTGTAATACAGGGGCGCTGATCAGCCAGGAGGAAAGCCACTTACTCCTTTGCAGAGAGTATCAATGTAGGTCACCCGGAAGGGCTCGTAGAAAGCACAGTGAAGCAACACCTGAGCCGCTGTTTCTGGTTGGTCCTGTGAGCATGGGCAGGTCTGATTACAGACAGGGATGTTCTTAAATCTGCCCCAAAGAATTTCAAAAAAAACCCCACAAAGTTGAGGAGACGTTAAGCAAGAGAAATAAGTTGGTAAAGCTCAGAAAGTAGGGTGAATACCCAGTTCCAGCGAGGAGCAGACCCTGCAAGCTAATGAGAACATGGTTTGCCTCTCTATGTCTAGTATTCTTTGTTTCAATAGCCCGTAGGCTGTCTCAGGAAGCTGTCACCTCCTCATCCACACCACAAAATGTGCACCTCATTTTGTAAGCTGTAATACTTACCGTAAGTAAATAAATGAGACTGTTCCTTTTTACGGGACTTTGGGGTCAATAATGTTGGGGGCAACATGAATGATAACACTGCTCTTGTCTGTAACTGTCCTCTGGTAAGTTGAGTATGTCTTTATTCCAGTTTATTGTATAAACAATTCCAGCCTGCTTCTCCAGCTCACTGGAAGTTTACTGTATAAATTGTAAGCTTCTTCCAACTAAGAGAAGCGGGATAGAGTTCTTCACAAAAGAATATATAATGGAGAGGCTAAGCTTATTTCATTGATGGCTTTTGCCTTAAATTCAGAAGGTCTCCCAGTTCTTTCTAGATGTGGACAAAGCTCCTTTTGGGATGGAGAAATTCCGTACAAGGGTAGGAAATTTTGGAATTTTTGCATATACATAATAAGATACCTCAGGGATGGCACCCAAGTGTAAATACGAAATTCCTTTATGTTTTACATATGTTTATGTAAACTTTATACACATAGCCTGAATGTAATTTTAAACAATATATTTTTAATAATTTTGTGTACATTGAACCATCAATGGCATTGCTGAGGGCCTGTGAATGATGCCTCTATGCGGCTCAAAAGGTCCGGTTTTCGGATCGGTCCGGATATTGGATGTCCAAATAAGGGATACTCAACCTGTATTAAGTTACACACCCAGACTGGAGTCACTTTGCACAGAATGGCAGCAGTTTTGGTTGCAGAGCATGGAAATAGATCTGAGAGACAAGATTAGCGCCTTGAAGTACATGCAGAATTTGGAGCGGTGGAGTCTAATCTGGAGAACCGGGTTTGATTCCCCACTCCTCCACATGAGCGGTGGAGGCTAATCTGGTGAACTAGATTTGTTTCCCCACTCCTACACATGAAGCCAGCTGGGTGACCTTGGGCAAGTCCCAGAGCTCTTTCAGCCTCACCTACCTCACAGGGTGTCTGTTGTGGGGAGCGGAAGGGAAGGTGGTAAGCCGATTTGATTCTGCCTTAAGTGGCAGAGAAAGTCGGCATATAAAAAACAACTCTTCTTCTTCTACATAATACTTGTAGAGCAATCTGAAGGTAAGCTGCCTTTATAGCGAAACTAGAAGGCTATTTTTTTCTTTCTGTTCATTCAATAGCATCTACAGAAGGAGGAGTGGGGTTATGTTATTCATGGGTCTTTTATGCATGGGAGTTTTACATGGGGTTTGAGGGTCTCTTGACCCACATTTTTCTGTTCCGAATCCTAAAAATGCTATGCATGTTGTTGTTTCCCCTGGAGAAAGTCCTGGGTTTTCAGGAGAACTGTAGAATCACCAGCAAAAATCCAGAAGTGTCTGAGTCCCCGCCCCTCGAAAACATTGTTTTGTAATTGGCTGTAGTGCTTACTGTGAGAAAAACGTCAACCCCCCACCCCGCTCCCCTCTCCTGCACTATGGCTTATGCATGGAAATGGGGATGATTTGACCCAGGCTGATCTCAGGGGAAGTCGAAGAACAGCATCACAACAGGATCGGGAAGACCTGGACATTGCGTAGGCTGGGCGTGAGGTCATCTCTAAGGGATAGAAAACTCATGCATAATCCCAACAAAAAACCGAGTCGGACCAGTGGAGAAAATAAGTCAAAGTGCCCACGCATAAAATACCACGGCCTTTGTTTAAAATTCAGAAGGCAATCTCGGGTCATCCTAGAATTGGACCAAGCACATTTTAAATGCTCTCTGAAACAGAAGAAATTCCACAGAAGGGAAAATAATCAAATTCATGCATTTTTAATCTTGAATGTGACTCCCCACCCCCCATATGGAATTTTTTTGGGGTGGGGAGAATAGGAGAGGTCTGCCCCTAGGTCCTATAAAATTGGGGAAAGGAAGAGCTGAGATCCCCTCAGTGCATTTTGAAAGCTTTTATCCTCATAAGATTTGCATTAAAAGGAAAAGAACGGACCCTCGTGTACCCAAATCAATATAGTCACTTCCTGAGAAATATTAATTTTCAATTAGTGAAATAGCTATCAAATGTTGGGCATGGGGGAGGAGTGCTAGTTGCATGCCTGCATGCACGATGACATAACAAAGGATGGTTTGCTAACACAGCGAAAAGCTGTGCGATTCCCCCCGTGCAAGCCCTAAAGAGGGCAATCAGAAGGTTCCTTCCCAGATGAAAGGTTGCTGTTTCCCCCCAACACAGTCAAGACTTCTCCGCAACGGGTTTTTGCTACAGCTCAGCTTCTTACTCACATCATCCCCCCACCCCCTGCCCACAGTACTGTTTGTGTCACTGGCTCTTCTGGTTTTCTTTGAATTTTTCCCATTTTTTTTCAGACAAGAAAACCCTGAAGGGGGGGGGGGAACCAGTAGAGCAATGACTGGCAAATGATGCTGTATGTGTAAGGACGAGGAAAAATGCAGTTAAGAAGGTGAGTCACAGCAGTGACCTGGCCCGCAAAAGCCTCCTATTGCCTTTATCATCCTTCCAGTGCTAGCTGCGCTGCCCATGTGAGTAACAGAGTGTGCTCACATATCATGAACAAACTTCAGTTTGTTCATTAGAAGAACAAGCCAAAAGTCCATGGGCTTACACACTCCCTTCCTTCTCCCTCTCCTTCTTGCACATCGCATGGAGCTTAAAACTGCCATTAGTTGTGGTGGGCAAAATGACAACATATTGTTTGTTCTTTTGCCTAGAAACCTCTTAAACCAAAAATTAATTCTGATGTTGAATCCTGGTTTGTCGGCAAAGGAACAAACTCAGTTTGTGGCACTGGCTGATTTGGTTGTCATGAAAAATTGCAGTTTGTTCCCAACTCCAATGTCTTCAACGACTGTGACACAAGAGGGGAGGAAACAGAGAGGTGGACAACCCAAGGACGTCCTGGCTCATTTGTGCTGCTGATGGCTGGACATAGCCATAGATGTTCAGTGATGTGCAACATTAAGATACAAGATAATTCCCCAGGGTGTGGTTGCATATAAATGTTACCACATGGAGTGCATTCCCAGAAAATGACCAGGAGGCAATCTTTCTCTGTCCCATTCAACTTCACCCTTGGACTCTGAAAACCTGAGTTTTTTCTAGAGCAGGGGTCTCGAATAGGTAGCTCATGAGCCACTGGTAGCTCTCACTGGCTGCTAAAGAGTAGCTTGTGCATCCCACAGAAGACCCAGAAAAAGTTCCCCAAAGAGAGGGCTCTCACAAGACTCTAAGACCTGTGAGGACTCAACCAACTAGCTTGTTGTGTCTCTTTGCGTGAAGGGAAGTGGAACCAGTGCTGGTGTTAGCTCCCCCTCTTTTCTCTGTTGTGAGCAGCTGAGGTGAAAGTGAAAGAGCACAAGAATGGGGTGTATTCCCTCAAGTGAGCATGGGGAAGGAGTTGAAGGGGCTCCGGCAGGGACTGTGGGCACCGTTGCTCAAAGCTACGAAACCATAGGGAGGGGGAAGTAGCTAAGGAAAATTTTGTTACTCAGAAGCAGCTCTCATTCAAGAAAAGGTTGGCAATCCCCATACGAGAGCTGCCAGCCCATGCACGGCAGCACAGCCTAAGAGTGAAGGAATCTCACTTTATTTCTTCATGTTTAATGCCTGTATAGAAGTGGCAGGATAATTATGCAAGCAAAAGACGGCGCATGGCACTTTCTCTTCCTAAAGTGCAAAAAATTATATGGAAATAAGCAAAATAATGTTTTATGAATTAGGTTATTAGTATGAAAATCGAAGGGCATTCCCCATCTGCTGGAACAGGCCATGTGACTGATTTATGCGGTGGAGCCTGAATTATTGATACACATGCTTATATATTATATTTTATATGGGGCATCGTGGGATAAGACCATCTGGCAGAAAGACATCAATGCAAGCACCTTTGCCTAAACAAACAGTAGCAACCAGATACCAAACCGATTACACTGAGGTGTGTAATGGGGGAGGGCTTGTTTCCCCTTATGTGGGACGTGACCAAGCAGAAGGTCTTTAAAAAAAAAAAAGGTTAACAACACAAAAAATCAAACACTTTTAGGAATTCTGTTTTCAAACTAGAGTAGGGGTGTCAAACATAAGGCCCGCGGGCCGGATCCGGCCCCTTGAGAACTCTTATCTGGCCCATGAGCCAGCCGAGGCAGCCACCCCCTCTCGCTCTCAATACGCTCTGGCGAGGTCTGGCCTGGCGCAACCATGTGGCATTTATGTCATATCCGCCTTCGTAACAATTGAGTTTGGCACCCCTGAACTAGAGGCTAGAATTTTTGTGAGATTCAAGGGAAAAAATGCATTCCTGGAACTGTCAAAGTGCCAAGGAAGTTGGCTAGAGCTAAAAGCCTTCTTTCATATACCAGAAGAGCATAGTGGGCCAAACAGTGGACATCTATGGGCCTGGTACAATTCAAAGGCTGCCAGCTGCCTACCACAGTAGTAAGATTTGAGTTAATTATGAGAAATTATAGAATTATACAAAGGTTGATGTCCAGGGGTGGAGACAGAAGAGACCTCAGAGCTAGTGTGGTGTAGTGGTTAGGAACGGTGGACTCTAATCTGGACAACTGGGTTTGATTCCCCACTCCTCTACATGAGTGGCAGACTCTAATCTGGTGAGCGGGGTTGGCTTCCCCACTCCTACACATGAAGCCAGCTGGGTGACCTTGGGCCAGTCACACTTCTCTCAGTATTCTCTCAGCCTCACCTACCTCACAAGGCATCTGTTGCAGGGAGAGGAAGGGAAGGAGATTGTAAGCCAGCTTGATTTCCCTTAAAAGGTAGAGAAAATCGACATACAAAAACCAACCTCCTTACTAGGGGGCTGCTGAGACATGGGGTCAGAACCCTCTGAAGACTTGCTCCTGCCTCAACAGATGATCAGTAGCAGCCTGAAAGGGTTCAGAGGGACACAGAGGCAGGGCAGGGCCATGTCAATGATTGGCATGGCGCTCAACCTCTCATGAGTGGCAAGGCACTGGAAAGAGGCTGGCAGCAGTCTCACTGCATGTGTGTAGCTTGCTGTGGTGCCTTCATAAGGGCACAGAAGGAGTGCCAATGAGGATAGGATTGCCAGCTCCGGATTGGGAGCTGGAGATTTTGGGGGCAGAGCCTGAGGAAGGCGGGGTTTGGGGAGCGACTTCAAAGCCATAGAGTCCAATTGCCAAAGAGGCCATTTTCTCCAGGTGAACTGATCTCTATTGGCTGGAGATCAGTTGTAATAGCAGGAGATCTCCAGCTAGTACCTGGAGGTTGGCAACCCTAAATGAGGAGCAGCTTGGCTTCTCTCCACAGGCCATGCAGGTGAGAGCCAGGAAGAGGTACAAGGTGTCCGACAACCCCATAATTATGAGGACTCGTGGGCCCATGTGGGAACCAATGTTGTGGTAAAGCCTCAACACCGCACAGCCTCACAGTCACCAAGCCTCATGCATATTACTCCAAATCAGGACCCTCCTAGCATATCATGTTGCACGCCTAAATACAGAACAGGAGTGAATTGGGCCTAAGGAACAAATAGCATCAGATGGCCAAAGGACTGCCTCCTTCATATGCCTCTGAGGCTCTGCTCTCTGTGCTCCTGCCTTGAGAGGTGAGGTCGGTGGCAGCCAGAGGCAGGGCTTCTTCAGTGGTGGCACCTCGCTTATGGAATGCCCTTCCCCTTGAGGTCTGCCTGTTGCCTACTTTACTTTCTTTGAGGCACCAGGCCAAAACATTTTTCTTCACCCAGGCTTTTAATTAAGGAATTGATGTTTTAACACTATTTTAGCCTGGAAACCAGAAGTTTAAACTGTCTGTGGTCTGGTTTTATAGTCTAGGTATTTACGCTGGGTGGTTTTGTTTTTATTTATTTGTAAGCCACCTTGGGCAGGTTCCTGGAGAGACGGCATACACAGTTTCGACATAAATAAGTGGCCAAAACAAAGAAGCCAAGTCAATGCTGCAGCCTTCAGACAAGAGGATAAGAACATAAGAGTGCTGCTAAATCAGATCCAAGATCCAGCAACCTGGGTTCAGTAAAGCAGCTGCCTTGGGAAAGCTACATTTAGGGCATGAAGCCAGTAGCCCTAATTCCCCCTTGCCCCCCAGCAACTAGTATTCAGAAGTATACTTGGACTTACTAAGCATGCCTCCCCCCAAATCCTCTGGATAAGAGCAAAGGTTTTAACCTAATATCCTGCTTCCAACAGTGGTCAGCCAGACAGTTCTGGGGCATGGCAAGAAAGCTCTTTGTTATCCCCAGCAGCTGGTATTCACAGGTAGACTGCCTCCTTTCTATTTAATTAATGATGCATAGCTGTTGACAGGCTAATCCTCCATGAACACTTGCTAAGATATGGGTCTCTGTTTCCCCTCAGCCAGACCTGGCCGGACAACACTGCAAGTTTCCAAGCCACAACCTCATGGCAATAAGGCTACTAAAACTATGTAGACTAAACTGCTAAGCTACGCATCCTGATTTTTGTGTGTGCATATTTACTTACTTCACTTATACACTTTTGATACAGATCATCTCCTTCCATTGAAATTAATGGCACGCAGAAGGTACCAGGTTCAATCCTGGCATTTCCAGTTAAAAGGATCAGGTAGTAGGTGATGTGAAAGACCTCCACCTGAGACCCTGAAGACCCGCTGCCAGTCTGAGTAAACAATACTGACTTTGATGGACCAACAGCATAAGGCAGCCTCATGCATACACATGTAAGTGTCCGGCCATACAAAAAAAAACTACTCACTGATTCTTCACAAAGATTATAACCAACTGTACTGTCTATATCTTTCAAAAAATTAATGGACCCTCTTTTAATGAACTGCACTGAATATGGAAAGATAGTCTATAAAATTTAGACATAAACAAAAAGAAATCATTGGCTCGGATTTTTATTTTTTTTAAAGGCTAGAAGCCAGAAAGACATACATCGCATCCTGACAGCTGCAAACAAACAGATCTTGTGTTTTTGTACAAACATTAACGAGCAAAAAGAACATTTTGCTCTGTTTGTCCTTATTTCGAGTTAAAAGCTAGTGGCAGTTTATGTTCGTCAAGAACTTTTAGTGGCTTATTAGGTTGCTTTATGTGTAGGCAAGAAAACAAGAGTCTGAAGCCCAGATTAAAAAAAAAAAATCTGTCTCGAGGAAATGAGCTATTTTTCCCTTCCTGGAAGAAAACTCCCAATACAATGGACACAACCCTTACCAATAATGAGATGAAAAAAGGGCAATGTAAACCAAAGCAGAATCAACAAATCTATTATGAAGAACTCCCACCAGGAATCCTGGAAACGGGACAACTCGCTGTCTGGTCCGATTTTATTTAGTCATAGCAGAAAGATGAGAATGGAGGTCTGCAGGCCTGGAGATCAGCTGGCTTGAGTCATAACTTCCAATTGCACTCAACTCACAGATGACTGATTGTTGACTTCCGTTCGACTCTTTTCTTTTGCTGGCCAAGACGAACAGAAGGCAAAGATGTCTGTTTGTCCCCTGATACATTAGTATTCATTACAGGGAAAGTAAATAGTCCTCATTGCATCTTTGGTGTGCTACTCTAAGACATTAACAGCTAATAACAATATTAAAGTCATATTACAGGTCTTAGATGCATGGCGGTAATAATGCTGTCTCATTTCATAAGGATACACATTCATAGACAGACAGGGGATGGCTACGTCCAGACCGCGTGCAAAACTATGGTTCGTTTGAACTGTGGATTCTGAGGCCAAGATTCGGCTCACAGATGAACATTTGAATCCTGGCTTGCCTCAAGAAATGCTGGTCCATAGCCTTCATTCTTTCTCCCTCCTCCCACACAGAGGCCAGGGGTATCCGGGCCTGCTCCATGGCAAGGGAGGCATTCGGAACAAACCAGGATGTTCGCATTTGTATGTCACGTGAAACCTTATTTAAGAGTGATTGTGGTTAATAAGCCCAATTTCAAGCCATGGTTTCAGTATTTAGGTACAACAAAGAGAGATTGATTGACTGATTATTCACAATGCTACATTTAAAAAAAATTAACTTGGAACAAGGCAAACTTTGTATATATATATATATATATAAATTGTGTGTGTGTGTGTATGTGTGTGTATGTATATATATATATATATATATATATATATATATACACACACACACACACACACACATACACATACACATATGTGTATATGTATGTATATATATTGTATATATATAAATTAGAGCCCTGTGGCACAGAGTGGTAGGCTGCAGTACTGCAGACCAAGCTCTGTTCATGACCTGAGTTCAATCCCAACAGAAGTTGGTTTCAGGTAGCCAGCTCAAGGTTGACTCATAAGAACATAAGAAAAGCCCTGCTTGTTCAGACCAAGGCCCATCAATCCAGCCGTCTGTTCACACAGTGGCCAACCAGGTGCCTCTAGGAAGCCCACAAACAAGACGACTGCAGCAGAACCATCCTGCTTGTGTTCCATAGCACCTAATAGGCGTGCTCCTCTGATCCTGGAGATAATAGGTATGCATCATGACTAGTATCCATTTTAACTAGTAGCCATGAGTACCCCTTTCCTCTATGAACATGTCCACTCCCCTCTTAAAGCCTTCCAAATTGGCAGCCATCACCACATTTTCGGGCAGTGAGTTCCACAATTTACCTATGCTTTGTGTGAAGAAATAATTCCTTTTATCTGTTTTGAATCTCTCACGCTCCAGCTTCAGCAGATGACCCCGTGTTCTAGTATTATGGGAGAGCCTTCCATTCTTCAGAGGTCGGTAAAATGAGTACCCAGCTTGCTGGGGGTAAAGGGAAGATGACTGGGGAAGGCCCTGGCAAACCACCCCATAAAGTCTGCCTAGTAAACATCAGGATGTGACATCACCCCATGGGTCAGTAATGACCCGGTGCTTGCACAGGGAGGTTAGATATAACAAATGCAGGACTGATCCTGACCACTGGTACAGTGGTTAAGAGCAGTGTTCTGCAGCGGTGGACTCTGATCTGGAGAACTGGGTTTGATTCCCCACTCCTACACATGAAGCCAGCTGGGGGAACTTGGGCTAGTCACAGCTCTCTTTGAGCTCTCTCAGCCCCACCTACCTCACAGGGTGTCTGTTGTGAGGAGGAGAAGGGAATGTGATTGTAAGCTCGTTTGATTCTTCCTCAAGCGGTAGAGAAAGTTGGCATATAAAAACTAACTCTTCTTCTATTATTTTCAAAACAACATAAAACAAAACACACAACATACACACTCTCTAGCTCACCCCCTCAAGCTGTTACGCTGTTTTTGTTATGATGAGGTAAAAGTTACAAAAGCTTCCTAAGAAAAAATGATATTTGTTTCAAATGACTTTATGCATATTTATTAAAACAGATTACCGTATATACTCGCGTATAAGCCGAGTTTGTCAGCCCAAAAAAAGGGCTGAAAAAAGCCAACTCAGCTTATACGCGGGTCAATACGGTAGGGGAGGGGAGGAGGGAGGAGGGAAACTTACCACTGCCGCCATCCTTCGCCGCCGGCCCGCTCGCCTTCCCGCGGCCTGGGAGCGGCCAGCGGGGCCTGCCTGGGAGCAGGCAGGGTCGGCTTATACACGGGTTTATACGGTAAACGAACTGCCCAGTGGAAAGTATTGGAGAGACTCTGCCAAGCACATGATTCCACAATCAGACACCAGAACCAAGGGAACTGCGAGTTACTCATGTGAGTGTCCAGAATTGGTGGCTTGGAACCAACTTGGGGGGTTGGGGGTTGGGAGAGAATCAGGGATATTTTAGTATGTAGAAAAATTAATTTGGAATATAATGTTTTCAACATATAATCCACCTAGTTGTTTACTAGATCCAAATTCATTTTGTATTGTGACCCCCAAAATGATCTGCATTTCCAAATGCACTATGTTCTATGTTCATCATCTTCTTAGCAATTGAAAAATGTAATATGGGTAAAAAACAAACAAAAAAACAATGAAAACAAACAGATTTTCTTGAACATTTGATACATGCACTAGTCACAATTCCTCCACTTTGATAGAATCGGATGTTTAAGGACCATACTGTTGAAGAGGTGGAATATTCTGCACCTGGTCAGTGCTGGGATTTTACCCCTAATGAAGCAACTGGGTTATTTTCTCCCCACCCCCTCAACACTTCACCCAAAAACTGAACATCTGAATCAAATTTTTCCAATTAATGGATGATGGAAAGTGTGGTCAAGTTGCAGCCCACCTAGTGCAAGCCCTCCTGGGGTTTTCAAGGCAAGAGACTAACAGAGGTGGTTTGCCAGTGCTTTCCTCTGCACAACAACCCTGGTAATCCTTGGTGGCCTCCCACCCAAATACTAACCAGGGCCAACCCTGCTTAGCTTTCGAGATCTGATGCGATCGAGCTAGCCTGGGAGAGCAAGGTCAGAGCTTGCCAACTAAATATATCATAATTTGTGTTCTGCCTCCCTGCTGTCTTTTGTATTTCTTTCTTAAGGAAAAGGAGTTGCATTTTAAATTATTAGCTTTCATTGCAGACTGTACCTTTCGTATATTTGCTCTTGAATAGATGGTTGTAGCTGCTTTGGGGGCTTTTGTAGTGGAGAAGTGGGGGTCAAAACGTGAGAAAACACAAACAAACGCAAGGGGGGAAAAGGCTCATCTAGTAAAGAGATTGCGTTGTTTAAGGAACATACAAGATGCATGAATTGGAGCATAAACAAGATCTTGGAGCAGGCTGGGTAAAGGACATATTTGATTCATTATTTTACTTCATTATTTTAAAGGATTCATTATTGTAATGAAACTGTACAAAATACAAGACTGGAGAGAATAAAGGGCAATCATTTACTATGTAAACACACTTTCAAAGCTTCCCTGCACATCTGCTTTGCACCTGCCCACGTAAATTTGAGGAAACGAGCTATCTCAACGTTAAGGGGCCTTTTCCTAAAATATTACTCTACTTGCCCTTAAGAAATTGGCTTCTTAGTTGACAAAAAGAAGAAGAGGAGGAGTTGGAGTTGGTTTTTATATGCCAACTTCCTCTACCACTTAAGGTAGAGTCCATACTAGTTAGACTGTGAGTTTGAGCCAGCAGAGATCTGGATTCAAATCCCCACCCTGCCACAAAGCTCACTGGGTGAACTTCAGCCCGTCACCATTTTTCAGCCCAACCTACCTCCCAGGCCCGTTGCAAAGATATAATAGAGGAAGGAGAACTTTATTCACCACCCTGAACTCCTTGGAGGAAGGGTATATATAAAATGTAATGGATGGCAAAATGGTTTCTGGTTCTATCCTCAGTCTCTTTAGTTAAAGGCAGGACTGCTACAAAATACGACAAGGGGGGTTAAATTCTGAGGGCCCAGGGAGCCAAGCAAGAGGCCACTTTGGTGACAGCAGTATGTGTGTGTTTGTGTGTGAAGTGCCATCAAGTCACTTCCGACTCATGGCGACCCTATGAATCACTGTCCTCCAAAACGTCCTATCGTTAACAGCCTTGCTCAGTTCTTGCAAATCGAGGGCCATGGTTTCCTTTATTGAGTCCATCCATCTCTTGTTGGACCTTCCCCTTTCCCTGCTGCCTTCAACGTTTCATGATTGTCTTTTCCAGTGACTCTTGTCTTCTCATAATGTGACGAAAGTACGACAGCCTATTTAGTCATTTTTGCTTCTAGGGTCAGTTTAGGCTTGATTTGATCTACAACCCACTGATTTGTTTTTTTGGCAGTCCACAGTATCCGCAATACTCTCCTCCAACACTACATTTCAAAGGAATCTTTCTTCCTATCAGCTTTCTTCACTGTCCAGCTTTCACACCCATACATAGTAATAGGGAATACAATGGCATGACTTAACTTGATCTTGGTTGCCCGTGACACATCCTTATACGTAAGAATCTTTTCTAGCTCCTTCCTGGCTGCCCTTCCCAGTCTCAATCTCCTTCTGATTTCTTGGCAGTGTACCTGTTCTAATTAAGTCCCTTGCGGGTGCTTTTCTGAATGGAAGGGAAGGAAAGGCACTCTCACCTGTCCCAATTAAAGGATTCCAGAAAAGTTGGGAAAGACTTTTCTCTGCCAGAGAACCTGGAGAACCACTGCCAATCAGAGGAGAGAGGTGGACCAAGAGTCTATCTTGGCATAAGGCTTTAGAATCTAGACCAGGGGTGTCAAATGCATTTGTTCTGAGGGCCAGATATAACATAAATGTCACTTTGTTGGGCCAGGCCATGTGTACCAGGTACCGGAAATATAAACTTTATAGAAGACACAAGCAAAGCCAATTAATTATATTATTTTTACTTTATTTTTTACTTAAAATACAAAAATGTTTAACACAATGACTAGGGTTGCTAGGTCCCTCTTCACCACCAGCAGGAGGTTTTTGGGGCAGAGCCTGAGGAGGGCGGGGTTTGGGGAGGGACTTCAAAGCCATAGAGTCCAATGGCCAAAGCTGCCATTTTCTCCAAGTGAACTGATCTCTGTTGGCTGGAGATCAGTTGTAATAGCAGATCTCCAGCTAGTACCTGGAGGTTGGCAACCCTAACAATGATGCTATTACAGTATTTTATTTATCAGTCTTTGATCACTGACACCTCAGGACTGGGGGGGGGGAGTGGCTGCCTCAGCTGGAGAGCCAGCAGCAGGCTTACCAGCCCAGATCAAGAGCAGGGGCGGGGGGCTGGCTTGGCTGGCTCGCAGGCCTGATTAGAGCTCTCAAAGGGCCGGTTCTGGCCCCTGGCCTTATGTTCGACACCCCTGATCTAGGCTAAGGACAGTTAAATACCACTGATACCAAGAGGGAGAACTAGGGGGTAGGGGGTATAGGGGTTAGAGTATTTATTTGCTTCGTTTATACCCCACCTTTCTCCCCTGTGGGAATCCAAAGTGACTTCATCATTCTCCTCTCCCCCATTTTATACTCACAACAACCCTGTGATGTAGGTTAAGCTAAAAGTGTGTGACTGACCCAAAGTCCACCAGCAGGGTAGGAATTCAAATCTGGACCTCCCAGATCCTAGTCCAACACTTTAACAACGACACCACACTGGTAGTATAGTAGTACCCCGGGACTAGGTAGGCCCAGGTTCGAATCCATGGTCTGCCAAGGAAGCTTACTGGGTGACCTTGGGCGAGTCACTCCGTCTCAGCCTAACCTACCTTTCGAGGTTGCTATGAAGATAAAATAGAGGTTGCCCAGAACTCCTTGGGGGAAACAGTGAAATAAAGAAAAATGTGATTGACAGACAGACAATATTTGCTTTAATTCTTCTCCTCCCCTCCCACACCAAATCAAATTTGAAACCACTTAAGGCTGGCTGGATTGCACCCTCTTTTTCTAAATATAACACTGTGCAAAGTAATCTCATCCTGCGCCTCTTTGATTGAAAACAGGCACAGCGCATACCAAGATGCTCCTCTTTGCTCATTCCACCTCCATATTGACTCTCCAGAACGTTAAAAGCAATTCAACATCAAATCTGGCCTAATGACTTGCCAAATTGTATTTCAATCAAAGCCATTGTTTAGGCAATAAGAAATCTCCTCCGCCTGTGCATTTGAAAGCAATTAGTAGTTTCTTTTAATCTATGTAATTTTTAAAGCAGGGAAGCCAATTATTTAATTGAAAATTTATACAGGAGGGATAAAATTATTCCCAGGCCCTGTGGCTTTTAATTCATAGAGCTGATTAAAAAAAAATATAACTGTAAAGGTATGTTCAGTGTTATGGTGGACAAGGTTGATCGTAAAGGCACAGCCTTTATTAACAATGACATTAGATAGTTCTACAAGAACAGACACAGATAAGTTAATTTCAGATGAGTTTAATGGCCTCAACTTTCCTCGCTGTGGTGAAAAAAAATCAACGGAAAGAGAAAATTTGGAATTCCAAATGGCCATTATGTAAGCAAGAAGTTCTAAGACCATTAAAAAGTTGCTTGCTTTCTTCTCCAAGATTCAAAGGAAGATCTAAGCATGGCACTTCATTACCTTTCCTACGAAAGCCAGCATTATTGTCCCTATACCATAGATGGAGGAATGAGGCTGACAGGGAGTGATATACACTAAGTTTAAAGGTGAGATCTGAACTAGAGACTTCCTGAATCACACTTCATTCTCTTAACTACCACAACATTGGCTACCATGTATGTGGGAAAGGGATTTTTATTTGTGGACATCCTCTGATTTCAGAGGGGAGGTAGGGTTGTGGCTCCTTATCTATGGATCCCCGCTCCACATATCTAGCGTTAACACAATAGATGTTAACACATTAGATGTTAACAAGGGTTATGTGTGGGAATTCCCCCTCACTTGCCTTGCCTTGCTTATGGTATTCATTTAAACTGTGAATCTTCTGAAGAGAGCACCTTGTGGTTGTTTTAATTTTCTTTGTAAAACTTTCAGCATGCAAATTATCTGTTTGGAATGGTTTCTATGACGCTACGATGTTCATCAGATTGAGATCAGCATTGGAAATGGGGGAAACCTGCAGTACACATGAACACATGAAGCTGTCTTATACTGAATCAGACCCTTGCTCCATCAAAGTCTGTACTGTCTACTCAGACTGGCAGCGGCTCTCCAGGATTTCAGGCAGGGTCTCTGCCTACTTGCCTAGTCCCTTTAACTGGAGATGACTGGGATTGAACCTGGGACCTTCTGCATGCCAAGCAGATGCTCTACCACTGAGCCACAGCACACACACACACACACACACGGTGACAATGCTGTTTTCCCAGGGTGTCAGGTGCACTTTCATATTTCAGCTCATTGTTGGCTACGTTTTGATTTTTTTAAACTGGGGAACAAAAACACTTATTTGTTCACTTCATTTATACCCTACCTTTCTCCCCTGGGGGGACCCAAAGTGGCTTACATCTTTCTCCTCTCCTGTTTTATCCTTGCAACAACCCTGTGAGGTAGGTTAGGCTGAGAATATGTGATTGGCCCAAGGTCACCTAGTAAGCTTCCATGGCAGGGTGAGGACTGGAACCTGGCTCTTCCATATCGTAGTGTGGCTTTCTAACCGCTATACCAGGCTGGCGTGTTGTAAGCCATCTCAAAACTTGACAATGGGGGCAAGGACATAAACATTTTATATTGATAAATAAGCACAGTATCTGAATGGGATGTTTTGGGCCTGCAACTTTGATCAAGGCTTCCGGCATGGCATTAACACTCGAGGTTGTTGGAACAGCATCATGGGACCCAACGCCCAAGAGTCCATCTCTCCTATCTCCCTGCTGCCCAGGTAGGAACCTCAAGTCCTAGAAACTCAGACACATACTGATGGAAGGAATGGAGGATGCAATGTTGCTTAATGCTAGCACAGACTTTGGTGTCTTAGGACAGGGCAGCAGAAAGTTGGCATGGGTAGATAGGGTGCCCTCTCAACTGTCTACTCCAGCTGTTGTCCTTTTGGTACCCAGAATGTTACTCTCAGGGGTTCCTTCCTTCTGGTCACTTCCCTTCCCTCTTTCACTCTTTGTCCACCATGAGGGCTAGACATTAGGGCTGTGCTGCTTTTTTTGGGTTCAGGTTCAAAGAAATCAAAAAAAGCCAAATATAAGGGATCCCGTTTTTTCAAAAAATTCAAAAAAATTCAGGTTTATTAAACCCAAACCCGAAAAATATGAAGTGCTGAAGGAAACAGACACATCTCCCTGGGGAAAGAGTTCCAGAATTTTGGTGCCACCCCTTAGTCTCTTATCTGCCTGATATTGCAAAAGTGGTACGATTGATGCTGGAATTCTCCTTGAAGTTCCTACCCCCTGCCCCCCATAGATTGTGGAGTTCTTAATTACTCAGTCTTGCTTCTAAAGCAGAGCTGATACATTAGAAACCCTCCATGGTTTATCTCACGCACTCTCGCCTTCATCATATCATACCAGGGCACTCAGATCTACGCTGGGAACGTTGTGGCAACCCAGCTAATTTTCTGCACTGCTGGCGGACATGCCCAAAAGTTGGTTTATTTTGGGACAAGACCTTGTGAGAGATAGAATTAATCATGCAATACAAAGTCACGATGCCTTAACTGTCCTACTAGGAAAAATTGATATACAACCACTCTCTACCCAAAAAAGGAAACTGATTTCAACAGTGCTACTGGCAGCAAAATTTCTGATTGCCTAATACTGGGAAAAAGCGAAGATGCCTTCTACCGGGCAGTGGTATGAGAAGGTGTCGAACCTTTTAATTTTAGATAAGATATCTTCACAACTCAAAGTAGCAAACAACCTATCTTACACTACGAACTTTTAAAATAGATGGCTGCCTTTTCTAGAATATGTGGAGAAGGGGGCATCATGAAGTAAACAATGCCCACGAAACTATCGTATGATTTGCATTTATTCAGTTCTGCTAAGTGAATAAATGGTATGATTTCCGTAAAAAGCACTGTTGTATAATATTGGAACCTATATTTGCATGTGTTCAGTTCTGCTAAGTGAACAAATGGTACGATTTCTGTAAAAAGCACTGATGTATAATATTGGAACCTATATTAGAACCAAGTTTTGAAACATATCTTGACTGTACAAGGATGTTTAACCTACTGCCATGGTATTTTTTTTATTTTGGCTGTTGTTGTTATTATAAACTAAAGTTAAAATACTCTGAAGATGCCTGCCACAGCTGCTGGCGAAACGTCAGGAAAGAAAATTCCAAGACCACGGTTACACAGCCCGGATAACCTACAAGAACCAATTAAAATAAAGAGTTATATATATATAAAAAGGAAACCCTCCGTGGTTTTTGCTTTTTATTTCTGAATTTTGTGCAGCACACTGGGCATGCTCAATTTGCAGTAGTGTTCAGCTCCTTCATGCCTCCAGTCTCCTCTGCATTACCAACTCGCCCATCCACATGGAGAGAACCAAAAAAACCAAAAAAAGGCAAACCATGTGTGATAGCATGCAAGACTGCCCGAAGATAACTTTTTTCGGTAGTGTGTTATCAATGTGCAAGTGCATACTGGAAAGTATGGAGGGGGGCAGATCCAAATGAACTCAAGGAACTGAATGTCATAGCAAACTGAGCACTATCTAATTCCAGAATTATTTGTAGACATGCTCCTAGTTAAATCAGAATCCAGAGGGAGGGGAACCCAGGTCAGAAAAATCCCAGAGAACAATAAAGAAACAGAACAGAGGAAATGGAATCGTCTCTGGTTGTCAAGTACCTGACAGATTATAATAAATGGTTGCTGGGTGCACCTAGCTTGGTGGGTCACAGGTTATGCAGGTTCCCAGTTTATGCTGGTCACCCAGTTGGCCATGCAAATTGAATTATCTGAGGAACAAGCCAGATGTGATGTCTTCCAGATGTTCACTTACAAAGTACCTGTGTCATGTCCTTCTAGTTAGAGCAGCAGCCAGAGTCTTAAATGTTTGTGCTTTCAGCTTTCTACAACCACCTCAGCTTTCAAATATTAACAGCCCAACACATCCAACCCATACTTCATCCATGCACTTAGGGGACAGATTGGGAAGGTCTGAAATGCAAAGGGAAAGGATCGCAGGAAGCAGCAAGGAGAATCCGTTGAGAAGAGATGCAATCAAGCCTGCAATCCTCCACTGAAACATCTAAGACAGGAGTCCTAGCGTGGGGCCCGTGGATGCCATGTAGGGATGCCAACCTCCAGGTGGGACCAGGAGATACCCACAGAATTAAAACACATCTCCAGACAACAGAGATCAGTTCCCCTGAAGAAAATGGCTGCTTTGGAAGCATTGTATCCACTTAGGTTGCTGTCCTCCCCAGGCTCCATCCCCAAATTTCCAGGAGTTTCACAACGTGGCAACCCTACCCCGCATCCCCCACCAGTAGCAGGGGAGACCAGGCAACCCTAGTGCCCGCCAAACCTTTCCTGGTGCTCGCCAAGTGTTTTTAGAAAGTGGGTTGGGCCTGGCAACTAGTGGCCATTAGAGATTCAATTGGCTGTGCAGGTTTTTTAAGATGTGGCTTTGGCAGCAGCTGATCCCACAGCACAAGGATGTTTACTGTGTGACTATAGCGAAGCTGCTGTAGCCATTTTGTGGCTGGTTCCGCCTCCTGTGGCAGCCATTTTTTTGGCTGCGCTCACCATGCCCACAGGCACAAAAAGGTTGGATACACCCGATCTAAGCAGATGGACAAAAAACTTTCCAAGTACCAGTAAAGGTATATGGTTGAGCACTAGAATGCAGAAGGGCAGGTGGATTGCCAGTGGAAATCTACTGCACTGGGCCTGGAAAATGGGTAGGATTCATACAGATGCTGAACGGTCCTCAAGATTACTCCCAAAGGGCACGGAGTATACTCAGTATAATCAGGCCATTTGGGGAAGGCAATCCGTTTCAGTTTACAATGTCATGCTTTTCAAGGGGAGGGGCTGTAGCTCAGTTTGTGGAGCATCTGCTTGGCATGCAGAAGGTCCCAGGTTCAATCCCCGGCATCTCCAGTTAAAGGGGCTAGGCAGGTAGGTGATGCAAAAGACCTCTGCCTGAGACCCTAGAGAGCCCTGCCAGTCTGAGCAGACAGTATAGACTTTGATGGACCAAAGGTCTGATTCAGTAGAAGGCAGCTTCAGGTTTCCCCCATTTCCAATGCTGATCTCAATCTGACGAACATCGTAGCATCACAGAAACCATTCCAAACAGATAATTTGCATGCTGAAAGTTTTACAAAGAAAATTAACCAACCACAAGGTGCTCTCTTCCGAAGATTCACGGTTTAAATGAATACTATAAGCAAGGCAAGGCAAGTGAGGGGGAATTCCCACACATAACCCTTGTTAACATCTAATGGGGTAGGATAATGCCATATGCCACTTATTTCCACTATCAGCATCGAGGTGATATAATATGCAAGGGGCCCTTTAAATTACGTTTCAGCCCTTTGACGATGCCCAAGTTCCTACTAAACTCACTTATCTTTAATACGACAATTTCCCGCACGGTCGGTGGCCTTGGAGTGGGGAGGAGGAACGTGGCAAAGAAATCCAAGACAAGCAAATTCTAATTCAGAGACCTTCACAATAAGAAGCAATAAAGGCCATTGAGGGCACTGCACACCCTATGGAAGGATCCCCTGGCTGCCGTATGTTCCGTCTAATGCACGTCTGCACGCAGAGAATTTGATCTGCCCACAGCTGTGTTCCCGGCAGCCACCCAACAGCTTTGGTGAGGGCTGAGCAAGTCTGCTGGCTTGCAGCTTTCTCTTCTCCAGCTCTCCCCTTTATGGAAGTCTCTTTCTTAGCACGAGGAGGTGGGCGACAAAAATGCTTTGGTTGGCTGGAAAGAGCTGGGTTGATAGCAATGCCGTTGTCCATCTGAGACATACCGACTTATATCCAACCACTGATTCCCAAGACTTAAGGGCGTTTTCGTTTTCTTAAGCGGGAGCAGCAATTTCTGCCAATGCTGATCTCCCACTGCAGACCCCCCCCCACTTTGCTGATCCTGAGGATCTGTAGGACCCCCCCCCCAGAACAAAAATCTGATTGAGGGGCTGAGTGGGCTGCAGCAGTGGGGGGGAAATCAGTAGAAATCACCGCTGTCTCTTAAGAAAATTCAAGCGCCCTTACCAATGCACAGGAGGGTATGAGCACATTAGGAATGCACTGCACAGAAAAAAGAAGTCTCCTGATGCCAGTATCTATATGATGCCACCCAGACTGCTTTATACACACCTACACATTAATGCACACATGCACACTGGTAACATAAGAGTAATGCAAAATCCGCACACAAACCAAGGCAATTACAAACTGCCTAATTACAAATTGTCTAATTCCCATATTATTTTTCTCAATTCTCCTAGTTAGTAATAACAGTAGTAATAGAAATCATTGCAGATAACCAAAGCCTGGTAAAACATTAAATTAAATTGAATTCTCCCAGTTAAACCTCAATTCAGGAGAAGCAGAACTTAGGACAGAGCAAAATTGGGGTGTGTGTGTTAAGGAACAGGGCAGTAAAAATTCTTTTACTCCTAACTGCTCAGAAGTAGGACTTTGGTGGGAGAGAAGGTGGCACAGTATAGCCCCATCTCGTCAGACCTTCGAAGCTAAGCAGGGTCAGTACTTGGAAGGGAGACCACCAAGGAAGACTCTGCAGAGGAAGGCAATGGCAAACCGACTCTGCTTCTCACTTGCCTTAAAAGCCCCTTGCTGGGGTGGCCATAAGTCAGCACCTAACGGCATTTACACACACACACAAGACTTTTCACAGTGGGTAGCCGTGTTAGTCTGTCTGCAGTAGTAGAAAAGAGCAAGAGTCCAGTAGCACCTTAAAAACTAACAAAAATATTTTCTGGCAGGGTATGAGCTTTCGTGAGCCACAGCTCACGAAGAAGTGAGCTGTGGCTCACAAAGAAGTGAGCTGTGGTATCTGAAGAAGTGAGCTGTGGCTCACAAAAGCTCATACCCTGCCAGAAAATATTTTTGTTAGTCTTTAAGGTGCTACTGGACTCTTGCTCTTTTCTACTACACAAGACTTTGGTGCCTCTAGTACCGAGAGTGATGTTAAGTTATGTAAAGACGGTTTAGAGTAAATGAATGTAGTTATAATATTTTAGGTTAAAAGTATATTTTGTAGCAAACTCAGTTTGGGTATTAATATTCTACAGTTGTATGTTATTAACATGTATTATGTTTTCTATTCTGTATTTTCTATATTTTGTGCTGTTTCTATTATTAAATAATAAAAAATAAGTTTAAAAAACAACAAAAAGGCTTTAGTGCCCCTTGAGCTATGCATAGCCCAAACAAGGAGAATATGCAAAAGAAAAACATTTGCTTAATTTGCATGATATGTTCTGGTTGCAGAATCCAGGCTTTCTCGGGTCAGAATTCGAGCTCTCGACAAGAGAGTTTCACCTTTTTCTCACCTGTTGCTGATAACAAAGTGTAGCCTCTACGCAGCCTTGCTTCTAACTTTTCCCCTCTTGTTTGGTGTCCAGCTGCTCACCATAGGTTAGAAGGCCAGGCCATAAACGGATAATCAACACAGGGGGATATTGCAGGGAGAAGATTTCCTAGTGCATCTTCAAATGCGGTCCTTTAGCTGCCACCCTCTTATTATTATTAAGATACTGCTGACTTTTATTGTCAACATGACCATAGGACAAGCCCAATTATTACTGGCACCAGAAGCAGCTTGTGGTTTTATATTACATTGAGGTAAATTACACTGGAATTAGAGTGGATTACTTTTATCAAATAGGGAATAAGCTGTTAATTAACTCCCCGCTGTAGCAATCTCTTTCGGAGCTTGCAACTGTTATTAGCTCTAGATTAAACTGTTGAATTAATTTCCCACTTACTTACTATTTCAAGAGTTTTTTTTTTAATTTACCTGGCAGCAGCTTTAATGGGAAATTGTATTAGCGAGCATAAATTGTTTTCCCCCCCTTTCGTTTTGGTGGGGAGAGTAAACAGTTTGCGATAATGTTTATGAAGTCGTTTTGTTTGCGCAAAAAAAAATATAATTGCAGTTTTAATTAGTGCATGGTTGTCGGAGTATTAGGTCTGAGATTACATTATGACTTTCGGAGAAAAACAAACACTCAGGTAATCCTCACATTTAGAATGGTTTGCAAATAGAAAAAAAAAGCTCACGTCGACGCTGCAAGCAGAAAAAGCTTGTGTCGGTGCAGGTGATAGTGGAAAAGGGAAAATGAAAGATCACCTCTCTCTCTCTTAAAGTGAATTATGCTTAGGGATTTGCAGCCAAAGATTTGGGTATTTACTTTTAAATCATCATGTGAAATTCAGAGACGTGGGGCCATCAACAGCATGCCAGAGACTATATCAATTACTGTATGGTATTAAATGGGGTAAGGCGGCATGGTAGGGAGGGAAGGTGGCATGGAATAGCCCATTCTCGTCAGATCACGAAAGCTCAATGGCGTCGATACTTGGATGGGAAATCCCCAAAGAAAAACCTGCAAAGGAAGGCAATGGCAAGCCATCTCTGCTTCTCACTCACCTTGGAAACCCCTTGCTGGGGTTGCCATAGGTCAATTGCCGCTTGGCGGTACATATGCAAGCCATTCTGAATGTGAGGATGACCTGACTCTTTGTTTTTCTCTGGAATGAGGAGGGGGATGCAGCAACCTTACTGGGGTTGTCAGGAGGAGGCTTTGAGGTTGTCCAAATGCTCAGCCGAGTGGCTAGCAGCGCTGTGTGCAGGCCAGAAATCTCGTTACCATTGCCCACGCTGGACACCCCACTAGAAGAAGAAGAGGAGTTTTTATACCCTGATTTTCTCTACCTTTTTAAGGAGACTCAAACTGGCTTACAATCACCTTCCCTTCCTCTCCCCACAACAGACACTTTGTAAGGTAGGTGGGGCTGAGAGAGTTCGGAGAGAACTGTGACTAGCCCAAGTTCACCCAGCAGGCTTCATGTGGAGGAGCAGGGAAGCCAACCCAGTTCACCAGATTAGAGTCCACCACTCTTAACCACTACACCACACTGGTACCACCTACTTCCACAGTGCTGCAATCCAAGGACCTCCACCACTGGGAAGGGGATGTTGCTCAGTGGTAGAGCATCTGCTTGGCATGCATAAGGTCCCAGGTTCAATCCCCAGCATCTCCAGTTAAAGGGACTAGGCAGGTAGGTGATGTGAAAGACCTCTGCCTGAGACCCTGGAGAGCTGCCACTGGTCTGAGTAGACAATACTGACTTTGATGGACCAAGGGCAACTTCATGTGTTCACTATCACAGGTGGTAAACACTTGATCTGCAGAGCTCCTACAACTGCTGGCCCTACCTTAGTAGGACCCTTTTAATTCAGGGATGAGAAATACTCCACGAATTGCAGAGATAAAGAAATTAATAATCTGACTGTAACTCCAAGAACAGATTGGATATCACGGAGCTCTAGCATTACATGGGTAACCTTTGATCACATTTTGAAACACGTCTCAGAGGAATTAAATCACTGCCTCTGACCTTCTTTTACTGTCTTCTAAAATTAAGTTTTCAAATATTTTGGAATCAAGGAAGTTAACCGTTGCCCCTTTAGAGGTTTTCCAATGTGTCACTCGGTTTTTAATTGTCCTACGAAGTTTTTTTTGTCGTTCCCAATCGTTTAAAATGCAGAAAAGTCAGATAAAACACTATTTGAGCCAGCAAATGACTGCAGATTGTGGCTAAGCTGAAACCAGTTATTATATTGAAGAAGAAGAAGAAGAAGAAGAAGAAGAAGAAGAAGAAGAGTTGGTTTTTCTATGCCGACTTTCTCTACCACTTAAGGAAGAATCAAACTGGCTTACAATCACCTTCCCCTCCCCACAACAGACATCCTGTGAGGTAGGTGGGGCTGAGAGAGTGTGACTAGCCCACGGTCACCCAGCTGGCTTCATGTGTAGGAGTGGGGAAACAAATCCAGTTCACCAGATTAGCATCCGTTGCTCATGTGGAGGAGTGGGGAATCGAACCCAGTTCTCCAGATCAGAGTCCACCTGAAAAACTTTCCCTGCAGCATCACTTTCACCAGCAGTCAGTGCAGAGTAGTGGTTAGAGTGTCAGAGTCGGATCTGGGAGACTGAGGTTTGGATCTTCTACTCAGCCACGGAAGCTTTTTGGATGACCGTGGGCCAGTCACACATCCTCAGCCTAATCTACCTCTCACAGGGTTGTTCTAAGTATAAAATGGAGGAGAATGATGTAAGCTACATTAAGTCCCCACTGGGGAAAAGAGCAGGGTGTAAATGAAGTAAAATACAAGAATTCATAATAAAATAAAAGAATTCATCAGTTTCCCCTGCATTGACCATTTGTGAGTAATGTCGGTGAAGAGGCATTCGCCAATATCACCCTCTCTTGCTCTCAAATGGCTTCAATTATCTTCAATGATGTCATTATGGAGACAAATCTAATTGATTACATATTGCCATGACACCTTGGTTACTACATGGTCCTCGACTGGCCGGCTTCTCCTGTGTAACTGACTCAGGAAGCATGCCCTCTCCCTTAATTTGCTCTGTTTACCCTCAAAGGCATAGCCAGATTTCACTGATTGTATACCAACATGACAGTATCCTGTTTCTTACATGATCCCCAATTGGTTGGGTTTGTCCAAGTGACTTAATCTAGGGAGAAGAAAGAAGTCGTGACTAAGGGAAACAAAACAGCACAACCGCAGCAGTAGATAGGAGAAATAATGGTAGAGAACAGGACAGGAAAAGAAAGTAAATATTCTCACAGTTAAAGATTGGAGGGGACAGTTCTCCATATACCTCCCTTCACAAAGCACTATTTTTCATCTGAAAATGAAAACCAGGGTAATGTCAGCAGAGGTACAGAAGACTATGACTGCAATCATTGGGGGGGGGGACACTCCTCAGGAGCTGGTGTGACCCCGTGGTGACGTAAGTGCCCATTTATCCTGGGATAAGTGCCACTTACGCTGTCATGGGTGGCATCTACGCCGGTGCTGGCATGCAATGCAGCGGCATGGGGCTCAGGTGTCGGCGCTGCCTCTTGGCAGTGTTCCAGCGGCACAAGTCCCCGCGCTGGCATCCTGGGTGGCGTTCCTGGGGCATTCCTGGGGCAGGGCTGCCTTTAGGCAGCTTCCTAACCCCTTCCGCCCCAGGAATGACCCATTGGTTTCAATAGGCCGATTTTTGGGGTTTAAAATTCTTCTTTCAGTTTATTTTCCTTTTGGGGGGCTGCGAAGCCCCTGAGGAGGAGGCGTGGCCACGCCACTCCCGGCTGCAGCGGATCTACCTCCCACCCCCCCGGGGCTGGCCTGCCTGTGTACCTTTGAGAGCAAGGCATACAGGGAACTTGAAATCCCTAGTCATGTAAATAGATGCTACAGTCCTCTGTGAAAATCTTTGGTGTTCAAAGGGTCATATGAGCAGGCCACTAGCATAAGCTGGCTCACATAATGTTTGAACTACTTTTGAGTCACTCTCAGACACGTTCTGGATCTTTGAAACAGCCCAGGGGACAGATGTCCTTGCATTGAGAAGAGCCGGGATTCTGCCTGCATTAAATACACTGGCTGTTATTTTCCATTTCCCTCAGGGATTCTGGCTTGCATGTCCTTCATCTTGAGATCTGGAGGTGTGGCTCATCTTTACAAAAATCATTAAAAGGTAAGACATAAAAGTTACCTCTCTCGAGAATTCAGTTTGATTAGGACTTCAAGGTTCTTCTCTATTTTTTCCTTAGTGAATGTAACTGAAACTCTCAGGCCTGGGAACTCTTTTGGTTTTGAGGGCACCTTCACTTCGAAGACCTGTGTAGCTTTTAAACTTTCAAACACTATTGACTCAGTGGAAAGCTCAGAAGTACTTACTAGTGCGCCCCGGAAACTACATGTACCGGAGATCCTTGCGCCTGTGGAACTATTATGCATGCTCCCAACAGCATCCCATGGGTCATTGTTTGAGGTGCATCACTGACAGGCAGTGTGTTATGGTGGTTCAAACCTGGGTCTCCAAGCTCTTACTGGACTAGGAGCTTGGAGAACCAGGTTTGAACCTCCACTCTGCCATGGAAGCTCGCTGGGTGACCTTGGGCCAGTCACTCTCCCTCAGCGTAACCTACCTCTCAGGGGTGTTATGAGAATAAAATGGAGGAGAGGAGAATGATGCAAGCCACTTTGGATCCCCATTGGGGAGAAACACAGGAAATAAATGAAGTAAATACGTTAATTGATTTAAAAAGGCTCAGGAAAAATAAGTTTTTGGGGAGGAGAATGATTTATATTTGCTGAGACCATTTTGGACTGATATGAAGGAAATTCAACCATTACTAAACTCAGCTGAGAAGGAACGATAACACTTCTGTACAGAAGTTCTACCAAGAAACTCACTTACAAGGTCCAGGCAATGACACAGAGGACAAAATACAAAAAACGCACACACAAAAACACCCCTCAACTCTGGAGCAGAGCGAACCAAAGCCCACAGCTGCCAACCAATAGAAGTATTTTGGTTCCGCAGAGTTTGTTAACCCATGTTTTGATATAACCACGACCAGTTACGATAATGAAGCCAGCCTAACAAATCAGAAAATCTCTTAATAAAATCTTGATTATGTTCCCTCCTCTTCATTAGCACAGTAGCTGTTTCCATAAATTATCTCAGAGGGAAGAATCAAACTACCAACTGGCCCATCACTGGGGGTGGGGGTGGGGAGAGAAGACATTTACAGTGCGATTTATTAAAATGCAAACAAAAACATTCCATCAGAGTTGTTTCAATTAATTTTAGCCTCTGTTTTATAAAGATTTGACTATTCATGCAATTTTTTTAAAAACAACAACAACCCTGAATTAGAATGTTTGGGGGACAACAATGGAAAGTGCTGACTCCCAACATAGCTTTACAAGCCCTTTTTAAAAAAAAAATACAGAAGTAATTTTAAAAATAATAGGTTTGAAATAGTTTTTAAAATTTAAAAACTAATAGTTCCCCCCCCCCAAATTACACTTTTATTACACGGTTTCAATTAGCAATTTCTCCTCCTTCTATAAAGATACAAATTGCTAACCCCCCCTCTGGAGGAAATTATGAGATGATAGAAATACTAAAAAGACATCAACCAAACGCCAGACTGAACTTCAATTGAAAGCATACGTCTTCCTCATTTCCCAGAATGATATGCTTGTGTGAGCACACTGCGCATGTTTAACAATTCCTGCAAAGTATGCCCAAAACATGTCTCTTGCTTATGATTACACATATTGTTCAACCCAAACCCATTAGCTATCAAAGTTAATACAGAGAACTTCTAAGAATTTACAAATAATACATGTTTTCAATCTGAGCAGGGCCTTGGCTTCCTTTGAAGTCATTACAGAAGAAGTTGTGGTATCACTTAAGCCATTATGCCGTGACATGTGGAAACTGTTAGCTTGCAGGTGCACAGATGACTTAGTCCAGATGCTATGCCGCTACATCTGGAGTATAAACACTAGAGCGGTTCCTGGTTTCTTTGTAGTGGAAATCGCACGGGTCAGAAGGAAAGGTTGAATTCACAAGCAATGGGGCACGCGTATCGCCAAAGCAAGGACCAAAGGTTTCAAGATACTGAAGCAGGCTTTCAAAACAAATCACTCTGGGGATCTGATAGCGTCTGTGGCTTGGCTCTCAGTCATGAACTCCCTTGTGCAGTTTCATAATGCGCATGCTCCAAAGCTCTGCGACTGTACCAATGCTATAACGTAGAAACAGAACGATTGTGTGTTTCTGCATTTACGCCAATGGTAAGGGCAGTTCTGAACATGCATCCGGGATGGGCACGCATGCAAGGGTCCAACTAAGGTTGCCAACCTCCAGGTACTAGCTGGAGATCTCCTGCTATTACAACTGATCTCCAGCCAACATAGATCAGTTCCCCTGGAGAAAATGGCAGCTTTGGCAATTGGACTCTATGGCATTGAACTCCCTTCCCTTCCCTCCCCAAACCCCACCCTCCTCAAGCTTCGCCCTAAAAACCTCCCACTGGTGGCGAAGAGGGACCTGGCATGAGCTCTGAAGGTTCCTTGCAGACCAAAAGAGTCCATATCAGGCTAATGATGTTGCTATATCAAAAGATAACAGCTTGGATCCTACCGGCAATTTCAATGGATGGAAAGATTTCCCTCCACAGAAGTCTGACCTCCCTGTTTCTCCCCCTTCTGTTATACCCCCAAATGGCCCCCAGATACTACTCCTATGGGATGGAGGACCTCCAGGCAGAGCTTGTGAAAGGAGTTAGAGGAGTATGCCATGGGAAAGGGAAACTGGCAAAATTTGCCCCATTTGCGTAGGTGGAAATTTGAGGCAGGATCCATCCCAACATCAGCCTCTAGGGGCCACGCCTTTCAGCAACTGGGCTACAATTCACAGGTCCACTCGCAAACACAACACAAGCATAAGAAGCTGTCTTCTACTGATTAGTCAGGCCATTAGCCCATGTGGCCCAGAACTCAGAGAGTGCTCTTTTCCAGGCTAATGCCTAAGATCCTTTAAGCGGAGATGGTGGGGACCAAACCTGGGCCCTTGCGTACACAAAGAATGTGCCTGGCCACTGAGCTATGGGTTCCATGCTTGTTGCCTTACAGGCTATCAGGTTTTATAGTGCAAGACAGGCAAGCTGGCTGATGGGCCTTCCTCCTTCTACCTAGGAGTGCCAGAAATCTCCCTTGCCCATGCCACAGGCTTCTTACCTGTGACCTATGTCATTTATGCATGGGAAGTTTCCCTGAGGTTCGTTGCTTACTGGACCCACACTTTCCTGTTGGGAATCTATGCACCAGCAGTCTCCAAGCTGCTTTGTAATTGGCTGGAGAGAAACCAAGCTTGCATGTCCTGTGCTTTGCCTTATGCACTGGGATTTCGCCTGGGCTGAGCTCAGGAGAGAGGGAAGAATCGGGATACAGAGGAACGGGAAGGTCCGGGATTTGTGAGGGCTGGTAGCGAGGTCATTTCTAATGGACGGACAACTCATGCATAACTCCAAGGAACAACCGAGACAGATCCGGGGCAAACGTGAGTGAAAGTACCCATGCATAAGCGACCCTAGTTACCAATAAAGCTACACAGGCTGACCCTTGTTTTTTTAGAATCAAGGTTAAACATATTAAAATTATGCTTCCTCTCCCAAATTTACTTTATTTCCTGAGCCTGGGTGGGCTTCCCCCACCCCTAAAGAAAAAACACAAACCTTTCAGCTTGTTAAGATTTCTGCTGTGCTGACTCTCATCTGTTGACTCATCCCATACTACACAGCTTCATGCTTCCCTGCTTAGATTGGAAGCTAGGAGTTTACATGTTCCATAGCTCACCCACATAAAAAGACTCCGATAACTTATTAGAAAAACAAACCACATTCACCTTCTGATTCGACACGCTTTTTTTGTTTAATATGTTGTTATTTATTATTATAATATTTTCTTGGATTTGGGTGGTTATGCATTCATACCTTTTTAATGTCTCCCCTCTCTTTTTCCTGTTTTTCTACTTTTCGTTAGCAAAATTTAAATGTGTATTTATATCTTCCTTTTTTAAAGCGTGAGTGCAAGGAAGTAGACCGATGTAATACATAGTACAGTTAAAAGGACATGAAAGTACCTTTCCAAATTAAAGATCCATCTAGACTGGCACCATGTCTCCAGCAATGGGCTTTGAGAAGATCCAAATCAGGATGTGACAGAAACAACAGTATTCCCATTGTTTGTCTGCAGCCCCTACCAATTAAAGGTATATTGCCTCTAAATGTGGATGCTCCATTTTCAGCTCTCATGGCTAGCAGCTACCCTTAAAGCTATGCTCCATTCGTAGCCTAACCTCTTTATTTTAGGTGGAAAACATCAACATTTTTGGGACAGCAATAAATGCATGATGTATTATGCAAAGAATTTCTGCCTTTTATTTATTTTGAGTCGAATGTCAAATTACTTCAACTGAGGCTTTAACTCAAGCAGGTGCAAGTTCAAACTATACAAACGCAAGCATCGGAAATTTTATGCAGCAATACAAAATACGGGTCAGGCAAAACTTACATTCTAGAGGGAAAAATATAATTCATACAAGATATAAATAGGAGTAAACACCTTGTATTTGAAGTGTCTTGAGCTCTGCAAACTTTTTGTGGGTTTCATCAGGGAAAAACAAAGTCCTTATATCTGGAAAGAAAAACACTGTTAAAAACATTTACATAGTATGGAACTGGAATGCTATCTTTAATCTAGCATGACTTATAATAAATACAGATAGAGCAGGAAGGGCAGATTGTTCAGATTTCATCCATTTCTATATGGGATTAGAGCCCACAGTACTCCAAGGTTCATGGTATGGACACCCACTCATGAATCTCAAAGCCAAAATGACATATTCAGGAATGCCACATGGCATAGCCCCACCTGGAGCAGCACTGTTTTTGGACATTATCAAAAGACCCCATGGCAGAATGTACTTCCACGTCAGTAAGACTAGGGAATGTTAGGATCGCATCATCCTTCAGCATCCTGCTATGGACCAGCCTTTAATGGTCACAGAGTTCTTGAAGTTAGAACAGATCTAGTCATAACATCTTGACGTTAAGTAATGGACTTTTCCATTCAATACATTTTCCATTTGCAATTGAGTGAGCTTTCCCCAACATCAGCCACACCTTATGGCGACTGATCTCCAGGTCTTTACTCCTACAGACTTATTTCCCTCTTTCTCAGCTCTGAATTTTTTTTTTTAATACATCATAAGAACATAAGAAAGGCCCTGCTGGATCAGACCAAGGCCATCAAGTCCAGCAGTCTGTTCACACAGTGGCCAACCAGGTGTCTCTAGGAAGCCCTCAAACAAGATGACTGCAGCATCATTATCCTGCCTGTGTTCCAAAGCACCTAGATAACAGAATTATACATTGAAAGATCATTGAATAATATTTCTAAATGCTATAAATAGGGTTGCCAACCTCCAGGTAGTAGCTGGAGATCTCCTGCTATTACAAGTGATCTCCAGCCAATAGAGATCAGTTCATTTGGAGAAAATGGCCGCTTTGGCAATTGGACTCTATGGCATTGAAGTCCCTCCCCTCCCCAAACCCCGCCCTCCTCAGGCTCCACCCCCAAAACCTCCCACCAGCGGCGAAGAGGGACCTGCCAACCCGAGCTATAAACAAATGTTGACCCTTTAAACAAATTGTATAGAACACGGAGAGAGGAGAGAGTAATCCGGTTCTCTGCTGTGAGTCCTCACAAAGGGTAACTATCACTACTTTATGCCAGCATCGAGCACCTCCTGTGCTTTGGCCCAGAGTAACAAGAACCCCACCATTCTCCTGCTATGGAGTTGTGACCTTCTAGACCCAGCTGGTAATGATCTAAGCCAAAATTAGTTGCCATGGAAGACTTGAGGCTCCCAACCCACCATAAACAGAGCTTGAGGAAGAGGTTCTGTTACCACACTCTGAACCCAGGACTGGCCACTCACACCTAGAGAGCGAGGAATCTGAATCAACACACCCACCGTTCAAGGTTGCCCACTTCCCTACAAGGCTCTGACGTTATACTATTGAGCAGTGCATCAGCACAGAGCGCCACCTCTTTAGTTTCCGTGCAGTCTCAGGACTACTTAGGCTTAGAACAGCTAGATTGAAGTCCAGTAGCACATTAGAGAACAATAAGATTGTGGGGGTATAAACCTTTGAGAGGCAAAGCTCCTTTCATCGGGTACAAATTGGAATGAAAATCTCTGAGACCTTATATCCCAGTCTGAAGGTGGGTGTTGGAATGAAGGAACTCAAGATGCAGAGGTACAGTGCCCATAGTAATTAGCTTGATTAGAACAGAGGGGAAATGCTTGAGGGCACAAAATTAGCCTTTGTAGTGAGGTAAAAGTCCTGGGTCCTATTCAGCCCTGGGTGGGTCCATTGTTCTGAATTTGTGAATGAACTCAAGTTCAGCAATCTGAACTTTCAATGCACTTTAACGATTGTTTGCAAGTGGATTTTGCCTTTCACACCGTAAAATCCAGCTGCAAAGTGGATTGAAAGTGCATTATTTGGCATGTGTGAAAGTGATTAAATGATACATCTAGCCATATTCCTGGTGGTGAGGTGATGTCTTGTGCCATATGCGCTGATTGCGGCAAATGCTAATCACCACTGCATGGTGTGTCCCCCACCCTCTCCAGAGCTCCAAAGGCTTCCTATCCCACAAGTCACTGCTAGATTTTTAAAGGAAAAAGTTAGAAGGCCACATTTTAGAAAGAAAACGATATCGACAGACAGCTAGTCAGTCTCCGTTCTCTGGGATGGTTTGGATTCAGAACTGCATGATGAAAGATACCAAATGCCTCCTTCCCCATGAGCATAATATAACTATTTAGAATGTCACTGGCTAAAAATATTACATAAGATCATCACAGCATTCTTGAAGTGGATTCCTGAGGTCATGAGCTACCGATTCAACACATCAAAGGCATGTGGCAACACTTCTAAAAAAAATACATGTATGTCATGTGAAAATGGAAACGTCTCTGTGATTGTTGTGTCATTTAGACTAGCCCATATAAGGACTCAAATGGGCTTTGGACTTTGCCAGAGCAACTTCTTTGGACTTTGGGACGTGTCCCTGATCCCCCAGACCAGCTTTGGCCCAAAGAAGGGGGGGATAAGATTAATAATAACAATAACAGCAACAACAACAACAATAATAATAATAGAGCTGGAAGGGACCACCAGGGTCATCTAGTCCAACCCCCTGCACAATGCAGGACATTCACAACTACCTCCCCCGCAACACCACCTGTGACCCCTACTCAATGCCCAGAAAATGCCCCCCCCCAAAAAAAAACCCTCCAGGATCCCTGGCCAATCTGGAGGAAAATTGCTTCCTGACCCCAAAGTGGGATCGGATGTACCCTGGGCGTGCAAGAAAGGGCCACAAGAGCCAAACACTGATGCAACCCTTCCTGCCCTCCCCCTCATGAACTGCCTAAATTTACTGAATCAGCATTGCTGACAGATGGCCATCTAGCCTCTGCATAAAAACCTCCAAGGAAGGAGAGTCCACCACCTCCTGAGAAAGCCGCCGTGTTCCACTGAGTAACTGCTCAAACTGTCAGAAAGTTCTTCCTAATGTTTAGCCAGAAACTCTTTTGATTTAATTTCAACCTGTTGGTTCTGGTCCAACCTTCTGGGGCAACAGAAAACAACTCTGCACCATCCTCTATATGACAGCTCTTCAAGTACTTGAAGATAGATATATCACCTCCCAGTGCAGGCTAAACATACCCAGCTCTTTCAACCTTTCCTCACAGGACTTGGTCTCCAGACCCCACACCATCTTACTATTACTAATACTAACCATGGCTGACATTGGAAACTGGCTTCATGTTGTCTGTGACTGTAACAGTGACTGCAGGCCGGTTGCCCTCAAATCTTGCCAAGCACCCCCTGAGCTCTTAGCATACCTGTTAACAGTCCCTGAGCTCTTAGCACACCTGTAACAGACTGTGGGACAGTTCCAGGATGCCCTATGCATCTACGTGCACACTGATACCTACAGTGGGGGTCACGATCAAGTTCTATGTGGACGTTTACCCAATTTTTTTAAAAAAAAATTCCAGTTGCAGACTTTATCCAGAAACCCCATACCCTTGAACGACACTACTTAAATTCAGTTCCTCAGCCTGGCCAAACGCCTGCCTCTCGTACGAGTCAGGTACACTGTAAAATTTCAACGATGCCTTTAAATCTGAATGGTTTCAAGCTGTTGTAAACTCCTGCGGCAATCAAAAATAATCTGTCATGGGACCGAAGGGTATGCGAACGCTGCCACGGCTTGATCTGACGTTAGATTTATTGGAGGGTAAATCATGTCATTTATGCATCAACTCACAGGAGGAAGGGGGGGAAGCAATCCCTGTGCAGTTAATTTAATAATATACTAGAAACGAAATGATTACTGTTTCAGGTGCGCTGGCGTTAACAGCACAGTTGATGGCCTACTCTAGCAGCAAACCGTACTTGTCAAAGTTCTGGGATTAACCAGCATTTAGCTAAAAAACCATTCAGGATACCTCCAGAAGTGCATTCAGAAGAAGCAAAAGCTCCTTCTGTAGGGTTCTGTTGTGTCAAAGCAGAAACCCAACAGCCTCCCCCTCCTACCATGCAGCCTCTTGGGAAAGCTTTTTAAAACTGAGGCTTGGATTTCTCCCCCACCCCCCTTTCAGATTGCTCTGGGGGTTTTTTTGGGTTTTTGTTGTTGTGTGTTCTTAAAATGCTTTTTTATGCAGCAATTGGGTTTGGGGCGGGGAATTGTATCTCACAGTGAGCTCTACAAAGTAAGCCAATTACAAAGCAGCATTTAAAGGGGCGGGGACTTGATTTGAGCTTGGAGACTGCTGGTGCATAGATTCCCAACAGGAAAGTGCAGGTCCAGCCAGCAACGAACCTCAGGTAAAACTCCCATGCATAAACAACCTCACTGTTCTGTTCTTTCGGCAGGTGAGGGGGGAGGGACTCCTAAGATTACATTCTCATTATGTAGGTCATCGCTGGGGTTAGATGTTTCCTAAACTGGCAGTGATGAGCCCTTTGCTATTCTAAAGGGGCTGACTGATTTGCATTTGCTCAACAGAACAGCTGAAATGCGCATAACAAGTGACAGAGAAGAAGATTAAAAAAATAAAACAAAATGAAAACAGTTTTGGAATAAACAAAGGATCGACTTATAGGAAGTGGCAGTTCAGATGGCTCAAGGCCCTGGATTGGTTTTGCCACTCGGTAATTTGACTGATTCACTTGAGTGGCCAGAAGAGGACATTTTCTGCCTGATTTCAGCATAATCTGATCACCTGCTCCATGATTGCCAAGGCCAAGTCAACCGCTTTCGGTTCAGCGCGGAGGGGGTGCGGCTCATTGCTCATCGCAAAAGCAGCCTTTGCTGCATATGGGCCCAGAACTATTGAGATGTTAATGATAGTGGAATAAAACGTCTTCTGCACCTGAGGAATGGTCCCTTTTACACCTTTGCCTACCACCCAAAATGGTCATCCACCCATCAACATTAGTTTCCACAAGCCACCCAAGAAGATAACATTTCCAGGGAGGGGGAAAACAAAAGATATTGTTGCAAACGACTTTCGCAAGGAAGCTGGTGCGAGGAGGGAAAGGGGGTAGGAAAGGAGGCAAACCCCCGAACCAGTGAAGAAGCTTCCTGGTAGAAGGAGAGGAGGAAGGAGAGAAGTGAGGGAACTCCCATTCACTGGTCTACCCAGAAAGGGAAACCGCAATGGCACTTGAAAAGAAGCAGAAGCAGAAGAAAGTAGGTGAGGCTGAGAGAGCTGTGACTAGCCCAAGGTCACCCAGCTGGCTTCATGTGGAGGAGTGGGGAAACCAACCCAGTTCACCAGATCAGCATCCACCGCTCATGTGGAGGAGTGGGGAATCAAACCCGGTTCTCCAGATTAGAGTCCACCGCTCCAAACCACTGTTCTTAACCACTAACCACTACATCACGCCGGCTCTGCTTAGGAATGTACTAACTGAGCAATCCTGAAGGGGTGGTGGCAGCAGCTGTTCAGGAGCCGGCACGACCGCTATGGTGGTGTAAGGGCCACTTGCGCCGACTAAGTGGGCAGGGATGCCGATGCAGGGGCACTTACAGCAGCTCTGGAAAGCTGCACAGCAGCGTGGGCCTCGGGCCCCAGCTCTGCCTCCCTGGTAGTGTTTTTCCAGCGCAAAGCCTCACGCTGGCGGTGATGGAGGCTTTCCCGGGACATACCCAGGGGCGGAGGTGACGTTAGCTAGCTCCCAAAGCCCTTTAGGCCCTGGGACATCTCTTTTTGCAATGCGGCTACTTGCGCCTGCAAAATAGCTGACGTAGCCCCATGAAGCTCAACAGAGAAGTTTCACTGGGTTTTGTAAAAGTTACACTTTTACTCTTTTGGGGGGCGCCAGGAAGCCTCTCAGGAAGCAGTTCGGCTACGCTGCTCCCGGCCATCCCCTAACTACCCCCCACCAGGGACTATGCTCAGGCAAAGACTATGGTTAGACTGCGGATTCTGGATATTGAAAGGCAGCATGATTTGAATAGAGTTAAGAGCTTTCTTTATAATCCAGGCATGTTAAATAAGGTAGCTCTGATGCCTTATGTTAAGCTTTTAGTTAACCCTGATCATAGAAGGATTTTCACCTTATTAAGGTATGATATGCTGCCCTCAGCGATTCTTGAGGGTAGATATAGAGGTTCACCATCTAAAGAATGTGTGTGCTTATGTGGAGATGGGAATATCGAGAATATCCCCTGGGGGGGAATTTTAGGGTTCTGGGGGGGAGATTGGGACCACTGTTCAGCAAAGGGCATATTATTTGGAATGCACCTTTTGACATAGACTATTTTGGGAAGGGGGGAATTGTATTCTGAACAATGGTGAAGGGGGGAATGGAGCAAAAAAGGTTGAGAACCACTGCCCTAGAGCATATCTTTTTTGATTGTAAGATCCATAGTCATATTAGGGAAACTCTGATTACCCCCATAATTTCCCGCCACCCCGGTAAAACTAGAAGGACTCTTCGCTCAGTTATGCTAGCAGATCAAGAATCAAGAGATCACTTTCAAAGTCGCCAAATTTGGATGGATAGCCTATAAGACTTGGGTAAGCCATATATAGGCTTTTTAGCTATAATTTTTATAAAGATTAATATATAATTCTGTGAATTTATAATTTTGAAATGCTTCTTTTCTCAAAAGTTATTTGATATTCTGGAAGTTTGATTTATTATATTGATTCTATTTTTATTGGTCTTGGACTGTATTAAATACATTTATTTATCCACACACACACTCAAGATAGGAAGCCCAGGAACTGGGATAGAAAGGGGCCAAAGGAAAGAAGTGGAAGAACCACCTCCGGCTTGACAAACTCCAAACCCCTTTGCTTTAAAAGATTGGTGGCTCACTGGTATACTTAGCACTGCTGTGATTGTTACTGTGAGATATTAAAGAAACAAGCAAACAGCAAATTCTTTTAAAATACCCAAGACAAGGCCGTTGAACTTTACTGTAACCTCCCAACCCTACCCCAAAATGACACCCCTAAGCAGTCCTTGCACCCAATGGATCCATTTGCTAGTTCAACACAGTATTAGTATGGTAGATTTTGTAAATATTTAAAAATTAAGCACAAAATAGGTTTGCCAGGTCCCTCTTCACAACTGGTGGGAGGTTTTTGGGGTGGAGCCCAAGGAGGGTGGGGTTTGGGGAGGGGAGGGACTTCAATGCCATAGAGTCCAATTGCCAAAGTGGCCATTTTCTCCAGGTGAACTGATCTCTATCAGCTGGAGATCAGTTCTAACAGCAGGAATCTCCAGCTAGTACCTGGCCGGCAACCCTAGCACAAAAACTCTTTTATTTAAAAGGGCACAGCCTACAGTAGATAGCATTTGGACTTGATTTGTACAAGAAAATGTTAAAGTCTTTCCACAAATCTCACGTACTAGCAAGGATAGCTGATACAAGCTAGGGTTGCCATCTCTAGCTTGGAAAATTCCTGGAGATTTGGGGGCACAGGCTGGGGAGGGTGGAGTTTGGGGAGAGGAGGGACCCCAGCAGGGATATGATGCCATAGAGTCTGCCTTCTGAAGCTGCCATCTGCTCCAGGGGAACTGAACTCTGTAGTCTGGAGATCAGTTGTAAGTATGGTTGCCACCCTCCAGGTACTAGCTGGAGATCTCCTGCTATTACAACTGATCTCCAGCTGATAGGGATCAGTTCCCCTGTAGAAAATGGCCGCTTTGGCAATTGGGCTCTATGACATTGAAGTCCTTAGTTCTAAGTCTGGGAGAACTCCAGGCCCCACCTGGAGGCCTGGCAACCCAAGATAAGGGACTTGTGCAAAAGATTTTACTGCTTACTATCATTATCTGAAAAGCCCATCTAATCAATTATATAATCATCAATTAAGCCATTTCCTCTTAACAGTCACCCACTGCTAAAACAACAAAAGAGGAGGGGGTCTCTGCTGCCTGGAATTGATTTAACATTGTCCAGCCTATTTTCTACTTGACATATGTTCCTGTATGATTCAGCTACATTTTCTCAAATCAAAGTCCATGATCTGGCATTCCTAATCTGCTAATAAAATGAAAAGGTGACCTTGCCTAATTTAATAAGTCAGCGTAGACATACTCTTTCAACATGTTAGAGAACTCCTGAAAGGTTATCATAGCTTTCTTTTAGAAAAGGTTGCTCTCCCCTTTCCAGCCAATACTCAAAACTATGTTTTCCATTATTGAAACACAGCTTAGTATTATTTTAAAAAACCATTATTTGGATTAAGATATTTGGATTTTTGTTACTGACAATGATAAGTATTCGTTACAATCCACCTGCTTCTTTTTCACGTAAAAATCCAGTCCTGCAGATTAATAAGGAAGGTCTCTAGTTGGGATAACATTACATTTTTGTACATTTTGGCCATGGATTTAGTACTGAAGCAGTCAAGCTGACTAACCTCAATAACCATCCATGTGTCCTTAAGACAAATATAACATCCAGCAGACATTTAACCTGAGAAGCGATTCATAGCCTTTAAGTCTTGCTTTTGAAGCAGAAACCAGAGAACAAATGTGGTGTGGTGGTTGACCCAGGATCCGGGAGACCCCGGTTCAAATCCCCTCTCTACCATCAAAACTTGGACCTTGGGCCAGTCACACACTGTTGGCCTAACCTACCTCAAAAGGTTGTGTGAGGATAAAATGGATAGGACACAATGCAAGTTGCTTTAGGTCCTTATACGAGAGAAGGGCAGGGCGTAAATGAAGGAAATAAGAAAACAAATTAGAAATTAGTGATCCAGAAAATAGTCACGAAAAACCTAAATAAGTCACTATTCATGATTTGTTCTTAAATCCTGTTTGTTATCATTGTTTCCCTGGCTATTGCGCTTCAGACCAACTCTCCCCCCGCCTCCAAAGAATTATGTTTCTGTCTCCTTCCTGAATCAGTGACATGGGAGATCAAATTGAATCAGGCATGACAGCACTATATCACCCATCAGAGCTGGCTATTCTATGACACCTCTGATGGCAAGTGAAGGCAGTTCTGCACAAGTAATGGTTGAGCACAGAAACAGGGTGGACATTTATCCTAAGAATGCATCCCCCACCCCCAGTGGAGGTGTTTTTTGACACCAGTTGGGCTTCTAGAACAACTACAACCAGAGCAAAGGGTATTTGGTAAGACAGAGCTTGCTGTCTGCTAGGAAATTCCTTTGAGTAAACTAGCAGTGCAATTCTAAGGAGAGTTACTCCAGTCTAAGCCCATTCGTTTCAATGGGTTTAGACTGGAGTAACTCTCTTTAGGATTGTACTCTAGAGGGACATCTTTGTTCTATGTTTGGGATTTAAGACATTCCACATAACCCTAGGATACCTTACATACTCTTGATATTCATGCAAGGGCAGCTATGACATAGAACAGTGGTGGCGAACCTATGGCACGCGTGCAAGAGGTGGCACTCAGAGCCCTCTCTGTGGGCATGCACGCCATAGCCCCAGCACAGAGTTCGCCTGAGTTTGTTCCCCCGGCTGAGGAGGCTGGGGACCAGCGGTGCCTTCCCGGCTCCTCCCGCCTGGCGTTTGTGCTGGAGCTGAGCCCTTCGCTTAGCTCGGGTTTCCACTCTGCTCGTTCATGCAACTGAAGGTGCCTCTGAGCGTGTACAGAGGGCTGTCCCCACCATCAGCCCCCCCCCTAACAGTCTTTTTTAATTCGTATGAAGATAACAGTTAGAAAAAGAACCAAACTGAAGGGGTGGGGGCTATGCTCCAGCTGCTTTCCTTCCCCCACTTGGCCGCCCATGCAGGGTTGCCAACCTCCAGGTAGTAGCAGGAGATCTGCTATTTCAATTTAACTTGAAGAAAATGGCTGCTTTGGCAATTGGACTCTATGGCATTGAAGTCCCTCCCCAAACCCCACCCTCCTCAGGCTCCGCCCAAAAAACTCCCGCAGGTGGCAAAGAGGGACCTGGCAACCCCTAGCCTTATGTGGACTTCTTGCTGTGTTGGCACTTTGCAATAAATAAGTGGGTTTTGGGTTGCAGTTTGGGCACACGGTCTCTAAAAGGTTCGCCATCACTGACATAGAAGGCTTAAACGGCAGCTGTAACATGTACAGCATAAAAATGGAGAAGACTCCGGAAGCCTGTGATTAGACATGGATGCTGCAGTTCTCACTGAATCCAGGATTGCTCCAAAAACCTATCCCATGTACAGAGTTTCAGAGTAACTCCTGACAGGGCAGAAATAATGCAAAAAAAAGGGGGGGGGAGAGGAAGGTCTTTTGCTTTCTTACGTTTGACTCATGAAATAAATGGCTTTGGTACAAACTACACATCCCCTCACAATTCATAAATACGTGGAATAATTATTTTCAGGGGGAGTCATTTTAATCTAATTTATTGCATTTTTATGGAGTGCTAGACCAACTTCTTATTCGCAGTCTGTCAGAACGGCAGCAAATTATGGCAAACATAACATTAAATGCTGTGTCATAAAGCAAATATTTATCTAATTTGGGATTCTGTACATCTTAAAAAGCATGATGGCTTGCTTTTCTCATGTCAAAGGCAAATAAGTGTCTGCATTATTTCTATGGGCTGTACAGACTAAAGGGGGCATCATTATCAGTCAAGCAATTCTAAGAGCTGCCGTTACCACTTAAGATTTTTATTATAATACATGACTCTCTTTTATGTTCCAGTGGAGACCATGACAATCCTTTACAAAAAACCAAACTGCAATCCAGTGACATAATGCAAGCCCACAGGATTACAGCAGACTAGAAAACATGATGACCACTGTATTAACAATTCAGAAACCCATAATTTCCTTATAACTTTCCATAATATGAAGCACTATGAAGAGCCAGCATGGTGTAATGGTTAAGAGCGGTGGTTTGGAGTGGTGGACTCTAATGTAGAGAACCGGGTTTGATTCCCCATTTCTCCATGTGAGTGGCGGTTTCCCCACTCCTCCACATGAAGCCAGCTGGGTGACCTTGGGCTAGTCACAGCTCCCTTCAAGTTCACTCACTACCTCACAGGGTGTCTGTTGTGGGGAGGGGAAGGGAAGGTGATTGTAAGCCAGTTTGATTCTTCCTTAAGTGGTAGAGAAAGTCGACATATAAAAACCAACTCGTCTTCGTCTTCTACTATTGCAATGGCCATGCCTTGCACATACCTAGGCCCACTGCTTCAAACTTTAGTACCATCCCATCCTAGAGCTTAGCCTTCCCCACAAGTCTAGCATGAGGTGTCTGCCAGGTCTCTTGGAGCTACAAGCAGTAGCAGCTCTGGGAGACAATGTCCCACCCGTACTTTAGAAATTTTTCAGTTCTCAACTGGTTCCCAGCCTTTGGATTGTTTGGATATCAGGAGAATCCCTGTCCTGGACATCCTACTGATGACCTACTGTCCCCAAAACAAGGCTTCTGTATGGATCATCTTCTCTCAAACAGTCCAGGCCCCCCAACGTTACCACCAGTATCTGCTACAGAAAGATACTTCAGGCACTAACAGAAAGCTGAGTGAGATTTAGCCCTAGCTTCTCCCACAGCTTCCCACTGTACCTTGGTGACCCTGGCTGGCTCTCAGGTTCTTTCAGGTCAAGTCTCAGCCCTTGGCCGGGAAACTAGATGGGCCATGTTCTTCCTATTTAGCTCATCTCCTGTTTCCAACATCATGACTTCCACCTGATGCCATAAAGTTCCCCCAGTTGTGTCTTCTATCTTCCTCAGCTTCCCTTCCTTCTTTCAGCCTTCCAGTGGCAAGTTCCCCAGAAAGAAATGCCTGTGGAAGTTCAAGTAATCCAATGCCTTAGGATTCCGAAGAATAACTATTATCAACTCTGACAACTTCTATTACAGGCAGAGTACTACAAGTAGCAGCTACCAGTAGGAAATAGCATCGATTCAGTTCTTCTTAAATTCCTATGTTCCATCTCTGGAATTTCAAATTGTGTAGTGGGGGTGGCCCTCCGAGAGGAACTTGGACAATCATCTCTTGAAGCTTGGGCTTGGATGAAGGCCTTTTCTCTTAAAGTTAAAATTATACACTATGAAACCCAAGAGGGCTACCTCAGATTGATCAGGGAGGATTGATATGCTTCCCATTTGGATAAGCTTGTAGAGCAGTGACTTCAGATCCTCAGTCTTTCCTTGGATTCCCTTCAAACAGCCATCTAATTCTGAGGATGCTGCTGATGTTCTGAACCAGCGCTTGGAGTCAGTAATGGGCTGGATGAGGGTGAACAAGCTGGAACATAATCCTGACAACACAGAGGTTCTCTGGGTTAGTGGAAAGGCAGAAATGGGACTTGAGATCTTTCCTGTCTTAAATGGGGTTATGGGGGTGGAAAGTGCCGTCTAGGCACAGCTGACTTATAGTCACCCCATATGGTTTTCAAGGCAAGAGACATTCAGAGGTGGTTTGCCACTGCCTGAGAGATTTCTTAGAGAACTGTGACTGGCCCAAGGTCACTCAGCTGGCTTCGTGTACAGGAGCGGGGAAACAAATCCCGTTCACCAGATTAGCCTCCGCCGTTCCTGTGGAAGAGTGGGGAATCAACCCCAGTTGTCCAGATCAGAGTCCACCGCTCCAAACCACTGCTCTTAACCACTACACCATGCTGATACAATTATATCAGACTGTGATCATATGTAGGGAATCATATGTAGGGAATCATCCATGGAGCCATAGTGCCTAGATGGAAGACTTCTTGGACAGAAACCTCCCTGAGAAATAATAATAATTTACTAATGATTTATTAATAAGCATGTAGGTGCTGTGAAAAAAATGGTTTAAAAGACAAGCCCTGTCTACAGGTTTACATCTAAAGACAATACCATTGGAAAGAGAAGCAGTTATCCGATATCAGACTTAGGGAAAAGGAAATACAGTTTCAGAATGATAAAACATCAAGCCAGTAAAACGGTATTTTTCAAAAAAAAAAAGGCAAAAAACCATGTGCCAATAACTCATATCCGCGTCAATTAAAAATTGCCCTCCCCTAATTTAGTTTTATTCAATTGATCGCTCTATTCTGGCTTGCACACCTAGTTCATATATTTATCCATTTTTATTGGTAGAAAAACCCCGCTTTCTATGATCCGGGAAGGCATTTCTCATGAGCACGTGATCTGTATAAAATACTTCTCGTTTTGGTCTGGTTTGAGGGCACAGCAGATGGAACGCAGGGTACTGTGGGATCTGCCATTTATCACAGTGACAGTGCGTGGGTAGCCGTGATCCTCTCACCACAGGGGGGAAGTCGAATGAGGAGCAGGATTCTGAAGCTGGACTTTGTGGAGTTTGGCAACACTTGCGCTGCTCATTAACTTAATCATATTAATTTATTAGCCACATACATCAAAGTAATTCACTGCAGAACTGTCACCAAGAACCATTTATAACCGTTAACGTTCTCCACAAAGAGGAGAAGCAAGGCAGTCATTCTGAAGGAGCGCGGTTTGTTTCGATTGTTCATAATTCCTTTTAAAGAATTGGAAAAAAGAAAAGAATCAGGGCTGGTTGGTTTCTCACAGCCATGACGGATTGTTGGGATTTTTTTTTTTTTTTTTACCAGCCCCCCCTTTACACTTTTAGCATCAACTAAAGATAAAGGTCCCCTGTGCAAGCACCGGGTCATTCCTGACCCATGGGGTGACGTCACATCCCGACATTTCCTAGGCAGACTTTGTTTATGGGGTGGTTTGCCAGTGCCTTAATAGTCTTTGGTCACTGACACCTCGGGACTAGAGGGGTGGCTGCCCCTAGGGTTGCCAGGTCCCTCTTCGCCTCTGGAGGGAGATTTTTGGGGAGGAGTCCGAGGAGGGTGGGGTATGGGGAGGGGAGGGACTTCAATGCCATGGAGTCCAATTGCCGCAGCGGCCATTTTCTAGGTGAACTGATCTCTATTGGCCAGAGATCAGTGGTAATAGCGGGAGATCTCCAGCTAGTACCTGGAGGTTGGCAACCCTACTGCCTCAGCTGGTTTGCAGGCCAGAGCTCTCAAGGAGGAGATCCGGCCCCTGGGTTGCATTCTTAACACCGCTTCTGTAAAGCAAGTAAGGCTATGAGAAAATGACTCACCTAGGGAGTTTGATGGTTGATTTGAATCTAGGGCTCCCCAGTCCCATTCCCCAACCTATTGCATTTCACCAGCATTTGCAATGGCAGCCATTTCTGGTTTTAGTTTTTTGGTGTGTTTTTTAAATACGTGTCTATTTTCTTATGATTTTGCCTTCTGGTGAGATTTTGGGTGTGCCTTTAAAAACGTTTCCTTCCACGCCCACCTCTTTCCCTTCCCTTAACCACCTAAACAAACAGGTTGTTGAATACGGTTCAGTTGCTTCTATTCTGTAATAAGTACGAGATCCCAATCTGACCTTAAGCATTCTATGAAATATTCTTAATTATAAAAAAACAAAACAAAAAAACAGTAAATCCATGGAAGGCCAAACATTGGGGCAGACATGTAAAAATAAGTAAATCAAAAGGAAAACTAGAGCAAATATGGAAGGGGGGCCCAGCCTTTTCAACCCTGCAGGCACCTTTGGAATTCTGACAGAGGGCGGTGGGCGCAACTAAAAAATGGCCGCTGCAGGAGGCGGAGCCAACCACAAAATGTTAGACAGTGATGCATAACTCTAATAGTAACTTTTCAACATTTCAGGCAGAAGCTCCATTTTAACGGGGATGCCTTTTAAGATTAGCACTCACAGTAATGTAGTGAAGATTCTTGTGCAATGGTAGCAGCTGTAGCTGAAGCAACTTTTAAAACATCTGCACAGCCAATGAGGTTTCTCATTGTCAATCAGAAGCCGAGCTGGGCAAAAGCCTTCCACCAATTTTCTAAAAGCACTTGGTGGATACTTTGAAGCTTGATTTTACTGTGTGAAATGGCAAAATCCATTTGCAAACAATTGTTAAGGTGCATTGAAAGTGGACTGAAAGTGCATTATTTGGCATGTGTGAAAGTGCCCTTATTAGGCAAACCATTCTTTCTCTGCCACCCTCCACATCGGAATAACAATATTGGCCTGCCTTATATGACTGTTGTAAAGCTTACAACAAGGTAATGTATGAGCACCTGGAAAGCGCTACATTAAAATGGGCTACTGGTATTACTTCGGAAGCCAGAGTAGTGCACACTGTTGCAGAACATATTAACAAGGTAGGTGGGAAAGAACCTTCCGGGCCATGTAATGGCGGAGAAGAGCTTATGCAATGTGAGGAAAGAGGTGTGAAAAGCCTACAAGCATGTTCCTGTTTTCACTGGTGACATGTGGGAGCGTATGTGATGTGAGCTTAGAACTACTGATCCCAAACAGTTCATGCTCCATAACAGCTGCTCTCTTTGCTCAGTGGCTGCTACCACGCAGAAAACCATTTGTGAACAGAGGCTCATACAATGAGAAGATTTAAATTGCCACTTTAAAAAAAATGGCATTGCTCTTATGCCTTTAAAGCAGCCGGACATGCAAAAATTTAAAGCTCCCTTCGCTTGGCAGTTGTGATGCACAAGCTGCCCCTTAATACTACTTGTTTTTATGGATATCTTATTAACATGTAAAGGGACGATTGCCTTGACAACAACTATCTTGCTCTGCACCTAGGCATATATTGCCCTCCCCCCCTTGTTCTAACTGATAAGTAGGGTTGCCAGCTCCGAGTTGGAAAATACCTGGAGATTTTTGGGGCAAAGCATGAGGAGGGTGGGGTTTGGTGAGGGGAGGGACTTCAATGCCATAGAGTTCAGTGGCCAAAGCTGTCATTTTTTCCAGGTGAACTGATCTCTATCGGCTGGAGATCAGTTGTAATAGCAGGAGATCTCCAGCTAGTACCTGAAGGATTAAGGAAACAAGAGACCTATGCTGAAATAGTGTAGACTAATGAAAAAAACAGAACGAGGCTCAAATATACAAATGAAAAAGCAAGATTAACTATTGGAGTAATGATTGTATTTTCTCAAGCAATTAGCAAATGCAACTCCAAAGGAAAACAAACTATATATACTGGCGTGTTGCTGGACACACCCACCAGAAAAAACAAAGCTGCCACGCAGGGCTTAAGGCAATAAATAATATGGTTTGTGACAATTAACTAATTGGAGGATGGCAACCCTACTGATAAGGTGCTAAGCATGGAAGGTTCAGACCAATGCTTCATGCATTTCCACATTCTATCCTGCAAACAGAGGCTAGCCAGAGGGCTCAGGGACATTTAGAAGCCAACTGCACAGAAGAAGATGCTAATGTCTGTCTTTCTCACCCTCTGGAGTCCTGGTCATCTCCAAGACTGATAATTTAGCAGGGAGGCCCATCAAAACTGCTGCTTCCACAGCTTGGATCTTCTTGAGGAGAACTCTTTGCTGTCTGGAGATTACCCCAATCTGCCCAGCTAGAGGCCGAACGACACATTACATTTTGTCATGAGTTGGGTCTCAGCAAACAACTCCTCCCGCAGGACCACTTTGAGTGGGGAAAACAGTGCAGGATGGAAGCCAAGAGCCCTTCACTCCACACACCCCCCCACTGCAGTCCCAATTCAAATCAGTGCCCCACAGACCTTTAAAATGTTGTTCCCCACAGCTGCTTTGTGGCTGCAGGGAAAGAGAGTCAAATCTTACAAAGTATAAAATGTAGTTTGGCCCTTGGAGGTTATGATTTCCAGAGAGACAGAGGAGTTTCTCACACCCCTGTTGAACAGCCTCCGGCATTTGACAGCCATTAGTGTATTGTTTCTAGCTTCCTGAATTTATTTATTTATCCTATTTACAGGAGAAATCTGCCAACTGCAGCTTCTCCCATCCCCAAAGCACGGGGCTCAGGCAATCCTCAAGAGGTAAACAAGTATCAACAAACAGCAGGGGCTGGGGTGTGTGTGTGTGGATTTCACATGACGATTGGTCAATTCTTTAGTCAATTCTTCAGCTGTTTAAGTAAAAGCTGAAATTACAACAACAACAAAAAATGACTGGGGATAGAGGTCCTTTGCCTGCCTGTCTTAGGGTAGTTCCATACATGACAATTGAGGCGGGAGACACCAGCAGGACACTGACTCTTCCCACAACAAACATGTGCCAGATGGCCATTGAATGCGCCAAGGTTCTTAGATGCGCGCACATGGATATTTAAAGATGTACATATGTACGACTCCCACACTTTACATTTATTTAACTACTGAAACTGTCTGTCTCTCTGCAAAATGCTCAAGGTCGCTCCCAAGATCCATAAAACGCTACCGTAAAACATCATCCAAATGCTGATGAGCTAAAAACGCATCAAGACAATAAAGCATCGACCAAAGCACAGAGGCATTCTCTTCTCCCCTCTCCTCAAAGAAACTTGCTCAGAAGAATGTCAGGGCAAACAAAGAAAGTTTTCACGTGATGCCATCCATGATGCTGGAAAATCATGCTCTGGGCAAATTGCTGCAAGAAGGGCATTCCACAGCCATGGTGTCACCACAGAAAAGGCCCCGTCCCTGTTCACTACACACCTAGCCTTGGAAAGTGGGGGCACACAGAGCAGGGCCTTTAATGAGGAGCCTAACGGGTGAGCTTAGGTTCATAGGGTAGTAGGCGGTCCTTCAAATACCCCTGTGCAAGACCATCTAGGGCTGCGGAACGTGCGCTGCGGGGAAGATGGCTGAGACTGGAGAAGAAGTTCTGCCCTCTTTCACTGGCCTGTGGGCTGTAAGATAGTTCCATCCCATCCATCAAAGCAAGATCAGCCTAGGAAAATTGTATACAAGTTCCTTCTAACTGATCTCCTTCCCCTCAGCTTCCCTTGTGTGTCATGTCTTAAGCCTGAGGGCAAGACCTGTCCCTTTATTGACATAAAACATTTTGGGATACAACTGTCGGGAAAACGGGAAACATACATACAAATCAATAGGATGCAAATTATGGACCTGCATTTAACTGGCTGAACAGACATCTCCACCGGAGCCTTGCGTTTTGAGAAAATTAGAGAAGCGGTTGTTACGCCCTTCCCACAAGAATTGAAGAAAGTACTCGTGAAGTCTATAAGGCCCTTTGAAATAAACGTTTCCCCCCTATCACATAACCAAGTATCTAATGGCACTTTCCCTTTAAGGAAATTACGATTAATGAAGAACTAAATCGCAAATCCATTAGGTTTTAGTCAGCACAGCAACACAGCCTGGGTTTTCATGAATGCTCAAAAAAAAATCCAATAATGTAACCTCTGGTAAAGCTTGAAAAGCCCTGAAGGACAAGGCAGTTAGATCAATATTAGTTTATTTCAACTGCTGCGCAGTAGGGAGAGAGAGAGCTGATCATCCCGTGGATTTTATTACCTGTTGGGGAGATAAGTCCTGGTGATAAGAGGCCGGGCACTCCGTGGGGCAGAAGGCGCGTGTTCTCTTGTATCGCAACCCCCAGAGAGCGCTTGGGGGGTCTCCCCGGTCGTGAACTGTTGAAACAAAAGTGAAAATAAACTTTAAGTGCTCTTTTGTCAAAAGGATTTGCATAGTAATGCACTTTGCATTGATTTTTTTTTTTTTAAGGCCCTGAATGGCGGAGTCCTTGGCTGTTTTCTAAGCACACTTCCAGCACTTTAACTCTTTCTGTACTCTCAAGACACCAAAGGATGATCGGGGACTTTAGACGTTTTCATCCAGCCTGTCTTCCAAGGAGCGCAAGTAGGGTTGCCAGCTCCAGCTTGGGAAACACCTGGAGATTTTTGGGGCGGAGCCTGAGGAGGGTGAGGTTTGGGGAGGGACTTCAATGCCGTAGAGTCCAATTGCCGAAGCGGGCAATGTTTCCAGGTGAACTGATCTCTATCAGCTGCAGATCAGTTCTAATAGCGAGAGATTTCCAGCCACCACCTGGAGATTGGCAACCCTAAGCACAAGGTGGTGTACATAGTTCTCTCCCACCATAGGTTAGGAAATTCCTGGAGATTTGGGGGTGGTGTCTGTGGAGGGCAGGGTTTGGGGGAGGGGAGGGACCGTCGAGGAGTATAATGCCATAGAGCCCACCCTCCAAAGAAGCCATTTCCTCCAGGGGAACTAATCTCTGTAGCCTAGAGATCAGGTGTAATGCCAGAAGATCTCCAGGTCCCACCTGGAAGTTGGCAACCCTAAAACAGCCCTGTGAGGTAGGGTTAGGCTGAAAGAGAACAAATGGGGCTCAAGGTCCTCCACCGAATTTCATAGCTGAGTAACAGGGTTGCCAGGTCCCTAGGGCGGGGTTTGGGGAGGGGAGAGACTTCAATGCCGTAGAGTTCAATTGCCAAAGTGGCCATTTTTCTCCAGGTGATCTGATCTCTATCAGCTGGAGGTCAGTTGAATTAGCAGGGGATCTCCTGCTACTACCTGGCAGTTGGCAACCCTACTGAGTAAGGATCTGAATGCTGCCTTTGCCTGATAAGCTAACCCACGACTCCACCCTGGCTCCCAATACTATGCCTTAAATTAGAAGGTGATCTGCCTTTCTTAACCCTTGATGGGGGGATAGCTGTGAAATCCAATTTCAAGGAGAAAACGCAAGACCATTTCACCAGCCAAGCCAATCCTATAATTATTTTTATTATATTTTGTGAACAATTTCTGCCTTTGTACCTATGTACTCTTCTTGTACCAATGAGAGTAAAGACAGTCCAGATTTTCAAACATCCTTTCCCATGGAGTAATCTAAAGCCACATCTGACACCTTATCTTATATGAGGCTGCCAATTAAGATCATCTTCAGAGGCTTGGCTCTGTGCGCTCCCATATACACAGCTAGATGAGCGAGCCCCAGAGACAGGGCCTTTTCTGTAGTGGCGCCCAAGCTCTGAAATGCTTTCCCTAAAACTTACAAGCATTTAGGTGCAAAAACGTTTTCTTTTTTAAAAAAAAATTCACAAGCTTTTCAAATGGTCCTTCCTTGTGGAGCTTTATTAGTTGTCCTGCTTTTACCCAATTTAAAAAGAAACAAAATCCCAAAATCCTCTCATTTTATTTAGGCTTTTCTAAGGTTTTAAGTTCTTCTCAGTTTTTACTGCGAGGTTATTTTAAAATGTTTTACCCAGAAACACTGAAAATGATGCCATTTTAAATGATTTTAAATGACCTACAAATATTATCTCTATATTTGTTGCTTTCACTGCTGTTCTTACTTTTTAAAAATCATTTTTTCGCTATTTGTAGCTTTTTCTTATCGTAAAGCTCCTTGGAGAGGTGGGGCCTAAATATTTTAAATAAAACAAACAAACATTATACTGCACAGCCTATTATTGAAAGGACTTCAGTCATTTATCTTTCTGACCATTCAGCCCCAGCTTTCCTTCTTCCAAGACTGATTTGCTGCTTCTGCATGCTGTGTAAGGGGCTCAAGCGAATGTCCCCCCACAACCTATCAAACTCACACATATTTCAGCCCCTCGGCACAAACTTTCCAGGAGCTGCAGCTAAGGATTTTAATCCATGATGTAAAAGACAAGGAAACAGCATCATGGGGACTGCTTCAGGTTCCAAATTTCAGAACAAAGAGGAGAGGTCTCACATGATAAATACAATATTTGTTATTCTAATCTTTCATGAATAGTGACTGTGAACAAACTAACATGCATGGAAACCGCGAATTTATTTATTATATTTGTTGCCTACCTGTCTTCCATTACAGTAGCCAAAATCTTCTAACCAGGCAATGATATGACCAGTACCTCTTTAAGTTTCAGCAAGGGTTAATTTAACTAGTCATTTAAATTGTAACACTACAATTTTGTAACACTACAAAACCCATCGTGCAGTATGACAACAGATGATATATGCACATGGGCAGAAGCATCTGAGGTCTTTAATCCCGACTAAATACAACAAACTAGGCAAAATTTGCCACTAACTTCTCTGCCTGGGAGAACTATATTTCACCCGGACGACTAACAGAGCTTTTGACAAAACAGTGTGAAACACAACCATCCTGCAACAACGGATGAGAGGTTCATAGCAAGACCATTCCCCTCCCAGCAAATTACTTTTCCTGTTCGCTAAGAAATGAAAGTTAAACTTCACTCCATCACGCCTGTAGTGGCAAAGCTCTTTATCAAAAGACGACAAACTTGGTGTTTAAATGGCAGAAATTTCTGGTATCATTGCACAAAGGTGCCATTACTGCATTCACATTTCGACAAGACATGTGCATGCCATTTGTTTTATTGTACATCTGTCTGGCACCCTGTGAAAATCATGAAATTATTCTTCACTTTACTATTTGAGCCCCGCACCTGTCTCCTCTTACCTAGATGAAATTTCAGTTCACTGTTTTTATATATGTGTGGTTTTTGCTTTTTTTAACTGGTGAGTACATTTTTAGTTGACTTTGGGGAGTCCTATACAGTACAATCTAAGATGTGCTGTACAAATCAATACATCTAATCGCACAACAACTCCCAGCTGCCTGCTCGTGCAAGCGCTGAGCCCAGTGGGTCTACACACACATCCTCGATCACCACAAGTGTGCAACTCTGCATTTGGCTATTGATCCAACACATTTTCACCCCACCCTTCCTCCAAGGAGATCAGAGGGCATACAGGATACTTTGCTCTCCCTTCTATCCTCACAACACCCTTGTAAGGTAGATAAGTCTGAAAGCGACTCGACCAAAGTAACACACTGAGCATCATGTCTGGGAAAGGGTTTGGACTCAGAGCTCCTTGGTTCTAGCCTGATGCGCTTATACCGCACTGGCTCCCTATGCATACACAGAGGTCACATTGGACTGAGAGCCAAAACATGATATAATTTACAAAGGCCACAGGTGCTATGGGATAATTTGCATCAACCTACTAGTTTGAGGAGCTGAATTTTTGTGGGAAAACATTTTTATATGAACGAAAAGAAAACTTGGGGACAGGGTACCAAATGTTTTATAGTGGGGGGAGCCCTAAATCTTCTTTTTCTGCACTATTTTGTTTCTATATGCTGCCAACCTTGGTAATTATTATGGTGCTTTCCCCCCTTCTTGACGGCTACGTAATCCAACCAATCAGGGTTCATGTTATCAACAGCATGATGATACCATGATGCTAATTAGCTCTGAAACAGATGGCACTGTTTTGCAGGGGACAAATTATTTCCCCAAACATATCCATTGTCTTGACTCAGCCCTGTATCAGCTCACAGTGCTAAAACATTAAAAGCTTTAATAGGGTGCCAGGGAGGTGTCATGAGGAGAGGACCCCTTCAGAACCCCAGTTTCACCAGCGGGAGGTGAGTTTTCTGGCAGAGTAAAAAGATGGGACTATCCTGCTAGCCTAGCAGCCTCGGTATAAGATCAGGGTTGAGTTTGTTTCTCCTCTTCTTGCAGCTATTAAAGCCTGGGCATAGCCCAGTGGACTCAGCGGACATCAGAAGCTCGTCGTGAGCAAAAGACTCAAGACCTGAAGGAAAAAAGGGCATCTGATATTCTGTCGTGGCTAACTCTCCATAGTTTTGTAAACTTCTAAATAAACTTTTAGAAGCCGTTTGTCTGCAGAAAACTGAACAAAGTCGACCTGCTGATGGATGCCGTGGCTGTACTTTCAAATATACTAGAATCAGATGTAAATTTACATATTAATCAAGACAAATAAACATGTGGTGATTTAACTAGGAAACAGTCTGATGACAATTTAATCAGCACAGGTTGAAAGGTCCATCACTACCGCATCCTGTTGCAGTGAAAATATTGATTGTGTTACTGATTTCGGTAATGCCTTATTTTGCAGGGCACAAATAACCATGTAATTACTCTTTAATTGAATGGTGATTGCTTGCTAGCAATTATTAAGTTTTTTATAAACAAGATTATTTATACTCAGCAATATAAAACAATATTTCATCTTTTGGAGAGGGTTGTAAGTTGATAGTTATGGTCCATGGTTCAAATATCCCAACTGTGAATCCCGTTCGTATGGAGGACCGAGTTAGCACATGTGCACCCCCATATTAAGGCTCATTCAAACTTCACACCAAATCGTGGTTTGACATTACATCCAAGCTGTCAAACCATTCTTTGTGATTGGACACCAATCCATGGTTTGAAGCTGGTTGATAAGCTCTGGTTTGGTGTTACATTTGAACTGACAAAAAGAACGGAAAGCGGTTTTTGCATGTATGCGCCAATTCACACCACATTTCCTTTGTAAAGGACAGAGGGAAGCATGAAATCAAGGTGCAAACTGTCCCACACATCACTATGCATATAGTCCCACACATCACTATGCATATAGTACTGAAATGCAAACATGTGGTCTTCTACTCTACAAACAAGATTGATGGCTAAATGAGAAATGGACAAATCTGGGGATAAGGCCATTCAAAACCCAAAAGATCTTGATCCAGAGAAAGAGAACTGCATGTCTTGGTGAAATAACTGAAAAGCTGCCCTATACCGAGTCAGACCACTGGTCCACCTAACTCAGTTTTATCTTCTCTGACCAGCAGCGACTTTCCAAGGACTCAAGCACGATTACTGGGTAGCTCTGTTACCTGAAATCCTTTAAAATGGAGAAGCACTGAACCGAACCTTGGCTCTTCTGCTTGCAAGGCATCTACTGATATATGTACTGCTCCCTCTCCCATGCAGCACCAGCTCAAGTTCTACTGATCTCATAAATGTGGCTAACTTTTTCAGGATCACATAAATCCAAGTGATGGAGCCTTAAACGCCTGATTGTGAGGCCAACTGTGCGTGGTAAAAATGGAGGAAAACTACTGAAAGGGCGATTGTGGGACTCCCTGCCGCAGGATGTGGTGATGGCTGCCAACTTGGAAGGCTTTAAGAGGGGAGTGGACATGTTCATGGAGAAGAAGGCTATCCATGGCTACTAGTCAAAATGAATACTAGTCATGATGCATACCTATTCTCTCCAGGATCAGAGGCGCATGCCTATTATATTAGGTGCTGTGGAACACAGGCAGGATAATACTGCTGCAGTTGTCTTGTTTGTGGGGTTCCTAGAGGCACTTGGTTGGCCACGGTGTGAACAGACTGCTGGACTTGATGGGCCTTGGTCTGATCCAGCAGGGCTTTTCTTATGTTCTTATGTTTTTATGATTGTAGGTACATAAAGCCGTAAACCAAAGTTGCTGGGCCACTATGACCGTCTCTTACAGCTTACTACTTGGTAGACACAGAACATGAGAGACCGTGAGGCCCCCTGGTCAGGTACTGCAATGGGTTCTACACCAATGGCATCTCCATGCTTCAAACCCTCAAAAAGAAGAAGAGGGTCATGCTGGATCATGTCTGGACTACCACCACTGTGAAGGCAACTTGGTTTCGCACATTATGAAGAAGAGTTGTTTTTTATAGGCCGACTTTCTCTACCACTTAAGGGAGAATCAAACTGGCTTACAATCACCTTCCCTTCCCCACAACAGACACCCTGTGAGGAAGGTGGGGCTGAGAGTGTGACTAGCCCAAAGTCACCCAGCTGGCTTAGTGTGTAGGAATGGGGAAACAAATCCAGTTCACCAGATTAGCCTCCGCCACTCATGTGGAGGAGTGGGGAATCAAACCGCTCCAAACCACCCCTCTTAACCACTACACCATGCTGCTTGGTACTAGTTTTCGTCAGCACAAGCCCTCTGCATCCCACCCAGACTGAGCACAAAATCTTAATGTTGAAACAATCATCATTAAAAGGGCAGGGTGGATCTGAAGCCCTTTTGACAGTTCAGCTTTACAAAATTAACATTGGATGTAACATTTTGCAGGATTAATGGAGGAATACTGTCCCGCAGAAGCTTGATTTCCTCTGGGGGTCTAGCCCACCATTTAGGCATAATTTATCCTGATGCTCTGCCTTTCATTTCCTGGCCTTCATTAGCGAAACTGAAATAGTATCCTATCCCCCTGAGTGCTGAGAATAAACCAACTGGAAATATATTTCAGCAGTACTTCATGTTTCTGAAACGGAAGTGGATTACCACCCAGCGACATTAACTTTGCTGTCTCCCTATAAACTTTCTGGGCTTGGCAGTTATCTAGATGAGAAGGGAAAGCGTTGCGTCTTTGGATGCCAATGAGATATGACACATTCAAAAATATATTTGTTACAAGTGGTGATAAATGAGGGAGCCGATACCGTGGCGGTGAAGCCTTATTTATTTTTTATTTTTTGAATTTCAGCAGAGAGTACTTCATTTTTTGACACCTGATACTTATGAATCAACGCCAGGCAATTTGACAAGTTGCTCTGATTTGGGTGAATTTCTACCATCACCACCACCACCCTTCACAAGAGTGGATTAATAAATTACTTATTGGCTGTAGGAAGCTTTTTAAAGGGATTGGATGTTTGACTTTGCAAATTCTAACATGCTCAGTTCATCCACAGCCTAGTTAAGCCGATGAAGTTGGAGTTGAACGATGGGTTAGATCCAATTTAGTGGGTTAGATCTACTGGTTTAGATCCAGTTCCTTCAACTTAACTGGGTTATTGATTGGGATCTTTTAAAAGGGCATCCTATTGGACACCAAGGCTTACGCTGTATATAATGCAAACAACAACAGCTTAATATTTATTTATAAAATTTATATCCCACCTTTCAGCCCAGACAGGGCCACCAAAGGGCTAACAATTAAGGATGGAACATTTTAAAATCCATTATAAAAGCAATTAAAACCACAAATAAAACAGTTTCTGTCTTGAAGAATTTTCTAACAGTTAGACCAGAGCCTTAGTGGAACAGGCTTCCTCGGGAGGTGATAAGCTCTCCTTCCCTGGAGGTTTTAAAGAAGAGGTTAGATGGCCATTTGTCAGCAATGCTGATTCTGTGGCCTTAGGCAGATGATGAGAGGGAAGGCACCTTGGACATCTTCTGGTCACTGGGTGTGTGTGTGGGGGGGAGTGAATGTCCTGCATTGTGAATGTCCATGTGAATGTCCTGCATTGTGCAGGGGGTTGGACTAGATGACCCTGGTGGTCCCTTCCAACTCTATAATTATACGATTCTATGATTCTATGTATGGTGTTGGAAAGTGCCATGAAGTTGTAGCTGACTTCTGGTGACCCTGTAGGGTTTTCAAGGCAAGAGATGCTCAGAGGTGGTTTGCCATTGCCTGTCTCTGTGTAGCAACCCTGGAATTCCTTGGAGGTCTTCCATCCAAATACTAACCAGGGCCAACCCTGCTTAGATGCCAAGCCCTGATGAGATCAGGCTAGCCTGGGCCATCCAGGTTTGGGCAAAACATGTATACAAAGCAAAAAATTAAAACATGGGGCTGTAAGGAGAGGTCATTAAGGGAACACCAAACCACCTCTGTTAGTCTCTTGCCATGAAAACCCCAAAAGGGTCGCCATAAGTCGGCTGCGACTTGACGGCACTTTACACACACACAAACAAAACACCAAAAACATTCTATGGAAGGAGACGGACGAATATCCTGGGGGAAGGAGTTCCACAATTTTGGTGCCACAACCAAGAAGGCTCCTCTCTTAGGTTGCCCCCCACCTAAACTCAGAAGGCAATGACACCCAAAGCAAGGCCTTAGGAGTTTATCAGTGCAGTTGGATAAGTTACCACTGTTATCTGCCTCAACTTGCCTTACTTTGCTTCTCATACTTGCAGCTCCAAGAATCCCCACTCATGCAATGATGGAAACCTAATCTGAGACATAAAGTCCAAAGAAGGCATTCAAACTCAGGGTCTGAAGATGGTGAGTTTCAATAGGATCAGATCATAAGTTACAGTCTGCTGGCACTTGATGGAGCAACCTTGCTGAAGCTTAAGCAGTTCTGGAACTGGTCAGTGCCTGGATGGGAAACCTCCAAAGAATCCTATGTCTGCCATCTTGAGTTCCATTCAAGAGAGTCAGATATGAACACAAGTAATGAATTAGCAACCAAAACCTCCCAATTGGATTTATGAGGGAAGAATCTAACATCTGTAATTTAAGAATTTTAACATGTAAAGACCATACTCTACGGTCTTTGCATGTTAAAATTCCTACGTTTCAATATAAGCAATTGCCTTGTTGCCTTCCTACAATTGTGTTAACAGCATTAAACCAAGCCTCTCTCCAGTTGGGATTTCCTCTCACATTTGCAAGATGCCAGATGAAGTTAAACTCTACATGACCCTGTTGAGTGTTTAGGAAGAGAAAGGAAACTTTGACCTCTCCGCAACCTGATTCTGTCTCCTCTCCGTGTTGGCAAACTGATCACTTGTCTAACTATTGGACTACATTGTATTACCAAACCAGATCAAAGGCAACAACAGGCCAATTCAGCAGCGGGAGGAAAAAAAGCCAACCATGCAAAATGGGCAATTAACATTAATCATACATGAAGTTGTTTAAGCGGATAAGGAGAACCTGGTCTCTATAGCAACCCTCATAAAACAGGGCTGGGTGGGTAATGCTTGGACTCTCGCCTTACTATATTCGGTGGGAACTCGAGGCCATTGTGGCTTAGCTCCTGCCGACCAAACTGACTTAGTAAAAAGACACAATGCTACTATACAGCGCCTCATGATGTTATGTGTAGATCCAGCTTCACACACCATTTCTGGGCTAGCTCAATCCTCATCCTTGGGCTGGTCACACACTCGCAGCCTCAACCCTCACTCCCTCCAGGTTGCTGTAAACGGTTTCGACTAAAACTGGACTGTTTCTCGGGCCCTACAGTGGTCCCTATGCCTCAAAAATGAGCGAAGTCTGTTTATTATTTCAACACGATGATTGTCTGGGGCAGTTAAATTGTTTTACGTTTACATTGTGGTTTTCGTGCATTTTATGTATTGATTATTACGTTAGCCGCCCTGAGCCCAGCCTTGGCCAGGGATTGAGGGTGGGATAAAAATCTAAATAAACAAATAAATACTTGGATGGGAGACGTCCAAGGAATACCAGGGTCATGGCGTGGAGACAGGCAATGGCAAACCACCTCTGAACGTCTCTTGCCTTGAAAACCCTACGGCAGGGGTGGGGAACCTCCGGCCCGCGAGCTCATTTTATCCAGCCCCCGGCATGCCTGCCGAGGCTGGGAGCTCCACTGAGCTAGCTCTCGCTAACCAGGGCCTCCCCTCAGCACTTCGGGCTTTGCTGGGAGGCAGGAGCACATGCCGGCCTCGAACCTTCCACCCCATCACAGCTTGCCTGTATCTGTGTGGCGGGGCAATCCCCCGGCCACACCCTCGCGCTGCGGACTAATGCTACTGGGGCGGCCGAGACTCGTGCCGCTGGGGCCTCGCCGGCCTGCGTGCCGGCCGCACCACTGGCTCAGTGGGCCCCTATACAGCCCTCCCCCTGCTCGACCCCCCCGGCCACACCCCCACACCGAGGGGGTGACCGAGACTCATGCTCCTGGGGCCTCACCGGCCTGCGCGCTGGCTGCACCGCCGGCTCAGTGGGCCCCTGTGTGTGTGGCCGGGTGCGTGTGCGTGTGTATGTGGGGGGGAAGCCAGGAAGGCTTCTCTCTCTTTCTTTCTCTCCCTCTCTCTCCTTCCCTTCCTTCCTTTCCTTCTTTCCCTCCCTCCCTCCCTCCCCTGCATAGCCTCTCCTAGGGTTGCCAACCTCCAGGTGGTGGCTGGAGACCTGGCAACCCTAGCATCTCCCCCCTACCCCTGCCGGGAGATCTACGCTTGGTATATTACAAATATGCAAATGGCCCTTGGCAGGAAAAAGGTTCCCCACCCCTGCCCTACAGGGTTGCCATAAGTCAGCTGTGACTTGCACACACACACACACACACACACACACTGGAGGGAGGGAGACAGGGAGACCCGAGTCTGCCACTGAGGAGAGAGGTCCTATTCTCACAGTTGGGTTCTGTTTCGTTCAACCCATCCTGCTGTTGCCAAAGTCACTGGATAAATTGTCACAAGGACAGCCCCTGAGCTAGGGGGACTCTTGGTTCACACATCCAGGAGAATGAAGTAGTAGAACTTTTAACAGTACAATGCATTGCACTGTATCAGACTGCAGATGGAGGGTCATAGAGCCCAGACGATAGATGGTAACCAGAAAAAAACAGACATGAAAAATGCCCACATTAAAATTGCTCACAAAAAAACCCCCACGGTCATAAATGCGCCCAAGAAAAAAGCCCACATGGAAAAAAGCCCACACGGAAAAAAGCCCACATGGAAAGAAGCCCACACGGAAAGAAGCCCACATGGGGAAAAGCCCACACAGAAAAATACTCACATTTGAATACTTAATTGTGGGCGCCCAGCCCCTCCTGGACTTGTGGTGCCTCCCGCCGTCAGAGGAGGAGGTCGGGTCAGGGGAGCTTCCTCGGCCTCAGACCATTCTGAGGGCGAGTCTGAGCTGCACTCCCCCTCAGAAGAAGCCAGGGTCTCTGTGCGACCTGCATGATCGACCCACCAGGCTTCCTGTGTTCCTCCTCGGCCTCCGCTTCCTCCACCCTTATATCCTCCTCCCCTGGTGCCGCTCTCCGCCCTTCCCACTCTCTACTACCTCCCCCTCAGCTGCTGCCTCTGAGCGCTTCCTGCCTCTCCCCTGGCCCTGCCCGCCTCGGTGCTGGGCGTCCCCGCCCTTTCCCCGGCGGGTCAATATCGGAAAGCAAGAAAATTAGTTTATCGGCATCAGATAATAAGTGGAAAGTGGAAAGAATATTGCCAGAAACGTATTCCGAGGCTCGATGTAGAGAGCAGGTCATAGGGATGCCAGGTCCTTCTTGGCCTCCGGCGGGAGGTTTTTGGGGCAGTGCCCGAGGAGGGTGGGGTTTGGGGAGGGGAGGGACTTCATTGCCATAGAATCCAATGGCCAAAGTGGCCATTTTCTCCTGGTGAGCTGATCTCTCTCAGCTGGAGATGAGTGGTAATAGAAGATCTCCAGCTAGTACCTGGAGGTTGGCCACCCTAGTAGGCTAAGATGTAATGGGAGTGGATCTTCCACTGAGCTACCACATATACAGATATGTTAAGCCCGAGGTTTTTTTAAAAAACGACCGGCAAGAAGCTCCGTGGGCATAGTGTGAAATTGCAATGATGTGCTCTAAGACTAGAAGACTGTAAGACAACTGCTACTAGGGGTTTTGCTCTAACATCACGTCCATCTATACGGTCACGTGTCCACCTGAGCAATCACACCAAGCGTAAACAACATCCCTGGCCCAATTCGACTCCGATACTGCCCAGACAGCAGTCATGCAAAACAGGATAGGAAAATGACACAGGAAAGGACTTGAACCTCGAAAGGTCTCTCTTTGCATCTGCACGCCGCAACATGGCTAATGGCTGCACCGCAACCACGCTTTGACGGAGCCAATTAGAACCTATCAGATAAATGATGACGACAATAAAGCATCCCTGATAAAGATTTAATTCCCCCCTCCCCTTTTTGCATCCTCAAAGAGAGACAGCTGAGAGAGCAACCAATTTAAGGGATGACTACCCAACTGTCAGAAGCTACGACTGTGAAGCTATTTTATACCTCATTTACTTGACCCACTTGCCTATTTAAATACAACACATTTGAGATTTGCAGCTTTATTATTGTTATTTGAAGAAAGAAACATAGGTGGAAATCCAGCATTATAGCAAACTATGATTCAAACTAGCCAGGGGCTGACTGGCCATTAAGGCCCATGGGAAAAGCCCTAGCGAGCCAATGGCCTGGGGGCTACTACTTGTTGGGGCCATCCTGGGGCAGCCCCACGTGCGGGGGGGGGACGGGGGGCAGAAGACATTGCTGCCGAGGGCAAGGCAGAGCAGCCATCACCCCCCACCAAGAACAACAAGAAGAGTTGGTTTTCATAACTTGATTTTCTCTACCTTTTTAAAAAAGGAGAATTAAACCAGTTCACAATCTCCTTCCCTTCCTCTCCCCACAACAGACACCTTGTGAGGTAGGTGAGGCTGAGAGTTCGGAGAGAACTGTGACTAGCCCAAGTTCACCCAGCTGGCTTCATGTGGAGGAGTGGGGAAACCAACCGGGCTCTCTAGATTAGAGTCCGCCGCTCATGTGGAGGAGTGGGCAATCAAACCCAGTTCTCCAGATTAGAGTCCACCGTTCCTAACCACTACACCACACTAGCTCTGAGGTCTCTTCTGTCTCCAGTTGCTTGCACAGGGGACTACCTCTCCCTTTTAAAATCCTGACCTGCATAGCCCAGGCTAGCCTGATCTCATCAGTTCTCAGAAGCTAAGCAGGGTCGACCCTGGCAAGTATTTGGAAGGTAGACCTCCAAGGAATACCAGGGTCATGATGCGGAGGCAGGAAATGGCAAACCACCTCTGAATGTCTCTTGCCTTGAAAACTCTTCGGGGTTGCCATAAGTCAACTGTGACTTGATGGCAAAAAACCCAAAAAGTCCAACCAACAGTATGAGTTTGTCACAATGAATGTAATCGCCATTCCTTTCATTTACTTTGAATGGGGCCTTCGTGTGCTCATTTTAATGATGCAATTTTCCTATTAAACAAGTTTCATTAAAATCTGAGTGTACCCATGGTTTATTATCTATCTATCTATCTATCTATCTATCTATCTATCTATCTATCTATCTATCATCTATCATCTATCTGGACAGACAGATGGATGAGGGTATTTCTTTTCCAGGATCAGCTTTGGTCAGTTTGAACGTATGCATGCTATCCAGTTTAATGTTTCAGATATCCCAAAGCCTCGCGTCATAGATGTTCCTGCATGTACAGAACTCATTTGATACACTGTGAGGAGAAACCTTGTCCCTTTTGATATGCTCAACCACCTATTTTGTTGTCAATTCTAATCGGCTATAAAATCTGATCACTGTTCAAAAAAAAAAAAAAAATAGAAAGCAACCATTTGCCTGCTTATCGTGCCCCAGTGTTGTAATTCTATTTTCTGCCCTGGTAAATTTAACAGAACCTAACAAAAACATTTGCTATAATGTGGAGAAATACCCCAACGTCCAATATTCAAACATATTTTTCTTATCTAATGCCTAACCATAAAACCACTCTTAGAAGCCAGATGCATCCTTTATAGCATGTGCTAACCTTTCAAAAATTTAAGTTAATTATTTATGAGGGAAAGGCATTTTAAAATATGTTTGAAAGCACTATCGGAATGTACTATTGAATGTCTTTGGAGCACATGACTCTCCTCCTAATTGCCTCCAACTGGAGCTGTGCAAATATATATATATATATATATACACAAATACACACACACACACACATATATATTCGCACAGCTCAATGTGATCTGAGTTCAAATCTCATCACAGACACAAACTCACAAGGTGGCCCTCAGGCAAAACGCTCTTGGTCTCTCGGCCTCAGTCACCCTCATAGTCATACAGGCTTACTTTACAGGGCTATGGGAAGGATTACTCAAGCCATCTGTGTGAAATGCTTTGTACACTCACAAGCAGAATACCAATGCTAAATACGTACGTATTCCAAGAGAAACGGTAAAACAGAAGAAACTGAAACAAGCCAAGGATTCTGAGGACTGGACATCTCTAGCATCCTCCTCTTAAAAACAGCCAGAGACACAAAAACACTTCTCACCGACATTTCCCCCCCCCCAAAATGAGCACATCTAGCAACACTAAACACTCTACTGCCAGGACATTATAATGGTTAGAGCAGGGGTCCCCAACATTGTGCCTATGGGCACCATGGTGCCTGCTAACAGCTTTCCTGGCACTACATGTTAGATGGGGTGTGGTTAGATGGGGCTTCTGTCCAGCAGAGCTTCTGACAGGCTGTTGGAAATCGGACAGATACTCCCAGATTTTATTAGCTAGCTCGATGTATATAGTGTGTATGCAAGAGAATATTTTAAACAATATTTATTTCACAAAGCATCCTGTTGCACACAGCTTCTGCCTGAATTGCTGACGAGCTACTGCTACAGTTATGCATGACCCCACTCGCTGACATTTTGTGACTGGCTCCACCTCCTGCGGCAGTCCTTTTGTGGTTGCACCCACCACCCAATGTCAGCTTTCCACTGGCTTAAAAAGGTTGGGGACCCCTGGGTTAGAACCGTCTGACTCGAATCGGAGAGACCCGCATTCAAATCCCCACTCTGCCACCAAGCTCTCTGGGTGACTGTAGGTCAGCCACAACTCTCTTTGTGCCTTCATGGTAAACCTTTGACTCTCATGCTTAAATTGCGCTCTGCCGCTACTGCTCTCTGTAGTAAGCAACTTTCTTTAAAAACTGAAGAAGCTGTCAGAAACGCCACTCAGGATGGGGGAACTGCATGATGGAAGACAGCCAAGAGGTCTCCTATGCCACCTGCACCTCTCACACTCTGTTATACCACTCTTAAATCTTACCCCTCGGTTCTAGAAAATATAAGAATTTCCAAAATTACTCAAGACATGTTCCCCTTCACATATTGTTTAGAACAGTGGTTTCCAACCTTTTTTTGACCAGGGACCACTAGGACTTTTTTGTTCGGTGCAGGGACCCCAAGGTTCAAAATAAAAATGCCGAGAATTTGAAAATAAACTTTAATCATAACTGTTAGTTAAACATTAAACTTAGAATAATATTTGAATATATATTTTATAATAGAGAACGTTTAATTGAAAATATTAATTTATTATGGGTTTATAACTTTGTTTCGCGGACCTTAATTTAGTTCTCGCGGACCCCTGGGGGTCCACGGACCCCCGGTTGGGAACCAGTGGTTTAGAACGTATCACACTTGTATCCCATTCAAGGATATCTGAGCTATTCTGTTTTATCTTCACAACAATCCTGTGAGGTTTGCTGGTTTTGGTCCACGTGACCAAGTGGGGATTTGAACTCAGTTCCTAACCCAACCCTTTAACCACCCTCAAGCAACAAAACGCTTGGATTTGTATGTGATTTGTATGTGAAATTGTATGTGGATTTGTATGTGAAACACACACAGAAGGCCTGATCTTAACCAATGAGCCAAACTTCTAGGAGAGAGGTTTTTTTCTGTTTTCCTGGGAAACATAAAATGTATGTTTCCATTAAAGTCAACTGGTTAACCTTTACTAGCACAAATATTTACCCTGGTTGGGGGGAGGGAAGAATCCTCAAATCCTGTTTAAACGGTAAAATACAGAAAGCCAGGGTCCTTTGATTTTTAAATTGGAAGTAGGTGTTTACAGATTTTTCTGTATGTTGTTTCTATTTCTAACATGCTTCTGCTTTCTATTATTGCCCTTCTTACAACAAAATAATAATAATAATAACTTTTCTGTCATCTGCTCACATTGGATGCATTCATTTTCTTTAGACTTTTTTTCGTGATTATTGATTTCCTGCCCCTTGAAGGGGCTTTGTTTCTGGCTCAGCGGGCAGGCCATTAAAATAAAGGTTGTTAAAACTAATAAGGGAATATTTTTTTACGAAAATTAATTTTTATCCTCATTCAGATTCACCCAAGCATGCAAACTTTTTTTTTTTTTTAAAGGAAATATTTAGTGCCTTCCAGGATTATGAGGGGACATCTCTCCATAATTTCATTATCAAACACAGGAAAACTGTTTTCTAACAGAAAAAGCAACCTCTTAAAAGGGGCACCTTTTTTAAAAAGCGTAAGCATGCCAGAAGCAGTTTTGAGACATAAAGACTTTCAAAGAGATTTTAGGCAACCAAGAAGCCCATAAATCATCTCAATAAATAATTACAGCAAACTTTCTCCAGATCCCACATACAGCAACAGCTAATTGACTAACCAGGAGAATAGGTGACTATCATGGCAGTATACCATAACTGGCATCTCTACTGGCCAACCAAATACAATGTTACTCAGTAAACTTGGTGGATGGGCCAGCCAATGCCTACTTTGCTGCCCTGACTCCCATCACCAGTAAGGTGCCTCTGGTGTGCCTGCAAGCACCAGTATCTTCATTGTGTCTTCCATGTTCCATTATCAAACTGTGTGGCACGTATTTGTGCATATACGCATTATCATAAAGAAAAACAGCAGTCAGGATTGGTATACCAACAAGTAATGCGCACAGCACAGATAGTATGGCAGGATTGAAATGTTAAGACATGGCCAAAATATGGAAAGTGGTATAACTCAACAAGCCAACCTACTAAGGAACAGAACTGTAAGAACTTGTTCACACTTTAAGTTCAAGAATATTACCGTATATTCATAAGAATCTCGAAAAACACCCAGTAGTCTCACGGTAAATATGAATTTAGCTGAAATATGTGTACGAAGCTCACTGCTATTACCTTGGAGCAGCGGAATTGCACATGCGAAATATTATCTAAGAGGTCTCGCCTAACACTAACCCAGGCCTTAGATGCTCCTGTGCATATTCCTCATAGTCACACTGCCTCATGGGTACTGTGATGAGATATGACAAAGTGAATCTTTCATGGTATCATATGCCTATGTTAGTGTTACACATCACTTAGGAAGTATATTTATTTGAAAGGAAGACAACCTTGTATGTAAGACAATCCCCCCCCCATGTTATATACAAAATGGCTTTTAGTATTGAACACATCTGTAACTCGTATGCAAATTTAAGACAAAACTCTCTCTCTTTTTTGATGGAAAAAAAACTAGTCTTGCATTTGAGTAAATACTGTACTTCAATAAAGGAGCAGTTTAACCACCAAATGTCACCATGATGTGGTCAATGATGTTCATTCCTGTTACTCCCAAGAATGACAAGCCCTGGGTACAGACACCCCAGTTTATTGTTGCCATCAGAGTGAAGCACTACAGGCCTTAATTCTTCCAAGGGAAGCCCAGTGTAGAGAATTCACTGGCTAAAACCTAACACACATTGTGTTACACCAGGAGTCTCCACAAAACAACTTGACCCAAGTTTATAACCCCTCCCTTACACACACCAGTCTTGTTCTCAAGTTACAGTGAATGCATGTACAATCCGTGTACCATGTACACTTGATTTTTCTTTATATGTGTGTGGAGTAATTCTCACGTTACATTCAACACATGTACAGCAGAACATGTGATTTAAACACTGTTCTCCAGATACTGATCCCTGGATTGATTTGTAAAGGGAACGCACATTGGCTGTTTCTTACAAACAGATGTATGCACGCACATGTAGGATGTACATGTGTTCACGGCAACATGTAAACTGGGCTACCACAAATTCCAAATGTGGAAAACCCTAACATTCATGAGGTCAGCCAACTTTCATACATGCAACTCTTGATGATCCAAGGACTCTGACTGTAGATCTGATACACATGGTGATACACCTCAGAATGCTCATCTAAGCCCATGTGCCATTTATTCGCGCTGCATTGTTTGCAACAGGCTAAGCATTCAAATGAACACTCCACATCGCCATGCAACTAGTCATATGTGAGTACCTCCATTCCCCATTATTTAATGGAATTTCAGTTTTTAAATACATGTTTAAATATATCAAAAGAAGTAAGAATGGTCATCTTTCTGAAGTATGATGGCTGGATAGGTGGAATGGAGATCTACTGGGTAGGTTTGTTTAGCTCAACTGTTGGGTTTCTCTCCTGTAGTGATTTCCATCCCCGGACGTGTAAGGGCCTTTTCTGCTGTGATACCACACTTTGGAACTCCCTCTCCACGGAGAGTCGCCTGGCACCGTCATTTAACCTGGCACCAGTTGAAGTCAACCCCTTTTCACAGAACATTTCCGAGTAATTCCTTTCGCAGTTTTCTTGCTACCCAAAAGGGATTCTGCTAGGTGTGCTTTTTTTAAAATCGGTGTTTTCATACTATTGTTTCTTCCTCCTTCTTTCACAATTCTGTGCTGCAGCTAGCTGCCCTTGGCTTTTTGTCATGTTTCTAGCTCACCAGTTTAAATTTTGTCAGTGGCCTGAAGGATTTTTTTAAAAACTTGAAAGTCAGGCCAGAAACTCTATACATTTTTTTTAAGTACCCCAGAGTTTAAGACCAATTGTGTGTTTCTCTGATCGGGAGGGGGGAGGAAATCCAAGTATTTTATTTGATGTCTCTCGTTTGAAAGGACAGCATTTTAAACATTTACAAGATACAGCCTCCCCCCCACCTCCCCTCCGTCCTGCTTGCATGAATGTTCTCTCTCCATGTCCTGTTTAGATGGGAAGTGTATACTGGTTGTCAGAGAGATGGGAACAGGTCAGCCATTCAAGCTGAGTTTAAAAACCAGGGCAAGGGTCAGAAACGCTGACAGTTTTTGCTTAATAAACCTCATTTACATCAGCTTACAGGAAAAGGAATCAATTTCAGAGTTCTTCAAAGTAAAGAGTGGAAGAATCAAGGACTCTCTTTTTTTGTCAACCTCTGAGCGAAGTTCATTTGTTTTTCATTCTAATCCTTTCTTTTATACGATTAGTGACTGTTATTTAAGTTAAACTATTCATTTTGCCTTCAGATATGCAATGTATTACAAGCTGCTTTTCAATTAATCTTAGCCCTCGAAGACTGCAAACTCTCTGACAGCTTCCTCAGGATTCTCACGGTTCTGTGAGCATTTCACAAAAATTACTCTTCATAACTGTGCACATTATAATTTACACATTAAACACAGCAGGTTTTCACCTTAGGCCGGTTGCCAAGAATAACCTCTCCCCCCCCCCCCCGCCCCGCCTGCCCGTTCCCCTCTTAAATTCTCTTTCTTTTGGTAAAATGATAATTATGAATGTGCAACTAGCCGCAAAAGGAAAGTGTAGCGGGAAGCATTTCGGAGAACAGCCTCTCTCCGAGTAGCTAAACCCTGCAGTTGATGGAGATGAATTGTATCTCAGGCACCAACAACAACAACCCCCACACACCCACACCACCATCACGTAAAATGCAACAAATAAATAATATTTTGCATTGATGTAGCACATTTCAATTGTGCAATGGACCTGCGTGTTCAGCAATCCTTACAACTGTTGGGTAAACTGTGTTCATGTTAAATCGAGGAGACGGTTGTGGAGTTCCTGGCTGAATTGGCATTACAATCCAGGTCTGAGTGGCATTATTCAGACATTAAAAACAGAACGTGGTTTGTCATTGCCTGGAAGAGTCTGGGAGACCCTAAGACCCATGTGTTCCCTTACCTCTCCCTTTGTACACAGTGGCCTAACCCCTCACCAAAATAGCGTGGACAAACAAACCGAGGGATAGAAACAAAAATACTGCTAAGACTTTGTGTACAGTGTTGTACAAATCCACACTCAGTATATTCCTCAACCTTAATTGGGTCCATTGTTCTGGGACATTTCAGTCCCCCTCCCATCTACACACATAGACACTCACAATGTATTACCTTGTTTTCTCAGCACTTGTTTCTTAATTTTTGCAATCCAGTTTTTGCATTATTTACAGTACGTCTTCCACTGCTTTACTATTATCATTTTCTAATTTTGTAACCTACTTTGAATCGCAGCAAGAAAGGCAGACTATTAAGTACATAAATAAATCTTGTAAATTTTTGTTGTCAATTGCAGAGCATACTTTCTTTGGGTCATATAGGGTGAAATTAACAAATGCTACATTTTTTCCTTGGTGTATTTGCTACTGTCCTCATAGTGCCACCAATAAATGCTTAATAAAGGGAAGACCCTTTTTTTTCTTTACAGCTGGCGTCATTCTAAATAAAATTTCCAAGGTTTTTGTTTTAGGCTCTATTCAAAACCACCACCCATCTACATATACTTAATTAATAAAGTGCACCTTTAATTCAATAACAGGCAACAGGCAATCCTGTCATGTAGGACAGAACACAAACTACAGTTTGTGGCTTGGATGTAACAGCAAACTATGACTTGCTACAAAAGTGTAAGTCTTTCATTAGATCACCACAAGTAACAGGAGGTCAGGGCAGATCATTCAAACTCAAGAATCCCCCAGGCTCATTCACAAAACAACATGTATTGTCACTCTCTGCCTCTGGCTCATACCTCACACTGCTCACATCTCACACTGTTAAAGCAGCAATCAATTAATGGAGTCACACATCTATCTAGTTTTCACAGATAAAACCTTTTTTGGGGGGGGGGAAGACTGGAAAGCTGCAAGCAATACTTAGGGGGTCCATCAGTAAAGCATCATGCAAACTCTATGGGTGAAACAGCTCACATTGCTGTTAACCAACACCCCCCCCCCCAACACAATGAGCCACACATTGTTCTCCAGAGATAAACAACACAATCCATTTTAACGTTTCTTACCACTTAAGGCTGCGGAGTCTAATTTGGGAGCCTCTTCATTTACAAATACAGGTGTTTCCCTTTGGCTAATTGAGCATGACTGACGCTGAATTGTTGATACGCTGAAAACCATCTTGTAATCCTTCTGGGAATCTATGAGAGGCTACATTTTGATGCAAGTTGTTCCCCAGAGAAAACGCAGACTTTTGCACAAAGGTCTTAGAGGGCCTCCTTCAAGTAGGGCAATGGAACCCTCTGAGTAAAAATGCAGAGGATTGTGCTGCCTGCAGAACACTGATCGAGTCTCCCCTCAATCCCTACACCATACGAACACACATGAAGCTGCTTTATACTGGATCACACCATTGGTCCATCAAGGCCAGTACTGTCTACTCAGACTGGCAGCAGCTCTCCAGGGACTCACATCATCTACCACCTGATCCTTTTAATTGGAGATGCTGGGGACTGAACCTGGGAACTTCTGCATGCCAAGCAGATGCTCTACCACTAAGCCACGGCCACCCCCCTCCCCACAGCCAGCAAAAGCCATACATATGAGGCTGCTGTTTTAAGTTGGTCATATAAGTACATAAGGAAGGCCCTGCTGGATCAGACCAAGGTCCATCAAGTCCAGCAGTCTGTTCACACAGTGGCCAACCAGGTGCCTCTAGGAAGCCCCCAAACAAGACGACTGCAGCAGCATTGTCCTGCCTGTGTGCCACTGCACCGAATATACTAGAGAGAATAGGTATGCATCAAGACGAATATCCATTTTTACTAGTAGCCGTGAATAGCCCTTCTCCTCCATGAAAATGTCCACTCCCCTCTTAAAGCCTTCCAAGTCGGCAGCCATCACCACATCCTGGGGCAGGGAATTCCACAATTTATCTGTTCTGTCATACCAATGATCCATCTAGCTCAGTACTGTCTATTCTGGCAGCGGGCTCTTCCAGGGACTTGGACACAGAAAGGCCTTTCCCAGCCCCTGCTGCTGAAGATCCTTCAGTGATGCCAAGGCGTGATCTTCGGGCCTTCTGAATTCGGTGTACCTGCTCCAGCACTCAGCCATGGGCCAGCTGGAGGGATAAGCCCTGCACTTCTGCCTCGAGTCATGTGAGATGCTACTGCCAGTTCTGCAGATCAGTGGGCAAGAGGCAGAGCTGCACGGGGGCCTATCGGGCTGGATCAGGACATTAAAACAAGCCCGGGACAAGCGGCACCAGTCGGCCCCCACAGTACTGGCAGCATTGCAGGGGCCACTGGGCTCAGTTTGCTGCCGCTTACCGGCATCCCTCCAGGGCAGTGGCCCTCCAGAAACGTCCCCAGTAAGGTGCAGGGCCATTCCACCTCTGGACGCTGTGTACACAGTACAGAATACAGTACAACAGGCAGCAGCTGCAAGGGGAGGGGCTGTGGCTCAGTGGTACAGCATCTGCTTGGCATGCTGAAGGTCCCAGGTTCAATCCCAGGCATCTCCAGTTAAAGGGACTAGGCAGGTAGGTGATGTGAAAGACCTCTGCCTGAGACCCTGGAGAGCCGCTGGTGGTCTGAGTAGACAATACTGAGTTTGATGGACCAAGGGTCTGATTCAGAATAAAGCAGCTTCATGCGTTTATGATGGGGAGGGGCTGTGGCTCAGTGGTAGAGCATCTGCTTGGCATGCAGAAGGTTCCAGGTTCAATCCCTGGCATTTCCAGATAAAGGGACAAGGCAAATAGGTGATGTGAAAGATGCCTGCCTGAGACCCTAGATTGCCGCTGCCGGTCTGATTACACATTACTGACTTTGATGGACCGAAGGTCTGATTCAGTATAAGGCAGCTTCATATCCACTCCCCTCCTAAAGCCTTATACAGAATCAGACCCTCATTCCATCAAAGTCAGTATTGTCTACTCAGACCGGCAGCGGCTCTCCAGGGTTTCAGGCAGAGATCTTTCACATCACCTACTTGCCTAGTCTCTTTAACTGGCGATGCCGGGGATTGAACCTGGGATCTTCTGCGGGACCTTCTGCATACTAAGCAGAGGCTCTTCCACTAAGCCACAGCCCCTCTCCTACTTCTTCTTCTAAGTTAGCCTGAGAGTTAGTGATGGGCCTAAAGTTACCCAGTGAATTTCCATGTTTGAACCTGGGTCTCCCAGTTCCTAGGCTGACACCCTACCCACTATACCATGCTGACTTCATGGGTTCAGCTACATCAGTTCATACATTAAGCATATGTAATGAAAGGTAGAAACATGTATATGCACGTGTGAACCAGCCCTCGGTTACTCAACCCTTGAATGTGTGAACAGGCATCCCTTAAAAGCATTACGTTTTCAGAGACGCCAGGTGATCCAAAAGTTCAGTCTGTTGTCTTGTGACAAACTGCAAGCATCAAGCAACGATTTGCTAAGCTGGTCGTTTCTACTCAAATTTCCTGCTCCTACCTCCGTTTGTCATTCATTTTTGATCACGCAGTGGCACGGAGATCTGAATGCTTTCTCACTTTTGCTAACACACTCTCCAGGCTTTGATGAAGTTCCCAAACACACGGCAACGACTCCCCCAGAACACTCAGCTCTGGTATAACTGCAATATGTCGTTTGCCAACGCACGGCATGCTTCGCGATTGACTGACAGCTCTTACATTCCCAGGGTGGCCCTGGCCAATAACAAGGTATATAGGATTGGGAAGCATTTCCAAACCACGAGCATGCAAAATAGCACCAGAGATGCCAAGAACATAATTATCAATGTTCTTTTAAGTTAGCCACACATGAGGAAGGCATCCTCGTTCTATCATAAAGACCCGTGAACAGCTGCAGCCGTATGTGGCTCATGAACAGTGAATATATTCTCGTTTTAAATCTTCCAGAGCAACATTATTATTGCAGCAGAAGGCCCGGGAAAGGGTAAAGAGGATAGTCAAGATAGTCAAAGCAAACCTCACCCTTCGTAAACTAACTTAAATTAGTAACATCAAAGGACTGCATTCCCTGAAAGCACCAGAGGGATGGATTTAACTTCTACTGAGGGGGGGGGAAAGGCCAAACAATGCTGAATTTTTGAAAATACTATCAGTTATGCAAGTCAAACACCATTGCATATAAACTGTTTTTCTTAATCCCTTTTGTTTTTGACAGCCAAATGGAAAGACACCCCTCCTGATGGTTGGAGAATCATGGAAGTTGCCCAAATGCCTTCTAGCCTATCTTTGCTAGCCAGTGTGGTGTAGTGGTTAAGAGCGGTGGTTTGGAGCGGTGAGCTCTAATCTAGAGAACAGGGTTTGATTCCCCACTCCTCCACATGAGCGGCGGACGTTAATCTGGTGAACTGGATTTGGTTCCCCACTCCTACACATGAAGCCAGATGGGTGACCTTGGGCTAGTCACAGCTCTCTTAGAGCTCTCTCAGCCCCACCTGCCTCACCGGGTGTCTATTGTGGGGAGGGGAAGAGAAGGTGATTGTAAGCCGGTTTGATTCTTCTTTAAGTGGTAGAGAAAGTTGGCATATAAAAACCAACTCTTCTTCTTCTGCAGCAGGAAGCATATTGCTTCTTACGAACTTCAGTGCTATGGTGGTCGTACCATTTCATTCACATCATGTAATGTTGAAAGATTTCACCCCCTTTACTTCTTTTCAACAGTATCCTCACCTACCTCACAGGGTGTCTGTTGTGGAGAGGGGAAGGGAAAGTGATTGTAAGCCAGTTTGATTCTCCCTTAAGTGGTAGAGAAAGTTAGCATGTTAAAACCAAGTCTTTTTCATGTGGAGGAGTGGGGAATCAATCCCAGTTCTCCAGATTAGAGTCCACTGCTCTTAACCACTACACCACACACTACAAACTTAACCAGTTTCTCCATCCCTCATCTGACCCTTTTGCGTGCATTAACAAATGTAACCATCCAAAGTGATCAAGCAACACTCACACACATGTGTGAATGATGTGCGAATGACCTTAGAGTGCTACTGGGGTTTGGGTGTTGACATGTCACGCTCTAACGCCACTCAGGTAAGGAAGCTTGATGGCCCTGGCAAAGTTAACTCTCTTTCTCAGTCTTCATCCATCTCACAGACTTGTTGAACAAACAAAAGGAGATCACCATTCACTGTAAGAAGCCCTGAGACTGTTTAAGAGGAAGGCCTGCTAGGCCTAGGGTTGCCAGGTCCCTCTTCGCCACCTGCGGGAGATTTTTGGGGCGGAGCCTGAGGAGGGCGGGGTCTGGGGAGGGACTTCAATGCCATAGAGTCCAATTGCCCAAGCGGCCCTTTTCTCCAGGGGAACTGATCTCTATCGGCTGCAGATCAGTTGTAATAGCAGATCTCCAGCTCGTACCTGGAGGTTGGCAACCCTAGCTAGGCCGCAAGCCAGCGATCCACCCACAGGCACCAACAAAATGGTTGGATAAGGCAGCTGCAGCAACTCTCTCCCTGACTCGTGCAACCCACCCTTCTTTCCAAACTGCTGTAAAAAAACAGAACATGTTAGATAAGACATCTGGTGGGGAAAGAGAAAGTACAAATCTCGGGTTCGAGGACAGGTAGAAGAAGGTGTCCTGCTGTCTCAAGTCCCCTCCGTTGGAAATGTAAAGGCTCTGGACGAATTTCCAGTTTGCCACTTGGCAGCCACAGATAAAGCACTGAAAAGCAACCTCAGTAAGCAGCTCTCAGAAATTAAACAATGGTTTCTTGTTGTTTTCTTTCAGACAACCCCCCCCCCAATATTAGCCTTACCTTTCCCTTCACATCCACCTCACTCCAGCCTGCTAGGAGAGAAAATTACATGGCTGTCGAAACCCCCTTCCTGGGGCATGAGCAGCCGCATCGTGCCAGGAGAACAGAATGCTTGGGGCTCTGCCAGCGCCAGCAGCGCGGTTTCCCGAAGCCGAAAGCGGTTTCTGCCTCTCCCGTTTCCTGCCTGGCCCTACAGCGATGCGATGGGGGCAAGCGGCAGAGAGCGAGAGAACTGATCAGCAACCCCCCGGGGAGCCAACAGCTGCCCTCAACTCCTACCGTTGCTCCACTCTTTCAAGATGGCACCCTGAGAGGTTTTGATGTCAATGCTTGTTTTGGTTTTCAGAGATGCATTCATCCAACTGTGAGGTTTCTTTGGCGAGTGTGTTTTTTCTAACACCCCTCCCCTATTTATAATGAAGAGGATCTTTTAGGAGTTTGGTTTGGAATAAGCCATGAAGGTAAAAATCATAAGCTGGACTCTGGCCTGGAGAACCGGGTTTGATTCCCCACTCCTCCCCAAGAGCGGCGGGCGCTAATCTGGTGAACTGGATTTGTTTCCCCACTGCTCCACATGAAGCCAGCTGGGTGACCTTGGGCAAGTCACTCTCTCTCAGCCCCACCTACCTCACAGGGTGTCTGTTGTGGGGAGGGGAAGGGAAGGTGATTGTAAGCTGGTTTGATTCTTCCTTAAGTGGTAGAGAAAGTCATCATATAAAAACCAACTTTTCTTCTTCTTCTTCTTCTTCTTCTCTCATTTCCAAGAGCTCAGTACAGCATATGTCATTCACATCTCCTCTATTTTATCCACAAAACAACCCTGTAAGGTAGGCTAAACTCTGTGTGAGAGAGGGGGGAGGGAGAAGAAGAGGGAGAGAGACTGGCCGAGCAGCCCATTCCTGACCGGAATGCCTGCACTGGGCTTAGGAGGCAATGCCCAGCGCAAAAAAAACCGTGCAACCCTCATAGGGTTGCACAGAAGATACACCACCTAAAAGGTGGAGTATCTCGGGGGGGGGGAAGGGGGCGTTCCCGAGCCGAAACGGCTCAGGAGGCCCCTTGGTTGGTGCCGAAACGCCTCCTGGGATGCCATTACGCCCCGGGAACGCCTCCCGGGACACCGTAACGCCTCCCAGGTCACCGCTGCAGCCTTTGCCAGCGTCCGGATGCCGGCGGCAGGCTCCGGCGGCATCCAGACCCAGCGCTGCCACGGCAGCGGCCAGAGACCGGCATCCGGCCCAGCACGCTGGCGCTGGGGCCACAAACGCTGGCGCACGCCGCCTGGACGCCGGCGCTGTGTGCCCTTGTGCCGGCGGAGGCCTTTGCCGGCCTCCAAAGGCCTTTGGGTCGGGCCGCCGGCGCATCTCAGGAATGCGCTGTAAGGGTCACACAATAAACTTTGGTGGCTGAGTGGGGATTTGAATCGAGGTCTCCTCAGTCCTAACCCAACTTTCTAACAAAGGGCACACATTTGCTTCATCCACTATAGTACACTCCATATGTATATATGGGTGTGCCTTTCAAGGGTAACCAAATACAAAAAGATCGTCTATATCAAACAATTGTGCAGAAAAGGACATTGTGACAAGTGCAACATCTCTGACCCGTAAGACAAACTGCTCCCACTGGAGACTGGCCAAGTGTTAATTGATAGTAGACCCTCTGCCAGGCCCTGGGAGCTGCCCAACCATGCCACACTTTCCGGACAAGGGGAAGAAATCATGGTTTGCCTCAGTGTTTCCCACAACGGTCATTCTTACTATGCCCTGAATTTTCATGTGTGGTTCTCACTGTGATATTTTTGGGCGATGGCTGCTTCGCTCCAAATATTCCCACCAGTTCTCAACGCATTCTGTGCTTTTGCATAATATTTTGTTGTGGGATTTCAGAACTTCTGGATTTCAATTCTAACTGGGAATGGCTAAAATGGCCAAACAGACATTGGCAGAATTTCAGAAAATGGAAATTTTTAAAAGCATTAAAATGTCAACAGCATTTGAATTTTTTTAAAGAACAGCAACACTCTCACACTCTCTTATTATTCACCCCCCTCCCCCATGAGGTTCTCCTGTAGCTGAAATGCTTGCCAAAATACACACACACACACACACACACACACACACACACACAGTGAGAGTGAGTGAGTGAGTGAGTGAGAGAGAGAGAGAGAGACAGAGACAGAGAGAGAGAGAGAGAGAGAGAGAGAGAGAGAGAGAGAGAGAGAGTAAAACTGACATGTGTCTTTAACCCCTGTCCACACAAACAGGAGCAAGTGTGCTGACCCCATCACCTGCCTATGCACAATCTCTGGGTCATAAGCCTTGCATATGCATGAATAAGCCCCATTCCTCATGACCTGCAATGCTTGAAAAAGCTATGATCCCAACTATGGGAATGGAATGTACTAACATAGACGTGGTGCTTCCACCCCAATCTTCACAGGTTAGAGGCGCCCCCAGGGCCAGCACACTCCATCTCTGAAGTCCCGGTCACGTGTTACACTGAATGCACATACAATCTGCACATACATGCTTAGACCTGTTTGTAAGAAAGAGACGATGCACGTTCACAAATGAAGCTGGGGTCCAGTATCTGGATAAACCAGGGACCAGTATTTGGGTTTAAATCACATGTTCAGCTGTACATACATGGAACGTAACATGAGAATTACTCAGTGCGCACATAAAGAAAAAAGCATGTATACACTGTACACTGAGTGTATGTGCTTTCACTGTAACTTGTGAACAGGGTTACTGTGTTCTGAAATCAACACACAAAACATTCAATGAACAGGGCTGTTCTGTACATGCAGCAGCACCAAAGGGTCCATAGGTGGAAGGACTCTTGTGGTTTCTGGTTATGGATCATGGTATGATGTGACAGGATTATCGACAGAAACACAGAATCATGCCTGGTCTACACATGCAGCAGAATGAGGTAGCAGGATTAGGTGGTGACTGATTGTACCCCACAGAGTATGAGAGTCTCATTCTACAGCTTCTTCCAGCCACCGTCAAGAAGTGACAATTGTAGGCCCTGACCTCGATAGACCAGGCTAGCCGGATCTCATCAGGTCTCAGAAGCTAAGCAGGGTCAGTAGTCCTTGGACTGGAGACCACCAAGGAAGTCCAGGGTTTATACGCAGAGGCAGGCAATTGAAAACCACCTCTGTTCTTCTCTTGCCTTGAAAACCCTACGAGGTCGCCATAAGTTGGCTGCGACTTGACGCCACTGTCCACTACCATCACAAGTAGGTGGGGAAAGAGGGAGCCATGAAATGGCAAGGGAGCATATGAGAGGAACTAAATGGGGGGGGGTCTGTGAAGGGAACAGCAATATGGGAAGGAAAGGGCCATGATCAAGGGGCATCACAAATACCTTGCACTTATGGGCCCACAAATATCAGCTCCACCTAGGGTTGCCAGCTCCAGACTGGGAAATACCTGGAGATTTTTCGGATGGAGGTTGAGGTTTGGGGAGTGGAGGGACTTTGATGCCATAGAGTCCAATGGCCAAAGCGGCCATTTTCTCCAGGTGAACTGATCTCTATCGGCTGCAGTTCACTTGTAACAGCAGGAGATCTCCAGCTAGTCCCTGGAGGCTGGCAACCCTAGCTCCACCGGCCCTCATTTCAGGTGAAAGTCACTGGAGAAAAGGAATGGCAGAGCATGATTGTTTGGGACAGGTTCTGAAAACACAACCTGCCCCCCCCCAAAAAAAAAAACCCTTTCCACCTCTCCATAAAACACTGCTCCACTGAAAAAAGTTGTACAGCAGCACCAGGAACTCAAAAACCAGAACTTCTCTCTTCTTCTGGACTGCTAAAAACTGCTGGCTGCAGAGGGAAATCACAGGCCAATGTGGCAGAATTATGTATGCATTATGGGTTGCGTCGTCAACTCATTCGCAAGTATATAAAACAGTAAACATATAACCTACAATTCTATTAAAGGGGCTGATGTGGCTAAAGAGGAGGGGGCCGGCTGTGTATTTTTAGACTTCTTTTCCATTAATACACACCACAGTTTCCTGGCTTCTGAAGGCATAGCTTTTCCTTAAGTAAACACGAATGACAGAACACATTCTCTCATTATCTGAAGAGGTTATTTTCATGTTACGTCTTAAATACAGCCTGCTTGTTCTAAGGCTTCAGGCGCTCCATTCTAAACAATTTATGAAAGAAGCTCTTTCACAAACAGGACAAGTTTAAGACCGTCTTGAACGAAACCTGTTTCCCAGCCTGATTTCCTTAACTAATTTTAACGTTTCAAGCTTAATAAATACATTATTTATGGCGACAGTTCTTAACCATGATCATATATGGTAGACCTATGTGATCCCTTTCTTGAATATAGCTCTCCCATGTCTGAGGGTATAATTAGAAACACATTTTTGTTGCGTTGTCCCCCCCCCCATAACTCGATTCATTTACCATTTATAAATCACTCACTATTTATGCTTCTTGTTTAAAAAAATGCTCGCTTACATATAGTTTCAGAAAAGCTGTTCTATCACTGAGAACCAGATCTTCACACTTCCATCATTTACAGAGATTAAAAGTCCCATTCATTTTTTTTTTAAATGCATGTTTACTTGATAGGGTTGCCAACCTCCAGGTACTAGCTAGAGATCTCCTGCTATTACAACTGATCTCCAGCCGATAGAGATCAGTTCACCTGGAGAAAATGGCCTCTTTGGCCATTGGACTCTATGGCGTTGAAGTCCCTCCTCAAACCCCACCCTCCTCAGGCTCTGCCCCAAAAACCTCCCGCCGGTGGTGAAGAGGGGCCTGGCAACCCTATTAACTGATGAGCACACCTTCCTCTCAAGTATTTCCTATGAGTAGGGATGACCCATGTTCATTTTCAATACTCAGAATTTGTAAAATCTCTGGGAAAATGTAACGTGGGTGAGAGAAGTTGTGGCATAGTGATGGAATAGAGCACATGACCTCTAATTTGTTGGGTGGATGGAATTAAAAAAACTAATCCTAAAATAAGTATTTTGTTACATTTCAATGACACCTCTATTGAAGACATCATAATTCATGGAGCGTAAGGGCGTGATAGGACATGGTGGCCCTTTGCCGTCCATTCTGAATCTACCCAGTAAGCTTCCACGGCAGAATGGGGATTCGAACTTGGCTCTCCCAGATCCCAGTCTGACCTTCTAATCAATACATCATGCCAGTTCTCAGTCTGATCCTCTGGATGTCCACTGAAGCTCACGATGCCACAAGACAGTGAGGAGCAAAGAAGACTCAATGAGAATTAACAATCTGGGCTCATCTGGCAGGAAACTCAGTTTGGGCAAAATCCAACCCAAATCCCATTGTGTCAAAGGCTGGAGTCATACAGCGGTTTGCACACCCACTCAAGCACACCTGAATGTTCTGAATGACGGGAGTGCCAGCCATCGCTGCACCAACAACCTTCAAAACTAACACATTTATTATGGCAGAAAACCTCAGACTCAGAAGTTACAAGTAAAGGAAGATGAGTACGGAGATGGGAATTTTATCCCAGCAGGTCAGAAGGCCCAGCAACACATGGGGCAGGTATGGAATTTTGCAGAGCACACATGAAAACAAGATCCAGGCTTACAGAGCATCAGAGAGATGGTGGACCACTCCCAAGTGGTGATGAACTGGTGGCACCAGACGAACAGTGTACATAAGCATCACCCCTCTAATGAGATAGCCACTCCCCACTTCTAATGACCCCCAGCCTGACTGTATTAAATCCACAGGTGAATTTCAACTCATCTAGCTGGACTCTTCTTTTTGTACTGAAGTGCGTTGTGCTTTCTAAAGCCTCAGATGTAGGAAAACCCAGTTCAAAGCCTTCTCAGCTTTGAAGCTTGGTTGCCAGGCCTTGGGCGAGTCACTCTGTGCCTACTTAACCTACTGGCCAAATATAGAGGGTGAACCTCTGAGAAATTCCCACAGAAACCTTATCTGAATTTCATCCCTTCCAGAGCCAAAACTATCCACAGTAAAACAGCAAGGTTCAGTTTTGGGCCCCGCAATTTAAGAAAGATGTAGACAAGCTGGAACATGTCCAGAGGAGGGCAACAACAATGGTGAGGTATCTGGAGACCAAATCGTATGAGGAAAGGTTGAAGGAGCTGGGTAGGTTTAGCCTGAAGAGAAGACTGAGAGGGGATATGATAACCATCTTCAAGTACTTGAAGGACTGTCATATAGAGGATGGTGCCAAGTTGTTTTCTGTTGCCCCAGAAGGTCGGACCAGAACAAACGGGCTGAAATTAAATCAAAAGAGTTTCCGTCTAGACATCAGGAAGCATTTTCTAACAGAGCGGTTCCTCAGTGGAACAGGCTTCCTCGGGAGGTGGTAAGCTCTGCCGCCCTGGAGGTTTTTAAGCAGAGGCTAGATGGCCGTCTGTCAGCAATGCTGATTCTGTGACCTTAGGCAGATGATGAGAGGGAGGGCATCTTGGCCATCTTCTGGTCACTGGGTGTGTGTGGGGGGTGGGTGGGGGAGGTAGTTGTGAATTTCCTGCATTGTGCAAGGGGTTGAACTAGATGACCCTGGTGGTCCCTTTTAACTCTATGATTCTATGTCCAGCAGCACCCTAGATTAGAGACCAGCAAGATTTTCGGAGTATAAGCTTTTGTGAGTCAAAGCCCCCCTCATTGAAAGCCTATACCCCCCAAATATTGTTGGACTTTAAGGTGCTACTGGACTCGAATCTAGCTGTTCTACTGCAGACCGACACAGCTACCCTCTGAAATTATGTCCGCACTAAACATGCACAAATTGATCATTACCCCATCAGAACAACAAAAGCAAAAACATATACATCCTTAGCCTCCACTTCTTTTACACAATGTTGATTAAAAATGAAGGAAGGAAACCTCTGGAACTCAAAAATGTGAATATTAGGACCTACCAGCCTGCCCCACCCCCCTTCCAGACTCCAGGAGCCAAAAAATAAAATAAAAGACTGAATAAGTCAGGGTGCCTTTGAAGATATTTAATTAAAATCTAATCCCACATTCTTAAAGGCTCACATAAATTAAGTTGTCATTCAGGAGATTTATGCATTCACATTTGCATATTACATACAATTCATCAATTACTCATGTTTGAAAGCAATGCCTTTCTAGGGGAGCGGAGCTGCCAACCATGCCAAGAGGCGCACTGAGACACACAAACGGTGCCCGCTGGTGCCTCGGAGAAAGCGGCTTCCATATGTCTGCTCTTCCTCTGCACAGCCGCACGGCCCCAAGCACGCTCGCGACAATCACACTTTTCACTTGACGCATTCTTTCCAAAGCACAAACTTGTCAGTTAATGGCAAACTGGTTCAGTTCAGCTCCAGGCAGGCAGATTCGAGGGAAACGCTGTGACTCCCACCACAAGCATCCACTAGCCCAGTGATGGCGAACTTTTTAGAGACCGAGTGACCAAACTGCAACCCAAAACCCATTTATTTATCGCAAAGTGCCAACAAGCCAATTTAACCTGATTACTGAGGTTTTAGTTTAGAAAAAAACAACTCATACATTAACATCTTTTGTCTTAAAAGAAAAACACAGTAACAGAGCATTCAATGATACAAACAAATTTTATTGAAAGGTAAAAGTTTGCATTTGGCATGCTTTTGAACATGTTAACTACATGCTGGGTAAGTGGGTGTTCCTCTTTTAGTAGGGGATTTCACTGAAAGGTGGGAGGCACCGCAAAGCCCGCGCTGTGGCCCGAGTGCTCTGCTCCCCTCCAGCTATGTCACGCTGTGAGCTATGCTCCCCTCCAACCTAGCTCCTCTCCAACCCCACTACGGGAATCACCTTCATCACAGACTCAACAGGCTGCAGGCTGCGCCGCACCCTCATGCCGCATGTGAGCCGCCCGGCATGTGAGCCGCCCTGCCGCATGTGACAGGGGAGCGAGGAAGCGCTCCCATTAGGCTGCTGGGCAGAGGGGCGGGTGATGTGAGAAATGCCCTCGGGCGCACGTGGAGAGGGGGAGGGGAGCAGCCCAGCCCCGCGTCCCTCTGGCTTTCTAGTAAAAAACTCAGGCGAACTCTGTGCTGGGGCGACGGCGCATGCCCACAAAGAGGGCTCTGAGTGCCACCTCTGGCACGTGTGCCACAGGTTCGCCACCACTGGACTAGCCAGTCGGCACCTCCAGGAGCATTGGGGGTGGCGCAATGAGCAGATGTTATGTCCAGCAATGCATGATCTTGCATCTGCCCCCCAAACCTGGAAGTTACATAAACGCACTGGGTGACACTCTGGACAGCCACAGCATCACCCGACACGCTTATGTCACATCCAGGTTTTTGGGTGGATATGATATCATGTGCTGGTGGATGTCATTTCCACCCTGGCCCTTTCCTCCTGGTGCTTGGAGGAGCAAGGGAAGGAGGGAGGGCCTGACCAGCGGTCAAATGGCATCCCTATGCCCTCTCAGCACACCTCCTTCCTCTGCTTTTTAGCCCCATTTTTACCCCAGGATGAGATTGCTCTATCTGCCCAAGCAACTGAGGTGAATCCCTGAGGCGCTGGTGGTAGGAGAAGGCAACATTCCTGACTTACTCCCATAAATCTCTCTGGTCGGGTATAGCCCTAATTTCTCCCTATCCCCACTTCCATTTCCCCTTGCTCCAATATCTTCACGGGTATACATAGCTTTTTAGCTTCACTGTACATATCAAGCCTGCAATTGCCCCACTGAGTAATATCACATTGCATGAGTACCCACTGGCATTGTAGGTACGGCTACTGTTCTGGGTAGGTAGGGAGGTAAGGTGCCACTCCATCATGCGTCCATCACTCATCATCCAAATTGTCTCACCCATGAAAATATAGCTAATCCAGCTGCTTCTTGGAATGTTAGAGGATGTGATGGAGTCTATCTTGTTGGATAATGCACTTTCAATCCGCTTTCAATGCACTTTAATGACAGTTTGCAAGTTGATTTTGCCGTCCCGCACAGTAAAATGCAGCTTCAAACCGGATTGAAAGTGCATTATTCGGCATGTGTGAAATTGGTATGAAATTAATATTGGAGAGCTTTTATCATGCCATTAAAGGTGACTGAAACTGAATATCGGAGAGCTTTTAATTCTCTGAAATTTTTCCCCCAGCTAAGCAAAGGTTTCTACCTTAAACTTATCCCCTCCCCCTTGCATTCTGGGGCTTGAAGCTTTATCAAGTTCTTAATCAACTTCCTTCTCCCAGGGGAAGTACATCATTTGATTATCGGTGCAGTTAGTGGCAGTTCAGGATTATGATACGGGTAATAAATAAATGCCATGTGTAAAATGCAAGCTGCTTTGGAGGCACATTGGAAGGCAACGCATCACTGTGTGAGTGACTGCAGCATTCCATATTGTGACAAGTCATCAAATAACTAGCGATGATAAGTGCCCCGCCCACCATGAAACTGTATCATTATGCATTCTGTTTGTTAAACGCTTTTAATAATTGGGGGGGGGGGGAGAAATCTTCCAGTCAAAATACTAACAACATGATCTTTTGAAAATGAACAAATATCACATGTCCGTTTCACCATGCAAACTTTAGGAGGCCTTGAACTGGCAGGGGCATATTTGCTGCACGGGACAAGTTTCTAGTTCTCGTTGTGGCAGGGAAAGAAAGTACAAATTAGTTATTCCCCCCCTTAAAACTTCACAGTGTATTTACACTGGATCTCCTTACCAATAGCCTCATCTTTTGAAGAAGGGTGTCCAAAGTATATACTAGCTACATTGTTAAGGCAAACATACACACACACAGCCATATAAATTAAAGCTATCACTCATTTAAAGAAATTTCAGTTGATTACTAGTTTGAGTTTCTTAATTTACTCAATCAATTTAGCACAAATTTCCTATGAATAAAACAGAAGTTTTGAAGCAACAAACACTGCCTCTTTGCTTTTCAGTATTGCATGCTGTTGCCATAACAAGCATCTTTTTGGAAGAGGCAGTCTTTTTCCTGTGTGAATGTGAGGAGGAAGAATGCCTCTTTTGATCAAGTGCCTGCCATCGACTCGTAAGTGCTCACATTAAAAATAATACATGTATTGCGAACTGAGAAACTTTGCAGCCCTCAGATAGATATGTTTGGTTCTCAAGGAGCAGATACCCATTTGGTACCCAAGGACAAATTGTAATATATGTGTTAAAAGTAGTACAGGTCAGAAAACCAATGTAGCATACTGGTTAGAGTGTCAGAGAGTTCAAAACCGTGCCCATCCATGGGTGATCTCTGGCTAGTTGCATGCTCTGTCAGCCTAGCCTTCCTCACATGGTTGCAGGGATGATGAAATGGGAATGGGCAAACTAGGCATAGTCTTGAGCTCCTTTAAGGAAGGGTGGGGGTAAACATGCCTCGCCAACCCAGATTGAGAGGGGGGGTGGATGCCTCAGCTGGCTCCAACCCTCGAGGGGCTGGACCCGGCCCGCGGGCCTTATGTTTGACACCCCTGCTCTAGATAGCCAAACGACAAACATTGGTCGCGCTTGAAAATGCCGACTGATGGATAATCTTTTGCAGGCTGTCCTCTTTGTGTACGCTTCTCCCAAACTTCCCAGAAGATAGGAGAGTTGAGGAGGCTCAGACAGTGCCATTTTCATGGTACTTGACAGGGAATGGTCCTGGAAACAAGCCAATGACAGAATTATTGCTGGTTACTGATGATTAACTGTAATATTTTGGCCAGGTGTTGTCACAGAACAACAAACCTGCCTGGGAAAGGTGCATCTTCCCCACAAACCCCAAAGCATGTAAAACCTGAATCCCACATCTCCTTCTTATCAGTTAAGATTTACCTCAGTTTGTATTTTTTTTTCTGTTTAATACACTTGATTCTTCTTCATTGGCAAAGGAAACCATCTTGGCCCTACCTTACCTTCAGTTATCGATCCAGGCTTGGGTGGCTTTAAAGCCATGCCCAGATGCTATCCTCCGAATCTTTTCAAATCCTGATGGAAGTTCCCCTCGGAAGTGGGGAAAGGAGGACATTGTGATGTGGAAAATGGTCTGAAGTGGTACCTAACTAGAGTAAATAAAGGAATTTATACTTTTAATGGGTCAAAACCCAAATCCTGCATGTGATGGCGCATGCACATGATGAGCTTTGTCACAGGCTGGAACAAGCAGCAGCCAACACCTGGGTTTTCCTCCAAGCCACCACATACTGAGGGAGGTATGAGAATAATTCCCTAGAAGCAGTTCTCCATATACTAACACAAAGGGTGCTTAAAAAAAATAAAACACAAGAAGGAATCTACATAAATAACAGTCATACTAATCCGATTTACAATGTTAACAACACTTTGGTGGAATTAGACTCTTTTCGAAGTAGCAAATATTTAGTAGTCTTCTATGTAGAAGAAGATTCTACACTTTAATCCAGCCATTGCTTCCAAGAACTCAGAGTGGTACACTTCACTCTTCCATTGTAGTGGTTAAGAGCGGTGCTTTGGAGCCGTGGACTCTGATCTGGAGAACCGGGTTTGATTCCCCACTCTCCACATGAGGGTTGGACGCTAATCTGGTTAAACGGGTTGGTTTCCCCATTCCTACACATGAAGCCAGCTGGGTGACCTAGGGCTAGTCACAGCTCTCTTTGAGCTCTCTCAGCCCCACCTACCTCACAGGGTGTCTGTTGTGGGGAGGGGAAGGGAAGGTGATTGTAAGCCGGTTTGATTCTTCTTTAAAGTGGTAGAGAAAAGTCGGCATATAAAAGCTTCACAACAGCCCTGAGAGGTAGTTAAGCTGAGAGTAACTGGCCCAAGGCCACCCACTGAACTTTTTTGGCAGAGCTGGGATGAGCCCAGGTCACCCAGATCCCAGGCAAACACCCTAACCACTACGGCTCATTACAGAGGAAAGGAAACCCTGTTTGAACCAAGGGGCAAGAGCAAGGACTAACTGAGCCAATTTGTAGTGTCACAGTTAAGTGGTGGAGTAAGAACCTGGAGATCCAGGTTCAAATCCCCACTGCCATGAAGTTTGCTGGGTGATCTTGAAGCAGTCACATTCTCTCAGCCTAGCCTACCTCACAGGGCTGTTATGAGACTAAAAAGGAGACTGAATGAACAATTTATAGTGCCCTGAGCTCCTCGGGCTAAGAGCAAGATAAAAAAATTACTACATAAAAACATTTGGGTGTACAAAGTGGCACAGGCTGCCAGGTATTATAGAACAGAGCTCCTTGAAATCCACCCCCCAAGTTTCCACCTCTGATTCTTCTTGAAACAGACATCATTGTTCAAAGCTGAAGCCGACAATTCAGCTTCCCCCATTTCATAAATTACATCCTGGATTTTTCATATAGCCACCAACATCTTTACAGTTGTCATCCTTTTTCTGTCATGTTTCTCCGTTGAGGGGGAAAAAATCAATAATGGTTCACCTGTTGAGTAGCTTTCTGAAGTAACCATCAAAAGAAAACACCCAAATTACTTGCAATTGTGATCCGCCCAGCATTCTTTATACTCTGCACACTTATTTAAAGAAAGCAAAAGGATCCAGTTTTGCTCCTTCGGTGGGAAGCCGCCCGTAGCTACAGCAAAAGCTACAGTTTCGCGCACCACCCAATTTACTCAAGTATTCAAAACAAACTACGTTTTAAGGTTTAATTTTCAATTAAATAAACTCAAACATTGCTGCCGACTTCCACTGAGAATTTGAATTGGCCAGCAGCCAGTTCAATCCATTCGTTGTTTTCCTTTCTGTCGAAGGAGGGAAGGGGGGGGCAGCAAGCAGCATTGTGAATAATTTTTCTGAGCTCCACATTTTAATTAATCTATTTAAATATGAGAGTTTGGCATTTGTAATCTCTGGGATTTAGGGGTCAGGAGAAACCATTCCAACTGCGCCCCAAACTCCCTCTGAACTATTTATTTATCAGGCAAAGGATCACACATTGATAAAGCTCGTAACCTTTTACGCACTGAGCCGTCCTATGCCCACCACACGTAATCACCAACTGCTCTTTTCCATTTCATTCAGGAAGATTAAAAGGTAAGATCCCAAAGAAATCAAAGTATGTTTTAGGTTGAACAAAGGGATAAACCTGCAGTTCACTTGACTGCTAACCATCTTCTCACATGGTCAAAGACCGGAGCCAGCTGGCTTTAAAGTATGGAAGACAGGAAGCCCAGATAAAGTCTGAAGGTACATGATCCAGCAACCACGTTGAAGTGAAACAGGTATGGGTCTAGTGAGTGTCCAGAGGGGAGATCTTCTGGGAACCCCATGCAAGCTACCTGGAGTACCCATGAAAGAACAAACACAGGATATAATCGTAAGGAGTGAATATATCACTTTCAATATGGTTCAGTCATTTGATACTGTCGAAAAGAAGTAAAGGGGGTGAAATCTTTCGACTTTACATGATGTGAATGAAATGGTACGGCCACCATAGCACTGAAGTTCATAAGGAGCAATACACTTCCTGCTGCAGAAGAAGAAGAGTTGGTTTTTTATATGCCAACTTTCTCTACCACTTAAAGAAGAATCAAACCGGCTTACAATCACCTTCCCTTCCCCTCCCCACAACAGACACCCTGTGAGGCAGGTGGGGCTGAGAGAGCTCAAAGAGAGTTCTGACTAGCCCAAGGTCACCCAGCTGGTTTCATGTGTAGGAATGGGGAAACCAACCCAGTTCACCAGATTAGTGTCCACCGCTCATGCGGAGGAGTGAAGAATTAAACCCGGTTCTCCAGATTAGAGTCCACCGCTCCAAACCATTCCTCACTCGCACCTGTACTCCTTCACACACACAGCCTGTGTTCCTGGGCCATGCGTGAACCAGCCTGTACTACCGATTACGTCACTTCTACATTTCAGCAAAGGGTGCTCATGCTCTACAGGCAGGTTCAATCTATGGCATCTCCCGTTAGAAGGGTCAGCAAGACTGAGAAAGCAACAAGAGACTTCGGAGAGCTGCTACTAGTCAGCATATAGTGCCAGACAAGATGGAGAATTGGTCTGAGTCACAACCTCATGTGCAACTTGTGGCTTGGACCAGCTCATGAACAATTAGGACATTGCTATGTGGCAGCAAGGGTGCTATCAAGGGTTGGCCTTGTTGGGCACTGGCCAATGCCCATAGTCTAGCTGATGCCCCACTGATGACAGGGCAGAAGGAGTCTTTTTCCCAGTAGAAGGGGTCCCTGATGGTGGCATAGAGAACAGAGCACGAGACCATCTTTGCTTACAAGAGGTGCTGATCTCCCAGTTCCTGAGGGCAAATGAAGCATAATTTTTTTGGTCCTCCTTTTTGGAACCCCCAGCAGAAAACGTCTTGTGGATACTGGCGGGGCAAAGAACAAGATAGGCAAATGCAGCTATGGTGTGGAGGTAGAAATGGACCCATGATTCAGAGCCTGCACTAAGGAGTACCAAGCATGCTGCTGCTCAAGGGCCTACAAAAAACAATAAGCTTACCCTACATGGGAACCACAGTAAAGTAGGTAAATGTCCCCTGTGCAAGCACTGGGTAATTCCTGAGCCACGGGGTGACGTCACATCCCGACGTTTACTGGGCAGACTTTGTTTACAGGGTGGTTTGCCAGTGCCTTCCCCAGTCATCTTCCCTTTACCCCCAGCAAGCTAGGTGCTCATTTTACTGACCTCAGAAGGATGGAAGGCTGAAAGGCTGAGTCGACCTTGAGCCGGCTACCTGAAACCAACTTCCATCAGGATCGAACTCAGGTCATGAGCAGAGCTTGGACTGCAGTACTGCAGCTTACCACTCTGTGCCAAGGGGCTTTGGGAACCACAGTACAGCACACTTAATATTTCCCATCTGTATAAATCGCTGAGTCCCAAAATAGGGTCCATAGACCCAAATTATGGGTTCCCTTGTGCCCAGTTGCTTCACCAACTCCTTCTTCCCCAAAGCAGACAGCGAGAGCCAATCCTGGCATTCCTGTACCTCAGTGGAGCAGGAGGGACTTCAGAAAAACCCTGGAAGCACCACCTTTGTGATACCCATTCAGAAACAACTGCCTCCGTTGTAGGATGATGCTTGATTTGCAGACTCCTAACATTTTATGATTGGTCTCAGCTCCCCATTCTCAAAATTCCCAGTGATCACAGAGCCAGTGTGGTGTAGTGGTTAAGAACAGTGGACTCTAATCTGGAGAACCAGATTCCTAGAGGCACCTGGTTGGCCACTGTGTGAACAGACTGCTGGACTTGATGGGCCTTGGTCTGATCCAGCATGGCCTTTCTTATGTTCTTATGTTCTAACCGGGTTGAATTCCCCACTCCCCCACATGAACGGTGGATGCTAACCTGGTGAACCAGGTTGGTTTTCCCACTCCTACACATGAAGCCAGCTGGAGGACCTTGGGCTAGTCACAGCTCTCTCTGAACTCTCTCAGCCCCACCTACCTCACAAGGTGTCTGTTGTGGGGAGAGGAAGGGAAGGAGATTGTAAGCTGGTTTGATTCTCCCTTAAAAAGGTAGAGGAAGTCGGCATATAAAAACCAGCTCTTCTTCAACAACCAGGTTAGGGAACTTGATTTAAACCTTGCATGACTAAAACAGAATTATTTAAGTCCTGACAATGCACCAGGACACCATGAAAACTCACCCTTACAGCCCTGAGGAATAGAGCTGAGTACCACCTGACCGCTGCATCTCATTGTGGGTAACCCATGAGTAATTTTATTAAAGACAGAGGAATTGTGCCTCCCTTTCTCCCAGCTGCCCCCCCCCCCCCACGCTCGAGAATAGGGAATGTTTTTAAAGGTTAAAATAGCACATAGTTTGAAAGGCTGGAAAGTCAAGACTAGTGGAAGAGTCCCTCAGTGGCACAAATTCCAGGGAATATAATATACTTGTTTTACAAATCGGTAATTATATCCCAGAAAGAAAAGAAGAAGATAAACATTTTCCTCCTGTTTGTTTTTCCACTTTCACTACCACGCCATCCTCACTCCTCCCTGGTCACATTTTGCTGACATTTACAAACATTTCATGTTGATCTAACGTGGGTCACATCAATCACCCATACAGTTTCAATGACACTCTGTTAAATAAACTGTCATGAAAGATTTATAGAGAATTTGATAAAAGGGAAGAAGATGTAGTTTAGCTTTTAAAGATGCATTACTCCCTTTTTCAGTGGTGTAAGATCAACTCTAAAATACTATTACGCTCTTTTCGGGAAGAAGTTGTGGAGAAAAAAATATACACACTTTTATCCAATGCTCTTTTGCTTCCTTCAGCTCTCACCATGTTTCATCGTACCCAAGCTCTTGTGAGGGCCTATGGATGGTGAATGGCTCAAGTAGCAGCAGGTACCCTCTAGGGGCATCCTGACCTGTAAACTAAGCAGTATCTTCAGTAGATGGACTAAAAATCTATAGTGGATGTACAACTGCTCTCAATGTTGAACAATAAAAGATGGCAAGTCTGCTGCAAATGGTTCTTGTCAGATTTGAGGAGGGGGTGTAACTCAGTGGTAGAACACATGCTTTGCACACAAAAGGTCCCAGTCTCTTCCATCTCCAGCTAAAAAGATTTCAGGGAGGAGGAGGAAGAAGAAGAGGAAGAACAAGAATTGGTTTTTATATGCCAACTTTCTCTACCACTTAAGGAAGAACCAAACCGGCTTACAATCACCTTCCTTTCCCCTCCCCACAACATACACCCTGTGAGGTAGGTGGGGCTTAGAGAGTGGGACTAGCCCAAGGTCACCCATGTGTAGGAGCGGGGAAACAAATTCAGTTCACCAGATTGACCTCCACCGCTCATGTGGAGGTGTGGGGAATCAAACCCAGTTCTCCAGATCAGAATCCACCGCTCCAAACCACCGCTCTTAACCACTACACCACGCTGGCTAGGGGAAAGACCATTCTCTCCCTGAGACCTGTCAGTCAAAGTGGACAATACTGATGGACCAAAGCACCTAGACTTCAGTTGAGCTTCCCTTCCCACCGTTGAACTTCGGCTGCAGCGGGGACACCCAACTGATGTCTGGGTGCGCTGCAAGAGAACCTAGACTTCAGTTTAGCATCTCTACTGCAGCTGGAGTTTGACTGCAGCAGGGAGAGAAGCTAAACTGAAGTTTCTCTCCCTTATGCAGTCAAACTCCAGCTGCAGTAGAGATGCTAAACTGAAGTCTAGGTTCTCTTGCAGTCCCGGCTTCTCTGGACTTTGGAGAGGTCGGGTGACGAGGATCTGCCTGCATGTCGGCTTCAAAGGTCCGGATTTTAAATCAGTCCAGATTTTGGATGTCTGTATAGGGGATACTCAACATGTATGACTCAAACAACAGCAACTCCATTTCAATCTCGGAACTAAAAAGTACACATTCAGAGATCTAACATGGTAACCGCTCACAAACGGGTGTGGCCCTTTAAAAAACATCTTTATTGTACAATTTTGGCAACTGTGGGGTAGAGCAATTTTGTGCTCAGTGGTAGAGCATCTGCTTGGCATGCAGAAGGTCCCAGGTTCAATCCCCAGCAACTCCAGTTAAAGAAACCAGGCAAGTAGGTGATATGAAAGACCCCTGCCTGAGACCCTGGAGAGCCACTACTGGTCTGAGTAGACAATACTGACTTTGAGGGACCACGGGTCTGATTCAGTAGAAGGCAGCTTCGTGTGTACATGCAGCCCACATGTGGAGCTGGCAATTTGTAAAAACGCATCTTCCATCCACTCTCAAAGAGCTGACTGCATAGGTGCTGCCAGACTTGTGAAATTAGCAGGGAACCCACAAGCACAAGTTACATAAGTCTCAGCCCGGGCTGGGCGCTAGTGGACATTGAAGTGTCTGCCTCCTGGTCTGCTCACCTGTTGCAAGCAGGAAGCTGGTTTTTCAGCAAGCGATTTCACTGTTTGCAAGCAGCTAAAGCCTGTTCGGCCGCTTGCTTTCTGCATATTCACACAGTACAGCCCAGCGTAAATGGGAGCATTTCCCACATGAGTGTTCTCACACAGCCCAACGGGAATCATAGTTTCCTACTCCACAGACCCATCCGCACTGTGTGCTGCTCTGCAGACAAATGTTTAAAACAAACCATCGATTTATAAATACTTTCTAAAAAAAATGTGTCTTAAAAATTTCTTTCCCATTCAATGTTAATCTAAATCCGTATTATCTACACTAATGTGCCAATCTTTTGGTTCAACATGCGCAAGAGGGAGAAAACAGAGCAATCTGTATGCTTTAACGGCATGATTCCACAGCGTTGTGTAGTGGTTAGGAGCAGTAGACTCTTAGGGCGAAAACGCAGGGTCGCTTTAGCCTCCTTTCTTCCCTGTTCCAGCCAGGATTCAGTCAGGATCGAACGCACGAACGTGTCTGAATCCTGGCTGAAACAGGGAAGAAAGGAGGATACAGCGACCGTGCGTTTTCGCCCTTGATCTGGAGAACCAGGTTTGATTCCCCACTCCTCCACTTGGGTGGCGGACTATGGTGAACTGGGTTCATTTCCCCATTCCTACACATGAAGCCAGCTGGGTGGCCTTGGGCTAGTCACAGTTCTCTTAGAGTTCTCTCAGCCTCACCTACCTCACAAGGTGTCTGTTGTGGGGAGAGAAAGAGAAGGAGATTGTAAGCTCCTTACAAAAAAAAAAGTAGAGAAAATCGGCATATAAAAACCAACTCTTCTTCTCCTAACTTGCGGAAGACTGATATCTCTCCTGCTGTGCAGGTGCCAAATTAGGACACAAATGTCTGGTACAGAGTTCTCACCAACGATACGGAGTAGGGTTGCCGTCCTACAAGTGGGATGTGAAGTTCTCTTGGAATTATGACTGATCTCCAGACCACAGAGATCAGTCCCCGTCCCAACAGAAAATAGCAGCTTTGGTGGATGTACTTTATGGGGTCACATCCCTGCGGAGCTCCCTCCCCAGGCTCCGCCCCCAAATCACCAGAGATTTCCCCCATCGGGGTTAGCAACCCTAATACTGAGCTCTGGGTCTGAGCACTTGCTTTCCGTGTAGCCTTTCTGTTACTGATCTTCTTTGGGGTTATAGACATTGGGATGATTGGATTATCCCAGAAGGGATTTAAGAACACTTTCAATTTATATCATGATTATGTACAATATGTGCGGTCACAGGATGACCTTCTGTATATTGCTATCTCTAAACATCTGTTTCGGCAGAGAAAGAGATAAACTTCATTCTGCTAGTATTCAGAGGGCTCGTCTCGAACAAGCCAAACGTCCTGCATTGTTAAGAGCTCCTCAGTCCATTATCTCCTTCATTAATCACATTCCATCACCCCGATGTTAGCTTTAATTTTCAAATTGAGTGTTGCCCTTTCACATTGCTAACAGGGTCTTAATCTGGCCTGGTTTAAAGGGCCTCGCATTTTGTTATCGGCGGACTCAAAAGGAAAGAGAGGGCCAAACAACCTATTTGCAGTCAGCCCTTTTCCCCTCCATTCAAAAACTCATTTGTCCACAAAAAGGTTCAATCAAAAATGGGGAGACAGGACTTTCAGGTCCTTACGCTCCGTGTACTTGACAACTGTATTCTTTACCAAGCAATGTCAATCCAAAATAGCACCCTTTAATAAGGGCAAAGCGTTACTTGAATTTAAGGGCAAGCGGAGTACCTTCCTGGAATACTGAATTATGTACACTGTTTTTCTACCGGGTCAGACCATTTGTCCATTTAGCTCAGTACAGTCAAGGTTCCAGGCAGGGAAGAGTCTTTCCCAAACCTTGCTACCTGGGACCCTTGAAGTAGTAATGTCAGGGACTGAAACTAGGATCTTCAGCCCTATCACTGAGCCACAGTCCTTCTCCAAAGAACCAGAAAGTTCTTTCCTGGTCAGCAGTCGAACTCGAGACAGAGCCATGAATGTTCTGAATACTGACCACTGCGTCATCAAGGAGTAAAATCATCAAACCCTTTTAACAGTATATAGATACATTAATAAAAGCACTGGTAGGGTCACAATGTAAAGGAGGCACAGGCAAGCATTTTTCACACTGAAAACATGCCTTTTGTTTTAATAAGCTCTCAAACCGGCTTACAATCACCTTCCCTTCCCCTCCCCACAACAGACACCCTGTGAGGTAGGTGGGGCTGAGCGAGTGGGACTAGCCCAAGATCACCCAGCTGGCTTCATGTATAGGAGTGGGGAAACAAATCCAGTTCACCAAATTAGCATCCGCCACTCATGTGAAGGAGTGGGGGATCAAACCCAGTTCTCCAGATTAGAGTCCACTGCTCCAAACCATCGCTCTTAACCACTACACCACGCTGGCTTGGCAAGGGAACCAAGAAGTTAAAACCTATACTGACAGTGCCTTGAAGAAAACGTCATTGCCAAACATTTGGGAACAGACAGTTATTATTGGATCAGTATCTGCCAACAGAAAAGAGATTAACCAGGATTCAGCAGGAATTACTGGATCGGTATTTGCCAACAGACAAGAGATTACCCAGGATACTGGATCACAGGTAAGATCAAAGATCTCTACATACAGTCCATTGATCGCAAAATAACATGAGATGATGTACAGCAGGGGTGTCAAGCATACAGCCCCGGGACCGGATCTGGCCCCTTGCGAGCCCTTATCCAGCACACGAACCAGCCAAGGCAACCACACCCACACTCCAGTCCCGAGGTATGTGACATAAATGTCACTTGGCCCAGCCTGACCAAGTGACATTTATGTCACATCCGGCCACATTCGACACCCTTGATCTGTAGTCTCTATGGCACCAGATTTGCAACAGCAAAAAACGATTCAAGCATGGGGTTTTAACAAAGTGCCACCTCAGTTATTTAGTCGACAAGACAGACACTGAAAACATGCGGTAGAAACTGTCAGTAATCATATGAGGATGGGCAGTCACCTGTCCAGTGGTCTGAGAAGCAAGGGGACAACAATTGTACCTGCAGAAGAAAAGTGACAAAGGCTGAAAGACTGGATCTTTGAGAAAGATAGGCTAAGGGGGGACACCTCACAAAGGGTCCAGAGATAGGAGGGACTGTGTACAGGAAGGGAAATGGATAGTCCGGGAGCTTCAGAAGGTGGGAGGCTATCAGCCAGGGAACCAAGAAGCGGAGGTCTAAATTATACTATTGATTTCAACTACTCAACCAAATCTAGCAGTCTCCAATAAATATTAATAATCCAACAACCTGGCTCAAAGGAAAAGCAAACTTTGCATGCAGAAGGTCCCAGGTTTAAATCCCTGACATCTTCAGTTAGAATATGTGAGGGGGAAATCTTCCCTTTGTCTAAGATGCACTGCCAGCTGGAGAAGATGATGCTGAACTAGATGGACCAGTGCTCTGACTCAATACAAGGTTTCATATGTTCAGCACAAGTTTGGATTGACGCAGTTGTCCATGACAAACTAGCTATACTGGAGCGCATCCTCTACCAGGGCCTCAGGCTGGTCATTTGGGGTGGGTACCCTTATGGTCAAGGTGTTCTGAGCGGCCTCTCAACCTGACACTTCCTATTTGCTCAGTCTTCATCAGAATTTGTTAGAGGCTGCCGAGGGAACCACAGAACGAGATTTACCGATAGTAATAACCTTCTTTTGTCAGAGAGGATTACTGTCACTCAGCACAAAATAAAAGAGGCAGGAACCCTAAACCACCAGTTCTCGACATTCTCCATAATCTTTTTGGATCTGTTATTAGAGCAAAATGTCATGGGAAGATATAAACATTTGCAAGATTCCTTTTTTAAAAATTTTCTGTGCCTACAAACAAACCAAAACGAGAGGAGGAAAGCCCTGAATCAGTTTGCTTCCTGTCACTGAAAGCTGGTTCCAAGAATCTTCTGTTCTAGATTTTTTTCTGATGCTTTGGCTGACTTTGTAGATTGCTCTGATGAGACATGTTCACATGTCACATGATGGTTCATCCGGGGCACCCTTGTCAATCAAACTCAAACTAAATAGACTGTGTTCTTGGTTTCAAATCAGGGCTCCCCAATCATTCAGATTCCATTTTTATTACAAACTCTGCCAAATGAAACTTTCCCCCCCAGTTCATACAAACTATTAATTCACTTCTATATTGTAATTGTTTCCCCTTTGCAGAAAACTCTTTCAAAGAACCTGTTCATTCCTTTCCGGTTTGTTAAAAATAAAGGTAGGCTAAAACTAGGAATGGATTCCCCCAGCTCCATTCTGTTTGGGATTGGATCTGTATTTACGCCTGAAGATTTGTTCAGATGATCTTCCCTCAATTTTAATGGAGCAGAATCCAAGGAAGAAAGAGATAACACACAAACCTCAACATTCCAGGTATATTCTAGCACCAGCTGCATATTTATACTCCCTGGAAAGGAACACACATAGGAGGGCCTATACACTGGCCAGATGTGCAGCCCTACCATCTGCCATATTAGAAGGGAGATTTAAGAAGATCCCCAGGGTGGAGAGACTTTGCCCGTGTAACATAGGGGAGCTGGAAACCACTGAACATGTATTTTTAGATGTCCCCTCTACAAGTCAGCCCGCGTCAATATTACTGACCCTTTGATTAGGGAAATGGGCTCTGTTGATGAGGGTGAATGGGCCAAAAGGTTTCTGCTGGAAGACAGCTCCCCGATCCCCACCCAGCTTGCAAAATATTGTGCCATAGGAATGAAGCTACGTCGCCTCAATGTTCCCTTACCTGTGGAAGTGTAAAATTGGGTGATTCCTAATTTTGTTGGCCTTGGTTGTAAGCATCTACTCTGTATGGTCAGTTTCTGTTTTATCTGGCATATTAGCCGCAAATAAAATTTATTTATTTATTCACAAACACTCCATGATGGAAAAACTTATTTTTATTGTTTTTTTTCTTCCTGTGAGCTGATTCATGCAGGTCTTTGGAGTGGTAACATATATGTTTTTTGATTATTTTAAACATATCCACCCAGCCTATCCTCTACAAGTCAGCTCACAATCCAAACTAAAACAATATAAAATAAAACCACCATATATTAAATCAATCTAAAACAGGGGTCCCTTTGGAATTGGGCAACTTTGGAATTCTGACACAGGGTGGTGGGCGCTGTCACAAAACGGCTGCCACAGGAGATGCAGCCACCAAAAAACAGCAACACTTCTAAAAATCTGCACAGCCAATCAAATCTCCAATGGCCAATCAGTAGCCTTTCTGGGCAGGCACCCCACCTGGCCCCACCCACTTTCTAAAAGCACTTGATGAGTGGCAGGAGAGGTGTTGGCGGGCACCATTGTGCCCATGGGCACTACACTGGGGACTCCTGATCTAAAATATGCACACTAAAGCAACACCACCTGGAAAACAGGCAGAGCGAATCCAACAAAACACACACGCTGTTGCATGCCAAAAGCTAGAGAGAACAGAGTGGTTCTAGCTTGGTACCTGGTGGAAGAACAAGTGCCAAATGAGCATCCCAGGAGAGGTTTTCTATGATCAGGGCACTAGCACAGAAAAAGCCCTGCCTTAAGTAGCCACCCACTTAACCTCCGAAGCTGACAACACCAGGAAAAGGGCTCAGACTGTGCCCTAAAGGAACGGGGAAGTTTATGCAGGTGATCTCACTGTGCAAGTACAGAAAACAGACTAGGAGCACAAAATTCAACATTTTAACAATCCCAGCTTTATTTTAATCAAGTTTCTAGTCCTTAAGACCTGCAAATATATACTTGATAACATGTAATCAAGACTAGGTTTTGGGTGTGTGTTGTGTGTGTTAAGTGCTGTCAAGTCGCTTCCGACTCATGGCGACCCTATGAATCAATGTCCTCCAAAATGTCCTATCGTTAAAAGCCTTGCTCAGGTCTTGCAAACTGAGGGCCGTGGCTTCCTTTATAGAATCAATCCATCTCATGTTGGGACTTCCTCTTTTCCTGCTACCTTCTACTTTTTCTTGCATGAATGTCTTTTCCAGTGACTCTTGTCTTCTCATAATGTGACCTAAGTACAATAGGCTAAGTTTAGTCATTTTAGCTTCTAGGGACAGTTCAGGCTTGATTTGATCTAGAACCCACTGATTTGTCTTTTTGGCGGTCCACGTGAGTAAAATTTCCTTTTTTTTTCCAGGGATACAGAGTTTTAGTTCTAGACATAGCTCTTTACCACTCATGATTAGCAGAAGCAAATAAATATAAATACACATAATTTTTAAAAAGCTAAAGAACTGAACTCTTCTTAGTGTTCTATTTCCCTAAACAAGGTGCTCCGATCCACACCTGGAAGCAGACTCTTTTGCTCGTGCAAAGAAACCATAAGCAGAACCCGGATGCATATCTAAAATATCCAAAGTTGCCTATTTGTACTGCTTTACTTTCCAATGGAAGATGCATTTGGATGCACATCTGAATACACATTTACATCCAGAATTTGGACAGCAGATCACATTAGAAATGTGAATCAAACTGTAAGTTATAGATGACTTCCTCATTTGGAAGCACAGTCCATAGTGCCTCCAATATCTCTTTCCTGATACGTGCCCAACAGTAAGTCAGAGGAGGGTTCTACCAAAATCAGTATTGTCTACTCTGACTGGCAGCGGCTCTTCAGAATCTGAGGCAGAGAAAGTCTCTCACATCACTTGTTCCCATTTCCCTGGAGATGCCAAGGACTGAACCTAAAATCCCCTCCCTGCAACTGAGGGGCTCTACCACCAAACCATGGCCCTGCTCAAATCATCCTCTCTGGATTCGGACAAAAAAAGATGTACAGCCCTGAGTGTTCTACAGAGCCACTCTTGTATAACTTTTAGAACTGTGGTTCCAATACATAACAGAGAACGGAACTTCTCTCTCTCTGCCCACCATGAAAAGGCTTGCAAAACCTTTATTACAGTTCTGTTGGAAACCATTGAGGGGGCGGGAGGATATTCTCTAGCCAGGCACAGCTGTTATTTTCCAATTAAATGCCAAGCGAAAGCTGACTTACGGCAACCCAGTAGGGTTTTCAAGGCAACAGACCATCAGAGGTGGTTTGCCAATGTCTTCCTCTGCATAGCCACTCTGGTATTCCTTGGTGGTCTCTCATCCAAGTACTAGCCAGGACGACCCTTCTTAGCTTCTGAGAACTGATGAAATCTGGCTAGCCTGGGCCATCCAGGTCAAGGCATTAAACGATCACAAGATATTATTAGATGACAACGTGTGATGAGCATCTCCAAATACATTCATGCAAAGTATTCTTGTATTTTGTGTTGATTTGTAATATATATATATATATATATATATATATATATATATATATATATATATATATATATATATATATATAAAATATAATATTAACATAATAGACGCTTTCTTGATTCCTTTGGCATCAGTAATTGAATGTGACAAAAAAGTTTACTGTCCGCTGTTGATATGCCAACAAACCTGTCCGGTATTCAGAACTACTGTGTTCAAGAGACATAACCAAGTGTAAAGGATTTTGTTGTTAAAAGAAGGGAAGGTGGGAAAATCCCAAGATTCACTGACATTTCTCCAAATATTTTGTCTACTCAAGCCCTAGACAACGGCAAGATTATCTTCTGATATCAAAAGTGGTAACTGAAGAATGTGGTGAAAACAAGCTGACCTATCTGTTGGAGCTCACAGATAAGGATGTCAAAATATAAAGTATCCATCCACAATATCGATCATAACTTACCATCCCCCAAGATCATGCATTATCTGTCAACATTCTTTATTTCTAGCTAGGGGTTAAATAACGACCCTGTTCGAAGAAAGCCTTTAGAGAGCTGCTCTGTCTTACATACTGTTCACCTGCTAGCTTCTGAGTAACTTTGAATTCCTTGTTGGTGTGGCAGGAATTTATCAACTTCAGAAGAGCGTCAGGCCACTCGCAATAGCAAAGGACAACCTTTGTTAGCCTCATCCCATGCCTTTGGGATATAACATGGCAATTTTAAGATGTGGCAGTTTTATAGTACACCCAAGAGTGGATTCAGGACATTTTTATTTCCTGAATGGTTCAAGGAGACTCCAGTAGTGTCACCTGGGCCTGCTGCCAGTCCCTACCTCTTCCCACAGCCCCTAGCAACTAATGCTCCTTCCCTTCTAATTTCCAGGCATCTTTAAACACAGCGCAACAAACCGTGCATGCCCCCACAGGGCTTCCTGAACTTGCAAGAGTTTGGGAAGTGCCATTAGCCATGCATGGCTTGCTATGCTGTGTTTAAAGAGACCTGGGGAAGCAAGATAGGAAGGACCATTGCTTGCTCCAGTACCCAGGTGCGGTGGGGGGCAAGGCAGGGAAGAATTGGCGTTGCAGGCTGCCTCTACTGAAAAGGTACTGTTTGAAGCTCCATCTCACCCTGGTTACAGAGCCCATTCTGGATGGCACAGTTCTAATATCACACCAAACCAGAGTTAAGGAAATTTTTCTAGGTTCGTGCCTGATGACTGAATTGGCAAACTATGGCTTGCTAATCAGAAATACTGCTTTGAAGTAGGTTTGCAAATGCTGGGTGGGGCTAACTGTAGTTTTCCATCAGGTCTGAGGGACGATTCTCACATTAGCTTTTAGCTGCCAAGCATGTTTCCATTAGGTGTGTACTGTTAGTTCTCCACTGGGAACTTATGTCCCGCATGTGCGTGAACTCAACTCAGATCAGGACCATGGGGCATAGGGAGACGGGTCTTAAGCCCTCCACCCCATTACTTTTTCCCAGCTTATACTCCATTTTTTAGCCCTCCGTACCCCTAAATACAGGTTACATAATCAAACATGAAATATATTTATGGACCGACAGGGGAAAAAACGCTAAAAATAATTCACAACAGAGAAGTCGCATCAAAAACATAAGCCAGTTTCTTACTGCAAAACACCTGTCAGAAGAGAATATTTTTTATTGTTTGTTATGAACTCCAAAACACTAGGTTTGGCATATTTTATTTGTTTGTTTAATTTGGAATATATCTATCTTCACAGTCCTGCTCAAGGCGGCTTACAATTAAAAAACACGGTATTTTTAAAGGCCATAAAAAACGTAAGCACATAAGCAGCATAAAAACCATCCATAAAACAGGAGCACACCATTAAAGAGCTGACAAGATAAAAGCCATAATTAAAAGCGTGGGGCAAAAAATGTGTTTCTGCTTTGTGCCTAAAAGAAAGTAAAGCAGGTGCCAGGTGAGCTTCAAGGGGGAGGGTGGTCCAAAGGCAAGGTGCCACCACAGAAAGTGCCCCGTCTCTAGTCACCACCTGCCTCACTTCCAAAGGCAGGAGTACAGAGAGCAGGACTTAACAGGTAGATCTCAACTGGCAGGCTGGATAGTATGAGGACAGTCCTTTAGGTAGCCTTTTAGGGCCTTAAAGGACAACCAGTGCACAGGGGACATACAATCACTATAACCAACCCCTGGCTGCCACATTTCGGACTGAAGTATTCTAACTTTTTTCACAGGCAGCTCCACGCAGAGCACATTACAATAATCTAACTTGGATGTGATCAGAGCATGGATCACCGTGGGCAGATTATGGTTTTCCAGGAAGAGCTGTAGCTGGTGAACCAGCCGTAGCTGATAAAAGGTGCTATGTGCCACAGATGAAACCTGAGCCTCCAGCCATAGGCCAGGATCTAGTAGCACCCCCAAGCGACATACCTCCTCCTTCAGGGGGAGTGCATTCCCCTCCAGGACTGACGGGGTCCGCAGTCCCAGAGCAGCTTCTGCCATTGACCAACAGTAGATTGTGCTTCAGTTTACTGACCCTCATCCGTCCTGTTACCTTTTCCAGGTACCTATTTAGGACCTCCACATCCCTCCATATACAGCTCCATGTGCTCACAATCCAACCCAGCACCTTGTATACTCAAGACCACAGGCTCTACACACATAACTATGTGATGGGTTGTAGCCTCTCTCGAGAAAAAGCTGATCATGTTCTTGGTATCTTGCTCGATGCCATCCACCCATTTCCACAGCTCCCTTGTTCCCGAGTAATGAGTGGGACTATTGCTCAGGTCCCTCTTTCTCCTCTGGCTCAGCCTACCTTCATGCCTTCTCTTTCCCTCTTTTCTACCTTCTAGTTCATACTACGTTGTAGTTCATACTTCTTCAGCTCAGGCCCTCTTTTCCCTCTTCCCAGCACCACCACCTTTACTCCCATTTTATCTTAAAAAGCAGATAGCCTGTCCTGTCCACAGAGCCATATGATTCTGATGTTACTAAGACCCAAATCACCTTGCTCTCCAGAAGCATAGGGTTCCAGTTGCAGTAAAATCCAAACTTAACCCAACTGCCTCTTCATATGCTGTTGCTCTGCAGACCAGCTTCTAGATCCCGAGGGGCCATCCAGCTTCAGTTTCTTACTAAGTCCTTAAGCTCACTAGATAAGATGATGCACAACATCTCTCAAACAAATTGTAAAATACTATAGATGAAGTCTAAGAGAGATGTTGTTATGGCTGGGTACTCCACGGTTGAGAGAACTCTCAAAAGATCCTAAGCATCCTCCCAAAGGACTGAAATTTTTGAGTCTTGAGAGACTGGGCTGGCAAAGGGCTTCTGTAACTTATGTGCCCTGATCCAGCAAAGTATTGAGAAGGTTCTATGCAACCTCTGGGAGCTCCCAAATCAGCAGGCTTCACTGTGAAGGAGAGGCAGGTCCAGGCAGAACTTTCCTTCTTCTGAAGGTCTGCTTGGCATTTGCACGTGGGAGCATAGATGATCCTATGGATTCCAACAGTGTTCTTTAATATCCAGGATGCTATTTCTTACCTGGGGTTTGACTCATCTCTGAGCAAATAAGCTGAGAGGTGCTGAAATGGAAATATAAATAAAATAGAAGAAGAGAAATTGGTTTGTATACCTCAATTTTCCCTACCTTTAAGGAGTCTCAAACCAGCTTACAATCACTTTCCCTTCCTCTCCCCACAACAGACACCTTATGAGGTAGGTGGGGCTGAGAGAGTTCTGAGAGAACTGTGACTAGCCCAAGGTCACCCAGCAGGCTTCATGTGGAGGAGTGGGGGAATCGAACCCAGACCTCTAGATAAGAGTCCACTGCTCCTGACAACTACATCACATTGACTCTCTAGGATACCCATTAACTTTAAAAGGTTATTCTATTAAACAAAATATTCTATATTCTTCATTATTATGCTTAACCCCAAACTCCACCACCCTCAAAAGGCTTCTTCTAATTATGCTGAACCATCGCTCCAGGGTCAATGCCCACAGAATTTCTTTGTATCTAACACTATGGAACTACAAAAGCGGATTGACAATGCTTTTTAAAACACCCTGTATAATAAACTATGTTCTCTAAAAAATAAAAAAAAAAGTTTAATCAAATTTCACCAAAAATTATTTTTAGTTATTTTAAAGAAAAAACTGAACTCATTTCTTATTTTTTTATTAAAAAAAACAGCTCATCACAACAGATTTTTTTTGTCTAAGGTCATTAATAAAAAATTCCAATTAATAACGGAAGACTGGCTACTAAGCCAAGTAAATGTTTGCGTTCATAAAACAAGCTATTTTTCGCCGACCAAAAAGGATTAGCCTGGGCAATTAATTTTTAAAGGGCTGCATTCTGCACTGAGACGTTCTATGTAATGCACCCCCGGAAGACAACCGAGTGGTGCGCTTTCAAACAGTGCTCACAAACCAAAGAGAAGGAACTACCATTTCCATGGGCTTATTTCCCCCTGCCTTCTTTTTTGCAAGGTTCTAAGTGAAGGTAAAAGGTTAGTTTTCAGCTTCAGACATGCCCGTTTGCTCGATTGACGCCAAGTTCTTTTTCTTGTGCATGTTTTAGATTTCCTTTTCTTCCCTTTTTTTTTAAAAGTGGGGCCACAGCACTGTCGGCGCGGCGTTGTCTGCCTCCTTGTTGTCTTGTGTGTGTGTGTGTGTGTGTGTGTGTGTGTGTGTGTGTGTGTGTGTGTGTGTGCAAAGTGCCTTCAAGTCGCCGCTGACTTAGAAAACTTTTGCACAGAAGTGCTGTGAAACCCCTTTGTATACCGCCAAACCAGGAGGGTGCCAAAAGGAGTTGGTTGCTACGGAGCCATCTCATAAATCATCAATTATTGTCTGTTATTATGAAGGTGACAGCCTCATAAAGAGATTTGCATTTTCGGCTAATTTTGAGGGCTCTTTTTCCCCCCCCCCTCTCCCCCAGACATCATTTGCTTTGTAAAAGCAGCGTCATGACAACCGCAGAACACTTAAGCTTGTTATCGGGGCGTTCAGGCGTTCACTCGGACCCTGTCAGCTTGCCATTTAACCATTCCGGGCCACTTTGCATTATTGAGTAGATTATCTTTGCAGTTCATAAATATATTTCGAAGCAGGGGGATGGCATAACAGGCAAAAGCCAGCCACAGCGATGGAGGCCTCCCGGTCGCCATGGCAACCCAAACTGATCAATTTCCTGTCACTGTTTTAAAAGCGCCACTCTCCTGTGGCCGTAAACACTAATTACAAATGCAGTCCGTTTTCTCACATGTTCAGCGTACAGATTAAAGCCGTTCATGCCTAATTTATCATTTAACGTGTCCTCCCACATTCGTGGCGCAGAGCGGAATGAATAATAACGTTACTTGTTTACAGGGTTTTCAACTTAATTTCACTAATTAGTTTTGCAGTCGCAGGAATCTGAGGCGCAAGCGGCTCTGCAACGGGGTTGGAAAGGCATTTCCCCGCAAAAAGGAAAAAGAAAAGAAAAAAGAGCAGGGTTCTTTCTACGAAGATTCAGTTTGTGTTCACACAAAACCCTCTCCCCTCTCCTCACAATAAATAAACTCACGCGCACCTCACGCACATACGCACTGTGATCCCCCCCTCACCGCACCCATTCCGGGTTGGTATCGGGAAGTCAGCCTGCGAGTTTGAGACTTCTGCTTCTGAAGTTGGCCCACCCTTTGCCAAGCCGCAAAAAAATTCACTCAGGCATTTGAATAGAGAAAAATGGCTGTGCTGCACACCGTGGGATCAAAAGACACGGGTGACAATTCTGCAGCTTGATTGAAATTCGCTTCTGTTTCAATGACTTTCCAACATCGGAATGATGCGCTCTAAAAATTATGATTTTCGTGCATTTTTTGGGAGCCCACTCCGAGTACCGTGTGTGCGTGTGTGTAAACATCTTTCCATTATTCAGATTTCACTCTTGATAAGCTGAGAGCACCGAGCACAGGTCAGTCGTGCGAATTTTAGATACGAGGGGCACCCCTTATGCTCTCAACCAGTCAAAGCCTCCACCCGAAGGACATGTTTTAAGTATTTCAACAAAGCCTACAGAACAGCTCAGTTCTCAGTTACTGGGGTGGGGGGGGAGAAGTAATGATGCCACAAGGATAGTATAATATAATTAGAAAAGGCAAAAATATTAGACGGAACTTGAGATTCACCCCTCCGGGACTATCAGATGCACTGCCTTGCTTATTTCTCTTTTTGGAGGCCGCTTCCCCAAGGAATTGCGGGGGAGAAACAAGAATTAGGGTCCAGGGGCAGCATTTGCACTTAGCGTCGCCACAAAGACGGCGGCTCGACAGCCCTAGGCAGCGCCTCCCTGTCATCAGCTTTTACAAAAGGGCTCCTTCCCAGAACTCCTGTTAATCAACAGAAAATTATACATCCAAAGAAAGTTAAAACCCTTTAGTGGGTCTCGGGGGAGCCAACAAGAGGGAGCTACGAGGCACTTCCAACTGCTTCGCAGCCCCGGCAGCTGCAGCCTCAACACTCCAGGGGCCGGGAATTCAGTCCAACAGCCTGTGCGCACAGGTGCTCCACGCTTCCCTAGCACCAGCTCAGTGACTTTATAGCAGGATTTCTGCAATACCGCAGAGTCAAGGTTAAAGCTCCAGTGCCCTTATTTCAAAGGGAAATTTGGTCAGCGTGAAGCAATGAAAACTAATCTGAGCACAGCTAGCCGTCAATCGGGGAGCCCAGACGGGAGGGGCGGGGGGGACGGACCCAGCGACCACAACAACAACAAAAGCTTTGAATTTCTTTTATTTTTTTCAACAGCCAGGAAAATAGCAATATGAACCACTGTCGCTACTTCCCAGCATCCTTCTTTGAAATACCCCTCAAGCAAATATGATAAATGGAAGACATATTGGTCCAAGAAAAGAAAAAAAGAAAGAAGAAAAAAAGCAGGTTGTTCTTCTCACAGATCCTTATCTTGGGGTTAGGCATGTTTAATCTTTCCTCGAGGTCAGTGAGCACATTTTGATTTACAGATTGCATTCAGATGAACAAAACCAAACAGCATTAGGTCTCCCTGAAGGGCTGTTCAGAAAACGGTGCCGTGTTTTCTCGACTGCTCCTTTACATATATTCCCCATTTTTTCTCAAACCAGAAGGACCACGTTCAGCAAAAATGCATAAGGATATCCCAAAGTCCTCATCTGATTTACCATCTAGAGAGGGAGTGAATTACAGAGGCATGCTGAGAAGGGTCAGTACTAGCCTTATTCTGGTAATAGTCACAAGAATTCTTCAGGGGTAGAGTATGTACTCTATTTTAAAGGAAAGTGTTTATGGCATTCTAGTCTCACTTTGTCCCAGTGGGAGTCAGGGATCCTCCTTATCCCTGATCGTACTAACTTCTAATCATATACACTGTTTTCTCAAGCCAGATTAAAGTTAAAACTAGGGGAGTGGCTGTGGCTCAGTGGTAGAGCATCTGCTTGGCATGCAGAAGGTCCCAGGCTCAATCCCCAGCATCTCCAGTTAAAGGGACTAGGCAGGTAGGCGATATGAAAGACCTCTGCCTGAGACCCTGGAGAACTGCTGCCGGTCTGAGTAGACAACACTGACTTTGATGAATGAAGGGTGTGATTCAGTATAAGGCAGGTTCAGGTGTTCATTTGTTCAAATTCAGATGTGACAAGCATGAAATTATTATTGTGAGGGCCAAACTAAATTTTACCTTCCCCCCCCCCCCGCCAATGAGTTGGGGTAAGGTTCCCCCAACTCAACTCTCATTCCCCTCAGTCAAACAGCAGCTGCCAGGAACTGATTTCTCAAGTGCCAGAAGGGCTTGATTTCAGGGCCATGGTGCAGGGGGGGTAGGGTCTTAAGCCTCCCCACATCCCATTTTCCCAAACTGAAGTGGCTGTGGGGAGGTACTTACCCCGGTGGTAGGTTGCATGTGTCACCCCCCACCAAGGCAAATAATACCACCTCGGAGGCAGTTTATAACAAGCACCGAAATGTATTTGTTGGATCATGTGATCAATTTCCCATACTATCACATTACCTCTATAAGGGCCACCCGCTGTGATGAGGGAAGTCACCACATGATCCAGAAGACAAAAGGGTTGTTGGTGATCAATGATTTTTGGTTTCTTTATGGTACTATCTACTGTATGAAAGCGGGGTTTCAACAAGATCTGTAGCTGGCCAAAAGTTTCATCTCCAGCAAGGCCATCTTTAGTAAGAACAGCACATGAGGTTTAGCACATGAAGGGTTTTGGTTTGAAAAACAGCCATTTCCATATAGCAAACAAACTTCTAGACCCCTCATGACTGGGGTTGCCAGCCCCAGGTTGGGAAATACCTGGAGATTTTGGGAGCGGAGTCTCAGGAGGGTACGGTTTAGACAGGGGAGGGTCTTCAATGCCATAGAGTCCAATTGACAAAGCGACTATCTTCTCCAGGTAAACTGATCTCTATCAGCTGGTTGTAATAGCAGGAGATCTTCAGCCACCACCTGGAAGTTGGCAACCCTACGCATGACCTGCCCAAATTCCTGTGCTAATTTCACAAACACTAAAATCAGCATAATTCATAGACACGAAAATGAACTTAGGAATTGTTTGTGTCAGAAATATATAACTTGAATAAGGACAGTAGAAAAAGAGCAAGAGTCCAGTAGCACCTTAAAGCAGTGGTTCTCAACCTTTTTCCGACCGTGACCCCCCTTCCCACCTTGTTTCCTTCCTGTGGCCCCCCTGTCCTACCGGTAGAAAGGTAGCTATTTAAATGTTCTGTTTGTAAATTGCCAAGGAACAAAGAAACATAAATAGCCACACAAAATGCACACATGCAGTTCTTATTGGGAAACTGAAATTTACAAAAAAAAAATACCCCACAAAAAGGGAATACAACACGCTAATAAACAACAATGTTCACATACAAGGGAGAGCAAAGCCTCTACCACTGTTTTCTATTTTCTTCACTTCTCTTTTCTGTTTTCTTTTCTCGATCACTTCTCTGATTTCTTCTCACTTCCCTCTGTGGCCCCCTAGTCTCGTGCCATGCCCCTCCCCATTTACGCTATTTTCACCTGTGGCCCCCCTGGAATATCCTGGGGCCCCCAGGGGGCCATATGGCCCCAGGTTGAGAACCATGCCTTAAAGACTAACAAAATTTCTGGCAGGGTACAAGCTTTCGTGAGCTACAGCTCACGAAATAAGAATAAGAACAGTTGCTTTTTAAAGTTCAAGAAGTTTCCACCTATTGATAATAGGGGATAAACCTTCTGTAATAAGTAATAGCTTCTATACCTCCTTCAAGCACCCTGCTATGCTCACAGTTGAGTAGCTAAGGGATTTTCCCCCCACCATAACTTAAGCATGAAAAGAGTGATAATGGTATTGAAAATCCACCCTAAGCCAAGACGATGCTTGAATGGATTGAGCAGAGCAAGGCTGGTGGAACGTGGAGCACTAACACTGGGGGGTGGGTGATTAACCAGCACTGGTTGTGCTTAACCAGAAATGTCCCTATTCTAAAAATCAACATTTTCTTAAGTTGAAGCTGATGGGTCACAAACTGAAAAGGCGGCCTTTCAAAAATAATACTTCACTGGGGAGAGCCAATACTCCAGGTGGGGTGGTAAACCCCCTGGGCCCACATTGCGTATGGGCTTGGGATGGACTCCTCAGCTCTTTTCACTTAGGGTTTTGGTTCCTCCATCGCCCGTTGTTGTGATCAAGAAAGATGTCTTTCCGACTTGGTCTTTTGTCTATGACCATCTCATCTGTGTCGTGTTCCTCTCGCCATAAGTTCTCTAGTTGCCCTAGAATGGCCCACATCTGATACCTTTGGAGCTATGCATTAACTAGAAGGGGATTAATAATTTAACCACACCATTTCACTTTTCTTAATATGAAAATTAATTAGTACCTTTTATGTCACTGGAACAGAAGTGGCACGTCTTTCTGCCAGCACATGTTTGACAGGTGAGCCTTTCTTTGAAAGGGTTTTCGATGTTCTGACCGCGAATCCCCTAAAGAAACAGATCCCTTTGTTCTAGCACGATCTCTAAGCATACTAAGCACTGTGCTTTTGATCCTTCCTACAACTTAATACCTGAATATCAGTGTAGTGCATAAGCCATTTACTGCTTTTAAGAACCCAGCTTGAACCTTCTGAGCTAGTCATTTACATGATGTTTCCTTGGGATTACCTATATTCTTGTCCACTCTGACCTTGTAATTTTGTCGCAGTTGGGAACGTAATGCAGAGTGACTAAGATAATGTTGTTTACACAGCCTTTAAGTGGAGTGACATTATAGTCAAGCAAGTGTCACATCACCCAAAGTGAAGGAAGACTTAATTACCATAATCCTGTGAATACTAAAATTCTTTAGCCATGTGTAGCATAATAATGTAATGTTCTGCATGTTAGGTTTGATAACCTGAAGAAAGAACATGCGGCCTCCAGTTTTTGTTTTTCTCCCCTGAAGTAGAAACTATCAGATTTTTTGGACTAGGCAAACTGAATGTGTATTCATTTTTTTAAAGTGCTTCAATATCTAATCTGTTCTAGATGAAAATGGCGGCCGGTGGTTCGTTTGTGATGTGAACAAGCTAGGAAGTCTTCCGCCTTGTGGGTTTTTCTCCCTCCTACCCCCCCAAACATTGGACCAATATTGATGACTTCATCATTTAGAGCAGTGGTTTCCAAAGTGAGCAGTATCACCCCCTGGGGGGCGGTGGGATTACCTAGGGGGCACTAACAGACAAGAGGGCAGCAGGGGGCGCTAGAGGTAGGTCCCTACAACTGTGGTGTTCACTAATTTACAACAGATCAAGCTATGGCACCATGCTGGCAAACTTGGTGGAAATTATCAGTCTTATTTTCCAGACTTTGAAGAGCTGGTACCACTGGATCAAGTTCATCAGTTTTGTTGAATAAATTTCAACTAAAAAGTTTTAATTTGATTTTGAATAGATGTGCAATTAATTGTTACTTTTTGAAATTTTATTAGTATCTTCTTTAGTGCATCATGCAGAGCCCTATTTTGAATAATGCTTTTTAAAGGGTAGGGTAGGAGGCGCTGGGGTTGAGTTTGTGGAACCAAGGGGGCGGTGGGCCGAAATGTTTGGGAACCACTGGTTTAGAATTACAATTTTTCATGATACCTGAACTGGGCATCATAACTATGGTTCGCGCTTAAGGACCCCTGAGTCTTATTCTGATATGTGTGTTAACAATTGAGTAACAACAACAGATTTATTTATAGACTCCATTGTCACTAGAATTATATAAGCGGTAAAACAGTCTTACTATGATCATGAATTAGCCTTCCGGTGTTGTCCTATTGAAAATTCTTTTCTTCCTGACTTGAATGTTTTATATATGTGAATATGCATTTTACTGTTCAAAGACCGTAACAATAATAAAAGTAAAGAGTAACAACAAGAGATAAAATACTGTGGAATATTCGAAATCTAAGAGCCCATTCTGATTTTAAAGGACGGGGCAATACTGTCTTGAGAGTGCAGGCCGGGGAAATCTCAGCTTTGGAAGTGTTCTAGTAGCAAAATCTTTCTGCAAATGAAAGGCTAGCTCATTAGTAATAGAAATGTAGAGCTGAAAGGGGGCTCAAGGGTCATCTAGCCCAACCCCTGCACATCGCAGGAAATTCACAACTACCTTCCCTCCCCCCACTCCCCAGTGCCCCCTGCTCTATGCCCATAAGAAGGCATTGGATATTGTAGTATATTTATGTTTACATTTGCGAATTGTTTTATGCCAATAAAGGTATTTGAATTTGATATTTAGTAAATTTATGCCATAACAATCATTCACAGCCAGACTTTCCTATGTGGACAAGACAGTTGGATAGTACAATATCCATTGTGTGGATGCAGCCTTAAAGATCTTAAAGAGCATGGGGCAATACTGTCTTGAGAGTGCAGGCTGGGGAAATCTCAGCTTTGGGAGTGTTCTAGTGGCAAAATCTTTCTGCAAATGGAAGGCTAGCTCATTAGTATTAGAAACGTTGAAACATAGAACTGGAAGGGATCTCAAGGGTCATCTAGTCCAACCCCCTGCACATCGCAGGAAATTCAAAACTACCTCCCCCTACACACTCTCCAGTGACCCCTAGCTCTATGCCCAGATGAAGGCATTGGATATTTGTGCCATAATAATCATTCACAGCCAGATTTTCCTATGTGGACAAGACAGTTGGATAGTACAATATCCACTATACGGATGCAGCCTTTAAAGCCACTCTAAAAGATGCTGTCAATGTTCATTTGATTCAAATTACACTTTAGCAAAAATTATGTTTCATACCTGTCTAGAAATGCAAAATTATATGTCCTTCTAACCTGTAATGATTTTTTAAAATTAATTGTAATTATATAATAGCAAAGTGACAAATGTACATTTAATCCCCCTCATTCAAAAAAAAAAAAAAAAAGCCAGTAAGTATTAACCTTAGAAAACTGTTATTCATATCTGCTGCTGTCCTGATAATTTTATCAATGGATATCAAACTGTTCAGTCTCTGTGTAACTTCATTAGTTATTTGTACACAACAGGCAATGGTGGGGGAATCTCATGTTACATGGTATTGCATAACCATCCATATTTTGGGGTAATGGCTTTTCTGAAATGGGGGGGGGGGCAACATGTAACCTGAAGGAGGCAAAGTCACTGTTAACTGGAGCTAGATTGAATCACTGCTTCATTTCACAGTATCCAGTCGTACAGTTAGTTTCATTATGACCTCGTGGGTCACCTGAAGGTATACCAGGTACCACAGGTGAGTCCACAGACTGCACCTTAAGAATTAGAATCTAGACGCTTGTCACATGAAGAGCTTTTAGTGACTTTTAGAAAAAAGTGAATGCTATAGTTTCGCAGTTTCTATCATGATCATGTGATAGAATAGATCTAAGACCCCATAGAGCCCTGTGACGCAGAGTGTTAAGCTGCAGTACTGCAGTCAAAAGCTCTGCTCACAACCTGAGTTAAATCCAGATGGAAGTCAGTTTCAGGTAGCCGGCTCAAGGTTGACTCAGCCTTCCATCCTTCCAAGGTCGGTAAAATGAGTACCCAGCTTGCTGGGGGTAAAGGGAAGATGACTGGGGAAGGCACTGGCAAACCACCCCGTAAACAAAGTCTGCCTAGTAAACGCTGGGACGTGACATCACCCCATGGGTCAGTAATGACCCGGTGCTTGCACAGGGGACTACCTTTACCTTTAAGACCCCATAGCTGTTGGTTGAAAAGGACATTCTGCCCAACTGTTTCTCTCCAGGAGAACTTGCATAACTACAGGTCTACTTCAGAGCCACCTTTTCTAAGCATTACTGATTGAAACATCAGTAAACTGCATCTAGATTTTTTCAACTTGCAAAATAATAATAACAATTTTAAAGAGATTTTATTAAATGTAACATATAAATTGAAAAAAGTAATCCACCTTCTTAGAAAAGCAGCTATTTGACACAGAGATACTAACCCTACGGCAATAACGTTCACTAAATCACAGGGAAAGCCCATACATAATCCTGAAGTAAGCACAAGATTCAATGTATTCCCCGGGCTTTGTTCTTGCAAACTGTGTTGCTTGGCTGCAACCGAGGGCTATACAATGGCCTAACAGGCTCCATTAATCCATTGTACCATGACAGACAAAGGTTCCTGTCAGATGGGCATGAATACCTGCCCCTACCACAGCGGCAGAAACACACGGTGTGGGTGGGAACACTGTCCGCCCCCACCCATCCTGCTCTGCTCAAGCCTTCCTCTGCCTTCTCCCCTCCAAAAGACTCAGAAGGGCGTGCCTCTGTTTAGGATTGCACAGCTAGAGTGCTAAAAAGGCATTTATTTAGTATCAATTTAATCTGCAATTGAATCAGCTAAACCAGTGGTATTCAATTACCATCAACCAAAAGGACTGGGCAATGGCAAACCACCCAATAAACATAATCCGCCTAGTAAATGTTGGGATGTGACGTCACCCCATGGGTCAGGAATGACCCGGTGCTTGCACAGGGGACTACCTCTCCCTTTTTAAATCCTGCTGCCTTCAACTTTTCCTAGCATTATTGTCTTTTCCAGTGACTGCTGTCTTTTCATAATGTGACCAAAGAACAATAGCCTCAGTTTAACAAATTTAGCTTCTAGGGTAGGGTTGCCAGGTCCCTCTTCGCCACCAGTGCCAACCACTGCTCTAGGTACCCCACTTTTCAAAAGTAAATATGTTGTTACCAGGGGCAGGGCCTTCTCTGCTGTGGCGCCAAACTATGGAATACTCTCCCTGAAGATACCGGACGTGTGTGTGTGTGTGCGCACGCGTGCGTGTAAAGAGAGAGAGAAAGACTCTTCAGCATTCTTTATTTAGTTGTGCCCTGTTCAATAAGGCCAGAAACAGTTGGCTAAAACCTTTTATCTGGGACCCTGTGAGCGAATCGGATAATCTGAGGGTCCTTTTAGCAGGGGTGGATTTTAATACTACATTGGCAGTTGCCAAGTTTCTTTCCCAGTCAATTAAAATTTGAAAAATATTAATTATTTTATTGGTTATCTAGATATCTATTTATATGCAAATATAAAAATATATAGTTCTTTTTTTGTTTAGTTTCAATCTCAGTGTGACACTGTTCAAGGCCAAGTTGGCTATATGAGCAGTATTATTAAAGTTAGTGTGTATGTGAGTGTGTGTGTGTGTGTGTGTATTATATATATGAAATCAGATGCTATTCTTGGAATTAGTTTTTAATTTTTGCCAACTGCCTGGAACGATGATCTGACAGACAACTGGGCCATGCATTTTTAAATGAAATAAATAATAGAGACAAGTCGCTCTGAAAGAATCAAAGGGAACATGAATCCAAGCCATCCTCTTTCATGGTAACGTGTTTGACCCTTTCTGAGAAATAAATACTAATAAGTGTATCTTTTATCTTTGGAGTATATCATTTCCTCCATCATCCCACACAGACAATGAAGAGAAATCTGATCTATGCACAGAAAAAAAAAATTCAGAGTATTGGCAAACGATCAACATTTCCATCACAATGTTAATCTCATATATGTCAAGGATTTAGAAAAGGTGAAGTGAAAGGCAGGTGGAATAACTGCCTCCAAGAAGACCTATGGGGGGGAAAAACCCACAAGATACATTTTCAGTATAGACAAAGTTCAAGAAGAAAAATCAGCATAATCCATCAAACACATACACATTGATAATTTAACCTTCAAGTGGGGAAAAATCATTTGAGAAAATGGAGATCACCAGCAAAAACATTATTGCTGATTAAAATTAGAATTCAATTCTGTCTACCTTGACTATATGCAAAAACAACATAGTTTTGTAGCAAAGGCTAATAGATTTATTGAAGCATAAGCTTTCATTGAGTAGAGCTGTTTCATCACATTAAGGACACAGTTTCTTCAGTGTTTCTTACTTTCACCAAAGCTTATTCCTAATAAAATGGGGGAGAGTCTTTAAGGTCCCACAACATGTAAAGTGTCATCAAGTCACAGCTCATGAGGTTTTCATGGCAAGAGACTTCGTAGGTGGTTTGCCATTGCCTGCCTCTGCATATTGACCCTGTAGGTGTCCCATCCAAGTACTAACCAGGGCTGACCCTGCTTAGCTTCTAAAGAGATCAGGCTAGCTTGGGGCATCCAGGTCAAGGCCCACAACAACATACCCTCCAACATTTTTCAGGTGAATATAAAGGACAGGCTCAGATAGAGTTGGCCAGGTCCCTCTTCACCACTGGTGGGAGGTTTTTGGGGCGGAGCCTGAGGAGGGCGGGGTTTGGGGAGGGGAGGGACTTCAATGCCATTGAATCCAATTGCCAAAACGGTCATTTTCTCCAGGGGAACTGATCTCTATCGGCTGGATTTCAGTTGTAATAGCAGGAGTTCTCCAGCTAGTACCTGGAGGTGGGCAACCCTAGGCTCAGGACACCACAATCTTCCTGACAAAGATTACTTACAAAGCCACCTACCCACCACAACACTGTTGAAGCCTGTTCTCCACCAGATAGATTTTGCGTTTATTTACTTACAATAGCCTCTCCTGCTCTGTTTCAAAAGCTAAGGAAGTGATTGTTCTTCATCGGTCTTTTAAGCCTTCACCACTAGTTGTAAATAAGCCTCTTCAGCATATGAAACTGCAGGCTGTACACAGCATGCTGTGCTGGGTGTTCACATGTGTGTGTTTACATGGGAAGTTCACCAAAAGACAAAAATGAACTCAGACACCCCAGTCAGAGACATCACTTCTGGAGATCAGAGGGAGGGAGCTCAACTTCGAAGAACGGCAAGGGTAGCAAACCACACTAACAAGATTTTAGTGAGGCATCACCAAAAGATAACAATGGGGACATAAATAGGGACTGTCCCAACGCAAACAAGTATAATTAGAACAAGTACAACCAACACACACACAGCCATTCTCTGGAACTTGATTCTATGCTACCTTATTGATTCTACAGTACTTTAAACGTTAGATACATTCATCAACAGGGTGGATCCTACCCCTATCCTACCACTCCACTGAGCAAAGTTTAGTTATTTATTTATTAACTCATTAAAATATGTATACCCCTGCTTTCCCTTTTTCTCCACATTTGAAGCCTTTCTCCTATCTAAGGAGTCTTCCTCCAAACTAAGTGGCTCTTCTGTTGGAGGGGGAGCCGCTTAAGTTGGAGGAAGTCTCCTTAAGCTGGAGGAAGGCTACTTGAAGGACGGTTGAATCCACCCCAGTACTTCAGAAACACAGAGCCAATCAATACTATTCAAATACATAGAATCAACCCAGACAGCTTGATTCCCTTTCTCTACAGCTCCTAGTACCACAGTGCATTCTTCCATGCCTCTCTGTTTTCTTCTTTCCAAATCCTTCCTGTACACAGGATTTGTGTGAGTTTTTCCCTCAACAAAATGACCTTCTATGACCTCCACAATGCTTGAACTCATTAATATTCCAAGACCAGCCTTCCCCTTTCAGTACCCAGAATGCTTGTGGACTTTCCAACTCATCAGAGCAGCTCAGCCAATAGGTAGCTTGCAGGAGGCAGGAAGTCACTATTATCCTTTCACCTAAAGACATTTGTTTGGATGTAGGAAGTAATAATCCTTTCAACTCCCTCTTTTCTTGTATTATACCATCCACATATTTTGCCATCAGGAAAGTAATTTTCCAATCTTTTCTTGTTACGAAAAGCTTAGATTTCACATCTCCCCGTTTGCCGACTCAGGTGAAGCAGAGCAGAAGAGGGCAGCAAATCATGCCCACAGACATTTTAAAGTTGAAAACAAAATCCAAACTGCCTAAAGAAAGCTACTACTGCAAAAAAGAGAGCATTCAATGTTATCGGAATCGCAGGGGCAACGGCAAACGCTGCAATTCCACCCGGCTGGCTGATGTGTTTCGTTTGGTCTGAGTTTCCTCCTACACAACTCTGTGACTGCCTCAGTATGTTTTTCTTTGAGAAGTAGGGATTTTTCAAAAGAGACTGGAATTTAATTGTTTCCTTTCTAGACAAACATGCTGTCGGATTGATGCTGATGGAAAGGCCAATCGGATGTCAGAAGGACAATGGTACAGTGGGATTAAGCCTGGAGGTCCATGGCAGGACAGGCAAACAAGCAAAGATCTCCAATTGCTGGAAAAGACCCTTATAAAATAAATTGAAGATAACAGGCTCTCGTTTTTATCCTCCCTGGCGTTCACATCAACTCTACTTCTGTTATGCTAACGACTAGGGTTACTTTCTTATTAAGAAATGCTTCTGATAACATTCCCGTGCTCTCATCCGCGCACATCTGGAATGCAACAGAAAGGGCAAAGTGATTAAGACTTAAGACGTCCTATATGTCATGGAAACACTCAGTGCTCTTGCTTATCAAGAGGGGATTTAAAAAATTAAACCCAAAAGAAGAAGAAGCAGCAACTGTCGGTAATCCTCAAGAGTGACTGGAAATCTGTTCTGCCAGTTCATGCTTGGAAATGGAGTACTGGTTCACATGTGCATCACCATCACCTGGAGACAGCAGCATCCGAGCATGGCTTAAGTCGTGCAAACGAACCAGCATGGATCAAAAGCATGAGACGGAACATCCTCACCCACTTAAAATGAAAAGCTTCTCGGCAAATGGAATTCAAGAGTTCCATAGCAGGTCATCAGATTTTTTAAAAATCAAGTGACGAGAAACCACTCCAGCATGGCTTACGCAAGCAACAAAAATGCAGAAAGAGGTGATACAGTCCTCACGTCTGCTTTGCGTGCAGAAGGTCGCAGGTTCGATTACTGGCATCTCCAGCCAAAAGGATCAGAGAGTAGGTGATGTGAAAAATCTCAGTCCAAGATACTGGAAAGCTTCTGCCAGTCAGAGTAGGCATGCTGACCTTGAGATAACCAATGGTCTAGCTCCACTCTGACCAGTCTCAATGGTAAATTTCCTACAAACCTGTGGCTTCTGTGCCTTGGATTAGATGGGGAAACACATAGAAGGAAAGGGATCACAAGGCACTTATGACTGACCCGAGCATAAGACTTTTCCATTTCATTCATGGGCATTCACAGAAATATATCCTAAGACGGAGCATGAAACGGTATGCTGATGCTTAGACTTAGGGCGCTTTCACACATGCTGAATAATGCGCTTTCACTCCACTTTCAATGCACTTTAACAATTGCTTGCAAGTGGATTTTGCTGTTTCACACAGTAAAATCCAGCTGCAAAGTGCATTGAAAGTGCATTATTCGGCATGTGTGAATGCACCCTTAGCCAGCAAATCATCTCTTTCTTGGGACATAGAGGCAGGGTGTGTGCCCCCTTTCAACACATATTTCATATAACGTGGAACAAGGAGTCCCCATTTGCAATATTCTTCCCTCTAAAAAAGAGAAAGCATCACAGAAATTGGTCAGACACATATGGAGGTCTCCCCAAAGCTACTCAGGTCATAGCTGCGCATCATGACAAGGAGATCCAGCATTAAAGAACTTAGGAGGAGAAGCACATGACCCAGCACAAGGTCAGATCACAACATGTGCTGCTCCCTCTTCTCATTACTACCGTATTTCTTTAGCACCAAGACACCAATCCTGACCAGTCCTAACAGGGCTTTCATCTATTTCAGTCCATACAAAGTTGCATTACTGATTTTTAAGAAGAACCTTGCTAGATCAGTCAAAAATCCTGATGCCCCAGGGAAACCCCATAAGCAGTGAATGCAGGAAGCAGCTTTTCTTCTCAGCAACTAGTATTCTGGGGTATATTGCCCCTGAAGACAGAAGTTATATTTAGCTATCCTTGCTAACAGTTATCAATGAATCTATTTGCCTTAAATTAGCCTAACCCCCACTTTAAAGAGATCCATTCTAGTGAGGAGCATCACTGCTTATTTATTTGCCCCAGTTTTAACTTTCCCTTGTTTACTTAATCGTAGTATGCATGACCCTTCTTCTCTGCCATTTCATACTCACAACAACCCTGCAAGTAGACTATGCTAAAAAAAGGGTGACTGGCCCAAAGTCCACCAAGAAGCTTCCATGGCCGAATGGGGGTTTGAATCTGGGTCTCCCAGATCCTAGACCAATGCTTTAACAAGCTCTGTGAAACAAGGCAGAGCTAAATTAAAGCCTAAAGTATACATTTTGTGTATTCATGTGTTTGTTGCTAAACAAATCCACTGTACCATTTACTGGCTTGGTTTTATACACCAATCACTGGGTGGCCGCACAGAAGATCCTGCTTTTTTGGAGTCTGTTTGCACAAAACTCAGCTCATATGATGGTAATGAGTGGAGGACAGATGTAATAAATTACAGCAAATCCAAGCGCAATCGTCTTCTCCTAATTTTTTGAAGCAGACAGGAAATGTACTAGAAAGATTTGTTTATAACAGCCACTTGATTTTCTGGGACAGACAGGAAATACACAATAAAGATTCGGTTATAACAGCCACTAGAGTCTTTTTTTTAAAGACAGACGTGATTTAAACATTCAACTGCACCTCTGTAAAACATAAGCCCTCACGTACTCCTTAAACGAATCGCTTTTATCTGTTACACATGTACAAAAGCATTTTCCCCTGTAGCATTGCTTGCAAAGTTATTTAATCGCTGAGAAAGTTCTCTCAAAGAACTGTGACTGGCATCTGTGTTGAAGCAAGAAAGAGAGGGAGGAAGGATACCCAACAAATCTTCCTTTTATGAAAGGACAAAGAGAGTGTCATCTTCACGATAGGGCTGCTTACTGTTTGGAAAAATGCTCCAGGCTAGTCCTGTCTTTTCTGTTCTTCCAGCTTTCTTTTCCCAAAAGGGAAATAGTGGAGAAGAACAAGGGGAAAAAACCACACTTGCAATTTCTGTCCTTTAGAGTGGCTCACGCACCTGAGGCCATCATTGATGCTATCACCTTGATCTCAAATGGGTTGCAGTGGGAACCTTTCTCAGTAAAATGTTCTCTTTTTACTCAAGATATTACATTTAACAAACAGACAGTTCTTATTCCAAACTAGAAAGGTCAACCAGCTGGTTTGGTTAGGGATTTCAGAGTGCTGTCATAATCTTTGTGGGTAGCCCCTCATTTATCTAATTTTCATTAGATAAATTTCCATGGGGGGAGGGAAGACTCAATGCAAACTGCAACCTAAAAATCATGACAACCTAAAATAGAAAAGCTCAGTGACAATTCCCAATAAACCAGCAACAATCTCCATTTGTCAGCAGCAACTACATTTTAGCAGGTGTCAAAATTCCTCCTGAATAACCCTGCCTATGGACCTCCATAGCAGGGGTGAAAGTACTTTAAATCTCTTATGATACTGACTTGCATCCATAGGAGAGTTTCCACAGATGGAAAGGTTCCCACCTGCAGAGTTGTTGTTTTTTCTCACCTCCCCAGCTTCCGCTGCAGCCTAAAGTGAACCATTGTACGCTGAGAGTAGAAACAGTCCCATCCATAGAAAGGCTGCAACAGATCGAGGCCACTGTCTCTCTCAGGGAACCAGCATGGTGTAGTGGTTAAGAGTGGCGGACTCGAATCTGGAGTACTGTGTTTGATTCCCCTCTCCTCCACATGAAGCATGCTGGGTGACCTTGGGCTAGTCACAGTTCTCTCTGAACTCTCTCATCCTCATCTACCTCACAAGGTGTCTGTTGTGAGGAGAAGGAGGAGGAGGAAGAAGAAGTAAGAGTTGGTTTTGATATGCTGACCTCAAGTTCCATGATGGAAGACAGGCGGGATATAAATTAATTTAATAAACGGAATGACATAGATGGTTGTGTTGCAATGGCCTTTGGCCATAGAAATAAAGTTTGATTGATAAGCACAAACTGTGTGATGGATAGCCCGGGGGGAAGGGCTAGCCACCCATACCACACAGGATTTTTGCCCCCCCATCACAATTTCAATTTCCCACCGACCCCCGGTACACCAGGGCTCCCAGCGGGAAATGAAAAAGAATATAAACTGGGATCAAGGGGATAGGATCTGAGCCTGAGTATAAACCCACCCAAGCCTGGAACACTCCCTGAAGTAAAACTGACAGGTGCAAGGTGGCTTCTTTTCAAAACTGAACAAGAACAAAAGTTTATTTAGAAAAAGACAGAACTGGAGATAAGCATTGACACTTCTGTTAAACTAACTCTCAAAATCTAACTTCACCCTGTCAGCCCCTAACTCACCCAATGCAACCCCTGTCTCTGAGGCACCTTTCTTACCTTTATCTGTCACTGTGGGAATTGCCCTTTCCCCATTCTGGTAAACACAGCTACCCAGTATGGTCAACACCACAAAGAGTCTCCTGAACTGCAGATGACTGGGAAAGGCCACACAAAGGCACAGAAAACAATTCTCCATTCCCTCCAAATCTTCCATAGTTCACAGAGAATTTGGGAGGGTGACAGGGCGTTTCTCTCATTTCCTCCGGGGCTTTAGAGGAAGTGAGCAGCCAATCTGAAGTTCACTGGTGGAGGAAAGGGCCTTCGAGTTGCAGCCAACTTATGGCAGCCATGTAGGGTTTTCAAGGCAAGAGACATTCAGAGGCGGTTTGCCATCGCCTGCCTCTGCACAGCAATCCTGGACTTCCTTGGTGGACTCCCATCCAAACGCTAATCAGGGACAACCCTGCTTAGCTTCCAAGATCTGGCCAGATCAGGCTAGCCTGGGCTATCCAGGTTAATTCCAGGTATTATCTGTGCTTGCCATCAATCCTCCCCCCGCCCCACCCAAAAAAATAGAGGGATTGGCAACTACTCCAACTTTCTACAAAAAAACAGCATGAAAGACTACCCTTCCGGCTAATGCAACAACAACAACAACAACAACAATAATAATAATAAATCGAATAAAGACTACCCCATGAAAGAGATAACCTGCAGAAGAAGAGTTTTGCCCCTTTGCTAGTTGGTTTTTTGCAAAAGGAAACAACTTTCCCCCGCAAGTGTTCTGCAGATGCCACGAGGCTTCAGCAGTAAAGGGGGAATCCAGCAAAACAAGACAAAAGTCATGGGCTTTACTGCACCAGTAGATTGAACACAGGAGTAGAACATCTCTTGATTTCAGAACATGATGTTTTTAATAGAGAAGGCATTCAATAAAGAAAGATTAAAGAGAGGGGCAGTTTTTCCTGTCCTTGACAGTGCCTCTGAAAGGGGTGAAATATTCCAGGTCGCCATATCAAGGCAGCCCCATCTGCAGATTATGCAGTGTGTTTGTTCCTTGTGGAAAATCAAGCACGTTCATTGCTGTTTTGTCCACCAGATGCATTGTATATGCTCCTAGTAGCTACACAAACAAGTTGGAGAAGGAGCAAAGGAAACCTCTTTTGTACCTGCTCGTGCTAGGATCATGCAAAACATGTCAGGGAGAGATGTAACAAGCACATCAATCGCAGCTCTGACTTTTTTCCCCCTTGGCTAGGATAATGGAAGGTGGGAGCAAGCTTGTTTCTCACTCAACAGTTAGGCAGAATGCTGGCTGTGCATTTGGTCTTGTATTTACAGATCTACGAGTACTAACAGTTTACTTTAACAAAAAATAATAAAGCTAGGAATCCAGGCCAGCTAATGACACAAATGAGAATTATGAGGATTGCCGCAAATCCAGATGAAACCTGGATGACAGAGCTGTATGCCAACCCTAGCCTGTACACACACACACACACACAAACATATACACTTAGAATGCAGATGCAAACTAAGTTTAGTGGCATTATCGTCTTCATTTTTTAAATCACTATGCATCCCTGTGTTTTTTTGCATGCACAATGTGAAACCAAAGTGCAATATGTATTCAAGCACACAGAAGAGACATGCACCGCTTCACATCAAGTGATCAAGATTGTGTGCTCAATACCCAGAGTGTAGACATTAAACAGCAAAGCCATTGTTCAAAGCGACACCAACTGCTACTCAGAGGCTGTAACTTTAGATGTCTGCATTAATATGCTAGTTGCCTGACCATGCAGGCTGCACCCCTTATATATTTAGGCTCTACCCCTTTCTTTGTCAAAGCATCAGGATCTTGAAATGGGAAGTTGGCCATTATATGCTACACAATTCTGATGGTAAAACATCACCCTCCGCTATGAAGAGCTTGGACCAAGCCTTGTATCATGTAATGGTGTAGTAGTTAAAGTGTTGTACTAGGATCTGGGAAAGCCAGGTTCGAATCCCCACTCGTGCCATGGAAGCTCGCTGGGTGACCTTGGGCCAGTCACATACTCTCAGCGTAACCTACCTCACAGGGTTGTTGTGAGGATAAAAGGGAGGCGAGGGGAATGATATAAGCCACTTTGGGTCCCCAATGGGGAGAAAGACAGGATATAAAGTAAAATAAAAATAAATAAAATAAATAATAAGAGACAAACAAAAAATAAATGAATAATTAATATATTGATGCAGTTCATTTCCAACTTTTTAGTATATTTGCAGCACATATACTAAAATTGGAACAATACAGAGTAAAGTATATTTGCAATCTCTGCGGTCATAGAGGCTAAAAAATTGCCCTTTTTGTTAGTGAAATCTGAGTATCTAAGGAGCCTTTGTCTTTGGGCTGCGTGGACATGTGGCTTATCCACCCCAGGTATTTTTCTGATAATATTTTCCCTCACCTTATTGAGTAGCATTCACACTTGTTTTCCCCTTTCCGTTCAGCCCGCACGAATTGTTTTAATTATTCCAAATTCTTCTCACTTTGGTCATCAAACAAGACATGACTCGAATCTGCTGCTCTCTGACAGAAAAGAGGGATTCAAAAGGAGATGTCTCTCAGATGCTTGCTTGGGTTAAGTTCCCCAAATGGTATTTATAACCTCTTAAAAAAAACTGCCACAAAAAAGAGGTGACGTTTCTCCTTTCTCTCCATCGCCATAGGTGAGCTTGTATTTCCCAGTTAAACCCCTTTCAACCTTTGCTCCTTAAACAGCACACATACCTAAGATGATGTTCTGGCATTTCATCTTCTATTGCAATTTTTTTTCCATTTAAAAAAACCACAACCATGATAGACACACTACTGCTTAATTGACTGCTGCTGCAATCCTAAGCAGCACTTACTTGGATGTAAGTTCCAGTGAAATCAATGACCCTTAATTGCAAGTAAGTGTGTTAAATTTATAAGTCCTCTTTCGCCGCTGCAGCCTTGATCCAATAAGAGAAAACGAACCAATGAAAGGATGCATGAATTGATATTTTGTGCACTCTCTAGTGACCCCAATTTCCTGGGATGGTCCCTATTCTTCAGGCAAGTAACTGCCCCTATTTTTACCATTTGGGATTCCTTATTAAAATTTTGATTGTGTGAGTTGCTAGAGTAGTATATAGCAATTACAGTTCAGAGTAGAGAAGACTCTAACTTGTATAGTTTATCCTCCTCTTCCTCCAAGGATGTATTACTGGGGTCTACTTTCCTCACTTTATTCTTACAACAACTCTAAGAGATAGATCCAGAGAGAATGAATGGCCTAAGGTGATCTTTGCGACAGTACCGGAATTTGAAATCAGTTAAACTAGCACATCTGGCTATGTAAAACCTAGCTATGTTCCATGTCTCCGTACACATCCTAAAAGGCTGAAGGGGCACATTTTCAGTTCCTTGTTCCTCAGTCAAACATTCTCCCCACATAGTGCCCGCTGAAATGCTGATCCTGGGGGCAAGGAAACCCCCACAAATAGGACCTCCGGGAGCATTTTGAGCTCTTGTGGCAGGGGGGAGCCAAGAGAACAAGTTCCGTGGGAAGAAGTCCTTCTTCCCAAGGAAATGCTACTTTGGACCCAACCCAATGTTTAGATCAACTTTTAGGGTCCAACTGGATTTGATGCTGAAACAGCCGGCATGTTTTTTGACTCTAGAAAGCAGCCGTGGAGTCCTCAACGAGCTGTGACTCTGGGGAAAGGTGGAGTCATTTTCTCCCTTCCTGGTACCCTTTCTCATTGAGCTGCTTTTACAGAAAAAAGACCGACATCCATATTGTACCTGGTTTTCCCTCAGCAGAGGTAAACATCACCATTTTCAAAGCCTAGCCTCATGCTTTTCCAAGGCCCAAACCAAGTTACAAAACATGTGCGATAAAACACTAATCAGAACAATTAAAACAGCAACTAAGCAGCAGCGCCACAAAAGATCAACCCTTAATTTCCACAGTTAAATACACACATCAATCAGTCTGTCACACCTCTAATGTCCTCCAAACCAGGGTATTTTTGCAGGCTTAGCAGAAGGCTATGAAGAGGAGAAGGAGAAGATTTGGTTTTTATATGCCGACTTTCTCTACTGCTAAGGAAGAATCAAACCAGCTTACAATTACCTTCTCTTCCCCTCCCCACAACAGACACCCTGTGAGGTAGGTGGGGCTGAGAAAGCTCTAAGAGATGTGACTAGCCCAAGGTCACCCAGTTGGCTTCATGTGGAGGAGTGGGGAAACCAGCCAGGTTCACCAGATTAGCGTCCGCCACTCATGTGGAGGAGTGGGGAATCAAACCCAGTTCTCCAGATCAGAGTCCACCGCTACAAACCACCACTCATAATCACTACAGCATGCTGGCGTGGTGAGCAATGGGGCTTTTTCCAAACATGCGTGCATTAACAATGAAGGAGAACAATCTTACCAAGGAGGACTGACCCTGACAAAGGGATAGAACCATCAGAAGCAGATTTTTGTGAAGCCCTAAAGCAGTGGGTGGTTTTATACAGGAAGCAGCACTGGCTGAAATACATGGGTCCCACGTGCTCGCTTACCTTCACTCATGTGCATTGGTAAAACACCCCAAAAAAGCAATCTGGATAAGTACAATCACATCAAAATGGCTTTGTTGCAGTATTTCCTCAATGCATAAATGAGCACGGTCAATGCAGAAGGGAACAAGATGCAAACGAAAGGAGGAGACCAACAGATTAGAGGTGATGTTTCCATTCTGAGATTCCTTTTAGAAAGTCTCCTCATTAAAGCAGAATTGAGGAGAAGTCGGTGCAGTGCAAAATTCTGGATTAACCAGGGAACAGAACTGGGGGAACCTGCTCATCCCTGGAATAACCATACCTAGGAGTAAGCAGTGAACGGAGCCTTGGCTACTCACCGTAAGGGCATCTTGATCAGTGGGTTGTTTTCCCTACATCTGGGTAGGCAGGACCAATTTTTTTTTTAATTTCCTGTCTCCCTTTGGCGGGAAAACAGCCTGCAGGAAGCCAGTTACCGGCTTGACTAGCTAAATTGACAGGAATAAAGAACGAACTCACACGTAAAATGTTTGTGAACAACAACAGTATAACAGATGAACCATCGTAATGTCTGAACTATAACGTGAACATGCGAAACACCATCCCTAGGGAAGGGTTACAAATGCGAAATGCAAATTGCCCTTGCTTGAAATAAAATACCGGGTGGGCAAGATGCCCTTCGCCTCAAAAGAGAAGGAGCCCTTACGGTAAGTAGCCAAGGCTCCGTTTTCCTCTGCGGCAAGGGCATCTTGATCAGTGGGACTTTACACAGCTTCCCACTGGGTGGGCCAAGAATTCTATTCCACAACATGTTGCAGAACTCTGGGGCCAAAAGCAGCCTGAGCTGAAGACCAAGTGTCGATCCTGTAATGTTTCACAAAGGTTGAAACGGAAGACCAAGTGGCTGCCTGGCAAATCTCCTCCACTGGGGCTTGTTTGTCGAATGCGGCCGTAGTGGCCGCACTGCGAAGAGAATGTGCCATGATGCCACCGGGAACAGGAGTGTTACTTGATCTATATGCCTCTGCAATACACTGCTTGAGTGTGTAGCTAACCACTGCAGCCGACATTCTCTTTCCCTTATTGGGATTAGCTATCCCTATGAACATGTAGTCGGACTGTCTAATTTCCGCTGATTGATTAATGAAAATAAGGAGGGCTCTCCGCAAGTCCAGGGAATGCCATGAAGTCTCCTTCAGCCCCGATGGTTTGGGGCAGAAGGATGGTAGACTAATCTCCTGAGCCCTATGAAAGCGGGAGTTGACTTTCGGTTGAAAGGTGCGATCAGGAGTCAGAACCACTTTGTCTTTATGGAACACGCAGAGACCTTTCCGAATGGAGAGAGCTCTGAGTTCTGATACGCGTCTAGCTGAGGTGATAGCTGTGAGGAAGAGCACTTTCATGCGAAGGTACTTCAGTGACACGGACCTGAGAAGCTCAAAGGGAGGGGCGGTGAGGACCTTGAGAACGAGATTGAGATTCCAGGATGGGAATCTATGAATCACTGGGGTTGAGTCTGGGAAACTCCCTTTAGGAATGCGGTAATATGTCTATGCTGGGATGCTGGAAAACCTTCAGAGAAGGGAAGTACAGTTGACAAAGCTGCCACCTGTCATCTTAAGGTGGAGGCTGACAGCTTAAGTCGTACTCCCTCTTGTAAGAACTCTAAAATTCTGGGAAGACCTGGCTGGAGTGGACTGACCTTCTTCCTTCTTGCCCAACGCACAAAGGCCTTCCAAGACGCGTTACATATGCGTCGAGTGGAGGGTCTTCGAGCCTTGAGGATAGTATTGACAACGTCCTCCGAGTAACCGCGACTTAAGAGAGACCGCCGTTCAAGTGCCAAGCGGTCAAGCAGAACCATTGGGGGTCTGGGTGGATCAGAGGTCCCTGACACAGGGTGCCCTACGTCGATCGGATCCTCCAGGGTTCCTGACACGACATCCGTCTCAGTGTCACAAACTAAGGTCTGCGAGGCCAGAAAGGAGCTACCAGTATTATGTTGGCTCTCTGTTGTTGAATTTTGCGGAAGACCTTGGGAAGGATGGGAAGGGGGGGGGGAAGGCGTAGAGTAGACCCTGGGGGCATGGGCTCAGGAGCGTGTCTGTTCCTTCTGCCCTTGGATGAAAGTACCTTGAATAGAATCTTGGTACCTTGTGGTTTAATGCCTACTCTCCCTTGTCTATGAACTGGCGGCTTAGCCAATCGGCTTGAACATTGAGGACTCCCTTGATATGTTCTGCACGAATTGATGGAATGTTGGACTGAACCCATCTGAAGATCGCTGACGCCTCCCAGTGTAGGGAGGAGGATCTTGAACCGCCCTGTTTGTTTATGTGGGCTTTTGTCATGATATTGTCCATCCTTACTAGGACGTGACGTATTTTGAGCACTGGAGCAAACTCCAGCAGAGCCAGCTTTACCGCTCTCAGTTCCAATAGGTTTATGTGGAGGCTTGACTCCTGGGGTGACCAGCGACCCTGGGCTAACTATCCATCCAGGGTAGCTCCCCAACTGCCTAGGCTGGCGTCTGTGAATAGTTGAACCGGCTCTTCGTGTATGTACTGAGTCGTTTTTTGGAGGTTCGCTGGAAGAGACCACCAGTGAAGGCTCTGCCTGACCTCGAAGGAGCTGTGAATGACCTTGACCTTTTTCTGGGCTATGTCCCTCTGGTGTGGGCGTAACAACCACTGTAGTGGTCTTGAATGGAACCGGGCCCATGGAACCACCACTATGTAGGCTACCATTAATCCCATGAGCCTCGCCAGGGATATGAGCCTGGTAGATGTTAATTTGGCTGTGGCGGATGCTAGGGCCACTATTTTGTCCACCCTTTCTTTGGGAAGAGACAGAGAGTTGTTCTTTGAATTGATCCAAACTCCTAGGTGGATCATGTTTCGAGAGGGTTTTAAGGAGCATTTCTTGAAGTTTATCAGATACCCGTGGTCCTGGAGGACCCGAAGAACTTGGGCTAAATGCGTCTGGGATTGTTCCTTGGTTGGAGCACAGATCAGAATATCATCCAGGTACAGATGTACCTGGACTCCTTCCTGTCTGAGAGACGCTATGACCGTGATCAGGATCTTTGTAAAGACCCTCATAGCAGAGGCCAACCCAAAGGGAAGGGCCCTGAATTGAAAGTGGTGGTGACCATACGCGAAGCGCAGGTACGGTCTGTGCAGGGGGTGTATGGGTATATATAGGTAGGCTTTGGTAAGGTCCACAGCTGTCATGAAGGTGCCCGGTTGTAGGGACTTTACAATAGACTTTAAGGTTTCCATCCAGAAATGGCTGTACGCCATCCTCCTGTTGACATATTTTAAATCGAGGATGGCCCTCCAGTCCCCGTTCTTTTTGGGGACCATAAAGAAAATGGAATAAACTCCCTGGCACCTTTCGTGGCTGGGGACCTGTTCGATGACTCTGATGTGAAACAGGTGCTGGATAGCTGTGAGGGTCCTGGTGTGCTTGCCTCTCCTGAAGGAGACGGGAAATGTAAGAAGTGATCGGGAGTGAACTCCAGGAGATACCCCTGGGCGAGTATTTTGGAGATGATCTGTCTGGATTGGATAGGGCCCATTGTGTAGTGAACTCCTGAAGCCTCCCGCCTACTTGAAGGGGGGCTGGCGTCACTGCGAGTTATTTTTGGGGAATTGTCCCCTTTGTCCATTCTGGAATGTTGACCACGGGGCCTTTGAAATCTCCCCCCCCCCTGCGAAAGGATCTGGTGTTAGTCCAGGATCCTCGCCGGTAATCGGACCTGTACCTTGGAGGCACTTTTGAGGAACGAAAGGAGGGGTACGAAGAAGGACGTTGATCCTTTTTTATTTGTTTTGGAAGCGCTTGTTTCTTATCTTTGGTCTCAACTAGGATACTATCGAGTTTGCCGCCGAATAACCTACCCTCCTTTATAGGATAGGACATCAAAGTGGTCTTAGCTTTGAAATCAGCTGGCCAAGCTCGCAACCAAAGGGCCCTTCTCAAAAAGGTAACCGATGACATAGACCGAGCCACAAATGACATGGTGTCAAGGGAGGCATCCGCCATAAGGGTGATGGCATTTAGGACCCTCTCCAGGCCTCCTACCACCCTATGACTGTCATCAGGGAGTAGCTGAATAATTTTCTTTACCCACAGGTATGAGGCCCTGGCAAATGTGGAAGTAGTGGCACTAGATTGGATGGCTAAGGCCGAGGCCTCGTGAGCCTTTCTGGCTAGGGAATCGGACTTTCTGTCCAATTGATCCCTGAGAGACCCCACTCCGTCTTCTGGGACAAGCCCTGGGAGCTATAAGTCCAGTACCGGGGCATCCACTAAGGGCACCTTCAGCATATTCATGGCATGTGGTGCGAGATTGTACAGTTTCCGGATATTAGGGGGAATTTGACGGTTAGAGGAGGGGTTGTCCCACTCCTCCTCCCACTCCTAATAAAACATTCCAGAAAGGGAACCAGGTTGGTGTAAACCTGCTGTCTAGGAAAACATTCCTTGACTCCTGGTTTCCATTTGGACTTGGGCTCCTCAGAGGATTCCACGTCCTCATTCAGATCCAGGGCTAAAATGGCCTTGGCCAGCAGACCCTGATAGTCCTCTCCAGAGAATAATCTGGTGTGCTGATCAGTGGATTGAGAGGGCTCTTCCTCTGAATCGAACTTACCTTCCTCGCGCTCCTCTTCCCCAGATTCTAGGGAAGAGGCTGGGGACTTGGCCTGATCGGAATGAATTTCCCCCGGTTCAACCACTCTATTTTTAAGGCTGCTTTTGTGGGCCATTGGGTAGGCATAGGGATCCCTGAGGTGCCCGGGCTTGAATCCTCCTCCCTGGCAGTAGCTGACTGATTTGAGGAAGTGGAGGGCGGCCCGCAAGGAGCCGGCCAAGCAGCGAGGGGTAGGCGCATTTGGAATGCTTGAAACGCCTGCCACTGCCTTTGAAGGGCCGAGTTAACTAATTCATCTGCCTGTTCCCATGATATAAAATGGCTGCCCGCTGCCACCAGAAAGGAGGGAGGGGGGGTTACCAACTCCCGCCGGGGGAAACAGAACCGCCGCCGGAAAATGGCCGCCCGCTGCCGCCGAGAAGGAGGGAGGGGGGTTACCAACTCCCGCCGGGGGAAACAGAGCCGCCACCGAATTACCGGTTCCCGCCGGGAGGAATGCCGCCGCAGCCGTCGCCGCATCCGCCTGAGCACTGGGGGCCGATATCGGGGCGTCTGGGGAAGAGTCGGGCGTCCTTCGCCCGGCTTTCAGGGCTGTGAAGCTCTTGCCGCCGCGGGAGTGGGTTAGCAGGGAGCCTTTCTTTTTCTTGTTTGCCTGGTGCGCCGGCGCGGCTTTTCGCGCCTTTTTAACTTTCGGCCGCACTAGGGACGTTTCCTCAGGGGCTAGAAGCTCCGCGGGCTGAATAGAGCTCCCTAAGGGTTTGCAATCGCGGCCGTTGGGAGAGCCAGCTTCTATACGGGCGGATTGGACCAGCCCTCTGTGGTAATCCTTCTCAGAGAGGAGGTCGTCCTCCCCAAATGCCATTTTAAGAGCTTAGCTTTGTGCCTCGGTAAGAAGACACAAGAGGAGGAGGAGGAGGGCTGGGAAGTAAGGAAACCACAAAGAATAGGACTCACAAAGGCTAGGGCTCACAAGACAGCAACGAACCCTGACAGGAGTCTCCTAATCTATTCCTAAAGCACAGAGCTGTGCGAAGATGCCCGCTCTACCCGAAGAGGCAGGTCGGAAACTGGCTTCTTGCAGGCTGTTTTCCTGCCAAAGGGAGACAGGAAATTTAAAAAAATTGGTCCTGCCTACCCGGATATAGAGGGAAAACAACCCACTGTTCAAGATGCCCTTGCCTCAGAGGAGAACATGTCCTCCTCTGCTGATCGACTCAACCTTTCTCGCAAGAAAGGGCTCCCTTGGCTGTTTCAGAGTTGGTACCAGTACAATGTACACCCCCACCAAATACCATCCATGTCACAGGGGCTAGCCTCTGATTGCATGAAGTTCCAGGTGCGAAGAGCTCCGGATTGTACCCAGTGGCATTTTATTTCATTTTGTCACAGCAGTTCCAGCGTCCCAAGAACTTTCTCCACGTCACCATCCATCAAGGGGACACCAAAAGTGGAGAACTGATACAAATACTTTGGTGGGTTCTGATACATGAGCTAATCATCAAGTATGCAAATCTTCCACTGCCCTTCTTCATGATTTATTTTAGGCAATCTACTGTAAATCTTTATGACGCATATAGTGTTTTGGCAAGAATACCCTTTTTTGCCCATTTCCCAGAAAACCCATCTCTGGTTTTGCATGTTTAAAAAGGAGAAAAGAAACAACCTTTTATCACATTGCAACATTACACAACAGAAGAAAGTTTGCACAGAGGTGTTTTAGCAATGGTTACTGACAGGGTAACGCTCTCAACACCAACAAAAGGAGACTTCCTAGGAACAGTCATATATTAAGTACTCCCAGATTCTATTTCAAAACAGAACCGCCATTTTATACTAATCCAGTAAAATCCAGTGTAGCATTATGGCATGAGAGTCAGAATATGATACAGGAGATCCAGGTGCCAATCCGAACTCTTCTACAAAGCTTATTGATGATCACTCTCTCTTTCAGTCTAACCTACTTCACAGGGTTGTTGTGAGGAAAAAAGGGGGAAGGGATGCATATCCCCCTGAGTTCCTTGGAAGAATAGCAAAATAAAAATATATTAAATACCATCCCAACTCTAACAAACATGTATTTGTTGCAGAGGTGTGTGTGTGTTTCTAACTGAGGCCTGAATCCTATGCAGCACTTCTTGAGTGAAGCGTAGTTCCTTTCATGCACTATCATTGTGCTACCCTGCAGCACAGTACAGCCAGCCTGGTGTAGTGGTTAGACTGTCAGACTAGGATGTGGGAGACCTAGGTTCAAATCCGCACTCTGCCATGGAAGCTTGTTGGGTGACTATGCGCCAGTCACACACCCTCAGCCTAACCTACCTCACAGGGTTGTTGTGAGGATAAAATGGAGGAGAGAATAGTGTAAGCCACTTTGGGTTCCCATTAGGAAGAAAAGCAGGGTACAAATGAATTAAAAAGCAAAAAATAAGCAGGAAGTACAAGGAGCTTTTGTTCACTACTATATTCAATGGGAGTATATAAAAAAAATTTTAAGGAGTCCTTTTGTTGCCCTCCCTCAAAAGAACACGTATTTTAAAAGGTATTTCAAGCTCTTGGGCTGAATTACATTTATGACCCAACAGAGCAGTCATTTAAAAGGAACCTTAAAAGGCGCTACCAGTGACCTTCTCAACTTGGCCTGAGTAAAACTGGACAGGTGGCCAGCCAGCATAAAAAGACAGGTGATTATGCATAATTTCATCCTGCAGTTTTTTTTGTTTTTTTACAAAAAATCTCACAGGCAGGTATCTTTAAAGACCTTTTTGCAAACGTTGGCAGATAGCCAGATGGATATGAGGATGGACAAGCTGTTCTTTCCTTTCTCAAAAGTTACGGAGAGTTATAGTCATATTTTCTTTCATTAACGTCCACACTCAAATGCTTTTTCAAGGACGTCTTGAAGCATGTTAACCAAACGAATTATTCAGACTTACCTCAAGACGTTTCTGCAAGCATGAAAAGAGAGAGTATGACGCCGGATGAAACCTACCTAAGAAACTACACTTCTCATGAACACATGAACACATGAAGCTGCCTTATACTGAATCAGACTCTGAATCAGATGCAACTTCAGTAGTTTGCCATTCAGACAATCAATCCCCAAACCGTGATCAACACAAACCATGGAAATTGCAACAAGTAGCCCATTCTTCTCGCTAGACACCCACTAAAAGTTTATGATAGCGGCATGGTTGCAGCTTCTGCTCAGCATCTGTGAATCAGAGGTATCCCCCCTCTGAACAAGATATAAAGGGCAAACACGCAGGCCTTCCGCTGCTCAAGGCCTTGGAGAGCCCTGCCAGTCAGAGTAGACAGTACTCAACACGATGGACCAATAGTCTGACTTGTTATACAGCAGCTTCCTATGTTCATATAAATGTTTAAAATCAGTCAGAGCTATCATATTGCCCCTTATCAACTCAGGCTGAGTCCTTAAAGGTAAAGGTCCCCTGTGCAAGCACCGGGTCATTCCTGACCCATGGGGTGACGTCACATCCTGACGTTTCCAAGGCAGACTTTGTTTGCGGGGTGGTTAGCCAGTGCCTTCCCCAGTCATCTTCCCTTTACCCCCAGCAAGCTGGGTGCTCATTTCACCGACCTCGGAAGGATGGAAGGCTGAGTCAACCTTGAGCCGGCTACCTGAAACCCACTTCCGTCGGGATCGAACTCAGGTCGTGAGCAGAGCTTTGGACTGCAGTACTGCAGCTTAACACTCTGCGCCACGGGGCTCCTAGGCTGAGTCCTTACTGAGGTGATAAACCTGTGTCTAGCCTCTACCATTCCAGACAGCAGGCCTGGCATTTTTTAATGTTCCTCCATACAAAAATTCCCCTCCATAAAGAAGACTAGATGTCAGAAGGGGACTAGTTTTCTATATGTGGGGAATCTTTCTTAGTTCGGCAGATGAGCCCCCACATGAAGTCATACAGCCTAGACACAGGTCTGCCAACTCAGTAAGAACTAGGCAAAAAGTTTCATCACAGAACAATGAACAAATTCTCCATTCAGCTGCCAGAGGTTCTTCAGTTCCCCAGCCTTCCCCAGAACAGGCCTCAAGTCAACTGTGGTCCTTAGCTCTAAACCATTATGACAAGGAAGATATGTTGCAATGGCCAAGCCAACATGCTGGGAACCAATATTGTGATAGGGTTACACTGCGGAACTAGGAAAAAGGAGCAATTGGTTCAAAGCCATAAGACTCACTGGATTGACCTTGGGACGGTCTTTTTCCTTCATTCTAGCCTACCTCATGGGGTTTCAGTATGGATAAAAAAAGAAGACAACATGAACGCCATCCTGAACTCATTGGAGAAAGGAAAAGATAATGCTTACAGTCACTGCTGTTGACCACACCAGTCAGCTTCAGAGGAAAGTACATTTGTTCTTATCTACTTTAGGAGCAACAGTGGCCCCAAGTACAACAGCTGTCTGGAATATAGTTGTGTTTATATATAAAGTCAAAAATATAAAAGATGAGAAGATCTTTTTAGGCAAACAAATATGCCGAACTCAAAGGAAACATGAGTATCTTTCATCTTATTAAAAAACACACATGCGATCATTTCCTTCTGCAGGCTCATTTAGCCATATCAAAGAAAAATGCCGACACCACCTCACAAATTTAAGATCACCATCACACACATAAATATCTGAGCTGCCTTGTGAACATAAATTGTGTGGCAATGAATGGGGAGGTTGTACAAACGGTTCTGTAACAAAACAACACACAGTTATTACAGCAGAGACAGTCCTCAAAAGGATTCAGAGATTAAAAGAACATCAAAAAAAGATGATTACCCTTTTTCACCTCTCAAGAGAGCAATCTGGCAGGTCAGGTTCGAGGTACATCTGAAAGAAATAGTAAGGGGGTTTTTGGCTGCCCTTCAGAACCAAGTGCAGGAAAGGAAGAAGAATCGAAAAATACAGAGCAAAACACAACTTGCACCATTCAAATCTAATTAAGAAACGATTTCACATATTCTTGTCTTCTTACTAATCGTTTTAAGTTTGTATTGCTACATACCATTTAAAAGCTTATACTGTACTGAATGCAACCCCACCAGAATATCATCTAGAACTGCAACATATACTTTTTTATTTTGCATAAATTCATACTGCATCCAGGAATAGATCTTTAAAAGAAGCTGTATTTTTTTAATGAGGAAATTTTACTTTTTTTAAGTATATTTTTTATCCCAACCTTCCTTCAAGAATCTCAGAGCAGCATTCACTATTCTCCCTCCTCCGTTTCATCCTCACAATACCCTGCACATCAGGAAAGGTTGAGAGTATGACTGGGCCAAGATCACTCACTAAGATTCATGGCAGAGAGGGGATTTGAATCTGGTTCTCCCAGATCCCAGTACAAAACTCTAACCACTAGACCACCCTGACTCTGATTATATGAGGTAGGGTGACAAAGGAAATGGAGGGGAAGAACAACATGTAATGGGGCTTGTGTGGTTAGTAAAAGCAGGAAACAACAGTATTCATACGAAAAGGTGCAATGTTATATGAAATATAATGCCTCACTTTCCTCATGACAAGAAGCCTTGCCAAAGCCCCTAGTTTTAGAGCTTACCTGTTGCCAAGTGTTTGGCTGTAACAATAAGAACTAGTAACTTAGAATGAATTCACACACAGTACAAAGCAGAAATTAATGCTGAATATGCCCTTACCATTGGCTAAAATCCTTTCATTTGGTTGTTGGTGGGGCTGAGGTAGGGTTGCCTACCTCCAGATGGTGGCTGGAGATCTCCTGCTACTACAACGGACAGAGATCAGTTCACCTGCAGAAAATGGCAGCTTTGGAAGGTGGACTCTATGGCATTATAACCCACTGAAGTCCCTCCCCTCCCCAAACACTGACCTCCTCAGGCTCCACCCCCAAAATATCCAGGTATTTCCCAACCCGGAGCTGGCAACCCTAGGCTGAGGGAATTTGGAGGCCAAGGTATACAACCTTGCAAGCCAAGCAAATTTGGGGGGCAAGCAAATACAGCCTTGGAGTGTTGTCTTCTCCAAATCAGGATTCCTGAGGTCAGTTGCTAGAGCTGAGGGCTCTGGACTTGAGCTGCAGATTGAAGTATGGCCGGCAAAAGACACTAGTCTGTTGACCGGGCAGAAGACAGGAGTCCAGATTCCTAGTATAAATATTAAACCCAGCCAAACCACACTTCATACTGCCTGCCAATCAAAGAGACCAATATCTTACACCCTTTTTCCATTCTGGACCTAGAGAGGGCTCTAAGGCTTGCATTTACCAAACTCCAAGGAGCTCACCAGGATAAATGTTGGCCTCAGACCACGGATGTATTCAGACATCAAACCATAATTCATTTGTCACAAGAATGAGCAAGGAAGTCTTGTGATTCTGTATTTCCTCCTCCTTCTTTCCCTCACACACAACACTGAGATTGTAGATGTCTTGGTTTTGAACCAACCACAACTTTATAGTTTGCTACTGGTACAAACAGGGGTTTGCTTCCTGGCTACAAAGCAGGACTCTAAACAACTCTTTAATCCCGGTTGAGCACGATAGCAATCCTGCACTTCCGGGATTGTCTTGACCACACAGTGACAGGAAAAACCCAGTCAGCACAATATTCAATGATGAATGGACTGAACCTGGTTTGTAGGTAAGAAACACACAACACTTTGTCAAAGCGCCTGATTCGGGCATCAAGAAAGGTTCTGGACCAGGATCTCATCAATCTCAGTGTGGTGCATGAGGGAAAGACAGAGGGAACACCGAAGTCTGAGGGCTTCTGATGCTCATGCTTGGACCAAACCAACCAACATGTGTTTGTCTGAATGCAGTCCATGAAATCCCCAGTTCAGACACCAGAAATCGAGGGGGTCATGTACGGGTAATATTTCTAAAGACAGGCTCTTTTAAAGACTACATTTTGAAAGACAGGCTCTGAAGGGAATGGCTGTACTTCTCCATTTCTGAAGCATCACCGGCTCCACTATCCCTAGCCAGAAGCAAAACAGATGGTGGAACTCAAATATCCGCACGTCACTGAAGAAGTAACTGTCACCGTCAAGGCATCATTAAAAAAAAAACCCAGAAGCATCTCCCTCAAATCACATATGATGTCTTCATGCACTATTCAGATCACCGGGCAACAGGATATGTTTCTCACAGAGGATGTTGCGGCAAAACGTGGAAATCTAAAATGATCAATGCATAGAAGGAAATCTGTGTGGCAACCAAAACACCACTAAAAAAAAGCCAGAAGTTTTAGTTATTTTCTCAGGGGGGAAAAAACATATCCCTGACTTGGTCAATTGACAAAGAACACCTTCTTGAAACTTTTCTTCACCTAAGAAAGGAAATGTTCTACCTGAACCTTTAAAAGAGAATCCCCTCCAAAAATGCAAACACAAAGAAGAAATGTGGATTTTTCAGCTGCTGTGGCAGCAACTCATGTTTGTTGGGGGAAAGGATGGCAAGTCTTTAATTATTAAACCAACTACATTTAGCAGATGGTCAAAGAAAAGTACTTTTTAAAAAAAGTTGCCCACAGGGTTATATAAACGAACAAGCTAAAACAGCTGGCAGCTGGCGCGTGAAATCAATAATGAGAAAATGAATCCTACTGTATCTTTGTTTTCATTGTCTGGCTGGAAACAGTGAGGACGCAGAAAGGGGGACTTCACAAACCAGCTGAACGGATCACATGAATCCAATCTGGAAATTTTAAAAAGAAGCACACCACGAGCTTTCAGATCGGGGGTGTGGGGGGGGACAAAATTCACAACAGAGTTCAAAGCCCTGTTCTTCAATACAGTTAAGATTATGCTGCAAAAAGCAGTATATTCGAAAAACAGTCGCCACTGTTATAAAATATAAAACAGTAACCACAAGGACCATGAGGAATATGTGGTCTGAAATATAGTGCGGAGAGGAACACACCTTCTTGATTTCCTTGCACAAAAGTGTTGAACTCCCAGGGTAGCCAAACGAAAGAAACTGTCTCTCTGTGCGTATGCACATCATTGTGTCCACGGTGTGTGGGGCCAGTGCATACTGGCAAAAATATGTGCTCTGCTCCATTTGAACATGCATGTCCATCCAAACATGGATACAGAGCCAGTATGTCCGTAGGAAATGTAGACATAGAGGCACCTTCTCTGCGATCAGGAACACTGCTTTTCATTCCCAGCCACAGGGATAGCACCTACAGACATACAGACTTTATAAATACAGGTGCAGAACTCACATCCAACCTAACATTTGATTAATGTGGGGGGACCAGTGCATTTGGCCCAACTTTCCTCCTGTGGGAGTATCCCTGTAGATTAATATGTCATGTGTCAAGTGTTTGCCATCTATACTGGTCCATCGTCTTTACAGCACTGGTATCGCTCACGTAGGCACACACCCTGTAAGATAGGACTCCTCAGTAGAGCGGGTAAAGTTGAGGAGTCAGGGCACCTTATCAGGGCAGGTAGCTCCTGGCTGGAGAGCAGAGGGCCAGATGGCTTTTAATTTTAGTTCCTGCCCAATGCAATCTGACTTTGGGGGAGGGTCTGTGGCTTAGTGGAAGAGCCCCTGCTTTACATGCAGAAGGCCCCCGCTTCAATCCCTGGCATCTCCAGCCAAAAAGAAGAAGAAGAACCAGGCAGTAGGCGATGTGAAAGACCTCTACCTGAGAACCTGGAGATCCAGTGCCAGTCTGAGCAGACAATACTGGCCTTGATGGACCAAGGGTCTAATTTTGTACATGGCAGCTTCATGTGTGCTCAGTTTCACACCTTTGATTTCCACCCATGGGAGAACAGAAGGGTTGGTCTAGATTGTGCGGGTTCAAAAGAAGGCCTGTGTGTAGGGAGAGGGTTTCACAGCAGACACATACTAGGGGTACTGCTGGAAGGTACGAGGCTGGCACCGCACCAAAAGTAAGCCAAAAGACATACGCTGCCTTCAGACCCCACCCCCAGCAGTGAGGATGTGCTCAGTGATGATGGCACCCAGTGTCCTCCCCCCTTGAGATCTATCACTCTTAGCTATCCTAAAGATACCTCTGTGGAGGTGGGTGGGGTGCTTCTGTCCCTTCCCACACACACACCTGGCCAAAACATAGAAACATTCCTTGAGTACCCAGCAGTCACCCACTAACCCCATACATATTCAGTACACTCACAGCTAGCCTCTGACATGGGTCAAAAAACTGGGAATCTGACTGCTGGGTCAAAAAAGACTGGGGGGGAAAGGACAAAAGGCACTTGGAGAAGCATCTTGTGTCTCGGCCCTCTGAACATTTGAAGGCCCAACACACCAAATACACAGACAACATTTGTTGCTTTTGTTAGAAAGGACTTGTGCCCTTGGCAGATATAACTGTTCATAAAAATAGTGCAGGAGGCACCCAGGGTGAAATCAATGTAGCTGCTACTAAAATTGCAATGTAATCTGTTGGCACAGCCAGCTTGGCACAGTGGTTAAGAGTGTTGGAACAGGATCTGGGAATCCCAGGTTCAAATCCACCACTCTGCCACAGAAGATCAGTGGATGACCTTGGGCCAGTCACACTCTCTGCCTAACCTACCTGATGGGATTGATGTTGTAAGAATAAAGGGGAGCCGAAGAAGAAGAGTTGGTTTTTATATGCCGATTTTCTCTATCTTTTAAGGAGAATCAAACCGGCTTACAATCTCCTTCCCTTCCTCTCCCCACAACAGACACCTTGTGAGGTAGGTGGGGCTGAGAGAGTTCAGAGAGAACTGTGACTAACCCAAGGTCACCCAGCTGGCTTTATGTTTAGGTGTGGGAAAACCAACCCAGATTAGTTCACTAGATTAGAGTCCACCACTCTTAACCATTACGCCACACTAGTAAACTATTCTAGGTCCCCACTGGGGCAAAAAGCAGGACATAAATATCTAAATAAATTACATTAAAGCACAGAAATGTTTATTGACAAATGTTAACGATAGTATCCAAACAGCTTTTAAGCTCCTTTTAAGATATCAATCTTACATGCCAAATTAAAAAAAAATTAAAACAATGAAATGAGATTGAGGACCTGTGTGGTAGGTGGGGCTGAGAGAGTTGTGATTAGCCCAAGGTCACCCAGCTGGCTTCATGTGTAGGAGATGGGAAGCCAATGACCAGATTAGCCTCCGCCGCTCATGTGGAGGAGTGGGGAATCAAACCCAGTTCTCCAGATTAGAGTCCTCCGCTCCAAACCCCTATGCCACGCTGGTGTAAAGGGAATGTCAAGGGAAGGGCACTCTGTACACACTCAGATGAATGCCCATCTCCTCTATGCCTTCTTATATTATGCAGCTGAATGCTGTCTTTACATGGTCATGGAGAGGTGGGGGGAGAAAGGAGAGAGATAAAGAAATTGCTAATTGTTGCTGGAAATACACACAGATGGTCTGGTCTATAACATTCTTCCAATATTTTTAGCATACAAATTGTACACTCTGTTCCAACTAGGACTGGCTTTATTATTTTATCTGATTTTATTGGCCCACGGAAACAGCTCTCCAACCACCCATCAGCCATTCTATTCGCGGCCTGTCATTTATCTAGCTAAGCGAGCAAGCCTCTCTCCTGAACCTCAAGATTAGCTGTTTTCCCAATTATTATCGACAAGGCGTATTGGAAAGTTTGCTGCAAATACAGAAGACTTAAGAGTTTGCACCAAGGTGTGTGGAAGTTAGTGCTTCCTCTGGACATCCAGACCAGGATAATGCCATTAACATTTGATCATTTAGCATTTGTGGGAGGGAGGAGGGAATACTTCCTGCAACCAATAAAACATTGGCTTTCAGCCTATTCACAAAGGGAGGAAATATAGTTTAGAACAACCTAGCTACAGTCAGAGTCGGTTAGCCATGCCTCATGTTCTGCAGGCTGAAATAAATAAGATGCAAGAAGACATCCATTTTGACAGATATTAGATTAAAAAGGAGAGATTCTCTCTTTGATGTTAGCAAGACTTGAAATTCAAGTCATCATGGCTTGCCTCCCATTTAAAAAAAAAAGATTTGTAAACAAGGTTTATTTCCAGAAGCTCAATTTACCTTCTGTTATCACATAAATTCTGTATAAATAAAGTACAGCCGTCAATTTTCTCCCTCCTCCCCCCTTTCCTGCTGTTGAGCAAAGACTTAACTCTCAATCACAGAATATATAAAAATGTTAAGATTGCTGGCACAGAGCATTAATTTTGTCTGTTCATTTGTTTAGGAATCCCGAAATAAGATTCAGAAACATTGCTTACAGAACAACTGTAAACGGAAGAGGCCCTGGAATAATAAAGATAAGACTGTCCCATTTAGAAAGGGAAATTTTTACATTCCTGGGTAAACATGGGTAGCTCGTAAATTGAGCAGTGCTGTTTAGTGCTGTCAATGTGACCCACGTCTCGATGAACCTTTGTGTTCTCCAAGAAAACTTAATTAAAATATTTACTATAGAATTGTTTTACCAAGGGCATGAGAGAAATTTAACTCTTTCCGATTCAACATATTCTCTCTGGCTGTACGTATGTTGCATTCAAATTCAGGAAGGGTTGGGGGAGATCAAAAAATCCCTATCCAGTTTTGTTCACTAAGTAGTCCTTGATAATTCCTAGACTTGGTTGCACAGTTTGCTGGGAAACCACCGTATTTCCTTGTGTGGCACTCACATTGTGCAAAACTGCTATAAGGGCCTCCAAACTAAAATCCAGATCCTTCTGCACTCCTGCGCAACTGTACTGCACATTCCAGACAAAACAAACGTGAAAGGTGACCAGAAAGCGAAGCTATTCCGTGACCTAGAATATGGGCAAACATTGCAACATTTCCTCTTTACCCAGATCCGCACTTCAGCACAGCTGCGTAAGAGTGGAGAAGGAGCTGTTTTAAATTTGGAGTTTTCTCTGGAAAAGGACTCTTCGTTTGTCTCCATTGTCACTGGGACTTCATTGATCGGTCAGATGTGCATCCCAGGGCATCTCTCATTTGTTCTCTTTCTCATACACAGTTTTAGGCCAGAAACGCATGGCTGTTTTGTCCAGCGAATCTCCTGGGCATGATGAGAATCTTCCCAGTCAACCTGCATGGTCAGCTCCAGCCTGCATGATCGACCCACCCACTTCCAGAACTTCCCTGGGTCTTCCAAATCTTGGTTTGTTGCAACTTTAACTGAAGCCTTGCAGCAACCACGAGAGCTTGCCAGAGCATTTGAGCATCCAGGTTGACTCCTCGCCAGAGGAAGCCACTGGCCATCATCTTTCCACCCCCTGGACCTCACTTTCCCTCCACTCACACCCCTCACCCTGCCGCCAGATTCCCCTCACCTCCCAAGAGAGCTGCCTCCATCCAGGGGACAGCAGAGCGGCAGCGGCGGCTTCAAGCAGTCCCCGCCACCTCCACCCGCTGCGGGATTCCCCTCGCCGCCACCCGCCTCCTTCGTAACCATGCGTTTGATTTTGTGGGTGCGATCAAAAGGCGTGCGAGTTTACAGTACTTTTCGTCCGACTGCTTGTTCATTTACCTTGGGCATACCAGTAGCTTTGAAAGCTAGAGACCCATTTCAAACAGGTGTTGACAGACGTAACTTTGGATGATCAGATCATGGGATAAACCTACAACGCAAAGATGCGAGTGTATATACTGGGGAAATTTCTGTTCAGACGATACATTAGAGAGTTGTTAAGGAACCATCCCATTGGACTGTTCCAGACATTTTATCAGGCTCTGAGCACAATGCCTCCATAAAATGGGGGAAAGTCCCATTAACCGAATGTTCCCAAGGTCTCTATCTCACAGATGCTCTGCTTTAGGAACTGCAACACAAACATGTCCCAAGCCTTTTAAATTTATGTAACTAGAATACTGAGTCCAGATGGCAGGACTTTATTGGGGACAATGTATACAGTGTACTTCAGGGGTAGACTTTACACTGAGAAGAGGCCATCAGCAAACTGAACCCACACAAATGTGTCTACTTGCTGGTTTTATTTTACTGCAGCTGTAATGCTAAATGCACAAATTTTAGTGTAATTTCAGCAGAGATAAGTCCCAGAATTCTTTTCCAGTGGCACAGCTCCAGTCCAGAATAAAGATGTTTACCTTCAATTTCCTACTAAACAGCAGTTTTCCAGATCCTGCTAACATCTTTCCCAGACAATTAGGAAAGCATAGCAGCAACTCATACAAGCTCAGTTCACATTAGGGTGACCACTGGTTGCCAACCAGCAGGAGCCCAGGGACGGAAGTGGAGGCATGGGAGTATGCCATCCGGCAAAAGCATGACATCACTTCTGGGGGAAACCCAGAAGTGACATCATGCATCTCTTAAGAATTGCCCAAAAACTCTATGGTAAAAAACCATAGCATTTCCAGCGATTCCTAGAGCTGACTCAAGTCACTTTCCAGGTTTTCTGTGGAAATGACAGCATGCTGTTACCTGATGGTGATTTCCCCCCAATATTTTCCTCCCACCAGCCACAGGCACGGCAGCAAGAAACAGAACCTGGGTACAGGGAATCCTCCACCCTTGGCAGGGGGTGACCTTGGCTAGTCCTGTTTCATGTGTTACTTTTTGAGTTACCGGAAGGTCCACCTTCTTGTTTACAATTCTGCCGGTCAGCTGAGATCTTCAAAGGTACCCCCTCGCCTCGATATCCAACCGCCAACTTTTCAATTTAGTCAGAGGCTTACCCAAGACAAAGTCTATTCTGGATGGAGCTGTCTCCCAAGAGAAGCTCCCCCGCAGCCAACAGGCATAGTCTATCTTGTTCCCTTGGGCATCCAGTTAGGTTCTTTGTTTTGCGGTCCTGCTGGTCTCCTGGGTTCACTTCTGAGCTATTACAGCTTAGATTACGTTCTGCTGCTTTGCTGGGTAATGGTGCTGCGGCATCTCTGCATATATGCCCTGCAGTTACCTAGCTAGCTGATAAAGAAAGGTGTCAGTCCTACTTCCAGAGCTGGCCAATGGATCTTTCCATGCCAGCTCTTGCTCTTCTAGCAATGCACCCCTGTTCACTAATGTCTTTGTGGCTGTGCCAAGCACATCGAACACCCTCTTATATCCCATAAACGAACATCAGACTTGCTTACAGGGAGAAGCTTTTCTCCCTCTCTCATAATACTAGAACGTGGGGTCATCTGCTGAAGCTGGAGGGTGAGAGATTCAAAACAGATAAAAGGAAGTATTTCATCACACAACGCATAGTTAAATTGTGGAACTCCCTGCCCCAGGATGTGGTGACGGCTGCCAACTTGGAGTGGACATGTTCATGGAGGGGAGTGGACATGTTCATGGAGGAGAGGGCTATTCATAGCTATTAGTAAAAATGGATGCTAGTCATGATGCACACCTAATCTTTCCAGGATCAGAGGAGCACACCTATTATATTAGATGCTGTGGAACACAGGGAGAATAATGCTGCAGAAGTTGTCTTGTTTGTGGGCTTCCTAGAAGCACCTGGTCGGCCACTGCATGAACAGACTGCTGGACTTGATGCACCTTGGTCTGATTCAGCATGTCTTTTCTTATGTTTTTTTTTTTAAAGGAACTTGAACTCTGGAGTTGTTGATAAATTCTGAAATCCCTCAAATGCAAAAATTAAGAAAGAATGCAACATTTTCAGGTGAATTCTGCTCATTTTCCCTACGTCGAGTCAGGTTGCATTACACCGAAGGAGAGATCGGCGACTGCATTTCCTGGTCAGGTGGCACAGTGTTGCATTTCCAGGATTACCAGCCAGCCAAAGTAATTGCTTGACATTGCATAATGTTTCAGCTTTGCTACAACTTGCCCTACAGACGTGCTGTCAGATTGTAATCAGATTCATTCATCCGGCATTTGTCAGTCCACGGGCAGACAAGTATTGACATTAAATCAATGAGCGATAATGCAGAGATTATAGGGGAGGAGTTGTGGGGCTCAATGGTAGAGCAAATGCTTGGCGTGCGGGAGGGTCAGGTTCATTCCCCGGCATCGCTGATTCACGGATCTCAGCGACAGGCGTCCTCTCTGCCTAAGACCCACAGCCAGTCTAAAAACAAACTAGATGGATTTCGGATTCAGCTCCAGGGGAACTGATCTCTGCAGTCTGGAGATGAGCTGTAATTCTGGGGGATCCCCAGGTCCCACTTGGAAGCTGTTATCCCTACACATAACCTCCACACCAAGGTCCTCAACTGGTCTTAATTACTACACTGAAAGGTGTTATGATGGTTGATGAAGCAGTGTAGGCTGGGGGCTAGTATATCAGACAAGCATCTGGGAGACCTGAGTTCAAATCCCCTCAGTCTTGGAGCTCACTGTGTGACCTTAGGGAAGTTAATCGCTCTCAGCCTAATTTACCTCACAGGGTGGTTTTGCGGATAAAAGGGAAGGGGAGAGAACTGTGTCCTCAGTTCTCCTTGGAGTCCTCAGTCTCCTTGGAGGAAGACTGAGATACAAATGGGATTGAACTGAACAAAGTCTGTTCCATTGTTTTGAGGGAGCTCCCTTGAACACCCTTTTAAGAGCAGAAAAATGGTACATGGTTTGTTTGTTTTAAAGACAAGAGACTTGTGCCTCTGATAGAAGAGGGAATTTGTGCATGTATGCCTTCGCTCCCCTTTTCCTCCAATATGGTGTAGTGGTCAGATTAAGATCTGGGAGACCCAGGTTCGAATCCCCACTCTAAATAAATAAATTTCATGTTTAGATTTGGGTCCCGTCCCCAAGCTATCTCATTATGCGTTTGCAAAAATTCCAAAATATGGAAAGATCCGAAATACAAAACACTTCTGGTCCCAAGCAGTCCGGATAAGGGATACTCAACCTGTAGTAACTTCACTGAGAGAGCATTTGAAGACTTGGCTGTAGATCTGTAAGGGTAGAAATGTTTTCCTCAAATTTATATCTCATGCAAGATAAAAACCCAAAACAGCGACAGTACAAACCCAGAGAGGAGAACAGAGTTCTCCCCCATGCATGACTATTCACTTGGAACACATTCATTATCCTTCTGGTGTTTGGTGAAAACTTATTCATTCTCAAAGATTCTCTCAGTTCTTGTTCTTCTCGCCACCCATCCCACAAAACCCTGAATTTTTGTTTACATCGGTTACCGAGAGCTGCGGTTTTGATACCTTTTTTTTTTCCTGACCAGGTATCATTTTAACGGAATTGACTGGTTTGGTGCCCATTGTGAGTTTTTATGGTTTCAAGCTGCTTGTTGTGTTATTTTTCTGCTCTGCTCAAGTGGAGGAGCGGGATTTTCAGTTATCGTTGATACTTTAATTGCTTTTCATGATTGTCAGCCCCCCTCAGGAATGAGTCTCTGGCCCCGGGAGTGGGACAACCCACTGCCCAAACAAAAGAAATAAAAGCTACCCGAGAACACAGACAACCAGAGGTTGGGTGGTCAACAAAAGAGATGGCAAAAAAAATGACGCCAGGAAAACCTCTCTCAGCAATACCTCGCCTTTGTATCTGATGAGCCGAGAGAGAGCAGGGGGGCGGCCACTGAGGTTCACAGAATTAAAAGGGGCCCCCGCGTCGCCGGCCGAGGTTAAAGGTGGGCCCTGCAACGGTTGAAGACTATTGCCCTAAAAAGGGAACGGACAGATGACCTCCAGTGCACACGCCAGCTTCTTCTGCAGTTTCGGTTTGTGTACAGCCTGTACTCTCTCGCAAATGCATCTCTCCCCCCCCCCCGCCGCCGCCGCCACGTTCTCCTGCGCAACTGTATACAAACCTTACCGATGCTCACGTGCACCAAGGTCAGAATTTCTTTTTCTTTTCTTTTCTTTTCTTTCCTTTCCTTTTTTTTTTTTTTTTTTTTGGTACCCTTCTTTGATTAATGCTGAGAGCCGCAGCGTGTTTAGACAGGGTCACGACCCCAGGCATCCATTTAATCAAATTTCTCTGCTGCATGTCCCAGCGGAGCCCATCGCAACAAGAAACTCTCTCAATGAAGAAAAGGGGAAAGGGGGGGGGAATAAGGGACGGGAGGAGAGCGAGGGAGAAACACGCTTCACATCTCACACTGTTTGCACACCGTTAAGTAATTATTTCACTCTCCAGACCCCCACCGGCCATCGACAGAGAAGTCACCTCCTTAGAGATCCTGAAGAGCTTATTCAGCGAGATTGGATGCATTTGTTTATCTCCCCCCCCCCCCCCAAAGCAAAAGCTAACTGCTTAGCTTAAAGACTTCACTGTGAATACTAAAGAGCCCGGGGTCCCAGCTACTGATCTCACTAATTATTACAGCAACTTGTGAATCTGCTAGACACGGAAAAATCTACAGCAACACACAGCATCCTTCCATCTAGCTACATGCCCATGTGCATCTGCCCACTCACTAGGGGGAAAACAGTTGCCTGGCAGAGGGCAACTCGCCACTGTGACGACTTCAACTCCCCCCCATCTCCCAACCCCATGTGCAAAGACAGGCCCTGGAGAGCAAGGGAAGACCAATCCTGCCAAGTTCCTACCCAACTCAACTCAGCACCCCTCTCTACCAGGGAAGGAGACAAGATGAGGCAGAGGTAGGGTTGCCAACCGCCAGGGAGTAGCTGGAGATCTCCTGCTAGTACAACTGATAGAAATCAGTTCACCAGGAGAAAGTGGCCGCTTTGGCAATAGGACTCTATGGCATTGAAGTCCCTCCCCTCCCCAAACCCCGACCTCCTCAGGATCCGCCCCAAAAACCTCCCACCGGTGGCAAAGAGGGACCTAGCAACCCTAGGCATAGGGGAAACAGGATGGTGCCAGTGACCAGAAGAATAGAGTCCTGTACTCTAATTCCCGCCCCCCCATAGAGGCAATGGTACAGAAATGTCTGCAAGAACATTGTTAAGTAAGAGCCTTGGTTGGGTTCACTCTCATTTCTCACAAAGAAGATTTATTATTTTTATCAGATCTGGCCTCCCTATCCCCTTCTAAGGTATCATCAATTGCTGAATTAAGGGGCCTTGTCTGTATTGCTGGGCTCACCGTGTCAATGTTTTCAATGGTGCACCACCGTTCTTTATCTGGTACTGATGAACTTTTAGAAGTGATTTTAATAATCTGAGATTGTTATTTATGGTTTTATTGTTATTGTTATATATTGCATATTATACTGTTATATTGTTATATATTGATGATGTTAGCCACCCTGGGCCCAGCTTCAGCTGGGGATTGAGGGCAGGATAGAAATCTAGGAATTAAATAAATAAATAAATAAATAAATAAATTGTTTGGTTCATACCCCATGATACTCAAGTTTGAGAAAAAAATTTTTTTTAAAGCTGCCTCATACACAACCAGACCGTTGTATCAGTAAATGTCGTTTTTTTAAAACAATTATTTATAGCATACTTTTCTCTCCCAATGGCGATCCAAAGCAGCTTACGACATTGTTCTCCCTTCCTCTATTTTATTCTCACAACAACAGCCCTGCGAGGTAGGTGCGGCTGAGAGTGTGTGACTGGTCCAAGGTCACCCAGACAGCTTCCATGGCAGAGGAGGGATTCAAACCTGGGTCTCCCAGATTCCAGTCTGACACTCCAACTACTACACTGCACAGGCTCCATCTACTCCAACTGGCCATGGCTCCCTGGAGTGTCAGCCAGAAGGAGGTCTTTCCCTGTTCTGCTACCCGTGAGCATGTTCACATAGCAAATACATGGTGCCACCTATGTCTGATTGCCCTCTTCAAAACACAGCTAATGGGCCCAGAGCATCCCGTTGCCTCCTGTGCATTTGCCCCTTCTCCCTTGCAAAACACTTCATATTTGTCCTGGAGTTTCTCAATAACACTGTGATCTTTTTTGACGCAGCTCTTCTCCAGGGCAAAGAGCAGAAATGAGCCAGGCAGGTAATGAGGAATTACAGTTTGCCTTTATTTAATAGCTCCATCCGTCAGAGTAATAGAGATGGAGCAAACGGTAACCTTCTTCACCCAACCCTTCCTAATTGCTAGCCTGAAAAGCAGAGAGGAAAGTGGGGGCAAGGGAGGGGGGAGAGGGAGAATTTTTTTAAAAAGCTGGCTCTAATTGCAGTTCAGAAATTAAAGGTGAACCACTTGAAAGCAAAGAGTAAGCATAATGCTCCCATCTCCCCAACTCAAATGCAAACAGACTCAGGAAGGTAAGACAATTACGACCAGAGGAAAGTCTGCAAAGCGGGAGGAAGCCGGGGCTCTCAAGAGTATAGAAGCCCCTTTCCCAACCTTGCTGGAATGCACACCTTCTTCCCTTTGGCCTCGAAAGAAAGACATTTTGGTCGGTTATCTGCAGAGGGAAGCTCCTTTCTCTCTCTAGGCAAGCCGCAGTACCGCCTGCACGCACATCGATCTGTCCCCTCGACTTCTGTACCCAGCAGACTTCTGTACCCAGCCATGAGCCAAAAGGGAAGAGATGCCTCCAGCGGAAGATTATGGGTGCCACTCACAATTCAAACGCTGAAAGGCAGGGCTGATCCACTGGGGGGAGGTTTTTGGGGCGGAGCCTGAGGAGGCCGGGGTTTGGGGAGGGGATGGACTTCAATGCTAAAGAGTCCAATTGCCAAAGCGGCCATTTTCTCCAGGGGAACTGATCTCTATCAACTGGAGATCAGTTGTAATAGCAGGAGATCTCCAGCTAGTACCTGGAGGTTGGCAACCCTACCCCTGGGGCCCAATCCACCAACAGTTACCGCTGCTCTTCCACCGTCCCTTTCGAAGTAATTCCTGGTGGCTTGGAACCTGTACTAAAGGGTTTGATTTTCCCTTAATAAAATCAGACTGTACTTGGACTGCTTCCTTTCCTTTAGTAGCTTTAGCTATTAAGGTGAATCGCAGCTCAGTGGCCGAGAATGTGCTTGGTATGCCTAAGGTCTGAGGTCCAACCTTTGCCATCATACAAGTATGGTGGGCATCGAAGAACAACGTCTTTCTGCCTTAGGCTCTCAAGAAGCCCTGCGAGGGAGAGTAGAAAAGTTGGAGCCAGACAAACCAGGAGTCAGACTCAGTATAAGGGAACTTCACGTGTTCAGCAGAAGAGCCTCGTGTGTTGCTGGAAGGTGACTTGCGCTGAAGGATCCATGTTAGTGCAACTGATCCATGGGATCCATGGGATCCAACCCAGTTCCAGCACCAAGCATTAACCATAGCAGGCTTGTTCACACATTCATTGTCGTCACATGTTGAATGCTGGAAACTACCCTAATGAAACAAACAGAGCTTTTGCTGTCACCTAGATACCACTTCCAACCATTCAGTTGCCAGGCATGAAATATTGGGGAACATCAGTAGCCCCGAGCATGCGACCCCCTCTGCACATTCAGTCAAAACACAGGAAGAAAGAGAAAAGAGGGCACAGGTACAAGCTCACCGGTCCCATAAAGATCTGCTCATCTCATTGGTCCCACATTAACTCCTACCCCATGAGCAGGGAAGAAGAGTTGGTTTTTGTATGTTGACTTTCTCCAACTTTTTTAAGGAGAATCAAACCGGATTACAATCTCCTTCCCTTCCTCTCCCCACAACAGACACTGTGTGAGGTAGGTGGGACTGAGAGAGTTCAGAGAGAACTGTGACTAGCCCAAGGACACCCAGCTGGCTTCATGTGGAGGAGTGAAGAAAACAACCCAGTTCTCCAGATTAGAGTCCACCACTCATGTGGAGGAGTGGGGAATCAAACCCGGTTCTCCAGATTAGGGTCCACTGCTCCTAACCACTACACCACGCTGGCTGCCTTCCAAACATTCCTAATCACTGAGTGTACGTTTGGAGAAAGTGTGTACGTGTAAGCAACAGAGCTGATCGGACAATCGTTTGGAGATAGGGGGTGGAGCCAGCACAATGCCCATTCTTACTCTTCACACACTGACTAAACACATGGATGGGTCATGTGCTCAAGGCTTCCCGCACATGCAAACCAACAGCTCTGCACGTATCTCTATGTTATAGTAAGAAGCCACTGTCAGAAGGTCATCCAAGCAGATTTCATGGGGAGGAGTAGGGAAACCAACTCGGTTCACCAGATTAGAGTCCACTGCTCATGTGCAGGAGCGGGGAGGGACTATGGCTCAGGGGTAGAGCCTCTGCTTGGCATGCAGAAGGTCCCAGGTTCAATCCCTGACATCTCCAGTTAAATGGACAAGGCAAGTAGGTGGTGAAAAACCTCTACCTGAGACCCTGGAGAGCCACTGCCGGTCTGAGTAGACAATACTGACTTTGATGGACCAAGGGTCTGATTCAGTATAAGGCAGCTTTATGTGTTCAACTCATGAGTGTTGACTGCAACTGACCACAAGTAGCCAAAGCAGCACTGGCACATTAGCATCAATTGTAACGCTGACTTGCAAATAATATTGTACCTCTTGTTGTCAATGTTTTTCATAATGGGGTGTTGAAAACCCTGGAATTACTCAGGAGTTTACCCTACCTTCCTCAAAGAGAAGATAAGGAACGGCAGCAAAGTTTCCTTGAAAAATGGCTCGCCTGCCACCAGTCTTCCTCTTCAACTAATAACAGCAAGTGACTGCTGAGTGTACTAGGATGAACCCTCATTGGGGGCAGAGTCCAATTAACTTGGTCCGTGCCCCATTTGATGTAAACTTAGACTCCAGATTCCTCTCTAATGTACCAAAGGAAATTATTTTTGACACCTAATCTAGGGACTGTGTGTGTGTGTGTGAGTGTGTGTGTGTGTGTGTGTGTAAAGTGCCATTAAGTTGCAGCTGACTTATGGCGACCCCTTTGGGGGTTTTCATGGCAAGAGACTAACAGAGGTGGTTTGCCAGGGCCTTCCTCTGCACAGCAACCCTGGTATTCCTTGGTGGTCTCCCATCCAAATACTAACCGGGGCTGAGCCTGCTTAGTTTCCAAGATCTGACAAGATTGGACTATAATACCATGCTGCCTTCCCTCCCACCTAAGAACCATAAATAGACAGACAGACAGATACATCTTTCTTATTATAAAGATCAATGCTCAGAGCGACTTCCAATAAAATCCATATACAACCATTAAAAACAGATAATAGCAGCCATTAAAACTCACACTCACTGGGAAGAAAAACTTGACCAGACTTTCAGGGATTTAAAAATAAAGTTTTTCGCTGACACTGCTGAAGAAAGAACTGAAGAAGAGGAGTTGGTTTTTATACCCCGATTTTCTCTACCTTTTTAAGGAAACTCAGTTCTCTTGTTCTGCCATGGAGCTTACCAGGCTGACCCTGGATCAGTCACTCTCTCAGCCTAACCATACCTCTTTTGGGAAGAGAGAAAATGAGATGCTTGGAAGAAGGGTAGGATGAAAATGCGTTAAGATAACCTTGTCTAGCAGTCTGTAAGCCTAAGGGCACGGCCTGTTTCTTATTTTTATTTTGCATACACTATCGGCCATCGGCACTATGCGTCAAATATTAACCGATACAAGATCTTTCTGGAGAAAATAAACTGGATTCGAAAAGTAGGTTACAAATGCAACTTATAAAGATGTTACCTGGCCTTTCATTATAGGGAGAGATGAAAGAGAACAACTCTGAACTGCAGCCCTGCATAACTTCCTTCTGCCTTCTTCATGACTTGCACAATTATGATTTCTACAACGTCGGGAAAGCGTTCTGTTTAGTCAACTCCAACATGCGTTCTCTTGCTAAACTTATGTTTATTACCATAGTTATCTTGTATCCTTCCTGCGTTAACTGCTCATTTATAGTTTTGAAAGGTACCTGTTGCATCACTAGCTCTGCGTAAGCGAAATACATTTGGACAATACAGAAAAGCAATCATGGCATTCCTTGTACGGATTAGCATGAACAAGACTCTGTTCCATCCTTGGTGTGAAAAAGAACTGGACTGCAAGCTGCATACCACTGAGCCCCCACTTCCTGCTAGAATTTTGCAATCCACAAATCCCCATCAAGAGCTTGAAAATCCCAGTTTTTGCTTTAAAACAATGAAGCAAACTCCTAAGCCCTCATGGTAATAGTGAATTCTCTTTGCAAACACAAGGCCAATACAGTCTACCAATTAACAAATGAAGAACTGAATAAAAAGAATGCCAAGGAATCCAGGGAGAATTCTGATTTCTAGTTACATGTCAAAGATCTATTGAGAAGTTAAATGAGAACTATATATTTAGTATAATAAGAACAGCAACTATTAGCATATGACACCCCCCTTGCCCCCTTAGGTATTCATCACGGGGCCTACTGCAGGCGCCTGGTCTACAAATAGCCTGTTGAGAGCCAGCGTGGTGTAGTGGTTAAGAACGGTGGTTTGGAGGTGGAGTCTGATCTGGAGAACCGGGTTTGATTCCCCACACCTCCACATGAGCAGCGGAGGCTAATCTGGTGAACTGGATTTGTTTCCCCACTCCTACACACGAAGCCAGCTGGGTGACCTTGGACAAGTCATGCTCTCTCAGCCTCACCCACCTCACAGGGTGTCTGTTGTGGGGAGGGGAAGGGAAGGTGATTGTAGGCCGGTTTGAATACGCATGCTTGTAAAATAAATACTAAATCATACTTTTCCAATGTATTTCAGATTTCAGCTAAGTTAGAGAAAAGAAAGGGAGCACTTTGTAGCTTTAAAATGTTGCTATAGGTCACCAAGGAATACCAGGGTTGCTGTGCAGAGGAAGGCACTGACAAACCACCTCTTCTAGTCTCTTGCCATGAAACCCCCAAAAAGGGGTCGCCATAAGTCGGCTGCGACTTGACGGCACTTTACACACACACACATACATAGGTCACAGGACATCTTATCTCACTCCCCCCCAATCATGCCCCCCCTTATTTATTTTTTTAAAAAGGATCTTCTCACAGCTATTTGTCATGTATCATGTATTTCGCCTCTCTGAAGGCCACAGCCCAGGTTCTTTCTTTCGAATAAAATACACCAAGGGGGAAATTTGTGTAGCACTACTACACCATTTACAAACTGCTTCCAAATAAATTAAGCGCTTCTGCCGTTCATTAATCCCTCGGTGGTGCCATTGTCGCATTTCTGCTCAGCACCAGAAAATCCTCGACTCTCGGTTCCGAAGGTGGCACCTCTACTTCTCCTCGTTCTCCCTTCCCCAAGTATACAGATGGTGACTTTTCTTAAGCACACCCTGGAGATAAAGCATAATGTAAGTCAGAAAAGAAGAGAGAACAAGGCAGATGCTACCAGAAACAAAATTTAGTCCAGCCCGCTCAGCCAAGAGGATGGAGGAAACTCAACGTTTAGCTGGCCATCCCTCAAATCCAGCAATTAGGTTGAATTTGACAGGGGGAGATGTCTCTAATTTTTGCATTTCTTTTTGTTTGAGCTGTGGAATGTCTATTCTGTCTACTGGGAGAACCTCTGGCGTCTTAATGGGACATGTAAACGTACTTTTTAGGCTTACAATCGACATGTCATTCAGGTTAACAGTTTTGTTTCTAGCAAGGCTACCAAATCTACTGCTTTGGCAGGAGACCTCCCGCCCCCTGCTCCCTCTACCCACCACTGCCCAGATGGATGGCAAGTGGAAGATGGAAAGTGAAACAGAGGGCATCAGCAGCGTACGGCACAATGATGTCACTTCCTGCCCTCCCATTCACCCAAAACTCTATGGTTAAACCATAGAGATTGTGCTGGGAACAACACTGACAATGTAAGTCTCCGCCTCCCCCATCTCTCGCCAGGTGCCAGCCCCAGACAACCCTAGGCTGGCACCCCAGCTGCAGGCCATTTTACACGTTCCCTTAATTCTGTGGCCCTATTCTTTCCTGTGTGGCTCTTGGGATTTTTTTAAAAAGAAGATTGCTTTTCTTAGCATTTAATTTTAGTCAGGGCAAATATGGTTTCTGCTTAACTGTCACAACAGGCTTTTCTTGATCTTACTAGAACAAAAATGGGCTACAGCAATAAGGAAAGACGCTACTCAATGAAATCAATAGGACCTTTGGCACCGACACCAAGGTGAACAAACTGTCAACAAGAATTTCACTTATAGTTCCGCTCTGAGTAAGCAAAAACTAAAAACAAAAATTAAATCTAACATGTTTGCACCAGGGGTTGCTATGCAAGAAACTAAGCAGTCTGCAGAAAGCAAACTAAATACAAGCTAGGAACAAGTGTTTATGCAAATCAAATTACCAACATTAAACTGGGAAGGGAAGAAGCACATTTATTATTTTATTTTCTTCATTTATACCCCACCTTTCTCTCCAATGGGAACCCAAAGCACCTTACATCATTCTCCTCTGCTCCGTTTCATCCCCACAAAAATCCTGTGAAGTAGGTTAGGCTGAGAGTGTGTAACTGACCCAAGGTCACCCGGCATACTTCCATGGCATAGTGAGGATTCGAATCCAGGTCTGCCAGATTCTCATCTGTCACCCTAACCACTACACCACGCTGACTTTACAATTTGTAACAGGTTCACAGTCATCTCTCTGGCAGACAGCAGAATTAATTGATTTATTCCTGAGAACTTGTTCTACAGTCCATTACCATGATCCTGCAATCACTGGTGGAACCCTACACACAGAGGAACCTTCCACCGTTACAACCATTCTTTGGGTAGAATCAGCAGCTTTGGGCAGAATGAGCAGCTGTGCAGACCTAAGTACACATCCACACTGAGATGCCTCATCTGCTGAAGTGGACAGAAGGGCCATGTACACAGGTGCTCCTCACCGCCACACACGTGGAGCTCTGGGATCAGATGCTGGAGATGGGGCCAGATTTGGAAACGTTTTATCAAAGCCCGGTAAACTCCAGGCTGAACCCTTCTGCCTTTTCCCAAGTTCCATACACAGAGTTTCCTTAAAGGTAAAGGTAGTCCCCTGTGCCAGCACGGGGTCATTACTGATCCATGGGGTGACATCACATCCTGACATTTACGGAGTGGTTTGCCATTGCCTTCCCCCATCATCTACACTTTACCCCCAGCAAGCTGGGTACTCATTTTACCGACCTCGGGAGGATGGAACGCTGAGTCAACCTTGAGCCGGCTACTTGAAACCGACTTCCGTCAGGATCAAACTCAGGTCATGAGCAGAGCTTTTGACTGCAGTATTGCGTGTGAGTGGCTCAAGGTCACCCAGCATACTTCCAAGGCAAAGAGGAAATGTGAAGCTAGGTATGCATCATGACTAGTATCCATGGATAGCCTTCTCCTCCCTGAACATGTCCACTCCCCTCTTAAAGCCTTCCCAGTTGGCACCCATCACCACATCCTGGGACAGGGAGTTCCTCATTTAACGATGCGCTGTGTGAAGTTCTTGCTCATGAGGTATGCAGGAACCCTGGAACTGCAGAAGCTACACCCTCCAACCTGTAATCTCTTCCCATCATTATTGAGGCTGAACTACAGTGAGGGCAGCGGTCTTCATTCCATGGATCGAAAGCCCTCAGGTGGGCTGCGAAGCACCCCTGCTGGATCACAAGCCCCTATAGAGTCACAGCAGGTTTTGTTGTTGATTTTTGGAAGGACCTGCTGCAAGTACTCATGTATAGAGAAGAAGGGGGGGTCACACCCACTGCTTCTCTTTGCCCACATGCCAAGAGGATGGAGAGTTTATTTATTTTTATTTATTTGTTAAGATTCATAACCCGCCCTCCCCAGCCAAGTCCAGGCCCAGGGCGAGTAACGACATTAAAACAGCGTAACAATAAAATACATTAAAACCATAGAATCATTCTAAAATTATTCCTAAGATCGTAACACAAGGCACCGCATAATATGGTCCCTGCTAGAGCAGAGTGCCAACCCCAGATGAAACCTTCAAGCTGGGTCAGCAGCCCCCCCATAATTCAATAAATAGTTGTAGATGGGGGGGGGGGAAGGAGTAGGGAGGCCAGCATGGATATTACCTGCGGCTGTCCTCAATCGTAGGCCTGATGTTACTAGGCAGAGCATCCCACCAGGCCAGATCCAGGGCTGAAAAAACCCTGGCTCCCATCGAGGAAAGCTGCACATTCTTAGGGCCAGGGACCACCAACAGAGCGCAATGCTCTTCGGGAGGGGGCGCATACCAGTGGTGGAGAGGATTCTTTACTATCACAGGCAGGGCTCTTCCTCTCCCTGCCACATGACTCTGAGATCACATCACAATTACGTTACTTCTTGTCGCACACTTCGGGGTGCCATGCTGTTGCCTGAGAGGTTAAAGGTGGGATCTGGGTCTGGAGAAGTTTGAAGACCACTTCACATATTTAGTTGTGGCAACAGAAAGGATGGATATAACGAAACTAGGCTAAGCTGTGGCCATGATGAATGCCTGGCAAGAAAAACATGGGATAGTGTGATGTATCAGGAATTCCCAGGGCAAAACTGTGACTCGCAAACAAGATGTAAGTGTTCATCTGGAAGAAAAGCAACTGGAAAAGGCCTCAAGCTTTTTGTCGTCATCTGCCTAATCTGAAACAGTGGAAAGGCCCTCCTGATTTATCAGAGTCTTTGTTCGCATGCCATATGTCCAAAAGCTACTGCAACTGCTTGAAGCTGGAAAAGCAAAGAATGTTTGTACTAAGTTGGAGCAACTTAATGTAAGAGAGTGCTGCTAAAATAAAAATTCAAACCATGTCACCAAAATGTAGTTGACAACATGTATATTATGCAATTATGACTGTCATTTTATTACTGTTATTAATTTATTAGTATAATTGCAATTTTTTTTCAATGTCATAATGTGATAATAAAGGACTTGTCATTACTGAGTTAACCTCAGAACATCTCTGACCTCAGGGGAGGGTGCGCTACGCTTTCAGTCCAAAATGAGCTGTCAGTTACCACAACGACATTTTGATGACTACATTATCTTGTAATTAAGTGTCTCAACAAATTTCTCCTTTTGATTGACAGGTAGTTAAGACTATCTTTGACCACAGGGCAGTTCCTTTATATTTCAAGAATATTTCCCCCCCAAGCACTGAAAGGGAAGATGAAGATTTAAAAATTAAAGTGTTTGGAACTATATATACATATAAGGTATATATATTTAAAAAATCTATAGTTAGTTATTATTTATAAGACAATGGCAACTCTGACAAATGTTATTTTCCCCACTGCTTCTGCTATTGTATTAACATGACAACTTTGACCGATTCAGGGAGTCTTTGGCAAAGTTCAAGAAGTGCATTTTTCCCTTTTCTTCACCTTTCAATGTGTCCACTATTTACTGATAATTCAGTGACCAACCATACATAATTACATGGCATGATGTAATGCCACCGCTGTACTTACAGGGGGACCCAAAGCATACAGAGAATTCTATAGGGCTAAGGACCATAGTCCTTTGTGTGAAGATAAGCTCTGAACATGTAGCTTTCCTAACGTGTTTTCCCACATTACAGAGAACCACTAAGCGTTCACTTGAGTACCACTATGGGCACATGAGAGCTGTTGAGGTATTCCAAATTACAGCCAATGCCAACAGCTGTTTTGGGACCAAGCTGTGTGTTTGTGTGTATGGGTGCTGTCAAGTCACAGCTGACTATGGTGACCCCGTAGGGTTTTCAAGGCAAGAGATGTTTGGAGGTGGATTGACATTGCCCGCCTCTGTGTGGGCTGAGAGAGTTCTGAGAGAACTGTGACTGGCCCAAGGTCACCAAGAAGGTTTCACGTGGAGGAGTGGGGAATCGAACCCAGTTCTCCAGATTAGAGTCAGCCGCTCTTAACCATTACACCACGCTGGCTCTCAGGAGACCAAGTTACCAGACTGGGTCTACTACCTCACGAGAAGAAAATTGAGAGGACTAATTTTTACTATGTAAGGTCAGATAGTGTAGCTTAGTTCATATATTACTTCCAATCCCAATCTGCATAGTCCACAGTGGAACCCAAATATGGATTCAGCTTCTTAACATTGATGATCTGCTTTTTCCTATCTCCTAAGAGCACAAATTCATAAACACACCATGTTTTCATGGTGTGCTGACTGCCAGAGGCATAAAGGCAGCCATAACTATGGTCTGCCGATTCAGATATTGTGCAAACTTAATTATGACACACCATGGCTCCCCAACCCACTTCAAACCATAGTTTTCGATTCTGATTTTCCAGCTGGTTGGAAATCTATTCAGATCACACTTGACCACAGTTTAGTTTCCTTGACTTAGCATGACATCTATATTGAGCCTCCAAGTGAAGAGAGATGCTTTCTTACTCCATGGGCACTGCACAAAATATCCTACATGGCTCTGACCACAAGGAGCAGAGTAGAGCATCAGCATGGTCCTCAAATTAAGAATATGATGTGTTATAGCTTGGCTTGCCAAATGGATAGAGCATTAAGCTGTCAACTGTTTCTCCCCTATGTAATGCAAGCAACCACCAAGTTAGATGATGCTAGGTACACATCAGCCTCAACTATATGACATGTTTGAGCGTGCAGAGGGGTGGGTAAGTTTGTGGGCATGGCAGGGTCTCATCTTACACTGTGGAGAAGACAACATACAATATGATTCACCTACAGAAGGACAACCCAACTAGTCATATATCAAAGGGAAGCCAGGAGGGTAGAATGGTTAGCACATCAGACTAAAATCAAGAAGACCTGGATTCAAATCCCCAACTCAGCCATGAAGCTCACCAGCTAGCCCAAGGCCAGTCACACTCTCTCTCAGCCTACCCTACTGCTATGAGGAGAAAATGAGAGGAGAGAAACTTTAGGAGAGGGGCCGTGGCTCAGTGGTAGAGCATCTGCTTGGCATGCAGAAGGCCCCAGGTTCAATCCCCAGCATCTTGAGTTAAAGGGACCAGGCAAAGAGGTGATGTGAAAGACCTCTACTGGAGACCTTGGAGAGCAGCTGCCGGTTTGAGTAGACAATACTGTCTTTGATGGACTAAGGGGTCTGATTCAGTATAAGGCAGCTTCATGTGTTCATGTAGGTTCCCTGGAGGAATGGCAGGATAAGAATGTATGCATCTACCTATGCCATTCTGAGCTCCTGAAAGGATGGGGGCAGTGACTGACAGATAAACATCTATCTATCTATCTATCTATCTATCTATCTATCTATCTATCTATCTATCTATCTATCTATCTATCTATCTATCTATCTATCTAGTTGAACACCAGCTGCAATACGGTTCTCAATAGCCAGTAAACAATATGACAAAGTACCATACAGATACAGGAGCAGAATATATCCGGCTTTGTTCTGGAGAAGATTATATCCAGGACTATTTCACAGGTAAACTCAAACATCTGGTCTCCATGGGGCTGGAATTAAAAATGCATTATATAGTTGAGGTGCACTAGGCCGTATTCTGGTAAGCTCTTAAAAATGGGTCAACATTGCAATATTTATGAAGGTCACAGATTAATTTTTCAATCCTTTAAATTTACCCATAACTATCTCTTTCATATTTCAGGTGCTAATTAGTAAGAACACCAGGGTGGGGGGTGTTTAACGTTTAACCAAAAGGCAAACAAAAGTACATCTCAGGGAAAGCACAGTTTGCTGAAATGTTTTGATTAAATCTGCGCCTGCAAAATGTTGAAACTGTAAACTCTCTTAAAATATAAGCACCTTCTCTATCATTTGTAATTCTCATTTGGCATTCAGAGGTGTACAAACTCTGAAATGGATGTTCTACTTACAGGGAAACTGCTGCAAAGGCCACTGAGTTCAGACCTTGACACTGACAGCCTGTGTGCAAATAGTAATCATTAACGACTGCCACTTCCGAACCACAAACAGCCTCTGCGGTTCTGCCACCACCTCTGAGCACTTCTACTTACTCCCAGCTGCTAATGACCCTCCAGGCCAGTGATCCACTGGAAAATGCCTGGATCAGTTAAAAGACTAGTCCACCCTGTCCTCGCTACCACACCTAACAGCTGCAGATATACCTAACAAATCCATCCGCCACAAATTTAATTATTCTTCTTTTAAAGCTGTTTTTCCATCTAGCAAGTGGGAGAGCCAGCGAGGTGTAGTGGTTAAGAGTGGAGGACTCTAATCTGGAGAACCGGGTTGGATTCCCCACTCCTCCACATGAGCGGAGGCGGACTCTAAACTGGTGAACCGGGTTGGTTTCCCCACTCCTACATGTGAAGCCAGCTGGGTGACCTTGGGCTAGTCACAGTTTTCTCAGAGCTCTCTCAGCCCCACCTACCTCACAAGGTGCCTGTTGTGGGGAGAGGAAGGGAAAGCAATTGTAAGCTGGTTTGAGTCTCCTTAAAAAGGTAGAGAAAATCGGAGTATAAAAACCAACTCTTCTTTTCAAACGTTGCTGGGACTTAGGCTAGTTAGCGACCACGGGTTGCGCATACTCAGTGGAAAGACATTGCCAAATATGCTGGTCCAAAAGAAAAATCCCACAACCCAAAATGTGGTTTGCATTCTAGGGTTTTGGTTGTACTCAAGTCTCAAAGTTCTCTTTTGGCAGTTGGGTTATCACCAGTAGCCCAATCCCCAAGACTCATGGGGAGGAACCTGGTTGGCCACTGTGTGAACAGACTGCTGGACTTGATGGGCCTTGGTCTGATCCAGCATGGCTTTTCTTATGTTCTTATGTGATGTGACATTACATTGATTAACAGTACTCATGGTATTCCTTCCACACACCGTTCGTGACTTTTACCAAATCGTATCTGTGAATGTGTGTGGTATGGAGCTTTGAAGAGAGGAACTGTTCATCATACATCAATAAAAACAAACAAAAAATTGAGACTAGCTATGCAAGAAGCATGAAATGGAGTCGAGCTGCCATTTCGAGATTACAGTCGCCTATGTTCAGTTTACATGAGCAGTAACTGACACAGACAGATATGCACACAAGAATCCATCAAGTGCTTGGGTTGGTTGAGGGTCCCGGCGTTTCAATTTGCCACCCACAGAACGAGACTTCAGAACTCGAACCTCAAAGGCTGAGACCCAGTTACATCCAAAGGATTAGGGGTGCCCAACATCGACCTGTGTGATTGGCTGGCCATGTGAAATGTCTGGATTGGCTAGGTCTAGTATCAATACTAGGACTCAGGCCCTCTATCCTTACTTGGGCAATGGAACAGTACAAACGACAAGCCTTCACAGGGCAGCAGATACGGATTTGGAGAAATCCACTCCGACTTCCACTGCATTGTGATAAAACTGCAAACAAATGAAGTTTGCTGCTCATATGAGTGTCCGAAGATATTTCTGCTGTTCCCCTGCTTCCCTCACATGTCTGTAACAGCCTGTGGATTTGCTGCTGAAGAAGTGAGCTGTGGTTTACAAAATCTCATACCTTGCCAGAAATTGTGTTAGTCTTTAAAGTGCTACTGGACTCTTGCTCTTTTCTACTTATACTGAATCAGAGCCTTGGTTAGGGTTGCCAACCGCCAAGTACTAGCTGGAGATCTCCTGCTATTACAACTTATCTCCAGCCAATAGAGATTAGTTCACCTGGAGAAAATGTCCGCTTTGGCAACTGCATTCTATGGCATTGAAGTCCCTCCCCAAACCCTGCCTTCCTCAGGCTCTGCCCCAAAAACCTCCCACCGGAAGCAAGGAGGGACCTGGCAACCCTATCCTTGGTCCATCAGAGTCAGTACTGACTATTCAGACTGGTAGCAGCTCTCTTCAGCATCTCAGGAAGAGGCCTTCCTCATCACCTGTTATCTGATCCTTTTAGCTGGAGATGCAAGGGATTGAACCTGGGACCTTCTGCGTGCCAAGCAGATGCTCTACCACTGAGCCTATATGCGCAGTTGTGGGGGAGACAGGGTGGAACAGAGAGCACTTGGAGGCCACTGAGCCACAGCCCCTTCTCCACACCTGCTACCTGCCAGGGATTGGTCCTGGGGCCTTCTGCACACTGAGCAGATGCTCAACCACTGACATAACGTCTGGTCTTTCCTTGCACAAAAGACACGCAATGAACAACAGCTACAGGCCAGTGCAACCCTGTCGTCTTTCCTTGCAATAAAAAATTGGGTTCTTCATCTTCTCTCCCCAACAAACGCACACACGCGCCTACTGAAGTCTCACTGAATTCAGCGGGACCTATACACAAGTTGCTATGCGCGGGGATGCAGTCTCAGAGTCTGCGCGCTTCCTCCCTTTAGAAGAGCACAGCAATCCATCAGCGATTTAACCTATAGACATTTGAAGGTTGAAGAGCACCTCAGAGGGGTCGTTGACCTTTACCAACTGCAAGATTCGGAGCTTGAGCTACAGTCAATATATATTTATCTTTCTGTTGGGACTATTACAACTGTTCAAGTAATGCTGACCTTGAAACCTCCTGCGCTAGATGCAGAAAAGTAACGATCCCTAAAGGGAAAGTATAAAAATATCGCAATGCGATGTCTAAATCCAAAATGCACATAACAAACAAGAGTAAGCATTCCAAGTACACAACACTGCCCAAAAGGAGGGGGGACGCTCATGCTTGGCACATTTTAATGTGCCTTGGTGAGCGGCAACTGCAGACCCATAAATCCATAAATATTTCTAATCAAGGTTTCTTCAGGAACAGAGAACACATCTTTCAGCATGAATTCGAAACACTTCTGATTTCATGTAGCAAAAAAAAAAGAAAAATGAATTTATCACTATGTGCATCCGGAAGGTAAATAGACTTCCCACCAGTTCCCTTTTTTGTTGTTCTACAGTGTCTTTGTAGCGCTTTTTCACTCTTCCTTAATTCTGGGGCAAACAGAAGGATTTCTATTCCAAAACTGAAGCATGCACAGTCTGCAACAGCCTCTCCATAAATTCTCTCCTTCTGTTTGCACAGCAGTAAAACACAGCAAAAAGGCAATCTGTAATTCCATCAGGATACTTTTTTTGTGCAGTGTTTCACCGATGATCACCAGTAGGGTATAATGGCTAGAATATCGAACTAGGACTAGAGTTCAAATCCCCGCTCAGCCATAAACCTAACTGGGTGACCTTAGACCAGTTACACTCGTATCCTAAGCCATCTCACGGGTCTCAAAATGGGGGTGGGGGGTGGAAAGAAAAATGTACACCACCTTGAGCTCCTTGAGGGAGTAGCAAAATAAAGATCTATGGACAGGCACAGCAGTTGAACAGACGTGGCTGCTGTATACTGATAAAACACCACACAAAACAAATCCTAATGCCAGCTATACAAAGAATTCCATCAAGGCTGTTCTTGTGTAGTGTTTAACCAATGTGTATGTGCACATCAATACAGGAAGGGGGGGAGGCCAAGGTACTAAGAGCTAAGAGATTGCACATGCACAGTATTTCGAACAAAATTCACAAATATAAAAAGGACAGTGGCGGATTCCAACCCCGATGGTTCCACTTTGGAAACAAGGCCAGGTTATTCAGAATCCAAAATCTACAGAGAAATGAGTATGAGGAGAATTTCAGAAGCACCTCTAGTGGCCAAGAGTTGTGGCCAAACCTGTAAACTACATACTTTAAGACCGTCTAAGTTTTATGGGTACATATGGAATGCTTTGTTGAGATTCAATTTTTTTTTAAAAAAAAGATGTACAAACCGGATCTATAATTAAAACATACAAGAAAGTAAATCCATCTTTGTCACAAAGTGCCTGTGTGTGTGTGTTAAGTGCCATCAAGTCGCCTCTGACTCATGGAGACCCTATGAATGAAAGTCCTCCAAAATGTCCTATCTTTGACAAAGTGCCCTACTCACTGGATAGTTCCATCTGATTGATCAGTACATTGATACATTCCTTTCATTTACAAATTAAAGTTTGTCATCTTCACACACTATAGTTTTATTTGCACACATAAAATATTTGACACATGAGAAAAGCAACGCATAAAGAATGTAATGTGTGAAGAATCCTTTTTAAAATGTGTAATGTGGTATATAATTTCTGTGGCTTTCAACCCTGCCAATTCTATCAGGAACAATATTTATGTTTGGTAGGTAGGTAAAATGTATTGCGTGAGGTCAAAGGCCATAACAATAAAACAAGAACAATTGCCCAAGCAATAATAACTATAACAATAAACAATGTCTCTATTTTTTGTATCAGTGACTCTAAGCATTGCAACTGGAACTCATACATGAATTCGCCTAACTTCTGCCAACTATTTTTAGGAGCCAGTGGCTATTGGCACATGAACTCTTACACACCTGATATACACCTCCCATGCATATTTCAATGCCAATACCTTCCAAAAAAATCCCACGGGTCTTGAAAGACCACGTTCCCCACACTATCATGCACTGAAGTGATAACACTATGGGATAAATCAGTAGCATTTAAACTCCAATTTGCTAGCTGATTTTCACCAGGGAGGTAAGCTTGGGATGATTAAACTCTTTGAAGAAGGACTTCATGGTTGACCTTCACTGGAGCAACCTCTAAGGCTCATTACTGGCCTCACTCCTGACTCTGGCACTCCCAAAACGTTGACCCTCATCCTGAAAACAACTCCAGCTTCCTGGCTTTCTACCCCAGAAAGCACTCACCTACCTGCTCTAGCTTGAGGCTTGAGTGAACTTTTGTAAGGTTACTTCCCCCAAGAGAGCTAGTGTGGTGTAGTGGTTAGGAGTGGTGGTTTGGAGCAGTGGACTCTGATCTGGAGAACCAGGTTTAATTCCCCACTCCTCCACATGAGCGGCGGAGGCTACTCTGGTGAACCAGGATGGTTTCCCCACTACTCCACATGAAGACTACCTTGGGCTAGTCACAGCTTTCTCAGCCCCACCTACCTCACAGGGTGTCTGTTGTGGGGAGGGCAAGGAAAGGTGATTGTTAGCTAGTTTGATTCTTCCTTAAGTTGTAGAGAAAATCTGCATATAAAAACCAACTCTTCTATTTTTAATAATTTTGTGTACATTGAACTATCAGAAAGCAAAGGTATAACTATCTCACCAGAATGCCTGTTGTGTTCCTTATTTGTGATAAGTGCAGGCCCTCTACAAACCGTGTTAATCTTGGTTTCATCTCATGATAGATTCACATGTACTGTTACTCTTAAAGGACTTGTCCACCTGAGAATACATGTGGAAGATACCTGTTTCCTTTCCCCTTCCTGTCTGGCATTCATCCTCTTGTCCTAAGCAAGCGTTGACCTAAAAAAGGACTCTACTACACCGCCAACAGCAGTTGGGACAATCTGGTAGAAAGAGGCCTACATCCTACTCTGCCCTTACCCTCAAACACTCCACACCACCAGCGTGCTGAACGTTTAAGAATTCAGATCAAGGCGTCTTATTAAAGAGCAATAACCCTCTCCCTTTCTTATTCTTCTGTAAACTAATCAGAAACTAATGACTTGTGCTAATTAAAAAGCTATAATTAGGAGAGGCCTCATAAAACATTGCAAGGATTTCTGGTTAGGAATCTTTATGGGGCCATGCTTGTTCTTCATCCCCACATTCATGCCGTGACAAAAAATACCCAAGGAATCCAGTGCTAGAAGTCAGAACATTCTATGCATTTTGCTATCAGACTATTTCCTCGGGGGGAGACCTTTTGTAAAAACACTTAGCTCAGAATGGCACTATTGCTGTATTTTGTAGATTCAGCAGCCAATTTTTGCCCACCCACTAAAACTACTTCTTGCTAGGTATGGTGCTCCGAATCCTGATCTGGATGTCCCAGGCTAGCCAGATTTCATCGGATCTCAGAAGCTAAGCAGGGTTGGCCCTGGTTAGTATTTGGATGGGAAACCACCGAGGAAGCCCAGGGTTGCTACACAGAGGCAGGAATTGGCCAACCACCACTGTTAAATCAGCATCTGGAAACACATGGGCAAAACGCGTGGCATAAAAGGCCATAGATGAACCAGTATAAGATTACGACATATGTTTCCAAAAGGTTCAGAACAAATTACAGATAACTTTCTGAATGGACAGTGCAAAAGGGTCTGAAAAGCAATATAAAGCAAAACACATACTGGGATTTTTGAAAGCGATTTCTTTCCATGGCTTTGCAATGTTAGCAGCTGGAGTCTACCGTTATGGCAGCTGTGTCATTTGCAACAGCATTAATGAAGCCCAGCAAAAATGTATGTTAATTACATTTGAAAAACAGAACACTTATTACACCAACGCTCCGGGAGAAAGACAGGCAGGAGGGGATCACCCCACAACGGCAAGATACAAGCTCTTGAGTTTTACCGATGCCCACTTTTTAAACTGCCTTCTGTTTTGGGGCTTTTAATGGCAACTTGACCTAAGTGGTAGACAACAGCCCTCTGCTGACATGCTATTTCGTTCACGCAAACCGGGAGCCCACCAGCCGAACAACCTGGGAGTGAGATACGCACTGTTGCCATCTTGTGGGAACTGGGCATGCACAAATAGAAAATCCAGATGTTGCCCAGTTCATATGAGATGGTGTTCGCCTGCATTGTGCTTCCAATACATGCAGCTGGAGGGCTCATGTGAACAGAATGAAATGTCTGCAGAGAGCTATTCTCAGGTGAGAATGCTCTCCCTGTTATGAAAAGCTTCACACCTTATGATGTTGCAGACAAAAGCACTGGTAAAGGGACAAGACCAATTCGTCCCATCTAGCAAAGATCTTTTTTTATTACCCAGAACATAGTCTAAATATCACTTGTGGAAAGTAGACAGATGGTCTGCAACAACCCCTTGGTCAGTTTAAGTCCGAGTTTAAGGAACTGAGGAAGCAGATGTTGAGAAAGACCATTCCCTGCTCAAGGATCCCTGTTCAAGACCTAGACAACCACTGCCAGTCCAAAACACAATACTCAGCTCAATGGCCTGACTTGAACACATAGCTATGCATGTTCTACTAACCATTTTTTGTGAACCTTCACTGTCTGAGGCTAGATGAGGAACAGCCCATTCCTGAGGTGCGCCGGCGGGCACACCCAAAGCCCTTAGGAGGCCGACGAAGACCTCCGCCAGCACAGGGGCCCACAACACTGGCGCCCAGAAGGCGCACACCGGCGTGAGTAGCCCCAGCACCAGCATGCAGGCCCGGGCGCCGGTCCCTGGCCACTGCCGCAGCAGCGCTGGGCCCGGCTGCCGCCGCAGCCTCCCACCGGTCTCTGGCCGCTGGCACAGGCTGAGGCAGCAAGCCGGGAGGTGTTCCGGAGCCAGCCGGGGGGCAGGGCCATTTCGGCTCAGGAACGCCCCCTTTTTTGGGTTGCCTCCCAAACCCGGCACAGGCAGTCCTCTCAATGCTGGAAAACACATACATTGGCGGTTGTATAAGCCCCCAGTAACACGAGAGAACAATTTTTTGAAAAAATATTTCAAGAAATATTAGATTTTCAAGAGGGAGAAGTGATCGTTACGGGGATACAAATGGTGGGCTGGATCCAAAACTGGACAGATCCAAAAGCCATAAAGGAGGAAAACTCCCTGACAATGTACCGTATATACTCGCGTATAAGCCGAGTTTTTCAGCCCAAAAAAAGGGCTGAAAAAGCCGGCCTCGGCTTATACGCGGGTCAATACGGTAGGAGAGGGGGGAGGGGGAGGAGGGAGGAGGGAGGGGGGAGGGGGGAGGAGGCAACTTACCATTGCCGCTATCGCCGCCGCTGCTGGGCCCATGCGGCTTCGCCTGGCCAGGAGCGCCCTGTGAGGGCCTCCTGCGGCCGCTCCAAAGCCATGCGGCCGCAGCGCGCCTCCCCCCGCCCTGGAAGGGTTGGGGGGAGCCTGCTGCGGCCGTTCTAGGCCACGTGGCCGCCGCCGCCGGGCGCGCCTGGCTCCCCCCGCCCTGGAAGGGCCGGGGGAAGCCGGCTGCCGGGCGCGCCTGGCTCCCCCCGCCCTGGAAGCCTCCTGCGGGGGGGCCACCGCCGCTGCCACCGCCTTCACCGGGAGCCCGTCAGGTAAGCCTGCGCGGGGGGGAGGGGTTATAAGCCGACCCTCGGCTTATACGCGGGTGCCTAATTTTCCCCCATTTTTGGGGAGAAATTAGGCACCTCGGCTTATACGCGGGTCGGCTTATACATGGGTATATACGATACATAAATATATGGAGTTGATGCAACTAAAGGACTCTTGGAGATGTAAGAATGAAGGGAGTCTATACCTTCTATTCAGGTAGACACAACTCATACTCAAGGATTGATATGTGTGGAATTTCAAAAACATCACAAAACAATCTTGACAGTGTGGAAATACTTCCCATGACCTTTGCAGATCATAATCCATTCGAAATGGTGTGGACGTTTGGCAACCAGGTGGTGAGAAGATGGAGATTAAATAGCTTTGTGTTGCAGCATGAAGAAATAATAAAATAATGTCCCCCTTTATTGTTGCCTCCCGCCAACGGATGAAGACTTGTGTGTTTCACATGGCTGTTCACTCTCTGACCCACCTCCCTATGTATGCATTTTAATTGGGCGTGCGTCTTGTTTCGTTATTTTAATTGCTTTTATATTAAGTATTTTGAAAGTTTGTTTTAATGTTTTTGATTGTTCGTTGTCTTTAGGAAAGCTGAGTGGAAAGGTGACATTAAAACGCTTTAAATAAATCAAACTAACCCAAGAACCAGCTCCCTTTCTTAAAAAAAAAGAAGAGGAAGAAGAATCCTGGCTTTCCATAGCATTCATGATCACTTCTAAAAAACCCACAATTTACAAAGTTACTTAAAAAAAATCAGAATACATTTTGGGGGAGGACCGAGCCAAATTTTTGCAGGTTTCATATTTTGCTCCAAGAAGCAACCCCTGCCCCTAGTCCTGCAGTCCCATGGCATTCAGTGACCCAGGACCATCCTATAACATGCAAATCATTACTGGAAAATCTCTTCTTCAGAGAATAATGGATATATGTGCATTTAGGATTAATAGCACCGTTTCACTTAATCTGTTTTAATCTTGCAATACAGGCATGAGACAAGATCCAAAAATGATCTTATAAATTACTGTAGGCTAAGGACGATACAGACACAGCTCTCTGGGATATGGCCCAATTCATAACATCTATTTATTATTTTTCTCCCCCCAAATACTAGTGGGGATCTTTCACTGATAGGATTGTTGCTGTATTTCCCAAGCTGTTAGGAAACCTTGCCTTCATCCTAATTAAACAGCTGCTGTAATCATCATAATAAATACAGTTTAAATTACATTGAAATTAATACTGAGCTGTTATACATATCTGGATGTTTTTTTAAGGAGTGGGATTCTTTTTCTGGCTGAAACAAACGTAGCCATCAAAGTTGGATTTTTTTTTCATATCTGAGGTACTGTACCGACATTAAATAAATAATTTCACTCAACTTATTCCCTCAACTGGACACAACGGGAAACGGTCTAACGATTAACAGGGGGAAAGAAATAAAAGGACTCAATTCTGATTTCATTAATTGTGCTTCCTGAAATGTAGCCACAAGTGATTCAGTGATTCACCAGAGACAAAAATCATGCATATCAGAAAGGTCTCATGTCTAGAGACTAAGCCAGCCACCTTGCAGTGTCCAGATCAAGAGGAGACATGGGGCAAAAACGCATGGTCGCTTTAGCCTCCTTTAATCCCTGGTTCAGGCAGGATTCAGCCAGGATCGAACGTCGATCCTGGCTGAATCCTGGCTGAACCAGGGATTAAAGGAGGCTAAAGTGACCATGCGTTTTCGCCCCAGGGTGTAAATACTCCAACCTTCTTAACAAGGCTTATCACCACAAGGTATGGGGGACCAGAGACACATAACCACACAAAAAAGCATTATCTGTAATTTCAGACGCAGAAATCTGTGGTAGGAGTATGTTTGCATAATGGTAGTAGAATTTCTGGCAGGGTATGAACTTTCGTGAGGCTCAGCTCATACCCTGCCAGAAATTTTGGTAGTCTTTAAGGTGCTACTGGACTCTTACTCTTTTCTACTGCTAGTGAAAGACTAACACGGCTATCCATCGTGATCTACATAATGGTAGGTTTAAGGGTTCTCTCGCTTTATGATGAGCTGTCTCCACCTCATGAAATGGAGAAAGCAAATTAATAATCTGTCCCCTGGTTTTCTATTGCATTAACACTTCAACGCAGCTCACCTAAGAAACAGTCCAAACCAGAACAATAAAACAGATCCAAAACTAATACGCAGCATCAGCACAAAAGCAGTATTCCACTTGAAATATTAAAAACCTTTGGGTGTGTAAAGGGGCAGGGCCATTGCTTTTATTTATTTATTTATTTATTTATTTATTTATTTATTTATTTGGTGATTTATAGCCTGTTTTCCCCAACCAAAGCCGGCTCAGGGCGGGTAACATCATACAAGATACATTAATACAGGTTCAATCACCAATATCTCAAGATAAAAGGGTCAGGAAGAAGATGATGGGGAAAGGGCTGGTGAACTGTAAAATTGGTGTCCAGATAAATGGTGAGAAGGACAACCGGGGCACACCATCGAAAAGGTTCTCTCTAGTCATCAGCATAACTTCAAAATAGATGGGCAATCATGTAGGTCCCAACCAAGAAGCTTTCCCTTTAAGATAAAACATAAAATAAAATATATATGCAGTGGGGGAGAGATTTAATTAATGCACAAAGAGCAAGAGTCCAGTGGCACCTTAAAGACTAACAAAATTTCTGGTAGGGTATGAGATTTTGTGAGTCACACCTCACTTCTTCAGATACAGCTACAATGTGAATCCATCTGTCCTTAAGTAGAGAAGAGTGATTTCAGACACCCCATGGCAATAGCATGTAAATGTCAACAGCAGGTAAATGACATTAGCAGGTGAGATTTGATTAGATGTGATATGCGGAGGGGTGGTAGGGATGGAGAAATCAGCATTGGTAATGAGACAGGAATCCCAAGTCTCTATTCAGTCCAGGAGAGTGCACTGTCTTGAGCTTCATTATTAGTTGTAATTCAGCAGTCTCTCTCATCTCCCTTTGAAATCCCTTTGTAAGAGAACTGCTACTCTTAAATCAGCAACTAAAGTCCCTCCCCTAACCTTGCCCTCCTCAGGCTCCACCCCCAAAATCTCCAGGTAATTCCCAACCCGGAGCTGGCAACCTTAATAAGAAGGGAAAGGCAGACTCTCTCTGCTCTCTTTCACCAAGGGGTAAATCACAGGATTTTGGAAATACTAGAGGCCTTCATCCTATGCCTTTCTCTCTCAACTTTCACCTCTGTAGCAATCCACATGAGATTAATGCCTGATTTGTGTGGCTGGACTGTATACACACTTTCCCCTGATTTTCCCCACCTCCACCACGCCTCCCTAACTTTGTTGCCTCTCTTATGATAAAATTTAGCTTGTAAGTTCCTGGGGGCAGGGCCTTCTTGTACTCTGTAAAAATGCATTGCAGGTTTGGAGGTAGGTTTTGTTTCCTCGAGGATGGAATGGCAAGAGGGTGAATATATTGGCACCTGCTGAGATCCGTGCGGCTGTGGAACATAATGTTTTATACAAGCATCCAGCCAACTTTGTGCAGATGGTATGTAGCCTCTCCATCTTTATTACAAAGAATAAAAATGATGTACAGTATACCATGGGGTTATTCAACAAACAATTCCCTGGGATCACCTTTACAACAAAGTACGAAAGAGCTCGAGCATGGTTTATACGATGTCAGAGGTTTACGGAGCTCCAGCTACTCACTCACAGCTGGTGGTTATGAAAAGCCAGGCCGACGGACACTGGCGCATTTCAGCTCTGCACGGTGCATGCCAATGCTCAGAGAACCTGCTTCTTTGTGGGTGTTTCCCACTCACTACTCAGGCTACCAGATGATACATTTTCACATCAATCTAGAATACGGGCCCCTTCCTTGATGGGATGAGAACAACCAATCCCAACCCATAGACCAGGTTTCCCCAACGTGGTGGCCGTCGGTGTCATGGAGCCCATCAGTACTTCCAGTGGCACCCACCAAGCTTTTCAGAAAGGGATGCCATTGTAAGGCAGGGCATGTTACTGGCCACCCTCATTCAAATGAATAGGTGAGGAGGACCAGGAGGACTGCTAAGCACCTGGGGTTTCCTTAGTCAATGTGTGCTTCCATTTCCACTTCAGGCTTTCTTCTTTCCAAGAGGTGTGAGGAAGGAGGTATTCCATTCAGCTACACCTCCTGTGGCTCAGTGGTTGAGCATCTGCTTGGCATGCAGAAGGTCCCAGGTTCAATCCACGGCATCTCCAGTTAAAAGGACCAGGCAAGTAGGTGATGTGAAAGACATCTGCCTGAGACCCTGGAGAGCCGCTGCTGGTCTGAGCAGACAATACTGATTTTGATGGACCAAGAGTCTGGTTCATGTGGGATGGACCAAGTGTCTGGTTCATAAGGCAGCTTCATGTGTTCAACCTGTGGCAATCATGTGGGGTTTGCCTCCACTTCCGCTGACAGCCCTTTCGGGGTGGCACTCATCACCCCCTCTCAAAATTCCAAATGTGCCCACAGGTTTAAAAGGATTGGGGACACCATGACTTCCGGTGGTGCTGCTGGGGAGAGCACTCCATTTCCCCAGGCTGTCCTGGGAGAAATCCAAGTTTGCGTTATTTCTGGGGTACATAGATACCCCAATCCGACCCTTGCAAGTGGGTTGGAAAGCAGGAACTCCCTGCAGCCCGCAAACGCGGTTTGACCTCCTAGGTACTCTGAGGGGGCTTTTTAAGCCCCTCGGAGTCCTGGACGCCGGTCCTGCGAGGGCACTAGGGAAGGACATCGCCAAAACGCAACTTAGGCATCAAGCTCCACCCTCCACCACCTTAATACCAACATAAGGACTACATAAAGAAAAGAACCTCACCTCTTGACACCCAAGTGAGTACAAAAGAACTCTTCGTCTACTTACTGGAAACTTGAACAGACGGGGGGCTGATAAGAATATTTCTGGGACCCCCATTCCTCCTTAATCCGAACTGAAAAAGTTTGATCTGAGTTAGCCATCGGGATTAGCGACAGGAGCCTTATCAATCCGATCAGCCTAAATCATAATAAAGAGTCGGAAGGATACCTTTTGATTGACAAGAACTATCACCAATGGGTCCAAGGGAAGGGGAGGGTGATTTTTCTTCCTGATTTTCCGGCGAAAAATATCCTGCCACGTTTGCAGTAAGGGAGCGCCTGGAACGGAAGACCCTCTATAACAACCTATCTATCATCGGAACTAAAATAACAGGAAGTAGTTGTAGGACCGATTACGCGTCGCACTCGAGTTACTTGGAAATCATTCCTGAAGGAACAACCATCGAGAAGAGGCGGTAGAAGGTCCACGGCACTAGCAACTTCCTGTATACTTCCTGATCAGCCCGACCTAGAGCGACCGAAAAAAACTCACTGGTATTTCAAAACTTTAAAACGCAATTCTAGAGCCAATTTCGACTCTTTTCAACCCGAAAAAATTATAAGGCTGATGTTTGAATTATTATCTTTTAATTAGAACTTTAAAGGCCCTGTCTGTGGACATGTATTTTACCAGCTTCTTTTGGCTTAATACATAGCCCTGCTCCTATGAAATCAAAGGGAATTTTACAGAATTCAAACATGGAAAAAAAAATACAGGACATGCTTGCTAAACATTCTGAGGCGACAATTAAACAATTAAAACAGATTTCAACACAGATGGCTCAACTGATTTCAATGATGACGACTCTTGACCAATCATCACAGGTAGGCAATCAGAAGTTGGATCTGGTTATAGAAGACATAAAAGTCTTGAAAATTCAAACGATGACCACAAATACAGACATACAAGCAATGGACTCTTCTGACCAAAAAGTCATGGAAGAATACAAGGATACAAAGAAGAAGACAGAAGTTCAAGAAAGCAACCAGCCGGAGATAAAGAGATCAGACATACAAGAAATAGACTTTTCATTTAAAAAAGTCATGGAACGACGTGTGGATATAAGGAAGAAGAGAGCAGGTCAAGGAATACAGATTGAAGCCACGATGGAGATGAAGCCCAGAAAGAGTTATTTTTGGATACGTATCCTGTCTGAGGAAATGAGAGAGAACAAAGAAATCCTGTTCCCATACCTGACTGGCCTATTTCAGTTACAGAAGGAACTATTAGACCATGGTTAAAGGATTGATTTAAATATGATTGCTGGATCCAAAGGCTTTGATAGTGTGGACGGGTGGCATGGCTATTAATGATGTAGTGGAATTAAGATTAAGACATCATTTTGGGAATAAAGGGCTAGAAATTCTTGAGAAAAAAGACTGGATTGTTAAAATGTTTGAAGTGGCAGAAATGGCAAAACTCACAGCTATTCTAAATGAAGAAAATGACGTTCGGTTTCTGGGGGAATGGGGGGCGTGGATGCATTATTGTGAATATGAGTTAAAATTGGGAAGAATGGAAGAATATTTTCTAATCTGATCCAGAGGATTATTTTTGGTTTTTTTTATAATGAATAAGCATAACTATATTTACTAACAGATTATGGTTTTTTTTATACAGGATATTGATAGTTTATTAAGATTAGATTAACTACGACGAGATGAACTTTTTATTAAGAGGAAGATAGAGGTGAAGGGGAAGTCAAAATTTTCCATTTCTTTTTTTTCTTTTTTTCTTTATTATATGTTATGGAACTATAACAACTTTAGGTTAGAATTGAAATTTTATATTGTCATAGATGTTGTTTAATGCAATGGAAATTTTTTAGTATAAAATCCAATAAAATCTATATAAAAAAAAAAAAGGATTGGGGACACCTGCTGTACATAAAAAACAAGACAAAGTCATCATCTGACATCCAGGGCACTTTTGCACGTGATGAAAGATACCATGGTAGACATGCCGGCCTACCGACTACTCAAACATTGTCAATTGATCACTTCTTATTTGGCTGTGGCCTACTATTCCCTAAAGCCACTGAGCAAGCAGCAATTATCTGGTTTAATTTTAGTAGGTATCATTTGTGAATAAGGCCAACAGTAAGGATGGCTCTCAGGGGCAGACCTAGCAGAGCAGCAAAATTTCGAGTGGACATCTGTTAAAACTATCAATCTTAGGTAGGAAATGTATGAATGTAGGGTCTCTCCCAGTGATCAGGAACATCTCTTTTTCAAATGTTCTCAAGCACAGGAAAGAGCCTATGTGCGCAGACTCTGTGTTCACAAGCCAGCATTCATGCTTAGGAGTATACCCAGTGAACTGATGCCCACCCTCCCTCTACACATGTTGACTGAGATGTGTGTAATGTCATGCACAAAGGAGCTACCATCTTGCTTGTTGCAGAAACCAGGGAGTACCCTTGCTACATGATTTGACTGTCTATTCCACCCCTTTCCCCTGTTTTTTTTAGATTCTCCGTCCTTTCTTTTATACTGGTGTGTGTTAAGTGCTGTTAAGTTGCTTCCAACTTATGGTGATCCTATGAATTAATGTCCTCCAAAATATCCTACAGTTAAAAAGTCTTGCTCAGGTCTTGCAAACTGAGGTGGCTCAATCCATGTCATGTTGGATTCACCTTTTTCCCCTGATGCGTTCAACTTTTCCTAGCATTATTGTCTTTTCCAGTCACTCATGTCTTCTCGTATTGTGATCAAAGTACGATAGCTTTAGTTTAGTCATTTTAGTTTCTAGAGAGTTCAGGTATGATGTGATCTGGAACCCACTGATTTGTCTTTTTGGCAGACCATGGTATCCTTGTCTAACATCTTTACCCATTGGAAACCATTCTGTTTCTCCATATTCTGTCCTAACTGTAGCCTCTTGTCCAGAGTACAGGTTGCGCATCAAAACAATTAGATGCTATGGCACCCCCTTGTCTTTTAGAACCAACCACAGCTTTTCACGATCCACAAAGTCAAAAGCTTTGCTGTAATCTCAAAAACACAAGCTGATTTTCTTCTGAAATTCTCTCATATGCTCCAGTAACCAATGTAAATTTACAATATGATCTCTAGGGCCTCTTCCTTTTCTGAATCCTGCTTGAACATCTGGCATTTCTCGTTCCATATAGGGTAACAAGTCTTCGTTGTAAGATTTTGAGCATCACTTTCTTCACATGAGAAATTAATGTGATGGTGTCCCTGGAAGTCAAAATCCGAACAGAATCGTATGAGGGACAATCAACAGAAAATAGAGACACCTGGAACATACACAGCCAGGCCAGGGATGGAAAACTTTCCAGACATTTCTTCATTTAAGACTCCTAAAGTTTCATGATTTCACAGAAAAGGAGAGTTAATAAATCAAAATAAGATATATTCGGATTGTAGATTAGGTTCTTATTGGCTGGCTGAGATGTCAACAATTCTTCTATCAGATTGAGGGATAAAGCGGCAAACGAAGACAGGGCCTAGCCCTAGTTTGGCCCTTTATTTGGGCTCCAGAACTGAAGTAGTTTTTTTGCTCTTATTTGATTAAAATATTTTCCCCCTTTCTTCAAGTAGATTGTTTAAAAAAATGAAAGACTAAAAGCAATAATAGTGAAATAATTACAAATAAGGTACAAATAAAGACCTTTAAGCGAGAGTCAGCATCAAGATGAGAAACGTAATAGTAGTTCACAGTGCTACTAAATGCTTCTGGATTTTAACCTCGCACCTAAATCCTAGCACTACTGGCACCTGCTTCATTATTCTGAAGAAGAAATTCCACACTCAGGGTTGCCACCACAGTAAAGGCCCTGGTAGACACACCCCTGAAGGCTAGGATGCTGAACAAATGAAAGAAGATTTTTGAACCCAACAAAGCTTGAGGGTGGAATGAAGAAAGATTCATTTACACTTCTGTCCTGCCTCATCTCAAAATGGCAGCATATACTGGATTTTATGGGAATAGACCAGACTAAACAGTCACTGATTCAAGGTCATCCAGGAAGTTTCACAACCAAGCCACAATTTCAACCTGGGTCTTCTTGATCCAAATACATCAATCCTAGGTACTATGCCACACTGTCTTTCTTCTTGTAAAAGATCCAGATTTTAGCGTTGGTAATGAGGAAGGCACTGGCAAACCACCTCTGTTAGTCTCTTGCCATGAAAACCCCAAAAGGGGTCGCCATAAGTCGGCTGCGACTTGACGGCACTTGACACACACAATGAGCTGCTAGGAGCCCCGTGGCACAGAGTGGTAAGCTGCAGTACTGCAGTCCAAGCTCTGCTCACGACCCGAGTTCGATCCCAACGGAAGTTCAGGTAGCCGGCTCAAGGTTGACTCAGCCTTCCATCCTTCCGAGGTCGGTAAAATGAGCACTCAGCTTGCTGGAGGTAAAGGGAACATAACATAAGAAAGGCCCTACTGGATCAGACCAAGGCCCATCAAGTCCAGCAGTATGTTCACACAGTGGCCAACCAGGTGCCCCCAGGAAGCCACAAACAAGGGAAGATGACTGGGGAAGGCACTGGCAAACCACCCCGTAAACATAGTCTGCCTAGTAAACGTTGGGATGTGACGTCACCCCATGGGTCAGGAATGACCTGAAGCTTGCACAGGGGACTACCTTTACCTAATGAGCTGCTGGCAGAGCCATTTGTCCATTTAATTCTTGCTCCCTGAATGCTTCTCCACCCACAAAGCCTCGAAGATGGAGACTGTCATCCAGCAGGTATAAGCCTCACTGGTTCGGATGCAGTATCAGTCCCTGGTTTCTACTCCACTAGCAAAAACCATCACGGCATAATCCTGGCTGCTCTGTTTTGCAGCTGCAAAAAAAAAAAAAAAAAAGATGCGGGCACTAGACTGTGCATCCAAGCTCATTTTTGGCCCATTCCCAGATTCTCAAGAGCATTTTTAGAAATTAAAAAAAACCCTCCATAATAGATATTTCTTTTCTTTGGAAAACCAGCTACCAATGGGTGAAGACACGGAAGACTTTATTTTAACCCGTTGGCACTACAAGGGTTAAATACCACAAGTAAACCCACTTTGCCAAATTGCCCCATTTATAATATTTAATCTTGCTGCAATCGGGAGGCCTCAAGTAGGCATTCAGAGTTGCTTGCCTTGACACAGTTTTATTTTTTACTGCTGTCTCTTTTGCTTGCATAATGTTCTGTAACAGCTGCTCTCCCTCTCCTTCCTAACCCTCCCCAAACAGTTCCTCGATACCAAGTAGTTAAAAAACATTTATTTATCATCCCTTGCTTCGTTAAGACAAAAGAGGGTGCATTTTTTGGGGAAGGGGGATGGAAGGACTTGCTTCTTTTAATTTTACTTCTGAGTAAGAACATATTGATGTTTTGCATCATAAATCATTCCCACTTATTCATCCCTGCCAACAATGGTTTTAATCTTCATTTACGACTCGCAAAGTCCCGTTTTGTTGGGAGCGTTTGATAAAATACTCAATTACCATTTTTCTTTCTTGTCCCTGTCTCCCACCCACCCCCCATCGCTGCTGACGGATACAAAGGCTCCAATGCAGAAGATAAACTGCAAATAATTTCTGAAGAACAAGTGTCAGGGGCGGTTTACAGTGATTTTCTTAAAGTAGATTATCCTTGGACAAAAAAAATCCCGACATGGTGGCTCAATATTTATTTTCTGGAGACCGTTGTTTAAATATAGTTTGGCACCTGCTCCCTACAATGCCCTCCCCCCCCTCAAGCACACTGCAATTTGCAAGAGGTTGAATAGCCAGATCTGAACTCGGCAATCGGCTCAAAATCAATATGTGACCTTCCCTGCCGGCTTCAATGGGATGAGAAATACGCCTGTATAACTCAATCTAATGGCCTGCTGAGGAGGGCAAAAAAGGGAACAGGGTGAGTCGTGAGGGCTCTTCCAACAATGAAATATTGTTGAGTGGTGGTAATGGATTGGTGCTCCAAAACACCCAAAACAATGCACTGAAATTCTAGAGCATGTATCTGCTTGCAACTCATGCCACGACAACACTTCAGACAAAAACCAAGACATGCGTGCAACACACACACCCCAAGCTCTTGGCCAATGATCACTGCCTAAACCCTGCCCCCCCGCTAGACATGAAGCTTTGCCGCTGTATTACATTTAATCTGAAACTACCGATATGTATTTCGAGGAGCTTTCGGCTAAAGCTACCCTAGAACTACACAACTGCGCAACAAAAGGTTATCAATCAATCTTAGCCTTGCATGCGCACAACACGGTGCCTTAGTGATCATGGGCTTAGGAAAAAGCATCCAGTCCTCGGTCTCAGATTTAACTTTTACGTCCTTGACAATGCCAGCAATACATGCCACAAATTTTAACACAAGGACAGTGACAAAATAGAGACAGTGAGACTGACTGGTGACAGGAACCAGAACATAGAGGTTGTCCATGGAGAATGGGGACAGCTGGTGCACAGGCCAGCGACAACTATACCGTGTGAGCCTACACATGAGCCATGTGTCACTGGGGCATGATGGGACAGTGTGGGAGATGTAATAATATTATGCCCAAGGCAATAAGAGCAGTAATTCCCTTAATCGGTACATGAATACAGCCACAATTTAAAAACAAGTTTCAAGTTTATAAAAATGACCATGACCAACCAGGATGTCCAAAAGATGCCAGTTTGCTTGCCATCAAGGCACCTTCTTGAATCAGCCTGTTAGGCTCAATTTTTAGTAAAATCAGATGATAAAGTTTTCCAGGGACACTTTGGTCTGAGGTGGGTGCTAACATGTTTATATGCTCTCCCATTTAAATAAAAAAAAAGGGTGGGGGATTCTTGCATCAAGCTGGCTAAACCCTTCTCTTTGACTCACTCATTTTCTTCATGGAAGGATTTTTTCCCCATGGAGAAGCATTAAAACAAAAACCCCATCCCAAACATAGACTCAAAATACCATCTAAAGTTGTAAGCTCAGGAAAAGCGTTACCAAATTCACCTGGAGTCATCCTCAGCCTCACTTAGGTACCATCATTCAGCCCGGCTTTTAACACCTAAACCTGATGATATTTTATATTTATGTCATGAAGTCAGCTGGGTAACCTTGGGCTAGTCACAGTACTCTCTGAACTCTCTCAGCCACCCTTATATCACAGGGTGTCTGTTGTGAGGAGGGGAAGGGAAGGTGATTGTAAGCTGGTTTGATTCTTCCTTAAGTAGTAGAGAAAGTCGGCATATAAAAAACAACTCTTCTTCATTTTTTACTGGTTTAGTTTTTCTGCTTTTACTGGGGTTCTCTTTAGCTTTCTTATCATCATCATCATCATCATCATCATCATCATCAAAAAACAAGTGTTGCGTTCTGGTGTTCAATGGACAACACCAAGCTTTTCACAAATTTGTTTGACAAAGTCCTGTTTCCCTTTTATAATAACTTAACTTGATTGACGACATTACTGACTATTCCCTCAGTCCCTAACTGAGATTGGTGCTTTTGATTTCCATTCTTTGGCAATGCTTGATCTAGTCATTGTAATCCAATTTGCAACTAGTCCTATGTCATGGTGTCAAGCGTGAGTTTTTTTAAATCCCACTTAAAATAAATTGGGATCTAGAGGTATTTCATAACCAATAGTAGCTGTAAATATAGTCTGAATTTGCACCCAAAATTACTTAATAATTGAGCAGCTCCAGAACATACACGTCAGGTCTGCATCTGGAACCTCACAGCATCAGTCTCCATGATTTTTTTTAAACCGTAACAGTGTTAGTATCTCAGAGACATTTTATAACAATTTTGTTCTATCTCCATATTGATTATAATAATCCATATCGGCTGTAGATATCTACTCCTGTAGTAGGATGGGGCTGCCAATATCTTCATCCCTTTTATCTAATGCTGTCTCATTATTTTTATGGGTTTGCTGTTTTACTGGTTTACTTATGTTGCTTTTAATGCTTTACTGCTAGCCATTTGTGGGTTTTACTTTTAATGGAAGGATGGAGTAAGTGTACCAAAATAAACAAGCACATACACAGCCAGCGTGGTGCAGTAGTTAAGAGCGGCGGACTCTAATCTGGAGAACGGGGTTCGATTCCCTACTCCTCCACATGCAGCCTGCTGGGTGACCTTGGGCCAGTCACAGTTCTCTCAGCCCACGCGGAGGCAGGCACTGGCAAACCACCTCTGAACATCTCTTGCCTTGAAAACCCTATGAGGTCGCCTTAAGTCAGCTGTGACTTCACAGCACTTTCTACCACATACACAGCACTTTAACCTAAGTCACAAGTTACAGTGAATGCATGTACAATCTGTGCACAATATATACTTGATTTTTCTGCATATGTGAGTTGAGTAATTCTTGTTACACTCAACGCATGCACACCTGAGCATGTGATTGACACTACACATTTATCCAGGTGCTGATCCTCAGTTACAAAGTGAATGCACATTGTAAAAAAAGAGCCAAACAAAAGTATGCACGCACATGCCAGATGTACGTGCATTCACTGTAACTTGTGAGCAGGACTCTAAGAAACATATAAACTAAATTTTAGCATTTTCAGTTTGCAGAAATGTTAAATTCACCACTCGGGCTTTGCCCTGCCCTATTTACATGACACGGTCCAAATTGCTTCAGCAATATTACAGTTTTTTAAAACATTACATATGAACTTCAGAGATGGAATATATTACTCCACAGTGAGTGGGTGCAAATTTGTATGATGTGACCCAATCACATAAATAACATGTCACCTGGAGCATAATAATTTAGATCTTCTGTACAAGTGTCTGTACACACAGAGAAGATACACCCATGGGGTAGGAGCTGGGGTGCAGTGGTAACACAAAAACTGCACTTTTGCAGAAGATCCTGGGTTTAGTCCAGGGGTGGGGAACCTTTTTTCTGCCAAGGGCCATTTGGATATTTATAACATCATTCGCGGGCCATACAAAATTATCAACTTAAAAATTAGCCATCTAGATTTGGTCAAACATTTAGCCAAGAGGCACGACCGAAGACGGCTCCGAGTGTCTGCCACATAGAGCGACTCGCTTTTGAGCTCTCCTGTCCCCAGCTGGGCCCAAGAGATTCAGGCAGGGCAGCATCCTTCTGAGCTAGAGATCTGCCAGGACCCATGAAGGGCCAGACCAAATGATTTCGCGGGCCTTATACGGCCCCAGGGCCTGACGTTCCCCACCCCTGGTTTAGTCCCTAGCATCTCCTATTAGAAGATCTCCGGTAGCTGGTATTAGGAAAGATCTTTTCTTTGTCCAAGACCACTGCCAGTCAGCCCAGATAACACCAAGATTGATGGACCAAACCTGACCTGGATCTGGATCAAGCTAGCCTGATCTCGGAAGCTAAGCGGGGTTAGCTGATTAGTACTTGGATGGGAGAACACTGAGGAAGTCCAGGCAGAGGCAGGCAATGACAAACCATTACTACTAAATTTCTCTTGTCCTGAAAACCCTACAGGGTCACCATAAGTCGGCTGTGACTTGAAATCACTTTCCACCACCTCTGATGGACTGACAGTTTGACTATAAACATAGGCTACTAGGAGGATGACCTGTAACTCAGGAGCTGAGTATCTGCTTTGCGTGCAGAAGGTCCCAGGTTCAATCCATGGCAGCTCCAGTTAAAGGACCTTAGGGAATTAAAATTCTGAAATGGGAGTATATAGCAACTATTATATCCTATATGTTGTATTTGATTTAATAACTTGATTTCGTAATAATTTGGCTTTATGGTAACGTTTAATTTAAAATGTTTTATAAGTATTATATAGAAAAGTTGTGATTTATTATAAGATTGTTGTTTAGGATTACTGGGAAATATTAGTGCTTTCGCTGATATATAATGTTGTGTCACTGTATATTGTACAGGTGTCTGCTATCCTTTGCTTTGGTTTGTTAGACTATCAGATGTTTTTTCAGATTTAATTATTGTTATGATTGTAAGATTGGACCTTATTAATATATTTTCTTTCCTCTATTCTTATTTTTCTATCTTTCTCTTAGGGGAAAAAAAAACTGCTGGACATACTCAGTAACACTGAACAAGATGGACCAAAAGTCTCACTCACCATAAGGCAGCTTCATACTCACACACATTTAATCCTGATTCTGTGTACCTTTTTTAAAAAGCCTGCATTTTCCAGCAGCCAGTTCATCCCCCCATCCCACCCCCCACATATTAAAGGCTAAGGAACCTTCATATTTCCAAATCTAGCGTGGGTCTCCCCCCCCCCCACTAAACTTCCTGTAGCTCAATACAGCCGTCATTATTGCTCAGTCGGTATAGCGAGTCTGTCCGTCATGCTTGAAACAACTACGGCACAGAGATTAAATACAATCTATATCCACATAAATCATTGAATAAATGAATCATGAAATTAATATGTAAATTGTGTGTTTAACCTCTATTTATACAGCACTGCCTGTCACCATGTAGTAAATCTAAAACTAATTGCAAATTCAGAACTCTGCAAAAAGAACACCATGGTAAAAGCTTGACATATTTATTAACTAAATGTTGAACTACATTGAGTAAGTAATTAACAGTCATGCCAGAACAGGGAGAGGAAAATTATATTTAAGCACAGATGTCACCTGTATGAAATGGCTAAAACTATTTTAGATTAGATTCTGATATTAATCAAAGAATACCGCTATTTAATTTTTGACAGACAAATCTGCTACCATTTATTCACGATTCCATTAAACACTCCATTATTTAAAAATCTGCATGTCATGTCCGTTGCAGATCTCTTCATTGTTTCTTGTTTAAAAGGGGAAATGAGGGAGGGGGGAAGAGGGAGGAGAAGAAAAAAACCTCCTCAAACTGCAAGGTTAAAGGACCACAGAAGCAGTTACAGTCTAGATAATCCATCCGCTGACCCCTTTACCAGATTAGCAGCCACCACTGAATATTAAGGTGAAAAGTTTCCAAGATAACTTAATGGTGTTCGTTGTCTTAAGCCGACATATCCAGTTTCATCACTCCATTTCAAAGCACATCTTTCTAAGATAAATAAGAAACCTTCTCGATTTCAGTTCATATTTATTTATTTATAGACAGGTGCCCCCGCCTCTCCCAAGTTTGAAAGGGCTGTCCATAAAACAGTAAGCCAAACTGAAAACTCATAAAATCAGAAGTAACACAGGGCCACCCTCAAAAGCCATAGGATTTCCAGAGGGCCAAAATGCGGTGGCTAGAACAGAGCGGGGAGGGGGGTTCAAGGCTGGTGATGGGGAACTCTAGAAAAAGGGCACTTCGTACAAAAAGAGCACACGAGTTTTATAAACTTTTTTGATTGTTCTCAGATTGCTAGATACTGTCTATTTTACAGTAATAGTTTCTAAAAGATTCCTTTGGTTAGCTACCGTAGGGATAATCTTGGTAGCAAGAGGCAGGCTGTACTCATTTTAATTAATAAATAAAATATCTCCCTAACCCAAGATCTGCATCAAATGTCCTTCTCAAGCTTCCATCACTGTTCAAGATCTCGTCCATCTCAGCAGAGCTTTGTAGCCAAGGCTATCAAAAGGTCTCCTAGCGGAGGTTTACCAAAGTACATGGCTTTTGAAAGGTCAAACGACCTCTTTATAAATTAAGGTATTCGGGAGAGACCCTTTAAAGTAGGGATTTAATTGTTGCCATTTTGGATTTGTTATTTATTTGCAATTTTCTGTAGTAATAGTGGGAGTTTGCATTATAATTAGGATTGTAAACTGTCCTCGAAGTCAGGCAAGGCAGGACATAAATATAGGAACAGAATAAAATATGGTGCCATCACCCAAAAGGTCCTGTTTTGCAGAGTTACCAACCTGACTTATGACAAAAGAGACCTTACACACAAAGAATGGTGTTCCTTGAGATGGGGCGGGGGCGGCGTTATACTAGAGTGTGTTGGATCAAGAATACAAAGGATCACTCTGGGAAGAAATAACAAAACGTTTTTAATGCCAGCATGAATGGGAAATGCTCTGGTTTGCTCGCTTAAAAGAATACAAAGACCTCAAACAGGTGTCTCTATGAAGAAAATTACTAATGTCATGTAGTGGTCAAAAGGATGAGTTGCAGATCTGTAAGTCCCTGGTTCAAACATCAACTCTGTCGTGAAGTCACTAGGCGGCCGTAGGCAAGGCGTACTTTTATCCCCAGCTCCCAAGATACAGATAATTATAAATAACACTGGCATAAGGGTTGCTGTGAGGAATAAACCAACATAACAAAGTCATTGTTAAGATTCAATAAAGTTCCTAAGTCAAGTCAAGGGGTGACAGAGGTCTTACTCCTGAACCTTGCCAGCAGTCCAAGACAGAGAGAGCTTTGCAGGAAACAAACCAGAATTGCAAACTGTGCCAGGAAATGTGGAGCGAGTGCAAAATAACATGAGTTTGCAACACTGCCAAAAGGCTGGGAGATTCGTTTTTCACCGGCAGGCGCCTCCCAATGGTTTTCAAGGGCGTCAAACACATTCCAACAATTGGTCCAAGAGGTTGCTATGGTGTTTACGACAGCTGCGAGACCCTATTCTCCAGAAAGGGACACAACCGACAACTCACGTGTAACTAGAAAGGGCTCCCGATCACAAGAGCAATGCCAGATGAAGGAGACTCTTAAGACACAGAGGCGAACCCCAATAATTTCTGAAGCCAACTGCAAGTAATGAGTAACTTGGCTACACATAACAAAAAAGTTATAAAGAGAAATGGGGGAGAGGGTATGGGAGTGTTTTTTTCAGTTTTGAAAAAGAAAATTGAGGGAAACTTAGCACTCGGCACATGTATCTTCATTTTCGACATCTGAGAGGTAGAAGAAAAAGTTGACACAGCAAAAAAAAACACTCGTAAACTCAACTAGCAACATATTTTGGTATCTGGTTAAATTTATAACACTGAAACCATTGAACTTTTCAACAGTGTATTATCATCATGCACATATATCATATTAATGATAGACATCTACCATAATTAAACAGATGCATATATGTTGTCTGTATTATATTTACTAAGGCTGTGCATTTACATATAAAACACTATAAATTTTCAATAAGCAAAACTTTGTCTTAAAAAGCATTTCACTGCTTCCAAAAAAGAAAATACTTCCCAAAATTTCTGATTTTTCCAGCTGGGGAAAAAAAAGTCTCAGTTTTTCCCTGATTTTTTTTCTGGATCTTTCCTGGTAGGCGTTCACATCTCTAGGGAGAAGGAGAGAGACCTATCAAGTAATTGAATGTTTTCAAAATCCATTTACCCCATAAGATGAATGACATCCCCTTTAAAGGGAGGGGGTAGGTTCCTGGTTAATTTAATGGGCGGTGTATTTGTTTCCATTTTAAAACCACCAGTCATTTTCATTACCATTTTTACTATCTTGTTGTATCTAAAGTGGGTGGTTCACATCAGTCAGAAAAAGTGCAAAGTCAGGTCACCCACCCAGGTTTCTACGTACTTGGAGGACTCCTCAGGTTTGCCAGCCCCCAAGAATTACATGTCATCAGACTTCAGAGATCAATTCCTGTGGAGGAAATGGCAACTTTGAGGAGTGGATTCTATAGCATTATACTCCTTTTGTCTTCTCAGAATGTGACCAAAGTACGACAGCCTCAGTTTAGTTATTTTAGCTTCTAGGGACAATTCAGGCTTGATTTGATCTAGAACCCATTTATTTGTTTTTTGGCGGTCCATGGTATCCATAACACTCTTTTCCAACCCTGCATTTCAAAGGAATATACTTTCTTCCCGTCAGCTTTCTTCATTGCCCAGCTTTCACACCCATACATAGTAATAGGGGATACTATGGCATGAATTAACTTCATTCTGGTTGCCAGTGACAAATCCTTACACCTAAGAAACTCTTCTAGCTCCTTCATGGCTGCCCTTCCCAGTCTCAATCTCCTTCTGATTCCTTGGTTGCAGTCTCCCTTTCAGTTGATGATGGAGCCAAAGAATAGAAAGTGTTGAACAATGTCAGTATCCTCATTGTCCACCTTAAAGTTGAGTAATTCCCTGGTAGCCATGACTTTTGTCTTCTTGGTGTTCAGCTGTAGTTCTGCTTTGGCACTTTCTCCTTTAACTTTCAGCAGTAGTCGTTTCAAGTCTTTGCTATTTTCTGCCAGTAATGTGGTATCATCGGCATATCTCAAATTGTTAATGTTCCCCCAATTTACACTGCACTTTAATCTAAACCTTACCCATCTTTTCTTATATGTTCTGCCAAAGTAGACTTTATAGTGGCCACGGGTCCAACCTCTGGTTGCCAACACCAGTAGTTACAGTGTCAAGGAAAAGGATGTAAGGATTCATGGCTTCTCTTTCTTAGTCTACCACTCATTTCTAGGGCAGGCAAATTTCTCACTTTGTCTTCATTGGCAATTGAACATGTTTTCTTGTCTTGGACAAATTCTAACACAGGAATCACCAACAGGACTTTATTATTTTAAAGCTGGTTTTTGCAAACAAGGCCTTGAACCATGTCTGAGTCTTAGATGCTCTCTCCACAAGCTAAAAATAATAGCAGACCTAAGTGTGGGGAATCTGAGGAGGGTTAATTAAGATTTATAAAACAATGACCTCTCTTAGCATTTAGAAATGTGAATTCTGAGAACTGAGTTAGGTTAAATAACTTTCCAGATAGAAAAAAATCATAGGAATGGCTCTGGAGGATTTGGAGTTCAAGGGGAAGGTATGGTTCATTGGCACATGCTATCTAATTTAAATGCACACAAATTTAACACTACCCCAAGCCACTGCTTAATTTTAAAATTACAGCTGTTGGAGATCAAGACTGCTTATCCATGCTCCCACATCACCAGGAATCCCAGATATGTAGAGAGTGGCCTGGGTTACCATTCACCAAGGCAGTGGAACATTAAAAGGTATAATTGCTTCACATATGAAAGTCATGACCCATACACAGTGAGGCCTTTGGCACATCCAGCCCTCAGCCTATTGTGACTGGCAACAGATGGTCGAAATCTCAGGCAGAAACCCTTCCCAGCTACATGAGAGCCTTTCAGGTATGTTGGTCCCAAACCCAGATGTCATAGTTCCGCTGTGCACTGCATTGGTCAAGCCGCACCTGAGTATTGTGTGCAGTTCTGGAGGCCTCACTTCAAAAAGGATGTGGACAGAATTGAGTGGGTACAGAGGAGAGTGACAAAGATGATCAGGGGCCTGGAGACCAAGCCCTACGAGAAAAGAGTGAGGGAGTTGGGAATGTTTAGTCTGGAGAAGAGGAGGTTGAGGGGGGACATGATTGCTCTCTTTAAGTATTTCAAGGGCTGCAACCTAAAGGATGGCAGGGAGCTGTTCCTGTTGGCAGCAGAGGAGAGGACTCGCAATGATGGGTTTAAATTGTGGGCAGAAAGGTACCATCTGAATGTTAGGGGAAAAATATTTACAGTAAGAGTTGTTCAACAGTGGAATCAGCTGCCTAGGGAGGTGGTGAGCTCCCCCTCGCTGGCAGTCTTTAAGCAGAGGCTGGACAAGCACTTGTCAGGGATGCTCTGGGCTGATCCTGCATTGAGCAGGGGGTTGAACTAGATGGCCTGTATGGCCCCTTCCAACTCTATGATTCTATGATTCATATAGGGCTTTGTTATCCCCCCCACCCCCAGCCACAGGCTCCACACAGCAAAGTATAGGTCAGTCCTGGTTATTTCATATTTATAGTCCCTATTTTTTCACAATGCAGTGTACATGGCAGCTAGATGACTAATCAATTACCATTAAGAAAATGTTTCGAAAGAAGCTACTCCACAACTGTGGTGCCACCACTCAGAAGGCTCTGTCCCCAATAGCCATCCATTTGCCAATCAAAGATGGGTGCACCTGAAGCGGAGCCTCGGATGATGACCTCATGCTGGCTCACATTGAATTGGGCAGCCTGAAAAAATTACACTGATTGAGCAAATGTCCTTGATTCCTCTTATTTTGCATGGTTTATTTGATAATGGACACTCCCTAATTTGTCCTGTTCCTTCAGGTCGTGAAGTGAAGCAAGGGGTTTATGAAAGCACTGAAGACGATATCCAACCCTAACCACTAGAAATCACATTCAAGTACCTCTCTGGCTTCTAACATGTCAAAAGGTATTACCTACATACTTCCTTCACAGACAAACCACAGAATGTGGCAGAATCCATGCAGATTTCAACTCCCTGCCTCTCTCTGTTTTAATTCTTTGTTTTAAGGAAGTTTCGAGCGTCCATGATTTCAACCATCTTTTTTGCAACCAAGCGGACTAGCAAAAGTCTACACCAAGTACAACAATTGGCATTTCCCCCCTGTGATCTTGCAGAATCCGCAGCATTAGGTACAGCCTGTATTTAATCCAGGGCCTTCTCTACAATTGCTTTCTAGGAAAGATTTGACCCTGGTTTGTACAACCCACATTTTATGTCTTTGAAGCAGAACACTTTGTTGTTGTTTTTTCTATTTCATCATAAACTGTGGAAGTTTCTTATCATATGCCTAATATATCAGAATTGAACACCACTTTTTGTGGGCGAAAAGGGTCTATATTTCAAACGTGAGTTAAACCAGACACATTCATATCATTTGGAGCCGCAAGCATTTTATTTGTTGATCGAACTTAAATTGGGATCCCTGACTGTTTCTCCAGGCCCACTGTGGCCCTATGCTCTAGGGATGGGCACCACTTGTTTAATATTGATTAATAATTGGAAACTGGGTTTAAATTTTTAAGGTTTATTTATTGCATATTGTGATTTTATTGTATTGTGCTTATGTTAGCTGCCTTGAGCCTAGCCTCAGCCAGGATAGAGGATGGGATACAAATCGAAATAAACAAATAAATAAATGGGTCTGATAGTGTTTCCACAAGAGATTTATGTTAAAATGATAACTTTCTCCAGAGATTACCCCCCCCCCAAGTCCATTTTCATCTCTGCTCCTTGTCTCGGTCCAACATTTCATTCCGGGACTGAGAAAGAGCTTGCTCATCTCAGTGGCAGGAAAGAACGATCTGAGATTTATAACATGCTAGGAAGCCATCACGGTGATAGAACAATCTTTCCACCAGACATCTCTCCATTACGAGAGCTGATGCCTTTCTGCCCCAACGCCACATTTGGCCTGATCTGTCAGCCCCGTCATCACGGGTGCTAACAGCAGAACCTCTGCAGACTCCGATTTCTCATCTTTATTCTCGGCAAGCTTTGCTGATCTTCTTCAATAGACTGTTGGAACATCGTTTCTCCAAGGATTCTTTAAAAGAAAGATAATTTAATGGAACAGCACATGGAGTAAACCATGTTCTCTCTTTTATTTTCCTTTGAAATGACTGTTAAGTTTTTAAACAATATACTTTTTAAACAATATACTTCTACCTCTTTTTTCTCTCCACAATGCCCTCAAGAAGTAGAAGGGCTTTCCTGCTGCCAGTCGTATTTATAATATTTAAACAGAATGTAATCTATCCCTGCCCTAAACTTTTAAGGCGGGCCATGTAATATATTCAAATAAAGAAATAGAGCCAGCTACTGGCAGTGATACCAAGGGATTTAAATTATTTCCCCATTGCCCTTAGTAGAGCTGTCTCTTTGGGATATCAATTTTTCCCCAGTCCTGAATACACAGACCAACACTACCCTGACTTGTAGAAATGGGAGACAAAGCTTGAGGACTAGTAACTTCTTGAAGGTCACCAGACATGTCTGGAGCGGGCAAGGTTATGAACTCCTGCCTTCTGACTGCCCTAATTTATTTTTCATATTCTTGCATGCTTTTTTAAGGCAAATTTGGAACTACACAGTGGTGTGCAGTTATAAATTCACACGCATACTGTGTGCTGTAACAACACACCTGTGTGTATTCCTTTGTGTATGCATGCACATGCTTTGATGCTTGTAATAACATTCTATGTCATTTAGAAGCCTTCCAAAAATGAGAAAGAATCAACAGAAATGAGAATTTAATAGCACTGATGCAGAAAACTGCATAAACATACCATTGAAACTGCACCCCCACCCCCACCACCACCAAAGAACATATTTTGTCGAAGGCTTTCACGGTCAGAGTTCATTGGTTCTTGTAGGTTATCCGGGCTGTGTGACCGTGGTCTTGGTCTTGAAGGAGAGACACTGTCCTTCAGTGTGACTCCTCTGAAGATGCCTGCCACAGCTGCTGGCGAAACGTCAGGAAAGAAAATACCAAGACCATGGTCACACAGCCCGGATAACCTACAAGAACCAACATATTTTGTGTCCAGCTGCACATTTTTAAAAAGCTCTTCTTTAAAGAAAAGAGTGGTATTTATGCAGGAACTTTGTCAGGGCAAGGCTATGAGCCAGAACGTGTGTGGCAGCTTGGACTTAAGGGAAAGCACAAGAATGAATCCAGGTGGCGAGGGTCGGACACCAGGCAGCGGTGGCAGAGACAGCTGAGTTCTTACACCACTGACAACTTGCTCGGAACTCAGGACCCATCTTGAAGACAAAAGCTTCAGATCTGAAGGGCAGATCTTACTGGCCTCTCCAGAGAGCTGATCTCAGCAGATCACACTGGACCCTCCACTGAATGCACAGTTCCTGCTGTCTCTCTCAAGAACAGAAGAAGAAGAAAGAAGAAGAGCTGGTTTTTATACCCCAATTTTCTCTACCTTTAAGGAGTCTCAAACCGGCTTACAATCTCCTTCCCTTCCTCTCCCCACAACAGAAACCTTGGGAGGTAGGTGGGGATGAGAGAGTTCGGAGAGAACTGTGAGTCGCCCAAGGTCACTCAGCAGGCTGCATGTGTAGGTGTGGGGAAACCAACCCGGTTCACCAGTTTAGAGTCCGCCACCCATATGGAGGAGTGGGGAATCAAAATCTTAACCACTATATCACACTGGCCCTGGAGCCTCCCGCCAAGTGCTTTAGATCTGACCACCATGGCACCCGATATCATCACAGAGAATAGCAGCAGAGCTATTCCTCAGACCAGAAAGGATGCTTTTACAGAGGTCAGTTTGTAACACATGGCCAATGACTACTAAGAAGCTTCCACGGTGGTATGGCTGGCTTCTAGGGCTGCCAGGCCTCCCACCAACAGCTCTAGTTGGCCGCGCCAAGTGGTGGTGGGAGAATTTTTTTTTAAGCCGTTGCATTGTGCGCAACCGCTACATCACCTCAGGGGAAAACCCAGAAGTGGCCTAGGGTAGCACTAGGAATAGCCAGATATTCCTATCGTTTTACCACAGAGTTTCCAGTGATTTCTAGAGCCACTCTACGTCACTTCTGGATTTCCCCTGGAAGTGGCACAGTGCACAGCCCATGCAGTGCCCCTCCCATTTAGTCACCCCAACCCTCCCACCAGTTGCCAGGCTGAGCCAACCTGGCTTCCCTGTCTTGAACAGTGCTGGACATGCATAGCCTTAAATCCCCATGCAGCTTCCAAACAGGCTATATCTTCAGCATTTTCTACATCTCAAGTTCCTGACAGCAGCGAAGGAACCCCGCTCCCCTGCAACCATGATCATTCTTTTTTTATCAGGGGCTAAAGGGCTACCCAACTGTCTGGTCCAATACCACTAAATGGGCACAACTGCTACGGACATACTTACTTTTTGGATCCAGCTAAATAGAAGCCTGTCTTATTTTTGCAGCTTCAGAGATTTAAAAAAGCAAGTTAATTACCCAGTTTTTCAAAAGGTAACTTGCTCTTCATGTTGTGGTAGGAGCGGGCCCAACAGCAGGAAAGCTTTTACCCTGCCAATGTCCAAATCAATGCTGCAGACCCAGGTGTTAATGCTTCATTTGCCTTTAAAAGCAAATGTAATAATGTAGGAGGATCAATACTGCACACTCTTTATACAGTGCGAAACTGCTGCAAAATCCATTGCACTAATATATCGAAGAACTTCACCTGTGATATTATATATCCTAACAGCATATTCTAGCTTCTTTCCTTCGTGGCCTTTTAAACTCTTACACACAAAAAAGCTGGTGATGAACTGCAAGATTAATTTACAGCAAAATTAACCCAAGCACCATCTGTTGAATTTTGCATGAGTAAAAATAAATATAAACAGCAAGCTAATCAGGGAGAAGGGATCGCTTCCAAAGGTATCAGTAACGGAATACGGTTCTTCTAACAATGGGGGGTTTAAATACAGAACGGACCTAGAAAGGATGAAATCAAACACAGAAGAGGTAAAGAGGTCCCACGATGAAAGGTAACAAATAGTAAAGGAACCAGCTAATGTAGTTGTGATGTTCTAGGGACAGCAAATCCTTAAAACATAAACTGGGGTGGATCCAACCACCCTCCAAGGAGCCTTCCTGCAACCTAAGGAGCCTTCCTGCGACTTGAGTAGCTCTTCCTTGTGAGGCTGGAAGAAGGTTTCAGATGTTGTTCAGTGGAGTGGGAGGTCAGAGGCAGGATCGACCCCACTGTGTCACCCCAAGCAAGAGACACATACTGCTTCCTCCAGGACTGCAGTCGGCCAGGTCCAAGACTACAGCGACCAGCAGCGTTGCAGGTCCAACGTTTCTAAACCTAGATAAGAACATAAGAGAAGCCATGCTGTGTCAGACCATGCTGGATCAAGTCCAGCAGTCTGTTCACAGTGGCCAACCAGGTGCCTCTAGGAAGCCCATAAACAAGACAACGGCAGCAGCAATATCCTGCCTGTGTTCCACAGCACCTAATAGGCATGCTCCTCTGATTCTGGACAGAACCAGTCAAACACTTGACTGGTATCCATACTAGTAGCCATGGACAGCCCTCTCCTCCATGAACATGTCCACTCCCCTCAATTTAACTATGTGTTGTGTGAAGAAATACTTCCTGTTATCTGTTTTGAATCTCTCACCCTCCAGTTCAGCAGATGACCCCGCGTTCTGGTATTATGGGAGAGGGAGAAAAGCTTCTCCCCGTCCACTCTCTCCATACCATGCATAATTTTATAGACCTCTATCACATCTCCCCTTAACCACCTTCTTTTTAAGCTAAACAACCCTAAGATAGATAAACATAAAAATAATAGAGACAAACAGGTATCTGATTCTAGTGTGTCTGTTGGGGGCCAGCTCTTCTTGTGTCCTTTGGGGTGGGGGGACACAAAAGGCTACTCACCTGAAAGCAAGGCTGAAACATGCTGTAAGGCACAACAGCCTGTATTCTGATGCTTACAACATGAACCCAGAAAAACTGAGAAACTCAGTTTCAGGGGAGCTACTTTCAAGGCTGCAAAGAAAAGTCAGAGAAGTGCGATACTAACACTTGATGAAATCCCCCAGGATCCAAAGAAGTTCTAAACAGACTCTCCAGAAGTCCGGCAGTATAATTTTAGGGTCCTGCATCGTACCTTACCCTTGTCCAAGACTAACAGAAGCATGCAAAATAAGCCTATATTAAGCATAATTTCTTGGGGAACAAGACGCACACAGATATCTCATATACATCTAAAATCCAAAGAGTTTTAACTTTTAAACATCAGCAATATGAAAAAGACCCCTCAATATCATTCAGCTTCCCCCATCCAAATGAACACAAATGCCGCTCAGAACTCGAAAGAAAACATGAAAGAAAACATGTGATTGCAAATTTTAAAGTGCTGATATTTTGATTAATTTCATGTTTCCATGGGAGATAAGACAAGAGCCTCTCATTCAGTACACTCCGCCACCAATTACGGCTCTTTTATCCAAGCCCAGATATTATCAGAGGAAAAACGGTGAGCTGTTTTATTAAAGTAAGCACAACATGAAATGAAGCATTTTCATTACCTAAACACTCCTTCAGTTGTTTAATCAATGGCAGCGTTTGGGGGGAGGGATCCCCTGAAAGCTAATACACAATAAATATTTTCATAGGCACACACAGTAATGTTTTCAAAAGTGTTAGACATACCTGCTATAGGTTTTTGTCCTCCCAAAAAGAGCTTGATACCTGTTTCAAGCCAAGATTAGATCCAAACATTTTGCACTGGGGGGGGGGGGTTACAGGTAGGGTTGCCAGGTCCCTCTTCACCACTTGCGGGAGGTTTTTGGGCAGAGCTGGAGAAGGGCGGGGTTTGGGGAGGGGAGGGACTTTAATGTCACAGGGTCCAATTGCCAAAGCGACCATTTTCTCCAGGTGAACTGATCTCTATCAGCTGGAGATCAGCTGTAATATAAGGAGATCTCCAGCTAGTACCTGGAGGTTGGCAACCCTATTTACAGGCTTGAAAGATCTAAAGTCTTGTATAATTTATTATTTAGTTAGTATACAAAAATTGTATTAATTGTCACATTTATGAAAGCACAAATGCCTTCGGAAATAGAATTCCTTACCCAGACTTCGGTATCGGAGTTGAAAACAGCCTTTTCTCCTGACGCTCTACCAGAGTAGAAAAGAGCAAGAGTCCAGTAGCACCTTAAAGACTAACAAAATTTCTGGCAGGGTATGAGCTTTCGTGAGTCACAGCTCACTTCTTCAGATACCAGAAATTAACCTACTCCAAATTTTCCCTGCATGCCTCTGTTGAAAGACAGGAAGACTGACCCCCTACAGGGGTCTTCACATGGCATCTCCAACAGTGGCTTTGTAGGAATGGCCCCTGGTTCATGCACAAGTGCTATGGGAACATTTTTCTTAGTAAACCAGCCTGAGGTCTTAAACCAAGGACTCTAGCAGCCATCTGTACCACCATGGCAGTTCACTAGAAGAGACACTGCTGGCTTGAAACAAACTAAATTCTCTCCAGGATCAGAGGAGCATCCCTATTATCTTGGGTACTGTTGGTTGGTGCTGCTGCAGTCATCTTGTTTGGGGGCTTCCTAGAGGCACCTGGTTGGCCACTTTGTGAGCAGACTGCTGGACCTGATGGGCCTTGGTCTGATCCAGCAGGGCTTTTCTTATGTTCTTATGTTCTTAAATTTGAGCACCTCCGTCGTAGCTGGCAGCAAGAGTACATTGTCAAGTGACACAAGGAGCCAACAGCAAAGCACCTGCATCCTGCTCATTCAATGTCTCAGAACTGACTTGGGGGGGAGCTCCAATCTCAATTTTCCTGCTTTTCTGTCTGCGTTGAGCATATTTCTAGACTGTCTGACTACAACTGTTTAAGGAAAACCTGCCCACATATCCCTTTGTACATGTTAACACAGTTATGAGACAGAGCTACATTAGTGAAAATTGAAAACATGTCGTATTTTTATCCCGGCCTTCCTCTAAAAAGGTCACGATGGCCTATGTGGTTCTCCCCACTGAGCTTTTCCTTACAACAACCCTGTAAAGTAGGTTAAGCTGCAGAGTGACTGACCCATGGACATCTAGCATCTTCACGGCAGGGTGGAAATTTAAACACAGGTCTCCCCCAGTTGTCGGCTAATATTCAGACCTCATAACCTTCCCTCACAATTGCGTCAGGAGTTCTTACAATGTGTTGGTGCAAACAAAGCATCATGGAAGTTGAGCTGGAAAGATTATCTCCAGAAAACAGGCTATCGAAACATTCACATGAAGTCTCGTTTTTCATCTCTCTCTCTCTCTCTCTTAATTTCATCCCACCCTTCCTCCAAAGAGCTCAGGGCAGCACACATTATTCTTCCTTCTCCATTTTATCCTCACAACAACCCTGCCAGGTAGGTTAGGCAGTGAGAGCTTGACGAGCACAGGGTCACCAAATAGTACAACTGGGCAGGGATTTGAACCTAAGTCTCCTGGTCCAAATCCAACACTTTAGCCGTTTTACCACACAGGCTCTCTTTTTTTGGAGAAAATATATATATATATATTTGTCCCAAACCTGCTAAAGTCAAGTACGGGCTCACAGCAGACGGAAAACACTCTTGCAATTTCATGAAAAATCCTTCTGACCCCTCATTCCCCAGCAATTTCCACAAACATTGCCTTCCATGAAAAATGCATGGGTGTATTGAAATTCCAGGCCGAAGCTTTAATCTCCAGTCACTTCTCTAAGAGGGACAGATCAGAGGAGTATAATTTGCCCTTATCATCCCGCTCATCTCCTGTGTTGACAAAAGAGATCCTCCTGTTAGTTTTTCTTAGACAAATGTGACCCCAACCTGATATGACACTTTATTTTTGCAGCTGTGTAAAAATCCCACAAAAGCCAGGTGCTTTCAAAGCTGCCCATCCTAGGGGGGGGGGGTCTTCTCTTCCTCTCACTAGGGGTGGAGAACAGTCACCTTTCTAAAGAATTGTGGTTGCAGAGATGATTCCGGGTTATGCGCTTAAGACAAGAAGTCATACACACTAAAAGAGACAATACTGTGAGATTTGTTGAGACAGAACAAGGGTTTCTTCCCACAAAACAAATTTTAATTTATTTGCTGGGAGAATGCGTTAGTCACTTTACACGACAATCCTCAAAGCGAGGTGGTCTCAACATACAAAAAAAAATCCAAAATCAATTTTACAACAGTAAAAAAATGTGAAAGGACACAACGTTGAAAAGCCACAATAGAGGGATAAAAATCAGATGAAAGAAACCAGCAAGACAGAACACAGATCATCAAACACTTTCAGCACAAAGACCCAAAGTCGTCAGAGGGCTGATGGCAAGTGAAACAGCCATGCATAAAAGACCAGAGAGAGAGACTTTAACTGACTTGTACCAAGTCACACCATTGTTCTATCAAGGTCAGCCATGTCTACTCAGGCTTGCAGCAGCTCTCCGGGGTTTCAGGTATAGGTCTTTCATGTTACCTACAGCCTGATCCTTTTAACTGGAGGTTGCCAGGGATTGAACTTGGGACTCTTTGCATCCAAAACAGATGTTCTACCCCTGAGCCACAGCCTCACCTCCATAGCTAAGGCCCCATCGCCTACACCCCTTACAAAATCTTTGCAACCCATCCAGTAATCCTGCATGGTGGCCAGTATTATTATACACGCACCAGCCTGGACAACTGGGGGTGGGGGCGGATTCTTAGCTTTTTGTATTTGAAAAGCAGCAACTTGCTTAAGGTTATTCAGTCAGTATATAGCAAATAGCTCAGTAACAGAACATCTACGTAGCATGCAGAACATCCCAGGTTCAATCCCCGGCATCTCCAGTTAAAGAATACAGCTGCAGTGATGTGAAAGACTTCTGCTTGAGACCCTGGAGAGCTGCTGCCAGTCTGAGTAGACAATACTAACTTTGATGGACCAGAGGTCTGATTCAGTCTTAGGGCGGATTCATGTGTTCATATGCACAAGGGAGAACCAAAGCCCTTAAGTGGGGATGTTAAGGTTTTTGAAACATTGGGGCTGCAATATGTGGTAGTACAACACCCAGTTAGTACTCATAAGGTATGATGAGGTTCTACCAGGAAAGATACTGGTACTGATACATGAAAAAAGTAACCACATGCCCATTACTCTTCAGTAGGTGGTCAACATCTTCTGCTTACAATTTGACAGTGGTATCTGACATTCATCAGGTATGATCTCTGTTGATTCGTTAGGTAACATGTAACTGCAGACCCTAGCATGGTAATTCCTGTGCTTTCGTATTTGCAAACAATGGAACTGCATGCCACAGATTTGGATTTACTGCCCTTACTCTGTCATCATGGACCTCAAACATTAAAAATCTGACATGGAAATACTCCACGCAGACACAGAGACACGCGCTGCAGTTATCGGGCCTTCAAAAAAAAAGCAATAAACCATTCAGCTGGCTCCCCTTCAGGTTCTTCAATTCATTTCATTCCATTTTAACTACCCGGAACAATAACAATAAGCCATTGCCCTGGAATGAAACCTTACAAGGGGAGTTGTTGTTCTAAAGATGGATTTCTGCTCCCACATTCCCTTCTCGCCCTTGTCTTTCCAGCGCTTTAGGGGGAAAAGAGCACTCTCAGAAACCCAACGCTCGTTCTATAAAGGTTATAGAATGAAGGGATCAAATTACTAATTTGATATCCATGCCATTTCCTGGGCTCTTCTTCTTTCCTAGGCCCATCCATGCCCCATACTGGGGAGGTCAGTCAATTGCAGTTGCACACCCCACCCTCTACACAACTCACCCCCCTGGGACATTAGAAGAACTCCATCACCCACTGCTGGACAACTACACCATCACTTTGTTGCAAAATTCGCTCAAGCGTTGCAACAGAGGATCGCATAGGGAACCAAAACTATGGATCACAAATCAATATACAACGAATTCCCATTTATTTCCATGTGCTCTTAGCCCTTTTCAGACTATTTAATCTCCACCCCAACCTATGCATGTTCATTGGAACACCTGCATACCTTACATGCACATGTACGGAGTTCTGCATGGTCACCTTGCAAGGTTCAAGCTCACAGGGAGCCGACTGTACACAAACAGGCTCTATCCTGGTGATCCAGTGAACTATCCCTCCCCTCTTTTAGGACTCCTGACCGAGCTACCACCCTACCCTCAAATCCCACCCTGCATAGACTTCTGCATCCATTTCACTGCAAGAGTCAGGTCTGCGTATGCTGCGAAAACGGCATCCGATGCAAAATTGTAATTTGGGCAATATGATGGTGATGACAGGATGATGAATAAAAAGAAACGGTGCCATGATGAATCTCCATCGGCGATGACAATAAATGATAGGGAGTCCTTCCGTGACAAAAACATTTGGATGACTGCTCCAACCGTTACTTCCTCCTTAACAAGCACAGTTCCCACCCAGCAAGAGATTGCAGAATCCACTTAAACCCCTTCTTTTTTCATATCAGTAGAAGATCAGGAGAATGTGCCCAGAGGTTTATACAAGTTCAGGGTAGTGAGGATTTTGGATCGCCCATTATCATGGCCCAGCAATAGTCTAGGGGTAGGCAGCCAGCAACCAGAACCACAGATGAATAACTGTAGGGTTGGATGTACAACCCAATCACAGGTGGAGAGCATGAAGTGTGTTTCAGTAGTGGTTTGGAACCAAACGAGGACAGCCTAGAGAAATGTGTGGCCTGGGTCTCTGGAAAAAAATGGCTGGCATTAAAGGAGTCATGGTCTATTCTCTAGGTGGGCATTTAACCAGAATACCTCTTACTGCCCCAAGACTTTGGCATGGTAGTAAAGGAGTGCCCTCCTGAATTGTGGATGGCTCCGGAAAATGAAACTTGATTTACTCACTGTGAAGGTTCCTTCTGCTCTGAGGTATGGAGGGCATCTTCATACTAACTCTACCTATTTGTACCTATCAAATTGGAAACGTTTACTAAAGAGAGCTGACCTTTTTGCGCTTAGCGGTGCCGCCTTCCCCTCCTACCAGCTGGTTAATCTGCTCCTTAATGCCACCTACGTGGCTGAAGGAGGGCTCTGCAGAAGGCTGGGATGAGGCCATAAGGAGTGCCAGCTCCAGATCCTCAGATGAGATATACTCGTTTTTCAGAGCTGCCACCATTCTGTTTTGGTGGGAATCGGGCTGTCGTTGCTAAGAGGCAAAGGAGCAGTCCTTCAAAGAAAAAGGTGCTGGCTAAGTAAACACCCCCAAATTTAGTAAACACCCCCAAATTAATAGATAAGTAGAAATAGGTAGAATTAGTGTGAAGATGCCCTCCTCCTCAGAGCGAGAAGAGTCTGAGGAAGGGGGCAGGGATAGTTCCACAGGAACAATCTGTGGAGATGTCTTCATCTGGGTTCTTGCTGCTCTTCCTTGGGAATCCTTAGCATGGGACTGCTTCCATGACAGCCTCCTGAGGGGATTTCTGAACCCAGGCCTCCACATCCTCCATGTCAAGGGTGGATTAGATAAGGAGAAGTCTGACAGCGCATCCCTGCCCTTCAAGGGCAAAAGCCCTTAGGAGGCCAGGAAGGGGCTGTGCCGGCATTTGGGGGCCCCGCGCCAGCGCCTGGGCTACTTGTGTGTGTGTTAAGTGCCGTCAAGTCACTTCCGACTTATGGCGACCTTATGAATGAAAGTCCTCCAAAATGTCCTATCTTTGTTCAGATCTTGCAAACTGAAGGCTGGGGCTTCCCTGATTGAGTAGGTCCATCTCTTGTTGGGTTTTCCTCTTTTCCTGCTGCCCTCAACTTTTCCTAGCATGACTGTCTTTTCCAGTGACTCTTGTCGTCTCATGACATGACCAAAATACGACAGCCTCAGTTTAGTCATTTTACTACTTACAATTAATGGCCCCAGCGCCAGCGTGGAGGCCCAGATGTCGGTATCTGGATGCTGTCATGGCAGCGCCATCCCGGTACGCCAGCAAGGCCTTCCGCTGGCGTCCCACTGACGTAAAGGCCCACGCCAGCATTCCAGGGGGCGTTCTGGGGAAGGAGCTGCCGTTAGTCTGCCCTTTCAGCCCCAGACCCTAGTGCCAAGAATGGCATTGCTGCGCCTGCTTTTTTGCAGGTGCAGCCTCACTATTCTCTATGGGGCTTTTTGCCCCATTTTACACGAAAAAAGCCAGTTAAAGGCTTTTTTCATGCTTTTGGCGTGTGGGCAACTTCTTAGGAGGTGCTGCGGCGGCGCCTCCTCCCCTCCGTCCCTGCACGCCGAAAGCTCAGGTATGGGCTGTGAATCTAAGGTCAGGTATATCTGCACATTTCATTTCCTAAAGTTCTCAAATATTATGCATTAATACTGGCATCTACAAGGATAGCCTCTGTGACGTCTGTGTAAAACCCATATGCCGTTAACTATCCAGAGATACCCGAAGACACAAAAAAGTACCCTCTGCTCCTCTTTTCCTCTTCTCCATCCCAAATATCTGCAGTGACAATAAAGGTTACCCCTGAATAGGAAGCACTTTCTCAACCATATAGCGTTCTTAAAAACCAACCATTATTTTTAAAAGTCAAGTAACCAGAATTGTACATTGATTTTTAAAAGTGATCTTAATATAGTGGTTTTCAAACTATTCTCGGAGATCCTCCTCTGCATCAACTCAATTTGTTTGTCTAAGAAGTTCTGCAAAAGTCTCCAACTGACTGTAGCAGCTATCGGCTGAGAGCCTTTCTAAAATTAGGCAGAGGGCCCTATTCCAGTCCTTTCAAAACAGGTATTGCATCCACTACCGTTCCATTTCCTGGGACGTTTATTTGTCAGGCAGTGTAGGGGAAAGGAAACCACTGCTTTCCTTTTACAGTGTCTAAACAAGGCAGGATTGCAGCGCAGCAAGAATGTATGAGCGCCGGCAGTAGCAACGGCAACACTGCTCAAGGGAACTTAGCTAGCTTAAAGTACAAAGCAGAACAGAAAGTTCTATCTTGCTGTAGCCGTCAAAAAAAGAACTCAGCAGAATTAGGCTTACCCATGCCTAGGGTTGCCAACTGCCAGGTAGTAGCAGGAGATCTCCGGCTAATATCAACTGATCTCCAGCCGATAGAGATCAGATTGAGGGGAGAAAAATGGCTGCTTTGGCAATTGAACACTATGGCTTTGAAGTCCCTCCCCTCCCCAAACCCTGCCCTCCTCAGGCTCCGCCCCCCAAAATCTCCCACCGGTGGCGAAGAGGGACCTGGCAACCTTACCCATGCCCCTCAATGCATGCTCACATACTATCTATGCCCCTTGTGGACAGTGGCTCTTTACATTCTAGGGATCCAGAACATACCAAACAGTGCTTGCTCTTAGTAGGTGCATAACCCATGTGTTCATGTGTGTGAGCGCACGTACACACACACAAAGGAAAATTGTCAAAAGCCATAGCTATTACAAGCAGCTGGAGACTTCTTCACAAGTACGGGCTGTTTCACAGGTTCCTGTGCTCTAAGAAAGCACCATACCGGAACATCTGTGTAAACTCATTCCTTTATTTTGAGGAATATCAAAACATTATACAAACATGACAAACAAGGGATGGGTTTGGGTTGTAGCAGGCAAATTCTCTCATAGCAGGAAAATTCTAAAGAACTTGAAGCAGCAACCAGGCCCCCGATGCTTGTTTTTCACTAAGTGACAAATGTTGAAGTCCAATCTACACTGATCCACAATACATAATATTTCCCCTTTTTTTCTTACAAAAGGTTGTGTCTACGTTATGATAAGTTCCACCAGCGGAAGGAATATTATCTAATAGTCTTTTTAATTACATTTGGCTAAAGGCAAGAGTTCAGTCACAAATATAGTCTAAAACAGTCCAATAGATGTTTAATTATAGCATGGTCCCTGGAGCCAAACACTTGGCGTATTTTGATAATAAAGTATATGCTATTCACAGAAGCGCAAACGGCTCCTCCTTGCGAGGAAGAACCCACAGGAGCAGGCACAATAATCACATAACTCCACCAAATGAACTTCTCTGACTTTGCAATTAATTCTGCTCACACAGGGGATGAATTCTTCTCCCCACTTAAAAAGGAAAAGAAAAGAAAGAAAAGGGTCACAATTTTCCAGCTTCAAGGAGCCTAGAAAATAAAACAACTGAAGGTCGTAAACCAGGAGATGCTAAGGCCCGATTTTCCATTGTTTAATTTCTACATTTCCTTTGCCAGCGTGAATATAAGAAGAGCCCTGCTGGATCAGACCGAAAGGGCCCTCTAGACTGATGTCCTGTTGGCAAAAAATGAACAGATAGATGCTTCTGGGAAGTCCACAATGCCAAAGATGAACACAACTAGCTTGCTATCCAGCATCCAGTACTGGCAGGTAGACTGTCTCTGAACATGGAGGTTTCATTTAGCTAACAGATGCTGAAAAGGACAATTGAAGAGCACATCTCCTATAAGGATAGGCTAAAGCACCTGAAGCTTTGTTTATTTAAGGAAAACGATGGCTAAAAAGGTCGTTTATGAAATTATGCATATTATGGAAAAAGCGAACAAAAAGAACTTTTTCTCCCGGTTTCACAATTTTAGAACTCCAAAACCCCTACTGAAATTGATGGGCAGTAGATACAGGAGTAACTTAAGATACTTATTCACATAACTTTTCACTGCCACAAGATATGCTAACGGCCACTAGTTCCGATGGCTTTAAAAGGGAGCTGGAACATATCATGATGGGTGGGGTCTCTGAAGCATGCTGGAACCACCATGCTATGTGGCATCATGCTGTCTCTGAACAAGGAGGCTCCATTGACTGCCAGACAGTTCCTGGGGTGATAGTTGCCTTCATGTCTTGCAGGTAGGCTTTCTGAGCATGTAACAGTGGCCAGTGTGGGAAACAAGATGCTGGACTAGATGGGCCTTTTGCCTGATCCAGCAGGACTCTTCTTATATTTTTATCTGGACTGAGAACAGACTCTTCAGAATATCACAAAGAGGAATCCATTAAGGTGTAGAATAATTTCACAGAAAATTCCCAAGAGCAGTTACAGAGGTGAGCGTGACGTGAGATTACTGGTATCAGGAAAATGGTGGGATGAGGTAAGGGTAAGCTACCCCTCCCTCAATACCACATCCCTGATCCAATCCACCCCTTCAAAGCTCACGTTTTATTTAAAGTGGGAAACAGAACCACGTATCTAGCTAAGTGATCAAGACTAACAAAAAACCAGACGCAAGGCACCCATACTATAATTTAGCTATGCAGAAAAGTTCGTTTTGGCTGGTGCCCTTTGTCACACAATTATTTTTTTCTTATTTATTATTACCCTGCTTATCTCCCCAAAGCAGCTCCCATTTATCCTCACAACAATCCTATGAGGTGGGTTAGGCTGAAGAGTGTGTGACTGTCCCAAAGTCACCCAGCAAGCTTCCATGGCAAAGTGGGGATTCGAACCTGGATCTCCTCGATTCTAATCTAACATTCTAACCGCTAAACAACACTGGAGGGGAAAAGTTGCACGTCCCAACATTCTCTTTTGGCATAATATAAAGCTTCTCTTCTGCATCTGGTCATCCTAGAATTCATCCCTTCCCATATCACCGCATGAGTCTCCTGCAGGTATTTGACCAGCGTGGCACAGTTAAGCATTGCTCGGCTCTTGGACTGCAGCACACCATGATGAGGGATATGGGAACTGATAGTATTATCTCATACAGCAGCGATTATGGCAGTCGATGCAATCCAAATTCTGAGCCAAGAAAAAAGGACTTGTGAAACCTGTAGCAATTCTACACACATCTGCACCCTTTTAATTTATTTTGCAAGATTAATTGCGCTTCTATCAAGTCACGGGAGAAGAAGAGTTGGTTTTTATACCCCGCTTTACCTTTAAGGAGTCTCAAAGCAGCTTACAATCGCCTCCCCCTCCCACAACAGGCACCTTGTGAGGCAGGTGGGACTGAGCGAGTTCGGGGAGAGAACTGTGACTAGCCCAAGGTCACCCAGCAGGCTTCATTGTAGAGGAGTGGCGAAGCCAACCCGGTTCTCCAGATTACAGCCTGCTGCTCATGTGGAGGAGCGGGGAATCAAACCCGGTTCTCCAGATTCAAGTCCATTGCTCTTAACCACTACACCATGCTGGCTCTCAAAAGGCGGGGAGCTAAGAAGACAGCTGGATTGCCATCCTTTGATGACTGCCTCTCTTCTAGTTTGAGATTTCAACAGCAATTTCACAACACAGTCCCACTTTCTAGGCTGCCTTGAGGGCTAGAAAATTATCAATGAAAATGCAGTGATTCTGGATGCACTCACAGAACTGAGTAAACATCCCCTAGATCAGTGATGGCGAACCTTTTAGAGACCGAGTGCCCAAACTGCAACCAAAAACCCACTTATTTATCGCCGAGTGCCAGTGCGGCAATTTAACCTGAATACCACCCCCAGAGGGGGCCCAGAGGGAGAGGCTAGGGTTGCCAAGTTCCTCTTCGCCATGAGTGGGAGGTTTTTGGGGTGGCGCCTGAGAAGGGCGGGGTTTGGGGAAGGACTTCAGTGCCATAGAGTCCAATTGCCAAAGTGGCAATTTTTTCCAGGGGAACTGATCTCTATTGGTTGGAGATCACCTGTAATAGCAGATCTCCAGCTAGTACCTGGAGATTGGCAACTAGTTCCTTAGTGTTTTCTCTCTACATATCAAGACAAATGGAAAGGTGTTTGGAGGATAGCTTGTGGGCACTTCAAAGGTGGAATAGGACTGCACGCCCCTCCGCCCGCACAGACCCAGAGGGTGCCGGAGAAGCCGCTGGAGGGAAAGAAGGAAGGAAAGAAGGGAAGGGAGGGGGAAAGGGAAGGAAGGGAGGGAGAGAAAGAAAGAAAAAGAGAGAGAAAGGGAGAAAGAAATGGAGCAAGGGAGAGAAAGAAAAGGACAGAGGGAGACAGAAAAAGAAAGAGGCCATTTATGCATGGGAGGTTTTGCCTTGGATTTGCCACTCGGTGGGGCGCGGCGGCAGGCTTGTGAGAGGCGAGCAGGGTGGGGCAGAGGGTGCCTCCTTCGCACCCACCGACCAGCCATGCCCCTCCGCCCGCACAGGCCCAGAGGGCGCCGGAGAAGCCGCCGGCCATGCCGAGTGTGAGCGCTCGGCTTCTGTTCCCCGCTCTCCCACCCGCCTGGCTGGCCACGCACGCTCCAGCGGCGGCAATGGCGGCAGCTTCTGTGGGAGAGTCCGGGGGCCACCGCCAATGATGTCGGAGGTTCCCCACCCCTGGGCTACAGCCTCCCCCATCCGGGGTGGGGCAGAGCCGGAAAGGCCAGCGGCTTGGAGGAACCGTGCGTGCCGGCAGAAAGGGCTACGCGTGCCGGAAGTGGCACCCGTGCCATAGGTTCGCCAACACGGCCCTAGATGAACACACACCCTGGATATATCTTTTGGTTCCTTACAATTATATATTCAAAGGGCAGAGAAGCACAAGGAAATACATTGCTTTTCAAAACATTTTTTTAATCCTAAACATTATTGTCATTCAAAAATATATTTGATAAATATTTCCATCTACACAGGACAGGCAAAAGAAATTAAGATGATTCTGAGCCATCCAATTCCTTTCCTGCTTCTCCCAAGAGAACACATGAATTGAAACACATCTCTCCACTAAAGACACTCTTCCAGATGATTTCCTGTTAAGTGACGTTTAAAAAGATCTTCTAAGCAGTCAGCTTCAACTGACTGGGCGACATATGTGTTATCCACAGCTACCTCTGGAACAGTCGCGAGAAATTACTGTGATTAATCCCAGTCTGCCCAGAGTCAATAGCATATCCTGCTATACAACATTGCAGCATCAAAACGGGGGAAAGGGGGTGTGTGACACTGTCTTTAAACACCCTGCATCTTGGGCACAGATTAAAAACGGCTATTTCACCCATGGGAGGCAAAAAAAAAAAACTTGAAAGGACAAGCATAAGAGACAGCATAATTTTCAACTGGGAAAAAGATATATAAAACATATGGCACAGCAAATGTCAAGACCTGATCCAAAAGCATCCCCTTCCCTACAAATTAAGGTGGGGCACAGCCGCCAGAAGATTCTCCAGCCCAAGTCAGGTTGAGATCAGCAAAGCGGCATACCCGTCTATCTCCCAGTCATACCTGTCTATCTCCCAGTCACCTGGCCTTAACAGAATCTAGAATTAGCCTCCAAGGGTCTGCCTCTTCATACGTCATGGCAGAAGTAAGACCCTGAGGTTTTCCCCCCACCCCTCGCACAAAGCAATACAATTCTATGGAAATCATTTCCAAAACAAACCAAAAACAACCTCTTTGCACTCCCACTACGCATAAAGCGCCTCTTCTTTTGTTGAACAGGGGGTAACGGAGCAAGGGGTACTGCTCTCTTTTTTTTTAATCCAAAAGAAGCCCCAAGGTCACCTGTCAATAACAGAACAAACCCTCAGTAAATCACAGGGCTTCTCACATAAATTCCTCATCAGTAATTAAAACCAGGCCTTGCTGGCCCTGTGTTATCAGCTCATCAAATTCATTGCTCATCTAGAATAACAGATCCACATCTGCAGTCATTACAGCACGCCAGATAAATCAATCCTTTCAATGATGCTCGGAGCCATCTCTGCTCCCTTTTAACCAGCCCGATATTTATTTCCTTCTGACACTTTTGACATTCTATTTACTGTAGGCAAATGGAACTCATACGGCACCTTGTAATGGGCTTCACCAAATCCCATTGTGGGGCACATCTCTGAAGACGGATGGTTGCCATAAACAAGGGTTTTATGGTGCAAGGGTGAACAGCCAAATTCCCCGCTCCCCCCCCCCTCAGAATTTGACTTCTGCAGCAAAAGGGCGGGGGAGTTTATTACATTTGGTCGCAGGTGGCAAAGCCTTCTTAAACCAAGAGTCAGCAGAAAAACTTCAGATGTTTGTGATTTTTCTTCTTCTGGCTTTTGCTATAAAAGGAACCCTTCATAGAAATCTTTGCAGCTCTTATAAATTGGCAAGCAAAGTAGAAACTCTCTAGGTAACAATTTGTCCCCCTTTCTCTCTCAAAACAAACAAACATAAACAGATTATAGTAGTTTAATTCTAAAACGCCCAGTTGCCAAAACACTGTCAACATGCATTACCCTAAAGATTCATGATCCAATCTCCAGGCATATTTAATCTTAAAAAAAGAAGACTCTGGGACGCCCACTTTGAATCAGAGCTGCACTAAGAGGTGCTTAACCTTTTCCCTCTGCACCATTTCCCCAACAGAAATCACATACATGCATCTGAGGTCACTATTAGAACCAATAGGGGAAAAAGACTGACACTGGTATTAGCCTGTCTTTTTTCCCTATTAGCACTCATAGAAACTGCCTGCTCTCAGGAAAACGGCACAATAGGAAAGGTTTAAGAACTCCTTCCCCGTCCCCAACAAAAGCACACTCACACTTTCCCCTGCAGTTATTTTAAAGTGATTTTTTAAACACACATCAGGAGATCTTATCTCAAGGTGAATGCACAAGACACTATTTGATCCTCATAGATAAGGATGCCAGGTCTCCAGCATTCCAAAACCTGAAAACATGGAGGCGCCCAAAATGTCACAACATAGTGATATCATGCTGAATAGCAATATGAATGGTAGTACTACCACACGCCACAAAGAAGCAGAAGCAGAAGAAGAGTTGGTTTTTATATGCTGACTTAACCACTACACCACACTGGCTAAGAACTGCAGCATATGGTACAGGTGAATGCAGTCACATGCATGTAGCTTTGAAAAGATGGGCTACTCACGAAATATGGAAAAAATAAACATCATGGAGATTAATTATGGGATGGATCTCCCAGATCTGTGCCACTAGCAGTGGCACTTTCCTCGGGCATAAGCCTTCTTCCCCTGACGCAAGAGGCTCTTCCAGAGTGGAAGGGCATCTTGCATCCATCAGAAGGCTCCTTCCACCTGAGAAAAGCACCACCATTAGCAGAATGGGTTCATGAAAGTTTATTAGGGACTAGTGAAGAGCATTTCACTTGGGCAGTAAAAACCAGTTATATAACCTGGCTGGATAGTACCACCGGTGAAAAGGATTTGGGGGTCCTAGTGGACCATAATCTTAATGTGAGCCAGCAGCGTGATGTGACGGTTAAAAAAAAGGCTGATGTGATTTTAGGATCTATTAGCCAAAAGTGCAGTACATGGTCACGTGAGGTATTGGTGCTGCTGACCACTGCTTTGGTTAGACCTCACCTGGACTACTGTGTTCAGTTTTGGGCCCCACAGTTGAGGAAGAATGTCAATAAACTGGAATGGAATCCAGTGTAGGGCAACAATGCTGGTGCGGGAGGTTGAAGGATCTGGGAATCTCTACATTGGAGAAGAGACACTCGCCAGGTGATATGATCGCCACCTGCCAATACCTAAAGGAATGCCCTGCGGAGGATAGGGCAGACGTGTTTTCAGTCACGTTGGATGAAAGAACTCAGATTAAGGGATACAACCTACAACAAAGGAGATTTCGTCTAAATTTGAGGAAGAACTTCCTGACGGTGAGGTGTGCTTCACATTGGAACAGTTTCCCTCATGAAGTGGTGGATTCTTTTTCATTGCAGGTTTTTAAGTATTGTTTGGACACCTGCTTGTCAAAGATATTATAGTTGTAGTTCCTGCGGTGGCAGGGGGTTGTACTAGATGACCCTGGTGGTCTCTTCCAACTGTGAGATTAAATAAATAAACCCAGCCCTATGTGGTGAACACAAGAAGTAGCTGAACTGCCAGCTCCAGATTTTTTTCCCCTGCCATCTTCTTGCTGTTGCTACAGACAGATACGCAGAGAAGTCTTCAAAGAAGCTGAACCGCCCTGAGATTTCAACCTGCCTGCCATGAAAACATGTCCCAAATCATATCCCACAACGTGTCCCAAAATACGAGTCTCAGGGTCCACCATGGAACTACTTCCTGAACCCACATTTTACTTTTTTTAATTTTTAAAAGTCTCTTTTCCCAACTCACCCTGTTCCATCTCCTCTGTCCTGCCCCCACCCCAACCCACTGTTCGAGAGACTCTGCACTAGTCCTTTTCCATTTTAGTAAGTACAGATAATGAACATGTGGGAGGAGGTGAAGGCAGCAGAAAGCCGCACCCTGACCAATGCCCAGGCATCACAGCACATGTAAGCGTGCATGGCTCTTTCCAGCCACCTAAGAGCCCCGTCCATGCATATGTTCTAGGCTCTATGCATATATACCACTTAATGCACATAGGTTAGGGAGGAGCTTGCTGCCATGATATTCCACCCCACCCACGTACGATGTGTGTAGTTTAGAACACTATTCATACAAGCCAAGAGTGGAATCTACTTCTCCCAATGACATTTTCTTCATTCACTTATCCGGGAAAAGGGTTTGCAGCCGGAGCATACCCATGCAGCAAGCAAGGAAGGTTTCTTGGGCTTCGATTAGCTGCCGAGTTAGTGATTTAATTATCACTGCAATTAATCCTTTTCTTTAAAAAAAAAAAAAAAACAGATATCGGCAAGTAGATTGCTAATTTCTTCTTGTTTTTCCACAAAATGCTTCAGGAAGCAGGAAGTACATTCATAAATACTAATTAATTGGGGATGAAGAAGAGATGAAGGGTGCCCAAATCAAGTCCCTATGCTGAGTTCGGGCAGCGTAGCAAAAAGTGGGACTAGTAATCCTTACAGCCACCCACCCTGATTAAAAAGAGCTCTTTGCGGAACAAACTATCAGGAAGCCTGGCCAGGCAACACACTGCTATATATTTGGGCTTTCCATAAGGGGAAGGGAGAGGGGATTCCGTACATTCTATTACAAGCACCGCAACCTTATGATGGGCCCCTATGATGGTACCCTACTTTATTTAAGGCACTTAGCCTCTCACATTTCTACAGTTTGCTACTAAAGCAGATTAATCCAGATATAAAAATATAACAATAAGCAGTCTTGAAATAATTTTTAAAACTCACATTATTTGAACATAGGGTTGCCAGGTCCCTCTTCGCCACCAACAGGAGGTTTTGGGGGCAGAGCCTGATGAGAGTGGGGTTTGGGGAGGGGAGGGACTTCCATGCCATAGAGTCCAATTGCCAAAGCGGCCATTTTCGCCAGGTGAACTGATCTCTATCGGCTGGAGATCAGTTGTAATAGCAGGAGACCTCTAGCTATTACCTGGAGGTTGGCAGCCCTATTTGAACAGGATTTTCATCGATACAAAAGATGGTTTGCCTGGTTTTTTTCCTTCCAAGGCCAATAATACCACGAGGAAAAACAGTTTCCACTGGCAAAACTGTGCGAGGGTACAAATATTAAACACAATTCCCACCCCACAGCCTTGATCTGAATCACAGGATCCACACAGCTGTTACATCTAGTATGAAAATGCTGGGGACGATTCTATCATGGATTTCCCTGATCCTTGTCTAGTGAAGGTCTTGGAGACCAAGGGTCAAACCAGATGCCATCCAAAAAGGTCCATGATCAATTTGGATTGGGGCCATGCAGGAGAAAAAGGGTACGAGATTTTCACTTTTGCACCTCACACGCACTTACAATTTGAAACCGAGTTCAGCATGCCCTTAAAACCCGTTTAAAAAGGGCAGGGGCAATTAGCAAAACAAAATATGAGTGAAAGTATTGAGCTCCTCTCTCACCTTCCGGCCCAGCCATGGTCTCAACAGAGTCCCCAAGTGGCTACAACAGTCTTTTAAAAGGCAGCTGAAGACCACTGATCTCCATCATGTCTACAACCGCCCAAAGTGAGATAGAAATTTTACAAGGTTCCCCCTGGCCACCGGCGGGGGACAGGAAGCATAAGGCTGCCAGCTACAGGTAGGAAAACTCCTGGAGATTTGGAATTGGAGCCTAGGGAGGACAGGGACCTCGGTGGAGTTCAATGCCATAGAGTCCACTCTCCAAAGCATCTGTTTTTTTCCAGGGGAATTGATCTCTGTATTCTGGAGATGAATGGAAATTCCAGGGGATCCCTAGGCCCCACCTGGAGGCTGGAGAAAGAGGGAACCTATGCTGAAAATAGTAGTAACTGTACAAAGAGGCAGCACGTGGCTCAAAATAATAAACATCAATATCAAAAAACCACAATTGTGTTTGTTTTACTGTCAAATGTATTGAAAATAGACCATCAAAACAAATGGTGTGTCAAAAAACACACACACAATGGCCTTGCAGGGCTTAGACCACCAAAACAAATGAAAAGTGTGTCAAAAAACACACACACACAATAGCCTCGCAGGGCTTAAGGCAGTGCCAATAGGCTGAAAATATAGGAAAGCCGAAGAGCTAAACAAAAATAAAGCCTCCCGGGCTGAATATAAAACAACGGTGGTGGTTGTAAGCAATACACAACAATGGTGGTGTTACAAACACAATAGTAACAAAAACAAAAATGGGGTCCAAGGAGGGTCTGTCGAAAAGACGCGTTTCGGTCGAATCTTCTTCGGTTTGCCGACCCAACCACTTTTAGAGAAGGAATTAGAACTTAGTAGAATAGTTCATCACATGTATAACCCCATCTGATACTACAAGATGTTGAGGTTTTTTCATGAACATTTTCAATCCGGCCTCGGCCTTTGCTGCTTGTGGCTACAACAGTCTTTTAAAAGGCAGCTGAAGACCACTGATCTCCATCATGTCTACAACCGCCCAAAGTGAGATAGAAATTTTACAAGGTTCCCCCTGGCCACCGGCGGGGGACAGGAAGCATAAGGCTGCCAGCTACAGGTAGGAAAACTCCTGGAGATTTGGGATTGGAGCCTAGGGAGGACAGGGACCTTGGTGGAGTTCAATGCCATAGAGTCCACTCTCCAAAACATCTATTTTTTACCAGGGGAATTGATCTCTGTATTCTGGAGATGAAAGGAAATTCCAGGGGATCCCTAGGCCCCACCTGGAGGCTGGCATCCCTACACATAACCTCCACACCAAGTCTTTGGTCACAAATATTGGTCTATACCGATACATATCAATCGTATTGCCCTGGTCCTGTAGGATTCAATATGGTTACTTAATAGTCAGGACAGCACATATTTAAGTGGTCAACAAAGTACCATTCATACCTTCCCAGTAATCTTTTTTTTTTTTTTTGCTGTCAAGTCACAGCTGGCTTAGGTCGACCTCATGGAGTTGTCAAGGCAAGAGACTAACGGAGGTGTTTTGCCATTGTCTTCCTCTGCATAGCAACCCTGGTTTACCTTGGTGGTCTCCCATCCAAGTGCTAACCAGGGCCCACCCTGCTTAGCTTCCGAGATCTGACAAGATCAGGCTCGCCTGGGCTGGCCAGGCCAGGGCTCAGTCATCCCGAAGCCCTGTAGAACGGACCTTCCCTTTACTGCAGCAGGGCAGTTGAGGGGGGACACCTAAGTCTGACAGAATGGTGGCTTGCCTCAACTTTCCCAGAAAGTTCGTAGCTGAGATGACAAGCTTGCAGATCACCTTCTCATCCAATGCATTACACAAACCAGTTGCATCTCAAGCCCTTAAAACAGGAGTGGGGAACGTCAGGCCTAGGGGCCTGACGTTTGGCTGCAAGAAGACAGCCACAGCATGATTTATACCTTGGTTTGTTTTTGAATTTCATTTGGACTCTCTAGCAGTTTACACTTGAGTAACGGACTCTTTAACAGCTTACACTTGAGTAACTGATTCTGAAATTGAATGGTGTGACTGAACACTTTGTATTATCTTGTTTAAATGTTTATTTTGATTCCAATGTATATATATACCTAAATAAGGGAAACTTGCAGAAGAGTCGTTAGCTATGGAGCTGCTAGGTCTGCCCAAGAAACTGTGTTAACCCTTTCCCACCCGGGCTGTGGAGAAACGTATTCCCTCTGTACTACAAGAGGGCTGGGGGCGGAAGTGGCGACAATGGAGGGGTTAAAGAGGGCAGGGTCAGAATGTGCAGGGGGGGCAAGTTCTTAGCACGTGTGTCCTCATTTCATCCCTGCAGGCGGAGGTAGCTGTAGAATCCGGCCCCGACAATGCGGAGCAGGAACAACTCCGTTGTGTGGCTGTGTGCCTGCTTGGGGCTTGGTTGGCTAATTTTTAAGTTGATAATTTTGTATGGCCCGCGAATGATGTTATAAATATCCAAATGGCCCTTGGTGGAAAAAAGTTTCCCCACCCATGCCTTAAAAGATCCTTGGTATACCAATGAATCATTGCTGATCTCCAGTGTCTATTGTGTGAAGGGTTCACAGCCAGTTCAACGGGTGACATGTTAAACTTCCTCTTTAAGGCCTGAGAAAACTGACTGAACTGTGGTAACATTACAGGCAAAGTTGTAGTCTGAAGTTAATCCCATGGACATAATCACACTCAATTAATCAATAAAGCAAGCTATTCCCGAGTATCTAAGATTCTAAGTGCAGGTGTACAGGTAGAAGATATTCCTGGCCAAGCCCTGGCAGTAAATAGTTTCAAACTACCGAAAGTAAATAACTTTCAAGCCACTGAAGAATTTCCCCCTCTTCCTTTTTAATATATTTTTAATGCTGTTTCCATTTTAATTAGCTAAATACATTTCAAAAATGCGCAATCTATCTCAGTCTGCAATTTGGAGACCTTTTGTATGGCTCCCTGCTGGAATTTCACAAATAAATCACAGCTAATAAATAGATGCAACTGGTGTGTGAGCCAGCCTTTCACGGAGGAAGGAAATGTCATTATTTGGAAGTGGAAATTTATTTTCCCTTTTCATCTTCAAAGCATTTTGCAAGCATTAACCAACTTGTGCCGCCCTTTTCGTTTTCCCAGTTACAATGCCGTTCGGGGTAAAAGCTTTCAGGTTACATTAATGCTGTCTTTAATGCCCAAGCATTAGGAGCTGTACACAAGACCAAAGGTGATGATCCGTCATTGAAAACAGCACAAGAAAGTAGGGCGATCCGCACCTCACCCGGCTCGATTTGTGCCCCAATCCCCATTTTTCTGAGCGAATGTTATTACAGGTAGAGTATCCCTTATCCGGACATCCCATATCTGGACAGATTGGAAAACCAGACCCATTGAGCTGACATGCAGGAAGATCTGTGTTGCCTGCTTTCAATGTTTCCTCTCACCTAAAGAAATAAAATACAGTGTACACTGCATTGTAGGTGAGACTGAAAGCCTGACGTTGTCAGTCTGTTTGTTGTTGCGCTAGTTTAACAGCTGACACAGGTATTCTTTGCTTTTTGATGGTTCAATGTACACAAAATTATTAAAAACAGAATAAGAGTTGGTTTTTATATGCTTTCTCTACCACTTAAGACTCAACCCAGCTTATAATCACCTTCCCTTCCCCTCCCCACAACAGACACCCTGTGAGGTAGGTGGGGCTGAGAGAGTGTGACTAACCCAAGGTCACCCAGGTGGCTTCATGTGTAGGAGTGGGGAATCAAACCCACTTCTCCGGATCAGAGTCCACCGCTCCAAACCACCAATCTTAAACACTACACCATACTGTTTGACATTACATTCAGACCATGTGTATAATGGGTATATAAAACATAAATGAATTTGGGTCCCATCCCCAAGATATCTCATTATGTATAAGCAAAAATTACAAACAAATCCATTATACGGAAAGATCTGAAATACAGACCACTTCTGGTCCCAAGCAGTCTGGGACTTTCTTAGTGTCCTTCAGTGTTACTCCTCTGAAGATGCCGGCCACAGCTGCTGGCGAAACGTCAGGAAAGAAAATACCAAGACCACGGTCACACAGCCCGGATAACCTACAAGAACCTTGCATGTTTGTCTGGGAAAACATCTGAGCATGCTCCTCGTCCTGGGTACTGCCAGAAATTACTGTGACTCTATACTGGTGATGGGCCTTGGGTTGACTGTCTGCAAGTCACAGTTGCATGTCAGCTCTAGGCTTAACCTCAGTGCCTGTCAATACAGCCCCTAGTTTGGTGCATGTTATGGTGGTGGAGATGGAAAGTGCCATCAAGTCGCAGCTGACTGATGGCAACCCCTTATGGGATTTTCAAGGCAAGAGATGTTCAGAGCTGGTTTACCACTGCCTGCCTCTGTGCCACAACCCTGGACTTCCTTGGTGGCCTCCCATCCAAATACTGACCAGGGCCGATCCTGCTTAGCTTCTGAGATCGAGCTAGCCTGGGCCATCCAAGTCAGAGCAGATGCTGGTATGTCACCGCACAAAAGAGGGGGGATATGAGAGCCAGCATGGTATAGTGGTTAAGTGTGGTGGTCTGGAGCGGTGAACTCTAATCTGAAGAACCGGGTTTGATTCCCCTCCTCCACATGAGCGGACAACCGCTCATCTGGTGAACCGTGTTGGTTTCCCCACTCCTGCACATGAAGCCAGCTAGCTGACCTTGGGGTAGTCACAGCTCTCTTTGAGCACTCTCAGCCCCACCTATCTCACAGGGTGCCTGTTGTGGGGAGGGGAGGGAGATTCTAAGCCGGTTTGATTCTCCTTAAAAAAAGGTAGAGAAACCTATAAAAACCAACTCCTCCTCCTCTTCTTCTTCCTCTTCTAGTGACTAATTAGATCCCCATTACTCTGGCATACTCTATGTGTGACAATACATGTGTGACAATTTCCGATGTTGCTGAACTCAACAATATCCAAGTCTGCTCATAATACTGTGACTGTATGAAGACTGCTTTTAAGTACAAGTGTTAAACGTCCTTTTTACTACACAATGTATGGTTTTCATTGTCAACTCTTTTGGGGAAAGGGAACTAGAATTGGGTATCATAGAGTATAGCAGAGGACAGCGCTCTCTCTCTCTCTCTCTCAAGCTTACCTGCAACTCTGAAAAAAGAAACTAAAGCATTTATACTTTTCAATTTCATAAACATGCCAAAGGATATGATTTTATCTACTAACAAGTATAAGTGTGATGTTCTTAACAACAGTAAAATAAGTTTAGGTTTAATAAGAAAGAAAGTAATGCATATGTTTAAAATTTCTCTCAGAAGATGAGGGAGGGAGAACAGAGAAAAGGAGTTTTCCCCATGGCTTCAAAATCTCTGGAAAACGTTCATCTCTACTGAGGCCTCCCCTCCCAAACCCCATCCATGTAACAGATATTTTCTTTTTTTATTATTTAAACCCTAAAGCCCTGAGAAGGGCGCATCAGAGAATCTGGCAGAGAACAGCAGCTACCAGAAACAGACAAACATGGGCGGTGGGGGGAGTCATCCAGACACTCAACATAGACAAGAGATTTAGGCAGGTAACAAAGCCATAATTTTCAATGGATACAAGTTTGGTTGTTTTTATATTCCATTATCACCTGTCCCTTCCACTTCTGATTATTACCTAAAGCTGGTCTCAGCACTATTATATGTTGTTATTTTATGATCAAGTGTGATTAAGATCATGAGAACCATTCAGATCTCTGGAATGCACATGCGCGGGGTCTTGCGGTAAAGCGGGGTTTATACGGCATCTATTGTTTTAAGGTCTGGTTTTATTGACAGTTTTATTGTTTATTACTATATGTTTGTAAAGTTTTTAAAAAGATGTTAGATAACAAAAGAATGAAAGGACTGGTTATGGAAGATGGGGAAATGGCAGAAAAACTGGATCCCTTGTGTCTGTTTTGTAATTGTGGAAAATATGGATATGTGGCGATTGTACCCACACTGAAGCCACTGGTTTGGGGATGGGGGGGGGGCAGAGAACCAAGTCAAACTGACTATGTTCTAGGGCAACCGGGCAAATTAAAAAAGAGTAAGTCTCTGTATCCAGACGGCATACACCCAAGGATTCTTAAAGAACTCCAATGTGAAATTGTTCATCTACTAACCAGTATATGTAAGTTGTCATGAAAATTAGCCTCCGTTCCAGAGGACTGGAAAGTAGCAAACGTTGTACCATCTTTTAAAAAGGAGGCCAGAGGGGATCCAGCAAAGTATGGGCTAGTTAGTCTAACTTATCTTACAGGTAAATTAGTAGAAACTGTCACTAAGGGCAGAATTATTAAACACACAGACAAATGAAGGCTGCTGAGGCAAAACCAGCATGGCTTCTGCAAAGGGAAATCTGCTTTGAGCCATGTTGCTCAGGAACCATTCCTCAAACAGCCACAGGCAGCAGCTGTCAAAATCAGCCAAAATTTCAATTAGGGGTGTCACATTGTGCACAGTGGCACCCCCCTCTGATGAGCAACTGAAGAAGAAGAGTTGGTTTTTATATGCTGACTTTCTCTACCACTTAAGGAAGACTCAAACCGGCTTACAATCGCCTTCCCTTCCTCTCCCCACAACAGTCACCCTGTGAAGTAGGTGAGGCTGAGAGAGTGTGACTAGCCCAAGGTCACCCAACTAGCTTCCTCTCCCCACAACAGTCACCCTGTGAAGTAGGTGAGGCTGAGAGAGTGTGACTAGCCCAAGGTCACCCAACTGGCTTCATGTGTAGGAGTGGGGAAACAAATCCAGTTCACCAGATTAGCCTCCGCCACTCATGTGGAGGAGTGGGGAGTCAAACCGGGTTCTCCAGATCAGAGTTCACCGCTCCAAACCACCGCTCTTACCCACTACACCAAGCTGGTTCTTCTGAAGGGAAGAAGGAATACACTGCCCACTACAGGCAGTTCAGCCTAAACCAGGAGTAAAGACAGAAGCATTCTAAAATGTGTAAAAACTGTATGAGTGCACATAAGAAAAGCCATGCTGGATCAGACCAAGGTCCCTCAAGTCCAGCACTCTGTTCACACAATGCCCTGAAAACAAATGAAGCCAGCTTGTGTTCAAACGAGCAACATTGCCAGAATTTGCACAATTACTTGGTTTCAGACATGAATATGTCAAGTCGGTCACGACTGCCTGAATTTAGAACCAAGCATCACCTCCCTGAGACATCTTCTGGGACTTGGAATGCGACACAAGCTTTGGGAATGATCCACCTGCTTTGGAGGTAGCAGGCATACAAGTTCTTTCAAGGACACAGAGAGAGCAATCATTTGTTTTCTGCACTAGAATGTCATCCAGTCAGAGGAGGATGAAATAAAAAAACAAGAGACATTTACTTGCTTATTTTCTCTGTTATGGGGTTAATTTTTAAGGGTTTATATTTTTTTTACATTTTTCTTCACTGGAGTACAACTACTGTAAAAACTACTCATTTCCCCTACTGCCTGCCCGTATCCTGATCCAGGATAGCTCACTAATGTTGAGCCCATTCTGGAGAGGAGAGTTTGCCCATCACCTGAGAGCCAGCGTGGTGTAGTGGTTAAGAGCGGTGGTTTGGAGCTCATGAAGCTGCCTTATACTGAATCAGACCCTTGGTGGTCTCCCATCCAAATATCAACCAGGGCCAACCCTACTTAGCTTTCAAGATCTGACGAGATCAGGTTACCCTGGGCCATCCAGATCAAAGCACACTACCTTATTATGCCTATCCATTTCTCTACTGCCTCCCTGTAATCAACTCAATTTGGAACTTCAGTTGCAACCCATCATAGGCTGCCAACTTGGAAGGCTTTAAGAGGGTAGTGGACATGTCCATGGAGGAGAGGGCTATTCCCGGCTGTTAGTAAAAATGGATACTAGTCATGATGAAGCCCTGTTCTCTCCAGGATCAGAGGAGCATGCCTATAATATTAGGTGCTTTGGAACACAGGCAGGATAATGCTGCTGTGTTGTCTTGTTTGTGGGCTTCCTAGAGGCACCTGGTTGGCCACTGTGTGAACAGACTGCTGGACTTGATGGCCCTTGGTCTGATCCAGCATGGCCTTTCTTATATTCTTATAAAGTAATTATGAACTGCGAAGTCCATTTCTCCACACTGCCTTGCAGAAGAAATAACTCTACTTACCTGAAAGGAAAACTAGAGTTCCTCCCCCCTACATGTGCTGTCAAGAGAAACAGACGGCTATCTTAAATTCACATACAAGTTACAGATATGTACAGTAATAAAAATCTTTTGTGTATGACTGGGTTTTTAAAAAGGGGGGGATAGATCATCTTAACATTCAGGGATGTCTTCCTTCCGGGTTAATACACACTATTCATACAGTTAAGATACGAGCATTTTAAGCATTTATAAGCATCTTGCATCAGGAGAAAGCTCCTTTGGACCGAGGTAAGCGCCCTTTGCTAACAGAATGAATCTGCCAGATCCAACTCATTAAGATTAGAAATGGATCCTTACTTTAAAAAGGAAAGGAAAGGGGACAGCACAACTCTGAATGCTGTTTAAGTAACTTCTCCATCACCCTCCCACCCCATTTTCTGCTTTTCTGCCTCCTTCTCCCGATTCAAAACTGTCCCTTTAACACATCACTCCTAATTAGATGATTAGTGCTTGGAAGGGCAGGAGATAAGTCATTTGCATAATTTAATCATAAAGAGAAGTTAAAGATACAGATTTTGCTGTTAGTTTGTACAATTATCTTCTCCAGCCCAGAGGCAGGCAAGGAAGGGGGGAGAGGAGGGAGGAAGGGAGAAAAGGGGAGGGCAAGATATTAATGTGATTAAACAGTATTTCTGCAAAACAGGCAACTGTGTGTCCTGTATTAAAAACAGAGCTGGAGGCAAATGAAAGATTAATTTCAGAAGACAATCAATTTTATTCTACATGACTGTAATAAATAACAGCTCATCTGCAGACAAGCCATTAGGCCCAGGGAGGGTACATGTGTCACAAAGTCTAAATGACACACAAGGCTGAATTCTCCACCCAATGAGAATGAGAAATAAATAGTCCTCCAGCTGCCATTTCAACCTAGAAACAGAGATAGCTTCTTCAAAGGGAAAGGCAGGGCCAGATTAAGCAGGGCCCTACACACTCTCTAGAGCAGTAGTCTTCAATCCGTGGGCATGGATCCTTAAGTGAGTCACGGAGCCCCTCCTACAGGGCATAAAACCCAACTCTTCTTCTTCTTTGCTTGTGTCTTTGCATGCATGCTTAGAAGAACGGCAGTGAAGAGAGGTCACTAACTAGGGGAGAGGATTCTCCACGGCTCTCACCCTTGGCTTGTTCCTCACTACAGTACACCAGCTTGGCCCCTAGCTTGTGTATTCCAGCTCTTGTGACTCACCCTCTTCCTGTCCCAAGATCCGTTGGTCCCACGTTCCGAGTCCAGAAAGTTGAAGAGCGTCCCTCTCAAGGGTGACGTTGCACCATGCTAGAGTGCAATTTGCGTGGGACCTTTCCAGGGAGAAAAGAAGTGCACGCCTTCTGAACAATGCTGAAATGTTAGGAGGAAGCACCTTGGAGTTGGGAGAAAGGTAGGCAGGGAGATTGAGGCTTTATGTCAAGTGGCCACTAGGGGCGGCTAACTCCTATTATCCCAAACAATCCCAAAATCTTGTCATAATGTTGCTTTCTACTGAGAGCCGGGGCAAGAGGAACAATGGCAGAAAGGAAGACAAGGATGGTGGGGAAGACACAGGACCCTTCATCAATGAGTTCATCCTTGCCCTTGCTGTCAAGTCACAGCCAACTTATGGCAACCCCTTAGGGTTGTCAAGGCAAGAGAGGTTCAGAGGTGGTTTGCCTCGGTGTAGCGACCCTGATATTCCTTGGTGGTCTCCCATCCAAAGACTGACCAGGGCTGACCCTGCTTAGCTGCTGAGATCTGACAAAAGCGGGCTAGCCAGGTCATGGTACAGGGAGGGCTAAATGCCTCTGGAGGCAGAGTTTATAACCTTTACCCTTAGTATCCCTCAAGTGTCCACTGAGATCTGCTACCACCATAATATCACCAGAAAAACGACTTTTGAAGGGTCAGGCCATGCCTTTTCTGTAAGTGGCTCAATTTAGCGGCCTTCCTCCGCAAGCACTTATACATGCTTTTAACGTTGGATGCATTTCAAGGCTTAGATCTGTGACACCCAAATGCACCTTGCCAGTGGGTGACCCAGTCGAATCTCAGCCTCCCTCACAGGGCCGTTGCAAGGATGAATGGGATAAAGGCTCTTGGAAGACAGACATAATCTAATTTAACCGGCTTGTTTCTTGTCAGGTTTTTTTTTCCTGGTGGTACATTTTAACATGAAGTGCAAACTACTGAACTGCTACTTTGCTTTTTATAAGCCTCCACATACTTTTTGTAAACACTTTTAAACTCAGAGTAGTCTCTGAGCCAGCAGATCAACAGAATTATATTTTCCAGGCCAAGATTAAATGCATTGTCATTAGGGGAACTATCAGGTAGACTTCAAGGAATCCCCTTCTCAAGCCAATTTTGCGAATGTAACTCAGGGGACCTAGATACCATTTGGCACTTTTTTATTACTCTAAGAAATACAAAGCGGCCCGCGAGAAATGGATCTATAGGTGTATTCAAAAATGGAGCCCTGATACAAAACAAGAGCTTGTAGGCAAGTTGCTAGCAGATGTTGATCCAAATGTGTCCTTTGCGGTTGCAAAATTCTTGTCTATGGCATTAAATGGTATTACTTTTTAAATTTTAACTTGTATTCTCATATAAGGAGCCCCGTGGTGCAGTGGTAGGCTGCAGTACTGCAGTCAAAAGCTCTGCTCACGACCGGAGTTCGATCCCAACGGAAGTGGGTTTCAGGTAGCTGGCTCAAGGTTGACTCAGCCTTCCATCCTTCCGAGGTAGGTAAAATGAGTACCCAGCTTGCTGGGGGTAAGGGAAGATGACTGGGGAAGGCACTGGCAAACCACCCCGTAAACATGGTCTGCCTAGTAAACGTCGGGATGTGACGTCACCCTATGGGTCAGGAATGACCCAGTGCTTGCACAGGGGACCTTTACCTTTTTTTTTTTTAATTCTCATATAGCTAAAATAAAAAATTTGAAATGAAATGTGACATATGATTTTAGTTATTTAGTTGATAATTTGTATACTATTTTTCTTTTTGCTTGTGACCTGTTGGTCTTTGAGCAGTAAATAAAAAGGAATGGAGCCAGCAGATCAATATATTTATTTAGATATGTATACCTCCCTTTTCTCCAAAAGCAGCTTACACCTCTGCTCCTCCATTTTATCCTCACAACCACCACCACTTTGTGAAGTATATGAGGTTGTTGGACTGGCCCAAGGTCACCCAGTGAGCTTCCATGGTAGAGTGCGGATTTGAACCCAGATCTACAAGATCCTTCCCAGACGCTCTAACCACTACACCACACTGGCTGACTCAGAAGAACCCAGCTCCATGTGTTCCTGTACTTATTATCACCCTCAGCTGTACAAATAAATTTACTATGTACGGTCAAAAAAAATTCCATGGGCTGCCAGCACTTAAATACCTCACGCTTATATTTAATACTCTGCCTTTATAATCTCAATCAGCAGATTAATCTATTGACTTTATTTACATGTGAATGATAGCGGAGCCTCAACTTCATTCCCTTTTTAAAGACACCAAGGCAACAGCAGGCAGCTCACAGTTGAAGAAACAAAAAGCGACCAATCAATCATTGTTCGAAGAAAAGGTCATCTTTAATCATTTTGTTCCACCATTCCCTGTTATAGAAATACACACGCTGAAACGTCTTCCCCCAAAAAATGAACACCCGCGCTGTCAAATTCAACCCCATTGATTAGTCGGGGTGGGGCACAATTCAATCAGCTAAAGAAGATGAATAATGTTGCAGCCCTCCTAAAAAAAAATCAATACGCATTACCCTAAAGAACCTAACTGTACGCCCCACCACTTGACATGGGCAATTATAGGACACTGAAGATTTTAAAGGTAAAGGTGCAAGCACTGGGTCATTACTGATCCACGGGGTGACGTCACATCCCAACATTTACTAGGTGGACTGTGTTTTCCGGGTGGTTTGCCAGTGCCTTCCCCAGTCATCTTCCCTTTACCTCCAGCAAGCTGGGTGCTCATTTTACCGACCTCGGAAGGATGGAAGGCTGAGTCAACCTTGATCCGGCTACTTGAAACCAATTTCCGTCAGGATCGAACTCAGGTCGTGAGCAGAGCTTTTGACTGCAGTACTGCAGCTTACCACTCTGCGCCACGGGGCTCTAGCTGGATTTATTTCAGGCAGCTGGCACTCCGGCCACAACAACTCCTCCCGAATCTTAAGCATTCTGTGGACGACTCATGGAGATTTGCAAACTGCATTGTACCCTGATGAAGACAGCTGTGCTAGCAGAACATTCGCATCCATCCATCTGTGCAGGAGAAGAGACCAGGTTTGCTTCACTGCCCTTCCAAGACAGCGCTGGTTTAGATAAATCCATGACTTCGAACTATAAACAGACTAGAGCCATACTCAAACCTTCGTCTAAAAAGAGGAAAAAACTCAGCGAAATCAATATTCTGTACTCGCGCAACACTGGGGAAACGGTGGGCGCTACTTTTCCGATGGGAAAAATGAGGGAAAATATATGGAAGAGAAAGACTGTAGCATGGTGTAGTGGTTAAAGGGTCAGACTAGGAGTCAGGTTCAAATCCCCTTTCTGCCTGGGATTGCCAGGTCCCTCTTCGCCACTGGCAGGAGGTTTTTGGGGCGGAACCTGAGGACGGCAGGGGTTGGGGAGGGACTTCAATGCCATAGAGTCCAATTGCCAAAGCGGCTATTTTCTCCAGGTGAACTGATCTCTATCAGCTGGAGATCAGTTGTAATAGCAGGAGATCTCCAGCTAGTACCTGGAGGTTGGCAACCCTACACATGGGACGTTTCTCGGTGACCTTATGTTGTAATGTCTTCAGTCTCATGTTGAAAGAAAGGTGGGATATAAAGAAAGTCAGGCGCCCCCAACCTTTTTGGATCTGTGGACAACCTTTGGAATTCTGAAAGAAGGTGGTGGGCACAACAAAATGGTAAGCAGTGCCAACCACAAAATCTAAGGGAGTTAGGTTATGCATAACTCTAATCGTAACTCTTCAGCATTTCAGGCAAAACCTCTGTTTATTAGGATGCCTTTTAAAATGGACATACAGGTAGAGTATCCCTTATCTGAACATCCCATATCCCAACTGATCTGAAAACAGGGCCCTTTGAGCCGGCATGCAGGCAGATCCGTACTGCCTGCTTTCAGTGTTTCCTCTCACCTAAAAAAAAATGAAATACAGTGTACACTGCATCGTAGGTGGAGACTGAAAGCCTGACGTTGTCTGTTTGTTGTTGCTCTTGTTTAACTGCTGATACAGGTATTCTGGTGAGATAGTTACACCTTTGCTTTCTGATGGTTCAATGTACACAAAATTATGAAAAATGTTGTTTAAAATTACATTAAGGCTATGTGTACAAAGTGTATGTAAAACATAAATGAATTTGGGTCCCATCCCCAAGATATCTCATTATGTATATGCAAAAATTATAAAATATTCCTATACGGAAAGATCCAAAATACGGACCACTTCTGGTCCCATGCAATCCGGATAAGGGATACTCAATTTGTATTGTTTAAAATATTTTCTTGCATACACGTAGTTTACCTTTAATCATGCAGCTGCTGCTGAAGCAATATTTTTAAAGACCTACACAGCCAACCAGACCTCCGAGGGCCAATCGGAAATCCTGTTGGGCAAAAGCCATGCCCACTTCCTAAAAGCACTTGGTGGGCGTCAGGACAGGTGCCGCCAGGCACAACACTGGGTAATCTGAAGTAATAAGCAGTGGTTAAAACACACACACACACATTGCAACTAGAAAAACTAAGGCTAAATGGGTTATCTGTGATTAGGCAATACAACCTGCTAGATCTTTTTATAGCGGAGCCAGGGTGGAGAGGCAGTATTCCACAAAGGGAAATGTACATTGACAGCTTGAGGCACCTACATAGCAAGCAGAAGACCACAGGCTGAGGCAAGCAAATTTTGTTTTGGGAGGAAACCATATTTAAACTTGCAGGCATTCTTAGGATATATGCTGCCAAAGCAACGTTGATGTTTTTGAGCTAGCTGTGTACAGTTGGACTTGCTACTGGGAAGAAAACTGAGATCACTGGAAAACATACAGAAACCATCTCTAAGTCTTCCTCCGAGCAAGCCGGAACCCCGCTGTAATTTAGGACGCCTTCTTCGTCAGGATCTTCGCCATAGAAAAACTCGCCCCTCGGTCTTAAGGTACAGTTCGGCAGGCAGGCGTTTCAAAAAAGTCTGAACCGCTGCAGAAAGCAAAGACAGCAGGTGTAACAAGGTATAACAAGGGTGATGCAACACCTGTTAGAAGAACTCGACTGAAACAAAAAGGCTTAACAACCAAGAGCCAGGTGGGAAGCAGGTAAACTAGGAGGTGGAGGAAAGCCCTGCTAACTCCAAGGAAGTCTCACCAGAAAGTTTATACCCGAGACAGGAACCTTTATGAACACATGAAGTAGCCTTACAACACATAAACTCACTAGTCCATCTACCATGGTGGAGAGCCAGCGTGGTGTAATGGTTAAGAGCGGCGGACTCTAATCTGGAGAACCGGGTTTGATTCCCCACTCCACATAAAGCCAGCTGCGTGACCCTGGGCTAGTCCCAGTTCTCTTAGAGCTCTCTAAGACGCACGTGCCTCACAAGGTGTTTGTTGTGGGGAGAGGAAGTGAAGGCGATTGTAAGCCAGTTTGATTCTCCTTAAAAAGGTAGAGAAGATGGCATATAAAAACCAACTCTTCTTCTTCTTCTACCCCAGCACCATCTACTCTGACTACAGTCTATTCTACTACCGTCTACTCTGACTGGCAGAAGCTCTCCAGGGCATCAACACAGATATGCTTTTCCAGCATCTGCTACCTGAGATTCTTCCACTAAAGATGCTAGGGATCTACCATTAAAAGATGTTTCCAGCTCAAGACCCTGGAGAACAGCTCCCAATCTGGGTAGACAATACTGAGTTAGATTGACCTATGATTTGATTCAGTATGATAATGTGTTCATCCATATAATAACATTCGAAGAAACAGGCAGTTCCATACTTATTGGAACCCTGAACAAATGGGAAATTTTGGTCTAGAAGACCCCACACTGAAATAAGTGCAGCACAGCCCAATTCACTCAGCATTTGCCCCCCTGTGATGAAGTGGCATATACTCCAGAGAACAACACGGCATAAACTGTTAGGATGTGAAAACATGGACACAAATCCCACTCTAACACAAAGCACATGGGCATCCCATTCCTGAGGGCTGTGCTGGTGGCTGGAGGCAGCGCAACCACACCGCCTTCAAAGGAGGATTCAGCCCCCCTTTGAAGGCAAAAGCTGCCCTTACTTGCAAGCCCTGTGGAACCGCTCCATAGTGTTCCACGGGGCTATGCCACCTAAAAAGGTGGCGTAAGTGCAAATAAGAGCAAGGGGGGGGGGGCGTTCCTGGCCTGAAAGGGGGTTAGGAGGCCGCCAAAAGGGAATGCCCCCTGGGATGCCGGTGCACAGAAGTGCGTCGGCAGGACGCCGGCAGGAGGCCAAACCGGTATCCCAGGGCCATGCTGTCGTGGCAGTGTTGGGAGGCAGGTGTCCGCGCCCCAATCCCGGCATCCGTGCCAGTCGCAGCGGCGCAAGTGACCCAGGGGCCAGCACAAGTGGTGCGGACGCTGGCGAGGGCCCTTGTGCACCTCCAAACTACTTTCGCCCACTCAGCTCAGGAAAGGGCTGTAAGTAACCTTGGGCCACTCGCTGTTTTTCAGCCTAGCCTACCTCACTAAGTTATGTTAATAAAAGGGGAGGGCAATCATATACGCTGCTGACATCTTTGTAAGATAAAAGAACTGAGCCCCCAAGTTGTAATTTCTCTCCAGAAAGCAATAAGCAAACAGAGAAAGAAAACCACATGAATGCCTCAGATGTTAAGAAATATAACGTATGCTTTTTTTCACTATCAGAAAAGTGAGACAGAACTTCTGTCGGTCAATGCAAACTAGTTGGCAGAACCACCACGGGATTATTATCCTATCACCGAAACCTTTCTCCACCCAAAGCAGCCTTCCTCTACCTTCAGCGGCCCTTCCGACAGCAGAAGAGCAACCTTAGGTAGAGGAAGACTTCGAACTTGGCAGGGCGTGAGCCTGTCATGTGACACAGCTAAAGGGTGTGGATTCTAACCCTTTTCTTACTACTCCACTGTGCAAAGTTTATATATCTATTTATTAAATTATTTATAACCCACCATCCCCTCTGGCTCAAGTTGAACCCGTCCTCTGAGCTAAGGAGCCTTTCTCCAAATTAAATGGCTCTTTGGTTGGAGGGGGAGCCAGTTAGAGGAAGTCTCCTTAGGCCAAAGGAAGGCTACTTGGAGGATGGTCAGCTCCACCCCGGTGTATCATCTATTTCATCAAACATATCACATAATCAGATCCTGAGGCTTGTACCTAACCAAAAGAACAGACGCATTGATAAAGAATAAACCAATGGAACTGCATTGTCTTCTGTTTTAGGATAAACAAAGGAAGCTGACTTCTAAACATCTTGCAAATTGCACAGGGTTTGGGAGAAAGAGGGAGAGCAAGCTCCAAGCCATAACGGTTTATAACTGTTAATCCAATACACCTTTTATACAAACCAATAAATACACAAGTGGAAAAACAGCACAGATGTTCATCTCTAATGCAATCTCCATCCAATTTCCTAAGTGCCGTCCCTGTGTGCAAACTAGCTTAACGTTATGTTTAGCTTGCAAATTCTTTTAATAAATAATGAATGCAATAAAACCAGTAGATCAATGGCAAGCCTGAGAAATCATAAAGGTTGGGGGGGGAGAAGCCTTTTGTGTTCGAGCTGTTGCCGATTTCAAAAACTTTAATCCACAGACAGATCAATATTACTCTTTTCCTTTTTAACCCAGCGCATAAATAGTGTGTTGTCTAAATGCAGTTTAAATGCCGTTACCAGATATCCGTAACAAAGAACCTGATAGCATCGCAGGACACAACAGGAATTGAACAGTCTGGAAACTTAAATGTTTACAGAGCGATATTAAATTGCCGATAAGGAGTGGTAGATTTCAGCGCACAGGTCCTGCACGGGGAATACAAACTTACTGCGGTTCAATCGGTTTACTTCCTCGCTCACGTTTTGGGGTTTTATCTGCAATTCATAAAACGTAACCAGGGATCCGGGTCTGGCATAAAAGCACGCCAAAAAGCAAAAAGGTCAAAACATTATACAAACATCAGAAAGATAATCGCCTCATACTCATGTGGTGGGAAAGTGACACAAAAGTCCATGTGAAAAGTACAGGCGCGTGGAAGCCGTATAGTTATGACATTAATTACAGATATATAAACACAAACACTGGTACCTTTCGGGGCAGACAAAAACCCCTTTGATGCAGCGATTAATATTTCTAATTCTCAAGCTGCAGAGTCAGTGGGGAAAGCCTCCCGATTCTAGATGTTGCCCTTCAAAAACCCTGCGTTACCAGCGGCCCCCGAGATCAAAACCGCACAGCCCCAAGGGACAGTTCTAATATATCACGCAGAATAAATCTGAATCACTGGGAATCATTACATGCTACACTAGCTGTTGTACTTGGTAATTCCCGTCTAATCAAAACGCATTAAAAAAATCTACACATACATAGCAAATAATGCCAGACTGCACTGCTGGAGCTGCTTCTCAGAGCACTTTCTTTAAAAGCAGCCACCAGTAGAATAACAGGGAAATTTCTAATTTCTTTTTTCGTTCTTGTTCTAACTCCGAGTTTTTGTTTAAAATGTATTTTGTAAAGTAATCAGCAAAGACCAACCAGCAGAAAAGATTTTGTTCAGAGCAGCAAGAGACATCACAAAGGCATAAAGTGCAATGTTTTCTACTGCGATCCTACGCACAGTTCCCTTGCCATGAGTCAGATTTCGGCAGCCCCGCCATGCGCCGGACTGCAGCGTTTATTTGGAGCGCAAAGAGCAATTTGCATTCGTGCCACCAAAGTTCTCAAGGACAGCTGAAGGTGCAAACCCAACTTATCAACTGCATTCACTGCTTTATACATCTGGAAAAGCAAACGGACATGTGGGGGCAATTCTGTTTTAATATTTAGCGGGTTGAAACTGTTGTGGCTAGAGATCAAAAAGCAATCAAAAGGAACGATGACCCATTTCTGAAGTCAGGGGCTGAGATAGAAGAGATTTTTCCTCTGAACTGAAAAAGAGATGCAAAATTAAAGCAAACAGCAACTTTATGCCTTGCCAACAGAGGAGATGCAAACACTAGGAATAACTTAAAAGCCACACTCCTATGCCTCAGAGAAGATGCAAGAGTTTTGTTAGAAGATCATTCTTTCCTAGAATACAATTTCATTGTAAAACGACATGAAGACAAATCTGAAGTTTGGGGAGAGAATATATATAGCAGACGTTTTGTTCAAGTTTTAAGTACTATTTATGGATAACATCATTACCTAATGCACGGCATATTTGTTACAAGAAAAAACTTTAATGAGCTATGTAGCAAAAGTTTTGGCAAAGCAAACCCTGGGGACTCCTTCACTATCCAAATGCTTACTTTTTGTGTCTTTGTTGTAAGGAGTTTGTAAGCCATGCTATACATAGGAACTGGCCCTATCTTAACTGTACAGCTCCTAGCACGTTAGGTGTTTTATTATAAATAAAAACTGGGATGATTGATTCCAGAATTTAGTTTCAAGATACATTTCGGATTGCTTTAAAAAAAGAAGAAAAAGAAAACCTTTGCCCCATCAGACTTCTGACAAAAATTCTCCAGCTAAAACCTGAATCCCTGTCCAGTTGTAAGGTTTTAGTCTGAAGCCTGTTCAAAACACAAAAGGAGCAACCCCCCCCCCACATACACACACACAGCAAGGCTATATTCATAACACGTATGCCAAAATATAAGACATGCACACTGCCCCTTAAGTTACAAAACTTACACACCAAAATGTTCTGGGCCGATCCAAAAGCTGGCTGTGAGCTAGAGCCCACTACATTCAAGAAGAACCCTGTAATGTAATATACCCAGAAAGGGCATATGTGAGAAGGCTTCCCTCCCGCAAGTCACCTCTTATATACTGGGCAAATCAAGGGCTTTCTTAAGTAATAGTATGTTTTTCTATTACACCCTCATTTCTTGTCTTAACTGACAACACCTATGATTGCTAAATGGAGCATCCATGTTCGAATGCAGTGTGCCTTTGAATACCAGTTGCTGCAGAGGGGAGGGGGAACCAACAGCAGGGAGGGCTCTTAACTTAATCCCCAGATGTCCACTTCCCAGAAGCATCTGCTGGCCATTGTTGAAAACAGGAGTCCAGACTAGAGGGACTCTTGCTCTGATCAAGCAAGGCTCTTCTTACGTTCATACTATAACTAGGAGCCCAGCTATAATATGGAGCCCCCGCCGACACAACAATTGCCCCAACTTGTCTTTGCAAACCACAGCTGTAAGGAAGGGCAGCTTGTTCAGGGTCCAACTAAGCTGCAATGAGTGCAAATCAAAGGTTCAGACCGAAAAATCGGAAGACGACCGCTCTTTAAACTCCTGTGAATTTTAACGCAAGTGATTTACAGTGCAATCCTAACCAGCTATGGCTAAGAGCTGTGACGGATTTCAAAGATCCATCTGAGCATCTGTTTGGTGGTACAGTCCTAAGCAGAGTTGTACCCTTTTAACCTTGTTAAACTCCATGTACTTAGGAGTGTATAACTCTGTTTAGGATTGCCCCACTGAAAACACAAATCTCTCTCTGAAATCTCTCAAAACTCTTAACTGCGGTTCATCCGTGTCCCGAGTTACCCAGCACCAGCACATACTGATCTCCTATGAAGCACGGCTACCCCATACGTTAATCATCAGCTCCGTGAAAGAAAATCCGGAGAGGCTATTAAAATATTATAATGCTGGTAATAAATTGAATTTAATATGGTGGGGGGAAACGCTACACTGAAGTAACGAAAACATCCCCGCCACCCCCATTCCCTCACGCGTGCCTTAATTTGAAATAAAAGGATCTGTTAAAAAAAAATACAGTCAAGGCAGTTCACGCAACTTTATGATCTGTGATCTCAAGTTCCGCTCAACAACTTTTCTTTTATATTCAACCATGTTATTGAATGTTGGTTTTTTTAATGAGCCTGTAACTAATTAGTTCAAGTAGCAGCAACCTGCAAAATCTTTTTTTTTTAAGAACCCCCGCAAAAAAAAGTTAGAAAAGGGGTTTGTTTCCTGCCATCAATTTGCTATGATTAAATCCTTTCTGCAATGACATTTTCAACATACTAAGCCTTCTCTGACTTACACTAGCCTTCCTCAGTTGCAATGAAATATTAATGTTGAGAAAATGGTTATACTATTAAAAGACCTTGCACTATATTTAGATTTGTATATTGATTTCCACCAGTGCAGAATAATTAATTGTGCAATACAAAATTCCACTAATTTAACCCTGTCCTAGGGCTAATTAGGAAGTTAAATTTGAGGGGAGGGGGGTGTTCCCTCTGAATAATGTGAAGTTTATGGTTTTCTCCCTCTTGCTAAAGCAGTGGTTCCCAACCTTTTTTTGACCAGGGACCACTAGGACTTTTTTGTTCGATGCAGGGACCCCAAGGTTCAAAATTAAAATTCCGAGAATTTGAAAATAAACTTTAATCATAACTGTTAGTTAAACGTTAAACTTAGAATAATATTTGAATATATATTTTTATAATAGAGAACTTTTAATTGAAAATATTAATTTATTATGGGTTTATAACTTTGTTTCACGGACCTTGAACCAGTGTGCTAAAGAGACAGTTTAGGAGTTCTTTTCCCCCTTACAAAACCTGGGGGAAAGAAAGAAAGAAAGAAAGAAAGAAAGAAAGAAAGAAAGAAAGAAAGAAAGAAAGAAAGAAAGAAAGAAAGAAAGAAAGAAAGAAAGAAAGAAAGAAAGAAAGAAAGAAAGAAAGAAAGAAAGAAAGAAAGAAAGGTTACCGCCAATTTAAAAGCTTCAGTCTCTTTGACATTGCTGGCAATGTATGGGAACATTAACGCATCTGTCACGATAACAAGCTAAGAATAACATCTAGACATCAAACCAAGCAGAGAATCCATCTGAAGTGATTCATTCTGATCCGTCTCGTTGATTTATTAAACACAGGGCAACATCTGCAGCCTCACAGAGCCGCTTGGCAAAATTAATGCAAGATCAATTCAAATGGAGAGAAAAAAAGGTGCAAAAAGAGATAAATCAAAACACAATTTGCATGCAGTCCCACAATCAGGCTTATTGGGTGCAAAATGCTCCATTTCCCCTTCCCAGAGCCAATGAGTTTAAATGTATGTCTGTGTTTTATATCCCCCCCCCCACACCATCTTTTCAGAATTGGAGGATTTGAAGTGACACTGAAGAGTTCTTCTGCAGGTTGAGATGGTGAAAGGGTTGGAAAAAACACACAGACGCACAGAGAAGAAATGATTCCAAAGACCTTTTGAATATATTACATGAATACCATTAATGCCTAATTATTATTATTTTTTGCTTTAGCAACACAGAATGAGGATGTGTTGTTTTTTTTAAACAGGAGACAAAGTGGAGGAAGGTTTGCTAAGAAATTTCTTCTATAAAAACTCAAATGTGTAACAGAAATGTACAAATATTTCCCCTTCTTGTTGGCGGAGGGGGAGGAATCTGCAGCTGGAGAATTCTAGTGCTCTTGGAAATGACAAGTTGTTTTTTTAATCACTGTTGCTTCAGATTAGATTTCCCTTATAAATGAGCCTGTAAGTGATTCAAAGGCAAACAAGTGAAAAAAATATTTTTTTTTAATTTTTGGTGAGCTTCCCAAAGCGTGGGGGGAGGGGAATACAATAATCTCTCCCTCTAGACACTGAAAGTTTGCACCAATTTTAAATGTTCCTATCTTATCAATTCCACCAATTTCAAATGTTCTTCAAATGCCCAAGCGACCCATAAAGTAGCTGTATGATCATGCCCATTCTTCAGAAAAGAAGTTGCAGGTAACATAATAGTGGCTAAGGCAAGACTCGAGCCAGGGATGCCCCACCACAAATTCTTAACCGTTACATTGTGCTAGGTCAAAATCAAGACTCCTATCCACCAGCAAATTTAACAACTGACAGAGCTATATATTTTATATATATATGTTTTAAAAAAATCCGTTCTTCAATAAACATCTTTGGGAAAGTATGAAGCTACACCCACAATGTATGCAAAGAAAAAGCAGTGTCCTTTCAGTAAGCGGGCATTACAGGTCAATATGCATATTAAAATCTGCGGAGTGGCATGTGACAAGAATGCCCTAATTATAACTCTGACAACATTCCTCGAATATAAAACAGCCACACGGACTTTGCAGGGCTCCTTTTAACAGGCTCCGCAACCAAATGCAGTGTAAGAAAGTGTGCATGAAAGCAAAATGCGTTCTAACAAAAGCTCCCTCACAGTTTGGGAAACATACTAAATTTGTCGATTTTAAAGACTGGGTTGGTGGCTGATCTTCCTGTACTTGAACACTTGCCTTCCTTGGAAAAGAAGACCGCATTTCTCAACCACGCAACACACATTTCAGAGATGTAAGTTAGCACATGGCAACATTCCATAAATCCTTGGCTACGATGATCAAAAAAGAAGGATTCAGTTGGGATTGGACCCAAACTGCTTTAATGCATATCAGCTCGCTCCTGCAACTTAGAGACATACGTATTTACACAGAAGCCCTTATTATTTCAGCAGGGCTTACTTCCCCGTACAATTGCCGGCTTTAAATACGAATGATGTACAAAGTTCTAAATTCTTGGACATTTTCCAGGCGACTCTAACAGACTAAAAGGAAGACACTACTGGAAACACAGTTCGATCATATACCTTACAATAGCGACACTGCCATAAAACATCACAAGAATAAACAAGGCAGTTAATTGGCTGAATTCAAGACTACTCTATAATTTTAACTAATTGCAGCCAGCCCCAAAAGCAGAACACAAATACCAGGGAATAAGCAGATTACCACAGCAGTCTGAAACATAGTACAAACTCAATTTATTTAAATGGGACTTCCATACAAGGCATTTAGGATTTGGGGGGTGGGTACACTTTCTACTTTTTTTTTATTTGTTGTAAAAAAAATTATTGGTCGAAGCAAAAAGTTCTCCTTTTGGCTTAAAAATTTCACCTTACAAAAAGCACGGAAAACTTTCAGAATGCCATTTCAAAGCGAGCGTTGTGGCTGATTTCATACGAAGACCATCTGAAATTTTCATACTACTTCAGCCTCAAACAAAAAGAATGTACACCCCACAACAGCAGGATGTAAATGGCTGAGTGATTATTTTTGGAACAATACATATGCAAAGATTTCTCCCAACTGCCCGTTAACATCAGGGCCACTGATTTATTTATTTATTATATTTTAAGTCGCCACTCACCCCTCAACTTACAAGATTAAAACTAAGTTAGAAACAACATAAAAGCAGAGAACAAGTTCACCTTTCCGGGTGCAGGAATGCAAGTATCGCTTCTGACCCTGCCTCAGAACACAATGTTTAATTCATAACATATGAATAGGGCTAATTAGGATAGACTGACCTAAAGAAGGGAGAACTCCAACATCTATGACCTATGAGAGTTTTACTACCAACTATAGTCCAGGCTACCCCCCTCCAAATTCTAAATGGGATTTGTTTTGATGAATTAAATCATTGGATTTGTTAGGCAAGGTTAAAAAAATAAATCTAAAATATGCAACCCCACACCACAATGTGTAGTATTAAAACAGAGCAGTTCCCTTTCTTTTAATTTGCTCAAGGAAACAGGTTGTTTCACAAACCATAACGGGAACAGGATGGCCTGTTCAGAGAAGAGGCTTGCACCAGATTAACAGGGCAAGCGAAAACAACTGAAAGGACCCAAAGAGCAGGATTCGTTTTAAAAAAACAGATCTAATACAACATACAAACTGTTGCTCACTTCTTCCTATGCGCCTTTTTTGAGAGGCTGATTTCTTTCTAATTAGAGATACAAATTACATGATCTTCCTCTCTCCAGATCTCTCGTTTTTCATTTGTGCTTCACATTGCTCCATTCATCAGAGCTTATCTTTCTTCCAGACCCCACAAACACATTGCTCTATCCCTCCATCCGGTTCCAAAGCCCGCCCGCACGGTTGGATTTTTTCTCGATGGCTCTGCAACCTCCAAGCCCATCTCTTGCTCACAGCTACAACGCTGTCGTAAGATAGGCAACACAGCCCCATAGCAGGACCAAACTGGACACAAAAACTGCAAAAGACTTTGGTCGGAGCCCTACGGTTTCCAGTGATCTCCATGTGGTTACATATTCTTATTGGCCAAATACGTTGCATTGGGAAGATGGTTAGCTCCCAAATCAACTTCTGTGGAGCGGAACAGAAAATAAAGATCCAAAGAGGTACTTTAGAGGCAGCCATCCCTCGTGGAATTTTTGACTCCCCCCCTTTTAAACCACAGGCCCTTTCCCATATCACAAATGGCTTTTGAAAGCCACCTCAATTTCAAAAGCATTTTGTGGTATGGCAGGAGGAACCGCCGTTTGAGCAGCCAAAACCCCTTTGGGCATGCAGAACTAGTTGTGCAGTTCTTGGAATCCATTTCATCTGAACATTCACTGGTTTGAAAACAACAATGCTTCCATGCTTCGCATGCTTCAGCAAAAACTAGATGTGTGCTTCCCAGGAATCTGTTCCCGTCCTATTAAGTTATCAAACTGCACTTATAAAGTTAACAGCCCGGAGGCTGAAAAGTATTATGTCACAGGCAAGCCAATGTTATTGAAATCGACCCTTTCACAGAGTGAAAAAGGTAAAATTTGGCAGGAAACAACTCCAGAATTGTACCTGTTACCAAAACAACAATTAGCTCACAGTGATCAAAGGCCTAGACCTGTAGGTAAAGAACTTCTGATGAACAAAGACTATTTTGAGTACTGCTTTTGTTCAGCAGGTCAACATTTTCAGACAATGGGGTCTAAGCAGGAACCAACCACCTGACTGCAAAAGCAGAGAAAGAGTTGCAAAACACTTGCCCGGCAGTGAGTCACGGCAGACCCAATCAAACTGCCATGTGGTTTTAATGCACAAAAACACCTTCTCTGCTCACTTGTGAAAAGCACAGGAGCTTTTAAGGCAAGCCCTGCCCTACAGAAGAGAGGGTGGTTTTTTTAAAACAAGAGAATTGGATCCAACGGTCTTTAGGACCTACGTAACTTCTCACGTTTCTGACTTATTATCATGTCCAGAAGGTTTCTGCTTATGAGCGGATTTATAAAAGAAAGGAATTTATACGATCACAAAGCGAGCACCTGTAAAACTTGGAGAGAGCTGTCAGCAAACTGCAGGGTCACAAGCAAATGAGACTTCGCTAGTTCTGAAAATGCAGGCAGGGCAAAGGCTACAAACACAGCTACCTGACCGGGCTAAGTAAAGCGAGATTATTTTGGAGTTACACAAAGCAACAGTCTATAAACACGCAATGCTTTTCACAAGCTCCCGGCACACAATGCGCTCTTGTCATCACCCCCCATCTCATTTGCAGCCCTGCTGAACTTCCCATGCAGAAGAAATATATTCCCGTTCTCCAGCAAATGGAGAGGCTGAGACATTGTAAAGATGGAAAGTTTCATCAATGAAATAGAAAGGTCTAACAGGAACTTCCCTCCCCAGCCCCCAGTTGAAATGAAAACACTAAACGGTAAGTGCGCTCAGCTTCCCAGTACAGTGGCGTGTATCTTTTCCAACATGTCCTTGTTGCAAAAAACAATTGCCAAACCATTGCAGAAATAAGAGAGATTGCCAACCCTATTTATTTCTGTGAGTCTGACCCGTAGTCCTATCCACTTATCAAAGTGGCAATCTTGCCCTGGGCAAATTGACTGGATAATCCCCGAACATTAAAAAAAAAAAAAGCAACTCAAAAGGTTTCGAACACCACCCGCATACAAACCCCTCCATCATATCACCGTTAGAAAAAGTTGCGACACACTTTCTTGCCTGCTTTGCACAATCTCATTCCGTCCCAACCCCCTTTGGGCAAAGAGCGTCCTAATGAGGCCAGAATCCCATTGAGTTTCTGAGGTTTAAGGGTCAGTGCTCCCAGATGACCATAAGGGGGAGAGAGAGGGGGCAGAGCTGGTCCAGTAAGCCTGGTCCAGGACTTTCACTGATGGGAGCATCCTCCCAGGACACTCGTTTCCAGACTGACCCCGCTTCATCCACAGATGAAGGGCAGCTGCTGCCCTCTGAACAACAAAACAGTCATTTGGCCTGCTGGACGGCATTCCTGGTGGCAGAAGGGGCACGTGGGCCTGGAATCACAGGCAAACAGCCCTTTCTAGCCCGGCAAGGGTTTGGTACTCGCAATGAATAAAACGCAGAAAGCACAGTCTCGGGGAAAGAAATGCCCATGCTGGAGTTATAGTGTTTACTCACAAGATTAGGAGTGAATCATTGGGGATGGGGCATGCCTTGGAAAAAAAAACCTATTTGTTAAAATAAGGGGGGGGGAGTGAAAAAGTCCCCAAAAGTATGCTTCTATATAACTCTTGCTCGGGCAAGCTCAGACTGCTTCATGCAGGACTCCCCGGCAGAATCGCGTCCAATGGGACTGATCCTGGAAAAGAACATTTCTTTGGAGCTGCATCGCATGGACTCACATTCTCTCGCCCTCGCCTCTCAAGTCACATTCAAAGGCAACAAGTTGGTACAGAATCATCAGCTCCTTGAAGTCCCACGACTTTCAACCCAACTTACTTCAAGGTAAACCAACTTAGGATCCTCAGCTCTGAAACATATTTGTTTGGAAAACAAGGCTTGCTGGTTCCAAAGCAAGTTACTTTCCAGGAAGGAACCGCCACAGTCCTGAACATGTTCACTTAGAAGTCAGTAGAGATCAACTCAACAGGACCCTCTTCCACAGGGATCAGAGTCTCACAATTAGAACTCAGCACCCCCCAGTGTAATAATTTGACTAATTTTCCCACCACCCCTAGAATGTATTGCTTTGCACAATATACAAAAAGAAAACCTCAAAGAGTTTACCCTGGCAAATGAGTGTCTAGCATAATGTGTGAACCTGGCCTTAAGATCCTACACTCTGGGGTGGGACTTCCTTACCACAAGAGGATCCAACATCACAGCTTTTATCTTAAAGCAAAGTTTCAAAAGAATTGCATGGAAACCCAGTTTGGTACCACTAACCTAAATAAAGGTATTTTGCTGTAGCTAAAGCCAAGTGATTTCAAAGGATGCTACTCTCAAGTAAGCTCACCTAGTGCTACTGAGCGGCTCCCCAATCCAAAGGGTGCATCCCTGCAAGCAAGTCTCATTTCTTCTCCCTGCAAACCCAACTTCCACGTACCCCCGTCCCAAACCGCCCCAACCCGTCCTGACACAGAGTGCATTTCTCCCACAACCATGTCCCCCTTGATGTACGACGGCCCTGCGGTGTGGTTCACTTCAAACATCAGCCTGGCCCGCTGGTCCCAGCCGCCCCGCTTTGATCGAAGTTGATCGAAACAGACTTTATTTGCGAGGAAGCCCTTTCCTGTGGCTGGAATCCAAACAGGTTTGTTTCCTGTTTACGCAGCCCGACCCCATCAGACAACAGCAATTTGGAGTGACTCGGAGAGGACCTACTCCCGAGTCAGCAAAGACCCAAACTGCCCAGTTTTGCTTAGATGCAAACCCACACCGGTTCAGCGGGGCTCCCCAGTCAGAAGGTTGTGTTTACCCCAGGCTCTTCAAAAGAGAAGGCAGGGCTCTGCAAGAAAGCACCACTGAAAGGGAACCAGACTTTGTTTCCAAGTAAACATGTGAGCTTAGCCACCATCTACCCCCCCCCTCATTTTAACTTTAGCAGTACAACGAGCGAAGCCCATTTCCTCCAGGGGTCTTGTTCAGCATCCCGATTGGAGAATCGCCCCCCCTCTAACAGTGCCTCCATCCCGTGGCTTCAGACTACAGGAACTCGGCACAGGACGGCAGTGTAAACGGACTAACCCCCCCCCCCATTGCACTGGAAGAGTTGGGGCGAAAACGCAGGGGAGGTTTTGCCTCGGATTCGCCGCTCTCTAAATGCACCTTTCCCCCAGCCAAATGCTCAAAACTCAACCATAAGCCCCCGATGAAGAGTTTGGAGAATTCGGATAGGGAAAACGGGCATCTCTGTGTGTGTGTAAAGTGCCGTCAAGTCGCAGCCGACTTATGGCGACCCCTTTTTTGGGGGGGTTTCATGGCAAGAGACTAACAGAGGTGGTTTGCCAGTGCCTTCCTCTGCACAGCAACCCTGGACTTCCTTGGTGGTCTCCCATCCAAATACTAACCAGGGCTGACCCGGCTTAGCTTCTGAGATCTGACGAGATCAGGCTAGGCTGGGCCATCCAGGTCAGGGAAAAACGGGCATCTAGAGAGTGGCGAATCCAAGGCCAAACCTCCCTTGCATCAATGGCCATTGATGCACGGGAGGCACTCGCCCCTCTTGAAACGCACCTTTCCCCCGCCCGAACGCTCCAAACTCAACAATAAGTTCAAAAAGCCCAAAGTTTGTAATTTCTATGTTTGCAACTTGCTGGCCTGCGTTTTTATCTTCACGACTGCATATTTTATGGACCTTCTGCCACCATTGTAATATTACTTATGCAATTAAAGTTTCATTCAATAAGCCCCCCCCCCCGTGCCAAGTTGGGAGAATCGGGATGGGGGCAAGGGGCATCTCGAGAGCGGCACATCCCAGGCCAAACGCCCCTTGGTTGCAAGGAGCCCGGAGTCACAGGCTGTTCGCAATGGGTACCCCTGGAGTGGGTGGGTGGGTGGGTGGGTGGGTGCGGGGTCTCCCCCCCCCCCCAGCCCCTCACCTGGCGTTGGTGCAGTCGCTGTACAGCGTCTCGAAGTCCTTCCTGGTGATGAGCTTGCAGCGGTTGACGCCGGGCTGGATGGCGCCCAGCCCGCGCAGGATGCGCACCTGCTCCACGGTGCACACCACGGGCGCGATGTCCAGGCGCTTGAGCTTGGTGTAGACGGTGTGCAGGCCGCCCACCAGGTGCTTCAGGAAGAGGTCGAACACCTGCGGCAGGCAGATCAGCTCCTGGCCCTCCACCACGAACGAGGCCACCTTCACCCCGTGCAGGTCCACCATCTGGCACTCGGCGGCGGCGGCGCCCCCCAAGCCCGGCGCCAGGCGCGGGGACGCGGCGGGGCTGGGGGCGTACAGGGGCTCGCCGCGGAACAGGCCCCCCCCGGGGCTGCAGGCCGCCCCCACGGCCCCCGACGACGGGACCCCCGCGCCCGCCCCACCGACGCCCCCGCCCCCGCCGCCGCCGCCCCCCGACGCGGCCGGGACGCCCGGCGGGGACGACACCGCCATGCCCTCCGCGCCCGCCCCGTCCAGCCCGGCCGCCGCCACCGTCCCGCTCCGGCTCCGCGCTGCTGCTGCCGCTGCTGCCGAGGCGAGGAGGCGAGAGGAGGCGAGGAGGCGCACGAGCCCCAGCCGGCCGGCCGCGCAGCCCCAGTCGCCTCCCTCTCCCTCTCCCTCTCCCTCCCTCCCCCCGGCCGCCCGGGGGCGGGGAAGGGGCGGGCGGGGGCGGGCGAAGGCGGCCAATGCGCCGCCGCCGCCCTCGGGGCGGGACGCGGCTCCGGGGAGGGCGGCCCCCCTGTGCCGCTCGGAGGGCGGGGGCCGCTCTCGGGCCGGGGCGGATGGACCGCCGCGCCCCCCCCCCCCCAGCCACGGTCTCCAAACTCAACAATCAGCCCCCGGGCAGAGTTTTGCGCCTTCGGGTGGGGGAAATGAGCATCGAGAGAGCGGCAAATCCAATGCAAAACTCTATAGTGGCATAATACAGCTGCAGGGGCTTATGCCACTCTCGAGATGCCCATTTTCCCCATCCGAAGGCGCAAAACTCTGCACGGGGGCTTATTGCAGGGGCTTGTGCCACTCTATAGTGGCATAATACAGCTGCAGGGGCTTATGCCACTCTCGAGATGCCCATTTTCCCCATCCGAAGGCGCAAAACTCTGCACGGGGGCTTATTGCAGGGGCTTGTGCCACTCTATAGTGGCATAATACAGCTGCAGGGGCTTATGCCACTCTCGAGATGCCCATTTTCCCCATCCGAAGGCGCAAAACTCTGCACGGGGGCTTATTACAGGGACTTATGCCACTCTATAGTGGCAGGGGCTTATGCCACTCTCTAGATGCACATTTTTTCCATCCGAAGGCTCAAAACTTTGCACAGGGGCTTATTGCAGGGGTTTATGCCACTCTCTAGATGCACATTTTCCCCATCCGAAGGCTCAAAACTCTGCACGGGGGCTTATTGCAGGGGCTTGTGCCACTCTATAGTGGCATAATCTAGCAGCAGGAGTTTATGCCACTCTATAGTGGCATAATCTAGCTGCAGGGGCTTATGCCACTCTATAATGGCATAATACAGCTGCAGGGGCTTATGCCACTCTCGAGATGCCCATTTTCCCCATCCGAAGGCGCAAAACTCTGCACGGGGGCTTATTACAGGGACTTATGCCACTCTATAGTGGCAGGGGCTTATGCCACTCTCTAGATGCACATTTTTTCCATCCGAAGGCTCAAAACTTTGCACAGGGGCTTATTGCAGGGGCTTGTGCCACTCTAGTGGCATAATATAGCTGCAGGGGCTTATGCCACTCTCGAGATGCCCATTTTCCCCATCCGAAGGCGCAAAACTCTGCACGGGGGCTTATTACAGGGACTTATGCCACTCTATAGTGGCAGGGGCTTATGCCACTCTCTAGATGCACATTTTTTCCATCCGAAGGCTCAAAACTTTGCACAGGGGCTTATTGCAGGGGCTTGTGCCACTCTATAGTGGCATAATACAGCTGCAGGGGCTTATGCCACTCTCGAGATGCCCATTTTCCCCATCCGAAGGCGCAAAACTCTGCACGGGGGCTTATTACAGGGACTTATGCCACTCTATAGTGGCAGGGGCTTATGCCACTCTCTAGATGCACATTTTTTCCATCCGAAGGCTCAAAACTTTGCACAGGGGCTTATTGCAGGGGTTTATGCCACTCTCTAGATGCACATTTTCCCCATCCGAAGGCTCAAAACTCTGCACGGGGGCTTATTGCAGGGGCTTGTGCCACTCTATAGTGGCATAATCTAGCAGCAGGAGTTTATGCCACTCTATAGTGGCATAATCTAGCTGCAGGGGCTTATGCCACTCTATAATGGCATAATACAGCTGCAGGGGCTTATGCCACTCTCGAGATGCCCATTTTCCCCATCCGAAGGCGCAAAACTCTGCACGGGGGCTTATTACAGGGACTTATGCCACTCTATAGTGGCAGGGGCTTATGCCACTCTCTAGATGCACATTTTTTCCATCCGAAGGCTCAAAACTTTGCACAGGGGCTTATTGCAGGGGCTTGTGCCACTCTAGTGGCATAATATAGCTGCAGGGGCTTATGCCACTCTATAGTGCCATAATCCAGCCGCAGGGGCCTATGCCACTCTATAGTGGCATAATATAGCTGCAGGGGCTTATGCCACTCTCTAGATGCACATTTTCCCCATCTGAAGGCTCAAAACTCTGCACGGGGACTTATTGCAGGGGCTTATGCCACTCTCTAGATGCACATTTTCTCCATCCGAAGGCTCAAAACTCTGCACGGGGGCTTATTGCAGGGGCTTATGCCACTCTATAGTGGCATAATATAGCAGCAGGAGCTTATGCCACTCTATAGTGGCATAATCTAGCTGCAGGGGCTTATGCCACTCTATAATGGCATAATACAGCTGCAGGGGCTTATGCCACTCTCTAGATGCCCAAAGGTGCAAAACTTTGCACAGGGGCTTATTGCAGGGGCTTGTGCCACTCTATAGTGGCATAATATAGCTGCAGGGGCTTATGCCACTCTATAATGGCATAATACAGCTGCAGGGGCTTATGCCACTCTCGAGATGCCCATTTTCCCCATCCAAAGGCTCAACACTCTGCACGGGGGCTTATTGCAGGGGCTTGTGCCACTCTAGTGGCATAATATAGCTGCAGGGGCTTATGCCACTCTATAGTGCCATAATCCAGCCGCAGGGGCTTATGCCACTCTACTGGCATAATACAGCTGCAGGGGTTTATGCCACTCTCTAGATGCACATTTTCCCCATCCGAAGGTTCAAAACTCTGCACTGGGGCTTATTGCAGGGGCTTGTGCCACTCTATAGTGGCATAATATAGCAGCAGGAGCTTATGCCACTCTATAGTGGCATAATCTAGCTGCAGGGGCTTATGCCACTCTATAATGGCATAATACAGCTGCAGGGGCTTATGCCACTCTCGAGATGCCCATTTTCCCCATCCAAAGGCTCAACACTCTGCACGGGGGCTTATTGCAGGGGCTTGTGCCACTCTATAGTGGCATAATATAGCTGCAGGGGCTTATGCCACTCTATAGTGGCATAATCTAGCGGCAGGGGCTTATGCCACTCTATAGTGGCATAATACAGCTGCAGGGGCTTATGCCACTCTCTAGATGCACATTTTCCCCATCTGAAGGCTCAAAACTCTGCACGGGGGCTTATTGTTGAGTTTGGAAAATATGGATGGGGGGGAAAGTGCGCCTAAAGAGTGACAAATCCAAGGCAAAACCTCCCATGAATAAATGGCCCTTCTGGGGGAAGTCCCGCTCCCGCTGGCCGTCGAGGCGGGGTGGCTTTGCTGGGCCGGCGCAGGAGGCTCTTTACGCACGTGCCTGGGGTCTGCCGCTCTCTGGATGCACGTTTTCCCCTTCCGGATTCCCAAAACTTTGCAATGGGGATTCATTGTTGAGTTTTGAGCACTGGGATGGGGAAAACGTGCATCTAGAGAGTGGCGAATGCAAGGCAAAACCTCCCGTGCATCGATGGCCATTGATGCACGGGAGGCTTGGCCTTGGATTCGCCGCTCTTTAGATGCACGTTTTCCCCATCCCAGTGCTCAAAACTCTGCATGGGGGCTTATTGTTGAGTTTTGAGAATTTGGGTGGGGAACATGTGCATCTAAGCGGCGGATCCAAGGCCAAACCTCCCGTGAATCCAAGGCCTGGGACTGCCTTCTGGGTAAACTTGCGTGTTGGTGGGAGCCTTGCTAGCAAGACCCCGCGCTGCAATAGACTTGAGGTTTCTTGGGAGCGAGTCCCGCTTGGGTTTCCTCCCAAGTCAGCTGCACAGCATGGGGGCTTTCCTTGCCAAACGTCGAAGTGTGCACGGGGTTGTGCCTGAAGTCCAAGAAGGGTGATTTGGAACAGGGGTATGAATAAGCAAGGATTTGGGATTCCTTCCGACACGAATGGAAGGGAAAGCCTCCTCGCCGGTAGACACGTGTGAGTTAACCCCGAGATTCTCACGGTTTATTCATCTGAAATGTTTTAGAGCCAGCGTTCAGACTATAACACCGCCAAGTCGACTTATGAATCAACACAGTAATTTCAATCTTTTTTTTTAATTCAGAGAAATCCGTTTCATCATCACAAGTCTGCAAGCAAGAATCATTCAACGCCAGTACTTGGAAAAGGAATTGAGTATCGCGAACATTTGGGAAGTGAGGATTACTCAGAAGTAAGAGTTGCTGACTTCAGTGGGGCTTCCAAGTTACTGTGCCTGAAACCCAAGCTTCACCAGTGTATCCAGGCGCCTCAGTGGTCCTCAACCTTTTTTCAACTTTGTTTCCTTCCTGTGGGCCCCCTGTCCTGCTGGTAGAAAGGTAGCTGTTTAAATGCTCTGTTTGTAAATAGCCAGGGAACAAAGAAGCATAAACAGCCACACAAAATGCACACGTGCAGTTCTTATTGGGAAACTGACATTTACAAAAAAATACCCCACAAAAAGGGAATACAACTCGCTAATAAACAATGTTCGCATACAAGGGAGAACAAAGCCTCTACCACTGTTTTCTATTTTCTTCACTTTTCCGTTTTCTTTTTCCCCCTGTTTTCTGTCACTTCTCTGTTTTCTTCACTTCTCACTTCCCTCTGTGGCCCCCTAGTCTCCTGCCGTGGCCCCCCATTTACACAATTTTCACCTGTGGCCCCCTTGGAATATCCTGGGGGGGCATATGGCCCCAGGTTGAGAACCACTGCCCTACAGCACAGTCCAAATCCAAATCGATTCATTGAAGTCAATGGGTTCAGAAAAGTGTAACTCTTTTCAGGATTGCACTGTGCAGCACTCAATTTCCCACTCTGCCATTTCACTTGACGGGGCAGCCATTGAAACAGGTGCCTGTGTATGCCAAGAGATTTAGGCTGCAATGGTACAAACACTTCTTAGGGAATAAGGCTCATTGTACTGTGGTGGGGGTGACTTTCTTTTCAATCAACATGCCTTTATTCCTTCTTTCCTGATTTTTATACCTATAGCAATTTACAGTAATAACAACACACCTCTTGAAAACACTGTTTGAAAAATCCGATAAAACAGCAAAACTTACAATCCTATTATTATAGTGCAATCCTATAGGACTGCACTGTAAATCAAACCAGAAAATAACAATCAAATTATCATGTGATGGTAAAATGGAGAAGGGGGAAATTAAATGAATAAATGAGTATAAATAAATGAATAAATAAAAACTAAACATAAAATGGCAGTAATGGGGATGAGTTACAAACTGATGTCAGTAAAGAGGGACAAATGGAAAAATTACCAATAAGACAACCGAGATAGGTAAATAAACCAACAACCAAGTCTTGGGTTGGTGTTGAAAAATCAGAAATCACACCTCCTTATACTGAGACAAACTTCCCATATTTTCTTGAAAGGAAGTCGACCCGGAATGTAAAACGACCCCATCAAAAAATGTTATATACTAAAAAGTGTGGTTTTTATTACTGGACATAATTGCCTTGTATGTGAATTTAACACACACACACACTTTCTTTGATGGCATACCTGGGGGGGGGGCGGAATCTAGTCTTGCATTTGAGCAAATACTGTTAACTCAGTAGTATCCACTGAGACATACCTTTCTTTCCCAGTCCCAATATCTAAGGTCTTTTAACTAGATATGCTAGGGAAGGGCTGTGGCTCAGTGGCAGAGCCTCTGCTTTGCATGCAGAAGGTCCCAGGTTCAATCCCGGCATCTACTGTTTAAAAGGACCAGGCAGTAGGTGATGCGGAACACCTCCGTCTGAGACCTTGGAGAGTTGCTGCCAGTCTGAGTGGACAATACTGACCTTGATGGACCAATGATCTGATTCAGTATAAGGCAGCTTCACATGTGTCATGTGTGGGATTGAACCTGGGACCTGGAAGCATGTAACATATGTACCCTAGCCACAAAGGAACAGACAACAGTAAAGGGAAAGATGTCCCAAATCCAAGGTGCCACACCTGAGGAAGCCTGAGCAGGCCTCCCCTCCCTTCTGAAGGTGGAGTCCCACAGAAATATGTTTGAGGTCAGATTCATTTCAATGGCCAAATTTACATTTCCAAGGAAATGAGTTTAGAGATGTGTGGAAGGCACACGTAGACTGGCAAGTTTGTTGTACTATTGGGACTATCCTTCAGGTATTAAGAAGCCAGATTAATTTAATTAAACAAAAAAGGGGGGTCAATGGGATGTGCTTCCAAGCGGCGGAGTTTTGGCGAGAAAGCATGCTTACGAGCTGCTTCAGGTGGCAACCTATCTTTTAGGCTGTGCTGTTTTGTTTTAGTTTTTGCCACCAAATCACAGCTGACATATGGCGACCCCAGAGGGCTTTCAAGCAAGAGGCTTTCAGAGGTGGCTTGCCATTGCATGCCACTAGAGTAGCAACTCTGGGCTTCCTTTGTGGTCTCCCATTCAAGTACCAATCAGGGCTGACCATGCTTGGATTCCGAGATATATGACGAGATCAGCATAGCCTGGACCATCCAGGTCAGAGCTGGCTGCACTGTACTAACATAACATAAGAAAAGCCACACTGGCTCAGACCCATCAAGTCCAGCAGTTGGTTCACACAGTGGCCAACCAGGTGCCTCTAGGAAGTCCACAAACAAGACGACTGCAGAAGCATCCTGCCTGTGTTCCACAGCACCTAATATAGGTATGCTCCTCTGATACTAGAGAGAATAGGTATGCATCATGATTAGTATTCATTTTGACTAGAAGCCATGAATAGCCCTCTCTTCCATGAACATGTCCGCTCCACTCTTAAAGCCTTCCAAGTTAGCAGCCATCACCACATCCTGGGGCAGGGAGAGTACTATAATACCCTTCCCACAGAAGCAAGCTTTGGCATCAACACACAGACTCTCTCGCTGGATCAGGAAACATGCTCAAAATGCGCACAAGGTGCAAATCCACATTATGATGTGCATCCAGATGGAAAGCATCTGATGCGTAGTTCATCTATGCTACAAGGAATGAACGTGACTGGCCTGGCCACAGACACGCATGGCAGATATCTAAGATGGCACAATGGAAAGGGTGGTCATCGTGCCAGTTCCCCATATGAACTGAGTGTACCCCAACGTTCTCAGGGCCATTGCAGGGGGTTCTGGAAACCTTAAGAGAGCCAGCATGGTGCAGTGCTTAAGAATGGTGGACTCTAATCTGTAGAACCGGGTTTGATTCCTCTCTCTTCCACATGAGTGGCGGACTTTAACTTGGTGAACTGGGTTTGATTCCCACTCCTCCACATGAAGCCAGTTGGGTGACTTTGGGCTAGTCACAGTTCTTTTAGAGCTCTCTCAGCCCCACCTACCCCACAAGCTGTCTATTGTGGGGAGAGGAAGGAAAGGAGATTGTAAAACGGTTTGATTCTCCTTAAAAGGAGGAGAAAATCGAAATATAAAAACCAACTCCTCCTGTCTTCTTCTTCAGCCTGCCCCAGAATGAAGGCCACTTAGGTGCTGGCTGTTCATTCCCACCTGTTGCCTTTGATGCTCAACAATCTGCACCACCAATTCTGGTTTTGTCAAGTCAAGGCAATCTTTATTTGAAAGCTGCTTTTGAGAAAGGAAACAGTATGCATCAAAAACATGGATTAAGTATTTTTCTAAGCAAATGTTAATAGATGGTTATATAAACAGAGCATTTTATATTGTGCATGTGGGAGGTGTATTTCACTTAGATATAGTTTTTATAATCATAAGCCGGTTTGAGTCTTCCTTAAGTGGTAGAGCGTCAGCATATAAAAACCAACTCTTGTTCTTCTTTCAAGGCAAAAGACATTCAGAGGCGGTTTGCCATTGCCTGCCTCCGGGTGGGCTGAGAGAGTTCTGAGAGAACTGTGACTGGCCCAAGGTCACCCAGCAGGCTTCATGTGGAGGAGTGGGGAATCGAACCCAGTTTGCCAGATTAGAGTCTGCTGCTATTTACTACACCACACTGGCTCTCTGTCATTTATTACAACATACATAGACCGTCTGTCTCAGCATAACATTATAAATTAATTAAACATACATTAATTGTCATTAATTACGATTCACACATATGCTAATTGAGCACTCGATAAAGTGGACCATATCTATATCTCATCCATCTGTCTATCCATCTATCTCCTAAGGACGCTTTCCTGGAAGCAAACTCCATTGGATTCTGAGTAGGATTTTGAGCAGACCTGCTTAGTACGGCACTGTAAATATGTTGGTGTTTTCAAGTGCCACCAGACTACTCTTTTTTCTTCTGGCAACCCAACTGAAACATAAAAAGGGACATCCCCAGCACAACACACCAGAGGAGGGGTTGTAGCTCAGTGGTAAAGTACATTATAGAATCATAGAGTTGGAAAGGGCTGCACAGGCCATCTAGTCCAACCCCCTGCTCAATACAGGATCAGCCTAGAGCATCCCTGACAAGTGCTTGTCCAGCCTCTGCTTAAAGACTGCCAGTGAGGGGGAGCTCACCACCTCCCTAGGTAGCTGATTCCACTGCCAAACAACTCTTACTGTAAAAAAGTTTTTTTTCCTAATATCCAGCCAGTACCTTTCCGCCAGCAATTTAAACCCATTATTGCAAGTCCTATGCTTTGCTGCCAACAGGAACAGCTCCCTGCCCTCCTCAGATACTCAGATACCTCCTCAGTTCAGATACTGAATAAATGATTCATCATTTAAGAATGAAATGTTGTCAAGGATTTCCTTCAGAAACCTCTCTGGGGAGGAAAATGGGAAGCAACATAGTACATAGTGTGTGCAATATCCTCCGCAACTAAATAAGCCACGACGCAGAGGGTCTTTGGCATATCACTGAATTGGGATCTATGTATATTGTTGAAACGTAACCTGCCTGGGGAGATAGTTTCAGAGGGTAGCCATGTTGGTCTGCCGTAGAACAGCTAGATTCGAGTCCCACAGCCCCTTAGAGACCAAGAAGATGAGCTTTCAAGAGGCAAAGCTCCATCATATCCTGAAAATCTTGTTGGGTCGGTTATGCATGGGAGTTTTACCTGAGGTTTGTTGCTTGCTGGACCCACACTTTCCTGTTGGGAATCTATGCACGAGCAGTCTCCAAACTCAATCAAGTCCCCGCCCCATTAAATGCTGCTTTGTAATTGACTTACTTTGTAGTGCTTACTGTGAGAGAAAAGCCCTCCCCCTGAAACCAAATGGCAGCATAAAAAAGCATTTTAAGAATTAAAAACAAAAAATGGAGCAATCTAATAGGGGAGGGGGAGAAATCCAAGCTTCATTTTTAAGGAGCCTTTCTTCTGCTCAGAAAGAGCTCCCAGAAAGTAGGAATCATTTGAATCCCTGCCTCTTTACGCCCTGCTTTGTAATTGGCTGTGAGAGAAACCAAACTTACACGTCCCGCACTTTGCCTTATGCACGGGGATTTCACCCGGGCTGAGCTCAGGGGACAGGGAAGAATCGGGTTAACAGAGGAACACAAAGTCCCGAGATTTGTGAGGGCTGGCAGCGAGGTCATCTCTAATGGATGGAAAACTCACGCATAACTCCAAGGAACAATCAAGACAGACTAAGGGCAAACGTGAGTGAAAGTACCCATGCATAAACGACCTTGGTCTCTAAGGGGCTACTGGACTCAAATCTAGCATTTCTACCTAGTGAGGGAAAGGACAATACAGAAGGAAAGGAAGAAAGGGACAGCGACCTTCTTTCCAGTAGAGAGTTGATTTTCCTCTCCCAGAACTGTTGTTACATTATTTTGGAATTCCCACAATGGTATATCACAGTTCATAATGGCTGGTCCATACATGCAGGTACAGTGGACTTCAAAAGGTTTCATTCAAGCATACTTCAGAACAGACTGAATGAAGGTGACCCACTCCTCTCTGAGTGATGGGGAGCAAAAGGGCTTGCTGCCATCTGGCACAGCTGCTCATCCTCAAAACATTCTGGCAAGGTCCTAATATCCAAAAATGAGCTTATACTTATATAGAACAGGCAGTCGATTGCCACATTTTATTGGGGAAATCAGTTGTGCAATAGGTATGCCTGCATGGCAGATCTGGACATTAAGCTCCCTGTGCAGACATTCAAGGTGTGGGTGAGCGGCCATACCAGGTGGGAAGGGTGGAGAAGCGTGCCGTCCCTCCCCACCAAATGTAAAGAGTCGCTTTCATGTTATGAATAATGGATCGAATTCAGCTTGACAATTCGGTAATGCGCTCTACCTGGTGGTGCCTTTGAGAACAGTCTGGAAGTTTCATTCGATGCAAAACGCGGCAACAGGATTGCGGACCAGGGTGAATTATAGAGATGGTCTTAGGCCGTCTTAAGCCAATGGCTCTGTTTGTGGGTTTGCTTCCAAGCCCAATGACCCTTGAAGCCTCCAACCACTTGTTGCTGAGGTATATCAGGACTGCCTGCTCCATTAAAAGGTCAATTAAAAGGTCTGTCAATTAAAAGGTCATCTTTGGTCTTGTTCCATCTCACACCCTTACTAGAGGTGAGACAAGCCATATCCACAGAAAGGGCCTTTCAGTTTGGGGCACCCAAATTATGGGATGCTCTTTCCTATTCTGGCCTCTATTGTTAAACCTTTGGTGACAAGTTAAGATTTTCTTATTTACTCCGGCACTTTTGTTGACCAAGTGGCAGCTGTCTCTGTCTCTTCCAAACTCGAACCTGCTGTTTTTTGTTCACCCATCTCCCTAGGGTTGCCAGCTCCAGGTTGAGATTTTTGGGGCGGAGCCTGAGGAGGGCGGGGTTTGGGAACGGGAGGAACGTCAGTGCCATACAGTCCAATTGCCAAAGGGGCCATTTTCTCCAGGGGAACTGATCTCTATCGGCTGGAGATCAGTTGTAATAGCGGGACATCTCCAGCTACTACCTGGAGGTGAGCAGGCCTACACCTTCCCCACAATTGTCAAAGAGTTGGACGGTGCCTTGAAGGTAAAGGGTGGCCATTCAACTTACAGGGAAATTTCCTGGTGGGTCACTGCACTAGAAGGACACTGGTGGCCAGGAGCAAGCATGCCCAACCTGTAGCAACTCTATCAGAGCCTCAGGGGCCAGTGAACTGAGGCCCTTCATCAGCAATCATCATTAGTGTCAGTTCACTAATTGTCTTTTCCCTCACGGCTGGTAGTTTTCAGGAGGAAACAATGAGTGATCTAATACACGACCTTTTCCCTGATGAGCTGAGGGCCCACTTGGCTTGGCGTGTTCCAGGGCCCTTTTCATTTCTCGGTCTTCTCCTGCCTGAAGGACATCTGGTCCAACTCCTCTGCTTAGTGCCCAATAAAAAGTAATCCAGCCTCTGTTCAAAGACCTCCAGTGAAGCCTCATCTTCTCTAAGCCCTGAGGAGTACTTGAAAAGAACCACAAGGAGACCATCTTCTAACAAAGCCCTTCGAGGAAAAATGAGCCAAGCTTTCTGAGCCATTCACCTAACAGAGGAATAAAAGAAGAAGAGTTGGTTTTTATATGCCAGCTTTCTCTACCACTTAAGGGGGACTCAAACCGGCTTACAATCACCTTCCCTTCCCCTCGCCACAACAGACACCCTGTGAGGTAGGTGGGGCTGAGAGAGCTCTAAGAGAGCTGTGACTAGCCCAAGGACATCCAGCTGGCTTCATGTGGAGGAGTGGGGACTAGAGTCCACCTCTCCGAAGTACTACACCACACTGGCTCTCCTATGTACTTGTCTATTGGCACAGATCCTCATAAGACCCTCCCCTGAGGGCCAAACTACACATTACAGTGGCCAACTCTTGCCACCAATGCCATTTTAAAGAATTAGGCCATTCAAAATCAGGCCATTACAGCCTTTTTAAATGGCCAAATTCTCCTGTAGAATGGTGTCAGCCGTGGCTGCCATAACATCTAGTTTGACCCTGAGTCTTTGACAGCTGAAGCAGGTAGTGACCAAATGCAGAGCCTTTTCTCTAGTGGCCCCTCCTAAGACATACTCGCCTGTTGACTACATTGTCATCGTTTAGATGCCAAGTGGAGACTGCATCATTCTCTTGTACTTTTGGTTTCAATCCAGTTTAAAGGTTCATTTTGCTCTGGCTTCGCTGCTGTCTAAGGATTTGTAAAAATAATGTTGACTTCCTGTTGCCATTGTACTGATTTATGATATACCACATGCTTTCTGAGTTTTCATTTGTAAACTGCTTTCAACAGTAACGGAACAACTGACTATGCATATTTTAACAAAGGACTGAGCCTGCTCATTTCAGTGCAACAGTAATGGGTTTGGGGAGCAAGCCTAAGGAGATCTACTCACAAGCATGCCAGATGTTATTCAATGATGCTTACTCCCAGGAAAGCATCCTTCGGATTGCATCCTTAAAACCAGCGTGGTGTGGTGGTTAGAGTGTCAGCCTGGGATCTATGAGACCCAGGTTCAGGTCTTCCGTCTGCCACAGGAGTTTGCTGGGTGACTTTGGACGAGTCAGTGAGAGCCAGTGTGGTGTAGTTGTTAAGAACGGTGGTACGGAGCGGTGGACTCTGATCTGGAGAACCGGGTTTGATTCCCCACTCCTCCACATGAGCGGCAGAGGCTAATCTGGTGAACCGGGTTGGTTTCCCCACTCCCACAACTGAAGCCAGTTGGGTGACTTTGGGCTAGTCACACTCTCTCAGCCCCACCTACCTCACAGGGTGTCTGTTGTGGGGAGGGAAAGGGAAGGTGATTGTAAGCTGGTTTGATTCTTCCTTAAGTGGTAGAGAAAGTCAGCCTATAAAAACCAGCTCTTCTTCTTTTTCTTCTTCTACTACTACTTTATGCATCCTCAGTCTAGCCTCCTTCCCAGGGTTGTTGTTTTGAGGATAACGTGGAGGAGAGGAAAACAATGTCACAAGCTACGTTGAATCTCCACTGGAGGAAAAAGTGGGGTATAAATATCTCAATAAACTCCTTCAATGCAACCCATCCTTTCTATCATTCATCCTCTCCAATATCCACTGAGATCAGTCACTGACATTCCTATTTTCCAGAGAAAGAGAAGAAAGGACCAGCAATAGCAATTTCTCGGGCCACCCAATGAGTTTGCAAGGAACCAGGGCCTTGGTCCACATTCCATCCACTTTTTAGGGGTTGTATTTTCAACCACAAACAACAACAAACATGTAAAGGTCTTCAAACAGGAAACATAAATCTGATTTATAGGTTTTGCATCTTTTTTGGGTGTTTCCCCCCCCTTCCTTTCCTCCCTTTCAAGGAATTTTTGCTTGCAGATTAATGAGACTATCAAATTCCACTCTCTGGGATTTTTTTTCCCCTTTTGACTTTAATGCCTTCCATAAGCTAAATATATTTCTAAATAAGGCTGAGTTTTTGCAAGGCCAGAGGAAGCCTTGCGCATCAAAACCTCGGCATGTTAGAGTGGCATGAAGCAATATAAAATCATAAAGGCTGTAGTAAAAACGGTACCCTTGAGAGGCGACAATCCATGGAGAAGGGAACCGCACTTACGCTAAGGAAACGCTCAAGGTTTGTGAATTAATACCAAGCACTGGCCCAGCTCAGCTGAGCGTAGAAGAAGCCGAGTGCATTAGCAGACGTGATTGTTTCTTCATAATTTTACAGGACCACACGAAGATGCTGGAGCATACGGCCAACTTCAGGGTAACGACACGTTTCTAACAGTCTGCACCTCTTCACATTGCTGTATTCTTCTCAAGGGGTGGTGGAAACCGTTGCACCCTGGCACCCCATCCTATCAGATCTCAGTAGCAGTTACCAAGAGCTAGCTTGGTGTAGTGGTTAAGAGCGGTGGACTCTAATCTGGAGAACCGGGTTTGATTCCCCACTCCTCCACATGAGCGGCAGACTCTAATCTGGTGAACCCGATTGTTTTCCCCATTGCTACACACGAAGCCAGCTGGGTGACTTTGGGCTAGTCACAGTTCTTTTAAGAGCTCTCTCAGCCCCACCTACCTCACAGGGTGTCTGTTTTGGGGAGGGGAAGGGAAGGTGATTGTCAGCCGGTTTGATTCTTCCTTAAGTGGTAGAGAAAGTTGGCATATAAAAACCACCTCTTCTTACAAACCTGTTGCCATGGCCTGGTAACTCCTGCGCATTGCACCGTGGGGTTCTGGGTTCAAATCCTGTCCTTGCTGATGGAAGTCAGTACCTTTTTTAAAATGGAGATGGGTCATATCTCAGCTGTAGAAGTCATGCTTCACTCCCTGACATCTCTCGATTAAAGAATTGGGCGGGGGGACCATGGAGACAGACAACTCAATATGAGAGCCAGTATGGTGTAGTGGTTAAGAGTGTCAGACCAGTATCTGGGAAACCCAGGTTCAAATCCCCACTTGTGCCATAGAAACTTGCTGGGTGACCTTGGGCCAGTCACACTCTCTCTGACTAACCTACCTCACAGGGTTGTTGTGAAGTTAAAATGGAGGAGAAGAGAGTGGTGTAAGTCGGTTTAGGTCCCCATTGGGGGGAAAGGCAGGGTATAAATAAATTAAACAAATAAATAAAATAAATAATATGATTTGCTTTCATGTCATATCTGGGTTGGGTCTGGGGCATGGAAGCAGAAGAGATCTTTGTCAGGTAGCCCACAGTGGCTCTCAACAGTCCTGATCTTAAATAGTTAGGCTGGGAAAGACCTCCATCTTTGACAGGACTGGCATGACAATTTTGGGCTCCCTCTACAAGGACATGAGCCCCGTGGCGCAGAGTGGTAAGCTGCAGTACTGCAGTCCAAGCTCTGCTCAAGACCTGAGTTTGATCCGGACGGAAGTTAGTTTCAGGTAGCTGGCTCAAGGTTGACTCAGCCTTCCATCCTTCAGAGGACTTTTCCTGCTGCCCTCAACTTTTCCTAGCATGACTGTCTTTTCCAGTGTCTCTTATCTTCTCAAAATGTGACCAATGTTTGACAGCCTCAGTTTAATTATTTTAGCTTCTAGGGACAGTTCAGGCTTGATTTGATCTAGAACCCACTAATTTATCTTTTTGGCAGTCCACATCAAAATGATACGGTATGCTCACAGGAGTGATGAAAGAGTTAGCAATCCTAAAATCGGTGCAAGCTTTAAAGGTCTCTCAAAATGTCTGTCTTTGGGGTCTATTGCCGTATTTACTTAGAAGGAAGATGATCCTGAGTGTGAGACACCCCTGCCCCAAAAGTCTAATACACAAAAGCAAAACAATTGCACATCTTTGTAGCTTGTAGCCCACCATACTGAAAAGCAATAAAGCACGTGCTTTGCAGATGAAGGTCAGTCCAGGTTCAATCTCTGGCATCTCCACTTAACAGGTGAGGAGAAGGAGAAGGAGAAGGAGAAGGAGAAGGAGAAGGAGAAGGAGAAGGAGAAGGAGAAGGAGAAGGAGAAGGAGAAGGAGAAGAAGAAGAAGAAGAAGAAGAGCTGGTTTTTATATGACGACTTTCTCTACCACTTAAGGAAGAATCAAACTGGCTTACAATCACCTTCCCTCCCCGCAACAGACACCCTTTGAGGTAGGTGAGGATGAGAGACTGTGACTAGCCCAAGAACACCCAGCTGGCTTCATGTGGAGGAGTGCGGAAACCAACCCGATTCACCAGATTAGCCTCCTCCACTCATGTGGAGGAGTGGGGAATCAAACCCGGCTCTCCAGATCAGAGTCCACCGCTCCCAACCACTGCTACACCACGCTGGCTCTCAAAGCAGTTTGAAGGGGTCCGGAGCTGTGGGGGGGGGGGAGGAGAATTCTGTGAGGTCAGAAGCTGCTATAACTTTGTCCCTTGATGGGACAAGGAGGGGTTTACTACCTTCCAAGTGGCAAACAATGACCACGGATTGAGCCAGCGTCAACACAGAAATCCCAGGACAGCGCCTGAATGCAAGCATGCTTACTTTTAAAACCTGTATATTAAAGATGCCCTTCAGCGGAATAATTACCTGATCCATTGGCTTATTGGGGTCAAGCATAGGTGGAGGGCCAGCCCCCCGATTGCAAACAACACTTCCGAATCCAATATATCTATCCATTTGAGCTTTGCAAAAACTAACTTGTAACCCTTCTGCTTGATCTCGACAAACAGGGGAATAGAAGGGGCCGCTTTTCATTACAGATTTTTAAAAAAATTGATGGACAGTTTTCATACTGCAAAAAAACAGCCAAAGGGGAATGTGATGGTTTCTGGTGTTTAATGTGCTAGACAAAATACCGGGAGTGGAGGGCAATTTGTGAGGGAGCAACGTTCTTGGAAACGGATCCACACATTAAAATATTCCTCAAAGGCGGAAGGGAAAGGGGCAGTTAGAACAGGGCTGGACCCCCACATAGGTTTGACAAGGTCCCCCCTGGCCATTGGTGGGGGTTGGGGGGTAGATTTGCCAGAACCAGGCTGGGAAACTCATGGAGATTTGTGGATGGAGCCTGGGGAAGACAGAGACCTCAGTGGAGAACCATGCCACAGAGTCTGCCCTTCAAATCATCCATTTTCTCTAGGGGAACTGATCTCTGTAGTCTGGAGATGAGCTGTAATTCCAGGGGATCCCCAGGTCCCACCTGGAGGATGGCATCCCTACCTCCACAGGATAAATCCTATTCAATAATCACATAAAATAAATATTCCAGCCCGCCTTACTGAAAAACAGCAGAGCACCAGTTTTGCATGCTAAAGGTGCCAGGTTCAAGTCCTGCATCTCCACTTCCAGGATCTCTGGTAGTTGGTTAGCAACTTTTTCAGCCTGAGACTATGGAGAGCCATTGCCAGTAGGAATAATACTGAGCCAGATGCTACCCCAATGGTAAGGCAGCCTCTGGGGAGCTGTGCTTGTCTGAGAACTCCCTAATGAAAGGAGTCAGCCTTTTTTTTTAGAATTAAAGAGCTGAACGACTTCAAAATTCACAGCAAGAGATCCACGAACAGCCAGGATAAGAAAGTCTGTTTGCATAATTTAAAATATACAGTTTAACAATGACTGATAATCAAAGTATTATTTAATAATTCATTTGGTTTTCACAGCCCAAATACTGGTAAATGCCCTACCTGGCCCCACTCACTTCCTAAAAACACTTGGCGGGCACCAGAAAAAGTGTTGGTGGCTACCATCGTCCCCACGGACACCACATTGGGGGACCCTGCTCTAAATATCACTAAGTGGCTCCGCTCTAAAGCAAGTTAATCCTAAAAGGCACCACTACCTTATAGAATTCGTTGCTGTACGATGTCATGATGGTAACTGGCTTTAAAAGAGGACTGGACAAACACATTCATAGAGGATAGATTTATCAACGGATATTAACTATGACGGCTAAACGGAACCTCCATATTCAATGGCAGTTTAGCTCTGAAACACAGTGGCCGAGAGGGGGCTGTTGATCTCCTGCTCTGTTTGTGGGCTTCCTGGAAGCACATGGCTGTCTATGGTTATAATTTATTTATGTTAGTGATGTATACCCTACTTTTCCTCCAGGCTTCACCCAAAAAACCTCCCACCAGTGGTAGGAAGACCAGCATTTATAAGAGAACCAGGTCGAGGCCAGCAGGACACTTCTCGGGCCGGGGACCACCAGTGGTAGATTATCTTAACCTTCTCTGGGGAGTATACCAGGAGAGGTGGACCTGCCGATTTTGTTGTGTCGATTCGGGGTTCTGAGACGTGGAGAATACTATTTAAACCAGCCGTACATTAAACTGCAGACAGTCATTCTTTTTCTAGGCCAGTTTTGCTCCAAGGTGTGTTAAAAATTTAAAATCTCCCACGCACACACATTAAAAAAACACACAATGAAATGCATTTCCAAGCCTTGATTATCAATAGAAAAATGATCCCCTTTCGTGTAATTAAATGAATAGTATTAATATGTGCATAATACAAAAATCAATAAATAATGAATTACCCCTGATTGTAATTGAATGTTTTCTTAATTTTATTGTCAGCCATGATAAATAATCAGTACTCTTATACTGCATTAAATTAATTAGAGTGTCATTTCTATTACATACATCAGCAGTGAAGTAATGCAATGACATCTGCTTCTAATGTCTCAAAGATGTGGTTATTCCTTATTAGGTAAAAGAAAGAGGTATTAGGTACAAGGTTTTTTTGGGGGGGGTTAGATTGGCAGCTGTGCTGGAGTTGAGCAAGACAGGGTGGCTGGAGCGACTTCAAAAAGGCATTCCAGGCAAATACTTAAAAGGGAACGACACTTGCCATTTTCAACGCTATCAGTAGGGTTGCCAACTGCCAGGTAGTAGCAGGAGATCTCCTGCTAATTCAACTGATCTCCAGCCGATAGAGATCAGATCACCTGGAGAAAAATGGCCGCTTTGGCAATTGAACTCTATGGCATTGAAGTCCCTCCCCTCCCCAAACCCCGCCCTCTTCAGGCTCCGCCCCAAAATCTCCCGCAGGTTGCAGAGAGGGACCTGGCAACCCTACTTATCAGCCGTCTCAAGAAGCTCAAAGCATCTCCGAGTCCACCTCTCCCATCAGCCACCTATGCCCATATAATTTGAAAGTTGCACCTAACAGCTGTGGACATTTATTTATTTTCTTCATTTATCCATCACCTTTCTCCCCAATAGCATGCTGAATAACCCAGGTTAGCCTGAGCTCCTTAGAGTTTAGGAGCTAAGCAGGGCAGGCAATGGACAGTGATTGCATGGCAGACCAACAAGGAAGACTGAGGTTGCTATGCAGAGGAAGGCAATGGCAAACCACCTCTGCTCCTCTCTTGCCTGGAATGCCCTGTGGAGGTGGTTGCTATAAGTTGGTTGTGACTCGACAGCACATTCTTCTTCTCTAATCTGGAGAACCGGGTTTGATTCCCCACTCCTCCACATGAGCGGTGGACGCTAATCTGGTGAACCAGGTGGGTTTTTGCACTCCTCCACATGAAGCCAGCTGGGTGACCTTGGGCTAGTCACAGCTCTCTTTGAGCTCTCTCAGCCCACCCCACCTACCTCAACAGGGTGTCTGTGGTGGGGAGGGGGAGGGAAGGTGATTGTAAGACTGTTTGATTCTTCCTTAAGCGACAGAGAAAGTCGGCATATAAAAACCAACTCCAACTCCTCCTCTTCCTCCCGTACAGGGCCCATTGCTGCTTACACCATTCTCCTCTCCTCCATCTTATGCTCACAACAGCCCTTTCAGGTAGGTTAGGCTGAGTTTGTGTGACTGGCCCAGCAAGGTTCCATGGCAGAATGAGAATTTGAACCTGGGTCTCCTAACCACTCTTAACCACTACACTACACTGGATGGGATGTGACGCCTGCTCTCCTGAAGATATGCTGATTTGACTGCACACACCAAAGTCTTCTGGAGATGGAGGCTGAACCTATGACTTTATAATTGCCAAGTATGGGCTCAGTGGTAGAGTGCATGCTTTGCACATAGGATCTCAGTTGAAAGAGCTTTGGGCAGCAGGTATTGAAAAAGACATCACAATGAAGCTGCCTAATACCAAGCGACCTCATTGGCCTATCAAGAACATAAGAAAGGCCCTGCTGGATCAGACCAAGGCCCATCATTTCCAGCAGTCTGTTCACACAGTGGCCAACCAGGGGCCTCTAGGAAGCCTGCAAACAAGACAACTGCAGCAGCATTGTCCTGTTCCACAGCACCTAAATAATAGGCATGCTCCTCTGATCCTGGAGAGAAGACCACCAGTCTTGTCTACTCTGACTGACAGCAGGTCTCCGGGGTCTTTCATATCAACTTCTACCTGTTCCTTTGGAGATGCTGGGGATTGAACCCAGGGCCTTCTGCATGCAAAGCAGATGCTCTACCACTGAGCCACAACTCCTCCTTCAAATCTTAAGGCCTTGGACAGTCACTGCTGGCCACAGTAGACAATACTGAGATAAGTGGACCAGTGGTCTGAGTTTCTATAAGGGAGCTTCATGTACTCATAGTGATATGGACAGTCATCATACCAAGGAGATCAGAAGAAGCTCTATAACTAGTCTGGCCACTGGTCTATCTAGCCCAAGGCTGTCTACTCTGACAGGCGTTAGCCTTCCAGGATGTTCCCAGCCCCGAATCCTGAGATCCCTTTAAGCAGACACAACCGGGGCTGAAACCGGGACCTTATAACCACCAAGCATGGCTAAGCTACGGGCCTTCTCTACAACCCAGCAGCATGCAGACAATGCTCCTCATAGAATCAGCAGTCGCATGAGCCACTTTAAAATAACCTCCATGTCATTAAGTTGCCTGCCCCCAGGGTGTGGCTAGAGATCTCCCACTATTACAACTGATCTCCAGCCGACAGAGATCAGTTCACCTGGAGAAAATGGCCGCTTTGCCAATTGGACTCTATGACATTGAAGTCCCTCCCCTTCCCAATCCCTGCTCTCCTCAGGCTCCACCCCAAAACCTCCAGCTATTTCCCAACCCAGAGCTGGCAGCCCTATCCGTGTGACAAACCACCATATGTACACCATTCCCTACTGAAACACAATGGGCTGGATCCAGTCAGGTTTCTCAGGATGGCTCTGCTCACTACAGCCCTCATTCCACATGGCTTTTGTCCTTGCAGATCCCAGGATCCCCAGCATAGCTTTTCTGGTAGCTTTCCTCCCTTTTTTTAATCGATGGAGAAGCTGCCTAGCACTTAACAATCCCCTATTCCATTCTTGAAAAGAGTGGTTCTGGGTTCCAGCAGGCTTGGCTGCTCTGCTTTCGCATCCCGAATATCAGGGATGAGATGCGAGTAATCAAATTATGGAGAAAGGCACTTATACGCAGGAATCTAGCATGCTCATCTGACAATCTATGGATCACTGGTTGTGCTTCAGAAATTAGAAGAAGAGTTGGTTTTTATAAGCCGATTTTCTCTGCCTTTTTAAGGAGAATCAAACCGGCTTACAATCTCCTTCCCTTCCTCTCCCCACAACAGACACCGTGTAAGGTAGGTGAGGCTGAGAGAGCTCTAAGAGAACTGTGACTAGCCCAAGGTCACCCAGCTGGCTTCACGTGGAGGAGTGGGGAAGCAAACCCGGTTCTCCAGATTAACGTCCGCCGCTCTTAACCACTCCACTACGCTGGCTCTCACTGGTTATGTGGCAAGTCTGGAAAAATGACAGGTTTTTTCCCCCTTATTAAATAATAAAAGCAATACTTAATAATATCAAAAACTATTAGTAGCCATACAAAATCTAAACAGGTTCTGGGGTTGTGCCCTGTAAATGCTTGGAAACACCCCTTAACAAGTGACGTTTTTAAATGAATATGAAACATCAGACAAAGGAGGCATTTTAATCTAGCCACATTCTGAAGGCAAATCTCTCTGATCAGAAAATGACAAAGTGCTCTCGAAGATAAAGACTTTTCATCATCTTCTCCCAGGCAAGATAGCCAAATGGGATACAGTTTTCTCTTGCAGGGATCCGCTGTTGGGTTTCAGCCCTGACCTGGAAGCACTGCCATCTAGTGGCAGAAGGAGGCATTTCTCCATTTTCCTCTTCATAGTTTTTGGCACCGTTTGAACTAATAAACCTCTTAGGTTGACTCTGAAAGTGTGCATCGATAAGGATTTAAATTTATTCAGGAACGTATATTTTCATCACTACCTGCTGTCAGCTCCTGTCAGCATTTCGTGGATGAAAAAGCAGTATGCTTGTATTAGTCTTATTCTCTTACCAAGGATGGTTGCCTGTTCAAGAACTCGCCCCCATGCCCCACACAGACTAACACAGACCCAACACACACCCACAACTGCAAATTGCTAAAGGCTCTTCTGTGTCTGACATACACTGTACTCAATTAGGAATGATTTCAAATGTCTCGTCCCAGCTTGTTTCAACTCCAGCATCTTAAGTTTGATCCCTTGTGCAAATCGAGCATTTGATTTTTGAAGTTTATACACCGTTTTCTGTTTCCTGACATTATCTCCTCATAAGACATGTGTTTCCCAACATTATTTATGAATCAATCAATATTATATATTAAAGGTATTCTTATATGTAACAAGGGATGTTCTGGACTGTGGAGAGGGTTGCCAATATCCAGTTAGTAGCTGGCGATCTCCTGCTATTACAACTGATGTCCAGCTAATAGAGATCGGTTCACCTGGAGAAAAATGGCTGCTTTGGTAATTGGACTCTATGGCATTGAAGTCCTCCCCAGGTTTTTATATGCCGATTTTCTCTACTTTTTAAGGAGAATCAAACCGTCTTATAATCTCCTTCCCTTCCTCTCCCCACAACAGACACCCTGTGAGGTAGGTGAGGCTGAGAGAGTGTGACTAGCACAAGGTCACCCACCTGGCTTGATGTGTAGGAGTGGGGAAACCACCCGGTTCATCAGATTAGAGTACGCCACTCATGTGGAGTGGGGAATCGAACCCAGATTAGAATCCACTGCTCTTAACCACTACATCATGCTGGCTTTCACTGCTAGTCAGGATAGAAGAAGAAGAGTTGGTTTTTATATGCTGACTTTCTCTACCATTTAAGGCAGAATCAAACCAACTTATAATTACCTTCCCTTCCCCTCCCACAACAGACACCTTGTGATTCAGGTGGGGCTGAAAGAGCTCTTAATAGAACTGTGACTAGCCCAAGGTCACCCAGCTCGCTTCATGTGTAAAAGTGGTGAAACTAACCCGGTTCACCAGATTAGCCTCTGCCGCTCATGTGGAGGAGTGGGGAATCAAACCCGGTTCTCCAGATCAGAGTCCCCCGCTCCAAACCACAGCTCTTAACCACTGCACCATGCTGACTTAGTATAAGACAGCTTCGTGGATGACTAGGATCTGGGGGACCTGGGTTCAAATTCCTGCTCTGCCATGAAGCTCTCGGGGTTACCTTGGACCAATGACCCTCTCTCTGTGACACAGGGTGGTTTTGAGGCTAAGGTGGAAAAGGGTAGAATGATAAATGCTGCAGTGAGTACTTGGAGGTGGACGAAAATGTAAAGGATCCAGTAGCACCTTAGAGACCGACAAGATTCTCAGGGCATACGCTTTCGAGAGTCAAAACTCCCTTCCTCAGAGTCAAATCTCCCTTCATCAGTATCTCACAAAGGGAACTTTGACTCTTGAAAGCTCGTAACCTCCCAAAATCTTGTGGTACTGCACTTGAATGGAGCTGTTGAAAATGGGTAATCTCTGTCATTACATGTACATAGTTTTGGCTGTTATTATGCATGTTTGTACTGTTACAACTGTTATTGTTGTTTAAGCTGCCAATGAGAGCCAGAAAGTCAAGTCATTTTAATAAATAAATACATCTAGCCAAAAGAGTCCTTTATGGAGCTGAAAAAACATCAAAATAAGGTGGGGGGGGGACCTGATGGAACTCAACCAAAATGCTGATTACAAACCAAAGAGGTTGAGCTAAAAAATGCTAAAATTACAAATATATAAATTTTAATAAGGTGCACATATAGATTAAAAGCATAAAACTCAGTACAGACAAAACCTTACACATTCAATAAATACAAACATGAACAACTGTGATGTACATTCTTTCATTGTCCTTTTTGGATCTCATGTTGGTCAATAAAAGAATGTACATCGCAGTTGTTCATGTTTGTATTTATTGAATGTGTAAGTTTTTGTCTGTACTAAGAGTTTTATGCTTTTAATCTATATGTACACCTTATTAAAATGTATATATTTGTAATTTTATCCTTTATGGAGCTGCCATTGATCAGGGCCTGTGTACGCTATACAATGTAGTTTCCAAATCATCTGCCAAAACTAAGCCATGAACTGCACATATTTTTTAAAAAGACATTTCTATTCTCAGAGACGCCTTTCTTTTAAAATGCTTGTTTAAAAGATGACAGCCGCATTGTGAAAAGTTCAGAGAGGCTGAGGGAAGCATGTGCCAGCCCCAAACACGATGCCACAGGAGAGAATCACAAAGGCATGTGGGAGAAAAAAAAGTCATTTTAAAAAGAAACTCCTCTTGAATTAGCTGCTCAAACTTACAAAAAGTAATGATGATTATTACGTTGATGACGATGACAATTATAATCATCCCCGAATAATTCGCTCCATTGGCTTTCGTACAAATAGGAATTAAGATTTCAGTTTTCTGATAGGATTTGAACTCATTTTAAGCACTTTTTTTGGGTAGGTGGGGCAATTCTTTTCTCTGGCTTTCCTCCTACAGGTATTCCTTGAAAAACTGATGTCTGCACGAAGAAAGTCACAGCATTTCTATCAAAGTACAAACACTTGAGATAGAAGAATGATCAGCCCAGTCCTAGGCATATTTACTCAGAAAGAAGTCTGACAAAGTTCAATAGGATCCGTTCCTAAGCAAAATCCAAAAAGAAAAGCCCCATAATACCTTTTATTAGGACAACCTCTTTTGCTCCTAAGTAAACATGAAGAAGATTGAAACCTGCATCACCTTAACAGAAAGCCTGTTTGTACAGCTCATAGCTCCTTTTCTTTCTTCCATTTGTGCAAGCAGCAAAGTTTATATGATGCATTCAAAAGTTGAACCTTTGCATGTCCCGCATCTATCTACCCCTACCTCCAAGGAGCTCAGGATATATGGCTCTCCCCTCCAGCATTCTGTATTCACAACAACCCTATAAGGTAGGTTAGGCTGGAAGAAAACAACCAGACAAAGCAAGTTCCACGGTAGACTAGGGATATGAACCCGGGGTTCCTCAATCCTAGCCACTAAACCACACTGACTCCCATGGAAAGCACCAGGATTATATCACTGCCATTAACACATGAACACATGAAGCTGTCTTATACTGAATCACACCCTTCGTCCATCAAAGTCAGCATTGTCTACTCAGACTGGCAGCGGCTCTCCAGGGTCTCAGGCTGAGGTCTTTCCCATCACCTACTCGCCTAGTCCCTTTAATTGGAGATGCTGGGGATTGAACCTGAGACCTTTTGCATGCCAAGCAGATGCTCTACCACTGAGCCACGGCTATCCTAGCAGAGAAACACTCTTCTAAGCCCATGTAAGTTGCACTGACTGAAGCTCTAACCACACTTATCTGGGAGTAAGCCCCATGGAGTTCCATGGGAACTCGCTTCTAAATAAACATGCTTAGGATTGCACAGTCAAATGCTTTACTTTGGCTGGAGAGGGCTCACATTTACTGTGCCGGCGTAGGCCAAGGGCTGGGCGGTGCCCGCAGTCCTCAGACGTGCAGGAGGTATCTAGCCCCTTTTGGAGCAGGCAACAAAGATTATGCTATCTACCAAGGTCAGAAGTCAGAGGCGTCGTCAAAGCAGGCAGGAGTCATGGCCGGAAAGATCAATCATGGGTGGTAGCAGGAACAGAGAAACTGCACGGTTGCTTCCACAAAGTGAAAGCATGCCTGCACTGCCTTTATATCAGTCAGTGCACTTCCAAGCTAGGCTTCATCCTGAAACGACTCAGCACCAGTTCTCTGTCTGCTTAGCCTCTCCAAGCGAGCACTTCTCCTTTTACCCTGCAAAATCACACGCTGCCGAGTCCTGATATGCCTATCACGTTCAGGTGAGCTTGGAGGGCTGCCATTCTCAGCTTCCGCTGCAGGGGTTGGGGGAAGAGTAGCTTCTGTTTGCCCTTGTTCTCTCTCTCTGCCTAGCTGTGGTTCCTGCTGAGTTGTTTCAGGCTCGTGCTACTGACTGCAATGGAGGTACTGAAGGCCCAGAGGCAACCTGTTCCTCCACTTCAGCTTCAGAGTCCTTCGAGTCCTCAGCTCCCAAGGCAGGGCCCATGACATTTACTAACATCATATTTCACCGATTCATATGTGGAGTAGTTCCCTCCAAAGAGGCATTTGCCAATATGGCCCAGTAGAAGAGCATGTGTTTGGCATGCAGAAGATCCCAAGTTCCACCCATCCTTTTTATCTAAGGGACCTCAGGTAGCCAGGGTTGAACAAGACTTTTGAGATCCTGGATAGCTCCTGCTAGCCAGAGCGGACAATACTGAGTGTGATGGCCAAACGTCAGGCTCAACAGACAGCAGCTTCATCTGTTCAGAGCTCATATACTGGAATATTTTTAACAGATACTTGATGCAGCGACAAAAAAAGCTAATGTGATCTTGGGGTGCATCAACAGAGAGGCATAGCATCCAAATCTCAAGATGTCATAGTTCCACTGTACACTGCATTGGTCAGGCCGTACCTGGAGTATTGTGTGCAGTTCTGGAGGCCTCACTTCAAAAAGGATGTGGACAGAATCGAGCGGGTGCAGAAGAGAGCAATGAGGATGATCAGGGGCCTGGAGACCAAGCCCTATGAGGAAAGGCTAAGGGAGTTGGGAATGTTTAATCTGGAGAAGAGGAGGCTGAGGGGGGACATGATTGATCTCTTTAAGTATTTGACAGGCTGTCGCTTAGAGGAGGGCAGGGAGCTGTTCCTGTCGGCAGCAGAGGATAGGACTCAAAATAATGGGTTTAAATTGTGGGCAGAAAGGTACTGGCTGGATGTTAGGGAAAATTTTTTTACAGTAAGAGTTGTTCGACAGTGGAGTCAGCTACCTAGGGAGGTGGTGAGCTCCCCCTCACTGGCGGTCTTTAAGCAGAGGCTGGATGCTCTAGGGCGGCTGATCCTGCACTGAGCAGGGGGTTGGACTAGATGGCCCGTATGGCTCCTTCCAACTCTATGATTCTATAATTCAGTCAGTGGCTAGGAATAACCAATGCTCTGACCATTTTGCTGCTAAACAGGAGCAACCCTGACCAATGCTGCTGCAGTTGCCTTGTTGGTGGGCGTCCTAGAGGCACCTGGTTGGCCACTGTGTGAATCGACTGCTGGACTTGATGGACCTTGATCTGATTCAGCATGGCCGTTCTTATGTTCTTACTTGGAGGCCCATCACAGTCACTCTGAGCCTTCAGTGAAGAGGTAACAAGTACTAGCAGTTTGGATGGCTGGGTTGCATAAGATCTGGCAACCTTGAGCCCACTTGGGCAGGTGATGATAAAGGAGCATGAGATCTGATGACATGTTTTGGGGGTGAGGGCTTGGGGAGCCTTTTGTGTCACACCCAGGCCCCTTGGGTACTCTTCTCCAGCATAAAACTGCCACAGAAGGTTAACTCTTAGAGGCCTTGATTGGCTGTCCCAGAATGGCCCGGAAGTCGCGGTGGCCAGAATGTACGAGCAATCGAACCTTCTCTGCCCAGGAGAGAGAATCCAGAAACTGAGTTCCTTATCAGTGAATCCAGTGAAGTGGGCTCTAGACTATGAGAAGCGCATGCTACGATAAATGTGTTGGTCTTTACGGTACCACAGGGTTTTGCTCCAAGAAATTAACATTGCTACCCCTCTGGAAGGTGTTCCACTGTAAATTATGCCAGGTTAAACATCTAGGACGGGGTTTTTTTGCTACTCGAAATTTCAGAGACTGGAATAAGGGATCTGACAAAAGAGCATTAATGCTCCTTTTGGTACCTGTAGATGTAAGAGTCCACGTGGTGTAGTGGTTAAGAGCGGCAGACTCTAATTTGGAGAATTGGGTTTGATTCCCCGCTCCTCTACGTGAAGCCTGCTGGGTGACCTTGGGCTAGTCACAGATCTCTCAGAACTCTCTCAGCCCCACTGACCTCACAAGGTGTTTGTTGTGGGGAGAGGAAGGGAAGGTGATTGTAAGCCACTTTGAGACTCCTTAAGGTAGAGAAAAAAGGGGGTATAAAAACCAACTCTTCTTCATCTTCTTCTTTTCCCCCAAATGAGCAATTCATCAGCAGGTGTGCATGTCTCCAACACCCTGCAGGGTGTCTATTTATGGGTGAAACAAGGAATTGGTAGTTTTGAGTGGAAAGAGGCAGAGAACCAAGAACTTCCACCCAGACTTTGCCGGAAACTGGGGTGTAAATTACTCTGAGGGAGCTACCTCCTGTTCTAGAAGGGTCTCTTTGCCTCTGTTTATGCTCTGCTTATTAACAAAACAAATGTCACATTCAGAAGCCATTCAGACTCCACTGTAACTAGACAGACAGCCCAATCCTATGCAGAATTACTCTACTCTAAGACAACTGAAATGAATGGGCTTAGACTGGAGTAACTTTTCTTAGGACTGCACTAACTAGCACAGCCCTAGAAACTTCTCAAGGCTCAGAAGTTGGGAGCACATAACATTATAATGATACCATTAAAAAGAAAAAAGTATAAAGGGTTGGATCCAACGGATCCATTCCACACATTAGTGCAAGGAGCTTTCCTTTGGTGCAAGCGGTTTGCGCTAAGGAAAGCCACCTTGTGCTGAGGAAGGTGCCTCTATTGTCATACAGATCCATGGAATCTAAATCGATACCTATGAGTCTGTGGGAACGCAGTGCACATTGAAATGGTGCTTTTTTTCTCCGTAGATTACACAGAAGACTAGACGACTCTGCCTGTGCATTTGACAGAGGAAATCGTATGTCGCACTTGCAGGTCACTTCCAGGGTTCATAGCGCTTACATGTACATTACCAGTATTCCTTCCAAGAGCCCTGTGAGGTAGTCCAATATTATGGAAGACAAAAGCAGATAGAACACAGCTTGGCTTTGACTACTCAATAAGTGTATGTCTGAGAAGAGAATTGGACTAAAGAATGCTTCGATTGCAACTCATTCCCTTAGTTGTTTCTGGACCCCGGCTCCTGCTGTTTCAGTGTGCGTGCACCAGGCAGGCAAGGATGTCCAAGCCAGGTACCCCATACCTGAGTATACAAACTATTACTGTGGCCCTAAGATAAGCCTCTTTGCAAGAATCTGAGCTTGCAAGAACTCATTTCTTTTGATGCCTTTATAGCCTTTTTGTTTATGGTTTCTCTCTTGAAGCCCCTGTTAAAATACTGCATATGAGAGACATCAATTCACATGGCTTTATGGATCACCTTAAACCTTTTTAATTGCATGATGATATTTATGGTGCGATTTCTGAAGGCGCTTTTGAGCAGTTTCAGAACTTTTTCAGGCTAAAAAAAAATTCTGAGCATTTGGCTTCCTTTTCTTCTTTGAATAGAGTTTTGGAAAGGAAAGAGGATTTATTTCTTGCTGAGTTCTCCCCTTACCCAGGTTCTGCAATTTTACTGGTTTCTGTTGACATGTTTTGGATGTTTCTGTTGACATGTTTTGGGTGTCCCATATAGCACCTATGCCTTGGAAGAACAACAGTGTGTGTGTTTTTCCCCAAATGTGTGCAGTCACACAATTTAAAATATATAGCATTAAACACATCTTACTCTGCACAGGAATTGCATGTAAAATGTACAAATGTACAGTGTCTAGCCATAGAAGTGACATTACCTTTTGCAGGATGGGTGGCTGAGTTCCAAAATATGAATGTTTGTTCTTAAGTACCAACATCAAGAAATCAATGCAGACTTGAAACTATGATTTGGATGAAGGAATAGTAATTATTTGAATGAAGGAATAGAGGGGATGCTTATTAAATTTGCAGTTGATACTAAATTGGGAGGGGTAGCAAATACGGTAGAAGACAGAGCCAAGATGCAGGATGATCTTAACAGGCTGGAGAAGTGGGCTAGAACTAATAAAATGCACTTCAACAAAGACAAATGTAAAGTTCTGCATTTAGGTAGGAAAAATCAAATGCATAATTATAGGATGGGGGAGACTTGTCTGAGCAGTAGTGTGTGTGAAAAGGATCTTGGGGTCTTAGTAGACCAAACACTGAACATGAGTCAGCAGTGTGATGCGGTAGCTAAAAAGGCAAATGCAGTCTTGGGCTGCATCAACAGAAGTATAGTGTCCAGATCATGCGAAGTGATGGTATTGCTTTACTCTGCTCTGGTTAGACCTCAACTAGAGTACTGTGTGTGTTCAGTTTTGGGCACCACAATTTAAAAAAGATGTAGACAAGCTGGAATGTGTCCAGAGGAGGGCAACAAAGATGATGAGAGGTCTGGAGACCAAGTCCTATGAGGAAAGGTTGAAGGAGCTGGGTATGTTTAGCCTGAAGAGGAGAAAACTGAGAGGGGATATGAGAACCATCTTCAAGTACTTGAGGGGCTGTCATATTGAGGATGGTGCCGAGTTGTTTTCTGTTGCCCAAGAAGGTCGGACCAGAATCAACGGGTTGAAATTAAATCAAAAGAGTTTCCGTCTAGACATTAGGAAGAATTTTCTAACAGTTAGAGCAGTTCCTCAGTGGAACAGGCTTTCTCGGGAGGTGGTAAGCTCTCCTTCCCTGGAGGTTTTTAAGAAGAGGTTAGATGGCCATCTGTCAGCAATGCTGATTCTGTGACCTTAGGCAGATGATGAGAGGGAGGGCATCTTGGCCAACTTCTGGTCACTAGTGTGTGGGGGGGAGGTAGTTGTGAATTTCCTGCATTGTGCCGGGGGTTGGACTTGATGACCCTGGTGGTCCCTTCCAACTCTATGATTCTATTCTATGATTCTATGAAACCAGTCTCCACCTTTGCAACATGAATAAGTCACCATTTCATGTCATAATCTCTCCCTTGAGATATACCTGTACTATGGAGGGATCCCCAATGGGGTGCCTTTGGGTATCATGGCACCCCCCAGATGTGTTTCCCGGCACCCAGTCCCTTTTTCTCCAGAGGGCTAGAGCAACTGGGGCTACAGCAACTGCCCTATGACAAGTGGTTAAAACGCTTAGGGCTGTTTAGCTTGGAAAGAAGGCAGTTAAGAAGGCAGTTAAGGGGAGATATGATAGAAGTCTATAAAATTATGCATGGTATGGAGAGAGTGGACAGGGAGAAGCTTTTCTCCCTCTCTCATAATACCAGAACGCGGGGTCATCTGCTGAAGCTGGAGGGTGAGACATTCAGAACAGATTAAAGGAAGTATTTCTTCACAGTTTAATTGTGGAACTCCCTGCCCCAGGATGTGGTGATGGCTGCCAACTTGGAAGGCTTTAAGAGGGGAGTGGACATGTTCATGGAGGAAAGGGGTATTCATGGCTATTAGTTAGAATGGATACTAGTCATGCTGCGTACCTATTCTCTCTAGTATCAGAGGAGCATGCCTATTCTATTGGGTGCTGTGGAACACAGGCAGGGTGCTGCTGCAGTCGTCCTGTTTGTGGGTTTCCTAGAGGCACCTGGTTGGCCACTGTGTGAAAGGACTGCTGGACTTGATGGGCCTTGGCCTGATCCAGCATGGCCTTTCGTATGTTCTTATGTCTCCCTCAAGCAATAAGCCAATCCTGGCTTTCCTCCAATTCACTGGAGTAGGAGGTGCTTCAAAGCAGCCCATTTAGGAAACAGCCACTTCCATCATAAGAGAATGCTGGGCTCGAAACCTCCCAAAATTTTGTGATTGACCCTAGACACCAGAGCAGCTATTTTGTGGTTGCCTACGCACACGCACACATACCGTGGTAACCTTTTTGTAGTGACACCCACTAACTGTTCTCAAAGTTCTTAACGGGATCACAGGTTCAACAAGTTTAGAGATTCCTCCCATTGACTTCTATGTCTGATACCATCTTGACTTGCCACAGCTTCTGCTAAAGAACCCTACTGTAAGTGATCACTACAGTTCCCTACAGCCTCTTAAACAATGCTAAGGCTGTAGGGTAGATACATCCTCTTCATTCACACAGTCATGGATAGAAAGGTGTCTACTCATTTCAATTCTGAATGCATACATATCCCGCCTCTTCTTGGATCCTATGGGTCCATTCCACAAACATTGGTACAAGTGAGAGAAGCACTCCATCTGCATACCAACCCTGGAGTGACTCGTCCCTGCCCCCCGAGGTGCTGTGGGGTTTGGTCCCGGCTGTTTCAAAGAGAAGACTCGAAGAAGAAGAAGAAGAAGAAGAAGAAGAAGAAGAAGAAGAAGAAGAAGAAGAAGAGTTGGTTTTTATATGCCAACTTTCTCTACCACTTAAGGGAGACTCAAACCGGCTTACAATCACCTTCCCTCCCCCCTCCCCCCCTCCCCCCCTCCCCCCACAACAGACACCCTGCGAGGTAGGTGGGGCTGAGAGAGTGTGACTAGCCAAGGTCACCCAGCTGGCTTCATGTGTAGGAGTGGGGAAACAAATCCAGTTCACCAGATTCGCATCTGCCACTCATGTGGAGGAGTGGGGAATCAAACCCGGTTCTCCAGATCAGATTCCACCGCTCTAAACCACCGCTCTTAACCACTACACCTCAGAGGCCTTTTATGCATGGCTGTTGTCCTCGCCGTCACCCCTCCGACGACTTCGGGGCTTTGTTTTGATTATGCATGCCGTTTTCGACCATCAGAGGTCGCCTCGCTGTCCCCACCCGTTTCCATGCTTTTTGCCCGGGTTTTCAGGGACCTGTTTTATCACAAATTTGGAAACATGGGGAAAATGCGTGGAAACGCGCGGGGAGAACGAGGCGACCTCTGACGGGTCGGAAACGGCATGCATTATCAAAACAAAGCCCCGAAGTCATCGGAGGGGTGACCGCGAGGGAAACAGCCATGCATAAAAGGCCAGAGCAGCAGTATTTAAGTCCTCACCTTAAATACTGTTGTTGGTCACAAATACAGAACAGTTTCTATTTCACAACTGAAATAGGCAGAATTCCTATCTAAGCAATGCCATAAATGATTGAACTGTCTTTCTGTATTATCAACAGAGCAAGAAAAACGTGCCTCAAATGTTTGATTTTGGAAGGATTCATTTGCTTTCTCTCTTCCACAGTTTAAAACCCCCTTGTGAATCTACAATTAGCTTGGGGAGGGGGGTCACTCAGGTTCGAGGGCCTGTACCTGTATTTCCCCCCATGAGTAGAGAATTGCACTTTGGTAGTGCTTTTTCCAGTGTGGATGAGACATGAAGAAAAGGGGTTAGAACCTTCTCACCTAGTAACCCTTCAAAGCCACAGCCTCAGGCAGATTATCGGCTTTTTAAAAACTGCAGAAGATCCTAAGCACAGATCTTTTGCGCCTTTGTCCGTTTTGTTCCTTAGAAGAACCACAGGCACGTTTATGCTAACCAAGTAAACGATTTTTTATTTTTTTTACTGAAATCTCACAGGGGCAGGAAAGTGGAGGGAAGGAAGGAAAGATGAGCAAGCCGTTTAAATAGGGACCCCATTATAAAATAACATATTTACTTTGCACCAGCTCAAACAGTGGGGTGGCCGACAATACCCCTTGCCCCTTGCTTCCAATGTAACCTTCTGTCCTGTACCTGTTTCCAGAACGGCTTCATCTCTTCACCAATGAATCCAAGCTGCCTGTATGGTCACAGCCCAATTTGAACACTACTGAAATATTTCAATATTCCATTGAAAATGGAATAAAAGAGTAGATTAATACTTATTAATAGAACGGCAATACTTGGTCTAATAAATCAAGACTGGTGAATATCCCTGTTCACACGTCTTGATTTATGGCCCAACTTTACATACCCTCTGCTGTGTTGTACTTCCCAGCCAATTTCATTTTCTGTCTCTGGCTTCCTTGCCATTTTTGAAGAAAATGTCATTGAAAATCATGCTGTCTTCGCACTGGAACGATGGTGTGGAATAGTAATCTGTGGGTAAGGTGACTGGTAGGACGCAAGAGGGCTCGGCTCCACTGTCAATTAGATCAAGAGGAACATACTGCATTATTTTCCATTTTCTCCAAGACAGCCAGGATCAGAAGTCGGCCCAATAGGATAGCTTTTATAGGTCTCATGGATAGTTTTTCTTGATTTCTTTCTGGCTGTTTGGGTGCTAGAAGAGGCTGAGAGGCTCTTTGGAACCTGCTCCAACGTCCTCTTGCATTCTCTTGGATGAGGGACCTCTTCAGAATTCCACATTGGGGTGGGTCCTGTCAGGCACTGACCGGTAGCCTGGATATGATTCAATTGTTTAAAAAATTAAAACGTTTTCTCTGATTTTCAGACAAGTTCCAGCAATTATTAGTTTCTCTTTTGGAAACCGCCAGGTTTAAAAGGAACTCTGAACTTAATGTAGATGGTTGGTACAATGCAAACTGTCGTTTATTATTCATTGTGAAACTAAGATTTGGCCGAGTTCCTAGTTTGCCTGACTAGAACCTGGTTTCACCATTAGGATTGCCAGGTCCCTCTTCGCCACTGGTGAGAGGTTTTTGGGGCGGAGCCTGAGGAGGGTGTGGTTTGGGGAGGGGAGGGACTCCAATGCCATAGAGTCCAATTGCCAAAGAAGCCATTTTCTCCAGGTGAACTGATCTCTATCAGCTGAAGTTCAGTTGCAATAGCAGGAGATCGCCAGCTAGTACCTGGAGGTTGGCAACCCTATTCATCATTACCACTCTTTTCTGTGCTTTCCTCCACAGAAACCTGGCAGGTATCCTGGCTTGCACTGCAGCAATAGCAACACTGGGCGACAAGTCAGGAATAAGACAGGATGTTGGCATTCATATATTATATGAAACCATAGTTAAGACTTGCAGTACAGATGTAAGCTGTTACATCCTTCTAAGTCCATTGAAGTCACTCTGGGCTTATCAGGGGGTAACTCTTCTTTGAATCGTGCTGTAACAAACCAACTTCAATCCATAGCTTCAGAGTAGGGCTGCCATAAACCAGCTGGGGAAGAGATCTCCTGCCCCCAGTAGGCATTGGTCATCAGCACTCCAGCAGCCAACAAGAGAAAACATGTTTTTTTAATGCCATCAGTGGCACAGTGATGTCACTTCCTGGAAAAACCCAGATGTGGCGTTATGCCTCTCTAGGAATCACTAGAAGCTGCATGGTAAAAGTTTTTGGTGATTCCTAGAGAGGACTGACATTACTTCCAGGGGGAAATCAGAATCGACATCAGTCCTCCATACTGACCACGATTCCCAGAGAGGCATATCATTTCTGGGCTTTTCCTGGAAGTGACATCACATTGACACCAATGGCCGCCCATGTCCCCACTCCCCAGTCTCCCACTGGTTCTCAGGCTAGGCCTACTTCAGGTTCTGGTCTGATATATCCTCACTAATCATTGTTAGTGGATTGGCCCACATTCAGATGATCTTAAGTTAATTATACCATGGTTTTGCATGATGTCTGAACCAAGTCATTAACCCTAAAACTGAACTTGAACTCTCTTACTAATGTCTTCCTTTCGTGGTAAGCAAAGAAACACATGGAAAGCAACTTCATTAGCCTTCATATAGTACAGCGCTCCAAGCAATTACTGTATGGCCTGATCCGGGGGCGGGGGGTTCAGGGAATGTCAAGTCACCACAAGTGTCATCCACTGAATCATCGGTGTAACATTTTCTCCTTGTTTTAGGCAGAGGTACTACCTGACCCCTGCAATTTTGTGGGGTGGGCAGGGCAGGACAAATGAGAGGGGGTAGATTAAAATCGACAGTGAAGAAAGCTGATAGGAAGAAAATAGATTCCTTTGAAATGTGGTGTTGGCGGAGAGTGTTACGGATTCCGTGGACTGCCCAAAAAACAAATCAGTGGGTTCTAGATCAAATCAAGCCTGAACTGACCCTAGAAGCTAAAATGACTAAACTGGGGCTGTCGTATTTTGGTCACGTCATGAGACGACAAGAGTCACTGGAAAAGACAGTCATGCTAGGAAAAGTTGAGGGCAGCAGGAAAAGAGGAAGACCCAACAGGAGATGGACTGACTCAATCAAGGAAGCCACAGCCTTCAATTTGCAAGATCTGAGCAAGGCTGTCAAGGATAGGACATTTTGGAGGACTTTCATTCATAGGGTCGCCATGAGTCGGAGGCGACTTGACGGCACTTAACACACACATACAGATTAAAATGGAAAGGAATGCTGGGGGGGGGGGGGAGAGAAGTATCATCTTGTTTGATTCCAGCCAGCACCTATCTACAAAATCCTGGCATGTCATATACAAATCCCTGTTTCAGATCATGCCTATTGTTAAAGGACATTTTAAAATTCACATTTATTTAAATTTGCCTTTTTTCCTTGGCTGTTTAACCGTACGATCCTAAGAACATTTTTGAGGGAGTAAACGCCATTCAGAGGGGACCTGTTTAGGACTGATCTCTAACACAGAGTTACACTCTTCTAGGCCTATTGACTTCTAAGGATGTAACTCCATTGAGGATTGCACTGTAAATCACTGAGCTAAATCAATCCATCCTCCGACCAGAACTGTATCTTCTTAGCTTTGGCATGATGGCTTCATCCTGAGAAGGGTGACCAACTAGCTGGAGAAAAAAAATGTCTTGTTCTTTTAATAGAGGCTGAATGGAATATATTTTTGGTGCGTCTTAAAATGAGTCTCCCCCCCAATATGTTTGGCTCAGCCAAACAAAGCTATGTGTATCGTGGGTGTTGTAAAATGGTGTTCAGCTACGGCTGGCACCGTGAACACACTCAGTGCATCTCTTTGTGGCTGTGCCAATATTAACAAGCTGGTGTGTGTGTTTTATATCACGGTTGAAGACCACCAGCCGATGGAGAGAGCGGAGCCATAGTTAGCCCTGTCACTTCCTGTTGTCTCATAAATCATCCGTTAAACTCACAAACTAGAGGGTCACAACGTTGCCGGTTTTACACGTCCACTGAAAATAATATAGATGGCTTTTCTTGCACTGAAAGAAGGCTGTTTTTTTTTTTTTTTAAATGGGAAGCGTTCATACTTAACACAAACATCACCTTCAGAGGGGAAACTGTTTAGAAAAAAAGACTTTAATTGAAATGTTACAATCTATAAACTTAACTGGGTAATGAATGGATGAGAAGGAAGACAGTTAACCGGCTCGAGAGCTTTCATCGGTGAACAGCTCTTAAGTACATTTTGAAAGTTAAAATAGCAAAATGTTCTCCGGCAGGGCTTTTCAGAGGACCGTACAGATTTGTTACAATTTGGCTTGCTTGCTAACGTATTAGGAGCTCCATGGAGCTGCAAAACAACTAGGGACCATCACGATAGAGACCATGGACTGCAGGTTTGACAGACTGCAACCCAGGGAGCCTGCCTTTAATGTTAACAAAGCAGGAAGAGATTGTGCAACTCCACTGTCTCGTCACACATGTTCCTCCCTGGTCTTTCTTTGCTTCTTTCTCCCCTCCCCACTATTCCAAAATAGCTGATGTGGTACCCTAATATCCACCTATGCATATTCTCTATTTATTTATTTTTTAATGTGTATTTGATTTTAAAAATAATTTTTATTATCGCATAGCATGGGACTAGAGTTGTCAACTCCGGGTGGGGAAATTCCTGGAGTATTGGAAGTGGAGAGTTGGGGAGGGTGGGGTTTGGGGAGGGACATCAGGGTATAATGCCCTGCAGATAGGGTTGCCAGGTCCCTCTTCGCCACTGGCGGGAGGTTTTTGGGTCGGAGCCTGAGGAGGGTGGGGTTTGGAGAGGGGAGAGACTTCAATGCCATAGAGTCCAATTGCCAAAGCAGCCATTTTCTCCAAGTGAACTGATCCTTATCCTTGGGAGATCAGTTGTAATAGCACGAGATCTCCAGCTACTACCTGGAGGTTGGCCTGGAGAAAGAAAGGCTCAGTGCTGTATGGTTAATGGAAGGAATCCAGACAGCACTCACACAATATATTAAAGTGCTAATTTATGGAAAGTGAAAGTAGGTGCAAAAGTGAACAATATATACAACAAGATAACAATAAGATACACATATGAATATATAAATAACAGTCCAGAAGAACAGATTCAATATATAAACATCCTGAAAATCAGGTAAGTGAGTGTCTATTCCTGAATATCCTGTGTAAAAGGTAAGTGCATGTCCACTTTGAGACCTACATGAATTTCTTCTGGTCCTATTTGAGACTGTGTTTTTTTCCTTGCACTTTATTGATACATATAGCTGATGAAGCCATGAGCGAAACGTGATTTGGATCTAGCTGACATCTTCCCTCCGTGGCTCTCGCCTGGGACATCGCTTTCCAGCAGTCTACAAACATAGAGAAGTCTATATTTGATTATTAAGACTGACTTACCTGTTACACAGGATATTCAGGAATAGACACTCACCTGATTTTCAGGATGTTTATATATTGAATCTGTTCTTCTGGACTGCTATTTATATATTCATATGTGTATCTTATTGTTAACTTGTTGTATATATTGTTCACTTTTGCACCTACTTTCACTTTTTATAAATTAGCACTTTAATATATTGTGTGAGTGCTGTCTGGATTCCTTCCACTACCTGGAGGTTGGCAACGCTACATGCAGAGCATCCTCCAAACCAGCCATTTTCTCCAGGGGAATTGATTCCGGTTGTCTGGAGGTCACCTGGACGTTGGCAACCCTACACGGTACCAACACTAAGCAGAGCTCTGCTTATCGAATGTGGTTTTCCTGCTTCCTCCTTTCTGCTGGAACTCGATTCCCTCTCTGAAAGGAACTGTCGGGTTGGTGGTCCCTTAGGAACTATGAGGGTGTATCATAGGATTCAGGTTGCACCAAGAAGGGGGAAATTGGGAGAAAGAGATTTTGCATGGGGCAGTCTGGATCCAAGGTACAGTTTGCAATACAGCGTATGAAACAGACGGTTTATTCTCTGAGACAGAAAGGGTCTCCGAACCACTGGAACTTTTTTTCTTCATAGGGAAATAGAAATTTTTAAGATTTGCCTCATGTAGAGAGATTTGAGGTAAAAAAACAACAGCAGCACAATCTCTTTTAAAAGCAGCAACAGTCAGCACTAAATACTTCTGTAATAGTGATAAATAGACCTGTATTAGCATGTGAAATTAAATATGTAGAAAAAGGCTATTGACATCCTGTGATTTTTTCCACAAGCTCCTTATTTTGCTCAAAGCAATCACAATAATGAAAAAATCACTTTTCAAGAGAGAAGCCTCTGGATGAAGGAAGAATTTAAAAAATGGAATAGTAAATCCAGATTTGCATACTTTATTTTTTCCCCCTGAACACATATTAATTAATTGCGCTAAATGGATCATTTGTTCAAATGCCATCCCCGGATTACAAATGAGTCCTAACTTTTGCTGATTAAAAATGTACAAAAGAAAACAAATTAATTTATTGAATGCAAATGGCTACATTTTGCATTTAATCTTGCTCATTCTTGAATAAGTCGAGGCAAAGTGTAATTGACTGGGGTGCTTGTTCAATAAAATATAAGGAAATTTTTCAATCGTGCCATTGAATTTGCTGTTTAATTATGTCGGTGGGCACTTCTATTTGTTTCTAATGCGGAGGATCTATTGGTAAAATGAATGCCCATTTTGTGGTCTGTTATGCAGAAAATGTTTAATCCAGTGTTTGATTTACTCTGTTAAATCTTCTTTATTGAATGCGCTTATTCATCCGTGCAGAATTGGGTATGCTGCTTTCTGTTACTATGACATTGCAATTAAATAGCTAAAGAGGAAAAAAAACACTGTAAGACATTTTTCTAAAAGGCCATGACATTCCCATAAAGATTATTCATACATTGTCCCCCCACCTCCCTCTCTATGAGATTTTTTCCGGTTGCTTCTGATACAACATGCTAATAGTTGCACATTGTAGAACACCAACAAATCCTACTGTTAAGGAACCTAGATAAACGTTGGCCGAATCAGCCAGCACTAAGAAGGGTTTCTGGTTCAGTGACTAATGACTGTCATCATGAAATAGGATTGCATGGACTGCCATCTTATGAATGAATTTAACAGAAGCTCAGAGAGCCAGCCAACCAATAGCATGTTCTGTTAGCATAAATAGTTGGTACTTTGGAAACAGGGGCATGCTGACAGTGAAATAATTCTCTCTTTGTGTACTTTATGAAAACATTATTTGCTTTTTTTGGGGTGGGGGTGGGGGAGAAGCCCAGCTACAACAAACCTTTAGTGTCTGCAATCACCCGGTTGCTCTGCAAAAGGTCATTTCAGTGTTTACTCCTAGGAAACTGCAGTTACTTATTATTTATCTATTTTATTTATACCCTGCCTTTCTGCCATGAGTTGCTCTCACCGGATCTGTGGCACAGACCCACCTGGCAGGGCAAGTTGGGTTGCCAGCCTCCAGGTACTAGCTGGAAATCTCCTGCTATTACAACTGATCTCCAGGCAATATAGATCAGTTCACCTGGAGAAAATGGCCACATTGGCAACTGGACTCTATGGCATTGAAGTCCCTCCCCAAACCTCCCCCTCTTCAAGCTCCTCTCCAAAAACCTCCCGCCGGTGGCAAAGAGGGACCTGGCAACCCTAAGGGCAAGACACACGCCTGGGCCCAGGAACAACACTCACCTGGGTGGAGCAGGGTGGGGGGACCAGGAGGGTGCCACCAGGGTAGCCTCAGCAGCAGGGCAGCTTTGGTGGTTTGCCACAGGGAAGCTCAGAAGGCACGGAGATAGCAAGCGAGACTGGGGAAGGGAGCAATGGCTATCTGGGCCCAGGTGGTTTGAGTCAGGGTGTGGCTACGGAGAACAGGAGCGGGCTAAGGCACAAGGAACGGAAAAGAGCAGGTGGAGCTTAGCACAAGAACCAAGCGTGGAGCTGGGACTGTAAGGAGGAAGAGGTTGACTGGAGGGAAAGGTACAGGAGCTGAAAGGGAAGCAAAGCTGGAAAGAATGGTCTCAGGGAGTTTCCTAGGCAAAGAGGCAGGTTACAGTGCTGTAGTTTTTCTCCCCTATAGAGCATTGTCACCCTGAGGTGGGTGATGCTAACCACACCTGTGCAAGAAAGCAATGGCTAGTGCTTTCAAGACCTTGTAGGCTCCAGATATGATGTTCCTCTGCCCCCAGAAGGCATCACAGTGGTTAACAATATTTACAACCCATTGTGACAATACAATAGATGATACGAAGAATGCAGGAGGTACCCTGCTGGACCAGAACAGGGGTTTGTCTGAGCCAGCATCCTGTTTCAAGTGGTGGGTGGCCAGCCAGCGATCCTGGAGGACCAATAAATAGGATATGGAGGCCAGGGTGTATATGGTAGTCTTTTCTGGTGCCTGGCATCTGGTATAATAGCCTAGGTTCTGGGCTCTTCTTCCAGACAGGGGGGAAAGAAGAGCCGCAAGGGGACTCAGGGGGTACCTTCAGTAACGATGCCATCCCCAGAAGAAGCCCATCCCTTGATCTTTAGGCTATCTTAGCCAATGGTAGTGGGTGGCACAGTCCACATTCTAGTCTCTTCCTTTCTAGGCACCAGCCAATGTGGTTCCTGTGGATGCCATGGCGCCCACTGATACCTTTCGTGGCACCCACCCAGTATTTTTAGAAAGTGGGCAGGGCCAGGTGGGGTTTTTTGTCTAGCAAAGGCTCTCATTGGCTGTGCAGACTTTTAAAAACATTGCTTTGGCAGCAGTCGCCACTACAGCACAAAGATCTTCAATGTGGCAGCCATTTTGTGGTTGGCGCCACCTCCTGTGGTGGCCATTTTGTGGCTGTGCCTGCCGTGCTGTGTCAAAATTTTAAAGGTGTAGGATCAAAAAGGCTGAGGACCTGCTCTAGGACATCATGAATCTAGGAGAACACAGCAATCCATAGCGGGGACTCCAAAACTATGTCTCTAGAGAACCTTTTGCCCTTGGATCCTGCAGAATCCAGGGACTGCAAAGATTCATGCCTTAACCCATGTCTACGATCCTCCCATGCTTCCAGGCCTCCTGATTGCCTCTTGAACTCCAGAAAAAACTATGGCAAATCTAGGCAGAGTCCACCTTTAGAAAGTACAGCACTCACTAAGTAGCATGTCACCTCTTTCCCCATAGCTCAGGTCCTCAGTGGAAGGTGCTGACATCATTATACCCTATTTTTCTCCCCAATGGGAACCCAAAACAGCTTAGAATAAAAAAGAAGAAATGAACATGTGCGTAAAAGACTTGTAAATACAGAGCAGATCTCTCCCTCTCTCCTCTAGCAGATCTTCTTCCCAGCTCTTGACTACAACCCTCAGGCTAACAGTTGAAGGCCAGGATCCCGTTGGCCCCCACCAAAGGCTTGTGCCTCAGGAAATACCTGGCTTTAAATACCTGCAGGAGTGAAGAAACACTCAGCAAGGTCTTACTGAGGTGCTGCTAGCCTAGTAGTACGTAGCCTTAGTGTTCCTAGGAGCAGAGGAACCAGGAAGGGTGAAGATGCTTGGATTACCATAAAACCGCTCAGCTGCAGAGTGACTAGCTGACACATCTAACCTGTCTTGCTCTACCTTCACCTTATGGATGGTTCTCTTGCTCCTCAGCAATTGAGTTCTTGCCTCTTGGACATAGTCCAATCTAGGCTGGATGTGGTAATCTTGCTAGTTTTTCTCTCAGTTCCTGTGGTGGCAAGACAGGTCATCCTTCTAGGCAGAAAGGGGGGGGTTAGCACAGATGTTAAAGATCTCAGCCTGAAGCAGGCCTTCTGTCAATGTGTAGCCTCTTCTGGCCGGATGGAGTCCAAGTTCTTCCCTCTTGATCCATCATTCCTCTGATTTCCCCCATGACAAAAGTCATTATCTGCTTCTACTAAAGAGGACCTCTAATTTAAAAGAGGATATTGTCCTGCTATGTTTTAAATCAGTCTGAAAGCTCCATGGTACAAGACTGTGTGGACTCAGGGAAAGCAAGGTTCTCTTTGCCCCGCTAAAGAAAATGTATGGTTTTTTCCCATCTCATCACAGCTTTCCTGCATTGGGCAGAGGGTCATCGCTTGCATTTCCAGGTGGGGATGGGAGAGGAACAGATATAATCTATTGTCCTTCACTAATTTGCTCTTGGTATTTAGGGTTACCAGGTCCCTCTCTGCCACCGGCGGGAGGTTTTTGGGGTGGAGCCTAAGGAGGGTGGGGTTTGGGGAGGGGAGGGACTTCAATGCCATAGAGCCCAATTGCCCATTTTCTCCAGGTGAACTGATCTCCATCGACTGGAGATCAATTGTAATAGTAGGAGATCTCCAGCTAGTACCTGGAGGTTGGCAACCCTATCAGTATTCCATGAGTTTGTGCTAAAGTGACACACGTGCGGATCCGTTCTTTGCTTCTCTCTCTCTTTTTAACAGCATTTTATATTTTATTCTCAGTACTTCTTTCTCTGAGCCATCACCTGCATCTTGCTAACCAAGATTGTGCATTAACTTCACCCTGTCTGCCATGTTCCTAAGGCCAAAGTGGTTTCTGGTTTCCATTAGTGGCTTTCAGCTCTCGCTTGCTTCCCCCCCCCCCTCTTGAATAAGCAAGGGGCTTATAACAAGGCGTTAATGGGCTGCCACTCAGGTTATTACTCCTTATGATGTCAGGTGTTAAGACTTGAATATATCCTCACACACATTCCAGCAATCCAGGTCTACTCAGCCGCAGCCACCACCGTAACCTGTTCCTGGCAAGGCAGAACCTCAGCCAGGAAAACCTTCCTGCCCACAACACACAGACAAAGAGGGTGAGGACAGCATGGAATTATTTAACAGGGCTTCAGCAGCCCTGGGATTAGGGTTGCCAACCTCCAGGTAATTGGAACAACCAGAACAGCACCCAACAACAATAATAGAAATAGTGCAAAATTTATAAAGGTGAAGAGGTGAAAAACATATATACGGAATTATATACAAAATAGTACAGCCAAGATACAAATATCAAAATTTACAATATGCAAGTCAGCGTCAAAATGAAGGCAGGATATGATCAATCCTATATCAACAGGTAAGTCAAATGGTATCCATTAAGGTCTCTCTTTTTATGCTTTCAGTATTTTTGCAGATCCAAAATCCATATTTGCAAACCTCCAGGTACTAGCTGGAGATCTCCAGCTATTACAACTGATCTCCAGCCAATAGAGATCAGTTCACCTGGAGAAAATGTTCGCTTTGGAAATTGGACTCTATGGAATTGAAGTTCCCTCCCCTCCCCAAACCCTGCCCTCCTCAGGCTCCACCCCCAAATCTCCAGGTATTTCCCAAGCAGGAGATGGCAACCCTACCTGGGATTGATTTTGAAGGCCAGGCCTTAGTCCTGGAGAATTTCAAGTAACATTTTTTTAAAGGACAAAAACAACACATGTCCCTATCCCTGCTTACTAGGGTTGCCAGCTCCAGGTTGGGAAATACCTGGAGATTTTTGGGGCGGAGCCTGAGGAGGGCAGGGTTTGGGGAGGGGAGGGACTTCAATGCCATAGAGTCCAATTGCCAAAGTGGCCATTTTCTCCAGGTGAACTGATCTCTATCGGCTGGAGATCAGTTGTAATAGCAGGAGATTTCCAGCTGGCGCCTGCAAGCTGAAACCCCTACCATTTCCCAAGTTTAAACAAGCCTTGGTGCAGGGGAAAATTTCCAGCTGGTACCTGGAGGTTGGTAACCCTACCCAATACTGTGGCCCCGATCCATATCCCACTCCCACATCTCCCCTCCAGCTTACCGACCTCCAAGTGGGGATGGGCTTTATCTCAGAATTACATCTGGTCTCCAGATGACAGAGATAGGGTTGCCAGGTCCCTCTTTGCCACTGGCAGGAGGTTTTTGGGGCGGAGCCTGAGGAGGGCAGGGCTAGGAGAGGGGAGGGACTTCAATGACATAGAGTCCAATTGCCCAAGCGGCCGTTTTCTCCAGTTGGCAACACTAGAGCCCCCAAAGATTCCCTCTAGGCCCGCGTCTTTCACCCAATATTTTGGCCCGCCTCATACTCTCAACGCACCCGGGACCAACAAAACCCAGTGCAAAGACACATGCAGAAAACAAAAGGAACACAAAATACATTTTTTTGACGTGGTACCCACCAGGTTGGCCCTCTAAGGCCACAAAACCTTTGGCTCAGGCTGAGGAGCTCACACCTCTGTCCCTGCTCCTCCAGTTAAAATGCCCCTAAATTTAATAGTTAAATCCCAGTAATCTCAAAGTAACCCCCCCTAAAATGTAAGAGGGGAGGTTATAATTTAGGGCCCAATTAGCATGCATAATTGGGGGGGGTCTTCAGATCTTGAGCAAGGCCTTTTTTGAAGTGCTGTAAGCTTACGTTGCTGGCCATTTCATGACTGTTGCACCTCTCGCCCTCCCTACAAGCCTTTTGTCAGTTAGGATGCTTTCCTCCATCCCACCCAATCCTCCTGAAGGGGAGAAGGACCTGCCTTGCTCTGGCCCTGGCATGTCGTGCAGCATACAGTGAAATGCCCAGATATAAGGGCTGGTTTAGAACACTATGTATTCATGCGCGCACATGTGGAAGCTTTGGGAAGTTGGCATCCGGGAGCCACGAACCAACAAATCATGCTCTCTGTGCCTGGTACGGCCTCTCACCAGTAGAGAGCTCTGAATTACCTTCATCCTTAGGAATGTGTTTTGTAGTTACTTAGATCACGAGACCTAGAACTTGCTTAGAGACAGCCTTCGGGCAATATCTATGGCTATGCTCATTAGAGTGAAGTAGACACTTAATGTGCCTTGGTGCTTTTGTGCATCAATCCGCTTGTCAGCAGCCATGGGCCTGCCCCATGCGAATGCATAAATGCTACTGACTTTCCTTTGTTTCTCGGGTGAGTAACTCTGCATCTTATTTGTGGGTTATTTCACCCCCAGGGTCTCTGTTTAGCTAAACAAAGAACTGTTGCTTATTTTAACCTCCTCCTAGTTGTCTTCATTGGACTCTACAAGACAACCAGGGCACGTCAATAGCACCCTGCTTTGTTCTAAATGTTGAAATGGTAAAATAACACAGCCGTAATGAGACTCATTGCCCTCAACTGGATCTAGGAACCTGGGGTTAATTTGCTACCGTACTTTGCCACAGAACCATCTAAAAAGAAATATTTTAAAATGTGCTCCGTCGGTCCCTATTTTCCAAGGAGAGTCCCTGTCTTCTGGCATCTGCTTCTTTTAAACTTTCTTAATTTTAGCCTTATTTAGTCTTTTGGGAGACTTTTTAAAAGTGTAAATTTAAGGGGGTGGTGTCATTTTTCAGGTCTTCTCCCGAGCATCGCTGGAACCTCTGGGGTATTTAAGGGGGCAAAAGAAAAGAACCAAGTCTGACAATCGCATCTCCTAACTATTTGTGGGGGATAATTCACAGTGGGCCGCCATGTTAGTCTGTCTGCAGTAGTAGAAAAGGGCAAGGGTCCAGTAGCACCTTAAAGACTAACAAAAATATTTTCTGGCAGGGTATGAGCTTTTGTGAGCCACAGCTCACTTCTTCAGATACAGCTAGAAGGTGAATCCATCTGTCTTTAAGTAGAGGAGAGTGAATTCAGACAAGCATTAGTATTAGAAAAGGGCCAGAGTCCAGTAGCACCTCAGACTAACAAAAATATTTTCTGGTAGGGTATGCAGCTTTCGTGAGCCACCGCTCACTTCTTCAGATACAGCTAGAAGTGAATCCATCTGTCTTTAAAGACAGATATGTATACTTTTTCTTTTCTTTTCCTTTGATGTAATTGTTGTGGCATGACTTCTACTTTTCTCTTGTTTTTTTCTGTTCTGTTTATATTCATCTTTAAAGACAGATGGATTCACATTCTAGCTGTATCTGAAGAAGTGAGCTGTGGCTCACAAAAGCTCATACCCTGCCAGAAAATATTTTTGTTCGTCTTTAAGGTGCTACTGGACTCTTGCCCCTTTCTACTATTTGTAGGGGAGAAAGATAGATAGATAGATAGATAGATAGATAGATAGATAGATAGATAGATAGATAGATAGAGATGCGTTTCCGCAAGGAACTACATCACCCATAATGCATCAGCATGCCATCTCCCTTCTGTCGCCATCCTCCTTCGCCAAAAGTCGGGTCCTTGAAGCTGAAGCGCAGCCGTACTTCCGCCAGGAACTGACGCGCAGTGGTGTCATATGACCGGATCCTTTCCCCTTCCCAAGATGGCGGATCGCCTGCCTTCGGAGTTTGATGTGGTGGTCATAGGAACGGGTAAGAGGTGGAGGCAGCCGACAGGGGATGGGGAAGGGGGTCCAGCCCTCTAGAAGCCCCAGGGATGGCGTCGGGAACACCAGCAGAGCTTAAACGCGGGAGGAAAAGACAGGAGGAGGGGAGGCATGGCAAGGACCTGGAGAGGAGAGAGCAGGGACGGATGTGTGGGGATGCGGCACCCATCTGATCCCTGTAGCCCTCTAACTTTTCCCTGCCCCGTGCCGACCGCTAATATGTCCACCCTTTATTTGCATTCTCTATGCCTTGTCTATGCTCAGTACAGCATCTGAATCGCAGCGTTAGCACAGGGAGAGGCTGGTTTCCCCAGCAATAGCATTAGTGCAGTCCTATGCAGTTGCTGCAGCCGGAGTCCATTGAAATCAGTGGACTTAGTCTGGAATCGCTCTGTGTAGGGTTGTACTGCAGAAAGGCTCAATGGTAGAGTGTCTGCTTTGTATCAAGAAGGTCCTGGGTTTGATTCTCCACCCCACCCCACACACACACATCTCTAGTTCAGCTAGTAGGTGATGTGAAAGATCACTGCCTCAGTCCCTGGAGAGTTGCTGCTGCTGACTCTCATAGACCAGTGGCCTGAAGGCAGCTTTATGTGTTCACTGTCGCAGCCAAAATAGCAAGGAGTCTAGTGGCACCTAGCAGAAAGATGTAGTGCAGCATGAGCGTTTGGGGGCTAGAGCCTACGTCATCAGGAGCATAAAATTTACGTACAGATGGTGTGCGTGTGAATATACACACAAATGGATGTAGACCACTGGTTCCCGACCGGGGGTCCACGGACCCCCAGGGGTCCGCGAGAACTAAATTAAGGTCCGCGAAACAAAGTTATAAACCCGTAATAAATTAATATCTTCAATTAAAAATTCTCTATTATAAAAATATATATATTCAAACATTATTCTAAGTGTAATGTTTAACTAACGGTTATGATTAAAGTTTATTTTCAAATTCTCTGAATTTTTATTTTGAACCTTGGGGTCCCTGCACCGAACAAAAAAGTCCTAGTGGTCCCTGGTCAAAAAAAGGTTGGGAACCACTGATGTAGACAGAGAACAGTGTGGGCCTATTATTATTTTTGGCTTTTCATTTTCTTTTAAGGAGGGAACGGAAGCTGTAAATATATTACTGCTCACCCGCAGCCACTCATGATTCTATAAAGCAGGACAGTATTCAACTAGCTTTGCCAACAGCTAGCTTTAGTGGCAGCTTGATAAGCAAGATTTCAGCAGATGATGTTTTTTCTGGCCTGAGGTGATGAGGGAAAAATTCCTTTGGTGGCCCTGCAGTTGTTTGATGGCATATCTGCCATGCTGGTAATAAAGCTGGCAGTTCTAATTGAAACCCAGGCTTAAATGCAACATTTATAGTGCAGTCCTAAAGTGAATTACTCCAGTTTTCACAACTCGTTGTGGAAATATTGAGAATCTTAGCACAATCAAAGGGAGGATGCCGGGCAGTTGAGCACTTTCTCCATTGTCCTTGGATCCAACTCAGCAAGAATCCCCTTCCTGAGAAGCATTTGTATTGCATTTTCATGCTGTTTGTAAACCTTTTTTTTTTTTAATCCTGTGAGTCCCATTGGGAAATTTTTTGAATGAAAAATAGAATATGAAAATAATAAGTACAATCTTAAGTAGAGCTATACCCTTCTAACTCTATTGAAATTGATTGGCTTAGAACAGTGTTACTCTGCTTAGGATTTTACTGTGAGGCAAAGTTAGTTAGCCTGCTGTCTGATGAAGGGAGCTTTGACTCTTGAAACCTTATACTATGAAAATCTTGATAGTCACTTAGGTGCTACAGGACTTGGATCTAACTATTCTACTGCAGCGCTAATTCTGTGAATTTAGGCAGATCATGAGAGGGAGGGCAGGAAGTTTTGCTTTAGTGTTTAGCTCTCATGGCCCTTTCTTACATGCCCAGGGTAGTGCTGATTGCCACTTTGGGGTCAGGAAGCAGTTTTCCTCCAGGCCAGATTGGCCAGGGATCCTGGAGTGTTTTTTGGGCTATCTTCTCGGTGTGGAGTAGGGGTCACTGGGGGTGTGTGGGGGGAGGTAGTTGTGAATTTCCTGCATTGTGCAGGGGGTTGGGCTAGATGACCCTGGTGGTCCCTTCCAACTCTATAAACACATGAAGCTGCCTTATACTTAATCAGACCCTTGGTCCATCAAAGTCTGTATTGTCTGCTCAGACCAGCAGCGGCTCTCCAGAGTCCCAGGCAGAGGTCTTTCACATCACCTAATTGCTTAGTCCCTTTAACTAGAGATGCTGGGGATTGAACCTGGGACGTTCTGCATACCAAGCAGATACTCTACCACTGAGCCACAGCCCCTCCCCAATATGATTTTATGCAGACCAATATGGCTACCCTCTGAAATTAGCCTGCTATAATATTCTAAATAAATGTTTAATAATAATAATAAGAGTTGGTATTTATATGTCGACTTTCTCTACTACTTAAGGGAGAATCAAACCGGCTTACAATCACCTTCCCCTCCCCACAACAGACACCCTGTGAGGTAGGTGGGGCTGAGAGAGCTATGACTAGCCCAAGGTCACCCAGCTGGCTTCATGTGTAGGAGTGGGGAAACCAACCCAGTTCACCAGATTAGCCGCTGCTCATGTGAAGGAGTGGGGAATCAAACCCAGTTCTCCAGATTAGAGTCCACCGCTCTTAACCACTACATTACCATAATGATTTAAGTGCTTCATGTCAAATACATTCCTTCTTCACCTTGAAAACCTCCCTGTATTTCAGGTTTCTAGTTCTGTTTTATGAATAGGCTATTGAGTGGTGGCCATGCCAGATAGTTGCTTGGCTAATCAATAACTAAGGTGGGAATTGGAACCAGGCTTGTTAGATAATAAGCAGAAATCCTGGAAGAAGGGGACAGGTTGGGGAGTAGATGTTTGTAGAAAGTGAATCTGGGGGCAAGGGGCACAGTTAGAGAAATGCAGAACTCTGTTCTCTGTATCTTTATTAAGGTAACTTTTATTTTTAAGAAATCATCCTCTCTTATTCCAATACTTGGTGGGTGCAAGGTAGAGAAATCGGTCCCAGTTTATTAGAAATACTTTGTACTTGCAATTTTTTTCTTATAAAAATTCGATCCCTCAACCATCTTTAAATGGTAGATTTTGGTTTCTCCGCTGGTTGGTTGCCTCTCATCCCTGGCTTGTCAAAATTCATACAAGCTTGAGCCAGCATGGTGTAGTGGTTAGGAGCGGCGGACTCTGATCTGGTGAACTGGGTTGGTTTCCCCACTCCTCCACATGAAGCCTTCTGGGTGACCTTGGGCTAGTCATAGTTCTCTCAGAACTCTCTCAGCCCCACCTACCTCACAGGGTGTCTGTTGTGGGAAGAGGAAGGGAAGGTGATTTTAAGCCGCTTTGAAACTCCTTAAAGGTAGAGAAAAGTGGGGTATAAAAACCAACTCTTCTTCATTGTCTTTGTTCCTTTTCCACATCAATGGACCACACTGCATTACAGGAGACTAATAGGTCCAGAGAGAAATGTTGGCACATTCAGCATTGATCTGAGATTAGGATGTGTGTATCTACTCACTGATCTGATGTAGGGTTTCCAACAGGTCTGGGAAACATGTCCCTTTAATAGAAGCTTAATGTGTAGAAATGAGCAGCTGAAGCTTTTCATGGCATCACATCCCATTAGAGTTCTCTTAAGGACAGGAAAGTTTTCCCAGGTGGTTGGCAGTCCTAATCTGATGGTGAGCACAATTAGCTTTGATAGTGCCAATCACCTGTTGTAGTAGGAATAATGGGGCCTGAATGCAGTCTCTCCCACCTCTATGCTGACAATTTTTTTGCTGTGAAATCACAGCTGACTTATAGTTTCAGAGCTAGAGACATTCAGAGGGGGTTTGCCATCGCCTACCTCTGTGTCAAGACCCTGGACTTCTTAGTGGTCTTGCACCCAAATACTAGCCAGAGCTGACCATGCTTAGCTTCTGTGATCTGATGAGATTGGGCTAGCCTGGGCAATCCAGGTCAGGGCAAGAACAGGCAGTTAGCACCTTCAAAACTGACAGTAATGACTTCTGTTGGTTGTATGATCCCAACAAGGGAAACAGTCCTAAAGCCCACTGCAGGATTTAATCTGGAGAATAGCACAGCACCCAATCTTGAATGGAATGTAAATGCTGAAGCTTGTCTCCCTGCATGCATTGTTCTTATTTTATTGAGGCGTGTCCATGTGAAAGTATGATGCAACTGAACGCCAAGTTTGGATTCTAAGGAAGTGGTTTTTAAAGGCTTCTAACTGTGACTCCAATATCAATCTCACCTGTTTCTGCCAGGTACTGTGAGAACCAGTGATTCTTAAATGTGATCACAATTATCCTTCCTATGCAAATAAAAAGGTGGCTTCTGAAATAATGTGCATTAGAGAGACATGGGTGGTCAGAAGGCAAGGCTGTTGCTGCTTTCTTGCCTGTAGAAGTGCGTGTTCAACATCACTTAATGCACGCTGACTAGCCCTCAGGATTTTTCAAGGTATCTCCGCACTTCCGTATTCACATTCAGAGTGGTAAAGCGAAGGACTTCTTAACTCCTTTAATGTATCCTTATGAGTGAAGCAGGCATCCTACCCTACTTCAATTATTCTGATTACAGATAGGGAGAATAATAGGTCTTCTGAATGAATTGCTATAAGGTACAAGAGTGTGATCTTATAATGGTGATGCAGAGCATATATTAATAGGAGTGTTCCATTTAACATTCCATTTCTCAATACATTGCTGACCTTTGTTTTAAATAGTCTCCCTCGCATCCCTCACTCATTTTATATATCAAGAGGAAGACAAGGTATTATTTTCATTCAAATCCATCTTTTCTGTCTTTTGCACAGAGACCCTCTTTTTGTATCAAGGTTCTTACTTCCACCTTGATTATATTGTGGCATCTTTTATTTATTGAAGATACTTTTATATGCCCGCCTTTCTCCTGAGCCTCTCACGACCTTAAAGACTAATGAGTTTATTGTAGCATAAGCCTGACCACACTTCATCACATGCATGAAACAATACATTCTGTTGGAATAGAGAGATTTCTACCGAAAGGTTCAAAGATAAGAAGGGCAGGTGTTAGTGGAGACCTGCTATAAAGAGAGGCTAGAAGGTCCTATTTCTCAGGGCAAAGTGTGTTATGTTCTGTTGTGGAGCATGGATGGTGCAAAATCTGGTCAAGAGAAATCATCCATTTGGAGTGAAGATGGACTACTTCATCTTTAGATGAATTGGCAAAGTGGCGATGAATCTGAATACTGTATGTATTCCTGTAAACGGGAGTAATTGTATTGTGCAGTGAACTTAGCTAACCCCTTAGTCTTTGAGACCCAGTCTGATAGTATCAAATTGGCACATGAGTTCCAGCTCTATAGTTTGCCTTAAAAGTTTCCCTGTGAAACTCTTCTGTTTGGAGTTTTTCCGTTTTTAATGCCGTCGTTTCTTCTCTTGCATAGAGACTGTCCAGCGTAGCTAGTGTGTGTGGCAGAAAGACCTTGCTGTCACATAATGACATGTATTGCTGCTAATATAATGAACTGACCCATCCATTAGGGTAATTGTGTTGAGCAGACCAACATGGCTGCCCTCTGAAACCAACTCATCAATACCATCCTAGTGTCTTCCGAATGCACCCGGCATTGTTGCATGATAATGCTGCACAGTTTATGTTTTATATGGTTGCAGATTTGACAAGACAGCGTGCTTGTAGAGGTCCCAGATTCCAACACTTCAAAAGAGCACCTTCCCAAACAAGGGATAGGGAAATCCCAGAAACTTGATTGATGAAAATGAAGAGTTGGTTTTTATAGCCTGCTTTTCTCTACTGAAAGAAGTCTCAAAGCAGTTTAAAATCGCCTCCCACAACAGTCATCCTGTGAGGTAGGTGGGGCTGAGAGAGTTTGGAGAGAACTGTGACTAGCCCAGGTCACCCAGCAGGCTTCATATGGAGGAGTGGAGGAACAAGCCCAGTTCACTCGATTAGAGTCTGCCTCGCATCTGGAGGAGCAGGGAAACAAATCCGCTTCTCCAGATTAGAGTCTGCTGCTCTGAACCACTACACCACGCTGTGTCCAAAGCTGTGATGTTAATACCCAATAAATTTGTCGCCTCCCCCCCCCCCTTTATCCTACTACAAGGCTGGCCCTTCGTGTTTTCATTTGGGTATGTACAAAGCAGAAATAACTGTCTAGCCCACTCCATTAATCTACAGTGGCCCATAAATCTGCTCATCACCCTGCAAGTACCTTTTTCCCCCCTGGCAAGATCCCCCATCCTTCTCCCAAGCCTAGAGAAGAGCAGAGGAATCTCTCAAGTGTTGATCAGTCCAGTCGGTTTATGGCAAGTTTAGCGTGAGTTGACTTAGGAATGTCAAACCATAAATGTTTAAGCAGTAAGGATTTGTTTACTGTTTTTATATATTCCTGGAAATGATAGTTTTCTGAAGCTTAGAAAACTGGCAAAGGGTTCTGTGTGGATTCCAGGATCATCCCTGCCGTGCTCCTTCTGGCTTCCCATGTGGGAGATGAGCAGGGGGAAAGCAGGACAGACTCAAAGTCAGCTGGTAACTTTCAAGAGGGAGTCATGGCAGAGCCAACTTAAGCCCCTTCTGGTCCTCTGCTGTTTAACTCTTGTGCCATGGAGACGGCCTGTGTTACAGTACTCGGGATAAGAATGCTTGCACTATTCTTCTATTGCCAGTGGGGCTGATGGTCTCCAGTTGTATGTTTGCAGAAGTGTTTTACCTGGGCGGACTCCAAGGGACTTAAGAAGCGCCCGCCCTTCTTGTCCCAATCACAGGCAGGGTAGGAGCAACCTGGCAGGGACTAGGCACCTGGGTTGGCTGGGGCACCTCCACTACTTGCACCCCAGCCAATTACCTAGCGGACGGGCCACCCCTGTTCATGCCCAACTTTTCTCCCCAGTGGTGACCTGTCGTGATCCTGGGCTAGAGGCTGAATAGTGGAGTGGCCTAGACATCTCAAGGCAGCCTTTCCGCTCACCCAGGCCTGGGGCCTTGCTCCAAATTTCCCTGCAGGCCTATGTTTTCCAGGCATCTTCCAGGCCTCAGGAGTGGATCGGGGAAAATGGAGGGAAAGCAGGAGCCAGTCATAGTTGATGAGACGGAGCTGTTGAGAAAGTGCTAGCGCTGCCATCTCCGAGATGAAAATTTCCTGGGGGTTTGGGGGTGGACTCTGGGGAGGGTGGGGCTTGAGGAAGGAGCTCAAGCGGGGATGCAATGCCATAGAGTCCACCCTCCAAGGCAGCCATTTTCTCCAGGGGGACTGTCTCGTCTGTCTCAGCTGTAATTTTGGGAGATTTCCAAGGCCCTGCCTGGAGGTTGGTAAACCTAGAAAGAGCATATTAAGACCCTGCACAGGGAGAGAGAGTGTCCTTTGCCTGGAGTTAGGCAGCAGACAGGCTGCTACCAGTGGGAGGTGTTTAGCTTGGAAAGAAGGCAATTAAGGGGAGACATGATAGAGGTCTATAAAATTATGCATGGTATGGAGAGAGTGGGCAGGGAGAAGCTTTTCTCCCTCTCTCATAATACCAGAACACAGGGTCATCTGCTGAAGCTGGAGGGTGAGAGATTCAACACAGAAAAAAGGGAGTATTTCTTCACACAACGCATAGTTAAATGGTGGAACTCCCTGCCGCAGGATGTGGCGATGGCTGCCAACTTGAAAGGCTTTAAGAGGGGAGTGGACATGTTCATGGAGGAGAGAGCTATTCATGGCTACCAGTCAAAATGAATACTAGCCATGATGCATACCTATTCTCTCCAGTATCAGAGGAGCATGCCTATTATATTCGGTGCTGTGGAACACAGGCAGGATGGTGCTGCTGCAGTCGTCTTGTTTGTGGGCATCTTAGAGGCACCTGGTTGGCCACTGTGTGAAAGGACTGCTGGACTTGATGGGCCTTGGTCTGATCCAGCATGGCCTTCCTTATGTTCTTGTGTGATCCCTCCCTCATGGAGAGTGAGATTGCCCTAAAGGGGATCAGGTATTAAAGCAGAGTTAGAAGTCCAGAAAGACAGATGCATTAAGGAATTTTATTGTTTTCCAGGCGCCTTCTTTCTCTGGGAGTTTTGCCCTGTCTGTTTATAGCGAACCCTGTATTAATTCTCCATTTTCATAACTGTTCTCTTATTTAGTCAATGGTTATAGTGTTTGGCTAATAAATTAGACTTTTCCATTCTCTGTGCCAGGGTCCTTTACGCCTCATACTCAACCATAACAGCAGGGTATGCCCTTACAGAAGTTGAACCTGCCTGGTCGGTGTGTGTGCCCGCTCTGGGCTCTCCCCAGTCAAGCCCTTGAACCAGGCAGATGGCAGCCACTCAAGGCCCTTGCCCGTTTCAGTAAAACCCCACACAGCTCCGTCTCATCCAGTAAAACCCCACACAGCCCCATCCCTTCTTGCAACGGGACCCAAAGCAGCTTGCACCCATTCTTTTCCCCGCTTCCCTTTTCTTCTCACAACAACACCCTTGTGAGGTAGGTTAGGCTGAGCAAGAGCAGTTGGCTTGAGGTCACTCAGTGAGCTTCTGTGGCAGAGTGGAGATTCAAACCTGGGTCTTCCAGATCCTAGTCCAACACTCATGCTGGCTCTTCTTTGCTCTCCCAGCTTCCAGTTGACACACCTTAAAAGTCATGTAGCATCTGTTAAAATTCTATTTGCCTCCTATAAAAGTGGTTGTGAAGAGTAAAATCCTTTGCTTTTCCAAACTAATTTTTCTACCATCATCCCTTGTTCAGGTGAAAATTGGCCTCAATGTTACTGGCAGGTATCCTAGCTGGTGCTATATCTGTCATTTGAAAATGTATCAGCAGATTCCTTAGTTGAACCTTTCGACTGGAAGGCAACAGGCGTTGTTGGAATGGGGAAGCTAGGGTTAGATTCTTGGTTGAGCAGGGCAGGACCTTTATTCCCGGTGTTGTGGGTTTGGGAATGGAACAATCTCCTTGTTTGGTTAGTGGCTTGTATTTCTGCTTTCCAATTTATCCTGGATATTGGCGAGGTCCTGTTTTGTTAGACGCTGTTTAAGTTATAAAATAAAACTTGTCCCCCTCCTCAAGGTATTTGCGTTCTCTGATTTGGTGTCCTAGTAATTCTCTTTCTCCCTCCCCACCCCCCCCCCCGTTTTCTAAAAAAGAAGTTATTCTTTATAAAAACCAGCCACTGTAAATTTTCCTGGTTCCGTGCAATTTTTCCCTCTTTTCTCTTTCTGCTCTTCGCTAGTTATAAATAACACATGAAATGACTTTCAAGGTAGAAAGCAGGAATCCATTTTGAAATATTCTATAAAATAAAGAGTGATTTATGGCTCCATATGATTTTGGCTGAAAGCATTTGGGCTTTGCCCAGTCATCAAAGTCCTGTCAGGAGAATCTATTATTTATTGTTCGATATGCCGGGAGTGGTGCTAGTACTTTATTTTATGTTTATCTTATGTAAGTATAGTGTTAAGAAAAATCAATCCCAGGTACTAATACAGTTTTAAAAATCTATCATGGAAAACTAACCTGAATATTATAGATGTGAATGAGGAAGTTATGTACTGATTTTTTTTTCAATCCCCCAAATTAACAGATGCTTTGATTGCTGTTGAATATGTCGGGGTGTGATCTTTTTCTGTCGCTTCGTAACGCAGTTGTGTTCCAATGTTTTTATAGCTCCAATCTTGCTAAGTAAGCTGGGCCTCCTTCTATGCAAGCCAATATTTAAACATCTCGTCAGATCTCAGAAGCTAAGCAGGGTCAGCCCTGGTTAGTATTTGGATGGGAGACACACCAAGGAAGACCAGGGTTGCTGTGCAGAGGAAGGCACTGGCAAACCACCTCTGCTAGTCTCTTGCCGTGAAAACCCTAAAAAGGGGTTGCCATAAGTCGGCTGCAACTTGACGGCACTTTACACACACATAGCAAAGATTTAAAAAACCTGGACAGTGTGGGCTTGCTTTAAGGCTGTGTGACATTGAATAAAATAGTCATACAATGTACTGATGAGCTTCTGAAGTATTTTATAAGCCACAAGCACTGGCTGTGCTATCCAGATGTGAGGTTTGTTAAATCTCCATGCAGAATCATTGCAGAGAGTTACCGAGCTGTATCTTTGTAGTAAGGGTGCCATGTTCTTTTATGAAGAGGAATAGTTAACCAGAGAGCCAGCGTGGTGTAGTGGTTAAGAGTGATGGTTTGGAGTGGTGGACTCTGATCTGCAGTACCGGGTTTGATTCCCCTCTCCTCCACAGGAGCTATGGACTCTACTCTGGTGAACTGGGTTTGTTTCCCCACTCCTCCACATGAAGCCAGCTGGGTGACCTTGGGCTGGTCACACACTCTCAGCCCCACCTACTTCACAGGGTAGGGAGGAGAGGGGAAGGTGATTGTAAGCCGGTTTGATTCTTCCTCAAGTGGTAGAGGAAGTCGGCATATAAGAACCAACTCTTCTTCTTCTAACCGGTCTTTTAAATCTCCACTGGGATGTCTCACCCTTGAAGCTGCCTTTCTGGTCTTTGTGTTAAGGACCATGGTTTGTGATACATTTTTCCATTTAGGGTCCCTCCTGGCTTTACCTTTGTGGCGCGAGAACCACAACAGCATGCCTCCTTCCTACACCATAAAGGTAAAGATGGAGCCACAACTCATTGGAGTGAGGAGGATCCTTGGAATAGGCTCCTCCCACATCATCCAAGAGTTCTTCCCGCCCCATAAAGCTCATGTCAGGAGCAGCTTTGTTTCCGTAGCTCCCATTTTGCAAAGGGGGGGGGGCTGTTAGAGCAATTGGTTATGCTAACCTACTGCATGGAAGAGCAAACGTTGACCTTTTGTCTTGCATTTCCTCTTTGCTTTCTTACCTAGGGTAAATAGTTAGGACCCTGGTGGGCAGATGGCTCCTCTCACAAGCTTTTGCACCGAGCCTGTAAGACCGTTCTTGGAAGCCCACAGCTGAAAAATAGTAAATGTAAAATTATTATTTCTTGATTGCAGGTGCTGATTTTGACATCTTGGTATGCATTGCTTTAAGATTTAAAAGGCATTTGAAAAGCCTGTGTTGCCAAGCGAGTATAAACCATAGGCGTCTGTTGCAGTGCGCCATTCTGGGATACTGGGCAATGTGTCATCAAAAATAGCTTGGCAAAGTAACGTTTCTGGATGGAAATCGATATGCTAATTGGCTCGTAGAACTCAGGGACACGTCATGTGCGTTTGAAACACGGCTAAGTGTATGTGGGAGGGAGACTCTTATCTATGATTTCAAAAACCCCGGTGCTACTAGGTAGAATAAACTTTCATCTATTCCTGGCATAGCAGTTTTTCCTAAGGTAAAAAAACCTGGTGTTACATGGTGTTCTGTCACAGCAGAGATGCCATTGACACTGGAGGCTAGCATTGAACCTTCATAACTTCTTTCTGTTTTGCCAGTTGAGATTAAATCTCCCACTACCTGTCACGGAGGTAGGCCTTAAAAATGACAAAAAAGTTACTGGAAGACTGAATTTCTACCTTAAGGGCTGCTGAAGATGTGAAATAGATTAGAACGCTTCCCAGGTTCATACCGGTTCCTGATTTCGTTACAGAGTCATTTTGCTGAACTTGCGGAAAACTTGTCTACAAGGATAGCGTCTTGGTCCTCTTTATGACTTGATGTGATAGACAGCTTTTTGGTTTCACCTTGTATTAGATGGTGAGGCGAAACAGCCTGTAGAAGTTTGCTACAGATCATGTGTCAGTGAAGTAGTGAAGATTCGGGGAGGGGGCAGAATAGGTGATTAAAATCCTAAACCTTGTGTGTGCAGCACTCCCTTAACTAATGGCATGTGAGAATTAACATAGGTTTAAACGTTTATATGCTGCTTCCCAAAACTTCATCAGATACACAGGGCAACAATTCACTGCTGAGAGCATAGATAGCTTTAAAAGGGGATTATCATGTAACCCTCAATGTCACAATTTGCTATTGCGGCCAGGAAGGTTAGAGCTCTTGAAGTTATTAAGAAAAATTCTACACAGGAAATCAAGTAGTGTTTTAATAGGAATTGTGTATGCATACTGTTGTAATTTTATCTTTTTCTGATGTCCTTACATATATACAGAAAACTTAAAATGATGTTTTGTAATGGCCTATGGCTAAACATTAAAATAAACGAATACTCTCTTAAAAGGGGATTACACAGAATCTTGGAGGATTGGCCCCTCAGTGGCTACTAGCTATGGAGACTAAAGGAAACCTCCGTGTCCAGAGGCAGCATACCTCTGAATACCAGTGCTCAGAGTCAGCACCAGGGGACGATCTCTGCCCAGTTTGTTTGCTCTTCAGGGCAACTGGTTGGCAGTCACGTGAGTGAAACAGGATGTTGGAATAGATGGACCCCTGTTGTAGATAGAAGGCTGGAGATGGTAACATAGGGGATTTGCTCAACGCCTCTTAGGGAGTTCTGTGGGTGAGGAGAGATTTCAAAGATTTCCTGGCTCAGGACGTACACACAGCAACCATGGTAACAGGATGACTGGACGTGATCATGGAAGAAGGGGCTTTTAATTCAGTTTCCACAGATACGAGTGAAATAAATACAGTTGGGTAGAGTGGATGATTTTGCAATGTGCAGACAACTTAAAGCATCTTGCAACGTCTCGGGGACATGATCAGGTTTGGACTCAACTGGAAACTAATTCCTTATATCTTCCAAGCCTAAATATTGTATAGCTGTGATTAAACGAATTGACGGATGCAACATCTATCTGTGGTGAACAGTTATCATGACAGCTGCAACCTCCCCTGTCAGAGACAGTATATCTGATTGCCAGATGCTGAGAGAAGGCAACAGGCTGGCTAATTTCCATCCTACTTGTGAACTTCCTAGCAGAATCTGGCCGATCTCTATTAGAATCAGTTGTGATCTGATGCAGCGAGGCTATACTTACAACTGCCTGCCTTTGTTATAGAATATAATTCTTTCAGGCTTCATTAAAAAAAATCAGCAGTAAACAGCTTGCTTTATCTAACAACAATATTAGGGAAATAAAAACTGTTGTGTTTTATATTGTGCTCCCTTAAAACTGCTTGGTATAGCATCACACACCCCATTTCATCATAATCTGTTTAATATTTTTTTTAAACTTCCTTTCAGGTTTGCCTGAATCTATCATAGCAGCTGCGTGTTCAAGAAGCGGCCAAAGAGTTCTGCATCTGGATTCGTAAGTCCTTTAATCAATACATTTAATTAATTATCATGCAGCTTTTTAAAATATGGGTTTTCTCCCTCCCAGCTTGGTTTGGACGTTTGCTGTGTTACGTATAGTGATGTCCTCTCATATCACTGTAAAATATAATTCTGGTAAGTGTTTTTTTTTGGGGGGGGGTGTTGAGATCATGAGATGACACCATATAACACAAATAGCATTTTTGAGAAAAGTCCCATCTGGGATTATCCTCAGCTTTACCCTTTTCTCTGGTCTCGACACTGCAAAACTAAAGTGGGTTTAAGTGTCCCAGTGTTTCCTAATAAGGTAGTCTGGGAAATGTAGTTCTGTGAAGAAGGGTGGTGGTGGTCACAGTTACAGAACAGAGTTCTCTACATGCCCACAAACTACAATTCCTTGGGCTCATTGAAAAGGCCAGTAAAAATTGTCTAAAACTTGGTCTGCTTTATTATATAGATAAGCTCTTAGATGATTTGCAGCGGTATGCCACAAAAAGCTCTAATCAAATCACACCATCCCTTTGCACGGCTGGCTCGCAACAGCTCTTTATAAATGCAGGGTGTAATAGGAGTTGTCATGCGCCCTTTTCATGCTCCTCTTTTTGCTGGGAGACGTGAATGACCCCACTGGGGGAGGGCATACAGTTATTTCAATATAGCCGTTTCACTGATTCCGCAAGGCTCAAATAACTGTTTGGTTGCCCTCTTCTGTGGGCAGGGGTTGACAGCATTGGGGAATGGCATATAAGAAGTCCAGGGCTGCAATTCTTTTGTGCCCCAGCCAGGCATGATGGGGGGAAATTGGTGGTTGGTGAGGGGAAATTAATGTTTGAATGCCATTTGGTACAGGAATAGAGGCTCAGAGTCACCAATTAAAACTATTGACATGCACTCGAATATGCTCAAAATAGCTTGCTGTTTATAATTGTGTGTGTGTATTTGTAATTTTATGATCAAATGATAACCTGTGCGAGGTATCTGTGACTGGAACCAGTGTTTTCTTTAACATTAAAGGCAGCAGATGGAAGGTCGGGGTTGGAGTGTTGGAGGGAGGGTGGTTAACCACTTTGGGATTTTTTGTAGAGCATGTAATATATACCGTGGACCACCAAAAAGACAAGGGACCACCAAAAAGTGGATTCTAGATCAAATCAAGCCTGAACTGTCCCTTGAAGCTAAAATAACTAAACTGGGGCTATCGTATTTTGGTTACATTATGAAAAGGCAAGAGTCACTGGAAAAGACCATCATGCTAGGGAAAGTGGAAGGTGACAGGAAAAGAGGAAGATCCAACATGAGATGGATTGACGCTTTAAAGGAAGCCTCAGTTTGCAAGACGATAGGATGTTTTGGGGGACATTGATTCATAGGGTCGCCATGAATCGGAAGTGACTTGATGGCACTTAACACACACATTTATATAAATACATCTAATCAAATAACTTCCCCTATCTACTCCCACCCTGTATTGTACTGCCCTGCCTGGGGTTAATAGCAGTTCCTGAGGGAGAGATTTCAAATGTGGAAGGCATGAGGGAAAAGAGTTACCCCTCTCCCCTGAGGCCTCAGCCCACAATGCGAATAGTGCCCACCCCTTTCCCCCTGGAGGTCTCCCCATAGCAAGTATTTGGATGGGAGACCTCCAAGGAATACCAGGGGTGTGATGCGGAGGCAGGCATTGGCAAGCCACCTCTGAACATCTTGTGCCTTGAAAACCCTATGGGACCGCTGTAAGGCAGTTGTGACTTGACAGCAAAAAACAAACCCTGCAATGAAAATAGATACATGCACAGTGCTAAACAACATTACACCATTGTACGCCCACTGACTTCAGTGGACTTTGAAGGCCTTCTTAGGATGGCAGAAGAAGAGTTGGTTTTTATATGCTGACTTTCTCTACCACTTGAGGAAGAATCCAAGCGGCTTATGATCACCTTTGCTTCCCCTCTCCACAACAGACACCATATGAGGGAAGAGGGACTGAGAGAGCTCTAAGAGAACTGTGACTAGCCCAAGGTCACCCAGCTGGCTTCCTGTGTAGGAGTAGGGAAACCAACCCGGTTCACCAGATAAACGTCCACTGCTCGTGTGGCGGAGTGGGGAATCAAACCTGGTTCTCCAGATTAGAGTCCACCTCTAAAAGGTGAAAGCAGTAGGTTGGACTTGCTCCTTTTTGCCACTGTTGTGTCAAATTTTAAATTCTGTACCAACTTCTTAAGGGGAATGCGAGAGAGAGAGAGAGAGAGAAAGAGAACTTGTGTCACACCGGTAAATCTGCTGTTTAACTTACATTGAGGTGTCAACTTTAAATCTCTTCCTTTCCAATGGGAATTAAATAGAAAGCATAAGGGGGAGTGGGGGGTGGGAGAAACTGCAAGTCAAATGAAAGTTTTGAAGTACTTTGCGTGTGCCAGGCCTGCCGGGATTCATTACCCCTGTGCTGATCTTATTACTTTTAATCTCCCGCCACTGTTTTGCGTTTATCATAATATACCGCTTATGTGATGATGGTAGATGGGCTGAAGTGGACCATTATAAACCACTGAGTAGCACCTCTGTTGATTTATAAACACTGTCCAAGCATCCCCCCATCAAGTGCAGCTAATCTTATTCAAAATAGTCACTTCCATTGCAGCTCTGCCATAAATTCCTGGAGTCATGTTTTAAAACCAAAGTTAGCTTCTGCCAAATTGTAATTGAAGGGGGCTTCATTTCTGGGCGCAAGCTATCCGTCTCAATAAAATGTAAAAAAAAATAAAAAAAATTTTTTAAATCCCATGGCTTGTTTTCAGTAGAGCTACATTTACTGTAGATATTAATGAGCTGTTGACATGTGAAATTTCAAGGATGGATGTTAAGTGATTTAGAAAAGCAATTTGCAATTCAGAACGTGTGGCTTGGCATTGACTTTAAACTTGAAGTTTCAAAAGTTGAGAATTAAATGTAGTTGTGCGAGCGATTGTTTATGCATGCAGATTTTTCTTCCCTGTGACCCCTGTCCCCTTTCTCCCGTCGCCACCCTAAAATGTTTTCATTTTGGGCATCAGGCCCTTATTTTTTTCTATAATTTCTGAATACATTGGGGGAATAAACCATTGCTATGGGAAAGCGGTATGTTGGTTCGAGGTTCCAGTTTTGTGCCTGGAAATAAAATGTGGTTGATGCCAGGCTGTCTAATGTCCCAGTGCAAAGAAGAGGCTGACCAATGTTGTTGTTTTTTTAATCGATTATATGTCTCCCCCTTCTTTAACTTTATCATGTTAGAATGTGGTATTTGTTTAAATAATTTCTAACCCTGTTCTCTCCATCGGACACGCTTGAGAGTGGTTAACAGCACTTGAGAGTGGTTAACAGACAGCTAAAACACGATATGCAATTCTAGAAAAACAGCAATGTAACATAATTGTGTATTAAAACATATCTTTTAAAAAATCGCAACAGACAGCCTGGCAATCAAATGCATCTTAAGAAACAGCGTGCCTGGCACCAGCCAAATAATCTGTGATGAGGGCATTCCATAATCAAGGCAAACCCATACAAAGCTCCCTGTTTTGTGTAGTGGTTCTCTCCCTCTGCCCGTGGGAATGGGGTTCAGATCATAAAGGTGAGTAGCTGGGCAGATTAATAAAGGACCAGACAGTGTTTCAAGTACCCTGATCCCAAATTCTGTAGGTCTTTAAAAATCATAAACAGCTCTGTGAATTGAGCACAGAAATGAACCCATAACCAGTGTTATATCCCTTAGCACAGGTGAAATAAGTGTTCTGTTATTTAGATCAATAATCTTGCCGCTGCATTTTGAACTAGGTAGAGTTTCTGAACAGTCTTCAAATGTAGCCCTACATACAGCACAGCACACTAGTCAAATTTGGATGGGATTAGAGCGTGTTTAACTGTGGCCAAATCACCAGCTTTGAGGAAAGGCGCCAGGTGGCAAACCAACCAAAGCCGGCTGCAGATAGGACATGCCACAGAGGGATCTGAGAATGCAAACATCTAATATCACCCAAAACTGCAGACGGAAGGGATTGCAGCCCTGAGGATTACAACCCTATCAGGATCAGTCTGTGTCCTTGATTCTTAATATGATGTAGAATAGGGTTGCCAGCATAGCTAGCAACCTCCTGGGAGAAACTTGGCACAGATGGCTTGCCGACACCACGCCAATGCATGAAATCACTTCTGGTGCAAAACCAGGAGTGACGTCATTGTGTCAGGGTGACACTCTAAAATTTTGCCCCAAACTCTGTGTTTCAAATATAGAGCTTGGGGCGAATCCTAGAGCATCTCCCAAAAGGGACGTCACAAATTGGTGCGGCATCAGCAAGCCCCTTTATTTTCCCTCCAACAACCTGTAATGCCACAGCAGGGAATGGGGGGGGGCATGCCAGAAGAAACCCCCCCATCTAGAATCATCCAGCAGCATCTTCATCTTGTCTTGGACCTCATCCTGCTCTTTATTGCCTCCCCATACATGTCCAGAAATAATACATAAACTCCTGTCTATGTGTTAATATATGCAAAAAATTTTTTAAAAAAGTTAAATGGATTCCATTTCCCCCACTATATTTGCATTATACTATTTTTCCACACTTTTTGTCTCTGCTATGTCTGAAACTGTGAGTAATTGTTCTTGATACCAATAGATGCATTTCCCCCAATGGCTAATGCAGCCTTGGCAGCAGCCTACAGATTCTGCAGCGATAATCTAGTGTTGATCATCATTAAAATATTTAAACATTTAAATATTTAAGCATCATTAAAATATTTAACAAAAACATTGGGCTGCAAACCAGGTCTGTCCCTGTTTAGAAAATGGTCTTGCGGTTTGAGACCCATATACTTGAACGTAATATTGCTTCCGTGGTAGAAGACAACTGTCTAGGAATCACTTTGTGAAAAGTTACGGTAATTGATTAAATTTAATTAAATACATCTTGAATTCACAATTGAAAGAAGCATCACTAATTCTTTGAAGGAAAAACCATTTTAACATAAGTGTGTGTATACATGCACTCTCAAGTGCGCACCTGCAAGGATTTTGGAGCCAGCGTGATGTAGTGGTTCAGAGCGGTGGTTTGGAGCAGTGGACTCTTATCTGGAGAACCGGGCTTGATTCCCCACTCCTCCGTATGAGCAGCGGACACTAATCTGGTGAACTGGATTTGTTTTTCCACTCCTCCACACGAAGCCACCTGGGTGACCTTGGGCTAGTCACAGCTCTCTTAGAGCTCTCTCAGCCTCACCTACCTCCCAGAGTGTCTGTTGTGGGGTGGGAAAGGGAAGGTGATTGTAAGTCGGTTTGATTCTTCCTTAAGTGGTAGAGAAAGTCGGCATATAAAAACCAACTCTTCTCGCTCTGGGAGAGGAGGCCATCTTCAGAGTGGGTGTTTCCTCTTCCTCTTGTTCCGGGAGGCAGGACCTAAAAATTTTTAACTGCCTATCCCTGGAGGGAACGCCCCCTGCTCTATTCAGTCTTGTTCCTGCCTCGCTCCGGGAGAGCAGTGTACTCACAGCTCTCTACTCCGAGCTATAGAACAACTTATTTTCCTACCCTTTTTTCTTATTCCTATCCTACCTTAGTCTATCAAAAAAAAAAAAAAAAAAAACCCTTCTGTCCTCTATCTTTACTCTGTCTCTAATTCTGTCTTCTGAGGCAGGGCAGGGTAAGAGTTTTTTCCTTCCCGCCAAAACAAGATGGCGACCGACCGTCCCGATAATTTTATTTCTGAGGGGGACTTGGACCCGGGCCTACTCCAGGCTATGCCTGACGCTCGGGATCCGCCTTTAAACAATCACCCCGGTGATTTCAAAGGCAAAGCAAAGAAGGCCACGAGCAAACGTAAGAGGGGCTCCTCTCGGCAGGGAAGCGCTAAACGCCTCCTGTCCGCCGCTCGCGCCTGCTTATCGACCGCGGGTAACCCCGCTAAAGGCGAGCTCTCAACCTCCGGAACCGGGAACGGCCGGGGAAATACAGCGGTTTCGACCGCTATCCCCTCTACGAGCGCACAACCCATGGATCTGGCCGTAGGCGTCTCGCCTCTGCAAATACCCGGTCCGAGTTCGCCTGATGCTGGTAATGTACTCCCCCCTCCCCTTCCCCCCCAGTCGGCCGCGGGCGAAGTTGCCCTCCTCAGAGCGGAGCTAGCGTCTTTAATTAAAGACGCATTCACGGAGGGTCTAAGAGCCGTGCAGCTCTCCTCCCCAGCCCATTCACTTGCCGGCTTGCAAGAACCCAGTCGGGACTTCCACGCTCCCCGGGGGAATGATCAATCGGGCGGGGGACAACAGACTGACCCACATTCTTTGCAGGGGAAAGGCGGCTGGCCTACTAAGGCAGCCTTAAAGGCTACCTCTTCTTCTCAGCCCCAATTAGCAAGGCAAGAGACATCGCCATTCTCCTCTGATAACGAAGCCTCTGATAGAGAGGAGGGCGAGTTCTCCTCCGAAGGAGAAGACCCTTCCCCCAAACAAACTAAACAAACTAGACTTTTTGAGGCTGAAGAATTTCAGCCATTTTTAACAAAGGTCTTGGCTGCATTAGATCTTTCTGATGACCCTGCACCTTCTCAAGAGAAAAAGAAAGGGGCAAAAGAGTTCTTTCACTCCTATACTATTACTGATAAGGTGGTACCTGTACCTGATTATTTCTTGTCTTTGTTAAAAGGGGAATGGGATAAGCCCATGGGGGGAAAACAGTTCACTCAGTCTACCAAGAAACTATATAATGTAGCTAGTAATGCTGCTGATCTGTTAAAGATCCCCCTAGTGGAAAGCCCCATCACTGCACTACATACCTCTGACACAGTCACAGAGGAAGGCTTAGTGTCCATAAAGGACCCTGCAGACAGAAAGACAGAACTGGCATGTAAAAAAGCTCACGAAGCCTCAGCATTAGCCATTAACTCCTCCATCACATCCGCCTTGGTGTCCAGAGCGGCTATTGTCTGGACCAGAAAGCTAGCCAAATTGATTCCGGAAGAAGATAGAAGCGCTATGGAAGGAGTTTCTAGAATTCTTAAGGCAGTCTCCTTCCTGGCTGACTCTACACTGGATACCATGTGTTTCTCAGCTCGGGCCCTAGCTACCGCAACAGCTGCCAGGCGAGCACTCTGGCTACGCCCATGGCAAACTGAACATAGGTCTAAAGCAGTTTTAATGGGGTATCCCTACGAGGGAAAGAAATTATTTGGGGAGAAGTTGGAAGGCATATTAGTGGAATCAAAGGATAAAAAGAAATACTTGCCCAGAAGCCTTCGTAAGGACTCTAAGGTGAACTCTAACCCTACCTCCTTTCGTCCCTACCATCCATACTCACGTTACAGACCAGAACAGAAAAGAGGCCAATGGAATTACGGAAGGGGATCCTTTCGTAGGGGAGGGCGATTTCCTAAAAATTCCTCCAGATCCCAGAATTTCCAAGGTGACAGAAGCGACAAGTCCTTTCGTCAACCAAGACAGTGACGCCAGACAACAACCAGTGGAGGGCAGACTCAGCCTCTTTCACAACCAATGGTCAACTATCCACACAGACCATTGGGTGTTACAAACTGTCATATACGGCTATCGAATTCAATTCTGCAAAAGACCACGAGATCGTCTTGTAGTGTCTCCTGTTTCTCGCCAACCAGACAAGAAGCTCAGAACCCTGGCTGCCATCCAACATCTATTGGAGATAAAGGCCATAGAATATGTGGTCCCCTCGGAACAATCGTCGGGCATATATTCCGTCTTCTTTACTGTGCCAAAAAGAGACGGGGGATGGCGGGCCATTCTCGATCTGAAATACCTCAACAAACATGTCACTTACCGACGCTTCAGGATGGAGACTCTTCACTCCATAGCAGAGGCCTTAAGACCAGGAGACTTCTTGACCTCCGTGGACTTAACCGAGGCCTACCTTCACATCTCCATTCACCCAGATCACCGTCGCTTTCTCAGGTTCCTACACAACGGTCATCACTTACAATTCAGAGCTCTCCCCTTCGGTCTAGGTTCAGCCCCACGGGTCTTCACCAAGGTCCTGGTGACCTTGGTAGCCCTAGCGCGTCAGGAAGGCGTAAGGATCCACCCATACCTCGACGACATTCTGATTTGTTCGTCGTCCAGGGCACAAAGCATCCAACACACAGACATCGTGCTCAAGCTGTTAGACAACCACGGCTTTCTAATCAACCTGAAGAAAAGCCATCTTACTCCCACTCAACATCTTCGCCATCTAGGGGTGTTCATCAACACCATCGACAACTCTCTGGTTCTTCCACCCGACAAGATCCGCAAGATCTGCAATCTTGCAAAGAAAACTATGAAAGCTTCCACAGTCCGCCTCATGACCATGGCCAAGCTACAGGGTCTAATGATCTCATGCATTCCGGCTGTTCAATGGGCGCGACTGCACTCCAGACCTCTCCAGTGGTTTCTCAAGTCTTATCAGAAGGATATCCTGATAAAGAAAAACAAGTCTATCTTCCTCTCTGCCACGACAAGACGCAGCCTCAAGTGGTGGACCATATCTCAAAACCTCCAGAAAGGGGTCCACTACATACGACAAACGCCGTTGCAGCTATTCACGGACGCATCTCTATCGGGCTGGGGTGCTACCTTCCAGGGTCAACCAGCACAGGGCTCATGGTCACCTCAGGAAAGGCGAATGAACATCAACGCCCTAGAGATCCGTGCAATTTATCATGCCCTCCTGCACTTCAAACATCAACTGACCGGGTCAGACCTACTGGTGAGAACGGACAATGTCTCCGCCAAAGCTCACCTGAACAAACAGGGGGGCTCCCGGTCCTCCACTCTACACAAGGAGGCCCTAAAAATCCTGTCCTGGGCGGAGACAAATCTCTACTCCATCACAGCGGAGCACATTCAGGGAGTCCTCAACGTCGACGCAGATTGGCTCAGCCGACAAGAACTCAGCGAGGCCGAGTGGAGCCTGAACAAGGACGTTTTTCATCTCTTGATAACACATTGCGGCATGCCCTTAGTGGATCTCTTTGCATCGAGCAAGAATCATCAACTACCAAGGTATTTCTCCAGGTACATCCAAGCGGGAGCAGAGCAGACGGATGCCCTCACAGCCCCCTGGCCATCGGGTCTTCTTTATGCCTTCCCTCCTTTCCCTCTTCTTCCCAGAGTCCTCAGACGAATCAACCTCCTTCAAGCCACAGTCATTCTGGTAGCACCTTACTGGCCGCGTCGCCCTTGGTTTCCATCTCTGATAGAGATGTCCATCGCCAAACCTTGGACGCTTCCACTTCGACCAGATCTCCTCCACCAGGGCCCGATCCTTCACCCAGACCCAGGCTGGTACAGACTGACCGCCTGGGTATTGAGAGGAGTCGCCTGTTGAAGTTGGGTTATGACACAGACATAGCAGAAACCATCCTTGCTGCCCGAAGGCCTTCTACAAAACGAATATATAACACCACGTGGAAGGCCTTTGTGAGGTGGTGTCAAAGAAAACAGCTTAACCCAATCAAACCCACCATATCCAACATCCTGACCTTCCTACAGGATGGACGACAACAGAGTCTAGCCCCAGCAACTCTGCGTCGCCAACTAGCGGCGATTGCTACCATTGTCCCAGCAATATCAGGTTATCCACTCACCAAACATCCCCATATTAAAGCCTTTCTGAGGGGACTTACTCTACTCTCACCTCCAGCTAAGCACAGATTCCCTACCTGGAGTTTACATACTGTTCTAACAGCCCTTACTCAACATCCATTTGAACCCTTAAGGAACATCTCATTAAATCTGTTAAGGATGAAAACTCTATTTTTGACAGCTGTAACATCAGCTAGAAGAGTTTCTGAGCTGGGAGCCCTATCGGTTAGGCCAGGTCTTTGCACATTTCACAAGGACAAGGTAGTCCTTGTTCCTGACCCTTCCTTTATACCGAAGGTCAACTCCCGATTTCATAGGGATCAGGACATCGTTCTACCCTCATTCTGTCCAAAACCAAAAACCCCAAGGGAAAGAACCTGGCATACCCTAGATCTTAGAAGGGCTCTTCATACATACATCGACCGTACAAAACACCTAAGAGTGTCAGACGCTCTCTTTATCAACCTGACAGCCCCAAACAAGGGCAAGTCCATGTCCCGTGCATCCATCAGTCGTACAATTACTAACTGCATCACTCAGGCTTACAAATCAGCAAAGATTACTGTTCCCTCAGGTCTGACAGCACACTCTGTTAGGAGTGCGGCCACATCAGCGGCTTTTAATCGCAGAGCTCCTATTGAGGAGATTTGCAAAGCCGCAACGTGGTCTTCAATTTCCACTTTTGTGAGGCATTATAAACTTAATATTTATGCCTCAGCTGACGCCTCCTTCGGAAGGCGTGTTCTTCAGAGCATTCTCCATGACGTCTGATCCCACCCGGGCAGGGACAGCTCTTTTAAGTCCCACTCTGAAGATGGCCTCCTCTCCCAGAGCGAGAAAGAGCCTTGGCTACTCACCGTGAAGGCTTCTTCTGCTCTGGGATACGGAGGCCATCTTGCCCGCCCAGACGTCTAAATATTTTTGGAAGATGACACACAATTAACAATAATCACTCTCAACACAAGTTTTTCAGGTTGGGTTGCAAGTTCTTTATTAGTATTGTTACAGTTAAGATTACAAGTTTAAACTTATTCACAGCATTTGTTGTTAGATCTCTTCTTTTTTGCTATATCTTCCATTTCTTCTCTGTATAACGGTTACACTCCTTGCTCGGAAAGTCTTGGACTGAATAGAGCAGGGGGCGTTCCCTCCAGGGATAGGCAGTTAAAAATTTTTAGGTCCTGCCTCCCGGAACAAGAGGAAGAGGAAACACCCACTCTGAAGATGGCCTCCGTATCCCAGAGCAGAAGAAGCCTTCACGGTGAGTAGCCAAGGCTCTTTCTTCTTCTTGTTGTTGTGGGGGACATCTCATCTTTCCCTTTTCTGAAAGCCCCTACAGTCTCTCCCCTTTTCCTGCTTCCTTCTCTCCTTGTGCAACAGCCAACATACCTTTATCTGCCTGTCTGTCTTCAGGTTTCCCTCCCCTGCCCCAGCAGCGTCTGCCTAGGAAAACTCTGGCCCAGTTGAGTTGTGCCGGCTGCTTGGCCAGGCCACTTGCATGGTTGGGAACCCTCAAGGACTTGCAAGTGGGCAATTCACTTTCCCTATATCCCCCTCCCCCCACTATTTCCTCTTTTCCTCCTTCTGGCAGTCCTCATGTCCTCCCCCCTTTCCCTGCCTCTTTCCTTCTCAGCAATTCACCAACCTACCTTTTATCTGCCTCCCAAATTCAGGTGTATTTATTGTTCACTGCATTTATGCCCCACTTTTCTCCACAGTGGGGACCAAAGCAACTGACATTATTCTCCTCTCCTCCTTTTTTCTCTCCTCACAACAACCCTGCGAGGTAGACTAGGCTGAAAGTATATGACTGACCGAAAATCCCCCTATGAGCTTTCACAGCAAGATGGGGATTCAAACCTGGGTCTCGCTCACTCTACGTCACCTAGTGAGCTTCCATAGTAGATTGGTGATTTGGAGCTGTAATAGCTACATCATACGGGCTTTCATAGGGTGGCTGCTGTTGAACAGTAGTAAGCATCCAGGCCTAGTTGGGTCATGCAAGTCAGGTGATATCAAGTCACTCAGAGGTTGCTGCTAGGCGGGCCGAGCCCCTATGAGTCTTCCCTCAAAGGCCAAAATAGCCCTGGAAATGCCCCCCCCCCCCGTGCCTTTTACTCACAGAAACTCCAAGCCTGGAATGCTGTGGTTGCCTAGCAACAGCCCCTGAGGGAATCCGTTGCTTAAATCTACAGGTGCTCCTTTTATCATTTTGGGGGTTTTAATCCCCCCCAATGTATTTTTTTTAGATTTCACATTTTTTGGTGAACCTGGGGTGTTTTTCAGGTTTGTTGAAAAATCTGCCTTGCCCATTCACCACTCCAGTCTCTGGATTTAAGAATCCTCCGATTTGGCTGACTTGGCGGTAGTATATTGATGATGATGATGATGGAGAGGTGTATGCGTATTTAATGTACACCCCCACTTTTCTCCACAGTGAGGACTCAAAGCAGCATCATTCTCCCACCTCCCACTTTATCCTCACGACAACAACCCTATGGGCTAGGTTAGGCTGAAAGTGTGTGACACAGCCAAGGTCACCTGGCAAACTTCTACAGCAGGGATTCAGACCCAGATTTCCCAGACTGGAGTCCGACAATTTAAATGCTACGTCAGGCCGTCTGTATTGTATGCCACTGATTAAAAACTGGCTTCCTCCAATTAATTAAAGCTGTTGATTAATCTAGTAATTAAGCTTACAGCATGACAAAGAAGCTTGGCGTAGATAGCCTCCTTCCAGATTATTGTTGCTAACCTCTGAAACTAGAGGGTGTATTTTTAAAATAAAGGAGCAATGTGATTTTTAAAAGAAAAAAATGGAACAGCTGCTGTTGTCATCACAGGTATCTAGTTAGCAGCTACATTGTGGGTCCACAGTGCAAGGAGTGAGCCAGTGTGTTCTAGTGGTTAGACAAGGATTCCATTCCACGCTCAGTCCCTGAAAATCACTGGGTGACCCTGGGAAAGTCACTGCCTCTCGGCATAACCTGTCTCACAGATTATTTTTTGCTCCTTTTGACAGAAGTGTTGGGGTACAGAGACCATGAACAGTGCACTCAGATCCTTTGGAGGAAGGGCGGGATTATAATATCATAAAGAGCACCCTTAATGCTTTGAAACTAAAGTGTCCCCCTGGCTACCCACTGCTGTTGAATCGGTATGACCACACATGAACACATGAAGCTGCCTTATACTGAATCAGACCAGATGTTAGCAATTTAAGTTTTCAGTGTTAAGGCAGAGAAATATCCAGGAGTATCCATATTTGAATGAATGGTTGAATAAACTAACTGCATATGTGACTATGGTGAAACATCCTTTATACATAATAGACCAATTTCAGAATTTCAGGAAGAAATGGATTTAAAAAAATTATATAGCTGAAAATTAAGAATAAAATTAAATCAAAATAGAAGACGAACGATATAGTTAATAAATGTTCTATAATCAATATGATGAGTTATGAAGCTATATTGAGAAGATAGAGTAATGTAACTCAAAGAAGTGAACCACTAAAATGTAATTTTTAAAAAGTAAGCTCCATATAAACTGTAATAATGTCATTGTCTATGTTTAAGTGTTTGTTTGTGACTAGAAGTAAAACCTTTAAAATGTCAAAAAAAATTCAGTGTTGAATCAGAGATAGAAGACAAAAGTTAGAGGGCATATTTTTTTGGGCCTGAGATTTTTAAAGGAGCTGGTTGGTCCCCACTCCTCTGGGATGAGGTTGAGACAAAATGGGAATCCTCTAATAGATGCTTCTGCTGGTGATGTGAAAAGTTTGGGATGAGAAGTCATTTTACGTCCAAGCTCTTACAATTGATGTGGCAGGGGCTTCACAAGCAAAAGACAGCTATTCTGATGATGGGAGACTTCCCCCCTCCCCCTTCCTTGAGAGATCAAATAGAAGATGGACATGTGCAAGCCGCTCTCTGGAGAAATCACGAAGCATCAGCAACTTCTTCTCGGACATCAGCGGCTTTGATTCATTTTTCCGGGACCAATATAGCATTGAGAGAGGCAGCTTTCCTAATTGACATTCGCCCAAGAACTCTTTCCTCCCTTGCCCCTTGCAACGGTCTCTGCTTATATTGCATTAGTGTTCTTTTGTTTGAATGAAACGGTTATGATATGTTTTGATGTGGAACAGCCTTTTGTGCAAGTCTTTTCCCGCATGTAGACGAAGGAGCCATGGATCACACTACCTGGTCATTCCATCGGACCGGCGGTAGGCAACTGATCAGTGTGCATCTTTTGTCTCACATGAAGCTGCCTTATACTGAATCAGGCCCTCGGTCCATCGAAGTCAGTATTGTTTACTCAGACCGGCAGCTGCTCTCCAGGGTTTCAGGTAGAGGTCTTTCACATCACCTACATGCCTAGTCCCTTTAACTGGAGATGCCGGGGATTGAACCTGGGACCTTCCGCATGCCAAGCAGATGCTCTGCCACTGAGCCACGGCCCCTCCCTCTCTTTTTCTGTATTTAGCATGGAGTCTGTGGTCTTGGGAGGGATGCTAGTCCACCAGGCTAAAAAGCTGTCAGCAGATGTTCCCTACTGGGGCTGGATTGCTGCTGGTTTTCCTTTGCAGTGGCTACTGGCTACATATCGCACATCTTACTCAAGTTTCCAAAACTGTATGGGGGAGGGGAGCCTGAGTGAAACTGACAAGACTTTCCATTGGCCTCTGCAGACTGGCACAATCCATTTCAGAGCAGGAATGAAATTGATAGCTTCGTATCTCAAGAGGCATCCTTTCTGCATGTCCAATAATAAATGTGAAACTGCCAAGTTTGCCTAATATTGTGAAACAACTAGTTTCGCGTCCAGTAGTTTCGCATCCAGTAGCATACACAATTGGTTGCCTGGTTTTGCACCCAGGTCTGTAATCACAGAAAAATTGAGAAGGGCCTTTAATCCCGAAGAGTGGCAGAGATTTTAGTTCCTGAAATGACTTAATCTCTAGTATTTGCCCAGAAGAATGCTGAACTGTTAAATTGCTGACAGATATGTACAATTTTAGCTGGTATCTGTTAGGACTATCCTATTCTTTCTGTAACTAATGTTTCTGTGGCGCAGAGTGGTAAGCTGCACTACAGCAGTCAAAAGCTCTGCTCACAACCTGAGTTCGATCCCGACGGAAGTTGGTTTCAGGTAGCCGGCTCAAGGTTGACTCAGCCTTCCATCTTTCCGAGGTCGGTAAAATGAGCACCCAGCTTGCTGGGGGTAAAGTGTGGATGACTGGGGAAGGCAATGGCAAACCACCCCGTAAACATAGTCTGCCTAGTAAACGCTGGGATGTGACATCACCCCATGGGTCAGGAATGAACCGGTGCTTGCACAGGGAACTACCTTTACCTTTTTTTATATACCTACTGGTAGTGGACTGTAATAATAAAGAACTGAACTGAGAGTCCAGTAGCACCTTAGAGACTGACAAGATTTTCGGGGGGATGATCTTTTGAGAATCGAAGCTCATCCCCCTGAAAATCTTGTTGGTCTCTGAGGTGCTACTGGACGCAAGCTGTTCTGCTGCAGAGAAAATGACATTGCGGAGGGGCCAAGGATCGGAGGCAGAGCACCTGCTTGGCATGCAGAAGGTTCCAGGTTCGATCTCTGGCACTTTCAGTAAAAAGGATCAGGTAGTCCGTGATGGGAAAGACCTCTGCCTGAGGCCCCGGAGAGAAGCCAGTAGGCGAGACTGAAGTTGATAGACCTGTGGTCTGAAGCAATGCAAGGCAGCTTTGCGTGTTCAGTATTGAATTGGCAATGACACTCACTCATTGTTGTTAACTTTATGACTCTTTAGACATGGAAAACCTTCTGTGGAAAGATTGTGCCCTGCTTTCTGTTCCAGGAAAGGATTGAAGTGGGGGCAGTCTAGCAGTCTTTTGTGGGAGCTGTAAAAGCCAATGCTGTACACCAGGGGTGGGGAACCTTTTTTCCTCCAAGGGCCATTTCGATATTTATAACCTCATTAGCGGGCCATACAAAATTATCAACTTTAAAATTAGCTGACCAAGCCCTAAGCAGGCAGCTGCCCCCGATGACCCTCCCCCCCGGCGTGGGCAAGCAGGCAGGCTTCCAGCTGGTGGCACACTCGCCCACCTGGTGGCACAGGATGGGCTGTTGCACCAGCCAGGCGTAGCCGTCCAGCCACATGCTGGAGTTGTTCCTGCTCCACATGGCCGGAGCCGGATTCTACAGCCGGCTCCTGCTACCTCTGCCTGCAGGGATTAAATGAGGACACACTGGTTAAGAACCCCCCCCCCCCACACACACACGCATTCTGGCCTTGCCCCCTTTAACCCCTCCATTGTCACCACTTCCGCCCCCAGCCCTCTTGTAGTACAGAGGGAATACGTTTCTCCACGGCCCGTTTCTCCACACAGTTTCTTGGGTGGTCCTAGCAGCTCCATAGCTAATGACTCTTCTGCAAGGGGGAAAAAAGGATCATTTTCTTGGCAAACTCGCATTCTCCTTGAATAGAGGCTATTCCTGTCCGCGGGAGGGGGCGTATCGCCAGTCTTAGCGCCTTCTGAGTTAGAGATCTGCCAGGACCCCTGAAGGGCCAGACCAAATGATTTCGCAGGCCTTAAACGGCCCCCGGGCCTGACGTTTCCCACCCCTGCTGTACACAGGTAACTGAGTGCATTTTGAGGGCACAGATTACAACAAGAACAACATCAGGGAAAGGAATCAGCATCACTTAATCAATTGCACGATTCTTTCTTAAATGCAGCCAGCTTAATGTTACCAAATTTGTTGATTTCTGTCCTTACTGTAGCTGAAGGACTTTTCAGGTCAGCTTCTAGTCGTGAGCAATTAGCCAGCGTTTAGCAGACATCTGCCTGTCTTTGTTCTAACTAAGCAACTTTAGCGGAGAGCATCACCCCTCTAGACCTGTAAAGGTCCCGACATTCCTAATGAAGTCTTTTCTGGTTAATAGAACTCCTGCAGAAGGCAGTGGCTTCCTTATAAACAAGAGGTTTTCCCCTGGACGCTTGTTTTTGTTTTGTTTTTTGGTCCTAGGGTTTTATAAAATGCTGGTAAGCCACTGACAAGCCTTGGACCAAATCTGCCCCAATAGCAAACCTAGGTTAGGGTTAGGTTAGATTTTTTTGCTTCCTTACCAATGCTAAGTTAAAGTGAAATCTGTAGATCGGGTCTGTTTGGGAGAATAATTCCCCCCCCCCCACACACACACACACTGTTTTATGCTACCGTGTGCATTGTTTATCACATCTTCATTTAGATAACTACAACAATATCTATGCAAAATGGTTTTTTTGCTGATCTGGCTTTTCTTGATTTTTTTGAATAGGAGAGCTTACTATGGCGGAAATTGGGCAAGTTTCAGTTTCTCAGGATTATTGTCCTGGATAAAAGAAAACCAGGTAAGGAGCAGTGAGCTAACTTACATGAAGCATCCTATCTCCGTCCCCCCCCCCCCCGGGCTGCCAAGTCACAGATGACTTATGGCAACCCCATAGGGTTTTCAAGGCAAGAGACTAACAAAGGTGGTTTGCCATTGCCTGTCTCAGTGTAGGGACCTTGGTATTCCTTGGTGGCATAGTGGTTAAGAGCGGTGGACTCTGATCTGGAGAACCGGGTTCGATTCCCCACTCCTCCACATGAGCGGTGGACGCTAATCTGGTGGACCGGGTTGGTTTCCCCACTCATACACATGAAGCCAGCTGGGAGACCTTGACCTAGTCACAGTTCTATTAAGAGCTCTCTCAGCCCCACCTACCTTACAGGGTATCTGTTATGGGAGGGGAAGGGAAGGTGATTGTAAGCCGGTTTGGTTCTGCCTTAAGTGGTAGAGAAAGTTGGCATATAAAAACCAATTCTTCTATCCAAGTACTGACCAGGGCCGACCCTGCTTAGCTTCTGATATCTGACTAGATCTGGCTAGCTTGGGCTATCCAGGCCAGAGTTCATATCTTTTACTTTAAAAAAAGTTCTATTCATGTTGTGTTTTTATATGTACTTTGCAGCATAAACATAGGAATCTTCTTGGCAGTTTTTTCCTTTGTGCTTCCGCATTTGGAGAAACACTCTGTACCATTGGTCAAGGAATGTATGTGCTTATAAAGGAACACTGAAATCCAAAATCTAATGAACAGCTTTCTAAGCTACCCAAGAAATATTAGGGTGGTTCTTGTTTTGTTGCTACTGTGTGGATTTTCTCTGTATTATTGCAAGGAAAAGGCAGACCCTTGTGAAGAAAGCGAAGCCTGGAAAGAACTGATCCTTGAAAATGAAGAAGGCATTCCTCTTGGCAAGAAGGACAAAACCATTCAGCATGTTGAAGAGTTTTGCTATGCCAGGTAAGCCCATGGCACTGGTCTACACCTAACTTTTAACAGAAGGCCTACTTGGATTTCAGCAAGTGCCAGCAGCAACGGTAGGCTTTCCTTCCTGAGTCAAGGCAAAAGGTTCTTTAACTCCCTCCTTTGCAGCAAAAATAACTGACGTTTTGACATAGCTCTCTCCTTTAGGCTTGTGTTCGGGAGCTAGGATTGCCGGTGGGGCGGGGGTGGGGACATGGGGGCATAAGGTCATCTGCGCTGCTACATCACTTCCTGGGAAAACTTGGAAGCGATGTAGGGGGGTAGCTATAGGAATCATAGAGTTTTCAGTGATTCCTAGAACTACCATAAGTCACTTCCAGATTTTCCCAGGAAGTGATGTAGCAGTGCTGACAATTCTGGTTTTCTTCCTCCGCAGGCAACTAGGATGGCGGGGAAAATCCCCCCTCCCCACCATAGTGGGAGGTCTGGCAGCCCTGTCAGGAGCTCAGCTGCATAATGGGAGAACTATGCCAAAACCTCTGTTGCTGCTGTTCTTCTGAGGAGGAGGTTAAAAGAGTCCGTATCAGCGCTTTGTGTCTGCAACTTCAAGCGATAACTTGAACATGTATAGGCCAGATCAGACATTGTGTGACCAACCAAGACCAAGAAGCCCACTTGCCACTAAACAGCTGAAGAATGGGATGGGAGTATGTAGTCTGGAAGGGAGGAGCGGAGACTGGAGGAGTGTATACTTAGTGTGGTGTAGTGGTTAAGAGCGGTGGTTTGGAGCGGTGGACTCTGATCTGGAGAACCAGGTTTGATTCCCCACTCCTCCACATGAGCGGCGGACGCTAATCTGGTGAACTGGATTTGTTTCCCCACTCCTACACATGTAGCCAGCTGGGTGACCTTGGACTAGTCACAGTTCTCTTAGAGCTCTCTCAGCCCCACCTACCTGTTGTGGGGAGGGGAAGGGAAGGTGATTGTAAGCCGGTTTGATTCTTCCTTAAGTGGTAGAGAAAGTCGGCATGTAAAAACCAACTCTTCTCCTCCTCCTCAGTTTTAAAGTTAAGAATTGGCTGGATTAGACTAAAGTTCCATCTAGTCTAGCATCGGTTTTCCATCGGTGTCTCTGGGGAGGCTCCCAACAGGACACGAAGGCCATAGCTCTTCCCTGGTATCACACCCAGTCACTGGTATTGAGGTACAGAACCTCTGAACGTGATGGTTTCATTAGCCACCATCAACAACAGTTGGCCATTATCCTCTTGTCTGTGAATTTGTCTATTTTTTTTATTTAAGGCTCCCTGGGTCAGTGTCCATCTTCATATTGTGTGGCAGTGCATTCCATAAATTAGTTGGGTGAAGAAGGGCTTTTGTATCTTCTGAATGGTGTGATACACGTTTATGGGAGCAAGGCCCCTTTAAGTAGTGTTTGTTTTGAGTAAACCATACACAGGATCACAGGGTACAAGACCTCTGTTTTTTTTCACATCTGTCATGTAACTTTGAATAATAAAGAAGTACAATGTGAATGATTGGTTGGATCTTCTTAGAGCCAACTGAGAGCCAGAGCGGTATAGAGGTTAGAGTGTCGGACTAGGATCAGGGAGCCTAGGTTGAAATCCCCACTCTGCCTTGAAGCTCACTGGGTGGTCTTCAGTCAGTCACACACTCTGAGCTTCGCCTACCTCACAGGGTTGTTGTGAGGATAAAACGGAGGCGAGGAGAACGATGTAAGCTGCTATGGGTCCCCACTGGGGGAAAAGGTAGGTTATAAACTAACTAACTAAATTACCAGCTTGTGTTCTGGGACAAGAAAGAGGCTGTCTGTTTGATTTCCCTCTTTGTTGCAACCCTTGTCCCATGAGGGTTTTTGTCTACATGCAGATTATGTGATCCCCAGCATAGCCTTTTCTGGGTCAAAAGGGTCCTCCCTCTCGGGCCATTTGGGAAACTCGTAGGATCCAAACCCTGCGTTTTTAGTGGATGGACATTGCAATTAATGAAATAGTTCCATTTAGCGAGTTAACATCAAAGAGTGGGCCCGTCTCTCCGCCCTTCCTCCCAGCTTACATGCTCTGGTTATCTTTTCCTTTTGTTGCTTACCTTCTTCCAACTCCTAGGAAATAGCCAATGAGACATTTATTTTGAAAGAAAAAAGACAGCTGGGAAGCGAAGGTATCGTAGCGCGCAAAGCCAGAATGAATGGCCAGAGAACAAAGTGCATCCTTCAAAGGGAAAGAATACCATCTCTGCAACAAGCAGTATTGGGTAGAGAGGGGGGAAAATAGGCAAATGGCTGAAAAATAGTGAACACCTGTGCTGAATAAATTAACCAGCTGGCTGGCAATTTTTCTTTTGACCTATCAGAAGGGGTGGCTGTTAGGAGGCATTAATAAGACACATTGGCTTTGAGAGATCCTTTTGTTACTACCATTAATTAATGAATGGTGCTAGATAACTTGCAGAATTTACACCGCTGTTTCAGCTGCAGATGGATTCTTTTTGTGAATTAGTATTGCATGTGAAGATTTAAATTTGAGTGATTTCCCCCCTCCCCCCCAGCATTGCTACTCTGTTCTGAGATTATGGTTGATAATAACTGGTAATATTTCTCATGTACAGTAGCTGGGAATTATACAATGGACGGTCTCTTCTCAGACTTTTTTTTTGTTAAATGGACATTCTCTCTTTCTTTGTAACCCACTGAAGATGGTATGAAATATTTGGGGTTAAAATAGACAGTTTGCGTTGTGATCTTCCCAGCGTGATACTAGATCAGCGGATCATGGAGAGCCACATTCACAATTCCCATTAACCAAAAGAGCCACATGACTACTTTATGCCCTGCACACCACCCCAAACAAGCACAAACAATGTATAATATAACCTTTTTAATTACCAGAGTACCTTGGAGCATCTAGAGTTATGTCTCCACCGTTGGGGGTTTTGTTTGATGGGTTGGCATTCAACAGGGTTCTGCCCAATCCACCACCTTATTCAGCTGCATACATGACCCATCCTCAAACATATAACCCCTACATCTCTGTGATCTTGATACAATCATCAGTTTACTCCTGCATCTTGTTTCCCACAAGGATAGGCTTCAGGTGGGTAGCCGTGTTGGTCTGCAGTAGAAGAGCTAGTCCAAGTCCAGTAGCACCTTAAAGACCAACGAGATTCCTAGGGCTTAAGCTTTCGAGAGTCAAAGCTCTTATGGTATTCGACTGTCAAGAGCTTATACCCTGGAATTCTTGGTGGTCTTTACGCTGATACGGGATTCGAATCTTGTTTCCCTCAGTGGCCAACCAGTTGACCCTGGAAGGCCTTCAAGTAAGGCACAAAAGTCAAAACCTCTCACTGTCCCCCCCCCCCCCCATGCAACTGGTATTTAGGGGTATCCAGCTTCTGGCCATGAAGGTTCCATCTAGTCTTTATGGCTAATAGCCATGGAGCTGTCCTTCGTGGATTTATCTACCCCATGAATCTTAAAGTCATCCAGACTGTTTGGCCATCGTACATTCTGTGACAGTCAGTTCCATCAGTTAATTATGCATTGTATGAAGAAGCATTTTCTTTTGCCGGTCTTGAAACTACATTATTGAATGCACCTGAGTTTGGTTGTTGATGGGGCAGAGGGGGTCCCCTTTCTTCACATTTTCCATATCGTGCATAATGTTATAAACCTCCATCGTGTTCTCCTTTGTCATCTTCCACCCCACCCCCCAACTGAAAGGCCACAAACTACTTGAGAATTAAAAAATCTGTTTGGGGAAAAACATACTGAGGATTAATTTATGTGCCTCACTGAAGATTATGTGAACCTTCGGGAGAGATTGTTGTTAATTCCTTTATAGGGTTGCTAGTCCCCCCCCTCCCCCCGACCACAGCAGTGAATGAGTGGGTAGGGTTGCCAGATCCAGGATGGGGAAGTTCCAGAGATTTGGGGATGGAGCCTGGGGAGGTCAGGGACCTCAGCGGGGTACAATGCCACAGAGTCCACTCTCCAAAGCATCCATTTTCTCCAGGGCAACTGATTTCTGTAGTCTGGAGATGAGCTGTAATTCCAGGGGATCCCCAGATCACACCTGGAGCCTGGCATCCCTATTCCTTTATATGAAAAAAGGATAAACACAGAATTCCAAGAAGCTATAAAGGCTGTACTTTACTCTCCCCTGACAGAGATTATAACATGGCTAGGAATAATAATAATTTCCAAATATATCTTTCAGTGAAATACAATAGAAGTATTTCGAGCTTTACTAAGTCAGAAGTCAGGGGTCTTTCTTGAGTCAATATAATGGGCTGCTAATTAGAGAAGGACAAAGTCCTAAAAAATTAAATGGCCTTTGCTTCTGGCAACTGGGGAAACTCAAACCTCTGTTGATAACTCCCAAAGCTTCACGGCTGTATCGTTTTCAAATCGCAGTTCATTAATTGTCAGCTAAACTTTAAAAAACATTTGCTTGCTGGACGGACGGCTAAGTGGGGAAAAGATAAAAAGAGAACGGAAAATTGTGGTTGACCCCCCCCCCCCATTTATAATGACACAGATTTGATTCATCTCGGTCGGTAGCGTCAACCGGACTCGCGAGTTCAAAAGTACTAGTCGCTGAGGTAGGCTTCATTGAAGTTGAAGATTAAAAAGCAAGATGGGATGAAATGGGGAGTGTAGCCTTAGAAGGTGAATGTTAAAAGTTATTTCCATTAAGAGGAGGAGGAGGAAGACGCTGAGGACTTGTTACAGGCTCTGACCTCCCTCTTTTGACCAGCTTCCCTTTATCCTGATAGGCAGTCAAGGGTTTAATGGGCACGGCAGCTGCAAAATTTTAAAGCATGCCTTCATTACGTTGTACTAAACCTGTGGGTGTGACTAGTGAAAAATCAAGATTACTTGTGCTTCTTACCTTATGATTTTTGAAATAATTCCTTTTAACAATATTTTGGGGATGCCTTTTTTAAGTGCCCCTCCAGTTGTGTTATTTTCCCATCCAAGCCGTCCTTTCACTTCTCCCACATAAGCTGTATTGCAGGGGTGTCGAGCTCATTTGTTACGAAGGCCAGATATGACATAAATGTCACTTGGTCGGGCCTGGCCATGCCTTGCCAGCTCATATCAAGAGTGGGGTGTGTGTGGCTGCCTCGGCAGGCTCACGGGCCGGATAAGAGCCCTCAAGAGCTGGATCGGGCCCGCAGGCCGTATGTTTGACACCCCTGCTGTATTGTTTCTTAACACTGTGATGAAAGACTTTCCTTGTGAACTCTTTGGTCTTTTATGCATGGGTTGGATCTCCCTGCTTGGACCTGGGTTCATCTCAAATTAAAGTAACCCGGGTTGGGGGAAACTGTATGCATTGGCTTGAATGAGCAGAGACGAAACTGTGCTAATCGAACCATGAATACAGAAAAACAGTCTCCCAAGCTCAAATCAAGTCCCACCCCTTTAAATGCTGCTCTGTAATTGGCTTACTTCATAGTGCTCTCCTTGAGAGAAGATTTCCTTTCCCCCCAAACCCAACTGCCACATAAAAAAGCATTTTAAGAACAAAAAACAGAGCTACCTGAAAGAAGGGAGGGGGAGAGAAATCCAAGCCTCATTTTAAAAAAAGCCTTTCTTTTGCTCAGGAAGAGCTCCGAGGTAGCAGGAAGCACTTGAATCCCTGCCTCTTTACACACTGCTTTGTGATTGGCTGTGAAAGAAGCCAATCTTCTGTTTTCCCCTGATTAACCATCGGCATACTGCTTTGAGGAAGGGGTTGGAAAAGGGTGGGGTGTGATGGCGCGGGGAAGCTCAACCCGAGAACGGAGTATGCACGCTCTGTGACTCCGGAATGAGCCAGGATGAACTGTTTAATTCGGGCCAGAAGAGGAATGGGAAAAGCCGGGTTCGTTTTGCGTCGAAACAGTGTTGAGCTTCCAAGGAATGAGATATCATGCATACTTTAAAAATTGATTCTGGCTGAAACGGGATAAAGGAGGTTAAAGCAACCATGCATAAAACACTTTTGCTATCTTCCATAACATTATAGCAGTTCTGCCATTCCCACAGGCTTGAGGCCAAACAACTAGTTTACTGCATTTTGTAAATATATCGGAAGAACATTGACCAGCTAAACTTGGCGTAACTCATGCAAGGGTCCTCTGTACCCCAACAAGTTTCAGTCTTGTTGAATTCAAGGCCTGTTCTCCTCTCTCTCTCTCTTTTTATTCTTTAAATCAGTCAGGATTCAGTGGAAGATGTGGAAGAAGATGGCGCGCTGCCAAAGCTCTCTGCCTTGGTCACTCCTGCTTCTGGTGAAGATGTAGGGGAAGCTTGCATTACTGCTGATGAGGAGCGCTTGCCTTTAGAGGGTCAATCGTCGGGATACAAAAGTGAAGAAACCTCCCTGGAAAGTCCTGCAGGAAGCCACGCAGAACGTGCTGGCGGCAATGACAGTGTAGAAGTCACCTCTCTAGGAGAGGAACACGGCCACAACATAACCTCCGATCAATCAGTATCGGGAACGGAGAGCAACGAATCCGCATCAATAACGGATGCTACTGCTGAACCGAAGCAAATTACTTATCCCCAAATTGTTAAAGAAGGCAGGCGATTTAATATTGATTTAACTTCCAAGGTAGGGAATTCATTGACTTTTTGTTCTCTTTAAAAAAAATCTATTTACTTCATTAAAATGACTCCTTTGGAAGCTTCAAAGAGTATGCAAGGTAATTATGATGGTATTTGGATCAGGCGTAAGGAGCATAGGTCGCTTTCCAAAAGACGCACACTTTAAAGGCATGTTCTTTACAAAGGGAGACTGGGCCAGTGTCTCAGCTAAAAGCACCTTTTGATCTTTTTTCTTTCAGGCCATCGCAGATTTGAACGTTTCCCCTTGGGGATGGTGCTTTGCAAAAAAAGAAAAGAAAAAAAATGAAATCTAAACCAAGATAAAGGAATGGAATGCATAGTACATTAGATCCTAAGATTCCATTCTGCTAATGGAAGGACCTTCCGCCAACACAAGAAAACTTCTGTTGGCAGGATGCATCTCTTCCTATGACGCAGGGCTTCTTGTGTTGGCGGAAGACCCCTGTATTAGCGGAATGGAATCTGAATATCTAACCCGGTGTCATCTGAATTGTATTCTTTTTTTGAGAATGCACAAGTTGGAGGTCTGTGACGAATTGTGGAGGGAATAAACAAGTGCGAAATTTCCCTCTAACCCAACTCTCCCTCTCTGGGGGACAATAAACTCCTAGGGGCTTGAGCAGGCCAATTTCTTTATCCCCCTATATTTTCTTTAATTCTTGCCTCACTGCCTTCAACAGTCTGTTCTTCCTTGAAGTCGCTGAAAATGATCAGTCCTCATCTAGCTGTTTTATTAACGGTTCTTTTTAATTTACCAGAAATATTTCTTCATCCCACAGGAGTCCCCCAAGTATATAGAGAACCTTGCTTTGTCTATAACTTGCAGGGTTTTGTTGCCCTATTGATAAGCAATTGCCCCTCAACTTTACTACTGAAGGGAACGATTACCAGAATCTGACCTTTCAGTATCTTATTTTTCTGGCTTCTAGCTCTATTGCATGAACAAGAAGTATAAATGAATTCTACCACAGCTCCCACTTAAAACTTTTTGGTTGCTGTTTGTGCATTCCAAAGAGGAGCCCCATGGCGCAGAGTGGTAAGCTGTGGTACTGCAGTGAAACCTCTGCTTACAATGTGAGTTCGATCCCAATGGAAGTTGGTTTCAGGTAGCTGGCTCAAAGCTGACTCAGCCTTCCATCCTTCTGAGGTTGGTAAAATGAGTACCCAACTTGCTGGGGGTAAAGTGTAGACAACTGGGGAAGGCAATGGCAAACTACCACCTTTACCTTTTTTTGTGCATTCCAAGCCTGATCTTGCATTTTCTGCCACCTAATGATACAGACATAATAGTAAGCGTGAATGTTGCAGGTGACTTCTGCTAAAACTTTGAAGAAGAAGAAGAAGAGTTGGCTATTATATGCCGACTTTCTCTACCACTTAAGGGAGACTCAAACCGGCTTACAATCACCTTCCCTTCCCCTCCCACAACAGACACCCTGTGAGGTAGGTGGAGCTGAGAGAGCTCTAACAGAGCTGTAACTTGCCCAAGGTCACCCAGCTGGCTTCGTGAGTAGGAGTGGGGAAATAAATCCAGTTCACCAGATTAGCCTCCACCGCTCATGTGGAGGAGAGAGGAATCAAACCCGGTTCTCCAGATCAGACTCCACCGCTCCAAGCTACCGCTCTTAACCACTATTCCACTTCTCTACACCATGCATGAATTCTGAGATTCTAGACTCTGTGCGCAATACCACAGTTTGCCCTAATGCTGTAGGCATCCATGGTATGGAATGAATTAAGATTACTTCTAACAGCACACTTGATTGTCCTGTGCCTATCAGTAGAGCAGTGATGTGGGCTGTCGTAATTAAGGGACTCCCCAGATATGCAGATCAGTATTTCTTTGTAAATATTTATTTGAAATATATACCCTGCCTCTCCAGTCACTTTACCTAATAAAACACAATGTCCTTAAATAAATTAAAATCATCCCATTTACACCATAAACCATAAATTGTAAAAGATTATCATAATACTCTGCTGCAAAGAGCAATAATAAACCAGCACATGCCATCAATCACCAAAAGCCTTCCTAAAAAGGCTTGTCTTGCATAATCTGCAGGAAGCGGCTTCTTTTTTTAAAAGGAGAAAAACTTCATTCAGTCCTCAAGCATCTAGGTGACGAATGCGCATGCTCCAGGAAGCATGGACTATTGGATTATGTGGGAGAGGAGGAAAGCAGAGGGGAGTGGGGGAAATTAGCCACCTTAGTCCCCTAAGAGCTTATGGTATACTGGAGTGAAGATGTGTGAGTTAGGGGAAATCTTCTAATAATTTATCCCCCCCCCCCCCGATAATTCTTTCGGGAGGGCCCCAATTTGTTTTTTCAAACAAAGGGTTAACTGGAGTCATGAATACTCCTTTCTATTTCTCCTGGCTATAATTCCTTGTATTCAGTAGACCTTCAGCTTGCAAGATTTATTTAAAACATTTGTAGCCTGCCCTTCCTACTATGTAGGTCCACCAGGCGGCTCATCACGGAACTGAAACGTCAGATACAATTTAAAACACCACCCGTACAGATAGACAGCCACAGTGAGTAAACAGAAAAAGCAAACTCCAATTTATTTTTTAAAAGGACTAGAATCATAGAGTTCGAAGTGACCACCAGGGTCATCTAGTCTAGCCCCCTGCACAATGCAGGAAATTCCAAACTTCCTCCCCGCCACACTCCCAGTGACCCCTATTCCATGCCCAGAAGATGGCCAAGGTGCCCTCCCTCTCATGATTTGACTAAGGTCATAGAATCAGCATTGCTGACAGATGGCCATCTAGCCGCTTCTTAAAAACTAATCACACCACAGCAGATTCAGAGATCTAAAGCTCTCCAAAAGAGTATTGCATTGGCCTTTCATTGGAAGGTTGTGGGAGGGTTGAGTTGAACTTTTCTTGCCAAGGTGTTCCAAAGTATTGGTATCGCTACTGAAAAAAGCCCTAATTTTTCATGCTACCCATCATATTTCAGTTGTTGGAGGCATATGACAAAAGGCTTCTGAGGATGATCTAAGCATCTGATACATTGGTTTAGCGGGGATGGGATTCCGCTCCCAGAATGTGTGGGGCTAGGGAGATTCAAATTGACCTCGGATGACACTGCTCTGATTTGGTGACCCAACTCCCTTGTTAGACTTGCAAAATTAGCTTCTCGGGGCTGCAAAGACTTTGAGAGTGATAGCACCGCATAAGTAACTTTCTCCAGTGGAGCATTGCTTTTTAAGTCAGGTCATCCATCTTGCGCTAAGGGTTTTACATTCATGTCCTTCCAAGAATGTGTAATAAATTTTTAGCTTATACAAAGCGAGTAAAGGTATTAGAAGATTAAGTTTTATGGTTTTAACTTGTAACCATGTGAACGCTGTGCTTGCTGGGATGTTGAAAAGTTTGGGGATAAAAGCACAGAAAGTTTGCCATCTGAAACTAACATCGGGGGCAGACGTATCACAAACGCTTGGAAGCGGTATATATAATTCCAGTCTCTGGGAAAAACGTGTAAAGTTTGTGTTGTAGGGGAAACCAGCAAAATAGCTTTGTTTGCTGGTGGTTTCGGAGGTGCTTGCAGGAATCTCAAAAGCTCTCCATCAAAAAATTTGTGCCTAGAGGTTTCCTAAGGAGATCTCCTCCTCTGCTGTGACTTCTCTTAGCTTTAAACAGTGGCTCCATCCCTTTAAAACACTGGCCGGCTGGCTTTGGCAGGACTGGCGGTGGCTGTGGTTGTCCTTGACTTTTGAGAGCCAGCGTGGTGTAGTGGTTAAGAGCGGTGGTTTGGAGCACTGGACTGTGATCTGGAAAACCGGGTTTGATTCCCCACTCCTCCACATGAGCAGTGGAGGCTAATCTGGTGAACTGGATTTGTTTCCCCACTCCTACACCGAAGCCAGCTGGGTGACCTTGGACTAGTCACACACTCTCACAGGGTGTCTGTTGTGGGAAGGAAAAGGAAGATGGTTGTAAGCCACTTTGATTCTTCCTTAAGTGGTAGAGAAAGTTGGCATATAAAAACCAACTCTTCTTCTTCTGACAGCATTCTACCTTGCATCCTGCCTGGAAACTCCCAAGTTTTGTTTTAAGAGGGCATGCATGTGAACGTTTCAGTAATTCAATTCCATAGTCGTTATTGCCTGTTGTTTCCCTACATGTCTACATGGGCATGATATTTCATTTAAATCATGAACTTAAGCTGCATGCTCTGGGTAATGGAAAGAGAAATGGAAGTTCAAAATTAGTATCCAGAACTACTGTTATTTAAATCTTATTTTTAAATTGCAAAATGTTATATAACCATGATTGCCTTTTTTTGTCCTTGATGCTGTTAAGAAAAAAATGTTAATTAAAGACACGTTTTCTTCAGAAGCATGCTTTTTTTTTCATTTGTGCAGTTACTTTATTCCCGAGGATTGTTGATAGACCTTCTGATTAAGTCCAACGTTAGCCGATATGCCGAGTTTAAAAATGTCACCCGGATTCTTGCATTTCGAGAAGGGAGAGTGGAACAGGTACTGTAATAGACTGTTGCAAAAGCCCAACTTTTTGTCATTTGTGCAGATGTAAACTCAAATTTAAGTGGGACATTAGGAGATCTGTTTGTGGAACTCCTGCAGGTTTTTAAAAGGATAGATAGCAACTACCTGACTTGGACTGGAAACTTAAGCCTTCCCCCTGCCCCTGATTCCTTTGTATCAAGGTGAATTGGTGAGCCAGTTAAGGTCAGTATTTCTTCACACAATGCATAGTTAAATTGTGGAACTCCCTGCCCCAGGATGTGGTGATGGCTGCCAACTTGGAAGGATTGAAGAGGGGAGTGGACATGTTCATGGAGGAGAGGGCTATCCATGGCTACTAGTCAAAATGGATACTAGTCATGATGCATACCTGTTCTCTACAACAGCAGTTCCCAAACCTTTTGAGTCATGGAGCACTTTTCAGGAGAGAAATTTGTCATGGAGCACGAATTTTCACCTAGCGCCTATATACTAAACCAAATAACAGTAGTATTTTTCTTTCCAATCTCTTCACGGAGCACCAAGTTCTCCGTGGAGCAAAGTTTGAGAACCGCTGCTCTACAGTATCAGAGGAGCATGCCTATTATCTTAGGTGCTATGGAAGACAGGCAGGATAATGCTGCTGCAGTCGTCTTGTTTGTGGGCTTCCTAGAGGCACCTGGTTGGCCACTGTGTGAACAGACTGCTGGACCTTGGTCTGATCCAGCATGGGCTTTATTATGTTCTTAAGTCAGGAAAAGTACATGGTGGTGGGACTGAGCTCCTCTCGTCCAATCTGGATCCCTTCCCACACTCAGCTGTGTACCCTTAAAAAGCCACAGACGATCCATTGAGTCTCTTGGGATCACATCAAGTTTGACCCTTAAACTGTCATTAGCTTCTTTGCAGACATCATCTAACCATCTCTTTATTCCCTTCTGCAATCTCTGTTCATTCACAGGCATAATAGCATTAGAAATTTGTTCAAACCTTCCATAAATTGTCATACTATTTATAGCTTGTTATAACCACTGTATTAAAGAATTGCCAAAGAAGAGAATTCCTTAGACCTCTGCTCCAAGTCCCCAATTTCTGTCCGAGTGACTGTTTATATAGCCAAGCTGTTAAGACTAAGTGGTCTCCAAACAGTGCTAATGTTTCAGGTTCATTAATGGCTCCCCGTTGGGAGGGACATGCTGTTGGCTTAATGAGGGCATCTTGAATTTTCTGGCAGCTAAGAAAGAAAGATCCTTTGCAGTTTAAGTCTACAGTCAACAAGATTTTAGCAAGGGGCCAGCGTGGTGCAGTGGTTAAGAGCAGTGGACTCTAATCTGGAGGACCGGGTTTGATTCCCCACTCCTCTACATGAACCTGCTGGGTGATCTTGGGCCAGTCGCAGTTCTTTCTCAACTCTCGGGAAATCAGGGTATAAAAACTAACTCTCCTTCTTTACTTACCTTGATGGGAAATAAGACAAGGGTAAAACAAAGTAATAACAGTGTTTGTGAGGACAAGTGGGTATGTCATGGAAGGACAGAAGTGTCCAGCCTTGTAACAACATTGATAAAAATTCACAATCCGGTGTGGCGTAGTGGATAGAATGGTGGACTAGGATTCTGAGAGACTCAGGTTCAAATCCCCACTTCTACCATTGAAGCTCGGGGGTGTCGCCTCGGTACTTTCAGTCTCTATGGTTTTCTGCGGCGGAAGCGTAGAAGATGGGGAAATATGGCCGCCACAGTTTCCAAAATTGGTGCTGCCAAGGGTTGGGGGAAGCTTTACTATATATTTGCCAGGGCAGGGAAGTGTAGTAGTCGCTCTTCTGGAGCAGTCACATCATGGAGACGGCAGTGTAGTTCACACAGTGAGCAGGTATCCAGTAAACCAGATATGCCTGAATCAATGGATAATCCCTATAAGGAGCCGCCTAAAAATGCATCTTGTGCGGAGTACATGTTGATTACAAGAATGTTCAGCTTTTTTCTCAGTTTGTTTCGCCATATGCTGGTCACATTCTTGGGATGCATATAGCAGGCTTATGTCCAAAGAAATGGAAGGAGATCTCAAAAGCTATTAAAAAAGCTCATCGTATAGGATTTATGCCAGTTACATATAAGGACCCAACGTTCCTTAGTGATCCTAAAATATTTAATATTAAATATCCAGAGTGAAATACCATGAAAGCTCACTGAGTGACCTTGGACCCGTCACAAGCTCTCTGTCAAGCCTACCTCACAGGGTTGTTGTGAGAAAATGGAGTAGGAGAAAAGGATGTTTTAAGCCTCTTTGAGTCCCAACTGGGGAGAAAAGTGGCATATAAATAAGTAAATGCAATCCGAGATCAAGCATTTCTCAGTGGGAACAGCCTACAAATTTATATTATATCTAAGGGGAAAGGTCAAGAGCCAGGAAACATCTCGCAACAGAAAGATGGGGAAAGTTTGCACTGAGTTTAAGAAGAAGAAGAAAAGTTGGTTTTTATATGCCGACTTTTTCTACCACTTAAGGAAGAATCAAACTGGCTTACAATTACCTTCCCTTCCCCTCCCCAGAACAGACACAGCCTGTGAGGTAGGTGGGGCTGAGAGAACTGTGAATAGCCCAAGGTCACCCAGCTGACTTCATGTGAAGGAGTGGGGAAACCAACCCAGTTCACCAGATTAGAGTCCGCTGCTCACGTGGAGGAGTGGGGAATCAAACCCAGTTCTCCAGATCAGACTCCACCACTTTAAACCACCACTCTTATCCACTACAACTTGCTGACTCTCCAGTTTAAGTCAGAAGTGCACAGGATAGGGAAAAGAGAGATGACAGCTGGCAGCAAAAGCTTTGTATAATGGGAATCTAGGCAAGTATTTTAATCTTGGAGATTTTTAATCCTTCAAATTAATTCCTCCCTTTAATTTCTCCTGTAATTCACTCAGTAAAGGCTAGCTAAAACATGAGTAGGGTCCACTCCACTTGAACAGCAGGTGGAGAGATGCAAGGCCATAGTTTTAAGTTCATGTTGGTGATTGTGAGAGTTCCCGGCAAGCTAGATGCAAGAGGGGGAGAGGCATGGCTAAGAAGGTGTGTAAGAGAGCCACTGCTGCCTTTCCGCTTCTGTGGCAGGAAGAAAAATCGTCCCACAAAGTCCGTGTCTTTCAGGTGCCCTGTTCCAGGGCTGACGTCTTCAACAGCAAGCAGTTGACCATGGTGGAAAAGAGAATGCTGATGAGATTCCTGACGTTTTGCCTGGACTATGAAGAGCACCCAGACGAATATCAAGGTGTGTATCTCTTGAATCTCAAATGCCCCATTTGTGTGTGAATGCATTTCTCCACCCTGTTTCCTCCCATTTCCCTGGCATTTTCCATTACCTGTGAAATCTCTTTCTGAATTTTCTGTGTTGATTCCGGAGCTCGTCGTGAGGTTCCTGTTTAGATCTCTGTGCACAAGGGACTCTCTCAGGTGTGAAGACTTTCAGTTAAAGCTGTGTTATGCGGGGGGGGATACCTGTGGTATATTTGTTGAGTTGCCCGGCCTTCCAGATCAGCGAGGAAGCCCTTGACTATGCTGGAATTCACATGTGCACAAGGATCTGCCGAACCAGGTTTTTAGAACTGGCAACTATTAATGCTGTCAAATGCTCCCACGTGCAAGTCAGGTTCCAACTCTTGAGAACTCTGAAGCTTCCCCAGAAACAGGAAGACAAGGCTGGGGAGGATTTGTGGGCATAAACACAGGGAGCACTCTTCCCCAGTTGCATTGTTAATCTCGATTTATAACCATCCTTGTTTTCTCTCCCTCTCAGCAATCGTGTAAGGGCCAAACTATATGTTATTACTTAAAAAAAAATTGGTTCCCTAGACTTGACTCACTTTCCACGTAGCCACACACCAGTGGCGGGGAACTGCTTTTTAAACCACTGATTTGGGTTAGGCTTGCAGTGTGATGGGAAGTAGGGGCATCCCCCTTCCTCTCTGTTTTCCCAAGCTGCTAGAGCTCTAAAATCAAGCAAATAACGCCCCTCTCCCCCGGAGCATTGGTGCTTGGAAAAATAACACAGGCGGCAGAGTCCCTTCCTCCCCTGATGCCACGATCTAGAGACATATCAGACCCCTGAAGTGGTTTTAAAAAAACAGTTCCCTACAAATGTTCTGTGACATTGGGAAGGGGCCGTGGCTCAGTGGCAGAGCACCTGCTTGGCATGCAGAAGGTCCTAGGTTCAATCCCCGGCATCTCCAGTTAAAGGGACTAGGCAGGTAGGTGATGTGAAAGACCTCTGCCTGAGGGTCATCCAAAGCTGCTATTGTTTGACTGTTTATTTCCTTCCCTGAAACAGCTCAGAAGGATCGTAAGTTTTCTGACTACTTGAAAACCCAGAAGTTGACTCCCAATCTGCAGCATTTCATCTTGCATTCCATCGCGATGGTTTCGGAGGCAGGCAGCTGCACCACCGATGGCCTGAAGGCCACCCAGAAATTTCTGCAGTGCCTCGGCCGCTACGGCAACACTCCGTTCTTGTTCCCTCTGTACGGGCAAGGGGAGATCCCACAGTGCTTCTGCCGGTAAGCAGACAGTAGATTTTAACAAGCTTTTCCAATGGGTACCCTTTATTTAATTCCTTTAGACCTTTTGCTGTTTCCAATTTTTTTCATGTTTTATGGATGAGGAAAATAAGTTCTTAACCATTCAGCACTTCCTTAGGGCTCTCATTGGCCAGCGATGTGTAGTGTGATAAATGGAGAGATGGGGACAGAAAGCCGAGCTTGTGGCTTCTGTCTTCCTCCTGTTCCCAGCATCCTTCCCCACCCCCTGCTATTACATTGGCCTGAGAGGGGATCCCCAGGTGAGCTTTATCTCCTGTGGACCAATCCCTCAAGCTCTGACACATTATGATTAATTTGTTGTAAAGGTAAAGGTCCCCTGTACAAGCACTGGGTCATTCCTGACCCATGGGGTGATGTCACATCCCGATGTTTCCTAGGCAGACTTTGTTTATGGGGTGGTTTGCCAGTGCCTTCCCCAGTCATCTTCCCTTTACCCCCAGCAAGCTGGGTACTCATTTTACCATCCTCGGAAGGATGGAAGGCTGAGTCAACCTTGAGCCGGCTACCTGAAACCAACTTCCGTTGGGATCGAGCTCAGGTCGTGAGCAGAGCTTTTGACTGTGGTACTGCAGCTTACCACTCTGCTCTCCTGAATTAATTTGTTAGCTGGAGTTCAAAACAGGTAGTCTTCATCCAGAGTCACCACCTGTGAAAGGTGAAGAGTAGTATTGTTACCAAGCTTTTGGCTTGCTTTTTGTTTTTCAAACTCCAGAAAGCAGCTCTCAAACCAGCCCCTCCACTGTTTTTAAAATGTTCCACCCTCCGGAGTACAGAGATTCACTGTGGAGCAAAATATACAGCATTGGTTTTTCATTTTTGGAAATCCTCAGCTTGGCCAAGATGTTCACCAGAGTGGCTTATATGCAGGTCGCCATCATGGATCCAGCCATCCACATGCTATGCAATGTGAGACACTGCCGTTTTCCTCTGCTTTGCTGCAGCCTACTGAGTGCCCTGAAATGTTGTCCCGGGGTGGGGGGTGGGGTCAGTGGATGCTCAGGAAAAGCACGGGGGGCAAAGTGGGGATCTGCAGTGGGAGGTGGGAATTGGTGGAAATCACCGCCTCCTCTTCTGTAAGGGGAAATGCCATTTCATTGGAGGAACTGCATAGTTTAATCTATGCCACTTTCTGTGTCTTAGCGTAAGGATAGTTCTAGAGGTAAAATGCTTCTCGCGGCTCTTTGGTGAGAAGAACTGGATACAAATAAATCACACTTAAGATTCACTACTTTACGTTTAAAATGGAAAATGAAAAGATTTTTTTTTTTAAAGGAAAACCTCTCAGTTCATGTCCTGTCAGTTTAAAAACTAACACTTCATTCTTTTAAAGATTCCAGTTTTGTTTTCTGAATCTGGGACATGCCTTCCGCCACTGTACAAGGCTAATTCTGAATGGTTTCTAAGACTTCTAGGAATCCTGTTCAGTCTGTCTGCCAACTGGTATCACCCCTGCCTATACATCATACCCTACAATTTTTATCACCAGGTTATCAGAATAAGGTGTCACTTGTCCTGTGATTTCTAACCACCTCCTCATATTCCGTTTTAATGTAAACCTCTTAAGCGTTTCTTGCAATCGGTTACCCTATGTGTTCTCATCAAGGCTACTGTTATAAATGACATGCATGCATATTTATGTGACTGATTCAAAGACATTTGTAAGTCATATCCTTGCATTCTGAATGAAATTCTTCATAAACTCCACAATGCTGTCTGCAACCGCTGCGGGTCCAGCAGCGGACAAGATCAGCATTCCTCCCTTTATTGATCTAAACAGTTATGAGCACATCAGAGCATGCTTTTTGGAAGCAGCGTTCCAACATCACAGTGAACTATAGTTTGTGCTACAAACTATGGTTAGACTGTCAGATATAAGTAATAAATCCCAGTTTGTTGTATAAAACTCAGTTTTGTCTGCTGCTTTCCCACTTTCTCTTCTGGAAGGTGATTTTCTACATTCTTTCATTTGGATTATTTTTTTTAATCATCACACTCGGCCAAATGCCTCTCAAAGCAGTTTACAAAGTGTAATTAAAAACAATATCAGAACATTTTTCAATGCTAGGATTTTAAAATGCTGGTATTAATACTATAAATAAATCATCGGTAATATTAATTACTATATTAATATAGTATTAATACTATAAATAAATAATCATCAGCAACAATATAGAGTAAAAGCAACATTGAACAATAGGTAGTCAGGCAGTATCAAAACAGAAATAATAAACAGCCATAGATTTTAAGATGTTTATAAATGTGATCTGAAATCCTCCATATTCTGCCATTTCTGGAACCCAGGACCTGCCTTATGCCAATGCAGAGGTGCAATTTAAGAGTCAGTCAGTCAATTTATTAATCACAGATCTTAACAATAACAGTAATACATCTATACACAATAGCACAGCAATAATAATTGCAATAATTACAATGCCTGTACTAACAAGAATAGTAATATAAAATAGAAACTGTACAATAGATCTGTACAGTGCAATTTAAAACATAATAATTACCCAGCTTTTGCCTTACTATGATATAGTCTGCACCATGGCATTTACAAATCTCTTCCTCAATTTAGATGGTAATAAGATAAAGGAAGCCACACTATACGTAATATTTGAATTTACACCTGCCAATAAAAATCTTATTCAGGACTCGTCTGTGTCCATTATATATGGAACATACTGTATAAGTCTAGATTGAATAGTTATATATTGGACAGTGGGGGGAAAAAGATGTGGGAGATCTTCAGTTTGACTTACAGAACAGCAATTTAAGTGGCTGTACGGACTCTGACATCACAGCATACCATAGTTAGCAAACTACCGACAAACTCTGTGCACTTGGGTGTCATTACTGACTGGGCTCTGATGTCACCCAGGTTTATCACAATATTTGAATGCAGTCCCAAGTTTCTTCATACTGAGGTTCAAATTCCATTTTCCTAGAACAGGGCTTGTGCCACGAGGAAAAGGTGTCTTTGTATTTTGCCTTTCATCGTCCGATTCCGCTTGAGGTGTTCCATCGTGCTGAAACGGGGCTCCAGACGCTAACACAGTTTATTCCTACATGAGCTTTCGTGAGTCAGAACTCACTTTGCGAAGTGTACAGCCATAAAGCCAAATAATTTATCTTAAATGCCGCAGACGACAGAAAGGCAGGAGAGATGTTACGAACAGAGGCCAATTAAAAACACAGTAATGGATCTTTGTTTAAAAGCTGCCCTCTCTTTGCTGCATCTCCCCCCCTTGCCCGCCCTTCTGTTACTTGTACCCCTTAATATAAATTCCTCAGCCTTGTGGATGTGCGTTTCATATAACTGTGAAGTGAGCTCTGACTCATAAAAGCTTACACAGAAATAAATTCGGTTAATCTCTATAAAGTGCCACTGGACTCCCAGTTTCTATCGTGCAGCTACAGACTAACATGTCTACCCATCCGAATGTCCCTCTTGACGAGTTGGATGTTTTGCAAGGTTGGTGTTTGTTATGGGGTGGCATCTAAAGATATCTTTGTGAAAAGAGGTGATTGCACAAGGACTTCAAGTAGGGAAGAAGTTATTTTTGCATCATTGTGTGGTTTGGCAATGTATTTATTTAAACGTTTATACTGTTGCTCCTGGTAACACTAGCAGACGAATTTCTGACCTTAAATCCCAAACTAAACCAGTTCTCCTGTAGATTAGAGCATTGGTTCATGTAGCTAACTAGCATTCTCCTCTATCAGTTTTGGGAATGGTTTATTCATTTATAGTCTGCCATTCTCGTTGAGACTCAGGACAGATTATGGCAATGGTTGCAGCAATTTTGAGTAACCTTCTGTTAGGTAAAGGTAAACGTAGTCCCCTGTGCAAGCACCCGGGGCATTCCTGAGGCATGGGGTGACGTCACATCCCGACGTTTACCAGGCAGCTTATGTTTACGGGATGGTTTGCCATTGCCTTCCCCAGTCATCTACACTTTACCCCCAGCAAGCTGGGGACTCATTTTACCAACCTCAGAAGGACAGAAGGCTGAGTCAGTCTTGAGCCGGCTACCTAAAACTGATTTTTGTTGGGATCGAACTCAGGTTGTGAGTAGAGCTTGGACTGCAGTACTGCAGCTTACCTCTCTGTGCCTTCTGTTACATGACATCATATAAACAAGTCAAAACAGGGTTGGATCCAGCCAATTTTTTTACTCAGTCTCACCCAATTTCTCCTCATTGCTGCAGCCTTTGACCAACACAGCTTTTGTATATGCAGTCTCATGATCTCTCCCCTCCCCATAACATATTGTCTTGTGATGGCCAAAGGGGACACCATTTCTTCCCTTTTGTTTTTCCCAGGCCATGAAAAGCTGTTTGGATTCCAACCCATGAAGTCCTATTGACAGATCAGCGAACATTGCTATCAGTAAGATTAGTGAATGGTTTTGCATCGCTAGCCAATTGCAGGCCGGGTTGTCAGCCTCGGCACAGCCCAGTTTTCGCGTTGCTCTGTTCACCGCTGCCCAATCACCCACTGAGTGAGAGGTATCACACAGCGCAGGAGCGAGCCGTGCAACCCTAGGCAGAGAGATGCTCTTCAAACCCAGCTGACTTCAGTGGGCTTCTGCTTAGGATTTCACTGTGGGTCTCCCAACCTTTTAAGGCTTCGCAGCAGTTGTGTGTGAGTGTACTGGGTCACTGCTGCAGCACCGAAAGATGGATTTTTAATCTTTTCCACTTGCATGGTTCCTCTCCCCCCCCCTTGAAATTATCCCTTTGCTGTTAGCCACAGTGGGGCGGGGGGCGGGGGGGGGTAAAAACAGGAACCCATATTGTAACTATTTGTCCCCGTCCACCAGCCAATACTAGATCCAGGGAGGTGGCTCCAAATAGAAAGGATAAGCCTCTCCCCCTTCCCCCAATGCTGTGCCCCAATATAATACAACCCCCCCATGGCTGCTTCAAATTGAAACATTTGTATAATCGTAGGCTAAAATAAATTAAGCCCACTGTAACAGTACAGTCCTATGCAGAGTAAATCCAGTCGAAGACTGGCGTAACTATACATAGGATTGCACTGTGAGTTTCTTAGCTGGCTGTAAAATCTTCAAACACTGATCAGCTTGTTTGGAAATCCTGTTGCTGTGTCCACTTTTTCTGTCAAGAGCGATCAGTTTAAAATCCCCCCCCCCCAGCCCCAAACTTTCTATCGCTTTCATTTTTCAAGCAGCGGGGTCTTTTAGCGCCAGGTTAAAAAAAAAAAGGAGCTTGCTTTAAGCATTTCCTGTTTTTAGTTTCGTATTGATATCAGAACTGCTACTCAGGGTGTAGAGATTGTGCTTGGGGGGAATCATTCCCCCCCCCTTTCCTCTCGAGGAGAGAACCTTAGTTTGGGACAAACATCAACGAGGTGAGATAATCCATCATTTCTGAGACCTGTTCTCCAGTGATGGATGGATAGATTGGTAAAGTAACTCAATAATCTTCATATTTTTTTTCTCGGGTTATTCACAGATCAGTGAACACTGTCGTTAATAAAGCTATGGAATGCTTTTGTGTCCTTGCCCATATTATTCCTCAAGTTTTGACAGGACAAGACTTTTAATTTGAAAATAACCTTTGTGTCGAAACATGCCTCCTAAGCACACAAAGTCCTTTGTGAGTGCAGCGCTGGGTATCTCTGGTTAGATGCAAAATCCCTTCTCCCGGAGCAAAGTGATTGGGAATATTTGGGTGTTTTAAGCAGGTGCTCTTGGGGTCATGCTGGGTGCTTATTTTGATATAGCACATGAATTCAGTAACGTTGGTGCTGAAATCCTACTGAAGTAACAATATACATTAATTTTATTTAAAACACCTACAATCTAGTCCTTTCCCACTTAACCCAGGAACAAATCATGAGCAGGGTCATGGGTGATCTTGGGCCAGTACTCAGCCTAGCCTACCTCACAGGATTGTTGTGGGGGGAAAGGACGAGGGGAGATCCAGGCATGCCACCCCAAAGGTTCTTGGAAGAGGAAGGGCAGAATAAAAATGCAGCCGTAATTAAAGTTGCTATTAAAATAGCAACAAATTTCAACAGCATCACATTCTGTGGAAGAAGATTAGGACATTTTGAAGTCAAAATAAAGTTATTATATAATAACTTTATAATCATTGCTTTCTGAAATGTCTGTACCCACATACAGCATATTACATTTATAGAGGCTTGTGTGAAGCCCATAATGTATGTTCAGTTATTTGAAATACATATAAGCCGCTTTACTACTTTAAAAAGCCTCCTAACTGATCTGTGATGAAATCAAACTAAAACAAGCACAAAAATAAATTAAAATCAAGAAATAAAACTTGTTAAAACAGGTAAAAAGCGGGCAATCTCCAATAAAACATCAAAACCCGCCATCCATCTTAAAAGCTATGGAGAATGAAAAAGCCACCAAAAAGGCAATAAGGTAGATATCTTGCAAATTGTCTGCAAAGAGTATTCCATAAGCAGGATGGCAACACTGAAAGAAGAAGAAGAGTTGGTTTTTAGATGCCGATTTTCTCTACTTTTTAAGGAGAATCAAACCGGTTTACAATCGCATGCCCTTCCTCTCCCCACAACAGACATCTTGTGAGGTAGGTGGGGCTGAGAGAGTTCCACCAGACCTGTGACTGGCCCAACCTCACCCAGCTGGCTTCATGTGGAGGAGAGGGGAAACCAACCTGGTTCACTTGACTAGAGAAGTGGGGAATTAGAGTCCACCGCTCTTGACCACTACATCACACTGGCTCTCCCTGGTTACTACCCACCTGACCTCTGAAGGCACCCAGAGATATCCATCACAAAGACCAGGCAGGTCCTTACGGGATTTCCTAGCCCTCTAAAAATATACTCATATTGGCATGCTTCAGTTACTGTGCCATCCTAAGCAGAGTTTAAACCAGTGGTGTCAAACTCAATTGTTATGAGGGCCGGATGTGATATAAATGTCACTTGGTCATGCCGGGTCATGCCTTGCCAGGCCAGATTGAGAGTGGGGGAGGCCACTGGCTTGCGGGCCGGATAAGAGCTCTCAAGGGGCTGGATCCGGCCCTCGGGCCTTATATTTGACACCCCTGGTTTAAACCATTCTTAGTCCATTGAAGCCAGTGGGTTTAGAAAGGTATAACTCTGTTTAGGATGTCCCAGTTTGTAATCTGGCAGCCCTAACCATGAACCAGTGGGAGTTTCTGAATATTTTTAAAAGGACAGCCCCTGTGGATAAAGTGCATGGTGATAAGATAGCTCAGATGTTGCAAAGCCATGGCAAGCCTTGTAATCTTTACAAGGCCAAGGAATTACCTTAAATATTGCAAATAACAGAAAGGGTGTGTGTTACAAAATAAGGCCAGTTTCAAACACAATGACTGGGTCTTTTTTTTAAAAAAACTGGCCTCTTTGGTTTATCTCCCCCCTCCCCTGCCGCCCTTCTTTCTGTAATTTTTGCCCTTTAATATAAATTGTACCCATATTTGTGGAGGTGCTGAGACTGAGAGATTTGTACTCAGGGCAATGCATGTGAGGCAGGGGGGACGACAGGATCAAGCAGTCTGGCCCCAGCTGTAGTCAGATGTGCTGTTCCCCCCGTACTCATCTGCCACAATATACACCATGATTGCCTTTTTAATATTTAAGACAGGTAGCAATGTTATAGCAAAACTGAATCGGAGTCCAGTAATGTTAATATTTAAGGCATTACTGGACTCCTGATTAATGCTGTGCATTTGGAAGCTTCAAGCCACAGTTGGGGGGGGGGATTAGTGCAAACCATGGTTTGTTAAATTGAGTCTTGTTTGCTGGGATCAGGATGAGTGTGGTAGATTTCTGCTGTCGTTTTCCCTCAGCCCTTGAGGTAGGATGGGAGGCAGAAAATAAGTTTATTTCAATTTAACATTCCCACCACCCCAAACGATGGCTAGTTAGTTGGGCTCTGTGTGTGCTTAAATCAGGATGTCTCAATGAGACATTTTTATTCCTAATGTTGAGGTCCAAGAACACCATATCACATCCGCGTAATCCTCCTGCAGCACCAGAAGCAGGCAACCCTGGAGCCTCTTTCCTCCTTGTAACATTAGTGTTTTAATTAAAGAAAACAACCAGTTGGAGGCAGTTACTTTCTGCGAAATGTAATGAAGATTTATTTTAGGGAGTGACCTTCACTGTATTAGCTGAAGCAGTAATCAGTAGAATTAATAGAATAATCAAATTATATACAAACTCATAAATCACTGTGAATGTGCTGTCAGAAGTTCAGCTATTAATGGGCCCTATTGTTTTGCAGCTGTATTAAGAAATTGCAGCTGCTGATTCTTTGCCTTGATAGGAATCGAAATGGCATTTAAAGGCTAGAGATGATGACGGGGGGTGGGTAGGGGAGAGAGCCACCAGGCCAAAAAAATTTCACAACTGTTAATTTAGCTGTAATGCAGTTCGATGTCACCGGGCCAAAGTTGAAGCGGAGTACGGGTGCAGGCGCTATCTTTCAGCAAAACCTGAATTATTGGCAGCAGCAGTAGCTAGTTAATTAGAGGGAGTATCAGTTTAAACGTCTGTCGTTTAGGGTTAATAGTATCAGAGTTACCTTGTTCTTTGGTTGTAGCCAAATCAGCCTGAAGAGACTGTTGTAAAAGGAGGAGGAGAAATAACATTGGCAATATGTGGCTTGCTTGATTTTCGTGTAGCTTTCAGCTTCTTCTTTCTAAAGAGCATTGGCAAGCTAAGTCCAGATCATGTCTTCCATCTAAGTGGAGTGCAAGTCCACAGATGTTTGCAGTCTGTTGTACATCTTCATTACTGTGAACAGAATCCAAGGGACTCCTTGTGTCTGTGGCTGCTTGTCGGCACGTGCAGGAGCTTGCCACATGATTGCTTTGCCGGGAAAAAAAAGAGAACCGTGTCCTTCCCTTAAGGCATTCAAGGTGGCTTATGGCGCCTGCCTCTCCCCACTTCATCCCAGCAACCCTGCAAGGTAGTAGAAAAGAGAGTCAAGCAGCACCTTAAAGACGAAGAAAATTTCTGGCGGGGTATGAGCTTTTGTGAGCCACAGCTCACTACTTCAGATGCCGCTGGAACATGAGTCCATCTATCCTTCAGTAGAGAAGAGTGAATTCAGACACCCCATGGTAATAGCAGGTAAATGTCTATATCTGGTAAATGACAATATCAGGCATGATTGGATTTGTGAGGTAGGTTACTTTGAAGGAGAGTGACTGGACCAGGAGTCCCCCAGTGAACTTCATAGCTGAATGGGATTTGAACTTAGATCTTCCCAGCCCTAGTCCAGGACTCCACACCATACTTGACTGTAAAATGAGGTCCACCACACCCAATTTTTAATACACATGGAGTTACCTTCTGCCATTGAAGGAATTGGAGCACCCTGCATGCACACAACATCACAGCATGCGCACAGAGGCAAAATACTTACCATTTAGATGGCCATTGTCGAACATTATTTTACATTTGCAAGGCAAGAACATAGGCTGTTAATGGTTGTGTGGGGTGCCCTGAGAAAGAAAAGGAAAACTGCGCTGAAGAGAGTCAGTGTGGTGAATTTTATTGAAACGCCCGAGTTCAGACATCACAACACAAGTTAGATTGAAGAATTTCTGATCTGTGAAGTCTTTGGTGGCAGCGTGGCTACGAAGTTTGCACAAAGGGTTTCAAAACGTGCTGCAAACAAACTGTGGCTTAATGCCTGAATGCAGTCACCTTCAGGCACAGAGTGGAACAAGAATAGGCAGTATCGGACCCTTCAATTGGCAGGGAATAGGAAACATTTGGATTGGGCGGGTCTGCTCATGCTTTTTTTGCGTCTTGACCTTCTACCCTTTCCTTGTCAACAGGGCAAGGGATTCAAAGTTTGGAAGTATTTCTTCACACAATGTATAGTTAAATTGTGGAACTCCTTGCCCCAGGATATGGTGATGGCTGCCAATCTGGAAGGCTTTAAGAGGGGAGTGGACATGTTCACGGAGGAGAGGGCTATTCATGGCTACTAGTAAAAATGGATACTAGTCATGATGTGTACCTATTGTCTCCAGTTTCGGAGGAGCATGCCTGTTATATTAGGTGCTTTGGAACACAGGCAGGACAATGCTGCTGCAGTCGTCTTGTTTGTGGGCTTCCTTGAGGCACCTGGTTGGCCACTGTGTAAACAGACTGCTGCACTTGATGGGCCTTGGTCTGATCCAGCATAGCCTTTCTTATGTTCTTATGTTAAGTTTGCATGGAGTGTGGAAAACTAAGCTCAATTTTTAATCATTTTTTTTAAATGCTGTGTGAATAGTATCTGCTCTGTGTTTCCACGTTGTTTGCAGCTGAATCTAGCAGAGGGGAGAGGAAACTTCTGGAGCTGATTTAATTGAAAAAGTGGTCATGTGTGTGCTGCTATTATTAGATCTTCGTTCACCGGTTTATCATTTTTTATGCAAACATTTGTCTAAATATGTTTTGGCTTGCAGCTCTTAATTGCAAAGCCCCTTGACTCCAGCAATGCTAACAAACAAATTTAATTAATTTTCCTTTTGAAATATTTACCCTTTTTGTTTTTATTTGTTTCTTTTTTAAAAAAGAAATGAGAACCAGCGTTTCCATTTTCTCTGGTATCTCTTCCCCGTCCATGTGTGTGTTCAGTTTCTCCGCCTGTTCACACAATGCTTGGCTGTCTTACGTTTGGAATCTTAGTTTTGATTGAGAATGAAACCTGTTGTTCAAATTTAAAAAGACATCGACTAGCTCGTTTTGTTGATGAATCCTTATTTACCTTTGAAAACTGAAGTTGTGCAAAAAGTTGCAATGCAGGGGGCACTGTTTCCAGGTTTGGGGGTGGTGGCATTAAAGGCTCTCTGGGAGGCTGTTCTGGCCGCCATGCTTCTTTGGGATAGAACATGAGCAAGTGTTAACCCTCTGGAGGGGGGCAGCACTGATGGTGATTCGAGGGAATGAGGAAGGTTGACCACAGCACCACCAAATCCAAGAACAGCTGTGGCCATTTAGAGGCTTCTGACCAGGTGTAGGTTCTTTGTGCCCCTGATGTGAAAGCCCCGGCCTCCATAACCTTTACAATATCCTCTGCATAGAGGCCAGTATGATTATCCCGATCAAGATGTCATCTGACGGTGAATAACACTGTGATGACAAACCGCTCAACCTCAGTAGGCGGGAGGTAGAGGAGACAATTTGCTCTGTTGAGGTTCTATATGTTCCAGTTAGCTGTGGGGTCAGTGCTACATCTGCACTGGTCTAACTTAAGATTTCCTTGCAAAAGAAACAAACATTTTTTAAGTCAGACTGAAAAGTCACTTGTTGGGTAATCTAATATATTTTATGATCTAAGTTATCTATGTTAGCATGCAAGGTGGCATAGAGTGGTAAGCTGCAGTACTGCAGTCCAAGCTCTGCTCACAACCTGAGTTCAATCCCAACGGAAGTTGGTTTCAGGTAGCCGGCTGAAGGTTGACTCAGCCTTCCATCCTTCCGAGGTTGGTAAAATGAGTACCCAGCTTGCTGGGGGTAAAGGGAATATGACTGGGGAAGGCACTGGCAAACCACCCCGTAAACAAAAGTCTACCTAGTAAACGTTGGGATGTGATGTCACCCCATGGGTCAGGAATGACTTGGTGCTTGCACAGGGGACCTTTACCTTACCTTTACATTAGCATGCAAGGTGTGCTTTTAGATGTCAAATGAGATGTGAATTGGGTTTTAATGGGGAGGATTTGAGAGCACTTATTGGGTTGGATTTAGCCAGTTTTTAAACTCCGTCTCATCTAGTTCCCCTCCTTACTATGGCCCATCTCCCATATGGTTTTTGTCCAGGCAAGTCCCATAATCCCCAGCATAGCCTTTTTGGTGGCCTTTTGCTCCAGCTGAAGGTCCTACCCATTCTTTTTTTTAAAAGTGAGCTGCTTTGAAATAATAAAAAGTAATATTCTCCTCCTTCTCTCTCTCTCTCTCTCTCTCTCTCTCTCTCTCTCTCTCTCTCTCTCTCTCAATCTTTGATTATCTTCTAGGATGTGTGCTGTATTTGGTGGTATCTATTGTCTGCACCATTCCGTACAATGCCTTGTAGTGGACAAAGAAACTAGACGGTAAGGATAGCGAGAAGTAACTTCTCTCTCTTTTTATATATATATATATATATATATATATATATATATATATACACACACACACACACACAACCGCAAGATGAAAAATGCCAGAATCAATTTTAAAAAAATGATTCCTCAAAGATCTTCTTTGGTATTAATAACACATCAACCTTGATTAAAAGTAATTTGTGTATAGGTCCTCCAGAACAAGGAAAGTAGGTTTAGAATATAGAAACTAAATTAATTTCCCTCCAATATTACTGCAGCCTCCTGATCACCCAACCTTGGAAGACAAATCATTTCGGTTGCCGGGGGTCTGGTGATGAGTGATGTTAGTTTTCCTTGTGGCCTTACCTACTCTAATTGATTTTCATCAGATGACAACAAAGCCCTCTGTTATTGCATTTTTAAAAATGAAGCTCACCTAAAGACTCATCAGATTAATCTTTGCTGATAATGCATGTCACTCTAAGAGAAAAGACTTTAATGAGTTTTTAGGTAGATTGTTGTCATAAACTACGCTGCCCTCTTACCGTGGGATGAATTCTTTTTAAAACAGTAACGGGCCTCTGGGTAACTTTTTGTAAAAGTTGGGACAAAAATCAGAAGGTATTTTCTTACTGTAGCTGCTAAGTTTACACCTGTGGTGCCTGGCGTTGCTTTTGCCTAGATCTACATACTTTTTTAGTATGACGGCTGTACATATGGCTAAATGTTCTTCTATGAGTTTTTTTTCCTTATTAAGCGAGAGCAATACATGGATTATTTCTTAGCATCTGCTTGCTAAGTCCATCAATCATCAATTAAGGGAAAGGCCGTAGCCTAGTGGTAGAGTGTGTGCTTTGCAGGCAGAAGGTCCCAGGTTCAATCCTTGAAACTGTACCTCCCCTAAGAAACTTCTCAGTAATTAAACCTGGGAGAGGCCTCTGCCAGAGACACTGAATGTGCACTGCCAATCAAAGTAGAAAGTGAGTTGGATCACATGGAAGATTTCTATGTCCTTATGGAAGCACTAAAATTACTCCTCACTATCTGCTTGCGCTGAGATGAAAGGGATTGTATCCCCACCGTCTTTTCCGTATGCACAGGGTGTAGAACAAGGTTTTTATTCTGTGACAATTTCTAAAGCAAATAAAACGAAACGCTGTGAACCATCAGTTATATATTCCGTTGCTACATATGCACATAATGATTTCTGCTTAAGTGTTTCTGCGGCTGTTAGGCTGCCGCTAGTGCGGGTGGAGTTGCACAATGTGCATTTTTCTTTCCACTCAGGATTGGCTGCATCCAACTCAATAGCAGGTAAGTCTTACTTAGTTCAAAACATCTTGATATGTTCATACAGAGGCAATTAGTTCTCCTGTGAGGATGACATGCTGGGTAATGTCTTGGGAGACCACAAATATGGGATGGCTTGAGTCTACATTGCAAATGACTCTGTTCTACTTGGGGATATACAGATACCGAAGGAGCGCTGGAAACATTTGGGAGACTGCATTAGGCAGTTGTTTCCCAATATGTGTGTGTTCACAAGTAAAATAGGCATATGTCATTGTTATTCATGCTTAGATTTTTCCCTATACAAAAAATGTGTTGTTATTTTTTGGCTTGCTCGCTTCCCCTTTGTGCCCTTTCTCTAGCATTACAATACACTGAAAGATGGCAACCATACCCTCTACTGGCCCCACCAAGCCTGTGTTCATATAGATCTTGAACACATGAAGCTGCCTTATACTGAATCAGAACCTTGGTCCATCAAAGTCAGTATTGTCTACTGAGACTGGCAGTGGCTCTCCAGGGTCTCAGGCAGAGGTCGTTCACATCACCTACTTGCCTGGTCCCTTTATCTGGAGATGTTGAGGATTGAACCTGGGGCCTTTTGCATGCCAAGCAGATGCTCTACCACTGAGCCACAGCGCTTTCCCTCCCTCTTCTGATCTTTGATCCTGCCTGCATCTGGAAAACTTGCTGTGTTGCAGTGCTAATGTGTCAAGGTCTAGTAGGAGATCCCAATTCAAATCCCTACTCAGCTGTGAAGCCTACTTACTGGGTGACCTTTGGCTGGTCACTCTCAGCTTACTAGTGTTGTTGTCAGGACAAAGCGGGGCGGAGAAACGGTTGCCCTGAGCTCATTTAAGGAAGAGCAAGGGGGGAAACGATAGATGCGATGTAGCATGGAGTTCAGCTGTGAATAGAAACGAGCTCAATTCCTCAAGCCCCTTGTGTAAGTCTAAGCTCATCCTGTCATGGCACAAGTATTTATAAAAACATAACTGCTTTATATGTTAGTTTTTGGAAACTTGATTGTAAGATACCACAGATTTAATGAAGGATTCACGTTTCTAGAGACAAATTGGATAGCTAATAAAATTTGCTGGTTACCTTGGCAGATGACATGGTTTGTATAATTAGATTTATGATCTGCCAGATCACCTCAGGATGAGTAACAACATTTATTTATAAAACAATGTGATGAAAAAAATGAAAATATAAAGTTTGTAGCACACACTGCTACCTACTTCTCCTTTGTTTTAACTGTAAGCGCTGAATACTCATGCAAATTATTTGCACCTTTCTGATGGAAGATACTCCAGACTGATGGAGTTTGAACCCTAAGGCAGAGCCTCTGCTGGTTCCTCTATGTACCTTCCAACCAATGTGTTGTGGGTTTTTTTTATATGCCGACTTTCTCAACCACTTAAGGGAGACTCAAAACGGCTGACAATCCCCTTCCCCTCCCCACAACAGACACCCTGTGAAGTAGGTGGGGCTGAGAGAGTTCTGAGAGAACTGTGACTTGCCCAAGGATACCCAGCTGGCTTTGTGTGTAGGAGTGGGGAAACCAATCCACTTCACCAGATTACCATCCGCAGCTCATGTGGAGGAGTGGGGAATCAAACCCAGTTCGCCAGATCAGAGCCCACCGCTCCAACCACCGCTCTTAACCACTACACCAGCTGGCTCTCATGTTCCAGCTGTCCCTGCTTTTTTGGTGCTGTCCCTGATTAATCCGTATCTCTGTTTTTTGCCTTTGTTGGAGGTAAAAAGGTAAAGGTCCCCTGTGCAAACACCAGGTCATTCCTGACCCATGGGGTGATGTCACATCCTGACGTTTACTAGGCAGACTTTGTTTACGGGGTGGTTTGCCAGTGCCTTCCCCAGTCATCTTCTCTTTACCCCCAGCAAGCTGGGTACTCATTTTACCGACCTCAGAAGGATGGAAGGCTGAGTCAACCTTGAGCCAGCTACCTAAAACCAACTTCCCTTGGGATCGAACTCAGGTCGTGAGCAGAGCTTGGACTGCAGTACTGCAGCTTACCACTCTGCGCCACGGGGCTCCTCTGCTGGAGGTAGCGATGTAAAATTTTCAGACATTTTGAAGCCATGAAAAAAGTTTGTGTTTTTTTAAGTGTCAAAATTTCCAAAAAATTTCCACAGGTTTTTTTTTAAAAGTCCGCAGTCTGTTTCATGCTATACATTTGGCATGAGTGGCTTTTTAAAAAACAAACAAACAGATTTTTTCTCATTGAAAGAGGGGATTAGATAAATCCATGGAGGGTAGATCTGTCAGTGACTAGCAGCCATGGTGACTAAATATCACCATCTGAATATTGGTGCCTGGAGGCAACATCAGTGGAAGGTCTCGGTCTCTATTCCCTGTTGTTGGCCTTCCAGAGTAACTGGTTGGCCACTGTTTGAGAGAGGATGCTAGAAGAGATGGGCTACTGGTCTGATCCAGCAGGGCTCTTCTTAACTTCTTAGATTGTGTGTAAAGTGATTTATGGCAGTCCAGTAGGGTTTTCAAGGCAAGAGACTAACAGAGGTGGTTTGCCATTGCCTTCCTCTGAGTAGCAACTCTGGTATTCCCATCCAAGTGACTAGCCAGGCCTGACCCTGCTTAGCTTCTGTGATCTGATGAGATCAGGCTAGCCTGGGGCTATCCAGGTCAGGGCATCTTCTTAGAAAAGAGCAACCAAAATGATCAGGGGACGAGAGCAACCGCCCTATGAGGTGCGGTTAAATGCCTAGGGCTGTTTAGCTTGGAAAGAAGGTGGTTAAGGGGAGATATGATAGTGGTCTATAAAATTATGCATGGTATGGAGAGAGTGGACAGGGAGAAGCTTTTCTCCCTCTCTCATAATACTAGAACGCGGGGACATCTGCTGAAGCTGGAAGGTGAGAGATTCAAAACTGATAAAAGGAAGTATTTCTTCACACAGCGCATAGTTAAATTGTGGAACTTCCTGCCCCAGGATGTGGTGATGGCTGCCAAGTTGGAAGGCTTTAAGAGGGGAGTGGACATGTTCATGGAGGAGAGGGGTATTCATGGCTACTAGTAAAAATGGATACTAGTAATGATGCAAACCTATTCTCTCCAGGATCAAAGGAGCATGCCTGTTATATTTGGTGCTGTGGAACACAGGCAGGATAATGCTGCTGCGGTTGTCTTGTTTGTGGGCTTCCTGGAGGCCCCTGGTTGGCCACTGTGTGAACAGACTGCTGGACTTGACGGGCCTTGGTCTGATCCAGCACGGCTTTTCTTATGTTCTTATGTAGATTAGGTTGACAGAAAACACAACTAGTCCAAGGTTAATGGCAGATCTGTGATGTCAGCCTGGTTTTACCCAGTCCTAATCCAACACAGTATTGCTACATCTCACCAATACTTTCTCCTCCCCCCCATCGAAATGGTGCTTGCCATCCACCGCCCCCCCACACACACACACCTTGCGTGGCAAGATGGAGAGAAGGAGACGTTGGCACTGAAGTTCAGTGCTCTTGTGCATGAGCATGATTGCTGGTCTTGTTCTTTTAGAGGAGTCGGCTCACAAAGGATAAAAGAGTATTTGACTCCCACCCCAGAGACATTAAACTGACATTCCCAAACAGGCTGTAAGACTGCCCCTCTTTAAATTTCCTTGAGAGTAAGCTCAATTGAAACTGTTGGGAATTGCTTCCGAATAGCCTGATCCAGAAATCCTGTTCTTCAGAATACTGATTTCATACATAAACGATTGATCCACTAAAACTATGATGGTTGATTAACTACTCCTGATAACAAAATTCCGAACAGTTTGCTTTGAGCCAAAGCACATTATTTGTTTTAAAACATGATTTTATTCGTTGACTGGATGTCATTGAATTTTTTTTGCCGGCAAGTTTGGTACGAATACCATTTGTCACAGAGATTTAGCTATGTGCAGGGCATGTCCTACAGCTCCTGTGTCATTAAATCACTGGAGCTGACATACATGGGAGCAATAGAACGGCTCTTCTCAAGATTAACTTAAGTAATCGTAGCCCTTTATATGAAGCACATCCATATTGTTTTAATACAGAAAGACGAAAGCGAAGGGGAATCGAGGGGGCTACCTCAGGATCAGAAAACCTTAACTAGTCCTACATACACCCTTCAGATCCCACTACGTACGTCCCTTTCACTGTTTTCCTGACACAGTTTGAAGCTGAAGCTCAGGTGAAGCTCCACCCGAACAGAGCTGTCCAACTTTCTTTGAAGATGCCAAGAGCATGCACAAGACCTTCTTCCAACCGTGATGGGAAAGGAGAGCACCTGATTGTCTGGAGCTCTCACTTGCGTATGACCATCCGCAGTTCTAGAGCTCCACAGGAGTTCCATTGTGAGCATGGAGCTCCTTTATGCCTGGATTGCCTCGTCAATTTTAGCAGCTGGGGCAACTCTGCAAGTGCATGTAGAACTACCTTGTCTGTTAAAATGAACAGGGCATTCCTGGGAGACAGGACTTTCCCACATCTCTGAGAAACTGCTGATTCAGGATTCATAGACTTATGATGTGTCCCCTTCTCCTTTGCTCTCCAACTAACAGAGATAGGGGAGGGGCTGTGGCTCAGGGGTAGAGCATCTGCTTGGCATGCAGAAGGTCCCAGGTTCAATCCCCGGCATCTCCAGTTAAAGGGACTAGGCAAGTAGGTGATGTGAAAGACCTCTGCCTGAGACCCTGGAGAGCTGCTGCTGGTCTGATTAGACAATATTGACTTTGATGGACCAAGGGTCCGATTCAGTATAAGGCAGCTTCATGTGTTCATCTGAAAAACTGAGGATTCTTGTGTCCCTCAATATATGTAGCTATCTACAGTGATGACTTTACTAAGTTTAAAATAAGGCATTTCCTTTTCCTAATACTGCTGGGTAACCATCAGTTTTGTTGCTTGGCTTTTTTTAAGAAGGAGAATCTTGTCATAATGGTTTGCCTTTAGGGAAACAAAAATTGAATCCCGAATTCCCTTACCGATTAGCTTCGTTCCCTTTTAACTTTGCCTCTTGGTTCTTTCCTGCTGCATAGATATTGCTTATGCGGCTTCATTTGATAAGATTTAAGGGGTTCTAATTTACGTCTGTATATTTTGAGCAGGACTTGCATTAAAAATAATTGCTCACGTTTAACTTTGAGCATAGTTTTTAAGTGTGTTTCCAAACGAGACTGGCCTGGCCTCCAACCGCAAAGATGTGACAAATGTAAATTTATATTTCCGTAATAAAAAAAAAGATATAGCAAACACTGTAATTTACATATCTTTCCTGAAATATTGCATACTGGCTTTGTCAGTGCTGGTAAGTCCATTTCAAGGATGTCGCCCTTAGTCCATTAGTTTGGATAATGAGCCCTATAAAGTACATTTATAACTGGTGGCACTTGGCAAGGAAGATGGATTCTAATTTTCATCCTTTTATCTAGACACATTGAAGAAGGTCAATGGAGGGTTCTGTATGATTCATTGTCTCAACACATATCAGATGACGGAGACCCGATAATGTCATTGCATAAGTGTGTTCCTTATTTGATTGTGGCACTTGAAAGAATTCTTCTGCTGATCGTCCCCTTTTTTGAAGTTAAAGTAGACCCCCAATATTAAAAGAGCCATGCTTATTCTATTGGTTGTTGGGGGTGGGGGGTTGGTTAAAAACCTTATCAAATGCCTGACCTGTTAGCTATCACCAAGTAGTGGCAAGAAAGCAAAATAAAGAGCAGCCGGTGTGCTTGTTTGGTGCTTTTGGAGGACTGCACTATGACATTAATCAACCTTTTTTTCTGCTCCCCCAGCAGAGTGTTTTGAGAGGGTTTTTTTCTTGGGGGGGGGGGTTGTTTTATAAACAATAGGGAAGGGTTATAATTAGATATGAGCCACGCCAGCTGGCCTGGCTTGCTTGTTAGCAGCATTTAAATGAACAACTTGAGAGCAAAATTAGCTCGGCTCACATTAAGCAAGAACTTTTTTTGAAGTTGCAAGAGAAAGAGACGTCCTGTGTATATGTCCGATCTCAATTTTGATAAATAATGTTAGAACAAGCTTATTCTACTGGGCAATTCATGGTGGAAACACGGGGCTGTTGCTGAAAACAGCGTCCCACACATTGTGTACCATAATGTGTGATTATGTGTCCGGAACCATAGTGTGTGATTTCCTCTTCCACTCTTCAGGTCATTGGCTTGGCAGTGGCAGGTTGGGTGGGGATATGTAACATCAGAATTAGGGGTGTTATCAAATTTTGTGAACACTCTTTTGGTTGGGAATTCCCACTTTCTGACATCATAAGTTCTCTCCATTTTGGGAGTGAAACTTCAGTAGTATCCCTCTCTCTCTCACACACACGCATGCAGACACTATACTAATGAAACTCAATAGAATTTTCACCTTGAAAATTAATACCTCTTTTTGTATTCGTTGGGGGGAAAATAGAGTATAGCTTAAAAACCACACTCAAAAAAATACTGTTAATAAAACAAATGAGTTTTACAGCAGCTGTAAAAATTGTGCCCAACAAAAAGGCTACGAACAAACAACATAAAAAAAAAGAAACAACAAGGGCATGTTTGTACATCCCTAGGAAACAAAGGGTGGGCTTTGATGTAGTTGAGTTTGTGGATGACACACGATGAATGAGGATGGGGGAAACCCAAGTAGTTTTTGAGGAACTTAAAAAGCATTCTTGCAGACTTGGTGACTGGGCAACAGAATGGCAAGTGACGCTGTGAATTAAGTGTAAGATTATGCCTACTGTGGCAGAATGCCCTAACTCGGCATGCACACTGATTGGACCTAAACTAATTTGGACTAATTTGAGTTTGTGCTGGGAGATCTTCATGAAAATATCAATTTAGCGTGGAACAGCAGTGAAGAGGGCTAATTCCATGCAAAGCGTTCTTGGGGAAGTTGATTGAGAATAAGGTTTTCAGTGTAGCGATTCCCATATCAATTTATGGTACACCTGCTTTTGGACTATTGTGTACACTTCCAGACACTCCATCTCAAGGGATATCATAGAGGAAAAGGCACAAGGAAAAGCACCCAAAATGATCAAGGAGTTGGAGTTCCTTCCCTGAGAGAGACATCTAGACTGTGGAGACATGAAAGAGTTCTGTGAAGTTATGAATGATGGGGAGGAAGAGATGAGAGAGATTTTCTCTGGTAGAGCTCTGAATTGCTCAATGAAAGTGATTGGTGGTAAATTCAAGACTAAGGAATTTCTTCTCCACGTACTTTCGGATTAACTTACCAGTTTGCTGCTGGAACATGTGATGGCCGATGACTTTAGGTGGCTTTAAAAGTAAGTTAGGCAGATACATGGCGGAGAGGCCCCATCAATGGTGGGTAGCCATAGCAGCTAAATAGGAGGTCAGATTCAGAGTACCTCTGAATACTGTTTGGTGGGCGAAGGCTGTTGTTTATACTCGTTGACTTTCCAGAAACTGCTTGGATAGTGCAGAAGACCAGATGCTGAAGTAGGTGGACTTTACCTTGACCCAACAGGGTGGTTCTTACATTTTTAGAATCTCAGTTTTTATGGTTCTTTGTGCAGAAGCAATACACAATTTCATGTTCAGCAGCGCTTCATTTCTAGTGTAATGTGTAGCTTTCTCCCTTTAATGTATGCGTAGAGATGCTGGTGGTGGGGTCTGCTACCACATTAGGCCAACTGGCTTGTAACCATGGGAGGAAGAGCATCACAAGGTTGTCCTCAAGCAGACTTTTAAGTCCATTTTTAAAACGTCAAAAACATCTAAATAATGATGCATTGGAAGCGTTTGTACTTTTTTTTGGGTGGTGCTCTCAAGTAGAGCACACAGTCCAGACATTTGAGCTGCGAGTTCAAATGAAATGGGATGGGCTTTGCAGGCCTGCCAAGTTGCTTGTGCTTTCTGTCAGATCGTCTCAGAGTCCTGGATTGCTGGGCTGAGATTGGGAGTGTCAGCTCACCCACTCTGCAAGGCCTGGACTGCAGTGTGCTATTCCTTCAGTCTTGTCAGTGATGCCACCAAAAGTCCACGTTTACATGGCTTGGTGTATGAGGTTGGGTTGCTGGTAACGCTCACCCGAAAGCCAAGGCCATCATTTATGGCCCTGTGAGCTTTCTCTGGATCAGATCCTAATCTTGAGTGGAAAAGAATCCCTTCCCAGCACCTTGCCATTTGCTCGTGCTGTGGCAATGTCAGTGGCAGGATGGTCTCATTAGAGATCTCACGGTGAGTCATCCATCTCTTTATCTGTGGTACCTTGAATTCTAGAATAGCAGCATCTCAGGTACCAGGTTCACTGAGAAATGTAGTTTTCTCACGGTAATTAAGTCCTGAGTAGGAACCTCAATGGTCTTGAAAATGACCTTTCCTAGAATTCCTGACACCCAGGAAGCTGCTGCTGCTAAGTGATGGTATCACTTTGCTCTGGTTAGACCTCACCTAGATTATTGTGTATTTGGGCACCACAATTTAAGAAGGATGTAGACAAGCTGGAACATATCCAGAGGAGAGCAACAAAGATGGTGAGGGGTCTGGAGACCAAGTCCTATGAGGAAAGGTTGAAGCAGCTGGGTCTGTTTAGCCTGAAGAGGAGAAGACTGAGAGGGGATATGATAACTATCTTCAAGTACTTGAAGGGCTGTCATATAGAGGATGGTGCCGAATTGTTTTCTGTTGCCCCAAAAGGTCGGACCAGAACCAACAGGTTGAAATTGAATCAGAAGTGTTTCCGTCTAAACATGAGGAAGAATTTTCTAACAGTTAGAGCGGTTCCTCAGTGGAACAGGCTTCCTCAGGAGGTGGTGAGCTCTCCTTCCCTGGAGGTTTTTAAGCAGAGGCTAGATGGCCACCTGTCAGCAATGTTGATTCTATGACCTCAGGCAGATCGTGAGAGGGAGGGCATCTTGGCCATCCTCTGGGCATGGTCACTGGGGTTGTGGCAGGGGGAGGTAGTGAATTTCCTGCATTGTGCAGGGGGTTGGACTAGATGACCCTGGTGGTCCCTTCCAACTCTGTGATTCTATGATACTATCCTACAGCTCAGTTGCCACTACCTAGCATCCTTACAGTGTTGAAAGGAAGCTAGCACCGCTTAGCACCTGGAAAGGAGGAAGAGAGGCACCTCCGCAGTATGGTAGCAGTAAGACAAAATTGTTTGAATTGCACAGTTGGAATTAAATCAGGTGTCTCTTATCTAATTAACTTTATAGTATCTATTTGGAAATGATTTCTCCATTGCTCTAATGGCATGATAGCACGTTACAACGTATCAAAGTTAAAAGCCTGGCATAACAATTATGAGGCTCCACATGTTATTTTGTACGACGCTAACAGTTGTAATCAAAGGAAAAGAATCAGTTTTCAAGAAGCTTCCTTAAAAAAAAAAAAAGGAGTCTAAGCACTAGACAGGTGCTTCTTTTTTTTTGTCATTTTGCCTTGTTCTTCATACTGACAATAAAATGAATCTTTTCCTCTTCCTTTGTATTCTTTTCTTTCTTTTTTCCACAGGTGTAAAGCAATCATAGATCATTTTGGTCAGAGGATAAATGCCAACTATTTTGTTGTGGAAGATAGTTACCTTTCAGAGAAGACATGTAGGAACGTGGGTTACAGGTAAATATATCAAGGCATATCTCTCCTGCCCTTCTTCCATGGATCTCAAGCTGGCACACTCAGGGTTTTTAGGTGGTTTCCTATGCAGGCACATACCAGACCCAGACTTACTTTGCTTCAGGAGGGTTGGTGCAGACCATATCCTGGGATCTACTAATCTGTTTCCCCACATGGGCTCATGTGCACTGTCCCTCACCACTCGGTGCGTCAACGTATAGATGGTTCGTGTGCGCAGGGCTGCTGTGTAATTAGAATAAACACATATTCTTTCCCTGTTTATCCCTGCCTTTCCCTCTCTTGGTCTCCATTTCAGGAAATGCTAGTTGTTCAGTCCCTTAGAGTGGGGACCTGTCATCTTTTACTCTCTAAACTGCTGTATAGACCTGTGGTGGTGTATAAATAGATACAATTAAGAACTGGGTATTGCTTAAAAGTAAATGTCATAGGAAGCCTTTTGCGTTATTAAATGACCTCCAATCCTCCGAAGTACTTATGAGAGTAGGCCGCATGTTATCTTTAGGTGGAATTTGCATCTGGATGCACACAGATAACCCTTGGATCTACAGCTTTAAGTAGAAAAAAATTCTCTTCAGCTTGGGGCAGGACAAGGGGACATCAGTGTTTGGTGAGGAAGTAATGACTGGTGAGCCACCCACTCTTTCTAGTCAAGGTCTAATACTGGTCTCTTTACTCTCTTTTGTGACCCTGTAACCAGGATTGTCACTCCGAGCATCATGCTGGCATTTTTCATAGCTTTTGTGTCCTTGGTCTCACTAGGGTGAACTTGCGCTGAAACCCAGAAGAGCGCCTCAGATTTTTCTTTTTTTTAAAAAAATATATTTTATTTCAAAAGTGATAATTAATAACAAAAAAAGAAAAAGGATAAGTATAGGATACAATATAACATCATTTGATATTTTTAACAATTTCTATCCCTATTTGAGTCTAATTCAACTCTCTATCATCTGTACTATTTAATCATTTATAATAATCTATAAATTATATAAAAGTCATTTACATAACAACTTAGTATACATTATAATATTAAATCCAAAAGAAAAGCAAAATAAAATATAGAATATACCCACCACCCCCATCTCCTGTGAGTCACCCCCTCTTCCAGTGGTTGGCCTCTGGTGAAAGCTCTCTTAGATTATAATTATTCTGTTTTTTTTACCCTTTTCGTTTATTTATTTTATTTACAATCCTTTCATCATATTTTTGTCAATTTTTGCCATTTTCCCCCAATATACAAACGCCTTTTGCCTCTGTTCTTTGAATAGTTCTGCGTCTTTGCCCTTTAGACTATTAGTAATTTTAGCCATTTGTATATAATCTAATCAGGAGCCCTGTGGCGCAGAGTGGTAAGCTGCAGTAATGCAGTCCAAAGCTCTGTTCACGACCTGAGTTCGATCCCGACGGAAGATGGTTTCAGGTAGCCGGCTCAAGGTTGACTCAGCCTTCCATCCTTCCGAGGTCGGTAAAATGAGTACCCAGCTTGCTGGGGGTAAAGGGAAGATGACTGGGGAAGGCACTGGCAAACCACCCCATAAACGAAGTCACATCCCAACATTTTCTAGGCAGACATCACCCCATGGGTCAAGAATGACCCGGTGTTTGCACAGGGGACCTTTACCTTACCTTATATAATCTAATAATTTGTCTCTCCATTCTTTCTTGTGTAACTTTTTGTCTTCCTTCCAGTGTTTAGCTGTAGTTACTCTGGCTGCTGCAAAACTATATTGGCAGACTATATTGTCTTCTTTACTTAAGTTTTTAGGTGACAGTCCTAATAAACAGTATTCTGGTTTTTCATGAAGGTGCATTGAGTTGAGCAGTCCTACAAGTGCACTCCTTTCTCCCCACCCACTGGCTGTGCTTCATTTATGCCATTAACCTTTGCTGAGGCAATTATTAGACAGTTAATGGCTACTTAAGAACAATAAAAAGGGTCTTAGTGCTATAGTGGGTCACCCCAATGGTCAGTCTGGTCCAGTCCCTCTCTCTCACAATAGCCAGTACTGGATGCTTCAGAAGGTATATAGTCAAAATAAGGTAATTAGAGGAGTGACCCTCTTTCTTCACTCAGCTTCCCATCTCTATTTACAGGAAAGTCAGTCATTACTTGAACCTAGGATACTTCTCTTTTTTTCTCTTTTTCTTTCTCTCTCTCACTCTCACCCTTTTGCAAAAAAAAATTCAAAAAATGAAACCAGGAGGACAAGTTTCACTGCTTCTGAGGCAACATACAAGTGTAGGAGTGGCAGTTGGGTCCATAGATTTGAATGAGCTTTTAATTTTGTATAACCCGCAGCTCTGGTAAGAGTGCTTCATTCTTTTAAAAAAGAATCTGATCCACCGTTGTCCCTACAGAATCTCTGTCTTCAGTATGTCACTTTCCCTTTTATTACTAATCTTCATCGCTTGAAGTATTTCAGCCTGTTGCCCATCTTAAAAGTTTTTTCAAGGGCCTCTTTTACAAAGATGGGGTGTGAGGCTAGGTGGAAAGTTGTGCAACGGGCTGAGCATATGATGTCAGATGTGCTTTCCCCTTGCCTATTTCAGAAAAGAAAACCTGACCCAACTGGAAATTCCTTTTGTGCTGCTTTTAACTACTATATGCCTTATTGTTTTTAGATTTATTGTTGTTGACTGGCTTTTTTAAAATGTATGTTAAGACCGTTTCTATGCTGTCTCTCTATGGAGCCTACTGAGGTGGCTCTTGTAATTTTGTCATCTATCCTGAGTACTCTTGTGGCAGAAGCATGGGGTAGAACAATTTTAAAGTAAATAAATGCTGCCCATTGCTGAAGCAGTTTCCCCCACTCACCTGTGTAGATCAGGGGTGGGGAACATAAGACCCGCAGGCCAGATCTGGCCCCTTGAGAGTTCTTATCCGGCCCACGAGCCAGCCAAGGCAACCACTCCCTCCCACTCTTGATCTGGGCTGGCGAGGCATGGCCCAGCCTGACCAAGGGTCATTATGTTATATCTGGCCCTTGTAACTATTGAGTTCGACACCCCTGGTGTACACATGAATAACACATGAATACATGAAGCTGCCTTATAATGAATCAGACCCTTGGCCCATCAAAGTCAGTATTGTCTACTCAGACCGGAAGCGGCTCTCGGGGGTCTCAGGCAGGGGTCTTTCACATCACCTACCTGCCTGGTTCCTTTAACTGGAAATGCCGGGGATTGAACCTGTAGATGGTCTGTGATGATAAACAAGTTGTCTTGTGGCTACAAGGTATGGGGTGTGCTTATTCTGATCCTCGAAATAAGCCAGGGGCAGAATTTCCCTGGGTCCACAGATTCTCACACCTCACAGTTGTCAGCAGTGGCGCATTTCTAAATTATTTAGAGTTGCCCATGTCCCTGCCTGTGATGGCCAGGACCCAAGCAGCTGCTTTGGGCATGCTCAGTGAGATTTTTGCCTCCAGGTCTCCTGTTTGCTTTCTCAACCTGCCTGTCAGGCGTCACCTTTGTTCCAAAATGGCATAGCATGAAGAGTTTAAGAAATGTCAGTCCCATGCTTGCACAAAACTAGGGGCACCTGTTATTCGGGTGCCGGCCATTGAATATATCGGTGGATAGCAGCTTAGAGCTCATGTACAATCTGTGAAACAACTTGTTGGGGTGATTCTATGACAAGCCAAGCAAATATTTATATAGAGAGCGAAGTCTGTTCATTATCGTTCGGTAGATATTAAAAGCCAGCTCTTGCACCTTTTATATATATGTGTGCTCAAGTTGTAGTCAGTTTCTTAATGAAGTTGGCCCTATGCAAATATGTCATTAACAATGTGTAGGCTGTTAAGCGAGGAATGTTACTTTCTCCTGGTGGTTATATCTGCAAGAGGCTGAATCTACATGTCTCTTTTCTCTGCCCTGTTCGGTGATGGACCATAACTGCTTTATTCTATTACAGGCAGATCTCCCGAGCAGTTCTCATTACCGATCGATCGATATTGAAGACCGATTCAGATCAGCAGGTTAGCCCGCATATTCAGTATAAGTAACTCCCCACCCTCCACTAATAGTTGCCCATGGCTGTGTTTGAGAGAACAGAAACAAATTTCCATTCAGTTATTCTGGGTCAGATTTTTGCGGTGGGCGTAGATTTGGATTGACCTTTGTGGAACTTTTTTTACAAGGCAACATGATGTTCAAGCACTCAGAACAAGAAAGGACAAGTGAAGAGAGGGATAAATACTTGATCAGTGAAGCACAGTCTCTTTTTAAAGAAGTCATGCCTGCTTCTCCAGTGCCGGAACAACACTTGGTTGGTGGACCACACAAGAACCCATCCTATAGCAATGATCTCTAAGGGCCAACCCAAGCAAGATTCTGGAGTTAATGGCCGCTTTGGCAATTGGACTCTATGGCATTGAAGTCCCTCCCCTCCTCAAACCCCACCCTCCTCAGGCTTCACCTCAAAAACCTCCCACTGGTGGCCAAGTGGCACCTGGCAACCCTACTCTGGGCAGGAGAGGAGGACCACAAGGGCCCCCACTGTCCCCCTCTACCGCCAAGGCAGCAGCACTAGAAATATTCCCCCAACACAGGAGAGAAGGGACCCGCTGAGGGAGAGGAGGGGGAAGCCACTGCAGGAGCCAGACAGCCAGGGGAAGTGGGGAGAGCCGGAGCTGCTGCCAGCACCACCCTGCTGACGGTTTCTGCAGGAGAGAAGGCTGGAAGGCAGGCAGAGCGGGGGGAGGAGGTGGGTGAGATCCCCCACCCACCCGCAAGTCTTGCTGGTCCCCCACTATATAACTAAAACTACGTGTTGTAACAGAAAACAGATGGACGGATATGCAAACCACAGGTAACTTCAAACCTGTGTAGTGGTTAAGAGTGGTGGTTTGGAGCAGTGGACTCTGATCTGGAGAACCGGATTTGATTCCCCCCTCCTCCACATGAGCGGCAGAGGCTAATCTGGTGAACTGGGTTTGTTTCCCCACTCCTACACATGAAGCCAGCTGGGTGACCTTGAGCTAGTCACAGCTCTCTTAGAGCTCTCTCAGCCCCACCTACCTCACAGGGTGTCTGGTGAAGCCAGCTGGGTGACCTTGAGCTAGTCACAGCTCTCTTAGAGCTCTCTCAGCCCCACCTACCTCACAGGGTGTCTGTTGTGGGGAGAGGGAGGGAAGATTGTCAGCCGGTTTTATTCTTCCTTAAGTGGTAGAGAAAGTCGGCATATAAAAACCAACTCTTCTTCTTCCGTGTGCAAAGCAGATAGCAACAGTTATCAAACCTGGCTTTGCCACATGAGTCTGGTGCAGGTGTAGATGAGGCTGCTTGACCGTAGCAAGCCTGTCTTTGATTACCAGTAAATATTCAGAGCTGTTTTTGAAGACATTTTTTCAGATGATCTGTCCTCTCTGCTTTCTAGATTTCCATTTTGACCATCCCACCAGTAGAACCAGGCCAGCCGGCAGTTTGCGTCATTGAACTGTGTTCCTCCGCCAGAACGTGCATAAAAGATACATGTGAGTTCATGGTTTTTGACTTGGCTCTTCTTTCTGCTTTTTTTTAAATAACTGAGGCATCGTTTAGCTCTTGTCTTTCTTGGTTGGAGTGACCTGGTCTTATTTATGCCAACCCCCCTTGAATAGCTTAATACTCCTCCTAGGACAGTAGAGTAGCCAGCACATGAAGCAGACCAAAGTCCGCCTGTCCAGACCACCAGCCTGTTTCCTACAGTGGACAATTAGAGGGAGCCCCCCATAGGTATATTTGCTACAGACTCAGAATTGTGGCCACTTGAGGACTGGTTGATAGTTTCCAGGAACAGCCCTATTTGCCATGTTTACATAAGGTTTGTACTTTGGTCACATTATGAGAAGGCAAGAGTCACTGGAAAAGACAATAATGCTAGGAAAAGTTGAAGGCAGCGGGAAAAGAGGAAGACCCAGCATAAGATGGATTGACTCAATCAAGGAAGCCACAGACCTCAGTTTGCAAAACCTGACCAAGGCTATTAACAGTAGGAGATTTGGAGGATTGATTCATAGGGTCACCATGAATCATAGAATCATAGAGATGGAAAGGACCACCAGGGTCATCTAGTCCAACCCCCTACACAATGCAGGAAATTCACAACTACCTCCCCCCCACACCCCCAGTGACCCCTACTCCACGCCCAGAAGATGGCAAAAAAAAAAAAAAAACACCTCCAGGATCACTGGCCTGGAGGAAAATTGCTTCATGACCCCGAAGTGGAGATCGGCAACACCCTGGGCATGTAAGAAAGGGCCACGAGAGCCAAACACTGATGCAAACCTTCCTGCCCTCCCTCTCACGATCTGCCTAAGTTCACAGAATTATCAGTGCTGTCAGATGGCCATCCAGCCTCTGCTTTAAAACCTCCAGGGAAGGAGAGCCCACCACCTCCCGAGCAAGCCTGTTCCACTGAGGAATACTTGGAAGCAACTTGACAGCACTTCTCTCTCTCTCACACACACACACACACACACACACACACACGCAGCAGCATGTTGGAGCTTTCAAACAGCCCAGGTGCAAGCTAAATGGCCTCACAGGGGTGGCTTAGCTCAGAACCAGCCAGTGAAGTCCACAGACACAGGCCTTCTTGTCACACACCTGTCACACCACTTCTGGTCTTGGCAGCACAGGAGGAGGCTACAGGGGAAACCTACTTTGTTGTAATTGCTGGCTGGGTCCCCTGTGGGGTTACCAACATCCCTAGTGTTCTGCTGATAAAGGTTTATAAATTAGGCATGGGGTAGAGGTAGTGGACTGAGAGAACTTTTTTGTCCATCTCCCAAAACACTAGAACTCACAAGCATCCAAAGAAGTTACCTAGAGTACTGTGTTCAGTTTTGGGCACTGCAAGTTAAGCATGTAGACAATCTGGAACTTGTCCAGAGGAGGGCACCAAAGATGGTGAGGGGTCTGGAGACCAAGTCCTATGAGGAAAGGGTCACTGGGTGTGTGTGTGGGGGAGGTAGTTGTGAATTTCCTGCATTGTGCAGGGAGTTGGACTAGATGACCCTGGTGGTCCCTTCTAACTCTATGATTCTAAGTTGATAGGCAGTTGATTCAGGATGAACGAAAGGAAATACTTCTTTACACAATGAGTGATTAAAATGTGGAATTTGCTGCCAGAGTACGTGATGATGGCCACAAGCAGAGACGGCTTTAAAAGGGGATTAGACAGATTCACGGAGGACAGACAGGTCTATCAGTGGCTACTAGCCAAGGTTAGTAAAGGGAACCTCCACATTCAGAGACAGTAAACCTCTGAATAACAGTGCCAGGAGGCAACATTAAGGGTAGACCTCGGCCTCTATGCCCTGTTGCTGGCCTCCAGAGTAACTGCCTCGCCCCTGTGTGAGACGGGATGCTGGACTAGATGGGCCACTGGTCTGAACCAGCAGGGCTCTTCTTATGTTCTTATGCTGGCTTGCTTATGACTACCAATGACCCTCCAAGACAGCAGCCCATTGGGAATTTTCCCAGGTCAGTGTAAAGGTTCATTTGCCCCTGAATGAGAAGGTAAGGAGCAAGTCTTCAAACATGCAAGAAATACATATATGTCACGCTCCATGGCCCACAGGTTCCCTTCTTTTGCTGGAGCTGAAATCTAAAACTCGTATCTACCCAGTCCTGTTATCGGTTTTAATTATTGCCTTTACGAAATGCGGTAGTCATAAATGAGATTATACGGATATTTGCATCAGAATGACTTAAAGGAAATGGGATCTTGTCAATATAGCAATAAAGTTTTGATGATTTCTGCAAAAGGTTTTTAAATGTGTGTAATACATATTGTATAGATTGGGAACGACCTTTTGGAAAAGAGGTTAGCGGCATTTTCCACTAAGATCCTGCTTCCTTTTTTTATGAGGTTTTATGATTCGGTTATTGCATTGAAATATGGATTTTAAAAGTTGGAACAAATATTTCTAGGGCAATGTAATCTCATACCCATCTGCCTTTTCCTTACCAACTCAGCATTTACCATCAACATTCTACTTGTAATGTGACTAACTAAAAAGAACTAGTAGTGCAGCTGATGTCCAGGTTCTGTGAGCTGCACTGGCAAGTACCTGTGCAAGAATCAATGACTGAATGGTGTGGGGGACGTGTTATAAAAGCATGGGTTGTGTGAGAATGGCAGGCAGGCAGTCATTCCACTGGTGCTACTGCAGCAGTGACCTTTGCCACAGAAATTCCACACGTCATGCAGTTGCTGATGGTTCCTTTGTGTGACTCGCTAAAATTGAGCAGTTCTTTGCTACAACGAGCAGAATGCTGTAACCTGTACAAATATTGCTAGTTAAGCAATTTTGCATACATTTGCTTAAATAGTCATATGAACCCCAAGGCTACATTGTCAGTGGCAAGATTTGTTTCAGTCCTTATATCCCTCCAACACTAGATATATGCTGCTCAAGATCAATTGATCAAGGAGCTTCTAAGGGATAAAGGTAAATAGTCATATGTTATTTTGCTTTGGTACTCTTGGGGAGGGTCAGTGAAGGATTTTAAGTCCTCTTTCCCTATCCATTCAGAATCCTACTTAGCTCGTCTTTGCCAGTCCGTCTTTGCCAACAGTGACCATGCATTTGCCTGCTGTTTATCCAAGGTGCAGCCATAAGAGCTAAAAGCTTGCTTTTACAAAGGAAATTAAAACTCCTGGAATGCTGCACCAATTTCTGCATTTGTGAGGATGTTGCCATATGAATACCCATGGACAAGTTTGATGCAGACAGTGAGTGGGGAAGCTTGACTTCTTGTCCTCTTTATTCCATGTTCATATTTCAGATCACTCGCCATGTTCAGTTGAATGGTACCAGCAAAACCAGGTTGAACATGTTGTATCATTGAACTGGCGCCTGTGTTTTCTCCTTGGTGGGAATGATGTTTCTTTTCCCCACTTTTACTGACTTGGCTGTCTGATGTTGAATGCAGAAAAGTCAGGACTTCTGTAGTTAGAGAAGTAGCTGCTCTTCATTGCTGTCTACATGTTTTAGAGCACATTGCGCTTGTTGTTATTAAAAATCACTTTAATAAGCTTTTGTAAAAAGCTATAATTATGCATTTACACTTCAGGTCAATTGGACTGCTAATGCTTGTTCATTAAAATGACAGATGGTTATCTGCATTTTTTAAACTCTATTATAACACACCACAGGAAACCCCAATCTGGAAAGCTTTAATGCTCTGCTTTTTTCTAGTGAATGAGCATACATTGCCAAATGTATTGCCAAATGGAGAGGAAACCCCATCATGTTCCAGTGCCCTGTTTGCCCCATCCAGTTATATCTGCTTTCAGCCACTTTTTCCAAAAGTTTTCCTGTAATATTTATGGATTAGGTCTTAATCCTCAAACTAGCATATACATACGGGAGAAGAATACCTGGCCAGAAGCATGAGCCAAAAGGCAGAAACCAAAGGGCTCTTGTCCTTTGGCTCTTAGCCAGAGGGGCAGAGCCTAGAGCTAGGCAGAATATCAGCTGTTTTGTAGTCGGAAGCTTCTTTCTCATTATTGTTTCTTTTGTTGTTTCTCTCTCTCTGTATTAGCAGCTTTAGGTCCCCAATGGGTAGAAATGATGTGGAATACAAATGTACTAAGTAAATTAATACAGGGTATTACTTACCCTCCACATGTGGCAATATTTTTGCTGCAGTGAGCACAGGGTTGGGTTTGGACATGAGAACTCACAATTTTTGAATTGCTGCCTGTTCATGAAGTTCATGGCCTTGGGTTCTTTCTTAGCATGCAGCTTTGTGGTGCATTATGTGGAGGGGACATGAACTTTTCCTACCTATTAACTTTCAATTGGTCACAAGGGCCAACTCAAGTGGCGCATTATGTGGCCCCCAAGGTGCTATGCCTGCTTTGTTGTTCACCCATATCTTGTGATGCTTTCTTATCCAGAGAGGAGTGTTTCTTGCAATTCTGTTTCTAGAGCTAATGCACAAATCCAGAAGTTCTTGTGCAGATGTGATGATATTATGGCTGTCTATTCGGAACCTCAAGAGATAGGGCAGGGGAAAAAATAAAATCTTCACAAATGAAAGAGTAAATTGAGAAGATGGTATATGTGCACACAGCTGTCAGCCCACAGCTGTTAATTCGGATTTCAGAAGCAGTTTCTTTCAGCCTGTGGGTTAAGCCAGATGTGTGTAGATGCAAGATCAGCCATCCCAGGTCTGTAAATCACAATATGGTTCAAAAAAAGAAAGCCTTTGGGATGCCGTAATATTTGTGTTTTTGGCTCTTGTGAACTGTCGACAGACTGCTTAGATTGGGTTGGAAGGTGACCAAATAGCTACCAGTGTTCCCATGCAAATGTCTGAATGCTTCAAGGGTTCTGTTGCAAATTTCACTTGCCCGAGAAGCTGTGCAATTGGAAGAGTGTCCGTTGGTTTAGCACAGTGCTCTCTAGCACCAGGTGTAAAATAGTTCACCTGCATTCAGAAGATACCTTTGACGTGTGGAAGGGTGCCTTTGAATCCAGGCAACTGCAGGGGATTGTGGTAGAGTTTCATTCTTGGCAAAGACCTCAATCTGGCACAGAGTCGAAGTGGTACTGATACCATCAGCACCAAAAGAGCCAACATAAAACGGTACACAGTATTGCGGCCAAACTGTAATCCATCTCTTCGATTTTTTTTTTAAATCACGTGATGCAGATGTGTTAACTTGACCGATCTCTCTCTTCCCACAATTATTTAAGATAAGTATACAAATTCCCCTGACCTTGGATCACATTGCAGAGATGACAGGCGCCTAATCGGCAATGTCAACTGAGTGGAACCAAATTCCTTCTCTCTGCCCTACACATTGAGACCATAATGATGGGATTGTAAAGCCCGCTCATTGTTCTTCCCGCTAGAGGGATTACTCAGTGACAGATGTTGGCAACTGCAGTAACTAATGCAGTCAGAGTTGAGTAAATCAAATACAATAAAAAGTAAGCGCTGATGAGACTTTGACACATAGCAATAACCTCAGAGGTAATCGGGTAATTATATGAAAAAAATTAAGTGGGCCTTTAATGATATATGGCTCTTTTAAACAGAAAATAAATACATTTGACGTGGCAAACTTGCATTTCCTTTGCATCTGTCTGCTGCTCTCCCCACCCCCAATGATCACGTGCTTAAAATTCAAAACTTCCCTCTCTTTGTCAAACTCAGAATATGAACTTTCTCATTAGAGGAACTGTGGACAAAATCCTTCAGCTTTTATGCATGGAAATAATCTTTTTATTTGTCTGAAGATTGATTTTGCATATTAATAGGCAAAATAGTGTTTAAGGTATTTTACTCATGACTTGGTTTTGTTGTTGTTTTTAAACAGTAATAGTTGTCACCTGGGATGGAAGTGCTTTTAAATTGCAATGCTATGTGCAATTTTAAATGTAGTTCAGGGTGGATTCACATGACCAGGTTTTAGCACACTGAACAGGTTTGTCGTGCAGTTGTTGTTGTTTTTTTTAAGTTGTCCCAGGATAACTTGCGCTGTGACACCACAGGTTGTTCTCCAGCCCCAAAGATAACATCGCACAGGCAGCAGGCAGTGAGTCCAGTTGAGAGCTGATCTGAGCATTACACAAAATGAGGCAGTAGGATTCTGGACTGTAGGTCAGTTCCCACGGAAGACTTCTACGGATGGAATGGGGAGCAGTTTTCATGAATTCCTCCCCTCTCGTTGCAGACCTCCAACTTCTCCCCTATTGAGGCTGTTCGTGAGGGACCCCCTTGGTGCCAGGCGCAGTATTTGGGGGCAAGTTTGGGCTGCAGTGGGACAGGGAAGTCAGGGGTGTCATGCTCCATTGTGAGAAATCCAGTGAATTCAAAGTCTGCCATGGTGGAATTTATTTCATGGGTCCCTGCTCAACTAGTTCAGCACGCATGAAGGCTTAGAGCTTGTGTTTTGTTCTTGGTTTTTTTTTTAACAGCAACCCTGCCCCGTCACCCCAGCGCCATTTTTGAAAATGACAAGGCTCTCAAAAGCAAGATTGATTTCATTTTTTCTCTGCTTTTCTCCAAATCCATTTTACCTTCACATCAACTCTGTGAGGTAGGTTAGGCTGAGAGTGTGGGACTGGATGAGGTTACCCAGCAAGCTTCTACAGCAGAGGTGAGGATTCGAACCTGGATCTCCCAAATCCCTCTTTGTGAGATTGACACCTAGCACTGAAAAGGCACTTTGGAAGAAAGGCTGTGGGATTATGGTCAGTTGTGGAGTCATAGGCGGTGCAGTTGGTTAGTGCAGAGTTAATTAGGTTTAGATCGTTTGGTAGTATTTTCATTGTTATAGTTGTCATTTGCTTTACATTTTATAGGCCACAATAGGCTTGTTGGTTGATCTTTATATTTTCTTAGGTAGGTCTTGCTTTTTCACTGTTTCATAGTAACTTGTTGGAGAGTTTTCCCCCCACTTTGGTAGGAAGTATAAGCTTTGTTTTGCTTAGTGTTTCATATTAGAGGAACTTTTTTGGGGGAGGGGGTTACTCTTTGGAAGAGTGGTTTGTTTTATGGGAAGAAAGAGTGCTGGAAAGGCAGCCCAAATTGTGAAAGAAGCAGAAATTCCACTTACGGTTCTGCTGTTCCCCGCTCCCTCAGCTAAGGAAGGGTTATCCAAAAAACACAGAGTCTGTTTCAATGCCCCGAGTAAAACAGCTGGCACTTTCCTTCTTGGGGGCCTTCCAAAACCCCTGCCAGATGTTGGGCGAGGGAAGGGTGTCTTGTTCCCTCCAGCCTCTCAAGAGGAAGAGAAAGCTCCCAAACCTGTCTAAGCAATGGACACTGTTTCTAGCCTGAGAAGATCCTCTTGGGCTGACATAACATTGCCTTCTAAATAGTTACGAATTGGTCCCACAGCCTTTCTTCCAAAGTGCCTTTTCAGTGCTAGGTGCTTGGCAGTTGTATACCTGGATACGTTTTGCACTTTTTTTTAAGTTATCAAGGAGTTCGTGGGAATAGGCCAAGTTATGATCTGTGAGTTATGAAGGTTCAAATCTCACTGCAGATAACAAAGGGCATTTTCAAATGGGTTATCTGCCCATAGGTTCAATCCTGTCAGCCAGCCCGTTTCATTCCCGCTTCCTCGCAGCATCGTAGTTAGTACATTCCTGCACCTTCCAGAGGTTCCCTGGCTTTTCTCCAGTCCTTCAAACTTGCTTTGCTGAAATGTTTGGGGGAAGGTTGCAGCGATGCGTGAATGTTGCTATGTGGGTGGAAACATTCAGTTTTTCGGGCCCACATGGTAGCCGTCTTCCTTCACACTGTTCCTGTGGCAGCCATTTTCTCCCTTGAGCAGTAGCCCGTACCTCCAAGGAATCGAGCACATCACATTAGATCCAAAGGGGCCCTTCTGCTTGTGGAAGGCATCTTCTGCTTACAGAAGGACCGTTTTACATCTCTTGATAGAACGTTGCTCAAGAGCCATGACATGTCACCCAAAGATGCCAATGTGCTTGCCCAAAACATTGTGCGGCGTTTTGTATATGCGAAAGCTTCAGAACTGCTACAAAGTCCATCTGTTGTCGCACACTTGCACAAGAGTGTGCAAAACATAATTAGCAGATGTTTCACAATTCTTTGGATCCACCCCATGATACACAGTGCCTCAGTAAGATCTAAGAAGGAATTCTGGTTTTGGGTCACGCAAATTGGATTGGTTGCAAACTGCAGTTCTCAGCGAATTGTCCCCCAGCTGCTAAGAGACTACCTGGGAACAAATTCTGAACAGACAACACTGAATGTGCTTGTTTCTGGTAACTGCAGCCCAGAGCTGTGTGTCTCTTTCCCCCACTACCACCCTAGAAATTATTTTCAAAGGGTTAATTTTGTGCAGATGTTTAAGGCTCCACAATAAACTGTTAATTATTATGTCTGCATCCTGTTAATCAATAGATCAATCAGCTTTAATTGATTAAAATTGATCAACTTTAACATGTAACTTTAATAATCTGTAACCATTGATTAGGACACATTTTAATCAGAATGCCTGAGAATTGATGTCATCTGTGTTTATTTTGAGAGGTTTGGGGAAAATTAACACGATAATATTGAAGATAGCTTGTATCCTCTAAAATATAAATAAATAAATAAATAAAAAAAGAAAGAAAAGACGATAGCTTGTCCTTATGATTATGGCCAGTAGCTTTTGTTTCTTGAATTGTAGTTTGTTTTGCACATTGTTCACCTCTACAAAAGCAAGCCTATAGTATGGTTTAGGCAGCATGTAGTTTATTTAAACTAAGCCATTAATCAATTGAAATTATGTAAGCAGTTAACAGTGCTGATAGGAATTATCAATATTGTTAAATAATGGATCAAGAGAACTTTAAGGTTCATATTTGTGTTACCATTCTGAATCTTTTTGGAAAAGTAGTATTTAAGTTATTTTACTTCATGCTTGGTTCTGTTTCATGATTGGTCTTCTTCCCCAACTCTCTCTGCAGTTGAACTAATTGTGCACCTCAGATTTTTGGGTGACCAGAACCATTTTTATGTCGTTTAAACAGATTTGGTCCATTTAACTTGTTCATCTATTAAAACTGCTAAAGAAGACTTAGAACCTGTTGTGTGGCAATTATTCACCACGATCACGGAAACAGGTAAAGTGGTTGTTTTTTTTAAGTCTAGTGTTTTGAATAATGTTACTATCTTTACAGCTAATGCTTCCTTTCAGCCTCATGTCAGTTATAAGGAGGCTATGGCTATATTCAGACATTTCAAACAAATTCAGAGTTCATGGCAAACTGTTGTGTATGAACCAACAAACTGGTGTTTGCCCTTTCCCCTGCAATCTGGGACTCCAAACAGAGGTGCCATCCTGATTTTGCAAGGCTAAACTCAAACCATATGCTCCTAGTCAGGATGAAATTGCAAAGTGTGGTTTGCTGTGAGTTAAGAAGTATCTGATTATTTGGCAGACTGTGCGAACCCCACAAAGATTCCTTGGGCTCAGTCACATAGGGGGAAACCACCATGAAGACAATCAATTTGTCAATTTGCCTGTAATATATTGGACCCACATTTTGTAAATAACAGGGTGGTTTAGTCAGACTTTTATACAATCCTATTATTAACCTCTAATAGAAAGGAATAATAACGGACAGCTAAAATTTCCTTTAAGAGCCCTGTGGCACAGAGTGGTCAGCTGCAGTACTGCAGTCAAAAGCTCTGCTCGCGACCTGAGTTCGATCCTGATGGAAGTCCGTTTCAGGTAGCCGGCTCAAGGTTGACTCAGCCTTCTATCCTTCTGAGGTTGGTAAAATGAGTACCCAGCTTGCTGGGGGGTAAAGGGAAGATGACTGGGGAAGGCAATGGCAAACCACCCCGCAAAAAAAGTCTGCCCAGTAAACGTCAGGATGTGACATCGCCCCATGGGTCAGTAATGACCCGGCGCTTGCACAGGGGACTACCTTTACCTTTAAAATTGTGTATATTTTGTAAATACCTGAACAGAAGCCCCTGAGAATCAGGAGTGGCAGGAGCTGTGGCCACTGCATTGCAAACTGTGAGCCAATGGACAAGCCTATAGAAGTTGAATCCCCCCCTCCCCCCAGGTCTGTTCATGACACTAGGAAATAACTAACTAAATTGAGATAGGACGGGAACCAGACATAATGTAGGAGAAGCCAGCAGGACTGTATTCCCCTAAAATAAGGGGAATTTGCCTGCAATTATCTATCACGCCCTTCAATGTTTGAATTTTATCAATGGACTAAATTTCCATGTATAATGTATACGTTATGTTACTGTTGGTGGCCAAAAACAAATCAACAGAAATTAACAGTGAGAAACCTGCCAAGCATGAAATGAGATGTCCTGGCATGTAATGAGCAATGGCTCAGAAAATGCTCTATCCAGTGACCCGTTAAGAATTAGCTGCAAATGCATGAGAACAGTTGGTTTTTATACCCCGCTTTTCTATACCAAAAGGATTCTCAAAGCGGCTCACTGTTACATTCTTTTCCTCTTCCCCACAACAGGCACCTTACAAGGTAGGTGGGGCTGAGAGAGTTCTGAGAGACCTGTGACTGGCCCAAGGTCACCCAGCTGGCTTCATGTGTAGGGGTGGAGGATCAAGCCTGGTTCTCCTGATGAGAGTCCACCATTCATGTGGAGGAGCAGGGAATCAAACCCGGTTCTCCAGATTAGAGTCTGCTGCAGCTCTTAACTGTATACCTACGCATGCACTATAGGCATCCTTGCATGGAAACTGGACTCTCCACCACCCATCATATCTCAAGCAAGCAGTTTATTGGAAGACTTAATTTGAACTGAGCGTATTGGGTAGGATTCCCTCTAATTTCCATGCACGTATGTACCATGTCCCCATCTCCCCCTCCAAAAACAGCCCCAAATGCCCTCTGAATTTTATGCTCTTGGGGGATGGGGAGCAACATGAATGGGTAGTTAGGGCGGAAAACCAAGCTGTAAATTCAGAGTTCTACTTGAATGTACTTTTTACTCCTACAACTTGGTGTATGTGTGTGTCCATTAGCATACTTGGACACACAGTTTCTATAAACCCTGCCAGTGCATTTGCCCTTGATTCAGAATATATCTTCTGTAATTGAACTTTTTTTTTAACTGTGCAAATCTTGAAAGACCCAAAATATGAAGAAGTGGTTACCCTGCTGCTTAGTGTCTACCTCTCCTTTCGTATTTTTTTAAAAATCATTAATCTTAATGCTTAAAGTGATCTGGTTTTGAAGTGATGTATTGTTTATAAGCTGCCTGAAATTCTTTTGGAGGAACTCTGTGATCAGGAAGGGTCCTCAGGTGCACCGAGGCACTGAAAAGCTAGTTTTCACTGACACACGGGCCTTTTTATCATCAAGATGAGGTAGTGGTCGTATTTTAATTAAAATGTCAGAACAAATACTGTAAGAGTTATTGAAAATGAATCACCAGATAAAGGGAGCACTGGGCCATGGCAGGTCAGAGAAGCAAAGTCACCTGGATAAGGGGACTCTATTCATTTTCCTGCCTAAATGAGAAAGAAGTAACTTTTTTTTCTTTTTAATATACAAGCAGTGGGAACTTTTCATATATTAAAAAAGAGCATCTTCCAGTGTCTCAAACCGTGTGCTTCCCATCTCTTTCTCTCCCCCCCCCCCTTCATGTGGACTAATTTTAATTTTTCATGTTGTTTGAAAGGGATAAAAGTGTGTTTTTCCCCCCGGACCGGTCTTTTGACAGCTGCTTAAAAAAATAAAGGGGAAAATATAGCATTATCCCGGTGTTCAGTAGCTAGTTAACATCTTAAAAAGGCAAATGTTCCCTGCTGTTGGCATCTGCTTTAGGGGGAGGGGGCATGGCTCAGTCATAGAGTTTCTACTTGGCATGCAGAAGGTCCCAGGTTCAATCCCTGGCATCTCCAGTTAAAGGATCTGGCAGTAGGTGATGTGAAAGACCTCTGCCTGAGACTCTGGAGAGCCGCTGCCAGCCTGAGTAGACAATATTGATCTTGATGGACCAAGGATCTGATTCAGTATAAGGCAGCTTCGTATATTCATGTTCAGACATGGCCCTCTTTTCAAGAAATGCAGGTATATTGTTTAAAAGCAAATTGTATTTAATTAAGTTTTATTTTGTTTTATCTCAAAGACTGGGGGACTTATCCCAAAATACAAAAATTTCCGGCCTTGTGTTGGCTACGGAATTGAATAGAAAGCAGCAAGATAACAATTCCCATCTAGAAGCCATCCCCTAAACATTAACTCTGCCTTCTATTGTCCTGCTTTTACCTCAAATGCACCGTCGCTCATTCTTTCATTGCTACAAAGTTAACCCAGGCGCCGATCTGCACGGGACTCCTGGAATCATTTAAGGAGTGTGTAGAGTACACGGTGAAAGATTATGCGCACAGGTCCTTCTAGAATTCCTTGAGGCATGCAGGTCCAACCAGCATTCCTTGAGGCATGCAGCAAGCATGGAGGCTGGTACCCTTAAACTTTAGTCGTGCAAATAAGCCCACAGATGTTTCTGGCCTTTAGATTAATCCTTTGGGATATAGGACTCTGCCTTATACAGAGTTGAATCATTGGTCAGCATAGCCCAACACTGTCCGCTGTGACTTCCCGTGGCTTTTGAAGGTCTCGGGCAGAGTTCTCTCCTGCCCAAGCATCTTTTTATCTGTAGGCATCAGGGATTGCATGTGGGGCTGCTGAATATGCAAAGGTGATGCTCTGCCACTGGAGCTGTGGCCCCCTCCATACCATTGGCTCTAAATCACCCCACAAACACACCAAAAAAAAAAAACCCACTAGTGTTTTGAGCGCTTGTTCCCCTTTGATCATCTGGAGGTTTCCCCCTGCAAGTAACTGCTAAAAAAGGATCTGCCTAGCTGTAATGCCTGGTCCAAAGAATGTATTTGTATGGCATAGTGTTAGGGCAGGTCTGCTCTATTGAGTACTATTAAAGAGCCAGTGGTGGTAGCAGACTGAAACTTTCTTAGTATTCCTGAGGAGATAAAGTTAAGATAGATCGAGTGGAGAACAGTGCAGGGTCCTCTGAGCCTTCCAGCAAAGGATGGAATAGCCCTTCAAGGATCTGAAAGCAAGTGAAGGAGAATGTGGTGTCAGTGGGGAAATTAAAGGGGAAATAATAAGAACATCCATGCAACAGAGGCAAAGCACCTCTGAGATAGAAGCTAAGGTATTTTCTTATTGAAGGGAGGGGAAGGAAACGCTAACTGGGAAATTCATTTTCCAAATCTGTGCTTTACTTTTTTTACGAGAAGAAAATGGAAATATCAGCAGAGGCTATAAAGTTTTGGGGGGAAATACTGGTTATAGTTAATTGTATTTTTTAAAAGTTTAATATTCAGTTGAATTGCACAGGTCTTGTTGCTTCTGAACATTGGTGATGAAGATGTTTTCTTAACAATTTTCAGAAAGCGAAAGTACAGGAGATGGGGTTCAAAAGCCCCAAATTCTCTGGTCAGTGTATTTCAACATGAGAGACTCTTCTGGTGTAGACAAGACTTCATATGACAACCTGCCTTCCAATGTCTATGTGTGTTCTGGGCCGGATGGTGCTTTAGGAAATGACTGTGCTGTCAGACAGGTAAGGGAATTTTGTACATTTCAGCATTTGGCTGAAGGTCTTCTGAGATGACGGGGCATGACTATGGGCAGTACCTTTTCAATGACAATTTTACCTGTCAATGAGAATATGTGAGCTTTGGGGGATTCACCGGGCTTTTTGAAAAGATGGAGGAAACAAATCTCCATTCAACTAAAGGCAAAAAAACTTTATTACTTTGGAGATCCATTATTGTATATGTATGTGCAGTCAAGTTGCAATCAACTTATGCTGAACCCAGCAAGAAGCAGAGGTGGTTTACCATTGCCTTCCTGTGCAGTCTTCCTTGGTGGTCTCTCTTGCCAAGTACTGACCCTGCTTAGCTTCCAACATCCAATGGGATCGAGCTATACCAGGGGTCCCCAACCTTTTTGAGCCTGTGGGCACATTTGGAATTCTGGCACAGCATGGTGGGCGCAGCAATAAAATGGCTGCTGCAAAATGGCTGCCACAGGAGGCAGAGCCAGCCACAAAATGATTGCCACAGCTTAACTTTAGTAACACTGTGCAGATCCTTGTGCTGTGGCAGCAGCTGCTGCCAAAGCAACATTAAAAAAAATCTGAACAGCCAATCACATCTCCAATAGTCAGCCTTGCTGGACAAAAGCCCTACCTGGCCCCACTCACTTCCTAAAAACACTTGGTGTGCACCAGAAAAGGTTTCGATGGGCACCATGGCGCTTACAGGCACAACGTTGGGGACCCCTGGACTCTACGATACCATTCCACATTCTGATCCATTATTTCTGCCTCCTTTTGTTTTAAAGTCTTCAAAGCAGCCATACAGGCCCATTGGGGCTGTACTGGTGGGGGACGGAATAATTCTTCTAGCATGAACAAAATTCCTCCCCCAGTATATTTCATATTGATCCCCCCTGCCCCAGGCTAGTAGCAGCAGCTTTGGGAGGGGTATGATTTGGGGGGGGGGGCAAAGGCACATGGCAGGTGTTCCCCCCCCCCTCCTCCGGGTGCCAGGATCTAATTCAAGCTCCCTCGTAGCTGCTTGTAATGCAAAAAGAACAAGAGTTCCAAAGGCCGGCCTCCCATAACCACGTAGCTAAGGCTCCTAAGGCTGCCCCAACCCTTTTGCCTCATTTCAGTAAGTCGTTTAATAATATCACAGAAGCCTTATGCTGGCTATAAGTCTTTGGTCTTCATCATTTGTTCTCTTAACAAGCACTTTATTGCATTGTAAAACAAAATTAAGGCTACTATTAGAATATACAGCCATGATGTTAAGCATTTGGGCTGCATCAGCCGTTCTTGTTGGTAGAAGCCATAAAAGTTTTAAAAAGGGAGAAAAAAACCAGGCTGCAGTTGGTTAATTTCTTGCCTGTATTCTTTAGCCAGAGTCATTTAAAAACTAACGGCTGCCATAGTCTTCAAAATTTAGGAAGTTGAAAGTTGTCAATGTCCTATTGTCTCAGACTCTTCAAATAGGGTACGTAAGGGATGAACCTGAGTGTTATCTCAGCAGATGTGAGTTCCCAAATCCGATTTCACTTGATGGATAGGAATGGGGCGGCAGCTATAAAGAGCCAGTGAGGGATAGAGGTTAGAGTGTTGGTCAAGGAATCTGGGAGGCCCAGGATCAAATCTGCCCTCTGCCATGGAAGATTGCTGGGTGACTTTGAGCCAGCCACACACACTTAGCCTAACCTACCTCACAGGGTTGTTGTGAGGGTAAAATGGAGGACAGGTAAACGATGTAAGCCGCTTCTGGTCCCCACTGGGGAGAAAGGTGGGGTATAAATGAAGTAAATAAAAATAGGAAGAAGAAATTTTTAACTCTTTCCCATACCTCTGGATTCCTCCCTCCAAATTCCACCTCCTAGCTTTTTCTCCATCTGCAAGGCTTATTTCTGGTTTCAAAGCATTGTTGGGGGTCCTTAGGTATTTCCAAGGAAAAATATTCCAATACAATTTATGCAGAGCAAGGTAATTAAAAGAGCCAGCTGGGGTATCAGTTAGAGTATCAAACTAAAATCAGGGAGATTGTAGCCAGATTCCTGTCCTGTTCTCATGGTTATTGAGTGATCGTAGGCCAACCGTTTGCTCTCACCTGAGCCTGTTTTGTAGGGTAGTAGCAAAAATGGGAATGGATCCATCCATGTAACCCTGAGCTCATTGAAAAAAGTGCAGGATTAAAAATAAATATGGGTATCATGGATTGATAAATAACTTCTGTTACATTGGGACATGTCATTCTAGACCTGAACCAGGAACGCACATCACTTGCTTGTTTTGCTTTTCCTTCCCAAATAGGCCGAGGCCATTTTTCAAGAGATGTTTCCAAGCGAGGAGTTCTGCCCGCCACCTCCAAATCCGGAAGATATTATCTATGATGGAGATGGGACACAGCTGGAGGATCCTGGATTCAGCAATGAGTCAGAAGCCAAACCAGAATCTTTGTCTGAAAAGAGTAGTGAAGAGACTGAGGAATGAGGTGACTCAGAGGCTCCCGAACTGGACTGATGTCATGATGGACTCCAAAGTGAAAAACAAGGGATCGACCGTCACACGGATATGTGGTCCTAGGAACTCCAATGGGACTCTTGGTTAATAACCTGAGCTGGGACAGGAAAGTCTTATCCACAATAACGAGTTCCAGCAGATGACATTTTCGTCTCATTTTTCTTGGAAATACATTTTGTGGATAAGACATTACTTCCTTCCACTGACTCACAGTTTGCTGAAGACAACAGCAGCAAAGCACATAACTTGGGTTTTCATTACAGTATGTGTGTGTGGGGGGGAATACAATTCTGTTCCCAGAAAGCAGCCATTAGGGTAGACTAGGGGAGGGGAAGGTCAGCATTTTTAGTGTTCTGGTAGCTCTAGTTTACCTGAAGAAAATGTTTAAGTATTAAGTCGTTCATTTGGTTTGCCATAAAGAACATCGCCAATGTGGCTTTGAAGCTCTGCTGTCTTAGATGATCTCCGCTAGACATCCAGAATAAAATAGGTATACTTGCCTTCTTTGAAGTAATGGTATGGTGGCTTTATAAACCTTAAATATGCTCTTGTTTACCTTGGTCAAGAATTCAGCTGTAAATGTCACTGATGTTTCCAATCTAATCAGCAAAAATAAGTGGTAAACAACATGGAAACCTGTATGGGCACAGGAGGAGGGAAGATATCCCTATAAGGGTGTCCCTTTTGTGTTCTTTGTTTTTGTGTGCTGTTGTGAGTTGTTTTGCCAGAAATTATTGCTGGTGTTTCCATTATACCTGGGTGGGTGTTTTTTTTGGGGGGCTTACTACTGTATACATTATGGGCCATTTACGCACGTATCCCCAAACCCTCCTCAAAATGTTTTATATAGCATTCATTATAAAAACAGAACAAGGTGCATGAAATGAGACTCACAGGTTTGATTTGTGCATGGGAAGCACCAAATTGTTTGAAGTTGAAACAATAGTTCTATGAAATTCAGTAAACAGGGCCCAGATTTGTGGTTTCTACCCCCCCCCCCCCCCGGTGGCGGATAGTGCCATCACGAACATATGAAGCTGCCTTATACTGAATCAGACCCTTGTTCCATCAAAGTCAGTATTGTCTACTGAGAGCGACAGCGACTCTCCAGGGTCTCAGGCAGGGGTCTTTCACATCACCTACTTGCCTAGTCCTTTAACTGGAGATGCCAGGGACTGAACCTGGGATCTTCTGCTTGCCAAGCAGATGCTGTACCACTGAGCCACAGCCCCTCCCATCGAGTTACAGCTGACTTATGGCGACCATGCAGTGAGGGTTTTTCAAGACAAGAGATGAATGGAGCTGGGGTTGCCATTGTATGCCTCAGCGGAGCAATCGTGGACTTCCTCAGTGGTGTCCTGTCCAAGTACGAATCCTGCTTAGTTTCCGGGACCTGACAAGTTCAGGATAGCCTAGGCCAGCATGGAGTGGGAGATCTGTGTGCGTCTCCCATGCCCCTGTCTTCGTTTTCACTTTGCTTGAACAAGTCATGAACTAATTTGGACAAGCAGAGGGGGAAAAGCCAGGTGGAGATAACTAGAAGCATGTCCAGATCTCCTGTGTGTGTACACCCCGAGAGGTGGCAGGAGAAATGGGGCTCAATTTAGCCCTTTGAAGATCCCTCCATGTGTGGCCACCGTGCCCACATGGACAAGGGTTGTACTTCATATTTTGAATTTTCAGATTGTTCAAAGGAGATTGCGATCATTGCTTTCCTGCTTTATCTGAATAACATTATCTTTACAAAAAGATATGTTACCAAAGTAACCAAGCTGAATGTAAAAGTTCAGTCTGCTGTCACCACTGGCAAGTCTACTCAAAGTGTGGAGAATTCTGAAGTCTGTTTTCTAAAAACTGGTTATTTATCTAAGAATACTTGTAACAGTTATGTATGGATATAGATTGTATGCAGAAAATTCATGCGAAGGCGGTCTGTTAGTAAAGAATCTCACATGGATTGTTTTGAAACTAGTAAAATGTCCACCATTTTGATGGTAATGTGCCAGTTTAGTGAAGGGGTATGTTTGCAAAGGACCCCTTACTTCTGAAAAAAGGAGTTTAGGGCACCATACAGTATCATCCCATCCTCCATTTTTCCCTCTGCCAGTGAGGACTTGGGTTGCCAACTCCGGTTTAGGAAATTCCTGGAGATTGGGGGGGGGGGTGGAGCCTGGGGAGGTATCTCAACAGGGTATGATTCCATTATGGAAAGCAGCCATTTTCTCCAGAGGAACTAATCTCTGTAGTCTGGAGATCAGGTGTAATTCCAGGAGATTTCTAGGCCCCACCTGGAGGTTGGTAACCCTAATGAGGGCCAGGTGTGGCCCCTAACCACAATTAGTGTCCCCAGGTCCATCTCTGTACTTCCTCACTGTAGGAATGCATAGGAACAGTTCCCTTTCATAGAGCAAATCATTTAGGGACATGTGGGGTGGTGGTGGCTGAACTTGCTCATTGTCTCAGTGACCCTTTCTATATGAAGAAACAATCTCCTTTCTGAATAGCCTGGCCCCAGGTTTTGTCTTTTGGTCACACTAGAGTGTTACAGGACATTGGAAGTTATCCCCAATTAATATATAAGGTTATTTATACAAGACACTGCATAATTGCACTGGTTTCTAGGAACTCAATGAGAAGGGGGCAGAGCAAGTCAACTAAATTCATAATTATTAATCATATACATAATAGTTAATATGCAAAATTTGTCACCATCTTGTTTATGCTCATGGTAGGTTTCTATTCCCATTTCCAGAATGAGAAGAAGGAAGCAGCCCAACATTTGCTTGGGACATCCACACCTTGGCTGAATATCCATGTTGTTCTTTCAATGAACATAGAAAGGGAACTAGTAAATAACAGCCCAGTTTAAGTTCCTGAGCTTTAACCAGTTGTATAACGCCAAGAAGGGGTTCAGCTACTATATGGCTCACTGGGCCAATGTGTGTGTGTGTGTGTTTTAATGCAGCTCCTCAATAAAAACTATAACGCCACTAATGATCGATCAACTCTCCAGTTTGGAAGGAAGATGACTAAATTATCTCTCTGTGACGCAACCCTTCAGTGGCTGAGATTGCCTCGATGACAACTTTGTGTCGCGAAGGTCAATTAATTTTGTTTGCAACATAACAAATACATATGGTGCAGCCAAACGAGCCCAGCCATATTGCTGGTATCCATTGCATCGTATGTAATTCTGACTCCAGTTCATTCCGGCCGCTATGTAGTGGTTCTTGTGATGCTTGCAATTAAGCTGTTATTTATGATCGGTAGCAACAAGCCTGGCTTTTTATTTGCTATTTGCTGCTGTTGTGCATAAATCAGAAAGCATGAATGTAGCCCAATTATATTTGACCATTTGCAAAATCAATACAGGAGCCAAATGGTGAGCCTGCGATCTAGAGCTTTCAGTTAGCAAGATCCTACATGGACTTTCTTTCCGTTTGTTTGTTTTTCTTTGGAAATGAACTTTATAATATGAAAATTAAAGATCTGCTTGCAAGAGTATTTTTCTGTGCTTCTTTATCTTGTGAAGGTTACAGCAAAATAGCTCTGTGCTTATGTATGCATTGGATTCTTTTTATGCAGTAATACTAGTTACCAGTTAAAAGGTAAGCAGCAGGTCATTCCTGACCCATGGGGTGACGTCACATCCCATCATTTACTGGGCAGACTGTATTTACGGGGTGGTTTGCCATTGCCTTCCCCAGTCATCTACCCTTTACCCCTACCAAGCTGGGTACTCATTTTACCGACCTCGGAAGGATGGAGCCAGCTACCTGAAACTGACTTCCGTCGGGATCAAACTCAGGTCATGAGCAGAGCTTTGACTGCAGTACTGACTTTTACCACTCTGTGCCACGAGGCTCAGTTACCAGTTAGCCCATGCTATTTTATTTATATATTTACTTCATTTATACCCCGCCTTTCTTCCCAACGGGGAACCAAAACAACTTCTATCATTCTCCTCCAAGTAGGTTAGGCTGACAGTATGTGGACCAAGGTCACCTCCAGACTTTCATGGTAGTGTGGGAAGTGGAACCTGGAGTCTCCCAGATCCTAGTCCGATGCTGTAAACATTACAGCACACTGCCTTTTATTCCTGAGCTTCAGGGAACTCAATGTGGCAGACACAGGGTCTCACCCTTCCACTTTATTTTGACACCAATCCTGTGAGGTTGCTGAGAGTATCTGGCCCAAAGTTACTCAGTGAGCTTCACGGCAGAATAGAGGAATTGAACCTCAGGTTGCCGCACGGTCTCCAGACTACAGAGGTCTGTTCCCCTGCAGAAAATGGCTGCTTTGAAGGGTGGACTCTGGTGTTATGCCCTGTTGAGGTCCCTCCCCAAACTCTGACCTCCCCAGGGCTCACCCCCAACTCTTCAGGAATTTCCCCTCATAAGAGTTGGCAACCCTATTGAACCCTCTTCTTAAGTCTGATGTTCTGACTAATCTGATGTGTCTGGAACAGAGAACATATGGTATAAACCTAGGAAAGTGTAAGTCTGTCCACCCAATATTCTGACATCCTTTGGTGGTGTCTGGAATTGAGAAGCCGGAGTTGTTACAATCCTGAGCCTTCTATCAGTTTGTCACATTTTTTTTTGCCACCTTTCCTCCAAGTAGTTCAGGTCAATCATCTCCTCCATTTATCTTCACAGCTACTACACTGCACTCACCTTAATTCTAGTGTGAGCAAGACCAACTCTGTGCACAACTGGTTAGATTTACAATTTACACCAGTTTATTAAGCTAAATAGCACACTAAAGGTAAAGATCCCCTGTGCAAGCACCGGGTCATTCCTGACCCATGGGGTGACGCCACATCCCGACGTTTCCAAGGCAGACTTTGTTTGCGGGGTGGTTTGCCAGTGCCTTCCCCAGTCATCTTCCCTTTACCCCCAGCAAGCTGGGTGCTCATTTCACCGACCTCAGAAGGATGGAAGGCTGAGCCAACCTTGAGCCAGCTACCTGAAACCCACTTCCGTCGGGATCGAACTCAGGTCGTGAGCAGAGCTTTTGACTGCAGCACTGCAGCTTACCACTGCGCCGCTACACTACACTAGTCAAAAGGGAGAATCAAGTAAAAGCATACAAACCACGTCATGTTACCTCACGCACGGGAATTAAAGATGCCAACTGAGGCGACCGGGCAGCCAGCCAGTCACTTCAGAGGTCAAGAGCGTGTCTTGTAATTTCAGGGGTGACGAGGAGGTAGCTGGTTCCTCTGATAACCGAAAGGGAGCCAGGCTGGTGGGAGGGGAATGCCAGCAGCGATGGGAGTTTGGCTCCTGTTACCCTGCCTGTTCCACTCTGTATATGTACATATGGGGAAACAAATATGGCTGCTCCTGTCATCTCTGGTTTGGCCTTGAGTGCTTGCAGTAACAGAGAGCAACTGTATTATATCTGGTCTTAAGTCCAAGAGCTAGGCCTGGTGATCACTCAAATACTGCTTGTGTGTGTGTTAAGTGCCGTCAAGTCGCTTCCGACTCAAGGCGACCCTTTGAATGAAAGTCCTCCGAAATGTCCTATCTTTGACAGCCTTGCTCAGATCTTGCAAATTGAAGGCTGTGGCTTCCTTTATTGAGTCAATCTATCTCTTGTTGGGTCTTCCTCTTTTCCTGCTGCCTTCAACTTTCCTACTGCCTTCCTACTGCCTTCAACGTCCTATCTTTAAGCCTTGCTCAGGTCTTGCAAATTGAGGGCCGTGGCTTCCTTGATGGAGTCCATCCATCTCTTGTTGGGTCTTCCTCTTTTCCTGCTGCCCTCAACTTTTCCTAGCATGACTGTCTTTTCCAGTGACTCTTGTCGTCTCATGATGTGACCAAAATACGACAGCCTCAGTTTAGTCATTTTAGCTTCTAGGGTCAGTTCAGGCTTGATTTGATCTATAACTCCTCCAACACCACATTTCAAAGGAATCTATACTGCTTGGGGGTGACCAATAGGAGAAGCCTCTCTGCATCTGATTCCAGTTCCTTCCCAGGCAACTGTGCATAGCAAAATGGTTCCTGTTAGCAATCGACCTCTCCAAACAGGGCTTTCATCAGCCAACTGACCAGAGTCAACTGTCCTTAGTGGAAGTTGCTGAGGGAAATCGTTGGAGGGAGGTGTTGAGGTAAATATCGCAGCTGGATTCCAACACCAACAAAAGGCTTTGTTAGCGCCAGTGTTCGGTGGCTCTGGCAAAAGGATTGGGCCCAGGGTTGAGTCTGAATGATGGTGGCCAGCTCTCCTGTCCTGGCCCTGAAATGCCGGCTCTGAGGTCTAAATCTCAGGGCGGCAGATTGAAATATCAGAACCCATCTGCCAAACCGCTTGGCAGCTTCTAAAATATCTATGTGTGCCTCTTTGTGGTAATGACTGCACATGTATGCAGAACAGATGTACTCATGCCTGACAATGTAAAGCTTAAGCAATTTGATGTTCAGCCTTTGATTCCTTGAGCAAACAAAAGGCACGTAAAGAAACTGCCACCAGCACTGATTTTCACACTACAATACTGAGTACCTAACAAAATGACTACTGAGTACCTAACAAAATGACTTCAATGTCTTTTTCACGCGGAGAACTGAGAATTTCAAATGTGTTTGCCGTGGTAAGTTGAGTACCCAATGGTTCCCTCACAGTAGCGTGGAGCGAGAATTGGCTGGTATGCCATTTCCCAGGTAATGCCGTGAAATGATGCCCCCCCACACACACACACCATGTGAATTTCGTAATTTAAGCCTATCCAAAGAAGGCTTAGAGAAAAAATACAGCATGTCAGACAGGAGATATTCAAAAGATACTACAGCTTTTTTAAAAGTGATTTATCTATAGGATTATTAATCAAGTTTAAGAAAGATAAGGTTAATTGAATTTTAAAACGCATGCCTATGGTCTCCTTCAATCACCTTGGAGCTCATACAATATTCACGCCTTTGATCCCCACTGGAAGTGCCTTATATTCAGTCATTTTTTAATACGGCCAGTCATACACAAAAGAATAGAATCGTCAACAGTTGGCTAAAATCCCATCGATATTAAAACCAGAAATTCCAAATATAAAAATAACATAAATACCAGTATAAAATACATAAAATCCTAAGAGGGCGCTACTATGTACATAGGTAGTAAGACATGTCATCCCAGCAATTTGTGCCTAATTTTGGACGCGGCAGGCTCACTCAAGCAGTATCATCATTGTAATGTCTTTTTTAAGGGAAGGATGGGGGTGGTGGAGAAAAAGATGGACGTATGTCACTTGAAGAAGGTAATAGTAGATAAGAGTTTGATTAGATGTCCATGTAGTTGCATACGAATTAAAAACAGTGGGAAGTATCCAGAAAGTCCCCTTGCATGAGGGGAAGATATTTCCACTGGGCAGTGTGAGGTGTTCTCCAATTTCAACTGCTCATTGGCCTCCAACTGCAGCCCATTTAATGTCATATCCTACATAGGTCTGAAGGCTCTCCAACCCTCAGGAATGGCTTTCAGGTGTGTTTGCAAAGAACTGTATTGAGAAGAAGATGGGGACCCTTTTGTATGTCAGCAGAATTCAGTTGGGTCTCTCTCTCTCCCTTCTTCCAAGAAGAAGAAGAGTTGATTTTTATATACCGACTTTCTCTACCACTTAAAGAAGAATCAAACTGGCTTACAATCACCTCCCCTTCCCCTCCCCACAACAGACACCCTGTGAGGTAGGTGGGACTGAGTGAGCTTTAACAGAGCTGTAACTTGCCCAAGGTCACCCAGCTGGCTTTGTGTGTAGGAGTGGGGAAACAAATCCAGTTCCCCAGATTAGCCTCTGCCGCTCATGTGGAGGAGTGGGGAATCAAACCCAGTTCTCCAGATCAGACTCCACCACTCACAACCACCACTCTTAACCACTACACCACACTGCATACCGTACGTGGTTCTCTATGCCTTCATTTTATTTTCCCAACAACTCTGTGATGTTGGGCTGAAAGATTGTGATGGAGGGTTGCCAACTCTGATAAATTCCTGGAGATTTGGGGGGTGGGGCCTGGGGAGGGTGGGGCTTGGGAAGGGAAGTGACTTCAGCATAGTATAATACCATAGACTTTACCCTCCATGGGAGAACTGATCTCTGTAGCCTGGAGATCAGTTGTAATTTTGGGAGTTCTCCAGGCCCCATCTGGAAGATGTCAACCCTATATGCCTTAGCCGGGAACAGAGAGGGGTATAAGTTTAAAATAACAACAATAACAATAACAGTTGTTTGTTGGGTTGCCAGCTCTGGGTTGGGAAATCCCAGGAGATTTTAGGGGTTGAACCAGGGAGGGTGGGGCCTGGGGGAGGGGAGAGACATCAGCCGGATATAATGCCATTGAGTCTACCCTCCAAAACAACCATTTTCTCCAGGGGAACTGATCTTGGTTGTCTGTAGATCAAATGCAATAGTGGCAGATCTCCAGGTACCACCTGGAGGTTGGCAACATTAGTAGTGGGACAGGTGCAACCCCGTCATGGGAACAGGTTCTGACCCTGGTGAGCGTTAGGACTGGACCCTAGATGTTGATTTAATAATGTTGTATAGGACTGGACTCGTGAGACCACCTCATTTTGCTGCGACTGTTTTTCAGACAATAGTTCCTCGAATTATTGTCAGATACAGGGAATTATGAGAGTCTGGAATCAGAACAATCAATAAAGTTACATTGGGTGGATGTAGGGCTTGTTAGCAATTCTGCCATTATCTTTATTTACAGGCCGCCGGTTCCTGTTTTACAACGTAGGCTGGGTTCTTCTGAATGTGGATGGGAAGCCATGCAGGAACATTGTAAATCTCTATGGCAGTTGAGATTTAGAAAGTTGACAGTGAAGCATCAAGGAAATGCAGTGGTTGTTGACGGCATGGGAGGTCTGATCAAAGGAGACTTTAATAGAAAACACTTCTCTTGTCATAACTCAGATCGACAATAAATTCTATGCCCCTTGCATACATTGGCAAGAAAAGATGGAAAATATGTGGAATGTATATCAAACCCAGGTGTGTATATTTGAGTAAACACTAAAGCCTGTGACTGAAGGCGATTCACTGGGGTTTGATCCCCAGGACCATTTTCACGCTTGCTTTGTCAAGCATGGTGACCAGACTTCCAATTAGGGTTGCCAACCTCCAGGTAATAGCTGGAGATCTCCCGCTATTACAACTGAACTCCAACCGATAGAGATCAGATCACCTGGAGAAAATGGCCGCTTGGGCAATTGGACTCTATGGCATTGAAGTCCTCCCCAAACCCTGTTCTCCTCAGGCTCCACCCCAAAACCTCCCACCAGTGGTGAAGAGGGACCTGGCAACCCTACTTCCAATGCCCCTTCTTGCAGTGGTGTGGCTACCCTACCTTTTTTAGTGGCATAGCCCCGTTGATTTCAATGGGGGATGTTCAGGTAAGTTATTTATTTATTTTCGTTTTGTGGCCGGGAGTCCTTTGCGGCTGCGGTGTGGCTGCGCTGCTCCCGGACATCATCTAACTAACACCCCCACCCCTTAGAATTGGGCTGCCCTTGAGCTAGTTTCTTTTACTGCAATCTCATTCTTCATTCGAATAAGCTTGATTAATATATTGAAGTACATGAAAAATTATACATTTTCTGGAAAATGTTTTCCCCAGGGAACTTCAATAGGATATTCTGGGAATTGAATTTCTGTTTGTAGAGCAAAGTGGGACTTTAAATAATTATTGTGTAAGCAGTTAATATGCAATTTGCATGCAAAGAATCACATATAATTACTGTCTGTATGTGTGAATTGCTGTACACCCATGCATTGATTTACACTTGGGTACTGCAAGAAAGTATGTTGATAAAAAGGTCCTTTTTTAAAAAAAAAACAAAAGTATAATTTAATAGATTATAGAAAATAAAATAAAAACACAGTTTGTGAAAGTAACTGTGGGGAGGGAAGGGCGACAGGATATATGTGTTTTAATTAATTCCTGAAGCTGCCTTCTACTGTATCAGACCCTTGGTCCATCAAAGTCAGTACTGTCTCTTCAGACTGGCAGAAGCTCTCCAAGGTCTCAGGCTGAGGTCTTTCACATCACCTATTATGTGATCTTTTACAACTGGAGCTGCCAGGGATTGATCCTGGGACCTTCTACTCCACCACTGAGCCACATCCCGTTTGTCCCCTATTGTTTGGGGATGACATAGAACCTTCCTTGTCCTTCCTTGGGGATAGGGTGGTTTGCTGGCTACAAACCTGATTTCAGGAAAAGTTAAGTTCAGTGGCCAATGGGGAAAGGGGAGGGATTAAACAGTCAAAAGAGAAGAGACCAGGAGTGGCTGGATGAAGAATGCTGTTGTGTCCTTAATGCTAGGCATCAAAATAAGGAAGCAGCATAGTTTCAAACTGGAACACAGTTGAGTAAGTCCAGATTTTTTCTCTGTCTGGAGTTGCAGTGACAACAACTTCCTTTTCCCCTGTTCCTGCCCACGCCAAGTCCTAGACTGTACTTAGGGTTGCCAGGAAGCCCCAGGCCTTTGGAAGGGGGTGAGGGGGCAGGGTTGGCAGATCCAATTTGGGAAACTCCTGGAGATTTGGGGATGGATCCCGGGGAGGACAGAGATCTCAGTAGGGTCCAATGCCATAAAATCCACCCTCCAAAGCATCCATTTTTACAGGGGAGCTGATTTCTGTAGTGTAGAGATGAGCTGTAATTCCAGAGGATCCCCAGGTCCCGCTTGGAGGATAGTATCCCTACACATGGGATGAGGGCTGTCCCTTTGATGGCCCTGATGTGTGTGGGGTGCATTGTATCCTAGACCTTTGCTCAGGGACTCAGAGCTATTCAGCCTATCTCTGTATTCAGTTCCTACACCGAATAGTCCTCCATTATATTGGCTACAATATCTAACAAAATAGCTAGCCATGTACTTGATAGGACTGCCTGGTCTCAGGCTTTAATCGTGAGGCTCTGGTTTTGGGGTTTATTCGCAGAACGAGCAGGTAGGTTGAAATCTCAGGGTCATCAGCTCCCCTTGTGAAAGGAAGTACTTCCACTGGCGCCACCATTCAATGGGATGCCAATTCCATGTGATGCCCTCAGGCATCTGGTGACTTCATCAGATTGTGCCTTCTGAGTCTGATTAGCTGCTCTAATTAGTGAGGCCACCGTGGGTTAACAAATCAGATACCTCAAATGGTGGCAGCATCTGATGCAATTAAACAACACCCACTTGGGATGTCATAAAACACCCCGGTTCGAGCCAGCGTGGTGTAGTGGTTAAGAGCAGGGGTTTGGAGTGGTGGACTCTGATCTGGAGAACTGGGTTGGTTTCCCCACTCCTCCACATGAAGCCAGCTGGGTGACCTTGGGCTAGTCACAGCTCGCTTAGAGCTCTCTCAGCCCCACCTACCTTACAGGGTGTCTGTTGTGGGGAGAGGAAGGGAAGGTGATTGTAAGCCGGTTTGATTCTTCCTTAAGTGGTAGAGAAAGTCAGCATATAAAAACGAACTCTTCTCCTCCTCCTCCTCCTCCTTCTTCATGATACGTGAAACTTTCTTAAAACAGAAGACTTTAGGTACGGGCACCCAAAATTAGATTGTTAACTGATATAAGATGAATCACACCCATGGCAACAGATTTACTTTTTTAAAGTGAAGTAGAAATATGGTGAGAGATGAGTATGTCTACAGAGTACGTTTCTAGATCTTTCTTCCCAGATCCTAGGACTTGTCTTTGAACTTGCAACAAGCTACATCTCTGTTAAAGGTTTCTATCCCATCCCACAGATGGGCAGACTGGCCATTTATCTTACAGGGAAATTTCCTGGTGGGCCCTGCCCTAGAGGAGTACTGCTGGCCAGGAGCAAGCATACCCAACCTGTAGCAATTGTCAGAGCCTCAGGGGCCACTTGGCTCAGACTCTTCTAGGGTTGCACCTGGAGACTTCCTGCTATTACAACTGATCTCCAGATGACTGAGATCAGCTCCCCTGGAGCAGTTGGCTGCTTTGGAGGGTGGACTCTATGACATTATATCCTGCTGAAGACCCTCCCCTCCCCAGTTTCCACCCCCAATATCTCCAGGTATTTCCCAACCCAGAGCTGGCAACTCTAGACCCTTCATCAGCAATGGTAATTAGTGAGAACCAACATCGTGTAGTGGTTAAGAGCGGTGGTTTGGAACGGTGGACTCTGATCTGGAGAACTTGGGTAATTCCCCACTCCTCCACATGAGTGGCAGATGTTAATCTGGTGAACTGGATTTGTTTCCCCACTCCTACACATGAAGCCAGCTGGGTGACCTTGGGCCAGTCACAGCTCTCTCAGCCCCACCTATCTCACAGGGTGTCTGTTGTGGGGAGGGGAAAGGAAGGAGATTGTAAACTGGTTTGATTTTCCCTTAAGTGGTAGAGAAAGTTGGCATATAAAAACCAACTCTTCTTTCTTCTTCTTCCTCCTCCTCCAGTTGTCTTTTCCATTACTGCTGGAGGATTTCAGGAGGAAGCATTGGGTGAGCCAATACCTGCTGTTTGTGCTGCTGAGCTGAGTTAACCCTGAAGCACTGGCTTCTAGCACTACAGGGGCTCCTTGGTTTGCTCGAGGGCCATTTTAACTTCCCACAGGCCAGGGCATCAACTTTGTTTCGGTCTAGGGCTGATTTTGGTTGCCAGAATAGTGCCGGAGAAAAGGTCTTGTCTCCCGCTAACATCTCACATGCTTCACTGATGAGGGGAGCGGCACAAAAAAAAGAACAGCAATGAAATGTTCTAAAATATCCCACACGAGCCTAACTGACCATTACAGTCACCTTCAGGGGCCCTGCTTTGGGTTTCCCTATCATCTGAGGCTAGATAAGCTGCAACCTGAGAAATGGCCTTCTTGCTCATGGCACCCAAACTATGGAATTCCCTCCCCAGTGAGATTAATCTGTCCCTCCCATCATGGTCATCTGTCAGTGGGTGAAGACGATTCTGTTTTGTCTGGCATTCTCTTATTGACCTTCCTCATTTGTTTTAATTGCTGGTTATCAAATGTGATTTTTAGTGTCTTTTTATATATTTGCCACCTCGAGGGCCTTAATTGGGCAGAAAGGAGGGAGACATATGTTTTCAATTAATTAAAGGCATGATGCACATTAAATGACACAGTTGAACACTTCAATACATGGCTATGTAGAGCCAGCATGGTGTGGTTAAGACTCTAATCTGGAGGACTGGTTTTGACTGCCCACTCCTCCACATGAATCCTGCTGGGTGACCGTGGGCTAGTCACAGTTCTCTCAGAACTCTCTCAGCCCCACCTACCTCACAAGGTGTCTGCTTTGGGGAGAGGAAGGGAAGGTGATTGTAAGCTGCTTTGAGACCATTGGGTAGAGAAAAGCAAGGTGTAAAAACCAACTCTTCTTTCTCTTCTGCCCATTTTTCAACAAACATACATAAATGAACTGCACACCAGAATTCAGAGATTTGGCTTGCATCTGCAGTGAGGTCTACTGTATTTACCAAAATGTGTTGTCATTTGAAAATCCAGCTGAAGAGTGTTAGTCCGATGAGTCTATTCCAATGTTCTTCTTGAATGATACCTGGGATGTGTATACTGCTGGAACAGTGATAAATGGAGAAAAGTACGACTTTTGACACCTGACTAGCAGCACCAATTCAGCAATACAAAGTGTTGTTTCAAAAGCAAACAGAAAGTCTTAATGATACGCTGTAAATATGTATATCAAAGTAAGCCGGGGACAGGTGCAAACCATTTCCGGGGTGGAAAATCAAATATAGCTGTCATGACGCGGTTTGCCAAACCAAATATATTTTTTATTCTCCCTAACAAGTCTGTTCAATATTGTATAATTTCCTGTCTCCCCACTCCCCTCCTGCCCCAGGCTTTCTTTGGACCTCAGAACATTTCCTCATTGTTGGTACTTTTCAGGAGGGGGAAGCAAAAGAAAATAATGAGACCCTAACAGAAAATTATGTTTCACTGAAATGCCTCTCACTTGTGCATATGGTCTACTGACAGAATGTAATGTGTGTATTACTTCATCATTTAATTAGGACTTAATGCCAGTGCCATTAACATTCTGTGTGTTAATCTGAAAAGTTGGCTATTTATGGGCAGATAATGATGGCGGTCGTAACTTTCTTTTGCAGCAAAGGACTTCTGACTGTGCAATTTAATTAAAACTAATTTTTGAATTAACGGGGACTGGATATTCGTTTTCAGCTTTGTTAGGGATTCAGTATGTTTGAAAAAATTATTACCATATGCACCAAGCTGTATTTTTTTCTTGTGTTAGTCCTTCATTTTGTGCAAAATGGGACTAATTGGGACTAAGTCTGCCTGACATGTTACATATTTTCTATGCCAAAGACACCCTACATTTAGGAATTAGCATGAAACCTACCTGTAGGAAGTCATGGTGTCCTGTCTTATTGGGAGGAACCAAGGCTCAATGCTAAAACACATGCTTTGCATGCAGAAGGTCCCAAGTTCAATCCTGGCACCCCCAGTTAAAGGATTTCAGGAAGCAGTTGTTGTTGGGGGGACTTTTCTCCATCTGTTCCTGAGGAGCTAGTGCTAGTCCAAGTAGAAAGGTGGTACAGTGGTCTGACTTAGAACAAGGCAGTGGCATGTGTTCCACGGTGGTAAGAGGTGGTGACTTAGTCATAGAGGTCAAAGTCTTTGAACCTTGGCAACTCCAGAACGATCTCAGGTGCTGGGATAAGACTTCCTCCGCCTGAAACCCTGGAAAACTTCTGCCAGTCTTACCATACTGAGCTATGAGAGCCAGCGTGGTGTAGTGGTTAAGAGCGGTGGTTTGGAATCTGATCTGGAGAACCAGGTTTGATTCCCCACTCCTCCACATGAGCGGCAGAGGCTAATCTGATGAACTGGGTTTGTTTCCCCACTCCTACACACAAAGCCAGCTGGGTGACCTTGGGCAAGTCATATTCTCTCATCCTCACCTACCTCACAGGGTATCTGTTGTGGGGAGGGGGAGGGAAGGTGATTGTAAGCCGGTTTGATTCTTCCTTAAGTGGTAGAGAAAGTCGGCATATAAAGACCAACTCTTCTTCTTCTTCTTCTGTATGGACCAATGGTTGGACTCAGTGTAAGGTAGCTTCATATGATCTTATATGTTGAGCTGAAACTTCCTACGGGCATCCGTTCAGAATGTTTTGCTCTCTTTTCTTTCTCTATGAGTTGTGTTCTTTTCTGTCCTCTTCTCCTGTCCATCATGGTCTATTGACCAGTTCCTCTTTCAGATGTTCCCTCCAGTTTTAATTATTTCCTCAATGCACATGCTCTCCTTTCCAGTCAAAGGAGGTCTTTACCCCCGTAAAAGCAGTTAACATAAAAGTAGTCTATCTAAAACTATTTCGTGTCATATACATCAATAGAAGCTATCAGTAGATAAACAATGCATATTTAACACTCACGTGAATCTGGTCCCTCCAACACATTTCACCCCAGAGAAGATATCTGAGGGAGAAGCAAATATCTACAGATACCTTAAAAATGTAGGAAAGTCCTTACCCAGATACCTTTGTATGTGCATGTAAAATGCTGTCAAGTCACAGCCTTTGCCTTCCTCTGCACAGTAACCCTGGTATTCCTTGGTGGTCTCCCATCCAAATACTAACCAGGGCCAACTCTGCTTAGCTTCTGAGATCGGACAAGATCGGGCTAGCCTGGGTCATCCAGGTCAGGGTCCCAGATACCTCTACCACATGAAAATGAGCAGATTTACATATTTAGGCTGACTCTGTAAAATGGCTCTGTCTGTTGTAATTAAATCAATGGAGAGTTTTGTGGCACCTTAAAGACTCACAAAATGGATTGCATTTGTATCTCAGAAGCGTAGCAGGGATACCCTGGTTAGTACTTGGATGGGAGACCACCAGGGAAGTCCAGGATTGCCTTGCAGACAGTCAATGGCAGACCACCTCTGTTTGTCTCTGGTCTTGAAAACCCTGTGGGGTCACCGTAAGTAGGCTGTTACTTAACAAAACTTTCCACCACCACATACACCTTCATCAGTCAGAACCTACTTTGTCAGGTTTAGGGGGATCATCTTACTCACACAGACATCCACCGTCCTTCCCCCGCTACTGCCTCACTGGATCAATTCAGGAAACACTCACTTAGCCTCTTATCTTTTGATGCCCCATTGAAAAAGTTGTTAAAGTGGAATTTTGCAGCTACGTTATGTCTTTTCATTTATTTTCATGTAAATTGAATTACGGCAGCGTACCTGTCTCCGGCATATTAACAAAACAATTCATGTCTAGAGATGGCTTAGGAACATGTGGTTCTTCTGTGCAGGGAATGTCATTTTTTTTAAAGCCTAAGCAGGAAGGATTTTTCGGAGATGAGTATATCTCTCAGTGTAATGTTGCATACAGACTGGAGATTGCCTCTCCTATTGGATTGTATAATGAAAAATCAATCAGTTTAATGGTTGACAAACTTTGACATTCAAATAAAAATGTTCCTGGTATTTTCATCAAAGACCTGTAGGCAAAAACTAGATTCAGGGACTTTAATTTATGCAACAGTGAATGTCTGCCAAAACATTGTACAAATGACTGTATAATGAAGCAATAATAACTACAGAGGGGGGAGGGACGACAGGAAAAATGCAACTAAAGGCCAAGCTTTCTTAGTTTTTAAGTGATTATATAAATTCGCCGAGCTCTACAGTATGAAATACCATTTTTTTCTACTGTTTTCTTTACAACTCCAATCTTATTTTGAGAGCAATTTCTCCAAGTCATCAGATACGCATAATGTGATAGACTGTGCCATATTATAGCCAGTTGTGATATTACATGGAGAGTTCTGAACACCTTGCAGTAACCCATTAGACTGTCTTCCCACTTATATGGTGTTATAAAAACAGAGAAAAATATATAAAATTTGTAAGCACTGGAACACCAGTCCTGGATTCCTACGCATGCTCTCAGGGCTAGGGATGAGTCTGAATTTGGCATCCTTATTGGTTAAGTTTGGATATTAAAAAATGTTTTTAATGTGCTTATGAATACGGCATGACTAAATACAGGTTTACAGACACGAGCCTGTAAATGTATCAGCATTTAAGAGGGATAAATTATGCATGCAAATCATCTGTAGAGGCTGTGAGATGGGCCCCAGTTTGCAGTGAGAAATAAGGTGTTCAAATGGAGACTTGATTCACCTTGGTCTTCATAGCCAGTGTTCTTCTCTATGAGCTTCTGGAGCTCCTGCCTAGGATTCCTCAATCACATCCATGGAGGGTTAGTTGACTGGCTATATCTATAATTTAGGAGATGAAATTGATTTTCTGTAAGTACAGGCTGAGGAACAGAAAGTACATACTCACACAACAAAATGGAATGTATTGCTACAAGATGTTGCGATGGCTACCAGCTTAGGAGTGATTGAAATGGACCACTCTAAGTACCTGTGTCTGTGTTCCAAGACCATAGCATGATTTCAGTAAGCAGGCTGGACTACAACTTTTCTGTACAGCATTCCAGGTTTTGTCAAAAGCAGCCGTTGATACAAAACTGGGTTTTTTTGTTTTTCTTTCCTTTTTTTGCTGTGGAAGTGTTTCATTCATATGATTGTACTTGCAGGCTGAAGTGGTTTGGGGTAGGAAGGACTGTTGCTATGTCTTGCTTCTGAAATTTTGAGATTGCTCTTGGAAGGCTTTTGAAAGAGATTTGCAAATGATGTCTAAAATTGGAACTTCTATCGTGCCTCAGATTGTCAGAAGATGGGGTGGGGGGAAAACCAGGGATATTCCAGTGAACCATGCTTGGGAGCTTCTCAGGTGTCTATCTGGCCATGTGGAGTACTGGAATTAGAGTTGCCAGCTTCCAGGTGGTAGCTGGAGATCTCCTGCTATTACAGCTGATCTCCAGGTGACAGTGATCAATGCACTTGGAGAAAATAGCCACTTTGGAAGGTGGATTTTATGGAATTATACCCCACTGAAGTCCCACCCCTCCCCAAACCCCAGCCTCCCCAGGCTCCACCCTCAAAATCTACAGGTATTTCCCAACCAGGAGCTGGCAACCCTAGCTGGAATAGATTCAAAAGGAGGACACATCTAAAGATCCTTTGTGGTGGGGTGGAGGAGCAACTGTGGGGGAAGCTCGGCCTTGTGGGAAACAGAACTAGATGGTCTTTTGGTCGGATCCAGCAGGGCTTCTTACGTTTTAAGTTTGATCCTGGGTTCACTGTTCTTTCTTTCTTAGAATTATTATTTTTAAATAAAAAAAATCTTTACTTTTTCAGGCCACTCTTGCTGAGAAAGATGGCTTCAAACCATGCTGGTCCCCAACAGGAGAAGATAGAAAACAGGTAACTCTTTTTTTTAATAAGGCCAAAATTGGTTGAATTCATCACTATACTGATAAAAATATGAAGTGTTTGTGTGAAAAGTCTGGTGAAAAGTGTTTGGAAATACTAGTACCCTTAGGGTTGCCAGGCCCCTCTTTGTAACCGGTGGGAGGTTTTTGGGGTGGAGCCTGAGGAGGGAGGGATTTGGGGAGGGGAGGGACTTCAATGCCATAGAGTCCAATTGCCAATGCAGCCATTTTCTCCAGGTGAACTGATCTCTATCGGCTGGAGATCAGTTGTAATAGCAGGAGATCTTCAGCTACTACCTGGAGGTTGACAGCCCTAAGTACCTTTCAGATGTATACTCAAGAGAGTACAGATTGTCTGTGACTCCTTGCTGAATGCACCTCCAGTGGCAAAACCAGATTTGTCGCTATGTCATAAGAACACAAGACGAGCCCTGCCAGACCAGACAAGTGGTCCATCACTCGTCCGCCATCCAGTTTCACACGGCGGCCAACCAGATGCCCTGGAAAGCCAATGAACAAGGCGCAGAGACCAAGGCCTCCCCCTGATGTTGCCTCTTAGCAGTGGATTCAGAGATTTCCTACCTCTAATTGTGGATATTTCCTTTATTCATCATAGCTGGTTTCCACTGTTCCACCTCTCCTCTATGTGGGGGTCTAATCCCATTTTAAAGCAAATTTAAAGCTATTCTCTTATGTCCTATGTGAATGACCAGAGGAAGCACCTTTTTGAGTTTCACCAAACTCTTCCAGGCAAGAGAAGCAGGGCCAAACTGTGATCTGTAAATAGATCTTCTCAATGTTTTAAAAATCCAAACAGTATATTTGAGGAGACCAGATATGAATTGGGGCTAAGGCATTGGGAGATGAGAGGTTTAACCCTCCCCCTCCCATTTTGCTGATGGACACTCAGAACTCTCTTTCCTGTGAGGTTGTTTGACTGTTGAGAGCATTTCTGTAGTAGTACACAAAGCTATCTTGAGGCTAAGAAAAGGTTTCCTTTCCGTTTGGGGTCGGGTGGAGATGCTTCATCATATGAAAAGAAAAGGAATATGGGAGGGAATACATTGTAACATCTTACAATGAAGCTCGATAATTTACTAAAATGAATGATTTGGAAGTTTACTTTACCAACCTTCCCCCAAAAAGGACAAAACTGCTGCTTGACATTTGTAGACATCATTTTTGGCCATGGTTTCGCCATTCATTCATGCATCGATAACCCAATTCCACGGGATGTCGTCTGCAGCTGTTAGTTGGATGTGTCAAGGCCATGATATGATATGACAGGACTGGTTCGTTGCTCCGTAACATCAAATCATTCAGAAATAAAAGTGTCTAATTCTGTGCAAGGCTTTCTTTCTTTCTTTTTTTAAAATTTTTTTATTTTGATAACAAAGTATAAAACATAAAATGAGACAAACATATACAATAATAAAAAAATACAAAAGAGTATCAATTATTTAAACTACTTAATGCAATCAAAATTCAAAAATACCCTTTCACCCCACCACCCACCATAAAAAGTGACCCATCACCAGACTTCCGGAGAAGTGTCTGAACAGTTTAAAGATTACAATATTAACATTTACATAAAAGTATAAACCTTATTTCTATAACTCATTAACTAAAATAGTAAAATCCATTTTCACCAGTTTATCCCATTATGTGATGGCCTTCGCCCATGTTTCTTTAAATTCTTCCATATCTTTTCCATGTAGGAATTCTGTTACTTTGGCCATCCTCATATACATCCATAATTTCTCACTCCAGTCATTAATTGAAGGTTTATTTACTTGCTTCCAAACTTTAGCTGTTATAATTCTTGCAGCTGCAAAACTATATTGACATATGACCCTATCATTTTTGTCCATTTTACCTTGTGGAATCCCCAATAAACAAAATGCGGGATTCCATTTTACTCTAATATTAATCAAATTATTAGTTTCTCTTATTACTTTTTTCCAATTTTTTTTAATTTTTTTACATATCCACCATGCATGCATAAATGTTCCTCTTTCCTTACCACATTTCCAGCATAAATCCATATCTCCTTTTTTCATTTTACTTATCATCACAGGAGTTATATACCATCTATAAAACATTTTATATAGGTTCTCTCTAATTTCATTAGTGATTGTGAATTTAATTCTTTCTTCCATAAATTTCCCCATATCTCCAAATCAATATTATATCCTAGCTCTTTCATCCATTTCACCATTTCACCATTACTGGTTTAATCCTTTCTTGCTCTAAGTTTACTTCAATTAATAATCTATATATCCCACCAGTCCTTTGTTTCCCCTAATTAATATATTTTCTAATTTAGATGTATTTTTATTAAATCCGACTAACTTATCTTTATTAAATATATCTTTTAATTTATAATACATAAACCAGTCTTTAATTTTAAGTTCTTCTCTACTTCTTAGAACCCAATCTCCTTCTTCACAGTCCATAATTTCTCTATAAATATCCAAATCTAAATTTAATTGTGTCCCTCTCTTCATAAATGCTTCTACTGGATTAATCCATCCCAGTGTTTTATTTTCTAAAAACCTTTTATATTTTTTCCATATTTGAAAAACCGAATCTAATAATATGAAAATTAAAATCTTTGTTTACCTTATCTTTTTCATACCACAAATATGCATGCCATCCAAAGCGTAAGTTAAAACCTTCTGGTAACTTTGGCCCACCGCTTGCTTCTGCCGCCTTGTCTTCTTCAGGAGTATCTTTGGATGGACAACGTGCTGGTTTTGGAAGGTCTCTGTCATATCTTCTTAAGAATTGTTCAGCCTTGGTGGTATCTGTGATCTTGAATCTTTTGGCCTTGAAGAAAAAAGATATGCCTTGTGGAAATTCCCATCTGTGTTGAATCCCATTGAATCTCAACCTTTCCACAATTTCTGAAAAATCCTTTCTTTTCCTAAGTAGTCTTCGAGGGATCTCTTTCATTAACCTCACCGGTGTACCTTCTATTGTGAGTGGATTTGAGTAATGTTTGTTCAGGATCAGATCCCAGTAGCTTCTGGAAAAAAAATGGATTAAACAGTCCCTTGGAACATTATTTTTTGTTGCATAAGCAGAGTTAATCCTGTAAGCTGTTATGATCATTCCTTCCACAATTGTTTCATCTTCCTGGAGAAAATCAGCCAGGAATACTTTTAGGAAGTTTTTTAAATCTTTCCCTTCTGATTTTTCTTTAAGGCCACGTATACGAATGCAGCTTTCCTTTACTTTTAGTTCCAGCATCGCAGTGTAGTCATCACGTTTTCCCTCTCTCTCTTGGCTTGCTTCAATTGACATTTCCAAAGCATCAACCCTTTTTCTGGTGTCTTTGTTATCCTGTGAATGTTTCTGAAGTTTGACCATCTTGTCCTGTCGGACTGTCAAGGCTGAAATGCTATCTTTCAAAGCAGAAATGGCAGCGGTATTTTGTCCAATAGCCACTGTATTTTGTCCAATAGCCACTGTATTTTGAGTCAGTTCTTGTTTTACTGCTGTCACCTCCTGAAGTGTTTTGGTCATCAGTTCATGTAAAGAGTTCAGGGTGACCTCAGTTTTTTGTTTAGGAGTCATCTTTGCAGCCACAGATATCCCTGTCAGAACTGGTGAGGTGGTTAGTGGAGCAGTTATATTGGATACAGATGTTCTTCTCTGGGATGGCAAAGTTTGCTGAATCTGGAGCTGTTTAGGATCTTTAATGAGTCATTTCGGGTGTTTTTCTGTATCGTTTTTATCTTTGTCTCCCATTCCAAAAAACCCCCCTGTGTTGGCTGCAATTTATAATCCACAGAGAGGGGTGGTGGCACTTGTTGCTTTGAACATCAGTTTAAAATTTACATAAAGAGCTGGAAATCAGACTTGGTTTGTAATCCATACCTTAGAGAGCACTTTAGCACAACATCTTTAGTTTGTTGCCTCTTGCCAGCTATTATTGACTGCAAAAAGCTCAGAGTGGTAAGATGGTTGCTTAAGCTGGCAAGATTGAAATTCAAGTGCACCACAGCTGGCAAAAAGCCAGGTTTCACTTTGAAGCACGTTAGAGAGTTATAGATAGAGTCCAGAGTGCTTTTTCTTTAAATCAATAGCTGTAAGACACCTCAGTTGTGATATTAGTTACATTTTAATAAAATGAAAAAATGCACTTGCTGTTTTTAAATCGGGGTCTCCCCGCTGCTCTTCCCGGCTGCCTGAACTGTAATGGCGCCCGCTCCTCGGCTCACCCGTCCGAGCGATCGCCGCCGCTTCTGCAGCAACGGCCGCTCCTAGGACGGGGAGCTCACCGGCGTCCCGTTCAGCATCCCCTCTTCTTCAAGGGGTACCACTTGCCAGGTGTTGGGGGGGGCGGTTTCCCTGCCCCCGGCAGCTAATCCAGTGGAACTTCGTTTAGATAATAAATCATGGTTTGCTCTGAACCCTTCCAGTTTTAGACCCTCTGCATTTTTTTCTTCTCTGCCACACCTGGTGCTGGGAACCAAGATAAAAGCTCATAATCAAATGTAACACTGCCACCTATGGAAGATATTTGGAATTGCATCATATGAAGGCAAAAAGCTATCCCAGCATCCAGTGAATAAATACCAAGTATTTTAAAAGTGTATCCAAACCTCAAGCTTCTATGTTGTGTGTTTGTGTGCGTGTTATGTGTTGTCAAGCCACTTTCGACTTACGACGACCCTATGAATTGATGTCCTCCAAAACATCCTATCATTAACAGCCTTGCTCAGGTCTTGCAAGCTGAGGGCTGTTATTTCCTTTATTGAGTCAATCCATCTCCTGTTGGGTCTTCCTCTTTTCCTACTACCTTCAACTAAAACTAGTTTGTGCATTTTACATTTCATGTTTTGGGGGCTGGTTTCCAATTTATATATATTTATTCCGCTCCAGCTGAGGAAGCACTCTATTTACCTGACATAGTGGACTCTAGTCCAAGAAACTTCTACTACAATAAATCTATGAAATTTGAAGCTACCAAAAAACTCTCTCTTTCTATATGTTATTTGAACTGGGTTAATAGTTTTTCTCACTGATGGACCCTAGCAACCACAACTCTGCAAAGAGATTTGCCACTGAGAATTTCAGCACCTTTTCCAAACTACAATTCCCAGGATTCTTTGGTAAGGCAAGCCATTGCCATTCAATCAATATAAAAATTATATAAGCATGTATTATAGGTATATCCTAACTCTGTAGATCAGGATTCCCCAATGTGGCACCCACCACTAATTCCCCTGGTGCCTATTGAGATTTCTGGAAAATGGGTGAGGCCATTGTAAGATGGGGCTTGGAAGTTGCTGCCCTCATTCAAATGAAAGTAGCAACTGTAGCCTGTGGAGGATCAGGGGAAACTGGTAAGGACCCAGGCATTCCTTAACCAGTTCTATGCCCCCCTTCAGGCCTGACTGACTGTTGTTATGAGCCTCTTTTGCAAATAGGGTCGCCAACTTCCATGTAGTGGCTGAAAATCTCTCGCTGTTACAACCGATCTCCAGGTGATAGAGATCAGTTCCTCTGGAGAAAATGGCTGCTTTGAAAGGTGGATATGGCATTCTACCCCATTCAAGCCCCCCCCCCTCCTAAGGTTTCCAAGTGCCCAGTGTAGGCGGGCAAAATCCCACCAATCCACCCAGCTGCCTGCTGAGGGTCAGTGGGCAACACATATTTATTGTTATTTTCTTTGTCTTTTCTTCAAAGAAAATTCTCGTAGAAAGAAATACCAGTGTGCAACAGGGATGGTACACAAGTTTCAGAAAACTAAGCACACAAACAAAGTGGACTCTTACCCAGGCTTTTAAATGCATGACAAAATCTGAATTGGGTACCTCCTGAATCACAATCCATTTGGATAGCCCTCATGCTCGCAACTTTTTCAACAGCTGTTACATGACGTATATAAAAAAGGAAGCCCTCTTGTGAATGGAAGATGCTTTCCAAATGCAGAAAGGTACCTTGGGAAAGGTACCTTTATGCCTTGCCTATGTTCCCAGTTTAGCATCAAAGGATTGCCTCTCCCCCCCCCCCTTTGGAAATCTGTTCTAATGGTCAGGGATGAAAAGGATGAAGAAGAGTTGGTTTTTATATGCTGACTCTCTCTATCTTTTAAGGAGAATCAAACCAGCTTACAGTCTCCTTCCCTTCCTCACCCCACAACAGACACCTTGTGAGGTAGGTGGGGCTGAGACAGTTCGAAGCAAACTGTGATCATCCCAAGGTCACCCGGCAGGCTTCATGTGTAGGAACGGGGAAACCAACCCAGTTCACCAGGTCAGAGTCCGCCACTCATGAGGAGGAGTGGGGAATCAAACCCGGTTCTCCAGATTAGAGACCACCTCTCTTAACCACTACACAACGCTGGCTCCCAGGAAAGACTGGACCTCTTAGCTAAAACCTGCCTAGTTTAAATTGCCCAGGAACAAGCCAAGTTGAGCTGTAAGTCTGCACCTCAGGGGCTACTTAGCTCAGACTCAACCAGTGTCAACAGTGAGCCTTAGCTAGGGTTGCCAACCTCCAGGTACTAGCTGGCGATCTCCTGCTATTACAACTGATCTCCCGCCGATAAAGATCAGTTCACGTGGAGAAAAGGGCTGCTTTTGCAATTGGGCTCTATGGCATTGAAGTCCCTCCCCTCCCCAAACCCCGCCCTCCTCAGGCACTGGCCCCAAAACCTCCAGCCGGTGGCGAAGAGGACCTGGCAACCCTTGCCCGAGCTCACCCATTTCCATTGGTTGTCCTGGACAAAACAGCTGATGGACTGACTGATCACTGTAACTGCTAAGGACATGAGCCAAGCAACTCCTGCAGCGCTTATGGAGCTGCTGGTTCTTGGCACTGCTTTTTCCTGGCCACCAGAGGCCCTACAGTGCAGCGGCCAACTGGGAATTTCCCTAATAAGTTCAATGGCCAGTCTGCCCCGTTTGTCCCAATTTTCACTACAAAAGTAAGCAGATGTCCTAACAGCATTGGAGTGAGAAGTAACCTTTAAAAAAAAAAAAAAAAAAAAAAAAGCAAAGCACCCAGAGGTCCACCACTCCTTCTGAGCTCGGAAGTGGGCTCTCTCAGCACCGAAAGTCTAAACTGTCTGCTAGCTCCCCACTTGCGTCAGCAGCAAAACTGGAAGGGTTTTCTGTCCCCTTCACTTCTGTCAGCAGAAACACCCTGCCCGCCAGAAAGCACAGAAACATAATTTCAGCACTAACATAAGTATCAGAATGATTTACTCGCCTGCTTCACTCTCATTGCAGCTTTCAGGGGCTTCATTCATCAATATTTTATTTACTCGAGGTTATCTCATTTTTACCCAGCTGGCTTTCTCTTGCCTTCCCCTCCCTTGCCAGATGCTTGTGTTGTCCACATCAGAGGAAAGGAGAAACATACATAGCTTTGGGTAAGGTTTTGCTAGATGTGTTTCGTAGGCTTATCCACGAAGGATGAAGAAAGCCTTGAAACGATCCCTTCAAATAACCGTACTGTTCAGCTAGGATACCGAGGAAACACCTCATCCCATACAAGCCTGCCTCTGATCTGGTTCACACATCCAACTTAATGAGGTGATAGAATGGACTATGCCACTAAAGACTGCAGGTGGAGAATCCCTACTTTGAATCTTCCTTCACATTAAAAGAAAAAATCCATGCAAATTGAAAGCTAGCACCCGTGTTCTCCTTGCTTCCTGTTCTGGTTTTGCTACACTCAATTGTAGTAAGCTAAAGATCAGTCTGCAGGAGATATACCAGGCTATTTAGGGCTGGGTTATTACTTTATTACTTTATTTGGTTCTCACCAGAAGGCTGCTCCCTATACTCCTTGTAAACTATGCCCTAATACTGTAATAACCCAGCCCTCATCATAGGGTTGACAGGTCCCCCATCTCCACCAGCGGGAGGTTTTTGGGGCAGGGCTGGGGAGGAAACCATAGCATTTCAGGGGATTGAGTGCTAAAGTGTCCCATCACAATGTGGTGCTTCCGGGGGTAAACCCGGAAGTGACACATTTGCATTGTGCGCAATTGCATGCGCGTGTGATCGCTGCTCTGAGCAGCTCAGGGAATTGGTGGGCAATTGTCCACCGGAACTAGCAACCTGGCAACCCTACCTCAACAGCCCGGTATATCTCCCATGCCTGGCAACCTCTGGGAGCTTGGCAATGGGGACCAGGTGGCATCCAGTGCACTGTCACTTCCTGAAAACCAAAAGTGACATTGGGTATTTCTAGGAATTGCCAGAATGGCTGGGTGTCCTCAAAGACTTGGCCAGGGGTATTTCTAATCCCTGCTACCTGGATTCTTAAATGGAGATTGACTTTTTGCATGCGAAGCATCAATGAGCCATGGGCGAAACAAAAATTCGGCCTGTGGTGTTTGACCTGTGTTTGACTATTTGTCTGTGTACACCACTGCTTTGTTTGTAAGTAACTGGAGAATTATAAAGACTGATATGACATTTGCCTGGAAAAAAAGCACAGGGATTAAGAAAACAAAATGTTCTCTTTTTAAAACAGGCAAATGGTAAGTATTATTTTTCGGATCCCTTCTAGAATGCACACCCCAATGCGCTGGGAATCTATATGCAAGCCCCCTGAAAACGAACAGAAGCAGCACACATAACCAGAGCTTGGGAAATGAAGCTGTCAGTGGATTGTGCTCATAAAGCAGCCAACCATCTGTAGGAGCAACTGATGGCAGCAGACGAGTAAAAATCCAAAGATGACGATATTAAGAGTTCCTGGACACATTTTCCCGGAGCATTCTAATCGGATATGAAGACAGTTGGGCATCACTTATACAAGGCCTGGGAAACCATGATTTCTTTGATGGAGTGTCCCCACCAGGTCATCTGTGGCTTCGCGTATGGTCTCCGCTAAGAAAAACTGCCTTGCCGAAGCTCTGAACGTTGCTGGAAATGAATATGAGCTCTTGCAGCACAGAAATGAGAGAAGTTCAATTTTTGCTGCATCATTTTTCTCTGTCCCATAAGAGAAGACCTGCTGTGATAGATGCAAGTGGCAAAGCAGCTCCCTTTCCTGAAGTCCCGTGCATACCAACTGTGTACCTGAGCTTCCGTTCTCTGGGTACACAGTCTACCAAGGGGGTGCAGGTCTACTATTTTCTACTCCCTTCCTTGTTTTGCAATGTATTTTTAAAAGTGTACTGTAAGTGTGTGCGTGTATTTTATACAAGCATTTTGTTATTTGTTCTTATTGGTACTGAAATATGACGGACATTTCTGTTTAGCAAGGTTTACACAAGGTTTCCTGCACAATGCAGGAAATTCACAACTACCTCCCCCCCCACTCCCCCAGGTACCCCTGCTCTATGCCTAGAGGAACACACACACACACACACCCCTCCTGGCCAATCTGGCCTGGAGGAAAATTCCTTCCTGATCCCAAAAGGGTAATCAGCATTACCCTGGGCAAGTAAGAAAGGTCCACAAAAGCCAAGCACTGATTCATCCCTTCCTGCCCTCCCAGTTCACAGAAACAGCATCGCTGTCAGGTGGCCATCTAGCCTCTACTTAAAAACCTCCAAAGGAGAGCCCACTACCTCCTTAGGAAGCCTGTTCCACTGAGGAACCGCTCTAATTGTCAGGAAGTTCTTCCTAATGTTTAGCTGAAAACTCTCTTGATTTAATTTCAATTCATTGATTCTGATCCAATCTTTTGGTGCAACAGAAAACAACTCTGCTCCATCCTCTATATGACAGCTAGGGTTGCCAGCTCCGGGTTGGGAAATACCTGGAGATTTTGGGGGCAGAGTCTGAGGAGGTCGGGGTTTGGAGAGGGGATGGACTTCAATGCCATAGAGTCCAATTGCCAAAGCAGCCAAGTAGTAAGGAGTGATAAGTAATTAAATGCAAAATATTTCAAATACTTTGTAATAGTGGTCATACTGCAGATTGTACTATGCCAATAAAGTTATTTGAAATTTGAATAGTGGTCAAGGACCGCAATAAATTATATTACGAAATATTTCAAATAAAGAAATTAAAACCTAGTGTAAGAAAACCAAAGATGCAAATTTAGATTTCGCCATTATCTAACCTCCCCCATTTCAGGTCTTTTATTTGTTAATTTACCCCTTTCCCAAAAATAAAATACTTTTTTTTTAAAGTCAACCATTACCAGAAGAAGAAGAAGAAGAGTTGGTTTTTATATGCCAACTTTCTCTACCACATAAGGGAGAATCAAACCAGCTTACAATCTCCTTCCTTTCCGCTCCCCACAACAGACACCCTGTGAGGTAGGTGGGGCTGAGAGAGCTCTTAATAGAACTGTGACTAGCCCAAGGTCACCCAGCTGGCTTCGTGTAGGAGTGTGGAAACAAATCCAGTTCCCCAGATTAGCCTCTGCCGCTCATGTGGAGGAGTGGGGAATCAAACCTGGTTCTCCAGATCAGACTCCACCACTCCAAACCACCGCTCTTAATCACTACGTACTACACTGCACCATGTAATAATACACATAATGTCTGCACAGCATAACGGTTTGGATCCTGCTAACTTTCCCATTCCCATCTCACCCAGTTCCCTCTCTTCTGCAGTGCTCGTAAATCCCACAATCCCTGTCAGAATGAGGGCCCTGTGGGCAGGATCCGGGTCTATATATGGGAACCAGTGTGGAGTACAATTTTAGATTAGTACCAGGAGACTCAGGCTCTGCCATAAACTTAATTGGATGGTACAAGGCCAGCTGCTCTCTTTCCACCTGATCTGCTTTACAGGGTTGTTGTGAGGATAAAATGGAGGATAAAATTACATGATTTAGGGTTGCCAACCTCCAGGTGGAGCCTGGCGTTCTTCCAGAATTTCAACTGGTCTTCAGACAACTTAGATCAGTTCCCCTGGCAGAAACGGCAGCTTCAGAAGGAGGATTAAGAACATTAAAACACACACACACACACGCTGGACCAGACCAGGGCCCATCAAGTTCAGCAGTCTGTTCACACAGTGGCTAATCAGGTGCCTCAAGAAAGCCCACAAACAAGACAACTGCAGCAGCACCATCCTGCCTGTGTACCACAGCACCTAAGATAATAGACATGCTCCTCTGATCCTGGAGAAATAGGTATGCATCATGACTAGTATGCATTTTTACTAGTAGCCATGGATAGCCCTATCCTCCATGATAATGTCCACTCCCCTCTTAAAGCCTTCCAAGTTGACAGCCATCACCACATCCTGGGGCAGGGAGTTCCACAACTGAACTATTCTCTGGCATTATACCCTGCCATCCCCAGGCTCCATCTGCAAATCTCCAGAAATTTCCCAACCTGGAGCTGCCAACCCTTAGAGAAAGGGATGCAGAGACAGTGCGAGAGAGATTGAAAAATAGGAACCAACAGTGTCTATGGGATTTTCTCTTTCTTTTGCTGAGCATAGAAAGCAAATGTTCTGATGCAGAATTATGAAAACAAGCCACTGTTTAAGAGCCTGTACTTTGGAAAATTCGTTGGAAATTAATGAGAGCTGCATAGGAGCCTGTCTTGTTGAATTTTACTCTTTTAGGTGTTTAACTTTTAGGTGTTTAACTGGCAGATCTTTCACTTTGAATGATAAAGCCTTATGTAGAACACATTTCCACATAGCCTATATTAGATCTTCTCTTTCTTGCAAAGAAATTATGTTCCATAGTCCAAAAGTGATGGCAATTTTCGTTAGACTTGTAAGCGAGCAATTGCTTCCTTCGACTTAAAACCATTTTATGGTATATTACTTAATAAAAGATAACTTGAAGTATTTTAGAAAGCAGGCAGGATGAGAAACATTTACTGCCGATAAAATTTCCAGTCATATTCCTAAGTGTACACTAAAAACAAGAAACACTGAAGATGCTTTATATTAGTCTCCTTTGATACGCAACTCTTCGTTATTATCTGTTTTGTAAATTCTCCACTAGGTATCTTCTACTCAGAGCCAAAAAGCGAATTCAGCAAAATCTCATTGTAGACCTTTTTATTATTATTTACTTTATTGATATCCCACATTTCTCCCCAATGGGGACCCAAAGCAGCTTACATCGTTCTCTTCTCCTCTACTTCATCCTCATAACAACCCTGTGAGGTAGGCTAGGCTGAGAGTGTGTGACTGGCCCAAGATCACTCAGCCAGCTTCCATGGCAGAGAGGGGATTTGAACCTGGGTTTCCCAAATCCTAGTTCGACACTTTAACCACTACACTATGTTTGCTTTCTTCCCTAGAGCTCAGAAGGAAGGTTGCTTTTTTGAATGTTTACCACTTTTTTCCTTTAAGAAATGATGTCCCGGATTCAGGCATATAGCCTCTCTCTCTCTTTTACAATCCGGGACATATGTTCCATGATTGCTTTATTGTCACAAGATTGCCGTGACTGAAGAAGTTTGAATGAAATGGGAAATAATACCGGAAACCCATCTTTTGTTATTGGCATCTATGGACGTTTGTAATATTCTGACCACTTTTTTTGAGTGGTAGAGTTTGGACTTTCTTACATATGTATGAAAATTGTTATTATATATTGTACAACTGTGAATATATTCAGATTCATGTCAAGAATCAGATAAATATATAGAATTGTATTTAAGCTGCATAATTTTGCATTTTGGGGCCATAAGTGCTGTTATGTTTGAAGTACCTGGAGGCTGGCAACCCTAATTACAGCTAATCTCCAGGCAATGCAAATCAGTTCAGCTGGAGAAAATGGCTGCTTTGGTAGGTGGACTGTATGGTATTATACCCTGCTGAGGTCCCTCCCTTTTCCAAACCCTGCCCTCCTCAGGCTCCACCCCCAAAATCTCCAGGTATTTCCCAACCTGGAGCTGGCAACCGTATTTACTAGCATTGGCCAGAGCCTGTGCTTTTTCTATAGGAGTGCTCACCCTGTGGAATGAGCTCCCTAAGGAAGCGAGGTGAACCATTTCTAGAAGTTTTAAGGCCCTTTTATTATGTAGGGCTTTTAATGAGGTGTGGGCTGTAGGCATTTTTAAAGGGAGGGATACTTTGTAAATTTTAAATCTGGATTTGTAAGCAGCCTCGAGCCATAAAGGAAATATACGTAGATGAGTGCCATCACAACCAACTTAATGGCAAACCCAGGAAGGGGCTTTCAAGGCTGGTGAGAAGCAGAGATGGTTTACCATTGCCTTCCTCTGCAGAGTCTTCCTTGGTGGCTTCTCATTCAAGTACCAACCCTGCTTAGCGTCTGATATCGGGCTATACCAAGCTGCCTTCCCTCCCTATGAAAGAAAAGACAGGGTATAAATAAAGGTAGGGTATAAATAAAGTCAGTTTCAATTTTACAGGGAAGAAAAGTTATTTTTGGCAAAAACCTCTATCCCCAAGAAAAGCCCACATTTCAGAATGAGAATCAAACACCGCAAAACTTTGGTGGAGTAGTGGGTTAATATCGCTTTAGGGATGCGACCCTCTGGCTTGTGATGTTTTCTTAATTCCCCAATCCGTGTAATGACCTCTCTTTTACATAATTGGTATGACAAACATTTATTTTAGTTTAGCACACAAGATTGATCCCACAGGAGACCTCATTCACTTAAGTACCCAAGTAGCCTGCTATATTAATAATCCATTAATGGTGTGCATTAATATAGGAGATTCCTTATTTAAGCAGTTGTTGCAGCAGCATGACTGCTGAAGAAATTGATTCTGATCTCTGCTTTTGTGATGGGTGCCATTACATGGTCATTGTTTTACTCGAGCAGGCAGAGCAAAGAGTTGTTTGCTTGTTTAAATGTACTCACATGTGCAAGATGCTTAGGATCACAGCCTACAATCGTACCATCATATATCTGAACTTTTATCAAAACAGATAAAAGGAAGTATTTTTTTCACACAACGCATAGTTAAATTGTGGAACTCCCTGCCCCAAAATGTGGTGATGGCTGCCAACTTGGAAGGCTTTAAGAGGGGAGTGGACATGTTCAGGGAGGAAAGGGGTATTCATGGCTACTAGTTAAAATGGCTACTAGTCATGATGCATACCTATTATCTCCAGGATCAGAGGAGCATGCCTATTATCTTAGGTGCTGTGGAAAAGCAGAATGGTGCTGCTGCAGTCGTCTTGTTTGGGGGCTTCCTATAGGCACCTGGTTGACCACTGTGTGACCAGACTGCTGGACTTGATGGGCCTTGGTCTGATCCAGCAGGGCTTTTCATAAGTTCTTAACTCAACATGATATACTCCTGCATGCAGCATTAACATTTCATTTGCAAAATTGGTCCATTCTTAGCTTTAAGGATGGAGCGTGTGAGAAGCAAGGACTCCCAATTAGCTCTTAATGCAGTATTTCACAGCAAATTGTAAAATCCTAGTCGTTCCTTCAACAAAACGTTTAATGGCTAATTTTATTTTGTAAGTGAGGAATTTTTCACTGAGTCCCAACTCCCAAATGATCCTGGGGTATAGCTGGAACAATAGCCGAGGTTCTTCACTGAGAAGATCACTATAACAGACAGATTGCACTGAAACACCAGTGGTAGTGATCAACCTGCGATACAGTCACCCAGCAAGTTTCATGGCCGAGAAGGGATTTGAACCCAACACTAACCAGTGCAACATACAGGCACACAGTGTCACCCAATGCCAAAACCCATGAGGTTGTCCATTCTGCTTCAAGGTATCATACGATGAGTAACATACATGCAAGTATAAATAGCTGCATGAACTATCTTTGTGTGAGCCTTCCGTAAAGTTGCTGTTGGGACAGAGCAATGTTTAAATAGGTGGAATGGATGGGGACACAGGGCTTAGACATTATCGAAAGTACCCTCTTGTCAGCTCCATTCTTGTTAACATTGGACCAGTTTAGACTGGCTGTATGATGTGGGGAGGGGCCGTGGCTCAGTGGCGGAGCATCTGCTTGGCATGCAGAAGGTCCCAGGTTCAATACCCAGCATCGCCAGTTCAAATGATCAGGTAGTTGTTGTTGTGAAAGACCTCAGCCTGAGGCCCTGGAGAGCTGCTGCCAGGCTGAGTAGACAATACTGACCTCAACAGACCAATGACCTGACTCAGTATGAGGCAGCTTCATGTGTTCATGTAGCTGGAGGGGACAGTGCACACCCGGTGGGCCAGCCCCACGTCCAGGGTTTGGGGCATCCAGACTTCTCCATCTGGTGTGATTTGGTGTATGTCGGTGCCTTTCACAGTGTTGCAATTCTACATTTTACCATATTTTCTCAAAAGGAAGAAGATCCGGAATGTAAGACGACAATCTTAAAAAGTATTATACACACAAAAAATTAATATTTGACACAAATGTAACTTGTATGACAATGTAAGAGGACCTCCTCCCCCTGTACTTTTGATGGCATAGTTGTGAAAAAGAAACCTAGTCTTGTGTTTGAGTAAACACTGCATCTTTTAGTTAACAATGCATACAGAGCTCGCTAAACTGAAGTGCACAGAACCACACGGAGAGACTCTGGCCTCAGGGGTGGGGTTGGCGCACCAAGCGGCTCAGGTGATGAAGCACCCTCTCCCTTCTACCTGCTTCCCACCATACATAGGGTAGGTTTATATTCCAAACTGGCCCAGTTTTGAACCCCTGGATTCACATTCTGGCTCTGGCTTCTCAGTTTCCTGATCCGGGGAAAATGTGGATGGAAAGAATACCGTGTCCGGACCGGGGAAGCTCTAAAGATAAACGCATTAATGTGGGAGCCATTCAGGCACCATGGTGACGACGAGCGTCATTCAAGCAACAGTGAAACAAATGGCTTTGTAGCCAGTGCAGGGATTGGACGATAAGGCGTGGGGTCTGCACGTTGAATGATGAAGATGAAAAGAACTATTGAATAGCTGCCTCATTCGCTGAGCATCATCCATCCTCCGCACTGACGGGCAGCCAAGCTAGCACTGAAACAAACAGACCAAAAAATAACATGTTCTCGTGTAATTAAGCACCGCTTCACGTATCATACGCAGATGGGAGTAGGACTCTCATTTCAGAAGGCCACATCAGTTCTTGTAATGGCAGTGTGGCATAGTGGTTAGAGTGTCGGCTCACTTTCTGAGAGGCCCACATTCAAATCCCCACTCTGCCATGGAAGTTTGCTGAGTGACCTTAGTTGGGCCTGTCACATATTCTCAGCCTAACCTCCATTTCAATTATTTGTTGGTTGGTTGGTTTACAAAATTTATATCCTACCATTCTGCCCTTACAAGGGCTACCAAGGGGAATAACAATTTAAAACATACATGATAAATTACATTATAAGCCCATTAAAATAAAGCCCCCTCCCAAACAGACCTAATTAAAACAACTTTAAGGTAAAGGTAAAGGTCCCCTGTACAAGCACCGGGTCATTCCTGACCCATGGGGTGATGTCACATCCTGACGTTTCCAAGGCAGACTTTGTTTACGGGGTGGTTTGCCAGTGCCTTCCCCAGTCATCTTCCCTTTACCCCCAGCAAGCTGGGTACTCATTTTACCGACCTCGGAAGGATGGAAGGCTGAGTCAACCTTGAGCCGGCTACCTGAAACCAACTTCCATTGGGATTGAACTCGGGTCGTGAGCAGAGCTTGGACTGCAGTACTGCAGCTGACCACTCTGTGCCACGGGGCTCTAAAATATATATATACAACAGTTAAAATACATACGAAACATAAAACATTGGTTAGAAAGGAGGGATCATTGAGAGAATGCCAAATTAAACAAATGAAACAAAGAATGTGGGCCTCTCAGAAAGTGAGTCGACACTCTAACCACTATGCCACACTGCCATTACAAGAACTGATGTGGCCTTCTGAAATGAGAGTCCTACTCCCATCTGCGTATGATACATGAAGCGGTGCTTAATTACACGAGAAAGAGAACGGGACAGATGAATCTCCCTGGGGAGAGAGCTCCAGAGCTTTAGGTGCCATGACCAAGAAGGCCCTTTCCTGAGTTTTCCTCACAACAAGCCACTTTGGGTCCTTACTGGGGAGAAAGGTGGGGTATAAATGAAATTAATTAACTAATTCCAGGCATGAACTTTGCAAACTCAGTGGAACTGGAATGGTTAGTATCATCCTCACGTAGGAAAACATGATTATATGTGAGGAGCAGCACGGATATTTCTCACCGCAGTGTTATTCTCACAATCATGTAATGTAGGTCACGTGGAGAGAAAATGACTGCCCCAAGGTCATCTCATGAATTTCAAGGCTGAGTGGGGACTGGACTGCCGGTCTACCAGATCCTTGTCTAGCTCTCTAACCAGTACATCACCTTGGCTCTCGCCATACAGTACTTCACAGGATCTCCACAAAAGATGGAGGTTCATCCTGGATCATGACCCAACCACTACCTCCTCAAGGCATGGGCCAATGGCAGGGATGAGGGGCAGTTAAAATTGTCTCCCCGTGGAGTCTTGTGGATCCAACAGGTTTCTGGAAAATTCTGGGGGAGGGTCCTAAATGACAGCTCTGTTGAGACTAGAATGAAGCTCCTGAAGGTTATTGATTGCTCCCTGTCAGCCTCACTCCCCTTGAGGCCGAATCTGGCCCCTTGGTGTCCTATGGAGCCGGATGACCTGAAAAGGACTGGGTGACGTTTAGAACAGTTTTGGGGAAAGCATGAATTTATTCCGACAGAGAGAAGTATACAATTCATTGGAAAACCTAAGAGGCGGCGGTTACATAGGGTTGCCAGTTCTGGTTTGGGAAATACCTGGAGATTTTTGAGACAGAGCCTGAGGAGGGCGGGTTTGGGGAGAACATGGACTTCAGTGCCATAGAGTCCAATTGCCAAAGCAGCCATTTTCTCCAGGTGAACTGATCTCTGTCGGCGGGAGATCAGTTGTAATAGCAGGAGATCTTCAGCTGGTACCTGGAGGTTTAGCAAACAAAAATTAGCGTGCTGTAAGTTACCTGGAGGTTGGCAACCCTACATTTACAGCAACAAAATTCTATTTCGGTTCTACTGTGACATTAATTTGTTCGCACCTTGCCGAGACTCTGGAGGGCTACTGCCAGTCTAACACCAGGTTAGAGGGACTAGTGGTCTGTCCCAGGATAAGGCAGCTTCATCTGCTGCCTGCTTTGAATGTCAAAAACAAGAAGCTATTTAGCAACCGGCAGCTGGACAATGAAGAAAGCTGACTGGAAGAAAGCTGATTCATTTGAAATGTGGTGTTGGAGGGCAGTTTTATGGATACCGTGGACCTCCAGAAAGACAAGTAAGTGAGTTCTAGATCAACTCAAATGTGAACTCTCCCTAGAATAGGGTTGCCAACCTCCAGGTACTAGCTGGAGATCTCCTGCTATTACGACTGATCTCCAGCTGATAGAGATCAGTTCTCCTGGAGAAAATGACTGCTTTGGCAATTGGACTCTATGGCACTGAAGTCCCTCCCCTCCCCAAACACCACCCTCCTCAGGATCCGCCCCCAAAACCTCCCGCCAGTGGCGAAGAAGGAGTTGGCAACCCTACCCCAGAAGCTAAAATGACTAAACTGAGGATATCATACTTTGGTCACATTATGAGAAGACAAGAGTCATTGGAAAAGATAATCATGCTAGGAAAAGTGGAAGGCAGCAGGAAAAGAGGAAGACCCAACATGAGATTACTTGACTCAAACAAGGAAGCCAAGGCCCTCAGTTTGCAAGCCCTGAGCGAGGCTGTTAACGATTGAAGGTTTTGGAGGTCATTAATTAATAGAGTTGCCAGAAGTCAGAAAGAACTTGGCAGCACTTAACATACACCCACAGGCCAGAATGCCAGATTGGTGGGCTGCCGTCAGCTGTGTGTATAGTAAGTTTTTTAAAAATAATAACCTAAATTAGGCAAGTGCTTATTTCAAAAAAATTGTCAGATGAAGCTGTTCAGTGTGTATGTGTAAATAAATGTCTTATTAGCAATTCATGCTAATTCATGTTGCTAAAAGCAAACAAACATGGGGCGAAAACACATGGTTGCTTTAGCCTCCTCTATTCCCTGTTTCAGCCAGGATTCAGCCAGGATCCAGCCAGGATCGAACGCATGCGTTTCGCCGAACGTGCTTTCAATCCTGGTTGAATCCTGGCTGAAACAGGGAATAAAGCAGGCTAAAGCGACCATGTGTTTTCGCCCTCAGTGTCTTAAGAGTTCATTTTCCCTCTCCTTTAACCAATACTCTAGTCTCTACATCCTCCTATTTGAATTTCCTTCTAAACTAATTGCTTTATACTGACCCCTGCTGGGGAAAGCAAAACACTAACTTTCCCCCTCCCAATTTCAGTTCGAGATTTACTTTGCTTGCACAACATAATGTACCCAAGGTTAAGCCAACCTGCCATATACCTTGATATGCATTATTTATTAATTAAGAGCGACTGCAGCTTTTCCATACTGGTTGTTTACTCTCAACAGAACCCTAATAGGTTGGCTACCAAACAATCAGCACCTCAGGTAGGGCAGAGCACAGGGCCAGCCCAAGGGTCTTCAGTGCTCTAGGCCTGCTGCTAGCCAGGCACCCCCATACGTACCACAACCTGGGTGTGCGCATAGCCACCATGCCCAGAGCCAAGCCTTTGCACCCCAAACACAAAGGCATGCACGGATTTGGGTGGGAGAGGAGACACCACCACACCATGAACCAGATGGGTGGGGAATCCAGCGTCGGTAGCAGATTCGGAGACCATCTGCTCTTCCATCCTCCCTTTTTCCTTTATGGGAGTGGAAAGGACTGGCTGGGAGAGCAGATCCCCGGTAGGAGCACTAGGGCCAGAGTTACTGCTAGGGGTTGCAGTTTGCAGCCCCAACACCCCCCACCCCTAGGGTGGCCGGGCCCCTCTTCACCACCAGCAGAAAGTTTTTGGGGTGGAGCCTGAGGAGGGCGGGGTTTGGGGAGGTGAGGGACTTATGCCATAGAGTCCAATTGCCAAAGCGGCCATTTTCTCCAGGTGGACTAATCTCTGTCGGCTGGAGGACAGTTGTAATAGCAGGAGATCTCCAGCTAGTACCTGGAGGTTGGCAACCCTGCCCACCCCTCTGTCACCCTAGGAAATCACCTAGAGATGCCTAGTGGGTGAGCCGCCCTTGGCAGAAAACCAAATCACATTGAATTGCCTTATGAAGTTGTCTGTGCATTTTTGATGGGATTCTAAATATTTTTATTTTACCCCTTCCTTAGCCTGTTTTGTTCCTAGTGCTGAATCTCTCCCCAAGATGGTGGGCAGAGAAAGAAGGCCTACTCTCCAGGAACATGTTCATGTACTTGTTTATATGTTTATAGAAGAAATAAAATTAAAAAGTAATATCCTATCCTCACACTATTCAGTGCGTGAGCCCTGCTTTCCTCGATGTATTGCTGAGATGGCCCTGCGAGCATTCAGTTTCATTTCTTTTTGTATTTGTTTATATTTTTCAGTGGTTTGCCCCAAGTTTCACTGTTGGGTCTGTAGATTTGTTTCTGTTTTGTGCACACATTCAGTTTCTTTATGCAATGGATAGGTTTACCAGCTCTGGCTTGAGAAATACTTAGAGATTTTGGGGGCAGAGCCTGAGGAGGGAGGAGTTTGGGGAGGAAAGGGACTTCAATGCCATAAAGTCCAATTGCCGAAGTGGCCATTTTCTCCAGGTGAACTGACCTCTATCGGCTGGAGATCAGTTGTAATAGCAGGAGATCTCTAGCTAGTACCTGGAGGTTAGAACAACTCTAGTACTGGGCTCAAACAAACAAAATCAAACAATGCACAAGCAAACTATGCAAACATATGTTGTGAAACTTATACATCTACAAACAAGTGAAAACGTAAGTGAAAAATATATACAAGTATATCCAAAATGGAAAATGAAAAGTCTCTTTCAAGGTAAGTCTCTTTCAAAATAAGTGAAAGTCTTATCTCTAGGTGTTCCTTGAAGAAACACCTAGAGATAAGACTTTCACTTATTTTGAAAGAGACTTACCTTGAAAGAGACTTTTCATTTTCCATTTTGGATACACTTGTATATATTTTTCACTTACGTTTTCACTTGTTTGTAGATGTATAAGTTTCACAATATATGTTTGCATAGTTTGCTTGTGCATTGTTTGATTTTGTTTGTTTGAGCCCAGTACTAGAGTTGTTCTAACTATCCTGGTAGTACTTGTGCATAATTTTTCCAGACAGTACCTGGAGGTTGGCAACCCTACCCCCATAGGCAAAATTAGGAGAGAATAGGTACCGTCAGTTGGATTCCAGGTTCTGTTCCACTAATGGTAGCACTTCCTCTCAATGCAGGGAGCCTTCCCCTCTTGACAACAGATCTGCAGGACCCAACCCAGTGAGTTAACCAGGGACAGGGACTAGAAAAAAAGGGAGGGATCTCAGGTAAATAAGTAGGGTTGCCAACCTCCAGATACTACTAGAGATCTCCTGCTATTACAACTGACCTCCATCCGATAGAGATCAGTTCCCCTGGAGAAAATGGCCACTTTGGCAATTGGACTCTATGGCACAGACGTCCCTCCCCTCCCCAAGCCCCACCCTCCTCAGGCTCCACCCCAAAAACCTCCCGCCAGTGGCAAAGAGGGACCTGGCAACCCTAAGGTAGAACCTGGATTTCTCCTGGAATTACAACTTATTTCCAGACTACAGAGGTCAGTTTCCCTCGAGGAAAAGACAGCTTTGGGGTGCAGACTCTGTGGTATACTATAGAGTCTAGTAGAAATTGAAGTCCTAGAGTGACCACATCTCCAGTGAACCTTCTACTCCTCCCGAAACTCCACCTTCCCCGGGCACCACCAGGAATTTCCCAAAGCAGAGTTGGGAACCTTCTGAATAAGGGACTCTTGGTGCGTATAGGAATAAGATCCTTAGGGAAAGGGTGCTATGCAAATAGAAGAGAAAAATAATCCAATGGGAAACAAATACATTGTTGGAGAGCCAGCATGGTGTAGTGGTTAAGAGCAGTGGTTTGGAGCAGTGGACCCTAATCAGGAGAACCGGGTTTGATTCCCCACTCCTCCACATGAAGCCAGCTGGGTTAGTCACCCAGATTAGTTAGACCTTGGGCTAGTCACAGCAGACACTAATCTGGTGACCTGGGTTGGTTTCCCCACTCCTACACATGAAGCCAGCTGGGTTAGTCACCCAGATTAGTTAGACCTTGGGCTAGTCACAGCTCTCTTAGAGCTCTCTCAGCCTCACCTATCTCACAAGGTGTCTGTTGTGGGGAAGGGAAGGTGATTGTTAGCCGGTTTGATTCTTCCTTAAGCGGTAGAGAAAGGCGGCATGTAAAAACCTCCTCCTCCTCCTCCTCCTCCTCCTCCTCCTTGTTTCCTGGAAGAACTGAATGGCCTGAAGAACAAACAAAACTTTAAGCAATCCAGCAGAGGGCGCCGTGCTCTCAGTTTTCATTTTATAGTGCAGCTTCGCATATACCCAAGGGGTCATTACCTACCCTAATAAATCCAGACTTCATTAAATTGACCCTCAGGGTTGTATTTCCACGTTCCGTCTGTCTCTTTGGAATCTTGACATTTCGGAACCCCCGCTTAAAATGAGTATTACTTTTACAACTGGTTGCAAGCGGCCTTATTTTTATGCCTCCTGGGGTTGAAGAGGCCATGCCAGCAAAGGGGCACAAAAGCTTGCTTTGTTCCATTAAATGGAGGATTAGGCAGGTGTTCATTTCTAATAAGTTAGGGTTGCCAAGTCTCCCCTGGCCACTGGCGGGGAGCAGGCATAGGGTTGCCAGCTCCACGTTGGGAAATGCCTGGAGATTTTAGGATGGAGCCTGGGGAGGACAGGGACCTCAGTAGGGTACAATGTTATAGAGTTCACCCTCCAAAGCATCCATTTCCTCCAGGGGAACTGATCTCTGTAGTCTGGAGATGAGCTTTAATTCTGGGGGATCCCCAGGTCTCACTTGGAGGCTGGCATTCTATAGGGTGAAATTAAATATATTCAACAGGTTGAAATTAAAGCAAAAGACTTTTCGGCTAAGCTTTAAAGGAAGAACTTCCTGACAGTTAGAGCAGTTCCCCAGTGGAACAGGCTTCCTCGGGAGGTGCTGGGCTCTCCTTTGGAGGTTTTTAAGCAGTGGCTAGACGGCCATCTGACAGCAATGCTGATTCTATGAATTTAGGCAGATCGTGAGACGGAGGGGCAGGAAGAGATGAGCCAATGCTCGGCTCTTGTGACCCTTTCTTATACGACCAGGGTAATACCTATCACCTCTTTGGGGTCAGGAAGGAATTTTCTTCCAGGCCAGATTGGTCCAGGGATCTTGGAGGGGTTTTTTTTTTTTTTGTGCCTTCCTCTGGGCATAGAGCAGGATGTCACTGAGGGAGTTCGGGGAGGTACCTGTGAATTTCCTACATTATGCAGGGAGTTGGACTAGATCCTTGAGGTTCCCCGTCAGCATGGTGTAGTGGTTAAGAGCGGTGGACTCTGATCTGGAGAACCGGGTTTGATTCCCCACTCCTCCATATGAGTGGGCAAGGCTAATCTGGTGAACTGGATTTGTTTCCCCACTCCTACACACAAAGCCAGCTGGGTGGTCTTGGGCTAGTCACACTCTCTCAGCCCCATCTACCTCACAGGGTATCTGTTGTGGGGAGGGGAAAGCAAGGTGATTGTAAACCAGTTTGATTCTTCTTTAAGTAGCAGAGAAAGTCGGCATATAAAAACCAACTCTTCTTCTACTACTTCTATCTAATCTTTTAGATGGTTGTTAATGCTAATTTTCTTCCTAATTTTACTGTAGTGTCCTAACCTGCTCTGGATGTAGTGGGCTGATTTCTTCTACACTAGTGCACATAACTTTTGCGCATGCTGAGGAGCACCAGTCACTTCCTTGAGGGAAGCAGGGCTGCAGCCTATATTGAAATGAATGGAGCCAACGGCCCTTGTGGAGAGGGAGGAGCCAGTGTTCCCTCTTTATTTTTTGGTTGGCCCCGCCTCCTGCAGCAGCCATTTTGTGATTGCATCCACCACCCTGTGTCAGAATTCCAAATGTGCCTGCAGGCTCAAAAAAACTTGGAGACTCCTTTAATGCATCTCTGTTCGTGGACAGAAGAACTGTGTCGGTAGAACGTGGAGTACAGCTCTCCTGGGACTATACCTCTTCAGAATGCCAACGGGGGATCATATACCAGAATAATTCCCTGCATATAGAAAACTACTTCATCAGGAAGTCAGCTAGATTAGAACCTGTCTCCACAATATTCTGGTTTTCCATATGTGTTCATGTTCATGGAGGAGAGTGGTATTCATGGCTTCTAGTTAATATGGATACTTGTCATGATGCATACCTATGCTCTCCATGATCAGAGGAGCATGCCTATTAGGTGCTGTGGAACACAGGCAGGATGGTGCTCAGTTGTCTTGTTTGTGGGCTCCCTGGAGGCACCTGGTTGGCCACTGTGTGAACAGACTGCTGGACTTGATGGACCTTGGTCTGATCCAGCATGGCCTTTCTTATGTTCTTATGTGGGGAGTAACAGAACATTGACATGGGTGAACCTCCCCATATTTGAAAGAAGGATCCAACACCTCAACATGATGATTGTTTGGGTTGGAGAAAAAGTCTTGCAGGAAGCGATTCCACTGAACACCCTCCCCCACCCTGAATTCATTAACTTTTCCTTGAGCGTTGAGCTCATGATATTTGGTTTTCTTCCTGCTAGCTGACTTTGGCATGCGAGAGCTTCTGTTTTCTGGTAGCAAAATCCAGCATAAGGCGGGATTAAGAGGTGTCTGCCCATCGCCTGCGGATTTAAGGCTGGGTGTCTTGTCACTGAGTGTGCAGAGTGCTGCCACTGAAAATCCTCGTATTTGAGGTGGTAGGAAAACTCCAGGGCTTGATCCACGATGGCTGTTTAATACATCCCAGCTCTCCCTTGGGACCGCAAGCAGCCAGTTGCAGGTATGCAGGTGTGAACGTGACCCCGGATCAAAGTAAACCATCAGACTGCACTATCAGGCCGTTCCCACCCTTCCCTTATTTCTTTTGCCAGCGAACTCTCCGGGCCCAATGTTTTGAACCCTGCCCCTTCCTGATGGCTGTGAACCTTCCGTGTGCGCATTAATGTTTATTGCCTAACGCATGACATGTGTTTTCACACAGCGCTTATCAGGCACGGGCATGTGAAGCGGGGTAACACCTGGCATGGTGGGGATGTGGGCGACACCACAACGGGCGGATCGCTTGCAATGCTTTCATCGTTCCCAATCCCGGTGCCAGGTGCCAAAATCTGGATGGAACCCATTGCCAAAAGGCGAGTCAAAAATTGCTGGAGCACATTTGTTGTGGCACTTTGCCCGGTCGGTTCATAAGAAAAGCCCTCCAAGGTTGGACCGGTGGTCTGTTTAGCTCAGTTTCTTTCCCCAACCCTTTGCTTCAGAAGGTCCATGAAGGGTACAGAGGCCAAGAGACCTCATGCTGCTGACTCCCCACAAATGGCGTTCAGAAGTTTGCTGTCTCTGAACGCAGAGTCTGATGCCTGATAGCCATCGATGGGCCCAGCCTCTATTGGAATGTGTCCAGTCCCCTTATAAAGCCTTCTGAGGGCCAAGCTACACAATATACTCAACACATGCCAGGTCATGGGTATGTGACTGTAGGGTTGCCAAATTCAGATTGGGAAATTCCTGGAGATTTGGGGGTGGAGCCTGGGGAGGACAGAGTTTAGGGAGGGGAGGGTGCTTAGCAGGGTATAAGGTAGGGTTGCCAAGTCCCTCTTTGCCACAGGTGGGAGGTTTTGGGGGCAGAGCCTGAGGAAGCTGGGGTTTGGGGAGGGGAGGGACTTCAATACCATAGAGTGCAAAAGCAGCCATTTTCTCCAATTGAACTGATCTCTATCGGCTGGAGATCAGTCGTAATAGCAGGAGATCTCCAGCTAGTACCTGGAGGTTGGCAACCCTAGTATAAGGTAGGGTTGCCAGTTCTGGATTGGGAAATACCTGGAGATTTTGGGGGTGGAGCCTGTGGGGGGCAGGGTTTGGAGAGGGGAGTGACTTCAGTGGGATATAATACCTTAGAGTCCACCTTCCAAAGTGGCCATTTTTTCCAGGTGAACTCATTTCTGTCATCTGGAGATCAGTTGTAATAGCGGGAGTTCTCCAGCCACAACCTGGAGGTTGGCAACCCTAGTATAATGCCATAGAGTTCTCCCTCCAAAGCAACCATTTTCTCCAGGGGAACTGATCTTTGTGGTCTGGAGATCAGTTGTAATTATGGAAGATCTCCAGGCACCACCCAGAGGTTGTTAACCCCAGCTGGATTTGCAGTCAGACATATTTTGAGGGAACTCACCTTAAAAAGCATTCATTTACTTGGTGCTGCGAGGAGGTAGAGGGAGCTTTCACTTTCCCTCCCACCTCCTTTTTGCTCTTTTTCTCTAGGAAGGACACATCGAGCCAGAGAAAGGGCAAAAAGCCCACCTACCCACCCACCCAGATACCTATCCAATGTCAAAAATGGGGTGGGAGAGAAATTGGAAGCTTCTTTTCCCACCTTGCAGTGTTGTGTGGATGAGTGCTTTTTGAGTTGAGCTCCCGTGAGGTACATCTGGCTGCCAGTCCAGTCATGCCCCTGTGACCTGGCTCCTTCTTTGGAGGTTTTTAAGCAGAGGCTAGATGGCCATCTGATAGCAATGCTAATTTTGTGAACTTAGGCAGATCATGAGGGAGGACAGGAACGGATGAGTCAGTGCTTGGCTCTCAAGGCCCTTTCTTACATGCTCAGAGTAGTAGAAGAAGAAGAGTTGGTTTTTATATGCCGACTTTCACTAGCTTTTAAGGAGAATCAAACCGGCCTACCATCTCCTTCCCTTCCTCTCCCCATAACAGACACCTTGTGAGGTAGATGTGGCTGAGAGAGTTCGGAAAGTACTGTGACTAGCCCAAGGTCACCCAGCAGGATTCATGTGTAGGAGTGGGGAAACCAACTCGATTCACCAGATTAGAGTCCACTGCTCATGTGGAGGAGTGGGATTCAAACCCGGTTCTCCAAATTAGAGTCCACTACTAACCATTACACTATGCTGGCTTGCCAAGTTGCCGGTTCCAGCAGGCAATTGCCCATCAATTAACTGGTCTCTGAAGCATCAGCATCACGATGGAGACACTCTACTACGCTCCCCCCACCAAATCTCTCTCATTTCCATAGACTTTTTGAAGAGTATGCTAGAGTGTCCTGGGCGATGCCGACGCTTCCAGGGTAAACCTGGAAGTGATGTCATTGCATCGTGAACGGCTGCATGTGCGGGATCGCCACCCCCAACTTTGCCTCAAAAAGCTTCTGCTGGTGGAGAAGGGGACCTGGCAACCCTAGCCCAGGGTAATGCCAATCACCTCTTTGGGGTTAGGAAGGAATTTTCCTCCAGCCAGATTTGCCAGGTTTTTTGCCTTCCTCTGGGCATAGAGCAGGGGTCACTAGGAGAGCGGGGGCAAGGGAGGGGAGGTAGTTGTGAATTTCCTGCATTGTGCAGGGGGTTGGACTAGACCCTTGAGGTCCCTTAGAGCTCTATGTTACTATGTTTCTATGGTGGGAGTTACACCCTAAGCTAGCGGCTGAAGCTACCACACTTGTGAAACATATAAAGTCCTATAAAGTGAGGATGCAGTGATTCCTAATGACACTGCCTCAGTGGGAGGCATGGGCCAACTGCGCTGTTGCTGGCTGCCATGCATGCCCCCAAGGTCAATGCTTGCCCCACGGCTAAAAGCCAGTGCTACATGATACAATTAGGAAGGGAAGCACCCGTCACTCTTATGGTCCTGTTTCCACTACAAATGCTAAGCACTGAAGTAAAACATACATTGACAAGCAACAGTGTATGTTCATATGTTATTACTACCCTTAACACATTTGCTGTGGTGTAACATCAGGGTTTCCCAATAGCAATTCTAACTTGTAGTGCTGCCTTAAGTTTACTCCAGTTCTGAAATACTAACTGCCCATCATCTTCCATATTTTCCTGCTTGTCTGTTAAGATCTTCATTTGAGGTCCCATTTTGTGCCCGTTGATAAGTAGGATCAGGGCCTTTTCAGTGATGGCATTCCAGCTCTGACATACCCTTCTTTTGGATACTTGCTTGGCACCAACTTTGTTCCTTTCCAGTGCTGGGTGAAAACCTAATTCTTATCTCAGTCTTTTAGAGGATTTTTCTTCTTCTTTACTTCCAGTGCAAATTAATAATATCTTAACTGTTTCATCTGTTGCTGCTTACTTATTTTAACCTTGGCAATTGTTTGCTGGTTATCATGTTTTAGCAGTTAGGATGTTTAAATCTTCCTTTTTGTTTTGCTTTTTGCTCTTCTTAGATTGCTAGTTTAATATTTGCATGATTGTGATTGCATTCTGATGTTCTGGTTGTTGGCTGTGACCTGCCCCAGGGATCGGTCTTGTGGTTGAGGAGCAGGATGTAAACATTTAAAGTAAGGAAATAATAAAACGCCACGTCTGGACCTCTAATTGTTATTTATGAATCAAAGTCTTCCCTGCCTACAGGCTGCTGCTTTTTCTACTTAGTGTATAAAGCTAACAAAATTGTCCAACTATGTTAAACGGATGTAGAGCCAGCGTGGTATGGTGGTTAAGAGCAGTGGTTAGGAGCAGTGGACTCTAATCTGGAGAACCAGGTTTGATTATCCACTCCTCCAGCCGGGAGCAGCAGATCTGTTTAAAGGGCTCCCCGCGCCTCTCCAGGGAAGCTCCCTGAAGGCGCGTGGGGTAGGGGAAAGGGGCCGAATCAGCCGAATTTATTCGGGAACACCCCAAACTCGGCCAATTCGGCTCCCCGGTTCCCCCCCCTTTTTGAGTTCGGTTCGTCCGAACTGAAAAACCGCCGAATTGAGAGAAATTCGGCTGTTTTTTGGTTCGGGCCGAACCGAATCAACAGCCCTACCTGAAATTTGGCAAGGAGGATTCTATGGTCGGAGGGAGAGGGTACATTCTCTGTGAATTTCATCCCAGTTGGGAGAGGGAGTCACAGCTGGAGGTATATAAATAGAATGAAGAAACTAAACAGATGTAAGCAAATAAATGAAAAAGTTAAAGATAAAAATGACTCAAATACAAGCAAAATAAAATTTCCGGGCATGTCTGTAGTGGTTGAACATAGTAATGTGTGGCACCAGTATTGGGTTGCCAACCTCCAGGTGGTGGCTGGAGATCTCCCGCTATTACAACTGTTCTCTGGGAGACAGAGATCAGATCACCTGGAGAAAATGGCTGCTTTGTAAGGTGGACTCTATGGCATTATACCCCATTGAAGTCCCTCCCCTCCCCAAACCCCACCCTCCTCAGTCTCCACCCCCAAAATCTCCAAGAATTTCCCAACCTGGCAAGCCTACACCCATATGAGATGTGTGGGCCACACAAGATGTTCCTCTGGACCTCTGAGCAAGAGATATATGTGATTGCTGTGTGGTTGTGATTCCCACCACTGCCACAGTTGTGTGGTTGAGGCCTTGTGAGAATTGGCTGTTGGAGCAGGTTGTAGTTTTTCCCACTGATGTTACCGCTCAAACTGACACACTCCGTCTGTATCTAGGTTTCTTTGCTCAAAGCTCTATGTTTTGTTTGATCCTGCTGCTGCTGATGCATATCAAAGTGTTCTCTCGACCAGCCCTAGTTTGCCTTATACACACCCCATGGTCCTCTTGCTTCATGCTGAATTGCCGAAAACTCTGGCTGTTGGCCCACAGCAGGTCATGTTGCTTAACCGTCAGACCACCAACCAGCCTTGCATGAGAAATATCAAAGTTCACTGTGGTTGAATTGTCTTGGGAAGGAGTGAAGCCATCCAGTACCCAGAATTGGTTCAAATATCTGTTCTTGTGTACACACAAGTTAACATATGTAGAAACGTATCAGGTACAGAATCTGTAGGATTGCCAGCTCCGGCTTGGGAAATACTTGGAGATTTTTGGGGTGGAGTCTGAGGAGGGTGGAGTTTGGAGAGGGGAGGGACTTCAATGCCCTAGAGTCCAATTGCCAAAGCAGGTTGGCAATACTAAGAATCTGGACTGCTAGAAATGTGCAGCTTTCATTCTTTTTAAGCAATGATCTAGCCTTCGTGAGTTGAGGGTTGGGCTGGAAGGTCTGGTCAGGCTGGAAGGTCTAGGCCCTACATATCTGTCTACCACTCCCTTGTGGCTTCTCATCAGAAGATAAGGCCATATCAAGGGGTCAATCTTCATCATCCCACAACTGTGCAACTTGTTTCTCTGGAAGCTTACCAAAACCTCATATTGAGCATTGTTTTGGGACATGTTCATGATGAAGTTATCAGTAAAGGCAAATTGGAGGGAAGGTGGCATGGTAGAGTTCGATCTTATCAGATCTTGGAAGCTAAGCAGGGTCAATACTTGGAAGGGAGACCACCAAGGAAGACTTTACAGAGAAAGGCAATGGCAAACCACGCTTGCTTCTCATTTGCCTTGAAAGCCCCTTGCTGGGGTCGCCATAAGTCGGCTGTGGCTTGACAGCCCTTTACACACACAAGGGCAAATGTTTTCATATGCAGGGTTGCCAACCTCCAGGTGGTGGCTGGAGATCTCCCATTATTACAACTGATCTCCAGGTGATAGAAATAGGGTTGCCAACCTCCAGGTACTTAAGCAAAACAAATACCTATGCTGTATTAACACAGTTGTATAACAAAGTCAGCACGTGGGCTCCAATTAATTGGTAATAATGATACAAGATGTATTTCACAGTTCATTAATGTTCATTTTACTAATATATACAAAAGAAACCATTTCATTGTGTTGAATCACACAATATGCAATACCGAGTTAAATTCTTCTTATAAGCAATGTTCCAACTAAAATTAAGCAATGCCCCAAAATAATTATTCACTCAAACTGAGTTGACTGTGGTCCCAATGAAATATAACACAGCCACAAAAAGTTCAAAACAAATCAAACGTCGCAATGCGACCACCTTTCCACAGTGCGATGTGTTGATTCACAAGCCGGCTGCATAACGAGGGAAAAACAGGAGAGAAGAACGCCCCGAAGAGGTTCCCGGCTCTCAGAATCCACTATCTTCCACAGCGAAAGACACGCCTCCCGGTGGACGGGAGCTCCCGGATATCTCCTGTAAGGGGACACCACAGCGTACAGAAAGAATAATAATTGGCGGTAATGAAGTCCAACTCAGACGCCACCCTAGGTTGGTGCGCATTTCTATACTTTGTCAGTATGTTGGTCTTCCTTCCTTTTTAATTTTTAAGGTTTAGCTTCTACGTGGGAAATTGCCCACAAGTGATATTGGGTATTCAACCTCTGTAATAAAACATATATTCAAACAAAATTTTAAGTCTGGAGAGTAATGTCCCTGTAATTAATTTAAGAATTAATATTAACTATATTCCATAGTAAATTCTATGTTTAACTTTTATCTCCCTTGGCAATCAAGTTTAAATTAGGATAAAGATCAGATGGAACCATCCCACGAATACCTTAAGATGATGTATGTCGACCTCTCATGGTTCTGGCTATGTGAGAAAGGTCTAAACCACATGTAATTAAGTACCTCCTTGCGCTTAATGATTGTCAGCTGTATAGGTTTTTTAAGTGACAAAGTCACTTCACATAACTTTTCTTACTACCTTGAAACATTGTGTAAGTTACATTCAAGCTGTATATGCAAAAAGCAAATACAATAGAGTTATCAGTATTGTACAGAGGGTATCTTACATTAATTTATACACTATTCAATATTTTTTAATACTTTTTAAACATTTTATACATTCAAAGAAAACAAGAAAGATCAAATTCTGTGTTGAGACCTGTAGGCATTAAGGTTTTAAATAAATAAATAAAGTGCCTTTCTTTACGCAGCAATATTCTTTTTACATCCTGAGTTATATAATGGCGAGGTTGATATTGCCAAATGACAAAAAATAGCATGTCTGTGTCTGAATGCCCTTTGCTGAGGTAATGTTCCACAAGTGGAGCATCTTTAATTTTCGCACGAATTCTTGCCCTATGCTCACCAATGCGCAATTTAATGGGTCGGGTTAGGGTTAGGTTGGACTTCATTACCGCCAGTTATTATTCTTTCTGCATGCTGTGGTGTCCCCTTACGGGAGATATCCGGGAGCTCCCGTCCACCGGGAGGCGCATCTTTTGCCGCCGAAGACAGCGGATTCTGAGAGCCCGGGAACCTCCTCGGGGCATTCTTCTCTCCTGTTTTTCCCTCGTTATGCAGCCGGATTGTGAATCAACACATTGCGCTGTGGAAAGGTGGTTGCATTGCGACTTTTGATTTGTTTTGAACTTTTTGTGGCTGTGTTATATTTCATTGGGACCACAGTCAACTCAGTTTGAGTGAATAATTATTTTGGGGCATTGCTTAATTTTAGTTGGAACATTGCTTATAAGAAGAATTGAACTCGGTATTGCATATTGTGTGATTCAACACAATGAAATGGTTTCTTTTGTATATATTAGTAAAATGAACATTAATGAACTGTGATTTACATCTTGTATCATTATTACCAATTAATTGGAGCCCACGTGCTGACTTTGTTATACACCCTCCAGGTACTAGCTGGAGATCTACTGCTATTACAACTGATCTCCAGCCAATAGAGATCAGTTCACCTGGTGAAAATGGCTGCTTTGGCAATTGGACTCTATGGCATTGAAGTCCCTCTCCTCCCCAAACCCTGCCCTCCTCAGGCTCCACCCCAAAAACCTACCGCCGGTGGTGAAGAGGGACCTGGCAACCCTAGATAGAAATCAGTTCCCTGAAGAATATGGCTGCTTTGGCAATTGGATATGGCATTAAAGTCCCCCCTCCAAATCCTGCCCTCCTTAGACTCCACCCCCAAACTCCCCAGGTATTTCCCAACCCGGAGCTGGCAACCCTATTCATACAGAATCATAGAATCATACATTTGGAAGGGATCACTAGGATCATCTAGATCACGCCCTGCACAATGCAGGAAATTCACAACTACCTCTTCCTCACACTCCAGTAACACCTACTCCATGCCCAGAAGAGGGCAAAAAAACACCTTTCCAGGATCCCTGACCAATCTGGTCTGGAGGAAAATTGCTTCCTGACCCTAAAGTGGCGATCAACATTACCTTGGGCATGCAAGAAAGGGCCACAACAACCAAACACTGACATAACCCTTCCTGCCCTCCCTGACATAACCCTTCCTGCCTCCGCTGCTCATGTGGAGGAGTGCGGAATCAATCCCGGTTCTCCAGATCAGAGACCACCGCTCCAAACCAGCTTGTTAGCTTTCTTAGTTCAACTGTATTGCTTTTCATTTGAATATCATTGTGCTGCTGTTGCTGCATGCTTTCCCCTGTATTTTGTTTTGGCCTTTTCCCACCCCACCCCCTTTGAATCCAACAATCATTTCCCTTTTCCCCCTCTCTCTTTTACAATAATTTTTAAAATAAAGACTCTTTTTTTGGCTTTACTTAGTACAATCTATTTCTCTGGGATATTTCTCTTAATCTCTTCCCCATGTGCTAGACTGCACAGGTGCTACCAAGTTGGTTATACGTATTTTGATATTGCTCTAGTACTGCGATGGAAGTCTGCCTTCTGAGTGGATCAGTTTAGATGTTCTCAGGAGTTCCTGAGTGGTGGCAGCTGGTTACTAAGGTACTTTCCAGGGAGCCCCTGGTCTAAGAGACTTTCCCAGCAAGGAAAGGTACCATTTCCCCCTTCCTACTGTAACAGAAATAAAGGAAGACAATTGAGCAAACTGGCAATCCAGAACAAGATAGCATTAAATGTATGTGCTTGAAATCTGAAGGGAGGGGGAAGGCAGGGAACCAGTTTAGATTATCACAATTATGCAAATGGATGATTTTATCATTAATGGGCCCATTATGTGCACCAGCTTCATTTCAATACATGCAGAAGAAGCAAAATAATAAGTGGATTCTCTGATGTGTTCTTTCTCAGCATCACAATGAGTATATGATTCTCCCCAAACTTTGATCTGGCTTTTACACAGCTTGTGGTGGGGAGGTAAGAGAAAGCAAAGTCAGATCTATATCAGTCATTTACTGGTAATTCAAACTGCAAAAATTACAGTGCAATCCTAAAAAAAGTTCCTCCAGTCTAACCCCATTGATTTCAATGGTCTTAGACTGGAGTAACTCTGCAAAGGATTGCACTTAAAGTGTGAATTATGGAATCCATGCACACAGCTGGAATTTGCTTTGAATTTTTCCTTGTGGCAGTTTCCTTTCCCAACGAGGCAAGCTTCAGTTCAGTTTAAAAAAACAAAATCACAATTTGCCTCTTTAGCAGCAGGAGCCATAGGAGAGAAAAAGACAAAGGAAGCTCAGATGTAAATAACATATTTGGATATTGGCCACTGCGTTTTGTAAACTCAAAGGGTAGCATTAATGTTTGACCTGAGAAGTAATATAATAATTAATGTCTCATATAAAGTAATTTTCTTGCCAAACATTTTGGTTTTTTGTTCGTTTAAGGGCAGAGAAAGCCCAAAGAATACCCTCGGGATACATAAACTCTTAAGACTGAATAGTGCTACTGAAAGGACTTGTGGAGTTTTAATGAGAAGCAGTGTTTACATGACAGCACAACATCACAGTGTTGGTTAACAAGCTCAACTTGTTATATCACACATTTTCAGCACACAACGGCCGCATGCTGTGGCAGAACAATGGTTCAGAATGCTTAGTGCAGTATCATCAGTCCTGTCTTGTGGCTTTCCATCCAGAGCCTCAGGCTGAGGTCTCTCCCAGCTAGGGTTGCCAACTCTGGGTTGGGAAATTTCTGGAGATTTGGGGGCAGAACTTGGGGGGGGGCAGGGTTTTGGAAGGGGAGGGACCTCAGAGGTATATAATGCCATAGAGCCCACGCTCCAAAGCAGCCATTTTCTCCAGGAGAACTGATCTCTATCAGAAGGAGATCAGTTGTAATAGCAGGAGATCGCCAGCTCCCACCTGGAGGTTGGCAACCCTATATTGGACCCAGCTGGAGCCTTATATGGAATGCTTAAAGGATGGCTGCAGCGCCTTTAGCTTGCGTGTTCAAACCTCAGTCTACAGTCCTTGTTTATTAGCAGTTTTTGGCCAAATGCCTAGCTACAACCATCAACTCGATTCAGCATGATGAAAGCTGCAGGATGTGTGAAACAGGATGGTTCATCAGGGAACTTTGACTGCTCTTATATTTCTTTTGTTTTGCAAGAAGCCTTGGAACATTGCTGCTGAAAAGAGGTCTGAATAACCTGATGCTTCCCCTTCAATTCAGGGGAAAGGTTGTGCTAATCAGACATTGAACTCCTGTGCCATTAATGTTATTTTGGGATGAGAAGTCCTCTTGCCTCTCTGCTCCACCATGCAAGGGCCCAATGCATGTATGAACTAGGCCTATGTCTTCTCAACAAACAAGTTATCATGGTATGGATGATGTTGTAGGAAATAAAGTATGGGACTACAGGGAGAAACTTTTTCATTCTAATTGCAGGCTTTGAGCTTGAATGGACTTCAAAAACACCATTAACATCTAGTTAGGGTTACCAACCTCCAGGACAGGGGTGGGGAACATCAGGCCCTGGGGCAGTTTAAGGCCCGCGAAATCATTTGGTCTGGCCTAGGGTTGCCAGGTCACTCTTCGCCACCGGCGGGAGATTTTTTGGGGTGGAGCCTGAGGAGGGCGGCGTTTGGGAAGGGGAGGGACTTCAATGCCATAGAGTTCAATTGCCAAAGTGGCCATTTTTCTCCAGGTGATCTGATCTCTATCGGCTGGAGATCAGTTGAATTAGCAGGAGATCTCCTGCTGCTACCTGGCAGTTGGCAACCCTAGTCTGGCCCTTCGTAGGTCCTGGCAGATCTCTAGCTCAGAAGGATCTAAGACTGGTGATCCATCCTCTCCCGTGGACAGGAATAGCCTCTATTCAAGGCAGATGTGAGTTTCTTTTGCTGAAAAAAGGCACCTTTTTCACCCCTTGCAGAAGAGTTGTTAGCTATGGAGCTGCTAGGACCGCCCAAGAAACTGTGTTAATCCTTTCCCACCCAGGCCATGGAGAAACATATTCCCTCTGTACTACAAGAGGGCTTGGGGTGGAAGTGGCGACAATGGAGGGGTTAAAGGGGGCAGGGCCAGAATGAGCGGGGGGGGGGGAGTTCTTAGCCAGTGTGTCCTCATTTCATCCCTGCAGGCGGAGGTAGCAGGAGCCGGCTGTAGAATCTGGCCCCTACCGTGCGGAGCAGGAGCAACACCGGCGTGCAGCTGGACGGCTACGCCCGGCTGGTGCAACAGACCATCCTGTGCCACCAGGTGGCCGAGTGCACCACCGGTTGGATGCCTGCCTGCTTGCCGTGCCGGGGGGGTGTCATCTGGGGCAGCTGCCTGCTTGGGGCTCGGTCGGCTAATTTTTAAGTTGATAATTTTGTATGGGCCGCAAAAGATGTTATAAATATCCAAATGGCCCTTGGTGGAAAAAAGGTTCCCCACCCCTGCTCCAGATGGTAGCTGGAGATCCCCTACTATTACAACCGATCTCCAGGTGATGGAGATCAGTTCCCCTGGAGAAAATAGCCGCTTTGGCAATTGGACTCTATGGAATTATACCCAATTGATGTCTCACCTCTCCTCAAACCTCACCCTCATGAGGCTCCACCCCCAATCTCCAGGTATTTCCCACCCGAGACCTTGCAACCCTATGTCCAGTGGAAGGTTTCAGGCTTCAGAGGGTTTGGATTAGGCCTTCAGTGGTTAGTGCGGCAGTGACGTGGTTTCTCAGTGGTAGGTTGGGGCTCGCCACAGATTAGCTAGGTTATTGTCTCTTCGTGTGGCATGTTGCAATGCAAGGAGGATTTAAAGAATTTGTTCAAAGGGAAGCATGGACTATTAGACCAAGCACCCACAAAACATTCCTTTATTACCTACACTCCAAATTTACCTTTCAGTGACAGCCTGCCTTTTTTTGGTCTTGGTAAATCACTTTCCCTCTTCTGTCCCTGTTTGTACATTGTTACTTGGATAGTTTGGTTGGGTTTTTAAAAATTGGCATGATTTTTTGTTAATTGTCTGCTTGGTTTCGTTTTATTCTTGTGAGCTGCCTCAAGCATGTCTGGAGAGGCGGCATAAACATTTTCTAAATAACCGTGGAACAGCAAATCCTCCTAAGCCAGGGATCTTTCTTCTTAAGAGGCTGTGAAAACTGTTGCTTAAATATGTCTTCTCTTATCAGGCAATCTGGCCCCAAGGCATGTTCCCTGTTTCTGCAAACAGCAGATAAAAGGAATAGGAATATAACGTATTTTGGAAACGTTGCTTCAATCAGGAATTGCAAATATGCATTCACTCAAGTCAGGCAGCTGTATCTTGTCATTTATCACTGTCTTGTGATTGCCAGAGGAAGGAAGGAGGCCTGGATCCTCAACCCCCTTGAGCTTTGGGTGGGAAGGCAATTAATCATAAACTAGGACTTAACGTTGCCTCTCCTTCATTACAGACACCAGTACGGCAGGAAATTCAACAGCGAAGGTGGAAAAAGCAGCCTCCTCCCCAGACCTATCTAGACCCACCCCTACTTTCCATTTGAATCCTAAAAAAAAAAAATCTGATTCACATAGCAGTGGTAGGCAACAGGCAGCCTGAGGCCAGATTTGGCCCATGATGCTCCACTTTGTGGCCCACCTATTGCCAACAAACACACCTTCCCCCCCCTCCCTCTTTCTCCTCAGGTGTGTCACAACAATCTTCTCTGTGCCCTCCACCCGCCTTCATCTGGCCTTTCTCCCTGCTATCTGCCACCTTCTTTTTATATTTCCTCCCTCATTGTCTGGGCCGGGCCACAATGCAGCATCGCCCCTACTAAAATCACCTCAGCTGCCAGGACCTGCTCCCACTTCTTCTCCCTCTGCCTCATCAAGTGGAAAGGTGTTGATGGTAACACCATTGTTTATCTTCCTTGCCAGTGTGGTGTAGCGGATAAAAGGGGTGGACTCTGACCTGGAGAACTGGGTTTGATTCCCCACTCCTCCATGTGAAGCTTGCTGGGTAGCGTTGCCAGGTCCCCCCTCTCCACTGGCAGGAGGTTTTGGGGGGCAAGGCTGGGGCAATCGCATGCACACTTGGCTGCGCACAATGCGATTACATCACTGCAGCTGCTTTAGCACTCAACCCCCTGAAATGCTGGCGTTTGGGGGGTTTGAGTGTTAAAGCAGTCATAGCGATGAGGCACTTCCAGGGGTAAATCCAAAAGTGACATAATTGCATCGCGCATGGCCATGCACGCATGCAATGCCCACTTTGGAGCAGCCCAGTGGATTGGCGGGCAATTGCCCGCTGAAACCACCCACCTGGCAACCCTACTGCCGGGTGACCTTGGGCCAATCACAGTTCGCTCAGAACTCTCTCAGCCCCACCTACATAGGGTTGCCAACATCCGGGTACTAGCTGGAGATCTCCCGCTATTGCAACTGATCGCCAGCTGATCGAGATCAGTTCACCTGGAGAAAATGGCCGCCTTGGACATTGGACTCAATGGCATTGAAGTCCCTCCCCCCAACACGCCCCCCAAATCTACAGGTATTTCCCAACCCGGAGCTGGCAACCCTGCACCTATCTCACAAGGTGACAATTGGTGAGGGAGGAAGGGAAGGCTATTGTAAACCCCTTTGAGACTCCTTCTGGTAGAGAAAAGTGGGGTATAAAAACCAACTCTTCTTCTTCTTCTCTTTCTCTCACAAACACACACAAGTGCCTTCCAAACTGGGAAGGGAGTTGACTCAGGGAGGGAAGCATTGGTGGCGGGATGCAATCATACCCTACAGAGAAAGCATCCAGGGCTGACTTGGTCTTCCATTCTTCACCTGACAGGGTTCTCATGCAGAAGTAGGGAGTAGTCCATAACAGAGCCTCTCCCACATGGTTCTTCCTTACAATAATCTTATGTCTGTTTATTATGTAGCATAAACCTATCTGGGCCCCAACCTGGCTGGTGCAGGCTAACTTGATCTTGTCAGATCTTGGAAGCTAAGCAGGGTCGGCCCTGGTAGGTACTTGGATGGGAAATCACCAAAGAAGTCCTACTCGGGAGCAGGCTATGGCAGAACATCTCTGTATGTAAGTTTGTCCACCTCCAGGTGGTGGCTGGAAATCTCCAGGGATCTCCTAGGCAAAAGAGATCAGTTCACCTGGAGAACACGGCCTTTTTGGAAGGTGGACTCTATTGCACCATACCCCCATTGAGGTACCTCCCTTCCCCAAACTCTGCCCTCCTCAGGCTCCACCTCCAAAATCTGCAAGTAATTCCCAACCTGGAGCTTGCAATCGTATCTGTATACCTCTTGCCTTGAAAACCCTATGGGGTTGCCATGAGTTGGCTGCAAGTTGATGGCTTTTTCACCACCAAACCTATCTGGAGGATGAGATCTTCTCTGGTGACCCTGTTGCCTGTTCTCCTGACATCTGAAATGCAGTGGCTGTCCATGCATATGACTGGGCCTTTTCTGAAGTGGCCTCAAAGCTATGGGACTTCCTCGCCATTCAAATCTGCTCTGTCACACCATTCTTGGCTTTCAGATGTCAAGCAAAGGTAGGTTGGGTCCAAGATAGCTAGGATTCATGGCTTCTGATTAATGTTATACCTGACACTAGCATGTATCTTTCCCACTCTGCTTAGCAAAGTTTGAAGCCTTCCTCCAGCCCAAGGAACTTCCTCTTAGCACATGAACATACAGGAAGCTGCCCTATACTGAATCAGAACATCAGTCCTTCAAGGTCAGTATTGTCTACTCAGACTGGCAACGGCTCTCCAGGGTCTTAGGTGGAGATCTTTCACATCACCTACTACCAGATCCTTTAACTGGAGATGCCGGGGTTTGAAACTGGGATCTTCTGCATGTGAAGCAGATGCTCTGCCACTAAGCCAAGGCCCCTCCACTATAAGGGGCTCCTCCTCCAGCAGAAGAATCATTTAAGTTGGAAGGAGATTCCATAGGTGATAGGAAGGCTTCAAACTCTGCTGAGTGGAGTGATAGGATAGATGCACTGGATCCTGCTGATCTCTTCCACCAGTGGCATCATCTTTTCTTTGGTGCATGGAGCTCTTGCGTGATTGGAAAACACCTTATGGCAGAGGAAAGCACTACTATCAGTGGAACAGATTCACAAGATCTCGAAGTCTCACTTTTTGTCAGAATTTGGATTGTTCTTGTGACTGTGCTTTGGGTTCCTTTTGTTGTTTTGAGTTGTTTGTTTTAATGGCTGTGTGGTTTATCTAGTTTTTTTAAAAAAATATGTAGTTCTAAGCCACCTTGAAGAACCTACACAAGGTGGGTTATAAATATTACCATATTAATAGCAAAAATTAAAATAGTATTCACTGTAGGTGCTCTACATTGTAATAAATGAGTAAAACCAATGTATTTCTTCTCTATCCACCTGTCCACCAGCTGTAATCTGCAGGAGTAGCTCTTCTGTTGGAGATCAGGAGAATGCTGGCAAGAATCAGGTGAGCACCTCACCTCAATTGAGTTTTCATCACCAGGTAAAAAACATTTTTACCTACCCAAGTCTTTCTTCTTTTTTCTTACATTTTTAGCATCATCCTGCTGTTTTCATGTTTCATCTGAAGATTACATTAATTAACCTTTTAATGTGTTGTTGTGTAGCTATTTTAATTGTTGTTTAATCTATTGGTTATTGCTCTTGTTTTATGAATTTTAATTAGCTCTTTTCTCAGATTAGCTAATTTGTAATGTTGTTGCCTTTAATTTTTTTTGTCTTAGTATATTTTAATTGTGTTTGGTTGTTTTACTTGTGTTGATTGAGGCTATGGTTCCTTTGTAAGTCATCCTGAGAATCTCTGGTAGAGGAAGCAGGATAAAAAAAAACCCACCCACACATCCCAATTAAATTATTTGAGAATATACAGCTGGTGTTTGATATTTGTTTTGAATCCCTCCACCTGCCTCCTGAAATACCACACTGCTGTGCAGTAAGAAATTCAACATGTAGTTGTCTCTGTCTGGGAAAGCAGTGCTCAGAAAAGAGTCACCTGTTTGAGTTCCCGTCCACAGAGTTGTTAGTAACATGGAAGCCTTACTGGGGAAGAAGCAGGGGCAATCCTACATGTTACTCATTAGCCAGTCAGATTGCTTAGTGACATGCTCCTTGAAAAACTCCAACCAGATTTTTGGCTAGGAGTCTCTACTCCAAGTCGAGAGTCTCTCCTCTAGTTGTCGAACTGTAGGAGATATTTGTATTTTAAACTTTGGTATGTCGTTTTGCTTTTCTTGAAAGAGACCTTTCAGCATTTGGCAACCAGTTCAGTCCCTCCCAACAGGCAGCGAGGGTATGTTGAGCAGCCAGTTGTATTTCCACCAACAGACTTTCTCTTCATAGGATAGAACCAGAAGCATTCCTGGCTCACTCCTGTGACAATCCCAGCAAAGGAAAACAGCTTAAAATTCCAGCTCAAAGGGAGAGGCTACTGAATGCTGTTTCTCTTTATATTCTTCCTGCATTCAGCAAAACCACAAAGGACCTCGAAGGAAAACAGATCCACTGTGGTATAAGCATTTGTGGACATCTCACAATAAATCTGTTAGTGTTGAAAATGCCACAAATCTTTTTTAAAGATTGTGCTGTGACCTGGATGGGCCAGGCTAGCCCTACCTTGTCAGATCTTGGAAATTAAGCAGGATTGGCCCTGGTTGGTATTTGGATGGGAGACCACCAAGGAATTCCCGGATCACTATCCAGAAAAAGCAACTGCAAACCACCTCTAAATGTCTATTGCCTTGGAAACCTTCAACATCGCTATAAGTCGGCTATGATCACAGACAAGTGTGTGCACAATGTAATGTTATCATCTCCCCTGGTGCAGAAGGGTGGTCCGCAATGTGGTTGGTGTCAGTGCATAATCCCATCTCTCCAACCCCAGCAAAATCTGCCTTGTTTGTGTGTGGACCTCTGAAAGAACCCTGAGTACTTTTGGTTGAGTCTGTGGCTGACATATTGCCTGGGTTGACAGCTGAGTTCCAAAGCAAACAGTGATTAATGATGGGCTGAGTCCCCACAACCACGACTTAATTTAGATGAAGAAACGCAGGTTGCCAAGGTGGCTATTGCTAAACTTGGGGTTGTGCTTCCTCAGGTGCCAAAGGAGACAGACAAAACAATTTGTTTATGGAGTGGGTTATCACAATAGATCTAGGTCGCCACATTTATTTTGTAAATATTGTACAGGCCAGGGGTCCCCAGTAGGATTGCCAACCTCCAGGTAGTTTGGAAATAGGCACAAAGTACAAATCTACAAAATTATTATTAGTGATTAGGACAAATTACAACAAGTGTTATACAACAACCACAAATGCTATCCTACTATGATACATATATACAAAATTCTCTCAATGTCAACCATACAGATGTACACATATTCTCAATGCTATCGATGCAAGTATACAATTTTTCTTTATGGTGAGGTTGAAAAGTCCAATTCAAGTAGGATATCCAATGAATGGTATAATCCAAAAAGAATGAGCTGGACTTTTCAACCTCACCATAAAGAAAAATTGTATAATTGCATTTATAGCATCGAGAATATGTGTACATCTGTGTGGTTGACATTGAGAGAATGTTGTATATATGTATCATAGTAGGATAGCATTTGTGGTTGTTGTATAACACTTGTTGTAATTTGTCCTAATCACTAATAATAATTTTGAAGTTTTGTACTTCGACTGTGCTGATTTCCAAACCTACTAGGTAGAGGCATAGTGATACTCTTATTTGTTTAACCTCCAGGTAGTGGCTGGCGATTTCCTGCTATTACAACTGATCTCCCACTGATCAGTTCATCTGGAGAAAATAGCCAGCTGATCAGTTCACCTGGAGAAAATGGCCACTTTGGCAATTGGACTCTATGGCATTGAAGTCTCTCCCCTCCCCAAACCCCGCCCTCCTCAGGCTCCACCCCAAAAAACTCCCACCGGTGGTGAAGAGGGACCTGGCAATCTTAGTCCCCAGCCTTTTTAAGCTTGTGGTCACCTTTGAATTTTTAGAAGGGCTGGTGAGTGCCATTCCAGAGTGGCTGCCGAAGGAGGTGAAGCCAAACACAACATCTCCCTCCTTGATTGCAAAAGAATCACAAAAGAGTTATGAAAAGGAAGGAAGGAAAGCCGGAGGGGGAGAGGATTAAAAAGAAATCAGGGATTAAAAAGAAACTAAAGAAAGCCTGAAGATGGAATGAAACCACACATTAAGGAAAGCCTGGATGCTTACTAGTTCTTCTGATCCTCCACTTGCTACAGCTCCTATTGGAGCCATGGAAAATCCTTTCATTTGAGTGAGGGCAGCGAAAACCAAGCCCGGCCTTAGTACGGCCCTGCCCAATTTCTGAAAAGCTCACCAGGCACCAAGGGGAGCACTGACAGGCGCCATGGATGGCTCCAACAGGCACCATGTAGCATTGCCAAACTGCAAATGCTGGATTAGAAATAAATACAACAGCACGAAAGCTCAAACTAGAAATATACACAATAATCACTACAATATATATGTAAAATCTTAAACAATATACATTGTAGTGATTATTGTGTATATTTCCAGTTTGAGCCTTCGTGCTGTTGTATTTATTTCTAATCCAATACAAACTCCAGGTACTAGCTGGAGATCTTCTGCAATTAGAACTGATCTCGATAGAGATCAGTTCACCTGGAGAAAATGGCTGCTATGGCAATTGGACTCTATGGCATTGAAGTCTCTCCCCTCCCCAAACCCCGTCCTCCTCAGGCTCTGCCCCCAAAACCTCCCACCGGTGGCAAAGAGGGACCTGGCAACCCTAGCACCATGTTGGGGAACCCTGGTATACCCTGATCACATTAGAGGTCAAAGTGTTCAAGCCCAGCCTTTCTACCGCGCGACCTATGCTTTGACTGTTTAATATACGCACACCCGCATTTTAATCGACAATACCCTTCTGAGCATGAATAACATGACAATACAATAACAATGATTTATTTGTACTCCGTATGAACCAAGACATAGATGTGAAGTAACCGTGACATAGGATTTAATGTGCAGAAAGAATGGCAGCTGAGTTTGGCATTTCATAACCCAGAAACAATGCCTGTTTCATACCCGGACTGGCCAGAAAGCAATGTCCTTGGTACCTAGTTTCACACAGTAATACAAACCCAGAAGCAGAGGAAAGGGAAAGGTGAGAGTTGAATGAATTAAAGTTAATGTCTTTACATTCTGTTCACTATGTAAGAATGGTTTAATTGGCGTGATTAATATGCCAGACCACAACCACCAGATCCAGGTTGCTGGGGTGATAAATTGTAAACTCACACTCCAACAATAAATATAATCCAATAATAGATTATAAAACCAACAATAAAAATATTTTAAAAGCAAAACAGCACAATTCAAATCAATAAAACTAGTAAAAGCAGGAAATCTATACGATCTTTGCTCAGGGTCTGAGCCACAGAGAACCTGACAATAAATGCATATAATAGCTGTTGGTACCACTTCAGCCTCTTTCCAAACCACCATGTGAATGTGTCCTATACAGAGAGAAAAAATGGCCTTTTTCAGGTCAGGGGGTAGCAAAGCTGCTGTTGTGTATGCAGAGGAAGCAAGGCTCATCTTGAGCTTGCTAGTCTCTCCAGGCTCCTTGGCCTGCATTTCTGATTGGGCAATGGGCTATAGCCACCCGATCATGGACTTGGGTTATGCCTGGGTTCCCATTGGACAATGGACTTGCAACCGGCCAGTCGTGAACTTGGGGGTGTGGCTCCAGGTGGTTGGGAATGGCATATAAACCAGCGTGTTGTCCGAGTTCGACCAGAGTTCCAGCGTTACACTTGAGGTCGCTTCTTGATTGTTAATGAACGGTTGTGTTGGAACTCCGTCTCCGGCCTCGTGCATTACCCCACATATATAACAGTTGCCATCCCAGAAAAGATGCAAAAACAGAACATAATGGGATATAGTTGTCAGAATGCTGGACTAGGCTTTGGGAGACCCAAGTTCAAATCCTCAACTCTGCCATGGAAACCCACGGGGCGACCTCAGGCTGCTTACTTTCTCTCAGCGGAACTTACATTCATTAATCTATTATTTATTTATATACTTTGTTTATACGTTGCCCTTCACTTCAGTGGGGGACCAAGGTGGCTTTCCCCATTCTCCTCTCCTCCATTTCATCCTCACGACAACCCTTTGAGGTTGAGAGTGGGTGTGGCTGTGCCCCGAGGTCACCCAGCGAGCTTCCGTGGCAGAGGGGAGATTTGAATCCTGGTCTCCTAGTTCACCACTCTAACCGCTGCACCAGACTACCTCTCAACATCACAGGGCTGTTGTGGTGAGGAGAACATTAGGAAGGGGAGAACAATGTTGTAGGCTGCCTTGGGTCGCCATTGGGGAGAAAAGTGGGATATAAATACCTAAGTAAATAAATAAACTCCAATAACAAAGCTGTTTGGCAAAAAAAAATCACTGCTCTGCTGCTTAGTTAAGAAGGAACAATCACCACAGTTCTTCGTCTTAGAAAGCTGTTAAGGGCTACTGCAAACAGTTTAAAAAAAAATTAGTCTCAGCACAACACTTAAGAGATCAAAGCATGTAATAGGTTGAAACTTGCTTGTGAATGTACCTGAGCTCTACTCTTTGATTTGGAGGAAGCCACTTGAATGTTATGAGTCATATGCATTTTACACAGAGGGAATGGTATCCTACTAATGGCAGTTCCCAGGTCTCCTCAACCCAGGGAATTTAATGCCCCCGGGCAAAAGGCTGAAATGGTTCAACCCTAGGGTTGCCAACCTCCAGGTACTGGCTGGAGATCTCCTGCTATTACAACTGATCTCCAGCCGATAGAGATCAGTTCGCCTGGAGAAAATGGCCCCTTTGGCAATTGGACTCTCTGGCATTGAAGTCCCTCCCCCCCTAAACTCTGCCCTCCTCGGGCTCTGCCCCAAAAACCTCCCACTGGTGGCGAAGAGGGACCTGGCAACACTATTCAACCCCACCTGGGATCTTGGAAGCCATTGGGCCTGGGGGTCTCTTTACCCAACCCACTTGGCCCCGTTTCCCCGTTGAGCCCTGCGGGAGACTCCTCTGCTTCCCCTGGAATTCCCACCACTGCACCCATGCAGGCATGCACACAGCCAGCAGGGGATGGTGTCCAACATGTGATTATGTAGCTTTGTATTATCATTTGACCGTCTTAGGTTCTATATCAAAGTGAGGAGAAGAAGGCTGATTTCAATCATGCATGTCCTACTTTACTTTATTTTCTTTTTCTTTTTTAACGTGTTCCAAATTTGCAAAGTATACTCAGGATCTCTTAACAGTCAGAGGCAAAACCAGTCTATGCTGAGAAAGAGAGTATGTTCAGAATCACTTAAGAACAGCAGATCCCGTCAATGCGTCTCATGAATGCCAGCAGTTATTTAGGTCCAAATTGTTAGACCAGAAATTGGCCAGTGGGCTTTCCCTTTTTGTTAATCATCATTGGGTTTCATGAAAAGCCAGTGTGGTGTAGTGGTTAAAATGTAGGGTTGCCAACCTCCAGGTGGTTTCTGGAGATCTCCCACTATTATAACTGTTCTCCAGGCAATAGAAATCAGTTCCCCTGGAGAAAATGGCTGCTTTGGCAATTGGACTCTATTGCATTGAAGTCCCTCCCCTACCCAAACCCTGCCCTTCTCAGACTCCACCCCCAAAATCTCCAGGTATTTCCCAACCCGGAGCTGGCAACCCTGTTAGAACGTCAGACTGGGATCTGGAAGACCCAGGTGTGAATCCTCACTTTGTCATGGAAGCTTGCTGGGTGACCTTGGGCCAGTCACATACTCTCAGCCTAACCTACATCACAGGGTTGTTGTGAGGGTACATGGAAGAGGGGAGAATGCAGTTGTAAGCTGCTTTGGGTCTACAGTGTGGAGAAAAGAGGAGTATAAATGAAACAAATATATACATCCCTACACTGCCATGAAACTTATTGAGTGACCCAGGCCAGCTGAGTCACACTGTCTCAGCTTCACCTACCTCACCGGGTTGTTGTGAGGATAAAATAAGGAAGGAAGAAGCATGTGTGCCACCTTGGGCTCTTTGGAGGCAGGGATTAACAAGGCATGAAATGGCCTACAATTCCAGTTTCCCATTGGGTTTCAGGCAATACCAGTCTCCTCTAGCCAAGTTTTTATAGCCATTCCCAAAGAATAGAAAGTAAATCTGGGACACAGTGACTAAACACAGGTTTAATTATGTTTCAGATAGCGCAAGGAGTTCTTCAGTGGCTGCGGACACGTTCTAGCATGTGCCTAATTATATATCACACAAACACATTGCCGGGGAGTTTCCCTAGGCATGGTGCCAGGAACAACATAGGTTCATACCAAGTAACAAAATTAATGGCACCAGAGAAGTGTGAGAAATAGCATCCGACATCTGAAAGAAAACATTCTCCATCCATGGGATAATCCTGTACCTACTACTATGCATGTGAGAAAGCACACGCATACAGGGCTGGATTAAGACCTTTAGAGGCCCTAAGCACTTAAAAGATTTTGGTGCCAGCATATATATGTAATTCAAAATATAAACAATAATAAACCATCAAACAAAATTTTATTTTTCGAAATGAAACAATCAAGTTTATTTTGGTATATGTCCACTTTATTTATATGTGAAGAGTTTTCTCCTGCTTTTTGTGGACCCCGGTTCCGCTGCACCATTTGCAGTTTTGCACCATATGGCTGATGGTCAATCCAGCAATGGGAAATTTCTGTGGTGCCCCCCCCCTTCCCTTGATGCCCTAAGCACGTGCTTGCTTTGCTTAATGGTTAATCCAGCCCTGCAGGCATAGCAATAGGCACAAGATTATCCCGTCTGAAAGAAGAGACGTCTGAAAGAAATTCTTTTCCATCCATGGGATAATCCTGTGCCTACTGCCATGCATGTGAGAAAGCAAGAAAAATATGTCAGTGAGCTCATACCGAGGTTCTTGAGAAGACTGCTGGAATGGGACAAAGTCAGGAGGGGTGGTTTCTGTCACATTCCTGCACTGGGTCTGTGTGTTCTCACATGCGTGTTACGTGTTCGTCTGCGTGTAAAAATGTATTTCCTCTTCTTGCCACCACCCCAAGATATAAAACCCAGCCTCTCAGTAACCAGCGCCTTGGGGTACACTGGTAAGGCTGCCTCTGAGCAAGTACAAAGGACAGAGCTTCTAATTACCTTAGCTCCACCCATGGGTTCATGTCCTTAGAGCGTATGAGCCCTCTTAGCATGTCGGTGGGATTTCAGACACAGTCTGCTTTCTTAAACAGGAAAGAAGCTTTATTACTAAAGATTAAACTTGAGCACATACGTGGAAAATAGCCATCATAGTAGGAGAATACAGATCTAAGGAAATAAAAGGGAAAACATATATCTAACTGAGTTACATTACGCTAGTTACCTTCAGATGGAGCAAATACACCCCCAGTCACTGCATCTGGGAGAAGTGTTTTGAACCCAGAACAAAAGAATAGTCCACCTTTTAATACTTCTGCCTGTTAGGTGAACCCCCCTTCCCAATCCAGAGTTAGGAATCCTGTCCCTCGTGGAAGCTGCTCTTCTCTCTGCCAATGGGCCCCCTTGGCACATCACCGCATCATTCTCTCCCTGATCGAATTTTATGATACCCATTCATCGATCCCCTTTGGCAGGTAGACCCAAATGGTTAAAATGCAGTACATATTTTCCTGATTCTCCCCTCTTGGGAAAATAAACATTTTGTCATGGGACCCTGATCATAACAGATTCCACTTCTGGGCCATTAATTACCCTGTTAATCCGTGGCTCAGTAGCCAAACACATCCATGTGGCTCATCCCAGGGTCAATGCCCTGGGGTCTAGTAGGAAGGATGGGAATGGCCCATGGCTGAGATCTTACAGATAGGGTTGCCAGGTCCCTCTTCGCCACTGGCGGGAGGTTTCTGGGGCGGAGCCTGAGGAGAGCATGGTTTGGGGAGGGACTCCAATGCCTTGAGTCCAATTGCCAAAGCAGCCATTTTCTCCTGGTGAACTGATCTCTATCAGCTGGAGATCAGTTGTAATAGGAGAGATCTCCAGCTAGTACCTGGAAGTTGGCAATCCTACTTACAGAGCCACTGCCAGTCTGAGTAGACCATACTAATGGTCCAATGGTTTGACATAGTACAAGACTCCTTAATATCATCTTCACCTTTGCTCTACACTTTATTTCCTTTTGTTGATATATTTCTACACCTCAATCTCAATAGAGTGCTCGATGAATAAAAGGCATTTACTCAATGAAACACAATAAGGAAATACAATCAACAGAAGCAGTAAAATTCACCAACCAACATCAGCCAAAAAAAAAAAAAAGGTTCTAAAAGCAATTAGCAGTAGCAGTACAATTGCCTTGGGTCATTCCCACTTCCCCAAGCAGTGAGAAATCCCAGGGGCTGCAATCTCTGGCTTGGTTTCTTTAGGAGGAGGGAGCATTGGAGTCCTACGGAGTCTCTGTGGTATTTGCTTACTTTAGAAGTGTACAAGGAAAGCACCGGTGGAGGCAAAGTGCTTCTCCTGCAAAGCAATGGATCAGATCCCCCTTGAGTCTCAGTGAGACTCAGTGATTTATTAAATTAAGTTAATAAATCAATTAAAATCCCCAGAGGAAGATTCTAAGAACATAATAACGTAAGACCAGCCCTGATGGATCAGACCAATGGTCCATCTAGTCCAGCACCTTATCTCCATCTTATTTCATCTAAGGGCCAAAAAGCAGGGCATAGATAGGGTTGCCAGCTCCGAGTTGGGAAATACCTGGAAATTTTGGGGCTGGAGCCTGAGGAGGACGGGGTTTGCAGAGGAGAGGGACTTCGATGCCATAGAGTCCAATTGCCAAACCTGCCATTTTCTCCAGGGAAAGTAATCTCTGTCGCCTGGAGATCAGTTGTAATAGCGGGAGATCTCCAGCCACCACCTGGAGGTTGCCTCCTGGCACTGGATTTCTAAGGTCGAGTGCCTCTCATTGTAGAGGTTCCCTTTGGTCACCATGCCTTGTGGCCTTTGATTACCAGGGCTCTGCACCACAAAATGCTTCCTCTTCAGCCAGATGACTGTGATAAGAAGAAGAAGACATGGTTTTTATATGTCAACTTTCTTTACCACTTAAGGAAGAATCAAACCAGTTTACAATCCCCTTCCCTTCCCCTCCCTACAATAGACAACCTGTGAGGTAGGTGGGGCTGAGAGAGCTGGCTTCATGTCTAGGAGTGGGGAAACCCAACCCGGTTCACCAGATTAGAGTCCGCCACTCATGTGGAGGAGTGGGGAATCAAACCCAGTTCTCCAGATTAGAGTCCACCGCTCCTAACCACTGCTCTTAACCACTATACCATGCTGGGTCAAGGTTCCCTTTGACAGATACCAAAGGGTGCTTTGACTGTCAAAGGCTCATATCCCCCCAAATTTTTTTTGTTAGTCTCTAAGATGCTACTGGACTCGAATCTAGCTCTTCTGCTACAGACCAGCACAGCTGTGCATCTGTTTAGTGTGTTTGTTTCCAGAGAATGTCACATTCTGGTGTGATCAATAAAGTCAGGAGGATTATAAAGATTGAAGGGACTTACTCGGCGCCACAGTACACAAAAAGTTTTTGAACGAGTTGGATCTGGGGTTTCCTGGACCCGGCTTGTCTTCCCTGCAGTCACACAGCAGCTGCAGGGAATGTTGTGTTAAGAGTCTGTGGGGGGCAATTCAGCTCAGGACTGTGCTGCAGGAGGGAGGAGAGACTCCTGCCTTCCCCCCTGCACCTTAGTTCTAACCCAAATTGGGCCCAAGCAGAGTTTTCAATGGACATTCCCCACAGTTGCTGCATGGTTGCAAAGAAAGCGAGTTGGGTTTGAGGAACTTCTTGCATAGTCTGGCCCTCAGTTCCCACAGGTTTCCATTTAAGTTATGTAGGACAAAATGTAACGGGCTGCAATAACTTGTTTTTGCCAAGGACAAGAGGAGAGACATTGGTAAGGGAGTAGTTCACAAACTGGGGGTTGGGTCTCAAAAGTAGGGCATGACTCTCATGAAGGTGGGTTGTGAGACCAAAAGGGAGGGGGTGGGTGAGCCAGCAAAGGAGGTTCTGGGAGGGTCAGTGTCAAAACTGGGTTTGCTTCTGCATAGTTTGTGAAATAGGCGTGAAATATAGCCCGTTGCTCAACAATGCTACATATTTAGAAATACTGAGCAGGAAAAATAAACTTTGTTGTTAACTCGTGTAAGATTTCTGAATTTTATATTAGGGAGGGGGGGAAATAGCATAGATTATTTTGCAAGCAGATTCCAAACAGTTGAGTACGTTTCAAAAAATTTCATAGTCACTTCTGTTAAGAGGGTTGCCAACCTCCAGGTGGTAACAAGTATAAATAATGGGGAGTATAGGTACCAAGTATATTGAAGGTATAAAATATAAAGTAGTACCTATAATGTATGTGTATACAATTATGGATAGCAATAATTATATAGTATATAGGTTTCTAATATAAATCAAAAATTTATTAGTATACGCTTTTGCACTATTCCGTTTATTTAAAAAATCTTTTAAAATACTTATAGATTAAAATTACTTTAAAATAAAAAAATATTTTTAATTAGGAATAGATGGTATTTACTGATGAAGTAATCCAACGAAACAAGCACAACCCGCGAACTTGTCTTTTGAACTTCACATGAAGAATTAACCACCTGATGACTTCAGTGAACAAGATTTTAATTTATAGAGAAATTTTAAACAGTTATAGAATATATTTCTTGTTGAATCAATGTGGTATAGTACTTTATTCTGTAAGTCTTCTGAACTTTACCAGATGAATTAACTACCTGATAATATTTCAGCTTGTGTAGAGAAATTTCAAGAAAACAAAAAAGTTGTATACTTGACTAAAGAAACACAATGCATGTACATTCACAAACTATGTTGAGCACTGAAAATTGTTAAACTATGACAATCAACAGTATTCTTGAACAATGTATACTAGTAAAAATTTGATTTATATAAAAACAACTCTTCTTCTTCTTCTTCTTCTTCTTCTTCTTCTTCTTCTTCTTCTTCTTCTTCTTCTTCTTCTTCTTCTTCTTCTTCTTCTTCTTCTTCTTCTTCTGTGACCAAGTATTGAAATGCCACTAAAAGCTTGGAACACTGAGATTGGGTTAGAGATCAAAAATAGAGTTTAATTATGAGGCAATTATGCTAATATGTGATACTGGGAATAAGCGAGTCTCAAGCAATCAGTATCGAGGATCCAACGTCAATATTAAACACTATAAACCCACCAATGAGTTAGCCATTCCAAGCACCGAATTTCTAAGCAAGTGACTCCACTCAGCAGTGGAGGCACAAGATCAGAAAGATGAAGGGACTGGGAAAGCAAATTAGCTGAATACGCAGTAATGGCAAAATTAACAAACTATGTGAATAACAGACCAATTAAAGAATTTCAAGAAAAATAGAAACCATACTATCAGAGGACCTTGATCACTATGCCAAATACCAAATGCAAAAAAAAAAAAAACTTTTCGAGAGCTGATTCGGAAAAAGAAAGAGATATTCTTCCAAAACGAATGGAACCAACTATATTTAGCTTTTACCACAAATAACAGCAAACTATTTTGGAGGATGCTTTCCAGTAACATCAATAAAAATCAAAACCCACTAGCGTCAACTATTTCCCCCCAAACCTGGATGGATTACTTTGCTTCCATCTATGCAGATAATGATTGCCCTCCACAAACCAATATAATCCCAGCCAGCCTTACTGACTCTCTTTACCCTTCATGGGAACCAGTGAGATCAGAGGATTTAAAAGATATAATTTTGAAATTAAAATCTGGGAAGTCTCCAGGTTTGGACGCACTGCCTCCAGAACTCTTTAAAAAAATGCAGACTGGTGGACAGATCCACTAGCGAAGCTATTTACTACCATCAACAATTTTGGCTCTAGTCCTGAAGATTGGCTAAGTGCAATAATAATAAAAAAAGGTAAAGGTCCCCTGTGCAAGCACCGGGTCATTCCTGACCCATGGGGAGACGTCACATCCCGACGTTTTCTAGGCAGACTTTGTTTGTGGGGTGGTTTGCCGTTGCCTTCCCCAACAATAATAATACCAATCTATAAAAAAGGAGGATTAGACTGTCCCGAAAATTATCGGCCAATCAGCCTCTTGAACATTATATCTAAAATCTATGCTAAATATCTAGCACAACGACTAGTTAAATGGACACAGGATAATAAAATCATTGGCCCTGAACAAATTGGATTTATAAAAGGATGTTCCACAGTGGACCACTGCCTCCTTTTATCTTGTCTAGCAAAAAAATATATGAAATCGGGCACAAAAAAGTTATATGTTGCCTTTATAGATTTAAAAGGAGCTTTTGATTCAATTGATCGGAACCTTCTCTGGAACAAATTAGAGTCCCTGAACATAGACCCCGCCTTCTATATCTCATTAAACAACTCCACACAGGTACCTTTTGCCAGGTCAAATTCTCGGATGAAGGCCACTTAACACCCAAAATTCCCACCTCAAAAGGAGTGAAACAAGGCTGCGTTTTAGCACCGCATCTTTTTAATCTATTTTTATCTGATCTTCCAAAGTTTTTTAACTCAATTGATGGTCATTCCCCTAAGATTGGAAACCTGAAAATTCCACTGTTACTTTACGCCGATGACGCCGCTATTTTATCTTTTACAATGGTCGGCTTATTAAGACACCTACAACTGTTCGCCGATTATTGTAAACATAACAAATTTCAAATTAATTATGCCAAAACCAAAATTCTAGTTTTCACCAAAAGCTGGCATCTTTCAAAATGGTCCATCAACAATGTACCAATAGAGCAGGTCAAGACTTTTAAATATTTGGGTCTCACTTTTAACTACAATTTAACATGGACAAATCACAGAAATAATGTCATCAACTTAGCTAAATATTCAGCATCACAGATTAAACGATTTTTTTACTTAAAAGGGAACCAATATGTACCTGCAGCTATTCATGTTTTTACAGTTAAGATTTTGGCACAACTACTGTATGGAATACCTGTCTGGATAGAAGCACTGAATAAAAATTTGGAAGCTGTACAGACTTCCTTCCTCCGCCAAATACTAGGACTTCCTAGTTGCGTCCCATTCCAATCTATCCTTAGTGAAACTGGAATGATGACTTTAGAGACCAAAGCTTGGCTCTTAACTTTTAAATACTGGATTAAAATTCATTTTTCTCCAAATGAAAATCGTCTTACTCCCTTTTTATTAAAAGAAGCTGCAGATACAGAGTGGTTCACACTTATCCCACACAAACTGAAAACCTTGGGATTAGATATAGACAATTTATTGATGCTGGACAGCCAAACCATTTTCTGAGTGATTAAGCAAAGACTACTTGACCATGAAAGACAAACAATCCTGCCTGCAACTCCTTTATCTTGTTCTTCATCCAAATTGGGTCTTTCTGCCAATTTTGGATTCCTCCAGGATTACTTCTGCTTTCTAAGTGATCCTTCCCTCTGCAGGGCCTTTAAGCTAGCTAGACTAAACGCCTTCCCATCGGCGGTTTTATTCGGGAGATTTAGTGGTACCCCTTTGGAAAAGAGAATTTGTGGCTGTGGCTTGAATCAGATAGACTCCATTTATCATATTTTACTGGAATGTGAAATGCTAGCGGACCTACGTACTAAACTTTTAATGCCATCAATTTTGGATAGAAACTCTTCCCCCCACTCTTTGTTTAAACTTTTACTGAACGGGTATGATCCAGAAACTACAGGAATAGTAGCCATGTTTTTGAAGCAAGCTCTAACGATAAAAATCAAACAAAAAATATAATAGCTGCTATTCCGGTTACTTGTAGACACTCGTTTTCTATATAAACCTTATATTCACTGTACTCCGGCATACCTCATTTTATTCATATCTATTGCTACAGATTTCGATATTGATGTTTTTATCATTTGTCAAATTCTGGAATACCTTGTACGATTTGTTATGCCAATAAAGGTTTTTGAATTGAATTGAATGAATTACTATTCTTAAAAATGGAGAGCAGAGATTGATGAAATGATATATATATATAAATTGTTGTTACTCTTCTTGATACAGAGTATGAAAATGATGTTAAAAGGGGGGATAAACTTGTAAACTCTTAGATGTATTATGGATAGATGATAATAATATGTAAATAGGGAGGTATGTTTAGAAAATAATAATAGCACTATTGTACGTTTTTTCTTATCTTTATCGAGTATTATATAGGGTATTTTATGATTTACACAAATACAGATGTATGAAATTCATTACTTAATTGTGATAATCATCATCACTAAAATAACCATGGTCAAGAATTATTGCTGGAAGAAAAAAAGGAGGGGAATAAAACCCAACCTAAAAACAAAAGCTGGGTAACCAAGGCTGGGTGAAAAGAAAATATATATAAGTCTATGTACAAATACTGAAAGTATAATTTATTAGAAGCGCTATATAAAAGTTAAAATTATTTAAAAGCATTTAAATAGCACAATGGCATTTCCTGAGGTTGATAACTATAACCACATACCAAACGCGTTTCACTAAAATAACCATGGTCAATAATTATTGCTAACATCAAACAATAATTGTTTATGATATTATGCTTATTACTTTGTATGTATCTCATTGTGCTTTTTTCTGTTTTCATTCTCTTTTTTGATGTAATAGTAATTATTGCAATGATACGGCTTTTATTTTTCTGTTCTGTTTACGTATAAGATGTTTTTTGTTTGTTTGTTTTGCCAAACCTGGGGCCCAAACAGTGCCTGAGAGATATTGTGGTTTCCAGTCTTGGAATTCAGGAGGTTCCGAGGCAGCTGGTGCAGAAAATAATCCAAAGGGGGAAAGAAGAGGAGACGCATCATGTTGGAATCCAAATGGGAAACTCTGCAGCTGTGGGGCTAATCCTTGCGTTGGTTATAGGAAAAGCATTAGCAATAAAAAGGGTTATTTTTTTTCCAGGCTTGAAAAGACAGGAGGGGACTCAGGGGTATATCCTTGGGTCAAAAGAGGAAGCAGGTCCAGCATGGGGCCCTGGGAATAATTCCAGATATCATCAGTGAGGGAGGTTTCCAGGTGGGGAGAGGGTATGTTGAGGGGCAGGCTTAACCCAGTTGCCAAAATGGGGCTTTGGCAGACAAGTCAAACCATCTGAATTAGATGCTGACATATCCTAGATAGGGTTGCCAACTTCCAGATGGGGCCAGGAGATCTCCCAGAATTATAGCTGATCTCCAGAGATTAGTTCCCTTGGAGAAAATGGCAGCATTGGAGGGTGGACTCTGGCATTGTACTCTGCTGAGGTCTTTCCCCTCCCCAAACCCAACTCTCCACCCCGAGATCTCCAGCAATTTCCCAACCCGGAGCTGGGAACCCTAATCTGAGCTACATAATAAAGATGCTAATAGTGACAGGCTGTATTAGTGGCTCATTGATTAATTACAGGAGGTCCTTGATTGATGGCCTTGAATGGTAGACACCAAGCAATGCGACACTTGTTCCGGGTGACACCCTATGATTCTTATTTGACTCCAGCTAATGCGACTGAAATTAGGTGTGGTCCTCATTTGGCTCTCTGCCTTTTGTTCCATTAATGGCCAGATACCTGTTTACTTGCCCAGATACAAAAGAGAGAGAAGCTTGTCCAAAAATGATGGACAGTGGGAAACATGAACAAAAATGGAAGCAGTCTCACCAGAATGCTCTCTTTGTACACATGTTAAAATCCCAAGATCCTTGGGAATTCTTTGGCACGGCTGTGTGCGCTTGTGCTAATGGATGTCTTCTGAAACTTCTTGGTGGCTCACTTCAATTAAGGGATCATTGATCTTTGAACCCGCCCGATTATTAGGGATTGGCTTTGGCAAAACAAAACAAAATCCTTGCCTCAGTGATCAAGAATGGATTGCTTTAATCACCTGTTGCTCCTTTGTGTTTGCCCAAGAACTTAATGTGCTTTCGTAGTATCACCCTGGTTGGCCACAGCTGCAAGGAGACAACTTCAATGGGAAGAGATTAAAGAAATCCTTCCCATGGCAAGAATTTAGAGCTATGACTGGCTGTTTAGGTCCAGTGGTAATTATTATTTTTCATGCTGGCTTCACCCAAGGAGCTGGGTACCCAAGGTTGGGTGGATAAATAAAATATATAGATAATGAAAATATAATTTATTTAAGGCGCTATGTCAAAATAAAAAAATATTTAAAAAATGTTAAAACAGCACATTGGCATTTCCTAAGGTTAATATCCGTAACCACATGCCAGATGCATTTCAGCCTATTTGGTCAATTGAAAGCCATGTAAAACATACACACATTTACAGATATATATATATACATATACAGACAATGTTTATCAGACCAGGCAGGTATATAGGTTGTATAATATATTACCAATTATAAAAACATCTGGTAAGATTGTCTCAAGTTGTTATACTTGGCTGTATATGTCTCCCATATAAAATGGGAGGCCTCGTTGAGAATGGCCCAGATCTTGAGAGTTTTGCTCTAGATCAGTGGTTCCCATCCTGGGCTACATGTATCCCCAGGGGTACAAACCAGGATATTTAGGGATATGCAAAAAAATTGAATAATGGTGGGGAAAAGCATTGGAAATAACAGCAACTATATTAATTACAAACATTTTGGTAATATGATGGGTACAATTTATGAAAATGGGCTGTCAAGGGGTAAGCAAGTGAAAAAAGGTTGGCAACCACTGTTCTAGATCTCCATGCAGAGGATTCCACCCCCTATTGAGACTGAAATCAACTTTGTTTAAACATATTTAAAAGCTGGCATGAAGACCTGAAGGATGGAAAGGCAAAGTATAAATCTTTTCAAAAAGTCAATAAGCATTATTGGCTGCCATTAGTGGTGATGTCATAAAATGGTGTAAATAATCCTGCAAGATATGGGGCATGGAAAGAACTCAGTTCATGGATGCCATTTTCTACAGCAGCCTGTGTTGAGCATTATGTATAGTTTGACCTGTTGGAACATTAGCATACAATATTGTGCATTGAGTGCCAAATATGTTGTGGCTCCAGCAGCCTACTTGGCCTTGTTGGAGTTTAACAACTCTAGAAGACCAGGTGTGCGGTGCTTGAAGGCAAATTCAAGAAGATTCCTTACTTAGAAAGGTTGTGTAAAGCGGCTAAACTAAAAATTATTAATATATTAGTTAGGATTTCCGGTGAAACGGATAAAATTAAATTGGACTATTTGCTATCAGATAAGAACTCTCAGACATCGTGCCAAGTTGCCAGATTTTGTGTCTTGATAAGTACGATCCGGAAAACTATAGTTGCTGCAGATTTTAAATGGTCTTAAATGGGTTTTTTAAAAGGTCACATTTTAAATTTATTCCCATAAGCTAAGTTTTGTGCAATTGGACTGATTTTTATTATTGTTTGTAATGCTGGTCAATGACCGTAATAAAGATGATTAGCATACAATATTGTACTACTGAGTAGAATGCCAGCACAGAAAACTTTTTTTTGCTGAAAATTGGAAGTACAGAAAAAGCAATTATTTGACTTGGAGTTTTCTCTTTTTGTGATGCCATTATGTGCTAAAAGATTTCAAGTGCAAAATTAAATTTAAATATCCCTGTGAAATTGTCCAATTTCATATTATTTTCAGTAAGCTAAGTCATCTTATTTTTTTCTGATTTTATGCTATGTTGCTTTTATATCAAATGCTTATTTCCTTTGGGTCATTTATTTTCTCAACGTAGTGTAAATTTTTTATTAAATTATTTGCAGTTAAAAAAAAGAGCAGACGGTGATAACTATACTTTTGATTGAAATGCAGTTTGGGTGGGGGGGTGGGTGTGAAATGGTATTATTATTATTATTGTCTATGATGTTGTCCATTCATCAACGCACACTAAACCAAGATAATTTCAGTAGACCATAATGGAAAATTGATCTAATTGGAAGGAATAAGTCCCAAGAAGATAATCACAAGATGTAATTTGGAAAGTGATTGTTGGGTGTGTAAAGAAAAGTACAGTGAGATCTGCAACATTTTATATGTTCAACAATCTAATAATTCTGGGAGAATAAAAAGAACCATACAATGTGTGATTATAAGAATTACATCTAATTACTATGAGCTATTGTGAGAGTAATGGTTTCAACTGGTTGCTTTTGAAGATGGGAGTGCTTCCGTAATTCAAAACAAGCTACAGTTATACTTTCAAAAGCAATCTGACACCAAAGAAGTAAGATAGACAGGGATGCCGGAAGCCTCAGGGCCACCAAGCCACCAAGGCGGACACCTGCTTCTGGGTTGCCACCCACCTAGTCTCAGAAGGCGGGGGCATGCAAAGCAGGGCCACGACAGATTACTATGGTTGAGCAGGTTCATAAGGGAGTAGCCAGTCCTTCAGGTATTTTGGTAGGGTTGCCAGGTCCCTCTTTGCCACCAGCGGGAGGTTTTCAGGGCAGAGCCTGAGGAGGGCGGGGTTTGGGGAGAGGAGGGACTTAATGACATAGAGTCCGGTTGCCAAAGTGGCCATTTTCTCCAGGTGAACTGCTCTCTATTGGCTGGAGATCAGTTGTAATAGCGGGGGATCTCCAGCTAGTACCTGGAGGTTGGCAACCCTATATTTTGGTCCCAAACTATATTGGGCTTAGAAGGTCAACACCAACACCTTGGATTGTGCCTGGAAGCAAATTGGAAGCCAGTGCATGTGGACCCTCTCCAGTCAACATACTGAAAATGGAGTGGAGGACGCTTAAAACCCCCCTCTCTTTTTAAAATTTTTTATTTATTTATTTGATATTATTAAGAGCACAGAAGGTAAAAGGGAAAGGGGAAAACAATGTATCCATCAAAAATAAAGAAGAAAAAGAACATACATACTTCCTCTTGAAAATAATAATAAAGCAGACTATAATATGGCTATTATGTCTTTCGAGATCGCTAATATCTGGGCGAAAAAATACGTTCATTCAAGAAATAAACATCTTACATTTCTTATAACTATCAGCAGTTTTCTACTCTACATCAAAAAGCTACCTAGTGATTCTATAGCATTAGAATTTTAATGTTGTTTCTATTAACCTTCAGCCTCAGCATATCTATAAAAAGGTTTCCACTTTTCGTTGTGTTGATCGTAAGTCACATTTTCTGTTACATTTATCATATGGGTCATTTTGGCCATGACTGAATATTCCATTAGTTTATCTTTCCATTCTTCTACCTCAGGAGGGGATGGTTGTTTCCATCTTTTTGCGAAAACAACTCTGGCCACGGTGGTAGCATATTTAAATAAGTCTTTAAATTGTGAAGGCAATTCCACCGGCATCACGCCTAACAACAAACTCTTAGGATCTAGAGGAAATTTCTGCTGAGACATCTTCTGTAATTCTTTATGGATCATTTTCCAGTAAGATTGCAACATTGGACAAGTCCACCATACATGGTAATAGGAACAGTCTAGAATTTTGCATTTCCAACTTCTCTCTATACACCATGCTTCCATTCTGAATTGGGCCTCCACATAACTGGAAATTAAGTTCCAAATAGGGTTGCCAACCGCCAGGTACTAGCTGGAGTTTAGTTTTATTGTTACGGTCATAGACCAGTACAGTACTAGCTGGAGATCTTCTGCTATTACAACTGATGTGCAACCGATAGAGATCAGTTCACCTGGAGAAAATGGCCGCTTTGGCAATTGGACTCTATGGCATTGAAGTCCCTCCCCTCCCCAAACCCTGCCATCCTCAGGCTCCACCCAAAAATCTCCCACTGGTGGCAAAGAGGGACCTGGCAACCCTGTTTCCCAACATGGAGATCTATGTTGGGAAATAGGGTTGCCAGGTCCCTCTTCACCACCGGCGGGAGATTTTTGGGCGGAGCCTGAGTAGGGCAGGCATTTGATTGAAAATCCTCATGGATGGATCTGAGGAGACCACAAAGAAAATGTAATGTGCAGTTAGTTCCTTAGTCTAAGCTACTCATATGGTTGTTGGGAGGTGGGGAGGATGCTGCCCTTGGAGGCAGGGAAGGGTAATAATGTGATAGTTAGAAAATCTGATACCTGGAGTATACCTACAGAAATGTAACAAGAGAGGGAAGGTTTAGTTTATGATTTAGTTTGGTCATGATTTAGTTTTAGCATAGTTGACATATTCTGCAAGGAAAGAAGAATAGGAATAAACTTACCATACCTGTATGGGTGTGAATGAAACTCCCTTTCTACCTTTTTCCTTTGCTTTACTTATGGTGAGTTAACCATCTACAGATCTTTCCTTCTCTGCTCAGCCATCATTTTAATTCTGCAAGGAAAGATCTTGATTGTTTTTTTCCCCTGGTGAGGCTGAACAGGTCTACAGATATGTAGAAAGTGACCTAGCTACGATTTTTTAAAGTGGTATCTTCCATACCGTTTGGGTACCTTGGGCTCCCTTTCCAGCTGAATGGAATTTGATCTTCATAAAATAATCTTGGATCCGATAAAGCTAGAACATTTCTATTTCTGTTCAATGAATTGCCATGAACATATGCTCCAACTGCCCTGATCTGGACAGCCTAGGGTTGCCAACAGCCAGGTAATAGCTGAAGTTCTCCCACTATTACAACTGATCTCCAGCCGACAGAGATCAGTTCACCTGGAGAAAATAGCCGCTTTGGCAATTGGATTCTATGGAACTGAAGTCCCTCCCCTCCCCAAACCCCACCCTCTTCAGGCTCCACCCCAAAGACCTCCTGCCGGTGGCGAAGAGGGACCTGGTAACCCTAGGATAGCCTCAGGCTAGCCTGATCTTGTCAGATCTCCGAAGCTAAGCAGGGTCGACCCTGGCTAGTATTTGGATGGGAGAGCTCCAAGGAATACCAGGGTCATGATACAGAGGCAGGCAATGGCAAACCGCCTCTAAACATCTCTTGCCTTGAGTCAGCTGTGACTTGATGGCACTTTCCACCACCATGTTCCAACTGCCCGTTCATTGGGGACCATCTCTATTTTCTAGCACCCATCCCTGATAAAAATACAGTATTTCCCCAAGGGTTGCCAACCTCCAGGTACTAGCTGGAGATCTCCTGCTCTTACAACTGATCTCCAGCCGATAGAGATCAGTTCACCTGGAGAAAATGGCTGCTTTGGCCATTGGGCTCTATGGCACTGAAGTCCCTCCCCTCCCCAAGCCCTGCCCTCCTCAGGCTCTGCCCCAAAAACCTCCCACCAGTGATGAAGAGGGACCTGGCAACCCTAATTTTCCCCCAATTTGGTCTTTTGGGGAATGCATCTGTTAAAGCAAGCATAGGTGTGCACTGGAGGTCAGGATTTCCAACATTTTAGTGGAACATTTTTGTTTCATTCAGTCATTTCTACTTGCCCCCAAAGGAGGTCCAAAGTGCCTGATAATGAAGTTGGCAATTAAAAAAAAAAAAACAGTTTAAGAGAAAAAGCTGTCAGCAAGCCTCCAGAATAAAACAACAGCCACTTGTTAATAATAATAATAAAAAGCCTTCCTAAGAGAATGGCCTTACAGGCATTCCTAAAGACTACCAATTTAGCAATACTCCTGACCTCTCTTGACAGGCTGTTGCATAATGCTGGTGCCACTGCTAAGAAGGCCCAAGAGCAGGGTGTGGCAATTTTACCAGGCTGGGGTTGGCACATAAATTAGTTGTTGAGCAGAGGAGCATAGTTGGCACATAGGTCTATACACTGAATTGCTTGTTACATTTCATTTATTTAATAATTTCAGGCTGATGAAGCTTTTATGGTGAAAACGCCAGAAATATCCGGAAAAGCGTTTCCTTGTTGCCTTGTTGCTTCTTGTCCGTGGTGGTGCTGCGGCAAGATCCAATTTTTTGGAAAGTGACTTTCTACTCACCTTTTTGAAGTGGACTCTGCTTCACGTCTGACTTGAGAAACAGCCAGTGTGCTTATTTGTTAAAAGAGCTTGTACATTTTGTATAGTATTGTATATATTTATGTCACACTGTACTGCTTGCTGATGTTTTGCACTTGTTTTGACATTTAATACACGTTTTGATATTCTTATAAGTTGTGAGCCTGCCCTGTTTGGTTCTTACAATATTGTATTAACAGTGGTTTTGAGTCCTTTTGCTGAACCTCCAGGTACTGGCAACAACAATTGGTCAGCCTGCTATAATGTGTGTTGAAATGAATAGCAGCAGAAAATTGCCGAGCTTTTTTTAAAATAACCCAAAGTGTAATAACATAAGATAGTGTACATCACCAACCAATGCATATAAACAATCCTATAACATCATATATATGTCTAAATCAATCCAGCTAATAGAGTCCACATTGGAGTATTATCAGCCACTCAACTTCCTTTTTGCAAAGTATCACGTTTTCCAACCCTCAGGTAAATTGAAAAAGGAAACTCTTCATATGGTGCATTCGTGGAGTAGTATCTTGACAGATGCACAATTCTTCATGGACAGACCACAGGTCTCACAAACCAGCCAAATCAGTGCTGCAAAGCTGCAGGGGTCCGGGTATCGCCCTGTTTCAACCTGCGTCTTCTTCAGGAATCAACCATGGCAGCTACTATAGAGAGAACAGAGCGTTCCTATCAATGTAGGAGCAGATTTAGTAGCTGCCATGGATCCTACTTTGGTCAGTGTAAGACTGTACATCACAGGTGTTTATGTTTGTATATATTGAATGTGAAAATCTTGCCTATGCTAGAGGCCTTATGTTTTCAACTTGATTGTGCAGCTACCAATAAGGCCTTCAATTCTCTCATTGCCACGCACCATGCTTCAAACAGTGAGGACTGACAGAAACTACAGGGATTTAACGCATGGCCAATTTGTCTCGCCTTTGTGCCTTAAAAGTAGCAAATTCCCGTGGTCTAAACGCATGACCGTCCGAGGGCAGCGCATCGGATCCACCTTAGGCGCTATTTAAGCAAAAAAACACAAAAACCGGGTTAAGCAATCCCTGGTTTCTAGCTATCTTTTCTAAACTGCTACTTTTTAAAATTTCGCTACATTACCAGAACGCCGGCGTGCGTGTAATCACATGACTAGCCTGCTACTAACCTCCTTTTGTTCAAGCTCCCAGCCCCGACAAACAGCTGAGCTGCGGGTGAGCAAGGGCGGGGCAAGTGCGAGCCGCGCTGCTGGCTAGGAAGGGAAGTGACGCGATGGGGAAGGAGAGCTCCTTTTATGGACTTCTGGGGGGAGGGCAGAGGGTGGAAGGGGCGGAGCTTCTCTGGCCTGAAGAGTATAAAAGGCCAGAGGAGAGCTGTAGCCAGGGAGGAAGCAGGCTGTGACCCAGGCTGGCTGAGCATAGAGCCACCCGGGTAGCCTCCGAGGGAGAGGAAAGCTCAGGCTCTCCCTCAGACTGGTCTGAGGCTGAAGAGGCGCCTCAAGCCCCAACCCTCTCCAGGCCAGTCAGACACACACCCCCAACCAGCCCTGTAAGGGGAGTGCTTCACACCGTCACGATGGTATACCGGAACACTGGTGTCCCAAGAAAAAAAAGGGGGAGAATCAGCCTTTGAGTGGATAACCCCTCAGCCAATCCTTGGGCAATGACACGGCGGTCACTCCACTACTACTCCACATTATATGGGTTGCTCGAACGCACGGGGAGCCTCCAGCAGCTACTTGCTTTGGACTTATAGTGGGATGGACTAGTGTTTGACTATCCTGTCTCGGAATAAAATATTGTGAGATAAGGGAGGAGCGAACCAAGAACATTCTGCCCATGCGTTAATCCCCCTTGAAAGCCAGTGTTGTGTAATCATTAGACTAAGATCTGGATTCTGGAAGACCCAGATCTGAATTCCCAGTCTGCCCTGTAAGCTTACTGGGTTACCTTGGGCCAGTCACACCCTCTCAGCTTAACCGACTTCATAGGATGGTTTTATGAGTATGGAATGGAAGATGGAAAAACAGCATTGTAAGCCACTTTGGGTCCCCATTTAAGAGAAAAGTGGGGTATAAATAAATACATCAATGTTGCCATCTTGCTGCTGGGGCTAGATATCCCCTGCCTTTGTCTCCCCCCCCCCCCTCTCCTGTTTGGAGTAGCAGCAGGAGAAAAACAAAAAATCATTGTAGGGCCAATAGGGTGTCATTCCCTCCATGAAAACCTGGAAGGGATATCATTCCTTTCTGGAAATTGCTAGAAGCTCTATGGTAAACTCAGAGTTTCCAGCGATCCCTAGAGATTCAAGATGCAGGCTGTATTCTTTAAAATACATAGAAGTGCAGGACTTCTGAAGATGCTCTCAGGATCCATACAAGTTTATCGGGTGATGTTGTTTGGAGAAATGATCAAATAGCAAGTATAAACTGTGAGCATTCAACAGGCTCACAATTATTTGGAAAGCTACCAAACATGTTAGTTTCTTCCTCTGTGCTTGCTCAACAGTTTCTGTGAGCTTACCAAGTTCTGTACCGCCTGGTACATGGCAGAAGCAATAACCTTATAGGGACAATTGCTGGCCCGAATTGCAGCAGTGTAGTAAATTATATTTGATTTTTAAGTAATGCATGAGCATCATCTAATTTGTGGATTTAGGGTAATTTATTGTATGAGATATGAATCAACAAGCATGCGTTATATAACAGAGAATCAGGTGTAGACTTTTTATATTCTGTGTGTGATGACTGCAGCCTTTTATTCTTTGATCCTTGGTGGGTGGAGTTTCTGTGAAACTGGTTTGATGCCTGATTCTACAATAACGTCATCTACTCATGTGTCTGGGACACTCCTTCAGGATAACGCATGGAGATTCGGGGGGGGGGGGAATTACATGTCAATTATTTTTAATTCATTTCATTTTAAATTCATTTCTACGCCAGGTCTTGCTTTATAGCAAGTTGTCTTGTATTCAGCGAGTGTGCATCTGTGCTATATTACATTGTAAACTGTAAAGTGTAGATTTTAAAAGGTAAAGGTAAAGGTCCCCTGTGCAAGCACCGGGTCATTCCTGACCCATGGGGTGACATCACATCCCGACGTTTATTAGGCAGACTTTTGTTTACGGGTTGGTTTGCCAGTGCCTTCCCCAGTCATCTTCCCTTTACCCCCAGCAAGCTAGGTACTCATTTTACCAACCTAGGAAGGATGGAAGGTTGAGTAGCGCTTGAGCCGGCTACCTGAAACCAACTTCCGTAGGGATCGTACTCAGGTCGTGAGCAGAGCTTGGACTGCAATACTGCAGCTTACCACTCTGTGCCACGGGGCTCCTAAAAGTGTAGATTTACACAGTGAAAAAAAAGGAGTCTGGTTTGACGAGATGGCATTTGCTATTCTAATTATTCTAATGGGGCTCAAAAATTGAGATGTCAAACATCTCCTTCCATCCATAAAAAGCAAATTGTAGACTCATGGTGCCTCAGTTTGCCTCAAGGTCATCTTTATTTATTAAAACATTTCGGTTCTTTTTTTGGCACAAGTGCCATCTGAAGCAGCTTATGGTGCATAGAATTCATAAAACCTTAAAGACTACCTTACTCCCATATGAACCTACCTGTCTGCTATAGTAATTTTCAGGGGCCCTGATGCATGTGCCCTCATCATTAGAGGCTAGGGAGGTAGCAACCTGAGAAAGGCCTTCTTGGTGGTGGCACCAAAATTATGGGATTCCCTTCACGAGGAGATTTGTCTGTCCTCCTTGATCATTGTCTTTTGCCATTGGGTTTTTCTTTTTCATCCGGCATTCTCCTACTGACTCTTCATCTTGTTTGTTTTTACTTATTTTTACTTTCTTCGGATTGTTTTTACCTACTGACTTTAGATACATGTACTAAGTGGGCAGCTGTGTTTGTAGTAGCAGAACAAAATTTGGGTGCAGTAACACCTTCAGTCCATTTCTGAGGGGGGCAGTTGCATGGCGGCCGGGAGGGGCACAGCCATGCCACCGCCAAAGAGGCTTCCTGGCCGCCTTGAGGACCATCATTGGGTGGAAAAGTGGGATATATATGGATTAAAGAAAATAAATAAACAAAACAAACGAGTACAAGCCACATCAACATCTCTTCCACACACATTTTTATCTCCTGCCTTTTCTCCAAGGAGCTCAGGGTGACATAGCTAGTTCTCCTTGCTTTTTATCCTTACAAGGTTGTTGTGGCAGGTTCATAGTCTTTTAAATATTGAGGCTGTAAATTTTATAAGAATACTTTTTTAATTTGACTTTTTATATTTTTAATTTTTTAATATCTGATTTTAGCTTTTTAGCTCCCATGGGAGCTTTTTATATTTTTAAATTTTTAATATCTGATTTTAGCTTTTTAGCTCCCATATAAAAAGTCAAATTAAAAAAGTACTTATAAAATTTACAGCCTCAATATTTAAAAGACTATGAACCTCCCAGGCATGTAAGATACTATTTCTAATGGGCCTTATCCTCTACTGTTGAGGCTGATGAAGCTATGCTATGGTGAAAGTGCTATGAGTATCCGGAATAGCGTTTCCTCCTTTTTTCTTTGACTTTGCCAAAGAGCACCTTTGGAGCAACTCTTGCCATCTTAGACATTAGGTTATTAACCACTGTCTTCTATTTGGACTCTTTTGCCTTCATCTTCCTTTGGAGATAGCTATTATGCCATAAGTACTTTCCCTCAAGAGTTCCACCCCTTGAAAGCTTCTGCTGTTAGTGCAAGCAGGGCTGGCAACCCTGTCTTCAGATCATGGCCTAAAGCAAGGGTGGGGAACGTCAGGCCCAGGGGCCGTATAAGGCCCATGAAATCATTTGGTCTGGCCCTTCATGGGTCCTGGCAGATCTCTACATCAGAAGGATTCTGACGTACCTGAATCTCTTGGGTCCAGCTGGGGACAGCTAGAGCTCAAAAGCGAGTCACTCTACGTGGCAGACACTCGGAGCGGTCTCTGGTCATGCCTCTTGGCTAAATGTTTGACCAAATATAGCAGACTAATTTTTAAGTTGACAATTTTGTATGGCCCGCAAATGATGTTATAAATATCCAAATGGCCCTTGGCAGAAAAAATATCCAAATGGCCCTTGGCAGTTCCCCACCCCTGGCCTAAAGTACCGTATATACTCATGTATAAGCCGACCCGCGTATAAGCCGAGGTGCCTAATTTTACCCCAAAAATGGGGAAAAATTAGGCACCCGTGTATAAGCCGAGGGTCGGCTTACACAATGCCCCTGCCCCAGGTCGCCCTCCCGCCCGGCCTCCCGGGCCCTCCAGACCCACCCCAACCCAAGTGCCACCCCTCCCGGGCCCTCCACACCCACCCTGACCCCAGCGCCACCCTAGGGGGGAGGGAGAAGAGCCCCTGAACCCCTTACTCACCGGGCGGACAAGGCCCGCTGATCAGCTGGAGGCGGCGGCAGGGAAGGCACGCGGGCCTGCCTGCACTCAGGCAGGCCCTGCAGGCCTCTCCCAGGCCGCAGAGAAGGCATGCGGGATGGCGGCGGCAGCGGCGGTAAGTTCCCCCTCCCCCTCCCCTACCGTACTGACCCGCGTATAAGCCGAGTTGGCGTTTTTCAGCCCTTTTTTTGGGCTGAAAAACTCGGCTTATACGCGAGTATATACGGTATCAATTTTTCCTCGTTCCTCGCTCCTTATTTTGTTGTCGTTTAACAACCAGTGTGGTGTAGAGTTCACGAGAGCTTGCACTCTGTATCCTATTAATCGAGTTGGTTTTCATAAAAGGCATCTTTTGTTTGGGGATTTGCCCTGTGAGGCAGGTTAGGCTGAGGGGGAGGGAGTAGCCCAAAGTCACACTTGGCTGAGTAGGGATTTGAATGCAGGTTGTGCCTGTCCTAGTTTAACCACTACAACACAGGGGTTCTTATCACAAGGGCAGAGTGGTAAAATATGTGGAGCAGCAGCATTGCAGACGAGAGCCACAACACCTTTCATTGTCTGCAGTGTCTATATACCTTTAATTGACACTACACACAGCCATTGAGAGGCGGATTCCTACCGGATATTCACAGAGCTTCCATGCTCGCTAGACTTAACATTCTTCCTTCAGCTATTCTACAAGGAAGTTACAAAGGAATCCCTTTTATTAATAGGTATTGTCCATGTAAGACTGGAGATCCTGAACACCTAACCCACGTGCTGTTGTACTGCCAGCTTTACATGAGGCCGAGGAATACTTATATTAAACCCCTACTGCCTAGTGATTAGAGTCTCTCAGATCAGCAGTCGGTGATGTACCTTTTATCTGATAGAAACCCCTCTATCACCCAACAAGTAGCTAGTTTTCTCCTGTCTGGACAAAGGATTTGCGAGCAGTTTGTTCGTACTTCTAAGTAATGTCTTTTTAATGTAATCTGTTTTAACCGATTTCGCAATTCTGTTTATTGTATGCTGATGTAAATGCCTAATAAAGGTAATGATGACGATACAAAGAGAGGCGGATTCCAATGGAGGCTTCCAGTTCATAATTGGAATTCTTAAATATTAGTTGTGTAATATGGATTGTGCGCCCTGACCTGGATGGCCCAGGCTAGCCTGATCTCATCAGATCTCAGAAGCTAAGCAGGGTCAGCCCTGGTTAGTATTTGGATGGGAGACCACCAAGGAAGTCCAGGGTTGCTATACAGAGGAAGGCACTGGCAAACCACCTCTGTTAGTTTCTTGCCTTGAAAACCTCATAAGGGGTCGCCATAAGTTGGCTGCGACTTGATGGCACTTTACACACACACACAATATGGATTGTGTACATTGCACAGATTTGATTTGCAGCAAGGGATTAGGTTGCTTCCACATGGAAGTCATTGCCAATGTGAATGTAGAGGTGTTTGCAGTAGCGACAGAACATCAACATGGTTTTACGTACTTTCCTCAGTCATCCCCTAGTGGCAGCCATTCCCCTTCTCCCAGTGCATTTGTGTGTGTGAAGTGCCGTCAAGTCGCAGCAGACTTATGGCGACCCCTTTTTGGGGTTTTCATGGCAAGAGACTAACAGAGGTGGTTGCCAGTGCCTTCCTCTACCATTTCTTTAAAAGCCCTCTAGTAGTGTGTGTGTGTTTGGGGGGGAAGAATGGCAGATATGAGGGATGATGGCAGCTAAGAGGTGCCAGTGTGCATAGGAGATTAAAAAATGTGCCCATTCTCACCTTCACAGCAGGCAAACCACATGGGTGGACTGCGATCTTTCAGGAACGATCGTACCAAAGAAGGTTTGAGAAATATCAGACAAGAGCATAGGAAACCCAGGAAAATGGATGAACACAAGACAGTGAGCAGATGTTCCAGGACAAAAAAAAAACCCACTTAGGTTTGAGAACCAAGGTGGAGCAATACCTCCATGTGGAAGTAACCTTAGACCACCACCTGGTGACTTCCAATCCTATGAGTATTTTTGTGTTCATGAAGCTGCCTTTTACTGAATCAGACCCTTGGTCCATCAAAGTCAGTATTGTCTACTCAGACCGGCAGCAGCTTTCCAGGGCCTCAGGTGGAAGTCTTACACATCACCTACTTCCCTAGTCCTTTCACTGGGATTGAACCTGGGACCTTCTGTATGCCAAGCAGATGCTCTACCACTGAGCCACAGTTCCTTCTGTTATATATGAAAACTGGTGTAATCATCAGTTAAGACCATCATCATAATCAAAATTTATTTTGATACAAAATCAGCTCCTGAAGATTAACAAATGGTTAAAATAAAATAAAAGTAAACACATATAATTTCCAAATATAAGACAGTAAACATAAACCTAGAGGGAAACCAGGCAGAGTTGCTAAGACTTAGTCAACAAGTTCTATGTAGAACTTCAGTTAAGACCATGTGCTGAGAAGCCCCTCGTTCAAATCTAATTTCAGCCTTGAGCTCTGGTAGGGACATAATACTAGTTTTCCTCCCTGTCTCATTTTATCCCACCCTTCCCCAAAGAGCTGGGGGAGAGTATAGATGCTTCTCCCCTCTGTCTCCCTTTCTCCTGATAACAGCCCTGTAAGGTAGGTTAAGCTGAAACTGGCTCAAGGTTTTCCACAGTGCCATCCTATGCAAAGTTGCATTCTTCTAACCCATTGACTTCAATGGACTTAGGTCTTTTCTGTGTGGCTGTTTCACTCGCCGTCACCCCTCTGACAACTTCAGGTCTTATGTGTTGATTATGCATGCCGTTTCTTACCATCAGAGGTCACCCTGCGTTCCCCCGCGTTTTGCCCACATTTTCAAATTCGAGATAAAACAGTATCTGAAAACACTGGTAAAATGCAAGGAAAGACAAGGGGAGAGTTAGGCGACCTCTGATGGTCAGAAACAGCATGCATAATCCAAACAAAGACCCAAAGTTGTTGGAGGGGTAACTGCAAGTGAAACAGCCACGCATAAAAGAGCTTAGAAGGGTGTAACTCTGCTTAGGATGGTACATAAGAATATAAAAACATAAGAAAGGCCAGGCTGGATCCGACCAAGGTCCTCCAAGTCCAGCAGTCTGTTCACACAGTGGCCAATCACTGGCACTGCCAGTGACCTTTGTAGCAGAGTGATTTGCACCTGGGTCTCCCCGGCCTGACTGCTACACCACACTGCTTTACAAGGTTGTTGTACGGATTATTAAGCCAAGTATGTTTATGATCTTTCAATACCCTGAAGTCCTATAGAAATACATATGAAGTATGATAATGTTCATCACAAACCCTAAAAAATCAGTACTGTGAAATTGGGAGTGAGGGAGGAAATATGGAACTCTAAAAACCAGACTCTGCTTTATCTGTCGCAATCAAAGTGTTAGATCATCAAACCACTTTCAGATAAATATTGTAGCCTCCCTTCAAAATTAACCAGGTGACCTGTATGACTCACTGAAGTAATGCAGCTATTATGGTTTGGTTGGCATTTGTTGATAAACTACTTACTTAGCTAATAAGTATATTTAAACAAACAATAGCAGAGAATCACCTTTTTGTGGTTTACATGCCTACTTTCTGCCTGTACTACAGTAGTGTCATGTTGCAAAGTTGCTTGTAAAGAGATGGATTATAGTGTTTGCACTGGCAGGGTCAGAGTTGAAATGGTTAAAGAACTTGGGTGACACTGGAACCCACATTTAAGTGTTGCCTACATATAGCGATTATGACCAAGCAATGCAATAGTCCTCAGTGTTTTCAGATTCAAGCTTTACCTATTAGTTTTATTTTAAAGCCCTATTAAGTCCAGCCTTCTCTCTGTGTCCCCTTTCTCTCTCTCTCCCTATCTCAGAAATAAGTAAAGAAGTTTTGTCACTGGTGCAACTTGTCGCGAGAATTTTTTTGTATTGAACATTAGTTCATATTAAATATATTAGTTTATATTAAATGAGTTTGGGTTAAAAATAACCACACTTATATCTTAATATTATAACCTATAGCCACACGAAGACCTGACTTTTTAGCTGACCCCAGTTTCCAATTAGGGCCTCTGATCTTAAAGGAAATTGCAGGCTAGGGGCTAGTTTACCCAAAAGTAAACACACCAGGATGCTTGTAATTGTTTGATGAGGAAACAGACATTTGGTCAGGCAGCAATCTATCTGCTAGATTGGGGAAAATACACAAGACTTCATAGGCAAACATTTGTCAGAAACTCTGGGAACAGAAAGCTTCAAAACAAAAACATGGCAAGGCCATCTCCGGGAAAACTTGAAAGGAGGGCTGTTGTAAAAATCTTTCTCCCACAGTTTTACCTATAAAAGAGCCTCCCAAAATCCTGGTATTTTGTCATTCTAGGGAAAGAGGTCAGGCTTCTCAGTTCCTGCCATTCTCTCCTTGGGATGACCCAGAGCGCTCTGATTGTCTGTCTGCTAGTGTGTCAATTTTATGTGGGTCTGTTATTTTCTGTCTTGTATATTTACCAAAGTATTGTTGTGTTTTCTTGTTGTTGTTCTCTTACCTTATATATCTCTTGTAAGCCTAATAAACCTGCATGTTTTACTGATATATGTTCAATGTGATGTTTGAGGGTGATGCAGGAATGAATGGCCTGTTCTGATTATCCCATCTCTAAGCTAAGCTTTGGTGAGTAGGCTAGCAGAGATCTTCCATTTACATCAAGGACCGAGGGAGAGGGCAAAGGGAAAATTCTTCCAACACAACTTACTCTAGGTTTGGGTGTAACCAAGGTGTAAGTCAAGACACACTGGTTCAAGAATGTGGGCCAAATGAAACGCCAGACAGACGATCTTGCTCAGATATCTGTTTTTGTGTTTACTTTAAAGCAGGTTTATAGGACTCTCTGCGTAACCCAAGGAGTTTCTCTACGAAATTTCCTCCCCTTAGGGCTAAGAGCAGCTTTGGTATGGGTGTGTGATTTAGATCGGGAAAATGGCATGGGGGGCGGGGGAGTTAGACATCCCGTTTCCCAGAACCGTTCAAATTGAGAGTCTCTTTGGACTACTTTAAAGTTAAAAACAAAAACAAAACAAGAGATCTTTAACTGGATAGTAAAGCATAATATTTTGGTTATCCCTCTGTTAAAGAATTAATCCTGGGGAGACCCAGGTTCAAATCCCAGAAAAACTCACTGGGTGACCTTGGGCCACACATGCTCTCTCAGCCTTACCCACTCACAAGGTTGTTGTGAAGAAAAAAATGGAGAAGGCTAGAACCCTTTATGTCACGTGGAGCCTGAAGGATAGGATCAAAATGTAATCAATAAATATTTGTGAGATTGGAGGGCGGTTAACTTCCTTCTGCAGGGTTGCCTTAAGGAAGTTATTATTCAGCCAGCTTATTTTCTCTCTCTCCCCTTGGTTGCATTTTTTTTTTAAATACCTGACATTGTCCACTGAGGGTTTGGTGTGGGCGGGAAAGAAGTTCTTAGAACTGTTTGTTGCAAGTGGTTGCATTCTTAGGAATCTTGACCTTTTCCTAGATCACTGCAGAAAACCTGATGGTACTTAAAGGTAGTGGTCAGAGTCTACCTACTTGTGGCAATGCTGACGCTTCCACGGGGTGTTTTTCTCTGCTTTGGCTTCCTGACTGCAGTGCTGTTTTCAGGATCATCCACACGATGTTGCCCTCTATTCATCCTGCTTCTGTATCTCCCTCCATTTGGCTGCAGTCTTCCCCCAACCTGCTTTAGTTTAATCTTTTTGGAAAGCCAAAATACCTTAAGATGCCAGGTGGACAGAATTTTATTTATTTATTTATTTATTTATTGTTTCAATTTTATACCCCAATTTCCCCGGCTGAAACCAGGGAGTTAGTACCTGACACCCACATTGCATTTTCATTATGATTGCCACCTCCCCAGCAGAGGGCTTTTTAATGCTTTTTAAAAAAAATAAATCAAGAATTGCTAGATCTATTGCAACAGTTTGCTAATTTCTAGCTTACTTTGTTTTTTTATGGGCTGAACATTTCTCCTTATTCCTTCACAATGAAAAGGGATAGAGATTTACAGTTTTTTAAAAGTACGCTCATACATTTTAATGTGATGCTACACTGATTGCCAGTCAATGCCTGATTTTTTTAACCCCCAAAAGCCCTCTGATAGTGGGTGGGTAATAGCAGCCATGGAAGGAATCTAAAATTTTGCATAGATGCTCTGTTGGCCCTGCAGATGTGTCTATTTGGAGCAGCAGCCAAAGCTAAACAAACAACCAGTTCTTCCTGAGCCAAAAACAAAACAATAATTTATTGTTCATAATGATGTTAGGCGCTATGCAATAGAATATCTATTATTCATCATTGCACCCTCCATTGGAATGGAAAACTCTTACATCTGCAGAAACTCCATGTGTACATGACTGCACACGTGATGCTCCAGCAGACCACCTCATACATATATACGGCACAGTTAATTTGAGCTGACCAGAGATTGTGCATAAGTGCACTAAGCAATAACATATATTGAACACATTAGATCTAATATATATACATATACCCTCTAGGCCAGGGGTGGGGAACCTTTTTTCCGCCAAGGGCCATTTGGATATTTATAACATCATTCGTGGGCCATACAAAATTATCAACTTAAAAATTAGCCGACCAAGCAGGCAGCTGCCCCAGATGACCCCTCCCCGGCGCGGGCAAGCAGGCAGGCATCCAACTGGTGGTGCACTCACCCACCTGGTGGCACAGGATGGTCTGTTGCACCAGCTGGGCGTAGCCGTCCAGCCGCATGCGGAGTTGTTCCTGCTCCGCATTGTTGGGGTCGGATTCTACAGCTGGTTCCTGCTCCCTCTGCCTGCAGGGATGAAATGAGGGCACACTGGCTAAGAACTCCCCCTCCACGCATTCTGGCCCTGCCCCTTTTAACCCCTCCATTGTCGCCACTTCCTCCCCCAGCCCTCTTGTAGTACAGAGGGAATATGTTTCTCCACGGCCCGGGTGGGAAAGGGTTAACACAGTTTCTTGGGCAGTCCTAGCAGCTCCATAGCTAACGACTCTTCTGCAAGGGGGGAAAAAGGTTCCTTTTCTTGGCAAAACAAACTCACATCAGCCTTGAATAGAGGCTATTCCTGTCCGTGGGAAGGGGGGGACTGCCAGTCTTAGATCCTTCTGAGCTAGAGATCTTCCAGGACCCCTGAAGGGCCAGACCAAATGATTTTGCCGGGCCTTAAACATCTCTCGGGCCTGAAGTTCCCCACCCCTGTTCTAGGTCTATAAACCATTACAGGTGGTCATTGTCTTTTGGCCAATTTTGCCTTCCATCTGACATTTGCCATTAAAAGCTTATTAGATTTTTAAATAGGCTACAATAGAACATGTTACAACAACAACAACAATAATAATATAATCATCACAGGTATACAATTCACCTAATTGCTAACTTTTGGCCAACCTTCCCCTTCCTGAAGTTAAGACAAATCTTCATAATAATGAATTGTATTTGAATTAATTTTCTTTTATTAAACCTCTTATGTAGATGCCCCACTATTCTGTACCCTTAGTGTCCCTTGCTCTCTTGGTACACCTGACAGTGACACACCAGATGCAAAGTAGCTTCACGAAGTAAACAAGTATGTCCTTACCTCATCCACCATTTAAGATCGATCGCTGGTGCTGTGTGTCTTGTGCTGGCATTAAAAGTAGCCTCGTGAGTATGCAAAGAGGGGGCTTGGTGGGGGGACAGTGCCTCCAGACTTTGGAACTCCCTGGTCCAGGAAGCCTGTTTGGTCCCCTCACTTGCAGCCATCCAGAGATTAGTGAAAGCTCGATTGTTTCCTGAACCCCTTTAGGAGGCTGAACTCAACTGCTTTCTGTTTATTTTTGCTGCAGATTTTAACCTGTGTTCTCAACACTCAGACTGGCTGGTTTTCTTGCTTGGATTTTTCTTCTTATTTTGCTGCTGGTTGGCTAGGCTTATCCTGTTTTATGCTGTGTTTATTATTGATGTGTGGTTTTGTTTTCAGTTTTGTGAACTGCCCGGAGTGCCAATGTGTAGAAGGGTGAAGTAGAAACATCTAATTCTAAATATTAATTCTCAGCCCCACAGATTAAAATTTGCTCTTGCCTGTAAAAAGTTACCCCCTCCACACTCACATCAATTAATCAACAAAAGTGTTTGTTGATTAATGTATTGATTAAACTCTGGAATACAGAGTTTAAAATGGATTTTATGCTAATCTACCTAATCCCCCACCCCTGCTCCATTGGTAGGTTTCTAACCATCCCAGTGATTCTTAACAGGGTTGACTCATACCATGCTGATTCTGTGACCTTAGGCAGATGATGAGAGGGAGGGCATCTTGGCCATCTTCTGGTCACTAGGGGTGTGGAGGGGGGAGGTAGTTGTGAGTTTCCTGCATTGTGCAGGGGGTTGGACTTGATGGCCCTGGTGGTCCCTTCCAGCTCTATGATTCTATGATTCATACTGGCCCCTCAGGGGGCAACCTACAAATCTTGGGGCACATTTAGAACTTTGTTTTATACCACAGACTGCCAATATCTCCACAGGCCTTTAAAAAAAATCAGGCACACAACAATTAGGAATCCAGCCTAACATTAAGAAGTTTGTTGATTGTCATCAGGCACAAAAATCTGTCTGAATGGATGCCCGGTGGTGGAAAGCGACATCAAGCCACAGCTAATTTATGATAACCAGTAGGGTTTTCAAGTCGGAGCTGAGAGAGTTCTGAGAGAACTGTGACTGGCCCAAGGTCACCCAGCAGGCTTCATGTGGAGGAGTGGGGAATCGAACCCAGTTTTCCAGATTAGAGTCTGCCACTCTTGACCACTACACCATGCTGGCTCTCTGTGTATTGTATGCATATATCATAAATATACCTATAGAAATAAAATTGCCTTGCCTGGATGCTCGTTTATGCCCTGTTTTTCTATTTGTGGCTGGGTGGGGGGGAATCAGTTTTCAATGATAATGGAGCATACTTTGTGGACAGGATCAGAGGTTCAGAACCATGACTCTGACCCATCTCTCTCATTGGGAAGCATCTCAAGTGATCAAATCAAAGATCTTTCTAAGGTTGGGATTAGAGGGAGAGGGTTGGTGGGAGGAGAGGTGGGCAGCTGAGAATCAGGGCTGCCTTTTAGGCGACATCTTCTTGACAGCCCGTTCAGCATTGCTGGGCGTCATACCCATAAGCGTTGCAAGGCTCATAACTATTTTGAAATACGGTCCCGGAAACGCCAGTGTACTTTGTCACCCAAGACCTTGCAATTGGTGCTTGCATCAAGAGCCATTTAATACCATTGACAATGTAATGAACGCATTCCCCATGCATCTACTTAAGTACATACTGAGAGAGAGACAGAGAGAGAGAGAATGAACAAAGAGAATTGCTTCAGGCAGAGAACATGACTCAGTCTAGCCTTTTCACAGCCCTGGAAGTTTTATGTTCAATAACAAAATAGAATGTATCAATGAATGCTTAGAGAAGTACAAACAAAACATTGCGCATGCAAAAAAATGGTCTCAGTTCATCATTAGCCAGCAGGTTGAAATGTGGGAGTTTCTGACAATCAGGGATGTTGCAAATACTTGTGTTTACTCCCTCAAAATATTCCGATGTGTGGCAGGGGAGGGAAAGATGGGCAGAGGAGGCTCCCGGCAACATGATTTCAGGCGCAGCGCATTGAGTCAGGTCCATGTTAACCCTTTGGTCTCCTAGTTAAACCTTGCATAGTTGGCTCAGAAGAATGGCTGCTCCAGTCCAAACTCATTAGTTTTGAAAATGTAGGCAGTCTGTAAGCTTGCCAACCAGCCTGGAGAAAAGAAATATCCTGGACCCTTTAATGGAGTCTAAATGAGCAGGAATGGGCGGTTGAAGCTTTTCACGGCATGGAGGTAAACATTACCTGGTAAATAACATCCTACTGAGCCATTAAAGGAACAAGTCATTTTTTGTGTCTCCAGGCAGCTGACTGCCCTCGTCTCTTGGTACTAACAGCCTGAATGATCAGACTGCTTTAACATCTTAATTGGTTTGTTTTGGATCAAGGGAGTGGGCAAATTGCCCTCAGCCCACTTCGGAATGGATCCAGGAAAGCTGGGTAGATTACCTGGACCTTCATTGACTGTGGTGAAATTAACTTAAATTTCCCAAAATAACTCTCAGTCGGCCAGAGGTCTCTAAGCCCTGGTGTTTGTCCACTGATGTCTGAAAACCCTGCAGCGCTGTCTTCCTGCGATCCAGCAAAAAAAATAAAAAAAATAAAAAATTACCTGGAGTTCACCAGTAATTTTCCTGTAAATGTTCTGAATCTGAACAAACACACAGAGTCAGCAACCTTGTGCGATATATCTGTTGCTTGCCTGTACCACTTGAGGCAGCAGATGGGGGAATCTATTTTTTTAAAGATTAAATCAAACAAACAAACAAACAAAAGACCTCACTGTACAAAACTTCCTTTTTTCAGGGGAAACCTAGCCTTTTTACTGCATACGGCAATTTAGTTATGGTATGTACAAGAAGTTGTGTTTACATTGTGAAGGATCAAGCATCCATTGAAAGCTGGAGCAGTACAGTGGGTAGGGTTGCCAGCTCCGGGTTGGGAAATACCTGGAGGTTTTTTGGGCGGAGCCTGAGGAGGGCAGGGTTTGGGGAGGGGAAGGACTTAAATGCCATAGAGTCCATGGGCCAAAGTGGCCATTTTCTCCAGGTGAACTGATCTTTATCGGCTGGAGATCCCTTGTAATAGCAGGAGATCTCCAGCTGGTACCTGGAGGTTGGCAACCCTAACAGTGGGTAACATTCCTTTCCCCATCTGTGATCTGAAATGGTACAGCCCTGCCTTGGCAGGCAGACCACCTGAACCTGCTGAGAGCATCACTGGGCTGATCTTCTGTAGCAGATGAATTCCCATTTTTGTAAGACAGCAGCGTGCAGGTGCAGAGTGGCCATCTTGTTACAGATGGAGGTTCTTGCGCTGTGCTGCACAAACATGCAGAAATGAAACACAGGAAGCCTTTCCAGATTGGAAATACGCCAATGGAGTCTTGATTTCAACCCAATCTACCAGCATCCATACAGCCCCGATCCACAAGAAAATGGCAACCCCATGGAAGTGTGGCATGTAGACTATGTCGCTTTTTTCCCTTCCTGGGCTCCTGTGCTACAGGAAGAAATTCTGCCTGCTGCATCTTTGACTGAGACAGCTTTACCTGTTAGCACTTTGGACTGTCATGCTGCTGTTAATGTCACAGTGGCCCTTCCAGGGAAAAAAAGTCGTAACTGCATTTACCAGGAAAGCAAAGCATGATATTTTTAACCCCCTCCCAAAATATTAACACTGATACCCTCAATGTTGCCCAACATCTGGCTTCAACTACAATCAGGCTAATTTTGAATTGCCTCTGAATTCCTAGGACAACAGTGATTATTAGTGAGGGTTAGTGTCCTGTTTTTGCTCCCCCCCTTTTGGTTTTTGCAGCTAATGGCTGCAGTTGGTTATAACAAGGAGTTGCACGCTCTTTCCTCTTTGTCTTTTCCAAGAAACTACATGCCCTGCTTTAGGCTTGTTACCTGTTTCTTTATCAGCTAGATTCCAGTTAGAAATGTAGCAGGTGAAGCTTTCCCATCACTGACTCTCCATGCCTGGCAAAGTTTCACCAGTTGCATTTCCAACTTCACAACAAATAATAATAACTACACACCAGAAAGACTTTGGTAGGACTTTTTTTACCCATCTGGTGGGAACTCTCTAAAACAAATTTCTTTTCCCTCTTGAAAGCAGCTTGTGCTGATCTTGCACAAACTTCTTCCCTAGTGGAAGGGTGTTGGCTGGATACAATAACCTACTCCAAAAACGTGTTCTGTCCTTACTACACCCAATGATGAAAGCAAAGCATATTTAAATGGGTGGGTTGAAGAATGCTCTTCACTGGGAATCTGGTATCTCTTATGATTGATGTAACTGGGGTGTGTGGAGTTCCTCTCCCTCGTTGCTGCCAAGAAATTTTGCTAGCTGTATCAAAGCGCTCCCTCTCTCTGCTTCCCTTGACTTAGTCCTAATTTGCCAACCGCCCAGCAAAGAATCACTCTGGTCAAGTTTGTTTTGGAAGCTGGTTTGGAATCAAGAGCAGCCCTAATAGCCCAGTTTGGTCTGAGCTTGCCAGGGCTTGGGAGCTAAGTAGGGTTGGCCGTGGCCAGTACTTGGATGGGAGACCAGCAAGGAAGACCTGGGCTGCTACACGGAGGAAGGCAATTCCAAACCACTTCTGCTTGTCTCTTGCCTTGAAGCACCCCATGGTAGGGGTTGCCATGAGTTGCTTGCAACTTGACAGCCTCTTCTTCTTCCTCCGTTTTTATCATCACAACAACAATCATATGAGGTAAGTTAGGTTGAGTTAGTAACTGGCCCAAAGTCACCCAGTGACCTTCAGTGAGAGTGGGGATTTCAACCTGGGTCTCCCAGGTCCTAGTCTGATACTCTAACCACTTCACCATACTGGGCCTTAACTCCATAGGATCAATCTACAAAAGCCCAGTTTAACCCAACCATTTAAATAATTCATAGAAAAGGGGTTCACTTCAAAGTGAATCCCCCCCACATTAAAACTGCTTAAGCTCCTGTTCATAGAACCTTAACCTATTACTGAAAGGGAGCAAAGTCCATGGGTAGGGTTGCCAGCCTCTAGGTACTGCTGGAGATCTCCTGCTATTACAACCAATCTCCAGCCAATAGAGATCAGTTCACCTGGAGAAAATAGCTGCTTTGGCAATTGTACTCTATGACATTGAGGTCCCTCCCCTCCCCAAACCCTGCCCTCCTCAGGCTTCACCCCAAAAATCTCCAGGTATTTCCCAACCCTGAGCTGGCAACCCTATCCATGAGGGTCATTGGGGCATAGTGGCTGAGCTACGACTGGGAAGGCCCAGATTCCAGTTCCCACTCTTCCATGGAAGTTGTCACATAACCTTCCTGGCCTACCTCGCAGGGTTGCTGTGTGGATAAAATGGAATAGGGAAGAATCACGTGCACTGTTGTGAACTCCCCAGAGAAAAGGTAGGATGCAAAAGTATTAGATAAAAATTCCCAGTAAAAACAGGAGGGGGGTAAAAACCTTATAAAATTATGTTATGTGTTCTTCTAAGGGCCAAAAATAAAACATGCAGACATTCTAATACCACTCCAGTTCATTGACATTTCAAACAGTTTCAAAAACACTTATGTACTAGTAACAAGCTTATCTATATTTGAGGACAATATTTCCAAACAAAATGCCCTTTTTGATGGCAGGAAAGTAAAGAGGAAGAAAATTCCCACTATCTTTTTTTTTTTTTAAAGCTCTACATCTTGGTTGAATAGTCAAGTTCTGAGTTGTGTTTTGCTTGTGCGGGCAGCCTTCCCCAGACCTTAATAAACCCATGGGGCTCTGTCAGAGGCCCTTTCTTGATTACAGGTTTGTAATTGGGCGATCCAAATAGATCCTCCAACTCGCTGCACGTTTCACAGGAGCAAAGACCTCCAAATTTACCCCCAGGGGTTTGCTTCGGATTGCTGCAGCTGAACTGGAAAATTCATTGCCTTAATTCCAGGACAACTCTGGGCAACTGAGTTAAATATTAACCCTCATCTCACCTACTATGGAGAGAATCGTTATGGTTTATGGTGCAAAGGCTGTAATGTAAGAAACAGAAAAAGAGCAACGTATCAGATTTGCCTGCCCCTTGTCAAATTCAGATCCCTCTGTCATACTCACTGGGTAGACAGGCTGAAAGACAGAGACACATTTCTAATCTACCTCAAAGGGTTGTTGTTGAGCTGGTAAAAAATAAAATGTATGCCTTTGGGTGTAGACCAAAAAATATGTAGCGTTGCCAGGTCCCTCTTCGCCACCGGCAGGAAGTTTTTGGGGCAGAGCCTGAGATTTGGGGAGGGACTTCAATGCCATAGAGTCCAATTGCCAAAACGTCTATTTTCTCCTGGTGAAGTGATCTCTATGGCTGGAGATCAGTTGAAATAGCAGATCTCCTGCTACTACCTGGAGGTTGGCAACCCCAAAATATGCCACTGACTTCCTTTTTCCCTGAGCATTTCTTTTGGGGTGGGTGGGGGAAGAGTTCTGGAGGCTGATTGGGGTGGTTCACACCAAATCACACTTTGGCACTACTGGAACAAAAGTCCAGTGGCACCTTAAAGACTAACATTTATTTCAATACAAGCTTTCGTGAGTCACAGCTTGGGTTGCCAACCTCCAGGTATTAGCTGGAGATCTCCTGCTATTTCAACTAATCTCCAGCCAACAGAGATCAGTTCACCTGGAGAAAAATGGTCGCTTTGGCAATTGGACTCTATGGCATTGAAGTCCCTCCCCTCCCCAAATCTGCCGTCCTCAGGCTCTGCCCCAAAAATCTCCAAGTATTTCCCAACCTGGATCTGGCAACCCTAGTCACAGTTCACTCCATCAGATAGATATGTGAAGGGGGGGGGGGGAAACTACCGGAATAAGCCCTGTGAATTTGTGTGCTTAACTGGACCACTTGCTGTAGGAACAACGTTCTTTGCCATTATAAAGGTCTTGGCAGAGATCCCAGTCAGAGTTTTGAAAAGCTATGCAAGTGGTTCAAGTCAAGTTTATTAGTACCATCTACTTGACCAGCCAGAAGTTAATTTATCATATTGTCCAACTTGATAAAACTGTAAAAACTGTTACAAATTACAAAAATTGATTAAAAAATCTGGTATTAATAAGATATACAAAATTAGTGCATGACACAGAGGTGGCTTGCCAATTTAAGATTACTAAAAATATGCAAGTATAAAAGAGTTTGACCGTTTTTTTCCACCCGTATTTTTTGAGTATTTCAATTGCAATGGCGCAGAATTTAGCAGTGGGGAGCGGGCGCAAGTGGTTTAATGATATAACGAAGTGGCACTTTCTCTCATAGAAATACGGGCAGAAATGTTTGGTCTTTCTTTTCTGAAGAAGTCTATTTTGAAACAGGAAGGATACTGGATTCCTGTTATAATTATACAGGCTATTGGGATTCCTCATTTATTTTAATAGTATCCGTGACTTGATTCTTTATCTGTGTTGATCTGAGTTTATGATTGCATACTTATGAGATTTTTAGCCATTGTCGGTGTGTAAGAACATATATAGAAATGGTTCTGTCTTATTACAGTGTGTGCTCGAGGCGGCACTTTGTATTTCTGTCACAATTACACGGTTGTTCCTTTGTGCTTGTTGTTATCCTGGTTTGGAAGGTGTGATTTGCTGGGTTAGAGGTCAATATTAAATGACGGCACCTGCTCAAGAGGAAGGGATCGGCTCTAACTGCACGAAGGGAGCATGTGAGCACATTTCCTATATTGCTGACCCATGTTAGGTCTTTGTCTGGCACCCTGGTAAATTCTTTATTTACAAATGAGTTAAATGCCCATGAGTATAGGGGGGAGGAGCAAATGAAAAGGGGAGGGCCTTGCCCCACCAGGCTGAGTGTAGTCTAGGATTGCCAACTCTGGGTGGGAAACTCTTAGAGATTTTGTGGTTAGAGCCCGGGGAGGGATCTTTTGTGTGTGTGCGTTAAGTGCCGTCAAGTCGCTTCCGACTCATGGCGACCCTATGAATGAAAGTCCTCCAAAATTTTGACAGCCTTGTTCAGATCTTGCAAATTGAGAGCTGTGGCTTCCTTTATTGAGTCAGTCCATCTCTTGTTGGGTCTTCCTCTTCTCCTGCTGCCCTCAACTTTTCCTAGCATGACTGTCTTTTAGGGATCTTTTAGTGGGGTATAATGCAATGAGGCCCACCCACCAAAGCAGCCGTTTTCTTCAGGGGAAAGGATCTCGGTAGTCAGTTGGAATTCTGGAAAATCTCCACGCCCACCTAGAGGCTGCAAACCCTAGAGAGTACAGCAAAGGTGGTTCCTTCACATTTTGCATGCTGTAAGGCAGGATCCCCCAAAGTGGTGCCCAAGGGTGCCATAGCGTCCACCGACACCTTTCCTGGTGCCCACCAAGTACTTTTGGAAAGTTGGAGGGGCTAGCAGGGCATCTGATTGGCTGTGCAGATTAAAAGGCATCCTGATAAACAGAGCTTCTGCCTGAAATGTCAAAGAGGTACAATTACATTTACATATAACTTTGCTCCCTGACATTTTGTGGTTGCCACTACCTCTTGTGGCAACCGTTTGGTGACTGTGCTCACCTCCCTGTGTAGAGTTGCCAGCCTCCAGGTACTAGCTGGAGATCTCCTGCTATTACAAATGATCTCCAGCCGATAGAGATCCGTTCACCGGGAGAAAATGGCCGCTTTGGCAACTGGACTCTATGGCATTGAAGTCCCTCCCCTCCTCAAACCTCGCCGTCCTCAGGCTCCGCCCCAAAAACCTCCTGCCAGTGGTGAAGAGGGACCTGGCAACAGTATCCCTGTGGCAGAACTCCAAAAGTGCTTGCAGGCTCAAAAAGGTTGGGGACCCCTGGTGTAAGACCTGATTCAAGTTCCTTGCTGGCAAGGCAGCAACTTTGCATGGGATCAGCATCTTTCCACGCATTTTTATCCTGCTTTTTCTATGAGGAGCTGAGGGCAGCATTACATTGTTTTGCCCTTCTCCATTTTATCCTCATGACAGCCCTGTGAGGTAGGTGAGGCTGGGAAAGAATGACTGGCAAAAGTTTTCAGTGAGACTCATGGCAAAGTGGGGTTTTGAACCTGGGTCTCCCAGATCCAAGTGCGATACTCTACCCATTACACCACACTGGGGTCTCATTTAAAGCATGCTTCGATTGAGAACTGTAGCTGCTTCACAAACAGCTGCTTCACATAGTCTGGGGCGCAATTTGAACAAGATGCCAAGCCCTTGCAAAGCAAAACTGTTTTTCCTTGGCACGATCACATTTAAATTGGGTCAAACATGCTGGCTATATACATTTTCACAATACTGAAAATCTGTTTTCACAGCACTTTGTTGAATGCATTTCCACAAAGGGGGTGGAAAGTGCCGTCAAGTCGCAGCCAACTTATGGCGACCCCCCTGGGTTTGAAGGCAAGAGATGAACAGAGATGGTTTGCTATTGCCTGCCTCTGTGTAGCAACCCTAGTATTCATTTATGGTTTCCCATCCAAATACTGATCAGGGCTGACCCTGCTTGGCTTCTGAGATCAGATGAGATTGAGCAACCATGGGTCATCCATGTCCTCTGGGGAAAAAACAAAAACACATGCATAAATAGGATAAGTACAATTATGCAATTGCTCTCATGTGGTCTTAATGAATGCCATACAACTAAATTTACATTGTTTGCTTTTAAAAATGGGGAATATAATAACAGTGTAGCTGTTGCATGCCGACGTGGTTACTATAAAGTACAGAAAGGGTATGGTTAGTATTTTAGTGAGATTTTTAAAAGGTTGCTACAGGCAAGGCTGGAATTGCATTACCCTGAACACAGCTCATTTAACAGCTAACTTTGTAAGCTGTCATCAGGCCAGCGGCTGTCAGTCACCCTGAGGAGTCCAGGAAAAAGATAAAATCATGAATATGTCATATAGACAGCCAGATCTTCTTTGGTCGTTTATGCATGGGTAATTCCACTCACGTTCGCCTCCGGTCTGACTCGGATGTTCCTTGGAGTTATGCATGAGTTTTCCGTCCATTAGAGATGACCTCACGCCCAGCCCTTGCAAATCCCGGGTCTTCCTGTTGCTGTGAAATCCCGATTCTTCGATCTCTCCTGAGATCAGCCCGGGTCAAATCGTTCTCCATGCATAATCCAAAGCGTGCGAGAATGGAGCTGAGGGAGGGGGGGGGACTTTTTTTTTTTACAGTAAGCACTACAGCCAATTACAAAGCAGAGTATCAAGGGGCGGGGACTCAAATGCTTCCTGATTTTTTGTCTCCAAGCCAGAGTGATTTCAGCATAGATTTGTCACATAAAAATGGGTTCCCCCCTCCCCTTAATCCGTTCCTTTAGAAGTGCTCCTTTTCGTGAAATGCTTTTTAGCACGGCACTTGGGTTTCTGCGGGGGGGGGGGAGGAGTTGGATAGGGGAACTGGATGTTTTCCTCACAGTAAGCACTACAGCCAATTACTAAGCAGCGTTTTCAAGGGGCGGGGACTCACACTTCTGGACTTGAGCTGGTGATTGTGCTGGTGCATAGCATTTTTAGCCTTTGCAATAAAAAAGCATGGGACGAGTGAACATCAAGCCCCAGGTAAAACTCCCATGCATAAATGACCTATAAGAGGTCTTCATTGGGATGTGGAAAGGAGATTATTATTCAGGGAAATGGCCACCCTTCAGCGTCCCGGGAGCCTGATACTGAATCAGACCTTTGGTCCATCAAAGTCAGTGCGGTTCTCCAGGGTCTCCGGTAGAGGTCTTTCACATCACCTACAGGCTGGTCCTTTAACTGGAGATGGCAAGGATTGAACCTGGGACCTTCTGTATGCCAAGCAGATGCTCCACCACTGACAGAACAAAAAGTACATGAATAAGCCTAGTGCACCCAAAACAAAACAAAAACAAAGAAGCGCATCTCAGGCCAGTTCAGGACTACCTGGCTTATTCAAAGACACAGGCTGAGAGTCGTGAGCTAAGACCCAAAAGGCTAAGAGGCCTTTGACTCACATCTCTGGCCACTTCCAAACTTTATGAGGTTACTGAAACTGGAGGGGGTAAGCAAATCCTCAGCAAAGATATTACGTTTCTCCTGTTCTTCCCTCTCTTCCTGCCATCTTATAACAGATATTAACTGGGTCCAGGACTGGAGCAGGGAGGAAGACAGTCACCAATACTGTGCCCATGAAATGGCATGCTCCTTAGATCTCTTTCCAGTCTCAACCCATTAGCTTCCTTACAGCCCATTTAGAGGCCAAAAAGGGGCTGCACTAGCGTTGGGGGCCCCTGCGCCGGCGCCACTTCCGCCATGCAGAGTGGCCACAATGCCGGCAGGGAGGGCCGGACACCGGTCTCCCGGCGCTGCCACAGCAGCAGCACACAGGGACACCGGCTGGGCCTTACACCGGCGTCCCACCGGCGCAATGCCCTGTGCTGGTGTCCTGGGGGGCATTCCCGGTAGGGAGAACGGTGGTGGGGAGAACGGCATTGCTGCGCCTGCTTTTTTAAAGGTGTGGCCTCACTGTTCTCAATGGGGCAAAATGCCCCATTTAAAAAAAGAAAAGGCCACACAAAGGCTATTTAAAGCCTTTCTGCGGCTGGGAAATGGCCCTGGAGGCGCAGCCGTGACGCCTCGGCCACACTGTCCCCGGCTGCCGAAAGGTCAGGAATGGGCAGCCCGTCAGCCTCCCCATCTAGATAGAAGTCAGGTGGCTGCTTATGCCAGTTAGTGGCATCTCAATGCCATAAAAGAACTGTAGAGAAATTGATCTCAGTTCTGCCACTGGAGTGGGCAACAAAGGCTGAAGCTGTAGAAAAGCCCTGATGCTAGCACTGGTCAACATTTTACTCTTTCAATGACTTTAGCATTTTTTAAAATATTTTTTTCTGTTCAACATATAACAATAAAACTAAAACTAAGCACACATACATTACATTATAAACAAACACACATACAAAAACCTATTCTGAAATAAACAAAACAGATTTAAACTAGGTAAACATATATAATTTCTCTGCCCTTTTACCATCTTCCCTATAATCCACTATTGCAGCTTTTATCATTAATTTAACTATGTTTTCATAATGAGTTTTCATAATAATGTTTTTCTTTCAATCATTCTATATCATAATACAAGTGCTATAAACTAGCATAGCAAAACTAGCCATTATTAATTCATAGTAAATACCATATATTCTTATATAAACTTGTTTTTATTTACTAAAATTCTGTTATTCACTATTCCTGTATATTGATAAATTTAGTTGTATTAAATAAATTGAGAGATTCATTTCAAGTTTAACACAATTTACACAACATATGCATTATATAGTTTCCAGTTTTCCTTGAACTCTTCACTGGATCTTTTGTTCACATAATTCATCAGCTTAGCCATCACTGAATACTCTGCTAATTTGTCTTCCCATTCTTCTAACTTCTTCTGATGTCTTTAGTATTTAAATAATTTCTAAGCTTGTCTTTCTCCCAGATAACTGGGATCCATGAAAGGTAAGTACAGTAAAAACAGTACAAAACATAATTCCCCAAAATAAATTAAAACTGGATAGTTCCTGGCTAGCCTGATCTCATCAGATCTTGGAAGCTAAGCAGGGTCGGCCCTGGCTAGTATTTGGATAGGAGACCTCCAAAGAATACCAGGGTTGTGATGGGGAGGCAGGCAATGGCAAACTACCTCTGAACATCTCTTGCCTTGAAAACCCAATGGGGTTGCCATAAGTCAGCTGTGACTTGATGGCACTTTCAACCACCATCTGAGAGGAAGCTTCCAAATTCAAGACACCCACAAAGCAATCATCTTGAAGGTCCAAGAAGAAGAACAATGTGCTGTCGGGTTGCAGCTGACTCATGGCAACCACACCCATGGGCTGTTCCATGTAAGAGAGGAGTAGGTCTATAAATTATGCATGGTATGGAGAGAGTGGACAGCTTTTCTCCCTCTCTCATACTACTATAGAACGTGGGGACATCTGCTGAAGCTGGAGGGTGAGAAATTCAAAACAGTTAAAAGGAAGTATTTCTTCACACAACGCATAGTTAAATTGTGGAACTCTTCCCCAGGGTGTGGTGATGGCTGCCAACTCGGAAGGCTTTAAGAGGGGAGTGGACATGTTCATGGGGGAGAAGGGTATTCATGGCTACTAGTAAAAAAAGTATACTAGTCATGATGCATACCTGTTCTCTCCAGGATCAGCGGGGCATGCCTAATAGGTTCTGTGAAACACAGGCCGGATAATGCTGCTGTAGTCGTCTTGTTTGTGGGCTTCCTAGAGGCACCTTGTGTGAACAGACTGCTGGACTTGATGGACCTTGGTCTGAACCAGCATGGCCTTATGTTCTTAGATGTGGTTTGCCATTGCCTTGTTCTACATAGCAACCGGTCTTCCCTGATGGTCTCCCATCCTTCGGTTAATGGCTAGATCAGCAGTCTCTAAATGGGGGGAAATAAATGTTTTTGAACAGCACTCTTAGCCGCTGCAGACACGTTTCTCAAATAATAGTGCTGGGTCCAACAAAACTCCCAAGTTCTTCATGCAGTCTGTCAAAGAAAGTTGGACTCCTGCTCATAGAAGGAGCAAGATGCCCTCCAAAGCGGACACGTTACCACCCAGCATCATCATCATCTTCTCAGGATTCAATTTCAGTTTATTATCTTAGCCACTCGATCACAGCAGTCAGGCAAGTGTCCAGGACAAAGACAGCCATGTCTGGTGGCTTATTTAATGATATATAAAGCTGAGTGTCAGTCCTGTGCTGATGGTATACTTCTATCTGCCATTCTAATACTAATCAATCCAATCATGTTAAATTGCTTGTGGAGCCCATGTGTAGATTAAAAACTCCTTTACAATGCTAGAAATATGAATGATCTTTCATGTTCTTACCTGGGTCTGCCAGTCTTCAAATCTCTGGGGTAGTCGTTTAATAAATTGATTCACAGTACAACCAGTGTTGTGAGAGTGCTGGTGTAGCTCTGATTTAGAAGGCCTACCTTGCAAGAGGAGGGAAGGTGTCATGGTATGGCTCAATCCTGTCAATCTCGGAAGCTACACAGGGTCAGCACTTGGAAGGGAGACCTCCAAGGAAGACTCTGCAGAGGAAGGCAATGGCAAACCACCTCTGTTCCCCACTTGCCTTGAAAGCCCCTTGCTGGGGTCATAAGAACATACGAAAGGCCATGCTGGATCAGACCAAGGTCCATCAAGTCCAGCAGTCTGTTCACACAGTGGCCTCTAGGAAGCCCACAAACTAGATGACTGCAGCAGCATTGTCCTGCCTGTGTTCCAAAGCACCTAATATAATAGGCATGCTCATCTGATCCTGAAGTGAATAAGTATGCATCATGACTAGTATCCATTTTTTCTAGTAGCCATGAATACCCCTCTCCTCCATGAACATGTCCACTCCCCTCTTAAAGCCTTCCAAGTTGGCAGCCATCACCACATCCTAGGGCAGGGAGTTTCACAATTTATCTGTGTTGTGTGAAGAAATATTTCCTTTAATCTGTTTTGAATCTCTCACCCTCCAGCTTCTGGTATTGTGAGAGAGAAAATCTCTCTAGTATTGTGAGAGAGAAAATCTTCTCCCTGACCACTCTCTCCATGCCATGCATAGTTTTATAGACCTCTACCATGTCTCCTCTTAACCACCCTCTCTCCAAGTTAAACAACCCTAAGCGTTTTAACCGCTCCTCATAGGGCAGTTGCTCTAGTCCCCTGATTATTTGGTCACCATAAATTGGTAGCAAGTTGATGGCACTTACATACTTAACTTGGAAGACTGTTAAGTCTAGAAGAAAACGTGTGCGCTTTGAACACAGAGTGTTATATAAAAGAGCTATAATCGTCTAAGGTTCCAACCCACTTAACTCCCCCCCATTCCACAACTTTACTGCATTATTTTTTTTTGCAGCATATCACATGACAAACTACAATTTGGGACAGATTTGGGACAATTTGGGACAGATGTATAAAATTTGTACATAATCTAAAAATATAATGATCTGTAGGAGGAAGAAGGTAATGGGATAGATGATGGCCAATAAATTGAAGCTCAGTCCAGACAAGACTGGGGTGCTTTTGGTCAATGAATAAGCTGCTGACTGAAGAGTCAGCCTGTCTTAGGGGTAGGGTTGCCAACTTCCAGGTACTAGCTGGAGATCTCCTGCTATTACAACCAATCTCCAGCCAATAGAGATCAGTTCACCTGGAGAAAATGGCTTCTTTGGCAATCGGGCTCTATGGCATTGAAATCCCTCCTCTCCCCAAACCCCACCCCCCTCAGGCTCCGCCCCAAAAACCTCCCACCAGTGGCAAAGAGGGACCTGGCAACCCTACTGGGGGGGGGGGTTACACTCTATCTGAAGGCACAGGTTCTTAATTTGGAGATTGTACTAGATCCTAGCCTACAGTTGGAGGCTCAGGTCTCTTCCGTGGCATGTACTGTGTGATCTAGCCATGCCATGTTCTGATCACATCCAAGTTAGATTACTGCAATGTGCTCTATGTGGAGCTGCCTTTGAAAACCGTTTGGAAACTGGTTCAAAATGCGGCAGCCGGGCTATTGTGATGGAATTGATTACAGGTATCGTAACACCCCATGTGCTGAAAGATCTACACTGGTAATCCATCTGTTTCCAGGCAAAATTCAAAGTGCTAGTTAAAAAAAATAGATTTTGTAATTAGCTATGCTATATTGTACATATATTTTTACATAATTATAATTATGATGTTTTTATTTGATATTATCTGCCCTGAGCCCAATTCGCCAGGGGAGGGCAGGATACAAACAAAATTTATTATTACCCTTAAGGCCCTTTCCTTTAAGCCTTAGGGCCAGGGAACCTGAACGACCTTCTCCTCCCATACTATCCAGCCTGACTCTAGCCTGCTTTCTGTTTCCCTGCCTTCAGAGGTGAGGCAAGTGGCAACTAGAGACAGGGTATTTTCTGTGGTGGCACCTTGCCTTTGAAACACCCTCTCCCTTGAGGCTCACCTGGTGCCTACTTTACGTTCTTTTAGGCACCAGGCCCAAAGTCATCTTTTTACCTAAGCATTTAACTGGGGCTTTATCTTTTCAGCTTTTTAATGGTCTGCTTCTTTGTAACAAATGGTTTTTAGGCTGCTTATGCCTTATTACTTGTTTTTAATATTGTGGTGATTTTAATTGCAAGCCACCTTGAGCAGAACTCTGAAGAGGCAAGATAGAAATATCCTAAGGTTTTGTTTTTGTAGCTGCACAGAATTTTTCAATTATAGGCATTAACAGAATATTATATGCAACTCAGAAGAGGTAACCTATAGAATTCATTGCTAGCAGCTGTGTTGATAGCCACTAGTTTATGGTTTTAAAAGGGGATTGGATAAATTGGTAAAAGATCTACCCATGACTATCAGTAGCAAACGTAAACAGACAAACCAAATTTTACCAGATAATACCTCTGACTAATGATGCTAAAAATTGGATATTCCCATCATGCCCTGGTGCATCTGGCTATTCACTGTTGAAAGACAAAACTAAACTGCTTGGAACGCAGTTTTTATCTTATATTTCTGGAGCCACAATTTGAACCAAACAAGAAAAGATAAGGAGATAAAATCATGGTTGTCTTCTAGAGCTTTGGAGGACTACTGAAGTCCTCTTGATTTGACGCTAAAGAGCTGATGGTCTTATTATAGGATTGCATCTTTTCCTCCAAATTTGTGTTTTTCTTATCAGCTCTTCCTACATAATTAGTCTGGGACACCCAAATAGTGTGATGAGTGATGTACAATTGCACAGATGCACAGATCTTCTTTGGTAGGAAAAGGTGCCCTTTGTGAGGTTAACAGGACTCATGCCAAAGTTACTGTGCATAGGATTACAGTCTGGCGCAATTAAGCAGATAGAAAGAATACGGGGGGTGGGGTGAGGCTTTGCCAAAGCTGAAAAAAAGAGTTTATTTACTTGAAAGAAAATTTGAAAATTACAGGTGGGCAAAAGGGGACTTCAAAAAAAGAAAAAGTTCGTTTTCCTTTACACACACACAAAAATTGTAAGACAGATTTTCCAAAAAGAGGACTATGTATTAACTGTAACAATTTTGGAAAGTTATACATTAAATAGCTGCAAAGAAAGGAGGGCTTTAAAAAAATGCAGAAGGTCTTGGGAAATTATAAACAGACCTGTTCTTTCACTGAAATCCTTTCATCGATTAAAATAATAATAATAATAAAAGGCATTTCAGCGAAAGAAATAAAAGGCTCGTTCGCTGCTCGATCTAAACAGCCCTTCCTCTTTAAATATTTTATTAGTTTTTTTAATAACAATTTTTTATTATTTTTCTGTATCATTACAAACAGACATTTCATAAAAAGAAAAAAGATACATTATTGTTGAAGATAAATTTTGGTTATTAGATAAATATATTAAAAAAAACTCCCCCTTTGTCTTCCTCCATCTTGTTAAATCTATTTGCTCTTTTGTATTAAGGATTCTAACCCTAATTTACTTTGTGTAACTGAATGTAATCACTTTACTCAATATCCGTACAGCTATAATTACTAAACATTTCAAATAAAAAAATGCTTATTTCATTATTTTAAACCAAATATAATGTAAGCATTATAAGTTTTTATTATTAAGCCTCGTAAGTAATAGTGAAAAAGTTTTTTAAAAACAAAAAAACAAAATTAAGATATCACATTTCTTTAAGTATAAATATTTTATTAGTTTTTAAGGCATTTGAAGAGATACAAATTGCAAAGAAAGGTCGAAAAAAGAAATCCTCATTTGTCGGTGGTCGAAACCAATCCCGAATACTGCAAACTCGTAAAGGGTTTCCAGGGCCCTTTACGCACGGGAGGGTTGGCCTGGGTTTTGCCCCTGTTGAGATGCCCATTTCCCCCATCTGAATTCTCAAAAACTCAACCATCAGCCCCCACGCAGAGTTCTGAGACTTCGGATGGGGGAAATGGGCATCCAGACAGGGGCCAACCCAAGGCCAAATTTATTAGGGATTCAATGGGAGTTCCATTTCTGTCAGGGCAGTTAAAGAGTTAACTTGTTTATATCAACAGTTTAGATAGTCTCAAGGTGATGATGAAATGACAAGATGTAAGTATTCTATTGGCTAGGGAATTGCCATTGCAAACGTGCAGAAAGGCACAGAGTCAGAATCGTTTATTGTAATGCAGGGCAGAATTCTGAATATACCCTACTCAGACAGGATCTGCCCTTGCTCTTCTGGCTCTATTGACACATTAGCCCAGGCCCTTTTGGAATGCCGCTTTTACAAGGAACTTCATCGCACTATATTTCCCCCCTTTTAACATACAAATCCAATGCCTCTGTGACTGACATAATGCCTTTTTTACTAAGCGACAGGGACCCCAAGGCTACATTGTCAGTGGCCAGATTTGTTTCAGTCCTTATATCCCTCCAACACTAGATATACGCTGCTCAAGATCAAGTGATCAAGGAGCTTCTAAGGGATAAAAGGAAAGGAATCGTTTATTACCCTGTTCCTTTGTTAAAGGTGTGAAACTTCTGGGACCCAGACAAAAGGGGTTGAAGCCTTAGTCCCTGCTAGCATTCCTAGGGAACACGATCGAAAGATTGTGATTTGTTTTCACTCCATGTAACCCTCCCTATTTTTAGGAAAGTAAAGGATTTTGGTTTGATTAAGAGAAAAGCCTTTGGGGCGACGACGCACGGGGGCTTGGTCCTCCTTTCATCCCTGTTTCAGCCAGGATCGAGCGCGCGCGTGTGTTCGATCCTGGCTGAAACGGGGATGAAAGGAGGACAAAGCCACCGTGCGTTGTTGTCACCCAAATTTGACACTGTGGCCATTTATTCATGGAAGGTTTTGCCTTGGATTTGTCACTCTCTAGATGCACCTTTTCCCCATCTGAATTCTCAAAGTTCTGCACGGCGGCTTATTGTTGAGTTTGGAGAATATGGATGGGGGGAAAGTGGTTCCCACCCTTTTTTTGACCAGGGACCACGAGGACTTTTTAGTTCGGCGCAGGGACCCCAAGGTTCAAAATAAAAACTCCGAGGACTTGAAAATAAACTTGAATCATCGCTGTTAGCGAAACGTTAAACTTAGCGTAATATTTGAATATATATTTTTATAACAGAGAACTTTTAATTGAAAATATTAACGTATTCTGGGTTTGTAACTTTGTTTCGCGGACCTTAATTTCGTTCTCGCGGACCCCTGGGGGTCCACGGACCCCCGGTTGGGAACCAGGGAGATCCAATGCAAAACCTTCCATGAATAAATGGCCTCTTGTGTTGTTGCGCGCTTGACCTGGTTCTCTCCAACCGCAATCGCGAGCCACCGGGCCCGGATCAAGCCCACCAAGATCTCCCGTGCGTCAAGGGGCTTGCAAGAGCGGACCGGGCGTCGTCGGGGGGGGGGGACCCACCGCCGCCCTTCCCACCGCCCCTCTCCGCCCGGGGAAGGGCAGGGAAGGGCCGGGCCGGGGCCCTGGCGAGCTGCCCGGGGCGGAGCTGGCGCGGCAGGCGTGCCCCCGGAGGCGAGGGCGGCGGACACGACTACCCTCCGCCCGGCGCGCCCGCCCGGCCAGTGCGCGCCGCCAGCCGTCCAGCCAGCCAGCATGTACGGCGTCCAGCAGCAAGTCCAGCCGACGCCGCTGCCCCCGCAGCACCAGCTGGCCGCGCCGCCGCAGATGCCCAGCTACCCGCCGCAGATGCCCAGCTACCCGCCGCAGATGCCCAGCTACCCGCCGCAGATGCCCAGCTACCCGCCGCCCCCTCCGGCCTGCAGGCCCGCCTTCGAGCCGCCCCAGTGCTACCCCTACCCGGAGCCCCCCCGGCCGCCGCCGCCGCCGCCGCCGCCGCCGCAGAGCTACGCCTGCCCCCCGCCGCCCCGGCCCCTGCCCCCCCAGGCCTGCCCGCCCCCGGCCGGCCTGCCCCGCGCCCGCCAGCACCGCCCCGCGCCGCTGCCCCTGCAGTGCCCGCCGGCCGGGCGGCCCTTCCCGGAGCAGAGCCCCGACGGCGGCACGGTGGTGTACGAGCGGGTGCGCACCTACAGCAGCAGCCCCGGCGGGAAGCGCGGCCCGCAGCTCCTGGAGGCGCCCCCCTGCGCCTCGCCCCGCGCCCCCTCCCCCGCCGACGGCTACCAGCAGGTCATCTGGAGCAGCGACCCCCCCGGGCAGGTAACGCGCCCCGTCCGGGCAGGCTGGCCGAGGGGCGCGATGGGGTGGGGGGGGGGCTCTGCGGCCCGCGGCTCGGCACACGCGCTGCTCCCGGGCCAGCAGGGCCATTTACGCACGGGAGGTTTGGCCTCGGATTGGCCGCGCCCTAGATGCGCGTTTCCCCCCCCCCGTCCCGATTCTCAAAACTCTGCCTGGGGGGGGGGTTCTTGTTGAGTTTGGAGACTTCGTCTGGGGGCGACGCGCGTCTGGAGAGCGGCAAGTGCCAGGCAAAACCTCCCGTGCGGAAATGGCCCAGGAAAGACGACCTCCGCTGCCCCCGGGGAGCCCGGCCGTCTGTCTGGGCTGGCTGCGGACCCATCCTAGCGACTTCACCCGAGGCCTTCCCTCTTCTCTGACTCATTGTTACTGTTAGGAATCTTTAAAAAAATATTTAGGTATTTAGAGCCCATTTCCCCACCCCCAAATAGGACTTAGAACATGGTTTCTGCCTCTTCGTTTTACCCTTACAACAACAACCCCGAGGTAGGTTAGTCTGAGAAAGAGGGACTGCCCCAAGAACATCCAACATCCATGGCAGAGGGGGGATATGAAGCACCTGGTCTGGTCCTCTAACCACCACGCCGCTAGCAGTGATGCTTCGAAAACGCACCCGTCGCTAGTGAGGAAGGGCATGGCCACAGCAAACACTTTGCTTCTAGATGTTCCCGAAGGCTGTCACGGTCAGAGTTCATTGGTTCTTGTAGGTTGTGTGACCGTGGTCTTGGTATTTTCTTTCCTGACGTTTCGCCAGCAGCTGTGGCCGGCGTCTTCAGAGGAGCAACACTGAAGGACAGGGTCTCTCAGTGTCAAGTGTGTAGGAAGAGTAATATAGAGTCAGAAAGGGGTTTGCTTCTAGCCTTTTCTCCAAAAGGCACTTATCCCTCGGGTTCCCCTTATCCCTCCCTTCCCAGAACTTTTCACGTGAGAACACCATAAGGAATAGACCCGGGAACGGGGTTAAGGAAGTTTGGTTTTCACTACCTGCCTCGTTTCCGAATCTTAAACTTTTGCCTTTGATGGGGTAAAATGGTTCCTAGAGGAGAAGGAGACCCAAGACCGTTGTTTGCAAGAAAACAGTTATTTATTCAGAGCAGCTGCTACCCAGAGCACTCTACCGAGTAAAAATCTCTGAGCCCCGATTGTACTGAGGAAGGGATATTTATCCACATTCAAGATATGACAACCCATCAACATTCAGGGTAAAGCTGATAACACTCCAGACATGGAGGCGGCAGTAGAGTAACAGTTTCACCCAGTTCTTGTTATGGTTTACTGTAACCCTCCATGACTCTTGCCCCAATTCCTTAGCACACAGACTCACAGAGATATTCTGCCCAGAATCAACCTATTCCCTGGCTGTCTTAATACATTTCAGTACATTTTACAGAAAGGAAAAGAGATTATTGCAAATGGCTAAATCAGTGGATCTTCCATAGTCAGGGGAAGTCTACCCTGCTGTCTGAGGAGGTAGTTGTGAATTTTCTGCATTGTGCATGGGGTTGGACTAGATGACCCTGGTGATACCTTCCAACTCTATGATTCTATTAGCTGTGCTGCTAAGGACCACATTATTTTTAATACAGATTGGGGTTTCGCTATTATTCACCTGCAGCATTGTGGTATCTATATTATTCACCTGCAGCCCTAACCGGTGTATGGGCGGTGGGGATTTAGATCTGAAAAATGATTCAGGATTCATTTGGGGGTGGGGGGAGAAAGTTAAATCTGCCACCGCTCGGTGTTGCTGTGTGGATCAAATTCAAAGCCCCCCCACAGCTGCAGCAAAGTCCAAACAAAAATTTTGAGAGGTCTGAACGCGGAGCTCTGTGGAACATGTAATTTGGCTTTACTGAATTGGCCGTGCTGGTCTTTCAAAACATCCTGTCCTCCTTAAGGCTTACTGGACTTCAAACACGTTTTGTCTAGCTGACACAGAGCTGCCAGATAAGAAAGGACATACCCCCAGTGCTGGCTCTCCTGAATGTCAGTAATTCTTCTGTCTCCTGGCTATTCCTAAGTGACAGATTTGCTCATTGTTTACCTATTAAATGCTGCAGGTGACATTTTGTACAATATGCACAGAGGGAGAATTTCCAACCTAAACTCTGTATTTGGAGTGCCAAGCAAATGATGGTGTTACCCTAAGGAAACTCTTCTGTTACTCATTGTTACTGTTAGGAATCTTTAAAAAATTATTTAGATATTTAGAGCCCATTCCCCCCCCCAAATGAGGATTAAAAGTGGCTTAGACTTCATTTTACCCTTACAACAACAACCCCGAGGTAGATTAGTCTGAGCAAGAGTGACTGCCCCAAGAACATCCAACATCCATGGCAGAGGGGGGATATGAAGCACCTTGTCTGATGCTCTAACCACAACACCACTATCAGTGATTATTTTTAGTCCATGGAAGGGCTTTAGGGCCCATTTCTCGTGCACCTGGAGTTGCTAACATGGCCAGTCATCTGTAGGAGGATGAGGTGTTCTGGTTTGGGATTGCGACATACCCGTGGAAGCATTTTATCGGGCTTTCATGTTTTGGAAGAAAAGGTTGTTTTTGCAAGTGATGCTTAAATATTGGTCTTTCTTTCTTTCTTTCTTTCTTTCTTTCTTTCTTTCTTTCTTTCTTTCTTTCTTTCTTTCTTTCTTTCTTTCTTTCTTTCTTTCTTTCTTTCTTTCTTTCTTTCTTTCTTTCTTTCTTTCTTTCTTTCTTTCTTTCTTTCCTGTAAGTTGAACATATGCTGCCTAAAGCATAATTCCATTGTAAAATTATTCACATTTAAGACTTAGGGATATGTGACCTTTGTTATTTTCTTTTTCATCTATTTACTGTGAGTCTGGCTTTCCAGTGATTGATTTTCTCTTGAACATGTCTGGCCATTATGTCTGGACTATGTCAGGGCAATATGTGCGTGGGTTGGGGGGAGGCAGTTAGTGGACATGCCAAACTCCATGGATCTTTTAATAAGGGATTCCACACTTGAGAGAGTCATGATCAATAACCAAGGGCAGAAGATGAGTAAGGGATTGGAACCCCTTTCCTATGAGGAGATGCCAAAGAAAAAAGATGACTAAGGGAGGTACCTTGTCCTGACCTGGATGGCCCAGGCTAGCCTGATCTTGTCAGATCTTAGAAGCTAAGCAGAGTCGGCCCTGTTTAGTACTTGGGTGAGAGACCACCAAGGAAGTCCAGAGTTTCTGTTCAGAGGCCAGCAATGGCAAACCACTTCTGTTCCTCTCTTGCCTTGAAAACCCTGCAGGGTTGCCCTGAGTCGGCTGTGTCTTGATAGCACTTTCCATCAAAGGGGGGGGGGAATAACAGAGGTTTATAAAATTATACATGGAATGGAGAAAGTGAACAGAGAAAACTTTCTCTCCCCCCTACGATACTAGCTCTGCCATAATATTAAAAGTCAGGGCGCTCAATGAAGTTAATGGGCAATAGATTGAGAGCTCACAGAAGGAAATACCTCTTCACTTAGCGATGAATCAAATTGTGGGGATTCACTGCCTGTGGATGCAGGGATGGCCTCAAGCACTGATGACTTTAAAAGGTGATTAGATGGATTCCTGGAGGAGATTTCCATGAATGGCCAGTAGCCATGGTGACTGAAGGGAAGCTCCGCATCTAGAGGCAATAAACCTCGAATACCAGTGTAATGAGCCAACGTCTGGGGAAGGCTTCGGCCTCTGTGCCGTGTTGGCCCTCCAAGGTGGAACATGATGGTGGACTAGATGGACTGATCCAGCAGAGCGCCTTTTATGTTCTAATGTCAGGAATGGATCCCCTATCCAGTTTTATTTCTGGCTTTTATTTGTGAGCCAAGGTATTTTCTCGGAAACACCAAGTTTGCTAATGCAAGACTAATTTATTTTATTTATTAAACTGTTCTGCTATTTGGTGTCTTCACATCATCATCCTGTCTCAGTTACAGTACGTAATAAAATATAGCAGTGTTGGATCTGTCTAGGGAGGAGGAAGGGTAGATGCAATATTTGATATGACTCACCTCGCTGGAACCAGAGTCCCACAGGACTTAGTCAACACACTTGCTTGCTGTCTGCGTGTGAAACCCATTTCCTGCTCAGCCAAACCAGGTGGCAGCACTGTGTACAGGTGTCGGTTTGTGTGGCTGGTTGACGGACGAGATAATGTTTTGACAGTGGGCCCGATCCACTGTGAAATGCTCCTGCACCATCCCTGTAGGAGATGATTGGGATTAGCCGAAGGAGCGCATTAATGCTCTTGCGCTACTAATGATTATTTCATTGTGGCTTGTTTAGGAGACTCATGCCTATTATTTTAACCGTATGTGTGTACAAGTTGTGATGAATCTACAAGCGTGGAATCTAGTCACGCTGGTTTGCTTATTTATCTATCTGTCACTTTTGTGTCTTGCCTTTCCTCCAGGAGGTTGGGGTGACTTACATGGGGCTGCCCCATCTCTTATGCACAGTGGCTCTGTGAGTGGTGTTTGAGAGTAAATGGACCCCCAGGTTATCTGATGAAGTGAGCTTTGACTCCTGAAAGCATATGCCCTGCAAATTTTTGTTGATCTTTAAGATGCCACTGGGCTCAGAATTGTATTTCGGGCACCCAGGGCAGTTCAGAGTTGAGTGGGGATGTGAACTGAAGTCTCCCTAGTCCAAGACACCACACTGGCTCAGTGTACATGGAGACAGAGCTTTGGGAGAGGCGTTGCCAAGAACTCAAAGGAAAGCAAGACTTGGTGTAGAAACAGCTTTGTTATTGGCCTGAAAGAAGTTAAAAGGGGTTCCTTGCATGCAATGGCTTTTGTTGAAAGAACTCAAAACAATCAGTTGCTATTGGAATAAAATGAAAGCAAGACAGTGTTGTACTAAGGGTGGAGGGAGAGAGGGGAGAGGCAAACAGAACAAAACCACAGGAGGAGGAAAAGGTCAGGACAACGTGGGCCATCATCAATAGCTGTATTGCCACTGTTGACAGAGCTACCCTAGCTGGGTGTTTGCTTCTTGGCATAATTCAAAGTGCTGGTTGTTACCTTTCAAGACCTAAATGGCCTTAGACTGCGCTTACTCGTATATGAATTTGCCCATCAGCTAAGACCTCCAGCAGACACCCCGGTCTGTGAACCCTTAACTTCAGATGTCAGTGGAGTGGTCACCAAGGACAGGTCCTTTTCTGCGGTGGCACCATGACTTTGGAATTTCCTCCTTGGTGTCTAGCCTATCTAAGTTGAAAAAGTCAGGTGAATTTGTTGCTTTTGTTGCTCAGGTGTGTGTAGAGGTGGTGATTGTATTATGAATGCGTATGTGTAGACCCTCCCCACTTAGTTCTGTATTGTCAGCTGGTTTTTATTAAATAAGTATCGAGTATCTTATAGTTGTTTTTATTTTTTGCAGTTAGTGGTTGCTGCTTATTGTTTTGAATTGATGGTTTTGTTCTTTTATGTAAGGAGAAATAAAAAGGGCTGCACCAATCACAGGAGATAAAAATAAGGCCAAGGCCGATGGTGCAAAACGAGGTAAAATATTTTTTATTACTCAGTTAAAATTCCCTATCCACTTCAGGGGAATCTATTAGTCTTGCAGTGGCTACGGATCTTATACTCTTCTTTGAAAAACCACTTCAAGGCCAACAGATTCCCCTGAAGAAGCCCCTTGGGCGAAACACGTAGAGAATTTTAACTGAGTAATAAAATACATTTTTACCTTATTTTGCACCATCGGCCTTGGCCTTATTTTTTAAATTCCTGTTCTTTTAGGTAAGCCACATCCAGCTGAGAGGATTGGTGCAAGTTGGAAATCTTTTAAATAATATATACATACTTACATAGAAGGCTCCCAAAACCGTTAGATCAAGGTGAAGGGAAAGAGGCGAGAAGCTTTCAAAATGGCCCCTTGTTTCCGGTTCTTTGGCCCTTTCGGTTAGAGCAGTGGTTCCCAACTTTTTTTGGCCGTGCCCCACCTAAGCATCTCTAAAACCCTGATGCCCCCCCTGTGACATTGTCACCAGCTGACGGTCATGTACATTCTGATTTTAATTTTAAAAATGTGTATGTCACTATATATATTTATATACTGTATATGAGGCCCCTAAAACCATAAGAAATGCAAAAAAATCACTGTTAATAACTCATTCTTGAATTGCCCCCCATAAAAATCAAATTGCCCCCCTGTGGGGCATGTACCCCACGTTGGGAACCACTGGGTTAGAGGAACAGCGGATGAATGTGCACAAATATAGCTCATTATCTGCCTGTCCATCCTACTTCACGCAGTTGTCGGGAGGGGAAAAAATTTGGGGAGACTGCCCTGCGCTTCTAGGAAAAAAGGTACAGATAAACTAAAATAAACACAGGTACTAGGCCCTGACCTGGATGGCCCAGGCTAGCCTGATCTTGTCAGATCTCAGAAGCTAAGCAGGGTCAGCCCTGGTTAGTATTTGGATGGGAGACCACCAAGGAAGGCCAGGGTTGCTGTGCAGAGGAAGGCACTGGCAAACCACCTCTGTTCGTCTCTTGCCAAGAAAACCCCAAAAAGGGGTCGCCATAAGTCGGCTGCCACTTGACAGCACTTTATGCACACTTAGATTTTACTACAGTTAGGGATAAGAACTCAGCGGGGTGAACAAAGTGTGCCTCCGTTCTAGAAAAAAACTAATAGGTCCTTTTATTTCTGGTCTCAGAAGTCAGAATTGGTATGTGAGGAATGTGTGGGGTGAGGCAGTTTGGTTGCATCTTTTCCCAACAGGGCCGAAGGGATTTGGAACAATAAACCAGAGAGGCCAAGCGGTAGGCTTTTATTAGGGAGCTGCTAAACTCACCTGCAAACTTTGATCACCAAGTCAGTTTTTGAATGTCATGGTGAATGATAATCATTAAATATAAACCTCGCCTACCAGTTTGGCAGAATTTGCTGTGTATAAGACTGCAGACAGAACAGTGAAGAAACACAGAAAGCAAAAAGCCAAGGTGTTTGTCCCCTTGTCTGCAAACAGTTCCCTTCTGGGTTTGCATATGCAAATAGATCTTTTTGATAGAAGAGATGTTGTTAAACAGCAGATGGACTGTGGGAAAGGAAAGAGAATGTGCCTCTCTCTGCTGCAGGTAAAAGGATGTATAGGTTAAAATGTTTAAGTGGGGAACAGTGCAGATTCAGAACGCTTGGGCCAAATCTGTAGAAGCACAGTGGTCCAGAGAAAAAGAGAGGAGGCGTGTGAACCTTTGCATTGGCTTTTGTAATAAAAGGTCTCTCCTCGCACAAATATAAAACTAGCCTATCAGTTAACCAGAATTTGCAGTTTATAAGACTGCAGACAGAACGGTGAAGAAACACAGCCTCTTGTAAGTGTTTCAGAAGTGTTAATCCGGGATCAATTAGTGCCACTTAATGTTTCTCTTTACTGCGAAATCTGAACAATGAAGTGGCTTTTTTAAAAGCACCCCTAATGATGATGTGTAAATGCGCAGTGCCCACAAAGACCATTTTACAAGGGGAATTTGAGCGCAGGCAGGTTTAACAAGACTTCTGGCGCTCTATAGTCCCGCTGCATTTTTTAAAAATATGTTCTTGCAGCACAGAACTTGTTCTTCTGGAATTTGGTTGTAAACTCGCCCTGTGAGTTGACAGTTCCTCATTGGGTGCGCTCACAAATGCACCCACACACCCCTTAGCAATCTAGAACTAGCTAGTATGGGTTCCAGAACTGATTTAGTATGCCACCATTGTGCCAGTGAGTCCTTCCGCAAGGCTAGCTTTCACATTGCAGCAGTTAACATCAAACCGCATTTATCCAAGCGAGGCAGGAAGATGACTCGGGGAGTCTAGTGCAAGCATGTCTGGTCCCCAGAGTGAGGTCAGGCTGGCTGTGGTATTTATTTTTAGAACATTTTGTACCCCACCTTTCCAAAAAGTTGAAAGCGGAGTACAGCGAGATACCATTAATTATGGCATTGAATGTATAGCTTGTTATAAAGATGGCACTCGTACATTACCCTCATTTGGCTGAACGCGCTTTGTCTGGTAGGCAGTGTGGTAGGTGCAGCGGCAATGCGGTAGCTGCAGCGTTCTCTCTCTCCAATGGGTAGCCTAGAGGTAGCTGGCACTCATTCACGTGGGCTGCAAGCAACTGTAGATGGGCCATGGCTGAGTGGTAAAGAACACACTCAATATGCAGAGGATCCCCTTCCGTTAAATAATCTCAGGAAGCAAGTGTGTCGGGAAAGGCTTATCCCTACCTAAGACCCTGCCGAGCTGGTCCCAGTCAGGATAGACAATTCCGAGCGAGATGGACTTGGTTGAAGGCAACTTCATATGTTCATACATAAGTAAATAGCAGAAATTAGCATGCTTTATTCTCCTGTGGGGGTGCACATCTTGGTTCCTGACATGTGTATCACAATTATTGTATCGGCCATTGATTCTATGCAGTTCCTTTTCTCTCCCACCCTGCCTTCAAGGAGTTCTGATTATGGTTTTCCTTGCCTGAGTTTCTCCTCACACCAGCCCAGTGAGGTAGGTGAGTGAGATAGAATGACTGAGCCACTCAGTGAGCTTCGTAACAGAATGGGGTTTTGAATACCCAGAGCAGGGATCGTACGGCTGATTTAGTCATGGATGCCCCCCCCCTATTTTGAGCAAGCAGTCAGCCTTGTTTAATGTGTCTCCTGTACATTTATGCATGTAAAAAGACATTTGCTTCTTTTATTGAAGGGGGGTAGTTGTAAAACTGCTCCCCAGGGAGGGGTGAGATAGATTAGTAGTCACAGCTGTGAGCCAATCAGTGCTGGGCACTGCAGGTTTCTGTTACAAACAAGGGGAACCAGTTTCCCCTATGCATGTTCCTGGAGAGAAGTCCGTATGTCTGATGCAGAATTTGGTGAGCACTCTTCCACATCGGCCCCACCCCTCAAATAACATTTCATCTGTATGCATCCTTAAAGTGATGTCTTGTGCTGGAGAGTTTAAACATCTCCAGCAGGCTCCATTGTATGGACTAACCAAAGTCTGGAAAAACCTCAGACATGCGATTCCTTGAGCACCTAAACATTGAATAGTGGTGCCTGTGAATTTGAACCACTTTTAGCTCTCTACACAGCTGGCACCTAAGAAATGTTGAAATGGGTTTCTCCCCAACCATAGGACCTCCCCCCTTTTTGTAACACTCTGATCTCTGCACCCATCGTGAGCGGTGGATTAATAGAAAATCAGTATGTCTGGTTGGCTTTGCTACTGGAGCTTAACAATCCCAACGTTGGGCATTTTCTGACATTTTAAAAACTGAAGATGAATGTGGTCTCATGGTAGAGGAAGTAAAGGTCATCATGAATCTCTGTTCTCTTGATGCCAGTAAATGTGAGCTAGTTTCTATACTCCCGAAGCATCAAGGCCCCCAAGATGGGCAGCCCTCATCAAACCACTAAGAGGTCCTGTCTATCACACCTCCCTCTGTGGAGCAGGCTGTGATTGTGTTCAGAGCTGTAGAGCAAACCAAGGTGACCGTCCCTCGCTTGCCCTTTGGGGGTGGGTCACACTTCCCAGAAGAAGCCGCCAATCACCTGGGGGTTGGGACCTGCCATATGGGTGACTGTCAGTGTTTGGAGGCTGAAAGGCAATCATCTGTGCCTTGGAAAGGAAATCTTGCAAGGGGGAGTGGGAGGAGCTTGTCCCAGGCTCCACGCCCCCTTAGGTATGGCCCGCACATGGTAAGGAAGATTCATTCTTAGGAAATACATGTAGGACTGGTGTGTTAAGGGTCACTTTACACATTAAGAAGAAATGTGTAGCCTGAAAGCATGAGCGCAGTGAACACATATGCAAATGCATGTACTATTCAAGTATGGTGTCATCTCTATCCAGTCTGGGTTTACTGCCATATAACGTGTGAAGCTGTCATGTGAAGCAAAATTCGCTTTCGAGTGTATTAGCATAAAATGGGTTTGGAACTTCTAATATGAGATTGCATGAAAGTGTTTTTTAAGGGCAGAATAGTTGGAAACAGATTGCAAGTATCTGCAAGCAGCTACTGTATTTACAGAAGATATCCCTTGTTGACTTAACAGAAAATCTTGTTGGAATACAGTTTGTAATGCTTAAAGTTGCACTCATGATTTATGAAGAACAAATAAGGCACTTAAAGAAAAGGGCATGGGAAACTTGGTTGAGCGTTGAATCCTAGGGCTGGTCTGTGTTTTTTTCTGGCAGGACTCTAATGCGAAAGACTGTGCCATCTTAAGTAGAGTTATACCCTTTTGAACCTGTTGAAGTCAATGGACTTAGAAGGGTGTAACTCTGCTTAGGACGGCATTGTAAGAGCTACATAGTAGGCGGATAGCTATAGGTGCCTTTTCCTCCATTACTCCGAGGGGAAAAGATGCAGATCCAAGATAGTCCATCCTGCAGATCATAGCTGGAATGGGCCCTTTGGCCTCTTTTAATATTTTAATACATATTAATGAAGAGGTGAATTGATGTGTTTTGTTATCATGCAAACATCTGATCTTACTTGACTATTTGGCTTTGTCAGTTCTAACTTCATGCATTTTCTTAAAAAAAATACCTTGCTGTTTTGGCCTGTTTAGACCTGCAAAACAGTTAACAATCAGAACATCACATTAACTCAGCACAACAAAAACACAAATGGCAACTAACCCTGCAGAATGAAAAACAGATAGGCAATATCATTGAACCCCAAATGGAAGGAAACTGGAAGGAGAAGAAAAACAGGCAGCAGCAAAATCACAAACTTAGTTTAACCCAAACACCCAATGAAACAAACTGCCAACTGTCTAAAAAACTAAGAGAGATTGGCCATTTATTCATGGAAGGTTTTGCATTGGATTTGCCACTCTTTAGATGCACTTTCCCCCCATCCATATTCTCAAAACTCAACAATAAGCCGCCATGCAGAGTTTTGAGAATTCAGATGGGGAAAATGTGCATCTATAGAGTGACAAATCCAATGCAAAACTTTCCATGAATAAATGGCCATTGGGAAGAGCTGACCTGTCAGGGAACTGAATTAGCTGTGATGGGATATCTGGGCAAGCTGTGCTCTCTGTAGACAGCGGGCAACCAACTGCATCTTTTGGCAGTGGAGTTACACGGAACAGAGCCCCTCCTGATGTCCTAAAAATATGACCAGGGTTTTTTAAAAAAGAGTTGTTACAGTGCTGTTTCCCTTGTCCATGCCTCCATTTATATCCTTAATAATAACACTAGAATTTACATTGTATCCCATCCTTTTTCGAAGGCCTTTTTCCAAGGAAATTTCCAGGTGGTTCTGAATTTGTGCCTGTTTGTGATGTTTGAAAGGGGAAATAGGTTTACATGCCATGCTGGAAAATAGGCAGTTGTAGTTTGTAATAATGGATGGTTTGCCAGGCAGTAGTGTGATCACTCCTTTGGACCTGGTCTGCCCATGCTACATAAGGTTTAGGGTTGTCAGCTCCAGGTTGGGGAATACCTGGAGATTTTGGGGGTGGAGCCTGAGGAGGGTGGAATTTGGAGAGAGGAGGGTCTTCAATACCATAGAGTCCAATTGCCAAAGTGGCCATTTTCTACAAGGTAACTGATCTCTGTCACCTGGAGATCAGTTGTAATAGCGGGAGATCGCCAGCCACCACCTTGAGGTTGGCAACCCTAATGCCACAGCATGAGGTGGTTGTGAAAGGGCAGATTGCTGTGGTGTAGAATGGAATGTACCACTTCAGACTGCAGATGAGAAATGTTTTTTGTTTAAGATCGCCTACATTAATATTTCCCCATAAGTGAAAAACTAGTCCAGTATGCAAAGGGCTAGACTTAGGGTTGCCCTATGCAGGTTGGGAAACTCCTGGAGATTTGGGGTTGGAGCCTGGGGAGGATAGGGACCTCAGTGGGGTACAAATGGATGCGCTCTCCAAAGCATCTGTTTTCTCCAGGGGAACTGATCTCTGTAGTGTGGAGATCAGCTGTAATTCCAGGCGATCCCCAGGTTCCACCCGGAGGCTGGCATCCCTAGCTAGGCAAGAATCTTTTGAGATGCTAAAATATAAAAAAATACAGAGAGTTTTTGGTTCTATGAAAAAAGCCCATATGAAAAAGCTCACATGAAAATTGCGCACAGAAAACCCCCCACTGTCATTAATGCACACAGGAAAAATGCCCACACGGAAAAATACCCACGCGGAAAAATACTCATGCCAATAAAGGTGACTGAAACTGAGCTACCCTGGCAGTAATGACAAGGGAAGGTGTGGAGCTTGGATGTGACTGGAGGGCAGGGCGGTGACCCGTGGGGGGGCATTCTGACTATACAGCGCCCTATATGCAGCACCCCATATTTCCGCCACTGTTGTCCTTGGAGCTACAACTCCTGAACCCGCCCCAAACTTCTCCTGGCCTTAAGTATTTAAATGTGAGTATTTTTCCTTGTGGGCATTTTCCCGTGTGGGCTTTTTTCTTGTGAGCATTTATGACAGTGGGGTTTTTTTGTGAGCAATTTTCATGTGGGCATTTTTCATGTGCGCTTTTTTTCTGGTTACCAGAGTTTTTACATGAGGGAGTGTTAAAAATATAAATCTCCCCACTGGCAGTCTGAAGTGATATGGCTCATTCTTCCATTTCCTTCTTCTGCATGCCTACACCAAGCCTCAGAGTTGAAGGGGTCTGGAATGTGAACTGGGGTGTGTTTTCATTGTCAGCCCCCAGGGCAGCAGCTGGTTCAGACATCTCACCTTCTGTCCCAATATGAAGAGCTCTTCTCCTTTCTAAATTACTTTTCATCGATCATTTACAGCAAAGAAGTGGCTTTATTTCCACAGATATCTCACATTTAGTGTAGAAAGGCCCCCCAGAATTGATGAAATTCTTCCGGCATTTATTAAGGAGAATATAGATTGGTGGGTACCTTTTCTGGCCTCCTTATTCACTTATTTAGACAAGAATGGACAGTTTGCGGAAGATTGGGGCACTTCTGATTTGAATCTACCACTCTTAACCACTACACCATGCTGGCTTGCATTTACTCAAATGCAAGACTAATTCCCTCCCAGGTAGGGTTGCCAACCTCCAGGTAGTAGCTGGAGATCTCCTGCTATTACAACTGATCTCCAGCCAATAGAGATCAATTCCCCTGCAGAAAATGGCCGCTTTGGCTATTGGACTCTGTGGCATTGAAGTCCCTCCCCTCCCCAGACCCCACCCTCCTCAGGCTCCGCCCCCCAAAATCTCCCACTAGTGGCAAAGAGGTAGCTGGCAACCTTACCCCCGGGTCATAAAATAGGGGTCAGTTTAAATTTGCATACAAACTACAGTTATGTCCAGTAATAAAAAATTGTTGTATACAACATTGGTGGTGGGGGGTCATCATACATTCAAGGCAAATATGGTATCTAAACACATTTCCTAGCATGTTTTGTGGCCAGTGGTGTAAACACTGGGGTTTAGCCTCCCCCCTTGTGCCACATGTTCAGTTTCTATGCCATAAACTCAGTGCACATGGAAAGCTAACATGTCAGGAAAAAAAGGTGACAAAGAGCCTTGTGGCACCATAAAGACTGAGGCAGTATCCCTCTAAGTAATGGCTCTAGAAGACCACATTAGGAGAAGGCCTCTGTGCTCCATCTATGGCCCTCCAGGACAACTGGTTGGGCCACTGTGGGGGTCAGGATGCTGGATTAGATGGACCACTGGGCTGATCTAGCAGCACTCTTCATACATTGGAATCACATGAATAAATAAATGTGGCTACCCCCCATCGTGCCTAGTTTGCTTATAACTTTATGTGAGGTCTGGTTCACGAAAGAGACTGAGGTAGTAATGAGGTAGCAAACCCCTGAGGAGATAGAATGGTCTGTGCAACTTCAGACTGCATATGGTAGATTCCAGTTTTGAATGTTAAAATGTGTTAAAAAAACAACAATCCTCTGTGGAAACAGTGACCTGGCATAGCTGGGAGAAAGACCCCACCACCCGTTCTCTTTGCTTGCTTGCTGGTTTTCTGTATGTAGGGAGTTTATAACATAGGGGATGATTCATCAGCCTTTACCTGCAGTCTGAAATTAGGGTTTACTTCACCACCTCAGCATTCCTCAATCTCATTCTTATCTACATGTTTGAACGAGGCCTGCGTTGCTTATAATTGCCATTTACACGCTTTTGTCAGTGAGCATCTTTACGGACGTGCCCGTTAAACCGGACATGGGACTAAGCCTATAACGTGAACTGCCTCTTGGATTCTCATTTGACAAGGCTGGAGTCCCCCCCCCCCTCCTTTGAAAACCGAGATATGTCCTCAGTAAGAGAATCATCCCACAGGGCTTTTCCATAGGTATTCTCTAATAGGATTTGGAACCCATCCTTATAAATCTCTGAAGATTAGACTTGATTCCACTTAAACATCTTCTTTCATTCTCTGTAACCAATATGAGCTTGTGGGTTGATAAGAGACCAGTTCAATAATTGAGTAACTTATTCCACCTAAGCTGTGGAACCTGGAAACATGAATTATGTATTTCCAAGGCCCCCGCGGCTGCGGGGTGCTGTTTGGGCAAGTATATAAGGATTTTTGGAAGACAAATTGCCATGAGAATGCAAGTGAAAATTCTCGTTTTCACCTAAGACTTTTGAATATAAAATAAAGGTAGGCAATTATTTTAGCCCACAATACAGTTCAGAGCATAGTATTAGGGATAAAGAATCCATGTCCAATTTTCTCTACTGATCTTTCCTGCCAACCTACTTATTGCTGGCTGAGACTGAAAATTTCAGAGAGCTCTGTTGCCTGCCCTGTGAGGAGCCTGCCGGAAACTTGCGTGGACACCCTGTGCATTTACGTCCTGTGATTGGGAGTTGGCTGGCCTAGAGCTTTGAGTCCTCAGAAGAGCATTGGGGAGAGTGGCAGGTCAATTGGTGATGGTCATGGGTCAGATTTTGGTCCATTTGTGCTGTTGTCTGCCTACCCCTGCATTAAAGAAAGAGCCAGTGTGATGTAGTGGTTAAGAGCAGCAGACTCTAATCTGGAGAACAAGGTTTGATTCTCCACTCCTCTACATGAGTGGCGGACTCTAATCTGGTGAACCAGGTTGGTTTCCCCACTCCTACACATGAAGCCAGCTGGATGACCTTGGGCTAGTCACAGTTCTCTTCGAGCTTTCTCAGCCTCACCTACGTCATAAGGTGTCTGTTGTGAGAAGGGAAGGTGATTGTAAGGCGGTTTGATTCTGCCTTAAGTGGTAGAGAAAGTTGGCATATAAAAGCCAATTCTTCTTCTTCCTCCTCATCTGTCTCTTCTTCCAGGGAGAGGAAAGGAAGGAGATTGTAAGCTGGTTTAGACAGACAGACAGACAGACAGTTTATTTACGGCCCTTGGCCAGATAAAACAAAATACATGGACTAAAATAGTAGCTGGTTTGATTCTCCTTAAAAGAGCCTTTGTAATTATTGCAGATGTATAACACTATTAACATACATCATATTTTTCATTGCAGTGTAAGCAAAGAGCTTACAATTTAATGTTACGCTAGGCAGCAGCAAGAGAAGAAGGAGGACAGGTTTATAACGCAAAACGAACTTAATTTGAGCTGACCTAAAATAATCTGAATAAATTTTGAAGATACTTGATATGAATCAGACCAGTGGTTCAGGGTTGTACTCTGCCCAGTAGTGGCTTGCCAAGATATTGGGGTGGGGTCGTGGGTTTGCATTCTCTAGCAGAGCAGCTGGAATTTTCTCCCTTGAGTTAAAGAAGCCTGTGGCGATGCATATAAATATTTATCTAGTTATTTTTTAAAAATTGTTTCTAAATTGCCCTGTGTGTTTTGTGTAGATGGTTTCTGTCAACGCAAACTTTCAGCATCAGAACGGGAAAGACTGGCGGTAAGAGAGGCGGAGGCATCTAGCTCTGTGCCAAGTCAGCAGCAATATTCATAATGTTGACATTTCCCAGTTTATAATAATCTGCATTTAGTTAGATTCTCCTCTCCTCCGAGTTTGTGTTCTGACTCATTTGTTATTGGAGGCAGCTTAGAATGATTGCACAGGGTTTCTTGCAGAGCAGAAAAAGAAGATGCAGTAATTCAAAGTGGGAGATCCGTTGATCTACTTTGGAATTGCTGTCAGCTAATTATGGAGCGTCCCCCCCCTTCCATGAAAACAACAGTTTAACTTCCATGTATACAACTTCCATGTATACATCAGTCTTGTTAGTTTTTAAAAGATACTTGTAGATAAAATGGATTCTGGCTATTGAGCCCAGCAACTAAAATATTGAGCGCAATCCAGACAAGATTAAGCCCTTCTACATCAGACTGATTTTATTCGAAGAGGTTGTATTTTTTGTGCCATCAAGTCACAGCTGACTTAGGACAACCCCATAGGGCAGGGGTCCCCAACGTGGTTCCTTTTGGCCCCATGGCGCCACCGGCATTTTTCCTGATGCCTGCCAAGTGCTTTTAGAAAGTAAGGAGGGACTAGGTGGGGCGTTTACCCAGCAGGGCTTCTGATTGCCTGTGCAGATTAAAAGGCATCCTGGTAAACAGAGCTTCTGGCTGATATATTGGATTTTACTATTAGAGTTATGTATAACCTCACTCCCTGACATTTTGTGGTCCTCCTGTGGCAGCCGTTTTATGATTGTGCCCACCACCCTGGGTCAGGATTCTATAAGTGCCCACAGGCTCAAGAGGGTTGGAAACCCCTGCTGTAGGGTTTTCAAGGCAAGAGAGGTTCAGAGGTGGTTTGCCATTGCCTGCCTCTGCATCATGACCCTGGTATTCCTTGGAGGTCTCCCATCCAAATGTTAGCCAGGGTTGACCCCGCTTAGCTTCTGAGATCTAGCGAGATCAGGCTCACCTGGGGCTGTCCAGGTCAAGACTAAGAGGTTGTACACATGTACATAATTTGAAACCAGTGGGAATGCTCAACTTTGGACAGATCATGCCTTGTGTGGACTATCATCTTCCTCTTTGATTGTTCCCAGTTTTAATAGACGAATAAGCACTCTGATTTACATTGATGGGGGAGAAGCCCCAATCCTTGATTTTGCTTCTGTTTGTTCAGGAAAGTTGTCCTGTGTTACAGAGTTGACAGTCCTCACACGTGTGAAGCCTACCTAGAACTGGGTCAGATGAAGGAATCAAGCACAGAGTTGCCTCTTGAGCAATCACGGTTTTGGCAAACCGTAAAAGCCTTTCTTGCGATGGATGATCCTTCTGAAACTGATGGATGATCCTTCTGGAACTGATCCCACGTTGGGACTTCTCATGTGATCTGGCTTGGTTGATTCCACCATCTGCCAAAAGCGCATTTTAGTGGGGATAATTGACTCCACCCAAATCAGCTACCTGCCCCAGCAAGACCCTCTGCTTGCAGTGGGAATGCAATCCTTTCTGGCTGCATCAACAGATTTTCATCACCTTGCATAGGCGGCAGTCTATGAAGACAAGAAACGATACATGTAGTGAGTTCTCCCCCCACCCCCAGCCGTTCCTTTGATACACTCAGTAGGGGCAAACTCTTCGTTTTTGTGTAAGTGACTGTAGGAAGCTCCCTTAGATTCATGTACATTAATTTGTGTTCATTAATTCATATATACTGGTATTATTTCTTCTGACTGGCAGCAGCTGTCTTAGGCAGAGGTCTTTGCCAGCTGTGCTACGTGAAATTCTTTTAATTAGAGATCACAAGGACTGAACTATGGGCCTTTAGCATGCTAAGAACATGATGTACTGTTGAACTACTGCCCATCCCATATACTTCGACTAAACTTGGAGATACATGGGATTGCAGCCATCAAAGATGTATGTCTCTGTTCAGCGGTTGTACAGTTTTCCTACTTTCAAAGTCTTCTCCATTTATTTAAATCAGGGATGGGGAACCTTTTTTCCTCCAAGGGCCATTTGGATATTTATAATGTAATTCGTGGGCCATACAAAATTATCAGCTTAAAAATTAGCCGACCAAGCCCCAAGCAGGCAGCTGCCCCAGATGACACCCCTGGTGTGGGCAAGCGGGAAGACATCCAACCGGTGGTGCACTCGCCCACCTGGTAGCACAGGATGGTCCGTTGCACCAGCCAGGTGTAGCCGTCCAGCCACACGCCTGAGTTGCTCCTGCTCCACATGGTCGGTGCCGGATTCTACAGCTGGCTCCTACTACCTCTGCCTGCAGGGGTGAAATGAGGACACACTGGCTAAGAACTTGCCCCCCCCTGCACATTCTGGCCCTGCCCCCTTTAACCCCTTCATTGTCGCCACTTCTGCTCCCAGCCCTCTTGTAGTACAGAGGGAATTCGTTTCTCCACTGGCCGGGTGGGAAAGGGTTAACAGTTTCTTGGGCAATCCTAGCAGCTCCATAGCTAACGACTCTTCTGCAAGGGGGAAAAAGGTTCCTTTTCTCAGCAAAACAAACTCACATCTGCCTTGAATAGACGTTATTCCTGTCTGCGGGAGGGGGCAGATCGCCAGTCTTAGATCCTTCTGAGCTAGAGATCTACCAGGACCCACGAAGGGCCAGACCAAATGATTTCACGGGCCTTAAATGGCCTTCGGGCCTGACATTCCCCACCCCTGATTTAAACGGAGGGTGCTCCTCTCTCCACGCTCCAGAGTGCATTTTCGAGTGTTCGAGCAGACTGTATTCTTCAACTCTGCTTCACTGATTTTTGCAGATTAATAACGTAGGTTTTGTTTTGATGGCTATTCTGAAACTTTGGTGGTTTGAATACAGCAGCCAGGTTGTCCACCAGGACTCTCCACATGGAATATAGTCTTTCTGTGTTTAAAGATCTGTTCTAGCTTTCCTTTGTTTTGCTTCAAAGTACTGGTTTTGACCCCGAAAACTCTGTAAACAGCTTCGGAGTAGGGAGTATGAAGGACCATCCACTCCCAAGTAAACCTTCTCTGAGATGGTCTTCTGAGGTCCTGCTGTGGGTATCTCTGGTCACAGATGCCAGGCAGGTAGTGACTAGAAGTAGGGCCTTTTCAGTGGTGGCATCTTTCTTCTTGAATATCCTTCCTGGAACTATTGGCAAGGCATCAACTTTATTAACTTTTTGGCACTAAGGCAAAACAGTTATATTTTGGTTGATATTTGGATGGTCTTTTGCTGCTTTCCTCTCTGATTTTCATTGCTGGCTAGTTTTATTTGAGGAAATGTTTGTGTTTTTAGGAAGGATTGGGGTTTTTATGTAGCTTTGTTCAAAGTATGTGAGCTACCTTGAGGGCTTATTAAGAACTAAAACAGGCTCTACATTTGAAAAATAAAATAACCAAACGGGATTATTAAATAAGACGGCTATTCCTCTCTAATCCCACTGTATAGTTACTGCAAAAGTTTATGCATTTAGGAGGAAAATGGTTGGCTGAATCTCCGGTTCCAGTGATGCACTTAGATAATTTTAGACCCTGGATTTGAAGGTCTTATGCGGGGAGGCCTCTTTTAGAGGGTAGTATACATTTGTAAAGCTACAGTCTGGTTTTGGGGACCCTGCTGAGCCCATGGGCTGGGCCCCCAAACTTATTTATTTATTATTGGCTTGCTTTAGAAAATGCATATGCTGCTTTTTTTATATATCTGCTGGAGGCAGCTCTCAAGTAAACCCAGTACAATAAAACCATAAACACGACAGCATAAATTATCAATATGAAAAACAAGCCATTAAAAACAGCTTTTGCCCCAAAGCCCGGATTTAACACCACTGAGCATTTCCAATTAAATTTGCCACAAAATACCTCCTTCCTGTGGCTTCAGGTTGCCATACATCCCTTTGGCAAGGTTGGGTAGTGAAGTTGTTGCACCTTTCCATCAGAGCTGGCAACTTTGTCTCCCCCCCCCCTTCTTCTTTATTATTTAAGTGGGGGAGCCTGGCTGTTTTTTCCGAGTTTGCCCAAGAGCCTGCGTACCAAAGCTGAGCACCATCTGTCCTTGATTTTAACTGGGAATTGTCAGTTTTAACTATATTGTATGGATTTAGATATTTTATTGTATATGTTGTTACCTGCCCTGATCCCGGCCTTGGCCGGGATAGAGGGCGGGATATAAATCAAATAAATAAATAAAATAATGAATAATTGTGCTTTTTGTGGGGGAGGCTACAGCCAGGCTGCCATGATACACTATTGGCCAACCTTTTCTCTGATGCAAAGGTGTCTTCTTTAGTGTTGGTTCCAAACTCCAAGTTTCTTATTTAACTAACAAGATGCCTATTTCATTCTTCCTAACCTGCATCACCATCACTTGGAAGTAATGCCTGTTGAAATCAATGGGTCTCGATTCCAAGGAAATGTCTAGGTTTCCAGTTAACTTGCTCCTGCATCTTGTTGCATTGCCATATTTACCATTTATTTTCTCTCTTTCTCTACAGGAAGTTCAATCTCCATCTTTGAAATTGTCTCCATTTTCCCAGGGCACTGTCCGGAGGATTATATTAGAGAATCCTGAACAGGTAAGGAAACCTGTTCACTGTTGCAACTGTCTCTTGCACAGTCCTCGTACATACAAACTTGTGTGTTAAGGGCAACATGCATGGAATTGGAGCAGGGCCAAGCATGCTGGCTTCATTTGTGGCTAGCTTTACTCCTTGTCTACATGCATTCACCCAGTATATGGGCTTCATTCTTGTGATCAGTGATCAAAAGGCGGTGATCACAGGGAGGGAGTGCACATGCTCAGTTTAGATGCACATAAGTACTGTGCCTACATGAAGCAAGCATGTTTAGGTGGGGCCAGTGTGCTCGATCATGAGTGGGGCATGGAGCCAGCCTGCTCGTTCCCCCCCCAACCGTGGGTGTGGGCTATGTATGCAAATATGTTGTGTGTACAGGTCTTCAGTCCATCTCTAAAAGGAGGATCGGATCTCTTGGGAGTTGAGATGCTTGATAATGGTCAGTTGAGATGCCCTAATCACATTCTTCATCATTTTGCTTCAAAAGGTTGTTGAATTTACTTTATGCTGCTTTTGTTTGGTGCTAGCGATACGAAGACTATCTGACTTAATGCCTTGCTCTTGAGCTCTGATTGGGGCCACACCATTGTTTCTCAAATGTTGCTTCTTTAAAATTGGACATTTATGGTGGTGCCATTGAAAATCCTTTGGAATCCACAATGGATCCGGAACCCAGCAACCATGTGGTTAGCAGGGTTTGCGTCAGTGAGCATATTTTCCTCACACACAAAATCATCTGCCTCCCAGGTTTCAGGCACAGTTCAAAGTGTTGACTTATAAAGTTCTGAATGGTCCAGGACCAGTACATATGAAAGATTTTTAAAATTTTTATTTTTAACAAACATAAAAACATTAAACCATGAACACAATATAACAATATCCATAAAGCTTGCCATTCAAAATTACAACTCTTTGAATTATCAAACTTCTTTGAATTAAATTACTCTTTATTCTCAACATATTTTCCTATATCTAGTAGCAGATTTATTTCTTGTTTGTTAAAAATATATTACCTAAATCATCCTCATTCTGTCTCAATTTAATTCAATTCTGTTCCTAATTTCTAGCTATATAATTGGAAAAAGCATCCCATTTCCCCCGCAATTCTGAGACTGAACTGTTATGTATAAGAAAGATTTGTTGTTAATTGTTTATTGCCCTTATTTTAATGCTGATTTCTTTCATATGTAATTATGTTTTTATTGTATTTGTATGCAGCCTTGAATACCAAAGAGGTGGAATAACATTTTTATTTTTTCCAAAGCAAATAAATAATCATATTGTTCAGTTGTGAATACCAGTTGTTTTGTATTTCCAGGAGCCATTGTCTCCACTTCTGAGAGGAGGAAATAATGTGATCATTGAAAAAACAGTAAGAAAGTATGAGCTGCTAAATCCAGAGGTAACAGTCTTTCTTTTCTTTTCTTTTCTTTTCTTTTCTTTTCTTTTCTTTGTTTCTTTTTGCCAGTAAAACAAGCATTTGGCTGAGTGGGCGCTAATACCTGAAGCTAGAGGTGGTGTGTATGGCTGGTGTTAAGGGTCAGCATTGTTGGGCAGATGCCAAGGACCCTTTTCCTTTGGAGGGGCACTGCTGTGTAGCTGCAGTGATCACAGCTTGTTCTCTTTCTCTGGTTGGACAGGAAGTAGTGACATTGGATCCCCAGGGAAGGATTAGACCCGGCCACACTTCCTCCTTTTGTTGGGATGCATACCACCTTCGTCTTCCTCCCCCCCCCCCTTGCCAGATAACCAAAAGGCAGTCAGCTGTAGCCACTGCATGCCACTGGCCCCTCTTCACTCACCTGCTGGTGCAAACCATAAGGGCTGCCTGGAGCAGCCCCCATTGACCAAGGTGGCAGCTGCTTCTAAGGCCCTGTACACCTACACAGGTAGAAGAAGAAGAGTTGGTTTTTATAAGCTGACTTTCTCTACCACTTGAAAAACCAGACCAGCTTACATTCACCTTCCCTTCCCCTCCCCACAACAGACACCCTGTGAGGTAGGTGGGGCTGAGAGAGCTGTGACTAGCCCAATGTCACCCAGCTGGCTTCATGTGTAGGAGTGGGGAAACAAATCCAGTTCACCAGATTAGCCTCTGCCGCTCATGTGGAGGAGTGGGGAATCAAACCCAGTTCTCCAGATCAGAGTCCACCGCTCCAATCCACCGCTCTTAACTGCTACACCGTACTGGTGAACGAGAAGTGAGGACAACCAGGAACAGCAGTCAGCTGTTTATCTGCCCTCTCTATCTGTGTTGCGGCTTTCTTGGAAGGGATCCTGCTGGACAGGAGCTTGCCCAGAACCCGTAAAGCCTGCATCCAGCCCTGTTTGTGGGAATCCCTAAAGGGGCCTGTTTCCCAGATTGCTCCCCTCCCGCTTTTCACTAATCCCTGCACCTCTGGACACAAAGGCAGCACCTGTTTCCTCTCTGGCTATAGGAGAAGGGTAAGGGCGGAGAGAGAAAGGCTTGCTCGGCAACACAAAAAGGGTCAGTGGTGTTCCTGCAAGGAGCGCCGTCTGCAGAGCAGATGAACGAGAGCCTTCGTTTAAAAGGACTGAATGCCTAGTATCGTTTTACACTTCTGACTTCCTAGAATTAGTAAGGTCTTTGTATGGTGTTGGTTCCTTGTACTGGAGATCGGTGATGTTTTTGCACTGTGTGCTTACGGAGGGGAAGGGCAAGTGGAGTGGACAGGCAGGGCTGAATGAATGAATTTATTTTTACGGCATTAGCCAGAACAAATCAACCAAATTACAAACCTATAAGTAAATAAAATAATCTCTTTGTAATAGGAAATATCCAAAGATTTTTTTTAAAATTAAAAACAATAATTTTATCAGTTAAAATTAGCCGGAGTCGTTATTAACATTATTAATCTTTTCCACTTGGATATTAATTACCGCGGAGCAGAATTTGACTACTTGAGAAGGGCAAAACGAGTCCCCCTCCCACAAAAGAAATTTCATTGCCTCTTCCTCCAAGCCGAATTCCATTGAATTAATAAGGGGATAAATCAACTTCTGACAAATGCCCTCATAATATCCGCACCTGAGGAAGACATGGCTAATATTTTCAATTTCTCTTGCCCCCCCAGGAGCATTCCTACTGTGCACTAGGAAGATTCCTAAATTTTCCCTCCAATAATGATGAGGGTAAAGCTGATCCTCGGGTGAGGGTTAAAGCTCTCCTTTGCTTATTAAGCTCTAGAGCAAATAAATACTCCACTGGAGCCAACAGGTAGGGCTAAGTTCTAAAGCAGCAGCACAGCCGTGGTGTCGCCACAACAGTCTTCCTTGCCATTTGGCAAGGAACGTGGTGTCACCACAGCAATCTTCCTTGGCCATTAGGCAGGAACGGAGAGCCAGGCAAACGGAACCAGCCACCTCGCCCTCTGAAAAGCAGCTCTGGAGCAACGTTGGCCTGGATTTCCCAGGAAGCTTGCCGAATAAATGGACAGCAGGTTAGGCTGCAGCGGGTCAGCAGGCAGCCTGACGACTAAAGCAAATGGGACCCAGCCAAGGATTGAGACCCAGAAACCACCCACCAAAGCTTCAGCTGATCTCAAGATGGTCTCAGATTCCTGGCTTTCCATTTTGAATATGCCAAATCCATTACAGACAAACCGAGAGGGGGAAAAGTCAGAACCAAGAGAAGAAGAAGAGGGGGCTTTTATACGCCGACTTTTTCTACCACTTAAGGGAGAATCAAACCCGCTTACAATCTCCTTCCCTTCCCCTCCCCACAACAGACGCCCTGTGAGGTAGGTGGGACTGAGAGAGCTCTGAGAGAGCTGTGACTAGCTCTAGGTCACCCAGCTGGCTTCATGTGGAGGAGTGGGGAACCAAATCCAGTTCACCAGATTAACGTCCGCCGCTCATGTGGAGGAGCAGGGAATCAAATCCGATTCTCCAGATTAAAGTCCACCGCTCCGAACCACCGCTCTTAACCACTACACCACTCTGGCTCTCGGTCCAAGGAAATGCCAGGGATTCAGCCTGTTCCTTTATACTAGAGTCAGTAGAAAAGCTGACTTGGAGGGTGACCCAGGGGACATTTTCCATCCTTCAGTTAGTCCGTTGGTATCCAGCAAAGTACAGGTGGGTGTTTTTGAAAAAGGATGCCTGTAGAGCAGTTATGATTACTCAAGAGTGAGCTGCGTCTTACAGAGGAAGACCCAGACCCCAAAGGCTTGTTTACACGACACTACTGTTTTGAAACTGATCTAAGTGCCATGGCTTCCAGACCCCGTGAAACGCTGGGATTTAGGGATTTCTAGGAAATAATTCTTTGGGCCAAGCAAATCTCCGTGCTGGCAGGCTAGAGAAATTCTCTGTCTTAAGAGGCAGCCATGGGGGAGAAGGTTGATTTGGATGAAGGTCTTGGCCTAGGGAGGGCAGGTTAACTTTTCCTCAAGTGACATTTCCCCAAATGATAACGGCCCTTTTGGGGCTGCTTTAAGTCCTGGTAGAAGAGGTGAAAAGAGAGACACAATTCAGGCCTCTCTCCACGCTCTGTACTGGGCCTTAAAGCAGCTTTGTTTGTGGGGGGAGACTAGCTAGTTGGAAAGAGAATTAAAGCCCTACTTCCCTAGTGCCATGCCCCAAAACCTGATCAGGCCTGCTTCTCTCCCTGGCTACCTTTAGGCCAAATTATATGTTCCAGTCAACATCATGGAAAAGTATAGACCCAAATTTCTTTATGGAAGCAGTAATGGACAAATCGTCCACCTATCTGTCTGCCATATCCCACCCTCCTTATGAAGAACTCAGAGTCCTTTCATTCTCCATTTTATCCTCACAATAACCGTTCGAGATAGGCCAGGCAGAGAGAGAGAGAGACTGTTGCCCTCCTAACTTCATGGCTTTGTGAGGATTTGAACCCGGTTCTTCCAAGTCCTAGTCTGGCATTCTAATCAATGCACCATGCTGATTTGAACCCCCTCCCCCCCCCAACCAGTTTTATATAGGCAGTGGTAGACATGCCCTCTGTTCTATCTATCAGATATGGGACACTTTGGATCAAAGTGTGTTAAAAGAACTAGCAGAAAGGCTTGTAATACTCTTCAGCATGGTGTAGTGATTAAGAGCAGTGGTTTGGAGCAGTGGACCTATAATCTGGAGAACCAGGTTCAATTCCACAGTCCTCCACATGAGCGGCGGACTCTAATCTGGAGAACCGGGTTGGTTTCCCCACTCCTACACATGAAGCCAGCTGGGTGACCTTGGGCTAGTCGCAGCTCTCTTAGAGCTCTCTCAGTCCCACCTACCTCCCAGGGTGTCTGTTGTGGGGAGGGGAGGGAAAGGTGATTGTAAGCCAGTTTGATTCTTCCATAAGAGGCAGAGCAAGTTGGCATATAAAAAATCTTCTTCTTCTTCAATGCAAAGTAGCTTTTAAGGGTTCTTGTTTAAGGGTGTTAATATTTTCCAGTTGCCCGGTGAACAGGCTGGGTTAACACTTTGAGTGATGTGAGCGTGACTCGCTGACTATTTTCTGTAGGAGAAGCAGTACCACTTTGGCCAGCAGCACACACAGTCCGACCAATGTCAAGTCAGCCAGCCTGTGGAATATATTCCGGTGGCCCAGCAGTGCCAGCAGACTCAGACGGGCAGCCCCCGTGACATAACTCCAATTTGTGTCAACGATGGTGGAAACAACACTGTGAGGAAGGTCACCATTCAGACCTGTGAACCGGTATGAATAACTCCCCTTCTGTATTTCCTTGTTTCCCAGCAGTGGTTTTCTTTGGTGGGGGTGGGGAGGAGCATGCATGCTCGGGGCTAATCTTATGGAAGTTTATGTCCGGAGTCGGAGCCAAAAGGAAATCAGTGGGACTTAAGCACCTGTATCTTGGTGTTAAGCCAACAAGCACCAGAATCCTTTAAGGCCCTCTGTCTGGTTTAGAGGGATGCCTGCTTCATATTATGAGGCCAGAACCTGAACCCATCTTCACCCCTGATGTGAATTCTTGCACTAAAAGAAACACGTGTTAACATACATTCCTCCAGAGTTCCTGGGAACTGTGTCTGTGTGGGCATTGAGAATTCTCTCGTACATCTACAGTCCCCAGGATTTGTTGGAGTGAAGCTGTAGCAATTAATTCACGGGGTTTGCCTTGAAAGTGACTTGGAGAGATTTATGGAAGATGAGTCCGTTTTTAGTTCTTTATTTACTTCATTCATTGTCTGAGACTCAGAGTGAATTGCAACTAGAAAAAACCATCTGATAGAACCGCCTCCTTACTTATAAACCTACCTGACTGCTGTGGTCATCCTCAGAGGCCCTATGTGGGTGCTGTTACCTTCAGAGATTAGGCAGGTGACAATCCAGGAGAGGGCCTTCTCAGTTGTGGTGCCAAAACGCTGGAACCCCAGGGAGACTCACCTGTCCCTTTCTGTTGCTGCCTTCCACCATCTTCCAGCAGATGAAGATTTTTTGTTTCGTTTGGCGTTCCCTTGGTGATCCCGGCTTCCTAACCAACGTTTTAATTGTTTTTATATTTTTGTATGTATTTTAGCTCTGGTTTTAATTGTTTTAATTATGAGTTTTTGTTGGATTCCATGGTTTTTAAGATGTGAATTTATTATGTGTGTTTTAATTTTTTTTTTTAAGCTGAGTTAGTGGCCCTTATGAAAACAGAAAAATGGGGCATATGTTTTGTAAAATAAATAAATAAATAAATAATATATACCACAAATAAAATCGGAGAAGGAGGCACTAAAAACACAGTATAGTCCAGACAATAAAACAGGAATACAAGACTGGAGAGCAATTCAGCACAGCATTACATTACATACAAAATCAAGTAGAAAGTTCAAGCACAGGGCAATCAAGACAATGTGAAATAAAATATACAATAAAGATTGCTTTAAATTCCACAGGCATACAACATTATTCACTTCATACAGTTGTTGATCTGAACCATTCCATTTTATACGTTCTGTGGAATAACATGGGAGCTCTTCGTCAAGATGGCTAAATGAACCTCCAGTTTCAGAGGCAGTGTATCTCGTAGGTTCAGTTTGTAGGAAGTGATCAGTGGGGAAAGGGTGAGCGGTTACCTCCTTGCCCTGCATGTGGCCTTCCAAGAACACTGGGAAACAGGATGCCTGGTAGGAGGGAGGCTTAGTCCGAGATCACAGTTCTCATACGTCAAGCCAATTCTTGTGAATTCACAATGCAGGCGTTGTTGCTGTGACGGCCCCCCTGATTCATAGGCAAAATATTGCTAAGAAACAGGATAGGCTGCCTTTCGAGGTGTTCTTGCGAGAGCCAGTGTAGTGTCGTGTTAAGAGCAGTGGACTCTAATCTGGTGAACCAGGTTTGATTCCCCACTCCTCCACATGAGTGTTAGACTCTAATCTGGTGAACCAGGTTGGTTTCCCCACCCTTACGCATAAAGCCAGCTGGGTGACCTTGGGCTGGTCACAGTTCTCTTCGAGCTTGTGGGGAGGGGGAGGGAAGGTGATTGTAAGCCGGTTTGATTCTTCCTTAAGTGGTAGAGAAAGTCGGCATATAACGGGTTCATGGCTGAATTGGCTTTCTGATTTATTTAAAAAAAACCAAATAGTATCTTTTAACTGTTGAGGTTGTGTCGTTTGTCACTTGCAGGAGCGCTCTTTGCTCCCGGTTTCTTTGCTGACAGTGTCAGGCCTTAAGTCTCCACCTCCGTTTCTTTGCTTCCAACCAGAGGCTGGCAGAGTTTTGCACCTGCTCTGGAAGCGCAAGGCCTCCTCAGCAGCAAATTAGGGAATGAAATGTCACTAAGGAGGGAGCGCCTGAGAGAGAGAAGGCTGGATCCCAGCGATGTGAACCACGCTGAGGACTCTCGGCCCCAGGGCCTTGGGCTTCCAAGAAATCCACTGTTCATCGTGGGAAAGCCGGGATTGAAGCTTGTGGCTTAGCCAAGCCTGCTCAGGGGTGTAAAAGGGGGAGTCAACTCAAGACAAGCTACTTTCTCCTGTTAACCCAGCGTCAGAAATGCCAAGTGTTCAGCTGGCTGAGCTTGTTTTGCGAGGTCTTTCAGGTTCTGCAAGCAAAGTGCAGTAGCATGCCCTGCCCGACTTCAGTCTTGTATTAGGAGGCTTTCCTTTTTCCTAGAATCCTCATGGTCCACCCATCCAGTTTTTTAAAGGTACAAATAATGATGCTCAAACATCTGCCGGTTTGGCTTATGTCCTGTTCACCACTTGCAAAAAAAGGAACCAATTGTTCGATGGACTCTTTCTTGCCCTGTTCATGATTATTTGACAGGCCGCTTCACTGCATTTATTGGCTTTTTGTGCATGCGTGTTCTCACACAGCCCAGCTGAGTTCCACCCCTTCCTTGCTGTGTTGCTGGTCCAGTCAGCAGAACACTATTTAAATTGTTAAATTGGATGCAGGTTGTTTTTTAAAACCAACCAACAAACAGTGTTTGTAACTGGTTTGTACGAACTCCCACCGTTCAGTGTTACACCTTAGCAATGTTAATGACTGTAATCTGTTTGGATTGGCAGTGGTTTTTGCATGCACTGTTTTGAAGAAAGCTGTTCGGCAGGTGTTTGAGTCATTTGGTACTGAACTGAACATACCAGGTGATCAGCTTAGGAGTGATCATCACAGTCGAAGGAGAAGGGCCGTGGCTCAGTGGTAGAGCATCTGCTTGCATGTTGAAGGCCCCAAGTTCAATCCTTGGCATCTCCAGTTATAGGACCAGGCAGGAGGTGATGTGAAGGATTTCTGCTTGAGACCTTGGAGAACTGCTGCCAGTCTGAGTAGGCAGACTTTGATGGACCAATGTGTGATTCAGTATAAGGCAGCTTCATGTGTTATGTGTGTGTTCATGTGAACCTGATTAAGTTCAGCTGCCAGACATGCCCATTCTGAAATTTGCAGCATCTCTAGTTACAATGCAAGAATATCTCAGGATCTCTCAACAGCCAGGGCGTAACTAATTGATGCTAGCAGACCTTGAATAGGCAGGCTTGCTTAAAAGCAAAATTGCAGGCTCATATCACACTCCAGCACTCTCTGCAAGAATCCAAGCAACTAGGAGCTGTTAGGTGATCCACTGGAAGCTCACTGCTGGGTTGTGATCTACCTTATGTTCATCCTTGTTTATATAGCTGTTGGGGACAGACTATGGGTGTGCATGGGCACACGTCCTCTCTGGTAGTATTTTTTCCTAATTTAGGGCTCTGAGCTTCAACACAAAATAGGTTGGAATAATGACTCTAAAGTGTTGTGGTTTTGCTTATCACTAGCAGAACTTCTTTCTAACGATGCTAAGTTCACACATGTGCATGTTTATACCACACTGACTGTGCTAGTCTATGTATATACACCAAAATTAGGGGGTTCATACTACAAGACAGAAAAATGCATCACATTTTGGAATGTGCCTTTACATCAGCAAATCAAAAAAGCTCCCTGCTGTGAGAAAACCAGCACTGAGGGAGTGGGCTAGGTTAAAACATTTCTCTTCTTTATGTCTTTGGTTTTTACTGGAAGGCAGGTTCTTGGTACGTGCATTCAAAAATATACACATACGACACACCTGCAGCAGGGCAGTCTATGACCTTGGGATTCTCCAGTCTCATTCCATCCAGTGGACCACGCCTTTGGCATCATGTGCTGATTTGCACATGTGAACGAGCCATCATGGATTAGCTCTCATGTAGCCTGAACGATGTTGTCATCCTCTCCCATTAGGTGATGAGCATCCCAGAAACAAATGACCATGTGGACTCCCGCTACTTTGGCGAGCTCCTTGCAGAGTTGAACCGCAAAAGCAACGAGCTGTACAGCTGTTTGCTCCAGCATGTTGAGAAGCTGGGTGGAAGGTACGTCTGTCTGCCGCTATTGCCAGCCTTAGATCCAGCCAATCTTGGGAATGTCTTACGGATTTTCCAGTGTGATTGGTTTGAGCAGAATCCCGCAATTGGATTCTGCGAGCAATAGTGTTTGTTGGGGAGCGGTGCTCTTTTAGCGGAATGCAGTAAACAAAATATCTTGAATCCTGCGTTCCAGAGCCTCACTCCCCACTTCAGTAACCAACCAATTCAAGTTCTGTGATGGAAGTGTATTATGGGGAAAAAACTGGAAAATATAACTGGGGAAGAACCAGGGCTCTTGAAGTAACTACTGTGCAGGTATCCAGAGTCCATCTGCAGCACCCCCAATTAAAGAATGTCAAAAAAGAGAACTTTCTATACCCAAGACCGTAGAGAGTTGCCACCGGTCAAACTGTACAGCTGTGAGCTAAAAGGACCAATGGTGTGACTTGGTCAGGTTCATGTGGAAAATTGAAGATCTCAATTGAGCATTGTGTGTGTGTTTATTGGATGGGGGTCCACCCTTGTAAGTGTTTTGTCTTGTTCGACGTATTGATAACCATTTTAGAAACCATTTTTTTAAATGCCATTTGTACTTACTTTACACAAGAAGGATGGAGATTAACATTGAAAAAATGCTTTATATGTTATGTTAGATATGTTATATAAGTAGATGGTAATGTAGCTGATTTGAGAATATTCTGTTGGGCTGACATTGTCAATGTGCTGTTTTTACAGGAGATATGAAATTGAATCTTTTAGTCAAGTAAGTATGTCAGACATTTCCAGTGTTTTTGGTTGCTGTTCATTGAAACCTTACCACTGGAGGCTAAGCAGGGTCGGCCACGGTCAGTACTTGGATGGGAGAGCGCCAAAGAAGATGGGCTGCTATGCAAAGGTGGCAACCACCTCTTCTCCTCTCTTGCTTTGACCACCCCACAGCTGGGGTCGCCATGAGTCTGTTGTGACTTGACGGCACGTTATTCGTTTCAGTGCGCGGGTGGCACGGGTGCTTCATGAGTCTTCCTCGTTTATTCAGCGGGGAGCTCTGCTGTGCTCCGAAGCAATGCTCACCATGGAGCTGCCGTGCAGGGATTGTATTAATTGCTACTCAGGACACTTGCAACAAAGGGTTTGTGTCGAGCGGCTCATCGTGCGGAGTGGATGATTTCCAAGGCCACAGCTGATGGTTAAAAGGGGACAGCTTAGGTAGCGCAGTAACAGTTTTACTGGGAACTGCAGGAAGGGCTGCCATCAAAACACTTTCTCAGCAGAAAGGAGGGATAAAAAGTAATTCTGTGGTAACTTTTCTTGGGCTTGCAAGGGACTAAACAGTCAGCATGCTTTTAGTAAGTTGCATTAAGCTGGTTTGCAAAGACCAAGATGCCCATCTTTGCCCACTTGGTACCTTCGAATGGCCCAGTTTGCCAGGGATACCTGTCCCAGTAGATTCCCAGTGGGAGAAATGCTCAGGTAAATTACATGAACAGTGTCGTCGTTCTCCCCTCCCCCCCCCCCCATTTCAGAACTGAAGTCCTGCCAGCAAGTCTGGTTTTAGTTCTTTTGGTTACTTTGGACTTAGTAGAAGCAATATTTGCTGTCGGGGGGAAAAGAGCATTGTTGAAATGTAAAGTAAAAAAGATGTATGACTAATTCTCTTGGTTGTTTTTTAATTAGACAGAAGATATTGAGAGTTTGATTCCTAAAGGGCTTTCAGAATCAACCAAGCAACAAATCCGTTACCTCTTGCAGGTAAGGCTACGGGCAGGCAGGAAGCCACAAAAATAATGCGAACAGATGCTTGGCTTTATGTTGTGAAAATGTTTTCTCGTTTTAATCTGAAGTCACTCACCTGGAAAAATTTTGGTTTCTGATTGACGTATCAGTGAAAACTCCATTTTTTCTAGTCTTATTTTTATTTTGACTTTTATGCATGTAGCTATCAAAATATTAAAAAGCAACAGTGAATTCCGAAGTGCTTATCAGTAGGGTAAAAACAAACCTGGGTTACCCATATTCAAGGTAGTAGTTTCTGGAGCTCACCCTAGCTATTAAAAAATTATTACTTGGTAGATTTAAAAAAAGACACACACCCCAAAAAAAAAACCCAGGCTGATGAGAACTGAGCATGCTCATGAGCCTCCAGGAACCACCGAATGTTGGGAATAGTCGAGACTAAGAAGAAGAGTTGGTTTTTATATGCCGACTTTCTCTACCACTTAAGGAAGAATCAAACCGGCTTACAATCACCTTCCCCTCCCCACAACAGACACCCTGTGAGGTAGGTGGGGCTGAGAGAGTTTGGCGATGACTGTGACTAGCCCAAGGTCACCCAGCTGGCTTCATAGGTTGGAGTGGGGAAGCCAACCTGGTTCTCCAGATCCGAGTCCACCGCTCCAAACCATTGCTTTTAACCACTACACCACTCTGGCTCTCTCTAAGAACTAGCAAGAAAAACAGGGTGGAGAGGAAATTGGTTTGCTGAAGTCCATAGCAGCTTATAGTATCCTGAAGGGAGAGAGTTTGGTGCAGGGGTGGGGGATTTTTCAATGGGAAAGGTTCTGTTTCTTTCCTTCCCCTTGATTCCTTGGAGGCTTTTTAGTTGTAAAATGTACTACAGAAGTAGCTTTTCTTCAGGTTGGTGATGATTTGACAGATCCTTGAAACAGGTTTTTTTTTAATCCACTCCATGTTTAAACCAGAAAACGAGTTTAAACCAGATGCACTTTCTCTTTTTCTTTCCCTAGATGAGAGTGACAGCAGATAAGTCGATGAGGCTGGTCCTTGCCACGTTCTGCAACCTTCGAGAGGAGCTCCTCCATCTTCAGGATGACTTAGGGGTAGGTGGCTGCCTCTGGCTTTCAGCTAGTGCCGTTTGAACCATAAGGACATAGGAAAAGCCCTGCTGGATCGGACCAAGGCCCATCAAGTCCATCAGTCTGTTCACACAGTGGCCAACCAGGTGCCTCTGGGAAGCCCACAAACAAGATGACTGCAGCCGCATTATCCTGCCTGTGTTCCACAGTACCTAATATAATAGGCATAGAAAGCCAAGATCCAAAATGTTACTTTAGGTGCATCTAGTGGAATTCCAGACTTTTTCCTGTTGAATGGAAGACCCCCCCCCCTTTCCTTATGCTGTGTCGTTCACCACTTTTGAAACTGGCCTCATTTTGAAAGGGGGAGCAGTGTTGCAGTGCAGTGTGTGAGGAGTGCCCTAACCTGGATGGCCCAGGCTAATCTGATCTTGTCAGATCTCATAAGCTAAGCAGGGTCAGCTCTAGTTAGTACTTGGATGGGAGACCACCAAGAAAATATGGAGTCACTATGCAGAGGTAGGCACTGGCAAACCTCCATCTCTTCATCTCTTGCCTTGAAAAGCCTATGGGATCGCCATGAGCTGGCTGCCACGTGGTGGCACTTTTCACCACCACGTGTGAGGTGTACAAATACACAGCTCTTTTTAAAAGCCTGTGAACTAGTTGTGTGATTATTTGAAGCCAGGCACGAGGCTTTAGAATTTCTAAAATTGGCCCACATATCAATGAGATGCACCGTGGCACCGCCACCATCTGTCTTTCTCAAAGAGAAGTATTTCAGCAAAGCCCCATATCTCAGAACCAGGGCCGGCATCAGGGACTGGAGTTGCTGGGCAATTTTCAGGGCTCCTGGGCTTTCTGAATTCCTGCCACTCTGCAGCAGTCATGATCCTGCCGTAGCCACTGCAGTCTTCCTGCTTTCTCTGCCCCGTGATAAATATTCAGCCTTCCTCCCTCCTCTTAACTTGCATACCACCTTCCTAAAGCAGATCTTTTTATAATTTTGGTTTTACAGAAATTAGAAACCGACAAAACGCTACTTGAGAAAGACCTGGCTTTCAAAGAGTGTCAAGTGAAGGAGTATGAAAAGCTTCTGGCGTCTGTGCGAGAGAATAATCACCAACAGCAGGTAAACCTGCACGTTTCTCGTGTGTGAAATGACAATTCAAGCATTCGTTCAGGAAGGAAATGACAACTTGCAGTTGTTTTAAGCACAAGTTATTTAGGATCATAGTATCATAGAGTTGGAAGGGGCCATACAGGCCATCTAGTCCAAACCCCTGCTTAATGCAGGATCAGCATAGAGCATCCCTGAGAAGTGTTTATCCAGCCTCTGCTTAAAGACTGCCAGTGATGGGGAGCTCACCACCTCCCTAAGTAGCTGGTTCCACAGTTGAACAACACTTACTGTACAAAAATTTTCCCTAGTATCCAGCCGGTACTATAACAAAAAAGTACTATAATCAATTAACAGTTTGCACATTAGCCATCTGGCATGGGTGTTGTTTTGAAGTGTTTTGGGAACTCTTCTCCCAAAGATCTGTGTGGAAAAGGTGAGTGGTAGGATTATTTCCCATGCTTGAAGGGGGGAAAGCACCGGTTCCCTTTTAGATGTGATGGAGGTGTTATAATTTTATGCAAATATAAGGTTAAGAAACATCAAATACAGTTACAAATTGCGGCAATTAAGATATTAAGGCTTTAAAGTCCCGGCTGGAGCATGGTAAGGGCAAGTTGTTATCACTGGTGGAAGGCTAAAGAGATTTGTAACAGCAAAGTCAGCTAAAATCCGGGCATGCTGCCAATTAGAATTTTGTTAATGTCAATGAGATAACAGCGAAAAATTCATGTCGTTTTACATTCTGTGTGGGTAATTGGATTGCAGTATTTCAGCATTTAAGCATCTTTCTTATTTTAAGTGTGAATCAAAGTATTCTTAACTACATAATTGTAATGGTTGTTTATGTCTTGTAGTTAACATGCATATCAAGTTATCTGAGTTACTGTGTGAAACTTTTGAAGATGAAATTTTAGATTTTGAGAACATACTTTGAAACTGCATATTCTTATCAAATTTCTACGTAACATATCATCTGACAAGGGTTACAAAGGATGGGAAGATTAGAATGGATGCTTTTTGGTGGAAATTTTGTCTGATTTGTACTTTAATATATGCGAATTATGTCTTTGTTCCTTGGGAAAGATTTGATGAAAAAGCTGTAATAGATGGGAACAGATTTAAGTTCTCATGGAGAAAGAGTATATAAGGGGAGATAAATTGTAAGACATTGGAAGTCTCAGTCTGAGCTTCCCATGCAGTATGTTCTTCATGGGTATGTAAAACATATTTTTGATTGTGATATTTAGATCTGTGAAACTTTGTAAACTAGCTTGTTTTGCTTTTCTTACATTCATTGCATATATATTGATTTTATACTAATAATTCTGAAGCATAGCAGTAAAAAGAATTAAAATAATTCAGTTAGGTTGCATCACTACTTGGGGTAGCTATAATTAATAAGGAACCATACCTTTCAGTGAAAAGAAGAAAAAACACACCCATAGAAAAATAGTACATCAGGGAGAAAGGTAGACTGGACCTTCTTTCCTTACATACTAATTTTCTACGTGCTTGGATGTTTTGTTCTACACAAGTGCTGATTCTGTTATCCACACTCCTTCCTCCATCTGCATCCTTAAGTGGTATAATTCAGGGACAAAAGTTGTAAACAGCCACATTGGTCCACACAAAATCCCGAAACACAATAACCAAATTGGTGGAATGCCTTTTATCAGTCAGTCAGTTTGTCTTCATGGCATCAGCAAATAAGCCCTAGCAACAGCAATTCCATCAAAATGAAAACAAGAAATTTCCAGACATAGGAAAAAGTTAAAATACCTAATGATCATTTAAAATATCCCAAAGAAAACCACCTTCCAATCCAAATGGCTAATGACCCAGAATGGAGCAAGTGGTAGGCAGGTTAACCGTGCTGACTGGTTAAACCAAATTAGCACAAACTCTCTCTGCAAGCTCTCAGGCTTGCTAGAGCTCTTTGTCAGGCTTGACATTACAAAATTTAGGAAGACAGAAGGGGAGCTGTTGCTGATATCAGCCGGCTGTGTCTTGACACACATAGCAATTATCTCGGCCTTGTGGGGTTGGATTTTAACATAGTTTTGTTTGGCTCTGAGCAGCAGCTCCCCTTTTCACTGTGTTTTTGCCACTCTGGATTAGAAAAGTCATTTGCAGCATTGTCTGATGTCCACACAAATGCCTGCACAGTCCTGGGGCAACTCTGATTGGGGTCCGCTAGATTGTGGCCCTTGGCCCTTCAAGATAGGGAGTGTACTCAAGTTCAAGTTTATTTGTATAATTTACCATAGGCCATTACAAAGTATCCTAAAATATTTACAAAATTAAAAAAGACTGATAAAAAGTTATAGGATAAAAAGTAAGAATATTTATCAAAAAATCACAAATCTATTATCATACAGTAAAAAAAAAATCCATTAAAGCTAAAAGTGCTTTCACTGGCTATGCCTAAATAGTTTCCTTCTTTGCAGCCTCGAGAGCTCTTATCTTTTTAGCAACCAGGGCAAATTGAGACATTCTATAAGTCAGCTGAGTGTCAGTCTGATAGTAGGAAAATCAGTTTTTCAGATTCGGAACAGAAGTTTACTCCTTTCATTAACCCCTCCAGAAATTTAGCTCTGGGCTCCCCATTCATCAGGCATAATAAGACATAATGAAATATGTCCTCTGGAGATGGGGTTCCACAGATGTATATACAGCATGACAGGGAATGAAAAAGATCACATGAACACACGAAGCTGCCTAATACGGAGTCCAGATTATTGGTCTGTCAAGATCAATCTTGTCTTCTTGGACTGCCAGCTGCTCACCAGGGTCTCGGGTAGAGGTCTTTCATGTCACCTCCTATCTGATCCTTTTTTTTAACTGGAGCTGATGGAGAACGAAGCTGAGATCTTCTGCATGCAGAACAGGCACTTTACCACTGAGCCACAGCTCCATCCCGTGAGCCACGGCGTGGCACAGCATGTCCCAGTGTTAGCTGGGCTGAGTCTTCTGTGATTTTTCCCTCCATAAATACTTAAAGGACGCTTTCATGCATGCGCAACAATGCATTTTGAGTCCCCTTTCAGTACATTTTAGCGATTGTTCGCAAGTGGATTTTGCTGCTTCGCACAGTAAAATCCAGTTGCAAAGTGCATTGAAAGTGGATTGAAAGTGTATTACTCAGCATGGCTGAAAGTGTGTTCATGTGGCATGCAGAAGGTCCCAGGTTCAATCCCCGGCATCTCCAGTTAAAGGGACTAGGCAGGTGGGTGATGTGAAAGACCTCTACCTGAGACCCTGGAGAGCCGCTGCCGGTCTGAGTAGACAACACTGACTTTGATGGACCAATGGGCTGATTCAGTATAAGGCAGCCTCATGTGCTCATGTGACTCTTCCAAATGGTGAGAGGTTTGAGCATGCTTGCTTTGTGTTGTGCGTTCACAGAAAGCCCTCCGGGAGGCTACTCTCAAGTGCCGCTCGCTGGAGGAGCAGCTCATCTCTCTCCGGCACAATGATGGGGACAAGGAATTTCGGCTGAAGGATCTGGAATACACCAAACGAACCCTGGAGCAAGAAGTCCAGAATCTCAGGCTCCAGGTAAAGGCATACCTTTGTCTTTGCTTATTGGGGAAGCCGGGATGCTCGGTTCCAAAAGGCTGGGATGATGTTTTCCTTAATCTTTACATAGTGGTATTGGTGTGTGTGGTGCTCATGCCATTGGTCTACAGTTGACGGGTGAGGACAATATTGGCCTACATGTATAAGGTGCTTTCATGCGTTGGTTCTATGACTGCCGTTTCCCCTTTCCTTTCCCTTTCCTTGATCCCTTAGAAGCTCCTTGATCCATTGATTTTGAGCCGAATAGTTTTGAATCTAATTTTGGGGGGATATAAGGACTGAGATAAATTTTGCCACTGCCAATGTAGCCTTGGGATCCCTGTCACTTAATAAAAAGGCATTAGATACAGAGGCATTGGATTTATGTATTAAAAGAAGAGAGAGATCTTATGCTCTAGAAACAGCACTCCAAGAGCACATGAGCTAATGAGTCAATGGAGCCAGAAGAGCACGGACAAGTCCTTTCCGAGTAAGGTAAATTCAGAATTTTGCCTTGCATAACCATAGAAGGGTTAGCATTTCAACTAGCTAGAAAGAAGGCTCTAGAGAGGCAAGGAATTGTCAAAAAGTAGGTATAGGCAGGCAAACCACATGGTGGCAGTTTCCCTTTCAGCAAAAGCAACTCTTAAGTGATTCATACTGCTATTTTCTGTTTTGCGAATTAAGCTGAATGATCATTGTCGTTTGCGCAGGTTTCGTCGAACCCCCTGATCCAGACCACAACCGACGAACTGTCCAGCCGCTATGTGGAGATGATCAACCAGCTCAGGGAGGATAAAGACCGACAGATCCGCAACCTGAGGGTATGTTGGTTTCCTGCCCTATTGCCCACTGGAAGCATCTCTTATGAACCGGCATAGCTCAAATGGGGGTTCTGCAAGATAAGGCCCTCGCCAGTGGTGCCCACGCTGAATATCTCAGAGTGCAAATACCGTCAGGGTGGCCCCAGTTTAATTCCCAACATTGTTCAAAGCACTTGCTGTACATTGGGTTGGATCCCACCAGCTTTTGTGCTAGTGAAAAAGCAGAGGAGGGGTTCCCCTCTGACTACCAAAGACTATGTTGGGTATCATGAGGCCTCCATGAGCCACCACCATATTGGGTGGGAGCTGTGGTAAAGGGGGTGAGAACTAGCTAGTGTGGTGTGGTGGTTAAGAGTGGTGGTTTGGAGCGGTGGACTCTGATCTGGAGAACCGGGTTTGATTCCCCACTCCTCCACATGAGCGGCAGAGGCTAATCTGGTGAACTGGATTTCCTCCCCCCACTACTACACATGAAGCCAGCTGGGTGACCTTGGGCTAGTCACAGCTCTCTCAGCCCCACCTACCTCACAGGGTGTCTGTTACGGGGAGGTGAAGGGAAGGTGATTTTAAGCCAGTTTGATTCTTCCTTACGTGGTAGAGAATGTTGGCATATAAATACCAACTCTTCTTGTTAAGGTTAGGTGGGAAAGCTGGCTGGATCCAACCCATTGTCAGTCATTTTTGTATTAATCCTGCAACATAATTGTTCTTATTTAAAAAGGGATTAAGCCAATTCATATCGATCAGCCAGCAGCTATGACCTTGGATGACTTCATGTTCAGAGCACAGGATGCTGGAATGCAGATTGGGGGTGGGGGGAGTTGTTGTCTTCATACCCCACTTGTGGACTTCCATGTAATGGATGAGGTTGGGTCTGATAAAACAAGGGGCTGCCTCAGTAAGCTTGCCCTTATTTTCTCCACATTGCCTATGGGAGCCAAGACAGGTGTAACAGCAGCTTGCTTGAGACTGCCTATTAAATTCATGGGGGAATGGAGATCTGAACCAGGGACTTTGCAGGTCACCGATCTGCCTCCTCTTCCTCGCTGTCTTGCTCTCTCTTTGGCAAAGGCCACACCTCCTGCCTCAGCCAGTTTTGTGCCTTGGCCCTCTTTCCAAGCGTACGTCTCTTCCAAGGCTCCTCAGCACACGCTCTGCTCTTTTCATGCAGTCTCAGTTATGCGAATTCCAGAAGGATGTTTCGAAGAAAGAGGGGACGGATGCTGACCTCCAGATGCGACTGCATGAGCTGAACATGAGGCTGGAAGAGAAGGAGGCTTGGATCAAGCAGCAGGAAGACGTAAGTCGGCACTGCCTTGCGAATAGCGAAGGATGCAAACTCTCTGCGGGCGTGGACCATCAAATCGACAGTGTCATTTTCACTCTTCCACCGTCTCCTTTCTATTCAAATTGATTTACATTAAAAAATATCTTCTCAGTTAGGGGCACCTTTTCAATCCACTGGTAAATTAAATCAGTTACAGAACTACATGTTGCCACTCTACTGTGTATGCAAATATTATACTGTGGCAATTAATTCATAACTATTGTTTTTATCTTGTTGTTACCCGCCTCAAACCTGGTTTGTCCAGGAATTGACGGTGTGCTAGAAATCTAAATAATAATAATAATAATAATCAACTTGCCCATCATTCAAAAGTTCTCTAATTGGCATCAATATTATGCAAAATCCTAAAAAGGCCCCTGATATTAAAGGCTCTGGTTTGGGAGTCTTCTTGGGAGATGAATTCCTCTTCCTCTTGTGACCCATGCGTGTGTGCTATCTAAAAAACAGTGACTCATATCCTTCACATTCATCCCATATGTGTTTCTCTCCAGTTGTTATGGAGCCTGTCCTGCACTATGGGGCATGTTCCTCTTGTGTTGGGCATCTTGAGTCTTCTTGAAAAACGTTGGTCATGTGCAAATGGAAGTGCCTAGTGCCAGAGAAAGCACACTTTCCAGTGGAGGGCAGCATTCACAACAGCCAGAGAGGAGTGCACGTGGAAAGATCTGCACTTTCCCATCCACACAGCATCCACCCCCAACTTTGCTATAATCGTCTGTTGTAAAGCAGGTTTAGGAAAGATTGTAGCAAAGCCAAGGAAAAGGCAGAAGGTACACAAATGCTTCATGTTGCTATGTGGAAGCAGTAAAAAAAAAAACCACACACACCAAAAAAAAAAGCTTCACATTCACAGTAAAGCAAGACCAAAACTTCTGGTGTGGAAGCAGTTCACATTAAGCATCTAATTGAATGAGAATTTATGCATGGCCATTTTTCTTAGAGCCCGTGTGCAAAGCAGTTCTTTGCCGCAACAAGCCTGTGTCATTGGAAAGAATCTGAGCATTGAGCATTTTACTTGTGCGACTTTTTACATTTTATCTAATGAAAATAATCCAAATGTGCGGAATGTGTTTGGGCAGGGCAGGAGTGGGGTGGGACTCAGTGATGGAGCACTGGTTTTGCATGCCAAAGGGGTTGGCTCCATCCTGGAAACTCCAGTTAAAGAACCTCAGGTTGCAAGGATGGGGAATATGTTGAACTTGATGGACTAGGAGCCCTGGAGCGCTGTCAAGCAGCTTTCTGCATCCGTATGTATTTTGTAAATCTCTTTCAGGAAATCTTCAGGTTGAAGCAAGATAAATTAGCATGCAACCCATCCCAAGGAATAACGAAGACCATCATCACGAAAAAGTAATGAAGCGGCAGGCAGCAACTGGTTTCCATAGACGTGGGCGCACCTGGAGCTATCCAGAGAGTTTGCCTTTTAAATATAACTGGGAGGATAAGAACAGCCTTCCATTGTCGATCCTATCAGGGCTCTCAGCCTTTATTGTAGCCTCATGCCTGCTGCTTTGAATACGGCTTACGTTTCATCTCGATAATTAATGGGTGGTATTAAAATATGGGTTTGATAATGCTTTGGCTTTATTACCTGTGCTTGATGCTAAGGAATGAAAAAATGTCCCCCTACCTGTCTTTTTCATCTATTGTTGTTGTTGTTAATGTTTTAATGTGAAATTTGATGACCACAAGTACATTTAAAGATAGGACGTTTTGGAGGACATTGATTAATAGGGTCGCCATGAGTCGGAAGCGACTTGACGGCACTTAACACACACTCACACACACAAGTACATTTGGCATAGCTCGCAATAGCAAGGCAGTGCAATGTGTCCCCAGTGGCCATAGCATTACAGATGCATCAGCTGTGGCAACCTGCAATTCATTGGTCTCCCTCCAGCCAATAAAAATGACACTTGTGGATAATTTAAACATTGAAAACAAAGAGGCCTTGTTGGATGTCTAGCAAAGCAAACTTGGCGAGTTAGGATCTATGTGAGTAAGTGATTCTAGTCCCTCCCAAACCACCTTTTTGTTGTGAGCCGTCTGGAATCTTCTTATAAATTTATAATCTTAACCACAACTAGCAGGCATGCAAGGAATATGTCGTTTCATTTTCAAGTGCAGGATTTCACCAGCAGTGCTGAGAGATGCTTTTCAACCCTCAGGTACAGGAACCAGTATCCCATCCTTGGGCTCTTGTCTGATGACTACAATGTTACATCGCCTGTCAGAGGATCACAGACGATCGTAATTGAAAAAACTGGAGAAATGTGGAAGCAGGTGAGCTCTCTCTAAGAAATGTCATTATGGAAGCCACTTGGAGAAGGCGTGGCAGCAGCCACTGTTCTGAGCATCATGTGCATTTGACTTCATTTATCATTGCTTGAAATGTGCAAGCAAAGCATGTGCTCTGCCACCACATCTGTTTGTGCTGGGCCAGAACACAAAAGGGGGACCCTGGTTTTCTCAATACACTGTAACATTTATAGTTAAAAGGGTTGTCAGAATGCACTAAAAGGTTTTGAAAAACAAGAGTCTGGTGCTTAGTGAGCACCACTAAGGGAGGGGCCGTGGCTCAGTGGCAGAGCACCTGCTTGGCATGCTGAAGGACCCAGGTTCATCCCTGGCATCTCCAGTTAAAGGGACCAGGCAAGTAGGTGATGTGAAAGACCTCTGCCTGAGACCCTGGAGAGCTGCTGCCGGTCTAAGTAGACAATACTGACTTTGATGGACCGAGGGTCTGATTCAGTGTAAGGCAGCTTCATGTGTTCATGTGAGCACAGCTGCAACACAGATTCTCAAACATAGGGATGCTTCACCCCTTGAATGAACATGACCCACTGGATATAAATATCTCCAGTGTTGTCTTTCCAGATTTCCCTTTCCAGGTCTGCCTTTCTAAGATTCAGTGGCTGTATTTATAGCATTGCTGAAACATAGCATCACAAATTAGATACATTTCATTGGCTTGAAGCCAATGAGCAGAGTTGCCGTGCATAAATAGTGAACTTTCCCCCCCCTTGACTCTCGAACTGCCTCCTGAAATTGTTCCTCTGAACATCATTGGATCCCAGAAACATGATTGGGGTCAAAGTGTCTTCCTGTCCTTATGGGTGCCACCCTGGCTACGCTGTAAACTTTCTCAAAACATTACAGTAAAGCAGGTTTGGGAAGGGGCACAGGAAGAGTGGGGAAAGCTCAAGAGGTGCACACCACCACAGTCCTGTAGGGAAGGGGGGGAAATACCACTTCCAATCCGGGGCCAGCAACCTATGTGTCAGCGATCCTCCCTGTGCTCCTTGCTGTTGCTTGAGGCTCACATGAAAGTTTCTTGTCCTTCTGTTAGAAAAGAGCTCCTGAAGTCCACATGCGCATGCACAGCCTGAACGATGCTAACGGGTCTCGTTTGTTTTGCAACAGGAATCTTTTACTGTTGATTAAAGAACTGCTTGCTTCTTTCAGGAATGAACAAGCCCCCGGGACAAGTTCCCAGCTGCTCAGAAGAGTACACAGTCAAAGGAACGTTGTTGTTTTATTCTTCCCATTTTCTTCTTCTTCTTCTTTTCTGTTCACGGTTCGAGTCTGAAACATAAAACCAGCCAGGGTTTGGTGGGGGGAGCATTCTCAACACACTGCAAGATGTAATAGATTTGGAGGCAAAGCGTGACTTCAGCATTCCCTGTCAATAAATGTGTGGCTATTTAAGCGGGGGGGCTTCCAGCTTCACTCCTCAGTTGAGGAATCCTTGTACATCTTCCTGACATTTTGTTATCCCTGCCTCCACGGAATTTGGGGCACATGATTCCCCCCTCTTCCATTTTATCTTGGCATCTCTGTGAGGGTAGGCGAGGCAGAAAGAGAGTGACTGGCCCAAACTCACCCAGTGAGCATCATCATGGCAGAGAGCAGGAATTGAACCTGGGTTTTCCCAGATCTTAGTCTGACATTAACTACTACACCACAGTGGTTCTCACATCTGCCATGGAACTCAGCAGAGTGTTGAGGTAAAAGGTTCTGCTTGTGTGGAGGCATGAAGTCCACGGGCAGGCCTGTTTGCGCTTCCCGTTGGCCCCTGTGAATAATGTTCTCCACCTTGAAGGAAAGATCAGCAGTTCCAAGAAAAGGATGTCTGCCGTGCCTGAACAGAGCATAGTTTGAAATCCCCTGCAATAAACTATGTCTGTCTGAATCCCCCCCCCCCCCAATACGATCCCGGCATTCTTCAAAAATAAGACATGCATTTATGGCAGTAACTTATTTTTGGGAGTTTGGATGTTTCCCCCTCCTATCTCTCTCCGTTTTTCAAAAAAAGTGTGCCCATTCTGAAATTACCAGACAGCTGATAACCACTGTTCTTGTCCCATTGTTATGTATTGGCAAAAGGGACGATGAAACAGCTACGCTTCGGTTGTAGGTAGTGGAGCTGCTCTCTTTAAACATATCATTTGACCAGTGTACAAATTCCATCCTGTTGGTGGGGAATTGACTAGCAAGAAAAACTGCCCATTGCATGCATTGCGCTTAGTGAGAATAGGTAGATTGTGAATGGGTTCCAGCCAGTGGCACGGCGGTGGCCATTTTCAAAAGTGACTTGACATGGCTTTAATTATCACCCAGGAATGTCTCAGAACTGTCCCGTGACCTCTGGTCAGAAGCGAGGCTTTCCATACTGGAAGCAAGTCGCTGCCAGGGATTACTCCAGTTAGGGCTGAGAAGGACACGCCTTCAGCTTGGCCAGTCCAGAAAGTATAGGCTAGTCAAGTTTTATTCATGTTGTGGTCACAGACCTTAACAATAGTGGAAGAAAAAAAGGAGGGGAATAAAACCCAACCTAAAAACAAAAGCTGGGTACCCAAGGTTGGGTGAAAAGAAAATATATAAAAGTCTATGTATAAATACTGAAAGTATAATTTATTAGAAGCGCTATACAAAAGTTAAAATTATTTAAAAGCATTAAAATAGCTCAATGGCATTTCCTGAGGTTGATAACTATAACCAGAGACCTTAACAACCCAGCTACTCGCCAAAAATTCATCCCCGCAGCATATGTTAATCCAAAATCACAGTAACATCTGCTGCCATACATCCGATAAAACAACTAAAGCTACCCCCCCTAGTTAAAATCATTTAGCAGCATAAAGTATAAGCTAATGGGCAAATGGTGAGCTAGTGATCTGCTTAAGGCAGAGCAGTTGTGTTCACAGGTGATCTGTAGCTATGCTAACTATGCCTTGTAAGATCTACTAATATTTTTTCCCACGTAACATAGAGGACTCTGCCATACTCTGGATTGCAATCTGAAACAGAAAGCTTGAAAGGCAGGAAAGCATATGAAGGGCATTTTTTAAGAATGGTCCGGATGCTCTGACGCCAGAAAAAATATCACATTCTGTAATGCCACATTCTTACTGTAGCTGGGCTTACTGCAGCCATTTTCCATTGTGCTAGCAAGCGCAGAACATAGAATATGAAATTCACAGGGTCGCTGTGTGAAAAGTTGCAAGCCACATTAGATTAACAAAGCAAAAGAGAGATTTGTAAAAGAGAAGGCAGGCTGTACTTTGGAGAGGTGGAGTAGGTATCTGGGAAGGTTGCCTATCACAGACAACATGACAGTGTTTCTGGGGACTGAGCCGTTAATAAAAGCCTGAATTTGGTTTTCCATTGGAGATGCTCATATTTTGTTTGTATGCCGGTTCTTATTGTTCACATTGAGCTTCTCCTCCACACCCCAATGTCCAAAACAGAGTTATTTTAATAATACAATATTGAGAGCCAGGGTGGTATGATGGTTAAGGGTGGTGGACTGTAATCTGGAGAACTGGGTTTGATTCCCCGCTCCTCCACATGAGCAGTGGACTCGAATCTGCTGAACTGGATTGGTTTCCCCACTCCTGCACATGCAGCCTGGTGGGTGATCTTGGGCTAGTCACAGTTCTTTCCAAACTCCCTCAGCCCTGCCTATCTCACAAGGTGTCTGTTGTTGGGAGAGGAAGGGAAGGTGATTGTAAGCTGCTTTGAGATCTTATGGTAGAGAAAAGCAGGGTATAAAAACAAACTCTTCGTCATCATCTTCACCTACAAATGGGCCAAAAAAGAAAATCTAGCACAAATGTGTTCTACATGTGTGTTAGCGATGACTGTGTGAATTGCTGTGTTAAGACTGGTGCACTGAAGACTTTACTGGATATTATACTGAGATTTCAAAGTTACTGAAATTTACATGGAAATTAAATTTTCAACGTGGTGGATGGTTTCTTTTATGTGGAAAAGCTTAAAGTGAAAAATAGCTTGGGGCTAATTCTGCTACTCATAAGTGAGCACAACTGCCAGTTCATTATACAAGGAGCTTGCTTTTAGGTGTGGGACCATAGACTGTTCCTTGGTGGTTTCGGCTGGGTGGGGTGGGGTGGGGGGAAACAACCAAATGAAGAGGTTTTGAGTGTGCTTAATGGATCTGAAGGATAATCACAATATTTAGGTCAGCCCTTCACACCACTGGTGACCCATCAAGCTAAACTAAGTTGTATTCTACCAGCCGGAGGCTGTTGCTTGCTAGGGGCATGATAGCCTCATTTTTGCACATCCAAGCAAGGTTATCTAACTGCTGGTGGCCTGTTATACGTAGCTAGTGGTGCAGCCTTCCGCTCGGCATGGCTTAAATTGTGCAGGCATCTTTACAGGTAAAAGGGTTGGGGGGGGGGAGAAAGAGCTTGCACCCGGTATTGAAACCAAAAGAAGAAAAAGAGGAATGGCCTTTGCAAAGAAGGGCATATTCAATCATAACCCCCTTGTTAAGCTTCTAACCGGCGCACGTTGGACATTCCATCGCCTATCAAAACAAATGTTTCTGTCCCAACGCTTCTTAGTTTAAGGCTTGCTTCCTTGGATTTCACTGTGTGCCTTCCAGGTGAAATTTGGGCAGCTGAAGGGCAGAGATATATGCAAAGGGCAGCCGCAAAGGGTGGTTCTTAAGGATTTCGTTTACATAGAATGTGGTTTTGTTCCTTCTGAAAGCCTGATCCATGAGGGTTATTTGAAGTCCTACTGTATAGTCTGTTTCTGTACTGATAAGCCCTTGACTAGTTCAGACATGGCTGATAAATAATAAATAAAGACGAATAATGAATAAAGATCTTTATAAGCTTGGTTTATCTGTCTCCTAAATTTTTGGACTACACCTAAAGCCTATCAGTGTGATGCACGGAGACGATGAAGTAACTCTGGGAAACCTAAATATTTGCTTGTGGCTTCTCCAAGCTGGGCCAAGGAAAGCTTGTGCTACCCATTTCATAGCATGTACAACCTGAGCTTTGGGGCAGCAGGCTGCCATAGGAGCTGGTGCTTTAATGAGCATGTGCTTTTTCTGCCCGTAAAGGGCATCTCTAGTCCATTCTGGGGAAGAGGTGTTGCCACAGATATGTAGCAATGCATATATAGAGGGGCTTCCTTCACTGAAGTGAATGAGGCAGACAAGTATACATTTGCAGATGGGTGCACAGAAGGAACCATGGTGGGAACGCAAATATACTCAACTGATACAGTGAAGAACCAAGCCACTGATCAGGAACAAATTTTGACCAAATCTTGCAGCTAGCAACAACCATAGCAAGTGAACAGGACCTCAGGCATTTTCACAACTGAAGCTGATTCACCGCAAGAGAATCTCTTAAAAATTATCTTGTTTATCTGCACATTTTCTGCATTAAGAAAACTGACACACCCAAGAGAACAGCAAAATGAGGCATTAAACAATGAAATTAAGATGCAAGCAAAGGGTGTCCCCCAACACATTTCACTTTTACATGCTGTAACTGGCTCACTGAATTTTTATTCCCAGCTCCCCCAGTGGGGTTCTTCGTGGGAAAATGCGTTTTGAGCACCCAGAACCACATAAGTCTTTCATGCTGCATAGAAACATGGGTTTTAGAGCCACTCTATTTTCTTGATTTAGTCCATTTCATCCCTGGCATTGCTATGGTTCTCTTGATGTGCATATATTATAGTCGTGAGTTGGGATTTTTGAAAGATAATGTAATTATTACTCTGATTGCTTACTGAACACAATAAGCAAAGCTATTTTGTTGAAAGATTGGTTTGGGCTGCTTACACTATACTTACATATAGGCAGTATTTCTCTCTGTATTATTGGGTATATTCCCACTGCTTGTTTTATGGTTCCAACTATTTGATCACTATGCAAAATCCTAAGCATAGATGTTTTAATTTTATTAGCAAAATGCAGTTTGCTTCCAATAGCTGAATATACTGGAAGACTTAAAGCCATTTCCTGGACAGAAAGAAAGTGGTCTTGTGCTTCTCATACTTGTTACCTAGTTCCTGGTTCGTTAAAAGCCAGGCGTGATATTTTGGGAGCTTTTGTTAATTCTGACTTCAGTGTTCTAGTACGGTAATTACCATGAAAGTGTTTTCTAATGATACGGACAGGTTGGAAGCTGCTGCAAAATTTCTTGCACATTTTAAAAATAGCTGTAATATTCAATGATTCATTGATCCATTTTTCTTCTTTTCCCCAAACCTACCTACCTATGGTTGAAGGGATAGGAAATAATAAAAGAATTATGGCAGTGTAATTCGGACATAACTCCAAACCAAACTGAGAATAGGTTCTCACACACTGAAACAGAGATTGAAGCATGTATTTACTTGGAAATGTCCCCTTTATTTTTGGACTATATAAAGTTAAGCTGCAAGTTCAGTAAGAAAATGTAGAAATGCAGAGCATTTTTATGACAAAATCAATGCACCACCCCAGTTTGTGTGGCAACTGCTAAATTGACGTGTTTGTTGCTATGGTTGAGTATCCCTTATCCGGACTGCTTGGGACCAGAAATGGTCCATATTTTGGATCTTTCTGTAATTTGGAATTTTTGCATATACATAATGAGATATCTTGGGGATGGGATCCAAGTCTAAACATGGAATTCAGTTATGTTTTATGTATACTTTATACGCATTGCCTGAACGTAACTTTAAACAATTTTAAAAATAATTTTGTGTACATTGAACCGTCAGTGGCTCTGCTGAGGGCCTGTAACGCCTGCATGCCGGCTCAAAAGGTCCAGTTTTCAGATCAGTCCAGTTATCAGATGTCCGGATAAGGCAGGGGTGAGGAACCTTTTTTCTGCCAAGGGCCATCAGGATATTTATAACATCATCCGTGGGCCATTCAAAATTACCAACTTAAAAATTAGTCTGCTATATTTGGTCAAATATTTAGCCAAAAGGAACGACCGGAGATGGCTCTGAGTGTCTGCCACGAAGAGTTCCCAGCTGGGCCCAAGAGATTCAGGCAGGGCAGCAAACACAAGACACAGTTTGTTGGGTGGTCCTAGCAGCTCCATAGCTAAGATGGGGGAAAAGGTTCCTTTTCTCAGAAAAACAAACTCACATCCGCCTTGAATAGAGGCTATTCCTGCCCATGGGAGGGGGCGGATCACCAGTCTTAGATCCTTCTGAGCTAGAGATCTGCCAGGGCCCACAACGGGCCAGACCAAATGATTTTGCGGGCCTTATACGGCCCCCGGGCCTGATGTTCCCCACCCCTGGGATAAGGGATACTCAACCTGCATTTGCACTTGCTTTGTGTGTCTGTATGCCACAGGAGCATCCATGTGGGGATGCAGCAATGGTTGGAATTGGGTTGTAAATAAATAACACGGCACTCAATAAAGCAACCATTTATTACCCTGCTCTCCATTCATTGGCCTTGATCCAGAGGACGGCAAGTGTTTTTACACAGTTTGTGCAGCGTTTTGCCTGTCCCTGTCCCCCTCCCCTTCCCAGTCAAAGCAAGACCTTGGGGGCTGGATATTGTCTCTCACAATTTCCTACTATAAACCTGTGCGCATTCACAACTGCAGATTAACTCTGAATGAGGTTATCATACACTTTTTTCAAAAATACCAAAGGATGTGATTTATGTCCAGCTGTTAGCATTGGGAGGTCAAAACACAATGCATTTTAAAATAAAGTGATGCAAAAGCAACACTTGTTTGTCAGACTGATTAGAACTAGTGTGTTGTTTTTTTTTAAAAAAACTCACCATTGAAAGTCTCATTCCGCTAAAGGCAAATTCAATATATTTCTAACATTGGCTCATTCAATGGAGTTATTGTAAATACAGGAAGAGGAAAATGTCACTACGTAAAACTGATACAGTACTGAAGACCAGCAATCACCTACCAGAGAGGAGGAGAAAGTAATTGGACCGGACTCATTTCTTTTGCAACCTTGAGGATAAAAATAATTTCAATAAATGAAATAAATAGATGTTACGTGTTCTTACACGGTAATCAAAAAAGTTCAAAGGCACAATTATTTCTCATGCTTACTGCGACTGCAATTTACTGTACACTCCCAAAAGAAATCAGGATATCAGACAATTAAAATATTAAACATCAGTGAGTAATTCTCCGGCTTGACTTCAGCAAGGAACGCAAACGTTCTCAATAAGCTTGGAGTGCAAGAGATGCATTTTATTGTATGCTCATTACAATGAGTAACACATTTAGAAATAATAATCCCACATAACAGTGACAATCTTATTTTACAGCGTGTACATCATTTTTTACAGCCACATAAAACACAAGTAGTTTTCTAAGGTTTCCCAAAGTTAACTTTCTGATGTTTAGAAATATAAAAAAAATTTATTCTCGACGAACTGATTCTCATCTGGTGCAAAAACAAAGTATGAACATTATCCGAAACACAAAGCCACAATATAGTAGCATGAAGTAAAGTTACAATTTATCATGTGAACAGCTGTGTGCAAACATGAAGCAACTTAAAAAAAAGTTTTAAAAAAAGTACACATTATATGCATAACATTTATGAACAGGTTTTTTTATTAAATAGCCCTAAACCAGCTTGTTATATTAAGCGCCATTTTGATTTGCAGCATGCTAACACAAAGCATTGTTTAAAGGGATGCATATTTCAAATGTATACACTGTAAACTGAAGACCCACCTCCAAACTCTAGTGGCAGCATATTGTTCTGGTTAAATACTGCATATATAACTTTCTTACAGATTGAGAATGTATGTTTATAGTATGGTATAGGTTTCGTATGGGTTGATTAGAAGGTGCAATTTCCATGTCTATACTGAAAATTTTATACTGTCAGGTAATGACCATAGTCCTACCTGGCAGGAACACTCTGCCCCCTAAAGGTTCTCTAGGCAATTTCAACTATTCTTTCTTTCAATCTTGATTCTCTTTTTCAGGGAAGATATCAAAGTAGCAAGAAAAAGAACTGTGCCAAGTCTTAGCACCATCAGCTGCATCCATCTATTTATTTCATTAAAAAATAAATCATTGAATCAGTCAAAAGGTACTTTTTGTCACATGTGCCATACTGAACATTCAACTGCAGCTTTAGATAAAAAGGGAAATTATATACATACACATCTTTAATCCTAGCACCAAACAACACCTTTTGACCTCAAAAACATAATGCTATATTTTAAACACCGTATCCTGCAATTAAATAGGTTAGCAGCTCTGAAAAAAAGATTTTAAAAATTACTCTTTGAACCTAAATTAATTAAGGAAACAAAATTCCCCGATGAAATGTACGTTTGCTTTGAAAAGAAAAAAACAGGACAGACCTCAATTTTTGACCAATTCTTGAATACAATTTCCCAGCACAATTTAAAAATGTAATGACCAAGTGACTGACTACCATCTAGCTCCTCAAAAACTGCATATGGTAGACTTGCCTTAGCGAACATTTTTGAAGAACTCCAGTCTCCAGTTTTCATCAAGGAGACAACTGGCATTATTGATAAAGGGCTAAGGTAACTGCCTTAGTATTTTCTGTAGCTTAACAATGTATATAATACTTTAACCAGAAGACATTCAAGGTCTCTTTCTGCAGCTTTTTCAGACATTCATTCACCTCTCTGTATAGTGTTCTTTTAGATTTTGATGAGCAACAATCATGGGGCTTTGAGACCCCCTGTCAACCCTAATACTTTTTAAGACTTTTTAATACAAAGAATGTAAAGTTATGATTTAATATCAAGCTTTGAAACCAGGAGAAACAGTTCATGAGAGTTTTCTTCCCCAATTAGCATATCACAGTTTCTAAACCACTTCCTTCCATAGATCGTATGTTACATTAGGGCCTCTTTGTGGTGCCTCATTATATGCTGATTTTTCTCTGACGGCCTACGGAATCCCTTTTTGCAGTATTCACACCTGTGTGGATAGTCTTTTGTGTGTATTGATATGACGTGCCGTTTGAAGCCCGATGCGTCTGTAGTGCTATACTCACAATACTGGCATTGATAGACTTTCCTTCCACTGTGGGTCTTCATGTGCTTCTTCAGTTCGATTTGTTGCCTAAATCCTCTCTTGCATCGTTTGCATTTAAAAGGCAGGTCCTTGGTATGAACAGAGAGGATATGCCCACTAAGTACAAAAGGATCTGAAGTCTTAAAGTCACAGTGCCTACACTGATGTATCTTTTTACCTTTATGAGATTCACTGTGCTTTTTGAGCTCTGACGGACGGTGGAAGCCTTTTTCACATACCTCGCACTTGTGAGGGAAGTCCTTTGTGTGAACGGAGATTATGTGCCGTTTCAGGTCGCTCGAGTTGGTGCTCTTATGATCACAATGCGAGCACTGATGAATCTTATGCCCCTGAAACAACTCTGCGTGTTGCAGGAGTTCTTTCTCGTCTGAGAACGCCTGCGGACACTGTTCACATTTAAAGGGCAGGTCAGTGCCGTGCTTAGTTTTGATGTGTGTCTTCAGATTGGACTGATCAGCGCAACGGAAGACACAATGCTGGCACTGGTAAGGCTTCTCCCCGGTGTGGGTTCTCATATGCTTTTTGAGTTCCGAAGGGTGGCGGAATCCTTTCCCGCACTCAACGCAAACATGAGGGAAGTTCTTGCTGTGAACGGCAAGCAGATGTCTGTTGAGGAGCCCCTGCTCTGCACTCTCGTAGTCACAATATTTGCACTTGTGCACTTTGGGCTCCTTGTCCCGTAAGATCAATTTATTCGAATTCAGCGGGCTTGCTTCTCTGTACCGCCGGGTGTACTCCGTGAATTCGTGGGTCTTGTCGACTTTGTTGATAAGCTTATGACTCTCCAGATGATTATGGAAGCTTACTTTTTTGTTAGTTGTAAAATCACAGTCCGTGCACTGGTACTTCTTCTTGATCATATGATCTGGGTGGTTTTTCATATGCCTTTTCAAGAATCCCCTGGATTTAAATTTTTTCCCACATATGTGACAAGGGTAGACTGTTAAAGGCTGTCCATCAGGACCTATTATAACAGCTGTTTTCAAATAAACAGAAAAGAGCATGAAGCAAAAAAGTAAAATAATGCTTTTTATATCAGTTAAACACTACACAAGGTCATTTTAAACACAGCAAGTATATCATTTGATAGCTGAAACAACTAAGACAAGTATGCTACATATTCGATGAGTTTCAGTTCTTTTGCCTACTGGCAGTTTTAATTTATTTATTTTAAATTAAATTAATTTATTTCAAATTATGTATTTCTATTGTTTTATTGTTGTTCACATTGTAAGTCACCTTGAGTTCCTGTAAGTTAGAAAGGAGGCTGATAAACATCTTAAATAAATAAACAAACTAACATATCACTGTACTGAACTCTTGTGGTCATGTAACATTCTATGCTACAATCCTCTCTCTGGTTACCACTTTGCCAATACATAACTGAAACTCACCTTGGCTGCTCACCCTAAACTATTCAGAAAAGCCCTAGTTCATTAAGCAGCTCTAGTACTTTATCAAGGGACAGAAAAGGGCAGGACTTCTGGCAGCCAGAACATGATTTGTTTTGTGGTGAAAGTCAGACCAAAGTTGAAACTATACTGTCAGGCCCTTAGCCTGACACTACAGCTCCCAGGCTCCTGGCCCAAGCAGGCCAGGATTTAGCTCTGAGTCAGGGCCCTGGCCATGTGCTCCTGGTTCCCATGCTTGTGTACAGTATCTGTGTGGTATGCCTATCCTGTTTACAACATTCGCCCCAGCTGCATATGTGTTGTGTCTATACCTATCCTGAGAAAGCTTATCATGTATTCTAGTTGCTCATCCATCTCCAAAGTCTGAACTGTATTTTAACCCTGTACCCTTGCCTTGCTCCTTCATTAGCAGCCTTCTATGCCCGAAGGCAGCCACCTTCTGACTTTGTCCAATTTTGCTCCTAATAAAGTCTAAACTGCTTCAGAGCCTTGCCTGATGAGTTTTGCTTGCAGGAGGCTAAGGACAAACACCTGAGTCTGACATATACAACCTTTGAGCCTTAGCAAATTTGTAATTGAACATGGTCAAAAAGAACAGCAAATATTTGTTAACAGGTTTGATGCTAGTTAATTACCTACATTTACCTTTGTTAACGAAACAGTAAGCCACAGTACGACTACCATCAAACTTCCATTACAGCACTTCAGTTTTGGGAGGGGGAAGAGATTTGCAGCAGGAGAGAAACAATCTTCTAGGCTGCTACATGCAGACAGTTTGCTGTGTACAGTAGGGCTGTGCACCATTCCCCCCCACAATATTTTTCGGGTTCGGATTTAATAGCCCTGTAAATGTTTGAAAAAGCTGAATGGCAATATCAGCTTTTCCTGGATATTTGAAAATTTCCGTGTTTATTAAACCTGAAAAATACACGGCGCAGAGCTGCCTTCAGTTCTGCATTGCTAGCTCCAAAGACCACGTGGACTTTGGTGCCAGCAGCGGATCCAGCCAGCTGGTAAGTGAGGGGAGGGGGATTGTTAAAAAATGGTGGTATGGCCAAAGTGGCCCTGAATAATGCCAAAATAAATTGGCATTATTTGAGAATCTGCTTTTCAGCACTAATTGCCACCATTTTTTTCCGGTTTAACCCCCCCCCCCTCAATACTAATAAAGTTTTTGGGTGCAGCTTTAGTCAAATGCACACTCCTAGTGTACAAACAGTTGCCGTGGGGAGAAATAGAAAATGTCGGTCATGAAGTGGCTATTCCGACTTAGGCTATTCAAACTGCCTTCTGACCATTTTCACCCAGACATTCCTCTTGCTGTGTTTGATACTGTGCTAAAAGGAAGTCATGACACACCTTTCTGATTTACATTGCAATCCTTATCAGAGATATACCCTTTGAAATCAATTTGATTTCAATAGGCTTAGAAGGGTGTAACTCTGCTTAGGATTGCATTACTAATGAAGTTAATAAATTAAGAGGGAACTGGAGTTTGTGGCAGTGTCGGTAGTTCAAGAATGTAGAAAAAGCTACATTTCTCAGTTTCAGCTTATAATACTGAAAGTTACTTGTTCTAAAAACTAACCAAGAAAATAATTTACCTGTTTGCCACTGCCTTGCATCCCCTCGCCGCCTCTTCCTGGCCTTCTGCTTAAGCAGCCTGTTTGTAGTAATGCTATCACAAATTTGCAGGAATTGGGTTGCATTGCCATTTTTGTTTTCTAATCTTGCCTCCAAGTTGGTTCCTGAGTTGAAAGATCAGACATTCATCAAAAAGATGCCAGTGATTTCCTCGTAAGAACTTATTCAGAAAACCAAAGCCAATCATAGAAGCAGCCACCTGTTTTGACTGTGTTTGCAGTGAAACTAGTAAATGAACCTCAGGTTCACAGCAAGATGCTGGAAACACCAGAAATAACTGCACAAGTTTTGTTTAGCAAAAAAAAAGTGGAAAGCCGTGCTAAGTAGCATCATTTTATACATACACACAAACACATAAAACAAATTTATTTCAGTTTTACCATTAATGTTTGTTTCTACATCAACGCTGCAATCCTATGTAAACTGATTGGGACTTGCCCCTTAGTAAACATGTGTAAGATTGCACATTAAAATTCTTATAATGGGGATTGACTGGGTTCGTGATTTGGGGCAGAGGAGGAAGCCACCAAGAACTGGCCCGCCAGATGCCCTGCTCCACACCTCTCTTCCTAGCCTCAGCCCACTAAACTTCCTCAGTCAGCCTCCCCGCCTGGACTGAGGTTCAGGCTGCTACTTATGTCAATTGGTGGTATTTAAATGCCAGAGGGAAGAATTGTGGAGAAATTGCTCTCAGTTATGCCACAGCAGTGGAACCAACAGCTGCAGCTGTAGATAGCCCTAACACTCCTTCCCTTCAAATGTTTTTATCTGCCTTTGTAATACTAGTCTACCAATCCATACTAAATTGTTTGTGGAGCATGTGTAGCTAAAAGCTCCTTTGCAAAGCTAGAGATATGAATAATTCTTAATCTTCCCACCTGGTGTTTGACAGTCTTCATACCTCCTGGGAAGTCTTCTATCATCTCCTAGAGAAAACAGTAGTTTAGCGAATTAATTCACCATCGCAACTGCATGATCAAGATGGTCTAGAAATTTTCCAACAGAGAAAACGATTGAGCTGATAAATAGGTTTCACTGCCAAGCCTTCTGTTTAAAGCACTCTCTGAGGGGTGCCCAACCAATGAAACGAAACAGTCACCCATAAACTTTCACTTTACATACAGACTTTGGATGCAGGTACTTGCAAAACAAGATACAAATATGCTGGGCCTCCAAGCATTCGTCCTTGTTTTTCATGCCATGAAGGAATCTTCACTGTTCTTGCTCAAGCAAGCAAATGAGCAGCATGGTAATGTGAAGCTTGTACAAAAAGCCACTTGTCACAGAAGCAGAAATGTCACACTACTTGGCAACTAAAGCGTCACTCTTCCAATGACAGATGCACCTTTCTGGGGCCTTCAATACAACCTCTGGTCACTTTTTAAGAAGGAATCCAGAGGAACACATATGGCTACCAGATCAGCTGTTGCTTGGAAAACCCTCTTTCTTCCCTTCCCTGCAGCCTTTGAGAGTGGTCAAATGGAATTTGTAGCCTGACCGAAACCATAATATTGTCTCAGTGCGCCATCTAGTGGGAAAACCAGCACAACTTCAGAGGCTTATGAGGAGCAAATGAAGAACCACAGAAGTGTAGGTAGGTTAGTTTACCTTCTGCAATTACATCTTTGTGTGCTTGAAAATGTGTCTATCAGGCATTGCTACGCAAGAGCAAGGAGTTCCTTTACTAGTGTGTACTGTACTAGTGTGTACTGTAAAGTACTCCTGTACTGTAGGAGGGAAGGCAGCATGGTACAGCCCGATCTTGTCAGATCTCGGAAGCTAAGCAGGGTCAGCCCTGGTTAGTATTTGGATGGGAGACCACCAAGGAATACCAGGGTTGCTATGCAGAGGAAGGCACTGGCAAACCACCTCTGTTAGACTCTTGCCATGAAAACCCCATAAGAGGTTGCCATAAGTCGGCTGCGACTTGACGGCACTTTACACACACAGTACTGTACTACAAGACATAATTTTGAAAGTATTATTTCAATTCCAACTTGAGCTGGAGAGTGAGAGCCTTCCGGAGAGCCCTTAAAGTGAAGTCATGCCCAGTGGCACAATATTCTTTACATCAGCAAAATATTTAAAATCCTCTTCAGATAGTCGAGTGAATGCCCTGAGCCCTACAGAAGCATAGTGAATTAAGTGAAAGGGAGGGAGGAACTCTCACGAAGAGAGAATCTAGCATCCTACCATAAGCAGCAGCCCATGCAACAGGAACAAAAGTTTTATTCACACCAGAGTCTTCAAGCTGTGCATCAGGGAGTGACGTTGCTTCCTCTTCGCCAACAATAACCTCCATGTAAACTTCATCTGCTATTTCAGCACAATCTAGATTTAGTTGGGAGAAGGGGCTTAATTAATGACATTAACTGTCCATTTTTCAATCCAGCACCTGCTACCAATTAAACTAGCGTTAAAGCAAAATGCCAGTTTCATACCATTTCCTCACTACTAACACTTTCTGTTGGGTTGTCACAGGTTTCTTGTGGTACTAGAAACAAAGGGCCAGTCTACACACCCCACAATCAAATAATACCACACCATTCTATCACCATCATCACCCAGACAGTGATTTAGAGGGTTCAAGTTATTTCATATACATGATCTCAAGAATCCTTACAATTCTGTATGATAGATCAGAATGACTGTCCCCAAATGGAAGATGGGGGAAGATTCAGAGAACAGTGGCTCCCCAAAGGTTACTGAGTGAGTTCACAGATGAGGTAAGGTTTGAAACAACAACACTCACCCTAAATACATCTCATCTGTTAGGGCTTAGACTATCAAATTAAATGTTACTATTTTTTAAAAAACAACAACAACGAACATCTGTGAAAGCGGAAAAGCTACTCGGCATGTTTGGTCATGCATTTTTGCTTTTTCATCAAGATGCACATTGGCAATCTTAATACATTTTGAACAGTGAATAAAATAACAAGATTTTGTCCAGTGCAGAAGTAAAGCAAACTGATAACAAGTAACGATTGCTATTTTTTGATCTATGAATTAAGAAATATACAATTAATTTATGAAGGGCTTATTTGCATATGACATGTTTTATTTACACATGCATATAGTGAATCCACTAATATTAAATATGGTAACACTGATAATCTCAGACACATCTTGTGATGGTCTGAAAATTGTCCAGCACTGCTATAAGCCTCTGCCATCTACTACCAGCCAGCTGATGGGTGTGGTGGTAGTCTGGATTTAGAGCAGAACACACACTGGACATGCTTTCCTTCCAGCCCCCTCCCAATAACTGGCTGGGGGTGGAGCTGGGAGGAGACTTAGATCAGAAACCACTTCCTGTGTGCTTTCTACTCCAAGACGCCCTGCTACTGCTGACTAGCTGATTTAGGGGGAAGCACCTCTGGCACCCTCTCTGTTCCAAGCCCAGCTGGCAAGTGATGGAGAAGGCTTATCACAGCAGTGACCAGAGGGGCCAGCAAGGTAGGGGAGAATGGGAAATCCCTTCCCTAGGAGTCCTCTCGGGTCCCCCATTTATTTTCACACATTCAAAAAATGCCTCCGGGATTGCCATGAAAATCAAAACAGCTACAAAACATCTGGCATTCAACTGTGACATAAATGCTAAGGCACAATGCACACAATATATAAGATGTGCAAGTATACGCATAGAGGACTGCTTCACCTGAAGCAACTAGGCAACTGGCTATGTGTGCACTGGATCAAAAGGCTGTGATGTGACATAACCACTTCCGCTTGGCAGAGCCACTGCACAGCTGCCTGGATTCCAGCCTGTTTGTGGACTGCAGCACAAAGTCTTCTTTGCATTCAAAGTAGTGTCTCCTAACTGTGACTTAAGAAACCGTAGGCAATTGGAGGGGGGTGTTGATTGTTAGGATTTCTTTCCTCTTTTGAAGCTTAACTGGATCATAAGTTAAGAGCAGAGGATTAAAATCCATTCAAGGTTACTGTTCACATAATTATGAGCCAGAGAAATGGGAAGATTATTTTCTCAACAGGAAGAAAAAAATCTGTTTCTCTTACTAATGTCTTCATCCTCCTGGGAGGAATCTTTAACAGCCATATAGACCATCTTTTCTCGCTGTACTCTGCCAACGCCTCCTTGCTCTATGACTCCAGCTACAGAATGCCCATTGTGAAAGTCACTCTCTGTTACAATCTCTGTTCCACCTTGAAGAGAAGGAATAACTGTCATGGGACAACATTTTAACAGAAAAGATCCTTAAATTAGTAAAATGTTTCCATTTCTCTTCTGCGTCTCGGATGAAATATGAGGTCAACGACTAACGGAGCACTGCTCAAGTATAATTAGGGGAGGTAGCACAGTGGGGCAGCATTTAAGTTTGTATGTAGCATGGCAATCTCATAGGCTAGGCATATGACAGGCAGGAACAAACTTACAGTAGAATCTTGTGCAGAGTTACTCCGGTCTGAACCCACTGAAATAAATGGGCTTAGACTGGAATAACACCGCATAAGGTTGCACTGTCAAGTGTTTCTATAGGGCTTGGGAAGAAGGGGAGGTCCTGAAACCGTGGCAGGAGGAGGGGTGGTGGCCACTTGGAATGGATGGGCCCCAGTTTTTGTTCATAGTAATCCCTTTGCTTTACATTAATTTGTGAAAGACAATTTAAGAGACCTGCAGGTAAGTTAAGAGGCTATTACCCAGAAGCATTGATAAGCAGTGTGAACAGGTAGAGTTAGTTAAAAACCTACAAACTGAATGATCAGAAGCTGAGATACATACCTATTTCCACATCATCTTCAGCTTCAGCTTTAAATATGTAAACTTTAATAACTTCAGAACCAAAACCATCATCTTTAGAAGCATTGTCATGGGAGACTTCAGTGCTGATTTTTAATGGTGTGTTTCCAATATGGTCTAGTTTTTCCCCAACGTCATCCACTATGAAAATAAAAAGAATTATAGAATTGGGGGATATTTAGAAGCCATTATTGAGAACCAATACTATCCCTTATTTATGCAAAAACCAATGTTACATCTGTTGTAAAAATTGACATGCAAAGCAACCACCTCAATTCAAGTTTGTTTTGTTAAGATTCCACAAATTATATGACTTAAAATTCTATTTTCACCCAAAAAAGTCAGCAAGTGCCCTGTAGAAACATGTTTATTACAATGTGGACACAGTAACTAAATAAAGCCATAATATTTTGTCTCTATATTGCCATCTTCTATTTCCCCCTCAAAATATATAGGATTAAAGATGCACCTTATCAGTTTTAAATACAGATATTAACCCTGTCTGTATTCATTCTCACAACACTGGCAACATATCTGATAAAGCTCAGTATTTAACCACCGTGATATGGCTTTCCAGAATATAGCATTCCAAAGATGAACGGATGACAGAACTATAACCATATTAAAAAGATAGCAAGTTACCTTGTAAGGGCAGTACACAGATGTAATACCTCCAATTTCTTAAGAGATTGGAGCAGGCTGAGGGATTGCACGTACCATCCTCACAGCCCTTTTCTGCTGTGCACAAATTCCACCTCCCTCCTCTCCAACCATGGTTAAGGTGAACAGGAAAAACAGGACACAAATATTAATATAGACAGCCTTCCCTTGAAAATAAAAGCTAGATGTGATGCCAAGGGGGAAAGGGGGGCTGTTCTAGGGAAGAGAGGAAAGGGCTCAGTTATGCCCTGTCTGAATTCTCTCCTGTGTACATAGATGAGTACACAAAGGAAGGGGTGAATTGGGCCACCCGTGAAGTAAGGTTTTCTAAAAAATATAAAGTCTCATCATGGATCAGTACAATAAAAACTTTCTTCTGGAACAGCCACCTTGTCTTTGAAATACAATGCCCTTATTTTTCAGTAAAAAATATAGGTACATGGGATCTGCATAATGCTTAATTGCATCTGTCACAGAGAGATGCAAAAGACAGCAGCAACTCTATGGATAATGCTAACAGTAAAAAGCAATGTACAGAATGCTTAGGGTTGGCAAACCTAAATACCACACTATTCAAACTCAGTAAAGCAAACCATATGAGACGCAAGAGGATGTGCCTTACAAGAGATGCTGTCAAGACAAAGAGGTTACTCATGCATTACAGATGACGTTTTGGATGACCAAAAAATGTAGGAAAGGAAACAACTGGCCTTTTCCTTCTTTTTAGCTGAAATACAATTATCACTCTGTTGGGTGCATAATAACCAGTTCTGCATGCTCACACAAAATCAAAGAAAACAAGAATAACAGAATGGTAAACTTACTACACAAGACCAAGTCTAGCAGAACCTTAAATATGCTAATGATGTGAAATACACAGGATAAATGCCAAATGGAAATAACAAAATTTCACTAACAGTGCTATCCTAAGCAGAGTTGCAGTCTTTTAAGCCCACTGACTTCAATGGACTCAGAAGGGTGTATAACTCAGTTCAGAATAATACTGTTACTCTTATATAATTTAGGCACACTGCTTTTACATTCAGTAATTTGAAAGTAAAAAGGTAAATGTCATACAAACTTTGATTTGCGTCAAGCTGTGCATTTCTCATGTATCAGATTATAAGAAACAGAAATGGTAATAGAAATGTGTTTTGGTAACAGGCAAGTGTTTTTACTTGTTCAAAAAAAAAGTCTCTTACTGCTGCACCCAGTGTAACTGTCAGTGCACAAATATTGTATAAGAAGGATTCTATGTATTTCCGGTTTGGTAATAGGGGTGTGTACAAAATGATAGTTTGGCAAGTGCTTCCTTCCCTAGAGGCAGAAAGAGAGGGGAGACAGAGGAAGGGCCTCCAGCTGGTCTGTGGTGCATCGGCCTTTTATTTACAGTGGGAAGACTTGGCCTCCAAACTTTTGAAGCCATGTCTACCCCCCGCAGTGAAAACAATGGACCTTTAAAGTTTAAAAGGCCAATGTGCTGAAGACCAGCCGGGGAACACTCTAAATAGGTGGCAGACCTGTGGATGCCAGATCTACTGCCAATTATTTTAAATAAAACGAAGACCAGAGGTCAGGTCTGCCACCCAGTGACAATAAAGGCCTGTACACATTCACACGCTCTCCTTTCTTCCTTGCAACGCCTGCCACCTGCAAGGGAGAGGGAAACCCACAACTGGTTTAAAGGGCCATTATTTAGACTAGCCCTCCAGCTGGTATGCGACACACTGGCCCTTTAAACTCTAAAGGGACATTATTTTCAATGTGGAGAGACCTGGCCTGGGGTTTTCCCCATTGAAAATAATGGCCCTTTAAAGTTTAAAGGGCCAGTTTGCCAGGTGTGAACAGGTAAAGGCTTCCTGACACAATTTCAAATATTTCCAATATTAACTAGAAGAAAAATATTGGAATCAGGAAATGCTGGGAAAGCCTTTCATGGTATCAGATACTGCTGATCCGACCTGATACAGGAAATATTGGACATTGTATTGGGTTGGCAATATCCAATTGCACACCCCTAGTTGGTGATAAGAACAGATATGTTGCAGTCACTTATAACAACATTCTAGATAGATTCTTGCTTCATTATCCTATTTCAGCATGCTTGTTTACCATGAAAGCAACTGCAGTGAAAAAGGATAAAATGAAAAATATTTATGGCAAAAATAGAATAGTACCTTTAAAAAAAAGCATTTGTAACAGAACAGACATATAAAACACATGAGGAATATCTTACCGGTACCTCTTAAAATAGATTTCCCCCCAAACATATCTGTTAAAAAACGCAAGTCCCTTGCTTGCAAGGCAACAGTATCCCAGTGGTAAAGCAGTAATTTGTTTTCTTGAAATCATGACCCTTAACCCAGGATTCAGAACAAAATTCACAAGTGTATAAACACAAATGTACTGGAATGGATCCATTTTAACTGGCTAACAGTAATCAACAAGTTATGGGACCATGATTAATTAAGGAGAGGGGGAAAATGACTGCCCTCCCCTAAATCTCTCACTCAAAAATAGTACAAGCTGTAATGGGCCACAGCAGGCCAATTTCCCCACCCCCATTTTCTTCTTCTTTGACTTTCACTCAAATGCCCTCAACATTCCATGTTTCCCAGAGAGCACTGAGAACTCTCAGTCTTCATGAAGCTATATGGGGGGTTGAGTGTCTTCCCCCCACCCCGTGCCAATTCACAAAGCTATTATTTTTCTGTGCACAAATACAGAAGGCCCTACCTTGTTTGTGGGATTGTCTTACTCATGGGCACTCAACCATGAACTTCACTATTACGGGAAGCAAGTTAGGGGCTCGCAAAGTATTGCAGGGGTTGGTACAACTAAACATCTACCCCCCATATACAACCCAAATCTTTCTCCAGGATTCTGTTTGTCCTCAACTGCTTGAGCAGGTTAGTTTCTCTCATTTCCTGTTGAATCCCCACCCCTTTTAATAGACTCGACTCTCAACATTTCTGTACCTTGTGGGACATGATGAGTCCTCATCAGGATTCCTTTGGTAAATTAACAAAATTATGTTTTTCTGCATCCTTGAGGAATCTCCTGCATATGCAGAAGCTGCTACTTATAAGAATCATAGAATCATTGAGTTGGAAGGGGCCATATAGGCCAACCCTTTGCTCAATGAAGGATCAGCCTAGAGCATCCTGACAAGTCTTTCTCCAGCCACTGCTTGTTCAATTGTAACCTAATTTTTGCTACTTTTGTGATTGGCACAGCCACCCACTTTTCTATTAAATAATGTTAAATCTAGAAAGCTTATTTAGAATGAAAGTAGAACAGAGTGATGGAATTCTACAATGTAATGGATTAATGAACAGGCAGTGCAAGGATATTCTAATGAAATACATTGTTTTTAACATCAAGAATGAAGTTTAGTATCCAGCCCATGCTGGTAGTAATTAAAGATCAAACTCTTAAGGCCCAATTTAAATGGCTGAGGCTGTGGTTAAAAAGCTCTTTCATGTGCAGGCTATTTCCACAGTACACAGTAGAGCTCAAATGTTTCTTACACATGTGCTTGTTTAAACACATGGAATATTTACATTTACTTAGACTAACAGATGGAAGAGGTTTAACTTCTCCTGAAATTGCCTGCCTTGGAAACAGCTTTTCAACAGCAATCACAGGAAGTAACATTCTAGTCCCCCCCAAAGTCTGTCCAGGAAAGGTGAAAACACTATTCATGGAGTAATCTGTACTACATGGTATTTATTGCACAGCTAAATATCTTGGTTTTTTTTATTAATTCTAATAATTTTGTATCTAACCTTTATGGTGAGAAAACATGTTTGAAAAAGTGCTGGCAAAAAGGCAACAGTACTGAAAATATGGAGGCAACTCAAATTCAACTCTATCTCAACTTCTTCAAAAATGTGTTAGGACAATGGTGGTGGAAAGTACCATCAAGTCACAGCTGATTTTTGGCAACTCCGTAGCGTTTTCAAGGCAAGAGATGTTCAGTGGTGGTTTGCCATTGCCTGCCTCTGCACCACGCCCCTGGTATTCCTTGGAGGTCTCCCATCCACATAATTGCCAGGGTCAAGGCTGAGAGTGTGTGACTGGCAGAGTGGGGATTCGAACCTGGGTTTCCCAGATCCTAGTCCAACAGTTTAACCACTATACCACGCTGGCTCTTGTTAGGACAATAGGAGGTATTTTCTTTACTTTAATTGTACTGTTCATACAGTCAATTTGGCTCTGAACGGTGTCACACTAAGACAGGAGACTAAAAGAAAAAAGATAAACATATGTACGTGTGAGTGTATAAACATTATAGGAGGTATTTAAAGACCAACTAAAAGGTAAAGGTCTCCTGTGCAAGCATCAGGTCATTCCTGACCCATGGGGTGACATCATATCCCGACGTTTACTAGGCAGACTTTGTTTACGGGGTGGTTTGCCAGTGCCTTCCCCAGTCATCTTCCCTTTACCCCCAGCAAGATGGGTACTCATTTTACCGACCTCGGAAGGATGGAAGGCTGAGTCAACCTTGAGCCGGCTACCTGAAACTGACTTCCGTCGGGATCGAACTACTCCTATATAAATCTGCCCAACAGTCTGGAATTCCCTTTTGGCAGCTGATTGCCTGGTGCCAAGCCTGCTGAGTTTTATGGAGCAGGTGAAACATTTTATTTTCCAAGGTTTTTACACAATGTTGATAGCTCTGTATTATCTGCCCTGGTTTTTTTTTTTTAAATCTGCTCTTATATTGATTTGAATCGATCAGCTATTTATTACTTTCCTGGTTTTTGCTGTCACTTTTCACTGTTTGATATATGTTGCTGAATTATGTTACTGATTTTTTTTCTTTTTTACTATTCTCTTCTAATTGTTTTTTACATATTTACATTTTCAGGACCTATGTGCACTTCTGGCTTGGAGTGCAGTATATACACAGCAGTGCTGTTTAAGGCAGTCTCTGGAGGCGGCTCAATATTATCTGTGAATACTTCTCAGGGAATTCTTTCTTTCCCCCTGTTCTTAGACTGAGGTCTTGAACAATAAAATCATAAAACTTAAATAAGACCCATCTCTAAGAACACCTCCCTTCATCTCTTATCTGCAGCCTCCAAAAAACAAGCAACAAAATATGTACACTGAGGGTCAGAGTCCTCTAAGAGTTTCTCGAGAAAACGTGGACCATTTGTTAAAACATGGTATAATCCATTTTAGCCTAAGTTGGTATATGTAAGGACAATGCAAAAAAATATGTACTAAGGAGTCCACTGACTGAAGAAGGTTCTCAGGGAACTGGTAACTGTAGGCTGTTTTGGTTGTTGTGATTTTATAGTTCTAATTTTAATGACTGTGTGCTTTGCTTATTTTTAGTGCATTTTTATGCCACTTTGAAACCTCTTGGATGGGGGAAAAGATGGGACATAAATAAATGAAATAAATTGTTTAAATACAAGTGCAGTATAGCTATCAACTGTAACTTGGCATCTAGTAAGTCTATTATTTATACCAACAACTAAAATATGATCATTTCCTGCAGACTTCTAAATTAACCAATTTTGGCCTCCAAGAAAGCACCCCTGGACCGAACACTCTTCCATAAACGGTCAGTGCATGAAAGCTCGCAGATGCACAAGCAGGGCAGCATAGATAAGAATTAAAAAAAGAAATTGCAGTTTCATTAATCCCACACATCTCACCATTTTCTTCATTATAACACTAAAAGCTTTAGGAGTATTTCTGGGGCTAAGCCCATGAAAGAAGGAATAAATTGAACCAATCCCTGGAAATACCAGCTATCAATTTTATATTGAGCCATTCACAACACAAGTAATGGTGGAAGAATTGTTTATAAGAAACAGAAAGAATTCTGACCACCTCAAACTTACCTTTTTTTGCTGTTTCCAGGTGTGTGATGTTCAGATTCACTGTGGATTGCCAGCTCCCAATTCATGTGATGTCTCAGCATGCACTATGCTGGTGATATCACACCCACCATAGAAGCCCATGAGATACATGCCATGGTTTAACAGCTGTGCAAAATGTTTGAAAATTTGATTTTTCTAGTTTATATCTCATAGGGAACAGTAGGAGGCATGTTTAAATTTAGCAAACGATGCAATGCTCTATTACAGGGGTGGACAACTTTTGGCCAACAAGCCAGATGTGCCCCAGACACCCATTTTATGGCCCAGTGTCAGTTCTGAATTACATGCAGCCTGCAACTTACATGCTCATGGCCCACATGGTAACTCCATGTATTGCTAAGCAGCAAACGCCATCACCCTGCTATGCTACCATAACAGCGCCACTATGGGGAGTGTGAAAGTAGGTGGAGCCCTATTAGAATGGCAGCAAACTTGCCTGTTGACTAGGGGAAATGGCTCAGCACCAAGAAAAAGTTGCCCACCCCTGCTATGCTGTAATATATTTTTTAAAAGGAGGTGGTGGTGGAATATTACCTTACCCCTAAAGGACAGCTCCAGTGTGGTTCTGTAGTGGGTATAGGATCACCAGCATTGTGCATGCAGTGCCATCATATGGATCAAGAGCTAGCAATCCACTGTGGATGTCTGAACATCGCAAACCTGAAAAACAAAAAAGGATGTTTTATGTTACTAGTGTAATTTTTTTTCCTTACACTCGCTACCTTAGCTGCACTTTATGTATTTTCCCAAATTATCTTTAGGTACTACTTGTAAAAGCAAGATAAATGTCTTTGAATTTCACCTTTTGCAAAAAAATTTTTAAGGAAATTTACTCCAAGTGAAGAGAGTTCTAGAGAGCTCAAAAATCAGCCATGTACTATGCACCATGCTACTATGGTGGAAGGTTTTGTAAGATTTTTCCAGAGCATATGCACCATTAAGGATGCCAGAATGATATAGCTTTACTGAGAACCTTTTTGTTTAATCATGAAAATAAAATCTCCATAACTAACTACGATATATGTTAAACATAACATAGAATAAATGGAGAAAAATGGAGACTTACTCATAATTCATTAACAATAAATGACACCCTTTAGCTCTTGCTCACTAATTTGCACCAGGTTGCAAGTTGTCATGCAACACATGGTAATATGTTATAGCACCATAAAATAACAAAAAAAAAAATAGTAGGACCATCTGTGCTTCAGTTCCAAAGGAACACAATCGCCATTTAATAGTTAGAAAATTATTTCTGCAAAATACAACGGAATCTTACTTGAAAGATTGTGCCTATACAGGGTTGACTAATTCACTGGGAAAGACTATCCCGTTTTGACATAATTATTATTCTTATTGCTGATGGCTAGGAACAATTAAAAATCTATACTGATCTACAGAGATGTCATTTAAATATTAATCTTCTATTGTACAGTAAATATTGCTTTTACACTCAGTGGACCAACATGTCTGCTTGGATCGTCTGAACATGAAAACTGCCTCTTGCCAATTATCAGTAAGCGTCTTGCTAACTAGCCACGAAATTCATAGTACACTCAAAGAAGTCCATTTCTAAATTGCAACACTTTCAAAATCCAAAACTAATTTTACATTTCAAACATTATCAGTAACAGTGGGACAATCCCACAGATTTTGGAAAAAAACAGGAAGTTAAAAATGGTTAATCTTGGTATGGCCATTTTAAGTATAACATAAATGTTAATAAAGACAACTTGTGATAAAGCAAAGGTATCACCAGCCTATACTATAAGTAGGGTTGCTAGCTCTGGGTTGGGAAATACCTGCAAATTTTGGAGGTGCAGCCTAAGGAGGGCGGGGTTTAAAGAGGGGAGGGACTTCAATGACACCGAGTCCAATTGCCAAAGTGGCCATTTTTCCCAGGGGAACTGATCTCTGTCTCCTGGAGATCAGCTGTAATAGTGGGAGATCTCCAGCCCCTACCTGGAGGTTGGCAACCCCAATTATAAGGCAACTACTTGCTGCTTGTATCTTTAGTTGTCTACAAATCACTTCATTTTAAAGAAAAAAAATACATGGGTTGTATGTGGCTATGTATTTTATGATATGTGAACACAATACAAAGTAGTCAGAGATTACTTAGCAGAAGGTGAAGAGAGCAATGTCACAAAGGTATTCTTGGAATATTTGAAAATGATAATTTCCCACCTATTTTCTTTCTCTTTTTTAAAGTTTAATTTTCCATCTATGTTCAATGGTGGTCTAACAGTCAAGAAATATGATGCACACCTCTGGCACACATTACCCCTCCACCTTTACCCTCAGATTCACACATCCTTCCTCCTCCCTTAATTTTTCCTAATTCCCCTGGCTCACAAGGGGTGGAGAAGGCTGAGTTAAATGTTAACTATAGGTAATTTTAAACCCAGAATCCAATTCTAACCACAGTTTCAAACTCTGAAGCTAACTACGTTTATAATTCAACTCAATGCTGACATGAGGTAATGAAGAGAAGGGAGCGTGCAGTAGAAGTATGAGAAGGAAGGAGCACGTATGAGCTTTAGGGTGCGCCTAATCTTGGAGCCATAGTTAAGAGATCAAGAAATGTTATATCTGAGCCAAGACTGAACCATTTTCCTATTCATCTAAGCATGGTCAGCCTCATCATCCTCTTTTATAATTCACAAATACACTATCGATCCTGTGATCTCTGAATCTTTCCCAATTTGTCAGTATCATTTCTCGAACAGCATTACTCAAACATGATAGAATGAATAAAGAATTATCTATGCTGAGTGCTCCCGTACTATATTACTTTCCAAATCTTAGGCTTTTGTGCTACAGCACCACACTACTGGAACCTGCTATCAGCTAGAACCTCTACATCCCAGTTATCGATTGTAATGGTTGTATCTCATCTCTGACTCTTGCATTCAGTTCCTCCTTTCTGTATTTTTTAATGAATTTCAGACCACCACTCCAGTTTATTAACACATTCTTCTAAGTATGGCCTACACAATAGGAACATACCATTAAAATTAACAACCAAATTATATCCAGTTGTCTCTCTTCATTGTATCACACCAGCTTGAATACCCTTAATCTAAAATAGACTTTTATTTCACTTACAAGATATCATTAAGTAGTCCTCAGATGTACTCTTGCCATCATCATCATCTTCAGTCTTTATAGTAACTGTAGAGCCAGGAACAGTGCCAGCTGCTTGAATCACAGTTTCCGTATCTGAATTCGTGACAAGAACCTCCTCCGAAACTATTGTGGGGGAGTCAGCCCCCGACACAGAATCCTGTACCACGTGTTCCAAATGTCCATCAGGACCCGTAACAAGATCAGCCACAAAAACCTGATCAGGAACTCTAACAGTTTCTGTTATTAGATCTGAAGTCAAAACATGATCACTGGTATCAAGAGCTTCTTCGATAGCAACATCAGCTTCCAAAACAGATTCAGGAACTATCACACCTTCCGTAACAACATCAGTTTCAGTGATGATATCAGGTCCTTGAACAACTTCAGCTGCTAAGCCATGATCAAGAGTTATTCCATCATCTGTGACAACGTCAGAAACTAGTACAGCTTCAGGGACTGACACAACAATATGGTCTCCATCAATATGAGCAGTACCAGCCATTCCAGTCACTATGAAACAATTGAGAATGACAAAAAAGAATAGTTATATTGTTGTAGCAAAAAATATATACATTTCAGTATTTTAACTAGTAGTTGATAAAAACACTCTCTTGCCTTTCAATGTATTTTATTTCAAAAAGTTAACACAATTGGTCAACTCAACATGCTGGCCCAACCCTGGAATAAAAAACAGACATAAGAGTGCAGTGTAATGCAGTCAGGTTTGGAGGTTTGAAACAGGATGGATAGCAGCAGCTCATGTGAGGCATAGCCCTTCTGATGGGGAGCAGAGTGTTTGGGCGACAAATATTTTAATAGCCTTACTTCTGCACAGCACTTAAATAATTCAGTAGGCTGCTTGATAATTATGCACTGCTTGTCAAATTGCCATGTGTGCTATAACCACAATACCAGTATTCTTGCTTTAGCATATCATTATGGGTGCTCGCACACATGACAAATAATTAACTTTCAATCCGCTTTCAATGCACGTTGCAGCTGGATTTTACTGTGTGAAATGGCAAAATCCACTTGCAAACGATTGAAAGTGCGTTATTCAGTATGTGTGAAAGTGCCCTATGCGTTTACAGCTGCAATTTTATGCATTTACATGGGAGAAAATCCTAACTGAACTCTGTAGGACTTGCTTTGATGTTACCCATCTTGGGTCCCAGTTATCTGGGAGGAAGAAAAGTTTAGAAATGTTTTCAATAAATACATTGCTTCTGAAGAAACATGTTTAGGATCATGCTGCACAGAATACACTGTAGTTAATTAAAAATACTAGAGTATTCTTATGCCACCCAATATGTTACACAGTAGCTTAATTAAGCTTAGATAATAGAACAGAGTAGCAATTTATGAAAGACTTTTCTTGGTGACGTTTTGGGAAAGTGTGCCACAATTCAACTTAAAGGGTGTGTGCCACTGTAATGTGTATGCATATACGCCTTCATGCTGGAGTGAAGGTTACCAACAGGCCTGGAGAAAAATGTCCTGTTTGTTTAACAGAGGCTTAATGTGCGAAAATCGGCAACTGAAGCTTTTCATGGCAGGGTGGTAAATAGCATCCCATTAAGCCTCTATGAAAGGGATGGGACATTTTTTCTCTAGCCAGTTGGCCACCCTAGCTGGGGTGTGGTTCTGCCTTTAGTGTACTGTCAGGAACATGGCAGCATCGCGGCACAGAAAAGACTTGCAGAATGCCAGCATGACACTATGTATAGTCTGGTCCCTAAGAACATGCTTCTGTCCAGGAATGTCATGTGCACTTTCTGGCATCCATGATTAACTCTGGCAACTAATTAACAAATGTGTGAGTTAAAAACGAATATAAATATGTTTTACCAAAATCTTGCATAATCATGGTATGAGGCATTTTGGACTCCTGTGTCTGTAGCCCAAGACTTCCACCACCTGGATCCATAATCAGGTACACTCATTCACAAACTGTAAAAAGAAAATTATGCAGTTAAGTATTACAAACACAAACTATATACAATACTTTTGCACTATGTATACTTCAATGCAAACATATTTAGGTATGTGGTGTTGTTTATACAAGGACTCTATAGGTGGTACAGGATACAACAATCTGCCTCCTAACTGGGTTGGTCCATCATTAAGAAAATAATATTGTACCTTTCGGGCACAGTTCAAGGTGATGGTATCAACGTATACAGTCTTGAAAGGCTTAGCCCTACAGTCCTCAAAGATGTCTTTGCCCTCCTCCCACATAATGACATCACAATAACCATGATTGAAGCACCTCACATGATTCACAGATATGGTTCTTGCCTGTTCCACAACAATGGATCTTTCCTTTTTGAAATCTAGTCAAACCCAAGAACTTGGGGAGCACCCCAAGACCTTTTTCCCCACTTAATTTTGGTGGCCTGGATGAAGGGTTGATGTAAGGACAAAGAATCTTTAGATGAAGCAGATTCACAGTAATCAATACACTAGGCCTGAAATGGACATGTAAAAATCCTAATGGGGAATAAGGTTAAACCAGTGTCAAATCAGTCCCAAATCAGCTTTCAAAAGCAAAGGAGCAACATAAATAATGCTACCAATCCTACTGGTAAATGGGATTATAATTTACCAAAGGTGTTTAAATTAATGCTATTGCTATCTCTTCTGCAAAAAACAACAACAACGAAATATCAGCAGAGCAACTGAGTGATAAGTAGTACACTCAGGTGCTATTTTAATGAAGTTATTAGAAAATACAACATGTAACTAAAATGTTCCAATTATGATATTGTCGAAGGCTTTCACGGTCAGAGTTCATTGGTTCTTGTAGGTTATCCGGGCTGTGTAACCGTGGTCTTGGAATTTTCTTTCCTGACGTTTCGCCAGCAACTGTGGCAGGCATCTTCAGAGTAGTAACACTGAAGGACAGTGTCTCTCAGTGTCAAGGGTGTAGGAAGAGTAATATATAGTCAGAAAGGGGTTGGGTTTGAGCTGAGTATTGTCCTGCAAAAGTATTGTCCTGTAAGTATCAAGATAATGTGCTAATGAGGGTATGGTATGTTAATATGGAACCATTGTATCCTGAAGTGATCTGTTAATGTGTGTAATCCAAAGCTAATCTGTATGGCTATTGTTGAATGCTGTCTTTGTCTGGAGGTTTTTCAGGGCAGGAAGCCAAGCCTTATTCATTCTTAAACTCTCCTCTTTTCTGTTAAAGTTGTGGTGATGTTTATGAATTTCAATGGCTTCTCTGTGCAATCTGACAAAATAGTTGGTAGAATTGTCCAGTCTTTCAGTGTCTTGGAATAAGACCCTGTGTCCTGTTTGTGTCAGTCCATGTTCAGCCACTGCTGATTTCTCAGGTTGGCCAAGTCTGCAGTATCTTTCATGTTCTTTTATCCTTGTTTGTATGGGACCACAAAACGCAGCATACAAACAAGGATAAAAGAACATGAAAGATACTGCAGACTTGGCCAACCTGAGAAATCAGCAGTGGCTGAACATGGACTGACACAAACAGGACACAGGGTCTTATTCCAAGACACTGAAAGACTGGACAATTCTACCAACTATTTTGTCAGATTGCACAGAGAAGCCATTAAAATTCATAAACATCACCACAACTTTAACAGAAAAGAGGAGAGTTTAAGAATGAATAAGGCTTGGCTTCCTGCCCTGAAAAACCTCCAGACAAAGACAGCATTCAACAATAGCCATACAGATTAGCTTTGGATTACACACATTAACAGATCACTTCAGGATACAATGCTTCCATATTAACATACCATACCCTCATTAGCACATTATCTTGATACTTACAGGACAATACTTTTGCAGGACAATACTCAGCTCAAACCCAACCCCTTTCTGACTATATATTACTCTTCCTACACCCTTGACACTGAGAGACACTGTCCTTCAGTGTTACTACTCTGAAGATGCCTGCCACAGTTGCTGGCGAAACGTCAGGAAAGAAAATTCCAAGACCACGGTTACACAGCCCGGATAACCTACAAGAACCAATGTTCCAATTATGACTCGATAAAACAATTATATAGAAAAATATAGAAAGTGGTAAGGAAGTAGAAATATTTCATACTTTAGGTTGGTTGACATTAAAATTATTAATGTGTACGTGCTGCAATTGCACTTTTTGAGAGTTGGGTATTTTCTCAGGAAGTGGCAAATTTAAAAACCATACACTAGAATGATGGTGGAGCAACAAGTCTGTAAGAGTTCTGAGACAAGGTAACTGTGGAGTGTAGATATCTGATCACAACAAACCCTCTGTTGTTCATAGGAAATGCTTCCAACTTCTTTTATGATGTTTACCTAAAAACTGTGATTCACATCATTCAGAAAATCCACTATAAAACACAACAGAGTACTACTTTGATCCAGTACTCTTGGAACAGATTCATATTCTATTTTGATAGGAGTTTTTTTTGTTGATACAGAAGAGTCAAAGCATTAGAGTCTGAAAATGTTTTCTTTCAGAAAAGTATCTGGTACTTTTAAAACAATAGCAAAGAGACACATTCCTATAGCGCTTTGCACTGAACAAGTATTTTTAACTCCCTCTTCTCAATTTCAGACTCTTCTATCAGAAAATGTTGGATTCTTTACAAAACTGCCCAGAATCTACATTTAATTTTCATAAAAGCCTTAAACTGAACCCATTGAAGAAGGAAGTCCTGTGGCTGGGCCAGGGAGATTTGTATGGGGGATTCCATCTTCCCACTTTGGACGGGGTTCAGCTGGAACCAGTGACCTCAGTCAAGAGGTCTTGATCTTGGATGCCTCCTTATCCTAAGTCACACAAACTGCCAGGACGGCATTTTTTCATCTACGCCAGGCCTTGGCAGTTAGCCCCCTGCATATCTCCGACCTACCTAGCCACAGTGATCCATGAGACGGTCACCTCTAGACTAGACTACTGTAACTTGCTCTACACAGGGCTATCCTTGAGACTGATCCAGAAACTGCAACTGATCCAGAATGCTGTGCGTGAGTCTTAACAGGGACCCCTTGGACAGAACATATCCAACCTATGCTCCACCAGCTGCACTGACTCCAAACTGAATTCCAGATCATGTTCAAGGTTTTGGTATTAACCTTCAAGGCCCTCAACAGTCTGGGACCACTGTATCTGTGGGACTGCCTCTCCATATATACTCCCCAGACAGCCTGACGATCAGCTGGGCATAATCAATTGGCGATCCCTGGCCTTAAGAACATCCGGCTGTCCTTGTCCAGGGCCAGTCCTTTCTTGGCCCTGGCTCCAGCCTGGTGGAACTCTTTGTCTAATGAGACCCGCACCCTGTGGGATTTGGCCCAATTCTGCAGGGTATGTAAGATGGAGATGTTCCGCCAGGTCTATGGTTGAGGGCAGCAACGGGTACCATTAGAAGCTGGCCTCCCTCCCTTCCCCTCCCCCCTTTTCCCTTCCCCATTTTCCTATTCCCATCTCCTGTCCTTTTTCCTGACCATCTCCTATCTCCTGAAGTAGGACATCCAAAAGATGGTTGATTGACAGCCACCAGAAGAACATAACTCCTCGATAGGAATGGATAAGATGCCACTAGATATATGATTATTCTCAGAGCTATTTTAATCTAATGCTTTAAACTGTTGTGTATATTATTTATCACTGCTTTTATGTTTGTTTATGTATACTGATGTTAGCTGCCCTGAGCCCAGCTTTGATGGTGGAGGGTGGAATATAAGTAAATTTTATTATTATATTTTTATTATAGCATATAATAGTATAATAAACAGGCCTTCTTTTGTTCTATCCTCTTATAAGAATAAAGTACCTTTGCAAAGAAATGAGCAGCTTACAAACTATGGCACAAAGCCAGGCTTGTAACTGACCTGATATGTAAACCACCTGCAATAAATAAAAATTGCCTCCAGATGACCAGGCAAATCTCCAGTACCAAAGGGACAGAGGTGTGTTCAGTTATAGGGGCCTTTAGTACTTCACACAGGTATGAATTAACTGTATATGTTTCATCTCAAGACTGATATCATCTGTGCTGGAACTGGTCACTAGAAGCCTCTGCACAGGGACAGTGCTTAAATGAGACAACTTCGCTTTGGCTGTCCTCCAATCCCCTTGCAATAATCATTCAACAAAGGTGGAAGGTACAGCAAGAACCTAAGCAATGTAGAGCCTGGCTCTGACAGGATCTAGTCAGCAGGAGGCAACCCAGTTTACGATATGTTAATCTGTTCTTGCCAACATATCCAAACCCAAAAAATTCTGGGGTAGCATACCCGAAGTTGTTCATGATGGAAAAAATGGATCCCTTTCAGTGGAAAAAGTTAGCGTATCTACCTTTTTAAAAAATGGTGCATAAGTGACTAAGAACTGAGAACCTGGCTGTTAAGATGAAGATAGCAGCATGGGTGTGGCATAGCCATAACAAAGCCAAGGACCTAAGCCAAGTGATATGATCTTACATAGATGGTACTTGTTTATGGGAAAATGGAATACAATGAGAACACCAGTCATACTGTATCCTGGGAAAGAAATGGGAAGGGGGTAAAATAGTTAAAAGTGTTGAAAAACGGTCACTGTGCCTCTATCCCCACTCGAGAATGGGTGGCTCCCCTAAACCAAGAGAGAGAAAAAGCAATGTAGCAGAGAACAGGCTCTTCCATCTCTCTTCCTCCAAGGTTCACCTGGAATACGGCTTTGGACCTGTTTTCAAGTAGGTAACTATGAGAAGTGCTCTTGAAATTTGCAGTAATTTGGAGGGCTTAACTTTTAGATGGGCTGGGGAATGAATCAGAAGGGCAGATTTCAGTGGCAGAACTGAATTTTATTATTAGGTAACCACCTGCAGTTAGCCTTTATGAATTCACTCTTCTGAGTTGCTTAGCCTGGGATATATTTTGTCTTTTTTCCTTCCACTGTTCATGTATTCGTTCTGAGCCTTCATGATTCCATTTTATTCTGTTGGTGTGAGACTGGTTATTTTAAACTACTGCGTTTATGTTCCTTACTGGTACAGCATAGCCCACTGAGACAAAATATTTACAGGATGCATACTCAAGATCATCTAACAAACATCTTCCAAAAGATAACAACTCAAGTAGAGTAAAGGGGATGGATGCGGCATCAGGGCTAGTATCAAACTTTTATTTATACTTTATCCGCTCCACTTAATATTTCCCCCTATTCTTTCAATAATTAATATTTCCCCCTATTCTTTCAATAATTAATTTGTATTTATGAATGTACAACCAGAACCAACGGATGATAGTTATTCCATAATAATTAATGCAGATTGCAAGGATTCTATGAAGTAAGGCTGTGCGAGAAGACCAGAATCTACCTTGCCCTAGCAGGCAGGGCAGTTCTTCGATGTAATGCCACAAACTAGTATCCATGTAACTCTTCATAGGGTCAGGTAGCACATAAAACCAGTAAGGACACAGAGACATTTAAATCTTGCTCACCCATTAACTCTCTCTGTGCAAGTCACATGCTTCCAACTTCAGTTTCTCATCAACAAAACAGGTGTATTAGTGCTCTCCTTCACAAAGGTTCCAGGGTTGTCAAATGGAAGGCAAGTTTGACTGATACTATGAGATTTCTCCCATAGTCAGTCTTGTTGGCCTTGAGAAAATCATAATTTCTGACTCTCAGTGTCCCATCTGAAAAGCAGGAATAACAGTGGTCTAACTCAAGGGGTTGTTTGAGAAAGCACCAAGAATAAAGAATTATAAAAATGCAACTCTGCATGAAAATGACATATACTGGTTAGTGAAAGAATCTAATACATACTACAGATGCCATAACAAATAAAATAAACAGTAGCACTGAAAACATTATGGTAAGTAATGGGTGGGAAAACTAGGTTCAATGCAGTGCAATGTACTTGGGCAAATCACTCTCTCTTAACTTTACCAAATAAAGAGGGTTCAGTGCAGGCTTGGCATCAGAGGTCAACAAAGTCAGGCATTTGCTGGAGCCACACAACAGCAAAGGGGCACACCATGAGATCAAAGACACCAGTACCTTATTTTAAATCTTTTTGTTTTATTTTTGCAGTGTGCAAGCAGTCCTGCAGCACCCACACTAGTGGAGGGATTTGTTCCCAGGCTGGTTAAGGTGATGACTCAAGCCCACAAAGATGGATTAGCTTGACTATTGTGAAATGCTCTATGTGGGGCTACCCTTGAAGACTAACTGGAAAATACAAAAGGTGGCAGCCTGTGTGTTATTAGGGATGGGCAGCATAGATCATGTAACACCTATGCTGTGATTCTTTCATTGGTTGTCTATTGGTTTCAGAGTCCAATCCAAGGTGTCGGTGCTTACCTTTAAACCCTTGCATGACCTGCAGCCCCAAATACCTGAAGAACTGCCTCTCCTGGTATAAACCCATGCAATAGCTTCACTCAGCATAGCAATGTTTTTTAACCATTCCTACCCTGATCCTTCACAGGCTTTATTGTGGCTGCTCCAGTGGAATGAACTTTTGGAGAAAATCAGAAGCTCTACATCTCTCTCACGGTTTCAGAAAGCATGTAAAATAGAATTCTTTCAGAGAGCCTTTGGTTCCCCAAGCTGCCCAGAGAGCCCAGCTTGAGAACTAAGCTGGGCTGGCCACAGTTAATATTTGGATGGGAGACCACCAAGGAAGACAGGGGTCGCCTAGAGTCAGTTGCAGCCAAACACCACATTCTTCTTAAACCCTCAAGATGACTGTTTTGTGGATGCCATTAATTTGAAATCTTTCTCTCCGATGGCTGTTTTAGTTTGTTGTTTTTGGAATTATGATTTTTGTACTGTTTTTGCTGTCCTTACTTACCGCAGGTCCCAATTATCTGGGGAAAAGACCCGCTTATACGTTTTTCAAATAAATAAGTAAAATAGCTGGACTGCTTAGCCTCAGAATTGGAAAGCTGTGCCAAATTTAGTAAGCCTGAAAATATAAACTTCTTCATTGTGAGGAAAGGGCAGGAGAATACACTGCAAAGAAGTCAGGCACAGAACATTGAGGGAGACCAGTAGCTGCTGCCTAGGAACTCAATGTCATCCATCTTGCTGGGGCCTCCTACCTCGCCTTTACCATTTATGACCCCTTCAGATGGCCCCAGGAAGAAATTAAGGCAGTGGTAGAATAACTCACTGCAGTGAAGACTGACCAGGAACAGAAACAAAGGGCATCTTTTACAGTGATCAAAAGGTCTTTTATTGTTAGAAGGGTTGATGCCCAATTCGGAGAGCGGCACAATGGCATTGAGATAGGAAGCTCTGCTGTGAATTCATGTTTTAGTTGTTTTATCTCAAATTGGTCACTGAATTTTAACTTATTAGCCACTACAGTACCGAGAGTGCTGGGGGGGGGGGGGAGCTGCTATTATTTTCCACGAGCTACAAGCGTAATTTTGACAAGACTACAAAAGCGTTATTGCTGACAAAAGTGTTATTGGAACAACAACACAGCCTGTCTGAGGATCTTCCTTTGCTCCCTTCGTGCCTGTGTGCGCCCACTTACCCACCTGGCTACCACAATGCACTGACCGGTAAACCGGGATAAAAGCATTGTGCGTGCAGTAATGGATGAAATGCCTGTAAGTTTCCTGCTCTTGTATTAAAGGGAATGTTTGGGGGGCGATGGAAACCCCACTACATATCTCTTTGCTGGAACCCATAAAGTTTAGAGTTGGCCCTGGATCCGAGTTTATTCCCAAGTAAATGGCTACAGCGCCATACATAAACAATGAACTCCAGGCATATTACCTATGCACAGAAACAAAGGGGAACACGCCAGCGAGCACATCTCCACACGTCAAACACGGGGCGGGGGAGGGGGCATGAAATGCCCCAATGAAGACTGAAACGCGGTGCGGGGAAGAAGAGCGGCAGGGCTGCGACTTGCAGCCGCGCCCTTTAGTTGGAGGTATATCTAAACCCCGATCCTTTACACGCGCGCAAGGAAGCCCCTTAGGTTTGGACCGCACCAAGTTAAAAAAACAAACAAACGCGCGTACAGCTGTAATCCAAGACTTGCAAACCCTAGGCACAGTTACTTGACAAACGCTGTGTGTGTGTGCGAGTAAAGTGCCTTCAAGTCGCAGCCGACTTATGGCGACCCCTTTTTGGGGTTTTCATGGCAAGAGACTGACAGAGGTGGTTTGCCAGTGCCTTCCTCTGCACAGCAACCCTGGACTTCCTTGGCGGTCTCCCATCCAAATACTAACCGGGGCTGACCCTGCTTAGTTTCTGAGATCTGACGAGATCAGGCTAGCCTGGGCCATCCAGGTCAGGGACTCTTAAAAAAAAACCCCACCGACAAATCTTTCCTCTGCAAGCAAAGGCTCGAGGAGGCAGCCACCCGGAGAAACACAAACAAGAACGCCCGCAGGGGTTTTCGTTTCCGACGCGCGCACTCGCGTCCGGGACGACGACGACGCGAGAGCGCGCCCGAGTGGGGCGCGCCTCCCTAACCCTCCTCTTCCTCCCGCTTCCAATCAGCGCCCGTGAAGAGCAAACAATAAAGCGGCGCTTTGCAGCCCGCAGCCGGGCAAAAGGGGGTGGGGTTGTACCCATCCTTCCCCGGGGCGGTGTTGCGCGGATGCGCGGCCGAGGGAGGGCAGGGAGCCAGCCGGCTGGCCGGCCGGCGGTGCCGAGCGCGGGGCCCGACAGGACGGAGGCAGGGAAGGGCGGCCGGGGCCAGCCAGCCGTGGAGGCAAACAAAGGGGCGGCGGGCGGTTCGGCTGAGCGCCTTAGACGGGGCGGGAAAGTAACGTCCTCTTTGCAGCGTCCCGGCTCAGCGATGGATTGGGGCCTGCCGCGCTTTTTTCCGCCTGGGCCTAGCCAGCGCCGAGGCGGAGGGAGACGGGGACGCGCGATTTTTTTTTGGGGGGGGGTGTTTGCCCCCCTTTTTAAAAAGGACGGCCGGAGTTTCTCCTTTTCTGTAAATATGGGAAATGGGGGGGGGAAGGGGGGCCGGCGCGCTCAGCGCTCCTCGCTCGGAGAGGCGGGCGCCATTTTGTCCGCCGCCATTTTCTAGCCGCCTCACAGGCCCCGGCCCCGACTCGGCGGCAGAACACTGCCGAGGTACTGGTCTCTATTCCCCCCCTCCCTCTCCTCCGCCGTCTCCTTTCGGGCCCGTAAAAATTTGTAAGGTTTTAACAAAGAAATAAAGCGGATGCGGCCCGGGATGCGGCGGCGTCACGGCTAGGCCTCGGGGCGCGGCCTGCGCTGAGGCCTGCGCGCGGCCTGCCGCCTCCCCCCTTCTTAGGGTTTTATTTCCCCCTCAGGTAACGCCCCCGCTCCCCTTTTTCCGCGGCCGGGCGCCCTCGTCCCCCTCCTCACCTTCGCTTGGCGGGCTCGGGCCCGAGCGGGGAGGTGGAGGCGGCGAGACTCGGCCGCCTCGGCTGCCGCTTTCGGGGCCTGGCATTCGGGTCCGCCAGGTTCGAGGCCTGCACCAATCACAGGCCAGGGCTAGGAAACGGCAGGCGGGCGAGAGCGCGCGCGGCCTGCTCGCTTGCTCTCGCCCCCCCCTTCATCTTTTTCGCCCCCTCCCTTCCCCCACTCGCAGTCTCCCGACCAGCCGTCGCTGGAGCGCGTCATCCGGGCACACGGCGGCTCCTCTCGCGCCCCCCCTCCCTCCCTCCCGCTGGGAGCATGCGTAACAAAGCGGATTGAAGCCGCTGCCAATAACTTTGCCATTAGACGAGAGGTTGGGGAGGAGGGCGAGCGAGACAAGACAATACACAAAAGGCGGAAGGTTTCGGGGCGGGGGGCGCGTTCAAAGAGAAGGCACCTGCAAGAACTGCCCGGAGGGGGGGAGGGAAGACGGAAAAAAGAGGGGAGGAAAAAAAGATACCCCCTCCCCAAAAGGCCAGAGAAGGACAGGAAGATAGATCATGCGTTTGTCAGATTCCTAATTACATTGCTAGTCCCCTAAAAATATGAATAAGAATGGTAAAGTCATATGCCAATATAGTTTGGCTGCAGCTAGGATGGTTATTGCTAACTCTTGGAAGCTTGTAAATAGACCTCTAATTAAGGACTGGAGGGAAAAAAAACTATGATTATATATGCGGATGGCTAAATTAACCGATTCCCTGCAGGGGAAGGCTATGGAAGATTTTTAAAACTACGTGGTCCGAAGCATTCGCGTATTGGGATAAACTGGCAAAAATGAATTTTGTGTGTATAGTGAGCAAGTTGTAGATTTAGTTTTGTGATTTCAACTAATGATAAAACGATTTATTAACAAACTGTTTAGACACTTCTCCGGAAGTTCAACATGGTGGTGGGAGGGTTTAAGGGTACACTGGTGGAGGGAGGTGGGAATATAATGGATAAGATAATTGTAATAAGAATGTAATAACTGTATGTTTGGTTAGTTTTTGTGAATTTCTTTATAGATATATCATTCTTATGTAGCTATCTATAGTTACATTTTTTTCTCTTTTTTATTTCCTTTGTTTGTATTTTGTTTTTGTTTTTGTTTGAAAATTTATTAAAAATTTTAATTAAAAAAAAGATATCCTCTCCCCAAAAGGCCAGAGAAGGACAGGAAGATAGATCATGTGTTTGTCAGATTCTCTCCTAATTACATTGCTAGTCCCCAAAACAATATATTTACTATTGTTGATCATCGTTATTACTATTATCATATGCATATTTTTCCTGTGGGGTTTACAGTCAGAAAAATAGTAAAATGCAATTTACAGAAATGCAATAAAAAATTCCCAAGTTCCGGGCATGTGATAAATTATTGTGAGTTCAGTGGCGCTGGTGTGCATGCTTAAGGGTCATTGGATAACTGGTTCCATCCCCCCCCCCATTGTGTGTGTGTGTTAAGTGCCGTCAAGTCGCTTCCGACTCATGGCGACCCTATGAATGAAAGTCCTCCAAAATGTCCTATCTTTGACAGCCTTGCTCAGATCTTGCAAATTGAAGGCTGTGGCTTCCTTGATTGAGTCAATCCATCTCTTGTTGGGTGTTCCTCTTTTCCTGTTGCCCTCAACTTTTCCTAGCATGACTGTCTTTTCCAGTGACTCTTGTCGTCTCATGAGGTGACCAAAATACGATAGCCGCAGTTTAGGCATTTTAGCTTCTAGGGTCAGTTCAGGCTTGATTTGATCTATAACCCACTGATTTTTTTTGGGGGGGGGGCAGTCCACGGAATCCGTAACACTCTCCTCCAACACCACATTTCAAAGGAATCTATTTTCTTCCTATCAGCTTTCTTCACTGTCCAGCTTTCACACCCATACATAGTAATAGGGAATACGATGGCATGAATTAATCTAGTCTTGGTGGCCAGTGACACATCCTTACACTTCAAAATCTTTTCTAGCTCCTTCATGGCTGCCCTTCCCAGTCTCAATCTCCTTCTGATTTCTTGGCTGCAGTCTCCCTTTTGGTTGATGGTGGAGCCAAGGAATAGAAAGTCTTGAACAATTTCAATTTCCTCATTGTCAACCTTAAAGTTGTGTAATTCTCCTGTAGTCATTACTTTTGTTTTCTGGATGCACACCTTAACGTGGTGAGGGGGTTTGTGTGTGTCAGGGAAGCTGAGAGCAATACCGTAAGGGGTCTAGACTCTATCAAGAGACTAAACTCCTAGCTGTGAGGGTTCTTCAGCCAACCTTGGCAATCCCAAAAAGTCACTCGCTCAGACAGGCAGGTCTAAAGCAGGTAAACGTTTATTCAGGAGCCGCAGGTACAACATGAGCAATCCACAGTTTCAAAGCTGCTAATGGCAAACCAAACTACAAAGCATAACTTTAAGCATGGAGTCATCCCAGGTGCAAAGCTAAGCGGCCTGGGAACTACGAGATAACAGCACCTTGCCTGCTAGAGACTCAAGGCCAGAACGGGGGGGGGGGGGGAGAGGGAAACAGCTTGAACAGAGAATCAAAACCAAAGAATAACATAGGAACAGGAATGGGTCTAACTCATGTCAAGAGCCTCTCTGACTCCTGACCGCTTGAACACATTTGATATACTTGAACAGAATGATATACAGAAGGATACACTTGAACAGAAACAAGCATGACCCATGGCAAGACTCCACACTAGCAGAGTCACTCAAGACGGAATGGTCACAGCTGAGACACCAGACGAAGATGCATCCATCCCCTTAAGGGATCAATGGCCACATCCGCAGAAGAGAACAGGCAGTTCCAATGGGGATGGGGGCAGAGGAATCCCTGAAGGTTAGCTACTGGGCAGCAGCAGTAGTGGAAGGTGACACTGGCGGAGGATCTTTTGTAGACAACGGCAGTGCCACTACGGCTAACCCTGGTTAGTACTGCGCAGAAGGAGGCACTGGTAAACCACTTCTGACCAACCTTTACCTTGAAAACCCTATGATGTGACAAACCCCCCTCCCATTACAAAACTTAAATGGGTTACCTTGGCCTAACCTACCTCACAGGGTGGTATAAATGAAGGAGGGGAGAACCGATTTGACTAACATGAGCTTGGAGGGAGGAACGATGTGGTAAAAATATAACATACTGGTTTAAGGAAAGCCAAAAAAGTGGCTACTGACTTTTTAAGGTGCTGCATCACCTGATTCCATAACATCGGTCCCTGTTCCTCAGACCAGTTTGGCTAGGATGTAAGCCTTACAGTTTCCATTAAGAGAACTGCTGGCACCAAATGAAGAGCTTTTTAATGCCACCTTTTCACAGCAGGACTGAAAAGGTGGCATAGAAACAAAGAAATTTTGTATCCTATCACCCTGCATAGGATGCATTTTGTAGCCTGGTTTTTTTTTTTTTTTTTGGCAATGTGAAGGAAGGATCCACTCTTAGCATCTGAAGAAGTAGGCTCTTGTCCAAAAAAGCTTACACTGAATTAAAATTTGGTTAGTCTTTAAGGTGTCTCAAGACTCCTTATTATCAAGGACTTTGGTTTTCCTTGAAACAAATATTTCCCATTCTTTACCTTTTATAGAACACTAGCCAATTTTATTGTTTGGTTTTTATAACACGCTGTCAGTATACATGGCTTGGAAGCAATGAGGTAAGTCCCTGCCCCCAAGGAGTTTGCAGTTTTAGATAGACTGGAAAAGAGTGGACGGAGGGGGGGGATAATGATAGGTAAATGTAGTTATACCCATTTAATGCTCAGTTACAGCTGGAAAATGCCAAAGGCTGTAAGGAAAGGAAGGCTCTGAGGAAGAACAAGCAGGAGAATTGTGTACCTATTCTCAGGCGTGCATGGGTCGAACTTAATGGTTGAGCGATTTTAGACTTATATTTATACTAATTCCAAACATGTAATATTTTTTTAAATTAAGCGCTTAACGGCTTTTATGAGTGTGAGATTGTAAGATGTTATAGGGGCTCACACTTGATGCACTTTTATATGCGTTATGTATGTATATCTGGTATGTTTTTATGCTGGTCTTGGACTGTATTAAACTCTTTGTGTACCTATTCATGTGAGAAAATGCCGTGCATTGAGGCTTTTTCCAATAGCTACTTTCCATGGGATTGCTAGCAAAAATGCAAACCCTTCTTTAGGATTTTAGTTTTCCTTTTAAAAAACTGGTTCCTGTGCTTGAGTTTTTAAGCAAACTATCCAGTTCTATACTTTAGGCACATTCCTGAGATATAGGAAGACCAATTTTGGTGTAAGATTCTCCTCCCTCTGGTCAGAGTTTCTGTATGATAGCAGCACGAAAGCAAGAAATGCAGTGGATTTCACTGTATCTGCTTACAGGGAAAAAATTACCCATATTTTTACCTCCTGTGCATGTGAGAATTTTATATCGTACTGTACTTGTGATAATGATGCCGACGGGCTGAGTTGGTTTAGAACAGGGGTGTTGAACTCCATTGTTACGAGGGCCGGATATGACATAAATGTCACTTGGTCGGGCCAGGCCATGCCTCGCCAGCCCAGATTGAGGGGGGGGCTGCCTTGTTTGGCTCGTGGTCCAGGTAAGAGCTCTTAAGGGGCTGGATTCGGCCCTCGGGCCTTACGTTTGACACCCCTGGCTTAGAACGTTCAGCTGCTCAGGAATCTTGGGGAGCACAGAAGACGAACAGATAAAATCATGTCAATTTAAATGGATGGAAAACCTTAACGAGATTATAACAACGGACGAATGGGAACAACTGTTTCGTAGAAATCTCAAATTCACCCTCTGTCAAGGGATCCAAGAAAATTGGTTGAAAATGTTGCCTAGATGGTACATTACGCCGAGCGATATCCAGAACATGAACAGCTTGACATCTGGTTTGTGTTGGAAGTGTGGTAAAGCTAGCGGCACCTTTTATCACTGTTGGTGGACATGTACATCAGTCCAGAAATTTTGGAAGAAAATTCATAACAGAAATTATAATTGGTCAACCTATCACATATGATCCTAAATTATTCCTCCTGAGTAAAATACCGGATGAATGCAGTAAAGACCAACAGATCATATTAAAATACCTAATCACAGCGGCAAGAACAGTGTTAGCATCACTGTGGAAAACAGATAAAATACCAAAAATCGAAATTTGGATTGACAAAGCGTATGAATTCATAACAATGGCACATCTAACAGAAATATTACAAACAGATACTCAAAGATCAAATAAAGACAAATGGCACGCCTTCTATGAATATATTAAAAACAAAAAACAATAATAAAATCTTATAAACATTATGAAAGTTAAGTTGACGATCAAATATATTATGTAAACAAATGACAGTAATTTGAATTTTATAAGGGGGTAGAACTATGTAGCTTCTTGTTAATATTACATGTTGTTTAACCGATAGTTTCCCCCTCCCCTTTTCTTTTTTCCTGTATCCCTATTTAATATTACAAACCAATAAAAATATTTATTAAAAAAAAAGGAATCTTGGGGAGCAGTCCAGCTTTCCTGAGGAATGGGAAAGTTGTCATTTTGGCTGGGATTAAAATTCCATACAAAAGATGCTGGGAAAAGGTTCTAGGATGTGGAAAGCGATATGGGACAGAAAGCCCAGAGACAAAGAAACAGAGAAGGATGCAAAGGAGACTGTGGACTTGAAACGGTGGTGGTTGTACCTGTGGATGTTTTGGAATTTTGAGAAAAAACAGTGGAGGCTGCCATGGGGTGGGGCCAATCAAAATGCTGAGATAATCTAAGCCCAACATCTTCCTAGGATTGGGAGACTTGCAAATGGGTGCTCAGCGCAAAGGGGAAGTGGTGTCTGCACTTCTGAAGCACTTCTTGCACCAAGGGGAAAGGAGTAGAAAGATTGGTTTCACTTTTCAGGGAAAGAGGAGGGCTTGCTCCATACGTGGCCAAAGGGAGAGGTTGCCAAACTCAGATATAAGTCTGTCTATGGCCAAAGGATGCCCTGACCTGGATGGCCCAGGCTAGCCTAATCTCGTCAGATCTCAGACGCTAAGCAGGGTCAGCCCTGGTTAGTATTTGGATGGGAGACCACCAAGGAATACCACGGTTGTTATGTTGAGGAAGGCACTGGCAAACCACCTCTGTTAGTCTCTTGCCATGAAAACCCCAAAAGGGGTCACCATAAGTCGGCTGCGACTTGACGGCACTTTACACACACACATGTCCAAAGGAAGGGTGAATGGGGCAAGCTGGCCTGAGCTTGGTCCCTTTCCAGTCAGATGACAAGGAGGGACCCCAAGATTCTGGTTTCCCTCTGTTCCATTCAACACCTTTTGGATGTTATCCCCAAGATTCTAGAAGCAGCTGGGTGTCAGGAAACATAAGCAGGTATGTCTTTGGGGATTGCCTGACTAAATAGAACCAGAAAACCTGGTAGGTGAAGAATCTTCAGGAAAAGGGCAGGGATGTAGTATAACTTGTATACTAAGTGAGGGGAAGGGATGTTACAAAGGCCGGTAAAACAAAATGCAGGGTTAAGACAGGTGGAAGAAGACAGTGGCATTGGCCAGGAAGTAGAGCAGGGTACAGATTGAATAAAATAGATAAAGGCAGGAACCTGCTTTGGAGACTTGAAGAGAGGAGGAGGCAAGGAGAAAAATCTTGCTGGGGCTGTGTATTTTTGTAAGGACAGCTGAGAATGGCTCAGGATCCAAGGATGCTGTGCAGTTGCTAGGTCTGGATTGTGATGGAAATCATGCTAGCTTTCTTCTACCATGCTATACCATTGTAATCTAGGAACCCTAAGAGAGCAATGAGGACCAGAAAGTATGCTTGTGGGGTAGGTGGCATTGAATTGCCAGTGTGGTATAGTGGTTAGAGTGTCAGACTAGGATCTGGGAGACCAAGGTACAAATCCCCACTTTTCCATGGAAACTTGCTGGGTGACCTGAGGCCAGTCTAACATACTCAGCCTAACCTACCTTACAGGGCTGTAATAAGGACAACACGGTGGAGAGGAGAGGGATGTAAATTACTTTGGGTCCCCATTGGGGAGACAGAAATGAAATTACTTATAAAGTCAATAAGGAAATGATTTGAATGAGCCAGCCAATTGTAATTTGGCTAGATTTAGGGACCATTCCTAAGAAAGTCCCATTTTATTCAGTGGGGCTTGCTCCCAAGAAAGTGTCCTTAGGATTGCATTGCAAGTTCCTTTCACAACTTTAATAGAATTGCCAGCCAGTCTGCAAAGGCATAATTTTAGATTGTCATCATCTTTTTTTCTCATTAGTGAGACAATATTTTGGCAGTTTAATTTGTTTTTCCACTCTTTCCCCCACGAACTTATTTCTCTGGAAAAACATACACAACTCTTTATTTTTTTAAAGGACCTGCTGAAACCTCAAGATGTGTCATTAAACAACAACAGTTGGCAATGGCGAGTCTTTTGGAATGAAGCCTAAATACCAGGCCTACACAATAAGACAGAAAAGTCACAAAGCAATTGCTCTCTCTCCCTCCAAAACACAAAGGTTTAATACTTTAAGGCTCACTTTGTGAAAAGGATGGTTCTGGAAACTTCTCCTTTGTGGAGTTGCATCTTCACCTTGACTTAGCCTAAGTGCAGACATCTTGCATTTTTCGCTTATGGAGAGACTAAAATATCCCCGAAAGCAGCAGGAAATTAATTTTAGCAATCATTGAATGTATTGCTAATTGCTTTTGTTTTTATTCGTGCAAGTGGAAATGAGGGTGGGCAGCACTTTATGCCCAGGGCGTTCTTTGTCAGCCAGTAGTGACTAGTTTGTGGTATTAAGGTAGTCTACACATCTATGAGAGATGGGAGAACCAGTGGCGGAGGGGGGGGAGTTTTGCCAGATCTAGCTTTGGAAACCTCTGGAGATTTAGGGATAGAGCCAGGGGAGGAAAGAGACCTCAGTGGGGTACAATGCCATAAAGTCCACCCTCCAAAGCATCCATTTTCTCCTGGGTAACTGATCTCTGTAGTCTGGAGATGAGCTGTAATTCCAAGGAATCCCACCTGGAGGCTGGCCCCCCTATATCACCAAGTCTTTGGCTGACTTCAAGATCAAGAGAGATGCTCAAACCTCTCCCTTCTAGATTCCCGAAAGCTGGGAGGTATGAGTTAGTCAGGCCCGTCAATTTCTTCATGCCCTTTTTCTTTTTTGTGCAAAGTAATTTGTTATAGGGGAAGGAGATTAGGGGAGGTTGGGGGGGATTGTGATGCTGGTCCCATTGTGACTCTCTGCCTGTGATCAGTGTTGCTTGCTTAATCACCAGCCAGAGTAGCAGGCTGGGAAGGATACTGGGGAGCAGCAAGGAGAGAAAGATAACACCCCCATCTTTGTGAAGGGCAAGTAGGAAGAAAGGGGAAGGAGGGGAGGGAAGGAGAGGGAAGAGCAAAGGGTCCTTTTTTTCTTTCTTTCTTTTGTCTGACAAACAGCCCTTTGAAATGGTGAATAAAGAGGAAGACCCCCAAGCAGAGGCCCAGCAGCACTCAAGCTCCCTCGTGGGAAGTGATCAACCTCCCTGCTGCTTCCTGCTCTCATTATGGCAAACCCTGGCACCCTGAACCGCTTCCGGGTCCGTCCGGCAGAGCCGCAAGACTGCTCAGAAATCCTGCGTCTCATCAAAGTAAGGGGGGAAAGGGACCAAGGGCTTGCTAACAGTCCCATTCTGCCTGATGGTGGGCCAGTAAATAAGAATTGGACCGGCAGCAGTGACCATTCGTGACAGTTAGTTCATTGCTTTGCTTGCAGAAGGTCCCGGGTTCAATCCCTGCCACTTTCAGTTCAGTGGATTTCAGGTAACAAGCGTTGGCCAAGACCTTTCTCTGCCAGACCCGGGAGAGCTTCTGCCAGTTAGAGCAGACAATGCCGAGCTAGGTGGACCTATGGTCTAACTAGGGTTGCCAACTGCCAGGTAGTAGCAGGAGATCTGCTAATTCAACTGATCTCCAGCCGATAGAGATCAGATCACCTGGAGAAAAATGACATTGAAGTCCCTCCCCAAACCCCGCCCTCCTCAGGCTCTGCCCCAAAAATCTCCCGCAGGTGGCAAAGAGGGACCTGGCAACCCTTGGTCTAATGCGGCATCAGTAGGGTTGCCAGCTCCAGGTTGAGGATTTTGGGGGTGGAGCCTGTGGAGGGCGGGGTTTAGAGAGGGGAGGGCCTTCAATGCCATAGAGTCCAATTGCCAAAGTGGCCATTTTCTCCAGGGGAACTGATCTCTGTTGGCTGGAGATCAGTTGTAATAGCAGGAGATCTCCAGACACCACCTGGAGGTTGGTAACCCTAAGCATCAGGAAGTTCCGTAAGGTTAACATGGGTGTTACATCATGGTGCAAGGCCATAACATGGTGTAGGGCAGTGATGGCAAACCTTTTAGAGACCGAGTGCCCAAACTGCAACCAAAAACCCACTTATTTATCGCCGAGTGCCAATGCGGCAATTTAACCTGAATACCACCCCCAGAGGGGGCCCAGAGGGAGAGGCTAGGGTTGCCAAGTTCCTCTTCGCCATGAGTGGGAGGTTTTTGGGGTGGCGCCTGAGGAGGGCGGGGTTTGGGGAAGGACTTCAGTGCCATAGAGTCCAATTGCCAAAGTGGCAATTTTTTCCAGAGGAACTGATCTCTATTGGTTGGAGATCACTTGTAATAGCAGGAGATCTCCAGCTAGTACCTGGAGATTGGTAACTAGTTCCTTAGTGTTTTCTCTCTACATATCAAGACAAATGGAAAGGTGTTTGAAGGATGGCTTGTGGGCACTTCAAAGGTGGAATAGGACTGCACACCCCTCCGCCCGCACAGACCCAGAGGGCGCCGGAGAAGCCGCCGGCCATGCCGAGTGTGAGCGCTTGGCTTCTGTTCCCCGCTCTCCCACCCACCTGGCCGGCCACGCACGTTCCAGTGGCGGCAATGGCGGCAGCTTCTGTGGGAGAGTCCGGGGGCCACCGCCAATGATGTCAGAGGTTCCCCACCCCTGGGCTACAGCCTCCCCCATCCGGGGCAGGGCAGAGCCGGAAAGGCCAGCGGCTTGGAGGAACCGCGCGTGCCGGCAGAGAGGGCTACGAGTGCCGGAAGTGGCACCCGTGCCATAGGTTCGCCAACACGGGTGTAGGGCAAACTGCGGGAGTGGATTCTGTGCCAGTAAAGTGGCATGGACAGAAAAAACTGCTGGCATTAGCAACCATTCCTGGTGTGCAAAGTGAAAGCAAAACAGCAAAATGGATGGGCAAGGAAGAGTGGGCTAGGGATGCCTACAACCTGCATCTGAATGTACAGATGACGTTCTTGCTAAAGTAAAGGGATTCAGTGATTAACCGATTCCTTGAGTCTCATGCAGAATTCCTTTTAGACTTTCATCCCTTTGCTGACTCTTCCTTTAGCTGCAGGGGGTTCATCCTCAATGTCACACTTTCATTCATGGCTCCCAAGCCACACCCATTTCCTGTTTCCTTTTCCTTATTTAGTAAGTACCTGTGTCATCCAGGTGCTTTGTTACCTTGGAAACGAGGCCATCTCCCACCTTCATCTTCCAGTTGGCCTTCCCATAATTTCCTAAGCCTGTCAGTTCCACCCCTTCTCCCATCTTGACTGTCGGAGAAGATCCTAGCCCTCTGCCTGAATGTTATGTGGTTATTCTTATTTCAGAGGCTAGCAAAGGTTCATCTTTCACAGCACCTTCAGGAAGCTCCACAATCATTGTTAAAAATGGTACCTTGTGGTTTCTTCTCTTGACAGGAGTTAGCTGCTTATGAAAATATGCCGGATGCAGTAAAAATAACAGAAACAGGTAAAAAAGAAAAAGCCTATAATGTTATGTTCAGGAAGCTGAACCAAGACAGGCAGGGTGGTATAGTGGCTAGAGAGTGTCAGATAGGAACTGGGAGACTCAGGTTCAAACCCCCATTCTTCTGTGAAACTTGCTAGCTCTTGTGGCTAGCCACTCTTTCAGCCAGGCCAGTTCCTGTGTCAAAGATTAAATGGACATAAGTCTGACATCAGAAACTGCAACATTAAAAAAACAGTGGGGGGACATTTTAACCTTCCAGGACATTCAGTTGCTGACTTAAAAGTAGCAGTTTTCTTATAAAGGGATTTCAAAGGGAGATTAGAAAGAGAGACTGCTGAATTACAACTAATAATGAAGCTCAAGACACTGCGTTCTCCTGGATTGAATTGGGACCTGGGATTCCTGTCTCATTACAATGCTGATTTCTCCACGCCTACTAACCCTCTGCATATCACACCTGATCCAATCACGCCTGCTAATGTTCATTTACCTGGTATTGACATTTACATGCTATTGCCATTGGGTGTGTGAATTCACTCTTCTCTACTTAAGGATAGATGGACTCAAATTCTAACTATCTGAAGAAGTGAGCTGTGGCTCACAAAAACTCATAACCTGCCAGAAATTTTGTTAGCCTTTACGGTGCTACTGGACTCTTGCTCTTTTCTACTACCCCACATGGTTGTTTTTGCAAGAATAAAATGGAGGAAGGAAGAACCCCGCTGAGGAGGAAAAATAAGATGCTCAGGATGGTGTGCCTGGCTCCCCCTTCCCATTTTATCCTAACAACATCTATGAAATAGTTTAGGATGATAAGGCAGTGCCTGACCCCAGGGCCACACAGCTGAGCAAGGATTTGAACCCAAGAATCTCCACTCAGAGTCCAAACACTCAGAACAGTTCAGTTGGAGATAAGGCAACGTACCATCTATACCAGTGGTTCCCAAAGTGGGCAGTACCACCCCCTGGGGAGCGGTGGGATTTCCTGGGGGGGCACCAAGAGGCAAGGGGCAGCAGGGGGGCTCTAGAGGCGGGCCCCTTGTGTTGTTGGATAGGATGGGGGGCGTTGGGGTTGAGTTTGTGGAATGAAGGGGGCAGTGGCCCGAAAAGTTTGGGAACCACTGAACTATACCCAGACATAGTGCTGTAACAGGAGGGTGGGGTTTCAATCCCCAAAACTAAATTTAGTTCTAGGCCCGGAATTGGATTCCTTGATGTTCTCTGGAGAAAGGGCAGGATAAAAAATGTAATACAGGCTGACGAGGAGAGGTATCATTTAGCTGTCAGTAAAGTCACATATCTTTTTGCTGTCATGTTCTCTCATTTCCGACATCTTAAATCATAAGTCAAAAGCACCATAGATTTATCTAGCCCAGAATTCCTGTTTCTCACAGTCACCAAACAGATGCGCAAGTAGGGGCTCAGAGGCTAAAGCCACCCCCCTATGGTAGACCCCTCTCTGATCTGAACATGGAGGTTCCATTGAGCCATCATGGAATCATGATAGACCTATCTTTTCTGCATGCAGAATTCACTTGTTGGCTCCAATGGACTCCAACAAGCGGATTCTGGTGAATCCTTGATATTCTGCCCTCTCAGTCTCCCATACTAGGACCCCCAAATCTGCTCCAAGTTGCAGTTTGTCAGGAAGCTGGTAGTAAATTCGGTCCGTTCGTAAGTTTATTTCACCATTTATTCAATAACCTTAAAATTTTCAGATTTACTTCGAGATGGTTTTGGATCGCGTCCTTTCTTCCACTGTTTAATAGCGGAGGCGAGAAAGGAAGATGAAACGGGAGGTAAGCTTTAACTGTTTCTCCTGGTACTGAGTCATTCTCTGCAACAAACTGAGTTTTTGTCTAGGCCTAAAAGCAGCCACAGGGTGGCCCAGGTAAGATCAGGGCTACAACACATGGTGTGTGTGTGTGTGTAGGGTGGTTTAACCCTTTCCCCCTGCACCATTTTCTTGCAATATACAGTGAGGGGGAAAAGGATTTGATCCCCTGCTAAATTTGCCCGTTTGCCCTCTGACGAAGAAATGACCAGTCCATAATTTTAATGGTAGGTTTATTGTAGCTGTGAGAGACAGGATAACAACAGCAAAACCCCCAGAAACCCAGAAGACAAAAGTCAGAGATTGATGTGCATTATAATGAATGAAATAAGTATTTGATCCCCTATCAACCAGCCAGATTAGGGTTAGGGTTCTGCTGTTGACAGAAGCAATCAATCCATCAGATTCCAAACTAGCCACCATGACCAAGACCAAAGAGCTGTCCAAGGATGTCAGGGACAAGATTGTAGACCTGCACAAGGCTGGACTGGGCTACAAGACTATTGCCAAGCAGCTTGGTGAGAAGGTGACAACCCTAACCCTAAGTGTCAGCCTCCCTCGGTCTGGGGCTCCATGCAAGATCTCATCTCGTGGAGTTGCAATGATCATGAGAACGGTGATGAAGCAGCCCAGAACTACACGGGGGGAACTTGTCAATGATCTCTGGGCAGCTGGGACCATAGTCACCATGAAAACAGTTGGTAACACACTATGACTGGAGATGCCGGGGATTGAACCTGGGACATTCTGCAGGCCAAGCAGATGTTCTACCGCTGAGCCATGCCCCCTCTTTAGAGGCACATTTTGGAACTCTGTCCATTGCTATCCACCTGGTAACTTCTGTTTCTGGTACCATTGTATTTTTAAAAAAGATTTACGATACCACTTGTTTTTTCTACAGGTTTTATTGGTTTAAATGGATTTTAGTGGTGGAGGAAAGTGCCATCAAGTCACATGTGACTTATGGCAACTCTCTAAGGTTTTCAAGGCAAGAGATAAAGAAAGGTGGTTTGCCATTGCCTGCCTCTGCATCGTGACCCTGGACTTCCTTGGTGGTCTCCCATCCAAATCTTAACCAGGGCTGACCCTGCTTAGCTTGAGAGCTAATAAGATTGGGCTAGCCAGGTCAGGGTTTTATTGGGTTAAACTGATTTTGGATTGGTTTTCTAATGGCATTTTACCTTGGTACCACTCTTTGTGAGTCTCATAGTTATGACAGAACAGAAACGACACATAAAAATCATTTATTTTGTTTATCAAAGTTTTGGTAACATTCTGATTAAATTTATCTGTTTAAAAGGCACATAACTACAGAATTTTTGGTTGGTGAATTGGTTGATAGCTTCACCTTGATGTTGTGTTTCTTTATACAGATACCCTTTTTTCCCTTCCAGATATCGGTGTTGTAGGCTTTGCAATGTACTACTTTACATATGACCCTTGGATTGGCAAGCTGCTGTACCTAGAAGACTTTTATGTCATGGATGATTTTAGAGGTAAAACAGAACTGGTAACCAAACCCCATTTCTAGCAAAATAATAGGAATATGCTGGTAAAACCAAAGTGTACAACTTAAAGCTTCACATGGGGGGGCAGTTTGCATAATTGCATGTTCCTCAATATTAAAAAAAAATCCTTTGTGCACTACCATGCCAAGCTTTAAGGGGTATAGTTTGGTTTTACCAGCATATTCCCATTAGGTAAACTTTTTCTGCTTGAGACCCTGGAAACCCACTGCTAGTAAAGTAGCCAATACTGACCGAGATGAACCAATGAGCTTACTCAGCATGGCAGCTTCATATGTTCTCCTCCTGCCCCTTTTAAAAAACATCCAGTCATTGGCCATGATACTTTGTGGGTGTCATAGACTAGCGAGAGATCATGGCTTAGTGGGAGAGTGTTTGCTTTGCATATAGACCAGGGGTGTCAAACTTTTTTTACAAGGGCAGGATATGACATGTCACTTGGTCAGGCCAGGTTATGCCTCGCCAGCCCAGATCAGGACCTGAGGGGGTGGGGTGGCTGTATTGCGGGCCAGATAAGAGCTCTCAAAGGACTGGATCTGGCCCACGGGCTGTACGTTTGACACCCCTGATACAGACTATCCCAGGTTGAATCCCTTGCAATCCTAGTTGAAAGGCTTGGGGGAAAATCTTGGAGACCTGCTGCCAATCAATTCCCCCCCCCCCATTAATCACTATTTTGATTTTTTTTTAAATGAGTGATTTGAAGTGTGCTGAATAAGGCAGTTTCACATGTTAATATATTCCATTGTAAAAATACTTTGTGAACTATCCCAGAACTGGGACATTTTGTTTGTAAAACTTTCTGATGTGGTTTGTGTTGCCTGGGTATTTATATCAGTGCCTGCACTGACATGAATATTATTAGATGAAATATTAAAAGGTGATCCAGCAGTTTTATTTTTGTACTTTAAAAAAAATCAAAATTATTAATAAAAGTACTGGTTTCTTTTCAATTACAAAGAAATTTGATGTTTATAATATACACATAAGTAAGTAAATGTAAAATCCTTTTCTAATATATAGCTCACTGAAAATGAGAGAATCACTATCTAGTAAAATGTCTAAGCCCCAAGCTCAATATGAAAGAAGCAAAACCGAGAGTCTCTACATGATGGTGGAATCTCAAAGTATGCAGAGAAAAGTGACTTTATAAATTAACCAAGAGAAGAAGGGAGGGGAAAACATGTTGATGAGGACTGAAAATACATGAGATACAGAATTTAAGTCAATTAAAACAAAAGAGAGGGGAGGAGAAATTAGCTTGCTTGAGCCCCAGCTCACAGACCCCTGAAGGGATTTGAGGGTGACGCTTTCTGGATTGTCCCCTGCTCCCCAATCCCTGAAGGGGATGGAAGGCAGCATGGTACAGCCAGAGCTTGTCAGATCTCAGAAGCTAAGCAGGGTCAGTACTTGGATGGGAGACCACCAAGGACGACTCTGCAGAGGAAGGCCACGGCAAACCACCTCTGCTTCTCACTTGCCTTGAGTGCTAGTGCTGGGGTTACCCTAAATTGGCTGTGACTTGACAGCACTTACTTATTTCATCCCTGAAAGCCCATGTCTTACGTCGCTTTTATCATCAAATGCGTAAACGATTTTAAGCAAGGACAGCTCACAACGGAGTTTTTCCCTATTATGTTTTGGCAGGTTGGGGTATTGGAACAGAGCTTTTAAAGAAATTAAGCCAGGCAAGTTAATTCAATACCTTAAAATGTAATGTCGTTGTCATGTTGTAACCTGTATTTTGATCGATCGATTCAGTTGCTGAACTGCAGGCTGAGTGAAAGCTGAAGACCACCAAAGACTACATTATTTGATTCTGTTGGAAGACTCAAAAAGAAGGAAGTATCTGCAGGAAACTAGTGGGTAAAGTCTTTGGTCTAGTTCACCCCAAGGGCGGGTGAGGAAATAGGAGCATTTATAGACTCCGCTTCTTCAGATTGCAGGGCTTGCATATTCCACCATACACAAAACTTAGATGTCATGGAGAAGAGTCCTAGCTGAACCTTCTTGCCAACATGCTACATGTGTATGTTCAAAGGATTTCTTTTAAAAACAGAGGAACAGTCCATTATGTTTTTCCCCTGCCACCATGTGAAGCTTTAAGTGGTCCAGTTCAGTTTTACCAGCTCATCTACCGTTTGTGCCTTGGTTTTAGAACCAGGAAACATGGGTTGGAACTGGTGGCCTTGGACAAGTCACATCCAGTTTCCAAACTGCGAAATAGTCTTTCAGTGCCTTCAAGCAGATCGACAATTTGAATTGTTGTCATAACTTTTCCAGAGGAGTGTGCCTGGTTTCATGAGGAAGACACTTGTTTGAAGACAACTCCTTGTGAAAACAACCCCCCCACACCCCATATATAAAAAAAACCAACAACACCCACATACACTACATATCAAAACCAATATCAAAGAGGAGCAATCACACACAATTTCAAGCTGTTTGAAGGAGTGCAGTTACACCAAAGAAACACATTGCTGGTTAAGAAATTATATTACATTAAGAAATTATATGAAATAGCTTTCTGATAGGTTCTTGTAGGCTATCCGGGCTGTGTAACCGTGGTCTTGGTATTTTCTTTCCTGACGTTTCACCAGCAGCTGTGGCAGGCATCTTCAGAGGAGTAACACTGAAGGACAGTGTGTCTCAGTGTCAAGTGTGTAGGCAGAGTAATATATAGTCAGAAGGGGGTTGGGTTTGAGCTGAGTTATTGTCCTGCAAAGTATTAAAGGTAATGTGCTAATCATTGTCCTGTAAGTATCAATGTGCTGATGAGGATGTGGTATGTTAATGTGAAACCATTGTATCCTGAAGTGATCTGCTAACATGTGGAATCCAAAGCTAATCCGCATGGCTATTGTGGACTGTAGTCTTTGTTAATCTGGAGGTTTTCAGGACAGGAAGCCAAGCCTTATTCATTTTTAAACTCTCTTCTTTTCTGTTAAAGTTGTGCTGATGTTTATGAATTTCAATGGCTTCTCTGATAGATTACATGGAAGTCCCCACTCCCAACAGTACTGACAAACGCTATTCTGCCCAGTCAATTGAATATGAATCTTCTAAGCTCTTAAAATCAGGCAGATTTGTGCTTTTAGATGTACCAATTCACATCCAGAATTTACTTATTTTGTGCATTTTGATCCCACCCTTTCTTCAAAGAGCTCAAGGCAGCACGCACCATTCTCTCTTACTCCATCTCATCATCATGCCAGTCCTGTGAGGTAGGTCTAACTGGCCCAAGTCACCTAGTAAGTTTCACAGGAAGCAGGGATTTGAACTCAGGTCTCCTTGGTTCTAGACTAGCACTCCAAAATACACCACATTAACTCCTAGTTCAAGATGTATGAGGAAAGTCCTATGAGGAAAGGTTGAAGGAGTTGGAAAGGAGACGACTGAGAGGTGATATAATAACCACCTTCAAGTACTTAGAATCATAGAGTTGGAAGGGACCACCAGGGTCATTTAGTCCAACCCCCTGCACAATGCAGAAAATTCACAACTACCTATCCCCTCACACCCCCAGTGATCAGAAGATGGCCAAGATGCCCTCCCTTGAAGGGCATCTTGAAGGGCTATCATATGGTGCCGAGTTTTCTGTTGCCCCAGGTTGGACCAGAACCAACAGATTGAAATTAAATCAAAAGTTTCCGGCTAAACATTAGGAAGAACTTTTTGACAGTTAGAGCAGTTCCTCAGTGAAAGGCTTCCTTGGGAGGTGGTGGACTTTCCTTCTTTGGAGGTTTTTAAGCACAGGCTAGATGGCCATCTGTCAGCAATGCTGATTCTGTGAACTTAGGCAGATCATGAGAGGGAGGGCAGGAAGGATTGTGTCAGTGTAAATCATATATGCCAGCCCAAAAATTAAGATCACAAGATTGATGGCCATCGGAGAGAGGGCCTTTTTAGTGGTGGCACCTCACCAATGGAATATCTCCCTGGAGAGATCAGCCTGCTACCTAGTCATTCTAGCTCCAGGTGCCAGATAAAATGTTTCTTTGCTTCCAGGCTTTTAGCTGTTTTCCTATTTCAGTTGCCTTCAGTGGCTCTGTTTTTAATATGTTTTTTATTATTGGTTTTATCTTTCTGATGTTTCTTAATTGTTGTTAGGTCTACTCTTTTTTCTACTGTTTTCATTATTACTATTTTTTAAAGATTGCATTTGGGTGTTTTGATAATGGGTATTTTATTGCTTTGCATCTTCAATTCGGAAATTTCTTTGGGAGCCATTTTTTAGGCTAAAAGTTTTCAAGGTGAACATTTATTAAATTAACCAAATCCTGCAGCCACAAAGAAGCCCATAAAGTTGTGAATTCTGCGATTCCAAGGTTTTTTGCTCCCACATTTGGTACAGTACCATTCGTGCAACAGAAAAAAAACCCAGTTGGTTAAAAATAAACTGCTTGGCAGTCGTTCAGAGCACATGGGCATCTCTCTGAATGATTCCCCGGACTATTCTGAGGCAGAGTGTAGTGGTTAAAAGCGGTGGTTTGGAGCAGTGGAGTCTGATCTGGAGAACCGGGTTTGATTCCACACTGCTCCACATGAGCGGCAGAGGCTAATCTGGTGAACCCGATTGGTTTCCCCACTCCTACACACGAAGCCAGCTGGGTGACCTTGGGCAAGTTACATCTCTGTTAGAGGTCTCTCAGCCCCACCTCCCTCCCAGGGTGTCTGTTGTGGGGAGGGGAAGGGAAGGAGAATGTAAACCGGTTTGATTCTCCCTTAAGTGGTAGAGAAAGTCGGCATATAAAAACCAACTCTTCTTCTTCTCCTTCTCATCCATGTTACAATATAGCGAGCCTCCAAATTCCTAGGACTGGTGATGCATCCCCAAAAACGCAATCCCGTGTGTTTCCATCCCAACAGATAGCACTCGAGAACAGCTGTAGTTGCATGCATTTCCTCGTTGTCGTTTGGAATAAGCCATCTATAGAGTACTACATGAGGCGAGGCGCTTCAGACCTTTCCACTGAAGAGGGCTGGCATCTCTTCAGGTTTGACAGAGAACAGCTTATCAGAATGGCTGATGGGCAATAAAAAAAAAAGAACTTCTGCACTTTCTTTTTTTTTTAAATCATTCCAAGCTTTGAAGCCAATAAGCTCATCGGGTCTGCAAAAACATGTAGCCCACCAGAACTGTCCCTTCTGCGCCTTTCAAGCAGGGTAGTAAGAGCAATAGGAATTAAAAACAGTTGGCCTGCATTGTGACTTATTTTGATATGTTGCTGCTATTATTATTTTGCCCGAGGAGACCAACACGGTACACTGAGTTCCTGGCGTTCTCTTACATTTCATGTTTCTTAAGCTTCTACTAGTAAAAATGGATATTAGTCATGATGCATACCTGTTCTCTCCAGGATCAGAGCATGCCTATTACATTAGGTGCTGTTGAACACAGGCAGGACAATGCTGCTGCGGTTGTCTTGTTTGTGGGCTTCCTAGAGGCACCTGGTTGGCCCCTGTGTGAACAGACTGCTGGACTTGATGGGCCTTGGTCTGCTCCAGCATGGCCTTCCTTATGTTCACAGTGTCTTGCAACAGTTAAGGCAGGCCAGATCTTGTGGCTCATCAAAAATGCTTACATTGTATAACTATCTCATGGGGAAGTCTGCTGCAGCACCAAAGTCAGATCCTTAGTTGGATTTTAATACCAGGATAAAGGATCAAATTACCCTACAATTAAGCTATCCATAATGCAAGAGCGTTAATTCTGTCTTGGGGGTCTAACCTCTGTCCTCCTCTTCCTCCTCCTTTTATGTGCAATCCAGGGATGGCCAAGTGCTTTTCGCAGGGCCCAGTGTATTTCCTAGTCACTAGCCAGTAATTGGCCCTGACTTGGATGGCCCAGGCTAGCCCGATCTCGTTAGATCTCGAAAGCCAAGCAGGGTTGGCTCTGGTTAGCACTTGGATGGGAGACCCTCCCAAGAAGTCTACGGTCACTGCACAGAAGCAGGCAATGGCCAACCACCATCTCTTGCCTTGAACATCCTAAGGGGGTCACCATACGTTGGCTGCGATTTGACAGCACTTTCCACCACCAGCCAAGAACTGGGAAGAATGATTGAGCTTTATCACAAAGTTGGCCTCATGTAGCTGGAAGAGCCCGATAAGTAAGAACAACACAAGGTCTCAGGTTGCAACGGGTCACCAATGGTGGCACCAAGGTGCTTCCTGAAAGGTTCTTTCAGGATCCAGACTGGCAATGAAACAGACATCCAGGTTTCTCTTTGAAACTGTACATTCTTTGCTTTACTGACATATCTTGGCAGAAGCACAGGGGGCCATGATGTTGGATCTGACCTGTGAGCTGCCAGCTCCTGGTTTGTGAGAACTACTTCCTTGGAACAGGCTGTGCTTTTCGAACACACGTGAAGCTGCCTTATACTGAAGCAGAGCCATGTTCCATCGAGGTCAGGATTGTCTACTCAGTCTGCCAGCAGCTCTCCAGGGTCTCAGGCAGGAGTCTTTCGCATCACCTACTACTTGATCTTTGGAACTGGAAATGCGGGGATTGAGGAGGGGCTGTGGCTCAGTGGTAGAGAACCTGCTTGGCATGCAGAAGGTCCCAGGTTCAGTCCCCGGCATCTCCAGTTAAAAGGACTAGGCAGGTAGGTGATATGAAAGACCCCTGTCTGAAACCCTGGAGAGCAGCTGCCGGTCTGAGTAGACAATACTGACTTGGATGGACCAAGAGTCTGATTCAGTATAAGGCAGCTTCATGTGTTCATGAGTTCAACCTGCAACCTTCTGCATGCCAAGCAGAGGCTCTACCACTGAGCCACAGACCCTTCTTACATAGCAGAGCCTTCTATTATGGCAGAATTGGATGCTACAATAAGTCAACTGAGCAGGAATGTGATGTGTGCTTCCTCTGTAATGACCGATGGGGAGGGATTAACACGTCTCTCCTTTTGGGAGGATACCAGGGACCCCCGCAGTTTCTTCGCTGAATTTTTAATCTTGCTTTTTCAAACACAAATTGGCTCCATACAGCAGCTAACAGAACATACGTTTTGGAAAGCAAAAATGGTGCTCTGTGAGGGAGTCCTCAGCAAAGTCCAAATTCAGGGACAGCAGAAGGTTCCGTGGCTGCTCCTTCCCCTACCGCTGCATGCTTTGGGGATGGTAGCTGATAGAAAGGGGGAGGGGCTTTCATCTGGAGTGTAGCATCACAAGACCCTGTACTCCCAAGGTACATATAAACACTTTTGGCTAGACACACTCTGCATTCAAACCGCGCCCTGTGCCTCAAAGACATCTCTTACTGGTGGTAGCCAAGTCAGCAGAGGTGGACACAAGCGTCTTCTGCTAAAGAACTACAAATCCCATGTTGTTGTTATTTTTTTACCCACAATGCAGCAGAAGCCAACTTCAGCAGTTGCCCTATGCCCATGGCTTGAGCTGGATCCAGACACAACAGACAGTTGTGGGGACAGCTCAGAGAGGCAATCCTCCTTTGGCCATAATACGATAAATGCAAAAAGCAAATGCTTTTCTTGTAAACTGTAAAACCACTCTAATACACATTCCTCTAAAATTAGCATCATATTGAAAATGCCGTTTATAATGTAACGCAACCATTACCCACAAACTACCGTTAATAAGAACAGCATTTTCCCCTTCTCTCCTACTGTTTGCAAGATGTTAAAAGCCAGCATGGTTGCAGAATGCTATCATTTACGCACAACACCCCTGGATCAGAAATAAGCAGAAGAGGCAGACAGAGAGAGAGAAAAAGAGTTTTTAAATAGTTCTCTTTTATGACATGGAACTGAGCAGAAGGAGCATAGTAATCTATTTTACATTTACATTAACTACCAGCATGACAACAACAATCTCATCTGAAGCACTCCAATACCTATAAAATGGTCTTGCTTTCTGTATCAAGAGACTACTTATACTTCCAGAAGTCAGAAAATATTTTTGGTAGCAAGAAGTCGTAAAAATTTATACAGTGGCAATGAATGCCAAGTAAATTAGCTGTACAGGGATGGTTAAAAAATACCTGCTCCAATACCACCACATAAAGTACACTTGCAAATTGCTTTATGCTTCCAGTTTAACGTCCCATCATTATTGTATCCTGAAGATGGAACAGTCTGGTGTGTTAGCTTCTGGTACTGTACATATCCTTGTCTTCTGGACTGGACTGGCCGTGGTCCATGAGTCTAGGATCAGGTGTAAACTTTGGTACCTTCAATGCATCTATTAAATAAAGAAAAAGGTTGCACTATGTGCAAAATCTACAAAATCGTTTATATCCTCTACTTCCACCCACAGAATGGATCCCCAGGACAGATTACAACGAGAGCCTACTTGAAGCTTGTGGTTTTAATCTAGGACTGGATTTTCCAGTGTATTTTTTTGTATTGTGCTTTAGTGATGTTAGCCACTCTGAGCCGGCTTTGGCTGGGACAGAGAGCGGATTATAAATCGAAAGAAAGAGAAATACAACGTATTAAAGGGGCAAAATTTTCCATTACTATCCAACATCGCACGTCAGCATCATAAAGTCAACACCATTAAAACCAACATAAGATTAAAACTACCATTAAAAAACACCATCCTTAAAAAAAAAAAGAACTAACTTCAATCATCTAGGGTCAGACACTATGCAACACTGGGCTCCCACGTTTGGATTCCGCAGACATGTAAATGTGTTGTCAGAAGTAGCCATCAGTGGGCCTGGATCAAGGCTGCAGAGCTAGGAAAGGAGGGTTCATCTTTCCTCCCTTCACCGTTTTCCAGTCAGAACAGCCCCACCCCAGATGCTTAAGCCCTCACTGGGGGAAAAGGTACAAAAACTGCCTGGAGGAGGGATTTTTGATTGGAGAAAAAGGACCGAAGGGAACTTAGCTCCCCAGTGCCATGGCTTTGCATTCACATCCTTGCTTCACCCCAGGGCAGCTTTCTATAGTTCCAATTATGTGCCTTGGGAATCCAAACACAGATCCCCACCATCCTGGGTGGCCTGGAGTTTACAGAGCAGCATGTCCTCTTAAACCTGACCTGGACAGCCCCAGGGTAGCCTGATCTCAGAAGCTTAGCAGGGTTGACCCTGGCAAGTATTTGGACGTGAGACCTCCAAGGAATACCAGGGTCATGACACGAAGGCAGGCACTTTCGAACGTCTCTTGCCTTGAAAACCCTACCAGGTTGCCATAAGTCAGATGTCACCTGATGGCACATGCAAAAATCGACCTCTAAAAGCGACGGTCAACTGTTCTGTGTTAAACCTTAGTAGAGTTCCAACTAATTTGGCACCCTCCGACCGGTTAAGATCTTCAGCAGAGGATGCGTTCAGTGAAAAAAATTAATACAGTCCTAGAGGTGGAAGGAGCCTTCTAGGCCATCTTGTCCAACTCCTGGCCCAGTGCAGGAAATCCAAAGCTACATTACTGTTGGTGTCAATTTTCTTTCATACCTGATATGATGCTCGGCACCTTCACTTCAGGTATCAAAGGCACTGATTGTGACTCGGAAACGGTTTTCCCTGCATGAAATTGTATCTCATGTGCTTTCGCCTTTTCTTCTGATTCCAAAGCTGCAGTACGAGCTTCTGAGATGCTATGGTCTGTTCTAGAAACTGGAGCTTCCTGTAGTAGGACAGAGTTATAGCAAGACAGTATTATATTTTTGCCTGACTCATTTTACAACTGTTTTACGCACACTTTAGTAAGCAGAACGGCTGCTAAACTTCTATATAATGTCAAGAGGGACAATTGCCATCAGAAACGAGTTTATATAAGATAAACATCTCTGTGTTTCCCTACTAATACAGGAGCTCTTCCCAGTGGTCTCCAAATGATGGCGTGGAAAAGGTATGATGAGCTACATCTTATGGACAAACTCCCAAGGCTTGAAAAACAGGCCTTTGCCCAGCCATTTATCATGAAGAACCATTGTCTTCAGGCCACCAAGCAGAAAAGGCCTTATTAAATTGGTCCTTTACTTCTGGTCCAAAAATGAGAACAGAGGGTCAGACTAAATGGGACTTCTCAGTTGAGAGTTCCCATTTCCCCCCCATTGTAAATAGCAGCAGTGTGGGAAGCCCAGCTGGGACAACAGCGTGCAGGGGAGAAGGGTGTGTATGTGTTAACCCCTTCCCTGGTGCCATTTTCCCAACATGAAAGAGCTTTGCCTACTGGGACACAGATGCAAGCAAAAGTCCATACTGTTGTTATATTTGCATGAAGGGAGGGGGGGAAAGTACCAGATCTGCTGGGTCATTTCAAGTTGAGCAAACAGTACGGGCCAAAAGAGACAGATACCCTGGAGGCAGTGAAAACTGTCCTGCTCATGCCCTTAACAGCTTAAAAGTTGACAGTATCCCTGGAGGAGAAACTGGGGAAAGGAAGCAAGCTGTGGACATGTGTCCCCTTGACCCTAATCTCCTTTCACTTGCCACTCCAGGATATGTTAAACTTTTAAGGGCTGCAGCCAATCAGAAGCTAAGAGCCCTATCAGGAGGATTAATTAGAATTGGAGGAAAAGCTCTTCCTCTGATCCCAATTAATCACAGCTTCAGAAGGACGTTTCCACAGAGCCTCTAACAACTTCCACAGTTTCCAGCAAGGGGTGATGCTGGGATCCAGGGACCAGCTTCTGCTCATCTAGCTCCAAATCTCAGCAGTCAAGGTAATTGTGTGACATCACTAGACTACTGAGGTTAATGACTTAAGTGATCAGGAAACTGCTCATCTGGACCTGGAGCTTAGTCGTTACACACGATGATGCTATAAGCCAGGGCAAGGCAATTCTTCTTGGGCCAAAGGGCTGAAAGAAGTGCAGCAGCACCTACCTTGGAACTAGTCAGGTATGCCGGCATGCCAGCAAACAAAACGGGGCAAGGGACGAGGGTTGCTACTTGGGCAGATACAAATGGGGACAAGCCAAGGCCCGGTGGAGCTGCCAACGTGTCAGGGATACGCCTTGGATGTGGCTGGTCTGGGAAATGACGATGGGCATAAGCCACACCTGTTGCCTTCTCCTGTACCACTCAGCCACAGCGGTGCTGCCAGTTCTTCTGTTGCGTGGGCAGAGATCTGGCCCTGGGTGCCAAGCAAAACGGGCTGGTTTGCCAGAGGTCGCCCACCTCAGCCCTTGAACCTTGAAATGTGCCTTATACCTCATTCCTGAGCCCTGCAGTAGCTGGGGAACATGTGGCCGCTGTGCTGCCTCCAAAGAGGTTTCCTGGCTGCTGCAAGGCTAAAAAACACCCTTTTTTAAAAAGGGAAAAGCAAAAATGGGGAAAATAGCCCCATTGAAAACAGCGATGCTGTGCCAAGAAAAACCCGGGCTGGAGGGGCTTAGGAAGATGACTCCCTCAGCTCTGCCCTGGGAACCCCCCTCCCCCCATGCCACATTTCTCTTCCAGGATTTAGGTCTTTCTTCTTTCTTTCTCTGTTCTTAGACCGAGGTCTTGAACAATAAAACCATAAAACTTAAATAAGACCCATCTCTAAAAACACCACCTCTTCTCTGAAGCCTCCAAAAAACGAGCAACAAAATAAGTACGCTGAGGGTCAGAGTCCTCTAAGAGGAACTGAACCTTCTGCTCCAAAGTTGCATGAGAAGATGTGGACCATTTCTTAAAACACGGTATAATTCGTTTTAGCCTAAGTTGGTATATGTAAGGACAATGCAAAAGGATATGTACCAAGGAGTTCAGTGACTGAAGAGGGCAGGGACACAGCTGGTCTGACAAAAGGGATCTTTAGCATACAAATTTAAATCCCGAAGAGGCTGCAGTGTGGGAGGAGCACCGTGCAGCTCCGTGGCGCCCAGGCTCTGACAGAACTGCCCCCGCTGCCAGCATAAGTGCCTCCTTTTCCGTGATAAGAGGGCACTTACACTGGCGGCGGGGTCACACCGCCTCCACTCCACTTTCAGCCTTATCCTCAGGAATGGGCTGTGAGTGAGACAAGGCATCCACACATGCTAATTTTTTTACGTGCATACCTCAAAGACAACATAGATCACTGAAAGGTTCCTACCTTGTGTCACTAAAAGAGCTTACCTCAGCAACTAGATCCCGGACGAGAGGAGCTTCTGCAGAGGATTGTTTTGTCCACAGTGATCCTATTGCTTCGTAGGTTTTGTGGCTCGCAGAATAAAGCTTTTTTCCCGTTACCTAGTTTAAATTTAGGCATGTTATTGTACTGAACCACCGGTTTTTAAAATATTCTAGCGTAGGCAAGGCTAATTGACTTCTCCGATAAAGGGTGTGTGATTCACCCAATAATGGAAGAAAAAACCTTGTAATTATAGATGGCAATCTAGTAGAGGCTTTTCTACTCAAAATTTAAACTTTGACTTAGCCAGGCGTGAGACTCTTGTAAAAAAAAAAAAAAAAGCAATGTAGAAGCATGGCAACAATTCACACATATTATGGAGAGTTTACCTTTGCGACAACTACTGACTGAGCTGGGTAGCAAAGAGATATGCACAATGTACTCAGTCCCAAAGGATAAGCAATTTTCTTAAATCGGGACCCTGCCAAAACAAAAAACAAAAATGTAATTATTATTATTTATTTGATTTGATTTTTATCCCGCCCTTTCCCAGCACAAACTGGGAAGCATATCAAAACAATCACTGAACAGCTATGTAACCTGCTAGAAGCCCATGACATTAATTCCTTGCCATCCCTACTCAGAATTCCATTAATTCCATCTCGTGTACCTATGGAGTTTGTTCGGGAGGAGGTGTCTCTGAAGGGAGCAAATCCACATGGGTGACTGAAATGAACGGGGGTCTATCTCCTACAGCATTGATGGGCAAATACACAGAAAACTGATGAGCATTCCTCACGCTCGATTTACAAGTCAGCTGCTCTCCTTGTAAAAAGCGCCTTATAGAAGAGCTTGGTGGGTTCTCCCCGCCCCCAGTCTGTCCCTGACCCTTTGTGTAGATTTTTTGATCTGCGCTGTGCAGCCAGGTTCAGAATTAGATATGAATACATACAAGCTAAAGAAATAGCTACAGTCTCTGGAAAATATTTACCAAGCTGTGGTCTTACAAATGTGTCTTTGCAGGGGGGTTTAAAGAAAAAAACAAAAACCTGTACGTGAAAGCCACTGTAACCCTTTCCCCAGCCCCACACATGTAATTAGTGAAAGTTAACTTTCACTAACCTGCAGCAGTTTGTACACATTCTTCAGCTACAAAAACTGTTGCTGGTCAGGTAAGTTACTTTTGGCTGTACTGCCTGGTTAACTTTGGCCCTTCCCCAGATAACTAGAGTCAGTCATGACAGAGGAACTGGTCTGTAATTTGAGTGTGGCTTCTTACTTAAAATAATAGTTTCCATTCACAGAGAGCTAAGTACGTGCACCCCTTACCTTTCCTTGCTAGGACTACCCCAGTCAGTCCTGAAACTGTAATTGCACCAACTTTTGGAAGAAATTCTGGAGGGGGATTCTTCAGGTAAACATATGCATCTTAAAAATAAAGAACAAGACAATATTTGACAGTTTTTCCCCCCTTGCACTTTGGGAATTTGCCTTATTACTTATACTGGCATATATTTGCAGGGATGAAAACAAATATAAATATCAAGCATGTAACTGAATTGTATGTGGAATCATAGAATCACAGAATTGGAAGGGGCCATACAGGCCATCTAGTCAAACCCTCTGTTAATGCAGTACAGCAATTTTTTGTACAGTAAAGCAACACTTTTCCCAAACAAATAAAACAAAAGAAAAAATCATGGCATGTCTCCCTCCCACTCTTTATAATCCCACCTATCAAATAAGCTCACCTGGTGGGCACACACAACAGAAGGCCTTTTTAGTGGCAGCCCCACAATTATGGAGCAACCTCCCCAAGGGGATGAGCCTGGCCCCCCTCACTGTTGATCTTCAGGAGGAGGTTGAAGAAAGTTTTATTTAGGGCTGCATTTGACTGATTTAGTTTTTATTGATGAGCAGTCTTAACTGGAGTTTTTAAATTGTGACCTTTTATGTGTTTTTATCATTGCTGTTTATATTGTTTTTATTGTGTTTTTATAATTGTTTTATTTATATTGTGAGCCCCCTTGAATTCCGCGAGGGAGAAAGGCAGCTAACAAATGTTTTAAATAAATAAATAACAAAATAATCAGGTTTATGATTTACTTGGTCATATGTGAATAGAGAAAGACTATACTCACCCACCTTTTCCAAACTGTATAGAAGACATTACTCCGTTTTTTACGAAGAAATAAACATTCTGCATAAATAGAAAAGTACAATTTTCTCCATCTGAAGTCTATTGTAACAGTCAGAAATCCACACCTTTCACCTACAAATATCAACTTACTACCTTGACAAAGAGCAAGAGAAACAAACTTAGAAAAACAACCCTTTCCATTTTATAACAAAATCCCCTCAATCTGATGTGAAAAGGAAAGTTAGTTGCTACAAAGATTGTGTACAACTGCACTGAGCAGTCAAGGGACTGGATCCTATCATGTGCAGTGGGGGGCAATTTTAACCAATTCACCCACTTGTAGCAGCCCTCCAACCCCCCTCTTGTGCTACTTCGGGGAGAGGGTGTCCTATTCCCCAGGAGCAGCCTTTGGAGGCCATTTTGGAATGCTTTGAAAAGTGGGTAGGGAACTTATACATCCATTCACGGAAGTTTTAGGCTGGATCCAACCCAGGGTATGCATGAAACGCTCCTATACCATTTAAAAAACAAACAAAGGTGAATTCTAATACAGGTTGAGTATCCCTTAACCGGATTGCTTGGGACCAGAGGTGGTCTGCATTTCGGATCTTTCAGTACATTGGAATATTTTGGAAATTTTGCATCTATGTAATCTTGGGGATGGGATCCAAATTCATTATGTTTTATATACACTTTATACATATAGCCTGAATGTCATTTTAAACAATATTTTAAATAATTTTGTTTACATTGAACCCTCAGAAAGCAAAGGCGTAAGTAACTATCTCACCAGAATTCCTGTATCAGCTGTTAAACAAGAACAACAAACAACAAACTAACAGCAGTAGGCTTTCAGTCTCCACCTACAATGCAGTGTACACTGTATTTTATTTTTAGGTGAGAGGAAACACTGAAAGCAGGCAGCACGGATCTGCCTGCATGCCAACTCGAAGGGTCCAGTTTTCGGATCAGTCCAGATATGGGATATCCAGATAAGGGATACTCAACCTGTACCACTGTTCAGCTTTTAAACAGGGTCAAGGGAAAGCAACTGCCAGAGTGAGAACAAGAACTTTCTCCTCCCCATCGATCACGAACTGGTTTGTCCAAGCTCCTCATTTTCTGGATTAAAGTCTAATATATAATTATTCAGGCCAAAGAAGATTCTCAGATTTGAGTTTATGGTATGAAACAGGCTGATGGAAGTTCTGATATGAAACGGACTGATTCCGGACCTCCATCCTGTATACCACAAGATGTTTTGAAGACTTTTGTAAAGAACATGGATATTCACAATTTTGTGTAATCAAGCAATTGCACTCTTCTGCACCTGTTGAAGTGCTGCCTGCTGTCTATTTTGTGTATATAGCAGTTTGATGTGGTTTATATGTCTTCTCTACTTCACTTGATGATGTGCTGTCTATAGTGTGAATAATAAGTCTATTATAATGATATATTCAGATACTTTTCAATAAGATTCTCCTTTGTTAACTCTTTATCTTAGTATGATGTTATTTGTTTGTATTACAAGAAAAAAAAGACTGCTTATATTAAGAGCCCATTCCTGAGGTGAAGGGCAGAAACTGCTCAGGAGGCGGTGTGACCCCGCCACCAGCATTAGTGCCTCTTATTCCGTGATAAGAAGCACTTACGCTGGCAGCGGGGGACAGCTCTGTAGGCGCCTGGGCACCGTGGAGCTGCATGCCACTCCCCCGGCAGCGAAGTCTCTCCAGAACCAAATCCCGGAAGAGACATGCGGCACTGGAATGGGGACAGAGCTGATTTAGTCAGCTTCCGAAGCCCCTCCAGAACGGGAACACCCCCTCCAGCCACAGCGTTGCTGCACCAGGTTTTTCCTGGTGCAGGCCTCACTGTTCTCAATGGGGGGAAATGCCCCATTTTTGAGATTTTAAATTTAAAAAGGCTTTTTTAAGCCTTTCGCCAGCTGGGTAACCTTTTTGGATGCTGAGAGGCTCAGGAACGGGCTGCCCATAACATAATGGTATCCTGTATATCAATAAAAACAGCCAATATCTGTTAAACTAAAACAATATAAAAATTCCACCCTCCTCAGATTTTTTTTAATTTAAATGAATATTGACCAGGATCCAAAAAGCAACTTTAGGCACACCCAGTGGAATTTTCAATTTTATCAAGCAGGGCTTTTTGTATTTTTTTAAAATCCCAAGGCAACAACAAAGAGCCTACCCTTACGAAACCAATGGTAACATTTCTTTCTTCCCCACTGCTATCTTAAGATACACAGTAGGAAACTATTACTCCGTTGAATTTCTCCACTATAAAATTCAACTACAGAGTAAGTCACAGGATGTTTGAGGTTTCTTTTTTCAGTCCTTGCAATGCGTCAAATTTTCAAGCCCCAGGTAGGGATGAAGCTGAACTCAAAATCCTGAAGCATCAAACCCCAAACATAAATAATTCCAGTTTTCATGACACACTTTGAGATATGTAAGGAAAACATCCTGAATTGTGTTAAGAACAAAAACATGTGTTTCAAGAAACTTAGTTTTCATTTACGCAGCACAATTTTTGTGTGAAAACGCTTGTACTGAAAAATTATGTTTAATTCATACCACAAGAGGTCGCTCCCTTCCCTAGTTTGGCATACAACAAAAAATACTGGGGGGGGGGGGGATTCTTTAAATGGATAAGTGACAAAAGACTTGAGGCAGACATGCAACTCAAACCAAAGACAAGGTAATTTTTCATTCTCACCCCACCTCCCAACAACAGGACAACATCCTATGCAAACATCATGTCCCCCCCAACCCAAAGAACAGAGGACATCCAGTCCGAGGAAGTGTTGGAGTGAACTTGCTAACTACTTTGTGATGGTTCAGATTATTCTACTAAAGGTATTATCTGACCATTGTGTTTGGATTTTTTTTCTAATAGAGCGACATGGCTATCTGCAGTGGGTGTAAAAAAAAGATTAAAGATGTTTTGAACTCCAAGGTGTTCCTGTTCGGGCAAAAGATTTTTTTTTTCTTTTTGTGTTTCTGGACATGTTTTTTCTATTCTTAAGTGTTTGTCTAAGAAGAACTTCTTTCAAGTTGAAACTTATTGGAAGTATTGGACGAAATAAATTCCATTTACATCTGCAGAAACCTTTGCCGTTCCATAGCAGCTCTGATTTATCCAACGGTTCACACGGCTAAACATATATAAGGATTTCTGACCAATTAGATAACTTATATTCTCTTACCTTGCACCCGTCTACGTAGTAGCCTGTTGACTTTCTTACTGAAGAAATTCCAGTTTGCAAGCGGCCAGGCTTTTCATCGATGTATTTTGATTTCAGAGGCGGTGGATTATAAAAAGAAAGCTGGAGGGGGATGGAGAAAAAAGTCAAATGATGAGCGTCTGAGAAACACAATGAAAATGGCTAGGTTCTTCCAAGGATGTAAATCTTCCTTTTTATCTTTTGAATGGGATTTTCATCTCTACCATCCCAATAAGTTTGCTCATGATAGATGGCTTTCAGGCATGCAAGAGCTGCTCCATATATGCAGACGGGCTAGACGCTGCCAGCTATCCATGTTTAAACCAGAACTAGAGTCAGGTGCTGACCTACATATAAGGATACAGTTGTGAGGTTGACAGGGATAGGCTGCGCATGAGCATATGGTTGTAGACCACCCCTAATACAGGGGTTTCTACTTTCAAACAACCCCTTCCATTTCAAAATGTCTATAATCCATCAGAGAACCCTGGCAAGTAGCAGAGGATTCCATGGAAAGTTCTATGGTGCGTCCTCTATTCATGCAGGGCGCTAGGTCAAGGCCTGTTCAACATCCTCATTTTATATGAACTGAACGTGCCCTAGAATACACCCCAACTGTGCTTGCCCACTGCAGAGGACGTTTGGTAGCGGTGGGCGGGTTTGGAACCCAGGGCCTGCTGCCTTCAGTTCCAAAAAAGACAGGCGAGAGCTACATGGAATAAATAAAACCATTATCCATCCTACTACCCTATTCTGCTTCTTGTGAGATAAAATTTAAAGGAAAACCTTAGCTGTATTTAGATGCACCCATGTATTTACTTTGCAGATGCTCGGGGAGATTTTACAACACCTACCTGATGTGCTTTAACTGGCTGGGATTGGGGCTCCTCTTCCACGGCGGCATACACATTAATAGAGGCACACGCCAAAGCGGCAGGGACCGCTGCCCATTTGGCCATCTGGTGGCAGAGAGATCAAGAAAACACATGAAACTGCTTAAAAAGGACATCGCCTTTTGTTAATCAAAATCCAGATCTGTTTTGGCAACCTACATATCTGTTCACCAAGCACAATGAGCTATTTTTTTCTTACAACCAATTTTATCGCTAATTTATTTATCTGTCACATTTATATCCCATCCTTCCCACAGCAAATGTGGCTCCAGACAGCTGACAAACAACGTAGAATAAAATTATTTAAGCAAATTAAATATCATATAGCAGCTAATAGAAATGTAGAATAACATAATTTAAAACCAATATGAATAAATGACCAAAAAATCAGTTAAAAATTCTAAAAATGTCAGTATCAAAAATTGGAAGCCCCCAAAGTCTGAAAACTAGAGGGGAGAAGTAACCAGAGCTGAACAGAGACCGGCTGATATAAACACAATCGGGGAAAGCCTATCAAAAAGGTCAGTTTTACATGCTCTGCGGAATCTAACTAATAGCTCATTCCTGAGCTTTGCGGTGGTTGGTGACGGCACAGCCGAGGTGCTGCCGTGGCACCTCCAAAGAGGTTCCCCAGCCGCCGAAAGGCTAAAAAAAAAAAAGCCTATTTAAATGTAAAAATTTTAAAATGGGGAGTTTTCCCCATAGAGAACAGTGAGGCTGCGCCAGGAAAAACCTGGTGCAGTAACACGGTTTCAGAGGGGGGCGTTCCTGGGCTGGAAGGGGATAGGAGTCAGCCGAACAGCAGCACCGCCCCCCGGAACGCCCCAGTAATGCCTCCCAGGATGTCCCAGGTATCCATGGGCTGCGCCGCCGTGCCAGTCTTGGGGCACCACCGCAAGTGGCACTATGCCAGGATAGGGGGCTGGTCGTCTCCTAAGCCCATTTGACCCCCCCAACCAGGCTCAGGAATGAGCTGTAGGTCTTGCAGGGCACGAGTCTCCTCCGAAAAGGCATTCCACAAATAAGGTCCACAATAAGAGCTATGCCTGTCCCCTAGGATTTTACATAGACTTGACTGAGCCCAAAATACATACATCTACTTTCTTATCTAATCACTTCTCAAATTCTAGAAAAGCTAATTTTCACAAGTCTCTAGACCTCTGGACGAGGGAGAAAATGTGGAAATTGCAGTTTCCAGTTAATTCTCCATCTGTAATTTGCCATCCACTCCTCAATTATGGCATCTTTCCCAGCACTTCTCCTTCCAGATAGCTCATCCTTTCTCTGCCTCCACAGTCTTAGTTCCTGCTAGGAAGCTTCTTACATTCTCATCTCCAGTTTTAGAGAGAGGTCTCGCCATTTTTGCAAGCAGGATTAGATTCACGTACAAACTTACACTGCACTTGAACTGTGAGAAATGCTGTACAAGTCCCACTTCGTAGGATTAAAGGGGCCGTTTCTGACCTTGGCTGTTTCTCCTGAGCATTGTTTGGGCAGCCATCTCACCAAAAAAGGTTTCTTGTATTATATTATTTTAAATTAATGCAGCAAGGTGACTTGGGAATAATATGTTCAAAAGGCAGGGTAGAAATATTTTAAATAATAATTCTTTATTATAGCTTCAGTGTCCAAGATAAAGTAGCATGTAGAGATATGAAGACCTAGGGGAAAGAAACAGTTGCTGGGGTGGAATTTCCTAATGAAAAAACTGGGAATTTTAGGGAAACACTGAAAGAAAGAACTATCCAATTAAATATTAATGTTTTAAAGACAAAGTTTTAGTCACTAGGAATGTACTTTATAGGTTTTTTGTGAAACAATCTAAAACATTAGTCAACAATAATTCTTGTGAATTACTGAAGATGTACATGGTATATTTTTAAGCATATATTTGGTTAAATGTGACTAATTTTGTCCCGAGTTAATATGCTATAATGTGTTATGTTGATACTACGCTATTGAAAAGTACACTGTTTTCAATGTCATAAAGTTAAACTAATATGCTGTTTGTTTCTTTGAAAATGTGAGTTCTTTTCTTTACTACAAAATTTGTACTTTCTATTTTTAACTTTCACTACTTCCTACATCTCAGATGGCAAAAAGTAAGATAGAATAGGGTGCAGCAGTTGCCAACTGACCTTCTCTTCAGTATGGGGGATACGCACAATTTAACTTGTAAAAAACTAAGGCGTTTATCACTTTAAATGTCATAAATATGCCATAATATGTTTAGGCTTGATAAGCAAGTACATATTGCCTATATTTCTATTTCAATTTTCCCAAAATGTCTGGTGTTTTAAAAGTATTTTCCTCCCATGGCTTCAAAATTCCTGGAAATATTAAGTATCTAATTTTAAGTACAAGCTGTTTACTTAACCAAAATCGGCATCTACTCTCCTCAGTAATATCTGCATCCCTTAAATACAGTACAAAACTCTAGATTCCAGGTATGCAGTGAAGACAACCATTAAATGTAAGTACCCTGGCTTAACTGGTTTATGAATCAAGATCGCCTTCTAAAAGAATTTATTTCTGTTCCACCTTTACCACCTAAAAGTCACCAGCCAGAGCACAAAGGATCAAACGAGTTACAATGGAAAATGAAAGATAAAACAGACTCACTGTGATGTAGGAATAAATAAAGGAGGAGACAAATGAAGTAGCGAAGATGAAAAAGAACAATATGAAGGTTACAGGTGTGTTAAAAGCACGAAGACAATGGTATATAAAGTCATGTATGAACCTACAAAAGAAAGTATTGTTAACATTTTTTTTAAAAGTATGCAGAAAAAAGGAGGGTTGTAAGAGGTTTTAAAGGGTAATAATTAATACTTTGGGCTCACTTTACATTAAAGAGTAAAAGACTGCAGTTAAGCCATGAGAGAGAGACTGGGATACAGCTTGTGGGGCGAGGGACAGGAAGTGCAATAGACACCCCTGCAAGCTGGAACATCCTAAACCACAGATAAGCAAACCCCGGCACACATACCAAACAGTGGTATGCCAGACCAATTCTCTGCACAAGGGCCCAAGGTGAACCCCTGAGATGCCAGCAGCACCACCGGATACCAACGGATCTGGCCAAGTACAACCCTCATCTCTCTCCTCTTTTGTTTCACAGGTAGACATGGACCATTTTTGGCAGTTGGCCAAAGAGACTGCCTACCCCTATCTTAAACCACTGTCAAACATGAGGTGTTGCAAGTCCTTCTATTCTTACACTTGGCAAGTCCTTCTATTCTTACACTTACATGTTACTATTTTTTATATGGGTGAAAGAAGGAAAAAATGAATACTCATCATTAGGCCACACAGGAATTGTATTGCTAGTTAAATGGAGCTGTACTTGTCATATCACACTACATTATTTACAGAGCTAGACAGAGGTTTGACTTCTGAAATTAGTTCAATTCCTGAAAAGCACTAATTGCTTTTGGATTAACGTACAATGATTAACGGAATTCTACTGTGCATCATTTCGCTGCCCAGTAATTATTTGGATCCAGATATTCAGGTTTTATTGAAAAACTGCCACCCTCAATGAGATGGCAAGAGTGAAATTCTGCCTAAGGACTTTGACTGTTTTGTCTTTACTGCACTTGGGGAGGACTGAACAGAAGTTTGACCCTTTACACAGCCATGCTTCTCTCTTCGTCATGGACTGATTTGATTTAAAGATCACCACTGTCATCTTAAACAGAATTACACCCTTCTAAGCACACTATGGGATTAGAAGGATGCTAATCGTCTTAGATAGCCCTGTACACCTTACAAAGAAATTACAACACATTTAAATTTCAGCATGAGCCTCAATGGTTTTAAGATTGAGGTCTACAGCTTTGCTCAACTTGAAAGTTGGCTTGCGGGTCCAAGTCTTCAAGTAGATTTTAAAATATTTTCTTCTAGTGTGCCCAACTTAGACCAGAAAGAAACAGATTCAAATTTGCACAACCATGAATTTCTCTAACTGAACTCTCAGCTTAAACTACTCCACAGCATTTTTCTAAGGCTAAAATAGGGGTGAGGATGACTGGATATGATTCCCTGAGCATGCTGAGAGAAGGGTGGGATGAAAATGTAATAGTAGTAGTAATAAAGATGGAAATCTATTTAAGCATATTTTGATAGCCTGTTGAAATAAGGGCATGTTTTGCATTTAAGTAGTAACAACAAACATGCAGTGACTTTGAACACAGAATTGTGCTAAACTGCAGGAAGTTGCCAACTGTAGAGAGGACAAGATATAGCTTAATGGAATGCACAAGGAATGTCCATTCAGAGAGAAACCATGCCTTCTCTTCTGCTACCAAACTATATGTGACATGGAACTTCAGCAAAGCCAGGCTACAAGGAGGAATTTTCCAGTAGCTGAAGCTAATCCAACCAGAGTTATCTGTTTTTATCTTTCCAGTCACAGGTTGCTATTATTACGGATCATTTTGCACTGGTGATCAATCTTTTGGGGAAAGATCATTTTATTCCGGGGGGGGGATTAATCCTATTATTATTGAATTCATGATGTTGTCATTGGGCTTTGAAGGTTGTTACACGCACTGCAGTATCAGTCTCATTGTACTTTGAGGAAGGTTGCATGGCTGAGTTTCTACTCTTGTTATTCTAAATTCCCAAGGAATTCTGGGAAGTGTAGTTCAGTGATCTGGGGATATCTGGGAATATAATAGGGTTGCCAGGTCCCTCTTTGCCACCAGCGGGAGGTATTTAGGGTGGAGCCTGAGGAGGGCGGGGTTTGGGGAGGGGAGAGACTTCAATGCCATAGAGTCCAATTGCCAAAGCGGCCATTTTCTCCAGGTGAACTGATCTCTATTGGCTGGAGATAAGTTGTAATAGCAGGAGATCTCCAGCTAGTACCTGGCAGTTGGCAACCCTAGAATATAGTCTCTCTCTTGCTCTTGTGATTATAATTTCCAGGACAGGCAAACCTTTTAAAAGCTTGTAATGTAGGTGCAACTTACACCTACATGTCTCAAATACGTACAATTGCCCCAGACACTGCTCCGTTTTTTATTAAGTTTAACATCAGAACCCACAAAGGTTCACCTTTAGGAAGATTTAAAGAAAAGCAGAAGACTTACTATGATTTTGGCAGTCCTTCAGACTTACACAAATAAGACTGAATAGAAAAAGGCAGGTTTCCTGCAGCTTGAGCCTCTCCAGTTGCAAAAGAATCCCAGAGGGACACAAAGACCAGGATGACATCACAATGGAATTGTTATATATGTACTTTAAAAACCTAGATGGGGGTGGTGATAGAAATTGTGAGATGCCCTAGTAGAAAGGAACAGAGCTAGTGTTACTCTCTTTTAGGCACCAGAACGCCAAAACGTTTGTTCACCCAGGCTCTGAATGAAAGAGGTTGATGTTTTACCATCATTTTAATAGTCTGCAAGCTGGTATTCATTTTAAACGTCTTAATTACCTGTTTTAGAGCTCTACTTGGTTGTTTTATGCTGGGTTCTAATGTTTTCTGTTTTGACTATGCTTTATTTTGTAAGCTGGCTCAGGCAGATTCCCTGGATATGTAGCATAAACAACTAAATATATAAATAAAGCATTGAAGAGAGTCAATGTGATTAGAGTAGGCTTCCCCAATGTGGTGCCCCTGGGCGCCATGATGCCTGCCAACACCTTTCCTGATGTCTAAGTGTTTTTGGAAAGTGGGGGGGCCAACAAGGCTTCTGATTGGCTGTGCAGATTTTTAAAAACCTTGCTTTGGCAGCAGCTACCCCCACAGCACAAGGTTGTTCACATTGTCACTGAAAATAAGCTGTAGCAGCAGCCACTGGGCGCCTGGCTCTGCCTCCTGCGGCAGACATTTTGTAGTGGCCATTTTGTGGCTGTGCCCACCATGCTGTGTCAGAATCCCAAAGGCAACTAGAGGCTGAAAAAGATTGGTGGTTAGAGTGTCAAACAAGGATCTGAAAGACCCAGGTTCAAAATGCCACTCTGCCACGGAAGCTTCCTAGGTGTTCATGGGCCAGTCGCACACTGTCAACCTAACCTACCTCACAGAATTGTTGTAAGGACAAAATGGAGGAGAGGAGAACGATGTAAACTGCTTTGGGTCCCCACTGGAGGAAAAGGCAGGGTATGAATGAAGTAAATTAAGAAAGCCAAGAATGAACCGCAGTGAACTTCTGAGTCTTGACAGACACTACCAAGGTTAGTTTCTTCATTGAGCAGGGAGATGGACTAGATGGCCTGTATAGCTCCTTCCAACTCTATGATTCTATCCAGAAATACACATAGGATCACAGACTGAAGTAGCTAATTTGGCATTTAAAAAGGGGGAAGGAGGGTTCCTGTACAACACACATGAATTATTGAAAAGGGCATGCTGGACTTGAGATGCACATTTTCCTAAGCCACAGACATGTCAAATAGATATAGACTAATAAAGAGGGAAAAGGAGTCCCATCGTGCAGTGTGGGAAGTTGCAGGTTTCAGGTACCCGGCTCAAGGTTGACTCAGCCTTCCATCTTTCCAAGGTCGGTACAATTAGTACCCATCCTGCTGGGGCTAAAGTGTAGACGACTGGGGAAAGCAATGGCAAACCACCCTGTAAACATAGTCTGCCTAGTAAATGTCACGATGTGATGTCACTCCATGGGTCAATAATGACCTGGTATTTGCACAGGAGCCTATCTTTACCTATTAAGGAGGAAGCTGCAAAAGAAAAGCTGAGGGAGGCAAAGCCAAGCCAAACGGAGAAAAACAAGAAACACAACAGTGGTGTCAGTAAAATAACAAATTTGTGGGGTGGCTCCCTACATAAGAAGTGACTGAATTTTTCATAATAAATTGCTGTCTGTGTACACAGCATCTTGAACAGCTGCGTAGGAACGAAGACAGGTCTCTACCCCCCAAGAGCTAACAATCTAAAATAAACAATAGGAAACTAGCAAAGAGGATGGAGAGCCATCCCTTGTGGAAAGAATGAAAACACAATAGTACAGGACATAAGCCGATTTCTAAAAAATAAACCCTGCAGAAAGGATCGTGAAAGGAAAAGAAAACAGCGAAAGGGTTAAAGCTCCTTGGAAGACATAGGGGAGATAGATAAAAGGAAGGCCACTTCCACAAACATCTTCTTTAGCCAATGCTAGAGGCCAGCCGTGGCTCAAGGCTTCCTGGAAATCATGCGCAACTACACTCTGTTCCCTGTAAATCCTTAACCCTTAAGTCCAGAGCTAGCAACTAGCCAGATATATTAGGACTGCAAATTCACATACTTCAACTACTAGCTTTTAATTTTAGCACTCCCTCTTCCTGATGTTTTCGTATCAGATAAATACCATATTTGCTTTTTCCAATTTAAAATGGTCAGTTTTAAATAAACATTTCTCTCTTTTTATTGATTAAGGTAATGGGCAATTTCAATAAACTAGTGTGTGTGTGTGGGGGTGGGTGGGTGGGGGTCTGGTTATTTTGTAAAGAAAACAGGCAGAAAAAAAGAATCAACCCCCAGCATGACCTGTTCTTCAAAACAGCCAAAGTGATGTGATGGCAAAAAACTGGGGAGATCTGAGGTCAAATCGCCATGCAGTGCACTGGACTTTGAGCCGGCCACTCCCTGTCAGCCCAACCCAAAATTACTGCACCGATAAAATGGAAAAGGGGGAAATCACGTACTGGTCACAAGATGGATAAGCAGATATGCATAACTGGGAAGTCCAAATCACTAATCTGCCAAAACGTTTAATGGCTGAATTTAAGCTATCCATACCCTCCTCTCTTTCTTGCTATGCATAACCTACCTCACAGGGTCGTTGTGAGGATAAAACGGAGGAGGGGAGAGGCATGTGCACCACCCTGAGTTCTTGGGGAGGGGGAAAGTAAGATAGAGATCTGGGTGTGAAAAAGTCAGCAATTAGGGTTTTTTTTTTTCTGGCATGGAAGTTCAACACTAATATATCCCGGTGGGCAGCCATGAAGGAGCTAGAAAAGATTTTGAAGCGTAAGGATGTGTCACTGGCCACCAAGACTAGATTAATTCATGCCATCGTATTCCCTATTACTATGTATGGGTGTGAAAGCTGGACAGTGAAGAAAGCTGATAGGAAGAAAATAGATTCCTTTGAAATGTGGTGTTGGAGGAGAGGGTTACGGATACCGTGGACGGCCAAAAAAACCAACCAGTGGGTTATAGATCAAATCAAGCCTGAACTGACCCTAGAAGCTAAAATGACTAAACTGAGGCTGTCGTATTTTGGACACGTCATGAGATGACAAGAGTCACTGGAAAAGACAGTCATGCTAGGAAAAGTGGAGGGCAGCAGGAAAAGAGGAAGACCCAACAAGAGATGGACGGACGACATCAAGGAAGCCACGGCCCTCAGTTTGCAAGACCTGAGCAAGGCTTAAAGATAGGACGTTGAAGGCAGTAGGAAAGTTGAAGGCAGCAGGAAAAGAGGAAGGCCCAACAAGAGATGGACTGACTCAATCAAGGAAGCCACAGCCTTCAGTTTGCAAAATCTGAGCAAGGCTGTCAAAGTTAGGACATTTTGGAGGACTTTTATTCATAGGGTCGCCATGAGTCGGAAGCGACTTGACGGCACTTCACACACACACACACACACATCCCGGTGGCGGCGTCTACCAAAGCTGGCAAAACAGAAAACGTCCGTTAACTCAGCGCTGCGGGAAGCCGGCACTCTGTCCATGCTCAGAGCCCCCCGTGGCGACTCCCCTCGAGTCCAAGCCAGCAACTACAGGCAGTCCCTATTCCGAGGCTTCAGCCCACCCGCTGCCCTCCCTTGGAAGGCTCCCCGCTTCGGCCGCGAAGGAGCCGCTCTACTCACCTGGGCCGCCATCTTGGCCCCGCCTCCTCCTCTCCTCCTCCTCCTCCTCCTCGGAAGGAATATCCGCCCGATAGGCGCAGCCTGCGCCGCGCATGCGCGAGACGTCACAGGCAGGGGCGGGGCTACACCGGAGCAGGCGAGGGTTGGCGGAGGGGTAGGGTGACGTCGACGCCCCGCCCACCGCCGCTCCCCTCTCCTCTGGGAGGCGCTGGAGGGAAATTCGTGCTGGGGAAAAAGGGAATCCCGGCTGTTGGTTTCCTGATGCTGTTAAGATGCCTCCGACTAACTCCAGATTCTCTTTTTAAATTTAGTGTCTTTTTCCTCCCCCCACGTTTTTATTATATTTTTAGTTTCCTGCCATTCGTTGTTAGCCCCATTTGTACCAAATTTATTATTCCTTTATCTTTTTTAATGTCCGTGAAATTTCAGAAGAAGAAGAGTTGGTTTTTATATGCCAACTTTTCCTGCCACTTCAGAAAGAATCTACTTACCTGTAGCACTGCTACACTTATATGCAATACTAAAATAATAATAATAATAATAATAATAATAATAATAATAATAATAATAATAATAATAATAATAAGATCTGGAATACTTACCTTGATAGAAGAACCAATTGGACTGACTTGCATTTGTAATTTTGTATTTTTGTATATAGTGTACATATTGTCCTCCTATAGTTAAGTATTCACCTGGTATCTTGCACCTTATTATATAGTTGTATTGCATTGAAATCGTGTGCTGGTTTTGTTTTCTCAACAAGGTCACCCAGCTGGCTTCGTGTGTAGGAGTGGGGAATCAAACCCAGTTCACCAGATTAGCCTCCACTGCTCATGTGGAGGAGTGGGGAATCAAACCTGGTTCTCCAGATCAGAGTCCGCCGCTCCTAACCACCACTCTTAACCACTACTGGTACTCTTAACCATGCTGGTTCTCAGTCTTGCTGAAGGTTGCTGGGTGACCTGGAGGCAGGCGTTCTTTCTCAGCCAAGGCTACCTCACAGGGTTGCTGTGAGGATTAAATCGAGAGTGGGGAGGAACCATGTACACCCCCCCACAACTTCTTGGATGAAGTGAAGGATAAAAATGCACTCAACAGATAAATGTGCATAACAATGCCACCTGTTTTAATCTTTTGCTGCAAAAATTAACCAGAGTCTTGTGCCACTTTGCAGACTAACAATATCTTTTCCAGAATAAATGTTTGTGGACTAGAGCCCACTTCAGATTCAATGGGTGGACTAGCAGTGAGCTGTAATCCTTGAAAATGTATGTTGGAGGGTTGCTATCTTCAGATTGGGAAATACCTGGAGATTTTGGGGGTGGAGCCTGAGGAGGACAGGGTTTGGAGAGGGGAGGGACTTCAGTGCCATAGAGTCCAATTGCCTAAGTGGCCATTTTCTCTAGGGGAACTGATTTGTATCGCCCAGAGATCAGTTGTAATAGTGGGAGATCCCCAGCCACCATTTGGAGGTTGGCAACCCTATGTATAATGCCACAGAGTCCATCCTCCAAAACAGCCGTTTTCACCAGAGGAATTTATCTCTGCCATCTGGAGATCAGTTGTGATGTTGGCCACCCTTCCACATGCCCAGATTCTATCCTTTTGGTTGGCTGCCAGAACTGAAGGCAAAACAAAACACAAAACAGGAGAAAAAACTCTCACAGTTTTTTGTGAGAAAGCATAAGAAGTCATACCAGTCTAGGGTTGCCCGGTCCAGGTTGGGAAATACCTGGAGATTTTGGAGGTGGAGCCTGAGAAGGGCAGGGTTGGGAGAGGGGAGGGACTTCAATGCCATAGAGCCCAATTGCCAAAGTGTCTATTTTCTCCACGTGAACCGTCCTCTCTCGGCTGGAGATCAGTTGTAACAGCAGATCTCCAGACACCACCTGAAGGTTGGCAACCCTAATGTTGGAATGAAATGTTAGTCTTTAATATGCCACAAGAGTCCTTGTTTATCTAGGCCAGGGGTCCTCAACGTAGTGCCCATGAGTGCCATGGCATCTACTGACACCTCACACCTGCCAAGTGTTTTTAGGAAGTGGGCAGGTGTGAGGTAGGGCTTCTACCCAGCAAGGCTTCTGACTGACTGTTGGAGATTTGATTGGCAGTGCTGATTCTTTTTAATGTTGTTTTGGCAGTAGCTGCCGTCATGCACAAGGATCGGCATTGTGTTACTGAAGTTAAGTTCTGGCGATCATTTTGTGCCTGCCTCTGCCTCCTTTAGCAGTAGGGTTGCCAACCTCCAGGTACTAAAGCAAAACCAAACCAGCGCTGATGGCTAAATATAACTAACATGTTGTTGCAATTATATTCTTGAATACTGTTATATTATATGCAACAATGTTACAATAGATTGCTACAAAATTACAGAATTGAAGATGAGCCAGCATGCCATCCGTTTGAAGGAGGAGATATATTCTTCTGTTATAGGACAGGTGTCTCACCTACTGCCACTTAGAGGATTTTCCCAATTGAAGAAACCCCAGCGGTGAAATGGGTATACTACCGGAAGCCCACCTCATGGAATCACGTGGTAATTTTTGCGCAATTTTTGTGTAATTCTGTACTAGCACTGCTTCAACAGGAATATGGACATTCACACCATATGAAACAGTATACTGTTGTTGTGTGCTTTGTGGTATCTACTCTGTGTATTGAATTGATATATGCTTTGTTGTGAACTATTACATCCAGAGACAACTGTACATAGTAAAAGTAATTTTTGTAGCAATTTATTGTATCATTGTTGCACATAATATAACAGTATTCAAGAATATAATTGCAACAACATATTAGTTATATTTAGCCATCAGTGCTGGTTTTGTTTTGCTTTAGTACCTTTGGAGTTACAGCACGAGGTCTATTTTGAATCCAACCTCCAGGTAATAGCTGGAGTTCTCCTGCTATTACAACTGATCTCCAGCCGATAGAGATCAGTTCTGGAGAAAATGGCCTCTTTGGCAATTGGACTCTGTGGCATTGAAGCCCCTCCCCTCCCCAAACTCCGCCCTCCTCAGGCTCTGCCCCAAAAACCTCCTGCCAGTGGTGAAGAAGGGCCTGGCAACCCTATTCAGCAGCCATTTTGTGGCAGCCATTTTGTTGCTGGGCCCATCATGTTGTTCCAGAATTCCAGAAGTTTCCACAGGTTCAAAAAGGTTGAGGACCCCTGATATAGACATTGCACTCGACAGTGGTGGTGAAAAATGCCATCAAGTCACAGCCCCGTAGGAGTTTCAAGGCAAGAGATGAACAGAGGCGGTTTGCCATTGCCTGCCTCTATGTAGGAACCCTGGACTTGCTTGGTGGTCTCCTGTCCAAGTACTAACCAGAGTTGGCCCTGTTTAGCTTCTGAGATCTGATGTGATCGGGCTAGCCTGAGTAATGGCAAAAGGAGGGAAATGTAGTTTATTAGTATTTCTATTTGTATAGTTCTCTAATGCATCACATTGCAGGGAAACAAATGTGAGAGGCATTTTGGAGGGAAAGATAGGGAGCAGCCTGGTTTTGCCAGTTTCAAGACTCTGCTGTCTAAAGCAGTGGTTCCCAAAGTGGGCAGTACCACCCCCTCGGGGGCGGTGGGATTTCCTAGGGGGGCACTAAGAGGCAAGGGGGCAGCAGAGGGGCACTAGAGGTGGGCCCCTTCAACTGTGTTGTTGGATAGGGTAGGGGGGCTCTGGGAATGAGTTTGTGGAACCAAGGGGGCGGTGGCCCAAACAGTTTGGGAACCACTGGTCTAAAGTATGACTGAAATGAAAGCAGATATCTAGTCACAATTCATCAGGGTTCCCTTTTCTCTCTCTTTGGTCTATAGGGTTGCCAACCCCAGGTACTAGCTGGAGATCAGCTATTACAACTGATCTCCAGCCGATAGAGATCTGTTCACCGGGAGAAAATGGCCGCTTTGGCAATTGGACTCTATGGCATGGAAGTCCCTCCCCAAACCCCACCCTCCTCAGGCTTTGCCCCAAAAACCTCCCACCGGTGGCGAAGGGGGACCTGGCAACCCTATTCTTAGGTGGTAGACTAGTTAAGGAAGCCAGCATGGTGTAGTGGTTAAGAGTGGCGGGCTCTAATCTGGAGAACCGGGTTCGATTCCCCACTCCTTCACATGAAGCCCGCTGGGTGACTTTGGGCCAGACACAATTCTCTCCGAATTCTCTCAGCCCATGCAGAGGCCGGCGATGGCAAACCACCTCTGAACGTCTCTTGCCTTGAAAACCCCATGGGGTCACCATGAGTCAGCTGTGACATGATGGCACACACATAAACACACAAACTAGTTAGGGCTGTAAGCACCTTACACTGTGGGGGCTGGTTCAGGAGATATGATGTTCCTCACTATAACTATATCCCCTCCATGCAGAAAACAGGCAGGTCTTGGAGAAGGCTTTCCCTGTGCACAAATAATTTTTTTTGTCCAGTGGAGCATTCATTGTGTGGATAGTACACCTGAAGCAGTACAGCCAAGGCACAGATTTGCCGCTTCTGAGAATTAGGCCCTTACAATTAGGCTTATTGCTGCCAAGAAAATACGCATAAGATGGCAGTTAATTTCATCTCTCATGCACATTTATCATGCCTTAATCAGAAAAAAACCCACAAAATATCAGCATCACAAAATTAGTATTGGTTTTGTGCATGCATTTTTTGTTTTTAATACATACACATTATGAAGTGCCGTATAGAATGATGGAAGGTATGATGCTAAGGAACAGAACTTGTTCTAATAACCTTTCTCCGGGAAGAACATGAAATGTTTCAGAAACATACACTGATTATTTTTCTCAACCCAGTATGGGTTTATAACCTGAAGAAATTTCCATAGTCTTTCACTATTCAGCTGTAAACCCTGCATTCGCTAATTTAGAAATGAATCCCTTCAAAATAAAATTAGATTAACTTTCAAGTAAATAGATGCCTTTTATATTGGGGATACCGCTTGGCTGCTCAATCCCTTTGTAAAAAACCGGTGGGGTTGCAACAGGCAGAAATGCAACCAATGCCATTTTTGCCCATCTGATACATCCCAATGCAAAATTCAGCTGCATCTATTGAATTTCTGCAGTTAAAGATGCAGGTGGCCCACTAGGGGAAAAAACAACAACAACAACAGCAAAGATGGCAATTGTGTCCATCTCACATCTTGTTCAGCAGTGAAATTACGTTGTTCTGACAGCCATTTTGTGGTTGGCTCTGCCTTCTGCGGCAGCCATTTTGTGGCAGCCATTTTGTGACTGCGCCACCACGCTGTGTCAGAATTCCAAAGACGCCTACAGCTTTAAAAAGTTTGGGAACCCCTGGTTTAAGAAGAAGTCATTTCCCAAAACACTAAGCAAACATGGACAAGCAAGCAAATGGTTGCTTGGGGCAGCAACATTATTGGGGGCGTTGTTAATGGGTGTGCAGTAGAACAGGCATAGCCCAGGATATCTCGAGTGTTGCAGAAGGTTTCTGGGCATCTTAGCATCCTCTGCATGGGATTCTGGGGCACCATTTTCCAGACCGTATATTTTGTTCTCATAGCTCATTTCCATTTAGACCCAGCCAGAATTTACAACGCAGAACATCTGCTGGGGTGTTCCAAGAATTATTCCCTTTCTTTAAGGCCAGACACACCATTTCATCTTCACCGCACTTCTGGTTGCAGAATCTGATTGATCAGGGATTTGAACAGAGGATTTCCTGGTCCATACTGTAGGTTTGCCAGGATCCCTCTGGCCACCGGGGTGGGGGGATGGGGGATTAGGGTTGCCAGATCCAGGTTGGGAAACTCCTGGAGATTTGGGGGTGGAGCTTTGGGAGGACAGGGACCTTAGTGGGGTGCAATGCCATAAGTCTATCCCCCCCCCAAAGCAGCCATTTTCCCCAGGGGATCTGATCTTGGCAGTCTGGAGACGAGCTGGAATTCCGGGGGATACCTAGGTCCCACCTGGAAGCTGGCACCCCTAAGTAGAGCAGCTTGTGTTAATACATTTCTTTGGTTAGCACTGAAAAAAACGTAGCTAGGGCCTTTTATGCACAGGTTGTTCCCGTCACAGTCATTCTCTCCCCCCCCAACCCAGCTACATTAGGGATTCATTTTAATTATGCATGTGTTTTCTGACCTTCAGAAGTTGCCGTGCTCTCCCCTTGCACTCCCCCTGCATTTTCAGGTTGTTGTTTTTACCCCGAGTTTAAAGTCTACCTTGATCCCAAATTGAATGCCGGTCCTGTGCATACTTGTCACTTTGGGTTTTTCACCCCACGCCCATTCTCGCCTCTCTCTCCGCCACGTGTCTGTCCCCCTCATCCAACCCGAAGCCATCACCAAGTGCACTAGCAAGAGAATAATGCTGGAATACCATGAGGCTGCTTATTTGGTCATTCACAGCGAATGTGGGTCAGTTTCAGTTCTTAGCGGGATGGAGGCTGGTTTGCTGCCCTCTCCTTACATGCATCATTTTATAGGCATGAAAGCCTTTTTGTTTGTTTGTTTGTTTGCAAATGCACAACTACCAATGGAACAATGAATGTCACAAATGACCATGTTTTTATGACCCCTGCCTTGAGATAGCCAGAAACAAATTGGTCGGGGGTGGGGGTTGTCCAGACCCTTATCTGCTTTGGCTGTAAAATTGCCACTCTGTTCAGATCAAATGAAAGAATCCCGCTGCGGCTGGTGGGAACTGGTGACATATTAAAAAAAATACACCACAGCCAATTACAAAGTAGCGTTTTCAGGGGGGAGGGACTCACGCATTGTTCAGAAGCTCCGCATTTTCGCTGGAGATGCATAATTGATCACAAGGTACTCCTGGAATTTCTTCAGGGGGGAAAGCCCTTGTGCATAGTGTTTTGAGAATCCGACTGCAAATACTGTGCAGTTAGAGAGCAGCAGATCCAGCGGAAACAGACTATGCGTAAAAGACCTAGAACAAAATTTACATGGGTTAGCAAAAAAAAAAGAAAATCCTTTTTTTGGTTATCAGGACCAATTACAGTTCATAAATAATTGTTAGAATTTGATCTTCTTTGCAGGTTGGATGTTCAAAAATTAGTTTTAAAGAAGGAGGGAAAGATATTTCTAACCACTGGAATATTTTTTCCTTTACAGATAATATTGTTTCCGGAGAAAACAGCATGGAACCTGCATGCAGATCATAATTTGTAAATTCAACTGAATTATGTCTCTTCCCAGAAGTCTCATACTGTTATACTAAGCAATGAACACGAGATTGAATGTTTTGCCAGTACTCTGTCATATTTTGACATAATTCTCATAATTACATCATGATAATCACTCTTAATAGCAAACTTAATGATCCAATGCCTATCAGCAGGGCAGTGAAACAGGACCACCCTCGGACTAATTAGGGCTTTCTACATATTTGAGGGGACCCCCTCCCAGGTATGCAGGAAAACATTACTTTGTAAATTAAAAAAAAAAAAACCCAAAGAAACCTCTGCCAAACAAACAGATGGACTAAGCATGCTTTAGAAGGCAAAGAATACTAAGAGCGGGGGGAAATTTCCCAACAAGCAATCCCCACACAATGGATCTGTGTGAATTGTTTTGCCAATAAGCCAATCACATTATTTTTCTGGTACACATTTGTCTGTTCCTGCACACTATTAACTAGTATAGTGTGACACGTTTCTCTCCCTTTCCTGCTCCCCCGATGTTTATCTGCCCTAGACTCAGCCAAGATACAAGGGTGATGAAATAAAATTATTGCAGAAGAACGAAAATGCCCATTTTGTCCGGATCAAATAGAATCCCTAGTCCACATTGTTTTAGCATGTCCACAAAATAATATTGCACAAAATAAATATATCACTCCCTGGATAAAACAGATAAAGACACTTTCTGAGAAGCGGACACTGCATTATCTGCTGTCAAACAGATTGGTCAGTTGCGTGAGAGATGTGGCAACTTTTCTCTTTATTGTGTCAGGGAAAAATTTAATTTAATTTCCCCTTTTTAAAGTGTGAAGTAGTTGATGGATAGCCAGTGGCTTTAAATCTAGGGAAACAAAAGGTATGTTGTTAGCTGCCCAAGCTGTTTTCTCCTTCCCATTAGGGCTCCTATGCCTGGCATTCCTTCCCCGAACAAATGCAGGATACCTCTTTCTATATTGTTTCCAATTCCGCTTCAACACTCACCTTTCCAGGACATCTTTGGCGCAAATAACTTAGTCCTCATCGACCCCTGAAATGAATTCTAAGTGCAGCTGTTGGTCCAGCATCATGCTGGCTCAGATTTGTTAACATTTGCTCCTATCCATTCTGAATTGCTGGCCTGCTCTATAGTGTTTCTGACAGTGAACAGCCAACCAGGTACCTTTGGAAGCATGTGAGAGCGGCATTATACCAGCAGCTGTCTCCAGTTAACTGACACAAGCAAAAACCACTTGCAGTAGGGTTGCCAACCTCCAGGTGATGAATAATTCAAAATTAAATACTTGTAATAGTGTTATTCAAAATATCATATACACTATATACAATGAACTTGGTTTACAAACTGAACTGTATATACCAAAGAACACAAAATTAAACTACAGAACATAGGTGCAATGTCCATTTTTTGCAGTCCTTTTAGCTGTATAGAAAGTCTTGTCATTCAAGAGGTAAGAAGGTCAGTTCTTCATTTAAACAGAAGCCCGGTTGTCTTTCTGTTTCGGCTTAACAAAAAAGCCTTCCTCAGCGGCCACTACAAAAATACAGCAATATATACAATGCAAAATGGTCTATAAATAACAGGAATCAAAAGTAAGCATTATAAAAGTAAACAACAAATTGATACTTACACGCGAGCTGTTACTAACTGGCTTTCGCGTTGGCAAAGTAGCCCTGAGTATGGAGAGCATTTAAAGAGTCTAGTCACATGATACAAGGAGACCATGTGAACAGAATGTTTTAAAGTGACAGAACCATATAGTGTAAGTGATGTACTTGCTCATAGGTAACATGCTAGATCTAGCGATGTGTTTAGTCCTTTAGGATGTAAGGAATCGAACATATGTATGTACTTAGACTCTTGACGTCTAAGTATCAATTCAATGTCAGTTTTCTCATATTTCTTAGTGTTAGTATAACGCCATAATACAAAGAAAGAAAGTTCCTCATCAGTGTGGTTTTTCTCCAGGAAATGTGAGGTAAGGGGAGCCTCCAGAACGTGATTTCTTACTCTGGACCTGTGCTCACTGATCCGGTATTTTATAGGTCTCTGGGTTTGTCCAATATACCAGAGAGGACATGCACATCTGATCACATAAATAATGTGCCGTGAGTCACAATTATTAAAACTATCAATTTTGAATATGCGACCCGTTACTGGGTTCGTGATTTCACGAACTGTCAGCATGTATTTGCAGCTCTGACAAGAGCCACATTTGAAATTACCTGCAGGCAAATTGGATGAGGACATAGGGCGTGATATTGGATTTATTAGTATGTCTCTAAAAGACCTGGTGCGTTTGTATGCAATCCGTGGAGGTACTTGGCAACCGGGTAGATGTTGCACCAGGTGCCAGTGTTTACGGAGGATTTGGCCAATTAGAGGTGACATGGAAGTATATTGCATCACATAAGTAAGTCGTGTAGGCTTAAGAGTGGTGCATTCTGTAATTAATGATTCCCTAGGTTTGTTATTAGTTTGATGCATAGCATTTAGAATGACATGTTTAGGGTATCCCCGTTGTAGGAGATCAGCATTCAAATTATGTGCTGCTTGGAAAAAATCAACTTGTTGAGTTGAATTCCGTTTCAATCGAAGTAATTGGCCATATGGGATATTATTTTTTAGATGGACCGGATGGAAAGAATCATAATGCAATAAAGCATTCCTGGCCATAGACTTTTTATAGGGGCGAACGCCCAATTTACCATCAGAATTTTTGTAAACGGTCACATCTAGAAACGGAATTGACTCTAAATTACATGCCCCACTCAATTGAATATTTAGATCTTGTTCATTAATCCATTGGTTAAATTGCATGAAACTATGTGCATCTTGCATAGCCAAGCAAACATCATCTATGTAACGAAAATAAAAAAAGATCTTATTACTAAATGGGTTATTGGTCAATATATGTGCATATTCAAATGCGATCATATAAATATTTGCAATTGAGGGCGCACAGGCGCTCCCCATGGCGACCCCATGTATCTGCAAATAAAATTCCTCATCATATACAAAGTAGTTCTTTTCCATAACAATGTCAAGTAAGTTCAAAAGAAATGGGGTCGGAGGTTGTAAGTTAGCACGTGAGTCCAATAAATCAGCAATTATAACACGTACTACGTCCGTAGGGACGTTTGTGTATAGTGCGTTAACATCTAGGGTGCAAAGCACCGCAGTCAGTGGTATAGTCAGTTGTTCTATGCATGTAATAAAATGTTTAGTGTCTTTAGCACAATATGTAAAGAACAGGATGATACCTAGAGGCTTACGCCTCCAAAAAGCTCCGACCTTGTTTAAGGAAAATGTGTTGTTTAAGGACAAATGGATTGCCATTTTGAATAAGTGCGCTTATGATTTGATGACTTTGATCATAGAACAAGCTAATCATGAAGTTGATACCATTAAGGGGGACATAGACAAGTTAAAGGATGAACTTAAACCTTCCTTTTCTTCTTCTACTTTTGATAATAAAATGAAACAACTAGAGTCAGAACTTAAAGCATACCAAGATAACATCAAATTATATAAGACTAAGAAATATGAAAGGGACTCTAATGACTATAGTCAAGATGTTGTTTACCCATGGTATTCGGGGCAACCGGTCACCACCAATGCTAGAACCACTAATAGGAATAGAGCATGGGACTATGATAGTGAATCATCTAGCCTGTCTAGTCGCGCCTCCGATAGGGACTATAATTTACATTCCAGATATGTAAGGGGACGGGGTACCTCCCGCCCTTTTCGGAGACGCAGAGGGGAAAGAACAATGAGATAGTGGTGAATCTCTCTCATTATACACTTACAGCCCAGGAGAATCAGGTGTTACAAAGGGGTTTGGGCTTTGTACCCACCCCTCTATATTCTTCATTACAAACAAAAAATGATGTTTTTAGATTCATTCGACTCCTGAAATTGAAAGAGAAATTTGGCAATAGTGCAAGTGAAGAAATGGTGAATAAATTCAAACCTAAATCAAAATTCATACCCTCCTCGAGTAATCATTTTATCGCTACCTTCCATGATGTGGTGAACCGGGATATCAGTAGGATTGAACATAAGAAAATGCATAGAAAAAACAATATGTCAAAGGATGAATGGAATACACTACTCAAACTAGCAGCACAACCCGATATAGTGATTCAACCCGCTGATAAGGGCGGAGCCATTGTGGTATTATCACAAGCAGATTACCACAATGAGATAAAACGACAACTTAGCAATACGCAATTTTACAAGCGCCTGACACATGACCCCACAGAGGAAGTACAACTGATTATTAGAACAGTGGTGAATGAAGCATTAGCTGCTGACCACATATCAAAAGCGACTGCTGAATATTTATATAATGAGTTTCCCAAAGTACCTAAGTTTTATGTTCTGCCTAAAATCCACAAACAGACCCGCCCTCCACCAGGTAGACCAATCGTTGCAGGGATTTCCTCTGCCTTAGAACCCTTAGCTAAGTATCTAGAATCCTTCCTTCATGAGTTTACTTTAAAAACTCCAGCATATATTAAAGACACTAAACATTTTATTACATGCATAGAACAACTGACTATACCACTGACTGCGGTGCTTTGCACCCTAGATGTTAACGCACTATACACAAACGTCCCTACGGACGTAGTACGTGTTATAATTGCTGATTTATTGGACTCACGTGCTAACTTACAACCTCCGACCCCATTTCTTTTGAACTTACTTGACATTGTTATGGAAAAGAACTACTTTGTATATGATGAGGAATTTTATTTGCAGATACATGGGGTCGCCATGGGGAGCGCCTGTGCGCCCTCAATTGCAAATATTTATATGATCACATTTGAATATGCACATATATTGACCAATAACCCATTTAGTAATAAGATCTTTTTTTATTTTCGTTACATAGATGATGTTTGCTTGGCTATGCAAGATGCACATAGTTTCATGCAATTTAACCAATGGATTAATGAACAAGATCTAAATATTCAATTGAGTGGGGCATGTAATTTAGAGTCAATTCCGTTTCTAGATGTGACCGTTTACAAAAATTCTGATGGTAAATTGGGCGTTCGCCCCTATAAAAAGTCTATGGCCAGGAATGCTTTATTGCATTATGATTCTTTCCATCCGGTCCATCTAAAAAATAATATCCCATATGGCCAATTACTTCGATTGAAACGGAATTCAACTCAACAAGTTGATTTTTTCCAAGCAGCACATAATTTGAATGCTGATCTCCTACAACGGGGATACCCTAAACATGTCATTCTAAATGCTATGCATCAAACTAATAACAAACCTAGGGAATCATTAATTACAGAATGCACCACTCTTAAGCCTACACGACTTACTTATGTGATGCAATATACTTCCATGTCACCTCTAATTGGCCAAATCCTCCGTAAACACTGGCACCTGGTGCAACATCTACCCGGTTGCCAAGTACCTCCACGGATTGCATACAAACGCACCAGGTCTTTTAGAGACATACTAATAAATCCAATATCACGCCCTATGTCCTCATCCAATTTGCCTGCAGGTAATTTCAAATGTGGCTCTTGTCAGAGCTGCAAATACATGCTGACAGTTCGTGAAATCACGAACCCAGTAACGGGTCGCATATTCAAAATTGATAGTTTTAATAATTGTGACTCACGGCACCTTATTTATGTGATCAGATGTGCATGTCCTCTCTGGTATATTGGACAAACCCAGAGACCTATAAAATACCGGATCAGTGAGCACAGGTCCAGAGTAAGAAATCACGTTCTGGAGGCTCCCCTTACCTCACATTTCCTGGAGAAAAACCACACTGATGAGGAACTTTCTTTCTTTGTATTATGGCGTTATACTAACACTAAGAAATATGAGAAAACTGACATTGAATTGATACTTAGACGTCAAGAGTCTAAGTACATACATATGTTCGATTCCTTACATCCTAAAGGACTAAACACATCGCTAGATCTAGCATGTTACCTATGAGCAAGTACATCACTTACACTATATGGTTCTGTCACTTTAAAACATTCTGTTCACATGGTCTCCTTGTATCATGTGACTAGACTCTTTAAATGCTCTCCGTACTCAGGGCTACTTTGCCAACGCGAAAGCCAGTTAGTAACAGCTCGCGTGTAAGTATCAATTTGTTGTTTACTTTTATAATGCTTACTTTTGATTCCTGTTATTTATAGACCATTTTGCATTGTATATATTGCTGTATTTTTGTAGTGGCCGCTGAGGAAGGCTTTTTTGTTAAGCCGAAACAGAAAGACAACCGGGCTTCTGTTTAAATGAAGAACTGACCTTCTTACCTCTTGAATGACAAGACTTTCTATACAGCTAAAAGGACTGCAAAAAATGGACATTGCACCTATGTTCTGTAGTTTAATTTTGTGTTCTTTGGTATATACAGTTCAGTTTGTAAACCAAGTTCATTGTATATAGTGTATATGATATTTTGAATAACACTATTACAAGTATTTAATTTTGAATTATTCATTGTTTTTGCAATACGTTGCTGGTTTGGGTTTGCTCAAGTAACTATACAGCACGCTAACGTTTGTTTGCTACAACCTCCAGGTGATAGCTGGAGATCTCCCGCTATTACAACTGATCTCCAGGCGACAGAGATCAGTTCACCTGGAGAAAATGGATACTTTGGAAGGTGGACTCTATGGCATTAGATCCCATTGAAGTCCTTCTCACCAACCCCCCCTCTTCAGGTTCCCCCTCCCAATCTCCAGGGGTTTCCCAACCTGGAGCTGGCAACGCTACACTTACAGAATCATAGAGTTGGAAGGTACCACCAGGGTCATCTAGTCCAACCCCCAGGTATCATGCTTCTGAATGTGTATTCTTTAATTTAGATGGGCAGCCTATTCCTGAGGAGGAGGGCTGCATCAGTGACTGGAGGCAGCACAGCCGCGCTGCCTCCAAAGGAGGTTTGCCAGACACCCTGAAGCCAAAACCTTCCCTTTCCCAGAAAACCCGTGCAACTGCTCCATAGGGTTGCATCAGGGCATATCTCCAGGAAAGGGAAAGGAAGCGTTCCCTGGCTGAAAGGGCTTAGGAGGCTGCCTAAAGGCAGCTGCTCCCCTGGTCTGGCACGGGTACACCCTGGAAAGGCCCCCAGGAGGACTGCGCAGAGAAGTACGCCAACAGGATGCTGGCTTGAGGCTGTGCCAGCGTCCCTGGGTGGCGCTGGCATGGCAGTGCTGGATGGCATCCAGGTCCCCCCACCGGTGTCTGTGCCACCCTGGGTGGTGTAATTGGCACAGGCGCCAGTGGAAGGGGCCTGAATGCCGACACAGCCCCTTCCTGGCCTCCTAAGGACTTTCGTCCTTGAGGCTCAAGAATGGGCTGATCATTGCCTAAAGCCACTGATAAGCCTATCTTCCAGGAATTTTAGATGTTTCAAAGTTCACATCAAAGCCCTGAAAAGATTGTTCCATGAGTTGTCCAGATGGTGTGTCCAGGAAGTATTTAGAAATGATACCCCCTACCAAAATGCACTTTACTGTAAGCACATATTCTGCCCATGTTTACCTTTTCTCTATTCTCCCGTTTACACCAAAATGTAGATTGTAAGCTCCCGCAGACAAGGACGTGTCTTGTTGCTCTGCACGGTGCCAGGCACACGGGTGGCACAAAATAACATTGTTTATCAGCAACCATTTAAACTGTGCAGGAGAAAACAAGCCATACACATAATCACTGTGCAGAGGGAATTGTAAAAATCAAACCTACTTCCAACCATATCTTCAGTTTGCGTCAATTCTAAACGACATACTTTATTCTGAAATGTATAAGCGGTTCAGGACATAACCTGGGATATTTTAGGAACACAAAGTAGGGCTTTTTTAAAAAAATGCATACTGAAGTAACATGGTTTAAAATCCATCCAGGAAGAAATTATTCTACCGCCTCAAGGTAACAGATGTTATCTAACCAGCACAGGAATGAAACGAGACGTTAATGGCCTTGGTAGAATAGATTTAATGGGAATAATGACAGCTCCTTGGAGATTTTGCTCACAGTATCTATATTCTGAGGCCCCTATCAAAAGTACAGCTCAATTAGCCTTATCTGATTAAGAATTACAAAATGCCTCTGAGTCATCTCCGTCTCCTGGTCTTGCAATGTGCACAGGCTGGGGGTGGGGGAGGCAGGAGGGGCCCCTTCATGGCTCTCTGCATAGAGTGTCTGCCATTTGCGCCCTGAGCCCAAATCTTTACGAAGCCCCAAAGACACCTTCCGTTGCTTCTCACATTGAGTGACGGATTAATTATCTTCTTCTCTGAGACAGCAAGGGAAAACTTGCTGCTCTGCTAGCTCCTAATAATTCTGCAGTCCCCAAAACCTATCCAACAATCTGTCCATTAGTGTTTCATTTGTACCATCAACTACAGTTTAGAAACCCTGTGGAGCCATATACAGATAGACAACAGGCCCCGGATTTTAGAGATACAAGACGCTGCAAGTTGCAGAGTTTGTTCTCTGCAAGATACTTTAAAAAGCAGACTGGGGGAAGGGAGGAGGGGGGAGAATAGTAATTTGCTTTTCCAAAAAGTGTCTTCTCCAATCTCTGACAAAAAGATGGTTATTAGGGACACATGCAAAAAATTGAAGTTTTTTTTCTTATAAAAATGCAAAAGAGTGTAAAATTTCACAAAGATCCTTAAGGTGGCAGGATGAGCACAGCTTTGATTTTTTTTTCAGCCAAGATATTTCCACTGAAACGTTTGCACCTATATTGAAAGCCTTGAGTATATTATAGGAACAATCTGTATGAAGATCCTTTTTTTTGCACTGCTGAGAGGTTGCTCTTCCTGTTCTGTTTGAAAGAGGATCTCCTGGAGTAATTTCATACCATGTGTGATAATGCGTTAATACATTGGCAGCCTCCTTTTCCTGTCCACTTGAACATATCTGATGTTACCTTTGGGCGGGTTCACCCTTCCTCTTCAATTGATGCAGGTAATAAGTGCCTGCTTACCAACTTATGTGTTTGTGTGATAAGGAGGAAATGTGAGAACAAATCTGCAATTTCAATTATTAGGTGCATATATTTGAAGATATGGAAAAAGAAGGCGGTATCTGGTTGGTATCTGATGTCACTCAGTATCTGCTGCTAGTTCCAGCACTATTTTAATTGGTGGCCCTTATGACAGGGCATAGGAAAATGCAGCCACACACCCAAAGTATTGTGTGAGAGAACTGTGCACTGTTTCACAGGTGTGCAGTAAACATATTGTGTTTAATCAGAGGTGCATAGCAACAGCTGCGATGGAAAAAAAATTACCACCTGCTTTCCGGTCGCAATGGTAGAGAAGGCCACATAACAGAGGGAAAGTCCTGCAGGTGGTTTGTGCAGGTGCTGACGGGACAGAAGCCCAGGCCGGCAGGGAGAATCCAGCTCCTTCTCCTGGCTGCAGAAGAAAATAGGGCCATAGTAGTCCACACTGGTTGTGCCAGCACTGTAATGACTCTCAGTACTAAATCGATCATCACAAACCAGATCTTGAGTGGGGGAGGACGGGACAGGACAAGGAGAAGAAAACAAAGAAATGTGTTGGGATATCACCCAGATTGTGCATAATAACTGACTGAACCAAGGATTACAATAGTGGCGGCGGGGGGAGGACCCACCCCTCATATAGGTGATTCCAGATTAATACCTGTATTCCTTAATTATTATATATCCAATGGTTTGAAGGCAGTTTAGTTTCCTGGTCATGAGATAATACATAGGCTGCTCTGAGCTCTTGAGAGGAAAGGTGCAATTATGAGTGAAATAAGTAAATAGTACTTATTGTAAATTTTCATGTCCCACTTTCCCAAAGGGTCCATGGCGCTGCTATTGCCATTCACTCCTCCTGATAGCAAACTTGAAAGCTCTATGACCAGCCGCTGACTAGGTAAAGGGTTTCTGCCTGCAGGAAGAAAGATGACGTTTGCAAATTAAGTAGTAAAAGCAAACAGACAAACAACAGAAAGGTCCCAATGAAGGTCCCAATGAAATGAGGTTGCTCATTTATTCTCTATTATGAGCACAATATTGAATGAAGCATCAGACAAAAGCGGGGATGGAAAGAAAATAAAAGGGGAGGGTCTAGGGTTGCCAGCTATGGGATGGGAAATACCTGGAGATTTTGGGGGTGGAGCTTGAGTGACCATTTTCTCCAGGTGAACTAATCTCTGTCGCCTGGAGAGCAGTTTTAATAGCAGATCTCCAGCCACCACCTGAAGGATGGCAACCCTAGGAGGGTCTGTTCATTTGGTTCACTGAAGGCCCTAATATCATATCCTGGAAACTGTAAGATGTCTCCATCACCATACCCCAACTCCCACAGAACTATGTAATTTCTGCATCGCTTAACATGTCATGTTTAAATGCTTATGCTTGGTTTCTTCTTTGTTGCAGATTTTTGCTTGTGTTCAGATTTCTGCAGTCGAAACCCTGTTGCATTGTTTACTGGATGTCCCATCCTGTTGATCATATTGACTTATACTGTGTAATCCATCTTGAGTCTCAGTGAGAAACATGGACTATATACAACGCAAATAAATAAATTGTAGGCTGAACTCATACCTTAAATTTCCCAGTGACATGATTTTTTTACGTGACAAGACATAAAGGAAGAGAAAAGCCCCAAACTGCAGAGAATTCAGTTTATTGAAGTCCAAATTTACAACTGAAGTTTACAACTTTCCCCCAAAACAAAAGCTACTTTTGAATTTAGGAAGAATAAATGTCCTTTTTTTCAATAATGTACAGTCTATATATTTTTTAAATAAGTTAATATCTTTGAAAAAAGAGCAATATGTTCCTTTTATAATGTTGCAGTGCAACTTACAACTTACACGTCTGTGCAATGTACCATGAGGTATCTGCCCAGGGAGCCACACACAGTGAAATTTTCCATTCATAAATTCTCATTGTAGACACGCAAAAAGTTAACAAGTTAATCTGTGATAGGGAAAAAAATGCAGCCAAGAACAGTAATTCACAGAGAACTTAATTTTTCTTTAAAAAACAAAACAAAAGAAGAGAAACCAAACCTAACAAAACAGGGGGGAAACCCACTAACATTCATAGCCTCTATAAACTAGTGAATCACTTTCCAACGTAGTACAAGTATAAAACTAAGAATACTTTGGTGAAACAGAAAAACAAAACAAAGAAGCCTGTGTTATCCAGGGGTTGAAATTTAGATTTACCTGCCTGAGCCCAAAAGCTATTCATTTTCTACCTCTGTGCATCTGTGCTGAAATGAAGGGTTGTTGTTTGTCAAGTAATGGCATTGGTATTGGCCTACACACACAAAAAGACGGCGTTCCCTTTCACGGGTAAGGATGACGGACTCGTGTTTGCAGACAGCAAGGCAGAATGGATGCTACAGAGCAGGCTCCTCCCTGGTTTATAATGTGACATCACATTTTGGTTTTTTTCTTTCTTTCACAGCTAGTTAGGAAAACATACAGTAGGTTGGCGCTAAATACTGTACAAATGTACTGTTGCTTAAAGCTTTCCTCTCTTCAAACTTCCTTTTCGGGGAGGGTTTCAGCTACAGAACTTTCTCTCTCTCTTTCTATTAACGGAAAATTATTCCAGATGACAGAAGACTCGTAGAAATTATCAAGCACAACATAAAATGTGATAAATAACAGTTCTGCCTCTAATATATATAATATATATAATTTATGTACATATTATCCTGTAAACAAAAATGCTCAGAAGACATAAGGTCTCCATGATTTTTTATTAATACAAGGCGCTATAGTTTTTTTGTTGTTTTTGATGTCGTCATTTGAAAACAGTCCAAGTGAAAATTTGGTTTATTACCTCCTATTGCTACAGAAATAGTAAGAATCTTCATATTTACAAAAGAAAGACCATGGAGAACTTGTATCATTGTCAGCTACTGATGCAGACTTAGCAGAATGATCAAAATACACTTAATTTGACCATTTTATGGCAGGATGCTGATCTGTTCCACAGAGGGTTGAAATTGGCATGATAGAACCATTGCTGCCTGTGGAGTGCGGGCCATTTTCACGTCTGTTCTGTTCCCAGGGGTCATGGGACTACCACCAGGACAAATGCTGCCAACCAGCCACGGATTGGGGCTCCCCAGATGCTTTACATCACAAACCCCCATTTTTGTAGCCAAAACTGGAGGTTTTATTGAGCTTCTCACGGACTACAATACACACCTAGAGACAGGTAAATGTACCACCTGGTCTCAAAATCTGAATCAGTCTGTCCATTGCAAGCATCATTGCTCAGTGCTATGATAAACAGGATGATTTTTCTCCCCTGAGAATTCTTAATTCATGATTCTATACAGGCAAGCATGCAACTTCCCTTCGGGGCATATTTTTATACTGCTAGGTCGGAATTGTTTATAAGACAAGGCCCTGCCTCATTCAAACAGTTGGGCTCACAAGGATTTCTTTCCTCCTAATTCTTGTGCATTTGTTTTTTAAAAGATCGCATTTATGTGAAATCAATAAGTTTAAACTGGAATAACTGTGCATAGAATTGTACTGCCTCACCTGTAAAACACTTTGATTATTTGGGTACTAGGACTTAGGAAATGAGGGTATTGTTCTGTAAATTACATACCATTTCAGAAAGTCAATTCAATCTGCTAATATGTGCCCACCAAGCTGTTATTTTGCATCCAAGCACATAGTTTCATAAGACCCTTGGAAAGTGCAAGATACGCCATATTCATCTCTTTTTAAATCCTGAGCAGGGGACTTGGCTTGTTTGTAGCACATTTGAAAATGGACGTATGACATGACCTTATAATAAACCATAGGGTTGCCAGGCCCCTCTTCGCCACCGGTGGGAGGTTTTTGGGGCAGAGCCTGAGGAGGGCGGGGTTTGGGCACGGGAGGGACTTCAATGCAATAGAGTCCAATTGCCAAAGTGGTCATTCTCTCCAGGGGAACTGATCTCTATCGGCTGGAGATCAGTTGTAATAGCAGGAGATCTCCAGCCACCATTTGGAGGTTGGCAACCCTAGTAAGTCAAGATGGTGGTCCAGCTAGCTCAGAGTTTTCTGCTTGGGCTGGGAGAAGCTCTCTGGGTTCTCAAATGAGCAGGTGTATCATCTGCTACCTGGAATCTTTCAGATGGAGATCCTGGGGATTGACCATGGGCCCTTCCGCATGCACAGCAGATGCTCTTACTGAACCAACCCCTCCCCCCATACACAAACACTTTTGAGTCAGGAAAATACTGATTTGAAGTCTGCTATTTTCAAGCAGTTGTGGCATCACTGTCTGAGTTGCAAGAGCCTGATGAAAGGCTTCAAAAACCAGTCAAACCTCTTTGACTAAAGACAGCAACGGATGGTTTATACCATGCGGGAAATGGTGTCTCTATCATACCAGCTCCAACTTCCTTAGAAATTTTGGTCTGTCACCAGCTTGAGACTTCTTGAAGAGTACAGGCTGAATACTAGTAACAGAATACTAGTGCTTTGCTATTTCAACCCCTGAATATACAAAGAAACAATACTACAGCCTGCTTTACTTTTTATACGCAAGTAAAGGGCAAGCCATAGAAGAAGGGAGTCGTACATTTTCATACATTGAAGCATTATCCTTTAAAAAAAAAAAAAAAGAACAAAACAAAACAGGCTTTCTATTTGTACAAGTCATTATCTACTTAGTAAATTAGACAAGAGTCACCAATGGCCCAGCAATTAATGGTGTTTGTAGTACAGCTTCAGTGTCAAAGTATTCTTAATACTAGTGCAGAGGGGCTCTTCCCCCATAACTCCCTTCCCAGCTACTTCAAAATCATGTCCGCATGACACATTCAAAACCGTTTCAAATCTGTTCAGCTGTCAAGACTCCTCAGCAAGGAACTCGGACCACTACAGGATGGCAAAGGTGCTCATGTGGGCTAAAAAGGCGTCCTCCATGCCCTTACAAAACTACAATTCCCAGGGTGCTGTTGGAGGTGGTCACAACAGTTCCACTGAGCCTTAGGGGGCAGGCTTAACAGCTAAATTGATTTGAAATCGATTTCTCTCTGAGGGTAGTGGCACCCTAACTGAAATGTTTGCAGGTTGTTTGCCTGAGAATGCATAACTGCGCCATTTACTGGGGACAGAGTTTAATGGACACTTCCAGAGAAACGACAAAGCGCTCTACCAACTTTTTAGTTCTCCACCACTTAACAGTACTCCATGTACTGTATAGACAGTGGTGCTATTGCACACAACATAGTACTTCAAAGGGCATAACTTCACGCAAAGTCGATGCATCCAGGAATGTCTTAAAAAGTAGTTACGTTTGCCTGAAATTTAAGTGCTTAGAGGCTCAATCTATCCGGAGGTTCTCTTGTGCAAGCTAGGGCTCTCGATTCGGTTCATCCCGAACCGAAAAACAGCCGAATTTCCCCTGATTTGGCAGTTTTTAGATCGAATGGAACCAAACTAAAAAAAGGCGGGAAAACGGGGAGCCGAATTCAGCGAATTCGGGGTGTTCAGCGAATAAATTCGGCAAATTCGGGGTTTGGCACAGCAGCATAACCGTCAGTTAGTAAGCAGCATTCTCCTGCAGCCAATCGGTGGCCAAGCTGGGTCTTCTTCTGGCCAATCAGTTTGAGCGATTGAGTGCATGAGCCCAGCTGCTGCGCAGCCCGGGAAAAGAAAGAGTATCTGTTTGTGTGTGAGAGAGAAATCCCCGTGGGGGGGGTGCTTGTGCACATTCGCTCCTTTACGTGGCTGCAGGGAGCGCATTTTTTGGGGTAGAGACCCCAAACTTTCAGCGGAGCTTCAAAGGACCCTTCTTGCGAGACCCCCCAAGTTTTGTAAACATTGGGTCAGGGGGTCCCGAGATATGGGGCCCGAAAGGGGTCCTCCCCTTAATGGGCATTTTTATTCCATTTAAAGCACACATTCGCTCCTTTCCGTGGCTGCAGGGGGCGCATTTTTGGGGGTAGAGACCCCAAACTTTCAGCAGAGCTTCAAAGGACCCTTCTTGCAGGACCCCCCAAGTTTTGTAAACATTGGGTCAGGGGGTCCCGAGATATGGGGTCCCCCCTTTTCCCTATTGAGATGAATGGGATCAACCAATCCTGTGTGCATCTCGAGAGCGGCAAATCCAAGGCAAAACCTCCCGTGCTTAAATGGAATCATATTGGATTATTCAGTCCTCCCAGTCCCTCCTGATGGAACAGAAGACATCCACAGTAAGACTCCTTTTGGGGCTTTAATCTATAATTTTTCTCCTGTGTGTGTGTGTGTGGGGGGGGGAAGCAGAGTCTGTGTGTATGTGTGGGGAGGGAGCAGTTTCTGTGAGGGGGGGAGCCAAAGGGGGCTTTCGCCTGTTCTGCCTGGGGGTGTGTGCCCCCTCGAGTCTCTCTCTCCCTGGTCTGAGGGGGGGCTTCAGTTGTGTGTCCTCAGGTTTTTCCTCATTCATAAGATCGGTTAAGTCTATTTTGATGCTTGCTGAAAACTGGTTTTCAAATTGTGACTTAAAGAATGCATTTGCCTGGTCCCAAGTCCGATGCAAAAGGGGAAATTCCACCCCTCCTGCTCCTTATGCAAAGCTAGCCTGCCTCTGTCCCTTTCCATGGTTTGCAAACTCCCAGGCATCACCTGTTGCTTTGCATGGTTGCAAATGTGTTGGTTTGCATGGTTGCAAATGTGTTGCTTTGCATGGTTTGCATGGTTTGCAAACTTCTTCGCACCTGCCCCACCCTTGCTCCCCGCCTCTCAGCTGTTTGTCGGGGCAGGGAGCGTTTGGCAAGCTCTGCTAATTGCAAACCCCCATTGTCAGAGATGCACATTAAGGAGGGTGGACCCCTTTCAGGGCCCATATCTCGGGACCCCCTGACCCAATCTTCACAAAACTTGGGGGGTCTTGCAAGAAGGGTCCTTTGAAGCTCCGCTGAAAGTTTGGGACCCTCTACCCCCAAAAATGCCCCCCCGGAGCCGCAGAAAGGCGCGGTTGTGTTTTTAATGGCTTTATTCGACCGAATTTTTCCCCAAACTCCGGATCTCATGCCGAATTGCACGGACCCGAAGCGGGGGAGTTCGGACTTCGGCATTTCCTGAATAAAAACAGGCCGAATTTTGCCGAATCCGAATTTTACCGAATTTTTTTTTCACCAGCCCTAGTGCAAGCCCCTTTGAAATTAATGGAGCTACTCAAGAGCAAAATAGTGGCTTGTGCAGAAGCCCTGCTCAGTGTATTGGGTCCCATGAATATTAAATAACATGGTCTCTTCTTCAAATCTTTTGAAAATGGTGATATCCTTCTTTCACTCCTAGCCATAAACTCTTTTTTTCTGTTTTGTAATAGCAACACAGTACTTAAAAATAAATAAATATCGTTTTTATATCAGAGATATAAATTTGGAATTAAGTGCATATACAGTAGAGCCTACACCTATAGAAATGAAAAATATTCTACATACATTTAAAATGGGAATTATTTTCTCCGTTGTTAGAAAGAGGCTGTTCAAATTAAAAGAAATACTTACAAATGCCAAGTTAGATGAAGGCAGAACATACCTAGAAGAAGACTAAAGCAAACTGCCAAAACCTGCAATAAGAACAATTCGAATCCTGCAATTAGACTTATGCATAAAAATGTATATCTGCATAGATTTACGGACCATGATGTGCTTTGATTGGCAACAAATAGAACGGTGGTTTTTGTAGAATTTCAAGCTATTTGGTAATGTTTGGGGAGACGAGTTGTGAAGGGTGAAACCATTCCACCCCTGGATTCCCTGGAAGCTCCAAAACAGTCCACCTTCAGTTGCTCCTCTAACAAATATCACCTCCACAATTTACCCAGAACAATAAGCCAATACCACTGAGAAAGTTATCTGTTAAATTGTCAGGTTCTGAGTTCCTTTATGCAATCACAGTTTTGTGAATTTTGAGATTCCAGGCGCTCTTATGAAGCGCCACGATTCTCAGATGAAGAGCTCTGGGCACCGAACTCAAAACGGGTCAAAAACGGGAGGCGCGAGTCCCCTTTCTATCTTGCACTTTAGCACCACCCATGCAGCTGGACCAAGGCAGTAGTGCAGCTTCTACTTCAGTGGCTGTCAAATGACCCCAAAGAGGCCGATATGATCCCACCTGATTCTCTAAAGCCTCGGTCTCTAGCGTGGCTCCTCAGTGTGAGCGAGCTGTTTGCCAACTGTTTGCCTCTGCTAACCTTTGCCTCCAGACTGCCAGCTTTGAAACACTGTCAAGTCAACATCTTTGGAAGAATCTATGCTACATTGTGTAAATCAATCTAAGGGGAAAAAGGAGAAGAATTCTAAACTGAGAAAAGAACACAGTATTGTGAAAAAAGTTACAAAAAGATTTGGGTTTGTTAATGAAGAACTTGTTAAAGATGGATTTGGAAGACCAAACCACTGGAACACTCCACCTTCCATGGACAACCCTACAGTTTTCATATAGACTGTTATTGCACCCTCCCACTATGTGAGGTCAAACTATAATGCAACTTACCCTGGGCCCTAGCTTTTATTATTTATCTATATTAAAATATTTATATTCTGCCTTTCCTTGCAGTTCATGGTGGCTTACAATAATAGCTTCCCTCTGCTATGCTATCTTGGATTCTGACAAATCTGGTCAGGTAGCTAACTGCTGGCTATCTCATAAGCTGAATCATATTAGGCGGCAATCCTAAGGACACTTTCCTGGGAGTAAGGCCCACTGCATTACATGGGACTTGCTTCTGAGTGGTTCTGCTTAGGATTGCTCCCAGTTTGCCGCTATGCTATGAACAAGCCCCATGCTTGCACATTCCTTTCCCCCTTTCATAATCAGTGTCAAGAATGACCTTCTGCTTCAGTGAGAAACAATTTGTTTGCAGTTACTTCAATGCTGGCAAAATAAGGTTTGTCAAAGAAGAAGAGAGAGAAGAAGAGTTGGTTTTTATATGGCGACTTTCTTGTTCACAGTGCCCGATAGGGTTGCCAGGTCCCTCCACCTCCGGCAGGAGGTTATGGGGCAGAGCCTGGGGAGGGCGGAGTTTGGGGAGGGGAGGGACTTCAATGCCATAGAGTCCAATTGCCAAAGCGGCCAATTTCTCCAGGGGAACTGATCTCTATTGGCTGGAAATCAGTTGTAATAGCAGGAGATCTCTACCTGGAAGTTGGCAACCTTAGTGCCCGATCCTGGTTTGGCATTATATGTGAGCCAAGCCATATCAAAGCAAGCTGGCAATTCACCTGGAAAAGAGTCTTCAGCAGTTTACTGGAGGGATACAGTAACACTGCTGTAGCAGCTGTTTACCTGTCAATGATATTACAGTTGGGAAAATAAGATAGATTTGAGCACAAGATATGCGTACAACTGGCAATCTAGATGGGGACGATGAAATGTCACTGAGGAAATCTGTACTTTTAATGGGAAAGCTATCATATTTCTCAACGTGCTTATTTGCTCCAGAATTTCTGTAGTTTGAAACTGAAGCCTTGGGAAAACCACCCTCTCGGTGAGCTACAGACAGCCATCTAGCCCATATTTATCAAGGGCCTGCAGGGGTCTTACAGATCTGTTTGTAACTGATTGTCAATACAAAGCAACTGCCTGCATCAGTGTCCCTTAGCCCATCTGTATTAATTTCATTTTTATTCATCAATCCTCCTGTTGAAACTGTGGGCAGGGATTATTTGTCCATTCATTAGAGAATAGTATATTTGTAAAGAACTGACCTCAACTGCCTAGGCTAGCCTGACCTTGGAAGCTAAGCAGGGTCGGCCCTGGTTAGTACTTGGATGGGAGACCTCCAAGGAAGTCCAGAGTTGCTGTGCAGAGGCAAGCTATTGCAAGCCCCCTCGGAACATCTCTTCCCTTGAAAACCCTATGGGGTCACCATAAATTGGCTGCAATTTGATGGTACTTTCCATCCCCACATTTATAAAACCTGCATTGGCACATTGCTGCATTCCTACACCCATCTGTATCTTTATAGCAGGAAATGGGGAGAGGGTCTAAGAGTTCCCACTACTGGAAATATTTGAAAGAGGGCCATGATTTTTTGCAAGAATTCCCCTTGTCCCTTCATGAAATTAGCAGAGGAAATTAATGAAGTGTCCTTGTACAAATGAGTGCTGAAAATTCAGGAGAGAAAAACAGGATAGCGTTTTTTATTATGGATATTACAAGACTCTTTGTCTACCATAATTACAAGAATGGCAGTGCTTCTTTAGTTAAGCACTAACTTTTATTGAGAGGTAGCAGGAAGTGGGCTACTACTTAGGGAAGGTCATGCTACAACATCAGATGCGACTGCACCAGGGCTGTTTTCTTGCAGTGTCCTGCAAAAAAAAGTTGGTATAGACCTGGGGTTGCCAGGTCCCTCTTTGCCACCAGTGGGAGGTTTTTGGGGCAGAGCCTGAGGAGGGCGGGGTTTGGGGTGGGGAAGGACTTCAATGCCATGCAGTCCAATTGGCAAAGTGGCTATTTTCTCCAGGTGAACTGATCTCTGTCGGCTGGAGATCAGTTTTAAAAGCAGGAGATCTCCAACTACCACCTGGAGGTAGGCTTGCCTATATAGAACTTGTCTAAGAGCTACTTCATCAGAACCAGTTCATAAAAAAGTGGAAGACTAAGAACATTATTCTACTGTCAGCAGAGGAAGGGACACAGAGGCTCAATATATGGATGAGTGGGTAGGTTACAAGAGGGAGTAAGCTGGGGGAGCTACTCCCACGTCCTCCCTACATGCTGTGTGAGAAGGCAGGTAGGTGAGGCTGGCCCAGTATTCCTCCCTCTTCTCAGTCCTTATCTCCAACTTAACTTTATGGTCTTGGCTCCTCTTCTCTAGGTAGGGTTGCCAGGTCCCACTTCACCACTGGCGGGGGTTTTTGGGGGCAAAGACTGAGGAGGGCAGGGTTTGGGGAGGGACTTCAATGCCACAGAGTCCAAATGCCATGCGACCATTTTCTTCAGGCGAACTGATCTCTATCGGCTGGAGATCAGTTGTAATAGCAGGAGATCTCCAGCTACTACCTGGAGGTTGGTAATCCTCTTTGTCCCAGTATACATGGTATTTACTCCTGCTGCTGGCAGGCATGGCATGGTTATGAACGAGGCCTGGGGCTAGGCTTGCCAGCTCCGGGTTGGGAAATACCTGGAGATTTTTGGGGTGGAGCCTGAGGAGGATGGGGTTTGGGGAGGGGCTTCAATGGGGTATAATGCCATAGAGCAGGGGTCGGCAAACTCAGTCAAAAGAGCCAAATATCAACAGTACAACGATTGAGATTTCTTTTGAGAGCCAAATTTCTTAAACTTAAACTATATAGGTAGGTACACTGTTTATTAACTTAATAAACTTTAATTAAAGTTTTAAGTCTTAATTAAACTATAGGTACACTGAATAAAACTTGATATCATACTTAATAGTGATCTTATTTATTGATAAAAATTAAATTGTAAGTCCCTGCTATTTCCCCCTCCCCATCTGGAGTCCTCGTCTGGACGCCTGGTCTACTGCCATAAAAGCCTATTGGTAAACCTGGCCTCCGGCTGAGTCCCATTGGGAGGCCAGGTCTACCCATTGGCTTTCTTGGCAGTAGATCTGGCCTCCGGAGGCCCATAGAAGCCAATTGGTAGACCTGGCCTCTGAAGGGGGACTTTTTCCCCTCCCCGGAGTCCAGGTCTACCATCAAGAAAGCCAGTGGGTAGACATGGCCTCCCAATGGGACTCAGCCGGAGGCCAGGTCTACCGAAGGAAGCCCGCCCCACCCAACAGCTGATAGGCGGGGGGACAGGAACCGCCGAGCCGCCTGCCCAGCAATCGCACGGCTAGAGGGGAGGGGAGGCTTTAGCCTCCCAACCATTGAGGGCAAGGGAAATGGGGACCTGGCCATTCTCCACGGCGGGGGGGGGGGAGAGACAGCGCGCCCGCTCGCCTGCTCTCTCACGCTCGCTCACTCTCTCTCAGGCGCGCCGGCTCCGCAGCCCGGCTGCCGGTGTGAGCGGGCGCGAGAGCAGGGGCTCTGAACCAAGTTTGGAGAGCCGCACTCAAAGGGCCAAAGAGCCACAGTTTGCAGACCCCTGCCATAGAGTCTTCCTTCCAAACTGGTCATTTTCTCCAGGTGAACTGATCTCTGATGCCTGGAGGTTGGCAATCTACCCAGGGCCCTACATGTTATCAGTGCAAAGAGGGAGACATCTTGGATTGCTGTGGCGAGACCTGACACTTGTAAACCTGGCATGGAGGAAGCTTTCATTCAAGGCCCTCTCGCACAGAGTACAACATTGCACCCTGAATTGTCAAGCTGGGAAATCCAGCCTTTGATACTCCTGTCCTACTGATCAAGAGAAGCTGGATTTGGTGGGTTTGAATGCCAAGCATTCAAGGAGGCAGCACAGACCCCATTAAAGCCCTCTAATTGCAGGACTGATGGGACTAGAGCCCTGGGGGGACGGGACAACAGCCTTTGCAACATTACACTGTCCCGATGTATGTTTGCAAGTTAAACACACTTCAAAAAGAGCTCTTGAGATTTAACTCTGGATGATCAAAGGGGGGAAGTCAGCTGAAAGTGAAGAATGACTTCTTTTATTTAAAAAAGTGGAAAGCATAGAAATAATATGAAAAAAGACTATTAATGAGCCCTTGAATTCCCAGGAAAAGGATTCCATTAAACAGATACGGAATTCCAGAAAAAAAGAGGTTTCACGTACAAACGATATGGTGTATCTTCTTTGGTTCAAAAACCTAGCACTGGCTAAAACTAGCTTGAAGACCTCACTGGGGATGGATTCGAATGACTTGCTTGTTTGATGATGAGCTCATGGGTAGGGTTGTCAGCTCCAGGTTGGGAAATACCTGGAGCTTTTTGGGACAGAGCCAGGGGAGGGTGGGGTTTGGGGAGGGGCTTCAATGCCATAGAGTCCAATTGCCAAAGCGGCCATTTTCTCCAGGTGAACTGAAGTATATCAGCTGGAGATCAGTTGTAATAGCAGGAGATCTCCAGCTAGTACCTGGAGGTTGGCAGCCCTACTCATGGGCCTATTTCTCCCCTACACCCAGGAGTAGGGAGGGGAAGACTGCTTGTGGACGCTGAGAACAAGGTAATGTTTGAAGCAATCTGCAGCGTACTTCTCTGAAGGTTGGGCATGAAATCTTATGCAAGGTCCAACATGAATTGCTGCTTCCAATGCCACGATAGGGTGTGGAGGGCAAAAAGGTCACTGACTGCCATTGGTTGAACTGAGATTAGAGAGGGACAGGACAGGCAGAAGGGGCCGAGGAAGGAGTAATCGAGGGAGCAGCTTCCTGGGAAGGGAAGGCTGAAGGCAGAAAGCCAAGGGAAGCAGGACAGCCTCGGCAAACATGGTTTGAAGAAGGACCGTGCCTGGAAAAATGAATGGAAAAGGCCTGAAAAGAGGGAATATTTGTGGAGAGGTTGGGGAGGGGAGAGTTGCCTTTGGTCTGGAGCTGCAGAGATGAGGGGCTCTGAAGTCCTTTTACTGATATGAAATAACCAGCCAAATCTTTGAAGCAGATCTCTTTGTGCAGGCTCTCAATTGCTTTTTAAAAGAAAGAATGTTTGTGTGAATCCATGTTGTGTGCTTGGACTACTATGGAAATGGACGGATAAATCAATGATGCCACTGAAAAACAAGGATTGCAGCTGAATTTTAGGACCAAGTTTTACACAAGTTCATGCTGAGGTTTTTTTGTTGTTCAGTGAAATGAAAGAAGAACAAAATCAGCTCCACTGGGGCCTTTTATGCAGGTCACCCCTGGGGCTTCCTTTTCATTATGTGTTCCTCTTCCGCCTGTCAGAGGACGGCTTGCTCTCCCCACACATTTTCCCTGTGTTTTCCAGATGCTGTTTTATCCAGAATCTGGAAAATGTGGGCAAAATGCACAGGGAGAGGGAGTCGACCTCTGACAGGAGGAAAAGGCACACAAACTCAAAAGGAAGCCCCGAAGCAGTTGACAGGGATGACCTCAGGGAAACATCCCTGCATAAAAAGCCTAGGTGTTTTGCTTGCTCTTCAGATGTTCTGCACATGCATAGCATCTCACTGACCAAATCCTTTATCTGTAAGGTTGCCAGGTTCCCGCTGGTGGCAGGCAACCCCCCGGTAAAGTTCCCCTTTGCCCGCCAACCAGCTGAGGGTCTGCGGGCAATCGTGTACGCGCAGGCCCGCACATGCCAGCGAGAACCCTCCCCTCGCCCTCCCTGGGGTGAGCGGGCTGCCCGCTGCAGCTGCGTGTAGCAGGCGGTACTTCTGGTTTACAACCGGAAGGGGCGCACGCACCCCCCAGCCCCCACAAAAGAAACCTCCTGCCAAAGGTAAGTGGGAGCCTGGCAACCCTATCTATCTGCCTTCCCCCTCTCACAGCCTAAAGAAGGGCTTCTCCCTCATCCTAGTAATGTGGGCAAATTTCCTCCACCTGCTCCAACCACCAGCCTGTTTCCATCCACTCCTCATTGCTTTGGCAACGCTCGCAGTAGAACTTGCTCGTGAGGGCATCACCATTGTGGGTTCCTTCCTCAGCAGTGGCTCTCTGTCCCACCCCATTTTGGCCGGGTCATCTGCTGAAGCAGGAGGGTGAGAATTTCAGAACAGATAAAAGCAAGTATTTCTTCACACAACACATAGTTAAATTGGGGAACTCCCTGCTCCAGGATGTGGTAATGGCTGCCAACTTGGAAGGCTTTAAGAAGGGGGTGGACATGTTCATGGAGGATAGGGTTATCCATGACTACTAGTCAAAATGGATACTAGTCATGATGCATACCTATTCTCTCTAGTATCAGAGGAGCATGCCTATTACATTAGGTGCTGTGGAACACAGGCAGGATGGTGCTGCTGCAGTCGTCTTATTTGTGGGCTTCCTAGAGGCACCTGGTTGGCCACTGTGTGAACAGACGGCTGGACTTGATGGACCTTGGTCTGATCCAGCATGGCCTTTCTTATGTTCTTATGGCACTACAATGGCCACTGTCACCACACACTTAGGAGATGCCCAGGACGAACTGACAACACATCTTGGAGCACACCTAAGAATGACCCATGGATGGCATGGGTAGTACGGAGGGATGGCTGTCTTTCAAACACATGAATGGCCTTCTCACTGAGGACTCCATGGGAAACTTCCTAGCAATGCCAGCTTGCCAACTACTACACAGAGCAGTGGCATTCACTCCACAACTGAAGAGCCACATGCAGCTCTTTTACATGCCGCCTCTGGCTCTTCTTCTAATTTTGATTTCTTGGGGGAGGGGTCGTTTTATACCTCCGATGGCATGCCTAGAAATAAATGCATGCAACCAATAAGTTAGCGGAATTTAGTTTTGATGCACTGACATTTCATTTGGTTATATTTATTAGTAGTAGCTATATTTCATATTATTGGATGTGTGTGCTTGGTGGGGTGGGGTGCAGTGCATATAGTAGTCATGCAGCTTTTTGGGTTGATGGGATTTGCAAATGCGACTCTCTGTGAGCTCTGGCATGAGTACTGCTGATGCAGAGGAATTACATTCTGAAGTTTTTTTTCCTCGAGGGTTTTCAGCTAATCGTTTCTGGAGGGAAAACAATTAAGGAAAATTCTCTTTCAGTAAAAAATGCTAGTTGGGTGGAATTTTCTGGGGTTTTTGGGGTGGGGTGGGGTGGGGAAATGCAGGATAACAGTAGAACACATGGAATACTGCTTTATTTATAAAACTTTCTTATACAGTTCTACAAACTGTGAGTGCAAAGTGGAATCTGACAGGGAATTGTTAAGATCCCTGAAGCCACTCTGTGTTTAGGCTGAGATCCTGCATGCAGTTGCATGCAGTTTCCACCTGTAAATAAAGCTCACTCACTTGCACAGAATTATAGCTAGACTCGTCATGATTTTGTGACCCCCCCATAATTATAGCTAAACATCATGATTTTGTGACACCCCCCATAATTTCATTTTTTCTTTTAAAGATGCACACTCCATGCCGTACTGTTTTCCAAGCAGCTTTTCCCTACCTTGCATCATTGCTTATTTCAATATATAAGATTCCTCCTGCGCTATAGGCAGCACAGTGCTAAAATATAACAAAATTCTCTCTCGCTGTATCATACATATACATACATGTAACTTTAAAGAAAGGATATGAATGAAAGTTAGAATGGTATATTCCTTCTGTTCAGCGATGGCCATGCATTAAAACCCTCTCTACACCTTATTTCAATCTGGGGAAGCGCAGGTTGGGAAAAACGGGAACATATTCACTTTCCTTGCTATGTCTACCACACAGTAACGTTAGGGTTGCCAGCTCTGGATTGGGGAATACCTGGAGATTTTTGGGGCAGAGCCTGGGGAGGGCAGGGTTTGGGGAGGGACTTCAATGCCATAGAGTCCAATTGCCAAACCGGCCATTTTCTCCAGGTAATAGCAGGAGATCTCCAGCTACTGCCTGGAGGTTGGCAACCCTAGGTAACTTGAAGGTCTAGACAAGAGTCTCTGTGCAAACATGGCATAATGGACTCTCCATGTGAGAAGGAATCTTTATTTTTCAGACTTTATCTGGGCCTTCAGGTCAGCGTGTGGAGGCTGGCAGTGAGGACAGCCCATATTTTCCTCCCTCCATACATAGAAATAACATGTGAAAAGGTCTTAACTAAAAACCTTGCATAAGAAAACATTTCAGAGCCAGGCTCTATGATCAGCAGCCTCATACATGTCTGAATATCCCCCCCTTAAAAACACCTCTTTCCCCCCAAAACAAAACTAACATGTGAGGGCAAAAACTGGTTAGAATCCTTCTTTGACATGTTAAAATGTTTTTTAAAAACCCAAATATGTGCAGGGAAACTTTTAATATTGGGGGGGGGGGGGCTGCAGTGTGATGTGGTGCAGTCCAGCATCACATGTATCACATGAAGCTACAGATCATGTGTTTTTGGTTCTCAGGTTGCAATCCTATCCACCCTCACTTCTAAGTACTGGTATCTCTGAACTCAGTACAACCTGTAAGTTACAGCTTTGGATTTTTTGCAGCTGACCACAGCAAGGGACACAGTTCAGTCCAAGTAAGGTTACCAGGTTCCTCTTCGCCACTGGCGGGAGGGTTTTGGGCGGAGCCTAAAGAGGGCGGGGTTTGGGGAGGGGAGAGACTTCAATGCCATAGAGTCCAATTGCCAAAGTAGCCATTTTCTCCAGGTGAACTGATTTCTGTTGGCTGGAGATCAGTTGTAATGGCAGGAGATCTCCAGCTAGTACTTGGAGGTTGGCAACCCTAAGTCCAAGTGAAGCATGTTCGTGCCCCACTGATTTTAAGGGAAGAGGTAAGTGAGTGCCACATAAATCCAAGGGGACTAAAAATATTTAGCCTTCACTCCAGTGTTCCTTAGGCTTGAGGAAGGACTTTAAGGGGGCATTGTTATGAATGAAGGTTTGTATGCATTTTAGTTCCATATTCCACCCAAACGCAAATATCATCATAGTGCATCATCTATATAATACAAAGACCTTTGGAGATGGTCAGGCCCCATTGAATAAAACCCTGCAATACTGGTAATAACAGTGCAATTGCAGCAGACAATTGTTTGGGCATAATTAGGGTTGCCAGGCCCCCCCCTTGCCACTGGCAGGAGGTTTTTGGGGCGGAGCCTGAGGAGGGCGGGGTTTGGGGAGGGAACTTCAATGCAATAGAATCCAATTGCCAAAGTGGCCATTTTCTCCAGGTGAACTGATCTCTATTGGCTGGAGATCAGTTGTAATAGCAGGAGATCTCCAGCTAGTACCTAAAGGTTGGCAACCCCAGAGGTAATTATCTTATTTTTTAAAACAATTTTCCTTGTCCACTGAGCTCCAAATAAATTGATACGTTATTACAGTGGCAACAGAACAGCAGTGCTTGAGAAGCATTTAGTCTATTCTACGGATGGTTTCTGATCAATTCTCCATTCCTATAAATTAATTTTGTGGCCCTAGAGGGCAGATTCCTCTTTATATGGGACTGCTGCCATCCTGTGTTCTACCAGCTTAAAACTTGATTGCCTCTCCAATTGCTTTTTTTTTTTTTTTTAAAGTCAGGGGTGTCACCCTAAGCATATTTATTAGAGACTAGTTCTGACTGAAGCCAAAGGGATTAAGAGCTGCCTTGCCCATGCATCCCTTCATGACTTGCATGTGTGAGTGAGCCTCCTGGGCCACAGATCACAGGCAGAGCTTTTGTAACTATTTTTCAATCATGTTACCGTAGTTGACACATTCAAGTGCTGAGAGGTCAAGTGATTGACATGTGTGAGTGAACAGCCTAGTAACTGTATTCGGTTGCAAATGAAGGCTTTAAACAATATCAACATGCCTTATGTGACTATTGTCTAACAGCGGATTTGGAAACACACTTGTAAAAAATGTTTCTATGGATCATGAACGGCAGACTACAGATGTTGTTATGAAGGCGAACTGTATTCAAGAAGTTAATGGAGAACAGATGTTTACTATAAAAAAAATCAGGTAGGCAGCAAGCTTATTTAAAACAACATGTGCATCAAAGTTGCCAATAGTATGCTCTGTGCATACATTCAACTCACCCAATCTGGCAGAGGGATCGTGCCCATGTGCCCTGCTGCGGTGCGCACCCGCCTCTCCGTGTGTTTGCTGTAACATCTACCTGAAGCATATAGGCAAAAGACAATGTGCCCATGCCAGATACATGCAATCTTTGTCATTTGATCGGGAGGGGGAAAGACGGAGCTGTTATTTGGTGCATGCATGTAAGTGTCTGCGCACATGTGCATGAGTGAGTTGTTGCAGCAAACGCATGGGGCGCGGGGCAAAACGCTGTTGTCAAGCTGTTCAATGAGTTTTCTCCGATTTCCACATGTGTGCAAAAGGCCAAAGTTAAGTAACCTGGGTGCAGTCTATCAGCCGCGGTTGCTCCGCTTTTCCTTTCTGTTTACTTTCATGAGACTACTGTCTAAGCGCCATTGAAATGAATGGCAGTGGGAGTGGGGGCGGTGGAGGGCTCTCAACCGTCTTCACCTAAAGAAATACACTGCAGTGGTTTCAAAACTTGATATTAAAAGAATAGTATTTCTTTTTTGGGGGGGGACTCACTTTGCTGATATATACCTTTCATATGCATTTTTAAACTGTCTACAACAGGGGTGTCAATAGGGTTGCCAGGTCCCTCTTTGCCACCAGAGGGAGGTTTTTGAGGAAGGGCAGGGTTTGGGGAAGGGTGGGACTTCATTGCCATAGAGTCAGTTCAGTTTCAGTCACCTTTATTGGCATGATAAGCCATAGAGTCCAATTGCCAAAGAGGCCATTTTCTCCAGGGTAACTGATCTCTATCGGCTGGAGATCAGTTGTAATAACAGGAGATCTCCAGCTAGTACCTGGAGGTTGGCAACCCTAGGTGTCAATCATTCAGCCCGGGTCCCAGATCCGCCCTCTTGAGAGCTCTTATCTGGCCCGCGAGCCAGCCGAGGCAGCCACCACCACCCCAGTCCTGACCTGGGCTGGCGAGACATGGCCTGACCCGACCAAATGACATTTGTTATATCCGGCCCTTGTAACAAATGAGTTCAACACCCCTGGTCTACAGTGTTTACTGCGGGGGCAGCTCACATTTAGGTAGGGTGAGGTGGATTGCCTCAGACATGACAAGATAGCAAACTATCATTGAATTCATAATTATATATTATCAGGGGTGAAGAGTGGGATTTGTAGATTTTTTTTTTACCTTGAGTACCAAAGTCTTGGGCTGTCTCTAATAATGACAAGCAAACTATGCCAGTATTCCCAACAATACTCTGGTAGGCTCCAAGCCCCCCCCCCCTTTAGGGAAAACCACTCCCCTCCATTTTCCCTATTGTCCTGTCTACTTTGGTTCCTCTATTCCGTGAAACGCTTTCTGAATAATACCCGAGGGTTTTAACCACCTCAGTGTTAGCGTATTATGGAAATCAAACGTTTCCAGATCTGTTTTCTTTTAAAATGCAGTTCTGTTTCGAGGCAGCAGAAGACAATATCAGAAATTTTGTGGTTCACAGGTCTGTGGCACTAAATTCACAGTGGATAAATGCTGACAACTGGAATAGCTACCATCTTCAGAAGAAGGCTTTGCGTCTTTCGACGGCACGACGACGCAAAGGCGACCAGAAGTCGTTTTATGACAAAATCGCCAGACTGTTTCCTACCTAAACCGGTTTGGTGCCGCACGCGCACGCACACACACGCTCTCTCTTTCACGCACACGTCCACACGCCCACACGTCTGGGGCTCTTCCTCTGATAAGCAGGCACGTATTTTTCTTGTAAAAATAGCACAGCATTTTGACGGCATGTACAGTTTGTGCCTGGAGAGGCAAAGGAAAAGACGTTTTGCTGGATAGACGTTATATATTTTAAGGCACACTGCAAGGGGTTCAGTTGACTAGTTCCTTGCTACTCCAGCCTTCGAGACGTTCACAAAAGACAGTAGCTACTGTTTGTCGGAAACGCTGAACATTTAATCTTCCGTTCCCTAGGAGTGGCCCGTGCGTTCCTGTTTTTTTTTTTTTAATAGTATACATTTCCTTTCTTTTTTTGTTTTTAAAAAAGGGGGGGAATTATGAAGATGGGCATTTCAGAGCCTTTTAAAAAATAGACCTCAGTTTTTCATGTTACATTTTATATACATAGATATGGGTACATACAGTATATCTACATATATAAAATAAAAAAGGGAACTCCTTTACCCTCCACACTTTCCCTTTAGTACAGTACTCATAAATCTTCCTGGGTTTTGGCGCTGGAGGAACACTTCTGCAGTGCTTTTTTTCTAACGCAAACCAAACATTAAAAAAAAAAAATCAGACAAAAATAAGACGGTCTCGTCATGCAATGCGGTAGGCAACCTGTGGCACTGGGTTTTTTTCCCCTTATCCAACCTATGTACAATACAGCAGAGTACCCTATTTACACAGGTTACAGTGTTTCATCCCCATGGATTTATTTCTCGACATCCTGCCCCCGCCTTGGCCCCACCCACCCTGCCCTGCCCCAAGTGGTCCTGGGGGGTGACGGCCCGTCAGACGTGCGTCTCAATGAAGGAATGCGTGTGTGTCAACAGGGGAGCGGGGCTGGTGAGTTCGGAGGCTCCGTTCTGAGCTTTCAAAGCAGCGCTGTACTCACAAACGTCCAGGAAAAATTCATAGTTTTTGACTTTCCACTCTTTGAATTTCTTTGACGTTAAGGTGGGGTCGTGCAGGAGGTTGTTGATAACGGTAAGATCACCTTCCTTCGCCTGCCAAAGGTCAAGAAGACACATTCCACTCAGAAAGAAAGTCAACCTTTGAGTGACGCTTTTTAAAAAATTACTGTGTGAATATCATAGGAAGGCCTAGCGGGATCAAATCCGAAAAATCCATCGTGGCAGGGATGACTCCACAGGTAGGGATGAGCAAACGTTTCTCCCTATTTCCATTTCAAGCTACATTGGTTACAATTTTTGTCGGCTGTTTTGGTTCTCTGCTTTTGTAGATCCGTTTTGCATTACATTCATAGGTTGTATTGTTTTTATGTGCAATTGACACTGTATTTATATGCACACCACCATATAACCACGGTTTCATGTATAATGTGGATTTATAGGGGCACGGATAAAGCTGGGAAATGCATGCGTCTTATGAGGGAATGTCTGGTGCTAGGAAAGGGTAAACGGGTATGAAAATAAACAATAATGAATTTGACTTGCACTAGGAAGAAGAGAAAGCAAAATGTGGATTTTTAAGTCAAAACACTAGTACTGAAACTTTTAAAATAATTCCTCCTCAGGCAAGAGGTAGCAAGTGATTCCTCCAAAATATTTCCTGCTTCCCCTGCTTTCAGTCATTGTATATTAAGGCCTATTGCAGACTTACTTTTTTATTTACCTTGATTAAACAATCTCAGGTGCATAGCAAAATACTTGATCCCCCTATTAAAGGTCTTCCCCCAAATTAATTGTTCTGAAGTGGCCCTTGCCACTTGAACGACCATCTCCTCCCACACAATCCAGCCCACTAGATAAGAGTCACCTCATAAGCCCTGCTCTATGTGCTCCTGCCTTCAAAGGCAAGGCAGGTAGAACCAAATACTGGGCTTTTTCAGTGATGGCCTGTGGAATGCTCTTCCCCTTCAGGTTCTCTTGATGCCTATCCCACTCTTTTTTAGGTGCTAGGCCAAAATATTTCTTTTTACTCAGGCTTTTTAATTAAGGAGCTGATCTTTTAACGTTGCTTTTATAGTATGTTTCAGGCCTGAGAACTATTTTAAGATGCTCAGTGTTGTATGCTGTTTTTATGCTCTGGCTCGGCTTTTAATAGTTTGCTGATTTTATGTTGTTGTTTTTACCATGTCTTACTTTGTAAACTGCTTTAAGCAGGTTCTCTGGAGAAGAAGCAAATACATTTTCCAAATAAATCATACCAGGCAAGTACCCTTCTTCTGGTCAACCAGTTACACCCTCCCACCAAGGGCAGGAAGGCAGGTGTGGAGCTGGCCTTTAGGCTGAGTAGAGCTTTAAAGATAATAACCAACACCTTGAATCTCACCCAGAACTCGATCAACAGTAAAGCTGTTTCAACAGGGGCAGCGAGTGGGTGCCCCATGGGGACCCTGTGAGGAGACTTGCAGCCGCATGTTGTGCAATCGTTAGTTTCCATAATGATTTCAAGGGTAGCCCCACGTAGAGCAAATTACAATAGTCCAGTCTGGAGGTGACTGTGGTGTGGACTACTGTAGCAAGGTCACCCTGGGAGAGATATGGGGATAATTGACGGGCATAGCGAAGATGAAAAAAAGCTGATTGTACCATCGCTGACACCTGTCCATCCAAGGGCAGAGAGGAGTCTAGCCATACCCCCAACCTCTTTACGGAGTCCAGCCATGTAAGCTGGACATCGGCCAGAACTAGGAGCAAAGGTCCCATCCCCCACAGAAGACCAGGTTGACCCAGCCACATAACCTCCGTCTTAGATGGATTTAACTTCAGCCAATTCTCCTTCAACCAACAAACCACGGTCGCAAGATAACGGGCTAGGTCTGATAGTGCTGCCTCTGGCTGCTTATCAAGCAGGAGGAAGAGCTGGCTGTCATCTGCATATTAATGGCATCTCATGCCAAACCTCCTGGTGAGCTCCATAAGAGGGCGCATGTATATGTTAAATAGCATTGGAGAGAGAATAGCGCCCTGTGGTATGCCACAATCAAGCGGACGAGGCGCAGAGCTGTCCCCTCTGAGTGTGTCCCTGGAGAAAGGAAGTAAACCAATCCAAGGCAATACCCCTCACACCAGGGAGTGGGCCAGGACCAAAAGGTCAACTGTATCAAATACTGCTGAAGTCCACTAAAATCAGCGACCCGACACCACCCTTATCTAACTGATGGCAGAGGTGGTCAACCAGAGCTACTAGTGCCATCCTTATCCAGGTAAGACAGACCAGAGTTCCCAGCTTTGTCTGGATATTTTGTGTTGCTGCAATAATACCTCCTTAGCTTATGTAGCCTAGCAAGGTCACACGCTTACTTTTAAAGTACTCTTGAGTACTCTGATGCGATGGAGCTTCTCATTGATCACGGGGTCGTTGCATCTCTTCACAAAGGACCGCCGGAATTCCTGCTTGGTGGACGGGCGCTGCTCTCCAAAGGCAGACAAACTTGCTTGCTCCAGGGTCTTGTACAACTCATGCAGACCATCTTTACTCCTTTTTAGTTCTTCTGTGTTTTCTGAAAGACAATAACCTTTTCTTTATTTTTTTATATAGATCTACAACAGAGAAGATGTGAAGGAAAATAAAGAAGCAGATTTACTTGAGTATTTTTTCTTAAAATACACAGAAACAATTTATTATAGATTGCTACAATCTTTTAGAACAATACTCTTTTCACAGTTGCTAAAATGCAGCTTTGAATCCATGGACAACATATTGTTGCATTTTTCAGCAGTGTGTATTGTGGCAATTTTCCAGCTGGGGTCACCAACTGCTTGCAGGAAAAATGTCCTGTCCATTTAATAGAGGCTGAATGGGATGATATTTACTAGACGTTATTTGCCTACATGCCATGAAAAGCTTCAGTAGCCTGTTTCCGCATTTTAACGCTATATTAAAGGGACATTTTGCTCCAGGCCTGTTGGCAACCCTGTTTGATGCATACAGCTTTCAGGCAGTGGCCGGTGACAATTTTTACCTAAAAGAGGACTAAGAGGAGCTAGTTTCAAAAGACAAGATGGAATACAGTACGGCCATTTATGCTTGGTAATTAGCAGAGCGTTCCAGGCTAAAGTACCCGCATATTTTTTTGAGTTTTTCACGCTGAACCGTAATTCAGGAAGTGACTGCAAAGCTGGTGCTTACCTGCTTCGCATTTCTTAAGAGCCCCTTTAATGCGGCCTTTTGTGTTTGCTCTGCCCCGCCTTGAAGAATCCCCTCAAGGAAGCATGCAAAATCACAGCCGCGCGTTAGCTATGCAAATGGCGACTGCTAATGAAAGGACTGAAGCAGCAGGTGAGTGGGGGGTGGAATTTCTCCTTTTGCTTCGGGACCGTGAATAGGCATTTTAATGGTCGCATTTAAAAAAAGGGCTTTGAGCGAGCATCAAAATTGGCCCTGCATACATGGCCTAAGTATTTTGTTGTTTGGATGATAAAGGTTTTGCCCTGGATCTTCCCAATGGTTTTTTAAAAAATAAATAGTTCCTAGTTAAGCAGGGTTATCTCAGGCTGTGTCTGCTGTTCCTACAACATTCTAGTCTGACCAGATTATATGGACCGAAGTGTTCCATTATATATGGCTTCTGCAATTTGCTTGGTATCTGGCTCATTCTACCCTCTGGATGTCTAGACAGTGGAAGTGTGTTGCAAGGGTTCCCAACATGGTGCCTGTGGGAGCTATGGTACCTGCCAACACCTTTTCTAGCGCCCATCAAGGGCTTTTAGAAAGCGGACAGGGCCAGGTGAGGCTTTTGCCCAGCAAGGCTTCTGATCGGCTCTGCAGATTTTTAAAAATGTTGCTTTGGCAGCCGCCGCCATCATAACACAAGGATCTTCACCTTGGGACTGAAGGTAAGCCATGGCAGCCATTTTATGGCTGGCTCGGTCTCCAGTGGCAGCCAGTTTGTGGCATCCATTTTTTGACTGCACCCACCACACTGTGTCAGAATTCCAAAGATGCCCACTTGTTCAAAAAGGTTGGGGACCCCTGGTGTATCGGAAGCCTGGTTATCACCAAGTGAGCCTGCAAGGATGTTCTCCTCTTCTCCAAGGGTCATCAGCAGCTTAAGTGCTGCTGTTATTTCTGCTATTGGGCAGTTAAACATGAGCAAGAGGAATAGAGTTTCCATCTGTTTGCTCTGTGGTAATAACAGCAATCCCAGAACAGTGGGGAGGATGATGAAAAGTAATGTGTCAATATTATCATTTACTACATGACTTTACTTCATAGACAAAAAGAGGGTTTTTTCTTTTCTTTTCCCCCTGAAGCAATGATTTGGTATCTGTTTTGGAAGGCATGCCTATAAACTTTAATAGTCCACCTAGGGTAAAGTTTGCCAATTTGCAACCTTTCATGAATTCTTATGACTGAGTCTGGGGGCAAAGCTAAAGTATATCGGGTGCATAACTGGGGCTTTATGAACAGCTAAATCCCACTTAAGGACAACATTTACTCAGGCATCAAATCTACCCCAATGACCTAGACATCAAGTCTACACCAACGCCAACACTTTCCAAGGAATTATGATTTTTCTCATCAAGGTACTTCTATTTGCAAACTTTATCCTTCATTGCAGACTTAATCATAAAGATGATTCTAGATCTTTAGACCACTACTGCCCACTCTGCCTGGCAGTGGTTCATCAGGGTCTCAAGAAAAAGAAGAGTTGGTTTTTATATGGTTTTTATATGCCGACTTACAGAAGAATCAAACTGCTTACAATCACCTTCCCTTCCCCTCCCCACAACAGACACCCTGTGAGGTAGGTGGAACTGAGAGTGTGTGACTAGCCTAAGGTCACCCAGCTGGCTTCATGTGGAGGAGTGGGGAAACAAATCCAGCTCACCAGATTAGTGTCTGTGGCTCATGTGGAGGAGTAGAGGAGTGGGGAATCAAACCCGGTTCTCCAGATCAGAGACCATTGCTCCAAACCACCGCTCTTAACCACTACAGCACGCTGGCTCCCAGCCTAAGTTGCAAACTGGTATAGCTTTACCCTAGGCAGACTATCAAGCTGAGCCCTTCTACCCGAGGTCTCTTAAGTGAAGATGCCAGGGACTGAACCTGGGATCTTCTGCATGTAAAGAGGTGTTCTGTCAATGGCCATTTATGCATGGGAGGTTTGCCTTGGATTTGCCACTCTCTAGATACACATTTTTCCCATCTGAATTTGCAAAACTCAAAAATAAGCCCCCCTGCAGAGTTTTGAGAATTCAGATGGGGAAAATGTGCATCTAGATAGCGGCAAATCCAAGGCAAAGTCTCCCATGCATAAATGGCCAATGAGTTGTGGCCCCTCCCCTAAAGAAGAAGCTAACACTCCTTTAACTTACCTTCTTCGCACAAACTACTTTGCTTTTTAATATGCGCTTGCTCTTCAGATCTCTCTTCTGTTATCCCAGCAGGTTTTACACAGCCTTTGACTCGGACGTCTCTGTTTCGCGGAAGGCTTTGACTCCGTTGTTTCTGGGGCCGGGCGTGAGAGCTTTGACCTCGGTGGCACTCCACCAATGGGAAGGGACCATCCTGCTCAAGGTTGTGTCGTCTTTGGACTGGCAGCGTCGCTTGTCTCCGCCTCTCGGGTGACATTCCAAGCCGGCCGCTCACGTACTCAGGGTCAGGAGGAACAGTCTGGAGAAAATGGAGCCCTGAACTGGTCAGCGGGGTCTCTATGAGGTCCTGCCACGAGCGTCTTTCTCTGTAGGGGGGTCTACAGCCCGAAGAGTGCGTACTCCCTGTCGGATCTTGTCGGGAATCTTCCGCAGAAGAATGAGAATAGGTTGATTCGCTGGAGAAGTGTCGGCCTTGTTTAGGCTCAGGGAATGGACTCGAAGAATTCATCTGGAAATAATTTAAATGTTCCATTATATTACATGGTCATGGTAACATACAGGAAAAACTCAACATGTGCTATGTAGTATAAGCCCTCTTTCAGTTGCTCTATTTCCAGCAATTAGCAACAACACGGGCAACATCCATCTGCTCGGAGATGTGTCACCTTTATGACGTGCAGCCATGTCATTACAGCGTTTCACATCAGCAGAAGTATCTAGACATTCTCCTGCCGGTTAGGTGGCAACTACAGAAGCAGCAGCCACTGTGCTGGTAACAGAATGTCTCATGGGGGTTTAGATGTCTAACAGTCATGTTAAATAACAAGTCTGGTTTGGCATCAGCCAGTCATTGGCACCTCGCAAAGCAAGCACTGGCCATTTATGCAGGGTCAATTTTGATGCTCAAAGCTCTTTTTTAAAATGCGACCTTTAAAATGCCTATTCACGGTCCTGATGCAAAAGGAGAAATTCCACCCCCCCACTCGCCTGCTCCTTCGCTCCTTCATTTGCATAGCCATTGGCAATGGTCGTTTGCATAGCTAAGTCGCGTTTGTGATTTTTCATGGTTCCTTCAGTGAATGCTTCAGTGCGGGGGCGGAGCAAATACAAAAGGTCGTGTTAAAGGGGCTCTTAAGAAACGTGAAGCAGGTATGTGCCGGCTTCGCAGTCACTTCCTGAATGACAGTTCAGCGTGAAAAAAAATATATGCGGGGCACTTCTGCCTGGAATGCGCTGCTAATTATCAAGCATAAATGGCCACTGACTTTTGTTTTTCTGTAACCACTCCCTATTCTTGTTTCAACACATTTCTCTGCCTAAGAACAACTCCTGTTAGGAGCCACAGTATTGCTGGTCCAGATTGTCATGACACCTTCTCAGCTTATGCCCAACCCAGCCACAAGTTGTGGGAGAGATCCAGATGTCCCTGAAAAGGAAACATAACTGGTTTTCCTGTTCCTTTTGAGGGAACAAGCGTTCCTACCAACTAGGGAGCAGGGGAGGGGAAAGATTCCGTCTCGGCATCCATGGGAGAAAAAAAATATTGAGAGGATTGCTGAACTTATCCAAATTTGCTTGAACGATAAGTATTGTTTTTAATGTTGTGTTTTTAAAAAATATGAGAAAAAAAGCAGAGGGGAAAAACAGAAAGGGAGAGGCTTAACCTGTATCCCCGTTGATAGAACAGCATCACATGGGTGAAAAATCAGTCTGAGCTTCACCCATGTGATGCTGTTGCCTCAGTCATACTCTCTTTGGTTCTGGCTGTGCGAGGATTGATTGCATCATTCACGCTGGAGAAAAACCTGAAAGAAAAATAGAGAGAGTCCTATCTGCACTGAGAAACACAGGTTAATTATTTTTTTAAGCAGCAAAAAACAAAACAAAAAAACACCTTCAGCTTGCATACTTTTAATATACCAGCTGTTTGTTTCCCAACAACGGTATGAAAATAGTTTAACAGTGGTATGCAAATAGTTTAAAACACATTGGACAAATCAGAGTACTAAGTTATTTCCAAGTCCAGATTGTTAATATAGTTTATTGTTATTTATTGTCATATCCCTGACCTGGGTAGCCCCAGGCTAGCCTGATCTCAGTCAGATCTCAGAAGCGAAGAAGGGTCAGCCTTGGCTAGTATTTGGATGGGAGACCTCCAAGGAATACCAGCGTTGTGACACAAAGGTAGGCAATGGCAAAGCATCTCTGAATGTCTCTTGCCTTGAAAACCCTATGGCTGTGATTTGATGGCAAAAAAAAAAAAAAATTGCTATAGCCCCAACATTGTGGATGGGACTGTATGGAGGATAGGTAACAGAACTCTGCCCCAAGGAGCTTACAGTCTCAATTTCAATGTAATGGAGAAAACAGTGGGATACAAAGGGAAATGAAGGTAGGGCTAAAAAGGAAAAGAATCTGCATTCATTGAGCTATGAGTACTTTGGCTTAGCTTCAGCAGGCAACCAGGACAATGGTCAAACAAGCAAAATAAATTATAGTAGTTTTTTTCACATGGCAGTTGATACATCACATGAAACCTTTATCGGGGGAGACTGTCTAATTACAGCCACTCTTTTCAGGCTGAACTGAAATCTCTGGATTTAAGGGCTAAATTAGATGTGATGGGAGCCCCCAAATGAAAAGGTGAGAACCCTAAATCATAGTGGCTTGGATCTAGTGGCGCACAAGCATCTTAGCACAGTTCTGCTTGAGCAAGATCCTGGTGCAGCACGTAGCACTTTCCACCCTATATACTGTAGTGCCCAGAAACTGGCTGCACAAGATCCTGGGCAACTGAAAACGCAAGTGGGGAGACAAGAAGTTCTCCTTAGCAGAAGTGGCCAGCACTGTCTTTTTGTGCTAGATCCAACCTGTTATGTTAACAAAACCAAGGAAGACCCTTTCCAATACCATAGAATTCACCCATACCTCTTGGTCCACGTACAGTACCACTCCATATTTTCCTCCGTTTTGATTAAGGAGGCATGTCCTTAGACAAAATGTAATTGTTAAAGAGTGGTCTTGCATGAGCTTGGTGTAACTTACTGAGGGCGTCCGGTGGTAAGTATCACAAAGGGTTATGGGGCCATCTTGTTTCAGTGTTAAGGAGCCATCAATATCTTCCTGGTCGCTTTCACTCCAGTAATCTGCTAAACAAAAGGGGTTTGTATTGTCAATGAAAGGGGTTCTTCCATTTGGCAGCTGTAGTGAAACAGGTCTCTGCTACTGCCTGTTTTGCTTAGGTAGTAGGTCATATGAACATAAGAAAATAAGAAAAGCCATGCTGGATCAGACCAAGGCCCATCAAGTCCAGCCATCTCTTCCCACACTGGCCAACCAGGTGCCTCTAGGAAGCCCACAAACAAGACAACTGCAGCAGCACCATCCTGCCTATATTTCACAGCACCTAATATATTCGGCATGCTCCTCTGATCCTGAAGAGAATAGGTATGCATCATGACTAGTATCCTTGAATACTCCTTTCTTCCATGAACATGTCCACTCCCCTCTTAAAGCCTTCCAAGTTGGCAGCCATCACCACATTCTGGGGCAGGGAGTTCCACAGTTTAACTATGCATTGTGTGAAGAAATACTTCCTTTTATCAGTTTTGAATCTCTCACCTTCCAGTTTCAGCAGATGACCCCATGTTCTAGTATTATGAGAGAGGGAGAAAAGCCTCTCCATGTCCACTCATTACCATGCATCATTTTATAGACTATAATGTCTCCCTTTAACTGCCTTCTTTCCAGGCTAAACAGCCCTAAATGTTTTAACCATTCCTCATAGGGCAGTTGCTGTAGTCCTCTGATCATTTTGTTCCTACCCGACGGTACCCACCTTCCTTTACCACTGCCAGCACTTGGAGTTTTTCGTAAACTGCATTTCTGAGTTTGCAATATCAGTTTCACCGACGCTAATAGCTAGGGCTGCTAACCTCCAGGTACTAGCTGGAGATCTCCTGCTATTACAACTGATCTCCAGCCGATAGAGATCAGTTCACCTGGAGAAAATGGCCACTTTGCAATTGAACTTTATGGCACTGAAGTCCTTTCCTTCCCCAAACCCCGCTCTCCTCAGGCTCTGCCCCAAAAACCTCCCACCGGTTATGAAGAGGGACCTGACAACCCTACTTATAGCAAAGTTTAAAGACCAATCACTTTCTGCACAATTCCCCAGTATTAGGGTAATTGGGGCGAGAGGCTAACCAGATGCTGCCAGCCAATTTTATAGTACCAGAAGCATCACCATTATCCTCTTGTCTTTAAAAGAAAGTAAGCAGAAAGGGAAGGAAAGAAGAAAGATGGGGGAGAAAGGAGAGAGTGAGAGAGCAGGAAAGATAAAAACTTTGTGGTTAAAACACTGAAAGTGGGCCCCATGATGCAGGCTGGAGAACCCTGATCACATTTGCCAAACATTTGCATTTTCATGGGCTTGAATTCTGCCCACGATTGCCCTAGGAAACACGTAAGATGGCTACTACTTACTGGCAGAAATTAGATTAGAGGTTTCTCACACTGGCACAGTATAACAGAACTCCTGACAGAGTCTGCATCTCTCTGGTCTCTTAAAAAGTTCAGATACCAAGCATGGTAATGAAAACTCTGCATGTATGATACTCACAACCATCTTCTGTGCCTGAAGCATTCGCAGAGCCTGTATTCTTTCCCCTTTCTTTCCTAGGAGATGTTTCTTTCCATTTGAATCGATGTCAAAGAATAACAATGGCCTTACCTTCATCTGGCCGAATATCTTTGTCATCAGGAGTATAACCAATGGCTGCAAGACCCAGACGGTTCATCCACCTGACGAAATAAACAGAGGCAATTATTTTTTTTTGCTACAATTGGCTTCAAGCACCAACCCGTGTTTTCTTTGCATACAGAAAGCAACATTTTAAAAAGCAAATGAAAGAAATAGACGATGTGAAAATTGGATACTGTTATTAAAATCCCTGACCGACTCTTTCCTTTATAAATTGTTGTTGTTACTAATTCATTGTGCCACCTCTACTGGGACTAACAGAAAGTTATTTTGGGGGGGGGGGAGGGTTCTATTGGTGAAACAGCACAGGGTTAAATCACTTCAGCCTTGTCATCATAGCCCCAAATCTTCTCCTCAGCTGTTTTTAAATTTGGGAGATCCAATCATTGGCCATTTTTTGTATGGTCAAGTTTGATGCTCACTCAAAGCTCTTTTTTAAAATGCAACTTTAAAAATGACTATTCACGGTCCTGAAGCAAAAGGAGAAATTCCACCCCCCACTTGCCTGCTCCTTTGTTCCTGTTTGCATAACCATTAGCATGTGCACAGCTAATGTACCTCTGTTGTTTTGCATAGTTCCTTGAGGGGGATTCTTTGCGGCAAACACCATAGGTCGCGTTAAATGGGCTCTTTACTAATGCGAAGCTGGCATGTGCCGGCTTCGCAGTCACTTCCGGAATGATGGTGCAGTGTGCAAAATTCAAAAAAATATGCAGGGCAATTTAGCCTGGAACGCACTGCTAATTGCCATGCAAAAATGGCCAATGTAACAATGTAAGTGTAGTGATGGTGGAAAGTACTGTTAAGTTGCAGCCAACTTATGGCAACCCTGTAGGGTTTTCAAGGCAAGACATGTTCAGAGGTGGCTTGCCACTGCCTGCCTCTGTAGCAATCCTGGACCTCCTTGGTGGTCTCCAGTCCAAATACTTTCCAGGGCCAACCCTGCTTAGCTTCTGAGATCTGACAAGATCAGGCCAACCCTTATTATACACCGAAAATAGCACCATTGGCCAGGAATAAAATGAAAGGGATGGCTTCCATCATGTGATACAAACCTAAATTATGAAGGAACTTTCTCTGCTTGGAGAATCAAGGGGCTAATAAATGAAAACAAGACTGTACCCTACCGGTGATTATTGAAAGGGTGGAACTAGGCTTACATTCTGCGAGTGTCAAGAAAGTGAATTTTGATCTTCTTTGATTTGGATTCGGCTTTTGTGCTCCATGACAGCAGCTCAACTGAATGCCTTTACGCATCATTACTTTTTAATGTGCATAAACTAGTTGTGCTAAAATTATGCCAGCCAAACTCCTGTAAACTTCTTTGGCACTTGAAGCTTGAACCAGACGCCTCAGTTGCAAGACCGATTCTCTGTTTGCCTTCCAGATCTGGAGTGGTCAAAAAATAATCCCAACAGTGTTGACAGTTCCGGTAGAGCTGAAGGGTGACAACACATTTGTTCGCTGCCACAGGATTCAGTGGGCACTCATTTAGACAACTTTATTTTATTTATTCAGAATATTTCCAGACCACCTCTTCTGAGTCTTGCTCAAATAAAACCCACATTATAAAAAACAAGCCATTAGACACTGGCAGCATAAAAACAGAGCACGTCAGTTTGTACTTTTGCCCCCCTTCAAAAAAATGTAGGCTGCAAGAATTCAGTTCAGAAGAATCTTGTCTTCTGGGCAAAGATAACATTCAAACAAGGCCATCCTAATTTGTATCTCAGTTTTATTTCGAGAGCCAGCATGGGGTAGTGGTTAGGAACGGTGGTGCAGTGGTTAAGAGCGGTGGTTTGGAGCGGTGGACTCTAATCTGGAGAACCGGATTGGTTTCCCCACTCCTACACATGAAGCCAGCTGGGTGACCTTGGGCTAGTCAGAGTTCCCTTAGAGCTCTCTCAGCCCCACCTACCTCACAGGGTGTCTGTTGTGGGGAGGGGAAAGGAAGGAGATTGTAAACCAGTTTGATTCTTCCTTAAGTGGTAGAGAAAGTTGGCATATAAAAGCCAACTCTTCTTCTTCTTCTGCCACAAATGTGTATTTGCTTATCCTCTCTCGCTTTTGATTTCTAGAGTTTGTTTTTTTCTCTTTCACCCTCTTAAAACAAGTTATATCCTATAGCTACATTTACTACCATTGCCCTGATCCAAGAATGATGCATGTGGATTGTGTTTCTGCTCTCACCCTCTTGCTGGATCAGGAATCATGAGTGCAGCCAATATGCACCTGGGTACCACTTTGCTTTGCAGAGCTCATTTGGATGCCACTGACTTTGATGGGTGCATCTATTGATATGGATGGAGTGCCCAAGTGACATTTATATTTATTTACACACACACTTATATATATTTTCTATAATACACACACACACACACTTATATATAATTTCTATAATATATAATTTCTATAATCAGCTACTTCTGCTGCTGCCCCCCTCTGTGTGCTGCCTGGGGCAGGTGCCCCCCTTATTCCCCCAGATCTGGCCCTGCACAGTCCCCACATCTAAAGTATGGGGACCATACTGGCTTAATTTACAGGTTTGTTGTAAGGATTACATAAGAACATAAAAGCCCTACTGGATCAGACCAAGGCCCAACAATTCCAGCAGTCTGTTCACACAGTGGCCAATCAGGGGGAGTCCACAAACAAGACAACTGCAGCAACATTATCCTGCCTGTGTTCCAAAGCACCTAATATAATAGGCATGGTCCTCTGATACTGATGAGAACAGGTATGCCTGATGACTGGTATCATTTTGACTAGTAGCCATGAATAGCCCTTTCCTTTTAAAGCCTTTCAAGTCGGCAGCCATCACCACATCCTGGGGCAGGGAATTCCACAATTTAATTATGTGTTGTGTGAAGAAATACTTCCTTTTATCTGTTTTGAATCTGATTACAATTTGATTACAACCAGAGAATGAGTTGGATCCAGATTAAATTGACGAATTCCACCAATTCCCCCCTTCCCACTGCAGCATCCCTCTCTCATGGCATTTCTTGGGTTCTCCATAAGAAGCCTTTCATGGAGACCTGTGGTTGTATATAGTGGGAGTGGGGAAGCAGGAAGGTTACATCCTGCTGATGGAAAAATGCAGCCTGGATTGGCTCCAGCATATACAATGCGCTTTGAACAGTCCAAAGCGCTACAGAGATGCAAAGCATTAGTATTTTGAAGTATTACCTGGCAGAGCCAATTTTAGTATTTCTTAGTAACTCTCCCTTTGCCTAAAAGAGTGATAAACCTAAGGTTACCAAGAGAGCTTCAGGGCTAAGTGGAGACTGGAACCCTGATAGGCAAGGTCCAAAGTCAACATGATCTCATAAATATTTTTAAAAGCCAGAAGAGATGAGGCAATTGTATTAGGTTACTTATCTTTGATAGTGGTAATGGGGCATCACCTAGAACCAATTGTGCAAAAACAAACAAGGACTCTGGCTATCCTTTGCACACACACACACACACACACACACACACACACAAGTTTCAGTCTTCAGAGTTCTTGAGTTGTGATGCTGATGGGATAGGACAAAGATCTTCCAACCAGTTGCAGAAAACTCTCTTCCGCCAAGGTCTGCACACATTTTCTACGCAAGCTATTAACATTCCTGTCTGGAGACTACAAAATATAACTTTGCATGCTTAGATCATTAATTCATATTCTGCCCTGGCTCATACTCATAGTGACTGCAGATGTAATTATTCTCTCTCTCTGCTACAGTAGAGTTTTCATGCACTACTCTTGGTCATTATGGTAGCTGTCAAAAATAGATTCGGCCCACCAAGGACATTGCTAGCAAAAGCTGTGTGATACTGGACAGATTTTTTTTTATTAGAGTTGAAAAACTGTTCTGAGAAGGCAAGGAGGTGGATTCACAATTGGCACAAAGGCTAGCCAATCTGTGCTGCGCACTGCTCTGCTCCAAGAAAGGAGGTACAAGCCATTTCATGGTCAAAACAAGGCCAGTCAGTCAACGCTGTACAAATCTGTCTTCTTCTGCAAACAAGAAGAAACCTTGGGGAGAAGGTTATACGGATGTTCAAAATGTATTACCTATGATTCCATAGGCAGCTCACTGTGAAAACTACATACATCTGTATACACTTTAAGCTGATTAAAGTACTGAACGGATACCAGTGTTTGACAGAGTGTGGTTTAATATTCTGTTCTTTCATAATTCAGACTCATAGAGCTTTTCACTCCTTGCAGGGTCTGTGAATTGTTCACACTACCTCTATTGCTCTAAATCCTGACGTGATTCATGAACATGAACTAGAGGGCGGGGGGGGGGGAGAAGCAAATGCCATATTATGCTGATTTGCTGAATGTTGGGATACAAAAGTTCCTGCTGTGAAGGCATTCACTCCGGGATCAGGTTTGCTTAAATCCTTCCCATCCTGTGCTTTCTGAACACACAGCATGAATACTAGTTACCTGCCTGTTCCTTTGACAGAATAAACCACATTGCTTAGAGCCTTCCAAAGCTCGGAGCAGCAAACCCCATTCATATTAATGGGTGGAATGAGAGCCATATGAATGTCACGCAAAAAGGTTAGAATGATCCCTCTTGCCAAGGAACATCAGCACCATTTCTAAGTCAAGACATGTTTGCTGATGATGGGGGGGGGGGCCTTCCTGTCGCAACACAGACGCAGACAGGAGGCATTGCTTTTGCACACAAAAGGATGTCGCTCATTAAAATATCCTCCAATCCACTTTGCATGCTGCGTAAAGATATGCTAGGGAAAAATAATTTAGCAGACACTGGCAAGGGACGTGGTGCTGAAGGACAATTTGATAGCAACACGTTATATATAGATCACAATGCGCAGCAAGCTTGGCAAGCTGTGTGTGACCTTTGGTTTATTAAAGTAGACGGCAATATGTAATGTACCCCCATACACAAACAAGGCACTGTAAAACAATTTAAGTCCCACAAATGATCATACTGGCTTTGTGTGTGAGTAAAGAGCCAGCATGGTGTAGTGGTTAAGGTGTCAGACTGGGACCTGGGAAACCCAGATTCGAATCCCCACTCATGCCATGGAAGGAAGGAAGGAAGGAAGGAAGGAAGGAAGGAAGAAAGAAAGAAAGAAAGAAAGAAAGAAAGAAGGAAAGAAAGAAAGAAAGAAAGAAAGAAGGAAAGAAAGAAAGAAAGAAAGAAAGAAAGAAAGAAAGAAAGAAAGAAAGAAAGAAAGAAAGAAAGAAAGAAAGAAAGAAAGCTTGCTGGGTGACCTTGGGCCAGTCACACACTCTCAGCCCTGACCCCAGCTAGTGTTTGGATGGGAGACTTCCAAGGAACTCCAGGGTTGCTACACAGAGGCAGGCAATGGCAAACCACCTCTGAATGTCACTTGCCTGGAAAACCCTATGGTCAAGTCAGTTGTGACTTGACGGTAAAAAAAAAGTGCCATTAGGTTGCAACTGACTGACTTATGACAACCCCATAGAGTTTTCAAGGCAAGTGAGAAGCAGAGGTGGTTTGCCGTTGCCTCCCTCTGTAAAGTCTTCCTTAGTGGTCTCCCATTCAAATACTGATCCTGCTTAGCTTCTGAGATCTGACAAGGTCGGGCAATACTATACCATTCCACGTACCCCATGCTGGCTTTACCAATGGAAAGACAAGGGGCGAAGATTTTTAATGTTACCTTCCCCTCACACGCATTGGCTTAGTGGAAAGCCCATTCATTCTGCTTGAATGATTTGAAAATATGAATATACAACCATATTGTCCCTTTTGTAAATATCTGAAAACAGGAAGTCAAAATAAATTAGACTCCAAGAAAAGGATAATTGATATTTCACCCAAGGTTCTGGAGTTCTGAATTACCAGGTCATGTCCAAGGTGGAGCCAATACATTAGGAATCCTCTACTGTTTATTTCCAAAATAGGTACACAGCACTATGCACGAGCAGCTGGCCACAGCTGCCAGTTCCTAGAATTAATTAGCAACTTTTATGTTGGTTACATTACTGATGTGTACGTGCAGATTGGTAAAATACTGACAAAAAAGCAACCTCCCTACCATTACACAAACAGTTGTATCAAGATTCTTTTTGTGTGATGCTTTTCCAATGCAGAGGAGTGGTTGTGTGCATCTGTAAAACACCACAAAAATATCTTGATACAATGATATGCACAACAATATCAAACCTGCTTTTATGCGGTGTTTTGAAGCAACACAATGGGAGGTGGGCTGCTTATTCTTAGTCATTGAAGCTGGGTTCTTTTGGGGCTTAATATATTTTAAACAGGTATTGGAACTTGTTTGCACATTTTATTCTAACCACATTGCTCGGACATATGTCCCATTTGTGGTGACTTAGGGAGGGACTGATAACACTGGAAAGAAGAGTGTTACTTGCTAAAATTAGAACTTTACCAATGAGCATGCACATGTTACTATGCCAATTTGGGGCCTTCAATTCTATTCCAAGAAACCTTCTGTGGGAGAAACTAAACAAGACTTCAAATGATAAGAGACTGTTTTTTCTCATACAGAAGTTGAATCTCTCAACCAATTCCCAAGTTCGATACGACCCTCGAGGTGAACGTACTAGAGAGATTGCCATAAACTGAGGCATGAAACAGGGATGTATATTGGGCCCTTATGTTTTTTATTTTTTTATAAACGATCTTGCATTAACTAAAAACTGTAGACGGCCATTTCCCTAAATTAGGCTCTTCTCCCATTCCTTTATTATTTTACACTGATGACGCTGTGGTATTATCACTTACGCAGAAGGGTCTATGATGTCTACTGTCTATGTTTGTGATGTACTGCGATTCTAATTTGCTATCCATAAATTTTGGAAAATCTAAGATTCTGGTCTTTTCTAAAACTTGGAGGAGCCACTGTTGAAAAATTAAGGGACATGAAAGCGAATACATAAAACAATTTAGATACCTGGGATCGAATTTCCAATATAATAACAGCTGGGCATCCCATAGAAATTATACTGTGTCCCTAGCTAAATGTATTACTGTGGGTGTAATCCAATTCCCCCCCCCCTTGCTGTCCAATATGTGAAGGGGTATGTTTAAACTATGGATCACCCCTTACTTATCACAACTCATGGCACCCTTTTTTTGCCTTCCTCCGTCTCCCTTGCTGATGGTCAAAAAGATGATCCTTCTATAGGTGTCATCTCTTCCCCCCAAATTCATCACAAAGAAGGCAGCATCATGCTATTCAGGCTCTTCCTTCCACTTGCTGTGGCAAATTGTGCCTCCTTTCTCAGCGTCTCCTGAGTTGTGGGTTCAGGAGCTGTCCTGGGGTGCTTTCCCCCCTTGCTGTTCAATATGTGAAACACCCATCTGTGATGTCACATTTTTAGATGTGAACTTAAAATATCTAATGCTTGAACAGGGAGTTACCTATACACACACAGACAGGCACACACATACAGCTGCCATGGTACACCAAAATGCAACCTCCTGCATTAAGAAGCTCTCTTTGCACACATATCAAGTCGTTGCAGCCTTCATTCTGTCACCGTCGCTGTGTTTTGATAAATAAAATTGCTCCCAGGATACGCTCTGAGCATTCTTTCCAATTTGATAATTTGACATGATTTTGCTGATCTCATTTTATGCAGTGCCTGCTTAGGTTTGTCAAACCAATGACACAGGAAGAAGCCCTAGCTAGCTTCAGCGTTGACAAGCGAACCAGAACAATGCATGTGGGCATGGCTTTTATGCACTTAACTAAGTCTCCCCTTTATTTTCTTTTTAATTGTTTTTAAACAACCTGCCTTTCCTATCAACCAAAGCTTAGCATGTCTTCATGAGTCCTTTTAAAGGTTACATCCATGCTTATCAGGAATTTGGCAACTGCATGTATCAAAAACGTGTGCTACCTGCAAGGTTCCCAATACGCACAGTTGCCATGTTGTCAAAATGGGGACAATGCAAGCATTTCGCATGAGTGTACAGCTTTGGTCTGTTCACACCAGAACCCTGAAAAAAATTCAGCGGGTAGTTCATATGTACCAAACTGTTCTGTTCCACAAGATTCAAGAAATCAAAGGGAAATTTAAAGCACTCTTAGGCATGCTGAATGATCAGCATGGAAATACATTAACTGAACAGGACAAAATAAAGAAAAGGTGGGAACAATACACTGAGGAATTATACAGAAGAGATGAAGGGATGACAGATTCTGTCCAAGAAGAAGCTTTTGAAGAAGAACCTACAGTTTAGAAAGTGAAGTGAGAGCTGCACTGAGAGCAATGGGGAGAAACAAATCACCAGGAGCAGATGGGATATCAATAGAGCTGTTCCAAGCCACAGAAACGGAGTCCATCAAAATCTTGACAAAAACATACCAACAGATACGGAAAACAAAACAAGGCCCACAGACTGGAAACAATCCATTTACATTCCAATTCCCAAGAAAGGGGACATCAAAGATTGCAGCAACTATCGAACCATTGCATTAATTTCTCACACAAGTAAAGTGATGCTCAAAATCTTACAGCAAAGGCTGTTACCATATATGGAACGAGAAATGCCTGATGTTCAAGCTAGATTCAGAAAAGGAAGAGGCACTAGAGATCATATTGCAAATATACGTTGGATACTGGAGCATACGAGAGAATTTCAGAAGAAAATCAGCTTTTGTTTCATAGATTACAGCAAAGCTTTTGACTGTGTAGATCACGAAAAGCTATGGCTGGTTTTAAAGGAAATGGGTTTGCCACTACATCTGATCGTTTTGATGCGCAACCTGTACTCTGGACAAGAGGCCACAGTTAGAAAAGAATATGGAGAAACAGAATGGTTTCCAATTGGCAAAGGGGTTAGACAAGGATGTATTTTACCTCCCTATCTCTTCAATCTAAATGCAGAACATATACTTAGGAAAGCTGGATTAGATTTTGATGAAGGTGGAGTGAAAATTGGAGGGAGGAACATTAATAATTTGAGATATGCCGATGACACTACATTAATGGCAGAAAATAGCAAAGATTTGAAACGACTACTGCTGAAAGTGAAAAGAGAAAGTGCCAAAGCAGGACTACAGCTGAACATCAAGAAGACAAAAGTAATGACTACAGGAGAATTACACAACTTTAAGGTTGATAATGAGGAAATTGTAATTGTTGAAGACTTTCTATTCCTTGGCTCCACCATCAACCAAAAGGGAGACTGCAGCCAAGAAATCAGAAGGAGATGGAGACTGGGAAGGGCAGCCATGAAGGAGCTAGAAAAGACCTAACCCTAACCCTAACCCTGTTCAGACAATAAGGCAAGCACATGTATCAGAACAATTTATGGCTTGTTGGCAGGCACTTGGTATGTGTGTAGGTAATTTTGAAAAAGACTATAATCTCAAGCCTTTTTCCCGTATCCTATTATCATAGCTAAGAAAAAAACCCTCATCTGTAACAAAAAATAAAAATAAATCAATTCATTTAATACATTCTGGAAAAATATTAGTTTCTAACTCTCCATTGATCATTTTTATTACATTTACACTTTTCCTCCATGCTGCTTGTATACGTTTCCCAGCTGGCAAACTATCCAGGTAGCTTATAGGTTAGACTTGCTTAGCTTTCAGAAGTAAAACTGAACACGCCTGGAGCCTGAAATTGCACACAGGGAGGGGGGGGGAGGAGAGAAAAGATTGGGAATTTTCTCTCGGCCCACTATAATCTTTCTCTGCAGAATATTATCAGCCCTTAGGGGTTTGAGCTTTTTCGCCCCCCCCCCCTTTAAATAACTCTACCGCTCTCGGGCAAGGAGTGTGCTTGATCCTCATCGGATGGTTTTCGTTTCATGCTGGGTGTCTTTTTAATTTACAAAGTAATATTTTCCTGCATATCGAAGGGGGCTTCCTCCAAGTATTTAAAACCCTGACTTGGTATGCATGTTGGTCTCCTGGCTTCTTTGTGATAGACAATGGCTGCAATTTAGGGTTGCCAGCCTCCAGGCAGGAGATCTCCTGCTATTACAACTGATCTCCAGCCGATAGAGATCAGTTCCCCTGGAGAAAGTGGCTGCTTTGGCAATTGGACTCTATGGCACTGAAGTCCCTCCCCAAACCCCACCCTCCTCAGGCTCCGCACCAAAACCTCCCACCGGTGGTGAAGAGGGACCGGGCAACTGTATTTGTGAGCGTTTTCCAACCACATTCATACTTCACTTCTTGAGGTGCACACTTACATATAGGGTTGCCAGGTCCCTCTTCGCCACCAGTGGGAGGTTTTTGGGGGCAGCGCCTGAGGAGGGCAGGGTTTGGGGAGGGGAGGGACTTCAATGCCATATAGTCCAATTGCCAAAATGGCCATTTTCTCCAAGTGAACTGATCTCTATCGGCTGGAGATCAGTTGTAACAGCAGGAGATCTCCAGCTATTCCCAGGAGGTTAGCAACCCTGCTTACGTATTTTAGCTGCATGCCTGAAAAACATCATTTCAGAAAGAGGCACTCATGGCACACACACACAATGAGCAACACATGCCTGGATTCCTATTGGAACGGAGTCTTTTACTGCTGTAACATAATAAGGTTGGCTACTAAGGCTTCAAAGTGAGGCTTTTGAAAAGATGTTTTTTAAAAGGATAAAACGATGACACCAGCTCCTGAAGAACTGGAAGAGCCCCAGAGCAGGCTGTGATCCGGATGCCCAGGGTTCTTATTTTGGAAAGACTATCCGGGATATAATGTAGATAATTTCACATGATAGTTCCCTAACAGCCTTACATTTCGCAGAACGTTTTGTGCTTCTCAGCAGGGAAGAGACTGAGAATTCTACAAGGCGGACTTCCTGCTAGCAGCGTAGGTTTCAAAGGGCCATGGATTTTGTAGGAAGATTTCCTGTAAATACAGCTAAGGTACTGTTACAAAAAGCCATCGCTAGGAGCTAGCGATGGGTAGATTTCCCTCCCCCCCTGGTCCACCCTGGAAATAATTCAAGCAAAACTACATTGTGTTGCCAAGCATATTTCAGACATTTGGCCACACAATCTAACTCCCAAAATGTGTTCACTGTAAATCCAACCCCCAGGCTTTCCCCATTGTCCCTTTCCCTTTTCTCTCCTAAATGTACAAGAGGCAGAAGCCGCCACAGAACTAACTCTGCCCCCTAACTGATGCTGAAAGCATGCATGGAATTATCATGGTATCTATAGTTCCCGTGGCTCTTGATGTCCCCACTGCACACTGGGACTTCAGGTTAGGAGGCGGAGGAAGCAGAGGAAGCAGAAGAAGAGTTGGTTTTTACATGCCAACTTTCTCTACCACTTAAGGAAGAATCAAACCGGCTTACAATCCCCTTCCCTTCCCCTAACCACAACAGACACCTTGTGAGGTAGGTGAGGCTGAGAGAGTGTGACTAGCCTAAGGTCACCCAGCTGGTTTCTTGTGTAGGAGTGGGAAAACAAATCCAGTTCACCAGATTAGCCTCTGCCGGTCATGTGGAGGAGTGGGGAATCAAACTTGGTTCTCCAGATCATAGTCCACCGCTCTAAACCACTGCTCTTAATCACTACACCATGCTGGTGTACATGATGATTTGGTGGGGTGGAGCCGGGGGGGAGGGGTGGGGAGGGGAGGGACTTTGATGGGGCATAATGCCATAGAGTCCACCTTCTAAAGTGGCCATTTTCTCCAGGGGAACTGATCTCTGTTGCCTGGAGATCAGTTGTAATCCCAGGAGATCTCCAGACACTACCTGGAGGTTGGCAAAACTAGCCCACACTTTGGAAGGCTATGGGCCAGATCTTAAAAGGGTGAAGGGGATTGTCATGGAAATAGACAGGAATAGAGGGGAACAGCTGCTGGGCATGACCAGAAAGATCATGGAGGATGTCTCTGCACACCAGAAACAGAGCTGGTCAACCAAATATACCAAAAGGGAGTTAAGTGACCCAGAATAGTATAGCCTTGGAAAAGGGCAAGAAACAAAGAAGTAACACAATAATATGGCCTTTTGTGGATTAGAAGCCTTCTAACCCCCATCAACAGATATTATTTGTTGAGGCCCAGATGCAGAAGCAACTGAGAATGGCAAGAATGTCCAACTTCACAGAAGGTAAGGCATAGTTCAAAGATGGGGGCATATTGGTTGAGGGCCAGACGATAGTCATATGAATGAGAAACATGTAATCACTATTTTTAAGCAGACTTTGTTAAGACAAAATATAGCAAGAATGAACTAATAGTTAATATATTTTTTAAGAAGATCTTGAAGTACAGATAACTTTGTATGATGTTTGAAGTTATAAGTTAATTATTTAGCCAAAAATGTGTGGATGCTTATTAAGTGGGACAGCTAACTATTGTTAGACGATTTTAAAAACCTATAAATATGGGAAGCTGAGTTGAATGGGAGCTTCATCTCAAGAGGGGCTCCCCACTTGTGACTTCTGAGTCCTCCCATTCCGTTTCTGCAGAATGAGGTGCAAAGGTTTCTGTCACCAGCCCATGAATGCCATTTTTTAAATTAATGTGAATGGGAGAAATAACCTGGCCACATCAGAACAATGGTCCATGTGGACCACTATCTTGTTTCCCACCATGGTGAGTGGCCTTTGAGCATGTACATTAGCCTTCATGGCTAATAGCCACTTATAGACCTATGTTCCGTGAATCTGTCAAATCCCTGTTTAAACCTATCTAAGCTAGCCACCATCACTGCATCTTGTGGCAGTGAGTTCCACAAGTTAATTGTGTGCTGACTGAAGAAGTGCTTCCTTTTGTCTCTCTTGAATCTACTGCCCGTCAACTCATTTTCAATCAGTTGACTGCAGTACAAACTATTTCCACTTACTGGATTAAAAATCAATATTGTTCCTTTCTAGTCCTTTCAATGGTTTACATTGATTTCAAATTACAGATCCCCGCTTCTCCTTTTATCTGCTTCACAGGAGAGCTAAAGTAATGTGTTTTAGCCAAGTTTCCTTTGATCTCCTTAGCAAACACTATCAGTTGGAGGTAATTTAAAATATTAACACCTGGCTGCTGATCTTTAATTGGAACTGATATGGCAACCATTGTGCTTTTTATCACAAACTTCATCCGGTTTGATTTTTTAAAAAATATGACGGGTGAGCTGAAGAATAACTATCTCATTGCTTTGACCAAGCAAAACTAGAGGCATATTTATTAATTGCATTATTAATTCATGGCCGTGAACACAAATGTGCTTGTGCAGACCTGAAAAAGCAGTGTGAGGGCATTAATTTTGCAAGGCAGAGACTGTCAGCAACAAGCAAAACAGCAGGCCGAATCCACTGGAAGGACCCTGCTGGCCGCAGAAAAGTCCTCTTCCATGGATATTTAATCAGGTTGTGTGTGGCCTCGCACCAGGACAATGATTCCCCCCCTTGTTTGGCTAACTAGTTTCACCCACCACTCAGGTAGGCATTGGTGGGAAACGGCCAGAATGACCTTGACGTCTCCTGCCATAAGCGGGCAAATGGTAAGTCTAGTACTTAACCCTTTCATGAATACAATTAGGACCAACGTAGGCTTAATGCTGGCGAATAACGGTTTGCAAATGGGGAGTCAGCCTCAGAGACCTGTGCTGCACTCCTGCCCAGGGTTGCCAGATCCCTCTTCACCATTGGCAGGAGGTTTTGTGGGCAGAGCCTGCGGAGGATGGGGTTTGGGGAGGGGAAGGACTTCAATGCCATAGAGTCCAATTGCCAGAGAGGCCATTATCTCCAGAGGAACTGATCTATGTTGCCTGGAGATCAGTTGTAATAGCGGGAGATCTCCAGCTAGTACCTGGAGGTTGGCAACCCTATCCTGAAAGCAGGAAAGTAGTCTTCGCTGCTTCTTGGTAAAATCCCCACTCACCCCTTTTAATGGACACGAGACAAGAGTGAGGGCAAAAAGCACTGTCCTCCTTCTGATTTGGCTCCTGATGTCATCACACAGTCAAATATGGTTGGCAAAGTGCCACTGCCATGAAACCAAATGAAAGTGCCGGTGCCATGAAACCAAATCAAAGTGAGGGCAGGCTTTAAGTGGGGAAAATTGAATGTTGTAGAGTTTTAAAATTTGTGTTGAACTGGTCTTTTGACCGCAATAATTGATTTGCTGTTGTTGTTGAGTGAGGGCAGGCCTTTCTGTCCTCACTCTGAACTGGCTTTGAGAGGCTGAACTGGCTTTTAGAGGCAGGCAGAGTGGTCTCCCCTTTCTCTGGTGGTCCCATATGGTTTTTTCCCCAACATCTTGCACTGAGGTGCACTCTGGGAAAGGTAGTCCTCAGAGTGCCTGACATGGCATGGTAAAGGAGAGGAAGGCAGGCATGGAAGCAGATTCTCTCATCCCACTCATTGGCTCAATCAGCCAGCCAACACCAGTCTAGCTGGGGGGGGGGGGGCAGGTGAGGAAAAGCTGAGAAGGGAGGGAAGTTATGGGAACAAAAAATTGTACAGAGCAGCAGCTGGGAATGTAGTCACCACCTCTAATAAGTTGGGCAAACAAGTTCCCATGGTCCCCCGAAGAACTGTCAAAAGGGTTGATTTCACAGCTTGTGAAAAGGACAATGATGATGTGGGGGGCAGCAGGATTTCCACTCAGTCCTAGCAGAAGTTTAAATATACGTAAATGCCCACACTTGAGTTTGTTCCAAGAAACACCTGTATAATGTGAGCATTGCCTGAAGCAATCACAATGCGTAGAGCTGTTCTTTGCTTTCTGTCTGTTTTTCCCTGATCTTCTTACACAATGTATTAGTAACTTTTCATGGACAATGATGGGACAGCAGAACATCTATTAGCCGCTTTTTAAAACAAACAGCAGTTCTGGCATGGGTGGTAAGTGACCAATGTCGGGAAGGGCTCACTCTCCCTTCTCCCAACACCACAGTCTCATTCCAAACCCCTCACATAAAACTGTATGAGACCCGCACTGCAGACTTCCAGGGTCTAGTCTACATAAGAACGGCCATGCTGGATCAGGCCAAGGTCCATCAAGTCCAGCAGACTGTTCACACAATGGCCAACCTGGAAGCTCACAAACAAGACAACTGCAGCAGCATCCTGCCTGTATTTCACAGCACCTAATATAATAGGCATGCTCCTCTGATACTGGAGAGAATAGGTATGCATTATGACTAGTAACCATTTTAACTAGTAGCCATAGATAGTCTTATCTTCCATGAACATGTCCACTCCCCTCTGAGAGCCTTCCAAGTTGGAAGCCATCACCACATCCTGGGGCAGGGAGTTCCACAATTTAACTATGCGTTGTGTGAAGAAATACTTCCTTTTATCTGTTTTGAATCTCTCACCCTCCAGCTTCAGCAGATGACCCCACGTTCTGGTATTATGAGAGAAGGAGTCTAGTTTAGTTTGGTTCTTAGTAGCAGATTCCAAGCACAGTTTGGAAGCACTTGATCTAGGCTGTATCTCTGAAGCTAAACAAGCCTGGCCAATATTTCTATCACTGAGTTTCTTGAAATAACAAACAATGGCATACAACTGTAACCAATAAATACTCAGATCCAGATGTTAAATATTCAAGTGTGCATGTGAAATGAGAAAACAGGAATTTATATACATAGGCTCTGTCAAATAATCGTACAGGAGACTCAGTTTGGCTGGGACCCTAACTGTGGTCTACTCAGCATTAGGGTTGAACCAGCCCCAATTTCAATGCCATGGATGAACTACACAGCCACACTCAGAAGGCGCATAAGGAGCATCTATTAAGAACCACAGGGACCCGGGTACATGCAGGGAAGATGAAACACCAGCTTCCTTTCATTCTGCTGCTCTGTACATATTTCAGGAAGCACATTAATGCATCTTACCGATTCATTTCTTCCAGACAGTCAGTTGCAAAGTAGAAGCTCTTGATTTTGGGGTGACAAGCTTTGAAGGCACTGGCGGGAGAAGCAGAAAGAGGGGAGAAGAAACGTTTGTAATGCTTCTTTGTCAAAGCACTTGTTAGCAAATCTTAAAGTTTGTTGCCATCAGCACGTTACCAGTTACACCGAAAGTCTGGCGACTCTGTGCCAAGTTTTCTTTGAAAATGATAGTCAGAACTTGCAGTATAATCCTAAGCCCCTCTCCCCAACCATTTTCCTGTGCCAAAATGGAGCTGTGTGAGTATTATTTCCCTGCTTCTGCTGCTCCAGATACACAGAATAATGGGGAAGCAAAAATGAGAAAATAACTCTTCCCCAGTGCCATTTTGGTGCAGGATAATGGCTGGGGGAGAGAAGGCAGGAGGGTCCTTATTTCCTCCATGGTGGCTTTCTGACCCCAAACATACTCCCCTTTATCTGCATGATACATGGAATTTACACACAATAGGACTGATGGGGAGAGCTCATCTCCCTACTGGAACACTGGCCCTTTTTCCAATCCCACAGCCCACCTGCACTGAGGCATAATTTGTGAATTTGGGCAAATTTAACATGCACTGTCTGTATAAGCACAGTTAACCCTACCCTCCCATCCCTCCTAGGATATCAACTATATGCAAGGAATCTATACATGATGAATTTTGCTGGCTTTTCAGATCATGCAACTGTGGTGTCAAGAGATGGGGTTTCCACCATGCTGTAGGTCTTTGTATTATCTGAGGTGGCCCAACAGGTTTTCTCCATCCTCAAAAATAAGATAATTTTTGCCGAGTTCTTCTGAAGCATCACCTGCTCCAATAAGGTAGAGAAAAAGATCAGCTATTCGAGAAGCAATGTTAGGGTGTGTTTTTTGGTGTTTTTTTTATTTAATGAAATATTCAGAGAGAGGCAGGTGGCTCTTCTAGGTGAAATTTTATTCAGGCCGCAACATTAATCTATCTGATTTTTCGACTGATTGATCAAAAACATTTTGATTGACAAAGGTGCTGCTGTCAATTTTATGCATGTTCTTACAAAACAAACTGCAGGTGCTGAGGGCTGTCTCAGAAGAGGCAATTCCTCCCAAGTGAAAAAGAAAAGGGAAAGGCCTTTTCCGAGTGGGGAAGGCCTCTTTTGCGATGCATAAACTGAAAAACGATTGCTGTTCCATATGTAAATTTATGCAGATTGAGTCAGCTTATCATGTAATCACCTATAACTCATATGGAAAATCAACTTAGATTTCTCTGAGCGACTGGCCAAGATATTATCGATGTTGTTTTATAACACTCATCGCTACCTACTCTAAACCTTCAGGGATCAGGAAGGATAAAAGTCTGAAAATCAAATTAAAAACTCTTTGCCAGCAGTACGTCAATATGCCAGAAAAAGAAACTATGAAACCAACATCTATTACCTTTTCCCAGGAGAATGTTCTTGTCGAATAAAGGATCTCTCAGTGCAGGTTTTGTGCGCGTGTGCGGTGAGCACGCCTGGCTTGTGGTCTAGGATGTGCAACTGCCTAAATCTTTTTTAGTATCCTTCTCTTATTAAACTCCTAAGGAGGGCACTCAAAAAGCCATTTTCTGCATTTCCATTAGAAACTCAGACCAGGTCACTGCAGAGCATACACGCAATACCCCTCAATGCGTGACCTTTTTGGAAATGAACTGAAACACCCTTTCAAAGGAGATACTCGCTGTTTGCACAGGGAGGGTTTTTTTGGGGGGAAAACCCTGAAACCCCATACTTTCTCTGGTATAATAGCTCTCTGATGGAGGATGGCATTTGCAGGTAGGGGAAAAAAAAGAAATTGAAAGCAATGACTTAGTCCTTGATTCTCACTGGTGAATAAGCTAAAGAATTGTCTGCTGTCGAAAAGACTCTACAGGGAAGCAGAGACAAGAGCTCTGTGGAGGGATATGCCCATAGAGGAAGAAAACCGACTTGAAATAAATCATGTTCAACACCATCTTCATTTAGGTGTGCTTCTTTGCTGAATCTCGGACTTTGATGACAATATTAATATATTTCAAAGCGGAAAGGATTCGCAGAGCAACCTAGGTGCCATTATGGTATAATTAGAGGAGTAAACAGCACCTGGCCCATGCTCTCCTCTCCCTCCTTCACTTCTAACCAAGCAAACACAGTGCATAAGAATCACACATTTTCCTCCGTGCCTTCTGGCTTGTCAAGGGAACCTTCTTTTCTGGCATTTGTCTACTCACTGGTCAGATTTTTACACTTGCCACAATTGCACAATTTCCAGTACAATATACTTTAACAAGCAGGGGATCCGTGAGACTCGTGGGACAGGGAAATCCCACCCCCCCACACACACACTGACCCACACTTTCTCTTTTCCCAGACCTTTCTCCTCTGTCTCCCCACTACATTTCCTACTCTATCTCTCTCTAGCACTTCCACCATTTTCTCACCCCCACCAGTGCAGATGGTGTTACTTCTGTTTTCCATTAAACCTGCTGTCATGTTGAAGTTGCCTAGGCCCATGCATCATTGCCTTGGTTGCTAGGCAGCCCTAGATTGCATACTGTGACCTCATGATATTTCATGAGATTGCAGTACGCATTCTCCATTCTGGGGAGATTTTAAACCCCCTTTTAAAAAAAGTTTTGGGATTTTTCTGCAAGCCTGGGAATTTAGCTAAATGGTGTTTAGACCCCTCTCCAATTTGAACAAGGCCCCATTGTGTGGTTTTTTTGATCTACACTGTAGGGCCATTCTTCAGAATTAACTATAACAATGCTTCTGAGAAGATGAAAGCTAGTTATTGTGAGTACAATTTCGTCTGTTTTCTTCTGATGTTCGTCAGAGCTTCTCATTTCCCCACATTTATATATATTACATATATTTTACAGATAGCACTTAATTAGATAATTATCTATTTAGTGGCTTTATATATTTGACTGTTCTTATCTGAAGGGCAGGAAAAACATGATACAAATGCTTTAAATAAAAGTAGTAAAATTAAATAAACACTTGGTTCATACATCTGAATTTACAGTTCGATTAGCTGTAGATCAGGCACAGGAAAGGGAAGTAGCCTAAAGTGTAGCAAAAAAACAGCTTATGGAGCTTATCCAAAAGTTAATTTCCAAAGATGGTGATTGACATTACTAAGTGCTATGAGATGAAAGATAAAAAATTCACATATCTTGGCTTTCGAGAAGAAAGATACAGGACAGTAAGAGCACATTCCAGTATACCGTCACCAAATTGACTTGCTTCTGTCCAGCGAGAGTTATATCCTAAGGCTAATAAAACAAAGACTAGCCGATCACGAGTTCCAGCACAAATTTCCTTTAACACCGTCAATTTGCTCATCTCCTTTGGACTCCCACCTAATTTCTGTTTAAACTACCTGGACCGTCTTGACAATCCTAAGCTCAAGAAAGTCTTTATGCAAGCTAGGACTAACTCATTGCCTTCGGCGATCCTCCGTGGCAGATTCCTGAAAACACCTTACGCAGAAAGAGTCTGCAGATGTGGTGCAGGATGTCCTGACTCCCAGTCTCATATTCTTTTGGACTGCCATCTTTATGATTCCCCAAGAGGAAACCTAATAAAACCCATAGTTTCGAACTTCTCAAATAACAGAAAATACTTCACAAACTATTAGCTGATAAGGATCCTGAGATAACCGAAAATGTGGCAAAATTTCTGACGATAGCAGTCAACCAACAGGGATCTAGTTGAAAGTAGAATCACAACATTAAGGAATGATTTATATTAATTTTATTTTATTTTACTTTAACTTTTATCCTTTTATATACTGCAAATTGGACAATGCCTATAAAGGAATTTGAATTTGAAAATTTGAATTTGACTTGCTAGGCAAGTTTGGTTTGTACCCTTATCCTCTGGTGACTTACCACCATACCTGAACTCAAACTGAATTCTCAATGGTTTTTCCAAAATGTAAGTTGCAAAACCTATGAGGGAGGTAGAAATGACAATCCTCTATTCAGAAGTCATTCCTCTTCAGCATATAAGACACACACAACATAAGTACTAAACTAATCTCTTTCTGGAACCTCTCCACCCTAGTGTGTGTGTGTAAAGTGCTGTCAAGTCGCAGCTGACTTATGGCGACCCCTTTTGGGGTTTTCATGGCAAGAGACTAACAGAGGTGGTTTGCCAGTGCCTTCCTTTGCACAGCAACCCCGGTATTCCTTGGTGGTCTCCCATCCAAATACTAACCAGGGCTGACCCTGCTTAGCTTCTGACGAGATCAGGCTAGCCTGGGCCATCCAGGTCAGGGCCTCCACCCTAGAGGGTTCCTGAATCTCATGGAACACCCAGGAATAGGGTCAAGGCTAGACAACATGCATCACTCCCATTTGAAGTATGTGAGGGCTCCCCAGGATCATCACTGAATTTAATATCTGAAGGAAAAGCAGAGCTCTCTTCTTTTGTGGAGATGTCACAGACAAGGATAGATGAACTTTAATTCTGATGAAGACACCAAATATTTCCCAGAGTCTTGTTATTTCTTAGTTTTTGTAGCTTTCCATACGAGCTGTACTGTTTGCTTTTATTCTAGTAATGCAACTATTAATTATTTGCGGCCCTCTGATTTATTCCGTTCACATTGAGGATTTGTCCCCTCCATCTTTTTTTCCCTTAAGTTGCAAAATTTCTATGAGTTGGAGCATCCAGAAGCCAGAATCATCTGTAAAAGTTAATTTAGTAGCAAGCTCACCATCTGGAAAATGGTTCTGTCAAAACACAAGAGGGTTATTCAATGCCAGCTGGTATATGGAGGGGAAATAAGCCGAACAGACAAAATATTATTGCTCAATGAATGCTATCAAAATGGGGAAAAAAATTCTGTTTCACAAAGCCAGGGAGAAATACTGTAGAAAGGGCACCTCAAAGAGAACTTAACAGGATCCACTAGATGGCACACATTAGCTATGGATTCTAGTTGTGGAGAAGAACAGCGCTCTTAAGCACATGTGCCAGTGAAGTGGCAGAGCCATTGTTTGGAATGTGGCTCTTCTGTCCTCCCATGCCTATGTTTATTTTTTCTATAGATGAGTCTTGGTTTTCTGGCTTCTTTTCTGCTTGCATTTGGCCTGAAAAGGTGCACTGCATAAACCAGGAGGCCACCATTTCTCTACCAGCTGATCCTGACCTACTTACTGGAAAGTTAGCCCCATTTTTGAAGTCAACACTGGGTCTGAACAGCTCAGTGGGAGAACACACGCTTTGCACGCAGAAGGTTGTAGGTAATGTCCTCAGTTGTAGCGGCAGGGCTACGGAAGATCTCTGCCTTTAGATCCTGGAAAGCCAGGGCCAGATGGTACTGATACTCCCTGGATGGACCAATAGTCCAACTCTGTATAAGACCAATTAATAGGTTCCAAAGAGTGAGGACGTACACTGTCTCTTTATGCCACTGCTGGATTCCACACACCTGAAAAACTGGTTATGAAGACTAAGCTAAAAATGCTGTCAAGTCGCAGTTGTCTTATGGCAACCCCAGCAAGAGCTTGGCCATTGCCTTCCTCCACAGTCTTCCTTGGTGGTCTCTCTTCCAAGTACTGACCTGCTTAGCTTCTGAGATCTGTCGAGATCAGGCTATACCATGCCACCATCCCTCCCAAGCTACAAATAGTACTAAGAAATCTCAGGAACATAAATTCAACGAATGTATGTCGGTATTGCAATATTTGGTACTTAAGAATGATTTTGGGGGCCCTTGCACATGACAACATTAGTGGGCCCTTTTACCATGAAAGAAGTGGGGTGTGCAAACTGAGGATTCTCTTACATTACAACCTTCTTGAATGCTCGCTGTGAAGGAAAAATGGCAGCCCCCTTTCGGCAATGAGTGCTCAAATCCTCAACGTTGGCAAATCTGACTGTGATGTTTGCGATGTGTAATGTTTTGTGACAACACTCCAATACAACCACTGGAATGCTGCACCTTAAAAACAAGCCACCTTGGGAAAAACTGTTGTAGCGGAATACAATAATTTGCTTTAACTTCTTATGGCTGGATTATGGTGAGCTGTCATGTATTTTACTAAGCACTAATGCCCAAGAGGTTGCTCTGCTGTCCAGGGAAGTTGCATTTCTGGTTTTGAGGGTTGCCAGAGGCAGAAGAGTGATTCTTATATATTCTTTCTTCTTTGCCTCAGGCCAGTGCAGTGCCCTATTTCTCTGTCTTTGATGTGCTACCAAATGAATAAATGAATGAACATTTACTTGTGTAGGAAACACAGGTCATTATATCAGACAGGAAACCAATGTAAAAGAGAACAAAGTCAATTACAGAGCTGATCTTGAAAATGTTACATGGTCCCCTGCAATTCCCACCTGAATATCCCACTGTCAGAGACAGGAACTGGTTCAAAAATCTCCCTTTATAAGCAGGTGTTCAGGAAAGTTGGGCTTCGGTTGGACCAGTTGCTTACTGGATGGGTGCAAGAGATGTGAGAGTGCTGGAATGAATTGCCATTTGCAGGGTGTCACTGAGAAGGCATGTACGCTTTGAAGCACTTCTGCAACTCCAGTTACTTTGAAAAGGGCTTGTGAAGGAGAACTCCTGAGCAGCTGAACTTGCCTTTGATGTTCTACTGGTGTAGCGAATCATACCATTAAAATGAAATTCTGGTGATGGGGTTGGTTGATGCCACCACAACTCACTGTCCTATGTGTTACGGGGAGTGAGGGTGCCCCTGACTGTGCCTCCTACCCAGCACATCTGCCCTACCCTGAACATCCAATGTGGGGGGTATCATGTCCAGATTGGCCATATATGCATATACTTATCACACAGTGGATTCCTGGATTAATCAGGAAATTGCCCATACAGTGAGAATACATGTTCAGTTCAGACATACATTCTTACTACATGGACCAGGAGCTGAACAGGGAAGGGTGTTCCTTGGAAACTTTGGTGCATATATGGAATTATGCATTGCTTTATTTATAGTCCGCCTATCTCACTGAGACTCAAAGCAGATTGTGACCTGCATGGTGCTCTTTTGGTCCTACCCTTCTGTTGGGTGGGGGAAGATAGAAATGACAGCCAGGACCAATTTCAGGGTTTTTTTTTGGGGGGGGGGGGTCCTAGGTAGAGTGTTCCCAGACTGCACTCCCTGCCCCCATCCCACATGCCCCCTGTGCATCCTTTCCCACGGCCCCTCCCATCATCCAAGCTCCCAGCCACAGACATGCCTTTCTCCTAATGCCAGAAACATGGGTGAAAGGAAGGCTGTCAATTAGGAAGGGTGGGTGGGCAGGTGGGGCAAGGGCAGTGAAGAAGAAGAAGAGTTGGTTTTTATATGCTGACTTTCTCTACCACTTAAGGACGAATCAAACCAGCTTACAATCACCTTCCCTCCCCACAACAGACACCCTGTGAGGTAGGTGGGGTTGAGAGAGTGTGACTAGCCCAAGGTCACCCAGGTGGCTTCATGTGGAGGAGCGGGGAAACAAATCCAGTTCACCAGATTAGCCGCCGCAGCTCATGTGGAGGAGTGGGGGAACCAAACCCGGTTCTCCAGATCAGACTCCACTGCTCCAAACCACCGCTCTTAACCACTACACCATGCTGGAAGGTTGTCAATTAGGAAGGGTGGGTGGGCAGGTGGGGCAAGGTCAGCGGGTCCTCTTGGAAGCCTTGGGCCCAGGAAGCTGCCCCAACTCAGGGTATGCTGACACCGCCAAAGGGGCGGAGGATATATGCAAGCATTTTATGCTGCATTACAAATTTTACAGGTCAGAGCTGGTGCCCTTCATTTACATCTGGAAGTCAGAAAGGAGAGCCTGTGTGTAACAGGCCCCTGACAATTTCCAACCAATCAGCCACATTGTGCTCCAAACCACAATTGCAAAATAGTCACCCTGGGCATGTCGCCAAACTCTGACACCGAAACACAGACCGGCCGGCTTTCCATATTTGCAAGGCACGCACAGGCCACTTTGACTCATACTTACTGTTTCCTCCTGCATTCAATGGCTCTGTCTATCCTGAACTCTGGCAAACTGATGAATCCTTCTGCTTTTTCATCCTAGCATGAGAGGGAGAGGAAATACTGTTGAAAAAAAAAGAGCACCGGGTTGAGAGCGGAGAATCCACGCACTCGTTTCATTAAAGGTATTGAACTGCCAGATCCCTGAACGAGCTCTACTGAAGGTCCGTTCTGTTTGTAGACAGCAAGCCAGAACGCCTTTAAATAGGGACGCTTTTTGGAATGATGAAGGCAACTTTGAACCTATTCAAAACGCAAGACTGAGTTTCTCAGAAAATGGGCGATGGGACGCGGCTCACCTCTCTGCCCTGAATTCGTGGCTTGACAGTGGTTTGACAAGCATTGCTTTTCAGGCAGTAAAACCGTAGGTCACAATTCCAGCCCATAGGATTGACAACAGCCCATAGAAGAAATTGTCCTGCCCCTTGAATAGAGGGTTAATATGTGGAAATGGGCTGAGGTGGCTTCTCATGGGATGGAAGTAAACAACATCACCTGGTAAATAACATCCCATTAAGCCTTTATTAAAGGGACTGAACATTTTTTCTCCAGGCTGCTGGCAGGCCTCAGCCAGAGTTTAAAGTGCTTCATCTCACAAACTGAAATGCGTTTGATGTGGGAAAGCCATTGAATGTAGTCTTAAGGGAGCTCTGTATTGGGTGGACTAGTATTGCTGGGAAGGGGGAAAGGGAGGGAGGGTCCCTGATCAGTTTTGGTGAGGAAGGGAGTTCTAAAGCAGCTGGGAGAAAAAGAAGAAGATGACGATTCGGTTTTTATATGCCGTCTTGCTGTACCTTTTAAGGAGAATCAAACTGTCTTACAATCTCCTTCCCTTCCTCTTCCCACTACAGACACCTTGTGAGGCAGGTGGGGCTGAGAGAGTTCTTAGAGAACTGTGACTAGCCCAAGGTCACCCAGCTGGCTTCATGCAGAGGAGTGAGAAAATAAATCCAGTTCACCAGATTAGCGTTCGCCGCTCATGTGGAGGAAAGGGGAATTGAACTCATTCTCCAGATCAGAGTCCACCGCTCCAAACCACCACTCTTAACCACTACACCATGCTGGCTCTCTGCAAACCAACATGGCTACCCTCTGAAACTATCTTCCATTTCAATAAGAAGGATTTCTTCTTGCAGTCTTCTTTCCTCAGAAGAAGATTCCCAGCTGAGCAGAAAGGAACCCTTGGTCAAATGCAATAAACAGACCTCCCAAATGGCTGGATGTTAATTGAGTGGGATGTAAACATGGCATCATGATGAGCCTTTTGAATAGAGAAGAAGAGTTGGTTTTTATATGCCGGCTTTCTCTACCACTTAAGGGAGAATCAAACCGGCCTACAATCACCTTCCCTTCCCCTCCCCACAGCAGACACCTTGTGAGGTAGGTGGGGCTGAGAGAGTTCTAAGAGAGCTGTGACTAGCTCCTTCGTGTGGAGGAGTGGGGAAAACAACCCGGTTCTCAAGATTAGAGCCCCCTGCTCATGTGGCAGAGTGGGGAATCGAACCTGGTTCTCCAGATTAGAGTCCACCACTCTTAACCACTACACCACGCTGGCTCTCAAAGATTACAGGTAGTGATATAGATTGGGAAAATAGCCCTGGAAGGAGCAGGCTAACCTCACTCGTTTCCAAGCACCACTGCTCTCATCAAATGCAGGGGCTTCCCCAGGTAGGAGTATCAATAGGTCTCTTTAATACAGGCGTAATCCGTGGAAATGGGCTGTTGAAGCTTTTCTTGGCATGGAGGTGAACAACTCCACCTGGTAAATAACACCCCATTAAGCCTTTATTAAGGGGCAGCACTTCCCCCCCCCTCCAGGCTGATGGTAGCCCTACAAAACAAAAGCATCTAGAGATCCAGTGAGAGATCTCCTGTGCAACACGCAGCATTCGGGTTGCCCTCCAGGAGGTGGATGGAGCTCTCCCATTATTACAAGTGATTCCAGGGGAACTGATCTCCAGGTGACAGAGATCAGTTCCCCTGGAGAAAATGTCCGTTTTGGCCACTGGACTCTGTGGCATTGAAGTCCCTCCCCTTTCTATACCCTGCCCTCCGTAGGCCCCACCCCCAAAATCTCCAGGTAATTCCCAACCCGGAGCTGGCAACTCCTATGCAGCATGGCCCTCAGCTGGTCACTCCTGTTTGCCCGAGTCTTGGCTCACCCAAGGAAGTCAGTCAGATCTGAGCAGATTTCTCACATTCCATTCATTTATTGCTGTAGACCTTCTCGACTCTGCAGCTTACTATCCTTTCAATTCCAATTCAACTAAGATTCTTTGAAATTAATTTTGTGATGGGATCAGTTCCTTCTGCTTTTTTACATTTTCCTTCCCCAGTTAACTATAAAAACATTTCTTTTGTGCAATTTTACTAATGCACACGTGGCTCTCCTGTGCATTGATAAAACACCACACTAGGGTTGCCAGGCCCCTCCGCCACCGGTGGGAGGTTTTTGGGGTGGAGCCTGAGGAGGGCAGGGTTTGGGGAGGGGAGGGACTTTAATGCCATAGAGTCCAGTTGCAGAAGTGGCCATTTTCTCCCGGTGAACTGATCTCGATCGGCTGGAGATCAGTTGTAACAGCAAGAGATCTCCAGCTACTACCTGGAGGTTGTAATCAAAAAACGGCTTGCAAGTGCTTAGTCAGGAGTGTGGAATTCAAAATGTAGCACAAGGCAATTGTTTCTAAAACAAAGAAACCAAACAATAGCAACTCATGCTATTACAGATATATATTTGAAACATTCAATAAACACAATTCTGGAGCAAAGAAATGTATATCACAATTGGTCTAAGTAAGACCCCAACTCTTAGCATGAGGCTTTACAATACAAAATATAAGCCAAAATGCTCAGTCCTTATTCAGTCCGTATTAATAATTTCATAAAGTGCATCAGTAAACCACGGAAACAAGATGTAGAGCAATGGAGATCTGGTATAATTCAATTTCGTGTGGACTTTTTCAAGCCTTCAATCTTTCCGTGCACAATCAATGCATGAAGGAGTGTACCTTTCCTATGTATCTGGACAGCAAAGTAGGACGTCCTACTTTGCCGTCCAGATACATAGGAAAGGTACACTCCTTCATGCATTGATTAAATGGACATAAGTCTGACATCAGAAACCACAATATTCAAAAACCAGTGGGAGAACATTTCAACCTTCCAGGACATTCTGTTGCAGATTTAAGAGTAGCAGTTCTCTTACAAAGGAATTTTAAAGGAGATTGGAAAGAGAAACTGCTGAATTACAGTTGATATTCAAACTAAAGTCAGTGCATTTACCTGGGCTGAATAAAGACCTTGCATTCATGGCCCATTACCAATGCTGATTTCTCCACACCCATCTCTCCCCTGGACATCACAGACTCTTCTGCATATCACACCTAATCCCATCAAGCCTGCTATTCACATTTACATACTGTTCCTCTACTTAAAGACCGATGGATTCACATTCTAGCTGTATCTGAAGAAGTGAGCTGTGGCTCACGAAAGCTCATACCCTACCAGAAAATATTTTTGTTAGTCTTTAAGGTGCTACTGGACTCTTGCCCTTTTTGACTACTGCAAACAGACTAACACAGCTACCCACTGTGAATTATCATCCATTGATTGTGCACGGAAAGATTGAAGGCTTGAAAAAGTCCACACGAAATTGAATTATACCGGATCTCCATTGCTCTACATCTTGTTTCTGTGGTTTACTGATGCACTGTATGAAATTATTAATACGGACTGAATAAGGACTGAGCATTTTGGCTTATATTTTGTATTGTAAAGCCTTATGCTAAGAGTTGGGGTCTTACTTAGACCAATTGTGATATACATTTCTTTGCTCCAGAATTGTGTTTATTGAATGTTTCCAATATATATCTGTAATAGCATGAGTTGCTATTGTTTGGTTTCTTTATTTTAGAAACAATTGCCTTGTGCTACATTTTGAATTCCACACTACCTGGAGGTTGGCAACACTACACCACACAAATTTTGATGCAACTGTGCATGGATTAAATTGCCCTTGTTTGGCAGCAGAGGCATATATGTACATATCAGTAAGATGGGGGAGGATGCATAAGGAGTCAAAAAGCTGATAGCTGTGACAAACTGAACATGCACAGCACCCTACAAATTACAGAAAGAAAGACGTGGGGGGGGGGGGGAGGGGGGAACAGAACCAAGGAGGATTCCTAATGCATCAGCTGAACTTTGGGAACAAGAGCAAGTAATTCAGAACTCCCAAATCCAGGAAGAAACTGGGATGAGCAGAATTTTAGAAGCTTCCTAGAGTCAGCAGCAGAGACGTATAAGGGAAGGTCACTAGCCCTTTGTGGGTGCGTCAGCAAGTACAGGAGTCAGGAAACAGTCAATCATGCTGCTCATAACAAAGGCCCTCATAACAACTAGATGATGAGTTTGACACAGGAAAGAGAGTTGCCCTTGCAGACAGCTACCATCTTCTCAACAACTGCATCATTCCAAAAGCAGAAGGAGAAGGACAGCGAGAACATGGCTTATTCCATCAGCCTTCCTTGCCAACTCCTTTTTGGATTTTTTTCAATGGCCAGGCATTAGGGTTGCCAGGTCCCTCCTCACCACCGGAGGTAGGGTTTTTTTTTTTGGGGGGGGGGGGAGCCTGAGAAGGGTGGGGTTTGGGGAGGGGAAGGGCTTCAATACCATAGAGTTCAATTGCCAAAGCAGCCATTTCCCCCAGGTGAACAGATCTCTGTTGGCTGGAGATCAGTTGTAATAGCAGGAGATCTCCTGCTACTACCTGGTGGTTGGCAACCCTACCAGGCATTTTGAGGGAAGAAAACATTGAGCACCGCCTCTATCTCATCAGGTCTTAGAAAGAGATGGATGGGCATGCAAGGGCTGATGTGGGAGGGGAAACCACATAACCCCCCACTTTCCCCCACCGGCTCTGATTTACTTCCCTGTCCTTACCCGCTCACTCTTTTGCCCTCCCCCGCTTGTCCCCCCCACCCAGCAGATCTTCTTGTCTGCCACTGTTTCCCTTAGCTCTTCCTCTGTTGCTCTCTGGCTCTGGTCCTCATTTCTCCCCCACACACCTCCTCCTTCTGGAGGCCACAGCCACCACAGCATTCTGGTTGGCTGAAGCAACTCTTTACAATTATGACGCCTCTTCCACACATTATGATTTGAGGCATGCGCAGAAGGGTTTAGTGTCTTCTGCCAAGCATTGTGCGATGCGCTAGTCATCCAATGCTTGGCAGAAGACACTAAAACCTACAGCCAGCTCCCCACAACACAATGGTAAGGGGAGGCCTTGTCACCGTGAAGGGTCGACTCAGCAATAGGGTTGCCAACCTCCAGGTTCCAGCTGGAGCTCTCCCACTATTACAATTGACCTCCAGCTGATAGAGATCAGCTCACCTGGAGAAAATGGCCGCTTTGCCAATTGGACTCTATGGCATTGAAGTCCCTCCCTGCCCTTCTCAGGCTCCACCCCAAAAATCTCCCAACCCAGAGCTGGCAACCCTACTCAGCAACCCAAAAGGGCAACTGAATTCTCATTGAGTATTCTTGACAGATCTCCTTTGGCAAGTAACTCTGTGGAATATTTTGTGCAGTCTCTTTATGATCCTGCTGACCTCTTTATGATCCTCCTGAGTGGTTTCATGCCACAATTAATTAAAAGAAAACCATATTTACCTACAAATTTGGGGGTACTCACATGTTTGCCGAAACCTATAACCTAGCCCTGCATGACTCCATTTTATGGAATTTTTTATCCATCCAGGGCAGGAGAAGGCATACATGACTGTTATACAGATAGTGTGGTTTTATTCTTTTATTGTTGTGAATTACCTCACAAGCTTTTTAAACTAAGAGATGGGGCAGCATACAGCTAAAATGATATATAAATGGAAGCCTCCCTTCACGTAACCCTGGGCAATGAAGGAAATTATTTAAGCAGCCAGCACTGTCTTTTGTTAATATGATTTTGGCTCGCACCTTGTACGTGTAGGCATCTCAATAAGGAAACGTTCACACCCCGAAGCCTGTGCTGTTATTGCTCAATTTCATCTGAGACAACCTTAGGCTGTGACAGTAAAGGCTGAAATAGGGGATAACTAAATAGTAGTTGTCAGGCGACCAAAACACCAGCTGACCACCTTATTAATAATCAAATAGAAGCGAGGATAAGGTTTCCAAATGGAAACAAATCACCTCCAGAGTTTCCCCTTAGTTTACCCTACACATTCATTTATAAAACATTATTTTCACATTGCAAACTTGTGTGCTCTAGCAGCCAAGGGACTGATTCAGGAATACAGGTGGACTGAGAGCCAGCGTGGTGTAGTGGTTCAGAGTGGTGGTTAGGAGCAGTGGATCCTAATCTCGAGAACCGGGTTTGAGTCCCCACTCCTCCACATGAGCAGTGGAAGCTAATCTGGTGAACCGGGTTGGTTTCCCCACTCCTACACATGAAGCCAGCTGGGGGACCTTGGGCTAGTCACAGCTCTCTTAGAGCTCTCTCAGCCCCACCTACCTCACAGGGTGTCTGTTGTGGGGAGAGGAAAGGAAGGACATTGTAAGCTGGTTTGATTCTTCCTTAAGTGATAGAGAAAGTCGGCTTATAAAAAAAACTCTTCTTCTTCTTTAAACTGCTGGATAGGGATTATCGTTCTGGCTTTCCTCACATGGTTATTGTAAAAGGTTGATGCACAGAAGCTTTTTCAACATTCTGTACAGCTGTACAAGAGCTAAGTAATATTGTTATTCTGTCCAGATTTCCATGATATCTAGAGGAAAGGGATGGGATGGAAAAGAGGTATGTGACATGGGGAATAACTAGGGTTACCAATCTCCAGGTGGGGTTTGGAGAACTCCCAGAATTACAACTGATATCCCTGTGACAGAGGTCAGTTCCTCTGGAAAAAGTGGGTGCTTTGGAGGGTGAACTCTATGGTATGATACCCTGCTGACATCCCTGTCTTCTCCACCCTCAAATCTTCAAGAATTTCCCAGAGTTGACACCCCTAGGTATAATCACGAAGGGTATCAGATGCATGATACAATAGCTAGATAGACTCAGGCAGCTGGGTTCAAATCCTGCTCAGCTATGAAAACACACAAGGGATACTGACTAAGGCTACTACAAGGATACAATGGGATGACTCCTACTTTTTTATTTTCTAGTTTATTACATTAATATAAATCCTTTCTGCCAGCGCACTCAAGGTAATTTAAAGTTTTTTTTAAAAAAAACTGTTTATAATCTCATTGCTGTAATACTAAAAAGCAAAGCAAAGAAGCAGATGGAAAAAATAAGGGTGTAAGCAAATCCAGATACCAACTCCTACATCATATTACATGATAGGCATATAGCTGCCGATAAAGACAGTTCTGGGAAGGGAGAAGTCGGTTTATTTATTCATTTAGTTACATTCCATTTTTCTTCCTAATGGAGACCCAAAGAAACTTAAAAGAGCATTCTCCCCTCCTTCACTTAATCCTCACAACAACCACCCTGTGAGATAGGTTGGCTGAGGGAGACTGGCCGAAAGGTCCCCCAGCAAACTTCCATGGAAGAATAGAGATTTGAACCTGGGTCTCTCAGATCCTACTCTAACATAGCAGCAGGCTGGCTCTTCAGTTGGCCCCAGTCTAGCCAACGGATGTGACCTGTAATGTCCTCTAGGTTGCCTCTATGTTCCCACACAGTGAGGCAAATGGCAGCTCCACAGGGCCGTGTCAGTTAAGGACAAAGCTGAAGGGAGGAGAGGGTTATTCCCCCTCCAAGTTGAACCAGGACCCTACATAATTACCATTCACAAAGAAAACCCCCCCCAGGAAGATCCATTCATGGAACCTGCAACACCTCATCCATGAATGGCTCCCAGAAGCATTCCTAGTTGGCGGTTTTTGTATTTCTCTTGATTGTGGTTGGTACTCACATTCTGGTTCGTGTACCAATAGAGGGAAGAATCCTTCAGGACGAACCAGTATTTCTTCCACTTCTGGGTGAAGTAGCCTTTGGCATCCTTCTTCTTCCACAACCAGCCCTCGCAATCTCCGTGCCCCAAGTCCTTGCAGGAAATCCGCCGCCGGCTGCTGTTGTTCAGCGAGCCTCCTGGGAACAGAGCAGAGAACCTCAGAAAGAGAGAGAGAGGAAGAGATGGTGCAAATAATATTGCCATTTATTTCCCCCCCTTAAGGATAACTAATTCTGAAAGATAAAACACCATTTCTATCCAAACCGTTTGAAGAAAAATGTAGAATGATCTATTTGCAAATCTTGATTTGTTTTACACATAATCCAGCTAATGCATATTAAAAAGGTAAAGGTCCCCTGTGCAAGCACTGGGTCATTCCCAACCCATGCGGTGACATCACATCCCGATGTTTACTAGGCAGACTTTGTTTACTGGATGGTTTGCCACTGTCTTCCCCAGTTGTCTACACATTATCCCCAGCAGCAAGCTGGGTACTCATTTTACCAACCTCGGAAGGATGGAAGGCTGAGTCAACCTTGAGTCGGCTACCTGAAACCAACTTCCGTCGGGATCGAACTCAGGTTGTGAGTAGAGCTTGGACTGCAGTACTGCAGCTAACCACTCTGCGCCATTACTTCTGTCTTTTAGAGCTAAACTGGCCCTCATGCATGTTAATACTTCTGTCTGTCACATTCTCCTCCTATCCTTCCTCCTGGGAGCTCAGGATGGCATACATGGTTCTCCTCTCTTCATCTTATCCCGACAACAACCCCATGAGGAAGGTCAGGTTGAGAGTGAATGGCTCAAGGCCATCTCTTTGGGTTGCCAATCCCAGGTTGGGAAATTCCAGGAGATTTGGGGGTGGAGCCTGTGGAGGGCAGAATTTGGGAAGGGAGAACAGCAGGGATGTGACACCATAGGTGCCACCCCGCCCCCCAAAACAGCCATTTCCCCCAGGAGAATGGATCTCTGAAGTCTGGAGATCAGTTGTAATTCTTGGAGAACTCCAGGCCCCACCTGGGATTTGGAAACCTTATCAAGAAGCTTCATGGCAGAGTGGGAATTTGCATCTGGGTCTTCCCAGCCCTAGTCTACATTCTGACCACCACACCCACTGGCTCTCATAGCACTCAGGCTCGCACCCTCGTGTCTACTCTCTTCAGGTTTATAGTATTGAAGGGTGGGGGAAGTCTGATTTTGTTTTTACGTCAGTAGGAACTTGTGGGTGAATGGAGCTGAACTCTCACTGCTAGGCTTGCCTCCTGCTGGCAACCCCTGCTTCCCATTCTCATTGTCAGCTTGGGTTGCCAGGTCCCCCTTCGCCACTGGCAGAAGGTTTTTGAGGCAGAGCCTGAGAAGGGCAGGGTTTGGAGAGGGGAGGAACTTCAATGCCATAGAGTCCAATTGCCAAAGCGGCCATTTTCTCCAGGTGAACTGATCTCTATCGGCTGGAGATCAGTTGTATTAGCAGGAGATCTCCAGCTAGTACCTGGAGGTTGGCAACCCTATTGTCAGCTGAAGGGAGAAAAATGAATTTTTAAAAAATGGCATCAGTGTGATGTTACTTCTGGGGAAAACCTGGAAGTGACATCATGCCACTCTAGGAATTGCTGACACTCCTCATATCCCTGCGTACTTGGCAACCTGAGAGGTTAAGACATGCTGAAGCCCTAAGCTATGACAAGTATAATAGCCCGCATAGCATTACCAAACCAAATGGCAATTTGTAAGTTCTAGTAATGTTTTTGTGTCCCCACACAAATCCCCATCCCCAGGCCTCCTGCCAGTTGCCAAAAACCCTAATTTGCCAAAATGACATCTAATTTGGTTTTAAGAGGCGATTTGAACAAGGTCTCCTCTAGTCAAAGCTGGACACTTGTTCACTATACCACACACAAGGTCAACCTAGGAAAGGTGCTGAAGAATTGCTATTTGCCTTGCTGTGGACAAAATGCAATGTGTATTCCCTCCAACCCACCCAATGTGGCAAACATCTCCAGGAAGCTGTTAGAAATCAGAAAAATGGTACATGGGGGTGGAGGAGTGTTAAAACTACAGCCGAGCTTGATTTGATTTGAAGGCAGGCGCTCTGCGGCCAATGTTTAGTACTATTAGGAGATCCATTCACGGATCTTCTAGAGTCTCAACTAGTCTGACATTCAGCAATCCTTAGTAGGCTGGTATTGGCTCCGTAACACAGATGGCGTGGGTCTATGAGTGTGTGACACACATTTAGGCCCAAAGAATAGCTGCTGACCTAAAGCCACCTCGTGGGTTCAAAGTAGAGGTGATAATTGATCTTGGGGTTTCCAAGCTTGGATAGCTACTTCACTGCCCAACAGCTCATAATTTTATGTAAGTGGGCTATTAGCGCTGATTGAATGAATAGCGAGCGGGCATCACATATTTCCACAGTGTGGGATTTAACAGTTCGTCATGGCATTGGCTCTGCAACACTGACTTGGCTTCCATTTTCAAAGTGAAAATGCAGAATGAAGCCAATCCATGTACAAATGTCAGAGGCACTTTATCAGCCTCGCCCAGCTCTTGATTTCTTAATGCTTCGTGCAGATCAGACGACATTGCAGTTGATTGTGATTAACCGCACTGTGACTTCGTTGTCTGACCTCTTTTAAACAAAGAAGGAAAAAATGGCCAGTACGTGCCATTCGTATTTTACTCAGAGGTTAATTCAGATCAGGAATTTTTAGAGCCAATGTAGCACAAAAGAAAGGACTTTATTTTCATTACTTCAACCCATCTGACTTGACAACTCTGAAATTTTATTCTTTCTCTTTCTCTCTCCTTTTTTTTTAAATCACCAGAAACAGATTTCCCCCCTAATATTCATATCACTTTTCCTTAAAAGCCTAGGGCAAATTTAATTAAAACATTAGACTGTTCACTGTGAAAAATTGAGTTTACATTGTTATATTAATTATATTTGTCCTACAGCTGTGAAGTGGTGTCAAGAGTTGAGATCACATTAAATTACTATTCTTTCTTCTGTGGTATCCCACAGCTAAGCTCTGAAAAGTTGCTTCTTTTTGAAATAATATCCTGAATTCTATTTCAAAAAGAATACATAGGTCGGGAAGGGGAGTATAGCACTTTATCACAGCTGATAGGGAGAAGACATTGGTATGTATGTATGTATAGGTATATGAAGACTTTTTTGTTTCATTTGGCATTCCCTTAATAAGCCCTCCTTCCTAGCCAATGCTTTTATGTTTTGTATGTACAGGTTGTGTATCCCTTAACTGGACATCCAAAAACCAGAATGACCCGAAATTCAGAAATTTTGAACCGACATGCAGGCATTACTCACAGGCCCTCAGCAGCGTACCAAACTTCTCTGACCTTTGCTTTTGGATGGTTCAAAGTACAAAAAATATTTAAAATAATGTTTAAAATTACATTCAGACAATGTGTATAAAGTGTATATAAAACATAAATGAATTTCGTGTTCAGACTTGAGTCCCATCTCCAAGATATCTTATGATGTATATGCAAATATTCCAAAATATTCAAAAATATGGAAAGATCCAAAATACGGAACAGTTCTGGTCCCAAGCATTCCAGATAAAGGATACTCAACCTGTTTTTTAACTCTGTTTTTTTTTTTTTACACTATTGAAAATTGTTTTAATTATGTATTTTTGGAAGGGGGGTTGAGTTTAATGGTTTTATAATGTAGTTTTACCTTGTTTTAGATTGTTAGCTGCCTTGGCAGCCTTGGTAACGGCAGAAAGGCAGGATATAAATTTTGTAAATAATAATAATAATTGTACATATATATATGTCTGAGTAAAATTATTATTATTATTACTATATATATATATATATATATATATATATATATATATATATATATATATATATATATGTGTGTGTGTGTGTGTGTGTGTGTGTGTGTGTGTGTGTGTATCTCAACCCATCATGTCAGTTTGCCTGACCCAATGTATAATATAGAGAATTCTACATTGCACGAAATTCTGGAGCACATACTGACCTTGCATGTGGCATTGGCAAGCCTTATTATTTCACTTCGTGCCTTTGTTCTGACCAGTGCTGACCTGAAATAGTTCCCCCAATTTTGCAACTGTGTGTAGGGTTGCCAACCTCCAGGTACTAAGCACAGACTATGGCTATATATAACTCTATGATAAGTGTATTTGAAATATCCACAAAGGCTACAAGGCCAATGTTACATGAAAATTACACTGGTACTACAAAAAGTACGAAAAGTACAGTCACATTCATTCCAAAAATACAATCTTCTTTGAAGGATGGTGCACAGTGACGATGCCTAGGGAGACGATCATTTCACAGTTCTTCATCAGTCCCGTTCCTGTACCAATAAACATATCTTACAATATTGTGCAATAAATATCTAAACTTCTATATTAACAATATTATCAAATATCAAATCATGCTTATTTCAAGTTGCTACTTTCAGTCATCATATTTGCACACTTATTCCTTAATTTTAGCCTCAGTAGCTCCAATACTGTCTCCAATGATGATTAATCTTCTTATTAATTATAACAGCAACCACATACAATTTTTTAGTTCCAATATTTCCACAATGGATATCCATTCATAGGTTGCACTAACAGATTCACCTTTCCTCTGTTCCCAACCGGGATACAAGCAGTTGTGGAAAAGATCCACATCAGTGCAGCTTAAGAGTACATTAACATGACATCACAGTAAATCCTTAAAGTGATACACCCTCAGCTGTTAATGATGCAAGAAAGAAAACTGAAACCAGATGTAGGAATGATTTGCTTTATGGTCATTCCAATGAGAGAGAGAGAAAAAAAAGCATGATTTGATATTTGATAATATTGTTAATATAGAAGTTTAGATATTTATTGCACAATATTGTAAGATATGTTTATTGGTACAGGAACGGGACTGATGAAGAACTGTGAAACGATCGTCTCCCTAGGCATCGTCACTGTGCACCATCCTTCAAAGAAGATTGTATTTTTGGAATGAATGTGATTGTACTTTTCGTACTTTTTGTAGTACCAGTGTAATTTTCATGTAACATTGGCCTTGTAGCCTTTGTGGATCATTCAAATACACTTATCATAGAGTTATATATAGCCATAGTCTGTGCTTAGTTACTAACCTTAGGTATTGGTACAGAGGTGTCCTTTTGGATTGCTAACCTCCAGGTACTAGCTGGAGATCTGCTATTACATCCGATCTCCAGCCAATAGAGATCAACTCACCTGGAGAAAATGGCCGCTTTGGCAATTGGACTCTATGACATTGAAGTCCCTCCCCTCCCCAACCCCCACCCTCCTCAGGCTCCACCCCAAAAACCTCCCACTGGTGGCAAAGAGGGACCTGGCAACCCTAACTGCGCGTGATCCCTCTCCGCAGCAGCCCAGTGGACTGGTGGATAATTGCCCGCCGAAACCACCCACCTGGCAACCCAAGTCTGGAGATCTCCTGAAATTACATCTGATCTCCAGACTACTGAGATCAGTTCCTCTGAAGAAAACGGCTGCTTTGGATGGTGGCTCTGTGGCATTATACCTCAATGAGATCCCTCCCCTCACCAAACCCTACCATCCCCAGGCTCCATACCCAAATCTCCAGGAATTTCCAAATCCAGAGTTGGCAACCCTATCTTGATTCTCCACCTTACTTATTACATCCCAAAGGAACAATACATGTTAATTATTCAAACAATTTACCTTTGGGCCATTTTTTGCTTTTGACCCGCAAGGAAGCGTAGTGAAAAGACTAGGAAGAAAGAGAAAAGATGCCAGTCAATACAAGCACATGGTGGAAAGCAGAACAAAGTAAATGTAGAAGAAAGCCAATATTCTAATATGTCACATAATTTGCTATCTCTTGCCACAGTTCTCCTTCGGCTGACCTGAAAAAAAATGTGTTGTAATTTTATTTAAAAGATTTCTAACCCACACTCCCCAGTGTTTGCCCAAAATTAACCAATAAATAATACAATTTAGAACAAACGCATATATGATACAAGTCAAATGCCTTGAAGCTTTGTAAACCAGAACCCCAGCAGTCATCAGCAGTATTGTAAAATATCAACCACTAAAATCAGCATAAAAGCAGATCTAAAAGCAGGAAGAGAACAAGGAAAGGAGACAAAATTTATTTAAAAGCTTGGTTGTACAAAAAGGTTTTGGCCCGGTGCCTAAAAGCCAATGATGTAGATGCCAGGTAGGCTTCAAGGGGAGGGTGTTTCACAGACAGGCCTTCACCACTTTGAAGACCCTCCATATCTGTCTGCTACCCCTCTACCTCTGTGAGAGAAGGAACTAGGGTTGCCAACACTGAGCTGGGGAATTCCATGTCAAGTGCATAGCTAGGGTTGCCAGCTCCAGGCTGGGAAATAACTGGAGAGTTTGCAGGTGGAGCCTAGGGTTGCCAACCTCCAGGTACTAAAGCTAAAGGAAAAGAGCAGTAATGGCTCTAAAAAATTATACACAAACGAGTATTCAATGAAAAAGTGAGTTTAGTGCCAAAGTGAAAACTACAAAAATTAACAAAGGAAACTTACAAAATGCTAAGAGTACAAACTCGATACGACAATATACAACAGGCAAGGATTCAGTTCTTATCTCATGCAATCACTTGTAGTCCCTTAGGACTTATGTATAGTTCTTATGCTCATAAATCCCACAGGCGCAGGAAGAAGAAGACTGGCGAGAAATGGAGGAACGCCGTCCGGATGCTTCGCATTTTCACTACCACGTGGGCAGCTTCATCAGCTCTCAATTCAAGTTGGAGTCAAAGCTCCTTCAGATGAAATACAAAGTTTCACAAAGTTACTAAATTTCATGCGCTCGCTAGGCTGCTCTGCTCTAAACTGCTTGGTGAGCTGCCTAGCGGGCGCATGAAATTTAGTAACTTTAGACCCTGGTTTCAAAATGAAGTTTCCATGCAAAGCCACACAGAACAGAATTCTGATTTAATGTTCCAGTGGAAGCTTCCATATTGCAGCCAAATACTCTCTGTGACTGTGTTAGTGCAGCCTGCACAATGGCCTGAATTTCCATACATGCAAATCATTTTTTAAATGTGTCCCAATCACACAGCCAGAAGACTAAATCCAACTTCACCGATCCCTGTTCCACTCGATTACCTCCCAGGATTTGACTCATATAGCATCACAAGTCACAGAGGGAAGGAGAAAATGAAGTGCATTATACCAAGTGTCCTGCAAAACAGATAACCTTATTCAAAAAGTGAATCAAGGCTTTCCCTCCCTGTCCCCAAAAGAAAATAAAGAGGAAATAGTCATACATCCCTAGATCCTAATCCTCTTCAGTCCTAAATGCTGTGGGTCATAACCGTGCCTTAACTTGCCTTCCTGAACTCCACCTGTGTTGAAGCCAGGCAGGTGTGGTGCCCCTTAGGAAGGAGCTGCACAAAGATGGTGCCACTACTGAAAAGACCATGCATTGCACTGCTACCCATGGCACTGTGAATATATGAAGCACACAGAGTAAAGGCCATTGGTCCCCTGAACTCAGTACTGTCTGCTGACTCCCCAAGGTTTCAGATTAAGTGTGTTGTTACACAACATGCAGTCCTTGCATGGTGTCCAGGTCCACTATGAGGACTTTTGATCAGACATGCATATCAGATTCTTTCCTGAGAACTCAATTCCTAGGTGGGTGGAGGGGTCCTGATTCAAACTGAGATTATGGCACATGGCAAGAAGGATAAGCCTCCCCCCCACCCGCCAAGTGCTTTTCCAATAGGAAACAGCCTCAGGGAGCCACTATTTGCCCCATTGGGGTAACCCATATATACTCCAACTGTTCACGTGGAACTACTGTTGCCAACCTCTAGGTATTAGCTGGAGATCTCCTACTATTACAATTGATCTCCAGACGATAGAGATCAGTTCACCTGGAGAAAATGGTAGCTTTGGCCATTGGACTCTATGGCATTGAAGTCCCTACCCTCCCCAAATCCCTCCCTCCTCAGGCTCCACCCCAAAAACCTCGGTGGCGAAGAGGGACCTGGCAACCCTACATGGAACCCACCAGGAGAAATAGCCATTCCTTAGAGCCATTTCAGGTAAGATACATATGAGCAAGGTGTGTAACATGTAGTTAGGCCCACAGATGGATCTTTCTTGACACCTGCTTGAGATCCTGTATCTACAGGTGCCAGGGATTAGTGGTATTTCTTTTTCCAAAATTTACTTTTTTAGATATAGCCAGAGATTCCTCTTACTCTCTTTTTTCTCTTTTAAAGAAGGGATTTCTTTTTCACTTCTCTTTGAAGAGAAATCAATGCATCCTTTTGTAACTTCCACCCTTGCAGTTGTTTAACATTACACACCACAGGGTGATACTCTAGCAAGAGGACAGGAAGGTCTGGAAGAGATCGCCTGCCTCTGAGCATCTGCAGAGTTAAATTCAGAAATTTTGTAGAACTCTCCCTTCCTGCCCCCCTCTCTTCAAATTTATTTTTGATCATAACTGAATTGATTAGAGACCTCTAAATTCCTAAAAATAAGAACCAGAATGGATTGTTGCATTTCAGGAAGAAATTGGGTAAAGATGAATTAAGAGAATTTCTCTTAACACACCTGGGGATTCATTTTAAGAACTTTTGCAGGGAAAGCAGGTGCTCTGCAACTGAATCCCTAGCTTTTCTTCCCAGGATCTTGGCGCCAATAGTGTGTATCTTAAAACCCTTCTGTCCTCCCTGTATAGGGCTGCCAGCTTCCAAATGGTGGCTGGAGATTTCCTGCTTTTACAACTGATCTCCAGGTGACAGAGATCAGTTCCCCTGGAGAAAATGGCCGCTTTGGCAAACGGACTCTATGGCATTGAAGTCTTTCCACTCCCCAAACTCCGCCCTCCTCAGGCTTCGCCCCCAAAACCTCCCACCGGTGGCAATGAGGCCCCAGGCAACCCTACTGACACCAGTAGAGTGAGGCAACAATTTCCTTCCTGTGGCTTTATTCTGCTGAAAACAGGAGTTAGACTACGAGCAATTTTAACAGTTTTCTGGCCCAGATCCTTTCCATTACTGTCCCCCACCCCCCACCCCGGTCCTCAAAAAAAGAAAAAAAAGAAAAAAAAGATTAAAAAAAAGCATTGGAACAAATATTTGAAAATGACACCCGGCTATTCTGTGTTATTTTAGGGCAGCGAGAGCCTTCTGTTCAGGGAAAACATTCTGTGGTGTTATCCTGGCTAAAGTAACTGAGCAGAAAGCCAACAAATATCATTGCACATGTGTCCTTTTTCTGTCAGAATCTTTCCTGACAGTCTAGACGGAAACGAGAGGTAAAAATAGCAGACAGGCAGAAGGCTGAGAAGCGCAAACAATCCGAACGGATAGAGCAGATCCGCCGCGCTAACTCAAGTCCCATGAAAAAGATGAAGCAATAAAACTCAGACTGCGGCCACAAGAGTCAGTGCCCTGTTTACAGGTTACACACAAATACTGCATGTACATGCACACATCTGTAAAAAAAAGCCAACATGTATTCACTTTACAAATGAAACCTGTACCTGGATAAATGGGGGGGTTTAAATCACACATTCAACTGTGCATGAGTTACATGTAATGTAAGAATTACTCAGTACACTTATAAACTTGTGAACAGGGCTTGTCTGATGCAGGGGTGTCAAACATACAGCCCAAGGGCCAGATCCAGCCCCTTGAGACCTCTTATCCGGCCCACGAGCCAGCCGAGGAAGCCACCCCCCCAAGTCCTGAGTTGTCAATGATCAAAGACTGTTAAATAAAAGATAATATTGTAAGAGTGTTATTTCAAGTAAAAAAACAAAGTAAAAATAATATCATGAATTGGCTTTGCCTGCGAATTCTATATAAAGTTTGTATCTCCGGTACTTGGCATTAAATTTTATGGTACACATGGCCTGGCCTGATCAAGTGAAATTTATGTCATATCTTGCCCTCGAACAAATGAGTTTGACACCCCTGGTTTAGACTGTTGGCCCAGAGCTGGGGAAAGCCAGATTCAGATCCCCTGCTCTGTACTGAAGACCTCTCGGTGGGAATGTGCCAGTCCTCATTCCTCAGCCTTATCTACCTCACAGGGTTGTTGTAAAGATAAAATGAGCAGGGCCCGTGTACACTACCACCAACTGAAGGATGGTGTGCACGATTGCTGTGTTCATAGGAGACACTTCCTTCCCCCATATATGACAAATGTCAACTCCACAACAATAATTTGGACCTGGTATATTCTTAAAATTGCCTGAGATAGACGAGAAGCAAAAGTAGAAGGGGACAGAAATAGAATCAAAAGTCTAAGTGCAACGTTCCAGCGACTCGCACGTAGAGACAAAGAGACCTATTATAATAACCAGTGTAAAGAATTAGAAGAAAACAACAAAAAAGGAAGAACAAGAGATCTGTTCCACAAGATCCAAGAAATCAAAGGGGAATTTAAAGCACGGTTAGGCATGCTGAAAGATCAGCATGGAAATACATTAACTGCACAGGACAAAATAAAGAAAAGGTGGGAACAATACACTGAAGAACTATACAGAAGAGATGAAAGCATAAAAGATTCTTTCCAAGAAGAATCTTTTGAAAAAGAACCTACAATTTTAGAAAGTGAAGTGAAAGCTGCATTGAGAGCAATAGGGAGAAACAAATCACCAGGAGCAGATGGGATATCAATAGAGTTATTCCAAGCCACAGAAACGGAGTCCATCAAAATCTTGACAAGGATATGCCAACAGATATGGAAAACAAAACAATGGCCCACAGACTGGAAATGATCCATTTACATTCCAATTCCCAAGAAAGGAGACATCAAAGATTGCAGCAACTATCGGACCATCGCATTAATTTCTCATGCAAGTAAAGTGATGCTCAAAATCTTACAGCAAAGGCTGTTACCATATATGGAACGAGAAATGCCTGATGTTCAAGCTGGTTTCAGAAAGGGAAGAGGCACTAGAGATCATATTGCAAATATACGCTGGATACTGGAGCATACGAGAGAATTTCAGAAGAAAATCATCTTGTGTTTCATAGATTACAGCAAAGCTTTTGACTGTGTGGATCATGAAAAGCTATGGCTGGTTTTAAAGGGAATGGGTGTGCCACTACATCTGATCGTTTTAATGAGCAACCTGTACTCTGGACAAGAGGCCACAGTTAGAACAGAATATGGAGAAACGGAATGGTTTCCAATTGGCAAAGGTGTCAGACAAGGATGTGTTTTATCTCCCTATCTCTTCAATCTTTATGCAGAACATATAATTAGGAAAACTGGATTAGATTTCAATGAAGGTGGAGTGAAAATTGGAGGGAGGAACATTAATAATTTGAGATATGCTGATGACACTACATTATTGGCAGAAAATAGTGAAGATTTGAAACAACTACTGTTGAAAGTTAAAAGAGAAAGTGCCAAAGCAGGACTACAGCTGAACATCAAGAAAACAAAAGTAATGACTACAGGAGAATTACACAACTTTAAGGTTGACACTGAGGAAATTGAAATTGTTCAAGACTTTCTATTCCTTGGCTCCACCATCAACCAAAAGGGAGACTGCAGCCAAGAAATCAGAAGGCGATTGAGACTGGGAAGGGCAGCCATGAAGGAGCTAGAAAAGATTTTGAAGTGTAAGGATGTGTCACTGGCCACTAAGACTAGGTTAATTCATTCCATTTATTCCCTATTACTATGTGTGGGTGTGAAAGCTGGACAGTGAAGAAAGCTGACAGGAAGAAAATAGATTCCTTTGAAATGTGGTGTTGGAGGAGAGGGTTACGGATTCCGTGGACTGCCAAAAAAACAAATCAGTGGGTTATAGATCAAATCAAGCCTGAACTGACCATAGAAGCTAAAATGACTAAACTGAGGCTGTCGTATTTTGGTCACGTCATGAGACGACAAGAGTCACCGGAAAAGACAGTCATGCTAGGAAACGTTGAGGGCAGCAGGAAAAGAGGAAGACCCAACAAGAGATGGATTGACTCAATAAAGGAAGCCACAGCCTTCAATTTGCAAGATCTGAATAAGGCTGTCAAAGATAGGACATTTTGGAGGACTTTCATTCATAGGGTCGCCATGAGTCGGAAGCGACTTGATGGCACTTAATACACACACACACACACACACACACACACACACACACACACACACACACACATTCAATAGGTTCTGTGCACAAGGTCAGATTTAAGACCAGGTAACCCCATTAGTATATATGGATGTGAAAGTTGAACAATGAAGAAAGCTAATAAGAAGACAATGGACTCATTTGTAATGTGGTGTTGGAAGAGAGTTTTATAGATACCATGGATGGCCAAAAAAAGACAAATAAGTGGGTCCTAGATCAAATCAGCCTGAATTCTCCCTAGAAGCTAAATTGACTAAACATTATGAGAAGACAAGATTCACTGGAAAAGGCAATAATGCTAGTAAAAAACAAAGGGAGCAGGAAAAGCGGAAGACCCAACATGAGAACGACTGACTCAGTCAAGGAAACCACAGCCCTGAGTTTGCAAGACCTGCACAAGTTGTTAACGATAGGACATTTTGCTAGTCATCATTAACTCATCGAGTCGCTCTTACAGCCCATTCTTGAGGGAAGGGGCTGCGCTGGTGGCTGGAGGCGGTGCAGGCATGCCACCTCCAAAGGAGGATCTGCCCCTTACTTGCAAGCCCTGTGGAACCGCTCCATAGCATTTCATGGGGCTACACCACCTAAAAAGTGCAAGTAAGGGCAAAGGGGGCGTTCCCAGCCTGAAAGGGGGTTAGGAAGCTGCCTTAAGGCGGCTCCACCCCCGGGAACGCCCCCCAGGACAACAGCACACAGACTTGGGCCATCAGGACACCTGTGGGAAGCCGAGCCGGCATCCCAGGGTCACACTGCTGCGACAGTGCAAAGAGGCCGGCATCCGCAGCACAACACCGGTGTCCATGCTGGTCATGGTGGCGCAAGTGGCCTGGGCGCTGGCGCATGCGGCACAGATGCCAGCGCGGGCCCTTGCACACCTCCAAACCATTTTCACCCGCACAGCTTAGGAATGGGCTGTAAGTCAGAAGTGACTTGACAGCGCTTAACACACATTGGAGGATGGGGACGCTAAAACAGTCCTGGAACAAGCTGAGCCAAGTGGCCCCTGTAATGCCAGGGTGTGATGGCAACAGCTGAATTGTGGTGATGGTGGCAATGGAGAGAGTGAACCTCCACCCACTGCCATCATTAGTCACGGCTCGGGTCCAAGCTGTGCAGCCCCTGAAGAACTGTGGGAGGTACACGCCTTCCCTTCCTCCTACCTCCGACGCATGGCTGCCATTTTGTCCAGAAGGGACAATGTGCATATTTTCAGCTTCAGTACATGTGAGCCAGAACTGGGGCTGGAATGCCTGCACCAAGGCTGAAAAACTGCACGTTGCCCTTTTCAGACAAAATGGCGATCATGTGTAGCGCATTCTTCCCCTACAAGTGGTAAAACGTAGCAACTGAGGGCACTTTGGTATGCTTACATCCCACTTTGTTCTGGCCAATAAATAAATAAATACTATACTAAACTATAAATACAGAGCCCCGTGGCGCAGAGCGGTAAGATGCAGTACTGCAGTCAAAAGCTCTGCTCACGACCTGAGCTTGATCCCGACAGAAGTCGGTTTCAGGTAGCCGGCTCAAAGCTGACTCAGCCTTCCATCCTTCCGAGGTCGGTACGTTGAGTACCCAGCTTGCTGGGGGTAAAGGGAAGATGACTGGGGAAGGCAATGGCAAACCACCCCATAAACATAGTCTGCCTAGTAAACGTCGGGATGAGACGTCACCCCATGGGTCAGTAATGACCCGGTGCTTGCACAGGGGACTACCTTTACCTTTTTTTAAAAACTATAAATATTTGTTATTAGAAAATGCATATGTAGCATGTGTTTTACTAAAGATAATGAACAATATTAATGTTAATTTGGGTTTGGATTAAGAATAACTACTGAATTGTAATGTAGGAAAGGACTTGTTCATTATGAAAGCACCAATAAGCATATCTTTAATTTTATCAACCATTTACATTTTTATTCCTGTGAGTGGTTGTGTAGGTAGGGGCCCCAGTGTGCTGCCTTGCCCGGGGGCCTATAATGCTGTTAAGTCGGCCCCGAGCCATTCCTTCGCCACTTGGCATAGAGCACTTGAAACTGGCACGGTGTAATCCGGAGCAAGTGCTACTTTCGGAATATCCTTGAAACCGTTTCCTTGTGTCGGAAAGTAATTACACACCAGAGAGAACAGCTCCCTAGGAACCAATTGGAGGAAATGCACACATCAGATTGCCCATTCAAAAAAAAAACAAAAAACCCTCCCCCCAAAACATACCCTTCTGTGGTTCATTGTGAAAGATTCTGAAGACGGTGATCAGGCAGGCAAAAGAGATCAGAGAAAGCCGAAGGGATTAGCATTTCTAAAAATAGGAGTCAATCAGCCTCATTCTTGTTTTCCTCCTTGTGCGCCGAACAGCACATGCCATCGCATTGTTCAAAAGAACATAATTCAGAAGGACTTAAAAAAAAAACCTAAGCAAGTTCATTCAGAAATGAAAGATTGCCTTAGCATTTAGCTCTGGGTTTGGAAAATGCAAGGAAAATTGCTGAAATCCCTGCTTTGCATAGGGCAGTAGGAGCAAGTGAGGAACCATAGCCCAGTGGCACAGCACATGCTATGGATGTGTAGGGGCCCAGGTGCAGTGTAAAACACCTCCAGTTAAAGAATGCAAGGAAAATTACAAGAAAAATGCAAGGAAATGGCTGAAATACCTTCTTTTTACAGGGCAGTATGATAGGGTTGCTAGGTCCCTCTTTGCCACTGGCGGGAGGTTTTTGGGGTGGAGCCTGAGGAGGGCAGGGTTTGGGGAGGGGGCAATTGGACTCAATGCCATAGAGTCCAATTGCCAAAGCCACCATTTTCTCCAGGTGAACTGATCTCTATCGGCTGGAGATCTGTTGTAATAGCAGGAGATCTCCAGCTAGTAACTGGAGGTTGGCAACCCTGAACCAGTGAGAAAACAAAGCTCAGTGGCACAGCACATGCTATGTGTGTATAAGGACCCAGGCTGAGTGTAAAAGACCTCCAGTTTAAAAAGAAAGGACTCTACATGAGACTGTAGGGAGCCACTGCCAGACTGGACGGATTGATGGTTTAGCTTGATACAGGACAGCTTCAGACATTCTCAATATGTACAGGGGCAGACTGGCTGTTTATACGTACTGGGTGGGACACTAGCAGCCAGAAGCAAGCAGAGCCAAGCCCCAGCAGGTTTGGCCCTTATTGCAGGGGCCACATGGCTCAGACCTTTCAGGATCAGTTTTACCTACCCAGTTGGCTGTCAGTCATCCATGGTACAGGAAGAGGCAGCCCTGGATGGGCAGACAGCACTGCTGGCTAGGTCTGAGCTGAGTGACCCCTGCAGGGATGGATTGTAGCTCTTCAGGGGGGGCTCAGCTCAGTTTACTCCTGGACCATTCAAACTCCCCAGTTCACCTGTGATTATTAGGGTCCCTCCTCGCCACCAGTGGGAGGTTTTGGGGGTGGAGCCTGAGGAGGACGGGGTTTGGGGAGGGGCTTCAATGCCATAGAGTTCAATGGCCAAGGTGGCCATTTTCTCCAGGGGAACCAATCTCTATCGGCTGGAAATCAGTTGTAATAGCAGGAGATCTCCAGCTAGTACCTGGAGGATGGCAACCCTAGTGATTATGCAGAATGCACAGCTTCAAAGAACCAGGGGAAACAGGAAGAGGGTGCGTGGCTTTGTCTTGTGGACGCCTTCTTCAAAACCACAGCATGTAGCATATCATCTATGTCTGCGTCTCTGGTGCCGGATATCGAGCGTGCGGTTTTTGTTTCCCACACAGTTTACAGGCCAACTGCTTGGCATTGTGTGCTCCCGTCTCTCTCTCACCTACTGAACTATGTGGGCAGTCTATGTTTGGATTCGTCGTTATTGCTGCAGGGTAAGAGCCAACCGTTCAGGAGCCACTGATGTGATACTTGTGCTATGTATAGTTGGAATTTCCACAAGTGACAAGAAGTGGCACAGTCCTGCCTTTGACTTTCGAAATGTTTCTGCAGCTCCTAACTTGGTGGCTTTCCCCTTTTCAGCACGTAATGGAACATTAGCAGTTCAGCAAATTTAACAGAGGAGGAGGGAGTGCAGCAGATCACAAACATCAAAGATTTGTAAGGATAGGCAAAAATGATTATATGCCAATAAAGGTGTTGAAATTTGAAATTTGATAGGCAAAAATACTGGGGTCTTGATAGGGTTGCCAGGTCCCTCTTTGTCACTGTTGGGAGGTTTTTGGGGCAGAGCCTGAGGAGGGCGTGGCTTGGGGAGGGGAGGGACTTCAATGCCATAGAGTCCAATTGCCAAAGCGGCCATTTTCTCCAGGTGAACTGATCTATATCGGCTGGAGATCACTTGTAATAGCAGGAGATCTCCAGCTAGTACCTGGAGGTTGGCAACCCTAGGTCTTGACCATCGTCATATGTGATGGTAGCAGATAGGACAATATACAAGTTTGGGCAACAGTTTTCAATGCTACCAGTGCATACAGATGCACTGAAAAATAACAACAACAAAAAAGCAATCTTGATGTGATTGAACACAGTTTATGAAAAAAATCTTTTGCTGATCTTTGGTATAAGATCACTTAAATTACATCAAAAGGTTTGATGACTTTGAAAGTCTCCATATGCTCAAACCAAAGATGCAGCATTTTTTTAAAAAAACCTTTCAACCACTTGTGGTCCATTAATGCTCGACATGGCTATCTAGAAGCAATTTAACCAAGGTTTGTAACATCTCAGTTACAAGCCAATCTCAGATTTGTTTAATTATCATGCTTTCTTCCCAGGGAATTCTGAAATTTGTAGCTCTCAGAAGGAATTGAGGATCCTCAGCAAAGACTACTTTCCCATTCATCATATAAGGACCAGACCTTCATGCTACATGGGATACCCGTGCCTGAATATTCTGACTTAAAAAAAAAAAAAGCCAAACCTGAAACACAACCCTGGGGAGCTGTGAATTTGTTTACAGTGGTGGTGATGAATGTGTAACTCTCACCCTCTGTGCCATTTCCCTGATCAATAGTGCCCTCCAAGAAGCTGTTTGCTATGGGGGTGTATTTCTTCTCCGTGAGTCAAACAGCAGCTTGGGGTGGGGATTTTGACAAAGAAAATGGCATGCAGGAAAGTGTTAAACATTTCTAACCCTTACTGTGCTGCAAGTAGCCCCCTCCCTCCAAGTAACATTTCAGTTTTTTAAAAAGGTATTGGGAAATCCAGTCATGTAATATGCCCATCTCTAGTAGGATTGCCAAAAGAGCCCTGTGGTGCAGAGTGGTCAGCTGCAGTACTGCAGTCCAAGTTCTGCTCACGACCTGAGTTCGATCCCAACAGAAGTTGGTTTCAGGTAGCCGGCTCAAGGTTGACTCAGCCTTCCATCCTTCCGAGGTCGGTAAAATGAGGACCCAGCTTTCTGGGGGTAAAGGGAAGATGACTGGGGAAGGCACTGGCAAACCACCCCATAAACAAAGTCTGCCTAGAAAACTTCAAGATGTGACGTCACCCCATGGGTCAGGAATGACCCAGTGCTTGCACAGGGGACCTTTACCTTTACCTTTAGTAGGATTGCCAGGTCCCTCTTCGCCACTGGCGGGAGGTTTTTGGGGTGGAGCCTGAGGAGGGCAGGGTTTGGGGAGGGGAGGGACTTCAATGCCATAGAGTCCAGTTGCCAAGGTGGCCATTTTCTCCAGGGAAACTGATCTCTATTGGCTGGAGACTGGTTGTAATAGCAGGAGATCTCCAGCTAGTACCTGGAGGTTTTAGCATTCAATATAACAACTAGTGTTCAAATCAGAGTTTTGGAAATCAAATAAAGAACACTTATGGCATAAGCATGCTGTTAAGCCCAAAGTACAAGAAAGTCAAAGTAATGTTATGCAGCAATTTATAACAAGTTCTCACAAAGTTCCAATTGAATAATATTGCACACATTTATAAACTTTTAACAATATTCATATAGCATGTAGCTACATAAGAATAGATTCATACACATATGAAGTGTGCTGAATAGTTCCAAACTGAGTATAATTCCACACATTCACAAACATTTTGACAATATTCATATAGCATGTGGCTACATGAAGAGTCAGTTCTTATATACAATAAGTGTGCGGAATGATGTGAACATATAATCACGTAGAGGCCACAGAAGCCGAATTCAATGAGTTTCTGGTAAAAGCCTCATTTCGCGTTCGCTTTTTCAAGCACGGTGATTTCAAGCACGGTGTCATACGCAGCCATCCATTTGAAAAGGGAAGGTACACTCCTTCGGAACAGAACAAAGGTTCCATTTAGGGCTGTTGATTCGGTTCGGGCCGAACTGAAAAACAGCTGAATTTCTCCCGATTCGGCTGTTTTTCGGTTCGGACGAACCGAACTCAAAAAAGGCGGGAAACGGGGGAGCCGAATTTGCTGAATTCGGGGGTTCGGTGAATAAATTCGGCAGATTCGCCCTCCCGCGCCTTCACAGGGCTTCCATGAAGGCGCGGGGAGGGGGCCCTTTAAACAGGTCTGCGCCTCCCAGCTGGGAATATTTGACAATGAAAGTTTGTGAATGTGTGGAATTATACGCAGTTTGGAACTATTCAGCACACTGCATATGTGTATGAATCTATTCTTATGTAGCTACATGCTATATGAATATTGTTAAAAGTTTATAAATATGTGCAATATTATTCAGTTGGAACTTTGTGAGAACTTGTTATAAATTGTTGCATAACATTACTTTGACTTTCTTGTACTTTGGGCTTAGCATGCTTATGCCATAAGTGTTCTTTATTTGATTTCCAAAAGTACCTGGAGGTTGGCAATCCTAATCTCTAGACACATCCTGCTGAGGGATATAATAATGAGGAGGACTCTGCCAGAACTTCCGTTGCTATTGAGGCTGGGGAAGAAGGGGTTAAAGAGGCCTTTGGTTGTGTCTTGGCTCCCTCCCCATTGGAGGGGTGGGTGGCGCTAAGGCCCCTTGAGGCCTCAATTCAAAATCTGACCCCTGCTATAAACAAGTTGTGGTTTATATAGCATCAAAACAGGCTATACATGACAAACTTAAAATCATCTCACAGAATGGCACGCTCAATTTCTGGAATCTTCCTTTGTCCATTTGACAATATTCTTGGTTGTGATTATACCCACAATTATCTTTGAGGGAGATGAAAAGGATTGCTACCAAAGAACCCAAACTACAACTTTTTAAAAACCATTATCTCCGTCTACAGAATGGATTTGCATAAATAAATGACAACTAATACTTTCAGATGTCAAAGATTACTCAGCTCCTGTCAGAAGCCACAGAAATCAGTTCTTAAGAAAAAGGAATGCGATCTGCAGCTGCTTCAGAAGTCGGTGCCGTGTTTCAAGCCTTGAATGTCTACCTAATTGCACTCTTTGCTACAAAATGTGGCTCCCAGTTACTTAGAAAATAGTTTAAAATTCAAGTAATGTGCGAGAAAGGCACTGGGACTTGCTCTGCCTTCTGTTCAAAGCGTTCGGCGGTTCGGCTAATTATCATGTATTCACTCCATGAAGAATAGCCTAAAGGAAGCCGAAATTCTTAAGCAGGCTGGCAAGCGACAACGTTCAGCTTGTAAACCCGCCCTACTGGCTTTGACTGTTTCCAAGAGCATCAACATGAAGATGTTTGAGGGGCTGAATTACACCTGGGGAAACCACTGGGAAAAGCCTCCTGCAAGCAAATCCGTAACGAGGGAGATAGTGAGCATATCAAAACAGATTCCAGTTCAGTGGCACCTTAAAAACTAATAAGATTTCCAGGGTATAAGCTTCAGGGAGGTCTGACTCTTGAAAGCTTATACCCTGGACATCTTATTGGTTTTCAAGGTGCTACTAGGGTTGCCAACCTCTACATAGTAGCTGGAGATCTCCTGATATTACAACTGCTCTCCGGCCAATAGAGATCAGTTCACCTGGAGAAAATGGCCGCTTTGGCAACTGGACTCTATGGCATTGAAGTCCCTCTCTTCCCCAAACCCTGCCCTCCTCAGGCTCCGCCCCAAAAACCTCTTGCTGGAAGCAAAGAGGAACCTGACAACCCTGGGTGCTACTGGACTCAAATCTTGGGCCTTTTACGCACGGGTTGTTTCAGTGGCAATCACATACACCCCGACTACTTCAGAGCTTTGTTTTCATTATGCACCTCTTTTCCAACCTTTAGCAGTCACTTTGCTCTCTCCTCGTGTTTTCCCAATGCTGCCAGAAACAGCATCTAGAAAACACTTCCCCCTGAAGCCAACCCGCCATGCTGCTATAACCTTACAGGGGAAAAATACAGGCATCAATCTTTGTCTGTCATTTTTCTTTACAAGATTAACTGCAGCATGTGGGGATTCCAATAGGCAAAAGTATGCAAGGGTCGAAGGATTAAATCTCCTCTCCCCACATACCGGGGCCTCAATCCAAACTGAGGCCTGGCATTTACTTTTTTACAATGGTAGAAAGATCTGGGCATGGATCTCCCAGAATCTGGTATAGGTTCGCTCTTACAGTACATTCACATATTACAAAGTACAGTGGCGGACACAGGGCTGCCCCAAGGATTTTGCGTCAGATGTCCGCCTGGAATTTTGTGCTGGAAACTCAATTTCCAGGTGTGCATGCACCCAGTTCAGATTGGGACCATGGCACACAAGATGAAAGGGCTTTGGCTTTTTCCCCCATGCCCCTTTTCTGACCTGAAACTGTGCCACATTGGTCAAACATAAACACGTCGCCATTAGTACATGTAGGTTTCCCAGTGGGCAAACAGGAGCTCTCTGGGGCCATTTCAGGTTGGGAAAACATAAAGATGCCTTATACTGAATCAGACCCTTGGTTCCATCCAGGTCAGTATTGTCTACTCAGACTGCAGCAGCTCTCCAGGGTCTCAGGCAGAGGTCTTTCATATCACCTACTTGCCTAGTCCCTTTAACTAGAGATGCTGGGGACTGAACCTGGGACCTTCTGCATGCCAAGCAGAACAGAACCTATATAACCTATTTCACTATTTTAAGCAACATTACAAGTTTCATGGTGCAGTTGTAATGGGACTCCCAGGACATTAAAGTACCTCCACCACTCACTTACATCACCTTGAAGATACTAGTAAAATACAGTCCCTCAAATTCTAACATTACACAATTCATTTATATTAAAATTGTTCTGTCTACAATGGTCTTGCAAGGGCCAGCTTTGATACTCAGATCAGGAAGTGGGTAAGGCTGAAGACTTTGTGCATTGTGGTTGTGTCCTGAACCATGCCTGTGCATGCCTGATAATTAAGTCCTCTGATGAGAACTCCTAGAAAACATCTATAGAAAGCCCACTTGAACTTTATAACGTGTGAATAGGCCATTAGGTGGCTTTTAAAAAGAATTAGACAAATTCATGAAGCGGTCTAACCATGTCTTTTAGTAGGGATGCCAGGTCTGGGTTGAGAAATTCCTGGAGATTTTGGGGGTGGAGCCTGGGGAGGGCAGGGTTTGGGGAGGGACTTCAATGGAGTATAATGCAATTGAGTTCATTTTCCAAAGCAGCCATTTGCTCCAGGGGAGCTGACTGCTGTTGTCTGGAGATCAGTTGTAATTCCAGGAGATCTCCAGGCCCCACCTAGAGGTTGGCAACCCTATCTTTTAACCATAAGTGCTAAATGGAATTCCCATATTCTGCAGCTTGTTAATTACCAGATGCTGGAGAGAAACCAAACTTAACTCCCCGTCACATCCTGTTTATGAGTTCTGCAAAAAAATGTCTATTGCAGTTAGGGTTGCCAACCTCCAGGTAGTAGCTGGAGATCTCCTGCTATTACAACTGATCTCCAGCCGATAGAAATCAGTTCACCTGGAGAAAATGGCCACTTTGGCAATTGGACTCTATGGCATTGAAGTCCCTCCCCTCCCCAAACCCCGCCCTCCTCAGGCTCTGCCCAAAAACCTCCTGCTGGTGGCAAAAAGGGACCTGGCAACCCCAATTGCAGTTAACAGAGCACCTGACTGTGGGTCTTGGTTCCAGTCTAGCAAGGCAGTTCTTACACTTGTTCATGAAATGATCAAATCCATCATTTTAATCAGTACAGTCCATTGGCATAAGAAGGAAAACGGCTTTAGCCCTTGTACAGAAACTACTGCATTGGCAAATATATCTATCGCTATTGCAAAAAAAAAAAAAAAAAGGAAATTGAGAAAGGACAACACAAGAGTTTTGTTAGATTGCTACAGCGTTTTAGCAGAGATTTACCTTCCTCATTGACGTGCCTCCTTGACGCTCGGTGGCAGAACTTGCATATCTGGAGAGAGATTGAAAAAAGAGAGTTTATAAACTCAACACACACACACAGTCTATAAAAAGGAAAAATACAGTTTACGCTTTCCAGGAGGGCCTGCAGATTTACATGCCTGCTCCTGGGGCTTAGTCCCATTGCATGCATCACTTACACACAGACATTCTCTAAAAAGGATGAATGAAACAACTGCTTCCTCGGGTAAAAGAAGATGAGCGTAGCTAAAGCTTTCAAGTTCCTTAAATCATTGCCTGCCACTTCTGCTTAGATTTCAAAAACGTAAGCCCAAAGTCTCTCTTCTGTCAAAACGCTTGCTTAAGAAAAGGTGGGGAAATCGGTCGGGGGGGGGGGGAATGTAAACTGGTTCTTGGGAGAGCATCTGGTTTCACAATCCTCAAAGCTGATTAGCTGGTCTCTATTAATGCAAGCATAAGGGTGGTGGAGGTTGGGGATGGGCGAGTGGGCAGCAATCTTCCCCCGGCTGGTCTGTAAGGACATTTCTACTTCTGAAGCTAAGCAGGTCTGGCCCCGTAAGCTGCCTGGATGAGAGGCTGTGAAGGAGCCAAATCGCAATGCCGATAACTCCAAATGCCCCCTATTTACCAAGCAAGGCTGCTATTTTCTGATGTCTGTTCCTGGGAAATCAGGGCCCCCATTTTGTCTTTTGGGGATGCCCAAACATTTTACATGCTGAGTTGTTCAAGTCGTCTTCATTTTGGTTTTGGCCCCCTCCACAGGATTTCTGAACGGGTGAGCGGATGCATCTGGTCTCTAGTGCACATGCATGCGCTAGAGTATGTACACTATGGCTCTACTTACACATTACATTTTCTTCCATGTTCATTTTTAAGTACTTTCTTCTCTGCAGGAGATTTTATTTTTATTGCCAACTCCCAGCCCTTGATGGTGTGGCTTTAACACCAACGCTGACTGTCAGGAGTTTGGGCACAATCTTGGATGCCTCCTTTTCTATGGAGGCACAGGTCACAGGCGTGCCTAGAGCAGCTTTTTTCCATCTCTGCCAAACTCAGCAGCTGGTACCTGTCTTGCCCTGACCTCGCCACAGTGATCCATGCAATGATCACCTCCAGGTCAGACTACTGTAACTCGTCTGATGCAGGGCTACCCTTGAGGCTGACCCAGAAACTCCAACTGGTCCAGAATGCGGCGGCGTGGGTCCTTACAGGGACCCCACTGAAAGCACACATTACACCTTTGCTATGTCAGCTAGGGCTGTCAATTCGGTTCGGCCCGAACTGAAAATCAGCCGAATTTCCCCTGATTCGGTGGTTTTTAGTTCGGGAGGAACCGAACTCAAAACTGGCGGGCAACTGGGGGGGGGGCGCGAATTCAGCGAGTTCGGGAGTTCGCGAATAAATTCGGCAAATTCGGGGCCGTCAGTAAGCAGCATAACCGTCAGTAAGCAGCATTCTCCTCCCCCGGCCAATCGGTGGCCAAGCTGGGTCTTCTTCTGGCCAATCAGTCAGGATTGAGTACTGGAGGAATCAGCTGATGTGCGGCCCGGCCAGGGAAAGAGAAAGAGAGAGCGAAATCCTCGTGTGTGTGTGTGTGGGTGCTTGTGCACATTCGCTCCTTTCTGTGGCTGCAGGGGGCGTATTTTTTGGGGTACAGACCCAAAACTTTCACTGGAGCTTCAGATGAAGCTTCTTAAGACACCCCCCAAGTTTTGTAAACATTGGGTCAGGGGGTCCCGAGATATGGGCTTCCCCCTTTTTCTTTCCATGGCTGCAGGGGGCGCATTTTTGGGGGTACAGATCCCAAACTTTGAGCGGAGTTTCAGACCAGTGTTCTTAAGATACCCCCCAAGTTTTGTAAACATTGGGTCAGGGGGTCTCGAGATATGGGCTCTCCCCCTTTTCCCTCCCCCTTTTTCCATTTATGTGGCTGCAGGGGGCGCTTTTTTGGGGATATAGCCTCCAAACTTTTAGCATAGCTTCAGTCAATTATTCTTAAGATACTACCCAAGTTTTGTAAAGATGGGTTCAGTGGGGGCAGAAATATCGCCTCCCCCCTTTTCTCTTTCCATGGCTGCAGGGGGCGCATTTTTGGGGGTGCAGATCCCAAACTTTGAGCGTAGTTTCAGACCAGTGTTCTTAAGATACCCCCCAAGTTTTGTGAACATTGGGTCAGGGGGTCCCGAGATATGGGCTTTCCCCTTTCCCCTTTTCCCTATTGGGATGAATGGATCAGCCGATCCTGTGCATCTCCAGAGCAAAACGTCCCGTGCCTAATTGGAATCATCTTGGATTACAAGTCCTCTTCAGCCCCTCTTGATGGAACAGAAGACAGCCACAGTAAGACCCCTTTGGGGCTTTAATCTATAATTTTTCTCCTGTGTATGTGTGTGTGTGTGTGTGTGTGGGGAAAGCAGAGTCTGTGTGTGTGTGGGGAGGGAGCAGTTTCTGTGGGTGGGGGGGAAGCCAAAGGGGGCTGTCGTCGATTCTGCCTGGGGTGTGTGTTCCCCCTCGAGTCTCTCGCTCCCTGGTTTGAGGGGGGAGGTTTCAGTTGTGTGTCTTCTGGTTTTTCCCTGTTGCGAAGGTGTTGTTTTACAAGGTTGAGTTGCTTTGCAAACTGTTGTCGGGACTGGGAGCTTTGTGCGTGGGCGGCAAGCTCTGCTGAGAGATGCACATTAAGGGTGGGGGGGACCCCTTTCAGGGCCCATATCTCAGCCCCCCCTGACCCAATCTTTACAAAACTTGGGGAGTCTTTCAATAAACGTCCTTTGAAGCTCTGCTGAAAGTTTGGGACCTCTAACCCCAAAAATGCCCCCCCAGAGCCGCGGAAAGGCGCGATTGTGTTTTTAATGGCTTTATTCAGCCGAATTTTTTTTTCCGAACTTTGAATTCCCGCCGAATTGAACGGATCCGAAGTGGGGGAGTTCGGACTTCAGCACGTACCGAACCCACAAGGGCCAAATTCGGCCGAATCCGAACTGTACCAAAAATTTTTTCCCGACAGCCCTAATGTCAGCTGCACTGGCTCCCAGTTGAATAGGAGATCAGGTTCAAAGTTTTGATGCTGACATTCAAAGCCCTAAACCAGGGGTGTCAAACGTGCGGCCCGCGGGCCAGATCTGGCCCCCAGAGGGCTTTTATTTGGCCTGCAGAGCCGAGGAACCTAGTCCCCCTTTCCCCCCTCCCCGGCCTTTTCTGGGTTTCCTGGGGCCTGTGCCTGGCTGGGGAGGGAGTGGGGAAGGCTTCTGCCTGGTCACACTGCCGTGCCCGGGGGTGGGGAGGAGGCCCTCCCATGGTCACACTGGGCAGTGGGGGCCCTGGCATGCTCGGGGTGGGGCGGAGTCCCTCCCGCGGTTACACAGGGCCGCGGGCCCGCTGGTGTGCCCGGGGGTGGGGTGGAGGACTTCCCGCGTTGGTGCTGGGCTGCTAGCACGTCTGGGTGTGTGGGGGGAAGGCTTTTCTCTTTTCTTCCTCTTTTTCTGTCCCTCTCTCCCCCTTTCTTTCTTTCTTTTGTTCTCTGTCTCCTTTCTTTCTTTCTTTCTTTCTTTCTTTCTTTCTTTCTTTCTTTCTTTCTTTCTTTCTTTCTTTCTTTCTTTCTTTTTCTTTCTTTCTCCCCCTCCTTCTCTCTCTCTCTCTCCCCCTTTCTCCCTCCTTTATAAATAAATAAATAATAAATAAATTATTTATTTATGCACGCATGGCCCAGCCAAGTGACATTTATGTCATATCTGCCCCCCCCCCTAACAAAGGAGTTTGACACCCCTGCCCTAAATGGTCTGGGACCATCGTACCTACAGGACCGTCTCTCCCGATATACCCCCCCCCCAGAGAACATTACATTCAATGGGAAACAACTTACTGGTGCTCCCCGGCCCAAAGAGTGTCCGGCTGTCCTCAGCCACAGCCAGAGCCTTTTTGGCTCTGGCCCCAGCCTGATGAAAATCTCTCTCTAATGAGACCACAGCCCTGTGGGATCTGATGTAATTCCACAGGACCTATAAGACTGAGATGTTCCATCAGGCCTATGGCTGAGGACAGCAACAATTTCCACCTTAGTTGGCCTCCCCCCTCCCCCTCCCCCCTTTCTTTAACTTATATTATCAATTATTAGGGTTGCCAGGTACTCCCTCTCCACCAGCGGGAGGTTTTTGGGGGTGGGCATTCATGCGGCCACACATGATATGCTTACGTCATTGCTGGGTTTTGTCCTGGAAGTGCCGCATCACGAAGGGGCCCTTTACTATTCAAGCCCTCGTGGGGTTTGAGTGGTAAAGGGCCCCTTCATGATATGACACTTCCGGGACGAAACCCGGCAGTGATGTAAGCATGACACGCCCATGCACGGCCGCTGCTCCAAGCAGGCTGGTGGTTTGGCGTACACTTGCCCGCCGGATCGAACAACCTGGCAACCCTATCAATTATGTTTACCCTAGCCTTGACCCCTCCTTGCTGCAATTGTTCTATTCTTATTCAGCTGGCACCTGCCACTAGAATGATTCATGGCACCATTAGAAACTTTTAAAATGTTGCCATTTTTAACTGGAAACGTATGTTTTAATCGTTGTTGTAAGCCGCCCAGGGGAGGGGCAGGATATAAATCAAATAAGTAAGTCACTAAATAAATATACCCTGCCTTTCTGGCCTCATCAGGGCGACCACAAGGCAAATGGCATGTGGGGAAAGAGGCATTTTAACCCTTTTCTGCCTGAGAAAAGAGCTGCTTGTATCCTTACCTTTCCTTTCCTTTCCTTTTATCCCTTAGAAGCTCCTTGATCAATTGATCTTGAGCAGCATATATCTAGTGTTGGAGGGATATAAGGACTGAAACAAATCTTGCTACTGACAATGTAGCCTTGGGGTCCCTGTCGCTTAGTAAAAAAGGCATTATGTCAGTCACAGAGGCATTGGATTTGTATATTAAAAGGGGGGAAATATAGTGCGATCGAAGTTCCTCGTAAAAGCGGCATTCCAAAAGGGCATGGGCTAATGTGTCGCTTGTATCCTTACAGAGGAAACGTTATGGATACCCAAAAATGTTCCTCAATGAGGACTGGGTTTTTTTCCAGTGGAAAAACAGCATGGGAGTAAAGGGTTTAAAGAGCCTCTCTCTTCTTCATACTGTTCTTTGCCTTGAAAAAGCAGCCCCCAGTAGCTGCATTTGGAAAGTGGGGGGGGGACCCTTTTAAAACCAACATGGAAGAAAATGTAATGGGTAGGTTTTGACCTTAACCCTCCCCGCAGCACATAAATGGCCATTTCACACACCTCAGCCACTACAATATGTTTTGACTGGTTGTTAAAAACGTTGCAGAACAATTATGTTTTCCTAGGGTATCTTGAAGTGCAAGAACAATGACTTTTTGGCTTTTGAATCACTGGAGAAGATATTACACAATAAATGAGTCCAGCATACAACAGGCAGAGGGGGACCACAGGAGCACATAACTGTGTGTGTGTATGTTTTTTTTGGAAGGGGGCACGGTCTACAGCTTTTGGTACAAAAAATAGAGGAGTTACAAACATGCCTATAAAAAAAGCAAGAGGTGAACCTCAAAAAGATGCTAAAAGCAAATGGATATTTATTCATTGACGCATTCCAAGTTGCTATGCCTGATATAGAAAGCACCAAAATACTCTTCTGCTATTTTTCTGCCATGTTGTCATCCCTCCATTCCTCCAAGGAGTTCAGGGAAGTGTACATAGTCTCCCGTCCTGCATACTAGCCTTACAACAGCCCTGCGCAGTAGATGAAGCTAAGAGAGACTGTCCGACTCAAGGTTACCGAGTGAAATTTATAGCTGAGCAGGGATTTGCATCTGGGTCTCTGACAGCCAGTGTGGTGTACTGGTTAAGAGTAGCAGATTTTAATCCGGAGAACCGGGTTCAATTCCCCGCTCCTCCACATGAAGCCTGCTGGGTGACCTTGGGCAAGTCACAGTTTGCCCAGAACTCTCTCAGCTAGGGTTGCCAACCTCCAGGTAGTAGCTGGAGATCTCCTGCTTGTGAGGGTCTCTGTCTATGTGTCTCTGCTTCCCATCACCCGCTTTGTTATCAGTGAACTCGTAAAAGCAGTTCACACCTTCTGGTCTCAGGCGCCAGACCTGATTGCCCCAAGTATCTTCCCCCCTGCTGTTCTTCCTGTCAGTACTCCCTCAGGCCGATGCGGCCTTGGAAGTGTGATAGCTTCACCAGACTTCCTGGGACTCGTCTGATGTTTTGTATTATGCCAAGCTTGTAACTTCCCATAACAATAAGTGTGAACCCCAGTGCCCCAGTGCCCTGGAGTCAATATATTCTGTAAACCCGAATAGCCCCTCACTTGCAACTTTCTACCTGTGCCTGTCTCATCTCCTGATGTCTTCAATAAATCCTTTGTTTCTTTACCACCGTCTGAACATTTGATTTGGAGAAGCAAACTCAGAGAGAGGGGATCTCTCACATTAAGTTGCAAGTCTTTGCCTCTCGGACTGCTGCTGTACCTTTTGGGACAGAATGCAAGGCGACGAGGAAAACACCCCTACTACCCCTGTGGCACCGAAGGAACCGGTGGTGCCGGAGAAACCGGACCCCAAGGAGGAGGGTGCCAAGCCAAAGAAACCCGGGGATCCCATCCCCGACCAAGGCCGGGACGGACGTCCCCGAGGACTTTTCAACAATTGGCTGGACTCCCCCAAGGGTTGGTCTCTCTCCCGGACCGCGGCGAAGGATCGCCGATTAGCCTTCCCCAGCACGGGACTCGAAGGGGACCCGGCACGCAAGGAGGCCCTGATGGAGGAAGAACGCAAGCAGTGGCAGGAGGATCGCCAAGCTATGCAGGAGCAGATGGAGACCATGCAGCGTGTGATGGGTGAGATGGCAGCGGCCCTTGACGCACTGAAAGTGCAACCGCCCGCCGGCAATCTCCCGGACGGGGCACCGGCAGCCCCTCCCGTGCCTCCTAGCCTCCCGTCCCGTCGGGACCTGAAAGTCACGTATGACGGTTCAGGGGACCAGTTGACCTTTTTCATGGTCCAAGTGGACATTTTTATGCGAGAACAAGGCCGAACCTTCACTTCCGAGGAGTCCCGGGTGCAGTACGTGGCTTCCTTACTGCAAGGGGAGGCGGCCGCCTGGATGGTGTTGCAGTATGAACTCCGCTCGCCGGTGCTGCGAACCCTGGACGAGTTTATGGTAGCACTCCGGAACCGCTTTGAGGACCCGACTCTGGGTGAGCGGGCTAAAGCCTCCCTGATGCAACTGCGCCAAGGGACCAAGTCGGTGGCGCAGTATGCAAGTGAGTTCCAGTCACTGGCCAGCCGAATCCTGGACTGGAGTGAGGCCACTTTGGTACAGTGTTTCAGGGAGGGCCTCAACCTGGACCTCCAACATTGGGCCTTTATGCAAGGGAACCCCCCGGATGTGGAAGGTTGGGTTCGCCACGCTGCCGACATCGAGAATCGCAAACAACTTCTGACCTTGTCCAAACAACGCATTGGACGAGACCCGAGACCCCGGAGCGACCGGGGCCGAGACTTCCGACTGGGGGGCAGCGGGGGTCCCTCGGCCGCTGAACGCCGCAAGCGTTTTGAGACCGGTGTCTGCCTGACCTGCGGAGGTAAGGGACACTTTGCGTCGCAATGCCCCTCTCGTTCGGGCCGTCCCAACCCCCCACGCCAAGCCCCGACCGAACCACAGAAGGCGGCTGCCGAGGACCAGCCCCGCCGCAGGAGCGGACCACCGGGCCGACGTTCCGGCGCACCCTCCGCTCTCCATGCGCGCCCCCAGGACGGGGTCTCCACTTCTACTGGCCCAACGGGGTCCCGGATTACAAGTACTACTTTTGATTCGGACGGGTCCCCGACCGCCACCACTCCTTCCCCCTCCTCCAGCGAGGAGGAGGAGTGGGAACAGCCGGCAAAAAACGCCGTCGGTCTGCTGTAGAGGGGGCTCCGCAGCAAACCGCCCCTGTTGTTGTGCAAGGAGCTCCACCGATGGTAAGCGCCCAAGAGGACAATGTATATGTGCGTGTTCGCCTTTCCCTACCAAAAGGGGGTCCCAGTTTAGAATTCCCCGCTTTGGTTGACTCGGGGTGTGCCCGCACCATGATTAGTGAGGACACTGCCAAGAAACTGGGAGTCCGGCGCAAGCGGCTTCCGGGACCCCTCCGCTTTCCCCAAATGGACGGGAGTGATTTTAAACGGGGCCCGGTGACCCACAGAACTGCAGCCGTGATTATGTCCGTGGGGGAACATTGGGAACGCTTGTATTTTACCATCGCCCCTATAGTAACCCCTGTGGTGTTAGGGATGAACTGGCTACGGGGGCACAACCCGTCCATCGACTGGGTTGAACGGGTGCTCTCGTTTCCCGAAAACCCCTGTAGGTTACATGACAAGGAACGGGTTGTCCGGTCTCCGGCCGCCGCTGTGGTAGGGTTCCCCCCCCCAGCCACCGTTCCTCCTCAACTGCCCACTGAATACTCGCAGTTTGCGGACGTCTTTGATGTTAGGGAATGTGACGAACTACCCCCCCACAGAGAGACGGACTGCGCCATCGAAATAGTGGGGGAAGGCAAACTGTCTAAAGGGAAGGTCTACCCCATGAGCCCTAGTGAAAAGGCGGTGTTACGGGACTATCTGGATGCCAACTTGGCGAGGGGTTTCATACGCCCTTCCAAGGCTCCTTATTCGGCCCCAGCCTTCTTTGTGAAGAAAAAGACGGGAGACTTAAGACTGTGCATTGACTTTCGTAGGCTGAACGCCGTCACCCAGTCTAACGCTTACCCTCTCCCTCTTATTCCCGACCTTCTAGCACAATTAAAGGAGGGCCGAATCTTCACCAAACTGGACTTAGTAGAAGCATACCACCGCATTCGCATTAAAGAAGGGGACGAGTCCAAAACAGCCTTTTCCAGCTGTTTTGGAATGTTTGAGTACCTAGTCATGCCTTTCGGACTTTCGGGGGCTCCCAGTGTGTTTATGCAATTAATTAATGAGGTTTTACATGATTTGCTGTTTCGGGGGGTGGTGGTATTTCTCGATGACATCCTTATTTACTCTGAAACCATGGAAGAACATGTGCGCCTAGTGCGAGAAGTGCTCCAGCGGCTGCGGGAGCACAAACTGTATGCTAAGGTGTCCAAATGTGAGTTCCACCAACCTTCCATTACATTTCTTGGGTACGTGATTTCCCACCAAGGGTTAGAAATGGACCCCGCAAAGGTCCAGGCGGTGCGGGATTGGGAACCCCCCACTACCCGCCGCCAGCTTCAGCAGTTTTTGGGATTCGCTAACTTTTACCGAAACTTCATTCCCAACTTTGCCCAAGTTGCGCTTCCTCTCACTGCCCTGTTGCGTACCAAGGACAAGGGGGCTAGCGCCGCGCTTCCCTCAGCCCGTTTGCAATGGTCCCCCCAGTGCCAGCAAGCTTTTGAGCGTTTAAAGCTGCTTTTTTCATCCGAACCCGTTTTGGCTCACCCGGATTGCACCAAGCCTTTTGTGGTGCAAGTGGATGCCTCGGATGTGGCCATGGGCGGGGCCCTATTGCAGAGGGATGAAGGGGGACGGTTGAGGCCATGCGCCTACTTCTCCAAGAAGTTTTCCCAGTCCGAAATCAACTGGGCTATTTGGGAGAAGGAGGCGGCGGCGGTCAAACATGCCCTCACCATATGGAGGCACTTTTTAGAAGGTGCCGAACTGCCATTTGAAGTGTGTACTGATCACAAGAATCTCGAGGCTCTCAAGGGAGCTAGAAAGCTCAACGCCAAACAAATTCGGTGGGCCCAATTCTTCGCAAAATTCCGGTTCACCCTCAAACATGTCCCTGGCAAAGAAAATGCCCTAGCCGACGCTTTGTCACGACTTCCCCAGTATCGCAACGATTTCGATCGCCCAGTCGACTCCCTGTTCACTCCCGAGCAGCGAGGGGAGGTTCCTAGCTTAGCCGTCACTACCCGGTCCCAAGCCCAACAACCAGAGACCCCCCCTACGCTCAAAGGTATCCCGGAAGCCTTCCAACAGCGGCTCCGGGACGCCTCCTTACAGGAGGAGGAGCACCATCTCCTCCCCACTGGCTTGGAACGAACCAACACCTGGTGGGTGCAAGGGGGAAAACTATATGTCCCATCCTCCCTTCGTAAAGAGGTATTGGGACTTGTACATGGTGCCAGGTTGGCGGGTCATTTTGGTTTCATAAAAACTCTTCACCTGGTACGGAGGCAGTTCTGGTGGCCCGGTATGAGATCCGATGTAGAACTGTATGTGCGCAGCTGCCCCACTTGCGCCACAGCTAAAAGACGGATGGGAAAACCCCCAGGGCTTCTCAAACCGCTTGAGAACCCCTCCCGTCCCTGGGAAGTCATCGCCATGGATTTTATCACCGACCTACCTCCAAGTCGGGGAAAGACGGTTCTCTGGGTAATCACAGACCTCTTTTCCAAACAGGTCCATTTCGTTCCATGTGCAGGTCTTCCTTCAGCCCAGGGCTTGGCTAAACTGTTCGTCACACACGTCCTCAGGCTACACTCGATCCCGAGGAAGGTCCTCTCCGACCGGGGGGTCCAGTTTGTTGCCAAATTTTGGCGGGCCTTCCTAAAGCTAATGGGGGTGGAGGAACAGGGCCTTTCTTCCGCCTATCACCCCCAGACGGATGGTCAAACTGAACGAGTAAACGCGGTGGTAGAATGTTATTTGCGTTGCTATGTAAATTTCCACCAGGACGACTGGGTCGACCTGCTGCCATTTGCCGAATATGCGTACAACAATGCGCCTCATTCCTCTACCGGCTTTAGTCCCTTCCAAGTAATATACGGGACGGAATTCGGTCCTTTCGGTTCCGCCCCCGTCACGCCAGATCTCCAGTCCACCCCTGATCTTCAGGAGTGGATTCAGGTAGTCAAATCTACCTGGCCATGGCTGCTCAAGAATCTTGAGAGGGCAAAAAGCAAGTACAAGGAACAAGCAGACAAACACCGGTCTCCGGGATGGGAACTCAAGGTGGGGGAGCAAGTCTATCTGTCCACTAAAAACCTCCGCTCTCTTCGCCCCTGCAAGAAACTGAGCGACCGTTATGTGGGACCTTTCCCCATTACCAGGGTAATCAACGAGGTTACCGTGGAACTGGAACTCCCAAAGACCCTCAAAGGGGTCCATCCAGTCTTTCATATAAGCCTCCTCAAACCTTATGTGCCAGCTCCCCAGTTCCACCCCCCTCCCGCACACGAGATTCCTACCGTGGTAGGGGGGGATACCCATTTGGAAATATCCAAGGTTTTAGATTCCAAATGGAAGAAAGGGAAACTGTTTTACTTTGTTCGTTGGAAAAACCTTGGGTCCGCTCACGACGAGTGGGTTGCCGCACCCCACATGGCGGCCCCTCGCTTGATCCGAGAATTCCACCTCGCTTATCCCGATAAGCCTCGCCCTCTCGAGGACCCTGGAGGGGGGCCTTAAGGGGGGCAGAATGTGAGGGTCTCTGTCTATGTGTCTCTGCTTCCCATCACCCGCTTTGTTATCGGTGAACTCGTAAAAGCAGTTCACACCTTCTGGTCTCAGGCGCCAGACCTGATTGCCCCAAGTATCTTCCCCCCTGCTGTTCTTCCTGTCAGTACTCCCTCAGGCCGATGCGGCCTTGGAAGTGTGATAGCTTCACCAGACTTCCTGGGACTCGTCTGATGTTTTGTATTATGCCAAGCTTGTAACTTCCCATAACAATAAGTGTGAACCCCAGTGCCCCAGTGCCCTGGAGTCAATATATTCTGTAAACCCGAATAGCCCCTCACTTGCAACTTTCTACCTGTGCCTGTCTCATCTCCTGATGTCTTCAATAAATCCTTTGTTTCTTTACCACCGTCTGAACATTTGATTTGGAGAAGCAAACTCAGAGAGAGGGGATCTCTCACACTGCTATTACAACTGATCTCCAGCCAATAGAGTTCACCTGGGGAAAATGGCCGCTTTGGCAATTGGACTCTATGGCATTGCAGCCCTTCCCCAAACCCTGCCTTCCTCAGGCTCCACCCCAAAAACGTCTGGCCAGTGGCAAAGAGGGACCTGGCAACCTTACTCTCAGCCCACATGGAGGCAGGCAATGGCAAATGCCCTCTGAACGTCTCTTGCCTTGAAAACCCTACGGGGTCGCCATAAGTCACTTGATGGCACTTTCCACCACCACTCTGCAGTCCTAGCATGGCACTGTAACCTCTAGATCGCAGCAGCCCATCTTCAGAGGAACTATGATAAGAAGTGGTCAACGAAAGAGATTACAACATTTAGGCGAAGAGAAGAAAAGAGATCATCTGCACAGAAACTATTTCTGCAAAGATGGCTCTTATTTATAGAATACTGGAATAGTATCAAGCCAAAGGAATCCATGCAGCCTTGGGCATTATCAGTTTGAGACAACTTTAATTAAGAGATTTGGACATTATTACAAAGATATTTTTCTACTTGTTTTGATATATGGATTATGTAACAGAAAGATGGATGTAACATGTTATGAAATAAACATTATAATAATTAAAAAAGAGGAGGAAGGAGAGCTACAACTTATTCTCCCATAATTTTTCACTCCTTCCTCCTCGAAAAGAGGGACATGTTTGTAACAGAAGAAAAAGGGGGGGTGCCCCCCCAAAAGAGATGCAAATCTCAACACAGAGCTGGGAAAAATTGATACATTTACTAACGAAAAGCTGCTATTTCTCCTATCAGGCGCCAATCCTGATGTTTCCTACAAAGTGTCACTCATTGCTTTAGCAGCCAAGAAAATCTGAGCTAAAGCGGTTTTTAATCAGTGAATTTAACATATTTAAATACTAGATTATTGGGGGTCAGACTGTTTTAAAGTTATTTCAATGTTATTTTATGTTATTTTAATGTTTTGTATGGTGGATTGTGATGGCCTTTGGCCGCAGACAATAAACTTTATATCATATCATTTATTAACGAATCAAGCACAGAAGTCATAGGATGGCTTCAATTAATAAATGTATCCATTTTTCCCAGCTCTGTGTTGAGATTTACCTCTCTCTTTTTTGGGCATCCTCCCCTTTTTCTTCTGTTACAAACATGTCCCTCTTTTCATGTGTGAGATGTCAGAGGATTATGTCGCTCTGAACTCCTTGGAGGAAACACAGGGGAAGTGAAATAAATCAATCCTTCCAACCTCTTCCAGTCTGTTCTCTTCCTCTCCGACTGTCATCTATTTATAGCAGAGGCCTTCCCAGTATGAATACCTTGCTCCTTACTGCCCCTTAAGTAATTAAACAGTCCAGTTATAATAAACAGCTGCAAATTGGGGCTTGTCTGAGGGAAAGCAATTACGGACGTTGGAGCATCTACAGCGCTGAAAATAAATGACTTTTCAAGTATCCCAAAATGAAAGTATGGAAGTAAATACTTTCAAACATTTCAGATCACTTAATTTTAAATCTATAAAATGACCTTTTCTGCAGTGGCCTGGTAACCTTGCTGCAAGAGTGGTTGGCTTCACTCCAAGCCAAGCAAAGATGGTTTGTTCTCTAAGTACTTTCTGGATGTCTGGACTGCCATTATTAGAATGGAACTAACTATTTACTTAATATTTTTTAATCCTGTCCTTTCTCCAAGGAGCTCAAGGTAGCATACGACCCTTTCCCTCTCCTCCATTTTATTTTCACAAGCACCACCCCCGTATAGGGTTGCCAACTACAGCTTGGGAAATTCCTGGAGATTTGGGGGTGAGAAGGGAGCTCAGAGGGGATGTGATGTCACTCTACAACGTGTTTCTGTAAGACTCTATAGTAAATCATAGAGTCTGCCTTCAAATCACAAAATCACACAAGGTTGGAAGAGACCACAAGGGCCTTCCAATCCAACCCCCTGCCATGCAGGATCCCACAATCAAAGCACTCCCAACAGATGGCATTCAACCTCTGCTTAAAGACCTCCAAAGACGGGGACTCCACCCCCCTCCCCAAGGCAGCGCATTCCACCGTCGAACGGCCCTCACCGTCAGAAAGTTCTTCCTAATGTTTAGGTGGAATTGTTTTTCTTTTAGTTTAAATCAATTACTCCATGTCCTAGTCTCTGAAGCATCAGAGAACAAGCTAGTTCCCTCATTAACATGGCATCCCTTCAAATATTTAAACATGGCTATCATGTCACCCCTTAACCTTCTCTTCTCCAGACTAAACAAACCTAGCTCCTTAAATCTCTTCTCATAGGGCATAGATTCCAGACTGCTGACCATTCCGGTCACTCTCCTCTGGACACGCTCCAACTTGTCAATATCCTTCTTAAATTGTGGAGCCCAAAACTGGACACAGTATTCTGAGTGAGGTCTGACCAATGCAGAATACAGTGGTAGTATTATTTCCCTTGATCTAGACGCAATACTCCTATTGATGCAGCCCAGAATTGCATTGGCCTTCTTAGCCGCCATATCACACTGTTGACTCATATTCAGTTTGTGGTCCACTAAGACTCTCAGATCTCTTTCACATGTACTGTTGTCAAGCCAACATAAATCAGAATTAAACATTATTTGCAAAAACAACACATAAATACCACAGAAGCTGCATGTAAAAGTAGAGTTGCCAGCCTCCCGGTGGGATCTGGGGATCCCCTGGAATTACAGCTCATCTTCAGACTACAGATATCAGTTCCCTTGAGAAAACTGATGCTTTGGAGGGTGGACTCTTCTGCACTGTGCCCCACCAAGGTTCCTTTCCTTCCTAGGCTCCATCCCCAAATCCCCAGGAGTTCCCCAGCCTGGATCTGCCAACCCTACTCCCCCATCCCCTGGCGGTGGCTGAGAGGAGGGGGACCTGGCCACCCTATGTAAAAGCTATTTTACATGATCAAGCAATGCAAACAAAACTACAAACCCAACACAGAAGCAAAACTACTGACAAAAATAGAAACAGAAGAAGAAACAAAGTAAGGAATGTCTGCTCATCCCGTATGTGGGCTGGCATCCCTGGTTCGACTCCCCTGGTACTGTACATAATTTATGACATTCTTGCACTACAGCTGCAGCACCAGCACATCTTGCCGTCTAATTATATCTGTTCTCTTCATGTAAAAATCCCTTAGCCAATGTTAGCTGTTCCCTAATAACAACTCATATACACAAAATACTAGGACTTTGTTTGCTTTGATGAGACTGGCAGGTCCTGCTTTGCCGGATGAGAGGAACTCCACGGGCAATTCACTTTCCTCTTGGCTGTCCTGTGTCATCAAACTTCACACATTTTTGCGAGATTGTGTAAACTGTTGGACAGCTGATGTCTCCTTAATGGGCCATTCAGCAATTCATTCCCTGCTTTATTGCTGCAAAGATAACTACTTTGGCAGGGCAAATGTTGACACCATTGTGACCCTCGGCCCCTACAGCTTTCAGTCCCAGAGAATAACAATACTGTATCAAGAGGGCAAGTGTTGAAAAGTGCCAAAAATAGGTTCTGTTTCTTCTCCTTTTTCACAGTGAGGCACTATACATGACTTTTGCCTCTCTGACAAAAAAACCCCCAGACACAATAGAAAAAACAGAAAGCGCTACAAATGATTTGGAATTACAGAAAGGAAAGAAGGACCTTATAGGTCAGCAAGAAAAACAGAGAAGCTCTGATATTAGACTCTTGGCAAATCACAATATCAGTTTCACGAATTTCAGAAAGGAAGCCTTGTTAGTCTACTGGAGCAAAACCAACAAAAGCTCTCATGGAAGCTGGAAGTCAAAGAATGTATCATCTTTCCCCACGTGGGCACAGTGGCTACATGAAGAGTTGGGATGTGATTGCAATGTTTTTATCTCTGCTGTTTTGACCTGAAACCACAATTTCCATAGAATTAGAACCCATCAGAGCAGCTGTGGGAAACTGTTGCTTTTGAAAAAGGACAGCCCAAGTGGGCCGCATGGGGAGCAATGGTTCCAATATCCCCCCCAAGTAGTTTTCTTGCACAAAAACCGCACTGGGAGGGGGGGGGGAGTTATTTCAATGATTTTGCTGTTCCATGTGAACAGATACTCCATGTGGATCAATAAAATTAGGAAAATAACTCCCCCCTAGGACTGTGTATATTGGGTTGACCGAACTGAAAATAAACCCGAAAAAGGCCTTTTTGGCTTCTTTTGGGTTTAATTTTGACCGAATATTAAAACCTAACTTGGATAGCTGATCGCCGAAAAAGCTGAATAGGTATTCAGCTTTTTTCAGCTTTGGCTTTCCCCAGGCTTTTCCCTATGGGAATTTTTTAATGCACTCTGGGGGGAGCATTTTTCGAGGTAGAGTCACCAAATTTTCAGGGTAGCTGCAAGGGACTCTCCTTGCATGAACCTCAAAGTTTGATAAAGTTTGGGACAGGGGGTCCAATTTTATGGGCCCTCAAAGGGTTCTCCCCACTACTCCATAGAAAAGCATTGTAAACTTTACAATACTTTCCTATGGAGAATGGGGTTTCCATGACAGCAGGGATGAGAACTTTGAAACCATTCTTGGGGAATTCATGTGCTAGTTTGACTGACTGGAGAAGAAGGACAGGGTAAGAACAGGGGAAGTTGGCAGAGTCTTCCATACCCTGGACTACCTGATGTTCTGCTAGCATGCTCATTGAGTAGGAAAAGGGGAAATACAGGGCTCTGTTGAGCCTTAGAGGGTTCCCTCCAGATGTGGGTGCTGTGCACTAATAAAGGGAAGGACTGTAACTTATGATATAAGCTTTTGTGGACCAGATGCTGCTTTGTCAAATGCATGTGGCATTGTACTCAGTTCTGGTTATCACATCACTAAAAAGGACATCATAGAACTGGAAGGGTGTAGAACAGGGCAACCAAGAGTGTATCCACACACTGCTGGACATTGCATTATTGTTGCACTAGGAGCAATAATTCATTACCTGGATGACTTTGTCCACACTGAAAAAAATCCAGTTGCGAATGATTGCTGTATTGCAGTGGTAGCCCAAAACCCAACAATGTGCAGATGCAACCCAAAATGATCAAGGGGCTGGAGCACTTTTTCTATGAGGAAAGGCTAAAGTATTTGGGGACATTTTGTTGTATAGAAAAAAAAGATGACTAAGGAGGCCATGAAAGAGGTGTATACAATTATGAATGGTATGGAGAGATTGGACAGATAGATTCTCTCCTTACTCATAATACTAGAACTTGGGGTCAGTGTCAATGTCTATTACCTACGATAGCTAAATGGAATCACCTTATTAAGAGACAGAATTCTTGTGTAAAGCAGGGCATGTCTGCTTCATTTACGCCCTTTGCGGAAACATCCATTGGCAACTGTTCTCTTTCCAAGCCCTGCTCTCTGTGCCCCTGCCTGAAGAAATGAAGCCAGTGGCAATCAGGGACAAGGCTTTTTCAGTGGTGGGACCTCACCTTTGGAGTGCCTTTCCAGTGTCTAACTTACTGTCCTTCAGCAACCACACCAAACACTTCTTTTTTTACCTAGGCTTTTAACTGAGGGGCTCTATATTTTAAAGCTTTTTTATGATCTGTTTCTAGCCTGAAGACTACTTTATGGATATCATTTTAGGGTGATGAATGGTGTTTTATGCCGTTTTTGGCTTGTTTATATAGCTCATTTTGTTATTGAAAATCCTCAAGCTGTTGTTTTTATGATCTCATTGCATTGTTTTTACTATGTGAGCCGTTTGGAGCAAGTCTCTAGAGAGGCAGCATGTAAATTTTCTAAATAAATAAACCGAATGGTGGACTAGATGGCAGGGCCCTTCTTATGACCTTATATTGTTACTGTCTGAAAGCTAAGAAGGAAGGAATTGTAAGGGGAAAACTGCACCCTTAAATGCCCTTCCTTTCCAGGCATTGCACAGGGGAACAGAATTAGTGTTAAGGGGATGCCAGGTCTTTTGTGACAGCAGTAACTGTTAGTCCAGTTCCCAACCTCATCTTAGACCTGTTTACCTGCCTAGCAACTAACACGCCTCACACTAAGGGCAGACAGTGTCATGCTTCAAAGGCCATTCACTAATCTAGATTAGATTGCTGCAATGCACTCCGTGTGGGGCTGCCCTTGAGAAGTGCTTGGACACTTCAGTTGATATACAGAATGCTGCAGCCAGGATGCTAGAGTGGGCCATAGGGACTGTATCACTCCAGTCTTGGCTCATCTATACTGGCTCCCAATTTGTTTCTGGGCATAGTTCAAGGTGCTGGTCTTGACCTTCAAAACTCTATATGGTTTGGGAACAACATACATGAAAGCCTGCCTACTCCCTTATGAACCTGCTCAACCGCAACAGTAATCTTTGGAGGTCCTGCTTCGGGTGCCCCTGCCTTCTGACATTAGGCAGGCCATGGGTGGCAACCTGGGAGAGGGCCTTCTTGGTCATGGCACCAAAGCTCTGGAGCTCTCTCCCCAGGGAGATTCATCTGTCCCTTTCTGTTGCCATTTTCCACCAGTGATGACAACTTTTCCCCCCCCATTTGGCATTCCCTCAATGATCCCTCCTTCCTAAACAATGTTTTAATTGCGTTTTTTGTTTTGTATGTATTTTAACCCTGTTTAATGATGTGTGTTGGGGAGCTGATTGTAATGGTTTTAAAATGTGATTTTATCATGTATGTTTTAAAGTATTAGCTGCCATGGTGGCCCTTGTAAAGGCAGAAAGGTGGGATACAAATTTTGTAAATAAAGAAATAATATGGCCACAGGGATGGGTTGAACAGAACTGAAGGGCAAGAGGCAGATGACAGAAAGGTGCCAATGTAGTGGGGAAGAGGGGCAAAAGTTGGAGCTAGGAAGGGGGAAAGTAGGACAATTTAGGTGGGGCAATCGCCATTGGCACTTGCCTATCAGTTATGACCCATTGCCATGCACATTTCCACCTTTAATTTTATTTCAGTGTACCACAGGCTATGCTCTCATGTATGTAGAAGAAAGTACTCTCCAAGCTCTGCACCCCTGCTGCATGTCCCATAAGCACTGCAGATACCACCATACTAATGTCCATGCAGCTCGGATGGCTGTCCCTTTCAAGGAGCCATCCCTTTCAAGATGGGTGGAGGAATTACTCCATATGGCAAGGATAGAAGCCCCAATAGTCTGGCTGGATAGCACTCACCAATCTCTGTTATGGGGCAGGGCCAGATCTTGGGGGGGGGGGCTGGGGGGCAAGTGCCCCGGCACAAGGAGGGGAGGGTGTCATAGCAGGCATGGGGAAGAGGAGTGCTGCCACTGCTGCACTGCAGCATGGGCGCAGCTGCCCACCCGTGGCTCAGCTGGCGTGAGCACTGCCACCCAGCATGTAGCCACCCGCCCTTCCTCAGTGACTGCACTGCGCCTACTGCTTCAATTCGCAAGAGAACCTATGAACCCAGGGGGCAGGTGAGCATTTGGTGTCATCATGGTGACTGCCCCTGGGGCCACCAATGCCTGGTTCCAGCAGGCATGGCACACACCTCTTCCTCCCTCCCCTGGGCGCTCCTTCCCCCAGCTCCGTGCCTGGTTCCAGTTGCCCCTGGTCTGCACCAGCACATTGTGTTAGAAACAAGGTGTCTGATGGACAGAAATCCAAAAGGAGGTTTGTAGATTTTTGCTTTGAGATCCTATTTCAGAATGCCCATAGGGCTGCTAGGAATTTTGTTTAGTCCTGCCAGAAAGTTTTCTGCTCCTTCCAGTCTGTTTCTGCAACTGTGCCTCTGACCCATCTGGAACCTGTCACTTTTAATGCTCTACCTCATTTCTTTTGATCAGCATACACCTGCCCTCTTGACCAGAGAAATCCTGTTCAGGAAAAAGGTTTTGCTGCACGTCAGGCAGTGGGAATGTGCAACAGAACCTTTGTAGGGTGATCACATGAATCTTTTCAGCAGGGTTTCTATAAAGCAGCAGGCGCGCTTTGCTAGCAGATTGTCAAAGAGAGTAACCATGCAGATATGATAGAGTGCCTCTAAGAATGGGTTCAAACTTTACATTTGTCCTGTGTGTAGGGTGCATCTGGGTAGGAAACACAAGCATCAAACAGAGGTACACATTTACACATGTGCTTGTCATAAATGCATGTATATTATCGTGTCTACATGCACCAAAAAAGGGCTGGGAAAAGTGTGCATTTTAAAACTTGGGCACAATGACACAAATATTTTGGCACATCTATTTAATTAACTAACAATTTTTAACACACTTTCTGGCCACACAGGAAGAACGATCCAAATCAACACAATTGGAAACAAAACCAAGCATCCATCCATCAGCAAGCCCTTAATTGAAACTGAAAACCAATCTAATTTTTATCCACCCTCCCTCCAAGGAATACAGGGCAGAATACATTGTATTTTCCCCCTTAAAACATTTATTAGCCACCTGTATACCTTACAGGAACACAAGATGACTTCAATGTAAGCAACAACAAAAACTGTAGTTTTATCCCTGTATGATTGGCTGAGTAAGAGAGAGAGAGAGAGAGAGGCCTTTTATTCACAGGTTGCTTCCGCTGGATAGGCTGCTCTCTTGATGTATAGTATTTGCAGTCACATTCTCAAATAACTTTGCACAGGGGCTTTCCTCTCCATGAATAAATTCCCGGAGAATTTGGGATTAATTGGAGTAAATTTCTGCAACACCAGGGAAAATGCAGAGCATCAGAAACTAATGGGGGAGTGATCACCAATGTTGTTGTTGTTGTTATGCAGCTCACCACCCCCTTTATGATCACGCGTGCACTCTAGCAATAGATCGCTAGCAAAAAAAAGCACTTACTTTGGAGTATGTGTGAGTCCCTCCCCCTGCAAATACTGCTTTGTAATTGGCTGTAGTTTTTTTTTTTTAATACATCACCAACCCCAAGGTGCAATTCTTTCATTTAAACCAGTGGTTCTGAAAGTGGGCAGTACCACTCCCGGGGGGGGGATTACCTAGGGAGGCACTAAGAGGCAAGGGGGCAGCAGGGGGTGCTAGAGGGGGCCCCTTCAACTGTGTTGTTCACTAATTTACAATAGATCAAGCTATGACACCATGCTGGCAAATTTGGTGGAAACTATCAGAATTTTTTTCCAGACTTTGAAGAGCTGGTACCACTGGATCAAGATCATCAGTTTTGTTGAATAAATTTCAAGTAAAAAGTTTTAGTTTGATTTTGAATAGATATGCAATTAATTGTTACTGTTTTGAAATTTTATTGTTATTATCTTCCTTAGTGCATCATGTAAACCCCTGTTTTGAATAATGCTTTTTATAGGCTAAGGGGTGCTGGGGTTGAGTTTGTGGAACCAAGGGGGGTGGTGGCCCAAAAAGTTTGGGAACCACTAATTTAAACTGAACCGAGTAGCCATTTTACAAACAAAGCAGAGAATCACATCAATGCACCATTTGAGTAAAAATTTAAAGTCAGGCGATCACATGTGTGAATGGGTTCTTGGACAAAACACCCCCCAAAAACATTTGTTTCTTGCTATCTCATCTCAACACAGGGGACATAAGAACACACACATGGCCATTAGTACTATTTCAGCGTTCTATCGCTAGTTTTGTACTCGTAAACAAAAAAAATTAAAAATGGGCTGGGAGGGCGGATGAAGAGGACAAATTAAATGGAGAATGGAGAAATAAGCAGCCTCACAAGTAATTTGTGATTATTCCAGCATTCTATTGCTAGTCCTGCACTCACACAAAAAAAGATGGCTTCATGGGAAGGGGTTGGATGAAGGGGAAAGACAAGTGGGAGGGAGAAGTGAGAATGGGGGCACGGGGATAAAAACCTGAACTAAAACTGTGCATAGGACTAGCAATTGATTGAACTAGCAGCTTGGCAGGGAAGGGGGATGGAGCCCTGCAACCATTTCCCGTTTCTTATTTTGAAACCCCGACCTGGATGGCCCAGGCTAGCCTGATCTCATCGATTGCAGAAGCTAAGCAGGGTCAATCCTGGCAAGTATTTGGTTGGGATACCTCCTAGGAATACCAGGGTCGTGACGCGAAGGCAGGCAATGGCAAACCACCTCTGAATGTCTCTTGCCTTGAAAATCCCTCCAGGGGTCACCGTAAGTCAGATATGACTTGACGGCAAAATAATAATAATAATAATAATAATAATAATAATAATAATAATGAAAGCAGAGCTTAGCCCTGCCCTCTTCCCATAGTGACATGGGCTTCCTCCTTTCCATTCAGGGAAAAATCTTTTTGTGGAAGAAGCCTAGCAACAGAAATCTATACAAGTACATTGAAGTTGAGCTGATGCAGGTAAGGTTTTTTAAAAATTCCTATGGTACAAAGGAGTACTTTCCTTGTGGGAAAAGCAGAATACACATATGGATAATCACAAATATACATGGTGGTGGAAAGTGCTGTCAAGTCGCAACCGACTTAGGGTTTTCAAAGGCGAGAGACTAACAGAGATGGCCTGCCATTGCCTTCCTCTGCACAGTAACCCTGATATTCCTTGGTCTCCCATCCAAATACTAACCAGGGTTGACCCTGCTTAGTTTCCGAAATCTGATGAGATTGGGCTAGCCTGGGCCATCCAGGTCAGGGCACAAATTTACATATTGATAGCAAATATACATATGGATAATCATATTGCTTGCTGAGAGTACTGAAAAGGTCTGTAAGACTCCGTTTTCTCCATCTTTTTTAGATTTTGAGTGATATTTTATGGAAGACATACAAAAGTGAAAGAGAATGGATGCAATGCTTTGTGTGCTACATTGGAGTTATAACCAGTATATATCTTTTCCACTATGTAGAAATAAATACAAAGAAAGAATAATGGTAATCAGTACCTTATTTACCCGAAACGAGAAATCCTAATTTTCCTTTCAGGCATTTAAAAAGTTGCTAATACCAAGATGACTTTTTCATGTCATTGCTTTATTTTGTTATTTCATTGATAAATTTAACAAAAGGCCATCTTTATTTGCATAAATTGGATTCAAAAGAAATATCTGGAATGGGAGGGTGGGGGAAACCGCCTTCAGTGTCAAATTAACTGGACTTTCTCCTTTGAGTCCTCATACGAATCCAGGATGGAGATTGCCCCTATATGCCAAAATATAAAAGCGTTGGCTGCATCTAACTAAATAGGATACAGAGCAAAATTAGATTGGATTAGATCAAGCTGTATGCCAGGACACTGACTGAACCTATCAGGAAAAGCAGCAGGTATAAAAATGGTTGGAAGAGGGGCTTGGTACTGATGCCCACTTTCTTCTTTTCATCTGCCTCAGGCTGATCGGCAAGTGAGAATTTTAATTGCCTATTAAACAGGGATTTTTTTCGCCGTTCTGCCTGCAATTTGTCTAAGAGGATTCCTCGGGCGAGGGCTATAGTCCCTGAGATCTGCATCCCAACTAGATGGCAGCAGTTACAGATGGAAACAAGGAACAAATGGAATAAATAAAATAACCATGTTACAAGAAGAAGAACAAAAGGGCTTACGTTTTTTGAGACTGAAATGAAAACTTTTTTTTTACATCAGTACTACTGACGGAGCTGCTCCACACAGACAGATTTCCTGCTGCATTCTCTGCTCAGTCACCAACCAGATCACTAGTTCAAAACACTGGGAAAATGTGGGTACCCACATTGGAAACACATGCATTTCCACACTTGTATATAATGCTATATACAAAGATTGAAAGGATTCCTTGTCTGCATGGTTTCAATTTGCAAGTACAATGGTAGCCCAAAGGCAATGTGGCGTAATGGTTAGTGTTGGGCTAGGATTTGAGAGAACCGGGTTTGAATCCGGACTCTGCCATGGAACTTTTCTGAACAACATAGGGCTGGTCTTTCTTAGCCTAGCCTACACCGCCTCCCCTGGGTTGCTACCTGTAAGGATAAAATGGAGGAGAGCATAAAGACATCATAAGCTGTTTTGGGTCCCCATTAGGGAAAAAAGTTGGGTATAAATATCTAAATGAATAACTAGAGCTGTTTTCAACATGTATCTCTCACAATTAAGAGAGTATGACGAAGGGAAGGTAGTCAGTAAGAGGATACTGGTCCAATGGGGCCAAGGAACAGACAGAGTCAGCAACAGGGTTTGAGCTGATTACAATTTTCTCAGGAGGGTTGCTGATCAATAGGCTAAGGGGCATTTTTCACAGTAGATTTTGCTTCTCTTTTGCCGTGGAGCAAAACCCCCCCGATTTAAATTACTTTTCCATGACAGCTTACCTTCCCCCCTCATCCAGAAGCAGTTTTGATTTTTCACTGGAAGAACCGCGCAGTATTCTGCACCGCTTACCTCTGCTCCCTTGTCCTTCCCCTTCCATTCCACTCATGACTCACCGCCCCAAATCCGCCCAACCCCGCCCACTTTGTCCATGATGCTGCTTCGCTCTATCTGGCCTCTAGATGTCGCTCCCTCGCTGGTGATTTGACAACACTCTCCCGGACGTGCCCGGGCACTGACTCGAAATTGTCTCATCCCCCTCCCCAATTGCCTACTTTGGCATAGTCATTCTGTTAGTATTGCAGTCAGTGGGTGCATGTTTACAGGTGGTTGTATGTTGCTGCCACCCACAACGTCCGCTCCCTCCATTAGGGGTGATTCCAGTAGTGCAGCCTTGCCAACCTCTCTCCTCTTGCTGTACAAATTGTAAGCAAAAAGGAAAACAGCAGTGCAGAATGCCTTGTGCCATATGTACATGGACTCTCCGCGTCCCTCGGACTTGCTAAGCCGAGGTCCCCGAGTCCGATTGGTCAGGTACGTAGTATGCGCCAGCTGTCTTTCTACTCGTGGCCATTGATATCCCTCTTTCCATTTAATACTGTTACTCCCCTCTTCCAGGCTGCAGAGTTGGCTACTACCATCAACTCATCGTGGGCATGGAGTTCTGTGTTTTAACCATGCATTGTCCATGACGATTGCGGCGGAGGGACCGAAGTTATGTGGCCTCCAATGGCTCTCTCCCCCAACCCAACTCCCCCTTGCAATGACGCCATCACATGAGACTACACCGCGCGTGCTTGCAAAGTACAGTGCTCTGCCCTCCTGCACTGAGAACCCCCTGCGCAAGCGCTCATTGGCAAAAAGGGGGGGGAAAGTGAGGCAAATTGGGGGGGAAAATCACAACTTCACATAAACACTTATGGGATCTGTGCTTGCAGCGACAGACCAAGAGAGGGATCTTGGGGAGTTAGTGGATAGCTGAATGAAGATGAGAAACCACTATGCGGCTGCTGTAAAACAGGCAAATTCCAATACCTACTCTCTCTGGTATCAGAGGAGCATGCCTATTATTTTGGGTGCAATGGAACACAGGCAGGATGGTGCTGCTGCACTCATTTTGTTTGTGGCTTCCTAGAGGCACCTGTTTGCCCACTGTGTAAACGGACTGCTTGACTTGATGGGCCTTGGTCTGATCCAGCAGGGCCTTTTGTGTGTTCCTATATTATTATGATTTTATATAATTTTGGCAAGCCTGGAGTTATCCACATTTGCAGCAGCCGCACACAGTGTTGAAATCTTCACTGAGGTATCCGCCACCACCAACACAAGATGTGACTGAATGCCCCAATTTGCATTACCTGTGCTATTTTGGAATGCAAGCACACAATTTTCACTGGCACATCCCCGTCCTTATGCTTACCCCCCCCCCCCATGAACTGCTTATGCTGACTCATGGATATTGTATTTCAAAAATTACTTCCCAGAAAAAGATACCTGACTGTAATAGAATGGGAATGTGTACCTATTTTCTGGGGCCTGACCAAGATGAGACCTTACTTGTGTGGACCAAAATGTGAGTTGCAAACTGATAATGCCCCTCTTTGTTGATTGGATAGGGAGAAGAGCACAAACCAGATTTTTTTTGTGATAGTCTTACCCGGCAAGACTTTGATTTCACGATAGTACACATTAAAGGGAGAGACAAAACAGTTGCTGACCACCTCTCCCGCCTGTATGTGGATTCTGATGTTAACAGAGGTTTGGATGTGTAACCTTATTTTGCTTTCTGTCTTTGGATTTGTGTATGAATCCATGAATGTAAGTGCAGCTACAACACCAAACCAACTCATATGTGTTTAAGAGAACTGTTTTATATCCAAATTCAGAGTGTTGTTTGAGTTTCATTGACCATGGTAGATTAGCCCTTTCTTAGGATGAAACTCAGCTCACATCTGTAGTTTAATATTCCCCGAGGGGACAGACATAAACGAAAAACCACCTTGGTTTCCTTTTGCTACAAAAGATTTGGTCAGGCTGCAGCCTAACAGAGATTAATATCAAACCTTTGAGGGCTCCATACAGAAAACAAGCCCCCTTACAAACGCACTTTGGTGTAATGTTACTTTGTGTTTGTAGCATGTGGGAACGAGGATGGAAGCTCAGTCAAAGCTGCCTTCCAGGCAACATCCTTTTCCCTAATAGGGGGCCATAAAGACCCATTTGTTTCCCAGGTGACAAATCTGTGGAGGCGCCATCATGACTTGCTTTTGCATTTGCTGCAGAGATGGTGTGTAAATAGCAAAGTTGTTCAGATGCTAAAGAATTGAACCCACAGTGAGGTTGGCTTCAGTGGGCTGGCGCAAGGTTGACCCCGCCTTGCATTCTGCACTGTTAGTTAAAATGAGTAATCAGTCCCTGCCTGAAACCCGGAGGCTCCCTTCCTCCCAATGTGTGTTATGCCTGGGAGGTTTCGCCTTGGATTTGCCGCTCTCTAGATGCACATTTCCCCCATCCGAATTCTCAAAACCCTGCATGGGGCACTTACTGTTGAGTTTTGAGAATTTGGCTGGGGAAAATGTGCATCTGGAATTGTGCAAACCCAAGGCAAAACCTGTCGTGCATCAAAGGCCAAGGAGCCCCAGACCTCCTCCTCCTCCCCCCGCCTGGGAAGGGGGGAAACCCCCACCCAGCCTCCCTCTGCGATCCCCCCACTCTTCCTCAACTCGGCGCCCTCCGGCCTGCCTTTCCACCCCACCCCCGGGGTTCCCGAGCAGCTGGGCTCCCGGCTGTGGGGAGGGCCCAGCTGGCCGGTGACCCGCAGCAGCCCCCTCGCTCGACTCGCTCCCGATGCTCAGGTGGAGAAGCCGCCGCCAGAGAGACCTCTGGCCCTTTTCTGCGCCAGCCCAACCGGAAAGCGGATCCACTCCGAAAGGATGAGGGCCGCTGCTTTTTTTTGGGGGGGGATTAAGCCTTCTGTTTCCAGGAACCGAGAAAAAACGGTGATGGGAGGCTGGGGAAACGGGCCAGCGGAAGAGACGGAGGCCACGGCTTTCCCTCTCCCGCCACCCAGAGACCTGGGGCATCAAGAAAGAGCTTCGCTGCCCACCCCCATCTCCATAAACGTGTCCTCTACCCCCTTCTCTAGATGCAAACTTTCCCCATCTGAATTATCAAAACTCAACAATAAGCCCCCCTCTTTCAACACAAACCACATTCATGGCTGCGAGCTGCAAAACCCCTCCGCCATTGGCCAAGAGGGGGCATGTGACCTGACCGCTGGATGCGATTGGCTCGAATCTGCCAGCAATCAAGCGGGACTTTTGAAACAAAGGAAATAAATGAAAATAGTCACCCAACGCTGACCAATCCCTATGCTGTGTAGCGCGGTCAGAACACTGAGCAAGGAAGCGACACCTGCTGGCCGCCGCACAAATTGCAGCAAAAGGGGCGGTGTTTTCAACCAAACATGAAACTCCCCCCAGCCAATCGCCGTTCTTGGGGGAGGGAAAATAGCCGTCATGGGCAGGGGCAAATGAACCGAAGCAAACAATTCTTCATGGGCCTCTGAGCCACAAAACGCGCACCAACAGGAAAGAACGGCTCAAAAGTGGTTTGATTTGCCGCGGTTATAACGCGGCTTTTATTGCTCAATCCGGAAAAATTCGGAGCTGCCATGAATAATCCAAAATTTGCACCGACGCAAATCAGATTTTAAACCGCAGCAAAGCTCCATGAAAAATGTCCCTAAGAAAGTTGGCTGATGGGAGATGATGCTTATAAGATAGTCTCTTGAAAACGTGTTTTCTTTGTGTTTTTGGGCGAAACATACATCAGACTTTGGAAAAGGGGGGCACTTTCCTGCTGAGGGAGGGGGAAAGTTGGGTGTGTGTGTGCAAGAAACAGTTGCCAGTTGGGAGAAGCAAAAGGAAAACTAAACGTGCACTCCTGAAGGTGAGGCCAAAGTGCCATAGGAGCCAGCATAACCCCGCGCTGGCATCCGTGTTACTGTGTGTCATGATAAAGTGGTACTGATGCTAGTGCAGGAGCATTTACACTGGTGCTGTGGAGTGACTCAGCAGTGCAGGCCTTGGCAGCTGGCGCTGCCACGCGGGCATTACAAACCTGGAAGTGGGTACCCACGCCGGCATCAGAGGGGAGGCATTCCCGGGGTTAGGGTTGCCAACCTCCAGGTAATGTAACCACCAACCACACATACATTCAATACAACAGTGGATGTGCAAGAAGTCCACAATTAATTTGAAATATAAATTCTATCAGGTAAGTATCAAGTAAGTCCTTTGAAATAACTATCTTGGTCTCTTCTCAAAACAGATGCTGCAAGATGAACAGTCAAGGAGAATACAATCGTTTCGGAGCACAAAGTCTCAGTTCTTCATCAGTCCTTCAAAAGATGCAATGCATGCAATCATATATCATCATCCATGATACCAGGTTTCAAAGAATAACCTTTTCCAGAATAAAGTGCATAATGCTTCCCCAGAGGGGTAAGATGCTGAGTTCCTTCCACTCCTGGTAAGGACTCAAGTGGCGTATATGTAGCTATAATATATTGGCATTGTTATCAGCATTGCTCCTGTACTGGTTTTCTCATCCTTCTGATAATAGTACAATGGTGTCTTTTTTTCTCCTTAACCTCCAGGTAATAGCAGAAGATCTGCTATTACAACTGATCTCCAGCCGATAGAGATCAGTTCACCTGGAGAAAATGGCTACTTTGGCAATTGGACTCTATGGCATTGAAGTCCCTCCCCTCCCTAAACCCCATCCTCCTCAGGCTCCATCCCAAAAACCTCCCGCAGGTTGCAAAGAGGAACCTGGCAACCCTACCCGGGGCAGAGCTGACATTAGTCAGGCTTCCAACCCCTTTTTGGCCTGGGAACACCCCTCTATGCTGCAGCATTGTTATGTCTGCAAAATAGCTGGCGTAGCCCCATGTAACTCCATGGAAGAGTTTCGTGGTGTTGTTTTTTTGATGCTTTTAAAACATTTATTTTCTGGTTGAGAAACCACTCCCAGCTGCCGCCTATCTACCCACCGTTCAGGAATGGGCTACCCAAGTTTCTGTCTGATGTTGGCTGAAATTGAGGGAGTCACTTAGGAGACTGCCCCATTTACACGGTAGGGTCATCTTCAGCTTTATCCCCCCCCCAATCTCTTGTATAAAGAAAACGAATGTTATAAAGTTGCCTTAAGTTGCCCCTGCTCTCTCCTCTAAAGCTGTTTCAATTCTGCCCGAGTGCTTGTGAGAGTGGGGACCATATCCACCCTGGTTGATGAGAGCAAACTGAAAGGTGCAGGATATTGCAGGCAACTGCTCACAGCTTCCACACACGTGCATTCTCAGCATTTGCATTAACAGGCTGTGACGAACAAAGAGTTAATATTTGAGAAAAGCTCAGAAGGAGAAGAAGAAACTAGCAGGGAGTGGTTGGAGCTAAGGAGCTCTCTCTTTTCTGAAAGAAGGGATTGAGTCTGTTTTGGTAACCTGCCTGTTGAGTTGCTTTTTGACTCTGGGAACCTGAGGGTTCAGATTTGCCTAAGAAGTGAGGCAACTCCTGTGGAGTGACAGGCAGAGATTGGGAGGAAAGAGTCCCTTTCTCAGGTCACTGGAAGGGAATAGGCTCTGGGAAGGAGATATTCCAGATACAGGGTTTTGTTAAGGGATGACTGCCACAGAGGTGGGGTAGATCTATAGAGAGAACTAGGAGAGAGATTTGAGGAGCAATCTCCATAGTTTTTTGTTCTCTGGGGGAGAGATTGTATAATCTTAGGGTTGCCAGGTCCCTCTTCACCACTGGCAAGAGGTTTTGGGGGTGGAGCCTGAGGAGGGTGGGGCTTGGGGAGGGGAGGGACTTCAATGCCATAGAGTCCAATGACCAAAGAAGCCATTTTCTCCAAGTGAACTGATTTCTATCAGCTGGACATCAGTTGTAATAGCAGGAGATCGCCAGCTACTGCCTGGAGGTTGACAACCCTATATAATCTCCATACTTCCCTGTTAGCTAGGCAGAAGTCTGAATAGGAACATCTATAGGAGGTTCTGGGAACTGAAATGAATTTGGGAACTTAATTTAAGAATTGTGATTCTGTACTAACTAAGCCCTCTAAGATCTATGCCTTCCCTACCTATCGTTTTCCCTCGGAGTCTATCCCTTGTACAGTGTTTAATAAATCTCTGTTACTTGATTGTTAACTTGAAAAAGCCTCCGGTGTATCATTTCTACTGAGATAAAATAGGTAAAGCAACTAAGGAGAAAAATTATAACTCTCATCGAACATTTTGGCAAAGTCTCTCTCTCTTGCTCTGTATGCACGGATTGTGATACAGGCCTTTGCAGCGTGCCACGTGACAGGTTCAGCAACAGCTGACACCCGCATGCTCTGCTGGAATGGAAAGTGTTTGGAAAATAGATCAAATCCGGAAAGCTGTTTAAGTTGGACCACCGTCTGAGCGCCGAAGCCTGACGGTAACGGTGTCTATTCTGCGGCCTTCTGATCTGAGATTTCTCTCTCCCTCGCCTGCCTTTGTGGTGTTAGCAGCCGTCGGTAACCGAAGAGCCAGCCTGCTGCGGACTCGGCTACAGCCGATGCTCTTTCAGGGTCAGCAGCCTGGAGGGAGCCCCGCTGTGCTCGAGAAACCTCTTTTTCTTCTTTCTAGTTCCTGCTGCTTTTTAGACTGGAGGCTGCTAAACAGAAATACCAATGACTCAGGGTGTTTTATAGCGGCCAGAGAGGAAGGATGCCTTTTGCTGGGCTTTCCCCTAACAGAGTATGGTTCTAAAGCTGGCTTTGAAAACATGCCTAATTCTTAGCCTTATCATGCAGAATAAATTAAGCACATTAAGTTTTCATTATGTCTGTAAGCCCTGACCAGGATAGCCCAGGCTGCATGATCTTGTCAGATCTCAGAAGCAAGCAGGGGCAGCCCTGGGCAGTACTTGAATGGGAGACCACCAAGGAAGTTCAAGGTTGCTACGCTAGGGTTGCCAGGCCCTTCTTTGCCACCGGCAGAAGGTTTTTGTGGTGGAGCCTGAGGAGGGCAGGGTTTGGGGAGGGGAGGGACTTCCAAGCCATAGAGTCCAATTGCCAAAGTGGCCAATTTCTCCAGGTGCTGATCTCTACCGGTTGGAGACCGGCTGTAATAGTGGGAAATCTCCAGCTAGTACCTGGAGGTTGGCAACTCTATGCTACGCAGAGGCATGCCGTGGCAAACCACCTCTGTTAGTCTTTTGCCTTGAAAACTCTATGGGGTTGCTATAAGTCGGACGGTAGAAGAAGAAGAAGAAGAGTTGGTTTTTATATGCTGACTTTCTCTACCACTTAAGGGAGAATCAAACCGGGTTACAATTACTTTCCCTTCCCCTCCCCACAACAGACACCCTGTGAGGTAGGTGGGGCTGAGAGAGTGTGACTAGCCCATGGTCACCCAGCGCATGTGGAGGAGTGGGGAAACAAATCCAGTTCACCAGATTAGTGTCCACCGCTCATGTGGAGGAGTGGGGAATAAAGCCTGGTTCTCCAGATTGGACTCCACTGCTCCAAACCACTACTCTTAACCACTACACCATGCTGGTAAAAAAATGAGCAGGAACTGAAGCAGGAACTAGAGATGCTATTGAGATGCCACCAAAAACTGTCCAACTGGGATCAAGACCCCAAGGAGTTAGGTTTCTAGGTTTGGGGGCGACGGAGAAGGAGAGCCTAGGGTTGCCAGGTCCCCCCTCGCCACCAGTGGGAAATGGGGGGAGGGTAGGTTTGCCAGATCCTGGTTTGGAAACCCCTGGACATTTGGGAGTGGTGACTGGAGAGGACAGGGACCTCAGTGGAGTACAATGCCATTTGGAGTCCACCCTCCAAAGCATCCATTTCCTCCAGCGGAGCTGATCTCTGTATTCTGGAGATGAGCTGGAATTCCAGGGAATCCCCAGGTCTCACCTGGAGGCTAGGGGAACCAGCTGTCAGTCTGGCAGAGGTGAGAAATATAGTCCAGAGAGGTCTTGGGCAGTCCAAGTTCAAGAACAGAACTGCAATCAAAGATCAGAAGGGCCAGAGGGGGCAAATATAGTCCTGCACAGGTAGGAGATCCAAGTTGCAAGAACAGCAGTTGAAGATCCAGAGGGCAGAAGAAGGCAGATGAATCCAGGGCAGGCCATGTTGAATTAGCTACTTTGTGTTAGAGGGGAGTAGGCCTTTATCAAGGCAGGGTCTTCTATAGTGAGAGAATTTGCCAGAGACTAAAGATCATGCTTTGAGGCTGGGATGGTAAGACCCAGTGAAGCTGGGATGGTTTCTGGGGACAGCTGACTGGATTTCTAAATTCAGGGAAATACCTGGAGATTTTGGGAGTGGAGCCTGAGGAAGGTGGGGTTTGAGGAAGGACTTCAATGCCATAGAGTCCAATGGCCAAAGCGGCCATTTTCTCCAGGTGAACTGATCTCTATCGGCTGGAGATCAGTTGTAACAGCAGGAGCTCTCTAGCCACTACCTGGAGGTTGGCAAGCCTATGTCTGTGGCAGAAAGGCGGTCTTGATGGCACAAGTGGAAAAGTGCAGGTCTCAAGCATGGGATTTGGGAGGAGAAGGTAACTTTTTACCAGGGCTGGAGGATCCAGGGGAACGTGGCCTAAACCGCAAGCCCATTATACTCTACTACCGGTAGTTTATTTACTTATTTATACCCAGTTTTCTCCTCAAAGCAGTTTATAACATTAATTACCCCTCCTCTTGCCTCCACAGCTCTGCAAGGTAGGTTAGGCTGAAAGAGAGTGACTGGTAAAGGCTACCCAGATTGCTTCATGGCAGAGTTGTGTTTTGAAACTGGGCCTCCCACATCCTAGCCCAACAACTGTTTCCAACTCAAGTGCCTATGTTTGTTTTAGTGTCGGTTTATTGCTATTGTCAGTAGAGCTGCCCGGCTGCCCGCTATAGCAAGAGGTAGGGTTGCCAACCTCCTGGTGGTGACTGGACATCTCCTGCTATTACAACTGATCTCCAGCTGATAGAGATCAGTTCACCTGCAGAAAATGGTCGCTTTGGCAATGGGACTCTATGGCACTGAAGTCCCTCCCCTCTCTAAACTCTGCCCTCCTCAGGCTCCACCCCCAAAATCTCCAGGTATTTCCCAACCTGCAGCTGCCAACCCTGGCAAGAGGCCTCCCACCAGTTGCCCCCACTCCTCACCGCCACTCCGAGCCATGGTGGGAGAAAAAGATTTTGAAACCGGCTGGCATGCTCTGCGCTGGTACTTCACTTCTGGGTACAACCTGGAAGTGACAGTGGGTAGCGCTAGGAATCACAACATTGCCATTGTCACATTTCCTCCCATTTCCTTGCCTCCCAACCCTAACTGTCAGCAACATAAAAAGCCGAAGAAGAGCTATTTTTTTTAACTTCCAGAAAATTGTACCTGCTTATAATGAACACCCGCCTTAAATAAATGGCAACTTTATTAAGTTACCCCTTCTTCTTTTTAAGCACCCTCCCAAAATTAGGGTCATTAGCTAAATGGGTGGCGTTAGTTAACTTATAATAAAATCACAAAGTTGCAGGGAGGGACTTATGTCTAAACTGAACCCATGTCTGCACTAACCACTGCTTATTTTGGGCAAGGATATAGAAACTCTACAGAATTAGTTCTTCCTAACACAGGCAAATTCTTGTATTTATTCTTTGCACATGTGCAGACCAAATACGCCCAGGGCAGAACAGGAATGGACACATGAAGCTGCCTTATACTGAATGAGACAATTGGTCCATCAAGCTCAGTATTTACTCAAACTGGTAGTGGCTTTCCAGGGTCTGAGGCTCAGGGACTCCTTCACATCACCTACTGCCTGGTCCTTTCAATTGGAGATGCCAGGGACTGAACCCAGGACCTTCTGCATACTAAGCATGGGTTCTAACACTGAGCCATGCCCCTACTCTGCTCTTTCATTGTACGCAAGTCCACTGCAGCCTCTTCCCACCAGTGGGTCCTGCTTAAGTTGCTAGGCTGCAACCCTGACATTGTACTTTTACCTGGCTTGAACAATGCCTGAACACCAGGCAAAATGACCCCTGGTGCTCCTTGCTTATCTTCCTCTTCCCTCTGCCGAAGGGAGATTTTAATTTTACGTTGACCCAGACAAGGGGGGGGGGGGGAAGATGGTGAGCAACACCTTGACCAGGAAGAAAAAGGGGGCAGGAAGCGCAACAGCAGTAGACTCTCCCCTGATGTTTGTGCGTTACCGAAAAACAAAGCTGCAATCTCTGGCTTGGCCACCTAGCAACTTTAGAGCCTTTATTTAATTTGCTTTTTTGGAATATATATGAGCAGCGTTCTCTTAAAAAAATGTTTGCAGTGGCTTATGGTAATGTTGGTAGCTACATCAGAATAATGAATAGTATAAAATCATCCAAAACAACAAAGCAGCAGAATAAAAAAAACATAAAGACAAAAGAACTAACAAAAAAACAATTCAACAGAAACAAAGAACGATCTCAACACAGCCAAGTGCCTAACTAAACAGAAGGTTTCACCCAGCAACTAAAACTTAGGCCAGGTACCAGATGGGGCTGCCAACTCTGGGTTGGGAAATTCCTGGAGATTTGGGGCAGGGAGCCTGGGGAGGGCAGGGTTTGGGGAGGGAAAGGACCTCAGTGGGGTATAATGCCATAGAGTCCACCCTCTAAAGCCGCCATTATCTCCAGGGGAACTGATTTATGTCATCTGGGGATCAGTAGTAGTTCAGGGAGATATTCAGGCTCTACCTGGAGGTTGACAACCCTTGTGCTCTGTGAGGAGGTTACCACAGCTACAGAAAAGGCCTTCAGAAAGCGGGGATACCACAGCAGGATGATCTTAACTGGCAGGCAGGTTCGTACAGGAATAGATGGTCCCTGGAGTACCCTGATCCCAAGCTTCAAAGAACCAACAACTAGGCCTGCAACTCTGGCTGCTTTCACACAAGTTGGACAATGTACTTTCAGTTACAAACAATTGCCAAAACACATCAAAAGTGCATTATGAATTCAATTCAATTCAATACCTTTATTGGCATATAAAAAGTGCATTATCAAACATATGTTAAAGCAGCCTTCATCTCCCTTGCACTGGACATCTATTTGAAGGCCTGGAACATCTCCAGACAGCTTTGAAGGCAGACTGAAATAAGGCATGTTCTTCACAACGAGAGACACTTAGGAGGTATAGCTAAGGCGTGCACAAGTAAAATGAGCTCTCAAGGCATGCTGCTTATAAATAAATCTTATTAAAGCTCCAACTGTCGCCTTCAAACATGTACCCAAAGAGAGACTGTTCATTTGAACAGCCACCCAGTGACAATTCTTTGAAATGCACGCACAGGTCCTTTAAATAAATGTATTAAGCTGACAATAAGGGCAAACATTTATGTCATTGTGGTGCCAGTATTTCTTCAGTTCACGCATTGTTAATTAGGGTAAAAACGAGAGCTTAAAAAATAGTTGTTTCGTTTAAACAACACAGCAGGGCCACTCAGATTAGTTCATAGTCAAAGGCTGCATTTGTTTCGTCTGTATGCCTCTTCAAAGTGGTAATTTTGATTTCCCATTAAATATATAAAACTAGAGGTGGAAAGCTCTGAACACACAAACCAGATTCTGATATCCTATTGAGTCTTCCTTGCCCTTGAGTGGGAGAGTACTATCATATGGTATGACAACCATACGGTCACTATAGGAAATAGCCTCTGCAGGATGACTAACCCTTGCCACAGCCAGAGTGATCCAATGGCAGTTCTGGCCATTGGATCACTCTGAAGGAACTATCTGTGCTAAGAGGTGACACTGCCTACTGTTGTTTCAGACTACTGGTCAAACTAGCAGAATATTGTCTCACTGGCAGAGAAAGGCTTTCTCCAGTTCATCCCACCTGAGACTTTCATTGAAGGTACTTGAGATTGAACTCGTGAGCCAAGCACATGCTCTGCAACCAAGTTACAGCCCCGCTTGTGTCCCAATCAATGATTTATTAATGCAAACCTCCTAAACAAATACAGCCTCTTTCAGTGAGGGGTTAATAGAGGAACTCAGGCAAAACCTAGTCTCATGGATGGGGTTGCCAGGTCCCTCTTCGCCACTGAAGGGAGGTTTTGGGGGCACAGCCTGAGGAGGGTTTGGGGAGGGGAGGGACTTCAATGCCATAGAGTCCAATTGCCAAAGTGGCCATTTTCTCTAGGGGAACTGATCTCTGGCGATCAGTTGTAATAGCGGGAGATCTCCAGGTGGTACCTGGAGGTTGGCAACTCTACTCGTGGAGGTCTTCAACAGTATCGTTCTGCTTCGACCATTAGCAGTTTTCAAAAGCAAAGAACATTCCCCAAATATTTTCAACAGAATTGTTGTGCCTTGCTACCATTAGGATTTACTTGACACTGGTTGAAGACCATAGATAAACACAAAAGGCCTTTGCTTCAACAGAGGACAGATAAAAAAGAACTGGGGGGGGGGGAGTTGAAAGAAGAAGACACAGGTTAGCAGTCTTCCTCTTACTTCCTTCTTAGGAATGCCCTTCAAGGAGGAAAGTAGCAGGGAGGGAAGGATGGACGTTGAGAGCATGGTGGCAGCCATACATTGTACCTTGTAGACAACGTTAACCAGGGATGCAGAGATGGACAAAGGTCCCAAATGTATAGGGTTGCCAGCCTCTAAGTGGGGCCTGGAGATCTCCTGGAATGACAACTGATCTTCAGACAACAGAGATCAGTTCCTCTGGAGAAAATGGTTGCTTTGGAGGAGGAACTCTATTGCATCATACCCTACTGAGGTCCTGCTTCTCCCCAAACCCTGCCCCCCAGACTCCACCCTCAAACATCCAGGAATTTCCCAACCCGGTCCTGGCAACCCTACGAAATGTATTGGTTTTCATTGCCTAAATTTAGTTAAACAAGACCTGGGTTTGAATCCATGTTGTCCTTTGAAACTCATTGGGTAGTCTTTGGCAAGTCACCAACACTTAGCATAACCTGCCTCATTAAGTTGTGCAGAGAAAATGGAATCACCCAAAGCTCCTTGGAAAAAGGGCAACAGTAGGGAGACCAGGTCTCCAGCTTCAGCAAGAGATCTCCCACTCCCCCCTTTTCACTGCCCACTGGCCCACTAAGAGCCAGCAGGAGGAATGTTTTCTTAATGGTACTGCTCCAGCAGCTCAGCATCATTTCCGTTGAACACCTGGAACTGGGGCTCAGGTTGTCAGCGTGCACTAGGAAATGGGCAAAACTCTATGGCTTCACCATAGAGTTTGCTCAAATACTAGAGTGTCATTGTGATGTTACGTTGGCAACATGCACTAGGAAATGGGCAAAACTCTATGCTTTATCATAGAAATTCCTAGTATTGCACAGTGGAACAACTACATCCAGTTTCCATAACTTAACTGTTTATTTTTCCAGGCAGACAACTTGGTTTGAAAAGGAAATATAACAACACTTAAATCTAAAAGCTTTTCTGGTATTTAACCACTAGGCTCAGGCTTCTCCTGGCCTGGTTTAAACAGTCTGTGTAGGCCCAGCATTCTTCCAGATTATTAGCAGGCAAGTGAAGCTGTTTCCCTCCTACTCCCCTGCTTGAGCCTTTCTGGCAGCAAACAACAGTCTACTTAATAAACAACAGTGTATTGATGAAACCTCGTATTTAAAATTTCTCAGCACCCCAACTTTCCACGTCCTCCATAAAACCCTGGACAAGTATTCCTTTTTGAGAATGATTACTTCAGCTTTTTACATTTTGCTTCATTTGTGCCACCGATCCCTGCTAGCCTCCTCAGAGAACTCAAAATCTGCTCTGAATATCTGAAAGTGTTGCTAACAGTAAAACTCGGCTTGATACACCATCCGTCTCAGCCTACATTTTGGTTTTCAACTTTTGACATTGACTGTAAAAAGTAACATAATGCCCTGAGCGTTCAATAGCAAATGTTTTTCTTTCGGCCTTAATGGATCTATGATTGACTGCACCACTCGTTCAAAAGTGTGGTGAGGCAAAGCTCTCTGAAGGGCAGACAAACTGTCAAAATGCATCGACCTCAAATTTAATTGTATATGTTTTTATAAAGACAGAGGTTGATCTGTAGCTGAAATCTCTTTCAGAAGATGTGCAAAACAAAGCCTCTCTAATATCATTAGGTGCAAAAATGGGAAGATGAATTAACCTATATTTAACAGCAAATGGCACACTCAAAGGAATGTCAAAATTATTAAGGTACTTCTCCAATATCTGAAATTAATATGCATTTAATCCAAAACACTAGGATTACTTGAAATGTCTGAAAACAGCCAAATAAACAGAAGTCTTATGGCACCTTCAAGACCAACAAGATTTTACGTTAGCATAAATGTTCACGGACTAGGGCCCACTTGGTTTAGTGAATCTCCTCACCAAGCAGACATTCATATTTCAGGTTATTAAGAAAACAATTGTAAACAAAAGGGTCATGAAACGCATGAAGCACAGGGTGAGATGTAACTGTGTAAAAGCCAAAGAGAATTAAGGAGAGACTGTTCACAATAGCAGTAACTATTGATTGTACATCCTCCTTAGTTTTGCAAAACGGTAATGGCTGGAGAATCCCAGATCCTTCTTAAGTCCTTGGCTGAAAATATCTTGATGAATTCCCATTCAGCAATGTTACATTGGAGTCTGCCTTTGAAGTTCTTTTGCTGGGGAATGGCAGTGGGGACTTAGTTCACGACTTTGAGGAAGTGGGCTCTAATCCATGACAGTTTATATTAGAACAAACATGCGTTACTCTTTAAGGTGTCACAAGGCTCCTGTTTATTTTTGCTGCAACAGATTGCTGCTCCGGAATCTGAAAACGGTACATTTGTACATCTCTCATTAGAAACTTGTGAGCTTATCACAGAACACCAGTCCCCATTCCAGGATAGAACAAGCCAAGCCACACATGTGACAGAACGCAGGCATACCTGAGGCAGGCAGCCTCTGAGTGGATGAGAGGCTATTTTCATTGACAGCCAGGAAGATAAATTTGAATGCAGGGCAAGTCACACATACGGCTGAATGTTCCTGTCTGGCACATGCTAAAAGTGTTCAGCTCGGGAAAGAGAATAACTCAGGGGTTGCCCAAAACAGTACCAATGACTGGAGAATGCAAGCTGTATATGTGTGAGTGACAAAATAGGGTCCCTGTTAATCACTGTCCTGATATCTGTCTCCTGGGGATGCCTTGCTAAAATTTTGTTAGCATGAGTTACTAAAGTTGTCATTCTTCAGGATCCAGCTCCCTTCTTAAAGTAGAATAAAATTAAGAAGAACTGCATTGTTCAAGGATTAATCCTTATGAAAATAGGGGGTTAGATGAAAAGAGGGGCAGGCTTCTGTGAAATTCTGGTGGGTATGGTTCCAAAACAGTTGGACTTGTTGCTTTCTGACTTCCTTGAGACCAAGAACTTTATGCAAAGATTCTGGACAGCCTTTAGCCAAAGGGGACCACAGGCTCAATATTGCATGATTTTTTTTTAAAAGATAGCCACAATCCAATTTACACCGGGAGTACTGCCTCATGACCCATTGCAAAAAAAGAACCCAAAATACACTTACTGAAGAAAAAAACATACATGGCACCGTGAGGCAATGTTTAGTATTTTAAGGACATTAAACAAACCTGTTTACAAAGAGGCTAGTTATTTTATGCTGTTGCACTTTTCAAAACAAGATGATTGAAATTGTAGGTGGCATATCTCATGTCGCAAGTGTTTTTGTTAACAGGAACTCGCCAAAGAAAGAAAAAAAAGATAGATAGATGAATGGTATTCAGAGCAGAAGAAGCAGGTGTTTACGTGCCCTCTCTTAACATTCTTATTCAATTTTTTCCTTCCAACCAAAAGTTATTTTCCTATTTAAAAGGAAAAAGACCCTTTTAAGGGTTTCAATCCTGTCCTCATTCTCCCTGGCACAATCATCAGGTGACCTGGTCAAATGAGGCTTTGAGCCACGTTAATTATCTCCTGCCTGCAATCTGGCACCTATTCACACTCTCTCACAAGCACAAAGTTCTGGGGAGATTGAAAATCACAACCAAATTTTCAAAGCTCTAATTAATACAGCTGGCAGCAGCTCTATAAATACGTTCCAAGAGCAAGAAGGCAAAGCGAGTTACCTTTCAGAGTCTCCACCGACTGTGTCACCCGCTCTCTGCAGAAAGGAGAAAAAAAAAAGGGACATTTAGCATGTGGGCTTGAAGAAGTCAAAAGAAAAAAAAAAGTCCCAAACAAACATGATGAAGCCTACGCTATCGACAGGAAAGGAAGACCACAGAAACAGCCCAAATCAGCATTTTGGTAGCTCTAACGGGAAGGATGCTGAACACTCACATTCACTTTGAGCAATGATTTTCACAAGAATAAGAAAACAAACACTCAGTGTAGGACGCAGAAAACGGGACTAATAAAAGACTCGTGGTGCAGCCATAAGCAGAGTTATGGCCTTCTAAGCTCATTGATTTCAATGGACTTAAACTAGCGTAACTCTGCTAAGGATGGCACTATAAAACTTGCTTTCTGCATGCCCTCTGGCTGCATATATGTGATTTTGCCTGGACACGGCTGTTGCAGTGATGTCATAGAACGTTCATGAATATTACAACTATAGAGAGGGAAGAACCAGTTTTCTGAAGGTTGTGTGACCGCAGCCCCAAGCTCCAGCAACCCCCAATGCCCGCCTTCTCCTCCAAAAATGCATCCAGCCATTTTAATGACTGTTAATGCTTGCTGGGGGCAGTGTAGACAACTGGGGAAGGCAATGGCAAACCACCCCGTAATCATAGTCTGCCCAGTCAATGTTGTGATGTGTCATCACCCCATGAGTCAGTAATGGCCTGTTGCTTGCACCTTTACCTTTTAATGGATTACTGTGTAATCCACCTTGAGTCTCTGTGAGAAAGGCAGGCTATAAACAAATATATGAGGTAGCCTGTAGCAGGAGAAGATGGGTGCAGAAGTACACACCCAAAAGCACATTTTCCCAGCTGCACATGCAGAAAACTACTTCTCTGTATAGTGATCTTGTTTGCTAGTTTGGGGCACATAGAGAGGGCTAATTTTGTTGGAGGGGGCGGCGGCTGAAGGATAGAAGACTGTTTCCGATATTCTTTGGGAGGACATAATTTCTACACCATTTTTGTCCAGTGTACAACTCAATTTTCCAGAGGGGGAGGGGGAAGAAGGCTTTTTTTCCCCCTCCCCTATGAGCTGAGCACACAAGAAGATGGTGCAGCCAGCCAAACAGCTTGAAAGCCCGAACAGGCAAGCTCTAAAACTGTTGTACCATTTGTCTATTTGCAAACATTGCTCCGATGTGTGAACAATTTCAGAACTGCACTCTGGAACTTTAGCAAGGCAGTCGTTAGCGATCACATCAGCCGCTCGGAAGGAATTTGGCACATGATGCTTTCCTCCTGGGTGAGGTTTTCTATATCCTAAGACTCCCATACATAATAGCTGTTGCAAATAACCTCTTTTTTTGGCATGCAGCGGCTATCCATCCAAATACATCTAGAGAAGCAAAAATGCTCATTTCTTGAAAAAGTCTGTCACTGCATGAAGGGAGTTTAGGATAGTCTTTTCCCTGTTGCAGGGTCAGTGTAAGAGCAGAACTAAAGCTTGTGTGTATAGTTCCAAAATGCTTTTCCCTGACCTTTTTTAAAAGCAGAGGTCTGTGGCCGTGTGGGCGGCGATTCTTCAGGGGATGGCATGGAGCAAAGGCTATTCATTCAATTTCCTTCCTCATGCCATTTTCCCAGCCAAAAATTACTACTACCAAACTGCTTTTACCCTTTCCCATGGGAAATCTACTGATATTTCTTCCACACTATGGGTAAAAGCAATTGTGGGGGGAACCTTTGGGGGGGGGGAAATGCCATTTTGGGAACAAGTTAAATAGCCCCACTTGACAGATTCAGAGCTTAAAATGCTGCCTTCTATTGAAAAGGGGGGGATAACAACCAGACAACATGTAGGTCTGCCTTCAGAGGGCCACAAAGAACAAAGTCCAAACCATGCCAAATTTGCTTATTGGTAGAATTCAAAATTGTGCATGTTTCACCATGAACAGTATAACCAATGGTTTGCACAAGAATGCATCAGAGATCAGGATTTGCAAATAATACAAGGGTTATTCTGCTAATTTCACACTTTTCAAATACGGATAAGTGGATTTTCCTTGATCAGTTCCGCAGATGAGCAGACACAATGTGCTGTAGTTTTCAGTTCCTTCAGCATATTTGCATCTTCTCCTTGTGTTACTGATACAGCTCTGCAAACACTGCAACATGTGATCAAACCGGTAACTCTGTTTAGACTCTTTTTGTGTGGTTTGCTAATGCATGGGAGCTTGCATGTGGAGGTCAGTAAAACACTACACCAAAAGAATCTTGAGAAAATTACTTATCCAGTCAAGGGCATGTAATTGTCTCAAGATTCAAACCGGTAACTCTAACAGAGTTACCGGTTTGATTGCATGTTGATTACTATTTTGCAGTACCAGTGATGTGGAATGGGTAAATGATGCAAATAGCAGGAAGGAAGTAAAAACTGTGGCAAACTCTGCAACACAATTTTGGAAATCCAAGCAGAAACAATTCCTAGTGTATCAGCTTCACTTCCCAAACAATGCCAGGTAGCTCAGAACTCCAGATATCCAAGGAGAAATTCTGTTTGTTGAAATTAGGCAACTTTTGGCATTAGCCAATTATTTTCAAAATGGCAGTTTGCACAATTTCCACGTGCCTATTTCCTGGAGCAGAATGCCATCCTGAGTTGTATTAATTTTCATGGCACTTAAATATCAAATTGGGGAAGAGTTGATACAGCTACCAAACAGTATTTCAATGACCTAATGGCTGTTCCTGTGCTATTAAAACAACTTTGTATTTTTTTGTACTTCATGAAGACAGTTTCAGAGGGTAGCCATGTTGGTCCGCAATAAACGAGTTAGATTCGAGTCCGATAGTGCCTTAGAAACCAAGAAGATTTTTAGGGTATAAGCTTACGCTCCCTTAATTAGATCTGATGAAGGGAGCTTTGACTCTCAAAAGCTTATATCCTGAAAATCTAGTTGGTCTGTAAGGTGCTACCGGACTCAAATCTACCTTTTGTACTTGTGGCTCTGTGTATGTATGTCTTGGGGGGAGGGAGTAATACACTCTGCCTGTACACCAGCTGCAAGGAGACCCAGGTATTACTATTGGCTTGGATCACACAGAGCCTTTCCACTGACGAAAGGATTTCTGTCACTGGAGTGTGACTTTGTCTCTTCCCCCCTTCTGCTGCAGCTCCAAATACCACACAAGGTTGCTCACAGGAGAAAGAGGACCCTGCAGGAAGATCATCTGGGTTGCATAGGAAGGGGGAGAAGGGAAGCTATTGTGATTCGGAAGTGTAAGGTGCATTAAAGCACATCAGAGAGTTCCTAGGATCATGACAGCTGTTTATTTTCCAAGGGAAGAGAGCCATAAAATGCACCAAGAAGTCAGAGAGAGCAGGAATGTATTTCCACAGTGAAATAACCATTTGACTACCTGCCAGAGAGGACAAGATGGATAGCGGCTGTAAAACACGATCTAGGTATTGAGATGTGTGGGACATGCACTCTAGGTTGATAGGGAGATTGGGGTTCACCTCCCTAAAACTGGACTAGGAAAGGCTTTCTGTCAAGGAAGGCAGGAAGGGTTAAAAGGCTGGAACATTTATTAGTCTTTGTTCAAATGCTTGAGGTCAGATTCCCCTACATGAAATAGGCGAGGGTCAGAATGGGCATTTGTTCCACAGACATCCAGGGGGGGATGTCAGAGGTAACTCTTCCATCGTATTATGTTTAGTTTAGAGTTATATTTTCCTGTTCTTTTCAATAGATCTGTAACCAATAGGCATGGCAGTATTTTCCCTGCCTTGTGCTCTAGCATCACCTTTAGCAATGAAGTGTTTGTCCTGCTGAAGAGAGCAGACTGTGATCCAGCTCCTCCTTGCACACCTTAGACCACTCTCTCACGCTTAGATAAGCATGCTGGGAGGGGGGAGCTTGATTGGGAAACTCTGCCCTTTTTACATGCTCAGAGGCAGCCTTAACCAGTGTTCCCCAAGTCATTGGTAATGTGGGAGGCTGGGTTCATAAATCGGGGTGGTGGCACAGCAAACAGGAATGTGCTTACATGCACACTAAGATGCCACCTGCATGTAAAAACACATAGGGCGAAAACGCACGGTCGCTTTATCCTCTTTTAATTCCTGCTTTAGCCAGGATCGAACACACATTAGGCATCATACAGACTTTGAGTTGAATAGTAAAGGGTGATCTCCTTAACTATTCCACTAGTAGCAGTTATTTGAACAAATAAATATGTTATTTGAACAATATTGGGTTAATATTGAATATCAAGTTTTAAAACTTGGGTTTGATTCCCCACTCCTCCATGTGAGCGGTGGAGGCTAATCAGGTGAACCGGGTTGGTTTCCCCACTCTTACACATGAAGCCAGCTGGGTGACCTTGGGCTAGTCACAGCTCTCTTAGAGCTCTCTCAGCCCCACCTACCTCACAGGATGTCTGTTGTGGGGAGGGGAAGGTGATTGAAAGCTGGGTTGATTCTTCGTTAAGTGGTAGAGAAAGTTGGCATGTAAAAACCGACTCTTCTTGTTCTGCAGCCTAAGCTACCTCACAGGATTGTTGTGAGGATGAAATGGAGGCGAGGAGAACAATGTAAGCTGCTTTGGGTCCCCATTGGGGAGAAAAGATAAATGTATAAATGAAGTATATAAATAAATCAGACACAATTTCCCCCTACACTTTTCCTTTGCCATACTACTTCATGGCTTCTAGAAAAAATTGGTAGTGGCTAGATTGCTGTAGCGTTTTGGTACTATAATTGTTGCCATATCTCAGCAGCAAAAAGGGCTAGAGGCTTCCTTTTTCACAAATGAAATCTGGGAATTCAGAGGAACTAGTAGATCATGACGATCGAGCATTATAATACTGCAATGATCCAGGTTTTTTTTAAAGCCCTCAAAAAAGTCCTCTGATGTTACAAGGGAGGTAGGAACGGCAGCTGTGGGAAGCTGAAGCAAGTAATATGGTGAAACTCAGTCTGAACAATTTGCACCTTCCTGTCCACTCAGCACACAAATGTGCACTGACTGCAGTCTTTCCAAAAAGATTATATCAGACCACCTTTGTGAAAGATTGGAGCAAAGCAGGTGAAAATTCAGAGTGGACCATTAGGGGATGACATTATATGAGTGCTTCAGTAAAATCTGCTCCGATTTCGATGCCAAACTGGAATGGGTTCCATATGGAAGCAACCTTTCTCTTGTGACTTTAATTGGACTTTTGGCCAGTGTGGAACTGTCAAGGAGCTCTCAGCTCTTACGGATATTGTCTTTGCAAGCTAATGGTACATGCTCTTTCTCGGACCTTGTAGAAGATGTTATCAGGTCTTTAAAGCAACAGCAGCTCAGAGATTCCTCCTCCAGCAATGTGAGGCAGTATATTGACCTTGACCTAGGACTTGAAAAACTATTCCTCTGATGCTACAGGCATATTTGTTCCATAAACTTAAACTGGTTTAGTAGGTATTGTATATGCAGGGAAGTCAGGGAATTGTAGTTCTTTGAAGAGGAATGCCAGATACCAAAGAAATTAAAGAGGAATGCTAGATAATAATAATAAAAAAAAATCAGCGCCTGCACAAGATACAATCCCAAGGATTCTTTGGGGAAAGCTAAACTGATATAAAACCAATATAAGTGTGTAGTATAAGGCATGTCCTAAAATGTTACAGGGGGAAGCTCTGAATTGATTGTCTTGACAAGCTACTTTTTACTATTTCCTTTTGAAGGAAAAATAGTAGCTCTGCCACACCAACACTGTAATTACACTGGAACGTACAAAAGTATGTGGCTGAGGGACATATACTCATAGATGTAATTTATCATGTACAAACATTATGACTACCTATATATACTGACTAAAATACATCCAGGTTACAATCCACAATAATTCTACTGGCGTAGAATCAAGAGTCCTTATGCAGTTCCCTGAACTTGTTCTTCCATGTGTCGTGGGTATCTCTTCAACGATGCAACACCAGTAGATCAGTTAATAAATAAAGACAGATATAGCTTTATTTATTAACTGATGTACTGGTGTTGCATCATTGAAGAGATACCCAGGACACATGGAAGAAAAGTTCAGGGAATTGCATAAGGACTCTTGATTCTACGCCAGATAAAATTATTGTGGATTGTAACCTGGATGTATTTTAGTCAGTATATATAGATAGTCATAATGTTTGTACATGATAAATTACATCTGTGAGTATATGTCCCTGAGCCACATACTATTTCCTTTTGCACATTGTGCAAACACCTTCCATCCAATGGTAACAGAATTCCTCCTTGTAAACTAAGCTGCCTGAGATAGTATTTCCAATTGCCATTGAATTTAATTTTTAAATCATCCGCAGCACTTCCAGAATGTGCTCCTGTCATAGATCGTGGGCTTAGAGTCCAGTGATCATATTACACCTGCTTTGCATTCTTTTCATTTGCTGCTTAGAAAGTGGGGGCAGATTGAATGGGTTATCCTTCATGAAGTCATGTTGAGTCTTGAAAGACGGATATACCAGAGCAGATACAAAAGCACATTTAAAAATACGGAAAGATCCAAAATACAGAACACTTCTGCTCCCAAGTATTCGGGATAAGGGATACTCAACCTGTACCATTCTTCATCAGCTTTTTTCATTTAAGTTATAACATTTACGCCAAACATTGCTATACCTTGCCTGAGTGGAAATGGCTCTTTGGAGACAATGGGATTTTCTTTGCTGAACAGGGTACCTCCACTTTTTAAAAAGTCACTTCTGCTGATGTAATGGTTTTTGTGTCAGCCAAAGTGGACTGCAGGATCCATGCCAGTGTGTCACCAACTCAACCGACGTCAACATGCTTTAGCATATTTGAAACAATGCCAGCACCTAGCCCTCTTTCAGAAGTTAACTGCTTTTAGTGATCTTCATACATAACACCACGGGCAGTACAGAGAGAGGCAACTCTGCTCCTTTAAAAGGACCAGATAGATGTTGAAACATTTCACCTGTTTTCAAAACATGCCAAATGGAACTTAAAGGGGAAAAAACTCCAACCTTCATCTGATGGTAGTCATCAAATTTAATTATTCTGCAGCGGAAGCTGCGTCATGGGGTGATAAATATCAATTTGGCCTGGTTGCTAATAGGTTCCTTAACAAATTCTAGGAAATTTGGGTTTAATTAATGAAGGTCTGACACCGAAAGCCCTACTTAGCTTGAGGAGTCCTTTATCATGCGAGCAGCCCTGTTGACTGCAAAGGAATTGCTCATGCAAGTGTCCTTCAAGGTTACCACGCCAGGTCCTTAATTATCATCATCTTCTGACATAACATCCTGATATCGTATTAATGGCTTGACAACACAGAACACTTCATGTGTTCCAGCCGTTAATTTGCAATTCACAAGCGGGATTAATTTGGAGGCATCTGCCAGAGACGCAGCCACAACATCTAAGCAAAATGAACAGCTCCTATTAAAGTTTCAGCAAGCTGAGAGTGAAAATAGCTGCAACAATAAGACAGTGGATAACAGCTCCTCTTTGGATTCTGGCAGCTTTCAAGGCTTCATCCAGTAGGGTGCTGGAGCAGTTCCGGACCTGGGGAGGCTGCCTGCCTGCCCACCATGGGCCTGCCTCTCTGGGGGTTTTGTGGGCTTGGTGCTGCGTCGGGCCGTGGGCCGAGGCGCGGCCAGCTGGGCCAGGAGATTGGGGTTTACTGGCGGCCCTGTTTCCCCCTGCAGAGACAGTTGCCATGCAGGCCTGGCTCTAGGTAAGTGTGGTGGACAGAGTCCTGAGGTGCAGCAAGCCACCTTTGTCTCAGGACAGCACCAAACCGGGATCTCAAATTAAGGGCTGTTGCAGATTTATTAGCCATAGTCGGTACTACCTGCGGTTTGTTACAGTGTCAAAATTCACAAACCACGGTTTGTTGCATACCACCACTCCGCATGGCCATCCAGCCATAGCCGTGGCTGTATAGGAAAGATGTCTTCCTTGCTAGGAGATGGCAGAAAGGCAAGAAGCAGACAGAAGAGAGTTGTTCAGCGCACAAACTGGGATTTGTTATTTATGTCTGGTGGACTACCCAGGTCTTGTTACAGAAACCACAGTTTATTGTGACATCTAAATGAAGCCCTGGTTGGAAGACATGCAATAAAATCTTCTTGCTAAAGTTAAACTGATGCGAATCTGGTCAGTGCCTAGATGGGAGGGAGACCACTTGTACTCTGCCTGGAGATCCTTTCCTTTCTTTTATCCCTTAGAAGCTCCTTGATCCATTGATCTTGAGCAGCATAGTTTTGAATCTAATGTTTGGGGGATATAAGGACTGAGATAAATTTTGCCACTGCCAATGTAGCCTTGGGATCTCTATCACTTAATAAAAATGGCATTATATCAGACACAGAGGCATTGAATTTATGCATGAAAAGAGGAGAGCTATATCGTGCTCTAACATCTTCATAGAAATGGCATTCCAAGAGTACATGAGCTTATGAGTCAATGGAGCCAGAACAGCACAGACAAGTCCTTTCTGAGTATGGTAAATTCAAAATTCTGACTTGCGTAACCATTGAAGGGTCTGTCTGAGATCCAGAATGGAAGGCAGGCAGAAAATTCTGGGTACTGTAAGAAATAGCACATGGTTTAAAACACTCAGTATTTTCTTCTCAGTCTCAAAGAGAAAAGTGGGTTAGTAAATGAATGCATAAAAGATCAGATTACTGTTGTAGCCATGAGAAGGGATTTCCTTGAAACTGACAGTCATCCATTATCATCGGGGGAAAAAATATTATCTGTAGCAGTTTGATAACACTATCATTGTGTTAATGTCATCTGGCCCAGATAATAACATGCTTTGCAATGTTTCACCAATAAAATACAGCAATAAGAGATAATTTTTTTAAATTGCATGAAGATCTAAGTCAGGGGTCCTCAACGTGGTGTCTGTCAGCGCATGGTACCCTTTTCTGGGGCCCACCAAGTGTTTTTAGGAAGTGGGTGGGGTCCAGGAGGGCTTTTGCCCAGCAAGGCTTCTGGTTGGCTATTGGAGATTTGATTGGCTGTGTAGATTTTTTTTAAAAAATATTGCTTTGGCAGCAGCTGCCACCACAGCACAAGGATCTGCACTGTGTCGCTGAAGTTAAGCTGTGGCAGCCGTTTTGTGGCTGGTTCCGTCTCCTGCAGGAACAGTTTTGTTCCTGCGCCCACCACGTCATGTCAGTATTTCAAATAAAAACGTCTTTCAAGCCGAGGCACTTTTCTGAAACCAAGAATTTGGAACATAGGAACATAAGAAATGCCTTGTTGGATCAGACCAAGATCCATCAAGTCCATCAGTGGGCAACCACGTGCCTCTAGGAGGCCCACAAACAAGATGATTGCAGCAGCATTGTCCTGCCTGTGTTCCACAGCACCTAATATAATAGGCATGCTCCTCTGATCCAGGAAATAATACGGATGCATCATGACTAGCATCCATTTTGACTAGTAGCCATGAATAGCCATCTCCTCCATAAACGTGTCCACTCCCCTCTTAAAACCTTCCAAGTTGTAAAATTACAGGTAACCAAAATAAGCCTTTCAGGACAAAGGACCAAGGACAACAGCACAGAATGTTCTGTACGCAGATACAAACCAGAGAAAAGGAGATGTGGGTGACCTTTCCATTGCATGGCTTTGCTCTTCCCTCCTCTGGAATTCTGGATTAACTAGGAACATTTCTAAAATTAATTCCAGGATGGGAGCGGGCACATTCGTTTAATTCATTTGCATCTTCCCCATCCTTGAAGTAGTTAAATGGGGGGGGGGTGGAAGGCAGCCTGATGTTACTGTCCCTGCCTCCATCCAGAGCCGCTGATGCTCCTTCTGTGCTTATTCCATGGGAAGGCATCTTGAAATGCGGTAGGCCCTTCTCAAACTCTTGCAAGGCAGGAGACTTGGGGAATGAGACAAGAAAGTGCGCTGGTTGCTCTGGCTCCTTGCAAGGTTGCCAGCTCTAGGCTGAGAAATTGCTGGAGATTTGGGAGACTGGGGAGGGGAGCAAGCTCAGCAGGGGTGGGATGTCATACAGTTAACCCTCTTAAGCTGCCATTTTCTCCAGGGGACCTGATCTCTGTAGTCTAGAGATGAGTTGTAAGTCCAGAAGAACTCCAACCCCCACCTGGAGGTTGGCAGCCCTAGCAGACAGAGGGGAGGGTGGCATGAGGACAACAGAAGCCAGGGCAATATGGTGGTAGCAATGGTGGTCTTGGAAGAGGCTTCTAATCCCCCCAAATCCACCCCCTGAGGCCACGACTTCACTTTAGTTCACCGTAGAGCTACCCTGCTGACCTCCCCATGTTTAATGCATACATTTTGCACTGATTAGAGATGAACAAATATTTCTCATTTTAATTATTTTTATATTGATTTCTGTCTACACTGGCTGCCCATCTCTTCCTGGGCACAATTCAAAATGGTGGTTCTGACCTATAAAGCCCTAAACAGTTTGGAGCCACAGTAGCCAAAAGACCACTGTCCTCTATACTATCCATTCCAGCCCCTCTTTACGAGCCCAACAAAGTATGAAAAAATGCATATAACTGACGAAAAATAACCAAGAAAAACTTACATCTATGGTAAACCTTGAGTATGACAATAGAAAAAATTGGCATGAATTGTTTTTTAAAGTTTGATTCAAACAGGGGAGAAGCAAAACTGAAACAGGTTTTCAGACAAAACAGCAGGGTGAGAAATTTGAAACAATTCCTAGTATTAATAAAAGACTGCAGAAAGCAGTGCCTACCTTATATCTCTCTAGCAAAAAGGCCAAGAGACTAAAAAAAGCCCAGAAAGCTGGGAATTCAAAGGCACTAGTTAAATAGATTGTTATAACATTATTGTGCTATTGTGCTACAGCAATCCAATAATTAGGAGCCCCGTGGCAAAGAGTGTTAAGCTGAAGTACTGCAGTCAAAAGCTCTGCTCACAACCTGAGTTCGGTCTCGATGGAAGTCGGTTTCAGGTAGCCGGCTCAAGGTTGACTCAGCCTTCCATCCTTCCGAGGTCGGTGAAAGGAATACCCAGCTTGCTAGGGATAAAGGGAAGATGACTAGGGAAGGCACTGGCAAACCACATCCTTGGAAACGTCATGATGTGGCGTCACCCCATGGGTCAGGAATGACCTGGTGCTTGCACAGGGGACCTTTACCTTTTTAATCCAATAATTGCAGGTATTTTTTAAAGCCCCCTAGAGGTGGTGGAGGGAATGGCTGTGGCAAGGGAAGTGCCGTGAAAACTTCTGCATGGACACTTGTTTGCCTCTGCCTCTTTGGAATGCAGTAGCAACAAGACCAACATGGAGAATCATTGCTGTGTGGAAGCAGCCTTGATATGCTCATACATGTGACTGCATCAAACTTCTTCACGTATAATACTTTAGTGAAATTCAGCACACTTCTGCACATTGGTCAATCACCCCATGGAAGCAATTTTGATGACCCTTACATACAGTTTTTTTAAAACAATTTTTAACATGTATACGCACACTGAAATGGTTACAGATTTTCTATTCCTTGGCTCTATCATCAACCAGAAGGAGTGTCAGTTCCCAAGGCCAAAGGGAGAGGAGTGTAGTCAAGAGAAGTCTGAGTTCAAAGTCTGAGATATTGAAAGAGTCCAGGTACGGATAGCCAAAACATAATACAAGAGCATAGTCCAAATTCAAAGGTAAGCCAAGAGCCATAAACAGGTAAATGGAGTGCAAGAGAATCGTCAAAGTCCAGTCCAAAGTCAAAGATACACAAAGGTTTCTAAGCAGGTAACCCACGGGTGACACGGAGTGAAAACCCACATTGTTCCCATGTCAGCCTCGCTGCTGAGGTTTGTTTAAATAAGCCTTAGAGGACCCAGCTGTTGCTGTTTCCTTTGACTCAGCAGTCCTTGCCAGAGGGAGCTCATCATCCTCATCGCCGTCAGGGCTCTCAGTAGTGCTTGCAATGTAGCACTTCTCCTACATTGAAGGAGGAGGGTTCTGTACCTTTAGTGTCACTGCTGCAGCGGTGGTGGAGGGCTGCTGCTGGGCCCAGGTGAGACCTCTGCCCTGGGTGGTTGTAGCATGGGGCATAGTCATCTGCCTGCACCTGCTCTGCCTGCTGTGGTTCCTCCCTGTCACTGGCAGCAGTTTCCAGATGTTCTAGTCCCGAGGAAGCCTCAGCAGACTGATCCCCTGGCCCATGACAAGGGGATCGAGACTGGGAAGGGCAGCCATGAAAGACTAGAGGAGATTCTTAAGTGTAAGGATGTGTCGCTGGTGACCAAGATGAAGATAATTTATACTACAGTATTCCCCATTCCTATGTATGGGTGTGAAAGCTGGACAATGATGAAAACTGACAGGAAAAAGTTGACTCATTTGAAATGTGGTATTGGAAAAGCGTTTTACAGATACAGTGGATTGTCAAAAAGACAAATAAGTGGGTTCTAGATCAAATCAAGCCTGAACTTAATTGGCTTTGCCTGTAGCTTCAATAAAGTTTGTATCTTTGTTACCTGGTATTAAATTTTATGGTACACGTGGCCCGGCCCGACCAAGTGACATTGATGTCATATCAATGAAACAAATGAATTTGACACCCATGACTAATTCTTGGCTCCTCAGCCCAGATATGGAATTGCACAGCCAGGTGTGTGTGTGTGAAAGAGAGATCCCATATCGGTCAGCTCCCCACAGAAACTGTATGCCACAATCTTTTTGCACAATCCAGAATGGGTTCTGGGTGCATGCTCACTTACTAGCACCATGTATAACTCTTGCAAAAACTCAGAACTTTACGGTTTGCACACCATCCCTTGTCGTCTTGCTATACTTTGACATCAGACACATGAAATGAAGTCTTAGTGTATTCACCGTTCAGTCTGCAACTCCATCAGCTTAACCTACCAGTTGGCCTCTTATTGCTTCTCCACCAAATAAATCAACTGCATTTCTCATGCCGCCTTTGGAATCTATAACATCACGAACAGCCACACGTCCAATTTTCCTTGCATCAATCGGTTGCCTAAGCGTCTCCAGACAAATCAAACCTTTCCAAGTTAACCTCTGCTCAAAAATCCATTGCCCAAAATTAACTTCTTGGGAAGAGAAGCTGTAAAGGAAACATTCTGCAACATTTTAGTTGAATGAAAAATTTTCTGTCTTATCTGACAGGGTAAAAGCACAAAGACAAAACCAAGCCCTGCATCTAAATGTGTTTGTAACACAGATTCTTTACACACACACACACACACACACACACACAGCCAAGTGCAACGGTATACAAAATCATTCTAATTAACTAAGGGGACACACAGAAGACCATCCATACATTCAGGTATGGTTTCAATATTCCTGACAGGCACTGCAACCTGTCATCATCAAGAAAAATGCTTGTTTGATAATAAGGATGTTCCATGTAAGAATTTGTGGTACTATATCTAGTAGAATTGGGTGCCGACCAGCATCATTAATCTTCCTCCTTTGCTGCTTACCTTGGTAGGGTTGAAACATTTCTCTGGGGAGCTATTCTACTGTGGCCAGGCCAGCCTCCATTTTTCTTAATTATTTCCCTTGTCATGTCTATAATACATCTCAGAGGACAGAGGCAAATGTTCAGTCTCCTTCAAGAGCAAAAATGCTCCTGCAATAGGTTGTCAGTCAGCACAGTGTCATGCCACAAGCTTTAAGAGCCACATTATCAACTTTGCTTATGATTCAATAGAGTTTCCAAGTCCCAGTGCTAACTGCGCTTGGCTTTTGATCATTTGCATGGGAATTATCACAAAAACCCACCAAGGTTACAGACTTGTTTGGATTTGTGATTTCCCTCCTGAGAAGTGCATTGCCTGCTTGACGGGAGAACTACCTAGGGATAGGGTTGCCAGCCTCCAAGTAGGGTCTGGGTTCTCTAGGAATTCTCTTGAAATTAAATCAAAAGAGTTTCCATCTAGACATTAGGAAGAATTTTCCAACAGTTAGAGCAGTTCCTCAGTGGAACAGGCTTCCTCGGGAGGTGGTGAGCTCTCCTTCCCTGGAGGTTTTTAAGAAGAGGCTAGATGGCCATCTGTCAGCAAAGCTGATTCTATGACCTTAGGCAGATCATGAGAGGGAGGGCATCTTGGCCATCTTCGGGGCATGGAGTAGGGGTCACTGAGGGTGTGGGAGGGGGGGAGGTAGCTGTGAATTTCCTGCATTGTGCAGGGGGTTGGACTAGATGACCCTGGTGGTCCCTTCCAACTCTATGATTCTATGAATTACAACTGATTTCTAGACTACAGGGATCATTTGGCCTGGATGAAATCGCAGCTTCAGAGGGTGGACTCTATGGCATCACATCCCTGCTGAGCTCCATTCCCTCCCTAAACTCGGCCTCCCCAAGGTGCAGCCCCCCAAATCTCCAAGCCAGAGCTGGCAACCTGAGATCAAAGCGCCAGGTCATCTTGCTAATGAAAGTGTTGATATCAACACTGTTGTGGTTTTGTTTTTGTTTGCATATAAAATGCTTTTCAGAGTTCATTCTGATGCTTAAATAGCTCAGCAGAACACTGGATAACAGACGATAATAACCAGGCTTGGGTTAAGGGAGGTCAGCTAATTGCTTCTTCAGCACATATCATCATAGTGTAATTAAAACAGTACAACCTACTAGCAATGGTTAAACTCCCCACAGCTCTGATTGTAATTAGGTCCTCAATTACAAGTAGCATCTGCAAATACTTTTAAAAAGCTCACTTTTCTCAGAATTCTCCATGGACTCACATTTTCCCCCTCCCCCAAATAGGTGTCTTTGCACAACCATCATGGGATTGTATAGCACTAGCCAGGGAGGCAGCATGTTGCTTGGGTCACATGAATGTTAGGCATGCCCAGCACTAGAAGCATACACAATTTTGTTCTATTCAGGAAATTTCCAACTAACTGATTGCTTGAATCAAGTGGCAGAGTATTGTTTTGTAAATTGCCTCCTGAGGTGGTAGCAGAACATTGGTTCTGGGTTCATATGAATCTACTCTTACTGACTTATGGGTAGTGAGAGTTATCAGAGGCCTCCTTCAAGTGATTGGGGGAAAATTATTATTTAGGCAGATTTTATGAAACTCTGGGAACAGATCAAACTTTCTTATTAAGTTCTCAGGGTAGTCACTGTGGTGTAGTGGTTAAGAGCAGTAGACTTAATCTGGAGAACCGGGTTGCATTCCTCACTCCTCCACATGAGTGGCGGACTCTAATCTGGAGAACCTGGTTGGTTTCCCCACTCCTACACATGAAGTCAACTGGGTGACCTTGGGCCAGCCACAGTTCTCTCCAAACTCTCTCAGCCTCACCTACCTCACAAGGTGTCTGTTGTGGGGAGAGGAAGGGAAGGAGATTGTAAGCCAGTTTGATTCTCCTTAAAAAGGTAGAGAAAATCGGCATCTTCTTCCTGTTCTTCTTGTCCTATATGCCCAGCTTAATTTTCACCAATGTCATATTTATGCAGACCCAATGGTCCCAGGAAATATAAGACACGAAATCGGGAGGAAAATCAACCCAAATGTAATATGCCCCCGCAAAAACACAATTTCCAATTATACACTCTTGACATAGTTTAGATTTATGTTTTTAGAAGAACTGCATTTGCTTAACTGAAGGTGCACACTGTAACATTCTAGCACCTGATCACAAGCCAAGTGCCAAGATCAGATCTGGCCTCAATGTAATAAAACCTCCAAAAGGCATATAAAACTGAGGGTCAGCAAATGGAGTCCTCCTGGATCAATCTGGTCTCCTGAAGGCAATTGCCAAGCCCTCAGTGGGCAGCCCTGTTGGCAGTGGGACTTAGTGGCTGCATATTGGGGGGCATACTGGCCAGAACCAGAACCCACCCCTCCTTCATCCATTTTCTTCTCAAAGGGGCCTCCAGTAAAGCCAGTGGCTGGCCACGGATATACGTGCTTCCACAACGACACCATTGTGCCCTTGCCAAAGGAAGACAAGCAATTTTACTGTCTCAAGTGATTACACTAATGCTTACTGACAAGCTCTAAGCCAGCAAGTGAAGATTAAATTCTAGGGTGAAGTTTCATTTCAGGAAGAAGAATGATAAAAGTGAACACCCTCTTCTTTCACCTTTCCTGTTTCCCTCCCAGAGAAAACCTGGTGGCACAAAAGGGACAGGATAATGTGCAAGCCAGTAGTTACCACGATAAATTTTGCTTCCATGACTTGAGCCATGAGATGATAGACAGACAGGCAGGCAGGCAGATAGATAGTACTGTTTAAGTGAAGAGGCCTTCTCACAAGTTTATATTGGGGGGGGGGGATGATGCATATATGGGTGAGACTTGGGATTTACAAACGATAGCCAAAAAATTGTCAGTGCTACACAGCTTGCTCAGACTTCTCATACAAAGTCATAAGAACATAAACATAAGAAAGGCCATGCTGGATCAGACCAAGGCCCATCAAGTCCAGCAGTCTGTTCACATAGTGGCCAACCAGGTGTCTCAAAGAAGCCCACAAACAAGACAGCTGCAGCAGCATTCTCCTGCCTGTGTTCCCTAGCACTAAGATAATAGGCATGCTCCTTTGATGCTGGAGAGAATAGGTATGCATCATGACTAGTGTCCATTTTGACTAGTAGCCATGAATACCCCTCTCCTCCATGAACATGTCCACTCCCCTCTTAAAGCCTTCCAAGTTGGCAGCCATCACAACCTGGAGCAGGGAGTTCCACAATTTAACTATGCGTTGTGTGAAGAAATACTTCATTTTATCTTTTTTGTATCTGTCACCCTCCAGCTTCAGGAGATGACCAAGCATTCTAGTATGATGAGAGAGGGAGAAAAGCTTCTCCCTGTCCACTCTCTCCATACCATGCATAATTTTATAGACCTCTATCCTGTCTTCCCTTAACCGCCTTCTTTCCAAGCTAAACAGTCCTGAGCATTTTAACTGTTCCTCTTAGGGCGGTTGCTCTAGTCCCCTGATCATTTTGGTTGCTCTTTTCTGCACCTTCTCAAGCTCTGCAATATCCTTTTTTAGGTGTGGTGACCAGAACAGTACACAGTATTCCAAGTGTGGTCTCACCATAGATTTGTACAAGGGCAGTATGATAGCAGCAATTTTATTCTCTATTCCTTGTCTAATTATGGCCAGCATGGAATTTGCCTTTTCACAGAAGCCACACACTGGGTTGACATCTTCATTGAGCTATCCACTACTACCCCAAGATCCCTTTCTTGGTCTGTTACTGCCAGCACAGATCCTATCAGTGTATATGTAAATTTGGGATTTTTTGCCCCAATATGCATCACTTTACACTTGCTCACATTGAATCTCATTTGCCATTTTAATGCCCATTCCTCCAGTTTGAAGAGATCCTTTTGGAGCTCTTCACAGTCTATTTTTGTTTTAACCACCCTAAATAATTTGTTGTCATCTGTGAAGTCATGAAGTCATGTGTTTCGTTTTCCTATGTCCTGTGGTACTCCAGTTTGAAAACATGCACCTCTGTTTCTTTGACTCAAACAGAACAACTTACCCACACATCCTGTTAATTTCAAAAGTCACCACGTAAACCTAAGCAATGGATTCCAGAACTTTTAATGCTACAGCACTGAAATATGAATGAAGCCTGCTGATCTTCCTCCTTGGGCGATGGTGGACGGGTAGCTAGAGGGACCCAACAAACGAGCTTTTAGAGAGTCGCACCATCAGTCCTCTCTCAGCACTGTCACTAGCCTATAATTTATTCATATTAAGAGGCTAAATAATGTTCTTCTCCTCTGCCTCTTCATTCTCACGTTATTAATTTTAGACACTGAAAAATGAGGCTCTCATTTGGATCATTTAACAGTCTTCACTCTCCACATTAATCAATGAAGCAGCTTCTTTTTAAGAAGTCATTCTAAAAAAAAAGCCCTGCCTAGAAAGAGTAGATTGAACTGGAAAAGTAAAAGTAAATGTAAATTATCTTTGAACTTTTCCCCCAGCTTACACCAAATCTATTAAAGCCCTTGCTCATGACTATCCAAAATTTGTTTTGAAAGACCAACTTTGTATGGGGTTACATATGATAACTGCTGCTAGAACGACCTTTGCCAGACATTGGAAACAAAAATCGACTCCAAAGATAGAGGAATGGCTGGTTAAAGTTAAAGAAATATATGTTTTAATTAAGCTAACAACATTTCAGAAAAATAGAGATACAATAAGTTTAGATGAGTTATGGTCACAAACTATAAATAAAATAGAGAATTTTATAAATAAGGGTGAAAAAGGGGAATGCGTTGTGCTCAGTCAGGACGGAATGATGAATATGAAGACAAAGAAATAAGCTATAGCATAGGAATCTTGTTATTTTATTGTGTATATAGATATATTTTATTTTAAATCATGAAGATTGTCTTTCTTTTCTGCTTCTTTTAGTTGCCGTAATTGTATATTGTTATTGTTGTTCTCCAATAAAATAAAAATAAAAATTAGTTTTGGATGTATATATTGAAGATTCATTTTAAAGACATGCCCACAGCAGACCGGATCCTGAATGTGAGATACCACACTGCAGAATTTAAGAGTAAACATGCTTCAGATTAGTTTAAAATCCTGTAATGGATTACTTGAATTTTTGTGCTGTTCAGTTTTGTTATTACTTTAAAATACAGTTCCATGTAATTTATGAATGGAAATCAATGCAAATGTAGTTAAAGAAACTTTTGCACATTACCTTGGTTTCAGAAATGCATTTTAAGAGGCCAATGGCAACATGTTAAAAGAAAGGTGGAAAAGTATAATTCTCTTGAAATGTATTACAATTACTGTATAAGGGACCCAGTATGGGGGATGAACAGGCCTGAAGTCCCCTTGTTGAAACAATGGGTGCTTTTGGAATTTTGAAAATACAAGAAAAAGACACAGAAGGATTTGCAGGGGGCACCTCATTTTGCTCTGTATCCCCCTCCCCACACTATTTCCTCTTTCCCTCCTACAGGCAACCCCCATATCCTCACCTTTCCCTGCTTCCTTCTCTCCTTCCCACCCACCAACCAATCTACTTTGATCAGTTCCCCATTATTTATTTTTTTACTTAATTTATACCCCGCCTTTCTCCCCGATGGGGACCAAAAACAGTTTACATCAGTCTCTCTTTATCCTCACAACAACCCTGTGAGGTAAGTTAGGCTGAGAATGTGCAAGTGGCCAAAGGCTTCCAAGGTAGAGTGATGATTCTCACCTGGGTCTCCCAGATCCTAGTTGAAACTCTAACCACTACACCACACTTGCTTTTGTGGGGTAGCTGCTGTTGAACAATACCAAGCAGCTGGGCTCAGCTGAGTCATGAATGTTGCCCAATGGTTGCTGCCAGGTGTGGCCCCAATGAGTCTTCCCCTCAAAGGCCAAGACAGCCCTGGAATGGGCCCTGCCTACTCCCCTACCTTTTACTGACAGAAACTAAGGCTTGAAGGCTGGCAGCACTGTTGGGTTGCCTAACAACAGCCACTGGTGGCATTTGTTTCTTAAATCTGCAGGAGCTGCTTCTAGTATTTTGGGAGGTTTTAACCCCCAAGGTGTTGTTTTTTTTTTTTTTTAAGATTTCAGATTTTTTTGCAAACCTGGGGTGTTTTTCAGGTTTGTATAAAGACATGTCTTCTCTGTTCATGACTCCATTCTCCAGATTTAAGTATCCACAAATTTGGCCATGCTGAGAATAGATATATTGATGTAATGATCACCACCACAAAATGGCTACCAGCACGCATGGGGCCAGCCATAAAATATCAGAAGATTCTAAACCAAGTATCCTCCTGTAATGGAGGCAGCTGTTTCTGAATTGGTGCTCCTTGTAGACTCAAAGATTATGCCTCCTGGGTTCTTCTAAAGCACTTCCTGCTGAAAGTCAGCATCAGCTTTTCACTTCAGGGAAGAGATGCTTTGGAGAAAAGTGGGTGCTGGGTGGCATTAAAATGGGTAGATTAGATGACCCTGTTTTGGTGAGCACCACATTTAGGATCACTGGAGTAGACTGTTGGACTAGGATTAGAGAGATTCCAGTTCAAATCCCATCTCAGCTAAGAAGTCTAAGTAGTGACCATGGAGTAGTTTCTTCCTTGGTATAACTGGACTCTCACAGGGTTGTTAGTATAAACTGAGGTGGAGGAGACTTTGTATGCCACCCTGAGCTCATTGGAGGAAAGGTGTGATTAAAATATGGTAGATAAAGGCTGTTTATGCATGGGTACTTTTCACTCATGTTTGCCCCCGGTCTGTCTCGGTTGTTTCTTGGAGTTATGCATGAGTTTTCCCTCCATTAGAGATTACCTCGCTGCCAGCCCTCACAAATCCCAGGACTTCCCATCCCTCTATTAACCCAATTCTTCCATCTCCCCTGACCTCAGCCCACTTGAAATCCCCATGCATAAGGCAAAGTGCAGGACACGGAAGCTTGGGGGTGTGACATTTCTCTCACAGAAAGAGCTACAGCCAATTACAAAGCATTGTGTCAAGAGGCGGGGATTCAAATGCTTCCTGCTTCCTCAGAGTTCTTTCTGAGCAGAAGAAAGGCATTTAGAAATGAGGCTTGGGTTTCTCCCCCCCTCCCATTCCTTTTAGGGACCTCCCTTTTGTTTTTGTTTTTAAAAATACTTTTTGACTCGGCACTTGGGTTTACATGGGGGGGGACTTTTCTCTCAAAAAAAGCACTACGGCCAATTACAAAGCACCATTTCAAGGGGCGGGTAGGGCTGTCGATTCGGTTCAGCCCGAACCAAAAAACAGCCGAATTTCCCCTGATTTGGCGGTTTTTAGTTCGGGATGAACCGAACTAAAAAATGACAGGAAATTGGGGGAGACGAATTCAGCAAGTTCGGGAGTTCATGAATAAATTCGGCAAATTCGGGGTGTCAGTAATCAGCATAACTGTCAGTAAGCAGCATTCTCCTCCCCCGGCCAATCGGTGGCCAAGCTGGGTCTTCTTCTGGCCAATCAGTCAGGATTGAGTACTGGAGGAATCAGCTGCTGTGCGGCCCGGCCGGGGAGAGAGAGAGAGAGAAATCCTCGTGGGGGGGTGCTTGTGCACATTCGCTCCTTTCCGTGGCTGCAGGGGGCGCATTTTGGGGGGTAGAGACCCCAAACTTCAGACGAGCCTTCTTAAGAGGCCCCCCAAGTTTTGTAAACATTGGGTCAGGGGGTCCCGAGATATGGGCTCCACCCCTTTTCCCTCCCCCCTTTTCCATTTCCGTGGCTGCAGGGGGTGCTTTTTTTGGGGTGCAGCCCCCAAACTTTCAACATAGCTTCAGATGAGCCTTCTTAAAAGACCCCCAAGTTTTGTAAAGATGGGTTCAGTGGGGGCAGGAATATGGGCTCCCCCCTTTTCTCTTTCCATGGCTGCAGGGGGTGCATTTTGGGGGGTGCAGCCCCCAAACATTCAGCATAGCTTCAGACGAGTCTTCTTAAGAGACCCTCCAAGTTTTGTAAACATTGGGTCAGGGGGTCCCGAGATATGGGCCTTCCCCTTTTCCCTATTGGGATGAATGGATCACCCGATCCTGTATGCATCTCCAGAGCTGCAAATCCAAGGCAAACCTCCCGTGCTTAAATAGAATCGTATTGGATTACCCAGTCCTCCCAGCCCCTCCTGATGGAACAGAAGACAGCCACAGTAAGACCCCTTTGGGGGCTTTAATCTATAATTTTTCTCCTGTGTGTGTGTGTGGGGAGGGAGCAGTTTCTGTGGGTGGGGTGGGGGGAAGCCAAAGGGGGCTTTCGCCCGTTCTGCCTGGGGTGTGTGTGCCCCCTCGAGTCTCTCTCTCCCTGGTTTGAGGGGGGGCTTCAGTTGTGTGTCCTCAGGTTTTCCCTCATTCATAAGATCGGTTAGGTCTATTTTGATGCTTGCTCAAAACTGGTTTTCAAATGGTGACTTAAAGAATGCATTTGCCTGGTCCCGAGTTCCAAGCAAAAGGGGAAATTCCACCCCCTCCTGCTCATTATGCATAGCTAGCTGCCTCTGTCCCTTTCCATGGTTTGTAAACTCCCAGGTGTCAGGTGTTGCTTTGCATGGTTGCAAAGGTGTTGCTTTGCAGTTGTGTTGCTTTGCAGTTGTGTTGCTTTGCAAACTTCTTAGCACCTGCCCCGCCCTTGCTCTCAGCTGTTTGTCGGGGCTGGGAGCTTTGTGCGTGGGCGGCAAGCTCTGCTCAGAGATGCACATTAAGGGTGGGGGCACCCCTTTCGGGGCCCATATCTCAGCCCCCCCTGACCCAATCTTTACAAAACTTGGGGGGTCTTGCAAGAAGGGTCCTTTGAAGCTCCGCTGAAAGTTTGGGACCTCTACCCCCAAAAAATGCCCCCCCTGGAGCCACGGAAAGGCACGGTTGTGTTTTTAATGGCTTTATTCGGCCAAATTTATTTCCCAAACTTTGAATTCGCGCTGAATTGCACGGACCCAAAGTGGGGGAGTTTGGACTTCGGCATATCCCGAATCCAGACGGGCCGAATTCAGCCGAATCCGAACTATACCGAATTTTTTTTCCCAACAGCCCTAGGGGCGGGTACTCAAAATCTTCTTGATTTGATCTTGGAGACTGCTGGTGCATAGCAAGAAGAAAGTGTGGGTCCAGCGGCAATGAACCTCAGGTAAAACTCCCATGCATACACGACCAGTGTGAGAAAGTGCTGATGGGACACTCAAGGAGTGGCTTTCATTGTAGAAGGTAACATGCAAAATGGTTTCCCCTAGAACCCTCCACCAGACCATTCGACATCTTATATATGCCTGTGGCCACCGTGGCTCTCTCCTGTCAGCTCCAACAGATTATCTTTTGTTTATTTCTCAGTTTTCAGCCAGCCCTTGACACAATGCTTGAGGCAGCCTTTTTCAACACATTAACAGAATGTGTTGAAAACCAGACTATATGAAGCTACTCTAGACTGCTCTCTCATGGTCAGTGATCTGTCACCATCTGTCTGGTGCTTAATGTACAAAGGAAATGCAGGGAACTATGCAGCTGTAGAATGTCTATGTCTTTGGAGGGGTCTTGGGATACACTATGGTACCCTCCTCCTGCCACTCTGATGGTACTACTAAACAACATTCCAGGCAGGAGTGGCAAATATGTTTGGCTATCCCCTATAAGTGGTAACTAGCAGAATTGCTAGTATGGAGGGGGAAGGCAACATGGTATAGCCTGATCTTGTCAGATATAGGAAGCTAAGCAAGGTCAGTACTTGGAAGGAAGAGCACCAAGCAAGACTCTGCAGAGGAAGGTGATGGCAAACCACCTCTGCTTCTCACTTGCCTTGAAAGCCCCTTGATGGGGTTGCCATAAATCGGCAGTGAATTGACAGTACTTTACACACACACACAGACACATAGGGACTTGCCCAGATCAGTCAGGACTCTGCATTAGCACCCCTTGTGATGAAACACTTGAGGACACAGAATGGAGGAAGAACTGGGCAGCATTGCCCTTTTATGACTAAACATGATTCCATCTACCAGGCAGTTAATTTGTTCCTCCGGATCTATCCTGGCTATAAATACTTGCATGTCAGTCTTAGGTCTTTTCTTGGGCATAAGCAAGACTGTCAGGGGCTGCTGAGCATGCAGCGACCCCTCCAATATATCACAGATTAAAATAGGGACATCTAACCTACCCATTTTAATGCCATCTTTCTCCAGTCAGCCGAGGGAGGCATCTATCATTCTCTCCCTCTCAGACAGAACTGTAAGAACTGCCCAGTCTCCACTCATTATTACATACCTGATGCTTCTACTCCATTGCTGGAGTTCTTTCTCTGTCTCCCCCCTTACCTGCTCCCCTCCTACATTGTCACATTACTGCCCTGATTCTTGCATGCAGCTTTTAAATGGATTTGGCCCCAGATCTGGCCTGCAGGTGTTCATCTCTAGGTCTACACTCCTGTAGACCTACACAATGCTCCATCCAACTCTGGGTGGAGTCCCCCTCCTGCCAGGACTTATACCCCAGCCCTCCCCCACAGTGCTAAGCTAGCTACAAGCTACAGCTGAACAAATGCTCAGTATGCATGATGTGTTGAAGCCAAAGATAAAAAAGAAAATAATATTCATGCAGTATTTAAATAAATGCAACAAATCAAAGACAGCATAATTACGCAAATCCAAGGCAGAAAATTAAATGCCGGAATAATATTTTGTGCTGGCTGAAAAACCCCCCAAATAATTTTCTTAATTTTACTAACATTAATAAAGAACACAAAGCAATAATACCCCAAATCACATTACCAAATATCAGCTATGACCAAAGGTTCCCCATTAAAAAACAAAAACAAAACTATCTTTTTGGTTCTTGTAGGTTATCCGGGCTGTGTAACCGTGGTCTTGGTATCCAAGACCACGGTTACACAGCCCATATAACCTACAAGAACCAATGAACTCTGACCGTGAAAGCCTTCGACAAAACTATATTTTGTCAGTGGCTTTGGTCCTCTGCTTTTCCCTGCTAGTTTTGCAGAGTCTTTGTATCATAAATGTTGGTTGCATGTGGAAACTTTTCTCTTCATAATGTCAAGAAAAAAATAATCTTCATTTCTCCTTTTTTAAAGTGTGAAATGGTAGAAGGCTGTTAAATCTAGGGAAAGGAAATATATGCAATTTATATGATATTTATTTGTACAATGGAATCTTTTATATATATAATAGACAATGACCTATTGATGCACAAGTAACACTGAAATAAGCAAACATTTTAGGGTGTAAATTCTGTGCCAGGGAACAGAAAACAGCTAGATTTGAGTCCAGTAGTATGCTAGAGACCAAGAACATTTTAGTCATCAGACACAAGCTGGAACGGAGAGCTCTGAGTTCTTATATTCCAGTCAGAAGGTGGGAGGGGTGTTGCAAAGAAGTGAAACCCCTTCCACCTTCTGACTGAGATATAAAGACTCAGAGATCTCCATTCCAGCTCGTATCTGATGAAGGGAGCTTTGACTCACAAAAGATTAGACCCTGAAAATCTTGTTGGTCTCCTTGGAGCTGCTGGACTTGAACCTTGCTGTTCTACTGAAGACCAACTCTGCTACCCTCAGAAAATGGTATGAAAGTATAGATTTGATTTGCTGAAGGGAGATGTGAAATCAAAACAGGGAGGAATTGAGGCCAGTGTGGAAACTACATTTTCTCATGCTGGCTCTGCTAAAATTCTCTTACAGAAAAGATCAAGTGAAGCTGAAGTAACCCAGATTTGGTGCACACCCTGATGGCTTCCTCATATCACCTTCTTCAAAAACAATTGACTGTCATTTGCCTTCGGCAACTTTTGTAATACAGCAGTTACCCACAGGCTTGGAACATTATTGCTTTCAGTACAGATGGGCCTAATTGGGACCTTTCTTGGTCACAATATGATTAAGTACAGGAAGTGAATTACACCCTGTCATCTCCAAAACCACCCTTTCAGGTCAAGATTGAGGTGTGGCACGTGAATGATTGAGAGATGGCCATCTGCACTATTGTCTATAGAAAGAAGTGCATCCCCAGGGCTGCCAAATTAGTAATTTTTCTCAAGAATATTAGGTTGCGCTCTTAGAAAGGCATTACTGAGTGCCACTGAGATTTCAGCATGGCTTAGTCAAGAGGATATAATTTTTTTTAAACCCCTCTGCACTCAATGAATCAATGTCTACATAATTCAAAAAGTAAATTTAGCATATCAAGAATGCTTTCATGTTCATTATATTGGCTGTTACTAGAAAAAAGAGCAAGGCCATTATTGTATTTTTCAATGCTAAAATGAACAAAACAAACAGTAAATTAAGATTAGTTAGTGTAAGATTTCACAGGTCTGTGGGTATTATGACATAATCTGCATTTCCATAATACCTTTGAGCTTCTGTGTAAATGTTAACTGCTTTAATTTCCCACTGTATACTGCAAGGGCCCCACCAAGTTTTTAGTTGAAGACCAGAAGTGTCAATAAATTGACTGATGAAATACAGTACACAAAGTATTTTGCAGATTTTTCTCAATGCCTCTAACTTCTCTACTGAGCTATGCAATAGTGTGACAGTTGAAAAGGTCATAAGAACATAAGTTCTGCTGGATCAGATCTGTGTAGGATTGCCAGCTCTGGGTTAGGAAATACCTGGAGTGGAGCCTGGAGTGGGCAGGGTTTGAGGAGGGGAGGGACTTCAGCAGGGTACAATGCCATGGAGTCCACCCTCCAAATGAGCCATTTTTTTCCAGGGGAACTGATCTCAGTCGACTAGAGATCAATTGCAATACCAGGATATCTCCTGCCCCCACCTGCAGGCCTCACTTGGGTTTTGTATATAGCCATAGTGATTGCTCTCCTTGACTAACCCACCTGCAGGTTAGCATGACAGAGGCTCTGGTGTCCAGCCTCCATAAAAAATTCATTCTAGTTGAAATGAAAGGGTTTTTTTGGGAGGGGAGGAGTCAAGGTCATGCACGATGGCTAGGGTTTCCAGCTCTGGGTTGGGAAATCCCTGGAGATTTTTGGGGCAGAGCCTGAGGAGGGCGGGGTTTAAGGAGGGGGGACTTAAATGCCATAGATTCCAATTGCCAAAGCAGCCATTCTCTCCAGGGGAACTGATCTCAATTGGCTGAAGATCAATTGTAATACCAGGAGATCTCCAGCTAGTACCTGGAGGTTGGCAACCTTACCGATGGCCCCATTCATGATCTCCCTACACACTCAAGGGTCCTGTTTGCACAGAATGTATGCATTCAAGCATTCAAATGTATGATCCAAATCATGAAAAAACAGAAGGTATGGATGATATGCATGGGTATACAAATGGGACCTTTGAATGTTTGGGAAGCCTGGCTTAACCTCCCACTCCCTAGGGCACATTCATTTCTATCCGATTCAATGCCTGAACAATTCTTCAGTTTGCAAGTTTTGCAGCTTTGGATAGCACTTCAAAAACCTGCAAAACTCTTTGACTGCTGATGACAAAGGAATTAAAGCCCTGAGCAGTGATGCCTCTAATATATCACCTTCAGCTCTCTTCAAAATAATTGTCTCCAACCTAGGAACACTTCAAAAACCTGTGAATACAGACACTTTCAGTTCTCTGAAAAAAGAAAGATTACCTGTTACCTGCTTATGCTTTAACTGTTGCTCCAACTTTTCATCTTGCTATAATCTACCAGCATAATTAGGGTTGCCAGCTCCTGGTTGAGAAATACCTGGAGATTTTTGGGGCAGAGCCTGAGGAGGGCGGGGCTTGGAAAGGGGAGGGATTTCAATGTCGTAAGAGTCCAATTCCCAAAACAGCCATGTTTTTCAGGTGAACTGAGTGATCTCTATTGGCTGGAGATCAGTTGTAATAGCAGGATATCTCCAGCTAGTACATGGAGGTTGGCAACCCTAAACATAATATAAATGATGACTCCCTAATAGGATTAAAAAAACTTTTAAGACTGGCCTTCCCATTTAATTTATTTATTTTTAAAGATATTTATACCCGGCTTTTCTCCCCTATGGGGGCCCAAAATGGCTTCCAACACTGTTCTCCCAGTCTTCATTGCATTCTCACAACCACCCTGTGAGGGATGTTAGGCCAAAAGAGTGGGACTGGCACACGGACACCCAAAGAGTTTTCATTGCCACCATTCATGGAAAAGTTACTAGATATGAATGCTGGATAATTTTTATAACAAAAGCGCTTCCTCAACAACCTGAGACTTCATGAAAGCCATTCCCTTCAGCTTCCACTGAAGCCGGACTGAGACTCAGTTGTAATTCATTTGAGTAATGAGCTTCATGAGGTTAAACACACCTTTTGATACCAAATCTGAGCAGAAGGCTTTTGATCTGTAAATCACAGGAGTCCTCAGCTTACATTTGGAGGTAATTACACTAATGTGAACACGGCCCCAGCCTATTGAAATTTGCCTGGTGAGGTTGGAAGATAGGGGAAATGCACATCCAATTCAACCCTGTTGGTGGGGAAAGTCTAACACTCCTTCGAGGAGATGTGATTCAAACTCTTTTGTTTACTATGCAAAAGTATGGGGTGCTGCAAATAACAGAAGCCCTGCAAACTGTATTTTATAAAGGGATTTCAGTTAGACCATCAGGCAATTATTTTTGCACACAACATGCTGAAGTGTCATTCATGTGAAGCAGGAGCCCACCAACAGCAAATATCAGTAGTGTAGGGCTCCCCATGATGCATCCCATTTGTACAATCACCATTATCATATTAATTGGGAAATATGTGGATTTGCCATGTGGGTACAGCTTCTACTCACATGGACCTTAGAACTAGGGCTGTGAGGTCCCTCTTTGCCACCGGCAGGTTTTTGGGGTGGAGCCTGAGGAGGGCGGGGTTTGGGGAGGGGAGGGGCTTTGATGCCATAGAATCCAATTGCCAAAGCGGCCATTTTCTCCAGGTGAACTGATCTCTATTGGCTGGAGATCAGTTGTAATAGCAGGAGATCTCCAGCTAGTACCTGGAGGTTGGCAACCCTAATCAGAACCCTGGACAATCAGGTTTCCGGCTCGTGTGAATGAAAAGTTTTCCCAGTTCACACAACCGTGCAACTCACACTCCCAAAACACATGGTTGGCCAGCTTGCCCCTCTGCAGAAACAGAACAGCACCGTAATGACTATCCTCAGAGGGCTGTTAACAGTTGCTGTATTCAAGTTCTTCAAATCTGCTTGAGCAAGTCTGCATATAATGCAAATTGGTCACTCATTATGCAAACGAAGCACATTAGTTTGTTGTGCTATCTATCCAGTGCTTTGCATCTCCTTCTGTTAATGACCACATAAAAAACCAGTTGTAGAAGGATCACAGAAATCATTTCTCTAGATAACCCTTTGCTTGTGCCAGGATTTGTGCAGGTTCTCTTCTGAGGGAGAAGCAAAGCTTCCCATGGAGGAAGAAAGACTGAGCGAGGTGCTGGGTTCCACAGCCTCTAGTTTTGTTGGCCAACAGTACATGGCTCGGCATCTGTTTAATTAATGTACAAGGAAAAATCCCTGTGTAGGAGGTTCTTGTTTGTTTTGCTCCCAAGTATTGAAGCCTTGACAGTTAAATACTAAAAATACCTTGCTTGCAGCATTTTGCTCATAGCAATAAGAAGTCCTCAAAGCCAACCAAAGTAAGATTTGGGTTGCCGTTCTGTGCACAAGGGTCTCCCATTGATTTTGGCAGGGTCTCACTGGTTGCTACAAAGCTTGCTGTCAATGAAGTCTGAACAGAACCACAGCTGTTAAAGTCCAACCCTAACTTACTCAAAAGTAAATCCTCTCCATTTAAATGGGACCCACTTCCAAAAAAGTGTGAAATAGTGTTACAGCCTTAAACACTTCAAATTAGGGCTGTTAAAAAAAAATCGGTAAAATTCGGATTTGGCAAAATTCCAAATTTTTTCCGTTTTTGTTCGGGAAATGCCAAAGTCTGAAACCCCCCTATTCGGATCCGTGGAATTCGGCATGAAATTTGGCATTTGCGAATTAATTCGGCCGAATAATGCCATTTAAGCACATTTGCAGCTTTTCGCGGCTCCGCGGGGGGGCATTTTTGGAGTTAGAGGTCCCAAACTTTCTGTATAGCTTGAGGGGATCCTTCTTGCAAGAACCCCCAAGTTTGGTGCAGATTGGGACAGGGGCCCCCGGGTTATGGGGTCTCGAAGGGGTTCCCCCTCTCCGCCCATTGGAATGAAGGGGAGCCGGCAATCCTTAATGTGCATCAGAGAGCGGCAAATCCAAGGCAAAACCTCCCATTGTTTCTGGGGCAGCCAAAGAGAGAGTCACCGACCCACACTGACCTCCAGGCGAAGGTGGCAACCAGTGAAATCAGCAACAATCACACTTGTAAAGAGGAGATCAAGCCGTCCCCCCACCAAGACAGGTCACCCCCCTTTGGCTCCCCCCCACACACAGTTAGGGCTGTCAATTCGGTTCGGTCCGAACTGAAAATCAACCGAATTTCCCCTGATTCGGTGATTTTCAGTTCGGACGGATCCGAACTCAAATCTGGCGGGCAACCGGGGGGGCCGAATTCAGCGAGTTCGGGAGTTCGCGAATAAATTTGGCCAATTCGGCCCCCCCTTCAGGGGAGCCCGCTGAAAGGCGCGGGCTGCCCTTTAAACTGATCTGCGCCTCCCAGCTGGGAGGCACAGATCAGTTTAAAGGGCAGCCCGCCTCCCTTCAGCGGGCTCCCCTGAAGGGAGGCGGGCTGTCATTTAAACTCATCTGTGCCTCCCAGCTGGGAGGCTCAGATCAGTTTAAAGGGCCCCCGCGCGCCTTCAGGGAATCCCTGAAGGCGCGCTTCGGCCGAATTTTCCCCCGAACTCCGGATCCCCCCGAATTACCGGGGATCCAAAGCGGGGGAGTTCGGACTTCGGCACGTACCGACCCCACAAGGGTCAAATTCGGCCGAATCCAAACTGTACCGAATTTTTTTTTTTGACAGCTCTACACACAGTAGAAGCCAGTCCATGGCTTCTAAGAGCCGATGTAACTACGCCGAAGGTGCATCCAACAATGCTCAAAGCGTAAGTATACAGCGTAACTAGCATGGGTAACGTATCTTTTCATTTCAACACAGCCAAAGTGCATCTTATAACATCTTATAAGTGTAAGTGCGACCTGCGCAAATTATGTATCTTCAGGATTGATAGATTTCACTCGCAAAGAGGCAATCAGCCCCCCCAGGACAGGTAACCCCCCCAAATCACACTCCACAGAGGCAATCAAGCCACCCTCAGCAGAACAACCCCCCTCAAACCAGTAAGGCTCAGCTCAACCCCAAACAAACGATTCAAGGAAGAGGAGGAGGTGTGGGTGCTGAGCGGAGGGGGACTCACGCTGCACTGCCGCACTAACTCAACTCCAGGCAAAGGTGTCAAAGGGCAGAAAAAGGCAGATTGCACACTCCCGCAGAGGCGAGCGGGCACCCCCCGGCAGAACAGGCAAATCCCCCCCTCAAACCAGTACGGCTCTAGGCTCAACCCCAAACAAACGATCCAAGGAAGAGGAGGAGGCGTGGGTGCCAAATAGAGGGACACTCACGCCGCGCCACCGCACTGACTCAACTCCAGGCGAGGGTGGCAACGGGCAGAAAAAGGCAGAACGCACACTCCCACAGAGGCGAGCGGGCACCCCCCCCAGCAGAACAGGCAACAGCCCCCTTTGACTTCCCCCCCACCACAGAAACTGCTTCCCCCCCACACACACACAGAATCTGCTTTCCCCCACCACCACACACACACACACAGGAGAAAAGGTATAGAGAAAAACCCAAAAAATCAAACTGTGTGGATGTCTTCCAGCAGGAGCAGGGAGGAGAAGTAAATCCAATCCTATTCCAGTAAGCAGCTCAGCTCAGGATCTCTCAGGAGCAGCACCACCAAAATGGAAGGAAATGAACTCAGGAGGGGACGGGACGGGAGGGACTCGGGAGTTTTTATACTCTTCTCCTGGCCAATTCAAAAGGGAGAATCCCTGCTCTGATTGGCCAGAAGAAGACCCAGCTTGGGCCACCATTGGCAGCGGGAGAATGCTGATTCGGGGGCGCCGAAGTTGTACGAATTTATCTGGCGTCTGCTCAAACTCACTGAGTTTGGCTCGTCGTTTTCCCGCCTTTTTTTACTTTGGCTCTATCTGAACTGGAAACCGCCGAATCGGGGAAAATTCGGCTGTTTTCCATGTCGGATGGAACCAAATCGACAGCCCTACTTCAAATATCTCCCAACAACCTGAATAGCCCAGACTAGCCAAGCTTGGAAGCTAAGTAGGGTTGGCCATGGTTAATATTTGGTGGCATGGGGGCAAAGCAGGTAGTTTTATTTATTTGTTTGTTTGTTTAAATTAAATTTATATTCCACCTTTCCCCATCCAAAGTCACTATAATCCTTTATATACAGTCAGTTTAAAACACAATAATCCATAGAATTTCCTATTAAAACTAATAAAAAACAACAATTTATATCAATCCAAGGTGTCAGTAGAATCATATATAAACCCTCATTCAGGAGAGACAAGGGGAGTGGGCAAGATGCAACCAGGCTTAGTTGTGGCAAAAGCTGGAACAGGGAGGCCAGTTTTGATTAGGGTTGTCAGGTCCTTCTTCACCACCAGCGGGAGGTTTTTGGGGTGGAGCCTGAGGAGGACAGGGTTTGGGGAGAGGTGGGACTTCAATGCCATAGAGTCCAATTGCCGAGGCGACCATTTTCTCCAGATGAACTGATCTCTATCGGCTGGAGATCAGTTGTAACAGCAGGAGATCTCCAGCTAGTACCTGGAGGTTGGCACCCTTTGTTTTGATAGTGTTGCTGTCCTCAACCATAGGCCTGGTAGAACATCTCCATCTTGGTAGCCCTGTGGAACTGACCTAAGTCCCACAGGGCCCTGGTCTCATGAGACAAGAGAGTTCCAACTGGTCTCAATAAACAGAGGGTTACTTCACTTATACCTCACCTTTCTCCCTACTGGATACCCCAGGCAGCTTACATCATTCTCCTTTTCATTTTATCCTCACAACAACCCCGTGAGTCAGGTTAGGCTGAGAATGAGTGACTAAAAATGAGTGGCTAAGAATATGTAACTGGCCCAAGGTCACTTAGCAAGCATCTGTGGCAGAGTAGGGATTTGAACCCAGGTCTCCCAGATTCTAGTTTGATACCTTAGCCACTATGGCCTTTTATGAATGGGTTGTTTCCATCACAATCACAACCCCTCCCCCCTGACGACTTCGTTTTCATTATGCATGTCTTTTCCGACCTTTAGAAATCACTTCGCTCTCTCCCCGCATTTCCCCTGTGTTTTCTTGAGGCTGTTTCTGGTGGCATCCAGAAAACGTGGGGAAAATGCGGGGAGAGAGCAAAGTGACTTTCAAAGGTTGGAAAGAATGTGCATAATGAAAACAAAGCCCTGAAGTAGTCGGGGAGAGGGGTGATCGCCACGGAAACAACCCATGCAAAAAAGGCCTAAATCATACTGGCTTTATACGTCATACTACCCCAGCTTCCACCACCTTGTTTGCTGCTGATCAGCTGGGTGGTGGGAGGAAAATGGAGGGTGAAATGGGGTGAGTGTGAATTCCATACTCTGCCAAGGTGTGTAAATGTGCCCTGGGGGAGATTGAAAGTATTGTCCATTTTATTGTGAAATTCGTTCGGTCCTTTTAGATCCCTTTCTCTCAAATCATGTAGATCAAGCTGATGATAGTAAGATCAAATTGTTGTTATCCTCCCAAGATTCTGAGACTATTGAATCTGTGCCTAGATTTTCTGATGAAATTGTTAAGAGGCGGAGGTTAAATGATGCTTAGAGGGTTGGTTTTATTTGATCGACTGCTTGATGGTATGCCAATGAAGGTATTGAAATTTGGGTGAGTGTGATTGGTGGCACTGGTGTGGTGACCCCACATATAGCACAACCTGGAAGGGACATCATCATGCTGGGTGAGCCATAGAGTTTGGGACAAATGCTAGAGAGCACTACCCTCGAAGCAATGATGTAACTTTGAGGTCATGCTGGAAGTGGCATCACCACACTGGGATGCCAATTGCGCGCGCACACACCCCACCATAAGCCTCCGTCTTTTCCATCTACTACCAGTTGCCAGGCCATGCCTTGCACCCCCAGGTTAGAATCAGAGGCAGTTTTTAAAAAGCAAACAAACCCAGGAGACGGTTCACCCTTCTCCCACACATTTCTTTCCTTGAGTTCAAGTCTTGATTTGGGCTTCTCCCATGGTCAGGATGAGAGCAGCAATTTACTGTATTTACTGGAAAGAAAGACAACTCTGCATGTAAGACAAACCTCTAAAAAAGTCATACACACATACAAATTATTAGTGGACATAACTATCACTTATATATAAATATAAGACGATCTCTTTTTTATGACATACTTGTGGAAAAAAAACAACCTTTGTCTTGCATTTCATAGAATCATAGAGTAGGAAGGGGCCATATAGGCCATGTAGTCCAACTCAATGCAGGATCAGCCTAGAGCCATGTTGGTGAACCTATGGAATGCATGCCGCAGCCAGCACGCTGAGCCCTCTCTGTGGGCATGCGCGGACCCATCGCGTCTGCCTAGGGCTGTGCCGTGTTGCTGTGGTGAGGGCGCTGAGGGCAGTGCTCCTTCTCCCCAAGCCCATGCTCCCCAAGCCTGCGCTGGCGCCCTCCCTCTCCTTGCACCCGGAACAAGCCCCTCCCTCTCTCTCAGCTGAGCTGCGGCCGCAGCTCAGCTGTTTTTCGGGGCGCCCCGCCCATCTTCAGTTTGGACGGGGGAGGCTGTGGCCGAGCACCTTGCCATGCCCCCCCTTGCAGCTCAGCTGTTTGTCGGGCCCCACCCGTCTTCAGTTTGGACCCGGAGGCTGTGGCCGAGCACCTTGCCAGGCCCCCCTCTCAGCTGAGCTGCGGGGCACCCTAGGCAGCTGATTCCACTGTCGAACAACTCTTACTGTAAAATTCCCCCCCATCCAGCCAGTACCTTTCCACCCGCAATTTAAACCTATTATTGCGAGTCCTATCGTCTGCTGCCAACAGGAACAGCTCACTGCCTTCCTCTAAGTGACAGCCCTTCAAATACTTAAAGAGAGCAATCATGTCCGCCTTCAACCTCCTCTTCTCCAGACGAAACATTCCCAACTCCCTCAGCCCCTCCTCGTAGGGCTTGGTCTCCAGGCCCCTGATCATCTTTGTCACTCTCCTCTGTACCCACTCAATTCTGTCCACATCCTTTTTGAAGTGAGGCCTCAAGAACTGCACACAATACTCCAGGTGCAGCCTGACTAGGGTTGCCAGGTTTCTCTTAGCCACCGGCGTGAGGTTTTGGGGGCAGAGTTTGAGGAGGGTGTGGTTTGGGGAGGGGAGGGACTTCACTGCCATAGAGTTCAATTGCCAAAGTAGCCATTTTATCCAGATGAACTGATCTCTACTGGCTGGAGATCAGTTGTAATAGCAGGAGATCTCCAGCTAATACCTGGAGGTTGGCAACCCTAGGCCTGACCAATGCAGTGTACAGCGGAACAATTACATCTTGTGATTTGGATATGATGCCTCTGTTGATGCACCCTAAGTTCGCATTAGCATTTTTTGTTGCCGCATCACACTGGATGCTCATACTTAACTTACAGTCCCCCCGTACTGTACAGTGTTCAAACTACAGTGTTCACACACTGTTGCCCAGAAATTTGAGCAAATACTGCAGAATGTAAGGAAATGTTTGGTACTTTCATACTTACATTTTAACCTCATTCCCCTCACTGTCACAATGTATGTATTCGACAGTTTTAATAAGACTTTTATCTCCCTTCCTTCTGCTGGCACCGAACAGCTATCCCCCTGATTATTCTTAGTAGAAGCTTTCCCTGCTGTTCTGAAACTGACTTACTGATTTATTGCAAGGTTTTAATTAAGGAAAGCATCTCCAAATATCAGCTCCAAGCTACTTTTTGATTGATTGGATCCAGTTCTTAATGGGATTGGGTATCTGTTTCCAACTAACCACCATATAATCAAGGCAAGCCAGAAGTAAAAATATAATATCTTAACAGTCTGGGGTTAAGAATAACTTTAATGTCGCCACTACTGTCTGGATCCTGAACAAAATGGGAGAGGAGTGCTTCCCCCAACCCCTGAGTAAATAAAAAAACCTTGTATTTTCTAGGATTAACCTGTATGTTTAATAAATGTAATCATATCTTGATTGGCATAGCACTATAACTTTGCAAAGATACTTTTACACATTACAGAGTACAGAGGTTGGGTCTAGAGTCCCCATCCTTTGTAACAGCTAGATGTGGTTTGCCAGTTCTCCTCAACTGCTGCATGCACCGATCACAGTTTGGATTGGGACTGAAGCATGTGGAAAGAAGGGGGTTCAGCCTCCCACTGTGGTACGTTCCTGACCGTAGGAGCCATGCAGGGTGTTTAGGCCGACTGGAGAAACTTGTGTTGGGAAAACCCAAGCTGATAAAATATAAAAGTTAGTAAAGGTAGTCCCCTGTGCAAGCACTGGGTCATTCCTGACCCATGGGGTGATGTCACATCCTGATGTTTAATAGGCAGACGATGTTTACGGGGTGGTTTGCCATTGCCTTCCCCAGTCATCTACACTTTACCCCCTGCAAGCTGGGTACTCATTTTACCGACCTTGGAAGGATGGAAGGCTGAGTCAACCTGGAGCCGGCTTCCTGAAACCGACTTCTGTCGGGATCGAACTCAGGTTGTGAATAGAGCTTGGACTGCAGTACTGCAGCTTACCACTCTGCGCCACGGGACTCTGATAAAGTACAAGAGTTCTTGAATTTCACCCGCAGGTGTGGGAACTGGCTGGGGCTATTACTTATTCACACAAAGTATACATGCACTGAGAGCTTCTCCAGACTGGTATCATGGATTGGCACCTGCAGGGCAAAGGGCCTGCTGCCAATCAGAGACAGGTGGCCTATTCATTGCCAGCAGGAACGGAAGATAACCCCCTTCGCCTCTGTGATCTCTCATCGCCCCTCGGGTGAGCTAGCTTTTGGAGCTTCTTGCTTTGTCTCATATCCAGGAAATGAAACAAACCAACAAATGTAATTGAACAATTTGAATAAAAGTGGAGTTGAAAGAGGGAAGACAGAGGAGAGTAATTCATTTGGTAATCCAGATAGGGGATTAAATATTATGTGGCTGAATGGAAGGATCAAACCACAGTTTTGATTGGTAAGAATGAAGGGGCATCAGCATTGTATTCGAACTTTCTGGAAAAGGATTCCATTTAAATGTACTTAAGGGATTTATTTGACTTCAGTTTATAACAATATCGACATTATTAGTAGTTATTATGATTATTAGCATCATCATTATTTTTAATTATTATCAACAATAACATTTCTTTTTAATTATTAATATTACTAGTCCCAAGGGACCCACAAAGTGGACTACATACAATTAGTTGAAACACATTGAATCTTTTATTTATTTTTTTGCCATCAGATGCAGCTGACTTATGGCGATTTCTCATGGGGTTTTGAAGGCAAGACATGTACATAGGTGGTTTGTCACTCCCTGCCTCTGCATAGAAACCTTGGACATCCTTGGCAGGCTCCCATCCAAGTACTAACCAAATCATAGGGGAAAATAGATTTCAATTTTATTTATTTATCAAATTCATACCCCACCACTCCCTCGACAAGCAAGGCTTGGGATGGCTTGCAACAGAGTAAAATACAATTCAACAGACAATCTTAAAAGTAATAATAATAATGATGATAATAATAATAATGATGATGATGATAATAAATATATGATAAATATATAACACGATTTAAAACCAACTATTGAAAAAATCTCCTATTAAAACATAGCTGCATCCAACAACCCAACAGTAAAATGGTCAGGTGGAAACAATATAAGAATTGCAAGACATATACTATGACTAACAGCTCATTCCTGAGCTGGGAGGCCAAAAGTGTTTAGGAGGTGGGAAAGGGCCCGTGCCGGCATCCAGGCCATGTTTGCGGTGCCCAGGCCACTTGCGCCGCCCAGAGTGGCACAGGCACCAGCGTTGGGCTGCTCATGCCACCTTCCCTGCGCTGCCATGGCAATGTGACCCTGGGACACCATCGTGGCCTCCCACTGGCATCCTGATGTTGCACCTCTGTCGTCCCAGGTGCGCCGTCATCCCGGGGGCGTCCCCAGGGAGTTCTGGTGGCGGAGCCGCCTTTAGGTGGCTTCCTAACCCCCCCCCTTCAGGCCGGGAATGCCCCCTTTGCCCTTAGTTGCAGTTATACCACCTTTTTAGGTGGCGTAGCCCCGTGGATTGCTATGGAGCGTTCCACGGGGCTTGCAGGTAAGGGCAAAGTTTTGGCTTGGGGGGGGAATCCTCCTTTGGAGGTGGCACGGCTGCACTGCCTCCAGTCAATGGCTCAGCCCTCCCCTCAGGAATGGGCTATAATTAAAAGCCTGTTGGAAGAGCTTTGTCTTGCAAGCTCTGCGGAAGCAAACAAGGCCCTGCAGGGCATTTGTGCCCTCTGATAAAACATTCCACCAGGACGGGACCACCACAGAGAAGATCCTCACCCTGGTAGATGAGAGGCAAGCCACTCAAGGGCTGGGCACCACCAAAATATTGTGTTTTAACACACACACCCCAGCGTATAGTGGATAAACAATGGGTAAGGTTGCCAACCTCCAGGTAATAGTTGGAGATCTCCCACTATTAAACTAATCTCTAGCCAACAGAGATCAGTTCCCCTGGAGAAAATGACCACAATGGCAACTGGACTCTATGGCATTGAAGTCCCCCCCTCTCCAAACCCCGCCCTCCTCAGGCTCTGCCTCCAAAATCTCCAGATATTTCACAACCAGGAGCTGGCAACCCTAACAAATTAGCCTAACTTTAAAAAAGGCTTAACTAATACAAGCTTGGCTGTCTTAGGTCCTTCTAAGAAGGAAAGTACTAAATGCTAAATCTAGGTCTTTCGCATGTTTTGCCCTGTGCTTATGTAGAGGCCAGCATGTGTCCTGCTGCATGTGAGTTGCTGTGAAATCAGCCACTGAGCCATTTCACATTTCTATGAATCGGGCCTCACTGTGAACCCTGAAGCCACTGAACTTCTGAACAGGGAGGGTGAAGGGAGTCAGGCATTTCAGCTGGCAAAGCCTCCAGCACGTGAGCCAAGGGGGTGCTTGATTGCCCAGTCATGTTATCTCTTCCTGTCTCTCTCAGGTTCTCCCGCAGCACATACAAGTACCAAGATAAGCAATTTATTGAGCTACAGATGTAGAGAGGCCCCATCTTTATCATAGCTGCTGTTGTAGTGTACTTGGCGTCTTTCAAGCTGTACAAAAATGTTTAGATTTTTTTATTGCTTTGAAAATTACAGCTCCTTCATCCTAAGCACCCACCACCACCACCAAGCGGCAGCCCCGATGCCAGAAGGCTTTACTTATCTCTCCAGTTCAGTAAGCTGATGCTAAACCCATCATACGATACAAGACAGGCACAATTTTTTTGGAGCTCAGCTAAAAATAAAAGCTGCCTTTGAGGTTGACCCCACCCACCCTTCTACTTGCTTGTGGATAGCAGAGAGGGTGGAGACAGTAAGAAAAGTTCCCCCCAGCACAATAATCTACAATTCTTCATTTCAATACTGGAAATTAGAAAACAGCAAAAGGAAACCAGAAAGGGAACAACAGAAAATAAATGTCAGCTCAAAAGAAGTAACAGTTTGCATATTTTTTTCCACTGTGGGTGGAGCTGTGAATGTAAAACTTTTAAAAATGGTTTATTATGGTAAATGATACATGGCAGTGAAACTTTAGGCTGAAGTCCAATAGGTGTTCCCTTACTAGGGGCACCTTAATACAGTAAAACTGTAGGGAGGGTCTTCCTGAGGGATGGGAGGCTACAGGAGGGAGAGAACTACACAGCCAGCGTGGTGTAATGGTTGGAGTGTCAGACTAACATCTGGAAGACCCAGGTTTGAATCTCCACCCTACCATGGAAGCTCACTGGGTGTCCTTGGACCAGTCACACCCTCTCAGGCTAACCTACCTCACAAGGTTGTTGAGAGGATAAAATGGAGGAGAGGAGAACAAGGTATGCCGCTTTGGGTCCCCACTGGGGAGAAAAGTGGGGCATAAATGAAATAAGTAAATAAATAAATCTTGCCAACCCACATATTATGGATACACAGGTTCGGATCCAGGTCCCCACCCTCTGTCCTGCAGGTTCCCCTCAATTCCCACAAAAATTGTGCCTGATCTGCATGCAACTGTGTTGCATGTGATGAAGGGATTTCAGCCTTCCCTTCTGCACCATTTTCAAGATGTGCGGTGGCCCTGGGGGGATGTTATGGGGCAACCCACATGCACACTTCTGGGTTTCCCCATAACCATCCTAACAGTGCCCTGCCCTGTTTTCGGTCTGGAAAATGGTGTGTGTGGGAGGACTGAGGCTGAAGCTCCTCCTCTGTGCATGCCACAAGCAGTTACAATCTGATAAGCACCTTATACACAGCAATTGAGAAGAACCCACAAATCACATGAGTCTGTTAAAGGATACAGGACCCAACCTGCGTAATGCATACAGTGTGAATCAGAGGCACAATCCTACCAGCAAAAAAAGGCTAATCACACTGCAGCTTGCTACTCTCTTACAATAACTGTGCAGGTCACAAAGAGGGAGGCAACTGTGAGAGCTTCTAGACCAGTGGTTCCCAACCGGTGGTCTGTGGACCCCCAGGGGTCCGCGAGAACTAAACCAGGGGTCTGCGAAACAAAGTTATACCACCAGGGGTCCGGCACGCAGCTCTCTCCCTCTCTCTCAGTTGAGCTGCGGCCGCGGCTCAGGGGCCGTGTGTGAGGTAAAGTGCCCTCCTCCTCCTCCTCCTCCCTTTCCCTCTCCTCACAGCGCGGCTGGGTTTTGCATGCGGCGCTCGAGGGCCGGCGGCACCAAGGCCGGCGGCGGCAGCAGCCACTCAGCGGGCAGGATTTTCCCGCTGGTTTTGGCTGGCGGAGGAGGCCCAGGCGCTGAGGACGGGCGGATGGCAGGCCCCCCGGGGAGGGAAGGTAGGAAGGAGCCCAGGCGGCGGCAGCGAGGAGGAGGTGGTCTTGGATTTTCCTTCCCGTGGCGATCCTCCTCGGCCTCCACCCCATTCCCTCTTTATAGGGCAGTGTCTTCTCCCCCTCGCTCGTCCTCCTATCTCCCAGCCGTTTGTGGGGAGGTCCCTCGCTGTGCTCCTCTCTCGTGACGGCTTCCTAGAGGAGAGGAGACGTATTGGCAAGGGACCGGCTGGGCCTCAGTTCCCCCCGGCCCCCAGGCCACTCACGCGGCCACCATCCTCCCTCGCCAGCGACGCGACCGAAGGGGCGCTTGTTGGCACGCGTGCTGCCCTCCCGGCTCCCTTCGTCGGGGACAGAAGACGGCCCCCTGGGCTAGCCTCCAGGCATGGGTTGCCCCCCTGTGCGGTAAGTATGCGGCGTTGTAGAGGGCCTGCAACGGAAGGGCTAACAGCCGTCGCGGGACGGGGTTATTGGCCATTTGTGAATGGGAGGTTTTGCCTTGGATTTGCCTTTCAATATAAAGTTGTTTGTATCATTGAAAGCTCTGCTATTGTGTTTTTCTTTTAAGGCAAAAGATGTTAACATATGAGTTGTTTTTTCTAAACTAAAACCTCAGTATTCAGGTTAAATTGCCGCATTGGCACTCGGAATTTTTATTTTGAACCTTGGGGTCCCTGCACCGAACAAAAAAGTTCTAGTGGTCCCTGGTCAAAAAAAGGTTGGGAACCACTGTTCTAGACTTAGCAGCTTCTCCATATCCTTCCTTCTTCCTGAACGCCAAATGTCCGCCCTGGGTAGGGTTGCCAACCTTCAGGTGGTGGCTGGAGATCTCCAGCTATTACAACTGATCTCCAGGCAATAGAGATCAGTTCCCCTGGAGAAAATGGCCATTTTGCTAATTGGACTCTATGACATTGAAGCCCCTCCCCTCAACAAACCCCGCCCTCCTCAGGCTCCATTCCCAAAATCTCCAGGTATTTCCCAACCCGGAGCTGGCAACCCTATCCCTGAGTCTTGGGTGCTTTTCATCAGACATGTGCTGTGAGTAACAAGAAGAGTTGATTTTTATGACTGGGGACAAGAGCCGCCCTCTGCCCAACTAGCAGTTGCTTTGTGGGGGGGGGTGAGGTAGGGTTGCCAGCTCCAGGACGGGAAATACCTGGAGATTTTAGGGGTGGAGCCTGAGGAAGGCAGGGTTTGGAGAGGGGCAGGACTTCAATGCCATAAAGTCCAATTGCCAAAGCGGCCATTTTCTCCAGGGGAACTGATCTCTTGTCACCTAGAGATAAGTTGAAATAGTGGGAGATCGCCAGCTACCACCTGGAGGTTGGCAACTCTAGGGTGAGGCATTTAAATTGTGGCTGCCCTAAGAGCACAGCGGTGGTTAGGGTTGCCAACTGGACTGAAATGGGTCCAGAACCGATGCTTCCTCCAGAAAAGCCTGGCGCTATTCTGCTACCACTCTCTCAACTACCTTACCCAGGAATGATAAGCTGGACACTGGGTGGTAGTTTGCACGATCACCAGGATCCAATTATGTTTTTTAAAGAGTGGTCTCACCACTGCCCCCTTAAGTCTCATCCATGACTGGCACAGATCCAGGAGGCAAGTGGTGGGCTTTACAGTACCCAGGGACCTGTTGACATCGGTCGTGGAAAGCTGGTTGAATTGGTCTAATATTGGAGATGAAGGCGGCCAAGGGGCCTCCTGCTCACTTACTGCATCAATGATGGAACAACAAGACTTTATCTGCAAAAAAGCTCACAAAAGCCTCACAGCTGATAGCCAAATTATTGATATTTTGGGGTCCCTATGATAGGGATGTAAAAGATCTAATTATTTTGCACAGTCGTGCTGGGAGAGAGCTAGCGGATGCAACGGAGGACGCGTAGGAACTCTGCTTCGCAGCCTTCACTGCCATCTCATAGGATTTCATAAACGTCCTATGAGATGTTCTTGCGGCTTCATCACGAGTTCGACGCCAAACCCGCTCCTGTCGTTTGATTCCCCCACTTTTTTTTTTTGGCCACAGCTCTGCAGTACACCACAGAGCCCAGTTTAGGCGAAGGAGATGAGGACGTCAGGGAGCGACTTCACTGATGGCTTCAGACAACCGGCTATGCCAGTCGTCTACCAGCGCATCTAGGGAATCGATAAAGCTCCATGCATATGTATAGCAGCAGCAGCAGCAGCAGCAGCAGCAAGGAAATGCCTCAGCCCTACTTGGCACTTCTACCCAAGTTTTCCTCCATAGCTGTAGAAGAATCTTACCCACAATCATTAACGCAGCTTAACAACACTCCGCGAGGCAGGCTTGGTTTATCATCGTTTTACAGAGTGGCTCCAACAGCCAAAAAACTACACAAAAATTGGTTATGGATAGCAGCCATTTAATATTCTAGCAGCAATTGCTCCCCGATAACTTGTCTCATTACATTCACTAGTTCAGCACGGCAGTAACGATAAAGTTGTCTGACAGAAAATAGTAATATTTTACTCTACTTTTCTGTTTTAAAAAGCCCAAGATTTCCCAGTTGTGTAATACAGAGAGAGGTGGGAAAACCCTTTATAACCACCATATTGGTCAAGGAGATAAATGACTCCCTCAGATAAATGGGCCTACGAAGCTGCCTTGAATTACAACATATTCGCATAAGAACATAAGAAAAGCCATGCTGGATCAGATCAAGGTCCCATCAAGTCCAGCAGTTTGTTCACACAGTGGCCCAACCAAGTGCTTCTAGGAAGTCCACAAACAAGACGATTGCAGCAACATTATCCTGCCTGTGTTCCTCAGCACCCGATACATTCGGCATGCTCCTCTGATCATGGAGAGAATAGATATACATCCTGACTAGTATCCATTTTGACTAGTAGCCACAAATACCCCTCTCCTCCATGAACATCTCCACCCCCCTCTTAAATCCTTCCTAGTTGGCAGCCATCAGCACCACATCCTGGGGCAGGATCCACACGTTAACTATGCGTTGTGTGAAGTAATACTTCATTTTATCAGTTTTGAATCTCTCACCCTCCAGTTTCTGCAGATGACCCTGCATTCTAGTATTATGAGAGAGGGAGAAAAGCTTCTCCCTGTCCACTCTCTCCATACCATGCATGATTTTATCGACCTCTATCATGTCTCCCCTTAACTGCCTTCTTTCCAAGCTAAATAGCCGTAAGCGTTTTAACTGCTCCTCGTAGGGCAGTTGCTCTAGTCCCCTGATCATTTGGTTGCTCTTTTCTGCACCTTCTCAAGCTCTGCAATATCTTTTTTTTAGGTGTGGTGACCAGAACTGTACACAGTATTCCAAGTGTGGTCTCACCATATATTTGTACAAGGGGAGATTTGATATCAGCAGTTTTATTCTCTATTCCTCATCTAATTATGGCCAGCATGGAATTTGCCTTTTTCACAGCAGCCGCACACTGGGTTGACATCTTCATTGAGTGATCCAATACCACCCCAAGATCCCTTTCTTGGTCTGATCCAATTAGTGTATATGTGAAGTTGGGATTTTTTGCCCCAATATGCAGCAATTTACACTTGCTCACATTGAATCTCATTTGCCATTTTAATGCCCATTCTTCCAGTTGGTAGAGATCCTTTTGGATGATCAGAAGGAGAAGCAGGATCATGGCCACTAGCTCCTCCACTTATCCTTGGCCTCTGCATAGGGTGTTGGTGTGCAATGGAGGTTATGCCAAACCTTTCTGCAACTGTCCAGAGTGGAAAGGAGAACAGGATCTGCTTGTTCTTACACACCACAGAAAGTCAGGCCAATTTATTTAATACATGCTTTACAGAATGGCAATGAATCACATTTTAGCCATTAATTGATTATGTCTGAAAGCAGGTAGAGTAGGAAATGTTTGTGGATGATTTGCTACTTATTTTTTACTCCAATGAGTCTTTTACCAAGTTCCACCTTTGGATAAATACCTTAAATGAACATCTTTCTTTCACTGGACAGTGTCATCCTGATCATATTGCTTTCCTTGATCTTACCATATTCACTCAACAGGATCGTACCTTAGCTGTAAAACCCTTCAAAAAATCTTTAGCTAAAAATGCTGGTTTACATTTTGCTTCCAATCACCCTTTGCATTTAAAAACAAGCCTCCCATACAGTCAAATGCTTAGACTGAAGCGAAACTCCACCCTTGAACAAGATTTTCATTACTCCTCTGATCAATTAGAAACATCCTTAGCCCACAGAGGCTACCCCCAGCATGTTTTGAATAACGCTAGACAACGTGCTGCTCATATTGACCGTCAAGATTTATTTAAAAAACATCCTCAAAAGCCCAATCATAAAATCTTTTGTTCCCTAACCTATAGTCAACACTCCCATGCTATACAGCAATGTATTAGGAAACATTGGCATTTATTGAATACCATCCCGGGATGTAGTGAGCCGCCCATTTTCGGCTTACGCCGCACTGCCTCGTTAAAAGACACTTTGATAAGATCTGACTCTTTGAAGATTAGTAGACGTCCCACAACTGTTGGACACTTCAAATGTAGTGGTTGTTCTGTTTGTCCTCTTTCTTTACCGGTTAAGGAATTCGATTCTCCTTCTTCTGATTTTCGTTTTCAGCTCAAGCATTTTTCTAATTGCTCTACTAGCCGGGTCGTATACGCCGTCTCTTGTGGATGCTCCTTACTTTACATTGGTTCCACAATGAGACAGGTCCGCCTACGTATAGGCGAGCACAGGTCCCGGATCAGGGCACGCAATTTTGAGGCTCCCCTTACTAGCCATTTTGTGGCAAAGAAACACTCTGAAAACGATCTGCGTTTTTTTGTTCTCTGGGTCTATAAGGATCACCCCCATAATACCAGTGACGTTCAAAGAATCTTGTTACAAAACGAAATGCGCTTCATCTATCTATTTAACACCCTTACCCCAAATGGATTAAATACAGAATTTGATTTATCCTGTTTTATATAACTTCCCCTTTAAGAGTCAAGTTCTATCTGACAGCTGTTTCCACTTTGTCTTCTTACTTGAGCCTTCTATTTGAGCCTATTTTCACAGTCTGCACCACGTATGAATTTTCTGCTAGCAGCCCGTTTGGGAGCTCCAAATTTATCCTAGGAATTGTACAATTAAGCCCTTGTGGTGAGTTATAATATTTATTCAATATGTCTGTAGTTTGTTATAGAGGTTTTTTTATATACTTTTATATTTTTGTATTCTCATGTTTATAATTTTGGACTAGGCTGATGAAGCTACCTCGTGTAGCGAAAGCGCTGGAATACTTCTGGAGCCGCGTTACCACCACCTACTCCTCCGTTGTCCGAAGAATATGAAATTGACCAGAAACGCAACTATATGCTTTATATGAACTTTTGCACACGTATTACTACTAAGTTATTGTTTCTACCTACTTGCTTTGTAACCTCGGTTGCTTAGCGTTGCTTGTTTATCTTGTTAATTTCGATAATACATTGATTGCACTTGCTACTTTTGCTTGTTTACTTTTGCCTACTACTGTTTATTTGATCAACCTCTAGGTGGAGGCTGGACATCTCCCAGAATTACAATTGCTCTCTAGACCACAACAATCAGTTTCCCTGGAGAAAATGGTTGTTGTGGAGGGTGGACTCTATGGCATTAAACCCCGCTGAGGTTACTCCCCTCCTCAAACCCCACCCTCCCTAGGTTACATTTTCAAATCTCCAGGAATTTCTGAAGTCAGAGTTGGCAACCCTATTTGGGGGGGAACGGCTGCTACATCTTGTTGCCAAGATGGTAACCACATTCTGCATTAAGCTCCTTCAAGTCTTTGGTTATTTAATCTCTAGAAGAGTGAACCTCAGCGATTAGACCCCATTTTATTGAGTGTAGACTTTCCCTCTCTTAAAACAGCGGCGTTTCCTAAAGGACAGACTTTAATTAAATTCATTAGCTCTATTAAGGGTGGGATGTAAAGCTAAGCAAAACCCTCTCTTCCCATGAAAAATGGCATGACCTTTCCATTGTCTTTACAACCTTGCAGTGAAAAGGATAGCATTTCCAGACATTAATATTCTACTTAGCCCAAGGTTGTAGGACGGCTTTGAACCTGGGCATTCGGCCAACTGCATTTGTTAACTATCTCCCATTTAATGCAGCAAAGTCTGCATCCTTAAAGCAATTTATGAAAGCACTCAACGTATTTTAATTTTAGGTTTTGCTTCCACTCCCCTTCCTAAACATTTATGTAAATAAGAGTGCTCCATGTAATTATGAATTCTGTAAGGTTCCCCCTAGGGTTGCCAACCTCCAGGTACTAGCTGGAGATCTCCTGCTATTACCACTGATCTCCAGCCGATAGAGATCATTTCACCTGGAGAAAATGGCCGCTTTGGCAATTGGACTCTATGGCATTGAAGTTCCTCCCCACCCCAAACCCCACCCTCCTCAGGCTCTGCCCCCAAAACCTCCTGCTGGTGGCAAAGAGGGACCTGGCAACCCTAGTTCCCCCCCTCCTGACTCCAAGTTTCATCCACCCAGCAGCCACTTTCCCATAGCAAACTTTTGTTTTCTTCAAAACCCATGTTGTTGAGGGATGGAAAAATGAAACAGTGGCCAAAGTATAAATGAAACTTAACCAAAGTATTGACATGTGTGTGTACAGCCCCCTTTTATGGGCAGGCTGGCAGGAAGCAGGGCCAAAGCAGAGGTTTGGAAGCAGTTCTGGGGCTTTTTATTTATTGTTGTTTTTATTGTTATTACTGTCATTGACCAGAAAACAGACCTGGGTCTCTTTCTGGGACATTTAAAAAGTGGCAGGGAGAAGGTACAATCAGCCCTTGCTCCTCAGTCCATTTCTCCTCTGTACTCCCAGGGTGGTGTAGTGGTTAAGAGCAGCAGACTCTAATCTGGAGAACAGGGTTCAATTCCCCACTCCTTCACATGAAGCCTGCTGGGTAACCTCGGGCCAGTCACAGTTCTCTCAGAACTCTCTCAGCCCGCGCGGAGGCAGGAAATGGCTCTGAATGACTCTAGCCTATGGGCGTAGGGTTGCCAAGTGCCAGGTGGTGGCGGGCAAACCTCCGTCAATCCACCTGGCTGCCCGCTGACCAGCTGAGGGTCGGCGGGCAATCTGTGCAGGCAGGGACAGGTCACTTCCGGATTGCATTGCAAAGGGCCGGTTTCCACTCAAACTCCCAGTTTGAGTGCTAAAGGCCTGTTGCGATGCAGCACTTCTGGGTGTAAACCAGGTGCAACCTGCCCCACCTCCACCCCAAAAACCTCCCGACGAAGAAGAAGAGGGACCTGGTAAGCCTACTACGGGGTTACCATAAGTCGGCTGTGACTTGATGGTGCACACACACATACTCCCCCATAGCTGATTTCCCCCAACCAGCCCCGTGAACGCACTAGAAACTTACCTCGCAATTTACACGCGCTGAGTACAAAAGAATCCAATACGACTTTAAATTTCTGTTCCCACCGCGCTGCCTTTCTCCCCTGCATTTGAAAAGCCCAGACCGGCACGCTCCCACGCATGCCCAGTCGGCGCTCCAAGCAAGGACGGCGATTGGTCCAGCGTTAGTAAGGGTTGGCTGGCAGCAGGAAGTGGATCAAACACGCATTGCATGTTCCCACTTTCAGGCACCGGGTGTGGAGGACGTGTAATTTTTTTAATTCGTCGTATAAGCGGATGCGCTTAACGCGGCGAAATTGCGCTCTGGAGACGTCCTCAGAATCCTTCGGGTAAGTTAAAGTGGGAACATGCAAGGAAAGCCCGCAGAATTCAGAGCCGCAAACGCGCAGTGCAGACATGGCCCAGGATTCACAGATACTTACTTACAGTAGTGGAGATAAAAGTGTGTGTGTGTCTGGGGGTGGGGGTTAAGGGAGAAGAAATGGATTATTGAGGAAGCAGCTCTCCCCCCAGGGTTGCCAACCTCCAGGTGGTGGCTGGAGGTCTCCTGCTATTACAACTGATCTTCAGCCAATAGAGATCAGTTTTCCTGGAGAAAATGGCCACTTTGGCAATTGGACTCTACAGCATTGAAGTCCCCCCTCCAAACCCTGCCCTCCTCAGGTTCCACCCCCCAAATCCCCAGGTATTTCCCAACCCAGAGCTGGCAACCCTACTCCCTTCCACACAAACACACTTATTAGACGTTTGGCTCCCAGGGACCAAGGTCTCTGCCAGAAATCTAAATTTGGCCTTCAGCCCTAGAACAAGGAGTCAGAGCTGTTCTGAAGATCACAGTTCAAATGGTCCAGGCATATTTGCACAGAACAGCATCTCAGGGACTCCAGGAAAACAATGGGGCTGGATGGAAAGGGATCCACTTCTCCATGAGGGCTAAAAGGGCACGCAAACCGCTCCGAAAATGCAAACAGGTCGGACAAGGACGGGCAGGTCAATGAGATTAGGTGGGAGATGGGAAAAGCTCGCTTATTGAGTTGGCAGAGTGCACTCACACATGGCATTGTGATGCATTTATAAAAGCCCTCCAGGTCTGAAGCCATGCAAACCGAAATCTCCGGCTTGCTATTGACAAGCCGTCGCCTCTGCCAAGTTTGAGATGAGATCAAATCAAGAAGAGACACGGTGGTAATGAATTTACTCTCAGCACTGTATGTTTCTGGCTAAATTGCCATTTTCAACTTTCCACCCATGTAAGGGAGAAGCTATGATTTCCAAAATGTGCTCCACAGTTACTCTTAACCAACTGCTGTAAATTTTATTTCCTTGCTGCATTTTCCCATTATGCGATCAGACTGGTTTTGGCTACCTACAGTACATTTCTCGCTACAGCTGTAATGAAAACAGTAATTTTCCCCAAATGCCCAACTGTGATAGAACCGAGGAAGGGTTGAAAAGAAACTCAGCTGGAATACAGAGACTTTTGAGCAGGCATTTCCCCTTCAGTGGCTGCCATCTCTACAAAGCGGGTGACTCTGAGCGACAGTTTTTCTTAAAGCTTTTAGTACAGTTATGTTACTCATTCAGTTGCACGGCGGTTCATGTGGTCATTAAAATCTATGTTCCAAATAAGGAAGAAGCTAAACTTTCTATAAATCCTCACCCTGTTGCCAAGGCTATAGAACCTCTTGTTGTTCTCTTATTGAAAGACCATCATTGTGCCATATTATTGGCTCACAACAGTCCACTTTCACAAAAGGTTAAATGAATTGGATAGGGGTTTTTTTGGGGAGGGGTACCCTCTGCACTTAAGGGCCAAACTATATAAGACTCAAGAATTTCTGTGAATGAACTCCCAAGCTTTTGTTTTCAAAAAACAGGTGTGCAGGGCCCCAATTTAGATAGGGACCATGGATAGGGCTGCCAACCTCCAGGTACTAGCTGGAGATCTCCTGTTTTAACAAGTGATCTCCAGCTGACAGAGATCTATTCACCTGGAGAAAATGGTCTCTTTGGCAATTGGACTCTATGGCAATGAAGTCCCTCCTCAGGCTCCACCCCAAAAACCTCCTGCTGGTGGTGAAGAGGGACCTGGTAAGCCTAACCATAGAATGGAGGTAGAGGTAGTTATTCCTCCATACTTTATTTTCTGTACCTGAAATGGCACTGTAGAGCTATTGTTTGCCCTTAGGGTTATCAGCTCCATGTTGCGAAATACCTGGAGATTTTTGGGGCAGAGCCTGAGGAGGGCGGGGTTTGGGGAGAGGAGGGACTTGAATACCATAGAGTCCTATTGTCAAAGTGGCCATTTTCTCCAGGTGAACTTATCTCTATTGGCTGGAGATCAGTTGTAATAGCAGGAGACCTCCAGCTACTACCTGGAGGTTGGCAACCCTATTTGCCCTCACAGGAGTAACTGTAACATACGGGTCCTGCTGAAGACCTGTACATTTACCCCACCAGGAAAACCAGCAAGTCCACAGAGAAAAATCTCATTTGGGTCAGGTAAAAGAACATTTATTTATTTTAAAACATTTATTAGCCACCTTTCTACTTTATAGGAACTTCAGTGTGGCTTACTATTTGAATGCAGATTGAACATCCCTTATCCGGACTGCTTGGAACCAGAAGAGGTCCATATTTTGTATCATTCCACATTTTAGAATATTTTGCAATTTTTGCATATACATAATGAGATATCTTGGGGATGGCACCCAAGTCTAAACACGGAATTCATTTAAATTTTATAGATGCTTTATATATACTTTATACGCATAGCCTGAATGTAATTTTAAACAATATTTTAAATAATTTTATGTGCAGTGAACCATCAATGGCACTGCTGAGGGCCTGTGATTAGTGCCTGCAGGCCGGCTCAAAAGGTCCCGTTTTCGGATTAGTCTGATATTGGATGTCTGGATAACGGATACTCAACTTGTAATAATAAAATACCATAAAATACATAAAAGCCACTAGTTAAAATCGATCATTTAAAACTACTGGTAGGCAGAAGAACTAATCAAATGCCATCGTAAGAGCAGCTTTGCTGGATCACACTAGAGGTTGGTCCATGAAGCCCAGCATCCCATTTCACGCAGCGGCCAACCCGTTGCCCTGGAGGGCCAAGAAACAGCACAACTCGGACACACACACAGACACATAAATAGCTTCTCCAATGCACAATAGTCAATAAACCAATACATACAATAAATATATGGTTCAATAATGTATTTCCTAGCAATATCATGAGTATTTATCACTTAACATTAGTATTTATCACTTAACTAGTTTATCAATAACAACCTACAAGTAGATAAATCACAGTGGGTAGCCGTGTTAGTCTGTTTGCAGTAGTCAAAAAGGGCAAGAGTCCAGTAGCACCTTAAAGACTAACAAAAATATTTTCTGGTAGGGTATGAGCTTTCGTGAGCCACAGCTCACTTCTTCAGATACTTCTTCTTCAGGTATCTGAAGAAGTGAGCTGTGGCTCACGAAAGCTCATACCCTACCAGAAAATATTTTTGTTAGTCTTTAAGGTGCTACTGGACTCTTGCCCTTTTTGACAACCTACAAGTGTTCACCACATAATAAATTCATTTTTTTGTTTCTCTATTTATATATTTTTGAGCTTGCTCACTCAGCCTATTTTTGTCCTGTTCTTGCCCTGACCTGGATAGCCCCAGGCTAGCCTGATTTTGTCAGATCTCAGAAGTTAAGTGAGGTCAACCCTGGCAAGTATTCAGATGGGAGACCTCCAAGGAATACCAGGGTCGTGACGTGGAGGCAGGCAATGGCAAACCACCTCTGAACGTCTTTTGCCTTGAAAACCCTAAGGGGGCCGCCATAAGTCAGCTGTGACTTGACAGCAGAAAAAATTGTTATTGTCCGGCCCCCTTTTTTAGGCCAACAAACAGCCCATAGAGGTTGTGAAGGGTAAGCCTAAACTCTTTTTATCCCTTTGCAGTCCCAATTGCTGTCCTGAATACCTGCTTTTTAAACGCAAAAAATGGGAGGTGGTTCACTGAACTCCCAGTATCTTGTACACTTTAGTTCTAAGCAACACCACCACATAATTCCATTGTCAAGGAGCAGCATTGAAGATGCAAGATCACCCCCACTCTTCTGGGTGGCACGGAGCTCTACATCCACCAGACCCTTTGAGAGCTGGCCAGCTGACAATCCTCATCTACTCAGGTTTCCCTTTTATGGAGGTTATGTTGGGAACCCAGAACAATGCTTCTTCTGTGATTGTACTGACTCTCAAGGCTCATCTAAACATTCTGTGACCTGAGTTGGTCCAGGGGTTGTCTGACCTGAATTGGATCACATGTCAAACAAAGTCAAAGGTATCTGACAGAGGGAGCTTTGACTCTTGAAACCTTATACCCTGAACATCTCATTGATCTCTAAGGTAGTACTGGACTCAGATCTAGCTGTTCTACTGCAGACCAACATTGCTAACTTCTGATATTATGCAGATTGTGGTAGAATCTGAGCACATTATATGTTGGTGGAGACTACGTCTGACAGCATAGAAGGAAGGTGGGGTTTTTTGTTGATTGCCCCTACCAATGTGGGTCCCCCCTCTCTCTGTAGTTGTCTCAGGGGTTCACTGCTTTCAGGGGCAGGGAGAAATTTATTTTCACAAGCTCTGTTCCACACACTAAGTGAAGTCCCCTCCCTGACATGTACTTTGTTTCATTTGTTGCACAGTAATTTGGGTATAGCTTTAGAACAAAAAGCTTTTTATAGATAATAATACTAGCAATACCAGTAGTGCTCAAACAGTAATGAACAAAATGGAATTAAAAATGAAGCAGAAGGTGACGATTATACTGATGTGGCTGTGTCTTATCTACTACATGCTGAAGCCAAAATTAAGCAAAAATCCCATCATTTTCAGTTGCACATTCATGCACAAAGATATGATGGTCTAAACTAAATGACTTTTGTTTACTGAGACTAATGAAGTATAACAATGCTAAATTCCAGTGCATAACAACTTAATTATGTCTCAGAAGCTATAAACATGAACGACTTCACGAGAAGGAATTTTTGCATGGGTGTGATGACAGAAAGAATGCACAATTGTTGAACACACGAAGCGTTAACACTTCAGGGAAGCAGGGCAGAAATGTGGAGAAGCACATGGGGGTACAAGAGTTTACATGACTTCAAAAATTAAAAATTCAAATCTGGATAACATTATGAATACACTTTTAAAATTCATATTGTACTGCCTGGCTATGGGTTTTGCTACAGTGCCTATGCACCCTTTGATTGGTTCAACTGGTGTGTTCTCACAGAGGAAGAGTACAGGCAGAAGGACTGTCTAGCTGCCCCTGGCTAAGCTTCCCATATCCTAGAAAGGGGAGGGACTGTGCATCAGCAGCTAACAAATGCACTGCATGCAGAAGGTCCCAGGTTCAATCCCCCAGATCTCCAGTTAAAGGACCTTCCTCTGCCCAAGGTTCTGGAGAGTCTGTCATCAGAGGAGACAATACTGAGCTCGAGGAGCAAATGGTCTGAGCCAGTAAGAACCAACTTCACATCTGGTGTATCAAGAGCAGAATCCTTGCTATGGTGACAGATGCACACCATTGCCACAGGCTGGAAGCTAGCATATCATATCCAGGCTTTTCATGCAATCTTTCCTTGGCTACCATATCCTTAATAGTTTCATAAATATATGCATAAAAGAAAACAAGTAATTGTTACTAAAGGGGGAATTATATAATAACAACGACCAATTTCAAGGAGGAAATTTGTTCACATTGCTAAAACGCATTGGCGTCTTTCAAAAAAATGCTGTTTGGGATCTGCATGCTATAATGCCACTCAATACTGAAAGCATAGAATAAGTTACAAGTTCATTTTCAGAGCAAGATTTTTTCCCACCTCTGCAGGCTGCTTTATTATTGGCAAGGCCCACTGAAAGCCATCCACTTTTCTCCCAAGTAGATCAGGGTTGTATAAATTCAACACCGAGGCTCCAAAAATTTGTGACACCTCTGGAGCAGTAAAATCAAACTTGTAAATTGCAATGGCCCTGACCTGGATGGCCCAGGCTAGCCTGATCTCATCAGATCTCAGAAGCTAAGCAGGGTCAGCCCTGGTTAGTATTTGGATGGGAGACCACCAAGGAATACCAGGGTTGCTGTGCAGAGGAAGGCACTGGCAAACTACCTCTGTTAGTCTCTTGCCATGAAAACCCCAAAAAGGGGTCACCATAAGTCGGTTGCGACTTGACGGTACTTTACACACACACAAATTGCAATGGTGAGGTTTGAACTTGTTTTCTGCTTTCTCTGATGTTCTTTCAGTGACATGATTGCATCAGCGTCTTGACGGATTGACTGAGAGAAAGAGTGTTCTCTCTTGGCAATACCTTTGTATAAATCTATTTTCTCCTCTCAGTCTTTTTCTGATGCTGAAAGATTGTCACAGAGCACCCAAGGATAAAGGAAAATGCCCGCCACCTTTAGAGATTGTCAGGGCTCTACTGTAAATATCCCTGTGAGTTTACACTGGAATTGTACTGAGTCAGAGCAAAAAATATGAGACAAATAAAATATCATTGTCTGAACACTTCCCACAGCAACACTGAGGGATGACATGGGCTGCATCTAGTTGGATGTTCACAAGTTGTGTAAAAAAATGCAAAAAGAAACCTTGTAGCAAGAAAGCAGGCCTACGGCATGGTAAAGGCTACCTCAATTCATTGTGGCCTAAGTTTCCCTAGACTTTATCAGAGGCACGATCTAGCTGCCTTCAGCATCAGATGCAGTGAGCTATACCCAATGACAGGGAAAACAAAGCATTGGCCTTTAAGCGGCACTCCCTCACTGTTTGCTGCAACAGACTAACACAGATACTCCCGTGACATCTAACCTTGGTATTCTGGTTTTGCTGATCTCAGTCGCCGAGGCTCAAAACAAAACGAAACAAAGCATCAAGTAAGCCTAAAGGACTTACGTGATAAAGTGGCACAGTGTTGCTCTCCGCTAAGGAGAAATTCAAGACCTCTTGCTGCCCGGGCTCAAGCCGTACACTCACAGATGAGGTCAACATGGAGGGGCTAATGGGGTAATTGGGGCTCCCGCTGTTCTTGCCCTTTTTCCGTGACCGGCGGCCAGTGTCCCTCTTGTTGTCTTTCTGAGTCAAAGGCTCCTCCTGAATCACCAAGATCTTGTCATCGCTCAGATACCGCAGGAGTGAATTCTCGGAATCTGGAAGGGAAGAAAGAAAAAGGCAAGACAACTAAGATAACCAAATCTTCACTCCAGTGCCGATAAGAACGTAAGCTTAAGCATACTCATGAGAACAGTCACAGGGGAAACATCAAGCAGGTTCTTCTGAATATTGCAATATGACATTTTCAAGAGTTCCCAATGAGCCGCCATGGTTTGTTCAAGTGGGAGGCATCGCTAGTCCTGAATATTTTGCAAAGCATTTTCCACAGCTCCATCCAACTAAATCTTTGCAGCCAACACAGATCCAAAAGGCCTGTTCTCCACCACCCCACAGGCTCTTAAAGATAAGTAGTTCTTTGGCATGCCTACTTGAACACTGCTAGTCTCTACAGCATGATAACTATACAATGCACATAAGCTTCTTTCCTTGAGGAAATGAGAACAGCTCTTTGCTCTTCTACCTACTGAACAGTCCCTCCAAAACAACATATTTTCAAGGACAAGAGCTAAGTTATTTGAGTTTTAATTCTGAACACCTGAAGCTGCTTTATACTGAATCAGGCCATTGGTCTGTCAAGGTCAGTACTGTCTACTCCAACTAGCTGAAGCTCTCCAGGGTCTCAGGCAGAGGTTTTTCATATCAGCTACTACTTGGTCCTTCTGGCTGGGGATAGAAACTGGGAACTTCTGCATGCAAAGCAGATGTTCTACCACTAAGTTTGCCAGGTCACTCTTTGCCATCGGATGGTTCTTGGGGTGGAGCCTGAGAAGGGCAGAGTTTGGGGAGGGACTTCAATGCCATAGAGTCCCATTGCCAAAGCAGCCATTTTCTTCAGGGAAACTGATCTCTATCAGCTGGAGATCAGTTGTAAAAGCAGGAAATCTCCAGCTAGTACCTGGAGGTTGGCAACCCTATCTACCACTGAGCCACGGCTAGATTTGCAACATGTCTTGTGGTGTTCATGTTTGGTAGACCTCTACATTGCCACAGAATCTGGAACTTCTTGCTCAGGAGAAGCATTGAGAAATTGGTGGGGGGGAGGACAAAGAGTTTTGATAAACTCTCGCTTTTGTGTGTTCGCAAAAGCGCTCACCTCGGCTGCCCCTCTTGTACATATTTGGCTCTTTTGATTCTCCTATCCAGCTGTATTCTGTTGGCATAGAAACTGGTCTCAGATCACCTGGAAAAAGTGCAAAAGGAAACCAATTAAAATTTTGGAACTCATTAGAAGAATGGTTAGTTTATGCACGAAAGGCACCGCGCATGTAAAGTTGGTAGAAAAAACAGCAATCTGGTGCAACTAACAATTGGAGTGTGCAGTTTCCAGAATTTGCTGGAATTATGGAAACCTACAAAGAGGAAGGAGCCAATGGTTCATGTGTTTGCCCACCCCCTCTTTCAGTAGACAAGATCAGCTATTAGCCTGCACAGGATCACAATGAGCCAAAATGGCTCAAAATGAAAATGTATCACTGGTGACCTACTCTTTCAAGTGTTAAAAAAAACTGCTGCATTTGGAGAGCTGGCTTCCCAATCTCAAGCCAATTCCATGCAATGCTTCTTAAAATTTGTAAGAAGTCTTCATTCTAGTGCCTCTGCTATGGCCTGAAGAGGTAAGACTGAGATTCTGCCTCCCCACAGACCACTGCACAGGATTGCGGTCACTGCACCCAAAAAAAGATATTGTAGAACTGCCTCGGCTGGCTCACAGGCTGGATAAGTTTTCACAGGACCGGATGTGGCCTGCGGGCCTTATCTTTGACACCCCTGTTGTAGAGCTTGAAAAGGTGCAGAAAGGAGCAACCAAAATGATCAGTGGGCTAGGGCAGCTGCCTCATGAGGACCACTTAGGGCAGTGATGGCGAACCTTTTAGAGACCGAGTGCCCAAACTGCAACCCAAAACCCACTTATTTATCGCAAAGTGCCAACACGGCAATTTAACCTGAATACTGAGGTTTTAGTTTAGAAAAAACAACACATACATTAACATCTTTTGCCTTAAAAGAAAAACACAATAACAGAGCTTTCAATGATACAAACAACTTTTTATTGAAAGGTAAAAGTTTGCATTTGGTATGCTTTTGAACAATTAATGTTTGTTCAAAGCCCCTAAGCTGAACGGCGGGGAGTCCAGGGAAGGCGGAAGCGACGGCTGCTCAACTTGCCCGCACGTGCCCACAGAGAGGGCTCGGCGTGCCATGTCCGGCACGCCATAGGTTCGCCAACATGGAGTTAGGGGTTGGGCTTTTAAGCCTAGAAAAGAGGGGAGTGAGGGGAGACATGATAGAGGTTTATTAAATTATGCATGGCTTGGAGAGTGGACAGGGAGAAGCTTTTCTTTTTCTCCCTTAATACTAGAATCCAGGGTCACCCACTGAAGGGTGGGAGATTCAGGACAGACAAAAAGAAGTATTTGTTCACATGGTGCATAGTTAATTTGTGGAACTTGCTGCCACAAGATGTGGTCATGGCCACCAACTTAGAAAGCTTTAAAAGGGGAGTGGACAAATTCATGGAGGACTGGGATATCAATGGCTTCTAATCTTGATGGATATCTATTCCCTCCAGTACCAGAGGTAGTATACCTCCTTAAATCAGTTGCTGGATGATGGGCAGGATGATGCCATTGCAGACTTCTTGTTTGAGTTCTTCCTAAATGTAATTGGTTGATAGGGTTGCCAACATCCAGGTACTAGCTGGAGATCTCCTGCTATTACAACTGATTTCCAGCCAATAGAGATCAGTTCACCTGCAGAAAATGGCCGCCTTGGCAATGGGACTCTATGGCATTGAAGTCCCTCCCCAAACTCTGCCCTCCTCAAGCTCCACCCCAAAAACCACCCACCTGTGGCAAAGAGTGACCTGGCAAACTTAGTGGTAGAACATCTGCTTTATATGCAGAAGATCCCAGTTTCAATCCCCAGTCAGAAGGACCAAGTAGTATTGTGGGGCCTTCCTGCTGTCCATGAGTGTGGGAAGTCCCCATGCAGAAGGACTCTAAATGAATGGATAATGAACGCTTGGACAGAACTTAGACGTATATGCAAACTGCACACATTATCTTTACTTGGCACGTTTGCAGATCACATGGAGTCAGGGCAGGCTCATGTAGCTTGTGCTCTATTAAGAACAAGCAATCAACTTGTGGCTGTTGGAGTGAGAGATGTGAGCAGTTTATCCTCCATATTTAGTCATCTTCTTCACAGGGCTTCAGTGAAGAGGCTTGGTTAGGGTTGCCAGGTCCCTCCTCTCTACCGGTGGGAGGTTTTTGGGGCAAAGCCTGAGGAAGGCAGGGTTTGGGGAGGTGAGGGAGTTCAGTGCTATAGAGGCCAAATGCCAAAGTGGCTATTTTCTCCAGGAGAACTGATGTATATCAGCTGGAGATTAGTTGTGATAGCAGGAGATCTCCAGCTAGTACCAGGAGGTTGGCTTGGTAAACTCAGCACTAGGTAAACTCAGTACCTAGGCTTGGTAAACTCAGCACATCTGTCTGACAAAGCGTCACTCATTTCTTTCCAATGAGTCCTGGAATTGGCCCTTGCATGCTAACGGACTTTCTAGGTGGCCTCACCCTAGTCTCAGTGGGGGGGAGGGGAAGGGCAAGTGGCCATATTGCACTTGTCTTCCCCCCTCCCCCAAATCATGGCTAATCATGGAGAGTGGTATCTCATAACTTCTTTTTACTGTTAAACATTGAGAAACCTGTTCATGTACCTCCAACATCACATAGTTCCTAGTAGGTAATTGATCGATTGATTGAATTTATGTCCCTGACTTTCTGCCGTTATTAGCACCCAAGTAGCTTAGAACAGTTAAAAACAAAAATGTTACAATACAATTTAAAGTAAAACATACAAATATAGAACTGGAAAGGACCTCAAGGATCATCTAACCCAACCCCCTGCACATTGCAGGAAATTCACAACTACCTTCCCCTCCCACTCCCCCAGTGACTCCTGCTCTATGCCCAGAGGAAGGCAAAAGCCTCCAGGATCCTTGGCTAATCTGGCCCGGAGGAAAATTCCTTCCTGACCCCAAAGTAGTGATTGGCATGTAAGAAAGGGCCAAGAGAGCTGAACACTGACTCATCCCTCCCTGCCCTCCCTCTCATGATCTGCCTAAGTTCATAGAATCAGCATTGCTGACAGATGACCATCTAGCCTCTGCTTAAAAACCTCCAAAGGAGAGCCCATCACCTCCCAAGGAAGCCTGTTCCACTGAGTAACTGCTCTAACTGTCAGGAAGTTCTTCCTAATGTTTAGCTGGAAACTCTTTTGATTTAATTTCAACCTGTTGGCTCTGGTGCGACCTTCTGGGGCAACAGAAAACAACTCAGCACCATCCTCTATATGACAGCCCTTCAAATACTTGAAGATGGTTATCATATCACCTCTCAGTTGTCTCCTCTCTAGGCTAAACCGAGCTCCTTCAAGCTTTCCTCATAGGACTTAGTCTCCAGCCCCCTCACCATCTTTGTTGGCCTCCTCTAGATATGTTCCAGCTTGTCAACATCCTTCTTAAACTTTGGTGCCCCAAACTGAACACAATACTCTAAGTGAGGTCTAACCAGAGTAAAGTGACACCATCACTTTGGTCTGGACACTATAGTTCTGTTGATGTAGCCGAAAATCACATTTGCCTTTTTAGATAAGCTCAAACTATTGTTCTGAATCTTTGAAGTGCTGCTGGATTACTTGGGGGGAGGGAGAGATGGGAAAAATCCTTACCCCTGTCCTCAATTTGGTTTCCTATTGCAGAGTCTTTTTAGAATTGGCAGCATTTATAGTAAATGAAACCCAATGAAGCTGGTGAACAATAGGTTCAGGATGGTCAAAAGGAAATACTTCTTTACTCAACGAGTAATTTAAATTGTGAAATGCACTCCCCAGGGGATGTAGTGATAGCCATTATCAAAGGTAAGATGGGACACATTCATGGAGATGTCCATCAATGGCTGCTAGCTATGATAACTAAACAGAACCTCCACATTCCGAGGTAGTAAACCTCTGCATAACAGCTCTAGAAGGCAACATTAAGGGAAGGCTTTTGCATCTATGGGAGCCAGTGTGGTGTAGTGGTTAAGAGTGGTGGTAGAGAAAGTTGGCACATAAAAACCAAGTCCTCCTCCCCCTCCTCCTTCTTCTTTGATTGTTGGTCCTCCAGGAAAACTAGTTGGCCACTGTGTGAAAGGGGATGCTCAACTAGATGGATGACTAGGCTTATCAAGCAAGACTCTTCTTATGTTACTATGCCTTCATTTTTATAAACTTGGTGTTCTAAGGTTTTGACTTTAAAAAATAGTTATGGACCATATTTATGGGTTCGTTTGTTTTCTGACTCCTATTTCTTTTTGGTGACAACCTTTGGTTCAGACAAATAAACCAACTCCAGTTATACATTTTCAAGGATACATTTAAAATCTTAAGATGTTTAAAGGATGTGTGAATTCAGCTGCTGCTGTTTAGAACCTGCACGCTCCGCCTTTGGCATGCTTTTTAGAAGACGGAGGCATTCAGCACGTGCATTATCGGATACAAACTGAACGCCTAGCTTGCAGACGTCTCAAGGGGAAAGGCATCTAAGAGCCTTTGAAACCAGGACTTAGACATTATGTTTTATTCATAAAACCTTTCAAATTTGCTCTGCGGCTGCACACTGATTGCGTACTTCTATACCTTCATTTTCTACTAAGAAAACCAGGAGTAGCTGTAGGAAGAGAACCATTAAGACAGAAGGAGATCTGTGAAACTGCCTATGTGGGGCCATCTTTCTGACCCTGTCAGTCTGTATCATCATCAATGCATGCATAAAACTACCCTCTAAATCATGAGTCAACTCCCATCTGAAATATATAGCCAATAATAATAATAATAATAATAAGAATAATAACCCTCCAGTCTGGCTCCGATCGTGAGGCCTGTTAGTTTTAGAAATGCAAGTTATTTTCTGAAACATTAGACACTGGCTGAGCCTTCCAGCTCCCAAAATAAACCCAAAGCTGGAAAAGGCTGGATGCAATCAAGAAGTTCTTTTCTCTTTTCTTTCCAGACCAGTAGTTCATTTCCGCAGTTTTACTGTTTTGGGCAGGGAAAAAGCTGTGCGTGTGTGTTTGTGTGTATGCACACATGCATCCCAAACAAAAAGACTTCAATGTGTAGCTCTGCAGATGGATAAATGGAGCTTACTGTTTTCTGATTTGTGACATATCTTCACTGACTCTTCCGCCTGTTAAATATGCCGTTAATTCAGAATGTCATCACGTGCTTTGAAGAGGCCAGGTTTTCTCTCCCCCCCCATTCAACTCTGATTACAATCTTGCTGCATATGATGAGAGCAATTAGGTTTTATTTATCTTGCTGTGTTATTACGATGAACTTTGCAATAATCAGTTAAATGCTGAAGTGGGGGAGTAACCTAAATCCTCAGATATTATAACATGCATTCCAGACTATTTATCACTATATCTAATAGTGGTGCGAATGGCTCAGGCAGCAAAATGAGGCCACCTACTGAGAAAGTAGGGAGCTCTACATTCTTAGGGGACTCCCTAGATGTGCAGAAAAGTGTAACTATGTAAATTAACCAAAGATTCTGCCTCCCAGTCTAATAGGGTTGCCAACCTCCAGGTACTAGCTGGAGATCTCCTGCTATTACAACTGATTTCCAGCCAATAGAGATCAGTTCGCTGGAGAAAATGGCCGCATTGGCAATTGGACCTGAAGGCATTGAAGTCCCTCCCTTCCCCAAACCCCACCCTCTTCAAGCTCCGCCCTCAAACCCTCCCACCAGTGGCGAAGAGGGACCTGGCAACCTTAGTTATAAAAAAGGGTACATATTTATTTCACCATCATATATGAACCTGCCGCTGCCGGCACTTGCTGTGGTCAGGTGGGTCGCTACTAGTTAGAAGGCTTCTCTGTGGTGGCCCCTCCACTTTGAAACTCCCCCCCTTCACAGATATACGTCTGGTGCCACCCTACTATCAAGGAGGCTCCAGGCCAACTCTGTCCTTCTTTCTCCCTGAATTTTAACAGCAATTCCTTATATAGTTCTTTTTGTACTGAAACTCAATTATTTTGATGGGTTTTATTCTTCTGTTGGATTTTTTTTTTTTAAGTTTAGTGACATTTTACTGGTATGTTGTGATTTCCATGTTTGTAACTTGCTGCCCCAAGGCTTTTCTCCTCTAAAATGGAAAACCAAGATATAAGTACCACAACATTTTAAAAGGAATTAAATACATGGTTCTCTCTTTAAAACTATGCAATCATCTCCCACCTATTGCTTACCAGTTATAAAGAAAAGTCATAAATGAGTTCATAGCAACTGGTATAATGCATGTTAGGAATATGCAAAACCTTCCCAATTATCACTACAGATATTTCTGCCTCGCTGAACAGTAATATGGCATGTCCAGAACACTTATTCACAATGGAAGATATGCCATTTTCAAAAGGGCAGGTTAGTCTAGATTGTTATTTCACATCTTGGCATAATTGTGCAGTTGTTCCCCCATTCCAAAGAACAGACCTGGCCTCATTATGCAGCATTTCAAATTCTGAAGGACCAGATCTTGTACTTTTTATTTTTTTTACACTTTTAATTGAGGTACACATGTGCATATATGTACACTCTTCCTCTCATTTTAATTACACAAACTGCTTTGGAGCTGGGGAAGGGAAGTGATTTGGCTCTTCACGCTCACATATTTAAAAGCAGAGATGTGGCTTAATTGTGCATCTCTAGTTCAGAAGGGAGAAGGTAGCCTGGTACATTACAAAAAATAGCACATATGTATATTCCCCCGTTAAAAAAATTATTCAGGGAATAAAGGAGAAGGGGTTTTACAGCACATGGTTTGCCCATTCAAATTTATAAACCTGGCTTGAGAGCCAGCGTGGTATAGTGGTTAAGAGCAGTGGACTCTAATCTGGAGAACCACTCCTCCACATGAGTGGTGGATTCTAATCTAGTAGGTAGGTAGGTTTCCCCACTCTAATCTAATAGGTAAACCAGGTAGGTTTCCCCACTCCTACACATGAAGCCAGCTGGGTGACCATGGGCTAGTCACAGTTCTCTCTGGACTCTCTCAGCCCCACCTACCTCACAAGGTGTATGTTGTGGAGAGAGGAAAGGAAGGCGATTGTAAGCCGGTTTGAGTCTCCTTAAAGGTAAAGAAAATCAGGGTATAAAAACCAACTCTTCTTCTAATTCACAACCTTTCTATTTGAAACAACAGACCAGGCTGCTATGCTCCTCCCCTTCCCTGAAATATGATTAAATACATAAGATCTCGTGCAACAAATGCTTTCCTGTTGGTTTATGTGGGCGCTTATCTGCAACTATGAATATGTGACTCTTGTCCTGGAAAAGCCACAGGTATTTATGGCACTCCTAGTACACACATAGCTTATATTTGCATATCTATTCAGAAGTATAGATGTTTGCATACAAAGAATCTCAAACAGTCTGTTCATATCCAGGCTTGTTATAAACTAAATGAACTAGCATAGCTACTAGAACACTGAATGAAAAGCACCTCAATGACCTCATGCCTTAGTCCTGTTCACAAATTACAGGGAATGCACAAACAAACTCATATACAGGGTAGACTTGAGTTTGTTGTGTGTTGAATAATTTCCCAGAATTAGAACTGGTCTCCAAACAACAAAGATCAGTTCCCCTGGAGAAAATGGTTGCTCTGGAGGGTGGACTCTGGAATTGTACTCTGCTGAGATTCTGCCCCTCCCCAAACCCCTCCCTCCTCAGGCTCTATCCCCCCCTCAAATCTCCAGGTATTTCCCAAACCAGAGCTGTCAAACCTCATGATGCAGACCCATTCTCTCTAATATCAGTGGGGCATGCCTACTATATTAGGTGCTGTGGAACACAGGCAGGATGCAGTCGTCTTGATGTGGTCTTCCTAGAGTAGGGTTCCCAGGTCCCTCTTCACCACCAGTGGGAGGTTTCTGGGGTGGAGTTTGAGGTGGGTGGGGTTTGGGGAGGGGAGGGACTTCAATGCCATAGAGTCCAATGGCCAAAGTGGCCATTTCCTCCAGGTGAACTGATCTCTATCGGCTGGAGATCAGTTGTAATAGCAGGAGATCTCCAGCTAGTGCCTGGAAGTTGGCAACCTTATCCTAGAGGCACCTTGTTGGCCACTGTGTGAACAGACTGCCGGACTTGATGGGCCTTGGTCTGATCCAGCAATGGCTTCTCTTATGTTGTTATGCTATGTTATAATTCCTCCATATCTGAACAGCCTCACACTTGATTTACCCTTCCCTTCAAAACTTTTAGTTACTGTTCAACATATAACTCTGGAAATAAATAATGTGCTAAAAAAATGGAAACATCCCATCAATGAGGGACATCACCTCTGGAGCACGGTTTCCACAAAAAGCAATATTGCATTAATTATTTCTTTCCCCTTTCCTCCTCATTTCCTTTGATATTTTCTTCCATTGTCTTATTTATGTCCCAGGAGGCTGCAGGTTGTTTACAGCTGTCTCTCTCGCTCGCTCTCGCCTGCTCTGAGCAACCTGTCTGCATGGCACCTGCGTGTGGTGCAATATATTAAAATGACAGTAGAAGTTTGTCTCCTGGCAAAACAAAAAGCATCACTCGGCACCTTCTCACTTGTGGGCACAAAGGAGCTGATGTTCCCCAAATCTGGCAGCTAAAGCTTTCAGGATGATTGCATGCATGCTTCCAAAACTCCCCTTTTCCACATTTCTCCTTGGATTTTGGACTTCTGATTCGTAGGGTTGCCAGGTCCCTCTTCGCCACCAGTGGGAGGTTTTTGGGGTGGAGCCTGAGGAGGGCGGGGTTTGGGTAGGGGAGAGACTTCAATGCCATAGAGTTCAATTGCCAAAGCAGCCATTTTCTCCAGGTGAACTGATCTCTTTCGGCTAGAAATCAGTTGTAATAGCAGGAGATCTCCAGCTAGTACTGGAGGTTAGGAAAACAGTACAGGATACTATATATACACAAAGTGCAATTTTTTATAAGCTACTGAGGTGAAACACAGACCATAAAATGTGTTTCATTCATCTTTTTAATACTCTAGCTCCAAATGGTTTGAACAATGAATTTGATTTGTCCTGTTTTTTGTAAGTTTCCTTTAAATGTGGCTACATATTTACTGTACCTTTAAATCCTCTTGAATTAGTCCTCACTAAACATCATTTGACCCAATTGGTACTATATGTACTTGACGCTGACCTTTACAATCTAATTATGACTTTGAAATATTAGCAGCCCAATTCTTTTGTGGGAGCTTAAAACAAATAACATTAAAAATTGCAAATACTTTATTTAAAAAATACTAAAAACTTACATATTCTAAGAACCATTCTCCTACTTGGTTAGGACCTGGATAATTAACAAGACTGTTAACCTCCCAAGTATATGAGTTCCTTTGAACTGAGGTAAGCTATTATTATACTTTTGTTTCAGATTACCCTAAAAAGGCAATTTTGTAATGAAAAAATATTCATAAAATTATTCATAGAAATAAATATAAATATTTATATGAATTGTTTAGGCTGATGAAGCTATGCTTTGGTGAAAGCGCTACAGAATATCTGGAATAGCGTTTTCTCTTTGCCGTCCCCTTTGGACACTTCTGCTACCTACTTTGGAGCAACTGTCTACTTTTGGATAAGAAGATCCTGCTCTTCTTTTGTACATTGGACTGATGTCTAGCCCTTTGGAGATAGCTATTATGCTTGTATTATACAGTTTGCAGTTTACTGCTTTTTGACTTACCTTGTATATATTGTGTTTATTGTTGTAACCTGTTGTGTCTTGACCATCTCTCATGTTTGCACTTAGTATTGAATAGATTTTGTATATATTGAGTAGTACTGGTTCTTTTTTGTAGCAACTTTTATTATCAGTACAGTGAGTTTTTCCGTACCACCTGGAGGTTGGCAACCTTATCTCCACTAAGGGCTCCATATCCCCCTTCCCTCTTCAGCATTGCTCAGTTTGAAGAGTTCTGGACTCCTCATTAGGTCCACCACGCAAGTGGCTGTTCTTGTTTCAGTAACTGAATGTATGTGCCATCAATTCACAGTTGACCTATGGCAACCCCTTAAACAAGAGATGGACAGAGGTGGTTTGCCATTGCCTGCCTCTACATAATAACCCTGGTCTTCTTCGGTTGTCTCCCATCAAATTACTAACCATGGCCAACCCTGCTTAGCTTCCAAGATTTGATGATATCTGAGCCTATGGCGAGATAGAGATACTAAAGAGACATGATCTTGAACAAAAAAAAACAAACCCTTTTTAGATCAGAGGGAGTCATTTTTAGTGGCATAAATTCCCAAATCCAACCCCACTCTTCATTAACTCTTGTTTACCAAGAAAGTTGTCCCAGTTCCTCCTAGATCTTGTATGGGGGGTGGGGTCTATACATAATAGCAAAGTATACGATTATGTAATGCTTTCTTTAAAACTGCCACCACACTACAGCTGTTCAAATTCAATTTTGTGCATCAGCCATCACAATTCCTGAGTCAGATTGACAATGCATGCCTGATTTGAAGGTACTGGAAAAACAAAGGTTTTCCAATCACTGGCTGAGTCACTGTCTCAGGCGACAAAATATGAATCACGTTTAACTCAATTTTCAGTCGTATATAAACCACGGGAAATTCACTCCTGAACATTCTCCAGATTCCACATGTCTGACAGCTGGTCATTTAACAAACAGACATCAGGGTGAAAGCCCCGGACTAAACACTGGTTTTAACTTATTCTACACTCTGCAATTTGAGGAGACTGATAAGATAACACAGTGCCAGTTCCTTTGCAGAAACCACATATGGTCACGCAGGATGATTCTCGAAAAAGGCTGCAACAGCTTCTACATGTTTCCTTGGTTTAAACCATTATTTCATAGCAGCCAACCTTGTTGTGAGATAATAGAATTTAACACCGGGGACTCTGTTATACTATTTTTAATGCAGCATTTCTGATGCTGCTCTTGGATGCATACCTTGTCATATAGATTTTTGCAGCTTTCCACACAGGGAACCTTTTCGGTCTTAACTTGTCTTCTTTGGAAGATGTGTTGCAAGGAATTCTACAGAACATCCTAAGGCACACACTCAGTATATGCACACTCAGTACGTGCACTCAGACGTCTTCATTACCGTGTGAGCTAAGAGGACCCCCAACACTCCCCTGGCTGCACAGCACAAGGGACACCTGTCTTTTAGGGGGACACCTGTCTGCCCTTAGCAGTCTCCCCACTTAGGGCCCCCAAGATCTATTGAAGATCTACAGGGCTCTCCAAAATAGTTCTACAACTGTTGGTGGGCCCAATTGCTCCAAAGCACCCTTTGCTCACAGCTACGAGTCCATTCAGTCCCCCAGTTGTCCCTGGAGATGAAGTGACGGACTGCTGGAGGAAGTTGACTGATACTGAAGCTGATGGAATGTAGACTAGCACAGGTTAAAAACCTATTCTGTGATGGTGACAAAGAACTCTCCCCTGGGACATTCTCAATACTGTCCAGTAATGTTGTGCTAAGTGGTGAAGGAACAGTATGTAATGGTCTAGTACATACTGGCCCTCACTGGGAATTTGTGGATCCTTTTGTGATTCATTGTGATTGCATCATGGATCAAATGGACTGTATGTGATCCAACTTAGAGTCCACTTTAATGACAGAAATGGTAAGGAATGCTCATAATACTTGCCACGTTCATATGGATTCCTTTGTGCAGCCTGAAGAAGAACAAAACTTGGTTTTTATATCCCACTTTTTCTCTACCTTAAGGAGTTTCAAAGTGGCTTACAAACACAATCCCTTCCTCTCCCCAGAACAGGTACCTTGTGAGGTAGGTGAGGCTGAGAGAGTTCTGAGAAAAGAGTGACTGGCCCAAGGTCACCCTGCAGGCTTCATGTGGAGGAGTGGGGAATTGAACCTGGTTCTCCAGATTAGAGTCCGCCACTCTTAACCACTACACCGCGCTGGCTCCCTGAGGATCCTGAAACAACCGGTAAGGCAAGTCCCATTAGTTGTGTACTTGACTCTTGTCCATCCAGGTTAGTTAATGCCTTACTAAGCCCATCCTTATTTGGCTGGTTACGTCTGAACCAGTAAATAAAATTCAGCCCCACATCAATTCCTCTGTGACCTTCCTCCCCCACATCCTCGCATTCTCCAAACCTCCCCTGTGCATTCATTTCTCTTTTCCCAAGTCCAGTGTAAAGATTTTCCCCAGCCTACTTCATTTCCCCAACCACACCTAAATAGCTTGTCAGCTTGCTATCATTGACAGCTCCCCCTCACCTGAGCAGTTACAATGGCCAAGAATATTCCACAACATCTCAGCAGCTCACACAATGACTGTGGTGCTTAGCAAACGTTTCCAGACACTCAAACATCCTTTAGATGATGCAGAAAAAGAAGCAGTTGCAAATGTAGGAACCCACCATTTCTGTACTGTGCAAAGCAACCCAAAGCACTGATGTGATGCCTTTCCAATTCCCCCCCCCCCATGAGATGCCACAGCCCAAACGGGAGCATCAAAAGGAAATGTAAACACTGGTGAAATCTTACACTGGAATAATGTAGCTGGTGTCTTAACTATAAGTCGTTTGCTCAGAATTTATGAAAGCAAGCCAAATCCATTTTATTGGCTCACATTTCAAAAAGCCAATCCAACTTCTCTCTGATCCTACTATTAAGGCAAAATGCCAATGAGATTTTCTTGCTTGGAAAGAAAGCTGGAAACGGAGAATGTAGTTGCATTAAGCCGTTCTTAAGTTCCTCTCTCCAGTATTAATGGAGTAAAAGCCAGCAAAGTGCTGATTTATACTCCATGAGAAGGGAATACGCACACAACCCTCAGGAAAACAGTTTCAAATTTGTTACTATTCAAAGCTTTACACCATATTGGTCCCTGCAAAAGCAAAAAACAAGAATGAAATCTGAGTCATATATTTTATTTCAACTAGCCAAATTGAGACAAAACATTGTGTGACTTTTCAAGCTCACTAGAACATTGCAACTTTCAGCTTGATGCAGAAGTTCTGGTGAGTTCGAAAGCTTGCCAATGTTTTGTTTTATTTGGTTGGTCCAAATAAAAGGTATGGCACAGATTTAATTCCTGGCTTTGATTTGTTACCCGATCTTATCAATAATGCAGTGTGTTCTTATGCTTCAGTTGTGCATATATAACTAGGGACAATCCCTATTTTCTGGTACCTGTCCTTGATGAAAGTATGTTCCCATTTTCTCCATGGTTTGTCTTTTGGGGAGGTGTTGAATTTTAATGTTGTTAACATGCACACGTGTACACCAGAGCACTTCAAGATTTAAGCACCTCTCCAGATATCTAGGCATTAAAACTTTGAGTGGGGAGTGGATCCATTTACTTCAGCTCACACGTACTTACACATAGACCCAGCATGCATGTGTATTGCTTCCCTTCCTCCACCTTCAGCAGCTGCCCATTTATGTATTTAATATTTATTTTATGCACATGTATTACTTATTGTATTGATGGCCTGCCATTTGCCAGAAGCATTCAGGATGGCAGACAAAATGTTGAAAGTAATTTAAAACATCAAAGCCAGAGGAGCATTAAAGTGATATTAGTAAGCATCAAGTGAAACATACAGTGACCATAAAGCAAGGACCTAACAATTTAAACTCAACAGAATGAAAACAACACATCTGGAGTAAAAACAGATAAAGAAACAGCGTGCCCTGACCTAGATGGCCCAGGTTAGCTCGATCTCATCAGATCTCAGAAGCTAACAAGTCAGCCCTGGTTAGTACTTGGATGGGAGACCACCAAGGAATACCAGGGTTGCTACACAGAAGAAGACAATGGCAAACCACCTCTGTTAATCTGTTGCCTTGAAAACCCCAAAGGTGGTAGCCATAAGTCAGCTGTGACTTGTCGGCACTTTACACACACACAAAAACAGTGTGCTGGCTTCATCTCCCTTTAAAGTAGGGTTGCAAGAGACTGGGGGGTATGACCAGCAGGGATGGCATAATGTCACAGGTGGGGAAAATCTGGAAATGACATCAAGCCTCTCTAGCAATCACAGGAAACTCTATGGTTTCCATATGTTTCTCAAGAGACCTGATGTCACTTCCGGGTTTCCCCAAAAAGTGGTCAAGCCATTGGATCACTGAATTTTTTTTTCTCCTGTTGCTGCTCTGAGTGGCAGTGGGGCAGGGGATCACCCATCCTCACTGGCAACTCTGCTTCAAAGGCCCTCTAGGCAATGACCAATTTCCAAAATGCCAAAGGTGAGGCGGGCTGGCTGGAATTGATACCTGGTGAGAATTTGACTGGTCAGACTAGTTTTACTTTCTTCAGGCCAGAAGCCCACAAACAAGATGACTGCAGCAGCATTATTCTGCTTGTGCTCCACAACACCTAATATAATGGGCATGCTCCTCTGATACTGGAGAGAAGAGGTATGCATCATGACTAGCATCCATTTTGACAAGTAGCCATGGGTAGCCCTCTCCTCCATGAACATGTCCACTCCCCATTTAAAACCTTCTAAGTTGGCAGCCATTACCACATCCTGGGGCAGGGAGTTCCATACTAACTATGCATTGTATTAAGAAATACTTCCTTTTATCAGTTTTCAATCTCTCACCCTCCAGCTTCGGCAGACGACCCCATGTTCTAGTATTATGAGGTATCATCCTCACTCTCTCTGAGGCCTCTTTAAAGACCATTGCCAAGGCAAACCCAAACAATGGCTGAACTCCTGCAGGGGAATGAATCTCTTGGAATGACTCTCACCAGAGTTTATAAAGACCTATCGACAGGGGTGGACTGGGAAGGAAAAACAGCCCTGGAAGGGAGGAAGAGGAAGGGGGGAAGAGGCAGCCTGGCTACCCAACCTGGCTACCCAACCAGCCAGACACCTCTTTCCACCTTCTGTACAGGGCTGGGGTGGGCTAGCTGATCTCTCCCCTGGGCTGTGTGGGGCTAGGTTGGGATGGGTACCAACTATCCTGGGCTGTGCAGGGCTTGGATGGACTGGGCGCTGCCTCCCCCATGCCACACTGGGCTTCAGCAGGCTGGGCCCAGCCCTTCTGCCACTAGGCTGGCCTGGCCCAGGTGGGGGGAGGCCATCAGCCCTCCGGGAGAAGTCCTGGAGGCCACAATGGCCAATCTGCCCCTGCCTATTGGGCATGCACAGCTTGTAGCACTGTTTTTAAGGTGGCCCGGAGTGTGTGAATACAATGAGGTGTCAAGGAGTCTGGGAAGTTTGTGGTGTGGGACACTGAGAGGGGCTCATCATCTGGCTGCCTCTAGGTGGTTGAGCCCTGAGGTGGGCCCCACCCCTTGACACATTTGTGTCTTCCAAGAATTGGCAGCACTAATGCTGGCTGGACCTCCTGTGGCAAGGAATTCCAAAACTTGTCCTCAGCAAGAATGCCCTCTAATGCATCCCCACCAACTTCACTCGAGTCAGGCATCCGAGAAAGGCAACAGAAGTAGACCTTAAGGTCATGTGATCATGGCCTCCCCAGACATTCTGGCCCAATAATATTTAAGGCTTCAAAGGGGAATAGCAACATTTTGAATGGAAACAGGCTAGTAACAAGCTAGAAACAAACTAGTTTCCATTCAGAAACAAACTATTAGCAGAGCAAATGATATAATAGGAAAATACCATCCTTGCAGCAAGTCCCTGCTAGACATTCTGGCTGCAGAACTCTACACCAGTTGAACATGTTGCTTCTCAACAAGTTTCCAAAGCAGTGAACAAACTAAATCATTTTTTTTAAGTACAGTAAGATGTACTTATAGCAACATAAAACTAGAAACTTACACCTGCCAAAAGAAGATTCAAACCAGCAGTACATTAACTAAAAAAGCATAGCCAACATAAAAACAGCACAAAAACAGGCTGATAAAAGCCGCCTTATTTTTAATTTTTTTACAAAGGCCTGGGTAGAAAGAAAGGTTCCAACTTGGTGCTGAAAAGACCGAAATACACTTCATGTATGATACAAGACTGGTCAGGGGTGCCCAGCCCAATTCTCAGTCACATGTTCAAGTATGGAGTAACCTTTCAAAACTTCTCCATCACTCCACGCAGCTCCAAACGCTGCAAGGGGTAAGGAGAAGCTTCAGGCTTTCCTCCTGTGTCATTTTCACTAGTTGAAACGGCTCCCTTTGCCCCATCCTCAGGCTCCACGTATCCATCCCAGGGCACATAGATCCCAAGGGAGGATCCAGACACTCCCCCCATGGCCATTTCCACTGGTGAAAATGGCCCAGGAGGTAAGCTACTCTTGCAGCATTCAGAGCAACAGACAGATTTTTAATGGTTAGTCCCCGTGTGAACATGTGACCACGATCCTGGTTGGGCATCGGTGACTGTCTCGTCCAGCGCCTGGAGCTCGGCCCCCAGGCCCCTTTTGAGTAGTGACAACAGAACTCTTAATGTCCAAAATATTACATCTTTATTATTTCTTCACATAAATGCATAAGGATTAATCGCTCAACTCACACATCGCTGAACAGGAAGTAGATGCAGAACATATCTAGAGTCTGTGAAAAAACAGATGAATTGGGAGCCTCCTTTCTCTTCTGTGGTCACGGTAGAACAAAGGATTTCAATTTACCCGGGCCGGAGGGAATTGTGGGAAGAAGAAGCTCTGATAGCCAATTAGCGTGCAGTTCAGAAACATCTGACCTAGTGTTGGTCTGGACTACATTTCCCACGATTCTAAGTCTTAAAGGGCTAACTACTACAAACATTTTCTATGTAACATTTCGCTTTCTGCTGGGGCAGCACACTCCCCGCCTGGAATTCTTATGAATTCCACTAACTGCATGCATACTATACAGTACACCCTCAAAACGTGAGCTGGACACCAGCACACGTTTTGAGGGTGTACTGTATCTCGTCACCATCCAGGTGGAAGAGCTGGAAGAATGCAGGACTGGCTAGCGAACGATTACTTTGCCCATCGAGCACCACATACATCTTCACAGCCTCGTCAGGGCGTTCCGTGGGGAAAACTCTAGCAAGGCACACTTGATGACAGGTTCTCTGCTTCGTTGGAGCACCACAGATACGAGTACACTGGGTGCTAACAGCATTGTCCTGAGTAGGGGCAGTAGTCACTGCCGTCGCCATTGCAGGGAGACTCGTTGCAGACTCCAGTGATGCCTGTGTGGTGGTGCCCATCATAGGGTGTTGTGACAAGATGAGGTCAGCATGAAGAGCTGTGGGATGCTTGTCGCTGCCACAGGCCGAACACAGAATGGTGATTGGACAATCCCTAGCCAAGTGGTCCTTAGACTCGCAGCACTTGTAACACAATCTGTATTCCTTCACTAGAGCCTTCCGCTCGTGCAGCCCTTTCTGCCCGAACTCTCTGCACTTATTGAGCGAGTGTGGCTTCTTGTGCAGTGGGCAGAAAGCTCCCACAGGCCTCTCCGTCTTAGGTCGCAGCGTGGCAGCTGAGACTTCCGTCTTCTGCACAGAGATGGTGGTCTTGACTTTCGTGTCTCTCAAAGTCAGTTTAGGGAAGTCCTTCAGTTTCCGCATGAAAACGTTTTCGATGTCTGTAGGTCTGCCATAGCGTTCGTCAAGCCTTTGCCACACTGTCCTGAGTGCCATTTCAGGGTTCTCGACGTGCGCTGCATAGAGTCGCTTGGCTGCATCCGAAGAAGCTGGCCCCAGCCATGCGATCAAGAGCGTTAACTCCTCATCTGCTCGCAATCCCATCTCCCCTGTGACCCTCTGGTAGATGACCTTCCACAAGAAGTAGTCCTCCACGCGATCCGTGAACTTCTGCACACCCTGCTCGGACAAATTCTTCCTGAGATTGCGTGATCCCAGGTAGCTGCCACTGTACTGGGCGAGGCGGGTAGGGTCTGGGAGTGGAACGGCATGAATGAGCTGTGTGGGATACTGAGCAGTGAGCCAAGTCGCAGGAAAGGCAGGTGACTGGAGTGGCTGAGCTGCGGGCCCAGCAGATGGTTGGGGTGCAGGAACAGTGGGAGCAAACATTGCAGTATTTGGATTCAAAGCCCATTGGCTGATATCTGCCTTGCGTTCGGACCCACCCTCCACTGGTACGCCGATGAGAGCTTTCTGTTCTGCAGGTGACTGGAGCGGCTGAGCTGCAGGAACGACAGGTGACTTGAGTGGCTGAGCCGCAGGAGCAGCAGATGACTGGGGTGCAGGAGCGGCGAGTTGGCTGATGTCCACTGGTACGCTGATGAGAGCATTCTGTTCCTGTACGAAGGACAGCACGCGGTGCAGTGTATCCTCTTCTTCTAGCTCCTCAGGTCGGAAACCCAGATCCAGCCGCGCTGCCAAATCGAAGGTCCGAGCCCGGGCCTCCAATTCTGCGGCCTCACCTTCCCGAGCTAACGTCCGTAGTCTCGCTTCTCGTTCCTCTTGTACCGCTCGTTGTCTGGCTTCGCAAGCTTCTTGCTCCTCACGGAGTTGGGTCTGCCGAACCTCTTGCTCTGCTCGTTGTTTGGCTTGCTGAACCTCATACTCCGCTTGTTGCAATGCCGCTTCCCTTCTCACGCCTTCTTCCTTCCTGGCAAACTCTGCTCGTTTGGCGGCTGCTGCCGCGTCAGCTTTGGCTTCCAGCGCTATGCATGCCAGGCTAGCGTCTGATCCTGACCTGTAGGAGCTCCCAGAAACGTGAGGACGGGCCTTAGAGGTGGCAGGTCTTGACCTGTGGGAGCCCTTAGCAGCATGGGAAGAAACCTTCGAGGCGACAGAGGCCCCGGAAACGTGGGAGAGGGCCTTGGAAGATTGCCGTTTTGAAGAAACAAGGGAGTGGGCTGTCGAAGGCACGTATTTCACTGATGCCAGGTGTGATGGTGGAGAGGAGAGCTGTGTGGTCGAGTTCCCTTTTTCTGCTGCCTTAATGCGGACGTCTAGGTCTTGTGCAGCGCCTTCGAAGAATCTCTCTCGGGTCTCCCGTTGATCCTTGAACTGTGGTGCCTCCTCTGAGCCCAGTTGGGCCAGGATATCGAAATTCGATCCTCGTTCCCCCACCACTGTGAGTACAGCTGTACACGACGGGCCTTAAGGCCGCGCAGTTCCTCTACGCTGCAGCTAGTAGTGTCTTTCTGTAGTTCTCGTTGCGCCTTCTGCCATGCGCGTTCCGCCTTATCGCGAAGCTCATCCTTTTGGCTCAACAGATAGTCTCTCATCTTGGCTGTGAGCATTGGCATCCGATGCACTGAGGTCGTTCCGTGTGTTTGATTTGTTGCTGCTGCAGAGGTGGACTGGTTGCTGTCTGCTCCATCTGGATCCACGATCAGGCTTTCGTCTCCTGGTCAGAGGTTGTCAGCTCCCGAGTGGCGTGTGTCGTCACTAGACTGATCTCCCGTGGCTGTAACGTTGGTGGACATCCTGTCCTCCAGGTGGTGCTGTCCTCTCTGGGGGCGCAGTACCGTTGCCGTCCACCAGGTGGTGCTGTTCTGGTCTGCTTGGGTGCGTGGGTTGCCAGCCCTCAGTTGTTCTTGGCTGGCACTAGGCGGCGATGATCCTAAGCTTTCCTTCTATGCTGATGTTGGGATCCTGATTCCCCACTCCCTGGTTCTCTTTTGGCCTCTTATACTCCAACTTACAACAGGGAGCTTTTCCTGATTTGCAAAGGGGTAGCCGTCTGGTGCTTGGACCTCGTTAGCTGTCTGAGCTGTATGGGGCTCCAGTGACCGTGGCGTGCTTTGCTTTCAGGGAGCCAGAGACTTCCTGCCTTAATATCCTTGTGGGCTAGGTTAAAGGCCAGGAGTTACTTAGAGGAGAAGTGAGCTGAATGCTGTAGACATTGCAAAACAGGAGCATGCAGACTAAAACCTTTTAAACTGTTCAAACTGCAGGGAGATCTGTTTTCCCCACCCTTTCTTCAGCTAGTTGGAGAGGGTAAGCTGGAGACATATACAAATGCAAATCGGCAATCTCCTTGCAATTCACATGCAGACTAGACCAGCTTCAAGCACAGGAAAAATGTCCTTTTAAAATCCAAGCCGTTTGCATGGGCTGAAGCAGTTTGCAGAGCAGGCATGCAAGTTTATGAAGTTAGTTGATACAGTCTGTCTGTATAAATCCAAAATATCCGTAGGCTCTTAATAGTCACTGTTTTTTCACTGTCTCGTCCAGCGCCTGGAGCTCGGCCCCCAGGCCCCTTTTGAGTAGTGACAACAGAACTCTTAATGTCCAAAATATTACATCTTTATTATTTCTTCACATAAATGCATAAGGATTAATCTCTCAACTCACACATCGCTGAACAGGAAGTAGATGCAGAACATATCTAGAGTCTGTGAAAAAACAGATGAATTGGGAGCCTCCTTTCTCTTCTGTGGTCACGGTAGAACAAAGGATTTCAATTTACCCGGGCCGGAGGGAATTGTGGGAAGAAGAAGCTCTGATAGCCAATTAGCGTGCAGTTCAGAAACATCTGACCTAGTGTTGGTCTGGACTACATTTCCCACGATTCTAAGTCTTAAAGGGCTAACTACTACAAACATTTTCTATGTAACATTTCGCTTTCTGCTGGGGCAGCACAGTGACCCAACTTATGTCACACATAATGTGTAATTTGGTCCTCAGCACTGGATGGACAGTTACAGGGAAGGCTCTTCCTTGGCAAAACTTACAAATCATCTGGTTCCATCCTGAGTTACGAGTGAGTGTTCCATCACTGTTACCTTATTTCGATATATATATCCTTCCACGTGTTTTTAAAAGCCTCTGAGCAACAAACAGTAATAAAAGAAACATGAGGTCAGAGCTCCAATAAACTATGGAAGAGTAGAGTAGAGTAGTACAGTCAAGACATGAGGAGATTAACCTCAGAACACATTAATGGGAATGGAATACTCCAATTCTCTCCTCTGTCTTCCCTGTGCTGATCACCCTCAGATGCACGCACAAATTATGAACATCTCCATGCCCTGATCTCAAGGTCTACTCCAACGTGAGAAGACAGAGAAGTCTCCACCAATAAAACCTGGTCCATTGACTTCTGTGGAGGAATCCTATACCCCTAAAGATGGAGGAGCAGCATTCCACTGGAGCAAAGAGGCCATGGCCCAGTCAAATAACACCTGCTTGGCCTGCAGAAAGGATTGAGCCAGCAGGTCCTGGTAAAGGTCTTTCCCTGTCTGAGACCCTGGAGAGCCAGTGAAAGCAGACAATACTCAGTAAGACGGACCAATGATCCACCTCAGCATAGAGCTGCTTCACATATTCGCATTAAGTGAATGGAGAAACCCACATGGGCAGAAGCTCCATGTGGATGTCAGAAGACACATGAAGTTCCAGGCTGGGGTGCCTGAGTTTAGCACTGAAATGAAAGTACCCGTTTGCTTACCTTGCCTTGGGTATCATTCCTTCACTAATAGGATTGCAAAGGGGAAGAGAGCAGGGTGATTTGTCTAATTACTGTTGTGTGATCAAACCGAGGTCTATCTAAGTCCAGCATTCTTTCTCCAATGGTGGTCAGCCAGATGCCTCCAGAAAGTTCACTAGCATGGCATGACGGTGGTAGCCATCCCAGCAGTTGGCACTCACAGGTATACTGCTGCTGAACACGAAGGTTGCATTTTAGTTGCAACGGCTAATAGCCATTGATAGACCTATCCTCCATGGGTTCAAGTATCATTGCAAGAGAACTGTTGTATCTCTGAAGCAAAAACTGCTCTGTACACGATACAAGTTCTGACCTGGTGCATTTTCTGGGCATCCATCACTCAGCATCTAAATTATTGTCATTTCTTTCAAAAGCAATGCAAAAAAAAATTAACGATCGAAAGCAAGAGCTAATGTGTTTCCAGGCCCACACTTCTCCTTTGCAATCGATTACTAATCAACTTCAGAACACTTTCCAGTTGGGTCACTGGAGAAAACCTATCCATGATCATTCAAGCAGATGTCCTTTTAACACCTGCAGAGGTTCAGTGCCTATTTCCCAAACTGATGCTATGGCCATTATGTCCTATTCTTGAGTCCCTTCCTAAATGTAAAAGATGGCTACAGATTGGGTAATGGTGAAATACTACTCAAAACTTTGTACACACTGTCAAAGTTCCTTTTGTGTGCAGTTAAAGCACACAGGTATGCTCTCTAACAGAGGGACCGAAGGAGCCAAATCAGCTCCCAGAGAATGGCAGCTCCAGCTGACCATGTGCAAAGGATACCATATGGGTGTCCCATAGGTACTCTCAATTAAAGCCAGTGATCATAATATCTCAGCTCCTGCATATGTTTTCAGTGCCAGGGCTTTAAACCTGGAATGCATTTATTTTTAACTGACTCTGTTTTTAAAAAAAATCCCCTTAGTGGTTTACAGAAATAATAAAATACAACTCAAACACACAAGAAAATAAGTCGATACTAAAACGTAACAAAACTAAGGCCCCTTGGGGAACTGCAAGGTGAGGGAGGTGGGAGACAAACTATTCGGAAATCCCACCCCACCTCTCTAAATCTCCAGTAGCTTGACCAGGCAGGTTTATCTTTTCTTTCTTTTCACTGATGCTAGCCTCAACATTGTCATTCCTGGCGCGTTTTCAGCCCCCTGTTTAGACTGTTTTTTTTGCATGCCAATAATTTGCCAATCCAGTGATTGTGATTTTGGTGTTTGATAGTTCTAATCTTGTGAAGACCAGAGTGACTTTTGAGCTATTTTATTTACACTCACTGATGACACCAAGAAGTCTTTCTCTTATTTGACTATGAATTCTCTGTTGAGAGTCAAAGCTAGAAGCATCTGATGGAAGACTGAGGAACAACTGAGAAAAGTTTCCTGGGTAGAGACTGTATGCATGCAGTGATGGTTCCCCCGCTCTTAACCACGACACTACACTGGCTCTCAGAGAAGAAGAGAGGGTTCTCAAGCCCAGATAAGCTCTGCAGACCAAAAGGACCAGGCAGCTGGGAGCAAAAACTGGCAGAACTGCTTCCAGGGTGAGGTGGGGCCAGGAGAGGGGCTCCAAACCTAGAGAAAGGGCTGCAGGGGCAAATTAAAGGGACAGCACTCTTTAGCTGTGTGAGTGTAAGGTTGACGAAAAACAGGGATCACGGTAACTGATGATGAGGGTGGGTGAAATGGGGAACACTGAGTAATAGGTGCCCCTGAGCACAGATGTGGCATATATTAAATATGTTGTTCTTCAACCCTGTTTTTTTATGCCAGAATACACATTCAATCAGGAACGTTGCCCTTTTTCCTTAGTGAGGTTTAAGCAAAAATAGTCTAGATAATAGAGTTGTAAAAGAGGCCTCTTCATGTCTGGCAACTGGAGCTCCTTGGGAGGGTTATATGTGAAAATATTGCTCTGCGTACCCAGGGAGTCCCTCAAGAATGCAGGAACCCCTATCTTGTGTATGGGTGAACTTGTTGTACAGCTGTCATTATTCATGCAGAGGTTAGCCGATTTATTATTGTATTATGGTATAACATATTACTGTATGTTGTGATAACAGCAGGAACAAATCCAGCACTAACAAATTCAAAAGTTAAATGACAGCAGCAGTGACTCCTAACCAATCCTAACCAAGTCTACTTGGAATCCTACTATTCTTCTTCTTCTACTACTACTATTTAGTGGGGTTTACTCCCAGGAAAATTTTATTAGGATGGCATTGTAGATCTCTCATAATAAAATAACACAAGTGACAAAACAACAGTACCATCAATAATATCTAAGCAAAAGACAAAGAAACAAGTCTTAATCTGGTAGCAAAAAGATCAGCCAGATGCAGGGTGGAGGACTGGGCATTCCATAAACAAGGTGCCACAACAGAGAAGGCTCTGTCCTTATCAACTTATCCCCTAACCAGGCACACAGAGCAGCACCTAAGAGAAAGAATGAATTAAGGCAAGTGTCCTTAGAGAGAGGCATCTGCTTTGCTTGAGAAGGTCCCAGGTTCACTACCTGGCATCTCCAGTTACAAGGAGCAGGTAGTAGGTGGGGTGAAAGACCTCAACCTGAGACCTTGGAGAGCTGCTGCCAGTCAGAGTAGACAATAATGGCCTCGATAGATCAAAGGCCTGACAGTATAAGGGAGCTTTGTGTAATAAACAATGAGTTGCTGCACACCAATGACTAAGGGAAGCACTTCTTGATCAGCCAGTGGCATTTCCAGATAAACTTGAGCCCCAAATTATTATAAACATACCTTTCTTGAACCCAATCACATATCATATAAAAAGCGCAGGTTCCTTTCAATATGTGCTGAGGAGCAACCTGGGAGCATAATGACCCATCTTCACAATTACAGTGTGCCACATGTTGAAACTCAAATTTCAGTCCTATTGATCAAATACATGCAATAGGTCTACCAAGGGCTATCAGCTATAATGATTAAATGGAACCTCTGTGTTTAGATGCAGTGCACCTCTGAATATCAGTGACCGGGAAGAGGCAAATAGTGGAGGTGTGCTGCTGTCTTCATGCCCTGCTTCTAAGTTTCTTGGTGGCAACTGGTTGGCCACTGTTGGAAGCAGGATACTGGACTAGACAGATCTTTGGTCCGATCCAGCAGGTCTCATATTATTAGGATTCGGTCCTTAGAGGCCACAGATTTTAATCTTGTTGAGTCACAGGCCTCTTTTCCACCTCAATTGCAACTTTGAATCGGCTGGTAAATATGAGAAAGAAAGCACAAAACACTGTGAAAGGCCAAAGCCAGCAAAACCATACCGTGCGTGGGAGTCTTCTCTCTTCGCCGCACCCCTGTCGCTCTGCCTCGTTCATATTCAGAGCTTGCCGGATGGCTCTCGCCTTCAATTAATGTGTAATATTTTCCACTTTCATGCTCCAAAAAGTAGCTCGGGGACTCGGAACCTTTCATCCCAGTCTTTCCAACACCGTACTTGCTGATGTCGTCGCAAGACATTATTCCGATTTCGTCTCTAAGAACAGAGGAAGAAACGAGTCAAATAGGAATCTGACATGTAGATATAGAACTTCTGCAAAGAAACCACCATTGGTTTTGTAATCAATGCTGAAATATAAAGAAAAAGCTTCCCAAAGATCAAGGTTTTTGCATCTGTGGAACATCTGCTCTGGAGGATTTATACCACTACTTATTTGAATGCCCTCTATATGTGGAACCCAGGGCTAAATTTCTTGCCAGGTGGGTTTCTAGCCTAAACACTTGTCCTAGTGCTGAGAAATTAGTATTTTTGTTAAAAGACTCTGATGGGTTTGTTTCTTATAGGATATCCCTGTATGCCCTGGCGGCAAAGAAAATAAGGTCCAATATGGTTTCTAATAGAGCTGATCATTCGAGTTGGTTTCAGTGGTTGCCAGGTCTCATTGGCTGATAGGGTCACTGCTGCAATTTTGAGCAATTATTGCTCTGTATGCATCAATTTAGCATAGTTTTATTATGTATATTTATTATCAATTTAGCAATTTTTAACCTAGTATTTTCCTTTTATTATGTATTTGAGGTATTGTTGACATGTTTGTAATGGCCTAAGGCTATATGCAAATAAAACTATTCACTGGTAATAAAGAAAAAGCATACCATGGATTAATATTATTATTGTACTACATTTACATTCTGCTCTTCGTTGGGAAGCTCAGGCCAGTTTATGCGTGACTCCCAGTAGTCTTCCATCCAGGCACAAATCAATTCTACTCTTGCTCTGCTTGAACGTACAAAGCTGTATTATACCTAACCTAGCATTGTTTAGCCCTGACCTAGATAGCCCCAGGCTAGCCTGATCTTATCAGATCCCTGAAACTAAGCAGGATCGGCCCAGGTTAGAATTTGGATGGGTGATTTCCAAGAACTACCAGGGTCGTGATGTGGAGGCAGGCAATGGCAAACCACTTCTGAATGTCTCTTGCCTTGAAAACCCTACAGGGTTACCATAAGTCAGCTGTGACTTGACGGGACACACATACATAGCCCAGTATTGACTAGCGATGGCTTTCCAGGACTCACGCAGAGAAAGGTCTTTCCGAACATCTGCTCCTTCCTTTAAATGGAGGTGCTGGGGATTGAACCTGAGATGTTCCACACACAAAACATGCTTTCTGGTAACACTAAGCAAGCATCATGGCTTCAGCAATGTTGCAGTATCAGGTGTTCCTAGACCATTCTGAGGGAAAGTCTGATGCAGGAAAATCCTCACTATTTACCACTGGTATGGTAAACCAAATTTTTTTATCAAGGCCAGTGTAAGATCGATTGAGATCTTAGGCAGAAAATCCCAGTGGTTTAAAACCTACGGGTTTACAAGAAAATGCCACTACTGAATGACTTAAAATTTGATGCCCTTTAGTGACTCCTCATTTGCAACTTCAGCCCTCTATTTTACAAACACCAAGATCTCTTAAAAAGAAACATGCAACACATAAGCTGAGAGGCAGAGAAAACAGAGAATTTATCATATATGATTTCCGAACGCAAGAGGGGACACCAACCAGCACATTAAATGAGCAAGATTCAAGTCCAATAGAACCTTAAAGATCAACAATATTTCCAGTGTATACGTTTTCGTGAGTCAAAGCCCCCCCATCAGATACAACATATCTGATGAAGGGAGCTTTGATTCTTTAAAACTTATATCCTGGATATCTTGTTGGTCTTTAAGGTGCTACTGGACTCAAATCTTGCTTTTCTACTGCACACCAACATAGCTACCCACCTGAAACCACATTAAATGGGCAATTCCTGTTCATGGATGAGAATAGAGAGCCCCTGAAGACAAAGGGCTTTGTATTATACCTATCGAGTCTGTATGCATGTCCTCAAGAGAGTCAGTGTGGGGTAGTGGTTAGCCTTGGACCGTTCTATATGGATTTGCATCTTTCACTTATATTAGTACATTTACATGACATACGGTAATCGACTTGACCCCAAGATGCCTTTCTGCAGGCCAAAAGCAATTTCTGCACAACGCTTTTTGCTAGAGCTTTGTATGAGAAAAGCAAAATTAAACCCATAATGTTTGTTCACTTGTGCCGGAGCTTACACAGTCTTGACACAATCATGAAAACTGCCATATGACTGTGCTGCTTCAACCCTTGTGAAAAAGCACTAGCTGTGACATTCCTTCAGATCACTATCCTTTGGACCCAGTCCGTTATCCATCATGCTTTCTGGAGACGGATTTCTTGGAAAGATTTGGATTAAAATTAAGTCTGGGTTTAACGTTCCAAGGAAGGAGTGTGAGTGAGAGAGTTTGTCTTTCTGAGTCACAAGCTCTGCAGAATCAAGACCGTTATCCGTGGGAAAGGTGTACCTTGGGCCATAGAGTCCTGACATCGGGGACAGGATGAAAACGTCTTGGAGAGTCGAGCTGTCTATTTTGGAGCTCATGCCCATTGTGCTGGTGGGGGTGGTGGAGCTGTTCGTCGGGCTTGTTGGAATCACAGGCTGAAGAGAGACAAGAGAGAAAAAGCAAAAGCAACACACGTAAGAACTTAAGGATCACCCTGCTGAACTGACCGAGTGGCCGCCTTGTCCAGCAGCCCATTTCTCACTGCAGCCAGCCAGGAAGAGGCCAGAAGCAGGGCAGGATGGGAACAACCTGCCCTCGCTATTCAGGCACGTACTGCTTTAGAAGATTCAGGTTCAACTGAGACACTGTGATTTATTCACTGTTGATAGATATAGCCTTCATGATGGTGTCCTTCCTTCAAAGCCATCTAAGCTAGCAGCTACCACCCTGTCATGTGGGGTTTATGTTGTGTCTCCTCAGTAAACTGCCATTGGCTTCCTTCGTCGATTTCAAGTTTTAGTGTTATGACGGAGAGGGAAATCGTTCTCTGTATTTCTTTTACATAACATTCAATTCAATCCCTAATATGTCCCACCAAACATATTTTTTCTAAACCACAGAACTCCAACTCATTAGCTTTTCCCAGTTCCAGTTCAAAAAGAGCGCCTGTATGAAAATGAGCATTTAGATGTAACTTCATTGTAACTTTCAGCGTATCTTCAAAGTGGCTGTTAAGTAGTAAGCTACTGATAGAGTAACAGCCTTATCATTACTGAACAGCAGACAGATTAAGTGGTAGTCATGAGAATATACAGGAAAGTGTGTAATCAATGGATTAATCAAAGAAGATCTTAAAGAAGAATATCAATCACAACTGAATTAAAAATGGGTGTTTGTGTCTTTGCCTTTCCACATGGGCAGACTCTCTGTTCGAATGGAGTTTTCAATAATCTGCAAGTTAATTCATTGAGGGTTAAGGCATTATGTCTGGCCAAGAAGAAAAAATAATCTGGGAGCACTGGAAAATATGGGGTGCTTTGTCCCCAGAAGGAGGGTGCATTAGCTTTTTCATAGGAAAGGACCACCAACCACCCCCTTTTGAATTGTCCTTTCCTGTGCCTTTTCTAGGTTTATTATATCTTTTTTGAGATGGGTACCCAGAACTGTACACAGTATTCAAAATGGGGGCCACACCACAGATGTATACAGAAACATTATAATATGGGCCGTTTTATTTTCAATCCCTCTCCCTAATAAACTAGCCATCTCTGTGGTCTGTTTTTGCAGCAATGAAAGCTGAAATGTTCATTGCCCCAGCAGATATCGCCAGCTTCTTTGAAGCTCTCTCCTTCTGGATTGGCCGTAATGAGAATTTCTCCCAAAAGAGAGATTGGTGAAGATTTTTCTATTTAACAAACGCATTTCAAGCCCAAAGTTATTTAGAAAAAGATGCTATGAAAGTGCATGAATCCCCTCAATAATAACCTTTGTGCATTGTTTTTAAATAATAAAGAAGTAACAACTGTAAAGGGCTTGGCTACAGCACCAGCACAGTACCAAGAAGGGCCAAACTAGAAGTGATGGTGTCCTCATGGTGGCTATGAGGTCACCTTTTTAATGTCATTTTCAAATGCCTCAAGACAAGGGCCCAGCTGGGCCTGCAGTGTGGCACTCCCCCCCCCCCCAAATGCATTTTCAAGCGCTGGAAAAGCTGTGGGATGTGTGAGTGCACCCATTTCGGCACTGGATAATGTGGGGGGGGGGCGCGAGTGGGAAGACAAGAACACCTCAGCTCGCCTTGGTGCAGGCGTGCAGCATTTTAAAATGACTTACAATACAATACAAATACCTTTAATGGCATAACGCAGTTTTAAAATACAAGGAGTGGAATCAGGTTAAAAATTGGGATGTAATTCATTCCTTGGTGTTATAGTCTGTCTTCTGACCGAGTTCCCATTGAGTAGCAGCTATCAGCAGGAATCTAGCCACATTTCCTGTGATCTCAGGATCCTGATCCGCTAGCAGATTATGAAGCATTTTCTTTTTGACTTTAAAATGGCCATGGTGTTTTCAAGGAGACTGAGCCCTATGAGGAAAGGCTGAGGGAGTTGGGAATGTTTAGTCTGGAGAAGAGGAGGTTGAGGGGGTACATGATTGCTTCCTTTAAATATTTGAAGGGCTGTCACTTAGAGGAGGGCAGGGAGCTGTTCCTGTTGGCAGCAGAGGATAGGACTCGCAATAATGAGTTTATAATTATGGGCAGCAAAGTACCAGCTGGTTATCAGGAAAAAAACTTTTTTACAGTAAGAGTTGTTTGGCAGTGGAATCAGTTACCTAGGAAGGTGGTGAGCTCCCCCTCACTGGCAGTCTAAGCAGAGGCTGGACAAACACTTGTCAGGGATGCTCTAGGCTGATCCTGCATTGAGCAGGGGGTTGGACTAGATGGCCTGTATGGCCCCTTCCAGCTATGAGATTCTATGATTCTATAAGGTGGATATGAGGATGCCATCTCATCTAGATTGGCCCCAAGGCCCAACATTCAAACATGGTCATTCCCAATTACTGATATCAGGGCATAAATTGGTCATTGTTTGAAACCCAGTGCTCGCATTACATTTTTATAATTGGGCACAGACACCGAAGTGCAACATACACATTCTTCTCATCACCTCAACTATACCAGCCCATAAGAAAAAATATTTCTTGGGGACAACCGCAATAAAATGTCAGGGTGTCATGTTGGGGACATTATAAGACTTCTTTATGGTTTTTCTAGAAGCCCCATGGTGCAGAGTGATAAGCTGTAGTCCAAGCTCTGCTCACGATCTGAGTTCAATCCTGATGGAAGTCAGTTTCAGGTAGCCGGCTCAAGGTTGACTCAGCCTTCCATCCTTCTGAGTTCAGTAAAATGAGTACCCAGCTTGCTGGGGTTAAAGCGTAGATGACTGGGGAAGGCAATGGCAAAGCACCCCGTAAATATAGTCTGTCTAGTAAATGTGATGTGACATCAACCCATGGGTCAATATTGACCCGGTGCTTGCACAGGGGACTACCCTTAACTTTATGGTTTTTCTACTCACACATCTGTTCCGAAATACAAAACACCAATTGATACCTTTGAGAGCCAGAGCTACATTAGCCATTGACTTAACTGTGCACATTCCTCCCACACATTCACATGCAGGAAACTCTCTTGAATCATTAAGCCAGTTTTACTTATATGGATTAGGGACAACAGTATGGGCTTCTTGGGTGTCTGTCTCTCCCCGCCCCCCCCAGCTACCCTACCCTCTATCAGCATGAGGTACAAAGGTCTTCATGGAATGCACAAAATCCCAAGGTTGGAGTAAACAGGGAAGATCATACAATAATCCAGGGTATGGACAATAATGTGTGCATTCACACAACAAAAACTGACTTTTTAAAAGTTTTGATATAGTTTTGCAAAATTTTCACAATTGTGCCCTCTCCAAAGAAGTACAGAAATTATAATTTGGCATGGATGCTGAAAATTCTGTTAGACTCTCATACAGCATGCACCCACAGAGAGAGAGAGTTACAGTTACCTGGGAAGAAGGCATAACTGCAAAATCTGGCACTGTTCTCTCATACCCAAAGCAGTGTGGGAACTGGAACAGTCCCCATGGAAGAATATGACAAAGGTGGGAAAGGCCCATCCTGATTTGTCTATAGCAGGATTCAACACCAGACCCTTCCACCTTGTGGGAGAGAAGAGAATGAGCAGCAGGGGAGCGGGAGCTGCCTGTCAGAGCAGACAATATTGACCAAAATAGACCTATGGCCAAACTCAATATAAGGGAGCTTCTTGTGTGTACTATGGTTCTCACAATTTTTCAGCTGTCATAGATGGGGGCATAAACAAGGTCCTCCCCACCCACAATTCCAGAACAAGATCCAACTTAGGTCATCATCCTTCCTCCCTAAGTGCCATCAAGTCACAGCTGACTTATGGCGACCCCATAGGGTTTTCAAGGCAAGAGACGTTCGGAGGTGGTCTGCCATTGCCTGCATCTGCATGGGCTGAGAGAGTTCTGAGAACTGTGACTGTCCCAAGGTCACCCGGCAGGCTTCATGTGGAGGGGCGGGGAATCGAACCCGGTTCTAAAGATTAGAGTCCTGCCGCTCTTAACCGCTACGACACGCTGGCTTCTCTTCCCTACTGGTCATGCATAAAGGAAAGGACTGGTCTTAGATGCTGCCAGGGCAATATCCTCTGTCTCCTCCTTCCCAGAAGGAAAGCCAGATTATGGAAGGTACTTGGGGTCAGGGGTCAACCCTGGCCTCCAGGAAGGCAGCCTGTCCTCAAGGGTGGCTGGTACAGATTTGATCCCTGATGAACCTGACATCAGAACCACAAAGACCACGTGAGAGGAGCTGACAAACTCAGACACATCCGCAAAACAGCAGGTTGAAATATATTCATGTCAATATGCGTATTTATATACTTCTTGGATTTGGCACACGTTGCTTTTACAATTTGCAAATATTAATTTACGCCTGAGGTTAGTCAGTGTTTACAGTGTAATGCAATGCAAGCAAGTAAATGTAGTAATCAACCCCACCCATAAATATTCATAAGGCGATTGAGCGATTGTTTGCCTATTCAGTGGGGCTTCTGTCTGCAAGCTGAGAAAGGAACTCGGTGGCAACTCGCCTTCACTGCTGCAAAAGCCCAGTAAACCAAAGGAAGAGAGAGAGAGAGAGAGAGTCAAGTATCTATTTATAAAGGTCCTACCATGAAACCAAGCCACTAATATCAAACAATGCCTATCAGAGGCGGATGCAGTGAGGTTGGCATGAACAGCATATTTCCTAATTAAAAGCTGACAACAGTGGAATATAACACTGTCACCAGCTAACATCTCCCTGCTGCTAACACGAAACGTTTATGGCACAGCTGAAGCGCTGATGGGAAATGCTGAGCGAGGGCCAAGACAGCTCGTTCCAAAGGGGCTCTGAGGCAGGCTTTGTTCCACGGCATTGATTTCACAGAATCCTAGGGCCGGGTCATCCCATCTATGCTCACTGCTCGTTCAGGGAAGCATTATAGAAGCAGCCCAGTTGGATCAGGCTCAAGACTCATCTTGTGCGGCATCCTGTTTCTCTAACTGGCCAGCCAGATGCCCACAGGAGGATCTCGGGTTGCCAGGTCCCTTCCAGTGTGCTGTAATGGTTAAGAGCGGTGGTTTGGAGAGTGGACTCTGATCTGGAGAACTGGGTTTGATTCCCCACTCCTCCACATGAGCGGCAGACTCTAAGCTGGTGAACTGGGTTGGTTTCTCCACTCCTACACATGAAGCCAGCAGGGTGACCTTGGGCTAGTCACAGTTCTCTGCAAACTCAGCCCCACCTACCTCACAGGGTGTCTGTTGTGGGGAAGGGAAGGGAAGGTGACTGTAAGCTGGTATGATTCTTCCTTAAGTGGTAGAGAAGGTCAGCATATAAAAACTAACTACTCCTCTTCTTCTTCTTCTTCTGGCAACCAGTGGGGAGATGGGAGGACTTACCAGCAAGCGGCTTTGCACTGCAGCAACTTTGCCAGTGACACAATGATGTCACTTCCAGCATGCACTGGAAGTGAGGTAATCACACTGCCAGTGACACAGGATGCTGTGTTACTTGGGCAAATACTCTATGGTAGATGCTACAGCACTGGCTTAGGCCTCCCACTGCTGCCATAAGCCCCCCTCCCCCCACCGGCCAGCTGATTAGCAAGGGGGGCAGCAGTTCCCCTGGAGAAAATGGCCACTTTGGCAATTGTTCTCAATGGCATTAAAGACCCTCCCCTCCCCAAACCCCGCCCTCCTCAGGATCCGCCCCAAAAACCTCCCGCCAATGGCGAAGAGGGGCCGGGCAACCCTAAACTGTCAACATGGGCAGTGAAAGGGCATGTGAGGGGGAAGAGTGCACAGGCTTGTGGGTCCATGGGTGCAAAGGGAGGCAGGGGCAAAGGAGGAGAGGGGAAGCCTGGGCGCTCTGTGCTCAGGGCCTCCCCCCAAACTGGAACTGGCCCAGCCTGAAGGTTTCTCTGCTACTGGAAGGCCTACAGTTAGTTAATGCAACCTTGATGCTGCAGTAAAATCTACAGAATGCAAGTCTGCATATGTGGGACTGGTTGGTTCCCCCTGTTCTGCTAACACCCGGTGACTGGTATTGAAAAAAGCAGAATGTCACTAGCCATAGCCGTATCACCATCATGGCCAACAGCTGTTGATGCAATTGTCTAGTGGAGCCCAGGGCCATGGCCAAGGCGAGGCCACTGGGTACAGGGCTCCACTTCAAGCTGTGATTTGTTCTACCTATGTTTTTTTTTTTTAAATAGGAACCTTAAAACAGCATATAACAAGAATAAATCCAGAATAACAATAAAACTACAGCCTGGCATTAAACAACATTCACTGGGTTGAGCCCCCTTCAAAGGCTTCAAACATCTTTACTAGCCTTTAGAAGACTGGGGTGGGCCCGGCTGGGCTGCTGTGGGGCAGGCGAAATGGGGGTGAAATGATCGCTTTGATGAGCCCTGGTTATTTCAGTCTCCACTGACATGTTAGAAAGGTTCCAGGGGTGTTAGGGAACAACCTGAAGAATTCATATCACACATGCAGTGGGCATTTTGTGCCTCCCAGATGCACACTGGTTCTTTTATTTTTGTGCAAACAGCATGCTTGGAAGAGCAGACCACCCCATGGATCTGATGCAAAAATCACATTACTAAAGTGGCTACATGTAAGTTTCACAATGAAGCCAACAAGACCCCATGGGGTGATTTGAGGATGTAAGACTGGGGAGGGGTGGGATGGTTTACTTCTCCATGCCATAGTCCCAAACAGAAAAGAGCCAGCATGTGTATAGGAACCACAAAACTCCCATTGCATGCGTGAGACAAAGTCTGCATGGTGTTTGCCAACAAAAACAAGGACAGTGTGATGCACAGATGGAGCCTCGATTTCTTCTCCATCCCGACACTGCAGTGTTTGACAGTTCGGGTTTTCCTGCTGCTTTCTAGCACTGTTGTGTAGCACTAGATGGTAGGGGGAGAAGTGCTGGGAAGGAATGGGGCATACTGGAGGGGAAGAAGATGAAGCGGAGATCTTGGGTAATGTCAGTTGCGGGTAGCGTTCATTGGCTGAAACCATCTCACAAAGACAGCCCTATTGTGGGTTGTTTAAATCAATCCCACATGCCCAGAAACACATACAGCAATGAAATGCAAAAATTTATGATGAGTGACAATGCTGAGAAAGATCCTAAATATGTTCTCACTCTCTCATTCAGCCGTCACAACTGTGATGACAAGGGAACAATCAGTCATCCAGCGTAGAGCATTAAGATGCCATATATTCACTACCGCAAGAGCTTTTGGCATGGATGGGAAATGTTTGGAGCCACGCTTTGGGTCTTCCTCCCAGGAGCCTTAACAGAGAGGAGTAACTTGCCCTGGCATCACTTGGACACTCTGTTCAGAAGGTGACTTTGCAGCATGAAAGAAAAGCTCCAAGAGGAACACAGGCTAGCTGCATCTATTTTACAACATCTATATTTAAAAGAGAAAGCAAGAGAGACCAGGTGGGTTTCTGGAACCCATCTGATAGCAACCCACAAAATGCCTCTGCAGATGGCACAACTTTCAACCCCAGCAGGCAATTCATTTAAGAATATTATGCAATTATATACAGTGCTATCAGTGTTTAAAACCCTCCATGTACCGGTACATTATTGTGTTGCAGTCCTTACAACCACCCTGTAAGGAAGGGCAGTATTGTCTGCAATACAGGGGACGGGGGCCAAGAGTAGTGAGTAGGTGGCAAAGGTAACATTTGAACCAGGGACTTCCCACTCCACAGCGCATTCTTTCGGCCCCTGCATTATTCTAGTTCCACGCAATTAAGTACATGTGGCAATAAGCATATGGAATACAACTGACAGCAATGCCTTTGGGACTAAGAAGCTGGTCCTGTTGTATGGGAAGTTGCTTGGGGTAGCATCCTGGATACCTCTCCCACACACTCCCTACTATAGATTGCAATGCTACTCTGCATACCCACACAGTCATCACAGATAACTAGACTGTTAGGAGAGTGAGTAACTTAGCGTTCTCCCTAACAAGCTAACTTTCTTTACACAAGAGGCATAGCATTCCAAGTAAAGAATCCTCAAAATGCAATGGAGGGAAGGCAATATGATTTAGCCCAATCTCGCCAGATATCAGAAGCTCAGCAGGATCAGTACTTTGATGGGAGACCACCAAGGAAGGCTCTGCAGAGGAAGGCAATGGCATTCCACCTCTACTTCTCACTTGCCTGGAAAGCCCCTTGCTGGGGTCGCTGTAAGTCAGTTGCAACTTGACGACACTTACAGGAATATATAAATCCAGTGGTGTAATGCAGGAATGGTTGTACAAAGTGATGACTGGTCTGTATGGACAAAAACATTGTGCCCCCTTCACAGTAAAAACCTCTTACTAGTACCGGCTATTATAAGCAAAGCTCATTCACAAGAGCTAAAAGACCGCCTAAAGTCCCAGCTGTGGGGGAGGGCGGCAGATCATTGGATGTCTGCATTTTTTAAATCACCTGAAAAGCATCATAAACTCAGCAGGCAGGCTGGCTGGCCCACTTCTTTGCCTGTTTTCATGCTGGCAAATGAATCATGCTCATCTTCGAAACGCAGCATCCTTCAGCCCCAAAATTGTGAAAGCTAGCAGGCTGAGGAATCCAAAAGGGATTCCAAATTTCCTCAACGAAATCCATATATGAGAGAAGAGAGACAGAGAAGGCATAGCAACAATCTGATGGAACTCGATCATGATTTGGCTTGACAGCCCCGTCTTTGCCCGGGAGAGCCGGCGAATAAGTAGCAGTTGGCCGAGGGCAGCTGGTATACGACACGGCGTTTATAATTGTGTTCTCCCTCCACTTGGAATCCCAGTAATAAAAAAGATATGAAGGGAAAGTCATTAGATTGATGTCTTCTTCTCTCTATGGAACAATTCAAAGAAAATGCGTTGCACTCGATTTGCAGGGCAACATCGAGTAGGGCTAGAGCTGCATAGGCAGCAGAATGCGGGGGAGGATGAGATGGTAGAATGCGGTGGCGGAGTGGGACTGTACCACTCCAGGATGTCAAAGTGAGATGCCAGTTGGGATGGCTCCCCTCCTCCCAAAAAAACACAAAAAGAAAACTGGCTAACTAGGGAGAAAGGTTCTGGCCCAACCCTGTGCCTGCCTCAGCAGTAGGAAATCTGGATATCTTGCAGAAGTTCCCAGGTTCAATCCCCGGCATCTCCAGCTATAAGGAGCAGATAGTAGGTGATGCAAAAGACCTGGATCAGAGCCCTTGAAGAGCTGCTGCCAGTCAGAGTAGATTACTGATGTTGATAGACCAATGGACTGACTCAGTAGAAGGCAACATCACATGTTTGCCTGCTGTGTGATGTTCAGTCCTGCAGGGAGTGTTTCACATAAGGGAACCTTCAAAAACACAGTTCCCTGTCATGTCCCAACAAAGTGTAGCCCTTATAGTGCTGGACTAGGATCTAAGAGATCCAGGTTAAATTCCCTACTCTGTCATGAAGCTTTTTAGGTGACCTTGGGCCTCTCTCAGCCTACCTCATAGGGCTGATGTGAGGATATAACGGATGAGGGAAGACTAAGATATGCTGTCCCCAGCTCCTGGGAGGAATGGCAGGATAAAAATTGTACTAAATAAAAAGACAGCAAATGGCTCATAATCATGGAAGCTTGAAGGATCATTCTCTAATGAATCACCAGAGTTACAGGACCACTGGCACCCGAACAGAAACTTGCTCCAGGGCAGAGGGGTTAGGCAGCTGGGGTCAACCCCCTCCCCTAGATGAAGACTTTGAAAAGCCTGCCAGGGAACCAGCAGTGGTGGTCCCTGCTGAATTCTTGGAGCCCATTAGTGCATGCTGGAGCTCACTCCCCAAACAGAAAAGGGAACGGTGTGGGGCTGAAACGTATCCCAGAAGACAGAGAACTTGCTTCCCGTAGTTCAACTCATGAGGGTGAATAGCGTACTTAACTGTGACCTGGATTGGCACCACTAATGCACCAGGAAGAGGAGGAGGAGGAGGAGGAGGAGAGTTGGTTTTTATATGCCGACTTTCTCTACCACTTAAGGAAGAATCAAACTGGCTTACAACCACCTTCCCTTCCCCTCCCCTCAACAGACACCCTGTGAGGTAGGTGGGGCTGAAAGAGTGTGACTAGCCCAAGGTCGCCCAGCTGGCTTCATGTGTAGGAGTGGGGAAACAAATCCAGTTCACCAGATTAGCCTCCGTCCCTCATGTGGAGGAGTGGGGAACCAAACCCGGTTCTCCAGATCAGGCTCCACTGCTCTTAACCACTACACCATGCTGGCTCACCAGCGTGGTGAGCAGCAGGGCCAGTTAGAAAGCCCTTGAGTAGCTGCCTGGACTTTGCTGCGGCACCAGCCTTTCCCATGAGTGCCTTCTTGTCTGCCCTCACCCTAACTGCGTGGCTGGAGAGCTCCTCCGCTGCCTCAGCAATCTTGCCTTGAGCCTGCTTCTTGCCCTAGCTGGACAGCTCCTCTACTCCCTCAGCTGTGCAGCCTTGGAAGCACAGGGGAGGAGAGGGACTGTGGCTCAGTGATAGAACATCTGCTTGGCACACAGAAGGTCCTGAGCTTTGCCGTTCTGCCGATGCTGGTTTTGGTCTCTTCTCTTGGTGAATGCTACAATTTGGGGTGCATCACTTGAAGGACTTCATTGCCGAAAAGTGAGCAAGCACTCTGCTCAGAAAATATAAAGCATCCTGGATATTTTGTGGGAGGGTCACAAGAAGTGATCCTTGGTACAAGAATAGGGGTGCTGCAAGAAGGTTTTTATTTTTGCCTGTCAAGTGTTGGAGAAGAGAACAACAAGGCAGAGGGTTGGGGATGAGAATCAGAAACTAATGAAGATTCTGAGCAATTGGTCTTCTGTATGGTAGGGATGACCAGTTATGGTTATTCTTGCAATTGGCAAGCCCATTCACCCTTGTTGACTTTGCCTTTGCGAAACCCAATTCAGCATTCATCCTACCTGCAGGGCAAGAGGTTTCCACCGCACGTTTTTCAGAAGAGCAGGAGCAGAGACCAGGGTGTTCTGAGGCCGTTTCTTCAAGGTTAGGATCACTCCATTGGGGTCTTCACGCAACGCGTTTACCAGGTTCTTTAGCTGCCAGCCGACCTGCAGAGAAACAAAATTTTGAAAGATTTTCACATTAGCTCACTGGAACTGTGAATGTCATTTAGTATAGATTTCTTTGTGGAAGGTAAGTGATGCCATCTTATTTATTTAGAGTATTTCTATGCTGCCATTTCAGAGCCTTGCTCAAGACAGCTTACAATTAAAACCCACAGTATTAAAAAAAGCTACTGAAAACATCACACATTAGCAGCACAAAACTGTCCATAAAACAGAAACAGAGCATTAAAAAGCTGATAAGATAAAGCCCCTAATTAAAACCTGAGTTAAAAGATGTTCTTTGGCCCAGCACCTAAAGGAATGTAAAATAGGCAGGTGAGCCTCAAAGTGTGGGTGTGTGTGGGGGCGTTCCGAACGTGAGGTGCCACCACAAAAAAGGTCTCTAGTGGCCACTAGCCTCACTTTTGAAGGCAGGGGTCCAGATAGCAGAGCTCGAGAGACAGATTCTGGTGGGCTGGATAGTATGGAAAGAGGCGGTCCTTCAGGTACCCTGGCCTACAATTGCCAACCTCCAGGCGGGGCCTAGAGATCTCCCAGAATTACAATTGACATCTAGACTACAGACTTTAATTCCACTGGAGAACATGGCTGCTTTGGAGGACAGGACTCTATGGCATTGTATCCCAGATTACCCAGGCTCTACCTCCAAGATCTCCAATCATTTCCCATCTCCGAGTTGGCAACCCTATGGTCTGGTCCCAAGCCATTTAGGGTCTTAAAGGTAAGAACCAGCACTCTGAATTGCACCTGAAAACAGATATGTAGCCTGTGCATACATTATAGATATATATCCATTATGAGTTTATATTACTGATGTACTACTGGTGTAGTGTACTGGTTAGACTGTCAGACCAGGACAGGGAATACCCAGGTTCAACTCCCCCGCCCCCACCCATGAATTTCAGACATTAATATTGGGCCATTTACTCTCTTTCACATGGGAGAACAGCATGGAGAGCATTTAAGACGCCCCAAGTTCCTTGAAGAAAGGGCAGGATAAGAATGTGATAGAAAGTATTCTTCACAAAAAATAGAAACTCGGGGATTTCTTTTGCATACTTTGCTAGTTTTTCTTCAGCAGAAAAAAGGGAATAAATGGTGGCTGATTTTGTAAAATGGCAATATAGTGAGAAAATATCCATCTCACAGCAAAAAGCACACAAAAAAGATTTTTTAAGACAGTGATGTACAGCTCTAATTTTTATACCCTCTAAACAAACTGAATTATTGCTTTTAATTAACTTCTCCACTAAAGCATCAGTGTGTTTCACTAGAGGATTACAGAACAGCAGCTTCAGAATAATTACAAAATGAATCCTGGCTGTTGTAATGGACCCTGTTAATTTTGGGGGGGGGGTAAACAGGAGGGGGCAGAGAAGGTTGTATAACAATATTGGTGCAATTTCTTCAAGGTGTTTAATTAAGGATAAAACATCATTTATTTGACTTATCGAAAACTCCGCAGAGAAGAACCAAGTTCTTAAGTTATTACAAGCTATAACCATCATCTGAAATTAAAGTGTCAGTCAGGAATGCAAGAGGGCACGCATTTACCTGACCCCCTTTGAGAACTGTTTAGAGGTACTATGTGGTTTGCTTACGCATGCCAAAAATATTCACCCCCATTCATCTCACCAGAGTGGAGCAACTACCACCCCACTCTACTCGCATGAATAAACACTTTATCATTTTACACAATGCAATGCTTAACCAACATTTTTAAACAGCTGTTAAATAAACTATGGTCTGAACATATCAACAATGTGCATAAAAGAGAACAGAATATTAATACATATTTGTGGACTCTGAATGGGTCAAAAGTGGTACCTGATGGGAGCTGGGCATTGGACAAATGAATGTTAGCTTCCTTGAATGGGTGTGGATGCGTCCTCTGTGAAAGCTAATTGTCAGGAGTTGGTCTCCTGATAGCTCTGTGTTCTTGAATGAGAGTGTGGAGAAGGTGATTGCAGCAATTGAAAGAAGGAGACAGAGCATGTGCAAACACTTAACAACAACAAAAAAGCAGTTTGCAAGAGACAGGGAAGAGAGGCAGAGGAGAGAGTTGTGAATTGGCTAAAGCACCCTGGGCAGAGCCTTTCTCCCTGGGGGTCTGATGTGGGGTAACAGATTTCCTGCCCCACAAAAGTGCCTCTTTTGCCTTCATTGCTTATATATTCTACCAGATAATTCCTTGTCAAAATTTTGCTAACCTTGGTGAGTTGGTGAGACAGGACTTCGCATTACAGAAGCCATGCTGATTCTGCCTCAACAGGGCTTGTCCCTCTATGTGCTTAATAATTCCACCTTTAGTAACAGTTTGGCGGAGTCATAGTTAGAACTCTGGACTAAGACCTGGGCAACCCGAGTTCAAAGTCCCAGCAACATTAAGCTTTCTGAGTGACCTTTGGCCAGACACTCACTGACTAACTTATGTCCCAGGGGTGTCAGGGAGATAAAAAAAGGAAGGAAGAATAATGTATGCTGCTTTGAGATCCTGAAAGGAAGGTCAGGATAAGTATACACTAATGTGTGTGTGTGTAAAGCGCCGTCAAGTCGCAGCCGACTTATGGCGACCCCTTATGGGGTTTTCATGGCAAGAGACTAACAGAGGTGGTTTGCCAGTGCCTTCCTCTGCACAGCAGCCCTGGTATTCCTTGGTGGTCTCCCATCCAAATACTAACCAGGGCTGACCCTGCTTAGCTTCCGAGATCTGACGAGATTGGGCTGTACCATGCTGCCTTCCCTCCTATACACTAATAAAAAAGGTAAAGGTCCCCTGTGCAAGCATCGGGCCATTCCTGACCCATGGGGTGACATCACATCCTGATGTTTCCTAGGCAGACTTTGTTTGCGGGGTGGTTTGCCAGTGCCTTCCCCAGTCATCGTCCCTTTACCCCCAGCAAGCTGGGTACTCATTTGACCGACCTCAGAAGGATGGAAGGCTGAGTCCACCTTGAGCCGGCTACCTGAAACTAATAGACATTTATACTAATTACACTAATAGACATTTATAAATAAAACAGATATACCAAAAAACAACAACAACAACAACTGGAGACACTGGGGATCATAGAATCATAGAGTTGGAAGGGACCACCAGGGTCATCTAGTCCAACCCACTGCACAATGCAGGAAACTAACAACTACCTCCCCCCACATCCCCAGTGACCCCAACCCTCCCCCCGCCATGAAGGATCCCACAATCAAAGCACTCCCGACAGATGGCCATCTAGCCTCTGCTTAAAGACCTCCAAAGACGGGGACTCCACCACTCTCCCAGGCAGCACATTCCACCATCGAACAGCCCTCACCATCAGAAAGTTCTTCCTAATGTTTATGTGGAATCGCTTTTCCATTAGTTTAAATCCATTACTCCGTGTCCTAGTCTCTGGAGCAACAGAGAACAAGCTAGTTCCCTCATCAACATGACATCCCTTCAAATATTTAAACATGGCTATCATGTCTCCCCTCAATCTTCTCTTCTCCAAACTAAACAAACCCAACTCCTTAAGTCTCTCCTCATAAGGCATGGATTCCAGACCTCTGATCATTCTGGTCACCCTCCTCTGGACACGCTCCAACTTGTCAACATCTTTCTTAAATTGTGGAGGCCAAAACTGGACACAGTATTCCAAGTGAGGTCTGACCAATGCAGAATACTGTGGTAATATTACTTCCTTTGATCTAGACACAATACTCCTATTGATGCAGCCCAGAATTGCATTGGCCTTCTTAGCCACCATACCACACTGTTGACTCATGTTCAATTTGTGGTCCACTAAGACTCCCAGATCTCTTTCACATGTACTGTTGTCAAGCCAACTCTCTCCCATCCTGTACCTGTGCCTTATGTTGTTTCTGCCTAGGTGAAGTACTTTACCCTTCTCCCTATTGAAATCCATTTTATTGCTTATGGCCCAGCTCTCCAGTCTATCGAGGTCATTCTGAACTCTGACCCTACCCTCCGGGGTATTAACTACCCCTCCTAACTTGGTGTCATCTGCAAATTTGATTAGCATGCTCTCTATTCCATCATCCAAGTCATTTATAAAAATATTAAATAGTACCGGTCCCAGGACAGACCTCTGTGGTACCCAACTGGTCACTCCTCTCCAGGATGAAGTTGTGCCATTAATGAGCACCCTTGAACCTGGGACTTTCTGCATGCCAAGCAGATGCTCTACAAACTGAGCCACAGCCCCTCCCCAATGCACAATGACACTCTTTATGAGCTATTGCAGTTTTCAGCAGACATTTCAATGTGTTAGGGCAACAATTCAGGAAGATTTAAAAGTATGCTCTTGAATCTTGATTAAATTGCCCAAATGGATGCAGTTACTTTAAAAAAAAAATACCTTGTAATTATGGCAAAGCAGTTTCAATAGCGCAGCCTAGCCAGACCTTGGAAGCTATGCAGGGTCAGCCATAGTGTTGCCAATCTCCAGGTACTAGCTGGAGATCTCCTGCTATTACAACTGATCTCCAGCCGATAGAGATGGAGAAAATAGTCACTTTGGCAAACCCCGCCCTTCTCAGGCTCCGCCCCAAAATCCTCCCACCAGTGGCGAAGAGGGACCTGGCAACCCTGGTTAGCCATGGTTAGTACTTGGATGGGCGACAACCAAGGAAGACTGGGGTTGCTGTACAGAGGAAGACAATGGCAAATCACCTCTGCTCATCTCTTGCCTTGAAAACCCCATGAGCGGTTGTCATGAGTCGGCTGTGACTTGACAACACACAATTATTATTATAATGATCACATTATTATGATCATCACAGATCAGACCTTTCCGGTTTTGAAAAAAGGAAATGTTTGTGAGCTTTTGGCAAGCAAACTTAGTAAATACAGCTACCTGGTACGAATCCACCACTAGTAGAGCTGGGTGCTACTATACATTCAACAGCCACCTGCCAGCATGGCAAACCCGGCTCCTTTGTCACACCCTCACATTACCCTTCTATAAGAGTGCTGGCAATCCTTCTCTGTTGAGCTGACATCCAGTGGTAGAAGCCTGTCATCCCACAGCAAACCCCTGCAAGGGCCACCATGGGCATCGAACCAGCAAAGAGTCCAGAAATATAGGAGGAACAGCATGCAGGTACACAATGCATTGTTAACTTGGGGAACTCACTGCTACAGGACAAAGCGATGTCCCCCAGATTAGATGGATTTAAACAGGGGATTAAGATAGATTCACAGCTGTTACCCATGACCAAATGAAACATCCATGTATTTTTACTGGGGAGGGGAAACAGGGGGAGGACTCTGCATCTATTCTCAACTTGCAGGCTTTCCAGGGGGGTCCGGTTGGTTACTGTGTGAAACAAGATTAGACAGATCATGCTTCCCCCACCCCTGGCTACTTTTGTGACTCATGTAGGAAGAAGAAAACCTCCTCATTCTCCCTAAATGGCATGCCTGGTTTATGGTGTCATTATTGACAAGGGAAAGTGTGCCCTGCAGTACACATTTGAAATTCAGCCTTTTGTGAGCCTCTCTCCCTGAATCTAGAATTAATAGTAATTTAAAGACTGAAGCAGACATACGAATTCTACTCCTCCTTCAGGCATAAACCTAACAGCTTATGAGGTGATTTAAAAAAAAACTTAGAGCGTGTCCTCGGATACAAATTAATCTTAGCTTGCTTCCTAAGCTCATCTTTCCTGTCTTTTCATTTAACCCGGGTATCGACAAAATCTAATTTTCTTTATATTTCATCACGACTCGGAGAACCAGCTGCAATTTTAAAGCCGGGGGTAAATGTTAGAAATCTGGGTGCCTTGCAGATTTCAGGGGCTCCTTCATCTAGAAGGATGCTAAATAATTAATCTCCTGAAGATCAATTGCTCTAAGGAGAAACCTTAATGAGGGAACCATTAAAATACTAAGAATATACGCAATTGAGGGCAGCCTGCCCTGAACGGCAGTGGAGGAGGCCGGAAAGCTCTCAGGACATTATGGATGGCATTGCAGAGACGACAGCTGGCCAAAAATAGAAAGGTGACATCACTGTGGACTGGGATTCTTGAATAACAACGGGAGGGTGGGGTGGGCTTAGCAGTTCACCTGTTGTAGTTCTGCTGTTTAAATTAAATGAAAATTATGCCTTGAAAAAAAATTACAGCCTGTTCCTGAGCCCCGGGGCCGAAAGTCCATAGGAGGTGTGCAAGTGGCCGCACTGGTGTTTGTGCCACTTGCGCCGCTAAGACTGGCATGGACACTGGCATTGGGGTGCTCACGCTGGCCTCTGTGGACTGCTGTGGCAGTGGGGCCCTGGGATGCCGGCTCAGCCTCCCACCAGCTTCCCAATGGTGCAAGTGTTTACGCCATTGTCCCGGGGACCATTCCCGGGGTGTTCCGGGGGCGGAGCTGCCAGTAGGCAGCTTCCTAACCCCTTCCAGCCTGGGAACGCCCCCTTCACCTCATCAGTGCTGAGCCAGGCTTTTGCTGGCACAATCTATGGAGCTTCCCCCCCCCCCAATTTTTATTTTTGAGAGTTAAACGACCCTTTTTCCTGCTTTTAGCAGCCTCCAAACCTCTTTGGCAGTGCCCTATCCACGCCGTCCCCAGTTGCCGCTGGATTTAGGAATGGGCTGTCAGAGACCCATTGATCAAGTGCAACAGCCCTCTCTCAGACACTATGAGTTGGATCCAAAGGACCGCAAGTGGACTTCTGCTCAGGGATTGGATGCAGTAGGAAGGGGGAATTGCCGGAGTCTCCCCTTTGCACCAAGCCCTCACTGCATACAGCTCACCAAGTGCCTGGTTTTTGGATCCAACATAATGAGCCCATCCCAGTGACGTTTCTGAGCGACCTCGCCAACAGTTCCAGTCTGACTGGGCTCATGATGTTAACTTTGTATAAATAGTCCCAATTCTGGGTAGCAGTGTGTGCTCCGCTCCATTTCCTGCCCTTTACATTCAATTACCGAACTCAGCTACATTTACTAGCTTCCTTTACAGAAGGTAGACTCTGACCAGCAAGAGCATCCTTAGTAGCTCAAAGAATTAAGCGACCAAATTAGAAGAGCTAAATCCATGCCTGAAATAAGTCAGTGGGTTTGGGAATTATATTAGATTTAGCTGTCAAAGTGGGAAAAATAGCATAGAAGAGAAGAAGCTCTCAAGATGAAGACGACTTAATATGCTGGACTTTATTCTACTGATATGCAGCATAGCAAATTGGGATTTTTAAATCTACCACTTCCCCCTTTTTAATTAATTTAATTAATTGGATTGTAATATTATATGATGATGACCATCTGCATTTGAAAAAGGAATATACTAGAAATATTTAGGAATATGCATGTGATTAAAATGTTGGAGCTGGATTCAGATACCAAGTTGGCTATAAAACTTTCTAGGTGACCTTGCCGAGTCACTTTCTCTCAACCTAACCTATCCCACAGGATTGTGAAGAGGTTAAAATAAGAGTGAAGGGAAAGGAAGAACTACCTATGCCACCCTGAACGCCTATGAGGAAAGATGGGATAAAATGTCATAAGACAAAGAAAGGCATGAAAGGGCTAGTTCATGTAGGAACGCCAGATAGAACCCTCCTTGTTGTTAGAAGCTTTGTGTGACAGTAGCAGGTATCAGTTCTGACAGCTACTACAGACACCAATAGATTGCCCTTCAATCCCTCCTTCCAAAATGGCTAACAATCAACCACTTGCTTTCTGGAAGCACCAAACCCTGCAGCAGAGTGGGACTTCATGCTGCTGCAGCTCTGTTTTCTTTGTTTCTCTCTGAGGTGGTAAACTTGTGTCTGGGCTGTTCTACATAGAGAATCATGTGACAAACAAATGGAAAAAAATACTAAGGATTAGGGCTGTTGATTCGGTTCATCCCGAACCGAAAAACAGCCGAATTTCCCCTGATTCGGCGGTTTTTAGTTCGGATGGAATCGAACTAAAAAAAGGCAGGAAAACGGGGAGCCGGATTCAGTGAATTCGGGGTGTTTGGCAAATAAATTCGGCAAATTTGGGGTTTGGCACAGCAGCATAACCATCAGTTAGTAAGCAGCATTCTCCTGCAGCCAATCGGTGGCCAAGCTGGGTCTTCTTCTGGCCAATCAGTTTGAGCGATTGAGTGCATGAGCCCAGCTGCTGCACGGCCCGGGAAAAGAAAGAGTATCTGTTTGTGTGAGAGAAATCCCTGTGTGTGGGGGGGTGCTTGTGCACATTCGCTCCTTTCCGTGGCTGCAGGGGGCGCATTTTTGGGGGTAGAGACCCCAAACTTTCAGCAGAGCTTCAAAGGACCCTTCTTGCGAGAACCCCCAAGTTTTGTAAACATTGGGTCAAGGGGGTCCCGAGATATGGGGCCCGAAAGGGGTCCTCCCCTTAATGTGCATTTTTATTCCATTTAAAGCACACATTCGTTCCTTTTCGTGGCTGCAGGGGGCACATTTTGGGGGGTAGAGACCCCAAGCTTTCAGCGGAGCTTCAAAGGACCCTTCTTGTGAGACCCCCCAAGTTTTGTAAACATTGGGTCAGGGGGTCCCGAGATATGGGGTCCCCCCTTTTCCCTATTGGGATGAATGGGATCAGCCAATCCTGTGTGTGTCTCGAGAGCGGCAAATCCAAGGCAAAACCTCCCGTGCTTAAATGGAATTGTATTGGATTATCCAGTCCTCCCAGTCCCTCCTGATGGAACAGAAGACATCCACAGTAAGGGGCTTAACGCACGGCCAATTTGTCTCGCTTTTGTGCCTTAATAGTAGCGAATCTCCATGGTCCACACGCACGACCGTCCAAGGGCTGCGCATCGGACCCACCTTAGTCGCGAATTAAGGCAAAAAAACCCGGGTTAATCAATCCCTGGTTTATAGCGATCTTTTCGGTTCTAATCCGCTACTTTTTTTAATTCCGCTACATTACCGGAACGCCGACGTGCGTGTAATTACTCGGCTAGCTCGCTACTAATGCTCCTTACCGGTCTCCTCCGTCCCGCCCCCTTTCCTGTGCGAGCAATTGCTGCTTCCGGTCTCCAGTCCCGCCTTTTTTTAATTGACAGGTTGAGACGATGGTATACCGAAACGCTGGCGTTCAAAGAAAAAAAAAGGGGGAGAATCGCCCTTTGATTGGATAACTCCTCAGCCAATCCTTGGGCGATGTCACTCCCCTGCTATCCCGCACTGCGAACTATCCCACATTATATGGTTGGTTCAAACGCACGGGGAGCCTCCAGCAGCTACTTGTTTCAGAATTAATGTGGGATAGGCTGGCGTCATGCGTTTGATTATCCAGACTTAAATATTGTGGGATTAAAATATTGTGGGATAACAGAGGAGCGAACCAGGAACATTCTGCCCATGCGTTAATGCCCTAAGACTCCTTTTGGGGCTTTAATCTATAATTTTTCTCCTGTGTGTGTGTGTGTGGGGGGGAAAGCAGAGTCTGTGTGTGTGTGGGGAGGGAGCAGTTTGTGTGGGTTGGGGGAAGCCAAAGGGGGCTTTCGCCCGTTCTGTCTGGGGTGTGTGTGCCACCTAGAGGCTCTCTCCCTGGTTTGAGGGGGGGGTTCAGTTGTGTGTCCTCAGGTTTTCCCTCATTCATAAGATCGGTTAGGTCTATTTTGATGCTTGCTCCAAAATTGTTTTCAAATTGTGACTTAAAGAATGCATTTTCCTGGTCCCGAGTCTGATGCAAAAGGGGAAATTCCACCCCCTCCTGCTCCTGATGCTTAGCTAGCATGCCTCTGTCCCTTTCCATGGTTTGCAAACTCCCAGGCGTCAGGTGTTGCTTTGCATGGTTGCAAACGTGATGGTTTGCATGGTTGTGTTGCTTTTCATGATTTGCAAACTTCTTCACACCTGCCCCGCCCTTGCTCCCCGCAGCTCAGCTGTTTGTCGGGGCTGGGAGCTTTGAGTGGGTGGCAAGCTCTGATAATTGCAAATGCACATTAAGGAGGGGGGACCCCTTTCGGGGCCCATATCTCAGCCCCCGCTGATCCAATCTTTACAAAAATTGGGGGTTATTGCAAGAAGGGTCTTTTGAAGCTACGCTGAAAGTTTGGGACCTCTACCCCAAAAAATGCCCCCCTGGAGCCGCGGAAAGGCGCGGTTGTGATTTTAATGGCTTTATTCAGCCGAATTTTTCCCCGAACTCCGGACCTCATGCCGAATTGCACGTACCCGAAGCAGGGGAGTTCAGACTTTGGCATTTCCCGAATAAAAACGGGCTGAATTTTGCCGAATCCGAATTTTACCGAATTCTTTTTCAACAGCCCTACTGTTGTGCAATTGCTGTATTAAATAATTTAAAAATAAAATTCAATGAAACTGTCTCTATTTTTTATATGAGAAGCAAAAAGGAAAAGTAATGACGTTAATAATTAATATTATATTGGCACCTGGCAGTCGGGTTTGACGAGTTTGGGCAGAGTTCAAGCACAGAGAAAAGGTTGGGAGAGTCAGGTCAGGAGTCAGTATTGACAATGTGGAGCTTTCTGTCTGCCTTGGCTTTCAAACTACAGGGGGATTTCATGGAACATTCACATGATTTGATCTTCTAATTTCCTATTTTCCAGGCTCTCCTCATCCTTGGTAAATTCTTTTTCAAACCTGGTTTGGTAGAATCTTCTATTGCAGTCAAGGCAACTTTGCACGCTTTGTGAACAAAAAGAGCACATTTTTTAATGTTCTGTTCATCTCAGCGCCATTTTCCTTCTGTGAGCCCCTTGTGGCCATCATTTCCCTTTCTGTTCCACCAAACAGTCTTAAAAAAAGAAGAAGATAATTTGCTGTTTGCACTATAGTGCAATAATGTTATAACAATCCATTGCCACAATCTACTCCTCTGAATTTCCAGGTTTCTTTTGTTTTTAAAAAAATAAATCTTAGAATTTAGAGGAAGTAGTAGATCATAGCAATTGATCATTATGCTATTGTGCTATACTGGAAAAGCAATTACCATTTTCCTCTCAAATCCCCCAGTAGCCAGAGGGGGAAATGCAGGGAATGTGGTGATTGAGGAAAGTGTGGATGCTCCTTTGCCAGAGCAAATGCCTCTGTATTTGAATGGGGATAACAGGGAAACAGAGAATCCTCACTGTATGAATGCAGCCAATAAAATTGAAGTTAGAATGGAACACTCCAGGGGGGGGGCTCCATAGTGGAACAGGATCGCACTCCATTGCGGTGATGATGATTACTGTATTTTTCGCTCCATAGGACGCACCTGACCATAAGACGCACCTAGTTTTTAGAGGAGGAAAACAAGAAAAAATCTTGTTTTCCTCCTCTAAAAACTTGTCTTATAGAGTGAATGCCGGCTGGGCGCGTGCGCGTCGGGACGGCGCGAGCCAGCGTTTCCCGCCCCGACAACCAGCTGGGAGGTGGGCGGGGCCGCACAGAGCCGGCTGGGCGCATGTGCATCAGGACGGCGCGAGCCAGCGCATGTGCCCAGCCGGCTCTGTGCGCCCCGCCCGCCTCCCAGCTGGCCATCAGGGTGGGAAACGCTGGCTTGCGCTGTCCAGATGCACATGCGCCCAGCCGGCTCTGTGCACCCCGCCCGCCTCCCAGCTGGCCGTCGGGGCGGGGAACGCCGGCTTGCGCCATCTCGACGCGCACGCGCCCAGCCGGCATTCACTCCATAAGGTGCACAGACATTTCCCCTCACTTTTGAGGAGGAAAAAAGTGCGTCTTATGGAGCCAAAAATACGGTATTTCTTTTACAGCATTGCCTTGTACCTTTGCAATTCCACTATACCTTGCCTAGGCAGTTGGGGTTCACATTGTCTTCCAATTCTGTAACTTTAGTCCAATTATCATTCATGGGATGTTGTAAGCTGTATGATTGCTTTGATGTTTATCCTATAATCTGCCTTGAGTCTCACAGAGAAAGGCAGACTATATATAAATGAATAAAACTGACAGGGAATATTACCAATCAGCAAGTAAAGCGGCTTGTATTACCAAGGATAACTTTTTATTTCTACAGTGTCTCTCCCTTTCTCCCCCTCCTTTGCCTTGCTTTAAATTGTTATCTTTGGGCCCCCAGCCTACAATCTATGATTGGCTCCTCATCTTGATAACTATAATGTAAATTTTTTATGGTCATAGGTATAAATGGGACGGCCATCTTAATTTTTTGTATGGGTTGTAAATTGTATTTTAAATTGATGTTTTAGCGTACTGTGTGCATATCTTGTTGGAAGCTGCCCTGAGACAATCTTGGAATGGGAAAGGATGGGGTATAAATTTAATAAAATAAATAAACAAACCAATCATTTCTGACTTGTGAAGGCTTTCTTAATTTGATATTAACAGCATCCCCTAGCGAATTTCTTTTTGCCTTTGATAGTGTTATGTGAGTGAATGTTACCACTGAAAGCTCTAAAATATGTCACTAGCGTGTCAAGGACAGCACTAATAATGTAGCCTTCTTTCTGACATCTTTGCATTGGTATAGGGTATTTGTTTGTTTGTTTTGAAAGACCACTCATAAATGCTAGCCTCCACTTGCCATCCTAAGTGGCACAGCTTAGAAATCTGTTTAGTAAATCAGAGAGAACTACCCTTAAATAGCCACCTTGCAGATCTGGAAACTCTGTATTCATCTCATGACAGATACCTATGCACGTGGAGTCCTTGCAAATGGCTCAGTTCAGAATCAGACAGAACAGAATGTTGGCCAGTTTCAAAACGTAAGGTTGCCAACTTCGTTGAGGGCCACAGCAGAGGGGTCACACTGTTTGCAAAGGTAGAATGCATGAAATACCCTGCCACAAGGTGACTTCAGGAAGCCAACTTATAGCAGAAAGACACTCCTGTGGGACTTCACCTTGAGCCTGCTTGTAAGGTGAACTGTCTTTCCATTGCTCTGTAAATATATGACACTTCTTCCCAAATGTTATTAAAATGATGAACCTTACAAGGATTATACAAACAATAAAAGATATTTAAACATATCTCTGAGCAGCACAGTGAACACTGAGATAGTGTAGGAATTGTTCTACCTCTCACTGTGGTGCGAGTACAGAAGACACTGGAGATTCAGACTCTAGAGATTTCTCCAGGTATCTTTATCTTTTTAAAAAAGCTGCTATGGAATGAGGCCATTTGGATTAGAGTACTTGGATGGGGTTAACTCTTCATTCTGTCTTTTTGCCAGTTGCCTGTCTTGTTTAATAAATATTACTGTTTTTATCAGTTTTTTACTCTGGTTCTGAATGTCCCATGGGCTGTAATAAAGACTGATTGCCTTGCTTCTCTACTAGGTTAATAATCTTTCTACTACATGGTGTAGGAGGAAGAATTAAAGCTTCCTTGGCATAGCTCCTTGGCCCTGATTCAAATCTCTCTCTAATAAATGCATGTGCGAGCTCACACACACATATACTGGGAAAGTCAGTTTTGGAGTCCACAGATGGCACAACCTGTTTGAGTTATACCACTTCAGACTGAATGCTCCTCCTAACAAAAAAAGAAATCCCTGCAAAAAAATCCTAGCACATCAGAGAAAAACGTTCTAGCCTTCCTTTCTTTCTGACATGCCAGTTTTCTACATAAAAAGATATATTTTGTATAGAATATTCACATCATATCCCACCCGCAATCTAAAGTGGTGCAGCCCAGACACTGTTTAGTTGACTTTGTATTCCTTTATTGCCTTCCTTCACCATGATGCCGTAAAACACATATCTTCATTAGAATCTGTGCTGGTCATTGACCTTAATAAGGATTATCTATCTATCTATCTATCTATCTATCTATCTATCTATCTATCTATCTATCTATCCATCCATCCATCCATCCATCCATCCATCCTCTATCTATCATCTATCCATCTATCCATCTATCAATCATATCTCCATTAGGACTGCCTTTTTGCAATGTTGTTTCATTGCACAGGTGCATCCTTGTAACCCAGAAAGGAACAGACACTTGAAGTAAAAGAAGTTAAAATTTGCTATGGCTAACTGTTGATGTCTCAACTTCAGAACTGATATTTGAGAATTCCACTTGTTAAGCCAAAATGAAAGAGAAGAGAAAGACATCACAATTCCAGAGCAATGAAGGAACAGAATGGTAAGAGGATCTGCTTATCTCTAATTGAGTATAGCTTTGCTTTCAATTAGTATACATGCATTTCTTTTGAAATACATTGCATTACATTTCTTTTGAAATACATTACTTGTTTGCCAGAGGTAAAAGTGGGATGAAGATACATACCATGAGCACCGATTCTTCTTTCAAACAGCTTTAAGTCTCTTTATTAAAGAAGTCCTCCTCCAGCCTAAGGTGTTAGATCAGCACCACGGATAGCTCCAATGGGTAGGAAGCCAGCCTTAGAGAGTAGCCCAGTACATTTATATGATAGACAGCATGTTTATGCTCAAGTCACAAATCAACTTTGGACTTCTCTCTTGCTATTCAAGCGACAGTCTGACCACCAATCATGCAGAAAAGAAGCGTCTGTCATGTGAATGAGCATTCTGGCCAATGTAGGTTTGACATTCACATGTTATAAATCAATTCAAAGCAGGAACCAGTTAAAGCCCCACAGCTGAAAATATCTATACTGTACTCTGCTTGAGTCAGATTCCTTGTGCTTAAATTGAATGACTTCCTCTTCCCTGGAAGTGGAAAAATTCCTGGTGGAATTGTAAGTCCCTGGTTTGCCTTCTCTTTTTTGAACTGTGCCGAAATGTAGCACATTTGACACAGGGATGAGGAATTGTTGCTTCTTTTATTTCTTTTGATTTTTCCTCTCTATTTTTGTCAATAGTATCCGTTCTTCACTTTTTACTACTGGTTTTCCTAGATCTGATTGCATTATGTAGGCATGTTGTGTGGCACTTAAATGTAATGTATATGTTTTTCCTGTGTGCCATTGGCATGCATAATGCTGACTTACTGATGCTTAAATGAAGCTGAAAATTGCATACATTTTATGGAATAAATTAATGCATGAGTGAACATAAAATGGTGCGAAAATAAAGTATCATGAGTTCAATCTGCACAAGGAAGAAGCAAAATTGAAATGAGGGTTTGGGGGCTGAAACAGAGATGAGAAATTGAAACTCATCCCTAATTTGAATTACTGAACACTGAAAAGGGAAGGAGACTCACTCCCTCTACCAGCAAAGGGAATATTCTATATGCAAGCATGCTGGGAGGTCTTGCCACAAAATATCTCTTTCAGGGACAAGACGTTTGTGCCATCCCACTATCTGGCTAATTTACTAACTCCCAAACGTAGGATTGCTTTTACTTTGGCCCAATTTAACGTTCTTCCCTCTGCACTTCTGGAGGGGAGATATCACGACGTGCCCTACTAGGAACGTATATGCCCTTCTGCAAGTGGGGAAATTGAAATTGTTGGGCATGTTTTATTGAATTGTCCTTTCTATGGTGTTCTTAGATATGCTTTTATTACTCCCACCCTCTCAAAAAAAGCCTGATAGATCTGAGGAATCATCCACTGCCCTTCTTCTCTTGGACCCATGACCCCCGGATTACAGATAGAGTCACTAGATTTTATGTAGCTGCAAGAGTCTACTGTAGTTCTGTACTGATTTAATAAATCATGTTGCTATTTTTATATCATCTATGTATCAGTTTTCTATGTCAATATTTTTGTATTGTTATGTATTATATGCTGGAAGGCCAAATAAGAAGGGGTGGAGCCTAGAAGTGTGACTGGCCCAAGGTCACCCAGCAGGTTTCATGTGGAGGAGAGGGGAATCGAACCCGGTTCTACAGTCTGCCACTCTTAACCACTATGCCATGCTGGCTGGAGAGTACAGTACAAGTTATTATGGTGTCTACAGCTAACATTTCTAGAGTTTATATAGCTAGTAAGACACTAACTGTATGATCCTGTGCAAATTTACTGTGGCCCCAGCTCCCCAGTTTCAAGTGTCTTAGACTGGAGTAAGTCTGCACAGGATTGCACTGTAAGATGTTAACTACCAAGTTCAGCTCTTGATCTTGCCATCTTCTCAGTGGTGGCCTTAGGCAGGTCACAGTCTCCTGACTTCATAACCACTCTACCCAGCCACCATCTGCAGGGTGGGGATAAAAACACTGGTCTTCTTACTGAAGTGTTGAAATGGATGTGTTCTGAACACTTCAAAAAGCACCCTGCAAATACTACAAATTATTCTGTTGACTATAGAGGAATCTGCTAAGCAGCCACAAGACTGGGGAATCATCTCAACCTCCCTGGAACTCTGTAACAGACTTAACAGTTGCCATTCTCCAGCAAAAATAAGTTATCAAAGAGAAACACTGGCAAGAAATTACAACAGTGGAGTTCATAGGCAAATTTAACAAGCTTGGGCTAATAGCAAATGGGAGTTCACTACAATAAGTGATTGTCCCTCTTTAGAGTTTTCCCCACCGATTATCCTGCCTCACCAGCTCATCAATAGTTGAAAATGACTCAGTTTGCTCTTATTGGATTGGTGACTCTTTAGACTAGATCTTGTTTGCATTTCTGCTCTACATCCTGAAGTAACAAACCTCTCTCTCGGATTGCCAGGCCTTCCTCCTAGCTTCACTTTGTAAAAGTGACTCCTATCCCTTTTTTTGTTTGTACCTATATATTTTCCTGACCTAGATGGTCTAGGCTAGCCCGTTCTCACGGGAGCTTGGTTGCTATGCACGGTCAGCCCTGCTTAGTACTTGGATGGGATACCACCAAGGAAGTTCTGGTGCAAATTGATGACAACTTGATGGCATCTTCCTCCACCACCCGTACTCATACTTTCTTTCTGCCAACTGAAGACACCCTTTCATGTGTTTGATAATGTGGGTTCTGGCTTCCTAATACTTATGCCATAATAAAATAGTCTTTAAGGCACATAAAGACTCCTTGTTGTTGAAATAATCTGGCTTATTAAATACTATAATAAACATTACAAGGATGTTATTGCTTAATGCTACCATGCAGTAGAAGAGGCATTAAAGGAAGAGAACTGCTAGCTAGACTGGTAAGAATGCCTATTCATTTTCAAACTGGTCAAGCATGTAATTTCATTTGCTTGGCAGTGAACCCACAATCTGGCCTAAGAAGGTAATAAACACCAGATTTCCCCCCTGAAAGTCATGCATTTACATTCATAATTGCTTCTCTGCAAGAAGGAAGGAAGTTTTAAACTAAACATTTGTTTTTGTTTGATTGCAGAACATAATACAGGCCAAACATACCTCTTGAAATCTGGCCCTCTGCTCTCAATGGGAGTTTCTTCCAAGCAAGGATGCATAAGGATTGCAGCCTTAAGCAAGTATGAGAAAGATTCCCATGTGTCATTTCCACAACACAGGGTGTTTAAAGTAACTCCTGCGCCCCAAAACTTCAGATTTTGGCCCTTATTTTTCACCATATTGCAGTTCACGGCTGCCATTCTTTCACAGTGACACTGCTGAAGTCCAGAAATAACAGACTGATAATGTGAGTTTTTGCTGCTTATAAGAAACAATAAATTACTGAGAGTCACGTACTCTTGCCCTGCAATTTCTACTCAGATTGGCATTATATGGAGAGGGGCAGGTGGGGTATGTGGCGGTTATGGAAGGAGGCTGAGTAGGATTTATCTATTTATTTATTAAAACATTTATATCCTGTCTTTCTTGGATGGAGAGCCAGTATGTAGTGGTGAAGAAGAAGAAGAAGAAGAAGAAGAAGAAGAGTTGGTTTTTATAAGTTGACTTTCTCTATCACTTAAGGAAGAATCAAACTGGCTTACAACCCCCTTCCCCACAACAGACACCCTGTGAGGTAGGTAGGGCAGAGACAGTGTGACTAGCCCAAGGTCACCCAGCTGGCTTCATGTGTAGGAGTGAGGAAACCAACCCAGTTCACCAGATTAGCCTCTGCCACTCATGTGGAGGAGTAGGGAATCAAACCAGATCAAAGTCCACTGCTCCAAACCACCGCTCTTAACCACTACACCACGCTGTGGTTTGGAGTGGTGGTTTGGAGCAGTGGACTCAAATCTGGAGACCCGGGTTTGATCCCCCACTGCTCCACATGAGCGACAGACTCTAATCTAGTGAACCGAGTTAGTTATCCTACCCCTACACATGAAGCCAGCTGGGTGATCTTGGGCGGGCTTCATGTGTAGGAGTGGTGTAACTAACCCGGTTCTCTCTGAACTCTCTCCGCCCCACAGGGTGTCTGTTGTGGGGAAAGGAAGGGAAGGAGACTGTAAGCTGGTTTGATTCTTCTTAAAAGGTAGAGAAACTTGGCATACAAAACCCATCTTCTTCTTCTTCTTTCCTCATGGCTCAAGGAAGCTTTCAATATTAAACAGTACAATGATGGAGCTGTGACGCAACTATATGCTAGGCTCAAGGCTTTAGAGTGTTTAGGATTATGTTGATTTAAATTCCCTCAGGGTCCTCTGCAGTTGTCTGGAACCTTTTTAAAAATGGCTCCTCCTTCACACTAGCCTCTCTTTATTTGTGAATCACGAAGCACCCACACTCATGAAAATGGGTGATATGATGAAGTATTGGTAACGTTTAAGCTGCATGATCCCCACAGGCCTCTTCTTCAGACCCTGTCTTAATAATATTGGGTGTACTTATGAGGCAAATGTAGTCCCCCTCTCACTAAAGCTTCTACTGGACAGACATGACACAGGTAAAGGCAAAACATGTGTTATTTAGCGGGGGGGGGGGAGTTATTTGAGAGAGTAAGTGTTTATGTGTGGAAAGTTTCAGCTTAAATGGAAAAAAACGACTCTCAAGTGGTCCTATATACTTTGCCCCAAGGGGTCTTATACTTTGTAACTGGGTTGCACTGCAATAAACGAACACTGAAGAGAGATTCTTGCTTCCTTTCCCAAAAGCCAAATAAAAATATTGAATAAACGATCACTCTTATCCAGAAATGCAAACCCCTTTCTGAGGGAAGGATTTTTCCTCTTCCCCCTTTTTAAACTGAGGCTTGCTCGCCCCCTCCCTTCCAGCGGAGTTCCATGGATTGGCTGACAATCAATTGGATTTGCATGGGGCCAAAATCATAAGGATTGGTTCAAAGCCCCGGAGGAGAGGCGGGACCTTTGGGGTTGATTGCCAAAGGGAGGATTTAACCTTTCCACTCTCACACAATTTTACTAATTGTAACTGAGTCCCATGTGCCCTTTTTACCTTTTAAGGAAAATATACTGGTCATATTAAAGGAGTGCCCTGACTTGGATAGCCCAGGCTACCCCGATCTCATTAGATTTTGGAAGGGGAGGGATTTCAATGCCATAGAGCCCAATTACCAAAGCGGCCATTTTCTCCAGGTGAACTGATCTATATTGGTTGGAGATCAGTTGTAATAGCAGGAGATCTCCAGCTAGGACCTGGAGGTTGGCAACCCTACTCACAAGGTGTTTGTTGTGGGGAGAGGAAGGGAAGAAGATTGTAAACAGGTTTGATTATCCTTTAAAAAAAAGTAGAGAAAATCAGCATATAAAAACCAACTCTTATTCTTCTTCATTTGAAACAAAACCTTGGTATATTGAGCTTATTACTTTAAAAAATTAGTTGTACAGCTATGGTTGCAATATAATGCACACTTACCTGAGCGTAAACCCCACTGAATACAGTGAGACTTGATCTCAAGTAAGCATGCACAGGCTTGCACCCAGAGTCTAGTAAGAAAGTATTTGTGATAAAAATGCATCCTATTGTAAGGCAATGAAAATGGTCTAAATTCTTCAGGAAAGCAGAGCAAGACAACAGCTGCAATTTCACTGCCAAACAAGATGAAAGAGATGTGTTAATGAGGGGTAAAAGTAGCCAGTTAGGAAAGAGAATGCCATCTCTTTGAAACTGTCGTATCTCAATTTACGATTAGTGCATTTCCCCTAGAGTTGATGGTGATTTAATTAGCAAAGCTGCTCTTGGACTATGGAAACTGATGTGGAACAGAAGGCTTTGATATTTCTGTTCCTACCTACTGAATTTAGCATTTGTGCAACTAATTAGAAATTTATGTATTGAATGATACCTTAATTAAAAAGGGCAGAACTATTAGGAAGCAAATTTAGAAGTTGCTTGGTAAAAAAATAAATACTAAAAATTCCTGGATATCCGCAGGCTAGAACTTGGGGAGGGATCTCAGTGGGGTACAATTCCTCCCACCAAGGCAGCCATTTTCTCCAGGGCAACTGATCTTTGTTGTCTGGAGATCACCTGGAGGTTGGCAGCCCTAATTCCAACAATAATGTAGGTTGTACACCAGCACACATCATTCTGGTGTGCAACAAAGGTCTTTTAATAATCCTATTTTAGCCCTATATGCTTTCAACAGTTATTTTCCTATTATTTGGCTTTCTAACCCTCGGGCTTCCAGGGCATAGGAAAGGTCATAATCTAATAAATACACATAAAACTGATTTAATATAAATCAGTCTAAATACAACAACCATTTACAGACAATTTAGAAGTTTGGTTTAACTCTCTCAGAACATAAGTGGGGCTGGAGGAGGAAAGAGAGTATGGGGAAAGAGAAAGGAAGATAATAGATAGGGAAGAGCTAAAGAATGTAAACACTTAGAGACTAGAAGTCTAAACTTAAAATGGTGTGGGAAGCAAAGTCAATGGACAGCAAAAAGAAGAAACTTGAGGTAAATAAGAGGGGAAAATAAAATGGGCTCCAGATAGGATCACCAACCTTCAGTTAGGGCCTGGAGATCTCCAGGAATTACAACTGGTCCGCAGATGATAGAGATCAGTTCTCCTGGAGAAAATGGCTGCTTTGGAAGGCGGTCTCTACAGCATTATACTCTGCTGAGATCTCTCCCCTCCTCAAACCCTGCCTTCCCCAGGCTGCCCCCCAAATCCCCAGGAATTTCCCAAACTGTAATTGGCAATTCTAGCTCCAGTGCTGATAACAGAAGGAGACATAAGATAGGAAGATGAAACTTCAGAAAGGAGGGAATCAGAACAGTTAGGAAAATGTAAATAAAGTTTCAAGAGAGGAAACAGATAAAAACATGAAACTTAACAAAATTAAAATATGGAAGAATAAAAAATAACTGTCAAGTTATAAACAAAAACAAGAAAAGGAAGAGAAAGAAAACAATGGGGCATGAAACAGTAGGGGGAAGAAGCAGAAGCAGTGGGGCAGACCATGAGTTCAGTTTTAGAAGCAAAAGGTTTCACGTAAAAAGTGGAAAATTAGGAAGAGTAGAAAAAAAGCTGTAAGATTAGGCAGAGAGGAAGATCACATATTGTGATATAATTGTAAGCTATCTACCTTTAAAAGGTAAAGGTCCCCTGTGCAAGCACCGGGTCATTTCTGACCCACGGGGTGACGTCATATCCCAACGCTTCCTAGGCAGACTTTCTTTACGGGGTGGTTTGCCAGTGCCTTCCCCAGTAAACTTCCCTTTACCCCCAGCAAGCTGGGTACTCATTTTACCTACTTCGGAAGGATGGAAAGCTGAGTCAACCTTGAGCCGGCTACCTGGAACCGACTTCTGTCGGGATCGAACTCAGGTCGTGAGCAGAGCCTGGACTGCAGTACTGCAGCTTACCACTCTGCGCCACGGGGTCCAAAAATACAGGATAGCAGAAAAGAAAATACGAAAGAAAACACAATTTCACACAGCACGTGATTAACTATTGTAGTTCACTACAAGATGTGGTGATGGCCACTTGCTTAGATGGATTTTTAAAGGGATTAAAACAAACTCTACGCAAGATACGGCTACTAGCTTTTGATAGACCTATGTCATTCTAAGCAGAGTTACACCCTTCTAAGTCTATTGAATTCACTGGGCCTAGAGAGGTGTAACTCCACTTAGGGTGGCACTGCTGATAGCCAAATGGCATTTCTGTGTACAGAGGGCTTCTTACCTGTTCTTGCTAGATTTGGAGGAGTGGGGGAATAATAGCAGAGGGTTACCACCTTCATGCTTTGCTTGTGCATTTCTAGAGACATCTGGGTGGTCTCCGCTGGAAAAGTAACTCCAGTTTGATCCAGCAAGGCAATTCAGGCCTGTTTGCAGTGTTGGCACTTTTTATAACATCCAGGCCCAAGCTGAGCTTCCAAGGAATATCCCTCAATCAAATCCAGAACACCTTATCCACATTTTGTTTATTTAAAATATTTAAATAACTCTCCATTCAAAATGCTGAAGGCAGCACACCAACAGCTTTAGTCATCTTAACAGAAACCGACACAGGAAATTAAAATCAGTTACGAGACACTATTGAAATTAAGATAGCAGCAGCTAACATCAACAACAGAAACAGAATAGGAGAATAGCAGCAATGAGGATCGCAAGAGAAAGCCCCCTTCCCCTAAAATTAATATCAGCCAAACTGGAAAAGCATTGTGTTTAGCCACTGCTTAAAACATCAGTGGTTCAGCCTCAGGCGAGGAAAGAGGAGAGGAAATTCCAAACTGAAGGTGTCGCCACAAAAGAAGGTCCTATGTCTGCCTGCGACCCACCTTAGCTTTGAAAGTAGTGGGAGTAGGGCTGTCAGACCGCTGCTGAGGGCATGGGATCCCCTGCTTTGGGTCCCCTCCCCCTGGTGCCATTCAGCTGGCCGACGGATGTTGTTCCAGTTGCAAATTGAGGCCTAGGTTTTGATGCTGTCAGCAACATGATAATGTCAACAAGCCAACAGCGTGGAGGCCTAGGCCTCAATTTGCGACTGGTAAGACCTCTCACCCCCCCCTTCCAGTTGCAAGGGGGTACCTGGAAACCCTAAGTGGGACACAGACCAAGGCCTCTGGAGAGGACTGTTAGGGAAGTTTATACAGGAATCAGCAGTCCTATCGCATACTCTGGCTGACAGGTATTATTTCAAGATGCCTTTACAAACTGGTTGGTATTACCCCACTAGTAAAATAAACTAGGACCCTTGCACCTCCTGATGGCAATCAGATCCTGCATGTCTTCAAGGTTTCAGTTCACTTTTTGTCTGCACTAGGGTTGCCAACCTCCAGGTACTAGCTGGAGATCTACTGCTATTACAACTGATCTCCAGCCAATAGAGATGAATTCACCTGGAGAAAATGGCCGCTTTGGCAATTGGACTCTATGGCGTTGGAGTCACTCCCCTCCCCAAACCTTGCCCTCCTCAGGCTCTGCCCCCAAAAGCTCCTGCCGGTTCTGAAGAGAGACCTGGCAACCTTAGTCTGCACCAAACTTTTGACCTGAATTGAGGCTGAACAGCTAGTCTTCAGGGAGCATTAAGATAAATCTGTATATTCCCATCTTTGCTGCAACCAATCCATTTGTACAAATTCACAGCAAACATGGTACAGGACAACGTCATCAAATGAGCATTTGGAATTACGTGGACAATGAGGAGGAACAACTCTGCAGCAGAAGGAACAAAATATGGCAGCTTGGCATATAACCTGTAAAAGTGCTCACCACAGTTTGATGGTTGACCTGGATCACTTCATCCCCTGCATGGATCTTCTTGCACTGATCTGCTGGAGACTAAAAGGCAAGAGAAGAAGGAAACTGAACAATGTGAAGGATGAAGAACAAAAGCAGCCAAAATCTAAACTCTTCTTAGAGGCCAGTGGTGAGCATACCGAAGCTTTCATCCTTCAGAGTTTGTCATTATAGTATTAGACATCTAACCAGTTTTTCCTTAAACAGCACCATTCTATCTGAATCCTGGCACACTGTCATGCTATTCTTCAGCATATTCTAGTCTTTGGGAGGAATGCATTTCCCCCCCCTGCCCCCATCAACATCAATCTGCAAAAGGCTGTTCCAAATGGGATCTGCAAACTGTCTCACCTTTGCCTTTCAAGCTACAAATTATGTAAGGACAGCCTTTTGCCTGTTTCTTGTGGCCATGTTCACACATGCAGGCAACACAATGGGACTGCCTATAAAAAATCAGTCACTCACTATTTCATGACTTGCAGGCTCAGGCTGCAATCTGAAGAATGTGAGTAAGCCCCATTGGAAACAAAATGGCACTTACTTCAGAGTAGGGCCGTTTAGTATTGCTCTGTAAGTCATGAACTGCTAGTGTTACCTCGCAAGAGGAAAACTCTGGAAAAGGCCATGCAGACATCAATGGATGAAAATGATTTGCATGTGCAAAGAGTCCAAACACCAGAAAACTTTCAAATAATCTCAAATGCACTGCTTTGATATATTTATTATTTATTCACATGAACACATGAAGCTGTCTTATACCGAATCAGACCATTGGTCCGTCATGGTCAGCTACTACCTGATCCTTTTAACTGGAGATGCTGGGGACTGAATAGTTTTGAAAACAAATTGCTCTGTCTATAGAATGCTGTTTTCCTGCCTATCTCTTCCCTCTGTGTCCCAATAGGAGCTGGAGTGGGATGGTGGAATTTTCAGGATTCGTATCGCTCCATCTTCACTTCAGTGAATGGGAGAACCTTCTGATTTTGTAAAGGCAAGTTTGGACCCAAGCCTATGTTTTTATCCTGCTATTCTTCCAAAGAGTTCCGAATGGAATCCATGGCTCACAATCCATTTTATCCTCACAACAACCCTGTCAAATAGTCAAAAAGGGCAAGAGTCCAGTAGCACCTTAAAGACTAACAAAAATATTTTCTGGTAGGGTATGAGCTTTCGTGAGCCACAGCTCACTTCTTCAGATACCTGAAGAAGTATCTGAAGAAGGGTATCTGAAGAAGTGAGCTGTGGCTCACGAAAGCTCATACCCTACTAGAAAATATTTTTGTTAGTCTTTAAGGTGCTACTGGACTCTTGCCCTTTTTGACTACTGCAAACAGACTAACACGGCTACCCACTGTGAATTACCTGTCAAATAGGTTAGACAGACTGAATGACTTCCGCAATGTCACTAGGTGAGCTTCATTGCTGAGCTGGGGTCTGAACTTTGATCTCCTCAGTCTAAGACCAACAATGTCTACTCACTATACCATATTTGCTTTTCAGTGAACCGAGTTCATACATTCAGCTCAGTTTACATATTCGGAAGGGTAGGTTAAAAAGAAATACCACTCATCAGGTGTACAGCGTAGAAAACTCAATGAATCACATACACGCACTAACATGCCCTTTGACTGTGGCATCTGAGATGACTCCTTCACCGATACAAGCCCTCTTTTGATCAACACACATGTGTGAACTAATTCTTCTTATATCTCTACCAATGCAAAACATGAAAGTTCAGGACATGCACCTCACAACCTCCCCTATCCCAAACTCTTCTTGTTTCACTTTCTCTTCTGACTTTCACCTAGCTTTCCCCCTTGTTATCTTTTTCAATTACATGTAGGCTGTGGTCAATTATTCCTTCAAAAGAGAAGCAAAATCAATTGGTTGAAGTCGTAGGATTTAAAATGTCTTTGATGTTGCTTTTATTTCCACACATGTTCCCCCCCTGTAGAAACAAAGCTGCCAGCCCACTGTATCCATGCGTCCCGTTTTCTTGCACTGGTTGAACAGCAGCCCTGAAGATGGGGGAGATTAGCCAGCCTCTAAAAGATTTATGGTTTTCATTTGGTCGACTGACAAATTTCTCTTATTAAAAAATTTATAAGCTCTTTAACAAGAGATGCTGCTTCCCTCAACCCCAACCCCTTGTTGCCTTTAATAAAGTATTTTGTCTTTGGTAGCAAACGTGGGGAGGGGGAATCGGGCATAACACAGTGTACAATTGATTTTGGCTAGAGAGCACAGCAGATTACTGGATCTGGAAAGTGCTTTTCGACACATTCAGTCACCAGAAGGGTGTGACCACAGACGTTGCTCAAAGAAAACAACAGAACATGATTGTGCTAGTCAGAAAGCACAAAAAGCCTTATTCAGCAAATGCAGGGGCTTCAAAAGCTAAATTTAACAAAGAGAGCTGCTAAATTTAACAAAGAGTGCTGCTAAAGTACAGTGGAAAGCGCCATTGAGTCACAGCTGACTCATGGTGATCCCTCATAGGGTTTTCAAGGCAAGAGATGTTCAGAGGTGGTTTTCCATTGCCTGCCTCTGCATAGCAAACCCTGGACTTCCTTGGTGGTCTCCCATCCAAATGCTAATCAGGACAGACTCTGGTCAGCTTCCAAGATCAGGCTAACCGGATAGCACTAACTGGCAAGCACCCTGAGCCATAAGAACGTAAAAACATACGAAAAGCCCTGCTGGATCAGACCAAGGCTCATCAAGTCTAGCTGTCTGTTCACACAGTGGCCAACCAGGTGCCTCTAGGAAGCCATCTAAGGCTCCTCCCAAGGAAACCCAACATTGTCAAATGGCTGGGTGGGCTGGGGAGAGTGGTTGAGCATTATCAACCAAGCCCTTAGTTTCTTGAGTAGCACATCGGGGAAGACAGATAACTTAGCACCTCTTAACATGGTTTTACATAACAGTGAGTCGCAAAAAAGCCAGAGGTAATGCTGGCTAAATTTGGGGCCAGGGTGGCATTACCTAAAATGCTGGGAACTGAGCTAGGCTGCTTACTAACAGCACCCCTCTCTCTAACTCAAGGAAGTTTAATTGATGTAGCTCAGCTAGTTAACCCACGTACTGGTGTCTTGCGTTCTTTTTTGGGATGTACCAGTACAAATGGGTATGGCTAATGATAAGAACATCGCTACAATATACATTTTACAAACTCCTTTTTAAAAGTCCCATTTCCAAATGAAAAACAGTCCACACAAGGGAATACAAAAAGGGAGATGAAGACATCCTGGTTTTCACTGAGTTCCACTCAGTTTTCACTGAGCTTTTCACAGGAAGAGCATGAGGGGAGAACTAGAGGGTTGCTGATAGAGTTGGCAGCTCTAGGTTGGGAAATTCCTGGAGATTTGGGGGGATGGAGCATGAGGAGGACAAGGTATGGGGAGGGGAGAGATCTCAGCATGGTATAATGACACAGAAGCAGCCATTTCATCCAGGGAAACTGAACTTGGTTGTCTGGAGATCAGCTATAACAGTGGGATATCTCCAGAGACTACCTGGAGGTTGGCAACCCTACTGAGGGAGGGGGGAATCAGAGGAGATTCCCCCCCCTTGCAGGCACATTTTGAAAAAGCAAAATTTCCCCAGCCCTAGAATGCTTTGTGAAAATGGACATAAACCCACAAGGAAGAGAACATTTCCTTCATCTCTTGGAGGTTCCGATAATGATTTTCAGAAATATCTGGACATTCAGGACAGTTAAAAGACAATAAAAAATGACAACATCATGATATTTTACAGCCACAGGGTTTGATAAAGGCACTGTAGACATCAGTGCCTAACAGTGATTTTATATATATATATGTGTGTGTGTGTGTGTGTGTGTGTGTGTGTGTTTTTAAAAATACCGACTTAAGAAAATAGCTAACTTAATACTTTGATTTTATCCAGATGCTACCACATCAATTATTTTTAAAGTATTGTCGAAGGCTTTCACGGTCAGAGTTCATTGGTTCTTGTTGGTTTTCCGGGCTGTGTGACCGTGGTCTTGGTATTTTCTTTTTAAAGTGGTAGGAGAAACTCTTTTCTTAAAAGATCAAATATACATCATCATAGTGGAAGAAATGATAACCTGTTCATAGTTTTCAGAGTGTATATTCAGCAGCATAAAGGTGTAAGTTCCTTTATGAATCAGGTACAACAATTTGCTAATTAAAAAAATGTCAGGAGGGAGGAGAGATGATTCTTCTGCTACTCCATCTGTGCATTTCTTTATCATTTCTGGATCATTGATGGGGTTGCCAGCTCTGGGTTGGGAACCTTCTCTAGATTTGGGGGTGGAGCCTAGAGGGGGAGGGGAGGGACCTCAGTAGGGTTTAATGCCATAGAGTCTACCCTCCAAATGCCGCCATTTTCTCCAGGGAAACTGATGTCTCTTATCTGGAGATCAGTTGTGATCCTGTTGGATCTCCAGGCCCCACCTGGAGGTTGCCAACATTAATAACTGAGGTCCTGCACCAAACTCTGTACTGGGTTTTTTTTCAACAAGATCCAACCCATTATCTTTCTTTGCACAGGGTTTCTTAGCTACAAGACGTAAGCTTGCAGGTATCAACCTTCTTTGCAGGGCCTCCAGTGTTAGTAGTTAGACCCCTCCTCTGTTATGGGCTTCTTGGAGACACAGAAGCCTCTAAGGCTGGGATCAGAGCAGGGCACTGTTCCCCAAAATGGATTCCCTCAAAGAGTGGGAACCATTTTGTTTCATGCCTGGGCAGTAGGGTTGCCAGGTGCCCGCTGGTGGCGGGCAAACCCCTGGTAATGTGCCCCTCTGACCGCCGACCAGCTGAGGGCCGGCGGGCAATCGTGCATGTGCGCGCCAGCTTGGCACTTCTGGTTTACAACTGGAAGTGCTGCCTCGCGAGGAGCCTTAGAGCTGTGGCCCTTTACCATGCAAACTAAGAGTTTGAGTGGTGTAAGGTTCCTTGTGAGGCAGCGCGCGTGTGCACACACACATGCACACACAATCTGCAAAGAAACCTCTCGCCGAAGGTGAGTGGGGACCTGGCAACCCTACTGGGAAGGAAGGGGTTGGCCACTGACCTTTTCCCCCTTAGCCTAGAGGTGTGCCGGCTTAACAATGGGACCAGCTAAACCCCATTGTGTCACCTTAAGATGATATAATCAGCGCTGTGAGCAGACCATTACTCACCCTATCTGTACCCATCACTCTAATCAATCGGCACTTAAGGAAGTGGTCCAGGCATTCTTTTGGGACTACACCTTATCTGCCAAACGGTTAACAAACCATTAAGCTTCTCCTATCCTTTTGTTAAAACTCTGGGAAAGCAATCAATTTTTTGTCCTCTGGCCTTTCTGCCAGAACACCTCATACCACTTTAGAACCCATTTTAGGGTATAAAAACAGGTCCTTTGGCCCCATTATATGTGTATGTTCTTGGATCCATCATACACCCCTACTCTGTTTGGTGAGCTTCCCCTCGCTTCCAGAAATGCAGGTCGCTTCTCTCTTTAGCTCTGCTTTCGTGGATGTCTTCTTCAGGACTGGTAAATATCACCCCATCCCCTTAAAGCTATTCCCACTCTTTCTTATTACCTTAGTTAGTTCTTGTATGCATTTATGTGTGTCTACCACTCTGTACATCCTTTTCTCCAATAAAGTGTCTTTTCCAGTTGAACATCAGCCTGGTTTATTTAGAGAGTTTCACTGGGACAATCCCCATATACAGTCTCAGTTTCCCCTCGCACAATCTCACTTAGTCTCCAAGCTAATCACCCCCCAACTCTCAAGGAGATGACCTACTTAAGGTAACACCAGGAGAAGGGCTAAAATGGGGGGGGGGAGAGAGCCAGGAATCAAAGCAACGTACTCAGACGTCCCATGTCAAACCCCCACAACACTGCAAAGTAGGCTAGGTAGAGGGCAGGTGAGGAGGGCAAACCGAAAGACGTCCACCCACTAAGCAGTATGACAAAGTAGGAATAAGAACCTAAATAAACAAGCGGCTGGGAGATCTGTGACCAGACTTTCCCAGTGTGCTTTTAGAAGGCAAACAGCCCCACAGGGCCCTGATGGGCCTTCTCAAGGAAATAGGGCCTTCTCAAGGAAATAGTCAGGCAAAGTGCAGATGCCTTCCTCCTTTCCCAGTGCTGCCATTTTTAATGGTCTTTGAAAGCATCCTGAATATTTAGATGTTCCTGAGAATCATTACAGGAACCTCTTTCATGTGGTGTTTTCCTGATGTGTACCACACCTTTTGCACAATGGCAAAACAGCTACAAAATAATCTGGATACAATAGTACCTACCCATTGGCATTATACCCCAATGAGGTCCCTGTTCTCCCTAGGGTTCCCAGGTCAGCAAAATGGCACAGAAGGGAAAGCATGAGCACAGCCTTCTCACTCGCCACAGTCCCAATCCAAAGAGGTCTCCATGAAACAAGTCTCCATGAAATTGACCAGAGTAAGCGATTGAAACAAGGGCTAAATTCACTTCTATACAAAATGTTGGAACACGTGTTCAAGCATGTTCCAGCTCATTGAGTCTCTAGGTCCCATACTAGGCACTTCAACAAAAAGTGCTGACTGAAGAAGTCAAATTCTGTTTGGCGAAAACACAACTTATCCAGAAGGCGTTCCTGAGCTTCGTCCGGGCTTTTTCGCATCGTGCTCGGACACATGTTCCAACATTTTGTATAGAAGTGAATTTAGCCCTTGTTGCAATTGCTTACTCTGGTCAATTTCATGGAGACTTGTTAGTCTATTCTGAAATATCTTGTTTCAGCTTTTGGACTGATTTGCTCATGTATATATAAGTGCTCACTGTTTGTTTGTATGTTGTTTGCTCACTTATATTCACCATATGTATGTAGGGTGACACTTTGACACGTTTATTTTGTAACTTATTTAATAGCAATTTTGATATATTGATCATTGGCTGTGTACTGTTTTTTTGTAGCAACGACTTTACAGTACTGGTGATCTTTCTTACCAACCTCCAGGTGCTAGCTGGAGATCTCCTGCTATTACAACTGATCTCCAGCCGAAAGAGATCAGTTCACCTACAGAAAATGGCCACTTTGGCAATTGGACTCTATGGGATTGAAGTCCCTCCCCAAACCCCACCCTCCTCAGGCTCCGCCCCAAAAACCTCCCACCGGTGGCAAAGAGGGACCTGGCAACCCTAGATCTAATGCAGACAGTTGCAGAAGCCAACAGGACGGCCACTCCTTCCCAGCCCCTTTTCCGTACATTGTTGCATCTTCCCCCACCACTGCAACTCCCCCATCTTTGACCTCTTTGTTCTTCCATTCAACCCGCCTGCCTCCCTCCCTCTGATCATGGGGTCATTATTGATCAGAACATTAAAAGATCTGGAAGTCAGAGGCTGGCTGCCATCTTTGTATTCTTTAAACTCTTGCTGCTGGAGAGGAAGTGATGAATTTGGCTCCAAAGCTGTTTTTGTGCCAAAAGTGATAAAATGCTTCAATCTGAGGCCCTTTCTATCACTTTTAGGGTGTCGTAAACAAACGCTGTTTCCTTTGTTGTTGCAACAGCCATTTTAAATGCATTGACGCTGGTAGATCATATTTGGATCCCGCCCTTTCTTCAAGTCAAGATAACTGGGGTTACCTTGTTTTCTGTTCCCAACAACACTGTAAAGTAGGCTTAGAGTAAGGATGAGCAAATAGTCCCCATTTCATTTCTTTTTAGATCCACTTAAATTTTGTCAACAGTTTCAAATCCCCACCTTCATTGTTGGCTTGTATTCTGCATGCCTGTAGTACAGTTTTTATATGCAATGTATACTGTATTTATGCAATCATCATGCATTTAGAAGGGATTAACACTGAACAGGATTGCACCGATAATGCATGATGCTTGTGTACTGATGCATAATATTGAAAAATAAATGCTTTCTTTGAAAAAAATTGGTGCAAGAAATGGCAAATGACATGAAAATAAAGACAGGTTAATTTCACACAAGAGAAGCAGAACTGAAACAGGGAATCTTGGGTCAAAAGAGCCAAGTGGAGAAATTTGGGGGGGGGGGGAATCCCTAGCTGGGAATACATAGATGAACACATGAAGTTATCTTCTCCTGAGTCAGACCACTGGCTATCAACCAATCCAAGAATAAGAGGATACAGGCTTGATTTCTCATAGGCATTCTGGGACTCCCTAAATGTGTAACTATGGCAGTTATGAGACTTGAGTTGGGACTATGTTCACTACACCACTATTGCAATGATTGGAGCCATAAACCTCTGGCTGACTATTTCCCATAGAGATCCGTTCTCTAGCTGTGCCCCTCTAGCACTGAGAAAAATGCACCTGTGAGTAAACGAAAGAAAGCTATAACCCAAGAAACTTAACTGTGCAGGATTTTCTCCCTGGTTTTACTGTATTACAATCTGAGAAAGCCCGGTCATTAGCCAAAGGTTTCATGATATAGATTACCAGAACATGTATGCCTTCGCAGGTAGACCTTGCTCACCTTTAAATTTGAATTTTCCAGTACCTAAGAAATGTGCAAGCTCTTTAAATAATCTAAGTATCCCAAAACATTGGATAGCTTTAACTTAGCAAGTGGTAAATGTTTCGCCATCAGCAATTCTTAAGGGTCACTATCAAGGTCAGTATTGTCCATTTTGCCTGGCAGCAGGTCTCGGTGATCTCTTGGGCAGAGCTCTTTCACATCACCTACTCCCTAATCCTTTTAACTGGAGGTACTGGGGATTGAGCCCTGACCTGGATGGCCCAGGCTAGCCTGATCTCGTCAGATCTCAGAAGCTAAGCAGGGTCAGCCCTGGTTAGTATTTGGATGGGAGACCACCAAGGAATACCAGGGTTGCTGTGCAGAGGAAGGCACTGGCAAACCACCTCTGTTAGTCTCTTGCCATGAAAACCCCCAAAAGGCGTCGCCATAAGTCGACTGCGACTTGATGGCACTTTACACACACACACACACACTGGGGATTGAACCTGGGACCTTCTGCATGCAAAGCAAATGCTCTACAACTGAGCCATGGCCTTTCCCTCTACATAACTGGGTCAAGTCCACTAATTCAATTTCATGGCCAAACAGAGGAAGGAATTTGGGTTGCCCCACATGCAAAATCTGTAGCCACATTTCATTGTGGTGAACCGCATCTAAAGCAAAATTACATGTGGAGTATGGATGTTCTTTCTCCAGTTAAAAAAAAGAAGTTCTAAGGAACAAAAAGAGTATCAGAAGAAGTTTAGCAAAACTTCTCAGACATGTGGATGTGTGCTCCTCACACACCTTTCCATAAGATCTGTAGAAAACACCAAGGCATACTTGAAAATACTTTAATAAAATAACTCATAGTTTGTGTTCTTAATAAAATTGTGTTTTTATTAATAAAAATTATGAAATTGTGTTTTATTAATAAAATTATGAAAAAATAACTCCTATTATAGCCATGCTGCAGTGGAGGTTTGCCTCAACCTCTTACCTGCAAGGAATGCCCTGGTGGAAACCTGGATCTGGTAAGAAGAAAACTTACCATGCTGGATGGGGAGCTGAGAAGATGCAGTAGTGGCAAACCTGCATAGTATTCAACCAACAGGCTTTGGGCATCCACCACCACCATCACACAGTGTCCTCCAATAAGCATGCTATATTTTTCTCTTTCACTTACTGAACACACATGAAGTTTCTTTATAATGAATGCGACCATCAGTCTATCAAGGTCAGTATTGTCTACTCAGACTGGCAGTGGCTCTCCAGGGTCTCAGGCAGAGAGGTCTTTCACATAATGTACTGCCTTGTCCCTTTAACTGGATATTGTGGGGATTGAACCTGGGACTTCCTGCATGCCAAGCTGAGGCTCTGAGCCACTGAGTCACAGCCCCTCCCACAGCCACAGCCTCTCCAATGGTCTCTGCAGTGGCTTATCAACAAAACCACTGCTTCAATTCTCCAAGCTGTAACAGCACAATCTGATTCACCAGCAGCAGTGACATATGAAGCTGCCTTATTCTGAGTCAAGCCATTGGCTTATCAAGGTCGATAATATCTGCTTTGACTGGCAGCAGCTCTTGGGGGTATCAGGTTCTTCACCTCACGTACAACCTGACCCTTCTAACTGAAAAATGCTAAGGATGGATCCTGGGACCTACCTAATGCAAGGGCAATGGTCTACTCCAGAGCCATGGCCTCCTCAGGTCTTAATGTAGACTTCCTTTGCTGCCCTAAGTAACATTCCTCCAGTGCTGCTACTGGTCTGTCCTGAACTAGGGTTGCCAACCTCCAGGTAGTAGCTGGAGATCTCCTGCTATTACATCTGATCTCCAGCCGACAGAGATCAGTTCACCTGGAGAAAATGGCTGCTTTGGCAGTCGGACTCTATGGCATTGAAGTCCCTCCCTTCCCAAAACCCTGCCCTCTTCTGGCACCACCTCAAAAACCTCCCACTGGTAGCAAAGAGGGACCTGGCAACCCTAGTCCTGAACATATGGCATCTTTGTTCAGTGGAGCAGATATTCCCAGTTGCTGAACTCCATGCATATACTGTCACTGCGGCTCTCCCTGACTCCACCCCTCCCCAGCCTCCCCTAGATTGATGACTGCTAACCATTCCAGACTTGTTCCTGCCAACATTTTCCATTAACCTGACAAAAAACTGCCTTTGCCTCAGTGCCTGGGATTATGTTTCAAAACAGCAATAAAACTCGCTTCACCTAGGTAAGCAGAAGTACAGTCGGCTTTGGCCAAGAACAAAGAAAAGCTTTAGAAGATGCTGTTCGCAAAACCTCTTTGCTTCTTTCTGGCTGCCCTCCATCTTGCCATTTAGATAGTATTGAGTTTCTCACTTGAAATATACTGCGGACAACAAAGAGCTCAATGAGAACTCAAGGAAGAAAAATACGGCCTTCCACACCTCCCGTCCCAGCCAACATGTGGGCAGCTGGTTGGCTTGGAGATACAAACAGAAGTGCTGCCCAGCAGAACTGCAAAGGTAGAGGCGGGTTTGAGGGCTCATTTCCTGAAATAGTAGGAACGTTGTCCAGTTGAGAAGTTGCAGCAGGATATAAGAAGCTGAGCGACATACATGTACCATCAGCAAGACAGCTACTCTTATACCAGACCACAGTGGGTCCCTTCTTCCTTGAGCACCAGAGGGTGATTATATGGGCAAGCTCAGGAACAGGGCAAGAGACTCCCCAGGGCTGGCAAGCTTCAAGCATGGGTCCTTCCATGCCTGCTGTCCTGGAGACAACATTTGGAAAATTTGGTTCCTTCTGGTTCCAACAGGTCCTTTGGCATGTAGAAGGCTCCTCCTCCAAAAACGAGGGATCATCTGATCCGGTTCCAGGAGCTGGCAGATCCTACCACCTCATCTAAGTCCGCTCCAGTTTATTTAGATGTGATTCTTCAACTTCTTTTCTTTTGAATGCATTCAAAAATGCTGCCAGCAACGTCAGCATTAGATCAGACTCAAAGGCTATCTATGCCAGCATTCTGCACCCTTGGCTGTCAGTAGCTGAATCAATTATGCAAAATAAACAGTGAGTATAGAAATAAGGCCCACTTCTTCCTTCTGTAGTCCCAGCCAATGAAGGCAATCACAGCTATAATGGACACGCATGCTACATCTCTCCCCAACAACCTTTGCCGTTGTCTAAGAAGAAAGCAAGAGCAAATCCTGGCACAAAGAAAATCGTTTCCTCTGATCCTTCTCCAACTGTTTGAGATGGTTGCCGGCAGCAAACACCAAAGCAATGTGTATACCATGAAAAAAATGAATGTGCCTGGTTTCCATAAGCAGCAAACAATTTGCATAATATGCAAGTCAGTCTTACTGTTGCCAAACGGTTCCCATCTCCCGGACTGTGTTACCTGGCAACCTCATAGACACGTGTCGCCACCGTTCCAGACGTGTGCCAAAGCAAGGTAAAGGGTTCGCACACCATTCAGCGAAACAGGCAAGGAGGAACCTGAGAGAATCTATTTTTCCTGTGACCCCACTCGAGTCTCCAGCAGAAGCCATTTTGCAAGGAACAACCAGACACGTAGACAGAACCCCCCCCTCCATCTGCATGATTAATGGCTCATCAGGAGCCTCCGAGATATCAGCTCCGAAAGATCGCATCTTAGGCAACCAGGAAGTGACTCGCCTGGACACAGCTGTTCGCGTCTTTGTCTCTGACCCGATAATCCCATCAACGATTGTCTCCCAAGTCTCCCGGAATTGCGCAGTCAATAGGTTTACGTTAGCCTGTCTCAATTGCCCCCTGCCCCACCTTAGCAGCCGACCATTAAGGTTTTTGTCCACCTTTGTTTGCTATGGGAACCACGAGGGGGAAAGCCCATTATCCCCCTCCCCAGACAGAGTATAACGGGGGACGCCAACACGCATTCAGCAGCTCCCTTTTCCCCTCTCATACTGACTGTCACTCTGTTGGTTTGGGTAAGCGCTGCCCTGCCACGCATTCCTCCCGCCTTGCTGGTCAAGCCCCGGGAACCCCTTGTCCCCGTTTTCCCCTCATTTTAGCCGCACGGAACCCCGGATGCCCTCTTCTGGATCAGGTGAATATTACCCCTCTTCAAAGGGAAACTGCCACATTGGCGAACATCTCTACTGCTAATGCCTTTTATTCTATAGAGTCTGTGTGCATTTTGTAAGAATCTGTTTTGTTTGTGTGTGAAAGTATAATCAAGTACAAATCTTTTAATTGAAAATCCATTGCTGTCGCCTTGTTTTGTGGTCACGGTACGGACTCTGGTATACACGTTATGTCCTGCTTAGTTACATCATTTGTCAGTTATTGACTTGCTAATTCCCCATATAAATATTCATAACTGAGCAATTTGGCTAACATTACAATATGGCACCTCTGTCCAGTTGGACCATCCCTGCTGTTGCTGCCCTGGCTTACCTGCCCAAGTTAAAAAGTTCAATACCTTTGTCCCAGTCAGTGAGAAGGTGAGCCTCCCCTCCCACCCCCCATTGCTCGGACAAGACAGCAAAGCTTAAGCACACATGGATGTTTTTAGAGGAATCACACCTTGTCAAATGGCATACCTTGGCCTATTGCTGTGCAATAGGGCTTTGGATTTTGTTTTGTGCTCCATAGATATAGATATGTTTCCCCTGAATTTGGTCTAGATACCCCAGAAAAATCATTTTGTGGTCCCTTGTAAGGTGGTATCTGAAATATAAAGTTTAGGAAATTGATTTGGAAATGGTTTGGAACATGGTTACTGTCTCAAACATTTGCAAAGCTTCATATTGGAAGGAGATCAGCCTGGCCCGTTTTGAATTTTGCAGTATGTGTGGGGGTGCTGTTGTTTGGCATAAGAAAAACTTGAAGAATTGTAGTTCGTCATTTTAAAAACTATTACTGAACACTAGAAGTTATAAACTCCACAGTGGCAGGGTAGATGGAATGCTTGAACTAAACGAACTTTTCCATCTCTATTTAGCACCATTCTGTAGCTTAATGCTTAATTATATATGACCACTTTACAAGCCCATTTAATTTCTTGGAGGCAAAGATGCTTAATTAAACCAGAGGCTTTGAAATGTTACTCTGTAACAATCAAAAAGAGATTATATATTGGAAGGGAAGGGAAGGAAAGAGAATACAGAAGGCGAAAATGGTAAGTCCTGTGATTTGTACAGTTGTAATTAAAAATGAGTTTAATCATCCACTAATATCAAGAAAGACCTAGCTGATCAGGAAGGACCGAGATCTTCCATAGGGTTGCCAGGTCCCCCTTCGCCACCAGCAGGAGGTTTTTGGGTGGAGACTGAGGAGGGTGGGGTTTGGAGAGGGGTGGGACTTCAATGCCATAGAGTCCAATTGCCAAAGTGGCCATTTTCCTCAGGTGAACTGATCTCTATCAACTGGAGATTAGTTGTAATAGTGGGAGATCTCCAGCCACCACCTGGAGGTTGGCAACACTAATCATCCAACAGTTGCTAGGCAACCATAGCATACTTCTCCCTCTCACCCCCAACTCTGGGCCAGAAAAATTCACAGATGAAATATGTACCTGAGCTTCCATGAGGACAAAAGATTTCCAGGAGAGCAGGCCGCCATCATGGCATGACTGGATAGTTGGGTTGACACCCAGGCTGCTGTGACCAAGTTTGCCACAGCAAGCAAACAGCCAGTGGCTGGGACCAGCGGGATCACCAGCCTAGGAGTTGCATTGCTACAGCAACAGGGACCATCGTTCCCAGCCTCTGGAGGCCGGGATATTGAGTAGGAAGCAGGGGAGGCTTGCAAGGTCCAATTAATAGGCATTTTGAAGCAGACAGGCCTGGGAAGAGGAGAACTTCTATGTGCCCTTGAGAAGGTCTGGGGCATGGAAAAAGATATGAAGGGAGTGGCCAACCCCCTCCTCTTCACAAACTGAGGCCCCAGGGGACAAGATACAGGCAGACCCCACAATGTATGGGGCTTAATTGGACACGCCACCCCTGACAACACTTATTATTTATTTATTTAAAACACTTCTTTGCTATCTTTTTATTCTACTCAGGGTTCCCCAAGGTGGTGGATATGGTGATGATTCATCCTTTATGGATCTAGGGTTGCTAAGCCAGCAACCTCACCGCCTTCCACCATTCTGTTGGCCAGTGAGAGAAAAATAAATGAAGAAATTGCAGCCGGCAAGCAGGTGTGAAATCATTTCCAGGGAAAACGATGTCATGCCTCTCTACTAATTGCTGCAAACTCTACAGTTTTACCACAGAGTTTCCAGCAATCCCTAGAGAGTCATGACATCCTTTCCTGGTTTTCCCAGAAGTGATGTAACACCATCACACTGACTGTGCCTCCAATTTTCCTGTCCCCCCCCCCCCCGTTTCCTACTGGTTGCCAACCGCTGGCTCACAACCCTATATGGATTTGTATTTAGTACAATTCCAAAGTCTAGGTTGGATGTTATCATAGGAATTCTTCCTGTCTCTTCTGTAGTAACTATCTTATAGCTGACAGCATGGATAACTGTTATACAAAGATGGCTAGCATTGTACAAAATCTTGATTTTCAAAAACACCCACGTGCTCTTTATACCTTTTGCATAACTGGTGGCCATTCTGGAACCTCTAACAAAGAGAGTGGTAGCCTATCAAATTCAATTGAGAGTGAATCATTAAAAAATGGAAAGCCCATTCCCAGGTAGATATTGAGGAAGGAGAAAACACTCCCCCCAGCTGGCAGGTTATACCAGCTACCAGTGACCAGAAATCTTTGTTATTTTTGTTTTTCATAGCTGAATACAGTTGGGACCATTTCTTTACGGAAGAGTTATGTTTCTTTAGAGCTATCTTTTGTTGGCAAATCCTCCTCATTTCATAACAGGAGGAGGAGGGCCAAGGACAGTGCTCTTTATACATTTGACCCATTTACTATGGGAGACATCAGAAGCAAACCCCCGCAAAAAACCATAATGGTCATGTAGGGTACAATTCACTGGGGATATTTCCTGTCCAAGCCCAACGGAAATAAACAAGGCAGCATTTATAAATTCCAAAGCCAAACATGCAGACATCCTGTGTTATGTGGAACAGAGGCAGCAGCCAGGCATCCTTCCATTGCACCTGGCTCCAGTTCCAGATGAGAGCTCTGATCCTCCCAGCAACCAGCACCATGAGCAAAGCCAGAGAGAGAAGAGGCACCAGCCAGGCATCTCTTCTCTGTACCTGGACTCAGGGATGGATCCAGGGGAGCAAGGGGGGGGTTACAACCGGAAGTGCTGCGAGGGGCCTTTTCCTCTTAGTGTGAGTGGTAAAGGGCCGCTTTACCACTCAAACTAAGAGGAAAAGGCCCCTAGTGAGGCGGCACTTCCAGTTCTAAACCGGAAGTGCCGTGTGGGTGTGCACGTTTGCCCGCCGACCCTTAGGTGGTCGCCAGGCAGGGGAGTGAATTGCCGCCGCCGGGCACCTGGCAACCCTACCCCCAGCCCAAGCGCCCCACCACTCAGCCCAGCCCTTCCTACCTGGTCGGCTTCTTGACCGCTGCCTCATTAGCCCGGGCCTCCTCCAAGCCAACTACCACCTGGGAGGTCAGGTATGGCTAGCCTTGCCTTGCCTGCTTCCCAGAGAAGTCCCTGGCCTGGCCCAGGCACCGCCACGCTCCTTTACTCCAGCTTCCCCCTGTCGGATCGCGCGAGCCACTCAGCCCTCAGCCCCCTTTGCCGCACCAGTCTGCTTTTGATGAAGGAGCTGTTCTAGCAGTGGCGACAGCATTTCTGTGCCCTCATTCAGTGTAGGGAGTGTTTCAATGTCTCTGCTTTTAATTCCGGATGGTCCTTTGCCAAACTCAGTTAGGACTGCGATATGGGGACCTCCCACTCAGTGGGGCAGGGCAATGGGGGGCATCGAATGGTGACCTTCACTGCTTCTCTTTGCCTGAGGCTAGCACCAAGCACGCTTCTCTCTGCTCCTCGCCCCGCTGTGTCTGGCTCCTTTGGCTAGCACCCACAAACAATAGCAGTCAGGCGTGCCAGACAGGGGCTTCCTCTCCCGCGGTGCTCCCCATTCAATCCCCAGCTTCGTTTATGCACCTCACCCCAGCCATTGCCACTCTGGTCTCCGCCCTCTCCTGATCTCTCCACCTCCTGCCTGCTGGTCTCCGCCTCCCTCTCTCGCACCGTGGTGTAGTGGTTAAGAGAGGTGGTTTGGAGTGGTGGAGTCTGATCTGGAGAACCGGGTTCGATTCCCCACTCCTCCACTTGAGTGGTGGAGGCTAATCTGGTGAACTGGATTTGTTTCCCCACTCCTCCACATGAAGCCAGCTGGGTGACCTTGGGCTAGTCACAGCTCTCTTAGAGCTCTCTCAGCCCCACCTGCCTCACAGGGTGTCTGCTGTGGGGAAGGGGGGAAAGGGAAGGAGATTGTAAGCCAGTTTGAGTCTCCCTTAAGTGGTAGAGAAAGTCGGCATATAAAAACCAACTCTTCTTCTTAGCCTCCCATCGGAGTTGTTGGTGCACTGTCCAAGCCGGCCGCTTGCATCCTTTGGCTTCAGAGTGGGACTAGGGCTCCCAGGGGAAGGTCGCTTCATCAGCCCAACAGTCTGCCCACCAGCCAGCCCAGCCCCTGCAAGGATGCAGAAGCGAAGAGGCTGGCCATTCTTCCCATTCTATCCTGGAAAGACAGTCCAACGCTATGGTCCTGGCTTGCTCCTTTTTTCGGACTAACTCTAGAAATTAGTTGTAATTCTGCAAGAACTCCTGACCCCACCTGGAGGTTGGCATCCTGTTTCCCCAATTTCTCCTCCTCTGAACTTCGTCTTCCATTTGATCATGATAGCAAATGTCATCATAGTGCAGAGAGGCTCTAGAGAAAGATGCCTGAATGGTTTTCCAGAAGTCTTTATCTTCCCCCAGGGATGCCAAGGAGGAAACATTTGAAGAGTCAAGGAAAACTGCAATGGTGACTAACCACTTTGACAACCAGGGCCCCCAAGCCAAGTATGAGAGAGTGAGGCTGGTTGAGTACAGGCTGTGTGGCCCGGTTCACTGTCACTTCTTTGCCACAGTGAGGTTTTGCAGGCTGGGGGCACAGAGTGGAGAAGGATGTAAGTTTGATTGTGTGGTTTAAAAGAACCTGACAGGAAAAATTGTCTAGCAGCTCCTCCTTTCCCTTAAAAAAATCTTCCTTTAAAAGAGTAAGAAGAAATGAAGCTACACCAAATGAACTATATTTTCTTCCAGTTTCTTTTTGCATTTCTACTTTTAAAATGAAGTATTTGATTCATTTTATTATTGTGTTAGGTTTCGAATAAACAATCTGCTTGTAAAATTACACAAGAGTCAAGTAGTAGCACCTTAAAAAAAAGGTAAAGGCCCCCTGTGCAAGCACCGGGTCATTCCTGACCCATGGGGTGACGTCACATCCCAACGTTTCCTAGGCAGACTTTTGTTTACTGGGTGGTTTTGCCATTGCCTTCCCCAGTCATCTACACTTTACCCCCAGCAAGCTGGGTACTCATTTGACCAACCTCGGAAGGATGGAAGGCTGAGTCAACCTTGAGCCGGCAACCTGAAACCAACTTCCGTCGGGATCGAACTCAGGTCGTGAGCAGAGCTTTTGACTGCAGTACTGCACCTTACCACTCTGCACCATGAGGCTCACATAAAAGTAGCACCTTAGAGACTAACAAGATTGATTCCAGCAGATGCTGTCATGAGCCAGAGCTCACTTCTTCAGATGCAAGTGTGCGTGCGTTTGTGTGTGTGTGTTCCTTTCTGTATTCCTTTCACAACGGAGTTAATTCTAAGCACTTAGTTTTAAATGGAAGAAGGAGGTACCTTGAACTGTGTGGTGAGCTACATGGATGTCCTTTTTTTGGCCTTGGGTCCACGTATCAGAAAGTACCATGAGATCTTACCATAGTAGTAGCGATAGAAGAGAGCCCATTTTTAAAACATAAATTACCTCCTGGCTTACTGTTAATAGTCTGAGTAGTATTTACCATTTCCATCTAGTTCACTGAATACAGAATTGCACATGATATGTGTCCTACTCCTCCAGAAATTTAGGGGCCTGTGGGTAACAATGTAGGCAGCATACAGTACACATCTTTTGTTTTGGCTGACCCTAATAAACAGGAGATCTAGAAATTATGAATAATCAAAGATAGCAATCCGATCCTCCAGGCTCTGAACCTTCTCCTCTCAGCCCTTTTGATAAGTGTCCACAGTGCAATTAGAAGAAGAGTTGGTTTTTATATGTTGACTTTCTCTAACACTTAAGGAAGAATCAAACTGGTTTACAATCACCTTCCCTTCCCCTCCCCACAACAGATGCCCTGTGAGGTAGGTGAAGCTGAGAGAGCTCTAAGAGAGCTGTGATTAGCCCAAGGTCACCCAGCTGGCTTCACATGTAGGAGTGGGGAAACCAACCCGAATCACCAGATTATCCTCTGCCGCTCATGTGGAGGAGTGGGGAATCAAACCCAGTTCTCCAGATTAAAGCCCACCGCTCCAAACCACCGCTCTTAACCACTACACCACACTGGCTCTCATAGATGATAGATAGATAGATAGATAGATAAGATCATGTAAAAGTGTAATTATTCGTTAATGATTCATAGAGGTCAACACAATTCTGTTTAAAAGAGTTGTTGATTATATATGCATATTGTATACAGTGATTATATAAAGAAAAATATGTATATAATATATGAGGGGAATCAATTTGTACCTTTGCCCCCCCTTAAAAAAAAATGTAGATCTGGCACTGCCTGGACTGAGACCTCAATGCACGATATGTTTCATTTTAGATCCATATTAGTTTTTAAATTACTGTAAGCCTCTCTGGGAGCAAAATTCTTTCTTGGCTGAAAAGCAGGAAAAAATTATATATATATAGCTGCCAAAATGTTCCTCACGGGTCCGGCCCCTGGTTGTAAAGCTCAGTTCATGGACATATAAAACCAAAACCATCCAAATAAACAAAAACATACATTTTCCGTGGTTCCAGTGATCACGTGCAGCCCATCGTATGTTGACTTGATATACATCCCCTTAAAAAGAATGAGAGAAGCCACAATTAACATCCAGAGCTAGTTAATCGTCCATAATGAGCTCGCTTAAATAGGGCAACAAGAATTGTTCGTGCAATGATGAGGAAATGCTTGTTCTGGATTAAAATGGGTAGGGTCAGTAAACTATCTCTACAATGAAGCGAGGTTCACAATGCAGTTAGTGAGTATTGGGGGGGAGCGGTTTACACAGAATTCTTCTGCAGGGTCAGTGTTTGGCTTCTCCCCCCAAATTTTCACCTGCATACCTCACTTTTCTTCCATTCAGCTCACAGAAGAGGGACATGGAAGTTCTCTCATATCCTAACAGCCCTGTGAGTAGGGTTGCCAACCTCCAGGTACTAGCTGGAGATCTCTTGCTATTAGAACTGATCTCCAGGCAACAGAGATCAGTTCACCTGGAGAAAATGGCTGCTTTTGAAGGTGGATTCAATGGCATTATACCCCTTTGAAGTCCCTCCCCAAACCCCACCCTCCTCAGGCTCCCCCTTAAAATCTCCAGGTATTTCCCAACCTGGAGCTGGCAAGCTTCCCTTAAAATTAGATAAGGTAGAGAACGTGACCAAGCCACAGTCACCCAATGAGTGTCACCACAGGCAGGGATTTGAACCTAGACCTCTCAGTCCAAATCCTACCCACTGCTCATTACATCACAGTTCTAGCAAAAGGGGGGGAGAGATGTTGCTGAGAGAGGACACTGCCAATCTTTAAAAAGCCCAGTAACACATTTGCCGAAGTGGCTGCAATTTGAAGGCCTGATGGATAGGGTTGCCAACTGCCAGGTAGTAGCAGGAGATCTCCTGCTAATTCAACTGATCTCCAGCCGATAGAGATCAGATCACCTGGAGAAAAATGGCTGCTTTGGCAATTGGACTCTATGGCATTGAAGTCCCTCCCCTCTCCAAACCCTGCCCTCCTCAGGCTCCACCCCAAAAATCTCCCACTGGTGGAAAAGAGGAACCTGGCAACCCTACTGACGGAATGGTGGGACTGCATGCCTTCAAGGCCTGCCTTCTGTCACACCTGCCCTGCATCTGGAACCAAAGTTCAAGGTAGCCTGGTTTGCTGATGACAACCATCTATTCAGGAGGATAAAAGACTAAGCAGACCAAGAAGGGTTCCAAAAGGACCTTTCCCAACAGCCACAATCAGGGCACCAGGGGGAAATGTGCTTAAACATAAGAACATAAGAAAGGTCATGCTGGATCAGACCAAGGCGCATCAAGTCCAGAAGTCTGTTCACACAGCAGCCAATCAGGTGCCTCTAGGAAGCCAACAACAAGACAACTGCAGCAGCATTATCCTACCTGTGTTCCACAGCACCTAATATAATAGACTTGCTCCTCTGATCATGGAGAGAATGGGTATGCATCATGACTAGTATCCATTGTGACTAGTAGCCATGGATAGCCCTCTCCTCCATGAACATGTCCACTCCACTCTTAAAGCCTTCCAAGTTGGCAGCCATCACCACATCCTGTGGCAGGGAGTTCCACAATTTAACTATGTGTTGTGCGAAGAAATACTTCATTTTATCTTAGAAGAAATACTTCATTTTATCTGTTTGAATCTCTCACCTTCCAGCTTCAGCAGATGACCCCGCCTTCTAGTATGGTGAGAGAAGGATAAAAGCTTCTCCCTATCCACTCTCTCCAAACCATGCATAATTTTATAGACCTCTATCATGTCTCCCCTTAACCCCCTTCTTTCCAAGCTAAACAGCCCCTAATATAATAGGCACGCTCCTCTGATCCTGGAGAGAATAGGTATGCATCATGATTAGGATCCATTTTTACTAGTAGCCATGAATACCCCTTTCCTCCATGAACACGTCCACTCCCCTCTTAAAGCCTTCCAAGTTGGCAGCCATCACCACATCCCGAGGCAAGGAGTTCCACAATCTTTAACTTCTTTTCTAAACCCGAGGAAGACAGCAAAAGGAAACTCTGTCTCCAAAACTTTCTGTTCTCTGCATCTCAAAGAGAAAGCTGAAGTGTTCGCTTTTGTTCTTTCTGGCCATTATCATTGCATGAGAAAAGCAAGAGACTTGGGGTGGTGGTGGTGAGAGAAACAGTACTTCAAAAACGAACAACACAATTGTGAATCTGGTTAAACAACAAACAGCAGTTTTATCACCAGAACCTAATTCTGTCGTCTCCTCTGCAGCACAATACACGGCATCTCATTATTTAAAGTGCTGAGAATTTATATGCTGTCTTTATTCCATTTGTCTTTTTTTTAAAAGAACAACAACACGTGGATGCATTTCTCTGTATCTAGAAGAAAATAGCCGCAGCTGCATTTTCTATTCAGAAGTGATGTCCCTCTACAACCCTTTGGAAACTGATGTTAAAAATAGTCACCGAACAGGCAAGGCTGTTGTGCCACTTCAGAGGGAAGGAATTCAGTTAATCATTACACAGAAATGCTGAACTCATACAGACAACCAAACTCTTCCAAACTGAGTTCACTCAAATCCTGGGCATGTGTGCATCCATGGTGTACCCAGACCTGCTAAGGACTATAGAAATGAGCGCTCCCATGCTGCCCACCTGACCTAAATGCACCACACCAAGACCAGTGAAGCTCTTTTCAGACTCAGAATATGACCACAGATCCTCCACAATGCTTACCTGTAAGGCAAGAGAAGACCTGTATTACATAAAGTACAGCCTCAATAGTTCTTCGCCGTCTTGAACGGTAATCTTTGCCCCTCACTCTCTTCCTGCCTTCACCTAAACCTATAAGGTCAATGGGCAGATGTGGTGGTAGCCTCCTATATGGAGCCCCCCCCCCGTCTGCTCCCATGCCTAGTGTGCTGTAAATAGGGTGGCCAACCTCCAGGTATTAGCTGGAGATCTCCTACTATTAAAACTGATCTCCAGCAGATAGAGATCAGTTCACCTGGGGAAATGGCCGCTTTGGCAATTGGACTTTATGATATTGAATTCCCTCCCCTTCCCAAACCCCACCCTCCTCAGGCTCCACCCCAAAAACCTCCTGCCTGTGGCAAAGAGGGACCTGGCAACCCTAGCTGAAAGAGAAGTGTTCCAGTGCAACGAACCCAGGTGTCATGGGTCAGCCTGCCGGGGCTTCCTCAGATGAGGAGGACCTTGAAACCGAAGGCTATGAAAGAGAGGAGCAGCAGCAGGCTGAGCAGCCACAGGCAGAGCAGCCTCAGGCAGATGAGTCCTCCCTATGTCTGCAGCCACCCAGCACTAAAGACTCACTTGTGTCAGAGGTCCAGCCACATGCAGTGCCACCAGAGAGCTCCCCAAAGCCGCTGGAACAGAGGCGCAAAAGAGACAGGGCACAGATACATGAGAAAAGAAGAAGTGCTAGGTTGCAGGCCTACTGAGGTACACTCCCTGCAGACAGCGATGAAGATAATGAGCTTGACCAGGCAGGGAGTGCTGAGATGGGATAACCAGCAACAGCTGGTTCCCCCCAGGCTTACTAAAGCCATCAAGTAGGCTTGGCTGTTGTGCAAGCAACATGTCACCAACCTCCATGTGTATTGGCCTTGTCTCCCTGCTATTTTTTGGATTCCTGGTATCCTGACTTCTTGGACTGACCTTGACTAACGCCTTGGACTACCCTTGCCTGTATTGATATCTCTGACTCTGCCTTAACTGTGAATGACCTTGGACTGCCTCCCGCTTCCAGCCCTCACTCCCTGCCTGCAACACGACACCAGGTCACTATGGCTCTCCAGAGAAACTGAGACCACGGTTGGGGTTGTGTGGATGGTTGAAGGTGAGGTGAGCAGAAGCACAAAGAGGTCAGACCTTCCCAGTTGGACTTAGATGTAAGCAAGCTATTTCCTTATAGGGGACAGTTATCTTTGCTGAGCCCTATATCAAACTGAGCTGCGCCAACTTCAACCATTGTTAACCGCTGCATATGAAAACGGAGCCCCAGCATTGCGTAGAGCAGGGGTTCCCAACCTTTTTGAGCCCATGGAAACATTTGGAATCCTGATACAGAGCAAAATGTCTGCTGCAGGAAGTGGAGTCAACCACAAAATGGCAGCCATAGGAGGCGGAGCTGCATACACATTCACACAGAGGTAGCCCAAGTGCAGGGGGAGAAGACGGGTAATTGAAAAAAAAAACATATACTGGCAAAGAGGAGAGAGAGAATAAAACCAATACTGTGGTGGTGCTGAAACAATGTTATTTTAATCTGCACAGCCAATCAGATCTCCACTGGCCAACCAGAAGACTTGCGAGGGAAGAGCCCCACCTGGCCCCACCCACTTGAGTTCCCAGACCTAGAAGGCCAATACAAACCCAATCCAGATCCTGAGAAATTAATGCAATGGAACTGAATTATTTTGAAGGGACTGGGTGTGGTCCATGTGGCCCAATGTAAGAATAACTTTTTCTCCCTCTCCCAAAATATCAAAAGGGCATCCAGTGACGCTGATGGCTAGTAGAGGGATTATTGTGCTGCTCTTTGACCATAATAAACCACACATTCATTCATTCATTAGACAGACAAAAGGAAATTCTTTACACGAGTGATTAAAATGTGGGATTCGCTGCCAGAGGATGTAGTGATGGCCACAGGCATAGACAGCTTTAAAAGGAGATGAAACAGATTCATGGAGGAGAGGTCTATCAATGGCTACTAGCCATGGTTACTAAAGGGAACCTCCACATTCAGAGGCATTAAACCTCTGAAACATAGAGCCAGGAGGCAACATCAGGAGAAGGCCTCATCTTCTGTGCCCTGTTGTTGGCCATTCAGAGGAACTGGTTGGCCACTGTGTGAGACAGGACTCGATGGATCACTGGTCTGATCCAGCAGGGCTCTTCTAATGTTCTTACGTTCTTAACCCCCATTGAAAATGAATGAAATCCTTTTGTCCTGTTCCCATTAATTGCACTGGGGCTTGGTCAGGAGAACTTCCCGGTGGAGTGTGCCCTTCTGATGAGAAATACTCATCAGAGAGACCATCGAATCATTCTTTTCTGCAGGGTAAACATTTGGGGCAAAATGCCCTGTTCTGCAACACGTGGCTTGTTTGGGCTTCTCTCCCCTCACCATTAAAGGCATGCACACCCTCCTCTCGTTTAAATGTTCTGTCGTGCTCACGGTTAGGAAGACCCTCAAAGGACCAGTTTATCCTTCATGATAAGAAGCTACTGACACTAAAGGAAACATATTGTTTCTGCAAGACAGCCTGTGTCATGATGACACTGCTTTGGGGACCACTCCGCATTCTGTTTAATCAAACAGGCCGGCTGAGCTGTACAAATTGCCCGTACTGGATTCCTCTCTACTCCCAGCATTTACAGGGAAGAAAGAGGGAAACTGCCGCAGGCTATCTCTGGTTATTACAACCAGGGAATTATAATTTTTGTTATTATTATAAGCAAAATGCCCCCACCTTTATGACGGGCAGCGTGAGTGAGCAAGGATGGCTTGTGTATTACAAGAAGCCCTGGGTACAGGTGTGCCCTGCAGCACTCTGCCCCAGATCCCGTCCCCCATTGTTATTGAGGGCCAAGCCACCCAGCAGCCAACCAGGTTAACAGTGCAATCCTAAGAAGAGTTACTCCAGTCTAAGCCCATTGAAATGGGTTTTGCCCTCCCTGTAAAAATCACCCTATTGTATGGCTGCCAGGTCCCTCTTTGCCACAGGTGGGAGATTTTTGGGGCAGAGCCTGAGGAGGGCAGGGTTTGGGCAGGGGAGGGACTTCAATGCCATAGAGTCCAATTGCCAAAGCGGCCATTTTCTCCAAGTGAACTGATCTCTATCGGCTGGAGATCAGTTTTAATAGTAGGAGATCTCCAGCTAGTACCTGGAGGTTGGCAACCCTATTCTACTGGGTTTCCTTTGCTCATGAGTGAATGGTAAACTCTTTCTTACTGAATGTGCTCAGATTCATAATTATTTAGAGCAGGGGTGTTGAACTTATTTGTTATGAGGGCCGGATATGACATAAATGTCACTTGGTTGGGCCGGGCCATGCTTCACTAGCCCAGATTGAGAGTGGGGGGGGGGGCTGTCTCAGCTGTCTCATGGGCTGGATAAGAGCTCTCAGGGGGGCTTATGTTTGACACCCCTGATCTAGAGCATGAATCTGTTTGGCTTGTAATGTTCCCACATACAATGCCTTGAACATCATTTCCTGAGAAGTTCCACATCAACTCGAAATATAAAACAAAATCACGCACAAGCTCATTATATGCTTGAATAGAGTAAGTCTATTTTGCAAATAGAGTTTAAGTCACTTTTTTTGTCCAGTTAAGCAAATGCCCAGGAAGTGATGGAGGAGGGAACTGGAAACATCTGTGCCAACTTAGCAAGACCTGTGGCTGGGCATCTGCCTCTCCCCTTTTTGCAAGTATCTGAAGCTTGGGCTTGCCAGAGGTATAAGCCGAAGGGCAAGTGCCAAAGGGCTCTTACTCCTTGGCTCTTAGCCTGAGGCCCTGGGAGAGTGGCACAACCAGCATTAATCCAATGTTGACCTTGTAACTTATCACTTCCCCACAGGGCAAGGATATAGATGTATTTAAAAAACAATGGGAAAAGGCCTTTGCATATTGGACAACCACGGCAAAAGCAGACTGTTCAATACTCATGAAAGGGTTGTAAGGACCACATAACAAAAGGGCAATAAAAAGATTATGGGAATTTTCCTAAGAGTTACTCTAACGGAAGTCACTCATGGGTGGGGGTGCAGGGTATGGCAGGGTTATTAGGTGAGTGGTTTAGGTACTGTTTATTCATATACTTCTTTTTCTATCACTATGTACACTGTTATCTTTCTTTCTTGTAAAATTTGAATAAAAAATTATATTTAAAAAAAAATCACTTGCTTCAACATGCATACTAAAGACCTGTAAATTAGATGTTATTTAAATTGCATTTTGTGCACGTGTGTACTTGCACACACCCTCATTTTATTAAGCAAACCTCTTTGAAATCCCCAGTGTGAGATAAAAGCAGAGTAAAAATTATTCACATAAACAAACTCCAAGAAGCTGTGAGTAAGCCCACGAAGCTTTAGAGCTTGAGGGTGGGGGGTGAAGAATTGTACAGTCCCTGAGGTTGTCTAATCAAAGTCTGGAAAGCTTCCCAAAATCCACACATTCATGCAAAGGATTTTAACATTGCTACAGCTCAAAGTGAGGTAGTAAGATCAGCAAAACATGTCCATCCACCAACAAGGTAAGGGTTTTGAATTATTCCACCAGTATACAGAAACATTGTATTCCCTATTACTATGTATGGGTGTGAAAACTGGACAGTGAAGAAAGCTGATAGGAAGAAAATAGATTCCTTTGAAATGTGGTGTTGGAGGAGAGTGTTACGGATTCCGTGGACTTCCCAAAAAACAAATCAGTGGGTTATAGATCAAATCAAGCCTGAACTGACCCTAGAAGCTAAAATGCCTAAACTGAGGCTGTCGTATTTTGGTCACGTCATGAGACGACAAGAGTCACTGGAAAAGACAGTCATGCTAGGAAAAGTTCAGGGCAGCAGGAAAAGAGGAAGACCCAACAAGAGATGGATTGACTCAATAAAGGAAGCCACAGCCTTCAATTTGCAAGATCTGAGCAAGGCTGTCAAAGATAGGACATTTTGGAGGACTTTCATTCATAGGGTTGCCACTAGTCGGAAGCAACCTGATGGCACTTAACACACACATACAGAAACATATTACTTTGTAAATGCCCAGTGACGACACCCACCTCAGACTTGCAGGGGCAACTCACCCCGGCTGAGACGTACCATATGCAACTGTCAGCTGCAGCATCCAGGCCAGGTAGGGTTGCCAGCTCCAGGTTTGAAAATACCTGGAGATTTTGGGAGTGGAGCCTGAGGAAGGTGGGGTTTGGGGAGGGGAGGGACTTAAAGGGGCTATAATGCCACTGAGTCCACCTTCCACAGAGACCATTTTCTCCAGGTGAACTGATCTCTGTCATCTGGAGATCAGTTGTAACAGCGGGAGATCTCCGGCTACCACCTGGAGGTTGGCAACCCTAAGGTCAGAACATGTTCAGGACTGACAGGGCTGCCAGGATGAGCCTGCCACTTCCTTAAGCCCTGCCTGGGAAAGGGAGCAAAACGGGAGGCAGCTGCAACTGGGAAAGGGCTTCAGGACTCTTCTGGCTGGGTGAAGGTGTAGAGGGGAGGAGAAAGCCGGGAGAGGGGCTTGGAAGGGTTGTCTTTTAAGGAGAGTTTGCAGCAGGCCAGGAAGGAGGAGGCATTCCAGTTCAGGCAGTGTGGAAGAGCAGAGGGTATGGAAGAATGTGGGGCAACTAGGGTTGGGAAACACCTGGAGATTTTGGGGGCGGAGCCTGAGGAGGACAGGGTTTGGGGAGGGGAGGGACTTCAATGCCATAGAGTTCAATTGCCAAAGCAATCTCCTGTCCTCCTCAGCAATTGCCAAAGCAATCTCCTGGAGATCAGTTGTAATAGCAGGAGATCTCCAGCTAGTACCTGGAGGTTACAATAATCAATAACACCTGTGTCGTATTTAACTACGTTAAAGAAAATGGCGGCACAAGGGCTCAAGTATACAACCACACTAGAATTTCAACACAAAATATGTAATATTTTAGAAAGCATTGCCTCATGCATAAATAAAAAAGTAAATCCAATTGCAATCATGCACAGCTCTAACATCAAATAATAAGCGAACAAACAAAGGATTCTGAATGGGGCAAAAAGCTCCCGTCTATTTCAGTACCTGGAGGTTGGCAACGCTAGGTTCAACTCCTTCCTCTATCCAGTCTGAGATTTTGCAGGTCGTCAGGAAAGGTCATGACCATGCAATGTGGTTTTGACTGGGGGAGCGTCACAGTAAATTAACAAAAAGGCCCCCCCTTGGAAAAAATATGATCTGTGGCTGATGAGCACGGAATATGCTTTAGGAAGCACAGACTGCTAAGTTCAGTCGAAAGTCAATTAAGAATGGGGGGAGCGAGGGAGGAAATTATGCTGCTCAAGCCCCTGAGAGCTCACAGGAATGCTTGGGGTTGGGGGGACTCTGGACAGTGGGGGTTCCAAATTGTTCCCTCCTTCCTGAGATGCTTTGCATTCCACGAGCTTATATCCTCTATTATTAGGCACCCCCTAAATTGCTAATTACTTGCTTTTATTAGCTTATGGAGAGCATTTTTAAAAATTCTCCCGCAAAAACATTCTCAGGATGCTCACATTTGTTAGTTCAATTTTGGTTCAAGATGCAGAGGGTTTGCCCATCACCTACTTAATATGTATACTGGAGATCGAAAAGGAATGCATTTGGGGACGCTGCTGATGTGGCAGATGCAGAGCCAGTCCTCTCCCGCCCCAACCAATCAGGGATCCCATCTACATATTCCACCCTAGCCTCACTTTCTAGGCCATCCTAAAGTAGGGCAAAATATTTGGACTTTTATAAATATTATTTTATGAACATATTTATATGGCAGTCTTTCTGCAAAGTGCCCACAGCTGGGGCTATTCCATTTTAATCTTCACAACAACCCTGTGAGGTAGGTAAGCCCAAGAAATAGGGGCGGGACCAGGGAGTTTCACGCCTGAATGCAGAACTAAGCCCAAATCTTCCCATTGAGGAGTGCATTGGGACAGGGACTGATTTGCAGAAGGCACTGATGCTCACAGATGCTTCCCTTTAGCAGACTGAAAGTTTATTCCCAGGTTGTGGACCAACAGCCATGCAAGTCAGGAGGCTAGGTAGGGGCAGGAAAGGTGACAAAATCAACCTTTCCAATGACAGCCAGCATGGTGTAGTTGTTAAGAGTGGTGGACTCTAATCCGGAGAACCGAGTTTGATTCCCCACTCCTCCACATGAAGCCTGCTGGTTGACCTTGGGCTAGTCACAGTTCTCTCTGAACTCTCCCAGCCTCACCTACCACATAAGGTGTCTGTTGGGAGAGGAAGAGAAGGCAGTTGTAAGCCGGTTTGCGATTCCTTAAAGGTAGAGAAAATCGGGGTATAAAAACCAACTCCTCCTCCTCCTCTTCTTCTGTCAGAGCAGCTCCATTGATGGAAGGAGGAGAAGGTTATTTTGCACTATTTCCCCACTGCAGCCTCCCAACCCGGTCCACACGAGACCTGCATCCTCAGGAACAAAACTTTCTCAATGTCAGGAATGCTGGAGGAGGGGGGATGAAAGAACAAAAAGTGATCCCTGCTTCCATGGATTGCTGGATCCAACCTATTTTCTTAAAAGTTCAGTAGTCCTTTTCAAACCATAGTGGGGGGACCCTATACATTTGCATGAGGACTACCGGGTGGACTTTCTGCTGTTCCCTGATCCCTGCTTGACATTCTTTGAACTAGAAAGTACAGAACAACCCATTTGGGCTTAGAAAGACCAGTGCCTTTGTCTGTGTCTCCTGGCAAGGCACTCGAGAGGCGGGTATTCCCCCGTCCCGGCCCCATCATCATCTTGTCTCTGATCGTCTGCATGAAGGCCTCCCTGGAGTATTTCTCTTTCTTAGTGCTGTCTTCTGAAAATCTGTTTTTGAATATGTATTTAACTTTAATATTTGATATGACATTTCATATATGTTTGACTGAGCAAATGCTACATTCATACACTCTTCCTGGCAATATGCATCGAATACATATTTGCATATGCTTTTTACTCCATCATTCAGAATGTCATATCAAAGAGCAAAGCAAAATACATATTCAAATACAGATTTTTCAGATGGACTTATTTCTTTGCGCCCCTTAAGCATGCTTAGGTCCATTTTGATGTGCCGTGCCACTAAACAGACAGATCAAACGTAGCAGAAAAATGAAACTGGGGAGCCTTTCATGAGCTTCTTTTTAAAGTCCCAGACTGACCCACAGCAAAACCCAAGAGACTAACTCTCTGATAACACAACTACCCAAAGCTATTGGAAGTTGTTATAGTTCTCAGCCAACAACAGCTTGCTTGCATCCCAAAACACCTCCTGGGAAAAGCTGGTATTTGCATATTGGTAAGGAAGAAATGGTTAGCAGCTGTGGGGGTCCCACAGTAACCCCCTCCCCAAATCAGAACACAATTCCCATAATAATGTGTGTGTGTATAACGTGCAGTCAAGTCGCAGCCGACTTATGGCAACCCCTTTTGGGGGGGTTTTCATGGCAAGAGACTAACAGAGGTGGTTTGCTAGTGCCTTCCTCTGCACAGCAGTATTCCTTGGTGGTCTATCATCCAAATACTAACCAGGGCTGACCCTGCTTAGCTTCTGAGATCTGACGAGATCAGGCTAGCTTGGGCCATCCATGTCAGGACCTCATAATAATACATGGCATTATATTAGGGTTGCCAACCTCCAGGTGGTAGCGGGAGATCTCCTCGAATTACAACTGGTCTCCAGGTGATAGAGATCAGTTCACCTGGAGAAAATGGCTGCTTTTGAAGGTGGACTATGGCATTATACCCCATTGAAGCTCCTCCCCTCAGTCTGCACTCCTCAATCTCCACCACCAATATCTCCAGGTATTTCCCAATCCAGAGCTGACAACCCTTATATTATATGGATTGTGTTTGCATACTGGATCAGGTATACTGGGACTAAATGCTAAACTTGAAGGGCTTGTAATACACCCAGATCGTCTCTCAAACACTTGAGAATGTGCAAAAAAACCAAATATATTCCTAAGCGAGGGGAGGGGGATTTGACCCAAACTAGGTGCAGTGTCTCGCTCTTGCTGGCAGAATCTTACAGCACAGTCAAGGGTCTTGGATCCAACAGAAAACAGAGGATGTGGCTCTGTGGTAAATCATATACATGTGCTTTGCATGCACATGGTCCTGTTTCCATCCCTCACCCACCTCCAGTTAAAAGGATCAGCTGATGTGAAAGTCCTTGACTGAAGACCCTGGAGAGCAGCTGCTAGTCAGAGTAGACAATACTGACTGATAGTCTGAATCAGTATAAAGCATTTTTCAGAGATGAGCAAATGATCCCTATCACATCTTTTCATATTTAGTTTACACTTTTACTAACAGTCTCGGTTTCCTTCTTTTTGCATGCACACTTGGGGGGGGGGAGTGATTCAGTGCAATGGAATGGTGCAACAATTTGTTTTGCACAAAAAAAGGAAGCAAAATTGAAATAGCAATTTTGAGGTGGAAGCAGCAAGGACGAGAAATGTGAAAAGCAAAAAGAAGACAGAATTACACGATTTCATGCTTGTGCACTGGGGTGGGAGCGAGAGCTCTATACTCTTTTCCCTGAAACAACTTGTGGTCGCACTTATTTTCCTCCGGCGACACCATGCAATCCATTCTCTTGTAATCTAGGGGCTCCAACCAGCAAACACAGCTCGTATACAAATCCCATTAATGTAAATGGAGTTTGAACAGGAATGGCACTTGGTTGATTTCCCCCCCCCCCCCATTGACAGAACGCTGAGAGGAGTGAAGCGAGGAGAGCGTATCATTTGGAAAGAGAGACATCTCCACCGGCCACCAGGGAAATTTCATATATCAAAGGATTCGCTTGCAGCAGCTCTTGCCAGCATTTGCTAAGAAGAGAAGGAGGGTCAAACAAGATCACTGCGTGTCTGGCACTTATCACCTCGGCATTTGCAGGATCAGGCTCCAGCAGCAGAAGAAAGCCCCCAGAGAAGGCAGCAGAGAAGCCACAGAGTGGTGCAAGATCTGCTGGGAAAGGTCCAAGGCTGAAGTAGGAAGAGATATGATACAGCAGAATTAGGAATGGGTATGGGATAGACCCTGGGCCAATCACTCTCTCTCGGCCTTGACCCTGGCAAGTATTTGGATAGGAGAGCTTCAAGGAATACCAGGGTTGTGACGCAGAGGAAGGCAATGGCAAACCACCTCCGAACATCTCTTGCCTTGAAACCCCCCCCCCCAGGGGTTGCCATAAGCTAGCTGTGATTTGACAGGGGGGGAAAAGGGGGTCAATGCAGGAGATAGGCAAGGGAGTGACTTTAGGGTTGCCACGTCCCTCTTTGCCACCGGCGGGAGGTTTTTGGGGCAGAGCCTGAGCAGGGGGGGGGTTGGGGAGGGGGGGACTTCAGTGCCATAAAGTCCAATTGCCAAAGCGGCCATTTTCTCCAGGTGAACTGATCTCTATCAGCTGGAGATCAGTTGTAATAGCAGGAGATCTACAGCTAGTAACTGGAGGTTGGCAACCCAAAGTGACTTTCAAGACTGCATCAGTGACTGATAGGGCAATCCTTTTCAGTGTTAGTCCAGCCTAGTGCAATGGAAATGAGGTTAACTCTGTATAGGAAACAGAGGAACGCTGGGAATAGGTTTGCCAATCTCCAGGTAGTAGCTGGAGATCTCCTGCTATTATATCTAATTTCCAGGGAATAGAGATCTGTTCCCCTGGAGAAAATGGCTGATCTGGAAGGTGAACTCTATGCCATTATACCCAGTTGAAGCCCCTTCCCTCACCAAACCCTGTCATCTTCAGGCTCCACCTGAAGATCTCCAGGTATTTCCCAACCCAGAGCTGGGGTAGTAGAACATAAATTCCAGAAAATACAGTAGTAGAAACCTACTAGATTGGATCCCTCCCCTTCCCAACCAGTCATCATTTGCTTCTTAAAACGATGGATGTTTTTAAACCAATGTTGTGTGCTGCCATGAGAATTTTAGTTGAACCAGTGTAGGCCCTTGGTGGTGACAAATCTTTCCCTTCAGGCTCGGTTCTCTCCTCCTGCCTGCAAAGGCCCCTTGCTAGTCAGTCCCCCGTTCTCCCCTCTGGCATTCCCCTTTGTTCTCCTGTTAAACATTTTGGCTTCCGGTAAAAAAAAACAAGGATTAAATTCTCCCCATGAAAAGGGACGAATGTGCCATTCATGCTGGAAATTAATCAGAAAGCAGCATGGCATGCTGTGGCTTGGGATACTGACACACCCTTGGCCTACGCAGTTGTGAGATTCATTGCACACCCATTTTCCTGCTTCTGAAATTCTCTTTGTTAAGTCCGTGTGGGGAGGACACACGAGGTCGAGACGGAGTTCCAACAACAACGCGTTTATTGAAGAACAGAACAGATCTGGAGAACATAGTGCAAACGGCCCTGCTTATATGCTCCCTTGGCTGGCCCGTGCCACTCCCCCCCTGATCCGTGATAGGGGAAAAACAACCCCGGGTTACCAATGGCGTGTGCTGGCTTAGGGCCAATGGCACGAGCCGGTTTGGACCAATGGCGCATGCAGGACTTAGGATCCTTCGTCCAGGACTCAAGCTCCTAAGTTTCCCCCTGCCTGTCACCTAACTATATACATACATTACAATCCTCCCCCCTAAGTCCGGATAATGTGGGAACACACAAAGTCCTGTAGGTGTCTCGGGGGTGATCAGTTGTGCTGGGAACGGCGCGGCACGGGAACGGGGGTTGCTGCTGAGGAAACCGGTGTGGGGCTTTCCTCAGCGGCAGCAGGGGCATCCTCCGTTGGGTCATCCGTGGCGGCCGCGTCGCTGGGCCACAACCGGTCCCCCGGCTGCATGTGGTCCAGCGTCGCTGCCGGTTCTTGAGCTGGGGTATCAGGATGCGTCGGCATTGCTGGGACAGGAACGATGGGCAGGTCCGCTGGGTGGCAGCAGAGCTGGTCAATGTGCCGGCGCAGCAATTGTCCCTCTGGGGTGGTGACCCAGTAAGACACCGGTCCCGTTGACTCCTGTACGGTGGCTGAGATCCAGGTGGGACCCGCCCCGTAGTTGCGGGCGTAGACCGAAGCATCCTGTGCCATGACTCTCGGGGTTGCCACCGGGGACTTGTGACGGGGGTACTCTGGCGCCAGGTTGGGGTGCAGTCGGTCGAGCGGAGTTTTCGGCCAGCGGCCCATGAGGAGTTCCGCAGGACACTTCCCGGTCACAGAGTTGGGTGTGGTGTGCTGGATGAGGAGGAATTCCGCAAGCCCCCGGTCCCAATCATGGCGATCGATGTGCCGTAATGCCTCTTTGGTCGTCCTGACCATTCTCTCCGCCTGACCATTGGTGGCGGGGTGGAACAGAGCTGAGTTTGTGTGGCAGATTAAGTTTTTGTCCAGGAACTCCTTAAACTCCGAGGACGTGAATTGGGCCCCGTTGTTGGAGACCACGGTGTCTGGCAAGCCATGGGTGGCGAAAACCTTGCGCAGCTCCCGGATGACAACACGCGATGTCATGGAGCCGATGTCGGCCACTTCCAGCCACTCAGAGTAGGAGTCCACGATGATGAAGAAAGTCTTACCCTGCAAAGGCCCTGCGAAGTCAATGTGGATGCGGGACCAGGGTGTGTGTGTGGACTCCCAGTGGTGGGTCAGGGCTCGCGGCATCTCTGGTTGCGACTCTTGACATGGCCGGCAACGGCTCACCCACTCCTCGATGGCCGCGTCGATGCCCGGCCACCATACGTAGTTTTGTGCCAGGGCCTTCATGAGCACAATTCCCGGGTGGCAGGCATGTAGACCCTCCAGGACCTTTGTGCTCAGCTTCACCGGAACCACCACGCGGTTCCCCCAGAGCAAGCACCCCTTACTGAGTGACAGCTTGTGCTGGCACGTGGCGAATGGCTTGAACTCACTGTCCGGCCTACCGTCCGGCCACCCCTTCCCCACCCAGTTGAGAACGTGGGCTAGGGTGCGGTCCTTAGCAGTGTGGGCGGCAATGTCCGAGGCATGGAGGGGCGGCTCTGGTAGGGTCTCCAGCAGCATGACGTCGTAGGCCAGTGTCCTCGAGCAGCAGGCAGCTGAGGGCATCCACGTCTGCGATGCTGGTCCCGGGGCAATGTAGCAGCCTGAACTCGTAGGCATTCAGGAAAATTGACCACAGGAGCATGCGGGGGGACAGGATCTGCGCCGTCTGGTGATCCGGCACGAACAGACCCAACAGCGGTTTGTGGTCCGTGACGACGGTGAAGGGACGACCGTACAGGTGGTCGTGGAATTTTTTTACAATGGCTGCGACAGCGAGGGCCTCCCGGTCAATCTGGGCATAGTTGCGCTCGGCCGTGGAAAGGTTCCGGGAGTAAAAGGCGATCGGGGCCTCCCGACCACTTGGCAACAGGTGATTCAGGACAGTGCCAATGCCGTAGGGTGAGGCATTGCAAGTCAGTACCACCGGCAGGCGCTCATCGAAGTGTACGAGGAGACTTGCGGAGGAGAGAAGACCCTTGGTGGCCTCGAACGCCTGTTGCTGCGTTGCGCCCCAGGACCACGGGGCGGCTTTGTCCAGCAGGTGGTGAAGCAGCTCTGCTACTGTCGCCTTGTTGGGCAGGAAGGCATGGTAGAAGTTAAGGAGCCCCAGGAATGACTGGAGTTCCTGCTTGCAATGGGGTGGTGGGGAGCAGTGGATGGCCTTGACCTTGTCGGGCGTGGGGTGAATGCCGTCCGCGTTGATCAGGTAGCCCAGAAACTCCACCTGTGGCAGGCCCAGCTGGCACTTCTCCCACTTGACCATCAGCCCGGCGTCCCGGAAACAGCTGAGCACCCGGCGGACGCATTCCAGGAGCTCGTCATCGGAGCCAGCGGCGACCAAGACGTTGTCAAAGTACAGGACGATGCCCAGCAAGCCTTTGAGGAGGTCCTCCATAAGGTTCTGGAAGATGCCTGGGGCCGTGCTGACCCCGAACTGCAGGCAAGTCACCCGGAAGGCACCCCGGTGGGTGACAATCGTCTGCACCTCGGCCGACTCAGAGTCCACAGGCAGCTGCTGGTACGCCTGGGCCAGGTCGAGTTTTGCGAAATGCAACACTGTTGTACCTCCAATATATCAAGTGCCAGCAGTGGACAAGCCCTTCAGTAAAACACACACATAGAACCATGCTGAGATCCTCCACACGACTGTAGCAAGACTGCTTTTTTGGCAGCATTTTATTAATGCACATAGACACGAGGCTAACACTGAGGAGAAAGAGTCAAATAAACTTAGGAGGCAGAAGCTGCGGCAAAAGGCTTCAGTTCCAGAATTTGGGAAATTCACCTAGGTCATTTATGCACAAGTACTTTCACTCACGTTTGCCCCTGGTCTGTCTCGGTTGTTCCTTGGAGTTCTGCATGAGTTTTCCCTCCATTAGTGATGACCTCACGGCCAGCCCTCACAAATCCCGGGACTTCCCTTTCCTCTGTTAACCCGATTCTTCCCTCCCCACTGAGCTCAGCCCGGGTGAAATCCCCATGCATAAGGAAAAGTGCAGGACATGCAAGCTTGGTTTCTCTCACAGCCAATTACAAAGCAGCATGTAAAGAGGCAGGGATTCAAATGCTTCCTGCTTCCTCGGAGCTCTTTCTGAGCAGAAGAAAGGCTTTTTAAAACTGAGGGTTGGATTCCCCCCCACAGTTCAGATTGCTCCGTTTTTTATTTTTTAAATGCTTTTTTATGCAGCAATTGGGTTTGGGGGGATTTTCTCTCACAGTAAACACTACAAAGTAAGCCAATTACAAAGCAGCATTTAAAGGGGTGATTTGAGCTTGGAGATTGCTGGTGCATAGATTCCCAACAGGAAAGTGTGGGTCCAGTGATTAATGAACCTCAGGTAAAACTCCCATGCACAAATGACCCTAGCTGAACTGAAATTTATTTATTTATGGTATTTGATTGCCACTTTTCTCCCCAGAGGGACCCAAAGACTCTCATAGGAAGATGCCAAAATACCCTTTTTTCCAAATAATACAATTCAACAACAACAACAGAAGTAAATGTCAGGTTGGTTTTGACAGATGGGGGCTAAGTAATACACACCCTGGGACAAGAGCCTTCAACTTGCATGCTGGCCCTGCCCTGTTTTAAGTACTTGCAAGGTGAGGAAGACAGCCTTAGCCCAGATGGAACTCAGCTGCTTACTAACTTGCTACCAGCAAGATCTTCCTCACTTCCCACCTCTGCCCCACCAGGAGGAGTGCAACAAATCACTGAGCAAAATTGTGAAACCACAAGGAGGGGAACCAGGGCATTTAGTACTTACTTCCCTATTTTGAACCTTGAGCAAGGTTCAAAAGACAAGTATGTTTCTGCTTGGTTTCCCCGGTTTCTGATCACTTTGGCATCATGGAGAAGATGATGTTTCCTAATGCGTGAGGAAAACAGCAGGGCAATGCATTTCTAATGGAGTTATCTCCAAGACCTCATGTTGACTACAAAGAAATGATGTAACTGGAGCAAAACCTGGGGAAGTTTTGGACCGAGGAAAAAAGGCAGGGCCCAAAGTGTCCACATTCCTATTTGCGAACGCTGACCAAGCATGCATTTAAAATGCCGTGAAATTACCATCAATTCTGGCATTGCAGTGAGATAAAACAACAGAAACAAGAAGCCTGCTGCCCAAGAATTGACTGGTTACAGTGAAACTGATCGAGAAACTCTTGCATCCCAGCCTATTTGCCTCTTGGCTCTTCCTGTCCAGTAAGGGCTGCTGAAACACAATTGTGTAATAATATTAGAAGGCAATTCACATAATTGTCCATCCCAGGCAACAGACGCCAAACAGGCAGCATCTCAATGCCCTTTGAGTCCTGAGCCTCTCTCTTCGCCATGCCCTTCTGCTTACTTTGCCCTTTCTTTCAAGAGCATCATGCCCCAGTATCCTCTGCCTCGTAGGTTATGAACCCTCAGAAATGTCCTCTGAGTCAGCTTTCCAGGTCCCATGACACACCATGCGTTGTTCCATAAGGGCCAATTGAGGCTTCTGTCACTGCAGAACAGACAACTACACCTTCCCACAAAGCTGGACAGTGAATGTTTCGTAGCTCAGTACTCAACCAAGAAGCCCATTGGGTGACTGTGGACCTATCACTCCCTCTTAGCCTAACCTACCTCACCAAGGGGAAGTTTAACTCTTTTGAGAGGAAGGGTGGAATAAAAATGTAACAGGTTGACAGATACCTAACTAGATCTTTGCAGCCATGGATGGTCCTAAATGGGGCAAACATGTTGCCCCTATTTGCAAGCCCCGTGGTTCACCAAAATTCCCCTTAACTTCACAGCCTGTGAATAGGAAGTTGGGATTGAGGGGAATTTAGGCTCAGTATTACATGTTCTCTCTGCCTCTCTTCAGCGTGCTCTTACTTACCAAACCTTCGCTCGGCATGATGCTGGTAAGATGAACAACTTCAAGGTGAGCTGATTGCGAAACCAGAGAGTCGGATGAGAGAGAGATGATGTGGTCACAGATTCCAGAAAGCGTTTTACACTGGGGGAAGGGAGGGGGGAAAGAGAGAAATCAACACAAGCACTTTAACACGAGTGCCAAATTATTCATGTTAAAACATTGCTTATAGGTAGCAATTTAGGACTATTGATCTTAACTGGCTGGCGGGGGGAAGGCTATGTTATGGTTTTCAGGGTCAAACGACACATTACACGAGAAGATGGATCTTCTAATGTATAGCTTTTTTTAATACTAAGAAGCAGCCAGAGGGGGAGCGATTTGGGTCTGGGCCATAACTGAAAGGATGGGAGGCTTAGCAATTCAAACCCCCCCCCTCCCAAATGGGTCTCCAGCTATTAGGCTCAGCAAAAGAAGAAAATTAGGAGTTCAGCATGGGTTTTTTTTCCAACTGAGGCAAATATTTGGTGGGAGGAGAAATGTATGAGGCCCAGAAGTACAGCCCAAGAACACCCAGAAGCCCATTTTTGTATGGAAAAGGTTCACCCATGAAAATATGCACAAATATGTTACAGTACATAATGCCCTTAAACAACAAAGAATCAACATGGAATTTAAAAAGAACAAACCTCTTATCACCTCCCCACTGTACTGACCCTACTGACTTAAGGCAGAGTCTTCTGCTCACTAACCCTCACCACAGAGATCAAAAAGACTAGGCATAAATTCACCTGCAGCCACTACATTTGACAACGTGCAGGTATGCTGTTATCACTCACCCTAGCATCCAGGCATGGATGACCTGAACCTGCCTGGGATAACCCACTAAGGATCTTAACACCTATGTGGCACCATGTGGACACTGTCTCAAATCATTTGGTGGAGTCTCACTGTTTATTAAGGCCGTAAGATGTTCCTGAATACCAACATTAACACAATATATCCTCATAGCAGTCCCATTGGCACTATTGTGCCACAAATATCAGCACCACCCACATCTGTATCACATGTGTGCTTATGTGCCATAAGGTTCCAGAAGAAATATAACAGCTGGAATCTAGAATCATCATAGAGTTGGAAGGGGCCATACAGGCCATCTAGTCCAACCCCCAGCTCAATGCAGGATCAGCCTAGAGAATCCCTGCCAAATGCTTGTCCAGCTGCTGCTTAAAGACTGCCAGTGAGGGGGAGCTCACCACCATCAGATAGCTGATTCCACTGTCGAAAAATCTGTTCTAAATTCTGCCAGGGCTCAAGTTGAAAGTAGACTAACATTATTGTGAGGGGATGAAATTTCTTTTTCCAAATCCCCCTTTTTTAGATATTGCCACTGATTCCTATTATTCACTTTTTCTTCTTTTGTAATTTCATCCCTTGTCTTTTTTTTACACACTACAGGGTGGTGCTCTAGCAGGAGGATGGGAAGGTTTGGGAAGACATTGCCTGCCTCTGAGCCTTTGCCTGAGGAAGGTGGGGTTTGGGGAGGGGAGGGGCTTCAGTGCCATAGAGTCCAATTGCCAAAGCAGCCATTTTCTCCAGGTGAACTGATCTCTATCGGATGGAGATCAGTTGTAATAGCAGGAGGGACCTGGCAACCCTACGTATGCATGTGTTTTCCTGCCCCTATGTAGATGCAGCCAGAGAGCAATCACATGGTATGTTTAGCCTGAAGAGGAGAAGACTGAGAGGGGATATGATAAGCATGTTCAAGTACTTGAAGGGCTGTCATATAGAGGAGGGTGCCGAGTTTTTTTCTGTTGCTCAAGAAGGTCGGACCAGAACCAACGGGTTGAAATTAAATCAAAAGAGTTTCCATCTAGACTTTAGGAAGAATTTTCTAACAGTTAGAGCGGTTCCTCAGCGGAACAGGCTTCCCCAGGAGGTGGTAAGCTCTCCTTCCTTGGAGGTTTTCAAGAAGAGGATAGATGGCCATCTGTCAGCAATGCTGATTCTGTGACCTTAAGCAGATGATGAGAGAGAGGGCATCTTGGCCATCTTCTGGTCACTAGGGGTGTGGAGGGGGGAGGTAGTTGTGAATTTCCTGCATTGTGCAAGGGGTTGGACTTGATGGCCCTGGTGGTCCCTTCCAACTCTATGATTCTATGATTCTATGGACTTAGGAGGCTCTAGTTGACTTTGTACAGTTGTGCTACCTGCCCATGTGCTGACTTCCTACTCTGTCATTTTGTCTCAAGCGATGCATTTGGAAAACCACGACAAAGACAGCACAAGTCTCCAAGGTGTTCTCCTCTAAAGACTGCTCTGCTGCTTGGGGCTGGGGGGAGCAGAGCACAGTACTGTATTTCACTGTTATTTACAGCTTCCTGCCTGCTGTCTGTTAACTCCCACAGAACTTGCCCTTCAAGTATCCACCTTGAAACCAAACACAGAACTATGAATATCTCTGAGCAGCATCAGAGACAATTATCCCAGGCTGCCTGCCAAATGCCTAACCACTCTTGTGTTTGACTAGCAACACAGGATTGCCTTGCTCACAATTCGAACACGGATATTACCCCTCTTGTAATTCTGCCTTGGATACAATTGGGATCATCAGTTTTGCACATCTATCTGCATAACTTCACATTCAGTTGGCTGCATGGGCTCATCACTTCTTAGGGTTGCCAATCTCTAGCTGGAGAGCTCCTGCTATTACAACCGATCTCCAGCCGACTGAGACCAGTTCACCTGGAGAACATGGCCGCTTTGGCAATTGGACTCTATGGCATTGAAGTCCCTCCCCTCCCCAAACCCCGCCCTCCTCAGGCTCTGCCCCAAAAATCTCCAGGTATTTCTCAACCCGGAGCTGGCAACCCTATCACTTCTGCACATTCACCATTTCTGAATGGGATTGTCATATGCCATACCACCCTCCAAAGCACACCGGAATTTACCACCAAGACAAAACAGAGGTACCAGAGTTTATTCCCATTCTGATGTTAACAACATTTTAAAAGGTAAAGTTAGTCCCCTGTGCAAGCACTTGGTCAATACTGACCCATGGCTTGATGTCACATCACTACGTTTACTAGGCAGACTATGTTTACAGGGTGGTTTGCAATTGCCTACCCCAGTCATCTACACTTTACCCTCAGCAAGCTGGGTACTCATTTTACTGACCTTGGAAGGATGGAAGGCTGAGTGAACCTTGAGCCGGCTACCTGAAACCGGCTTACGTCAGGATCAAACTCAGGTCGTGAGCAGAGCTTTTGACTGCAGTGCTGCAGCTGACCACTCTGCAAGGAGAAAATATTCTCACCTCTCTTTCTGTGTGAATCTGCTGGGTTTGGCACCATGGCTTGTGTAATACTTTACACAAGTATTCTTCAAAACAGGACTGTCTCAGCAGCCACACATTCAAGGCATAGCAAGCTCACTTTTTCTGGGCCCAGATGTATTTGCTGATCTGGAATCACTGATGGGTTTACCTTCTAAAGCAATCTAGTTTGACTGACTGTGCTGTACACATGGGAAAGGGATGCAAATTTCAATTCTCTACAACAACTTTTTCTGGGCATCTTCTGGGCATGAAGTATGGATCACTGGGGTGTGGGGGGGGAGGTAGTTGTGAATTTCCTGCATTGTGCAGGGGGTTGGACTAGATGACCCTGGTGGTCCCTTCCAACTCTATGATTCTATGAACTGAACACATAAGTCATTGTTCCCTTGACAACTTTAAAAAATGCTGTAATTGCCAATTTATTTATTTCTGGTGCTTCACAATGCAATCTCCTTAGCAAACTGTCCCACCAGACGTTTAGCAACTAAACAAAGGCACATGAAGCGCTAAACACAAACACCTAATAGGGGATTGTGTGTGTGCGTGTGTGTGTATGTATGCCTTGCTTGTGCAGTGTGCTTCTGCACAGTGTCTCTCTCTCTCCTGTCCCCCTGTGGGGCATATGCAATTCCATGCTAAGTCTGCAATAGAAAGAAAAACTCAGAATTCTCCTAAGTCAGCTTTGTTTGCAACAAGTATGCTAATTTAAATTGTTTTTCAGCTTCCCTATTGATGAGGTCTGTTGGAATTAAGGGCTGGTTCATGAAAAGAGTTCATCACTTGACGACCGCAACATCACAATGATGACTTGCATATACGGTTGGGCCCAGATAGGCATTTTTGGTATCTAGAGTCAGTTCACCCATTCAGCTTTAAATCTTTTGCTGCTGCATTGGTTTCAGCTATCAGACCTTTGGAACTATGCTGGCACTGACTTTTGGGTCATTGAAAATTTTACTATTCTGTTGCTGTGGTGTGCCGCTCAATTATTTCTTGAATGTTTTTACACTGTTTTTAAGCTATTTCTCATGGCTTTTATTCATTGTTTTATGCATGGCTTGATTTTATACAGAAATGAATTTAAACATAAATCCAGGCATGTGGCACATTTGTCTTTTCAATCCCACCCTTTCTCCCAAGGAGTTCTTCAAGATTGCATGGTTCTCCATTCCCCGTGCTCTCCTCATAGCAACGTAGTGAAGGTCAGCAAGGTTCAGAGTAAGAGGAGTGGGAATCAGAACTCAGGCTCCCCAGATCCTAGTTCATTGCTCTAACCACACCACCACCTATATCCAACCTTCTCCTAACCTGTATAACCTACAGTCCTTCTCCAGGTTCTTCCGAGCTTCATGTGTCAACCCACCAACATAAGATAAACTTTTGTCTGAATGCACTTTGAGCCAAGCTCGTATCTACCCAATCATCAGGTCGATCTTACCACTGGGCATTCTTGTTCTGCTGCCCCAGCTGGGTCAGAGGTGCTAGTGATAACTAGCAGCATGTCATTAGCACATTGATGTACGCATCACTCTAACCCTCTCTAGCAGCTGCACACTCATTTTGACAAGGGGCTGTCACAGCAACAGCCCCTCTGGGTGACAGACAGCCTGTGACTAAACAACCATATTTTGAGTTGTACCAAGGTCAGGTTCACAAATTATGCTTGGCCAGGCTTCCAGGCAACCTCTGTCTCCTGTGCTAGACCTTGGTTAAAAGCTGTGCCCATTTAACCTCTGCTTTCAGCACCCATGGCAACCAATCCCCAAACCAACCAACCAACCAACCATAGAAGATGGGTTTTCTACAGATGTGTCTTCACAGCTGCATCCATCCATTTACATTGAACACTCCAACTTTTCAACTTGTCAGGACAGCAGGACGCAGCAGGTCCTGATCCTGGGCAGGGATCAGGCAGGGATTTAGCCTGTAAGCTACCATCCAGTTGGCCAAAGTAAAGAACTGCGAGAGAATTGGCCAAATCACCAAGATAATTTCTTAACAGCAATGGCCAAGAATAGATCATGGTACGTTTCCAATTCCTACTAAAGCTTCTATGTCAGCATGTGGAATTTGCTGACATGGGATGCAGTGATGACCCACTAGTTTAGCTGATTTCAAATGGAGATTAGATATATTCATGGAGGAGCCATCATTACACGCAAGTGTTCCAAGGGAGCAAATAGTGTTTCTCCTGGGCCATTTCTGTTCGGTAAAATAGCAGCGAGGGAAGGCTGAAGCCCTTTATTCACATACGCCATGGCCCCTATCTGAATTAGTCTCCCAGGCACCTGGGGAGCACAGAAACGTCCAGTGCATGTGTGATCCAAAGTCCTTGTGGTGGCCACAAAGACTTGGGTTGTTTCTGTGGTGATAACCCCACCCCCACCGACTATTTCGGGGCTTTGTTTTCATTATGCATGTCTTTTCCGATGCCACCAGAAAAAGCATCCAGAAAACGTGGAGAGGGAGTGAAGTGACTTCTAAAGATCGGAAAAGATGTGCATAATGAAAATGAAGCCCTGAAGTAGTTGGGGTTGATTGCCACAGAAATAACTCATGCATAAAAGACCCTAGTATCATATGACTTGCTACTATCAAAATTCCACTTCGCTCCTAAAGTGGAGGCTACAACCCTTGCTCCTTATATTGGATGTATCATTTCCATTCTGCTGAACCTGGGGCTGAATTATGAGCTGAACCCCTAGACTGATAGCTGCTTTTGGACACGTACATAAGAAGATAAGAAAGGCCATGCTGGATCAGACCAAGGTCCATCAAGTCCAGCAGTTTGTTCACACAGTGGCCAACCAGGTGCCTCTAGGAAGCCCCCAAACAAGACGACTGCAGCAGCATTGTCCTGCCTGTGTTCCACAACACCTAATATAATAGGCATGCTCCTCTGATCCTGGAGAGAACAGATCTGCATCATGACTAGTAGCCATTTTTACTAGTAGCCATGAATAACCCTCTCCTCCATGAACATGTCCACTCCCCTCTTAAAGCCTTCCAAGTTGGCATCCATCACCACATCCTGGGGCAGGGAGTTCCACAATTTAACTATGCATTGTGTGAAGAAATACTTCCTTTAGTCTGTTTTGAATCTCTCACCCTCCAGCTTCAGCAGATGACCCCACGTTCTGGTATTATGAGAGAGAGAGAGAGAGCGTGGCCTGAATGTGGGTGAAAGCACCAAGCCAAGCTCCTTCCTCAGAGCATCCCTCTCAGCCAGAAATGGGAATGAGCCCCAGATACCCCCTACAACATTAAAGGTAAAGGTCCCCTGTGCAAGCACCGGGTCATTCCTGACCCATGGAGTGACGTCACATCCCGACGTCTCATTTCTCATTTTCCCTTGGAAGAGGACCAAGAAGGAAGGAGCACAGCACAAGTTCTTTCAAGCATTTCCCTTCAACTGTGGGAGTACAATAGGCCCTGGCAGCTGCTCAACCATACTGGCCCCTGACGCTGCTCCTGGTCTGCAGCTTTACGTGCCAAACCCAGTCCCTGCTGTTGGCATATGCTCAGAAGTTGATGGCTTGCTGCTTTGACACATGTTGGCTAATGGACTTTCAGTGCGCTTTAGCAGTCGTTTGCTAAAGCCCTCAAAATCAGGGAAATCCTGAAAATCCAGTGGCAAACAATTGCTAAAGTGCACTGAAAGCACATTAGCCAACATGTGTGAAAGCAGCCTCAGCCTGAAGGCTCAATCAGTCCCTGATTGCTGAAACTGACTAGAAGTTTTAAAAATGGGAATGCAATTCACAAAACAATTCCCTGGTTCCCGACTCCAGCAATCAATGTGGCTGAGGATGCCTACTGTAGGGGGAAAGTGCCCAGAGGCGGGGCATACAGGATATAAATGGGATCTTAAAAAACAACAACAACCACTCACAAGTCTGTAAGCATTGCATAGTAGCCTGAGAGGATTGCTGCTTCCCCCCCCCCATCCTTCCTCACACCAATTCCCAAGCAGTGATGCAAGAATGCACATGCATTAATGTGAACCAATTTGGAACTCCTGCAGGAGAGGGAACCTATTATTATTATTATTATTATTATTATTATTATTATTATTATTATTATTATTGTGTTTTTAACATTTGCAGATGATGTTGGCAATTGGTGACTCAAACACGATTTGAGCTACGTGAAGTTCAACCTCGCTAGTGCTGAGCAGAGCAGAGTTTTGCAAATGATGGTTTTCTTAACAGGAATTAAAATGGCTCCAGCCTCAAATGGTTGACTCATAATCAGTTTGTTAAGCAAGATCTGTGCCCCAGCTTCTGTGAACTTTGAGTGTCATTAACTGGGCGCTATTGCCCACGAAGAGAAAAATCCAGCAATACACCATTTTTATTGAGGGTCCTCAGTGGGTTCAGTGAGAAACTGCACACTAAAAAGAAAGAGAACATGTTTTGTGAGGGCTTTTCTAATTAAATGCTCGTCCACATTCAGCTGGGCATTTCAATGTTCCGCTGTCTTTTAGTGGAGGCTTACAGGAAAGGTTAAAACTGCAATACTGCAGTCATGAAAAGCTCTTTCCCCAGAATACTCCACTGAGTTATGGGCTACTCTGGAATAAGTGATTTCTTTGAGGATTCTGTTCTGTGTTTGCACTGGAGTTTTACTAGTGGTTTGATGCTGGAAGATTTACACAAGGCTGATAGAAGAAGCAGAAGAGAAAGAGTTGGTTTTTACACCTGATATTCTCTATCTTTTAAGGCAGGGGTGGGGGAACGTCAGGGGTCTGGCCCTTCGTGGTTCCTGGCAGATCTCTAGCTCAGAAGGATCTAAGACTGGCGATCTGCCCCCTCCCACAGACAGGAAAAGCCTCTAATCAAGGCAGATGTGAGTTTGTTTTACCTAGAGAAGGAACCTTCTTTCCCCCTTGCAGAAGAGTCGTTAGCTATGGAGCTGCTACGACCACCCAAGAAACTGTGTTAACCCTTTCCCACCTGGGCCATGGAGAAACGTATTCCCTCTGTACTACAAGAGGGCGGGGGTGGTGGTGGAAGTGGCGACAATGAAGGGGTTAAAGGGGGCAGGGCCAGAATGCATGGGGGGGGGAGTTCTTAGCCAGTGTGTCCTCATTTCATCCCTGCAGGCAGAGGTAGCAGGAGCTGGCTGTAGAATCCGGCCCCGACCATGCGGAGCAGGAGAGCAACTCCAGTGTGTGGCTGGACGGCTACGCCTGGCTGGTGCAACAGACGGTCTTGTGCCACCAGGTGGGCGAGTGCGCCACCAGTTGGATGCCTGTCTGCTTGCCTGTGTGTGGGGGGGTTCATCTGGGCCAGCTGCCTGCTTGGGGCTTGGTCGGCTAATTTTTAAGTTGATAATTTTGTATGGCTTGTGAATGATGTTATAAATATCCAAATGGCCCTTGGCGGAAAAAAGGTTCCCCACCCCTGTTTTAAGGAGTCTCAAACCGGCTTATAGTCGCCTTCTCTCCCCCTCCCCCAACAGTCACCTTGTGAGGTAGGTGGGAATGAGAGAGTTCGGAGAGAACTGTGACTAGCCCAAGGTCACCCAGCAGGCTCCATGTGTAGGAGTGGGGAAACCAACCCGGTTCACCAGATTAGAGGACACCACTCATGTGGAGGAGAGGGGAATCAAACCACTTCACCATGCTGGCTCTCACACTGGTACTTTTTGGCTATTATCATTTCTGTATGAAAGTTCAGAATTAGCAATGGGAATGTTCCCCCAAACTCCCCCAAAGTTAAGCATGGGCGCGCTTCAGATGAGCTAAATTGAGGCTCAGTTCCGATCAGGCCCATGTTAGCTCATTCTAAACTTTGGTCTGCTTGGAGTGCCCAACGATGCTGTATTTCTAAGGATGTCATTTGTGCCAAAGTAATCCAAGCTAAAAGTCAATGAGGCTCTTCAAGAGAAAGAAATGACAGGATTTCATGGCTTAACGTCTTGCATTTCATAAGCTCCACTAAAAGAAACTAAAGCATTCAAGTTGCTGGCTAAATGAGGAAGAACAGTTCATTTGAGAAGCCCTTGTAATAAAATGCTCTCTCTACAGTGTGCATTTCTCGCTGAACCCGCTGAGGGCCTTTGCTGACTCCTGGGAAATGTAGTGTCTCAAGCTTTACGGGTCATTAAATAAGGAGCCAGAAGGTCTTGATGACTTTGGTGTTGCTGCTTAATAAAGGCTGCACTTCATATCCCCGTTGTTGCCGTTGGGTAAATTTGTTAGGGATTCAGTGCGAGTTCCATTTCTGTCAGGGCAGCTAAAGGGTTAACTTGTTTACATCAATAGTTTAAATAGTCTCAAGGTGATGATGCAAAAGACAGATGTAACCATTCTATTGGCTAGAGAATCGCCATTGCAAACATGCAGGAAGGCACGGTGTCAGAAATGTTTTATTACCCTGTTCCTTTGTTAAAGGTGTGAAACTTTGGGGCAGGATGTGCCAGTTACTTTTGAATCTCACACTAGCAAGATGCCTGGTCTAAGCTCTCTTGGGCCTAGACACAGACAAAGGGATTTTAAGCCTTAGAAACCTGCTAATACTTTTAGCGTGTTCCACACTTAATACCATCCTACCATCAAATATTGCACCAATCCCAAAAAGCCCTAGCTCGTGTTTACTGGAGCCCTGAGCTTGATCCCTTGGTGCGTGGCAAAATGCAGCTTTTGGAGGTGACTTCGTTGAAAGCTGCCCTCCTTGAGCAAGAGTCTGCAGCTACTGTCTTAAATGTTTTTTTCAGATTAATTGATTTATTTAAACCTTTATTTACTAAAGAAATCACCTCAAGCTTGCACGCTTTATACAAACGAAATTCTTGGTTTAACTGCGAGTGTAGACTACTCAAACGAGCAATAACCAGGAAACATAGAGAATTCAGAAGGAACAATACTATTTCAGTATTGAAGGAATTGTCAACTATTAAAAAGAACTACAAGGACTTGGTAAACTGGAGGAAAAAAGAGGCCCTATATAAAAATTGGAGGAGCTTGATCACAGCTATAAACAACAATGATAATTCAACCTTCTGGCGGACTGTGAATTCTTTAAGTAATGACTATGCCAGAGTCCCCGCATGTATCCCGTCATCGGCCTGGGTAGCTTACTTCAAGAGCCTCTTCTCCTACTCTGTGGAAAATCAGGGTCTTATACCTGTAGCGGCTTCTATTTTGTTGAATTCCTGGCCAGATGTGTCTCCTAAGGAAATTAAACCGCTCATTGATCACCTACGCTCAGGCAAAGCCCCAGGTCCTGATCTAATTCCCTACGACTTTTTTTAAAGTCAACAGCGAATGGTGGGCCAACATTCTTGCTCCTGTATTCACACAAATTAATGCCTCAGGAGCTATTCCAAAATCTTGGAGACATACTATTATCGTCCCAATCTTTAAAAAGGGTCAACGCTCTGACCCAAGCTGTTATCGTCCAATCAGCCTTTTGTTTTGCTTAGGCAAATTGTATTCCTCCTACTTATTAATGAGGCTGTTGGACTGGGTTGAGAGTAATGACATCCTTGGCTGGGAACAGATTGGCTTTAGAAGGGGTTGGTCTGTCACGGACCACTGTTTAGTGCTCTCCCATCTAGCTGAGAAATATTCCTCCCCCCGAAATGGCACCCTTTATGCGGGTATTATGGATCTTAAGGGAGCTTTTGATACCATCCCGAGGGAGAGGCTATGGCTGAAACTATCACATTCTACTATGGATAGGAGGTTACTATGGCTTATTCAGCAATTTCATACTGACCTCACAGCTCAGGTTCGCTGTGGCAACCAATGAGAACTAACCGAGCCCTTTCAACTGGTCAAGGGAGTTAGACAAGGTTGCCTCCTTGCTCCTCTCTTGTTTAATCTATACCTGAATGATATGGCAACCAATTTCTCAGAGTTTTGCCACCCCCCAAAGCTTGCAAGTCATCCCACCCCGATTCTACTCTATGCTGACGATGCAGTTCTCCTGTCCTGCACAAGAATTGGTTTGAAAAGATCTTGCAAACTTTTTCTGAGTACTGCTCTAGGGAAGGTCTTAAAATAAACCATCATAAATCTAAGATTATGATCTTCACTAAGAGGAGAAAAATGCCTCTTTTTTGCTGGGTATTAGATGGCTTTGAGGTTGACCAAGTCAAGGAGTTTGTTTACCTTGGCATTCTGTTTTTCCATAACCTAAATTGGAATGCCTATCAAAAAGCAGTGTCCAACAAAATTAAACCTAGGGTTGGTGCTATTGTCAATTTTTTTCACACCAAAGGTGGCAAATATATTCCAGGGGCTATTCAGGTTTTTAACCTGAAAATTACCCCAATTATCCTCTTTGGTGTTGCCATCTGGATTACAGTCATCAATGAATCTATAGATCGTCCACTGCTTCAGTTCTTACAAAAACTCCTAAATGCCCCTCGATGTGTTGCTGGCATTACTCTTTGTTCCGAGTTTGGCCAAATGTCACTTGAAGCTAGGGCGTGGTTGGCCGCCTTTAAACCACACCTTAAACTGTGCTTTAGCACTGAGGGGTTCCTAGCTTCTCTGAAGCATGACCCTTTTAAATCCTCATGGCAAAAAATCTTAGATGAGAAACTGGCGTTGTTGGGCTTCTCGCAGGATATGTTATCAGATCTTGGGGAAACTGAAGCTTTTGCCAAAATTAAAAAGCGCATTAAAGAGCTTGATTATAACAGCACTACTTTTGGTCCTCGTCGCGTCTGTTCATCCCAGTTCTTCGGAATACCCCCTCCACGTGGTCTGCCTGGCTATACATATTATCTGACAACTCCTCGTCTCTGTAGAGCTTTTTGCTTAGCTAGATTGAATGCTAACCCTTCTAAGGTAATGCAGGGCAGAATTCTGAATATACCATACTCAGACAGGATCTGCCCTTGCTCTTCTGGCTCTATTGACTCATTAGCCCATGCCCTTTTGGAATGCCACTTTTACGAGGAACTTCGATCGCACTATATTTCCCCCCTTTTAATATACAAATCCAATGCCTCTGTGACTGACATAATGCCTTTTTTACTAAGTGATAGGGACCCCAAGGCTACATTGTCAGTGGCAAGATTTGTTTCAGTCCTTATATCCCTCCAACACTAGATATATGCTGCTCAAGATCAATTGATCAAGGAGCTTCTAAGGGATAAAAGGAAAGGAATACTTTTAGCAAGACTTGTAGGGAACTAGATAGGAAGATGTTATTTGTTTTACTCCATGTTACCCTCCCTGATTTTTAGTACAGTAAAGGATTTTTTGTTTGATTAAGAAACAAGTCTTTGACTCTGTTTTATTGGGTGCTTGACCTGAATTCTTTCTAACCACAATCACGATTCATTGGGCCTCTTAACAAACCCCAACAAGTGGTAGCACAGTTACGGTTGGTGATCTTTATGATCTTTATGATTGCTGGTTATGAAAGCTGAGTCTAAAAGCACAACTTTTGATTTTTGAATCGTGTCACATCGGGGTACTGAGGATTACAAAAGGATCAAATCACGATTCATTGGGCCTCTTAACAAAACCCAACAAAATTTCAGCAGGATATGGGAGGGGTCAGATGTGGCAGGCTGTTGCCAGGGCCAAGCCAATCACAAACTGAGCCTGAACTGTGGAGGGATTTTGGAATGGCTTAGAATCAGAGCTGGGTTGCCAGCTCAGGGTTGGGAAATACCCAGAGATTTTGAGATGGAGCCTGAGGAGGGCAGGGTTTGGGGAGGGGAGGGACTTCAATGGGATATAAAGCCATAGACTCAACCTCCCAAAGAAGCTATTTTCTCCAGGTGAACTGATCTCTGTTGCCTGGAGATCAGAAGTAATAGCAGGAGATGTCCAGCCACCACCTGGAGGTTGGCAACCCTAATCAGTATGGACTTGGAGGATTCTCTTACTCTTCAGTTCACGATTCAGAAATTGTTTACTGCTGTTTCCCTTGAAAATGATAGGTGGATCATAATACACAGAAGAAAACCCTGATAATTTTACTATAACAGAGACACCAATATGGTCAGGATGGTAGTCTATAACCTATTTAACCTGCTGGTTAATTCAGTCCAGAGGGTATGTGAGAACTAACCACTTAAAAATAAACTCATTACCATTGGCCTACTTCTTTAAAAAATTATACCCCATTGTCATTAATTGATGAAAGTCTAGGCATGACATAACGCTAAAAACTACTATTAGCACAATCTATCAGGAAATGTAGCTCCATTGTGATCTACTGATACACAAGGCTGTAATAATGAATATGAGGTAATCAATCCTGTGTTGTTTTTTTAAATCGTACTATAAATAGCTAAATGGTTAAACAGCTCTTTTGCAGCTACTTTGGCAATCAATATTGATTTATAATCAATTCTGTACTTTCATGAAAAATATATTTACCATAGAAAGCACAGCCTGTACAATTAATTATGCACTACAAACTCTTTACGCAAAAAAAAACCAGGAAATGATTTTGAAAGAGGGGCTTTGAAAAGAGCATTTCGAAGAGCGCTCCTGTGAAAGTATAAAGCTGCCTTACACCAAGCTGGAATATTGGTCACTGCACTCAGCATTTTCTGCCCACTTAACAGTGACTCCTCGGGGTCTTGGGCAGTGTAAGGTCATGCCCATTACTTCCTACTACTGGAGACCCACAACCAGAGACACAGCTGGAGACACACCAGGGCTTGAACCTTTAGCCTCTTGCATGCGTAGTATCTGCCTTATCACAGGGCCCCTCCCCAACTTCTGGCCCAGTTGCTAACTTTAAAGGGGATTCACAAGACCAGACAACCCCCTCCAATACAAGTTATGCTAATACAGATTAATTTTTTTCGCGTATACTAAACAAAAATACAGCAGCATGATGTTCACAGATTCACCCGCTCAGTGCAACTTCCCTTTGAGTAAGCACCAAGGAAATACCATTGACGATAGACGAAGAATCATATAATCATAGAGTTGGAAGGGACCACCAGGGTCATCTAGTCCAACCCCCTGCACAATGCAGGACATTCACAACTACCCCCCCACACCCCCAGTGGCCCCTACTCCACGCCCAGAAAATGCCCAAGATGCCTTCCCTCTCATGATCTGCCTACAGTCATAGAATCAGCATTGCTGGCAGGTGGCCATCTAGCCTCTTCTTTAAAACCTCCAGGGAAGGAGAGCTCACCACCTCCCGAGGAAGCCTGTTCCACTGAGAAGAGTACAAAGCCATGCATTCTAAGGAACTCTGGGGGCAGTGTAGAACCACGTACAGAGAGAAGACTTGTGGACTAGGAACTTGCACAGTCTTGTTTGCAAAGCTGATTTCAAATTGCTGCTCTGGACGGAATGTAAAATTCTAAGCCATCCTTCTACTGTCAATAGTGGTGACAAAATCCACCAAAGAGCCTTGAGGCCTGGCCTTATGCATATTTATTGAGCAGTAAGTCCCGATATTCAGTGAGACTGGCTCTTAAGTAAGTGTGCGCAGGGCTGTAGCCACGATTCCCAAGACAGTAGCATCCTAAGGAATAAGTCTGTGCAAAGCATAAACAACAAAAGGCTGTAACGTCTACTTACCACATGAAGAATTTTATTTTCTGTTTCATACACGGTGCAATCCTGTAACAACAGGAGGGGGAGGGAGGGGAAAAAAACAGCATTTAATATTCTCATAAATCTGCTTTGTCTCAGCTATGTTAACAAAGATTGGAAAAAGAATGTGTTACTCTGACCGTGGCTGATTCAGACTGCCGTACACAATGACTTACAAGAATATCGTAAAGGTTATTCTGAGCTTTCTAGGAAGGGGGAAAACCCTACTTTCATACAGTAACAGCTCATTTAATTTAGCTAGATTCTTTCGGTTCTAACTTCTGCCAGTAAATGAGGTTAATCCCATGTGTCCGGGGTGGGGGGGAGGGAGGGGGGATCCAACTATGCAGAATGAAAACATGTAAGAAGAAAATTATGTGCATGTCAAGGATTTTCCTGTCATGTAAGCAGTATTTAATGGCTATATTAAAACCTTCATTCAGGACAGATTTCTTCCTTTTATTTACTGTCATGTCTAAAGATGTATGAGAGTAAAGTCCGGGGAGGGTTTTGCTACAGATGAGAGGATTCCCCACCCCCTCACTCCTTTATTCTGAATTTCTCTCTGCTCTGCATTCCAATCCTCCTTAATCGTATTTTTAAAAGAAGATTTTTTAAAAAAATATTAATGCCAGCATCGGAGCATGAACAGTTTCAGGTCATTTGGATCCTTGTCTCCTCATTCGCATACTTTCCCTTTCTGCATTACAGAATCACATTTTGACAAAAGACTACAAAAGCAACCCTGGTGTTATCATGGGCAAGTCAGCGTCACAATTCTTTTTCTATGACACGTTATGAACGAACACATGTGCTCCTGTGGTGCCTGAACAAACAGGTCTGCAATCTGAGGGTGCTCTGGGTGAGGGACCCAGGCCGGCTGCTGGATAAACTGGTGGCGGCTATGGCCAGGAGTACATTTTCCCAGCTTTGACTTGTTAGCCAGCTGCAGCCTTTCCTGGACACAAAAGATCTGGCCACTGTGGTGCATGCCCTGCTTATATCTATCCAGTCTACGTAAGGCTACCCTTGAAGAGTGTTCAGAAATTTAAATCAATGCAGAATGCTGCCTCCAGGATGTTGACTGGAGTGGGTCATAGGCATAGGGTTGCCAACCTCCAGGTACTAGCTGGAGATCACCTGCTATTACAACTGATTTCCAACTGATAGAGATCAGTTCCCCTGGATAACTTTGCCAATTAGACTCTATGGCAGTGAAGTCGCTCCCCTCCCCAAACCCCACCCTCCTCAGGCTCCACCCCAAAAACCTCCTGCTGGAGGCAAACCCTAATCATTACACACTTCACTCATCCATCCATAGGGTTGCCACTTGCCAGCTCTGGGTTGGGAAATACCTGGAGATTTTGGGGGTTGAGAGTGGGGTTTGGGGAGGGGAGGGACCTCAGCAGGGTACAGTGCCATAGAGTCTACCCTCCAAAGCAGCCATTTTCTCCAGGGGAGCTGATCTCTATTGACTGGAGATCAGTTGTAATAGCAGGAGGTCAAATTTCAAATTCCTTTATTGGCATAGTACAATCTGCAGTATATAAAAGGATAAAAGTTAGAGTAAAATAAAATTAAAATAAATCATTCCTTAATGTTGTGATTCTACTTCCGGCTAGATTCCCATCGGTTGATTACTACCGTCAAAAATTTTGCCACGTTTTTGGTTATCTCAGGATCCTTACCAGCTAATAGTTTGTAAAGTATTTTCGTATTATTTGGTGAGAAGTTCAAAACTATGGGTTTTATTAGGTTTCCTCTTGGGGAATCATAAAGATGGCAGTCCAAAAGAATATGAGACGGGGAGTCAGGACATCCTGCACCACATCCGCAGACCCTTTCAGCATAAGGCGTTTTCAGGAATCTGACATGAAGGATCGCTGAAGGCAATGAATTAGTCCTAGCCTGAATAAAGACTTTCCTGAGTTTAGGATTGTTAAGACGGTCCAGGTAGTTTAAATAGAAATTAGGGGGAAGTCCAAAGTATTGAGGTGAGCAAATTGGCGGCGTTGAAGGAAATTTAAGCTGGAACTCGTGATCGACTAGTCTTTGTTTTATTAGACTTAGGATATAACTCTCGCTGGACAGAAGCAGGGAGTCCAGGTTGATGCCTATCTGGGCAATTTTATTTTTTATCTTGATTGTCCATTCAGAGCGTTCAGTCCAGTAGGGGTCTTCTAGTAGGTATTTTAACAGGGTTGATTCCCTAGCGGGAAGTCTCCAGCCACTACCTGGAGGTTGGCAACCCTACCCATCCAGCCCTCCCTCTTTCTTACTCTACAAGCCTGCCTTTTCAGTCACAGCAACATTTCAGTAAACTGCCAACTCTGAGTTGGGAAATGTCAGGAGATTTGGGGGATGGAGCTGGGAAGGGCAGGGTTTGGGGAGAGGAGGGACCTCAGTGGGGTATAATGCCATAGAGTCGTGCGGTGTGTTTCGTCTCCCGTGTGTCGAAATGAATCAGCCAAGGCGAGCCGGCCTGCCTACCGGGCACTGTGAGGTCACGGAAATGCGAAGGAGATTTCAGCTAGAGTGATTCAGCAGGGGTAGCCGGACTGCCTACCAGCCTTCGTCGCCACTGTTAAGTCCGCGTGGGGAGGACACACGAGGTCGGAGACGGAGTTCAAACAGCAACCCCTTTATTGAGTACAGGAACAGAACTAAAGAACACAGTGCAAACGGCCCTGCTTATATGCCCCCCTGGCTGCCCGCGGCCACTCCCTCCAATCCGTAATAGGGGGGAAACAAGCCCGGGTCACCAATGGCGCGTGCCAGCTTAGGGCCAATGGTGCATGCCGGTTTGGGCCAATGGCGCATGCAGTACTTAGGATCCTTCGTTCAGGAGTCAAGCTCCTAAGTTCCCCCTGCATACATAACAGAGTCCACCTTCCAAAGCAGAAATTTTCTCCAGGGGAACTGATCTCTGTAACTGGGAGACCAACTGTAATTCTGGGAGATCTCCAGCCACCACCTGGAGACTAGGGCACCCCAGCTATGACCATGAAGGCCCTTCACAGGTTAGGATCCACATATCTGGCAGACTCCGCATTCAAACTTAGAAATAAAACACACACAAAACATCACACCCTCCATGGTCCATTAGTAGGGTTGCCAGATTCCTCTTCGCCACCGGTGGGAGATTTTGGGGGTGGAGCCTGAGGAGGGCGGAGTTTGGGGCGGGACGGGACTTCAGTGCCATAGAGGCTAATTGCCAAAGCGGCCATTTTCTCCAGGTGAACCACCCTCCAGGCACTAGCTGGAGATCAGTTGTAATAGCAGGAGATCTCCAGCTAGGTACCTGGAGGTTGGCAACCCTACCCATCAGGGCAGCTACAGAAGACTAGAGTCAACAGATGTATGCACTGGGTGTTGGTGGCTGAACAGCAGCAGGAGAGAAAGCTAGAATTTGGGCAGGGCTAGGGAGGAGGGTGGGAAAGAAGGAGAGTGGGTGGGCAGCAGCTTCCTTTTGGCCTCCAAGAGAAAAGCACACGAGAAAGAGGAGGCTCCTCTCTCCTTTTTGGTGCCCCTCAAAATTGGGTGCCATATGCAATCACCTAGGTTTGCCTGATGGTCAGGCCAGCCCTGGATAAGGGCAGAGGGCATGATTCCATCCCTTCACCACAGCACCTCAGTGCCAGATTTTCGCATAAACTAAACAAGCTATAGATTAGGGCCCCACTCTCTTGGGCCCCCAAATTTTTAATTTTTTTTTTAAAAAGTACATATTTTGTTATGTGCAAATGGCTTTAGATACCTATTAGGTCCATAAATTACCATATAGCATATATTCAACACAAAAAACAGCGACAATCTGTTGTTGACAAAGGACAGCTAGACATATAAAGGGCCCCATTACCTTCAATAGCTTAGGGCCTCATCAAACCTAAATCCGGCCCTGCATGCATTCATCAGGTCTGAGGCTGGCTGCAACATGCTATGTTTTTCTGCATCTTCTGGAGATGGAAATTAAGTCATGAAGTACTGGTGGTAGTTTCTGGCTCGCCACAAACACTGGTTAAAGTGTGTGTGCAAGGGGAGGAATCTTTTAAACCACATTTCTTGTTGAGAGACTCTCTCTTTTTTTTAAGTAAAACGTGCAGAACAAGCAAAAAGCAGGCTAATTTGGAAGCTCCGGAGCATAGAAATGAGAGGCACGGTCAGCTTTGTTCTCTTGCAAAAGTTGTAAGGATTGCAAATGGCCACAAACACATTGTGATGCTTAATTACAAAGGCTGGGATCCAGAAGAACTCCTGACCACACACAAAAAGACTCCGGGCATGTGTTCGCCTTCCCCCCCCCCTTGTTTAAAAGGCAGGGACATAGAGGCTGATGCAGCCAAAAAACAACAACAAAAAACCCTCCCCTATCCGCCCCCATATGAGATTTTAAAAATCACAGCAACATGCCAAGCAAATCATTTTTCATATTTATTTCAGCATGGCAACCAATGCGAGACAGAGGGGAGGGATGGGAAGGCACTGTCAGCTACAGCATGACATCACTTCTGAGGAAACCCCAGAAATGATGTCATGCTCAAGGATTGTGAAGAACTCTGTTGTAAAACCACAGCGTTTCCGGTGATTCCTAGAGAGCACTGATATCACTTCCAGGTTTTTCCTGGAAGTGATGTCACACCGTCACCTAACAGTGATTTTTTTTTTTAAAGATTATGTTTTCCTACCAGCCACAGTACCAGTGGCAGGAATAGGAGCCAAGGGCAAGCAATTCCCCAACCCCTAGTGGTGGCTTGGCAGCCCCACTTGGCACCCTGCCAGATGAGCGAACCGACTCCACTGCAAAACACTATCAACTTCCCAGTATGATTCCATTCCATGCTCCTTCCTGGACTTTTCTGGCATCTCCCTCACCTCCCATTCCCTTACTTTTCCCACTACTGCCTCTGACTTGAGGTGACATGGGATGTTATGGAAAGTCCGCTCCATGTTGCTAGATCCCTAGTGGCTTAATTCACATTTACAGATCAACACTTGATCCTGTAAACATGAAACAATGAACATGCCCGTGCAGGGAAGCCCTCAGAAACAGGGCCCACCGCTCTCATGTTCCTAAAGGCCCTAAACGGTACAGGAGAAAAAGAGCCCTACTGGATCAGACCAAGGGTCTATCTAGTCCAGCATCCTACTTCAAACAGCGGTGCAACCAGATGCCTCTGGGGAGTCCACAAGCAAGGCAGGAATGAAGCACCCCCCTTTTGCTTTGCCCCTCGCAACTGGTGCTCAAAGATACACTGCCCCTGAATATGGAGGCTTCATTTAGCTATCATACATAAACAGCATTAAATATGCTATGAATTTGCCTAAGTATTTTTTTAATCCACCTAAGCCCATGGCCATCAGCACACCTTGGGGCTGTGGATAATTGTGCTTATTACATTGCATGAAAAGGGCGCATATATGCAACTCCCCAAGGCGGGATTCAAGCTCCTGATCTCCTGTTTCTGTCTGAGTTTTATGGGCAGCTCAGGAGGGGATGCCAAGCTGAAGGTCATTTTGCAAGTTTCAGAGGTGAAGGAAAACACGTCTTGCGGTTGCTAGGCTACAACACATACTCCCTAATTCTTTGCAAACAGTCAGGACCACAGAAGGGAAAAACAAGGAATGGTGGTGGTGGTGGGGAGATTGGTAGCGGATGCACAGATCCAGGACAGCGCACAGAACAGGCATAACTGAGCCTCCTTTGGGATACTGGCTTCAGCGTCAAAATATGCGGTTGTTTATTTCTGTTGGAAGGTGCACTGACGCGCACATACATCTGATAAGACTAGACAAGTTCCACTGTTCTACATCCCTTAGGGCTGCCAGGTTTTATGTCAAAGATATGAGAACTGGGGCAGTGCCAAACCAGGGCAGGATTAGGGAAGAATGAATTTCCCCTGCTCTGGAACTTCTTTCTGGAACTTCTCTGTTATGCATTTCACTCTTCAATTCAAGTGAAACAAGGAGAATTTCTAAACCAGTGCCAGAACCGTGTTAATGGACTGGTAATTTGTGGACTTGCCCTAGTCATGATGCATGCCTATTCTCTTCAGCAGTGGTTCCCAACCTTTTTTTGACCAGGGACCACTAGGACTATTTTGTTCGGTGCAGGGACCCCAAGGTTCAAAATAAAAATTCCGAGAATTTGAAAATAAACTTTAATCATAACTGTTAGTTAAACATTAAACTTAGAATAATATTTGAATATATATTTTTATAATAGAAAACTTTTAATTGAAAATATTAATTTATTATGGGTTTATAACTTTGTTTCGCGGACCTTAATTTAGTTCTCTCGGACCCCTGGGGGTCCATGGACCCCCGGTTGGGAACCAGTGCTCTACAGTATCAGAGGGGCATGCCTATTATATTAGGTGCTGTGGAACACAGGCAGGATGCTGCTGCAGTCATCTTATCTGTGGGCTTCCTAGAGGCACCTGGTTGGCCACTGGGTGAACAAACTGCTGGACTTGATGGAACTTGGTCTGCTCCAGCATGGCTTTTCTTAAGTTCTTAAGATCACATGATTTTGGTTTATTCTAGAGCAAGGTTGAGACACCTCCCATGCATGGACGTGCTCCATTCTCCTGAACAGAGTTTGTGAAACTGGAGAATCTCCATGCATGAATGGATTTCATGAGATAGTAGTGCTTTCCAAACTCTTTGCCACAGTAACATGCATGATATGTACCCAGTTGTCATCTTTGTCAAAATATTTGCACTGCCTTGTATATTCTTCTCCCAGTCTCCATCTCACACACAAAACAATCACACTAGAGCCATACACAGTGTCAACTGTATTTGCTTTGCTTTGTTTGTTCAGTTGCAGACCTCGTTGATCTGCACGAAAACTGATCAAGCAAGCAAAAGTGGGGGGGAATACACACACGCACCCTGGCCGCCAAATTACATTCAGTTAAGTGGTGCCAAGAAAGGATAAAGTCAACAACAACTTTCAATTTTCAAGTGAAGTGTATGTAAAATTATTCTTTGTATTTGTGTGCATTATCATAATAATTGGTCAGGAGAGTTCAGGGGCATTAATGCTTTCATTTCAGTCCCAAAGAGCCGTTTCTGACGCAACCATTCTTGACTTAGCAGGAATCTGAAAAGATGGTGAATATTGCAGCCACACAATTGCATCTATTATGTATCCACTTAAAATGGATCTCTGGTTGTGTCCCCCCACCCTCCCCATGCTGAGTGAGGAAAATAGGCAGTCACTTGCTGACTTTATTTATTTAGCACATTTCTATCTTGCCCAGCTTCCCAAGAACTCAGGGCAGTGCCCATGGAGTCCCCCCTCCCCCCAGCTTTAAAAATTTTAAACGGGGCATTTTGCCCCATCGAGAACAGCGAGGCTGTGCTGGTGTGCTGGGCTGAAAGGGGACTCTGCCCCATAGCACGCTCCGGGGACGCCCCTGGGATGCCAGTGCACCAGTGGGACACCGGCGGAAGGCCCAGCCAGTGTCCCTGGGTGGTGCTACTGCAGCAGCACCAGGAGACCAGCATCCATTCCTGGCCTCCCCACCGGCATCTGGCCCATCCTGGGTGGCGTAAGTAATGCCGATGCAGGTGCAGGGAGCCCAAACACCGGTCCAGCCTCTTCCTGGCCTCCAAAAGGACTTTCGTCCTTTAGGTTCAAGAATGGGCTGTTAGCCTATAAAAGACCTGAAAGATAGGTCTGGCTGAGAGATGCTATCTAGCCCAATGTAACTCATGGCTAAATCGGGATGTGAACCCAGGTCCAATACTCTGTCCACTGCTACATACTTCATACTTTTAACTCCCCCCTCCCATTCTTCTGCAAGTGTGGCACAGTGCATATACTACTGGAGTTAGACTATATATAATATTATATATATAATATTTTATATATATTTTATATATATTATATTATATAATTAAGCGCCATCAAGTCACAACCGACTCACGGTGATGCCACGAAGTTCTACCTCATGGGGTTTTCAAGGCAAGAGATGAGCAGGGGTCGTTTGCCACTGCCTGCCTCTGCACAGCAACCCTGGCCTTCCTTAGAGATCTCCCATCCAAGTACTAACCAGGGCCAACCCTGCTTAGCTTCCAGCTTCTAGCAAGCTTCGGCTAAACTGGGCTCTCCAGGCTGCTATGGTTTAAAATAAAAGGTAAAAACGAGAAGCTTGAGAAAATTATCTGGCCTGGTGCTTTGTAGATTGGGACTAGAAGGAGCTGGTGGATCAGAACATAAAGGGAATGTGCCAAGGCATTTCTCCCCACCTAAAACATTAGTTAACAGCAATAAACATGCAGAAAATTATGGATATGCTCCACATATTCTTCTTTCACAGACATAGCTCCAATTTTCTGGCACTTTTCTACCAGTAAATCACTATTCCTTATGTTTCCTTGACTCATTGGTTTTGAGGGTGCCATTTTGTTAAAATAAAATCGTTAGTGTGCGAACATGTGCATTATGGATTCCTTCCATTTCTTCGAAGAGGGGACATTGCCAAAATGTTCGTGATGCAACTACAACCAGATACACAAAGCTTAAATGTACTATTATGCTGGGTTTTGTTTTGTTTTAAAGGTAACTTTCCGAACGCACTAGTTTTAGAAGTCATTCTAGGACAGGTTAACCTATTGCGAGGTAAATAAATACAAGGCCCGCAGTCACTGGGTAATTAAATTGCAGAATCTGCTGCCAGTGGTTGTAGTGATGACTGTAAACAAAGATGACTTTGAAATGGGTGTCACAGACCCACGTTGTTAACACAACAATGTAGGGCTGACCGTTTCTGCAAATGTGTATTTGCTTTTTACTGTTCCAGCATTGATTGTTCTAGCGATGTTCTCACTGGTACATCCTTGAGAAAGGTAACTATGAATTAATGGCTGCATGCCCAGAACTAAATCTAAGAACAGATCACAGGCTTGAAACAATTATTTCTGTGGGAAATTCATCCCCAGCTCGGAGGCACTTACATCATGCTTTCAAAGTAGACAAATTAAATAGTTTTGATAGATTCAGGCTAGTTTCACATAACTGGCCCTATATAAGGTAGCCACACCCAAAACACCCCTGAATCTCTCTGATGTGGGTTGCATGATGCTAGCTAACCTTTCTGAAAACATTTACCGAGAAGCTTAGACACTGTGTTTTATCCTTTGGATATATTAGAGATGATATGTATGCTTTTCTGTTTCTAATTTCATTGACATGCAAGTATTTTTTGTATCATTGTGATTCTTTCATATTTAATCATTTCAAGGGTGAATAGATTGATTTTAAACACAAATCTAAAAAGATACCATGAAAACCTTTGGCTGGGATACACGATTTTCACTTGATGCCTGGAATAAATATATTTCTGACGTTTCTTCAGTCAGAGGGCTGATTCACTGTGAGGGCCCGGCCAGGTTATAAGAGAGAATAATGATCGCAGTACAGTCCTGTGGTTTAGTGGTTAATACATTAATGGAATAGACAAAGATGCTCTTAGTTCCCATGTCTCTTTTTTAAAGAGAATGCTTCCCTCCTGGGAGGGGTAAAACTCTACATCAGGGGATTAGGCAGATTTATGGAGGAGAGGTCCATCAATGGCTATTAGCCATGGTGCTTAAAGGGAGTCTCCATGTCTGAGGTGGGTAAAATGAGTACCCAGCTTGCTGAGGGTAAAGTGTAAATGACTGGGGAAGGCAATTGAAAACCACCCCGTAAACGTAGTCTGCCTAATAAACGTTGCATGTGATGTCATCCCATGGATCAGTTATGAACCGGTGCTTGCACAGGGGACTACCTTTACCATGTCCAGAGGCAGTAAAGCTCAGAATACCAGTGCTAGGAGGCAACATCAGGGGAAGGCCTTGGCCTCTATGCCCTGTTGGCCTTCAAGATTGACTGCTGTATGAAACAGGATGCAGGACTTGATAATGCTCATCCTATATTCTTATGAGAAGAGTCTTCTGCAAATGTGCAATGATTATAATGTGCATGTTGCTCTCAGGCAGTGATCACTGGTGTGAGGATCCAGGCTATATAAATGCGCAAGCATGTCCCTGTGTTCAACTGGGAAAATACTGGAAAGTGGAATTATACCTGTAGCTAGAACGCCTGAAACGGATCAGCCTTACATCTATATCTACAAATACACACACACACATAACCTGGGTCTGCTTATTTTTTTCTTGCAAGTTGACTGGAAGCTCTTTGAAGAACATTGACTCATCCACTGCATATGTGATTTCCATAAGACACCCTGATGCCTTGGGATTAATTAGGATAGAAATAAAAACAAATGAATTTTTAAAAGCCTGCTGTGACAGCTCTCCATTTGGTCTGTCACCCAGCCAAACTAGCAAAGTGGGAGCTGTGCATGTCAGTCCACTGTCTTGATTTAAATAGGCATGGCTAGACCATGCCAGATATACCTAGGAGGGAAAAACATCATACAATAGCTAGTGGAGTAGTCTTAAGATTTATAAAAGGAATGACAGTTTTGAATTGCCCAGTTGGAAACGTTAATGCATTTTTTGAGTGCACCAGTTCAGTTAGAAAATGCAGTTTCTGATATGGGTTCTTTGTGCTCAGGGACAAAACTGCAGTATCTTTTCCCCACCTGATTGCACTAACCAAATTTGATAGAAATATTACTGTTAAAATTGACCTGGCTTTGCAGCAATTGCATATACATGCTGTACAATGTATAAACTATGTAGAAATGCCAGAAAAGAAACAAACATTTTGGGAACCCCAGTAATGAAAATGGGTGAAACAAAAAGGAATCCAATGGGTCATATTTGTATATCCCTACTCCCCTTGGATCCACTGGTCTTTTGTTGTTGTTGTTGACACATGTTTTAAGATATTGCAAAGAAAATATGAAAGGGGGGCATTCATATCCAATAGCTCAGTTACAGCAAGAATAGAAAATTACCTGTAAATGGCAAATCACTGGCTTATGAGCGGCTTGAATACTAATTTATTATTCCGATTTCATACCTGGCCAATCTGATATCCTTGGGAGGCCTGCTAAGTGACACAAAGACCATTTTTATTCATGGGGCTTTTCTCCCCAAATGGGAACCCAAAGTAAGCTACGACATCACTCTCCCATCTTCTGTTTTATCCTCACAACAACCACTCTGTGAGATAGGCCAGGATGAGAGAGAGGGAGAAGATGACGGGCCCAAGGTTGCCCAGTGAACTTTCACGACTGAGGAGACCGAAGATTAATCCCAATGAGTGGTGAGCACAAGGAGGTCTGACTGAGAACTTAAGGACCTGTTGTGGTTGGCATCACACTCCTCTTACAGGACCAGGTCCGTAGTTTGGGGGCACTCTTGGACCCACGCCTACTGCTGGATAAGCAGGTGGCAGTTGCAGCCAAGAGTACCAGAGGCAGGAGTGCCAGCTTCGGGCCAGCGTGGTGTAGTGGTTAGGAGCGGTGGACTCTAATCTGGAGAACCGGGCTTGATTCCCCACTCCTCCACATGAGCAGCAGATCTAATCTGGTGAACTGGATTTGTTTCCCCACTCCCACACATGAAGCCAGCTGGGTGACCTTGGGCTAGTCACAACTCTCTCAGAACTCCCTCTGCCCAACCTTTCTCATAAGGTGTCTGTTGTGGGGAGGGGAGGGGAAGGGAAAGTGGTTGTAAGCCAGTCTGATTCTCCCTTAAGAGGTAGAGAAAGTCAGCATATAAAAACCACTTCTTCTTCTTCTTCTTCTTCTTCTTCTTCTTCTTCTTCTTCTTCTTCTTCTTCTTCTTCTTCTTCTTCTTCTTCTTCTTCTTCTTCTTCCCCCCTACCTCACAGGGCTGTTGTGAGGATAAAATGGAGGAGAGGAGAATGATATAAGCCACTTTGGGTCCCCATTGGGGTGAAAGGCAGGATACAAATAAAGTAAAAAAAAAGGTAAAGGTGCAAAATTCAAGGTGTTGGTCTTGACCTTTAAAGCCCTATATGGCTTGGGACCAGCATACCCGAAGGACCACCTACTCCCTTACAAACCTACCTGACTGCTACAGTCATCTTCCAAGGCCTTGCTTTGGGTGATTAGGCAGGTGGCAACTGGGGGGGGGGGCTCAGGTGTGGCACCAAAACTCTGGAAGTCTTTCCCCAGGGAAATTCATCCGTCCTCTTCTGTTGCCATCTTCTGTGAGTGGGTTAAGACTTTCTTGTTCCATCTGGTATTTCCTCAGTGATCTCTCCTTTCTGCCTTAAATTTTAATTACTGTTTTTATGTTCTTGAAAGGGTATTTTAGCTTTGGTTTTAATTGTTTTAATGATGTGTTTTTGCTTAGTTTTAATGGTTTTTAAGGGGTGCTTTTAAGGCAGAAACGCAGGGTATAAATGTTGAGAAATAAATAAAGATAGAAATTCAAACTCTGTGAGCCTAGTCAGACATTCTAACCATCATACCAGGCTGGCTCCTTCCCTAAAACCACCCTTGTCACTGTCCCAGAGCAGCTCACATTCAGATATGCAGTGATTGTGAACACAGGGGACTCATTTAATCCTGGTGAGGAATACCAATCACTGGGAAAGATAGAAACCTCTCTTTAAGGGTGGCCCCATTTGGATGTCTTGACTAACTGGAGAGAAAGACTTCTGCCTTCTCAAGATTGGCATGCCATGCACGAGAAGGAGGGCGATGCCCAGAGGAAAACTCCATTTTGTTCATGGTGTCTGAACTGAGCTCCCCAGGGCTTCGTGCCTTCATGCGGATTTGAACAGGAGGCTCTTTGAGCAAAATCGAGCACTCTCACCACCACACAACGCTGGCTCTTCCTCTCTTTTGTTTAGATGAGCAAAAAGGAAGCAACTTTTTCCGCCGCTGACTCTCTCCTGCCTATTATCATGTATTAACTGAATGTGCCATTCCTTCCTAATCAAAGGCCTTTGCAGGAAACACGGTTATTGAGAGAAAATCTGCCCCCTCACCCCAAGCTTAATTCCAAAGCTTTCTACCTGCCAAGCTCTCTGTTTCAAGCCTAACGTTCCACAAGATTTTCCCTTCAGCTCCCTCTTTAGTTTTTTTTTAAAATTCTTTAGGCTGAAATGTCAGACTATTTCTTACAAACCAAAGAGATCTGACATAATTGCAGCGCGACTAGAAGGCAGGCTGACTCTGCCGTTGAACTCGGCTCTTTGGGGATGCACCAACTTGCACGGGAGTTTTTTCCTTTTTTTCCTCAGGAAAAGTAATGTTTAAGAGGAAATATGTGATAAATTAATAAGTGTAATGACAAGCTTAATACGAGGCCTTCTTCAACAGTTAGAATCTCTAGCAGCGTCTGAGAAATTAACATTCATCTGGGAGATATGCTTTGACTTGGCTAATCATTTTTGGTTTTTTTTTTAAAGAAAATATAATGACCTACTTCTTGAGCAGCCTCAATAATGTGCCCTAAAACATAATTATAGCCTTAGCATTATAGAATATTTGGGGGTTTTTCTTTTCTATTCTTTTGTTGATGTGCAGTTTAATAAGTTGGTTAATTTTAGCTGAAGTGCTATTGAGCTGCACTGAACCAATGACCTTGTCATAGCTGGCGAGGCACAGGGTTTAGATTGTCAGGCTAGGATTGTCAGCTGGGACCCCGTGTATGAATTCAGCCATGGCAGCTTGCCAGGTGACGCTGGGCCAGTCGCTCTTTTGCAGCCTAGCCTACCTCACAGGGTTGTTACGAAGACAAAATGGAGGAGGGGAGAAATATGCACACCACTTCAAGCTCCTTGGAGGAGGAGCAGAATAAAAATTTATTAAAGACATAAACAGCTGACAGATCACCAATTCCTCTAGCTCAATAATGTCTCCTACCAGCAATGGCTCTCAAGCAGAGAAAGCCGCTTTCCAACACAGGAGTCCCTTTAAGAGGAGATACCAGGGACTGAATCTGGGGTCTTCTGAATGTCGAGCGAGTGATTTGCCACTAAGCCAACATCCCTACCCACTGGCCTGCTCAGGAGATGACCTCTTATGCCTACATTAGAGTCAGCAAGTCTCCATAAACTCCTTATTTACCAGGCTCCGTCCTGCTTTCTAATACATTTCTTTAAACTGTTTATGCCCCATTCCCCCAGACCAGTGCTCTCTAAGCCACCTCTAAACAACTACCGAAGCTATTAGAGAACCACACTAAAAATATCTAACCCATCAGATGAATGAGCTTTAAAAAAACAAACAAAAAAACCCCAAAAAAGGCAGGCTCTCATTATAAAACAAGTCAAAAGCCAATCAACAGAGGACTTCAATCGCTGATCAACAGGAGCAGGCGATTCACACAACCTCATGAAGGAGTGCTATAAAAAGGGACAAGATAATCACCAGTTCTTGGGATAGGAAGAACAACCACAAAATTGAATAGGAAGAACCATCGTCAAACTGGAGCAATTTTTTAAAAAAAAAATCCACAAAACTAGCACAATGCTTGGGAAAAACCAATGGCTTGGGTCCAGGCTAACATTTGTACAAGTGCAAGGACTTCCACCCATGCAGCATGATTTTCCTACCTTCCTGGGGCAGCCTGAAATGGCTCCTGAAATGACCCCCAGAGTGTGGTTGCAGAGAGTGTTCACCAGCAACAGGATTTCGGGAGACATTTTGGACTGTCATGGATGGGGAGAGGTGAAAAAACCATGCTCCATGGGTGGAAGTCCCTGCGGCCATGGAAAAGTCTGTACCCACCCCTACATTTATGCCTGGACCAATGGGCATTTCTTTACAAAAGGCAGCTTTGGTGCATTTGTATAGGTGTTTGCGTGTGCACGTGCACACAAAACACACATGCGCGGATGGTTTAATCGGAGAGCTTCCTTTCACGCAAACGTGAATCTCATCCATTTCTGATGGAGAACAGATAAGAAAAATGTAATCATGAGCCAGGCAAAGGCTTATCAAATAAGGATCCCAGGGATACGGAGGAGTTCCGTCCTACACTTCATGGTCAAGTACTTCTTTGAAGTTCCCTCTTGATTTCTACAGAGCGGGCACACACACATATTCACCCCCCCCCCGAAGCACTCAAACAGTTTCCCTGGCTAGACCCCTAAGGCGCTCTCCCCCCCCAGTTTAAAATACTTCAAATGGAATAGCCATTTTATTATACACAATTTCCATTTAACTCTCAAAACACCGACAGCAGAAAAATTCATCCCAGTTGGGCTCCCAGCTCGACTTCCAAGCCACAGACGTTATTCCTTAAATTTATGCATCAGCAACGCGACTGGAGCTTCCTTTAGAGCAAACCTAATTATTTCAGGTCAAAGAATAAAGGACTTCAGTTAAGGAGTGGCCCTGAACATTTCCTCTGTTTTGTAGAGCGGAATGAATTAATTTTAAAGAACAGGTCATGCCGAGGCAGAAGATTCCGACGGTTTCTATTTGATTTGCAAAGCTTTCGTACCAAGATTGATTGGGATTCATGCCGCGTAACAGAAGAATATATTTGCTTTCTACATTCACTTCATTTAAATTAGGGTTCAGTGAGGTGGAGCTTTGTATCAAAATGTACAGATGAAGGCAGCCTCTGAACACTTTGGGAGACAGCCAATGTATTCAGGTAGTTGGACGCTTAATTAAACAATAGAACTGTTTACTTAGGGTTTACATTTAGACAGGTTTATATTTTATAAAAGGTAAAGGTGCCGGGTGCAAGTGCCGGGTCATCACTGACCCATGGGTTGACCTCACATCACAACGTTTTCTAGGCAGACTATGTTTCAGCGTGGTTTGCCATTACCTTCCCCAGTTGTCTTCCCTTTACCCCCAGCAAGCTGGGTACTCATTTTACCGACCTCAGAAGGATGGAAGGCTGAGTCAACCTTGAGCCGGCTACCTGAAACTGACTTTTGTTGGGATCAAACTCTGGTCACAAGCAGAGCTTTGACTGCAGTACTGCAGCCTACCATGTTGCACCACAGGCCTCTATTTGAAGTTTATAAAAACAATCAATCGCACAAAGAGTGGACACAGAGGACATTTTCCTCCCCCTTTCATTATGTTACAACTTGGGGTACCCAATAAAATTAATTATTGATACACTCGGGGCAGACAACAGAAAACCTTTTTCACCTTGCACCTACTAAACCCGTGGAATTCATTACCCCAAAATGAGATGAAGGCAGCTAGCTGAGGGTCAAACCACACCAAACCCTGGAAGATCCAAAAAGGGATCTCTAGCATTGTTGTTTTTTAACTTCTTAATAGCAACCAGCGCAAGGGGTGGATTTCAGGTGGGGTGCGTTGTATGGAGGGGGAGATTTTTCACTCTCCCCCACTACACACATTGTTCCCAACCAGAAATTGCTCTCCAAAGCTATCTGCCCTGATGCTGAAAACATTATCTGCATAACTGCTTGTGGCCCCACACTGGAGCAAAACAGCAGCTCCAAGAGACATGAAATCAGGGTCGAAGGGGCTAATACCTCTCCTGAGCCACACCCGTATCTAAATGGAAGCCTCTGTGCCTTCATTCATGCAGCCTCATCCTTGCCTCTAGATCCTTGACCCTCATCTCTTAGAAAAATGGATTAAAATGTCTAGAGGATAGGTGTATCCATGACTATTTGTCATAGTAGCCAGATGCATTTTTATTTACAGAACCAGTAGACCTCCAGGTACCAGATCTTGTGGTCCAAAGACAGGGAACTACCGTCATCCTTGTACCCTGCTTGTGAAGTTTCCAAGGTACCCATTTAGGGCATGGTTAGAAACAGGAAGCTGGACTAGATGGTTCCTAGTCCGATCTAGCAAGGCAGGTGCTCTTACAACAGCATGCCATCATGCAGGATGCAGAAGACTTAGAAGGCTAGGAGTTCCAGAAAGTATGAAGGTTTGGATAGGATGTAAGTGTTGGGACTCAGGTCGTTTATGCATGGGTTCTTTCACTCACATTTGCCCTCCAGCTGATTTGGTTGTTCCTTGGAGTTATGCACAAGTTTCCCCTCCATTAGAGATGACCTCATGCCCAGCCCTCACAAATCCCAGGACTTCCCATCTATAATCTGATTCTTCCCTTCCCCTGAGCTCAGCCAGCTTGAAATCCCCATGCATAAGGCAAAATGCAGGACACAGAAGCTTTCTTTCTCTCACAGCCAATTTCAATTCAATTCAAATGCTTCCTGCTTCGTTGGAGCTCTTTCTGAGCAGAAGAAAGGCTTTTTAAAAAGGAGGCTTAGATTTCTCCCCCCCCTTTCAGATTGCTCTGTTTTTTGTTTTTTCTTAAAATGCTTTTTTATTTGGCAATTGGGTTTTGGGGGATTTTCTCTCACAGTAAATTCTACATGGTAAGCCAATTACAAAGCAGCATTTAAAGGGCCAGGGACTTGATTTGAGCTTGGAGACTGCTGGTGCAGAGATTCCCAACAGGAAGGTGTGGGTCCAGCGAGCAACGAACCCCAGGTAAAACTCCCATGTATAAATGACCAGTGTCAATTCAGCTAGTGACCAGGGGGGATTCGCTCTGTGAGTTATCACTGAACTCTGGCTGGAGAGGAGAATTCAGCTGCAGAGAATTCAGCCACCTACCCTGGGAAGCATTCTTGGATCAACTGGCCAGATTGGATCAGGTGACTCTCCTAGACAGCTTTGGGGTCAGATCAGGCTTACTTGCTAAAGAACCTGGATGCTTGTTCTTGCTAACAAAACAGATGGCTTTTCCCTGTAGCTCCCACACAAGATCCAGGTCTGACAGCAAGAAAGAAATCAATGTGCTTCTCCCTTATGGGAGAAAGTTTTAGGAGTAACTTCATTTAAGATTAACTAACTCTTACCTGTTGCACTATGGTTGTTAGTTCCAGGCACAGTTGAACAATGTTATTTTTCAGCAGAGAGTATTCTGTCACACTGACAAATGGAGACCTATCAAGAAGGAATTTAAAAAGTTATGAGCATTCTCATTCAAAGTGCCTGCAAACCAGACTAACACACTATAATAAATCGGTTCTATTCATATTTCCAATAAACAGAGTCTGATCAATGAATGTGTACATACCGATTTTTTTAAACTTTATGTAGTATTGATGGTTATATTCCCAACTGTTCATAGCCCAAAAGGAAAACAAAGGTTTTTCTAGAAAACTCAGTCAATTGGCTTCATTAACCTTCTCTCCCGCAACATTAATAGCTGCACTGGTACTAAGCACAAAGCTCTAGGCAGAAGATAAGTCTAAGTAGGTTTTAGGACCTTACTTAGGTACAATCAAGGGAGACAGGAAAACAAATCTTCTGAGCATCTTTTACATGGAAACAGCAGCCATGTGGTGAATGAAGGGATTAATCACACTTGACAAAGTCCTTGGCCATTTCATAGAATCATAGAGTTGGAAGGGACCACAAGGGTCATCTAGTCCAACCCCCTGCACAATGCAGGAAATTCACAACTACCTCCCTTCCCCACACCCCCAGTGACCCCTACTCCATGCCCAGAAGATGGCCAAGATGCCCTCCCTCTCTTCATCTGCCTAAGATCATAGAATCAGCATTGCTGACAGATGGCCTCTAGGGAAAGAACGCTTACCACCTCCCGAGGAAGCCTGTTCCACTGAGGAACCACTTTAACTGTTAGAAAATTCTTCCTAATGTCTAGACAGAGACTCTTTTGATTTAATTTCAACCCACTGGTTCTGGTCCGACCTTCTGGGGCAACTGAAAACAACTCAGCACCATCCTCTATATGAGTACTTTAAGATGGTTATCATATCCCCTCTCAGTCTTCTCCTCTTCAGGCTAAACATACCCAGCTCCTTCAGCCTTTCCTCATAGGACTTTTTATGCATGGCTGTTTCCTCACAGTTACCCCGCTGACTTCTTGGGGGCTTTGCTTTGACTATGCATGCGTTTTTCGACCGTCAGAGGTCGCCTCATTCTCCTCCCATGTTTCCGTGCATTTTGCCAGTGTTTTCTGGCTTTGTATTTAACCAGCATCTGGAAAATGCAGGGGAAATGCGCAGAGAGAGCAAGGCAACCTGTGGTGGTCAGAAAATGCATACCTAATCAAAGCAAAGCCCCCAAGAAGTCAGCAGGGTGACTGCAAGGAAACAGCCATGCATAAGTGGCCCTTGTGACCCTTATAGGTCCTGGCGACAGACATGCTCTGGGAGTTCCATGCTCAAAACTTAATGCACAGGCACACATTAGCCCAATTTGGATCAGGACTGCAGTGTGTGGAGAAAGGGGGGCCACATCTTTCCCTCACGCCATTTTCCTGACCTGAAATGGCCCAGGAGCTGCCGTTTTCCCTGTAGGGAATCTAATACGTAGCCCGTCAATACATGCAAGTTTCCTTAATGGGGCAAACGGTTGTTCCCCAGGGCCATTTCAAGTCAGCATGGAGGGAGCGCTTGAGACCCCCCTCTCAACAGGACTTGCAGCAGACATGTGAGGGTCATGGGGGCTTTGTAATATGTGATTAGGCCTTCAGTATGGATCAGTCATGTGGGGAGGAGTAAGGGGGTTAGCCCTTCTCCATCTGCAATTCTGCTGTTAGCCCTGGAAATGTAAAGAGTCAAGCACATGTTTTTGCTCATCTTGTTTCCCTTTCCAAGGCTAACCGTGTGAGTGTTAAGGAGTTAAGCTTTGATTGGCAAAACTACACAGAAGGGAAGAGCTAAACCTTCATTCCTGCTCATACACAAAGCCTCAGTCAGGCTGCCATTTCCATATTTAAAACCGTGGGAAGCCACTGACCTTTCATCATCTTGTCTATTCATCAGGCCCTTGGACTCAAAACTTTAAAGGTTGGATCCAGACAAATCTGCATGCTTTTTGCATTTATTTATTTACATCCTGCTTTTCTCCCCAGGTGGGACTCACAGCAGCTTACAATATCATTCTCCTCTCCATTTCTTCACAACAACAACCCTGTGAGGTGGGTCAGGCCGAGAGTATGTGACGAGCCCAAGGTCACCAAGTGAGCTTCCATAGCAGAAATGAGGATTCAATCCCGGATCTCTAAGGTTGCCAGCTCCGGGATGAGAAATACCTGGAGATTTTGGGGGTGGGGCCTGAGGAGGGTGGGGATTGGAGAGGGGAGGGACTACAATTGGCCATTTTCTCCAGAGAACAAGATCTCTGCCACCTGGAGCTCAGCTGTAATAGCAGGAGATCTCCAGCCACCACCTGGAGGTTGGCAGCCTGACGGATCTCCCAGGATCCGAGTCCAACACTGTAGCCATTATGCCACACTGGCTCCCAACTTGCAATCGCTGCCAATGCCTCTTCTTGCTGAAGACCCCCTTGTGTCTTTCCCCTAGTCCCCAAGAGCAGCATTTCAAGGAGATTCGTGAGCTGCAGTGGGAGAGGTTATATGGGAAAATTTCCAATCCACTGATGGGAAATTTGGTCTAGATCCGTTTCTGTTTACATGCAGGGAACTGCAGAGATTGTAGTTCCATGAAAGGACCAATACCACGGCGGCACACACGGACTCCTGCCAGATGCTCAGGCTTGGTCTACACCCACACAGGGTTACCAGGGGGAGCCTGAGGAGGGCAGGGTTTGGGGAGGGGAGGGACTTCAATGCTATAGAGTCCAATTGCCAAAGCGGCCGTTTTCTCCAGGGGAACTGACCTCTATCAGCTAGAGATCTGTTGTAATAGCGAGTACCTGGAGGCTGGCAACCCTACACCCATAGCAGGGAAAGGAAATCTGAGATGGTCAAATGAGGTGAACCAGTTCAGACTACAAGGGAGAGAATCATGTTTTTGAACTGTTCCAAAGAAAGAACAAAAGAACACTTCCATGCAAGTAGCAAACTGGTATAGGATATTCATAACAGTACCCATCTCTCTATTGCCAAGGGATTTTTACAGTTTTATTTTAAGGAATTATTTGTGATCTGCCATGAGAACACCACTGAGAGGCAGGATAAGAAATATTGTCAGTAAACAAAAGTACAGCAGAGAACTAGCTAGTCTTAACTTCTCTCCCATGAACACATAAAGCTTATCCCAAGTCAGACCAGTGGTTTGTCAAAGTCAGTCTCATCTACTCTGAGTAGGGTTGCCAGCCTGAGTTTGGGAAATACCTGGAAAATTGGGGGGGTGGAGCCTGGGGAGGGCGGGGTTTGGGAGAGGAGGGACCTCTGTGGGGTATAATGCCATAGAGTCCACCTTCCAAAGTGGCCGTTTTCTCCAGGTGAACTGATCTCTGTCACCGGGAGACCAGTTGTAATCCCAGGAGATCTCCAGCCACCACCCGGCGGTTGGCAGCCCTAACTCAGAGTGACAGAAGCCTTCCAGTGTTTCAGATCTGGGTCCTATTGTCTGCTACCCGATCCTTTCAAGGGGAAATGCTGCAGACTGAGGCTAAGACCTTCTCCCCACTAAATTATGGTCTATCGCTGAGCCACAGCCCCTGGCTCTGATAGACTAGTCTGCTTTCTTTACTTGCAAGGTCTTTTTAACACAGCAGAGATCAAATCAGCATTACTCACTTACAGCCACAGTTGGATTCAGAATCTCAATGAGCACGGCTGGCAAAGATCTATGCCAGAGCCCTTGGAGACTCATCCTCAGTACAGGCCTAAACAGCACTTAAGCTTGTAAAACTCTTTAAGCTCACAAAAGCCTTTATGGTGGTAAGAGACAGAGGGGGTTACCGCACTTGTATTCCCAGCGATGTATTAAGAGTTTGAAAATGTTATGAAAAATACTGTTCGCACTTTCTATGTATTCCCAGCGATGTATTAAGAGTTTGAAAACGTTATAAAAAATACTGTTGGCACTTTGTTTGGCCCCTTTAGTTGTGAAGACGTCTTCCAACCATTTATAAGCCGTGGTATCCAAAACCCTTTTAAAGCGATGTTTTTTACAACATTTTCAAACTCTTAATACATTGCTGGGAATACAAAGTGTGGTAACCCCCAGAGTCAGGAAATAAGAACCCAGCCTAAAATTTATGTCCACCCTGGCCAAGCAAAAAAAAACTTGCTTTCCCCCAAATTGATAAATGACCATTCGGCTTCTGTGCTCAATTACTCCTTATCAGCATTGCTGAAGAACAGATAAGACCATTACCCCAGAGTCACCTTTCTGTGACATGCAAATTTGTTCACTTCAGGTAGGTCTGAATTCATCTCAAGTAGAGTGGAACCAACATTACTTCCCTGATTTTGGGAAGCATTTTTTGTTGGCGACGCAAAAGATAAAGCTTTCCCTTTTAGCGTTCTTTGGGGAGAATTAATTGCCTTCACCTGCCCTCACTCAATTGCCCTCATTCAGCCATGTTACCAAGCACAAATCTAATTTGTTGTGCTTTTATTTGCTGGCAGCCAGAATTACCATCATGTCACACATAGCTTTAGGACAAGATTCCATTCTTGACATGGTCCTTCTTTGGGTGAAGGTGCCCATGTGACTAATACAGAATGAAAGAAGCCATGACAGGTAGATCAGAAAAAGTGGCAGAGAAGGAAACAGCAGCTACGAAAATGATGGTATCAAAGAAGACACGACAAAGATCAAAATTGTCTGCATGGTCTTAGCTTCCGCCACCCCACTCAAATTGCTAGTTTCAACCCCAAAATTGAAACAGGTAAATATTTGACACCACCCTAATTTCAAACATTGTTTGATAGAGGCAAAACTACTCCAAATTTTGCAACCAGCTCCTAAAGGACACCTGGTTCACTGTCTCCTCAAATGAGGACAAATTTACAACCCTTGAATTTTACAACAATTGAATGTTGTGGGAGGAGGGGAATTTAATATCTTAAAAATGTCGAAAACTACATTACCTGTCCAGCCAGGCAAGCAAGTTCTTGGCAGCACCAATCAGGTCAACCACAGAGGTAAGAAAATCATTTGGCAGTCTTCGGGAGGCCCTGCCATCGTAATGGCCGCTCCTCCTTCTACCCGTTATGAAGTTCTGAAGGTTTTTGGCCGAGGCGTTCAACTTGTGAGAGAGCGTTCGCAGGTTCTCCGTCTCCAATCCATAATTCTGAAAGCAAACAAGAAGTCTGGTACAGCTTTCAAGCAGGAAACCAAATGACTACAAACATTTAAAACCATTTCTCTCTGCCCAGTGCTTGGCACCTTAACAATGCCATGGTGGCAAAGCATCAGAAAAACTGGTTGTTGACTATGAGGCAGGGATCATGTCTTGCCCCCAGCACAGATCCAACTACCAATTTGGACGACCAAACTAGAGCCTTGATGGGGCCATTGGGCATCTGCAGACCAGTTCAGGAAGGAGAATGCCAGTATTGGACCCAGACCCAGAGATCAGCAGCCCAGACCACCATAACAGATAGATTGACTTCTCTGTGGAGCATCTCCTTGTGTCCCACAAGATTCTACATAAATCCAATCTGCATAGCCTGAGGTAGCTAAAATAGAGCGAAGGATTGGGTATTAGGGCCTCCACCAAGATATAAGATGTTGGAGTAAGTGGCCTGTCTTGGGGGTTATCTGTGGTCCTGCTAGCTACGTTGTAGTGATACTTGTTCACGCCAGTTTTCCACTCAGCCAAAAGATGATCTGTTCTCTGGGCTATTCTCCTTTCCATCCCAGACAACTCCAGGACAACTTCTGTCCTCCCCAGTCAACAGACTTTATCTTAACACCTCCATGTTCAAGCAGCCAAGGACAACTGTCCTTGTCTCTCCATCACGTGTGTGTGTGTGTGTGTGTGTATAAATCCCAATATATATAATGTTATATTAATCCCAACAATGTTACATGAATCCCAACAGCCTTAACTCCAACATTTTTCCTATACATATTATTTTTACAAGTTCCAAAAATTGCTACTCCAGTATTTTTATATCAGCCCCCAAACCCAAGCTCCCCCATCTCCTCTCAACTTACTAAGGGCAATTACTATTTGTTATTCCCTCTAGCTCTGAGAGCATATGAGACATGAATAGTGTGCTTCAAGATGAATGCGGACATCACAAAATTTGGACAATGCTTTATCTGCTGCTTCTGTAATCCTCCAATACAAGCTGCCTCACAGTGTCTTGATGTAGCACAGCTGTGTATGCACCCTAGAGAGGGATGTCCAATATCATATCAGAATATGAGCCAATTTAGGTTTCCCCAGTAAAGCTTAATACAGTAATAATTCTGACTCATGGTCTCTACAGCCATGATGGATTTCTTTGGCAATGAGACAGGGAGAAATAAGACAGGAGGAGGCTGATCCTTGGAAAGGATCCAGAGCTGTAAAGCAAGGGCAGGGGGTTATTTTCTCCATGTATGCAGAGTTAGAAATCAATCACCTGATCCCCTTCCAGGAGGAGGGGGAGCCCAGAGTCAATAGCCATGGACTAGTTAGTAATGCCCTGACAATCAGGTTATCATCCCTATAACCATTTCTGATCAGGGCACATGAAAGTGTTTGTCCTCCTGTACCGTCCAGCCCACCAGGTAAAATCTGCCCCTAAGCCCTGCTCTCTGTACCCCTGCCTTCAAAAGTGAGCCAAGTTGCCACTAGAGACAGGGCATTTACTGTGGTGGCACCTTGCCTTTAGAACACTTTCCCCCTTAAAGCTCACCTGGTACCTACCTTACTGTCACTTCGGTGCTAAGCTGAAACGTTATCTTTTTACCCAGGCTTTTAATCAGGGTTTTTTATCTATACACTTTTAAAAAATGGTCTGCTTCTGGTCTGTTTTATGGATACTTTTATGCTGGTTATGCCCCTGGGCTGGTTTTTAATGGCTCGATGCTTTGATATTGTCGACTCATTATTTTAATTGTAAGCCACCTCAAGCAGGACTCAGATGAGGTGGCACAGAAGCCTCTTAAATAAACTAGTCAATCGAGTGATGTAGATGGGGCAGCAGGGGGAGGCAGAAGCAGCCATGACAGCAACACACAAAGGCCTCATTGTGCTCTCTGTCATCACAAACCACACTTGGCCTCCCATTGTGCAGGAGGTTGGACTAGATGACCCTGGTGGTCCCTTCCAATTCTATGATTCTATGATCTATTATTTCATCAGCTCATCCTGCTTGCTTCTCAGAGTCCCCCTTTCTCCATTTCCTTGCTAACAAGACAAAGCCACCATGTTTGCCCATAATTCACCACCCCACCCCCCGGGAGCATGCCAACCTCCTATCAAGAAAGGCCATTATCACTATCAGGTACCGAAAGAGCAAAACCACCTCTAGAGCTGCTGCAATTCAAATCAGCCAATGCGTTCCCTCTCTCTGCCAGTCAGTTCCCAAGTGCCAAATAAAATGTGCCTCTTTTGTCAGCCTCAGCTGCCAGGAGGCAAGCATCACAGTCTCACCTGTTGTTTTAACAAGATGTAGAGCTTGTAGATATGCCCAAACACGTGGAATGGGCAAAAGGGAACCAGGCGGGGGTAATGACAATAAAATCTGCATCAGTTAGAAACTAGGTGGAGAACAGGGTTGCCAACCTCCAGGTCCAGTCTGGCGATCTCCCTGAATGACAGCTCATCTCCAGATGACTCAGTTCCCATGGAGAAAAGGGCTGCTTTGGAGGTCGGACTCTGTGGCATTATACACCCCCCAACGCTGCCCTTCCTAGGCTCCACCAACCAAATCTCCCAACCCAGAATTGGCAACTCTAACGGAGAAAGATTTGAATCCAGGGGACTACCAATGTGACCTGGCCCCATATGTCAGACCACATCTGATTATTTCTCCGATGCCCTTTAAGTTTTACCATCCGTGGGAACCACTTTTCTGCAAGTGGCCCCCACATTTTATTTTATTTATTTACTTCATTTATACTCTGCCTTTCTCCCCAATGGGGGCACAAAGTGGCTTACATCAATCTCTTGACCTCCATTTTATCCACACAACAACCCTGGGAGGTAGGTTAGGCTGAGAGAGTGTGACTGGCCCAAAGTCGCCCAGCAAGCTTCTATGGCACAAGTGGGGATTCAAACCCGGGTCTCCCAGATACTAGTTTGACACCCTTTACCACTACACCACACTGGCTGTTGGATGGGATAACATTTGACACAACCCTGTGGTTGGGACAATTGTGTGGGATTTCCCTAAGACAGTGATGGCGACCCTTTTAGAGACTGAGTGCCCAAACTGCAACCGAAAACCCACTTATTTATCACCGAGTGCCAATGCGACAATTTAACCTGAATACCACCCCCAGAGGGGGCCCAGAGGGAGAGGCTAGGGTTGCCAAGTTCCTCTTCGCCATGAGTGGGAGGTTTTTGGGGTGGCGCCTGAGGAGGGTGGGGTTTGGGGAAGGACTTCAGTGCCATAGAGTCCAATTGCAAAAGTGGCAATTTTTTCCAGGGGAACTGATCTCTATTGGTTGGAGATCACTTGTAATAGCAGGAGATCTCCAGCTAGTACCTGGAGATTGGCAACTAGTTCCTTAGTGTTTTCTCTCTACATATCAAGACAAATGGAAAGGTGTTTGGAGGATGGCTTGTGGGCACTTCAAAGGTGGAATAGGACTGCACGCCCCTCTGCCCGCACAGACCCAGAGGGTGCCGGAGAAGCTACTGGAGGGAAAGAAAGAAGGAAGGAAGGAAGGAAAGAAGGGAGGGAGGAAGGGGAGAAAGAAAGAAAGAAAAAGAGAGAGAAAGGGAGAAAGAAATGGAACGTGGGAGAGAAAGAAAAGTAGGGAAAGAAAAGGACAGAGGGAGACAGAAAGAAAGAGGCCATTTATGCATGGGAGGTTTTGCCTTGGATTTGCCACTCTCCTGATGCACATTTTCCCCATCCGGATTCTCAAAACTCTGCATGGGGACTTACAGATGAGTTTTGAGAATTTGGATGGGGAAAATGTGCATCTACAGAGTGGCAAATCCAAGGCAAAACCTCCCATGCTTGAATGGCCAGAGACAGAAAAGCCTTCCTTTTCTCTCTCTCTCTCTCTCTCTTGCTCACACACACACACACACACACAGCCCCCGCCTCCTCCCCCAGCAGAGAAGTGGGGGGCGCGCACACAGAACAGCCCGCAGCGCACGGGGCGCTGGGAGACCCTTCCCTTCTCACGGAGGCTCGGGGTCCTGCCCCGCTCCTACACACCCATGGAGGGCTGGGGCAGGTCCTGGGTGAGGGAGAAGGAGCTGGGAGAGGAAGGGTGAGGGGGCAGGAGAGGCAGAGCAGCCCAAGGAAGGCCAACAATGCGGCGGTGTGGCTCAGGCCCACCAGCCAGCTGGGCGGCGCGCAGGAAGGCATGCAAGGAGAGAAGGGGGGAATGGACAAGGGCCCAGAAGCCTTCCACAATCAGGCACCAGCTGCGAAGGGGGAAGAAGGGAAGGGGGACAAGAAGGGAAAAAGAAAAAAGAAAAAATCCTGCCCCGCTGCCAGCGAGGGGGGGAGGGAGGCGCCCCAGAGACTCCGCCTGACTTCCCGCCCTGCGGCTCACCAGCCACCAGCCCTGCCGCTGCGCCCTTTGCCTATGGACGGGGCTGGGTCCCGCCGCCTCCCACGTGCCAGGGGCGAGCAGCAGGAGGAGGAGGATCCCCCGCCCAGCTGGGCCTCCCTGCCACCACCTCCACCCACCCCTTTCAGAGTGGAGCTCCAGTGGAAAGGAGGCCCGTCTGGCGCGGAGGGAAGGAAGGAGGGAGGGAGCCTAGCCTAGCTCAGCGCCCCTCTCTGCCTGCCTGGCTTGCCCAGGCCCCTAAGCCCCCCGCCCAGAGGGGATCTCCCACCCACCTGGCCTGCCTGCCCCGAGGGGGGGATACGGCTGTGGGGCGCGGCGGCGGCAGGCTTGTGAGAGGCGAGCAGGGTGGGGCAGAGGGCACCTCCTTTGCTCCCACTGGCCAGCCACGCCACTCCGTCCGCACAGGCCCAGAGGGCGTCGGAGAAGCCGCAGGCCATGTTCCCCGCTCTCCCACCCGCCTGGCCGGCCGCGCACGCTCCAGCGGCGGCAATGGCGGCGGCTTCTGTGGGAGAGTTTGGGGGCCACCGCCAATGATGTCGGAGGTTCCCCCCCCGGCTACAGCCTCCCCCATCCGGGGCAGAGCCAGAAAGGCCAGCAGCTTGGAGGAACCGCGCGTGCCGGCAGAGAGGGCTACGCGTGCCGGAAGTGGCACGCGTGCCATAGGTTCGCCAACATGGCCCTAAGAAATCAGCACCCCCAACTTCCAAGTTGGAAAGACAGTGAAATGGCTCCTCACTCTCTCTCCCCACAAAGGATACCACCATCCAAAGGGTACTCAGCATCCTTTCTCTACAAGGAAGAAGGTACCACAAGGAAATTGGAAGCAAGTTGCCAACAAACACCCTGCAGAGCCTTCAATATTTGCATTTGCCAGTGTGGTGCAGTGATTAAGAACAGCGGACTCTAATCTGGTGAACCGGGTTTGATTCCCCACTCCTACACATGAAGTCTGCTGGGTAGGCTTACCAATTGCCTGGTGGGGGTGGGCAAAAGCCCGTCAACCCGCCAGGTTGCCCACTGACCAGCTGAGGGTTGGTGGGCAAAAAAGAGCTAGGTAGAGGGGGAGGCGTGCAATGTGCACATGTGCGACACGTGCATTTCGACGAAAACCATAGAGTTTCAGTGGAGATTGCTAGAGCGTCTGTGTTGCTTCTGGATCAGCGCATCATGTGGGTCATGCATGTGCATTGGGCAGGGTGTGCGTGCATATCACACGTCCCCAGCCATACCCTTGCAAAGCTTCTGCCGGTGGAGCAAAGGGCCCTGGCAACCCTACTGCTGGGTGACCTTGGGCCACTCACAGTTCTCTCCAAACTCTCTCAGCCCCACCTACTTCACAAGGTGCCTGTTGTGGGGAAGGGAATGGAATGTGATTATAAGCCGCTTTGAGACCTTAAAGGTATAGAAAAAGAGGGGTATAAAAACCAACTCTTCTTCTTCTTCATTTATCTTCCAAGTCTACCCATATATGGGGTGGGCTTGGTGGGCACAGACAACAGTACATAAACTGTAAGTGGCAGCCACGATGGAGCTTGCTGATCAGGCCCACCAGCTGTTTTCTCCTTGCAGCAGAGAGCCCAGGGAAGGAATACAGCATAACCCCCACAATGAGAAAAGCCTACGATCTCAAAAATCTCTTTTGGAAATGCTCCTGCTCTTTAACGACTGTTTCATATTTATGTTTCATGGGCCAGGTGCACATATCTTCATTCTTTGCCATTTAAAAAGAGAGTAGGATTATTCACAACAAAAGGGCATGTACTTACACAAAATACCATGTTTTTCAGCAGCTCAAAAGTCACTCTTTATACAGTAATGTGAAACTTCTTTTTTATTAAAAAAGAGACATCTAAACATGAACGTTATAGCTTTTAAATTTCTGTTTATTACCTGCAATATGGAAAAAAAACAAACCAAGTCATCTCCTACCAGGAAGAACATTCTGACATCTTAAGAATCAAAATGCTCAGAGAAAGCATGTATAAGAGTTGTAAACAGGGTTGCTGGGTGTGTCCCCCCACAGGCACCACTGGTGGGTGGGAGGGTAGGATTGCCATCTCCAGGTTGGGAAACTCCTGGAAATTTTGGGGTGAAGCCTGGGGAGGAGAGTTGCTATGGAGTTGCTAGAGTTGCTATGGAGATGCCACCAAAAACTGTCCAACTGGGATTAGGACCCCAAGGAGTCAAGTTTCTAGGTTGGTGGGGAGGAGGAGAGCCCAGGGTTGCCGGTGTGTGTGTGTGTAGGTTTGCCAGATCCTGGTTGGGAAACTCCTGGAGATTTGGGGGCAAAGCCTGGGGAGGAGCTGGACCTCAGTGGGCACAATGACATAGAGGCCACCCTCCAACACATCAATTTTCTCCAGGGGAACTTATATCTGTGGGTCTGGAGACAAGCTGTAATTCCAAGGGATCCTGAGGTCCCATCTGAAGGCTGGCATCCCTAGTTGTAAACCAAGGCAGAAATCTCAGCTTCCGGTATGATCAAGTACATTGAAAGTAGCAAAGATCTGTCCTTTCCACCTACCTCCCCTCTACACACACTGTAACCCTCCCAGCACTTGTCTCCTAACTGTAGTACAGACAAGGCCAACATTAAGCATTAGATGATGTAGATTATAGAACAGGGCCCAAGCAAGACTGCCATACTGTTAAAAAGTGAAATCATTAGTAGTTTTGGAATAGGATCCCATCAATATGCTGATGACACCCAATTCTACATTTCTTTACCCAAATCACCTGGTGACTCTATAGAGCAGTGATGGTGAACCTTTTAGAGACCGAGTGCCCAAACTGCAACCAAAAACCCACTTATTTATTGCCGAGTGCCAATGAGGCAATTTAACCTGAATACCACCCCCAGAGGGGGCCCAGAGGGAGAGGCTAGGGTTGCCAAGTTCCTCTTCGCCATGAGTGGGAGGTTTTGGGGGTGGCGCCTGAGGAGGGCGGGGTTTGGGGCAGAGGGCGCCTCCTTCGCACCCACCGGCCAGCCATGCCCCTATGCCCGCACAGGCCCAGAGGGCACCGGAGAAGCTGCCGGCCATGCCAAGTGTGGGCGCTCGGCTTTTGTTCCCCGCTCTCCCACCCGCCAGCGGCGGCAATGGCAGCAGCTTCTGTGGGAGAATCTGGGGGCCACCGCCAATGATGTTGGAGGTTCCCCACCCCTGGGCTACAGCCTCCCCCATCCAGGGCGGGGCAGAGCCGGAAAGGCCAGTGGCTTGGAGGAACCACGCGTGCCGGCAGAGAGGGCTACGCATGCCGGAAGTGGCACGCGTGCCATAGGTTCGCCAACACGGCTATAGAGTCTTGGAACCAATGCCTGACTGCTGCAGTTGAATGGCTGAGGGTAAACAAGTTGAAACTCAACCCTGACAAGAGGAGGTAATGTCGATGGGGAAGGTCAAGACCCTGAAGGATATGGAGCTCCCCACTTTTGATGAGCCCAGTTGTCTCTTGCTGGTTCAGTTAAGAGCCCAATGGTAATTCTGGATCCAGCTTTATTGTTGGAGGAGTGAGTTGATGCAGCTGCAAAAAAGGTGTTCTATGAACTCCACTTAGCTTGGAAGATGGCCCCCAACCTTGACTTGGCTGACCTGGCCATACGGATCCATGCTATAGTTACCCTTGACTATGCCCTGTGCACGGGGCTGCCCTTAAAGACAACTCAGAAACTGTATTTGGTACAGAATCCAGCAGTCTGAGCTACTATCAGGTCCTAAGTGGAATCAGGTGCCAAGTGAAATTTCAGTACTGTGTGTGCAAAGTGCCATCAAATCACAGCCAACTTATAGCAACCCCTGGTGTGGTTTTCAAGGCAAGTGATTATGCTGCTCAAGATTTGTGAATCAAGGAGCTTCTGAGGGAGAAAGGAAAGGAAAGCGATTAAGCTGAGGTGGTTTGCCATTGCCTTCCTCTGCAGAGTCTTCCTTGGAGGTCTCCCTTCCAAGTACCGACCCAGTTTAGCTTCTGAGATCTGACAAGATCGGGCTATACTATACCATTCCACATCCCTCCCATTTCAGTATAATACAATTGCATTCTAGCATGTTTCCCCCCCCCCCATCTCCTTGAAGAAATAACCATTCCAACACATGAATTGGCAAAGGTCTTTGTCTCACTTAACACGCACCAATTTGTTTTGGATGGAATTGTTCCTTTCCATCTTTGTTTGTGCTTTTCAGAGACTGACACCGTCAGAAACCGTTGCAAAGCGACAGGCCAAGCGACTCCAGGGCTTTGTGGCTGGAGAGAGATAGTTTTGTTTGTCTTTCCCCAAGTGGTGACGATTGTCAAAAATATAAGAGGACAGAGAAGGTGAGAGAGTGTCTGGTTCACAGAAGAGGAAGGAAACTGTAATGTATTCATTAGTGAATTGTTATTTATTCTTCCGACAAAACTATTCTTGCCTGCCACAGGATATTTGAGCAGAACATGGGAAAACAATTTCTTTAAGTGCTCGTCTGTATTATCAAAACACTGCTACAAAAGAAATGAGAAAGCCGGGTGCTAACTAAAAACAAAAGATGTGTGCGTGTGTAGAGGGGGGACAGAAACATGGCTGTTGTCCCCCAACCTATTACATGACAACTGGATACTGTGCTTTTGCCTATGAACAGGGACTTACAAGATTTGCCCATAAACATTAACATGTTGCACAGGGGTTAGTGTATCAGATTAGGATCTGGAGACCCCGTTTTGAATCCCTGCTCTGCCATAGAAGCTCACTGGGTGACCATGGGCCAGTCTGATAAAATGGAGGAGGGAGGAGAACAACGTGTGCCACCAAGTTCCTTGGAGGATGGGAGTGATAAAAATGCACTTAATAAATAAAGTGTGGGGGAAAACATAAATTCACAAGAGGCAGTTGTGCTGGTCCATTAGAGACTAATTCACAGGAACAGCCAACAGGCACCTTTATTAGAACCAAAGACCCAGCAAATATTTCTGTGATCTTGATTTCCCTATAAAAAATTTGCAAGTGTCCCAAAAAAGGGAGAAGGTTTCTGAACAATGATCACAGAACTGCAAAGAAAGGAGAAATGTTTCCTACAAATAGCTGCACAATTAAGGCAGTAGCTAGCCAGTCACCCAGTGAACACCAGTTAGGCTGGGCCACCACTAGCCCAAATTAATACATGAACATAAGAACATAAGAAAGGCCATGCTGGGTCAGACCAAGGCCCATCAAGTCCAGCAGTCTATTCACACAGTGGCCAACCAGGTGCCTCTAGGAAGCCCACAAATAAGACGACCGCAGCAGCATTATCCTGCCTGTGTTCCACAGCTCCTAATATAATAGGCATGCTCCTCTGATCCTGGAGAGAACAGGTATGCATCATGACTAGTATCCATTTTTACTAGTAGCCATGAATACTCCTCTCCTCCAAGAACATGTCCAATCCCCTCTTAAAGTCTTCCAAATTGGCAGCCATCATGACCACATCCTGGGGCAGGGAGTTCCACAATTTAACTATGTGTCATGTGAAGAAATACTTCCTTTTACCTGTTTTGAAATCTCTCACCCTCCAGTTTCAGCAGATGACCCTGCATTCTAGTATTATGAGAAATAATACTACTCCCTCCATCCCATGCATCATTTTATAGACCTCTATCATGTCTCCCCTTAACCACCTTCTTTCCAAGCTAAACAGCCCTAAGCATTTTAACCATTCCTCATAGAGCAGTTGCTCTATGAAGTTGCCTTTTACGGAGTCAGACCATTGGTCTATCAAGGCTGGTACTGTCTATCCTGACTGGCAATCTCTTCAACATCATCTACTACCTGAACCTTTCAACTGCAGCTTTCAGGTTTTGAACCTGAGACCTTCTACGTGCAAGGCGGAGGCTCCACTGCTCAGTCACAGCCATTCTCTGGAAAAGGGAAGCACTACAGAACCATCCTTGATACGGGGAAGAATAACCAGTAGTGCTAGTCCATGAACCAAGATACAAAACAGCAGGAAATTATTTTGAAGAATCCATCCCTTTCCACAGAAATCTACATTTGTGGGTCTCTCCCAAACATGCAAAGGCAACTTTGGGTGAAGCAGAAAACTATGCAGAAATAATGAGGAAGGTTTCACACATCCCTGCTAAGAATCCATAAGAGCAGACAATGGAATATGTTCATTCATGTCTCAATGTTGTAGAAGCACGCTTGGAAAACTGATTGTCTAGAAGCGTCTTTCCTAAGCCTTGGTGGTCTGTATTTTTGTCATCAAATTGCGGTCAACTGTACTCAAAGTGCTGTCAGGCCAGGAAGAGTCTGAAGGAGCAGTCCTCCCCCCCCCCCCCCCGCCCACAAACCTGCCATTTGGCTTCCTTACAGTTTGATATTTCAAGACTGTTACACATTTCGTTCAGCTGAGAGAAATACCAGGGAAAAGAAAGGGCATTACAGTTGGAGCTGACTGACGAATTGAAATAAACACAACTAAACTCCTGGCTGAAGAGCCAACATCTTCACTCATCATTATCTAAAGTTCATGATATTTAAAGCGTGTGTTTTAAATAGCACCGTAAAGGCAGTCAGCCATTTGAGATGTGCACCTCACCCCAAACACACACACTTCATACCTGGGTTTGTTGAAAAGCACCACAAATATTATTTGGCTTTTACGAAAGCAGCGAATCAGAAACATTCTGAGCGACTTGCAACCAAGTACCTCAAGGGGTTGTAGAAAGTAGGTCAAACATTCTGCTGTTCAAGAGCTTCCCTTACTGCTTTCTTTTAAGGTTTTGGAGGAAGGAGCAGCTTGGGAAACTAAGTAAGAGATGTGTTACCTGGCCCTTGAGACACCTGCCTAAGAGGGCAACGAAAACACAAGGAGGCAAACTATACTGTTTCCAAAAGTCCCATTATCCGAATTTCTGCCCAAATTTTGGAGTTCTGAAATACCTGGTCTTGTTGCCAACGCGAAATTAGCACATTTGGGATTCTCCATTGTTCTATTTTTTTTTCTGCCACAGGAATGTTCCTTAAGTTCTGTTCCTTCAGTTTATTTGCAATTTCCCCCTTCCTCTACATTACCAATGCACACAAGATTCTTTGTGTGGTGTTTTACCCATGTGCTGGAGTACATTCACGTATCAGTAACATACTGCATGAAAACAGTCCTGATGCAATCATATCAAGATTGCTTTTTTGCAGTGTTTTATCACTGTACATGTGTGCATCAGTAATACAGAGGGGCAGTAAAGAAGCAAACCAATAGAAAGATCTGAAAGGCAAAGCAACACTGCTCAGGCTCCAATTCTGGAATTAATTCTAGAAATTCTCCAAGTTGAACTAGAATGAAGGAGAAGCGGAATAGAGCACACAAATATTATGGAAGAACAGAGAAACAAGAGACCAGAATGAAGGAAATCCTCTCATCTACCAGTGTAGAAACCCATTTTATCTCTGGTTAATATAATTTGTGGGTATATTTCATGTTTCCTAATGTTGACAAAAAACGTTGGGTGGCCTTTCTTTCTAACAACAAATTTCTGATGATCTACTTGTAAGTAAGGTCACATTGAAGAGAAAACTATTCCAATGTGTTTCAACTTTCCCTCTTTACCATGAAGCGTTTCTATTTTATTGGTGTGTGTGTGTGTGTAAAGTGCCGTCAAGTCGCTTCCGACTCATGGCGACCCTATGAATGAAAGTCCTCCAAAATGTCCTATCTTTGACAGCCTTGCTCAGATCTTGCAAACTGAAGGCTGTGGCTTCCTTTATTGAGTCAATCCAGCTCTTGTTGGGTCTTCCTCTTTTCCTGCTGCCCTCAGCTTTTCCTAGCATGACTGTCTTTTCCAGTGGTATCCATCCCTTATTGGTACAGTAAAGAAATACTTTAAAGTTTTATTGGTGTAAGTTGCTAATGCTTTCATTCTTCAAAGTTTAGCTCCCTCCCTAAAATCTCTAGAAGTTATGTTCCTGACTAGTCAATGTACATGCCTCGTCTCTAGCACACATGCATGCAAATACATGCCCATGAACCCTAAACTAAGGCACTATGCAAGTCCCAGTGTGCCATTACAGCAGAGCAACAATATGTAGCTGCTTGCCAGATTTTATTGGAGAGTGTGGCTCTGGGCTTCTTCTCGGCCACTTTTTCTTCCCCATGCTGGGACTCTGCAATCTACTTCTTTGGGCGGAGGAGGTTCCTAGTCTCTCATATCAGCTGTTGCAATGTTTTGACAAAATAGCTAAGCAGTCTGGCTGGCAGTTTGATGTATATAGAATAGCCCCTTTTGTTCAAACAGTCCAGTGCAGAAGACAACCTGGTCTGTCAAAATGCAATTAAAAAATTAAAATAGTGGAGCAGCGGGATGAAGAGTTTTATCTGTCAACATCTTGCCTCCTCCCACACTGCCATTAAAGCTGTTGATGCACATTTTGTATTGTTGCCACCATGTTGTAGGACAATAATGTTTTCCTACTATATCGTTAAACTAAAGAACCCACACAGATCTAGTCTCTGCAATCAGCACGGGATAGCCTATTGCAGATCAGATTGATACAAGGGACAGAACGGAGCCCTTAGCAATGTGTAACAATGCGGGCCTGCGCAGGAAGCAAATCCTTCTTACAAAAAATAAGGTTGCTCCAAACACAATCCTATTTTCATCAGTGAAATGTCAGCGAGAAGGGAGCCTTCTTTTGAGACCTGCAGAAGCGCTTCTCCAATTCTGCTTCACAAATACGGTTGCCAGGTCCCTCTTTGCCACTGGCGGGAGTTTTTTGGGGCGAAGCCTGAGGAGGGTAGGGTTTGGGGAGGGGAGGGACTTCAGTGCCATAGAGGCCAATTGCCAAAGAGGCCATCTTCTCCAGGGGAACTGATCTCTATCGACTGGAGATCAGTTGTAATTGCAGAAGATCTCCAGCTAGTACCTGGAGGTTGGCAACTCTTTTCACAAAGGAGATGGGAGGATATACCCCAATAGCCCCAAATTCTGTTTGTCAAAAAAGCCACCTGGGGGGTGTCTCTTAATTGTCAGTTAAAACCAGACTTGATGTGACGTCACTTCATGGGTCAGTAATGACCCGGTGCTTGCCCAGGGGACTACCTTTACCTTTTTAAAAACCAGATTCGGAAACAAAAAGGAGCATAGAAGGAGTGACACTTCGGTGCTATAGCAAAAGATCTTATGGCGGCAATGTTAAAACGCAATCATTCCAAGGTTAAATGGGAGACAGAGATATATAAAGAAATCTAATAAGCAGGAGAGTCTGTTCAAGGAATCCCCCCATGTCAGGTGTTATTCATGCCCCGACAATCTTGTCAATCCACCGCGGTGTTTTTAATTGGGTAATGATGATAATCACACACTCCGTGGGCAAGAGACAGAGGTATCTGAGTAAGAGGTAATTGAACCCACCATGACCTAATTTCCACAATGCCTTATCATAGAAACCCACTTCCATATAATTTTAACTTATCATTTTGCAGGGGGAGGGGAAGTGTCGAGTGGAATTACTATTAATGCTGACTGAGAGGCAAACTACAGGGCAATTCTCACTATCCCTGATTCATAACATTGTTTATTGCTGAGCCTACGGTTGGGCTTGTGACGTCAGGACGCAGCTGAACGTTAAACATACAATTGCATGAACCATTGCCTAGTTTATTGAAAGTAATTTGGTGGCTCTGTTCTTTATTAGGAAAATTAATCTGCTCTATCTAACCGGGCACGTCAAAAGCCGAAGCGGCTTTGGTTCACCCTGGCAGAAGCTTCTTGGAAGAATTCCAGCTCCCACTATTTTAGGCCAAAAAAAAAAATTGACTAATGAAAATATTTGACCTGGCCTTCATCACACAAGACAATCACTTTATCATGTCTAGATAAAGCTGAAAACCGAGATGAGCAGTCACAGAGCACCCAAATGAGTCCTCTTCTGCTTTCACTAGGGACGGTGCACAGTGCAGCAGTGGCAGTTTGCAAACCCCTACGTGATTTCGTCACACATGGAAAAGGGAAAGAAAATCACAGACTGCACTGAATCCTATGCACAGAAACCACATTTGAAGCTGCATTATACTGACTCAAACATCTTTAGGGTTGCCAACCTCTGGGTGGTGGCTGGAGATCTCCTGCTATTACGACTGATCTCCAGGCGATAGAAATCAGTTCCCCTGGAGAAAATAGCAGCTTTGGCAATTGGATTCTATGGCATTGAAGTCCCTCCCCTCCCCAAACCCCACCTCCTCAGGATCCACCCCAAAAACCTCCCGACGGTGGGGAAGAGGGACCTGGCAACCCCACTGCTGTGGGAGGTAGAGTCATTCACACAGAGGAAGCCCAAATACCTGGAAAAAGTAAGAGCAAATAAAACCAACACTGTTGTGGCAACTGCTGCCAAAATTATATTATTTAAATCCACAGCCAATCAGACCTCCAATGCCCAGTTAGAAGCTCTGCAATTGGCAATTGGACTCTATGGCATTGAAGTCCCTCCCCTCCCCAAACCCCAACCTCCTCAGACTCCACCCCTAAAATCTTCAGGTATTTCCCAGCCCAGAGCTGGCAACCCATACTAGCTGGAGATCTCCTGCTTTTGCAACTGACCTCCAGCTAGGGTCGCCAACCTCCAGGTACCAGCTGGAGATCTCCTGCTATTACAACTGACCTCCAGCTGATAGAGATCAGTTGCCCTGGAGAAAATGGCCGCTTTGGCAATTGGATTCTATGGCATTGAAGTCCCTCCCCTCCCCAAACCCCACCTCCTCAGGATCCACCCCAAAAACCTCCCGACGGTGGGGAAGAGGGACCTGGCAACCCCACTGCTGTGGGAGGTAGAGTCATTCACACAGAGGAAGCCCAAATACCTGGAAAAAGTAAGAGCAAATAAAACCAACACTGTTGTGGCAACTGCTGCCAAAATTATATTATTTAAATCCACAGCCAATCAGACCTCCAATGCCCAGTTAGAAGCTCTGCAGGATAAAAGCCCCATCCACTTTCTAAGAACACCTGGCGGCCACCAGGAAAGGTGTCACTGGGCACCACGGCACCCACAAGCACCATGTTGGGGACCCCGGGGTATAGGGTTGCCAGCTCTGGGTAGAGAAACACCTGGAGATTTTGGGGGTGGAGCCTGAGGAGGGCGGGGTTTGGAGAGGGAAGGGACTTCAATGCCGTAGAGTCCAACTGCCAAAGTAGCCATTTTCTCCAGGGGGACTTATCTCTGTTGCCTGGAGATCAGTCGTAATAGCTGGAGATCTCCAGCCACCACCTGAAGCATTTGCCTCCAGACCTCTTGGCAACGACAGATCATCCCATACATATTTTCCTTTCTTCTCTCATAGGGAACATTCTCAATATGAGTCTCCCTCTTGGACGAGAAAAATAATTTACAAAGCAGTGGATTCATTGCAACTTCAGTGAATGAATGGTGGTTCCTTTAATCCATTACGTGGTCGGCAAGCTGATGAAGGATTTCGAAACGCATCCTTGCTTTGTACCCACCTGTTCATCCACCGGCTCAGGTTTTCTTTGTGTTGAATTATGGACTATGACTTTGAGCTTTTGCACCAATTATTTCATTTTTTCTTTACAATAACAGCCCGGTGAGGCTTCAGCCCGGTGAGGCTTTTGTTTCCACCTTTAAATACATTGTATATAAGCCTGGTGAGGCTTGTTTCAACTTTTCTTTACTGTATCCATTTTTTTTCAGTTTGTTTGAGGCTTATACATTGTAACATTGTATCCTTATTCGCTTTGTTTGTAGTTTGAGGTTTCCGTGTGCATTCCAACACAGATTATATGTGCATTAGTTGATGTATGCTAATTATTTGATGTTGGTGTATACCGGTAATATTGTTTTGGTTTAGAATTTATCACCCTTGCAGTTCTTTTCATATATCCCAATTTGGGTTTACTTTAGTTTTACTATTGAGCCACGTGCTGCCTTCTCCAACAGTCACCACCTGGAGGTTGGCAACCCTACCGATGTAGCATGCGCACAAGTTGGTACAGGTGCAGACCCAAGCAGATGCTGTGCTGTATGTACTACAGAGGTGTGCATACACAGGCCCACGCCCCATTGCACATGCAGGATTTTTAGACTAGTGAAATATGGTGCGCATATGAACAAGATTTTAGCCTTGTGGAATTATTTTCCCTTATTTTAGGTATAGCTTTTCCTCATTTGTTTTTAAAAATGAAAGACCACAGATCAAAGGCCATAGACATTATATTCTTCTGCTTCCCTACAGATTATATTAAGAGGCATTCATTTTCATAAGAAATTCTGCAGACTTCAAAGACACCGAGTTAGAGTTCTTTAATGCAAAGCTTGCAGGGAATAGAAGTGAGGTGGTTTTAAGTGAGCTTTGTATTCAAGTATTACCTAGGAGGCTGAACGGCTGCAAGTGTAAAAAGTTGCAAGAAATTCAGGGCTGGTCTAGCATGGAATCATCTGTGGCTGAGCAGATTGCAAAGATAATTTAGCCATATCCTCTCTCCTCATGAGCACTCCCCTGGGTTGGCAATCCTAGAAGCAAGGTCACCTAGCAATGCTATGGCAACCCCACTGACAGGCTGGATCCTCAAGAAGCCAACAAAATTGCCTTTCCAGGCAGATTAACATACAGGAGCCCTGCCACATTCTAGTGACGACTCAAAAATCCCCATCTCTAGGGGCTAGGATTTGTTTTTGTTTTTTACGTTATAAAAAAGACTGTTATTTTTGCCACACGCAGGAAACAATTAGTAAATTTACCATCTATATATATAGAACTTATTATGTACATTTCTAATCATTCATGTCTATACTAGGTTTCATTACAGTGCTTTCACAATAACTCTTAGTCCTATTTTCATCTACATTTACTTATCAGAAAAGCTTCTGATTTCTTTCTTAAATCTTTCCCTTTTTACTTTAATTCTCAGCTGAGTTTCCAACCATATATGTACAAAAGACATTCAATTTTTCTTGAAATCCTGATTTAGGAGCCAGGTTTTGAAAGGGACTTCCGGATACAAACACACAGGAGCTGCCCATATTGTGATCAGATATAGCCGGGGAAAGTGAAAAGTTAGGATTGCCAGTTCCTAGTTGGGAAATACCTGGAGATTTTTGGATGATTTTGATGGCTCCATAGTGTTGGCTAAAGGCTAGAGAACATTGGAGACATTGCAACTCTCTGTCTTTTGTGTTTGTTGTCCTTGTACATTTATTGTATGCTGTTTTTTCTTGCTTGCACCTCACTATTGTAGTCACTGTATTGCAAAATTATAAAGTCGTCCATATTAAATGCAAGCTTAAAAGCTTTATTCCCATAAGGGTTTCATTGGCACACGGAAATATTTGAAGCTTGAAAAAGATTATGAAATGGGGATTTTACCGGAAGCCCATTGCGGTTTATAACTACTCCGTTGCCCAGTTGATACTTACCATTTTTGGATGTTGGACTATTGCCTATGCATCTATTCATATGAAGATTTATTTTTGTGATGTTGGAATTTTGAATTGCATATGCATTTGTTCACAACTTAACTTACCTTTGGGATGTTGGAATTGTGAATTGTTTTCATTTATTGCTCTTTGTTCTGTTGTATATAGCACGCAACCACCTGGAGGTTGGCAACCCTACTTGTAAGTTCACTGAAGTCTACAGGGTGTAATTCTGCTTAGGATGGCACTGTTAGGTATTGCATAAATCTATACACTTTTGGGTGCTGTTTCCATTTATTTCAATGCTGCATGCGTACGAGGAAGTCAGTTAAAACAATATTACTGAAGACTCTCCAGAAAATATTTTGCTCTCTCAGGAAACACTGGAAATGCATCTATTAATATAATTGCATTGATAGTCTACTCCATTTCCCCAAGGCTCTCAGCCTTCTCACAACTAGACACAGAAAACCCAATTCCCTCCTCCCAACATCTCTATGCATAAACCGGGCATTTTACAGCAATCATTTTCCTCTCTGGACAAACCCACAATGCATCCAGCTATCTGCAGGGAACACAAGCCAGAAATACCAATAATCCTTATTTTCTTATTAGATTAAACACGAAGAAATAAGAAATATTATTTTATTGGCCTATTTATCATTAGGTGACATTTATCAAGCTTAAATTATGGCAGAATGGCTATTAATTGGGCCCATCCACTCAAATTAGAAATAATCACAGCACAAACCAAACATTTTATTATTTCTGTTCCCTTAGGGACACTTGCAGCAAAAAATAAAATCATAATAATAAAAAAAATAAAACGACACTGAAAGTGTGCAGACAAATGCTAATAGTTGAAATAATGATTGGATTTCCTTTCAAAAGAGAATCGAAGAGTCTTTCCTCCCTAACAAAAGCCCTATCTTTCGCTTAGCAGTTTTAGATTAACTAGAGGGCAAAATGCCTGCAAGGCAAACCAGGAAGAAGTGCGTTTGAAGTAATTTTAGGAATAAGGCCCTGAACTCTCATCTTCTAAAGCTGTGTAGTTCTACTGTTAAGTTTCCCCACTTTTTAAAGTTTGGTGAGGCTTTATGAGTAGGGTTGCCAATCTCCTGGTACTAGCTAGAGATCATCTGCTATTACAACTAATCTCCAGCCAATAGAAATCAGTTCACCTGGAGAAAATGGCCGCTTTGGCAATTGGTCTCTATGGCATTGAAGTCCCTCCCCTCCCCAAACCTCGCCCTCCTCAGGCTCCGCCCCAAAAACCTCCCGCCAGTAGTGAAGAGTAGGGCTGTCGATTTGGTTCATCCCGAACCGAAAATCAGCCGAATTTCCCCTGATTCGGCGGTTTTTAGTTCGGATGGAACCGAACTAAAAAAAGGAGGGAAAACGGGGAGCCGAATTCAGTGAGTTCGGGGTGTTCGGTGAATAAATTCGGCAAATTCGGGGTTTGGCGCAGCAGCATAACCGTCAGTTAGTAAGCAGCATTCTCCTGTGGCCAAGCTGGGTCTTCTTCCCCACCCTTAATGTGCATCTCTGACAATGGGGGTTTGCAATTAGCAGAGCTTGCCACCCACGCCCAAAGCTCCCAGCCCCGACAAACAGCTGAACTGCGGGGAGCAAGGGCGGGGCAGGTGTGAAGAAGACGGAACAGAAGACATCCACAGTAAGACCCATTTTGGGGCTTTTCTCTATAATTTTTTTCCTGTGTGTATGGGGGGAAGCAGAGTCTGTGTGTGTGTGGGGAGGGAGCAGTTTCTGTGGGTGGGGGGGAAACCAAAGGGGGCTTTCGCCTGTTCTGCGGGGGGTGGGTGCCCCCTGATGGAACAGAAGACATCCACAGTAAGACCCATTTTGGGGCTTTTCTCTATAATTTTTCTCCTGTGTGTGTGTGGGGGAAGCAGAGTCTGTGTGTGTGTGGGGAGGGAGCAGTTTCTGTGGGGGGGGGAGCCAAAGGGGGCTTTCACCTGTTCTGCGGAGGGGGTGCCCCCTGAGTCTCTCTCTCCCTGGTTTGAGGGTGGGGGGCTTCAGTTGTGTGTCCTCAGATTTTCCCTCATCCATAAGATCGGTTAGGTCTATTTTGATGTTTGCTCAAAACTGGTTTTCAAATTGTGACTTAAAGAATGCATTTGCCTGGTCCTGAGTCTGATGCAAAAGGGGAAATTCCACCCCCTCCTGCTCCTTATGCATAGCTAGCTGCCTCTGTCCCTTTCCATGGTTTGCAAACTCCCAGGTGTCAGGTGTTGCTTCGCATAGTTGCAAACATGTTGCTTTGCAAATGTGTTGCTTTGTATGGTTTGCATGGCTGCAAATGTGTTGCTTTGCATGGTTTGCAAACTTCTTCGCACCTGCCCCTGTGAGGTAGGTGAGGCTGAGAGGGTTCAGAGAGAATATGATTAGCCCAAGGTCACCCAGCTGGCTTCATGTGTAGGAGTGGGGAAACCAATCCAGTTCACTAGATTAGCCTCTGCCGCTCATGTAGAGGAGTGGGTAAACACATCCAGTTCTCCAGATCAGAGTCCACCGCTCATCTGCCGCTCATGTAGAGGAGTGGGTAAACACATCCAGTTCTCCAGATCAGAGTCCACCGCTCATGTGGAGGAGTGAAGAATCAAACCTGGTTCTCCAGATCAGAGTCCAGAGCTCTAAGCCACCACTCTTAACCTCTACACCATGCTGGTGTAGAATGGTGGATTACATATTCCTGAATTTGAGTGAGCACGCTGCAAGTTGAAATAATGTCTCTGCTAACAGATGCCAGGAAGCTATACTGCCTGTTTTCGTATTTCTATATTGGTAAAGAAGGATGCTTGTGCATTTCCCTGTGCATGATGCCAAGCCAGCGCATGTTTCTTCAAAAATCTGAAGTTGCTCTTAGCAACCTATTAAGAAACGGTCACAACCACTGAAATTGTGTTTGCTGCGAGAGAAGAAGAAAGGAGAACTAACCCACGGACACTGTAACACTGGGATGTGTGTGAGTCAGAGCACATCTGGCAATGTGGACTCAGTAAATTAATTTGGACATGCACCAGTGGAGAATAATCAACTTTTGTGCCAGCCAATAAACAGCGGTGTAATGAAGTAACAAAGTCTGTATTAAGCTTTAATCTCACCAAAGTTCTACCCACTTCAGAGCTTTGCAGTGCCATTTTACATGAAATGAACAATCAAGAGTCTATGAACAGAACAGGATCTGTGCCAGGGTGTCAAGAGCCAGCGTGGTGTAGTGGTTAAGAGCAGTGGTTTGGAGCAGTGGACTCTGAACTGGAGAACCGGGTTTGATTCCCAACTCCTCCACATGAGTGGCGGAGGCTAATCTGGTGAACTGCATTTGTTTCCCCACTCCTACGCATGAAGCCAGCTGGGCAACCTTGGGCTAGTCATACTCTCTCAGCCCCACCTACCTCACAGGGTGTCTGTTGTGGGGAGGGGAAGGGAAGGTGATTGTAAGCCGGTTTGATTCTTCCTTAAGTGGTAGAGAAAGTCGGCATATAAAAACCAACTCTTCTTCTTCTTCATTTGTTATGAGGGCTGGATATGACATAAATGTCACTTGGTCGAGCTGGGCCATGGGTACCATAAAATTTAATGCCAGGTACCAGAGATACAAACGTTATAGCAGACACAGGCAAAGCCAATGAATGATATTATTTGTTAACTTTATTTTTTACTTATAATACAAACATGCTTAAACCAATAACACTCTTACAGCCCATTCCTGAGATTCGGGACAAATCTCTTTAGGAGGTGGCATGACCTCACCGCCAGCGTAAGTGCGTGTAATCATGTGATTACACGCACTTATGCTGACGGGGAGGGCAGTTCCGCCAGAACTGGCATACAATGGCCTCACCGGAGCGTTCCTGGGTCGGGCCGGGGGGATGAGCCGCCATTTAGGCGGCTTCCTGTCCCCATTCGCGCCAGTACGCTGGCGCCGGGAACATGGTTGCTGCGCCTGCTTTCTAGCAGGCAAAAGGCTTCATTTTTTAAAAAAAGCCACAAGACAGCTTTTTTTGTGTTTTGTGGTGTATGCAAAACAGCTTAGGAGAAGGCGCGGCTGCACCTCTTCCCCGTCAGCTCAAGAATGGGCTATTACAGTATTTTATTTTATTTAACAATCTTTGATAATTGACACATCAGGACTGGGTGGGGGTGGGGGTGGCTGCCTTGGCTGGTGAGCCTGCAGCAGGTTTGCCAGCCCACATCAGGAGTGGTGGTGGTGGTGGCTGCCTCGGCTCGCGGGTTGGATAAGAGCTCTGAAGGGAATACTATTATACGCTATAAGCGATAACCAAGGAATTCAATATTTAGTACGTGCTGCTTTTGCAAATTCAAGTATTTCAGATGCATCAGTCTCTCTGGGTTGCATAAAACTTTGCAGACATATAAAATTTCTTAAGGAAACTTAAGCTTGCAAATATGGTCAAAGACAGTTAGCTGTTAAATATAGGGATGGTTTCTGATACCCCTACAAAAGCCCTCCACACGACAACATCTCAAATCAGAGTAGTATGGGAAATGTAGTTGTTGCCATACTACCAAAGCAAACTACAGTTACTCCTTGAGTTGCAAACTCAGAGTTGGGAAATTTCTGGAGATTTGGGGGCAGTGCCTAAGGAGGGCAGAGTTTGGGGAGGGGAAGATTAAAAAAAAAACCATGAGAAATAATTTCTAAAATAATTGTGAAACTTTTAGGGAAAAGAGGAAGTTAGCTCACTGGCTCCTCACAATTTGAAGAAGAAAGTAAGGATCACACCGACACAGATTCCTGAGGACTCCTTCAGGTGGGAATGACACAGTGCCCTCTTTAGATGTTTTTTAGGAGGCTCTGTAGGAACATATTATCTGTGAGAGTTTTAAATAGGCTTAAACTGTAGGCATTTTCTTGGGGAGGGGGATAAATGCATAAATTGATGCTACTCTAAATATTGTCGAAGGCTTTCACGGTCAGAGTTCATCGGTTCTTATAGGTTATCCGGGCTGTGTGACCGTGGTCTTGGTATTTTCTTTCCTGACGTTTCGCCAGCAGCTGTGGCAGGCATCTTCAGAGGAGTAACACTGAAGGACAGTGTCTCTCAGTGTCAAGTGTGTAGGAAGAGTAATATATAGTCAGAAGGGGGTTGGGTTTGAGCTGAGTCATTGTCCTGCAAAGTATTAAAGGTAATGTGCTAATCATTGTCCTGTAAGTATCAAGATAATGTGCTAATGAGGGTGTGGTATGTTAATGTGGAACCATTGTATCCTGAAGTGATCTGTTAACATGTGGAATCCAAAGCTAATCCGCATAGTTATTGTGGACTGTAGTCTTTGTTAGTCTGGAGGTTTTCAGGATAGGAAGCCAAGCCTTATTCTTTCTTAAACTCTCTTCTTTTCTGTTAAAGTTGTGCTGATGTTTATGAATTTCAATGGCTTCTCTGTGCAATCTGACAAAATAGTTGGTAGAATGGTCCAGTCTTTCAGTGTCTTGGAATAAGACCCTGTGTCCTGTTTGGGTCAGTCCATGTTCAGCCACTGCTGATTTCTCAGGTTGGCCAAGTCTGCAGTAAACTTTCATGTTCTTTTATCCTTGTTTGTATGCTACATTGTGTGGTCCCGATGTAAACTTGTCTACAACTGCAAGGTATACGATACACTCCTGCAGAGGTGAGGGGGTCTCTTTTGTCTTTTGCTGATCGTAGCAAAAGACATTGTCCTGTAAGTATTAAGATATTGTGCTAATTAGGGTATGGTATGTTAATGTGGAACCATTGTATCCTGAAGTGGTCTGTTAACATGTGGAATCCAAAGTTAATCTACATGGCTATTGTGGACTAACAAAGACTACAGTCCACAATTTGATACCTTTGATACTTTTGAAGGACAATGACAGCTCAAACCCAACCCCCTTCTGACTATATATATTACTCTTCCTACACACTTTGACACTAAGAGACACTGTCCTTCAGTGTTACTCCTCTGAAGATGCCTGCCACAGCTGCTGGCGAAACGTCAGGAAAGAAAATACCAAGACCACTGTCATACAGCCCGGATAACCTACAAGAACCGATAATGCTACTCTGCTTTTTAAAAATATTTTTAATTTTTGGAATTTTAAGCAACCTTCAGCCATAATGAAAAGGCGGGATATAAACAGATGTCACTCTGTAAAACATCCCAGTTTATCAGACTGGCTGTGGCTAGGGTTGCCAACCTCCAGGTAGTAGCTGGCGATCTCCTGCTATTACAGCTGATCTCCAGCCAATAGAGACCAGTTCACCTGGAGAAAATGGCCGCTTTGGCAATTGGACTCCCTCCCCTCCCAATTTTAGCAATTGAAGTCCCTCCCCTCCCCAAACCCTGCTCTCCTCAGGCTCCGCCCCAAACACCTCCCACCAGTGGGGAAGAGGGACCTGGCAGGCTGGCAACCCTAGCTGTGGCTCAGAGGGAGAACTCATGCTTTTCATGTAGAAATTCCCAGGTTTAATCCCTGGCATCTCCTATTAAAGAATTTCAGGTGTGGGAAACAATCTCTCTGTGCTAAGGCCTTAGAAAACTGCAGCTATGAACACATGAAGCTACCTTATACTGAATCAGACCCTTGGTCCATCAAAGTTAGTATTGTCTACTCAGACCGGCAGCAGCTCTCCAGGGTCTCAGGCAGAGGTCTTTCACATCACCTACTTGCCTAGTCCCTTTAATTGGAGGTGCCAGGGATTGAACCTGGGATCTTCTGCATGCCAAGCAAATGCTCTACCACTGAGCCACAGCCCCTCCCCTATCAAAGGTAATGGTGAACTAGATGGGCCAATAGCCTGGACTTGGTATAGGCAACATTGCATATTTGGTGAGGGAATGCTATTATTAACAAAAACATTATTAATAATAATTAAGTCAAGTCCCTAATGACTCACAGTGACCTCTCAAGGGGTTTAAAAAGCAAGAGGTAAGTGACCAGAGGTGGTTTGCCATTGCCTTCCTCTCCATAGCAACCCAGGTCTTCCTTGGTGGTCTCCCATCCATGTACCAGAGCCCTGCTTAGCTCCCAAGCTCTAGTAAGATTGGGCTAGTCTTGGCTATTTGGGCTGCTATATAAATATTATTATTATTGATAATATACCCCAAATTTGGATTCCTTCAACACTTTCCTGCATACATCATCAGTCTACACACACACACAAAAAATCCTCTAAGCCTTTACAAGCTAAAGAGTCATCTAGAGAGGCCATAAAGAAGATTTGTCCTTCCTCATATTTATAAATAATTACCAAGCTCTTCTGTTAAGAGCTTCTCTGGATTGGGAACTGCATTATAAAAGAAGCACTTTACGATTATGAAGTACGACTCTCCTGTGTTTTTAAACAAAAAAAACCTGGAAAAAATGTACTAGTATGTTAGAAATATAATGCTGATATTACTCCTGTCACTATAGAGATATGAGCCCGTGTCTCAAAGAAACAAAATCTGCTTACATCTCCTTAAGCACCGATCTATGAAAATGAGGGTTTCAATCTTATGTTAGCAAAAAGAAACTCATGACTAGGGGTGAGGAAAGGGAGAGACCGTATAATATACTTTCCACGGTTTATGTTCAAATGAGACATGAATACAGATTTCTGATTAAAAACTCATTTTTCAGTAGGGTTGCCAGGTCCCTCTTTGCCACCAGCGGGAGGTTTTTGAGGTGGACCCAGAGGAGGGCGGGGTTTGGGGAGGGACTTCAATGCCATAGAGTCCAATGGCCAAAGCGGTCATTTTCTCCAGGGGAACTGATCTCTATTGGCTGTCGATCAGTTGTAATAGCAGGAGATCTCCAGCTAGTACCTGAAGGTTAGTACAGTAAACAAAAGTTAGCCTGCTGTATGATAATTGGAGAACAATAAGCAGCAGTAACTTAGCCGAAGCAATTCACAAGTATTATAATATTTCAAGTAAATGTTTGCATTTTATATTATCTTCAAAAAGAATTTTTTTTCAATGATATTGCACATTCATATCATATAATAATTCAAACAAATTCCAACAAAGACTACAAAATCAGTTGAACCATTGGTGTTCAACGGCAAGAAAATTCAGAACGCTAGAGTGCAGTCCTTAATATTAAGCGCATTGAGATAATCTCGCATGATGGTAATGCTCTCAGCATCTGTGGCTTTGTGGTTCCGATGATTCCCCTTATAAAATAGGGTGCGGTTCTTTACAGGGGTCCGGTTATTGCCCTGTTTCGACCTTTTAGGTCTTCCTCAGGAGCCAACGCTAGCTGTTCAGTAACCTGCTCTGGCATTGGTTGGGGGCCAAGTCGAAACAGGGCAATAACCGGACCCCTGTAAAGAATCGAATTGAATATAATATAAAATGCAAACGTTTACTTGAAATATTATAATACTTGTGAATTGCTTTGGCTAAGTTACTGCTGCTTATTGTTCTTCAAGTACCTGAAGATTGGCAACCCTATTCTTCAGTATTTACAAAATTAAAGTCTAAGGTGAAAAAGAATTACATCACTTGAAAGAGAAAGCTTTCCGAACAGAACAGGGGACAGTATTACTACACGGAGAAAGGATAGTATGAAATCTTGAATTGTTTGAAAGAGATAAAAAAATGGGTTGGCTCTTCAGGAAGAAGTTGAGGGAGCACAGGGATGTTAGATCTTCACCTTGAGCATTTATTAAAATATTTATATCCCACCTTTCCTTGTGGCTCAAGGTGGCTTACAAATCACAAATTAACTACATGCTAGCTGCAGTTTAATGCAGAGTTAAGTCAAACCTGCTTTGCATTGGTCGTATATTAATGACAAAGGAAGAAAATTGGCATTATAGGTCTTAGGCATTCTAAAATCTGTTCCTAGTAACAAATAGAGTTACCAGCCTCAAGTCAGGGCCTGGAGTTCTCCTGGAATAGCAACTAGGGAGGCCAGGTTAACTGTCCTCCTGCTCCTACACCCCAGACTCCCATTGCAGGTGCAAAAAAAGGTGGGGGATCAGCAGTATATGACACCATGATATGACTTCCAAGTATGTATCCAGTAGTAACATCAGTGTGTCATGCAATGCTCTTAGGGTTGCCAAGTGCCAGGTGCTAACTGGAGATCTCCCTCTATTACAACTAATCTCCAGGTGACAAAGATCCGTTCCTCTGGAGAAAATGGCCGCTTTGGCAATTGGACTCTATGGCATTGAAGTCCCTCCCCTCCCCAAACCCCGCCTTCCTCAGGCTCTGCCCCCAAAACCTCCCTTCAGTGGTGAAGAGGGACCTGGCAACCCTAAATTCTCTTGGAGCTCCAAAACCTCTATGATTTTTACCATAGAGATTTAGGGAATTCCTAGAGCGTTGTGAAATGCCAATTTCTGCAGTCAGTGTCCCCCAATGCTTGTGGGGTTTGCCAGCTGAGGGATGGCAACACTAAGACCAACTGATCTCCAGACTACAGAGATGGGTTTCCTTGGGGGAAACGGCAGCTTTGAAAGTCAGACTCACACCTTCGCCGAGCTCCCTCTCCTCCCCAAACTCTGCTCTCCCCAGGCACTGCCATCAAATATCCAGAAAATTCCCAAATCAGAGTTGGCAACCCTACATATTCAAGTGCCTTCACTGCAGATACTGCATTCCAAAACTAGCTCTTAGTTCAGTGGTACATAACTGTATTCATATGGATTTAATTGCCCCATTCCTTCTCACACATAACATAGGAAGTTAGACAAGATGAGCACCAAGTATCTTTATAAAGAAGGGAGCCTTGAGAATATGAAAATTCACCCGCCCCCACCCCAGGATATTATTGGCATAACTATTTTTTTTAATGACAGCACTTCAGCTTTGCGGTTCAATACTGAACTGAACCAATTTAAAATGGGAAATGTCATCATGTCCCTCTGCGATTGTACACTCCCATGACATACTTAAATCCATCCCTATTAGTACTTTCCTTCCATTGCTGAAAAGCAGGCGGGGTCTTCAGAGGGATTAGTGAAGTTCCATTCATTGTAAGGGGGGAAAAGCGGACCGTTTTCTATTTTTGAAAGGGCTATGTCTTTATAAGCAGCATTCTAAAGCATCTTCAAGCTGGATAGATCACTAAGAACAACCTTATTTAACGTGGTGATAGGGTTGCTAGGTCCCTCTTTGCCACCGGCGGGAGGTTTTTGGGGCGGAGCCTGAGGAGGGCAGGGTTTGGGGAGGGACTTCAATGCCATAGAGTCCAATTGCTAAAGCGGCCATTTTCTCCAGGGGAACTGATCTTTATCGGCTGGAAATCAGTCGTAATATCGGGAGATCTCCAGCTAGTACCTGGAGGTTGGCGACCCTACGTGCTGACTAAAAATAAAGTGGTAGCTGTTGGAACTCTGTCTCCGGCCTCGTGTGTAACCTACGCATACATGATATTCAATACTGAGTAGCAGTATCTTTCCAGGCTACCAGGAAAAGAAAAGTCATCCCAACACCTGTTACCTGGAGGTCAGGGACTGAAACTGGAATGGTGTATGAGAAGCCGGTTCTCTACCACTGAGACAAAGCTCCTCCCCTAAACTAATACACCTCCTGACCTTATAAACTGTATGACTCCCATAACATTAACAAAAACAATAATTCAGAAATGGAGATCCATATTCCTCTTTAAAGGTGAATCTTTGCTTCCAGGCAACCTCTGAGGACAGTTCATCTGTCAACATGGGCGATGGGGTTGACATCAAGGAGCTAAACAGCAGGGCTGTAACTAGGGTTGCCAGGTCCCTCTTCACAACTGGCAGGAGGTTTTTGGGGCGGAGCCTAAGGAGGGGAGGGCTTGGAGAGGGGAGGGACTTCAGTGCACACTGGCCATTATTATTTCAATTTCAATACCTTTATTGGCATACCATCTAGCAATCAAACAGAGTATAACTGACTTCAATGCCATAGAGCCCAATTGCCAAAATGGCCATTTTCTCCAGGTGAACGGATCTCTATCAGCTGGATATCAGTTGTAATAGCAGGAGATCTCCAGCTACTACCTGGAGGCTGGCAACCCTAACTGTAACCTGCAAAAGCTTATGCTTATAAGGAAACTGGAAGACAAATCCAGATGTAACCTCTCCTGAAAAATGACAGAAGAGCCAAGGAAGTACCATATTTTTCGCTCCATAGGACGCACTGCTCCATAAGACGCACCTAGTTTTTAGAGGAGGAAAACAAGAAAAAAATCTTGTTTTCCTCCTCTAAAAACTTGTCTTATGGAGCGAATGCCGGCTGGGCGCGTGCGCGTCGGGATGGTGCGAGCCGGCGTTCCCCGCCCCGACAGCCAGCTGGGAGGTGGGTGGTGCCGCCCAGAGCAGGCTGGGCGCGTGCGCATTGGGACCATAAGACGCCTCCCCCCAGCTGGCTGTCTGGGCAGAGAAAGCCGGCAGCTGGGAGGCGGGCGGGGCGCACAGAGCTGGCTCGCGTTGTTCCAGTGCGCCCAGCCGGCTCTGTGCGCCCTGCCCGCCTGCCAGCTGGCCATCGGGGCGGGGAAAGCCGGCTCGCGCTGGAATGACGCGAGCCGGCTCTGTGCGCCCTGCCCGCCTCCCAGCTGGGAAGCGGGCGGGGCGCACAGAGCCGGCTGGGCGCGCTGGAACGAGCGAGCCAGCTTTCCCCACCCCGACGGCCAGCTGGGAGGCGGGCGGTGCGCACAGAGCTGGCTGGGCGCGCTGGAACGGGGTGCACACAGAGCCGGCTCGCGTCATTCCAGGGCGCCCAGCCAGCTCTGTGTGCACATTCACTCCATAAGACGCACAGACATTTCCCCTCACTTTTGAGGAGGAAAAAAGTGCGTCTCATGGAGCGAAAAATACGGTACGTTTAGCCAGGCTTATATTCTACAGAACTTTTCGAGATGTATTCCCAGGAATTCTGGGAGTTCCTCTGAAGTTTATCCAGCAGTTCCGTAACAACAACAACAACAATATTACAGTAAAAATGGACTTGAAAGAAAGCTGACTTATCACAGGATGCGTTTGAAAAGCGTTCCTCAGCAAATAAATTGATGTGCAAAGGTTTCCCTGAGTGTGGGATGCCTGAAAATGATTGTGTAGGAGTGAAGATCTAGATTTATATCCCTTTGCCATATTTTCCTATTATATAGAATATTAAAGGTCTGTAACCTCCTGACTTCAGTCTAATCTAAACCCCAGAACTCCCTAAGTCTTGCTTGCTGAAAGGCTTACAGGACGTGGCAAGTTTCTGTCAAGCCCCCAAGGTCTAATCAAAATGTACTTAAGTCTGAGAAACAGTTTGCACAAAGGCTTGATTCCAGGAGCACAGTTATCCTGGCTAGAGAGTGTGAAATGGCTGCCTGAGAAACTGAGGCATTTCGGAGGAAAGACCTATAGATTCAAAGCCCTGACCAGTAGGGCTCATTACCGCTGTTGGGAAAGATGCATGTCCATTTTTGAACTCTCATGTTGTTTATAATGTGTTGGGTCAACATGGGATGTAAATATTTCTCGCTAAGGGTCTATTCATCAGTCAAGAATATTTAGTAGTAATTGTTCTCAGAACTGATTGTTTCCTGCAGCCTGACATGTAATTTTACTTTACAACCTGAAAACTGGCCCACATGTTCCAAACTGGGGTCAACGGGCCTCAATAACATAGAGAGCTGTCCTTCTTAGTAGCATAATCATCCAAACAAACCCAATCAAGATTATTTGTCCCAACTGGAATTTCTGGGTTGGATCTAGGGTTGCCAACCTCCAGGTAGTAGCTGTAGAGCTCCTGCTATTCCAATTGATCTCCAGCCGATAGAGATCAGTTTACCTGGAGAAATTGCCACTTTGGTAATAGGATTCTATGGCATTGAAATCCCTCCCCTCCCCAAACCCCTCTTTCCTCAGGGTCTGCTCCAGAAACCTCCTGCCAGTGGCAAAGAGAAACTTGGCAACCCTAGTTGGATCCTGTGCACTGCCAGCATAAACTGCTACAGGAAACAAAATTTTCCTGCTTCCCTTTCTCCCAAAAGCTCCCTCTGAATGCCAAAAAGGCATTGTTGGGCATTGGGGGACCCGTAAAGGAGGCAAAGAGTGGCAATTTCACTCACTTCTCTCACCTCATGGTAACATCTGTGTTGCATAGCTTTTTGTCTACATGGGTCCTTCAACATTCAACATCACCTTTTCGGCACACAGAAGGCTGCTGGGAAAATTGGAAGGTGGGAAGAATCCACCCCGCCAATGCCTTATCCTGGAGTACTGATAGGATCCAACACTGTATGCCTGTGTATGCTTGTCTTTCTGTAAGAGAAACCTTGGGTGACATTGGAAAGCCTTAAAGATCCCTGGATTGCAAGACCGTACCCCTATTCTTTTCCCAGAGCCTCTTCTGTAACATAATGTTGGATTTTCCTATTTATGACAATATCTATACCTTGCCCTACACATTTCATTTGCTGTAATGCTGACATTGCCCTGACCTGGATGGCCCAAGTTAACATGATGCTGTCAGACCACGGAAACTGAGGAGGGTCGGCCCTGGTTAGTACTTGGCTGGGAGACCACCAGGAAAGTCCGGGGTTGCTATACAGAGGCAGGCAGTGGCAAAACCACCTCTGTTCATCTCTTGCCTTGAAAACCCTACAGGGTTGCCTGTCGGCTGCTACTTGACAACACTTTCCATTACCAGTGTTGACATATTATTCGTGAAACGGATCTCTGGACAATGCAAAATGGCAGTTACCTTAAACTAGCAGCACCCTGCAAAAAGCTGCTTTGGTAGTTCTTTAGCTGCATCCATGTATTTCCCACTGAACTATTAGTAAAAATCAGCATGTGGTTTATCATAATTTGATGGTTTGAAGTTGGCCATTACACTCTACTGGCCCTCAAAATGCTAATTATGCAGATAGAAATTGCAAAGCTGGAAGCAAATGAGATATCCTTATCTTTAGCCTGTACTTGCAAGTGAGCTGCAGGTCAAAATCATCTGGACAGAGCAGTCCTTTGATGAAAGTTGCCAATTGTTCCTCGAGCTCATAACCCCCCCCACACACACACACACACCCTGCTTAAGGAGCTTTCATCTCAACAGAATCTCAACAACTCCAACGGCATTTCACAACTAAAACACAGCCGGCAATGGAGCTAGAGAAAAAGCAGGGTATAATGCCATAGAGTTCACCCTCCAAAGCAGTCATTTTCCAGGGGAACTGATCTTTGTTGTCTGGAGATCAATTGTAATAGCGGGAGATCTCCAGGTGCCACCTGGACCGGAGGTTGGCAACCCTACATGATTGGGAACTCTGAAAAACCAGGGAGGCATACACAACAGGCTCTGTGAAGTGTTCCAGTGAACAGAGATGGTTCAAGGAGGGAGAATGCTGTTGCAATCCTGCCCCCCCCCCAAACCTGACTTTAAAATGTCTGGAAAGGGCTACATTGGCCTCATCCCCGAGAAATGGCTCAGAGTCACAAAGGGTGCTGTTCAGAGCTCCAGTAGCTCCAAATTCGGACATTTCCTCCCAAAAATATTGGGTAAAATTCCGGGGTTAGGGAGGGCGAACTGCCTATCCTTAACAGAAGCAGTCTGTTTTAGAGCCATTTCCTGCGCAGTTGGCTCATCTTACTGCTCAAATGCCTCTTTTTAACTTTTAACTGTTAGAGACCTTCACTGCACTTCAACATTTTCTGGCATGTTACATTTCCCCTTCCGTGGACAAGTAGAATTTATAAAAGTGGGTCTTTTTCTTTTGGTACCTACCAAAAAAGAAAAAGCACTTCCAGAAAGAAGCTTTAGAAAAAGACCTTTACAGGTGAAACCTTTTTCATTTAACCAATGATTTACTTTTTCCATACAAAATGAAATCTAACAAGCTTGTGGTATAGTACGGTAAAGGGGGAAAGTATCTCTGCAAAAGAAGCTGGAAATAGGCAGAGATGTTATCTTTGTACAGGTCAGTGGAGGAGGAGGAGGAGGAGGAAAAGAAGTTTTTTCTTTACCTTTAAGAAGTCTCAGACCGGTTTACAATCATCTTCCTTTCCTCTCCCCACAACAGACACCTTGTGGGGTAGGTGGGACTGAGAGATTTCGGAGAGAACTGTGACTAGTCCAAGGTCACCCAGCAGGCTTCATGTGGAGGAGTGGGGATTCAAACCAGCCAGGTTCTCTAGATTAGAGTCCCAGTCTCAATCTCCTTCTGATTTCTTGGCTGCAGTCTCCCTTTTGGTTGACGATGGAGCCAAGGAAGAGTAAGTCTTGAGCAATTCAACATAGAAAGTCTTGAACAATATCAATACCATAGAGCAATTGCCAAAGTGGCCATTTTCTCCAGGTGAACAGATCTCTATTGGCTGAAGATCAAATGTAACAGCAGGAGATCTCCAGATAGTACCTGGAGGTTGGCAACCCTAAGTTAACCCTTCTTTTGAACTCAGTGGGCTCAGAAAGTTGTAACACCATTTAGGAGTGCACTGTACAAGTGTTACATGTTCTTTTTTTAAGCAAATGGTTTGGTCAATTGATTAATACACCCTACTTCAAAACTCTATAGAAGACAAACTGTTGCAGATTAACGAATGCAGTAGGCACACTGGTGTTTTTTTAATTTAACTGAAATTATTATACCCTGCCTTTCCACCTTAAAAAGGAGCTCAAGATGGCTTACATACAGTGAAATGATGAAACAACAAAAAATAAAATAAAAACAAAATCCAAGCACAAGTACAGCTTAATGTATAACTCAGGAAGGTCTGCCCAAAAGGACCAACGGCCTATAGACATAACAAAACGCAAGAATTATTATATGTATAGCAGCAAACTCAGTAGGGTTTATTATATGTATTTGATTTTCTGTTTACTGTATTTTTTGTATTTTCTATATTTTTCTGTATCTATTATTATATTATAAAATAAAAAAGAACAAAATCAACCCACCATAACAGTACATACCCAACCAAAGCCTCTGAAAAACCAGTCACGTTGAAGTGCCCTCTGAGCTCCAGCAAAGCAGGCACCCACCTCATCGCCACTGGAATTCCCTTCCAGAGGGATAGGGAGGGCACCTAGGGTTGCCAACCTCCAGGTACTAGCTGGTGATCTCCTGCTATTACAACTGATCTCCAGCTGACAGAGATCAGTTCATCTGGAGAAAATGGCCGCTTTGGCAATTGGACTCTATGCCATTGAAGTCCCTCCCTCCCCAAACCCCACCCTCCTCTGGCTCCACTCCAAAAACCTCCCACCAGTGGCGAAGAGGGATCTGGCAACCTTACTCAAGAAAGAAGCAAATCAATTCAAAGATGTCCCTTATAAGTGGTCACAATCTCTGTGTTCCTCATTTGGTCCCACTGTCTGACTGTTCTTGGGGAAAAAGGAGAGGGGTAGAGTTATACATATTTTTAAAAATCATCTTCCAGTCTAATTATCACTGCCATCTGGCACTTCTGTATCCTCAAGACTTGGACTTCCATGCATGAGCATGAAATACAATGTGCAGATTATCAAGTCACTGGGGCGAGCCCAAAAGGAACGGAAGAAGAGAGGTGGCACAGAATCAGACTTCAGTATGGACGCGGCTGCTGTACATTAGAGCCGTGATCAGCAAACTTGTGCTGGGCCTATGGATACCCAGAGAGGGACTACCACAGTTTGCTGAACATGGAGCTGCCCTTGAAAACCATTCAGAAACATCAACTTATGTAAAATGCAGCAAAAAGGCAGATTATTGGTGTTAGCTGGAGAGGCTCTGATTCCAAACTGCTTTTTAGGGGAGGAAAAACAGACTGGATGAGTTTAAAACAGTCTGGATGTGTTCATTAAGAGGAGCTGTTGAAAGGAAAATTTTAGGAACTCCAGCAAAAATACAGATGGCACGCCAACATTTCTTTGGATTTACCATTTTCATTTTCTCTGGTATTTAAAACTGCTTTTCCATTCAAAGGCCTCTCGAGGTTTTGTTTTGTTTTGTTTATGACTGTGCAACACATAAGAGGTGCAGCTCTTTGGGTGTGAACTGAAAAATAGGGACTAGCAGAGTGAGTCCAGCTTCCTCCTGAACTTTCATTCTCCAATATGGCTACCTAACTGCTTCTGCAATAAATCCTCATTTCCCCACGCATGGTCTGTCCTGTTGCTTAAAGCACCGATCACAAGATAACATTGGGGCAAACTATACATTATCATTTTCGACAGGTCATCTGCAAGTTCCTTCCCAAGTGCACATGTCCCAGGTTCTGATCTGCCATTTTCCCAACTTGAAATAGGCCTATGTGCCCTAGTGGGGGCGGGGGGGGGGTCTGCGCACATAGCCCAGCAGTATGTACACTAGGGTTGTCATGTCCCCCCTCTCCTCCGGCAGGAGGTTTTAGGGGTAGAGCTGAGGCAGGGATCTTGTGCACGAGGCCGCACCGACGCAATCGCGTCACTTCCGGTTTAAACCCAGAAGTGCCGCATTGCAAAGGGACTTTTACCACTCAAACTGGGAGTTTGAGTGGTAAAAGGCCCATTGTGATGTGGAGCTTCTGGGTGTAAGCCAGAAATGACACAATTGTGTTGGTGCAGCCACGTGCGCAAGCGATCCCCGCTTCCGAGCCGGGCAATGGTTTGGTGGGCAAGGAAAATGAATTTCCAGTAGGGAACTAGCAGTTGATGTGTGACTGACCGATTCAGAGAAGTCAGGGAACCCAGACAAACCCACTAAAAAATCATAACATGTAGTTTGGCCCTTGTGTGCTTGGAGGAATGGTATACTGTGAATGAGTCTATCTCATGGGCTTGGCCTGAAGCAGGGTGCTACTGATGGTAGGACAAAAGGAATGGTCATGTTTCTTAACAACTGTAGATGTCTCCCCTCTGGGCTTCACTGGAAACTGGGTCTGTCCAAGAACCCATCGGGGCTTGGAGAAGGTAACCCCCTCCATGAAGGGTTGCCAACCTCCAGATGGTGGCTGGAGATCTCCTGCTATTACAACTGATCTCCAACCGATAGAGCTCACCTGGAGAAAATGGCCACTTTGGCAATTGAACTTGATGGCACTGAAGTCCCTCCCCTCCCCAAACACCACACTCCTCAGGCTCCGCCCCCAAAATCTCCAGGTATTTCCCACCCCAGAGATGGCAACCCTGTCTCCATGTGAAAGGACTGATGTGTGACGATACAGCCCTTCAGATTCTGGAAAAGACAGAAAGGGGAGCAGGAAGGTTCTGCAGGGAGTTGGCTAGGGTTGCCAGGTCCCCCCCAGCCATCGGTGTGGAATGGGGGCCTAGGGTTGCCAGATCCAGGTTAGAAAACTCCTGCAGATTTGGGGATGGAGCCTGGGGAGGACTGGGACCTCAGTGGGGTACAATGCCATAGAGCCCACCCTCCAAAGCATGCGTTTTCTCCAGGGGAACTGATCTCTGTAGTCTGGAGATGAGATGAAATTCCGGGAGACCTGGAGTTGGGGGTGAACAGCGAAGTAGCCAGGTTTGCAGATGACACCAAATTATTTAGGGTGGTTAAAACAAAATCGGACTGTGATGAGCTCCAAAAGGATCTCCACAACTGAAAGAATGGGCATTAAAATGGCAAATGAGATTCAATGTGAGCAAGTGTAAAGTGATGAATAATGGGGCAAAGAATCCCAACTTCACAAATACACTGCTGGGATCTGTGCTGGCAGTAACAGAGCAAGAAAGGGATCTTGGGGTGGTAGTGGATCGCTTGATGAAGATGTCAACCCAGTGTGTGGCTGCTGTAAAAAAGGCAAATTCCATGCTGGCCATAATTAGAAGAGGAACAGAGATCAAAACTGCTGATATCATACTGCCCTTGTACAAACCTATGGTGAGACCACACTTGGAATACTGTGTACAGTTCTCGTCACCACACCTAAAAAAGGATATTGCAAGGTGCAGAAAAGAGCAACCAAAATGATCAGGAGACTAGAGCAACTGCCCTATGAGGAGCGGTTAAAACGCTTAGGGATGTTTAGTTTGGAAAGAAGGCGGTTAAGGGGAGACATGATAGAGGTCTATAAAATTATGCATGGTATGGAGAGAGTGGACTAAGAGCAGCTTTCCCCCCTCTCTCATAATACTAGAACACGGGGTTATCTAATGACGCTGGAGGGTGACAGATTCAAAACTGATAAAAGGAAGTATTTCTTCACACAATGCATAGTTAAATTGTGGAACTCCCTGCCCCAGGATGTGGTGATGGCTGCCAACTTGGAAAGCTTTAAGAGGGGAGTGGACATGTTCATGGAGGGTAGGGCTATCCATGGCTACTAGTTAAAATGGATGCTAGTCATGATGCATACCTATTCTCTCCATAATCAGAGGAGCATGCTGAATATATTAGGTGGTGTGGAACACAGGCAGGACGATGCTGCTGCATCTGTCTTGTTTGTGGGCTTCCTAGAGGCACCTGGTTGGCCATTGTGTGAACAGACTGCTGGGCTTGATGGACCTTGGTCTGATCCAGCACGGCTTTTCTTACATTCTTAAGTTCCTATGTTCTTATGAGATCCCCAGGTCCCACCTCGAGGCTGGCAGCCCTAGAGCTGGCTGAAGCATTTGGAAGGGACGCAGAATCTCTCTCTCTTTTAAAAGGATGTTTACATTTAGGACAACAATATGATCAATGCACTTTGCTGAATAGAGGCGCTCCCGGTTTTGTGCCTACGTAAGCACTTCCTTGGATTGAGAAGATACATAAAAATTACCGTGGAGGGCGTTCTAAAGTAATGGACTCACTTACCAAAGCACACAGCAGATCCACCGCTTCCAGGATGAGTTCTTGGTGGCCAATCCGAGTGACTCCCAGCTCCTCAAGCTCCTGATGAGTAATGTGCAACAGCTGCTCGCCACTGATCTTTTCCCTCTCAAAGTTTTTTATGTATTGTTGGAGGCAGTCGTCAAGGCCTGGTTTAAAACAGCAACAACGAAGACATTTAGAAACAAATGACACTTTGTTGGCTCACTGCAGCTTCAGAAGTCAGACTGCCTTCATCTCAACGAAACACAAAGGCGATATTCTTTACGAAGAGAATGCAAGGAGGAACAATAACATTTTATACCTAGTGCAATGCTATGTGTCTTTTATTCTGTACACATTTGAAGTCAAGCACCGTATCTCGATATTAAGGACGCTGTGAATCCTCTATCAGATTTCCTATGGCGTGAGGAGTTATTGAGTGTATATGGACGTTGCAGACGCGGGGAAATTGCAGTCAGTCACAGTTGTGCAGTGTGCGTAGCCATAAAAACACATATATGTATTCATGAGCACCTATATATAGGCTCATGTCATTTCCCAGCTCTTTGTCTCAGTATGGCAGCAAATCTGTTGTCTGAGCGGTACCATTCAGAATGCAAGGCTGGGTCACACGATTGTTATATCCAGAGGAGTATTCTTTACTTATACTTTTCATATGGCCAATTTGGCCCTGAGATCAAATTAAGATCAAAATTTAAAAAGTAACTCTATCTATCTATCTATCATCTATCATCTATCATCTATCATCTATCATCTATCTATACACACACAGATATCTAGATAAACAATAAGAGAAGTAGTATTTTTTAGCTTGACTGACTGAGATAAAAACTTGGCAACTGCCAATGTAGTATTAAAATCTACCCCTGCTAAAAGAACCCTCAAATTTTCCAATTCACAAGTAGATTCCCAGATAAAAGTCTTTATCCTTCTGTCTCTCACTTTGTTGTGCAGGTCACAACTAAACAAGGAATGCTGAAGAGTGTCTATTTGGCCAGAACCACATCGGGATACTCTCTCACAATATGGTACCCTATTTAGATGACCCGTTAACTCCCCCGATGGAATGGCATTTAGTCTAGCCAACATAAATAATCATCTGTATTGCGGAATTGTCAGAAAATCAAAATACATTGGGAGAGATTGCAGTCAGTTTAGACCTAGGTATAGAGGTGAGCATACTCTACGTGCTCTTATTGTAGTACTTCCAAAATCCAGTTTTTGCAGGCAGCTCAGGATTGAAGAAAGAGCTGCTGATGTCCCGCAATCTACAGAGGAGTATTCAGTTGCTCCAACTACAATCTAAAGGGGTACAGCTCAGATGAAGATCTTAACCAACCCAGGTTAAGTACACAGTACACAATAGCCAGCTCCTATACCCTGTCAAGCAGATGTTCACTGGGAACTTCCAGTTGAAACTTAGATTCTCCATATAGACAGAGGGAGTGTAAGCCTTCACCCTGATGGTTTTTTTGTCTTGAAATGGCTCTGGAGATTGCTATTTGCCCACTGGGGAACAATGTGTGTACTGATGGGCTACTTGTGTTTTCTGAGTGCGATAACCAGAGGCTCCTAGGGGTTGTTTCTGGTCAGGAACATGGTGCAAGTTTGAAGGCTTAAACCCTTCTCCCAACTAGTCCCCCCTTTGGAGAATCTAAGTTTCAATCAATGGGGTGGATCCGACCCCCATCCTACCAGTCCACTTAGCAAACTTTATTTAGTTATTAAAATATCTCTACCCCCCTTTCTCCAGTCTAAGGACTGGTCCTCCAGATTAAATGGCTCTTGCATGGTTAGATATACCTAGTAATTCCTAGCACATGTCTGCTCGAGAGGAGCTGGGAACAGTGTGTTTCAGCTCTCAGAGAGCTCCTAGGCTGTAGCCTGTTGGATTAGTGTAAAGGGGACTCAGGTTCAAAGACTGTAATAACAACCTAACAGTCTAAAAATGTAAGTATAATGTTATTGTTCACATAACTCAGTATGTCTACAAGGGTAGCTACAGAGACAGTCAAAAGAAACAAAAACAGGTCCCTGCCCCCTAGGAGTTTACTAACTAAAACTGGCAATGGGGAAAACAGTAGAGTGCAGAAAAGAAAAGGAGACGGAGAGATAAACATGGGCAGTGGCAGGTACAAATATTTAAAACTTGGTTCAAGCTGAATATTTTTAATTTCATTTTCCTCTTGTGAGAAACTTGCATTTATTTACATCAGTTTTTTTTCTTATAGACATAGGGGTACTGCTGGCCATTGGCATTGGCAATGCACCCAGTTTCTGTTTCTTCCGGTGTGTGGGGGGGTGTCTGTTCCACATGTGTTTTGGTCCCTCTAGTGGTCAATTCGATATTACACCACTTTATCTCCAGCATATCTCCCTGCAGATTTAAGCTGCAGGTTTTTATGCCTCCCCCCGGGGGTGGGGGAGAGGATCACCAAGGATACAGCTATGGAACAGTATTCCTTCACCACCTGTTGTAAGAAATAATTTCACTGAGTTCTGAGTATCTTGGGATTTACCAAAAAAACACCAATGTTATAGGTTCTTGTAGGTTATCCGGGCTGTGTGACTGTGGTCTTGGTATTTTCTTTCCTGATGTTTCGCCAGCAGCTGTGGCAGGCATCTTCAGAGGAGCCACAGCTGCTGGCAAAGTGTCAGGAAAGAAAATACCAAGACTACGGTCACACAGCCCGGATAACCTACAAGAACCTATGAACTCTGACCGTGAAAGCCTTCGACACCAATGTTATACTTCACCAGCAACTTCTGCTCTCTTTCCTTTCGGGAATTTAGGTCAATCATAGCTAGGGTTGCCAACCTCCAAGTGGTGGCTGGAGATCTCCTGCTATTACAACTGATCTCCAGCTGACAGAGGTCAGTTCCCCTGGGGGAAATGGCTGCTTTGGGAATTCAACTCTATAGCATTGAAGTCCTTCCCCTCTCCAAATCCTGCCCTCTCAGGCTCCACCCCCAAATCTCCAGGTATTTCCCATCCTGGAGCTGGCAACCCTAACCACTGGCCTGATCCAGAAGGGTTCTGTTTGTGTTCTTATGAATGCCATGGCCTCTGTGACTGTGCATTTCAGGCCTTGCAGGGGCACCTGTGAGTGACAGGATGCTGGACTAGATGAATCACTGGTCTGATCCAGCAGGACTCTTCCGACGTTTGCACTGTCTTCTCCTTTGGATTACCAGAAATGGGCAAATACAGGTATGATTTGTTTTTAAGCCAAATTCCTAGATCTTTTTCTGACCTACTGTCCTTGGCACTCATGCTTTCAAAGGGCAGGCAGGGAGGAAAAAAAATAAGAACATCCAGAGGGAAAATAGCTTATTTCAATTTACTACTGAAATGGCCTCTGAAAGCATCTTCTAGAAGGGCTATTTAAATAATAATAAATGTGTTCTAGTCCCCATCATTGTTCGTGTGTGACGTGCTATTCCGCCCCGCCCGCACATTTTTGGGCGTGCTATTTTAGATTCACAGCTTAAGAAGAAGAGTTGGTTTTTATATGCTGACTTTCTCTACCACTTAAGGAAGAATCAAACCGACTTACAATCACCTTCCCTCCCCTCCCCACAACAGACACCCTGACAGGTAGGTGGGGCTGAGACAATGTGACTAGCCCAAGGTCACTCAGCTGGCTTCATATGAAGGAGTGAGGAAACAAATCCAGTTCACCAGATTAGCCTCCGCCGCTCATGTGGAGAAGTGGGGAATCAAACCTGGTTCTCCAGATTAGCGTCCCCCACTCATGTGGTGGAGTGGGGAATCAAACGTGGTTCCCCAGTCCACCGCTCTAAACCACCGCTCTTAACCCGACACCACGCTGGCTCTTACTTCCCAGGGTACTCTGAAAGCACCTGTGAAAGGAAGAGCCTGCTGCGCAAGCCATGCGCTTTCAGGATCACGCATCATTTCTATAACCACCGCTTCCTTTTATGATTGCCCCAAATGGACTCTGCATTATGCTCCTCATGTCGGTGGTTGTTACGGGGGGAAATAAATCTAGCACACCATCTCAATGAAATCATCCCTTTCCTATTTTCTTTCATTACCAAAAATTACCATGACCCCCTCTCCCAAGAATCTATTTAAAGGCACTGAGTTGAGGAAGAAGGATTGGAAATTATGGATTTTGTAGGCTCCATCCCTGTAGTATGGGAATGCCCAAAGCTAGGGAGGCACAAATAGCGGGGTGGGGGGAGGTTGCTTCTGCTCCTGGGAACCACAGCCTGGCAGTGTATGAATGAGTCTTGGAAGGATTTTCCGGCTCATTAAATCACTGCTCCCCCTGCAAGCTCATTACTTCTCCGTGTATTTTACTGTTGTAATGAATTGGCTTGTGCAAAGGAAGATTGCATGGAGGGGGGTGGGAATCAACCATGGTTTGCAGTTCTCATTTGCAATTACAAGCACAAACCATAGGTTACTGGTTTGGATGTAATGGCAAACTAGGGTTTACTGTAATAAACCAAAATAACTAATTAGGGTTTATTGTAATAGAAATAACTAATTAGCTTAATGCAGAAAAAGCATGAGGTTCATGCAAGAAAACCTGATGCTCCCCTCCCCATGTCTTGTCCAAGTAGCATCAAACCATGGTTTAACATGACCTCTGACTCATCCCCTCATGCTTCTGCCTTTTGAATCAACATGTAACTCCAATATTACTGAATGCATGACACTTTTCAGACATTACAACCACATGTAACAGGAACCCACCAACCCCGCATAACCCTGCCCGATATGTATAGTTGCCATGTACCATGTGTTTCGTATGCATGCACAGCAAACTGACCACATCATTTTTCAGGGCTCTTATTTGCAAGTACTGGGGAGTACAAAATGCACATGTTGCCCCTGTTAATACGATATGGTAACCTTGTGTACTGAAAAGCATTGTGGGTAGCTCATGCTCCCAATATGCCTGATTGTTGGGGTTGCAGTATATGAGGATGTAACGTCAGGAAAAATCTTATGCTGTATTTGTATCATAGCACTTAAGCTACCATTTGTTTTCTTCCATTAGCAGATAGGACTGATCATAGTAAGTTTCTTGTTCAGAATTACATATCCTTAATTTCAACCACTGACCTCAAACCCTGGCATGAAAACCACCATCTCCAAAAGCCACTCTTGCCGAAAACATAGGTCATTTACCCATGGTCGCTATAGCCTCCTTTATTCCCTGTTTCAGCCAGGATCAAATTAACTCGGGCTGGGGGAAACTGTTTGCATTAGCTGGAATGATCAGGGACAAAACTGCGTGCTAATGGAGGCATGAATACAGAAAAGCAGTCTCCCAAGTTCAAATCAAGTCCCACCTTTTTAAATGCTGCTCTGTAATTGGCTTACCTCACGAGATAAGATTTCCTTCCCCCCAAACCCAACTGCCACATAATAAAGTATTTTAAGAACAAAAAACAAAGCAATCTGAAAGAAGGGTGGGGGGAGAAACCCAAGCCTTGTTTTAAAAAAGCCTTTCTTTTGCTCAGAAAGAGCTCAGAGGTAGCAGGAAGCAGGAAGCTCTTGAATCCCTGCCTCTTTACACATGGCTTCGTGATTGGCTGTGAGAGAAGCCAACCTTCTGTGCTTCCCATTTGGCTTTCTTCATGCTGCCTTGAAGAAGGGTTTGGAAAAGGGTGGGGCGAAGCTTAACTTGAGAAAGTTGTACGCTCGCTCAGTGATTCTGGAATGAGCCAGGAGGAACGTTTTAATTCAAGCCAGAAGAGGAATGGAAAAAGCTGGGTTCGTTTTGCATTGAAACAGGGTGGAGCCGACAAGGAATGAGGTAATGTGCATTCCCAAAAAATTGATCCTGGCTGAAACAGAGAATAAAGGAGGCTACAGCGACCATGCGTAAATGCCCATAGTGACTCTTTAACTGTTGAGCGTGAAGGCAACAGGGAAGAAGAGGGACACAAACCCATAGCAATTAAATGCAAAACATGAAAGTCCTCTTGCATGTTTGCCCTCTTCTGGGATATACCAAACAAGTGTGCCAACCTCTGATAAGGACATACTGTGCAGCTGGTTGATCTAAAGGTGCCTCTTTGCCAGGTACATCTATTATGAAAAAGCAAAATTTTGCTGTTTTTATGAATCATGCTGCTATTTCGTTGCTTTCCAGGGTATGGTTTTTGGAAAATATTTTATTTAATGGTTCAAACAGTATGGCAGCTGACAGAGGGAATGGAGAAAGTTGCTGTCAGAGAACCCAGCTGTCTTCTAACACAACAGTACACAATACACACAAGAGGAAGCAGGGCTGAGCATCTCTCTCCGCCCGTCAATTTGTGACTGCAAACACGGCAGCCCATTTTTGCAATGAGTTTGATGATTTACAGTAGCATGGCCACTGTTGGTTGAGAAAGATGTCATGTAATGAGAAAGAAATGAACTCCCCCTATGGTGTTTGGAGCACACTGAGCTCCTATTCTGGGATATACTTAAACGCAAAGACATTTTTGATCGGCAGAACAGGTGGCTGCTATACAGCTGGGTTTTTCAAAAGGTAAGAAAGGCTTCCTCAATGGCAGCGGTAATTGGATTCTTTCAGTAACTTCATAGTGTGAGATGGTGCATATTATGCACCTTCCCCGTGCCTTGTAAAGGCTTGCTTATTGAATTCAATCAGGCATCAAAACAGTACTGGAGCTTCATAGGGTTGCCAACCTCCAGGTAGTAGCTAGAGATCTTCAGCTATTACAACTGATCTCCAGCCGATAGAGATCAGTTCACCTGGAGAAAATGGCCACTTTGGCAGTTGGGCTCTATGGCATTAAAGTCCTGCCCCTCCCCAAACCCCGCCCTCCTCAGGCTCCACCCCAAAAATTTCCAGGTATTTCCCAACCTGGATATGGCAACCCTAAGTCTTCAGCAACTGTCCAGATTTGACTAGGCCATAATAACCAGAACATAAGAAAAGCCATGCTGGATCAGACCAAGGGCCATCAAGTCCAGCAATCTGTTCACACAATGGCCAACCAGGTGCCTCTAGGAAGCCCACAAACAAGATGACTGCAGCAGTACCGTCCTGCCGGTGTTCCACAACACCTAATATAATAGGCAATTACCTATTATAGAACAATATAACAGAACAATTACGCTCTCTGCCCCTGCCTAGGTGTGCACCATAACCTCCCGTTGTCTGTATCTTTTGAGGCAGCTGTGCAGGTGGTTGGCCACCTATGATCAATTAAGTCTTTAAAAGTTACAATGGAAAATGTGAGGTTATACATCAACATCCCCATTCTCCCACTTTGGTCTTGTTCTAAGTGGTCTCCACATGCCTTGACTGGTCAGAAAATTCAGTGCATAGACAGAGAAACCATTCTTCTGCCTGAGTGATGCTGGATGGAAGATGTGATTTGTTTTTAGATTGCCCTGGTATGAAATACACTAGAGTTCCTTATGGAGCACTGCCCTGGTCTTCTCAAATCTTTGTGGACAATGACTTTCTGGTGTTTTGCTGCCATGTGAAAGGTCTCTTGAAACAACTGCAGTAACAGATTCGACTCCTTCTGAACTTCAGTACAGCTGTCCTGAATGCCCAGAGTGAAGGGAAAGACGCCGCCACTGCCGGGAAGCATTGCTAAGTCGCTTCACTCAAATATTTCTATTAATACAGGGTGGTGATAAAGCCCAGAAGACAGGTCAGTGACTCTGGAGCAGGTGCTAAACCTAGTAATGCATATCTGCTATATCACAATGCTTAGGGCTGCCAGGTCCTTCTTTGCCACCAACAGGAGGTTTTTGGGGCAGAGTCTGAGGAGGGTGGGGTCTGGGGAGGGGAGGGACTTCAATGCCACAGAGTCCAATTGCCAAAGCAGCCATTTTCTCCAGGGGAACTGATCTCTATCAGCTGGAGGTCAGTTGTAATAGCAGGAGATCTCCAGCTACTACCTGGAGGTTGGTAACCCTAACAATGCTGTCCATTTCCCATTTGACCTGTGCAATCTGTACAGCTGGGCTGGAATGCAGAAAGACTCACACGTTTGCGAGGAATTTGTCACTGTGTGCTTGCAAAAAAAGCCACCTCCATATGCTTCTGCACAATCCTTGTGGTGCAGCAGACCATTTGAACGCAAACTGCAGATTAATCATCACCAGAACAACTGCCTGTGAAAGACTGTGCCTCGCAAAACCAGTTAGTCTCCAAGGCGGGATGCCATTTTTTTACCTTCTTTCTACTGTCCTACTTTCCAACGCTCCACTCAGCACAGGGAGGCCAAGGATAAAATTAAATTAGATTTTAAACGCATCGGGACAAGTATCTTATCTATTATTTATCGTCCTCTCCTGCTTCCAAGGAGCTCACGGCACCAGACATCGTTCTCCTCTCATGTGATCCTCCCAACAGCCCTGTGAAGAAGTTTGTGCTGAGGGCCTAATTGGTTGTGACATTTCCCACATGTTCGATCATGAAGAAGAAGAACATGCCATCAAGTGGCAACCAATTCATGGTGACCCCATCCATGGGGTGTTCCAGGCAAGAGTCAATCAGAGGTGGTTTGCCATCAATATCAGACCATACAGACAGCCATAAGGGAGCCCTAGGGTTGCCAACTGCCAGGTATTAGCTGGAGATCTCCTGCTATTTCAACTGATCTCCAGCCGATAGAGATCAGATCACCTGGAGAAAAATGGCTGCTCTGGCAATTGGACTCTATGGCATTGAAGTCCCTCCCCTCCCCAAACCCCGCCCTCCTCAGGCTCCACCCCAAAAATCTCCCACCAGTGGCGAAGAGGGACCTGGCAACCCTAGGGAGCCCCCATATTTCAGCAAAATTCAAATAGGGCTCCAGCAGGACATTTCCCCCAGCATGACAATAGGGAAGTGGATTGAATGCTCTACGTGAAGCATTTTCTCACATAACAAAGAGGAAACAGCCCAAAAAGGAGTTATGTGAATTAGTCCCTTCCCCATCCAAACATTCAGGCAATATTTCAGTGATTAGATATAATAACTCACCCTCAACGCACAGAAGGATCATGTCAATAATCAACTTGTAAGTAGGGGGTGTGGATATCAATATGCTGAATTTAAAAAAAACAACCCAAAACATACCTTTTTGACATTTTGTTTTTTTTTTAACTAGCAAAAAAATAAAAATGGCAGCAATAAATGGGGGCTGAAAAAGGGGACCCTGAATAATGCCAAATGTATTTCGCTTTATTCAGGGCCGCTATGGCCCCACCGCTATTTTTAGCCTCCCCCCTCCCTTACTCAGTGGCGGACTGGCCAGGGTGTCAGCTTGCCCACTGGCAAGTGGGCCCTGCGGGCCCCAGATGAAGTGGGGCCCCTTAAACATTAGACAATATGTTTAAAATGTTAATGACCTTTTAGTACCTTGAAAATATAATAGAAGTTCCAATACTGTTACTGTATGCAACTAAAAATTTAATTGTACTTTTTTGAAAATTTTATTTATTTCTTATAAAAATTAAATGATAGTCTTATAGTTGTGGGTGGGCCCCCTTTGTCTCCTAACTCTGCTGCCGTGCCAAAGCTAAGGGCAGATAAGTAAGAGAGGGGGAGGGAGGGGGGAGCCCCATGGGGGAAGAGGGAGCCCCACCCCCCAGTCTGCTTCGGTGCGCCATGCCAAAGCAAACTGAAGATGGGGCTGGACGCAGAACGGAAGGCTTGGCTAGCTCTGAGCCCAGCTTTGAGCTCTGCACCATATTTTTCAGGTTCGGGTTCATTAACACGAATTTTTTGAAAAATCAGGGGAAAGCCTGATTAAATATTCGGGTTTTCCCTGAGGTTTTTTTTTTTTTTTTTTTTTTTTGAAATTTCCGTTCCTAATAAACCCGAACCCCAAAAATATATAAAAAAATTGTTGCACGCCCCTACTCGTAAGCCTATTGTTTCTCTAGGATATGGCCATCAGTTCACACCCGGTTCTTTGTCCACCCTCGAGAACAGCCAGTGTGTGGTTTATTCCAGTCACTCTCCCCTCACTCCCAACATTTTGTATGTTATTTTTGCACTGATAATTTTCCAACCAGGCAGTTAGGATCCAATTGGCCAGTAAGAGTCAAACGTTTTGGCTCCAAACCAATCCCAGCACTGGAGCCCACTTGATGTTCACCTTCCAACATTTTTACAGTATAAATATAGACCCATGATACCCTGGAATTTTGCAGCAGCCATTCCCCCGGACTTCCTCACTACTGCCCCTGTACAGCTTTAAATGCAGGACCCTCAGAGATGTGGAGTTGTCCTCACTCTCTGCCCTCCTTCTCCCTCCTTCACTCTCCTTCCACCCAGGATCTCCAGGACTCCCTCACTGCATCAGGACAGGTTTATATGTTTTCATCCTCCCCTTTATTGTGTGTTTTTATTGCTTAGGTGTTAGATTGTCTAGAATTAAGATTTTCTGTGTGTGTGTGTGTGTGTGTGTGTGTGAGTGAGTGAGAGAGAGAGAGAGAGAGAGAGAGAGAGAGAGAGAGAGAGAGGAGGGAGGGAGGGGTGGGTGGGTGGGTGGTAGAGATTGATTCCGACAGCTCTCTGAGTGTCTCTTGTTTTTCTTGATATATATTTCTAAATAAAGATATTGGGCTCTTTCACACATGCCGAATAATGCCTCCAGTCCTTTCAATCCACTTTCAATGCCTTTGCAGATGGATTTTACTGTGCGGAACAGCAAAATCCACTTGCAAACGATCGTTAAAGTGCACCGAAAGTGGATTGAAAGTGTATTATTCAGCACATGTGAAAGTGCTCTTAGACTCCGATTCTATTTTTTGCCGGCTTTATTTCTGAGAACCTCCCCATTGCCATAGTGAAGTTATACTACCAAATTCTGACACTTGGTATATATAGGCAGTGGTCCTTAAATTTTACCTGGATACATGTGGGGGTGCTCTAAACACACAAGGGGGACACCCCAAGTGTTGAGGGTCACCCCACAGGCAGGCTATTTGGGTAACACCATTGCCTTCCTTTGCACAGCAATCCCCGTCTTCCTTGGTGGTCCCTCATCCAAGTACTAACCATGGCTAACCCAGCTTAGATCTCAAGCTCTGACAAGCACAGGCTAAGCAAGGCTATTTGGGCTTTTGGGGTGCTATGGCTATCTGACAATATTGTGTGTGTCTGCTTAGACCAGGGGTCTGCAAACTGCGGCTCCCGAGCCGCATGCGGATCTTTGGCCCATTGAGTGCGGCTCTCCGAACTTGGTTCGGAGCCCCTGCTCTCGTGCCTGCTCGCGCTGGCAGCCGGGCTGCGGAGCCGTCACGCCTGAGAGAGCGAGCAAGCGCGAGAGAGCAGGCGAACGGGCACGCTGTCTCTCCTCCCCCCCCCACCGTGGAGAATGGCCAGTTCCCCCTTTCCCTTGCCCTCAATGGTTGGGAGGCTAAAGCCTCCCCTCCCCTCTAGCCATGCGATTGCTGGGCGGGTGGCTCGGCGGTTCCTTCCCCCCCTGCCTATCAGCTGTTGGGAGGGCAGGCTTCCTTTGGTAGACCTGGCCTCCGGCTGAGTCCCATTGGGAGGCCATGTCTACCCACTGGCTTTCTTGATGGTAGACCTGGACTCCGAGGAGGGGAAAAAGTCCCCCTTCAGAGGCCAGGTCTACCAATTGGCTTCTATGGGCCTCCGGAGGCCAGATCTACTGCCAAGAAAGCCAATGGGTAGACCTGGCCTCCCAATGGGACTCAGCCGGAGGCCAGGTCTACCAATAGGCTTTTATGGCGGTAGACCAGGCCTCCAGACGAGGACTAGACGGGGAGGGAGAAATGGCAGGGACTTACAATTTAATTTTTATCAATAAATAAGATTACTATTAAGTATGATATCAAGTTTTATTCAGTGTACCTATAGTTTAATTAAGACTTAAAACTTTAATTAAAGTTTATTAAGTTAATAAACAGTGTACCTACCTATATAGTTTAAGTTTAAGAAATTTGGCTCTCTAAAGAAATCTCAATCGTTGTACTATTGATATTTGGCTCTTTTGACTAATGAGTTTGCCGACCCTTGGCTTAGACCCTTTTCCTCTGTGTTACCCTTCCAAGAAAGAGGCTTCCTCATACAATAGCCCCTTCTTTGGCATCTTGATCACCAGAGGCCAAGGCCGGGCACAAAGCAACACCCACACTCTAATCCCCTCTAGTGAACATCGTTCTACTCATATTCACTTCTTCCTCATAGGACTGCAGCTGCAAGCAGGATCTGGCAGTGTCCATGAGGCTTTAGCTGTCAGCTGGCTGACCGTCCTGTGGAGTTCCTCTAGAGGGGAATGAGGGCATTCAGCCAATCAGACCCATTTTTAGGATTGCCAACCTCCAGGTACTAGCTGGAGATCTCCTGCTATTACAACTGATCTCTAGCCGATAGAGATCAGTTCCCCTGGAGAAAATGGCCGCATTGGCAATTGCCCTCTATGTCATTGGAGTCCCTCCCCTCCCCAAACCCCACCCTCCTCAGGCTCCACCCCAAAAATCTCCCGCTGGTGGCGAAGAGGGACCTGGTAACCTGACCCATTGTTGAAAGCAGCTGAAGCATTCTTGGCCAACGGGCAGTGCTATCGCAGAAGCTGTTTTCATGGAAGGGTAGCGCAGAGAAAAAAGGTCTAACTAGTTGCACCTGATAATTACATATAACTCATAACCAAACATGTAGAAAATATCAGGTCTTCTGGTAAGGCCATGAGAATATACAAGTGACCCAACATCACCTAGGCTAGCCCAATCTCGTCAGATCTCAGAAGCTAAGCAGGGTCAGCCCTGGTTAGTATTTGGATGGGAGACCACCAAGGAATACTAGGGTTGCTGTTCAGAGGAAGGCACTGGCAAACCACCTCTGTTAGTCTCTTGCCATGAAAACCCCAAAAGGGGTCACCATAGGTCGGCTGCGACTTGACGGCACTTTACACACACACACAACAGCATCTAGTGTTTGAGTGGGAATTTGAACCCAGGCCTGGTTTGACACTGTAGCCTAGTTACTGTTACTATTACTGCTACTCCATGTTACTGTTTTAGGGGCTGTACAGTGATGCAAAAGTAGTGATTTCTTTTTTAAAAAATCCCATTATGGATTCCAAATATTTTGTTTACACATTAAGGATATTTTTTTCCTTCCCCTCCTTCTCTAGATGCTTGTTAATGTTGGATTTCCTCTTACAGGCGTCTAAACAGGAATTATAGTAAAAGACTACAAAGTGGTTCTCTGCGGGAGCAAGAGAGATGGTAGAAATGTCCCAGGCTTGTATTGGCTTTTAAGTTAGAGAAATTCCCCCAGGAGAGAATTCACTTGACAAGGGAGCAGCCATGAAAGATATTCACTTATCAAAATGCCAGTTTGTTCCTCCTGCTTTCCACCACAGGCTTTAGAAGGAAGGAAAGAAATTTGGCATAGCAGGCTTTATATTTAAAATATGCCCCAACAACCATATTTCACGATAAGCTGAAAATCTGTGATAAAACCAGTTGATAATGGAGGTATCAACACAACTACTACACAACACTGTTATTCTCAGGAGGCCATTCTGTTTGCCAGACAATAAGTGAGGGATGAGAATTATTTTGTCCCCTCCCCAATGCACCCCTTCAAAAGGGATTACATGGACACCACCTAACTTGGTTGGGGGTTACTGCCTGGCCTGGTTTTTTCAGCGACTATTTTTTGAATTTTCCTGTTGCCATTTTGTTTTATTCGTTGCTGGGAAGTGTGATTTTAAATATGTTTTAATCTATGTTTTATATTAAATGTTGTGACCCACTCTGAGCCCGGCTTGCCGGGAATGAGGGCAGGATATAAATGTGAGGAAATAAATAAATACATAACAGTAAGGGTTTCAACATTACGGAGCACATTTTCTTGAACACAGCCGAGGCATTACATGTAAAACCTCAAAGACAGATGCAGCATGTAAATGTGTTTGGTTGGTCAAATGCGCACATTTTGAAAACCACTTTTTCACATCTCAGTTAAAATGTAGTTGGCCTGCCAGGGGTAAAATAACGCTGATTTAAGGTAGGCAAATTGTCAATCTCTAATCCGGGCCACAGGAGCACGTGCTTCAACTGTTTCCATTTACTGGGTCCAGTCCCTTTCTTTCTCATCACTGCCCCCAGAAAATTACTGTCCCTAATCAGGGTTGCCAACCTCCAGGTACTAGCTGGAGATCTCCTGCTATTACAACTGATCTCCAGTCGATAGAGACCAGTTCACCTGGAGAAAATGGCCACTTTGGCAATTGGACTCTATGGCATTGAAATCCCTCCCTTCCCCAAACCACGCCCTCCTCTGGCTCTGCCCCCCAAATCTCCAGGTATTTCCCAACCCAGAGCTGGCAACCCTATGCCTTAGTAAAATTTTGGCAGTGTTAGATGCTGGAATTCTGCAAGATGAAGTTAAATCTTTGACTGGAGTGGGTGGGTGTCTCTTGTTTCTTCAGCATATGAATATGAAGGGCCTCTACATAGTTTGTTGGGCAATAACACAAGGGCTTGGAATATTTTGTTTTTTAATGAATGTATTACTCAAAGATCTGCTGACCATATAATAAAGCTTTATTTTAAACCAAACCATACCTTCAATGGGAGATCTGTGCCTCCCAGACTCTCATGAACCCCTTTCTCTTTATCACTGGGGCACATAAACAGAAGTAGAGACTGCCTTCCTTTCCATGCCGCTTTCTGTCAAAGTAAACAAGGCTGTCATATTAGTGGTCTGACTGGCAGCATCTAAGATTGGGAGAATCTAGATGATGCAAGGGCATGGAAAGTCCCTGGGTTAACTAGCCTAAACCAGATGAGGCCAGACTCTGATGCAATGCTCTGCAACAGGTGAATGACTTAGCAAGTGGTCTCATTGGTCCCTGGTGGTGGCAATGTGTATATATGTTCATAGAACTGTAACCTCAGTGTGGGATGCTATAGTGGAGAAAGAGTGTGTTATAGATTGCTGTTATATCTGTGCACTGTAAATCAATCAATCACTGCTTTTCTAGTAGCAAGTATCTCTGGTGGTTTGTTCTGGATCGTCTGCCTAATCCACAGGCTCCCGCGATACTTTCTCCTCCTTGAAACACCCTGTAAAGTCTCATGGGCTCTGTTTCGAAACTTACAGACAGCTACGTAAGTTACCTGATTTCTCAAATGGGGCCAACAGCAGCTGTATGGGTGGGGGTTGAAAACTCTTGCTGCAGAGAAACGGACAAGCTGTTTTTCCAGTCTAAATAGGCTTGCCAATTCTGCCAGGTCATTAACCGCGGTAAAAATAAAACCCACCTTTCTAAACACATCTGAGGCTATGCATGAAATTCTGCATATAGTCATATATGCTATACATGTCTATAATCCAAGTCTCCGTATAGACCAATATTTTTTAACGCAGCTGCCCTACGTTCTCACCAAGCTTTCAATAGTTTGGCCATCTTTGCCTCCATCCCTCATCCCCCAACCCATCAGCGTCTTCTTCCAGTTTTCCAGCCTTGCCCAGAAGCTTTTCATACCCCATGAAGACCTAACTTGGGCTGCAGCAAGTAATGTTATTGCCGTCCCCTTCTCCTGGATTCTCCTGTGGCTCCTGGAGGAGAGGGCATCCCCAAATGACCGCACATCTTTATGGCAAAGGCTCACTGGCAGCTGCTTCATTTAATTGCATTTGCCTTCTTTTTTTTAACCTGCAAGGGAGACATATTTGAGCTGCTCAAAATTACCCACATGGAGCCGAAGAACTGGAAAGCTGGGGATGCTAGTTTAATAAACCACAAAGCTGCTCTGCGCTTGCCATGAGGAAGTGTATCCTCAGGAGGGCTGTGCAGCCGATCACTCGGTCTCCTCTCTTTCCATTTGAGAAATCATTAGACAGGACAGATTGTAGAAACCAATGGACTGAATTATTTTAAGTGAGGAAACTGGAACAACATCAGAAACAAGCAGAAAGGGCAAGCCACCAGTGAATTTGAGCCAGGGTTATCAGATACTCCAAAATATTATATATTAATTTGCAGTGCTAAAGCACGAATCCCCCCCCCACAATTAATGTCCATCTACCCAGTAGCCCACCTAGTCTCCATTTAGGTAGGTGCTGTGTAGCTCATTTTGAATATAACAACCAAACTAGGGATGTTTCCAGAATTCTCCCCATCTGCATTTCTCTCCAGGTTTCTGAATTATCTGGTCTTATTTCCAAATAGGTACTTATACATTAGGAATTCCTCACTGTGCTCTTTTTATTTCTCAGCCATGTACCAAAATAAAACACTCTGTGTGCACAATTCACTACAGTTTGTAGCTCCTCCATGAAACAAGGAAAGGACAACTTCTCTCCATTAGATATACATGCATGCATTTTGATTCAACACTGCAAAAATGTAATCTAGATGTTAGTGTACATATCACTCCATCAGAAGGCTTTTTGAACAATGTTTTAACAATGCACATGTATAGTTATTAGGGTTGCCAGGTCCCTCTTTGCCACCTGCGGGGTTTTGGGGGGCGAAGCCTGAGGGGGCAGGGTTTGGGGAGGAGAGGGTCTTCAATGCCATAGAGTCCAATGGCCAAAGCGGCCATTTTCTCCAGGTGAACTGATCTCTGTTGGCTGGAGATCAGTTGCAATAGCAGGAGATCTCCAGCTACTACCTGGAGGTTGGCAACCCTAGTAGTTGTATATACTGTCCACCTAGCACGCTTTTACTGTGCTCTTCCTCTAAGGAGCTCTTGGCAGCGTACATGGCTTTCCCTTCTTCATGGCTCATGCATTCAAGGCATGGGCAAACAGAATTCCCCACGGTTGTTTCTACCAGCAACGACAGCAGGGGAGGGAAGCCTGAAGCCCCTCCTTCCCCTCACAGTGCTCCTGAGCTGAACAGAGCAACAGAATGCTTCAAGGTGAGTCCCCCTCTCCCCAATCATAGATGTGACTACAAGTCGGGTTCGGCACCCCTGACTCAATTCGTGTCACACCAGTTCTCTGATAAAACCCTGCAAAAAAGCAATCTCAATATGACTGTACAATCAGTTGTATCTTTCGGGTGGTGTTCCACCAGTGCACAAGTGCACAACATACCACTAAAACTATACAAAAACAATCTTGATGCAATCCTATGCATTACCATATGCACCTTATCAATATGCACACATGTGCACCCATAATATGAAGAGGATTTGCAAATAAGCTGAAGGAACCAAAAGGGTACCGGATATTACACATGCTCCAATTCCAGAATTAAATTTTTGAAATCCTCTTTGTTAAACCATGACATAGGGCAGAGTAGGCTTATAAAAAAGAAAAGAAATGTGCAAAATCCATTCTGCGCTAAATAAAACACACCAGGCCAGAAGTGCGACTGAGTGCAGGAAAATCAAGGCGACTAGTTTGGAAAAACCTTTATAAGGAGAAAAACAAACATGTCATTGGACAAAGGGTTGTGCTATGCTTTTTCACCAAGCTGCCGCTAACAGTAAGTACACAAACCATCCCTGAGGATCTCCATCTGCCTTAGAACAGACTCTGATACTCAGAGGTACATGAATTAATTCACAGTTGTGTGTGATCTGCTATAAGAAGCTTTGGGTAATATCTTTCTGAAACCAAAGGGTTCTTTTTTGCAGTTTAACCTCTTTTCATTTGTTTTCTATGGAACATGAAAAGCTTCCCTGTGCTATCAAAGACACAGACCTACAACATCAATCTTGTATAGACAGTCCCATCAAAGACCCCCTCCCAATTCCTGAAGCCAATAATTACCACAACAGTGTTTTGACAGATCTTTGATCTAATGTACCTCCGACACCTAAGGTACAGGGAAAACACACATTTCAAAATTGCTTGGCTGACGTGGTTAAGAAGGAATATGTAATCTTTAAGACAAGCTCTGCCCCATCATTTTTTCGACAAGTTATCTCACTTAGTCCATCCAGTTTTCATATCTGCAGTTTTAATTGATGTGCTCACATCTGCAAACTTCCATTGATCAGAGAATATCAATATAAACAGATGATGCAACCAGTCCACCTTGGTGGGGTGAGTTGCACAATGCGGGGTACCAACTTCTCTCATACTGAGCTTTGCTGAAGTCATAAAGAACCCGTTTAACACCAGGACTCAAACACATTTACTTTAAAACCACATTAAAACACACCATATATAGGAACTGATATGTAGAAAGGTGTTAAGGTTACCAACAATCCGGTTGTCTAGGGTCGCTCCAGGTACTAGCTGGTGTTAAGGTTACCAACAATCCGGTTGTCTAGGGTTGCCAACCTCCAGGTACTATAGGGTTGCCCACCTCCAGGTACTTGGCGCAAAAAATTATGCAAAGTACAAAATTTATAACACAAATACTACCAACTAATACAGTGTATAAACTACCACCTATGGGTATAATTGATATTGTGTTTGAGAATAATTACTTTCGTTATGGACATGATTTTTTTCTCCTGCTATTACAACTGATCTCCAGCTGATAGAGATCAGTTCCCCTGGAGAAAATGGCTGCTTTGGCAATTGGACTCTATGGCAGTGAAGTCCCTCCCCTCCCCAAACCCTGCTCTCCTCAGGCTCCGCCCCAAAAACCTCCCGCCAGTGGTGAAGAGGGACCTAGCAAACCTAATGTACTAGCTGGAGATCTCCTGCTATTACAAGTGATCTCCAGCAGATAAAGAGATCAGTTCCCCTGGAGAAAATAGCTGCTTTGGCAATTGGCTTTGAAGGCCTTCCCCTCCCCAAACCCCATTCTCTTCAGGCTCTGCCTCCAAACCTTCATGCTGGTGGTGAAGAGGGACCTGGCAACTCTAAGGTTGTCCCAGAACTACAACTGACCTCCAGAAAACAGAGATCAGTTCCCCTGGAGGAAATGGCCACTTTGGAGGATGGACTCTATGGCATCGCATCCCGACTGAGCTCCCTCTTCTCCCGAAACTCCACCTTCTCCAGGCACTGCTCCCAAATCTCCAGGAATTTACCAGCCCTAAAAGGTGCATCTGCAAAGCCCTCTGAGCATATGGGACTTGGTATTTATCAACGTCAGGGGCAGAGCCACCAGGGACGATCTTTACCCCTCCCCATGTGTTCATGTGGTACTCTTCATGAATGGCTACTACATGGCTGTGAACAGGATTATGCTGCTGCAGTTGTCTTGTTTGTGGGCTTCCTAGAGGCCCCTGGTTGGACACTGTGGTAACAGACTGCTGGACTTGATGGTCCTTGGTCTGCTTAAACAAACACAGCTTTTATTGAAAAGCAGAGAGAAACAGGGTGTATTGGGTTGCCAGGTCCCTCTTTGCCACTGGTGGGAGGTTTTTGGGGCAGAGCCTGAGGAGGAAGTGGTTTGTGGAGGGGAGGGACTTCAATGGCATAGAGTCCAACTGCCGAAGTGGCCATTTTCTCGAGGTGAACTGATCTCTTTTGGCTGGAGATCAGTTGTAATAACGGGAGATCTCCAGCTAGTACCTGGAGGTTGACAAACTTAAGGGTATAGAACTGGGAGTTTGGAGGGGGGGGGGAAATGTTAACAAAAATATATTGAGTAGTCTCAAATAAAGGGTGAAGGAAGAGGGCTCCTGCTCATATACTCTGCAGAGGTCTTGTTGCTTGGAAAACTATATCCTTGTTACAGGCTCTGAGAAACAGCTTTTCCTCATAGCTGAAGAAAACACCCCAGAACAAGAGGCCCCGGCCAGAACATTACCCCTCTTCTAGAGGTAAAGGTCCCCGGTGCAAGCACTGCCCTCTTCTGCCAACTTCCTTTCTCCCTACTCCACAGGCTGTCTTGTCTGGAAGTCATTGTTCCATAGAAATCTTCTACTCCTTCCAGGAAAACACCTCAGCTCTCTCCTCAGCTGTCAGATTTCACCAGCTGCCATCTACCTGAACACTCTGAGCTTTCACCCCCTCCCAGAGGATCTGGCAGGATAGACTTGCTGCGTGTTACACTTGTAGTACCATAAATCTCTCATCGGGGACCACCACCCAAGTTCTGTTTTTTTCCCCCATTGTGTATTGCTGAAGAAGAAGAAAAGTTGGTTTTTATACTCCAATTTTCTCTACCTTTAAGGAGTCTCAAAGCAGCTTACAATCACCTTCCCTTCCTCTCCCCACAACAGACACCTTGTGAGGTAGGTGGGGCTGAGAGAGTTCTGAGAGAATGGTGACTGACCCAAGGTCACCCAGCAGGCTGCATGTGGAGGAGTGGAGAATCGAACCCAGTTCTCCAGATTAGAGTCCACCGCTCTTAATCACTATACCACACTGGCTCTTAACCACTACACCACACTGACTATTTCATCTGCAATATTCCTTTACAATAAGCCAGCCTTCAATTATTTAAAAGCCAAGAAGGTGTCCATTCTTTAGGTCAGACATAAACATGAAAAGCATCAAAATACATTTCAGCAGCTACATGTGAAATGGCAGGCTGTCTACTTTATGGTGCCTTAGCGTCCATGTGCATGTATTGATGCAAATGTGCACTAGAGATTTGAAGCATCCACCCAGAGATTTAAGTTCTAGAAAGGAACTGAACCCTGGCGAATTACAATCATAGCAACTCACATTAACAAGAAATTCTGGAAAGGTGAATATCAGGACACAACAGGGACAGCGATTTACCTGGGTCATGGAGCAGAGAACAGAAAATTCCAGGTAAGTAGGGCCAGGTCATCTAGGGCAAGGTTTAAATTTCAAACTTCAGCGGTTTCTAAATTAGGATATTGAAGTGGAAAAACACAACTTCTTTCCGCTCCGGGAAGGAGTATACATTTTCTCCAGTCTCAAAATTCATTAACAGCTAACATGGTTTTGTGCAAAATGCACTAAAAGACTGAACTTAGAACATTCCAGCCCCAGAAGAATGGTTTGAAAAGCTGATTATGTGAAAATGGAATCTCTCGATGTAAAGTCCTCCCAGCCAAACCACAAGCCATCATTATCAGCATTGCCCTCTTTCAAACAGAATCAGGTGCACTTCTAAGAGCTCAGAAAGCACTAGCTTTTCAAAATCAACTATTCCCTTCAGATACATTTGCATATGAGCAAGGTTATTTTCAAACCCTCCCTAGATCTGGTTGGACACTAAACAAAGTCTTGAATTTCTCTCCAAACAGAAAAAAAGTAAAGAAAGGGTCACAGAAGACGCTATTGGTACAACAATAATCCACCGGAGAATTCTTTCCTCTGCCTTAGCATCAAAATAAATTCTGAATACTTCATCTCTCGTTGATCCATGGAGTTTTCAATTACCTGGCCTCAATCTTGCAATGGAACCAATGCATAAGGATTCCTCTATTGTTCCACTTATTATTTCCAAATTTTCTATAGGATGCTAGGAGTACTTTTAAAATGCTTTTATCTGATATTGTCTCTGGGATTCTGAATTGCCTTGAAATGGAACTGATGCATTAGGGATTCACCATTTGCATGTTTTATTTTCAATTTTCATACAAAGCACATACCTTTCTCTTTTCCTTAGGCTACTGGTGCACATAAGGCATGCTGAGAACAGTGTGGCAAACATGTTTGGCACACAAATATACTGCTTAATGAAACAAAAAGTCCTTAAAGACTATCGACATTTATTTCAATATGAGTTTCTGTGAGTCACAGACTACCTCTTCAGATAGTAGGGTTGCCAGGTCCCCCTTTGCCACCGGCAGAAGGTTTTTGTGGTGGAGCCCGAGGAGGGCTTTTATGACTGCATAGGTGTTAAAGTCTGTTTCCCACCAGGGCCATGGTTGGGTCAGGTAATCAAATGATGCCAGTGGGGGGTGGAAACCTTTTACTCACACAAACGGTGCAACACACACATGTATGCATAAGCTGCTGCAGATCTAGATTGGCAGCCGTTGATCCAACAGTAAGACATCCACCCAAAATTACACAACTGCTTTTCTTCATTTAAACAACTAGCAGTGGAGGGCAACAAGGCAGCCGGGACAGTTAAAAAGGTAAAGGTAAAGGTCCCCTGTGCGAGCACCGGGTCATTTCTGACCCATGGGGTGATGTCACATCCTGACATTTACTATGCACTTTGTTTACGAGGTGGTTTGCCAGTGCCTTCCCCAGTCATCTTCCCTTTACCCCCAGCAAGCTGGGTACTCATTTTACCGACCTCGGATGGATGGAAGGCTTAATCAACCTTGAGCCGGCTACCTGAAACCAACTTCCGTCGGGATCGAACTCAGGTCGTGAGCAGAGCTTGGACTGCAGTACTGCAGCTTACCACTCTGCGCCACAGGGCTCCTAGCAGGGACAGTTGGGGGGAGGTTAATGCGCACTCTGCACAACAGTCCACATGCACTGAAAGTAACCCACAAACAGGCTCAAGCTGCTTGCAAGCAACCTGGACTGCCTGCCAAACAATCAGCACCCTCCTCTCAGTGGGTGAGTGGTACATGAGCCAATCAGCCGAACTTTAATGTCTCTAGTGTACAATGATAAAGTACTGAACAGAAAGCAGTGTGTATGTGATTGGATTCACTGCTGTACGGTGATCCTATTTATGCAGTGTCTTACCAACGCACATGATACAAGCACTCAAGTATATATCGGTAAAACAGAAAGAATTTTGATATAATCTTATGTACATCCTTCTTTGTGGAGTTTTATCAAAGGACATGTGCACGCCAGGAATGAACTGAAAGCTGAAGCACATTGCACATGCTTCAAATCCAGAATCAGTTTTAGAAATTCCCCTAATTAAAGTGGAATATAGGAAGTGGAATGCAATCCTCATAAATAGGGCAGAATGAAATCCTCATATATTAATACACACACACACACACATGAATGACAGAAATGACAGAAAACCTCTTGGAGAAATAATATGATGTAGTTAGGATGGCACTTTGGAAACAATGTCCAAGTAACAGGAGGGTACCTCTGTTTCTCCCCCACATAGGGCCTGTGAATTTTGAGTGGTTCTAAAGGTAGATCCAAATTTCTACAGGAAGAGAAGCCATGGTTCTCTGCCTCGGCAGTATTTGGACAACCAGAGCTTTTTGTACCAAACATGGCATATCATAATTAGGTTTGCATAAAGCACCCCCCGTTGCATCTTTAAATTATTACAAGCGGCAAATTGGGGCTTTCTCATCACACCCAGCATCATCCTTTTCTCCCCCCCACCTCTTTTTCAGTATTGATTTTTTGCTGCAGTCAGATGTAGATTTTTGAGGAACACAAAATGCTTATTAACTTTCTGTGCCTTTTTAGCCCAGTCTTAATAAAGACATTGCCCTATAACTTTTGGATTTCTTCAAAAACAAGGATTGGTGTTGCAACCTGTATGAAGCCTTCCGACATCAAACCTAATTTTTCAAGAGACTCTCTGCCCTGCGCAGAATGCAATAAACTTCGGTACAGACATGCATATTTCAAGTGACAAGTATTGAGCAGAAGTTCTAAGTCTTGTCTGAAGAAGTTTGTTTCATTTTTTTTTTACTGCAGGCAAGCAACTAATGCATGAGAATATTTGGAGCTTAACTGTGCCAGGGTGAAGTTCTCCTTAATTGACATGTGGTGAGCCTGCCTGCCATGCAATTATTTCAACAGGTCTGCCAAGCACAACTCAGCATGATCTTGAAAAGGTTTCAGAAGTGGTTGAGTAAAGCTGTCTCAAACTCCAATTTGGACATATAGCAGCCGTTTTTCTCACCCAGTAAAAAAAAAAGAGAGAGAGAGAGAGAGAGAGAGAATGAGAGAGAGAGAGGGAGAGAGGGAGGGGTGGCTATCTCAAGGTCCCCAGGTGCATCAGAATGGGCATTTCAAAAAACTTCTATTCTGGGCTAGCCAGAACTAGAGGTAAGTGGATTATCTCCATACCGTTCCTTTTTTCTAGAGCTTCTCTTCATGCTGAGTTTCATTCATCAATTCCACTTTAAATAGGGTCATTTCAAAAATTAATCTGGAATCCTACTGTATGAAAAATGGTGTAGCTTTCACTTCCTTCAATTTGTTTCCATACAATGCACACCAATACACTACTCCAAAAAGTACAACTTGAATTTCTTCTTGGGAACAGTGTTTTACTGATCCAATTCCCCACACTTGCTCTGAGGGAAGAAAAGAATCTTGATCTGACTATACATTAAGATTGCTTTTCACCAGTATCTGCCCAATGCATACTGCTAGCACTGGGGTCGGGGGGCAAGCAGTAGAAAATCTACAGGAATTGAAGAAATTGAAAAGCTGCAACCTAGTCCACATGCATTTGAGTTCTGCAGAAAAATTCTGAAAGCTCTGCTTTGAAAACTAGACCAGGTAATTCAGAACTCCAAAATCCAGGAAGAAATTTGGATGAGATTTGAAAAAAAGCATCTCTAGGTGAAACTTGGTAGGCAGGACTTAACCAACATGAATTACTGCCTGGTGACCACCAGCCCAATCCAAGGAAGACTCTCGTCATTTTGCACTTTGAATTTTCTGCATCACATGGAGTAAGAAGGCAGGTCTTCTTTTGTGCTGGCCAGTCTCTGGTCATCTCATTAGGCCTTCTGAAACATGAAGACTCATGAGCATGAAGGGCTATTGTCTTACTTCATACTGGGATTTGTGGACATCTGGCAGCTACCACGAATTCTTCCCAAGATGCTACTTTCAAATGCCTTCAGAGCAATGTGTGATATGAGCATCTGAGCCATAACATGCCTCACGTTCTTGGTAACCAAGGACCTATAGCAGGGGTCCCCAATCTGGAACCCATGGCCCCCTGTCCTGGCATCTGCCAAGTGTTTTTAGAAAATGAGCCAGGCTCTTGCCCCACCAGGCTTCTGACTGGCTGTGCATATTCTTGAAAACATTACTTTGATTGCCGCTAACACCACATCATAAGAAACTTCACTGTGTGGCTGAAGGTAAGCGATGGCAGCCATGTTGTGGCTACACACACCACCTTGTGCCCGCAGGCTCAAAAAGGTTGGGGACCTGTGCCCCAAAGGTGCCCACAGGCTCAAAAAGGCTGGGGACGTGTGCCCTATAGGGTGACCCTGTCATTCACTCACTTCATAGCCTAGACCCTCAGAAGCAGCCCAAGACAGTGTTTTCTAACGTCTGCAAAGCACAGCACAGAGTGAGAGGCTGAACCTTCTCCTCAGGGTCCTGTATGTGTACAACAATTCAAGCAGGGCTGAAAGTACCATTGAGAGGGCAATTTGTTGACAAGAAGTGTGTCTGGGCCTGATCAGTGTCTAGGGAGGAGACCTGTATGAATGCCACTTTGAATTCCAATGAAGGAAGGCAGGATACAAATTAGAACTAATTTCAAATTTCTCATCCCTGCTATTTTTCAACCTGGGAATAAATCGGTTTCTATTTCACTTCTCCCTTGTGCAGACTGAATCTGTGATGCACAATTTTCATGCCATTTTCCATTTCTTCACATTGAACTGTTCCTGTTAAATGTACCCCTTAACATTTGTTGTGCATCAAATCCGCATAACACATTATCATATGCATGAAATGATATACACTGTACCTATAAATGCTGCACAAATCACTCCTGAAAACCATGCCACATGCAACAGAAACTCTACAAGCCAACAATCAAAAGCAAAGACCTGAAATGGACTGACAGAAAGATGAACAAATACGGTGGTGGAAAATGCCATCAAGTCGCAGCTGACTCATGATAACCCCATAGGGTTTTCAAGGCATGAGACATTCAGAGATGGTTTACCTCTATATAAGAGCACACAGAAGAGAACATGAACCAGATATAAATAAAAAGTGAACTCCATATTTCGTGCTATCCTTGTATTACAGATAGGAAGCTCCAAAATGGCAGGTTGGTTAAGGCTGCCCAGGGCGGTCATGGATGAACCGTTATTTGAACTGAGGATTCCCTGAGAACCACTATATGTTAGAACACCTCTTGTGATCAACAGAGGCACAAGTTGGCACGCTATGATTTTGACTGACTTCTCCAAGCAGCCGGAAGTTCCGGTGGAGTCTTTTCCACAGTGTAAGCTCTGTGTTCGTTGACAAATCCATAAGCAGACTCCATAGGCAGGAAATCCTAAGAAAGCTGGTTTATTTGGAAATATACAACAATTTGCAGAAGCCAGTAAACTTAGAAGGACTCTAATGGGGATGCAGGCTACATAGGATCGTATATAAAGAAGAAAGGCTACAAAGTCAGGCCACCCCTAGTTGCTAGGGCAATCATTCAGTTCTCACAGAAGTTAGACTACACATACAACTCTACACATAACAGTTGCGACCTTGGGTTAGCACCTGGCTAAACCACATACTCCGTTCTCAGGCCAAACCAGTCCTGACATTCTGCCCCCCTTAAGACCTCCCTCCTCCCGCCTCTTCCGGAGCGGGCTTGTCAGGGTAGGATGCATGGTAGCGACGCACAAGTCGAGGGGCGGAGACATCCCGGCTATTCACCCATTCATCGTAAGCAGAACCAAAGTGTTTCCAACAAACCAGGTATTGAAGTGTCCCGTGATGAAAACGTGAATCCAGGATCTTGGACACTTCGAAGTGTTCTCCCCCCCCCCACCACCATCTGCAGCACTTTGGGAGGAGGTTCAGGATGCCATTCTGCTGAGGGTACATACTGCTTTAAAAGACTGACATGAAACACCGGGTGGACTCTCCTTAGGGACTTGGGCAAGGAGAGTTCTACTGTGACAGCATTTATGATTCTTGATATAAGAAACGGTCCTATATATTTGGTGCTGAGTTTTCTGCATGGACGCAGGGACCGTAGGTTTTTGGTGGACAAGTAGACCAGGTCCCCCACCCTACTTACCCAAACCGGCGACCGGTGTTTGTCTGCCTGAGCCTTGTACGCTCGTTTGGCTCATTGCAAATTTTTAACCAGTCACGGCCAGGTTGTTTGTACAGTATCTACCCATTTTGCCACTTCGGTACCCCCATCCTTGTTTGAGACATCCACATGGGCAACGGGTTTGAATTCCCTCCCATACACAATGTGAAATGGACTGAATCCTGTGGACTGATGTACAGAATTGTGGTAAGCATATTCAGCAAAAGGCAACAGGTCTACCCAATCATCCTGATGATAGTTAACATAACATCATAAGTAACATTCCAAAACCGCATTCACCCGTTCGGTTTGTCCATCCGTCTGGGGTGAAAGGCACTTGACAATCTTTGTTACACCCCCACCAACTTGAGAAAAGCTCTCCAGAACTTGGCCACGAAACTAGTCCCGCGGTCACTAATTACCTTGCGCGGAAACGAATGATGTTTAAAGACATGTGACACGAAGAGGCGGGCCAGTTTCGGGGCGGAGAGCACACCTGTACATGGTACAAGATGTACCTGTTTAGAAAAAAGGTCTGTGATCACCCACAGTACAGTTTTCCCCTGACTGGGAGGGAGGTCCATTATAAAGTCCATGGCAATTACTTCCCAAGGCCCTGAAGGGGTTTCCAAAGGGTATGTTTGGCAGTGGCACAGATGGGGCAACTGCGGAGAAAAGAGTCCACGTTCGATCGCATCCCCGCCCACCAAAACTGACGGCGCAGCAAATGTAAAGTTTTTACAAATCCAAAATGGCCCGCTGTTTTAGCTCCAGTTAGACTACACATACAACTCTACACATAACAGTTGCGACCTTGGGTTAGCACCTGGCTAAACCACAATACTCCGTTCTCAGGCCAAACCAGTCCTGACCACAGCCCTAGTGGGTACAAAGTACTGGAGATTTCTGATGCTTTACAGAAACTGTGGACATTTGGAAAAGATGATTCCAGCAGTACTAGTAAGGACTCCAGTGGCAAAGCATGTGCTTTACATGCAGAAGGTCCCAAGTTCAGTCATCCCCATTCAGTTAAAACATCTCAGCAAGAGAGACCTCTCTCGGCCCCAGATCCTGCCAGTGTTGACAAGATGGACTAATTATCTGAGATTTTGGTATTTTCCACATTCTTATTTTCCTTGTTTGTATGTTCTGGTTTCTTCAGGGGTTTTTTCCTGTTCTGCATAGGGTTGCCATTCCCTGCTGGGGTGGCGGATTCCCCATTCTGAGCCCCCTCCCCTGGAGCCATTCAGCTGGCCAGCAGGGGACTTACTATAAGCCAGAGGGAGACCGGCATCGACACTATGACATCACTTCCAGAAGTGACATCATCACATCACCAATGTGGGGACGCTGTCTTTGGAGGTCTTTAAGTAGAGGCTAGATGGCCATCTGTCGGGAGTGCTTTGATTGTGGGATCCTGCATGGCGGGGGGAGGGTTGGGGTCACTGGGGATGTGGGGGGAGGTAGTTGTTAATTTCCTGCATTGTGCAGGGGGTTGGACTAGATGACCCTGGTGGTCCCTTCCAACTCTATGATTCTATGACGCTCTGGTATTTGGGCAAACTCTATGGTAAAAATGGCTTCTACCATAGAATTTTTGCCCAAATATCAGAGCACGATCGTCGGCAACATGATCATGTCACGTCTGAAACACTGGCGTTCCTCTGCTGCTCGGAAGTCCCCCCCCCCACTGATGGCCGGGGGGACCTAGCAACCCTAGTTCCACACATGTTTTGTTCCCTCTAGTGGTTGATTTGATACCACCCAGGTTTATATTCCGCATAAAAACCTGCAATTTAAATCTGCAGGGAGATAGGCTGGACATAAACCAGTGTGATATCAAATTGACCACTAGAGAGAGCAAAACACGTGTGGAACAGAAAAATCCCCCAAAGAAACTTTTTGTTGTTGTTGTTAAGACTGGTTCACATGTACAGATTTATTGTATATAGCCAAAGGCTATTACAATCAAGTAGACACACTCAAATCAGATTCAACAAGAAAACAGGTAAAATCAAGTACAAAAATAAATTTAAATCTGTATAAGGCAACTTCAGACAGACAACCTTCAAAGCAGTCTTTTTAGAAGCGTACTATCTATTCCTCTCCTTTCTTGCCAAACTCAAGGCCACCAAAACCATCAATTTTAGTACCCCCTAAGCATGGGGTTGTGTGTGTAAAGTGCTATCAAGTTGCAGCTGACATATGGTGACCTTGTAGGGTTTTCAAGGCAAGAGACATTCAGAGGCGATTTGCCATTGCCTGCCTCTACAGAGCAACCCTGGACTTCCTCAGTGGTCTCCCATCCAAGTTTTAACCAGGGCCGACACTGCTTAGCTTCCAAGATCTGACAAGACCCAGCTAGCCCGAGCTATCCAGATCAGGGCACCCTAAGCAGGATGTGATACAAATTCCAGCAACTTGGAATACCTGCTAATTGAATAGCACCAATTGATCCAGAGACGGAAAAGTTAGCACTTAAGACTTTATATATGCACCTAACCCCAAGCTATTAAGCAGATATTCCTCTGATTTTCTGTTTGTTGTAGAACATGAGCTTCGTTAGACATTTTCTCAGCATCGGCATTTTCCCCTATAATATTTCAACCAATTCCATTCCATTAGTGTTTCTGCAGTTAGTACTTTTATTTGCATCTATAAAATTTAATGCCTCCTCCATTTTCTTAGTGCTTACACCTTGAAAATGTTCTCTTTAGTTGCCAATTTTCTATATGCTGGAAAAATGGGTAAGGAAATACCAAACAGGTGATTTTTTTCCCCTCCCTGGCGCACAGGTTCCCCTCTCCCAACCCGCAAGCATGCTGGTTCTACCTGGAAGAAAGAACAGAAGGAAGAATTATGGGGAAGGAAAGATACAGTTCAGTTCACCTGGAGAAAATGGCCACTTTGGCAATTGGACTCTAGGGCATTGAAGTCCCTCCCCTCCCCAAATCCTGCCCTCCTCAGGCTCCACCACAAAAATCTCCTGCCGGTGGCAAAGAGGGACCTGGCAATCCTAATGGTTGCCATTTCCCGGGGTCTTGTTTGAATGGAGCCAAGCAAATGCAGGAGAAATCCTCACATTGCCCTAGTCCTATGAAAGCGTGATTGTAAATATCAGAAGCATCACATGCTCTTGTTGATGGGCTCCCGGTATCAAAGTTGTGAGGTCTGAAATGGACTCGAAAGTCATAGGCAAGCAGCTGCCAGATCATTAATGGGCCAACATTTTGGGGGAGGGGGAGGGCAGTACTACAGAGGAAACCCTTTAAAAAAAAGAAAATGGAGCCTTCCGTTGCAGCAGCTTCCACCCCTTCAATCAACATCTCATCAGGTGAACTGAAGCAAGCATGAAATGGATTAGGTGCTTACAACTCTGTGATATTAGTGGTCACTCCAGACTCTGGGAAAGTGTTAAATAGGCAGGACTCCTTGTCCTAATTAATTACACCACCAGCCCATGGCAAATTCAAAGCACAGGCGAAAGCAAAAGAAGGGAACATGTCACTTTTATAACACTCAAGCCACAGCAGAATTTCACACCCTGCTTCTTCAAGAAGGGCATTTCCAAGAAGAGAGGCTACAACTTCCTTCCTAATTGTACCAATAAAGGAAGGCCGCTGGTTCTACACTGAGAAGATCCTGTTATCCAAGAACGTGAGAATTTGGGTCATAAACACAGGTACAATCTGTGTACTTTATACACTCAATTTTTCTTTATATCTGCACTGAATAATTCTCATGTGCCATTCAACTCACGCACAGCTGAACATGTTTATCCAGGTACTGGTTCATTTGTAAAGTGAATGTGCATTGGCTAAGGTTGCCAACTTCCCCGGTGGTGGCTGGAGATCTGCTATTACAACTGATCTCCAGTTGACAGAGATCAGTTCACCTGGAGAAAATGGCCACTTTGGAAGGTGGATTCTATGGCATGGAAGTCCCCGCCCCCCCCCCAAACCCTGCCCTCCTCAGGCTCAACTCCCAAAATCTCCAGGTATTTCTCAACTCAAAACTGGCAACCCTAGCATTGGCTGTTACTTATAAATGGATGTACGCTTGCCTACGCAGGATGAAGATGCATTTACTGTAGCACGTGAATAGGACTACTCCCTCCCCCCAATACTCCTACACCAGGTTTGTCCTGAATGGAGCAAAAAGAAAGTCTGGCTATTTTTTCCTCTTGCGATCTCCTGTTATTCTGAACATCTTACACTGTCATTAGGTTTGTCACTTGATTAATGAAATCATAGGGGTTCTAAATCAATTCATTAAATGGGCATATGAGTAAATACAGTAGAGGGGAACCAAAATGGTTTATAATGGTTTGGAGGGTGGACTCTTTTGTTTAGATGATGCTTGCATCGCAGCAGACAATGTATCAAAAGTACTACTCCCCAATGTGAGAGAGCAGGTGAAATTAGGGTTGCCAGCTCCAGGTGGGGCCTGGAGATCTCCCAGAATTACAACTGATCCCAGGACGGCAGAGATCAGATCCCCTGGAGAAGCTGGCTGTTCCTAGCGTCAACCCTCCGAACCATTATAACGCTGCTGAGGTCACTCCTATCCCCAACCCCACCCTTCTCAGGCTCCACCCCCAAATCTCCAGGAATTTTCCCACTCAGAGTTGGAACCCATGCGTGGAATGCCTTGTCTAAGATGGTGTTTGCCAAGCTGCTGAATTTATATTTTTAAAAACTCTGCTGTCTGATTAATTGAAGGTATATTTTTAGTAATGATGAGCTAATGTTTCTCTCTCGCTCGCTCATTTTACATTCATTTATAATTTTGTCAAGTGTTTCAGCTGTTCATTGTTTGCTGTCAGTTCTGAAGATTGGTTTGTACAATGGACAGTTTTTATACAGAATCCATATGGCATTTATATACACAGCTTATTCAGCCACCCACAGACTGGACCGCGGGACTTTGCTGCTTCCTCTACCTGCTGTGGTCCACTCACCCCGGCTAGGGTTGCCAGGTTCCTTTTGGCCACTGGCAGGGGATGGGGGGGATAGGCTTGCCAGACCCAGGCTGGGAAACTCCAGGAAATTTGGGGATGGAGAATGGGGAGGACAGGGACCTCAGTGGGGTGCAATGCTATTCTCCAAAGCATCCATTTTCTCCACGGCAACTAATCTCTGTAGTCTGGAGATGAGGTGTAATTCTGGGAATCCCCAGGTCCCACCTGGAAGCTGGCATCCCTTCCCCATCCCCCTAACATTTGGCTCCTGAGGATCAGCAGATTCTCTGCAACAGCATCAGAGGCAAAACTGAGGGTGGTTCTGCAATGAGAGAGGAGAATCTATGGAAACTGCCACCACTTTTTCCCAGTGACAAGTATTATGATGCATGTGGAACTGTGTGATTGGGTACATGCCGCAAATACCTCTTAGCACATGTCTGTCATTGGCTGTAAAATTAAGGACTGGAGAATAATTGTACCACCTCCATGTAAATAGATCAGCCACGTCCAGGTGTCTGTGACCTCCCCGGTGTGTCTTGCCTTTTGGGATTCTACACCTGTGGACAAGACCTGTCTCTCCTGACTGATGGAACCACTTTGGGAAACCATTGTCAGAAAAGTTGGGTAAAGAAAATACAACCAACATATGTTGTATGCATATCATTAATACTAAATTACAGGTGCAAAATAATGTTGAGTTGTGCATAATTTTTTTACAGAAATTATTCAATTCTAGGGAACAGAAAATAGCACAAAATTTAAAAAATCACGTGTTTGATTTGCAGTGGGGGGAAAGTGAATCTGACGGTTCAATCCTAAGAAGAGTTGCACCCTTCTAACCTCACTGACTTCAACAGACTTAGGACATAACTGTGCTAAGGACTGCACTGTGAAATGAAAATTTGAGAGTCAAAATAATTTTGAATTAAAAACTATTCCCACTTCTCTGCTCAACGCTATAGTTGTATGAGCAGTACTACATAGATAAATAGGTAGAACTATCTTACCTTTTTAAATTGACTGTGAAGCTTTTAGTCTATTAACCCAGCCAATCAAATTAAATGTTGCAAGCTCTATATCTTATTTATGCCAAAGGAAACCCTTATTGTTAAGAAATAAGAGTCACCTTAATCAAATCTGAGAAGGAAGTCTTAACATAAATGCAATAATTTAATTCTTTTATCTAATAGTGAAGCGTGGGCCCATTTGCAGATACTTAAATCCACAGATCAGGCCCATTTACATAAGAAGGAAGATTTTTCTACAAATTTAGGGGACTCTCCAGGTCTGCAGAAAAATCTGAAAACCAAGGTGGTATAGAGGGGGGCATAAATCCCCCCAAACAGAGGAGCATTTTCTGTGTATGTGCAGGCAACTCTTCTCTGGTGCCAGGAGGGCTAGGCGTAACTACTGCCGCCATCTGGTCGGGTGGGGAGAGCTGTTTCTGTCATCATCACAGCTGTAGTTGGGGGACAGCCACCTCAGCAAAGCTGAGGTTTGGGGAGAAATTCCTCCTGCAATTCTTGACGGCCCCCGCTTGTGTTTACCTGTTTGCTTTACTAGATAACACAAGACCCATATTGTAAAAAGAGTTTCCTGCTTTCCTGACCAAAAACAGAGCAACATGAACCATCTCGGAAACAATAAGAACGGCCCTGCTGGATCAGACCAAGGCCCATCGAGTCCAGCAGTCTGTTCACATGGTGGCCAACCAGGTGCCTCTAGGAAGCCACAAACAGAAGTGGTAGAAAAACAACGGGCAAGTGGACCATGAGCATTATTAGGAAAAAGGTGGCTTTATCTGGCACAGGACCGACAAAGTCTTTGCAATCCAAAGTCAAGCCGTATTTTGCCTTGTACGCTTCAGGTAAATGATGTACCCTCTCTGCTCATTCCTGCTGAATTATTATTCAATCCACATTCTTATTTGCTACAGACAATGATGCCTCATATAATCATGTTTGAGATCATTATTCTTTCTGCTCTGAGTGCAACGCCAGTGTCATTTCAAGGTTTAAAGAAAGCTGTTGTCTCAGGGCCAAGCCACTTGTTACTAGAGCAAGTGAGCAGTTTGTTGAGGAGCCGAATCAGTAAGCGCAGCACTGGGGGAGTTGAGTTCCCCCCCGCACACACACACAGGCCTCTATTGCCTGGTTTGGGTGCAAGGTAGCTGCTTTTGCTACTGGGGAAGGAACTGGCCCCATCCTCCTCCATTGAAATGCATTGGCAAAGTGGCTGTGTTCAGATGCTTTAGTGTGATCTTTGCAATGTATCTCAATGGAGAAGCCGGGCTTTAAATGGTGGGAAAGTTCGCCCCGTGCCTCAACAGAGATACAATGTATCCAGATACATTGACCCAATCTTTACCAAACTTGGGGGTTCTTGCAAGGAGAGTCCCTTCTAACTACCCTGAAAATTTGGGACCTCTACCTGCAAAAATGCCCCCCATGAGCCGTGGAAAACCCCTATAGTGTTTAAATGGCTGGATTTTTCGGGAAACCCAAATTTAAAGCCAAATTCCTACCTTTACTGGTATAGGAAATTCAGCATTCGAGTTTTCCCAGAAAAAAAGGCCAATAAACCTGAACCCGAATTTTACTGATTTTTTCCCACAACAGTCCTAGTGCTTGTTGGTACCAGACCAATGGAATCTGGACCTTTACCCAGCTTAATAGGAGCCCCAATGCTGCAGGTTGCCTGGGAGATGCTCAGTCCTGCCACACCCACAGTTTGCTTTATAGTATCTTGGAAGCACTGCACAGGATACACTGTTTTTTCAAACTGTAGCCAGAAGCTGTTTCACATCAAGGACCGTGGGGTGAGACCCCAACAGACAAGTTTTTTGTTGTTTCTTTGCAAGCTATATATTCTGACTCAGCTCTTCAAGAGTTCCTAGTTCAGCACAGGGGTCTGTTTACACTGCTCCCACAACCCACAACACAATGGCTCAATTCATATACAAAATTGAAACCATTGTTTTATTTCAACTGTAGCGTGTCGGGGAAACCAGGATTCACCCCACAGACACACATTCAAGATCTGGTTTGCACTGGCAAATGCTGGTTTCATTGCCTTCATTCCTTTCCCAAATTCACCTGCGGAGTCTCGCCTGCTATCTTGGCCTGCATTGTGGTGAGGGTGGCACCAAGCCAGGATCAAGCCACAGTGTCACCACTCATGTAAAACCATAGGTAAAACTACCTGTGATTAATGCTCCAACTTAAAGCCATGGTTTCTGATCTTCAGATGATTGTGCTAACCACGGTTAGGTTTATAACACCATAATTTTGCATGATGTTTGAACCAAGCCAGTCTCTCTCTGCTTATCTTCTCTCTGTCCCTCCATAGCAGATGATCACCTCCTCCCATTTACCACCCTGGGAACAGAAAAGCAGAGAAACTGGCTGGGGACTAGCAGCCCCTGCTTGTTGCACGTTTGTATGTGGAAGGCAGGTGGGAACCACATTAAAAAAAAAACAACCAGCATTTCAGGGAGAAGGTTGGGTTAGAGTTCTTCTGTAACATGCTAACTTTCTATGTGAAAGGAACGTTTGTTTTGTATGAAGAGGTATTCAGTCCTGTGGTATAGGTCCAACCACAGATGTACGAACTGGGCCTCAAAGCCAAACTAGAAAGAACATTGGGAAATCAGTGATTGTATCTTCATTTGGCAAGGTTTTCGTAAGGACAGCAGCTGTGGGAAACCTCACTTCGGATCAAGACTATGATCTTTGCATTTTCACAAACCTTAAATGATCTTTCAGTACTGATCGTTGCCCCATTGGAGGAAACATACAGCCAACTTACATGCTTCTCCCAACAAGAGAAATATCAACTCTGGGGAGCTGTCCAAGGTCTCAAAAATGAAGAGGGGAAGAAGAGTTGGTTTTTATATGCCGACTTTCTCTACCACTTAAAGAAGAATCAAAACGGCTTACAATCACCTTCCTTTCCCCTCCCCACAACAGACACCCTGTGAGGTGGGGCTGAGAGAGCTCTAAGAGAACTGAGACTAGCCCAAGGTCACCCAGCTGGCTTCATGTGGTGGAATGGGGAAACCAAACCGGTTCACCAGATTAGCATCCGCCGCTCATGTGGGGGAGTGGAGAATCAAACCTGGTTCTCCCAATTAGAGGTTCACGGCTCTTAACCACTACACCACGCTGGCTCTCAGAGTAAAACTTACCCCTCTCCCATTGCTCCATCCCAGCCTAACCCAGGCTTCCTTGTAGTTGCTATTTACAAGAGAGAGGAAAAAAAAATACACTGGAGAGCCAACTGTAGACCTCCTGGCGTCTGACTTGGCCTGCAGCGCTCTCAGCTCTGCAAGAGTTGGCCCCTTTGGCCCTTGCAGCGTCTTGTGGTTTTGAACCACACTGAATAATATACAAGCAAGGATTAATGGAAGGGATCACACGTTGTAACACAGGCGCACAATAGCAGGCACTTATGACAGTATCCGCCTGTTCAAGCTGCTGAATTACTCAGCCTGGTGGTGTCAAGTTGCAGATCAGAGTTAATTGCTTTCTGTTGAATTTGGCACTTAGGTAAGTGTCAGAATGTGCTGAATCTCACTGGTGCAAAAAGGAAAATACAGCTATTTTTAATCATTCAGTTCCACCCGCCATGTGCCCCTTGATTATGATGAGAATTTAACAAATTAATCACATGCTGCACAACAAGAAAACCAGAAACAAAGAGAAGAGATTAATCCCTCTCTTAAGGCATGTTTTTCATCTGAAAAACAAACCATGTTAAAAAAAAAAACCTTCAAGTTCCTCTGCAGGTGGAGCGGGGAGCAGACAGGCAGGTTGGGGGGGGAGCAGACAGGCAGGTTGGGGGGGAGGGAGACAGGCAGGAGAGGTGTCATCTCCTGCTTCGTCATGAGAGGCATTTTTTAAAAAACTAAGAGTTGTTCGACAGTAGAATCAGCTACCTAGGGAGGTGGTGAGCTCTCCCTCACTGGCAGTCTTTAAGCAGAAGCTGGACAAATACCTGTTAGGGAGTCGCTAGGCTGATCCATCATTAAGCAGGGGGTTGGACTACATGGCCTGTATGGCCCCTTCCAACTTATGACTTTATGAGAGTCAACATTATCTCATTGCCTAGCCAAAGAGGAAAGCCATGTACATCAAGAAAAAGCAGCATCAAATGACGGAGAGGACCTTTCCCCCTAACGTGCACTCCTCAAGCACAACACTTTCCCAACCACTGAGCCAAAGCAAGGAAAAGTGCTCTCTCTCCACTCTTCAGTGTCATGCATCAAATGCTTGCATGGGAGGGGTGGAGCTCCTTTATATAGCCCCCCCCCATAACTCTCTTCCAGTTTGCTGGCATCTCTGCAGCCCTGCCAATTTTGCCCTGTGCTTTATTTGACAGGAAAGAGGACCTGGATAACTGGATCCATGGCTGTATTGCCATGGAATCCTTTCATTGCTTAGCAAAAGAGGAAAGCCATGAGCCTCAAGCAGGATCGAAGGATGGATTGAAGGGACCAAACCATCACAGCCTCCAACTGGCAGGCACAGTCCTTACATTCTGGCACTGAGGGTTGGGACTCCAGATTTTGGGGTACTCTGAGCAAACTCTCCTCCAACAGCTCCCTCCACTACACAGTCTCTGTACATGCACACAGGCAGATTCCTAGAAAAGGGAGCGGTGCACAATGTTTGTTGCTCCTTAAGTCCTGTCAGCACCAGCAAAGCTAAGGCATGTGCAAGAATCATGTTCTAAATCCTAGCACATGTCCCAGCAAGAAATGGAAGATTGATCCAGAGGCTCCCATGGTGGTGTAGTGGTTAAGAGTGGTGGACTTTAATCTGGAGAGCCAGGTTTGATTCCCCACTCCTCCACATGAAGCCAGCTGAGTGACCTTGGGGTAGTCACAGCTTTTAGAGCTCTCTCAACCCCACCTACCTCACAGGGTGATTTTCTGGGGAGGGGAAGGGAAGGTGATGTAAGCCGGTTTGATTCTCCCTTAAATGGTGGAGAAAGTCGGCATATAAAACCCAACTCCTCCTCCTCCTCCTTCTTCTAGAGTATTTGGGATGGGCTTCCATTTCCTGACTGGAGAGGCACTTGTGGGAAGAGAGAAGAACATAGCATTGTCATGCAAGAACTATCTCCATTGTCTGTAAGCACTCTCCTCTGGGGTACTCTCCTACATCTAGTTGCAGTGGATGTGATAAGCATATCTTATCAGCAGTGGGCACTCTGATGGGCCCTGGAACTCCACAGGTGCCCTGCCATGCCAATCCTTGATGCCAACCCTACTACAGCCAATCTCTGGTAAAAGAACAGTACCCTGACCTAGCTTTGAGGATATATTGGGGAAGTCCTTTTAAAATGATGTTAGTGTGCACATGTTCATATATGCACTAGAGTTCCTCTCAGTTGTCTGATATTTCTGCTGAGTTCCTAAAATGTTAAAGACACGTGAATTCTGACTCTGGATGTTCAACCTTCCATCTAATTCTAGGGAGGTCTGGAGGCAGTGAAGGATTGGAGGAAGATAACCCAATTGAATATTAATCCAGAGAAGATGGGTTTATATCACAAACTGAAAATAAAGCTGATATAGGAACAGGTATACAGTTTGTTAGCCCTGACCTGGATGGCCCAGGTTAGCCTGAACTCATCAGATCTCAGAAGCTAGGCAGGGCCAGCCCTGGTTAGTCATTGGTTAGTTCCCCAAGGAACACAATGGGTCTCTATGCAGAGGAAGGCAATGACAAACCATCTCTGTCAGTCTCTTGCCTTGAAAACCCTACAGGGTCACTCTAAGTCAGCTGCGACTTGACAGCACTTCGCACACACGCACACACACACCAGCTTGTTGCCCTGACTTGGATGGCCCAGGCTAGCCTGATCTCATCAGATCTCAGAAGCTAAGCAGAGTCAGTCCTGGCTAGTTCTTGGATGGGAGACCACCAAGGAATACCAGAGTCGCTATGCAGAGGCAGGCAATGGCAAACCATCTCTGTCAGTCTCTTGCCTTGAAACCTCTGCTGAGTCACCATAAATCAGCTGTGACTTGGCACTTTACACCCACATACAGCTTGTTCTGGATAGGGTTGTACTTCCTAGAATGATCAACCAAGCAGCCTGAGAGAACTTCTGAATTCTTCAACAATCCTAGAGAGATGAGGGGTGCTTTATTGCCTTAGGCTGGTTTGGCAGCTGTAGCACATGCTGGAGGAAGCTGAGCTAGCTACCGTCACACATTTTGGTGATATCCAGATTATGCTACTGTAATATACTACTGTAATATATTCTACATGGTCTATCTTTGAAAATGGTCCTAAAACATCAGCTGATACAAAATGCAGCAGCCAGAATCATAACGGAGTCTACCGCAAGAAGCCCATTAAGCCATTGACCAAAGCTGAGGAGAATGAAGAAACAAGTTTTATCACAATTTTTTTTTAAATGATGATGATGGCGGCAGCAGCAGACTGTGCTGGTGGGACTGGAGAGGACCGACAATTCCTCCTAAGCCAGGAGGAAAAAAAAATGGCACTGCCCACCTGAAAGGACTGCATTGCGATACCGTGGACTGGAATCAAATGAGGAGGTGGGGGCAACCAAGAAAACATGAAAATGCAACTGGTTGGAATAAGTCTTGTCTGGATGCTTAAGAATTAAAAGAGAACAAAATTGTGTCAATAGCAGAAAGAGGAGCTAGCGGGAAGTACCCAGGTACTGCAAAAAGGTTGACTGTTCTACTAAGGGGAAATACAGCCTGGTTAATCTCAGAACTATTCCCAAGAAAGCAACTTTTCAGAAGCGGTAATTCCACAAATCCATGAAGGAAAGATTTTTAAATGTTGCAAGGAAAAAGCAGCTGCGAGGTAGCAACAAAATATTCAAACCACATAACAGGGCAAATGCGTATTTATGGAGCTCCCCTTCCCTTCACATATCCCAAGACCTTTGTCTGCAGCGTTTGTTCTTGTCTTATGCTAACAGCAGAGATATTGGGGATTTGAATGGGCGCAGGGCCAAGAGAAGTAACATCTGCTACCATTAGGAATGCATGCTTAGCTTTAGGGACACGTCATATGCCAACCAAGGCAGCATCTGCCACATGCACATTCCAGGTTTTCATGACTGCATATTTAAGATAAGACTTTTGACAAAGGCCTGATCACACAACGGCAGGCCAAGACAAAATTATACAGTGTGCCCAGACATCAATTATAATGGTTCCTCTGAGCCTGAGACAGGACATTCAGGTACAGCCTCACAACCTCATTTTTGAACAAATCCAGGTACTATGATCTCATGTGAACAAACAAATTGACACCAACAAGTCAAGTGTTCATCTGTTCTCCATTAAGTAAAATTTGACAGCCTTTCATCAATCTTACTAACATGAATGAATGGGAGAAGTCTCTTTCCCACTTATTCCAAATAAAAATATAAAGTAAAATTAATCCATGCTCCCCATAAACTGTCTTCTCCTAACTCAGTTTTAAATATACATAGAAGAAAAAGAGTTGGTTTTTATATGCTGACTTTCTCTACCACTTAAGGGAGAATCAGAAAGGCTTACAATCACCTTCCCTTCCCCTCCCCACAACAGACACCCTGTGAGGCAGGTGGGGCTGAGAGAGCTCTAAGAGAACTGAGACTGTGACTAGCCTAAGGTCACCCAGATGGCTTCATGTGTAGGAGTGGGGAAACCAACCCGGTTCACCAGATTAGCGTCCGCCGTTCATGTGGAGGAGTGGGGAATCGAACCCGGTTCTCCAGGTCAGAGTCCACCGCTCCAAACTACTGCTCTTAACCACTACACCACGCTGGCTCTCTATACATGTAGCTGAGAGAGAGTGAATAAAATATTATGCTGTTAGAACAGAAATATAGAGAGCCAGAGTGGTGTAGTGGTTAAGGTGTAGGATCTGGGGAACCCAGGTTCGAATCCCTGCTCTGCCATGGAAGCTTGCTGTGTGATCTTGGGCCAGTCACACACTCTCAGCCTTGACCCTGGCGAGTATTTGGATGGGAGACCTCCAAGGAATACCAGGGTCGTGACATGGAGGCAGGCAATGGCAAACCACCTCTGAACGTCTCTTGCCTTGAAAACCCTATGGGGCCACTGTAAGTCAGTTGTGGCTTGATGGCAAAACACACGCAGACACACAGAACAGAAAGATAATTAAAAGTTTGACAGTTATGTGAACAACAAAAACAAGTGAGTCATTGTGAAACAAATTAACTTTGAAAAACAGGTAATGAATTTCCAGTTTGACGACTGTACAAGGGGAAGCCTGCCCAGTGACCTTTGGAATTGACGACTGTGTTCCTGTTTGCAGATGCCTGCGGTTACAAGTGGCCAGGAGGAGAAACAGCCCTCACTCCTCCCACCGATAACCAGTGACACCATAATGCAGGGGACCCCATCCTTTCTGAGCCTGCGGGCACCTCTGTTATTCTAATATAGGGTAGTGGGTGTACCCCCAAAAATGGTTGCTGCAGGAGATGGAACCAAGCACAAAATGTCAGGGAGTGAGGGTATGCATAACTCTGACAGTAGCTCTTCAACATTTCAGGCAGAGGTTCTGTTTAATGGGGGGGTAGAGGAAATCTCTCTCTCTCACTCTCTCATACACACACACACACACACACACACACACACACACACACACACAGAAAGCCCAATAGGGTTGCCAGCTCTGGGTTGGGAAATATCTGGAGATTTGGGGGGGCAGAGTCTGAGGAGGGTGGGATTTGGAGAGGGGAGGGACTTCAATGCCATCGAGTCCAATTGCCAAAGAGGCCATTTTCTCCAGGGGAACTGATTTCTATCGGCTGGAGAACAGTTGTAATAGTGGGTGATCTCCAGCCACCACCTGGAGGATGTATTCAAAAATTAACAGCTAATAAGTGCTTGCAGGAGTGTGGAATTCAAAATATAGCACTTAAACAAAAATATCCAATTCAGGAAAATCACAATGCAAAACTTGCAGTGAGAATAATGTATTAGAACATTATGCAATTATTTATTCTTATGTATTCTTATTTATTCTATTTATTGGTATTTTACAACGGATGGCCTGTTATAGGACTATGCATTTTTTCACAGAATGTTACACGGAACAATCTAAAGGCTTGAGAAAGTCTATACGAAATGGAATTTTACCGGACTTCCATTGCCACTCAACTCATGGTTCCTGGTGCTGTATGATGTGACTGTAAAATATACCACAGACTATGAACTGAATTTAGCTGAGCTCTGCCAGCATAAGCTACAATTTGTATTTGTCTTGGAACTTTGTTCTAATGTTATATTTGTTGTGTTAGAAGTGGTTCTGTTTCTAATGTTCTGATACATTATTCTCACTGCAAGTTTTGCATTGTGATTTTCCTGAATTGGATATTTTTGTTTAAGTGCTATATTTTGAATTCCACCACCTGGAGGATGGCAACCCTAAACCCCATCATAGTGGCGAAGAGGAGTGATTTTGGAAAAAAAAATACACTGGGCAAGGGGAGTGAGAGAGAATATAACCGACACTGTGGTGGCAGCTGCCACTGAACCAATGCTTTTGAACATCTGCACAGACAATCAGATGTCCAAAGGTCAATCAGAAGCTCCACTGAGCAAGAACCCTTCATGGCCCCACCAACTTTCTAAAGACACATGGCAGCCACCAGGCAATGGCTCACTGGGCACCATGTTGGGGACCCCGCCATAATAAAATAAAGGAAGGGACAATATCTTCAGTGGAATTCTTGGCTTCAGGGAATATTTGATCAGTCGTTAAGTAGGCTGTCTAACTGACAACATCTGCCTTGTGAATGGACCGGCATGCCAATGCTAACATATTCCTATTTTTATGATACTGCCATAGATGTATCGTTCTGTATGTATTTGGCATATTTACAGATGTGTCACGTTCTGCAAAATGCATAAAGAAGCCCACAACAATTGAAAATACAATTGGATGTCTGTGTACGCAATGAACTATAAATCCAGTAAGTTCTGAACTAAATACATAAATGTCCTTTAATAAATAAGTGCTGAAAAATAATCACAACCCTCTTATTATTGAAAGATAAAGGATCAAATGGTTTTTGACAAAGATGGCTTCATCGGTGGACTATGAAAATGGGAATCCATGAACATTTGAACTCACTTTCTAGGATATGCTGACTCTAGTGGCCTTATTTCCTCTAAATCAGAACAACATTGTGTCATAGCGTTTGATGGGACACAAAAGACTGAGATATATATTATCTGTGCTTACCACAACGGCGGGGGAGGGGGATGAGGAAGTTAGAAGAGTTTTGTTGTTGCACATCTTATGGGGAAGAGATCTGAAGGTTTTATAAAGATTATTGCACTTCCTTAAGCATCACAGCAGGATTATTAGTATCTGTAACACCCGCCTGTTTATATTGAATACGTTTTGTACCAAAGTGATATTTTTCACACAAAAAAATCAATAAAATCTAATTTTGTCAAGGCCTTTGATCAGAAATGCCTTGAGAGAGTTTGCTCTTTGACACAGTTCTATTCTTATTTGACACTTTAATATATCACACTACCTTACAATTCTTGTGAGCAATTTGCTTACACGCCCCCCCCCCCCAAAAAAAAATCCAATCTATTGACTCTGGTTCAAAGAATCTGGCCTCAAAAACAACTTCATCACTCCTGTCTTTGGGTGTTCAAACATCACAGAGGTTGATATGAACCCAGTTTTCTAGTAAGTCCAAAACTGTGTGTGTGTGTTTTAATACAGTTTGAAAATGTACCGATAGCACTCGGATATTTTTGAACAGCTGCAGTGTTCTAGAGGCAAAACCCTTTATTATTAATATTTAATGTATCTGGACAATTTTAGCTACATGAAAGGGAAGTAGGTTTCTTCTCTCCTTTCAGCACTGCACAGAAGGTCTCCACAAAGAGCGCAATGCTTAAGGTCACTACTACTCCATCTAGCAAACTACGGGCAGCCTGATCATTTGACACCAAGCAAGATAAAACCACGGTAAACTAGCACAACCACAGGAACTGGTACTTAGGCTGAGGCCCAGCAGAGCATTACTTGCAGGGTATCATCTTCTGATCATCCAAATCTAAAAGAGACCCATGATTAATTCACGATTAAAGTATTCCATAGTTTCAAAAAATAATCTGTAATCCCAGGCTGCTGCTTTGAGAATGGGGGAAGTGTTGCCGAAGCAAAAATGTTTAACCTTTCCTCCCCTACCCTTCTGCATGGGGGAAAAACACTGATCTCTCTCTCTCTCACTCTCTCCTGCAGCTTCAGTCTGGCTACTTACATTCCAGAAAGGATTAGTAAACACACTCGCCCCACTGGAAGCTCTTGGTTTTCAAAAAACCCATCTGGGGACGCTAACTGCCTTTTTTTTTTTTTAAGCAAAACATCTTAATCAAGGACTTTTTGCATCTCACCTAGGCTGGGTCATCTGGAGGTGGTCAACCTGTGTGCGGGCTGTGACTGTCCCACTTCAGATTGGTGGAGGGGTTCATATGATGATATGTACCCTTGGACACACACAAAAAATTATACGTATAGAATGTTAGCACATCAAGGACAAAGGCCATTTCACTAGCATGCTGGTTTTCTATGTGCGGGAATTAGGGTGTTTCTTGTTTGGTTTGGAGAAGGATTCCATGAGTTGTGCCAGAACACGCAGTTTGAATTGACAACCCAAAACTCAGAGTTACCATGTCTGAGAAATGGGATCTAATGACCATTCTTTGCATAGTTCTGGAGCTGCTGAGATCATGTTTGCCTTCTTTCATTATTGGGTATATATGTTTCTTCTTTCATTATTGGGTATATATGTTCCTTCTTTCAAACACTCAGCGTATGTTCTTACTCAAGGCTTTCTGAATCCTTCCACCAAGGAACTGAGAGCTTCCAGACCAACATAACTTCAGCCCTGCAATCAGACGCTCTCAGACAATTAACTGGGCCCGCACGCTGCCGATGCAGAGACACTTCAGAAAACAAACCAATGCTAGTCATTCATGTGAAACTGCTGTAGAACTCAACGGGGATTCTGTTTCTAATGAGAAATAATTTGTGTCACACACAAGATACCATCCACATCACATTCACACAGAGGAGCTAAAATATGAACAATCCATAAACATAATGAATGGGCGACAGTGAAAGGGTTTTAGCTTTCTATTTTCCAGTCTGACCTTGGGGGGGGGGAATGCTTCCTGATCCCAAATATGGCAACCGCAGCCCCCACCCACTGACTCATCTCCTGCCTGTGTTTCACAATGTGTATATTGGGCATAACTCGGAAGCCAGCATCTCTGCAGGAGAGAGCATGGCCCTTTCCCCTGGCCTGCTGTGACCCTTCCTGATTGCAATTTCTTTTCTTCGGTCCCTCAACATTTTGTGCAAACTGAACTCCATGCCTCCCAATATCCTTCTTGTAGTCATGGTCCCTACAAGTGGTCTCAGAGATGGGACTGGGTTACTTGAGGATAGGACAGAAAGGCAGTCTGTAGCCAGCTGAAAGTCTTGTACCTGCTCAGACCAGAAACCTAGGCTGACCAAAAGTCTTTAGTGGTGGTGGTGGTGGTGGCGGTAGTAGTAGTAGTAGTAGTAGTAGTAGGAGAGATGGTTTTTGTACCCCAATTTTCTCTACCTTTAAGGAGTCTCAAAGCAGCTTACAATCTCCTTCCCTTCCTCTCCCCACAACATACACCTTGTGAGGTAGGTGGGGCTAAGAGAGCTCAGAGAGAACTTTGATTAGCCCAAAGTCACCCAGCTGGCTTCATGTGTAGGAGTGGGGAAACCAACCTGGTCCCCCAGATTAGAGTCCCCTGCTCATGTGGAGGAGCAGGGAATCAAACCCGGTTCTCTAGTCCACCGCTCTTAACTACTACACCACGATGGCTCATAAGGTCCTAGGAACATCTACAGACCAGCTCCAGCTAAGAGAATTCCTTAGCGGAAGTCAGAGATGCTTCCAAAACTCTCCCCATCTAAATTTCACCCTGGATTTTGGACGTCAGAATGGCACAGTCTCATTTCTGAAATGGAGTGTTGAGAACTCTTAATTGTTCTGTTTTAATTCACTTATTTAAATCCTTTATATGCTGCCTTTGAGAGAGACCCCCCACTCAAGGCAACTAACAGTTGGCTTCCAGATTCAGTAGGAGCACTGTGCATCATGAGCAGTTTTCATCAGCCTCAAGTTCATTCTTGATGTCCACATGAACATTGATACACACTGCAGAAAAGCAAACTTGAAATGCAATTGCATTGAGTGTGTGTGTATGTGTGTGGTGTGGTGTTTTATCAAGGCACATGTGAATATCCGTCATAATGAAGAAGCAGGAGAAAAGACGCAATTTAGCTGAAGGGATTAACATCATAGCAACATGCAAAGGTCCCCTGTGCAAGCACTGGGTCATTCCTGACCCATGGGGTGACGTCACATCCCGACGTCTCCTAGGCAGACTTTGTTTGCGGGGTGGTTTGCCAGTGCCTTCCCCAGTCATCTTCCATTTACCCTCAGCAAGCTGGGTACTCATTTTACCGACCTCGGAAGGATGGAAGGCTGAGTCAAGCTTGAGCCGAAACCAACCTGAAACCAACTTCCGTCGGGATTGAACTCAGGTTGTGAGCAGAGCTTGGACTGCAGTACTGCAGCTTATCACTCTGCTCCACTCTGCAACTTGTAGATATGCTCTAATTTCGCAATTAATTTTAGAAATTCTCCTAGTTAGACCAGAATTTGGGAGTAGTAGAATGCAGGCTAGCCCCATTTCATCAGATCTCAGAAGCTAAGAAGAGTTGCCCCCAGCTAATACTTGGATGGGGGACCACCAAGAAGTCCAAGGTTGCTATGCAGAGGCAGGCAATGCCAAACGACCACTGTTCTCCTCTTGCCTTGAAATTGCTATGGCAGGGTTCCCCAACCTTTTTGAGTCTGTGGGCACATTTGGAATTCTGACACGGTATGGTGGGCGCAGCCACAAAATGGCTGCCACAAAATGGCTGCTGCAGGAGCCAGCCACAAAATGGCTGCCACAGCTTAACTACAGCAACACAGTGTAGATCCTTGTGCTGCGGTGGCAGCTGATGCCAAAGCAACATTTTATTTATTTATTTAACTTATATCCCTCCCTCCCCAGTAAAACTGGGCTCAGGGCGGCTTACACAATGCACCTTGTACAATAAAACACAATAAAACCAGTAACGCGTGATTAAAATCTGCCCCCCAAATCAATCACTCTACTTGTACTTCTCCCAAATCCACCCTAAATAAAGAAAGTGTGCACATTAAAATTACGCCCCACCACCACCACCACCCTGGAAAGGGAGTTAAGGTCTCCAATCAAATCTCCTACAGTCAATCAGAAACCTTGCTGGTCAAAAGCCCTACCTGGTCCCACCCACTTCCTAAAAACACTTGTCGGGTACCATAAAAGGTGTCGGTGGGCCCCATGGTGCCCATGGGCACCACGTAGGGGACCTCTGCCCTAAGTCAGCTGCAACTTGACAGCACTTTATTCCACCACCACCAGAATGCAGGTCAGAGCACAGAACAAGAAAGAAAGTTCTGCTCATCTTCTATTGCTGGTCTCCCTGCCGTTCTGTACCATTCCATGTCTGCTTCAACCAAAAGAAAAGTCTGAACCTCCACCAGACACCCCTCTGGTCCCAGACTCATGACCTGCTGTGGGCTCGAGTCCTGCTATCTCCGTTCTCTCATGTCTTGCCCAAAGCATGCCTTGCAAGGAGTCTCCCAGCTATTCCCAAGCCAAGGCTGAGCAGCTTGTTAAATACCCCATGGCAGATGCACACTTTATATTGGTTGGGGCTGTCAACAGTTCACAGTTGTCTTAAGCTGTTCTTTTATTACATATGCCTTTCAGTATTTGTCTGTTCGTTTCCTTTTGAAACCCTGCCAGAATTATTCATTGGCAGCATGCAAACATCCCCAGTAATCTATTAGTAACAGAAAGCCAGGCTGGAGACTCTCATCATGAAATTTGTAGGAAGCAAGCAGGGCTCTCCCCCTTCCAATATATAAAAAGATATCTATTGTATTGATACAGAGCCTTTAAAAAAAAACCCCACTCATCTCTGAGATGAAAAACAGAATAAAAACATGACACTTGAAAATTCACTCAGATCCATCAATATTGTTGAGTCTCTCTCCTATTTTCTCCCACTCTTTCAATCCACACATTCTGATGTTCCAAGACAAGATGGAAAAGGGTGAAAAATCTGACATTCTGGCCCGCTGAGGCTTGTAGTTAAGTGCCACTGTTTTGTATGTCATTCGATTACTTCAGTGCTTTGTTACAATACATTTGGAGATGGTTTCCCCCATGCATGTTCATCGCCTGACATCAAGTGATGACTTGCATGTGGGAAAGGCCCATGAGAGATATATTAACAGACCATAGCCCTATGCAGATGTTACATTCACATGACCCGAAAGTCTGCCAACTGCACATATTGAGAACAAACGATCCCCACCCAATATGGACAATTGATAAAGTGTGAATTGGGCAACATGTGGATTTTCCATTGTGAACTGTCTCCATACATGTGAACCATTTCAGACATGTGATATGCATGGCCCCCAGCTAGGGTTGCTAAGCTCCGGGTGGTGGCTGGAGATCTCCCATGATTACTACTGATCTCCAGGTGACAGAGATCAGTTCCCTTGGAGAAAATGGCTGCTTTGGCAATTGGACTCTATGGCGTTGAAGTCCCTCCCCTCTCTAAACCCCGCCCTCCTCAGGCTCCACCCCCAAAATCTCCAGGTAATTCCCAGCCTGGAGCTGGAAACCCTACTCCCAGTTCACATGAACATAACAACTGCACTGGCCTAGAATTTTTGTATCTTCCTGCACCTTCCTGGTTTAATAGAAACCATCCATGCATTCAGCAGCCAGCCTTTGACAGAGATTACTAGGTATTCCCCTACTGCATTTCTTTGTGTATTCATTTATATTTGTCAGTCAAAAATAACAGAATGGTCTCCATCTCTCCCCTGGATGTCAGCATCAGTGCCAATTGCACATGCCTAGGCAGATGTGCCAAAGGACTGGCATTATCATATAAAAGGCTGCCTCTCCCTGGTCACAATGAGTCTTACTTCCCAGTGTGGGTAGTAAGGCCTCTAAAGAAGATCTAAGGGAACAGCCACTACTGTACCAATTCAGAGATCAAAGGATTGAATTCTCTTCCTCTAAAATGTCCCACACATGCAGAGCATTGGAAAACTAGATTGGGAGGGGGCTGTGGAAGACAATTCACTCTGCTGAATGAAGTGGTACAGGAATAAAGTGGTACACCTGCAGTATGAAGTGGTACAGGCCAGACACAGGTCAACCGCTTCAATTAGAACTAGGCCTTACTTGATCTAGGAAGACTGACGTTCTCTCACTGTGAGACTTTAAATCATAAGAGGTGCCCTGCTGCTTCAGATCAGTTATCCATCTAGTCCAGTAGCCGGTTTCACACAGGGCCAACCAGCTGCCCTGCATGGCCATCCCACAAGGCACAGAGAGACCAAGGCCTTCTCCTGATGCTACCTTCTAGTACTACAGAAATTTGCAGCCTCTGTATATGGAGGTTCCCTTTAGTCGCCACGGCTGCTCTCTCATCCATGGTTCTGTATAATCCACTTTTAAAGCCATCTATGTTCATGGCCAGGGAGGGAAGGCGGCGTGGTATAGCCAATCTATTCAGATCTCAGAAGCTAAGCAGGATCAACCCTGGTTAGTATTTGGACAGGAAACCACCAAGGAATACCAGGGTTGCTATGCAGACAAAGGCACTGGCAAACCTCCTCTGTTAGTCTCTTGCCTTGAAAACCCCATAAGGGGTCGCCATAAGTCAGCTGAGATTTGACGGCACTTTACACACACACAAACACACATGTTCATAGCTAACACTACACCCACTAGCAGTAAATTCCAGAATTTTATTAGTTGTTTGGTAAAGAAGTGCTTCCTTTTGACCATCCTGAATCTACTGCTCACCAAGTTCAGTGGCTGCCTCTAGGGTTGCCAACCTCTGGGTATTGACTGATTAAATAACACGTATGCTGATAAAACGTGGTTAAGAGAACCCACAGCACCAGCTCAATATTTATCCAAAAATTAATAAGAATCAGTTCAATTTCAAATCTCGTATTATTTCATATAAATCAAAATAGATCACTAAATACATGTAGATAACAACACCACAATATGAAAGGTAAGCAAACAAAAGTTGGTTGTTTCACCACAAAATAATCAATCAAGGGTCATGAAATGCACTGGGTGGTAGAAAGTTCACCAGGTTCAAAAAATGAAAATCCAAACAACTGTTGAAAATCACAGATTTCTATACAAGGTATAAAGTTCATTCTTGTATTCCAAGGAAACTCATATTCAAAGGAAAAAGTCCAAAGGCAAGTACAACAACAAAACGTTACTTCCGGATCAGTAAGCGTTTCGCAATAGTGATTGCTTCATCAGTTGTAAATGTCGTTTCCTTTCCCAAATGTGGGCTGAGACGCGTTGTCCGGGTACAAAGACCTCTACGTGGGTACAACGACCTCTGTAACAATATGAACCAAAGTAATGCGCTAAAAACTGTGCCATTATCATACTTGAAATAACATATCAAAATACATTCAATTTAACAATTTTCAAAATTCAACATGCCCAAGTATCTTACCTAGACGGACCAGTATACCCTCACGGTTCCTCAAGCCTTTGCTATTACTGGTACCGAATGCTAACCCTAATCGTCCTATATTCCTGTAAGTGATATCAGCTGTGTTCACAAGTTAATTAGATCAAGGATGGAAAAGCTATTATAGAAAACAACTTAGGTCGAATTCATTGTTCAGTCCCAATGGGGTCATAGTTTTAAAGAGATGGATGAACTTCATTTCGTTTCTATGAAGAATTTTTGAAACGTCCTCAGAGCAGTAAGGGCGTGGTTTATATTGCCACAGCGCAAAAAATAATAAATCTTTGTCGGAATGCCCCTTCTCCAGATAGTGCCCCGTGAGCGGAGCCTCCATGGTCCTCATCCGGATCCTCGTTCTGTGCTCCCCAATACGAATTTTTAGGGGTCTCAATGTTGAACCGATGTACATCTGGAAACATGGACATAAAATTGCGTAGACCACGTTGGAGGAGGCACAGTTAGTAAATTGATTAAGCTTGAATTTAAAATTTGATCCAGAGGAACCTACTTCCTTAATCGGAAGGCTAAATGCGCACATTGCGCATGTGCCGCATTTAAAGTGGCCGTGTGGTTTTACCCCAGGTCTCCCCTGTAGAAGATCCGTTCTCACTAAGAAATTGCGCAAAGACTTGGTTTTTCGCAAACCAAAAAGAGGAGGTTCTTTACAGCCTGGAACATTATAGAGCACGTGCCAGTGTCTTCGGACAATTTTTTGAATCTCATGCGTCAGATGATTGTATTCAAGAGATGCGAATACTCTAGATTTACCAGGCTTGCTCCTGTTGGAAGGTTCCAACAGGGTCATCCTGTCCCGGCCTCTGACCTTGTCAAAGGCCGTCTTTACAACCTCTGAATCAAACCCCCTGTGAGATAATCTATCCCGTAAGGTTGCTGCTGCTGTCAAAAAATCAGATTCAAACGTAGAGTTGCGTTTCAGCCTTAGTAATTGGCTGAACAGCAGATTGCGCCGCAAATGTAAGGGATGGTGGGAAGCAAAATGCAACCCCGCCCCCACATCGGTGGGTTTGCTATACGGTTTAACAGCTACCTTACTCTCCAGGGTCCTAAAGACCAGAATGTCAAGAAAAGCGATCGAGGAAGCATCCATGGAGCCAGTAAATTGTAGATGAGGATTCAACGTGTTGATCCATTGTGAAAATTCCTGGTAGGTATCTGCCGAGTCCAATATACAAAAAAGATCATCAATATATCTAACATAGAACAAAATGTGTTCCTGAAAAAAAGAATTATTACAAAAAGTTTCCATTTCAAATGTGATCATGTACATATTAGCCACTGATGGGGCGCACGCAGCCCCCATCGCCACTCCTTGAATCTGCAAATAAAATTGGTCTCTATACCGAAAAAATTATTTTCAAAAAGGATGTCAACTAAGCTTGATAAGAAATGTGTAGGAACCGAAATATCTTGCCTAGAATCCAGCTTGTTAGCAATAATGTTTCTAGCATCTTCGAGTGGGATGTTTGTATATAAAGAGGAAACGTCAAATGTGGCAAACACTGCCTGCGCAGGTAAGGAGAAATTTTCAATCCTGTTAATAAATTCACATGAATCCTTAATATATGATGGGGTACTTTTACTGAAGGTTTGTAAGAAAGAATCCATGAAGTGTGAGATTGGTTCCAATAAGTATAAGTATAAGCAATTACAATCAGACGTCAGTAAAGTAGCTGCACTACTTGTGCAGTAAAGTAGCTGCACTACTAGTTGACTAGCTGCACTATGTGATGTACTTTACTGACATCTGATTGTAATTGCTTATACTTACCCTGTTTGGGAAGGAATGATGAATATGTAACAGCACTTACATAAGGACTGAAGAAAGATTTCCACTGCTGTGGATCTGAAACGGCCGTATCCATCGATGATTGTGGCTCTATATGAACTTTACACAAGGATTACAATATTAGCATTCATTTGGTACTCAGTTGAGACCTTTGGAACTTCCTCTATATATTTTTGGTACTCAGTTGAGACCTTTGGAAATTTCTCTACATTTTTTGTGTGAACTGTACATATTGTATATAATTGTGTTGTATATATGTCACATATATGGTCTATGTTTCACCTCAGTAGCTTATAAATATTTGCACTTTGTGTATATACAGTTTCCTGTACTGTTTTTCTAAACCTTTTGGTACGAGTACAGAGGTGCCGTTTTTCTCACCACCAGGAGGTTGGCAACCCTAACCATCATTCTTTCACTGAATGCTCAATTGAAAAGAAAAGAAAAAAGACCTGGTCACATTTGTAGAATACATGAAATCAGACACAGTAAATCTGGGAAATATCTGGAGTTGGGAAATATCTGGAGATTTGGGGGGCAGAGTCTGAGGAAGGCGGGGTTTGGAGATGGGAGAGACTTCAATGCCATAGAGTCCAATTGCCAGAGTGGCCATTTTCTCCAGGTGATCTGATGTCTATCAGCTGGAGATCAGTTGTAATAGCAGGCGATCGCTAGCTAATACTTGGAGGTTGGCAACCCTAGTCATGAAAAGCCCTGCCCTTGGCTTCCCATTTGTTAGCAGGCCCAGTTAAAAAAAAAAAAAAAAGCAACTGGCATAGTATAGATAGAACGTGTTCATTGCAAAGGCTATTCATTAACAACCCAGTTGCCATATTTTGCATTGAGTGACGTGCCCAAACAGTATTCAAAGGCAGCCCCACAGAAAGCGCCTTAAATTACTATAATTACTATTAAATAGTGAATAGACTCCTCAATTTAATACCTACACACCTGTGGAGATGGCTGACATCTCGAGAATTTGCAGTGGCACACGTGCACGCATAATAGCAGCCTTTTAAAAAGGTATGCCAGGGTTCGCCTCAAAGGGTAAAATCATGACTGTTTAAGTAGGGACTGCCCTGACCTGGATAGCCCACTCTAGTCCGATCTCATCAGATCTCAGAAGCTAAGCAGGGTCAGCCCTGGTTAGTATTTGGATGGGAGACCTCCAAGGAAGTCCAGGGTTGTGATGCAGAGGCAGACAATGGCAAACCACTTTTGTTCAGCTCTTACCTTGAAAAACCTATGGGGTCACCATAATTCAGCTGTGGCTTGACAGCAAAAGAAAAGAAAAGAAAAAAGTGGCTGCTACCATAAAACAGAGACTGTCCCTAGTAAATGTAGCCATTGGAGCATATGTTTATTTGATCAATTTAACCCCGCCCCCCTCAAAATCAGAGATAAAAACAATACTCAAGGGGGGAAATGTTTGAGAGAATAGGTGAAGAAGAACCCACATTCCCCAAAGGCAGGTAACTGGGAGAAGGGGCACAGATATGACTGGCTAACTTTGCTTTTCATCACAGCCTTTGTCTTTTAGTCATTTCAAACCAAAGATCCCCCAAAGGATGCAGATGCCCAAATGCTGAGCAGATTCATTCGCCGACAAATTTAACAGGTTCTCAAAACACAGCTCGGTTGTCAATGAATGAAAAATAGGAAGCTGCCATGATTGCTGGGAGAGAAGTCTCATCATAACTCATCTCAGCGGCTTGCCTGTCATTCCCTAAGATAGTCATTATAAAGATGGACCCAGCATTGCCTGTCCGCTTTGTAATCAGATCTCCTTTACCATCTCCGGAGCTGTCCCAAGACTCATCGAAGTACTGCATCATCTTCTAAACATTAATTTTCTTATTAGCAGACAAGCACTCCCTGCCGCAACTTTAGACACGGATAACTAACAGGACTCGGAGGTACTGTACTGAGAGAGATGGCTAGGAAGAAGCATTTAAGCCCCAAATCTGCTTTATTTGGGGGACAGAGGCATGCCTGAGATTATTCTCTCTTATTCTCACTGGCATTGGCAGCTTAACCTTCTGCTGTAGATCCAGAGTTTAGCACAAACCAGATTTCCGAAACCTGTTTTAAGATACCAAGAGTCAGCCGTGGAATGCTTCTTTTCCTGAATACTGAGACCCAAGCTGATGCAAAGGCCTCACAGAAGACTGATGACTTGCTTAAGAAAGGAAAAGGTACTTCCCCGAGGTGGGAGGGAATTGGGAGCAGAGCAGAGGACACCCTCGACCCTTTTCTCTGCCTGCTGGTTCTTGGCTCTAAATTTCCCACACACACCATGCCCCCACTTCCTTTATTGTTTGTTTGCTTGTTTGTTTATTAAAGCCTTGATACCCTGCCCTTCCTCATGGCTCTGAGAGCTTACAATAATAGATTTTTAAAAATTCCCATTAAAACCAGAAAGCCATTCCAGGGTTTCAAAATTTCCAGCATTTTTTAAAAGTTATATGCCACTTCTTATGGTACATTAAGTGGCTAATTAAAATATTCAAAAACAATCCAACCACAACAATAAGAAAGTAACCTCAACCCAAACCAACACACCTACAGACCCCATAGCACACTCAGAATCCAAGACCAATAGCCATAATATCATTAGCCTTAATCCCAAATGAGCACACTGGAGTCAGAGAAGAAGAAGAAGAGTTGGTTTTTATATGCCGACTTTCTCTACCACTTAAGGAAGAATCAAACCGGCTTACAATAACTTTCCCTTCCCCTCCCCACAACAGACACCCTGTGAGGTAGGTGGGCTGAGAGAGCTCTAAGACAGCTGTGACTAGCCCAAGGTCACCCAGCTGGCTTCATGTGTAGGAGTGGGGAAACCAACCCGGTTCACCAAATTAGCATCTGCTGCTTATGTAGAGGAGTGGGGAATCAAACCCGGTTCTCCAGATTAGAGTCCACCGCTCCAAACCACTGCTCTTATACACTACACTATGCTGGCTCTCACTGAGTCTGCAAAACAGCTACCCTGTAAAGTCCCCACAGTTTCCTGAACCCAGCCAAAGAGGAGGCCTGAAATACTTCATCTGGCAGGCCACTCCAGTGGCTGGGGGCTACCACCAAGACAACAATTGATTGGACCGGATGAGCCAGTGTACCTCCACAAGGGAAAGAACCTCCAGCAGCGGAAGTTGGGCAGACTTCCACTAGCAAGTGGGCCTTTACAAAAGGTCCTTCGAAGAAGTGGATCCAGGGTTAGGGTGGGCTTTAAAGGTTAAACAACAACCAAATGGAACTCAACCAGAGTACTGATTCCAGACCGAAGAGGTTGAGCTGAAAAATGCTAAAATTACAAATATATAAATTTTAATAAGGTGCACATTCAAGTTAAAACATAGGCGTAGCAAAACTAGCATAGGCAAAACTTTCACATTCAATGTATACAAACATGAACACCTGCGATGTACAATCTTATATTGACCAAAGTAGGATCCAAAAAAGGACCAGACGCGTTTCGGCCTAAGAAGGCCTTCCTCAGTGGTCAGTAATATATATCACATTCTGATAATATAATTATATCATAAAGTACAGTAAAAAAATGTATAAAAGCCCTTCTAGTATAGTGAAGCTCCCTGTATGTTTATTTATTTCTTATATACTAGAACGTGGCTTCCATGTATCACCTTCTGTTGCATGTCGGCTCTTAAGGATGTGTATACATCAAGCAGTGTAATAGGTCAAGTGCCACGGTGCTTTGCCCTGCCTGCCAGCATCCGAGACCACCGGAACTTATGCCAGTGCAGCCCCTTTTTTGGCCTCCAAAGGACTTTCGTCCTTGTAGGTCAGGAATGGGCTGTAAATCAAAAGGCTCGGGGACTGCCAGGTAATGGTTAAAAAAATGTCTGTTTGCATAAGATGGCAATAAATTCTGAATATCCATTCATTTTTTTTTTAATCTCTTGTAATTAGAATCACAGCTGGTAGCTGGCATAGATTCAGGAAAGAAAAATGACAACAATAAAAAAAGAAAATCCACATAACAGAAAGGGAGGAGGGGGGAAAACCCTTTCTCAAGAAATATTAATGGCATAATCAAGCTCTTGAAAACAACAGGGAGAACGGGAGGTGGGCACAGAAATCATTGTTAATGTGAGGCCAAGCTTCCCATCAAGACAGGCTGAACCTCACCACAAAACAATTCCGGTCTCGGCGAGGGTCTCTCCTGAGTATTACATGTTCAGTTTTCAGTTTGCAATCTCCTGGTGACAGTCAAAGCCAGCCAAGCAAAAGGGAGAGAAGGGGGAAGATACCTGCCCAGCTTTCTCAAGAAAGGGGGGAAAAATAAGAAAGAGCCCAGAAGCATAATCTTTTGATTTCTGGTTCAAGCTCCCATCTATATTCACCATTTGCACCAAGGTTCAAAAGCCAACTGTTTGGCCCCTGTAGGATAAGCTACGAAGATTTTTTTTAATAGAAGCGCTTAAAAAGAAAGTTGCATTGACTTTGCATTCAATGCGAGCCCTTCAAACCAAATCAGTGTGTGTTAGGTATTTCTTCAGCTATGTAATCACTCTTTAACCCATATGAAGGCCTCATTTAAATGGAGGCATTGAAGTGGACACGTGGGGGGGGAGTGGGAGACAGTTTTATCAGGCAAGAGTAAGGTTGCCAACCTCCAGGTACTAGCTGGAGATCTGCTGGGATTGCAACTGATCTCCAGCCGATAGAGATCAGTTCACCTGGAGAAAATGGCCGCTATGGCAATTGGACTCTATGGCATTGAAGTCCCTCCCCTTCCCAAACCCTGCCCTCCTCAGGCTCCGCCCCAAAAAAACCTCCCACCGGTGGCGAAGAGGGACCTGGCAACCCTAGGCAAGAGTCTACAGGCAAACTATTCTGTGTCTCCAGCTTTTCTAAAAGAAGTATTATTTTACGGTGTTTATTAAGATCGCTTTGTGCACTTTAAAAAGTTATAATTAAAATATCTAAACAGTAATTGTTTTCATTGTCAGAATTCCAAAAAGGTCTTTAGCGCAATGTGATTTGTATATCAAACACAAACTGTCAGCCGCAGAATTCATTCCTGAACATTTCCAGGACAAATTCTAATTAACTTCCAGAAGAAAGCCAAGCCTGGGATTCCCTGTTATAATGCTGCAAATAAATTATATAAAACTTTGCTGACAAACAAAGTGAAAGCTTCCCTGTTTGGCTGTGAATGGAACGTAATTAGTCTTTGAAAAAGGCATGTATGAAAAACATCATATTTCCTAGTTCTTTAAAGAGAAATGCAAGCAGAAAGGGGAAGGCAATATTACGTATCAGATCATTAGTGATAAAAAAGAAAACTTAATTGGATTATAACTGAAGAATTTTGATGCCATGAATTGAAGCGGCGCGGCGTTGGCAAATAATAATGTGTATTTTAACGTGGTTTTAATTGTTTGAATGTTGTATTTTTGTTTGGTTTCAAGGGGTTTTAAGATGTGTTTTTATTATGTATGTTTTTAATGCGGTAACCACCTTAGTGGCCTGATGAGGGCAGAAAAGGCAGCAGAGGATAAGACTCGCAAAAATTGCAGGTGAAAAGGTACCAGCTGGATATTAGGAAAAAGTTTTTTACAGTAAGAGTTGTTCAACCGTGGAATCAGCTACCTAGGGAGGTGGTGAGCTCCCCCTCACTGGCAGTCTTTAAGCACTTGTCAGAGATGCTCTAGGCTGATTCTGTTTTAAGCAGGGGGTTGGACTAGATGATTCTATATAAATCCAACTATATGATTCTATATAAATTTTGGAATTGAATAAAACAAATGGGGGGGGGAATGGTGGCAAGAAAGCATCCCTGCAACACTGATAAAAGACAGCATGGTGTAGTGGTTGGAGCAGTCAGAAAGGATGTTCCCCAAAACAGAGCTGCAGAAGCCAAAGCAGAGCAAAACATACACATGGAAACAGCCATGGAGCAGCAAATGCAATGACTGTCCTGAGTTAATATATCAGGTGAGGGAGGGGCCGAGGATCAGAGGTAAAGCATCTGCTTGGCATGCACAAGACCCCAGGCTCAATCCCTGGCATCTCCAGTTCAAGGATCTGGCAGTAGGAAATGTGAAAGACCTGAGACCCTGGAGAGCCATTCAGCCAGTCTGAGTAGACAGTACTGATTGTGATGGACCAATAGTCTCATTCAGTATAGGGCAACTTCCTATGTTATATAGGTATCCTCAACCTTGTTGAATCTGGGGATACTTTTTGAATGTTGACAACAGGTAGCAGCACAACACATGAACACATGAAGCTGCCTTATACTGAATCAGACCATTGGTCCATCAAAGTCAGTATTGTCTGTACAGACTGGCAGCGGCTCTCCAGGGTCTCAGGATGAGGTCTTTCACATCACCTAGTTGCCTGGTCCCTTTAACTGGAGATGCCTGGGGATTGAACCTGGGACCTTCTGGATGCCAAGCAGAGGCTCTACCACTGAGCCACGGCCCCTCCCAAAATGGCTGCCATGGTGGCTGGATCCAATCACAAGATGTAGGGACATTCTACAAAGTGTTCGGCGATTCCAAGCCAAGTATCATCCTATAATGGAGAAAGCTTTTCCCAAATGGTTGCTGCTTGCAGACACCTCCTGGGCTCTTTTGAAATCTCCACTAATCCAGTGAAGTTAAGGAAAGCATGGATGATCTCTTTGTTTGGGGAAGAAAGCCGGTGGGCATTAGGAAACAGATTGGTGGGTCCATGGCATCCACAGGTCTCTCACTGGGGATCACTGTCATATGGTCTCACTTACTTCAATGCAACTGTAGCGGAAACCAGGGTTCGGGGCGGGGGGGGAGAAAGAGACCCAAAACCATTATCAAGAAAAACAGTTTTATTCGCAGCTGCGGCTCAGTTACTCTAGCAAGTCAAACACTGAGCCCCGATTCTACTGGGGGTCAGACATTTATCCAAAATCCACACTCTAACAAGGCACATCAACATTTAGTTCTTATCAGGTTGTTTTACATTGTCTGGAGCCTGAGAGCTCCAGCGGTTCTTTCCAGTTCCAGTTCTTGTTTATCGTTCACCATGACTTTCCATGACTTTTCCCCCACTACCTCTAGCACACACAGAGAACTATCCTGCCCAGCAACAAACTAATCCCTTGCTGTCCTAATACATTTCAATACATTTACAGAAAGGAAAAGAGGTTATCACAAACTATTAAATCAGGCTGCTTAAATGGATCCTCCACATTCAGGAGAAATCTATCTTGCTGTCACACAACCTTTAGTGGAGTTCAGTCAGTCTTCACTGATTTGGGTGTCTGTATGGCTGTTTGCTTACAAGACATTCTCTTAGCTACTGGTAGTAGGGTTGTGAGCCCTGTTCTGGCAACCCCTGGGAACTTTTCCAGGGGCAAAGTGAGGGGAGGGGGACAGCTGCTGACTGGTGGCAATGTCACTTCCAGGGCGATCACCCAGAAATGACATCACTGCACCAACAATACTCTGAGAATTCCCCTCTATGGTCTTTACTATAGAGACCTGGGAAATTCCTAGAGGGTTGCATATGCAGTAACCAGAAATGACACTGCGGATATGATGACAAAGCCCCTTCATTTCCTACCCCTTCCTGTTTTTCTCTCACCACTCAATTGCCTGAGAGCAGGGAGGGGCAGGAGGAGTAACTGGTAGCTCTAACTAGTAGCGACCTTAAATTATTTTCTTTGTACCGTATTTTCCGGCGTACAAGACGACTGGGCGTATAAGACGACCCCCCCATTTTTACAGTTAAAATTTAGAGTTCGGGATTGTCCCGAGTCCGCGGCCTAGGGTCGGCCCTCAGGACTGCGCCCCAACCCCGCGGCCGCCCCCAGACCTCCTGGAGTTGCCCAACCCGAGTCCGCGGCCTGGGGCCAGCCACCGGTCCTCCTGGGGCGGCTCAACCCCCGGGGACATGGACAGAGCGGAGGCGGCTCCCCAGGGAGATTCTCCAGTCCGGCTCGGAATTCAGCATCCAGCGTATAAGACGACACCCGGCGCATAAGACGACCCCCGACTTTTGAGAAGATTTTCCTGGGTTAAAAAGTAGTCTTATACGCCAGAAAATACAGTAATTTAATTAGGGTTGCCAGGTCTTAGGCTCTGGCCCCAAGGCTTAGGTTTTGGGGCTTACAGCCCATTAAAATTTCAGGACCATCAATTAACTCACACATTTGATCGCTTCCTCTAGGATTTAAATGATTGCCTGCTTGTGCTAACTACCATACATGCAAGATGGGAAGCTATAATCTGGCACTAACAGCCCCACTACTGTTTATTGCTACTGTTACTGTTTTAATTAAGTTTCATCTATATGCTTGGTGCTATTTTTAGTTAAGGTTTTAGAAAATGTGATATCGATTGTGTTTATTATACTATATTTTGTGACTGTTAGTGGCCTTGGACATTTTAATGGAAACGGTATTTAATGAAATAAACTATATTTTGCATCCAGCATATAGTCAATTTCCATGTTTATTTTCCCCCATGTTATTTTTCCTTGTGCAGTGAATAGTCTATCTCTTCCAAGCCTCCTGTCTGTGACTGCAGACAGATTCTGTAGTTCAATTTCTAACGGTGTGTGAGAATTACTACCTATAGAATTGCTGTTTATTGCCAGAACCTTCCCCATCATTACAGGGTCTGAAATGTTATGAACTTGGCAGCTCCGGTTTTTTAAAAAGCTGCCTCAGAAGCCTTGTGGTATGGGTACATGAGCGATATAACTTTTTTTAAAATACAAAACTGGGTAACATCATACACTGTAATAAACATCCTCTACCATGTAAGCCTGGGGTGTGGAATGATCTAGTATAGCCCGATCGCATCAGATCTCGAAAACGAAGCAAGGTGGGAACTTGGATGGGAGACCACCAAGGAAGACTTTGCAGAGGAAGGCAATGGCAAACCACCTCTGCTTAATTAAAAAGGTAAAGGTAAAGATCCCTTGTGCAAGCACGGGGTCATTCCTGACCCATGGGGTGACGTCACATCCCAACGTTTACTAGGCAGACTTTGTTTACGGGGTGGTTTGCCAGTGCCTTCCCCAGTCATCTTCCCTTTACCTCCAGCAAGCAGGGTACTCATTTTACCGACCTCGGAAGGAGGGAAGGCTGAGTCAACCTTAGCTGATTCTGCTTAGTTACTTGCCTTGAAAACCCTATGGGGTTGTCATAAGTTGGCTGCAACTTGATGGCACTTCACACGCACACGAACACACACACCATGTAATCCTAAACACAATCACACCCTTGAAAGCCCATTGCCTTCACTGAATTTAGAAGGGTGTGTGGTGGTGGAAAGTTTGGAGGTGGTTTGCCATTGCCTGCCTCCACATGGGCTAAGAGAGTTCTGAGAGAACCATGGCTGGCCCAAGGTCACCCAGCAGGCTTCAAGTGGACGAGTGGGGAATTGAACTCAGTTTTCCAGATTAGAGTCTGCTGCTCTAATCCACTATACCACGCTGGCTCTCCTTAGAAGGGTATAACTTTGCTTAAAATTGCACTGTAAAATAATGTATTGATCTGTTCTTAGCAACAGAAAATTGAAATCTTGAAGAAAAATCCCCAAACAATGGACATTAAAAAGTTTATGAAACAATAATATGAAGAAGTTTTAGGAAGAGCCTTTTGGACAACCTTCCATAAAATGTCCCAGCAATATGGGAATCCTATGGATAGAAATTATATCTGTGCACTTGATATATAGGATAAAATGCAGGAGAGGAGAATTGTGTAAGCCGACTTGGGTCTCCACTGGGGAGAAGGGTGGGGTATAAATAAAGCAAATAAATAAAATATTTCAGCAGTAAGCCCATTCCTCAATGTTCTTGGAACATAGGCATATTGTTTCAAGTGGAGATGGTCCTTTGGGTCTAGGGTTACCAGGTCCCTCTTCACCACCTGTGGGAGGTTTTAGGGACAGAGCCTGAGGAGGATGGGGTTTGGGGAGGGACTTCAATGCCATAGAGTCCAGTGGCTAAAGCAGCCATTTTCTCCAGGGGAACTTATCTCTATCGGCTGGAGATCAGTTGTACTAGCAGGAGATCTCCAGCTAGTACCTGGAGGTTGACAATCCTATTTAGGTCCAAGCCAGTAAGGGTTTTAAGAATCCAAATCAGCAGTTTGAATTGGGCCCAGGAACAAACTGGGAGTAAGTGCAGTTTATACAGCAGTGGTTTCATGTGCTTGATTTTCAAGTGTGCTGTTCTGGTCTAATAGCAATGTGAGAAGGGCCGCTCAGGAAGTAAAACTTGCCAGAAGAACCAAGCATATAAGGGCGTTACTATTTCCATCAGGGAAATGTTAAAGGGTATGTCTTCACCGCTGGCCTTATGACATTTGCCAATGAGTCATACCTCCATGACTAATTGCAATTCTGATGTGTTCGTATCGCCAGCCATAATCCATTGCAACAAAACGCACAACTTCCTGTAGACTCAAGTAATTACTTTCAGACACGTTTAATTAAAAATAGTATGGGGAGCGGGTGGGGGGAGAGAAGGACTACCGAATCAATGGCTCATATTTCCAGTCATGTCTCAGTCTGTACCATAAATGCCGTACACATAATTACACGGCTACAATCCATTAATTACAAATAGTAATTAAAAGCACACTGTAGGAATGTAACTTTGATTAAAATTAGCATTGCCTCTGTAATTTTATTAAAGAAACATGTTTTTCCCCTGCATTGATCAAAGAGACTTGAAATGCTAGTCTAACTTTTCCCATTTTGCCTCACTTGAGTAGGCAGAGAGAGGTTTTCGCTCCATTTGTGAAAGAAAAAAAAACCCAAGGAAAAGGCAGTTACCCTTTGTGTTAGAATACTTAAATGGTTTCTTTATCCATGACAGATTAATGTATGGATTTTTTTACTCTGTTTCAACACATCAAAATAAATTAAATGTGTCTTAAGACAATACACAAAGTATATTTTACAGTGAACGAAAATACACAGAGAGAATCTGAAATGAAAAGCTTACACAGAACAAATTTAAGCAAAGTAGAAGCATCCTATTTCAATAGACCCAACAAAAATAGTTTAAAAGGGACAGTTAGCAGTTCTTTGGTTTCTTCGGGAACCATTCCATTGAAAGCAAAAAAGGACTTACCAAGGGTTGCTAACTCCAGCTTGGGAAATTCCTGGAGATTTAGGAACAGAGACCGGAGAAGGTGGAGTCTGGGAGGGGAGAGAGCTCAGCAGAGGTATGATGCCATACAATTTACCCTCCAAAGCTGTCGTTTCCTTCAGGGGAACTGATAGCCTACAGATTAGTTATAATTGAAGGCAAACTCGTAGCCCTACCTGGGGGTTGGCAACCCTAGTTTACCTCTAAGGGCGAAAGTACTGTTCGGTGATCCTTTTTGTGCTCACCCTCCAAAGTCCCTCCCCACTCCTTTTTACAGCTTATGATCATCCACTGGAGTTTTAAAAAGGGGATCATTTGCCCCCACTTGGGAAAAACTTACATATACCTGTAAGTTGGTTACAGCGAGAGTTAGAACAGCTTGGGGGGGGGGGTGTCGCTATTTTGTTAGGAAAATTGAGTGGAGGGAGAAGTTAAATACCCCTTCCCATCTTTCACCAGATTCCCCTTTTAAATCACAGCCTTGAGGCTGAATTCTATAAAAGAAAAAAGCCTTCGGGAAAGGATCACAGTCCTACATTGGACAGGTAATTGTGCCCTAAGCATGCCTAGAATCACAGGTCCTCCTAATCATGAATACATAGTATGGCTTTGAAAAAAAGAAATCATGCATTTTGGCACTGAAAATTCACTTTAAAAATGCAGGACCAATCCCTCTAGTTTAGAATATATGCTTGCTTGGAGGTGGAAAGTCACAGCTGACTTGTGGCGACCCTGTAAGTTTTTCAATACAAGAGATGTTCGGAGGTGGTTTGCCATTGACTGCCTCTGCATCACGACCCTGGTATTCAATTGAAAGTTGCCCATCCAAATACTAGCCAGGGCCGACCCTGCTTACTTTCCAAGATGTAATGAGACTGGGTTATCCTATGTTGGCTTAGTTTTCTTAATTTCAAAAGGAACAATCATTGGATGAAAATATACTAGATCTGGTCATATTAGGATTGCCAACCTCCTGGTACTAGCTGGAGATCCCCTTCTAGTACAACTGATCTCCAGCTGATAGAGATCAGTTCACCTGGAGAAAATGGCTGCTTTGACAACTGGACTCTATGGCATTGAAATCCCTCCCCTCCCTAAACCCCACCCTCCTCAGGCTCTGACGCAAAAACCTCCCACTTATGGCGAAGGGGGACCTGGCAACCCAAGGTCATATGCATGTAGTGCAGCAGAAAATAATATTTCTGTTGAATATTGCTCTTTCTAATGAAGGCCTCTACATTTTAATCTGTGTTATAGCTGTAGATATATAAAACGCTCCTTTTTTTCTTTTATACCTCTTAATCACATTTTGAAAGACAGTAATGATATCATTTGTATAAATGAGCTTATAAAACAGCCCATTCGAAATTTAATATGGGGAAAAAAAACATTTACAAGAAGGAAAGCAGGGAATGGTAACTAGCCCAGTGTATGAAAGGAGGTGGAGATTGAATTTCTAAAGGCCAAAACTGCTATAAGAAAGACATCTCAGCTCTGGTCTCCTTTGAAGGTAAATAGCAGGTACATGCTGGAGTTATTCATAATCAGGGTTGTGCAGAGAGGATTTAAGGTCAACACTGCCTGCATGGTTTCAATAGTCAAAACTGCCCCCTCCCCACACACTTATTAGCAGTGCACTTCAAAGGAATTTTAAAGGACTAGTCCCTTTTCCTTTATAGTGCTAACAGCTCACAAGAGCTGGCATAGATTGGCAAGATTTGAAATGTTAAGACTCCTCCCCATCTGGCTCTGGAGTCTGGCCAAAATCAGGACCATGTGCACCTGTAATTTACTTTCCAAAGAGTGACATTCAGGTTCTTCATCGCAATGGTTTTGACCCTAAGCGCAAAGTGGGTTGAGGAGAAATAGGTCTTGCTGTTGAATCTTCCCCCGTTGCTTTCACACTGCTGTGCCAGTGAATATACTGGCTTGGATCCTGCCTAAAATTTCCATGGATTGAAGTATTTCCATCTGTGGAAGCATGATTTCCATGCCTTCCCCTCTTCTGCTGTGGCTTCCAATGCCCCACGAAATGCTGCTTCTGGAAGACGGGGGTCCCCTCAGGAATAGCTTGAAGGGTGAGTCAGAGGAATCAACAAAATTGCCCCTCTTTATTGCCTGGATTACTCTACGGTCGAAAACGCATGGCTGTTTTGCCTTGCAATTATCCCGTGAATTTAGTGAATCTCTGTTCTCGTAACACATGGTCATCTCCCGCCTGCAGGTCCAACCCACTTCCATTGCAAGACTATTACAACTGGTCTCCAGCCAATAGAGATCAGATCACCTGGAGGAAAGGGCAGCTTTGGCAATTGGACTCTATGGCACTGAAGTCCCTCCCTTACCCAAACCCCGCCCTCCCCAATCTCCACCCCAAAAACCTTCTGATGGTTGCAAAGAGGGACCTGGTAATCCTATGTGGAACACAGGCAGGACAATGCTGCTGCAGACGTCTTGTTTGTGGGCTTCCTAGAGGCACTTGGTTGGCCACTGTGAGAACAGACTGCTGGGCTTGATGGACCTTGGTCAGATCCAGCAGGGCTTTTCTTATATTCTTATGACCTTAAAACTGCTGTGCTTCCATGTACATACACAGCACACCCCTTCTGCCAGCAAGTTATCACCTTCTCCAAGCGCTGAGCTATCAAACGACCATCCTCTACCAATTAGTCCCCAACTGAGGGACATTAAGGCCCGACTCCCACCAGATGTCACTTGGGGCCCAGCTCTTACGGAGAGACCTATTCAGAGGACTCCGGCATCAATTTCACTACAATAGTTATTGTGTGACCAGAGCTCTTTCAAAAAAGGACGAGGTTGCTACAACTGCCTGTGCAGGGCGACTGTTTGATTATTGGTTAGCAAGCTGATGGCAAAGCTACCTAAAGCTGATATATTCATTTGTATAATGCATAATTGCTCCTTGAGGCCTTCCCTCTAAGGCCAGCCAGTCAACCATGAACATTACCCTACATTAAAATGAAGAAAAATGTACTTTTTAAAAAAGAGTCATCCAGCCACTGTAAAAAACAACAACAACCACCACAAAACAGATTCTGAGAAAGTAGGATGAGAAAAAATAACAGCACGTTTATAGACAGACATGAAAGCAAACCGTGATCATAATGGTAAATACAGATTTTCTGGATTATTAACCAACGCTTTTACCCACCCACACCTAAAAACTAGATTTTAACAACAAATTTAAAATGATTGTATCCTGCTGGCAATTCTTTTACGTAACACCAACATGCTCCTGTGATGGCAGGGCTCTTCATTTTCATGTGTACAAGCTGGCTGGGATGTGAGCTTTGAGACCTAAACCTGGGACCTGGATTAGCAAACTGCTGTTATCTATGCTTACTCGATCTTCCCAAACCTTTTTAAGGCACAGTAGGGAACAGGAGAGGCCTGGTGGGAACAGTGTGAAACGAATACTTCTGTGCACGCTATAAAAGTGCTTTAGTTAATAAATATCCACAAGACGCATACAGAACTTATTCCATAAGAAACCACACACAGCTATGCCCAAGTGAAGGGGGAGGGGACTGTAGGATGCAAACTTAATGAAAGAGAAAGCAGTCTGTTTCTGCCAACTCAGTAACTGCAAAGTCCTGTAAGTGCAGTGAAACTAAGGTTGCCAACCTCCAGGTGGTGGATGGAGATCTTACACTATTACATCTGATCTCCAGGCGACAGAGATCAGTTCACCTGAAGAAAGTCGCTGCTTTGGAAGGTGGATTCTATGGTGTTATACCCCATTGAAGCCCCTCCCCTCCCCCAAACCCCACCCTCCTCAGGCTCCACCCTCAAATCTCCAGGTTTTTCCCAACCCAGAGCTGGCAACCCTAAGTGAGACCCATCATGCAATGGTTGAGGTGGTATCAGACTGCTCCATACATTCATACATACTTGTAGCTTGTACAGGGTCTCATGGAAAAAATCCATCAATGACTACTAGTTATGGTAAGTTAAGGAACTTTTGCATTCAGAGGCAAGAAACCTCAGAACCTTAGTGCTAGGAGGAAACATAAGAAGAGCCCTGCTGGATCAGACCAAAGGTCCATCAAGTCCAGCATTCTGATCACACAGTGGCCAATCAGCCACCTCTAGGAAGCCCATGAGCAGGATGACTACAACAGCATTCTCCCACCCATGCTCCCCAGCAACTGATATAAAGAGATATACCGCCTCTGGTACTGGGAGGAAGTAGATATTCACCCTGTCCAGTATCAAGATTTGGGGAGAGAGCCAGTGAGGGTGGGGTCTGGGGTGGAGAGGGGTTTCAGCCAGCTATGATGTATTAGAGCCCGCCCTCCAAAGCAGGTATTTTCTCCAGGGAAACTAGTTTCTGTAGTCCAGGTGTAATTCCAGGATATCTCCAGATTCTACATGGAGGCTGGCAACACTAGCTCCAATTACCAGGCACAATCCCCTATCTGGTATGATATGGCAAACCCGGTGTTCTATTTTGCCCCCATTTTAGACGGTTGTGCTTGCCTTTTTCATTTTTAATGGGAGTTGCTGGCATTCCCATTCTTGAGGTTCAGCCCCACCCAAAGTATCTACAAATCAGACTGAGGATACCTCTAATCTCTAGTGTATATGCCTAGATATACACAGATGCATGAACACTTAAGGCATCAGACAGCATAGCCTATAATTCCACATGCTGCCGAGGTAAATTTTCAACTGTTGGCAACCTATTACAGGAAGAGATGTGGCAAATTTTGCTGTGGACATGTTCAACAATCGTATTTGCCACATTTGACCGTGACAACAGACATGAGCTGATCACCTGGTTTGTTCGGTTTGGCACAAAAGGAGTTGAACACCTGCTGAACAGGTTTGCATCAGGTGTTCCAAAACTGCAAAGGCATGAGGACACTGCTGATCCAAACCAATTGGCAGCAATTAATGTTGCCAAGAACTACTTGGATAAACACCAAATGGTAGGTGCTTTAAAAAAGAACAGTGTTTATTTGTGATTGATTCATATCGTTTGTGATAGATTTTTAACTGTTCATTTAAACCATTTCCTGCCAACTACAGCAACAGGACAGAAAGGAGGAGGAGGAGGAAGAAGAAGAGTTAGTTTAATATGCCGACTTTCTCTACCTTTTAAGGAGAATCAAACCGGCTTACTACTGAAATAGGGTTGCCAAGCTCCAGATGGTGGCTGGAGATCTCCTGCTATTACAACTGATATTCAGGAAATAGAAATCAGTTCCCCTGGAAAAAATTGGACTCTGTGGCATTGAAGTCCTTCCCCTCACCAAACCCCACCCTCCCCAGACTCCACCCCCAATATGTCCAGGTATTTCCCAACCCAGATCTGGCAACCCTACACTGAAACATTCTTTTAACCTGCACATCCAATCAGGTCTCCAGTGGCCCCTGAGAAACTTTGCTGAGCTCTTGCCCTGCCTACTTTCTAAAAGAAGAAGAGAAAAGAGTTGGTTTTTATACCCCAGTTTTCTCTACCTTGAAGGAGTCTCAAAGTGGCTTACAATCTCTTTCCCTTCCTCTCCCCACAAGAGACACCTTGTGAGGTAGGTGAGGCTGAGAGAGTTCGGAGAGAGCTGTGACTAGCCCAAGGTCACCAAGCAGGCTTCATGTGGAGGAGTGGGGAGACCCACTCAGTTCTCCAGATTAGAGTCTGCCACTCATGTGGAGGAGTGGGGAATCAAACCCGGTTCTCCAGATTAGAGTCTGTCGCTCTTAACCACTACACCATGCTGGGGAAGCAGAACTCAACTGGGCTGGGTGAACGTACTGGCAGAAAGAGTCTATTGCACTGTTAGGAAGGAATAGTGTGAAGCAGCCTACCAAACAGCCATAAATACTTTCACAAACAGGCCCATGATAAATTGGCTCTTTGTTCCCAACGGGTGAATAGGGTGTGAGCTGAACCTGTAGCTGTTTGCACATCCCTAATTCGCTGACAATTTAGATTTTCTAATGTATCTTATTCCTACAGAACCTACCCCTTCTTGGTTTTTCAGAAAGCTAGTCAGACAGGCTATTGAGGCATATAGCAAGTGGTACTACAGAATATAGTAAGTGAGCCTTTAGCAACAAGCAATAGTGAGTACGTATCAGCAGGCCAGGCATGAGCTTAGGCAGTGCTTCTTGGTGCAAGCCATGGTGTGGGGTATTCAGTTTATTTTTGTCTGTAAAATTTGGGTGGGTATGGAGATCATACCCTGACCTGGATGGCCCAGGCTAGCCTGATCTCATCAGATCTCAGAAGCTAAGCAGGGCCAACCCTGGTTAGTACTTGTATGGGAGACCACCAAGGAATACCAGGGTTACTATGCAGAAGAAGGCAGTGGCAAACCACCTCTGTGGTTTGAAAACCCTACTGGGTTGCCATAAGTCAGCTGTGACTTGAAGGCACTTTACACACACACATGTAGATCATAGTTCTACCAAACAGGCATTGAGAATGCACATCAGTGAAGCAAACCAGCTCTATCTCCCTATGCGTCCTCAATGCAAAACCACCTGGGAGCCATATTGAGCTGCCGTGAGGTTTTCAGATGGAGAGTTATAAATTATAAAATAGAAGCAAAACTCTAAAATAGAAGCAAAACTCTAAAATAGCTTTGAAATTTCATGTTAGACCAAATACAGTGGGATCCCTGTTAAGGAATTTTGTGAATCTTCTTCGAAATCCTTTTGAATTTTCACGAACTTCTTCAGAAATTGTCCCTCAAATAGGAACACCCCAATTTACTTCAGGATTTTGATACTGATGAAGTCTGGAAGGAACTCTACATTAGGTATTTTTTTTAATATAAAGTTGCTCAGGTGAGAAAAAGACAGACATCCATTTATTTACTTGTTAAGACGGGCATGCCTCTATTTTTGGCTCTAAGAGGTCCCCAGGGGCCTTTTGAATAAAGAAGGAAGCAGTGAATAATTAATTATATGGACTCCAAGACTGACCAATTTTCTATGTTCCTGTGGCTGTTCATAAGAAAGAACTATGGCCTTGGATGCCTTTGAATTTTGGCTGCTGCAACGTCTTCCCTTCTTGCAGGTCTGTACCAAATCTTGACCAACAAAACTTGAGGGTAAAAGCACAAGCTGTGAAATGCCTGTGTGGAAAGTTTCACCCTAACTTCCATTTATCATGCACAGTTCACCTCCTGTTTGTAGCTTCTCCGGTTGTTGATCTCCAACTTTGACCCAAAAACAAACCACAGGCTTCCCTAGGTAATCTTAGCTAGTCAGGGATTCCACCAGACCAAATCATATCGAGATATGAAGCACTACCGTTGCTCTGAAAAAGCTTCCTGAGATTTCCACGACCAAGCCATTCAGACCTGGCTTCATGATGATGACACACAGCAAACCCAGAGTGAAGGCAATACTCCCTGTCCACCTCAGAATAGGCAAACCTTTTCACCCCATCCCACAACCCTTCCCAATCCACAACCCTTCCCAGATTGCCAAAACAAAGGGGAGAAGTAACTGTTTCTTTTTAAAGGTATATGCTTCTGCCATTCTGGCTCAGCCCTATGGATTTAACTCATATGCACAGACTGCCTTTCTGCTTCACCAACCAAGCTTTGTGTGTTCTGCTTTCTGCTTGCAGAGGAGAAGGGGTGGGGGGGGAATCTGAACTATAAACTGGGGCTCTCTTTCACGTGACTCCTTAAATACTGCCGTTTTCTTGGAGCAAGGCTGACTCAAGAGTTGTGATTTACACCTCTGAGAGGATGGAGCCGAATATAAGCATGCAGCTCGCCCCCGCCCCCAAGGAAAAAAAAAAAAGCACAGGCAATTCATCTGAAAAACATTGGCTCAGCAAATTTGCGTGCTTGCGCCTATTGTATTATTAATGGTAGCTGCTTCAAGTGTTCTTTTCCTCCTATCTCTCTGGGGAAGCGTGGAAGCAAAATAACAGATTGTTAAGAGGATGGAACCAAATTAAAAAATAAAGCGCATGCAAATGATTTGCTCTCGGTGTGGATTTGGGAACTTAAGATGGCACGCGTTAAAGCATTGCAAGCAGAGCTCCCCACACAGTGTAAATCAGGGCAAAATTATGCCTACAACCATACATATCGACAGTGTTTTCAAGCCTCTGAACTTTTCAGCACAGATGGGCTGGAGAGGTGGGGGCGCTTATTTTTATAACTATAAATGTAGGTGGGCAGGGGAAGGATTTGTGTAGACATATGGCCTCTCTGACAGGAGAAGATAGGTACACCCTTTTTAATTACAAAAAGAACACGAACATTCGTATACAAGAAGAAGCAATAGTACTCCTTCTGTGCATATTTCTTAATATCCAGCTTCTTTAAGTGTGAAACATTACATCATTATCACCTGAAATAGAAACATGATCTCTTTAACAAAGACGAGGCACATAAAAAACATTGCACACTCCCTCTTGCAGAAAAGATTTATCAAAATAAACCAGCAGGATCACCATTATTACCTCCAATTTTCTTTTCCAATGAGATCCCAAGAAAAGGGGTCCATCCCACAGACAAGGTTGCCTGTCCTCGGACTCAAATTCAGCTTGCCTCTCCCAACGCTGGTGCCACACATCTGAGCTAAGCTATTCAAAGCGTGCAATGAAATAACTTTACTGTGAAGAAGCCATCACACAGATGAAACACCGTGTGTGTGTGTGTGTGTGTGTGTGTGTGTGTGTGTGTAAAGTGCCATCAAATTGCAGCCGACTTATGGTGACCCCTTATGGGGTTTTCATGGCAAGAGACTAACAGAGGTGGTTTGCCAGTGCCTTTCTCTGCATAGCAACCCTGGTATTCCTTGGTGGTCTCCCATCCAAATACTAACCAGGGCTGACCTTGCTTAGCTTCCGAGATCTGATGAGATCGGGCTGTACCATGCTGCCTTTCCTCTGAAACGCCACATATAGAACATTAATTACAGCACCTAGTATTACCTCAAATACGTTTGGTTTCCACTGGAGTGGGTTCACACACAGAGTTGAGAGTTGGAGGATGAATTGGGATCACACAGAACCCTTTCATTCTGTTATTCTTGATGGGAGCAAGAGCAAACTTCCCTGCCCTATCTGTTGCTTCCTAGCATTCATTCAGAGTTATACCATATAAATAGGATGTGTATGCTCACAATCCAACAAGCACAAGCATATTTCACACGGGTGGTTTCCCAGATAAAATCTAGGACCTGGTAGTGCAATTCACACTATCGTGCATATACCTAGTCAAAAGATTATGCTCTCTTGTTGATGGCTGGTGGAATCAGAAACAAATGGCATATTCTCACTCCTTGCCAAGTCTAGGGCTTTACTGCATTGTTGTTTTCTTCACTTGTAAGTTCCTGTTTCTTGGGGAGGCTTTCCTGTTCTGCATGTGGTTTGGTCCCTCTGGTAGTTGATTTGATATTATACCAATTTATGTCCAGCATACCTCCCTGCAGATTTAAACTGCAGATGTTTATGCCAGACAAAAACCGGTGTGATACTGAATTGACCACTAGAGGGTGCAAACCACATGAGGAACAGGACAAAAGAAACCCTGAAGAAATAGGAACTAATAGCCAAGGAAAAGGAGAATGAAGACACTCCCCTCGTTTAGCACTGTTTAGAGAAATTATCTTAATTTTTTGTTTACCCAAGTTCTCCCTGAAATCCAACTATCTATTTCTTTTCCTCTTAGGAATTTAGGGGCAGTTTCTAATCAATTCCACTTTGATCAAATAAATTTGAAGAGAATGGGGCAGGAAGGAAGGTTCTGAAAATTTCACTCTGTAGATGATCAGAGGCAAGCAGTGTTTCTCCAAACATTCCTGTCCACCTGCTATGATTTTCTGTCTCCAGGGGAGTGAACTTGAGAGGGAAAAGATTAGGTAGGGGGAAGAGTTACTGCAGCTTCCCAAAACTGTTTTTGGCTTTAAAACAGCTACAGGGGAAAATTACATGTGGCTGCATATATAAGGTCTAGTTTCAGGCAGGGAATGTCAACTGAGAACTAGACTCTTCCTGGTTCAAATCTCACAACAGCTACAAACTCATAGAGGCTTTACAAAAGGTATACTTGGGATGCCTTTTTGCACTTTTTGCCTCTCCTGGTATACCCCCCGAAGAGCACTGCGCTCTGCTGATAACAATCTGTTGGTGGTCCCCAGCCCCAAGAGTGTGCGGCTGTCATTGACGAGAGCCACGGCTTTTTGGGTCCTTGTTCTGCCTGGTGGGATACTCTGCCCAGTAACATCAGGGCTCTGTGGGACCTGATAAGAGTCCAGCAGGGCCTGTAAGACAGAGCTTTTCCACCAGGCCTACAGTTGAGGGCAGCCATGGGTCATATCAATGCTGGCCTCCCTCCTTCTCCCCCGCTTTTTATGCAACTTATGTTATCAAGGGAGGGGGTAGCCATCTGGTTTGGCTGTTTTTGGCATTTCTTTCTGGCGACCATCGTTTAATATTCAGAAATGGTATTATGGTTTTAAAGGTTTTTAAAAATTTAAAGTTTTATTGTTATACTTGTATTTTAATGCTGTCATCCACTCTGAGCCCAGCTTTGGATGGAGAGGGCAGGTTAGAAATACGAAAAATAATAAATAAATAAATAGTTGTGGAACAGCTTGTGCAACTTATATTACCTTTGCGTCCTTCCTCGGTCCTCTATGAGGACTTCGAATCAGACACACCTTGTGAATTTAAAGCTGCAAAACCAATTCTCAGGTCACATGGAATTGATTCAGATCGGGACCCTGGTGTTCATGGAGAGAGGGTTTCAGCCTTCCCCCTGTGCCATTTTCCCCAACTTGAATAGCTGTTATTTGCCGCAATGAGTAAGCTTAGATACAGCCACCAGTACATGCATGTTTCGATTAACAGGGCAAGTAGCAGCTGCCCAAGGCCATTTCAAGACCATTTCAGATAGAGAAAATGACATGGGAGAGAAGACTGGGTCCCCCCCTTCTCCCCCTCATATACTGAAGTCCTAATCTGAATTGGTCTCATGTGTTCCTGGGGATTAAATTACCAGCATGGACCTTGCAAGACACATCTGACTGAAAACTCATGTGGCAGTCCTGGGAAAAACACAAGGACAATGGAACACACAGTTAGGCCATTTGTTAAGAAGAATATCTGCAACTTCCAGGCACTGGGGAAGTACTTTGGAAACTGGCCATCAATCCATTTATGGACCATATTCTGCTTTCTGCTCATCCCTGTCTTAGACAAGCTACCATTTTTGGGGGTCTCTGCTGCTCATGTTTGGGAATAATGATACTGGTCTACCTTACAGGTCTCCTGTAAGAATGACTGAGATAATATGCCCACTTGAGCAGTAAACATGTTCTATATCAGGGGTCCCCAACATGGTGCTCATGGACACCACAGTACATGTCAACAGTTTACCTGGTGCTCACCAGGTGTTTTTAGAAAGTGGGTGAGCCTCAGCGCAGCCGCGACGACAAAATGTTGGTTTTATTCTCTGTCTCATTCCTCTTTCCCAGTGTATTTTTAAATTACTTTTCTTTTCCCCTGCACTTGAACTGTCTCTGGGTATGTGGTTGGCTTTGCCTCCTCTGGCAGCCATTCTGTAGCTGGCTCCGCCTCCTGTAGCAGCCATTTTGTACTTGCACCCACCACCCAATGTCAGAATTTCAAACTTGTCCACAGGCTCAAAAAGGTTTTAAAAAAACCCTGCTCTACATAAACACCTTGTGTAATTATTGCTACTTCTCTTCAAAAGGATAACTGGGGATTTATAAGGCAAACTTTGACTTGGTGCATCCAGTGATGGATGTGCAGCTCGGTGATACCAGGATCCAAGCACAACTGGGATGGGTCCAAAATGTATACTTTTCCAGGACCCTGGAGAGCGCTGCCCAGGTTGCAAGCCCATCAGTATAATATGATCAGTTAAGTCTTTTTAGAAATGCATTGTCTTCACGTGTGTCCTACAACCTTCCCTTTTGTTTATATTGACCAGACAAAATAGAGGATGAACCTTGGGACTGATGTAATTCCCAGGCTTTTTGAGCTGAGGCTAAGAGTGAAGTCATTCAGGCAATTATTTAAGACGCTTAGGTACTAGTTTGCCAACAGATGTTCAGTGCAGATGTATATTAACACTAACAGATGTTGCAATGTTAATGAAACTAAAACTACAATAATATCCCAGGAAACAGTAGGTTAATTTAAATGAAACTATATTGTGCCGTTCAAGAAGAAGAAGAAGAAGAGTTGGATTTTATATGCCGACTTTCTCTACCACTTAAGGAAGAATCAAACCGGCTTACAATCACCTTCCCTTCCCCTCCCCACAACAGCCACACTGTGAGGTAGGTGGGGCTGAGAGAGCTCTAAGAGAGCTGTGACCAGCTGGCTTCATGTGTAGGAGTGGGGAAACCAACCCAGTTCACCAGATTAGCGTCCGCTGCTCATGTGGAGGAGTAGGGGATCAAACCCGGTTCTCCAGATCAGAGTCCACCACTCCAAACCACCACTCTTAACCACTACACCATGCTGGGAAAGGGCAGAAAGTATTCAACTTGGGGTGACAAGCACCAAAAGCCCTAGATGCAGGTTTTTGTATGAACTGGCCAATAGAGAAGGAAAGAATTTGCTACCACTTCCTTTAGGACAAGCATTCCCAACAGTGTTGGCCCCATGGACACATTTGAATTTTGAGAATAGGTAGTGGGCAGCACCACGAAATGGCCACCACAGGGCCAATTGCAAAATGCTGGGAGGTTCCAAGCCAAGCGTTCTGCTATGATGTAGCCAACTGTTTCTGAACAGATGCTTTCTACAGATACAGAAGTGATGTATCTGGGTTCTTCTTGAGCAAGTCCTACTGCAGTGAAATGGAGGAAAGCCAGGAATGGGCCTTTGCTTTGGGGGAGTCAGTGCCAGGAAACATAGCAGTGAGAACAGCAGCACCCAGGGATGTCGCACTAGGAATTCCCTGCTTTACAATATGCAATGAGGTACTCTAAAGGTACAGACACAAGGTCCCACCTTGCTCCTACAGCTTTTGAGAATCTCAGATCTTTCAAAATCTCCTGAAACTGAATTTTTTTGAGGCTGCAGGTCAAAGGGGGGGGAGGAGGAGGACGAGGAGGAGAAGAAGGAGGAGGAGGAGAAGAAGAAGAAGAAGAGGAGGAGGAGGAGGAGGAGTTGGTTTATATATGCCGACTTTCTCTATTACTTAAGGAAGAATCAAACCAGCTTACAATCACCTTCCCTTCCCCTCCCCACAACAGACACCCTGTGAGGTAGGTGGGGCTGAGAGAGCTCTAAGAGAGCTGTGACTAGCCCAAGGTCACCCAGCTGGCTTCATGTGGAGGAGTGAGGAAACCAACCCGGTTCACCAGATTAGCGTCGGCCGCTCACGTGGAGGAGTGGGGAATCGAGCCCGGTTCTCCAGATCAGTGTCCGCTGCTCCACACCACCGCTCTTAACCACTACCACATGCTGGCTCCCATGCTGAAGAAATGAAGGTGTGGATTCCAGTCTCTGCTCAGCCAGGGAGCTTCTGGGATGCTCTTGGGCCAGTGACCTTCCCTCTGCCTAACTCGCCCTACGGGCTTATTGTGAAGTTTGATTGGAGATGACTGCAGGAGGTGGCCCTGAGGGGTGTCAACAGTGAGCTCCCTGGACCCTGTAATCAGAGGCACACTACCGAGGATGCGTAAAGCCAGCCCCTGTGCTTGGCAGGCAGTATGAAGGTTCTGGATTGGCCAAGTATACTAGGAACCTCTGCCTTGTCAACTGAGCAGGCTTCTGCCTGCTGCTCTTCAGGTTTTCAGTTCCCAGCTCAAGCTGTCCATATCAGAGATTCTGGGTTGCAGGATCTGTTCAACAAAGGTATCCCCCCTCTCCGCCGCCACAGTCATGGGACAGATTCTCTGGCACAGACATAATTTCAGGAGAGTATGCAAGGCCATCCTTTTCCAAAGAATTTTATTCATTTCTTTGGAAAGCTTCTATGGAGCCTCTCCAGGGAACCTTCCTGAAGCAGCTTATAAAATAAAACCTAATAAAAACATGTGGCATTGGAATGCATAAAACCTTTTGCTGATGTTTGATGTTGAAGACTTCTTTGAGATTATAAAAGAATTCAGCATTTTTAGCGGCTGGCTTATTTATTGCTAATATTTATAGACTCCACAGCAACAGGCATGAGGCGAGTCACAAAACAATAAACCAGTCAGAAAAACAAGTACTCATTCCACCACCACTCCAGTGCATTCTTTCCCCCGTATTGGCACTTTGTTAGTTGCCTTGAACCTCTAGGATATATTTTAATTAATAAATACCACTATTAGTCTGGATTTGGATATTGCCACCCGCATATTATTAACATTAGCAAATAATACAAATGTGTTCTTTTCTAATCCCATCCAAAACAGATTATCATCACCCAAACTAAAATGCTAAAGCTTCATATTTCCTGTTTACTTTGATGGCAAGAGATTAAAAATGACAAAGTCTCCATAATACTTATGAACATCTGTTCACCTGGCAGCTTCCCTTAGAAACCCTCTGAATAATTCCAGCAGGCGGTAGCTAATAGACTTCAAAGAATTCCGAAGATCTAAATTGATCCATTTCGCTCATGTCAAATGATGTAAACAGAAGAAATCATACTGTTTCTACTGGAGCTGGCTCTGTCCCACTTGTTAAAGAAACAGGCATGCTGTAAGAAAGTTAATTTCTAGAGTGCCGTTATAACCCCACTGAGCAACCGTGGAAGGAGCTATGAAGTTGCTCTTTTAAGTCAAACTATTGGTCCATGAAACTCAGTACTGCTAACTCAGACCGGGAATCTCTGAGGACTCCAGCAGAGAAAAGTGCTTCCCAGCATTTAACTGGTGATAGCCAGGAACTGAACCCAAGACCCTGCATCCTGCAAAGCCTGTGCTTTACTTCTGAGCCACAGCGGCTCCCGGCATGCCACCCTTCCAGAGAACACGCTAGAAGTCCTATACAAGCATGAAGAGCTGTTTTTAGACATTCAGGGCTGCCCACATCTCACTATTCTGTATTCCAGGAACACTGTTCAAAGCTCGGTTTGAAACGTTTGAAGCTTCTAATGGGACGCCCATACTACTACCAAACCTCCTACTTCATTCTAGCTCACCAATGGCCTAATATACATGAGTTTACACAGCCAAGACAACTCTCAGTGTAACACAATTTATTTAGGCACATGAGTAAGCAAATTTATGGTGTTCTGAGTCACGCGTTTATACTGACTGTATGATTCAGAGGCCCAAAGGATAACCAGCAACGAAGACCATTTTTGTAATATATAGCCTCCGGTCTATGTTTGGCACCGAAAAAGAGATGGAAATTTAAACACTTACCAGGAACTCAGATACTCCTTTTATAACTGAGGGAAGGAGCAGGTATGTCAATCCAGTCCTGTCACATGTACTGTTTGCCTCTGAGCAGACAGCTACTGATTTATTTATTAAAATATTTATACCCTATTTTTCCAAAAGGAAACAGGATCATAAAACAATCACAGTAAAACAACTGATATATAACACACTGATGAATTCAATACCGATGAACAGCTCCCCCAAAATTGCTAGATAGATAGTTTTGAATTGGCCACAGGCCCAAACAAATAAAACTGTCCTAATATATGGCTCCCTCTATTACAAAGAATAACAGCAAAGCAGAAATGAAAATATCATTAACAGAACTCATATAGAAAAATTAATGGTCATCGATCTGATCTACAAGTGATTGCATGACCATCCAAAAAGTGTGGTCAGCTTTTGGCTACCAACACCTGAAAGCCAGACACAGAGCTGATAACTTTGGACCTGGATTTGCTGTTAAAGAATCAATGATCTGAAAGTCTGACCAATGAGTACATCTCTCCAGAACAAACGGAGAAGCTCCATCTGCTTTCTCTACAAGCAATGGGGCACGTCTTCCAATGTACCTTCCCCCAACCGAAGAATCAGGAGGCAAAAAAAGAAAATCAGCATTGCTCATCAATCACCAAGCATTTTCTGCTGCACCAAGCACTGTTGTGTTTGTTCTCCCTCTTTCTTACAGTGCAATCCTAAACAGTAACACCTTTCTAAGCCCACTGACTTCAATGGACTCAGAAAGGTGCAACTGTTTAGGATTGCACTGTCAGTCATCCAGGAGGACACAAGCACACTCTCGGATTTTCGTAGTACTCTTATGTGAATCACTAAACAGTAACATGGCTCATAATGGCCGCATTCTCAGATTGCTAGCAGTTCCTCAGTTTGAACAATGGATCCTAGGGCTACTGGGTCGTATTGCTGATAGGGCTTAGAAATGAGAAACAGCAGGTTGAAGGACCAGGAAGCAGAAAACAGGTAAAGGCTGCAAGGTAGTAAGCACCATGGCCAAAGGTAGACTCTTCAGCATCTAGGATATCTCCACATTGGATCTCAAGTTCCTTCTCTCAAAGAGGTTACCATCAAAAAACTGAAAAAAACAAGGAGTTGGAGGCAGAGATAAACAGAGGAAAAATGAACATTCTTCTGTTCTGGCGAGCCAGCGTGGTGTAGTGGTTAAGAGCGGTGGTTTGGAGCGGTGGAGTCTGATCTGGAGAACCGGGTTTGATTCCCACTCCTCCACATGAGCAGCAGAGGCTACTCTGGTGAACTGGATTTGTTTCTCCACTCCCACACACTAAGCCAGCTGGGTGATCTTGGCCTAGTCACACTCTCTCAGCCCCACCTATCTTACAGGGCATCTGTTGTGGGGAGGGGAAGGGAAGGTGATTGCAAGCCGGTTTGATTCTTCCTTAAATGGTAGAGAAAGTCAGCATATAAAAACCAACTCTTCTTCTTCTTCTTACCCTAGAGATGAGATACAATGATCTGGTACTAACCACATTTAGCAAAGTGTTGGCTGTCGTAATAAATTATTTCTTTAATGGTAAGATCCCATTCCTAGAGGTGTGTAGAAGTACCACCTTCTAGCAATGCTGTCCAAGGTGAAATCAGCAGGGACCTCATGCGAGTCTCAGGTTTAGGATGCTGGCAACTAGGCTACCCAGGGAATGCCCACTGGAGAACAAAACCTTTTTACGGACTTAGCACTTTTATCAGCTAAAATGGTCACTTCTTACTTTATCCATCCATACATTACATTCATCCAAGCATAAGGTGATATTCAAGCTCCGCATAATAGCACCAGATAATTTAGCAACACCACCCCATTCAGTAATTAAACATCACCAGGTTATCTAATAGGACAAGCTTGTAGCTGAAGACCTGTATATTTTCATAGTGGAAATGTAATTATTCCATTTGACAAGTTAATGAAAATTGTTGACTCACATTAAGAACATTATTTTCCAGGATATTCATTCCATAGCTAGTCAGCTGGTGACATTCATTTACAGCGACTCAAATAAACCTTTCCAAATATAGTTTTAATAAGGTTCCAGTAGAAGAGGATGTCAGCAGAACGGTAGCAGCAATATAATTACCTCAAAACTGTAGCAGCCACCCCAAGTGTTTTATTAGTTCATTACGTTATTAAGAAGTTTTCGCTTCTCTTTGCTTGACAGTTAATAAAGAAATCTCGTATAGAGCCCCGAAACCGTATCAGATAATGTCCAATCTGTTTTGACAAGCATTTTCACTGCACCGGAATTTCAGTTTAAATTGCATAGCTATTTATTGCACACAACACTGGATGTTTTTTTAATCAACAACAGATTTGCGCAGTTAAATGTATGATATTTGTTTGCATCAGTTGTGAAGAACACAAGGAGCTAAACCTGAATCCAGTCATAAGAGGGTATTTTCCTATCCAAGACCATTGGGAGTAAGAAGGGCAAAAGGCAGAAAGCCTTATTTCGGTGACTACCGGTATTTGTTGATCTGAACTACCTGAGTCCAGGGTTTCTGGAAGACCACCTCCTGTTGTATGGCTTGCTCTCCAGTTACAATCAGGACCCAAGGCTCTATTCTCTGCTCCCCCACCTTCTGCAGTAGATAGGCCCTTTCTTTGGGGACTCCTCAGCTGCAGAACACCCACTCTGAAGTGGATAGTGTTGCCAACCTCCAGGTACTAGCTGGAGATCTCCTGCTATCACAACTGATCTCCAGCTGATAGAGATCAGTTCACATGGAGAAAATGGCTGCTTTGGCATTTGGACTCTATGTCATTGAAGTCCCTCCCCTCCCCAAACCCCACCCTCCTCAGGCTCTGCCTCCAAAATCTCCATGTATTTGCCAACCCAGAGCTAGCAACCCTAGAAGTGTGTGACCTCCTCACTAGCCAGTTGCAGTTGTAGGCCCCAGGTGAAAACCCTTTCTAAACTAGGGAGTCCTAAACATTTTAGCCTTTCTTCATCAAGATGGTGCTACAACCCCACTGCCCTAATTTCTGCATCATCTCCAACACAAGTCTTTTTGGGATGGAGCGACTTGAACTGAACACATGAAGTAACGTTATACTGAATCAGACCACTGGTCAGTCAAAGTCAGCATTGCCTGCTCAGACCAGCAATGGCTTTCCAGGGTCTCAGGCAGAGGTCTTTCACAACATCTGCTATCTGATGCTTTCAACTGGGGATGCCAGGGAGAGGACCTTCTGCATGCCAAGCAGATGCTCTCTCCACTGAGATGCTCTCTCCACTTGCACAGCCCCTCCCCATAACTGTGTGCACCATTCTAAGGCTGTATTGGCAGCACCATCCTGACCATAGCCACATTCTTCTAAGTCCACTGAGCTCCATGAGCTTACAGAGGTGCAACTTTGCTTAGGAGGGCACTGTCAAGTCACCAAGTGAATATTCAGAGATCAAGGACCATCTCTGCTGGTAAATGCTCTAAAAAGACACACACACAAACACATGACTATTGACTTAAAACAGTGTGTATTAAGATTCACAGTTCAGACACATAATGAAATGCCATCAGCCTTGTAATCAGCCTTGAGAGCCAGCATGCTGTAGTGGTTAAGAGTGGTGAACACTAATCTGGAGAATTGAGTTTGACTCCCCACTCCTCCACATGAGCGGCAGACTCTAATCTGGTGAACCGGGTTGGTTTCCCCTCTCCTATACATGAGCCTGCTGGGTGACCTTGGGCTATCACAGTTCTCTTCAAACGCTCTCAGCATCACTTACCTCACAAGGTGTCTGATGAGGGGAGAGGAAGGCGATTGTAAGCTGCTTTGAGACTCCTCAAAGGTAGAGAAAATTGGGGTATTTTTGTTTTGTTTGTTTAAAAATAATATGCCAGAGGACAGATTCCACAGCACAAGGGGAGAGGGTTTAAGCCTTCATTCAATGTCATTTGGGGAGGAGCTGTGGCTCAGTGGTAGAGCATCTGCTTGGCATGCAGAAGGTCCTGGGTTAAATCCCTGGCACATCCAGTAAAAGGATCAGGTAGCAGGTGATGTGAAAGACCTCTATTTGAGATCCTGGAGAGCCACTGCCTGAGTAGACCTTGAGGGACCAAGAGTCTGATTCAGTACAAGGCAGCTTCATATGTACTGAGACTGGCAGCAGCTCTCCACTATCTCGGATAGAGGTCTTTCAGATCACCTACTACCTGATCCTTTTAACTAGAAATAGTGGAGATTGAACCTGGAATCCTCTGCATGCAATGCAGAGGTTCTCTCACTGAGCCGCAGCCCCTCCTCTAACCTGGAGACCCAGATTCAGACCCCCATTCTGCCATGGAAGCTTGCTGGGTGACCTTGGGGCAGCCACACACATTCAGCCTAGCCTACCTCCCTGGGTTGTTGTGAGGATAAAGTGGAAGAGAGGAGAACATTGTAAGCCTCTTTGGGTCCCCATTGGGGAGAAAGGAGGGGGCATAAATGAAGTAAATAAACATAAAGTCCTGAGTACTGATTTGTCCCACTTAGGGTTTTTTTTTTTTTGAAAAAGCTTTTTAAATGGGTCATGTGATAGTTTCCATTTGAAGAATCAGAGAATCCTATGCTTTTAAAAATAACAATATATCCAACTTTTATAAAACCAGTTACTGACCTCACAAAGTCATAGTGTCCACACGCTACCTCCCCAACCCACTTACCCAAGTTTTCCTCTGGTTCAAGGTGGATTGTTTAATAGCAAACGTACCCCTCATCCATATTAAAAGGACAACTCAGATTGGTGATCAACCATCATCATTTACATGGCTTTGTGAATCCCTCCAATATCACTTTTTTGCCCTTCCTTGGCAAGAAGCCATCATCTACTCCTCACCCCCAATGTAATTTGTTATGGAAAATCTAGGAGAATCCAATTGTTGGAGGCCCCACAAGCTCCCTAAAAACCACATGCCCAAACTGCCTTCTTATGTTGACTCTGAAAGCACTTGTGGGCTCCTGCCCCACCCCTGTGAAGTTTTCAGAGCACTATAACCATCAACCAAAACACCAAATATTATCTCCCTAACAAACACTGTTTTGAAATTATCTTTTAACCTTCAGCCGTAGCTAAGGGAGTCTTGGCAGATCTATAGCTGAGTTTGACCTTCTTATCATGTTGTGTTGACCCCCACTGGACACAAGTCGGAAAAGTCTCACGAACACCCAGATTAAAAGTATACAGCAGGGGTGTCAAACTCAATTATTATGAGGGCCGAATATGACATAAATAGGGTTTCCAGGTCCCTCTTCGCAACCAGCGGGACGTTTTTGGGGCAGATCCTGAGGAGGGCGGGGTTTGGGGAGGGGAGGGACTTCAATGCCATAGAGTCCAATTGCCAACGTGGCCAGTTTCTCCAGGGAAACTGATCTGTATCGGCTGGAGATCAGTTGTAATAGCAGGAGATCTCCAGCTGCTACCTGGAGGTTGGTAACCCTAGACATAAATGTCACTTGGCTGGGCTAGGCCATGCCTTGCCAGCCCAGATCAAGAATGTGGGGGGGGGGCTGCCTCGGCTGGCTTGTGGGCCGGATAAGAGCTCTTAAGGGGCCGGATCCGGCCTTCAGGCCTTATGTTTGACCCCCCTGGTATATAGAGCTGTTCCACATTGGCTCCAAAGGTACCTGATGGACAATGAAAAGGCCACTGAAGCAGAGAGGCTGCTTGGAGAAGCATTTCTCGCTTGGTCTAGAACAAAGTGAAGCTCCATTTCAATTACGTCTGCAAAAATCAGCAGTCATTCCAATCTGAAAACTGATGTTTTACTACGGTGATTAAATCTATGGTTCTTGGCTATTACTATAAGTCAATTTTACTGTGCCTTGTCTTCTCTTTAAGCATAAATATGAATAACATCATAAGAAGTTGCTGCTTGGGTGGCCATCCAAAGAACAGACACTTCGAAGTTTATTGAGCAGAGAATGCTAGAGAAGTTAATTAATATGATAAGTTGCCAGCCAGGTGGGAGAAAGTATTTATTCAGAGACTATGTAAGCCTACTGGTGCTTTTTCTTGTTTTCTTTGAGAAGCAAATCTGAATTTTAAAAACACATTAACTGAGAAGCATGTAAGGTTTGGTGATCAAGGTAAAGATGATACCTTTTTAGATGCTTGCTTCTGCAGGAAGAGCCAGCGAGGTGTAGTGGGTAAGAGCGGTGGTTTGGAGCAGTGGACTCTAATCGGGAGAACTGGGATTGGCTCCCCACTCCTCCACATGAGCGGTGGACGCTAATCTGGTTCCCCACTCTTCTGCATGAAGCCAGCTGGGTGACCTTGGGCTAGTCACAGCTCTCTTATAGCTCTCTCCAGCCAATAGAGATCAGTTCACCTGGAGAAAATGGCCACTTGGCATTTGGCAATTGGACTCTATGGCACTGAAGTCCTTCCTCTCCCCAAACCCCGCTCTCCTCAGGCTCCGCCCCAATAACTTCCCACCAGTGGCGAAGAAGGACCTGGCAACCCTAATCCTACCCTCACTGGCAAAGCTGGCAACCCTACGAAGTCAGTGTTAGTCAGGGAAAGTAAAACTTGCTGGTGTCTGCTTCCCTTATTTCTGTGTTGGAGTGCATACCTGAGCAATTTTTATTCAAAATGGTTATGTGTTAGGAAAGGGTTAACCAATGAGGCAATTATAGGATGTAGATTCTAGTATCCCTGGTTCTTTCCTTTTGCTTTCGTTTTTCCAGTAAATGCTCAGTTGTGTGGTTTTGTTGCTTAAACAAATAGAACTCCTATTAGCATAACCGCATGTGTTTTGGGAACGAACACTTGCAGAATTACACCCTTCTTAGCTTGTTATTAGGGTTGCCAGGTCTCTCTTCACAACCGGCGGGAGGTTTTTGCGGTGGAGACTGAGTAGGGCGGGGTTTGGGGGAGGGGAGAGACTTCAATGCCATAGAGTCCAGTTGCCAAAGCAGCCATTTTCTCCAGGTGAACTCTCTCTATTGGCTGGAGATCAGTTGTAATAGCAGATCTCCAGCTAGTACCTGGAGGTTGGCAACTCTGCCTATTATTCTACCTCTCCATAGTATGGTGCTCATAGGGTTCCCCAGTGTAACATTTCTACAAATTAAAATAAGGACAAGTTTGTAAACACCTTGGTTCTCAAGGACCAGTGCCTAAGACTCCTCTTCATTACGCATCCCTAAAAGCTCCATTATGTCCGTCATACACTGAATTCCTTTGCTGCACAATTGGTCATCCTCCATTAACTTAAAAGCCAAGCCAGTATTGTTCTTTTGTTTCAAGATTTTTTAAAAAACATAAGTATTGTCTTAAGTGCTGTCTCAGTTCAAAATATAAATCAGTATCTAAAGAATGTGAAACAGCAAGATGTGCACTGCATGGTACCAATATACATGCACAGAAAAGTACATGGATATGTATAGGCACAGGTAGGATTGCCAGCTCCGAGTTGAGAAATAACTGGAGATTTTGGGGGCGGAGCCTGAGGAGGGCAGGGTTTGGGGAGGGGAGGGACTTCAGTACCATAGAGTCCTATTGCCAAAGCGGCCATTTTCTCCAGGGTAACTGATCTATATCAGATGGAGATCTGTTGTAATAGCAGGAGATCTCCAGCCACCACCTGGAAGTTGCAACCCTAGGCACAGGGATCACCAACATGGTGCCTGCCAACACCTTTCCTGGTGTGTGCCAAGAGTTTTTAGAAAGTAGGTGGGGCCAGGTGGCGCTTTTGCTCAGCAAGGCTCCTGATTGGCCATTGGAAATTCGATTGGACATGCAGATTTTTTAAAATGTTGCTTTGGCTGCGGCAGCCACCATACCACAGGGATTTTTACTGTATGACTGAAGGTCAGCTGCAGCAGCCATTATGTGGCTGGCTCTGCCTTAGTGTTGCCAGATCTGGGTTGGGAATTACCTGGAGATTTTGGGGTGGAGCCTGAGTAGAGTGGGGTTTGGAGAGGGGAGGGACTTCAATATCATAGAGTCCAATGACCAAAGCAGCCATTTTCTCCAGGGGATCTGATCTCTGTCACCTGGAATCAGTTGTAATAGCGGGAGAACTCCAGCCACCACCTGGATGTTGGCAAACCTATTCTGCCTCCTATGACAGCCATTTTGTGGCTGTGCCCACCACGCTGGGTCAGAATTCTAAAGGTGCCCTCAGGCTCAAAAAAGTTGGGGGGACCCATGTGTTGGAGCCTATGGCATCCTTCCATGAAAAAGTTTCAGGGTGACCTTTGTGATTCACCTCTTGCCATTTTGTTGCCTCAACTAACCTGTGAGGTAGGTTGGGATGAGAAAAAGTGACAGACCCATGGTCACTTTGTGATAGGGCTGCCAACCTCCAAGTACTTGCTGGAGATCTCCTGCTATTACAACTGATCTCCAGCCGATAGAGATTAGTTCACCTGGGAAAATGGCCGCTTCGGCAATTGGACTCTATGGCATTGAAGTCCCTCCTCTCCCCAAACCCCACACTCCTCAGTCTCCACCCTCAAGAGCTCCCACCAGTGGTGAAGAGAGACCTGGCAACCCTACTTTGTGAACTTCGTGGCTGAGGAAGAACTGGAACCAGGTAGGACTTGAATCTCCAGTCATCACCAGGGCTTGTTGGGCCTGAGGGTACTTCTGAGATTTTGAGAAAAGGGAATACAACGAAACAGATGCCATGACAGGGCAATCACAAAATATTGGGAGGTTCCTTCCAAGCCAGATATCCTATGATGGGGGCAGCTATTTCCCAATGGGCACATCCCGCAGACCCACGAGGGATGTCTCCGGGGTTTTCTGAAGCACCAGCGAGATGGAGGAAAGCCAGGACTGCCTCTTTATTTTGGTGAAGAAGCAAATGGGTGCCAGGAAACCCAGCAGTGTGTACCAATGGCACTCATGGGCAACACATTGGGGAATCACTACTTTAGAACCCATGCCACACTGACTTTCCATTTCCCTGTCAAAAAGAGCCAGCCTTTTACAATTCAACATTACAAATTCACATTAAGACATTGTTAAAGAGCACCCCCAACAAGCAAAAATGGGGACAGTGACATTTAAGGGACACACAACCATAAAAGGGGTGGAGAGACAGTTGATGTAGAATGTCCACTGCAAATGAACATTTCAGGAGAAGACTGGTGGTGATGGGAAAGCTGTCTTTTGGGAAAGATTGATAAACTTTTTTATTGTGGAGTCCCTGCCAAGAAGCCCCAGGGCTTTCCAGAGCGCCATTTGAGAAAGCCAGTGAGCTAGAGAAATAAAGTCTCAAGATGCCAAGATAACTTAGAAGGAAGAATTGGAATTCAGCATTTGCTGCAGGCCTGAGTCAGTGGCACGGTCAATTCAAAGGCCCTTTGTGTGGGTCTGACATTCAGAGCCTGCGTATAGCTTTCATTGGTAATGATGGAGAACCACCTACTGGAGCCGAATTTCAATACATCAGCCATTGCCGAATTCACTTTGGATGGACACAAGCTGACTTTTTTTTTTTTTAAAGAGTCATTAGTTTTCCACCTCTTTCAAAATTAATGCAGAAAACAGCCCAGGGAGGGGGGGAATACTATGATGCCATCTTCAAATAGGAAATTAGGTCACTAACTCAAGAAGCAACATCATTAGCTGGCTCTGCAAGTACTTTTTTTGGGGGGGGGTGTCTTTCTGACAGATCAAACAGTAATGGACCACGGGATTCAGCATCTGCAGTCGACATGACAGTATGCGTGCAGTTAACTGTCTGCCAAGCCCAACTTCTGTTCTTAGGGTAAATAGCTGGGAGACCAGCGGCAGCATGAAAGTGCAGTAAGATGAAAGAGATGTGATGATCAGCCTTGAAGCAAATCAAAGACTATCATCTTGGGGGGCTTAAGGGTAAACAAACAATGAAATGATCAGGTTGGTCCATTATACAGTCAGGGCTGACCACTAGCCAAAAATATGGCTAATTATTTTTTTTAAAATCAGTATATAACAACTTGTTCTTCTTGTTCCCTTTTTGGCCCTTTGCTACCTTCCTTGCTCCACAGCCCCTCTGCTTCTCTCATCCCCCCCATCCATTTTTAGGTCCTTTGTAAAGTGTTGTCCCCAACCTCCATTCCTTCCTTGATAGGGTTGCCAGGTCCCTCTTCGCCACCAGCGGGAGGTTATTGAAGCGGAGCCTGAGGAGGGCGGGGTTTGGAGAAGGGAGGGATTTCAATTGCCATAGAGTCCAATTGCTGGAGAGCAGTTATAATAGCAGGAGCTCTCCAGCTAGTACCTCCTGCTATATCTCCAGCCGACAGAGATAATTTCACCTGGAGAAAATGGCCACTTTGGCAATTGGACTCTATGGCATTGAAGTCCCTCCCCTCCCCAAACCCCACCCTCCTCAGGCTCTGCCTTAAACATCTCCCACCAGTGGCGAAGAGGGACCCTACCTGGGGTTACAACTGATCTCCTAGCAATAGATAACAGTTCACCTGGAGAAAATGGCCACTTTGGAAGGTGGACTCTATGGCATTAAACCCCAGTGAAGTCCCTCCTCTCCCCAAACCATGCCTTCCTCAGATTCCACCCCCCAAATCTCCAGGTATTTCCCAATCCAGAGCTGGCAACCCTAGGTTTAGGGCGGGGGTCCCCAACCTTTCTGAGCCTGCAGGCACCTTTGGAATCTTGATAGTGTGGTGGGAGCAGCCACCAAATGTCTGCTTTGGCTTACCTCCAGTCACACAGTGGTGTGCCGTGGTGGTAGCTGCTGCCAAAGCAATGTTCTTTAAAACATGCCCAGGCAATCATGTTCTCCAGTGGCCAATCAAAAGCCTTGCTGAGCAAAAGCAAACCACCCGGCCTCACTCGCTTTCTAAAAACTCATGGTGGATGCCAGGAAAGGTGTTGGTGAGTGCCACGGTGCCCACGGTCACTATGTTGGGGATGCCTGATTTAGGGGAAGGCGGTTTGCAGGAGAAATATGGGAGACAGCAAACAGGGCAACCAGTACTGTCAATTCAATTCAATTCAAAACCTTTACTGGCATAGTAGAAAAGAGCAAGAGTCCAGTAGCGCCTTAAAGACTAACAAAAATATTTTCTGGCAGGGTATGAGCTTTATTGGCATAGCGAGTCACGCAGGACATTCTACGGTTAATCAGATAATAAAATATCAATAGACATAGATAAAATGGAGTGTGCCGAAATAAGATGAATTTGGAATACATATAAAACAGGTTTCTAAATTAGACAAATGATTATATCAGCTATTGTATTTTTGATTTGATCTTAATCATTGAGGCGTACTTCAAAAACATGGCTACTGTTTCTGTAATTTCTGGATCGTAACCATTAATTAGGGATCTAAAAAGGGAATGAGGAACCAGTACTGTCTATTTCATTTATTTATTTAGCATATCTGTATACTACCTTCCACTGAAAAAGTGCTACTTTATTTACTCAATTACTTACATTCCACCTTTCCCCCCATCCCTCCCTGCATGTCTGAACCAGGAAGGACTGCTGTGTATAAAACCACATCTTTTACCAGAGAATGTCATGGATTTGTAACACACCATACCTAAAGAACTTGCAGAAAACAAGCGCAGGGCATAAAAACTAGAGATAGTACAAATCTGGGAGGAAAAGGAAATTAAATTTTACTTCCAAAATTAAAGCAATACTTGCCTTTGATCCAAATCCCTGCTCACAAAAAAAAAAATCTATGGAAGAAATTACTCTGCTTGGGTGAAAGAGGGGGGGAAAATGGAGCATGAGTAACTCAGCTGGAATCATAAAACCATTAAGACATCGTTCCATCATTCGCTAACTGGAAACAAGTTCAGAGACCCTTCATAATATATATAGGTCAGCATATGTCACTCAGACTTAAATCTTTTCTTGGAGCCAAACTGCAAGCAGAAGGGGAAAATAGCTCCTTCTGTAAAAGTCCTCCTGAGTAGTACTGAATATATCTACCAACACAAATCCAATCTGATATACTTTACCTGGGAATTCCAGGGATAATTTATAGACATATGGCAAACTAAAAATACTCAGCACCGCCTGTTACGTACAGAGCCCCTTCCATAATAGGTGTTTATAACTACAGATTATAGTCAGATGGTGTACAGGGGCCCAAGCTATTTATTACAAATACACAAGCATATGACTATCGCTAGAAAGCTATTAGAAAAGCCTTCTGAATAAAACAGCCTGCCTTTCTTCTTGGAGGCATAACATAATGAAGCTGGCTTGATCCAATTCAGGTCACTGGTCTATCTACTATCTAGCCCAGTTCTGAATAATCTGAATCATTTTACAGCACAAATGAGTTAGATTGATGGAAGAGAGATACATCAATAGCTACTAGTCATGGTGATTAAAGGGAAATTCCATACACAGAGGCAAGAAACCTCTGAATTCCAGTGCCAGAAGACAGCATCAGGAGAAGATAGGGTTGCCAACCTTCAGGTACTAGCTGGAGATCTCCTGCCACTACAACTGATCTCCAGCTGATAGAGATCAGTTCACCTGGAGAAAATGGCCACTTTGGCAATTGGAATCTATGGCATTGAAGTCCCTCCCCTCCCCAAACCCCGCCCTCCTCAGGTTCTGCCCCAAAAACCTCCTGCCAGTGGTGAAGAGGGACCTGGCAACCCGAGGGGAAGACCTTGGTCTCTGTGCCCCGTTGTTGGACCTACTGAGGAACTGGTTGGCCACTGTGTGAAAACGGTATGCTGGCATAGATGGACCACTGGTCTAATCCAGCAGGCTCTATTTATGTTCAAATGTTCTAACTTGACGAGGAGCAGCACTCCAAAGTTCCAGTGTCTTTCCTAGAATCTGTTACCTGAGGTCTTTTAACAGGATTGAACCCAGCAAGATTGAACCCAGTGCCATTGAGCCTATGGGCTTTAAGCATTACACTTAGGGTTGCCAGCTTCAGGTTGGGAAATACCTGGAGATTTTAGGGGTGGAGCCTGAGGAGGGAGGAGTTTAGGGGAAGGGAGGGACTTCCATGGTGTATAATGCCATAGAATCCAACTTCCAAAGCAGCCATTTTCTCCAGGAGGACTGTTCTCTGTCACCTGGAGAGGAATTGTAATAGTGGGAGATCTCCAGCCACTACCTGGAGGTTAGCAATCCTAATTACATTTATCTGTGGTTTCTAAAAGACCCTGATAAAGTCTTCCAGCACTCAAAATGGAGTAATGAAACCTATTTCAGTTCAAAGAGAATAGAGTGCCTTGGGCAAGCTCCTTGGGGCTGTGCAGTAGACTGTGGGCCCTTGCATTCAGAAGGTACCAGGTTCAGTCCCTGACATTGCCGGATAAGGGATTTAAGATCACGGGTGCTCAGAACAGCTTGTCTTTGCCTGGAATAGGCAACAGGGAGACCGCTTCAGAGTGGTTTAGAAGGCAGAGCTGCAATCCTAAGAACACTATTCTAGGAGAAAGATCCACTGACTGAAATGAGGCTTACGTCTGAGTAAACCTGCTTAGGTTTGCTTTCTACGAGCTTTAAAAGCCCCGGCTCAATCAATCAATAAACCTTTAATGGCATATCCAATATTACAAAGAAGAAAATAAACAGTATAAATACTGTTGAGCCCCGGCTCAAATACATCAAAATGGCTTTAGGCGTGTCTGTCACTGTTTGCCCAATTCAGCTTGCCCCACTTGCAATACATAACGACACTGGCCTACCTTTCAGGGTTGCTGTAAGGCATAATGAAGGGCCTTACAAAGCAAGCACTGTATACATGTAAAGTATTCTTCATACGCTTCTGAGGATGGCTCCAGAGTGTTTGTATGGTTCGATTTATGTCTCTTCTTCCCCCAGGGTTCACAACCTCCAGGTAATAGCTGGAGATCTGCTATTACAACTGATCTCCAGCCAATAGAGATCAGTTCACCTAGAGGAAAATGGCCGCTTTGGCAACTGGACTCTACGGCATTGAAGTCCCTCCCCAAACCCCACCCTTCTCAGGCTCTGCCCCAAAAATCTCCTTGGTGGCAAAGAAGGACCTGGCAACCCTATGTCCCCACCCCCTCCCCAAAAAGCTGCAGAAACTGGAATCAATGGGACTTACTTCAGAGTAAACATAATTTATTAATTGGTAAATTTCCTTTTTTATTAACCCTTGGCAGATCTTTTATCTTTATGGCGCTGACCTAAATACCAAACAATCAGTGATGTATGCATGCTAGGAGACAGACAGAAAGAAAGCCTTCCTATTTAGTCTCTATAATTGGGTCCTTTCTTTGATCTTGCATTTCCTTTCCCCCCTTCCAAGACAGCTTGCAAGTATCAGAGAAGACTCCTCCAGTCTAACTTCAAAACCGACTGACAGCTCTAAGACTTCCAAGGCTGTACGCTTCTCTCAAGCAATGCCACCCATTGATCCATGAATAAATGTTCTGGCTTCAAGGCACATGGTGCTGTAAACTTATCCCTTCTCATTTCAAAAAAGAAGAAGAAGAAGAGAGAACTCCTTGTCTGGCGGCGGCTGCAGTCAAAATGAAACTCCTGGTACAAGCAGTTGCTTCGACTTGTTTTTTTTTTGTCTTACTGGTTCTAACAGCTCTGTTGAAAGTCACGGTGCTTCAGAGGACATGATGTGACCGTCCTGTTGGGGGTGACATATTGGCCCATTCACACATGGAAATTGTCACTTGATGTTACAGCCAACATGTGATGGCTGGGCAAATGAATGAGTCAACAGACTCCACTGGAAAGCTTTGTGTTTGAGGCAAGTGATCCATTTGTTTGGTTGTTTCTGTGGTGGCCCGTTCAGATAGGCAACTAGTCATGCGACTTTGCTGTCAGGGAGTAGTGACCACCCAATGGAGACACGAGCCTGCGTTGGAGATAGGGTTGCCAACTCTGGGTTGGGAAATTCCTAGAGATTTTGGGATGGAGCAGGGCCGGATCTTGGGGGGTCTGGGGGTGGGGGCAAGAGGCTCGGGCACAAGGAGGGGAGGGTGCCAGTGTGGGCATGGGGAAGAGGAGCATGCCACCACGGCACAGGCACAGCTGCCTGCCCATGGCCTGGCTGGTGTGCTCACCACCACCCAGCACGTAGCCACCCACCCTTCCTTGGCACCCATGCCACACCTACTGCTTCCATCTGGAAGGGAACCAAAGGCTCCAGGGGGCGGGCGAGCACATGGCAGCATCACGGTGACTGCCCCTGGGGCAACCAGTGCCTGGCTCCAGTGTGCGTGCATGTGAGCGTGCACGTGTGGCACACCTCTTCCCGCCCCCCTGCCCCAGACGCTCCTTCCCCCAGCTGCGTGCCTGGGTTGGATCCTGGGAAGGACAGGGTTTGGAGAGGGGTGGGACCTCAGTGGGGTATAATGCCCTACAGTCCATCTTTCACCCTTTTCTCCATGGGAACTGACCTCTGACATCTAGAGATCAGTTGTAATTCTGGGGCATCTCCAAGCCTCACCTGGATGTTAGCAACTCTAAGCATAGAGCTAAAGGTGTCAAGTGTCAAATTGTCTTTCATACAAACTCAAGAAGAGCCCTGCTGGATCACTGTAAAGGTCTGCCTACTGCCCTGTTTTCCACCGTGGCCAAACAGATGTGTCACAAAAGCCCTACAAGCAGGGCATAGAGGCGAAAGGATTCCATGTATACCCTCTGATCTCTGACTATGCCATTTCAGACTGTACACAAGAAGCTGCCATATACTGAATCAGGCAGTTGGTCCATCAGGGTCTATACTGTCTACTCAGATTGGCAGCGGCTCTCCAGGGTGATTAGGTAGAGGTCTTTCACATTACCTGCTACCTGATGTTTTAACTGGAGATGGCAGGGGTTGAACCTGGGGTGTGGTGTATGCCAAGCAGATGCTCTACCACTGAGCCACAGCCCCTCTCCGATAGATGAAGGATGGATCGTATTCTGAATGTTCTTCTTGCACAGAAAACAATTACCTCCACCTAGAAAACTAGCATGTCAAGGAGAAGGCTCGGTAATAATACCGTCACTCATGTGCTAGTTTTTCCATGGGAGCAATTAAATACATAATTCCCCACCAGCAGTCTGATGTGTGATAATCCATTCATTTTGGAAGAGTATCTGTAAAGGGGCCATAACAAGATCCACCATTTTCACTACAGGTGGGGCACCAGGGAAGGCTGGGAGATTAGTTTCTCTCGCACCATTTCTGATCATCCTCGATATTTACTTACTTCTTTTATTCCCTGCCTTTCTCCCCTGTGGGGACCCAAAGTTGCCTATATTGTTCTCATGTCCTCTGTTTTATCTTCACAACAACCCTGTAAGGTAGGTTGGGCTGAAAGGGTGCCCAAGGTCACCCAGGAAGCTTCCATGGCACTATACCACACTAGCTCATATAGGTAGGTATGTGTCTGTAAAACCTTTAACATAGAGAAATCTGGCTCACAGAAATAGAAATTAATTGTAACACACTCCTCCAAGTACAATAAAGACAAATCAGTTGTCTCTGTTAAACCCTTCAGGTAATCTTGCTGTGCCCATTCAGTAAGTATTAATTTATCCAGATTCACTATCTCAGAATTACGATTTGCAAGGACATTTTTGGCACATCTGATTCTTAATGGAATTACTCTGATATCTACCTCCCAGCTTCTCTTGCTGTTGTTTTACAGTGTAATCCGGGGGAGGGGGGATGGGCTTAGGACATGGCTTGACCCTGGCGCCGGTGTAAATGCCATTTGTGCTGTTAAAATGGGCACCCACTCACACCAGCGTCTGGGAGCGGTGTGGCAGCGCCATGCATGGGCACCAGCGCAGCCGTGGCAGCAGCATACCTCCAGCACTGGGGCTCGCACTGGTGCCAAAGGGGGCATTCCCAGGGGCGGGGCTGACACTAGCTAGCTCCTTGAGCCCTTTCACCCTTTTCACAGGCGGAGAATTTTCCTGTTCGGCTTGCTAACTGCAGCGCAGCAAATCGCTTAGGAGGCAGTGCGGTTTTGCCGTGGCTGCACTGTCCCCAGCCACGGCGCAACTACCCCCCCTCCTCAGTTTGCACTGTTAGTTTGCATTCCTGATTCTTGGTAGGAAATATCATGGTATAGTGGTTAAGAGCAGTGGTTTGGAGTGGCGGACTCTGATCTGGAGAACCAGGTTTGATTCCCCACCCCTCCACATGAGCGGCGGAGGCTTATCTCGTGAACTGCATTTGTTTCCCTGCTCCTACACATGAAGCCAGCTGGGTGACCTTGGGCGAGTCACAGTTCTCTTAGAGCTCTCTCAGCCCCACCTACCTCACAGGGTGTCTGTTGTGGGGAGGGGAAGGGAAGGCGATTGTAAGCCGGTTTGATTCTTCCTTAAGTGGTAGAGAAAGTCGGCATATCAAAACCAACTCTTCTTCTCCGCAGAAATAAAGGTGCTCACTCCTCTTTAAAGAGGAGTCAGTTTGCTTCTTACTCTATGCTTTAGCGAGAAGAAAAAGTGCCAAAAACCTGTTTAACTGAAGTAACTATTTTTGTAAACATGGTCCTGGAAGAGGACAAGAATTCACCACCTCAGTAATTTGTAGAATTCTTCAAAGTATTGCCTGGTATTGATTTCTGTGTGGAAAGCAACAACTTCTGCAGGGGAGACATTTTCCCCTAAAATTGCTTTCTACAATTCTTTACTTTTACCTTTTATCAGGTCTGCTCGGTGACATGGTCTAACCAAACTGCTGCTTGTTTCTCCTCCCTAGGTAAGTCAGATTGGTCTCCCGGCCTGTGTGTCCCAACTCCAAACTGGGCCATGAAGCCTTTGAAAGTGAGACCCAGGCCTTTTCAGTTTCATTAATATATGCATGCTCAGGTTTTTTTTAAAGTGTGTCACCCTCCCAAGTAAAGTTGGTCTTGTGGGGTCACCAGAACATGAAATCTGAGAACCACTGATATCTAATCAGACACCATGCGGTATGCAGGACAGCATTCCAATGCTATATAGGCAATTCAGAATAAAGGCAACGTCTATGAATAAGCCAGGATGCGGAATGGTATGGTATAGCCTGATCTCATCAGATCTTGGAAGCTAGCAGGGTTGGTACTTGGATGGAAGACCACCAAGGAAGGTTCTGCAGAGGAAGGCAATGACAAACCACCTTTGCTTCTCGCTTACTTTAAAAGTCCCGTGCTGAGGTCACCATAAGTCAGTTGTGACTTGACGGCACATACATATGTATATGAATAAGCAAATATTTGTGTCAGTTGTATGTTGAACTCACTGAAAGGATTGGGGCTTTTTCAGCTATGCCACATATGTTTACACACACACACACAAAACCCCTATGAGTAGTTTCTGCTGAGCTCCAGTTATAAATAAGATAAGTAAGCCTTGCAAAAACCAAACAGGAAAATTTAAATAAAAAATTGGAAATAGATTGCAAGAGACTAATCCAACAATTATATGGCTGTCTTATAGCCTATTGTTTTGTGCCCTTGGAATATTAAACATTATAATAATTTGCTCTTATAGGAGGCAGTAAATCTTCCAAGCACTTCCCCAACATTAACAAAGTGTTTGCCCAACATGCATGCAAGCTACATTGAAGAAGTTGCTAATTACCAATTCATTGCACAAGCCACTGCAACTTCTAAAGAATAATCATGTAATTAAGCGGCTTCTCAAAATGTTTAAAAGAACTTTGTCCCATCTTTAATTAAAGAAAAATAAAACCCAGTGATATGTTTTTTTTTATCCGTACAAGACGCCACCGTTAATTGCTCAGGGATGTTAAAAACGCTCTTCTGTTTCCCCCAATGTTTGCACAATGTACCAAATTTGGAGCAATTCTCTGAATTAAAGACATATGTCTCAATGACAGTAATGGCTGCAAGACTAAAGACACTTTTAACTATAAAGCATTCTATGCCATCCATGAGAAAGCCTTTTTAATCTTGATTGTTGCTAGAAACACAGGTTAAAAAAAATGACCCCCATGTATTAAAGATTAAAGGCTACATCAAAATCTTTGTTAAAAGATGGTCAATGCCTCTCAACAGTCTCTCCTTCATATTTTCTGTCTCTCTGAGCAGATTCATGTGAATTCTTTGGAATGTGGGTGCTTGCTGTGACTAAACTCCAAAATACTGCTGCTGGGAGAGAGGGGACCCTGAAGAACAACATGAGGGGGGCTGCAGCGGGAAGGGAAAATTGATGGCATTTGCAATTTGTGTGTGATTTTGCCGGTCAAGTCACAGCTGACTTATGGCAACCCCATAGTGTTTTCAAGGCAAGAGCCTTCAGAGGTGGTTTGCCATTGACTTCCTCTGTGTGGGCTGAGAGTGTTTTGAGAGAACTGCAACTGGCCCAAGGTCACCTGGCAGGCTTTATGTGGAGGAGTGGGGAATCGAACCCGGTTCTCCAGATTAGAGTCTGCCGCTCTTAGCCACTACACCATGCTGGCTCTGCAATATAAAAAAAGGTAAAGGTCCCCTGTGCAAGCACCGTGTCATTCCTGACCCATGGGGTGATGTCATATCCTGACGTTTACTAGGCAGACTTTGTTTATGGGGTGGTTTGCCAGTGCCTTCCCCAGTCATCTTCTCTTTACCCCCAGCAAGTTGGGTATTCATTTTACCGATCTTGGAAGGATGGAAGGCTGAGTCAACCTTGAGCAGGCTACCTAAAACCGACTTCTGTTGGGGTTGAACTCAGGTTGTGAGTAGAGCTTGTACTGCAGTACTGCAGCTTACCCCTATGCGCCACGGGGCTAACTGCTCTGCAATTTAGTATGGATTAAATCCAATGTAAGGTTGCAAAACTTCACTAACCTATGAACCTCCTTATACTGAGCCACAGCATCAGTCCAGCTGGTTCAATACTGTCTACAATTTGAACTCCAGGCATGTTATGTGCTCCTAAAAGCAGCTGTTGGGCAATGTGGATCGGGGCCCTAGCACAAGGGAAAGAGGGTTCAACTCAGCTCCCATGCTGTTTCTCCACAAGACACTTGACCCCCTCTCCAGTGGCTGCTTTTAGCCTTAGTAGGGAAAAGAAGATACACACAATACAGGTGCATCCTTTTCTTCCTGTATGTGTGTGTAAAATGTCATCAAGTTGCATCCAACTTATAACCACCCCGGTGGGGTTTTCAAGGCAAAGTGATCAAGCAGAGGTGGTTTGCCTTTGCCTTCCTCTACAGAGTCTTCCCTGGAGGTCTCCCTTCCAAGTACCAGCCCAGCTTAGCTTCCGAGATCTGACGAGATCAGACTATGCTATACCATTCCACACACCCCTTTTCTCCCTGCTGGGGCTTAAAGCAACCTAACAAGTAAGGTGTCCAACCCTGAGTTGGAAAATCCCTGGAGCCTCAGGAGGGCGGAGTTTGGGGAAGGGACATCAATGGAGTATAATACCATTGAGTCCGCCCTCCAAAGCAGCCATTCCTTGCATGGAAACTGACCTCTTTAGTCCGGAGAGCCATTGTAATTCTGGGAGAATCTGGAGGTTGGCAACCATGCAGGGCATTTTCAATTGGGGGGGCAGTTCCTCCAGCACCCTCCTGGCATTGCTGCCCTTATGCATATCCTCCCCCACACACCTCCTGCTGCTTTCCCCCTCTAAATATAGGGAGCAGACCTAAACATGACCACATGAACACATGAAGTTGCCTTATATTGAATCAGACCCTCGGTCCATCAGTCAGAATTGTCTACTCTGACCGGCAGCAGCTCTCCAGGGTCTCAGACAGCGGTTTTTCACATCATCTGCTTGCCTAGTCCCTTTAACTGGAGATGCCAGGGATCGAACCTGGGACCTTCGGCATGCCAAGCAGAGGCTCTACCACTGAGCCATGGACCCTCCTCTAAAACAACATGAACACATAAAGCTGCCTTATACTGAATCAGACCCTTGGTCCATCAAAGTCAGTATTGTCTACTCTGACCAGCAGCAGCTCTCCAGGGTCTCAGGCAGAGGTCTTTCGCATCACCTGTTTGCCTAGTCCCTTTAATTGGAGATGCTGGGGATTGAACCTGGGACCTTCTGCGTGCCAAGCAGATGCTCTACCACTGAGACACAGCCCCTCCCCATGTCTACTCAGAATTAAGTCCTGGGCTTGCTTCCAGGAAAGCGTTGTTAAGACTGCAGCCCAACAGTTCCAATCACAGATCTCCAGCATCCAATCTAGTTTGATCCAAGCATAAACAAATGAGTCAGGCACACACTAGAGCGGATCATCTAGGAAATTTCTTCTGAGCGGTTGCTTCCTTGCTACGTAATGTCTGCTAGCCAGGGAGATCCAATACAGTATACAAAAGAACAGGAGATGAACTTTCCCTCGTTCTCTGCAAACGATCGACACAATTATACAATCAACCGAAGGCTAATTGCACTGTCTGCGCATCCTACCTATCAAAGCAGCCAATCTGACTCAAAAGCTACCACTTCCCCATTAGCTGCAAGCCAGTTCAGATCTTCATTATCTGCCAGAGAGGAAAGAATTAAGTTAGCAATTTTCTCATTCCATCATTATCTCCTCCCTGTTCCACAAGGCGGTTGTAACCCAGATCAAATGAGTCTTGTCACAATATTCTTCCGGTGGGTTATTTTCATTTAGTCATAAATTTCAAGTCATTACCAAGCAAATGTGATTGGCACCTCTCTCCGACAAGCCACTTTGTTCAAATAACTCCATTTGGGGGGGATTGAAATAAATATACATTTCCTCAAATCGTCTTCCTCGATGTAGATTCCCAACAGTGAAACTGCAATGCTGATTTACAAAAATATATATATAGGCATTCTATTTTGTTGAGCAATTATACCCGGGATTGATTTCTCCACACAATGTATAATTAACATACAGGATTCACTAGTGCATGATGCGGTAACTAGCTTGGATATCTTTTTAAAAGGATTAACTAAATTTGTGGAGTTATAGATCTACAATCAATGACTATTACATGCCATGATAGCTACATAGAACCTCCATAAATAGAGGAAGTATACCTCAGAATACCAGATGTTAAGGATGGGCAACTGGGGAAGGCCACCTTATTCATTTATTTTTATCCCACTTTTTGCCCAGTGGGCCCCAACATGGCTTATGAAAATCAAAAACATCATTTAAATAAACAAGAAAAAGAAGAGTAAGAGTTGTTTTTTATTCCCTGCTTTTCTCTACTGTAAGGAGTCCCAAGGTGGCTTACAATCATTCCCCCCTCCCAAATAGGCACCCTATGAGATGGGTGAGGCTGAGTTCTGAGAGAACTGTGACTGGCCCAAGGTCACCCAGCATGCTTCATGTGGAGCAGTGGGGAATTGTACCTGGCTCTCCAGAGTAGAGTCCACCACTCTTAACCGCTACACCACACCGGCTTCCACAAATGCTACAATGCACCACTTCCTGGGCCAGTCCTGGATCAGCTGGTCCAGCTTGCTCAGGGTCACAGGGAAGGAGTGATGGACCCCTTTGGCCCTTGCCCTTCAATTAATGCCAAAGGGCTCCTGCCTCTGGCCCTGCCCAGGAATATCCAAAACAGAGGAGGAATAGAGCCTAGACCTCTTCCAGATGCTACAAAAGAGTCCCCTGCCTTCCTCCTCTGCTCGAAATGCCTCTAGCTACCTGCAGGTGTTTCCAGTCCCTGCTTGTGGAGTTCTCAGAGGCATCCAAAAGGCTACTGCTGGAACAGGTTGGTGCCTTTAAGGACATCTGGATGTGCAGATGAGGAAGGCTATCTCCATGCCATGCAAGACTTCACCTACTGATTCCTGCATACCTAGATGCTGCGCAAGGCACAAGAGTGGGCCAGGACATTTTCTCCTTGTGCCACAATCAGACACTGGAGTAGATGGATCTTCAGCCTGACATAGCAGGTTTCTTATGTTCTTAATGATATCTAAATAGAACCTCTGTGCACAGAGGTAGTAAACATTTGGTTACAAGGTGAGAGCTGCTCTCTTCATGCCCATCTTGTGAGTCTTCTATAGATCTGCCCCTCACTCTCCTTCCCAAACAGCTGAACAACAGGATTGCTGATTTCTCTTGGGGCTCTAGGAATGCAGGCCTGACATCTGGGCTACAAGAATGTTCATGCGGCACCCATTTACATGGCTAGATCCTCACCCAGCTAAGAATTCCTGAACGCTCATTTGTGCATTCAAAGGTACCCAGCTGCTTTGAAACGCACATCTTCTGCTCTGAACTTGCTTACCTGTTTATATTCTTGCAGATTCTATAGCTTCTTAAACCAGGTGCCAAATTTGCAAGCGCTCATCAGCTCCCATATGCGTTTGAGAATGTGTTCAATGTTTTCCTTCCCAGGTTTTGGAAGCCAGTCTGCATTTGTTTACAAGTATCTTAACGGCTGCACTGCAATATTTAGAGTGTTTAGCAATATAAAGACCCATAAAAAAGTAACAAGATGTCCTCTTAAAGCAGTGGCAACAAATATTTTTGTTTTTGCAGATTTGCATTCACAAAATTTGTTGTTCAGCAAGGCGTACATCTGTGGTACACCTGCAAACCAACTGGAGTCCATGGACTGGGATTCAGATGATTACGACTAGGAGCTATCTCTGTTTAACTATGAATTTTTCCAGCTGCAAGTAAATTTGGTTACCTTGGGGCAAAATTTGGAGGACAGTAGTCTGCAGTTCTGTTTACCATATCAGCACTGCACTCCCGAATGTATTTGTTATGTCCCCAAAGAGCCACATGCATACATTGAATTTTCTAACATGAAATACGTTTAATGAACTGTTAACAGATCTAGCCTTAGTCATTATCAGTTCATTAAATATATTTCGTTAGCAAATTCAATGTATATACTCAAAATAAAGCATAAATGGCCACAAACCAACTTATTCATAAACAATATACTAAGTATTTCTCATTAGCATATACTCATTAAAGTGTAATACCATACATGTACATAAATATAACCAAGGATAATCAACAGGTAAATAGTGTCCATAAGATGATTAGGCAACAAAAAGCCAAATTCCAGTCTCTATAAGGTTTTCTTGACGGTCCCACATGGTCATCCACTCTTCAGGGAGCCAATAGATGCAAAAAATCTTATGAAAACGGGAATGGTATTTCCGGTATTTCCGGAATTACACTGTATATTTATTGTGGTTGCATAAGTGGTGAGTTTTGTTGTTTGTAGCAAATTCAATGTATGCATGCTGTTCTTTTCTGTTAAAATGATAAGTTTCAGTCTGGTCTGTCCCACTTTGGACTGTTTACCTTCTCCTCTTGGACCACTTTTCTGGCATTGATGACATGGGGAAGAAAAGTGTTGAAATAAAGAGAGAGGGAACTGTGTTGACTTTTCATCTTGGACGGAGACTCCTAAATACCCCTTCTCTCTCAGAACCACACAACAGAATGTTTATTCATTTCAGAGACTTTTATTCCCCCCCCCCAAAAAAAAGGTTCTCCAAGGTATCCAACAACAAAATCTGAACAATTTATCTAAAACAATAAAAGACATCCACCTTGATAACCCTAATAATCAAATTGAAGAAGTCACTTCGAATAAATTGCTGCTTCAAGGAGCCAGCAGGACTTTTGTGATACAACCAACCATTGCACCTGACTCCACAGAGGCTGCCTAGTAACAATGGGGCAAAGTCTGCCCTGGCTTGGAGGACTGGAAGCCAAAGGCAATCATACCAAGGGGAGGTCTTATCCAGCGATGCATCTACAGTCCATCTGTATGGCCCCATTTCCATACACAGCCTCACTATTTGGTGAGCATTTGGGCGAATTACTGAAAAAGTTTACTTTGTCACACTTCTCCCAGTGTAATCAGAGCAAGTAAGGTTTCTGTGTCACTTTCATTTAAACCAGGCCAATCTGACCTTTACATGTTTTTTAACAGTTTTGCCAGACCGCTAAAAAGGAAAAACAGTCCCTTTGTGCAAACATCCCTGTTCTCCACTGCTTCTATTTTACAGCATTTCTTGAATAATGGGCATCTCGGGTATGAACTAAGGAGGCTTCCAAAATTCCCTGACACTGAATTTCTCCCTAGAGTTTGAAGTTCCAAGTCTTCTTCTGACGTAGAACTGATGCATTAGAGATTCTCTGATGTTGCATTTCCCACCCACCACAAATTTTATACAAAGCACTATGCACGTACAGTTTGCTCAGCTTTCAATTCAAATTTTATTATCAGGAGCTAGGTGTAGAATGTATATCGCGCCCCTTCTGCTTCTGCAGTCACTTCACTGGCACACCAGTTATCGGATTCAATTCAAGGCACCGGCTGTCACAGACAAAGCCATTCATGGCCCTGGGCTCCCATATCTGCAGGATCAGAGGAGCATGCCTATTAGGTGCTTTGGAACACAGGAAGGATGGTGCTGCTGCAGTTGTCTTGTTTGTGGGCTTCCTATAGGTACCTGATTGGCCACTGTGTGAACAGACAGACAGACAGATAACCTTTATTGGCATAATATGTGAACAGACTGCTGGACTTGATGGACCTTGGTCTGATCCAGCATGGCCTTTCTTATGTTCTTATGATCACATCTTCTCCTATGTTCCAGCTCAACAGTTTGCTCACATGAGCGGGGCCTTCTAAGGGTGCCCCCTTGCAAATTGGCAAGATTGACAACCACCTGTCTGCTTGCCTTCCCTGTTGCGGCTCCAATCTTGGGAAATGGCCTGCCTGAGAGGGTCAGGAAGGCTCCCATGCTTCTGGCATCCCACAAACTATGAAACAGAATTGTTCAGAATTAGGTAATAGGGTTATATTATAATGCAGTGGTTCAGGAGAGTGCTTTAATAAAGGTAACAGGATTGTGGACTATACCACTGTACATAGGATGTACTATCTTTTTGCTGTATGTATTATCCTGTTCTCACTGCATTGTTTTCTACATATGCAATATGATTTTTTGCATTGTTTAACATATCATGTCTAATACCTTTTGGTTTGTTTCAGATTTTTGTGATACGCCTCTGACTGTATTGCTTAATAGATGTCACATCCTATTGATTGCATTGATTTACACTGTGTAATCCTCCTTGGGTCTCAGTGAGAAAGGAGGACTATAAATGAATAAAATTTAATTAATTAAATATACATTTACACGTGCATGTTGTTTCACCAATGCACAAGAGTATATGTTCAGATCAGTAAATCACGGCACTAAAAGAATCATGTAGAATTGCTTTTTTGCACTGTTTTATCAATGCTCACATGCTTATTGGGAAACATAGTGGGGGAAGATGGAAACGAAGTGAAAATTGTAGCAAACTTTGCATGGTCCAATTCTGCAATTAATTTTAAAAATTCCTCTAGTTTAACTGGGATGCAGGAGGAGCAAAATGCAAAGAAATTCTGGAGCAACAGAGGAACAGATTGGGGATAATCCATTCATCCCTAGCGTGCACACATATCACTTAACAGAAGAAGTTGATCTCAATTAACTGCTCACTTGACATGTAATTAGCGATCAATACAGGATGTGTGACATTTCTGGAATGGCATTTGTATAAAATACACATCACGTTTCAAGCGCTGATCAAATGGCTGCTTCTCAGTCTTTACTGGTGCTCTGAGACTGATTGCTGAACCACTCCAATGCAAGAGGATTGTCGCAAGCTGTTGCCGCATGTCACCCGTTGGTCAGAATTTAAATGACCTATGAGAGCCACCTAAGCAAATGCCAGGATGGATAGAAGAACTGAGAAGGTGTTTGCATCGCTACTTTATCCCAAACACACCTCACCCATGGCCTACTGCAGAATGGAAGGGGGATGGAATAACTTGTTTGAGTTTATTTATCACCCACAAAAAACAACAATGCCATAAGCCAGCACACTACAAGCAATTTTATATCCATTAACATACAGCATGAGGACAGTCACATCGAGGAAACACGTAGCCAGTCTAATTTCAGTATTCAGTATGAGAGCCAGTGGTGTGTAGTGGTTAAGAATGTCGAACTAATATCTGGGAGATCTGGTTTCAAATTCCCTCTCATGCCATGGAAGCTTGCTGGGTGACCTTGGACCAGTCACACACTCTCAGCCTAACCTCCCTTGCAGGGTTGTTGTGAGGATAAAATGGAGGAGAGGAGAGTGATGTGAGCCACTTTGGGTCCCCATTGGGAAAAAAAGGTGGGGTACAAACAAATTAAATTAATTTAATAGCCATTCACTAGCCATGGAACAAACCAGGCCCAGCAGAAGATCAGGATTGCCTGCAAAAATAGTCAACAGAAGACCAAAACTCTATATCGAGGACTAGAGGCTGATGGAACAATAGGATCACAGCCACTCTGAGAGATTCAGCACCCTGGACAGGTCAGAGAGAGCGAACTTGTTCCAACTCCCCAGGCACTTCTCAGCCTTTGTATCTCTCCCTGGCTTGACTACGAGCCAGGTATACATTACATTTTCCCTGGGACATCCTCAGATCAGTAGAGAGGCACGTTCTGAAGCACCATGCTTCCAGTGCACAGGGTGCCTTGATCTGGACTGGGGGCTTAGACGTTCCCCCCTTGCCCTTTTTTCAACCTGAAATGGCCGTGAGGGTGCTATTTGCCCTGTTAAGTAACATGTAACTCACCAATACATGTACAACACCAATGGGGCAAATAGCAACCCCTAGGGCCATTTCCAGGGAGGAAAATGGAAACATGGAGAAGGTTGAAGCCCCTTCTCTCCACATGCCATGGTCCTGATCTGAATCAGACCTTTGTGCACATTGAAAGCATAGAACCCCAGAGCACCCCTCTCTAGTTGAACTGGGTAGTTCCCCATATAAAAAGCAACATGCTGTTAGGCCCTACCTCACTCAAGCTCCGTTTGCATCCAGCAGAGCTCAGATCCTTGTGCTCTAGTGTTTTCCCAACTCCTGCAGTTCCATTGTCTCCATTGGTGAGCAAATGTAGGGGATGGGACCATAAAACCCTGGGTGATGGGGCCTCCTTGGGGGAGGATCTGACTCTGGGAATGTGCTCTCTCAGGAGATCCCAGCTCAGGGGTCTCTTTGGGCCACGGCTTTGAGTGTACACAAGGAGGGAAATGTGGGGTATAAATTTTTTAATTAATAAATAATCTCTGGTTGGATGAGCCCCAGACTGGAGGGGGCTGAGCTTTGTGGCAAGCCCAGAGCCTGGCATCTCAGCAGTTGATGCTTTTAACCCCTTAGATCCTGCAGCCATTCTTCCTTTATGCCAGGGTCACTCAGGGTCTAGGTCCTGGCATTCAGTACATGCTAGACATGGATACCTAGGGGGAAAATAGATGTTTTCACCTATCATAAGTACAGCTGGAGGATGTGGCTCCCTTACATTTTATACACAGAATAAGCTTTTTGCTACTCATTCAAGCTGCAGTGGGGTATAATCAAATCCCTCTCCCCCCCAATAAATAGTATGCTATTTAGAGAGGAAATGAATAGAATGGGAACATTCCAGCCACTTCGATGCATCTGCTCCTGAGAAAATATTGGGTTTGTAAGCCTTGAGGCAAAGGAAGGCACCATATTGTGGGTGTTGTTTTATTCTAATGGAGTGCAGCAGTTAGAGTTGTCAGAGGTTTTTAAACTCACTGATTGCTCTGCCCAATAAAATGGTGTTTGGGGCAGTCCTCCAAGGGGAACAAGCATTTTGTTCCTCTGATTTGAGTTTTGCAGATATTCACACAGATGTAGAAACCAGCAGTTAGGAGACAGGCAAGTATAATTGCTTCTGCCACAGAAACGCGTACCTGTGGGGATAAACTGAGCTTGACCCTACAGATTGTCGAAAGGAATTAGCTGGTATAGGATGGTCAAAAATAAAGCCTCCTGAGAAAAATAGTTTTCTTTTAAAGGATGCCTTTTAGACATTTACTTGCACTTTTTTTGCTGTCAAGTCACAGCTGACTTATAGCGACCCCAGAGGGTTTCAAGGCAAGAGATGTTCAGAGATGGTTTGCCACAGCCTGCCTCTGTGTCATAACCAAGGTATTTTTGGCACCCTATGTAAACTATGCCTGACCTGGATAGCCAAGGCTAGCCTGATCTCGGCAGATCTCAGAAGCTTTGCACAGTCAGCCCTGGTTAGAATTTGGATGGGCAATCTCCAAGGAATACCAAAGCTGTGATGTGGAGGCAGGCAATGGCAAACCACCTTCGGATACCCCTTGCCTTGAAAACCTCACCAGGGGTTGTCATAAGTCAGCTGCGACTTGACGACACACACAAAAAGTAAACCATGTCACTCATCTATTCCAACATTCCAATTTCTATAGGGTCCAACCAGATGTTTTTCAGAAACCAACAAACATCACAGAAAGGGCACATCTGCCCCTGCTATGAACCCCAAGCATTTTGATGTGGAACCCAGCAGAGAAGAACCAAACCTAATCTCATTTATTGTAATGTGGAAAACAGTTGTTCTACAGAGCAGTTCTGCTTCACCTGGTATGGGGTCATAGTATTAAAAAGGGCCTCTGAAGCGTGATGTCTTTTTAGCATAAAGAAATCTGCTTCACTAGCCATTGGGTAAGGAAAAAAAACTGTACTCACACTAGCTTTCCCCCAAGAAGAAGAGCTGGTTTTTATATGCCAGTGGTTTCTCTACCACTTAAGGGAGAATCAAATCAGCTTACAATCACCTTCCCTTCCCCTCCCCACAACAGACACCCTGTGAGGTAGGTGGGGCTGAGAGTGTGTGACTAGCCCAAGGTCACCCTGCTGGCTTCATGTGTAGGAGTGGGGAAACAAATCCAGTTCACCAGATTAGCCTCCACCGCTCATGTGGAGGAGTGAGGGAATCAAAGCCGGTTCTCCAGATCAGACTCCACCGCTCTAAACCACCGCTCTTAACCACCACGCTGGCTCTTAACCACTACACCCCCACGCAGGTCAGATGGTTTCAGCTATGTACTTGGGAGTATCTGAATTGCCCATCAAAATCACAGTTTAATGAGGCAACTAAAGTTCAAGCTACACGTTACATCTACCAGGTGACAACTGTGGAGACTTGCAGCTACACAACAGCTGGATGTTTGCATGAGTAGCTTCCTGATGGGGCAAATAATGTCTCCCCAGTTCATTTTGGGTCAGAAAAACAGTATGGGGAGGGGCATGAGCCCTTCCTCCCCCTGCACCATAGTCCCAATCCAAATCACATCCCTGCAAGCCTCTAAATTGAGCTCCCAAGGGGAACTCACAGCTGGTATCCTGCTGCGAATCCCCTTGGCAACCACGTGGTAGATGTAGTGTGTAGTTTAGCCCTAAGACCCCCTCCAAGCACACTTCTTCCTGCCTGGAGACCTCCTGTCTTTTGCAGTTTTTATAGAAATAATCCCAGGATCCTGGACCATGCGCTTCGGCCCATCAGGTGTGTTAAGATTAAACAGTTGTTGGAGGAAGAAAGGAAAAAGAAATGAAGAAGAGGACACCAGAGAAACAGCTGTTTGAAGGATGAAGCCTGTGATCTGGAAAAGGGAACTGAGAGAAATGCTGGAAGGAGAGGAGCCTGAGATATTCAGCTGGACAGATGGTGGTGTCTTCCAGCTGCAGCACCTGGGTGTTCTTATTCCAATCCAGATCATGAAGGAATCACAAGAGTCATTTTGGGAGCAGGAGTGTTTGATACAGATCAAGCCAATAAAGAGCCAAGGAAGACTTCAAAGAGATGCAAACAAGGCCCTGGGAATGCTAGCTTGAGTTAGAGGCTAGAGCAGGGGCCATTTACTATTTGAATCCTATTTGGGAGAAAAACTAGCATAGTGATTGCCATCTCACTTAGCTACAGTAGTATGAAAACTGTTAAAACACTTAGGGCTGTTTAGCTTGGAAAAAAGGTGGTTAAAGGTAGACATGATAGCGGTCTATAAAATTGTGCATAGTATGGAGAAAGTGACCAGGGAGAAGCTTTTCTCCTTGTCTCATAATACTAGAATGCAGGGGCATCTGCTGAAGCTGGAGGGTGAGAGATTCAAAACAGATACAAGGAAGTATTTCTTCACACAATGCATAGTTAAATTGTGGAACTCCCTGCCCCAGGATGGGGTGATGGCTGCAAACTTGGAAGGCTTTAAGAGGGGAGTGGACATGTTCATGGAGGAGAAGGGTATTCATCACTACTAGTAAAATTGGATACTAGTCATGATGCATACCTATTATCTCCAGAATCAGGTGAATATGCCTATAGTGTTAGGTGCTTTGGAACACAGGCAGGATGGTGCTGCTGCAGTCGTCTTGTTTGTGGGCTTCCTAGAAGCACCTGGTTGGCCACTGTGTGAACAGACTGCTGGACTTTATGGACCTTGGTCTGATCCAGCAGGGCCTTTCTTATGTTCTTATGAAAGAGAACAATCAAAAGTTGTATCTCCACAAAATGGGGTTGCACTTATCTGTAACTGTTATTCATCCAGTGGTCTTCTGTGCAGGCACACGTGGGGAGGCCAGCTGGGGAGATGAAGATTCCAAGGTTTTCTAGCATCTTCACCTTCACTGCCACTTTGCGCATGCCCAGTCCCCATGTGGGACTGCACAGAAGACATGAAGACGAGCAAACATTTACTTAAATATTCATATTACCCTTTTAGAAATAATTATTTAATAAACATTGTTGGATTTGGTTCATGTCATCTCTTGATTTTGGTGCTGGTCTATTCTGTCCTTAATACAAATCAAGCTTGCAGGGTACAAATAAAAAGGATGTTTCCCTCTAAGGAGGGAGTGGAAGATAATATATATATAAATACATAAGACCCCATTCTCCTCATAGTGGTAGTGTGAGTGAAGGGTGGGGTAAATAAAACTAAAAGTTAAAAAAGTATGCCCCCTCAGCTGCCAAACTGATACAACTGGCTCATCACACACTGGGGTGGATGAGAACCAAATTCAGGGCTTTCCCCCAACCAACGTATGTTAAAATGGATGTATAAATAATTTCAAAGAATTAAACAGGAGGTACGGCCCAGGCTAGCCTGATCTCATCAGATCTCAGAAGCTAAGCAGGGTCAGCCCTGGTTAGTATTTGGATGGGAGACCACCAAGGAAGTCCAGGGTTGCTGTGCAGAGGAAGGAACTGGCAAACCACCTCTGTTAGTCGTCGGCATAAGTTGGCTGCGACTTGACGGCACTTTACACACACACACCATTCTGTGGCTGTCTAAAACCAATTTGCATGTAGCCTTGTCCAATTTTATCATCCAGAAGAAATATCAATGGGCAGAGAGTAGAAGACAGTCAGAGAAGTGGAGATAGAAATTCACATGAAATCTATGATCTGCTTGAAGTTCTGATAAGAAGGGGGGAGGGAGATATAGAGGATTGCAGAGAGAGACATCTGATGACTCAATGAAGCAGTCACTTGACACAGCCAGGATGCTCCAATCTTGGTTTAATGCCAACATCTCCCCCAATATGCTTACTGTACAGGGGTAAAAATAAGTCAATATTTTGTGTATGTGTGTAGATGCTGGGTTGCAAAAGCAGTGACACATGGAAATAAAGAATTGCTGGTTCAGATGTCTGAGACAAGATCTAACTGGCATTACTGATAGATAGTTCATTTATCTCTCTCTTCCAAACACACACAGAGATGTGTGTGAATCTTTTGGAAGACGTACGTTCTAGAGACACCCTCAGGTCCTTACTAAGAGCAGATTTTTGATAGTAAGAAATGCTGAATTTTAGGTTCCTAAGGCAGTAACGCATAATAAGCATTCCAAGGCAAAAGAGGGGCTCTCTCATTGTGCATTCACTCTAATGCTGCAGTCCTAAGGACCATTCCCCTTGAAAGGAAAATTAGAATGCTCATTTTCTTTCCTACAGCTATCCAACAGAACATGCTCTGTTAACAAAACAAAAATCCAACACATGTATGCACAGTTTTTGTGCAAAAAACATCCACTGCAACAATCATGTTCAGCTTTTCATGGGTTTTAAATATCCTAATGCTTAGGGTTGCCAACCTCCGGGTGGTGGCTGTTCTCCTGCTAATACAACTGATCCCCAGCTGACAGAGATTAGTTCCCCTGGAGAAAATGGCCACTTTGGCAATTGGACTCTATGGCATTGAAGTCTCTCCCCTCCCCAAATCCCGCCCTCCTCAGGCTCCACCCCCATAATCTCCAGGTATCTTCCAACCTGGAGCTGGCAACCCTACTAATACTGCTTTCAATATTCAAACTGATTCACATTATCACAATCATCCTTGCAACAGACCTGGAAGGTAGGCTGGGATCATTATCCTCATGTTGCAGATGGTCTGAGGCCTAGACAGCGAAGCATGCCTATGGAACCTACTAATCTCCTGCTGATACAATGTATTTTTCTAAAAGTCTACCTCTTGCTGCAGTGGTTCTCTAAAATGTGCATCTTGCTTGTTAAGGAAGGTGCCAGCATTAGTCTCATATACAAAAGAAGTTAGATCTGCTGAAGAAAGCCTTTTACATTGTAGCTCCCCAATTGCTTTCCCCCTTATATCTCCGCAACAAAAAAGTGCTAGAGACTTACAGATGGCTTACTAATGTGCCTGGTACCAAAGCAATTCTGAGAAAATAAATGTACCAAGTATGGGGAAAGTCTGGAAATGGAGTGATTACAAAATGGCATGCAGATTCTTCAAAAAGAATTGTAGTTTGGAAGCCAAGGCAGAGGAAAAATCTCTGTGTGGACACCGCCTTAGGAAAAAAGGAATTAAGAAGAAACAGAATGCAGCACCTAGAGAGATTCTTGAACAATAAAATGATGGAATGGGGGGAAATCCACTCTTCTCCAGCCTGACGTTACTTCCTTCTGGTCTTCCTATTACAGCAATGCTACAATCGAATGCCAGGAAGATGTGCCTGAATTTTTCTGCACCTCTTTATTCCATACAATCTAACTTTCAAAGACTCGGTTTACACATTGCCATTTGTTTTTAATCTGGAGTGGGGGGAGTCCATTCCTTCTATTAAAGATATTTCTAGCCTGTGTTCCCAGTCTGGCCAATAACATTAAAATAATAAAACTACAGGATAAAGATTCAACAATATAACAGCTAATGGCTCTTCAGCTGCTGCTCACCGAAAGGGGCCTCTCTTCCTTCCTTCACTGCAAAATGGCTTCCCATTGATAATCGCTGAGAGGGAGGGGGTCCCATGATAGTTGGCCAGGTACAACCATATTAACACCACTTTGCACAGAAGTGAGCCATATGCACTAGATTAGAACACATCACTATTTCCCAGACAGTGACTGAGCACTGTAATCAGAGAAACCCAACAATCCTTTCTGATACTGAAATTTATGCATATGACCAAAAAAGCTCTAAGCTTGCTTCTGCATCTGCTTTGTGTTATATGCCCTTCCCCTCTGTAGATTAGAGGCAAGTATGATTTTTTTTTTAAGAGAGAGAGATGTAAGGTTTGGGAAATACCTGCACGGCTGTTAGTCAGACAAAGATATTTAACACACAGCTTGCATCTGCTTTATGTAAATGTGAGAGTTTCATTGGCTGAGCCAATGTGCTACAATGCAGGTACAGCAATTTAATGAAAAAGCACGGGCGGGGGGGATGAAAAGGGGTTTGCCAGAATGTAGTGTGAGCTGAATGGTAAGAAGCCAACAGACGTCAGCATCCCTGCAGATACCCCCCCCCCATTATTAAGCCAGTCTGAAGTCGGCAGAATTACATGCTAAGGAAAACCCTTCCGCTAAACATATAATTATTCCAAACAGGATCAATGCAGCACAGTTAATCAGTTTACAAACTGAATTAGGTTTTATTTTGTCATGTCGGTATCTCCTAAATGAGAGGAACACATGAGTTTGCCTGAGGTTATTCTAAAATTCTCTACGTCCATATTTCTTTCTGAGTTTTGGCGTCTGAAATGATGCAGCTTTGTTTCCAAAGGGGAATGGATGCACTTTTCTATTTCCAGATTTTTTTTATATGTATGCATATGCAGTTTATTGCAGGTTTCAGTTCTTATGCCTCTTCCTCACCCCCTCTACATTACAGCTTAAGCAGACAGGTATGAACTTCATGGAGCACCAATTTCCCCTTTCTCCATTCTGCTACAGCACACTGAACCTCCCCATATTGTTCCCAGGGATCAGTGGGCCCTCAGGAAAAGCATAAGGGGCTAAGTGGGAATGTGCAGTTCAGAGGAGAAATTGGCTGAAACTGGCACCCTCTATTCCCCAAAAAGAAGAATTGTTCCAGCAGAAAAACTGTGTGGTTTGATGCAGGCAAATGCTTTTCAGTACACACATTCAGATGTGAATTGCCAAGTGTTGTGTAACAAAGTCATACAAAATGATGGGATAAAAGTGTGAATCAGCCCCAGGGTTGATTCTGCAGGTGGGAGTAGAAACTTCAGGTTTTTGATAAAATTACTTGCTTCTCATATCTCTCAAACCAGAAAAACTTAATTAAGAATGAGTTCTAGGAATTAAATTGGCCACTGTGTGAAACAGGATGCTGGACTACATGAACCACTGGTCTGATCCAGCAGGGCTCTTCTTCTGTTCTTCTTCTGTTCTTAAATTCCACACGGGAAACTCATGGGAAACTCAGAGAAATTCAGAATAAGCTCATGGTGCAGTCCTTTTGGGGCTATATCACTTTGGAATGCAGGCTGGTGAATGGTTAGATGTTTCTCCATGTCAAAAGCTCACTTCCCATAAAATTCTAGCATATGAGGAAGAAAGCTGGCCCGCATTTCCATATGCAGGGAGACTTTTATGCAGTTGAGCATTCAAATGTACACCAATCTGCATCCCACCTTTCTGACCTCATAAGGGCTACCAAGACAGCTGACAAATAATACATAAGATAATACATAATAAAGTCACATCTTAGAGCCAGCATGGTGTAGTGCTAAAGGTATCGTACTAGGATCTGGGAAACCCAGGTTCAAATCCCTACTCTGCCATGGAAACTTGCTGGGTGACTTTAGGCCATCGTTGACTCTGGCAAGTAGTATAGTGGGGAGGAGAGGTGGGATACAAATCTAAAATACAAAATAAATAAATAAATAAATATTTGGATGGAAGATCGCCAAGGAATACCAGGGGCATGACGTGAAGGCAGTCAATGGCAAACCACCTCTCAACGTCTCTTGCCTTGAAACCCCATAAGTCAGATGTGACTTGACAGCAAAACAATATATATATATATATATATATATATATATATATATATATATATATATATCAAATCTTTAAAACCATTAAAACCCAACAAAAGCCACATCATTCAAACAACTAAAACCAAAGCTAAAATGTGTGTGTTAAGTGCCGTCAAGTCGCTTCCGACTCATGGCGACCCTATGAATGAAAGTCCTCCAAAATGTCCTATCTTTGACAGCCTTGCTCAGATCTTGCAAATTGAAGGCTGTGGCTTCCTTTATTGAGTCAGTCCATCTCTTGTTGGGTCTTCCTCTTTTCCTGCTGCCCTCAACCTTTCCTAGCATGACTGTCTTTTCCAGTGACTCTTTGTCATCTCATGACGTGACCAAAGTACGACAACCTCAGTTTAGTCATTTTAGCTTCTAGGGTCAGTTCAGGCTTGATTTGATCTATAACCCACTGATTTGTTTTTTTGGCAGTCCACGGTATCCGTAACCCTCTCCTCCAACACCACATTTCAAAGGAATCTATTTTCTTCCTATCAGCTTTCTTCACTGTCCAGCTTTCACACCCATACATAGTAATAGGGAATACGATGGCATGAATTAATCTAGTCTTGGTGGCCAGTGACACATCCTCACGCTTCAAAATCTTTTCTAGCTCCTTCATGGCTGCCGTTCCCAGTCTCAATCTCCTTCTGATTTCTTGGCTGCAGTCTCCCTTTTGGTTGATGGTGGAGCCAAGGAATAGAAAGTCTTGAACAATTTCAATTTCCTCATTGTCAATCTTAGCTAAAATACCCATATAAATACCCATATATAATTTATTCACAAAATACAAAATACGACAGTCGTAGAAGAATATGCATGTTGAAGTGATACAGACTTGGATTGGTATAGTCCTATATTCTGTGGTTTTCTGGAGTTTGGCGAGGTGGAACTGTGTCCTACTCCTTGCTGATATCCAGGAGACAAGACACTGGTGCTGGAGCTGACAGCACGAAATCCTGGCTATTGTTCTAGCAAAAGCTGAGGGTGAACAAAGGCCTTTTATGCATGGCTGTTTCCCTCACTGTCACCCCTCTGATGAAGATGGGTCTTTATTTTGATTATGCATGCCATTTCTGACCATCAGATGTCGCCTTGCTTTCCCCCTGTGTTCCCCCGCATTTTGCTTGTGTTTTCAGGGAGCTGTTTCATCTCGAATTTGAAAACGCGGGCAAAACATGGGGAAACGCAGCAGGAGAGCAAGGCAACCTCTGACGGTTGGAAATGGCATGCATCATTGTCGGAGGGGTGACTGTGAGGGAAACAGCCATGCATAAAAGGCCAGAGTCTCTTAAATACTTAGGGTTACCCACCTCCAGGTACTACCTGGAGATCTCCTGCTATTACAACTGATCTCCAGCCAATAGAGATCAGTTCACCTGGAGAAAATGGCAGCTTTGGCAATTGGACTCTATGGCTTTGAAGGCCCTCCCCTCCCCAAAACCCGCCCTCCTCAAGCTCCGCCCCCAAAATCTTCCACCCGTAGCAAAGAGGGGACTGGCAACCCTTTAAATACTCTTTCAGGAAGGTGTAGATACAGGCTCCTCCCATCCAGGAGTAGATTGCCAGCTATTAAAGGTACAGCACCCAGTTACGGCAGTGAGCACAGCTCCAAGGCGGATCAGGGCTTTGAGACGCTTAAGGATTCAATTGGGGAAAAGACCTCTAGGGCAGCAGCAGGTTCAGGGTCTGAGTCAGAACGCAAGGCTGTTTCCCAGGGTAAGCAGAGACACTCATACTTTTCGGGCTCCTCTTGGCACATCAAAGGGCACCTGGAGGTGCCACAACTGCATTGTTCCATGGTGGTGTTGGGTGCTCAGCTGCCTCCTTCAGCCTCTCCATCTGATGAGTATAGGGTTGCCAGGTCCCTCTTCATCACTGGCAGGAGATTTTTGGGGCAGAGCCTGAGGAGGGTGGGGTTTGGGGAGGGGATGGACTTCGATGCCATAGAATGCAATTGCCAAAGCGGCCATTTTCCTCCAGGGGAACTGATCTCTGTTGGCCAGAGATCAGTTGTAATAGCAGGAGATCTCCAGCTAGTACCGGGAGGAGTCTGTACAAAGCCCCCCATATTCTTAGCATGAGTACCATGTTTGACTACAGAAATTAATCCAAGATGATGCTGATAACCAAACGGAGTAATAAGGGGTGGAGGGACACACTCCAACCTCTACAAATGTGTGATTTATTCCAACCTGACAGGGTCCCTTTTAACATGTAAATTGGCTCAACAATTTACTGTCTAGATTGCAGCAAAATTAATCATGTGTGCAGGGGCGGCTGCTGAAAACTTCTGGACTTTCAAGTGCCACTGAAACCCTTTTAAAATAAATACATACATTTCAAAATGAAAAGGAGAATGAACCCCAGTATAATTAGCTGGGCTTGCCTCATCAAGCTTTCTCTCCCAGGAATCCATTAAAGGATAAAATCTTGACGGTAGGAAATGTCACTAGTAATCCATTCAGGCAGCTACTCTAAGACCTCTCATCTTCTAACTCTCCCTCCATTTATTATCTAAATGAAAGGTTCACAAACTTTGGCCTAGTGGGTCACTCTAGGTGACCCTAATTCCGACTGAACCTCCCAGAAGGGTAACTAAAGGTGCATCTGCATTTGAAACTGGCTCGCCACCCCTCCACCCTCCCAAAAAATTCTGACAATTCTAGTTTGGTGAAGGTGCTGGAGATTCTTAGCAAATTATCCTTACCTCATGTCACCTTTACAGAAAGACAGGTCCCAGGAAATAATATCGGTGGGAGATTTTTGGGGTGGAGCCTGAGGAGGGTGGGGTTTGGGAGGGGAGGGACTTAAATGCCATAGAGTCCAATTGCCAAAACGGCCATTTTCTCCAGGTGAACTGATCTCTATCGGCGGGAGATCAGTTGAAATAGCAGGAGATCTGCTATTACCTGGAGGTTGGCAACCCTAGCTAAGGACAGTAGTGTTGCCAAACTCCAGGTGGTGGCTGGAGTTCTCCTGCTATTATAGTTATCTCCAGACATCATTGATCAGTTCCCCTGGAGAAAATTCCTGCTTTGGAGGGTGCAGTCTATGACATTGTACCCTGGTGAGGTTCCTTCCCTCCCCAAACCATGCCCTCCCCAGGCTCTACCCCCAAAATATCCAGGTATTTCTTCATCCAGAGCTGGCAACCCTAAAGGAGAGGAAACACAAGCCAAACAGCAGGAGGATTTTCATAGGGAGGAATAAATCAAGGACCAAGCCATGGAATCCTCTTTTTCACTGAGAATTGGGAATTCTCTCTTACACAGAGTGGCTTTGCCTGACTGTCCTACTCCACAGCACAGATGGAAATATGGACATCCAAAAGACAGTTTAAAAAATGGCAGCACTATAGCAGCCCTTAACCCAGCAGGAGTGACTCCATGACCCATATCAGAGTCCTGACTCTGGAAAACCCACCAAACTGTATGCACAGAGGTCTGAACAACATTCAGAAATAATGAATGGAAGAACTGACCATTCCTAATGTGTCCGTTCTACTCAGAAATAAGACCAGGAAATTGAAATTCCAAGACGGGATGCGAATAAGGTCACTAACATCCCTGCTTTGAGACCCTCTATTTTTCATTTTCTGAATTCACCGACAAAATGTCCCCCACACAGACCCACGAGGCTACCAGGCAACACAAAGCAAGCTGCAAAATCGGTGCCTCGCGAAGGAGAAACCACACAAGGTTTGTTATCTGCCATGAGCAGGCAGTCATAGAAGTACCTTTCCCCCTAAAACTTTTATGTAGCCTGGCAAGGGAATGTCACCCCCTCCCACAGAAAATGAAATTTATTGAGAGATGATATCCTTCCCCACAAGCAGGACATACATTTAAATAACAAAGGCTAACACATTGAGATATCCGGGAATTCACAGTTAGGAAAAGGATCTCAATGGTTTTCATATTTCTTGGAGCGGAAGGTCTGGCTGCTGAAGTATGCCGCACAGGACAGGCAAGCAGGAGCCAAGCTTTCTTCAGGCTGAGTTAAAGCCTAACATGCAAGGAGGAAAGGCAGCCAGAGCACGCCCAAGCCACTGATGACTCAGGGTCTCCCTCTGGTCCTCAGCCCAGCACAAATTCTGCCCACACAGTCATTTCCAAACGGCAGGGGGCATGCTCTCATAGCACCCTCCTAAGCAGAGTTACACCCTTCGACACCCATTGACTTCAGCGTACTTACAGTGCAATAATAACTCTCCTGGTAACTGGGGTTGCCACCCTCCAGGTGATGGCTGGAGATCTCCCAGAATTACAGCCGATCTCCAGATGACATAAATTTGCTTATTTATTAAGTAATGGTTTAAAACGTTTATTCCGCTTCTCCTGGAAAAAAAAAACGGCTACTTTGAAAGATGTGTAGCATTACACCCTAATGAGGTCCCTCCTCTCCACAAACCCCACCTTCCCAGGCTCCACCCTCCAATCTCCAGGTATTTCCGAACTGGAGTTGGCAGCCCTACTGGGAGTAAACCCTAGTGAACAGACCTGAGAAGGGATGCATGAACACCTGCTGGTTTGGTTCATGTTTTATTCGTCGGTGACAATCAGGTAGCTGATTGATGGCTGGGCTGTTCAGCTGCTTGCAGTCTATTTGCAGGAACTTGTTATTTATCTCCATGCCACAAAAAGCTGAAGCAGTCCATTTCCACACATTAAGCCTCCATTAAAGGGGCACGACATTTTTCACCACACCAGTTGGCAGCCTAGGGTTGACAGGTCACTTTTTGCCACCTGCAGGAAGTTTTTGGGGAGGTGGCTGAACAGGGCAGGGTTTGGGGAGGGGAGGGAATTCAATGCCATAGAGTCCAATTGCCAAAGTGGCCATTTCCTTCAGGTAAACTGATCTCTATCAGCTGGAGATAAGTTGTAATAGCAGGAGATCTCCAGCTAGTGCCTGGAGGATGGCAACCATATTGCAGCCCCAAATTCAGCTGGCCAGGCCTTACTCTAAGTGGTAAGAACATCAGTTAGTTGTGAAGAGCAGGGCCTTGACCGTAGTTGGCCCAAGGCTCTGGAATGCCTTCTTAGTGAGGTGCAGAGTTGCTTCTTCTTCATCTTGTTTCAGATGGGGAGCAAAATGTTTTGTGCATGTGAGGACATTTCCCTAAAGAGCACAGCCCAGGAAAAACTTGAAAACTTTAGCACAACCGCTTATCTCCTCTGCCCTACAGGAACTAATCCCATGCACATGTCTTTGGAATGAACACACGTTCTTCCCCAGTTTTTCCCTCTACCTTCTCTCCCCTCTCTTTGTCATCTCCCTTGTCTCAAATTTTATACTGTAAGATCCTTGGGGCAGAGACTTGTGCTCTGTAAACCATAGGGTTCCCAGTTCCGGGTTGGGAAATACCTGGAGAATTTGCGGGCGGAGCCTGAGGAGGGCGGGATTTGGGGAGGGGAGGGACTTCAATGCCATACAGTCCAATTGACAAAGTGGCCATTCTCTCCAGGTGAACTGATCTCTGTCGGCTGGATATAAGTTATAATAGCAGGAGATCTCCAGCTACTACGGTACCTGGAGGTAGGCAACCCTAAACCTACAAGACATGTATTGCAACATGACCTTTTGTACACTCAAGCATTTTTTGTTTAAGCTAATTTTGTAAGACATGCCAAAAGCTACCACTAGACTGCTATGCAACTAGAACGGAAGTAAAGGGAAAAAATATCCAAGAATTATTCTTTTTTTCAACTCAGGCATAGAGTCTTTTGTGGGGGGCATTTCAATGATTCAGTAACTCTGGATCATAATCCTGTGTATATAATTAGTACACCAAGCCTAAATATAAAACTACTCATAACTTATTATTTGTGCCCTGAATAATTCCAACATCACTGAAAGTTGGCTTGAAGGCTGAAAATCTTGTTGCTTCCTCTCTCTTACCTTTGCCCACCCACACAGTGCTGGATTTACGTATAAGCTAAACAAGCTATAGCTTAGGGCCCCACTCTCTTGGGGCCCCCCAAAAAAAATTAAAGGAAAAAAAAACCTGGATGTACATTTCCAAAATATACAATAAAAAAACAAATAAAATAAAACCTACATACAGCAAATGGCTTTAGATACCTATTAGGTCCATAAATTACCATATAGCATATATTCAACACAAAAAACAGCGACAATTTGTTGTTGACCAAGGACAGCTGGACATATAAAGGGCCCCATTACTTTCCATAGCTTAGGGCCTCATCAAACCTAAATCCGGCCCTGCACCCACACCAAGAACAGCCACCTACCTGCCTCCAGCTTCCCCGTGGTTCCTGGAGGAGCTTCCCATCGAACGAAAAGGAAAGCCAGCATCCTTTAAGCTCTGTTTGCAGCAGAGCTCATATCCTAGCAACAAACTACCTCTGCAGTAGAAGTTTTGCAGGGCATTCCGTTTAAGGGCTGACTCCTCCTTTCCTTCCTCCTTCTAAACTCTGTATCAGAGGTTACAGGCCACCAGCAGTGGTGACCTGGTTCCAGGATTTGTGGAGGCTTGTGGTAAACTAAGGTTTGAATATCCACCTTGCCATTGAAGCTCAGTGGGTGACCTTGGGCAAGTCGCACCCCCTCAGCCTAACCTACCTCGTGTGTGTGTAAAGTGCCTTCAAGTCGCAGCCGACTTATGCCGACCCCTTTTGGGGTTTTCATGGCAAGAGACTAACAGAGAGGTGGTTTGCCAGTGCCTTCCGCTGCACAGCAACCCCGGTATTCCTTGGTGGTCTCCCATCCAAATACTAACTAGGGCTGACCCTGCTTAGCTTCTGAGATCTGACGATTGCAGGGTTGTTTTTCTGAGGATAAAATGGAGGAGAGGAGAATGATGTAAGCCCTTTGGGGGAGAAAGGTGGGATACAAATGAGGTAAATAAACAAGAACCACTAGAAAGGGGGGAGGACTGATGGCAATCTGGTGTTCCTCCTAGCCAGATATTATTGCACAAACATTGTACCAGTCTTGGACCTATTTCTGTATCAATGTACTTTATTTAGACAGAATATGCATAATTATGCTGATAATCCTCACAGAACAATTAGTTCATACAGTGAGAAGTTCTAAAAATAATTCTATTTACTGCAGCTGAACTCAATCTGCATTGATTGTTACAAATTGGTCTTGTGCCGTTTTAGAACCATGGTGTTCTAATAAGAGCCTCTTTACGGGTTGATAGAAAAAAAGAACTTCAATGAACTTTCAGTCAAGAATGGAAAAATCTCAAAAGGCTTATAAACGGTAGTACATTTTGCCACCGATGTAATGTACTCTATGAATAGCTCTATAAATTAGGCAGACTACTACTTGTCCTAATTTGAGATGTATTACAAAGATAACTAAAGAGAATAAATTTAACTCATTTTGTTCAGTATGGTCATGAATCAGGACAGTGCTGGGCTTACCATTTTTTTTGGCAAATGTTTTTAGCAGTGCCAAAAAAACCTCTCTCTCTTGGAGTAATTTTGGGGTACTAGTTGCAAAAATGTTTGGTTATTCATTCAACTTGCTGAACTTACCATTTTTTGACTTCCCTGGGAGTAAGTCCCATTGAATAACTTGCAACTTACTCCCAAATGGCTTTAGAAGCTGGATTTAACTCTTTTTGCTAACAATTTTGGCAGTGCAAAAAAATACCTCCCTGCCAAATATTTGGCTATTCATTTAATTGCCCTTACTTGCCCTTACTCTCAATTGCTCTCAGATGTCTCAAATAGCATCAATATGCAATCAAATCTGATTGTTTGTGTCAATCCATGTGAATGTAATTTTTAATTTATTTTTATTTATTTATTCCCCTGTCTAGAGACCTAGCAAGCCATAAAACTGTTACTAAAAGGTTAAAAGAAGTAGTCCTAAAACAACACTGGTTGAAGAGCAGCATGCAGGCCAGAAAACTGTCATCTCAAAATGATGAGATAAACTTCCATTAAAAACCCTGGTAAAGAGAAATGTTTTGGCCTGGTAGACCTAAAGAACAGTAGGGTGGGTGCCTGAAGAGTGAGAGAATTCCAAAAGTGAAGTGCCACCACCGAGAAAGCCCCGTTCCTAGTTGCCACCTCCAGCACCAATGCAAGTAGGCTCAGAGAGAGGAGGGCTTGAGAGGAAGATCTTAATTGACAGGTTGGACACTCCAAGAGCAGGCAGCCCTTCAAGTATTCCAGTTCCAGGCCAATGGTGTTAGTTAATACTTGAAACTGGAGAACACCACAGACTGCTTATAGCCATTTACAGCCAAGAAGACCCATGCACTCTCCCACACTTCCTTTTGGGGTGCCTCCACAGTACAGGCTTACAAACAACTATCAACTACAAGCCATTAGAAAACAGTTTTAGAAGGAATGAGTCTACCACAAAAAGCCTTCTAAAGTATAATGCACAGGGAGACTGGCTGGGTCAGTATCAGACAACAGATGCGAAAAAATCTCAGTGTTTGAAAGCAGATGTAGGCATTTCTTTGGCAGATGTCTGGAGACGAGCGGTTTTCAGGAGCAAGGGAAGAAGAATGCCTGGTTGGCTTGACCCACATAGTTAACCAGCAGGAAGGAATGTCCCACCTGCACTGAACATGTGATTGAACCATCCTGAAACTTTTTCTAGCTTTTTTTTTGGGGGGGGGGTGACTCCTTGTTGTCTGTAGAAGACTGGTTGTTTCTCCCACAATGAAGGGGAGCCACGGGGCTTGAACCAAAAATGCTGTGAGTTATGGATGGATTTCCTATTCCTTACATTCCTGGGACCACCAGCTGGAGGAGATGGTTTCAGCTGGATACCAATACCACCAACCAGAATCCTCTTGGTTCTGGGAATCAGGTGATCCCAGAGAACCAATTCCACGTCACTGCCTGTTATAAAGCCCCATGATCTGTAGCAGTGCCTCACTCTGAGCAGCCCATCTCTGAGGGAAACCAACCGGCTATCTTCCTCTACCAGTGGTTTCTCTGCCCCCTTTTGCCAGATACTTCCCACCTTTGCAGCCCTGGTTGTTTGTTAAGCGTGGGGAAGAAAGAGGCTAGGATTTGCCAGCACACAGGCCAAGGCAAATGACATGGATCTGACGACGGTCAACCTCTTTGCATTTTCAAAATGCTGTTACTGAATGTGTTCTCAACAACACAGAATGCACAATCTCCTCGCTGCAGTTCTCAGAATGGTCCTGGCTTGTATTTCAATCACGCTCCTTTGTGTGTCCTTTCCTGGATCCTAGCCTAGTCATCTCTTGACATTTATACCGCCATGCTTTAATTTCATCTCTAATATAATTACTCTATTAAATATTGACAGGATTTATACTAGCACGTTCTTCTTATCCCCACGTACCTCTTCAGTATGTCATTTCTGGCAGAGTCAACGGGCACTGGAGTCTAACTCAGAGCTGGCAGTTTCTGATTTCTTCCTGAATGACCCGCTTAGGTTAATTAGCATCTTCTGTTCGCTGAACTGTCGGCTACCTGAACAACAGCTGGCATTCCCAAGGTCAACAGTGGTTTTTTTTTTTTTTTAAAGCTGGGCTTTCTCTCTTAAAAAATGAATAAACAAGAGGATTCCATAGATATGTTGAACAGATTGCAAGAAAAAAAGAAACATGGGGGCGGGGGAAATTGTCTAGCTTTTATTTTTTTTAATCCCCCAATGAAAATGGAGGGCAGAAGAAAAATGAACTCTCCCTTTTGAAGCAAGAAGATAGCAGGACAAAAAGTTTTGGCTGTTTCTCTGATGTACGTCTGTCCATATGTCCTCCTCCTTCTCCTGTCCCTCTGGACAGATATAAATTCCAAACTGAGATCTGCAAAGAATGACAGTGGCAGCTGCATTGTGGTGCATTCAGGATGTTTCTGGTGTCCCCATCCTGGTAAAAGTCAGTTGTGAATTATGGGTTCAATTCTGTTCCCAATTCATATTGGGATCATGGTGCGCACGGAGAAGGGGCTTCACCCCCACCCCCCATGCCATTTTCTCAATCTGAAATGGTCCTGGTGGCATAGTTGACCGGTTGGGGAAAACCATGTGTACTTTGGGATTTTCAAGCAGGCCAAATAACGCCCCCCGGACTTTTCAGGCTGGAAAATGACATGGAAGGGAGGCCAAAGCTTCTTCTCCATATGCACTGTGGATTCAGTCTGAACTGGGCATCATGCAGGTGGGTACTGAGGAAAATGCACAGTTCCTGTTTGTGAACCCAATGTGTTAATGTACAGAGACCAGACAACTGTACCCTCCAGGGTCCTTCCAATAAACAAGCTTTGCTTACACATACACAGGCACACATCTGTCTTAATGATAGTCACTTTGTTAGAATGGAATATTAAACAAAACAAAACAAAAATACTTGAAACACATTGCTAAGGTATTGTGGAGAAATGTGTACTTTTGATTGCCAGGAAAGCATAATTTGCCAAGGTGAGTTTTACAATATGAAGGACTTTATGGTTCTCATAAAATAGTTTTGTTATATTTTCATCTAACTATTAGCTAATGATCCCCAACCCATATGGCTGCGCCAGCTGTCTAAGTCTTCCATAATCAGGTGGAGGAACATCTCAAAGGAGACATTTTAAAGCTCTGGATAACAAGAAAATTGCATTATAGAGTTGCCACCAAATTTCCCCTAAAACAAAATTTCAAGGCATGGGGCCTGGAGATCTCGCAGAACTACAGCTGATCCCCAGACGACAGAAATCAGTTCCCCTAGAGAAAATGGCTGCTTTGGAGGATGGACTCTGTGGCCATTTATGCATGGTCAATTTTGATGCTCACTCAAAACTCTTTTTTTAAATGCAACTTTAAAAATGCCTATTCATGGTCCCTACGCAAAAGGAGAAATTCCAACCCCCCACTCGCCTGCTCCTTCATTCCTGTTTGCATAGCCATGAGCAGGTGCATAGCTAATGTGCCGCAGTTATTTTGCGTGGTTTCTTCAGGAGATTCTTCGGGGTAAACACCAAAGGTCGCGTTAAATGGGCTCTTAAGTAATTTAAAGCAGATATGTGCCGGCTTTGCAGTCACTTCTAGAATGACAGTTCAGCATGAAAAATTCAAAAAAATGTGCGGGGCAATTCAGCCTAGATCGCGCTGCTAATTACCATGCATAAATGGCCTATGACATTATACTCCACTGGGGTCCCTCCCCTCCCCAAACCCCACCCTCCCCAAGCTATACCCCAAATCTCCGGATATCTCCCACCCTGGATTTGGCAACCTCATCCTTTGATAGGGTTGCCAGGTCCCTCTTCACAACCGGTGGGAGGTTCTGGGTTGGATCCTAAGGAGAGTGGGTTTGGGGAGGGGAGGGACTTCAATGCCATATAGTCCAATTGACAAAGCGGCCATTTTCTCCAGGTAAACTGATCTCTATCGGCTGGAGATTAGTTGTAATAGCAGATCTTCTGCTAGTACCTGGAGGTTGGCAACCCTAGCCTTTGACCTTCCCCCCCTTCCTGGCATTTTCCTAGCCAGAAACAGCCCCAGGGAACTGCTGTTTATCCCACTGGGGAAACCTAATGGCTGCCATAAGTACAATATTCCCCAGTGGCCAAAGAGCAGCTCCTTGGGGCCATTTCAGATTGGGAAAATGCCATTGGGAACAAGGCTGAAGCCCCTTCCCCCATGATCCCAGTCTGAATCAGGCACCCAACACAGACCTCATGGAGAACACCAAGATCAGCGAATATATAGCCAGGCCCCAGTGTCATAGCTGAGCAGTCAAAAAAGCTTCACATTGCAATACAAACACACATAGAGGCAACTGCCCCCTCTCCAGAAAGTCCCCCCCAGTTGCCAACCTCCAGGTATTAGCTGGAGATCTCCCACTATTACAACTGATCTCCAGCCAATAGAGATCAGATCACCTGGAGAAAATGGCTGCTTTGGTAATTAGACTTGATGGCATTGAAGTCCCTCCCCTCCCCAAACCCCACCCTCCTCAGGCTCCACCCCAAAAACCTCCCGCCGGTGGCGAAGAGGGACCCGGCAACCCTAACCAGGACAAAAATAAATAAAAATCATAGCATTGTGGAAGGGCAGAGTAACTAACATGGGAAGAAATAATCTCCTTTCACTTGCAAAAATGTATTCAAATATTTCCCAGCCATCACTTTGCGCTGCAGCTGATGGAAACTCTGTTTTTTTTTCTCAGCCTTCCAAACTGAACCAGGAGGCTGAGAAAATGACAATTCTCAACCCCCCAGATAGGAAGTGACAGCAGGGGAGCACTTGGACCTTCCCCAGATAAATAGGCTTCTTTTGCAACAGGAAGCTTTTGTTGTTGAGGTGGGGGTGGGGGCTGGCCTGGCAAGGGTGGATGTAAGCTGCAGAGAGCAGATGCAAGACCCATTCTGAACGAATCCCAGATCTGAGGGCTCTTCTGCATGCCCAATGCAAAAATGGAGCCAGGCTAAGTTCTACCTCAAGCAAAATGTCAAGGCAGATTTGGGAAAGAGAAATGCTTCCAAAATCCTCCTCATTCAAAGTTCAGAATTCCAAATGACCTCATTTTGTTTCTGAAATGAAATTAGTACTTAAAGCATTCTCCGCTGTTCCATACTTCATTTCTGAATTTTTGAAGGAAGTGCAGCGGGCTCAGTTTGACAAAGCTTTCAGTTTTGCCAGTTCATTTGCATCTTTTCTTCCCCCTTTCTATACTGCTAATAGGAAGGTTGCCAGGTCCCTATTCGCCACCAGCAGGAGATTTTGGGGGTGGAGCATGAGGAGGGCGGGGTTTGGGGAGGGGAGGGACTTCAATGCCATTGAGTCCAATTGCCAAAGGGGCCATTTTCTCCAGGGGAACTGATCTCTATTGGCTGGAGTTCAGTTGTAACAGCAGGAGATCTCCTGCCACCACCTGGAGGTTTAGAAAACAACAGCACAAGGCTCAATGTCTATCTTTTTCTTATTGAATTCAAATAATCATAAAAATCATAAAACATAGAATAGTCTTGTATAATCAGACAGTGTTACAAGGTACAATATAAACCAAATGTGTGAAAGACACAAAGTAATTAAAGTTCTTTCCTTGTATATTCAGGAAATAGATGTCAGGTGAATTCCATCAGCAGCACAGTCCATGAAAATCCACAGTGGTACAGGAAATCCGAAGAGAAAATAGTCCCAAAAAGAATGCTCCAAAAAATTATGTTCCAAAAAATTAGAACCAAAACGACACTTCCGGATCAGTGCACGTTTTGCAATAAACTTGCTTCATCAGTTGTTTATTTGTCCTTTCTTGGCATATGTAATGTGTAATTAACCGGGTACAAAGACCTCTGAAAAAGATATGGAGTATACTAGCAGTATAAATGCACAAAAATACATAAAAATTACATTCTAATACTTTCCTAAAGGTTTAAAGGCTTACCCTTCAAAGACCAGCAGACCCTCTGGGTGCTTTCTCGTTGCTGGTGTGGAGTAAGATTTTGGTATGGTTTAAATTACTGAACCAGCAGTCTCCCAGCTGAACCTAATCTAATTCGTGGAACCTTCTTAAAGAAAACATGCTAGATCGAATTCATTATTTAATCCTGTAGGGGACATTGTTTTAAAAAGATAGACAAATCTCATTTCTTGTCTGTGTAGCAATTTCATAACATCTTCACGGTGATAAGGACATGGTTTATATTGCCATAGGGCAAAAAATAACAAATCATTTTCGGAATGCCCCTTTTGTAGGTAGTGGCTTGTGAGTGGCGCGTCCAAATTCTTGGAGCGTATACGTGCCCTGTGTTCACCAATACGTAGCTTTAATTGTCTGGACGTTGAACCCACGTACATCAAAAAACATGGACACAAAATGGTGTAAACGACATTTTGTGAAAGACAATTGGTGAATTGTTGCAATTTAAATCCACCAGTTAGAACTGGTGGAACTTACTTCTTTGATTGGTAAGCTGTAAGCACAGACCGAACAGGTGCCACATTTATGATGGCCACTAATATTAACGCCTGTTTTGCTACTGGTAGAATCTGTTTTTATTAAATGATTGTAAATTGAAGAGGTTTTTCTGAGTCCAAATATAGGTAGTTAAGCGCACCCTGGTACATTGTATAGGACGTGCCAGTGGCGGCGTATGATTTTTTTTATTTAACAGGTAAGGTGATTGTACTCCAGAGAGGCATGAATCTTCGGTGATGAATTTTTCAATTTCATATTGGGATGAAGCAACGAATCATGGTCCCTCCTGGACACCTAGGACTGAGCTGTTTCTAAAATAGAACTAGCATAACCCCTATGAAGCAGCTTCTTGTTTAGATCTTGTGCTGCTACGAGATGTCCAGAAGGGACCGTGATTCGTTGCTTCATCCAGGGTGCGCTGAACTACCTATATTTGGACTCAGAAAAACCTCTTCATTTTACAATCATTTAATAAAAACAGATTCTACCAGTAGCAAAACAGGCGTTAATATTAGTGGCTGTAAATTTAATTTGCAACAAGTCACCAATTGTCTTTCACAAAATGTCGTTTACACCATTTTGTGTCCATGTTTTTTGATATACGTGGGTTCAACGGCCAGACAATTAAAGCTACGTATTGGTGAACACAGGGCACGTATACGCTCCAAGAATTTGGACGCGCCACTCACAAGCCACTACCTACAAAAGGGGCATTCCGAAAATGATTTGTTATTTTTTGCCCTATGGCAATATAAACCATGTCCTTATCACCGTGAAGATGTTATGAAATTGCTACACAGACAAGAAATGAGATTTGTCTATCTTTTTAAAACAATGTATCCTACAGGATTAAATAATGAATTCGATCTAGCATGTTTTCTTTAAGAAGGTTCCACGAATTAGATTAGGTTCAGCTGGGAGACTGCTGGTTCAGTAATTTAAACCATACCAAAATCTTACTCCACACCAGCAACGAGAAAGCACCCAGAGGGTCTGCTGGTCTTTGAAGGGTAAGCTTTATCTTCTCTAAACCTTTAGGAAAGTATTAGAATGTAATTTTTATGTATTTTTGTGCATTTATACTGCTAGTATACTCCATGTCTTTTTCAGAGGTCTTTGTACCCGGTTAATTACACATTACATATGCCAAGAAAGGACAAATAAACAACTGATGAAGCAAGTTTATTGCAAAACGTGCACTGATCCGGAAGTGTCATTTTGGTTCTAATTTTTTTGGAACATAATTTTTTGGAGCATTCTTTTTGGGACTATTTTCTCTTTGGATTTCCTGTACCATTGTGGATTTTCATGGACTGTGCCTGCTGATGGAATTCACCTGGCATTTATTTCCTGAATATACAAGGAAAGAACTTTAATTACTTTGTGTCTTTTACACATTTGGTTTTTATTGTACCTTGTAACACTGTCTGATTATACAAGACAATTCTATGTTTTATGATTTTTATGATTATTTGAATTCAATAAGAAAAAGATAGAGAGACATTGAGCCTTGTGCTGTTGTTTTCTAAACCAGTGTTTGTTCAGCATACGTTTTATTTCTTAAGCTTATACCTATACTATGGCTCAGAAGTTAGACATGTTTAGCTTTACTAGCTCAGACAAAGATCGAATATTTAAAATGTTACCTAAAAGACAGGCAACCAAGGAAATTCAAAATGCAGACATGGCTAAAGTATGGAATGCACTTAAAAGACATATTAGATCTGAATCGCATGCCGTCACCCTATCCGAATACATTGATAACAATATAATACCGAGGGGTTTACGAGTACAAAAATCTCCTGCTTTATATCGTTTGGACAAAGAATTCAATGATAAATGGATGGCTATTCTGATAAGTGTTCAGTGGATCTGATGATGTTGATCATTGAGAGATCCCTTAAAGAGGCAGAGCTAGCGAAAGAGGAGGCAGAAAAATTAAAAACTGAGGTTAAAACGTCTATCTCAGATGAAGCATTTGAGTCACAGTTGACTCAGTTGGAGAATGACTTAGCTAAATATGGATCTGATATTGAAACTTATAAACATCGTAAATTCCTTCGGGACCAAGAAGACTATGCTCTTGATAGAGTGTATTTCTGGCATGGCAAAAATGCTAAACAACGTCCTTTTAAAGGTAGATTTGGCTCAGGCAGAAATTCCGGCTCTGAGGATTCGTCCGCCGAGAGAGGTGGTTCCAGCATCTTGAGTGGAGGCTCCTTCGGTTCAACTTATCATCTTCATCCCACCAGGCAGGATTTTTCTTATGCCCCAAGAACACAATGGGAGCCACGTCGGAAACAACAAACCTCACAGTTAATCTCTCCTCGCGGAGGCTTACACCTGAGAAGGAACACATACTCAACCTAGGTCTGGGCTTTGTCCCTACTCGCCTGCTACAGTGGGAAACCCCCTGCCCTGCATCCCTGGTTGTTTTGCCCCTGTTTGGTAGAATGGAGTGGGAAATTGGGGGGGGGGTGCTGTGTTGGTAAAATCATAGAGTTCCAGGGGAATCCTATAGCATTGTGTTTCCAGGTTAGTGCCAGAAGTAATGTAGTGTGGGCATGACCCCCTATTAACTCCAACCCCAACTCCTAAGCCTCCTGCTGCTTGCCAGCACTCAAGCTGGCAACCTCACAAAATGGAACATGCTCAAATTTCAGAATCAATTTCTGAATTTATACAGAAATTAACATTACATTTTATTGGACCAAACTAGAGAAATCAATAATCCCCTAATTTTCAGGTTCTTGCTCAAGGAAAGCATCTAAGGATATTAAAGGGACAGAAATAATGTCTTGAAAGGACTAGTAAAATTCTACATTGGGCCCAAATTTATTACTATAATCAGACAGGTGCATTCGTAGTCTAACAGGGAATAAGGAGTGAACATTGTGCAGTGACATCTTAAGCACACGGAAGCATTTTATATCACGCACAAGGAACCTTTTGCCTAAATTAATTTGGAGTGCTCTAAAGTGCTTGGCTTCTAACATGAGAGCTATTAGAATTAACTTTTTGCTGGAAGTCACTTTTTCACCTGAAAGCCATTCTGCCTATCCTAGATGTGCGAGAGGGGAGTTTGATTACCTAATAGTGAGAGACACATACTCGTTTCCACAGGTCTTAGGTTGTCTAGATGCAAAAGGGTGTGCTATCGACTCTTATTGCCTTGAAAAGCGGAGGTTGGCAGCTTGGCACGAAGGGGTAAGCGGCATCAGTCCAATTTTTCTCTTTTACACAAGTTTGAAAGGTACAGGGGTCCTGCCATCTTTTGCATTTGATCACCCTATCGGCCACTGCGGCCTCCAAAAACAGAATCAGAGGAAGCAAGCCTAGGCATGTCTACTCAAGAAGTAGTCCCATGTTACTCAGTGGGGCTTTATTCCCAGGGAAATGTCTTTAGGATTGCAACCAGAAGTGATATATGGGATTGTATGCTGTAAAGTAGGAAACATGAAGGATGGTTAAGGTTGCCAACCTCCAGGTACTAGCTGGAGATCTCCTGCTATTACAACTGATCTCAAGTTGATAGAGATTAGTTCACCTAGAGGAAATGGCAGCTTTGGCAACTGGACTCTATGGCACTGAAGTGCCTCATCTCCCCAAACACTGCCTTCCTCAGGCTCCACCCCGAAAACCTCCCACTGGTTGTGAAGAGAGACCTGGCAACCCTAAGGATGGTCCTATCAGCAGCCAGCAGCCATACTGGATAAATAAAACTTCCAAACTCAGAGGCACTGCACCTCTGAGTGCCAGTTTTGGGGAGGCAAGTTGGGGGGGGGGGCAGAAACAGATAAAGGCTGTTGCCATCGTGTTTTTCTTATAGACTTCCTAGAGGCATCTGACTGGCCAGTATGGGATCTAGAGGGACCTTTGGTTTGATCCCATAAAGCTTTTCTTAAGTTCTTATAAGGTGATCTCATTTTATCATCACAACAACATTGTGGGCTAGTTTTATTGTAAGAGACAATGACCTGCCCAATGTGACTTGGCAAGAAACATGGCCAAGCAGGGATGGGAGTCTGGTTTTACAGAACATTGTAATTCAAAACATTTATCTGCCACTCTTCTGTCCGAGATGGTTACCCAAGATGGTCTACTATAACACTGAAAATATTGTGTATGAGAAAGCTATTCAGGAAAGCTAATAAGACAAACAGTTGGTCAACAGGAAATAAAAACATGCCTCCAGCAAAGTAAATGAAATAAACATCAGCAGTTCACCTATCAAAAGCCATCTGGAAAATTAGCACCATTATAACTCTATGCTGAAAAGCCAGTAATGAGAGAGTAAGAGGGACCTCCCTAAAAGAGTTCTATTTATTTATTTAATTCATTTATACCCTACCTTTCACCCCAATGGGGACCAAAGATGCCTTAAATCATTCTCCCCACCTGCATTTTATCCTCAGTGAAGGGATAAATAGGTTAGTATCATTGGCCCAAGGTCACTCAGCGAGCTCTCATGGCACAAGCAGGGGTTCCAACACTCTTGACCACTACACCACACTGGCTGTCACTGAATTCACTATCAGGTGGTGTTATAAGAAAGGCCCTGCGCTAAGTAATTGCCCAACACCCAATTAGGGTTGCCAGGTCCCCCCTGACCACTGGCGGGGGAGGGTTGATAGGTAGGGTTGCCAGCTCCAGGTTGGGAAACTCCTGGAGATTTGAGGGGGGGGGAGCCTGGGGAGGACAGGGACCTCAGTGGGGCATAATGCCATAGAGTCCACCCTCCAAAGCAGCCATTTTCTCCAGAGGAACTGATCTCTGTAGTCTGGACAAGAGCTGTAATTCCAGGGGCTCCCCAGGTCCCACCTGGAGACTGGCATCCCTACACCCAATAGACTTCTGATGGCAGATGAACACAAACTAAGACTACCACACTGGATCAGATCATCGGTGCATCTAGCTTGTTTACTCTGATTGGCAGAGCTTCTGAATAAAAGGTTAGCTGCTGCTTTGTCTTCTCTGGTCATGACGGTCTGCCGAAAATCATATATGTACAGTCCAAGAACAGAAGTCTGCACTGAGCATGCTGCTGAAGGTGCAAGAACTGCCAGCCAATTAAACTGTCAGCCTGAGTCATTTAATCATGAGAGTTAATCAATTAATTTATTAAATCTGCATACATGTGAATATTCATAAAACAATTGTTTAAAGAAAAAACAGATGCATACTACTGGACTCGAATCTGGCTATAAACATATACACCACAGTATGCTCCTTCTTAGAAGAAGCATTCTTGAATCTTGTGCTTGAGGGGAGGATGCCTCTTCTACCATCTTAATCTTTTATAAGTGTTTATATGAAGAAAATTAACATTTCTCTTTTTAAAATGTTGCGCAGATCAACAAGGGTACCAAAAGTCTTCTCACTGATTATCCTGTGAATCAATTAACATTTGCAGCCCTACTTTTCAGATAGAATTTTAACATTTAAATGGAAGAGAGGCTAACCTTTTCAGCAGGTGATAGGAATTTCCAAGAGACCTCTGGCTTTTCTGCATTTTCTCCCAGTACTTATCTGTGGACTTGGGGACTATGCAAAAATGTACTAGGAACAACTGATGGTCCCTGGGCCACACTGTAAGAACTGCTGTTCTTCTAGCCAATGTACCACCCTGGCTCCAGGGGGTAGTTACGTGTATAGAGCAGAGATTTAATTTTGGAAAGTATCTCCTCACATCGTCTGCAACAAGAATATGGCATCTCTGAGAGGCTGAATGCCAAAAAGCAAGCATTTGGAAATTTCTCTCTGTGATACAAACACACTTGCAAGCAATTCTGTTTGCCAGTTACCATTTCTCTGCTTTCCAATCTCTTCTCTCTATTTCCCTCTTTCTGTTATTAGCATTAAACATTTATAGTACAGTTGCACCCAAGAGGACTTTGATCAGGAATGAAGCCCAGTTCTGTCTCTTCATATATTTTTTCTCTGTCTGAACTACATCCCAGGCAGCCTTCCTATTTTTCTGGTGAATTAACAAAAACCTTAAGTACTTTCCGCTCCCTCCCTGAAGTCCAGGTTCTGCCATTGCCCCAGACCACCATCTGCAGTTTCTTTGGATGCACCTGTTTAAATGGTCCAGCACAAAATTTGAGACACATTCTAGTAGATGTAATTCCCTAGGACAGGCAAAGCCAAGCCAGGAAATGGCAGCGCCTAAAGGAATCTGGCGCCCTGATCTGGATGGCCCAGGCTAGCCTGATTGCATCAGGTCTCAGAAGCTAAGTAGTGGTTGGAACCATTTAGTAATTGGATGGGACCAAAGAATGTCAGGGATGTTGTGCAGAGGAAGGCAATGGCAAACCACCTCCGTCTCTTGCCTTGAAAACCCTACAGACTCACAATAAGTCAGCTGTAGCTTGATGGCACTTTCAACCACCTCCATCAGATGTGGAAACCTGTTCTACATTGTTTCATAGTACTGGAAGCTTCTGAGTTTTTTTAGGGTTTTTTTTTTAAGAAATGCTTGTCAAAATGCTTTGTACAGGTATTTAGACAAATGTATTTTGTACTTTATATTTCACAGTATATATGTTTGGCTCTTGCTTTGAAACCCCTACGGGGTTGCCATAAATCAGCTGCGACTTGACGGCTAGGGCTGACAGCACCAAGGTGGGAAATACCTGGAGATTTTAGGGGTGGAGCCTAAGTAGGACAAGTTTTGGGGAGGGGAGGGACTTCAATGGGTTATAAAGCCATAGAGTCCACCTTCCAAAGGGACCATTTTCTCCAGGCGAACTGATTGCTTGGAGATCAGTTGTAATGGTGCAAGATCTCCAGCCATCACCTGGAGAATGGCAACCCTATTGATACACACACTCACACACACGGGACTCTGGCAGGTGACAGGCAGTGCCACTACAGAATCATAAAGTTGGGGCAGAGCCTGAGGAAGTCAAGAATAGGGGCTCCCAACCTGGGTGAGCCTGTGGCCACTTTTGATATTCTGCTAAAGAGTATTGCAGACTGCCACAAAACAGCTGCCCAAGCAGCACAGCTAATCGCAAAATGGCTGCTGGGGGCGGGGGGGTGTTGGAAGGTCCCACTAAATGTTGGCAGGTTCTAAACTAGCATCCTGCTGTGACAAAGGATGCTGCTTCTGAATGGATGAATGCTGCAGACACAAAGGCACGGCCTCCAATCCTGGGCTCTTTGGAAGCATTTCCTGCGGTTTAGAGGTGGATGAAAGTTGGGATTGGATCTTTGATTGGGGGAACTGACAGTATTTGGCTTCAGTTCCCAAAGAACAAGAAAGATTTGCTCCTTGCACGGCTACAGGGAACGGTTGCCAGGTTGCCAAGCTCCAGGTGCTGCCTGGAGAACTCCCACTATTACAACTGATCCCCAGACAACAGCTATCAGTTCCCCTGGAGAAAATGGCTGGTTTGGAGGGTGGACTCTCTGGCACTATATACCAATGAGGTCCCTCCCCTCCCCAAACCCCACCTTCCCAGGCTCCACCCCCAAAGTCTCCAGGTACGTTCCAACCCAAAGTTGGCAACCCTATTCTGGGCCCCAAAGACATAAGAAAATCCAGCCAAGCTGAGAGCACACAGCTGTGACACATCTGTCTGAGATTAATGCTTTGATAGTCATAGAGTTGATAGTGAGAAATTTGAAGCACACTGGGTTGTTTTTTTTCCTCCTTGGAGTTTCTTCCTAAAGCTCAAATAGCAAGCGAGCTCCAGAAATACAGTGGTAGACACCATGGCACCTTTGGCCACCACATTGGGGATCAGTTGTCTAGAGTACTCTGGATTGCCATAGTGGTTAAGTAGTGGTTAAGAGTGGTGGACTCTAATCTGGTGAACCGGGTTGGTTTCCCCACTCTTACATATGAAGCCAGCTGGGTGACCTTGGGCTAATCACAGTTATCTTTGAGTTTTCTCAGCCTCACCTACTTCACAAGGTCTCTGTTGTGGGGAGAGGAAGGGAAGGAGATTGTAAACCAATTTGAAGGGAAGGAGATTATAAACTGGTTTGATTCTCCTTTAAAAGGGTTAGAGAAAAACGGCATATAAAAGACAATTCCTCCTCCTCTTCTTCTTCTCTGGACTAAACTAGACCGGATAGAAAGATCCAAGTATATCGCAAGTATTTCAATGTACATATAAAACAGACTGGTGAGTAGGGTTGGCAGGTCCCCCATGGCTACGGGCGGGGGATGGGGGATAGAGTTGCCAGATCCAGGCTGAGAAACTCCTAGAGGTTTGGGGATGGAGCTTGGGGAGGACAAGGACCTCAGTGGGATACAAGGCCATAAAGTCCACCATCCAAAGCATCCATTTTCTCCAGGGGGACTGATTTCTGTTATTGGGAGATGAGCTGTAATTATGGGGGATCTCCAGGTCCCACCTGGAGGCTGGCATCCCTATTGGTGAGACTTTATTTTTTAAAAACAAAATAAAAGAGTGCAGAGATGAGGGGAACTGAACCCTGTCCCTCCTCTGCCTTACCTTGTTGGTCTTCATTGTCTGAAGTATTTCTTCTTTTAGAAACTTGCCCATATCTAGAACTGGCACCAAGCTAGGAGAACAATGCTTCCAACATAGAAGTGTAGTAGGGTTGCCAACTTCCAGGTACTAGCTGGAAATCTCCCACTATTACAACTGACCTCCAGCCAATAACAGATCAATTCACCTGGAGAAAATGGTCGCTTTGCCAATTGGACTCTATGGCATTGAAGTCCCTCCCCTCCCCAAGCCACGCCTTACTCAGGCTTTGCCCCAAAAACCTCTCACTGGTGGTGAAGAGGGACCTGGCAACCCTAGAGTGTAGAGAAGTAAACTGCGGGAGGAGGCAGAACTTAGCTCCCATCACCTACACACTGCATTTTGGTTAAAAAAGAAAGCTCCGCTCCACCTCCTCCCTCACTCATGCTTTACACATGAATGGAAAGATGTGTGAATAAATTAAACATGGAGTCTTCCCTTACATTTTTCTGAGACCCAAAAGAGATAGCAAGAGTTTGCTGGTGAGTCTGAGTTACTTATCCAAGTTAACATCCAAGTTAACACCCTCCCACACAACAAGAAGCACAAAGAAAAAGCCTCCAGACAAACACAAATCTTTTTTGTGAGAGTCATCTTGGCGACAGCTCCTCAGCAGGCCTGACCAGAACTGATCTCTTTTTCAGCCCCAATAAAGTGAGCCAGCCAGGGAGTTGGTGCCAGGCCTAGACTCCACAGAAAGAAGTTCCAAGAATGTGCACAGATCTTTTCCCTTTTGGGATCATGGCCATTGTTTTAAAGGCTGGAAAGCAGGGATTAGATAGAAAGAAGAGAAGTAGGGGTGCCAACTGGCAAGTTTTTAAAAAATTGGTCCAAGCAGTAAAATTAAGTTATGGTAGGTTGCCAGTATTGAATTTGGGATGCCAGTAAGATTCAGATTTTTACTGCATCCTTTATTAAGCCAGCATCCTATTCTAAAAGGGTCCATTCAAATTCTAGAGCTAACCTGCTAAACTGACCCTTGCTAGCCTTGCTCTCGATGGACCATGAACACATGAAGCTGCCTTATACTGACTCAGACCTTTGGTCCATCAGAGTCAGTATTTTCTACTCAGACCGCAGCAGCTCTCCAGGGTCTCAGGCAGAGGTCTTTCACATCACCTACTTGCCTAGTCCCTTTAACTGGAGATGCCGGGAATTAAACCTGGGATCTTCTGCATGCCAAGCAGATGCTCTACCACTGAGCCACAGCCCCTCCCCAATCCCCAGGATTGGGATCAGCCAATATGACTGTTTCCTTTCCTTTGGGTTTCATATGCTGCCATATCATCGGTTTCATTTTGCCTCGTTTTTATTGTTGTCATTGATTATGATTTTGCATCTATTACATCATTTATATGTTATTTATTATAAGTCTTGCACTGTTGGTATGCAACTGACACAAAGCCAAGGCTGAAAAAAGCTATTCGTTTTAGCAGCAACACATTTGATGTGAGAAAAGAGGCAAGATAAAAAAGACTCTCTCGGGTTCCTTTCTTGCAAGGGAGAAAATGGGGATCTTTGAACCAAACTAGACATTTTTTTGAAATTCAATCTCCTCCCTAGCAAAGATATTTCAACTCAAAATTAGTCAGCTATAGGAAGGAAGGGAATACAATTCTGAATAAAAATATATAAGATCTGGGGAGAAATAAGTTAGATATAAGCTAGAGTTACCAACCTCCAGGTACTAGCTGGAGATTTCATGCTATTACAACTGATCTGCAGCTGATAGAGATCAGTTCACCTGGAGAAAATGGCCACTTTGGCAATTGGACTCTATGGCATTGAAGTCCCTCCCCTCCCCAAACCCCACCCTCCCCAGGCTCCACCAGAATGTGCCCATATCCATGGTATAAGGACATAACTATACAGCAAAACAATAGTTCTTATAATTGCACAGCACAATGCCTTTCATTTCATCTGGTCCCCTGGTACAGGGAGGCTTGTCATAAAAATTCTACACAATGCACAAGGATAGGTTATATAGAACTGAAACACAGCCAGCTCTGGGATGATAGGTGATAGGTTTAGCAGAGCATAGCTAAATGCTACCCGGACAATGAGAATGCAAATAGTGTAGAATGCCTGTTTCAATTGGTATTGGTGGGTGATTTAATGGAAAAGGCCTGGGGTTGAACTCTGGGAAGAATGCTAGCATTCTGATTTATACTCTCCCCCACCCCCAAAAGGGCTCCTGTGCCAACCAGAAATTTGAAAGATGTAGCATTACTAAGTACAGAAATAGCAGGGTTGGAGAAAGTGAACTCTATTTCATTTTTGCCTGATACATAGCCATCAAAGGGGCAAATGTCTTGCCGGAACAAAATCAGGCTGCCCTGAAAGTTAGTCATCTGCACCAGCAGAGGGTAACATAAATAAACAACGCTTTGCAGCCCTTAGTGGTGGATTGCATGCAATGCAGCCCAAACTAGGGTTGGTTCGCAGTTTTCATCCCTGCCATTTTGGTCAGAAAATCCACCAATACACTTTGTTTCACCCTTGAGCAAATCAAACCTGTGGTTCTTTATTTCCCACCTTGTTGTTGCCTTGTACTAATTTTTTGCCATCAAAGGCATGCATTTTTCAACATCATGTGTGCATCTATATATCAGCAGTATACTAGGGCTGTCAAAAAAAAAAAATTCGGTACAGTTCGGATTCGGCCGAATTTGGCCCTTGTGGGTTCGGTACGTGCCGAAGTCCGAACTCCCCCACTTCGGATCCGTTCAATTCGGCGGGAATTCAAAGTTCGGGAAAAAAATTCGGCCGAATAAAGCCATTAAAAACACAACCGCGCCTTTCCGCGGCTCTGGGGGGGGGGCATTTTTGGGCTTAGAGGTCCCAAACTTTCAGCAGAGCTTCAAAGGACGTATATTGAAAGACTCCCCAAGTTTTGTAAAGATTGGGTCAGGGGGGGCTGAGATATGGGCCCTGAAAGGGGTCCCCCCCACCCTTAATGTGGATCTCTCTGCAGAGCTTGCCGCCCACGCACAAAGCTCCCGGCCCGACAAACAGCTGATGAGAGCAAGGGCGGGGCAGGTGCTAAGAACTTTGCAAAGCAACACAACTGCAGAGCAACCCCTTTGCAAATATGCAAAGGGCGGGGCAGGTGTGAAGAATTTTGCAAAACAATACAACTGCAAAGCAACACAAGCACGCAATGCAAAACCTTTGCAACAGTGCATAGCAACACCTGACACCTGGGAGTTTGCATACCATGGAAAGGGACAGAGGCAGCTAGCTATGCATAATGAGCAGGAGGGGGTGGAATGTCTCCTTTTGCATTGGACTTGGGACCAGGCAGATGCATTCTTTAAGTCACCATTTGAAAACCAGTTTTGAGCAAGCATCAATAACCTAACTGATCTTATGAATGAGGAAAAACCTGAAGAATAAAAATGAAGCCCCCCCTCAAACCAGGGAGAGAGAGACTGGAGGGGGAACACACACCCCAGGCAGAACCGGCAAAAGCCCCCTTTGGCTTCCCCCCCACCCACAGAAACTGCTCCCTCCCCCCACACACACACAGACTCTGCTTTCCCCCACACACACACACAGAAAAGAAAAAATATAGATTAAAGCCCCCAAAGGGGTCTTACTGTGGCTGTCTTCTGTTCCAGCAGGAGGGGCTGGGAGGCTGGGTAATCCAATATGATTCCATTTGTATCCAATATAAGATCCATATGTATGCATCTCTCGAGGGTGATCCATTCATCCCAATAGGGGAAAGGGGAAAGCCCATATCTCGGGGGGCCCTGACCCAATGTTTACAAAACTTGGGTGGTCTCTTAAAAAGCCTTGACTGAAGCTCCGCCGAAAGTCTGGGATCGGCACACCCAAAAATGCGCCCCCTGCAGCCATGGAAAGAGAAAAGGGGGGGAGCCAATATTTCAGCCCCCACTGAACCCATCTTTACAAAACTTGGGTGGTCTCTTAAGAGGGATTCTCTGAAGCTATGACAAAAGTTTGGGGGCTGAACCCCCAAAAAAGCGCCCCCTGCAGCCACGAAAATGGAAAAGGGGGGAGAGGAAAAAGGGGTGGAGCCCATATCTCGGGGGCCCCTGACCCAATGTTCACAAAACTTGGGGGGTATCTTAAGAAGCCTAGTCTGATGCTCCGCTGAAAGTTTGGGGTTGGCACACCCAAAAATGCGCCCTCTGCAGCCATGGAAAGAAAAAAGGGGGGGAGCCCATATCTCGGGACCCACAAAACTTGGGTGGTCTCTTAAAAAAACCTGTCTGAATATCCCCTGAAAGTTTGGGGTCGGTACCCCAAAAAATGCGCCCCCTGCAGCCACGGAAAGGAGCGAATGTGCACAAGCACCCCCTCACACACACATGAGGATTTCCCTCTCTCTCTCTCTTTCCCCGGCCGGCCGCACATCAGCTGATTCCTCCAGCACTCAATCCTGACTGATTGGCCAGAAGAAGACCCAGCTTGGCCACCGATTGGCCGGGGGAGGAGAATGCTGCTTACTGACGGTTATGCTGCTTACTGACGGCCGAATTGGCCGAATTTATTCGCCGAACTCCCGAACTCGCTGAATTCGGCCCCCCCGGTTGCCCGCCAGTTTTGAGTTCGGATCCGTCCGAACTAAAAACCGCCGAATCAAGGGAAATTCGGCTGATTTTCAGTTCGGGCCGAACCGAATTGACAGCCCTACAGTATACATTATACGTATGAACGACACACATTGTATGTACGAATACTGTAAAACTGCATGTCAAACCGTATTAGCTGCATAGAAACAAATCTAAAAATCAAAGAGTGAAAAGAAGAAGAGTTGGTTTTTATACCCTGATTTTCTCTACCTTTCTAAGGAGACTCAAACCGGCTTACAATCACTTTCCCTTCCTCTCCCCTACACCTTGTAAGGTAGGTGGGGCTGAGAGAGTTCAGAGAGAGCTGTGACTAGCCCAAGGTCGCCCAGCAGGCTTCATGTGTAGGAGTGGGGAGACAAATCCAGTTTACCAGATTAGAGTCCGCTACTCATGTGGAGGAGTGGGGAATCAAACCTGGTTCTCCAGATTAGAGTCCATTGCTCTCAACCACTACACCATGCTGGCTCTCAAGAGAATGAAATGTATTGACAAATAGTATAAATGAATATAAGAAGAAATAAGAAACTTTTGTTCATCCCTAAGCCAAACTCAAGCCTCTTGCAGGGCAATCTTAAGCAGAGTTACTCTCTGTTAAATCCACTGAAGTTCATGGGCTTAGAAGGGTAGTAACTCTGCTTTGTATTTCACTATCAACCAACCAAAGGGGCACCAAGAGACTCATCCCTGTAGGATGCTGTTTTCTGTCAAGCACAGGAAAATACTTATGGAAAGATGAACCTGCTCGTTTTTTTGTTGTTGTTTTTTCAATTCAGAGAAATGTCAACTTTGCCACAAGTTTGCAACAACAACAAAAAAGTTGTTATAATTTATCTGCAATTATTCCTTCTCATAAATGCACCTCTACACGGTGAAGCCAAAATAACTCTGTGAAATTCTTCCTATGAAATCTGACAGTGTATTTAACGTGCTTGTACTGTCCATTTGGGAGACATTTAGAACAGGGATAGATAAACTTGCAGGGCTTTCTCTCCTTATGGTGACATTTTTCTCTTAATCCAGTTGTGAACACAAACAAGGGCCAGGGGTGAAGATTTAACCATGCTCAAAGAGCCTTCTCCAGCCCAAGGAAAGTTCCTCCAAGCAGTTCTTCCTCCAAAACAAGAGCCACTTAAGTTGGAGGAAGGCCCCTTAGGCTGGAGGAACGCTCCAAACTTTGCTCAGCAGAGTGGTAGGATAGGGGTAGGATCCACCCCGAAAAAAACACAGAGTCTGCCTCCTATCAGACAGTTGATCAGACTGAGAGTGAATAGGCTGGAATAGGGAGGTGATAAGAAGGCTATCTCATTTGGTTTACCTACTATTTCCTCAGCTAAAGCCCTATACTCAATAGAGAGCCCAGACTGGTCTGCACCACTAATTCATAGTGAGTTCTCATCTTCTCATTATTTTCCAATATCTGTACGGCAGCTAGAACACTGATCGATCACATTTTCCCTCATCCCTTCTCCAACAACTACAAGGAGCTCCCATAATACTGGAACTCAGGGTCACCCAATGAAATTAATTCACAGTAGATTCAGAACATGCAATGAAAGTTCTTCAGACAAGGTATAAATGCCTTGTGGAATTTGCTGCTATTGGAGGTGGTGATGGTTGCCAACTCAGAGAGCTTTAAAATGAGATTGGTTAAATTCAAGGACAGTAAGTCTACCAACTTCTGTCAGCTAATAATAACTGCATGCCGTCAAGTCACAACTGACTTATGGTAACCCCAGGACTGTGACGTTTTCAAGGCAAAAGATGAGCAGAGGTGGTTTGACATTGCCTTCCTCTGCTTAGCAAGCCCAGTCTTCCGTGATGGTCTCCCGTCCCATCCAAGAACTGACCACGGGCAACCCTGCTTAGCTTCCAAGACCACAACCATCAGGCTGCTCAGGCTGCTTTTTATCAGCTCTGGTAGCTAAATAGAATTTCCAAGGTCAGCTCACCACTGTGGAAATCAAGATCCTGGACTAGACGGCTCTTTGCTTTGATCCAGTAGGGTTCATCTTACATTCCTTTTAAAAATCCTGCCAACACACATCCTAGTTTGAGAATTAGAACTTGGTTAGGAATTGAGTGTCTTTAACTCTCCATGCAAGTCATTCCGCTGGGTTAGTAAAAAAAACTGTACTATGTGATATGGGCTAGTCAGTCAAAAGGACCCTGAAGGAAAAGGGCAGCTCTCGACCTTAATGAAGCTTGTAAAAACCCTTGAGGCTAAACACATCGTAGGCTCCCCTGAATGCTTGACTTATATATAAAATATCTCAGAGTGGCAGCGAGCCTATAATTTCCAGGGTGGAAAACTTGCAAAAGTTGTGCTAGTGCCATAATCACAGTCAAATATTGTCTTCCGAAAATGGAACTGGGGATGTTCTTAACCTTTCCATCTCCAGATCAGCCGCTGGTTATGAGGGGGAACCTCATTTTTTAAAACCTGAAGTTTATAGCAAATAACTGTAGAGATTTCAAAGACCACTGTCTGAATTCTCTCCGGTTGTCAATATTTGTCAACGTATTTACTTTTGGAAAAGGGAAGGGGGACAATTCTGTAAAAAATCCAAACTTTCTATGGTTTAATGATCAGTGTAATCCTAAACAAAATTGCATCCTCCTAAGACCACTGAAGGCTGTTAACAAACACAGTAAATTTAGAAGTATGTAATTTGGTTTAGGATTGCAATGACCATCATTCATTTTTCTACTGTGGATGGTAAATGGGTTAACAGGTTAACTGACTTCACCAATAGGTATAAGATCAAAGGTTTCAGGGGTGATAGAAACAGGAATGACAAGATGTACAAAGAGTGTGGTGCAGTATTTAGAATGTTAGATGAAGATCAGGGAGACCTGGGTTCAAATTAGGACTGCCAGCTCCAAGGTGGGAAATACCTGGAGATTTTAGTGGTGGCGTCTGAGGAGGGTGGAGTTTGGGGAGGGGAGGGACTTGAGTGGGGTATAATACCATAGACTCCAGCTTCCAAAGCAGTCATTTTCTCCAGGTGAACCGATCTCTGTCGCCTGGAGATCAGTTGTAATAGTGGGAGATCTCTAGCCACCACTTGGAGGTTAGCAACCCTAGTTCAAATCTCCATTCTTCCATGAGGCTCAGCGATTGGCCTTAGACCAGTAGTGTCTGTAAGGATTAGGGTTGCCAGGTCTCTCTTTGCCACCAGTGAGAGGTTTTGGGGGCAGAGCCTGAAGAGGAAGGGGTTTGGGGTGGGGAGGGACTTCAATGCCATAGAGTCCAAAAGCCAAAGCAGCCATTTTCTCAAGGGGAACTGATCTCTATCAGCTGGAGATCAATTGTAATAGCAGATCTCCAGCTACTACCTGGAGGTTAAGCAAAAATCAAGCATAGATACCTATAGACAAGCTGGGTAAAGATAATGGTATCAAGCTCAAAATAGTATGCAAAAGTGATGTATTAATTACAAGTGCAGATATTATACAAAAATACAAAGAATGTGTAGCATAAAGCTACTCAAAAAAGGCAAATAAATTTCAAAGGTAAGTACAATGACTTGTTCATTTTTCTGTTCACCCTCATGAGAAATTAATGCAATGGTTCCATAGTTGCTGCAATCTTTGGCATCTCCTTTTTTCAGAACTGGAATGTAGATTGAGCATTTCCAGTCTGTGGGTTGTTGTTTTGTTTTCCATATTTGTTGACATATTCTTGTTAAAATTTTAATGGACTCTGTTTCTGTGGTTTGGAATAGCTCTATTGATATCCCATCTATTCCTGGTTATTTTTTTTCCTCCATATTGCTTTGAGTGCAGTTTTCACTTCACTTTCTAGAACTGCAGATTCTTCTTCAAAGATTCTTTTTTGAAGGAATCTGTCTTCCTTTAATCTCTTCTGTATAGTTCTTCAGTATATTGTTCCCATCTTTTTCTTTATTTTGTCCTGTTCATGTATTTCCGTGTTTATATTTCAGCATGCCTAACCATACTTTGAATTTCCCTTTGATTTCTTGGATCTTGTGGAACAGATCTCTTTTTCTCCCTTTTTTGTTGTTCTCATCTATTTCTTTACACTGATTATTACAATAGTTTTCTTTGTCTCTACATGCAAGTTGCTGGAATGCTGCATTTAGTCTTCAGATTCTATTTAAGTCATCTTTTACTTTTGCTTCTGGTCTATCTTTAGCAATTTTAAGAGTTTCATTGGTCACCCATTGAGGCTTTTCATTTCTTTTGGCCAGAGGAATTGTCTTCGTAGCCAAAAGAAATGAAAAGCCTCAATGGATGACCAATAAAACTCTTAAAATTGCTAACGTCTCATCTAATCAGACCCATATGCTGCCCTGACCTCCTTGGAGGAAGGGTGGAATAAAAATAAAGTAAATAAGTGTTAACTGAACTCTGCATAGCTGGAATTTGGGTTCTGGGAAGATTTCTGAGTGACCCTAGCTTCATTCTTTGAGCTTCCAATTAAGCTTATCCAAGTCTCCAGTTTTTAAATTCAGAAAGCCAGGGAAGGACTTTGCAAAACAAAAACCATGCACCACCATCTATTAGGACCAACCAAATTATCACAAAATTGTGTGCAAGCTTTTGAGCTCTGTGGAACTCTTCATTATGCTTAGGGCTGTCGATTCGGTTCGTCCTGAACTGAAAAACAGCAGAATTTCCCGATTCGGCGGTTTTTAGTTTGGATGGAAACGAACTCAAAAAAGGCGGGAAAATGGGGAGCCGAATTCTGTGAATTCATGGTGTTCGGCAAATAAATTCGGCAAATTCGGGGTTCGGCACAGCAGCATAATTGTCAGTTAGTAAGCAGCATTCTCCTGCAGCCAATCGGTGGCCAACCTGGGTCTTCTTCTGGCCAATCAGTTTGAGCGATTGAGTGCATGAGCCCAGCTGCTGCACGGCCCGGGAAAACAAAGAGAGAGTATCTGTTTGTGTGTGAGAGAGAAATCTCGTGGGGGGGTGCTTGTGCACATTCGTTCCTTTCCATGGCTGCAGGGGACGCATTTTTAGGGGTAGAGACCCCAAACTTTCAGCGGAGCTTCAAAGGACCCTTCTTGTGAGACCCTCCAAGTTTTGTAAACATTGGGTCAGGGGTCCTGAGATATGGGGCCCGAAAGGGGTCCTCCCCTTAATGTGCATTTTTATTCCATTTAAAGCACACATTAGCTCCTTTCCGTGGCTGCAGGGAGCGCATTTTTGGGGGTAGAGACCCCAAACTTTAAGCGGAGCTTCAAAGGACCCTTCTTGCGAGAACCCCCAAGTTTTGTAAACATTGGGTCAGGGGGTCCCGAGATATGGGGCCCGAAAGGGGTCCTCCCCTTAATGTGCATTTTTATTCCATTTAAAGCACACGTTTGCTCCTTTCCGTGGCTGCAGGGGCACATTTTGGGGGGTAGAGACCCCAAACTTTCAGCGGAGCTTCAAAGGACCCTTCTTGCGAGACCCCCCAAGTTTTATAAACATTGGGTCAGGGCCCCCCGAGATATGGGGTCCCCCCTTTCCCTATTGGGATGAATGGGATCAGCCAATCCTGTGTGCATCTCGAGAGCGGCAAATCCAAGGCAAAACCTCCTGTGCTTAAATGGAATCGTATTGGATTATCCAGTCCTCCCAGTCCCTCCTGATGGAACAGAAGACATCCACAGTAAGACCCCTTTTGGGGCTTTAATCTATAATTTTTCTCCTGTCTGTGTGTGTGTGTGGGGAGGGAGCAGTTTCTGTGGGTGGGTGGGGGAAGCCAAAGGGGGCTTTCGCCTGTTCTGTCTAAGGGTGTGTGTGTGCCCCCTGGAGTCTCTCTCTCCCTGGTTTTTTTTGGGGGGGCTTCAGTTGTGTGTCCTCAGGTTTTCCCTCATTCATAAGATCGGTTAGATCTATTTTGATGCTTGCTCAAAAATTGTTTTCAAATTGTGACTTAAAGAATGCATTTGCCTGATCCCGAGTCCAATGCAAAAGGGGAAATTCCACCCCCTCCTGCTCCTGATGCTTAGCTAGCATGCCTCTGTCCCTTTCCATGGTTTGCAAACTCCCAGGCATCAGGTGTTGCTTTGCATGGTTGCAAAGGTGTTGCTTTGCAAGGTTGTGTTGCTTTGCATGGTTTAGAAACTTCTTCTGTCCCTTTCCATGGTTTGCAAACTCCCAGGCGTCAGGTGTTGCTTTGCATGGTTGCAAACGTGATGGTTTGCATGGTTGTGTTGCTTTTCATGGTTTGCAAACTTCTTCCCACCTGCCCCGCCCTTGCTCCCCGCAGCTCAGCTGTTTGTCGGGGCTGGGAGCTGGCAAGCTCTGCTAATTGCAAATGCACATTAAGGAGGGGGGACCCCTTTCGGGGGCCATATCTCAGCCCCCGCTGATCCAATCTTTAAAAAACTTGGGGGTTATTGCAAGAAGGGTCCTTTGAAGCTACGCTGAAAGTTTGGGACCTCTACCCCCAAAAATGCCCCCCCAAAGCCACAGAAAGGTGCGGTTGTGTTTTTAATGGCTTTATTAGGCCGAATTTTCCCCGAACTCTGGACCTCATGCCGAATTGCAGGGACCCGAAGCGGGGGAGTTCGGACTTTGGCATTTCCCGAATAAAAACGGGCCGAATTTTGCCGAATCCAAATTTTACCGATTTTTTTTTCAACAGCCCTAATTATGCTGCATTTGGGGGGGGGGGAAGGGAACGAGAAATAAAATATACTTCAGACCATGGCCTTCACGTCTCTTGTCTTTATCTTGTGCAGGATGTTCTGCAGTCTTCATTAGATTACACATGAAGCTGCCTTACACTAAATCAGACTCTTGGTCCATCGAGGTCAGTATTATCTAAGCCTGGCAACAGCTTTCCAGGGTCTCATGTAGAGGTCTACTACTACTTGATACGTTTATCTAAAGATGCCGAGGATCGAACCTGTGAATCACTGCATGCCAAGCAGATGCTCTATCCCTGAATCATGGTACTGATGGACCTGCTAGAAAGTTGTACCTTTGCCTTCTAGGAGAAAGAAGGAAATAACGGCAACCTCCATCAGAACCCATAACAACTGATAGCTGATCAAATGCTTCTCTCATGCTAAATGGAACCCGCCAATCCCTTAAAAGTCTGAAAGCAGATGAAAAATGTAGCAGCCATCATGCTAACAAAACTGGAGCTTAATTTAGATAATGTGCTAGGTAAAGAGTCAATGGAAGCCAAATTGGGTTATAGCTCCTAGGGATGAGATGGAATGTGGTGTCTGGGCAAGAGAGGTGTAGGGATGCAAAATATATTTCATCATAAAGATTAATTTTTTAAGAATCCATCTCTGGACAAGGGATGGTTCTGAGAGGGGAGGAGAAATAATTCATTGCAGCCATTAGCGAATGATTTAAAAATAGCAAACATTTATAATAAACGTCTTTCTGAACACATCATCATTTGAGCCATTTAGTAGCTCGTTAGAGCATCCCCAGCTTGGTGGTTAGCTATTAATGACGAGGCTGACATTCACATTGCGGTAGAAAAAAATATCAGTCTTAATGAAAAGCCATAAAGGTCCTTTTGTCTGAGCTTCACAGAATGGAGGAACAGGAGCAGGTCGTCACCCGGATGCACACATGGGATGCCTTTCTTGTGATATGTTTCATGCTCTTTTGTTCTATCAAGTTTAGAAGTTCTGTGTTTTGGGGTGTCCAATCATATGCCTGGCTGCCCTGGGCCGTGATAAAAAAGCTGAAAAGATCATTTAATATTCAATCAACGGTTTAAGAACACAAACATTGCCTTGCTCTGACCTCCTGCTTCCAACGAGCTGCTTCTGTGAAGCTCACAAGCAGGGCATGGAGGCACTTCTTGTGTTCTCCAATATCTGGTATATTGCCACTGCATATGGAGGTTCAATTTAACTGTCACAGCTAACACCTGTAAGCTAACAGAAGCATCACAGTCACTATATTTATACAGGTAGCAATCCTCAGAGGTGTTACCAAACCACGAAAAGTTCCAGGAGCAATATCACCTGGGTTGGTTCCCTTGGAAAGCACGAGTAACTTATGGTTTCTTTCTTTGTAGCATTTGCTACACCGCGCAGAAGGAGGCAAGCAGACACTCCTAAAAGTCAGCAGATCCACCAATCCTCAGATACCCAGAGATCTCCAAGGTGCTTCAAGGAATTCAAAGTGGACTCATCCTTTCTACCTCTCCCTGCCTGCCTCTCTCTCTCTTTCCTAGACTCAAACCTGCTATTTCTTCGCACAAGCTTCTGCTCCCTTTCCTCAGCTCGAATGACTCACTTCCTCCAAGCTCTACTGGATGTTTACCAGAGCTATCTGGGGACTATCCCCAAACAATTAGCACCCATTCAAGAAATGTCAGCTGGGAATTCTGAGTCATTAACCTTACAAAGGAATGGTCAGGCAGCTGCCAGAGCAGTAGGTATTGATCAGAGAGGAAAGAACCAATCACCTGAAACTGCCTTGTACTGAATTGGACCATTGGTCTATCAAGTCAGTATTGTCTTCTCCAGCTGGCAGAAGCTCTTCAATGGTCTCTCAGCTAGAGGGGTTTCATGTCTCTTATTACCAGGAGATGCCAGGGACTGAACCTGGGTTTCTTGTCAATGGCTTGTCCTGCAAGAGTAAGCTTTATCTAGGGTTGCCAACCTCCAGGTGGTGGCTGGAGATCTCCTGGGATTACAATTGATCTCCAGGTGAAAGAGATCAGTTCACCTGGAGAAAATGGCCGCTTTGGAAGGTGGACTCTATGGCACTATACCCCAGTGAAGTCTGCCCCCTTCCCAAACCCTGCCCTACTCAGGCTCCACCCCCCAAAATTTCAGTATTTCCCAACCTGGAGCTGGCAACCCTACCTCTGGTCCTGCCAACGTCTATGGAGGAGTAGAAAGAATGGCAGCACTAGCTAACTCAGCAGACTGTTTGAGAAGAGGAGTAGAACTAAAGTGGTTTAAAACAGGGGCAAAGGCACCATCCGCTAATCTTCTGTTTTCTATTTCCATGTCATCAGTTCTGAAGAATGCTATCTCCAATAAGTGGCAGCCCTAGGCCCAAGTGGCCTGTCAGCATTAGGGTTGCCCACCTCCAGGTACCAGCTGGAGATCTCCTGCCCTTACAACTGATCTCCAGCCGATAGAGATCAGTTCACCTGGAGAAAATGGCTGCTTTGGCAATTGGACTCTATGCCATTGAAGTCCCTCCCCTCTCCAAACCCCGCCCTCCTCAGGCTCCGCCCCAAAAACCTCCTGCAGAGGGACCTGGCAACCCTAGTCAGTATCCTACTTATTCAACAGTTTATACTACTGATTCATAATTTCCAACAAATAGTTCAAAGAAATATCATGGAGTGGTAGTTCAGACATGTCTTTGATTTCCATAGTAATAATGCAGGATTGGCAGAAAGTTTATTGAAATCTGATGCAAGAAAGAATCCAGATTACAAACTGAGCAGGGCTTTTGTGTTGGGAGTCATTGTAGTTAGAGAACAGCTGGCTGTTTTAGTCCACTTTAAGGAATTTTTGTGCTAATGAAATGGTATCCCATATTTTTTAAAAAAATCTGTTCACAGTCATTTGATGGAACATCAATATTTTTTCAAGTACTGGATCAAAGCCGTATCAACATGAATGCGATTTCGCTGCCTCTGAATGCTTAGCAAAGGGCCTGTCTCCTCTCTTTCAACAACAACAAAAAAGTTTTGTCACGGAGAGATTTGCATCTGAAAAAAAAAAACAGATAGCAGAGACAGCAGGGCAAAGCAGCTGGGTTTTATATTATTTACATGATTATCAAGTGCATTTCTTATTTGAATAAATGAGAAGCGCATCCAAGAGCAATGCTTATTATGCAAGGTACAATCCCCATTTTAGCCCATGTCTCCATTAGCATTTCACAATGCACCAATGCTGATGAGACAGGCACATGTTCACATTCAAGGGGCTTGCACAGTCCCTGCTGCGGAGGAGAAATCAAGACATTTGCATGCTCCCAACATGAAAATAACTTTTGTACTTATTACCGTTAGTGTCGCCAACTTTTAAACTGGTCTCTCTGGCTTTGATCTGCAGCCATTATCAGGTGATGTTATTTAGCCCCATGCCATGGAAAACTTCAACTGCATATCAAACACTTCTGTATAATAAGCCTTTATTAAAGGGTTCAGGACATTTTTTTTCTTGGACAGTTAGTAACCTTAATTACACTCCTTCTATCAATCACCACTGCCAAAGTGCCTCTCCCTTAGTGCTCTCTGCCTGCTGTATGTTACATTCATTTACTTTCCAACTGCCATGTCTTGTACTACTCCTAAAGCAAGTACATAAAGAAATGGGTTGTAACAGTTCCCATTATTTCTTTTTAAATTATTTATTTTTACATGTACACCAAGCTTTGTGGCCCTACGGGGTTGTACATAGGGTTGCCAGCTGTGAGTTGGAAAATACCTGGAGCATTTGGGGGTGGAGCCTGAGGAAGGTGGGGTTTGTGGAGGGGAGGGACTTGAATGGAGTATCATGCCATAGAGTCCACCTTCCAAAGCAGCCATTTTCTTCAGGTTAACTGATCTTTGTCACCTGGAGGTCAGTTGTAATCCCAGATCTCCAGCCACCACCTGGTGGTTAGCAACTCTAGTTGTACGTGTTTTAAAACTTTAAAAAGTTTCACATACTGTTTATCCTCACAATGGCTGGTCATTCTTCAAGATTAGCTGCAATTAAAGAAAAAATCAATAACAGTTACCACTGACCAAGATGGGGGAAGGAATGGAAGGTATGCCTGAATTGTTTGAAAAAGGACCCCCCAAATCTCCGTCAAAGGTAAAATGGGAATAAAATTTCCCCTACATGCTCCAGCAGCCCTATTCAGGAGGAACAGTTCTGATTTTCTTGTCTTGTTCGTAGCAATTTAATTTCCCTTTTATTTTTTAAAAAAAGAATTTAGACTTTGCTTTTCTCCCCAGAGGTAGCCCAGAAGAGCTTACAACATAATTCTCCTCCATTTTATCCCCACAGCAGCAGGTAGGATAAGGCAGAGAGAGTAACTGGCTCAAGGTCACCCAATAAACCTCTGTGTTAGGGCAGGGATTCCAACATGGATCCCACAAATCCTACTCCGAAACTCTAACCACTGCAGCAGGCTGGCTTTCCCTATGGGACAGTGGGAGTACAAGCGAAGAATCATCACTCCAAATGTGGCTTGAATTCCAAGGTTAATTTCAGCGCAAGAGTGAGAAGCAACCCCATTCAGCCCTTGGGTCACCTGACCCCTGCTGGCCTTGTGGCAACAGTAGGGTTGCCAGGTCCAGGTTGGGAAACACCTGGAGATTTTGGGGGTGGAGCCTGAGGAGGGCAGGGTTTGGAGAGGGGAAGGACTTCCATGCCATAGAGTCCAATTGCCAAAGCAGCCATTTTCTCCAGGTGAATTGATCTCTATCAACTGGAGATCAGTTGTAATAGCGGGAGATCTCCAGCCACCACCTGGAGGTTAGCAAACCTAGGTGATAGTGACACACTTTCACTGTCTGCAGTGGTGGCAGCTTTGCGAGTCCCTTTTGTATCAACAAAGTGGAGTAAAATGCAACAAATCAAACCGTACAAAATATAACCAGGAGATGCATGGCCACCATTGAGGACTTCATGGTGACTTGCTGTACGCCGAACCAGCGCTGATTAAATATCACAGTGAACTTTCAGGTAGCCTCACCCATGAAGCATTTCAGCAAAGGCAGTTCATGGCTTCAGGTGAGAGTAATATGAAAATAATATGCACGGAAGGAAAAAGAGAATTGAGGTGCACACTTCAAAACCTTCTTCTGCTTCTTTTCTGTCTTGCTGTTCCTGAATTTGTTTAGCATGTTTTCCCCACCTTACCGCAATCTAATCCTAGAAGAGATGCTAAGTGATGGTACACATCTGCAAAGAATTGATTGAAACACTCCGCTTCTTCCTAACAGTATTGCTACAGTGGGAATTCTTGTTTATAAACAGAGAGAATTCTCTACTGGCTAATGTTTGGGTTCCCATCTTTAGCCATGACACAAATGAGAAGAGAAAATGAAATGGCAGAGAATAACACTGAAACTGAAGATGCTGAGAAGCTGAAGGACATTATGGGGATGTGAAGGAATACAGATCTTTCCATGATGAGAACTCCATGGTGCTCCTATTTGACTCTGGCATGTGGCAGACTTTATTATACTTTATAAGCTATTGGGTTGGATCCAAGCATGCTCTTCAGTAAGCGAAATGTGCCCTTTCTCTGATGGATCTAACCATAGAGTTTGGATCCAACCCAAAATCCTGTCAAAATGATGACAATCCATGTAAAGTACACCTGTTGCATGAATGGAGATAAAACAGATTATGTTCATTTGCCTATGTTTAAAGTGGAATGCAGACATCTCAGGTCACTGAACTGCAGGATGATAGGGTTAGGGCTGTGTACCAATGACAGATGAGGAGGAGGAGAAAAAGGAGGAGGAGGAGTTGGTTTTTATATGCCAACCTTCTCTACCTTTTTTAAGGAGAATCAAACAGGCTTACAATCTCCTTCCTCTGCCCACAACAGACACCTTGTGAGGTAGGTGGGGCTGAGAGAGTTTGGAAAGAACTGTGACTTGGTACCCAAGGTTGGGTGGGATAAATAAAATAAATTGATAGTGAAAATATAATTTATTGAAGGTGCTATGTCAATATAAAAATTATTTTAAAAAATAGTTAAAACAGCACAATGGCATTTCCTAAGGTTGATATACTGTAACCACATGCCAGATGAGTTTTGGCCTATTTGGTCTTCTTCAGTGGTCAATTGAAACCCATGTAAAACATACACACATATTTTCAAATATATAAACATATACAGACAATTATATATCAGGCCAGGCATGTATATAGGTTGTACAGTATATTTCCAATTGTACACACATCTGGTTAGATTGTCTACAAGTTGTTATGCTGGGCTGTATATGTCTCCCATATGTGGGTGCAGTTATCAACCTAGTCAAACCCAGTTCTCCAGATCAGAGTCCGCCACTCCTAACCACTACACCACGCTACTCCCTACCCTTGGAAAGTGAGAGGAAAGGGAGTATAGCTATGATCAGTTCAGCAGGGAATGGATGCGACCTTTTCCTCCCTTTGGCATGCTTATGTTACATCCAGTTTTTCCCTTCACGATAAAGTGACGATGGGAGACTACCAGTCTCTTAGAGTTCTCTCGCCTGGTAGTGAACAGACCCAAGAGCTCTCAGGATAGCACTGGTCTCTTCAGTCATCTAACCCCTGCTTCCAGGAAATGGTGGAGCTCTTAACTTGCACTGTCAGCTACCCCAGATGTGTCCGGGTCCCTTGTGCTGTCTGAGCCCCCTGGCATACTTTCTTGAGCTTATTTCCCCTGGCAGGTTCAAGATAGAGGAAGACTGCTTCACTGCTGATGTGCTTGCATGGGGGAGTAGAGATTTGACTCAGAGGACTCTTTCTCCTCCAACTATGAATTCAATGCAGGGGGGGGGGAGAATTTAAAAAAGACCCCTGACTTTGGCCTTTCCGTTACATTTCCAGGCACGTTCTTTTTTCTGAACAAAACAAGAAACAAAGGAAGTATTCACTGCATCTTAAAAACAACAACAGGGGAAACTGACTCCCAGCAACTTTTTTTTTCCTGCTCAGCATTAGATTCTCCGAAGGAGGCTGAATGAAAAACCTCACTCTGGTATCAAAGCAGACTGAGCACAGCAAGAGAGGCCAGGCATGCCGAGAAAGACGATTCCAAAGACTGAAAATGGAAGTAGAACAGGAGGCTGAAGTTGGTTCCTTATTCCCAGTTGGTTCCTTATTCCCAGTTCCTTATTCACATTTCCTAGTTCCTGAATGATTTTGAGGACAATTCACAAGCTCTGCACCCCAAAATATGGATTGGACCACCACATATCATACAACCCCACATTCAGGGGACTGTGCTCTTCGAGATGGTGCATGCTGGGTCCTGGTCCAAAGTCCGGTTCTTGTGCCAGCGGCTCCCAAGTGGGGTGACCCAGGACAAATGCACATACAGACCCTGCACCCCAAAATAATCTTTGGACCACCCCAAATGACACATCCCCACACTCCAGAGACTGTCCCCTCCAAGAAGACATACAGCGGTGCCTGGCCGAAACAATGGTTCTGGCACCAGTGGCTTCTTTTTGGGTCCCCCCCCCCCGAAACCTGTACTGCAAACAGGTTTTGAATAATTCACAGTGGGTAGCCGTGTTAGTCTGTCTGAAGTAGAAAAGGGCAAGAGTCCAGTAGCACCTTAAAGACTAACAAAAATATTTTCTGGTAGGGTATGAGCTTTCTGGTAGGGTATGAGCTTTCACTTAGGCCTTCAGATGGAGGATGAAGAACTGAACCACACTGATGCAGTGTTGAAGTAAACATTAAGGCACAATTTCAGTGGAACAGACATGTTCACCATCACCACTCTGAAATATTTTGTAGAAAGGTTAATTTCATTCATGTCCAAAAATAATGCTGTGATTGATAACAATAAAGGGGGGGAGTATAATTTCAAAAATGTTTATTCCAAAACCTAGGTGAGTCCATGTGCCCCTAAAAAGTTGCAAAATATTCCTTAGCAGAGGGCTGTCAGACAATGCTTTTTAAAAAAATCCTGGGAGGAAAGTTTTTAATCAATCTATTTAGTTTCGGTCCGCCAGTTCTTATCCTTACTTGAGTTTGTATCTTGCCTTTGTGTGTTCCTTACCATATTCTTTCCCATTTCTCTGTGGAGTTCCTAGAACCACTCCCATTTACAGCCTGCGGTCCTGACCCTATTATCCCTCTGCCCCAGACTGCTGAACTTGCAGTTTAATTAGAATTAAATCTTCCTCCTCACCCCCCTGTTGTTACCGATAAACTGGACTCCACCTAGAATCTTTTCCCCAGTAAACACTGGATAATAAAATTAGCTGACTGCTGATGAGGAACATGAAAATCCTTGTTCCACATATCAGAGGGAGCAAGACAATGCAGCTGTCACATGCATCTGCAGCTGTAGCTTGAGAATCCTTGTCAGCATTTTGTTGGCTCTTTCAATGACACATGTTCTCAGGGGCAATTTATGGCGAGTCAAGACTGGTTAGAGATAAACAGGCCGCCGACTTCATTGCTGACTGAAGCAAACAGTCTGGGAGGCTTGGGCTATGAGACGCAAGGGGGCCCAGTCCTCTAGCATGGAAGGGTTTTGACGCACGATGATGTGTCTTCTGAAAGTTCTGGGCTTGTAGATAGCTTCCCTTTTCGCCACCAGCAGGAGGTTTTTGGGGTGGAGCCTGAGGAGGGCAAGGTTTAGGGAGGGGAGGGATTTCAATGCCATAGAGTCCAATGGCCAAAGCGGCCATTTTCTCCAGGGGAACTGATCTTTATTGGCTGGAGATCAGTTGTAATAGCAGGAGATCTCCAGCTAGTACCTGGAGGTTGGCAACCCATTAATGGAAGAGCAGAGGGGTGGCTTTTGCTCCTTCTTGCCTATCGTTCTCGCTGCAGTGATACCGTTCTCAGCGGTTCCAAGTAAACAAAAGCAAATGCATGCATGCCATCTGGGGACTCCTTTTTTACAGTGCCATCCTAAGCAGACTCTGTTGAAATCAATGGACGTAGAAAGGTGCGATTTTTCTTAGGATTGCACTGTGACGGATCAAGGCTGTGTTTTGATACGATACTTACATGCCAATAAATCATCCTCTGCCATACTAAAATTTCATTTCACTAAAGGAGCCACCTACATTCCAGCAGCACTTAAAGTCTTCCACCGTTCCCCAGCTTCTATATGGGTCACAGCTCTGCATTTACAAAGATATTTGCCTACTGGAAACGATCCAATCGAAGTTTCTGAGGAAGATACTTGGAGTTCCGAGATGTGTTCCAAACGCCCTCCTTCGATTAGAAACTGGAGTGATCTCTTTGGAGTCCAATATGTGGATCCAAACACTTAACTATTGGCTAAAACTCATATTCAACCCTATTGGTCTAACCCCTCTGATTCTAGCTGATAATCACTGCTCAACTTGGCAAAGTGCAATAGAGAAGATGCTCCAGAAACACGGCCTCTCTTCTCAAGCCATATTGGTATTGGGATACCAAAAAGCCAAGGAAACAATCAAACAGAGACTTTTGGACCATGCCCTTCAATCAGATAGGGCTCAGATTCATAAATATCCAACCATCTTGCAATACATCATACCTTTCCACCCTGCAGACTACCTCGGATTCCTGGAAATATCCAAATATCTAAGGGCCTTTACTCTTGCGCGTTTCAACGCCTTACCTTCAGCTCTCCTGGAAGGCAGGTATCTCCGTACTCCCTTTCATCAACGACTATGCAGAGATGAAAGGGAAACAATATGCAGAGAAAAGTGGAAACAATATGCAGAGAAAGTGGAAACAATAGAACATGTTCTGCTGCAATGTCCCTTCTACAACGACATAAGATCGCAGTACATTCTCCCCATATTGTCATCCTTTCCTGGGAGATCATAAGAACTAAGAAGCTAAAGTTTCCCTTCTCTTAGCAGACTTCTCTTGGGAAATAACCATTCAAGTAACCAAATTTTGCCTCCAGTCTAATGGGATTCGTAAACGGCTAATTGAAAACCCTTCCCCATAGAAGATCTTTCCTCCTCCTCTTCAAATCATCCTTCCCAGAATCATCAACTTTTATTATTTTATTTTATTATTTTAAACCTAACTGATTTTTATTCAGAGCTGATATTGTATCGAAATAAAACTTGATTGATTGAGAATACCTACAGCCTCAGTATCCTCATCCCCACATTATTTTGAGCACTGCAGTTCCAGGGCCACACCAGGGATTGTAAATAACAGCACTGGAATCAAGCAGTGTCTGTTCTCCAACCCACATCCCCCCAGGACTAAATTACTCAGCCCTAGATCCAACCAATGCCCAACCACGGCTAAAGGTTCACTGCTCTGCAACACTCAGTTGTCTGGACCACTGGGTATCTATCAATAAACTGATGAGTTTGCTTACCTGTAAATTCTCCTCCCACTTGGAGCAGTGGACTCTAATCTGGAGAACCGGGTTTGATTCCCCACACCTACACATGAGCAGTGGACACTAATCTGGTGAACAGGGTTAGTTTCCCCACTCCTATACATGAAGCCAACTGGGTGACCTTGGGCTAGTCACAGCTCTCTTTGAGCTCTCTCAGCCCTACCTACCTCACAGGGTGTCTGCTGTGGAGAGGGGAAGGGAAGGTCATTGTAAGCTGGTTTGATTCTCTCTTAAGTAGTAGAGAAAGTTGGCATATAAAAAACAACTCTTCTTCTTCTTCTTGGTCTCCAAACAGTGGCCCACAACTACAATCCATAATGGTGGTAGGGTGTGGGCAGTGTGTATACAGCAGGAATCCCCAACGTGGTGCCTGGGGGTATTTTTAGAAAGTGGGTGGGGCTGGGTGGGGCTTTTGCCTAGCAGGGCTTCGGACTGGCTGTGTAGATTAAAAGGCTTCCTGTTAGAGCTTCTCCCTGAAAGGTTGAAGTTACCATTAGAGTTATATTTAACCTGACTTTCTGTGGCTGGCTCTGCCTCCTGCAGCAGCCTTTTTGGGGTTGTGCCCAACACCCTGTATCAGAATTCCAAAGGTGCCCACAGGCTCAACAAAGTTGGGGACCCCTGGTATACAGAGTTCTGTTCTCCCTTATCATCACAATAATAATGAGTGACTCTAGCGGGTGTAGGGTTGCCATGTCCCTGTTCACCACATGCGGGAGGTTTTTGGGGTGGAGCCTGAGGAGGGCGGGGTTTGGGGAGGGGAGGGACTTCAATGCCATAGAGTGTAATTGCCAAAGAGGCCATTTTCTCCAGGTGAACTGATCTCTACTGGCTAGAGATCAGTTGTAATAGCAGGAGATCTCCAGCTAGTACCTGGCGGTTGGTAACCCTAAGCAGGTGAGTGAGCGGTGCCTCCTGGTTCAACCTTGTCACACTTTCTTCTACAAAAGAAACTCTGCCTCCTAATGGATGGAGTGGGCGGATGGGAACAAGATGCAATTCAACAAGAATAAGTGCCGAATTCCACATCTGGGAATTCCCTGGAGGAGGAAGAAGAAGCACTAAAAGCTGACCAAGCCTGCACACCAGAATAAAAGATGGAGAACACCAATATTATTTACGTGAATGGTTTGAACTGGCCATCTAAGAGGAGAAAGATTTTTCACAAACTAAAGAAGTCAACAGTTGACATAATCTGCATTCAAGAGACTCACATCAAACAACAACATGAGAACTTTTTAAACTGCCCAAAAATCGGTTCAACATATCCATCTTCATTGTTGAAAAAGAAAAAAGGAGTTGTCACTTATATAAAGAAACAATTTTTTTGGTGATCAGTTCTAAGAAGGACCATGAGGGCAGATATATAATTCTATTGCTACAGGGGGCGATTGGAAGGAAATTCACAATTGAATGTCTACGCCCCAAATCATGGTAAGGAAATTTTTTTTGCAACCTTCTTTGAGGACTTAAATGAATTGCAACAAGGAGACGTAGTGATTATGGGAGATATGAATGGTGTAATGGATCCAAAAATAGACAAATCAACTCGGAACAAGGGCAATAGATTGCCGAAGATGGTGTTTCAGTATCTGCAGGACTGGAATCTTATTGATGCCTGGAGACACAAACATCCCAGCAGAAGAAACTACACGTTCTATTCTAATAGACATACTTCCTACTCGAGAATTGACGTAGGATGGATATCGACCAGTCTCCTTAACAACTTGGATCAAGTTGAGATCCTGCCGGCTACCTTCGCAGATCACAACCCACTGCAGATTAAACTCCACGAGGATGTCAGGCCTGTATCTCAGTTGCTTTCGTTTCCTTTCATGCTCTCACTGATCTGACTCAAGAACTCAAGGATTGTTATGCATACCTTTATGCCTTTGAAGCTGTGTGAACCACAGCGCTGTTTGTGTTTTGTAATCTCTTGCGTTTTTTCATGCTTTTATATTACCAAGTGCAAGCCAGCAAAAGCCATTGCTGTCACCTTTTCCTTATGCTCTGTTAACCTATTTTGACCAGTAAAACCAGCTTCTTTGGACCTGACTGTCTCTGATGTGGTTTTGGTTCAAGTGGGCCAAGGGCTTACAGAGGATCAAAAGAGTCTGTGGAGATGGTGCATGAACAAAAACTTGCTTCTCAAACAAGAAATTTTTAAGCAGTGTCAACAGGAATTGAAAGACTTCTTTCACACTAACACCACCCCAGACGTAGAACCAAGAACAATATGGGATGTCAGCAAAGCCTATATGAGAGGTAGGCTGATCGCGATTGCTTCTAAAATAAAAAAAGACAGAGTCTTCAAACTAGAGAACCTTCACTTACAATTAAGACAGCTGGAAAACAACCATCAGCCGACAGGGTCTAAACATGATTTGCTAAATTTATACAAATTAAAGCGAGAAATAGAAGGTCTTGAAATGGAAGAGATGCATAAAAAACTTAGGTTCACGAAACATAAGTACTTTGAACAAGCTAACAAGCCAGGAAGGCTTTTGGCAAATGTCTTGAGAAAAGAATCAGCCAAAAGAAGAATTCCTGCGGTTTACAAGAACGGCCAACTCACCAGTAATGAGGAAGATATCCAAGAAGCTTTTGGACGGTTTTATAAAGAACTTTATCAAAACAATGATACTACACAAACAGACATGGAGACATATATCAGAACAGCAAACCTAAAAGAATTCACAGAAGATGATCGGGAAATTTTAAATCAGAAAGTAACGGTCCAAGAGATAACAGATTCTATGAAGAGACTGAAAGCAGACAAGGCCCCGGGTCCAGACGGGATGAGTGCAATCTATTACAAGAAGCTAGATGACATTGTGATACTCCACCTACAAAAAGTTTATAATGACCTACTCCATGAAGGGAAAATTCCTGGAACATGGAAGGAAGCCCACATATCTCTAACCCCAAAAGAGGAAAAAGAAAAGAACCATCCGAAGGTGTATAGACCAGTATCGCTTCTGAATGTGGATTCCAAAATCTTTGCTTCAATCTTAAGAAGAAGAAGAAGGAGTTGGTTTTTATATGCCGACTTTCTTTGCCACTTAAGGGAGAATCAAACCGGCTTGCAATCACCCTCCCTTCCCCTCCTCACAACAGACACCCTGTGAGGTAGGTGAGGCTGAGAGAGAATGACTTGCCCAAGGTCACCCAGCTGGCTTTGTGTGTAGGAGTGGGGAAACAAATCCAGTTCACCAGATTAGCCTCTGCCACTCATGTGGAGGAATGGGGAATCAAACCCGGTTCTTCAGATCAGACTCCACTGCTCCAAACCACCGTTCTTAACCACTACACCATGCTGGCTCTCTTAACTGAAAGGCTCAAAAGATGTATTCCAAGGTTAATACATACAGACCAGACAGGGTTTATCCCTAAAAGATAACTTAAAGACAATGTCAGAGTAGTACTGGAAGCAATCAACTATATCAAGAAAAAGAAAGAAAAGGCAACAATGATCTTCTTGGATGCAGAAAAAGCCTTCGATAACGTCTCTTGGAACTTTTTATTGAAAACGCTCCAGTTGACAAACTGTGGATGCCAATTCTTGAAAGCAGTGAAAGCGATATACACCAACCAAAATGCCAGGCTATTGATAAATGGCAAGTTGACAGACCAAATAGAGATTCAAAAAGGTACAAGACAAGGCTGCCCACTATCACCTTTACTGTTCAACTTAGCAATGGAGATATTAGCCAACAAGATCAGAGCAGACCCCGAAATAAAGGGTCTAAAATATGAAGACTAAGAATACAAAATAAGGAGTTATGCGGATGACATGGTGTTAATTTGTGCCAATCCAACACCTTCTCTGACTGCAATCAAACAACAGATAGACACTCAGTTACTTTTCCAGATATAAACTCAATCAAACCAAAACAAACTATATATTGTATAACACTGATGACCGGGAAAAACAAGTCATCCAACAAATATTTCAGTGTAGCATACCTAAGACAAGTGTCAAATATCTTGGCATTAAAATACCTATTGGCTCAGACACGCTCTTTGACTTAAACTACAAAGCTGTATGGAGGACAATAGAGGAAGACCTGATCAGATGGAGTAGACTACAAATATCATGGATGGGCCGAATGGCAGCTAGTAAGATGAATATTATGCCAAAATTAAACTTTCTATTCCAAACTTTACAAATTTTTATTAACTTAAAAACAATTCACAAGTGGCAACAGAAAATTAACAAATTTATTTGGAATGGGAAAAAACCAAGAATAAGATTTGCAGTCTTACAAGACGACACGAGCAGGGGAGGCATGGGTCTTCCAAATCTCAAGCTATATCACCAAGCAGTGACTCTGGTATCACTGGTGGATTGGATTCTACATCCAGAGGACCGGGTCATAAGACTGGAAAAAGCAGGGCTTGACATTGGATCTCATCAATTGCTATGGCCAAACAAAAATACAAAAATATCACAAGATCAAAAAACTGAAGGTCTGGCCAGCCAAATGTTAAGAACTTGGAATACACTGAAAAGATTAATTAGTCCCTCACCACCAAGCTTGATGTCACCAACTGAGGCTTATACTGACTTCACAAGCAGGAAAAAAAATGACTATCTCACTTATTACGATTTGATTCAAAAAGACGGTCAGATAAAAACACTTCTAGAACTACAAGCTGAAAACATCAAGATTTCATGGTTCACTTACCATCAAGTAATACATGCACTAAAAACGGACTATCAGAAGCAAAACAGAGGAAACTAACGGATTTTGAACAAATGATCAATCATCAAAACACAAGACCATCTTCTGTCTAAAATATACAAAATGTTACTAAAAGTGGAATCATCATCGGAACAGGTTAAAACCTGTATGATTAAATGGATGCAGAACTTTGGGGAGATGATTCCAATGGAGACTTGGGAAAAACTTTGGAAAGTAGAGATCAAATTCTCTAAATCACAGGCAATCAAAGAGAACTGGTTCAAAATGTTTTTTAGATGGTACTACGCTCCTAAAGACTTGCAAAAGATGTTCAAGTCTAATCAAGCTAACTGTTGGAAGTGCTCAGATACGGAAGGAATGTTCTTTCATCAATGGTGGACATGTAAGAAAACCCAGAAATATTGGAAATTAATACACAAAGAAATACAGGAACTATTACAAGTCAACTTTGAGTTTCAAGCTAAATATTTTCTGTTAGGAATAATTCCAGAAAAAATCAGGCCCATGCAGAACTATATCAATATGCTACAACTGCTGCGAGAATAGTATTTGCATCCAAATGGAAGGAGAAGAAGGTTCCAAAAATAAACCTTTGGATCATCAAAATGCACGAGTATGCTTCAATGTCTAGACTCAGCTCTGATACAGTATAAGATGGCAGACGACCACAAACAAAAATGGTAACCATTCTATGACAAATACCAATAATATAACTAAAAACCAAAAATAAAATTGGAATGGAACTTGGGCCGATACCAAAGACTGCTAGTGACTAAACCGAACCATAAAATATATGGGGGATTACAAATTCAACTCGTGGATTACAAACTGAACAACATTGGGTTGTAAACCTGTGGATTACAAACTGGATGAAAATAAACCAAACATGTGGATTACAAATCAAATAATCTTGGATTATAAATTCGGGGAATATAAAACTGTGGCCGTTGTGAAATACCAAACCACACCATGGATTACAAACCAAATGTAAAGATTTTGACTTAGATAAGGGTGATAATAGAGGACAATCCGGTCAATGATTAATAAATGTAGAATGTGGTATATTAGAATGATGTCTTAGCTTATATAAATGAGTAAAAGTAGAACTGTGTTAGATCTTATTGGAAGTAAATCAGTATTAATATTAATTTGTAGAGTATACATAAAGGCAATATAAAGGCAATTTTGGATTTGAATATAGAGTTGATTAGAACAATATGTAACCATGGTAGAATGTTATTAATGATGAAAATGGGGCTCCAAGAACAATGAAGACGGGGTTCTTGCGAGACAGTGTTAAAAATCCCTCTTTGTTTTCCCTTTTCCCTTTTATCTTGTACCCCCAAAATCCCTAATAAAAAACAATTTAAAAAAAAAGGAGTACTTGGGCAACACAACTAAATGCAACAAAGATTGCTGTTATGAGTTGTTGTATAGTCCCTTCCTTATTTGTTGCTGTATTCCCCCCACCCATGTATTGTTATCTACTTTTGGTCCCCCATTTATGTGGGGGGGGGGAGCCGAACACAAATATACTAAATAAATAAATATTGTTCCACTTCGATTCCAGATTTTCTCTGCATGTGTACTTTGACACACCTCACAGTTCCTTCATTCCTTCCCCTTGTCCATACATTACCAGTGTGCATGTGAATTGATAAAACATTACAAAAAGCAATCTTGTTCATGTGACTGCACACATGGTTGTAGCAGGATTCTTTTGTGTAGTGTTTGATAAACTCACAGGAATGTATGTGCACATCAGTAAAACACTGGGCATAATTCATGTTGCATGATACATACAATTATATTACATTATATTACATCTGAGGAACTGCAATGTTTTATCAGTGTGCACCTGCACATCATTAACATGGAATGGATAGTACATATTAACTCAAGGAAGTGAAAAATGTGCACATGCTCCAATTCTGGACTTAATTTGTAAACGTCTTACTTGTTAAGCCAGAATTCAGGATGAGTGAAAGACAAGGCAGAACAAATCCAACGCAGGAAGTAAATGGGGGAAATGCTTAGCTGGGCCATTAAAGAACCGCTGCAATTCAATGATGGGCCAGAAGGAACACTGGAATGACTAATTTTTTTACTATTTCTTTTAAAATGTATAATTCCCCTTTCTAGGAGCTCAAGAAGTCACACCATACATCCACACCTTAAAGTAAAACAATTGAAAACCTAATAATAAAAGCAGAAAATGGATATAAAAAAGCCCTGATAATCATATTCAGAAAGAAACCCACCAAACACATTCGCAGTGCAATCCTAAACAGAGTTACACCTTTCTAAGTCCATTAAAAGCAATGGGCTAGAAAAGATCTGTTTAGGATTGCACTGCTAGAGTCTCTATACACAGGGTTACCACCTCCAGGTACTAGCTGGAGATCTCCTGCTATTACAACTGATCTCCAGCCAATAGAGATCAGTTCACCTGGAGAAAATGGCCGCTTGGGCAATTGGACTCTGTGGCATTGAAGTCCCTCCCCAAACCCAACTATCCTCAGGCTCCGCCCCAAAAATCTCTAGGTATTTCCCAACCTGGAGCTGGCAACCCTAGGTATAATTCTGTTTAGGATTGCACTGTTAGAGTCTCTATACAAGTAATAGCAGTCAAGGAAGTGCCTTTTGACACAAGAAGGCTTGCAAGTCTTTCTAAAGGTTTCTACACATTTGGTAGCTTTATATATTCACAAAGAGTAAAAACAACCCTGGCTTTATGAAATTTGAACATGTCATTTTTGCCCCACTTGAAACAAAAATAGTTTTAAGCTCTGTGGAGGAAGGAATACTTTGGAATGGTGGTTTTCTGAAGCTAGCTTCCAATCCGAGTAAGTACAAGTGAACTGTAAAAGCCCCACTTTCAGTTCTGCCTCCTCCTCCGAGAGTCAGACTCTCCTTAATCCTTACTGCAGAAATAACAAGGCCTAAAAATAACTTGGGTATAGCATGTAGATTCCAGAATGCTGCTCTGTCTATGCCTGTCATAATCCTGCCAAAACATTCTCCCACCAGTTAATATGCACTACAGTACTGGTTATGATTCAGTCACAGATTTGGGGAGAGAAGTGGGAAGTGGGGTAGAAGAGAAACAGAGCTGTTAACTGAAAACCAAGCCAAAGACCAACAACACAGGATCTGTCATTGATTTGTGCAAGATGATGGTTCATTCCTGTTCAAAGACTGTATCTGAGATATATTTTTATCAACAGTCCAGTTTACTGAATGTGAACAAGTTACATGGATTACACATCTCAATAGAACATCTTCTGGAGCATAGATGTCCTTATTTAAATTCCAAGCTACATCTTGCTGGGGATTTAACATGGAACCTTGAGCATGCCAAATAGATAATCTACCACTAAATCAGGTCATTGGCCTCAAGCACTCATCTTTCATATCTAATGTTGCCAGCTCCAGGTTGGGAAAATCCCTGGAGATTATGGGAGTGGAGCCTGAGGAGGTCAGGGTTTGGGGAGCGACTTCAATGGGGTATAATGCCATAGAGTCCACCTTCTGAAGTGGCCATTTTCTCCAGGTGAACTGATCTCTATCACCAGGAGATCTGTTGTAATCCCAGGAGATCACCAGCCACTAGGGCTGTTGAAAAAAAAATTCGGTAGAATTCTGATTCGGCAAAATTCGGCCCATTTTTATTCGGGTTGTGCCAAAGTCCGAACTCCCCCGCTTCGGATCCCTGAAATTCGGGGGGATCCGGAGTTTGGGGAAAAATTCGGGCCCCTGCGCGCCTTCAGGGGGATTCCCTGAAGGCACGCGGGGAGCCCTTTAAACAGATCTGCGCCTCCGGCGCAGATCTGTTTAAAGGCCCTTCCCAACAAGCCCCTCTGCGCTGTCTGCGCAGGCAGCGCAGAGGGGTTTAAAGACCCCCCGCCCGCCTTCCCGGGACTCCCTGCAAGGCTGGCGGGGGGTTGTCAAGTGCCTCTGCGCCCTCTGCACAGAGAGTGCAGAGGGGTTTAAAGACCCCCCAGTCTTGCCAGGACTCCCGGGAAGGCTGGCGGGGGGCTGTCAAGCCCTCTGTGCTCTCTGCGCAGACAGCGCAGAGGGGTCTAAAGACCCCCCCCCCAGCCTTGCCGGGACTCCCAGGAAGGCTGGCGGGGGGTTGTCAAGCCCCTCTGCGCTCTCTGCGCGAGGGGCCCTTTAAACAGATCTGCGCCTCCCAGCTGAGAGGCGCAGACCTGTTTAAAGGGCCCCTTCCCCGCGCCTTCATGGAAGCCCCGTGAAGGTGCGGGGGGGGGGGGCAAATCTGCAAATTTATTCGCAGAACCCCCAAATTCGGCAAATTCGGCTCCCCCGTTTCCCGCCTTTTTTGAGCTCAGTTCATCCGAACCGAAAAACAGCCGAATCGGGGGAAATTGGGCTGTTTTTCAGTTCGGCCCGAACCGAATCAACAGCCCTACCAGCCACCACCTGAAGGTTGGCAACCCTGTTCATATCACCCATGACCTTTTTGCTGGAAATGCCAGGTATTGAATCTGGGACCTTCTGTACACAAAGCAGATGTTCTACTGCTGAGCCACAGCCCCTCCCTGATGAGCTGCCTCATACTGACTCAAGACATTGGTCCATTGAGCTCAGTATTGTCTACTCTGACTGGAAGCAGCTCACATTAGTTATTTATTTATTATATTTTTGAAGTGGATGGAATTTCAAAAGAAATATTGTGATTTCGTTTATCTCTCAGATTCAAACTGTTCAGGGCTTCTGCTCCTTATTCATAGCTCCTTGCTATCTTGAATTAACCGATTTACTGTGAAAACAGATGAGAATTTTAAAATGAATTAATAATACACATATACCTCCTAATTTCAGATTATTTGAGTGCCACCTTCACCACAAAATTTACCAATGGTTTTCTGCTACTACCTTCAGTGAATCTTGGGAACTTCACCATGCAAAGGGCCTGTGAACTTTTCACTAAAGATTCCCCCTCCCCGCACCGCAATTCTCCTTAAAAAAAACTATGATTCCCAGTCTGGGAAAGGGAATGACTGTTTTAAGTCTATGGTGTGGTTTTTGCCCTCGGTACACTGAAGTAGCAAAATATTTTTGAAGGGAGAAAATACTGTAGGAACATATTTAATGGACGCAAGGCTGCTTTGGCTGGAAGGTGATAAAAATTCTGGTGTTCCACTAGTGCTTTCCAATTTTATGCATCATTCTCTGCAAGTGTGGGAGACTCCCTTTCCATGACACATTGCTACAAAGCAGGTACTGACTTAATGAGAGGCAAAAAAAAAGGGAGACTAGAAAAGGGGTTTGCCAGAACCAGGCATGATGTGAATGTTAACAAGCCCGCTTACGTCATCGGCATCCTAGTTCTCCCCCCCTTTCCCACCCTTCTACTTTTTTTTTTAATGAACCATCTTGAAAACAGGGGATTACGTACTAAGGAAAACCCTTCTGCTGAGAACGTATAATTATTCTGCACAGGATCAATGCAGCATGGTTAATCGATTTACAAACGGAATCTGCTTGTATTTTTATGGTTGCAGCCTTGTTAAGAGAGAAGGGGCAAAAATCAGATCTGAGGTGGTGGGGGGAAATGGTTTTGCATTTGTGAAATGTGCATTTACATCTGAACGTTCATTATCAATGGATCCTTCTGAGCAGGCAGCTTTGGCAAGGCAAGCGCTGCTATCAATCAGCGGGGCTTTGAATAAATGACTTGGTGTGAAGCTCTTGCTAAAAAGGTGCATTTAAGAAGGCACTGATCTTATATATTTTACAATCCCAGCTGTTTAATCACCTACCAGGCTCCTGAAAACCACAACTAATTTTATTGGTGTTTTTGTGATATGGGAAGCACTGGGTTACCACATACAGATTGTTCCGTTTAGCCACAAGAAAATGTAGATGGACCAAAGCAAGATGAAGCAGGCTGCCCAATTAAAGAAGAAATGTCATAGCTAGTGGTTTTTTTAAGTGAATGCAACAACACTGTAATGCTTTATTTAACAATCAACACAAATAAATGAATACTGCTGACAGTAAGGGTACTACTAAAATCGGGGGGGGGATTCTCAAGTTAAATTATCAGTCATGGCTCATGCTTAGTATGCAGAAGGTCCCAGGTTCAATCCCTTACATCTCCAGTTGAGAGATCTCAAGTTGAAGGTAATTGGAAAGACCTGGAGAACTTGGAGAGTCTCTACCAATCAGAGTAGACAGGATTGAACTAGATGGGCCAATGGTCTGACACTTCCTTCCCTGTACTCTGGCTATAAGAAGCCCCCACAGCTGATTAATAAAAATGATTGGGAGATCCATTCATGGACCTCACCTCCCAGTGTCTCAACAAGTTTGGTCCTAATATCTCTGAAACAACAGATCTCGATTGCTTCATTATTGAAATGTTTATGGTTGCTTTTTCTTTCCGTGTACCGTTTTGGGTGCTATCTGGTGGCAAATTATGTGACGTGAATGTAGAAATCAATACAGTTAAAGAAATTGCATTCTTTTCAGTTCAGAGGTGCACTGCCTGGTAACACAGGCATTCTTCTTTGCAGCGCTTCATAGCACTGCCTGGCAAACTAGTGGTGCTTGTTGTTACTGCAAGCAAAAAAAAAAAAAGCCAGGGTAGTCCCCCAAGCTATAAGTCATCAAGAGAGAACATCAAAGTACACTTTGCCACCTGGCATTCATTGTTAACATGCTTAGAATTCACAGAGCTATTGCTGAACAGATAAAAATGCAATGGAACAACTACGGAACACATCTTGTTACTTTTGTGAACTTTCCACTCCCAAATAACTGAGAACCAGAGGCAGTCTTAGTAGGGTTTCCAACCTCCAGGTGGCACCTGGAGATCTCCCGCTAATACAATCGATTTCCAGATGACCAAAATCAGTTCCTCGGGAGAAAATGGCTGCATTGGAGGGTGGACTCTTATGGCATTATGTCCTGCTGAGGTCCCTCCCCTATACAAAGCCCTCCCTCCCCAGACTCCACCCTCAAAATCTCCAGGTATTTCCCAACCCAGAGCTGGCAACCCCAAGTCATAGAGATTCTGGGGCCCTCAGCCATGGGACAGCCCCCGCTTTTATCCCCACCATCACAAACCTCATTCATCTTCATGTTACTTGCTGCTGCTGCAGCGGCAGGCAGCATGCAGTTTGAGAACAGCTGCTGTGTGGGTTGCAGACAAGAAGGGACACGTGATGCACCCATGGGTGCAAGCATGCTGATTTCATCCTGAGCAGTGGCAGCCTGGAATGCCAGCTGGCCAGGCAGCGGGGATGGCTGGCTTGTGAGGGCACAGACTCTCCCTGTTGGCAACAAGCCAGGACTGGAACAAAGAAGGCCTGGTGCCTGCTAGCTCACCCACTGCCAGTCAGCTGCTTGGCCAGGGCTCGCTGACTGGGCTTGGCAGGTGAGCAAGCAACTGAGCAGGCACCGCACAGTGCCCCCTCTCCCTCTGCCCCTCACTTTGACTCAGCCGCCATGCACTAGGGGAGGGCTTCTGCACAGTGATTTGAGGACCCTCCCCCAAGCCCCTCTCCCTCACCTCTTGAGTCACTGCTGCAGCAGAGTTGCCAGCTCCAAGTTGGGAAATACTTGGAGATTTTGGGGGCAGAGCCTGAGGAGCATGGGGTTTGGGGAGGGGAGGGCCTTCAATTCCATAGAGTCCAATTGCAGAAGCGGCCATTTTTTTCCAGGTGAACTGATCTCTATTGGCTGGAGATCAGTTGTAATAGCAGGAGATCTCCAGCTAGTGCCTGGAGGTTGGCAACCCTAAGCTGCAGTGGCGTCAAAGAGCAGGCAGGGGCAGCCAGGAAAGCTGGACAGAAGCAAGGGTTGCCAACCTCCAGGTAGTAGCTGGAGATCTCCTGCTATTACAACTGATCTCCAGGCAATAAAGATCAGTTCACCAGGAGAAAATGGTCACTTTGGCAATTGGTCACTACGGCATTGAAGTCCCTCCTCTCCCAAACCCTGCCCTCCTTAGGCTCCGCCCAAAAAACCTTCCACCGGTGGGGAAGAGGGACCTGACAATCCTAAGGGCATCAAGGGAAGCCCCCGACCTCTGTACCTCGCCATTGCTTCTTGAGTCCACAGCTTTGGCGGTGGCAGAGGGGACCTTGAGGTCATGGAGGTTCCCTCTCTTCCAGCATTTCCCCAGCATGGGGGCTGAGGCAGCTACCCTCCTTGCTTCACAGCTCAAACCACCAGTGATGAGTATGGCTTGCTAGAGTAATCTAAAGGTCTACTAGCCCTCTGTTTTTTTCACTGGCCTGCCTGATGACCTGCAGAAGCCTACAAATGGAGCATAATTGAATCAGCCATCGCTGCTTCTCCATAGATTCAGATCAGGATGTCATGAGCATATCGAGGCTGCAAAGATGAGGAAGGAGAGGCAGCATTATCTTCTCAAATCCCATTATGACTCTACTCCCTAACAATATCCCCAACAATGCCTCACCCCAAATCAGGTCCACATCCTGACAGGATTTATGTTTTTAGGACTGTTCTGCTGGGATCCAGCATTGACTGTTTCCAGAGGTCGACTGCCTCTGAACATGGAAATTCTGTCTACGGCTAGTAGCCACAGGTAGGCTGATCTTCCGTGAATTAGTCCAGTCCTTTCTTTGGAACAATCTGTGTTAGTGGCCATCACAATAAGCAGCTTAGGAACAAAGGGCTATCATGCCATAAAGGGAGATTTCAAAGCACAATCTTGAGTTATTTTTGATGCAGTAAAAAAAAAAATTGTAGGAGTGTGGAATTTGAATATAGAAAAGAAACCAGATCAAGAGAGTAGGAAGTGTATTGTCTTGAATTATTTTTGCTAGTCCAAAGCAATTCTTGAATTCTGAAGAAAGATAGGGGCATTGGAGTGGCTGAAGATGAGAAAGAGTAGCAAAAAATGCATTGCCCTTTGAGATATGAAAGGTGAATGAGAGTGTTCCTTTATTCTAAGATCCTGAACATCAGTCTCTGATACAGAGATTATTTTTCCCCTTTTCGTCTACCCTTGCTCCTACAGCCAAGTATTGCAGACCCCTCCCAGAATTGCTGGCTGTGTATATACAAATTTGATAAGACAAAACTATCTACAGTCCTCAGCACTGAGTCTTGTAGAAGCCAAAAGAAACTAATTTCTCAACGTTTCTCAAAGCCTTCATAGGGATCTGCAATGTGAAAACCAGGCCACCTATTACAGATGCTGTTCCTAAGAAAGACTCCATGGCTAAATAGCAGCTATCGCTTGTGCTTCTTGAGACACTCAGGGAAGTCTTTAGGAAAAGGAGCAGCAGAAACATTTCTTCCTCTCCCCCACTGTTCTTCCACTGCTTCTGTCATTATCTGGTGCGGCCTAGAGCCTTGACTCAGAAGATAGTGGAGGAAGAAGAATGGGTGTGGTTGATGCTCGGCAATCACTAATACTCCTGGCTATCACGACAAAATTCTCTTACACCACTGTTCTGGTATAGAATTCCCCCCCCCCCGTCCACTCAAGCAAGTTGCATTAGGGTTGCCAGGTCCCTCTTCGCCACCAGTGGGAGATTTTTGGGGTGGAGCCTGAGGAGGACGGGGTTTGGGGAGGGACTTCAGTGCCATGGAGTTCAAATGCCAAAGCAGCCATTTTTCTCCAGGTGAACTGATCTCTGTCGGCTGGAGATCAGTCGAATTAGCAGGAGATTTCCTGCTACTACCTGGCAGTTGGCAACCCCAAGTCCATTGCTACTCAAGTATGGAAGGCTTAACTTTCAAAGACCCAGAAGACCAGAATGAGGCCTGGACAACTCATGAGAACTGGGGGCAGGTAGAAATCCACCTCAAGAGGAATTCAAGGAAGGATCTCTATCATGAGGAGATTCTTCACCTCAAGGAGTCTTGGGGTCATAAAACTCTTAAGTGGCAGGCTATATTTAACTCTGTTCTCAATAAAGCCAACTCAGAAGTAGAGGCAAAGAGTTCACTATCTGATTGTTCTGATGGTTATGGAACTCCAGGATTTAGAGAGTTTCCACTTTTCTCCATTGGTCATGCGGAAATCCGAGAGAAGCTTTACTGGCTATAGGTATAAAGACAGGAAAGCTTTAGCTACTTTATTTCCAGGATTCAGACCCAGAAAAAATATCCAGGCTAAATCATGATGTGAACTCTGGATCAGATCTGAGTGTCTAACATTACAGAATAAAGTTTAAAAAATCAGGATAAGATTACAATTTTTTCTTTTATAGATGATCATAAATGTTTCTGAATATCAACATTTGGTATAGGGCTGTACAGAATATTTGCCAGTTTCAGCCTGAGTCAAAGCTAAATGTTTCAGCAAAGTAGCTATTTTTCTAAATGAAACTTGATGCTGCAGATCATTCCCATTTTTAATGGATTTGGTGATACTGTTTACTTCGGCTCCTCCCTGATTTAGTCACATAGGTAATGCCAACCAATCTGTGAAAGGGATAATATCACTGTACTATATGTGACTTGACAATACCACTAGATATCCATAAATAAAGTCATGCAGATAGACACAGCCAATTAGTTTAGGTTACGAGTTGATGCCAAAGAGACCAGTTTTTGTCTATAATGCTCTTGGTGACATCATGCTACATTTTAGCAACAATACATTATTTAATGCACTTTTTTGTTTAGCTGTGTAGTTTCATGCTGTAATATGTGTTCTGCTGCAGAGCAAATGCTAAAGGGAAATCTAATCCTATACTGTAGGTGGAGTAATAAAATGGCTTTAAGCAAAGCTTGTGTGACTGTTTGCACACAGAAAGCCCACAAGCTAAGGGAAACTCCTTGCCGTTGCTACACACCTTCTTGGCTGTTGTGCGAAATGTAGTTTGAAAGACAGCCCATAATATTTCAAGGAATCCCCTTGAATTTTCTTATGTCACGATGAGTGACAGACAAAGGCTGTTTCAAAGACCGGCATACAAAGGTTTGTAATCATGCGTACCATGTTCTATTGAGGAACTTAGCTAGATGTGACGGCAGCAGACCCATGTGTTACAATCAGGTCACTGCTGGATTCCTGTATAGCAGGAGGATGGCATGTGAACCTTTCCTTCACCCACATGTCTCCCTCCTGGATACCCTCTTCCTGACTGTTCTCCCCCCTCCCAGGTGAGGCTCTGGCGGGAAGCAGCTAGGGGAAATGGGCAAGGGAAGGAAAAGAGCACGCTGGAGAAAAAGTTCAACACCTCCATATTTCTTACCCCCTTCTGCTGGGCTTCTAACCCCTGTCCCATTTATAGGAATTTGGCAAGATCCGCATTCCAGCACAGAGGTTGTCTATCTACGTTCCAAGCGTTTAAGATATTGAAGGCTTTATATGCCATTCAAAAAAAAACCAACAACCCCCACCTTGCATATTTGTGGGTGGCGGGAAGCTGCTTGTTCAACCAGTGGAAGATAGTCTCGTCCAACTGAGATGTCAATCTAAAATACAAGGACGTCGAGATTTATTCAGAAATCAGTGACAAGCACTATTTCCCCCTATCAGTTGCATCGTGCCCTTCTATCACATCACTTGGGGGAATGACAGCATTTCCACTTTCCAAAATAACTCTGGAAACCTGAACAAAGATCTATGAATAGTAAAAAATTTCCATAGGTTCCAACGTTCTGTTTCCAAGACCATCACTAGAGCTGTGTATCCCACATACCTAGTAATTTTAAGACCCTACCTCCTTGGCACAGCCACTTTGTCATAATGAGCCCCTCAACTCTTCTCAAGTGATAGCTTCATTCAAAAAACAACTCAATGGATTCTTTAGATGTCACCACCAGGATAACAATATAAGTTGAAGGTCTGGGTATATAATAGACGATGTTTTATTGACCAGAACATTTGCACGAATGATCAGGGTAGAGAAATAGAAAAGCCAAGTCCGCCACGCATCATTTAGAACTGTCATATGCAATATAAACAATTTTCAGTCTGCAACTCAGGCCATATATTGAAATGAGCTGAATGGTATGGCATATTATATTTCATGCACATGCTGAAGCTTTGGGAATTAAAGCTCGGGTATTATAGACTTTCCCATTATACACTTTGTGTATTTCAGTTTCAAAGTAAAAAAAAATTGCCTTGGGTTAACAGCAACCAGAAAACACTTTTTTTTAAGGAAAAGGGGAAGATTATGGACCAATACTATACAAATACGAAATTCATTTATGGCACATGTAAGTATACACATGCATATATTCACAGAGTGCATTGTAATGAATATAGATGAAGACAATGATTTATTAGACACAGAAAGAGATAGATTGCATGTGCATATGTGTGCGCACACACAAATGTTGTCTCTGAGTTCCTTTGATATTAAGCCTTCTTTTTGCAGACAATTTGTGTGCTTGCTAACGCTGTAAGGCCAACCCTTCCTGAAAATGCATGCCTCTACAGATATATATTATATTACCCTCCTGCATAAAAACACACCCTCCTGACTTGGGAAGAAGAAATCAGCTTGTTATCAGAAGCGTGTCTTATGCCTTCCGTCTAAATCGTGCCCGTCATTATCGCCAACTTGAGTATCCAAACTGAAAATGTTTCCCAGCTCTCATGCGCAGCATAGCACAACACAACATGTGGGGTTGGGGGCACGGAATCCATCATTCCTGACAAGTTATCCTGAAGAGTTTCCCCAGCAAGGTTGTTCTCAGACAGGCGGTCCCTTCCTGCTTCCTCCTTGCACTCTCCATATATGGCAACGGCTGCAACTGTCCACGGTGCTGGGGGGATTGTCACAGTCAACCTTACTCATGGAACAAAATACAGAGACAGCTGCAAGCCAAGCCAGCGAGCCGACTCTAATCAGTACGTGTATGGCTTAAGAATCCAAGATGCCATCCTTCCTTCACTAGCCCCTTTTGAACCCTTCAAAACTATACACAGAAGTGCGGCAACCGTGCCCAGCTCCTGCATCGAGTCACCTGTTCTGAGCATATCAGAGCTAATCAGGACAAATCTAATGACAGCCAGGCATCAGATCATTACACAGTGCAATGACTCAAGAAAGCCTTCTCGAGACATAAAAAGGGTCTACAGTTCTGTCCGCATTTCTGCTCGCATATGCATCGGCTGTTGGCCAAGAGATTCCAGTGGCACGTTACCCGGGAGTGTCAAATAAACCAGCTTCTCCATTCAGTCGTGCCTCTCAGTCAACTCTCTGCTATGAGACACCATACAGATCATCCTCCCCCCTCAAAGAATCTGAGAGAACTCCATGCAATGCACATCAAAAGGAGCAGGAGCGACGTTTTAAACAATTGCATGGTGCCTCCCCCCCCCCGCAAAAGCACAGATTCTATAGAACACAAGGAAGAAAAGCCAGATTGCAATATAGAAATGCCCTTACCTTTCATCCAATCCACTACTTGTTTGGGCGTCCACTTGCTAATAGGTTCCATAACGAGGGCCATCATCAGACCACTTTATCATTCACACCACCAGGAGGGGGAAAAAACTGAGGGAGGAAAAAGAAGAGGAGTGGGGAGCAAAGGGGGGTGGGCGGGAGGGAGGGAGACGAACGGATCTCTCAGAGCATGGCTGGAGCAGGAAGCGGGAGGATTTCACAATGCAGTCCAAAGATGAGCTGATGCTTTGTCCCTCCAGGTTTTCCCTGCACTGATTCAGTAATGTATAAAATTACACTGCTTGATCAGCTCTAGCACCTCCCCTGCTGCACACAGCCAGCAACCCTCTAGAGCTCAGTGAATCAGGAAATGGTGCAGTATGTCTCTACTTACTCACCAAAAAAAAAAAAAAAAAAAAAAGCAGCCTCTACACCCAATGATCTACTTATTTAGGCTGGCACAAATGTGCACACTTCAGCGGTTCAGCCTCCTCCCAGCTTGGATTTTGACTAGCTCCGAGATCATGGATGTTGCGGGGGGTGGGGTGAGGGGAGAGTGAAAAAGAAAATAAGACAGAAATAACAATGACAGTATCGCTACTTGACAGCAGATTGTCTCGGCTTGGTGGCAAATATGCTGATTGTCACCGCTGAATTAAAAGAAAGCGCGAGAGTGTTTGGCAGCTGGCAAAAAAAAATGCCGAGCGGCTCCGTATTCACAATGCAGGATGTCGCCAGAATCTATAATCATGTAATTCAGAATGTCAGACACAGGAGAGGGAGTCAGACCAAGGTAGAACTCATGCATTTCAAATGAAAGTCTTTCCCCTCTCAACCATGTTTAGGAAGCCCGCCCCACTATGTCCTTCCCTAACTGCATGCCTCGTTTATGGCAAAGGAAACCCACAGCCTACCGGAGGCTCTTCTTTTGCCACTGGCCATGACCTGCAAAATATACGTAGCCAACGGTAGCCCTCGATGAAAGCGTGCTGCTGGTCAGATTTCATTCCTTCAGAAACCCACAGGGGAGGTCTTATTTTGAAACTGTGCAGATGCTAAACTTTTGGTTGGAACATTACAAGACTAATTCCCTGTACAGGAATCGTTGATCAAGCAGGTGTGTGGCCGGGGCCCTTTGGGGATCTTCATTGTTTTACTGAGAATATAATATGATTAAGCAAGAGCTTATCCTGTGAGGATCTCTCGTTCCCTGTCCCTGATGACTGGCTGCAAGATATGCTCTTCTATGGAAAAGATTGAAAGAGAAAAGAACGAATGGAGTCCCACCTCTTTCCTGCTTCTTGCAAGGAATCCCTCTCTTTCTCTCTCTCAGCATGATGGGCAATAATTTTCACTGCTGGAGAGCATGGCATTCGTAGAGTTGCCAGTCAATGTCACTTGCTAAGGCGAAACATCTGTAGGAATCAAGACGAAAGGGAAACATTTCTGTACAATTCAGCACAGTGCCACAGGTATGAGGGTGAAGGAGATGGCTGTGCACCCATCCACTCACTTATCTCTGAATTTTACATAATGTGATGTGTGAATTTAGAGGTTCTTCTTCAGATGTAATGTTGATAGCCTTTCAGGGGCTTAAGTCTTGAACAACATGGAGTGTGCTAGAAACTTTTTTGGGTGTAGGTTCAACTAGAGTGAAGGAAATGTTCAGGGAACGGCGACAACGGCAGCACTTGCCTTGGGTGCATATGCAGGGGCACGTTCATGCTGCTCTCCTCAGGGGGAAGCATGCTGTGCATGACCTTGTGGTTCCTGAGGAGGGCTGCTAGTTAACACACCACAAGGAGAGTTCCTGGAACCCCCAGATGCCCACGAAACCACTGATAAGGATCTAGGTTCTGCAAAAACCAATCACAGTCCATGGAGGAGATGTTAGCTGTGAACCCTTTTCAGAAACTTCGGTCTGGGACCTGGCTTTAGAAATAGAAATTGAGGTTAAATCAATAGCTAAAGCAGCCTGGTAGGAAAACCCTCAGTAAGAAGGAAATTGGATTCTTTTTGCACCTTCTTCTCTTCCTCCTTCGCTCTTCCTTTGCTTTATGTGAGATTATCAGGAAAACTCTTCTTAGCATCCTGCTGGCTCAGCTAGCATTTCTGCTCCTTAATAATGCATGGTCACTTCCCCAAAGGATCCTTAAGTGATCCAAGGCTCAACTCCTGCTGCTCTGGAGTTGAATGCCCATTACCTAGAAGACACAGTTAGCGTTACTTGCACTGCCCACAGCCATGATAACGGTCTTGTGGCCTGCATGGGGTTCCATTGAGGACACAGATCCCTCTTGATTAAGGTTGCCAACCTCCAGGTACTAGCTGGAGATCTCCAGCTATTACAACTGATCTCCAGCCTAAAGAGATCAGTTCACCAGGAGAAAATGGCCTCTTTGGCAATCGGACCCAATGGCTTTGGAGTCTTTCTCCTACCCAAACCCTGCCTTCCTCACGCTCCACCCCAAAAACCTCCCGTCGGTGGCGAAGAGGGGCCTGGCAACCCTACTCTTGATGCCTCTAGCTCTTTGTCCTGCCCAGTCTTCCCCATTCTCCGTGTAATCTCCCATCTCTGCCTCCAGCTCCCGGCCACTGCAGAAGAAGCTCCTGGCTATTGACTTCCTTTATACCCTGACTGTGCCTGATTTAACCTTCTGAACCGTGTCACTGACTCCTCTACTTCAAGCCTCTCCAATAACAGTGTCTGTGCTTGAAAACTACTGGATGGACAATGCTTAGCGCCGATACTCTCCTGTCATTATGTTGCATAACATCTAATGCTGCCACATGCCTGAGGCAAGAGCTTTCAGGACCAGCTGTAAGTGGCTTGAGCCCTGCAACCTCTAGCTGTACAACATAATATTGCAGTTCCCTCCTTTGTCCAGAGCTGGATGGTGGCACAGTTGATACAAGCACATGGTTCACATGGAAGTAAGAGAAAGCAAAAATTTATTCCCAGCAGAGGCTATTAGTAGTTAATAGACTTCCACAGCTCCCAGCAAAGAGGCCACACCAGAATCTCTCTCTGGACCAAGACAGAAGCCAAACATGAGGTTCCCTGGTTAAGGCCTGGTGTTGCAACAGACTTGGTATTGGGAATTGAGCCCTCAAGGGGTTCTGAACAAGAGACCAGGCATTGCCAGGAGGGGATCCTGCCTATGAGATACCACTGTTCATGGCTGGACCACTCCAGGATTTCCTGGATGAACTACCTGGATCCTTTGTAGTCTGGCTTCAGGCCTGGATATGGGACTTGAAACAGCCCTGGTGGATAGGGATGCCAACCTCCAGGTAGTGGAAGAAAAATAGACACCACTGTACTAGTATCAGGAAAATTAGTTAATCAGTACAGGAGCGAAAAGTGTATCAAGTGCAAAAATAGATTTATTTAAGCTACTTAATTAAACACGACTATGTTGATATACACAGACACAACAAACAAACACATGAGACCTACAATATGACAACAAAGTGCACCACGCAAGTGACAAAAATATGGAGGAAATTCAAATAAGAATTTACAATGTGAATTTGTGAATTTGGCTTCTTGTATACAAGACTACATGAAAAAACTGCCTGATGATGACGTGTGTACTTTATCAGAGACATTTTAAAATTCTTATTTGAATTTCCTCCATATTTTTGTCACTTGCATGGTGCACTTTGTTTATTGTAGGTCTCATGTGTTTGTTTGTTGTGTATGTGTATATCAACATAGTTGTGTTTAGTTAAGTAGCTTATATAAATCTATTTTTGCACTTTATATACTTTTCGCTCCTGTACTAACCTCCAGGTAGTAGCTGGAGATCTCCTGCTATTACAACTGATCTCCAGCCGACAGAGATCTGTTCACTCCGAGAAAATGGCCACTTTGGCAATGGGACTCTAGGGCATTGAAGTCCCTCCCCAAACCCCGCCCTCCTCAGGCTCTGCCTCAAAAACCTCCCGCCGGTGGCAAAGAGGGATCCGGCAACCCTACTGGTGGATGATCTGCACTGGGAGATGGGTAAGGATAGCATGACCCTATTGATTCCCCTGGACTTCTCAGTGATTTTTGATACTATCAGTCATGGTATATTCTGGACTGCCTTTCAGAATTGGGACCGGGAGGCACTGTTTTGTAGTGGTTAAGGTCCTACCTGGAAGGTAGGTTTCAGAAGGTGGCATGGGGCGAGTGTTGCTCGGCTCCTTGGCCTATGGAGTCCCACAGGGTTCTGTCTTGTCTCCCATGTTCTTTAATATCTACATGAAACTGCTGGGTGAGGTCATCGAGAGATTTGGCTTGGGGTGTCACCAGCATGTGGATGACACTCAGCTCTATCTTGCTCTTCCAACAGAGATTCCAGGGAGGCTGTAGAAGCCGTGGAGGCAATTTTAGAGTGAATGCTAATTAACTGAAATTTAATCTTGACAAGATGTAAGCACCACTGATGATTAGTAAGACTGACTCAGGTTTTAAGGTGTCTCCTGTTCTAGATGAGGCTGCACTCCCCTGAAAGAACAGGTACGTAGCTTGGAGGTACTGCTGGAAACTTCTGCTGGATAAACAGGTGGCAGCTGTGGTCAAGAGTGCCTTTTAGCAGCTTTGATTGGTTAGCCAACTATGGCCTTTCAGGGACAGAAAAGTGTTGACCACTGTGATACATGCCCTGGTAACATCTAGATCAATTTGCAAGATCTGAGCAAAGCTGTTAAAAATAGGACGTTTTGGAGGACATTGCTTCATAGGGTAGCCATGAATCGGAAGTGACTTGACGGCACTTAACACACACACATGGTAGCATGGCAGGGGGAAATGTAGGAGCTATGGTTGCTTGCTGTCTTGGCTGTCCATAGACAGTTAAATGAAATTAGTCAAAACTCATATGAATTCAGTTATAAACAAAGTGCTGTGGTTTAAAAAGCCATGCCATTCGGAGTTCATCTGAATAGCCCTTAGCGATGTAAATGGCTGCCATACTGTTTGGATTGTCATTGTTTTGCCACATTCTCAGTTTTCTTTAAAAACTTGGTGCAAGCCTGTATGAACCAAGCAGACTGGGTGATCAACTCACATCTGACTGTTGCATTCATACACACTTTGAAGTTCAACTGTTGAACATTTGCAATGAGAAATTCACAGCAACCATAGATGAAATATGAAAAATAGTTGCTGGGAGACAACAGCAGGGGAAAGCTTTAGCCTTCAGGTTGTAGGCCTTCTGAAGGCATCTGGTTAGCCACTGTAGAAAACAGAGGACTAGATGGACATTTGGTCTGATACAACATGGCTCTTCTTATCTTGTCATGTCAGGTGCTCTTAACACAGTTGAAAAGGTGTGCTCCAGGAAAATGGAGATATTGTAAGAATATATTCACAGAGAACATATAAGGCAATGTTTGCAGTGATATTACCATACTGGCTATCTCTAAGCTATTCTTACTGCTTTCACGTCAGGTGAAGTTCATGGCTGTAGCTTCTGATTGCACACGCAGCTGTGTTTTCTAACAAATGTTCTTTGATTTTTAAGGAGAATATCGCTGAGCTGTTAGTTGGTTAGACCTGCCCCAGTTTATGCTACTCCTGATGCAGCATGGGTCCATTTGCTGCTCTGTATTCAGAGCTTGGAAATGTGTGCCTGAATCAGAAAGGACAGAACCAGAGTTGTTCTAAACCACAACCCTGCTGAGTTGATTTACATAGCTGGATGCAATCCACCAAAGGCAAATTCACGCAATTGTTCATCCTTTTAAGTCAATTTGCAATAACTATACATGTATCTTTTGGATGGTTCGGCATGGGTTCTGCTTGGCAAGCCAAGCCTGTTCCTAGAATCTTTTTTTTTTAATTTTAAAGACTCATGAATCTTTGTTATTCTGAGATGTGAATCATAAATGAACCGTGCTGAATACTAGAAGTTGGGTTGCCAGGTCCCTCTTCACCACTGGAGGGAGGTTTAGGGGGTGAAGAAGGTGGGGTGGGACTTCAATGCTATAGAGTCCAATTGGCCAAGCGGTCATTTTCTCCAGGGGAACTCTATGGGTGGAGATCAGTTGTAATAGCAGGAGATCTCTAGCTAGTACCTGGAGGTTGGCAACCCTAACTAGAAGACATAAATATAGCCAATACAAATTGAGAAAATAACAGGAGGGGAAATGGTCTTGTAAATCCTATGATTGGCTTCAGTGTGGCTTCACTGAAAAAAATCAAGATGCGTTTTTGTTTGTTTGTTTTTTTAAACTCCAGAGATGAGCAACTAGTAATTGACAAACCACACCTGACTTGTAAAGAAAGTGTATGTGGCCCCTAGAGACCCTACAGTGATTCCAAAGTTCATTTATGGTTTTACTCATGAAGAAAAGATATTTACACATGAACACATGAAGCTGCCTTATACTGAATCAAACCCTTGGTCCATCAAAGTCAGTATTGTCTACTCAGACTGGCAGTGGCTCTCTGGGGTCTCAGGCAGAGGTCTTTCACCTACTTGCCTAGTTCCTTTAACTGGAGATGCCAGGGATTGAACCTGGGACCTTCTGCATGCCAAGCAGATGCTCTACCACTGAGCCACAGCCCCTCCCCTTAAAGTGTAAGAGAGAGGCTGCCATTCTACTCCCACATTTATTTATGGATTTGGATTAATTAAGTGGCATATGCTCTCATAACTATAAAACTGTTATTGCTCTTACTGTTATCTTTTCTTAAAGTATCAGGGTGCGAAGTTTGAATTGGGTCAGTGTCCAATAGTGTTATAAGAACATAAGAAGATCCCTAATGGATCTAACCCCAAATCCATCAAATCCTGCCTCCTGTTGCTCTCATTGGCTAGCGAGATGTCTTGGAAGCCCATAAGCACAGCAGGAAGGCAACAGCACTCCCCCTGCTGTTGACCCCAGCAATTGGTATTCAGGCAATTGGACTGCCTTTTACATGGAAGATCCATTTCACTATCATTTTAAAATTAATTATATCGCTGTTTGTACACTCTGGATCAATAAAGTGGCTTATGTCAACTTAAAACTAGAATCTTTACAATATTTAATAATAAACATAGCAAATAAACAAGACAGACAGCTCTGTAAAGAACCCATTTTACAGAAGCTAAATACCTTTACCCAAGTTAACAGGCAAAACAGCCTTTTGAAACAAAACTGATTTTTGCTAGATGCCTAAAGGCAGAGAAAAAAAGCAAGATGGACCTCCCTGAAGGAGTTCCATAGTCTTTGTGCCTTCAGCAAAAAGGTGCCCTCACATGTAGCAATCCCCTGCACCATGGCCAAAGGTAGGGGGACACAGAGCCGTACAAGGTCTTTAAAAGACAAAACTATTACTTTGAACTGGGCTACAGTGGTACCTGAATAACCCCTGGTAGTTTGCTGTCTGAAAATGTATATGCCACCTCTCTGAGGAGGCTCACAAAGTAAAAAAAAAAATACAATAAAATAATAAAATAACAGCATAAAAACAAGCCATTAAAAACAGCATAAAAGAAGCCAATGACAACAGCATAAAAACAAGCCACGGACCAAGTTTTACTAAACCCCTTTTAAAGCAATGTAAACTAGAATTCATCTGTGAATTCTATAAACTAATTGTTCTTTCTGTGAAGAAAGCCCTAAGTTGAAGGAAGGCTCTTTGGAATATGGTTGGATCTACCCCATTGCGGAGAAGGTACACATGCATCTCTCCAAGAATACCTTTCCTTTCTTTAGACTTGCTATGTCTTTCCTGACCACAGAAAAACACTCCAGACCAGTGGTTCCCAAACTTTTCAGGCCACCCCCCACTTGGTTCCACAAACTCAACCCCAGCGCCCCCTACCCTATAAGAAGCATGATTCAAAATAGGGGTTTGCATGGCTCACTAAAGAAGACAATAACAACAAAATTTCAAAACAGTAACTATTAATTGCACATCTATTCAAAATCAAATTAAATCTTTTTAGTTGAAATTTATTCAGCAAAGCTGATGAACTTGATCCAATGGTACCAGCTCTTCAAAGTCTGGAAAAAAATTCTGAGAGTTCCCATCAAATTTTCCAGCATGATGCCATAGTAAATTATTGTAAATCAGTGAACAACACAGTTGCAGGGGCCCACCTCTAGCGCCCCCCTGCTGCCCCCTTGCCTCTCAGTGCCCCTCTAGGTAATCCCACCGCCCCCAAGGAGTGGTACTGCCCACTTTGGGAACCACTGCTCCAGATCTATGTTTAATTGGAGTCTATATGTAGAGAGTCCAACATTTCTATGTGTGATGTATATACCTTGTGGAGAAAGTGTTGTGACTATGTGTCTTGGTCCTCACTGCAACATCAGGTAGTGGTTAAGAGTGGTGGTTAAGAGCTGTGGGCTCTGATCTGGAGAACTGGGTTTGATTCCCAACTCCTCCACATGAGCGGCGGAGGCTAATCTGGTGAACTGGATTTGTCTTCCCACTCCTAACACGAAGCCAGCTGGGTGACCTTGGGCAAGTTACAGCTCTGTTAAAGCTCTGTTAGAGCTCTCTCTGTCTGTTTTGGGGAGGGGAAGGTTTGAGTCTCCCTTAAGTGGTAGAGAAAGCCGGCATATAAAAACCAACTCTTCTTCTTCTTCTAATATATGGAAACTTGGTAGGACTCAATGTGGGGTGGGCACACTCAGGGGCACGCTATGGCATGCTAACCCATTTGCCCACCAAATGTATGTTGTATACACTTCATGATACATGTGCACTGGAGTGGCCCTTTTGCCCTGGCCTAATTTAAAAGAACAGTCATTGCATCAAAGGTTCCGGTTTCTCAGGGGAGAGCTTTGCTGCTTCTCTCACAAGTCTCCTTCAGACTTCACAACAGACCTACATTTTATTTTCAGCCTCTTGGTCCCATGAGACTTGCTGTCTAACTACCGCAGATGCCTAAATCAGACACATTCTGTAGGAACTATGAGTACTGAGATGGCTGACCTCAAAGGCAGAAAACAAAGAACAAAGAGCAGAGGTCCCCCAGAACAAGGTGTATCTGCTCAAGCCTCCAGAAGTCTTCTGACCTCATTCCAGATTCCCTTCCCTTTAAGCATAAAGTCTGGCTCTTGCACTTAACAGTTTTGTATCTCAGAATAAACTAAAAAGGCTCAGTCTCTTGAAGGGAGAACAAGTTTGTGTCCTTTGGGCATGTTATTTTGATAGTGCTGTAAAGGCTGCTATACCTCCTGTCTTTGATAGTGCTATACCTTTCGTCTTTTTCCCCACATGCCCTGTCAGAGTAGGAAGAGCTGTGTCAAAAGTCAAAAACAAAAGCTAGGTAATACCTTTTATGGGTGGTGGTGGTGATGGAAAGTCCTGTCACAACCATCTTATGGCTATCCTGTGGGGTATTCAGGGACCGAATTAAACAGAAGTGGTTTGCCATTCCCTGCCTCTGCATAGCAATTTTTTTAGGAGAAACCAAAATGACACAAAGCAGCAGGCAAGCTTTTGAGTTCTCCAGAACTCTTTATCAGGCTGTTCAATAGGGTTGCCAGCTCCGGGTTGGGAAATACCTGGAGATTTTTGGGGCAGAGCCAGAGGACGGCGGGGTTTGGGAGGGGAGGGACTTCAATGCCATAGAGTCCAGTTGCCAAAGCGGCCATTTTCTCCATGTGAACTGATCTCTATCGGTTGGAGATCAGTTGTAACAGTGGGAGATCTCCAGCCACCACCTAGAGGTTGGCAACCCTAATGTTCAAAAAGGGGGGGGAGAGGTTTTGTAGGTCATTATTGTAAGACCTCTTCTTTTAAAATTATTCAGTGATAAAAGGTGAGACAATAAGTAGATTTAAATCAGTGCTGGTGTCAGGTTGCACCCTTGGCCTTCTGGGCAGAAGAAGCAAAAAAGCATTCCATTGAAAATACATAAACCAGCAGCCGATCAAATGTTACTGGGATGACTTGCAGTTGTGCTTGTTGGAAAATGTGCTTTCTGGTGTCCATTCATACTAGACATCATGCTATTGATCCTGTTTGTTCTTCTGTGAATAATCTGGAATTTTATGGAGCTTTTTTTCCTGCAGATCCCCATGCCAAATTAAACTTCCAAAAAGGGGCAAATGTCTTGATATGTTGTACAGAAATGAGATTGAGTAGCAATTTACATAAGCATTCTATTCCCTCCCCCCAAACACACACTCATTATTACTTTGCCAACATTGTCTTGGGCATATACCTACAGGGCCAACAAAGGCTTCAGGTGTGAGGTAGCTACTGCTGTCACAGTGGAACAGACTGTTGACAATAAAGCTAGGGATGCTAGTATTGTTCCCTATTACTTTTATTTATTGTTTCAGAACTTTGATTTGAGCTGTGTTGTATCCCTCTTTCATTCTGAATTAGGAGAATTTCTAAAATTAATTACAGCATCGACACATGTACTGATGCACATATCAGAATGAAAAAAAAATCTTGATGTGAACCCATGAGTAACTGGACCATTACTATTTTTGTGTGGTGTTTTACTCATGCATTCATGTGTTCCTGCTCATTTGCAGAACGTGAAGCAAAAATAATATCGATAAAACTATATACAATGCCATCCAGATTGTTCCCGCATATAATGTCAACCTGTCACGGTGAAATTTGGACAAGGATGCAAATATATGAAAGGAACGGAAAGTTATGGCAAATTGCACATGTGCAGCAATATGTCCAAAGTTAGAAATTAAAAACCTGAATAATGCATCAGTTCCAGTATGGAAGCCAGCCCAAGTAATTTGAAACTCTATGGAGAAATTGGGATGAGGAGAGTTTGGGAAACATCCCTAGATAAACCTAAGTGATGAGCCCGGTGGAGTGGACAGATGCAAACATTTTGATTGCACCAGCGAGGCCACACATTGGACAAATATTATACTCTCGCCAAACCTCAGTAACAAGCAGCATGGCTGAAGGCTGGTCCAAATAGACATACATGGCAATGGTCTTGCTAAAAGGCACAGCCCAGATGCCATGCCAGCCAGCCGGCGGTTGCAAATCAATCAGTAATATCAGGAAGAATTCAGGTCAAACCGGAGAAGAAAATGGTTAATGGCAATCAGGTCTGAGAGCTTTCAAAGTCCTTAAAAGGTAAAGGTCCCCTGTGCAAGCACCGGGTCATTCCTGACCCATGGAGTGACAACACATCCCGACGTTTCCAAGGCAGACTTTTGTTTGGGGGTTGGTTTGCCAGTGCCTTCTCCAGTCATCTTCCCTTTACCCCCAGCAAGCTGGGTACTCATTTCACTGACCTCGGAAGGATGGAAGGCTGAGTCAACCTTGAGCCGGCTACCTGAAACTGACTTCTGTCGGTGAACTCAGGTCGTGAGCAGAGCTTTTGACTGCAGTACTGCAGCTTAACACTCTGCGCCATGGGGCTCCTAGATCCTTAATTTTCCTTAAAATCAGCTGTTTGTCTTGGAACAAGAGGGATAACTTTTTTCTCCTGCACTGTACCCAAATTGACACTACAAGCTTATTAGCCTGGAGAAGGAAATAAGACCAACAACCATTTTAATTAATTAAATTAAGTGCTAAATTAGTTGTGATGAGGAGAAAAGGTCCAAAGGGTAAGCATTTATACAAGTGTCTTCCCATTGGCATCTAAAGTGTGTTGGGGGGGGGTAGTCTTTTTTAAAACAATAACAGAGCATTCGGGGCTAGGGCTAAACCTTACTCCTCATTTTGCTCTGTGCTTCTTTGAGCATTTTTCTCCCAGCATAGCTTACTTCAGTATCGGAGCAGGGCTGATAGCAAAATGGCGACAGCATAGGAGTGCAATGAAGTGTGAGCAGGACAAGGGTTTAGCTCCCTTTATCCACACACTAGGTTAAGAGACAACTTAGTGGTTTAGTGGTTAAGAGAAGTGGTTTGGAGTGGTAGACTCTGATCTATAGAACCGGGTTTGATTCCCCACTCCTCCACATGAGAGGCAGAGGCTAATCTGGTGAAATTGATTTGTTTCCACCTCCAGCACAAGAAGCCAGCTGGGTGACCTTGGGCAAGTCACACTCTCTCACACCCACCTACAGGGCGTCTGTTGTGGGGAAGGGAATGTGATTGTAAGCCAGTTTGAGTCTCCCTTAAGTGGCAGAGAAAGTTGGCATATAAAAACCTCCTCCTTCTTCTTCTTCCTCCTCCTCCATGTTAATACGTAGATGACCCACAACGAATCACTGAGGATAATGTTGGCTCTACCTTCCAAACTCCCACTATATCTGCCATTTCTGGAGGCTCTACCTTCTCCCACCCCAACTCTGCCTACCCCTCCACTCCCACCCACCACCCACTGTCATTGACTCCAGCATCCTCTCTACCTTACCCCTCCTTCTCCTACTCATCACCACCATTTCATCCTCTTCATCCTGACTCCCAGTTCCCCAGAGCACAGTGTTATGACCACTTGGCACTCTGTGTTGGATGGTTGCTTTGGCAGCCAAAAATGGCAGGCAAAATCTTGCAAGATGGCCTCACGAGATTGCAAGCACCATTTTTGGTTGCCTCGGCAAACTCGCGTTCTCCTTGTCTGAGAGGTGGTACTGCTCTTTTTCTGAAATGTGATGACCATTCATATTTTATTTATTTACATATTTTTGTGTCCAATACCCTCTTTCTTGGGTTGCCAACCACCTTGCAATGGCCAATCTGCAAGCAAGAATTTTAACTGCCTATAAAAAGGGGACATTTACTCCTGTGTGTCTGAAATTTGGCAGGGAGGATCCTTTTGGGAATGAGTGGGCAATTGCTGAGAATTTCATCCTAATTAGATGGGGATAATAAAGTTACAGATGGAGACAAAACATGAACTGAATAACTAACGGTGCAATCCTTTGCAGAGTTACTGCAATCTAAACCCATTTAAATCAATGGATTTAGGCTGGAGTAACTGCATAAGACCGTACTGCAAAATGAATAGCTTTAATAACAAATATAAAAGTATATTTTAAAAAAGCTGAATAATGCCTTTTAATAGAAAACAAGCCAATCACAGCCAAAAAATTGTACATATCTCTACTTTTGTTGCAGTCACATATGTGGTCACATCAACATTGTTTTTATGTAGCGTGCATAAGTAACATAGAGGTAGGAGGAGATGCAAATTAACTGAAAGCTGCAGCAAGCTTGTGCATGCTCCAATATTAAAACGAATTCTATAAATTCTTCTAGCCAAACCAGAATTCAGGAGGAGGGCATGGTGAATTTCCAGAACAATAAAGATTAAACCATTGATCTCATGCATTTTTAGCCTACTCAAAGAGCTGACAGTGGCACACACGGGTTTCCATCTCTTTTTAATGGTCACTATGACTCTGTAAGGTAGTTGAAACAGAGACAAAGTGACTTACCCAAAGTCATTCATTAATTTAATGGCAGAATGGGAATTTGAACGCAGTCCTAGTCTAACACTCTAACCACTATACAATACTAACTCATATAGCTCATTCCTGAGAGCTGCAGCGGCCAGGGATAGCGTGGCTGTGGCATTGCTGTGGTGCCTCTAAAGAGGTTTGGCCGCTGCTGCGGAGGTTTGGGGAGGCCTTTTAAAAAAGAAAAATAAGAAAGGGGGGGAAGCCCCATTGAAAACAGCGATGCTGCACCAACAAAATGCTGGTGCAGCACTGCTGTCGCTAAAGGGGGAATTCTCGGGCTCCACCCCCCAGAATACCCCAGGAATGCCTCCCAGGATGCCGGTGGGAGGCCAAGCTAGCACCTGAGGGCTGCTCTGCTGTGGCACTCCTGGGGGGCCAGCGCAAGTGGCACTACGCCAGCCTCTGTGCCAGTTTGTACAGCGCAAGTGGCATGGATGCCGGCGTAGGAGTCACAGTGCCTCCTAAGCCCATTTGGCCCCCAAGCTCAGGAATGGGCTTTCAGGAACTGAACAAGGGAATCCCTAGACTGGACATTGTTTTTGCCACTACATTAATGTACCTCAGTGCATACAAGCCAGTGTGCCCCCATACCAAATGGTTTGAGCCAAATGGTTTTGATATTTGCCTTTTGGACTGCCCCTTTTCATTATTTTTTAGCCTTCCTTGAACTGAAGACAGTTCTGTTTAAACCCATTGAAGTGCCTGGTTTAACTAGTTTGTGGATTGGAGATTTATTTCTAGGAATAGCAGTTTCAGATGGTTTCAAAATCCTCTGTTTTCAGAATAGTTTTGAAAGCTTATACCCTGAAACTTTTGTTGGTCTCTAAGGTGCTGTGTGTGTGTGTAAAGTGCCGTCAAGTCGCAGCCGACTTATGGCGACCCCTTTTTTGGGGTTTTCATGGCAAGAGTCTAACAGAGGTGGTTTGCCAATGCCTTCCTCTGCACAGCAACCCTGGTATTCCTTGGTGGTCTCCCATCCAAATATTAACCTGGGCTTACCCTGCTTAGCTTCTGAGATCTGACGAGATCAGGCTGGCCTGGGCCATCCAGGTCAGGGCTCTCTAAGGTGCTACTGGACTGAAATCTAACTGTTCTAGGAATAGCTGGCTCCCCTAATCTCCATTCTTACTGCTAAATGCTTTCTCCTTACATTTCTAGCAGTATACCCACAAGCATTATAGAGAAGCTTTATAAGGAAGCTTCTTTCTGGTGAAATCGGCAGCCCTCCTCTAATTTATTCACCATATTGTGAATGCCCCTAATTAAAAATACGAAAGCATTTGTAAATCAAACCGCGGTTTCAGGGTTTCTGTTCTCTTTCAAATTATGTGTGTGTGTGTAAAGTGCCGTCAAGTCGCAAATTATACTGGGAGTGGAATCAGTACATTCATTTTCATTTTACATGCTTTTTTGTCTTTTATTTATAAACATGCGTAAAATATATAAGGTGAATCCCCTTCCCTCTTTGTTATTTATTTATTGCTTGAGAAGTCTTGGGAGTAAGGACAGTTAAAAAAATACTACCACATAGATGATAGCTGAATCTTTGTTAGGGCTAGGCTTAGTTATCTTGGGAAAACACATACAAGGTAATGGGCTTCCTCCCCTCCCTTTTACTTTGAAAATCTGAACATAGTTTTAGCCTTAAACTAACCAACATTATTCGGAGCTGTGAAGAAAGGTGGCAGAAATCGGATGAATTTTGAAATATGTTAATGTAATGCAAATTATGATATAAGCCATCTTCTTCTGTATCCTTTGATGCACCTCCCTAGTGGGATACACACATCTCATTAGCATTATAATATACATAATAGACAGAAGATATAAATAGGCTTAAAATTAAGAAAAACAGGCTGCCAAATTCTTTAAGAAAAGATGCAACAGACAGTAGAGCCACTTTCAGCATTTCATGGTCCCCAGTGATAAACATGTCACCTTTCTTGGCATTTTAGCAACACTGGGAAATCCCTGTGTACAGGTAAGTCTAGCTGTCAGCCTTTCGCATCATTTATGACTTGGGGGGGGGGATGACTCTGGCCAGTTGGGTCCAGCATTATGTCTCAGCCAGTTAGCTCAAGGAACTTCCTGCAGCTCACCCCCAGAGGCAAGCCCATCTCTGGGAAGGGTGGGGGTCAGTGGACCAGAGGGCTGTAGGCTTCTTCTGGTCCGTGGCTCAGGTTGAGGACTTTGCATCTAGTTAAGCTATGCAAACAGGTCATTTCTTTTGCTTTCTGTTCGGATGGGGGCTTTGTGGATTGACTTTTGAATAGATAATGCACTAATTCTGAACTTTACAGCCCTAATACCAGCTCTCTTCTGTTGGTTACCCCAACAGGTGGGTTGGGGAAGGTACTGACAGTAGTTAGCTGTCAGCTGCACCCACTGTCCCCATCTTATGCTGTGTCAAGACCTCAGGACCCTGTAATAAATGAAGTTGTGTCCTGATTCTTCCCAGTGCAGTGTCTAGGGTTGCCAGCTTCCAGGTACTAGCTGGAGATATCCTGCTTTTACAACTGATCTCCAGCCATTAGAGATCAGTTTACCTGGAGAAAATGAAACATTTGGCAATTGGACACTATGACATTGAAGTCCCTCCCCTCTCCAAACCCCACCCTCCTCAGGCTCCACCCCAAAACCTCCTGCCAGTGGCAAAGAGGGACCTGGCAACCCAAGCAGTGTGTCTGTGTTTTCCTCTTCTCTCACCCATGGGCTTGTCCCAACTCCAGGCACAAGTCTCATCTACACTACAGACTTATGCCAATTTTATACTTGTTTCTCTGTCATGGTCCCCCACCCCCAAAGAATTCCTGAAACGATAATTTGGAGACATTTACTGAAAATGTTCTATTAGAAAACCTTATCCTTGATCCCAAGAACTAGTTCCCAGGATTCCCTGGCTGGAGTATTAAACAAGAATACTGTTAGACAAGGTTACACCTGAAATTTCGGCATAAAAGAAATAACTAGAATACTGAGGTTGCATCTATAGGGTTGCCAACCTCCAGGTGGTTGCTGGAGATCTCCTGCTATTACAACTGATCTCTAGCCAGTTCACCTGGAGAAAATGGCTGATTTGGCAATTGGACTCTATGGCATTGAAGTCCCTCCCCTCCCCAAACCCTGCCCTCCTCAGGCTCTGCCCCAAAAATCTCTAGGTATTTCCCAACCCAGAGCTGGCAACCCTATGTGTCTAGTTTTCACTAGTTCTCACTGATGTGGATCGCGTGTATTGAGATGCACCACTTCAGACTACAGGTGGGCACACATGTCTGAATGCTCCTCCATACTAACATAAGTAAGTAAATAAATAAAACCAGCATTCCAAGGAAAAGTCTTCTAGCCTGTTCTTCTCCCTAACACACTAGTTTTGTCAGTGTAACCCTAAGCAGAGTTTTGCCCTTTTAAGTCCATTGAAGTCGATGGGTTTCGAAGGGCGTAATTCTGTTCAGGCTTGTAATGTGTGTATTTCCTTTGTCATAGAGGAGTGTTAGCTCCCACCTGCAGTCTGAAGTAGCACAGTAATAACACAGATGAGTGAGAACTAGACCTTAGAGTGCAGTTGGGGAAGGAGTATATGCCAACAACCCAGTCTCAGCAATCAGGACACAACTTTGTACAGGCTTTTTATTGGGAGCCAGAGGGAGGAAAACAGCACTTCCATTCAAGGACGTTCCTGCCTTTATCCACCCAACATTTGAGCCTAAGCTACACATTACATCTTCCTTGTGTCCTCATGTACTAGTAATCTAGGGTTGCCAACCTCCAGGTGGTTGGCAAAAGATAAAGCAACAATATTAAATAGACAAGCTGTGTCAAATAATAGTACTCTGCTCACAAAAATTATGCAAAGGTGCAAAATATATTATATACAAATACAATTAGCCAACAGTGACAAAGATACAACAATATGTACACACGAGTGACAACGATAGAACAAAAAGTGTAGCTAACAAGCTAGCACTAGAGATGGTAAGTTTCAATAAGGTATATATTCCAAAGGTAGGTACAATGTACTTTTTTTTGTCTTTCAGGAATCAAAAGATGAAGCCTTATCAAACAGACAGAAGGCTTTCACGTTCCCAAAGAAGCGGTTTTAGCAACCCTGGACGTAACTGCCCTATACACCAACATACCGCATGATTCAGCCCATGCTATTATAGCTGATCATCTTGATAAACGATCCGATGCATTGCCACCTACACACTATCTTTTAGATCTAGCAGACATAGTCCTGGAAAACAATATATTTAGATATGGTCCCGACTTCTTCATTCAGATAAAAGGTGTTGCTGTGGGCGCTTCTTGTGCGCCTGCAATAGCAAATTTATATATGGTTAACTTTGAAAGTAAATTCATCTTGAACAACAACCCATTTAAAGATAATTTATTACTTTACCGTAGATTTGTGGATGACCTTTTATTTCTGTTTACATCTGATAAGTCATTTCAGGATTTTTCCAAATGGATTAATGAGCAAGATACTCATTTAAAATTTAACGGCACTTGCAATTTGGAAACAATTCAGTTTTTGGATTTGGAGTTATTCATAAAAAAAGATTGATCTCTAGCCTTTAGACACTTTAAAAAACCAATGGCAAGAAATTTGGGGCTACACTATGAGTCATATCATCCATATCATTTGAAAAACAATCTACCCTTCAGTCAATTAATCCGCCTGAAACGCAACTCCACTCAACCTAAGGATTATGAGGTTGCAGCGAAGAAACTAAAAGAGGATTTAACAGCAAGAGGCTATCCCCAAAACATTATAAATAATTCAAACATTAAAGCAGACCTTAGAGATTGTAGCTCCATGCTTGTGAATAACAATAAGACCAGGGACGATAGAATATTCTGCTCCCTTACCTACAGTCGTCATGCAGGCACAATTCAAAAACTTATAAACAAACATTGGCACGTTGTGTCTAGTATCCCTGGATGTTCTGTTCCACCCACCTTTGGTCTTAGAAGGAATGTCTCCTTAAGAGATACCTTAATTCATACTGACAGTTTTTCAAAACGCCTGCCTCCCACCGCGTTGGGGCATTTCCCTTGTGGTTCCTGCAGCTTCTGTCCCTTAAGCTTACCAGTCAAGGAGTTTAGTTCTGTTAATTCTGATTTTAAGTTTAGGATAACTCATTTCTCAAATTGTTCCACAAGCAAAGTCGTGTATTGCATTACATGCAAATGTGGGAAGCTTTATGTCGGGAGCACGGTCTGTCCAGTAAAGCTCCGCATTGGTGAACACAAATCGAGAATACGGGCACATTTGTTAGACACCCCTTTAACTGCACATTTCATTGAGAATAAACATTCTGAGAATGACCTTAGATTCTTTGTGATTTGGATTTACAAGGGAAATTCTTGCAACATTGACAACGTGCAAAAAATACTTCTGAGACAGGAAATGAAATTCATCTATCTTTTTAAATCCTATTTTCTGTTTGGCTTGAACAATGAATTAGACCTGTCATGTTTTCTATGAGATCCTTAGCAATATTTGAGGAATGATTCTCCTTTAGGAAATGAGATTCTTAGAGCCACCACAGCTGTTGCAGCTCCTTTTCCTAATCAGTCAGGGAACCCGTTCATGTTAGCTCCAAAGAATAAATCACACTCACCTGTGGTTTACAACTCAAGCAGCCTCTATCCAAGCAGCCAACCGGGCACATAGAAGGAATAGATTTTGGTTAAGAATTTTGTACATCTTAGAAGGTATGTTACCCAATTTGGCATAAGGTTTGATTTCTTCACATCTTTGTTTATTTATAGGAGCCCCGTGGCACAGAGAGTTAAGCTGCAGTACTGCAGTCAAAAGCTCTGCTCACGACCTGATTTCGATCCCAACGGAAGTTGGTTTCAGGTAGTCGGCTCAAGGTTGACTCAGCCTTCCATCCTTCCAAGGTCGGTGAAATGAGTACCCAGCTTGCTGGGGGTAAAGGGAAGATGACTGGGGAAGGCACTGGCAAACCACCCTGCAAACAAAGTCTGACTTGGAAACGTCGGGATGTGACATCACCCCATGGGTCAGGAATGACCCGGTGCTTGCACAGGGGACCTTTACCTTTACCTATTTTGTTTATTTATATGATTAGTTAGATCAAGATCCTGATAGATGGGTTTAAGTATAATTTTATTTTGAATCATAGGAAAAACAACGTGTATGAAGCAGATGGCTGAAGAAGCTGTCTTACGACAGTGAAAGCATCAAAAATCATCCGGAAGGCACTTCCATCTCTTCTCTATCCGGTTCACGCTTCATCTTTTGATTCCTGAAAGACAAAAAAAAGGACATTGTACCTACCTTTGGAATATATACCTTATTGAAACTTACCATCTCTAGTGGTATCTTGTTAGCTACACTTTTTGTTCTATCCTTGTCACTCGTGTGTACATATTGTTGTATCTTTGTCACTGTTGTATTTGTATATAATATATTTTGCACCTTTGCATAATTTTCGTGAGCCGAGTACTATTATTTGACACAACCTCCAGGTGGTGGCTGCAGATCCCCTGCTATTACAACTGATCTCCAGCCAATAGAGTCAGTTCACCTGGAGAAAATGGCCGCTTTGGCAATTGGACTTTATGGCATTAAAGTCCCTCCCCTCCCCAAACCCCGCCCTCCTCAGGCTCTGCCCCAAAAACCTGCCACTGGTGGTGAAGAGGGGCATGGCAACCCTATAGTAATCAGGCATGCATGGTGAATTCCATGTTTGGAATTCAATTTCCAGGTGCATAGACGATGATTTGAATTCAGATTATGGTGTGCAGGAAGAGGATGCCTTGACTTCCCCTGCACCATTTCCCTAACCTCAAATGGCGCCAGGGCTACTATTTGCCCCACTGGGCAAATCTACCCATTCCTCATGGGTACATGTTGAGCCCTCATTGGGGCAAATACCACTTCCTGGGGGCCACTTCAAGTCAGGAAAATGGTGTGGGAGGCACCCTCTTCCCATGCACTGTGATTCTGACAATCAGTCGCCACATGCTTAGGGACTGAATTCCAAGTATGGAATTGACTGCATGTATCTGATCTAGGGTTGCCAGGTTCCTCTTTGCCGCCAGCAGGAGCTTTTTTGGGGTGAAGCCTGAGGAAGGTGGGGTTTGGGGAGAAGAGGAATTCAATGCCATAGAGTCCAATTATCAAAGCAGCCATTTACTCCAGGTGAACAGATCTCTATCGGCTGGAGACCAGTTGTAATAGCAGGAGATCTCCAGCTGGGAAGCAAAGTGAAGATTTGGAAGGGCAAAAGAACCAGATTCTCTGGGTGCGGTAGATCTTTGAAGCTCTGCTGAGGAGAGACACACTCAGTGAATTGTCCCAAGCTTTTTGCCTCTGTGTTGTACATCCTGCACCTTGCTGAAGTAGAAGGTTTTTTTTTGTCTACAAGTCCCAGCTTACTTGTCCATCTAGTGCAAAAAAGAAAACACCCCCAACAGGTAAAAATCAATACATGCTACATCAGTATAATTTGTGAGATTGGCCATTTGAATGTTTATTGATAAGGTGTTGTAGCAAAAAAAAAAAAAAAGTTGTCCCTGATTGAATCACCTGATTTGAAACTGATTTGTTCTGATGCTAAGAAGTCATTTCCATCCACCCATGCATCTAACTTCAGAAGGAGGGGTCTGGCATAAAGCTTTCCTATAACATAAAGCAAACTTATTGGCTCATAGTTAGCTGAGTCAGGTTGTCCCCACTCCTTTGGATAGGAACAAAGATTAAAGAAAGCCAGTCTTGGGGAATTCTATGAGATTTATCTAAATAAGTAAACAAAACAGCTAAGACAAGAACCAACCAATGCTGGAAAGTTTTTAGTATATCATGGTAACAGATGGGCAGTGTGTGTGTGTGGGGGGGGAGTTCTTAGAAAACGTCCACACTTGATTCAACTATGTTGCCTGCCCATCTGAGGAGGATCAATAAATAATTTAAAGAAATTTCATTCCCAACAGGTACCCCACACATATGTATTATGATTGAAGTTCAGTATCGACTAATGCATTGAATTTACGATGATGTCTCCCTATTAGCCCTGTGGCCAATTTTTAACAGGTGCCATATTTTGAAATAAGAGCTAAAGGATAAGCACCATTGGCACTATGAACTGACTTACCCCATACATGAATCTTTAACCCCTCCTTTCCCCAATGCAAATACACATTTCAGCAATACACATTTTACAGCAATACACATTTCAGCAATATACATTTCACCGCATCTTCCCAAAACTGTGCATAAGCCAACACTAGCAAATATGAGTGAATGAGCAGCAGAGATGCAAATAAGAACTCTGGCCAATCCTCAACAGTTGTTCACACTGATGAGAACAGATTCAAGAGCCTTTTTGTCTGTGTCTTGGAAGGAAACAATATTGGTCAATAAACAAAAAAAGGGGGGGAAAGAAGACTCAACGTGAAAAACCAAAAGCTGGGGACCCAAAGGTTGGCTGGGAAAAGGTAAAATAATGTTATATAGAAATATATTTATTTTAGGGCGCTTATGTCAGGGTTAAAAACATTAAAAATTATAAAACAAAGCACAATAGCAACTATTAAGGTTGATAAACTTAAACCACACATCATACACATTTCGACCATCTGGCCTTCATCAGTTCCATATAATGTACACACAAACAATATACAAATATATCACAATATATAAACAGAATTATGAAAACCCAGGTATGTGTGTAGGGGGGCCATCTTATCAGGTTGATACTAGCATGCACACTCTGTATGGGAAACTAATATAGCCTAGAGTTGAACAACTTGCAGGTATTCCACCTTAGTGGGCTTTCAAATTTGAAAATTGATATACACCCCTATATAATTCTTTTTTTATATAATTCTGTTTATATATTGTGATATATTTGTACATAAAAGAGGAAGACCCAACAAGAGATGGCTTGACTCAATAAAGGAAGCCACAGCCTTCAATTTGCAAGATCTGAGCAAGGCTGTCAAAGATAGGACATTTTGGAGGACTTTTATTCATAGGGTCGCCATGAGTCGGAAGCGACTTGACGGCACTTAACACACACACACACACAATAAATATATTTCTATATAACATTATTTTACCTTTATTCACCCAACCTTTAGAAAACAATATCGAACACAAGAAGCTTCCTTATACCATGTCAGATCATTGGTCCGCATAGCTCAGCATTATCTACTCGAACTGGCTCTTCAAGATCTCAAGGAAAGAAACATTTTTTCCTAGTCCCTACAACTCTTTAAAGGAGATACCAAGGACGGCCCTTGGAACTTTCAGCATGCAAAAAACAGAGTTACCTGTAATTGGTGTTCATTGAAGTCTTTGTGCGGACACACATATGGGACTGCGCAGGCGCAGGCCAGCCTCTTGGTGGAAGATTTTTCTAACCTCCTAGAAACAGAGGGGGTGCCCCTCCCCTCCTGGGCGAGCGCGGCGGTTCCTTCCCACCCAAACCACCACGTGACCTGATGGGGGGGGCGCCCCCCTCCTCCCTCAGTTCTTGTGCGCCGCCGTGTACTCCTAAAGTAAAGAAAAAACAATAGTGAGCCACAGCGGGGATGGAGGGAGGGATGTGTGTCTGCACAAAGACTTCAATGAACACCAGTTACAGAAACGACTCAATCTAGGCCAGATGAACTGCCTCAGACCACGTAAGTATTTCAGGGGGGGAAACTCACGAACTGGAGGTCAATTTGAACACTTCTACACCAACGGCGGCAAAAAAGGAACTGAGGGAGGAGGGGGCGCCCCTCCCATCGGGTCACGTGGTGGTTTGGGCAGGAAGGAACCGCCGCGCTCGCCCAGGAGGGGAAGGGCACCCCCTCTGTTTCTAGGAGGCTAGAAAAATCTTCCACAGAGAGGCTGGCCTGCGCCTGCGCAGTCCATTATGTGGGGCTGCACTGAAGACTGACGATGAACATGTATTTTACCACAGAACCATGGTGGCTGAAGCCAAAGCACTCCCCCATTTCTGACTTTTTTTTTAGTTGTGCCCTCTACATGTGTCAAACTTCAGCAAATGCACGGCGTTTCAGGCAATAGAACTCAAATCCAGACAGAGCAGCGATTCAAGGATTTATTCCGAAAGTCAGTGATTTCAGTAGAGAGATGAGCAAGGCTGGAATACATGACCGGGGGAGTATGGATACATATATAGTGCTGATACAATAGGGTTACAAGAACAAAGAGACAATGTAGTCGTTTCCTGCCAGTAACGACTTAAGTAAAACTGAAACGGAAACAATTGTGAGCAATCAGTGGAGGAGATGGCCGGACTCTCGGCTTTGTGCGCGGGACCTGATATCAGATCGGAGATTTACCCAACATGTTCTCAAAATTCCAAAAGTACCCACTGGTTCCACAAGGTCGGAGACTCCTGCTCTAGTTTACAGCTGATTCTGCTGCTGTGCAGTTGCATTTAGGAGGTATTTCCCCTCTATTCCTTTTGTAAAACCCCTCTCTTCCTTAGTCTGAATCCACTGCTTCTTGTCCCATCACCAACAGAGATAGAATTCACACCTCTCCCTTTTTCTGACCAGAAGAATTCACCTCTGGTCAGCTGCTGAGGAACTTATGTACAGAATAAAGCATGCCTCAAGAAGGGATGTGCTGTACTTGAGCAGTAGTGGCTTGTAATGTATTTTATGGGAAAGAGGGAATTGGGTCAGTGCAGCGCAGGATAAACAAGAAGTGACAGCTCTACCATTAAGTTGTGTGTGTGAGGGAGGGAGGAGAATGTCGTAGGTTAGCCCGTTTGTCTTGAATGCCAGCCAGGCATTTACTGGGAAACCTTGAGTAGCTTTAAGTGGATTGGTGCTGCTTATTCCCACCATGCTAACACTGTCCTAAGAACAAGCCGCTTACATCTCTTACAAAGGTAGAAGAAAATGGGGAGCTGAGGGTGAGGTGGAGGGGAAATAAGGGAAACGTGGCTGGCAATAAATTTTGCTTCCAGACAATGGATCAAACGACATGTAATATGGAGCTCTGTGTTTCTTTTCTCCTTTTAGTTTGACAAAATTCGGTAGGAAAGGTTGCAAGTCTGAGTGGGGGAAGGGCTATTTGAGAGTATTTCATTCTCTCATGCTCTGGTCTTTGTTCAGTCGCCAATTACCTTCCTCCAGAACCTTGTTCACCTGTATGTGTGATGGGGATATGGACTGTCCCAATTTTGAAAAAAAGAATTGAAAATGTAAAAGGGAGAGGCAGCTTCCTTCTGACTGGAAGAAGGGCAAACATACTATACGGGCTGGGTAAAAATAAATTCAGAGGGGGGAAAAGTTGTTGTCTGAACTTCAGCCAGAAAGAATGGGGCAACTTTCTTCTCTTCAGATTGAAAATGTAGGGGGAGTGAAAATATTTTTGAACTGCTTACAAATTACCTTACTCAAGGGTCAGCTATTAAATCATACCCCTAAACCTTTTTTTTTCTTTAAACACACTTCTGAGGTGTGAGAAGCCTTTGTGATTCAAATGATGATGGAACTAATTTATTTTTTTTCAAATTTGTAAGATGTCACTGTTCTTCTCCTATGACAAAGGCTTATTGGTGATAGAAAGTTAATTTTGAAGACCATCTTCCTATAAAGGATGTGAATTAACTCACCCTGCAGGCAAAGAACCCACAAGATAATCTAGCAATCAATCACATTTTTATCCCACCCTCCCTCAAAGAAATTCAAGATTATACACATATGATTATCCCCTACTCCAGTTCTTATCTTCAAAACAACTCCATGAGGTAGGTTAGACTAAGAGAGTGGCTAGCCCAAAGTCACCCAATGCACTGTATAGTCAAATGGGGATTTGGACCCAGGTCTCTGAGACCTTAGTCTGGCACTCAGCTAAACCATCTCCAAATGTCTCTTGCCTACAGGGTCACCAATAAGTCAGCTGCTACTTAATGGCACTTTCTACCACCACACTATCGAGAAGGTACAGGCTCAAGCAGGCAGCCTTAAACAGCCAAGAGGTGGTAACCAGAGGACCATATTTGGCACATCAGGACATATGGAGAGAGACAGCCCTTCAGATATGTGGGAGAAGCCGTGGCTCAGTGGTAGAGCATCTGCTTGCCATGCAGAAGGTCCCAGGTTCAATCTCCGGCATCTCCAGTTAAAGGGACTAGGCAAGTAGGTGAAAGACCTCTGTCTGAGACCCCGGAGAGCCGCTGCCAGTCTGAATAGACAATACTGACTTTGATGGACCAAGGGTCTGATTCAGTATAAGGCAGCTTCATGTGTAAATATCTTTTCTTCATGAGTAAAACCATAAATGGACTTGGGAGTCACTGTAGGGTCTCTAGGGGCCACATACACTGTCTTTACAAGTCAGGTTTGGTTTGTAAATTAGACAATACTGACTAGACAATACTGACTTTGATGGACCAAGGGTCTGATTTAGTATAAGGCAGCTTCATGTGTGTTTGGAAACAAACCGACAGTCAATATAGCTGTTTCAAAATAAGCAAGACCAGTTCCCATAGTCCCTGATAATAATCAGGGTGCTGTGTTTTGAACCAGTGGAAGTTTCTGAGCCTTCAAAGTCAGCCCCAAATACAGCATGTTTAAACCTTGTTTTCCTCGTGATTGTTTACATCCAGCAACTCATCAACAGAATGTGCTGAAAGGAGGGGCCATGGCTCAGTGACAGAGCATCTGCTTGGCATACAGAAGGTCCCAGCCAGGTTCAGTCCCCAGCATCTCCAGTTAAAAAGACCAGGCAGTGTGATGTGAAAGACCTCTACTGGAGACCTTGGCGACCCACTGCCATTAGCACACGACCAATGGTCTGATTCAATATAAGGCAGCTTCATGTGTTCATGTGACAGTCTCAGATCCTCCCCACATTCTCCTCCCCCTAGCAGACCCTTCTGACCCCATAAATTCTTGGAGGTCATAAGACTCAGACTCAAGTGGAGTAACAGTCACATGGGTCAGGGGGGTGCCATGAGGAAGGAGAAGGCAGTGTAACCATCCTTTTCCATCAGCAGAATTTCACTGACAGATGAGGGAAAGATTTCACTCCCTTCTCCCTCCTCACTGCAGCCCACCAACCTGTGGGGCTATTACTCCACTTGGGCCCTGCAGTCTCAGGAATCAAGTTTCGCAGGTTCAGAAGGGGCTGCTGGGGAAAATGCAGATCTGCAATCAATCAGTGCCTCTCTCTGCATGAGATCTGTGACTGGATCTCTTACATTTTTTGAAAAGTTCAAAGCAGCAACATGTGGCCTGAAATAGGACAGGGTAGCAATTTTGTGAATGGGGGTATGCAAACATTTCTCCCATGTTGTTTTCTGGATCTAAGTCCCTCTTCCTGCAAGTTGCCCTGGAGCGCAATACATTGGGAGGGCTAAATAGGAAAACCGAAGCATATACAGATCCACCATTTCCCTAGTGCTCCATCACACTGCATGCATGCAGGTGAGAGGAGGAGTGGGTGATTGAATTGTATCCCAAATGATTAACTTCTAGTGCAGAAGATAACAAATCTATTCCTACAGGGAAAGATCTGGCCAGTTATCCAGGAGGTGCTGCCATTCACATATTCTATTGTCAGCTGCTCATAGCTGGAATATTTCAAATTTGAGATTACTAGTGCATAGACGATGCTTGACATCAGTTTCACCCGCCTGGCTCCTAATTCATCTTATTAGTGTCACTTTGCCCTTACAGGACCTTTGAGCTAAGCGTTTCAAGGCAGATGATGCAGGAATTGGAGCCACTGGCTAATAGCAACATTTTTACAAGCCTGGGTAGTTGCAAAGAATAGTTTAGCAGGCACTTAAACAAGGGACAGTTGGCTTAACAGAACCTTTGGCTCTGTATATTATAAATGGTGGGCTGAGATGGATGAGGGGATCACAGGATACTGATAAGTGAGTTTGTAAAGCTACTAGCATTCCCTCCCAAGGGAGTAAGAAATAACTTCTGAGAGGTAAATTCTATATTGGGGCTTTAAAAAAAGGAATTTAAAACAAAATGTTTTGTAATGATCTTGCATAGATCTATAGTATTATGAGAGCCAGCATAGTGTCGTGGTTAAGAGCGGCAGACTCTAATCTGGAGAACTGGGTTTGATTCTCCACTCGTCCACATGAGCGGCAGACTCTAATCTGGTGAACTGGTTTGTTTCCTCATTCTGCTGGATGACCTTGCGCTACTCACAGTTCTCTTCGAACTCTCTCAGCCTCACCTATCTCACAAAGTGTCTATTGAGGCTGGGGGGGGGGGGGAAAGGAAGGAATCTAAGCCGCTTTGAGACTCTTTTTGGTAGAGAAAAGTGGGGTATAAAAACAAACTTCTTCTTCTACTGTATGTATACATCTGGTCATTGTGTCACCAACTGGATATTTTAGAACTGGAAAAGAAGCAGATTAAGAGTCTTGTACATCTTCCCTATGAGAAAAGGCTCTGAGGCTTTTCAGGTTTACATCACATCTCCAGCATTACTAGAACTTTGGGGTTACACAGGGAAGTTGATTCAGGATAGACAAAAAAGTACTTCTTCATTGTACAAGCAATTATCTAATCCACTGCTAAAGGACAGCTTTGAAAGGGCATTAGGCAAATTCATGAAGAACAGGCCCATCGATGGATATTAGCCATAATGACTAAATGGAACTTCTGTGTTCAGAGGCTGTAACCCTCGGTATACCAGAATTTGAGGCAACAATAAGGGACACCTAGGCAACCATCATCTGCCTGTAGGCCTTCCAGGTGAGTCTGGTTGGCCACTTTGTGAGACAGAATGATGGACTGGATGGATGATTGATGATCAGATGCAAAATGGCTGCATTTCTGTCTTTTTAGCCAGGAACAACAACAAAAAAGTGTTCCCCACCCTTTTTTGTTTCATTTCATTTTCATTTTCCTCTTTGTTGCTTCCCTTGAATTTTGCTGGACCTAAAATATCGCACAGAAGAATAACAGTAAGGAGAGGAAGGAATATAAATGGAGTTTGTGAGTCATGTGAATGAACTACTAATTGTATACAATGCCATATTTGAACTGTAATTTCTTTATTCATGTGTGATACTTTAAGATTTGTTCTATGGATCATCTTTGTTGCATGAAAGGTTGGCATCCATTGTGTGTGTGTGTGTGTGTGCCATCAAATCGCAGCTGATTTATGGCAATCCCGTATGGTTTTCAAGGCAGGAGACATTCAAAGGTGGTTTGCCATTGCCTGCCTCCGGGTGGGCTGAGAGAGTTCTGAGAGAACTGTGACTGGTCCAAGGTCACCCAGCAGGTTTCATGTGGAAGAGTGGGGAAATGAACCCTGCTCTCCAGATTAGAGTCTGCTGCTCTTTACCACTACAGCATGCTGGCTCTCGGCATCCACTGTACACTGCACTTATACTGAATCAGACCCTTTGTCTATCATAATCAATATTGCCTACTCTGGCTTGCAGAGGCTCTCCAGGCTCTCAGGCAGAGGTTTCGCATCACTTGATCTGCTTAACTGGAGAAAATGGAGATTGAACCTGAAATCTTCTGCAAGTAAAACAGATAGTCTTCCACTTAGCCACAACACCCTGCTCACAAATAAGGCCCTATAAGCCATTGCTCCCAGTGTTATTGAAAGTCTTCTCCCAGAATGTACATTGAGCCAACTGCTTGCCTCACAAAGACAAAGAAAATACACAAAGACAAGCTTGTTCCACTATATTTTTTAAGTAGGGTTGCCAGGTCCCTCTTCATCACCGGCAGGTTTTTGGGGTGGAGCCTGAGAAGGTCAGTTTGGGAAGGGGAGGGACTTCAATGCCATATAGTCCAAATGCGAAAGCAACCATTTTCTCCAGGTGAACTGATCTCTTTCAGCTGGAGATCAGTTGCAATAGCAGGAGATCTCTAGCTAGTACCTGGAGGTTGGCAACCCTCTCAGGAAGAAACATGGCAGTGAAGATGGTCTCCACAGCAGGGAAGGCAGGGCCAGAGGCTTCCGAACGAGGCAACTCCGAGCGGGCCTGCCAACATCATGATGGGACAGGTTGCTAGGCAACCTGCTACGTTCAGCAGAGGCTGGCAAGGAATTGGAAGTCGATGGAGCTAGGGAGGTCACAAGGCATGTACAGCTTGCAGAGATCCCTCTAAGGCAAAACCAAGACAGGCTACAGAGGAACTGCACTTGCTCCCTCCCTTGAGGCTAGAGGATGCAATCAGCCCAGCCCAGCCTACTTCAAAAGGTTGTTGTTAAAATATGGAGAGAAGAACTATGGACACTCTCTGAACCCTAGAGAAAAGGATTAAAATGCAACAGATAATAGATAGGAAGAGAGGACGAGCTGGATGCCATCTAATTGTGCCGGGGGGCACGGGGGTATAAATCTAATAATTAAATAAAATAAATAACTTGGCTGTAGGAGGAAGCCTGACAAGATGGGCGGAAGGTGGAACCCAGAGCCAGTCTCTCCCCCATCCCAACAAAAACCTAACAGTGGTACATACACTTGATGCACAGAGAAATAAAACTGAATATTCAATAGAAACACTGATACCTTCTTTTTAAAAAGAGTGTTTCTGTGAGGAATGTCATGTACAGTATTTCTCAAGCGCAAGATACTAACTGTTCAGAACTGCTTTCAGGATTTGTCAAAAGAAAAAAAGAGAGATTTCAAAAATAGATGAGTGTATCATGGTTTAAGTGGCACTCACTCTCTCTAAAAATATCAGAAGTGCAGACACATTTATCGAAGCCTTACTTACCACCGGCACTTCTCCTGCCAGCACATGTCTCTTCCCTTGCTCACATTCTCATGGCATCTCAGTGAGTAACCCACTTGTGGTAGCTCTTTCTTTTTAAAATAACCTCTAAGTGGGCAACACTTACTGTAAGTGGGTGACACTGCTGTCGCTGCAGGAGCGCTGAAGAAAAATGATGCAGGTTTGTTTGCACAGAGCTGCTCACAGAAACAATGTGGGTGTAAATCAAGAAGAGTTCTGAATAAATATTGGTTTGTACTCCCCCTTCCCAAGGGCTAGAGAGCTCAGGGCGGCTTTTCTGACACATAAAGTTTCCTTTGGAGAAGAAAGCGGCAGGCCAGATTATGTCATTTTCTCTTACTACAAGTCTGCCACTCCAAAAATCTGTCCTCCAAACTACCCAGACTTCATTCAGCATGGGATCTTGTGTTACATTAATGCTCGAGAGGATCTGCAAAAACAGCAGACCTTATAACAAAGTGCTCACTGATGAGGTCAGTTTCAGTGACATCACTTTGAATTGCAAATTAGTGCTCCAATGTGGTTGAACACTCCTCTATTAAAAATATATATATCCACACCTATAGAAAACTAGTTTGCAAGGGAGAATGGTTCTAGCCTGTCTGACATGCTGGTTTCCTATATACAACAAAAAAATTTTTTTAAAGGAGAATCTACGCTTGCAATTTGAACTGGTAGAGCCCAGTCACAGATTTACCACCACAGTGAGAACTAGTAGGGTGGCTTCAGGTTTTGGGGGGGCTTGGTTAAGGTGCCCTCTGGTGGCTCCACTCACTGCTTTGTCCTCCTTCACACCATCTCAGGAGGGGCTGTGGCTCAGTGGCAGAGCATCTGCTTGGCATGCTGAAGGTCCCAGGTTGGATTCCTGTATCTCCAGAGAAAAGGATCAGGTGGTGGGTGATGTGAAAGACCTCCATCTGAGACCCTGCCACTGCTAGTTTGAGTAGACAAGGTTGACCTTGATGGACCAACAGTCTGATTCAACATAAATCAACTTCATGCATGTTCATGTGTGCGTGTGCCTTCCCTCATTCAGGCGGAGACAAAAAGCAGACAACTGTGCCTGTAACTGCTTGGTACCATTTTTGCTGCTCAATCAGCCGGCAAGTAAAAGGCAATGGGTACTAGGAGCAGCAGTGACCACCACTGTACAGAGAAACTGTACTCTGTACAGGCGGCCGTAACATAGCTGCTGTATTGTGGTGGATCATAGGAGGAAGAGGAGGAGGAGTTGATTTTTATATGCCGACTTTCTCCACCACTTAAGGAAGACTCAAACCAACTTACTATCACCTTCCCCTCCCCACAACAGACACCCTGTGAGGTAGGTGGGGCTGAGAGTGCTCTAAGAGCTGTGACTAGTCCAAGGTCACCCATCTGGCTTCATGTGGAGGAGTGGGGAATCAAACCCGGTTCTCCAGATTAGAGTCCACCACTCCAAACCACCGCTCTTAGCCACCACACCATCATGGCTCTCAGGTTGGTGACTGGCCATTCAAAGGCTCTCAGGTCTCAATAGGTACCCATCAGTGACAACTCTTGAAGCAGGCCCTGAAAGCTAAGTTTACGTTATAGTTATAACTAGGGTTGCAACCACACAGAGGATCTTCCCCTCAGCTTCTGAACTGTAGTGGAGCATCCACATGATGTTGTCCTCTAATCATCCACTTCCCAGGCTTTCTGCAGTGAATAGGTCTAGATATTTACTTTAAAAAAATGAAAGCTGAGAATTCAAAGGAACTAGTCAATCATGGCGATACATCACAATAATGCCATTGCACAATTGAACCCACCAATTTTTTTAAAAAAAAGTCACCAAAAATGTTAAATGTTTGTGGTGGTTTGGAGTGCTTTTGCCCAGCTTTGGCTGTTGCATCAGCTACATCAGTTCCTGGTTCAGCCAGATCTAGCCACAGTGACACTATTACAATGCACTCTACTTGGGGCTACCATTGAAGAATGTTTGGAAGCTGCAGCTAGACTGAGGATCGGGACCAGCTGGAACTTCTGGCTTGTGCCATTAGATAAAATAATAATGTTAATGGCTTAAGGTACATCACACCTTAGAATTTAAAATTATTCTGCATGTAGATGATCTATTTTTTATTTTGGGGCCTCAGTCATCCATTCCTGCATTATGATAGATAGATGCCACTGAGAGTGTATTTGTCTGTGGACATTTTTGGGTGTGCCCATATGTCATGACTTATCTTGGGATACTGATTCCTATAGATATTACACATATGGTTAACATGCTAATTGCTGATATATCTTTGGATTTGGACAGATGGGCAACTTTAAACTTGTCTTTATGAGGCAAAATAAATACACTCAAAATGAATATTATATCAAGGATTATTTATATTTTCCATACCATGCCTTTCTAAATACCTTGCAGATACATTCATAAAATTAATATTTTGTTTTGGACATTTATGTGGGGTTCCTCACCACTTTGGATTTCCTCACCCTCATTAGAGGGTGCAACTTCCATTCAATGAATGATGATTTGGTTTTCCTGATTAGGGCTGTCAATTCGGTTCGGTCCGAACTGAAAATCAACCGAATTTCCCCTGATTCGGTGATTTTCTGTTCGGACGGATCCGAACTCAAAACTGGCGGGCAACCGGGGGGCCCGAATTCAGCGAGTTCGGGAGTTCGCGAATAAATTCGGCAAATTCGGCCCCCCTTCAGGGGAGCCCGCTGAAAGGCGCGGGCTGCCCTTTAAACTGATCTGAGCCTCCCAGCTGGGAGGCGCAGGTCAGTTTAAAGGGCAGCCCGCCCCCCTTCAGCGGGCTCTGCTGGAGAGGCGCGGGCTGCCCTTTAAACTGACCTGCGCCTCCCAGCTGGGAGGCTCAGATCAGTTTAAAGGGCAGCCCGAGCCTCTCCAGCGGAGCCCGCTGAAGGGGGGCGGGCTGCCCTTTAAACTCATCTGAGCCTCCCAGCTGGGAGGCGCAGATGAGTTTAAATGACAGCCCGCGCCTCTCCAGCGGAGCCCGCTGAAGGGGGGCGGGCCGTCATTTAAACTCATCTGTGCCTCCCGGCCGGGAGGCACAGATGAGTTTAAAGGGCAGCCCGCCCCCCTTCAGCGGAGCCCGCTGAAGGGGGCGGGCTGTCATTTAAACTCATCTGCGCCTCCCGGCCGGGCTCCACTGAAGGGGGGCGGGCTGCCCTTTAAACTCATCTGCGCCTCCCGGCCGGGAGGCGCAGATGAGTTTAAATGACAGCCCGCCCCCCTTCAGAGGGCTCCGCTGGAGAGGCGCAGGCTGTCATTTAAACTCATCTGCGCCTCCCGGCTGGGATTTTCCCCCGAACTCCAGATCCCCCCGAATTACCGGGGATCCGAAGCGGGGGAGTTCGGACTTCGGCACGTACCGAACCCACAAGGGTCAAATTCGGCCGAATCCGAACTGTACCGAATTTTTTTTTTTTGACAGCCCTATTCCTGATAGCCTATATCATCAGGCATACATGCTAACTTGTACTAATTATTGGGATTGCTTCTTGCAATTGCACTATCTATCTTGGGCTCTTTTGGAGGCTTCTTGTCTGGTGCCCCTCTCTGAGGAATGTATTAGGTTCTACTTATGCTAGAGTGGATCTCATTCTTCCTGCAATTTCTGCAACTAGAGAACAATGGTGTACAATGCCACAACATCGATTTGATCCCTTTTCACATGCTAAATTAAAATTACGGGGCCAATCTAGATCTAAAAATTGGGAAGAATTCTTTTTTTATGCAAGGCTTGGACCAATAGGGGGATTTTTACATTGGACCAACTGATAGACTGTGATGATGAGTTTGTCATTTTCTCAGCGGAGGTCTAAATATGACTTGTCAACTTCTGTTGAATGGCAATATTTACAACTGCAAAATCTGTTGGTATCTAAACATGGCCTTGCAGCATTAAGTATCTCAGAGTCCCCTTTGCTTCTAGAAACTCAAGGCACAAAACCCAAGGCACGAAACCTACAATATTTGTATATAAATATTTGACGTTGATTAATAAATATGATATGCAGTGTCTCAGGAATGAATGGAGCTAGAGTGCCCTATTTTTCCCAATCAATGGGATAGTCCCTTAAAGTTTATACCTGTTCTCTCCATGGATCTTAAGTTGCAATTTATTCAGCAAAAAAATTACGTTTAGGGTATACTGGACATCAACTCTTTAGCAAAGGATTCAGTAAAATGTCTAACATGCGGCATTGTAATTCGTAGGAAACGTCCCTTAAACATATGCTTTGGGAGTGTTTAGTCATTTGTTTTTTCTGTGAAGAAGTTATTACTCGTATCAATTTTGTATTAGAATGTTTACTGATTTTTGAGAGTGCTTATGTACTTTTACACTATTTGCCCGTCTCTTGGAGGCTAACCAATAGTCAACGAAAATGGACCCTCCGTGCCTTTACTACAGCTAATAGACTTGTATTACAACATTGGAAAGATTAAAGCCCATCTCTGGTAAATCAGTGGATTGAGAACCTTAGAACTCTATCAGTATTTGAATACATGGCATATAGATGGCATTGTGTATAGACTTCAGATATTTGGAAACTGTTTATAGAAACGTATATGTACATCTGCCATCACTGCTGTTATATTTTTGTCTCTACTTTGTTTTTGTTTTTGTTTTTAAACTTTATTTAATTGCTGTATTTAAAGTTTTTTTCTATTTCCATTCCATTAAATAAACTCCATCTATGCACGGGAACATAGAACATTAAAATGCAGTAAGTTAAATACATTAAATAACCAGCAGTAAGGAAAGAGGAAGGCAGATTAGGGGAGATCTGTTGTGTTCTGCACATTCTAATTTTTAGTTGATTTTCTTTTCTTGACTTACTATTTCTTTTGATCACCAAGATTTTTATTACTTTCTCTAGTACTTAGAAAAATGCAGAAGGGTTCAAACATAAATAAAAAAATAAGAGGGTTCTAGACATCAATCAAAAATGAGAGAGAGCGTAACCCTGTCTAGTAGCCCTCTGAAGAGGGCATGGCACAGAAAATATGGTATTAGTCAGCACCATGGATCTGAGAGATGAATAAAGAATTCTAATCCACTTAAAAAATTCATGAAGAAAACCAAATTTAGTCAATGTAGCAAAGATAAATTTCCAGTATGTTTTGTCAAAACCATTTTCAGCATCCTGTGAGAGAATGGCAACTTGATCAGATCTCTTACTATTTAAAGCAATCAGATCAGTGACCAGTCTAAGATTATCAGAGCCTTGCGTACCTCTTATAAATCCTGCCTGGCCTACATGTATCAAAGTTATAACAACCTTTTGAAATATGTTGGCAAAAATAGCAGTTAATATTTTACCATCTACACTCATCAAAGAAATAGGTCAAAATTTTGAGCACTGACTATGGTCATTGCTAGGTTTAGGGATTATGGTCAGGGCCATCTTAACACATGGGCCCAATGGGCACTTGCCCGGGGGGGCCACGAGCATAGGGGCCCTATGCTAATCTGTGTATGCCATAAATAAATACTACTACACAGTAGTCTAGACTATACTAAACTTTTTATTCCTGTGAGTGGTTGTCGTAGGGGCCCCAGCACACTGGTTTGCCTAGGGGCCCATAATGCTGTTAAGATGGCCCTGATTATGGTGATATAGGGCCGCTTACACTGGCGCAGCCACGGCAACAGCATTCCTCCAGCTAGGGTTGCCAACCTCCAGGTACGCTTAGGAGAACCATATAAGAACCCGTTGGGGTCTTTTGAATAATGCTTACTTAGTAAAGATATCTATTGTATTGGCTGAAAAAGCCTTTCACGAAACGTGTTGAGGATATCTAGATCGCACATTCCAGTTTCTCTGATTTTCTTCCGCATCCTGGACATTGTTTCCCACTTACCTGCGTTAAGATCTTGTCCCAAGCGCAACCATTAGCTGACTCCTTGCAAGTTTCATGCAGGACCGTTATGGGTTCCGCTTTGGACTTTTCTTCTAACCTTCCAGACTTTGGACTTTCGCAGTTATCGGGGTTGCATGTTTGTTGATTTGTGTCAGTATACATCTTTGGTGTCTTGTTATGTATATGTTAGTATTGGTATATCTATAGGAGTTTCTACGAATATATTTATCTTTGTTCATTGAGCCTTGTGCTGTTCTTTTGCTTGGTGCCCATTTTCACAGTACTATTGTTGTTTTTTGTTTGGTTAACCTCCAGGTACTAGCTGGAGATCTCCTGCTATTACAACTGATCTCCAGCCGATAGTAATCAGTTCACCTGGAGAAAATGGCCACTTTGGCAATTGGACTCTATGGCATTGAAGGCCCTCCCCTCCCCAAACCTTGCCCTCCTCAGGCTCTGCCCCAAAAACCTCCCACCGGTAGTGAGGAGGGACCTGGCAACTCTACCTCCGGCGCAAGGGGTTGCACCGGCACCAAAAGGAGCATTCCCAGGGGTGGGGCTGACTCCAGTAAGCTCCCTAAGCCCTTTCGCCCCAGGAATGCCCCCTTTTGCTGATGTAGACTTAGGCCAGCAAAAATGGTGCTGTAGCCCCGTGGAACTGCATAGAGCAGTTTCATGGGGCTTGGGGGAATTTCCCTGATCAACTTGCTCGCTGCGGTGCAGCAACCTATCAGGAGGTGGTGTGGCTGTGCCATCCCCGGCCGCACCAAGAACTACCCCCCCACCTTACGACTGAGCTGATACAGCAACAGTGGCAATGAGCCAAACTCAAAAGTCTTGTTATACAATTGTTAAAGTTGTAGAATTAAGAAATCTGAAAAGGTTTTATACCATTCAATAGGTAACCCATCTGGTCCTGGAGATTTGCCATTATTCATATTCCTTACCATTGCCTTTGTTTCATCCATACATAAAAGTTCAGCAAGAATCTGTTGCTGAATAATATCTAAACATAGAAGATCAAGGTGAGGAAAAATGTGTCCAAATCTTTTTCTGAGAATTCTTTGCTTTTACTGTACAATTCAGAACAATACTTATAGAACTGTAACTTTATTTCACTAGAGGCAGTATGAATAATATTCTTCTCATCTTTGATCAAAGGAATATAGTTCTTATACTTTTGCTGCCTTAAATGATATGCTAAAATTTTACCTGGTCTCTCACAACTTTCCCAATATGAATGCCACAAACAAGCTAAAGTGCATTCTGCTTTCACTGATAGTATATTATTTAGTTCATATTTAACCTTTTGCAGTTCCAGATAAAGATCTAGTGTGGGAGATATAGCAATCTGGCTTAACAGATATTTCAATCTGTCTTTCAAAGTTACTTCTTTCATTTCTCTGAGCTTCGTCTTATGAGAAGCATATGCAATGACTCTTCCTTTAATAAAGGCTTTCCATTCAATAGCATGAGTACTAGCTGTTCCTTGATTAATATTAAATATTATTTAATAATATTAAATAATTATTCATATAATATTAGTCTGATAACTCAGCCATCATCTTATTTTTTAAAAATCTCATCATTAAGAAGAGAAACATTAAAACACCATAAACCTGGTGTCCTAACCCGGACTGGAAACATCATCATCATCATACTCATCATCATTATTATTATTTCCATTTATTACCCCACTCTCCCCAGCCAAAGCCAGGCTCAGAGCAGCTTACAAAATATAAAAGTCCTATTAAATCAATAAAAGCATTAAAACATTTTAAAATAGCCCTATAAAATCATATAAACATTATACTAAATTACCTAGGCGCCTAAGTACGAATTGCAACACACAGAAACTTCAGCTAGGCGAGCAGGTGGAAAATACCAGATTGAATAAAAAAGGTATTACCGCAGTGAGGAGGTTAGGGAGGCCAGCATTTATATATAGGAACCGTAGCTGGCCTCAACCATAAACCTGGTGGAATAGCTCTGTTTTACAGGCCCTGTGGAACTCTTTGAGGTCCTGCAGGGCCCTGGTCTACCTAGAGAGGCTATTCCACCAGGCAAGGGCCGGGGCAGACAAAAACCCTGGCCCTGGTCGAGACTAGCTGGACACTCCTTGGGCTGGGGACCACCAAAAGATTAGTACTAGCTGAACGAAGAGTCCTCCGGGAAACATACCAGGAGACTAAGGACTAATGATATGGACTAATGAAAGCACTAAGGAGTAATGATATGAAAGCATGGTCAGAAATAACAATAATATCTATATCATAGACAATAATCTGGGGCATCAGAAAAGATGAAACAAGAAAATAGTCTAACCAGACACAATTATGATGGACAGAAGAAATAAAAGTATAATCTCTATCCACTGGGTACAATGTACACCATGAATCAATCAAAACTAGTTGAGCCATATAGGCTTTGAGTGTAGATCTTACCAAGGAATATTCTTTGTATGTGGGTGTGCTTCAATTCAAAGCTGTATGTAGGATGTCATTAAACTTTCAGTGAGGTCATTGCCATGGTAGATCAAATCAGTGGACACCCCATACTTCAAGTGGCATGGGGGATGCATCCATGAAGGATCAAAGGAGCGGTCACCTTAGTTCAGATCCTACATTTCTTCAAAGCTAAATTCCATTGCTTCCTCCAGTTACATCAGAGAATAGGATCCTGATTAATTCTCAGGCCATCCCAGCACAGTATCAAAAGTCAGCTCAGTGAGGCAATAAAGTGCACATACATGAAGGTGCACAACTTGGAGCCACATCAATCTGGGCCCATGTCTACAGAGCTTAGAGCACACAAGTGCTCTCCAGACACAAGCTCTACACTGCTGCAACTAGAAATGCACCCCCTTCTCCAATTTAAACAAACGGCTACCTGGGGAAAACCATTCATCTTTGAGGCTGTAGTAGTAACCTCTGTTGTATCCTTGTGTCTCTTTCCAGCTGTTTCACCCAGGTGTCTGTGAGAAGGTTGGAACCTGACAGTCTTGTCTACTGAGCCTCAGCTACTTCACAGAGTTATACCTTAGAAGCGCACTTCATGGAGAGGAGGGAGAGATGAAAAATGGGTGTCTATGTCATAAGTCAGCTGCCAGGACTCTACAAAGCCCTTCTCCTTGATGGCCTGTTTCTAAGGTGACATTTGTAGACTTTCTCCTAGACACTGGATTATGATGCTCGCTGCTAATAATGCAATGACAGTGGGACTCAGTGGCAGAGCATCAACTTTGCATGCAGAAGGTCCTGTCTTCTCTGTATGATCCTAGGACAAGCATTAGACAAACTCATTCTGCAGCTCATCTTTCTTTAGCATCTCAGCTACAGCACTGTCCAGCTTCTTAATTAGCACAACAGCTTAGTTAGCACACTAGAGGTCTGTAATCTGGGTAGGTGGTATGTCGGCATGCTAATTAAGCACATCTAACAGTCATGCACAGGTAGCAGCCCAGTTTAAATGAGATGCTATATGAGTGGAAAGTTGCAAGGTGAGTTCTTTTGCCTTGCCAGCTGCAGACTGAAATGAGGCCAGAGAGAGAGTGAGGTGTAGTTGCAGGTGTGAAGAGAATAGTATTACAATGGCATACCAGCACAAGAGCTATCCCTCACCTCTAGGAACTCCACCAACTACTGCTATGCTTCATGTTTGAAGTAGGTAGAGGCTAGGTTGCTTTTTAGAAGACATAATTTGCAGTACAAACACTTTCACACAACCTGAATAATGCACTTTCAATCCACTTTAATGATCATTTGCAAGTAGATTTTGCCATTTTATATCCTAAGACTAATAAAACAAAGACTAGTCGATCACGAGTTCCAGTTTAAATTTCCTTCAATGCCACCAATTTGCTCACCTCAACACTTTGGACTTCCACCTAATTTCCATTTAAACTACCTGGACCATTTTAACAATCCTAAGCTCAGGAAAGTCTTTATGCAGGCTAGGACTAATTCATTGCCTTCAGCGATCCTTCGTGGCAGATTCCTGAAAACGCCTTACGTTGAAAGGTCTGCGGATGTGGTGCAGGATGTCCTGACTCCCTGTCTCATATTCTTTTAGACTGCCATCTTTATGATTCCCCAAGAGGAAACCTAATAAAACCCATAGTTTTGAACTTCTCACCAAATAATACGAAAATACTTTACAAACTATTAGCTGATAAGGATCCTGAGATAACCAAAAACGGGCCAAATTTTTGATGATAGTAGTCAACCGATGGGAATCTAATTGGAAGTAGAATCACAACATTAAGGAATGATTTATTTTAATTTTATTTTACTCTAACTTTTATCCTTTTATATACTGCAGATTGTACTATGCTAATAAAGGTATTTGAAATTTGAAATTTTGAAATTTGCCATTTCACACAGTAAAATCCTGTTACAAAGTGCATTGAAAGTGGAATGAAAGTACATTATTTGGCATGTGTGAAAGCGCCCTTTGACAATGAAAAACCAAATTCTGGCAGACAGTACATGTGAGAAAAAACTTATCTGCAGCACTACAGCAGGCACAGAAATTGAAACTTTATTTTAGTTTTGCTTGAGAACTGCCATGTTACTTTGCAAGAGCTCAGACCCTAGCATCACAAAAAGGAAAGCCATTGGGTATAGCACGTCTTCATACATCTATACTACTGTCTAGGTCAGGGTTTCACAGGTTTCAGAAAATCAGAGCTCACCTCTCCGATTTCCCTTCTGACATAAATCATGAAGAAAAAGAAAGCCAAGCATAACACTGTGAACTGGTGTAGCAGCTGTAACAGTTTATGTCCATGAAGTATAAAGCCTGTGCCTCTGCCTCACATGCCAGCCCAGCCATAAATTCAACGAGTGGCCTTAGGACATCAACTTTTTGTTTTGTTTGCCTTAGTCTTCCATCTTGAGAATAATGACCTCCTTCAGAAAACTGCAGTGGAGATTAATGACATAATTGTATGAGTAGCCTTGGACATTTAGGAATGTCACCATATAATGATTATGGGTATGCAAGTATGTATTTTATAGGGAGGAAGAATGAATTGCCCTATCTTCCTTCAATGAAGTCCCCGTTACCACCCCCTATGAACCTTTCAGCAACAAAGGATCCTTGAAAAGGGGCATCAGGATCCAACCTGTGGTACAATGCCTCACCACCTCCCCTTGCAGACAGGGGTGTAGACTTCTCATTGGCGGGGGGGCTTAACCCAGCCCAGGCCCATATTTAGTAATCTATATTAAATTATTTCAATATGAAATTATTTACATTTCCAAAAACCATATGCCATCGACAATTAATCATGCGGTTTTAAAAATATAATTTTTTCCACTCGTAATAGTTTGAATCTCAGTCAAAGAAAGGGGACTTTGTAAAAGGAAAGGAAAGATGTCAAGAACTCCGTCACTGAGACAATTACATATTTCATTTGTGTACGAAAGGAAATACTTCCTGCCCCTTTCTCTTTTCCTCACAACTACCCTGTGAGTTAGGTTAGGCTGAGAGTGTGTGAGTGGTCCGAGGTCACATTCTGTGTTTCATGGCTAAGTAGGGATTGGGCCTGCCCAATCTTAGACCAGCACTCTAACAACTACACCACTCACATAATAGATACTCAGTATCAATCTCAGAATCCAGAGTGAATACTGGTTTTCAGATACCCTTGCCTGAAAATATGGGAGCATTTGGTTGAAGTAGGGTCCAGGACAGTAGAATCACCTCACTTTCCATATTTGGGGAATAAGCTTTATTTCCCCCCTTCCCACCACACACAGACAAATACACAGAGACAGAAAAAAATGGCTAAAGATAGAAATATTGTTATCTCTCCTATTTCTTTTTCTCTAAAGCTGCAACTCAAAGGATACCAAAATCACCTTAACTTCTACCAGTTGGGCTAAGGTAGGATTACTAGGTCCCTCTTTGCAACCGGCAGGAGGTTTTTGGGGCGGAGGGTGGGGTTTGGGGAGGGGAGAGACTTCAATGCCATAGAGTTCATTTTCCAAAGCGACCATTTTCTCCAGGTGAACTGATCTCTATCGGCTGGAGATCAGTTGTAATAGCAGGAGATCTTCAGCAGGAGATGCCCCATCAGTCTCAGGCTCGGTCAGGCTCGGCCTCACCTTCTGCAAAGCAAGACATTGCTGGCTCCTAAAATGCATTTCTTCGCCGAAGTTCCCCTCCCACTCTTATTTTTACAAAAACGAGCAGGCAAAACCAGCCCTATGCATCCCTGCTAAGTCACTACAAAGTCAAACAGGACTGCCTGAACTTGACAGCCTGAGCAGCTTCATAATGCTTCCTGGAAGCCCAGTGGGGCATGAGCACTGCTGGCTCTCCCTGAAGGTTACACCCCTGCTTGTGGGATCATTTCACGGTCAAAAACATTGCTTTGAAGGAAGCTGGCAATCAAGGGACCAGAATTCTGATAGCTTTGTGTTGCCTACACAATTCCCCCACCTCCTGTAGATAGGGTTGCCAACCTCCAGGTGCTAGCTGGAGATCTCCTGCTATTACAAATGATCTCCAGCTGATATAAATCAGTTCCCCTGGAGAAAATGGCTGCTTTGGCAATTGGACTCTATGGCATTGAAGTCCCTCCCCTCTCCAAACCCCACCCTCCTCAGGCTCCACCCCCAAAATCTCCAGGTATTTCCCAACCCGGTGCTGGCAACCCTACCTGTAGACCTAGTGCTAGCAGCACATCCATATTGATTGCTAACACTGGAGATATTTACCAGTAGATCTGACAGAAGTACAGATGTGCAACCTGCAGTTTTTGGAGTAGAGAGGAATAGTACAGATCCCTTCTATTTTTCTGCAAGGGATGGGAAGGTATCATGCTCTGTCCAACCCTACCCTGCCCTTTAGATAAAGAGGATGTCCTCATATGGAGATAAAAGGGAGGGATTATTATTGCGACAAAGTGTATTCCTTTACTTCCTCTTTTACAATACAGTTGTCAGGACCTTGTTCAAGAGGCTGCAACGTATTCAAGCACAGGATCTGAAACCTGAAGATATTCCTTGGTCACAAGCTAAAAGATTTTGGCTTGGCATCAGTTTTCAAGTAGAGGATAGTGCAGTGAAAGTGGAGAGGAATTATTTAGGAAAGCTGTCTAAAGCAGGTGATAGCCACACAAAGGATAGAACCTCAAAGGAGTGGAAATGTGTCTGACCTGGGATAAACAAAGAAGTCCAAGATTGGAGAAAGACCACAATTTTAAAGAGAAATGAGAAGTGGCATGACAGAGGCATCGTCATTCATGGTGATGTAGGCTCTCGTTTCCTTTGCCCCTTATTAAACAGGTTCTGCTGGTTTTTGAAGCTCCCACAAAGACCTTCAAAACCTGGGATAAAGAGTGTACCTGACAAGCAAAAGATCTCTTTCATACCACATTCAATTCTCTGAGGGTTAACACTGGATGTTAAAAGAGGACTCAGGGCAGGTCCCTTATCCACAGTGCAAGCCTAGCTTTCTTCTTGGCTTTACAGTTTGAATGACTGACATACGTACCATCAAAATGAATGCTAGTGCAGCCGTAGACTTACCCCCTCATTCTCCTTACTCTTCAGGGAAGATGCCTGCCTTAATTTAAATGCACCACATGTACATTTATGTGTCTAACTCAGGGATTCCCAACTTGGGGGCCAGGGACCTTGGAGGGCCACAGAGTTATTGCAACAGGTCCGCTAAACCATATGCGCACTAAACATTGTCATTTTGATCTTTTTGTCATTATGTATTTTCTCAATCAATGAAATAGTACAACTCTAATCACGCGGGGGACCACAAAAATATTTTAATGTTAAAAAGGGGTCCTTGTACTCAAAAAGTTTTGGAATCACTGGTCTATCTTTCACTTTGTTAATCAAAAAGAAAAAATTTCTTTTAAGTGCAAAGCTCCTCTAGAAATTGCAGGTGGTCCAGTCAGTGCCATACCCAGCTAACTTCTACTACAACATTATAGAATAGTTCCCTCCCCCACAACTAGAGCTTGAGACTTTTTCAGCAATGTACACGAGCCCAAGATGTGCTAGTGTGGTAACAAGCAGACGTCAGAATGCCTGGGCTAGTTTCCGTGCCATTGGCTGAGATGTACCTGACAAGCAAAAGATCTCTGATGGGAGGCTGAGATGGGAGTCAATCACAGGAAAGTCCCCAAAGGAATACTGAGAGGTGTGAGCATTCTCCTGCTTCTGATGCTTGCAGCAGCGGAGAGGCTTTTGCCTCTGCATGGGCGCCTGCCTATCAGTGGCAGCATGAGTGGCAGCACCCAGAGCATAAAATACTCCCATTATGAAAGAACGAGCATTCTGTGCTTGTTTATTTACAGGCTTTTTATTTCTAAGAGCTCCACTGGGACTATTGATAATCTCAGTGCCTGTGGCCACACTCATTTTCATGCACCTATCAGTTCCAGGCATCATTCATATGCTGCCAGTGACCACACTTATCTGTCACTACCCAGCCGGTCCCATTCTTTTTTACTGTGCTATTCTCTGCCAGCTGCTGAGCAGCTGGGACCCAGGTTAAAAAAGGACCTCTCCTCTCTCTTAGCTAAGCAACGGCACCTGCTCAAACTCCAGTCTCAATATGTGGCTCTGGTTGGCAAGTACTGCTAAGGAATTGCCATCTATTGTGGTCAATGCTACACCTGTCATGGCACTCCGGACTCTCAACAATGCTATTGCAGGGAGGATATGAGTCAGTTTGGCTTCCTTACTCCAGTATTGCGGCTGTCTGTCCTTCTGCCTTGTCTGCTCTGATGTACAGAAAATCTAAGATACTTGAGCGGAGGAAGAAGAAGAAGAGGAGTTGGATTTTATATGCCGACTTTCTCTACCACTTAAGAGAGACTCAAACTGGCTTACAATCACCTTGCCTTCCCCTCCCCACAACAGGCACCCTGTGAGGTAGGTGAGGTTGAGAGAGAGTGACTTGCCCAAGGTCACCCAGCTGGCTTCATCTGTAGGAGTGGGGAAACAAATCCAGTTTACCAGATTAGCCTCCGGTGCTCATGTGGAGGAGTGGGGAATCAAACCCGGTTCTCCAGATCAGAGTCCACAGCTCCAAACCACTGCTCTTAACCACTACACCATGCTGGAGAGCAGCCAGTTAGATAAATAAGTATAGATAAATAAGTATAACAGGATCTATCTATGCCAGTTTCCAACAGCCTCTGTTTTTTGTCATACTCTTAAAGACTCAAGATTCTATCATACTTTTGCACCGCACTGAAGTCAGAGGGGGGCTGTTCAACTGAAGTGTTGGGGGTAAGCAGGGAGGGGTTGCTTCTCAATGGCCCCCACTGAATACTCTGGAACAAAGTATATAGACTGAAATGTAGGACACAATTGCGATGGGGAAAAACCTGCTTCATGTTCCAGACACTGAGCTATCTGGGACAGGACATATGTTTAGCTTGGTCCCACTTTTCTCATACCAAAAGCTTCATATTCTCCCATATAATTGAGTGGCTGCCATTCACATCCATAATAAAATTAAAGCACTTGGAGAGAACACTGCAATGGGGGCCAAATCTGCCCCCCACTCCAAACAGTGGCTGGCCCAGCCTTACAGGTTATACAAAGGGGCTGTGTGCCTCTGAACATACAGCACATAAACATTTCTTCAATAGGGGCTTTACAATATACAGGCATGCACTCCACCAGTCTTATTGATGGGAATTTTGCTAGTTGACAAAATCTTGACAAACCTACCTACAAAATGGCTGAGCAAGTTCTTCAAAAATGTTGCTCCCTTTGGAACAACTTATAGCAAAAGGAGCTGACCCAAGAAATGAGGATACAATCCATTTGTAAGTCAGAATCCTGCAGTTTATCTGAAAACATTTGTGAACAAATGATCATGATTTCTAGTTAGAAGCCCTCAGGAATCCTGAAGAGAAAACTAAATATAAAAATGGCTCAATCCTCAGCATCTATACTTTACAGCAAATATTTGCAGGTGTGCTGACTCTCCCAAGTAAAGGCTCTAAAGAAGGTGTGGATTGTGATTTGTTGATCCAGCTCAAAAAGGTGTCACATTGTATGCTGCGTCATTTTTAGTTTTTCCATTAGCCAGTTTAAACATAGAGTACAATTGATCATGCCTATGGATGGGGACATGAGTCTGCTACACTAAAAAATATTCACAGTCTCTTTGAGAATATGTTATGAATCAACATGTACCTTGTTCACAAATGACATAATCGGGTTAAGCATTTATCACTTTTGTACAATTTTATTCTGCTTCCAAGATCAAATTGGCTATTTCAGAACTGGAATTCTATAGCAATAAATGGATGGAAAGAGAAAACAAAGAGCCTAGAGAGCGAGATTATATGGCCACAACAGTAGTCTCAACAGTGACCTTTTCCTATGGTATTTCTCTATTGCAGTGAAAAGAACAGTGTCTTGTAGCACCTGATAGCATAAGATTTCATAGTCTAGAGCCCACCATTAATTGCCTGAAGAGTTATTTCCAGTTAGCAAATATTTGCTAGCAATCAACTTGTCAGTTGATTATTAGATGACAGGTAAGCAACTACATTTGTACACAATACCATTTTGCTGGATGTGTAGGACCAGTTCTCTGCCAAGGGGCTAAGGCTGAGCCCTTGAGGCAATGACATCATTAACGGAGCTCAGCTTGCTCCCAGTGTGTCTGGCCAAGTACAACCCTTGTCTCCCCCCTGCCCCCAAATGCTAGTGCCCAAACATCTTCACAGGTAGCTCAGTTTTTATTTTTATTTTTTGGTAACAGGAGACTGACAACCCTCAATATAAGATATATGTCCGTACACACATCTATGGAAACAGAGAAGAAAAGTGTGGGGCTAAAATGTCATGACATGCAAGAAGCTCAATTTGTGACTTTTATATAAAGCTCAAACATATACAGATAAGCTTAGTGGCCGCTGAAAATAGTAGTTGTAATAGTAGCGATAATGATTTCATACCTCTCAGTGCTGACCTGTGTCTACCACTAAAACCTTGCCCACTTTCCCTCAGGAAACCAGACTTTCTTGCTAACGCCAGTTTCTGGATATTTATTACACACTGCCCACATGTACTTCTGCTTTTCTCTACAGTCACAATGGCTCAACACCCAAACTGGTACCTTAGGATGCCCATCCTGTGAGACTCAGAACATGCAAGTTAAGATTTGCCTGGTTAGTTCACACAAATACATAACATTCTGCAATTAGAATTTTTATAAACTTCCCATGACATCACATCAATTCTATTTACCAGTGACTGAGCTCAGCAACAATTAGTTTGCAGCTGTCAAATATGCCCGATTCTACTCTTGCATGATACACCTGCCAACACTGGAGTTCAACATGGAATCAGAAGCCATGTGCACAACACCAACATATTATTGACACAAAGGGACACATGGATAAGTGTCTGACTGTGCAATCTACATGAGCAATGCAGAGTATGGGTGAGGATGTGACTTCGTTTCACCTTGCAGATGGGAATGTGAGACCTAATCTGCTGCTGGGGGGCACTTCCCTTGTTTATTACTCAAGCATGTCTAGCCTACATGTTCCTCACTTGCTTCAGCTGTCATATTTTACATCACAGACTAACAAACCATGACACCATTTATTCCTATAAGCAATCTGGGTGTTCCTTCAATCAGATAGTAATGAGGGTGACATTTTTCTGAGGTCATGTTCTACAGAAGAAAGGAGGTAGAAAGATAAAATAGCTTTAAAAGTTGATAAGGCTGTGTCCCAGACAGAGTTACCAAGCTGTGGAAGATAAAGTAGTAAGAGCACCACAATTTTTTGAGATTCACACTAGGAAGTAAATTGGCAGTTGAGAAGAAGCTGTTCCATACTAATATAACATGGACATCGTGTGGGTATTCTTAAGGCATCATAAAAGCCAGGGGTACATTTACTAAATAACAAAGATGTGGCACCCCTAAGAAAGGTGAATTTACCTTGTTGGAAACATCCCAAATGTTTGCTTCAGAGCCTTTGTATTTCCTTGTGTCATTTCACTTTTGCTTTTTGTTGTATTTGGGGCTTCTAAATAGAGCAGCTTCTGAAACAAAACAAAGCAAACTATCGTGGCATCATAACAGCTTTTTTTACAGGGCATCTTTGTTTCGCAACTTTGCGGGTGAAAAAAAATCACAGCTGATGGAAGAAGCAGCTCCGGATGGGTGGATAGGAAATATTTTAAATCGATATACTCCAATAGTCTTCATTAATTGTGATGCCCAAATAATTATACTAATGCAGACAGCTGCAAAGCAGATCCATCAAGCATGAGACTTTAGTGGGATAGAAACCAGTCTGGTGCCATGTTTTGGGCATTTGCAGAAAGTAGCTGTGTTTTCTGGGTTTCCCTTACACTTCAACCTAGGTATGTAAAACAAACTTTTTCAGTCTAGCCAAATAATTTAACTACATGGTTATTAGTATTAACACTGATTCGTTAGGAAAGCTTGACTAGAACAGTTACCACTCTGGGCCTCATATAGTTTCAATTATGCCTGTTTTATCAGTGGCAATGCTCCTATGTGAAAGTACAAATCCATGGAAGTGTTTTCATCAGATCTTTATATTGGAATTACGGGCATGCACTGCCTGTGGGGCCACAGACTTCAACCTGAAATACAAAACCTACTTCCTTGTATTTTTCTGTATTTCTTTGTCAACCCTCATGTCTTTTTTCTCTTTTTCTCAGTCTTCCCTCGCTTTGCTGCCTTTCCACTTTTCAAAACTGCTGAACAATACACAAATAGTGGTGGCAGTTGCAACACAGGTATGGGCGCAGGTACTGTTAAGGAAGTTGGGTGCCATAACACACAGGTGGCAGTTCTTAGGCAAGCTGCGGGAAAGGGGACTCTCATGGGTCTCTGGTTCTCAAACTGTCACAAGAGCCATAGGAAAAGTGCAAGGCTACAGGTTCTGCATAGAGCACTTAGCAATGATGAAACCGGGAATGCCTGAACACCTAATGAGCGACAGCTGCTCTGCCTAAATAGGATAACACCTATTTAGGCAGGCAACGAGTTCAGCATTGTGTGGGAGCAGCTTGTCCACTTGCACCCACCTCATGTCTCTGTTATCCTCTGTACTCCTGGACTTCTGTTACTCTGGTCCTGGAACTGAACCTGACCTTGAATCTAAATTGCCTCTCTGCTTAGAAGTCAGACTTGAACAGCATGGTACCTGGCCTCAGGCTGTTTTCCTGATTAGGCTACCTGCCTCTAGCCCTTGCCTCTGCCAGCATTCCGGACACATATCATTCTAGTAGAATTACAGAGCAATCCTAAACAGAGTCACACCCTTCTAAGTCAGAAACTTGTAACTGTTTAGGATTGCACTGTTAGAATATTTCTACCCAGTGTCTGCCAAACTTACTGTAATCCTATTTCTGACAGTGGATTTATTAGATAATAGTTCCTTTAAATGTTTGGCTGACAATCTACTTAGAAGAGAAGCAAAATAGGGGCCTGAATCAGCTTGGTTTCAAATTGACTGAAAAGCCACCAAAGTTTCAAAGAATCCTTTCTGCTTAAGGTTAACAAAAATCATGTACAGACATTTTAAGATAGATCTTAGTGGTACAAACAATTTGGGGAACAAATTCTGCCTGATGCACTGTTTAAATAACAAAATCTGTCTCACAATTAAGCCATTGCTCAATCATATATCTAATTCTGAGCCGGAATATAGAGTGTGGATTAATAGATCTGCAAAACAGAGCTAGGGTCAGATGGGGGTTACTTCTCTATAGACCTGAAGGAAATCCCAAGTTTGCAGAAAAACCTGAAATCTAAAAAAATAATTCATTGGGGGATTAAAACTCTAAAACAATGTCTGTAGTTTTAATAAACTAACGCTAATTGAGCTCCATCTCTTATACTGCTGAGCCTTCCAAGCTAGGTCCAGGGGCCACCATAAAACTGGGCCCAGCTGCTACCACTGAACTTGGCCAGACTTTTTCCCTGGAAGAAGGTACCAGGGGACAGAAGGATGAAGACAGGAGAAACGATAAAGATAGGTTGGTGGGAATAAGAGAAGGTAGCAGAAAAAGGGGATAGGCTGGGGGACTGCCAGGGGAGGGAAAGAGTAGGAAGGAGGGAAATGAGATGCCCCTCCACACGTCGTTGAAGGTTTCCCACTTAATACTAAGTTATTTAAATAAAAAAAAACAGGTCAGGTTAAAGGTACATCTGGAAACCACAACAGAAAATTAGAATAGAAAGTGGCCTTGGGAAAGAACAGAAGCATGATGTCCCATGTGCCTAGCAACAGCCCCAAGTAAAACCTGCAATTATGTCTGCCTCTACAGTGCCATACTAATGTCTTCTCACAGTTCAGCAGATCTGGGAGTCAAACCAGGTTTTGTTCAGTTACTGTCTGGGTTCTGCTATGACTTGAATTTTTCCATTCTAGTTAGTCAATAAGGGTTCAGTAACTAGCACAGCATGCTTGTGGAATCCATTAAGTTCTGCTTCACTGTCCTGCTCACCAGGCTAGAGGCAAAGCCCTGGGCAACCACAGAGCTCCACACCAATAGCACTTGGCAGTCAGGTCCTAGAGTCACAATCCAAAGTCACGTCTGGAGTCAGGAAATGTAGTTCAAGGGCAAAGTCCAACAAAAAGCTCAGAGTTTAAACAACTAGCAGAAACGACACCAAAGTTGCACACAAGCTAACCCCAGGCTGGCTTCAACTTCACTGTAGGCTTCTATAGGAATTTTCTCTACAGGAGGTGCTTGATCCAGCAGTAAGGTCATCTCACAAGCTGAGTCTGTTCCTCTACTCACAAGGAGTAGCAGGGCCCTGATTCTGTAGTGACGCAATGGTCTCTTCTGGTGCTTTTGTAGCTGAGAGGAGAGACTTCAGGCTGCCAGGTGTAAACCCCTGTGCCTGGTCCAGGTCTTGGCTCGAGATCTTTTCCTTCTCTGTTCCTGTGGGAGATTGTGGTGGGTTTGGCAACAAGAGGGTCCATGCTGGGGCATCTTGGCTTGAGAGTCCTACATGCTGGCAAAGGGATGCACTGAGGAATCCACCTCGCAGGGAGAGTCTGCCAGGGCACGGCTTGATGGCATGTCCTCGTCCTCCAATAAGGACTCATCCTCCCATGCTAGCCCAGGGCAGACCATGACATTCACATGGGAAAACAACAATTGATACACTATTGATTTGCAAAGTTGGGTGCAACAAAGTAATCGGTTTAATTTGTTACAACTAAGTTTTACTAACAAGTTGTATGAGTTACTTCACAGTATTCTTGAAATTAAAAATAACTAGAACACTGCATAATAAATTTGGATAAAATTTCTTTCAGACCAGTCTGCCTATGATTATTCATTCTCATTGGTATCCGTGATTTTTTTTTCAAACTTTATTTTGAAGGGGTAAGTTGAGAGCCAAATTGCATGTGATCTGGGAAGTCTGTAGCAATTCATTTTCTTGCATTTTTATCCTGACTTTCCTCTAAGGAGCACAGGGTGGGCCACACAGTTCTACACTATTTTATCCTCAAAATAAGTCTATGAGGTGGGTTAGGTTGAAAGAGAGTGACTGTCCCAAGTTCACCCAGTTAGCTTCATAGCAACAAGCTTCATAGCAACACCTGGATCTCCCCAGCCCTACATTCTAACTACTACACCACACTAAAGATCTCCTGCAGTTTTGAAGACTGAAATCAGCAAAAGTATGGGTGGTTAGAACTGGGGATGTGGCACTGAGAGAGAAGGATTTAACCTTTTCTCTCAACCATTTTCCTGATGTAGATCTCTTCCTTCAGAGCTGCTATTTGTCCTACAGCAGACAACATTCAGGTATCCATATAAAACCTGTATGGATCCTTGTGGGACAAATAGCTGGAGGAAACTGAAATCAGGAAAGCTGAGGATAACAATGAACCCCCTTGTTCCAGGTTGGTTGTCCCAATTCAAAGTGCTCTCACAGTCCAATGTCTTTTAAAAATACCCCCAGCAGTCCTTTCCAACTATGGCAAAGTGTATTCCAGGGTTGCAGAATCCATATGAACTAATAGTCACATGGGTCAGCGGGCTGCAGTGGGGAGGGGGAAGAGGATGAAATTATCCTTTTTGCCTCTTTCGTTAGCAGAGCTGTACTGATGAAAGAGGGAGAGATTTCACCCCTTCCCCACAACAGTCTCCTAACTCGCATGTCTATTAGTCTATGTGGGTCCCACACCTTCAGTAATAAACTTGCCCAGGGTTGGAAGGAACTGCTGGGGGTGGGCAATGCAGGGAAGATGCTTGTGTCCATAGGATCACTGGATCCAACCCACTGATCCCCTGGACTGCATCTAGATTGGCAAAATTTATTTAGGGCTCTGATTTACTTCAGGTTCTACAGAAACTGGTTGAAGCTTTGTTTAAAGGCAGGAAAAATAAATGTTCTGTTAAATGTTTTGAATCCACACCCTGGCCTACATATGCAGCAGAATAAGGTGGTAGAATGAATTATACCACTTCAAACACAAGATGAAGGATAATACTTTTCAATGCTTCCTTAAATAAAATTTCCCAGGTTTTTTTTTGTTTTTTGGGGGGCGGGGGGTATTGTCTGAAACAAAAGTAGCCAGGAGAAGCTACCAAACACAGCCTGCCCTTAATTAGGATTATAATTGATGGCATTGATCAATCACTTAATAAACTAGTTAAAGCCAACTTGTTGTCTTGTGTCCTATTTGGGAGGCATGCTAGGGACAATAACAGTGAGTTGTAAAGCATCTGTAGTGATTTCTGTTTAAACCTCATACTAACTTCAGCAACATTATCACCACACAAGCCTTTGTTTAAGGGATTTGTGATTTTGGTATATTTGAAATTATAATTGTTCCAAAGTGTGCAGAATGGGGAAGTATATTTGGATATATCCGAACCAAAAATATATCCAAAAGATCTTATCAGTATTTTCCAGATATATTTGGGTCTCTTTTGCAGTGGATTCCCAGATTTGACATTGCTCTAGGTTCTTGGGTTGTATATTGGCTGGATTCTCAGGTTTTACATTTTCCTCTCTAGGAATCAATGGAGAATGGTTGGGGACACTTTTTCAGGGGCCCTTAAAACTGGACCTCTTGAAATTTGGGGGTTATTTAAAGGACAGGCAACAGCAGCTCCATGGCAATTTTGGTGCTAGTAGGTTTAAAAACAGCCCCTCCAGCTCCCTGGAAAGATTCCCCATGGGTAATAATAGAGCAGAAAAAAATCAGAATCCAGAAAAATCTGAATCCCAGAGAAATACCAAACCATATTTGGAATCTGGGAATACCAATGTTTTTTTGGCTCCCTGATATCTGTATATGAAAAATACTGATTTTTCTTTGAGCGGCACACGCCTAGTGCAGAATCTGTATGTGTGTGTGTGTGTGTGTGTGTTTGGTGGTGGGGGATCTCCCAATTAAGTAGAAAACTCATACAGTAGGACGTGAGTTGGTCTAGAACTTCTCTTCTCAATGTGTTAATTTTCTATCGCATGGAGTTGTTTACATGGGAAGCTTTCAATTATGGCACCCCCTCCCTGCAGTCTAGAGCAGTACAGTCAATTCTACCATCTCAGTATTTTACTACCTTGTTTTCCTGCATGTGTAGACCAGGCATTAGACACTGAGGTGGACTTGGTAGTATCCAATTTATATACCATTTATGATCCCTTTTATGGGACCTTTGCTTCTTTTACTACCTCAGATTTCCACACAGAGTTAAAGTTCCCATACTAATCACTAAAGACTAGAAATGTCTGTGGTTCAGCACTTAAGACAAATTGGAAGATTTATTTTTGTAACCACTGAATGCATAGTAAGAAGTATATGGACAACCATATGAGAGTTTACAATTAAGATTCAAACTTCCTTTCATTTGTTCTGGCATACTGTCTTACTCTTGGAAGATTTCACAGGATGAGCGCCAGTTGCAGTGAAACAATGTTGGACTCTCAGGAGCTAAGCTTAGCAAAAGAAATTCACAGAAGGATTTGCACCTAACCAAAGAAAAGGGGGGATGGGGAATTCTGTGATTATTTGTAGTTATTCTATGGGGGGGGGGGACTGTCTAGTAACTATGACCTAATTAGAAAATAGGCTGTAAATGGAATCACATGGTCTTTGACTCTTTTTAAAAATATGCTTCCCTCTGGCCATAAGCATCATATCCTTCTAATGCGGACTGAATGGTACCCACATGCAAATGGATAATATTGAACTGGGAATAACATGCCATGCGTTAAGATGTGCCACAATCCGAACAGTTCTATAGCCTGAATATGATGCCTTGAGCAGAACAGCAATAACAGTTCCATTTTGTGGAAGATAAAATATCTGCGGTTGAATGTATTCTGCTGGCATAAATAAAATCAGATGACAGGGTTATTGCATTAGAAAAATAATGTGATAACACACCACTGATGCCTCAGCTTTATAGCTGTTGCAAAGATATTAATGGAACATCAGAATCTGACTTTGTGAACACAAATTCTTAACTAAAATAAGCTTCTAACAGTAGTGATAGCAGATTTTGATAGCGGGGTCTTTTGGCAAAAAATATGCATGTTTCTGAGTGTGTTATGTCATGGGTCTAAAGACAGCCAGCTAAAGATGACCATATTTTCTAAGGTAGAAGCAGTTATCTCTAAGATCTGGGTAACTCAAGAAATTACAGTCTCTGCAATACCATTTGAATACATGAAGCTGCCTTATACTGAATCAGACCATCAGTCCATTAAGATCAGAGTAGCAGCAGCACTCCAGGGTCTCAGGTTGGGATCTTTCCCATCACCTACTCTTTTTTTTTTTTTTTACTATCAAGTCACAGATGACTTACAGAGACCCCATGGGGTTTTCAAGGCAAGAGAGGTTCAGAAATGGTTTGCCATTGCATGTCTCCGCATCACGACTCTGGTATGCCTTGGTGGTCTCCCTTTCAAATAGTGACCAGGGCTGACCCTGCTTAGCTTCTGAGATCTGGCTAGCCTGGGTTATCCAGGTCAGGGCTGTCACCTACTACCTGATCCTTTTAACTGGAGATGCCAGGGATTGAACCTGGGCCCTGCTGTATGCAAAGCAAATGCTCTACCATGGAGCCATGCCCCCCCTTCATGCAACTATAACTCCATGAAACATCATCTGCATTTTTTCCCATTGGAAATCTGGACTGAGAAACCTAAGTGCTTCTTCCCCCACCTTTGACACTGCCTAATCCTGACCCTACATCAATGTACAATGGCATGATCTTCCACTCATCATGTTACACTGTTTAGCTTGGAAAGAAGGTGGTTAAGGGGAGGCATAATAGAGGTCTATAAAGTTATGCATGGTATGAAGAGAGTGGGCAGGGAGAAGCTTTTCTCCCTCTCTCATAATACTAGAATGCAGGGTCATCTGCTGAAGCTGGATGGTGAGAGATTCAAAACAGATAAAAGGAAGTATTTCTGCACACAACATAGTTAAATTGTGGAACTCCCTGTGCCAGGATGGGGTGATGGCTGACAACTTGGAAGGCTTTAAGAGGGGAGTGGACATGTCCATAGAGGGCTATTCATGGCTATTAGTAAAAATGGATACTAGTCATGATGCATACCTATTCTCTCCAGGATCAGAGGAGCATGCCTATATTAGGTGCTTTGGAACACAGGCAGGATAATGCTGCTGCAGTCGTCTTGTTTATGGGCTTCCTAGAAGCACCTGGTTGGCCACTGTATGAACAGACTGCTGGACCTTGGTCTGATCCAGCATGGCCTTTATTATGTCCTTATGTTCTTATGGTGTCAGCCAATGATTTTAAGATACGTTGGTGTGATGGATTTTGTTGTTACACTAAGCCACCATAGCATGACCTTCTTAACTTATCTGTTATGTCAGCTGTTATGTACTTAGCATGAAAATGCAAAAGTATCTTAAATTCCTTGATAACATGTTATCTGCTGGTAAAATTGCTGTTATCTTACCATATCACAGAAGGTCCTTTTATTGGTTCCACTGTAAAAAACCAAAACATAAAAATAAAATACTCTGAATTATTTATGTATTACTATGTCATTGTTAAGCTTGATTTCTTATATTGTATTTATGCTTAGTAATTTTAAAGTGGTTGGTGAAATGAACTATTAAGGCAACACAGCAAACCAACAATAACAAAACAAGCTTTTCAGCAACTTACAATAAACAACAGGTTACATATCTGTTCCCAGATCACAGTTCTCTTTAATTGTACAAGCATCTTCCCTTACGAAAAGCTTTTTATGTTTTAGGGATTCATTATCATGTGTTCAGCTCAGGCCATCTAAAATGCTGAGTACTGATTATGGGCTATTATAGCTCTTTGAAATTTTATTAAAATAATAAGCTCGTTGCTAGCTAAAGGTATGTAATTATGTACTCGAAAATAACTACCATTTAGACTCTACAGTAAAAGTACCATGTAGTCTCTATACTCTATAAATTCCCACATACCCTCCATTCAGAAACTATCGTCTCCTTTTCAATTATCCTGAAAAGCTCATGTGGACTAGAATTCACAAATACAGAGCTTAGGTACAATACAGAAGCCTTTGCTCGCTGGAGGCATTATTAAAGCCAGTATCTGCTTAGATAACGTGCAGTTTTGTGCTGCTGACCCTTCGAAATGTCAGTTTTGTCTTTTCAAGAATAGGACTGACTTCTGTAGTCTGTAATGACAGAGTTAAGAAAATGTGACTAGTTAATTTAATTCAGTATTTGCAATCCTTCAATACTTCTGTGGCTTTTCTAGACCAAATTCCGCAGTCTCCAAAGCATCCTTGACTATGCTTCCCCCCACCACCAACATAACACAACTCCTCTGTTCCTCAGGGCCCATGTTAGGTTCTTCACTTTTCTTCAGCCCTGCCTCCTGTACTTGTTCCCACAGATTCTTGTTCCCCAGACAGCCTACTCTATCCCACTTTCTTCCCTGATTCCTTTTCTTCATTCACTCCAGCTGTCCCTATTTATGTAGAACAGGACCTATTTTCTTCTCTCTGATTCTGGTAAATTACTGTTCCTATTTTTCGCATTGTGGGGGTGACTTGTTAAGCTTTGATTAGTGGCTGTTACTAATGTTTTCATTCTTCATGCTTCAGTTCCCTCTCCAGGGTCTCCAGAAATTTAATCTCATGGTGTAGGTCCCATCTCTATGCCCATGGGTGTAAGTAAGTTTATTGATACGATCTGTTCGATCAGCCAAACGTTATACATAAAATTAACTGACTTAATAAAACTGCAAAATTAATATAAATTACAAAATTAGATAAAAGTCTAATGCTATTTAAAATGTAAGATTTTAACACAAATCACAAGAATTAACTTAGCATCTTAATATTTCTAAAAATATAGCAAAGTAATTTTTCCATTCTATTTTTGCGAGTTTTGATTGCGATGGCACAGAATTTGGCGGTTGGGAGCGAAAAGTGTGGAATATCACCCATCAGGAGCCTCTTAGTCAGGAATTCTACTGGTTTATCAGGGAATTCACTGATCAGCGGAGAAATGAATTTGATACGGGCCTCATGATAGAATGAACAGCTGAACAATACATGTTCAGTGGTTTCGATGTCTCCTGACCTGCAAGGGCATAGCCTTTCTGATCTTGGCGTCTTCTTGTATTTTCCTTCTAGGACAGCCGAAGGCAGGGCATGACATCTGGCTAGAGTGTAGGTCTTCCTATAGTTAATAATTTCCAAATGGGAGAAATATGATGCAGGGGTAACTAGATACCTAGATTTTTCTGGAGCCAAGAAGCGTGATTTCCCCAGGTCTGCCTGATGTTCAGTATCTTTAACCATTTGCTTCAAAAAGCTTGTTCTAACCCCATCGCTAATAGGGCAGGCCCATGGGAGTAGATGCATCCTACCTCTAGTGTCCATGCACATAAATTAAAGAATTAAAGGAGTTAATGGACATCAGGCAGTGTGTGTGATCTGCTGCTTCTCATGCCACAGGCAGTTTATTCTGAAATGCTGATAGCCTATTTTAACACAATTATTTTTTTCCCTACTATATAGGGTTGCCAGATCCCTCTTCTCCACCGGCAGGAGGTTTTTGGGGTGGAGCTTGAGGAGGGTGGGGTTTGGGGAGGGGAAGGACCTCAATGCCATAGAGTCCAGTTGCCAAGGTGGCCATTTTCTCCAGGTGAACTGATCTCTATCAGCTGGAGATCAGTTGTAATAGCAGATCTCCTGCTAGTACCTGGAGGTTAGCAACCCTACTACTACATCATCAAGTGACAATCCTTGGTAAGAGAATGGAGGTGTTACAAACACACCACTATTTCCATCTGTGAAATCTTAGAGCATATACTTCTTCCCCATCAGTTTTCTTTGTGTATTCCCTGCACCCCTGCTGACCCACTCTTCCTGCCAACCGCAGGCTCTATGAAAGGTTTTTCTCAATTCCATTTTCTCATTGGCTACTCCTTTTCTCAGTTCCTTGTTTCTTTTGCCTTCTCCCAATACAGAAGCTCGTGAAGTCATAAAGTACTTGTGAATTTAAAACAAAAATACTAATGTTCTGCTTAACGGAGCTTTTTAGCCATCTCCCTTTATAGTACTTTTATATGAAGACTGACAGGTGGATTCTGTCATTATGGGGAATACACAGATTGCATCTGGATCTGTACTTGAACAGTCAGATGTGAGTTCTCAGTTTTCTTCAGTTCTCAATTCATGCGGTGCCTGATTTGGATTGGGACCATGGTATGTATGGAGAAAGTGCTTTAGCCTTCTTCCTTGCACTGTTTTCCAGACCAGAAATGGTCATGGGGAAATCCACATTTGCTGGAATACCTGTGAGTTTTCTCAATAGGCCAAATAGTGCCCCCTGACCATTTTAGATTGGAAAAATGGCACAGGTGGGGCTGGAGCCCCTTCTGCATGCATGTTGAGAACCTGATTTCAATCGGGCACAATTCCTGCAGGAATTCAGCAGAACCTGCAACTCATGCCTGTTACACAGAGTGGGGACCTCACATCCGAACTGTGTTCTCTGCAGTGAATTGGCACTATCTTGCAGAATCAAAATCACGTTAGAGTTTAGGTTTTTTCCCCTTACTTTCTCTTACTCCATTTATCCTCACAACAGTTACGACAGTAATTTAGGTGTTCAAGGATACCCACTGTAAAGCCTTCAAGTTTCATGCATGGTAGGGATTTGAACTAGGGCCTCCCACGCCCAGTTGGACACTCAAACTACACCATATTGACTAGATATTTCAATAGCTTTTGTTCTATGGTTGTCAGGGTATTTCAGTTACATTGTAGTCAACTTGAGCTAAGAGTATAACATTAAACAGTGTGATGTAGTGGTTAACAGCGGTAGTTTGGAGCGGTGAACTCTAATCTGGAGAACCGGGTTTGATTCCCCACTCCTCCACATGAGCGGCGGACACTAGTCTGGTAAACTGGGTTGGTTTCCCCACTCCTCCACATGAAGCCAGCTGGGTGACCTTGGGCTAGTCACAGTTCTCTCAGCCCCACCTGCCTCACAGGGTGTGGGGAGGGGAAGGTGATTGTAAGCCAGTTTGATTCTTCCTTAAGTGGTAGAGAAAATTGGCATATAAAAACCAACTCTTCTTTTTCTTCTTCTATAAATGTTTTAATAAATAATAAAGTTGCTCCTGGTGACTTTTAGGACACAAATGGCATGATAGATTTTTAAATCAAGGACTACGTATACATCTCAAAGATGCAAATCTCTCTGGTTAATAAGAAACGGGAAGGAGGTGATAGTACAGTTATTATGAAGTATAAAAATATTTACGACAACAAATGTTCTTAAAATATTAGGAAGTCAGAGGCTATTTTGTAAATCAATAAGGCTACAATCCTATGCACAGTAAGTTCCACTGAATACAGTGGGGCACAGTTTTGACTAAACATGCCTAGAATTGGGTTTTAAATAAATTACAAGATATACATGCCAAAGGCACAAAACCCTAATACCATTGTTAATAATCATTGATCATTAATCACTTATTATATTTTCTATAACAAAACCAAAAAAAGAAAAAAAAGAATTCAATTAATAACATTATAAGGAGAAAAAAGAAAAAAAGATTAAAAAAGGAAGAAAAATATTAAATCTCCCTAATAAAAGATGGATTAGTATAGTAAGAAGCATATAATTATTTCTAGTGAAAATTAGTTAATTTGTAAATCCTCCATTTCTCCCTAGCACTCATTTATTGCATGACATTTCTAGTAGATTAATATTTTATGTAATTCCATTTCCATTATAACCAATCCTTTTAGTCAGTTACTTGTCAATTTTAACTAGCAGGAACAAACCAGACTCTTTTAAATTAGTCTCTTTATCCTGAATTTCCAGCATTTCTGCCTTTTCCACATTTGAAGTAATTGATGCAAGGCATCCTTGGATATTGTTGGTAAATTCTTTTCTGCAGATGGAGCATAGTAGATCCATGTTGCATTGTCTTCCATCCCAAATTCAAAGAAGGGAATCTTGACTGACCCAGTTTTTCTATTCCTCAAATCCTCCAAGCAGCTGTTGTAAAATCCATCAGATATATCCAGGTAGCACATGTCAAAATTGGTCACTTTGAGAAGATCATAAAACGGATCCAGATGGTGAAAATGAAACTCAGTCTCTTTCCAGTCCATTATTATCCAGTGAGTTGCTGCAGATTGCTTTATAAAATTCCCCATGTCATTTACAAGATCCCTTTGTTCTTTGTCTCTCGTCAGCCAAAAAATCTTTTGGTGCTTCCTCTGATCTCATTGAAGTGAATGAAGCTTTTATTTCTTTGGTTTCTTCTAAAATAATGTCCAGTTTCTGAATAAGACCTTGAAATGAGGTGTTCATCAAATCCATGAATTGTTCCATCTGTTGAATCATATTTGCCATGAATGCCATGGTTGCACCTCCAAACTTTCCTGTTAAAGTTCAGTTAGTGAAATCCAGGCAAATTCAAGATGAGTAACAGGGAGGTACTACAGGAACCAAAGTCATAAACCTTCCTTCTTTGTAGTCAGAGGCTTAGGAATCATTTACTGGTTACACACTGATATCAGACTTCCAGTTCAAAGTTCTCTGACTTTCTCGCGATGCTAAACTGTTGCCAGGAAGGATGTGGCAGAAAGCTTTTATTTAATTAAAAAGACTGCCTTTGAGTTGGGGGGGATCTCCACTCCTCCCTCCCCTTAATACGTAATAGTTCCTGATTGGCAATTAAAGCGTCTTTCAAAAATCTTAGATGTTATGTCTTCCCACTGATCAAGCTGCTAAAGCTCCTGGCAAGTTATTGATGCTTTCTTGATTTTAAAAAGTCATTTAAAGGTTGACTGGGGAGAGACAGATTCAACAGAAAAGCTTAAGAATTTCCTGGGACTTCCAGATCCAGGTAGAAAGAGGTCTTTCAAACTTACTCAGATGTCAGAAGAGCAGGTATAATTACTTATATAGTTGCCAGATGTAGATAGGTAGGGGGGAGTGAAGCCAATTAAAATTCCAAGAAGCGTCTTCGGCGATGTAGTACTCCTTAGCGGGCGGAACTGCTACTGGGTCTCCAAGTCGTAAATCTCAGAGATTCCAGGAGTTAACCGCACAACGAGGCTGCAGATTTCCTGACACCCGTTCCACTGTTTAGGAATTGGGGGGGGGGGCACGATAGCTCCCTTATTTACGACGTTCTTGGTTCCCCTTCCCGGAGCTCCGGGGGAGGCAACTGCTCCACTCCGCTGCCCTAGCGGAAGTCGGATTTATTATATTTTCATGGTTACAGGCAGAGTATCCCTTATCCAAACATCCCATATTGGGACTGATCCAAAAACTGGACCTTTCCAGCCAGCATGCAGGCAGATCCGTGTCGCCTACTTTCAATGTTTCCTTTCACAAAAAAAAAAAAAGTGTACACTGCATCGTAGGTGAAGACTGAAAGCCTGATGTTGTTTGTTTGTTGCTGCTGTTGTTTAACAGCTGATACAGGTATTCTGGTGAGACCGTTGCTTTCTGATGGTTCAATGTACAAAAAATTATTTTAAAATATTGTTTAAAATGACATTCAGGCTGTGTGTATAAAGTGTATATAAAACATACATGGATTTGGGTCCCATCCTCAAGATATCGCATTATGTATACGCAAAAATTCCAAAATATTCCAATACACGGTCTGAGACCCTCGTATCTTTGGGACCGCCTCTCCTGGTATATCCCCCAAAGGACACTAAGATAGCCCGACGAAAATTTACTGGTAGTCCCTGACCCTAAGAGTGTGCGGCTGTCCTCGACAAGAGCCAGGGCTTTTTTGGCCCTGGCTCTGGCCTGGTGGAATGTTCTGCCTGGTAACATCAGGGCCCTGTGGGATCTGAAAGTTTTCCGCATGGCCTGCAAGACAGAGCTTTTCCACCAGGCCTACAATTGAGGACAGCCACCTATATTTGCTCATATTATCTATACAATCTACTGGCCTCCCCCCCTTCCACCCCCCTTAGTGGGAGCAACAAAAAGCAGAGAGTTGCCACCTGTCCGGTCCCTACAGCTTTTAGACTTGTGTGCCATCATGTCAGGTTTTTAGAATTTAATTGATGGTTTCATTATGGATTTTATTGTCTATTTATATTGTATATTGTTGTATTTTAAAATGATGTTACCCGCCCTGAGCTGGAGGACGGGGTATAAGTCTAATAAATAAAATACCCTCTGCGATGCTAGAGGGGAAATTTAAGAAGAAACCCAGGGAGAAGAGATTCTGCCCCTGGAAATCAGGGGACTTAGAAACTATTGAGCACGCCCTCCTGAACTGTTAATTTTTACACATTACCCCATTCTAAGTTTATTGAGCCCCTCTTATTGAGAATGGGACCTGACAGGGCAGGAGAAAACATTGAGTTGCTCCTACAAGGGGATAATCCTTCAGTCACTTTACAGGTTGCGAAATTTTGCTCCTCAGCAATGAAAATCCGATGCCACAGAACAGTCTCTTAGCCCAATTGGCAGAAGTGTCTCGGTTATTTCTTTTTTTAAGTGTTACAAGACTCGGACTGTAATTCTTTGTTTGTAAGAATATTTTAGTCCATGTTTCTGGTTTTATCTGGCTAAGGGCCGTAAATAATCTATCTATCTATCTATCTATCTATCTATCTATCTATCTATCTATCTAATAAATATACAGAAAGATCCTAAATTCGGACCAGTTCTGGTCCCAAGCAATCCGGATAAGGGATACTCAACCTGTACTGTCAACTACCTAGTGAATCTATTCACAGGACATTCTGTTGCAGATTTAAGAGTAGCAGTTCTCTTACAAAGGAATTTTAAAGGGAAATTGGAAAGAGAAACTGCTGAATTACAGTTGATATTCAAACTAAAGTCAATGCATTTACCTGGGCTGAATAAAGACCTTGCATTCATGGCTCATGACCAATGCTGATTTCTCCATACCCATCTCTCCCCTGGACATCACAGACTCTTCTGCATACCACACCTAATCCCATCACGCCTGCTATTCACATTTACATACGGTTAATATTTACATACTAATGCTTGTCTGAATTCACTCTCCTCTACTTAAAGACAGATGGATTCACATTCTAGCTGTATCTGAAGAAGTGAGCTGTGGCTCACGAAAGCTCATACCCTACCAGAAAATATGTTTGTTAGTCTTTAAGGTGCTACTGGACGGCTACCCACTGTGAAAAATATTTTCTGGTAGGGTATGAGCTTTCGTGAGCCACAGCTCATGCTGTGGCTCACGAAAGCTTTGTTAGTCTTTTTTTTGTTAGTCTTTTTTTTTTTTGGTTAGACTATTTTTGTTAGTCTTTAAGGTGCTACTGGACTCTTCACCTAGTGAATCTGTATATGGGTTGTGAGCTGAGCGCCAATACAAGCATGTTTTTAAAGACTGACATGTGGTGGAAATATCGCAGTATATATTTCTGCACCCTTGCAAGGTAATTGTTTGTAAGAATATTTTAGTCCATGTTTCTGGTTTTATCTGGCTAAGGGCCGCAAATAAACTATCTATCTATCTATCTATCTATCTATCTATCTATCTATCTATCTATCTAATAAATAAATATACAGAAAGATCCTAAATTAGGACCACTTCTGGTCCCAAGCAATCCGGATAAGGGATACTCAACCTGTATTGTCAACCACCTAGTGAATCTGTATATGGGTTAATGCACAGTGGGTCGCCGTGTTAGTCTGTCTGCAGTAGTAGAAAAGGGCAAGAGTCCAGTAGCACCTTAAAGAGTGACAAAAATATTTTCTGGTAGGGTAGCTTTCGTGAGCCACAAAGCTCATACCCTCCCAGAAATTATTTTTGTTAGTCTTTTTTTTTTGTTAGACTATTTTTGTTAGTCTTTAAGGTGCTACTGGCTAAGGGCCGCAAATAAACTATCTATCTATCTCTCTACCTAACAAATAAATATACAGAAAGATCCTAAATTAGGACCACTTTTGGTCCCAAGCAATCTGGATAAGGGATACCCAACCTGTATTGTCAACCACCACACGCTGTGGCTCACGAAAGCTCATACCCTACCAGAAATTATTTTTGTTAGTCTTTTTTTTTTTTGTTAGACTATTTTTGTTAGTATTTAAGGTGCTACTGGCTAAGGGCCGCAAATAAACTATCTCTCTATCTCTCAAATAAATATACAGAAAGATCCTAAATTAGGACCACTTCTGGTCCCAAGCAATCTGGATAAGGGATATCCAACCTGTATTGTCAACCACCACACGCTGTGGCTCACGAAAGCTCATACCCTCCCAGAAATTATTTTTGTTAGTCTTTTTTTTTTTTTGTTAGACTATTTTTGTTAGTCTTTAAGGTGCTTCTGGCTAAGGGCCAATAAAAGCATGTTTTTAAAGATTGGGCTGTGGTGGAAATAATCGCAATATCTATTTCTGCACCCTCGTAAGGTAATTGCTTGTTTGTAAGAATATTTTAGTCCATGTTTCTGGTTTTATCTGGCTAAGGGCCGCAAATAAACTATCTCTCTATGGAAAAGTTACCATAACGGGTGTTCCGACCCTCCGTCCCCGGGGGGGTTTGGGCCTTTCTGTCCCGAAGACGCCTCAGCTGTCCTTTCTGACTCTCGCCCGCCCCCACTTCGAAACGGCGCCCTTCTGTGACTGCGGGGAGAGGCAGGAACCCCCCCCCCGCCCTCTCAGGTACGAGTTTACGGGCGGCGGGATTCACACACGGGCAGCGCCGTCTGCCGCCTCGGGCACGTCCTACTCAGGAGCCGCTCCCACCGCTTTCAGTGCGGCTTACTTTGGAGTAAGCGGCTGCCTCCCCTCAGCTCGGCACAAGCCGGTTTCTCTCTCTCTCTCCCGCCCCCCCCCCTCAGAACCCTCTCGAGCTCGCCCGGCCATTCCCTAAACCCACCGCCCCTCCCCGCCTAACCGCCTGCCTCCAACGGCCAGGCTGGTCCCCAAACCGCCACTACGCCCCTCCCCCCTCTGCCCGCTCGCCGCCTGCCCAAGCGGGGGCTGTTCCTTGCATCAGGTTCTCCCCCCCGGGGTTGAGAGGCGGGGGCAGAGACTGTCCCGGCCGGCGCTGATCTCAGGCTCCGATTGGCCGCTGTCTCCGCCGACGTCACGATCATGATGAGAATTAATGATCGGAGGCGCTGATTTCATTGTGTGACGCCGGGACCGACCCAGCCGAAACCGGCTGAATTCGGGAGGCCAGAGCCCCCCCGCCGGATCGGCCCCGCCCGCCCCACAGAGCACGGTGGGTTCGGCGGTGAGGGGGCATGGAGGAGGGGTGGGAGGGGCGGACACGAGCGCGCGGCTCCTGAGAAGGGAGGGCGCGAGCGGAGGAGAGAAGGCGCGGTTGGAGGGCTGGGCGGGCGGCCCTCTCCAGCCTCTGTGGGGGTTGGGATGGCGGGAGGTGCCCCCTCAGCTGAGGGCCAGAGCGTGGGGGGAGGGGCAGGGAAAAACCGAGCTCGGCTTCAGTCTGGTGCTCGCAGACCGTGACTCGGGGCGCGCATGCGCACCGGCCCTTCGCTGGATCTGCGGCTGGAGACGGCGGTGTCATCGGCTGTTGCGAGCCGCCCTGACGCATGTGCGTAGCGTACCCTTTGCAACCAGGTGCGCATGCGGGGTACGCGAGGCATCAGCCCCAACTCTACGTGGGTGCGTGCCTTCGTCCTTTTTAAGCGCAACGTTTTTTAAGAGAGAAAAAAATGCCTGGGGAAAGTCTCTTTTGGATGGCAAAATATTGTCACGCATGCGCACGTTGCCGGCGGTGTGGTTTTTTGGGGGGCAATTGGCGCATGCTCATCACCGTTGGGGGCATTTTTTCCTTTTGAATGAGACAAGAGTACGCATGCGTTATAGTGCGTGAGCCGTTTAAAGGAGGTTGTAAAAGTTACCAAGGGAAGTGGCGTGGGTGGGATCAGGTCTTTTTCCGGGGCGTGATTGGTCGAATTTTTGTATATTAGCTCAGATTGGAGGAATGGCCAGTATGAGGGAGTGATGGGCGGATTTGAGTATTCCAGTTAATTGAAAGTCACCTTTCAGCAAATACTGATTAGAATTGGTGATTGTATTCTAAGCACCGGCATATAGTTAATTTCCACGTATGATGAAGGATACTATCCCAGTATATCTAGTTTTCTGCTAGTTTAACAACCTTGATGGTATTTATCTGTATAAATTAATCTCTATTTAAAAACGTAATTTACTGGGGAGAATCCTTCTGTAGAGTTTCAGATGTACTAGTATGTAGTGGCAAAAAATGCTCTAGTGGGGTTTTATGCAATATGTGCCCTTCATTCATAAAACACATGGGCAGGATGGTGTATGTTGAAATCAGTAATAATTAGTTAAATAGGTTTTATTTCCATGAAGCTTTGTAGGGTTGTTGCCTTAAGGTGATAACTTATTCAGTGGAGTATGTGATTGGTATACTTGTGAGTTCAGGTGGCATTCTGATGTGTTATCATTGTTAACTTTTTCATGAATCATTATACCTTCAATTTAGTTAATTCACAGTAACAACATATTTTCATAAATAACATGTTCATGATACATCTCTTTTGTGTCAAAGTGAATGCATTAAAAAAATTTTTTACTGGTCATTCTCAACTCTGTGAAGTACATTATAAAAGGTAAAGGTAGTCCCCTGTGCAAGCACCGAGTCATTACTGATCCATGGGGTGGTTTACTAGGCTATGTTTATGGGGTGGTTTGCCATTGCTTTCTCCGGTCGTGTACACTTTACTGCCTGCAAGCTAGGTATTCATTTTACCCTGATCTGTATCCTATGCAAGTGTAAAAACAAGTTATTTCAAAATGATAGAGAACTCATGCTTGGAATATCATTACTTTAGTATGATGTCTCATTCCACAGATCCTGAGTTTGCTGTCTAGTTTATTGAGGGAACTATTTTATTGATCTAGTGCAAATGATCCTGTTTTCACAAGGACTCACTGAAAATACATTTTTGGTTATGCTCAATTTTCAGAGGTAGGCTTCATAACAACTAATGTATGTATGGTGGGCACATATTTGATCCTGAGCAATTTCTGTGATTGTGGTGTATTTTTCCAAGTCGATACAAATGTGTAAGCTGTTTCAGGCTTTAGCCATGGTGGATGGCTTTACAAACTTGTGTTTGTCCATGAGAATATGTATGCATGGAGAAAGCCAGAAATGGTGGTATGGATGAAAATATTGAAGGAATTGGCCTTACCTGAAGACAAGACATACAGATGTGTACCACACAAGTTCTTCATGAACTGTAGTAAATTGAGTGTTAGGTAATTGCCTTTAGTAAAAGCTATTACTTTATTAAAAATATTGGCTGAGGCATGTGTTGGCTGCTTGGAATATTAGGTCTAATTTGAGATATAACAACAAACCATTATCATTACACAAACAAGCCTGGGGAACCCTTGGGCTCTTATAGTCTCTCCTCTCATCCCATGCAGTGATATGATTATAGAATCATAGAGTTGGAAGGGACCACCAGGGTCATCTAGTCCAACCCCCTGCGCAATGCAGGAAATTCACAACTACTTCCCCACCACCATCAGTGACCCCTACTCCATGCCCAGAAGATGGCCAAGATGCCCTCCTCATGATCTCCCTAAGGTCACAGAATCAGCATTGCTGACAGATGGCCATCTAGCCTCTGCTTTAAAACATCCAGGGAAGGAGAGCTTACTACCTCCCAAGGAAGCCTGTTCCACTGAGGAATCACTCTGTTAGAAAATTCTTCCTAACGTTTATCCAAAAATTCTTTTGATTTAATTTCAACCCATTGGTTCTAGTCCGACCTTCTGGGGCAACAGAAAACAACTTGGCACCATCCTCTATATGACAGCCCTTCAAGTACTTGAAGATGGTTATCATATCCCCTCTCAGTCTTCTTCTCTTCAGGCTAAACATACCCAGCTCCTTCAACCTTTCCTCATAGGACTTGGTCTCCAGACCCCTCACCATCTTTGTTGCCCTCCTCTGGACATTTTCCAGCTTGTCGACATCCTTCTTAAATTGTGGTGCCCAAAACTGAACACAGTACTCTTATGTCTGTACCAAAACTGTGGTTTGCTGTCTTCCCAACAAACCAGAATTCAATTCATTTTTATAATCCTGTTTTATAGTGAAAGGAACAAATCCTAGTTTGGATTAATCACTATCGTTTGCGTCAAAAGTGGAAGTCTCTTATTAGATCACTGGATGGGAAGGGGAGAGTGTGTTCATGAACCTGGTGTTCATTCATTTACTGAGAGCCATGTTAGAGATAACCCTGACGGTGTTTCTCCATATAATGCTACCATCCACTGAGCACATAATCTCTACTAGCTCTGAAACATTGGCTTCCTGGGCTCATGTATGTAGTTTTTACCATGCAAGGGGCTGTGTGGGCATGTATGGTTCAGGTTGGCTGTGGGGGGAAAAAGACACATTGAGGCTTAGTAAAAAGACTGTAATGGATTTAGGATAGAGCATATGCAGGCTTCGCTAGGTTACACTGTGCAGTTGCAAAAGAAAGAAAGCTTGGTTTGTACCACAGGCTACTTTGTACAAAGATGTAATGGCTGTTCTTTTTAAAAAATGATAACAGCAGGAGCTTTGTCATGAATATGGGTCACTGTGCTGCAAATCATAAACTGCCTCCCTTCTCCTAGGCCCAAGACTGACTGGTAGAATGGCCTGCAGGCCTTGGTACATCCTCTCCCTCCAGCTTGGAGTCCTGGGGCCTTGCTGGGATTTTCCCTATGGGCCTACATTTTCCAGATGCCCTCCAAGGCTGGAATAGGGCCTGGTAAATTGAAGGGAAAAGAAAGGCCAACCATCATCAAGGAGGCTGGGCCATGAGAGAAATAATATAAGCCCCCTCCAAGGGAAGGTGTTCTTCTCCCAGGAGCTGAGTGGCGGAGAAATCGCTACCAGCAGAAGAGGATCACCCAAGGAAGGTGGGCTGGACCCTGGAAGGTCCAGGTATGCTAGGGACCAATGAGGCAGCCGTATTAGGAAGCTTTGTTTTCTTGTCGGCTCCTTTGTGAGTTAATTTTGCTTTGTTGGTTGAAAATGTATCCCCTATTAAAGCTGCTGCTCACAAGTGTTTGTGTGTGTGTCCCATTGGTGATAACCCACCTTGTTCAATAAAGCAGTTTGTTTTATTTGCTTGGGTCCTTGTGTCTCAAGCTGGACCATTCACCTGACAACACCTTCATCAGTAGAGGGGTGCTGTGTGGAAGGGTGAAGGGAGGGGAGAATACTCTGAACCCTCCCTAGTTTGAACCAGAGTAGTGGCAGGCGAACAGGGCCCTTGCCTGCTGAAGGGGGAAGGAAAGGCTGTATGGGGATAGAGGGCTTCTGGGAGGGAACACCTGTCTTAGACAAGCTCCCCACATGGCCCCCTTCTACTCGTGGCAAGCTTGGAGCTGTCTCCAACACTAATTGGAACACACTGGGCCCTGATTCAATGAAGAACAGGAATAATCTAGTATGAGGTGGTCCTCATATGAGCAAATCTGGAGATTACATTTAGCCAGTGCACAACTGAAGAGTGCAATAGAAGTCAACTTGGGAGGCGTGTGTTGTGTCCCCTCCTCACACACACCTGCAAAAAGTCAAACTATTTTATCTAGGATCCCCCTGATGAATTGGGTAGTCTAAAAAAAAGACAAGTTATGTGTAGCTTTGTTGGCCTATTGGGGTAGGGATCCAGAAGCAGCCACACAATAACACTTACTGGTCTTGTATATGCTAGGAAACACTGCTCAGTTTGACTTTTAATAGCTCTACCTTGAGCATGACAAAATTAATGTCCAGCTTTGCTAATATAAGGATTACCACAATATTTCTTGGTCTTGCAAGGGACGCATTTATTTTAGCCAGGGCTGGAAACTGATTCAAGTTACTGCTTGGCTTTTATGTTTTACTAAGGGACTGCAGCAATTGCATCTTTGCCCAGATTGTCCTTAGGTTAAATTTTAAAAAGATACTTGTTTGCACCAAACAGGATCCAACAGTACCCAACTCTCAATCTGAAAAATGTGTCCTCTTACTCAGTTACAGTGTATAGATTGAATAGTAGTAGTATTTATTATCATGGTCATTGACCAGCATAATTAAAACACAAAGAATTCATGGTCCATAGGTTTGCACTTTACATTACACCCAACAAAAACTGACTCTCTCTCTCACTCTCTCTCTCTCTCCCCCACCTTTGGTTTGGTTTTTGTTTTGTGGTGTGTTCTTAGCAACATCCAGCTGGAAAAAGAGTTCTGTTGAACTTGAAAGCGGCTTGTAATTTTTAGTTGTGTGTAATAAACATATTACCGTACTCTGCTGTTGCCTTTAGATTTTTTTCTAATGGACCAATGTAGCTAGCTGCAATTTTTGGAAAGAAATGTAGCACTTTGAGGGTTTATATAATGTGTCTATCTTGAGATATAGCAAAGGTAAATTTCTAATAACAGAATAGCAGTTAATGGAACCATTTGCTGATATTTTTCTGCATAAGAATTATAATAGGTCTGCAAACATTTTGGACTGATGTCCATTCTAATGAATCGTAACTTGTATCATTTATTGGAGATAAAAGCCTGGCAAGATTGCTGCTTGGCTTGTATCAGCAAGTTTTTTTTAATATTGATTTTTCCTACTTTTGTGTTCAGTGGCTGTAGTTGGAAGTCTGTTTAATGAGTGTCCCACTTCATATGCAGGTATTGACTTTTCCATCAAACCTTGTATGTTACCTTATGGAGAGAGATACAGTCAATGTGTATCTCTTGAAGTCCCAGCTGATAATACTGAAGGTGTGATAGATGTTACTGGAAAATGCCTTTTTACAACCAACTGTTGACTTGGGTGTCCGTATTTATTTCATTTAAATTATGGTTGTTGCTCATCCATTACGCCCCCCCCCCCGAAGTTGTGCGTGTTTGCTTTATATATTAAGAACTTCTATAACCAACTTTTCTATTTAAAAGTAACAACAAGAGGTGGATGACAAACACTTTCTAAAGTCACACAAATCCCATAAGAAAGAAATACCAGAGAAAAATTAACTAAAAGGGCGCTATCTGCTATTAAAGTTTTCAACAGCTGCCAGAAATCTTCTCTGGAAGGAACCTTCTGCAGTGCAGGGAATAAGTTCCACAGTGCAAGGTGGAGTCAGTTTCTCATGGCAAGAGTAGATGCAAAGGTAGACCTTATGTGGGTCTCCCCACCCCCCGCTGATCAGTTTCCTTGGTTGATTCCAGAGTATGAGCCAGTGTGTTTGGGCGGAGGCATTTCATCAGGTATCCTAAGCTTGGACCATTCAGGGCTTTAAAGGTTATCACCAACTATTTGTATTGGGCCTGGAAGGACTCTGGCTGCTCAAGTAATTAATTCAAGATAGGAGTGATTTAGTTGCTGTGTTATTCTTACTGTGTGCAGCCCATGTAAGCATCCTGTCTGTAGCCTTGTCAGCTACCTGAAGCTTCTGAATTGTCTTTAAAGGCAACCACCCATAGACCATATCACAATAATCTGGATGTTACCAAAGCATGTGTGACTATGGCTGCCTTGTCCAGGAATATCAAAGCAGCTCGTCTGGTGGGCATGTGGGAGAGGGTCTTTTCAGTGGCAGCCCCACAATTATGGAACAACCTGCCCAGGGAGGAGCACCTGGCCCCCTCATTGTCAATCTTCCCAAGGCAGTTGAAGACAGTTTTAGTTAGGACTACATTTGACTGATTTAGTTTTTACTGGCAGTCCTAATTGTAGTTTTTACTGGCAGTCCTAATTGTAGTTTTCACATCGTTGGCTTTAACGGGTGCTTATAGTTGTTGTTTTTATTATGTTTTTAATTGTGTTTTACATGTCTGTGTGTGTTTTATTTATACTGCAATCTGCCTTGCGTTCCACAAGGGAGAAATGTTTTAAATGAGTAAATGTTTTATTTAAACGTTTTAAATGAATAAAAAGCCACATTTAACGTATTGACCCAAGTTGGAAGAATGAACTCCTGATTACTTCAGTCTCCTGGGCACCCAGGATCACATGAACACACAAAGCTGCCTTATACTGAATCAGACCCTTGGTCCATCAAAGTCAGTATTGTCTGCTCAGGCTAGCAGCAGTTCTCCGGGGTCTCAGGCAGAGGTCTTTCACATCACCTACTTGCCTAGTTCCTTTAACTGGAGATGCTAGGGATTGAACCTGGGACCTTCTCCATGCCAAGTGGATGCTCTACCACTGAGCCATGGCCCTTGCCCAACGAGGCATTCAGAAGAATGTCCAAACTGTCCGCTTGCCAGCTCCCTCTCTTCCTTGGTAGTCTCACTCCCTTGCTTGAGCTGCTGTGGCTAACGCAGGGGAGAGGGCAGCAAGACAGAGAGAAAAGTAAAGGGCTCGCAGGGTTCTGGAAAAATGAGGCTTCACAATGTGGCTGGCTGGCGCAGGGCAGGCTTCTGCAGTGGGAAGTGTGAGCAGCCTTGGCTTCCTTCGGCCTTCTTGTTCTCTCCTTGGCATGAAGCTGAGTAGCTTTGGCCCTCTTGCTGTCACCGGAGCTGTGAGCCTCATGCCAGGGAGAGAGAAAGAAGGCAGGAAAGGAAACAAAGAGAACCGAGGTTCAACCGTGGTGGAGAGAGAGGACCCTGCATGATGAGAAGTACTCTCGTAATTTAAAAGGCTATATCGACAGAAACATCATGGACAGATCACTTGAAGTGATGGTATCGCTTAACTCTGCTCTGGTTAGTCCTCACCTAGAGTACTGTGTTCAGTTTTGAGCACCACAATTTAAGAAGGACGTAGACAAACTGGAACGTGTCCAGAGGAGGGCAACAAAGATGTTGAGGGGTCTGGAGACTAAGTCCTGTGAGCAAAGGTTGAAGGAGTTGGGCATGTTTAGCCTGGAGAGGAGACTGAGAGGGGATATGATAACCATCTTCAAGTACTTGAAGGGCTGTCATAAAAAGGATGGTGCGTAGTTGTTTTCTGTTACTCCAGAAGGTCGAACCAGAACCAGTGGGTTGAAATTAAATCAAAAGAGTTTTTGGGTAAACATTAGGAAGAACTTTCTGACAGAACGGTTTCTCAATGGAACAGGCTTCCTCGGGAGGTGGTGGGCTCTCCTTCTTTGGAGGTTTTTAAGCAGAGGCTAGATGGCCATCTGACAGCATTGCTGATTCTGTGAACTTAGGCAGATAATGAGAGGGAGGGCAGGAAGGGTTGAGTTAGTGCTTGGCTCTCGTGGCCCTTTCTTACATGTCCAGGGTAATGCCAATCGCCACTTTGGGGTCAGGAAGGAGTTTTCCTACAGGCCAGATTGCCTGGGGATCCTGGAGGGTTGTTGTTCTTTTGTTTTGTTTTTTTGCCATCTTCTGGGCAAGGGTTAGGGGACACTGTGTATGTGTGTGTGGGGGGGGGGAGGTAGTTGAGACTTTCCTGCATTGTGCAGGGGGTTGGACTAGATGGCCCTGGAGTGGTCCCTTACAGCTCTATGATTCTGTGATTCTAATTTTAAAAGCTATATCTTGTATTATTGTACGTGTGTGCATTTGGTAGAGTGGCCACAGGGTATACAGTAGTCACGCGACTCTTTTGCTTAATGATAATTGTGAATGTCGTTCTGAGTCCTAGAGTGAGTACCCCTGCTGTAAGTATTAAATAGCATGGGAGATTAGATGGTGCCTTGCAGGATCCCATAGGTTAAGGGCCAAGTAGAAGTCTCCCAGCACCACCGTTGGGAGCTTTGCTTCAATGAGTGCAGTCCTTAACAAGGCTTGGTCCACACATTGTCATAAACAGTATGGTTGCTATTCCCCTTGTGGTTGCTCCTGCAGCAGCAGATCACCAGCGCGTAATAAACACATCACAGTTCTCACGAAACATGTCAACTAAACATATATATTTTAGCTCTGATTTTCATTGTTTTAACTGTGAGTTTTTGTTGGTTTGAATGGTTTTTATTATGTATGTTTTAATTTGTTAGCCACCTTGGTGGCCCTTATGAAGGCAGAAAGACAGGGTATACATTTTGTAAAATAAATAAATAAACATGTCAACAAAAAACATATGACGCCTGGAACCTTCTGCATTCTAAGTAGCTGCTCTACCACAGCCCCCTCCACTTCAGTTGTTTGCTACTTTCATTTCTACAGATAGGATAGGTCTTGTTATTGCATTCAAACAATTGTAAAATTTGAAAGAGCTGATTCTACTGTAAGGGGATGTATTGTTTAACATACTGCACAACACTGTTGCCTCAAGCACGAATTAGGTTTAGGTCTATACTTATTGTGGAATAGATACTGGTTTATTAGTCTGGATGACCAGATGATAGATCCAGACTAAATTTTCCATCAGCAGAATGGAGATTTCCATCTTCCTCTCTCCCACTGCTTCTTGCTGATCTCCACAAAATGCTGCTCCTGGGGGACAGGGGACCCTGGGGAATGACTTGAAGGAGGGTGGGGGTGCAGCAAGTAGTGGAAATGGATGAAAATTGCCAATTTAGAGCCCATTCCTGGGGGGGAGAGGCGAAGCTCCTTAGGAGCTGGCATGACCCCATGTCGTTGTAGCTGCCACCTTATTATGGAATAAGGTGGCACCTACACCGGCACAGGGGCAGATATGCCAGGGGCAAACAAACCTCTGGCCCTTGCCACTAGCACAGCCACGCCAACCACTTTCCTGGAAGGGAAATCCTGGCATGCGGGGGCGGGGGTGATCCCAGAGGTGGTGATCCCAGAGGCAGCTTCTACATCCCTTTCACCCCGGGAGCACCTCCTCAAGTGGTGGCGGGGGGGGGGGGTGATCCCAGAGGGGGTGATCCCAGAGGCAGCTTCTACATCCCTTTCGCCCCGGGAGCGCCTCCTCAAGTGGCGGCGGGGCTGTGCCACCTTTTTCAGTGGCAGCCCAATTGGAGACAATGGGGGATTTCCCCCATTTCCTCTAATTTTTAGTTTTTTAAAGGCTTTTTCTGCCTCTGTGGCGGCTGGGAAGCCTCAATGGAGGCAGTGCAGCAGTGGCGCTGCCGGCCGCCGCGGATCCAACCCCTCCTTCGGGAATGGGCTGCCTGTCTGGATCCTGCCCCTGTTAAGTATTTTATGATCAAATGTATGGTGTTTCCCTGAACTACTGTGCTTTTTAGTCATATATTAATGGATTGTTAGAAATAATAATAATAAAGTTTAACTTACTATTTGGGGTGTGTGTATGTTTATCAGCACCAGCAGAAATGATGTGGTTAGACAGAGATGTAAGTTTTCTTAATTTTCTAGGAACAGAGTTAACTTACCCACTCTTAACAGATGTATGTTTGTGATTCTAATTTGGTTGTTTTTTTAAACTGTTGTCTAAAAATTATTTATGGAAATATTAAAGTTCATACCCATTAAATAAAAAACCCAAATCCAATAGTCTTCTTATAATATTCAGGTTTTCTTATGTATTAAAGAAATACTTATACAGGGCAAAAATGGAATATAATTATTTCTCATCCTCTTTACATTTTAGACAAAATAGCCCTTTCATTTGAGTATCCATTGCAAACCTATTATACTGAGCCCAGAATTGGGCAAAGATACTGATTTCCCTCAGGAACCACCCACGATTGGATATTTTTCTTCTGTGAGCGGAATGGGAAAGTGCATTTGTTACCAATTGAATGAAAAAAACAAACTGGAAAAGTCCAATTTATTTCATTCATTGTGGTAATGCAGACAAAGGGTGAAAAAAGCAAATGAATGAATAGCATTTGTTACCTTCCCTTTCCAGTTTTCCTTCCTCCTAGTGTACTTAATATGCAGCAGGCTAATATTGTATCCAGGCAGGTAGGAAAGAATTGCTTATTCTCATGCGAAAATAAGTAGAGCCTGCTGGATCAAATCAGTGGTCCATCGTGTCCAGCATACTGTTTCACAAAGCAGTTGCCCTAGAGGGCCAAACAAATGGGCACTGAGGCCTTCCCCTGAAGTTTCCTGCTAGTGCTGTTATTCAGACGTTTGCTGCTTCTGTATATGGCGGTTCACTGTAGTCATTATGGCTAGTAGCCCCTAATGGACCTCTTCTCCATGAATCCAATCCCCCATTTAAAGCAATCTATTCTTGTGGCCATCACTATGACCTCCTCCCCACCCTCAGTGTCTCATGCACTGTTTCTGACTTGTCAGGGGCACTGCATCTCATTGCATTCTGGGAAGTTTTAGTATCGGGTGCATGGCATGAGGATGGTTTTCCAGTTTGCACTTAGGTGTGGCATCTGCAATATTTTGGAAACAATAAGTGTAGTAGAGGAAGGGGAGAGGAGGAGGATGCACTGAAATCAGTGCGGGGAAAATGAATGCACTAACAAATATCATTAAAAGAAAGAAATCTGCATACATATACTGTTAACAACCTTAGTATGATCTGTGTTTTACATAGCCATTCTTCCATTTTTGTTCCACCATAATTTATAGGTTATACATTTGGTTGGTTGGTTTTATTTTACCCATGCCTTCTACCAAGTTCTTGGGTAGAAAGTTTGGGATTAATTTTCTCAGGATTTGGCAGGTCTCTGTAGATTGGTATCCAAAGGACAACTTGGGTGGAAAACATGCCAGCTGTCCTTGTAGAAACATTTTTGTGCTGTGCTTAAGAGCAGAAGCCGTGGGCTCCTCAAGCGTTCTCCCATGTGGGTCCCGGCCAGAACCAGGCTTACTTAGTTGCAGAACTTGGAATGGTGGTTGGTGTTTCCAATATTGCCATGGGACAGAATCTGAGCTTAGAGTTGGAGATGCCTCCTCTGGGATATCCTGCTACAAGTGAGAATGAATCCCTAGAGCTCAGTGATAGCACACTGATAGCATCTTTTCCATTGCAGTTCCCTGACTGCCGTATCTGGAGTGGGACGCTCTCAGGCATGTCCCAGTTTGTGAGCCATTTGCTTTGTCCATTAGAACTTGGTGGAAGCTGCTGAGAATCAGGGCCTGCCTCAGTTGCTGAACTTTCCCCTCGTAATGTTGCTCATGTGTAAGGGTAACAGAAGAGATAAACGCTAGTTCCATGGCTTGTAAATGATGTTATTGATTGACATCTTGTAGGCATTTAAAAAGCATGGTGACTTATCTTATGCTCAAACTGAAGTTATGCCTGATTGTGAAAACAACTTTTTTGTTGTTTGGACTTAAAAAAAAATAGAGCTAAGCAAAGTGGTAGTGGTTGAACTGGAATATTCAGAGCTGAGTTTGCTGTAGTCTTCTGCGTATTTGAATAAATGAGAACCTGTTTCGGTTTCCCCCCTCCCCCCAAAATTAAAATAAAATCTGCAAGTCTTAAATTATTCCAATTTTCAGAGTATCTTCTTTTATTTTTAGATGAATCTGCGTTCTGTATTTACTGCAGAACAACAAAGGATATTGCAGCGTTATTATGAAAATGGAATGACAAATCAGAGTAAAAATTGCTTTCAGCTCATATTACAGTGTGCACAAGAAACTAAGCTGGACTTCAGTGTAGTCAGGGTAAGTACTGAGGTCTTCCATGCTCAAATTTACATAACAGTATAACAAATACACTTGTTTGCTTATTTATCTGCAGGGCATGGAGCCACTAAGAAACTGAAAACTTCATTCCCTTGGTATAATGTGTGCTTTGTTTTTTCTATTGACAGTTCGATTTCTACCCTATTGGCAGCTCTTTGTAGTTTTCGCTGTTGTTTTTAGATAGTGCTTTGAAGTGCTTTCATCTTGTGCAGGCAACATGAGTCTCTTTAACATCTGGAGTCAGGGATTTTTGTTGAAAACCTGGCTTTTGTGCCTCCTTGAGAAACTTACTAAAAATGCACAGTTTGGATGCTCGATTAAAAAACAACACCTAGGTTGTCTGAAGCGCTTTACACTTAAGTGTACATTTTAAACATTGGAGTTATATACATTAAAAAAAAGTAGCATGGATGTAACCATCGTTGCTCAGGGATCCATGTCTGTGCAACCTCATCTAAAGGCAACCCTGTGTTTTGCCTTTGTGTAATCAGTGAAATGAGTGTTGATTTGCATTTGTATGTTGGTAAAACATACAAAACAGGGTAGGCAGTTCAATTCATGATTTGTCAGGCATAAATTTGTTTAATCTGAAATGATTTTAATGATTTAGGTATTTAATTTATGTTTTTATTGTATTGTTGTGTGTTTTGTATGGTGTTATGAGCCGCCCTGAGCCTGGCCTGGATGGGGATAGAGGGTGGGATAGAAATCAAATAATAGATAAAATAAAATAAACAAATGTGACACATGTCATCTATTTGAAGATAGTGCTTTCCTTCACAAAATTTGCCCCAACTCTGTTAAGGAGGACATAGGAAATTAAAGGAAAATTGAGAGGTTCTCAAACTGGCTTGAAAATAAGGAAGAATCTCGCAGCATGATACAGGTCAAGTTTTACTGATGTTCTCATGGGTTATGAGGTACATAGTATTAAAGGCTTGCTATCTCTTGTGGGTGGGGTGAGGAGGAGGCATGCAATCTCTGGGGCTGGAAGGGGTAGTCTGGGAATCTGAAATCTTTTGCTAGTCTTGTAGGCTGCGTGTTTGGAGGAATTGCTTGATATTGTTGTCTGTAAGAAACAAAAGACCCTGCTTGACAGCAGAACCAGCAGATGGTGGTCCTTCTGCAGAATGGCCCCTTATTTGTCATCTGTTGTCTGTGTGTGTTGCTGAGGCATGTGTATGTGGGGGGGAGGGAGAATATTTGTGTGATTTAAATCCCAGTAGAGGGGTTCAAAAGCCTTTCCTATCCTGTATGCAATGATTTAGACTAAAGAATTTAGTTATTGAACAATATCTTCTTTCAGTAGTGGGTGTGGCAGTACAGTTGTTGCTAGTACTTCTTATAGAGCAAGTACTCAAAGACCATTTAGTAAATTAGTTGCCCCTTTGTCACACTGGGTAACTTGTGTTACCCAAATACAAAGTGCATGCTTTGCCTATTGGACTGTATCTTTCACTGTGCGTCCTTTATAAAATGCACATGTGGTCAGAAAGGACCATGTTCCACTCATGTGAGTGTTAATGGAGCAAATGTCCAAAATTAAAATCATACTCCATAGTAATGTGTGCTGTGTATATTTAATATTAGGATACTGTGCCCTTCTTAAAACTTACCAGCAGCCATTACTGATTCTGAGTGCTGAGTCAGGAAGTATTGCCAATTCATGATTAATGAGGACTACAAAAGTGTGGGGGGCATAGTGGTAGATCTAGTTTGTTTCTGGAAGAAGCAAGCAATTTCTACAAAGCTATTAAATTTGCTTTACAGCAGATGGTGGAGGTCTGAACTATTTTGAAGACGCATAGTAAAAATGCCTCTTGGTATGAAACGACAGAATTGCCATTTAGAAAGAACCTGGTTATTTTAAACTTTTCTTTTTAAACACTTCTTATCTAATCAGTGTGTACTGTGGAAAACTGTTCTGTGAACTCAAATGTGATTTATATTGATTCCAGTAAGAAATAAATCCAGTTGCATGTATATAAAGTTCCTTTTGGGACATTTGTGAGAAAAAGGAGTAAAGAAAACAAAGCCTCGTAACTGACTATTCAGTTGTTTACAGCTAAGGGATTAAGAGTGGGTGAAAGAAGGTGAGAACAACCCAGAGGAATTAATGAGAACTGGGATTTGGGTGGAGTGCCACACCAGACTATTGCTATATTGGAACTGATGAAAGCACCCCCAAAATTAATAGTGTATTGCCATTCCGTGCAAACTGCCTCAGGGATCCTGCTGGATCAAAAGGTGAAGGAGTGAAATCAAATCAATTTAATACTTAAGATAATTTCTGTAGGTCCCACATGGTGGCTATATTTTGATACTGGCCCTTAGCAATGTGTGTTCCTAAGCAAAATCAAAGACTATAAATTCTTCTGATTTTTTTCTGTTTTCTTCTGAGACCTGCCAGTAATGTTGCGATTTTTCATTTCAAAAGAAATAATTTTCACAAGATATAAAAAATGAATTGGGGGAAATAAACACCCAGTGCTTCAATCATTCCTCTCTCCCCTCCCCCGAGAAATTTGAAGTTAAAATCCAATAGTTTATCGAGCTGCTGAAATATTGTGGACCATTTTATAATTCACATTAAAAGAATAAAAACGCTGAGACTTGAAAAAAAAGGTGACATTGGGAAACAAATGAAGCTTGAGAGAGTTGATACTTTTTTTGAATAAACGTAACTTCATCCCTTTTCCCTATGGAAAGAAGATTCTTGAATATACACCCTATCTGTTTTAAAATGTGTAATTCTTAATACGCTTCTGTTAAGGCTTTGTAATGGACATAGATATTGGTTGTTCAGAGTATTTAAGTTTCTATTTGATACAGAAAGTTCTGAGGCAAGCCAGAGCACAAACTGCTTAGCCTCCACCACTCTGTCTAGGGTTGCCAATTGTCTGGGTGGGGGGGTGCTGGTCTGCTTTTTTTGCGTGTTTTGCTGTTGTTGTTTTACAAAACTTGTTTTTAAGGATGTACCTGTAGTGACTTTTTAAAAAGCTTTACTTGCGCTGTGGGAAAAGGCTGGAGCTGGAAAGCAGATGGTCCAAGCTATCTGAGGTCCAGAAAGATAAAAGAATGACTCTCTCCAGAAAAATTGATAGAAGGATTCTAGGTCTTTCCTAGATTCCTTGGTGGAATCTTGCACTCTGGTTGCTCAGTTATTGGTAAAGTATAGGGCGGATGAATTTAAGTGGAGATTAATGGCTCACTTATGCTTATCATCCATATAATCTGTTTAGCCTTTGTACCCCAGAGCCCTCCATGGTCCTTTAGTTTTAAGTTAGATTAATTTGGACAAGATCTTTTCGCTCATGAACCCTTTTGTGTTTACAGACCTGGGTTGGCAACAAAAGAAGAAAGATGAGCAGCAAGAGCATTGTGGATTCTGGAGGTACTCCATCAGGGACTGTTGCCAGCACGCTGACCTTGCCTTCGGAAGTGGCGGTCCGAAACGTAGTCAGCATTGCTCGCTCCCAAAGCCAGCAGTCATCTTGGACATCCTCCAACAACGATGTAATAGTAACTGGTATATACAACCCAGCCAGTTCGTCTGGCAGACTGGTGTCCACAAAACAGACTAATGCTTTGATGGGCGATATGCATAAAAGCTCTCTTCAGAGGCCACCTGGAAAAAGTGACCCAGAATTTCCGCGGCAGCACATTGCTGTGGCCCGGCAAGCACCCCACTGTAAAAACGCCTCGCTGTTCTTAGGAGAAAAAACTATTATCTTGTCGAGGCAAACCAGTGTGTTGAATTCAGCAAACTCCATTTATAATCACACTAAGAAAAGTTATGGTGGTTCTTCGGTTCAGACCGCAGAGTTGGTGTTACCTCAGAAGCCTGTGTTGTGCCACAGGCCATGCAAAGTGGAGCAGATGGGGTGCCAAAGGCTACAGAAACCAGAACATCCGATCCTGGCCTCACACATCCCATCTGGACAAAGGGCTAATATTAGGGACCCTTCCTGCAGCACGCACAACCTGGAAATCCGCGAGGTTTTCTCTTTGGCGGTTACCGATCAACCTCAGCGACTCCTGAGTGGAAACGCCCAGAAGTCATCTTCAGGAGAAGGCAGTTGTCTGTCCATTGCCATGGAAACGGGGGATGTCGATGACGAATACGCTAGGGAAGAGGAGTTGGCCTCGATGGGAGCTCAGATGCACAGTCACTCGAGATTAAGCAGCTCGTCCCTCAGAGCAGAGCATCCAAGCACAGGTTTGTCTGGGTCAGGAAGAAGCGTCAGCTGCAGTTCACGCGTGGTCAATAACACCCGGGACTTGCATGACAATATTATGTATCACAACAGAGACTACTACTTGCCTCCACGGACCTCCTTACACACTACATCCAGTACACTGTACAGCAGCTCTTACCCATCAAGAAGCAACCTTTCTTCTCATTTCGCAACATCCAATCAGCTAAGGCTATCTCAAAACCAAAACAATTACCAGGTAATTGATACTCTTTATTTATAAGATATAGAGTTTTTTTAAGGGCATGGCCTTCCTTTTTTTTGTCAGAAGCGCAAACTATTTAACATCAACTCACTGCACTGAAGTTGGCTTATGTGTTGATTGCGCAGAGAATGTCTCTTGCCTATTGTTAAATGATGGTGTGTTCACTCCACATTTCTGGGCATCTACAAGATTTTTCACATTGGGGCCAGCGACAGGATCTTTCTGTTTATCTCAACTACATTTTTATACCATCCTTCCTCCAAAGAGCTCAGGGTACATAGTTCTTCCTTCCCCCTTTTATCCCCACAACAAACAACCCTGTGTGGTAGCTTAAACTGAGAAATTGACTGGCCCAAGTTCACCACATGAGCTTCCGTGACAGAGTGGGAGTTTGAACTTGGGTCTCCCAGATCCCAGCCCCACACCCCTAAGCCACTACCCACACTGGCTCTCAGGGATGATATTTAGAATCATCTTGATTGTTCACAGTCTCCCAGTGGATCAACAGCTGTCTTGGTTTTCCATTGCTAACTTAGGTTCAGTATGAAACCGATTCTTTCTTCTTAGGAACAGGTACATAAGAACATAAGAAAGGCCATGCTGGATCAGACCAAGGCCCATCAAGCCAAGCAGTCTGTTCACACAGTGGCCAACCAAGTGCCTCTAGGAAGCCCACAAACAAGACAAGATATTATACATAGGTTTTTTATCTCGTAGAGGGAAGCAGTGAAAATGGTACTTGATGTTGATGAGGTGGCCAATCTGGATGCTGGTGCCAGTTGCTGAATATTCCTCTCTGGGATGTGTGATGTGTTCATAGAATCATAGAGTTGATAGAGCCCATAGGGACCATCTAGTCCAACTCCCTGCTTAATGCAGGGAGCCTGGAGCATCCATTACAAGTGTTTGTCCAGCCTCTGCTTAAAGACTGCCAGTGAGGGGGAGCTCATCACTTCCCTAAGAAGCTGATTCCACTGTTGAACAACTTTTACTATAAAAAAAAATTCCCCTGATATCCAGCCGGTACCTTTCCACCTGTAATTTAAACCCATTATTGTGAGTCCTAACCTCTGCTGCCAACAGGAACAGCTCCCTGCCCTCCTCTAAGTGACAGCCCTTCAGATACTTAAAGAGAGCAATCATGTCCCCCTTCAACCTCCTCCCGACTAAACATTCTGAAGTCCCTCAGCCTGTCCTTGTAGGGCTTAGTCTCCAGGCTCCTGATCATTCTTACTGCTCTCATCTGCACCCACTCCATTTATTCTGTTTTTAATATTACTTGATTGTTGTCATTCTGATCTATGGATAATTTGAACAAGAGTTTAAATTCATGGGCCATCATCCCAGTATACAAATAGGTGATGCATCACTGGCATGCAAGCTCATTTTTCTACAAACCCTCAGTAAGAATCAAAGTTTACGATATGCACCTTTACTAATTTATTATGGGTGAATTTAGATTTGCTATGTGGTTAGTAGTTAGTCAAAATGTACAAGGTTTTTTAAATTGTTCATATAAATCTAATTTGGTAGTGCATCTAGTAAAATCTATTTTTAATATCACAGAGGGTCAATAGAATTGTATTTCTAGGCCAGTGACTCAAAATTAGTGGAGCCAGGAGTAGGAATTAATCTTAATCTTTCAAACCTCCCCCCCCCCCCCGCCCCAAATTAGTTGGTTCAAGATTGCTTGGTTTACGGAGAGAGAAAACTGTACGTAATTATACTAATTTTGGTTTGGAAGTCATTTGACTTTCTGTTGAGAAGATGGGTAAAGAACTCTTGAAAGATTAGGGTCTGTAATAGATTTGTTCCATGTGAAATGTTTTTGTCATCAGGTTTATTTTATTTAAAAACAATAACAAACCCACAGGCAGCTACAAATTTAATGAGCACGAGCAGGTCAAAACCTAGCTCACAGCCTCATTTTTTTAAAGTAATTTCTGACTTTACAACTTAAATATAAACTGGGTAAAACTCTCACTCAGAGGCCCACCTTTCTGGTATTGAAACAACTGCATTTAAGATTTCTAAAGTAGGTTTTCATTGCAAATTATTAGGTATGTTTCTCTTGTTTGTGGTTGCCACCTCCTGTTTAGAATATGTCTTGCTCCCTTGCACTTGTTTAATAAAAGACTAAACCTGTGGGGTTTATTTTGTAATGTTGATAGGCCAATTATGGGTTATTTTTCCTCTTTGAAAATCAGAACAATTGCAATCTCTCTGCTTGATTATGAAAAGCCATTGACTGGGGACAGGAGTTCATTTTTTTCTTGACAGTTTTAATGTAACTAAATTTGATTATAGACTGGCAAATTGCTAATGGCTTTCATTGCTGCTAGAAATGTTTGCGTGGAGAAAGAGTATTGATGCAGTCAGTAGTGGTGCTTACAGAAATGACTTTTTTTGAGCAGAATAAAGATCTTGTGTCTTAAGATGTTACTATTTTTTATTTAAATCATGTTATTGCGTATGTTCTGGGCCAGTAGGCTTGAAAAATGGTGGTCTGCTCACTTTCAAAAGCAAACCCTGCTTTTGTGGCACCAGGTTGTAACATTACCATCAAGCAAGGTATTGGGGGAGATGCAGCCATGCCAACTAAGTGGTCCGAAATCTCTGAGGTGCTTGCTGTCAGAAAGCCACTGCAGTTTCTCAGCAATGGCCTGTGCCGAACCTGGTATAAAACATCCTGTACAAAATTATTTTGCAATCCCACCCATCCACGTCTACTTGCTGCAAGGTATCCAGATTATCCAGAAATGATTGTTACACCATTAAGATGAGCAGTTTAATCTCAAGATTGGTTAAAAAGAGCTCTGCTGGATCATACCAAGCATACAGATGTCCCTTTCATTCCAACAATGGCCAGCCGGTAGGATTGCTAGACCCCCACGGAGGAGCCTCTGTTTTGGGCCCCCTCCCCTGGTGCCATCCAGCTGGCTGGCAGGGGTCTTACCAGGCATAAAATGAGGCCCAGGCCTCAACGTTGCCTGTGCGGTGATGTCACTTCTGGAAGTGATGTCATCATGCCGCTGCCGCTGAGGGAGACATTTGTAATTTGGGCAAAACTCTATGCGAAAAATAGCTTCTTCCATAGAGTTTTTGCCCAAATACCAAAGCGTCTCCTTAGTTGGTGGCAACGTGACAATGTTTCTTCCAAAAGTGATGTAATTGTGCCGGTGACATAGAGGCCTGGGCCTCATTTCACGCCTGGTAAGACACCCCCACCTTTCCCCCGCTGGTGGCCAGGGGGTACCTGACAACCCTATCAGCCAGATGTCTTCAGGAATCATAGAATCATAGAGTTGGAAGGGGCCACCAGGGCCATCAAGTCCAACCCCCTGCACAATGCAGGAAATTCACAACTACCTCCCCCGCACACACACACACACCTCTAGTGACCAGAAGATGGCCAAGATGCCCTCCCTCTCATCATCTGCCTAAGGTCACAGAATCAGCATTGCTGACAGATGGCCATCTAACCTCTTCTTAAAAACCTCCAGGGAAGGAGAGTTTACCACCTCCCGAAGGAGCCTGTTCCACTGAGGAACCGCTCTAACTGTTAGAAAATTCTTCCTAATGTCTAGACGGAAACTCTTTTAATTTAATTTCAACCGGTTGGTTCTGGTCCGACCTTCTTGGGAAACAGAAAACAACTCTGCACCCTCCTCTATATGACAGCCCTTCAAGTACTTGAAGATGGTTATCATATCCCCTCTCAGTCTTCTCCTCTTCAGGCTAAACATACCCAGCTCCTTCAACCTTTCCTCATAGGACTTGGTCTCCAGACCCCTCACCATCTTTGTTGCCCTCCTCTGGACACGTTCCAGCTTGTCTACATCTTTCTTAAATTGTGGTGCCCAAAACTGAACACAGTACTCTAGTTGAGGTCTAACCAGAGCGGAGTAAAGCAATACCATCACGTCGCGTGATCTGTACACTATACTTCTGTTGATGCAGCCCAAGACTGCATTTGCCTTTTTAGTTACCGCATCACACTGCTGACTCATGTTCAGTGTTTGGTCTACTAAGACCCCAAGATCCTTTTCACACACACTACTGCTCAAACAAGTCTCCCCCATCCTACAATTATGCATTTGATTTTTCCTACCTAAATGCAGAACTTTACATTTGTTTTTGTTGAAGTGCATTTTATTAGTTCTAGTCCATTTCTCCAGCCTGTCAAAATCATCCTGCATCTTAACTCTGTCTTCTACCATATTTGCTACCCCTCCCAATTTAGTATAATCTGCAAATTTAATAAGCATCCCCTCTATTCCTTCATCCAAATCATTTATAAAGATGTTGAATAACACAGGGCCCAGCACAGATCCCTGAGGAACTCCACTAGTCACTTCTCTCCAAGTGGATGAGGAACCATTAAGTAGCACTCTTTGGGTATGATCTGTCAACCAGTTGCAGATCCACCTAACAATAATAGGATCTAACCCACATTATCCCAATTTGTCAACTAGAATACTATGTGGATCCTTATCAAAAGCCTTACTGAAATCTAGATAAACGATGTCTACAGCATTCCCTTGATCCAGCAAGGTAGTAACTTTCTCAAAAAAGATTAGTCTAACATGACTTATTCTTGAGAAACCTGTGCTGGCTCTTAGTGATCAGATCCATCCTTTCTAAATGCTCAAGGACTGACAGTTTGATGATTTGTTCAAACACTTTTCCTGGTATAGAAGTCAAGCTGATGGGTCGGTAGTTACCTGGATCCTCCTTTTTCCCCTTCTTGAAGATGGGGACGTTTGCCCGCCTCCATTCTTCTGGCACCTCACCTGTTTGCCGAGACTTTTCAAAAATAATGGACAGCTGTTCCGAAATTACATCTGCAAGTTCTTTGAGTACCCTTGGGTGCAGTTCATCTGGCCCAGAGGATTTTGTTTCATTTAAAGAAACCAGGTGTTTGTGCACTATCCCAATGCCAATTCTAGGCTGCAAATCCCTTCCCTCATCACATGTTCTGTTTATGCCATGTTGAGCACCACTTCCCTCATGAGAAAAGACTGAGGAAAAGTAGGAATTGAGGAGTTCTGCCCTCTCTTCATCTCCTGTTACAATTTCACTTTCCGGTCCACCCAATGGGCTTATCTTGTCCTTACTCTTACTCTGTACATAGGAAAAGAACCTTTTTTTGTTGGTTTAGCATCTCTTGCTAGCCTATGTTCATACTGAGCTTTACCTTTCCTAACACTCTCCCTACAAGCACTAGTTATTTGTTTATATTCCTCGTTGGTTATAAGGCCCTCCTTCCACTTCCTAAATGAGTCTTTTTTATTTCTCAACTCTTTAAAAAGCTGTTTATGGAGCCACCCTGGGCCTCTTTAGGCTCCTCCCATTTTCCCTTCTCATAGGAATGGCTTGGGATTGCGCCTTCAGTATTTTATTTTTAAGAAATGCCCACCCTTCTTGAACTCCCTTCTCCTTAAGTATTTCTGACCATGGGATTCTACCTAGCATAAGTTGAAGTTTGTTAAAATTTTCTCTTTTAAAGTCCAACCTTTATGTTTGACTACGTACAGGTTTTCCTTTCCCCAAGATTGTAAATTCCAAGAGTATGTGGTCACTACTACCCAGGGTGCCTACTACTTTAACCTCATTGACCAGTTCTTCCCTGTTGGTGAGAATCAAGTCTAAGATAGCAGATCCCCTTCTTTCCCTGTCCACTTTCTGGAATAGGAAGTTGTCAGCAAGACAAGTCAGGGATTTATTGGATCTTGCATTTTTAGTAGCGTTGGACTTCCAACAGATATCCGGAAGCGCATGATCAGGGCACAAACCCTCTTCCCCATTGTTTCTTGTCCTTCTCAGCTGTCTCAGAAAGAATCTGTGTAGGACAAGACTCTGGAACAATGGCAGAACATGCATATCTTCAAGATATGACCACAACTTCAGACAATTAGATGACTTGTTCAAATGTGCAGAGGCTTTACAAATGACATGGTGATGGTATGGAGTGGTCATAATTTAGATTCAGTGACGGTCATAATTTGGATTCAGTGACATCGACTTCAGTGACAGTCTAGTATTAATGCCATGTTGCAATAATTGGGACTTGTTGCCATACAAGTATGGGATCTTTCGGGTTTGGCCTCTGAAAAAGTACCACAGCAATAATGCTATAGCTGTTATGAAAAAGGCAATCTTTCTGTTTTCAGAATGTACTTTAAGATGGAAATGAAGGTGTTTTGATCAGCCCATTAACATTAGATTACATTTTGTATTTGTGGATTGAGGTTTTTTATTTTACCGGACCTGGCTAACAACATTACTAGTGAAACTGCAAATAATAGCGATGCAGAAGTTTGCTCTTTACACACAATGAAAAATAGTCCTCTGGCACAGGATCTTGACATGGGCAAGTTCATTGTAGTTATTCAGTGGGGTCGTACAGGAGAAATTCTTGGAGGACTGCGCCCTAATTATGCCAAAGTCCAATTACACTGTCAAACACATTTTTAAAGAAGGGAATGTGTTCAGAAATTGCACTAATGATAGATTTTGGGTCTCTTGATAAATGCCAGCTTTCCTGCATCTTCTTTTCTTGTTATGGCTTTATGGAGTGTTGGGATCTTGTCAACTGAACTTTCTTGCTATGCATTAAAGAGGCAACATAAAGGGGATAGAGTTCATGATAAAGGCAGGCAGAAAGGAATATGAAGAATTTTATCCTCTAGAACAATTCTGGCTAGAGGGCATGGCCCAGATTGGGTCAATGCTTGCCCAATTGACAAATGGAAACTGAAGCTTATAGGTTAGCAAGAATTTGTGCATGGTAACCCTTGGTTGATAAAGTCACACTGATTACCGTTTATGAATCCTTGAAGCATTTCTTTTCCCATTCAAGGAGAAGGATAGGTTTTTGTTGGTTTTTTAAAAAGTAAGTGTTACAAGCTAGGGGCCTAAACGTAACTACAGGAAGGGGGAACAGCTGGAAATCCTTCTGTCCACCTAGAGATGTGAAGTCCTGGAGAATAAAATGGAAAAACTGAGAAGAAATGGTTTGTTTTTCCAATAGAAAAACTGGGAAATTTTGGACAACACTGGGGCAGGGGAAATACTGTAAATATTTTCTCTTTGAGTGTCTTAAGAAGCATTTATCTCAAAGTTTTACTTGTCGGAAATGTGTACCATGAACAATTGCATGTAAGACAATCAACAGTATTAGATGATGACTCCTATGCACACGGTAGACATAAGCAACATATTGTCAAGGCTATGTTTATTGTTTAAATGTGAATAACTTTTTTTGCAAGTTATATATGCTATAATGTGCTTGGTAATATATCGTTAGAGTTCAGGGTTTTAAATGTCATAAAATTTTGTTTGCAGCCAGGTATGCACTGGCAAACCACCCCGTAAAACAAAGTCTGCCTAGTAAACGTCGGGATGTGACGTCATCACATGGGTCAGGGATGACCCGGTGCTTGCACAGGGGACCTTTACCTTTATGCTGATAGTCCTGTTGTGACTGTATGTGAGTGTTTCCAGAAAATACACTTTCTTTTGTACATTACAGAATTTTCTAATTTCAACGTTTATTTTTCCCTACATAAAAGTTATTAAAACGTTTGGAATAAATGCTTTCTTATGGACAAAGTCCCAGCACTGAATTTGGCCATTTTAGAGGTGGTCTCATTGGAGCGGTCTACAAGGAAGAGATATGTGTAGAATTTTCCAGAACTTAGACAGAGTAGCAGTTTAATATGCTACGTTATACATGATGCATTTATGTTGTTAAAGCAGTGTTTAGGTTTGATAGGAAAGCAAATATTACATATATTTCAGGACCCCCATTTTTTGTTTTTTGTTTTCAATTTAAAACCCACATGGCCTTAGAATTTCTCAGTTTACTTCTTTGCCCCTTCCTCTTCTAGGGTTTTGTAAATCCTCAATGGCTTGAAAAACATATTATTCAGTCCTCATCAGGTGAGACTTAGGGGATGGTAGTGGTGGAGAGGGCTCCTTTCGTTAATTTACAAAGTCATATTGTTTTTGCATAGCTGTGTGATCTCCTGGGTAAGTGGAGACCCTTACCATCTGTGGGTGGCCTGGTTTTGCCGCTTTCAGAGTGTGCATAGGGGCTGCCAATTTACTGCTGGATATGGTATTTGTGTAGATTTGTTTTGCCTAAGCTGTGCTTAATAAACTGCCCATTTTGCCACATGAGCCTGATCATAAAATTCTTTTTCCTTTCACAGATTTCAGGAAACCTTACTGTGCCTTGGATTACGGGGTGTTCCCGAAAAAGAGCAGTAAGTACTATGCATCGAAGCAATAAGGGGCCCACCAATGCAGCATTTGAGTGATTTTCAGTCCATTCCTGAGAGAAGGGACTGTGCTGGTGCCTGGAGGCAGCGCTGCTGTGCCGCCTCCAAAGGAGGATTCAGCTCCCACAAAGGCAGAAAGGCAGAAAGCCTGCCCTTACTTGCAAGCCCCGTGGAACTGCTCCATAGCATTCCATGGGGCTACGCCACCTAAAAAGGTGGCATAAGTGCAAGTAAGGGCAAAGGGGGTGTTCTTGGCCTGAAAGGGGGTTAGAAAGCTGCCTAAAGGCAGCTCCGCCCCCAGAACGCCCCAGGAACACCCCTCCCATCAGGACACCAGCGGGAAGCTGAGCTGGCGTCCCAGGGCCGCACTGCCACGGCAGCACAGAGAGGCCGGCATCCACACCACAACGCCAGCATCCGAGCCGGTCTTGGTGGCGCAAGTGGCCTGGGTACCGGCACACTTGATGCGGAGGCTGGCATGGACCTTGCGCACCTTCAAGCCACTTTCACCAGCACAGCTCAGGAATGGGCTATTAAGTTACTGTTCTTAGGAGCTATTAAACCTTTATACTTGTCTATGCTTTTGGTTTCGTTGGTGTGACTTTAAAAAGTACAGTGGAAATATTGTTTGATATGATTGTTATCCACCAACAGGTTTTTTCCCCCTGAGTAGTATGCATACTTCATTGTTTTTATCATCAATAAAATTGGTAGCGAGTCTGATTTAAGTTACTTTTATATCCTGCAGGCCTTTAAAATTCTTGAAACATCTGTTAGTACCAATGGTAGTACATTAGTCTTCTGTGTACAGGAATGCCCTAAAATCATACCTGTCGGAGTTGTGTTGATAGCTAGTTATCTCTATGCACAGTTTTCGTAGTCAGTTTAACTAATGGTATATCAGCGATAAAAAGCTTATAAAACTGCAATCAGGAATCCTGCCTTTGTAAAATTGACTGAAATATGTTTTCAATTGTCAAATACTTCTGCTTATGGATTGATGTCAGTGAAAGCAACCAGGAGAACCCAGTGGAGTGAAAAACAGCTTTGCACAGCCCTTTAGAACTGCAGAATAAGGCTTTAAAAAAAAAGATGAGCATTACTAATGGAAGCATAAAAAGGACAGCTCTAATTGATCTCAAAGTAAAACCTTCATATTTAAAATTTATAGTCCATTTCTGCTAACTGTAGAAAGTACTTCTCTTATATTCTTCAGACTTCTAAATAGTTTTGCCTTTTCTTTTGTTTTCTCATTAAATCAATTTACAGAGAATGAAATCCAGGGTGCCTGGCACATAATAGGAAGGGAAATGCAGTGACAGAGAACCATAAATCTTTTAGCTGTGCCCTGGAAAAACAACAGTGCCCAGATTCTTCTCTTAGTGTTGTCCTTTAACTATCCTGCTATTAATTTGTGATGGTGTTAAATAGCTTGAATCCTTGCAATTGAAGATGCTTTAAAAGCAATTTTAAACCTGCTTATGGACTCTAACAAATGGCATGATTTCTAGTTTTTCATATGATCTCTCCATTTGCACAGTGAAATTGTATTCAAATGTGATGTGAGAAAGGGGATGAAGTAATTTGTAAATCTCCCCAGTTATGGCAGGAAAACAAAATTGTTTGTTTGGTTTTGTGACCCAGAATAATTTTGGATGTCTTGATCTACGGAGAACATTGGCCAAATCCGAAAGGACTTGGAGATGTTCCACTGCATGGTTCTTTTGAAGAAAGACTATAAAACAGTCTTTTAAGGAACTAAGTGGTAAAATCCTGGCTTGCAAAGTGGACAACAGAGGTATAGGAAGTTTCTAGCAGTGAGGCATCCTCCTCTTATGCCATCTAGATTGTTGTGTGTTGGCTGAGTCAGAATATGTCCTGCTTACCAACCCACCCTGTTGTCACTGATAGAGCAAAAAGATTTGAGCCATAATTCATACCCCTTTTTACTGAGTAACTGGCTTGGGGGTCAGTGTGGCAATCCTCTTTGTTTATAAAAACAGGAATCCTTCTGAATCATAGTAAGGGTCCATCTAGTCCAGCACTCAGTTTGCAAGAGAGCCGAAGAAGCCCACAGGCATGGCTTAAAATCTGCCCTGTTGTTTGTCTTCAGTATTTGATATTCAGAATTTTTAAATTATTTACTTCGTTTATATCCTATCCCAATGGGGACCCATAATGGCTTACATTGTTCTCCTGTCCTCTGCTTTATCCTCATAACAACCCTATGAGGTTGGCTAGGCGGAGAGTGTGTGACTGGCCCAGGGTCACCCTGCAAGTTTCCATGGCAAAGTAGGGATTTGAACATGGGTCTCCCAGATCCTAGTCTGACACTCTAACCACTATACCACACTGCATCTCAAAGGTTCCTTTTACAGTGCAATGCTAAAAACACTTTCCTGAGAGTAAGCCCCACTCTATAGACCTACTTTGGAGTGGTTTCTTAGTTCTTCTGATCAGTAGCCATTAGTAGACTGTGACTATCATTCCTTTTTATAGCTATCCAAACTAATGGCCATCACATTTTGCTCAATGAAATCTGTAAATCTTCTGCTGTGTGAAGTTGTACTACCTTTTTGTCTCCCTTTGGTGTATTGCCAGTCAGTGTCACTGGATGATCCTTAACTCTAGTATTTGTGAGAGAGGGTGAAAAATGTCATCCTACCTGTTTTCTACCTCATTCATAATTCTATATGTCTCTTATTACATGGTGTGAAGGTCACAGTTTTAAATGCCATTTAAACAGAGGTAGCATGCTGGGTAGTTGGACCAGAGTGGTCTCTACTCAAACCTTTCACTCATAATAGGGTTGCCAACCGCCAGGTGGGTTCCGGAGTTCTCCTGGAATTACAGCTAATAGAGATCAGTTCCCATGGAGAAAATGGCAGCTTCGAAGGGCAGACTCTGTGGTATACCTTAGATTCTAGGTGAAATTCCTTCTCAAACTCCCCATCTCCATAGGCACCAATCCCAAATCTCCAGGAATTTCCCAGGCCAGTTGGCAACCCTAATTGACAAACTGAGCCCAAGTGGCTTTCTAAATGCAGTTATTTCATCTAAGACATCAGGGAATTTTTTTTTTAAGTAACTTTTGTTCACTACCAAGGATAGGACAAATAAGGTAGTTCTGGCCTCAGGCTTCCTGGTCTACCGGTCTCCTTGAGAGCAGATTGTCACAGAGAGCCAGCATGGTGTAGTGGTTGAGAGCAGTGGTTTGGAGCGGTGGACTCTGATCTGAAGAACTGGGTTAGTTTCCCCACTCCTCCACACGAAGCCACCTGGGTGACCTTGGGCCAGTCACAGCTCTCTCAGCCCCACCTACCCCACAGGGTGTCTGTTGTGGGGAGGGGAAGGTGATTGTAAGCCGGTTTGATTCTTTCTTAAGTGGTAGAGAAAGTCGGCATATAAAAAACAATTCTTCTTCTTCACTTGGCACGGTCTGGAGCCCAGGAGCAGGCACACAAAGGTTGTGGGACTTGTGAAATGGTTGATTCAGCTGTGATCCTTTCCTTGCCCTCAACTTTAATAGGGTGAGGAAAAACAGCCCCCCACTGTTCTGTGGGCAGTTTCTGCAACTATCCTAATGAGATCTTAATTGGGCCAGAGTCCTGCACTGCCTAAATTTTCCTTACTCTGTGTGTGTTAGAAAAGAGCAAGAGTCCAGTAGCATCTTAAAGACTAACAAAATTTCTGGAAGGGTATGAGCTTTTGTATGTGTTGTGGATGATGATAATGTTGATGTCTGGCTTATTGTTTCTCCTCAATAGGCTTAAAACAGTGTTTCTTCACCTCTTGGAGAGGTTCAGAATGCTCTGAGAGCACATGATACTGCTATGGGGCTAAACAGATCAGAAACTGCCTAGGAATCCCATGAAAGCTGCTTTGAGTTTTCAAAGAATGCAATAATATATTGTGGAGGAGGAGTCCCTAAAAATGCAACAAAAAAACTGCCTGAGGCAGACAGTGATGTGATCTGCATGCTCCAGAACCAGTCTCCTTGAGAGTTTTGAAAGGCTTAAAGGTAGAAATTGGGCCTTCCTTTAAGACAGAGCATCTAAAAAGGGGATAATTTCTTACATACAGTAGAGTGCAGTCTTTGACGGAATCCTTGCAGTTCTGCTAACATGGGAATATCCCAGAAATCTCTGCTCTCCTTTTTAGAGGGGAAAAGCCTTTCTCTGCATAACTAAGAGATGCACTCCAGGAAAGAGTGGTATAGCCTACTTTGGTGATAGTTGTCTGAACAAACTGTGCAGGAATCCATCCTCTTAAATTGCAATTCTCTTAGGACAGTACAAGAGTTGTATGTTGAGGCTTTTAGCAGTATGGAGTTTTGATTATTGGAAAACATAAGCAGCTATAAAGAAGGGATAGCATAAGAGTATGTTTGTGGTGCAGGTGTCCTCCTTGGAATGTTCCCTGGCTAAAAAGAGCCTTGTTTTTCTGTCCTTTAGTACATCAAATTAAGACCCCTTTAAAGGTCACTCATGTGAGGGTATATTTTTGTACAACTCCTTCTGGGCTGTCTCGAAGAGCTGAGGTTCTTTGCAGGAGGCACTTGTCCAAAGCTGAAAAGCAGCAAATGTTGACCTTCACACATGAGAAACCATGTGCAGTCTTGAGTATGACAAAGATGCAGCCTCTACTTAGCCAAAAGGGCTGCTTTTTATAGTGAACTAATTGAAGCTCTTCCCTAGAAAGCCTGCTGACAACCTGTCCTTCAGGATGTGTAGAACATGACTGATGAATTCAGCACCAGGCAGATGTGAATGATTTAGCAAACAGCGTTGTTTTAAAGGGCAAAACAGAAACTTCAGACAGCTAGTGTATGTGGTTAATGTGGACTTTCTTCTTAAACTGCCTTCTTCCTAATTCTTGGTTGGTGACTAACCCCCAACTTAAATTCCATTTTGCTAGTTTTGGAGATAAGTTTAAATGTGATGGAAGAGACCAAGGTCAGCTGCAGCAGAAAAAGGCAGAAGCCTTAGAACTAATAATGGCTTGGGGCATGGTGAGAACTCAGACCGCCTGGACGCCAAGGTCTATGATCTGGGGGCTAATGTGGCTCTCCTGCTCATTGGTCTCCATGGTTGCAGTCTTCTCTTTTTGGCATCGAGGGAAGCAGTATTCACTCCATTTCCTTGTATGGCAAAAAATGCAGTTGAGAGAACCACCAATGGGAGACATACACAGGATGATCGCTGCTAGATCAGATCAAAGTTCTATCTAGTCCAGCATCTTGTTTACTTCAGTGGCCAACCAGATGCCCTTGGACACCCACAAACAGCACAAGAAAGCTGTACCCCCCAGCAAATTTATCCTCTGAATGTGCAGGTTCCATTTCATATGTCCTGCAACAATAGCAGAAGGCCCATTCCAGAATCTTTGCCTGAGAATGCCCTCTTGTTTACATAAATAGGTAAAAAGACCTAAGCATAGAGAGGTATTTTGCTGGCTGCTCTTCTGTTATGCAACCATCTTGAATCATCTACAGGCAATGTGAGGTTTCTCAGTTGTGGCCTCTATTTTTTGACTGGAGGTAGAGTTCCTTTTAATACCTTATTTTTCTTACAATGTGTGTATCAGTCTTGCAGTGAAAAATTGGTGCCGCGGTAATCTACACCCCATCAATCCTGCTTTGCAAAGTCAAGCCAGAGGCTTGGTTGCACCAGTAAATTCTGCAGACAGCAGGGACTTCAGTTCACAGTATGTGACTTCCTTACTTCCCCTCTCCTGGTACAGCTAAAATATCACCCAGAATGCTGCTCCGAGGGGTTGAGGGGTGGCAGGAGACCCCCAGGGACAGCATGAGGTGAGAGTTGGCGATCCGCAGTAGGAGGGGGGAAATTGGTAAAAATTGCCTCCTTTCCATCTGTGAAACTGCTCCAGTGGCCCCTAGGCAGAGTGCATAGCTGCAACATACTACTGTGCTTGTCCTGCTGGATGTGGCAGTTTTTATGCCCCACAGGTGACCTGGCCTGCACTTTATCACCAGCCTACCATATATTGAACTTTCAGGGTTTTTTTGTCGTGTCCTTTCAGTGGAGTTTTTACCAGAGTAAACAAAATCAAGCCTACATTTGAATGGGCCGCCTTTAACGTGTTCGCTTCGTTTTCTTTCCAACATTATAAAGAACACCTTTGTTTACAACGTTTGTCCTTATTGTCACTTGTCTGGTTTTGAAACCCATGCGCTTGTTTTGCAGCTACAGGACCGTACACAATTCAGTGACCGGGATTTAGCGACCCTCAAGAAATACTGGGACAAGGGAATGACCAGTCTTGGCTCAGTTTGCAGAGAAAAAATTGAAGCGGTTGCTGCAGAGTTGAATGTTGACTGTGAAATCGTGCGGGTAAGAAACTCTTGGGTTTTTGTTGCCAAAGCAAAAATAGCCCAGATTAAAGCTTTCTTAAAAATTGCATGAGGTAGACTGAAAATAGATTGCACATGTTACATAATGAATGGCCACGTTAGGAAGTGCTTTCTTGCTCTGTTTCATGCCCTATTTATAGCTAAAATCCCTCAGGTGAGACATTTATCGATTGGCAGCCCAAACTGGATGTTTGACACTCTAGTTGGGCTGAGAGTTATATCAGTTTTTATACAAGCAAGGGCTGAAAAGGAATAACTGTTATACTTGGTCAGCATGTAAAGCACCTTTAACCAGAAGGAAGCGGAGCTATTTTTCATAACGGAGGGACATAACGGAGGAAGGAGAAGATCTGATATTCACTGCCTGGCACTTCAAGTTAAAGGATTTCAAGCCAGATGGGGAAAGCCTGCAATTCAGGAGATCTGGTGCCTGGCACTGTAGATATTTATTGCCTAGGTGACCTGTTATATGATGGTGGCTTATATAGATTCATAGGTGGAGAAAGAGCTGTGCAGTGGCTTGTGTACAGGTTTGTGCTGTGTAGTGGCTAGGGGCAAAGAACCTGGTTCAAATTTTGCCTCAGTCATAAACTTGCAAGGTAGCCTCAAATGAGTCATCATCCTGGCACACATAGCCAACAATCTGCATTATGAAATACTGACCTACCTTACAGGGTTGTTTGTAAGGACTGCTGATATAATGCATGTGAAAGGCTTTGAATATTTTTGGAATTCTATACCAGTTATAGCTGTTGATTGTTGTGTTCTTTTATGCCCTGGGGGAAAGAATCAAAAGCACGTAAAAGTAATTTCCTGAAGTGGAAGATTGCTCTGTAGTTTCCAAAATATATATAAAGAAGTGAATATTCAAGGTTGTATGTATTCTGTACTATTCCTGCTTCCCCCCAAAACTTCATGAAATAAGCCCAAATTCTGTTCTCAGAAATGACTGAACAAATAAACTTTTTATGTTGTCTTTGTGCTGTTTATTCTGTATCAGAGAGTCATGTTTTCAAGAGGTATTGTGAACAACTGGAATACCACTTTTTTTTTTTACTTTATCTATAGACCACCTTTCTCACTGAGATTTAAAGATGATTACAAAATATAAAAAACAATTCAGCCAAACAGCATAAGGCAGTCAATAAACAAGGGATAGGACTAGAATTAAAGAATTAGAAAGCAATGCCAACAGAAAACTTTCTATGGCGTAATCTATCATAAATCATACTGAAATTAGGTTACAAAGGTTGTGCAGTAAAAGCAAGATGATACATACAATAAAAGAGTGGAGGGAGAAAAGGATTGTAAAGAGATTAGAAGGGATTCACAACTGAGTAGAAATACTAAGATGCAGACCAATTTAGGCCCATTGAGTTAAGCAGGACTATAAATGCAAGGACTTTGGTATAATTAGATTACAGATGAGAAGGGAAAAGAAGATGATATATGCAGAAAAATGCAGCCTTAATTTAAAAATAATCTTAGCCTTCTGAGGTTAAATATCTAAAGTGGACTGCTTGGTATTACTGGCATTCCATTGCAGAACAAAATGAATGGAGAATTCTGTACCTTAATTTTTGTTTTAAAGATACAACCCAATTTCACATGCCCCTTCTTAGAATTTTTTGTATTTCTTCTGTAATACCCCACGGACAGTCTTTAACTTTGTCTAGATGTACTCCATTCTTAAAAATACCATAGGACACTTTCTTACTGTCAAAAATATTAATTGTCCAAAAGGCAGTTCCCAGACAATCTGTTTTTTTGTCATAAATTATAAGCTTTATTTGTTTCAGTATTTTTAGCCCGCCCTTCTCCAAAACCAGACACAAGACGGGTTACGCTAATATTAAAAACCCTATATCATTAATACTAACAAACAGATAAATTAAAAATTAGGTGGCAGAATAAAAATACTTCCTGAATCATTCCTCCTTGCACAATGAATGGGATCTCATCAAAATGGAGGCTTTCTACAAGTTTCAGGAAGGCTACTCTATAAAATAAGCAGGGGACCCACAGGGATTTGTGGGGGATATCTCATTCCCCCCTCCACTATTTCCCCTTTCCCTCCTCCTCACATCCTCACCAGTCCCTGCTTCCTTCTCTCCTTCCCCCTGCAAACCAACCAACTTTGATCTGCACCTCCATCTTTAGCTATATTTATTATTTATTTACTATTTTATATATTGAAACAATTAGTTAGTTGCCTTTCTCCCTTGTGGAACACAAGGGGGTTTATAGTGTAAATCAAACATTATAAATGCACAATTAAAAAAATATATATGTAACCTATGAAAGTCATAGATTAAGAACCCCAATTAGGACTGCAATAATAAAAGCTAAATTTGAAAAAATGCAGTCCTAAATAAAACTGTCTTCAATTGCCTCTTGAAGATAGATAATGAGGGGGCCCGGTGCACCTCCCTGGGGAAGTTGTTCCATAATTGTGGGGCTGCCGTGGAAAAGGCCCTCTCTAATGCACCCACCAAATGAGCATCTTGAATTGGTGGGACAGTCAGGAGGGCATCTCCCCATAATATTAATTCCAGGGCAAGAACATAGACCCTGCCTTTCTCTACAATGAGAACCCAAAGCAACTATATCATTCTCCTCCATTTTATCTTTGCAACAACCCTATGAGAGGTTAGGCTGAGAATGTGTGACTGGCCCAAGGTCACCGAGCAAGCTTCCATGGCAGAGTGGGGATTTCAATCTGGGTCTCCCAGATCCTAGTCTAAAACTAACCACTGTGCCACACTGGCTTCCACATGGTGCTACTGTTGAACAGTAGCAAACAGCTGGGCCTGGATGAGTCACGCAAGTCTCACACAAGCAAGTCACCTGGTGGTTGCTGGCTGGCCCGGCCCTCACGAGTCCTCCCTCAAAGATCAAAATAGCCCTGTGGCACGCCCCTCACTGCCTTTTACTGATAGAAACCAAGGCTTTAAGTGGCAATACTACTGTGGTTGCTTAGCAATGGACACAGAGGTCATTGTTTATTAAAACTACAGGTACTGTTTCTATTAATTTGGGTATTTTTAACCCCCAGTGTTTTTTTTCCCTTTCCTTTTTGGTTTAGAACCTGGGACTTCTCTCAGGATTGTAGAAAGATCTGGCTTGTCTGTTTATAGTTCCAGTCTGCAGATTTAAGTATACACAAATTTGGCAATGTTGAGAATTAGATATATTGATAGGAGCAGTCACTGAAAAAGTCCTAGATCTAGCAGAGACTGTTCTAACTATTCTACAGAAGAGAATAAGCAAGACATGTTGGTTCAAGGAGTGGAGTTGCCATGTGGGTGGATACTGGGAGAGGTGGTCTTGCAAGGATATGGGTCCTAGATCATGAAGGTCTTGAAAAGTAACAACCAGCACCATGAGACTGCATCTTTTCATAGGAAGAGGGTAATATCCAACCACTAAGGGCTCAATTAAACTGCTCATTTCACAGACTATTTTTTTTAAGTTAGACCTTTTTACTTTCACTTGCAAAAACTTTTCTCAAGTTGAAGAAACTTAAGCAAGGCTTATACCCCCATCCGAAGCATTCTTACTTTCAAGTAAGAGTTATTCTGTGCATGTAGACTTTTCCCTGTTCTTCAGTGCCTGGAGAACAATAGTCAGTTTTGATCCCTAGCTGCTGTGTAGAGAGATGGTGATCTCCTAGACACCCAAAGAGGGAGGTTTCCCCTTGATTTTCCAATTTGTCTGAAACTTCTGATATTTTCCTTGCCCTTCTTATTTTAAGACTTGGATTGGGAATCGAAGACGAAAATATCGCCTGATGGGAATTGAAGTCCCGCCTCCTCGAGGTGGCCCTGCTGATTTTTCCAACCAGTCTGATTCCAGTAGTAAATCAATACCCATTCCAGGAGATGATGCTTCAACTGATGTGGGAGATGATAATGACAGAAATGACGAAGTCTCAATCTGCTTATCTGAAGGAAGTTCACAAGGTATTGTTACTGCTACTTTAATATTGTAAGGTCTGTCCATATGGCTAAGTGAAAAGTAAGCCTAATTTCAGTTGAGCATACATTTGCTTCTTGCGCATTCCACTTTTTTCATTTCTGCTCTGCAGTTGCTTTTCCACCTTCTGTACATTTCTAAAGCAGAAAAGTCTGTGACTGCTTGAGATAGGATTAAACATGCATTCATGCATTTTGTGGTCTTCACAAGTCCTGCTAATTGCTCTGACTGGGACAAATCAACAAAGACCATGGCTTCCGATCTTCAGAAATAGCATGTTTCTGGGGCACATCTGCAGATTCATATGCCAGGCTCGATCTTACTGTTTTGTTTGACTCTCTGGAGAGAGAAAATGTCGGAGAGCTGTTGGGCACAAACTAGTGATGGCTTTGTCAAAACTTCAGCTATAAAGAGAATAAGATAACAAAAAGCTGGGGGGAACAGAATGAAAGCCAAATAGGCTGCCAAAATCTGCAAATCTTCATTGGCCTAGGGGAGAAAGCAGTCCTCCAACAGGAGAGTCAAAAAGCGGAGCTGAAACGTTCTGCAGCTTCAAGTACAACAACACTGTCGTGTTATTTGGGTCTGGCACTTTGAAGCTTATGATGGAACCATTGGCAAAAGACAGCGAAAAGATTATTATAATCAATTCTTATGCAGATCTGAGAGAAATAGAGGGTTTTCTTAGAAACTGAAAGTGAAAGGTGACTTGGCGATGCTTCATATGTGTAATTCTCTTCTGCCCCACTGTTGCCAACTCAAAAGTTGTTTAACTTGGATAGACAGCAGAGGGGACATTTCTGGGACATTAAATGAAGAGGCTGTGTGATGTAAGGGTTGGGGTGTTGGACTAGGACTGGGGAAGCTCAGGTTCAGACACCACTGGGTGATCACTTGGCAGTCACTCACTCTCCTCTTGGCCTACTTCACAAGGTGATTGTTAGGATAAAATGGAGGGAGGCATGTATCTTTGGGACTGCCTTTGGGACTGTGGATTTTGCTGACAGCTGTGTGATTCAACTGCTTATTTAGAATCAGTTACTTCCTTTATTTCTGTAGAAGAACACAGTGAAGTTCTTCAGAGTGAAGACATAGGTCACAAAGAGGAGGACCAGACTACTGTATCTGCTGATAATGTGGTAGGTATCTTTCCTACAAAGTAGTATTTGTGATTACATCCACTTTGTGTGGCAGATTGATGTATAATGGTGTACCTATGGTCAGTCTGGTAAGGTATGCCATGAAAATGCAACAACCTGATGGCATCCTGGGAATCTCTTAAGTTAATTTTAGAAAAGCAATTTTTGCAACCCTTGTAAGTACCAGGACAGTTTTAAAGGAAGAACATCTCTTGTAAGGCAATAGAATATTTGGTTTTGTAATGGAATGTCCTGTTTGTTTCTCTTTCAGAAAATAGAAATAATAGACGATGAAGAAAGCGATATGATAAGTAATTCTGAAGTGGATCAAATGAGCTCTCTTCTGGACTACAAAGCAAGTACCTTAGCTTTGGTTTTTATGTAGAAAGGCGATTAGCCATCTGCAAACCAAAATGTAGGCTTTTTTTAAAGAACTCCTGAAAGGATGAGATTAGTTCGAGCCACCAGCAGGTGTTGCTGTGAAGCCTCAGTCCTATGCAAAAGGGTTTCTACTGTTTCAGAGCTGCGTCCTCCTTGTTACTGCTTCCCTTTAATTGTAGAAATACGGAATATTATCCAAATAGTCTGGCTGTTGCAGACACGTCTCTTTGTCTTCCACAGTCTTTACACTGCTAAGGTTTTTTAGGCATATCATCTTACACACATCTTTCATTACCGCCCCCTCCCATTGGCTTGCTTGCAAAGATTGCATTTTCATCAAATACAAACATTTGTTGAATGTAAATCTGTTTGTTTGTTTTTACCCAATTTAATAACACTGGTAAATCGGGGAAGACAGAGGAGAGGAGTAAGTTCTTTCTACCTGTCATTGCACAATACAGCATCACTCCTCTCCCTTATTACCAAATGGTATAATGGAGAATCTTTCTTAAAAAAAACCCTGCTGCAGCTTAACCTGGGAGAGCCAGCGAGGTGTAGTGGTTAAGAGTGATGAACTGTAATAATCTGGAGAACCAGGTTTGATTCCCCACTTCTCCACATGAGCGGCAGACTCTAATCTGGTGAACCGGGTTGGTTTCCCCACTCCTACACATGAAGCCAGCTGGGTGACCTTGGGCTTATCACATTCTCTCTGAACTCTCTCAGCCTCACCTACCTCACAGGGTGTCTGTTGTGGGGAGGGGGAGAGAAGGAGATTGTAGGCCAGTTTGATTCTCCTTAAAAGGTAGAGAAATTTGGCATAAAAACCAACTCCTCCTCCTCTTCTGCTTCTTCTATTGCTTCTGCTGCAGTACTCCCAACTATGAGGGTGCAATGTCTTGGGCACATAATTTAAACAGAGATTGTGGAATTTGTGAATACAAGATCACAGTAGGGTTACCAGCCTCCATAAGGGGCCCTGGAGTTCTCCTGGAATTACAGCTGATCTCCAGATGACAGAGGGCCAAACAAAATGTGACGATGTCCTCATGGCCACCATGAGAATGCCATTGCCTTTTAAAAATCACTTTAAAATGCTGCAAGGGCCCAATCCTGATCAGGCCTGCAGAACAGAGGGCTGTGGTGCTCTTTTTTCTGCCCCCGCCCTTTGCCTTATCAAATGCCAAAACAGCCACCCCCTCGACTCCCCTGAGTGGCTATTTGGTGTTTGAAAAGGCACATGGGGGGGGGGGACACAAGAGCATCACACTGTAGGCCTGATGAGACTGGCCCCTCATGGCATTTTAAAATTACTCTAAAATAGTGATGGCATCCTCACGGCAGCCACAAGGATGCCATCGCGTCTAGTTTGGCTCAGTGATCAGTTGCCCTGGAGGAAAGGGGGCAGCTGTGGAGGACAGAATCGGGGCATCATAACCCTGCGGCATTAAACTCTTTTTTTTTTTACCCTGGCACCACTCCCACATCTCCAGGAATTTCCCCAAGTCAGTGCTGGCAACCCTAGATCACAGGTGTGCAGCAATAGAGGAAACATTTGGGAATTGGATGCTGGCTTCTCTGAAAAGAGAAGGGATCTGCTGGTTTTTCATCAGCTTGTGGATTACAACCTAAATTTTGCTTTTCATGCAATAGAAGACAAGTGCTGCCTTTTGCCAGGGTAACAAACGATATTTGTGTACTGAAAAATGGAAGGGGCGGGGAATTCCCTGTCAAGAAAAACACCCTCCAACAAATTGCAGTTGGTGTTAGAATAAAGGGTGTATATTGTACTTGAACTTTACCTAGATATAAAATGAGTGGAGTATCTTTTAAAAACACTCACCTTGCATACAAAACCCAGGTCCTCACACTAATTTCATGAGTGCTGCCTTCAGGGTAAGGGCAATGCCAAATGAATATAGATCCGGGGGGAGACGGTGGATGACCTTTTCTTAATGTCACTTGTCACCAAATTGGATGGCGTGTTCTGACAGCATGCCCTACAAAACCTTATGTGTTTGTGTTACGTTTTGACACACACTTGTTGGGTCTTTCATGCCATATTGTCCTGGCATAAATACGCATTGACGCTTTGACTGTGCCATAACCTGAGCTAAATAGATGATCCACAAGTGTTTCATTCCTCATTAAAATCCAGGTGGGCCTTTGTTTTGCTTTTATCATGCGAATTCTTGAAAGAGAGGAGAGGGTGCTTTGACATGGCTGGTAGCATCGCTCAAGCTGGAGAAAGGTAGCTTGCAGTTCTGAAAACAAGTACCTGTGAGCCCAGGTGTTGTCTTCCTAACCCCTTGAAACGCTGTAGCCAGGGCAGTGTATCTTCTTGCCCCCTTCCCATCCAGATCTCCCCTTAGAACAAGCACAGCAGGTTCAGTTAATTCTACTCATATTGCCTTGTGTTTGTGCTTCTCTTGGTGTTAAGTATTGGGATGTTGTGACAACTTTTTTTTTTTGCCATCAAGTCACAGCTGTCTCATGGCGACCCTGTAGGATTTTCAAAGCAAGAGATGTTCAGAGGGGGGTTGTCATTGCCTGCCTCTGTGTCAGGACCCTGGTATTCCTTGATGGTCTCCCTTCCAAATACTAGTCAGGGCCGACTTTGCTTAACTTCCGAGATTGGGCTAGCCTGGGCTATCCAGGTCAGGGCTGCAACAACTTGCAACAGTAAAATTAGGCTGTGGAAGGGTATAACTCTGTTTGCCTGGCCAGATTCTGTATCAAGAGTGGGAGGCAGGCCAAATGGCAGTCCTGCCCTTGTCATCAGGACCAGGAACTTCCCATCATTCCGGTTTTCTCCCATGTGACATTGCTGCCTGCTTAAAACATACAAAAGTTTGCTCAGTTGCCAAGCCCTCTCCAACCACAGCAGACCATGGGGTGCCACCTAAGAAGCAGGTGCCGAGTACTGTGTGTCCCTGCAGCTACTGATGAAGCAAGAGCCCTTCACATGCATCTCCAGGGCTAGGTTTCTCAAGAGTCGTTTGTGTAACCATTTGTTTTACCTGAGGGAAAAAAATATCCTCGTTCACTTTACAAATGAGCAAGCTGCAAACCTACGGCATCCACGATATTGATCAAGTGTCCTTCAGCGACGTAGCTGTACCTGTGAAAGAGACAACTGTGATCGTGACGCGTGCTCTTGAGATATTTTACGTGCCAAAATTAGATTTCTCTTTTCTGCAAACAAGGAAGTGCTTTTCATATTTTCCTCCTCGTGTATTAAATGAAGCAATCAGGAATGAAGCAATCAGTCTCTCCCTAGTCCCATTATTGAACTTCTCCATGTCACGCATCTGCTGTGCCCTCAAAGTCTATTTGCTCAGAGCAAACGCTGTAGAATTCTAATTTGCAAGTCGGCTTCGTAAATGAGGGTAAAGAAATCATTCATGCATGTTAAAATGTTTTTCAGTTTGCCATTTTTCCTCACACCTTTAATTTTATGAAGACTCGCTTCTTTTCGGGGGGGGGGGAGATTAAAAACCCAGTTCAAGCAGTCTTAAAAGGAAGCGCAAAGCACTCTGCCTTACAATTTCTAGTGTCAGGCACTCAGCAGCATTTGAGTGAGTTCTAAGGAATATCACTCCTGTGTCATCTGCCTCCTGGTGATAATTGCAATTTCATTGTTCCTAGATGCTATCCATTCTGTGTAATTTGCACTTTTTACCTTGAATTGGCACAGGGTCTAGAAATCTGGGGTGGGGGCATTGCTGAGAGGAGAGCAAATCAGACATTCAGCACCAAAGATGGCATCTTAAGTTTGGGAAAGGAATCAACAGGCCATCTAGTTCAACCCTGTGAGTAGCACCCCAACCAAGCCATGCAAGTCACGTTACATTAAGTAGCTTTCAGGGGTGAGTCAGAACTGAAGGCAGCCGCACTAGGCACCAGATCCGTTCTTCAGATCAGGGCAGGGCTGCCAAGAGCCACCATGGGCCCTTGGACAAAGAGGCCATTTGTCCCTCCCCTCCCCCTAATCAAACCATGTGTCTAATTTTGTAATTTTATATTTGTACATAATACATAATATAGTATAGGACAAATCTGATGAAGCGGGCTGTAGTTTACAAAATCAGTAAGAAGTCTATTTCAATTTACTCTTGTAAACTGAAGCCAGCGTGGTGTAGTGGTTAAGAGCAGTGGTTTGGAGCGGTGCACTCTGATCTGGAGACCCGGGTTTGATTTCCAACTCCTCCACATGAGCGGCGGAGCCTAATCTAGTGAACTGGATTTGTTTCCCTGCTCCTACACATGAAGCCAGCTGGGTGACTTTGGGCTAGTCACAGCTCTCTTAGAGCTCTCTCAGCCCTACCTATCTCACAGGGTGTCTGTTGTGGGTAGGGTAAGGGAAGGTGATTGTAAGCTGGTTTCATTCTTCCTTAAGTGGTAGAGAAAGCTGGCATATAAAAACCAACTCTTCATCTCCTCCTCCTCCTCCTCACAAAGTCAGAGGCAAATGGATGACGTAGTGATGCTGGATGAGAAGTACTGGGATCATTGGGATTGATTTAACTGACATTTTCTAGAAAGATGATGTCAGTGTATCCTGTAACATGAAGCTTAATATCTACAGTATCAAAGCAGTGTTTACAAAGGTATATTAGGTGTCCCACCAATACAGCAACCCACTGCTTGAACAGTGTTTAAAATGTAATTAATTCTAATGGGGGGAGGGAGAAGGAGTTCTGTTCCACATGTGTAACCACTAGTACAGAATAACATTTCATTACCATGCAAGTAAAGGGGGGCATCCTTTTACAAGTTTTATAGATCATGGGGAAATATTACCCCCTTCTGTTCGTAATATTTTTAAAAAAGTTTTGCTGCTATACTTCCATTAAGTACATTTTAAGTTGGCAATTAGGGATGAGAAGGAGTTGAGACCAAGACTGACAAATAAAGGGGAGGTAGAAGGGGGAAATGAAGGCATATCACGAAAGGAAGAGAGCAAACTTAAAGGAAGGAGAAAAGTGTGGAAAAGAGGAAGAAGAATTAAGAAAAGAGGAAAGGTTGTTTGGTTTTCTACAGTACCCTAACATGGCTACCCCTTTGCAAGATCTGGCTGAGCAGACAAAGCGATGGTGCTGGGTGGAAGGACAGGAAGATGGAAACCAACTGGTGGAAACAACCTTGTTAGGAGACTGCATCCTGGCAATGACTGTATCAGTCATGAGCTGTGTCTTGCCTTCCTCCAACACTGGCTTGGTTGATGGGTTTAGCAGGATCTGATAACCTAGGGCTTTCCTCAGCCTCATAGTAACCGTGGCAGAAAGGCCTGGCCAGTGAAATCAGAGCAATTCCTGTTTACTGTGTTCTGCCTTCCGTGCGCCTCGAGTGGCTGCAGTGCAGAATTGTATTAGCAGAAAAATCGGACGCATCCTGAGTGCAGCATGATGCTGGCTTTAGGGACCCTCCAGCTGACTTGGGCCCTGGTAATTTTGTTCCCCACCCCTCCTCGGCGGCCCTGGATCAAGGCCTCACAGTCAGTAGCTGAAACAGGAGTCTTGATTACTGTTCTGCTTACCAGGCACCTGGTACTGATGCTGGTCTAGCTAATTTACTCCTTACCAGTCGTAAGTGCCAATGTTGTACATACTTATTCCTATCTGTGCCTGAAGGAGGTTCTAGAACTTCCCTGCACACAATCCTGGGTGAGATCATTCCCAGTTTTTGACAGGTTCCCAGTTCAGACCCCAGATATCCTGAGAAAAAAAGAAGAAAAGTTGGTTTTTATACGCTGACTTTCTCTACCACTTAAGGAAGAATCAGACCAGCTTACAATCACCTTCCCTTCCCCTCCGCAGAACAGACACCCTGTGAGGTAGGTGGGGCTTAGAGAGCTCTAAGAGAACTGTGACTAGCCCGAGGCCACCCAGCTGGCTTCATGTGGAGGAGTGGGGAAACAAATCCAGTTCACCAGATTAGTCTCCACCACTCATGTGGAGGAGTGGGGAATCAAACCCGGTTCTCCAGATTAGAGTCCACCACTCCAAACCACTGCTCTTAACCACTACACCAGGCTGACAGGCACGAGCACAGAGCCTCTGCACTGCTTGGTCTGGCGGAAGAGATAGTCCTTTGTTGTAAGGGTTGGCAACAGGAAAAAAACCACCCTGTCCCTTTAATAGAGGCTTAATATGTGGAAAGGAGCAGGTAAACAACAGCACCTGCTAAATAACATCCCATCGAGTGTTCTATAAAAGGAACAACACATTTTTTTCTTTAGGTTGATGACAACCGTATTTGCCGTATGTATGTATTGAGTGTCCAAAATGTGAAGCGTTATTACAGTAGCCAGTCCAAGTGCTTAAAATGCATACTTATTTTTTAAATGTCATAAAACCTCTTTGGTGCCTTCTAATAATCTATTCTCTCCCTAGGTTAACCCTCCCCCCTTGATGGTGCTATTCCTGGCATACATGCTTATATTCTTAAAGTTAGCTTTCTATGTGGCTCTGCAATGTCAGGCTATAGGAATAACTTAGTTCATTATTGCTTCCCAAATGCTAAAGATTTTTTTTAGAGTCTGATGTATTTGTTTTCCTTCTCCGCTTTAGAATGAAGAAGTTAGGTTCATGGAAAATGAACTAGAGCATCAGAAACAGAAGTATTTTGAACTACAGACTTTCACTAGGAGTTTGATACTTGCTATCAAAACAGATGATAAAGAACAGCAGCAGGTAAAACCAAGAAAAGAGCATGAAGTTGAGAACTTGAGTTGTCTTCCCTTCCCCTCTCCCTTCTTTATAGACTGGCTCTGAGCCTAAAGCCCATGGAAGCTCCATATAAAGTTGCTGCATATGCAGGCTTCCCTGTTCACTTCGATAGCAAAAATGGCTCTCCATAACAAATGAGACATATACACAGAATATATGGACTCTGCCACTGAACTGACAAAGGAAAACCTTGCACAAATCAGAGGTGCATAAGCATTGTTTGTATTTATTCATGCTACACTGTAGCCTCCACATACTTGTTCGACTCCAAAACCCAGCCCTTAACTGGGTTCTTGTGTTGAAGAGCCATTGTGGTGTAGTGGTTAAGAGTGGTTGTTTGGAGCGGTAGACTCTGATCTGTTGCGGGGAGGGGAAGGGAAGGTGATTGTAAGCCGGTTTGATTCTTCCTTAAGTGGTAGAGAAAATCGGCATATGAAAACCAATTCTCCTCCTCCTCTTCCTCCCCCCCCCCCAGTGTAGCATCACATTAAGTAGTTTGGGCTTTCCCCCTCCTGTCCACAGTCTTTCTGTAGATTCCTTCCCTCCCCTCCCCCTGCTTTCCTGCCATTAAATGCTGAAAATGGCAGCAGTCATTGAAGTAGACTATAAATTGCCGGCTGACTCTGAGCATTTTCAGGTGGGTTTATTAGACTGCAGCCCCGAGAGGGGCTTTTGTACCCATGTATTTTGATCTTACTCACGTTAGCTTGGAAACAAGTTCCCCTTATTAAATAGAACTTAGTCCCAAGTAAGTGTGCATAAGAACTTCAGGACTCAGGTGGTGAGTTACACTCCCCTCAGAGGAGGAACTCTGGTTTTCCTGTTCTTTCTTTTTGTTATATTTATTCTGTTGAATGCCAGTGTTAAGATTGTGGTTAAGACTGGCAGGCTGAGCTCTGGGAAAACCAGGTTCGAATCCCCACATTGCCATGGAAGCTCGTTGGGTGACCTTGGGCTAGTCATACACTTTTAACCTAACCTGGGTTTACAGGGTTATTGTGAGAACACAATGGAGGACAGAATTCCGTAAGCCACATCGGATTGAAGAGAAAGGTGGGGTATAAATGAAGTAAAATAAAATAAACACATTTTATTTAATTAGTTGCTTTGAGAAGAAGAGTTGGGTTTTATATGCCGACTTTCTCTACCACTTAAGGAAGAATAAAACCGGCTTACAATCACCTTCCCCTCCCCACAACAGACACCCTATGATGTAGGTGTGGCTGAGAAAGCTCTAAGAGAACTGTGACTAGCCCAAGGTCACCCAGCTGGCTTCATGTGGAGGAGTGGGGAAACCAACCCAGTTTACCAGACTAGTGTCCGCCGCTCATGTGGAGGAGTGGGGAATCGAACCCGGTACTCCAGATTAGAGTCCACTGCTCCAAACCACTGCTCTTGACCACTACACCATGCTGGCTTTTATACTGAGGAACAAATTGTTATTAACAACACCACTTGGCGGGATGTTAAAGGGGCCTTACTTTCCAGGCTCCTCTGGAAGGTGGCAGAAACCAGGGAGCCCTTTGCAGTTCCCAGGTGGTCTTTCTTTTGAGCTGAGGGCTCCAGTCCACCGAAGGCTACAGCAAGTTCTTGTTGTTTATATTTTATATCCAACGCAGGCACTTCTGGCGGATTTACCTGCAGAGTTAGAAGAGATGGATTTCAATCATGCATCTCCGGAACCTGACGATACCTCATTCAGCTTGTCTTCTTCTTCGGAGAAAAATGCCTCGGACAGTTTGTGATCCTTCGTCAAAGCAAATAACACAGCATAGTTTTACTTAATGTGTATGTTTTGAATTAATTAAGTTTTAGCCAGTACCCTTAAATATGAAGGGCAGGGATGGGGGGGGGGGCGGGGGAGGAGGCAGGCTAGCAACCTTGTACAGCGGCTCGGTTGATAGTAGCCGCAGCTTTGGAACTTTGTTTTTGACAGATGTGAAAGCTACTTGAGAAAAAGACATTAAGCTTCTAGCAGCTATGCCTCAACTATGGTACCTTCCTAACCGTCAGCATTGACTGCATTACTAACCAAGTCCTGAAGTGTGCAGGGCATCAAGAATGGAAGAAAAGCGTCCAGTTACTTTAATAATTCAGTGCGGCCCATCAGTCCTGTTTAGTGTGATTTTTGCCTTCTCTCGCTCTGTCTCTCCCCTCTGTCCCTCTCTTGACCCCTTTCTCAGGTAGGTGGACTGGTCATTGGAAATTATGGGCTCGGAGAGGTCAGTCGGCGAAAGCCGAACCTTTACAAAAATGATGTTGCAAACCAGGGATCAAGCTAAAGAAGTGCTTTATTAGTATGTAATGACTGTTGTTATCTTTTTTCCCTTTTCCCCAATACATGGGAAAGTATTGGAAGACTAAATCTATCCGTTTAAACTGCCTCCAATAAATTATTTTCTGTATAATAGCAGACAGGAACGCTGGATGAAAACAGGAGTCTCATATTACATAGGCTTAATTTGTTAGGAGAAGTAGCCTTTTTACAGGAGTAACGGGACTTGACAAAGCATTTTACACTTTAGCATGGCAATATCTCCGGGGTGATGGCCGCAAAAGTACAGCGCACAGATCCTGAAGGTATGTTGACTTCCATTGCTTATATTCAGGAGAAGCTGAAACCTGCTCAGGAACCTGGTTTTGTAATTCAAGCTAGAACCTCTTCTCCACACACTCCCAGCCCAGCCCTCAGTAACAAGAATTGGGAGACAGAGGAGATAGGAGGACTCCAGCTCGAATGCCTTTCTCTTCCAGACTCACAATTACCCAAGAACAGGTGGGCTATGAAATTCCCAAGGGAAGCACTTCAGCTACTAGTTCTTGCATGGACTAGGACTGTGTTGGCGAACCTACGGCACGCGTGTCGGACCTGGCATGCCGAGCCCTCTCTGTGGGCACGCGCGGGTAAGTTGAGCAGCCGTCACATCTGCCTTCCCTGGACTCGCGTCTGCCTTCCCGTCGCGTCTGCCTTCCCTGCCTGCAGGCGGCGCGGAGCGATTCAAAGCCCCCCCCCCTTCCCTGGACTCCCCGCCGCCCAGCTGGGAGGAAACCTCAGTATTCAGGTTAAATTGCCGTATTGGCACTTGGCGATAAATAAGTGGGTTTTGGGTTGCAGTTTGGGCACTCGGTCTCTAAAAGGTTCGCCATCACTGGACTAGGATTTGTTTTAAACATCCCCTCCCCAAAAAAAAGAAAGCACATGCCCTGTGACTCATGAATTAGCCTTGGTGTGTGGCCCCCGCATGGAAAATGCTTTCATGTAGTCCTGACTCAAAAGTCACTTCCTTCAGCTTGTTAGGCAGCTATAAGCCAGCGTCAAACGGAGCTCTGGGATGAATGTGTTTGAGTCATTTGTGTATCTGAATAGGTCGAAATCCCGATGTGCATCAGCTGCTCGGAATAATGATACTCGCATATCCAATTTGTCTGTGCATTTCACCCCTTTTTTTTCCACCAGTTCAGAGGTTTGATTCTGTTAACTGTGGCTGTTTTCGGGAGTTTGATTTACACCTCCTATGTATTCCATCTTTAATTAGATAATGAAAATGTTAGATGCAAATTTCTGTAGCCAAGAGAAAGATATATGGTGTGTGTGTGTGGGGGGGGTGTTGTTTGCTTGTTTCTTTTTTTTTGCTTTTTTGGTCTATGGGTTTTCACTTCTTCCATGAAAGTAGGAGAGAAATGACAGCAGTGGCAGCTGTTTTGGCACCACAGCAAAAACAATTTAAATCTGCTGTTTTTCCTCTTATTTGAGGATCATGAAACCCAGAACCAAAACTTCTGTGAAAGATCTGTCATCCTACTCCTACAACACCCTTGCAAACAGGTCCTCTGATTTTCTCGTACCCTCCATGTTCTTTTCTGCCCGTCCTCTCCTTATGTTTCTGCTCTTCTGTGTCTCTTCCATTTTATCTTCTCTGTTCTGCTACCAACTACCTTCCCTGAAAAATCCAGGAAAGACAGCCATTTGTATGGCTTTTACAAAGTCCACAGACTTTGGGTGGCTAGATAGCCAGTACCAGTTGTTCGACACTGACCTTGCCTTTCTGCCTTGGGAGACGGGTCAGGTTTGACTGCCGTCTCCTGCTCAGCTGCACAGGGGAAACCTCCACTCCAGCTGGGTAGAGTTGGTCCCTGTTGCACTGAGGCTGGGGAATGGTGGGGATTTCTCCAGAATTAAAAATGCATTCCCCCATAATGGGCACGCTTGTAGATCTTGGCCAAGATGGAAATGTGAATGTCTCCCAACCTAGAAAGATTGTTGCGGCAGGCAAGAGGGAAGGAAGGGTTGCAACTGAACACCTTACCCCAGGTCAGGAAGCAAGTACTACTGTGTGAAAATGGCACAATTTTTTAGCATAATTCTGCAGTTTTTAAAAACTATTTGGCATCATTGTGTTTTCAAAATTCAGTGGAGGGGGTGGTTAAGAGGTGACAATGGCATTCAAACCACTCGAAATCCCTCTGGCATTCAGCAGGTGTTGCCCAGTCATTTTCCAGCATATCTGTACCGCCTCAAGGACTGGGAAGTTACTTTTTAAAATGCAATCTTGCGATTATCAGGAAGCTGAATCCTGTGCCCACTGCCGTGGTGTGTGTGTGTTTGCTCCACTCCTATAGAATCAGGGTGGCATGAAGACGGGGAAGGGTACAAATAGACCGTGAAAATTGTGCCTGGAATAAAAGCAGGGGTAAATAGGTTTCTTAGCGGGCAAGATAGGCAGTCAGGGTGAGAGGAAGAAAGAGGGTGAGGTGCTAGATGGCACCAGTGAAAGAGAAAGAGGGGCAGTTATTTGGGCAATGTAAGGATCTAGGTGGGGGGAAAAGAAATGTGCCCACTGTGGATCTGTTCAGACGTAATACAAACCCATGGTTTAGTTTATCTGTGGTTAGCTTGTGAAACCAGGTTTTGACCCATAGGTGATGAGTGAATCCTAGCTTGTCTCGATAAATCCGAATTTCAGTGTTATCCTCTTTTTACCCCCTGCAAGAGACCCAGCTGGTAACCCAGCCTGTTTTGTAGAGTCCTGCAGATGGAAAAACCTTACCGCATCACCAACTCACCATTGGCCTGTGCAGGAAGGGGGCAGGGAAGCTTTGGCCACAGCTGAGCCATGCCCCCCCACTAGCCAAGGAAGTGGCAAGGCTTTCGCATTAACCTTTTTCCTTGCCAGAAACCGCAGACAACACCCTGTTGCTGATTTCAGCGTACTCCCTGCACATTCGTGCAACAAAATGCACCCATCCATTCCATACAGCAGTGATACTCACTGAGTTGCTCAGGAGCTGCCTGTGGCTCTTCTGAGCTCTGTCCCCCAAGGTGGCACCTGACCCACGTTTCAAGGAAGCGGGCAAGGCTCTTGCCTGGTGGGGCTTGTGCTTGGTAGGTGGTTCCCACCTTGACATTGCCAAAGGAATCGGTAAGCTACAAGCCTCCCTGAGGTAAAGGACTCATTCCGAAATGGGGCTCTTTTGGTTGATGGTACAGGTTGAGTATCCCTTATCCGAAAATCTGATATCCAAAATTATCCAAATTCCGAAACTTCTGGTGAGTTCGCTTTCTGATGGTTCAATGTACACAAACTTTGTTTTCCGCACATTTTTAAAAAAATATTTTATAAAATTACGTTCGGGCTATGTGTATAAGGTGTATATAAAACATAAATGAATTTTGTGTTTAACTTGGGTCTTATCCTCAAGGTATCTCATTATGTATATGCAAATATTCCGGAATAATCCAAAATCCGAAACACTTCTGGTCCCAAGCATTTTGGCTAAGGGATACTTAACCTGTAATTGCAAAAATGGCTCACCACAAGCCTCAGATCCCCTGCTGTACATGCTGCTTGAGCAAACACTTTATCCTTCCCCCCCCCCCCAAAGCAATTTTTCATTCATATGCCCTGGCAGGTATTTGACTTCTCACAAGATGTTACCAGCCAACTATATACCTAGCGTGTTCACACACACACAGTCCGATATTCCAGCAAAGCCCCTGGAAGAGTCTGCGTGCCCCACACTAGTTCCCGCTCATGCAATAAATGCACATTGCATTAAACAAACGTTACGAAAGAGGACAAACAGCTGTGCACACTTACCTGGATAGGTTGGATAGAAAAAGGGGAAAGAGATCGGAGTGGGAGTGCCAGCAGAGGTACAATCCTGTTTGCTTTCCCTCCCCCAAGTCCAGTGTTTCAGTAGAATAGATGTGAATAGGGGGCTTGCCTGTACCACTCTGTTGAAGGAGCAGAGGCAGTCCTGATAGCCAAGACTCCTTTCGGCCTTGCTTTCCCCCCTTATGGATGTGCGGAAGGAACTCTCCATATTGCTGTGTCTTTCAGACAGCAGAGGCAGAAAGAGGAGAGTCTGTTGCCCGGCAGACTAGGAGCTGAGGTTGGGGAGAGGCTTGGTGATAGTGAGAACCGGCTGAAGACAAGGGCAGTTTTGTTTTCGAGCTGTTCTTGCTAGGGGACTCTGGGTGGAACAAGCACGGAGCATCAGCAGGAAATAAGCCAGGGTACCATGTTTGTACATAACCGGACACCATTGTTTAGACCAGTAATCCCCAACATGGTGCCTAAGGGCACCGTGGCACCCACAGGTGTTTCTTGATACTGACTTCCTACTTCTCTAAAGTAAAAGAGCCAGTTCTGGCATTCTTTTACCTTTGTGTCTGCAGGGGAGCACCCATTTGGAAACAGCTACCTGTACTATAGGAGGACATGGGACTAGAACCTGCCCCTTGCCCCTCTAGAAGCCTTTGGTGGTCAGCTGCACTCACACACACACACACCTGCTTTGTGATGATGCCCATTGCCTGTCCTCACAATTCCAAAAGTGACCACAGGTTCAAGAAAGTCAGAGAAACTGGTTTAGGCTAATGAAATCACGGCTTGAAAGTACTTGAAAACAGTATAGGGGCATGGGTTTGGACAATCAACTGTTTAAATAAGCAACAGTTTTGTGTTACGTCTGAACCCATCTCATGTGATGCCAGTTCCTTCCAGCTGGGTTCGCTTCAAGCTGTTGAACTCCACCTATCAGATGAAGCTCAGGTGTTATGTGACTTCAGATAATTTCAGATGACAAAGAGCCAACTTCAGTGGGTCTTAATGTCATATAATAGCATGGGAGGGATAGAGACAAATTTCATTGCACAGCAAAGTATCTTTTATGGCAGAAACTTTTGTTTCACATACTGCTTGGGAATAACAGTTGCTGAGCCAGATACACGGCTTGGCTGTGGCCACAGTTTGTTCCAATTAGTAAAGTCCTCTCCAATTAATTAGGCCCTTTGATTTTTCCCAAGTAAACACTTAACAAATGGTTTAGCGAGAGCACAAGAAAGTGGGTGTACATGTAAATGCACCACAAACATAGCTTCAAAAACTAATATTTCAACCAAAAGTTTAATTCTTTGTGCTTAACTACTTCCAGTGTAGGCCTTCTGGCCATGAAAGAACTGGCCTCTTTCTTTCTTTTTTTTCTTGCAATTTAGGTTAGAAATGAAGATACCGTATTTTTCGCTCCATAGGACGCACCTGACCACAAGACGCACCTAGTTTTTAGAGGAGGAAAACAAGAAAAAATCTTGTTTTCCTCCTCTAAAAACTGGTCTTATGGAGTGAATGCCAGCTGGGCGCGTGCGCGTCGGGACGGCGCAAGCCGGCGTTCCCCGCCCCGACTGCCAGCTGGGAGGCGGGCGGGGCCGCACAGAGCCGGCTGGGCGCGTGTGCGTCGGCCCCGACGGCCAGCTGGGAGCCGGGCGGGGCTGCACAGAGCCAGCTGGGCGCGTGCGCGTCGGGACGACGCGAGCCGGCGCACACGCCCAGCCGGCTCTGTGCGGCCCCACCCGCCTCCCAGCTGGCTGTCGGGGTGGGGAACGCCGGCTCGCGCCGTCCCGACGTGCATGCGCCCAGCCGGCATTCACTCCATAAGACGCACAGATATTTCCCCTCACTTTTGAGGAGGAAAAAAGTGCATCTTATGGAGCGAAAAATACGGTATGTGGGCTTGAATATTGCTTAGGCACATACCTTTTGATTGATTATTCTGGGGGGAAATTGAAATCAACTGGCTGACGTGCACAGTTTTGCCATTGTGCAAAAGAACTTAAGCTCTTTATTCCTTGCCTCGGCCACCGCATGCAGGAGGTCATATTCCGGCTTTACAAGCACAGCGGAGAAGCTAAGACGTATGAACAGGTTCCACAGAAAAAAGGTGTTCGAGTTTAAATCAGTTATATCATAGATGGCCCACTAACATGTATGGCAGTTGAAACTGCAGTCTTCAAGAGAAAACATTGTATGCGTGATATAGCTTGGGCAGTCAGCTTCAGTCTTTTCCGAACCAGAACTCAACTACAACCTGCAAGATGGGATGCACTTTAAATTTAAAAAAAATGTGCTTCTAGAGTTTCATTATAGGAGCAAAATAAAGTGTGAGGTTGTGATATTATCATAAAACGTAGCATTGCAAAACATAGCAAATAAGTGTCCAGTGATGTATGAAATGGTTTTTCAGTGTTCTATCTTCCAGTGTCCTTTAGTAACAGGTCAAGTTCACTGAAATAGGAAGGCCCCATATCCTACAAAATTAGCCTTCTAAAGATGGAGCAGTCTGCTTTTACCAGTTTTTAAATTGTCCATGCTCCTGCTTTGCAGCCATACATAAGGGAAGACTGGGCCCCTGTGCATTCCATTGCTGCACAGGGGAGAGAATCTTGGGAAATGCCACTGGGCATGCAGGTCTGAAAGAAGTTGTGCAGGTGACGTTTCCTTTGCACGTGTGTTAATGGTCCTAGGGGACTGTCATCTTTTGCATCTGGAACACCCTCCTCCCCTCCCAAGCTGCTAATGCTACTGCTGAGACCCACCTTAGGTCAGGGTTCTATCCCAATCTAATGACTGAAGGCCAAGATACTAGAGCACGCTATTCAAAGATGTTCCATGCAAAGATGTTCTGCCCTTCCCATGTGAGAATTTAACTACTTTATCACACTGAGCAAAATACTTATTGTGGCAGGGATTAGAATACCGAAAAGGTCATTTCTGGTCCATATTCATTCACATGTTAGAGACTGCTGTTGTGGTCTCACTGGAGAACCCTCTCCTCTCCACATGAAGCTATGTCTTCAGATGCAATACACATTTTAATAGTTTCAGTAGGAAGGGTGCGGGATGCTTCGTAAGAATATCTGGGCGGGAAAAGACCACATGTCATTTTCCTTCTTAGTACCTCCTGGTCTCATCTGGAATCAAACTCTTTATTACTTAATCCTGCAGTTTAAAAACTTGATATGACATCATTTCATACTACCTCTGCAAGGTGGTGTCACCTCTGATGCCACAATAGACTTCAGTGTGACTTCTGAGAGCCAGCGTGGTATAGTGGTTAAGAGTAGTGGTTTGGAGCGGTGGATTCTGATCTAGAGAACCAGGTTTGATTCCCCACTCCTCCACATGAGTGGCAGAGGCTAATCTGGTGAACTGGATTTGTTTCCCCACTCCTATACACGAAGCCAGCTGGGTGACCTTGGGCTAGTCACTCTCTCTCAGCCCCACCTACCTCACAAGGTGTCTGTTGTGGGAAGGGGAAGGGAAGGTGATTGTAAGCCAGTTTGATTCTTCCTTAAGTGGTAGAGAAAGTCGGCATATAAAAACCAACTCATCTTCTCCCGCTCTGTCCTCCCGCCGCTGGCAATAAATGGCTTACAGCACATGGATTTTTTATTTTTGGGGTATTCAGGTGTTTTTTTTTTTTTTTTTTTGTGGGGGGTTTACTGAGAGAAGTATGTGTACTGAATAGTGGAGGGTGTTGTTGTTTTTTAATTTCTATTTGGGAATTTTCTTCTGTTACGCTAATTTGTTGAGTCCTGATACCTTAGAACTATGAAAGTCTGAGGTGAGAGGCAGCTCAGTGTGTGTGTGTGTGAGACAGAGTGACAGACAAACAGGCAGAGAGAGTGTGTGTGCATTAATATAGTGAAATATCATTATATGGTAAAGGTGCAGAATGTTGAGAATATTTCCAGCGCAGGTCCCACAGAAATAAACGGGACTGGTATTATAAGTTCTCTACAGGACCGTGTGTTACAGCTAAAATGGATAAGCTATAGCCTTCCCCCAGACCCTTTTTTATTTTTGACCACTGCTTGTTGCAGGTGGATAGATTTAATTCCAGGGTCAATGAACCCGAGGTTGTGTGGTAGGGTTGCTGGAAAATCACAGGCACTTATGGCAAACTTTGTTGTAACATACTCAGAATTGTATGAGGTTTCACCTTTTGAGAATTGTGATATTTGTGCCTTTGCATTTAATACTGTTTGTACTTTTGCATACATTACAGTTTGGATAAGTGCTTATGTACACAATACAGTTTGGATAATTGCACCATTGTGTTGCTTTTTACCATAAGTGCCTGTGATTTTCCAGTAGCTACATTTTGGGTACTCGTCTTCATTTTGATTGCCAAACCTCCAGGTAGTAGCTGGAGATCTCCTGCTATTACAACTGATCTCCAGCCAACAGAGATCTGTTCACTCGGAGAAAATGGCCACTTTGGCAATGGGACTCTAGGGCATTGAAGTCCCTCCCCTCCCCAAACCCCGCCCCCAAAACCTCCCACCAGTAGCAAAGAGGGACCTGACAACCCTATTGTGTGGGTTTGTGGCCAAAAGCCTATCCACTGAGCTCAACCCCACCGTTCTCATTGGCCCACTCTTCCCATCCCATTTCCCCCTTTTCTCCACTCATCTTTCCGCTGGGAGATGGTCGGTGCTCAGAAAGGTGAAAAGTAACCCTTCCATTAAAAAAAGACAAGATAATCCTATGGAAATACACTGGTGTGTGTGTGTTCTTTTGCACCCTGGTTTTGAGCTTACGTGTCGCCTTTGACAGCAAGTATAATATCCCCAAAGTGGGTTATAAAGCATAACATTGAAAGCATAACATTTTGGCTTTTTAAAAAATATATGAATGAAAAGCACACTAATTTGAAAATGGATTTTAAACAGATGCAGCCCAGTGAACACGTCCGCCCTATTCCCCTGCTGCAGGTTATGTTAACCGCAAAGTGAGCCTTTGACCTCTTGCCCCTTTCTAAAAGAAGGGGCTGAAAAGGAGACATGAGCGTACACATAGGAACACATCCTCTTTTGGCACTAGCATGGTGCCATATGGGCAGATGTTGCACTTCAGCGCAGATAGGAAGAGCTGCCCCCACCCCAGCCTCAAGTGGAACACAGGCTGAAAGGTTTGAAGAGGCTGGAAGAGAAGTTGTCAGTAATGTGATGTACCTTTCCTAGCTGCTGAAAATGCTTTCAGTGGCAGCGGTAGGGGGGAGGGGGAGTTACAAGTGCCCTTTTCGGTATTGATTTCTTATCCTTTCCTGCTTCTTGCATTACTGTAACCCCCATCCGGTGCTGAAGGAACAGCAGGTGCCATTCTCTGTGCGCATTGCATAGAGAGCAGGAAATTGGTTCTAAAAGGTAGATTGTCATTCTTGTGAGTTGGTGAATATCAAAATGCAAAACCTTGTCAATCTGGTCTCCCCCCCACCCACCTTCTATAATTTTGTTGCTAGTGAGAAGCGAAACCAGTTTTTGATCAAAACTGAACATGCTGCATAAAGGTTTGCTATGAATTCTCTTCCACTGTTCAGTGGCAGGCTGCTGGGTGTGAATGGGCAGCCGCAAGAATGGTCCTATTGGGAAGTGGCTAGTGAGATCCTGTAAGCACTTGTCCTATTGGCCTGTGACCTCCCGCCTGTAAAGCTCTTTGCGGTGGTAACACTTGACATCCGTTGTAGTGGGGAAAATTATTTTCTTCTGAAGGTTCTAGGTGTTTTTGTAAACCAGTATGCTAATTCAAATGTGCCAACAAAGTCTAAGTAATTAACTTTTAATTAACATAATGTCCTTTTGGCCAGTCCGGCAAGCTTTGTAAATTTTAGTGTGACAAAACTGAATTTCTCTATGAAACTCAGTATTTACAGTTCAGTTTTAATGACATGTAAATGGATATGTGTAGCAAGAAGACTATGACAGATATTTAACTTTGAGTACCTCCATTGCAATCCAGGATATATGATCTTGGCTTATTGGAAAAAATGGATTTCATCCATTTGTATCAATCTTGTGTCTGTATATATAAGGATATTTATAATCTTGTATTAACAAAATCCATCTCTCTCACCCATGAAAGGTTATTTCCTTCATTAGAAACCTGCTCAGCTATTTTTATATAAAATGTTGGTCTCTGCCTTAACTTTTTTTGTGAAAATTTGTGCCATAGAGGTTTTATCTTCAGATAACTTACCAACTTTGATTTGATTCACATTTTAAGTGAAAGATGGAGATTATATTTGGTTACTGGATTGTTTCAAGACAACCTGTATTGCTTAAGAATTGTTCTTCAAATGTATTCATCCTGTGTATCCTCATCCAAACAATTTTCTTACAGTGTTTGTCCTTGAAAATGTTTGCATCCATACTGAAATGCACGCTCGAATAATTCCAGGAATTGTCATTGTTTGTTTGGGGTTATTTTTCCCTCACTTTTCTGGACTTAGTTTGGCAAAAACCTTAATTAATAAATTGAGTTGTTTGTTACAAAAACTGTATCTGTTAGGTTAAATGGGTCAGAGTAAAGGGCTAATTACCTTTGCTACCTTTTGTCTATTACACTCAAAGATATTTTTCTACGTCTACCAGAGCTGAAAGATTGGAGAATTTAATAAAGGCTAAGTGATTCGTTTTCCTACATGAAGTTTTCGGTTTCTATATTCCTAATTATTGGCCTCCACATTTTCACTACTAAGCGAAATCTAGCTTTCATATTCTTGAGACCCCAAGTAATGTATTAAAAATATTGTTTTATTACAGTAATTTCCCCCACCATGGTGAGATGTGTGGAGTAGGTGTGATTATCTTCCATCCCAGTGTGCCTTAATTCATTCCTTATTGTAGCTTTCAGGCCTCTTAAGAATGGTAGACTTTGCCCCATTTCTTAGTGTGAAGTTTGATAGCTAGGAATACAAATAGTTCTGAGATGAGCATGTGAATTGGTGTAATGGCTGCTGATGTAAAAAAAGAACTAAGAGCTCCTTAACGCACAGCAAAGCAGGGCCTCCATCTTTAGGGTTGCCATCTCTGAGTTGGGAAACACCTGGAGATTTTTGGGGCGGAGCCTGAGGAGGGCGGGGCTTGGGGGGAGGGACTCCAATGCCATAGAGTCCAATTGCCAAAGTGGCCATTTTCTCCAGGTTAACTGATCTCAATCAGCTGGAGATCAGTTGTAATGGCAGGAGATCTCCAGCTAGTACCTGGAGGTTGGCAACCCTACCCATGTTATTGTACTAGAAAGTAGGGGCTTATGGAATACTGTGACCCAGGTGAAGAATTGTAAGTTCCCCAAACACAATTTCTTACCGCTTTTTCACAGCTTTCCCATGATGCTTTCTCTGCCTATGTTGACAAAGCAGTTAGGACAAAATGGACTTTAGTTTTCTCCGTGCAAACATAGAGCCCTTGCTGTTCCATAGCAAGTATTCCCAGAGTTTCATTCAGAGTCCCAAGGGCTTGCAATCCACCTGATAGGCTTCGAATAGGTTGACAACGTGATAGCCAAGCAACAGACATGAATGGTGAGTCGTGGCATATTCACCAGGCCTTGTTGCCCATCATTAGGTACCAGATGGTCACCTTACAGTTCTAAGATTCCCTCCTTTCTTCAAAGGAGGTAAAAAAACCCAATCCTAGGTAGCCAAGTCGATCTGTTCAAAAGCAATCCAAAAACCATCACCTCCGTTAATCCCAGGCTTTGGTGGTGAGGAACTCCAACTGTTTTATGTATTTGCAGCATATATTTAAATGCCTAGTGCATTAAATATGGGGGGATGAGACTGTAACCATTGGCTGCTAGCATAGGTTTGGATTAAATTTACCCTGAATTTTTTTTTACCGGAGGCCATCTGGGGGTCTCGGGTAGTACACATTGAGACCGCACCCTGCTCCCAGGTTAATGGTGACACCGACTCTGTCATTGCACTAACTCTCAGATTTAGGTTAGCGCTGGCCAATGGTCCTTCCCTCCTGTGGGACAGAAGTAGCATGCTAAACTTTGCTACTTTCAGCCTGAGACCTAATGGTGGGCTAATGATGTCATTTCCCTGAGCCAAGCAGAGTGCCCTTTTGGATGCCTGCTATGGATTGTTTCTTCTCTATTCTGCAAGACCAGAACGAGTCCTAAGGGATCTGGCTTCAGAAATCCACCGCCAGGTTACAGTCATGCCAGTTTACTCTGCATCTCTGGATAGAGAACTGTCCGCTTCACTCATCTTTGCCGGTATTAACCATGGCTGGCCAGCTAGATGCCTCAGGGAGTTCCACAAGAAAGTCACAAGTACCATTTTCATCCTCTCTTGTTTAATTCCTAGCCTCTGGTAGTTGAGACAGCCTTTGGCCGTACCGGCTAATAGCTATCAATATGATCTAATTTATCACTGTCTCAGCGCTTCGATTCTGACATTAGCTCTTCTTGCTACTCTCCTGGCATACAACCGTGAGGAGTGGGCTGCTTTTAACAAGTCTTTGAGGTGTTCCTCATCCATTTAGCAAAGGTTGTCCAACCTTTCAACCATGCATTTAACAATGACGTTCTTTTGGTTCATTAAAACGGTTATTACCAGTAGAAGTTCTTTCTCGTTTGTATGTATGCTCTGTATCAAACTGGTGGTTTCGCACACAGCAGTGGAATATATTTGGATAAATAAGGGTCTTTGATACAACTAAGGCTTGTCATGGGACATAACCCAGTTCCAGATAATGAGACGTTCCGAGGAATGAGCTCTTTCTCCCACTCATTTAATTAGTCATATTTTTGATCGTGAAAGTCTTTGCAAAGTCAAGCCATCTTTTCCTGAGTTGGGAGTGAAAGGGGTGATCCGAAGGGGCTCACGTCAGAAAAGCAGGACTTCGGCTGTCTCCTCTCCAAAAGATTTCATCTGTAGTTATCAGAGGAAAATAAATGAACCTACTGACAATGACTTGGAGCATGTGTTCTACTGCAGTACCCCTTTGTTTCCTGACCCACATCCATACTCCTCCTTTGCCCCATAGTGTAAGCATAGTGCTGAACTTACCACCTGATCTTATGGATGTTTGTTCAGAACTAAGCTTAATGGGACCTGCTCCAAAGGAAAGGGACTTCCAGCTAACTGCAGACAATTCAGCTGGCTGAGTGAGCACAATGATCAGTGTTTTTCAGGATGTTGTGTTCTGGCTGTGGCCCTGAACACATGAAGCTGCCTTATACTGAATCAGACCTTCAATCCATCAAAGTCAGTATTGTCTACTCAGACCGGCAGCGGCTCTCCAGGGTCTCAGGCAGAGGTCTTTCACATCACCTACTTGCCTAGTCCCTTTAACTGGAGATGCTGGGGATTGAACTTGGGACCTTCTGCATGCCAAGCAGAGGCTCTACCATTGAGTCCTCCCTGAATACTCCAGAATATTTGGCAGAGAAAAGTATTTCCCAACAGTTCCTATCTTTTTCAGCCATGGAACCTGAAGGCCGCAGTGGTGGAGTTCTGCGCCTGCTGTGGTCTCTGAGTCCCACAAGGGACCCAGAGGTCACAGCACTGGAGCTCTGTGCCCGCCCTGGTCTCTTGAGTCCCACGTGGAACCCAGAGGCTGCAGTGGTGGAGCAAACTAGCAGGTGAGGGGTGGAGAGGGGATTCTTTTTTTTTTTTTTTTTTAATGGTGGCGGTGCTGAAGTGGCCCGAATCATGCCAAAAGAAAATTCAGCATGATTCGGGATCTGTTTTTCAGCTCCCTTTAAGTTGCCGTGTTTTTCGGGTGAACCCTCCCCACCCCGAAAATACCTTATTGGTATTTGGGTGGGGGGGTTGGTTCGACTTTGGCAAATGCACACCCTAGTCCTGCCAGCCTTTTAGCTGTAGCCTGTTTATGCCTTTGGGTCACCCAGTCTCCAGAGTTGGGCATACGTCCACAGAAGACTCCCATGCTAGACCAAATCTCTATACTCCATAAAATCAAGCCGAAGTTACATAATTAGAGAGCTTTTGCTTGCCTCTGTATCTCCTTGGAACTGCAGAGGAGTTCATTATCTTGAATATGTAGATCTTTGAATATAGTTTCAGAGGGTAGCCATGGGTAGCTGCGTTAGTCTCCATTAGAACAGCTAGATTTGAGACCAGTAGCACCTTACCAAGAAGAATTTTGGGGTATAAGCATTTGAGAGTCATGGCTTCCTCAGCTTTGACACTTGAAAGCTTATACCCCCCCAAAAAATCTGTTTGGTCTCTAAGGTATTTCTGGACTTGAATCTTGATGGTTGAATATGTAATTTTTCTTTTAACTTTCATGAATGTTTGTGAAGGTTTTTTTTCCTGCCATTGCCTCCTGTTTAAATTGGTTGGTAATATAAAATTAGCATCAGTTTTAATCACAATGTTTCTGTCGGCTTTGTTAACATGGTTGTAACACAGGATTACTTTCATTCCCAGTGTGGGGAAAAAAACCAGAAACAAAACTTGAACTTTGAAATCAAACCAGAATGGGTGCAAAATTCAGTAATGATACTTGTAAGAGCACAACTAGTGGATAGTCTTGAGATTTCACTGCAAGAATGTTGTGACCTAGATTCTGACTGGAATCGTGGGACTGTGGTTAAACCAGCCTCAAATGATCGAGGTGTAGTGGTTAAGAGCAGTGGTTAGGAGCGGTGAACTTTAATCTGGAGTACCGGGTTTGATTCCCCAATTCCTCCACATGGGCAGGCAGCGGACTCTAATCTGGTGAACTGGGTTGGTTTTCCCACTCCTAGACATGAAGCCTGCTGGGTGACCTTGGGCTAGTCTCAGTTCTCGTAGAGTTTTTTCCAGGTTTATTTGCACATTCAAAATTTTGTTTAATTTTTTTTAATTCTGTGTTTCTTCTACTTCTAACAAATCCAATTGATACTTCAGTTGTTTTAATTCATTTAGTGTTATATTATTATATCATCAAATGGTATCAACATTGAGAGAACAAACAGCAAAGAAGGTGGCCAATTAAGAAGGAAGACGACTTTCAAAAAATTAATCCCTGGAGACTCAAGACATTTATGAGGAAAAATGTATAAAATGTTATTGCAATATGATACTGAAGCAGATCAAGTAAAAGATTGCATGATAAAATGGATGCAAATTTTGGAGAATACATACACATGAGTCAATGGGAAAATCTTTGGACGAAAGAAATTAACAGTGCATTCCAGAAGGGCCCCCCAAATGCTCTTAGGAGCTGGGGTGACCCCTAAGCCGGCGTCTGTGCCACTTGCACCATGCAAACTGGCACGGATGCCAGTGTAGTGCCACTTGCTCCGGCCTCCATGGGCTGCAGCGGCAGCGTGGGGCTCGGGTGGCGGCAGGGCCTCCTGCCAGTGTTCTCCTGGTGTTCCCGGGGCATTCTGGGGGGAGGAGCTACCGTTAGGCAGCTTCCAAACCCCTTTCACCCCGGGAACGCCTCCTGGGATGGCAGCGGTCCTGCACCACCTTTTTAGGTGGTGTAGACCCATTTCCCCCTATTTTTCCTGGTTTTATTTTGGAGAAAAGGTTTTTCCCCCCCTTCACAGCGACCGGGAAGTCTCTGACAAGGCTTCTTAGCTGCGCTGTCCCAGCCGCTGCGGTTCGCCCCCCTTCAGGAATGCACTGTAAGTTTACAGCATGTCAAATATTAAGAAGAGAGAATTGGTATAAAATATTCTTCAGATGGTATATCACACCTAAAAATAAAGCAAAAGCTAACCAAGATTATAATGGGAAGTGTTGGATGCCAGAACACAGATGCAACATTTTATCCTTTGTGGTGGACACGCAAGAAAGCAAGAAAATATTGGATAGAGATACATGATGAAACGCAAAAGATATTAAAACTTAAGTCTGAGATTAATTTTAAAAATATGCACCTAAATATCTTACCAAGTAATATTCCAAAAATATACAGGTACATGGTGACGGCGGCAAGAGTAACATATGCAGCAACATGATTTGAATGAATGGATGAGTAAACTGAATATACAATCATGGCAAAACTAACATACTTTATACATAATAGACCAATTTCAGAATTTAAAGAAAAAATGGAATGTCTTTTTAAATTATATAGTTGGAAATTAATAATAAAGTTAAATCAAAACAGAAGAAAGGTGTAGGTAATATGTGCTTCACAATAAATATGCTATTAGATATGAAGATATATTGAAAAGATAGAGTAATGTGACTAAAAAATGTAAATTTAAATAGTAAGCTCCATACAAATTGTATGAATATGAATGTTCATGTTTTACATTTATGTTTGTTTTGTGTATTGAAATAAAACTTTTAAAACTTATGTTATAGTTAATGCTACCTTCTTGCCCCTTTCAAATCTTCCCAAAGCCCTCTTAGCTGTTTTTCAGTGCATTCCTGAAAGGGGGGGTGAACCGCTGCTGGTGGGATGGCGCGGCTGAGAAACCTCCTCAGAGGCTTCCCGGCCACCGCAGGGGGGAAAAGGCATTTTTTCCAAAAAAGGGGGGAAAGGCATTTTTTCCAAAATCCAGGAAAAAAGGCATTGTCTCCCATAGGGGAAAGTGGGCCTGCACCACCTAAAAAGGTGGCGCAGGACTGCTGCCATCCCGGGAGGAGTTCCCAGGGCGAAAGAGGTTTGGAAGCTGCCTAACGGCAGCTCCGGCCCCCAGTAAGCCCTGGATACATCTCCTGGGATGCTGCCGCCTGAGCCCCATATAGGAAAACAGGCCTGCACCACCGCCCTCCTGGGAGACGTTCCTGAGATAAAGGGGGCTTGGACGCTGCCTAATGGCAGCTCCGGCCCCAGAATGCCCCAGGATCGCCTCCTGGGACGCCAGCGTGGGGTCTCGAGCTGGGAGAATGCTGGCAGGATGCTCCGCTGGTGCCCAAGCCCCACACTGCTGCCGTGGTCTAGGGGGGCCAGCGTAAGTGGCAGTTTGCACAGCGCAAGTGGCATGGACACTGGCGTAGGGGTCATACCGGCTTCTAAGAACATTCCCCCCCTTCATGAATGCACTGTTTGTTAGGACTTGGAGTGAGATGATACTGTATGAGCAGCCTATTCTGACTGGCTACTAGGAGAAACAAGAACATTTTGAACTAAGCTGCTAGATCAGCCTGGACTACCTTGCAAGAGCTCAACTCCTCTGCAAGTTTTTGCAACAAACTCCACTGCAAGTCTACAGTTAAATCATTACTACACTATTAAATAATAATAATCTATTTTGTACAACAAAATGTAGGTGAACCAAAAAAGAAGAAGCTGGAAACTGGGACTGGTGCGCACATTTCCCTTCCTTGAGGGCTCTGTTTTTAGAGTCTTCTAGAAATAATCTATGGGCGAAAACGCATGGTTGCTTTAACCTCCTTTATTTCCTATTTCAGCCAGGATTCAGCCAGGATCAAATGCACGTTAGGCAAAAACACAAGCGTACGATCCTGGCTGAAACAGGGAATAAAGGAGGCTAAAGTGACCATGCGTTTTCGCCCTATGAGATATTTTCAACGTTTTATTTGGTTTGGAAAGGGAGTGGGGGACAATATTTAAAAACTACAGACCCTGTGCCTGTAACCCAGGAAGTTTGGTAGAGTTGCATTTTAGTTCCCTTGCTAGTTAATTTTTACATTAACAATGAAATGACAATTCAATTGTGTTCAGCGTTCCTGTTATTCCTGAATAAAAAGATCTCATTACTGTTTCATGCAGATGACATGATATTGCCATTGTCTAGTCAGATAGGTTTATGACTATTGTGGACGGTCTCGAGTGCCTTCTGCAAATGAGAAAAGCTCAACGTTCCCCTATTGTGAACCCAACATGAGACGGATTGACTCAATCGAGGAAGCCCCTGCCCTCAGTTTGCAAGACCTGAGCAAGGCTGTTAACAATAGGATTTGTTGGAGGTTATTAATTCATAGGGTTGTCATAAGTCAGAAGCAACTTGACAGTACTTAACACACACACAAAAGCCAAAGGAGTTGTTTTGATGGGAAAGCCACATTAGCACAAAAGACAAATAACCAATTGAATAGGTACATTTTTCTCGGTGTCTTGGAATACATTACAGAATTCATTGTAACATGTCGTTGTACACATTTCATGTGGTGGAAACTCTTTTTGTGCAGTTGGGTATGTGGGGTTTCTTAAACAGATAGGATGAAAATTTAAAAAAAACATGGAAAACAAAGCTGAATGCTTGTCTCTCATTTTCCATTCATTTTATTATTTCCCCTCTTTTTTCTTCTTCCTATTTTGTACCTTTTTTCCAGCCTTCAAGTTTGAAAAAATTATGGGCTGCTTGCTGGTGTAGATGAAGAGTACTCGCAAAGCCAGGAGGCCAAGCTATCATATTTTTTATCCCACTCATCCTCCAAGGAGCCCTGGGGTGGGTGTACAGTGTTTCCCTTCCATTTTAATCTTGCAACACCCCTATGAGGTAGAAAGAAATTCTTACAGCTGTGTTGGTCCAAAAGCGTTATCCAGAATACCATCCATGTAATACCTTTTATTAGGACCAGCTAGGGATGCCAGCCTCCAGGTGGGACCTGGGGATCCCCTGGAATTACAGCTCATCTTCAGTCTACAGAGATCAGTTCCCCTGAAGAAAATGGATGCTTTGGAGGGTGGACTCTGAGGTCCCTGTCTTCCCCAGGCTCCATCCCCAAATCTCCAGGAAATCTCTCTAGATCTGGCAATCCTACCCTCCCTCATCCTCTGCCGGTGGCCAAGGGTGACTGGCAAACCTGGGACCAACCAACCAACCAACCAACCAAAAGACACAAAATAGTGTGCAAGCTTTTGAGTTCACCAGAACTATTCATGAGGCTGGATGTTGGGAGAGGGGGACCCAAAACTAACAACTGAAAAGTGGGTGGGGGGAGGGGATGCCTCAGGCCATAATCCTGAAAGTAGCCCCATCTGGCCTCATTCACTTTCTAAAAACACTTGGTGAGCAACATGGGGCCCGTGTAGAGTTGCCAACCTCCAGGTGGTGGCTGGAGATCTCCCACTGTTACAGCTGAGCTCGAGTCCAGGCAACAGAGATCAGTTCACCTGGAGAAAATGGCTGCTTTGGCAATTGGACTCTATGGCATTGAAGTTCCTCCCCTCCCCAAACTCTGCCCTCCTCGGCTGCGCCCCAAAAACCTCCTGTCGGTGGCAAAGAGGGACCTGGCAACACTAGACCCCTGCCATTGAGTCTGCCCTCTGAAGCTGCCATTTTCTCTAGGGGCAACTGTTCTCTGTAGTTTGGAGATCAGCTGTAGTTCTGGGTGAATTCTAAGCCCCACCTGAAGGACCCTAGTTAGAGGCCTAAGGAGGATTCAGGGACACACTGCCCAAAGCAGGTGGGTTGCTGCTTTAAAAAGGAAAGTGATTTGTCCAAAGAGATGCTCCTTTTTGTGCACTCTTTATTCTCCTCGGAACAAGGAAGAGTTTTAATTTCCTTTCCGCTCCGCCCGGGCCCTTGCCAGATGCTGCCGCTTATATCAGGCGAAAATGAAAGTCCTGAGTAGAGCCGCTGGCTTTGTAGCCTTTTCCTCCACCCCTCTCTCCCGTCACGCTGCTCATTAGCAGTCTCAACACTGGGGTGAATCAGAAGGAGCTGGACTGAGATCACGAATGCTTGCAATATTGATGGCGCCATTAGCCGCTTGCAACAGTTCATGAGATACAAAGCAGAAATGAGCAGCTTTATCTGGGGAGCACAAGCCAGGTGGCCTCTAGGCAGGCATAACCCATGCTAAGAATTTTTAATGGCACCAAGCATTCAAGAGAGAACCGGCAGGGGAGGGGAAGAGGGGGGAATGAGTTGGGCCACACGAAGAGCCCAGGGAAAGCTGCCTTCTCTCGATCTGCAGGATCCATGCAGCATCTGCGCCCTGAGCTTTCATTCCATCCAACAGTAAATGAGAAATGGACTATTTGATTTTTCCCCAAATTTATGTGTCATGTTATCAACAGCGTTCTCCCTGCAGTGTACAAAGGAGTACAAATCATAAAGCCATTTCAAACTAAACTAGACCTCAGCTAAAAGCAACCAGCTAGACCTACAGAGCCGAACTTTAAAATACTGATGGAAGAACAAAAGCTTCTCTGCAAACCTCTGAAACAGGGTTACCAACCTCCAGGTACTAGCTGGAGATCTCCTGCTATTACAACTGATCAGTTCACCTGGAGAGAATGGCCACTTTGTCAATTTGACTCTATGGCATTGAAGTCCCTCCCCTCCCCAATCCCCACCCTCCTCAGGCTCCGCCCCAAAAACCTCTCGCTGGTGGCAAAGAGGGACCTGGCAACCCTGCTCTGAAAAGACAGAGCAGAAGTGGTTGTGTGTGTGCAAACGAAACGCCCGTGGAAAAGCACATATCACTAGGGTTGCCAGCTCCAAGTTGGGAAATACCTGGAGATTTTGGGGGTGGAGCCTGAAGAGGGTGGGGTTTGAGGAAGGGAGGGACTTCAATAGAGTCAATGCCATAGAGTCCATCTTCCAAAGCAGCCACTTTTTCCAGGTGAACTGATCTCTGTCACCTGGAGATCAGTTGTAATACCAGGAGATTTCCAGCCACCCCCTGGAGGTTGGTAACCCTTACTATCACTCTGATCTGGGGAAGCTGAAAACAATTAAACATCTTATGAAGCCCTTTCTGTTAAGATATGCTATTCCTTTGTCTAACTCATTATTGACTATTCTGACTGGCAGTGGCTCTCCGGCAGAGAAAAGTCTTTCCCCAAAGCCTCTCCCTGAGATCTTTTGATTAGGTTTGCCAGCCTCTAGGTAGGCCTGGAGATCTCCAGAATTACAACTCTACCTTGAATTAGGCAGCATGATCTGAATAAGATTCAGAATCCCCTGTTTAGAAAGGACCTGCTTATTAGGAACACCACTATGCCTTATTTGTCAGATATCACAAATCATGAATATCGTAGGGCTTTTATGCTCCTTCGATATAATGCTCTCCCCTCCACGTTTCTTGAAGGGATAAATAATAAAAGTCCAATGGATGCATGAAAATGTATATGCAACCCAGATGAATTAGAAACCACTGAATATGTCCTTTTTGAGTGCATGTTATATGTTCATATCCGCTCAGGCCCTCTGATTCTGCATACCTATTTTCTCTCTATTCTCTCTAGTATCAGAGGAGCATGCCTATTATTTTGGGTGCTGTGGAAGACAAGCAGGACAATGCTGCTTCAGTTGTCTTGTTCGTGGGCTTCCTAGAGGCACCTGGTTAGCCACTGTGTGAACAGACTGCTGGACTTGATGGGCCTTGGTCTGATCCAGCAGGGCCTTTCTTATGTTCTTATGATTCCCTTGTTAGTGGATTGTCCCAGACCTCTCAGAAAACATCTGACCTTTTGTCAGATACAACACCAAATTTATCTGTTGGTATGGCTAGATTTGCTTGGGTGGCAACTAAAATAAGATAAAATACACTTAAGGCTTTGGAATAGCCAATCTGTGATTAGAATCTCCACTTTTTACGCATATCTTGAAGGATTTTATCCCTTTAGTCCAGTTTTTAATCTCTACTACATTTTACCTTTTGTATTATCGGTCCATAACTATTTATGTACATATTTAATTTCAAAAATGTTTTTAGGATATTTGATGGTTTATGACCGCAAATAAAGTCTGTTCTGTACCTTGAATTAGAGATTTAAATCTGAGACCAATCACATAAAGAACACCTCCTCTACTGTGAAATCATGCCATTTATCCATCAAGGCCAATATTATCTGCCCTCACTGGCCGTAGCTCTCCAAGGCAAAGAAAGATCTTTCCCTACACTGATTGAGCTTCTTTCACTAGAGATGTCAGGGACTGAACATGCAAAGCATGTGCGCTGATTACTTCCAGGCACATCCTCCAGGTGAGTCAATGTGGATTAGTTCCCATTTGCATACCTTTTAAGCCTCGCTGAATTCTTTGATCTATAGGTAGGGGTTTGGATCGTGTCCATGGGCGCAAGGCTTCCCACCCAGGCAGCACGGTTTTACCCCCTCCCACAGCATCCTGAAATGCCCCTTGAAATCTTATTCTTGGCATAGAGGGAACCTCCAGGAATAGGATGGGGGAGCATTTTGGGATGCCATAATGCGGGGGTGGGGAGTGGGAAGATCACACTACATAGGAAGAAATCCTTTTGCCTGCGGGAACGTTAGTCTGGATCCAGCCCAGAATGTGATTACTGTAGTTTCCAAGAGCAATTTTCCTATGAATGTTAAATGGGTTATCTGGAAGGAAAACATATTATTAGAATGTACTGTTTGTGATCCAGATGGGCGGCTGATAAAATTGGATTTTTAAAAATATGAGTGCAATATTAATAGAATCAAGTTGTATGTTCAGATGAAGGCTCTGGCCTGGAACCAACTATGCAGCTCCTCCACTAGAACAGCCGCGTCAGAAGAAGGGGCAGAGATTTCTGGGGATCCCTCGCTTTGCTCTCTGCTCTGGTCCTGAGAGCCCACTGGCCCCGAGGACAAATGGGGGTGTCTCAGTGGGCTACAGCAGGAGGCGAAAGCAGGGAAGTCCCACTCGGCAAAGGCTGCAGATGGTTGGATACACTCTGCCAGTGTGCTAAGGCTAGGGTTACCAGGTCACTCTTTGCTAGTGGCGGGAGGTTTTTTGGGGGGCGGAGCCTGAGGAGGGTGGGGTTTGGGGAGGGGAGGGACTTCAATGTCATAGAGTCCAATTGCCACAGCGGCCATTTTCTCCAGGTAAACTGATCTCTATCAGCTGGAGATCTCCTGCTAGTACCTGGAGGTTGGCAACCCTAGTTAAGGCATATTTGTTTAATCAAAGCTGACATTTGAGATTCTTCAGAATATACATTTGTGGTGGGAGGGTCTGGGCAGGATGGCTTATTAGTAGGGTTGCCAGTCCCCCTTGGGCACCGGTGGGGGATGGAAGGGTGTGGTTGCCAGATCCAGGTTGGGAAACTCCTGGAGATTTGGGGATGGAGCCTGAGGAGAACAGGGACCTCAGTGGGGTACAATGCCATAGAGTCCACCCTCCAAAACATCCATTTTATCCAGAGGAACTGATCTGTGTAGTCTGGAAATGAGCTGTAATTCTGGGGGATCCCCAGGTCCCACCTGGAGGCTGACATCCCTAGTCTTTAGGTGGTAGGAAGGCTTCAAACTTTGCTGAGTGGAGTGGATAGGATATAGGGTTGCCAACCTCCAGGTACTAGCTGGAGATCTCCTGCTATTACAACAGATCTCCAGCCAATATAGATCAGTTCACCTGAATAAAATGGCTGCTTTGGTAATTGGAGTCTATGGCATTGAAGTCCCTCCCCTCCCCAAACCCCACCCTCCCCAGGCTCCACCCAAAAAACCTCCAGCTGGTAGCAAAGAAGGACCTGGCAACCTAATAGGATATAAGCCTTCCAATTTTGTCTGGTTCTGTTTGTCCTGCAATAGTTTTGAGACTGACATACTACCTTCACTCGCAAACTCCACATGTGATTGTGCCTCACTGCATCATGGGTTCTGAGTCTTAAAGCTGCATGAGCTGCAGTTCTCATGCATGTCTTTACAGGAAGTAGTTGGGCATGGAAAGGTTGAAAGCTCATGAGAACACAAAATGGTCTCTTTCTTTTGGCGCTGGGGGGGGGGAATTAAGTGATGATGCGTAGTCGAGGCAATGAGAATTGTGTGGGGTTGATTTGAAATTTTAGGACACTTTGCTGTGGCCAAACAGCAAATTTTGACCTGGATTTTATTTTGTGCAGGATGTAATAGCGACTTTTATCTCCAAAAGCATGAGAACAAGTTACTTGCTGTTTAACTCAAACAAAACCAGAAAATTAACATTTTCAGGAATCTATGTCCTGCTTTGGATAATGGCTGTGTGTCTGTTCTATGCAAAATAAAAGAAGCTGGGAATGTGTGTGGAACTGGCCCACCTCCCACCTCCCCAAATCTCCTCCTCTATAATTTGCTTGCCCTGACCTGGATAGCCCAGGCTACCTTGATCTCGTCAGATCTCAGAGACTAAGCAGGGTTGACACTGGCAAGTATTTGGATGGGAAACCTCCAAGGAATACCAGGGCTGTGATGTGCAGGCAGGCAATGGCAAACCATCTCTGAATGCCTCTTGCCTTGAAAACCCCACCAGGGGTTGCCATAAGTTAGCTGTGACTTGATGGCAAAAAAAACTTTTTTTGCTTCATTCCTAGGAGGGGGTTTAGCAGGCTAACATCTCCTGGGCCCGCCTTCTTCTCCTGGCTGCTTTGCTGCTTTTAACATTCTGTCTCTTCTCTTTATAATCAATCCCTATCAGACCATTTTTGAAGAGCTTTTTCCCCTTTTGGGTTAATTTGGTGGTGAAAAGTGCTGTAAACTTGCAGCCAACGTATGACAACCCCATAGGATTTTCAAGGCAAGAGACAAACAGTGATGGTTTGCCATTGCCTGCCTCTGCATAGCAGCTCTGGACTTCCTAGGTGGTCTCCTATCCAAGTACTAAAGAGGGTTGACCCTGCTAGGCTGGGTGATCCAGGTCAGGTGTTTGGTTAATTTACAGAGTCATATTTTTCTACACACCTTCTGTATTTGGTTTTACTGTTTTTGTAATTGTCATGGAGGGGCAGACACTTTACTTTTAGATATTGTGATGAACCAAGTGAGGAAGTTTTAAAAGGAGGTGGGGTGAAATGTCTTAGAGAAACAAATAGGGGAAATTAGAGTCGATTCCATGTTAACAGGTGGACATGCTGCTTTGAGGAGAGCAGGCATCTTGTACATCCATTCTCTTTGCCATCTATGCTGTTGTACTGACACCTGGTGGTAGAATGCACTGAATGGAACTGGCCCACTGAAAAAGTTCTACTTACTGCCTGTACAAAAAGTAATCCCAGTCAAAAACTAGTTTGCACGAAAGCAGTGGTGTGTATCCCGCCACCCGCAGATTACACGGAGCAGGACTTCCCTCCTTCCTGCTTGTGCTCTGACCCACTGAGCCCCCTGAAATTTTATTCCTGGCGAATAAAAATTGCATTCTTCAGCTAGAGATTAGTAAAAAAAAAAAAAATTAAAAACAAACCAACCCACCCCTTCTTCCTCCGCTAACGGAAATGCCATTCTGTGTGGTCGGATACACGTCCCTGTTGATGGCTCAGTATAGAATAGAAGAAGAAGAGTTGGTTTGTACATCTGACTTTCTCTCCCACTTAAGGGAGAATCAAACCGGCTTACGATAGCCTCCCCCCTCCCTACAACAGACACCCTGTGGGTGGGGCTGAGAGAACTGTAACTAGGCCAAGGTCACTCAGCTGGCTTCGTGTGTAGGAGTGGGGAAACCAATCCAGTTCACCAGATTAGCCTCCGCCGCTCATGTGGAGGAGTGGGGAATCAAACCCAGTTCTCCAGATCAGACTCCACCGCTCCAAACCACCACTCTTAACTGCTATACCACACATATACCAACACTGACTGTAACGTAAACTCTATCCCTTGAATTAGACGGGATTCAGATGAACAGCTCCACACCAATGGGCATGGAGTAGCTGCTCTGCTTTGGGACACTGCATTTATCCAAATAAGGTAACAACCCCACCCTCCCCATGCTCCACCCCCCAAAAAAAAATCTCCAGGAATTTCCCAACCTGGAGTTGACAACCTTATTTCTTGGCAGTGCAGGATGGAGGCCAGTGAGAGGAGGGAGAGAATGCTGCCCACAGACCCCCTCCCTTCCTGCTCTGATGCCAAGGATGTGAAAGCCGTGTTGTCTAGGTGGCACAGCTGGCTCTTGAATTCAGCTGGCATCTGGTATGTGAACATCAGCACAGATCAGTATTTACTAAGATTGCCAACTTCCAGGTGGGGTCCAGAGACCTCCCAGAATTATAACTGATCTCCAGACTACACAGTTCCCCTGGAGAAAACTGTTGCTTTGCAGGGTAGACTCACATGAACACATGAAGCTGCCTTATACTGAATCAGACCCTTGGTCCATCTAAGTCAGTGTTGTCTACTCAGACAGGCAGCGGCTCCCCAGGGTCTCAGGCAGAGGTCTGTTCACGTCACCTACTTGCCTGGTCCCTTTAACCGGAGATGACGGGGATTGAACCTGGGACCTTCTGCATGCCAAGTAGATGATCTGCCACTGAGCCACAGCCCTCCCCTTGAAGGCATTACACGCTTCTGAGGTCCCTCCCCTCCCCAAACCCCACCTTTCTCAGGCTCCACCCCAAATATCCAAGGATTTCCCAACCCAGAGTTTGCAATCCTAGCACCTACAGAAAAAAATAGCATGAGTCCTGACTGTATGTCTGCTGGAGAGGAGAATAGAAGTCCCTCCCCTCTCCAAACCCCACCTTCCTCAGGCTCCACCCCCAAAACCTCCAGGTATTTCCCAACCTGGAAATGGCACCCCTATCTTTAAACCAAAGAAAAACAGTTTTCTCCCCAATCCAGATTTAAAAAAGGGGGGGGGAACCTGTTTTTCTTTCAGTTGTAATAGCAGGAGATCTCCAGCTAGTACCTGGAGGTTGGCAACTCTAGTCTCAGCTGTTGGGCCACAGTGTGCCTCTAATGCCACGTTCCCTCTCTACCCAAACGCACAAGGGACCTTCTAGAAAAGCTGCCTCTATTTAAAATATTGTCGAAGGCTTTCACGGTCAGAGTTCATTGGTTCTTGTAGGTTATCCGGGCTGTGTAACCGTGGTCTTGGAATTTTCTTTCCTGACGTTTCGCCAGCAACTGTGGCAGGCATCTTCAGAGTAGTAACACTGAACGAGAGACACTGTCCTTCAGTGTTACTACTCTGAAGATGCCTGCCACAGTTGCTGGCGAAACGTCAGGAAAGAAAATTCCAAGACCACGGTTACACAGCCCGGATAACCTACAAGAACCAACTGCCTCTATTTATTCATTTAATTCATTTTTACCCCACCTTTCTCCCAACGGGGACCCAAGGTGGCTCACATCATTCTCCTCTCCTCCATTTTATCCTCCCAACAACCCTGTGAGGTCGGCTAGGCTGCGAGAGTGTGACTGGCCCAAGGTCACTCAGTGAACTTCCACAGCACGAGTGGGGGTTCCAACCTGGCTCTGCCAGATACGTGTCGGACTCTCTTCACTGCTACACCACACTGGCTCTTGAAGCCCAACTCATCAGGCGACATTGACAACGGAACATTTTTTAATTTATGTTATTTTTTGGTCGCCTAAAAAGGAGCAAGAGCTTTGCTCGGCAAATGAATCATACGCACTTTCCCATCTGTACTATAAACATGTTGGAATAATTCTTGCCAAATATTTCTTATTGAGTTTAGGCTTCCTTCCGGCGCGCGCATCCCTCTCCCCGTTGTTCTCATTCTGCCAACTGCTCGGTGCGGCCCGCCGTTTCTCTTCTTCAGCAACCCACAGCTCTGGCGGCTCACCTTAGATCACCTTTCTTGGGGGACTAGTTTGCAGCCTGCCCTCTGGGAAGCTTGTGCCGGGGAGGCTGGTTAGGTAGCATATTCTGGAAGCCATGGTGGGGGGAATGTTGCCTTGGAACGAATGGCCATCGTACAGAGCGTGGACTGGGAGAGAGCATGGAGGATGGGGAGCCATAGACGGGAGGTGTATCTCTGAGGCAAAGGTTCAGTATCTATTTAACACATTTATTGTTCTCTGTTCAGCTAAAACAGCTCTCAGTCTAAACAACCTCCGGTGGAATGGCTGCCCAGTGAACAGCAGAGAGGCCCTGCCCTGCTGGTCTCTGGGAAAGAAGGGAAGCATTCAAGGAGCTCCCGGCAGGGTGAAGTTTAGGGTTGCCACTCCGGGTGGTGGCTGGAGATCTCCTGGGATTACAGCTGATCTCCAGGTGACAGAGATCAGTTCTCCTGGAGAAAATGGCTGCTTTGGAAAGTGGATTCTATGGCATTATACCCCCCATTTAAGTCCCTCATCTCCCCAAACCTTCCCCTCTTCAGGCTCTACCCCCAAAATCTCCAGGGATTTTCCAGCCGAGAACTGGCAATCCTAGTGAGGTTGGATTTCCAACAGAGGTACAGATAGGGTTGCCAGGTTCCTCTTTGCCACCGGCGGGAGGTTTTTGAGGCGGAGACTGAGGAGGGCCGGATTTGGGGAGGGGAGAGACTTCAGTGCCATAGAGTCCAATTGCCCAACCAGCCATTTTCTCTAGGTGAACTGATCTCTATCAGCTAGAGATCAGTTGTAATAGCTGGAGAACTCCAGCCGCTACCTGGATGCTGGCAACCCTAGGGGTGAATGAATTGCAGTGAAGAACATGACAGTATCTCTTAGGGAATGGGAGTCCTGGTGCTGAGAGCAGGGCACCACTCTTCCATTTTCATAGTCGTAAATGCCCCTCACATTGTGTTATGCCCTGGCTGAGAGCCAGTGTGGTATAGTGGTTAGGAGTGGAGGACTCTAATCTGGAGAATGGGGTTTGATTCCCCACTCCTCCACATGAAGTCAGCTGGGTGACCTTGCACTAGTCACAGCTCTCTCTGCACTCTTTCAGCCCCACCTCACAAGGTGTCTGTTGTGGGGAGAGGGAAGGAAGGTGATTGTAAGCTGGTTTGAGACTTCTTTCGGTAGAGAAAATCATGATATAAAAACCAACTCTTCTTCTTCTTCTTTTTCTTCTTCATTTTCACAAATGATAATGCCCCCTTCGGGCTGCTTTAAATCCCAGCAGACAATGCGTATGATGTTTTTCCTTCTACCAGGGTGATGCCCAGAAGGGGAGTTACTTTCAGTTGGAGAAACATTTAATGTTCCCACAACCCCAATTTCTATGAGGCTTCCCCATGGCTTATCTGAACCATCCCCACCAATGCCATATATTGTTGAACGCATTCAGCCCTGGTGCCCTCCAGAACTCTGTCTTGACCGAGGCTGGAATGAGATTGCCAGATCTCCTGCCTTGAAAACCCCATGGTCCTGGGTCACCATGAGTCAGTTGCAACTTGACAACACACAATTATTATTGTTATTTTGTAGACCCAGCTTAGCCCTAGGTCTTCCTACCTGCAACACTGGCAGATCATGACCCTTGTTGGTTGTTCAAAGCAAAACAAACAAACAATTGGCAAGGGGTCTTCATATAGAAAATGCACCTTTCCATTCACCCTTTGGGCCTTGTACAGTTCTGTGCAAGCTCCGCTTCAGAGCTGAATGGATGGACGTCTCCTTGGGGCTCAGGCATTGGGATTCTGTGCCTGACAGCGTTCTCTCTCTCTCTCTCTCTCTCGGCCTGAGCATTACCAGCTCCTTCAAGGCTGCACGACAAAGCCAAGGGTGACATCACTGACTGCTCACTTCTCCCACGCCGAAGCAATATGTTGACTCAGTGTGTCATTAAGCTGTGCTTCTCCAAGCGGCAAGTGTGCCATTGGCTTATCAGCTGCCACTGAAGCCATTAAAGGGGGTGGGGGGAAACCTTCCAAAACAAGAGCTTCTGTTCCTATCTGTGCATCACGTATATAATCTAGATAACAGGAGAGATAATGTGCGTGTAAGTGTAAAGTCTCCATGTAGCAGCTAAAGATACTGGAATATGCGCGGCACGTTACACCAGCAGGCTCTCGGTGATTGCTGTGGGCAGTGGTTAAGTCTGACTCAGAGCTGAATCAATGCCTGGCAATAGGTTAACATCATCGCCTGGCATCCAAATCGTGCCTGTTTTTCAAGAGAATTCTCTGCTGGACTCTGTAATGGTTTGGGAGGGATCCATTGTGACTGACGTTTTATAGAAAGCTTTACTTATTTATGTTCTGCCTTGTTTCTGGCTTGTCAAGGAACCGGCAGGGTTGGTTCGTTCCATCAGCACCGTATACATGCCACTCATCCATCATCACAATGCAGATTTTATCTGGTATGGCACCTCCATCATACTGTGCCCAGAATTCAACAGTCTGAGAATATTATATGTCTCTTTATAAAAGAAAGGGACTCTAGGGAGTTGAGGGACGCACAATGCCCAATAAAACAGTGAAAAAACCAGCTTTAAGTTTCAAAAAAGCGTACATCCATTTGGGTTCCAATCTTAGGGAGGGGCTGTGGCTCAGTGGTAGAGCATCTGCTTGGCATGCAGAAGGTCCCAGGTTCAATCCCGGCATCTCCAGTTAAAGGGACTAGGCAGGTAGGTGATGTGAAAGACCCTTGCCTGAGACCCTGGAGAGCTACTGTCAGTCTGAGTAGACAGTGCTGACTTTGATGGACCAAGGGTCTGATTCAGTATAAGACAGCTTCATGTGTTCCAGTTTTTATGAAATTGTTTTTATATCCAAATAAAAAAGGTGTGATGCAGTTTTGGGTCAGAGCCTGTGTTTTTGCTGTGTGGTGCTTACTAGGGGGGAAAAAAAGCAAGCTTGGGATTTTATTCTTTGCCAATGTCTCTTCAGCATTTTATGGTTTAGGAAGATGTGATGGCTTATTGGGGTTATTATTATTATTATATAGAAGAAGAGTTGGTTTTTATATGCTGACTTTCTCTACCACTTAAGGCAGAACAAAACCGGCTTACAATCACCTTCCCTTCCCCTCCTACAACAGACACCCTGTGAGGTAGGTGGGGCTGAGAGAGCTCTTAATAGAACTGTGACTAGCCCGAGGTCACCCAGCTGGCTTCATGTGTAGGAGTGGGGAAACCAACCTGGTTAACCAGGTGAGCCTCCACTGCTCATGTGCAGGAGTGGGGAATCAAACCCAGTTCTCCAGATCAGAGTCCCCCACTCCAAACCACTGCTCTTAACCACTACACAATGCTTATCTATATCTATATCTATACACACACACACACACACACACACACACACACACACACACACACATATATATATATATATATATATATATATATATATATATATATATATATTAAAATCAGCAATCCTAAATTTAAAGACAATTTAAAATCAAAGACAAAATCAAACACAGATGGCACTCAAAATTTCTTGCACACAGGGTCTCGGCCGACTCAGAAAGAACAGCCAGGATCTCCCACTCAGATGGTAACAAGTAAAGGTGGGGGGGAGAGCAATAAGGGAAGCCAGCACTAATGAAAAAACATTGCTGCCCTACACCATAGGCTTGGCGGAACCTCTCAGTCTTACAGGACCTGTGGAACTGTGTAAGGTCCCATAGGGCCCTGGTCTCATCTGAGACAGAGTTCTACCAGGCTGAGGCCAGGGCCGAGAAAGCCCTGGCCCTGGTTGAGAACAGCCAGGCACTCTTTGGCCTGGGGACCACCAGTAGATTGGTACCTGCAGAGTGTAATGCTCTCCGGGGTGGGGGGGAGGTATATCGGGAGAGGCCATATAGCCACAAGAGCTAAGAGCTCTCCATGATATCCGATGCCCCATGAACCCATAGGACCTGGGGGTGGGGTGGACCAATTATATACGGTCAGCCCTATGAATTAGCATGCAGTCATCCTACAGAAGACCTTCATGAGTAGTAGTGTCGATGTTATCTTATTATAATACTACGCTTTTTAAAAGAACCGAAAATAAGTAAGTAGGGAATTTAGATTAGCAGCAATCTGTGGGAGATTTTATCTGATCCTCACATTGCGTGCAGCCTGGAACATTACTCCTGATGCTAAATGGTCTCTTCTGTTCTGTGCAAGCACCGACTGGCAAGTCAGCCTGACATTCCATTCGTCGGCAGGCAAATTTAAGTAATTTGTTATCGTTCCAGTCTAGTAAAGAAAAGGAGACTCAGACAATTGGGAGGATCTTTTGAAGAAAGGCTTCAGAAGCCAATATTTTAAAATTTAAGGATAATCAAAATGGGACATGCAGATGTTTATAAAATTTGGAGCTGTATGGAGAAATATGAGACCTAAATTGTTCTTTTTTTCTTTCAAAGCACTCAAGGTCATCTTTTGAAAGTGGCTAACTTTAGGGTGAAATGTAGGGAGGGAGCAAAGGAAGTATTCCCTCACATGACCTGTGTTAGCTTGTGGAATTCCTTGCCACAGCATCTTCTAATAGCCACTTCTGAGTTTGCACACAATATGGTAGAATGGACTGTACCACTTCAGACGACAAGTGAAAGTTATCACTTTGAGAGCCAGCGTGGTGTAATGGTTAAGAGCGGTGGACTCTGATCTGGAGAACCAGGTTTGATTCCCCACTCTTCCACATGAGTGGTGGCGGCTAATCTGGTGAACTGGATTTGTTTCCCCACTCCTCCACATGAAGCCAGCTGGGTGACCTTGGGCAAGTCACACTCTCTCAGCCTCACCTACCTCACAGGGTGTCTGTTGTGGGGAGGGGAAGGGAAGGTGATTGTCAGCCGGTTTGAGTCTAAACACATTTAGGGGGCAGTCCTAAGGGTACTTTCCTCGAAGCAAGCACCATTGAATAACACAAGCCTTACTATTAAGTAGACCAGCTTCAGTTTGCTTCTTAAGTAATTTAAATCCAACCTTTCTGCTATTATGGCACTCTAGGGCCAATTCTCATATTACAGAACGCACTGGTTGGGATAAGGGTCTCCACTAGGGTTGCCAACCTCCAGGTACTAGCAAAACAAACAGCAAACAAGCTCAAATTTTTTACAAACAGTCACTTATGTTTTATAAAGTGAATAGTGCCCACTCAACCCTTGGTCTGTTCCCCTGCAATGTTGGGTCTCAAGAATTTAACCAACAATATTCCCCATTATTTTCACACTCTGGACATCCCACCCCTTCGCAGAGCCTTCTCTCTCGCTAGGGTTAATGCCTTTCCTTCAAGGATGTTATATGGAAGGTATCAACAAATACCAATCCATGAAAGGACTTGTCCCTGTGATACCCATTCCCTGGACTCGAATGATCATATTCTGTTGGTCTGCCCTCTATATGAAACACCCCGTGGGAAATGGTTAAAAAATTGGCTTCTTTCAAAATATCTCCTATCTACCCAAGCAAAACGTCAATTTTTATTAAATGATTCCAATCCGGAGGTTACTGTAGATGTTGCCAACTTTCTAGTGGATGTGATGAAAGTTCAAAAAGCCCAACATTTGTAATTTCTATTTTTGGAACTTTCTGGCCTATGTTTTTATCTTAATGACTGCATATTTTATGTACTTTCTGTAACAATTGTAATATTACTTATGCCATTAAAGGTTTCATTACCATTACCAAGTGAATAGTGCAATAAATACTTTTATACTCTTTACACAATTTATACAAGCATCAAACGAAGCTATTATTGCACTATTCACTTTATAAAACATAAGTGACTGTTTGTAAAAAATTTGAGCTTGTTTGCTGTTTGTTTTGCTAACCTCCAGGTACTAGCAGGAGATCTCCTGCTATTACAACTGATCTCCAGCTGACAGAGATCAGTTCCCCCCGCTTGTCACTATTTAACTGTGTGTCAATTGTTCTATATTTTAAAAACACTTCGTGTTATGCATCTTGAGCAAAACCGTGTCTTTAAAAGCATTTCACTCATCCTAAAGGACAAAATATTTCACATCAGTTTCTTCAGTGCTTTCTTACAGTTCTTTGTGAAGTCAGGTTATATACTTTCCCTTGAACCTCTTGCTGCTTCCTATTAAAGTAGACCCGGAAGTAACGTGATGGCGTCACGCGCAGCTGCGCACGCGTGCAACCCCTGCTCTTCAGCTGGTTGGATTGGTGGGCAATTGCCTGCCGAAACCACCCACCTGGCAACCCTAGTCAGGGGGGAGAGTATTTTCTCCCACCCCTCCATTTACTGTATGGGGGAATTTGCAGAGTAGAGAAAGAGCACCTCTACTTTTCTTCTTCTTCTAAGAAATAAACAGGGTAATCCTAAACAGAGTTACACCCTTCTAAGTCCATTGTGTGGTCAAGAACAATCCCTTCCCCCTTATCAATTCTGTCTCATGCTGAAGCGTCCTCCACAAAGGTTTTGCCGTTCACCGCCCCCCCCCCCTTCTGCTTTTAAAAGACACTTCGGAAACAGCAATTACTTTTTTAGTGTATTTTTAAATAATGTCTTTTGATACAGAATAGGACAGCAGTGTGAATCACGGCTCATTTAACTCTCAACTTCCCGCTGGCGCCTTTGCTTTACAAAAACATAAAACCGGGAGAAGTTAAAGGCTAACAGGCAGTCCCTGGTTCTTAACATCAGTTTGAATCTGTTGCAATAACTTACAATTGTGTTGGGAGCAGGATATGAATACTGTTCAAAGTACCTGGCTTTGACAGTTCAAGGGCCCACTGTCAAATTTGTGGGAAGCTTTAAAAGGGCATCCCAAACATTGCCCCACATCTATGGAAGATGTAGTTTGAGACAAGGGTGAAAGTAATTTAAGTTTCTTAATGGTCCTCTCTCTGTCTTGGGTGGGTTCCAAACAGAACAAGGGAAGTTCCAATTTGGCCACTTTCTTCCTGGTCTGAACTTGCTTACTTTCACCCTTGGTTGGAGCTATATTCCATGTTTCCCAATGGGGTGGCTTTCTTCTGGCAGGGATATCTGACTGGCCTTTCCCAATATTCAGCAAACGCCAAAAGTAATTTGAATTTGCAAGGAGATGGAAGTGCTGCTGTTTGCCCCAATGGGGAAACATATTGATCTTTCATGCTATTGAAAAGGGGAAAACCCCACTCGGTAGTTCTTTACATTGGGCATCTTCTGTGCTGAATAGACAATCAAAAAAGGAGGAAAGAACTCAACCAAAAAAGTACAGGGAACCTAAGGGTTGAGCTGAGAACTAAAAATTCTTTAAACGTATTATATTTATATGTTTATTAGGTATACATAATAAAATGGATAAAGGCCTGGACTACAGGCTACATATAAAGCCACAAGTATAAACCATTACAAAAATAATCAACACCCTTGATGATACGCAAAATATAAATGACCAATAGATCAAATGAATTTCGGCCCCTTGGGTCTTCCTCAGCGGTCAAATTATACAAAACATGATTATTCAAGTCAAGTCAAGTTTTATTTCGATACAGTATCAGCTCTAGGTAAAAATCAAAGTTAGGTTAAAATATTAACATAAAATACTAAAAGTTGATGATTCTGGAAGGATGATTTGAAGAAGAGGACGAAAGATCTTCTACTGGGAAACGTTTTCAGTAAGCCGTTTATGAATCCCACTAGACCGGGGGCAGAATTTGGCTACTTGAATGGTTATCTCCCAAGTGTCAAAAACACATCCAGAAATGCACTTTACAAAGTATGTTATCTGAAATCTGTAAACCTTATATTCTGTGTGGCTAGATGTGCATGAAAAACACCAATCATAGGTCTTTCAGCATGGCAACCTGCCCGCACAAGTATCTAGCGCAAAAAAAAATTATGTCTCCGGATGTGTTGTAACATCAACAAGTGACAAAATCTATAAGCCTTCTGTGCTGCCAGTCAGACTAGACTAGGGTTGCCTGGTCCTTCTTCACCACCGATGGGAGGTTTTGGGGACAAAGCCTGAGGAGGGCAGGGTTTGGGGAGGGGGGGGGACTTCAATGCCATAGAGTCCCAAATGCCAAAGCGGCCGTTTTCTCCAGGGGAACTGATCTCTATCGGTAGATCTCCAGCTAGTACCTGGAGATTGCAAGCAAAGAACAGCACAACAAAATAAACGTGGATTGCTATAATTCAAGTGACATAAAAAAGTGAAAAGACAATATACAGTTACAAAACAAAACAAAAATACATACAATGAAACACATAATATATATACAATATGCACAAGATAAAGTGTCAGCCTGAGTATCAGTATATCCTTCTTCAAAACAGTATATCAAACTTCACCATAAGGAATAATAGAAGTCCAAATAATAAAGATGAAGATGAAATTATTCTTTTCTCTAGGTAATCACAGGCTTGAAAGGATATTCCCAACGTTATTCCATAGCAATGCAAATAAGGACGTGTCGTGTAGATCATGTGACCATGTTTCACTATGGGCTTCATCAGCTAAAGGATCTGTGCATAATAAATTTATGATATAACAATGTCCAGAGTTTGTATTCTTTTATATATAAAAATATATGTCACTTGAATTATAGCAATATATGTCGCTTGAATTATAGCAATCCACGTTTATTTTGTTGTGCTGTTCTTTGCTTGCGACTAACTATACAGCACAGAGCCTTCTTCCTTTCTTGTGGTAGTACCTGGAGGTTGGCAACCCTAGACTAGATGACATTTAGTAAGATGGCCCATGGTCCGACTTGGTATAAGATGGTTGCATCTTCTTCAGTTGACTCGGTATAACAAGGGTCCATCATACTGGCTCATCTCCATTGTGGATCTGTGTGGAATGATTATTGCTAGGAGGAATTTGGGCCCTGGGCTAGAGTCAGAACCACTAGGCTGCAGACTTGGACTTCTTGGTCAGTTCCTGTTTGGGTCTCAGCTGTACTTTGGGATCAGGAGCCCCTAAGAACTAGGGTGGCAGGTGGCCGATCTTCACTGGCAAGTGGCTTATTGCCACTGTAGTCACTTTCTGAAATCTGGGTCATGACTTTTCCAGGGGAGTCTTAAACGCACTGACAAAAAGATCAATTTCCAGAACAAACTAGATTTCCTGGTGGGAGACCTCTGATTGCCTCTCCCATTTCCTTTTTCAATTTGTCATTAGCTTTTGTGTGTGTACGGGAGATGAACTGGTGTGGAGCCGGGGCATATGGAGATGGGGGGGGGGGTCCTTAACTGTTTTCTACTGCACAGTTTTCCCAATTTAAATCCTACCTTGAAGTTGCTATTTACACTGCAGGAGAAGTATATAGTATCTTATGGACACATGTAAGCTCACCCCTACCCCCCCCCCCCGTCCAGCAACTACTGGTAGAACATTGTGTGATTTAAATTAATAAAACAGTATGAGTGTGTGTGTGTAAGATCGTGAGCCATGCATACTTGTAAAAGCAGTTCTCAGCAAAACCCTGCAAGATGTGTATGTGTGTTTATATATGTTCTTATGCAAAGTGTGTGAATGAACAAGTTATGTGCAGATCGATATATGCAACGGCACCTTGCAGAGAACAATCTTTAAACAATATGCATCATGCCCATCTTTTCCTGAACAGATTGTTCTGATGGTACATATTATTTTCTATCCTTGTGTAAAAAATGTTTTTATCAAAAGTACTCTACAGGAAGGGGGGCGTTAAAAAAAAGAATGAAAGAAGTTGCTTGGATTAGATGGTTATCAAGTTATGACTAAGACGAAAAGATTGATCGAAATTGTCGCACTATTGTTCTTGAAATAGAAATCTTGCCAACGAAGACGTGTCAATCAGACAAGGTTTAAGTAAAAATCTGACAAGTTGCTTGTTCTGACAACCGCAAAGGTGACTGACTGACAGTGCCATCCTAAGCAGAGTCACACCCTTCTCAGCCCACTGACTTCAATGGACTTAGAAGGGCGCATCTCTACTTAGGATGGCACTGTAGGAGGTATTCGGAGCCTACAGAAAGGCATACTAGATAATATTGGTGGCTTACTTGGTATAACATTGCATCTCAAAAGTAGCCAGTTCATTACAGTGCTAGTGAGATTCATTACAGAACAGGGCAGCGCTCAGGCTCGCCATCCACATTTATTGGCCTGCTGAGGAATTTCCTAGAGCCTGCCATAGAACCTCAAGTGTGTTGTAGAAGATGCTCAGAATATTGGAAAGGACACACAGCTCAGACAAGCCATTTGCCAGACATGGTGAATCTCACCATAATCCGGCATAGACTATGTGGCGCAGAATTAGTCACAATCAAGTGCACCATCAAGGGTTGCCAACCTCCAGGTACTCTATCTATTGGTTGGAGATCAGTTGTAATAGCAGATCTCCAGCTAGTACCTGGAGGTTGGCCACCCTATGTGTGATACGTAAGCACACATTGCTTCTTTGCACAGATAGCAGCACAGTTTAAACGGGACCCTGTGTCACTTCCAAGGCCCCCGGGTGAGTGTGTTTGCCTCACCAGCATCACATTTAAATTAGGCCAGAGCTAGTGGCCATTGTCACATCCTGTGGCAGTGGGTTCCACAAGTTAATTGTGTATTGTGCAAAGAAGCCCTGTCACAAAGCTGGAGAGTGGACAAAATGGATTGACCCCCATATTTGGGGTCCTAATCTTGTAAGAGAAACAGGCATGACATATCTTATCTCTCCCCCTTCCCCATTATACATTCCTGTTTTGTGAACTAGAGAAGTTTCTGATTTTCTTCATATTAATTTTTAATGGTAATTGGATATAGGAAAACTCTTATGAACATATTTAGCTTTCAGCACATGCTAGAGACCCATTCAGTTTTAGTATGAGGCCTAACCTCAGGCATAAAACCTTCCTAAATGATTTCTTGGAAAAGAATACATTTATGAAATGGAGCATTAATGAGAATTCTGGGTACTGGGTACTTTGACAGTAAATCAAAGCGAGAAGCTGGAATGTGAGGGAAGGATTAAATGTCCATTAAAGGGTGACATCATGGAGAATAAAGCTGATGCACTGAAAAAATGCAGTCCAAATAAAGAATTGATGAATCAAGTTGGGCTCCACAGCAAGCCAAACAGAAGGCTAGGGGTGGCTTGAATGTAACCTTCATTACGGCAAAGAGAAAGTAATCGAGGTCAATTATGCAAGCGATTGGAAGCTATGGAATAATAGACTCATAGAATCATAGAGAATCATAGAATCATAGAGTTGGAAGGGACCACCAGGGTCATCAAGTCCAACCCCCTGCACAATGCAGGAAATACTAGATGGTCAAATCTGTTTATGTAGCAGCCAAAGTTTTAGAAATCCAATTAGTATTCTATTTTGCCTACACTGTAATCCTAGTTACATCTTTCTAAGTCAATTGTAGTCAGGGATAGTTCTGACTCTTAGGGTTGCCCACTCAGGTTGGGAAATTCCTAGAGATTTGGGGGTGGAGTATTGGGAGGGCAGTGTTTGAGGAGGAGAGGGACCTCAGCAGAGTATAAAGCCATAAAGCCCACCATCCAAAGCAGCCATTTTCTCCAGGGGAACTGATTGTGATAGGGTTGTCAGCTCCGGTTGGGAAATACCTGGATATTTTTGGGGTGGAACCTGAGGAGGGCGAGGTTTGGGGAGGAGAGGGACTTCAATGCCATAGAGTCCAATTGCCAAAGCGGCCATTTTCTCCAGGTGAACTGATCTCTATCGGCTGGAGATCAGTTGTAATAGCGAGAGATCTCCAGCTAGTACCTGGAGGTTGGCAACCCTAGGTAGTCTGGAGATCAATTGTAATTGGGCAATAGCAACCCTACTCTGCATAGGGTTATGCTGCTGCTGTTCAAATTTTTGTGGTTTGGTCTAGCCTGTTACTGTCCTTGAAAAAGCTCTCTAGCACATCTGACTGGGAAGATCCCTCCCTTTCCCCATTCTTCTTTGGGGGGAGGGTTGGCCCCAGTCTGTAGAATTCCCCATTAAAAGTGGTTATCCCATTCTGTGTAGGATTTCTGGAGCAATTTGAAGCTTGTCTTTCTGAAGGACCTTCAAAACCAACTGATATTAAACTACATCGCAGTTTAAGTTTGTGAAATATCTCTGCACTGTTTTAATGCTTCTTATGCTGGTTTGATTTCCTTTTTGCTTTAAAATTGTATTTCTTAGTTTGCTGGTTCTGAGTGTTCACGGCATCGTGCGTTCCTTTTTACTTGCTGCTTTTAGTATTTTAATACAATGTTTTATTTTATTGTTGACTTTTGATTGAGATCGATTTTGATGAATCTTGCTCTGTGAGACAGAGCAACCACAGATCCAGGCACAACCCAACTACTAGATCCAGGCACAACCCAACGCCTATCTATGGCCAGCTTGGTTTTGGTGAGGAGCCAAGGTTGCCAGCTCTGGGTTGCAAAATCTCTGCAGACTCCTGGAGAAATTCCTTGAGATTCCTGGGGAAGGTCAGATTTGGGGAGGGAAAGGACCTCAGTGGAGTATAATGCCATAGGGTCCACCCTCCAAAGCAGCCAGTTTCTCCAGGGGAATGAATCTGTGTCGTCTGGAGATCAGTTGTAATTCCTGGAGATCTCTAGGCCTCACCTGAAGGCTGGCAACCCTAGGAGGAGCTCCTTCAGAAGACCTCTGCTGAACAGGAAGTAGTCAGTCACTGCTGAGTCACACTGAAGACATGCCTGACAACTGCTGCAAAGCTGCCAGTAAGCGACTTCTGAAATTGCAGCAAGACACAGAACCCCCGTTCTACAAATCCGGCTCCTTTTGTCCCTGTTCTCTTAGGCGTCTATCCCAAAACCTTCATTTTCCCTCCACCACTCAAGTTCTCAGCCCCACTGTAATTTATACCCCAGTTACACCCCAATGGGGACCTAAAGTGACTTACACTGCTCTTGTCTCCATTTTATCCTCATAAGATCCCTGTGAGGCAGGTTCATCTGACAGCATGTGACTGGCCCAAGGTCACCCAGCAATAGGGTTGCCAGGTCCCTTTTCGCAACTGGCGGGAGGTTTTTGGGGTGGAGCCTGAGGGTGGGGTTTGAGGAGGGGAGGAACTTCAATTCCATAGGGTCCAATTGCCAAAGAGGCCATTTTCTCCAGGTGAACTAATGTCTATTGGCTGGACATCAGTTATAATAGCAGGAGATCTCCAGCTATTACCTGGAGGTTGGCAACCCTACCCAGCAAGCTTCCATGGTAGAGTGGGGATTCGAACCCAGTTATCCCAGATCCTAGCCCAACATTCTAATTACTACACTACATTGGCTCATTATCTATTCACCTCTGCATCTTTTAAGACGGGGCTTCCCTCTCTTAAAAGTGCCAGTTAACAAGGTCCACAGTGATAATTTATTCACCCTGAAGTAGGATACTGGAGATCCGTTCCACTAAGGAACCTTACCCTGTTTCCAGAGGTTCAGAATAGAGTACAATTTATTATCTTCTGTGTTGGATCTGCTGTGGATGCATTCTGCTCAGTCTGGGTTGGATCTGCTTTCTCAGGTGCAAAGAGCCTCTTGCAGCAGGGAAAGCATCTGTGGATCCAAACCCTGGACTGTCCATCATAATGATCCTTGAATACCGGCTGTCATTTAAATCTCAACAAGCATTATTGCTAATAAAGCAAGGCTGTTGAGAGGCAGAATTATGAAGAGATTTTTCACCTTGGCTGATAGAAAAACGAGTTAACAGAATAAAAACACTCGGGCAAGAGAAGGTGTAGATTAGCTATTATAATGAAGGTTATACAGTACAAGAGCTCTTGTAATTATTTTGTATCAAAAATTGAGTGATCAAGCAAATGGTATTAAAGATGCAAGTGATAGAGGATATTTGTTTGCACAAACTGCAGCCCCCAAAGCAGGCTAAAGGCCTACTGACTTTTATTCATACACTTATGTCCATATATTAGTAGAGTTTGGAAGAACCAAGACTCCAGATACATAGCCATGCCAGGATCCTTGGCATTATCCTGCCTTTTCTCTATTAGGACTTTGCTCTAATGCTGGAGAAGTATTAGGATGGGCCTTATTTGACTCCAAGCTTTCGTTGCAGGGGAGAAGGTGTGCTTAGTCCGGCATCAAGGCACAGCAGGGTTGGGCATCTGCCGAGGCCCACAGACTGGCAGAGAGTCCACTGCCAACCAGAAATGTTTGACATATCATCTCTCCCCAGGAATGGGTGCTTGTCATGAAGGCTCTTGAGATGTAGGGATCTCCGCTCTGCTGCTAGAAATGGCCCCTAGAGAATGGAACAGAGCATCTTTCTAACCAGGAAATGGGAGATCAGCCCAGAGGCACTCTCCAGGAGGGTATATTTATATGCGCACATGCATGCACATGAAGAGGGAGCACATTGGCATGAATCTTGTCCAGAGCCTCCCCCCCCCCATCTGAAATACTGGCTGTGCGGTTTGGTTTCGGATTTCGGATGATGTCTAGTTTGCAGAACAGCAGCTCTACTTGGACCAGGAACACTATTAGTGCCAGAGTGTGTTAGCCACAAAAGTGGAACCCCTCCCCACCCCAGGCAATCAGGCAGAAAGGAGATGACTTGGTAGCTGCAAAGGAGGTTTAAAGATTTATTATTCAGCTGAATAACAGGCTCCAAAGCAGAAGCAACCATGTTTAGTCCAGCATAAGATTATATACCGTACTTGCCAAGATGTCAATCATTACAAACGTAATGATTCACGTTCTCCTCCTATTTACATCATAGTCTCCCTACCTCAAACATACAAAGTCATGTTAAGCCCACATCACATCTTCCCATACAGCCAGGGTTGCCAAGTGCCAGGTGGTGGCGGGCAACCCCCCCCCCACAATCTACCTGGCTGCCCGCCAACCGCCTGAGGGTTGGCAGGCAACATGTGCACGTGCGTCTGCCCATTGCGCCACGTCACTTCCAGTTTACAACCGGAAACTCCGCATTGCAAGGGGCCATTTACCACTCAAATTCCCAGTTTGAGTGGTAAAAAGCCCCTTGCGATGCAGCACTTCTGGTTGTAAACTGAAGGGACGCGATCACGTTGGTGCGGCCGCACACGATCTTTCCCTGCCTCTGCCCCAAAACCTCCTGCCGGAGGAGAGGGGGGACCTGGCAACCCTACAGATGCCCCATGATCAGCAAATGGAGATGATTCAGCCTTTAGAGTGGGTAATTTACTACGCTAGTGAAGTAACGCCTCTTACACTGGCCTTGGCCGAAGCAATTACCTCATCAACAGGCTAACAGATCAGTTCTTAGAGCAGGGCATGGGGGGAGACAGTGGATGCACTTCTTATCTCTTGTTACCTACAACCGCAAGGTGAGTGTGAGGGGCAAGGTGAGTGTGACTTTAGCACAGGTAGCTGTGAATTTCCTGCATTGTGCAGGGAGTTGGACTAGATGACCCTGGTGGTCCCGTCCAACTCTATGATTCTATGATTCAAGGGAAGGTGACCAAAGGTCTTTTGCCAAGCAGAAGATAGTGCTACATGAACTGAGACTTTCTACTCAGTCCCCTGGCATGTAGTACATTAAATAAAGAAAGCTACTGTTTGGGATGTGAACAAAAATATTTTGTCCTCATTTGAGTAAGGGAATATAATAATCTAATCAGCTGCCTAATATCTGAGACTGGTTAGGATATCTTGAATGAAGCAAAAAGAGCAATGCATAGAAATGTATATTGAAAATAGAAACCTGTTTTAGATGTTGGTGCAGAAGCTACCTTAGGTGAACAAAAATATGAATGTACAAGATGATTCGGGTTGCTATTTCCATAGTTAAAACGTTATTTATTTATTAGATTTTTATCCTGCCTTCATCCCCAGCCGAAGTCAGGCTCAGGGCAGCTACCAACAAGTATCAATATAACAAATACAATAACACCATTAATATATAATAAATAAACAAACATTAAAACAGTTCTAATACTCAGCAATTTAAAATTTTCAGACAGATGGCATTCATCTAGGGTTGCCAGGTTCCTCTTTGCCACTGGTGGGAGATTTTTGGGGCAGAGCCTGAGGAGGGCGGGATTTGGGGAGAGGAGGGACTTCAATGCCATAGAGTCCAATGGCCAAAGCGTCCATTTTCTCCTGGTGAACTGATCTCTCTCGGCTGGAGATCAGTTGTAATAGCAGGAGTTCTCCAGCTAGTACCTGGAGGTTGGCAACCCTACGCTCATCCTAGAGCATAATAACCACAATATGGTACCACAAGACCATCTGCTCCCCACCCATAGACTAGTTGGTCACAGACAAAAAGAAGGAGGGGGTAGGGAGGCCAGCTCCGATGGAATCGTAGCCGCCCTCAACTAATGCACTTTCCTTCCGGTTCAGCACTATAAATCATTGGATTAGATCCTATGGATCTATTGCATTAATGGTGGTGCTTCCCTGCAGGGCAAAGAGCACTGGGGAAAGCACTGCCGTTAGTGGACTGGATCTCCAGGATCTAACTCCCAGCAGTCTGTTTTCCTGATACCAGTCATTCTTTACACCCTCTGCACTGTCCCCCCCCCCTCATTCAGACCACTGCAGGCATATTTTACATGCACAAGTTGTCCAGTTTAGAAGGAGCACAGATTGCGGGGGGGGGGGGGAGTTCTCTACCCGAGACCCTGGAGAGCTGCTAACAGAGTACAGAATATTAGCCTTGGTGAGTCAGTGGTCTGACTCAGTAAAAGGCAATGTTGTATGTTGAAAGCTGCAGACCGAACGACCTGCGTTATCAATTACCAGTCACCATTTTGCCAAAGAGAAAGATTGCTTGTCTCCTGGGGGGCTGGATTCTTTTACAATAGAAACTGGTAGGAGTGGGGAAAGTATAAGGATGCTAGCATTAGAACATGCATAATGCATGCCACCCAGCATTTCACAGATGAAAATAGGGATGCTCTTATGTACTTGTTATGCCCGTATTTCTGGACCAAGTAACCCTGCATGCGCTGTTCATTACTGACCATTGTTACCATGTGTGTCCAGGTATTCTGTAGCAGCCGGCACTATAATAAAATGCAAATTGCTAAATCTTGAAAAAGCAAGCTGATACCTGCCATAAACCTTGGTACAATAGATGGAAATTTTTAATAGCTGATAAAATAACGACACAAATTAAAACAGCACGGAATTCCTCTTACGTAGATAACTTGAAAAATGGTTTCCCTTTTGAAATCATTTTCTTGACTCAAAGAAGAAACTTGGCACATGCCCTGAGAGACTGAGAAGGATTAATTTGCTTCTGTGTTCAATTCAAGGTGCTGGCATTAACCCTTGAAATTCTCCAGGGCGAGGGACCCTCATATCTATGGAACTGCCTCTACCTACACATACGGTACCCAACAAGATAGCGCTGCTCATCAGATCAGGGACTGTTAACAGTTCTTTCGCTTGGGTTAATGAGAACAGTTTCTGATCACGCTTTCTCAGTGTCTCCTCCTGTTTTATGGAATGGTAGGGTTGCCAGCTTCCAGGCGGGGCCAGGAGATCTCCTGGAATGACAACTGATCTTTATATAACAGAGATCAGTTCCTCTTGAAAAAATGGCTGCTTTGGAGGGTACACTGTATGGCATTATATCCCCCAGAGCTTCCTCCCCCCACATCCCCACCCTCTCCCAGGGTCCACCCCCCAAACCTCCAGGAATTTCCCAGCCTAGAGTTGGGGTGGGGTTGGGGGAGGCAAGGGACCTCAGTGGGGCAAAATCCGGAGAGCATTTCCAATTCTGGGAAATCTTTAGGCCCCACCTGGAGGTTGAAAGAGAAGGCAGCACTCCAAAGAAAAGTTTTTTATGTATATATGTGTGTGTGTGTGTGTGTGTGTGTATATATCAATAATTATAAGAACAAAATTGTATACTTCATTCATCAACAAAGCAGAAAGTAAATTTACTCTAGTCTGTTGATGAATGAAGTATACAACTTTGTTCTTATAATTATTGCTATATATATATATATACACATATATATTTTAAAAAATTCTTTGCAATTGAGCCTCTTGCTGCCTTCTCTTTCAGTCTATACTATTTCAGCACAGGTTACCTATTTCCCACCTGGAGGTTGGCAACCTTAGGCTAAACTGGTGAACACTGGAGATTCTTGTACATGATCCCTTAGCCAAAGGCAAACTATGGACACAGTGTTTTAACGAGGGACTGGTAGTAGATGTCCCTGATGAATAGGACTGGTTGTTGTGCATGGAGATTGGTGTGGCTCTGTCATGAAGATGCAGGAAATATTAAACATGATTATCTTGTGAAATGAAATGTCTCAGTGTGGGCTAGAAGGTAATAAAATCCCGGCCACTAAAATCACTCTGCCAGCCAGAGAGACAGCGTGGTGTAGGGGTGAAGAGAGGTGGTTTGGGGCAGTGGACTCTGATCTGGAGAACCAGGTTTGATTCTTCACTCCTACATATGAAGTCAGCTGGGTGACCTTGGGCTAGTCACAGTTCTATTAAGAGCTCTCTCAGCCCCACCTACTTCACAGGGTGTCTGTTGTGGGAGGCGAAGGGAAGGTGATTGTAAGCCAGTGTGATTCTGCCTTAAGTGGTAGAAAAAGTTGGCATATAAAAACCAACTCTTCTTCTTCTACTTGATACCTGGAGTAAACCTTTCTATTTGTCCTCCATATTGAGCTGGCTTTGGGGTCAAGCTTCAGTTTGATTGCCACCAGCCATCATGCACTGCAAATGCTAACTTTGGGTCGAACCCTTCTCTTGATAGAGAAATCCACATTCCCGAGAAGTCACCAGTTAGTTTGTTTAAGAGGCAGATATTATCGTTGACGGTACGACTATGTGCTGGCAGATTTTCTCAACACCCACGAGACGCAGTTCTCTTCTGGAGTCGTACCGCTGTGTTACGATGTATTATGCTTGGTGGAATAAAACATGTAGTTCTTCCCACCACATTCAAATAAACAACAGTGCAACAGCCTGTAGCCTAGACTCAGATTTACAAATGTGATGGCTGAGTTCGAAAGGGAAAAAAAAAAAGGAGGAGGAGGAGGAGGAAGGAGAAGTTCTCCTAATCCATGTGCTGCACCAGATTGCTCCGCCATTCTTGCCAAGTTTACAACAGAGAGAGAGAGAGAGAGAATGGAATGGTGGCCAAAAGCAGTTCTTTGTTGTTACTTTGCTTGCTAGCTTTGTGTGAGGTATTCAAATGTGATTTTTTTTTTAAAAAATGTGATTTTATTGTGTATGTTTTAATCTGTTAACCCCCTTGGTGGCCCTTATGAAGGCAGCAAGGCAGGACAGAAATTTTGTAAAAAAAAAAAAAATTCAACAAAGAAGCACAGAAAAGGGCACAAACAGCACCAAAGCAAAGCAAAGGCATTATCAATAGGGTTGCCAACCTCCAAGTACTAGCTGGAGATCTCCTGCTATTACAACTGATCTCCAGCCGACAGAGATCAGTTCACCTGGTGAAAAACGGCCACTTTGGCAATTGGACTCTATGGCATTGAAGTCCCTTCCTCCCCAAACCCCTCCCTCCTCAGGCTCCGCCTTAAAAACCTCCTGCTGGTGGTGAAGAGGGACCTGGCAACCCTAATTATCAAACACATTTGGCACTGGAAGCGAGGCTCAAAAGACAGTATTTCCATGCTCGTTGAATGCGTGTTGTCATAGGCGGGTTATCAGAAACCACACAGGCTGCATTGATAGGGTTGCCAACCTCCAGGTTCTAGAGGGAGATCTCCTACTAATACAACTGATTTCCAGCTGATCGAGAGCAGTTCCCTTGGAGAAAATGGCCACTTTGGCAATTGGGCTCTAATGGCATTGAAGTCCCTCCCCTCCTCAAAGCCCACCCTCCTCAGGCTCCGCTCCAAAAATCTCCCGGTATTTCCCAACCTGGAGCTGGCAACCCTATGCATTGAGGGGAGGGGCCATGGCTCAGTGGCAGAGCATCTGCTTGGCATGCTGAAGGACCCAGGTTCAATCCCTGGCATCTCCAGTTAAAGGGACCAGGCAAGTAGGTGATGTGAAAGACCTCTGCCTGAGACCCTAGAGAGTCGCTGCCGGTCTGAGTAGACAATACTGACTCTGATGTACCAAGGGTCAGGTTCAGTATAAGGCAGCTTCCTGTGTTCATGTGTGTTCATGTGAGACACTGAATAAGATTGCCAGCTCTGGGCAGAGAAATGCCTGGAGATTTTGGGGGTGAAGCCTGGGGAGAATGGGGTTTGGGGAAGAGAGGGACTTCAGCAGGGTACAATGCTGTAGAGGCCACCCTCCAAAGCAGCCTTTTCCCTAGAGGAACTGCTCTCTGTCGCCTGGAGATAATTGTAATAGCAGGAGATCTGCAGGCCCCACCTGGAGGTTGGCTACCCCAGCAATTTAGTATGAACACAGTTTATTCGCTCCTCGCCCTTCCCAGTCCTTCTCCTCGGGGGCGCAGAGTCTGATGAACACTCCCCCGCTTGATCAAGCTAGTCAATCGACCAATTGTGAATGCAGTTGCCTTGGTGAATTTGGGGGTGACTTTCTCCCTACAAGCAGGGATTCTAAACTGGGATTTAAATTAGATTCAGAAGCCTGGCTTCAGAAGTCTGTTTGCCGAGACACCTGGATTGGGACGTCCCAGAAAACTGGCACATAATCAAACAGGGAAGTGTTCTATCCATCTCCTTGCGCTAGAGGGGGAGGGGACAAGCACATGCAAGCATAGCAGCAAACTGTGTGCCCATTTGAATGCATCTGTTGTGTATGCCCCACTCTCCAAGTAGGAAGAACTTTCTAACAGTTAGAGCGGCTTCTCGGTGGAACAGGCTTCCTTGGGAGGTGAATGGTGATAAACTCTCCTTCCCTGGAGGTTTTTAAGCAGAGGCTAGATGGCCATCTGTCAGCAATGCTGATTCTATGACCTTAGGAAGATCATGAGAGGGAGGGCATCTTGGCCATCTTCTGGGCATGGAGTAGGGGTCACTGGGGGTGTGGGGGGGAGGTAGTTGTGATTTTCCTGCATTGTGCAGGGGGTTGGACTAAATGACCCTGTGGTCCCTTCCAGCTCTATGATTCTAAGTTCCAGGGGCTAGCGCTTACCTGAATTTTTCCCCTTTGGAGGAGGGACCACTGGAGTCTTGTGCTTTATTTACAAATCCATGGGTACAGCACATGTAGAGGCACAGGGACACTCCTAGAGGGCAGCAGATCCAGAGAGAGAGAGAGAGAGAGAGAGAGAGAGAGAGAGAGAGAGAGAGAGAGAGAGAGAGAGAGATCCTGCACCCCAAGGTGAGAGCCAGCGTGATGTAGTGGTTAAGAGCGGTGGTTTGGAGTGGTGGACTCTAATCTGGAGAACTAGATTTGATTCCCCCCTCCTCCACATGAGCAGTGGACACTAATCTGGTGAACCAGGTTGGTTTTCCCACTCCTACACATGAAGCCAGCTGGGTGACCTTGGGCTAGTCACAGCTCTCTCCGAACTCTCTCAGCTCCACCTACCTCACAAGGTGTCTGTTGTTGGTAGAGGAAGGGAAGGCAATCGTAAGCCGGTTTGAGTCTCCTTAAAAAGGTAGAGAAAATTGGGGTATAAAAACCAACTCTTCTTCCTAGACAATGTAGAGACAGTCGGCATATCAAAACCAACTCGCCTTTGTCTTCGCCTTCTTCTTCTGCCAACTCTAAGCAGACTCTGTCTGCTTCCTTGTCATATGGAGAGACACCCAGGTTGTCCCTCTTTACACCTGGCAGGAAGTTCACCTCTTCCAGTCTGGATGGGCACTTGAACAAAACCATTTCCTGACCCTTGGGGCCTGATCAGGAGAATACATCTACAGTTGTTAAGACATATTACCATTCCTTTTGCCATGGGCTCTGATTTCTCCTTGGCACGCAACTTCAGGCCAAGTGTATAGAACATTCACAAATTCCCAGCTCGTTGCTACAGCTGTAGGTTCTGCAGTTTCAATCAGATTATATTTTCTGGTTCCTGTCTAGGGTTGCCAACCTCGAGGTGGCATCTGGAGATCTCCTATTACAATTGATCTCCAGACTACACAGATCAGTTCCCCTGAAGAAAATGGCTGCTTTGGAGGGTGAACTCTATCCTGTCCCTCATAATTCACTTAATTTTGCTTTTGGGTAAATCCTGAGGAAGTTGTCTTAAAAAGATTCTGCTAGTGTGCATACAAACACACCAGGGTTCACTCGTTTCCATTTCTCCACCCCCATAACCACCTGTCCATACAGTGAATGTTGCTGTTATGTTTTTGAGTTTCAATTTGCAAGTATTCAAAAATAAGTAGAACTGGAACCATTGTGAGCTGAAACATTATATTAAACCAGTGACAGCCGGTGGCTTGGATGCCGCATGTGACTCTTCTGAGCGCCATTCTCCAATGTGGCACCCACCCAGGAAAGTGGGCAAGGCTGTTACCCATTGGGGTTTGTGGCTGGCAGGTGGTTCCCATTTAGCATACAGAGGTTCTAACCACCCCATCTCTCAACTTGAAGGGTGCTTTTAACATAGGGGAAATTTTATTTTTAACATCCAGCCTAATAAAGAAGAAGACTTGTTTTTTATATGCCGACTTTCTCTACCACTTAAGGAAGAATCAAACTGACTTACAATCAACTTCCCCTCCCCACAACAGGCAACTTGTGAGGTAGGTGGGGCTGAGAGAGTTTGGAGAGAACTGTGACTAGCCCAAGGTCACCCAGCAGGCTTCATGTGTAGGAGTGGGGAAACCAACCTGGTTCAACAGATTGGAATCCACTACTCCTAACCACTGTTCTTAACCACTACACCACACTGGCTCTCTTGGGAGGGAAGGCAGCGTGGTATAGCCTGATCTCGTCAGATCTCAGAAGCTAAGCAGGGTCATCCCAGGTTAGTATTTGGATGGGAGACCACCAAGGAAGTCCAGGCTTGCTGTGCAGAGGAAGGCACTGGAACCTCCATTAGCCTCTTGCCATGAAAACCCCATAAGGGGTCGCCATAAGTCGGCTGTGTCTTTATGGCACTTTACACACACACACACACACACACACACAATAAAAAGTTTGCCAGAACTTGAAAGCTCGCACACTGTTTTGTGTCATAAGCCTGCTTTTCAAGCCCTTCCCCTCACTCCAGACACACTAGGGCTGGCTAAGATTCAGTGGGGACGGGGAGAGGCAAGCCTACATGCTCAGATGTTCTCTGGTAATTTCAAAGGTTACCGTTATATATTTAATATTAAAAGTTGTAATTTCTTGTATGTGTGTTTGGTGGGGTGGCACACAGCAGTCATGCGACTCTCTTGGTTGATGACAGTTGTAACTGTGGCTCTCCACAAACTGTGGAGTGAGTACTGCTGTATTAAATCGTCTTGTGTGTGTGATTTAATGAAATTCCCTCCAAGCTGGCTGCTGGCCCTTGTGCCCATGTAATGGGCACCTTGGAGCTTAAATTAGTTTTAGATTAATGGTTTTTTTAATTACTGAATTATTCTGAATTTTAGTATACTATGAATTGCATTGTCATGAGATTTTACGATGTGAGCCACTCTGAGCCCAGCTTTGGCTGGGATAGAGCATAGAGAGCAATGGGCCACACATCCTGCCTCTTTTTGCAGACATGCTGAGTAGCATCCGGATGCTGAGGCAAGGTTCTTCAGTGATGAAGAGGATTCCTTTTTAGCCATGGCAGATTCAGAGATAACACCCTCCCCTCCCCCAAGGAGAAGCACACCCTTGACTTTTCTCTCTTCTCCCTGCTAGCCAGACCAGGCTAACCCACCACCAACTGGTCCTCTACTGTTCCATGTGGGCTTGCAGGATGAGGTCAAAACTCTGGCTCCTCCTCTTCCTGTCATTCCATCCTGGTGTCACACAACTTCCTGTCATGTGTTTGCAGTTCACTGGGTCCCACGTTGCTACCCAAGGCTTAAAGTTGGGACCTGGGTTTGGAAAGATTGAAGACCATGTTGGATTATATGATTTTGATGCAAACGATTCATGGAAGATAAAATAAGCAGACACTGGCGCCAGCGTGGTGTAGTGGTTAAGAGCAGTGGTTTGGAGTGCTGGACTCTGATCTGGAGAACCAGGTTTGATTCCCCACTCCTCCACATGAGCGGCGGAGGCTAATCTGGGGAACTGGATTTGTTTCCCCACTCCTACACATGAAGCCAGCTGGGTGACCTTGGGCTAGTCACAGCTCTCTCAGCCCCACCTACCTCACAGGGTGTCTGTTGTGGGGAGGGGAAGGTGATTGTAAGCTGGTTTGATTCTTCCTTAAGTGGTAGAGAAAGTCGACATTTAAAAACCAACTCTTCTTTCTTTCTTCTTCTTTATGGCCATATTATAAAGATTTGTGTTGTTTATGAGAAAATAACTGATCTTTGATTTCTGAATTTAAAGCCCTCTGTGGGAACATGGCAGCCCCTCCTAGCAAGGAAGGCTCTAAAAGCCAGGACAGACTAAGCTATCGCTGGGTAAATAAATACAAGATCCAGCAGACAGAGAGATCACGCAATCGATTCTTGGTGTGAGGATGGAAGGGTTCTAAGTACATATGGTGGCTTCTTCTTTAAAAAATTTACATACTGAATTTCCTCACAAGGCTTCTGAAAGCGCTTTGCGTTTAAAAAGGTAAATCAATTACGTTGTCATGAAACAAAAGCTAACAACATATAAGAGAATCCTTTGAAAGTGGAGCAGGGTATTGGCATAATGGAGGAATCTCATGCCACTGCCTCAGTAATGGCAACTGAAGGGAAGGGATCCTCAGCTGGTGCCTGCTCTAGGCCAGCCTCCAGGTGGAGCCTGGAGATAGGGTTGCCAAGTGCTAGATGGTGGTGGGCAAACCCCCCGCCAATCCACCTGGCTGCCCGCCAACCAGCTGAGGGTTGATGGGCAATGCGTGCAGGCGCGCCTGCCCGCAGCAGTGCGTCACTTCCTGTTTACAACCAGAAATACTGGCAAAGGGCCATTTACCACTGAAACTGGGAGTTTGAGTCGTAAATGGCCCTTTGTGATGCGTTTTAACAACGGAAGTGCTGCATCGCTAGAGGCCTTTTCCACTCAAACTCCCAGTTTCAGTGATAAAGGCCTCTTGATGCAGCATTTCCAGTTGTAAAGTGGAAGTAACGTACTCGCATTGGTGTGGCCGCGCGCGCGCAATCCCACCTCACCTCCACCCTAAAACCTCCCGCCGAAGGACAGGAGGGACCTGGTAAGTCTACCTGGAGATCTCCTGGAATTACAACTGATCTCCAGACGACAGAGATCAGTTCCCTTGGAGAATATGGCCACTTTGGAGGGTCGGCTCTATGGCATTATACCCGGCTGAGATCCCTCCCCAAACTCCAGCCTCTCCAGGCTCTGCTTCCCATATTTCCAGGTATTTCCCATCCCAGAGTTGGCAACCCTAGGTGTGCCAGAGGGGTATTTTGATCTGGATAATGTTGGAGGGAGTGAAATAAAATGTTTGTGCATGCAGTGGGGAGCACCACAATGCCAAAAACAGGTGGCCTTTTGATGTGATATCTGCTTGAGCAAACTGGCCCAAAATAGTCTCCCGCCAATTAGGCTACATGTTTATAGTTGGTCTCTGTAGTGTGAATTTTTAAGGCTATCGGGCCCAGATGGTTGCACGGAAATGGCAAGGGAAGAAGGAAGAAAGGCTGCCTGTCCCACACCTTTTAGCCCCCACAAAGAAGCCAAGCCAAAGGAGTGTCTGCTCAGCCCACTTCTTTCTGCTGCGACACAGGAAATGGTGGGAGAGATCATGAATCATAGGAATGGTGCTAAAATTTTGCAGAAGCAAAACCAGGCCTGGATGAAAACAACTGCAACTTTTTGGGACTCGGTGCACTTTTTGTATCAGTTTGGGAAGGAATGGTTAGACATGCTCATCAGCATCTATAGATGTATGCACATGTAACATGGGAAAGGTAACTCAAGAGAATGGGAATGCTTGCCTAAAGACTGAAAGTCTGCAGAATGGACGGCTCAGGCAAATACATGTGTGACCTGCTCGCTTTTTCAGACATTCTAAGACCTTCACTGGAATACCGCACTTGGTTTTGAGCATCGCACTTCAAGAAAGATGTCAAAGGGATTGAAAAGAACTTAGCGGGCAGAGACATTAATGCATGAGAGCCAGTGTGGTGCAGTGGTTAAGAGCGGTGGTTTGGAGCAATGGACTGGGTTGGTTTCTCCACTCCTACACATGAAGCCAGCTGGGTAACCTTGGGCTAGTCAAACTCTCTCTGCCCCACCTACCTCACAGGGTGCCTGTTGTGGGAAGGGGGGAGGGAAGGTGATTGTAAGCCAGTTTGATTCTCCCTTAAGTGGTAGAGAAAGTTGGCATATAAAAACCAACTCTTTTTCTTCTTCTATATATATATCCCTCCTTTTCTCTACCATGGAACTTAGGCAGATCCCTATGCCTGTGTCAGATCTCCCATCCAGGCATAGGGATGTTCAAACACCAGCCACTTTAGATTGCATCCTGATCACCAGTTGAGATCCGGGAGCTGATTTTTCAGTCGGGTTGACTGCTTGTTACCCGTTTGTGGTTGTTTGAAGGGTTGTACTCCTTCCCAGCGCAGCTCATTATGGCACAATGCGCACTGTCACATAGCCTGATGGAGCTCCCCTCCCCACAACTGATTGCTGACTCCTGCTTCACTCCATAATTGATTAATTAATTAATTAATTATAGCAGGCTAATTTTTAAGTTGGTAATTTTGTGCGGCCCCCGAATGATGTTACAAATATCGAAATGGCTCTTGGCAGAAAAAAGGTTCCCCACCCCTGCCATAGCCAAATCACAGAGTAAAATCAATCATCAAGCATATAAACTGGTGGCAAATCAATGGGCTTGTTTAAAAAAAAAAATTAAATCCTTCCATTCACTGTTCTTTTCTGTATTCCTTAGTTAACGGTAATGGCTGCCAATCTGTTTAGATGTGGAGGGTTTCACACGTGCACAGTTTGGTAAAGTACCACAGGAATTGTACTTTCCCCCCTTGCATGCCTTTGGTGTCTTAAAAATTAAAATTAAAGAAAATTGTACAGCACACAGAGAGAAACCTGAACAAGAAAATTTTGAAAGCCAGTGCACTTTGCCGGAACGTGCTAGGCAAAACAAAACAAAAAGCTCATACCCTGCCAGAAAATATTTTTGTTAGTCTTTAAGGTGCTAGTGGACTCTTGCTCTTTTCTACTACTGCAGACAGACTAACACGGCGACCCACTGCAAAACAATTGAATCGTGAACAAGGGCTGTTCTGATTGGCTGCCTTCACATGTTCACAACTAAAAGCTAGCAAGCCCAGCTAGTATGCAGCTGCAAACCTGTTTGCAAGTCATGCCCACTGTTTGCTGCCGAACAAAACAAATCCAGGGTTGGGCTCAGCCTGGCTGCAGCCATCGGACCAGTTACACTCGACTGTCAAATGTGTACCCTGTGAAATCCTTACACAGGCACTGAGCAGTCCCAGGTCTACTTAGCATCAGCAGAGTGGCCGTGTCCTGTGCCCTCCGCTCATATTCTGGCATGCCTAGCCAAGAAAAAAAAAACTGCAAAGTTTTGGGCCTGGGGTGTGTGAATGTGATAGTAAAAAGACTGGACAGGCAATTATTTAAGAAAATAAGAAGGATAGATAGACTGCAGGGATGCTCAATCACCCCTCTGCTCTGACTGCAATTTGTTTGCAAATAGTGAACATGACCCTCAAATCTCAAAACACATTTGTTTTTCAGGCGCTGGAAATTGGACTGAAAATGTTCTACACATGTGCATTCTCATACTGCTTCCCCCAGTCTCATCTATCATCTCTGTTATATATTTTTTCTTCAAAAAACCACTTTCAACAAAAGGAGCTTCAATCTTGCTTGTGGGGGCGGGCAGAAACTGCATGGTTTGTCTCTCTGTTTTAGCTTGGTACATTTCACCTTGCCGACTTCATATTCCTCAAGTCTAGAGCACAGGTCCCTCTCTCATTTCCCTTTCTGTTAGTCCAGTGACCATGTCAGGGATAAAATCTCAACACAGAACAGGTGATTTCCTTGCTTGACTCATCCTGCTAGGGTGTGTGTGTGTGAGAGAGAGAGGGGGGGGGGAACTGCATGGTTTCTTTCTGGCATCCCTTTCCCTAGATTTAACAGCCACTGGCTATCCATCAACCACTTCACACTTTAAAAAGGGGAAATGAAAACTAATTTTTCCTTTACACTATAAAGAGAAAAGTTGCCACATCTCTCATGCAACTGACCGATCTATTGGACAGCAGATAATGCACTATCTGCTTCTCAGAAAGTGTCTTTAGCTGTTTTATCCAGGGAGTGATATATTTATTTCATGCAATGTTATTTTGGGGACATGCTAAAACAATGTGGGGTAGGGAGTCTATTTGATCCAGACAAATTGGGCATTTTTGTTCTTCTGCAGTGATTTTATTGTATTGCCCTTGTGTCTTGGCTGAGTCTAGGGCATTGCATCTCACCAATAAGAAAGCTCATTTGAACTTATGAATTTCTAACCAGCGGAAATAGTCCGGCAAGGAGAAAGTTCTGTTGAAGGGTATTTGGAAGAAGCGAGGTGAAAATTTATGATTTGCATCCTTAAACGCTAAGGACCAACCTTCATTTAAGATCTTATTTTGTAATTGTTTACAGCTTGCTTTCTGAGTACTATTCCTTGCAGCTTTCAGTCGCTCTATTGGAAGGGAAAATCTTTTGTCTAACCTACTAGACCAGATGGACACAGAGATATCTGAAATTAACAACTGAAACATGTCAGGAGCTGTTGATGGCTCAAAGAGGGAGTTCCAAAATGTAATGACAGATTGATATATAATAAATGATAAGTTTGGGAGCCCCAGTTCTAACCGTACAGTGGAGGAGGAGATACATCACGGAATACCCAGCAAGCTTCTAAAAAATTTAACTTGAAGACTATCGAGATGTTCTATATGGCCAGTGTACTCTTTCTGGCATTCTAGCCTAGCTTATTTTACTCCTGTGCCTAATTCTCAAAGCGGAAAAACATTGGTTTAATGCTTTCTCACATCACCATCTGGTAATTGTAGTTTGATCTATTTACTTCTGAGAATGTACCACCATGAATGCTGATGCCTGTGCAGGTGCCAAAGCAGCACATACACTCTAACGGAGATTATTTCAAATGCTGCATGTCCTTCTCATGGGGCACATGCAATCCGAGCAAACCAGTGAATTTTGAACATGCCTTAGTTGGAACAACTGGCCAGACGCCATGCTGCAGCAATTCTGCAGATGCATAACTACTGGAAATGTTTTATTTATTTGATTCATTTTTACTGTACTTTTCTCCCCTATGGGAACCCAAAGCTGCTTACATCGTTCTTCTCTCCTCCATTTTATCGTCTCAACAACCCTGTGAGCGTGCAACTGACCCAAGGTCACCCAGCAAGCTTCCACGGCCTCCCCGATTCTAGTCCAGCACCCTTAACTACACCAAACTGGCTCTCAGAGGTGATCATATGAGGTATTTGATTCAAAACAAAATGGGCATGAACAAAGTATGTCCAAATGTCAAATGCATCTCTAGTTGACGGTTTATAAATATTTCAAGTGGTGTCAGAAGGATTCTCTGCTCTACTCCCTGAGGACAGGAAAAGAAGCAATAGGTACAACTTTTAGGCACATAAAGGCCTAAATAACCTGGCAATTAGGGTTGCCAGGTCCCTCTTGGCCACCAGCGGGAGGTTTTTGGGGCAGAGCCTAAGGAGGGCGGGGTTTCGGGAGGGAAGGGACTTCAATGCTATAGAGTCCAGTGGCTAAAGCAGCCATTTTCTCCAGGTGAACTGATCTCTATCAGCTGGAGATTTGTAATAGCAGGAGATCTCCAGCTAGTACCTGGGGGTTGGTAAGAGAACAACCAGCAAATAGGCTCAGGAATATATACTCAAAGTCTAAGCAAAAATTATTATTATTATTATTATTATTATTATTATTATTATTATTATCAATGAACCAAATCACAACCATGTCTCAAGGAATACCAGCACCATTCTCTAGTTTTTTGCATATTCACTGTTTGGAGAATGGTGCTGGTATTCTTTGACACATGGTTGTGATTTGGTTCATTGCTTAGACTTTGAGTATGTATTCCTGAGCCTATGTGCTGGTTGTTCTCTTGCCATTCCCAGATACAGCATAGGTGTTTTTAGTTGTGTTAGTACCTGGGGGTTGGCAACCCTACTGGCAATGCAATCCTAAGTGAAGTTGCACTTGGCTTAGAAGGATGTAACACTGCTTAGGACTGCACTATTGGTTGCATACAATGAACCCCAATGTCTTATTTTACAGAAAAGCCATTTGGGGACAGGGTTATTTGTAGTGGAGAAGTCAGTGCGGGGTGCTTAACTTTCCTAATTGCTTCTCTGTAGCATAGCGGCATTCTTCAAACTGCCCCCACTGCACACCATGGAGGGCCAAATGAGGCTACACACATTTTTGGAACCTCCCCACCCCCAAAGGAGAAATGCAGTGGAAAGTCGGGGGAGCAGAGGAGCAAGGAGTAGGGAAAGGATTAAGCAGGATCCTACCCTACCCTACTGACCCTTCCCAGCTCTAAATCACGCCCTCCTAAATAGATTTCCCCCCTGATTTAATAAGACTAGGAGGATGGTGATATCCATACATACCTTTGCATATAACACTGGGACTAAACACATGAGAAAAAACTTTCTTCTTATGTGGGCTATTCAGCAATGGGATAAATCCCTTTTACCCCTTGGAAATCCTGAAGAAAAGGTTGGGGTGCATTTGTTGCCTATGCTGTATACCAGAATTTTCCTACACTTTTGATTCATGGAGTGTGAGTTTATTTTTATTTTTTCTGGATTATAACTGGAGGAGCAGTTCACTTTTGTTGCCCAAAAGATGCCCCAAATATGGTGTCCTAATATTTATTTTCTCCATCAGTTCTCAGAAAAATCATCAGGCATCCTTTTTCGCAGTGGCCAGACAGCCCCACTAGTATTGCCTTCCAGTACCCCAGCTCCCCTTTGCCCACTCAGGAAAGAAGAAGAGTTGGTTTTTATACCCTGCTTTTCTCTACCGAAAGGAGTCTCAAAGTAGCTTACAACTGCCTCCCCCCACAACAGGCACCTTGTGAGGTAGGTGGGGCTGAGACAGTTCAGAGAGAACTGTGACTAGCCCAAGGTCACCCAGCAGGCTGCATATGGAGGAGTGGGGAAACAAACCCGGTTCTCCAGATTAGAGTGTGGTGCTCATGTGGAGGAGTGGGGAATCAAACCCGGTTCTCCAAATGAAGAGTCCACTGCTCTTAACCACTACACCATGCTGGCTCTCAGAGCAGAGGAGGCTTTCTGGACAATGGTCATGCTTCTGCCATTGCCTATCAGCTCTATGGCAGGCTGCCCCAGGGAATCCTGGCGATTCCTCACATCCTACTTCAGGATGACATCATTGTCCAAATTTAGGAAGCGAGCAGTGCTGCAGGAGTCTCCCAGGACACAAAGGGATAGCTCTCTATGGTACGCTGATATGCCTCTGCACACAGCTTGCAAATCATTGCTAAAGATGATCACGTGCTGAAGTTGGATGCTATGCGGTACATCGAAGACTGAGTTTGGATAAAATGATCTGTGTGGAAACCTCTTCTTAGCCATGAAGCTCACAGTGGCCATGGATAAGTCATGTTGCCTTGTGATTTACCAGTGCCACAGAGATGTTTGAAAATGACCCAGCATGCTGTAGTGGTACTAGGATCATGAAGGTTGGAATACCCAATTTGCCACAGAAGGTTGCTGGGTGACCTTGGGCCAGTCACATACTCTCAGCCTGACCTACCTCACAGTGTCCTTGTGAGGATAAAATGGAGAATAGGAGAACATTGTAAGTCATTGTGTGTGTGTAAAGTGCCGTCAAGTTGAAGCCAACTTATGGCGACCCCTTTCTGGGGTTTTCATGGCAAGAGACTAACAGGTGGTTTGCCAGTGCCTTCCTCTGCACAGCAACCCTGGACTTCCTTGGTGGTCTCCCATCCAAATACTAACCAGGGCTGACCCTGCTTAGCTTCTGAGATCTGACGAGATCAGGCTAAGTCATTAGGGTTGTGCAAAAAAATAAATAAATAAATATTAGGTCAATTTCGGGTTTGGGTTTATTGGGCCGGGTTTTTTCCCGTAATACAAACCCGGAATAAACCAAATACCCATTCTGGTAAATATCGGTATTCAGCTTATTTCGGGGTTTACCAAAATAATTGGGCCCATTATAGTCTATGGGGATATTTTTCAAAGCTCCTGTGGGGGCATTTTTGGAGGTAGAGTCCCCAAATTTGCAGTGTGGCTGCAAGGGACTCTCCTTAGACAGTCACCAAAGTTAGGTGAACTTTGGGACAGGGGGTCCAATTTTGTGAGCCCACAAAGGGGTCACCCCCATCCTTCAGGCATTTGCGAGCCAAGCTGTCCATTGGTTTTCAGGTTCAGAATTTCAGTGCTGCTGAGGACTGGTGGAAAGAGCCGATTGGCATGCTGGGGGCTCCCTTCGTATCTGGGGCGCATAGCATGATGTCCACGCAAATTAGCTTCCAAACTGAGGAAAATGGCTTAAATGCAAGAAAAATAAGCCACGGAAAACATTTCTTTTGGTGACAAATGACATCCTGGGAACAGTCCTTTATTATGGTAATCAAAAATCTGATTTCGAGAGATAGTCACGGTACAGGGGAATGAAGCCTCTACTTGCGGTGACCTCCAGTTTGACAGCAGGTGCTTTTTTTTGGGGGGGGGGGGATGATATTGCAGCCAGCCAAAGCCTCGACCACAGGAGCTGACTGGAGATAGCTCATTCGCGCCGGTGAGGGAGTCTCCTTCGGAAGCCTGGTGGTGTGAGCAGCTATTCAAGCCAGTTCTTTTCAGTTGGAGGGTATATCCAGACAGGACTAGGTGAGTCCCTTGTTTTAAATAACACTTCTGCTTTGCAGACTAGTCTTCTGTTGGGTGATATACCTGGAAAGTTGGTCAGACTAAGTTGGCTGCGATTACATGACCTTGACTTCAAAAGGGATCCAACTATGGGGCCCCAACAAAACCAGTTAAAAAAATAGAAAAATGGGAGAAAGCACAGAGCCGTGCATCTGAGCAAAGGCGAATAGCCAAACCCGAAAAAGCCAAATAGTTATTCGGCTTTGCAGAAATCCCCAGGTTTTGGCAAAACTGAAGCCCGAATATTGCATAAATGGCTAATTTCGGGTTTATTTTCTGTTTGGGTATATCGATATGCACAACCCATTGGGCAGAAAAGCAAAGTATAAATAGAGAAGATGAAAGGAAATATGCACAGACTGTAACGTGCCCCACGTTCTTGCAGAACATGTTAAATTGCTAGAAAAAATGGATGTGGTCTGAAGATGCTTCCTGCTGGTCTGGAAACACTTTCTCCTACCCAGTTCATAGGGACTCCCAGCGGCTACTCAGTGGTAAGGGAAATGTACTCAGCAGCTTCTCAAGGACAATTAACATACTGTTAAATGTAGCATGGTGAGAAATATCTGTTTAGAGATCAAATAACTAGAAGGTTATTCTTTCTTTAAACTATCAGGTTCACAGATTGAGGTTCACACTTCTCTTGGGCCCAGCTTTATTTCTGGAACATCATGTAGCAGCTGTGACAGGACAGACAGTGCCTTTTGCTGCTGGCTGCACCTGATATTGCAACGGAAGGGCACTGTCATAGTCAGTGGTGTTTTGTTGACTTCTGGATCAGACTACTGCAATGTGTGCTATGCAGGTCCGTCCACAGAGACAGTTCAGAAACATCAACTAGTTCAAAATACTTATTTACTATCAGTCATAAGTAGTACATAACATCTGCATTTTGTGAACTTTATTGTTTGTTTCCAAGCACAATTCAAGGCCCTTTAATACCCTAAGCCACCAAATCCAAGCTGTCTGGTCCTATACAAACCTTCCTGCTCTTTAAGTTCTGTCAAGGGGGTCCTGTGCAAGGCACTATCATAGATGGATACATGACTGGCAGTCTGCAGCAGCCTGGCTTTCTTAGTGGTTGCTCCAAAGGTGTTATATTGGTGGTTCCTCTTGCCGATAATCATTCTGGAGGAAGTGAAAACTATGGTCTTCCAACATGCCATGTCTTTCATGTTGCCATGCTCTTGGTTTAATTTATTTCTTTTAATGTCATAATTGTGATTTTAAGGTAGTATAGAACCTTGATAAAATAGAACAAATAAAGATTTGCCTTTGCAAGCTCCTAAATTAAAAGATTAAGGCTGGTGAGCACTCCAATATTTCATCAGGGAATCTCAAGAGACTGATGTTTTTTCAGACATTATTTGAGAAACCACTAAAGAGAAATCACTAAAGTTTATAGCAAAAGAGAAAAAAAAGGCGGGGGGGGGGGGAAGGGAGGGAAAAATAATTGACAGATTGGCTTAGTTAGTAAAGGAAATAAGAAAAATAGTCATTCTAGTGTGATTCATAAGAAATTATTTAACATACCATCTAATAGATGCATCAAACTTACGGTAATACAGGATTACTTTTACAAAATGGAGACTATTTGAAAACAAGGGATAAGCATGATAAGATGCTAGCATATTGACTCAGAGAAGAATGTGAGAAAACAACAGATCCAGCAATTAAAAAGGATGGACTATTTTCCCCTTGTCATCAAGTTACAGCTGATTTATGGTGACCCCATAGGGTTTTCAAGGCAAGAGAGGTTCCGAGGTGACCGTTTCCTGTCTCCGCATCACATCCCTAGTATTCCTTGGAGATCTCCCATCCAAATACTTGCCGGGGTCAAGGCTGAGAGTGTGTGACTGGCCCAAGGTCACCCAGAAAGTTTCCATGGCAGAGTGGGGATTCAAACCTGGGTTTCCTAGATCCTAGTCTGACACTTTAACCACTACACCCTGCTGTCTCTATATATTGCTGAAAATAAAGATATATTGGAGGAGACTGTGAACAATGATAAAAATCAATTTAAATCTGAACAACCATCTTTGGAGGTTTTTAAGCAGAGTCTAGATGGCCATCTGACAGCAATGCTGATTCTGTTAATTTAGGCAGATCATGAGAGGGAGGGAAGGAAGGGATGAGTCAGTTAATGGCTTTCATGTCCCTTTCTTACATGCTCAGGGTAATGCTGATTGCCACTTTGGGGTCAGGAAGGAATTTTCCTCCAGGCCAGATTGGCCAGGGGTCCTGCAGGTTTTTTGCTTTCCTCTGGGCATAGAGATGGGGTCACTGGGGGAGTTGGGAGGGTAGCGGTGAATTTCCTGCATTGTACATGGGGTTGGACTAGGTGACTCTTGAGGTCACGTCCTGCTCTGTGTTTCTAACCAGATTTAAGAAATAATGTGTTATCTATAGGATGTTTTATTCCAAGGTGAAAGGTTATTAGAAGTCATAGATATATGTAAAGCTGTAAGACAATTAAAACTCGACAAAGCACTTGCATTGTATTATAAAACTTTTGTCAAAATCTCAGCAAAGCTTTTCACAGAGATTAATGGGATTTTGATAACTAGAATATTTCCAAAGGTGTTGAATAAAGCTAAGTGAAAGCAAAATTAAAAAATAATAGAGGTCCTTCAATGGTAACCTCATACAGGCAGATTTCATTGTTAAATAGCAATTATAAAATCTTTGTTTCTATACTAGCTAAGAGTGACCGTGCCATCTTAAGCACGGTTATACCCTTTTAAGCCTATTGACTTCAGTGGATTTAGAAAGGTATAACTCTGCTTAGGATGGCCCTGTAAATAAGGTTCTACATAATTAGATCATACATAAGGTTCTACCTATGGATCGGTCTGGGTTTGTAAAAACTTTAAACTGTAAGAATGATAAAAACCAACCCATTAAGAGGCAATAGACATTTGAAAAGGCCTTTGGTAATGTTGAACCACCATTGATGCCTAAGGTTTTGAAAGAGTTCAACTAGGTCTCATCAAGGAAATCCCAGTGCTTCCTCATTTCCACCCTCATGATGATGTCACTGCCCATAATCCCTTTTCTGGAATGCTTGGGACCAGAAGTGTTCCATATTTTGGCTCTTTCTGTATTTTGGAATATTTTCATATACATAATGAGAAATCTTGGGGATGGGACCTAAGTCTAAACATGAAATTAATTTATGTTATATATATGTGTTATATACCCTTTATACACATAGCTTGAATGTAATTTTAAACAATATTTGTAATAATTTTGTCTACGTTGAACCATCAGTGGCACTGGTGAGGGCCTGTGAGTAATGCTTGCATGTCGGCTCAAAACGTCCGGTTTTTTGATCATTTCGGTTTTGGATGTCCGGTTAAAGGATACTCAACCTGTATAGGTATAGAGAAGGAAAGGGTCGGTACTGCAGGGTGCCTTCTACTCCAATGGACACAAAGATGCACTCAATTTTGTGGCTTATTTTTCAGGGCACCCTTATCAACGGTATGCTGTGGCGGGACAACCCACCATGCCGCCAGGTACCTTTTGGGACTGGACGGTAGGGGCAGGTGGAGCCCTCCTGGTGGAGGCCGAGAGCACTGGGGCACAGAGAAAGAAGAAGCGAGTTCTAGTCCCAAGGCCAGGTATGGCTACCTCGAGCAATGGGGAGGGGGCTAGTCTGAGGAGTACCTCTGGGCATTCAGGAGCCTACTTTTGGCCAGGGGGGGTTGGTGTTGAGCATATCAGAGGCAAGGGGCTGTGGCTCAGTGGTAGAGCATCTGCTTGGCATGCAGAAAGTCCCAGGTTCAATCCCAGGCATCTCCAGTTAAAGAGTGATGATGATGATGTGAAAGACCTGAGACCCTAGAGAGCCACTGCTGAGCAGACAATACTGACTTTGATGGGCCAAGGGTCTGATTTAGTATAAGGCAGCTTCATGTGTTCATGAGGTCCACAGGTGAGATGACAATGCATGCAGGTGAGTGACCTGAAAAGGAAGACCCAAAGGAAGCTGGGGTTGAAGACGGAGGAGAGGAAGCAAAGAAACTTCCTCTAGAGCATTGGCCAGGAAGCAAAGGAACAACCACTGGAATAAAAAGGCAATATTTTGTACATTCTGAAGGGGAATGAAGCCAGTGCTTCTTCCGTATTCCCGTCTCTACGTCTGATTCATTTGCCAGACCAGACGCTACCATGAAACATGCCATGGATGCCTCTCCCCCAGCTTCTGCAGGCCACTGACCTGACTCCCCCACCACTGATGCTAGTCCTGGTCACATACACTAATATGCCACTATACACAACGTGGGAAGATCATGGGTTGAAGATTGATGCCACAAAGTATGTAGAAAGTAAATTTTGTAAATGGAATAGATGACCCATGCCAAAATCTCCATTCAGCTGTGTATCTCAAGGTGGCCTTTGGTAAGCCAAGTTCTCTTGAGATTAACCAGTGTCTCAGAGTTGTCATGAAAATGAAATAGTTATGCCTGTGTAGTCTTACTTATGGTCAGTGCTTAATTTCTAGAAAATGGGTTATGCTGATCTTAGTTTGTCTGAAAATATCTCCTGATCTGGAACCTCTTCCTCATCTCTGCTCTCCCAGGAGCTACACATCTCCGCAGATCCTCAACAATTCTTATACTTTCCCCTTTCTATATCCAAGGTATGAACCTGGGCAGTGAAAACAGATGCCAGAGCTGAACCCTGGTACAAATTATTGTTTAAGGTCCATTCACACAACACGTTTGTTTTTCTGACCATCACAGGCAAATACCCATGATTTATATTGAGGGTTTGGATCTTCCTTCTTCTTGGCTTGTTGCTGACTCTTTCCTAGAACTTGACCTTTTACCAAGATGTCTGTAGTCTCTCTCCCACACCGACTCAGGAACAATTAAACTCCTTGATAGATATGTTTACTTAATTTGTACCCTGCCTTTCTCCCCAATAGGGACCCAAGGCGGTTACATCATTCTCCCATTTTATCCTCACAACACCCCTGTGAGGTAGGCTAGGCCAAGAGGGTGTGACTGGCTCAAGGTCTATGGAGTGTACCATGTCCTGCAACATTCAGCCTTAACAAACAGAAAACATAACAGGCATCTCTTTATTTCATCTGCATTGGTAGTAGGGTTGCCAACCTCCAGGTACTAGCTGGAGATCTACTACTATTACAACTGATTTCCAGCCAATAGAGATCAGTTCCCCTGGAGAAAATGGCTGCTTTGGCAATCAGACTCTATGGCATTGAAGTCCCTCCCCAAACCCTGCCCTCCTCAGGCTCTGCCCCAAAAACTCCCGCTGGTGGTGCAGAGGGACCTGGCAACCCCAACTAGCAGACACCATGCTCTGTGGCTACCCTTAAAAGTGAGGTCAGATGACATCTAGCAGGGGACAGTGAAGAGAAGACTTCAGGTAGGAGAGTGGTTTGCACTGTGTTAACTCCATAGCAGCACTTATGGAGTGCATTGACTTGAGAGTCCTTGACTTTGTTTTTTACTACAGTGATGGAAAAAAGGTCATCATATTTGTGAGAAACATAAAACAAAATGTTGCTTTTTCTTTGACTAAATACTTGGTAATACTGAAATCAAACTTTCAAAATATGTTATTATCCACTAAGTATATTATTTCACAATGTCATTTTATTGATTTTAAAATATATATATTTCTGGCTCACATCTCTTGCACCGCAGAATGGAACCTTTGCACAAAGTATAAAAAGACCAGAAAGATACATAAAGAACTCCAGGCAAACAGAAAAGTAGCACAACAGGTTCCACCCCTTTCCCTGACTTGTGGTGCTGGTTTCCTATTTCTCCACCTGTGGTGGAAAGCGGCACCATCTGTTCCACCACATCCTTCTCCTGCATGTGTATTGGGCACTTAGAAAAAGCACTATAAACGTTATTTATCCACCCAAAAAACACCTTGGGGGCAGTAACCGCCACATTCTGCTCCTCAGTTTCTGTACGTGCTGTTCCCTGCAGGCTTTGGGCAAACCTTTCAGTTGGGTTTCCCTTTCAGTTGATGGCAGAGTACACATGAATACTGAATCAGGGCCTTGGTCCATCAAAGTCAGTATTATTGTCTACTCAGGCTGGCAGTGGGTCTCAGGCAGAGATCTTTCGCATCACCAACTTGCCTAGTCCCTTTAACTGGAGATGCCGGGGATGGAACCTGGGCCCTTCTGCATGCCAAGCAGATGCTCTACCACTGAGCGCCACACAACCCTAGTTCTTAAAAGTTGAGAAGGCCCTCTGTATGTGCTCAGAGGACTTTTTTTTTTTTGCACACACCTTCTCAGAAACTCAGCATGCCGAACCACCTTCGAGCTTCACCTACTTCTCTCTCCCATCGTTTTATTCCCTTTGTCCAGCGCCGGGCCCCCTTCCCTCCTATACAATCCCGTCCTGCAAATCCTCCTGGCTGCTGTTCAGAGCTTGTTCCGGGACCCGGGCGCCGCTTTTTTAAACTGGGGAAGGGGGAGCAGCTTTGTTTCGTTGTAAAAGGCCGGTGGGGATGGGAGTAGGGGGGGGGGAGGAGAAAGAGGGGAGGCGCGCCCGGACGTCACGGCCACCCCCGTCATCCTCCCGGAGCCTACGCAGCCGCTGACGTCACGCCCCCCTCCCCTGCTCCTCCCCCAACCCTTCTCCGCGACGTTTGTAGCCCCCCCCGCAGGGGATTCTCCCGCCTGCCCTGACGTCACTCGTTCCAACGGCCTGGGCCCCGCCCCTTGCTCTCCTTTCCCCCTCCCGCCATGTTCGGAGGAGGAGGAGGAGGGGAGGCCGGCGTGACGCGGAGCCGCCCCCGCCTGCCGGGCAGCAGCAGCAGCAGCTCCTCGACGGGCCGGGCGCGGAAGGGCCGCGAGCCATGAGCCCCGGCTGCCGCTGAGCCCGGCCGGCCCAGGGGGCCCCCTCCCGCCTCCCCGTCCCCTCGGCCAGAGGGGAGGGGAAGAGCATGAGAGGCCGCCCCGTCCCTGTCCGCCGCGGCGCCGCCTGGGCGAGAGCGAGGAGGAGGCGAGGGCGACGCGGCGGCGGCCCAGCAGGAGGCGGCGGCGGCGGAGGAGGAGGAGGAGGAGAAGGGGGAGTAGCAGCAGCAGCAGCCGCCGCGCCGCCACCACGACGACGACGACAGCCGCGACATGGTGCCCTTCGCGCCGCCGGAGGGCGCGGAGGAGCCTCCGCCTGAGCCCGAAGCGGAGCCTCCCTGCCCGCCGCCGCCCCCGCCCGACGGCCTCATGGAGGTCTCCGGCAGCGGGGGAGGGAGAGGCGGCGGCAGCACCGGCGGAGAGGTGAGGTGAGGGAGGCGGGGAGCCTGAGGTGAAAATGACGGTTGGGGAGGGGGGGAGGGGCCGGTCGCTGAGGGGGCGCCGCGCGCGCGCGCGTGTGTGTGTGAGAAAACTACCGTTTGTCGCCTCCGCTTCCGCTTCGGCTTCTCCCGGGTCTGGGGGATGGGGGGGGGAGAGAAGTTCGTGACCCCGACTCGCCTCCTTCTTCCCACCCGGCCACTTTTACCCTTCAGCCCTCACGCTCCTCCCCCCCCTCCCCAACTTACAAAACTCCTCTCTTCCGTCCTGCAACCCTCACGGTCCTCTTGCGGCTTCAAAAGGAAACGAAAACCCAAAACAGTGTTCCCATCCCACGTTACTGTTCCTTAATGGGGAACAGCACTTTAGTCTTTTATCTCCTTGCGACTTCCGTCCATGTTGCAACCAGGCGAATGGATGAAGTGAAGGGGAAACGAAGACCGAGGAAAGAAACTGAGCTCGAAGAGATGGCACTCAAAACAAGGACGGTAGGAGCTTGGTCCTGAGACGGGCGTATGTGCCCCTCTGTGTGTCTTGTGGGTCATCAGCCTAAGGCCATTAGACCTCTGGTAGCCGACTTTACAAAACAAGGGTTTTCAGCCCTCCTCACGCTTCTCCCCCCCCCTCCCCAACTTATAAAACTCCTCTCTTCTGTCCTGCAACCCTCACGGTCCTCTTGTGTAGTCGAAAAGGGCGAGAGTCCAGTAGCACCTTAGAGACTAACAAAAATATTTTCTGGCAGGGTGTGTGAGCTTTCGTGAGACACCGCTCACTTCTTCAGATGCAGCTAGAATGTGAATCCATCTGTCTTTAAGTAGAGGAGAGTGAATTCAGAGAAGCATTCGTATGTCAATGTGAATAGCAGGCGTGATGGGATTAGGGGTGGTCTGCAGAAGTGTGATGTCCAGGGGAGAGATGGGTGTGGAGGAATCAGCATTGGTCATGAGCCATGAATGCAAGGTCTTTATTCAGCCCAGGTCAATGCATTGACTTTGGTTTGACCATCAACTGTGTGTGTGTGTGTGTGTCAAGTGCCATCAAGTCGCAGCTGACTTATGGCGACCCCTTTTGGGGGGGGTTTTCATGGCAAGAGACTAACAGAGGTGGTAAAGGTACCGGCTGGATATTAGGGGAAAATGTTTTTACAGTAAGAGTTGTTCGACCGTGGAATCAGCCACCTAGGGAGGTGGTGAGCTCTCCCTCACTGGCGGTCTTTAAGCAGAGGCTGGACAAGCACTTGTCAGGGATGCTCTAGGGCTAGGCTGATCCTGCATTGAGCAGGGAGTTGGGACTATATAGCCTGTATGGTCCCTATGATTCTATTTGTGAAATAAGACTTGTGAACAGGGGTGAAATTAAAATTCTCCCTGGTACTATGATAGATGGAATCAAAGCAGAAGATGGGAGCTGCCTCTTTAAGAATTTTCTTACCCCTTCTCTGTACTGGCCCATTGTGTGTGTATGTGTGTAAAGTGCCGTCAAGTCGCAGCCGACTTATGGCAACCCCTTTTGGGGGTTTTCATGGTAGGAGACTAACAGAGGTGGCTTGCCAGTGCCTTCCTCTGCACAGCGACCCTGGACTTCCTTGGCTGTCTCCCATCCAAACCAGGGCTGACCCTGCTTAGCTTCTGAGATCTGACGAGGTCAGGCTAGCCTGGGCCATCCAGGTCAGGGCCAGTCACACCCTCTCAGCCTAACCTACCTCACAGGGTTGTTGTGAGGACAAAATGGAAGAGAGGAGAGATGAATGAATGAGCCCTTCAGGTAATTCAGCTCCCCTCCCCCCCCCCGCATTTCCTGCCCTGAGTAAACTTCGCCTGCCTTCTCTCTCCTCCCAATCCTGATAGCTCCTTCTTGCCCCCCCTCCCCACGAGAGCTCTGATCCCTGGCTGCTTCTGAAGCCCCTTGCTCTGATAAAACTGCACACCTTGCTTTGCTCGCTTTTTAAAAATGCCCTGTAACAATTCCCACCCACCCCCAGCACTGCTTTCTGTGACTTCCCCACAGTTCCTCTGTTGCACTTTGATAGTGCAGTTTCTCCACTGGGCTAGCTCCTGCCCATATAGCTGCTGCTTGTTATTTCACCTTCTTTTGAGGTCCGTGCCCGCCATAGATCTAGTCCCGAACTCCCACCACTGGACACTTCTAATTCATACCTGGTGAGATCATCTTTCTTGTTCTGAACTAACCGCCATCTCTTGCTTTGCTCAGCCAGGCTCACTCTACTTGGCTACTTTCTCTGTTTAGCACTTTGCATTATGGAGGCTGATATACCAAGGGCTCATTCATTCATCTTTTCTATCAATAGCTGTTTCTCTCTCCCCACCCCCATTATTCACCAGCTTGGTAATACTGGTCATTTTTATTACTAATTTCTATTTTTGTTTATTTCCTTTATTTATGTCCTGCCTTATTTCCCAAGGGGGACCCAAAACGGCTTACATCGCTCTCCTCTCTTCCATTTTGTCCTCACAACAACCCTGTGAGGTAGGTTAGGCTGAGAGGGTGTGACTGGCCTGAGGTCACCCAGAAAGCTTTCACAGTATGAGTGGGGATTTGAACTTGGGTTTTCCAGATCCAAGTCTGGCACCACTACACCATGCTGGCTCTCTTAAATCTCTAGAGCCTTGAGCCCATGTTTATGGGACCGTGGCCTCTGCATTTTTTTGGAACTGATAACTCAAAGAGTCACCATCCTCTTATCCATAATAATGAGCATGTTTGTACCTGGCCTCTCAAACAGCAGTAGTTTGCAACAGCACTGAAGTATTTCTCTTGTGCAATGTCCACACACTGCCAGATGCACGGGGTGTGGGGAGCTACTCCTCTTTACTTTGGTGTTCATTGGACTATTATGGTTGGAGAGTGTTGGTACATCTGATGTCCTAGAAGATGAAGTCACTCGTTTTTCTACCCTGATCATTCTGCTACCCTTTTTTGAACTTCAGACCTCAGGAGCACAGGTATCCCACCACTGTGGCATTTGTCCTTGAGATGTGTCTTTTAATTATAGCCTTAAGGACTTGCAAATTCCAGTCATATTTTATGTATCAGTGCTGTCAGAGTGATGCTGGCATTCCATTTTAAAAATACAAGGTGTGGTAAACTTGTCAGCTGTTTGACTAGGGAGTAAAAATACAGGATGCTGCATGACCCTTATAAGGGACTAGTGATGACCTTTTCTGGAGTCCTCTGTTTCCAACAAATACCAAGCTGTTTTTGGCTGTGCTGTTCTAATTTACTAATACCAGTCCTCATCTCAGATAAGATTTTGAAGCTCCAGGCTTGCCTTAAAGGCTATACACCACTTAAAATCCCTATGTTTAATTTTCCCATCATTATTCAGTTCTGTGTCTCTGTAAGCCACATGCACTTCGGGCCTCATTTGCCCTTGGAGGATCTGAAAACTTTCGTGGTTACTGTTTCCAGGCCAAGGAGAAGCTGGCAAACTCTTGCCCTCTCAAGGGCTCATTTATTATGGAAACAACTTGTAGGAGGTTACGATTTAGCAAGGTGTTCTGATGAATGGTGCCCGAAGATGTGTGTGTGCATGCATTTGTGTGAGGTTGATGTGCCCAACTTTTGTATGTTTGTTAGCCTTGCCATTAATGTTAGAAAATTCTGTTTGATATTGGGGCCTTGGATGTTTGCTTGTTATAACTTTGTTGGAGCGTCCTTTGTTCTGCTTAGGTGGCTTAATTCTAACAGTCTGACTACTCTTTTTCCTGCCTCAGACATCACCAGATGCTTCATTAAGCAAACATACTATACGCATCAATTAGTGACAATTGCAGCAAGGTCAGATGGAATTTTTGAAAAAGATACTCAGCAGTTTCATGACAGCTAAGCAACAACCTCAGTGAAAATTTTTTTTTAAAAAAACTTTTGGTCAGTTCTCTTAGCACCTTCCTAATCCTGAAATGTCTATTGCTGGAAACTGAGAGCATAGTACGAGTTTTAAAAAAATTCACACTATGCAAATCATAATCTAGGACAGAGCACTACCTGATACTCAAGTATTGATGCTATAATAATATAGATGAGGCCAGACTTTGCAGTAGACTGTAGGCTTCTAGAATTGCCAGACAAGAACTGAAGTATTGCATATATGCTTTAAACACCAATTTACATGCTATGTCAATGCAAGATTTTATCTAAATACAGTTTTGGAAAACTGGTCAGGCTTGCCTGTAGTTGTGGTGCAAGTTTTTGTTAGGTGTTAGCACGCTCCTATAGAGGTGATATTCTTATCGTTAGAAGGAATTTTATGCTTATGTATAAACTATGCTGGGTTGGAAATCTAGAACATGTATGTATGTTGTACTTAGAAATAGTTCCCATGGAGTTCACTGGTACTCAGTTCCTGGGTAAATGTGCATAGGATTGAATTTAATGGGGTTTAAGTAGCCTTGGTGCGCTGGATTGTAACCTTACTTCTCTGTTCACATGTCCATAGAGTGCTGTTCTTAAGCACCGTAATTACTAGGCATTTTTCCATTATAGCTGTATGCAGTTCTGAAATATTTCAGTGATTGAATACTTAATCATGGTCTCTATGCCCTAGTAATTTAGAAAAATACTGTAATAATATTACATCATTGGTTATCTAAATAAAAACATTCAGTTACTAGAGTGCGGGAAATTGGTGTTTATATTCGAGACTTGTTAAAATCTAACCCACTAGCAAAAATTCTTAATTTTAGCTTTCTTCTACAGACCATCTGTGAAAAATGGCAGGTTCATTTTTGTTAAAGTATTACAGGGTTACTTAACCTAATAGGCCTTCAACAATTCCAGCAATAGTTACTCTTTTGTAACCTGCAGCCCTAGGCACACTTACTTAAGAGTATGCCCCATTCAGTCTCATAGGACTTAGAGAATTGTGCTGCCCTGTGGGGCTTCTTGCTTGTCTCTTTGCTTCCAAGGAAGGAGAGAAGGTCCTTGATGGGAGAAAAAAGTCTGGGCCAGAGTGTTTGTACTGCTATGTCCTTCTGTCATAGTGTTGCAGTCAGCCTGTTCTACCTGAAAGACCAAAGAGTGGAAGTATAACTGATTGGGAGGCTTTGCAATGGGAAATAAGAGCCAAGCATACAGCCTCCTTTCATTCCCATTCTAGTTATGTCTCCTTAATGGGATTTGTCTCCTGCTTGGAGAACTATTGGTTGTAATCGATTGGACCCAGAAGTCTGTGAGCATGTTAATGCTATAAAGAGTGCTTCTTGTTTCCTGCTTCAGCTTAATTTTCCTCCCTTGTTCATTTGCTGTTAGAAAGACATTAACTGTTAATGGCATGAATTTTAAACCAAGTGTAAGCCTATTGTTCTATTGGGTCATTTCACTGAAGCATCAGAAATATAAGGCTTCTATGCAGGAGTTCTGAGGTTTCATGTAGATGTTAAAGTTTGTGTCAGTCATTGCTTCTGTGTTAATTTACACTTAAATCCTTATGTTTTTAGCAATTAACATCATGTACTAAACTATTGTACAGGTTCTGTCTACTTTAAAAAGGAATAGGAATGTTCTGAAATTAGTTGGTTTTATAAATGTTTACAGTAAATGGTGCTTTAAGCATCAGTCTGACTCCTGAATATGTTTGGCATATGATGTGGTAATAGTAACATCTTTATTTGCTTATGTAAATCACCTGGTAAATCATAACACTGTTCCAATAGATTTGTTGGATTTGTGTGGTTTAATATTCACCAGTAAAATTTTCAGTGGCTTCTCAAACACTGTCCAACCAGCAAATGCATTTCACAGCAAATTGCAAGTTTAGAGTGTGGGTGCTGCTATATGGACTGTCCATCTTTTAGTCTTGTGAATCAGTATTGAGTAATGGTAGCCTTTTAAATGCAGAATTGTTGTAATTTAAAAGACAATTTGTGCAGGTGTTTTAGATCTAGCTCAGTTTAGTAGATTGTTATGGTCCAGCAGTCATCTTTTAAAATGGCTTTTATTCTTTTCTTTTTTTTTTGAAAAAAAATTGTAAATGGGAAATTCCTTGTTCATTGTTTGAAGTTCACAAGGAAATCAAATGCTGGAATAACACAGTGGCCCGAAATGAAATTATTCAGCCATAACAAAAGGGATGTTTACTTAGGACAATGCTGTTGGATTCGGAGAGGGCAAATATTGTCATGAATATGAATTGAACCTTGCTGCTTCTGTAGCTTTGCCAGTTCAATGCCTCCTTTGTATGTGTTCTCATTGTTGAATTGATGAGAGAGAGAGAGGAGTGCATCCTTAGACGATCAACTTGGTTCCTACATTGAAATCAATAATTTAAGCTCCTTTTATAGTAGGTTTTTCTCTGGCTTTTTTAAAATCTGCTTTTATTCATCTAAATTGTCATCTCACTAAATATAGAATGCAATTTTGGTTAATGTCCCTGTCAAAGGAGTTGTACTTTTCTGAGTGTACTATGTGTATATGTGTGCATGCATGTGGTTGGCTAGGAATCCAAACCTTTTATTATGTTTGGCACTATCTAGATCAATTGCTAACAGTAGTTATCATGTGTAGAGATTTACTTAATATGTTTTAAGTTCATCTGACCTTATTGCTGCTATAACACTTGGTGACTGTATTAAAGTTTTCTACTTAAAAGCCTTAATTCAGATGTAACTCCAGACCATGGTTTGGCACTGTAAATGAGCCAGGGGGATCTTCGGGCTCTTTATTTGACAGGTGTAAATATCTGCCTTTCTCCAGGGCGTCCCGAGAACCAGAGTGGGTAACAACAATGCAAAAACAATATAAACAATTTCATGAAACAAAACATTAAAAATTAAAACAACTTATGTCAACCAGCAGGGCATTCCCCCTTTGTCCAGGCTCAGGCTGTCCCAAAAGCTCTCTGGAACAGCTCTGTTTTGCAGTCTCACCAGGAAGGAAGGAGATGGGATCCCTGACCTCTCTCAGGGGTGTTTCAGAGGCATGTAGTAGCCACTGAAAAACTTTGAGCCTCAGGCACACTGTACCCTTGCCCATCCTGGCTGCTAACGTCATGTAGAAAACCACACAAATGAGCCCTTGATGAATATGGATCAGTCACTAACCCAGGACGCTTTCCTTCAAGCACTCAAACAGAGGTCATCCATCCACTACTCAAAAAGCTATCCCTAGATAAAAACAAAGTTGCTAATTCACAGCCAGTCTCTAATTTTCCCTTTCTAGGTGAAGCGATTGAGAGAATAGTGGCTGACCAACTCCAGGTCTTCCTGGATAACTCAAGGGCTCTAGATACTTTCCAGTCTGGTTTCAGGCCAGGCTGCAGGACAGAGATGGCCATAGTGGCTTTAGTTGATGCCCTCCACCTGAATGTAGACAACAATTATGCTTATTTGTTAGTCCTCTGGGATCTGTCTGTGGCCTGATATAGTACACCATACCATCCTATAGAGGCATTTGGAAGCCGAAGTAGCTATTAGGGGATGTGCCTTGGACAGGTTTAAATTGTTCCTCATGAATTGGACTCAAAGGGTTGCCGTTGGAGACCAGCTGTCTTCAGTTGGGAGTCTTGTGGAGTTCCTCAGGGTGTAATCTTATCCTTCATGTTATCCAACCTCTATATAAAATCTTTTGGAGAATTCATTCGTAGCCTTGGAATGGGATGTCATCAACATACGGCTGACACCCAGCTTTACATCGCTCTATCAAAATCCTCTGGTAATGCAGTAGAGGGTCTGAGCTGCTGTCTGACTGCTGTGGTTGAATGGCTGAAAGCAAATAAATTGAAACTAAACCCAGACAAGACAGAAGCGATGCTGGCTGGGAAGGCAGATGTCTTGAAGAACCTTTTACTTTCCACTGTTGATGGAGTTCAGCTAACACTTACTGACTCAGTTAAGAGCCTTGGGGTTATACCGGATCCATTGTTACTGCTGGAGAAGCGAGTTCATGCCGCTTCACAAAATGCTTTCTTCCAACTCAGCGTAGCCTACAAGATGGCCCCCATCTTAGAATCATAGAGTTGGAAGGGACCACCAGGGCCATCAAGTCCAACCCCCTGCAAAATGCAGAAAATTCACAACTACCTCCCCCACACACACACCGAGTGACCAGAAGATGGCCAAGATGCCCTCCCTCTCATCATCTGCCTAAGGTCACAGAATCAGCATTGCTGACAGATGGCCATCTAACCTCTTCTTAAAAACCTCCAGGGAAGGAGAGGTTACCACCTCCCGAGGAAGCCTGTTCCACTGAGGAACCGCTCTAACTGTTAGAAAATTCTTCCTAATGTCTAGACGGAAACTCTTTTGATTTAATTTCAATCCGTTGGTTCTGGTCCGACCTTCTTGGGCAACAGAAAACAACTCGGCACCATCCTCAATATGACAGCTCCTCAAGTACTTGAACATAGTTATCATATCCCCTCTCAGTCTTCTCCTCTTCAGGCTAAACATACCCAGCTGCTTCAACCTTTCCTCATAGGACTTGGTCTCCAGACCCCTCACCATCTTTGTTGCCCTCCTCTGGGCACGTTCCAGCTTGTGTACATCTTTTTTAAATTGTGGTGCCCAAAACTGAACACAGTACTCTAGTTGAGGTCTAACCAGAGCGGAGTAAAGCGATACCATCACTTCGTGTGATCTGGACACTATACTTCTGTTGATGCAGCCCAAGACTGCATTTGCCTTTTTAGCTACCGCACCACACTGCTGACTCATGTTCAGTGTTTGGTCTACTAAGACCCCAAGATCCTTTTCACACACACTACTGCTCAAACAAGTCTCCACCATCCTATAATTATGCATTTGATTTTTCCTACCTAAATGCAGAACTTTACATTTGTCTTTGTTGAAGTGCATTTTATTAGTTCTAGCCCACTTCTCCAGCCTGTCAAGATCATCCTGCATCTTGGCTCTGTCTTCTACTGTATTTGCTACCCCTCCTAATTTAGTATCATCTGCAAATTTAACAAGAATCCCCTCTATTCCTTCATCCAAATCATTTATAAAGATGTTGAACAACACAGGGCCCAGCACAGATCCCTGAGGAACTCCACTAGTCACTTCTCTCCAAGTGGATGAGGAACCATTAAGTAGCACTCTTTGGGTACCATCTGTCAACCAGTTGCAGATCCACCTAACAATAATAGGATCTAACCCACATTTTCCCAATTTGTCAACTAGAATACTATGTGGAACCTTATCAAAAGCCTTACTGAAATCTAGATAAACTATGTCTACAGTATTCCCCTGATCCAGCAAGGTAGTAACTTTCTCAAAGAAGGAGATAAGATTAGTCTGACATGACTTATTCTTGAGAAACCCCTGCTGGCTCTTAGTGATCAGATCCATCCTTTCTAAATGCTCAAGGATGGACTGTTTGATGATCTTGACTCAGCCAATCTGGCAACCTGGATCCGTGCCATGGTAACATCAAGACTTAGGCTTTCCAACCTCCAGGTAGTGGCTGGGGATCTCCCAATCTTACAACCGATAGAGATCAGTTCTCCAGGAAAAAAATGGCCGCTTTGGCAATTGGGCTTTTCTTTTTCTTCCAAACCCCACCCTCCTCAGGCACAACCCCCCAAATCTCCAGGTATTTCCCAGTCTAGAGCTGGCAACCCTAATGAATATATAGCCTCATGCTACATAATTACAAACTAATCCTTATTTGGACAATAATGTATCTTAAATAGAAAACTATCTTTAGATAGATTTTTTCTCAAAAAGCATTTTATTTTTTAAAATCTGATTTAAAGTTTTTAAAGTCTGATTTTTTAATTTATTTTTTAAAGAAAATCAGTGATTTTTACCCACCCTGTTTTATTAGATTTATGTCCCACATTACCAGGCCGAATTCAAGGAGTTGGCTATCACATACAAAGCCCTTCATGGCCTTGGACCCTCTTGATCTTTGGCCCTTCTCTCTCCCTGTGCTCTGCCACCACAATTTTGCTCATCCCAGCAGGGCCTTCTGCAGGTACCATCCTGCAAATGGGCAAAATCAATAACCACCCACATATTAATTCTCGTGGCCCTCACCTTATGGAATGGCCTCCCTGGCAAGGTAGGCTCCCAGTCTTCTGGCTTTCCGCAAACTATCCAAAACTAAACGTTCAGAGGGCTTCTTGCACAGGTAAATAGAACTGTACTGTAATGAAACAGTCAGAAAGTTGCACTGGTAAAGGGATAGGGACTGTGACTTACACCACTGTATTGCTACCTAACACTGTAAGTATGTGCCAGACTGGGTATGGTAATTTCTGCACCTCTTAATGTATCATATTTAAAAATTCATGCTTTGTTTCAGCTGGGTTTGAGACTTCTGTTTGTTTTCCGATTTCTGTAATCCAAACCCTATTGTATTGTTAATTGGAAGTCCCATACTGTTGATTGAACTTGACTTACACTATGTAATCTGCCTTGAGTCTTGGCGGGCTATAAATAACCAAATAACAACAACGTGCATTAGACAGTTGGGGGGGGGGGGAGGCTGTACTTTGCAAAGACTCAGGTTCAGTTACTGCTCAGCCCCTAACACTTATTTTGTTATCTTGGGCCAGTGTGGTGTCTCAGCTTTATATAATTCACAGGGTTGTGGTAATGAGCAAGGTGGGATCGGGCAGGGCACATACATTGACCTGAGCTCTGTAGTGGGAATGCAGGCTAAAAATGTAATAATAACATCCAATTCCCTTTTCCATTATGATTTGTAATGATGGGTTCACATACTTATTGATTACTAACAGTTTGATGCCTAGTAGCTGAATATGTCAACAGGCTACATTTGAAGTGATTTACTCACAGACTCAAGCTACCAGTTGATGTTGCAGTGAGCAAGTAAGGGGTCTGCTATAAGAACATAAGAAAGGCCATGCTGAATCAGACCAACGTCCATCAAGTCCAGCAGTCTGTTCACACAGTGGCCAACCAGGTGCCTCTAGGAAGCCCACAAATAAGATGACTGCAGCCGCATTATCCTGCCTGTGTTCCAAAGCACCTAATATAATAGGCATCCTCCTCTGATCCTGGAGAGAATACGTATGCATCATGACCAGTATCCATTTTTTACTAGTAGCCATGAATACCCCTCTCCTCCACGAACATGTCCACTCCCCTCTTAAAGCCTTCTTAAAACTAAGTGTGACTCTTCAGTAAAAACCTTCCTTTCAGTGGGAAGCCAGCCTTTTATCACTGAATTTATCAGTAAAGTGGGTGGCCCTTTGCCATTAACAAAAGTTAAAGCAGCAAAACCAGGCCTCCCACATACAAGGAAGGGATGTTGAAGTGCTTGAGGGACTTCCTAGGCATGCAGAAAAGCTTGTCTTTGTAACTGAACCAGAAGGCCCCCCTTCTGAATATGCTTCAAGATCGCAGAGAGCATTTGAGATGGAAAAGGGATGGCTTGCTTGAGCTCCAGGAATACAAGCATCCTGGAGGGGAGATCCTTAGTGGTGAGGCATTTACAGATTATTCCCCCCCACCCATCCTGCTCCTAGATTTATTATACAATGTAGCTAATACAGTTGGAAAGCTTTTCAAATAATCTTTGAGTTAGTTTTGTCATCCCTTTGGGTAGAAGGGGGAGAGGGCATGGTTTACCTGGCATATATTTAAGGAAGTGTCCACGGAATTTAAATTATGGAATGTTGAAAATGAACTGGGGGATGGGAATAATTGATTAGCAAGGAGGAGATGTGTGTGTAAAGTGCCACCAAGTTACAGCTGACTTATAGCAACCCCATAGGGTTTTCAAGGCAAGAGACAAACAGAAGTGGTTTGTGGTTGCCTGCCTCTGCATAGCAATTCTGGACTCCCTCGGTGTCTCCCATCCAAATACTAATCAGGGCCGACCATGCTTAGCTTCTGAGATCTGACAAGATCAGGCCTGCCTAGGACATCCAGGTCAGAGCAAGGAGGAGATTCCTAGCTTTTAATGCCAGAAGGTACCATTGTTAAAGCTTGGTTAAGCAATTTGCTTCTCGTAACTTGTTTGGGGATACCTGAAATTCTGTCTGCCAGTTAACAACCAGCCTGCTGTGTGTTGTAGTGCTATCCCATATGCTTCTGTTGGCATCCTTAAAAGCCTTGTGGTTAGAATTACAGTAAAACACCAGATAGTCCACTGTTAGTGAGCGGTATGGAAATCATCACCTTGGAAGTTTTCATTGGCATTAAACTTCCATAGCGAGAAAATTAACAGTAGTAATTCTAAATTTTTAGCAAAAATAGATTAATACCTGTATGCCTTAAAAAAGAATACCCATTAACATGGTTTCTTTCTCTCATGCTCAAAAAATTATTGCAGGAATGAAATATATGAAGGTCCAGAACCTACTATGATTGGCAACAGGTATTTTGAAAAGAATACTTCCTGACATGTGGAAATTGTATTTTGATGTACTAAAATAATAAAAATAGAGAAGCTTGAGTTATATTTCATCATAGATTTTTAAAAATATGTATCTGGTCTCCCACTAGAATTGGATATCAAATAAGTGGGGGGAAACTTAGCAATGATGAGGTCTAATTTTTGAATATTAAGTGTTATTTATGCTTAAATCCACCCATCTCACAGATTATCCACAACTCAAATCTCTTATACTCCAATTTAAAATAGGTGACAGGTGCGATTTTAACAGTACAAGGGGGCATAGTATATTTAGACAAAATTCCTGTCGAGCATGTATAAGCAGTTCAGAGCTACATCTCAGTGTTTTACAGATGAAAGTTCCCGTGTTCAATGCCAGGCACCCCTAGCTAAATCAGACACTATGGTGGCATAATTGGGAAAGACATGAATGCTAGAGAATTGTTGAGTCAATGGTTTGCCTCTGTGTGAGGCAGCTTTATATGAATGTTTGAAAAGTTCAAACTGTTGTCACTGAATCTCACCAGAGTCCCCTCCTTACTACAGCCATCATATCACATGGTTTTTGTACCAGCTGTGATCCCCAGCACAGCCTCTTTTGGTGATCAAAGGGGACCCCACTTTACAACTTTACAAGCAGAAAAGCCAACCCATCTGCTGTTATTTCTGTTCTATTTTGCATGGCTGTAGGGATAGGGACATTCAACTGGCCTCACAGATTAAGAACCTCAAAGTTACTATTGCACGAAAGTTTCCCTACCAGACTTATGAGCAATGGGGTAGAGTGGATGTACGCATGAACACATGAAGCTACCTTATACTGAATCAGACCCTTGGTCCGTCAAACTCAGTATTGTCTTCTCAGACTGGCAGCGAGTCACAGTCTGAGGTCTTCCACATCACCTACTGCCAGACTGTAACTGGAGATGCCAGGGATTGAACCCGAGACCTTGTCTGTCACACACAACATATGGCTCCATTTATTTATTGTTAATCAAAGATAGAGAAATTTCTTATTACATGGCTAATTGCTGTTGTCAGTAAACATTTTGTTTTCCTTTTTCAATTTTAAGCCTACACTCAAAATGATGGATTAATGTACATGTTTAAAATATATAGGCACTTTCTTACATGAGTGGATGCAAAGGTGTACTCTGAATGGGGAAAACTTGTGGAGGAGCGGTTTTTACACCACGTACTTGAGCTTTGGGTGAAAAAAGGAAAATTAAATCTTAAGCTACTGTACCATGTATAAGAGTTTGTGCAAACTCCTACACAAGCGAGGGAGCTGGTTTAGAACAGAGGCCCCCAATGTGGTGCCTGTGGACACTGCGGTGCCCGCCAACACCTTTCCTGGTGCCCACCAAGTGTTTTTAGAGAATGGGTGGGGTCAGTGGGGCTTTTGCACGCTAGGGCTTCTGATTGGCAGTGCAGATTTTTTAACAATTGCACCACTGCACAAGGATCTTCACTGTGTGACTGAAGGTAAGGTGTATATATGGAAGATAGTATTTTGAATAATATGTTCGTTTTAAAAAGCATCCTGTTAAGCAGAGCTTCTGCCTGAAATGTTGAAGAGTTTCTATGGGCTATGCATAAGCTCACTCCCTGAAATTTTGTTGTTGGATGTGCCTTCAGTGGCAGCCATTTTGTGGTTGCGCCTCCCCTCCAACCTGTCTCGGAATTCCTGAGGTGCTTGCAGACTGAAAAAAGTTGGGGACCCCTGGTTTAGAACCTATCTAGCACTCTGAACTCCTATACAAGCATTTGCAGAAATGCGCTAGTAGCTGTTTTCCATCTGCTCATAGCCCCATGTATTGTATCCTCCCTATAACTGTGTTTTAATATACAGATTTGTATACACATAATTAATTTTAATATATTCCACCAGACTTTAAGGAACTGCGCAAATGGTTTCATGCATATAAGGGATCTTAAGATGCGTATTTGTCTAACAGCAGCTCATGCTGCTTCACACACTGTTTTTGAAACTGAGGTTTTCTGAAGCAGTATGTGATATGGCGATCTGCTGTTCAAAGAAAGTCCTCCGTGTATGTTCAACCCCTTGAACCCACTAGATTCAGATGTATATTTATTTGTTGTACCACCAGGACAAATTCCATGTACCTTGAACAAATCATTAACCAATCAAAAACAAACAAAAAGAATGTGGGTAAGCACTTATACAGGAAGTTATTTCAGTTTTGAGAAATTCTTAATTACTTTATGAGAACTGGTAGTTGCGACAGGCGATTGATGCTTGCTGTTTTATTGATAGCAGCCACTTAATTTGCTTTTCACTGTGGTTCAGTAAGGTTTCAAAATAATGGCAAACCACCTCCGAATGTCCCTTGGCTTGAAACCCTGTGGGGTCGCCATGTCAGCTGTGACTTGACGGCCAAAATAATAATAATAGTGCCTCTTAATGAACTAAAACAATATATTAGAATTAGGTTTAGAGGGAGCCCTCTTACATGCTGTCAAGCTTTCAGCGGGGAGATTTTTTTAGAACTGTGCCTGCCTGTACCAACCTTCTTTTTTTGCTGAGGTGTTTTTGTAGGTTTCCTAATGGCATATTGGTAACCTAACTCCCAGTTGCTGGAGTCTGTAGGGCAGTGGTGACTGGAATCGTCTCATCAGATCCTCTAACCCCCTGAGAGGGGTTGCAAAAAGTAGATGCACACAGGCTGATGGAGGAGGAAACATCCCACTTCCTCTTTTTCGGTCTCCATTGGTTGCCTCCCCTCTACTCCCACTTGCTTTCCTGCCATCTTGCACCCTCTTGATTTTTTCTCTCGACATCCAATACTGCTCTTGCCAGACTTTCCTCCCTCTGCTCTTGCCACACCTGCTCCCCCCCCCCCACATACCTCATAAGAGCATAAGAAAGGCCATGCTGGATCAGACCAAGGTCCATCAAGTCCAGCAGTCTGTTCACACAGTGGCCAACCAGGTGCCTCTAGGAAGCCCACAAACAAGATGACTGCAGCAGCACCAGTTTACCTCCTGTCATTATCAGTCAGTTTTGGGTTTCTCTTAACAACCCAAAATGTCACCTGAAGTCCTTTTTCTGAGCGCTGACTAAGTATGTGCAGACAGCACTTTAATGTTTTGGGTCTTTTATTCCCACAGCTTTTTTTCGGGTTAACTTTTCAGATATTTTGCTAACCTTGCCTCCATTGTTGTAGAAGTGCTTCCCCAGTCAGTACATTGCCCAATTCCATGGACTTTCTGATCCATGCTCTAGTTTGGAGATACATGATACTACCCAGGAGCAAAATTGAAAACCTTTGGTCCTAAAGCCCTTGCATCTTTTGCAGTGTAGAACTTCTGGTTTTTTTTTTCTCAGTTCATGTAAAGACATTAGCCAAGATCACTTAGTAGGAGAATAAGTACCTAGGCCATTGCGGAAGCAAGGATTTATTGGTCAGAATAGGGTTTCTTCATGACTGCAAAGTGACCAATGTCTGGTTTGATAGTTGTCTGAATATTCATAAATTGTCTCATCCCTTTGTCCTTGTGCTGTTCTTTCACATAGACCTTTTCCACACACTCAAGTTACTCATGATTTTCTTGGGAGTTGATCTATGAGCACTGGAATCAGTTTGGGCAGGGTTCTTCATCTGCCCTCCCTGTGTATTTTTACAGTTGTGGAGTCAGTTTATTTTCTTCCGCACGTGGCTTAAATAATGAGAGTTATAAAGGGAGGGTGCTGTTGACATCTGTGGCGTTATAGCACCACCCCTTATTTTTTTTAAAGGCCCTAAAATATTGACACATCACTGTAGTCTTGTAATTATAATTTAAGCAGGTTCTCTGAATTCCCAGCTTTTATTTTTAAAAAGTAAGTCTCCAGTCACAAGAAAAACCAAACAAAGTGAAAGCTAACGGCAGAAAAATGCATGTGGAAATTGGGAGAAACCAAAGCAGTATGAGGCCAGGACTGACAAATAAAACACATGAGGAAAAGAGCATAGAAAAACAGGCTTTCACTAACTCAGAGTGCGTGTTAGATGTTCATTGATCCAAACCAGCATTTGTGGGTGCTTTGCTTGTTCACAACATAATTGGCTCTGTAGACTTCCTAAACACAGTAGTTGTTTGATAAACAGATGCGGTTGGATTCAAAAGAATTTTGCATATATAGTTGTGGCTGTCAGGTTCTTGCTCTCAGTTTTTTGCTCTCAACCTTATGTTGTGTAATATTGTGTGTGTGCGCGCAAAGTGCCGTCAAGCCACAGCTGACTTATGGTGACCCCTTGGGGTTTTCAAGGCAAGAGATGTTCAGAGGTGGTTTGCCATTGCTTGCCTCCTCGTGGGCTTAGAGAGTTCTGAGAGAACTGTGACTTGGCCCAAGGTCACCCAGCAGGCTTCATGCGGAGGAGTGGGGAATCGAACTCAGCATTACACCGCACTGGCTCGCTATGCACATTTCTAATTTTCTTTCTCTGGGATCAAATAAAGTACTATTTGTCCATACATACTCGACCAGTGCTTCAGGATCTAAGTCGGCAATGCATAGGAAGGATCAGTGGTCCAGTTTCACATGAGGGGCGCTCCTTTTTTGTTCTTTTTTTAGGAAGAAGAAATATATGGTTGGACTCAGCTATTAAACTTCTGTTTGATCAGGGTTTATTGCAAGTATACTGTTTCTGTTCACAGTTAATCATGGTTTACTTTTAATTTTATTATCATTTTTCTTTTTTGTAGTTGAATGGCATTAAAATGGTGGATGAACCTATGGAGGAAGGAGAACCATATTCCTATAATGTAAGTACGTTTATGGTAGTTTATAATTGTAAAGATGGGAATCACCATCAAATAGTTTTATATTGTTTCATATAATTTTCTTTGAAAAGTGTGCATGCTGCTCTAGAAACCAAGCAGGCAGACCTCTGGAGGGTAAAATAAGTAAAATGAAAAGTATGGGATATCAACCCTTGTTCCTTCAACATGAAATTGACATGGTTTCTCGTTTGCTATGACATGCTGAGGTTATATTGGAAAGATTACCTTGCCTCTACATATGTGAAGTAAGTGTAAGCATTCTCAAGATTTTCAATACTGATGCAAGGAGTAGGGTGGAGGCCGCTTCCTTGCATGACCACCTGGGAACCATTCTTTCTTGCCACCAGCAATCAGGTTAGTAGCTAATTACAATTCTTGCTGAGAGAAAAGATGGTTCTCAAGGTTTGGTGACTAAGCATGCACATAGAATTTAAATACAGCTCCTTCTGAAACATCAAGTTACTTTTGAGAAATACCAGACTAACATGGTTCAACATTCTTGGTCAGCTATTTCCATTTACAAGTAACCTGTCCAAACTTGTTTTGTGTAGGAGTCAGAAGCATTTTGCTTGTTTTTTGAGACTGCTTGGTGTTTCTGATACCTGACCTGAAAGTAAAGCCTCACACAGCCCATTCCTGAGTTGGGGGGCTGAAAGTGTTCTGGGGGCGGCGTGACCAGCATAAGTGGCCTCTTATCATGAGGGCAGTTCTGTCGGCGCCTAGGCGCCACAGAGCTCCACGCCGCTCCTCCAATGCCACAGTCTCTTTGGAACCTAAATCCTGGAATAGAAATGCGGCACTGGGGGGGGGTCGTTCCTGGGGGCGGAGCTGATGATAGCTTCCAAAGCCCCTCTAGGCTGGGAACATCTAGAGCAAGAGCGTTGCGGTGCAGGATTGCTGTTCTCCCACTGAGCTCAGAGGATATCTTATCAGCGGGTTTTCCGTCCTATCCACTGGGAGGCAGGATCTAAAAATTCTTTGCTTCCTGTCTCCTGGCTAGGACTGCCCTCTGATTGCCAGTTCTCTTCCTGCCTCGGAGAAGCAGGCTTGGGAGTTAGCTCCATAGCATCTTCTCCTTTATCTACCTTTTTCAATATCCTTACCATTCTGACTCATATACTACAGTCTCTATTTTGTCTGCCTTGCTGTCTTTGTTTCCCCTCTGCCAGCAACCTTGTTTGTGTCGTCTTTTTCCTGTCGAGTGTCTCACCTCCCCCCCTCTCCCCCCCTCTCTTCTGTTGGCGGGGAAGATGTCTGAAGACGAGGGAAGAGCTTCCATAGAGCTCCTATCTGGGGACGAAGAACAAATAGAAGGTCTGCTGTCCCCCCGACAAAAGGGGAAGATGCCGCAACAGCCCCGTGATGGGGAATTGTACCATGAAGGGGAGATGGCTGCTCCAAAGCGGAGGCCGCAGGCGGAGGCTGACGAAAACGGTGTGAAGAAAGCGCGCCAATCCAAGATGGCCGCCCCAACTCTAGTAGGCACCCTGGGTAGTAGTGACCACGTACTCTTGGAATTTACAATCTTGGGGAAAGGAAAACCTGTACGTAGTCAGACATATAGGTTGGAGCAAATTTTAACAAACTTAACCTTATGCTAGGTAGAATCCCATGGTCGGAAATACTTAAGGAGAAGGGAGTTGGTGTTTCTTAAATATGAAATACTGAAGGCGCAATCCCAAACCATTCCTATGAGAAAGAAAAATGGGAGGAGCCTAAAGAGGCCTGGGTGGCTCCATAAACAGCTTTTGAAAGAGTTGAGAAATAAAAAAGACTCATTTAGGAAGTGGAAGAAGAGCCTTATAACCAAAGAGGAATATAAACAAATAACTAGTGCTTGTAGGGAGAGTGTTAGGAAAGGTAAAGCTCAGTATGAACTTAGGCTAGCGAGAGATGCTAAACGCAACAAAAAAGGGTTCTTTTCCTATGTACAGAGTAGGAGTAAGAACAAGGACAAGATAAGCCCATTGCGTGGACCGGAAAGTGAAATTGTAACAGGAAGTGAAGAGAGGGCAGGACTCCTCAATTCCTACTTTTCCTCAGTCTTTTCTCGTGCTCAACATGGCATAAACAGAACATGTGATGAGGGAAGGGATTTGCAGCCTAGAATTGGCATTGGGATAGTGCACAAACACCTGGTTTCTTTAAATGAAACAAAATCTTCTGGGCCAGATGAATTGCACCCAAGGGTCCTTAAAGAACTTGCAGATGTAATTTCGGAACCTCTGTCCATTATTTTTGAAAAGTCTTGGCAAACAGGTGAGGTGCCAGAAGATTGGAGGCGGGCAAATGCTGTCCCCATCTTAAAGAAGGGGAAAAAGGAGGATCCGGGTAACTACCGACCCATCAGCTTGACGTCTATACCAGGAAAAGTGTTTGAACAAATCATCAAACAGTCAGTCCTTGAGCATTTAGAAAGGATGGATCTGATCACTAAGAGCCAGCACGGGTTTCTCAAGAATAAGTCATGTCAGACTAATCTTATCTCCTTTTTTGAGAAAGTTACTACCTTACTGGAATGCTGTAGACATAGTTTATCTAGATTTCAGTAAGGCTTTTGAGTATTCTAGTTGACAAATTGGGAAAATGTGGGTTAGATCCTATTATTGTTAGGTGGATCTGCAACTGGTTGACAGATGGTACCCAAAGAGTGCTACTTAATGGTTCTTCATCCACTTGGAGAGAAGTGACTAGTGGAGTTCCTCAGGGATCTGTGCTGGGCCCTGTGTTGTTCAACATCTTTATAAATGATTTGGATGAAGGAATAAAGGGGATGCTTATTAAATTTGCAGATGATACTAAATTGGGAGGGGTAGCAAATACGGTAGAAGACAGAGCCAAGATGCGGGATGATCTTGACAGGCTGGGGAAGTGGGCTAGTACTAATAAAATGCACTTCAACAAAGACAAATGTAAAGTTCTACATTTAGGTAGGAAAAATCAAATGCATAATTATAGGATGGTGGAGACTTGTTTGAGCAGTAGTGTGTGTGAAAAGGATCTTGGGGTCTTAGTAGACCAAACACTGAACATGAGTCAGCAGTGTGGTGCGGTAGCTAAAAAGGCAAATGCAGTCTTGGGCTGCATCAGCAGAAGTATAGTGTCCAGATCACGCGAAGTGATGGTATCGCTTTACTCCGCTCTGGTTAGACCTCAACTAGAGTACTGTGTTCAGTTTTGGGCACCACAATTTAAAAAAGATGTAGACAAGCTGGAACGTGCCCAGAGGAGGGCAACAAAGATGGTGAGGGGTCTGGAGACCAAGTCCTATGAGGAAAGGTTGAAGGAGCTGGGTATGTTTAGCCTGAAGAGGAGAAGACTGAGAGGGGATATGGTAACCATGTTCATGTACTTGAGGGGCTGTCATATTGAGGATGGTGCCGAGTTGTTTTCTGTTGCCCAAGAAGGTCGGACCAGAACCAACGGGTTGAAATTAAATCAAAAGAGTTTCCGTCTAGACATTAGGAAGAATTTTCTAACAGTTAGAGCGGTTCCTCAGTGGAACAGGCTTCCTCGGGAGGTGGTAACCTCTCCTTCCCTGGAGGTTTTTAAGAAGAGGTTAGATGGCCATCTGTCAGCAATGCTGATTCTGTGACCTTAGGCAGATGATGAGAGGGAGGGCATCTTGGCCATCTTCTGGTCACTAGGTGCGTGTGGGGGGGAGGTAGTTGTGAATTTCCTGCATTGTGCAGGGGGTTGGACTTGATGGCCCTGGTGGTCCCTTCCAACTCTATGATTCTATGATTCTAACTCCCCGTTAGGCCCAAAAGGGTTTCGAGGGTGAGGAGTATACCTGTGATCCTGGCTCCAGAGGAGATCATGCCACAAGAGCAGAGCTTGGTAACGTTGGTGCCTCTTTTTCTCATTTCTCACCGGCGGGGGGGCGGAAAGCCACAGCCTGGTTGTGCTTTTACGTCAGGCCCTTAGAGAGGAATTTGCACAGTTTGACGGCCCTTCCAGGGGGAGACTATCCGACTCTAGGGATTCATCGCCAGTTTCCATGTATTCTACCCAGTCGGGCTCAGAACATGGGGAGGTTACCAGAGACTCCGATCGTCCCTGGCTCACTAGAAAGCGGCTAGAAAGGCGGCAGTACCATCCAGTAACAAGGCAAGGTCCCCTTCCCCTCGTCTAGAGACAGTGAGAAGGAGGAGGGGGAGTTCGCCTCCGGAGAGGAATCTACTGGAGGGTGCTCAAAAGACCAAGATCACCAGACTTGCCTCTTTGCTGGGGAGGACTATCAGTCCCTATTGACTAAGGTGATGGCTGCCTTGGACCTCCAGGAAGATGTGGAGACAGAGGCAGTTAAAAGCAAGTCTAAGTTTAGAGGCACTAAGGAGTTCTTCGCTAGGTTGAAGACTCACTCTCGATTGGTGCCCTTCCCAGAATATTTCGAAGACCTCTTAAAGGCAGAATGGGATAAACCCCTCTCAAACAAACAGCTCCCCGCAGCAGTTAAGAAGACACCCTTAGTAGAAGCTCCTGTGGCTGCCCTGCAGTCGGCCAACCTCCTCTCAGAGGACGGGGTGGGCAACATAAAGGACCCATTGGACAGAAAAATTGATTTTGCATGCAAGCGAGCTCATGAGGCCTCTGCCTTATCCATACAGGCTTCAGCCACTACTGCTCTATTTGCATGTGCCTCCATCATGTGGATTTTCTTCACCGTCCTAAAGAGAAATGGGGACTGGCATGGCATTCTGAATCTGAAACACGTGAACAGATACATTTGGCTCATGTACTTCAGGATGGAGACTCCCCGGTCCATAGTGGAGGCACTTCTTCCCAAGGCGTTCCTGATGTCTGTAGACCTGACGGAAGCGTATTTACACATCGCAGTTCATCAGATGCATCGCAGGTCCCTCCGTTTTGCCCACAATCAACAGCACTTCCAGTTTCGAGTGCTCCTGTTCGGTCTTTCATCTGCTCTGAGGGTCTTTTCGAAGGTCCTGGTGACTCTGGTGGCCCACCTGAGAGAGGAGGGGATCCACATAGTCCCCTACCTCGACGACATCTTAGTGAGTGCCCTGTCAGAGCAACTGTCAATTCAACATACAGCAAGGGGACCCTCTTTATAGGTGCTACGCCGGCACTTTGGCTATGTTGTTCTTGGCTGCCGCAAGGCTCAGGAATGAGCTGATGGTCACTTGTTACATTGTCCTTTTCACCCAGGGTTATTAGTGCTCCCAACCTTGAACTCGATGGCTCCTTACTCACAATAAATGCAAGCCCTCAGAGGCGGGCACCTATCCTTCACTTAGGTTAACCTGTAAAGTGCTACATAATTAATAAGATATGGATAGTTTAATTTAGGAAAGACCGTTCTCTTGGATATTAGACAACCATGATTCTGAATGCTTCCAGTGTGAATAATAATAGGTCAAGTCCACAGCTGATTTTGTAGAGGTGTACATATTTCAGAATCATTTGTTCCCTAGAAATTAAGGTATATAACTTGTGGTGGTAGCAGTAAGGCATCTAAATTTTTTTAAAGAGAGGACTGTTTTAATGTATTTTTACTGGTTCTCTGTGTCAGGCATATGTTTAGATGACGTTGAATATTCCTGACTTTTCTTTCATTTGGGAATATATTTTGTACTGTGGCAGTGAAATATATGTTGCAAACTGGCTAAGCTAGTGCGATGGCACAGGGTATTGTTCTTGAATATTCTGGCTAAATGGCGAACAAGGAATGTTTACAGAGCAGCTTTTGTATGGGAACAGAAAGTTGCTAGTTTGGCTGTAATGAAAGCCTCACAAAAGCCCTGCAGACAAGAGTAATGTGGAGGGGAAGGCTAAGGCCTTGGAAGAGGTCCCTGGAGAAAAGAAAAGCTTAGGAATGTGGAAGTGGGAGACCAAGTGAGTGAAGGAAAGGTGCAGAATAGGCAATGAAGCAGGAGTCCTGAGAAAGACGAGGAAGGCAACGGACAATGGCTACAGTACACTGAAATGAGACAGGCCTCTGAGGAAACTCAACAGCATTTAAAATGAGTGGCTGGGTTTCCAGGTCATGGGTGGTAGGAAGATGAGTACTAGAGAGGGTGGTCAAGAGGCAGCTTGGCTGAATAACCTAAGCAGTGGAGTGAAATACAGGACTGGTGGAAATGATTGCATGAGAAAAGAACAACCCTAGATGGAAAGTGGGAACAGGAAGGAGGTCAGAATTTAAAAAGGGTTTTGATAGTTGGGTGCTATGGATATAGGGTTGCTGAGTCTAGTAAATCTAGTTCTCAACAGAGCCAAATCTGTGGATACTTAAATTCAGAGACTGGGGCCATGGACAGACAAAGACAGGCCTTTATACAAACCTCAAAAAATCCCCAGGTTTGCTGAAAAATCTGAAATCTTAAAAAAGGGTTAACCCTGCAAATGCAAGGAGTCCCTGTAGCTTTAAGAAACAAATGCCGTAAGTGGCCAGTGCTAGGCAACCACAACAGTATTGCTGGCCTTCAAGCCTTGGTTTCTGTCAGTAAAAGGCAAGGTGAGGGGGGAGGGGCCTTTTCAGTGCTGTTTTGGCCTTTGAGGGAAGACTCATGGGGCCAGGCACAGCAGCAACCACCAGGTGACTGTCTACCATATGACCTGCCCATCTCACCTGGGGCCAGCTGCTTGCTACTGTTCAAGAGCAGCCACCCCACTAAAGCTGGTGTGGTGTAGTGGTTAGTTTCAGTCTAGGATCTGGGAAATTCAGCTTTGAATCCCCACTCTTGCTTGCTGTGTGACCTTGGGCCAGTCACACACTGTTAGCCTAATAGACCTCACAGGGTTGTTATGAGGATAAAATGGAAGACTGGAGAATGATATGAGGCTTTGGGTCCCCATTGTGGAGAAAGGTGTATGAAGTAAATAAATGAAGTAAATAAGATGGGGGCAGATAAAAGAAGGTTGGCTGATGGCTGGGAAGGAGCAAAGGGGAGGGGCCGTGGCTCAGTGGTAGAGCATCTGCTTGGCATGTAGAAGGTCCCAGGTTCAATCCCCAGCGTCTCCAGTTAAAGGAACTAGGCAAGGAGTTGATGTGAAAGACCTCTGCCTGAGACCCTGGAGAGCCGCTGCCAGTCTGAATAGACAATATTGACTTTGATGGACCAAGGTTCAGTATCAGGCAGCTTCATGTGTTCAAAAAATGAAGCAGGGAAAGGTGAGGATATGGGAGCTGCCAGGAGGAGGCAAAGAGGAAGTAGTGTGGGGAGGGGATATAGTGGAAAGTGAGGAACCCCCCCCCCTCCACAAGTCCTTACAGGTTTACAACTGCACGGCTGGGCCCAGTCCAGCTGGCACAGTGCAACTTGGCAAGAGTTTTCCCAGGGAGAGGCTGCCAGGTGTAGGGAAGGAGGGAAAGCTGAAAAAGGAGGTAGATAAAGGTAGGTTGGGGTGGGTGAGTGAGAAGGAGAAGAGAAAGCAGGTAAAAGGAAAGGGTATGGGGGCATTTATGGAAGGGAAGGATAGTGGAGGAGGAGGAAATAAGATGTCTCCCCCCCCCCAAGTCCTTGTGGGTTCCTCTGGTTGTAATACCTGTTGCATACAGTGACTGTCAGCAGCAAATAATATATAGCCTTTGCCCCATGGGCTGAAACTGAAAAACCAGACAAACAGGGAAAGGGAGTGGGGAGAGGAGGACAATCACTTTGACAACACCAGAATAAAGTGATGAATTCAACAGACAATTTAGAAAGGGCAAAGCTGAACTTTCCTTCCTGGAATTCTTACTGAGCTGAAGCTAGTGCAGTTACCCAGTAGTCGTTGGACCTTTGGCCATTGACAGGAGGCAGGTAATCCTTCCTTTCACCTATTGTAACAGGTGAATTTGTGAATAGATTGTTCTGAAACAATGAGAGAGAAAACATTACAGTTGCTCAACATCTGTTTACTCTCCTTGATAGTTATGTTCTGCTTCCGCTGCCCACGCTAAACAGCTGTTGAACTTCCAAGATCAGTTCCTTTCTCCTGTTACGGGGCTGCTGCTCAAAATTTAAAATATACTTGATGCAACTTTTTAGATGAATCAATATGATCACATTGCATACTGGATCTAAGAATTAGCTAGCTACAGCACCCAGATAGCGATAGGAAGGTATTATGTCATTACCACTGACTGTTGCATAAAAAGCGTTTTCTCTCATGGTCCTATTTTAAGACTTGAAGTGTCACTTCCACAAACTTGATTGTGATGTCAGAGCTCAGTGACTTAGTGGGTGTCAAAAATGAAACAGATGACTTTACCAGTGCACAAAAATGAAAGCAACAAGGTGGAATATTCCCCTTGAGTGTGACATCAGTAGCTATTAAAAAATTCATTAGATCTGATTGATATGTCTTCTATTTTTTTCCTTGTTACTAGGCAACTTGAAGGCAAGCATTTCTTTTCCCCCCTTGAAGCTAAAGTTGCCTTTTTATTATGCCTGAGAACAGTACTTAGAGGGCTTCTAATCTTAAGTAAGAGGCAGAATGGAGATCTGTTGCGTTAGTATACACTGGGAATTTTGAGGTACTGGTATCTGCTTTTTCACTTCATGGGTAAGGGGAATATTTAAAAAACAAAACAATTTTGTTAACTGTAATCTCAAGTAATCGTGATTTTGAAAACATGCTTATAACTTGTGTACCTGTCCTCACCAAGAGAAACTGGAGGCACTCGTTCATGCATGTTGCAGTGATAGCTTGATTGGCAGGTTATTGTCTGACGTGAAGTTCCTGCTTAGTTTGCGCACACACACCACGCCCCCGGTGATTGGTCGTTTCAAATTGACCAATGAGGGCCTTTCCTGCCCCGGGAAACGACCAATCACCAGGGGCGGGGGTGTTGCAAGCTAAACAGAAACAGGAACGTCTCCTGCATTTTCTGTTTACATGGATGGATTTGCACACAGTTTCGTTCCTGCTTTTCAAGGTAATGCGTACAGTTTCCTCCCAGCCTGGGTCAATTTGATCCTGGCTGAAACAGGGAATAAAGTGGGTTAAGGGACCATGCGTTTTTTGGCCTAAGTTTTCATGGGGAACTTGCAGCTGACATCCTCGTTCAAGTCCTCATTGGGAGAAGCACATGTTAAAGATAAACATATCGTTTGGGCCTCTGTAATTCTGCATAGGATTGCAGTGTCAGTGACACTGAGATTCTAAACCCATATAAAGGGGCCTGTAGGCCTTGCTGTGAGACAGCTAGAGCACCCATGTAGTTCAGCTGCTTTATTTCATGTTCTGTTGACTTACAAATCTTTCCTGCAGTCCTGTTGCTCTTTTAGATGAGAGTGCTGCTGCTCTCTGTGCCCTTGCCTTCAGAGGCGGGGCATGTGATGATCAGGGACAGCTTTTCCAGTGGAGGCACCTCACCTGGAGGCTTGTTTGGCACCTAAACTACTCTCTTTTAGGTGCCAGGCCAAAATATTTCTTTCCACTTATGTTTTTAATTAAGGGATTTATAGTAATCTTCTAGCCTGAGAACTGTGATGAGACTCTTTTTAAGCTGCTTGGTGTTTCAGTGCTGTTTTAATGCTCTGGCTATGCCTTTAGTGCAGGGTGTTTTAACAACTATGGTGTTTTATGTTTTTTATTTTGTAAGCTGCCTTGAATAGATTCTCTGGAGAGGTGGCATAGAATGAATTAATAATAATAATAATCAAAACTATTTGGAGGCATATAAGTTTGCAAATTTTAACAGTTAACTTCCTAAGGGTGAGAGATGTTTCGATTGCCTAATAGGGGTAGTATTGTAGAAGACGCCTTATACATGTTCAATAATCTGAGACCTGTATTCTGGTATCATCATTATTGCTGATTTTTTTAATATTGTGAAGCAAACAGAAGATTCAGGCAAGCCTAGAATCAGTCCATCTGTGGTTTTGTGTTTAGAGTTTGTAGAATGGAGAGCTTTTCTCCACATGTTTTCATTGACTGTTGCCCAGTTTCTGTGGTCAGCTGCTTGTGCATTTCAAGGCATGCTTTCCTCCTATTGAAATGCATAGTCTCATACATCATATATTTAACGCTAAATCTGAATCTTGGGGCGCAAATCTAAAATCCTGGGTCAGATCCCATGGTTTGCACAAAAATCTAAAAAAGAAAAAATCAAATCTTTAGAAGTTTGAAAATGTTTAACTACTAGGGGAAAACTGAGATCCTACAATGCTAGCGTGTCTCAGGGATGAAGGGGTGCTTAGCAACCTTATAAAGAAATCCAGCCAGAGCTGATAGAAAGTGCTGCTGCCAGGTGGTAGAGAGGATGGGGAAAGGGACACGGTAGCAGAGAATGTGGGGAAGCCCAGTAGGGGCCTGGTAGGCGGGTGAGTGCGTCTGGCAGCAACCAGAGAACATGCAAGGAAGGGAGGGAGGAGGTGATGGGGAGGGTGAGAGAAGTGCCACTGCTGGGGAAACTGAAGAGGTGATGGAGGGGCGAAAAGCAAGAGAAGGTGGCAGGGGAAATGAGAAAAGCAGTGTGGGGAGGGGGAGGGAATGTGACAGCGGAAGCAGAGGCAGGAGAAGCCAGATAAAGGGATAGGGAGACACTGAGAGTCTCACAGGTTCCTGCTTGTGTTTCTTGAATTTCGTGATGGTTCTGAAGGACTTTTTTTTTCTTGGAGGAAGGCGTTTCTTATCCTGGTGGTATCATAAGCTTTTTGTGAGGCAGAGACCACTATGTCAGATGCACAGAGTGTTAATGCAGTTTATCTGGGTGGTATCCTATTTTTTCAGTCCAGCCAATAGAGAGAGATCTTCTCATGGATGTTTACTGCTTGCATTTTCAGCAATATTTTCAGCTAGCCTAGTTTTATATTGTCACTTATAAAAGTTTCATTTTCAAAACATTTGGATATATGCATTTAAAGGCATTTGAAAATAAATCCTGTGCTTCAAATAATTTTCAAATGGAAATTGCTGTTCAGTTGATGCAGTTTGCCTTGCTTGTCTGCTTTTAAATTGTATTTGCACTGCAAATTACTTCTTGGTTTATTCCTGTATGTGTTCTCTCTGTCATACACAGTGCTATAACTTATACATTAATATCCAAGACAATACAATATTTGTAAAAGGAAAAGTTCTTGCATGCATGTATTACAAACCTAAACTACTTAGACTTTGATCCTGAATGTGTATACTGGTTGATCTGTTTGCCAAAGCGAGGGTAACATAACTTCCATGTTCTGATACCATCATTTGTAACTTTGAATTGACATAATGGTTGGTACATCTTTCCTAAGTACATACTTGCACATGCAGCAGTTTATAGAAACAGATTAAAAGAAGAAAAAGAGTAGGTTTTTACACTCCGCCTTTCTCTACCTCAGAGCGACTAACAGCCTATTCCTGATCTTGGGGCTGAAAGTGGAATGAAGGTGGCGTGACCCCTGCAACAGCGTAAGTGGCCTCTTATCATGGAATAAGGGGCACTTATGCTGGCGTGGGAGGCATTTCCCGCTCTGAAGGAAGGGCATCTTGATCTTTGGGTGTTTCTCGCCCATTGCTAGGGGTAGGCAGGACTTAACTAACAACTTCCTGTCTCCTGGGCGAGGAACGCCTCCACTTCCAGTTCTTCTCCTGCCTTCGCTGGGGTAGAGCGCGTATAGTCATAGCTGCAATCTAGCTTAGATAGTGAGGTGGATTAAGTTTTCCTTTTACCCTATTTTCATATCCAGCTGTTCTCCCTCCTTCCTTCCCTCTTGTCTGGGTACGTTTGTAGCTATTTTTAGCTCCCGGCTCGGCCGACTGACAGCTGAGCTGCGGGAGAAACCGCGACAAACAAAATGGCTGCCAGAACAGATGCATCAGAGGAGATTGAGCTCCTTTCTGATGCAGACCAAGAATTGGCCCTTAAATCGGCTCCCGCGCTAACCGCCCCTGCGGGCTATCAGAGAGGGAAGCTGGGAAGTCTTCGCCGCCTTCTGGCACAGCCAGCAAAATGACTAAGAAAAATAAAACTAACTGAGGGAAGAAAAACGGCAGCCGCAAGCGCTCGTTTAAGCAGAGGTCTGCTTCAACCTCTAAGGTCCCACAAATTAAATGGATGGAAAATCTTAAGCAAACGATAACGATAGAAGAATGGGAACAGATTATTCGGAAAAACCTCGAATTTACTTTATCCCAAAGTATTCAGGAAAATTGCTTAAAAATGCTGCACAGATGGTATATAACACCTAGCGATATTCAGAACATGAACAGCAAAGCTTCGGGACTATGTTGGAAGTGTCATAAAGTCAGAGGCACCTTCTTCCACTGTTGGTGGACATGTGAAGTTATACAGAAATTTTGGAAGAAAATCCACAAGAATCTTGAAAGCATTGTAAGACAACATAAAATATGACCCCAAACTATTCCTTCTGAATAAAACACCAGATACCTTGAATCAGGAGACAACAGATTGTATTAAAATATCTCGTAACGGCGGCAAGAGTAGTTCTTGCATCACTATGGAAAACAAATAAGACACCAACACTGCAAGCATGGTTGGACAAGTCCCTAGATTATAGTACTATGGCACAATTAACAGAACACATGAAAGATAATTCACAAGAACAGAATTATGAAAGATGGAGATCTTTTTATGAATTTATTAAAAGCACCAAACAAAAGGTTTAATTAAATTAATATATTATTTGGTTAAAGAATAAATGAAAAACAGTATTATAAAGAGGGGTAGAGATTGTTAGATATCTACAAAATGACATGTAAACAATATTATTTTCCCTTTCCCTATTATTTTTTCTTTTCCCCTGTATATTTACCTATCAATGAAAAATAATTAAAAAAAGAATAATTAAAAAAAAAAAGGAATGGGCCCTTAGTGTCATAGCGGCACATGTATTCCAGTGCCATATAGCACCTAACCATGATTAAAATCAGTAGGGGACAAAGAATGGGAGTGGAATTAACACCAAAGAGAAAAAGAAGTGCCTAGGAAGAGAGAGAAATAGTCCAGACAAGAGACAAAGTCTCAGGAATGAACATTTTATTATAACATACAACATGCCAAAAGCACCCTCTGTTATCTTCATGGGAACTTAAAATAAACAGCTTTTTTTTTGGAAACTGTAAATGCAAAAATGATGTAATAAAAACCTCTAAGGTCCCTGCCGGATCCTCTGCGGCGCCTTCGAATGGGGAGCCCAAGAAGTTGTTGGAGGGTAACGTATTTCCCCCTTCTAAGAATCCTACCTTTGAGCAAGTGCATGATATGATTGAGGGCTCCATGGAAAGGCATTTCCAGAGGCTGCAGGCTCTTATCCTTCCCCTCCAACCGAGTTACCCTCATCAAGGCTTCTTCCAACCTTATTCACAGGGGGCCCCACTCAGTTTGGCGGAATGGGATAAACCCCTCCACAATAAGCAGTTCTCTGGCAGTGCCAAGTAACTGTATTAGATGGCCTCATATGCTATGGATATGCTGGAGTTGCCCATGATGGATGCTCCTATCTCTGCCCTTCAATCCTCTGACCTCCTAGCAGAGGATGGAGTGGGATTTATTAAATATCAACTGGATAGAAAAATCGAGTTTCTTTCCAAAAAGGTGCATGAGGCAGCGGCACTGTCTATTCAGGCCAACACCTCTATAGCTCTCATGGCTAGGGCTTTGAATGCTTGGATTAAGAAGCTCACTCAGCTTCTCCCCACTGCAGATAAAAAAATAGCAGAAGGTCTCTCTCGGGTATTAAAGGCCTCTTCCTTCATGGCGGATGCATCTTTAGACGCGGTGATTTTTGCTGCTAGAGCGGTGGCCTCTAATACAGCCATACGCAGGGCCTTATGGGTAAGACCATGGACGGCTGAGTACAGATCCAAAACCATGTTAATGGCTCATCCCTACAAAGGCGGAAAGCTATTTGGAGAGAGGCTGGATAAGATACTTTCTGAACTTAAGGATAAGAATAAGGCGATTCTTAAGTCTTATAAAAAGGGACCCTGCTTTGTCATTACTCTCATCCCTTTCGATCCTACCATACCTTATCTAGGTTCAGACAGGATCAGAGACACCCACATTGGTCGTCTCAGAGAGGGTCCTTTTTACGCTTTAACCGGTTCCAAACACAGCCCTTCCGGGCAGACAAATCCGACAAGTTCTCCCAAGGGAACAAACAGTGACGCCAGGCCCCCAGTGGTGGGGGGAAGGTTACAACTTTTCCTTCCACAATGGTGCCACTCCCAAACGGATGTCTGGGTACTACAACTGATTCAACAGGGATATCTAATAGAATTTCATTGCAAGCCCCCAAATCGATTCATCACCTCTTCAAGCTACCGCAGTGCTGTGAAACATCAAAGAACTATGGAAGCCATCTCTCATCTGCGCCAAATTGGGGCCATAGAGGAAGTTCCTGTACCGGAACGTCTCGAAAGGGTTTATTCCACCTTTTTCACAGTCCCCAAAAAGAATGGGGACTGGGGAGCTATCCTGGACCTCAAATTCCTCAATCGCTTTGTTCAGGCCAAGCACTTCCATATGGAGACTCTGAGAACCGTTGTAGAGGCATTGCGTCCGAACTCCTTTATGGCTTCCATAGACCTTACCGAGGCCTACATGCACATCCCCATTCATCCATCCCACCGCAGCTTCCTGCGCTTCAGTTATATGGACCTTCATTTACAGTTCTGGGCAATCTCCTTCGGCCTGACATCAACCCCCAGAGTTTTTTCCAAAATAATAGTGGCCATCGTGGCATTGCTGAGAAAGGAGGGGATCCAACTGCATCCCTACCTAGGTGACCTCATCTGTGCTCCCTCACACGAATTGCCCCTACAGCACACCAGCCGGGTCATCTCGACGCTCGAGATGCATGGTTACCTTATAAACCAGACCAAAAGCCTTTTAATCCTGACGCAGAGGATCAAGCACCTGGGAGTTATCATAGACTCCACTACCAACTTAGTGTATCTTCTGACAGACAAGGCTCGCAAGATTGCAGCCGTGGCCAAATCTGCAGTAAAATCATCTTGACATCGACTCATGACTCTGTCAAGGCTCCTAGGCCTCATGGTGTCTTGTCTAGGCCTGATTACCTGGGCGCAATTTCACTCCCGACCTCTTCAAGCAGCACTGCGTCCCTTTCAACTGTTCATCACACATAAGATAGACAAGACTTTCTCCTTGGACCCGGTGGCCAGGGCGAGTCTTTCCTGGTGGACCAACGTCACCAACCTAACTGCAGTTCAACCGTATCTACACGATCAGCCAATTCAGGTGTTCACAGACACCAGCCTCGAGGGCTGGGGAGCCAAGGTGGAAGGCTCCTTCACTCAAGGGGTATGGAGTCAGCCAGAATCTTCCCTCCACATCAATCTCCTCGAACTCAGGGCAGTGCACCTAGCTCTCCTCAAATTCCACGACCTGCTTCAAAACGAACATGTCCTCATAAGGACAGACAATGTGGCAACCAAAGCCCACATCAACAAGCAGGGTGGGTCTCGCTCCTCTCGCCTACATCAGGAGGCTGTGGTCATTTTGCTCTAGGCCGAAAAACACCTTCTGTCTCTGAGGCCAGATGCGATCAATCCCATCTCTCCCAAGCTCCCTCAGTTGCTGGAGTTTCTTTAGGATGGTACACAACAGGGTCTTCAAGCGGCTGCCTTACGGAAACAGGTGTCTGCAATTGCCACGGTTTACCCAAGACTTGACGGGACTCTGCTGTCATCTCACCCCCAGATTAAGGCCTTTATTTTAAAAGTGGCTCAATCTACCCATCCTGTGTCACACCCACGTGGAGACTGAATACGGTGCTGTCGGCTCTAACCAAAAGTCCATTTGAACCTATGAGGGAAATCCCCTTATGGATGGTGAGGATGAAAACCTTATTTTTAGTTGCCATAACCTCCGCCAGGAGGGTATCCGAATTTAGTGCCCTTTCTATCCGCAAGGATTTATGCGAGTTCCATAAGGGCAAGATTGTTGTACGGACTGACCCCTCTTTTGTTCCCAAAGTGAATTCTAGATTTCATCAGGCTCAGGAGATTCACCTCCCTTCCTTTTGTCCCAATCCTTCCACTCTTAAGGAACGGAATTCGCACTCATTGGACTTGCGCAGAGCCATTCACATTGACATTTCTAGAACTGAATCTATTAGGAAAACAGAATTTATGTTTATTTCCATTTTGGCACCCAACAAGGGTCTTCGCATGTCCCGACAGGCCATAAGTACATCAGTTAGACTATGTATCAGGGAGGCTTACCTAGCCAGTGGTCTCCAGGTCCTGAATGGTATCACGGCCCATTCATTGCGGAGCGCAGCCACCTTGGCCGCCTTTTTCAAACAAGCCTTGTCTGAAGAGATATGCAAGGCTGCCACTTGGTCCAATGTGACCACCTTCTTTGGACATTATTGGATCAATACCTTGGCCTCCGCTGAGGCGGCATTTGGCAGACGCGTCCTACAACACGTGGTAGAAGATGATGAGGATTAAATTCCCACCCGTTACATCATTGCTCTTGGATATCCCAAAGATCAAAATGCCCTTCCTTTAGAGCGGGAAAGGTACATTGTTTACTCACCGAGAAGGTCCTTTCCGCTCTGAAGTAGAAGGGCATCTTGTCCACCCGGAAATGGAAGCATCATCTTCCAAGGGTGGACGGACGCACGCACACCAGTCTGACATACAGATCCGATTGACCTCATAGTATTTAGAGTCGTCTTTGACTAGTTCTACGTTTTATTGTTCAGTTGACTGTTGTTTGTTGTACTCCTTGTTTTGTGAGTGCACTTCCCCTGTCTCTCGAGCTCACTGTAGAATAACTGGAAGTGGAGGCGTTCCTCGCCCAGGAGACAGGAAGTTGTTAGTTAAGTCCTGCCTACCCCTAGCAATGGGTGAGAAACACCCAAAGATCAAGATGCCCTTCTACTTCAGAGCGGAAAGGACCTTCTCGGTGAGTAAACAATGTACCTTTCTGCTGGCACCAGGGCGACGTGGAGCAGCCTCTCCAGGACCTAAATCCCGGAAGAGAACTGTGGCGATGGTGTGGGGGGCATTCCCAGGGGCGGAGCTGACTTTAGTCAGCTTCCTCACCCCTTCCAGCCCGGGAACGCCCCCTGCAGAAACAGGGGTGCTGCGCCAGCTTTTTGGGGATATTTTCCGTATTTTCTATTTTCTTTTTTTAAAAGGCGTTTTTCGCCTTGCAGCGGCTGGGAAACCTCTTTGGAGGCACTGTGGCGGTGACTTGGCCACGTTGTCCTCAGCTGCTGCAAGGGTCAGGAATGGGCTGTTACAATCACATTCCCTTCCTCCCCCCCACAACAAGGCACCTTGTGAAGTAGGTGGGGCTGAGAGTGTTCTGAAAGTGATTGGCCCAGGGTCACCCAGAAAGCTTCATGTGTAGGAGTGGGGAATCAAACCCAGGTTTTCAGATTAGAATCTGTCACTCTTAACCAGTACACCGTGCTGGTTTATACAATATTGTTAGTCTGATTAATACTGTGAATTTATCTTAATATTAACATTTGCACTTGCACAGCCAGTGTGGCACAGTTGACATTGGTCTAGGACTAGAGAAACTTGGGTTCATTTCCCACCCAGCCATGTATCTCAGTTGTGACCTTGTGCCAATCAAATTCTCAGCCTAAACTACCTTGCAGGTCTCTGGGGAGGCTGCATTTGATAACCTGAATTCCTTAGAACATAAGGAGGTATAACATGTTATATATAAAATTTGCTGTAAGAGAACAATAAAGCAGGCTAATCTCTAATTTCTAAAATGGAAGCCTAATGTGCAAGATTAGGGTTACGTATACATAATGCTAGAGTTTACACACTTATGTCTCTAGGGCCGTGTTGGCGAACCTATGGCACGCGTGCCACTTCCGGCACGCGTAGCCCTCTTTGCCGGCACGCGTGGGTGAGCTCCAAAAGGCCTCCTGGGTCGTCTGTGCCCCTCCCTCTCTCAGCTGAGCTCCCCCCCCCACCGTCCGTGCGTCGGCGGGTCAGCTTCCTGCCACACACGCGGCTGGCTTCTTCCTCTTCCCCCACTCTTGCCCCGCAACAGCTGATAGGCGGCGGGGAGGCCAGCAGCAACGAGGCGGGGCCTCCTCCTCTAGGCTCCAGCAGCAGCTCCTCATCACTGCCTTCCTCCTCCTTGTCCCCCTCAGGCGGCTCCCAGCAGTCCAGCTCCAGGCTGCAGCCGCCACCGTCCTCCTCCTCAGGCGCCTCTCCCCCTGCCATTTTTGCCCGCCTCCTCCTCCGGGCGCTCATGGAGGGCCAGGCGGCCCCTCAACAGCTGCGCGTCCGCCGGAGAAAGGCCTGCCATCTCCCGCCGTCCTCCCCCTCTCCCCCGTTCGCGCTCGTCCCTGACTCCTGTGGTAAGCTTGTGGGGTAGCCGGAGCCACCCTCGTGTCCTCCGGCTTGGGCGTGGCTGCGTGGCCTCTGCCTTCTCCCTCCCCGCCCCCTAAGGTCGCCCGCAGGCTGGCGGGGTCGCAAGTGCTGGTGCGCTCGCCCTCGCTCTTGCCGCCCCCTCCTCCCCTGCCCCCGACAGCAGGTGCCCAATGCTGCCGCACCAGGGCCCAACGTCTCCGCCGTCCCGCGCCGTCGCCTCGCCGCCTCCCCAGAGCTGCCGGTAAGGGGTGGGGAGAACTTCGGGTGTGCATCCTGGAGCAAGTCCTGGGTGGGGCTTGAGGCCCGACCCAGGACACTTCCTTCCTTCCTTACATCCTTTCTTCCCCAGTTCCTTCCTTCTCTTTCCTTTTCCAGTTCCTTCATACCTCTTTCTTTCTTTCTTTCTTTCTTTCTTTCTTTCTTTCTTTCTTTCTTTCTTTCTTTCTTTCTTTCTTTCTTTCTTTCTTTCTTTCTTTCTTTCTTTCTTTCTTTCTTTCTCTGTCCCTCCCCCCTTTCTTTCTTCCTTCCCCAGTTCCTTCATTCTCTTTCCATCCCTCCCCCTTCCCCTACTAGGGCTGCCAACCTCCAGGTGGTGGCTGGAGACCTGGCAACCCTAGCAATAATGTCCAGTATTCAGGTTAAATTGATGTATTGGCACTTGGCGATAAATAAGTGGGTTTTGGGTTGCAGTTTGGGCACTCGGTTTCTAAAAGGTTTGCCATCACTGCTCTAGGGAACTGAGATGTATATGTTGATAATTGCTTCCCCATTGCCACTGTAAGAAGCTGACTCTAGTGATCCTGTAACTGCATCCCAAAGAGCTCTTGGGCCGTGGCACTGCCTTACCCACCACCCTCCAACTTGTGGGTTCTGTGCAGAAGGGAGGGGGTGAACATTCACAAACCCCACTTCTTCAATTTGCATATCTTTCCTTCAATTCTAATTCCTTCTTTTGCCACAAGAGGATGTTTTTTCCAGAGCAAACATTGTGTTTACTCCTAACTCCCATTTCTCCTTTCCTTTGCATTTGTTGCATATTTGCAGACAGTAATTTTTTATGAACCTTTATGATTTTCCCTTTAATGGAAAAGCACCTATCTTCTTTTCCAAGTAATGATGCAACACTTTCTCAACTGCTATAGTTGTCTTCTGAGGCCCTGCTTTGGGTGCCCTGCCTTCTGAGATTAGAAGGGTGGCAACCTTCTTGGTCATGGCACCAAAACCATGGAATTCACTCCACAGAAATATTCTTCTGTCTCATTCTGTCACTATCTTCTGTCAGCAAGTGAAGATTTTTTTTGTTTCATTTGGCATTCCCTCAATGACTCCTCCTTCCTGCCCTGTGATTTCACAATTGGTTGTCTGTGCTTTAAAATATATATTTTACTTGTGATTGTAGTTGGGTTCGGTGAAGTATTTTTATAATGCTTGTTTTAATTGTTAGCCACCTGGTGGCCCCATGGGGCAGAAAGGTGGGGTATAAATTTTGTAGGTAAATAAATATATTGAGTCTTAAAGGTAGGGTTGCTTGGCCCAGCCTAGCAACCAGCGGGAGACCGGGGGGGGGGGACATTGGTGTGTGTGACTTACAGTTGACACGCCTTTCTAAGAATAGGCTGAATTTCTAGAGGCCTAATATCCATTTTTAAGCATTTCATTTTTCCCCCATTTCCACTCAGAGTAGTGGTGGGAAACAGCTTGATGTGGGGAATCCCCTTGCCCTCACGGTGGGCTGGCAACCCTAATTAAAGGCGATTAATTCATTGGTAGTTACTGTTGGTTTTGCCTAAATAGGATGAAGGATGTGTGAAAGAGATACCTATTACCCACCATGTGAAAGAAGGATGTGAAAAAGCAGACCCTGCACAATTTGAATTACTTAAAGTCCTTGGTCAGGGATCATTTGGAAAGGTAAGGCACAAGCAGCTTTTTATTCTAAAATTTGCATGTTAAGAACTAGTGTTTTTATCCAAATAATTCATCCTTCAGAATATTTTCCTGTAGCTATGATGTAGATTGCTGCAAGCCACCTGCTTCCTGTTGCAGTTCCCTGTGCACTACAAGATGCTCTAGCAATGTCTTGTGATTTTGTGATGGGCTCTGTAGTACTCCTTGATACAATTTCTTGCTGTAGGCTACTTGCAGATTTAGTCTTTAGTCTAATCATGGCATCTTTTACTGGTTAGAATTCCTAGTGCATCATTCTGTCAATGCTCACATGTCAATACACACATTTTAATGAAAGAATCCATAGCTATGATGAGTCATGATGTTACTGATATTTTTAGAAGAACATTGAGCATAGCATCTTATCCAAGTGGTGACACATTTTTTACAAAGGCAGACTTTTTGTAAGTGGTTCTTGCAGCTGTAGGTATTTTGCAGCTTTAATAGCTAAACCAATCTTTATAATAACTGCTGAAGGTGATTACCTTTCTTCTTGCATGCTGTTGTGACGCTGATTACCGTACCTGCCCCTCATAGCTTTTGAAGGGGAGAAAGTATTAAGTAGATAAAGAAATCTATTAATTGTCACTGTTTTCTTTCAAAAGAATGAAAAGTGAAATGTTGAATGCTGGTTCTGAGGTATTGGTAGGAATATAGGGTGTGCATACAGCAAAGTATAAACTGTTCTTGGATCAGCACTTTAATTACTTAAACACTTTCGCTTTTGATAAAACTTTGAATAATCTATGCATCATTGTTCTTTGATTTAAATAACCTTTCCGTAATTCAGGCCTACGCTACACACCCAGTACAATTTTTTCTCAGCCACTTCATGATGAATAATATACTTTGCTTTGTGTAGAAGGAGGAGTGCTTGATGAAAGAAGCATATTTGATTTAAGAGTAAATGCTTAGGCAAAATAATTGAAAGCTTTGAAAGTGTCCTTTAAACATATGTGTGTTCATCTGTTGCACCTTTGCTGAGACATTAAAATGTGCAAGTGTTTTTGGAGTGAGTTGCTAGATTCTCCTGAATACAATTTAAGAATCTTACTGCATTTTTTGCTTTCTCATTAGCAGTTTCACATATCATAATAATATTTACAAATTTTGCTGTTACACTGCTATTACACTTGGAATTAAAATGTGAAATGGGGATAGAAATATGTTCCTATGGTGTGTGGAAGCAGCTTTATATTGGTTTCTAAATTGGTGGGTGTAATAACATAAGGTCGGTCAAACAATACTGATTCTTCCATTGATGAGATGTATCTAAGCCTGGTTTAGAAGTACTACTACCTAACACTAGCAAGACAATGTGATTTAGTAGATGGCTAGAGGGTTCTCATTCTTCCACAATGTCACAGAGTGATTTTGTGACAGCTTCCCCCCCCCCTTAGCCCAACTACCTCTCAACGTGGGTAAGGTAAAAAGTGTGTATGGGATTGTGGAGAGTTCCTTGGAGGATGGGGTCAGACAAAAATCTGACAGTAAACAATAACAACCACAGTCAGATCAGAAGTGACTTTGGTCTTCTCCATCTCCTTTCTCCTCTGATTTCAAAGAAAGCCAAGGGAAAATCTGGAAGTGCTACATCTGCACCAGGCTTTAGAATGAAGAGAGGCTTTCCGTCTTGGGACACTCTCATACTTGCTAATCAAAATGTCTTCTCTGTGTAATTTTTAAAAGGAGGCAGCAAAACCCACAAAGCTGTGATTGCATTTGGTTTTCCCGGTGGAGCTCTTTTGGGGCTGGTAGTCCATGATGCGTGTTCAATCTTGAACATATAGAAACGTGATTGTGGCTGGTTGTTTTTAAAGTTACTGGCAATGAGCATAAGCCTAAATCATAGTACGTTTGCATTTTTCTCTCGGCAGACACCTGAGAGGAGGGTTTTTGTTTTTTGGGTAATTCAGCCAATGAGTTTTTATAATATTGATAAGAGAGCCAAAATAAGTAGTAAAATATGATTCTGTATATTACCTCCTGTTTTGTCTGGTTGCTTGACCTGCTAATCAGTTCGTGTTGTACATGTGCTTATGTTAAGCTGACTTCTTAATGAGAAAAAAACCCTAGACATATTTGGTTCTGGTAATTCTGCATGAATGCTTTGGGTTTAGCTGGTTAGAGGTCCTCTTATATACAGTCTTGCTGACCACCTGAAAGACAGGATACATAGATTACATATACTTTAGTGATCTTCTTGTAAAGCATTTAATTTCTCTTTGGTTAGGTTTTTCTCGTGAGGAAAATTATAGGTCCTGATGCTGGACAGCTGTATGCAATGAAAGTTCTGAAGAAAGCTTCTTTGAAAGGTATTCTTTCTCTCTCTCGCGCTCTTTTTTTTTTTTTACACAGGACAGAAATTTGGTTGGCTGGGGACATGTTTGGCTGCTTAGTATATGTGCATTTGTATTTTTAGATTCTTTCCAGTCTTAAAGATACTCCCATTTGAATCTTGAGGAGCTTAAACCCTAAGTAGATACATTTACAGTACATTGCTAAGGAGAGTTACTCCAATCTAAGCCCATTCATTTCAGTGGGCTTAGATTGGAGTAACTCTCCTTAGGAATGCACTGTTAGACTTGGAGTGTTTGGCAACAATCAAGGCATGTACAGAAGTGTAATGAGTTTGGGTGATGGATAGCTTTTGAAGAAAATGGCTGTCCTTCAGTCTAGCTGCCTTCCTTCAGTGGAGTCTGTTTTCGCCAGTTCCTCAGTAGGGTTGCCCACACTGGGTTGGTAAATTCATGACGATCTGGGGGTGGAGCTTGCGGAGACTGGGGTTTGGGGCGGGGAGGGACCTCAGTGAGCTATAAGGCCCACCTTATAGCTCATGAAGCTATAAGGTCCAAAGCAGCCGTTTTCTCCAAGGAAACTGATCTCTGTCATCTGCAATTCCAGGATATCTCTAGGCCCCAGGTTGGAGGCTAGCAACCTTATGTTCTTGGTTTCTAAATTGAAAGATGCCAGGTCTCAAACTTGCCTGATGCTTGCTTCTGAAAGCTCATTCAGCAAATGACAATCATATAGGTTCTGGGGCTGCAATGTTCAGTAAATTAATTGGTTGATTAGTTTTTTTAAAAAATTCCAATTAAAATGGTACTCTGATTAGGCAGAAATGTAAAGTTGTTTTTAGCATATACAGAAACCATGAGTCAAGGGCACCATCTTAGAAGAGGTACTCTAACTTTTCTCTCTTTTGGGAGAGAACTCTGCTTCTAGGATAAGTCTGTTGCACTGTGTGCATGTGTCATTTGAAAAACAAACGTTTTGCTTCAAACAAAGGTTTTGCTTCAAATTACTTTATGTACAAAACCACTTGCAAGCTTAATTAAAACTCAGTGATTTAATTAGTTAAGCTTTCTTGAATCTGGTGACGGCCATAGTTGGTACTGATTTGCACTTTTCATAAAATCATAGAATCATAGAGTTGGAAGGGACCACCAGGGTCATCTAGTCCAACCCCCTGCCCAATGCAGAAATGTCACAACTACCTCCCCCACACACACCCAGTGACCCCTACTCCATTCCCAGAAGATGGCCAAGATGCCCATTTAACCATGCCAAGTGAAGGGGATTCTGCATGTGTTCCAGAGCTTGTCTTTTGATACTGAAAACAAAGTAGAGCAACGCACTTTAAGGATTTATCTTAAAATTGGTTTGATTGAATACAAGCAGGTACACTTACCTCCATTTAAGCTATGAACTTTAGAGTATGCTTTCTGCAGTTGCTTTCTTATAACTGTATTAGCAAATCACGCTGTTGCCTGTTTTTCAGGATTTTAATTTAGCTAATAGTTACAAGCACAATCTCTTTAGTGTTTTCTTCAGCAATTCCTATGGAAATACATGGGAATACTCTTGTATTGTGATCATTAATTTAAATTGTTTGTGGCAAGTTCTTGGTGGATTGAACATTCAGTAGGCTGTAGTGATTACATGTGTGTGTGTTAAGTGCTGTCAAGTCGCTTCTGATTCATGGTGATTATATACCAGTGTACAATTCCTATGCACAGATATCCACATGTTTCAGGACCCAAAAATGCACTAATTTTGTTAAAAATTTCCCTAAATCTATTCCTGAAATTCTTGGAAAGCAACCTTAACTACAACTCAATAACTGCAGTTATTAGCGAGGAGGGGGTGGTGGTGAGTGTTTCTTCCGCTGTTGCTTAAATCACGTTGTTTGCTTGTGTAGGTAACTGCTATTTCTGTTTGCAGTTCGAGATAGGGTTCGTACAAAGATGGAGAGAGATATATTGGTAGAAGTAAATCATCCATTTATTGTCAAGCTGCACTATGGTGAGTGGCTTTTGTTCTATTGCCTGCATGTTTTGGTGTAGCCTTATCAAACAGAGAACTATTCCTAACCCATGTTTCTGAAGGATTGGCTCCTTCCGTTTTGTCCCATGAGCCAAGTGCAGTCCTCAGGCTATCACCTATTAGCTGTTCCCCTGCTTAAGGTAACTCACCTGGCATCAGCTGTAGCTTATGCTTTCTTATTTGTAGTTCCCACTTTGTGGAATGGGCTCCCTGAGGAGGAGGGGGGGGCTGTCTTCAGAAATGTTCAGCAGGTGCTGCAAGGTAATTTTATTTGCCTGGGCTTTTAATGGGGTATAAACTGCAAATATCTTGGGGGTGGGGGAGGTTAGTTATCTGAGGTTTTATTTTGCTAGTTTTTAGTTATGATTTATAAGCCGCCTTGAGCCACAAGGAAAAGTGGGATATAAATATTTCAATAATAAATCATTTCATTCATTTATAGCCTGCTTTTCTCCCCAATGGAGAATTGTTCATTGTTGTAGAATTGCAAACACAGTCAACATAATGGATTTAAGCTAGACGTTTGGATTCATTTCATTTTCGTGTGATTTATGATTCACAAACCAGTGTAACCAAACTGAACTAGTTCTATGGTTTTCAGAGCAACTGGATTTCCCCAAACTTCTGGCACACCTTCTTCTTCCCCTAAATTAAAGTAGGAGTCATGCAGTTTATATACAGTGTATATCAGAGGAGCCCGTCACCCATTTCTACTTTAGTTGCTGATCAGAGCATGCCTGCTAATTGAGGAGGCAATCTGAAAACTGACTCGTGTGGAGACACGGTGGACTGCCTGCTATGTGGGTGGGTACCAGGAGTACCAAGGAGCCTTTAATTATTTAATTTCTCACGGCACTCTGTTGTGATTCACTCACAGTTCAGGAATAACTGGCTTGCGGACTGAGCCGAAGCAGTTACTCTGACATTACTGGCAGTGACAAAGAAAGTAAATGGATTCTTCCACCCAGAAGCTTGTTGACGAAGCATTCCTTTCTGAAAATAAGTTCTCCTTCCATATAGCTTTTTCATAGCCTACAGAAGATAGCAGCAACATTGACAGTGGGGTATTTTTCACGGTGGATTTTGCTTCAGTTTCGAATCGGAGCAAACAGTAAATCGATTTAAATAGCTTTGTCATGGCAGCGCAGCTTCCCCGCCCATCCCGAGGCATTTTTGATTTTTCACGGGAGAAACTTCTCTGCGCTGCTTACGTCTGCTCCCGCTCATGACTCACCGCTCCAAATCTGCCAAATCTCGCCCACTCTTCCCATGATCCTGCTCGCTCCATTTGCCCTCCCTCCAGACTTTTGCACACGCCTCCAGCTCGGCCAGGCCGCTCGGCTCCAAGAAGCCGTTACGGCTCTCTTTAGGGTTTTCCATGCCGCTGGCTGGGAAGGAAGTAGGGAAGAGGGCAGGGAGGAAGGAGAACGGCAGCAGCAGCTCCTCTTCCCTCAAGCCAGAATAAGACCCAGGGAGGGAGCCGCGCGCCGAACTGGCCAGTCAAGTTGCCGGCCGTTTATGCCTGGGAGGTCTCGCCTTGGATTTTTCGCTCTCTAGATGCACATTTCCCCCATCCGAATTCTCAAAACCCTGCATGGGGCGCTTACTGTTGAGTTCTGAGAATTTGGATGGGGAAAATGTGCATCTGGGAAGGACGAGGGTGCTGCCCAGGGCCACTGCCCGGTTAGCTGCCTCTCCTCTCCAGACAACACCCCCCCTCAACAGTCCCTGCCTGAAACCCGGAGGCTCCCTTCCTCCCAATGTGTGTTATGCCTGGGAGGTTTCGCCTTGGATTTGCCATTCTCTAGATGCACATTTCCCCCAACCTAATTCTCAGAACCCTGCATGGGGCACTTACTGTTGAGTTCTGAGAATTTGGATGGGGAAAATGCATCTGGAAATGTGCAAACACAAGGCAAAACCTCCCGTGCATTAATGGCCAAGGAGCACCAGACCTCCTCCTCCGACCCCCGCCCGGGAACGGGGGAAACCCCCACCCAGCCTCCCTCTGCGATCCCCCCCACTCTTCCTCAACTCAGCGCCCTCCGGCCTGCCTTTCCAGCCCACCCCCGGGGTTCCCGAGCAGCTGGGCTCCCGGATGTGGGTAGGGCCCAGCTGGCCGGTGAACTGCAGTGGCTCCCTCGCTCGACTCGCTCCCGACGGCCGGGCGGAGAAGCTGCTGCCAGAGAGACCTCTGGCCCTTTTCCGCGCCAGCCCAACTGGGAAGCGGATCCACTCCGAAAGGACGAGGGCCGCCGCTTTTTTGGGGGGGGGGAAATTAAGCCTTCTTCCTCTCCTCTCCATACAATCTCTTGTAATCTCGACGCAGCGCTTTGGTTTGAGTACGGCACTCAACCGCAGAGCGATGATGGCCCTTCTGCGCCATCTCTGCGGCTATTTTCTCAAACACATCAATGTTGCGATGCGATTTGAGCAGATCCCGCTGCATCCTGTGCTCGCCCCATATGGAGAGTAAATCGAGTAATTTCTCATTCCCTCCACGAAACACCACAGACACCAGTTGATTTTTGGCTTCCAGCCATCGAAAAAAAATGCACCTTCTTCAGGTGAGTTAGGATGAGCGTGCTGGCCCAAGAGGGAATACAAGAAATGGGTTAGCCTCTACCAACAAAAAGCACATTCACGGCAGCGAGCGAGGCGCAAACCCTGTTTGCCATTGGGCAAGGGGGGGCAAGTGACCTGGATGCGTGATGCGATTGGCTCGAGCGCCACAGCAATACAGCGGGACTTTTGAAACAAAGGAAATAACTTGAAATAGGCACACAATGCTGACCACTCCCGTAGCAAGCGACATCTGCTGGCCGCCGCACAAACTGAAACAATAGGGGTGGTGTCTTCAACCAAGCATGAAACTCCCCCAGCCAATCGCTGTTCTTGGGAGAGGGGTCATTGCCCATCATGGGCGGTGGCAAATGAACTGAAGCAAAACTTCTTCATGGAATTCCGAGCCAAAAAATGCGCTGTAACAAAAAAGTACGGCGTAAAAGAGGTTTCAGTTGATGCGGGCATAATGCGGGTTTTGTTGCTCGGTTCAGGAAAACTCGGAGCTGCAATGAATAATCAAATTTGGAGCACCTCAAATCAGATTTTAAACCGCAGCAAAGCTCCGTGAAAAATTCCCCAAAACTCTTTGAGTCATTTCCAGGGTGGAATAGTGCTGCAAAGATCTCATACAGTTTGCCTTGAGAAGGTTGCATTTGGCTAGTGTTAAGATGTGTGTGTGTGTAAAGTGCCGTCAAGTTGCAGCTGACTTATGGTGACCCCTTTTGGGGGGTTTTCATGGCAAGAGACTAACAGAGGTGGTTTGCCAGTGCCTTCCTCTGCACAGCAACCCTGGTTTTCCTTGGTGGTCTCCCATCAAAATACTAACCAGGGCTGACCCTGCTTAGCTTCTGAGATCTGTTAAGATAGCTGCTTGTAAAAAGATTATCTTTTAAAATTCTATTAACTTTTCATGCTGTCTTTGCTTAAGGACACTTTGCAGTTCTCCACCCATAGCCTGTGGCATAGCTGTAATCTATCACTGTACATGTGATATTTCTGTCTTGTCTTGACCAAATTGTAGTGGGTATTATAAATCTTTCATAAAGAGTATTAATTGCCCTTGCTTTTGATGTTCAGCTGAGTTTGGATCAAGGGTTCTATTTATGCAGATGAGTACTTAAAAAAAGACAAGCATGTGACTAATGTTCTTTAAAGACGTAATAATTACTTTATAAAACTAGGTATCTCTTTGCAGTGTATACTAGCAAATACACAGGGGGGGTTCCCGCACTTGTATTCCCACCGATGTATTAAGAGTTTGAAAACGTTATAAAAAGTACTGTTCACACTTTGTTTGGCCCCTTTAGTTGTGAAGACGTTTTCCAACCATTTATAAGCCATAGTATCCAAAACCCCTTTTAAAGCGATGTTTTTTATAACATTTTCAAACTCTTAATACATCGCTGGGAATACAAAGTGCGGTAACCCCCAGTAACATTTCTAAACAGTAAAGTTATTTTATTTTCAACTGAAAGTCCCCAGGGCAGTTTACAAAACAGTACAATACAATCAAATCAGTAATATCTAATAAGGTACAATTAAAACGCAGTTAAACAATGTCAATAAAATACCATAAAATACATAATCCTATTATGTTATTCCTCTTAGAGTTGTAGGGTAGATATAAATTTTGTGTTATGAGAGATAATGTATCTCAACTTTTAAAACTATCTCGGCTTAATTTGTAAATTCTGATATGCATGTATCCTGTTGGATTAAAATGTGTTCTTTAATACACCAGAAGTGTGTACTTTAATACACCATTATAATATAAAACTGATGTTTTAATTTTTCAAATTAGCCTTTCAGACTGAAGGGAAGCTATATTTAATATTGGATTTTCTCAGGGGAGGAGATGTGTTCACAAGATTATCCAAAGAGGTATGTATTTATAAAAAATTGAATAAAATTAAAATAGATGTGAAGCTGAAAAGTGCACCGCTTCCTTGGTCACTGTTCCCCCCCCCCCCGTTCCCCCAGGGACTCAGGATATATTCCCCTTCTTCCAATCCTTGCAGCAACCCTGTGATGTTTGGCTGAGAGATAGGGTCACCTAGTGAGCTACACAGCTATATCCAGGTCTAGGGTTGCCAATCTCCAGGTGGTGGCTAGAGGTCTGGGATTACAACTGATCTCCAGGTGACAAAGATCAGTTCACCTGGAGAAAATGGCCGCTTTGGAAGGTGAAATCTATGGCTTATTACCCCCTTATCCCACCCCTTCCCAAACCCTACCCTCCTCAGGCTCCACCCCTAAAATCTCTAGGTATTTCCCAACCTGGAGCTGGCAACCCTGCCGAGGTCTCTCAAGCCAAATCCCATCCTTTATACTGTGTTTGCTTTATAGAAGGCTATGTTTTGTTTGTCTTCATAATTTTTGATGAATTATTTTCTAATCAAATGTCAAGTTTTTAAATAAAATATAGATGTTTGCATGTAATTGACCTGTGAACCAGCTCTTTGTCAGTGTATCTAAGTTTTTATTTATTTCTTTATTTACTTCATTTATACCTCTCCCCATTTTTTTTTCAAGAAACATTCCTCAGCAGTTAGCTTTCTTTTTTTCGATATGTTAAGCCGTCCCCCTACTCTGTAATTGATATGGTGGTTTTAATAACCATAATGAGGTACTGTATTTTTTGCTCCATAGGACGCACCTTTCCATAAGACACACCTAGTTTTTAGAGGAGGAAAACAAGAAAAAATCTGTGGGGTGGGGCTCTGTGCGGCCCCACCCGCCTCCCAGCTGGCCGTCGGGGCGGGGAATGCCGGCTCGCGCCGTCCCGACGCGCACGCGCCCAGCCGTCTCTGTACGCCCCACCCGCCTCCCAGCTGGCGGGGTGCACAGAGCCAGCTGGGGGCGTGCATGTCCGGACGGCGCGAGCCGGCGTTCCCCGCCCCAACGGCCAGCTGGGAGGCGGGCTGGGCGCCTCACTTTTGAGGAGGAAAAAAGTGTCTTATGGAGCAAAAAATATGGTATATGAAATTTGGAGGTCCTCAATCAGACATTTCAACGTACAGAAACCAAGATATTACCACTTGCTCTTTACTTCTCTGCGACTTTTAATTCATTAGACAATGTGGGGAAGTTACTGTTTGAATTTTATATCAGGTGATAACCTGAGCGCTGAAAACAAATAAGCGCATTGGATAAGTGTATGGCTAGGTCTAATTAGAAAACCAGAGTCTCCACTGCTGCACATGTTTTGCTAAATAAACTGCAAGCTTATATTGTACTTGAGAAATAATACATTATTGAGAAATATGCGTATCATTTTTATCTAGAGCTGTTTGTTCATGTACATATAAATTTCAATTTTTCCTAATATGGAGGAAAAAATGATTTTCATTTTGTATTTTTCTTTTCCAAACTTATTCTTATGTGAACTATTACGCATGACAGGTAGACTATCCCTTACCTGGACATCCTGTATCCAGACTTATCCGAAAACTGGACCCTTCAAGCCGGCATGCAGGCAGATCCATGCTGCCTGCTTTTAGTGTTTCCGCTCACCTAAAAAAATGAAATACTGTGTACAATGCATCGTAGGTGGAGACTGAAACCCTGCCATTGTTAGTTTGTTGTTTGTTGTTGCTCTTGTTTAACAGCTGATACAGGTATTCTGGTGAGATAGTTACACCATTGCTTTCTGATGGTTCATTGTACACAAAATTATTTAAAATATCATTTAAAATTACATTCAGGCTATAAAGTGTATATAAAGTATAAATGAATTTGAATCCCAACCCCAAGATATCTCATTATGTATATTCAAAAGTTCCAAAATATTCCAGTATACAGAAAGATCCAAGCAGTCTGGATAAGGGATACTTAACCTGTATAACAGCATTTTAAACCTTTTTCCTACTTGATTAATAGTTTTAACATAGAGTTAGTAAAATAGTTGCCTTTTGAAATTAAAAGTTTATAGGCACCCGAAGTCTTAATTACTCTTCAGATAAGGGATTTACATTTAAGAGCATGCAGATGTTGTAATTTTATTGATCTGTGCCCCAGTTGATAGCCTTGTTTCACTTGAAGAATCGTGGTAGGAGGGGGAAAAAGGAGTTCATGTTATGCTGCATTCAAATCACGCTTCCATGAGGTGGCTGAAAGAGTGGTCATTGAGCCAGACTCTGCATGATCTCTCTGGTATTTTATCACCATTCTACTTCTTTTCTATTAAGGGTGGGGAACTTTGTGTGTGAAAGATATCAATTCAGATGGGAGCTTGCAAGATGGATCTTGTCCTCTTCCAGTGTCTGGGTGTAGTGTCTATAGCCTGACCTCCCATCATGCTAGGTTGTGAGGAATGCATTAGATCTAGTTAATCTAAATCACAGATTGCCTGCTTTATAATTTTTGAAGAAGTTTGTAAACATCATAGAGACATGCAGAAATTTAACAAGATCAGAATGTAAATCTATATAGTTCTTATTAGGTTATGTTTACAGAGGAAGATGTGAAATTCTACCTCGCAGAACTGGCTCTTGCTTTGGATCATCTGCACAGCTTGGGGATTGTATACAGGGACCTGAAGCCAGAAAAGTAAAGTAAAATGTATTTTATCCACTACTACAGTATTACATTTAAGTTGGTTTTCATTTTTCAGAATACCAATGTACAGTTCTATGGAAGCTTAGCTTTATTTACAGTACACTCCTGTCAGAGGTTTCACCAATCTTAACCCATTTATTTCAAAAGATCTTAGACTGGAGTAACTGCATAGGATTGCACTGCTATGTACTGATGGCTAGTTTTGTATTATTTGCATGGTTTTTGATGCTTTCCACCCTCTTTATTCTGCATCTGCTCTGGTGCTCATTTTCTTTTTGCTGTTGGGATATATAATATGCCCATTAGGATTTAATTACGGACTTTAGTATTTCTGAGTCTTAAACTGTGGCTTTTAGTTCAACTTATTGGAACAGTGCTGCTAACTCTAGTCCAGTGGTTTTTTATTGCTTTCTATTGTATCAGTTTTGTAAGCCGCCTTGTGAACTTTAAGTTAAAAGTGCAGGATACAAATGTGTTTACTATTTAACTTCTCTAGTATAAAAACCTTACAATAAATAATTTCTTTCCATAGTAATCTTGTTCAGTAATCTTGATATGCAATTAATATATTAAAATGTTCTTATAAAATATTGCTGTTATATGTATTGGTGAATGTGAATTTTAATTTTCAGCATTTTGCTTGATGAAGCAGGACATATCAAGTTAACAGGTAAGTGGAATTTATTAGCATGGTTTATTCCAATATTAGTGGGTATACATAGTCTATTTGCTTTTAATAGCAACAGTTAGTACTGGATTGAGTTTCTGCAAGACACTTTAATCTGTGGTTTCATGTATGGATTTTTTCAAATAGATTTTTATATTAATGAAAATTGGAGTCTGGCCAAGATATGTTGCTCACTTGCCAGAAATGTGGCCTCCTTCTAGGCAGTCTGAGTTCCCTTCTATTCAGTTATTCTATTCTTATGTATTGTAGTGGAAAATATCAAGCACAGGATAAACTTACATTAAAACAGGGCACAGTGAGCAGCCCTCTTCTGCAGCAAGCAGATATTTACAAGCGAAAACCTGTTTTAAATATTTGTATACTGCCATTTTGCCATTGCACTTGACAGACAGATTTCCAGGAGCAAAATGTAAATGTAGTGGAAAATATAGCATTTCCTAACTGCATGCATGTACTTTTTTTGGTCAAAGAGCCCCAAAGTGTGAGTTCATTTATACCACTTCAACTCCTGTAGCCAGTGTGGTGTAGTGGTTAAGAGCGGTGGACTCTAATCCAGAGAACCGAGTTTGATTCCCCACTCCTCCACGTGAGTGGCAGATGTTAATCTGGTGAACCAGATTGCTTTCCCCACTCCTACACATGAAGCTTGCTGGGTGATCCTGGGCTAATCACAGTTCTCTTAGAGCTCTCTCTGCCCTACCTACCTCACAGGGTGTCTGTTGTGGGGAGGGGAAGGTGATTGTAAGATGGTTTGATTCTTCCTTGAGTGATAAAAGTTGGCATATAAAAACCAACTCTTCTTCTTCTTGTTCTAGTTGGATTCCCTTCAGAGGCCACTAGCTACATGTCTTAGTCTAAAATTATGATGGAATCTGGTGACAATGCTTTTTATTCAGTGTGGCTTAGTGGACTTGAATAAGCAATAAATTGACCATCTAGCTGAAATTACAGTTTGCGCAGGAACCACTGGCAAATGGCTAGGTTCTCTCTAATTGGCATGAATTGTTCAAGTGGCTAATAATATTGCTGTTCTAGGTATTTATTTATCTTTAAAATGTGTTAGGCACTTTGTTTAGCAATAGTCACCACAAAACAGCAATAAACAATCATTTAATTAAGTGGCAGAAGTAGTGAAAACACAGCAGCCATAAAACTTTGCAAATAAATAGTGTGAAAAGTGTGGAAGTTTGCCGGGTGACTTGGTCAGTCACACACGCTCAGCCACAGGGTTGTTGTGAAGATAGAATGGAGGCGAGGAGAGCTTAAGCTGCTTCGGGTTCCCATTGGGAAGAAAGGTGGGAGATCAATGAAGTAAATAAGTAAAATAAAACACCACAGTTTTACATTGGGCAATATATACAGCTTTTCAAATAGAGAATGCTGAGTAAAGGTATAGAATTTCACAGTCTATTACAGAAAGCTTCATCTAGGTTGCATGCAGAGATTTCCCATGTGTATTGAACTTGAAGGACTTCCTTGATCATTTTAGACATCAACCAAAAAGAAAAAAAAAAAACTTCTTTGCCTGGGTCAATGTGTGACCCATCAGTGATTTTTAAGAAACATCATTTTCCCTCAAGAACCATAGCCAAGGTAATTAAGCCTGAAATGCCTGTTCTTTTTCATTGTAGAGGAGAGGCTTTATAGCAGGGGTGTCAAACTCAATTGTTACAAGGGCCGGATATGACATTAATGTCACTTGGTCGGCCTGGACCATGCCTCGCCAGCCCAGATCCCCAGAGTTGGGGAGGCTGCCTTGGCTGCTTGCGGGCCGGATTCGGCCCGTGGGCCTTATGTTTTACATCCCAGCTTCATAGGATGATAACATTTTACTGCATACTAAAATACACAATGCTAAAATGGTATTAATGTAAACATCTCTGAAATCACCACTTCTTAAATAACGCTCTGTGTGTGTGCATGCATGTCATTCATCATTTACCATTCTATCTTGCCCACTGAAGCCCAGTTAATTTTTACATCAGATTTTCTGTTGCTGATTATTCAGATATACTATAGCATACTTACTTGCTTTATAGTGAGAGAAATCAGAAGCTCATTGTGATTTGGGCCTCGATACGCCAGCTGTTATTTCTGTGCTTCTTCCATTGATTTTGGTGGAGCTTGTGTAGGACTCTTAACATAAGCACCATAGAATAATATGGCGGATGATGCTTTTCAGTGATAACTAGACCATTTCTCAGTTTAGGTGTAATGGCAAATCATGGTTTGACATTATAGGGAAGGGGCTGTGGCTCAGAGGTAGAGCATCTCCTTTGCAGGCAAAAGATCACAGGTTCAATCGCCAGCATTTCCAGTTAAAAGGATCAAGTAGTAGATGATATGGGAGAGCCTATGTCAGCCAGAGTAGACCATGCTGACCTGAGTCACATGACCCTGCACAGGTGTGAGGCAGTGTCATGTGTTCGTATGTGAGCCTTGGGTTTGTGCACTCCAGTTCATTTTCCACATCCTCATTCTTGGCAAACCATAATTTGCTCTTCAGGTACACTGTGGTTTGATTATAATTCCCAGTTATAATTATAATTCAGGTACACCAGGTACACTGTGGTTCGATTATAATCCCAGTTCTAGTTTATGCACACTGCGTCTGGCAGTTGATTCATTTAATTTATGCGATTTGCATTACAAAACCTTCTTCTTGTATTTTGCTGCTTTGTTCAGGTTAAGGAGGTTAAGGAGCCTCCCAAGATGGTAGTTTCCCACTCTTAGTCGCACATCTTTAGTGTTAAAATGAATGTGCAGGAAGCAGTTTCTGAAATGAAATTAACAAAACGGATCAGCATTTTGGGCTTTCTTTTTGGACTGTGATGGGTATCCTAATCCCTCTCCTTCCAGAATTCCCCGTTAAGATGTTTGGATTGGTGGGGACTTCATATGTATGTTTTGGTCCTTTGTGTTCCAGTCGAGTAAAGATTTTTAGATTAATGTTGTGCATTCAAGACAGTTCAAATTATAAGCATAGCAGACCTCTTGAGACTGTCAGTATTTGCAGTCTAGCAAGGAAGCATTCAGTTTTTAAAGATGGGAGAAAGGCCTGCTTTATTTTGCAGGCTGCATCAGAAGACACAACCAATATGTGAAGAAGTGGATGGTGCCGGGGTGGGGGTGGGGCAAAATGTTTGAAAATTGCATATGAAGCAATCTATCTTGGTTAGCAAGCAGTCCTCAAATTCTCCTTTTCAGCTTTATTGTAAGGGCAATAAATGACTAAGTTGTCACGTAAGGGATTTTTGGTACCTTTTTCTTAAATGCACCCACAGCAAAAGAAGTGAAAAGGGTAAGGCATCCTGCTGAGTTTGCTCAGCTTTCAGGGCAGCATTGTTAGCAAGGTCCGTACATCTGCTATGGAAGATGTGAACTGTGTGGATGTGAACTGTATGAGTGTGTCAAGATGTGAACTATATGGATGTAGAGTGGCACACAGCTAAAAGAAACTTAACACATTTCTGTTCAGTTAGTCTAGTCCAGTGTTTCCCAAACTTTGAGTCATGGAGCACTTTTTGGGAGAGAAATTCATCATGGAGCACTAATTTTCACCTAGCCTATATGCCAGTGGTTCCCCACCTTTTTTTGACCAGGGACCACTAGAACTTTTTTGTTCGGTGCAGGGACCCCAAGGTTCAAAATAAAAATTCTGAGAATTTGAAAATAAACTTTAATCATAACTGTTAGTTAAACATTAAACTTAGAATAACATTTGAATATATATTTTTATAATAGAGAACTTTTAATTGAAAATCAATGTGATTTTTGAGCTTGCATCCTTTTTACAAGCTGGGCAATTCTGGGGCTAATACAGTTGCTCAGAGCTACACGAATATCATCACTTGCTCCCAATCGATTTCTGGTCTTGTTCTTAATTATAAGCAAAGCAGAAAACCCTTGTTCGCATAAATAAGTTGTGGAGAAGAGCATAAGATATCGCAAGGCGAATCCCCGAACTGTAGGATATGAATTTGCTTTTTTACACCAGAACTCTTCAAGAGAAACTGATTCAAACGCATCCTTACAGTGTCTATCATTTTGGAATTCAATGAGCTCTTCCTGGATTTCTTCTGCAACCTCTTCAACAGCAATACCAAAAGGATTGCGAATCAGCTTTTGGGTATCTTTTGATTCGGTCTGGTTATATTCCGGGAAGTAACGGTGGAATTCATTGACCAGCATTTGCAGATGACTTCTGATGTTGTCTTGTATATTCGCGGTGATCATGTCATCTTTACTATCATCGACCAGTGCTTTTAATGCAAAAAACGCAGAATAATTGTTTTTGCCAACTTTACCTATCCATAATTGCAGTTTGCAAATAAAGGCACACAGTTTGTCTTCAAACATCAAAATGTTTCCCACACCTGCTAAATTTATTTTTCCAGAACCTTGCAACTGTAAGTTTAGTTTATTCAAATGTGAGAAAATATCCACAAGATAAGCCAAATGCACCTGACTTTTCAAATCAGAAAACTGCTCTAGTAAATTCTTAGTTTTCTTCCTGGCTAGAAACAGCTCTTTTCTTAGTTCAAATAACCTTCCCAGCATATTGCCTTTTGATACCCAACGAACTTTGGTGTGGAAGAATCTCATAATCAGAGTCCATTTCAGTGCACAGTTTTTTAAAAAGGTGTGTATTTAAGGCGCTGCTTTTAATAACATTGACCACTTTTATGGCCATTTCCATGGTATTAACAAGGCTTTTAGGAAGAGTCTTGGAAGCTAACGCCTGACGATGTATGATACAATGAGTTGTTATTGCTGAAGGATTCTTCTGTTTTATTAATGTTGCTAGACCGGAGCATGATCCTAACATGGCTGGAGCGCCATCCGTACAGAAGCCGGCGAGCTTTTCCCACATAATGCTATGTTTCTCAAAATACTCCGCTATTATATTCATGACGTCGATACCTTTTGACGTCGTTTCCAGTTTCCGCGAAATCAATAATTCCTCTTTAATAGTGTTGCCGTCGTCTAAAAAGCGGACAAATATGAGCAACTGACTGCAATTAGAAACGTCTGTCGATTCATCACACTGCAAAGCGAAACATGGCAAATTTTTTATTTTCGAAACAAGCTGCTCCTCAATGTCATTTGACATAATTTCAATTCAAGCTTTTACCGTGTTGCCGATAGAGGTATTTCTTGTATTTTCTTTTTGGCTTCCATCCCTAAAACCTCTTCGACAGCTATCATCAAACAAGGTTTGACGAGTGTTTCTCCTATTATGTGTGGTTGTGTGAGGCTCGCTTGCACCCTCCCCCGGCCTCCCCTCCCCCGCATGTTCCTTACTTGTGGCGCGCCGCTCCCGCGAGTCACCACCGCACGCCGCCGCGCTCTGCGCCCACGAGCCGCCGCCATGCTGCCCGCTTAAATATTAATTTATTATGGGTTTATAACTTTGTTTCGCGGACCCCTGGTTTAGTTCTCGTGGACCCCTGGTTGGGAACCAGTGCTATATACTAAACCGAACAACAGTAGTATTTTTCTTTCCAGTCTCTTCACGGAGCACTAGGAGATGTTTCGCGGAGCACCAAGTGCTCTGGGGAGCATAGTTTGGGAACCACTGGTCTAGTCTAAACCCACTGAAATCAATGGGCTTAGGCTGGAGTAACTGGGTGTAGGATTTGCTTTATGTGCTGAGCTTGATTCAGAGTCTGCTGGGTGGGTGCATTTACCCACTTTTCAAGCTCCACGTAGTTGCTTTCCTTTATTTCTGTTCCCTGATGAAATCTCTGTGGAATTGTTTTGGCTTCCATGCCAAATCTGGCTTCCTGTACATGCAGTGGCCAAGACACCAGTTGCAACTCCCACAACTCCTGTGGATTTCTCCACCGTGAGTTTTCTCTCTACATCCTTCCAGTTTGGAGCAGAAGTAATATTTCCTGTTCTGATTATTGTTTGAAGACTGGAAGTATCCCACAGGTAGGAATTCCCCTGCCCCCTTCCTCTTCTACTCTTGCATGCAGCCCCTCCATTTCATTTTTACAGCTAAGTTTGGCAGAGAGTAATAGCAGCACTAGCATTTTCATTAACTGTGGTTCGTGCCAAACTGCAGTTTGCAACCTGTACGTCTACTCATGGATAAGCTATGCTGTGGCGTAACTATGGCTAACAGATGCCAATGCAGATATTAAGGAAGGAAGGGGAAGGAATGCAGAAGAGATGGGAGGGAAGGTATGTGTGGGCCTGTTGGCAAAGAGATTGTGCAGCAGTGAGCATGTTGGAGGAGAGACAGCTGCGTGAATCCATCCCAAACATTTAGCTTTTTTAAAAAAAAATCAAAGACGTAACTTGGCTTAAATTGAAGTTCTTTACTGAACTAGGAAGGCTTTAATTAAACTTCGCTCCAGATAGTATCAAATGGTTTACTTTGTTGTTGTGCCCTTGCAGTGTCTGCTCCTAGACACTGATGAAAAGTAATTAAAGATTACAGCTTTGATCCAAAGCACATTTGCATGCATTTGGGCAGAGCCATGTGCTGAACCTGTGCTTCCTTTGAAATATATTTCGCAGTAGCTCCAACCATCCACTTTACATAATTCAACAGCAGCTTTGTCTCAGTCATGTAACCTGCTGCAGGTATGTCTCATGACTTTTTTGGGATTATAGCCTTTTTTTCTCTGGGAAAGATCTTAAATTTTGGTTTGCACGTCACAAACGACTTGTGCTACTGATAACCCTACCATCGTTTCAATTGATTGCAAGGATTTGACAAGCAATTCCTTGTATATATAATGCCTTAGGATGCTACATTTACTGAATTATAGCTTTATCTTCTATCCATTGCAATCTGTCTCTACTGTATAAATAAAATACTTGGTTGCATTTGAAGTAACACTGTATCCTTACTTGACGCACCTAAAGGAAGTTTGTTCAGGAAAAAAAAAGCTCTGCATTGTGCAAAACAGGATAGAGGCAAGGCAAAGTGTATAAATAATACAGAGATCCTTAAAACATCCTTGTATATTTTTTGATTTGCATATTGCTCCATAAACCGCTCTGTTAAATTGTTGGCTGAAAGGTGGATATTACATAATCTCAAATACATGAAGCCAATATTGTTCAAGAAATGGCATGCCAAAGCAATATTGTGTTGCCTTGCATTGTTCACGTATATTTCAGTAACCTTTGATTGGGAGCTGTTTAGGTTTTTTTTTTTTTTTTAATTTGGGAGTTCACTAGTTAGTCGTAACAGGTCTTCTCTCCCATGGTCATGGAATAATATTATTCTTGAATAATATGTAGTTGACATTATAATGTTCTATAATTACTATTCCATCAAGTTTCTTTACTTTGTATGTCTTTATAATACTGTTTTAGACTTCGGCCTCAGCAAAGAATCTGTTGATCAAGAAAAGAAGGCCTATTCTTTCTGTGGTACTGTAGAGTACATGGCACCTGAAGTTGTAAACAGGCGAGGCCATAACCAGAGTGCTGATTGGTGGTCATTTGGGGTTCTTATGGTACTGTATTTCAATGCCTAACTTTACATAATGTTCATATGTGTTGCTTAGGAAATTCTAACTCCATTTGCAAGCTTTGGCAGTTGTTTATCATGTTACTGAAGTTGTACTCTGAATAAAACTTTTCAGTTTCTATTGGGGTTATATTTCCCAGATTGGACTAAAAAAAATTCCTTTGTTTCGTAAACTAGTTGAAAAATGCTGTAATCTTCAGAATGCTGTTAGACATAGAAAACCATAGCAGGTTGGATCCTGCAGATCCATTCCACTGGCAGTAATACTTCTAGTAGAAGTGTCCTTCCCCTGACTCCGGAGGCATTTTCATCAGGAAGTCTCCTTGTGCCAGAGGAAAGCACAACTAATAGTGGAAATGGTATGTGGAATCCAAGCCATGTGTATGAGTGAAGGATATTGTATGCCTTTATATGTTGATGGTGGCAATGAATGATGCAAACTCCCAGACGATTTGCAGGCTTCAGATTTTTCTCATCTGAAATATTATTTCAGCACACTACGATCGAACTGCTTACTTTTATATTTTAAGTAGCGGCACGCAGGTTTACCAAAATTCTTTAATATAAATTCCTTTTGCTTTTGTCTTATGTATGTTGCGCTCGAGATCTTTGGTCAGATGAGCTTGAAATAAACGGAAATTCCTTTTACTGGCTATTTAGAAACCTCCAGTTATTGTTTTTGTTTTGTTTTTAGTTTAGTTTTAAGCGCCCAGCCTTTATACTTCTTAACTGCATGGGTTTTGTTTTTTTTCCAGTTTGAAATGCTTACTGGTACACTGCCATTTCAAGGTAAAGATCGAAATGAAACTATGAATATGATACTCAAGTAAGTATATACTAAGTTAAAAGCATAACAGTGAATCATGGCTTAACTGATATAATAACTATACAATATTTTAAAGAGTTTGAATGGTGACAAATTAACTTAAAAACTAGTTCCCTTTTTGTGATCTATAATATTAGAAAATGGTTTGTTTCAGACAAAGCAATTCATGGTTTGGAGCAATGGGTATGAGGTTTGAGCTTCTTCATCCCTCCATGCTGCAATCCAGTTAGTTCCTTTGTGTTTAGTGCAGGCAAACAATACCTTGGGTGTGCCTGTCAAAACAGGATTGCAGACCACCATTTCTAGGCAGAGGACAAGCACAAAGAATAGTTTTTTAGTTTGAGTGCAACAACAGATATACTATTTGCACTTGAAACAGAAGACCTAATATGAGAGTGTGGGGATGAGACTTATGTTTATATAGTATTAGATCATAGCTTGGCAGCACAACTGAACCATCCCTATGTGTATCTGCATATGCACAAATCACAGTGAGAACCCAAACATTTTAGAGATACGGGATCGGTGATGTTTTATTCAAAATTTAACCCTTTCCAGGGTTAATTTATTAGTGCTGTTTATCAGCTCAATTAAGAAATCTTTAGACTTGTCAATTAAGAAATCCTTAGACTTTTATTAGCAAATACGGAGCTGGCATAGAGTTCTCCTACCACTGTAATGGTACAGCATTGCAACCCATGTCACAGGAGGCAAGTGTTTGAGAGAAAATTGATCTGGGGTTGTTAGCAGGCTTCTCTGCAAGTGTTGGGGCCACTCTTTATTGCTTATAGTTTGTTTTTCAGATAAGTGTAATGCCAGATGTTCTTTTTGTACATTGAAGAGTCATAGTTTCTTGCAAAGTTATGTATTGAGTTTGGGGGAGGGTCTCTTCAAGTATGGCTAGGGTTGCCAACCACCAGGGACTAGCTGGAGATCTCCTGCTATTACAACTGATCTCCAGCCAATAGAAATCAGTTCACCTGGAGAAAATGGCTGCTTTGGCAATTGGACTCTGTGGCAATGAAGTCCCTCCCCAAACCCCACCTTCCTCAGGCTCCACCACAAAAACCTCCCGCCAGTAGCAAAGAGGGACTTGGCAACCCTAAGTATGACAAGAGCCTTCAGCTCTTGGTTCTGAGAAGGGAGGATGCATGCATCTTTGTGGTATGGTCCTGTAATTGTCACAGAGAATGGGGACAAAATCTTGCAAGTGGCCCCTTAACCTTGCGAAGGCTGATCTGGCTACCTGGATACATGCCACTGTACATTGGTCTCCCCTCGAAATCAATTTGGAAATTCCAGCTGGTGCAAAATGCCATCACTTGGCTGTTATCGGGAACTAGGTGGAGCATACATATTACTCCCCTTCTACAATCACTCCACAGATTACCCATCAGTTAAAAGGTAAAGGTAGTCCCTTGTTCAAGCACCAGGTCATTACTGACCCATGGGGTGACATCACATCCCGATGTTTACTAGGCAGACTATGTTTATGGGGTGGTTTGCCATTGCCTTCCTCAGTCATTTACACTTTACCCCCAGCAAACTGGGAACTCATTTTACCAACCTCGGAAGGATGGAAGGATGGGTCAACCTTGAGCCGGCTACCTGAAACTGACTTCCGTCAGGATCGAACTCAGGTTGTGAGCAGAGCTTTTGACTGCAGTACTGCAGCTTACCACTCTGCGCCACAGATCTCTACCCATCAATTAATGAGCTCAATTTAAAGTATATATGACATACAAAGCCCTTCAAGGCCTTGGACCCTCATATCTGTGAGACCGTCTCTTCGCCACGACAGCTTCACTCATCTGAGCAGAGCCTTCTGCAGGTGCCAACCTCCAAATGGGCAAGCTCAACAACTGCTTTCCTGTTGTGGCCTCCACCTTGTGGAATGCCATGCCTGAGGAGGACAGGGAGGCTTCCACTCTCATGGCTTTCCACAAACAGCAAAACGGAATTATTCAAGAGGGCTTTTCTACACAGGCAATAGGGTAGCACTTTACAAAAGGCATCCCAAAGTTATTTGGATAAATTATTGGGAACCCTGGTCTGTACTGCTGTCTATAGTTTGCTGTGGGTTGGATCCAATTGTGTAATTTTGCAGAATTTAATGTGTCACGTTAATACTTACGCCTTGCTTCAGTTCTGTTTTTAAGATTTCTGGTTGGCTCTACAATGCAAATTATATTTCATTGTTTATTGAATGTCCCATCTTGTTGATTGAGTTGACTCACTCTGTGCAGTCTACCTTGAGTCCAAGTGAGAAAGGTGGACTATAGATCATGTAAATAAATAGAAGGATAGCCAGCTCATGAACGTACTGTGGAGTGTAATATTTCCAATGATTTGGATTGACTGGAATGGATTAAACAGCAACATGTTATGGTATGTATGTTGCAAGATGGAAATTAACTAATCTCTCTGAGATGATTTGGAGTGAACTGCATACATTCTTGTCCCATTTAAAAGCACACTGCATAATTAGCAAAATGCTTGCTCTGAATTAATCTGCAAAACTGATTTGATTGCTGAGTGCATTTTGAAAAAGTACTGCGTTTGTTTCCATAGAGCAAAACTTGGAATGCCGCAGTTTCTAAGCCCTGAAGCTCAAAGTCTTCTGAGAATGTTGTTTAAAAGAAATCCTGCCAATCGGTTAGGTAAGGATCACTTAGACTTTACAGCAGATAAAGCTATGCCATCTTTTGTAATCTTAAGAGAGCAAATTGTATATTTATGGAGCAAAGCTAAAAAGGCAGGTGGGCTAAAGATACTGTATGTCTTTTATAGGTAAGGTTGCAGAGAAACATTCTCTTTGCTGCATTAAATGTTGTGGCCTGGGCCATAGCTCTATATTGCCTTATGTAGTTTCACAGCAGTCTCGTGTGGGGTTCAGTCACCGTTAATCCAATTGTATAGTTAAGAAAGTGAGGCAGAGAGAACTTTCCCAAAGCTGCTCAAGAAGGGATCTGAGCAAGGTCCAAGTCTGATAACTCTTTCCATTGGATTACATTGACTGTAGGTATGAAGGAACTTAATCCCATTTAATGTGATCTTGAAGAATCCGTTAAGTCATTCAGAGTTGTCCAAAATAGCTTAGCTGCCATAGAACAGTCAGTATCAAAGAAGAAAACAAAGTATAGTGTAAAACTGGGGTGTCAAATATATGGGCTGGGGGCCGTATCTGGCCCCTTGAGAGCTCTTATCTGGCCCGCGAGCCAGTCGAGGCAGCCACCCCCAGTCCCAAGGTGTCAATGATGAAAGACAGTTAAATAAATGAGACTATTGTAAAAGTGTTATTGTGTTTGTATTTTAAATAAAAAAATACTATCATATTACCCATAAAATTTAATGCCAGGTACCCAAGATACAAGCTTTACAGAAGACACAAGCAAAGCCAATTAATGATAGTAATTGTTACTAGACGTATCAAGGACCCATGGCTTTTTGCAAAAAATGTGTGTATAGAAACTGTATTAAAAATTAGTATTCATATACAGTGTGATGGGTACCATATTATGTCACTTATTAAATTTTATGGTACATATGGTGTGGCCCAACACAGTGACATTTATGTCACATTTGGCCCTCGTAACAAATGAGTTCAACACCCCTGGTGTAGAACTTAAAAATGAGAATTGTGATTACAACCAAACCCATCTCGTTGGTATATTGCCTTGTCCTACTCGCCTTTAGGGTTCTAGCACAGGTGTGCTAATCTATTGGTGATCCTGCCTAGTGATGTGATCCATACATAGGTAATATTTTATGCTGTAGTTGTGCTTGCGATGACAAAGAAGGGCGAAGGCAGAATTGTTTGAGCTGAATTAGGCAGAATGTGTCATTTCTGGTGGCATCCTTTTATGGGCATATTGGAATCAAAGGAGCTGGGGAAGGCCTGTGCCAGCCCTTGAGTAAGATCTCAGAGAACAAGAAGAAGAAGAGTTGGTTTTTATATACAGACTTTCTCTACTACTTAAGGAAGAATCAAGCCAGTTTACAATCCCCTTCCCATCAACGGACACCTTGTGAGGTAGGTGGGGCTGAGAGAGATTAGCCCAAGGTCACTCAGCTGGCTTCATGTGCAGGAGTGGGGAAACCAACCTGGTTCACCAGACTAGAGTCCGCCACTCATGTGGAGGAGTGGGGAATCAGCGTGGTGTAGTGGTTAAGAGCGGTGGTTTGAAGTGGTGAACTCTAATCTGGAGAACTGGGGTTGATTCCCCACTCCTCCACATGAACAGTGGACGCTAATCTGGTGAACCAGGTTGGTTTCCCCACTCCTACACATGAAGCCAGCTGGGTGACCTTGGGCCAGTCACAGATCTCGTAGAGCTCTATCAGCCTCACCTACCTCACAGGGTGTCTGTTGTGGGGAGAGGAAGGGAAGGTCATTATAAGCCCGTTTGATTCTCCATTAAGTGGTAGAGAATGTCGGCATATAAAAACTAACTTCTTCTTCCAGATTAGAGTCCACCGCTCCTAACCACTGCTCCTAACTACTACACCACGCTGTGGGAGTTTATTGGGATACCAAGGCATCTACTGCCTGCCACTGCCTGATACCCTAGTTAAGAGGATGCCAAGTCTTTATGTGTGTTTTTTAATCGGTGCTTCGAGGGAGGATATAAATTCACCTATGTTTAACTGATTACACCAAATAAACTGGTTATTCTGGAAGCGCAGCCTACTGAATTTTCCTTTAAGCAATTAAAGACTAGTTGTGGTCAACTTGTGATGAATCAGTCTGTTTCATCGTAACTGGCCACCATTCAATAGTGTAGCTCATGCAGTTCATGTGACTACTTCAGTTTACAGTTAAGAGTTCCAGGAAATCCTTTCAGATCTCTACATTTTGATCTATTGTAGAAAGTACTAAAAAAGCATGCAATGCAAAACTGGGGCAACGTGTGGAAAGATAAATAATGCTAACCTGCTGATGAGTTTGATTTGTGGTGGTGAGAGAGAGAGAACAAGGTCTTTGTTCTCAGCATTCTTTCCCCTTTGTTTCATTTTAGTTCACCTTGTCAAACAGGCCTGGTACATTTGAGAATACAAAGACGACACAGGCCTAATTTGGTGTTTTTTAAAAAATTTCATTGGATTCAGATATGCCCCTCTATATGTGGAAGGCATCTTCCATTTACAGAAGGGTGGTTTAGTTACAGCTTTGCCTCAGAAAAAGGAAATTAAATCCAGAGACGCTGTGCAAACTCTTCCGCAAAAGAACCTTTTGAGCAAGTGGAAGCTTGAAAGTGACTGTGGGATCTTTTATAACACTGCATGAACTCTTGTGCAAGTGTGCATGGAACAGCATTAGCAGTTCTTTTTGTTGGATCCAGCCCATTGCCTTTTTAAACGCTAAAGGCAGAGTTGAAAGCGTGAGTCTGAGGATATAGAATGAATCTGTTGTCTGTACCAATACTGATCATGTATTCTACTTGGTTCTGATCTTATTTGAATGTTTCTTTACGTTCATATTTGATTTACAGCAGTTTAATATTTTGTATTCTCTGTAATTACAGGAGCTGGTCCTGATGGGGTTGAAGAAATTAAGAGGCATCCTTTTTTTTCTACCATTGACTGGAATGTGAGTGTGTTAAGCATGACTTTTGTAGTATTGTGGTTTTTCTAATGATCTACTAAGTTTTAAGTATAGAAGAAGGGGGAAATATACAGAATGCTTGTAAGCAAGCATAACCTGCCATTTTGGATTAAAGAGGAAAACAAGGGAAATGTATTAGAGCAGGGGTGTCAAGCTCAATTGTTACAAGGGCTGGATATGACATAAATGTCACTTGGTCGGGCCAGGCCAGGCCATGCCTTGCCAGCCCAGACACGGGTGGTGGTGGTGGTGGCTGCCTTGCAGGCTGGATAAGGGCTCTCAAGGGGCCAGATCCTGTTTGACACCCCGTATTAGAGTTTAAGATGAAGATCTTTTCCTTCACATATAGATGGTTCGCAGTGAAGGATTCCCTTGCAATTGTCGTAGTTCTGGTTGATTATCAGAGGAATTATTTCCCAAGCAGTTTCCCACTTCATTGTTGAGCAAGTCCTTCTGGCAGTTATGGAAATCAGACTTAGGCACTAATGGGGAATTAGCAGGAAGGGACTCTCCCAGAGCCAAGAATCTATTTGAAGCAGGAATAGCTGAGGCAACATGGTTATCACTTAGAGTATTCAGCAGGTTAAGCGGTTCATCAGTTCTGAGTTGTTCAGGAGTCTTTGTTTGCACTTGAGCGTCCGGGCTTGACCTGCAGTATTTTTGGATCTTGTCATGATAGTTAGGTAGATAATAAACAATAGCGCCTCAGAAGTAGAATAGCAATCTTTAGGAAAGCAAGCCCTCCCTAATATAATCTCTGTCCTCCAAATAACCATGACCATGAATTAAAAATAAACTAAAAGAAATGAATAAAAGGAAGCAGAACAGGCAGCTGCTGCTAGCCTGATGCCATCTTCCCCCCATTCCGTAGACGTTTCAGCTTGGGCTTGAAAAACAACAACAACAACAACACACACACACAACCCAAAAAGTGTTTACTTTTCTCCCCTGTTCTAGGACTTTTCTGTAAAAGCTAGGTTGGTGTAGTGGTTAAGAGCGGTGGACTCTAATCTGGAGAAGCAGGTTTGATTCCCCGCTCCTCCACATGAGCGGTGGACTGAAATCTGGTGAACTGGGTTGATTTCCCCACTCCTCCACATGAAACATGCTGGGTGACCTTGGGCTAGTCACAGTTCTCTCCAAACTCTCTCATCTCCACCTACCTCACAAGGTGTCTGTTGTGGAGAGGTGAAGGGAAGGTGATTGTAAGACTCCTTAAAGGTAGAGAAAAGTGGGGTATAAAAAGAAGAGTTGTTCTTCTTCTAAACTTGGGTGTTCTCCCAAGTTTGGAAATAAAGCAGCCCTGGCCATGTTCAGAACTAGATATAACAAGCAGGGGATCTGCAAGGACTTGTGGAGAGGGAGGGGGAATCACATTTTCCCTCCCTCACAATTCCTTCCCCTAGCAGCCCCCATAGCACCTCCCCCTTTCCTGCTTCCTTTTCTCCTTCCTATATACCACCTTGAGTGTGTGTAAAGTGCTGTCAAATCGCAGCCGACTTATGGCGACCCCTTTTGGGGATTTCATGGCAAGAGACTAACTGAGGAGGTTTGCCAGTGCCTTCCTCTGCACAACAACACTGGTATTCCGTGGTGTTCTCCCATCCAAATACTAACCAGGGCTGACCCTGCTTAGCTTCTGAGATCTGATGAGAACAGGCTAGCCTGGGCCATCCAGGTCAGGGCATACATCGCCTTACCTACCTTTATCTACCTTTCCCTCCTCCTCTCCCCCTGGCAGCCTCTGCCCAGGAAAACTAAGGCTGAGATGCGTAGTGCTGGGTGCCTGGAAAGCCCAGTTACATGGTAGGAAACCTGCAAGGACTTGAGGGGGGATTTTCCCCCTGTATCCCCTTCTCCACACTATTTTCTCTTTCCTTCCTACTGGCACTCCCATACCCTCACCTTTCCCTGCTTCCTTGTCTCTTTCCCACCTACCTACCAACCTTTTTTATCTCCTCTCATTCTTCAGTTATATTTATTATTTCATTTATATCCCAGCTTTCTCCATAATTTGGATGCAAAGTACCTCACATCATTCTCATCATTCTCCTGTGAGGTAGGTTAGGCCGAGAGTGTGTAACTAGCCAAAAGTCATCCAGTGAGCTTCCGCCGCAGAGTGGTGATTCAAAATTAGGTCTCTCAGATCCTAGTCTGAGACTGTAATCACTACAGCATGCTGGCTTTCGTGGGTTGGCTGCTGTTAAACAATAGGAAGCAGCCAGTCCTGGATTAGCCATGCATGTTGGGTGGTAGCAATTCACCTAATGGTTGATGGCTGGCCTGGCCCCAATGAGTCCTCCTTCAAAGGCCAAAACAGTCCTGGAATGGGCACTGGCCCCTCCTCCTGCCCCTTTCTGACAGAAACCAAGGCTTGTATGCTGGCAGTAATGCTATCAGTGCCTAGCCGCACCCCAAATGGCCACTGAGGGCATTAATTGCTTAAAGCTACATATGCTGCTTCTATTATTTGGTTTTTTTTTAAAACCTTCCCAATGTATTTTTAAAAAAGGATTTTAGACTTTTCTGCAAACCTGGGGCTTTTGGGGGGATTGTAGAAAAATCTGTCTTGTTAGTTCATGGTTCCAGTCTCTGGATTTAGGTATCCACAGATTTGGCCCTATTGAGAATTAGAAATATTGATGGTGTTGTATAGCTTTATAAGGACTTAAAAAGAGATTTTTGTTTAAAAAAAGATTAAAGTGGGAAAAATAATTTATCAAATCTAGTACAATTACAAATCTAGTACAACTAGTACAAACTAAAGTCTAGGCTGCAATTAAATATATTTGTTTGTGATGAGAGCAAGCCTTGGAAACCCTTATGCTTACAACAATTTGTAGTTGTCTGAGAAAGATAATACTTTGTGGGTATTATATCAATTTCAGAAATTATACAGGACAGAGATTCAACCCCCATTTAAGCCTGCATCTGGAAAACCTGAAGACACATTTTGTTTTGATCCAGAATTCACAGCAAAAACACCAAAAGGTAAATAAATTTCCAGAAGAACTTGATGTAGAATTCTTCTCTTCTCCTCCCCTTCTGAATTCCCTTCTCTGATGTCCATAATGTTCTCTAGGTCCATAAGGGAATAGAGACGGGGGGAAGGGGAACAGGAGGGAAAAAGGGAAAGAAGAGGGAAGGGAGGGCAAGGGGGAAAAAGGAAGGGAGGCCAGCTGATCTACATAACCCTTGCTGTCCTCAGCCATATGCCTGGTGGAACATCTCTGTCTTACAGGCCCTGCGGAACTGAACTAAGTCCTACAGGGCATGGATCTCGCTTGACAAGAGAGTTCCACCAGGCTGGCGCCAGAGCCAAAAAGGCCCTGACCCTGGTTGAGGACAGCTGGATGGTTCTAGGGCCAAGGACCCCCAAAGAGTTGTTTCCAGAAAAGCATAATGCTCTGTGGCGGTATACCAGGAGAGATGGTCCTGCAGATACGATGGTTCCAGACCATTTATCCCTATGGAATTTTGTTCCCAAGTTAACTTTTTAAAAAACAGATTTTGGTATTCAAGCAATGTAGTTACTTAGGTCTTAATGCATATAGTACTGTTAAATTCTTGAATATAACTGGATGACATTTAGGCTCTCCAATTTTCAAAAAGAGGTGAAAGTTTTATGTATCTATATAGACTAAGTGTATTATACTAAAGTTATATTATTGATTACCTAACAATGTGAATTTATCTTCTAGATTCTCCAGGAGTTCCACCTAGTGCTAATGCACATCAGCTCTTCAAAGGCTTTAGCTTCGTTGCAACTACCGCCATAGAAGACCACAAAATCTCCCCCCTCAACAACATATTGCCAATAGTTCAGGTAAAGTATTTTCCCTAACTTTGGGTTCTGCATAACTTTATATCTGTTGGAAAAAAATCAACTTATGTAGTGATATTTGATTTGCCATAACTGCTTGTCAAGTAAATCTTGTATGTAATGTGCATCTTTCTTTCTTGGTAAATATTGATGCCCAAGGGAAACAGAGGGAAACTTGTTGGACTATGGTCTTTAAATTCTAAGGACACCCTGCTGAGGATTTGGAATATATGCAGACCTCTTTGCCATTTGTAAAAATTTGAAGAATATGTGACTCAGGTGCTGTACTCATTCAAACAGTCAAAGTATCAGTCATCAAGCTGTTGCAGTCTTGGTCTGCATTCAGATGTTGCAATGAACTGTGGCTTATGTTTTGATGATACTCTGGTTGTGACATTCAAATGTACATGTTCTAAACAAACTGAGGTTTGTTGATTGACTTCAAATGAGAGTTAGTAAGTTGGTTAACCACTAATTGTACTAATTGTGGTTTGTTTTGATCTCTGAATTCACAAACGACAGTTTGTTGAGTAGCATTGCCCCTCATTGCCACTTGGGCACAGATATAGCAGTCTAGGGGAGAGCTAGCATGGCATAGTGGTTAGAATGTTGGACTAGTATCTGGGACACAACTAAGTTTGAATCCTCACTCTGCCATGGGAGCTTGCTTAGATCACTTTGGGCTAATCACTGTCTCTCCTGGCTTAACCCACTGCAGTGGGATGCTTGTTTTGAGGATAAAATGGGGGAGAGAAGCATGCTGTTGTAACCAGCTTTGGGTCCCCACTGGGGAGAAAAATGAGGTATAAATATAATAATAATGGGGGATAGGCAACAATTACTTGTGACTGGTTGTCATGGGCCCTGCCTTCGGAGCTGAGGACCCAGAGGACTCTGAAGCTGAAGTGGAGGAACAGGTTGCCTCTGGGCCTTCAGTACCTCCATTGCAGTCAGTAGTACAGGAGCCTGAAACAACTCAGCAGGAACCACAGCTAGGCAGAGAGATGGAACAAAGGCAGACAGAAGCTACTCGTCCCCCAACTCTTCAGTGGAAGCTGAGAATGGCAGCCCTCCAAGCTCACCTGAACCTGATAGGCATATCAGGACTCGCCAGCGTATAGTTTTGCAGGGTAGGCGAAGGAGTGCTCGCCTGGAAAGCCTAAGCAGACAGAGAACTGGTGCTGAGTCGTTGCAGGATGAAGCCTAGCTTGGAAGTGCACTGACTGATAAAGGCAGTGCAGGCACGCTTTCACTTTGCGAAAGCAACCGTGCAATTTCCCTGCCTTCTTGCTACTGCTATGATTGATCTTTCCGGCCGTTGACTCCTGCCTGTTTTGACGAAGCCTCTGAATACTGACCTTGGGAGATAGCAGAATCTTTGTTGCCTGCTCCGAAAGGGGCTAGATACCCCCCCGCACATCTGAGGACTGCGGGCACCGCCCAGCCCTTGACCTACGCCGGCACACTGGTAGACTAACTAAGGTTTGCACAGTTTGAGCAACCGTGGTCTATCATGATGTCCAAATGCAGCCTTGGGTTATGAGCACTGTGTGGGTTGGCTCTTACTCCTGCATCCATTCTCCTCCTTTAGATACACAACAGAAGCAGCTAACAAACACGTTTAAAGTACATTTGGGGAACCTTTACTTTCAAATGTAAAAAAAATGGAATGAATTCCAAAATGACAATTATCCTGTGTATAAATAAATAGAAAACAACATTGTCAGAGGAGACAAAATAAATGGTTCCTCAGAAGATGAACATGCCTTATTTTCCTTAGGAGTAATAAAAGGTGGCCCTAATATTGTGCTGTCTTCTTTCTTTGTCCCTTAGATTAGCTTCCCATTCATTAATAGAAGGAATTGGAGGGACTTAGTTATTTTTTTCCTGTGGTTAACTTTGTCTTATTCCAGGTTTTTTGGGAACATTACATGACAGCTTATGTTTGTTTTTAGCAACTTCATGGGAACAGTGCACTATTCACAGATGTGTATGAGCTTAAAGAGGACATTGGTGTTGGGTCCTACTCTGTGTGCAAACGATGTATCCACATAGCTTCAAACATGGAGTTTGCTGTGAAGGTATTTGTGAAACTGCTTACTACAGATCTGATAACCGTTTATAGCAACCCATATGGAATTTACCAACCTTCAGAGCTTTCAAATTCTTAGAATTCTTTCCTTAGCAACAGTTGATCACCTGGTAAATTGCCTTATTACAAGAACTAGAATTTGTAAAACTTAGATCTAAAACTTTAACACAGATTTCCCCCCCTGAAACCACCCGCTCATAAGGTTGATGGACTGCAGACATTGCAATTGGTGTGTATGCTTGTTTATGTATCTGAGAAAGTAGGCTGTGACTTACAAACACTGGTATGATTTGTGGGCGTTGGAGTAGGTCTCTAAGGTTCCATAATGCTCATTCTTTGTGTCCTGTAAACCACAGATAAATATGGATACTTGAAAATATTTTAGGGCCCACCTGAGCCTTTGAGTTTAAAGCTGACTATAAATTGAAATTGATAAGAGGGCTTCGCTGGTATATATTTTATGGCTCTTCAATTTTGATAGGATCTACATGGGCAGAATGGCAGTCACATTGTAGATCCTCACTGTGTTGCTGTGTCCTTCTCGGATTATTGTGACATGTAACTGGTACAATTAGCTATAAATTAATGACTGTCAGTTGATGTAGTCCTGTGCAGTTTTTTGGTAGGAGTTACTCGCCTTTGTCATTAAAGCTGTGATTCGATTCTGTATGCCTGCCTGCTGGTTGTTCCACAGAGGATTGTCATCTGTTAAGACATAAGATTTCAGTTGACTAGACGGTTAACAAAATACAATAAATAAAACAATCAATACTGTGTAATCTTTTATGCCATTTGACCTTTCTAGATCATTGACAAAAGTAAGAGAGATCCCTCTGAAGAAATTGAGATTTTGATGCGCTATGGACAGCACCCTAATATTATTACTTTGAAAGATGTATGTATTCTTTTATATTGTTTTATATTATATACTATATATAATATTATATATATTATATGTAACTAAGCACTGCTACCATTAAGTCATTCCCTCCAGCTTTTTCTCCATTAGAATGTAGAGAAGGCAACCTTCTTGTAATAATTGGCAGTATTTTTATCTGAAATAATCAATGACTTGTTTACAATAACAGAGCATTTGTGTAACCGTGGTTACGTGGGTTCCAAATGTATGTAAGATACATGAGCCTTGCCTCCCAGGTGTAGGCATTCAGCAGCTTCTTCTCCCTGCTTGGCAGCCAGTGCTTTTGCAGGGCTGCTGGCCTTGGGGAGGAGGGTTCTGCTGCTGCACCTTCCATTGAGATGACAAGTGGGCAGGGCTGGTACCTTCCTGGACTGTGGGGGCTGTGGGTGACTGCTGTGGCCGCCCCACAGTTAAGTGGGGCTGGGGGTTTCTGGTAGGGGCTGGCAGAGGAAGCCAGGAGGGCCTCCACGCCAGGGCCGTTGACTTTGAAGGCCGGGATGGACTCTGCTGCTGTGATGGAGACCTCGGCATCTGAGCCTGTTCCCGGACAAGGCCCTGAAATGTGCATGTGTACATAAGAGTAGAAACTCAAAATAAAACAAGAGGGTTAGTGGTCAAGCAGTTAAGTTTAGAGAGCCAGCGTGGTGTAATGGTAAAGAATGGTAGACTGTAATCTGGAGAACCGAGTTCGATTCCCCACTCCTCCACATGAAACCTGCTGGGTGACCTTGAGCCAGTTGCAGTTCTCAGCTCTCTCTCAGCCCACCCAGAGGCAGTCAGTGGCAAACCACCTCTGATCATCTCTTGCCTTGAAAACCCTATGGGATTGCCATGTGAGCTGTGACTTGATGTCAAAATCACACACACACACACACTTGAGTTTAGTGAAGTTTTGCTCTGAAATTATTCTAAAAGTTTTGAATGGTAACAAGGAACATGATGAAAAATGTTCCTTTCCCTAGATTTAATAGCCATTGGCTATTCATCTGCCATTTCACACTTTAAAAAAAGGGGGAAATGAAGATTAATTTTTTCTTGGCCCTATAAAGATGTGAGAAATATCAAAGAGGAAATAAATTCCATCTAGATGTGAAAAAGGTGATTTTTTGAGTGTGTACATATGATCGCTTTCCCCCTCTGCTTGGGAGCCTATATTTATCACCCACACCAATAAGTGTCAGATGTCATCAGGTGCCAGTAACACCGCTCTGAAAATTAGCCTCATCTCCATTATCTGATGGTATGTTTCCTTAATGTCTAATGCTAATTGAGATATGCATATCCATGAACTGGCGCACAGTGATGAAAGCTCTTCTTGGAATATGATAAATGTGCATTTGAATTTATTGGAAGAACTGTTTGGGATTTGGTGGTAATGAGGTAATGAGGAGGAAATTCCCTGTTTTCCCATTCATCATGTCCTATGCCATAAAGCAAACACTGGTCATTTATGCATGGTCGCTTTACCTTCCTTTATTCATTGTTTCAGCCAGGATCAAATTTTTTCAGTGTGCACGTTACCTCATTCCTTGGAAGCTCAATGCTGTTTCAACGCATAACGAATCCGGCTTTTCCCATTTCTGGCCCGAATTAAACTGTTCTTCCTGGCTCATTCCAGAGTCACAGAGCATGCATACTCTGTTCTCGGGTTGAGCTTCGCCCCACCCTTTCCCAAACCCCTCTTCAAGGCAGCAGGCAGATAGCCAAACAGGGGAAGCGGAGAAGATTGGCTTCTTTCACAGCCAATCACGAAGCAGTGTGTAAAGAGGCAGGGATTCAAGTGCTTCCTGTTCCCTCGGAGCTCTTTCTGAGCAAAGGAAAGGCTTTTTTAAAACGAGGCTTAGATTCCCCCCCTTCTTTCAGATTGCTCCGTTTTTTTGTTTTTTGTTTATTCTTGAAATGCTTTTTTATTCGGCAGTTGGGTCTGGGGGGAAGGAGATCTTCTCACAGGGTGAATACTGCTAAGTCAGCCAATTACAGAGCAGCATTTAAAGGGGTGGGACTTGATTTGAACTTGGGAGACTGCTTTTCTGTATTCATGCCTCCATTAGCACACAGTTTCGTCCCTGATCATTCCAGCCAATGCATACAGTTTCCCCCAACCCGGGTTACTTTGATCCTGGCTGAAACAGGAAATAAAGGAGGTTAAAGTGACCATGCATAAATGACCACTAAGTAGGAAGTGTAGATGATCAGCCTAAGGTCTAATTTGGAGTGTGGGCCACTGGATTGTGCACATCTTCCCTTCCCTTTCACATCCTCATGTGTCTCCACTTCCTGCTCTCACAAGCCTAGGTTGAGCATGCCATGCAGTTATTGCAATGAGTTAGATTAAATGTACGCGTGCTTCTAAATTCACATCAAGAATGCTGAGGTAATCCTGTGATTCTCATTGGTATGTGCTCTGCATTTTGGTGGGTTAAGTGGTGCATCTTTTTCTTTTGTGCTTGGTAACGTTTGTGTTAATTGTGATAATCTTCTACAGGTGTACGATGATGGTAAATATATCTACCTTGTCACTGAACTGATGAAGGGAGGTGAGCTGCTTGATCGTATTCTCAGACAAAAGTATTTCTCTGAACGGGAAGCAAGTGCTGTGTTGTACACTATCACCAAAACAGTTGACTACCTTCACTGTCAAGGAGTAAGTTATGAATATGCTGATAGTTTTGCAGGCCATATAATAACTGTAACAAGGTCTTGTGTATGTACCATCTTGAAAAGCATATTAGCGTTTGAGGAATAACCAACATCATTGTTAACTTAGAACAAGGCACGGCTTGGTGTAACAGCTGATGATTAGCAAGATACTGTATTGGTTGACAGATGAAAAACCAGAAATTATCATGCAGTCCTGTACATTCCAGTTTAAGCTCATTTATTTCAACGGGCTTAGACTGGAGTAACTTTGCATAGGGTTACAGTCTTAGTCACCTCTATTAGGCAGGTTCCTCTTGTGTTATGTTAATTGTAATACTCCTGTGCCTGAAGTGCTTACCAAAGTATTGTTTTTTTTTAAAGGTAGTGCATCGAGACCTGAAGCCCAGTAATATCTTGTATATGGATGACTCTAATAATGCTGACTCCATCAGAATTTGTGACTTCGGTTTTGCAAAACAACTTCGGGGGGAAAATGGGCTTCTCTTAACGCCATGCTACACTGCCAACTTTGTAGCGCCAGAGGTGTGTGGAAATTCATGTTTATTTTTGCACATATTTTCTTTTGACATTTAAAGTTGGTTGAGATATATTTGCCTTATATCATCTTAAAGAAAAGCTAACATTATCTATTATAAGGAGAAAAACCCTGTTCATTCTAAGTTACCACATATGTAGTGACCTGTTCTGATATGTCAAGGCAGCTGAAATATGAAATGCAGCAATTAGAATGGTTCAGTACATTGAGCATTTTTGAGCAAACGCACAAACCCGAATTTCCATATGCTTATATATGTTGCCTGTAAGAGTAGATGTTTCAGAAAAAGTAGACGCTATATTTAAACGTCTTCTGAGACTTCCTCTAAGTCAGCTTTCAGTTGGGGCTTTACATTGATGAAATGGTGTCTTGTTATTTGTTTGTTAGGTTCTCATGAGACAGGGATATGATGCTGCTTGTGATATTTGGAGTTTGGGTGTCCTCCTTTATACAATGTTGGCTGGGTAAGAAGCATTTGTTATCAGTTGATAGCATTTAATGTTTGTATTCGGAACTTGAACATTATTCACATTCATAGCATTAATGTGGCGGCTGGTATTTTGTGTGAATTTTGGCAGCCAGATACTAAGATCATTAGTCTTGTACTTGAGAAGAGATCCTGTACCAACATTCTAATTATTGGTCAAAATCCAGAGAATCATGAAGCTAATTCAGTGAGCTCATACTGGCTTTGGACTCTTTGAAAATTGGTGGGCAGGCATGGTGGTGATTCAGAAGCTATTAACTTTCGATCTGTTGCAAGCTTTTTGGATCCCTGCTGCTCTTCTTTCTGTGCTGGTGGTGGTGCTCTTGCATGGTGAACACATGAAGCTGCCTTATACTGAATCCATCAGAATCCATCCATTGGTCCATCAAAGTCAGTATTGTCTACTCAGACCAGCAGCGGCTTTCTGGGGTCTCAGGCAGAGGACTTTCACATTACCTACTTGCCTAGTCCCTTTAACTGGAGATGCCAGGGATTGAACCTGGGACCTTCTGCATGCCAAGCCGATGCTCTGCCACTGAGCCACAGCTCTTGCATCAACATGCATGGTGGTTTTTCAAAGGAGCATGAGCCAAGAGGGAGAAAGACAGAAAGCTGCCTCTTTGCTCAACGCATATAAAATATTTGCTGCCCTCCTGGCAATCTTATTTAAAGGTCTTCAAGCATGTTCACTATGACCAGACAGGGTGTTTGTACAGGAGAAGAACAAAGTATTAAATGTGGGGTATAAAAACCAAATCTTCTTCTTCTTAATTAAAATATGAGGCATGTGACACAAGGTGTGTCTTGACAGGGTTGCTGGTTAATCAGTGTGGGTCTAGAGCAGGGGTGGGGAACCTTTTTTCTGCCAAGGGCCATTTGGATATTTATAACATCATTCGCCAGCCATACAAAATTATCAACTTAAAAATTAGCCTGCTATATTTGGTCAAACATTGAGCCAAGAGGCACGACCGGAGATGGCTCCAAGTGTCTGCCATGTAGAGCGACTCACTTTTGAGCTCTGCCGTCCCCAGCTGGGCCCAAAAGTTTCAGGCAGGGCAGCAAACACAAGACGGAGTGAGCGACAAGCCGCTTGGGGCTTGTTGGCGAAGGAGCTCGGTCCAGTAATGCCCCGCGGGAGGAGGCAGGTCTCCAGTCTTAAATCCTTCTGAGCTAGAGATCTGCCAGGACCCACGAAGGGCCAGACCAAATGATTTCGCGGGCCTTATACGGCCCCCGGGCCTGACGTTACCCACCCCTGGTCTAGAGTGAATGGGTTGGGCCTGAAGTCCTTCCATTTATGAAAGCAGTCCTTAGGAGCCAAACCAATGGCTAGAATGTAAGACATTCTCCACAAATAAAAAGAATAGTAGTGAAGAATGTTTATGCAAATACGGCAATTAAGGTAACATCCAAGCGGTGACCCTGAAAATGTTAAGACTGTCAGGTTTTCTTAAAGGCTTAAAATTCAGGGTCCCTAAAATGTTTCAAAAGGCCTTTCTAAAGACTCATATTTTTGTACTGGCTTTCTTCAGTGCTCAGCTACAGTTAGCTGCAGTAGTGGCGTAATTACTTTGTCTGAAAATGTTGGCCCTTTCTTGAATAGAGATATTGACATGCAGTCAGTTAGATTTTGTTATACTACTTTAGTCTGTGGGCAAAGAGCAAAATATTGACATATTGGTATCAGGTAAGATGGAAAAACTTCTTTATGTTTTTCTGAAAGGTGTATGCATTATGTTTTGATATGATAACTCTTTCTTTTGGTATCTTCAGCTTTTTAAGATGTCATCATGGTGGCCAAAGCCAGTTTTTCCTGTCTTTTCTAATTTGATCTGTAACTTTTGAACCAAGTGATCAATGTCAAATTTTAAAGCACTGTTGGAAAGCTAGTAAGTTACCCTATGAATAATACTAAAAGTACCTCTATCCATTACCATTTTCATTGTATATATCAAGGACAAAGTCCATTTTTTCCACTTTTTATATGATTTACTGCATAGGATGCTTTACATAATCTAGATAGTCACCTAAAGTATATTGGACAATTATAGCTTTTTTTGCCTTTCCAAAGAGCCATATCATGAAGAAATTAATTGTGATATGCCATAGTTAGGCACATGAAAACAAAGTCTGAGTAGACAATACTGACTTGATGGACCAAGGGTCTGATTCAGTATAAGGCAGCTTCATGTGTTCATGTGAATCCACATTTTATGTGATTTTTATCCAATTTAAATGGTTAATAGATAATTTTGTGTTACTGAAAAGAAACACATATCAGTTTTGTGAGTTAAGCAACTGTTGCATGTGCATTTATTTTTATTTACAAATGTTACACTGTCATCATTTCATGAATCTTATTCTCTAAGGGACCATATATGTTAGTATTATTGTGTCATAACCTCAGCTGTGGCTTCTTTTGTGTTTGTCCCTTAGCTGTGCTAACATGTTTGCTATGATAGGGAGAGGAGGCCAGTAAGGGAAAGAAAGAAGAGAAGGAGCCTGAGGAGTGAAGGAAGCGAGATCCAGAGGGTCCCCCCCCATTAAAATACAAAAAATATCTGTTGTGACATGGTCCCACCAGGAAAAGAAAGCATGATACCACAGAAGCAACCCCATAAGGACTGTACCATTCACTGCTCTGATGAAGCATAAGATGCAAGATTGGTGTCCCCTCAAACCCTGGAGTTGTGAAAAATATTATTGAAGGCAGCAGAAAGCAGAAACCATAAAACCATTTTATTAAGCATTGCAGAAAATGTAGCGGAAGGTGAAATACCTTCATTGCAGTACCATAGGAAGTGTCACAGTTTTTTTACAGTGAAGAAGTGCTTGGATACTATCATTGCCAAAAGGAACACTACTGTTGAATCTAGGAAAGAGGAGCATGCTTACGAAGTCTAGTGGACAAAGATCATACTCTTCTATAGTGTGTGAGACTGAACACATCTTCTGTGAGGGAAAAAAAAAGGCCAAACAAACAAGCATCCTAAAGGACAAAAGAGAACAAGAGAACTTCTCATTCGGTGATGTGAACTACGTGCAGATGCCAGCATTAGAAGTGCAGCCATTAAGAAATTGGATGCAGGGATGATTGCCATTGTCAGCAGAGACCGTGTAGCTGCAGAAGCTCACTACCACCGGTCTTGTTACTGCATTAACACAAAGGAGGAGGCTGCTTGCAACGGTTCAGCCTACCATGATGATAATAGTAGTAATGAGGAACTTCTATATGATGCTGTAGCTAATGGGGCATACAAAAGAACATTTTTCATTCATGAAGAGCGAACTGTGATGTGTATGACCTGACCTCCACGTCCATTGCATCATGAGCTCTTTTGGTGTCAATGCTGTAAAAGATTTAGCCAAGAAAAACATTCACTGTGCATTGCAAAAAGAGTTTCCTGAAATCCTGCATGTATTTCCTGATGATAAAAGAAAACTGCAAAAGAAAACCAGGCTCTGAAAAGTGAGTTACTTTATTTGAAGTCTGCGCTTGCTGATGATGTAGTCCTGGCTGCATTGCAAGTAAGAAATTCAGAATCAAAAGTTCTCTGAGCCCTAGAATCAGAAGTTAGAAGGTGATTATGATGATTGCAGCATACTAGAATCCATTACCAAATTCTTGTATGCAATACTTGCTGGGTCACAGAAGATGGGTAATAGCCTTATAAATGTCTCCAAGTTTGTTTCTTCCCTTGATCAGGACCTGGTGTATGCTGTTTATCTGTGGCAAGACAAAGTGCTGCCCCCCAGTGTATATTCCTTCCTTTTGCAGCAAAGCCTCTAACAAGAAATGTAGAACCGATCAAGATTCTGAATTGATTTGGTCACAGCATTTCATACTCCCAATTGCAATAGATTGATGCAGCTCTATGCATGCAAAAGCTTGCAGTGTCAGAAGGAGAAACATCATGTATACTCTGCAGTTGTCCAAGATTGCATGTTTGATCAGGTGCGTTATGCAAAAGCTGCCGAAATCACATGGAAGCATCCCCTCCAAAATTAAGCATACTATCATGATTAGAATGGATATATTTCACACTGTCATCAGTAAGAGGTTTCAAGATGCAGGACTGTGGGATTTGTGCATTGAGTCGGACACATTTGCAGAAGGTTCAATAATTGTAGTAGTGGATGGTCACAAGTATAACTGTGCAGTCAGACTTCATAAACTAGCTTATGAGGCACTCATACAGCTAATATGACAGGGTTTCTAATCATGGTTGAAGGACATTCACATGGAGAAGACACTGTATTTGGATGATATGGTGAACAGCATAATCATCCTTTGTCAAGATGTATGCACCGCTTGACCAAAATAAATTCTTGATAAGCCATACTGTTCAAGGATTATGGAGCTCTTGGAAGACTACTGTAATTACCTCAGATGCGAAAATGGAAGTTTGCCTGCATTCTGGGTATCCTATCTGGGTATGGTAGAAATTCTTCTGGGCTTAATTAGAACATCGCAAGAAGGTGATTGAATGCTTGAGTTGACATACATCCAGGCAATGATTCCATAGTTCTTAACCTATGACAAACTGAATTATGCATGCTACCTTCCTTACTATTATGCCCAAATGACCACTTTTCTCCTTGACCATCAGAACAAACAGGAGCATTTCATGCAAGGTACATTTTCAGTGCAGTTAAGATCTAATAACAAATTTGGGTGAGTTTTAGTGTTATAGGGAATGGAATTTCTTTTTCTGAAATCCACTTTTTTAGATAATAGCCATTGATTCCTTTTATTCTTTTTTCTCTTTTAAAAGAGTGATTACTCTTTCATTCCTTCTTGAGGAGAAATCAGTGCAGCTTTTTGTAACTTCACCCTTTGTATTTGTTTGTTAGACACCACAAGCAGGTGGACAAGAAGGTTTGGAAAAGGAAGACACTGCCTGCCTCTGAGCATCTACAGAGTGAAATTTTGCAGAACCTCCCTTCCTGCCCCTCCTTTCTTCAGATTTCTCTTTGATCAGAATGGAATTATTGGAAACTGACTTCAGATTCCTAGAAAGAGGAAAAGAAATAGATTTTTGAATTTCATAGAGAAATTGGGCAACGAGGAACCAAGAGAATTTCTCTTAACAATCCTACTGAGTTCCTGTAGGCCGAACAATAGAGGAGACAGTGACAAAGATATTCAAACATCTGGAGAACAAAGGGATTTAGCCTCAGTCTAGAAGATGTCACTATCTGACATCAGAATACAGGAGCGTGTTTCTAAAGAAAATGAGAAGCATGATTGGTCAATGCAGCAGAAAGATGACAGATTGGATTCCACCTGACCAGAATGAAAAAAGATGAGGCAGATAGCCAAGCTTTAGTTGACATGATGATGAACAATTTGCTGAATCCAGTGAGCCAAGATCAGGCAGATTTGGCTAGCTTGTCCACTGCTGTGGTAGCCCCCCCCCCCCCCCATGTGTGGTGACGTGGCCATGAATCTTCTGACAGCTCATGAAATTAGAGAAACATCTTATTTGGAATGCAAGAAGGTGGGTTTGGAAGTTATGTTGGATAAAAAAATCACATAAAACATGGATCTTTTCTCATGTGCCTATCTTCATGCCATGGCTTTTTGGAACGGCAAAACAATAAGCTACAATTATCTGTCTGGATTTTATAAAGCATCATATGCTGTAAACTGTATTAAAATTTGGTGGGGGGATGGATCTGGGGGAAATGTACCTTTAACTTGATATATGCCTCTAACACAATAATGGTAATAGATAGAGGAACTGTCAGTAGTAGTGATTTGTACGGGAATTCATGAGCTTTTCCAGCAGTGCTTTAAAATTTGAAATTGGTCAGTCAGTTCACAATTTACAGCTCAAATTAGAAAAGGTAGGAAAAAGTGGCTTCGGCAACTTGGATGACATAACAAGCTTAAGCTGTCAATCAGAATGGATTATTGCCTCAAAAAATAAGACGTTTTAGATATCCATAAAGAAGCTTTGCCACCTCACCTGATACTGGTCTGGTCTGGCCTCTGAAGGCAGAGGAAACTAGTTCAGAGTAAGCTGGTTCCATATTGCTGTTACTCTGAAATCATTTCCTTTGTTCTCTGCAATGTCACTACATAGCCAAATATGATTGGCTACATTAGGGGTCCCCAACCCTTTTGAACATGCAGGAACCTTTGGAATTCTGATAAAGAGACTTCCGGTAGAGAGCTGATCCCAGCGCTACGCTCCTCGGGAATCTCCCGGGGAATCCAAGAAACGTTCTAATTTGGGGTGCAATAAAGCACTCCACTCCAATTCCTAAATAGTGGACTGGGGCGCAGGAATACCCCTGCGGATACCTTCAGTCACACAGTGAAAATCCTTGTGCTATAGTGGCAGCTGCTGCCAAAGCAACATCTTTAGAGATCTGTACAACCAATCGGAAGCCTCGCTGGGCAAAAAGCCCCACCTGGCCCTAAGTACTTTCTAAAAATACTTGGGGGGCACCAGGAGAGGTGTTGGCAGGCACCATGGGGCCCATGGGCATCACATTGGCGACCCTTGGGCTACATTATGTCATGGTCACAGGAACTTAAAATGGTGTCTGAAGAGTTTCACAGTGAAGCTCTGCTGCCAGCATCTGAAGTGCTAGGTATGGAGGGGGACGGGACGGAGATGCCTTCTCTCTATGGGCTCCATACTCTGGTGCTGTATTTCAGGTCAGTCCTACTAATAGAGAACAAGTTCTAACGATAAACATGGTTGAAGTGATTAAAAAAAGCTACACTGACACAACATAAAGTGCAGTAGAATTAGAGATGTTGCCTGCTGTAATTCTTACTTTCATATTCAAACTTAGGTATACTCCTTTTGCCAATGGCCCCAATGATACCCCTGAGGAAATCTTATTACGAATAGGAAGTGGAAAATTTTCCCTAAGCGGAGGCAACTGGGACACTGTTTCAGATGCAGCAAAGGTGTAAATATGTTTCATTTTCTACCTTGGGAGAGTAAAAAAGCAAATGTGTGAATGCAACAGAATAATGCTTGTGGCAGAGACCCACAATTTAAATATGCATCAAATTGATGTAGAAAATTGTCAGGACCTCCTTGTTTTGAAATGTAAGTGTTGCTTTCAAGATAAAATTAACACCTGACTTTGGTACTTTGTAAATCTTGCTTGCAAAGGGTTTTGACAGAATAGACCAAAGCAATTATTTTAGAATTCCTATTGTATGAGCTTCAGTTGCACAAATTTCGTACCTACATTTCTACCTACATGGCTTGATTATGTCAGTTGTGATCATGTGTATCTTTACATTTGTTTATACGTTTATCTTGTATTTTTGTGGCAGCTGATGCATGAGATTTTTACTATGCTTTCTCCTCTGAAATCAGAGTACACAATAGGATTTTAAATGTGTGTATGAGTTCAAACAAAAAGCATAGGATAAAAGAAATGCGAAGCAAACAGTGTATATATTAACTGTATACAGAACCTCATACTCCCATAGAGCGAGTGCAATCCAAGTTCCTTAGAGCTGCCCTGCAATTGCCAAGATGTGTATCAAATACAATGATCTGTTTAGAAACTGGCATGATGAAGGTGGAGGTAAGGGTCGCCTTGTCCTCACTCTATCTCTGGCTAAAAATTAATTTCAATCCCAAGGGTCTTCTCCCACTGATTTTGGGTGACACCTTTAGGTCAAAGTGGATTATAGCCATTGTAGACAAACTAAATAAATTGGGTTTTTCCCCTCTAGCACTACTTCAGTTAGGGTGAAATCAAGCAAAATCAACCATAAGCCAACGAGTTAAAGACATGGAGCGACAAGCAGATCTAGCAAGAGTGCCTCAATTTATGGCTCCCCCCTAATCTAAATTTATCTTCGCACCAGCAGCCTACCTCCGTTATTTAGAGATAAACAGATATAGAAGGGCCTTTACCCTGGTTAGGTGGGCAGCCCTTCCCTCTGCCATGCTAGAGGGAAAGTTTAAGAAGATACCTAGGGCGGAGTGATTCTGCCCCTGTAAATCCGGGGATCTAGAAACTATTGAGCATGTCCTTCTATACTGTAATTTTTATACAATACCTCGCTCTAAGTTTATCGAGCCCCAAATACCGAGAATGAGAAATGACAGGGAAAGAGAAAAGATCGAAAAGCTCCTACAAGGTGATAACTCCTTTATTACCCCTCAGGTCGCAAAATTTTGTATGGCAGCAATGAATATACGTCGTCATAGAGTATTCTCTTAGCCCAAATGGTAGAGGTAATCTGGTTGATATTTTAAGTGAATTAAGATTTGGACTGTAAATTGTTGTCTGAAATTTTATCTGGCTAAGGGCCGTAAATAAGCAATCTGATCTGATCAGAACCTCGTGTTCAGAATAATTTATTATGCCAGTTTTCAGCCGTTTAAGGTCCTTTGGATTTATGATTCTCAGTGGAAATTTTTCATTACCAAAATTCAGTGCAAGCCTAGGAAATCAGGAAGAGTTATGGACAACAGTCACAGGCAATATTGGGCCGCTTATACAATAATGTTTCAGAATATGCTTTGTTGTTTTTTCAAAGAGATCAACTCCCACATAGCTTTGCGTAATCCGATGATAATCCTTCACAATTTAGCTTCCTCATGCACATCAGCAAATAGAGGTAGCTCAGTACAAAACCCTTCAAATACACAGATCTAACTCCCCCTGAACTCAATGGTTGAGCCTTTACAAGGCTGAGGTTAAATCAGTTGACTGGTTCTGTTGCTTACTGTTACTCAGCTACTGCTAGCATTAAAACCTGTGTAGGGTTTCACAAAGGCCCATTAGAGTCAAATATAATCTGTCATGCTCCAGTCTTCAAATTCTCATCATCCTGTTTGGTTGTAACTGTTCTCTCTGTTTAATTTACTTCAATATAGGATTTGCTATCTCATATGCTACATGTAGATCCACATCAGCGATATACCGCAGAGCAAGTTCTCAAGCATTCATGGATCACCTGTAGGGATCAGTTGCCACATTACCAGCTGAACAGGCAAGATGCACCACATCTAGTAAAGGTAAAACTGGCACCTGTCTTTCCTTCTCTGTGGAAGTTTGATTTCATTCTTGTAGACGAGGATATGACGATCTCTTTGTTGTTTTCTAGGGGGCCATGGCTGCCACATATTCTGCACTGAATCACAAGACATTTCAGCCTGTGTTAGAGCCTGTCGCAGCTTCCAGCTTAGCTCAAAGGCGAAGCATGAAAAAGCTAACGTCAACAGACTTATAGTTCCACTGGGAGTACTTAGCCAAAGTGGAACAAGGAGGGGGAAATCCAATAAGTGGCTCAGTATCTGCCTGGTCTGTGATTTAAAAGGCATATACAAGTTTCTCCTACACTACTTGAATTCTGTTGAAGAGGAGGGGGGAAAGGACACATGTCCAGGGGGATTTATAACGTGTTCTGCAGGAAGCATCGGTGGTTCATCAAAGCAGAACATCAGGGTGCATCGCAAAGATCATGAGGAATTTCTGTATGCTGTCCTTTTCAGAGATCCATTGCATTATGTTAATACTTTTTTAATACTGTATTTTCCCCCAGTTCCTAAAGATATGGTTTAGGGGACCATTAACAATGCTTGAGCTGTAAATTTAAAAGAGGGAAAAATAGTTGGTGTTTAATATTTTTGCTATCTGGCCCCATTGTAAAAAAAAAAAAAAAAGCATCAAACTTTTAAGCTCTATAATTTTGTAATGGGTCACTTAGTGATGGCGCCTATTTACTTAAACAACTGGTAGAACAGGGCAAAGCTAATCAAAAGAGGACATGTCAGTGCAAAATGTGTAAGGGCTTATGTGGAAGCCTAGACAAGGCTGGGTTCAGGCAGTGTGTTTCTGAAGATCTATGCTTCAGTTATAATGTGAAAGCTCCTCCCTGAATTAGAGAGGTGGTCAGCGTAGGAGTGTTCTAATGGGAGGCTGCTGAAGGGCAAGGGTTGTTAGGGCAATACGATACATAGGTGGCATCTCTGTCCTTGGAGAGGCTTTCAGGAAGACGCCTCTAGATATGGCATCGAATAAGACATTTAGGGCCAGTGGGTTGCCCTCACTCAGTACTCTTCAACCTTATCACACTGCAGACCCATCTTTAATTCCAAGTCTTTGAACAGAAGATTCAGTTTGAATTGCTTTCTGTATTTGACCATTTCCCCCTCGTCTCTCTGTGTGTCATGTGTAAAAACTAAACAAGAAAATACACCTGGTGCAGTCCACCTAAGGTCATTACTCACTTGTGACTCCTGACACATCAGTTGAAGACCAGCGAACTAGATGGTCCTCTGAGCTCCTTCCAACAATATGGGTCTTCTGTGATAAAGATGTTTTCCCACTGTTGGTGTACTTTTCTGTAAACATGGTCTGTGCCCCTTTGGTTAATATAGAAGGGCTGGTCTGTTGCCTGCACTAAGGCTGCAAGCCCTCCAGAATGAGAACCTAAACACCAACAAAAAACACTGCTCATTAGCTCATTAACTACCAGTAGCTCGTACATCCCATAGAAGACCCAGAAAAAGATTATGAAAAGCTCTAGGCCAGAGGTGTCAAACTAAATTGTTACGAGGGCCGAATATGACATAAATGTCACTTGGTCGGGCTGGACCCTGCCATGCCAACCCAGATTGAGAGTGGGATAGGCGGCTGGCTCGCTGGCCGGATAGGAGCTCTCGAGGGGCCGATCCGGCCATCGGGCCTTGACACCCCTGCTCTAGGCATTTGTTTTTTCAAGCTATTGTTTCAAAGGATTTTTCTCTGTGATGCTTAGGTAATAAATTCGTTGCCGGTGCTCTTCTTACTTCATGGTTCTAGGATGGAGCAAGATGTTGGTAACATGCTAGGGGAAAGAGTAGCTTGAGATGTTTTTCATTACTCAGAAGTAGCTCTCGTTAAAGAAAAGGTTGGTGACCCCACTTTAAACAAGCTGTTGAGCTACCTCGGTAATCCACTGTGCTGTTTTCTTGGTGTTCCTTTTCCTACATGATTTACTTGGTTATCAGTCTGGCAGGACTATTTTGTGATGTGATAGCAGCTAATTCTCCCTGAATTATAAAATTGCAGTTTCATATCACATAGCGTATTCCACAGATATTTTTAATTTATTCAAACGTTGTAGACAAAAATTGTCATTTTTCAGTCACATTATAAAAATTATTGCAAAAATGCTCATATTCATGTCTTATTTTAATCCCCGCGAGTTGCAGAATAAGTTTCAAAACATCTTCTACAACTTTTCCCCCTCCTGATCTATGCAGAAGCCTTATTGTCCAGAGAGGAGAACTTTTCCCAGTGTGTGTGGTTCGAAGGAGTGATTCCTGCTGTCGTTGTTTTGCTCAAGCTTCGCAGCAGGTCTTAAATGCTGCAGTATGTCTTAAACACGAAGTAAATCTAAGATATTATGTAGGGGAACAGAGCTGTTGTTCAACCCCGCTTTAGTTTGGGGTAAATTGCAAGCTGGTGTGTGCCTCTTGAGTTGTGGTTTTAAGATTTGCACTTTTCATTAAGCATCAGCCTAGGTTTCATAATGGTTCTACGATATCTGGTTTGCAGAATATACCTGGGAAATTGTATCTGTCATGTATCCAAAGGAGGACAACTTCAGTATTGGCTATGTCCAGTTGTAAGACAAGGTTATTGTTGTTCATGTTGAAAACAATCACTTTTTTTGATTGTGAACTCCTAGAATAGCTCCTTAATGCAAGCAGGTAGAGGAAGGTAGAGTTGAATACATGTGATGAACTTACTGGTGTTTAGAATATTATTAAACATCTGTTTCTGTTGTTGTTGAATAGGGCTGCTTCAACTGGGAATAACAAAGTAGCTCAAACCGAAGTCTTGAAATTAAATTTAGAAAATATATCCTATCACCTCATGAAAATGTGATAGCTTTTAAGCATAAAAAATACGAGGAAAGGGCGAGGCGGTTTGATTTTTCCCTTTCACCCATTTGCAGGTCGTCCATGTACATGTGAATACTTAAAGTAACAAAGCCTGCTGATGATACTAAATGAGCTATATCCGTGAGAGGCCAAAAGGTAATTTGAGAATCTCATAACATTAGAACAGAACAGCAGATGAAATTGCACATTCTCCCACTGAGTTCGGAGTACATCTTCATCAGCGGGTTTTGTCGTTCCTATGCTCAGGGAGGCAGGATCCAAAAAACCTTTGCTTCCTGTCACATGTGCTAGGACCGCCCTCTGATATCCAGTTCTCTTCCTGCCTTAGAGGGAGAAGCAGCATTTGTGGTTAGCTCTATAGCAAACCTTCTTTCCTAGCCTTTGCACTTCAATAATTATTTCTGTCTAACTTTATTTCTGTGTTTTTTCTTAGTCCTAATCTTGGTCTGTGTGCACCCAGCAGGCTTTTCCTCTTGTATCTACTGTTTTCCCTCGTCTTTGCCTCTGTCTCCCCCTCCCCTCCCCCCTCCTCCGTTGACAGTATGTCTGAGAGTGGAGATAGGGCTTCAGAGGAATTAATGTCAGGAGACGAGGAGCAAGTTGAAGGACTCCCCCCCCCCACAGCTTTCCCTAGCAGCGTCCAAGAGCCGCGAAGGGGAAAAATGGGCTAATCGGCCCGATTTGCAGGTGGCGACACAAAAACGGAGCCTCCAGTCGGGAGACGTTCAAAACGGCGCGAAAAAGATGCGCACGGACAAGATGGCCGACACAACTCCCCGTTTGGCCTCTAGAGGTTACGAGGGCGAATTTGATCCCAGTGATGCTGGCTCCTCTGGAGTTCATGCGACTGGGACTACCCTGGGTAATGTTGAAAATGTTCATTTTTTAATTGCGGAAGTGGGGGAGGGCAACTTAAGTCTGATAAATTTAATGCGGCAGGCATTGAGAGAAGAGTTTGCCCAAATTAGCGACCATTCTTGTGGGGACGTCACAAGATCCAGAGCCTCATCCCCGGGTTCCAGGGCTTCCATCCACTCTGAGTCAGAACGTGGGGAATGCTCCAGCGACACATGCCATGCCTGGCCAACTAAGGCAGCAAGGAAGGCACCATTGTCCTCTTCCAGCAGGAACAGGTCCCCTTCTCCCTCTTCTAGTGATAGAGAAGAGGGCGAGTTCTCCTCAGGAGAAGACAAGGAGGGGGAGGAGACTCAAAATCAAGAACAACAATCCCGGTTATTTGCCGGGGAAGATTATCAGGCGTTCCTGAGCAAGGTATTGGCAGCCTTAGATCTTAATGAGGATGAGGACTCAGAGGCTTCCAAAAGTAAGGCTAAGCTTAGGGGCATGAAGGAATTCTTCACCAGACTGAGGACCCATACCCGGGCTGTGCCTTTTCCTGAATACTTTGAGGACCTTCTCAAAAATGAATGGGAGAAGCCTCTCTCTAACAGACAAGGGAAGGCCCTGGTCATCTTCATAGCCCCTCGATGGCCCCGACGACCTTGGTTTGCGACACTGAGAGAGCTATCGATCCAGGAGCCATGGTCCCTATCTCCAGTCCAGGACCTTCTCCAACAGGGCCCCTTAGTACACTCAGATCCAACCTGGTTAAAGCTGACCGCCTGGCTCTTGAAAGGTCAAGGTTGCTAGAGACGGGCTATACCTCAGAGGTCGTCGACACCATGTTGGAAGCCAGGAAACAATCCACCAGGCCCATATACGATTTTTCCTGGAAGGCCTTCGCTAGATGGTAAGGGAGAAAATATACTGATCCAGTGACCATTTCCACTGGCAACTTGCTTGACTTTCTCCAGGAGGGATTAACTCAAGGGCTGAAGGCATCTACTTTCAAACGACAGGTGACAGTGATCGTGACAGTTGTTCCCCCACTGGATGGCTACCCAACGTCAAGGCATCCCCACATAGTCACTTTCTTGAAAGGAGCCTCAGCCATCTCTCCTCCGACAATTCATAGATTTCCGACTTGGAGACTTCACATGGTACTCCAGGCTCTGACTCGACACCCATTTGAACCCTTACGGGAGGCTTCCCTGAGTCACCTTGGGATGAAAGTTCTGTTCCTCACGGCTGTTTCATCAGCTAGAAGGGTGTCGGAACTGGCGGCTTTGTCATCTAGAAAAAGCCTCTGCTTCTTCCACGCGAATAAAGTAGTACTACGTCCAGATCCGGCCTTTATCCCAAAGGCAAATTCTAAGTTCCATAGACAACAGGAACTCCATCTTCTCTCCTTTTGCCCTCACCCTTCTCATCCAAAGGAGAAGAACTGGCACACTCTGGACGTGAAAAGAGCTTTATGCATTTTTTTGAGAAGGACAGAACCTTTCTGGCGCTCAGAGTCTTTATTCGTTTCTATTTCATCACCCAATAAAGGTTGCAAAATGTCAAAGGCAGCTATCAGCAAGTGCATCAAACAGTGTATCCAGCTGTTCTATCAACTTAGCAACATACCAGTGCCGTTAGGAATTACTGCTCACTCAGTCCGCAGCGCCGCTACTTCAGCAGCATTTGATGGCCATGCATCCGTAGAAGAAATATGTAAGGCTGCGACCTGGTCGAGCCCTTCAACGCTCATAAGACACTACAAGATAAATGCCTATTCTTCATCCGATGCGGTATTCGGCAGGAGAGTCCTCCAGAATGTTGTATCAAATGCTCAATGAAGACTCCCTCCCAGTGAACGTCAGCTTTTGAAGATCCCGTTGATGAAGATGTACTCCGAACTCAGTGGGAGAACAGAACCTTGGCTAACCTGTGAAGGTTCCTTCTACACTGAAGGTACATCTTTCCCTCCCAGGGTGAAGAATGGATCAAGATGAAGAATGTCAAGTGTCCAGATAAAGCTGAATTTTTTTAAAAAAGGGAAAACAATACGTTATATATAGGAATAATAAATAAGGGGAATTAGAATAAAGTATTTTCATGTTCTGCTTGTTACTAATTCTTGGTTTGAAGCTGGGTTTTTTGCAGTGGCTGCTCCTTGTTCTTTTGGGTGCACATCTGTCTTTCTGTTTTTAAAAATTCTGCTATGGAAGTCCTCGAACTGGATATCAGAGGGCAGTCCTGAGCATAGGAACGACAAAACCCGCTGATGAAGATGTACTCCTCCCTCAGTGTAGAAGGAACCTTCACAGGTAAGCCAAGGTTCCGTTTGGTACAAGGTTGTTCACGGTTGTAAATATGCTTACACTATGACAGATATACAATTGGCTATTGCTGCTGGGGTTGGGGCAGGGTAGAAAAGATGTTGGGAGTGCCCATGCAAATGACAGCTTATTGTGGTACAAAAAGCTAACTGGATGTTAGCGTTGATTGTTTCAATGTAGATACACGGTGTTCTTGGTTCCACAGAATAAGTAATAGAAAATAGGCTTATTGATCCAGCTCCTGCTTACGTAAAACAGTGCTGTGTGTAATTCAAAAGGTACACTGTTTAGGGCTGTACAGAACTCTTTAACAGGCAGGATAGAAAAAAAGTATGTTTAGAAAGCAAAACTAACTAATATAATTGTATACTTCAGTCAATTATCATAAGAACACCATTGAGTATGTTTAACAGCTGCCTTGAGTCTGAGGAGATAAGGTTGGATATAAATGTTTTAATTAAACTTTGCCGTTGGCGATTCCATTTCAAAGGGATGGGTGGGAAACCAAGCAGTTCAGGAAAAGGTACAGTGTGTGTGCACCTCCTCTGAAAAAGATTACAGACATGTCGAATTGCATACAGACTTCTTTTCTAAAGAGTACACTGTTGATCAGAGGTCCCCAACCTTTTTGGTTCTACAGGCAAATTTGGAATTCTGACACAAGATGCTGTGCACCACCACAAAATGGCTGACACAGGAGGCGGAGCCAACCACTTCATCTTGAGGAGTGAGGCTATGCATAACTCTCACAGTGAATCTTTGGCGTTTCAGGCAGTGAAGATCCTTGTGCTGTGGTGCCAGCTGCTGCCAAAGCAACGTTTTAAAAAATCTGTCCAGCCAGTTAGAAGACTCGCTGTGCAAAAAAACCCTTGTGGCCCCCCTCCCACTTTCTAAAACACTTGGCAGGTGCTAGAAAAGGTATTGGGCGGGCGCCTAAGGACACCATCATCAGGGCCCCTGCTGTTGACAGCTGAATCATCTTTGTTGATCAGGGTGGTGCCAAGAGATCCATCTAAATATGTTAAGTTGCCCTTAATCCTTGGATTGTAAGAAGGTAGGAGAGAGATACCATGGAGCGAAGCTTGTGCTGAATGATGCACTTCATGCACCCAGATTTGGCTGTTCATGGGATAGGATTCAGTGCTGAATGGACCACCAGACTAATCGGGTAGAACTATTCTTACCTTGTATTCTTATGCCTAAGTGTGAATAAAGTGCCTTATTCAAAAGCTTGATGGGCAATTTTATTGCTGGCGCAAAGGGTGTAGTTGACTCCTGCCTTGTGTTTCCCAGATTCTCATTCACTAAACCCGAGTTACAGGGGCAACCCTAAGTAGAATGATACCCTTCCTGGCCCAATGCCTTCAGTGGACCTAAAGGGTGTAACTCTACTTAGAATGGCACTGTTAGAAACCCCCACTTTGCCCTTAACAATACATTTTGCTTTTGTAAGGCCTTATCCTCACTTGTCTGAAGCCCTCAAAGAAGCACCCGTATATGAAGTCAGAATGTGCCCCCATGGTGGTATGAATAGGCACCTTCGTGTGAGGCATGTGGCTCTCCTTTTCCAAGCTACAGCATTTATAGAAATCCCAGCAATCCATCTCTCTTCGTAAGGACTTCCTAGCCCTAAGCTCATCAGTGGCCCTGTGTTCTCCAGAGGCACCTCCCTGGTAAATACCACTGGCTAGTGAGAACAGGCCAACATTGGGAGTAAAACTTCGTAGTAGAGCATTACAGGTTAATGAATCCCAGTTAAATGTATTTGATTTATGTATTCGCTGATTCAATTGTGCTTATGTGATATGGGATATCTCCCTTTTCATTTCAGTTGTACATTTTTGGTTGTTTCTAAAAAGATGTGCGTCTTTCCTAGAAATCATATTTTTGAGGAACTGTCGTATGGTGTGAAAACAAAGAAGCAGCATGAATTGCCCCCCAAACAAATGACGAAAGGTGTGGAGAGTAAAATAATTGCAATTTCAGGGTATTTAAAGACTCTGTAAAAGCCCCCACATTTCACTCTTAAAATTTTTAATGTGTGTGAAAAACTTGATTATGATGCCACAGAACATATTCTAAGTAGTATGCTCATTCATTGAGGTCTTCTCTTCCCAAAGATATGTTTTAGCTGTCCTCTAGCAAATAAAACGGAATGTTGACCAAACTCCATCCTACCTAAACCCCATATTTTTCAGAACAGAACCTGCAGAATCAGTAATGTTGAGAAGCAGGTATAATCAGTGCTTCTTGTTGCTTGTACCAGTTCCAACCCCCCCACCTGTGACCTGATTCCTTTGCCTCCTGCCTCACTGTACCAAAATGGCCAGTGTCTTCTCTGTGACGCTGTCGTCTTTGCTTTGGTAAGCAATTAGTCAAGGCAGTGGCCTGTAAAACTGGGTTCCGTCTATTTTACTGAAGCTTTAGCCTTATCCCCCCCTCCACAGTGTGTATATGTTGGGGAAGGGGAATCTGTGGGGAATATAGGTATCTCTACAAATTATGTTTGATGTGATAGCTTGTCTGAGCATAGCCACCCCTGTAAACTGGGTGTTAACTGTAATCTGTGTTTTGGGTCATGTTTTTCTTAAGGGTTACTGAACAAAAATTAAGAAATATCGCCAACCATCAGTGTTTAAGAATACACTAATGGTTCTATCCCCCCTGCACCTTTTTTTTTTGATATGAAAAGGACCATGGGTACACCATTTCCCCATTGGTGCAGTTTCAGGCCAGGAAAATGGTGCAGTGGGGTGGTTTAATCCCCTCTATCTTGCAATTTGGATCCAAATCAGGCCTGTGCTTGCCTGGGTATAACTTCCCAGCACAAAAATTTCAGTACATGTTTGACTGCTCAGATCTGGGGGAAATGTAATGTAGGACTTGAGCTGAAATGGGTTTGTTTGCAAAAAAGCAAAGTAACAGCAGCGTACAAATCCTTCAAGTATGGCTTGGCTGTATACAAGTGCACCAACCATTCTTAAGCTCAGTAGTTTGGAGAAGGAAACCCCTGTAAGATACATACTGTGTAGGAAATGGGGACAGGCCCTAGCTGGCTTTGCAATTACTTGAGTTACCCAAATTAAGATAAAATGGGTTTTGTTTTTATATAAAACAATAGCACTTCATAAAGGGAGCTGTACATGTAGGGTTTTTTTTTTTTTTTAAAGCAAGTCCTTGTAAAGATCTCCTTTTAAAAGTTTGCTTCTAATTTTAGTGTTACAGTCAGGGATTATTTTATGGTCCAATAGGAGGGTATATTTTTACCTATACTTGGTTTAGAGTGCCTGTGTAGTTTCCTATTCAATCTGCAATTGGCTGTACTACCCTTCTCTGTTAGATGCTAAAGAAGGTGATTTCTGTCTACATGCTGATTAAAGTTACTCCCATCCACTGGGAAGGACTCCTACCCAATGGCATGAGAATACATTGCTGAGTCCTTGCGCAGTTCCCCTTCTCTCCAGCAGAATTAGCACAAGGAAGGTTCCAGTGGGTATATGAGCTCCATGCTTCCTGTGACAATTAATGGATATTTGCTCACACACTGCAGTATTGTTAGGAGATAATAAAACTTAGCTGTTCATTTGCACTTTCATCCTATTAGCATAGTGATACTGAGTAGCAGAAACTAATCATAGGTACATGTTAAAATATTAAATTGAAGTCAAAAGCTGGGTCATTATGCTTTTGGGAAGGTATGATTCAATGCAATTTTAAATTTAAGCGAGCATCTTCTCTAATGCAAAGTTTTCTATATGGTTCTAGTATAGACTTTTCAGAAAGTTGGGTCCCCCTCCCCCCAAAAAAGTTGAAATTGTTTGGATAGGTCACTGAAGGAAACAACCAAAAAATATCTGTGACTAGGATAAACTTGTTCATACTGTGAGGTTGGATCCAAGGATTGTGTGTGCTCACGGTGTAGATCTTGCCCACCACCCGTCCTCAGTGCCTCCCCACCATTGCCTGAAATCTGCTCCCGAGGGGTTACTCTGACCCTCAGGAACAGAGTAGGGTGTAGTGCAGAGGGGAGGGAACCTGTGACTTGTGCAGATGCTCCACCCCGTGTATGAATGGCAGTGCTCACACTAGGGCACCTGGGATCTAACCCAGGGTGTAGTTGGTCTTTAATTGCCAGTGGCTCCCATCACTTTTTTCCAAATTCCCAAAGCACTTTGGCATTCTTGCACTGATAGGACCGGTTTACATTTGAAAACTGTTCTGGCATGTGACTGGCCATGAATCTCCAACCACGAGAGAGCATTAAGTGAAACCCAATTGTGCAATTTTAATGACATATTTGGGAGTACAAAAAGTAAAATTATACAAAAATAGTCCTCCCACCCTGTTGTCAATATTGTAACTATCATTTCTCAAAGCATATTGTGGATTTGTATCATATTGTATTTATTCCATTCAGGGTTTTTTTTTTAAAGCAAAAGTTTTCTTTAATGCTCTGTATATATTGACATTAAAGTTTGCATTGTATTATATTCTTCTTAAGGGTGTATCCGGCATTGTATTACATCATATGTTGTTCTTTGCATTCATGCTGCTAAAGATAGTGTGTGCTTTTCTTTTTCTCTCTGAATCATGACATATGCCAAAGACAACATAGAAATTTGTATCTATTTTTTGTTGAAAGTTTGTGAGGCGCAACTTTGAAAGGTGAAGTGTCAAAATAACAGGTCCATGGGTACTAGAATAAAAATGTAAATTCATAAGGCTTTCAAAGTGACCACATTTTGATCATTTATAGTTTTGCAAGGCTGAGTCTGATTTTCTAAATGGTGTTAACATCTGCGTTCTAAACGTTCAAATACGCCTAAAAGATTCTAAGATTGTTCTCTGGCTTCTGTTATTGTAAGAGCCTGGTGTGAAATGGTTGTGCAGTGTAAAATGTACACATGCTTCATGGTATGCGTTGAAAGGAAAGGGAGTTTAGGCCACCTGATGTTTTGATCATTGAGTAGTTCCTCTAGAAAGTAGAACTAGTACCAAATGGAGGTTGGGTCACAAAGGAGTTAGAATAAAAACTCAGGCCACTGTGCTGTTCAGTTAAAAAAAAAAAAGAGCAGGGGGCCAGGGCTGACTTTAAATTTGTGGGTCACTGACACCAGCTTAAAGTTTCTGTCTTTGTATGCTTTTTTTTGGGTCTTTGTGCAGTTACTCTCATGTCCCTTTTGAATGGCAGCAGCGTGTAGTGTCTCAACAGCTCCTAATTAGGGAAGAAGTGCTGCCAATTCACCTTTCCGCTAACTCTTGGGAAGGTTGCTGCGCATGTGTTCCTGTGCAGAAGCCGAACATGGCACCTCCCAACCAAGTCCTAAAAAAGGCTCGCGGGAGTATTCCCATTGCTGTTGTGTACAGCTTCCAAAGAATTAAAAAATTAGTACAACCCCCCCCCCCCAATTCCCCTTGGTGGTTTGTCAGTCCTTGTTAAATCACCCCATTAAATCACTGAGGCTATCTTGCTTTGGTGACATGAGAAGACAGGAGTCACTGGAAAAGACAATCATGCTAGGAAAAGTTGAAGGCAGCAGGAAAAGAGGAAGACCCAACAAGAGATGGATTGACTCTGTAAAGGAAGCCACGGCCCTCAATTAGGAAGATCTGAGCAAGGCTGCTAAAGATGGGATATTTTGAAGGACATTGATTCATAGGGTCATCATGAGTAGGAAGCGACTTGACAGCACTTAACACACACTCTATTAAATCACCAGAATCCCATATGTGCCCATAACAGTAATAAAACTATACTGTAACTACCAATCACAGCAATTAATGTTCTATTGAAAAATTACTCCCCCCCCCAAAAAAAAAATCAAATATTTTTATTAAAAGTACTGAGAGTGTGGTATCTCTGCAACAGCTGTACGATTTAGTGGTAGAAGATGTGGTCTGTGGACAACAACTGAAACGTTTATTGGCCTGAGGGAACCAAGGTGCAAATGCCTTAATTTGTGGTTGGGAGGATGTGTAACACGTTGTCAAAGCCTAGGGACTGGTGCGGAGTCTGATCAGCATAGGAACCCTGTGTGTGACACTGCGCTCTGTGATAGAAGGGCACATGCTTGAGGGGGAAGAGGTCACATAAATGCCAGTATTATTCACAAAATTCTATAGCCATTGGTTTCCTATCTAGCATATTACTGTTCAGTTGTGATGTCTGAATACAAACAGTCTTAAGAATCTGGATTTCAACAAACCAAGACTTCAAAGTAGGGCTAGAAGGTGAGTTAAGTGCCATTTGTACCTAATTGTGATTTGTTGCCATACCTTAATTCACAAGCAACACTTTAAACACCACTGGCTCTTCTGGTGACTGCCACAGAGATGGTAGTATAAGGAGAAGGCACAACAAGCAGATGAACTGGGTTGTAGTGCTTATGTCTGGTAGATTAACCTGAGTTTGTAGCAATAGCCACAGTTTGCTTGAATGCAGCTGAAGTCTTTCCTGTGTACTAAGCTGGAGGAGTTTCTTCCTCTACCAAACGGATGGCCTAGTTCTGGCAGTTAGGAATTCTTAATATTCTCCGAAGAGTGCATACCTAAGCTGTGGAGAACACCTGAACGCACAGGAAGGAGGAAGTAAAGGTAGGAAGTAGTTTAGACTCATTGGTGTGAAGCATTGCCTCTGCGACTACTGAGAACCATCACAGAAGAATGCATACAAGAAGCTTAATTTAAGCAGGTATGCTGCTTCCACGTATACCTACCTCACCTTGCTCACCTGAGGGGGGGAGGAAACCCAAGGACCCCAAAATCGCATACCCATAGCCTCCCTATAATTCTTTTTACAGAATTACATCATACTTGATTAGTAGCATCTGGTGGTCCTTTTCTTAAAGTCAGTTGTATATTCTAATGTTTTTTTTAATGAAATCAAAAATTTAATAACTCTCATCCCAGAGTAGCAAACAAGCAAGTTAAAATGACAATAAAGCACATTCCAGTAAGTCAAATCAAAGGCAGCAGAAATGTGAGCAAAACATTTCAAATGCCTGATGTAATAAAGTCTTTGCATGGCACATAAATACCAGTAGTAAAAGCACTAGGCAAACCACCTAAGAAAAAATTTCCAGAAGAATGGCACCACAACCGAAAAGGCCTTGTCCTTGATCACCAATGACCTCTAGTTGTGTTGGGAACCCAGCATTCAGCTGGCGGTGGTCCTTTGGGTACCCAAAGTGTGCCTATAACAATGAAGCAAAATTAGATTACAAAATTAAAACAACAGTGCAACAGCCTAATATAGACAATAAACAAAGTAAAGCAATGAAAACTACCTAAAATTTGGTATGATTCCTACCCTTTATGTTTCTGGGAAGAAATTCTGTACTGCCACCATCTTAGTACCTACCACTGCCTGTTTTTGAAATAAAATGTAAAGTCCTTGAAAATTGGACTGTTTCATGACTGCATATCAACAATTGCCCCCCCCCCCCGGAGGAGAGTATTACAAATACCGTGGACTGCCAAAAAGAAAAATCAGTGGGTTCTAGATCAAATCAAGCCTGAACTGACCCTAGAAACTAAAATGACTTAATTGAGGCTATTGTACTTGGGTCACATTATGAGAAGACAAAAGACACTGGAAAAGACAATGCAGGTCATGGAATTACATTTTTAAAGTCAATATAAAAGTTGGAGGCATCAGGAAAAGAGGAAGACCCAAAATGAGATGGATTGACTCCGTCAAGGAAGCCAGGGCCCTCAGTTTGCAAGACCTGAGCAAGGCTGTTAACGATAGGACATTGATTCATAGGGTCGCCATGAGTTGGAAGCGACTTGTTGGCACTTAACACACACCGGTACCTTGTACTAGAAACATCTATATCCAGCCTCGTATACAAGGACATCGTTTTTATGTTTTATCCCAGTTTTCTGTCTAAAATAGAGACCCTCCCAAGTGTTTTTTATATCTAAAACAATTAAAAAAAACCTGTCAGTATAACAGTAACAAAAAGCAAACCATAGCTTCAGAGCGCTGTTTTTAACCATCAGCCAGGCACACCAAAGGGCCAAGGGGGAAAGTACAGTGGTAAACTGTCTTCCTACCCAGGTTTGACACCCAAGATGGATCCCCAAAACCCTCTGAGAGGCATCCATTTTGTGGGGAGCTGTGTCTTGCTCTTATGTTAGTCTTTGGCCTCCGTACCTTCATGGCACCCCTTAGCAGGAGGAGGGGTCTGACTGTTTACAGGCAACAATAGACTTCCCCTAGTAGGTTTAGAACAAACCTCCTTGCCCTATGCCTGGTATCATAAATCCTCTGGTGTAGCTCTTTAGTGCACGCTGCTAACACTTTCTCAATAATGGTAGTAGAGAAAAGAGCAAGCTTTTCACAGAAACGTCCCTGGACCAGACTGGGAGCAGGGCAGATTATAATGGTTTGACAGAGAGATCAGAGCTGTTCCTGCTTCACTGTTTTTGTTACCTGCTGCTGGCCTGATATTACAGTATATTTCAGGAATTTACATGAGTGATGTGCAATGGTAGTTTCCAAACTTTTTTACTTTCAGAGAACACTTAGACTTTACTATGGAATCCCTGTACTTTGTAGATTCTGGAATGTGCTTTAGGACAGTGGTTTTCAGGGTTTTTGAAGAGGGACCCATTACTAAACTTAATTTTTTTTTGTGGGGCTCACTTGCTAAATAGCACCCTCTCCCCAACATAAAATGCAAGAATCTCAGTTACCATGGAGCAAGCTTTCCTTTTCCTTGTTAGCATTTATAAATATAAATAAATATATATAATTGGTTCTTGTAGGTTATCCGGGCTGTGTAACCGTGGTCTTGGTATTTTCTTTCCTGATGTTTCACCAGCAGCTGTGGCAGGCATCTTCAGAGGAGTATCACTGAAGGACAGAGACACTGTCCTTCAGTGTTACTCCTCTTAAGATGCCACAGCTGCTGGTGAAACGTCAGGAAAGAAAATAACAATACACAGCCCGGATAACCTACAAGAACCAATGAACTCTGACCGTGAAAGCCTTCGACAATATATATATAATATTTAAAATATATAAAATAAATATAATATATTTATATTAAATAAATAAAAGTAGACCACTACTTTTATATTATTTGCATCTTTTTCTCTCCCTCTATTACCCATGTACACTGATAAAACTCTGCTAAAAAGCAATCTTGGTGTGCTAGTAGTATATACGATGTATCAAGATCCCCCCCCCCCATGCAATACCTTATGAATGTGCACATATACTTGAGTGGTAAAATCTTTTTGTAACTGTACATACATTCACATGATGGCTTTTTGGAATCTCCCCCCCCCCCCCTTGCACACATGCAGTTTGATACTGTAAAGAGAACGGGCTAAAGAAATGGAAAGCTGGGGCAACTGCACATACACAATGTTCTGTACAAAATTCAGAAATAAAAAAATTGGAACTATGCAGGATTCCTGTTATCAACACATGAGCTATTCAGAGGAGGATAATTTTGGAAGCCTCTCTGCTCATAAGGTTTGAAGAGACTAGGATTCCTTGGTGCACAGTTTGAAGAACTGTACTATATGATTGTTCACAGATTCTCTTTAATTTCCCTTTATGATATTCTCTTATTTGGTCAAAAGAGGGAGCTATTGCCTAGTATATAAAATCACTACTGTCTCAGGAAAAGTCTGAGTAGTCTAAAGTGTCAGGCTAAATCACCAGAGTATAATAAAAACGGTATCTGCTTGTTCATGCTTACTTTCCAATCTGAAATTGGGCCAGTCAACTTGTCTCCAGCACCCACATACTCGTTCATTAAAAGAAAGACAATGCATCTCTTTGAATGAAATTATTAATTATAAAGACTTCTTGCGCATCTAGGGATCTGAATTATTTTCACTATTATTCTTAAACATACATAGTTGTGTACTTGATACAACCACTAAAAATATAAAGTTATTTACATCAGAAAAAATACTTCTCTACTGCTGGGGAATGGCCACATTCTTCTGTTTCAAAATATAATAAAATCTCATCTTTTTTAAAAATGCCTTCTTTCTGACTTGACTTGGTTTAAGATAGATGTTTCAATTGTGGTAGCTGAGCTTGGTTCAAAACTCAAGTCTCATAACTGAAGGCATAGTTCAGAGATGATGACAAACTAAACCACCAAGCCCTCCATTTGGGATGTTGCTCTGCCCTCTCACTACAGAGCAGAGAGTCCAGAGTGGTCGGGAAAAGAGGCCACTCTGGCGCCTCCCACTGGCAGTTTAAGGCACTCCTTTTTCCTTCCAACCTTCACAACCTTGCATCCACATCATTGCTGCTGCTTTTAAGTTTGAGACTGGATCAGCAAACTGCAGAGATGGTCTGCTTCATCTATCATGTTAAATTAGACCTATGGGGTTCAGCCACATGGATAATGTGGGAAGAGGCAGGGCAAGGCTGAGCAATTTAATGTCTGAAGTTTCTATTGTGAAGACAGTTAAGAAACAAATCAGTTTGCTTTGTGCATGTCTATAGCTGGGACACACACCGCGGGAGTCGGAGCTAACCAACTTTTCTGCTGGTGAAAGAGGGAGGAGAGGGTTCCTTTTGACCACCCAAAAGGCTGTGTTGGGGATCATGGGTTCTACATGGGCAATAGGTGTCTGGGATTGGCAGAGAGGCTGTAGAAAGGAGAAGAATTAGGTGAAATTGAGTGCAAAAACTGGAATTCAGACCTAGCACAAATCACAGCTGAAGCATGGCATAGATTCAATCATAGAATAGCCTCAGTCTCCCTCTCCCTATATATACATACACACTATACACAGGACTCCTCCCACTACGACATCCAAAACCAGAAATAATGGCTGTGTTTTCTTGGACACTAATAAGGCCCTGGATATAGTCGAGATAAAAATCCTTCCATGGAACACCATGGGCTGGAGCAATACATTTCAAGATTCTGCATTTCCCATTTATCTACATAAATTTGATCTCTTGTGCAACCAGGAAACTTGGATCTCAGAGCCCAACTCTATATCTTTACATGGGTTCCATTCACATTCCCTGCAATCAAACTTAACAGCAAGGGTAGTGGCGGGCTAGCAATACTGGTATCAGTGGATTTACCAGCAGGTATTCAGACGTTGACTATACACAGGAGCAGGCAGGTAGGTCTGGGTGTATAGGAGCAGGCTGTAAGTCATGCATATTTTCCAAACTGACAATGGGATCAATAGTAATTTTCTTTACTGCCTCCAAAAGTATTGTGCTATTTAAAGCTTTTCTTAAGGATGCTCTGACTGGGGACTGCAAGACACTTGCAGAGGGTCTGGACAGTGTCAGAAGGGAGGATATTCCCTGGCAGGTAAGAGTAGTATACATTGTTGTTCCAACATTTAGCATACATTTAGCAGTGCCGTCAGCCACACAGGCATGCTTAACCATGGGAAATTTCAGAGAGGCAAGGAATACATGGGAGCTTCTGGCCACAGCAGTTTCTCTGCTTCTCCATCCATAACTGTTTTCAGGACAGAGTCTGAGACATCCTTTTCTACCCCTCTTCTAATGTCAGTGGTGGATAAGTGCGTCAGTCCAAAATTCTAACACATTCAGCAGTGGGCAATAGGGCTGTCGATTCGATTCGTCCCGAAGCGAAAAACAGCTGAATTTCCCAATTCGGCGGTTTTTAGTTTGGATGGAACCGAACTTGAAAAGAGGCGGGAAAACTGGGAGCCGAGTTCGGAGTGTTCGGTGAATAAATTTGGCAAATTCGGGCTTCGGCGCAGCAGCATAACCGTCAGTTAGTAAGCAGCATTCTCCTGCGGCCAATTGGTGGCCAAGCTGGGTCTTCTTCCCCACCCTTAATGTGCATCTCTGACAATGTGGGGTTGCAATTAGCAGAGCTTGCCGCCCACGCCCAAAGCTCCCAGCCCTGACAAACAGCTGAGCTGCGGGGAGCAAGGGCGGGGCAGGTGCCAAGAAGATGGAACAGAAGACATCCACAGTAAGACCCATTTTGGGGCTTTTCTCTATAATTTTTCTCCTGTGTGTGTGTGTGGGGGAGGAAGCAGTTTCTGTGGGTGGGGGGGAAGCCAAAGGGGGCTTTTGCCTGTTCTGTGTGGGGGGGTGCCCCCTGAGTCTCTCTCTCCCTGGTTTGAGGGGGGGGATTCAGTTGTGTGTCCTCAGGTTTTCCCTCATTCATAAGATTGGTTAGGTCTATTTTGATGCTTGCTCAAAACTGGTTTTCAAATTGTGACTTAAATAATGCATTTGCCTGGTCCTGAGTCCGATGCAAAAGGGGAAATTCCACCCCCTCCTGCTCCTTATGCATAGCTAGCTGCCTCTGTACCTTTCCATGGTTTGCAAACTCCCAGGTGTCAGGTGTTGCTTTGCATGGTTGCAAATGTGTTGCTTTGCATCGTTTGCATGGTTTCAAACATGTTGCTTTGCATGGTGTGTATGGTTGCAAATGTGTTGCTTTGCATGGTTTGCATGGCTGCAAATGTGTGGTTTGCAAACTTCTTCGCACCTGCCCCACCCTTGCTCCCCGCAGCTCAGCTGTTTGTCGGGGCTGGGAGCTTTGGGCATGGGCAGCAAGCTCTGCTAATTGCAAACCCTCATTGTCAGAGATGCACTTTAAGGAGGGGGGACCCCTTTCGAGGCCCATATCTCAGCCCCCCCGACCCAATCTTTACAAATCTTGGGGGTTCTTGCAAGAAGGGTCCTCTGAAGCTACGCTGAAAGTTTCGGACCTCTACCCCAAAAATGCCCCCCCCCCGAGCTGCGGAAAGGCGCGATTGTGTTTTTAATGGCTTTATTTGGCCGAATTTTTCCCCGAACTCCGGATCTCATGTCGAATTGCATGGACCCGAAGTGGGAGAGTTCAGACTTCGGCATTTCCCAAATAAAAACGGGCCAAATTTTGCCGAATCCGAATTTTACCAAAAAAAAATTTCAACAGCCCTAGTGGGCAACATACACACAACTGCTTCTGAGGAGTCTGAAATCTGCTGGGAAGATGGCTGCATGTTGTGTGTGAGAAGACAGAAGGGGGCTTTAAGCATTTCTACCAAGTCCTGCTTAAGACTAACCAGTTTGTAACCTGAGCTGCTGGCAATATTTAAAACCATTTAAGTAGTATGTAACTGACAATTCTCCTTCCTGTAAGTGAGGCATCTTGCTCCAGTGGAAGGAGCCTTTTTCTTTGGAGCAGGGTTCAACAACTTTTATAATTTAAGATCCAAACTATGTCCACATTCAGAACAAGCCAGCAACACAGAGCTTGTGTAAGACAGCCCATTTGTGTAACTGAAAATGTACAGTTTAACATTACTGATATATTGGTTAATAATCCATAAAAGTTTTGTGGCCCAAACTCTAGTTGCTGCAAGTTCCTTTATTAGGAAGCGGCTTACATGAGGTCTTACAATAAGTCATAAATATACACAGGAGTATGCTGCTCCATGGTTTTAGTGCACTGGCATAAATCTGCACATGGTTCACACTTGGATTACTTTCAAAGGGTAGCTGTGACCTTTTATGCATGGCTGTTTCCCCCACCATCACCCCTCTGACGACTTCGGGTCTTTGTTTTCATTACGCATGCCTTTTCCGACCGTCAGAGGTCACCTCGCTCTCCCCGCTTGTTTCCACATGTTTTGTCCATGTTTTCAAGGACCTATTTTATCACAAATTTGAAAACGCGGGGAAATGCAGGAGGAACGCGAGGCAACCGCTGACATTCAGGAGCGGCATGCATAATCAAAACGAAGACCCAAAGTCATCAGTGGGGTGACCGCATGGGAAACAGCCATACATAAAAAGCCTGTGTTGGTCTGCAGTAGGACAGCTACATTCGAGTCTAGTAGCACCCTAGAGACCAACAAGATTTTGGGAGTATAAACTTTTGAGATGCAAAGCTCCCTTCGTCAGTTACTGCCAACTGTTAATCTCTTATCATTTCCCTTTCTTTCCTTTGGCATTAACTTCATATACTGGTTATCCTAGCATCCCACTTATCGCTCAACTATACCTTAACTTTAAAGGTTTTGTTTTCTTTTTTTAAGAGAGCCTTAGGTTGCAGACCCATGCTCTGGAGCGAGACTCCTTTTTGGAACAAGACTTTTCATGGAACAGGACGGAATGATGAGATTTGACGCAGAATGTTTAGTTGCTAAGAATGTTGCTCTCTAGTTCAGTCTAGAAGCCCTATCCTGTCTCGCCTTGAGAATAAAAAGGTTACAGGCCCGGCAAGAGCCTGTAACATGGCCCTCCCCCGAGCAGTACAAACACTCAAGAGTGCTCGTCATTTGGGGCCACCTCCATTCTGCAAGGGGAACATTTCTTGACAAGAGCCGCCATTGAAAAAGGTTTCTCAATAACAGCGCCCGATAAGCAGAATCTCGAAGAACGGAAAGCAGAAGCAGTCCACACGTCCTCTCTCCATGGGGGCAAAGCGAGAACTGAGGAATGGCCGCTCCCCCCCGTCATGTGACCGTTTTGGCGAGAAATGGGTGGAGGGGGAGGGGAATCATCCTTTCTAGAAGCTTTCCATATAAAAAGGTCTCTGCAGCTGGCCTGCGCATGCGCAGTTCCCATGCGCGCCTGCACAGAGGACCACTCGATGGACAACAGCGACAGGCAAGCAACGCTGTTTTTCTTCATACGGTTCAGTTACGAACTGGCTTTCTAGTCATTTCGTTCAGTTTTCAGAAGGCTCTAGAAACTTATGTTTCTAACCAGTTGCAAATAACACTTTTTCAAATGCAGGGCATGACCAAAAAAAATAATAATCATCATGATTGTGGGAAAGAATGCAGATGTATAGTAAGACTATCCCCAAAGCACCTTTTGCAAGATTAGCGCTGACTGAAAGCTGCTAGCAAACCCCTGGAAAAAAAGAGCGCTACAAGCTTGCTCTCCGATTAATGAATGCAAATCAGTGTTTTAAGTGCTACGGGCCAAATTAATATTTCAAAATTCTTTGCCATTTATTACTCTGCTTAACTTCCACAAATGTATTCTGTGCCTTGGGCAGTGGAGTATTTAATTCTTTTATGCTAGCTCGATGAATTACAGAGCGTGCTTTCAGCAGAAATACCTCACAGAGTTCCAGAAGGATTTAATTTGTGTGTGTGTGTGAGAGAGATCTTTGTTGCAATTCTTTTCACGAAATAAATTTAAAAAGTTCCACTCATCCACTTCAGTTTCGATGAACGGGAGTCAGGTGAAACATTTCAGAACCCAAGGAAAGAAGCAGTTCGGACATAACACGGGCCCATGATTTTAATTAAAAGTGCCCACAGTTAAATGGTTGTCTGACCTCATGCCACCGTGCTAAATACAGTTAGTTCCGGTACCTCAAGCCAGGACGTGCAGCTGGTTTATTAACCAAGGTTAGCTTTAACTTTGGTTTTGTGTTATGCACAAACATGGTTCCCTGACTTATTCCCTACTAGAAGAAGAAGAGTTGGCTTTTATACCCCACTTTTTCTCTACCATAAGGAGTCTCAAAGCAGCTTACAATCACCTCCCCCCCCATATCAGGCACCTTGTGAGGTAGGTGGGGCTGAGAGAGTGTGACTAGCCCAAGGTCACCCAGCTGGCTTCATGGGTAAGAGTGGGGAAACCAACCTGGTTCACCAGATTAATGTTCACTGCTCTTAACCACTGCACCATGCTGGCTCTCTATGGTGTACCACACTTCCCCTACCTATACAGTTACCTGGCAAGAGTGGCTTGAAAAATTAAACTGCTCTTGTCTTCAGCTGGCTTTCCCTGTCCTTGGCTCCAAGTCTCCCTGGCAACAGCCTCTTCCTCGCCACTCTGTGAAAAACACAGCAATGTGATGAGTATTGGTAAGTTAACACAACCAAAGGTGCACAACCTGATTAAATTGTAGATAAAGGTTTATTCAGGAACTAACATAACTGATAGGAAGAGGAGAGAGAGAGAGAGTGTGTCCTAACTACATGACTAGGGTTGCCACGTCCCTCTTCACCACCGGCAGGAGGTTTTTGGGGTGAAGCCTGAAGAGGGTGGGGTTTGGGGAGGGACTTTAATGCCATAGAGTCCAATTGCCAAAGCGGCCGTTTTCTCCAGGGGAACTGATCTCTATCAGCTGGAGATCAGTTGTAATAGCAGGAGATCTCCAGCTAGTACCTGGTGTTTGGCAACCCTATACATAACCAGCTGAGTGAGAGAGAGAGCAAGATTGAGAGTGGAACTTCTGGGAAGGAGGAGGATATTGCCCTAAGAGTAGCAATAAGAAGAAAAGTTGGTTTTTATATCCTGCTTTTCTCTACCAAAAGGAGTCTAAAAGCGGCTTGCAATCACCTTCCCTTCCCCCCCTCCCAACAGGTACCTTGTGAGGGAGGTGGGGCTGAGAGAGTTCTGAGAGAACTGTGACTGGCCCAAGGTCACCCAGCAGGCTGCATATGAGGAGTGGGGAAATAAACCTGGTTCTCCAGATTAGAGTCCGCCACTCTTAACCACCGCACCACACTTAACAGGAGAGAAGGTGCTGACCTCACTATCCTATTTAACTGGCCTCTTGCTGCCCCCAACAGGATCTGCTCTTCTTCTCTGTACACCAGACATTGCCTATTCCAACAATGAATTCCTTCCACACATCCATAGGAGGAAAGAAGTGATGGTAATGGAGCCCTGCGTTACTGGTCCATACCTGCTGTGAAATAATTGTTTTTCGTTTCTCAGAACATGCACACTTCACTGTAAAGGGCTCTTCCGATTTTATTACTTTATGGTGATGGTTTATTTGAGAAAGCCAAGCATCTGCTAAGCTCTCCTCAAAGGGCAATGTGCCGACTCCGATCACACATATTCCCTCTCTCTTTGTTACTAGCAAATCAGTGGACATCAAGAGGATTTTTTTAAATGTATGGATGTCACAGACACAACCGGAAAAGGGTTTGCAAGCATTGTGTTGGACAGAGTGACAGAATCAAGAAAGCAATTTTTAAAATAATGTCTCTTTACTGGAGTAAGCGAATTGAAATGAAAAAGGGAATGGTTAAAGAAGAAGAAAAGGCAGACCCAATGGGTTGGGTTGCCAACCTCCAGGTAACGGCTGGAGATCTGCTGTTACAACTGATCTCCAGCTGATAGAGATCAGTTCACCTGGAGAAAATGGCCGCTTTGGCAATTGGACTTGGGAGAAAATGGCCGCTGTGGCATTGAAGTCCCTCCCCTTCCCAAACCCCGCCCTCCTCAGACTCCGCCCCAAAAACCTCTTGCTGGTGATGAAGAGGGACCTGGCAACCCTACCAGTGGGGAGGGGCGAAAGGGAAGGGCCAAAGGTGTGTGGTTAGATGACAAAGGGGCTGTACCAGAAGGGAAAGGGGCCCCGGTTATACTCTGGTGCCCTTTTTGTGTGTGCTGTCAAGACACACTTGACTTATGGTGACCCCATAGGGTTTTCAAGGCAAGAGATGTTCGAAGGTGGTTTGCCATTGCCTGTCTCAGCATCATGACCCTGGTATTCCTTGAAGGTCTCCCATCCAAATATTTGCCAGGGTTGACCCTGATTAGCTTCTGAGATCTCATGAGATCAGGCTAGCCTGGGCTATCCAGGTCAAAGCACTCTGTGGCCTAGGGCCCATGAAAACCTGGAACCGGCCCTGGAGCTTAGGCCATCTGGATTTCCTCTGCTCCCGTAAGCAAGAAGTTTATGTAAAGTAGTTTATACCAAACTCAGACTTATTGCACTGGGACACCAGACTTGGGGGCAGAGTTGCCATATGCCTCCCACCCCCAGCAACTGTTGCCCACCAGCGAATGGAGGGTAGATAATGAAATTTAAATTTTAAAATGTCATGATAATGGTGTAATGTCACTTCTGGGAAAAACCCAAAAGTGATGTCAGTCACCTCTAGGAATTGCTGGAAACTCTATGGTTTTAAACCCATAGAGTTACCAGCAGTTGCACACCTGCTGGGGGATTCCTGGAAGAGATTTCACACATCCCTTCTTGTTCATTCCTTCCACCTTGTTTCAGGCGTCTTTGCCAGCCTCCCTCTGTGCTTCCAGGTCCTGCTGCCTGGCTTACAAAGCCTATCATTCTCCGCATCCATTTGGATAGACTTTCTGACTCAGACCCTGCAATTGACTCTGCCTCTGAATTAACCAGCCCATGCGTTTCGAAGGTGTGTACCACATTACCTTTTTTCCTGAACATGTGGATTGGTTCCCAGCCTGCTTCTGGTGTCTCACTCCATTCTTTTTTTTTTTTTTTGAAATTTTTTTTATTGGTTTTTATAATATAAATTTTCCATGTTAACAAACAACAATATACGTAGTATTAAAAACTAAATCATAGGTAATGTTGTTATAATTGTTTAAGTGCTAAATAAAAATTAAAAATAAAGGAAAATTTATTGACTTCCCCATCACCTCCGTCCGCCTCTTAATAAAGTATTCTATCCCATCGTGATATGGTCTGATCTTAATTATTCTTATATCTCAATTAGGTTTCAATCACATTATACTATCAATATAATTAATTACGTTTCTTTATGTTAACAATGTCATCTAGATCAGATTAAAAGGTATTCTTCCATTTTCCCCAGTCCTAGTTCATATTCACAATATTTCATCCACGCCTCCCATTCCCCCATAAATTGAACATTGTCTTTTTGATTTAAAATAGCTGTAAGTTTTGCCATTTCCACCAGTTCAAACATTTTCATAGTCCAGTCTTTTTTCCCAGGAGTGTCTGCCCCTTTCCATTTTGCTGCATAAAGCAGTCTTGCAGCTGTAGTCGCGTAAATCAAAAAAGTCCTGTGTTTTAACAAATCATCAGGTATCATACTTAATAGCATCATTTCTGGTGTTTTGGGTATGTTTTTTTGTACTATTAGTCTTAATTCATTATAAATCATATCCCCAAAATCCTTAGCTTTGTCACAAGTCCACCACATATGATAAAAAGAACCAACTTCTTTATTACATTTCCAACATTTAGGGGATGTCACTTTGTAGATCTTTGCAATCTTCTTAGGCGTTAAATGCCATCTATACATCATTTTATAGATATTTTCTCGAATTGACTGCGCATTTATTCCTTTCAGGTCTTTCGCCCATAGTCTTTCCCATTTGTTTAGGGCAATATCATGTCCCACAGTTTGAGCCCAATTAATCATTGTTGGTTTGATTATTTCCTGCTCACAATAAATTGTTAAAAGAAGATTATACATTTTAGAAATCAGTTGAGTATTATTATCTAATAACATCCTGTGAAAAGATGATTTTTCTTTAGAGAATTCATTCTTCATATCTTGTGTAAATACTGATTTAATTTGATGATATTGAAGTCATTGTAAATCGTCTTTAAGTAACTGAAAGTCTTTTAGTGAGCTTTTCTTTCCTTCCCAGTTAATTAACTCTTGGTAGGTGAAAAATTTGTCCAATCTAAGTGGGCGTAATGTCAACATTTATTGAGGTGATATCCACATCGGTGTTACTGGTTCAAGAATATGTTTATATCTCATCCATATATGAAATAAGGAGGACCTGATTATATGGTTACGAAATGATGCTTGTATCTTAATTTTACCATACCATAAATAGCCATGCCATCCACTTATATTGTTAAAGCCTTCAAGATCTAACAAACGCGAATTGGATAAGTTCATCCAGTCCTTTAGCCATACTAAAGCGGCCGCTTCAGCATAAAGTTGAAAGTTAGGTAGTGCTAAACCTCCTCTAACTTTGGAGTCCACCAGATGTTTATAAGCAATCCTCGGTTTTTTCCCTTGTCAGATGAAATTTAATACGTCTTTCTTCCAGGTATCAAAGTATTTAACATGTGATATTATAGGCAAATTTTGGAATAAGAAAAGCATCCTTGGTAAAATGTTCATTTGGATTGTTGATATACGTCCCAAAAGTGACAATTTTTTATTTGACCAAATGATCATATCAGTTTTTATTTTGTCCCATAGTTTAAGATAGTTATTAGTTATCAAGTCTTTATTCTTTGCAGAGATCCAGATTCCCAAATATTTGATCTTATTAGCCTTCTCCCAACCTGTGTATGATATAAATTCCTGTTGTTCTGTTTCTGATAAATTCTTAAATATTGTCTTTGTTTTTTCTTGGTTAACTTTAAATCCCAATACATTTCCAAAATCGTCCAAAGTTTCCAACAGTATCTTCATTGATTGTGTTGGATTCTCCAAGATTAACAGGAGATCATCCGCGAATGCTCTCAATTTGAATTCATGTTTTTTAATTTTTAATCCGCGAATGTCCTCCATACTCCTTAGCTTACAGCATAGTGATTCCAACACCAACAAAAATAATAATGGAGACAGAGGACATCCTTGTCTGGTTCCTTTCTTGATTGCGCAGTTGTCGGACATCGATTCATTCACCAGAATTTTTGCCTGTTGGGATGTATATATGGCCGATATACCTCTCAAGAAACGGTCTCCAAAATTTAATTTTTCCAATATCTTTTTCATAAAGTCCCATGAGACCATATCAAAGGCTTTCTCTGCATCCAAAAATACAAAGGCCGCCGTTTGTTGAATATTCTGGTCATAATATTCCAATGAATCTAATAAAACTCTTATATTATCTTTAATTTGCCTTCCTGGAACAAAACCTGCTTGGTCTTCATGTATAAGGTCCTTAATAAAATGCTTTATCCTATTCGATAAGACCGAAGCATAAATCTTATAATCCACATTTAACAGCGAGATAGGTCTATAATTTGAAGTTTTTTCTGGATCTCTTCCTTCCTTAGGTATCAACGATATAAATGCATGTGACCAAGTCTCTGGGGATGCTCCCTTATCCAAAATTGTATTACAAAGTAATACAAAAAAGTTCACTAAATTGTCACTAAATGTTTTATAAAATAGTGCAGTAATTCCATCTGGTCCTGGTGTCTTGTCCGTTTTTTGTTTCATTATTGCTTCTTGTATTTCATCCTTTGTAATTGGTGCATCTATCCATTCTTGTTGGGGCTTTGAAAGGACATTAATCTGTATTGAATTTAAAAACTTGTCTATTTTCTTTTTTGAGATATTTTCTTTCTGATATAACTTAGTATAGAATGAAACAAATTCTTTTTGTATATCCGTAGTTGTATAAACTGGTCCTTTAGCGGATTGAATTTTTGTTATAATCTTCTTTTGAAATGAGTCTTTCAGTTGGGTCGCCAAAAATTTTCCAGGTTTATTAGCATGTTCAAAGTATTTTTGTTTAGCGGATTTTAAATTTTTGTTCATTTCCTCCATTATTATCAAATTTAGTTGGTGTTTAGATACAGAAATCTTCATTTGTATGTCATTTTCTCTTCTTCATGTAAGGCCATAACCAGTTTGTGCTCCAAATTTTGTAGATCCCAAAGTATATTATTGGTACATTGTAGTTGAGTTTTCTTCCAGGACGTATGTTTCTGTATCATAAATCCTCTTAGAACAGCTTTAAATGCATCCCAAACTGTATTCAGCGAAGTTTCCCCATTAAGGTTAATTTCAAAGAAATCTTTAATTAAATCCTGTAGTTCTTTTTGAATCTTGTTATCCTTTAAAAGTTTATCATTTAGTCGCCATCTAAATGCTTGTTTATTGTTCCATTCAAATGTAACTGGATTATGATCAGAAAAAGTTCTTGGTACAATTTGGATTTTACGTAGTTGCGTGAAAATAGATTTACTAGCCCATATCATATCTATTCTGGAGTGTGAGTCATGTCTCGCTGAATAAAAAGTATATTCTTTAGCCGTTGTATTCATTGTTCTCCAGATGTCTTGTATTTCCAATTCTGAAGCCATGGTGAAGAAAGTTTTAGGTAAACATCCTTCGTTTTCGTCTTTTGCTTTTGATTTTTTATCCAAAATTGGGAGAGTAACACCATTGAAATCGCCCATCAAAAGAATCTGATCCTTTGCATACTGAGAAATCAGTTCATGTAGTTGTCCATAAAATTTAGCTTTTCCTTCGTTAGGTGCATATATTCCTACTACAATAGTCTTTTGCCCCAATATTTTGGTCTTGATAATTACAATTCTGCCTTCATTGTCTTTGTACAGTAGTTCAGGACTAAGGCTAGAATGAACATATATCACAACTCCCTTTGTTTTTGTTTTAGCCGATGCAACAAATGCTTGTCCAAGCATTTGCCTATCCATTCCTTCCATCTTGTTTCAGGCGTCTTTGCCAGCCTCCCTCTGTGCTTCCAGGTCCTGCTGCCTGGCTTACAAAGCCTATCATTCTCCGCATCCATTTGGATAGATTTTCTGACTCAGACCCTGCAATTGACTCTGCCTCTGAATTAACCAGCCCATGCGTTTCGAAGGTGTGTACCACATTACCTTTTTTCCTGAACATGTGGATTGGTTCCCAGCCTGCTTCTGGTGTCTCACTCCATTCTTAACAGGCTCTCTCTTGTTAAAACAGAATGGACACACTGCATTTATTTCCGATATGACTATATTGACACAGCATTTTGCAATCTGTCCTCTTTGGAAACCTTGGCCAGATTTGCTTGGAGTGCAGCTCCGGGGTCTGTTATAATGAGCAGCATTTATTATAAGGCTAGAATTTGCAAAGAGATGTGGCATAAATTTGAAATACGTTGTGTTAGGGTCGCCTGTGTTTTGCTCACCAACGTTCTTGAGCCAATTCAGTTCACATGCAGTTCAGCCTCTGGAAATTCCCAAGGATCAACCTTTGGCTTAGTGATGCAGTGACATATCAATGAAGCTGCAGCAAACTTTCTAATCATAATAATCATTATTAATATTCCGCTCTTCCCTTGTGAAGGCAGGGCTCTTATATTGGGACAAGCCTTCGAGGCTGTGCTTGGGATTACCCAACCTTCAGTGACCTTTTAAATGAACAAATAAGTCCTGTGGAATCAGAAATCTCCCCATGATGAGTCTATAGTCTAAAGCAAGCCAAAGATGATGGAGGTTTATATTTTGCAATGCTCTCCCATATGAAAAAGCTCCCAGCAAACACAAAAGGTGTGGCAAACAAAAAGGGGGTTGAAAGCTTTCTCTGTACCATGCAAGTTTTTTTAAATGTGTATGAAGTATTTTTATATGATAAAATATTCAAAGCTGGCATCCATCCCCTGCTTCCAAAATGGTGCATTCCATTTTACTACTTCATTCTCTTGCATGTATAACGCAAGGAAAAGACAAAACAAAACACCTGATGGCTGCATATGTCTGGCAGCATTTGACAGGGTGATTCCTATCTTATCCTTTGGACTTGGTTTATGGTACTTTTGCCATAGACGAAGAGTTGGTTTTTATATGCCGACTTTCTCTACCACTTAAGGGAGAATCAACCTGCTTACAATCACCTTCCCTTCCCCACAACAGACACCCTGTGAAGTAAGTGGGGCTGAGAAAGCTCTAAGAGAACTGTGACTAGCCCAGGTCACCCAACGGCCTTCATGTGTAGGAGTGGGGAAACCAACCCAATTCACCAGATTAGCCTCCACCGCATATGTGGAGGAGTGGGGAATCAAACCCGGTTCTCCAGATCAGAGTCCACTGGTCCAAACCACTGCTCTTAACCACTACACCACGCTGGTTTACCTCATTACCCTACAAATCCAGGGAGACTCCTCCTCTCTCATTAAGTATTTCACTGACACCTAAGTGCAGATAGCCCTTTCAAGAAAAGCTGGTCTCTGATGGGCCAGCAGTAAATTCTACCACTAGCCAAAGGAAAAAAGTCAGTACATGGACATGTTAAGAGGCTTGCTAGCGATGTCAGCCAAGTACAGGGACAACTATATCCTGGCTTATTATGAGGTATGAAAAACAACCATACCAAATGTTCTTACAAATACAGTTTGGGGCAATTCAACCTGGAATAGATCCAAAATTAGGCTGTTGGTCGCTACAGTGAATCTCGCACAAACTTGCACACTGAAATCTTGGCCACCTGCTCTTCTGAAGTGTCAAATGGTGTTCCCAGTGAGAGAAGAATTACTTCTCTGCTCTGAAATTCAATGTCGCTTAGATGGTTTGGCTGATGTTCTCTCACTCTCTTCCTTTCCATCCCTTTTAATTGTCTCACCACTCATTTTTTTTCATCAAGAAGCCATTCCAACTGTACATTCCCACTCCAAAAATGCAGCCATTTGGCATCACCATAGATAGATGTAGGACAATTACAGGAGATAACATTGTAGGGAAAAAGGATTGCTGGCAGAGAGCGTTACCCCTCTATCAATGGAAAATGTATTTCTTTGAATGAGCACAAACAGTTCTGTGGAAAGAAGAAATAATTGCTCCACTCGTTTGGAATAGCTGAGAATATTTAAAAAGTTGGAACAGCCCCCAGGTTGGTAGCAGGAGTACACAAACAACCCATAAGACAGGACCAATGTCGAAAAGACAGATGGTCAGATCGATCAACCCTTCTTTCAGCAGAGATGATTAACCCAAAGGGGAGAGACATACCTATTGGCTTCAAAGAGTCTTTTCACACAGGACAAAATTAGCCCATCGCATTTGACTAGCCTCTTTGGTTCCCCAGGGCTGTTGTGTTTTTTTCTGATGTGTCAAAGCGGTGAAAATGGAACAGGTGGGTGAATGGAACACATAGGGTTGCTCCTGAGAAATGGGCAGACACAGAACAAACAGACTGCCTGATGCGACCAGGGCTTTCTACGGCACAATACAAGCCGATAAACGTACAGAGGACTTTCGTTTTTAAATTGCTGCTTACGTTCCCCACATTCTACTAAATGACCTCATACTGGAGAGAATTTGTATTCAGTTTGCTTCAGAATAACCAGATTCATTTCCTAGACATCTGCTGGATATCCCAAAATTAATCTGGAATGGAAAGAAATCCAAATTGGGGCCCTCAGAGGTAGCTGAGTTATTTATACTATTTTATGATATTTATTATAATGCTAGCTTTTATATCAGCATATTGTATTTAAACATAGGAATTGAATTGGGGCTGAAGAAATATTCTTGAAACGGCCGTCCCCCCATCTAGTGTTATCCTATGAAGATTTGAATATTTATAGAAGTACCTTATGGACTTTTTAATGAATTTTCCTACAACTACACAAGGAAATCTCATTGCATAAAGACTGCATCAAAAAAACAACTGTACATTTGTATATAATTGCATGTGTTTCCTGTATGTATCATTGCACTTTGCTTTATTGCATGTTTAAACACAATAATATTTTGTCTACTTTGTACTAGTGTCTCTGTGCTGAATTCCAAACCTTACGGTATTAGCACGGGAGTGCTTTATTTTTGTGGTTTAGTACCTGGAGGTTGGCAACCCTAAGAAGGAGATAGTGACAATGAGCCAGTAGATAGGGCTGCCAACTTGGAGCTGGAAAATTCCTGGAGATTTAGAGGTAGAGCCTGGGGAGGGCAGGGTTTGGGGAAGGGAGAGACTTCAGCAGAGTATAATGCCATACAGCCCGCCCTCAAAAGCAGTCATCTTCTCCAGGGGAACTGATCTCTGAAGTGTGGAAAATAGTGGTAATTCTGGGAAATATCCAGGGCCCACCTGGACGTTGACAACCTAGTTACCTAGACAACCATGAGCCTTAACTAGTAACAACTGGGAGAAGGCAGTAGTTTGTGTGGGTGGTTTTGAGGTGAGATTAGGGTTGCCAGGTCCCTCTTCGCAACTGGCGGGAGATTTTGGGGGCAGAACCTGAAGAGGGCGGGGTTTGGGGAGGGGAGGGACTTCAATGCCATAGAGTTCAATTGCCAAAGCGGCCATTTTGCTCCAGGTGATCTGATCTCTAACAGCTGGAGATCAGTTGAATTAGCAGGAGATCTACTGCTACTACCTGGCAGTTGGCAACCCTAGGTGAGATGGAAGGGGTAAGAGATTAATAGCTCCATGTCTGCCAGAGACTAGGACTGAAGATGCATTAGGGTTGCCAGCTCCAGGATGGGAAATAACTGGACATTTTGGGGGGTGGAGCCTGAGGACAGCAGGGTTTGGGGAGAGGAGAGACTGCAATGGGGTATAATGCCTAGGGTTGCCAACCTCCAGGTACTTGCTGGAGATCTCCCGCTATTACAACTGATCTCCAGCCAATAGAGATCAGATCACCTGGAGAAAAATGGCTGCTTTGGCAATTGAACTCTATGGCATTGAAGTCCCTCCCCTCCCCAAACCCCGCCCTCTTCAGGTTCTGCCCCCAAAATCTCCCACCGGTTGCGAAGAGGGACCTGGCAACCCTAATCTCACCTCAAAACCACCCACACAAACTACTGCCTTCTCCCAGTTGTTGCAGTTGGGGAAGGCACTGGCAAACCACCCCGTAAACAAAGTCTGCCTAGAAAATGTCGGGATGTGACATCACCCCATGGGTCAAGAATGACCCGGTGCTTGCACAGGGGACCTTTACCAAAATCTACAGAGGAATTAGCATACGAGTGGTCAAATATAGAATATTGGAACATCGTTCAAGAATAAGGGCTAAAGTACTAGAGGCCCCCCTAGTGGAACACTTCTGGAACCACAGGCATATGGAAAATGATTTGAGATATTTCGTGATCTGGCACAAGGTAAAATTCATGATAAAACCAATGTTGCGAGAATTCTGAAACAAAAAGAGGCTTATTTCATCCACCTTTTTCAGACGGTCACACCTAGGGGACTTAACCACGAAAATGATTTATCATGTTTCATAGGAGATTTGTGTGCCTTTAAATAAACAGACAGACTTAACTCTATACATCTGTTGGTAATTGTGAGCAGCAACATATAGGTTAGCCATTAGGATGGACTGATTAGGTATCCCTTAGGGGAACCCAGAATTTGAAGGATATGAGGTTAGACTAGCTCTGGATGAGCAGAAGGTAGGAAATATTAAATATAGCATTCTACATAAATTTATATCTATTATGGAATGTTTATATCTGGGGCAAAAGTGGATATAACAATAATGTATATATATTTGTATAGGAAATGTATACTACCCATGGGGAGTTTTTGCAAGGAGATAAATACTTAGGATATAAACCAACTGGAGAAATAAGGTGGTTTATAAACATTATTTGTATTATTATATTTCTATATTTTGTATAATTGAAAATCACAAAAGGGAGTCAGGTGGGAGTTAATATTTTTTATTAATGATAGGAGTCAGAAGAGGAACTGAAGAAAATCTGAAATGGCCGTCTTCCTCTTCTGCCTGGCACCTGTGGAATAGAACAAAGAAATATCAACATACTATGCATTTCTAGCTTTTGAAAACGTGTATTGCAAAATTTACATTGTCATACTTGGATTTATACCTGTGTAAATATTTTCACTGGTTGGTGATATATGGCTATGGTTCATAGCTATATAGAATTCTTATAAATATTTTCCATATAGAAACTCTACTTGTAAGAATTTTTCTGGGTTCTTTGTAAGCATAACCTAACTGTACACAGACGTGTCTATTTTTGCTCACCACCTGGAGGTTGGCAACCCTAGTAAGAAACGTACTGGACCGGGCAGTCTCTCTCTGCCTAATCAGCTTCACAGGTTGCTGTGAGGACAAGTTGAGGAATAAAAGAGCCATATAGTTCTCTGAAGGAAGGGTGGGGCAAAACAGATAAAGAGTTTGAGATCTGAGGGTAAACTGAGGGAGTTTGAATTATGAGGGTAAACGGAGGGAGACAATCTGAGGTTTAGTGCTTTGAGTGCCTGGGAGGGAAAACAGGATGCAGGTGTGATAAGTAGTCAGAAGGATGGAAGTGCTAAAGTTGAGTTGGGTCAGGGAAAGCAGTATGGAAGAAGTGAGATTTGAAGGATGCGAAGGGTGACAAATGGATAGGGTTGCCAGCTTCAAGCTGGGAAATACCTGGAAATTTTGGGAGTGGAATCTGAGGAGGGCGGGGTTTGGAGAGGGGAGGGACTTCAATGCCATAGAGTCCAGTTGCCAAAGAAGCCATTTTCTCCAAGGGAACTGATCTCTGTTGCCTGCAGATCAGTTGTAATAGCGGGAGATCTCCAGCTACCACCTGGAGGTTGGCAACCCTATGAATAGAAGGGGGAGACTTGTTCCAGGACGAGAAGCAGCATAGTAGAAATGAATTTCTGCAATGGCGTGCAGGAGAAAAAAGCAATAGGTTTCTTGACGAAGTGAAGAAATTATACTGATTTCCGTAAAACTGCCCTTTGTTTCATAAGAGGAGCTACAAGAGTAATTCAATAGTAGCAGGTAAGTCTTGAACTTGGACAGAGACTCCAATCCCACCCGGTCAGGAATCTTTTGCAGGTCTTCACTAATTTCTCTGGTTAACCTAACTCACAGGTTTGTTGTAAAATAAGATAACCCCTGTGCATGTTGTCTTGGGCCGCTGGGAGCAAAACTGATGTTAGTGTTTTCTATATGGGGCAGCAGGATGGTGTAGTTTCCCCACTATGACTGCCAATACACCACAGAGGCAACAAGGCTTCTGCATGGCTGGTTTTCATGTACTTTCTGTGCGCGGTCTCCTAGCAGTGTCCCTCCCCTCCCCTGCACCCCACAAGGGCTTTCTCCCCACCCCCCCAAACCAACAACAGCATACCTGTGTCATGGCAGACCCACCTTAGAACTAGGTTGCCAGATCCCTTTTCACCACCGGCAGGAAGTTTTGGGGGGCAAAGCCTGTGGAGGGCGGGGTTTGGGGAGGGGACTTCAATGCCATAGAGTCCAATTGCCAAAATGGCCACTTCCTACAGGCGAACTGATCTCTATCGGCCTGAGATCAGTTGTAATAGCAGGAGATCTCCATCTACTACCTGGAGGTTGGCAACCCTAGGAGATCTCCAGCCACCACCTGGGGACTGGCAGCCCTAGTTTGAATGTCCTCACCCCCTAAAACTCCTGCCTGTAGCCAGCAGTTGGCTTGCAGCCTTATTTGGGAAAAATCAGAGAAAAGCCAGGGAAACCTGGGGTGGGGGAAACAGGCAGTGGGAAACAGCTTCCCAATGACACAGGGTTGTCAACCTCCAGATAGGCTTTGGAGATCTCCCAAAATTACAATTGACCTCCGGACTACAGAGATCAGTTCCCCAGGAGAAACAGACTGCTTTGAATGGTAGACTCTATGGCATTATTCCCCGCTGAGGTCCTTCCCTTCCCCAAACCCCACCAATCTCCAGCCTCCACCCCCAAATCTCCAGGAATTTCCCGATGCATATTTGGCAACCCAACGGCACCAAACGTGGGTCAAGTAACAACCTGTGTGGAACTGTTCCTTCTGTCTCACTGCAATTTCAGCATGTGTTCCAAGGCAGCTGCAAAACCGATGGGTCAGTAGAGACAGTCTGCTTTTCCATTTGAGCCCACTTGCTGCAGTGGTCCAAAGGAACTCTGGAGTGAGCTATATTTAGGGTTGCCAATCTCCAGGTACTAGCTGGAGATCTCCTGCTATTACAACTGATTTCAGCTGATAGAAATCAGTTCACCTGGAGAAAATGGTCACTTTGGCAATTGGACTCAAGGGCACTGAAGTCTTAGCTATATTTCCAGTCAAGCTGGGTATAAGCAAGTGTTTTTTTTTCTTACTCATTCTTAAGTTTTTTCTAAATCTTGTAGACAGAGCTGTGGTCTTTTATTTTATTTTTGCCAATATATCACTTCTATTAAATTGCTAAATTGTCTACTGCTGTGCCATACCCATGACAAAATCAATGGGATTCAAGTATAATGAAACATTTCATCAACAAAACTGTCCCAATGCAAGCCTTTGACAGCAGTTCCCTCTCTCCTGGCCCTCCTCGACTTCCCTTCATTACTACTACTAGCGGCAGTTCTAAAATAACCAGATCTTAAACGATCTTTATACCGCTACTCACAGTGTGTCGGTGGAGATATTTTATTTGTTAGCTCTTAATAATCGCAAAGAACTGTTCCTTGATACTAGCTCAGCAGGAGGAATCCCCAGAGGAGTAAGGTAGTGGAATTGGAAAATCGTCCCTGTTAGCTTTTTGTTTTTTAAAGGAATTTGTGAATCCAATCTGGTCCAGGCTGCAGAGAAAAAAGATACAAGGCATGAGAGTGGGGCTAGAGCACTGGTTCCCAACCAGGGGTCCGCGAGAACTAAATTAAGGTCCGCGAAACAAAGTTATACACCCATAATAAATTAATATTTTCAATTAAAAGTTCTCTATTATAAAAATATATATTCAAATATTATTCTAAGTTTAATGTTTAACAGTTATGATTAAAGTTTATTTTCAAATTCTCGGAATTTTTATTTTGAACCTTGGGGTCCCTGCACCGAACAAAAAAGTGCTAGTGGTCCCTGGTCAAAAAAAGGTTGGGAACCACTGGGCTAGAGGGATTGTGCATGTGAATTTTGTTTTTAAACTTGCGCCAAGAAAAAGCTGAATCCTGCCATCATATATGTTATTCAAATTAAGCCTAATTTGGATTCTGTTGCTCATTTGTACATTTAGGCTGTGAGTCAGTATGAGGCTACTGAGGAATCGGAAATGACAAAAAAAGGGTAAGTGTTTATTACAAAAATGCATATTGTTCATTATCTCAAGTATATTGTTTTATTAGCATAAAGTATTTGCAGACAAGTGGCTGTTTGGTCTGAAATGGGCACCGTCCATTACCTTATTTTTTACAGAGAATCCAAGAGACATTGTTGTCAACTCTATCACATCTGGCTTGTATTTCTGTCTTTTTTGAAGACCCTGTTTGTAGAAACTTTCCCTCCTCTTAAAGCACAGTTACAGTGCCAGCCATCCACATGTGGATGGAGAAAACGTTCCCAGGGGTATTAGCTCTTTACAATTTCTCTTGCCTTTTGTTTTAAAACAGCTTCTGCTTCTTACCCTAATCATTCCTTTTCATTTGTGCAACATTTCTGATTTGATCCTTAAATAGATCTTATCTTGGAGGTGGGAAGGCAGCTATAATTGCTGCTTTTCTTTCTGCAGTAAAAACAGCTGTCCATTGTTATAATTTATAATTAAAAAGTTATGGTCATTAAAAATAAAATTAAAGAGCAATTACTTTAGCTGCATAGAGAAAAGCAGTACCTGAAGTCTCTCTCCCCCCTCCCCAGGAAAAGGAACTGATGAAAAATCCATTCAGGAGTGCTGTGATCACTGTAAAGTAACAGCTATTAATGGATCAAGCACATGAATTAATTAAACAAAGATAAACAGAAATGCTATGAAATGAAACAGGCAAGTAAATGACAGGCACTGAGAAACAGGACTTTTGGTGAATGGGATTTACTTCCAATGAACATAATGATAGGACCTTGCCAGGTGCTTATGGAAACTACAGTACTATTATCATGGGTCAACAAGCTGAGGCTTCCTTAGATGAAGAACACCTTGAAGCAGAAGGCAGTGGAAGAGAGGAGCAGCAGCAGGCTCAGCAGACTCACACAGACGGGTCCTCCCCCGTGTCTACAGCCACCCAGCACAGGGGACTCACCTGTGTCAGAGGTCCAGCCACAGACAGTGTCACCAGAGAGCCCACCAAAGCTGCTGGAGCAGAGGCCCAAAAGACTCAGGGCACAACTACAAGATCAGAGAAGGAGTGCTAGACTACAAGCCCAACGAAGAATACTCCCTGATGACAGTGATGAGACTAATGAGCTTCACCAGGCATGGAATACTGAGACAGGGTAATGAGCAAAAACTGGTTCACCCCAGGCCTATTTAAGCCATCAAGTAGGCTTGGCTGTTGTGCAAGCAACTTGTCACCAATGTTGTCTCCCAGTTATACCTGAAATCCTGATCTCTTGGACTGCCCTTGCCTGTGTTGGTATCTTGGACTCTGCCTGAACCGTGAATAACCTTGGACTGCTTCCCATACTATAGTTCAAGCTGCCAGCCTGTGCTCCCTGGCTGCAGCACAGCAAGTATGTTGTGGTGTGTGGAGCTACTATTCCATTTCTACTTGCAGATGATTGCAGAAAAGGAACCCTTTAGCAGCTGAAAAGGATAATAGAAGCAACCAAGGCCAGACAAAGAATGTTAGTTTTCATGCTTTCAGCATACAGTGGTAAGGAAATGTCTCCTCCCAGCGCAGGACTGCAGAGTGCCACCATAGAGCCCTAGATAACAATTCAGTCTCCTTCCACATACCACTCAGACCCAATCAAAGCCTCACCTGAAATCAATCATATGACTTGCTCAACTCCATAAGTAACCATGTTGAACAGGGCCACCAGTACTTTGTCACCCTATCCCCCTGCAATCTTAGCAGTCCTGTCTCAGACACTTCCTGTCCAAGATTTCTTGGTTCTTTCCCTAATTGCTTCCCTCTCTGGAACCTGAGTACCTAACTACATGTTACACCAAGGTGTGTCCCTGGGTCAGTTCACCAGATGTATTCTTGGAGTTCTGTGATTTCCAGGTGTGAATAGGTCCTATTTAGACCAGCATTGCAGCGTGCAAGGAGAGGGAGTTTACGCCTTCCCCCTATGCCATTTTTCCAACTTGAAATGGCCTCAGGAAGCCACTATTGCCTCACTGAAGAAAGTTGTATGTTGACCATGAGTACACATATAGCTCACCAGTACACCTGTGTTTTCCCTAGCAGACAATAGCAACTCTCTGGGGCATTTCAGGTTGGGAAAATGGCATGAAAGGGAAAGCTTTCTCTGCAGACCCTATCCCTGATCCTAATCAGTCCTGGGCACACCTGAAAATCAAAGAACTCTCAGAACACACCTGTTGATCCAGCCTGGGGATGTATCCAGGAAAAGTGTCTATCATGTAGTTAGGGGCCCTGATCAGATGTCTTGATTAGTTCCGATACTCATGCTACACGAGTGAGATGTTCCTATGTCAATGACGACGTAATGAGAATCAGGATCACAGGAGAGAATGGGAAAGAGACATTGCCCAGATAATGTATTGTGCAAGTGCAGAAAAGTATGCCTTCTTAATATTGTCGAAGGCTTTCACGGTCAGAGTTCATTGGTTCTTGTAGGTTATCCGGGCTGTGTGACCGTGGTCTTGGTATTTTCTTTCCTGACGTTTCGCCAGCATCTGTGGCAGGCATCTTCAGAGGGAGACACTGTCCTTCAGTGTTACTCCTCTGAAGATGCCTGCCACAGCTGCTGGCGAAACATCAGGAAAGAAAATACCAAGACCACGGTCACACAGCCCGGATAACCTACAAGAACCTATGCATTCTTAGTTTTGGGAAGTTATTTTTACAAACAGTTTTCTTGACCCTGTTAGTACAAAGATAGGTCACTAACAGTGATATGCATGACCCCTTACCCCTCTCCATATCTCACAGAAGCAGGAATATTTTATTTATTTATGTATTTAGACATTTGCTATGCTGCCTCTCCATACAGCCTGCTTGTGAATGTATTATGCAAATATTCAATATTCAGATAAACTTAATTTGCATAATGAGTACAGATCATAGAATTCAACTTTTCCCTGGGCAAGATCTTGATTTAATTTGATAAGTGTGTGCATGTGTATACAATACATAAAAGGATTGCTGCCCGTGGTATATCTTAAAATGACCCACCTCTAATTTTGCTTGTCAAATTAGTGAAAAATGAATAGAACTAAAATGCTTTCTTTCCCATGTACTTTAACATTGATAATACTGTGACTGGATGTTAGTCACCAATAAGCACAACTAACAAGTATATATTTCATGAGTTGATAACATAGAATAATTGTTAACAGATAGTAGATCTAGAGCCAGTAGTGGCGCACATGATTTTATGTTTTGTCTTGTGTCAGAAGTGTTATGTCATTGTTATGTTCAAGTTTTATAAATAAAACATTTATAAAAGAGAAATTGGTGAAAAATGTTTGAAGCCAAGGACCATTCTTAGAACAACCATCCTTAGAACAACAAAGCTTTCATGGAACATGTTGGCAGAAGCTGATTCACCCGTTATATTAATTTAATGGAGTCGGAGGAAGATGTATTGAAATTTCTTCTTTGGGACGGGGACTCAGTTCGTCTCTCTCAAGTTGCCAAATTCTGCTCTGCAGCAATTGATCCATATGGGAAGGATTGATAAGGTTAATTGGGACTGGCTAATTTTATCCCATAAATTATTGGTTTTAACTGTTTTTAAATTGTGATATTTTTAAACAAGAGAGACCTTAATCTCTCACAGGCTGTATCTGGCCATCTTATTCAGGCTTTGGCTGTAAATAAATTCACTCATGGAACACAAAGAGAAACAGAAATAACTTACCAGGGGAGCAGTCTTTTTGGCATCAGTTTTCTTTTGTTGAGGTGTTGCTGGGGTGGCAAGGGAAAAATATCTGCGTGATCCCTTGTGTGGTCTAGGAAGCACAGATATGGAAGGGGGGCAAGATAAGGAAGCTGCAGCCTCCATAGTGAAATGAACACCTTGCTCAGTTTTCTCAGAGCTTGTCTGGGTGGGGCTGGTGTCAGTTGTAGGCTCAGGCAGAGATGTTGCTGGTGGTTTGGTGAGAATAGATTTACCTGCTTCTTTGCCAGGATGTTCCTTGGCAACTTCATCTGGTCCACCAACACTAGAGAGTTCAGGGGGGGGATGCCTCTCCAATTTGGGAGAAGTGGTAGGTAAGGAAGATGCCTTCACATTGGGTTCAACATCTGATTGGAGTTCTGAAGTTGAGTAGGAGATGCTGGTGTCAATCACAGAGCACATTTCCTCACACCTAAAAATAGTCCAAGGCTCAGACACAACTGCTACTACAGTTGTTGTAGCAGTAAAAGTTGTGATGGTTTCTATTTCTGTTCCAGAATCTGTGCTGTCTGTAGACACCTCGGGTATGTTGGCATCAGGTGTAGCTGCAGCTAAAGGCTCAGAAGGAAGTGGTGGAGTGTTGTCCTTCTCTGTTTCTGGTTCAATGATAGAAATGGACTTGGAAGCTGTCAATTTTTCTTCTGTGGTTGTGCCTGTTTTCAAAATCCCTTTCTGTGGTTTTGATGGGGGTTCGGTTTCAGCCGCCATTGGTTCTGCATCTTCAGCAGCAGGTGCTTCTGGTACTTCCTTCTTCTTCCAACATGGTGAGCAACAACAACAATAACAACACAAGGCACGCAGTTTGTCCCAGCAGGACTGTTTGGGGGCCGGTGTATCACATGGCTCTGGGGGTGGTTGCTCAGGCTGGATTGGCTCAGGAACAGGAACAGGAACAAGAATAGGTGGAGCCGGAGGTTTCCGCTGCAGAAATGCAATAATCAAATTACTCGCTAGTAGGAATGTTCTGAAAATATTCATTTTCTGTTTTTTTTTTCTTTTTCATGGTTGTTATTCATTTTCTGTATTATATTAATATTATTATATTATGTTATTACATCCACAGCAGATGGAGATAGATGTTTGGCAATCTAAGGGAGCAGGTGACCAATGATCTGTAATTAAGGACAGGAGGATTCTTGTTCTCATAAACTTTTATTTTAAAGAAAATAAAAGGATAAACATAAAAAAGAAGGATGGGGGAGATGGGGGTTATATTGATGCTTCACAAATCTTATCTACTGTTCAGTTATATCAGCAAAAGTATGCATGTCTATCCTGAGTGTGGGTATCCCTTATATCCCAATACATTCTAAAGTATGCTGTATTTGTTGTCTGCTTCTATATTTCTATTAAACTTAAACAAAAATACATTTTAACAACACCGTTTTGATATCCTCCATATCAAACTACTCATATATTGTTCTCACATACGCACAATAGAGCCTCCAGTTTGAGATAAATTCTTCTCTAGGTCTTTTATTTACTAGATTGGTTAGTTTCGCCATCACAGCATATTCTGCCAATTTGCTCTTCCATTGTTCTTCATTGGGGCTTTCATCCAATTTCCATTTCGCCACTAGATCCGCTCTGGCTGCTGTAACCGCATATCTATACAATTCCTCAGACTCTTTTTCCAATGTTGTTAAGGACAGGAAGATTCTTGTCTAGGAGTCCACTTGTTCATGACTCAGGGGAGGTCAGGCTCTGTCTTAAAGCAAAAATGAAGTGCATGGGCCAATAAATGCTCTCCCCCCACCCCCGTCCCAAATGAAGCATTTCTCTCCCAGAAAGGCTTCAATTGCCAGAAGGTAGCAGGACTGGGAGAAAAAATGTGACTCATTCTGGGACAAGCTGCCACTGGGGCAAAGTTACGTGCTCTCAACCCACACGTGGGAGCTTTGCTTAGACACCCCTAAATCCTGCATGAACAGGAATTTGGCTGTCTTTACCCCCCTACCAGACTGAAGTGAAATAGCTGCTTCCATATGAGAACTGATTTCTGTGAGATGGAGTTCACAGGTGGGGGCCCTCCACCCAATCTGCAAACACTGTCACAATCATACAGGACTTGTGTGTTCTCCTCTCTTCCCACAAAACTGTTTTCACTCTGGATTGGATCTGAGATATGCATGCAGAAGGAGCTTTAGATCCCCCCCTTGTGCTGTTACCCCAAAGAAGAAGAGTTGGTTTTTATATGCCACTTAAGTAAGAATCTACCACTTAAGTAAGAATCATACCGGCTTACAATCACCTTCCCTCAGACTCAGTGATGCAGTATCATATAGTTTGGCCCCCAGACATGTATGAAAACATTTATAATCCCAAAAAAGATGACATGTAATATAGAACCTGATGAGTGGGTTTCTGATTAAGCTTCATGCTCTTGTGCAATTATGCAGCTTTTACAATGGATATTTTGGCATTTTTCTGCCTTTCGGATTTGTGTAAGTCCCCCCCACACACACATTCTACCACAAGTCATATCAGAAATAAACTGTACATGGGTACAGCATAAATTAACTTTTAATTATTTAACCTGGAATAACTATCTTAAATTTGAATTCATTTTTTGTGAAAATAGCCCCATTTAGTTTAATGGAAGGTACACACCAGTCTTACACATATATATTTTTAAAAATGTCTAATTCAACTTGCCCTTAAATCTGAAGGCTTTGATCTCCTTTTGGTACCTGGCCGTTCAGGTTTTGCAAAGTCTTCAGGAAAACTTAGTTTGCTATGCTTCTTTTTTACTGCTAACCTGTAGCAATCAACTTCTGAAATGCAGAGATAAACACAAGATGAAATGGGGGGGGGGGGAGGTGAATGCATTTGCTGCAACTTGCAGTCCCAATGAATTCACCTGCATTAAATCTTCTGAAGATTAACTAAAAAGGCTACTAAACGGGCTCAAAAAGAGAAAATGTTGCAATGCTCATAACTTGTAGTGTTGTAAACCATTTTCATGAGGGCAAATCATAAAGACATACCACTCATATGCATGTAGGTCCTACGCTCACAGTTAGGTGGATGCATGTACATTTGTTTGTGTAGGGCAGCATGCTCATACCCACTTCCTCTCTACGTGTGTTAGTCCTGTGCACAGATAATGCTGTACATGATGGACCACTGGGGCAGTCCTCTTACAATTAATGTCAGAAAGAGATGTAATTTGTGCTAATGATGGCTTCATTAGAAGCCATCAAAAGCCTCTTTTAAACTGCTTGTGCTTGTGTAGAAATGATGGTTATGCAGTTTTTGAATTCAGAAGAATCCACTCTAAATTAAAAAGGTAAAGGTAAAGGTCCCCTGTGCAAGCACCGGGTCATTCCTGACCCATGGGGTGACATCACATCCTGACGTTTCCTAGGCAGACTTCGTTTACGGGGTGGTTTGCCAGTGCCTTCCCCAGTCATCTTCCCTTTACCCCCAGCAAGCTGGGTATTCATTTGTCTGACCTTGGAAGGATGGAAGGCTGAGTCAACCTTGAGCCGGGTACCTGAAATCGACTTCTGTCGGGATCGAACTCAGGTTGTGAGCAGAACTTTTGGCTGCAGTACTGCAGCTTACCACTCTGCGCTACGAGGCTCAGTCTAAATTAGATGGAACTTGTGCGGGAATATGAGTTTACATTAGCATTTACACTTTCATATACTTTCTGTGGTGATCTAGTTTCAGATTGAAGTAAGACAGAAAATTTATTATCATGGCCAACTTTGAGAACAGAGGTCATGCACATCAGCTGGATCCCACCTAGAATTTCTAAACAGGATTGCAGACTGAGAATTTTTGCATATGAGCACATTACAGAGCTCAGATTGTGCATTAGTAGAGGTATATCATGTGGGATGGGGGAGGGAGTTTGAGGTCTTTAAACAAAGTGCAAGAGGTTGTGTCTGAGATCATGCAACTATAATTGGAGCCCCTTTGGTGAGAACATGCATGTAAAGCTTTGGAAAATAAATAAATAGCCATCTATTGGCAGAAAATGGCATTACTAGCAGAGTGGAAAATAGTGCTTTAAGGCAAATTTATCTAATTTGCATCCTTGGGGGAGATATTTACTTTACTAAAGTGTTTAACTACAACGTTTGCATAACTGATAAAGTTAAAATATTAGCTCTTAGCTACCATATACAGTTGTGTTGACATTTGCTTGGCTATTCTCACCATGACCTCAAGTGACGGTCCATCCCAAGATAAAAAAGCTTTTTTCCAAAAGGCTTTTGACAAAGTCACCCACCAAAGACTGCTGAGCAAACTTCACAGTCATAGGATAAGAGGACAAGTCCTTTTTATGAATTGAGAGCTGGCTAAAAATAGGAAGCAGAGAGTAAGAATCAATGGTCAGTTCTCACGACGGAGGGATGTGAGCAGTAGGGTCCCTCAGGGATCTGTGTTGGGACCGGTGCTTTTCAGCCTGTTCATTAATGCCCAGAGCTGGGGATTGAACAGCGAAGTAGCCAAGTTTGCAGATGACAGCAAATTATTTAGGGTGGTTAGAACAAAAAACGGATTGTGAAGACTTATTTTCCACAACACAGTATTCTCGCCTTCTGTTATTTATTTACTTCACATATACCCTGCCTTGCTCCCCAATAGGGGCTCAAACTGGCTTACATCATCCTCTTCTCCATTTTATGTTCAAAACCATCCTGTGAGTTTGTGATTGGACCAAGGTCACCCAGCAAGCTTCCATGGCAGAGTGGGGGTTTGAATCTCGCTCTTCTAGATCCTGGTCCGACACTTTATCTTCTCCCATTCTCTATGTGCCATATGTTTCATCTTTTTGCAATTCACTACAAGCAACACTTCCCCCTTTCTGGACATTGCAGCAAGGACATTGGCACATGGGTCACTAAGAACATCACTGCGGGATGATTTGTGTGGTCACTCTTGCACCACGAGGCTCTGGGATGGGTAGGGTTGCCAGGTCACTCTTTGCCACTGGCGGGAGGTTTTTGGGTCAGAGCCTGAGGAGGACAAAGTTTGGGGAGGGGAGGGACTTCAGTGCCATAGAGTCCAATTGGCAAAGTGGCCATTTTCTCCAGGTGAACTTATCTCTATCGGCTGGAGATCAGGTGTAATAGCAGGAGATCTCCAGCTAGTACCTGGAAGTTGGCAACCCTAGGGATGGGGTCTTAATGTTGTGGACGTGGGGAACATTTTCTGGCACTTGATGGTTTTGCTTCTTCTATGGTTGTCAACTCTGGGTTGGGAAAATCCTGGAGATTTGGTGAGGTGGAGCCTGGGGATGGGGGAGTCTGGGGAGGAGAAGGAGCTCAGCAGCACTCAATACCATGGAGCCCACCTTTCAAAGCAGCTATTTTCTCTTGAATACTGGGCTGTGTTGCATGGAGATCATTTATAATGCCAGGAGATCTCCAAGCCATACCTGGGGGTTGGTAACCCTAGCTTCTTCTCTAGTATTCACCCTGGAGGTCTTGGAAGGATGGAAGGGCCTCTGGAACACCTTCCCATTTTTACCTGGAAGGCATAACCAGATGAAAAGAGTGAACTATGAGGCTTCTGTCCTCCTTTTAATCTAGGGTTGCCAACCTCCAGGTCCTAGCTGGAGCTCTCCCGCTATTACAACTGATCTCTAGCCAATAGAGATTAGTTCACCTGGAGAAAATGGCTGCTTTGGCAATTGGACTCTATGACACTGAAGTCCTTTCCCTCTCCAAACCCTGCTCTCCTCTGGCTCCACCCCAAAAACCTCCTGTGGGTGGACAAGAGGGACCTGGCAACCCTATTTTGATCTTGCTGACTTGAAGGCATATAAATAATCATTCTCCTTCCATTTCCTCCTGAATTTAGAGGTGTATGTTTTTTTTTGGGGGGGGGATATTGGAGGTTTTTTGTCAACTCCCTCCTACAGTCTAGAGCCAGCTCCAAGAACTGCTTTATCTCCAGTTATTGTGTAAAAGAGAGTAATTTTGGAAGTTACAGCTTTTTAACCCTTGCACGATGACCCACAGCTTCAAAACTTCCCTTCACTGCAGCAGCCTAAAAAGTTAAAGAGGAAAAAAGCATTTAGGATATTAAAAAAATATATTGGAGAAGGGTTGCCAACCTCCAGGTACTAGCTGGAGATCTCCTGATATTACAACCGATCTCCAGCTGCTAGAGATAAGTTCACCGGGGGGAAAAATGTCCGCTTTGGCAATTGGACTCAATGGCATTGAAGTCCCTCCCCTCCCCAGACCCCACCCTCCTCAGCCTCCACCCCAAAACCTCCCACCAGTGGCGAAGAGGGACCTGGCAACCCTAAGCAGGGTCTATGCTGCAGTTTCAGATTAAAGGTGGATCCTGGGCCTGCAGGTTTTAGAATTACATCCCTAAATTTTCATCAAAGATTTAAGAGTAAGTAAAGAAAGATCATTACCCAGATGCTGGGCTGGACACCTACATTTGAAGAATGCTTACTTCCTCTCTCCCCTACCGGCTAACAAAGGATGTAACATTTTTGAAGCATGCATTCTGCCCCACCAAGCCAGCTTCTTCGTCGGGGTGTACACCTTCATACCTGGGATATATTTTTCATATAGCACAATGTCTTCATGTTTACTAGGAGGAAAAGGAGGAGAATGTGAGATACAGACTCTTACACTTACCGGTATGTTTATTCATTTAATGTACAATATTTGTTTGCCGCATCCTCCCTAAAATGCCCAAAGCGGCTAACCACAATTGTGAGACAGAAACATATATATAATCAATAGAAGCAATGACAACAATATAAATAAGAAGTAGTGAGAAACAAAATAACCACAACGTTGTGTGTGTTCTGATAACAATTCATCATGCGATTCTTTCAAAGCACACATAGAAAGTGGGGTGGGGAATGGAAAACAATCAAATGTTTGTGCAAATAAAACATAGGTACTAGGTAGCAATGCTAACCTCCAGGGGGTGGCTTAGAGTTGCCAACCTCCAGGTAGTAGCTGGAGATGTCCAGCTATTACAACTGATCTCCAGCTGATAGAGATCTGTTAACCTGGAGAAAATGGCCACTTTGGCCATTGGACTCTATGGCATTGGTCCATCCCCTCCCCAACCCCCCCTCCTCACGCCCCCCCCCCCAAATCTCTAGGTAATTCCCAACCTGGAGCTGGCAATCCTACCTGGAGGAAATGACAGCTTGGGAGGGCAGGGCAGACTATCTGAAGCAACCCTACCAACCATCAAGTGCAGGCTGGAGTTCTCCTGAAAACAACTGAGCTCCAGACCAGATCAGTTCTCCTTCAGGAAATGGCAGTTTGAGAGGGCCGACCTTATGGCATCACATCCAGTGACGAACCCTCATTTTTGGAACCCTGAAGCTTGAACTGTTATGGGGGCCTCTTCACAACCAGCAACAATAGGGCAACTTCCAACAAGGTCCAAAGAGCCTTGCTGCCCTTGCAAGGACCTCGAGGCCCAAACAGGGTGGTGGGGTGGAGTCCTTGAAAATGGGCCATATAGTGAGCCCCTTCCCACCAGCAACGAGGTCTGGGTAACCACTGTTATCTTCTTCAATGGGGTTGTTCTATGGCTAGGGTTGTCAACCTCCAGGTACTAGCTGGAGATAACCTGCTATTACACCTGACCTCCAGCCGATAGAGATCAGTTCACCTCCAGGTGGTGGCAGAAGATCTCCCGCTATTACACCTGATCTCCAGCCGATAGAGATCAGTTCACCTGGAGAAAATGGCCACTTCGACAATTAGACTCTATGGTATTGAAGTCCCTCCCCTCCCCAAACCCCACCCTCCTCAGGCTCCACCCAAAAAACCTCCCGCCGATGGCGAAGAGGGGCCTGGTAACCCTATCTATGGCCAATGTATTGGTTCATTCTCTAATAGAGAGGCAGAAGGTCATCAGAGGGGGCCTCATTGGATAAAGAGGTGAAAATCTGATTTTTTTTGTGTTAAAATGCACAAGCAAGACAAGTACAGCCTGAATTGAGAATTCAGATGTCTCTTTATGGTTCTGACTGGCTCCAGCCTAAGGGCTGAGCTATAAAACTATTAAGCCATGCACCAATGAAGGGTTTGAGGTTTCAGCTGCCAAAATGTAGGCCATGAATAGATTGTGGCGAGCTCAGTGAGCCCTTACAGCTGGGGGTTCCGGCGCTGCAAGCCCTGAGAACATTTTGAAATTTGACTTATTACTAGGGTTGCCAGGTCCGTCTTTGCCACTGGCGGGAGGTTTTTTGGGTGGAGCCTGAGGAGGGCGGGGTTTGGGGAGGGGAGGAACTTCAATGCCATAGAGTCCAATTGTCGAAGTGGCCATTTTCTCCAGGTGAACTGATCTCTATCGGCTGGAGATCAGGTGTAATAGCGGGAGATCTTCTGCCACCACCTGGAGGTTGGCAACCCTACTAATTACAGGGGCATTTTGAGGCCATATGAAATGGGTTATTAGAGCATATTCTAAGGTCACTATTAAGTACTTCAACCCATTGGCTTATGATGCTATCGCTAAAATAACCTTATTTTAATAACAACCTTAAAAAAACTCCACTGATTTTGTTGAAAAATTCACTCCTTAAAAAAAAAAGTTGCTTCAGGAGCCTTCCAGGATTAGGGGCCCTGAAGCTTAAGCTTCATTACTTCTAATTTTGATGTTTTTTTAACATAAGCATTTTAATATTTTTATCTTGTCTCTTTTTACATTGATTGAGTTTTTGTTGTGTTGTTGACATAGTTTTATTTTAATAAGTTGTTAGCAGGTTTGCCAACCAGTTTTCTGGTTGAATAGCAGAGTATATATGCTTAAAATAAATAATAAACAAGTAATATGATGGATGAGGTATACCCAGCTTGCATTCTATAAGAACTCTCGGGGTATGCATTGTATCTTGTATGCATTCACAAAGAGGCACATTGTAAACCACATCTCTATAGCTGAAACCACAACTACAGCTGAACATCAAGAAAACAAAAGTAATGACTACAGGAGAATTACACAACTTTAAGGTTGACAATGAGGAAATTGAAATTGTTCAAGACTTTCTATTCCTTGGCTCCACCATCAACCAAAAGGGAGACTGCAGCCAAGAAATCAGAAGGAGATTGAGACTGAGAAGGGCAGCCATGAAGGAGCTAGAAGAGATTTTGAAGTGTAAGGATGTGTCACTGGCCACCAAGACTAGATTAATTCATGCCATCGTATTTCCTATTACTATGTATGGGTGTGAAAGCTGGACAGTGAAGAAAGCGAATAGCAAGAAAATAGATTCCTTTGAAATGTGGTGTTGGAGGAGAGTGTTACAGATACTGTGGTCTGCCAAAAAACCAACCAGTGGGTTATAGATCAAATCAAGCCTGAACTGACCCTAATAGCTATAATGACTAAACTGAGGCTATGGTATTTTGGTCACGTCATGAGACAACGAGAGTCACTGGAAAAGACAGTCATGCTAGGAAAAGTGGACAGCACCAGGAAAAGAGGAAGACCCAACAAGAGATGGACTGACTCAATAAAGGAAGCCACAGCCTTCAATTTGCAAGATCTGAGCAAGGCTGTCAAAGATAGGACATTTTGGAGGACTTTCATTCATGGGGTTGCCATGAGTCGGAAGCGACTTGACAGCACTTAACACGCACACACACTATTGTAGAATCAATGTCATTGATGGCCAGGCTACGGGGTTGCCAACCTTTAGGTGGGGTCTGGATGGGGTTGCCAACCTCCAGGTAGTAGCTGGAGATTTCCTGCTATTACAACTGATCTCCAGCCGATAGGGATCAGTTCACCTGGATAAAAAGGCCGCTTGGGCAATTGGACTCTATGGAATTGAAGTCCTTCTCCTCCCCAAACCCTGCCCTCCTCAGTCCACCCCAAAAACCTCCCTTTGGTGGCGAAGAGGGACCTGGCAACTAGGGTTGCCAACTGCCAGGTAGTAGCAGGAGATCTCCTGCTAATTTAACTGATCTCCAGCCGATAGAGATCAGATCACCTGGAGAAAAATGGCCGCTTTGGCAATTTAACTCTATGGCACTGAAGTCTCTCCCCTCCCCAAACACCACCCTCTTCAGGCTCCGCCCTCAAAATCTCCCGCCAGTTGCAAAGAGGGACCTGGCAAACCTACTGGCAACCCTAGGCCTGGCTATATCCTGGAATTTCAACAGCTCTCTATACTACAGAGATCAGTTTCCCTGGATAAAATGGCAGCATTGGACGGTAGCCTTTATGGCATCACATTCCTGATGACTTCCCTCCCCTCCCAAACTCCATCCTCCCCAGGCTCTGCCCCTAAATCTCCAGAAACATCCCAATCTGATTTGGCAACCCTATAGGGTTGCCAACCTCCAGGTACTAGATGGATATCTCCCACTATTACAACTGATCTCCAGCTGCTAGAGATCAGTTGTTCACCTGGAGGAAAAATGGTCGCTTTGGCAATTGGACTCTATGGCATTGAAGTCCCTCCCCTCCTCAAACCCTGCCCTCATCAGGCCTCACCACCAAAACCTCCCTCCAGTGGCAAAGAGGGACATGGCAACCCTAGCAACCCTACCAGGCCATCTAATTTGAGAGACTGAAGAAAGGTTTCCATGTTGTTTCCATAGTCTCTCCTAAAGCAGTACTTTCCTTTCCCCTGTACGAATCCAAGGCAGACATTAACTTATTCGTTTGTCTGTTTGCTTATTTATTTATTTTTGCGATTTATAACCCGCCCTCCCCAGCTGAAGCCAGGCTCAGAGTGGGTTAACATCTTATAAAATACATCAATATAATCAAAAATAAAAATTAAGCAAAATCAAAATTTAAAACAATAAAATCCCAGTTAAAACTTTAAAACTACAGAACTACAGATGACGCCCAAATATCACTCATAGTGCCGGAGAGAGGCGACAGGTTACCCCTCAATATATGGGAGAAAATGGTGGGTTGGAATTAGAGGGATGTTTGTGCCGTTGCTGGAGTGGCTGGCAGGTGTGTCCTCAGCTTCCCTAACCCCGGTCCCCCAGCAGTGGCCATCACCCCTCCCCTGGGCCACTGGGGCTTTTATAATTAAACCCCCCTCCAAAAGTAGAATATCATTATATCAATACAATGTTATAACAACAGCATAACAGGTTCTCTGAATTTCCAGCTTTCATTTTTTAAAAAATAACAAGTATCTAGAGTCTCTTCTGTTGCAGATACAGGTTGAGTATCTCTTATCCGGACTGCTTGGGGCCAGAAGAGGTCCATATTTCAGATCTTTCTGTATATTGGAATATTTTGGAATTTTTGCGTATACATAATGAGATATTTTGGGGATGGGACCCAAATCCATTTATATTTGATAGAGAAGAAGAAGAGGAGTCGGTTTTTATATGCTGACTTTCTCTACCAGTTAAGGGAGAACCCAAACCGGCGTACAATCACCTCCCCTTCCCCTCCCCACAACTGTTTATACACATAGCCTGCATGTAATTTTAAACAATATTTCAATACTTTTGGGTACATTGAACCACTAGAAAACAAAAGTGTAACTATCTCACCAGAATACCCGTATCAGCTGTTAAATAAGAGAAACAACAAACTAACAACCGCAGGCTTTCAGTCTCCATCTACAATGCAGTGTACACTGTATTATTATTTTTTTAGGCAAGAGGAAACATTGAAAGCAGGCAGAACGGATCTTCCTGCATGCCGGCTCAAAGGGTCCGGTTTTTGGATCAGTCCAGATATGGGATATCCGGATAAGGGATACTCTACCTGTTTATGCCTTTCTAATTATACCAATTCAAAGGAAGGGGCTAGAAACTCTCTTTTTTAAAGGAAACTCAAAATTCAGAGAACCTGAGGTACATGTTGTTACAGTGGTATATTAATATAACAATATTCTACTGCTATTTCAAAAAAATTAAAAACTCCCAGTGCCAGGGGGAGAAAATGGCTGCCGCGGGCACGTATGGGAAAATGGTAATTATCCAGGCATTTACTGAAGTCTTTCCCAAAATGTCAGAGCAAAGCAGGTTTGAGAAAGACTGAAGAAAAGCTGCAGATACTCCAAGAGGTGCGCAAAAGCAGCACAATGCTGTGGGGAAGCAGGAAAAAACCTGCTTCTCAGGAGCATTGAACCCCGGCCTGGGTAGAAATGGCAAGAGTGAGGCTGCACAGGTCCCCCTTCACCATTGGTGGGAGGTTTTGGGGGAGGAGCCTGAAAAAGGCAGGGTTTGGGGAGGGGAGGGACTTCAATGCCATCGAGTCCAATTGCCAAAGTGGCCATTTTCTCCAGGTGAACTGATCTCTATCGGCTGGAGATCAGTTGTAATAGCAGGAGATCTCCAGCTAGTACCTGGAGGTTGGCAACCCTAAACTACGCTTACCAGGTCCCTCCTCTGCTCCGGTGAAAAGCTATAGGGCTGTGGGCGCGATTGCATGCACTGATGCGCATGCGCGGCACTTCAGGTTTACAAGCGGAAGTGCCGCCTCGCGAGGGGCCTTTTCCTCTTTGAGTGGTAAAGCGGCCCTTTACCACTCAAACTAAGAGAAAAAGGCCCCTTGCAAGGTGGCACTTCCAGTTGTAAACTGGAAGTGCCACGCGCGTGTGCACGTTTGCCCGCCGACTTTCAGGTGGTCGGCGGGTAGAGGGGCCAATTGCCGAGGGTTTGCCCGCCACCACTGGCACCTGGCAACAGTGCATCGGTAAATGATCTGTTCTGCTTGCTTACTGTTAACTCCTTGTTGTCACCTAGGGTGGCCAACCTCCAGGTGCTAACTGGAGATTTCCTGGGGTTACAACCGATCTCCAGGTGACAGAAATCAGTTCATTTGGAGCAAATGGCCGCTTTGGAAGGTGGACTCTATGGCATTGTGCCCCTTTGAAATCCCTTCCCTCCTCAAACCCTGCCCTCCCCAGCCTTCAACCCAAAAATCTCCACGTATTTCCAACCCAGAGCAGGCAACCCTAGAGGTTGGTAACCACTGCTGTATACCCCTTTGATGCTTGCCTGGCACTGAGACAGCAAGGGAAAAGTCTGCTGCAGTACAAGACTGTGTGTTGAGTCAGTGGGGGGAAAGTCGTGGTGAATGATAACGGGGACTGGATGGAACCGCTGTGCTTCTGTGCTCCTGACTATGTGAAACTACCAGATAAGCACCGAATGTTGACGTGTCACATCTTAGCATGGAACTAGGATAAAAGTTCATTCCCCAGTATAATCGGGGCTCAGTCTTTATGCTTGTTAAGGCGGCTGAGCCGCAGCTGCAAATAAACTGTTTTCTCGACTAACGGTCTCGGGTCTCTCTCCACGAACCCCCGTTTTGCCGCAACAGCACTGAATTTGAAATTCTTCTGCATCAGGCAAAGACTTAAAAAAAAAAAAAAATATCCCAGGCTTTTTAGGTGAGATTGTTTCATTTGGTTCTCCTTCCCATTCCATATTATAGTAGCTATTCCATTTAACACTGCATCTTATGCTATTTAACTTTAGGGTGGCCCAAATCTCCAGGGATTTCCCAAGTCAGAGTTGGCAACCCTACATGAATCATGCATTGGGTGGCCACAACCAAAAAAGGCCCTGAACCTAGCTGCTACCAACATCCTCTTCCTGGAAAGGAGGGAAATGGAGCAGGGCTTTCAGTGATAACAGGCAGGAAGGAATGTTTGGAGAAACTTTTGCATGTGTAAAGTTCCGTCAAGTCACAGCTCACTTAGGGCGATCCCTTATGGGGTATTCAAGGCAAGAGACTTACAGAGGTGGCTTGCCAGTGCCTTCCTCTGCACAGCAACCCTGGTATTCCTTGGTGGTCTCCCATCCAAATACTAACCAGGGCCGACCCTGCTTAGCTTCTGAGATCTGACCAGATCAGGCTAGCTTGGGCCATCCAAGTCAGAATGAAGAGGTATTTACTATATAATAATAAAGGCAGGCAGTGGTTCACTGTTAAATAGAGAATATCTTTTTCATTCTCTTCCCCTGACTTCCAACAGCTTTCATTTGTGCAGTTTTTCTGTATGCGTGTGGGGAGTGGGGTAGGGAGGATTACAACTCCAAGTCAATTGCCAGAATTTACAGTAAGAGTTGAAGAATGATTTTTGTCACCTACGTATTGCCTGGTGTTTTCATTTTTTTCCCTTTTACACTGCAGTGATTTTGTTCAAGAGCTTTTTAACAACATTTGAAAAGACTTCTCTCCTTTTTTGGATCTTGTTTTGTTTCTTTCCTTGTTAATTAAACCATTCATCCACGACTGGATGGGAGAAGAAAGATCTAATTTATAGACCTAGCCTAGTGAAAAGAAACGGAATGAAGAATAAACTGGACTGTTTGAAGGATTCGTTATAATAGGAGCCAAAAGCCTTTTAAATAGACTTCAGTGGAGACCACCAGGAAATATGGCAACTTAATACTGCACTCAGAAGACAAGGATAATGAACTGTAGTCTAGAAACAGAACAAGAAGCAATTATTTAAGCTGAAAAGCATCCTTTTGCATACAAATATATATATATTTTTGTTCAGATGCATGGAAGAGGATATTATGTAAGGCTGTAGCAGTGTACAATCCCTCCCTGATTTTCTTCATTTAAGCATTTTTCTTGTATTAAAACTTACATCTTGTGTGTGGGAATATATGTATCAAACTATAGTCTTGTGAGATACTTTGATTGTGCGAATAATGGTGCATGCACATGAGTACAATCTTGTGATAAACCTTCATTGTGTGCATGGTAGTATAGGCACATGACTGTGGTTTCTCCATGGCCTGAGGTTGGTACGCAAGGCAATTGTTCTATGTTAACCACCCTCCAAAGTGGTTATGTGCCCAAGATTAAAAGAAAGATCCTAAGACGGTTGCAAAAAATGCTGCACAATTTTTTGCTGACTTTGGGGAGAGGGGGTGAACACTGTTTCTCACCTATAGTTTCATGCTCAAGCAGCAAGTGGGTACTAGGAAACACCTGGAGATTTTTTAGGGCAGAGCCTGAGGAGGTTACCAGTTAGGGATGCCAACCTCCAGGTAGTAGCTAGAGATCTCCCGCTATTACACCAGGGTTTGGGGAGGGGAGGGACTTCAATACCATAGAGGCCGATTGCCAAAGTGGCCATTTTCTCCAGGTGAACTGATCTCTATCGGCTGGAGATCAGTTGTAATAGCGGGAGATCTCCAGCCATCATCTGGAAGTTGGCAACCCTAGCGGAGCCTGAGGAGGGTGGGGTTTGGGGAAGGAAGGGACTTCAATACCATAGAGGTTGATTGCCAGAGTGGCCATTTTCTACAGGTGATCTGATCTCTATCGGCTGGAGATAAGTTGTAATAGCGGGAGATCTCCAGCTACTACCTGGAGGTTAGTACAGGAGCGAAACACTACATAAACAAAGTGCAAATAGATTTATAAATAGCTACGTGCAATTACATACATTATGAGACATTATATACACAAAAAGACCTACAAGAAGTCATTCATAAATATTCATATTTTTAAATGTCCAAACAAGGTACACATTCTTCTTCCACAAGCTAATCTCATGTAGTCCAATGGATGCCAATAGTAATGGAAGATACGGCCGTTTCAAATTCTTGGCAATTTAACAATTCTTCAGTCCGTCAGAAGGCATCTTGCAAAATTTTGTACCAAGCTTTCATTTTCAAATTGTAGGTTATGATATATGTCCCACCACGGGTAACATTCAGGTGCCGGTCCCAAGAAGGGTAAAGAAGCTCAGTGTGGGAATACAATAGTATGATTTACTAGTTGCTAAATAGCTAACCGGTTATATAATGTCTCATAATGTATGTAATTGCACATAGCTATTTATAAATCTATTTGCACTTTATGTAGTGTTTCGCTCCTGTACTAGCTTCGAAATCCTTGGATAATTGTACAGTGGTGTCTGTTTTCTCCTCCACTACCTGGAGGTTGGCAGCCCTAACCCATCACCACATTGGCGATTGCTAAAGGGATAGCTATGGATTGTTTTCCATCTGGCAACCCCCAGCTGTCCCTAGCTAGCAACAGAATGGCAACGGTATTTCTGCATTCTACTTCATGAATGAAAGCGTGCAATCCCTTGGCCTTCTCTATTTAAGGGGGTCAGGAGGAAGGAGAAGGGCTGAATTGCTATCTCTTGGGCCTGACTGGACTGGACCTCAACCTCCTTGTTAAGTCCGCATGGGGAGGACACATGAGGTCGAGACGGAGTTCCAACACAACACATTTATTGAAGTATAGAACAGAACTAAAGAATACAGTGCAACCGGCCCTGCTTATATGCCCCCCTGGCCGCCCGCGGCCACTCCCCCCTGATCCGTAATAGGGGGGAACAACCCCGGGTCGCCAATGGCGCGTGCCGGCTTAGGGCCAATGGCGCGTGCCGGCTTGGGCCAATAGCGTGTGCAGGGTTTAGGATCCTTCGTCAGGGACTCAAGCTCCTAAGTTTCCCCATGCATATCCGCCAACTATATACATACATAACACTCCTCTTCTTTTGTTTACTCCTACATGGGGTTATGAGCAGATCCCTGCAAAAGATTATTGTTTCCTTTCAACAGCTATGCATGAGACCCGGGCATATCTCGAAGCCGCCTAAGTTACAGCCTTGTTGAGGAACATGTGGTGGTGGAAAGTGCCAGCAAGTCACAGTAGACTTATGGTGACCCCGTAGGGTTTCCAGGGCAAGAGACGATCAGAGGTGATTTGCCATTGCCTGTCTCTGCATAGCGACCCTGGTATTCCTTGGAGGTCTCCCACCCAAATACTAGCCAGGGTTAGGGCTGAGAGTGTGTGACTGGCCCAAGGTCACCCAGGGATTCAGACCTGGGTTTCCCAGATCCGAGTCTGACACCTTAACCACTACACCACGCTGGCTGTCTTTTGAGATTTCTGGCTGGACTGGGATGGCCGTTGTTCATCTCCATTAGACCAAACGTGTCATAATTCCATGTAACCTGTACCCTGGACAAGAGTGAAATCTATGAGGACTGACACCTTGTCTACAGGGTCTGGTGTGTACAGGTGGTAAATTATTCCCCCCTCACCCCAGCCAGACCTGTGCTTGTTTCTCAGACGTTTTCTGCCTTTCTAGCTTCTTCTTTTTTTTAAATTCTAGCCTTGATAGAGTAACTCACATTTCAGAGGTTGCCATTTCTGTCCCTTCTAGCTTATATTATGAAGTCATCTGGAAGATGTCTGGGTAGGAGATGATGATGATGTCATAAAGAGATGGAGAAAATCTGCGAATGACGGCCAAAACTCTCACCCAAACACCTATTTCCAAGCTGAGCATAAGAGGTAACTCATGCTGAATCATGTTTCTATTAATTTTTCCAATTGAGCCTAGATAATACGTTGATCTATATTGGACTCTCTTTTCTAATACTTCAGAGCTGATTTTCAGTCCTTGTTTCATTAATGCTGAAGTTGAGGTATGTTGCAAATGGGATTTGAATCAAGGAGATCTGGGCTGAAGTGCTGCTGCTGAATGGCTGGCCTTTGTCTCAAGGTGTATACACCTTGTCAGAGGAAGGCCAACCTGCACCATGCAAATGTGGCGTAGAGAAAGGAGCAGAAATATTTAGAAAAAATACATAGGCCTTTTATGCAGGGATGTTTTCCCGCAGTCACCCCTGCCAACTGCTTCAGGGCTTCCTTTTGATTATGCATGCCTTTTCCGCCTGTCAGGGTGCTCTCCCTGTGCATTTTGCCCGTGTTTTCCAGATGCTGTTTTAGCCCAAATCTGGAAAATGTGGGCAAAACGTGCGGGGAGAGCAAGGTGACCTCTGACAGGCGGAAAAGGCATGCATAATGAAAAAGAAGCCCCAAAGCAGTCGGCGGGGATGACTGGGGAAACGTCCCTGCATAAAAGGCCATAAATAACATAAGGATGGTCCTACTGGATCAGACCAGAGATTGATCTAGTCCAGCATCAGATTTTTTCAGGAAACCTAAGACCAATAGTCTGCTCTTACCTTTGCATGCCCCCCTCCCATCAATAGGCTCTCCTGCACAGGCCCTCTGACCCTAGTGACTCCCTTTACCCATCTTGACTGATAGACACCAATAGACCTGTCCGCCATTAAGTGGACTGCTTTTGGGTGACTGTGCAAGGTGAACTACCTCTTTCTGCAGGGTGGCATCAAGTGCTGATATAGTGGGATATCTGCCTAGGTCTATTGCTTGACACAGGGCCTGCTGCCAAGTAGTCTCTGACATGTTACAGTCTCTGACATGTTACAGCATATAATCTATAGTATTCTGTGTACATGTGTAGAATTATTTCCTATAAAACTAAAAAGCTACACATACAAACAGCTGAACAGTAATATAAATGCAGGTTTAGTTACTTTCAAAAGAGAAGGAACAAAAGCCTCTGGCTTCATTAAGCTGGTTTCTGAAATACTCCTGCCATCTGTCAGGAGAAATGCTTCTTCCACCCTTTCAAGGTCTTCCAGTGGGAAACCTTTCTCTCTTCCAAGATAATTCTTTTAAAGTAATCTTTGAGTGAAGAACTTAATCACCTTTTTAATGTAAGAGCCTCTTCATATCTTATCAGTTATGAATGTCTTACTGCCCTCTTGAAGGACATAGAATGTCTTCCTGCCCTTTTCAATGCCATTATCAATGTCATTGAGTGTTCTCCACCCTTTCAAGGACATTACATGTTCTGTACCCTAGTCAAGGCTATGTAATGCAATGTAAGCATATAATTGTGTTTTATGATTTAAATGTGTAGACATTATACTATTGATTCACAAATATATGTAATGAATGCGTCTTGTGCTGAGGATGACAATGATGTTAAAATTGAGTATATAGAGTGATTACAAAGCTCAAAACTAATAGTTTTATGGTTGTCAGGTTCTAGGACTCCGTTGCCTCTCAGGAATCATCCACTTTACTCCAGACGTTAGCAGAGAGTTTAAAGTAGAATTTATTTGAAAGGAAGGGTACAGTAACCTATGAAACACAACGTTACAATGGCGCCAAATCATTTGGAGGGTATTCTTATAGTGTGCACAAGCTAGCATGTTTACAAGTAACATCTTTGAAATGCAAAACATCAGAGGTTCCCCAATACCAAGAGAGAGAATTCACACCTTAAGATCAGAGCAGGATTACAATCAGGAAGTCACTTTGAAGTGGAGATCTCTCGAGCCTTTTGGCTGTTGCCTCTTCCTTCCCACGGGAAGGAGAGATGAAACGAAAGTCACCTCGCTATCCAGGGTCCGATTGCATGCCCTCGCTGACACTCCGCCTCCCCAAAGGCCCCCCCTCCAGATTTCCTGGTTTGTCCGGGTAATGGCGATGGAAATCCGCTACAAGGGTTGGAGCCTGTACGTGAACAGCGGACACCCACTCATCGTGACTGGAATTTAAATGTTTCCAACGCACAAGATATTCCAGTCGGCCCCTGCGCCTCCGAGAATCGAGCACCTTGGAGATTTCAAAGTGCCGTTCGCCCTGTACCATGATGGGAGTTGCCGCTTCGGGTTCGGGGTGCCATTCTGGTGCTTGTAGAAAGGGCTTTAGTAGACTCACGTGAAACACCGGGTGCACCCCTTGTAAGGATTTGGGTAGCTCCAGCTCTACCGTAACCTCATTGATAACTCTGGAGATAGAAAATGGGCCCACAAACCGTTGGCTCAATTTTTTACACGGGCGTAAAGACCTGAGGTTCTTAGTGGAAAGATACACCTTTTCTCCGACCCTCAATTCCCACTGAGGTGTTCTGTGTTTGTCTGCTTGTAGTTTGTACCTGTCTTTAGCCTGTTCCAGGTTTTTTACAAGCCAGGGCCAAGTGTTCCTCACTGTGTGAGCCCATTTAGACACCTCGGGGGGATCGCCTTCTGGTGGGGTAGGTACAGCCCCTAATGGTCCAAAATCCATTCCATAAACTGCTTTGAATGGGCTCACCCCGGTTGCAGAGTGCACCGAGTTATTGTAGGCATATTCTGCCAGTGGCAGCAGATCAACCCAATTGTCTTGGTGATAATTAACAAAACAACGCAAATAACATTCCATCACCGCATTAACCCTTTCGGTCTGCCCATCCGTCTGGGGGTGATAGGCAGATGACAAACCCAACTGCACACCTACAATTCCTAAGAACGCTTTCCAGAACTTGGACACAAACACGGAGCCCCTGTCACTCAGGACCTTCCGTGGAAATCCGTGCAATTTGAATATGCAGTGCACAAACAAGCGAGCCAGTTTATGTGCAGATGGCATCCCTTCACACGGCACGAGATGAACTTGCTTAGAGAAAAGATCCGTGATTACCCACAGGACAGTCTTCCCCTGACTGGATGGGAGGTCTGTTATGAAATCCATCCCAATCACTTGCCAGGGTGCCTCGGGAGTTTCTAGGGGCTTTAATAATCCCGGGGGTTTTCCCATCAAACGTTTACTAGTTGCGCACACAGGGCAGGATTTGATAAATACTTCGATGTCTTGGCGCATCCCAGGCCACCAAAACTGTCTTCTTATTAGGTGTAAGGATTTAGCAAACCCAAAATGTCCCCCTATTGTTGAACTGTGGCTCCGTTCCAATATCTCCCGCCTCAGTTCCCTGGGCACGTAATGTTTGTTCTTACAGATACCGTTTTGGTCCGTCACCTGGGATGGGATAGATTCTTCCTCCCGCTCCCGTTGAAGAGCCTCCCCCCACCTTTTCTTGACTGCCTCCGGGAGGCTTTCTGGAACTGCCCAGAGGCGGGGAATGGCAACATCCGACCCCGGCAAGGAGATGGGTATCGGCCCTTCAGCCTGGTCCCTTCGCTCTATTTGGGAGCTTTCCCCCCCCTCCCCAGCGGTTGTGGTTGAAAGTTCTCCGGGGACTGCTGGGGATGAGGAGGTGGGAGCGACCACATCTCGAGGGAGACTCGAACTCGAGTCTTGTGCCGCCGCGCGGCCTTGTGCTCTGGTCAGAACTCCTGCACTATTCCCCTCTGGAGTCAAACCCAGGTGTTCCCGTGTGAAGAGAGAACCCACCGGCCGCTCAACCTGACACTCATATTGCGGCATGCGAGACAGTCCGTCTGCTAAGCAATTTTCTTTCCCCGGCATATGTTTGATGGTAAAGTTAAACTTAGAGAAAAAACTCGACCAACGTACTTGTTTGGCGGACAGCTTCCGCTGACCCAAAATCGATTCGAGATTCCGATGATCTGTACAAACCACAAAGGGCTCGGCCGCTCCCTCCAGGAACTGTCGCCAAACCATGAGCGCATGTTTAATTGCCATGGCTTCCTTTTCCCCAATCGGCCAGTTTAGTTCAGGACCAGAGAACTTCTTAGAAAAATATGCGCAGGGTCTAAGCCTCCCTTGATCATCCCTCTGAAGGAGTGCGCCTCCCATCGCCTTGTCCGAGGCATCTACCTGTAAAGTGAATGGCCTGGAGCAATCTGGGTGCGCCAGAATGGGTTCAGAGGTAAAGCGCTCCTTAAGAGTTTCAAAAGCCGCCTGACACCTGGCGGTCCAAGGTACCTGGTATTGTGCAAAAGTGGCCCCTTGCCCCTTCCCTTTGGTTTTAAGCAAATCAGTAATAGGCAAAGCTATTTGAGCGAAATCCTGAATAAAATTTCTATAAAAGTTCGCAAACCCCAAAAACTGCTGAACCTGTTTGCGAGTTCTGGGAGGTTCCCATTCTAACACTGCCCTCACCTTCTCCGGATCCATGCTTAACCCTTGTGGCGAGATCACATAACCCAAAAACGACAATTGGTCCTGGTTGAATGCACATTTTGATAACTTAGCATACAAATGATTGTCCCTTAGACGACGCAACACCTCCCGCACCAATTCCCTGTGCTCTGCGGGATCCTTGGAGTAAATGAGCAAATCGTCTAAAAAGACTACCACACCTTTAAATAGGAGGTCGTGTAGAATCTCATTAATTAATTGCATGAAGCACGAGGGCCCCCCAGACAGACCAAACGGCATGACTAAAAATTCAAACAACCCATAACAACAAGAAAAGGCTGTCTTAGCTTCATCCCCCTCCTTGATCCGGACCCGGTAGTAGGCTTCCGCCAGGTCAATTTTCGAGAAAATACAACCCTCCTGTAACACACTCAGGAGGTCTGGGATTAAGGGAAGGGGGTAGGCATTAGTTTCAGTAATCGCGTTAAGCCCCCTATAGTCTACACACAGTCTGAGATCAGATGTACCTTTCTTCTTCACAAAGAAGCAGGGAGAAGAAAATGCAGCTTTGGACGGTCGTATGAAGCCCCGCTCCAAGTTCTTGTCCAGAAATTCTCGCAGCACTGCTTTCTCTTGAGGACTCATGGCATAAACTCGGGCCTTGGACGGTTTAACGTCCTTAATCAGTTCGATGGCACAATCCGTAGTGCGATGAGGAGGCAATAAGTCACAGTCCGTCCCCTCAAATACATCTGCGAAATCACTATATTCTGGGGGCAACGTGGGTTCCTCCAAGGCAGCGGCGCTTCCCCCTTCGCCCCCGGGTAAATCATCCCGGCTGTGTTTTTCGCACTGAGGAGCTCCAAACACCACCCGCCTTTGTTCCCAGTCAATGCTCGGGTTATGTCCCGCCAACCAATTAACGCCGAGGACCACCGGGTAGGAAATCTTAGGCACTACCGTGAAGTGGATCTGTTCCCAGTGGTTTCCCACCCCCAGCCACATCTTGCGAGTGTGCAAATGAACCGGCCCCCCCCCCGCAGGTCACTCCCATCCATTTGATGGAAATGTAAGGGTTGATCCAGTTCTCGAGTCCCAATTTTCAGACGTTCTACCACCGCCTGATCAATTAGGGTCCGGGAGCACCCGGAGTCCACGATAGCCACAACGGCCACCGGTTCCCCCCCTTGGGGATTTCGTAATACAACAGGTATCAGCAATGTCTCTCCCTGGTCACTCACCCTACATGGAGCCGGTTTGGTTTCTTCCAAGGGTGCCCTCTGTGCCGGTTCCCTCACAGAAGGCCGTCCTCGTTTTTTGCCGGTGAGGGGCTTCGGAAGCTATCTCGGGTGCCACGGTTGTGGAGATCCGATGAGGTTTCCGCTTGCAGGGCCGCCGCCCCCCGGCGACCGTTCGTCCCCTCCGCTCTCCTGTGCTCCAGGTTCCGAGGTGGTGTCGCCTCCCGCTCTTGTGTCGCCCTGTTGCTCGTCCCTTCTGACGGCGTGTTGGTACATCTTGCTGCAAAATGACCCATCTTCCCACACTGAAGGCAAGCTCCCTCCCTGAACCGACGTGCCCTGTCGAGACTGTAGACTCCTCGATGTCTTCCCTCTCGCCGGGGACCTGCTGCGCTGTCCCCTCTCGTGGGCGGGATAGGGATCATCTTCGAAGGACGATCCTTGGAGAACTGGAGGGTAAGCTTGCGGTTCTCCACTAGAGCTGCCAAATTTACCCACTCTTCCACTGACTCTGGATCTCCCAAAGTCAAACAGCCATCCAGCACTTCCCACCGCAACCCTTCGCGGAAATGCTGGACCTTTGTGGCCTCACTCCACTCCCTTATCTTGCACGACAAAGATAAAAAGTCCTGTGCATACTCACTTACTGAGCGGGCTCCCTGCTTCAAACGACGCATGGCAATCTTTGCTTTTTCCCCCCGGTGGGGGTCTTCGAACCGGCGTCGTAGAGCGCACAAGAACTCATCCAGGGATGCCAAAACTCGGGGCATAGTTTCTGCCGCTGTCACTGCCCACTCCACTGCCTCCTTCTCCAGCAGGCTGATCACATACCTGACCCGAGCTTCTTCCGAGGCAAAGGTCTCCCCCTGGTCCTTCATAAAGCCAGAGATTTGGAGTAAGAAGTGAGACAACTGTGAGCTGGACCCGTCGAAAGATACCTTCAGGTCTCTGGCCGTAGGGCGTCTGGGCGTGGGAGCCTCCCCAACAACGAGCGGTCCTGTAGTCGGCCGTGAACCCGTTTGGGATTGTTGCACGGGCTGTCCAAGCCCCCTCACTGCCCCTAGAACGGCTGCCAGGTCTCGCTGCAAGGTATCTAGCTGAGTCTGCAGGTCCCGATTCTGCAGAACGAGCATCTGATTCTGTCCGCGTATCAGAGTGGCCGCTTCTGCAGTGAGGGTCGGGGTGTGAGCGAGCGTGGGGTCCTTCCACCCTTCCCCTTCTCCATACCAAGCGGCCAGCGGTCCCCGATAGAAGTCGCCTCCTGGTTCTGACGCTGCTCTCTGCCGCTGCCCGGTCTCCGAGAATCGGGGGGTCCACGTCGGCCTCCCAGGGACATCGGTAGGCCCGGGTGGGCGCTGCTCCGGGGTCGCTGCTCCTTGACCAACCTCAATATCAGCGGGAGTCTGCCGAAGCTCCTCTCCCGCGTTGAGCGGGACCGAGGGTGGTGCCGACATCCTAATACTACTTCTAACCCGAAAACAAAAAAGGTTGGGATTGTAACGTACTGTCAGGTTCTAGGACTCCGTTGCCTCTCAGGAATCATCCACTTTACTCCAGACGTTAGCAGAGAGTTTAAAGTAGAATTTATTTGAAAGGAAGGGTACAGTAACCTATGAAACACAACGTTACAATGGCGCCAAATCATTTGGAGGGTATTCTTATAGTGTGCACAAGCTAGCATGTTTACAAGTAACATCTTTGAAATGCAAAACATCAGAGGTTCCCCAATACCAAGAGAGAGAATTCACACCTTAAGATCAGAGCAGGATTACAATCAGGAAGTCACTTTGAAGTGGAGATCTCTCGAGCCTTTTGGCTGTTGCCTCTTCCTTCCCACGGGAAGGAGAGATGAAACGAAAGTCACCTCGCTATCCAGGGTCCGATTGCATGCCCTCGCTGACAATGGTTTAGTAAAATAGACTAAGAGGATGTGGATGTCCAAATATGGTCTTATGAGTGGAGCAACGTAGCACACTAAGTGAAGTAGCTTAGCACCTACCTGTTGCAGGGTCATAGAACCCTCCACATAACAAGTGTGCAGAATCTTTTTTACCTCCTTTTCAAGGAGTTTGAAACAGTATAAATACAGGCACAGTGAGACTAGATTTTCAGAGCTCAATCAGTCTCTCAGAAGAAAGGCTACTGGTATGTATGGTTTTGACTTATTCTAGATATTGTGAATTAGATACTTTGAACTGATTCAGATTTATTTGACTATTATATTTGAAATGGATTTTAAAACTGAATAGTATGTAATACTTGTTTGCTTTTACTGCATACATTGTAACAGAATACATTGTCACTGCATACATTGTAACAGAGTGTGAAGACTTTGTAATTTGCATTTACACATTTTTACTGGAAGTATATCAATAAAAAGACTTGCTTTTAACAAAGTAAGTAAAGTCGTTGAGTCCTGCTTTGGTGACTGGCTGAATAAGATAACATATCACTTCTCAGGAAGTGGTCCTTTCTAAGAGCCTAGTCACTTCAACAGCCCGACCCGCTTCACAGATGCTTCACCTATCCATTTTCACAAGGGGTAGGAGATCATCCTAGAGGCCCTTGGGATGTTACGGGGTGTTTGATGAGGGAGCAATCTCTCATTTCATCCTGGAAGAAGGAGAAGAGTGCAGCTTTTTCATGCTGCTTGTAGCCTTTGGGGCGCAAGGGGTTAAAAATATATATGTGCATGCGCACTCACAGGAGTGCCCCGGGACCTGTTGTTGTGCAACACAGAGTGGGTCTTTCCCCTGAAGTTTAGAGGCACATCCTAATTGTTGCTGGAGCAGTCATAGGTGGGGGTGCGTCCCAGATATCTAGAGCTTGTCACACTCACCTGCCAGGAAGCATGCAGAACCATGTTTACCCTGACATTGTTTCTGCAAGAAGAACTGAGAAGCATCAGGGAGCATGTTCCTGACTTGTGTTCTGTGCACAAGTCACACCCTGGAGTGAATGACTGTTAACATTTTCCAATCAGTGCTGGAGGGTTTTTGTGTGTGTGTGTGTGGGGGGGGGGGTATTTATTTAACCTGCCTTTCTGCTAGGGTTGCCAACCTCCAGGTACTTGCTGGAGATTTCCTGCTATTACAACTGATCTCCAGCAGATAGAGATCAGTTCACCTAGATAAAATGGCCACTTTGGCAGTTGGACTCTATGGCATTGAAGTCCCTCCCCCACCCTGCCCTCTTCAGGCTCCCCTCCAAAAATCCCCAGGTATTTCCCAACCCGGAGCTGGCAACCCTGCTTTCTGCCCTCACCAGGGCCACCAAGGCATCTGTCAGATGAAAAAATAATCAAAGCAGGTTTTAAAAATCATTAAAATCAAATAAAAACACACCGTGAAAACAATTAAAACAATGCTGAAATATATATACAAAAACATAAACAAAAAGAAGAGGGGTGTTGTGAGTTTATTACCCTGTAGCCATGAGCTTTCATCTCCTGCTTTGACTTCGCCTGGGGATCTCATTGTTCACGGTCACATTTCCTGATCAGCAAACAGAGGACCTTCCACAGGGACGGGCATCGCTAGCATGCCTCCAATACGAACAAAACGTTTTTTTGGCTTTTCGAGCTTCTCATCATTTTGTAGATAATCCTTGGTAGCTTCCTGACTTCTTTCTTCGTCAGCTACATCAACCTTAAAATAACGGTAGCCGAAGAAAGGGAATGTCGTCGTACTCTTATGAGGTTTTACAACAAGAAAGCCTTGATTTTCTAAGTTGCTATGATATTTAACAGCTCTAATACATCTATATAGTATTGCGACAGTACTGCTCATAAGAATGCGAGACCAGCCCTCCTGGATCAGATCAAAGATCCGTTTGTCGTGGATCAGACCACAGGTTTATCTAGTCCAGCCTTTTTTATCCAGCAATGGCCAAATGGGTGCTTTAGGGCTGTCCACAAGAGTGACCTCTCTCTTCTTTATTTCTAGCATCTGTTCATCCGTTCTTTGCTGCCTCTGAATATATAGGTTCTGTTTAGCCTATTGTGGCTAAAAAGCCATTGAAAGATGCATCCTCCATGCCTAATTCTTTTTAAAAGGGATGTGGCTACACCACGTATGACAAGGCTTTATACGGAATCAGATCACTGATCCATTTAGCTCTGTATTTTCTGCTTTGGTTGGCAGTAAAGAAAAAGTCTTGTTCAATACTTGTGCTCTGAGCTGCTATTGTTGGAGATTTGAGGATTCAGATATGGGGCCTCCTTCATGCAAAGTAGATGCTGTACCACTAAGCTACAGCTGCTTCCCTAAAACTGCCTCATTGGTTCATATCATATGATAGAATTTCCTGGAGTACAGAGTTCTACAATTGGGGGGGGGGGGTTCTTTTGAGTATGCCCTATTCCATGTGCCAGCCAACCTGGCCTCCCCCACTGATGGTACACAAAGCAGGATACCAGATGATGATCTCAAACCAAGGGCAGATATGTACAGCTAAAATACCCATAAATGAACATATAAATGAGAGCCAGCATGGTGTGATGGTTAAGAGCGCTGGTTTGGAGTGGTGGACTCTGATCTGGAGAACCGGGTTTGATTCCCCACTCCTCCACATGAGTGATGGAGGCTAATCTGGTGAACTGGATTTATTTCCCCACTCCTACACATGAAGCCAGCTGGATGACCTTGGGCAAGTTACAGCTCTTAGAGTTCTCTCAGTCCCACCTACCTCACAGGAGGTCTTTTGTGGGGAGGGGAAGGGAAGGTGTTTGTAAGCCAGTTTGAGTCTCCCTTATGTGGTACAGAAAGTCAACATATAAAAACCAACTCTTCTTCTTCATCATACCTAAATCCACTTGCTCCAAGAAGAAGACGCTTGTCTCTACCTTTAAGGAGTCTCAAAGCGGTGTACAATCACCTCCCTTCCCCTCCTCACAACAGACACCCTGTGAGGCAGGTGGGGCTGAGAGAGTTCTGAGAGAACTAGACCAAGGTCACCCAGCAGGCTGCATGTGGAGGAGTGGGGAATCAAACCCAGTTCTCCAGATTAGAGTCCACCGCTCATGTGGAGGAGTGTAGAATCAAACCCTGTTCTCCAGATTAGAGTCCACCGCTCATGTGGAGGAGTGTAGAATCAAACCCTGTTCTCCAGATTAGAGTTCATCGCTCTTAACCACTGCACCACACTGGCTACACCAAAACAGGAAAGCATATATCAAGAGCAGACAAAAATCTATCAGTATACAGAGACTCAGTAACATATTATGTATGCATGTGCCGTCAAATCGCACTTATGGCAACCCCAGTAAGGGGCTTTCAAGGCAAGTGAGAAGCAGAGGTGGTTTGCTGTTACCTTCCTCTGTAGAGCCTTCTTTGTTCATCGCCTGTCCAAGTACTGACCTGGCTTAGTTCCCCAGATCTGACAAGATCAGGCTATACCATGCTGCCTTCCCTCTGCAGCAACACATTAGCCTAGATCAAATGACTGCCTGAATTAGCATAGTGCTCTGAAAAACTGACAAAGATGGCTCAAAGTGAGTCATGGGGGGGGAGTTCCACAGTCTCGGAACTACCACGGAAAAGGCCACGAACAGAAACAGAAATCACATGGAACGTTTCAGAAAGGAAGCAGTAAAAGTGCCAGAGAGCTTGGGAAAAGATAGCTTACAAACACAACAGTAGTTCCACCCTACTATATAATTGTCCTGATCTGGATGGTCCAGGCTAGGCCAGTCTCATCAGATCTTGGATGCTAAGCAGGGTTAGCCCTGGTTAGTACTTGGATGGGAAACCACCAAGGAGATCTCAGGGCTGTTATGCAGAGGCAGGCAATGGCAAACCATCTCTGTTCATCTTGTGCCTTGAAAACCCTGTGGGGTTGCCCTAAGTTGGCTCAACTTTTGTAGCTCTTTAATTCTCTGACATATCATGCTTGCTGTCCTTGAATGCAGAATCACAGCACACTTACTTTGTTGAAAAACCAAGAATGTTTTGTCTGTGGTCTTCGTGGAGGAGGTGGGGGCTTCGGAAACAAAAGATTGATCTTGATCAACGATTTTGGAGGCAGCTCACCAAAAACTGAATCTAGGACTAAAAATCAATGAACAAATAAAAGAATTTAAAACCTAGAGCCAAAGAATTCATTATGTGCAGTCAACTGGGGCTGTTCATTTTTCTGGCTTTTTGGTTAGATAGAATCACGATATTATCAATCCTGTGAGCCTCTTTCTAAAGGCAAGGTGCCGCCACTATAAAGCCCTGTCTCTGGTTGCCACTTGCTTCTCCTCTGTGGGGAAAGAGACAGAGAGAAAGCCTTAGGAAGAGAATCAGTTCAGAAGGAGGTGGTCCTTCGAGAATCTCAGCCACATGCCATTTACAGCCTTGAAGGTAAGAATCAGCGCTTGAAACTGTGCCTGGAAACAAATGGGCAGCCGCTGCAGTGATGATATGATCTGTGTATCCAAGCCACAACAACTTGGCTGTTGCATGTTAGCGGGTGAAATTTCTAATCAGTTTTCAGAGGCAACGCATAAGATACATGTCAGTAATCTATCCTACATTATATTAGAGTAGGGTTGCCAGGTCCCTCTTGGCAACCGGCGGGAGGTTTTAGGGGTGGAGCCTGAGGAAGGCGGAGTTTGGGGAGGGGAGGGACTTCAATGCCATAGAGTCCAATTGCCAAAGTGGCCATTTTCTCCAGGGGAATTGATCTCTATCGGCTGGAGATCACATGTAATAGCAGGAGATCTCCAGTCACCACCTGGAGGCTGGCAACCCTAGATCAGAGCATAGACCACCATGGCCAGATTTCACTTTTTGCAGAAACATCATAGCTGGTATATCAGCCAAAGCTAACCTGAGCCTTCAGACATAGGTGAGGGACCAGCAGCATCCCCAAGCTATGAACCTGATCCTTCAGGGGAAATGTAGCCTCTCTGGGAAAGACTGAATTCTCAGTTCTCAAGTGGCTTTGTCATTGACCAAGGGCCCCAGAGAATATTTTTTTCTAGTAAATATTACACAAGACTGACAGCCATTCTATTTATTTATTTAAAACATTTGTTAGCTGCCTTTCTATCTTGCAGAACTCAAGGCAGCTTACAATGTAAATAAAACGATGATGATAAAAATGTATATATAAAAGACCAGAATTTAAAATCACAATGGGCTGTCGATACATTTAAAAAAACTAGAACTAAATTATTTTCAAGCGTGTAACTCTGCTTAGAATGGTGCTGTGAAGCTTTTTTGAAAAATTTATGCAGTTTACGGGGAGGGGGGAATTTAGTGCATGGAAATGGAAGATGGTGTTAAAACACAGTATTGTGGGTTTGTTTCACACAAGAGAGAAGCGAAAGTTGGGGGTCCAAATAGGGTTGCCAACCTTCGGGTACTAGCTAGAGATCTCCTGCTATTACAACCGATCTCCAGCCAATATAGATCAGTTCTCCTGAAGAAAATGGCTGCTTTGGCCATTGGACTCTATGGCATTGAAGTCCCTCCGTTCCCTAACCATGCCCACCTCAGGCTCCGCCCCAAAAACCTTGTGCTGGTGGTGAAGAGGGACCTGGCAATCCTAGGTCCAAACACGCAGGGCTGAGAAATTTGAGAGCATCCCTAATTAGAATACTGTGTATTCATGTGACATTGGAGGTGGAGCAGATATGCTAGATGTATAAGGACAGGGATTCTCACTGCTGTTCCCCACCATTCATAGTTTTGGATATTGTCTGATCTGGATGCAAAAGGATTGTTATTGTCTATTGATGAAGGGGGGGGGAGTATGTGACCTACATGCTTTCTGCATCATTTCCTCATCATCAACAAATTCCATAGAGTCATCTAGTTCATTGATGGGCAGTTCAAAAACAGATTGGCCTTCGAAGTCCGCATGAAATTCTGCATTTTCGCCATCTGTGCTGCCTTCACTTTGGATTTCTTCTCCTCTATGTGAGAACTTGTCTTCTATTTCAGTTTCGTAAAGTTCCTCGTTGTTGCTGGAGAGAAAAGACAAACCCCAAAATGTGGAATGTGACTGAAACATGACTGCCCTGCCAAGGACTTTGTTTCCATGCAAACAGGAGATCATTCTACCAGTGTGCTGCAGTGGACTCTAATCTGGAGGACTGGGTTTGATTCCCCACTCCTCCTAGGGTTGCTAGGTCCCCCCTCTCCTTCGGTGGGAGGTTTTTGGAGCAGAGGTAGGGAAAGATCGTGTGGGCACGCAGGCACGCTGACGCAATCGCGTCACTTCTGGTTTACAACCCCAAGTGCTGCATCGTAAAGGGGCCTTTACCACTCTGGAGTGCTGCATCGCAAGGGGCCTTTTAGCACTCAAACTGGGAGTTTGAGTGGTAAACGGCCCCTTGTGATGCGGCGCTTCCAGTTGCAAACCAGAAGTGACGTGACGCAGTGGGCAGGCACGCGTGCACCCATTGCCCGCCGAACCTCAGCTGGTCGGCAGGCAGCCAGGTGGATTGGCGGAGGTTTGCCCGCCACCACCTGGCACTTGGCAACCCTAACTCCTCCACATTAGTAGTGGGCTCTAATATGGTGAACCAAGTTGTCTTCCTTACTCCTCCGCATGAAGCCAGCTGGGTGACCTTGAACTAGTCACAGTTCTCTCTGAACTCTCTCAGCTTCACCTAACTCACAAGGTGTCTGTTGTGGGGAGGGGAAGGAGATTGTAAGCCTGTTTGAGTCTCCTTGAAAAGTAGCGAAAATCGGCATATAAAAACCAACTCTTCTTCTATTTCATGTGTTTTGAGTTCACTAATTAACAGCAGGGCAAGGTCAGTGATGCAGGATCGATAAAAGAGACAGGCATGGGATGGTGAGAATTATACAGCCAACCATGGCTTTGCTTTGTGTTTTCATGAGGGCGGCATGGAATTCTCTCAGGGTTCAAATTTTGGCGAGCACACACACATACACACAAATCATTTGGAAGCTGAAAAAAAAATCCTGAAATCTTTTCAATTCTCACTCTTTTTGGGATGGAAAAAACCCCAACCTTCTTCATAAAAAAAATAGTGAGATTGAGATCTGGCTTTATTAATAACATCAGTGAACTACGATAGATGGAGAGGCTTGATTTTCTTGCCTTAGTGAAGTCATGATGTAGTCAAATTTGACTGTATGGTGAACTATCTCATTTTTTTTTTTTTTTTGCTAGGAAGAAGGCCATTTATTTATTTGAAGAATTTATATGCCGTCTCTCTAGATTCCTTCTGGGGGTAGCTTACAAGTAAAAAAACAACAGCCCATAACATCCTTTAAACCTCATAAATCATCAATATAAAAACAAACAAGCCATTAAAAGCAAGCAAGGGGCATAAAAACAGTACAAAGCACCCATTCAACATCCTAGCAGAGAGCCAGCATGGTGTAGTGGTTAAGAGTGGTGGTTTGGAGCTGTGGACTCTGATCTGGAGAACTAGGTTTGATTCCCCACTCCTCCACATGAGCTGTGGAGGCTAATCTGGTGAACTGGATTTGTTTCCCAATTCCTGCACACAAAGCCAGCTGGGTGACCTTGGGCAAGTTACAGCTCTGATAGAACTCTCTCAGCCCCACCTACCTCACAGGGTGTCTGTTGTGGAGAGGGGAAGGGAAGGTGATTGTAAGCCGGTTTGAGTCTCCCTTAAGTGGTAGAGAAAGTTGGCATATAAAAACCAACTCTTCTTTTTCTAACTAAAAAACTGGAAAAGCAGACCGTATACCAGATGTGGACCATAATACAGCTAAAAAGGTCAAAATCCCTTAGATAGAAGCCTGGGCAAAATGAAATTAATTGGCCTGGTGCCTGAAAAATGATTATGGTAGTTGCCAGGTGAGCCTCAAGAAGAAGGACATTCCAAAGGTGCCACCCCTGAAAATGCCCTGGCTCTAGTTGCTACCTGCCTCACCTCTGAAGGCGAGGGCATAAGCACCAGGTAGGGTTGCCAGGTCCCTCTTTGCCACCGGCGGGAGGTTTTTGGGGTGGAGCCTAAGGAGGGCGGGGTTCGGGGAGGAGAGGGACTTCAGTGCCATACAGTCTAATTGCCAAGCCGGCCATTTTCTCCAGGTGAACTGATCAGTTGTAATAGCAGGACCTGGAGGCTGGTAATCCTAGCACCAGGGTTTGGGAGTAGGGCTGCAACTGTGGTTTGGGAAATTTCTGGAGATTTGGGGCATAGAGCCTGGGGAGGGTGAGGTGTGGGAAGAAGGGGACTTCAGCAGGACACAGTGCCGTAGAGTCCACCCTCCAAAGCCGCCATTTTCTCCAGTGGAATTTTTTTCTGTAGTCTGAAGGTCAGTAGTAATTCCAACAGATTGCCAGACCCCACCTGGAAGTTGGCAAGCCTACTAAGGAGGAAGATCTTAACTTTTTTTAAAACTTGTCAAGTAGCAACCAAATGTGGGGTGGCTTCAGGTTTCATAGCCATGAAACCCAAATATGGGAAATGGGACATATTTCTCAGAAATCAAATATGTTTGCAAAATCTGCCCATTTCTTTTAGTGCTGTGTTATTTTTCACCACTGAAGAGGCAAGCTGGTGGTCTTTTTTTTTTTTTAATAGCTTGTATCTTTGGCAACAAGAACAGCTGCAGCACAAACAAAGCAAAGTTCCCGCAATATCTGGAGTTCCTTTCTGGGAGTTATAATCCTTTTGGGGATCCTGGGTTCTTTCTTTGGTTATGTAGTTCTCAGTATGACATCAGATTCAGGTAGGGTTGCCAGGTCCCTCCGCCACTGTCGGAGCCTGAGGAGGGGAGGTGAAGGACTTCAATGCCATAGAGTTCAATTGCCAAAGCGGCCTTTTTCTTCAGGTGAACTGATCTCTATCAGCTGGAGATCAGTTGTAATAGCAGATCTCCATCTGCCACCTGGAGGTTGGCAACCCTAGATTCAGGATGTAAATAGGTGGGCTTGGATTCCTGTCTTAGCACAGAGGGCTTACTTGACCTGACTAACTTAATTGTAGTTTTTCAAGCAATTCTGTAATCCTGTTTTATTTGATGGTTTATGACCATAAATAAATAACAAAGTAACTTAATTGTAGTTCTGTGATTGTAAGGACTCATCCCCACTGTCTCCTTAACTTATGCCATCATCTCAGCATGATGTCAGTTAATCATGCAATTTATCTGCTGCATCTGCATGAAGCACAGTTGAAAATGAATACAACTTCTGAGTTCCAAAGCAAACTGTTGATATAGGACTCAGAAACGATGAAAAAGTTTTTAATGTTTAAATGTTGGTCCTTTTCTAAACGTGCTTCCAGCATTCTATATCCTTCTCTACTTACGTGAAGCCTATAAATTTACACATTTAAAATCAAGGGTTTTAAAAATCAAGAACAATCTCTTGCTTTCTTTTGAGGAACGCTCCTAAGCTTCTAGTCCTTATGTGTAAAAGCAAAAGTAGGAAATAAATTCTATAGCATTTCTAAGGATGATGACAGTACTCAAGAATCTAGTCTCATTCTTGTATATATACAAGTTTGGAAAGTTTGTGTTCGCTTTCAGCCTGTAGGAATCCAGTCATGTGCACATAGGGTTGCCAGGTCCCTCTTCGCCACTGGCTGGAGGTTTTTGGGGTGGAGCCAGAGGAGGGCTGGGTTTGGGGAAGGGAGGGACTTCAATGCCAGAGACTCGAGTCCAATTGCCAAACTGGCCATTTTCTCCGGGTGAACTGATCTCTATTTGCTGGATATCAGTTGTAAATAGCAGGAGATCTCCAGCTAGTACCTGGAGGTTGGCAACCCTATGTGCACAGGATTGCTACATGTTCATCATTGTTATGAATACTCCTATTTGATTAATTTATTGATTTAAAACATGTATAGCTTGCCTTCAATCTTATCAGATCCCCAGCATGGATTACAGACTAGCTTAAATACAGTAACTGTCTCTAAAGTACAGTATTTAGTAAGAAAATTAATACTTAAAATCAGTGGACACCAGTACATTAAAACAGTAGTTAACCTTCTAAGTTAGAAACAGTAACTTTATTTAGGGTTGCTAGGGTAAGGACAATTTTTGGATATTTGGGGGTGGGGACTGGGGAGGGTGGGGTTTAGGAGGGGTGGGACGTCAGTGGGTTTCAGTCCAGAGAGTCTACCTCGAAAGCATCCATTTTCTCCAGGGAAACTGATCTCTGTTGTCTGGAGATCAGAATCAGCAGCAGAAAACCAATATAGGCCTTGAGGGGGGTGGGGAGCTAAAACTATTGATTACTTAATCAATAGAAGCTCAGTAAGGATGGTGCTGTACAAATTTCCTTTGGAAAGGCATTCAAGAAATGAGGTGCAGCTACCTAGACGGTCCTGTCTCTTGGGCTCCCTTCCATACTTCAGACAGTGGGGGGCTCTTGGAAAAAGGTCTCAGATGTTTTAAGTACCAGCTCTGGATGTGATGTAAGAAGAGTTCTTGTTAATACTTGCCAGTCTAAGTCCTCCATTACTGTTTCCCCCTCGTTTGCTTGGTATTTGCTAAGGAAGGTGGAGTTGCACACTGCAGAAGTTGTTGACCTGTCTGGGCCATGATATTGTCACATCATCAGGAGGGTAGGATATTGTGATGCCACTATTTCACATTTTCTCTTCAGCCTATCACTTTGTAGTGATCTCAGACGTGGCTGGTCAGTGTTTGGCCCCCCAAACCTTTATCCTAAAATGGAACGGGTACTGTACCGTTCATAGAACGATAAAGGGATTTCTGTGTATACCTGTGTGGAATATCTACAAAAAGTGGGTTGAATCTGAGCTGTTGGATAGCTAACTTGTTTTCAACAATTGGTAAATCTCCGCTAAGGAGTGTAGAGATGGCAGGCTCTGTCTCTTCCTCCCTCCTTTGTGGAGGGCGGGGTGGGGGGAGATGAACAAGGCAACCAAGGTGGTGTCTTTGGGGCCAGGGGTTGCCAGGCCCCTCTTTGCCACTGGCAGGAGGGTTTTGGGGTGGAGCTTGAGGAGGGTGGGGTTTGGGGAGGGGAGGGACTTCAATGCCATAGAGTCTAATTGCCAAAGCGGGCATTTTCTCCGGGTGAACTGATCTCTGTCGGCTGGAGATCAGTTGTAATAGCAGGAGATCTCCAGCTAGTACCTGGAAGTTTGTAAACCTATGCCGAACTAGTGGAAACTGGAGAGGCGGCAGTGCGTGGCTCAGTAAATACAAAATGAAAAATGAAAAGAGAAGCAATGCTGTTACTAGTAAGTTATGCTTATTTATATAACCAAACCTAAAAGACAAGTGTTCACTTCACACAATTTGCCTCCCAGGGCTTAAGAGCCAAAAATGAAAAAAATGCTAAAGATTCATTGCAGCCAATAGGGCTAATACAAAACCTAAAAAAAAAGTGTTCATTTCACACAATATACCTCGCAGGGCTTAAGGACAAAAATGTGCTAAACATTCATTGCAGCCAATAGGGCTAATAATATTTGCACAGGCAAGGTGGAAATTCCACAGTGGTGAATTACATATGATCGCGAAGAAAATCGAAATTTCGAATATCTTCATCAGCTTGCTGAACCAACGAGATTTAAAGAGACCATCCCAAATAGATTAATCCCATTCGGGTGCAGTGTGCAATGCATCCACTGCTTCAATGTAACAGAAACCACACCGGGAGGATTTCACAAAGTTCCAAACATTTCGAAAAGTCTAAGAGTATGGGATGTAAAAGAATTGACAGAAAGCACCAGTGGGTTCTGGAGAATTTCCCCAACAACATGCGCTCACTTCGTGTTACATTTTGGTAATTCTTGCAACATTTCAAACTTTTTCATTATTATTACAGTACCTTTTAAAAAGACATAATGCTATTGCACACTTAATAGAGTACAGTATAGTATAAATATAACTTTTATATGCACTGGGAACCCCCAAAAATGGTGTGACTTGCTTTATTGCGATATTCACTGTTGTGCATGTATATAGCAAGGGAGACTTAGGAGCTTGAGTTCTGCACGAAGGATCCTAAACCCTGCTCACCCTATTGGTCAAGCAAACGGACCCTATTGGCTCTAAGCCAATATATACCATTGGTCACCAGGAAGGGCATGTCCCCTTATCACGGATCAAGGGGGGAGTGGCCGCAGGCGGCCAAGGGGGCATATAAACAGGGGTTGCTCATTGTGTTAACCAGTTCTGTTCCTGTAATCAATAAACGCGGTTGTTGTTGAACTCCGTCTCCGACCTTGTGAATCCTTCCCACGCGGACTTAACATTCACTTTATTGCAATGGTCTGGAACCGAACCCACAATATCTCCGAGGTATGCTTGTATCAGATGGATGGTTTAAAGCAATCAGGTAGGCAGTTGCTTTTGTTCAAAGACTTCTAATTGCTCAAAGTTTGCATCCTTTTTCTTGAGAGATCATTTGTCATTGATGGTTGCCCTTTTCAAGTCCCCGAATTCTGCCTTGAAGAGGTTTCCCCACTTTGAAGAATTTGTTTTGTTTTTTCTCTCCTTGTTTCTCAGTCTATTGGGAAATGCACAGAGCTGCCTTCTAGGCACTTTGAACTGTTCTGCCAACACTGTTTTAAAATGAATGCTTAGAAATGCATTCAATTGAGATCGCCACTGGCAGAAACTTTAGGCTAATTAAATATACCGATTGTTTGTATGTATGCAGTGCCTGTATATTTTTTAAAACAAAACAACAATATGTGATTGTAAAGATGCGGGAGGTATTTTTACCTGCTCCGGCCTATGTTGGGTGGAGATGTTGGGCATACAATAAGCTGTTAGGGGGTTGTGTAGGAGTGCCAGGTCCCCTCTCTACATCGGCGGGAGTTTTTGGGGAGCGGGGCTGGGGCGATCATGCACAATGCGATTATGTCACTACCAGGTTTACCCCTGGACGTGCTGCGGCAATGCGGGGCATCTGGGGGTAAACTCGGAAGTAAAGTGATCGTGTCGCATGCTGCAGCGCGTACATGTAATTCCCGCTCTGGAGCATAGGGTTGCCAGGTTCCTCTTCGTCATTGGTGGGAGGTTTTTGGGGTGGAGCCTGAGGAGGGCAGGGTTGGGGGAGGGGAGGGACTTCAATGCCATAGAGTCCAATTGGCAAAGTGACCATTTTATCCAGGTGAACTGATCTCTATCAGCTGGAGATCAGTTGTAATAGCGGAAGATCTTCAGCTAGTACCTGGAAGCTGAGGAAACAATAGTGCAAGGCTCAATCAATCATTTGCAAAAACATATATTGGACAATTACAATAGTGAAAGTGCAGAAGGTGCTAAAAAGGAAACTTATCTACAAATCTAACAACGATGATCTTAAAAGTTAATAAATATCATTCATTGAAAGGTCATTTAGACTCTACAAGAGTTCGTAATAAATATATTCTTTGCTTGTTTAGGAAGAACGGAAGTCGGGAGGAGACGGAACACGGCCCGGATGCCTTGCGTTTTCGCCGCCCCCACGGGCGGCTTCTTCAGCTCTCCGTTCAAAACTGAAACAGTTCTCCTGTAAAAATAAATATATACTATACTACAAACATTTCCAGTCTTCTACCTTTTTAAATTTCTGCAATATATCTCAAGATTCTATTTTTTTTAAAAACATTATTTTTAAACAGTATTTTTAAACAGTATTTTTAAACAATAATTTAAACAGTGTTTTTAAACAATATTAAACAACAACATAGATACAACTTTCCTACCTTCAATATATATTCAGAAATTTCATACAAGCATGCTACTCAAGCAGGCTCTCCCTGCTCCCAGCAGGGTTGCTCAGTGAAAGTGCATGTTAGCTGAGCAACCAGCTGGATCCAGCTGAGTTAAAAGTCCCCCCAACCAAGTAAAAAGACTATAGTAAAGCTTACTTGGCATTTGAGTGTGTGTGCATGCGTGTGTTCGTGTGTTGTTGTTGTTGTTTGTAATTCCTGTGAGCCATTTAAAAGCCAATTTGGCCTGTAAAACAGAATAAAAATATAAATAATAAATCCCCACCATAGTTTTGGATTGCCTAGTTTCACTGTCACACTGATAGACATGAGACCATTCGGTATGCTGTTAGAAGGAGTGAGAGCATCTTCATGTTCTCCTTGGAGGAAAAGAGAGCTCGACTTGCTTTCGTTCTTGGGCAAAGTTGTTGCTTGCGCTTCTGACACTGTTTCCTCAATGAGGCAGCTTTTTTTTCTAAGCGTGATAATCAAGTGAGATTACGGCATTGTTCACCAGGGTTCGTGTTGCTAAGTGATGATGATCACACGTTGCAGAACTTCAGAGAGGTAAGGTGAACTTGCGTATTATCACAAATGTACCCAGGAATTTTTAGCTACATGGTGCAAATTTGCCTATGAATTTGACTCATGCATTAAATTTAAAGCCCTGACCTGGATAGCCCAGGCTAGCCTCATTTTGCTAGATATCGAAAGCTAAGCAGGGTCAGGCCTGGTTCCTATTTGGATGGTAAACCACCATGGAAGTCTTGGGTTTGTATGCAGAGGCAGGCAATGGCAAACCACCTCGGAACTTCTCTTGCCTTGAAAACCCTACAGGGTCACCATAAGTCATCTCTGACTTGAGGGCAAAATAAATAAATAAATAAATAAAAGCTGCTTGATCATTTTGTGCTTTTCAGTTCTTTCCATTTTTTTTTTTGTTAGTTCCAGTGTTAAAAGTGGTATTAGAAAAGGCTGGTCCAAATTTCTGGCGGTCAGGTGGCCCCTGCATGAGCCAAGATGATTCAGTAGTGATGAGTAAAGTCCCCTGAGTCCGATTCGGAATTAACTTAGCATATACAAGTCTGATTGTCAAGCTTTTGGAAGAAGTCTTTGCACTGTTCCCTGGGAACTGTAGTTGAGGTTGGTATCACATTCATTACTGAAGTTGCGTGAATGCAGATGTCACTAGGGTTGCCAGGTCCCTCTTCACCACTGGCGTGAGGTTTTTGGGGTGGCGCCTGAAGAGGGTGGGGTTTGGGGAGGGGAGGGACTTCAATGCCATAGAGTCCAATTGCCAAAGCGGCCATTTTCTCCAGGCGAACTGATCTCTATTGGCTGGAGATCTCCAGCCAGTACCTGGAAGTTGGCAACCCTAGATGTAACCCATATGCAACTGATTGCTGCCTGCTGCCTGTCAAGGATGAGATGCTGACCAACAGTGTTTGTTCAGCTTGAGGATGGGCGCTCACTAGAGCAGAGTGCACAGACGGATCAGACAATGGCAAAGTGGACTGGGCGAATCTTTCTGTTTTGAATGGAAGAGATTTGCATTGAAGAACATCTGCTCATTCTCATATACGGCAGCTGGCTTTAGGCACCTGATCTGCAGACCACTGGTCACCTATGCACACAACTCTCTTTTAACATTCTGAGCTGGGGGGACGGAACGGTTGGGGAAAACTTCACTCCATTTGTAAGACAGCCAGGTGCTATGAGCTGGACAAATTGATATACCAAACTTGGTCATTCAAATCTTTGGCATCGTTGCTATTATTCAGTCGATATGGAACTGTGTCTGGGAGATGAACTACAGACCATTTTTGCAGGGCTGTTGCCCTTGTGGTCACTCTGCCCACTGCTCCGGTGCTTTGTTTCGATCACGCGTGCCTGTCCCAACCGTCAGAAGTCGCCTCGCTCTCCCCGCGGATTTTGCCTGTATTTTTCAGATGCTGTTTTAGCGAGAATCCGGAAAACGTGGGCAAAACGCGCGGAAACGCACGGGGAGAGCAAGGCGGCCTCTGACGGTCGGGAAAGATGTGCATAATCAAAACGAAGCACCGGAGCAGTCAGCGGGGTGGCCGCGAGGGAAACAGCCCTGCATAAATGGCCAAAACGTCTGGCTCAAGACAGCAAAGAATTGCAAGTAGGTAGGCAGGGTGGCAATGAACCTCCATGCAATGAAGGTGGACAGGCAGGCCCAGACATATGTGAAGTCAGTGGGAGTGAGACCAGGGATGCAGAGGAGAACAGAAGAAAGGGAGAGAGCAGGAAGCATGTTCAGTACCTGCAAGGGGCACTCTTGTTAGGGTTGCCAGCTTCAGGTTGGGAAATACCTGGAGGTTTTTGGGGCAGAGCCTAAGGAGGGCGGGGTTTGGGGAGGGACTTCAATGCCAGTCCAATTGCCAAAGCGGCCATTTTCTCCAGGTGAGCTGATCTCTTTCGGCTGGAGATCAGTTGTAATAGCAGGAGATCTCCAGCTAGCACCTGGCGGTTGGCAACCCTAACTCTTGTAACAGGCTGGTAGCACAGGAAAGGCGAGGAAGGGGAAATTAACCTTAACCCTGTCACGACTAGGGACATTTGAAGAAAAACTGGTGAAGTGATTTGGTGCCAGGGGATTTGCTCCAGATGTTCCAGCCAGCACCAAGAAGGTCAAGGGGTTAAATCCGCCCTCTGCCATTGGTCCTGACACTGATTTGCTTCTATAAGAGCACAAGAAGAGCCCTTCTGGATCAGACCAGTGGCCCATCTAGTCCAGCATCCCGTCTCACATTGTGGCCAAACAATTCCGCTGGAGAGTCAGCAACAGTGCATAGAGGCCGAGGCCTTCCCCTGATGTTGCCTCCTGGCACTAGTATCCAGAGGTTTACTGCCTCTGAAAGTGGAGGTTCCCTTTTGTCACCATGGCACCAGTGACAGATTTTCCTCCCTGAATTCCCCTTTTAAAGCTGTCTCTGCCTGTGGCCATCACTACATCCTCTGCCAGCAAATTCCACATTGTAATCACTCGTTGTGTAAAGAAGTATTCCTTGAATTTACTGCCCATTGGCTTCATTGGATGCCCTCAAGTTCTAGTATTTGGGGTGAGGGAGAAAAAGTTCTCTCTGCCCACACTGTCTACCCCATGCATAGTTTTATAAACTTCTCTCATATTCCTCCTTAGTTGTCTCTTTTCTAAACACAGAAGTCCCAGCTCTTCAGCTTTTCCTCATAGGAAAGGTGCTCTAACCTCTTAATCATCCCAGTTGCCCTCTTCTGTACCTTTTCCAGCTCTATAAATGTGAGCCTGAGCATATATGGGTAAGACGGTGCTATACCTAGTGTGTTCTAGAGTAATATTACTGTGGGGCATCTTCTTGAAGACACCATAACTCTGCTGTGTTGTTGTTTAATGATGGGATGATAATGGATCCAAGATGGTACAGTATGCACTGGGGAGCATGGGGAAGGGGCTGTGGCTCAGTGATAGAGCATCTGCTTGGCATGTAGCTGGTCCCAGGTTCAGTCCCCGGCATCTCCAGTTAAAGGGACTAGGCAAGTAGGTGAGGTGAAAGACCTCTGCCTGAGACTGTGGAGAGCCACTGCCAGTCTGAGTAGACAATACTGATTGCGATGGACCAAGGGTCTGATTCAGTATAAGGCAGCTTCATGTGTTCATGTGACCCATGGATGAAGGCCACCAAGTGGTATTACCTTTAGACCCCCTGGGAGAAAAGCAGGCAGGGTGCATCATGCTCAGAGAGCTGTGCATTTTGCACTGCGCACCAGATTCACCCCTTCCCTTTCCATAGGGCCATAATAGCCAAGCCAAGTCAGAGTTTTCTGTCTTAGCATAGGGCTGCCTTGAAGAGTTCAAATCTCTCTTGCCGTGTGGCTTCTTTAGCCTGCAAGCTGAAGGTATGTTGTCCTCCAAATGCAACTTGACTCACTGACATGAGACACCTGGAGTGATTTGTTCTGCAAGTATCTCCAGGGTGCTTCTGCCAGGCATCCACCAAGGGCTGTCTTCTGCAGTTTGCCCTTTCGGCCTTAATTTGCTCATTGCAGGGAGAACGAATATTTCCAGGATAAACAGCCTTCTTATTTTCCCTCATCATTGCTCTAAATTACAAAATATTCCTAGGCTGCACTTCAGTTATACGCCCCCACAACAACTAATAAAAGTGAAATGTTAGGTGTCTGAAGAAGAAGAAAATCTGTCAGAATATAATCTTTAACCAATTTACTGCTTCAGAAATGTTTGAAAAAGAAAATGTTCTTGTCCTGCAGGATCACCCAGTTTCAACAAGCTGCTATTATTTTTTAGCACACCGCCCGGTGAAGCTCTTCCTGGTGCTATTTTCCCCTTTGAAAACAAAACCAAACCACAATAAGATTTATTAATTCCAACGGTAGGTAATAATTTGCCATTTTAACAGCTGAGAGGTGAGTAATAGAGTAGCTGCTCTTTTAGAAGCAGTCCCATTTATTAGTGGTACATATTTGCAATAATAAAAATAATAATGATAATGATGTGCCTTGGAAGTTAAGGGGGGGAAACCCCATGTTTGAACAAGTCATCAAAACTTCCACAAAACGTGTAAGTAACGCGCTCTGCCATCTCCTCCACACACACACCACCCCGCTGCCTGCTTCAGATCAGTTGGGAAACAATATTAAACCTTTGCTGGCAGATTTTCTTGCCACATTTTAATTACTTGTCCTGTCTGTTTATATTCAGTTGCATTTTGCTGAAAATACAAGGTGTTTAAAAAAAAAATCCTTGGTATTTAGGAAAATCCAAAGCAAGGGTGATGCATGCTCAGGTGCTAATTTATTTACATCAATTAATTCCAGGCCCCTGATGTAAACCAATTAGTATTCAACCCTTAATGGAGTCATTATCTGTCAGATTAGCTTTTCGAAATGCTTGTCACAGTTACAGGACTAGGCGGCAGAACTTTGCTAATAAAACTAGCAGAATTAATGGAGTGAACAGCATAGATAATGACTTAATGTGGAACATACACTATAGAAGAGGGGACCGATCAACGGTATTCTCCAAATGAAGATGTCAGAGAAGTAGTGACTGTATTCCAAAAAAGGGTGGGGGCAAAACTGGCAGGGAATCAAGCAATGCTATTTGCACTAACATCAGTAGGACCAGGCCTGTGCTTTTTGCAAAGTTGCACAGTGTGAGAAGCACATTCCCAGCCTTTTGAGCTTGAGCATTGTTGCATACCTGGACCCATTCTTAGAATCATAGAATAGATTCATAGAATCATGTTGGAAGGGGCCGTACAGGCCATCTAGTCCAACCCCCTGCTTAATGCAGGATCATCCTAGAGCATCCCTGACAAGTGCTTGTCCAGCCTCTCCTTAAAGACTGCCAGTGAGGGGAGCTCACCCCCCCCCACAGCCACAGGTAGCTGATTCCACTGTTGAACAACTCTTACTGTAAAAACATTTTTCCTAATATCCAGCCGGTACCTTTCTGTCTGTAATTTATACCCATTATTGTGAATCCTATCCTCTGCTGCCAACAGGAACAGCTCCCTGCCCTCCTCTAAGAGATAGATGAGCATCGTAGAAACTACTGTGCATGATTTCTCTTACTAGCTTGGAAACAGTGCACCTAGCAAGGGTGCAGGGTAGGTATTCCTAGGCAAATTATTAATTCAGAAAAAAAGTGGATTCATTTTTGCTCAGAGAATGATCCAGGAAAGGAGGCAGGGAGTGGTTCTAGCCATCACTAATTAATAGTGTAACGCCAAAAGCTATGGCTTACTAAAGGAATTAAGAACTGATAGTCACTGATAGCTAGTGAGATGTAGTGGTTAAGAGTGGCAGACTCTAATCTGGGGAACCGGGTTCGATTCCCCACCCCTCCACATAAAGCCTGCTGGGTGACCTTGGGCCAGTCATAGTTCTCTCAGAACTCTCTCAGCCCACACAGAGGCAGGCAGTGGCAAATCACCTCTGAATGTCTCTTGCCTCGAAAACTCTAGGGGGTTGCCATAAGTCAGCTGTGACTTGATGGCATGCACACACACACATAGCCACTGATAGACCCATAATAGGACGCCTCTGTTAGCTCATGTGTGCTTGTGTTAAGTGCCGTCAAGTCACTTCCGACTCATGGCGACCCCGTGAATGAAAGCCCTCCAAAATGTCCTATCTTTGACAGCCTTGCTCAGATCTTGCAAATTGAGGGCTGTGGCTTCCTGTATTGAGTCAGTCCATCACTTGTTGGGTCTTCCTCTTTTCCTGCTGCCCTCAACTTTTCCTAGTATGACAGTCTTTTCCAGTGACTTTTGCCTTTTCATAATGTGACCAAAATACCATAGCCTCAGTTTAGTCATTTTAGCTTCTCGGGTCAGTTCAGGCTTGATTTGATCTATAACCCACTGGTTGGTTTTTTTGGCAGTCCACGGAATCCGTAACCCTCTCCTCCAACACCACATTTCAAAGGAATCTATTTTCTTCCTATCAGCTTTCTTCACTGTCCAGCTTTCACACCCATACATAGTAATGGGGAATACGATGGAATGAATTCATCTAGTCTTGGTGGCAGTGACAGTGTTAGCTCATACCACTAGGCCTTTCTCTCTTATTAGGAGGGAATTATTTAAATAATGCTAGATGGCACCGTTCATTACATGCGTGGGCACTTTGTGATGTGATTGGCTTTTAAAGTCCCTTGAAAATGATGAGACTAACAATGCAGTCCTATGCAGAGTTACTTCCATCAAAGTTCCCTTGAAGTAAATTGACTTAGACTAGAGTCAGTCTCTGCTAGGATGACACGGAGAATTTCACAAGCTTGCTGGTTCTCTGGGGAATATCCCAGTGAGCCCATTCTGTTTGGCTTCTCCGCTGTGAGAACTGAACCTGCGAGTCTTTGGTTTCACACCGTTGATGGTTTCCTCACACTGAATTTTTCCCCTGTAAAAATGTACACATTCTCAATGTTACGTATGTGTCAAACGCATCAAAATGGCATGAAGAAAACAGGCTCTTCAGCAACAGCAACAAAAATGTGGTGATCCAGAATCAACGACAACAGCAACACAAGGAATAAAAAAGAAATGAAAATAGCTGTATTGGCTTATCCCTATTTCCACTCTTTTGCCTCTGTTTCCAATTCTTTCCCTATAGCTTCCCCATTCTCTGGTATAAAACAAATGGATATTTCAGCATTTAAATGTACATAATGTAAACTTACCTTCTCCCTCAGTAAACCTCCGATATTCACTAGCAGAGGATAATAATGGAAGACTTAAAATTCATACACCCGCACACCTGCTTGTACCCCGTTTTCAGGTCTTCCAGCATGAGGGAGTGTCACTACACCTAATAAATTAAGGAATTTAAATAATGCAACCATCATCACACCTTTCTGGTGTGGAATCACAGGGGCTTCAGTTTCCGAGAAGCCAAGAAATCAGAAGCTCTGCTCCCAGGGAATAGGCGTTCTTTCTTTGAATTGCTTTTCTCATCTCGTAGATCCAGAGGTTCCTGCCCCATTAAAACCACGCACGTGTCATTTAGTCATCTAAGTTTGTAATTACTCGCGGTGGTGCACAAATGTGTCCAGCTCATAATGCTCAGCTGTGTTGAAAGTTGAGCACCGTTTAACTCAGAAGTTCTTCTCTGGCTCAGAATGTTTGGAGGGGTCCTGAGCCTGTGCAGTCAGCAGAACTGGCAAACCCTCATCAGATGTTCTGTAGGCGCACGTGTAGAAGACCTTGACAAGCTAACCTCTTCCTCTTGATGTAACTCTCACTGATTACTGTGAATTACATGACCTGACTATGCAGTCTTTGGTATGGTGAGTATTGTTTTCATTGTGGTCAATCTGTTTTCCAGATTGTTTTGTGAGAATGTTTTGTGTGGCTGTTTCTGGCATCTACAGCTAGAACCCTTGCTTGTTCCAAGGCATGTTTGTTTGGGCCAAGGGTGGTTGAATTTTCAAGAAGTTAACCCTTATGGGTGATGGTTAGGGTTGCCAACCTCCAGGTACTAGCTGGGGATCTCCTGCTATTACAACTGATCTCCAGCTGACAGAGATCAGTACACCTGGAGAAAATGGCCGCTCTGGCAATTGGACTCTATGGCATTGAAGTCCCTCCCCTCCCCAGACCCTGCCCTCCTCAGGCTCCACCCCCCCAAATCTCCTGGTATTTCCCATCCTGGAGCTGGCAACCCTAGTGATGGTATTGGGGGGATGCAGGACAGGTGAAGTCAAACTACCGTTTCTAGGGATAATCTGATAATGCTCATGGTCTGTCCAACATTAAGATCCAGGGCAGAAAAACAAAACAGTGTTTCCCCTAAACACTGGCAAAAAAAATGCTCATAAATGTTGAGCTGATACTGAATTCAGCCAATGGGATCCATCACTACAATCCAGTAAGAGACCACTTTCCTACATATGGCAAAATAATAATACTTCCACCTGGAACAATTCTGTTCTCCAGAGTTAGGGATTTCCCATATCTATAAATAGAAGCTCTATTTTTTCTATTATACCCAATATTTCTTAATTGGATTGCCAGCTTTCAGTTTCAGTGTGGTTATGAAACAAAAATCTGGATTGTTAATGTGCTGATGAATTCTGTGGTGAGTGGTTTCACTGACATGGAGAGGTGGGGCATGCAGAATGGTCCCTGGCTGCCATTGGCTAGGCCAGGGGTCGGCAAACTCATTAGTCAAAAGAGCCAAATATCAACAGTACAACGATTGAGATTTCTTTTGAGAGCCAAATTTCTTAAACTTAAACTATATAGGTAGGTACACTGTTTATTAACTTAATAAACTTTAATTAAAGTTTTAAGTCTTAATTAAACTATAGGTACACTGAATAAAACTTGATATTATACTTAATAGTGATCTTATTTATTGATTAAAAATTAAATTGTAAGTCTCTGCCATTTTCCCCTCCCCATCCAGAGTCCTCGTCTGGAGGCCTGGTCTACCGCCATAAAAGCCTATTGGTAGACCTGGCCTCCGGCTGAGTCCCATTGGGAGGCCAGGTCTACCCATTGGCTTTCTTGGCAGTAGACCTGGCCTCTGGAGGCCCATAGAAGCCAATTGGTAGACCTGGCCTCTGAAGGGGGACTTTTTCCCCTCCTCGGAGTCCAGGTCTACTGCCAAGAAAGCCAGTGGGTAGACATGGCCTCCCAATGGGACTCAGCCGGAGGCCAGGTCTACCAAAGGAAGCCCGCCCTGCCCAACAGCTGATAGGCGAGGGGGGCAGGAACTGCCGAGTGAGAGCAGGGGCTCCGAACCAAGTTCGGAGAGCCGCACTCAACGGGCTAAAGAGCCGCACAGGAACCGCAGTTTGCAGACCCCTGTACTAAGTAGTCACATTCAGATTCAGACACCTTTTATTGGCACAGTAAAATAGCAACAATACTAAGTAGTCAAGAGTGCTTTAATTGGGAGTGCATTTAGTGCATTTAGTTGGGAGATTTGCAGCAATACTTTTAATGAGATGCATTCAATCCCCTTGAATCCCAGAATTTCCAGCCCAAGTCATCTTTCCTAGGAAATGATGTAATGCTCTTTACAAAGTTGGTGAGTGCAAAGGAGTGGATTATAGGACATCATCCCTGTCCTAGGGGTCAGACTACAGAAGAAGAAGAAGAGTTGGTTTTTATATGCTGACTTTCTCTACCACTTAAGGGAGAATCAAACTGGCTTACAATCACCTTCCCTTCCTCTCCCCACAACAGACACCTTGTGAGGTCGGTGGGGCTGAGAGAGCTCCTTAATAGAACTGTGACTAGCCCTGGGGAAACCAACCCAGTTCACCAGATTAGCATCTGCTGCTCATGTGGAGAATTGGGGACTCAAACCCAGTTGTCCAGATTAGAGTCCACTGTTCTTAACCACTACACTATGAAGAAGGAGGAGGAGGAGTTGATTGTTATACCCCAATTTTCTCTGCCTTTAAGGAGTCTTACCTTGCCTTCCTCTCCCCGCAACAGACACCTTGTAAGGTAGGTGGGGCTGAGAGAGTTCTGAGAGAACTGGGAAACCAACCTGGTTCACCAGATTAGAGCCCACTGCTCTTAACCACTCGACCACACTGGCAAATATGCAGTTGTCTCCTGATGCCCTTTTCTAAAGAGAGAAAACCACACCCACAGGGGGCCAATAAGGAGCAGGGAAGCAGGTGGGAAGGTGGCACTTTCCCTTATTTCCCCAGAAGTCATGTCTCTGTTATCCATCACTCCCCCACCCCCAGCAGCTTCCCTTTCCCCCATCTAAGGTTGTCAACAGGCCTGAAGAAAAATGTCCTGTCCCTTTAATAGAATCTTAATGTGTGGAAATGGACAGTTGTAATAGCATCCCTTTAAGTCTCTATTACAGGTAATGGACAAGACAGCATCCAAAATACCTGTCTGGGAGGGCAAACTTTCATTTGAAACTCTGCACTTGGGAAAGGGGAGTAAAAGGTGGTAAAAAGGAGAAAAACCTTCTTCCTGCCTACCATTTCTCCACTTTAATTTCACTCAGAAGCATCGGATTCTCTTTTAAAATGGCCATCACGCAGTAGTTACATGTGATTTGTCCCAAAATGTTGCAATTTGTTTATAATTTTGTTATAAGCTCCCCTACTTCAGATCTTCTACCACTAGGGGGTGCTATTGGAACAGCATCTCTCTGCTTTGTACTGTGAAAGTTTTCTTATAACCTACTTACCGTATGTTGCAATTTTTTTATAGTAATAATTAATTTTTGTGACTTGGAGCAGGCATGGGGAAAACTGCATTGCAAATATGTACTTATGGTGTTTGCCTGCTGTGAATTTTTTTTTTTTTGAAAGAGAGGATCAAAGGTTTGCAATTTATGAAGGAGAATCTGTAGGTTTTCTTTTGGGACATAGTTGCGTCTCACTGCACTCAAGAAGAGGGTTTCATTTCTCTTTGAAGATTTCAGGCTTCTTTCTCCTGTCATCTGAAGAACACATAAAGCTGCCTCATGCCAAGTCAGACCACTGGTGTCTGGTAATGCCTCTCCAAAGTCTCCAGGCAGACAAAGGTCTTTCGCAGCATCTGCCTCCTGAAATCCTTTCACCAGAGATGCCAGGGATTGAACCTGATATGTTCTGCATGCTAAAAGCGGGTTTCTTTTCCTTAACACTGGAACAGTAGGCAAATACTTTTAAACGTGCATAGGCTTGGATCTAGCAATGTGGAAACATAAATAAACTTATTGCACGAGATAGATTAAGATGGGTAGCCATGTTAGTCTGTCACTAGCAGTAGAAAACAGCAAGAGTCCAGTAGCATCTTAAAGACTAACAACATTTCTGGCAGGGTATGAGCTTTCTGAAGAAGTGAGATGTGGCTCACGAAAGCTCACACCCTGCCAGAAATTTTGTTAGTCTTTAAGATGCTACTGGACTTATTGCAGTTCCACTTGCTCCAGATCTTTGCAACAAATAGCACTTTCCTGCGTTCCCATAAATTGGTTGCTCAAGATCTTGTGCAAGCAGAAACACAAGTGGGGATACAATAAGTCTGACTTGCTGCATGTGGCTACTGCGGTCGTTTTCTTGTATTTCCACTTGCATAAGAGTTCTAGTGCCAGCAGAAATCAGTAGGGCAACTGAGTGGGAGGGAAGGCCCTGGATAAAATTGCTTTGTGGACCACTTCTAATCTACCCAGTTGGCTATCCCAGTTCTAAGCATCCAGGATGGGCACAAGCATACACAGCCAGCGCTTGCACATTGACGCATGCACACTGGAGGCTACCGGCAGTGAATGATGAACACCCATGTATGAAATGGCCCACGAGGACTCAATCAATCTTTATTGAAACAGTCATAGACCAGCACCGCTCTTCACAATTTACCACTGAAACCCTTAGTATTACATTCTAATCACAGGTTTACACAAATTGTAAATAGTTATTTTCACAATTATTATAGATTTATACTATCCATTAAAATTGTTGGCATACTGGCGTTCTCAGCAGCGTCTGATGGATTCTACAGGCCGCTGCAGAAAACTTTGCCGTTCCTGCTGTAACCTGTGGATTTTCATCTATAAGCAACATTTTAGTTTACCCCGGACCTGAATGGCTGGGATGCCTACTAAGCCAGGAGGAGGTAAACTTAGAAGAGGAAGAGGAAGAAGAAGAAGAGTTGTTTTTTATATGCCGACTTTCTCTACCACTTAAGGAAGAGTCAAACCGGCTTACAATCTTCCCTTCCCCTCTCCACTCAGAATGAACCTCTTGGTATAGTGGGCAGCGCCATAGAAGTTGCTCTGTTGTTTTTATTTCCCTTCAGGCACAGGAACATACCCTATCCTCCAAGAGAACCTTTCTATATCTCCCATCCAAAACTGCTGAGAGAAGAGCTTGGCAGGCCTGTGAGGACTTTGTAATCTGTTTGCATACACCTTGATTGAGCAAACATTATTGGGGTGCAGAAGCAAGCACACAGGAAAGCAGTGCGAATCCCAACAAACCTCCAGTCCTGTCTGAAGTCTTGAAATCTGAATCTGCTCTTTTCCAAGCCCAAAAAAATCTGTTGCTTTTAAACTTCTTTATATACCCTCTTCCAATTGATGCTGGTTTCAACTCCCTCTTTGGCAGGTGGGGTGGATCCAGCAGGATTGCACATGGGGTTGCCAACCTTTAGGTACTAGCTGGAGATCTCCTGCTATTACAACTGATCTCCAGCCGATAGAGATCAGTTCACCTGGAGAAAACGGCCGCTTTGGCAATTGGACTCTATGGCATTGAAGTCCCTCCCCTCCCCAAACCCCACCATCCTCAGGCTCTGCCCCAAAATCCTCCCACCGGTGGCAAAGAGGGACCTGACAACCCTAGTTGCACACCATTACCATCACTATTAGTGGTCGGGCCATATCCCTTCTTTACATAGCACAAAAAACTGACTTCACAACAACACTGCAAACCATTAAAAGAGCTGTACATGTGAGAAGAGTTGTGGCCAAGAGGTATCCCTGCTCTTCAATCGAGGGAATTGATTAATTATGTAGCATGTTGCTTTTTTTTTTTTTTTAATAGAGCTGGTGGGACTGAAAGCACCGGAAGATGGAATTGCCCTTTCCAAGCAAGAGACTAGTTGGGTCTTGGGGAGGGTGACACCATGCCACGTGCTTGAGGCATGCCGCCCATAAATCACAATGCTGGAGTGGCCAGTTTTGCGCTAATCCTTCCTTGCGCGTAGAAATGCTGTCTCTGCAGCTTGTGATAAGGCAGAGAAATTAAATTGTTTTCTTGTGTGCGTGGTACAGTGAGGTGCTCATGCAATGTTTTAATGAAACGTTAGCCCTATCGGGGTGGCTGCTAATTTAACAACAGTCAGAATTTGTCCCCATAAACACCACTGCCTTCCAAAACAGCGCAGATGCTCAAAACATCCAACCTCTTGAGGCACACAGGGTTGCAGGGGTGGTAAATGAAAGATGAGTTGGGAGAGGCAGGATATTTCTATGAGTACTGGGGGGTGTCTATCTATGACTATATGTAGTAAAAGCTCTTCAATTTAGAAATTGGACTGTGCATTTTGTGAAGTTGCTGGGGCGGGGAGTCTTGATGGTGGCTAACTGGCATGTAGAACCCCCAAAGGTCTCTTTTCAAAGGTTCATGTGCTCTCCAATGTACACTGTGGGTCTTCTATGTAGGCAGGATTTGCCACTCACTTCAATGATGGAAGTTATTTATATACCACACACTCCAAAACACATGCGAGGCTGTATTCAAACACAATTGCATCAAAACAATGCAAACCAGACAATAAAAACCAGTAAAAGCAGCACAAAAATATTGTAAAAATATAAAAAGCATAGAAATTAAATTAGGACTAAAAATTTCAGCAAAAGTTCAACTTAATCTTTTTTTTGTTTAAACCATATAAAAATAACAAACAACAAGAATTAAAATAAATTAAATCCATCAGTTAAGACTTCTCTAAAGACCAGAGAGGTAAAAATAACTTCATGTCAGCAACGAAGGGAGGGGAAACGGTTGGAGAGATAAAATTAATAAATTAGCTTTCATCTGGTTCTGAAGGGTTAACCAGTTTGGTCCCCAGCAGAGGGGTCAAGCGGCAGGGGCTCCATAAACAGGCTGCCATGGAAGGAAAGGCCCTATTCTTAGTGGCCACATCTACTTCAAGGCATGTGGAGTAGGGCCTCAGGTGGTGATTTTCAGACTCAGGCAGGCTCCTGGGGAGCAGACAGTCCTTTGTATATACCCTGCTCCAAAATTATTTAGGCCTCTAAAGGTAAGACCCAAGTCTTTGGATTGAATAGTATTAATAACAATAGAACTGTACAGTGTCCAAAACACTCCACATGCACTGTCTCTGTAATCCTTACAATAGCCCTGTAAGGGAGGCTGTTGTCATGATGCCCATATTGCAGACAGGGGCTAAGGCTGAGCAAGAGAAGGTTTCCTAAGTCACTTGCTGAAGTATCTGAGAATATTTCTGGATTCACAACTCCATCTTTTAGTGACCACTTCACTACAGTAGCTCTTGTACAGCAGAGGATGCCTGCCAGGCTTGCCAAGTCCAGATGGGGAAATTCCTGGACATTTGGGGGTGGAGCCTGGAAAGGTGGGGTTTGGTGAGGAGAGGTACCTCAGTGGGGTATAGTGTGTAAAGTCCACCCACCTAGCAGCCATTTACTCCAGGGGAACTGACCTCTGCAATCTGGAGACCAGTTGTCATTCCAGAAGGTCTCCAAGGCACACATCTGGAGGTTGGCAACGCTAATCCCACTGCCTTGTGTGTGCGGAGCTGGTCTCCTCTATTGAACTGAATGGAGATGCCCTTAAATGCTCTGTTGGCGCACTGGAACTCCCAGGAGCAGAAGGAGACCTGAGATTGTTCATTATATTACTTGTAAATTTTCTAGACCATCTTTAGATGGATTTCCCCGCCCCCGAGGCAGCTTATAACATCATTTAAAACAATATATACATAAGAAAAACCGAAGCGATCACAAAGATGATAACTGGAGAAAATGAATCTGTGAGAATGGCATAAATTCCATTAAAAGTGGATGTTGTTAGATACCTGGTCAAAAGAAGAGTTTACACCTGGTGCCCAAATGCTATCAATATGAGGGAGTGCAGGAAACAGCCAGGTACTTCCCATAACCTGCTTGGATCCAGCTTTAGCAGAGAGTTCCTTTCCTTCAGCTCGTAATTGCCAACAGTGTGATCATCATGGGGGAGAGTATAAGCAACCCACTGAGAATCTCCTTCCCAAGGAATGTTTGTATTGAAATTTGACATTCATGGGGTATTCATGGCTACTAGTCAAAATGGATGCTAGTCATGATGCAGACCTATTCTCTCCAGGATCAAAGGAGCATGCCTATTATATGAGGTGCTGTGGAACCCAGGCAGGAGAATGCTGCTGCAGTCGTCTTGTTTGAGGGCTTCCTAAAGACACCTGGTTGGCCACTGTGTGAACAGACTGCTGGACTTGGTGGGCCTTGGTCTGATCCAGCATGGGCTTTCTTATGTTCTTACGTCATTTGTATTGTCTTCTGGTTCCTATGAGCTGTTTTGGAAGCCACGGTGTGGTTGTAAATCTGGAGAGAGTGTTCCGTAGACAGGGTTCCACCACAGAGAAGGACCTCTCCCTAGAGAGCACCGATGTTACATCTGAAAGTGGGGCATTCAGAACACAACCTTCACTGGCAATTGCAACAGTTAGCAGGCTTATAAATGAGCATACGATCCTTCAGATACCAGGTCCCATATAGGGATGCTTCCCAAACTCACCCCAGCTGTCAAAGTGGAAGTTGTAGGTTAAAGGTAAAAAAGGTAAAGGTCCCCTGTGCAAGCACCGAGTCATTCCTGACCCATGGGGTGATGTCAGAGGCTGCCTGACAACAGATTCAGACTCTGACGGAGACCAGATCCAGGGACAGAGTCCTCCTCCCCCACCCACACTGACAGAGAAAACAGCTGATGACGATGTATTGCCAAGACATACCTTAAAGTCACCAGCTACAGGACAGCCTAAAGAAGACCAGACGCCGGCTGACCCAGGAACATCAAGGAAACTGCCCAAGGAGCCGGGAGACCATGAGGAACAGATGTCTCCTGGGACTCGTCGAAGGAAAATGGGCCGGGTCCTGGCAGAACAACGCCGGCGTTCAGCCAGGTTAGAACAACAAAGGAGGAACCGGGACAGTCATGAAGATAGTGAGTGAGTCTTTACAGAAGCTGCCTCCCCCAGACAGCTGCAAGTATTTAGGAGGGCTGAGTCAGCAGAAGCTGTGGAAGCAACGCGTGGCGAACCTGCGGCACTCCACTCTGGCTGATGCTGTATCGACTCGGACTGCTTTCTCGACCCTGAATTCTTCTGGACTCCCTGCCTGACCTTGGACCGGCCTGACCTTGACTCTGCCTTTTGCTCTGACGGATTGCCTTTCACCCTGACTGACCTTGGACTGTTACTGGACTGCGTTATTACTCCCATTCCCAATTAATACAGCTGCCAGCTGTAGAAGCCTCAGCTTCAGAAACCCCAGCCTGTTGCCCTGCCTGCTGCAAGCCTCTTCAGAGCACCGTGCTGCTACAGGCGCACTCCGCCCTAGTGGGCCAGCACAGGTGACGTCACATCCCAACGTTTCCCAGGCAGACTTTGTTTACGGGGTGGTTTGCCAGTGCCTTCCCCAGTCATCTTCCCTTTACCCCCAGCAAGCTGGGTACTCATTTGACCGACCTCAGAAGGATGGAAGGCTGAGTCGACCTTGAGCCGGCTACCTGAAACCAACTTCCATTGGGATCGAACTCAGGTCGTGAGCAGAGCTTGGACTGTAGTACTGCAGCTTACCACTCTGTGCCACGGTGCTCACTAGGTTAAAACCAGCACCTTATTTATTTATTTATTTATTTGCGAAGAAGAGTTTGTTTTAATACTCTGATTTTCTCTACCTTTAAGGAGTCCCAAACCGGCTTACAATCACCTTCCCTTCCTCTCCCCACAACAGACTACTTGTGAGGTAGGTGGGGCTGAGACAGTTCAGAGAGAAGTGTGACTTGCCCAAGTAGGCTTCCATGTGTAGGAGTGGGGAAACCAACCCATTTCACCAGATTAGAGTCCACAACTCATGTGGAGCAGTGGGGATTCAAACCCGGTTCTCCCAATTAGAGTCCACCACACTCAATCACTACACTATGCTGGCTCTCTCTTATTTATTTGTTGGATTTATTGGAGCTGGGGGAGGGGCAATGGGCCGTGGCTGGGTGGGAACACCCCAGGAGCCGGCTGGATTCTTGGAGGCCAGCTGGGCCAGGGAGCCATCTGCTAGGGAATCCTGGGGTCAGGCATGCCTCCCTCATCAAGTAAAATACCAGGAAACCCAGGCATGAGAAAGGGCAAGGAATGGTGTTAATGGCAGGAATGACAGCACCTGGGGTTGGGGGGGGGGAAAGAAGCCAGGGCCAGAGAGTGGATGCACAGGGAAGGCTTAAAAGGGGGCACCACTCTTAAGCACTACACCACGCTGGCTCTCCAGTGGTCTATAAGGAGACTATGGCCATTTATGCAGAGGTATTTAGCTTGCAGTCCCTGCTGGACTGCTTCGAGGCTTTCTTTGCATTATTCCTGATTTTACCGATCTTCAGATTTGACTTCGCTCTGGCCTCATTCTTCCCCCGCAGTTCTAGGATTCTGTTTTAGAACGAATTTAAATACTGCTTTGAGGCAAGAGCAATGTAAATTCCCCCCATTTCCATGCATAGCTCTTAACTTCCAGTTTCTCTCCCCACACCCATTTTGGCTTCTCCCTCCCACGTGTCTGACCCTCCCATCCAACCCCTTCCCTCAAAGCAAAGCACAAAGGAGTGAAACCTTCAAGAAACATGCAGGAAGACACTGAAGAGAGGCTGCAAAGATAGTAAGGCAGCTCCCGGCAGGGAGCTATTGAAGAAAGGTGAGGAAGAATACCCAGCAAAAGCACAAGCAGTCCCTTTAAGAGCCGACCTGCCCCCTCTAAGTAAAGTTCAACAAGGCTAAGTTTTCAGGGGGAGGGACTCAGAAGCTCCATGATTCACTGGGGATGCCTAATTAATCATAAGGTACTCCTGGAATTTGGGGGGGAGTAGTCAGTATGATGCAGCAGCAAAAAAGGCTAATGTGGTCTTGGGGTGTACCAATTGGGGGCATAACATCCAAACCACAAGATGTTATAGTCCCACTGTATGCAGCATTGGTCAGGCTGCATCTGGAGTACTGTGTGCAGTTCTGGAAGCCTCACTTCAAAAAGGATGTAGACAGAATGGAGTGGGTGCAGAGGAGAGCGATGAGGATGATCAGGGGCCTGGAGACCAAGCCCTACGAAGAAAGGCTGAGGGAGTTGGGAATGTTTAGTCTGCAGAAGAGGAGGTTGAAGGGGGACATGATTGCTCTCTTTAAGTATTTGAAAGGCTGTCACAGAGAAGGGCAAGGAGCTGTTCCTGTTGGCAGCAGAGGATAGAACTTATAATAATGAGTATAAGTTATGGGTGGAAAGGTACTGGCTGAACATTAGGAAACATTTTTTCACAATGAGAGTAGTCCAGCAGTGGAATCGACTGCCTAGGAAAGTGAAGAGCTTCCCCTCACTGGCAGTTTTCAAACAGCTGCTCAGCGATCACTTGTCAGGGATGCTTTAGGCTGATTTTGCATTGAGCAGGGAGTTGGACTAGATGGCCTGCATGACCCCTTCCAACTCTATGATTCAATGAAATTCAAGTTTGGCACTCTAACCACAGATGTACAAATGGGCTTGACCACTATAGCATGAGCCCAACAGTGACAATTTCCCTATAACCGTGTTGGTGTACCTATGGCACGCGTACCTCAGCCTGCACGCCGAGCCCTCTCTGTGGGCATGCACGGGACCCATCACGTCTGCCTAGGGCTGTGCCGTGTTGGCATGGTGAGGGCGCTAAGGGCGGTGCTCCTTCTCCCCAAGCCCATGCTCCCCATGTCTGCGCTGGCGCCCACCTTCTCCTTCCACCCGGGGCAAGCCTCTCCCTCTCTCTCAGCTGAGCTGCAGTGGCAGCTCAGCTGTTAGTCGGGGCGCCCCCCCTGTCTTCAGTTTGGACCAAGAGGCTGTGGCCGAGCACCTTACCATGCCCCACCCCCGCAGCTCAGCTGTTTGTCGGGGCCGCCCGTCTTCAGTTTGGACGGGGGAGGCTGTGGCTGAGCACCTTGCCACGCCCCCCCCCCTCAGTTGAGCTGCGCGGCAGCTCAGCTGTTTGTCAGGGGCCCGCCCCTCTTCAGTTTGGACCAGGAGGCTGTGGCCGAGCACCTTGCCACGCCCCCCTCTCAGCTGAGCTGCGGGGCAGCTCTGCTGTTTGTTGGGGGCCCCACCGGTCTTCAGTTTGTCTGGGGCCCCGCCCGTCTAAAAAAGCATTTAGAAAATTCTACAACATTTGCAGACAATCCTACAAGCCGTCAGGAAATCTACAAGGAATTTTCTAGCATTGTAGCAGCTGCAAAGGTGAATTTTAGTAACAGATTTTTACAGTTCCATAAGATGGAGACAACCTTGTGTTTTCTTACTTCTCCAGATAAAGCCAAATTGGAAGAACTTGATCTTTCTTGCCTAAACTGGTTAGATTTAGAAAATCTGGAAATGGAGCTAACAGAATTTCAAGAAAGCTCTATCTGGAAAAATAAATGACCTGCGTGAAACACTTGAGAAGATAAAAGGGATGCCAAAGGACAGCACAGTTAGTTCTGAAAATGAAATCCTTAAAGTGTGGAATTCTCTGCCAAATAATTTTAAGTCAATGAAAGCATTTCGGATTGCTTTCCTTACTTTGTTTGGATCATCTTATGCTTGTGAGCAGCTGTTTTCAGCTTTGAATTATATCAAATCTGACACCAGAAACAGGCTAACAGATGACCTGAGTGCTGCAAGTGTTGCTCTCAAACTTACAAAGTATGAGCCAAGGGTAGACAAATTATCAGCATGCACACAACAGCAAAAAACACATTAATTGTTCAAAAAATTTGACGATGTCCTCAAAGATGTCACAAAAATGGTAAATTACATCATGGCTTGTGCTCTGAATTGTCGACAGTTTCAAGCACTTCTTGAGGAGGTTCAGGCAAAGTATAATTGTTTACTTAAGTACAATTATGTTCCGGTGGGTGAGCAGAGGACGAGTCCTGGAGAGATGCATGCCAAATGCAAATTTTACCTTTCAATAAAAAGTTGTTTGTATCATTGAAAGCTCTGTTATTGTGTTTTTCTTTTAACGCAAAATATGTGAATGTATGTGTTGTTTTTTCTAAACTAAAACCTCAGTATTCAGGTTAAATTGTTGTATTGGCACTTGGTGATAAATAAGTGGGTTTTGGGTTGCAGTTTGGGCACTCGGTCTCTAAAAGGTTCACCATCACTGCCCTATAGCCTGCTCAACGCATTTCAAGCTGAAAAATTAATTTCACTAGTCTGAAATGTAGTTTCAACCCATAACACTCTTACATGGTTTTTCTTCCATCAAGACAACATGTACCTTTATGACAATTATGCATCTGCTCTCTGGAGACAATGACTAATATTAATATTGAGATTTCTGCTGACCTTTCCCCCTTAGTTTGCTCTCTAGTATCCAAAGGTAAAATAGAGACTTTATAACTGTAAATATGGAGCTAGACTGAGACTAAATTTTCCATCAGTGGAATGGAACTTCCTGCCTTCCCCCAGCCACTGCAGCCCTCTCTTTGAAATGCTACTTCTGGAAGACAGGGGATCCCCAGGAACAGTAGGAAGGAGAGTCTGCAGTGTAAAGGGGGAATAAGTAGAAACTGCCTATTTAGTCTGGATCCAATCCATAAAATCCCTCTACTTTGTTTATTTTGCAGTGCAATCCTATGCAGAGTTACTCCAGTCCAAGCCCATTCAAATAAATGCACTGTAATCGCTAGGATAAGGGTATCAATGAGAATGCATTTTATGTTTCTTTCGTAGGCTCGTGCTGTTACACATTTTTTTTCACCAACAGGAAAAAGTACAAACAGTGCCTTTCTCCTGTAGGTTCTATTTAATGTTTGATTAATGACACACAGATATGGAGGCAGGAAAATGGTACCTCTTGAATCTACTGTATTTGAAGGGACTGTTTTGCATGGCTTTATATGAAGGCGGTACTTGGCCTCATGGGAGAAATTTAATCCACAGTCAACACCAATGGGAGAGACTCTTAAGAATGCAAAGACCTGAACTTGAAACCTGAAACCCATTGCAATAGTAGGACTGCATGGTGATTATTACTAGGGATTCAGCACAATTTTCAGTTTTTATCATTGTGAGCCTTCCTAGGTCAGGAAGGAAAGGATTTTAGTAATCCAAATTTAGGAGAAGGGGACAACATGGCAGGCAAAGATCATCCAGTCAGCACAAGGACAGAGGCAAAGTGATTAAGATGTTCTTCTGTGGAGGGAGAGAATGACCCAGAAGGCAGTTTAGATCTTATAAAAATCAGAACCTGGAGGAATTCCCAAGAAACCGGAGGTACATCCTCACTCTTTGAGAATCCTGACAATTTATCATTGCACTGCTGGGATATTTGGCTAATATAGCAGAGTTTGCCCAGGCATAGAAGCATGATATTGAGTGCAATAAATAAATCTCCCAAGAAGTATATTGCAAAAAGTAAAACTTACATTTTGTTCAAGTAGATTCTGTTCACATTTAAATTACAGTCGAGAGAGAGACACCTAATCTAAATAGTACTTTCCCTTTCACAAATGGCCAGCTAATCCAGCTTCATGTGTAGAGAAGTATGAGGTTCTCCAGGTAGGGTTGCCAGCTCCGAGTTGGGAAATACCTGGAGATTTTGGGGGCAGAGCCTGAGGAGGGCAGGGTTTGGATAGGGGAGGGATTTCAATGCCATAGAGTCCGATTGCCAAAGTGGCCATTTTCTCCAGGTGAACTGATCTCTATTGGCTGGAGATCAGATGTAATAGCAGGAGATCTCCAGCCACTACCTAGAGGTTGGCAACCCTAACTACAGGAGATACCTGTAGATACGTGTGACTCCGTGAAAAGCCATGTGGAGAGTGGGAGGAACAATGGACAGAGAGAGAGAGGAAAGGTCAGAGGGCAGCTCCCAGGGTAAGATGAAGAGAGGGACATCCCAGTCAAGGAGATAAACACTTATACACACTTAGAGTGATGTGTGGCCCCCAATGTACAGGCATACTGAGTTGCTCACTCTAACATGTGCATACTTGATTAAAAATAACTTGAAAATCCAAACTCTGCACCAATGAAAGTAAAGTAGGCAGATTAAGCACAAGGCACACAATTGCTAAAAGAAGCAACTCTAATTCGAGTGAGACAAACCTGAAGTAACACCTCCCGTATAGGTGGCAGTGATGTAGTCTTCTGAGGGCTCCTAAATCCTCCATAGAAAAGACCGTAAAACAGACAGGGCAATAAAATGAGATAACTATTGCCAAAAGTGTAGATCTGGAAGATGTTGATAAATGAGAATACCTTGTATATCTGTTGAGGCTTCTCCTGTTGATTAGTGTTACCGAACTGATAGCAGGAGAGATGGCCTCATTTGCTAGTGTGCTTAATACGGCTGTTCCTGTGCAAATGTTATGTATATGAATGATTCAGTTCTGCGCCATTATCTATTTTTTGTTAGTATCATCAAAGAAGTGAATTAATATTGTGCCATTTGGGGGGGGGGGGTTAGTCTCGTTACAAATTTAGCTTTCAGAAAAGATTCATCTTTTACCATCTCCCCCTCCTGTTACCGTGTTTGCTGTGGGAATGAGGTATCATAATTTTAATGCCCGGTGTAGATTGTAAAGGACTATAAACATTTAATGGACTCATAAACATAGACTTTAACCTTTTCAGTATTCTACATTTTGATTGGCTACTTGTCTCCCTTCTTCCATACAGGTTACCAAGACTATAAACAGGAAGGATGAAAATGATGAGCGAATCAAATAGCTGGGGGGAAGGGGAGCCACCCCTGAAAAGGTCAAAGTTATACAGTTCACTGTAATCTTACTGGGAATATATGAAGTGTTGCAGTTTTGCGAGTCCAGCTTTGTGTTTGCAACGGTGGTGCGAAAAAAGTAATGGCTGCAGATAACTATCTATTCTTGAAATAGTTGTCATTGTAGGGTCAATGGCAACCACCATTATTTATATAGGTTAGGGGTGCCATCTGGCTAACAAAGTTTCAGTTAGATTAATTAAATGGCTTTTAGTCTACTCATTGGTTAAATCTGTAAGAAGAAATGCATATGACAAAAAGCTAGTTCTCAAGAAAAAAGGCATCCTTTGGATCCAAAGGTGTTGCTCTTCCAGCACTTACGTTAGCGGAAGAGCTCTCTGTGCCCGCCGTGTGTACTCTCCTGCTTTTTTGGGGTTTACTCATTCAAATTCTTGTTGCCCGTATATTGATTTCTTGCCCATCCCAGTTTACAGAAGAGCTTTCTTTTTAGCAAGATACAGTGTATTACCCACAGCCGTTTTGAGTAGGCGCTATTCTAAAAAGCCCTACTCTGAGCGTCAATGTGGAGGTGGGATTGGTCGTATCAAAACGATGGAGCATGTCTTTTCTTATTGTATAAGATATAAGCACTTAAGAACATAGCTGACCAATCCATTAATTCCTGATATAGACACGCCTATAGCTTTCCCCCCCCTCTTTCCAAAGGGCTTTTATCTATTATTCTCCTTGTATTATGAGATTGACTATGTTCAGATGGGTACTATATTACAATTTTATGTATGCCACTGAGGAAGGTCTATATGAGGCCGAAACGCATCAGTCTGGTCCTAATTTGGTCATTGTATGGATACTATTGGGAATAGTTAGCCTACATTATAGGCCCTGTGTTTTTAACTATATTGTGCACCATATTAAAAATTATATATTTGTTGTTATTTTAGCGTTGTTCAGCTCAACTCTTTTGTTTTCAGTCATGAAACAAGTCATATTTTAATTTGATTTATTTTAGATATTTATATGCTGCCTTTCACCCCAATGGAAACTCAAAACAGCCTGCAATGTCGTTTGCCTGTTGGATTGCCAACCTCCAGATAGTGCAGATCTCCCAGAGTTACAACTTCTGCTGGGTGGCTGTGATCCAGCTGTTACAGTTCCAGTGGTGAAATTTATTTTGGGTTCATTTGAATTTAAGAGACATGGGGAGAATTTAAAGAACATATATGCAATTAAATAAATTATATAAAATAAAATAATTTTAAAAATTCTGCCCAGCAGTTCAGTATGGTTAGCTCACAGCCTATGGGCTAGGAGCTGTACCATTAAAGGAAGGAAAGTTAGCAGAATGGTACTTCAAGTTGGTGGGTGGGGGGAGGCCCCTATATGCTGTAAATCCCGACCATGTTGTTTGGTGAGATTCCTTTGGCCCCATTCCCCAAGAAGAATTTTGGAGGGTCAGTGGGTTCAGTGGGCCAGGAAGGCTAAAAAGGTCTTTGCTCCTCTCACAGTAATTTGGATCTAACTTTGGATGAACCTGCATCATGGCAGACCCACCTCAGAAGAGGCATTCCGTGTTCTCTCTCCCATAGGAGGGAATGCCTCTTCTAAGTAGGGATGCCAGCCTCCAGGTGGTACCAGGGGATCCCCTGGAATTACAGCTCATCTCCAGCTTACAAAAAATCAGTTGGCCTGGAGAACATGGATTCTTTGGAGGGTAGACTCTATGGCCATTTATGCATGGCTGTTTCCCCAGTCACCCCTGCCGACTACTTCAGGGCTTTGCTTTGATCATGCTTGCATTTTCTGACCGCCAGAGGTCGCCTCGCTCTCCCCGCGTGTTTCCGCATGTTATGCCCGCATTTTCTGGATTTGTATTTAGCCAGCATCCAAAAAATGCAGGGGAAACATGCAGAAACCCGTGGGGAGAGTGAGGTGACCTCTGACAGTCGGAAAATGCAAGCATAATCAAAGCAAAGCCTTGAAGTAGCTGGTGCAGTGACCGCAAGGAACAGCCATGCATAAATGGCCTATGGCATTGTACCCCGTTGTACCCCTGACCCCTCCAGGCTCCATCCCCAAATCTCCAGGAGTTTCCAAACCTGGATATGACAATCCTACCCCCCCATACCCCACTGGTGGCCAAGGGGGACCTGGCAGCCCTACTTCTAACATAGTGCTGCCAACCTGTAATTCTTACAATTACTTTTATTTAAAACTGATATATAACTGAATCAGGGGCACCATTTTAGTTGTGATCAAAATGTTTTTAAACCGATTCATGTAATATCGAAGCCCACATTTATTTAGATACATACCACAGTTGCCAGCACCACTGGCGGGAGGTTTTTGGGGCGGAGCCTGAGAAGGGCAGGGTTTCGGGAGGGGAGGGGCTTCAATGCCATAGAGTCCAATGGCCAAAGCGGCCATTTTCTGCAGGTGAACTGATCTCTATCGGCTGAAGAATAGTTGTAATAGCAGGAGATCTCCAGCTGTCACCTGTAGGCTGGCAACCCTAGCAGGGGGGAATGCCTGAATCCAGTTCCTGCTGAGCTTCAGCCAGCAACTGTCCTTGCTTAGGGGAAAGGAAGCAGTGACCCTGATGAGAAGTCTTTTCCCTTGCACTTTTTCACACAGCATTCTAATTTATATTTATAAATTATATCTCTCTACTCTATCCCATCATGATATAAGAACATTCACCATACGAATGGTATAACTTAAATATATAAGACGTGGAAAAGTAGTCTGTGAGTATAACTTATATGTGTATTATTTGGATGTGCTGCATATATTTATAATTGTATAATGAGCTCCAATGATAGCTTTTGGAAAAATATTTTATTTAGAATTAAGAGATACAACGTGGGATCGCCATTGTGCACGAACAATCCTCAATAACTCTTCAGCAAAGAATCTGAAAAAAAGAAGAAACAGAGGATTAATGAACTATAATTCATGAAATCATACTTACCAACTGATGAAAGTTTATATGAAACAGGAAAATTACCGGAAGCCTGTTTTGATTCTCATTTATATTATTTATGCATAATTTTGTATCTTTGTGAAGGAACAAAGGATGAATAAGAAACTGAACCTTTAAGAATATTGTTATCATTGGTTTTTGATTAATAGCCATATTGATTGCCCTGCATTGACTAACCTCCAGGTAGTAGCAGGAGATCTCCTGCTAATTCAACTGATCTCCAGTTAATAGAGACCAGTTCACCTGGAGAAAATGGCCGCTTTGGCAATTGGACTCTATGGCATTGAAGTCCCTCCCCTCCCCAAACCCTGTCCTCCTCAGGGTCTGCCCCAAAAATCTCCTGGTTTTTCATAACCTGAAGCTGGCAGCCCTATGCCCCAAGGAGCTTCTAATCTAAGTGCAGATAGAGGAAGATGGGCAGCAGGGAGGAAGGCCCAAAGCGGAGTGGGTAAGCTATCAAGAAAGATGTGGCTCAAGAAGGTAGATAAAAATCTAAAACCAAATTTGAGCCCTTCCCCCCTTTTATAAGGGGGAAAGGGTGGAGGAAATAAAAAAAAATAAAAAATAAAAAGCCGCTCTACCAGATCTGAAATAGCAGAATTTGCAGAGTAGATAAATATTATTTGTACTCTGAATGCAGAAGTTCAACTCCTATATCATTAAAATAACAAGCTAAAGGCAGAATAATGCATTGACATTGTGTCCTCCGTTGCTAATGATTATTTTGTAGAACAGCTATTTATTTCTTATACCTTTAAAGAACTTTAAAGCAGCGGGGTAATTACAGAGCATCTAAATCCAGCAATTATAGGGGAGGACGGATAGGAAGTGACAGAGACCCCAAGTTCCATATTTTGAACTGCAAGATACTTTTAAAAATGCAATTTTCACATGACGGAGTTTCAGCATTCCCTCTTCTAGAATATTGACAGGGGATAATGCAAGGCCTGAAGTGTATTCAACAACTGCGAAAATAACAGAGAGTCTATCCAAACAATACCATCTCGTTTTGTTTTAATTTACATGTTGAAAATTCTGAATAATACTCATGAAATCATTTACTCGGACATGAGAATGTTTTATAGTGAATCAAACGCCTGGTCTCAGTATTGTCTACTCTGACTGGCAGCAGCTCTCCAGGGTCTCAGGTGGAGGTTTTTTCACATCACCAGTGACCTGATACTTTAACTGGAAGGTGCCAGGAACTGAACCTGCAACATTCAGCATGCAAACCATGCGCTCTCCGACTGATTCACAGCCCTATGTCTCTTAACTCAATGGAGGTGCCCTGGCTAAGATGTCCTTCAAAGCCCTTCCACTAAGAATGATGTTCTACTGTCTGTGCATGCACACACACACCCTTCCTTGAGAAGGAAGTAGAGTGTGACTTTTTGATATTCTTTTGAGCCCTTTTGGCACCACCAAGGGTAAAAATATTACAGAAGAAGAAGAGTGGGTTTTTATATGCCGACTTTCTCTACCACTTAAGCAAGAATCAAACCGGATTACAATCACCTCCCCCTCCCACAACTGACACCCTGTGAGGTAGGTGGGGCTGAGAGAGTGTGACTAGCCCAAGGTCACCCATCTGGCTTCATGTGGAGGAGTGGGGAAACTAACCTGTTTCACCAGATTAGCATTCACTGCTCATGTGGAGGAGTGGGGAATCAAACCCGGTTCTCCAGATTAGAGTCCACCGCTCCAAACCACCACTCAACCACTACACCATGCTAGTTCTCTCATGCTCTGCTCCCTCCAGTTGCCTTTTCCCAGCCTGAAATGGGGAATTCCCCATGACATCACAGAGGACTTTAGGATGATCTTTCTTTCCTAGCAAGAGCAGATGGACCGAGTGTCTCTGGACAGAGATGAGCCCTCTGCCAGGCTGGGGGCAGAACCCACACTGTGCTGACATTTGATTGGGAGAATGCCTGTGTTCTCCTATGCAAAGCTTTCTACCTTGAGGTTTGGTGAGAATAGGGCTGCCAACTCCCACTTGGGAAATCCATGGAGATTTGGGGGTGGAGCCTTGGGAGGGCAGAGTTTGGGGAGAGGGAGGAGCTTAGGAGGGATGTGATGCCATAGAGTCCACCCTCCAAAGCATCCATTTTCTTCAGAGGAACTGATCTCTGTTGTCTGGAGATCAGTGGTAATTCCGGGAGGTCTCCAGACCCCACCTGAAGGTTGGCAACCCTGGGTGAGGAGCCCCTTTTCCAAGTTCCTTCTGTTTAGGAAATTATGACTGCAATCCTTAGAACAGCTATTTGGGAGTAAATATGCTCAGGCTTGACAGCAGAAACCTTAAAATCAATCCCTCAATTAAATATATATATGAGATGGGGTATTTGGCCACTATCCATATGTATAGGGTTGCCAACCTCCAGGTACTAGCTGGAGATCTCCCGGTATTACAACTGATCTCTACAGTCCTCCTTGCCTTGTTTTGACATTGAGGCTGCAGTAGGATTCCTAATGCACCATGCTGCTGTGTATGTCAACTATTTTTAGGGTTGCCAACCTCCTGGCAGTAGCTGGAGATCTCCTGCTATTACAACTGATCTCCAGCCAATAGTGATCAGTTCACATGGAGAAAATGGCTGCTTTGGCAATTGGACAACAATCAATATGGCATTGAAGTCCCTCTCCTCCCCAAACCCCACACTCCTCATTAGGGTTGCCAGCTCTGGGTTGGGAAATACCTGGAGATTTTGGGGGCAGAGCCTGAGGAGGGCAGGGTTTGGAGAGGGGAGGGACTTAGAGTGCCATAGAGTCCAATGGCCAAAGTGGCCATTTTCTCCAGGTGGACTGATCTCTATCAGCTGGTAAGATCAGTTGTAATAGCAGGAGATCTCCAGCCACCGCCTGGAGGTTGGCATCCCTACTCCTCAGGCTTCACCCCAAATATCTTCAGGTATTTTCCAACCCAGAGCTGGCAACCCTACATATGTATGAGCAGGCGGGAAAACACTTGTGCTGCTAAAGTTGGTTTTGGATGTGTAAAATATTTTCCCCCAGTGTCAAACCAGTGTGTAAATTCTACCAGGACCAGCTGCAATAGAAACTTTCAGAAAAATTTCAGCTGAGCAGTAATATTCCCTTCTGGTTGCTGATATAAACTTCAAGGGTTGTGCCCTTGGGGGGGGGGAGATAGGATAAGTTATAAATTTCAGTTTTAGATATCCTACATACTTTGAATGCAGCATGTAGAAAGGCAAATTAGAAACTAATAAAAGATATTTCCGTTAAAAAAAAAAGGATTAACATTCTATTAACATGAACCAAGTGTTTAATACTATGACCTCAGCTGGCACCTTGTAGAGAGGGCCATGCCATGTAATTATCTCTGTTGATGGACCAAAATGCTTTAATGACTCCCGCATAAAAAGGAAGGCAAATCTTAGGTGCCTGTCTACATTAAAAGCATGCATTAGTTGTATACCGCTTTAACTATCATGGCTTCCCCCATAGAATCTTGGGAACTGTCTAGGGTTGCCAGGTCCCTCTTTGCCATCGGTGGCAGGTTTTTGGGGCGGGGCCTGTGGAGGGCGGGGTTTGGGGAGGGGAGGGACTTCAATGCCATAGAGTCCAAATGTCAAAGCGGCCATTTTTTCCAGGTGAAGTGATCTCTATTCGCTGGATATCAGTTGTAAATAGCAGGAGATCTCCAGCTAGTACCTGGAGGTTGGCAACCCTATTCAGGTGAGAAGGTAGTGAAATGCCTCAATTACCTCAATTGTCCAATAAAGTAATTCAGGAGAGGTTATCAGGATCAAACAGTTCTTTTATTGGCCAATAAAAGAGCAGCGCGTGTGGAAAATGCCCTTAAAGCGTCAGAGCATTCCCCACCAAGAACAAAGAAAGACATTGTGTTTTATAGACTTTAGAATAAAGGGCAGTAATTAGAATTACGCAGAATATTACAGCCAATACACATTAGATTTGTGTGTGTGTGTGTGTATATATATATACAACCATTAGCATATCCAATTAGAGTGGTCTTTAAGGCGTTCACATAGGTGGCTATATGATTTCTTAATGAAGAAACGAAACTTAACATTCTTATCTGACACTTCTGTCTTCAATCATTGGTGTAGGCCTTGTTATGGCGGCTAGTGGTACCAGCCGAGCAAGGATGATCTCACTGGCACCTGATTAGAAGTGGCTGCCAGCTTATGCCCACCCAGTGATCACACACTTGTGAATCTGAACCAAAGATTAATTCTTTACCCCTTAAACATGGGGCAGTGCCTTTACATATGTGTGAAGAATATATGTGCCTGATGCTATGCTCTTATACCTGAGCATAGCACCTCATGAACCTATGAGTATACATACATGTGAAAGAATACATGTTTTCCCATAAATAAAGTTTATAGGCACTTCAGTAAGAGGGAGGATTGAGCTGGTGATCACAAGCATTGTGACAAGTATGAACATTGCCTCTGTGAGATTTGTGTACATCCTGGCCTAATGTTGGCTTGTTCTGCTGTCTGAATGCAGCCAAGTGTCTCAAAGTGAAGATTCAAATGCAAAAAAATGTACAATGCAAACAATGTGCAGTAACCATCCCCAAAGCATCCCCTGAATCTCAACATCCCCACATTCCCAGAGTCTTGTAATTTTTGACTCTGGCAGTACAGATTCTATTTTTAGGCTGAAATCTTACCTACGCAAACTTAAACTGGGAAAATCTGTTCTGCTATGTTAACAATATGCATTAATTTTATTCCTTCCTTTCTCTGCTTGATGGCTTTAGCAAAAATAGAGGCGTGCTGCTTAAAGCATGGTTTTAATACAGGCACTATTTAGCAAGTTGTTTTAACTATAATTGCTTTTGATATTCAAAAAAATAAAATTGAAAACAGCTGAGAGACTGTGGTGTTTCGGAAAAAAATTGGCTGTTGAACATTTGAAATAAATTTATCCAGCAATCGCTTGTAGGAATCTCTGACAGCTATCGCATATCCTAAATACGCAATTACTCTGGAGCCTTTCTGGTCTATTGGCTGCAGAATACTTGTGTTGAAGTGGAGTCTGAAAACAAATGGAGGCCCTGATCCTGCATACATCTCCGAGAAACGTCTCATTTCTGTGAGAAGAAGAAAAATATGGTTTTTACATGCCAACTTTCTCTACCACTTAAGGGAGACTCAAACTGGCTTACAATCACCTTCCCTTCCCCTCCCCACAACAGACACCCTGTGAGGAAGGTGGGGTTGAAAGAGCATGACTAGCCCAAGGTCACCCAGCTGGCTTCATGTAGAGGAGTGGGGAATCAAACCTGGTTCTCCAGATCAGAGTCCACCACTCCAAACCACTGCTCTTAACCACTACACCACGCTGGCTCTTGAGCAATTTGGCAAAAAACACTCTTGATCTGATTTCCCCCCTGCCCTTCCTTCATGAAACTTCGGGCAGCATGCACAGCTCTCCCTTCATTTTAGGCTCTCAACAACCCTCTGGGGTAGGCTAGGCTGAGAGAGAATGAATAATCCAAGGTCCCTTGTGAACTTCATGGCTAAGCGGGGTGTAGCGGTTATACTTTCAGGCTAGGATCTGTGAGACCTCAGTTTGAATCTCCACTCTGCCATGGAAGCTGGCTGGGTGACCTTGGGCCAGTCACACACACTCAGCCTAACCTTCCTCACAAGGCTGTTGCGAGGATAAAATGGGGAAGAACAAATGTAAGCTGCTTTGAGTCCCCACTAAGGGGAATAAAAGGACAGGCAGAAAAGGTCTCGCCATGGTGGCGCATGCTGTGGTTACAGCTAGGTTTGATTACTGCATTGCACTCCATGTGGGGCTGCCCTTGAGAATTGTTCAGAGAAAGTTCAATTGGTACAGTACTATGGAATGCTGCAGCCAAGATGTTGGAGTGGGCTGTAGGGACCATATCCAGCCTTGGCTGATCACGCTGGCTCCCAATTTGTTTCTGGGCTCAATTCAAGGGGCTGGTGTTGATCTTTAAAGCCCTATATGACTTGGGATGGAGAGGGAAGGCAGAATGGTATGGCCTGATCTTGTCAGATCTTGGAAGCTAAGCTGGGTCAGTACTTGGATGGGACACCACCAAGGAAAACTTTGCCAAGGAAAGCATTGACAAACCACCTCTGCTTGCCTGGAAAACCCCATGAGGGGTTGCCATAAGTCGGCTGAGGCTTGATGGCACTTTACACATACATGACTCAGGACCAGCACACCCGAAGGACTTCATACTCCCATACAAACCTACCTGACTGCTACCGTCATCTTATGAGGTCCTGCTTTGGGTGCCCCTGCCTTCTGAGATTAGATGGGTGGCAATGTAAGAGATGCAAAAGGAAAGTCCGAAGCTGTTCAATGCATATAGGAACATGGAATGTGAGAAGTGTGAATCAGGGTAAGCTTGAAATTGGAACATATGGACATTTCAGTCCTGGGAGTAAGTGAATTAAAGTGGACTGGATTAGGACATTTTCAATCAGAAAATTACAAAGTGTTTTATTCAGGGAATGACAAAAAGAGAACAAAAGGAATTGCTTTAATAGTGAGGCAAGATGTAGCAAAGGCAGTCAGGAGCTAAATGCAAAGTCTGACCGAATAATATCAATCAGACTTCAGGGAAAGCTTATCAACATAAGCATCATTCAAGTTTATGCCCCAACTACAGATGCTGATGAGGAAGAAATTGAAAGTTTTTATGCCAGTGTTCAGGAAGAAATTGATCACACACCTAAACACGATATGCTGATAATCATAGGTGATTGGAATGCAAAAATAGGAAATAAAGCAGAATCAAATGTTGTTGGCAGATTTGGGCTAGGAGCATGGAATGAAGCAGGTGAACGCCTCATAGAATTCTGCGAAGACAACAATCTGTTCATTGCAAACAAATGTTTCAGGCAACCAAATTGACGATTGTATACATGGACATCACCAGACGGCCAGTATAGAAATCAAATAGATTACATAATTGGAAGCAGAAGATGGAGAAGCTCTATTCTCTCGGCCAAAACAAGACCAGGAGCTGACTGCGGTACAGATCATGAATTGTTAATATCAAAAATCAAGATAAAGCTTAAGAAAAACACCAAAACATTCATAGCACCAAAATATAATCGAAGCAATATTCCTGAAGAATTTAAAGACCATGTAAGGAACCGATTCGCATTACTGAGTTCAAGTGAATGTAAACCTGAAGAACTATGGGGGGAAACTAGAGATATTATCAAGGAAGAATATGCCAAGACTATTCCTGTTGCCAAAAGAAATGAAAAACCTCGATGGATGTCTGAGGAAACTCTTAAAATTGCCAAAGATAGACGAGAAGCAAAAGTAGAAGGTGACAGAAACAGAAATAAAAGTCTAAGTGCAACGTTCCAGCGACTCGCGCGTAGAGACAAAGAGACCTATGATAATGACCAGTGTAAAGAAATAGAAGAGAACAACAAAAAAAGAAGAAGAAGAGATCTATTCCACAAGATCCAAGAAATCAAAGGGAAATTTAAAGCACTGTTAGGCATGCTGAATGATCAGCATGGAAATACATTAACTGAACAGGACAAAATAAAGAAAAGGTGGGAACAATACAGAAGAGATGAAAGGATAACAGATTCTTTCCAAGAAGAATCTTTTGAAGAAGAACCTGCAGTTTTAGAAAGTGAAGTGAAAGCTGCACTGAGAGCAATCGGGAGAAACAAATCACGAGGAGCAGATGGGGTATCAATAGAGCTATTCCAAGCCACAGAAATGGAGTCCATCAAAATCTTGACAAGAATATGCCAACAGATATGGAAAACAAAACAATGGCCCGCAGACTGGAAACGAACCATTTACATTCCAATTCCCAAGAAAGGAGACATCAAAGATTGCAGCAACTATCGGACCATCGCATTAATTTCTCACGCAAGTAAAGTGATGCTCAAAATCTTACAGCAAAGGCTGTTACCATATATGGAACGAGAAATGCCTGATGTTCAAGCTGGTTTCAGAAAAGGAAGAGGCACTAGAGATCTTATTGCAAATATACGCTGGTTACTGGAACATACAAGAGAATTTCAGAAGAAAATCAGCTTGTGTTTCATAGATTTCACCAAAGCTTTTGACTGTGTGGATCACGAAAAGCTATGGCTGGTTTTAAAGGAAATGGGTGTGCCTCTGCATCTGATCGTTTTGATGCACAACCTGTACTCTGGACAAGAGGCCACAGTTAGAACAGAATATGGAGAAACGGAATGGTTTCCAATTGGCAAAGATGTCAGACAAGGATGTATTTTATCTCCCTATCTCTTCAACCTATATGCAGAACATATAATTAGGAAAGCTGGATTAGATTTAGATGAAGGTGGAGTGAAAATTGGGGGAGGAACATTAATAATTTGAGATATGCCAATGACACTACATTATTGGCAGAAAATAGTAAAGATTTGAAACGACTACTGCTGAAAATTAAAAGAGAAAGTGCCAAAGCAGGACTACAGCTGAACATCAAGAAAACAAAAGTAATGACTACAGGAGAATTACACAACTTTAAGGTTGACACTGAGGAAATTGAAATTGTTCAAGACTTTCTATTCTTTGGCTCCACCATCAACCAAAAGGGAGACTGCAGCCAAGAAATCAGAAGGCGATTGAGACTGGGAAGGGCAGCCATGAAGGAGCTAGAAAAGATTTTGAAGTGTAAGGATGTGTCACTGGCCACCAAGACTAGATTAATTCATGCCATCGTATTCCCTATTACTATGTATGGGTATGAAAGCTGGACAGTGAAGAAAGCTGTTAGGAAGAAAATAGATTCCTTTGAAATGTGGTGTTGGAGGAGAGTGTTACGAATACTGTGAACTGCCAAAAAAACAAATCAGTGGGTTATAGATCAAATCAAGCCTGAACTGACCCTAGAAGCTAAAATGACTAAACTGCGGCTATCGTATTTTGGTCACCTGATGACACGACAAGAGTCACTGGAAAAGACTCATGCTAGGAAAAGTTGAGGGCAGCAGGAAAAGAGGAAGACCCAACAAGAGATGGACTGACTCAATAAAGGAAGCCACAGCCTTCAATTTGCAAGATGTGAGCAAGGCTGTCAAAGATAGGACATTTTGGAGGACTTTCATTCATAGGGTCGCCATGAGTCGGAAGCGACTTGACGGCACTTAACACACACACACAATGTAAGAGAAGGATTTCTTGGCCACTGCATCACAATTATGGAACTCTCTCCCCTGGGATATTCATCTTCTTCTGTTACTGTCTTCCCCCAGCAGATGAAGACTTTTTGGGTTTAATATGGTGTTCCCTCAGCGAGCTTTCCTTCCTGGCTTATATTTTAATTAACTGTTTTATGTGTTTTTATTTTAATTTGAGTTTTTATTGTTCTGATGCTCAGTTTTTATAATTTCGTTTTTACAGTGTGTGTTTTAACAATGCTTTGCTTTCACTGTTGGAACATAAGAACATAAGAAGGGCTGGATCAGTCCAAGATTCATCAAGTCCAGCCGTCTGTTCACAAAGTGGCCAACCAGGTGCCTCTAGGAAGCCCCCAAACAAGACGACTGCAGCAGCACCGTCCTGCCTGTGTTCCTCAGCACCTAATATAATAGGCATGCTCCTCTGATCCTGGAGAGAATAGGTATGCTGGGTACCCAGGGTTGGGTGAGAGGAAAATTTATGTAAGTCTATGTGGAAATATTACAAATATATTTTATTAGAAGCGCTGTACAGATTTAAAATTTTTTTTTTAAGCATTAAAATGGCACAATGGCCAAACTTAAGGTTGATATCTGTAACCACAAACCCAAACCCGTTTCGGCCTCTAGGGCCTTCATCAGTGGTTAGTTAAAACCTTTTCTAAAATCTGAACACATTTATAGAAATACAATGATGTGAACCAATACAAATACAAAATGCAAAGTACAAACAGTTTAAAACCCAACCAGGTAAGTGAATATATTGTAAAGTTTATTCTCAGTTATTCAAACAACTGGTATATTGGGTTTTTGTTGTAGTACTGGTTAGTATAAGTCTCTCGTATTTTTTGTGTGCAGATATCTACCTGGTGAAGCAGTATCCATGGATAGCCCTCTCCTCCATAGCTCAATGAAGGTGTCAACCCAGTGTGCAGCTGCTGTAAAAAAGGCAAATTCCATGCTGGCCATAATTAGACGAGGAATAGAGAATAAAACTGCTGATATCATGCTGCCCTTGTACAAATCTATGGTGAGACCACACTTGGAATACTGTGTACAGTTCTGGTCACCACACCTTAAAAAAGGATATTACAGAGTTTGAGAAGGTGCAGAAAAGAGCAACCAAAATGATTAGGGGACTAGAGCAACTGTCCTATGGAGAGCGGTTAAGACACTTAGGGCTGTTTAGCTTGGAAAGAAGGCGGCTGAGGGGAGACATGATAGAGGTCTATAAAATTATGCATGGTTTGGAGAGAGTGGACAGGGAGAAGCTTTTCTCCCTCTCCCATAATACTAGAACATGGGGTCATCTGCTAAAGCTGGAGGGTGAGAGATTCAAAACAGATAAAAGGAAGTATTTTTTCACACAACGCATAGTTAAATTGTGGAACTCCCTGCCCCAGGATGTGGTGATGGCTACCAGCTTGGAGGGCTTTAAGAGGGGAGTGGACATATTCATGGAGGAGAGGGGTATTCATGGCTGTTAGTTAGAATGGATACTAGTCATGCTGCATAACTATTCTCTCTAGTATCAGAGGAGCATGCCTATTATTTTGGGTGCTGTGGAACACAGGCAGGATGGTGCTGCTGCACTCGTCTTGTTAGTGGCTTCCTAGAGGCACCTGGTTGACCACTGTGTGAATAGACTGCTGGACTTGATGGGCCCTGGTCTGATCCAGCAGGGCCTTTCTTATGTTCTTATGTTCCATGAACATGTCCACTCCCCTCTTAAAGCCTTCCAAGTTGGCAGCCATCACCACATCCTGGGGCAGGGAGCTGCACATTTAACTATACATTGTGTGAAGAAATATTCCTTTTATCTGTTTTGAATCTCTCACCCTCCAGCTTCAGCAGATGACCCCATGTTCTAGTATTGTGAGAGAAGGAGAAAAGCTTTTCTCTGTCCATTCTCTCCATGTGAGAGAAGGAGAAAAGCTTCTCCCTGTCCATTCTCTCCATACTATGCATCATTTTATAGACCTCTATCATGTCTCTCCTTAACCACCTACTTTCCAAGCTAAACAGCCCTAAGCGTTTTAACCTCTCCTGATAGGGTCCATCAAGTCTGATTGGTTAGCCTGCTTGGTGGCCCTGATTGGGCAGAAAGGCAAGAATACAAATTTTATATATAAAAATGAAGTAAACAAATAAATAGGAATTGAAGGCTGGTCTCCCCAACCCACTTTGATCACCTTTTGGAGAGTTGAGAAGTTGGCTACATATGGTACACATTTCTAGAATTTTGTTTTAAACTGCATACCACTCAATTGATTTGCTTTTTCTTTACAGAACACCACATTCTCTTATATTCTAGCTGCTATTTGGAGCATGCTTGACACTAAGGGATCATTCAGGCATGATGTCCAATCCTACATCTTCCACTTCAGGTAGTGGGCAGGGAAAGGCCTTGTTAACATATTCAAAAGTCCCTGTAAGTCAGAGACGACAAAATTGAGCTAGGTGGGCTAATGTTCTAACTCAGCATGATGTAGTGGTTAAGAGCGGTGGTTTGGAGCGGTGGACTCTGATCTGGAGAACTGGTTTTGATTCCCCACTCCTCTATATAAGCAGCGGAGGCTAATCTGGTGAACCTTGGGCCAGTCACAAAAGCTCTCTGAGCCCCACCTACCTCACAGGGTGTTGTGGGGATGGGGAGGGAAGGTAATTGTAAGCCGGTTTGATTCTTCCTTAAGTGGCAGAGAAAGTCGGCATATAAAAACCAACTCTTCTTCATCTTCACAATAAGGCATATGTTCTCTCCCTTTTCTTCATGCAGACATGCTTTCCTCTGGGTGCCACAGAAGGAGCGGCCATGGCTCAGTGGTAAGACACATGCTGTGCATGCAGAAGGCTCAGTCACTGGCACTGCCAACAGAAAAAGATCTTGGGCAGTAAGTGCAGGGTAGAGAGCCATTGTGGTGTAGTGGTTAAGGTGTTGGCCTAGGACCTGGGAAACCCAGGTTCAAATCCCTGCTCATGCCATGGAAGCTTGCTGGGTGACCTTGGGCCAGTCACACAACCTCAACCCTGGCTAGTATTTGGATGGGAGACCTCCAAGGAACACCAGGATGGTGACGTGGAGGCAGGCAAGGGCAAACAACCTCTGAATGTCTCTTGCCTTGAAAACCCCACCAGGTTTCACCAGAAGTTAGATGTGACTCGATGGCCAAAAAGTAAAGTGCAGGGAAGGACCTTTCCTGGCCTGAAACCCTGGAGAACCTCCGCTAGGCAGAGTAGACAAGGGCTAATGGTCTGACTCAGGACCCACAATGCATCCACTAGCAGCCATTTCCATGGGGCAGAGAAGCAACAGGTTCAGGGGGCTGGTTTGGGGCGTCATTAAAGGACAGAGGAAATAGCCATGAACTTATTTATTCCCCTTTGGTTCCACCACTGTGCACCATTTGAATTGCTTTCCTTGGGTGCCCAGATATTTTGAGACCGTCCTGACGACTTCCCCCTTTCTCTGCTTCTGCTGAGTTGTTTGTGCAGTCTTGAGAGACATCTGAGAAAGTTATTCTGCAGGCTGAACTGGGCAATTTTGTGGTGACTGCGGTCTCTCAGTGGGTTCCCAAACAATTGGGATGGGAATGGAAAGCATGCCGTCCCATTTGGAAAGCTGGACTTCAACGTTATTATGAGGCCATAAAGATAGGCACGTTTTTATACAAAGCTTTTATTGGGCTACAGATATTTGGGGATGTTGTTATTGTTATAAAAGTCTTGGGGTGGCAGTCAACCTGTAAATGATCCAGCATTTCCGACTGGTGTCAGCAAGACTGTACATCTGTTTTGTTCAAGCCTGAATCTGGACCATACAGGATAACCCTGCTGTAAACATTTACTGTGATGTTAACCACTGTGCATTGTTTATGGAGGTTTCTGCACACTCTTGAGCAGGGGGGTTTTTTAATCAAGTTTCCCAGTCCTCGGCTGCTGTTTCAAAATCAATTTCGTTATGTTCCAAAATGGATTTGCTCCTAGATGAAATAGCCCTTGGAGGCTCTTCCAAGAAGCCCTGGGAAATTCTACTTTATGCCTTCTTAAATTTGCATTTCTGCTTTTTGGGGCTGCAGACCTGCCACCCCTGCTCTGTTTCTGTAAGACCACCCCCAAACAAATCAGGGGAGAAATATGTGGGGGACCCATAGAAGCTATGAAGTCCCAGGGTACAGTCTGAAAATACACGAGACAGCAACTTCGCTGAAAATGAGCAGGTCAGTACTAGTCATTTCTTGGATAGCAGAGTTCTGTATATGGCACTCTGTATATGGCACCCTTGGGGAAGGGCTGTGGCTCATTGGTAGAGCATCTGCTTGGCATGCAGAAGGTGCCAGGTTCAATCCCCGGCATCTCCAGTTAAAAGGATCAGGTAGCAGGTGATGCGAAAGACCTCTGCCTGAGACCCTGGAGAGCCGCTGCCGGTCTGTGTAGACAATACTGACCTTGATGGACCAAGGATCTGATTCAGTAGGAGGCAGCTTCCTGTGTTCATGTATTTCCACACGTTAAGCCTCTGTTAAAGGGACAGGACATTTTTCTCCATGCCTGCTGGCAACCCTAGTGTGTTGTCCTGAGTGCCTTGATGGACAGGTAGGATAGAAATGTGATGCTACATCTATTTGTGTGTGTGTGTGTGTCAAGTGCCGTCAAGTCACATATGAGTTCCATAATGGAAGAAAGATAGGATATATATGTAATAATAAAATATGAGGGCAGCATACTGCAGACGTAGGGCTGTCGATTTGGTTCAGCCTGAACTGAAAAACAGCCGAATTTCCCCTGATTCAGCGGTTTTTAGTTCGGGACGAACTGAACTCAAAAATGGCGGGAAACCGGAGGAGCTGAATTCAGCGAGTTCGGGAATTCACGAATAAATTCGGCAAATTTGGGGCGTCAGTAAGCAGCATAACCGTCAGTAAGCAGCATTCTCCTCCCCCGGCCAATCAGTGGCCAAGCTGGTTCTTCTTCTGGCCAATCAGTCAGGATTGAGTACTGGAGGAATCAGCTGCTGCGCGGCCGGGCCGGGGAGAGAGAAAGAGTGAGAGAAATCCTCATGGGGGGGTGCTTGTGCACATTCGCTCCTTTCCGTGGCTGCAGGGGGTACATTTTTGGGGGTAGAGACCCCAAACTTTCAGCAGAGCTTCAGACGAGCCTTCTTAAGAGACCCCCCATGTTTTTTAAACGTTGGGTCAGGGGGTCCCGAGATATGGGCTCCACCCCTTTTCCCTCCCCCCTTTTCCATTTCCGTGGCTGCATGGGGCGCTTTTTTGGGGGTGCAGCCCCCAAACTTTCAGCATAGCTTCAGACGAGCCTTCTTAAGAAACCCCCCAAGTTTTGTAAAGATGGGTTCAGTGGGGGCAGAAATATGGGCTCCCCCCTTTTCTCTTTCTGTGGCTGCAGGGGGTGCATTTTTGGGGGTGCAGCCCCCAAACATTCAGCATAGCTTCAGACGAGCCTTCGTAAGAGACTCCCCAAGTTTTGTAAACCTTGGGTCAGGGGGTCCCGAGATATGGGCTTTCCCCTTTTCCCTATTGGGATGAATGGATCACCCAATCCTGTATGCATCTCCAGAGCGGCAAAACCTTCCATGCTTAAATGGAATCATATTGGATTACCCTGTCCTCCCAGCCCCTCCTGATGGAACAGAAGACAGCCACAGTAAGACCCCTTTGGGGGCTTTAATCTATAATTTTTCTCCTGTGTGTGTGTGTGTGTGTGTGTGTGTGTGTGTGTGTGTGTGTGTGTGTGAAGCAGAGTCTGTGTGTGTGGGGGGAGGGAGCAGTTTCTGTGGGGGGGGGAGCCAAAGGGGGCTTTTGCCCGTTCTGCCTGGGGGGTGTGTGCCCCCTCCAGTCTCTCTCTCCCTGGTTTGAGGGGGGCTTCAGTTGTGTGTCCTCATTCATAAGATCGGTTAGGTCTATTTTGATGCTTGCTCAAAACTGGTTTTCAAATGGTTACTTAAAGAATGCATTTGCCTGGTCCCGGGTCCCATGCAAAAGGGGAAATTCCACCCCCTCCTGCTCATTATGCATAGCTAGCTGCCTTTGTCCCTTTCCATGGTTTGCAAACTCCCAGGTGTCAGGTGTTGCTTTGCATGGTTACAAAGGTGTTGCTTTGCAGTTGTGGGTGTTGCTTTGCAGTTCTGTTGCTTTGCAGTTCTGTTGCTTTGCAAACTTCTTGGCACCTGCCCCGCCCTTGCTCTCAGCTGTTTGTCGGGGCTGGGAGCTTTGTGCATGGGCGGCAAGCTCTGCTCAGAGATGCACATTAAGGGTGGGGGGACCCCTTTCGGGCCCATATCTCAGCCCCCCCTGACCCAATCTTTACAAAACTTGGGGGGTCTGGCAAGAAGGGTCCTTTGAAGCTCCACTGAAAGTTTGGGACCTCTACCCCCAAAAATGCCCCCCCTGGAGCCGCGGAAAGGCACGGTTGTGTTTTTAATGGCTTTATTCGGCCAAATTTGTTTCCCGAACTTTGAATTCACGCCGAATTGCACGGAACCGAAGTGGGGGAGTTCAGACTTCGGCATATCCCGAATCCAGACGGGCTGAATTTGGCCAAATCCGAACTATACCGAATTTTTTTTTCAACAGCCCTATGCAGAAGACAGAATTAGGGACGCCCAAACTTCTGTGGGTTTGTATCACCTCATAATCGCCAGGTGCAAATTTGCCACTGTTTTATCGATGATCAGATTGACTCATGGGCAAGCCGTTTGCTGGAATTCACCAGATGCCTGCACAATAACAGTTACACACACTCAGCTTTTACATGGGTATGTTGTCTCCTACAGACTACTGGTGCTGCTGCATACGCATAATTCTTTTCTCTGCAACCAAACTTAAATCTCCCACAAATTTCTTCCAAAATGAATTTGTTTTAAAGTAGATCCTACTTTTCCCTGTTCCCATTCATGATTTCAGGGTAGCTGCCTCGGTGTGATTTTCGTGCTTGCGCATTTTTGCAAAGGAGCATAGGGGCTGCCTTTCCCCCTAAAACATGGAATGGTTGAAGAACAAGGGAATGGGTCTAATATGATCTCTGCAAGTGGAATGAGGCTGCGATCCCTTTTTCTTGGTGGTAAGCTCATTGAATAAAAGGGGGCTTACATATGAGTCAATGTGCTTGGGGGGTTGACAGGGTGGCCAAAACAGCCCTGGAAAAGGCCACCATTGTCTCCCCAATGGAAGCCCAAACCAATTTACAGCATTCTCCCCTTTTCCCTTTTATCCTCAGAACAACCCTGCGAGGTAGGTGAGGCTGAGAGTATGTGACTGGCCCAAGGCCACCCCGCAAGAATCTCCTGGTGGTCCCCATCTCAAAGAGTGTTCGGCTGGCCTCGAGCAGGGCCACGGCCTTTTCTGCCCTGGCCCCTGCCTGGTAGGATAGCCTTTCTAATAAGACCAGGGCCCTGCGGGACCTTAGGGAATTCCACAGGGCCTGCAAGACTAAGCTATTTCACCAGGCCTATGGCTGAGAGTCACATCCTGCCATCACATGTGGGAATCTGCACGTTGAAGGGAATGGATAGTAGAGATTGTTTTTTGGGTTTTTTTTTTTTTTTTTGCATTGTCTTGCTTGGCAATACAGTCCACTTGGCTGCTGTGGGTTTTGGCCCTAAGGCTCTTTCCTGATGCTTCCATAGTCCCTGCTTAGGGGGAGAGGGAGAGAGCCCGGGAAGACTGCAGGAAGCAGCAGCAGCTTCCTCTCAAAGACCCAGTTCTTGCAACACATTTTCTAACCCCTGGGAGTTCTGCCCTGCAGTTCCCATCTCATTTCTTTTGACGTTTTTTAATATTTTTTTGTCAGCTGTTTCAGTTCTCGGTTTTCCTTTGGTTGCGTAGGTTTGTGTGCATATTGCAGGTTTTGTATATACCACACTCGCACGCACGTACATATAATATTTTAATTATATGTACTGTTGATATCATTTATGTGTAGAATGTACATATAATGCATACTTCTGGTTTATTGATGCACAAATAATTCTGAAAATGCATACGTTATATTTGAAAATGAGTTGGGTGGAAAGGGGGAAAAAACCTGCAAAAAGGAAGTTGCCTGGGTTCGAGGCACACATGGGGAAAAGCCAAATCAAAATGGAGATAGAGACGAGAAATTCAAAACTGTCTCTGGAACTTTCTCGTCCAACTGTATCTATTTAATCTTTGCAGTTCCTCTGTGGTATTTCATCTTACTACACATGTGTAGATGTTGCTAATGCACACTCAATTTGCCTGCCTGTATGTGTGCGCCTTTCAAAGGCAGCTTTTTGATGGACGGAATATCCATTTTCTTGTTTTGGCATGAAACCTTACAACTCTTCCTAGTTTGCTGTGACAGATCTGCCGCCAGGTTGGCTTTGTGTGTGTGTGTGTGTTTTTGTTTTGTTTTTTGCCATCAAATCATAGCAGAATTATGGTGACCCCATAGAGTTTGCCATTGCCTGCCTCCACGTCATGACCCTGGCATACCTCGGAGGTCTCCCATCCAAATGTTTGCCAGGGTGGACGCTGAGAGTGTGTGACTGGCCCAAGGTCACCCAGCAAGCTTCCAAAGCTCGAGTGGGGATTTGAACCCGGGTTTCCTAGGTCCTAGTCCAACACCTTAACCACTACACTACACCAGTTTTACAGAAGAAAAACAGCAGCACCTTACCTTATGTCTTTGGAGGATTCCCATTCTCCAGCCAAGGGCCCTCTGCTCTGATATGTGGCTTAAAGTCCTTCTCTGCAAGCACAGAGGTTCAAGTGGAGGAGTGGGGAATCAAACCCGGTTCTCCAGATCAGAGTCCACCCCTCCAAACCACCACTCATAACAACTACACCACACTACTCCAGAAGGGCTGAAAGAGAAGTGAATGCATTCTAATAGGTGCACACACAAACATAATTTTCATAAAGGCATCCTAAAATTTCCCCAAGAAGCAAAATAAAGACATGATGGGCCAGTGATGTCTTAATAAGTCTTAATAAGATGGGCCAGTCTTAATAAGACTGTAGTTGCAGGAATTGTAATTGAAAGAGGAAAACCTTTGCAGGAGGGAGCGGGAGAAAGACTATTTAACATGCTCATGTTGTACCTTTTTTGCCAATAAAAATTGCTACTCCCAAGTTACTAGTAAACTTTCCCCTAGAGGCAGACTGTGGAGTTTGAAGATGATGATCTTTGTCAGTGAAAAGACCCAAGGATTACAAATTGAATGGCTTCCCCAGTCTTCACTTTTGAATTGCACCTCCCCACACTCATACAGCTGCATTATTTTTTTTAAAATCATTGGGGAAAAATAATTACAGAACTTTAAGTTATGAAATCTTAGAAATGCTGGCAAGCATAAGGAAGCTAGAGGTTCACTACAAGGAAAATGGGCATGTTTAAAAGTCTCTAAATGTAAATGGGTATGGTCTCTAAGTGACAGCAGAATATAGGTTTGTCTGATTTTAAAATTGTAGAGTTCTGAAATGGCCGAAGGAAGTTTTCTGTAAGAACAGAAGATTATTCCTTTTTGGTCAGAGCCGAAGTCCATTGCCATGATCCCGCTTCCACAGTCCCCCCCCCCCCCAATATCTATAAGCAGGACACAGAGGCCAAAGCCTCCCCCTGATTTTACCTCCAACCAACTGGTATTCTGAGATATACTGTTTCTGAACATGGAAGTTCCACCAATGGATATCAGCCATCGAAGAACCCTATCCTCCATGAAATTGCCTACTCCCCTTTTAAAGCCATCCAAGATTTTATTCTCTTGATCCCCAGGAAAACTACAGGTTCCCCCCTTGCATTTATAAGTATTTTGAAGGAAAAATAAGAAATGATAGAGTAAGTATATCTCCTCTCACACACACCCCTTATGTGGAGGCTAGGCCAGCCGTATATTCAATCCATTGTATGGATTAAATGACGGAATGTTGAGAACTTCACCGAGAACGTCTGGCCATTTTCAACAGTGGCAATCACTCACGAGAGGCGCCGCTAATCTCCTTGCCGTCCTCCAACCTGAACTGCGTGCCAAACAGCTTTGCAGCTGCGCAGTAGCTCTGGCGGTGGAGCTTTATTTCCTTCTGCCATGCAACCGCTTTTGCACCTGCATGGGAGGCAGAGCAAATTCTCCTCTAGGCTCATGAATCAAACCCTGACTCCCACCAGACTGTGCAGAAACATGCTTGTGCAAAATTATCTTGATGATGGAGGCTTAGATGAACAGTAAGATTAAAAAAAACACACCACAGTGTTTGTTTATAAACAATTGGTTTTCTCTGTATCGAAACAACTGGCTGTGGAGCAGTGTACAGCAGCAACAGATCCATGGAGGGGAAGGAAACTAGGACTTCCATCAGGCTGTGTGAGAACATGCATATATGAAATACTGCCGATTGCACTATATTGTACTGTTGGAATCCATGGGAAGTAATCTGTCGAACAAACTTGAGCTGCTTACAACCAGCTGAACTGCCCCCAATGAAAAATTGGCTCACTACTCCTGACGGCTGAGCACAACGCAAGCCAAACTGGTGGGTGTTTAAGCATCCTCCACATGAAGCCTGCTGGGTGGCCTTGGGCCAGTCACAGTTCTCTCAGAACTCTCTCAGCCCACCTGGAGGTAGGCAATGGCAAATCACCCCCTTTTCGACAATTCCTCACCTCTCTAGAGCCTTCTTGAGCCAGTGTGGTGTAGTGGTTAAGAGCAGTGGTTTACAGCAGTGCAGTCTGATCTGGATAACCGGGTTGGATTCGCCACTCCTCCACATGAACGGCGGAGGCTAATCTGGTGAACTGGATTTTTTCCCTCACTTCTACACACAAAGCCAGCTGGGTGACCTTGGACAAGTTACAGCTCTCTTAGAGCTCTCTTAGCCCCACCTACCTCACAAGGTGTCTGTTGTGGGGAGGGGAAGGGAAGGTGATTGTAAATCGGTTTGATTCTCCCTTAAGTGGCAGAGAAAGTTGGCATATAAAAAACAATTCTTCTTTCTAGCTAGATTAAACGTTAACCCTTCAATGGGTATGCAAGGCAAAATTTTGAATTTACCTGACTCGGAAAGGACTTGTCTGTGCTCTTCTGGCTCTGTTGACTCATTAGCTCATGTGCTCTTGGAGTGCCGTTTCTCCTCTTTTAATACATAAATCCAATGCCTTTGTGTCTAATGCCTTTTTTATTAAGTGACAGGGACCCCAAGGCTACATTGACAGTGGCAAAATTTATCTCAGTCCTTATATCCCCCAAACATTAGATTCAAAACTATGCTGCTCGAGAGCAGTGGATCAAGGAGCTTCTAAGGGATAAAGGAAAGGAAATCACCTCCGAACATCTCTTGCCTTGAGAACCCTACAGGGTCGCCATAAGACAGAAGTGATGTGAGGGCTCTTTCCACCCCCACCAAACCCAATGGTAGCATCTATATGATGCTACACCTGTGTACATGAGTGCTTAAGAGCACAGTCTTGCTGTTTAAGTATCTTTAGTAGGGGGAGGAATCCGCCAGATGGTTCAGCTGCAGAACCAAGATTCATCTCAGCAGAGCTCAGATAAGATTTCCAGTCAGGCCATTGAGATGAATGGAGGCTGGACAGCAGCCATGGTAGGCTGATGGATAGATTAATTGCTCCTGCTGCCATGGGTGCAGAATCTTTGTGTGCAGTCATTTGGAAACACAGAGGATTCCCTTCTTCACTTACAAGCCAGTGAAAGATGCAATGTAAAAATGTCTGGCTTTCATGGATGCTACAGGAAGACAGTGTAGTGGTCCAGGCACCTGTCTGTCATGCCCAGATCTTTACCTCACTGAGCATCTCCTTCCTGACTACCTTTATAGTTCAAAAGTATTTCAAATGACATTTCTATGTTTTAAAATTTTAAAAAGCCAGGTAAAATACAATAATAAAACAGGCCCGGGTGAAAAGCAGAAACAAATTTAGACACCCCCCCCAAATCCAGAGAGATACTTGGGCCTCTCTCACGAACTGACTCATTTGAGCCATGGGGAACTAAAATGGTAATATCTCATGGGGTGAAATTGGAAACACCAATTACCCTATTTACCTGAAAGGAAGACTAGAGGGTTTTCCCCAGGAGTGCTGTCAAAAAAGAGGGGAGGGGTGTTCTTAAATTTGCATGCAAGTTACAGCTATGTACAATAATACCTTTTTGTGCATAACCTTGGGGGGGGGGCATCTTTTTGCCCTCCTAAGTGATCCAAAAATTGTTGCAGTATTTCTAGTTGACTCAGGAAACTGCCACCCAGCATAGTGATTGTTGGGAAAATTTTGAAAGTGGGACATTCTTGTATATTGGGACAGTGGACAGTGTTTCAGAGCAGAGTGTACCAGGCCACATGAAGAATGGACTATTGGGGCATGGAGAGATTCCATTGCCTCTTTAGGTGAAGGAGGAGGAGGAAGAAGAAGAGGAAGAGGAGGAGGAAGAGTTGGTTTTTATATGCCGACTTTCTCTACCACTTAAGGAAGAATCAAACTGGCTTATAATCATTTTCCCTTTCTCTCCCCAAAATAGACACCATGTGAGGTAGGTGGGGCTGAGAGAGTGTGACTAGCCCAAGGTCACCCAGCTGGCTTCATATGAAGGAGGAGTGGGGAAACAAATCCAGTTCACCAGATTAGCCTCCGCCGCTTGTGTGGAGGAGTGGGGAATCCAACTCTGCTCTCCAGATCAGAGTCCACTGCTCCAAACCACTGCTCTTAATCACTACACCATGCTGGCTCTCAGAAGAAGAAGCACGTCTGATAGCCACACCTATACCATACAAAGCTTCATGTACTATCATAAATACATATCCATGTGTCTAAAACATGCCTTGTATACATGCAGTGCATATATGAGCTATATATATGATCTCTATATGTCATATAGATCCTATACACACATTAAGATTTAACACACATACTATAGAAATATTGAGTAGGTGGCTAGAACCAAAGAGTAAGTACACCACAGCTGATCAATCGTTGCTTTGCGATTCACTCCTCTGTGGTGCCTCTCTTGACAATGACAGTATTTGGAGTACATCTCAGCAGCTATGAAAACAACATGCGCTGGTTCATTTCCAAAAAACTCCTTCACACACACAAAGCATTGCTTGATCCTAAGTCAATGAGCTACGAAACATGCATGTACTCAGCTGGACCAGAGACGCTGACAGTGATCTAAACTTAACATTAGGTGGCAGGAAAGAGTTTCTTTTTGCTCTGCAAGAGACTAGACTTTTAAAAACGTGTTGGATAAGAGAACTTGCTTTAAATGGGTTTCCTTGTAACCCTTTCCCTCCATAGCATTCTTTAAACCTGTTCTTTCCACAGCTAAGATAAATACAAGATTTTTGCGGGGGGGGGGGGATGAAAATAAGAGAAACTTCCAGGCGCACCATAAAAGACACGGCAAAATACCAAAATTGCAAGATTCTAAGCTTTGTACCCCCTTTAAAAAAATCTGGTTTGGCTTCAGTTTCCAAAAATGGTGAGCATTTCAGACATTCATATAGATATTTGATGTAAGATAACTGATACAAAATAATGTCCTTAAATTGCACTGTTTAGATTGCTTTAATTCCCCCCCAAGTGTTCAATTACGTTATTTTAATCACCATGTCAGTTCTTATTTTTAAAAGGTTAAAGAATCAGTGAGAATTTGGGAATTGATTTCCTTTTGTTCTCACCTGAGAATTAAATTTTATATACATGTATGTGTGTGAGATACCAATCCTGCAGTATTAAATCTACATTCACAAGCTTCCCTTGTTGTGATCAGTATATCCCCAGCCAGCAGAACTCCATATACAGGGCTTGATTAACAGCTATGCACCGTAGTTTGTAAAGGGATCCTAGCAAACTGGACCCTCTCTGCTGTAGTGTAATTATCTGAGATGTTCCCAGCAGAAAAAATGGTGCCCAGCTTGATCCTATCAAGGACATAAAAACAAAAGAAATCCAGTAGGTAATTATACGATAGTTGGGTTTGTACCAAATGCCCAGTGGTCATTTCTTCCCCAAATACAGAAGAATTCAACTTATAATACTAATCATCTAGCCAGTAGAAGAAATATAACACATCCTTTATTGTAGATTTTAATTCCAGATGATCCTCTGTTACCTTTTATTAGGTGTATCTGCATACATTAGAGCAGGCCTTGGCTAACTATCTAAGCCAAATTCAAACTACTGCCCACATATGCTAGCCTACCTGGAGAGACCCCCTTGCATTTACTGCCTGCTCAGGACATTAAAAATAAGCACGTATCAAGCATCAAGCATAGGTGTTCTGCTTGGTGAAGTCAAAAGCATAAGCTTCAGACTTCAGTGACCTACAGAATCTTGGGTTGCAACCCATGAGGTGCCATGTTGTGTAGTGGTTAGAAAGCCAGGGAGACCTGTGTTCAAATCCCCACTCAGCCTACCATGAAACTCACTGGATGACCTTGAACTAGTCAGTCACTCTTTCTGGGTAAACTAACTCATAAGGTTGTTGTAAGGATAAAGGGTACACTGACTTCCTTTGGAGAAAGTGTGGGATAAAACCCATGATAAACCCTGGCAAATAAAAAATAAAGGGGTAGGGATTAAGAATATCTGAATGTTAGTAGGAGGGAAATTGCTTTTGAGTTGGAGAACAACCAAGGCTCCAGTCCAGAGGAGTGTCTAGCAGAACATACATAGCTAAGTGGATGCTAGTCCCGAGATCTAATCTTACAAGCTGTTCTTGAACACATTATTCTTTAGGAATATTTTTTCCTAATGGTACTTAATTCTAATGCATACTGGCAATGCAGTTGTGTTGTTTGTTGATATACTGCAGACAATACCCCCCCACACACACTAAAATATTCGTATAGAATGTTTTAACAATAATATAAATTTTAAAAAACCATTTAGCTTCATTGTTGAAATACCAGCCAGCTCTAAGAATGGCTGGATTTTTTTGCTGTTGTTCTTGATGTAGTAAGAGCAAGAGTAAGTCTCTACTAAAAAGCATTGCATGGAATTTAAAACAAACAAACAAATAAACAAACAGGAACAATCTCCTTTCTAAAGCTATAAAAGATTTGGGCAATTTGCTACAAAACTATTTCTTGCTTAAATAAAATATTCTGTAGGCCTTCTCATCCCCGCTTTTCTATTTTTAGACAGCATAGATGGCTTGCACTGGGATTCTATTCCTTCTTCTCTAGCCTTATCATTCCCTCCAACCTATATCTCAAATCAGGGGTTAGATCTTTGATTCCCCCCAATTTCTTCCCATTACAGTTTCATCTCCTCTTAGGGTGACAGCCCTAACAGTGCAATCCTAAAAACAAAAGGAAAAAAACCCCACTCAGACACGCTTTCCTGGGGGTAAGCCTCTCTGAATAGATTGGGGTAGGATTCGGAATAGACAGACTTAGGATGGCTCTCTTAGAGCAGGTCTAAGCAAGCCATATGCAGCCCCTCACCATATTTTATGTGATCAGTAAAAACAGAGCCCAGCCCAAGAGTACCTCTAGGTTCCAAGAGGTTGGGGGGGGGGGACTCTGGATGGGGTGGCGGCTGCTTGGCAACAAAAGGAAGAGAATCCATGCATATTAACCATTCCTGCTCTGGCAGTAATCTCAACCTATTCATCACTTCTCCATCCCAGATTGTCGTGGTCTACATTAAGGAGGATGGAGGAAGGCTTAATTAAAACAGAGGGCACAAGCCGTGGTCTGAACGTTGCTCCTTTGGTTCCAAAACCATTCTTGGATATATGCTAGAATGACATACCTGGACATAGAGACATTAGGAATTAATTAATTAGGAAGGGAGGGGGTGGGTTATGTATCCTCTCCCCACATTCAAGCTCGACCCCTTGACTGTGTGGCAATTTCGCTGCGTGTTCTTCAACAGCACAAACACTCTGATGTGAAATACAGCTCCTCAGAAGCAAAACCATAGGACATACTTTCAAGTCGACGGGCGAGCGCTCACCTATCTGCTTCTGTTGCTAATCAATCCCAAAGCAACCGGATACCTCTCAGCTCCAAAGTTGCCCATGTGTACACCTCTATACAACACCACTTTTTGCCAACAATGATCGAACAGAGAGAGCTGTTGGGAGGGTAAACAAAACAAAGGCACGTTGAAAAGTGGTCCACGACTCCATCATAAATGCCTGACAACCACATAAATGTAATAAAAGTCTGTGTTCCTAGGAATTCACAATACAACTGTAGCAATTTTTAAAAAATATATATATCTGGGGGGTTGTTTCGGTTTCCAACAATCACCCTTTTAAACCGGAGGGGGGGGCATGACAACAACAATAACCAAGCATCCTGTCTTCACAAAGACACCGACCTATTTCCCCCTCCCCCACACCCTTCTGCAGCGGCGCCTCTCTGTTTTAAATTATAATATTTTTTTTCTTGCAGGCGGAAGGCGCCGGCGAACACATTCACACAAACGCAGGAGAGAGTTACATTGTGTGCGGCCGGTGCGTCGACCACAAACGTTAAAGCTGCCTAAAGTGGCGAGAGAATGAGACGCAGACAATGCCGCACGCCTGTGCTTCGAACAAGGAAACATATGTCATCCAAGCAATCCCACACACACCCCAAAAAGAAGCCGAATCAAAGACAAGAATCCCCCTTTGCCCAATCCCTAAGTGAAACTGATTCCATTGGCTGGCCTGGCAAGGAAAAATTTGCAACCCAGACTCCCCCCCCCCAAAAAAAAGAAACCTTAGAAAACTCAGCTAGGATTTTCTACAAGCTGGATTGCTTTACCTTGAAGGTATTACCTTAGAGCAGTGGTTCTCAACCTTTTTTGCTCCATCCCCCCCTTTCACCATTGTTCAGAATATAACCCCCCTAACTAAAAAAAATAAAAAATAAAAATACAGTTTTACAGATTGTACATAATTTACAGGACATCACACTTTGCTGAACAGTGGTCCCAATTTCCACCCAACCCTAAAATCCCTCCCCCTTGTTGAGAACCCATGTCTTAGAGGAAGACCCTCCTTCCGCTCCCAAACTCCTCAAAGGTGATTTTGGGACGTTAACAAGGGCCTCCAGTCCCCTGTAGCATATTGGCACAAAGATTGCTTAGAAGAAGAAATTGACAAATTCTTGCAAATCTCATCTGCGTTTGAAAGAAGAGCCTTAAGCAGACCGCGCTCTTTTTTTTATTATTTTTTTTAAAAGAAGCTTCACAACATATTTTAAGAGCAGGGCCGCACTGTAAGGTAGGAAATCTTGCAGCTTTTGTCGTTGTAAGATTTCCTCGTTCTTTCGACACCGTAACAAATAACGCAACATTTTTTTTAATTTGTAAAAACGTTTTATTTAGAATTTTTTGTGTGTCTTTACAACAATAAAATATTGCGTCAATATAAACCCCCCTCGACTAAAAGTGGTTGACAGTCAAACATCACAAGCGTATCGTTTATTTATTTATTTTTTCCCTTTTAAGCCTTCCTTCCTTTCCACAACCGCATCGGGTATTTTTTTTTTAATTTTTACTTTTTTTTAAACATAATGCAGAATTTATTGAAAATAAATAATTGTCGGCAACTGCGATAGGCAATTTTGGAATAAAATAGTTGAAAAAAGCAACCTTTAATGAAAATAGCGTTTATTATACATCAGTTACTAAATGAATAATCTAAATGATCTTTTTTTTCCTTTTAAATTAATAACTTCCCAAAAAACGTTTAGAATATACAAAACTGTACAAGGTTTTTTTTTCCCGTTTTGTTTTGTTTTTAATATAAAGTTGGCAGAGAAAAAGCGGGGTCTTCGGTGATGGGGAAATATTCACGCATATTCAAGATTCCTGGGGGAAAATAGACATGTCAAAGTAGAAAATTGTGATGCTGGAAAAGTGGAGTTGGGGGTGTCAAAAAAAGAGAGCGAAACCGGGGGGGGGGCGGTGCTCTTTTTTTGCAATTAAATCGGCAACACATTTTCGCCCTTCCAGGGTTGCAAATGCAGAGGGGCCGGGTTTTTCATATACTATTGGCTGGTTTCTCTGCTTTGCTGGTTCCGTAAAAGACCAGTCCTTGCGATGGAGGCCTATTTGCGGATGTTTTGCGTGGATCTGGGTCTAATATGTATACGTGTAAATATACATACCGCGGGTCTCTATAGAGGGTCTCCAGACAGACAATGCGCCAGACGGCTGTTTGTACAGTGAGTGTGTGTATACACCCCCCCCGTTGCGTGCGCCTTTGTAAACACACACACACACACACAAGCACAAATGCAGAAAGGCTATTTCCTCTGCCAGATGGGGTGGCCGGAGAGGGGGGGGGGATCTGAAAGCAGAATACATTTGAATTTCCTTTCTTTGGGCAATTAAAACCCGAGAATCCCTCGATCGGCTCGCCTAAGCCACCGCGGCAAAATCCCCTCCGCGCTCGGCTCACCTGCCCGCAGTCCTGCCCGGATCCTGCCCGACTCCTGCAAGGGAACCCGGCTGACCCCAGAGCTCCAGCGCCCGGCGACGCCGCGGAACGGAGCTGGTCGTCGGAAAGCCAAAGACCGGGGAAAGGGAAAGAGTCTGCTGGATCACAATCTGCTGGCGGCGACGTTTCCTGGGATCCCTTCTCTTGACGGAGAGAAGCCAACATTTAGCTTGGGAGAGATCGGAGAGTTTTATCATTGGGGGTGGGGGGGATTGGGGCAGCGTCGATCGCCGGAAAGTGATTTCCAGCGAGGGAAGCAAACGTGGGGAGAGACCGGACCCCTTTCTGTCCGGCCCTCCGCGGGAAACCGGTCCTCCGAATTAAATCAACGACATGTCATAGGCAAAAAAGAGCAGATGGGCTGCTATCAACCGGGCCCCAGTTTGAGGATGAAAAATGTTGCGTCCCGGCTGGAATAAAACACACACACACACACACACCCTCCGGGCCTCGGAAAGGCCTCCACGGCTAGACCAGAAGTCCCTCGGCCGGCCGAGTCCAGCAAAACCCCCTCCGCTCCGTCCGCGGAGACATCCCGGGTCTGACCGAGGTGCGGAAAGGTTAAGCAGTAGGCACATCTTGTCTTTTGCAAAAAAATAATTCAAAAACGTACATAGAGACAGAGATTTCTTCTTCCTTCCTTCCATCCTTCCCTTCTCTTCCTACCGGAGCTTTAAAGGGGAGGAGGGAGGGGGAGAAGCCTGGAGAGACCCCGGCGAAAGGAAGCGAACAAAGGACAACTCAGAGACGTATATAATCTGTACGCGCCGACAGCGAGAGGGGTCTCTCTGCTGCCCACGAGGCCAGAGCGCGCGGCCAGGTCTTCGCCCCCCTCCCCTGGAAAGGAGCTCGAAAGATGCCCCCGGGGTCAATTTTGGGGATGGTTTTTTTGTTTGGTTTCTTTTGGCTGGCTCGTTTCGTCCTGCAGGGCGGACGACAGAGGAGTGACCAAACCCTGGCGAGGGAAAAAGGAGGACCATCGGGGGAAATCATCATCATAATAATGACAATAATAACAATATAATAATAATAAGAATTCAACTTTTTGTCGCAAACGCTCACACCCAAAGCTCCGCGCCGAGGCCGCCCGAGTCCCCGCGTGGGGCGGCCCCTAGTCAGAGGTCGTGGCAGGAGGCGTCCGTTTTGACGGGGTGCGCGTACCCCTCGTGGGGCTGGGGGGGCTCGCCGGGGGGCGTCATGCGCTTCTCCTTCTGCCGCCGGTTGCAGAACCAGACGCGCACCACCTCCTTCTCCAGCTGCAGGCTGTCGGCCAGCGAGGAGATCTCCTGGGCGGCGGGCTTGGGGCATTTGAGAAAGTGCGTCTCCAGCACGCCCTTGACGCTCACCTCGATGGAGGTGCGCTTCTTGCGCTTGCGGCCCTGCGCGGCGATCTTGTCGATGCTGGTGGGGCTGCCGGTGGAGGAGTCGGCCTCCTCGAGCCACTTGTTCAGCAGGGGCTTGAGCTTGCACATGTTCTTGAAGCTCAGCTGCAGGGCCTCGAAGCGGCAGATGGTGGTCTGCGAGAAGACGTTGCCGTACAGGGTGCCCAGCGCCAGGCCCACGTCGGCCTGCGTGAAGCCCAGCTTGATGCGCCGCTGCTTGAACTGCTTGGCGAACTGCTCCAGCTCGTCCGACGTGGGCGTCTCCTCGTCCGAGTGGTCCTGGCAGGGGTGGCCGCCCAGCTCGCCGCCGTGCTCGGGGGGCGGCTCGCCGCGCAGCCCCGGGTGCAGCCCCGGCGGCGGGGGCGCGGCGGCGGGCGGCGGCGGGGGGCTCAGGCCGCCGTGCTCCAGCAGGCCCCCGACGCCGAAGCCGGCCTGCGCGTACACGTTGAGGGCGGCCGGCTGGCCGTTGGCGTGGGCCGGGCTGGCCCCCCAGGCGTTGGGCTGGTGGGGCGAGGGGTGCCCCCCGCCGTGGGGGGCGCGGTGGTGCAGCAGGGCGCCCAGCTGCAGGTCCTCGCGCCCGGGCTTCACGTCGGGCTGCTCCCCGCCGCCGGCCAGCGAGGCGGCCCAGGGCCCCGCGTCGCTCAGGCTGGTCACCCAGTGGTGGCCCAGCGGATGCCCGTTGCTGGCCACGCCCGGCAAGTAGTCACTTTGCAGAAGTTTGGGCGCGGCGCGGAAGGGGCTCCCCTGCTGCATGCCGCCCCCCGACGCCTCCCCGCCGCCGCCGCCGTGCACCAGCAGGCCGTAGGGGTTGGAGGCGGCCGTGGCCATCCTGCCTCCGCCGCCGCCGCCGCCTTGGCTGCTGCTCCCCCCCGGCTCGCGCGACTGCGGCGGAGGCAGCCGCGGCCAGCCTTTGACATCCACCCCGCCGAAAGGGAGCCCCAGCCGCCCAGCCGCCGACCGACAGCCCCGGCGGCCAATCCCGCCGCCCCCGCCCGACGCGCCAGCCAATCGCCGCGCCGCCCGGCCAGCCGGAGAGGGAGCGAGCGCGCGAGCCAGCCAGCCAGGCAGGCAGGCGCCGGGCGGGGAGGGCGGCGCGCCGAAGGGGTTAACGGAGCCGCCGTCTGGAAGCAGGAAGTGGGGCCGTCGCGGGACCCCATTGGCCGGGAGGCGCCGGCTCCGGCGCGCGCGGGGCGGGGGGCTTAACCCTTCGCGCGCCGCGGGGGACCCAGCGGCTCCTTTCTTCCTCTCGCTCGCCCTCCCTCGTCGGAGCTCACCGGGAGGGGAAGGAGGTTGCGGGGGGGGGGGGGAGCCGGGAGAGGAGGAGGAGGAGGAAAGGGGGGGGATGCCGGGGCATGGTTTACATTTGTCGTGATTGATTCCAGGTAGAGCCCCCCTCTCCCTCCTCCAAAACAGGGGAAGGGGGGGCGGGCGAGGGGGACGGAGGAGAGGTGCAATACCTGCCTCCGAGACTGACAGCTGCTCCTTAGCGCAGTTTGTAGGGGTGGCCCCACACTCCCCCCCCCGCGCGCCCCCTTTCACATTTTGCATACAATCTGAAAGCAATTGGGAGATGGGGGGGGGGAGAAAAGACCCCCATGAAACCAGCCCTGCTGCCCCCTCCAGAAAAGCGCCCCATCGCTGCGACCCTGGAGGCTCCGCCGGCCAGCCGTCCGGGGCTGGCTCCGCCGGTCGGTCAACCGGTGGTTAACCCGTCGCCCGCTTGCGATGCAAACCCCTGCCTCCGGTCCGGGTTCGGCGGGGCGAACTTGGCCTCCCCGCTCTTCCCCTGCCGGGCTCGCCTCTCCCGAGCTCTGCGACTTGGCAAAAGCCTCCGGGAGGCGGCCAGAAACTGAGCCCCGGCGCGGGCTGGCGATCCCGGGGAGCCCCGACGGAGCCGGCCCGCTTTCTGGGGGACGTGGGGTTCGTCCGAGGACTCACGTCGGGCTGAGCTCCCGCCTCCCTCTTTGGTGATCGCAGGCGCGTTGGAAGAAAGAAAAAGAAGGGGCGAACTGGTCCAATAAACCCCAGCGGGGTCTCCTAAACCTGACCCTCCCCCCAACAGTGAGATGATGCAGAGCCCAGATTTTTTTTTTTTAAACACTATGCTAGGGGTGTGAGGGTTTTTTTTTTTTTTTTGGGTAAAAACTCACAAAGTGCAAAGAAGGCGACCTGACAAATCCAGAATAGGTGTTAATATGTTTTTATTAGGTAAAGATTGTATTGACTAGACTTGGACACAAAAACCCAACTTGTTTCCCCCATTTCTCCCCCATCCCCCCCTTTTAATTTCTGTACCCTTAACATTATATATATATAATGTTAATTATATATATTGTTATATATATATAATTTTATATGCATAATATATATGCAGATCCCAGATAATATATAAAAATAGGTGAAACCGAGGAAAACGGTGGTGGGGAGAAAGACAGAGAGAGAGAGAAGGCGAATGGCTGAGGTCTCTCTGCCTTCAAGTTCAATTACGATCCTTTTTCTTTCTTTTTTTTTTGGTGAATCGAGAAAGTAAGCGTCTATTGTGCGCTTTCTTCTTCCCAACGTTCAGCGAAGGAGCAGGAATCGGCGCGTTGCGGGTTTGTTGTGGTGCTCCAGCTGAGAAAATTAAACCCTAATACCTTCGGAAGGAGGGAGGGGGGAAAAACCTCTCTGAAGTTTAGGGGGGAAAATGACCTTTCCGTGCATAATTCCGGAGGTAACCTAGCTGCGTAATTATATTTGTACTTGCCGAGGACCGCATCACAGTTCTCTTATTGGTTTGAAATTCCATTAAATATATTGCAGGAGCTCCTAGGTTAAGCTTGATTTAAATTTGCATACATTTTCATATATTTAGCAGAAATAAAAGAAGGCTTGCAGCTACCCGAAAGTCATTAAGGCGTTAAGTTCTCTAGGAAGACAGATCTGGAGGGGGGGAAATCGAGAAAATGAAAATATCGCCCTAAACAAGGTGAGCGTCCTCCATTCTTTCTCCCTCCCCCCTCTCTTTCTCTTCCCCTTCTTCTTAATTTGAGTTGCATCCTTTTTCTAAGAAGCGAAAGAAAGAAAGAAAGAAAAAAACCCTGGACGAACCAGTTGCTAAAAATATTTCCCAAAATTGCCCGTCTTGATCCAGTGGGCAGGAGTTTGGAAATCTGAAAGGATCCCCCCCCCCCTAAAAGTTTGCAACAAAATGGGAAACGATTTTTAATGCGTATTTATATCTTGGCCGGCTTTCTTTCTTGGTTGACAGGCGTGTGCTGTTCTGGTGTGGATGGCCCGGGTCTGCTTGCCGTCTACATACGGTTTTGTTTTTGTGTTTTAATTGGGCTGGGGGCTGGATTCCCTCTTTTTGCCGGTGTTCTTGACTGAGGTTCTTGCTAGATCCAGAAAGTTATCCGTTAAGGCCGTGGGGGGGGGGGCTGGGTGTGTGGAGTGCTTTGGGGGAGAGGTTTCAGGTGCCGTAGAAAGCCTGCCTTCCCACAGTGGGTGGGAGAATGGGTGGGAAGCACAGCAAGGTCCCACGGTGTATGGGGGCACAAAGGGGGGGTCTGCAAAATATCCGGCCCTGACCCCTACAGACAATCGAATCTACACTGTTTCTGAAACTGTCTTTGGAAATTTAGAAGAAGTAAAACCTCTTTCAATCAAACTTTCCTGGTACAGAGAAGCGATGTGTCTGGGGGTGGGTGGGGGGAAGAGAAGCATTCGCCCCAGCGCTACAACGATCCACAAACATCTCAGCAAAGACAGTGGCGGACTGAATCGGATCGTGCCTTCCCTCCTCGCGAGACCCGTTGGAATGAATGGGAGGGGGGAGGGGACGTCTGGAGGAGAAATGAGGAGGAGGAGGAGGCACCAAATGGGCCGGTCCATCTTTTCACCGGTTCGTCTGGGGATCGGCCCCGGGGGGAGGATTTGCAGGAAGCCCGGTCGCACCCGCCCAGCTTTGCAACCGGCCCCCTTTCTTCCCAGCCCCCCCTCCAATTAAACGAGCAATTGATTGAAAACAGTAGGCCTAAAGGGGGAATGTTTTTTTAATTTTATTTTTGGAAAATCGAATTTCTGTCTCCGAAGCGAAGGTGGTGCGGAAAGGCCCTGCATTTGGGGGAGATCCCCCTCCCGCTTATTTATCCCCCCCGCGGGCCCTGGAGTGTTTTTTATCTGCGAGGCTCCTTGCTTTCCCTCCTAATCTGCTGGAGTGGGTTTCTTTAGCTCTTTCCTGTCAGTCTAACTTCCCGAGTGTAACAGATGCCGCTCTCAAACGCTCCTCTCTGCTGCTTGCCTTTATTCAGGCCCGCATAGTTCTCCCCACGATCCGGGTTTCCATAGCGAGAGGCATAAAAGAGAGACCCCGAGCCGCAAATGCGTTGCCCCATGCGGAATAAAAGGAGCTCATTCAATAGGCCGACCCCGTCGGAACATGGGAGAGTTTTACTTTTTCAAGCGCTGGCGGGAGCAACTGTTGCAAGGATTTGTAACTTATTTTTCATCGACTCCGAGAAGCCCTTCATTTTTGTTGTTGTTTTATTTTGTTTTTAAGGGGGGGGGATCCACCAAGTTTGTGTTCTGGTTGATGAACTTTCTGGCTTAAAGGGGGAGGGGAAAAAAAAGCGGAATCTCTTTTCTTTTAAGTGCTTTTGGCGCCCAGCACTTTGTTCCTCTCGAAGAATAACTTTATTTTCATATCTATTCTCCCTCCCCCCTCCCCTCCCCCCCCTCCTCCCTCCTGGCTGTGCCTCCATCCTGAATAAAGCCGCAAAACCGACCGTTTTGGTTCGGGGCACTTCGGAGTGGCTGCAGGGAGAGGCCAGAACACTTGTTTGTTTGTTTGTTTGTTTGTAGCTCAGGAGGTGTCAAAACACGGTTCTCCCTGACCCCTTCCAACACGCACTTGGCAAAAAGTGTCTCTCTCCCCCCCCCTTTTCTTTGAAAGTGAGCTTGGACGGTTGACAGAGCTCATTGAGGGCGCTCGGAGTAGCTGTGAAAAGTGGTCCTCGCTATTGTGGAGCAAAGTCATGGGGGTGGGGGAGAGAAATCAACCCACAAGCAAACTCTGTGCTCAGAACAAAAGGTTTTTATTTTATTTGTTTGATTTTTTTTTTCCGTGGAGAGGTTGGTGCTTTTTAGTACATTCAGCACAACGCGTTTCTCCCAGATTACAAAATCCTCCCAGTTTATGAGTATCTATGTGCGCTCGCCTGTGTACACCCGTATAGGGTGAGCCCAGAGGATATGAGAGGGTGTATGGACATACACAACTGTGCCCACAGACACAGGGAGCCCAGAATTTGTGTGTGTATACAATTTACGGCGTGTCTGCACCTGTCCAGACATCTGTTATCTTCCCAAGTTGTATGACTGTAAATTTTTAAAATTAAAAAAGGCGTTTTCTGGGATCACACAAGTGCCAGAGCAACACACACACTCACACGGATGTGTGTAAACAGATTGGTATGGACCCCCCCCCCCAAAAAAAAATTGGTCTATTGCATTGGTTCTCAACAAGGGAATTTCCCCCCGGGGGGGGGAATTTTAGGGTTGGGGGAAAATTGGGACCACTATTCAGCAAAGTGTGATGTCCTGTAGATTATGTACAATCTGTAAAACTGTAGTTTGTTTTTAATAACTGGGAAGGGGGGAATTATATTCTGAACAGTGCTGAAAGGGGGGAATGGACCAAAAAGGGTTGAGAACCACTGGTCTTGGAAGCAGATCGGGGTCCGGTCTTGGCCTGGCTAGGGGCGCCCCTAGGAGCCCTCCCGGGGTGCCCTTTTGGGGAAAAGGTGACCTGCCTCCAAAGTGCACGGGTGGCCGAGGAAGCCCCCCCTCCCCCAGCCCTCCACCGAGGCCGGGTCGAAGGGGCAGCGACGGCCGGCCGGCTCCTGGCGGGGCAGGGCGTCTCGGGCTGCCACTGTCTCCGCTCCCGGGGACAGCCGGACAGCCGCTGCTCCTCCAAGGGTGCGGTTTGGGCTGGCTTGAATGCGGCCCGAAGCCGGGGAGGCCGGGCCGGCGGGAAGCGGCGCTGGGTGGGGAAGGGGAGCCTGAAAAGGCCGGGGAAGGGGAGAGTGGGGGCAGAGCAGGAAAAGTTTAACTGTTTCTTCAACAGGAGGGCAAGTTTGCTCCCCCTCCCCGGGCAGCCCTCGCGCCAAACCGAGTCTCCAGCGCCAGCCAGGCATCCAAAACCCCCCCCCCCACACACACACGCTTTCCCCAAACTGCACACACACTGGAAGGATTCTTTAGACCCGAGTTTGGGGGGGGGGGGAAGGAGAGAAAAGAAGGCAGGCGGGTTTGGGGAGTCTTAGCCATAGCAATTAGCCAATTAGCAGCAATTAATCCCTTTCCCCCCCATCTCCTCCCCCCCACCCAAAGAAGGGAGCCGGTGCTTTCTGACTGGGGAGGGGCGGTCGCCTGCCATTCAAGCGACAGGCTGAGGACAAGACGCCAAGATTCCCCCCCCACCCACGCGGAACAGGACTTTTGGCAATATTAACCCCCCCCCCCCAGTGGCGTCTTATAGGAGGCGCTTTGGAGAGGCGATTCTCCGCAGGGAGGGAGTCCCCGAGCCACTCCTCCCCACCTGGGCAAAAGGTAAAGAGCTTTTCTCTTCTTCTGAACCTCTCCCCAAACGCAAGGGGAAGGGCCCTCAGCTCAGCGGCCGCCTCTGCTCCCCCTCCCCACCACCAACGCGTGGCCGAAGGAGGATTCTGCTGGAAACTGTGGATTCCCACGTTGCCATGTGCGGGTTTCTGTGTATTTCGGGGAGGGGGGCGGCGGCTGGAGTTTCCTTCAACTCGGGATCGGATCTGCTCTTTTTCTAAAAATCTGGCTCAGCGGTAATTCCCCCACCCCGGAGAATAAGCAGGGTCTAGAATCCAGAGGGGGTCGCCTTGGTAGCCTGAAGCAGCGCAACTAAACAGGAGTCGGGGGGGGGGGCTCTTTTAGGCGAACAGCATTTATTCCAGCAGCCGCTTTGGGGGGTCGCAGCTCCCTTCTTCCGGCGCACGGGGCAGGAGGGGACCGTCCCGGCTTGTAGGGTGCGCATTAGTACGCATGCATTTATGGGCGAGGCGCAAACGCCGTCTTCTTGCAGACAGCCGGGACATTTGGCCGGGGTCTGTGATCGCCTCCGGTTCTTCTTTCCTTTCCTTCCGCCTTGGAGTAGTCGTTGCTGCAAAAGAAAGAAAGAAAACGGCCTTAGCGGGATGGCAACCGGGCCCTGGGATCGTCCCCAGAGTTCAAAGGCGGCCAGCTGGTGAGGACAGGCGGATCTCCTGATCCGGATCAGGCGTGCGAGGAAGTCTTTCGTCTTCTGTGCCCAGGTGGCGAAGGAGGCGGCCGGGATCTGTCTGCGCGGGCGGGGATGGCGAGTCTAGGTGGTGGTGGTGGGGGGTCAGGTGTGGGACGATTCGTTCGGACAGCCGAAGAGCCCGTTCGTTGCGTTTTGTTTGGGGTCTTGTGCGGCACTTTGGGGGCCGTCAGATTTCTACAGGGCGGACGTTTTCATCGACTTTTCGAACTGAAAACTTCCAGAGTTATGGAAAGGCGACCAATTGCTCGATTTGCCCCGGATGGCCCTAATTCTGCACCCAGTGGAATCAATTGTTTTAGAAAGCTATCGCTCTGTTTGGGATGGCACTGTTCACCCTAAAGACACCTTCACGGGAGCGAACCCCATTCGATAAAATGGGATTTCCTTCCGAGTAAATCTGATCAGGATTGCTCCCTTGGGTACCCTTGTTTGGATATGTTAATCAAATAAACCCCCCATCCCAAGTTATGACCTCGCTTTGCCAATCTCCTTTCTTCAGGCGCAGAATGTTTCTTCGGAGATTTATACTTCGTTTCCCATCGAAGAAACTCTTCAGGAGACCCATTCCTAATCGCCGCAGGCGTGTCTGTGTACTTTCAGACCCAAGGAAGCAGTTTGTGGTTTGTTGCCCAGCCCCTATATTTCGGATCGGCTATCTGTATTTACCTGCCAAAAAGATATTCTCAGAATCTCACTTCTGAAGCCGTTCTAAAGCCCCTTTCGTAGCTTTACAAACAAAAACCAATCAATCAAACAAAAAGGTTTTATTTATGTATTGACGTTTATATCTAAAGGGGCGTCCCGGGTTCTCCAAGCAGAATGAGTTTTGTTTTGTTTTGTTCTGCCTTGGATTTGCCACTCTTATATGCACATTTTCCCCAGCCAAATTCTCAAAACTCAACCATAAGCCCCCATGCAGAGTGCTGAGAATTCAGATGGGGAAAACGTGCACCCAGAGGGCGGCGAATCCAGGGCAAAGCCTCCCGCGCGTCAATGGCCCCACTTTTGAAACCCAGGCCGATTCGAATAAGCTGACTTCCGAGTAAGAGGCTCGCGGCCCAACCCTAGGGAGGGATGTCTGCTCGGAGGCAAGCACCACGCGGTTCCAGGGCAAGTAGCCGAGTCAGGATTGCAACCGTGGGAGAGTCATGGCCAAAGTTTCCTTGAAGGTCTCAGGACTGAATCTCTCTCCCCCACCCCACAACCCCCCAGCATTGAGAGGGGGGAGACATTGTCCTCTGTAAGAGGAGGAACGTGGGGAGGGGGGGGGCTTTCCCCTTGCGCGCACCCCCGGACAATGGCTCTCCGGCGCGGGGAGAGGCGGCAGCTCCCGAACAAAAGCCCGACGCGCCAGGGACGGGGGTCGTTTGAGGACTCCTCTTTTCCAGCGGCTCTCGGGACTGATCCTCCGCTTGGAAGGCGAGAGGCCCGGCGGGGGGGACGGGGCTCTCCGGCCGGCGCCCCGCCGCTCCGGAGGGAGCGGGCTGCGAGCTGCTCTGCCCCTCCGAAGGGGACGGAGCCCTGGCCCTGGCGTCCTCATGAGGACTAGAAACGGCTGGGAGACGACGGCGCCGGGATTCCGTGCCTCCTGGAGCCACGTGTGGCGGCAGGAGTCACTGAGCCGACAGGGAGGGGGGCCAAGTCCCTTCCAGAGCCAGGAAGCCATCTATCCTGGGAAGGGGGGGGGTTGCAGGCCCCCAGACGCCAAGGCCGGGGGGTTGCTGGCACTATAACCTGGGCATTAAATTGCTTCTCCAACACCCCCCTCCCTTCACCAGCCCCCTTTGGGATCCAGAGCCTGCATTGCCCCCTTTGGGGGGGGCAAGATGCCTTCAGTAGACATCTCTCCCTCACACACAGTGCATGTATTGGAAGGGGGGGGAACACCCTAATCCCGCATTTGGAGGAAGCAATGATGTTTTTCGTACCCGTCCCAGATCGCTCTGTCCAGCTTTGACATCTGATGTGAAATCGGAGTGAGCCCCCTCCCAGAAGAAAAGGAAGCAGGAAATCTACCTGGGTGGGCAGGGAAGAGGGGAAGGGAGCCCCTGATGAGAACGGCGCTTACCTGGTGTCCTCTTGGCTCTCTCGGCCTCCTTGGTCCCAGGTCCTTTGCCGTCCAGGTTGCGTTTGTATCGTAGCCACACACACACACCCGTCAGCCCAACGGGGGGGGGGTGGGGACGGCAGCTGGGCGTGTACTAGAGATCAACCTGCCGAAAGCACGCCAGCTCCGGGGGCTTCCTCTTTGGGGCGATCTATCAGTCATCTGAAACCGGCCGCCGCCGCCGCCGAGATACGTGTATTCTGGTGTGAAACCGGCTGTTTGTGTGGGTGTGCCTAGAGAGAAAGGACTAGACGATTTCACTGGGGGTGGGTGGGAGAGAAGAGAGAGAGAAACCCACTTTCCTTCCTCTCTTGTTTCTCTCTTCGGTGTTTGTGCGAATGTGAGCATCGTGCCACAATTGTGTGATATCACACCTGAAAAGCCTGAAGAGGTTACGTGTTTGGACAAACAGGCAGGTGAAGAAATGGGAATCTAAAGGGTAAATAACTTCAATGCTCCACCCCAAGTTTTAAAATGTATTACAGAGATATATTCGAAACAGTGACTCTGACTCAAGGATTATCAGTTGTATATTTTTAAAAGAGAGAGTAATGCAAAATAGCTAAGGGGAAAAATTCTCCCTATTTACGCAAACATGAGCTCAGTTGCTAACACTTGCTTCCGAGTAGTTTAAGCCCTAATGCGTCTTTGCTAGGGAGTAAATCCCGCTGTGCTGGGTGGGATTCAGTTCCAAACAAACCTGCCTAAACGGCAATCTTATGGTGCCTGCTTTCCCGGAGACTAAGGCCTACTGCCGTGGGAAAAGGCTTACTTGCGAGTAAACATGCAGAGCTTTCCCAGCCCTGGCATTTAGGATCACAACTTTGCCACTGGGGATGTGTTGGGTTTGAGTATTCATGGCCGGTGATCTCCTGGTTTTCAATGCTACGAGCGCTGAATTCAGTGGGGTAAATATGTAAATATGCCTAGCTCTGACTCTCAGAAACGTACACCCGGATGCAATAATGAAGTTGAAATGCTATTATTATTATTATTTTTTTTAAAAAAAACACGTGATCGCCATCTTGTCGCCTAGAATACCGATTTGCGTTTCTATGCTGCTTTTGTCCACTTAAGAAATCCCATTCAAATACAATACATTTATGTCTGAGTAAATGCACTGAACTGTCAATCCAATGGGAGTTGAAGGAGCCTTGCAGTCCTTAGACATGCTTACTTGGGAGCCCCATGAAGAAACGTAGTGGGACTTACTTCCGAGGAAACCTGCCACCAGATAGGGGCCCCTGCGCAACTGCCGAGGCCGAATTGGACCCTTGTGTGATTGACAGATAGGGGACGAGGTCGCCCGTCAGTAGAGGGGAGATTCTCCCCCTCCCGTCCCTTCAAGTTTTAGACGCCCCTCCCCCAGGCAGAATATCTAAATTGTTCTCATAATTTCATCTGCCAGGAAGTTAAGAACAACAAAGTGGTGTGTGTGTGTGTTGGGGGGGGGGGGTTCCCCTGCAAAAGTGGAAAGAAACCAGTAGATTATGTTGTGCTTCATCATTTGGAAAAAAGGCTCCCTTCTCTCCCATTTTTTTTGGGGGGGGGATCTTTTAAAATGGAAGTTGAATCTGTGAAAGGGGGACAGACGAATTTCTTATCAATATTTCATAATAACCTCTTCCTCCCAGGATCTATCAGCCACCGACATGGTTCTCCCTTCCCCATCCTCACAACACCCCTGTGAGGTAGTTTAGGCCTATGGAGCCTGACCCGCTCTGGGTCACCTTTGGCAGAGCGGATATTTGAATACGGGTCTTCCCAGGCTGGCACTCTAACCATTGCGTTCCACTGCCTTCTCTAGGGGCAGTGGAATTTTACAGAATTGCAGCATACATTTTTTGAAACTGGTAAATAGGTTCCAGCCCCGAGAAGCCTACAATCCAAAGGAGAGAACAACGGGGGGGGGGGGTGCGGCAAGAACTCCATAAACCCCAGTAAATGCGAAACGCTGGTGTTTCTGTTTAACAAATACATAAAAGAGCCAGAAAGAGTTAAGAAGAAACAAGAAGCCCCGTGCCATTGTGAACCGTGCAAATCTAGCCTCAGATGCAATTCCTTGGGACTCAACCCGATTTTATTTTATTTTTTAAAGAGCAGACTTCTATCTCTAAGGTAGAAATCCATGACCCTGGTCCCTGACTTCCACAGAAATGGGTTCAGGATCAGGGGGGTTTCGCTGAAGACTCAAGACAACGCTTGCTTGAAAAAGAGGCCGGCATCAACGAGCCGGACAAACGCTTGGCGGATCTGGGATATTTGGGTGGAAGCTGTTCTCCCTCTGGCACAATACCAGAAGACGGGATCAGCAGCTGAAGGTGGAGGGTGAGAGATTCAAAACTGATAAAAGGAAGTATTTCTTCACACAAGGTATAGTTAAATTGTGGAACTCCCTGCTCCAGGATGCGGTGATGGCTGCGACTTGGAAGGCTTTAAGAGGGGAGTGGACATGTTCATGGAGGAGAGGGCTATTCATGGCTACTAGTAAAAATTGATATTAGTCTTGATTCATACCTATTCTCTCCAGGATCAGAGGAGCATGCCTATTCCGTTAGGTACTTTGGAGCACAGGCAGGATGGTGCTGCTGCAGTCATCTTGTTCATGGGTTTCCTAGAGGCGCATGGTTGGCCACTGTGTGAACGGACTGCTGGACCTGATGGGCCTTGGTCTGATCCAGCAGGGCTTCTCTTATGTTCTTATGTAACTGCGCTTTGAACCGGCTGCTTAGTCCAATGGGGCCGCATCCACACGTGGCTGGACATTGCAGGTTCGTGACACTAGCAATAATTTGCAACGGGACTGTGCTGTAGTGTAAGGATAGTGCGCGGTATCCAGCGATGGGTGGATGAGGCCCGGCTGTCTGTGGATCTCTGGATCTCACCTCTGCGCGGATCGGCTTGCAGAAAGTCGGTCGGAGGGGGTTTCTTCCTGCGTCCATAAAACCACAGCCAAAAACTTTCCCCCAGTGTCGATTCCTGCGCTCGGATCCTTCTTTTTGACCCACTTTAACCTCAGCTCCGGACTCTTCAGAAGGCGGAGTTCCCAGCGGCCCAAACGCCCTCCTGTAAACCTTGCTTGGTTCTCACGCACCCCGTTGAAGTCTCCCCGCGATCGCTTAACTGACTGTGTGAACCGAGACAGACACACACACACACACAGGTCCTAAAGTTTTATGAAGTTCTGTGAACCAGATCTTGAACGTCTGAATCCGCGGGGAACAAAACAGCCCCGCGCGTTTGAAATGATGAGATGAAATTTCTCTCAGGAAAGTTAGAGCGAGTCCCTTTTGTCCACTGAAACCAGCGCGCGACAACCGGACGTGTGAACCAGTGCTGTGGATGCGTGTACACGTGTATCTGTGATGTCCCGGCTTTCTGTACCACTCCGTTTGGGAAACGGAAGGACTGTGACGGCTTCTGTACCCATGGCCTACGTTGTCTTGGACGTGTGAAGGGGGTGCTCGCGTGACTTCCAGTTCCGAAAGTTTTCTTTGCGGGAAAGGCGCTAGACGATCACTCCATTGTTCCAGGACTGAAGGTGCAAAGAGAGCCAGAAGCTAAGCCCCGATGACCTGGCCTTCGAACAAGTCCTGAATAACTAACCACTGAGTATCCACTGAGTAACTGCAACCAAGGACCGCTGGCTCCGAAGAATTGACGTCCAAGGACCCCGGCACGTTTTCGTTTTCCAGACGAACCCCGGTTCCTCCTCCCAACCCCCCTCCCCATCACCCGCTGCTTTTGCAAAGTGTTTAGAACCGACTAGTAGCGGCTAAGTAATTTGCAAGCCAACCTAGTGAATTAGGATGCTCCTCTCTCCGTTTAATTTATGTTTTATAGTTGGTTTAGCCTTCTGATTTGATTGCCTTAGTAATGCGGGTTGCCTCCAGCTGCTGATGATACAGCTTTAATTCTGTTTTAAAGGTCATGTAAACATGTGCCTGTAGCAGAAGGAATGCAAATTCAATTCATCTCTCCCCCACCTCCTTGAGAAGGAGGCCTCCCATTCCCTCCACCGGCTTTTGCCTGGAAAATATATAATATTCGTACGGACAGCCTCCTTCTTTATTCCCGCAGGGAAAAAGGTAAACCAGTTTTCTTCACTCTATATTAAACTAGTGGTAAACAGTCTATTTGTTCCCTGACAAAGAAAGAAAAACCAGAAGTTGTTTGGATTCCTTATGCTGCCATAGGGTTGCCAACTTGCCCTGCTCACATGAACACATGAAGCTGCCTTATACTGAATCAGACCCTTGGTCCATCACAGTCAGTATTGTCTACTCAGACCGGTAGCAGCTCTCCCGGGTCTCAGGTAGAGGTCTTTCACATCACCTACTTGCCTAGTCCCTTCAACTGGAGATGCCTGGGATTGAACCTGGGACCTTCTGCATGCCAAGCAGACCCTCTAACACTGAACCATGGCCCCTCCCCTTAAGCCCTTAAGATGCCTGGCAAACAGAAATTAGCCTGGTGACATTTTTCCTGGGGTGGGGGGAGGTGTAAGGATGGGCAGGAAGCTTAAACCGGCTTCCTTTCTGCATCTTCAGACTGCTGTAATTTAAACGCAGAGGAGCAGGGCTTGTAAAAAAAAATGGCAACCCACTTTTCTCACTTCTGCAGTGAGAATCCCAACTTCTTTATGAGCAGCCTATGTCTTTTTGTAGCTTCAAAAAAACGGTAGTCATTTAAGTGAGAGAGAGATCTACTTCCTCAGTTTTTCCCTTGTTCATTTTTATTTGTTAATGCTTTTGATCCTGCTTTTCTCCCCTAATGGGGACCCAAAGCAGTTTTTTTGCATTTCTCTTCCTTCTGCCATCTTGTTCTTACATCACCTACTCTGTAAAGTAGGTTAGGCTGAGAGAGTGTCTGGGTCCTTTGATATGACACTTCCGCAACTAGCTTTGACTTCATTTGTAAAAGAGATGGGGGAAGAATAGTGTTTTCTTCTCAAATGAAGCTGGATCTTATTGCCATGTGAACCCAGGGAGCTTCCCTGGCAGAGTGGCCCAGCCACTTCCACCTCTGTGCAGGTGCCACACCTGGGAAAAGCTGATGGGCTTACCTGCAACTGAAGAATCACAAGCTGCTCTCTTAAGGCCTGCTGGGTGAGCAGCACATTCTGGTAGCAAATCATTTATTATCACAAGAATGTGGGGGGGGGGGCTTTCTAAGAGCATAAGCAAAACCATGTTGGATCAGACCAAGGCCCATCAAGTCCAGCAGTCTGTTCACACAGTGACCAACCAGGTGCCTCTAGGAAGCCCACAAACAAGACGACTGCAGCAGCACCATCCTGCCTGTGTTCCATAGCACCTAATGTAATAGGAATGCTCCTCTGATCCTGGAGAGAAAAGGTCTGCATCATGACTAATATCTCTTTTGACATGAATATCCCTCTCCTCCATGAACATGTCCACTCCTCTCTTAAAGCCCTTTAAGTTGGCAGTCATCACCACATCCTGGGGCACGGAGTTCCACAATTTGACTCTGCGTTGTGTGAAGAAATACTTCCTTTTTCCAGTTTTGAATCTGTCACCCTCCAGCTTCAGCAGATGACCCCACGTTATGGTATTTCTGATCATGCCAAAGACCAAATGAGGAGTGTATTTGGGGAAGGGGACTGCTACACTACCAGCCTTGTGATCCAGAAGGGCCTCATTCCAGCTGAAAGACAGTAATGTGTAGTGGCTGGAGTGGCAGACTTGGATGTGGGGGTGTGGGGGGAAAGCCCTGGGTTCAAAGCCATGAAGCTAATTCAGTCTTCCTCACTGGGTGGTTGTGAGGAAAAAATGTGCGAAGGGAGAGTGGGTGTGTTTTGGAAGCTTGTCAACAGGCCTGGAGGAGAGGGGGAATGGTCTGTTATTTTAATACAGGTTTAATGGGATGTTATTGACCAAGTGATGTTGTTCACCTCCATGCCATGAGAAGCTTCCACATTCACAGAGCCCAGGACCCTCTTTACACCTGTATGTACATCCTGGCCTTTTTGTAGAAGTATGCATATGCACCCATAATAGGCCAGAACTGGCCTGATCTCATCAGAGTTTGGAAGCTAAGCAGGGTCAACAACCATGGTCATACTAGGGAGGGGCTGTGGCTCAGTGGTAGAGCCTCTGCTTGGCATGCAGAAGGTCCCAGGTTCAATCCCTGGCATCTCCAGTTAAAGGGACAGGGCAAGGAGGTGATGTGAAAGACCTCTGCCTGAGACCCCGGTGAGCCGTCCTGTTCAGTATAAGGCAGCTTCCTGTGGCCATGTATTTCCACACGTTAAGCTATTAAAGGGACAGGACATTTTTTCTCCAGGCCTGCTGGCAACCCTAGTGTGCTGTCCTGAGCGCCTCAATGGACAGGTAAGATAGAAATGTGATTCTACATTTATGTGTGTGTGTGTGTGTGTGTGTGTGTGTGTGAAGTGCCATCAAGTCACAGCCGACTGAAGGAGACCTCAGCAAGGAGTTTTCAAGGCAAGTGAGAAGCAGAAGTGGTTTGCCAGTGCCTTCCTCTGCAGAGACTCCCTTAGGGGTCCCCTTCCAAATAACTGACCCTGTTTAGCTTCCAAGATCTGACGAGACTGGGGCTATCCTATGATACCTTTCCTTCATTACATTTATTTACGCCTCTTTGTGAATAAAATATACTTCTTTCCTTGCAACTTATGAAATTTGTGCAGATGATGGTATGTGTATTATAGGTTTATAGTGCGCCTAGATACATCATGAAGTGGTGTTTACAGGGTGTTAGTGAAGAGAAGTGGTTTTTATACCCCGGTTTTCTCTACCTTTAAGGAGTCTCAAACTGGCTTACAATCACTTTCCCTTCCACTCCCCACAGACACCCTGTGAGGTAGGTGGGGCTTAGAGAGTTCAATGAGAACTGTGACTAGCCCAAGGTCACCCAGCAGGCTTGATGTGTAGGAGTGGGGAAACCCACCCAGTTCACCAGGTTAGCATCCACCACTCATGTGGAGGAGAGGGGAATCTAACCCGGTTCTCCCGATCAGAGCCCACCGCTCCAAACCACTGCTCTTAACTGCTGCACCATGCTGGCTCTTCTATAGACCTGACTGCTTGACTTATTAGATAGTGGGGTGGACTTTTTCATAATCTTAACAATGTGTCCATCGCTGGAATTTAGCAGCTTTACATATCTTAAAGCCCAGCTATTACTGCAGTGATCAGTATGAAGCACAGATGGGTGTTCTGTATATGGGAAATGTTTGTACCCTGTTTTTCTCCCTGATGGGGAGGGGACCCAAAGTGGCTTACAATGTTCTCCCTTTCTCCATGTTATCCTCACAATAACCCTGCGAAGTAGGCTAGGCTGAAAGTATGTGACTGGCCCAAGGTCAACCAGCAAGCCTCTGTGGTTCAAACCTGTGTCTCCCAGCATCCTTTTCTGACACTCTAACCACTACACAATGCTAGTAGCCGACTCCTTTGATAGTCCTAACCTCTAAAGACATTTGCTAAAAGTGTTATTCACATCAATGAAACTCACTTCCAAGTGTCAAGGTTATGCAGGCTTTACTTGGAAGGAAGCTCTAGCGTTTTCAGTGGAGCTTCCTTTCAGGGCAGAGTACCTGAAAGAAAGAAAGTACTCCTTGTACTCAGTGGGATTTCCTCTGTGTAAGTTGGGTTGCTTTCTCCACTCCTACACATGAAGCCAGCTGGGTGACCTTGGGCTAGTCACAGCTCTCTCAGCCTCACCTACCTCCCAGGGTGTCTGTTGTGGGGAGAGGAAGGGAAGGCAATTGTAAGCCAGTTTGATTCTCCCTTAATTGGTAGAGAAAGTCGGCATATAAAAACCAACTCTTCTCCTGTGTGTGCAGAAAGACTGGAGGCTCGGAAAAATCCTGTTATTTAATATGAGAAACCCAGCAGCTCTGTCCAGAAAACAAGCCAGATTTGCTTGTTTTTAAATGTGGCTTGGCATTCCCTTTCTGTGCTTTGGCAGGGCTTTGTCCCAAATCTGTTGCTTTAACTGGTTTACGGATCGAGGTTTGATTGTGATCCACAAACCTCTTAGGCCTGTGAGAAGTGGCTTTCAGGTTTCCCCTTAGGCGATCTAAAAAGGAGCAAGTCTGAGCAACTTAGTAGTTAATATTATCTACCCAAAGGCTGTGATCCACAAACCGTATCAATCAACTCCAAAGCCTCCTGAATTGTATTCCCCCCACCCCCATGCTGGAAGGCAAATCCAGTTTAAAGCTGGCTGGGGCCTTCCTCTCTGGTGTGAGCCGGCATTTTGCCAATCTATAGTTAAACCTGTGGCTGCGTGTCTGTCATTAACCCTATTTTAGAGGGTTACAAACTCAGCCATGCAGAATTGGCTCCGGGCAAAACTGCTTTTGCTACAGCACAGCTCCAGCCCCCGGGGGTAGCCTTGGTGGAAATTCACCTCCATTGCTTTTGTCCAGATTTTTTTTTTTTTAAAAAAACAACAACCTTGAAGGAGAAACCAGAAAGGGGGTGGGGGGTGGGAAGTAAAAGATCTCAGAGCTGTCATTGATTAGGAACTTCAGTGTCCAGCTTTGACTTCATTTGCAAAAGAGTTGGGGAGGGGGAGGAGAAGAATCATTGGCTCCCGAATGGAGCTCGACCTCTTTGTTATTTTGAACTCCAGAATTTAATAAGCAGCCTTGCAAAAGCCTGCCGGGGTGTGTGTGTGCTGGGGATCTTCTATGAGCTGCTTCAGGGAAATATTCAAAAGGAAGCCACCTCCGATGCAGTCCAGACGTCCAGCTTAGCATTATTTTCTCTCCTGCATGGCAGCTGCTCTCCAAGGTCTCAGACGGCAAGCCTTTCCTATTCTTGCCACCTAAGCACCTTTGGCTTAAAGAGCACCGTCTGTATGCAAAGCATGTGTTCAGCTAAGGACCCTTCCTTGAGGAATCCAACCAGGGCCATGGGCTAATAGCACCGTTGGCCAGAGAAGTCAAGCACCTGGGAGAAGAGCATGTGCACAAACACATCTTGCCCCAGTATTTATCACTGTACTAGGACTTTTAGCAGGAAAAGGTGCTTTATGGCCCATAATTCATACCCCAATTGGGAGTGAGCTTGTCTGGAAGTAAATGCCGCTGAAAGCAATCCGGCCACTTCATGTGCTTCAAAAGGGCCTCTGCGCCATTTGAATGGCTACTTATTGCTCCATGTGGCTCGCATGTGACGTCACCAGTAGTTTCTATGGCCCAAGGCAGGTTTTCAGTAGGGAAGCTATGAATTTTGCATGGAAACAATCAAACATTATGTCCCATTGTGTCGATCAGACATGAGCCGATCGCCAGCTCTGTTCAGTTTGGTACCGAATGTTTTGGATGTGTGCCAATCCAGTTTGCATTACCCCCCCCCCCCCGAACTACGCATGTGCAAAAATTCCACTGATTCAGACAGGCATTGATATCTCTAAAGAATGGTTAGATGAACACTGAATTGTATGACTAGAACATTTATTTGTGACTAATTTTGGGACTGATTTAACTGTCGATTTAAAAAATTGCCTGCCCAGAGGAACAGCAAAGGCGGGGGAGGAGTAGGACTCCATTGGGTTGTGTGAGAATGGTAGGGTTGCCAACTTCCAGATGGTGGCTGGCGAGCTCCCGTTATTACAACTTATCTCCAGGCAACAAAGGTCGAGTCACCTGGAGAAAATGGCCACTTTGGAAGGTGGACTGTATGGCTTTATACCGTCCTTCAAGGCCAGTATTGTCTACTCAGATTGGCAGTGGCCCTCAAGGGTCTTGGGCGGAGGTCTTTCACATTACCTACTGCCAGATCTTCTAACTGGAGAAGCTGGGGATTGAACCTGGGACCTTCTGCATGCCAAGCAGATGCTCTGCCACTGAACAACATCCATTCCCCAACTGATTTCAAAACTTGTATGAAAACAAGTCATACGAATTCTTGGCACAAGGTCTCACCTTTGTCCCAAGGGTCTCAGGACTATGAGTGGTCCCTCACTTTTTATCCTCACAACAGTTCTGTAAGGTAACTTAGGTGGAGGAAGGTTACATTCCCCTCCCCCTTGATAGAGGAGATGCCAGTGTGGCGTAGTGGTCAAGAGCGGTGGTTTGGAGTGGTGGACTCTGATCTGGAGAACCAGGTTTGATTCCCCACTCCTCCACAAGAACTGGGGAGGCTAATCTGGTGAACTAGATTTGTTTCCCCACTCCTCCACATGAAGCCAGCTGGGTGACCTTAGGCTAGTCATAGTTCTATTAAGAGCTGTCTCAGCCCCACCTACCTCACAGGGTGTCTGTTGTGTGGAGGGGAAGGGAAGGTGATTGTAAGCCGGTTTGAGTCTCCCTTAAGTGATAGAGAAAGTCGGCATTTAAAGGCCAACTCTTTTTCTATATCTATACATCTTCCCTGGATCATAGCAAGTTATCTGTGTTTGTGGTATAAGCATGCATGTGACATGATACCCTTATGCATTCAGTCAGAATGGTTCCCATTCCTGGGTCTGTGCTTGCAATCATTCACAGGGCCTGGGATCCTCTTTACACCTGTATGTACACCCTGGCCTTTTTGTGGAAGTATGCTTATGCACCCATAATAGGCCAGAACTGGCCTGATCTCATCAGAGCTTGGAAGCTAAGCAGAGTCAACAACCATGGTCATACTAGGGAGGGGCTGTGGCTCAGTGGTAGAGCCTCTGCTTGGCATGCAGAAGGTCCCAGGTTCAATCCCTGGCATCTCCAGTTAAAGGGACCGGGCAAGGAGGTGAGGTGAAAGACCCCTGCCTGAGACCCCAGTGAGCCATTGCCGGTCTGAGTAGACAACACTGACTTTGATGGACCAAGGGTCTGATTCAGTATAAGACAGCTTCATGTGTTCACGGATATTTGGATGGGAGGACCAGGACTACTGTGCAGAGGAAGGTTATGTCACACCACCCCTGCTCATCTCTTGCCTTGAAAGAAGAAGAGTTGGTTTTTATACCCCACTTTTCTCTACCTCAAGGAGTCTCAAAGCAGCTTCCCTTCCCCTCCCCTCCTCACAACAGACACCTTGTGAGGTAGGTGGGGCTGAGAGAGTTCAGAGAGAACTGTGACTAGCCCAGGGTCACCAAGCAGGCTTCATGTGGAGGAAGGGGAATCAAACCTGGTTCTCCAGATTAGAGACCACCACTCATGTGGAGGAGGGGGGAGTCAAACCCGGTTCTCCATATTAGAGTCCGTCGCTCATGTGGAGGAGGGGGGAATCAAACCCGGTTCTCCAGATTAGAGTCCACTGCTCTTAACCACTGCACCACGCTGGCTCTCCTGGGATTGCCATGAGTTGGTTGTGATACGATGGAACACTTTCCTTTGTGTTAGGAACTCTCTCTTTTACTCTCCTGATCGTTGGTGTAACAGGGTAGCTAGAGGGGCGCTGAGAGAGAGTGGACCTTTCTTGTCTCACCCTCATGCCCACCTGCTCAGTAGTTCATAACTTTGGGAGAGCAACACCCATACATACTTTTGGCTGGACCACTCTGATCTGGGTAGAAGTCACCAATCAAGGCCTGAGTAGGGTGAAGAGGGACCACCTGGCAACCCTGGTGGTGGTGGTGGAAAAGCACTGCTGTTCATATATCACAACCTGATCTACTGGAGTCTTCTGGGCTCCTCCCTCTGGCCCCACTGAGGAATACGGTTGCCAGGTCCCTCTTTGCTACCGGTGGGAGGTTTTGGGGGTGGAGCCTGAGGAGGGCAGGGTTTGGGGAGGGGAGGGAATTCAATGCCATAGAGTCCAATTGCCAAAACGGCTATTTTCTCCAGGGGAACTGATCTCTATTGGCTGGAGATCAGTTGTAATAGCAGGAGATTTCCTGCTAGGAGTTGGCAACCCTACTGAGGAACCAGGATTTTTGACACTGAAAGTCAATAGTGCAATATCAGGCCATGGAATGATTGGTGGCTCCAACCCCAGAATCCCTGGAATTGAAATATGTGGCATTAAAGCTGTTTGCAGTTACTCATTGCCAAGGGAGAGAAATGCAAGTGTGTGCAAAAAAGCAGATAGGTGGAGAAGACCTGCAACCAACACACAACCCAAGCCCAAAAGGCTGAGGAGTAATGAAAGATCAAGTCCACATTTCGGAATCAATGCATTCTAAACAAGTACCCTTTAATAAATTAACAACATCATCTGCAGAACATTCTCATTTTAAACCATAAAAGTCCAAATGCATTTTGAAATTTTGGTTTAGTAAGTGGTCTCTTCATCAAATTTTATAAATACAACTGTCCCACAATACATAGAATTAAAATACCAGAAGCACAGATTAAATGTCCATATATTAGCGAACCATTCCCAGCCAAACATTCTACACATGCTCAGAGGTACTCTCTTTCTTCTGCTTTCTATGCATGCACCTGGGCAGAATTTAGACTGAACCCATGAGAAGTTCTGATGTGCTATTTGGAGTGCTTGACCCAGCTAAGTTCAGGAGGAATTGTGAAGTGTTGTGCCTTATTGGAATCACCAACTGAAGGCTTTTTATTGCCCTGCTGGGGAAGCAGATTATATTCTTGTGTTTGTCTAGATCAGTGGTTCCCAACCTTTTTTTGACCAGGGACCACTAGGACTTTTTTGTTTGGTGCAGGGACCCCAAGGTTCAAAATAAAAATTCCAAGAATTTTAAAATAAACTTTGATCATAACTGTTAGTTAAACATTAAGCTTAGAATAGTATTTGAATATATATATTTATAATAGAGAACTTTTAATTGAAAATATTAATTTATTATGGGTTTATAACTTTGTTTCGCGGACCTTAATTTAGTTCTCGCGGACCCCTGGGGGTCCACGGACCCCTGGTTGGGAACCAGTGGTCTAGATGATGATCCTAGATGCATCTATGCATTGATCTCCTCATACGGATACATTTGCCTTTGATAATTATGCATGCACTTTACAGCCGGTGGGGCTGAGAGTATAATCCAGCAGAGAATTGGTTATCTGTTGGGATGTCACAGTATGTGCGGTGAGGGGGAAGAGGGTACAGTTGTTAATGGCCGCATTGATGTGATGTCACAGGAGGCCAGGATAGCCTTGGCAGGGTAATGGGGTTGCCAGATCCCTCTTTGCCACTGGTGGGAGGTTTTGGGGCGGAGTCTGAAGGCAGGGTTTGGGGGAGGGACTTCAATGCCATAGAGTCCAATTGCCAAAGTGGCCATTTTCTCCAGGGGAACTGATCTCTATCGGCTGGAGATCAGTTGTAATAGCAGGAGATCTCCAGCTACTACCTGGAGGTTGGCAACCCTACAGGGTAAGTATGGGAAGATGGACCTTAGATTTTGAATTCCAAGGTCCACGAGCAAGCTTTGTCCAACCCTTTAGAGCTGAGATGAAAATAAAATATTTGAAGTTCACTGAATTTTCCAGTTTCTTTGTCGAAATGGTCAGCATTCGAATCCTCATGCCAAATGTGAAATTTTCAATTTGAAATTCAAATGCATCCAGCTAGTTGGGTTCCCTTGTTGGTTTTGGCTTTGTCGGGCTTTGGATGTGAAACCTTGTATCAACTGTCCAATATTATTTACTACTGCACGCTGTCTATCAAATGCTCTAAGGCAAAACACATGTCAGCTCTCAAACGCTAGTGTTAAATAGCACTGCACGTCAACCATCAAATCCTGTCCAGTAAAATATACCAATGGGTTTCATGCTGTTTTCCAAGGATCCTTGGAAAGTTTTTCTCAGGGGTTCTGTGGTGAAAATAGCTGTTCGCTAACCTTTGCCTCTCTGCCTCTGCTATACTCAACCACAGGTGCATGCTGGGTATGTTCTAGGGCATAAAATGCCACACAATGTATTTTTGGATTCCTTGGCACACACACACTGAAGTTCTTTGATGGATGTTGAACGTGTCAGCTATCAATGTTGTCCAATGGTAAGTGTACATCAACTGCCACATGCTGCTAAATAGCCTGTATCACATAATGGCTGGGTTCCAAAAGACCACATACGGTGGGAAAGAGGAGTGGAGCTCTCTTTGCCCAAATTTCCATCCCATCTTTGACTTAGATTGGTCACAATGCTGCTGGCTATGATTAGGAGTCAGAATGCATATCACAAGTGGGAAGAGCTGCAAGTCAACAACACAAAAAAGTCTCATTTTCAAACTTTTCTGCTAATCGAATTTCCAGATACCATGTTTAGTTTTCTGCTCTTTTATTTCTATAAGTGACTGAATCAAACAGGGTGAAACAATGAGTCTTAATGTGTGTGTGTGTGTGTGTATGGGTGAAAAACTAAAATATCTCAAAATTACTTAACCTTAGCCATTAAAAGTCATTCCAATCAAGAAGAAGAAGAAGGAGAGTTGGTTTTTATATGCCAACTTTCTCTAACTTTTAAGGAGAACCAAACCGGCTTACAATCGCCTTCCCTTCCCCTCCCCACAACAGATACCTTGTTAGGTAGTTGGGGCTGAGAGAGTTCTGAGAGAACTGTGACTAGCTCAAGGTCGCACAGCTGGCTTCATGTGGAGGAGTGGGGAAACCAATCCAGTTCACCAGATTAAAGTCCGCTGCTCATGTGGAGGAATGGGGAATCAAACCTGGTTCTCCAGATTAGAGTCTGCCACTCCTAACTACTACACCATGCTGGCTGTGAGGGATGATTAGAAAATTCTCTGATAATTTTCCAAGGGAAGGGTTTTCCGCAACTTTGTAATGATTACCAAGTGGGCAGGGGACTGCGATTCAGGGGATAGAAGGCCTTCAGAAGGTCCCAGGTTTGATTAAGAGAGGAGTGGACATGTGCATGGAAGAGAGGGCTATTCATGGCTAATCTGGTGATTATGTTCTTGGAGGAGAGGTATTCATGGCTACTAGTAAAAATACTAGTCATGATGCATACCTATTCATGATCAGAGGAGCATGCCTATTATATTAGGTGTTTTGGAACACAGGCAGGATGGTGCTGCTGCAGTCGTCTTGTTTGTAGGCTTCCTAGAGGCACCTGGTTGGCCACTGTGTGAACAGACTGCTGGACTTGATGGGTCTTGGTCGGATCCAGCATGGCCTTTCTTATGTTCTGATGTTCTTATCCCTGGTGTCTCCTGTTAAAAGGATCAGATACCACATGTTGTGAAAGACTTACAATCTTGGAGAGCAGCAGCCAGCCAGAGTTGACAATACTGACCTGGATGGATGAATGGCTTGAGTCAGTAGAAGGCAGCTTAATATGTTCATAAGGATCATTCTCTTTGTGCCCTTTTCAGTTTGCAACTGGCATGGTAGGGGTAGGGCATGGTTGTTGCTATATTCCTAACAGCAGCAGTGCGAGAGAGCCATGTTGGTTGATGCTCGATAGGGATGAAGTATTATGTCACAAAGGTGCCAGTCAGCATTGGGCATATAAGAACTCAAGACTGTTCAGTAAGCGTTCCAGAAAGAACATTGCATATGCGTCTCTCTGTGTGTTGTGTCTCAGGCAAAGCAAATGTTTGAGCCAGGTAAATGTTTGAGAAGCATTCGGGGGGGGGGGGTGTTCCCATTTTGCATTCACTTGGAGTTTGCTGAAGGTCATGTCTGTTTCTTCTTAGCAAATCAGCATTTTCAAACAGCTAACTTTGCCATTTCCCCCCTCCTGAATTAAGCTCTTTGTAAGTAGACAATTTTATGTTTACCTACATAGAGAACTTCCATCTCTTTGCATCTATCTCTCCCCCCTCCTTTCTCTTCTAATATTATCCTAAGATTTAGGAAATCTTATTTCTTTGGTTGGTAGCAGTGCCGATGACTGAATCAAACTGAAAGTACAGTTGATTGTTCTGGATTGTCCAAAAGCTCGGTACCCCAGGTTGGGTAGAGAAGGTAAAATGATATAACAGAAAACTATTTTTATTTTAAGGCGCTTATGTCAGGGTTAAAAACACTAAAAATGATAAAACAAGGCATAATGGCATCTCATAAGGTTGATAGCCACCTCTGTTAGTCTCTTGCCATGAAAACCCCCAAAAGGGATCACCATAAGTCGGTTCCGACTTGACGGCACTTTACACACACACAAGGTTGATAGACTTAAACCACACTCCATACGTGTTTTGGCAAACAGGCCATCAGGGGTCAAATAAAAACCCATATAATGCACATGCAAGTAATTTACAAATGTATCACAATATATAGATAACTTTATATAAGCCCAGGCATATGTATAGGCCAAAACACGTATGGTGTGTGGTTTAAGTCTATCAATCTTATGAATTGCCACTGTGTCTTGTTTTATCATTTTTAATGTTTTTAACCGTGATATAAGCACCTTAAAATAAAAATAGTTTTCTATTATATCATTTTACCTTCTCCACCCAATCTGGGGTACCCAGCTTTCAGTTATTTAAGGCTGGGTTTCTTCCCCCCTTTTTTTGTTTATTGATAGAGTTGCCAACTAGCTGGAGATATCCTTCTATTACCACTGATCTCCAGCCGATAGAGATTAGTTCACCTGGAGAAAACGGCCGCTTTGGCAATTGGAATTGGTCCCTCCCCTCCCCAAACCCCGCCCTCCTCAGTCTCCGCCCTAAAAATCTCCAGCCGGTTGTGAAGAAGGACCTGGCAACTCTATTTATTGCTCATCTGGACAGTCCAATCCATCCCACCGGAGAGGTAAAATTACCAGGACATCAAGGGGCTTTTTGTTATTTGTAGAAGCCCCCCCTTTTTCCCCTTTAAAAATGCAGCCGGGATCCCAAAGAGATGCTACAGGTACTCTCAGGAGCTTGGATATGTCAAGTGGGATTTTTTTTTTTTTTTACTTTCCTCTGAATAGCTGACACTTTCCCACCAAGTGCTTTTGAATTCCTGTTGACATGCAGAGTTGGGGTGGGATGGAAACTATGGTTAAAAAAATGCTTCAAAAACTCTGTTTTTATTTTTTTCATACAAAAGAAGGAAATAAAGTTCTACAATAACAGTGGTATCCCCACCCCCAATTCGATTTGTCTTCTATCTCATGGTCAAAATAAAGTCAGTATGCATCAAAACAAAGCAATCACTACAATATCACTGAAGCATCATTCAAACTTTTAGCTATAACCATCTCTTAAAAGCTCTCTTAGGTGTGCAGAAGTGGTTGCACTGTTATTTTGGATCCAGGCCATAATCCAGGCCATAATTAGAGATCAGTTCACCTGGAGAAAATAGCCACTTTGGAAGGTGGACTCTATGGCACTATACTCCACTGAAGTCTGTCCTAGGGTTGTCAGGTCCCTCTTCAACACCGGCGGGAGATTTTGGGGGTGGAGCCTGAGGAGGGTGGGGTTTGGGGAGGGGAGGGACTTCAATGCCATAGAGTCCAATGGCCAAAGCAGTCATTTTCTCCAGGTGAACTGATCTCTGTCGGCTGGAGATCAGTTGTAATAGCAGGAGATCTTCTGCTATTACCTGGAGGTTGGCAACCCTAGTCTGTCCCCTTCCCAAACCCCATCCTCCACAGGCTCCACCCCTTAAATCTTTAGGTATCTCCCAAACTGGAGCTGGTAACCCTAGCCATAGTTCAGAAACGTGAAGGCATGATCAATTAAAATTAGCTTGGGCGAAAATTCTGCTTTTTCTTTTTTTCTTTTTTCTTTTTGTTTTGTTTGCTTTATGTATTTATGTGTTTCTGTGTTTGTGAACTGGATTGCATCTATTTCTGTTAATAAAAAAACAAAATGTGTGGGGGGGCAAATTCTTTCTATGGTACATTTTTAGATATTATGGAGAGAGCTCTGAAATATCAAACTTTCATTAAACTATTATTGGATAGCTAGCATTGCTTGGAAGAAAAACTTTGTATGTATGAACATGGCTCTATGGACCAAGGAATGGTCTGAAAGCACATGATAGCAACTTTGGAGAAGTTAAGTGTTAGTTCACTGCCAGATGGGAGGGAGACCTGGGAAACCTATGCACTCAAGCCTGCCTAGAGTTTTATGATGGAAGAAAGGTGAGATAAGCCTGCCCATTCAGTATCCTCAGCTGAGGCCCTGTCCATGGTGTCCTCTCCCTTGAAGGATGGCAGCTAGGGAGCAGGGCCTTTTTGGTAGTGGTGTCCTGTTATGGAATACCTTCCCTAGAAATATCTGTCAGGCACTTGCTCTTTTATCTTTTAGGTGCTAAGCTGAAATTCCTCCCAGCTTTATGAAAACAGTAATATGTTCCCTGATGTTTTAATGTTGCTCATTTTGTTTGTTACATGGTGTGTGTTTTACATGGGACTTGTTGGCTTAATAGTAAGTAGATTTTATTGTCCATTGTGTTATTCTGGATTGTAAATCACTTTACTAGGTGGAAAGGTGGAGTACAACAAATGTCTTCATCTAAATACATGTTGGGGCCTCATCACATAAACATTAAAAGAAGAAGAGTTGGTTTTTATATGCTGACTTTCTCTACCACTTAAGGAAGAATCAAACCTGCTTACAATCACCTTCCCCTCCCCTCCCCTCCCCACAACAGATACCTTGTGAGGTAGGTCTGGCTGAGAGAGCTCTAAGAGATCTGTGACTAGCCCAAGGTCGCCCAGCTAACTTCATGTGTAGGAGTGGGGAATCAAACCCGGTTCTCCAGATCAGAGTCCACCGCTCCAAATCACCGCCCTTAACCACCACACCATGCTGCATCTCAAAGGTGCACGTGAGGATCAAATGCCTGTGACGACGTGATCGTGGACTCTCTCTTTTAATGGCATGTGTTTATTTAATAGGTTAGGTTAAAATAATCTGATGGAGAGCACCTCGTTTCGAACACCCCATCATTCTCTATGGGCTTCACATGTGTTCTGTATGGTTTTTTTTCCGTGTGGCACACCCGGGGTTCTTGTACACCACCCCACCCACCACCACCACCACCACCATGCCTTCCTCCTTCTTTATCTGCTTCTTTATCTGCAGCTCTCCTCTGGCTCCCCCCTCCTCCGCTTCCCCCCCCCCACCCTACGCATTTGATCATTTTTTTCCCCTAGTCCCTTGGCTGAACCAATCTCTTTTCATGCAGAGGATAAAAAGAGAAAGACTTCAAAGTAGGTTCAGGTAATTAACAGCTGAGGGGGAATATAATCTAAACCATCGGCCCTGCTTTGCACCCAGGTCTGCTTTCTGAGCCAGCCGGCCTGGGAGCGCCTATTCCCTGTAGCATCCAGATCTGCTTCCTTCGAACAGCTTTGCCGGGCCTCCAGTTATCGCATCTGCATTTCAAACACCGGGGCTCTGGCATTAATTATTAATTAGCCTACAGTCACCCCCGAGGATTTAAGTTCCAGCCTGCACATACTTATTCATTGACCTCTATCTGAGTTTTTGTTGGGGGGGGGGGAGAGAGAGAGAAAGAGAGAGACAAAACCCCAGCAGAATGTTTAATAATTTCCTTTCTCTCGGATCCTCTGTTCCAGTTTCAGAGAAAGGGAAAACAGGGTATTTTTCAGAGTAGAGGGGGGAAACCGGGGAGGTTGAAAAGCTATTTGTTTACAGTAAAATGGTGTGATGCGTTGCTGGTCTCGGTCTTTTCCGAAGCTGCAAAGAGAATTCTGTTTGGTGGTTTTTTTTGGTGTTTTTTTACATTTGACAAAGTATCTCTCATACACAATATGGCTCCGTTTTAGTTAAAAATATCCCCATATACTACTTAAATATACACCCAGTAGTAGAGTTGCCAACTACCCTGAGAAAAAAGTACTTTCCCTTTAATAGAGGCATACTGGGATTTTATTTACCAGATTATGTTTTTTACCTCCATGCAATAAAAAAGTAAGCAGCTCATTTCCACATATTAAATCTTTTTTAAAGGGACAGGACATTTTTCTCCAGGCCTGCTGGCAACTCTACTCACTGGGCAGTATTTTGGCACAAGAAACTTACAATGAAATCCTAAGTAGAGCTATACCCTTCGAAGTCTATTGAGGTCAAAGGGCTTAGAATACGGTTGCCAACCTCCAGGTGGTAGCTGGAGATCTCCTGCTATTACAACTGATCTCCAGATGATAGACACCAGTTCCTCTGGAGAAAATGGCCACTTTGGCCATTGGACTCCATGGCATTGAAGTCCCTCCCCTCTCCAAACCCTGCCCCCCACAGGCTCCACCCAAATCCTAGAGCTGGCAACCCTAGTTTAGAAGGGTGTAACTGTCTTTAAGGTTGTGATCCTAAGCACATCTATTCTGAAATAAGCCCCCTTTTATACAGTGGAACTTGCTTCCAGAAAAATAGGATTGCAGCCTTATAGGGCCAACCCTGTTACCTGATTCAGGCTTTTTGTTTGCTGGTGTGTATATGCGGCAACATTATTGTGCCCACCAAGGAAAAACAAACCATTTTGTCTACATGGGGCTCCAATCTGTAATCATCAAATGTTTATTTCTTTTACTAGATAACGATAAGAGGGAGAAGTTGAGTTGGTTACTATTCTATGAAGTCCTACAGCATTCACATTCCTGTAATGCAAATGCCTTTCTTACCATGTTTTTAAAAATTACTATACTGTTTAACTTAATATTCAATTGTGTACTATTAGGAAAGCACTCTTGTTAGTGAAATTACTTATCCTTTTTCATGGGGGTTGCATTTTTTGGTTTCATTTTAATGTTCTTGCATTTTAGATTTAATCTCCTGAGCGACTGTAGATATGAAAGTAATTGTATCACCTCCTCCCATTTAAAATTATTACTGAAACATGAAATGTTTGTACAGTTTAACTAATTCCTGAAGGAATGATCATAGTGCAATTAGAAGGTCAGACTGGTTAACTTGTGTTTGACATTCCAGCATTGATTTTTATTTAAGAATTTAAATCTGTGCCCGTACTTTTCAGAATACTTAAGTAGGCTGTATATATGCATGCATGTATGTATTCAGGTTTTGTTTTACTAGGATTTTAGTCGTCCCCCCCCTTACTAGGAATTTTTGCTATTACATTAAAATGTTATCATATTTTATAATCCATTTACTGATTGACTGAATAGTTTTAATCATGATTGTAATCTCCCCTGAGTCTCAGTGAGAAAGGCAGACTATAAATGAGAAATAATAATAATAATAATAGTAATAGTAATAATAGTAGTAATAATAGTAATAATAATACAGATACACACATTTAGGGCATGATCCAGTCAAAGTTGAACACTTTTAGTCCCATTTATTACAATGACAGATTTCCAGCCCAATTCTGAGCACTTGGGCCTGCCCAGTGTGGTGGAAAGCTAGCTGAAATTGTCTGTGCTCTCAGCAGAGGAGAAAATACATAGGAAAAAAGATCACATTCCCAGGTGTGTTATGGTTAAGCTCAAGACCTTTGGTCAAAGGAGCTAGTAAATAAATGGAATGGATTCCCAGGTGTGAAGGATAGGGTTGCCAACCTCCAGGTAGTAGCTGGAGATCTCCTGCTATTACAACTGATCTCCAGCTGACAGAGATCAGTTCACCTGGAGAAAATGGCTGCTTTGGCAATTGGATGCTATGGCATTGAAGTCCCTCCCCTCCCCAAACCCCACCCTCCTCAGGCTCCACTCCAAAAACCTCTCTGCCTGTGGCGAAGAGGGACCTGGCAACCCTAGTGAAGGAGAACATGGCAATAGCACTGGAGTCCACAGCAAGCCTACCACAACCCTGCAATTGTGCTGGTGACGACTCCTTGACTGCCTGGCCATTCGTAGACTCAACCTGCCCACCTCTCATATGCACAATACTAAAAAGGAGGTTACAAAGGGAATACAGCGACCCCTATAGGATGGACTATGGCATCTATTCATTTAGAAAACTATTTTGGCCTGGTGCCTAAAAGAGCGCTATGAATGCACCAGGGAAGTCCCAACGGCATTCCATATTTAAGGTGCTTCTCCTGTAGGGTTGTCAACCTCTAGGTGGTTGCTGGAGATCGCCCGCTATTACACCTTATCCCCAGGCAATAGAGATCAGTTCCCCTGGAGAAAATGGCCGCTTTGTAAGATAGACTCTATAGCAGTGATGGCGAACCTTTTAGAGACCGAGTGCCCAAACTGCAACCCAAAACCCACTTATTTATCGCGAAGTGCCAACATGGCAATTTAACCTGATTACTGAGGTTTTAGTTTAGAAAAAACAACTCATACATTAACATCTTTTGTCTTAAAAGAAAAACACACTAACAGAGCTTTCAATGATACAAACAACTTTTTATGGAAAGATAAAAGTTTGCATTTGGCATGCTTTTGAACAAACTAGTCCAGCTCCTGTATTTCACAGTGGCTCACATCTATAATAAGGAGGTAGCACATACCCATCAGGGCTAGTAACCCATGGTGGACTTTTCCTCCAGAAATTAGTCCAATCCCCTCTTATAGGCATCTAGGCTAGATGCCATCACCACATCTTGTGGCAAGGAGTTCCACAGGTTAATTACATGCTGGGTAAGTGGGTATTCCTCTTTTATTGCGCAGAGGGAGAGTAACTGGTCCTCCGCACCCCAGCAATGTCTTTTCTGGCTACACAGTAGGATTCTTAGGTTCAAGAGTTTGGCAAAAGCATAGCAAGTTACAAAAATGTTACCCGTTCCAAAAGTGATGATGCACATCAGTTCAGCATTCAATAAATGTTCCAAGAGTTCTGTTTGGCATATCCCTGCCCCAGGAATCAGATGGATTGATGGTATCCGACATGCTGTCCGCGTGTCCAGACCACCATATGCACAGTTGTGTGTGTTCCTCTTTTATTTTCCAGGATCTGGGGGGGGGGAGGGAGTTCAAACCTCACTGAGATTCCGGAGATGCCAACTGACCGAAGATTGATGACATCCGGCTTGCAACAGAACACACCAAGGTGACAAATGCTTACAGAGCAGATCACCTGGGGTTCCCTGAGGCAGGATAAGAGTTAATTGCAGGACCATTTGTTACTATGACAACAAGTGGTCCGGCAGAGGGGGGAAGCAATTGCATTTTTTACCAATGTTAATTGAGCCGCATCCTGGAATGTCTTGCAGTTTGATTTCCCCAGCTAGGCCAAAGGCCTGGAGCAAAGATGTTTTAGCAACAAGGACTTGGGGGGAGGGCATTTCCTTGACATGCCTCACCCCAGACAGGGGAGGGAGGAAGCGCTCCGATTGGCCTGCTGGGCAGAGGGGCGGGTGATGTGAGAAATGCCCTCCGGTGAGCGGGGAGAGGGGGAGGGGAGCAGCCTGGCCCCGCGTCCCTTTGGCTTTCTAGTAATGAACTCCGACGAACTCTGTGCTGGGGTGACGGTGCGCGTGCCCACAGAGAGGGCTCTGAGTACCCACTCCGGCACGCGTGCCATATGTTCGCCAACACTGCTCTATAGCATTGTACCCTGCTGAGGTCTTTCCCTTCCCCAAACCCCGCCCTCCTCAGTCTCCACCCCTCCCAAATCTCCAGGTATTTCCCAACCCGGAGCTGGCAGCCCTACTCTCCTATGACTGGTAGGAACCCATGGATAGGGTTGCCAGGCCCCTCTTTGCCATAGGCAGGAGGTTTTTGGGGTGGAGCCTGAGGAGGGTGGGGTTTGGGAAGGGGAGGGACCTCAATGCCATAGAGTCCAATGGCCAAAGTGGCCATTTTCTCCAGGTGAACTGATCTCTATCGGCTGGAGATCAGTTGTAATAGCAGGAGATCTCCAGCTAGTACCTGGAGATTGGCAACCCTAGCCCTGGAACAAATGCTATGTGCAGTGGTGGGTTCACATCTTCATCTGGCGATCCACCACCACTACAAGATCCCTTTCTTGGTCTGTCGCTGCCGGCACAGATCCCATCAATGTATATATGATGTTGGGATTTTTTGCCCCAATATGCATCCCTTTACACTTGCTCACATTGAATCTAATTTGCCATTTTAATGCCCATTCCTCCAGTTTGAAGAGATCCTTTTGGAGCTCTTCACGGTTCGATTTTGTTTTAACCACCCTAAATAATTTGGTGTCATCTGCAAACTTGGCCACCTCGCTGTTCAACAAATTGGCTGATGTCATCATGATGGACATGTGATCAGGACATGAGCAAATGTTAGGGATGCTCGAAGACAATGGCTCAGACCGTGAGAGGGGCTGTGGCTCAGTGGTAGAGCCTCTGCTTGGCACGCAGAAGGTCCCAGGTTCAATCCCCGGCGTCTCCAGTTAAAGGAACTAGGCAGGTAGGTGACGTGAAAGACCTCTGCCTGAGACGCTGCCGTCTGAGTAGACAATTCTGACTTTGATGGACCAAGGGTCTAATTCAGTATAAGGCGGCTTCATGTGTTCATGTTCACCTTGTTGGTGAACAATGGGAACTTTCTTTTCAGTGCTTGGTTCGACTATTTTCTGACCTGTTTCTGACTGTTTGTCAGGTTGCTTTACTGTATTGCCTCCTAATTGTGCAGCACAGCACAACTAGTTTTTTATGTATGTGCATCTCACACAGCCTGACTGAGTTCTACTCCCTTCTCTATCCTCCTCAGCAGGCAATTGTTTCAATAGACATTTCAGTCAGTCCCAAATCATACCAATCAGTCATAAATAAGCGCTGTTTTAATAAAATCCTACCTTTTGATGTTTGTCTGAATAATCCCTAGTGATGATAATGGCTAACGATGGGTTTCAATTAGCAGCATCTTTGCACATGCGCAGTTTTGTAAAAGCCCCAATGCAAGCCGATTCACCAGGCACCCATGGCTGTTCGGCCCAAGCCAAACAGACTGGGTGAGTGGCACATGTCTGATGAGTGGCAGACTGGGTGAGTGGCACACCTTCAAACGTGGTATATTCGACCGTTGAACATATTCACAGTGAAATTTGCAGCATCTTTACCAAATGTTGGTAAATAAAATCCTGGGTTTTACTGCAGGAAGCCATGACGAATAGTGAATGCAGGCAACTGAGAGTAAAAGAAAGCTGAAGGCACAAGTGGACATTTAGCAAAGAGTACCAGCAAATCATCCCAAGGTGGAAGTGGTTTTGGCACTGCAGGATACCTCCACCAGAAAGGGCAAGTGGTTTAGGCTTAGCCCCAGTCAGAATTGGTCCTGCTGCTTGGATATATCTCAATAACAGTGTTAAAATATTTGGATTAAAATTTGGTTCCCTGATTCCTAAAAAGGTTGCCACCTAACAATGACTCTGGGTGCTAGGGGTTTTAAAGGATGGACGTGATTTGCAGAAATTCTTTTCAGGAACCCTGGCACTGAGTGCTTTTAGACATGAAACCTTTCCTTGTTACTTAGAAGAAGAAGAAGAGTTGGTCTTAATATGCTGACTTTCTCTACCACTTAAGGGAGACTCCAACCAGCATACAATCACCTTCCCTTCCCCTCCCCACAACAGACACCCTGTGAGGTGGGTGAGGCTGAGAGAGTGTGACTGGGCCAAGGTCACCCAGCTGGCTTCATGTGTAGGAGTGGGGAAACAAATCCAGTTCACCAGATTAGCGTCCGCTGCTCATGTGGAGGAGTGGGGAAATCAAACCCGGTTCTCCAGATCAGAATCCACCGCTCCAAACCACCGCTCTTAACCACTACACCACGCTGGCTTACTTTTTACAATGCTGTATTCTTGGAAAGCACACATGATATGCGTGGGACTCTGCTACTTGTGGGACTTTTCCCATGTCAGTGGGTATGCATGTGGTGTGTTGCATGTTTGAAAATGCCTTCCCCAAATGCTATCGTGAACATAGCTTTGATATGCAGACAGATTTTATTGTGGAAGTTTTCAAACCTGCAATTTCTCATGTGTACTCAAAAAGCCCTACAGGTTGTACAATGTACAGCCCCATGAGACAGCCACAGCCTGTGCACTTTCTGAACATTTGAATTAGCTTTTAGGGTTTTGTGTGTGTGTGAAGTATACTTTTTAAACAAATGCTGGAGGGTATGTTGCTTGTAATACTGTCAAAGTTTCGTGGCGGACAAGGGCATTTGAGTTTTCTTAGGAGGTTTTTTCCCTTTCTAAAATTAAGCTCCTTTAGAGATTTGATTTTGAAAAAGCCGTCTGTTTCCAAGGCTTCTCTTATGATCATCAGGCCAGAATTCGCATTTCTTCCCCCTCCGCGCTTTCTGGCTATAAAACCCAGGCACGCTTTATTGCTGCCAAAGCAGCATTAATGTGATCGGGCGTCCTCTTGGCAGCGCTCCAACCCTCTACCTCCCTGCTAGCCAAAGGAATAATCTACACGTGTGGCTCCATAATTTTGACTGCCAGGGAATGTATCTGCACAAGCATATGGACCATGCCTCTTGACCCAGAGGCCCCGCCTCTGAAAGCCCTTTCACAGCTCCTGTTGTGATCAGCCTATAGAACCTGATTGTGGCAACCAGGAACGGCTGCTTTCCCACCCCCGCACCCCCTCTGCGTCTGCCAACAAGCTTTGCTGGCAAGTGCCCGAGCCTCAGCGGCAGCCAAATTTGGCTTATTATTTGAGCAACTGTGTAAAAGGCCTCCTGGCCTTTCAACTTGCTTTTTCATATGAGCAGATAAGGCATCGTGAGAGTGCAGGGTTTCCCCCCCCCTCCTTAGCATTTGGAGGCGTAGTACATTGGACTGTTTGGGCTTTCTGCTCCTCTGCTGGGAATCCATGTGGGCTGCGTGCCGGCCCAGGCTCCAGAGTGCGGCTGCCAGTTGGCTGCTTGGGAGGAAGCTAGGGTTGCCAGGTCCCTCTTCGCCACCGGCAGGAGGTTTTTGGGGCGGAGCCTGAGGAGGGCGGGGTTTGGGGAGGGGAGGGACTTCAATGCCATAGAGTCCAATTGCCAAAGCGGCCATTTTCTTCAGAGGAACTGGTGTCTATCATCTGGAGATCAGTTGTAATAGCAGGAGCTCTCCAGCCACCACCTGGAGGTGTGCAACCCTAGAGCAAATGGGAAGTATGAGCAAGCTGCACTTCCTATTTTGAATAAATATTATAACTCACCACGAGGGCTTGATTGTACAATTCCTAGGATAAGTTTGGAGCTCCATTTTTTGCTAGCAGCCCGTTCGGGAGCTCCAAACTTATCCTAGGAATTGTACAATCAAGCCCTCGTGGTGAGTTATAATATTTATTCAAAATGTCTGTAGTTTGTTATAGAGGTCTTTTACATATTTTTGTATTCTCATGTTTATAATTTTGGACTAGGCTGATGAAGCTACCTCGTGTAGCGAAAGTGCTGGAATACTTCCGGAGCCGCGTTACCACCACCTACTTCTCCGTTGTCCGAAGAACATGAAATTGACTAGAACGCAACTATATGCTTCACATGAACTTTTGCATATTTATTAGTATTAAGTTCATTGTTTCTACTAATTTGCTTTGTAACCTCGGTTGCTTAGCTTTGCTTGTTTATCTTGTTACACTCGTGTAATACATTGATTGCACTTTGCTATTTTTGCTTGTTTACTTTTGCCTACTACTGTCTTATTTGACCAATACCCATTACAGTAGAGTGAGTTATTTGTATAACTACCTGGAGGTTGGCAACCCTAGCTTCATGACTGAGCGAGAGCTTGAACCCAGCTCTCCCCAGTTCTAGTCTAGCCTTTTAAACTTCATACTGCACTGCAAAAACACTTGATGCTAAACATTTCATAACAGATTCCCCCCCCCCCACAGAGTTGTCCATGCTTTACTTCATGCACCATCTCACTTGAGTCAGCACGCATCTTACTCTGATGGAGTCATTGAGTGTAAGTCTTGAAGCAATGTACTGCATTAAACTAGAAAGTTTAATAAACTGAAACATGTGAACACTGGCACAGTCATATTTTATTTAGGCAGACTATCTGCAGTTGGCAGACCGAAGCTGTGTTATTCATTAATTTCCAGTCTGGATCCTGTCTTTTAGTCAAGGTTAGACGTGTGGTTGTGGTGTGTCCTCCTGACCACTAGGGTCACATACCTACCAGAAGCCAGGCAATAGAGGAGGCAATGTATTTTTGTGTATAGGTAGGGTTGCCAGGTCCCTCTTCACCACCGATGGGAGGTTTTTGGGGTGGAGCCTGAGGAGGGCGGGGTTTGGGGGAGGGGAGGGACTTCAATGCCATAGAGTCCAATTGCCAAAGCGGCCATTTTCTCCAGGTAAACTGATCTCTATCAGCTGAAGATCACTTGTAACAGCAGGAGATCGCCAGCTAGTACCTGGAGGTTGGCAACCCTATGCCTAGGTAGGGTTGCCAGCTCAATGTTTGGGAAATATCTGGAAATTTGGGGGTGGAGCCTGAGGAGGGCGGGGTTTGGAGAGGGGAGGGACTTCAATGCCATAGAGTCCAATTGCCAAAGCAGCCTTTTTCACCAGGGGAACTGAGATTCCTGGAGGAACTTTTTCACCAGGGGAACTGCCTGGAGATCGGTTGTAGTAATGGGAGACCTCCAGCTACCACCTGGAGGTTGGCAGCCCTACTTATAGAAGCATTGTTGTTTTCCCCCAAAACGGGCACAGCAAGTCTAGTGATCAGCCTCCACCTTCTTTTACTCTAAGCTGCCTTTTACTGAGTCGGGCCATTGGTCCATCATGATGGCTATTGTTTACGTGACTGGCAGAGGCTTTTGAGGGCCTCAGGCAGAGAAAGGCCTTTCCTGAGGTCTTTTTAATTGGATGTGCCCGGGACTGAACTTGGGACCTTTTGCATGCAAGTCATGTGCTCTGCTATTGAGACCCAGCCCCTTTCCACAAAGGAGAAAGCCGAGCCATGCTATTAATTCACAACATCAATTCCCTGAAAGCTGCAAATACTCGGGGTGGTCTCTCACCCTTCTTCGCAGATTCTGTGACAGGGCTGGCACAGGCTGTGATATTTGTGCAGTGTTCAGTTGTGATGGTCGAAGATCTGCAGCGGATCCAGCCTGAGCTTTGCAACGAGTTTTCAGTTCCAGCCCTTTAATAGGGGAGAAAACGTCCCTCTTCTCAGTGGTGCACATCTGTGGTTATGGATCCAGTGTTTTATGTTGGAGGATGTTTCTTTCCCATGCAGGCTTCTGCAACAGGATATAATGTTTCAAAACCAGGACACTTTCTAAAATAATTGGATATTGGTGCGTGGCTCTTCCATACTGTGTGGTATCCAGGATACAGAGATGTTCTTCTTCATGTGAGAACAGGCTTCTGTGCACTGCTCTTTTCCTTGCATTGGATCTTTGCTCGAGGAAATTCAAGTTGAATCAGGGACTCTCTTCTGCATTCAGAAGTCTGCTTCAGGGACCCTTTTCTACATTTAAAAGTCTGCTTTGCACAGCCATTTCTGCATTGAATTCACATCCATGTTTAAAGCTGCTGAAGTAGTGCCCCCACCCCTCTTCTGGCCATGCTCTCTGGATTAGTTTTGGTTGGTTCTCTTAAGCTTAGGGTTGCCAGGTCCCTCTTCGCCACCGGCGGGAGGCTTTTGGGGCAGAGCCTGAGGAGGGCAAGGTTTGGGGAGGGGAGGGACTTCAATGGCATAGAGTCCAATGGCCAAAGCAGCCATTTTCTCTAGGTGAACTGATCCTTATCGGCTGGAGATCAGTTGTAATAGCAGGAGATCTCCATCTAGTACCTGGAGGTTGGCAACCCTACTTGAGCTGCACAGAGCCAGTTGTCTTTGTGGGCTGTTCACCCTCAACTGCATTCCTTTTGTGTTCCCAGTTGCAAAGATATATGCTGGTTTTGTGTCTATGCAATTGGTAACATCGGTCTTAGCTGGCTGGCTAGATAGCTACTGTTGAGGCTCTATGGGATTGTTGGGCTTAATGGTGATGGACGTTTTCTCAGATTTCTGATTTCAGGTGGCTGCAGCATTTATAATTCCTATGGCTGGTGCTAGGGGATTGGCAGCTGTATCTATGCCTTTTTCAAGCATTGTCTTGAACTTTTATAATGTCAGGATTTTTAGTGGCTTCAGGTTGAGAATTACCTGGAGATTTTTTGGGGGGGGGGATCCTGAGGAGGGTACAAATCTATGGTGAGACCACACTTGGAATACTGTGTACAGTTCTGGTCACCACACCTAAAAAAGGATATTGCAGAGCTTGAGAAGGTGCAGAAAAGAGCAACCAAAATGATTAGGGGACTGGAGCAACTGTCCTATGGGGAGCGGTTAAGACGCTTGGGGCTGTTTAGCTTGGAAAGAAGGCAGATGAGGGGAGACATGATAGAGGTCTATAAAATTATGCATGGTTTGGAGAGAGTGGACAGGGAGATGTTTTTCTTCCTCTCCTATAATACTAGAACACGGGGTCATCTGCTAAAGCTGGAGGGTGAGAGATTCAAAACAGATAAAAGGAAGTATTTTTTCACACAACACATAGTTAAATTGTGGAACTCCCTGCCCCAGGATGTGGTGATGGCTGCCAGCTTGGAGGGCTTTAAGAGGGGAGTGGACATATTCATGGAGGAGAGGGGTGTTCATGGCTGTTAGTTAGAATGGATACTAGTCATGCTGCTTACCTAATCTCTCTAGCATCAGAGGAGCATGCCTATTATTTTGGGTGCGGTGGAACACAGGCAGGATGGTGCTGCTGCACTCGTCTTGTTAGTGGCTTCCTAGGGCACTTGGTTGACCACTGTGTGAAGAGACTGCTGGACTTGATGGGCCTTGGTCTGATCCAGCAGGGCCTTTCTTAAGTTCTTATGTAGGGTGGGGTTTGGTGAGTGGAGGGACTTCAGTTAGGGTTGCCAGGTCCCTCTTCGCCACCGGTGGGAGGTTTTTGTGGTGGAGCCTGAGGAGGGGAGGGACTTCAATGCCATAGAGTTCAATTGCCAAAGCGTCCATTTTCTCCAGGTGAACTGATCTCTATCGGCTGGTGATCAGTTGCAATAGTAGGAGATCTCCAGCTAGTACCTGGAGGTTTGCAAACCTAACTTCAATGCGGTAGAGTCCAATTGCCAAAGCAGCCATTTTCTCCAGGGGAACTGATTTCTATTGCCGGGAGATCTGTTGTAATAGTGAGAGATCTCCAGCCACCACCTGGAGGTTGCAACTCTAGGCTTGAATGGGATGTTTGCAAAAATGTTAGTTGCAGCAGGATGAACGTGAAGGTATCCACCCAAGCTGCTGCCTCACCTGGACGCCAACTCTAGTGTAACTCATGTTTACACAAGTTGGGGCTCAGTAAATCAGTTTACTGTTATTCCCAGTACGTGTTTGTAATGCTGTTTCTTTTGTGCAGAATGTTGCTCTTTAACAACAAACTGTTTTGCTCACAACATAAAACACCAGGCATAGCTAAGAGGTCTTTTGAGAGTATTTCTCAACTGTGAGTATGACAGGCATGCTTATGATTATCCATGTATATGCATTTAATCTTCAAACAATATCTGTGTGTGAAAAGTGGCACTGGTGTTTACACCAGTGCAAATCACATGTAATTCTTGGCGATAATTGAGTTGGCAATTATGGAGTGAATTAACTTTCTATAGGTTTTTTTTTTTTTTAAATGCCTGGTGTATATAAAATGTCTCTCAAGATTTGTTCCCATGTAATGCTGCGGAGAGAAAAGGAGTAAGAGAAAAATGCCAACAAATCGGGATTTTGAGAGTCTGCCAACCCCAGATATACAAGGGAGAGCAAGTCCTATCCACGGAGGATAGACCAATCAACTGCTGTTGGCATATGGCTTTCATGAACTTGACCAACAGACCTCTGAGCTGAAGGACTTCAATGCCATAGAGTCCAATTGCCAAAGTGGCCATTTTTTCCAGGGGAACTGATCTCTGTTGGCTGGGGATCAGTTGTAATAACAGGAGATCTCCAGCTACTACCTGGAGGTTGGCAACCCTAGAGCAAGTTAAGTCCCTGCAGCATGCCAGTGCCCTCTTTGCTTGGGGGGCTGATGGAAAGGCCCTTATTCTAGGGTTTAAATGTGGGTCTTGGGTCTGGAAAGGCTGAAGTCTACTGTAAGGCGCTATTTAACCTGACTGTGCAGCAAGTTCATGCAGGTGTTCGAATCACCTCAGGGTGACATTTCTCTCTCTTCCCCTGCGGTAGCTTGATTGTATTTCCCTGCCAAGAGAACTTTACCCCTCTTCAGATGCGTGGCAAAACTGGCTTCCCAAGAAGTTCACCTTGGCACGGTGGTAACTTGCCAAGTGGTAAATGATTGTATTTGCTCCATAACAGGGGAAAAAAAGGGGGGAAGAGGGATTTCATGGGAAGCTGTGGGGCAAAACCAGCTGGCTCAAATATCACCATATGTAATTTCTTTTAAAAAACAAAATGCACTCCCCACGCAGACGCACAGCTGACCCTCCCCAGACCCACTCGGCGAATTCATTTATTTAGTTCCACCCTGTCCGCTTTCCTCACAATGGCTCCGTCCCCCTCCCCTTCCCCAGCAGCCACCGCCACACACAGCTTGCTGTACAGGGACTCCATTAATCCTACATTTCCTAGATGGTATCTGAGTCACAGTGGGTTTCCACAGAAATTAATTTGTCCTGACAACAGGACTAAAGATTGGAGTCCAGGGATCGCTTGGCATATTCCCTTTAAACCGAGCACAATAATAAACAGAAGGCTGATAAGGACAGTTCTTAAAGACCACACAGAGGAGCGGCCGAGAATAGACTGACTCGTTGGATATATCGGCGGATCCGTCCGATAACTGGCATGCCAGAAGCTCCGTGTTTGATAGGGAAACAAGCAGCCGGGATTTATGTATGTTTCGATAGAAGAGCAGCAGGCTGAACAAACCTAATCTGGGCATATGCATTTCTAGTTACTTTCAGGTATAGAATAATTTCCAAACTTCTACTGGAAAGATTCAAAAAGAGGAGTTTTTCATGTATCTATTTTTTTAAAGACAGATCCTTATGGGGCAAAATGGGGCCTCTAAATATTTAAAAAAATTCCAGGTGTTTTTACCTTAAAAAAAATCAGAATATCCAGTCTGGATAATTTTGTGTGTATGAGTATATGGAAACTCCCATGTCCTGTGATATTTTTAAAGTCAAAGGGTGTAAGCAATAAATATATATGTTTGATTTATTTGCTGTGTAATTATATTTTTAATCCACATGATGCTGTGTGTGTAATATATATTATTGAGATTAGATGGACTAAAAAAATCTATTAAGCAAGTGTGTGTGTATAATATATATATATATATATATATATATATATATATATATATATATATATATATATATATATATATATATGGAGCATGACTTTATTTTATTTTTCCATATCTACTTCACCTTTCTACCACAAGGAAGCCCAATGTATCCTGCAGCAATACAACCATTAAAGCAACATAGTCATTAAAACTTAATAACACACCCTGCAACATGTCGTTGACGAAAAAGGCAACGGTCTTGTAGACATATGACACCTCTATTGTCACGTCAAAAGATGTCACTTCCTGATGCACTTCTCGACACCCGCCCCCTTCCTTATACATTGCTGAAGGCACTTCTCTGCAAGATGTATTGATGCATTTTGTAATTGCCTGTCCTCTCCTGGGTTTGTGTGAAGCAAAGCATGAGTATAAAGACTCCTCTGTTTGGTTTTGTTTTAAATGTAAGAATGTTTAGTAGCAGGTTCAATCTCACAACTGATCTGGTAGTAGGGGTGGCCAGCTCCAGATTGGGAAATACCTGGAGATTTTGGGGGTGGAGCCTGAGGAGGGCAGGGTTTGGAGAGGGGAGGGACTTCAATGCCATAGAGTTCAATTGCCAAAGTTCCATTTTCTCCAGAGGAGCTGATTTCTATCGCCTGGCGATCAGTTGTAATAGTGGGAGATCTCCAGCCGCCACCTGGAGGTTGGCAACCCTATCTGGTAGTTCTGATTGTAGGAGAGCTGTCCCTCACATTTAGCTACATTTACTGTTTGGATAGGCAGTTAGTGGGGAAGAGAAGGGGAATTGATGCAATGGTTACACTTGTGATTTTTAAAATGTGTGGTATAGTCATTATGGTGTTGGACTAGGAGCTTGGAGGCACCCTTTGACATGGAAGTTTGTTGGGTGACCTTGAGTCTGTCACACTGTTGGCCTAACCTACCTCATGGGGTTGTTGTTGTGATGAATGATGTTGTAAGGTGCATTACGTCCACGTTTTGGAGAAAAGTGGGGTATAAATGTCTAAATAAGCCCTAAAACCTCTCCAAAGACAATACAGGGACAGTGATTTGCAAAGGATAGTCATCAGGAAAATAGGAACCATCCTGGTCAATAGGGTAACTTGGAATATATGGAGTGTTGTTTATTTCCTTAAGAAATGTATGTCCCATTTTTCTGCACATGGACCGTCTAAGTGCTTAGAGCAGATTTAACAAACTTGCAAATAGAATAAAACAATCGACAGAAAAAATTTCCCAGCTGGAAATCAGTAGCATCAGTCTTCTAGCAATCAAATTCAACAGATCAAAGTTACATACTGTTAAAAGCATAGGAAATAACTCTGGGACTGAACAGCTCTGTGTAATAATGGCCCCCTTTTAAGCACTGACTGCTTTAAGAATACTTGTATACCTGTGTTTGTTTGGTATATTCATTCTCTCTCTCTCTCTCTCTCTCTCTCTCTCTCTCTCTCTCTCTCTCTCTCTCTCTCTCTCTCGTTTCTACATTAAAGATTTTTTTTAAGTTGCCTGGAGAAACACCTAGCATTCCCCCACATTTTTTTATGCGATATGTTAAGTGGTTAGGTAATGCAGAAGAACGTTTTAACATGTTGCTTGTTTGTCAATAAGGAGTCTCAGTGCTTGAAGAATTGTGATTTATGGGGCTGCCAATAAAATCCATTTCAGCAGATTTACGAAAACACCATAATATTATGAACAGGCTACATGATGAAGTAGAATGTACGTTGCTTAACTTTTCCCTACTCAGACATAGAATATCTATCTGAGAAAATGATGTATCATGAAGAGGCAAGTTTAGACAGAAGTAGAAAAATGGTTTAAGGTGCTGGAGGGGTTCCCTCACCCCCTTTATTATTAGGGTTGCCAGCTCCGTGTTGGGAAATACCTGAAGATTTTTTTGGGGCGGAGCCTGAGGAGCGCTGGGTTTGGGGAGGGACTTCAATGCTATAAAGTCCAATTTCCAAAGCAGCCATTTTCTCCAGGGGAACTGATCTCTATCGGCCAGAGATCAGTTGTAATAGCGGGAGATCTCCAGCTACTACATGGAGGTTGGCAACCCTACATATTATCCCTCCCCACCCCCAAATGAAGCCCAAGTTGACTTTTAATGACCAAAGCACATTATTAAATGACAACTTCTTTGGTATTGAGACGGGGAATATGTACATGTGTTGAAAGCAAGGTGATAATACGCTTGGCAAGGATAGTTTCTGCACCTCAATTGGATAAGTCAAATATTACTTTAATACTGATGTTTCCCCCTCAATGAAAATTTAATGGCAGACTTTTACATGATAGTCTCCAGCTCAACAAAAAAGAATAATAATTGAGTAAGGTACATTTTTCCATCTGCTGATTTTTTTTTTAATGTATATGCTTCAGATAAGAAAGAATATTAAACTCACAATGCCTGGGGAAAAACAAAAGAAGGTAATGAGTCCAAAATAATCACGCAGAAATGATCTTTTAGGACTAGGGTTGCTTTTGGAATTTTCCTCCTCTGAGTTTCTCCCCAGATTTTACAGTTTTGAATTCTGTCGTTTCTAAATTGGAAACTGATGTATTAGGAATTCTACATGGTTTAATTTTTCATCTCTGAATTTTGTACAGTGTGTTATGCAAGCATTGTTCCCTACCATTTTCAATTCATTGAAGCCTGCTCCCTTCTGTTACTGATGATCTATCTCCATGCAATCTTACATATGACTGTGTCAAGATTTTTCTGGCTTTTACATTGTGAATGCATGTGTGCTTGGGTACATTGATTAAATATGCCAAAAGGCAGCCTTCATGTGATTGTACCTGTGGCTGTATCAAGATTCTTTTTGTGTGGTGTTTTATTGCAGCCAGAGAAGTGCATGGGCACATTGATAAAATGCCATACTCATAAAACCTTGATGCTCTTTAGGTGCAATCCCCATTGAGATTGCTTTTTTGCAGTGTTTTATAAATATGCACTTGCACATCAGTAACACAGAGTGGGGAAAGATGCAAATAACACAAGGAGTTCTGCTCCAGTCCTGACATTCACAGCCCATTCCTACTCTGAAAGGATGAAAGTTTTTTGGAGGCTAGTAAAGGGTTACGCTGGCGTAAGTGGCACAACTGCTGCCGGCCATGCCATTTATGCCATCCAGGTTGGCACGGACACTGGTGGGGGACCTGGGCGCTCATCTCCTGGTGCTGCTATGGCAGCACCACCCAGGGACACAGGCTGGGCCTTCCACCGGTGTCCCACCAGTGCAAAGTCCCACACCAGTGTCCCAGGGGCGTTCCCGGGGCGTGCTGGGGGGCAGCGCTGCCAGTTGCAGAGCTGCTTTTTTTGCTGGCGCAGCCTCGTTGTTCTCAATGGGGCAAAATGCCTCATTAAAAAATAAAATAAAAAGCCAATGAAAGGCTTTTTAAAACCTTTAGGCAGCCGGAGAATGGCTTCGGAGTCACGGCGTGGCACCTTGGCCATTCCGTTCCTAGCCACCGAAGGCTCAGGAATGGGCTGCCCTTCTCCTAGTTCATCTGATAGTGAAGAGGAGTGGAATGCAGCTTAGAGAGAACTTTTGGACCAGTACAGGACCTGGATAATGAAAATCTGCTCACCCCAACTCAATATGAAGCGATCTAATCTTGCTTCTGTGTTGTTACATGAGGCTGTGTGTGGCACAGTCTGTTAAGGAAGAGTTGAAGATCTGAGATGTTAAAGTTAAGGCACTAGATAAGCCTATGTTACACCATCTACTAGCAGGCAATGTGTTACTAATTTGTAGACCAGCGAAGACAGAGGAGAATCATGGGGCTGATTTTGCTGTGAAAATTACTGCTTTTATGGTTTGCCTACTTAATAAGCCCAGCAGGTGGCTAAGATGGTTCCAAAAACAAATTCACTCAGTATGGTCACACAACAGCATTGTTTGAAAATAATCCACAATAGGACAACAACTAATATGTTGAATACACAAATGGAAGCAACGTCTACCATGGTGATCCTTTGAAGGTCCTTCTTAAAGAGTGTTGTTTTGCATTTCCTCCTAAAAAATAAAGCACAAACGGAGGGAAATCTCTTGGATAGGAGAGAGTAGACAGTAGAGTCACAACAGCAAGGCCACTGCACCATCTTGCTGGAGGTTATTACTGCCTTTGTGAAAAGGATATTGAGCAGGAGTCTCATCAGATTTCATAAACAAATACAGGGAGAGAAGCATTTTAATGCAGACTCCATGGCAGAATTTGCAGTACAAGTTTGTGAGCAAGAGAGTAGATAGATGCCTGTCAATTTCTTCATGTTCATCTGTGCTAGAAACAGGTTGCATCAGTAGGGTTGCCAGGGGGTCGCGAAAAATTTGGCAACAGTAAATGGTAAAATTATATGTATACCAAAGAATTGTTTTAAAATAAATTTCTTTATGTTTTAATATCAGTAAATGTTTGATTTGTATACCTATTTTATCTCCTGATATACCCAGGGTCACTTAAAATTTCTCGGGCGAAAAGGGGTTGTGAGTGGAAAAAGTTTAAGAAGCCCTAGTATAGAGGATACCTTGTGCCTATAAATTACGTATCACGCTCTCCTGACCTCTGTAAACTCAATGCCAGGAGCCAGGATAATTACCATTTCTGAAGATTTCTGAATATTGTTGATGGGCATTAATTCCCCCCCCCAATTCAGATAATTCATAACAACCATATGAATAAATGGAGGTATTATATCCCACCTTGAACCATGAGGAAAGGTGGGATATAAATGTTTTAATAAATAAATAAATGTCAGATTAGGTTTTGACTGATTAATAGCCAAATGCTCATCCATATAGGTTTACCCACCACTGACCATCTCAACTAGATGTGTATCACTTAGAATTCTTGTACGTAGGTGTGTGCCGTGGAACGCTGCATCTTCTCCCTCCTGATAAAGTCTGAGCTACTGTGTTTTTCCTGAGCGTTCAGGTGCTTGAATTGCTGGAGGCACCAAATCAACCTGCTTGCAAAAAGCCTGGTGTTTATTATGCCACCACCTTGGGAAAAGAAGTAAATATCGGCCCCATGAATGCTCTCAAAAATTAGTTTACACGTTAAGTCTTAATCAATTACAGCTAGCGTGCTTTCAAAATTAAATTGAGAACAGCTGAGATTTTTTGTATTTGTCACACTTTAAAAACTTCATTAATTGTGCCAAAATGGAGAGGGTTGGGGTGTGTTGTGGAGGCAGGATTAGAGGAGAACTGGATTTTTATAACAAACTGGTTACCTTCTTTATAGCATCTCTTTCTGATTTTCAGTGCTTGACCAAATTATTTTGCAAAGCTTTTGGAGTTTGTAACTCTGGGATGACCGAGCAAAGGCTCCCCCTTCTCCGCGACGGGGATGAGTTTGAACTTCTTATTCCTGTTACAACCCCAGATTCCAGTTTCAGTGTCTCTTCTCCCTTGTACATATGAAAACCGTGCTTCTTTTCATGCCCGTGTCAGCACCAAACATTTCCTGCAAAATGTATGCATTTGCAATGTTGTTAAAAATAAAATTAATGTTATTATGCATAAATGACATGTGTTGTATGTATAGATTATATCTAGTTATGTGTACATGATACAAATGAATTTTCCAACCCAAACGAATCTTCCAACCCAATACTGAAAAACTGAAAACCGAAACGGCTAACAAAAACATAGAGCATTATCAACAGAAATGAAAGAGGGAACCCCTACCTTTCCCAAACCTTCCTGTCGTGAGAATGATCCCATGCATTTCAGTGGACCGTGGGCACAATCCACCAGTAAGGTCTCCTGCACAAGTCTCCCCGCAGAGGCTGGGAGCTACATAGAAGCAATGGGGCAGGGCTCTTGGACAACTCGCACTGATTTGACAGGGGCTTGTGCAAGAGATCTTCCCTCTGAATTGTGCCCCAAGCATTTTGAAACAAGGGACCAACAAAGGCCTTCTTTGCTCCCCTCCACACACACATGAACAAACATTTCTCTAGCTTGCTTTATCTACTGGGCATGTTTCGTTGATTTGATTGGAGTGACTTTGTATTATTTGATGCTCTGATGAGATAAACAGTCAACTTTTGAATATATATTTTTCTTTCCATTAGAATACAAGCTCATGGAGGCTTCACCCTGCCTGCCTCTTGCAGGCTGATTTCCCCTGGGACTCATTACAATGCTGCTCACACCGGCAGTCACCTACACTGTTGAACTTGCTATCAAATAACCTTCAAAACGTTACTAGTTATTATGTGTCATAGGCCAGATTTATGATAAAACTAACTTTGAAATGAGTGTGAATCTTTTGACGCTTTTGTTTCTTGTCAAGTTTTTTCCCCCTCCCTTCCCAATTTCCTTGGATTTAATTTTAAACTGGGAGCTTTATTCTGCCCAACTTTATTCCTGCTTACCAAAGAGATTTCTCCTTTCTTTTCCTGGATCCCGCTTCTTCTTAAAATATGATTTCAGGGTGATATTTTAGCCCTGTTTTTAAGGAATGCAAAGTAGAGAACATTGGTCTTAATGTTGCTGAATGGTTCTCTGGAGCTGTTTAGGCATGAAAAGCCTTCCTCTGTGGTTAAAATTTGTGCAAAAAACTCAAAGCAATGCTAGTTATGGTTTCTGTAGGGAGCATAGGCCAATGAGGGATGTCAAAGAGCTCCTGAAGCATTTTGGGTGTGATTGGCAATTTCCTCTGTTTTGTCCTTGAGAAGCTTTGGACTAGAACTAAGGGCCAATTTGTTCAAAACTGAGCACCTCGACATTGCAAATAGAAAACACGTTGATGTGCCATGGTCCTCCCACCCCAAGATTTTTGGTAAGCATTATTTGTGAAAGGCCTGATATTATTAGAGATTCCTACTGCTTTGCAGAAACGTTTACAGCATTCCATCGAAGGCAGGCCATGACAGTAAGGCAACTTTGGGAACTGGTTTATATTTCTAGTGGCCCAAGCAACATATTGATAGACTAATGGTCAACATGTCTTTCCACTGACCCACTCCAAAGTTGGTTCCACTGAAGTATTTATGGTAGATCCATGCTATGGCTAGATGCTCATTGCACTGCCTTCTCATTAGTGCTAACTAATTAATTAATTTTCATTTATACTCCACCTTTCTCCTCAACGAGAACCCAAAGAAGCTTACATCATTCTCCTCTCCTCCATTGTATTGCCAAAACAGCCTTGAAGACATGAAGCTGCCTTATACTGAATCAGTATACTGCCTTATACTGAATCAGACCCTTGATCCACCAAAGTCAGTATTGTCTACTCAGACTGGCAGCGGCTCTCCAGGGTTTCAGGTTAAGGTCTTTCACATCACCTACTTGCCTAGTCCCTTTAACTGGAGATGCTGGGGATTGAACCTGGGAACTTCTGCATGCCAAGCAGAGGCTCTACAACTGAGCCACAGCCCCTCCCTCTCTTGTGAGTCAGGTTAGGCTGAGTGTGTGTGACTGGCCAAAGGTCACCCAGCAAGCTTGCATGGCAGAGCAGAGATCTGAACTGGACCCCTCCAGATCTTAGTCCAAAACTCTAATCACTAAATCCAGAATAGCCATCACTAAAAACCAGAAGGGAAATAGGTGTCCTATACAATGTTGAAAATTCAAATCACTGTGAAATTGATTAAATAGTTCCTGTGTCCCCCAAAGAACTCTGGGGAGTCACACACCTGTGTCACATTAAACTCTTGCAGGGATGCTTATGAACCTAATCTGCAAGAAGAATTCATTCAATCACACTAAATGGCTGTATCCCAATCAGAACAGTATCGATTTTTCTAGCCACTCAGTAGCTTCACACCTGCATGGTGCTGCAGCTGTGGTCTTAACATACAGTCGTTAAATTAAGGAACATAATGGCTACAGTGTACCACATGCAATCTTCCCCTGCCCTCATAAACTTACTGTTCCTTATGCAAAGCTAAGGAATATCCTATCATAAGCAACGGGAGCTAGAACCAGGAACCTATAGATCTGTTTAGTGCAGTTCCATGTGGTGAGCGGCCAGCCTAGCAAGGTGAAGTGTTCCCTAGGTAGCACAAAGTGCCCGGACTCCAGAGTGACTTCGCCTACTAAGGTTGGTCAGTTATTGACTAGGAAGAACTATAAAGAGTTCCAGTTCAGATAGCAACAGACCTTAATGGACCAGATCCCTGGCGCATGATGCCTAGCTTCCACTTTCCCACCTCTGACTTCCGGATCTTGGTTCCCAGCTCTTGTTCAACTATAGGTGTAGTATCAATAGTGCATGGCTCTGCCCTTCCAGTACCAATTCAGAGTGTGTACTCAACTGACCCACACCTGCCCTATTGTGTTCCCTCGCCTTTGCTTCTGGGGCAGTGTCTCTGTCCAGCCAGCAAATCAGGCAGAAATTGATGGATTCATGCTCATTCCCATACTCTGCATCCAAGCCCTGTCCTGAATCTAAAATCCATCTCTCATTGGTGATAGCCAGGTCAATAGGTGTGGACAGCAGAATCTGCTTCTAAGGAATTACACATCCCATGCCAATTTGTTTTTGAGCAGCAATATAGCACCACTAATTTAAGCAGTCTCCCTATGCCCATGAGCAAAGTGGCTGTTACTGGCTTAGCCTTTCCTTTCCTTTCTCAGAAGTTGGGCAAATGGTCAAACAGCAATGAATGTGTGAAAGGGAAGAAAATGGAATCATGTCATTTCTACTGCCCTCCATGTTTGGATTGGAGCTTGTGCACAGGGGCCTACACATGCACATCAGTAACATGAGTACCATACGAGGTTGGTGTCAATATACATAGCTCTGAAAGGTTCTTGGGATCATCATGTAGAACTATAGCACTCATGTTCAGATCTATGTATGGAGGCCAGGCCATAGGATTGTGGCTGTGGGCCCTTTCCCATCTCCTGCTGAGCATTTATTAATTTCTATCTCAGCAGTTCAGGGACTTCTGTTTTATCTGTGTTTCTTCTCCTAGACAACCTGACACTGTTTTGTTCCTCATTATATGGAGTTGGCTTATATAGAGTCAGACCCTTGGTTCATCAAGATCATCTCCTCTAAGTGTTAGTACCTCTTTTGGGTCTTAGGCACATTCAGAAAATATGTGGTTGGCTGTAGATCCCGAATTTGCTACCAGTCTGGGACCTAAGCAGTCTGAGATGGGGCTAATGGAAGCATGGCATGCTCCCATATGAAGCTGCCTGATCATTGACATCCTTATCAGTAGGATTGCCAGGTTCCCCCACACCACCAGCGGGAACTTTGCTGGGGCTAGGCTTACCAGGTCTCTTTGCTCCACCGGCGGGAGCTCTTCAGCAGTGCGTGACCCACACGACTGCCTAGCGTGACTTGCTCGCAACCCGCATGAACTGATGCGGACACTCTATCAATCTCTGCTGAAACTCTCTGCATGGGCGTGTCGTGCGGGTACGCGTGCACGTGTTGCCCACCCGCCCTCAGGTGGTTGGCAGGCAGCCCGGTGGATTGGTGGGATTTTACCCGCCACCACTGGGCACTTGGCAACCCTAGCTGGGGCAGAGAGGAGGTGTTCTGCATGCGGTGCAATGATGTTGCTTCTGGGTTTACCCTGGAAGCGCCGCACAGGACACACTAGCACATTCCTCCAAAAGCTATATGGAAACCATAGAGGTTTTGGGGGAGAGCACTAGAGTGTCCTCGTCATTATGCCGGCGCTTCCGGGGTAAACCCAGAAGTGACACCATTGTGCCATGCTTGCAGATTGCTGCCCCCCGTCACCTGCTTCCATTTGCTGGACAGTTGAGGGGCAGCAGGCAGCTTGGTTAATTGGTGAGCAATTGCCCACCATAACCGGGCATATGGTATGCCTACTCATCATAGGCCCTGCTTCGTGTGATCTACAGAGATGGGGCATTCTCAGTTGTGCTTCCTTGTTTATTGAACTCTGTCCCCCATACTAATTTGCCTGTTTTTTTGTGTTTGATCGTAACTGGGCCAGTCTTTTGAATTTTAGGGACTGGGTAAAAACAATATTCAGTTCTCTGGTGGTTTGTTTTCTTCTGCGCCTTGATTGATCTTGCTGTCTGTTGCTGCTGTTTGGGTGGATTGGATTACTTTATGGGCTCATATACCGTTTACTGTACTTTTTAAATGGTTGTAAGCTGTCACCCAAACCCTTTGGGTTAGTAAGCATGGTATAAATGTTTTCTACTAATAAATAGCAAATCAATTATAGATGAGGCAAGCCCATTTAAAAGATAAAGAAGGTGCCTGCCGTGCTGTAAGGACAAATTCTTGGGGGCCCAGAGATGTGTTTAAAATGTCCACAGTAAAAATGAAAGAGAACTCAAAGCTAAGGGGGATGCCTGCTAAACAGGAAGTACATGTTTCTAGGAGAATGGCCTACATCATCAGTGTATGCAAATTCAGTAGAGTTGCCAGCTCCAGGTTGGGAAATACCTGGAGATTTTGGGGGGCGGAGCCTGAGGAGGGTGGTGTTTGGGGAGGGGAGGGACTTAAATGCCATAGAGTCCAATTGCCAAAGTGGCCTTTTTCTTCAAGGGAACTGATCTCTATCAGTTGGAGATCAGTTGTAATAGCAGGAGAGCTCCAGCTAGTACCTGGAGGCTGGACACCCTATTTATTTCATTTTATTTTGCAATTTATAGCCCACCCTCCCGGGCCAAGGATGATTTTGAATCTCTCGTCCCTGTTTTTTTACCCCCCAAATCCCCATCTGTTTTGTGCTTCTCTGTTGTGTGAATTGACTTGTGATCCCTGATGTCCATGATATTCTGTTTCTTCTCTCTGAATTCCTAATGTTGTTTGTGCACCAGTAAATCATCGTTACACATTATGGGTTTAAAAATCATATCAATTATCTACAAAACAGTACAGTGTGTGTATGCAAGGAGAACAAATCTACCAAGTAGAGAACCGTGCACCAAGCAGAGAACCAAAACTGTAGACAAAAATAGAATTCCAGAATACTCACTCATTCCCAATTTAAATGAAATTTACATCTTTTCTACTTTGGACCTCTAGACTGCAGCTTGGCTATTTTTCATTTGGGCTAAACTACAACACCTTGCTTCTGGTTTTTTGGTCTTGTCTTCTTCCTGGCAGACAATATCAAGTCACTGTTTTCTAAAGACAGTGAAGGATCCTTTGTCTCATGGATAACGATTGACTCGATGCTTTAATAGGGCCAAGCGCTGCAAATGTCTGCGCACACAAGCCCGTTCTCTTTCTTTTTTGAAAAGAAAAGAATTTGTCCCCTTTGCTCTTTTCCAGAGCGGGTTCTTCCTTTTAAAGGCAGTGTTATGCTTCATTCCTTTCCTCCTCCAACACCTTGCCCAAAGCTAACTCGAAGCTTCGTTCTGTCAGACGTGAGATATAGATATATTGTTGTCTTAATTACTGGTATTTCTCCTTCTGCTCATAATTCTACTTGTCCCACCAAAGAGCTCTTTAGAGAGCATTACAGCTTCCTTCCCTCCTTTCTTTGGGGGTTTAAAGGTTGTCAGATGTATAAATGATCCTTGCTGCAGAGCTTTTGACAGTGTTCTTCACGGAAAGGTTTTTTTTGGGGGGGCGGGTGGCAGTCTAAATATAGGTGAGCCATCTTTCCCTGGAGTGTTGTGGTGGAGGAGAGAGAACCCACACTCTCCCTCCAGAATGCCAGAAAATGTGAATATGGTACATTCAAACAATTTTTTCCCCTTTTCTGATGGCTAATGTAATAATTGTTACATTTATTGCTTGTTTTAAAACTAAAGCATCGCCTTGATTTAGCCCTGTGGGTTTCTCTACTCTTTTAGTTGTTTTTTAATCTATTGCTATTGTCTCTTTTTTGTGCTTTTTATTAATGATGTTCTTGCTGTATTTATTGATTATGATGTTACTGGTTCTCCCCCCCCCCTGCCAGTCTAATAACTTATATAGATGTTCTGTGCCCTGACCTGGATGCCCCAGGCTAGCCTGATCTTGTCAAGATCTCAGAAGCTAAGCCGGGTCGACCCTGGTTAGTACTTGGATGGGATTCCTCCAAGGAATACCAGGGTTGTGAAGTGGAGGCAGGCAATGGCAAACCACCTCTGAATGTTTCTTACCTTGAAAACCCCACCAGGGGTCACTGTAAGTCAGATGTAACTTGATGGCAATGTACAGTAGATAACTGATTGGATCCAAACAACTTTTCTGCTAGTGTAAAAGGAAAAAGCCAACGATCGGGATCATGGGACCTGTGTTGACAAAATCCATGTGGGCAGACAGCTGTAGTGTGTGTGTGTGTGTGGGGGGGAATTAGGGCATATTCCAGGAAAAAAGATGTCTGGATTCATCCCAATATCTTGAAAATGATAGATTTGCCAAAATATTAATGAACTTGAAATGCTTCTAGCCCACCTTCCAACTACGCCATTTGAAGGGTATCAAACATTCCAGTTTTAAAACATTTAAAGATAAAATTATGAAAACCAAATTAAAACTGGCAAAATAAAGCCCTCCAGCATTCCATCTCACACAACAAACAAAGAGTACTAGTGAAATGAATGTAATTCAGGTCTGGTGTACCCATGCAGACAAATGAGGTGCTGAGGAAAGAGGGCTATACTACTTTTGACGCCAGGTGGGGTGCCATTTTTGAAATCTCTGTTGTGTTAAAAAAAACCTTTCTCTGTAGCTAAAAAAAAATACAACTTAGCATTCTGTGCAGAAAGGTTCTATCCAAGTTTTCTCTTTGTTGCATTTGGTTTTCCAAAACTTCTAGGGAAATTTTTCTTAAAAAGTTAATACAAGGATAAATACAAAATATTGATCTTTAAGGTACAATTTGAATGGGTACAATATGTGCTGTACAGCCAAGGTAGAGTGTCAGTCTAAGGATACCTGGGTACAAGATTTCACTGTACCATGAAACTCAACAGCTGACCTTCTCTCTCAGCCTAATCTACTTCACAGGGTTGTTGTGAAGGAAAAACAGAGGAGGGGAGGATCACATATGCCAACCTGAAGGCCTCAGAGAAAATGTAGTCGATATTCTGTCTCCCCTTACTGTTGCATGTGCAGATTATGCCTTATGTGTGTGTGTAAAGTGCCATCAAGTCATATCCAACTTATGGCGACTCCATAAAGGGGCTTTCAAAGCAAGTGAGAAGTAGAGGTGGTTTGCCATTGTCTTCCTCTGCAGAGTCTTCCTTGGTAGTATTTCTTCCAAGGACCAACACTGCTTAGCTTCCAAGATCTAATGCGATCAGGCTATACCATGCCACCTTCCCTCCCATAAATTATGCCTCAGGTACAGAAAATGTCCATGTTATTAGCTCTCAAAGATTCAGGAGAACAAAACAGACCCTCTGTCTGACTTGTAGAAGAGGGGATCCTAAACATACATATCTGGAAATATTATTCCACAGTTGTGGTGCCTCCACAGAAAAGGCCATATCCCTTGTGACCACATTCCCAACCTGCCAAGATAGAATTACCAACAGCTGAGCATAAGCTGATATCCTCAGAAAATTTTAAAACTGATAATACATTGATGATCTCAATATAAAATTTGTTCTATGTTATCTATAACTACAACCATCAGGAAGTCTTTTCTGTCCAGAGTAGGGCTGTGCATATCAATAAACTTGAACCAAAAATAAACCAGAAAGCAGCCATTTCGGCAATATTCAGGTTTTGTTTCAGCTGAATACCAAAACCTGGGAATCTACACAAAGCCAAATAGCAATTCCCGAAAAGCCGAATAGATATTTGGCTTTTTTTGGGTTTTGGCTATTTGTCTTTGCTCATATGCATGGCTCTGTGCTTTCTCTCATTTTTCTATCTTTTACTGGTTTTGTTAGGGCCCCATAGTTGGGGCCCTTTTGAGGTGTGTGTGTGTGTGTGTGTAAAGTGCCGTCAAGTCACAGCCAACTTATGGCGACCCCTTTTGGGGTTTTCATGGCAAGAGACTAACAGAGGTGGTTTGCCAGTGCCTTCCTCTGCACAGCATGTCTACATAAGATGAGAAAGTAGTGATGGGTGTGTTTCCCTCAGGTCACTTCAGCAATTATGGTCTCCCATCCAAATACTAACCAGGGCTGACCCTGCTTAGCTTCTGAGATCTGACGAGATCAGGCTAGCCTGGGCCATCCAGGTCAGGGATCCCTTTTGAGGTAGGGGTCGTGTAATTGGAGCCAGCTTGGTCAGACCAAACTATCTGTCACCCTTCAGTGGATTAATCTGGATGGCAGAAGGGTCACTTTAAAAGACGGGGCTAACCCAGTCCCGTCCTGAGGGATATGCCCTCCAACTAAAAGCACCAGCTTCAACAGCTGTTGATCTGTCTTCTGAAGAAGACTTCTCACCAGCGCAGATGAGCAATCTCCTTCAGAAGAGCCCCCTTGGACATGACTTTGGTGGGCTCCGATATCACCCCCACCCCCATGAAAACCTGCTCTCAAACTGAAGGTCGCCCTGCTTAGTGGCTTCTTTTCCCTGCACCGTGACCATCTCTTGAAATCAGACAGTTCACAGGGAGACATTTGTCATCAAAAGAAATGTTTTCCATGCCTTATTTTTCTTGCATTGAAGCTGTTTCCCTCAGTTTGAATGCTAATTTACATGGACATCATGCAAAGCAACCCAGATGCAAATGGAGCCCCCAGACTTTGAGGTGCCAGCCTGCCAATCAGCTCTTTCTGCCAGTCCTCGGCGATGCTGACCTTCTGAATCTGAAAACCAATTGACAGCTTGGCTCACAAATGCCTGGAGGATGGGGGTGACCCCTTTGTGGGCCTATAAAATTGGACCCCCTGTCCCAAACGTCACTAAACTTTGGTGTCCATCTAAGGAGAGTCCCTTGCAGCCACGCTGCAAATTTGGTGACTCTACCTCAAAAAATGCCCCCACAGGAGCATAAAAAAAATCCCTATAGACTATAATGGACCTGAATTTTTCAGGAAACCCGGAAATAAAGCCAAAATACCCATTTACCAATATGAATATAGAGCTTATTTTGGGTTTACCAAAAAAAATTATGCCTGATAAACTGGAACTCGAAAAGTACCGATTTTTTTGTGTGTGTGTGCGTACCACTAGTCCAGAGTCAGTCCATGACATTTAACCTCAGAAGTGGCTGAACTGTACCATCCAAGAGATGTCCTTCAGGATCTTCTGGAACATCATAGAGGATAATGGAGGTGAAGGGAAAAGAACTCTTGGATTATGCTTGTCTACATAAGATGAGAAAGTAGTGATGGGTGTGTTTCCCTCAGGTCACTTCAGCAATTATGAAATTCCTTGGTGAGTATCATGAAAAAGTGGATGTGTTTTCCAAGAGTTCTCTCCTGTCTTATAATATTAGCGCATGTGTGCTGCTGTGTGATGCCATAGGCATGCACACTGTTGTGCCGCCCCTGGGGAATACTAGTTCTTGCGATACCTTGTAGTTTTCTTTCCGCCTCTTGCAGATACAGCTCCAAGGCTTGTGCTAGAACACATCAAGGGCTTGTCTAAAGCAGCAAATCGAGCCCTTCACAGCAAACTCTTGCATTTACAAGATGAATGCTTCAATGCCCTCTTGCCTCTTATTTGAGTTCAGGGTGGGCAGGGCACAGTAGGGTGGCTTTGTTTCTCCAGTAGTTCTGCCACAACCTCAGAACAGTATCTGTGTATTGAAGCAAATAACTTAATTCTCCCCCCCCCCCCCAACGGCAGTATAGAGAAAGACAGACTGTACTCTCCAGGGCATACCTTAATGTTCATGCACAGGCATTTATGCATATGCATGCTAGAGATGGGACATATCTGCCACCAATTTCAGAGATTTAAGTTCAAAATGCAGATGAGGTTGGGAGATCTGGCAGTTGGATCTTACAACTGGGTTCAGTTTAAATGTTTTCTACAACTGCCTCTAATCCAGTTTTTCTACAGTGGAGAGAGTCTTCCTCTAAGTAAGAGCCTTTCTACATCGGAAAGAGTCTTTCTCCATCAAAGGAAGACTTAGGAAGTAGGCTTGCCATTTGCTCCCTCCCACCTAGCGGTAGATAAGTACCCTCCCTTGAGAAATTGAGGAGCAGAAGAAAAAATAGCTGAAAAACAGTCTCCATAGTGATGCTCTAGGAATTTCCCCATGGCTCTATGGTCTTTACTGTAGAGGTCTGGGGAAATTCCCAGAGTGTCGCTTGGAAGGGATGTCACATCTTCCCCAAATTCCCCCCCCCTTTCCTGGCCCCGCACATTTGCCAAGGTAGTGCTGGCAACTCTAGGGGAATCATAGGATCCTACTTAGGAGAAACCAGTCATACAATCCAACCCTGTGAGTGGATCTTCCCACTTTTTTCAAAAGGCTAATAGCTATGGTTGCCAGCACCAGGTTGGGAAATACCTGGAGATTTTGGGAGGGTGGGGTTTGGAAAGGGGAGGGACTTCAATGGGGTATAATGCCTTTCCAAAGTGGCCATTTTTTTCAGGTGAACTATCTCTGTCGCCTGGAGATCACTAGTAATAGCAGGAGATCTCCAGCCACCACCTGGAGGCTGGCATCCCTACTAATAGCTATCATCCCCCCCACCCCGAGATTCAGACTGGGGTTGTAGCACACAGAGAGAAGAGGTTTAAGGCCTGGTTTACACATGTTAGATGACAGAGAACTAAGGTGGTAGAATGGGCTTCATCACTTCAGAATGCAGGTGGATGTTCATATGAACACATGAAGCTGCCTTATACTGAATCAGACCCTTGGTCCAGCAAGGTCAGTATTGTCTACTCAGACCGGCAGCAGCTCTCCAGGGTCTCAGGCAGAGGTCTTTCACATCACCTACTTGCCTCATCCCTTTAACTGGAGAGGCCGGGGATTGAACCTGGGACCTTCTGCATGCCAAGCAGATGCTTTACCACTGAGCCACAGCCCCTCCATGATGATGGTTTGGAAGGCTCCCCATGTATATAGCTCCCTGCCAATAGAAAACCAGGGCAGCAAGCAATGGGAGGAATTTTTTATATGGGGGAATTTGTGTGTGTGCAAAGGGGTATTCAAACCTGGAATCTATTACTTTAAATCTGAATGTATTTATTTTATTTATACTCTGCTTTTCTCCCTAGAGGAGACCTAAAGCAGCTTGTAACGTAGAATTTTCTTCAGGGGAGCTAATTTCTGTAGTCTGGAGATCCGCTATAATTCCAGGAGATCTCTAGGTCCCACCTGGTGGTTGTCAACCCTACTCCTCATTCTCTTACGTGTGTGAGCTGTGTCCAACATGTCTACTAGGGTTTCCAGCTCCGGGTTGGGAAATACCTGAAGATTTTTGGGGCAGAGCCTGAGGAGGACAGGGTTTGGGGAGGGGTGGGACTTCAATGCCATAGAGTCCATTTGCCATTTTCTCCAGGTGAACTGATCTCTATCAGCTGGAGATCAGTTGTACTAGCAGATTTCCTGCTAGTACCTGGAGGTTGGCAACCCTAAGGTTCCCCTTGGCGCAGAGTGGTAAGCTGCAGTACTGCAGTCCAAGCTCTGCTTATGACCTGAGTTCAATCCCAATGGAAGTTGGTTTCAGGTAGCCGGCTCAAGGTTGACTCAGCCTTCCACCCTTCCGAGGTCAGTGAAATGAGTGCCCAGCTTGCTGGGGGTAAAGGGAAGATGACTGGGGAAGACAATGACAAACCACCACGTAAACACAGTCTGCCTAGTATACGTCGGGATGTGACATCACCCCATGGGTCAGGAATGACCCGATGCTTGCACAGGGGACCTTTACCTTTTACCTACCTGGAGGTTGGCAACCCTAACGCTCTCAAGGTTCCCTGAATCTGCCCCCTCTCTTTTTGATATCTATTATGGGGGTTTGGTTTTGATCAGTGAAGTCAAATTAATGAGGAAAGAGGAATACCCATGCATCTCCCATCCCATACAAAGTTGGCATGTGGCTTTTATTCAGATCTGGCCATGGCTCTCCTAGCTTCTTGTCTAGTTTGAGTCTTAGCTTCTGGAGTTGAAAAGTGATAACTCAATCCTCTCACACTCTTCTTAAAAGGCATTCTCAAATTTCCACCAAAGCAAAACAGAGGTAGTGATTTTCCAAGGACAGAGACCAGAAAAACCAGGATCATCTATGATAACTGGGGACTTTTAAGCCTATCTTCCACTAAGCTTCCATTCCAGTTGTGATTTTGTTTTTTTGTGTGTGTTTTTGTAATTTCCCAAGGATTTATTTTATATTGTGACTAGTCACATATATTAACTGGCTGCAGATAATATCTTTTGACCAGCTTTGCTGGTAAATCACTGGGCTATGTAATTGAGTTTTGTGCAAAAATTATGCATTATGATCTTGAGAAGAAATAATACAGAAAAAAATTAAGCACTTTCCTTCCTAAACACTTCTGTAAAAAAATGTCTGTTTTCTTTTATCTTGCAGTTTTATAAGGTCTTCTCCCCCCCTCCGCTGTGGAAGTTTGAATGAGGAGAAAATGGCATCATCAACAGATGTCCCTCTAATTGTAAGTAGCATTAATAGATCTAGTTGGTACAGCTAAAGAGTTGGTTGCAGACTAAATTTTTCATCAGTGGGTTAGAACTTTATTGCCATTCCCTCCTACTTAGAGTTGCCAGCTCTAGGTTGGGAAATACCTGAAGATTTGGGGGTGGAGCCTGAGGAGGGAGGAGTTTGGAGAGAGGAGGGGCTTCAATGCTATAGAGTCCAATTGCCAAAGTGGCCATTTTCTCCAGGTGAACTGATCTCTTTTGGCTGGAAATCAGTTGTAATAGCTGGAGATTGCCAAGCCCCTCCTGGAAGTTGGCAATCTTACTCCTACGTCACCCCACAGATCTTCATGAAATGCTGTTCCTGTGGGACAGGGAATTCCAAAGAATGACATGGGGTGGTGTCTGCAGCAGGAAGGAGGAATCGGGAAATAGCCACACTAAGCTGGATCCAACTCAAACAGTTTAGAAATGATGATTAATTATTGCATTCAGACATATGGGGCCCATCATTTCAGCATTCTTAAGGAGAGCAGATAAGAAGAAGAGTTGGCATTTATATGTTGGCGTATGTTAGAAAGCGTTGCAGCTCTACAGGCGAGTAAGCACAGAAGACTCAGCACGTAGTACAAAAGTGCTCTTTTATTCACAGTGACAGAATGCTCCGCTTGGTCATCAACTCTCCACAACCCACAACCCAATACATATATAACACACCTATATACATATCTGGCATAGTCTCTCAGCCAATCACCTGTTGGCTGCCTTGTCTCCAGGACTATCTAGCTCAGTCCAGTACAAGCCAGTTTTTCTGCTCAGTCATTGAGCTGTCATGTGACACCACCAATCACCTGGCTGTCACATAGATCTTTTACATCTGCTTGCCATGTGCAGTCTCATATTCCAACACTCCTCCTAGACTGACATTGCAAGCCCCAATTTGCTTCTAAACAGTTCAAACTTTTCTGTAGGCAAACACTTGGTAAAAACGTCAGCAATATTTACATTTGAAGCACAATGTTTCAAAACCATTAAACCATTGTTTACCGCTTCCCTGACATTCTGGTATCTTATTGTGATGTGTTTACTTCTTGTTCTAATACCTTGATATCCAGCCAATTGCTGTGCTGCAGTATTATCACAGTAAACACTTACAGGCATTTCATATTCAAGATTTAGGTCTTTAGCCAGTTGACACAGCCATTCCAGCTGAATCTCACTGTCGCTTAATGCAGAATATTCTGCCTCACATGTGCTGGTAGCTACATGAGTCTGTTTTAAAGACTTCCACATAACCAGTGCCCCATGTAGAAATAACACGTACCCAGTGGTAGACTTTCCTTCTTCTCTTTCCCCCCAACTGGAGTCACTATACACTGTGATTGTTTCCTCTGCATCAGCCTTTAAACACAACCTGGCTGAAGCTGAGCCTTTTAAGTATCGCAGCACCCTTTTTGCTGCATTCCAGTCTTTCATGTATGGACATGCACATGTACTGCCATACAAATGTCTGGTCTTGTCCAACATGACAGATATAACAATGAACCCACCAACGATTGGTATTGATTTTTATCATGGAATACCTTATCATCCACCTCTTTCACATACCCTGTTGTCATGGGAGTCTCAGTGCTTTTGGCCTCTGTCATTTTAAATTTTTCTAGGAGCTGTTCAATCTTTTTCTCCTGGCACAATTCAAAATATCCTTCTGGGTTCCTGGTAATTTCTACCCCCAGATAATTTTGAATGTCACCAAGATGCTTCATTTTAAACAGTTTTCCAGTTGCCTCCTTAAACCAGTTTAGTTGTTCTTTTGTATGACACAACAAACAAAGATCATCAACATATAAAAATACAACACAGTCAGAGCCCTTTACACATTTGGTAAACATACAAGGATCAGCAACACCTTGCTTAAACCCAAGATTTGCCAATGCTTCACTAATGCATTGGGACCATGCACGTGCACTCTGCTTTAATCCATACAGAGCCTTATGCAATTTTAATACTCCTTGTTTACCCTTGCATTCAAACCCAGGGATCTGCTCCATATATATTTCTTCACTTATTGTTGCATTCAGATATGCAGTGGTGAAATCAAAATGGTGCACTAACATGTTATCTCTGACAGCTTTACACAATGCAGCTCTTATAGTATCAGCCTTCACAGTGGGAGCAAATAATTCATCAAAGTCTTGCCCTTCAACTTGGGAATAACCCTTAGCCACAAGCCTGGCCTTACGGAGTATCTTCCCTTCTGGACACTGTTTGACTTTGTAAAGCCATCTGCACCCTATGGCTTTTCTTTGAGCTGGCAGTTTTGTTACAGAGAATACCTTATTCTCTTTCAGGGAATCAAACTCAGTTTGCATGGCTTCTAGCCAGGCCTCCTTTTCCCTGCTTTCCAAAGCCATTACCTCCTGAAAGCTCTTTGGTTCTTTGACTTGTACATGATTTACATCAGTGGTCTCAAAACCATACCTCTCCGGGGGAATTCCTTTAGTGCTCCTGCTTGACACCCTAGGAATCTGTCTCCCCTCTTCAGCCCTTGGCGATGAAGCCCTTTGAGGAGACCCCTCCTGCTTCACCCCATCTGCATCCTGTGAGAGATCTGTCAATGGTAGCCCAATTTCTTTTTGCTCCTCCTGTCCATGAATTCTGGCCCAGTTATTACTCTCACAAAAATTCGCAGCTCTGCTGTAGCTGAGAGAATTATGTTCATCAGCAAACCTGTATGATTTCATGCCAGACTGATACCCAAGGAAGGTTAGTTTTTTAGCTCTCGCTCCTCCTTTCCTTCTCTTGGATATTGGCACATCAACCCAGGCTTTTGTACCAAACACTCTGAGGTAACCTAAGCTAGGATCCCTCTGGTACAAAACCCTATAAGGTATGTCTTGTATGGACCTGGTCCAGATCCTGTTGGAAACATAGGAGGCGGCCTTTATTGCTTCTGCCCAGTATGTCATTGGCAACCCTGCATCCTGCAACATGGAATACATTTTTGTTTGTAGCATTCCCCCATGTCGCTCAGCAACACCATTTTCTGCTGGCACCGCCACGTTGGCAACTCTGTGCCTCACACCTTGCACCTGTAACCACTTCTTAAACTCATTTGACATGAATTCTCCCCCAAAATCTGTTTGGAGAGAATCCAAGGTACATTTAAGTTGTTTCTGCACTCTTTTGGCCCAATACTTAAATGTTTCAAACACCTGTGACTTCTTTTTCAAAGGATACACCCAGGAGAATCTGGTGCAATCATCCACCAGAATCAACGCGTAATGGTTACCTGAGTGACTCTCCCTGTAGGGGCCTATTACATCTGCATGCACTACCTTTAATGCAGTGTCTGAGAGTCTCTCACTATGCTTAGCCACTGGGTAAGCCTTAGATTTGGAACTTTTGCATACCTCACAATCCAGGTAGTTCCCACACTCTTTAACTTTTTCCTTCCCCAGTAAGGCTAGCGTTTTCTTTATGGTCTCATAATTTGCATGAGCCAACCTTCTATGTAGCAGATGTATGCAATTGTCATGGGGGCTCTTATTAGTTATCATCTTTGCCTCCACATGCCTATTTTCTACCACATACACATTATTACACATTTTCCCTGTAAGAAGCACTTTCCCACCTTTGGATATCTTACAAGCCTTGTCTGTAAATGTTACAGTATATCCAGCCCTGTCAAGGGCACTTACACTTAACAGATTGTTCTCTAGTTCAGGGACACATAGCACCTTTTTAAATGTATAGTTCAAAGCTGGGAACCACACACTCCCCTCACGTGTCACCTCAGAATTCCTTCCATCAGCGAGGCTTACGTGCGGCAAACTTGAGTCCCGTGTGTCTTTTAAAAGTTCCTGATGCCGGCAAATGGTCTGTGACGCACCAGAGTCTAAAATCCAGACACCGGCTGTGTCACTGTGCTCAGTCAGCACCAATGATGCCTTCTGACCGCTCACAAACTCACGTGACGACTGGTCCCTTCGGCTTTTCTTCCTTGCTTCTGGGCAGTCACGCTTTAAGTGATTTGTAGCCTTGCAGATGTAGCAACGTCTGACCCTCAGAGCCACGTGCTGCTGTAAATCACCCGGCTTTCTCTGCTCCGCATTCCTTTCTCCGCCGGCAAACCTCCGCGTCTCCTGGCTTGGCAGGTTTCCCTCCGGCTTGGCAGGCTTCTCAGGATTTCTTGCAAGCAATCTCTTTTCATGTTCCAAAATTCTTCCAATAACATACTGTAAAGTTAGTTTATCAATTTCAACCGACTCCAGAGCTGTAATTAGCATGTTATACTGCTCAGACAGAGAGCTCAGGAGTATATAAACTTTATCATCCTCCGGTAGAGTCTTCCCCCTCTGCTCCAGCATTTGGAAACATTCAGTCAGTTCATTTATATGGTTTCTCACAGGAACTGACGGCAAAAGAAAAGTTCTGTACAAACGCCTCGTTATGGCTATCAAAGAGCCAGCTGTTTTTTGGACGTAGACCTGTGATAATGAGTTCCAGGCTGCTTTCGCTTTCAAAGCTCCCGTCACATGGACAAGCTGGTCGTCAGCCACGCTCAGCACTATGCTTGCCAGTGCCTTCTCATCTTTCACCACGTCCTGCGGCGTCTCAGGATCCGGTGGGTTGGAGACATAAATCCACAGTGCCTCTCTTTTAAGGTAGTGTTGCATTCGTAACGCCCACACATTGTAGTTGGTAGAAGTGAGCTTCTCCACAAGCAAGGACATTGCAGCTTGAGCCATAATTTCTCCCGCTCCCTGCTGCTCCTGCTCCGTGTCGCTCTCCTCCTCCGCCTCAGACGCACTGCTGCTGACAGACCTGCTGGGCACCTCCTCTGCTCCGTCTGACTCAACCTCAGACATCCACTCGCCTTCTGCTCACTACAGCCCTTGTTCCACAGATAGTACCTCTGCTCAGAACCTCCAGGATGTAGCGCAGTTGAGCTGACCTGGGCCCATAACCCTGTTGGCGTATGTTAGAAAGCGTTGCAGCTCTACAGGCGAGTAAGCACAGAAGACTCAGCACGTAGTACAAAAGTGCTCTTTTATTCACAGTGACAGAATGCTCCGCTTGGTCATCAACTCTCCACAACCCACAACCCAATACATATATAACACACCTATATACATATCTGGCATAGTCTCTCAGCCAATCACCTGTTGGCTGCCTTGTCTCCAGGACTATCTAGCTCAGTCCAGTACAAGCCAGTTTTTCTGCTCAGTCATTGAGCTGTCATGTGACACCACCAATCACCTGGCTGTCACATAGATCTTTTACATCTGCTTGCCATGTGCAGTCTCATATTCCAACATTATACCCCACTTTTCTCTACCTTCAAGGAGTCTCAAACCATCTTACAATTGCCTTCCGCTCCCCACAACAGACCCCTTGTGAGGCTGAGAGGTGAGGCCGAGAGAGTTCTGAGAGAACTGTTACTAGCCCAAGGTCACCCAGCAGGCTTCATGTGGAGGAGTGGGGAAACAAACCCAGTTCTCCAGATTAGAGTCCGCTGCTCTTAACCACTATACCACGTTGGCCCGTAGGATTGTAGCTCAGTGGTAGAGCATGTATTTTGCATGCAGAGGGTCCCCGGTTCAATTCCTTGGCAACTCCCGTTAATGAAAAAAACAGGTAGTAGTTGATATCAGAGACCTCTACCAAAGACCCTGGAAATCCACTACCAGTCTGAATAGACATAGGATAATGCTGCTGCAGTTGTCTTTTTTGTGGGCTTCCTAAAGGCACCTGGTTGGCCACTGTGTGAACTGACTGCTGGATTTGATGGGCCTTGATCTGATCCAGCATGGCTTTTCTTATGATCTTATGATCTTATGTTTCTTCTATTAGCCAGTCAACATTCCCTGCTCACAGACTCTGTTGAGAATCAGAATAGGTTTGCTCCATGATCTCAACAAATGGCTTTTAAAGCTCTTCTAATTTATTTTAATGAAAATAAGAGAAATGAAAATATTCTGCAAAAGGAGCAGCCATAGCTCAGTGACAGAGTGCCTGCTTCTTATACAGGAAGTTGCAGGTGTTGGGAAAGACCAGTCCTTGCTTGTGACCATGGAGATCTGCTACCAGGTGGATCAGTAGGGTTGCCAACCTCCAGGTACTAGCTGGAGATCTCCTGCTATTACAACTGATCTCCAGCCGATAGAGATCAGTTCACTTGGAGAAAATGGCCACTTTGGCAATTGGACTCTATGGCATTGAAGTCTCGCCCCTCCCCAGACCCCACGCTCCTCAGGCTCTGCCCCCAAAAAGAGGGATCTGGCAACCATATGGATCAGTGGTTTGACTCAGCATTAAGTAGCTTTATGTGTAGGATTGCCAACTCTGGGTTGGGAAATATCTGGAGATTTGGGGGTAAAGCCAGGGGAGGGCAGGGTTTGGGAAGGGAAGGGACCTCTTCAGGGCATAATGCCATAGAGTCCAGCCTCCAAAGTAGCCATGTTCTCCAGGGGAACTAATCTTTATCAGCTGGAGGTTAGCTGCAATTTCAGGAGATCGCCAGGCCCCGCCTGGAGGTTGGCAATCCTATTTATGTGACATGAAATTAACTTTTCTGCACATTGAATAAAAGGCCTTTGTGCCACTTCTAGACTTGAGCTTTGGTGCATCTTCAGAAGATGGGAGTTCCACAGTTTAGGGGCAACTTCTGGGAGTGTTTTTCAATACAGCATTGTGGCTGTGACCTGACACATCTTTAAACGATATACTTGGCCAAGACTGTGATGGAATGTAGCAATTATTTAAACAAGTTGCTGGTGGGTATGAATGTTTTACCCGCGTGGTCGTTCATGCGTCAAGAATCTCATTAAATTGGGTGCTCAGCTGCTTTGTATGCACCTTCAGTATACCAGAGATCCATTTCCTGGGTGGGTGTGGCTCTGGCATGGTAGTGTTGCATGACAGCAACACAGTTTAACCAAGATGCTGGGTGTGTACAAGATCACAACTAGAGTTGCCAACCTCCAGGTACTAGCTGGAGATCTCCGGCTATTGCAACTGATCTCCAGCCGATAGAGATCAGTTCCCCTGGAGAAAATGACCACTTTGGCAATTGGACTCGTAAAGAGGGACCTCGTAACCCTAATCACAAGGGTAAGTTCTTCCGGCTCACCAGTATCCTGTTTGGATCAGGCCTTAAGCTGGTAGATATAGGTTGTTGGAGGCTTTGTAGGTCTTCCTGAGCATGTTAAACTGATTTTAGAAAGCAACAGGTAACCAATAGAACCTTGGGGTAAGGAGCTTCTGGTAGCGTCTGCCTCTACCAGCAGGCAGGCTGCTGCATATCTCACCTCTAAAGCTTCCAAGATGTTACCAAATAAATACATCAGTGTATGTTGTATTAGGTGTTCTACTGCCAATGAGCATGCATTTATTAGATTCATTTAGCTCAAAAAGTTTCCAGGTGTGTCTGAGTGGAGAAATCTGCTAGAGCTGATGTTGAGTTTTCATGCCTGCGTGGTTGTTATACTGCTTACTCCAGCAATACTTTCCGCACTGTTTTGAGTCTTGAATGGTAAGGGTCAGCAGTTGTACATAACCTGGCCAACAGCTGTAGCAGAGAGATGACAACGTAGGTTTCGGATTGCGTTGCTTAACCTTACAAATGACTGATTGCTCCAATGCCCAAACGCCGAGTGTCAAAGGCCACAGGGAGATGTCAACAATCATCAAAACCTCCAGCCCACCAGAGGAAGCAAAGGTGCTTCACATGCCACTGAATGATTCTTCCTTGGTAGGCCACATGCTATAACCACATGCTATGGAGAGATCCCATTCAAGGCAATGCAAATGCTTTGCCATGAAAATGTGTTTTGTGTCCCTATTGTATCTGTGACAAATTCATTGCTAGAAAACTCCTTAGGACACTCCCCTCATTTTACAGTACTCTGTTTACTTGAAAAGAGGAGTAGGAATTTTTTCCCCCATCAAGAAAAAGAGGGGCCTTTCTTACATTTGCAAACACGTTTCAGTAATAATTAAAAAAAACCTTCTGCATAACTTTTTAGAAGAAGAGTTTGTTTTTATACCTCGATTTTCTCTACCTTTATCGAGTCTCAAATCACCTTCCCTTCCCCAAAACAGACACCTTGTGAGATAGGTGGGGCTGAGAGACTTTGGAGAGAACTGTGACTGGCCCAAGGTCACCATGCAGGCTTCATGTGGAAGAGTGGGGAATTAAACCTGGTTCTCCAGATTACAGTCTGCTGCTCATGTGGAGGAGTGGGGAATCAAACCCGGTTCTCCAGATTAGAGCATGTCACTTGTGTGGAGGAGTAGGGAATCAATCCAGGTTCTCCAGATTAGAGTCTGCTGCTCATGTACTTGAAGGGCTGTCATATAGAGGATGGTGCTGAGTTGTTTTCTGTTGCCCCTGAAGATTGGACCAGAACCTACGGGTTAAAATTAAATCAAAAGAGTTTCCATCTAGACATTAGGAAGAATTTTCTAACAGTTAGAGCGGTTCCTCAGTGGAAAAGGCTTCCTCATGAGGTGGTAAGTGCTCCTTCCCTGGAGGTTTTTAAGCAGAGGCTAGATGGCCATCTGTCAGCAATGCTGATTCTAAGACCTTAGGCAGTTCATGAGAGGGAGGGCATGTTGGCCATCTTCTGGGCATGGAGTAGGGGTCACTGGGGGTGTGTGAGGGAGGTAGTTGTGAAATTCCTGCATTGTGCAGGGGGTTAGACTAGATGACCCTGGTTGTCCCTTCCAACTCTGTGATTCTATGTGGAGGAGTGGGGAATCAAACCCAGTTCACCAGATTAGAGTCCGCTGCTCTTAACCACTATACCATGCTACAGGATTTCAGGGGCATCCCAAGTAAATATGGCATTTAATTTGTGGATATTCACAGAGTTTGCTAATGGCTTGCTCTTGGAGATGCTGCTGCTGCACTCCAACCAGTCCAGTGTTCTTACTTGACCAGCAGCATTTGGATGTGAATGATTGCTGCAAGATCTGGTGCTAGTTTATAGCTGTTTCCTAGTGATGCTTGGAAGAGATTTTGTGAACAGTTCAGAAGTTCTCTCCTTCTGTGCAGAGCCAGCGTGGTACAGTGGTTAAGAGTGGCGGTTTGGAGCAGTGGAGTCTGATCTGGAGAACTGGATTTGTTTCCCCACTCCTACACACGAAGCTAGCTGGGTGACCTTGGGCAAGTCACAGTTCTCTCCGAACTCTCTCAGCCCCACCTACCTCACAAGGTGCCTGTTGTGGGGAAGGGAAGGGGATTGTAAGCCCGTTTGAGTCTCCCTTAAGTGGTACAGAAAGTGGGTATATAAAAACCTCCTCCTCCTTCTGGGATGGAGTAGCCTTTAAAAGGTCCCCTTGATTTATTGCAATGGTGACATAGCCAGTTTAAGGGAGAAGTGCATTTGGCCCTATCTGTTCTATTATTTTCCATTTTTGTCCACTCTGCCAAATATTCCATCCCACCTGTCTTCTGGCTTAACTTGGAAAGTTTCTAAATTAATTTCCCAGTTGGAGCCTGCACCACATTTTTCAGTTTGCATTTCCCTCTTATGAGTTACCCATGTGCACCAATGCATATGGGCACTGATTAAATCACAGAGCATCCAAGGAACCTTCATGCGACCGCATGGCTGTGTTAGGATGTGCGTTAATCAGCTCAGATGTGTGCTTGTTTATACTGATTTAATTGAAACCACATAAAGGCATCTTGATCCAATTGTGAAATCATACCAAGATTCCTTTATGCACTGTTATTTAACCAGTGTGCATATGTGCTAATGCTCATTAGTAATGCTAAAGAGAAAAAAATGCAAACTGCAACAAATTGCATGCTTGCAGTGTTTTAGTAGATGAGAGGATTTTCCCCACTGGGTTCTTTTTCTGTTCCATAATTTCACTCTGCCTTGGGTTCCACTCCTTCTTTATTCTGGTTTAATCAAGAGACTATCTACAATTATTTCCAGAATTAGAGCATGCTCGGTTTGGCTCAGCTTTAATTCCTTCTGCTCAATTGCATCTTCTCCCCCTCCACACATTATTGATACACGTGTATTGATACACGTATAAAACACACTGCAAAACACAATTTTGACACATTTGTACATCTGGTGGGATCAAAATTACTTTTGTGTGGTGTTTTACTGATGTTTACACCTTCTTTTGCATTGGTAAAACAACAATCATGAGGCAACCGTTTATTAATTATTTCTCTAAAAGTACTTCGTACACTCCTCAACCAATTCAAGCTCTCAAGGCAAATGTATAATCAGCTCATATATTTTTGGCTATACATTATGTTCACAAGTGCCTCAGTAATCTAGACAGAGTTAAAAGACAGGAGGGAAGTGAGAGTTATAGCAAACAATATTTTTCACATAGGGTTGCCAGGTCCCCCGGCCACCAGCGGGGGATAAGGGGGTAGGGTTACCAGATCCAGGTTGGGAAATTCCTGGAGATTTGGGGATGGAGCCGGGAAGGACAGGGAGCTCAGGGGGGTGGGGGGTACAATGCCATATACTCCACCCTCCAAAGCATCCATTTTCTCCAGGGGAACAGATCACTGTACCCTAGAGATGAGCTGTAATTCCAGGGGATCCCCAGGGCCCACCTGGAGGTTGGCATCCCTAACTCACAATGCTTTGCACCATATTCAGACATGTTTAAAAATGGAACAATGGAGAATTTCTAATGTGTTGTTTCACTGTAGGAAGAAAACCAGGACAGATAATCTGAAACTCCAAAGTCAAGGAAGAAATTCAGTTGAAAAATTTAATCCATATGATCAGACATGTTGCGGGTTCTGTCCTGGACACTTAATTCACAGGTCTGATTTGGTTTAAACTCTGGTGTATGGGGAAAGGTGTTTAGGACCCTGTGCCATTTTCTCAAACTGAAATGGCTCCAGGGGAGATCTGTATGCACCATTACAGAAATATAGGTGCAGCCCACATGTGGAGCTCCCAATAGGACAAAACAGTCCCCACTCCAGATGAATTTCAGGTTGGAAAAATGGCTCAAGGGGAAGGCATAAGCACTCTCTTCCTACATACCATGATCCCTGTTTAGAATCAGGCCCCACACAACTGTGCTGTGAATAGGGTTGCCAGATCCCTCTTTACCACCAGTGGGAGGTTTTTGGGGTGGAGCCTGAGGAGGGTGGGGTTTGGGGAGGGGAAGAACTTCAATGCCATAGAGTCCAATTGCCAAAGTGGCCATTTTCTCCAGGTGAACTGATCTCTATCAGATGGAGATCAGTTGTAATAGCAGGAGATCTTCAGCTAGTACCTGGAGGTTGACAACCCTAGCTGTGAATTAAGTTCCCAGCACAGAACTTGCAATCCACGTCTGATCATGCTGACTAGGGGAGGACTTGGGGCAAAGTAATGTGGAGGTAGGTTCTAAGATGGAGAATTTTATAAGCATCCATAGCCACCGTATACTTTCACCTTCTGGAAGTACAACAGAGAAGACGGGCAATAGTTTACTTCTTATTAAAGTACTCATGCAATCTGTACATAAGTGACATGGCTTTTTATTGCTGATATAGCTGGATGGCCCAGGCTAGCCTGACCTTCTCAGATCTTGGAAGCTAAGCAGGGTCGGCCCTGGTCAGAACTTGGTGGGAAACCACCAAGGAAGTCCAGGGTCACTATGCAAAGTTTTGCCTAGGCAATGGCAAAACCCACCTGTGTTCATCTCTTGCCTTGAAAGCCCTATGGGGTCACTATAAGTTGACTGCAACTTGACGGCAATTTCTACCACCAGCTGGAGTTCAGTACAGATGTTTAAAAAGGTAGATACAGGTGCCCCACCATAAAACAAGAGTTTCTAATGCATGGGATATGTTGAGTCAATTTTCCTCCTGAGTTAATACAGTAAGGTCTTACTATGTTAGTTTGTCTGTTACATCTGGGTCGCTTAACTGAGTCACTTTCTGTATAAGGTCACTTCCCTCTCATGCTCAGAGGAACCAAGAAACAGGATCCAGAGAGGCGCTAGGCAGATAAGGAGCATGTTTGTTCACAGTGGCTGGGATCTTGAGGGGCAGGGAACAGATCTGATCTGTTTAGTTAAGGTATTTGTTTGTGCCCTCTTCCTACAGATGCCCGAGGCAGCTAACAGCAGACAAAGACAGTAAATCAATAAAAACTAGGAATAATGAAAGTTAAAAGCAGCAGGGAAAAAACAGCATAATAGCAGTCAACCGTAGCCATCAAGGGATAAAGTGCAAGTGAAATAAATTTTACAAATTAGACTTAGCCCTCTGCCCAACCATGTGCCTCTCTTTACTTTCCCCTCTGTCAATGAATGGCTTTCATTCGCTCCTATAAAGGAAAATAAAACAATACATGTGGGGTATTGTTGCATCAAGGGTAAAATCTGCCCACCATCACTGATGCTGTGTGGTCCAACCACCACCAGCAGGGACTTTGAGGAGGTGCTGGAGTAGTTTCCCACTTTTGAGGGCAGCTTGGGAGACAAGGGAAAGGGAGAATAAGATCTCCAAATGTTATCTGTTCAAGATAGTTCCATTTCAGACAAGAACGGCAGTTTTTGGCTTGTGTGTGTTGAGGTTCCTTACCTTCTCATTGCCTTACTCAGTTCCTTACCTTCTCAGGACTTCTTTGGGGCAAGAGAGGGCAGGGTAAGGTTGGGAAAAAGGTCTAGCCCAGGGGGTCCCCATCCTTTTTGAGCCTGTGGGCACCTTTGGAATTCTGACACAAGGTGGTAGGCCCAACCACAAAAATGGTTGTCAGGGGAGGCGGGGCCAACCATAAAATGTCAGGGTGTGAGGTCATGTCTAACTCTGACTGTAGCTCTTCAGCATTTCAGGTAGAAGCTCTGTTTAATGGGATGCTTTCAAAAAATAAACATACAGGCCATTTATGCACGGTCAATTTTGATGCTCGTTCAAAGCTCTTTTTTAAAATGCGGCTTTAAAAATGCCTATTCATGGTCCTGACGCAAAAGGAGAAATTCCACCCACCCCCCACTCGCCTGCGCCTTCGTTTGTTTGCATAGCCATTAGCATATGCATAGCTAACATGCCACTTTTTTAAAAAAAAAATTCCCCCACATACCTTTATTCGATTAATTACATACTTTAGACAATGATCAAAGCAGGATATACAGTAAGTACAGCACCCTTTAAATTAGGGATTAGTAATAATCCCTATAAATTGTGATTTACAAAATGTACTAGTTAAAAACAGTTTTTATCTTCAGCACCTCAGCAAGAAATGGAGCTACCATCGCCGTTATTTCAGGGATCGAGTCATTCAAGAGAAATTGGCATTTCAGGTCGTTGTTCAAAGATCTTTTGGGAGCTAATAAAGCAGACAATAGTTTTGCATGGTTCCCTCTGGTTATTCTTCGTAGCAGCAGCGACACAAAAGGTTGCTTTAAGTGGGCTCTTTTGTAATGCGAAGCAGGTCGGAGCCAGCTTTGCAGTCGCTTCTGGAATGACGGTTAAGCGTGCAAAATTAAAAAAAAAAAATCTGTGGGGCAATTCAGCCTGGAACACGCTGCTCATTACCATGCAAAAATGGCCATTGTTTAAAATATTTTGCATACACTCAAAAATCCTTATTGAGCTAGCCAAGATACACTCACCTGGCAATATCTGGAATATCTCCAGTGGCCAATCAGAAGCTTCATTGGCTCCACCCACTTTCTAAAACTTCTTGGTGGGCACTGAGAAAGGCATCGGTGGGCAACTTGGCACCCACAAGCACCATGTTGAGGACCCTTGGCTTATACCCTGGAAATCTTGATGGTCTTTAAGGTTGACCTGAATCTTGCTCATGTGAGTCAAGTTAAGCTGAGAAAGAATGAATGGCCTCAAGGTGAGTTTCATGGGGAGTGGGGATTAGAATTTAGCTTTTTCAAGTCCTGGTCCAACATGCTAACCTCTACACCTCACTGGCTAGCGGATATAGCTCGTCTATTAGCTCCTGTATCTATACATAATAGGGCAATTTCCAAAGTCCTGCCATACTCCGGCATCACACCAAGCATGGTACCCAAGGGCCTGGATATGAAAATGAGAGGGTGCGCCTTGTGCAGATTCAATTCATGTTGGCTCGTTTCTCTGTGGTTTCCTCTGAGTTCTACAGAATGCAGCCTGGAACCAATTTAACAGGGGGCAAAATCCTCACACTGGACATTTCCATAATGGGCGTTTGTCCTATAACTAGTTTTCTATTATTGGGCAATAAATGCAATTGCCATGCAGGCCAGCTTCCAGAGGGGTGTACTGTCTGCTGGTTAGGCAGTTAAAGCTATCCCTGATAATATTTGAAAGACACGTAGCCCGTGCTTGAACTTTTAAATTACTATTTGATGATGAAAAGTAACATTCAGTTATAGCTGGCTCAGAAAGGGGCTTCTGACTTGATGAGTGCTCTTTTTTCATATTGCCAACAAAAAGAACAAGATTAATACTGTGTTTGCATTCACCTAGGGTTATTCAGTCGGCTGTTGTAGAAAAGTGAAAATTAATTTCAGTAGTTGGGAAACACCTAATGACTCCTAAGTGTTACAGTGCTGGTGAAGAATAAAGGCCACTGGATATCTTACTTCGGATGCACAATAGGCCCCTTTTGCATGGTGACTCATATGAACACACGAAGCTGCCTTCTACTGAATCAGACTCTTGGTCCATCAAAGTCAGTATTGTCTACTCAGACCAGCAGCGGCTCTCCAGGGTCTCAGGCAGAGGTGTTTCACATCACCTACTTGCCTAGTCCCTTTACCTGGAGATGCTGAGGATTGAATCTGGAACCTTCTGCAAGCCACGCAGATGCTCTACCACTGAGCCATGGCCCCTCCCCTCTTTGGGCCTGGTGACAACATATAGTGTAGATCAACAGATGAGGTCCAGTCAGCTTTTTTGCTCAATCTCACCCAGTTCCCCTGCTAACTACAGGCGCTACAGGATGAGATCCCTCCTCCTTCCTTGGCCTCAGTTCCATCAAGACCAAATCCTCCTTCTTCATTGATTCTAGATCAGTGGTAGGTTCCATCTTATCCCTGGGGCTCAGTTCCAGGACTGTGGTTTCCTTACCCACCTGGACACCTACCACAATGGGGTCCATGAGATCAACAAATGTAGTTTCATCAATGCCAACCCTGGGGATCAGCTCCAAAGATGTTTGATTCTTACTATCAATTGGTTCCAACATCATTCTCTGAAGACTTTTGCCCACCATCTCCTGTGGAGCAGCAAGATTCCAAATAGGAAGAGGGTTCTAACCTTGACTCTGATGCCTTGTCTCTCCCTTCACCAGACGATGCTGTGGGAAGCCATTCTCCCATTTCCCCTACTGAGGACTTGAGACTGTATTCTGAACAGCTTATCAGAATGGCCAAGTCCCTTGAATTTGATGTGGTCTCAATGGATCTGAAGCCATCGAATCCAATCCAATCTTAAAAGTTCTCCATAATATGAACATGGCCCCTGTAGCCGTCCCAGTGCTCCAAGGGCTGCTAGACATGGCAAATGGCATCTGGGCCAAGGTGGAGGATATGTCATTTGAAGGCAAGGAGCTTTTTAGCTCCCTGACAGACAGTGCACTCGACAGAATGCGTGAGGATAGGCTCATGGCCAAGTCCTTAGGGGCTGCAAATGGAACAGGAAGAGTGGGAGGAAATGGCCGAAGAAGAGGAGCCCTTACCGGTGATCCTGCAGCTGAGGCAGAAGCTGTATTGGTGGCAGTTAGGGTTGCCAGGTCCCTCTTCACCACCGGTGGGAGGTTTTGAGGGCTGAGCCTGAGGAGGGCAGAATCTGGGGAGGGGAGGGACTTCAATGCCATAGAGTCCAGTTGCCAAAGCGGCCATTTCTCCAGGGAACTGATCTCTATCGGCGGGAGATCAGTTGTAATAGCAAGAGATCTCCAGCTAGTACCTGGAGGCTGGCATCCCTAGTGGCAGTACTGCCTGGGGTTGGGCAAAGAGCCCATCCTGTTCTGCCAGTCTCTAAAGGTCACCCGCAGGCCTCCACCCCCTTCCCACATTCCTCTGCCACTGGCCAGCTCTTGATGCCAGGAGGATGGAGTTGGCACCTTGTGGTGGGTGAAATAAAAAGGTAACAACTTCCCTGGAAAACAAAGGAAACTCTGTATCCAGATGGGGAGGGGGGAGTGCTCCTGATGCTTAGAAAACTCTAGAAAGTTTTGGAATTCCTGCTCGCAGCTGGCCTGCATGTGCGCAGTCCCACGTGCGCCTGCGCAGGAGACCACTCCATGAACAACAGTTGCCGGTAAGTGCAACCCTCTTTTCTGGGATGAAAATGCAGACTTTTTGGATACCAGTGTTAATTGTATGTTTTAAACTATAGTTAGAGTTTGTTATATTGATCTATGTATATTCTCAATCCCCAAACATGTATTTGAAATAAATTGTCCCCTCGCCAGAACATTTGCAAAGATGAGAGCTGCACATAAGCAATTTTGTACCTCCTTCTTGAGGAAAAAAAAACCAAAACCATTGTGAGTCATGCTGTTCTCCCCAGGTTTGGGAGTTCAAGCCACTCATCAGTAATTGAAATAAAAATAAAACCACTGGATGTTAAATGCATTCAGGAAATATTTGCACATTCAGGAAACAAGCAGCACAGATTCAAGGTCAACAGTGACAGAGGAGAATTTGGAGGTGTAAATTTGCTTAGGGTATAACCTGAATTCACGGTATGCCAACCTCTCTGAAGTTAAGCAGATCTGAGTTTGGTCTGTGGCTGAACTGGAGAGAGCTAGCCTGGTGTAGTGGTTAAAAGGGGTGGTTTGGAGCAGTAGACTCAGATCTGTAGAACCAGGATTGATTCCCCACTCCTCCACATGAAGCCAGCTGGGTGACCTTGGGCTAGTTACAGTCTCTCAGCCCCACCTGCTTCACAGGGTGTCTGTTGTGGGGAGGGGAAGGGAAGCTGATTGTAGGCTGGTTTGATGCTTCCTTAAGTGGTGGAGAAAGTAGGCATATAAAAACCAACTCGAACTCCTCCTCCTCCTCCTCCTAGGATCCCCCATGCATCTTGCTATGAGTTTCACGGAGGAAAGGCAAATTTCAGTTCCAGTGCAAAAAGAGCGCCTGTATGCAAATGAGCATTTAGGCGTAACTTGATTATAACTTTCTGTGTATCTTCAAAGTGGCCGTTAAATAATAAACTATGGATAGAGTAACAGCCTTATCTTTACCAGACAGCAGATAGATTAAATGGTAGTTGTATGAACATACAGGAAAGTGTGAAATCAATGGAGTAATAAAAGAACATCTTATAGAAGTATATAAATCAGAACTAAATAAAGAATGGGTAAGTGTTTCTGTCTTTGTCTTTCCACACGGGCAGACTCTCTGTGCGACTGTGGTATGTAAGAATCTGCCAAATAATTCATTGAGGGGTAAGGCATTATGTCTGGCCAAGAAGGAAAGTCTTCAAAAGGTTGGAATGGTTAAGAATTCAAGATAATCTGGAAGATGGGGGGCTCTGTCCCCAGAAGGGGGGGCACATTTCCTTTTGACATCACCACTTAGTTCAAAATGGTCCCTTTGTTCTAAATCTATATCTTATTCATTACTAAAGGGAGGTCTGAGGGAGAACTTGGTTAGGAAATCTGTAAACTTCATCTACTGTCTTTGTCCAAGAAGACATAAAAGGGTCAAGCTCAGTCCATTTTAAAAGATCAGGAAGAAAAACCAGATCGAATGGAAAAAAAGAAAGGCAAATTATAAATATCATAAAGAGATTATTGATGGATTATTAGAGGAAGAGCAGGAAGTAGCCAGAATATACACCTTTCATGATGTAAGGGCACTGGCAAGTAGAAGATGATACTAGGGGTTGGGTCCCACCATCTTTTCCATGGGTGAAAACGGGAGGAGGGAACCCCCTCTGACCACCCAAAAAGGTTTTTCTGGGAATCATGGGATCTGAATGGACAAAAATCATGTGGGATGGGGTAAGGAAACGACTGGGCAAGATTGAGCCAAAAGCCAGCAGAATCCAATCCAAGATATGAGGGTTTCGATTTTCAGCAGCCACCATGTGTATTTTGTTTCTCTCCACTGTCTGAGGTATAGTGGGCAAGGACATTTTAGCACTAGCACCAAGACTGTAGAGCTTCCTCTGCAGGGAGATTAACTCTGCTCCATCCTTAAATTGATTTTAGATGCCAAGCAAGTGTGGTTTTATTTCAGAGGGTTTTTGAAGGTATCTGAGTGATCTTTTTATTTGAAAGTCGGGCTGCTTCCAAACACAGGAAGCATCAAACTCACCCTGTTGTAGCGTCAGATGTCACCACAAGCCAAATCTTACTGGCTTGTCTCCTGCTATTATGACTGATCTCCAGCCAATAGAGATCAGTTCACCTGGAGAAAATGGTTGCTTTAGCCATTGGACTCTATGGCATTAAAGTCCCTCCTCCCAAACCCCGCCCTTCTCAGGCTCCGCCCCAAAAACCTCCCACCAGTGGCAAAGAGGGACCTGGCAACCCCCAACCACCCTCCAAAGCAGCCATTTTTCTCCAAGGGAACTGCTCTCTTTTGTCTGGCAATCAGTTGTAATAGCAGGAGATCTCCAGCCCCCACCTAGAGGTTCGCAGCCTTACTCCCCTGGTATCTTACTTCCCAGGCAGGAACGTGTGGAAGAAGGTGTGTGTGTGTGTTAAGTGCCGTCAAGTCGCTTCCGACTCATGGCAACCCTATGAATGAAAGTCCTCCAAAATGTCCTCTCTTTGACAGCCTTGCTCAGATCTTGCAAATTGAAGGCTGTGGCTTCCTTGATTGAGTCAATCCATCTCCTGTTGGGTCTTCCTCTTTTCCTGCTGCCCTCAACTTTTCCTAGCATGACTGTCTTTTCCAGTGACTCTTGTCCGTCTCATGATGTGACCAAAATACGACAGCCTCAGTTTAGTCATTTTAGCTTCTAGGGTCAGTTCAGGCTTGATTTGATCTATAACCCACTGGTTGGTTTTTTGGCAGTCCACAGTATCCGTAACACTCTCCTCTAACACCACATTTCAAAGGAATCTATTTTCTTGCTATCAGCTTTCTTCACTGTCCAGCTTTCACACCCATACATAGTAATAGGAAATACGATGGCATGAATTAATCTAGTCTTGATGGCCAGTGACACATCCTTACACTTCAAAATCTTTTCTAGCTCCTTCATGGCTGCCCTTCTCAGTCTCAATCTCCTTCTGATTTCTTGGCTGCAGTCTCCCTTTTGGTTGATGGTGGAGCCAAGGAATAGAAAGTCTTCAACAATTTCAATTTCCTCATTGTCAACCTTAAAGTTGTGTAATTCTCCTGTAGTCATTACTTTTGTTTTCTTGATGTTCAGCTGTAGTCCTGCTTTGGCACTTTCTCTTTTAACTTTCAGCAGTAGTCATTTCAAATCGTCACTATTTTCTGCCAATAATGTAGTGTCATCAGCATATCTCAAATTATTAATGTTCCTCCCTCCAATTTTCACTCCACCTTCATCTAAATCTAATCCAGCTTTCCTAATTATATGCTCTGCATATAGATTGAAGAGATAGGAAGATAAAATAGAAGAAGGTAGTCCTACAGATACCCAGATCCCAAGCTATGTAGGGCTTCAAATACATGAATGGATTAAAACAACGGCACATACACGAACCCATGAAGCTGCCTTTTACTGACTAAGACCCTTGGTCCATCAAAGTCAGTATTGTCTACTCAGACCATCAACGGCTCTCCAGGATCACAGATAGAGGTCTTTCACATCACCTTTAACTGAAGATGCTGGGGATTGAACCTGGGACCTTCTGCATGCCAAGCAGATGTTCTACCGCTGAACCACAGCTCCTCCCTACCTGCAGAGGCAAGCCCATTCTCCACCTGAGTAAAAATAAATGAGGGAGGGGGATTTCTTGAAACATGCCCTCGACCCCCTTTTAAGCTTAGCCTTGTCTGAAGGATTATTAGATTCTGCTGATCACTTTGCTTTATTGCTGTGTTTTCAATGTTGATGTGTTTTAATTGTTTGATCATTCGTGTTTATGGTTGTCACAATACCTTGTTGTGTTTGGGTGGGGGGAGATTTTTAATGGGAATGTGGGATGTGATTTATGATTATCGAGTTAATCGCAAGAACGTTTTCAAGTCTAGTTCTGACCTCAGAACCCCCAGTCTAACTCAGAGTTAAATTTGTGTAAGCCCATTGATTTCAACAGGCTTAAGCATTCTTACATTGCTGTTGGATGGGTGCCAACAATCTGTAGATGCGCCTAGCTGCTGTGGCACAGAGTCAAAAATCAATGTTCACTAGGAATAACAAAAAAGAGGTTTTCTCAGCCTCTCTCCCCCCCCCCACCCCAACCATGTAATCTCTGAAGATTCTGATTTCCTGTGCAGAGGTTTCCTCTAAGAACATTTGCAAATGTTGACACATGCAACAGATCTAAACACCGACACCCACCTTTATTCTGGGCTTTGATGCCGCCAGGTGCACACCGGAGAAATCAATTAGTTTGGAACATTTATGATTGTGTGTTAAAAAGACTGTGCCGGTCTGTGTTCCAAATCAATTGTCAAAACAATGGAGGATTAATAACTCTGGTATTATAACCTTTTACGTACCTGCAGGGCCAAGCAATGGGACATTTCAAGATCAGATGCCATACTTTATTAGTGCGGTGTAGATTTATAAGACCTTTATGATGGAATTGTATGTGTGTGTGTGGGGGGGGAAGAGGGAAACAGATTAGGGCTTACCAGAGCTGTGTAAATAACTTATAATGCTAATGAATAATGCATTTGATGAATTTTGCCTCATATCCTATTCAGGGAGTGTTTCCAACATTATTTGAGAATCATCTGGGAATTTTCATTCCGTCTGGGGCTCAGTATGAGAATTTCAAGGTGGGTTGCTTCGCTGTACTGGTTCAAGGGTATTCCATCTGCCCAATGACATGGTTTGAATACTTGGGACATTAATTTTTTGTTATTGCAAACTTTTCACATCTATGCAAACCTCTTGGAATTACCAAGGCAGCTGTATATATTGGATGCATCCGTGCAAACTCTGCCCTAATACAGCAAATCCCTTGTGGGCAAACGGGGGCTTCCAGTGAGAGGAACAAGAGAAATCAAGCAGTCTCCTGTCAAAGTGAGCATACAAATCCTCTACCGGTTGCTTGTAAGAGAGGGCATATTACCCGTGCACCAAGAATTAAATTGGTTGCCTATGTTGGGGTGCTAGTTCTGCATCTTAAACTCTTATCTGGGTTGTCTCAAAGGTCCCTTGAGGAGTGTCTGTTTCCATATGATCCCTCCCAGTCCTTAAGATGAGGGGCTGTGGCTCAGTGGTAGAGCATCTGCTTGGCATGCAGAAGGTCCCAGGTTCAATCCCCGGAATCTCCAGTTAAAGGGACTAGGCGAGTAGGTGATGTGAAAGACCTCTACCTGGAGAGTCGCTGCCGGTCTGAGTAGACAATACTGACTTTGATGGACCAAGGGGCTGATTCAGTATAAGGCAGTTTCATATGTTCATGAGATCCAGTTCAGGATGCCATCTCACACTAGGGTTGCCAACCTCCAGGTGGTAGCTGGAGATCTCCTGCTATTACAACTGATCTCCAGGCAACAGAGATCAGTTCACCTAGAGAGAATGGCCACTTTGGAAGGTGTACTCTATGGCATTGTACTCCATTGAAGTCCCTCCCCAACCCATGCCCTCAGGCTCCACCCCCAAATTCTCCAAGTATTTTCCAACCTGGAGCTGGCAACCTTATTTTCCCCATCTTATACAACAGAAGAATGAAAACTAACCACCCTATCTCGCACAGACGCAAGCTTCACATCTATGGGTGGGAATCATGGCCTTCTCAGAGCCAAACTAGATGTGACGGCATCCTCTTGTTTCCCCTGTACTTTTTCAAGTGCCAAAACATCTGGGGGTGGCTGTTTTGCCACTTGATGTGGAGGGGGGGACATGAGCACCCAGAGCCGGATTTAGGTTTGATGAGGCCCTAAGCTATTGAAGGTAATGGGGCCCTTTATATGAGCAAACCAGTGATATTTTAGGGAGCAGGCGGGGCCCATTACTTACATCATAGGAGCCTATACAACACAAAACACTGTTGCTGTATGTAGGTTTTATTTTATTTGTTTTTTATATTTTGGAAATGTACATCCAGGTTTTTTTCCTTTAAATGTTTTGGGGGGCTTCAAGAGAGTGGGGCCTTAAACTATAGCTTGTTTAACTTATACGTAAATCCAGCATTGTGAGCACCCCAGCCCGCCATGCTGCAGGTAGGGTTGCCAGCTCCAGGTTGGGAAATACCTGGAGATTTTGGAGGTGGAGAATGAGGATGGCGGGGTTTGGAGAGGGGAGGGACTTTGATGCCATGGAGTCCAATTGCCAAAGCAGCCATTTTCTCCAGGGGAATTGATCTCTTTTTTTTTATATAATTTTTTTATTTATATAATTGAAGGGGTACAGGAAAAAAAAAGGGAAAGGGATAAGCGTTGTAAATATAAAAACAGTAAATATAGATATTATATAAAAAGTAAGCTCAGTAATATATTGTAAATTGTATATTATAAAACATTTTCTATGCCAATGATAGTAATAATAATAAAGAGAAGAAATGTAATACTGTGTGTCATTAGATTACTCTATATATAATACTATTCTATAGTATAAGAGTTTATTAGCGTAACAACTATTTGAAACAGAGTTCTATAATACAGTGCCAGCATATTTCAATTAATTAGTTGCAAGTCATATAAGTATAAAATAGCGCCCACTGGGCGGGAATTGATCTCTTAGTGATCACATATTGAATGGAGGAACCCTCAATGGTCCATAGAAGGTGTTAGGCTGAAGAAACCTTAGGGTGAAATGTGCCAAAAATACCTGGGATACACGTTCCTTTGCCTGCTATCATTTATGGACATCACCATCGTTCCCCTGCAAAGAGAAGTCCGTGGCTGAATACCACCACTTCTGGTGCCCTCTTCTTCGGGACATTTTTTTTTTTAAAGAAACCAGAAAGTGCATCCCGACTCTGGGCTCAGTTGTGGAAACTTTGGAGGCGCTGTTCCTGTGCCTTTAAGGACCGTGGTCTTTTTTCTATTATGGACTTTAGAAGAAGGGGAGCATTTTGTTGTTGAATTGTTGCATTATTGTTTTTACACGTATCTTTGTACTGTATAGTTAGATAGTTACAGTTTTGTACTTTCACGGATTTTGTATCTTTTTGCACCTTGTGTTCTTTCAATATAGAGTTATGGTCATGTTCTAGTTGGAGCCACGTGCTGTGTCTTATGTGGAATAACCACCGGGAGATTGGCAACCGTACCTGCACCCTCGCAATATTTTTAAATGACTTGAAAATGGCAGTGGTGTCATGAGAACATAAGAAACGCCATGCTGGATCAGACCAAGGCCCATCAAGTCCAGCAGTCTGTTCACACAGTGGCCAACCAGGTGCCTCTAGGAAGCCCACAAACAAGATCACTGCAGCAGCATTGTCCTGCCTGTGTCCCACAGCACCTAATATAATAGGCATGCTCCTCTGATACAGCAGAGAACAGGTATGCATCATTACTAGTATCCATTTAGATTAGTAGCCATGAATAACCCTCTCCTCCATGAACATGTCCATTTCCTCTCTTAAAGCCTTCCAAGTTGGTAGCCATCACCACATCCTGGGGCAGGGAGTTCCACAGTTTAACTATGCGTAGTGTGAAGAAATACTTTCTTGTATCTGTTTTGAATCTCTCACCCTCCAATTTCAGCAGATGGCCCCGTGTTCTGGTATTATGAGAGAGGGAGAAAAGCTTCTCCCTGTCCATTCTCCATACCATGCATAATTTTATAGACCTCTATCATGTCTCCCCTTGACTGCCTTCTTTCCAAGCTAAACAGCCCTAAGCGTTTTAACTGCTCCTCATAGGGCGCTTCTCTAATCCCTTGATCATTCTGGTTGCTCTTTTCTGCACCTTCTCAAGCTCTGCAATATCCTTTTTTAGGTGTGTTGACCAGAACATGAACTCTTTTGAGGAGTGTACTATTGATGAGTTTAATTCTAGATTATTTATTGAAAAACCTGCAAGCCCCCAGTTTCAAATGTTTAGTTGTGTTACGTGCAACCAGTATCCTAATTTTCTTTCTAGTTAGGGATGTATGAATATTGCCCTTCTTTGTTTCTTTTTTAGTTTTTCAAATGTCACTGCGATCCTGTTTCCTTCCACTGACAGTATTTTTGATTTGTTTGTTTCTTGTGCACAATTTTTAGGCAATGTATATGCACCGATGCAAAAATAACATTAACAACAGTGTACAATTTAATGGGGGGGAAACTTGGCAAAAGGAAAAAAGAAAATAATGAAGCAAAATGGCTCACAGGTTGGATTCGCACGAGGGGGAAAACAAAATAGGGGGGATGTGCTGAAATGGGAGAGGGGTGTGATAGCATCACTTTTTCTAGTTGTCATTCAGAATAAGCTTTCTTTTTCTTTTTTTTTTAAAAAGGATGGTAGACATAATACCATAGCTTTCCTCTTTGTTCTCCTTGGTATTTAAGGCCACACTCCTGGACTTCCTTTACACAGGCATGAAGGTTACAAAAGGGGCAGCCATAGAAATTATGTTTCTTTTTGATCCATTATTTTGCCTTCTGTTTGTATATATTTCTTTATGGAAACCCCACAACATATTTTCCAGAGAAATGCACACATACAGTCTCGAGAGCCTGGAGTACCATTTAACTGTCATTTCCTTTGATTAACCTTCACCTGATCCTACTCCCTAAGGCAATTTCAGTTCCCTTTGTTCTGCCATTTAAATACCACTCTCTATCAGGTAGGCACAGCTGTTATTAAAAAAAGATGCCTATATCATCTATATATAGATTTTTGGATGCCACAGAATCGGTGCAGCTTAGCGGTCCTAATGCAAAGTGGGAACTAGCCTTGGCTAGTTTTTGGACCACAATGGGGTGAGCTGGTTTGGTCATAGAATCACAGAGTTGGAAAGGACCACCAAGTCATCTAGTCCAACCCCCTGCACAAGGCAGGAAATTCACAACTACCTCCCCCCCACACCTCCAGTGACCCCTACTCCATGGCCAGAAGATGGCCAAGATGCCCTCCCTCTCACGATCTGCCTAAGGTCATAGAATCAGCATTGCTGACAGATGGCCATCTAGCCTCTGCTTAAAAACCTCCAGGGAAGGAGCGCTTACCACCTCCCGAAGAAGACTGTTCCACTGAGGAACCGCTGGGTCTGGGAGATCAGAAATGTCTCTCATTAGGAGGGTGTGGTTCCAGCTGTTTTGAAAGAGGTGGTTGTGAAACCTTACCTGAAGGTGTCCTGGACACCAGTGACCTAAATAACAACTGCCTGGTAGATACGGAGCAGGAGGTAGCTTCAGGGAGTTTTGGAGAAGACCGATTATCTAGACCCATTTCAATCTGGATTCAGGCCAGGGTTTGGGATGGAAGTGGCCTTGGTCACCCTGACCAGTGGTCTTCCTTGGGCAAATGGCAGTGGGAATGTGTCCCTGTTGATTCTCCTGGACCTTTCATTTGCTTCTGATACCATCAACAATGGACACATGAATCAGCCTTATACTGAATCAGACCCATGGTCCATCAAAGTTAGAATTGTCAACTCAGACCGGCAGCATCTCTCCAGGGTCTCAGGCAGAGGTCTTTCACATCACCTTCCGCCAAACCCTTTAACTGGAGATGCTGGGAATTGAACCTGGGACCTTCTGCATGAGAAGCAGAGACTCTACCACTGAGCCACAGCTTCTCCCACAATGATATCCTTCTGGAGAGGCTGACTGGCTGGCTGGGCTGGGGGTGGGTGGTGGGGTTGGTACCATGCTTTGGTGGTTGCAGTCTTCCTTAGTTAACTGATTCCAAAATATATTTCTGGGAGACTGATGCTCTCTGTGGTATCTATGCTCTGGGGTCCAGCAATGACCTGTCTTCTCTCCCTTGGTATTTAACGTCTGCATGCAACCACTGGGAGAGATCACCCAGGGATTTGGAGTGAGGTGCCAACACTATGTGGATGACGCTCACCTCTCTTTCTCCTTAAGAGCGGACGTGGGTTGGTCTGTGGAATGAACTTGGATTGGTCTGCGCCTGGAGAAAGTAATGAGATGGATGAGGATCCATAAACACGCTCAGTCCAGACGAGAGTGGGGTGCTGTTGGTCAATGGCAAATCCCCTCAAGAACTGACGAGGCAGCCTTTCCTGGAGGGTGTGGCAATTCTGAAGGAACAGATTCACAGCTGGGAGGTGCTGCCTGCAGCAGGAGGCTCGCGTCTCCTTCGTGGCACATAGCACCTTTTTGTCAGCTTTGGCTGGTACATGAGCTGTTTCCTTGACAAATGTGGTCTGGCTGTGCTGATTCATGCTCTCATCATATCCAGGTTAGTTTGAACACATGAACACATAAAGCTGCCTGATACTGAATCAGACCCTTGGCCCATCAAAGTCAGTGTTGACTACTCAGACCGGCAGCGGATCTCCAGGGTCTCAGGCAGAGGTCTTTCACATCACCTACCTGCCTGGTCCCTTTAAACTGTAGATGCGGAGGATTGAACCAGGGACCTTCTTCATGCCAAGCAGATGCTCTACAAACTGAGCCACAGCCCCCTCCCCTAACACTAAGCTTAGTGAGTTAGTGAATTCTCCGCGATGAGTGTCATTGGAGGCAGGACAGGAAAGGGTTCCTCTGAGCAGGCATAGAGTGGCTTTCTATAGCTAGGGTCTATAGTCAAGCCGGAGGGTATTAATAATGGGGCTTTCCAAATATATGCAGAATACTCCAAAGAAATGGCTTTTCACAGCTTAGTAAGTTGGAGTTTTTTGAGCATGTGCAGAGTACTTTTCTTGTTACCTGGCTAGATAGTGTTAATAATGGAAGTCTATAACAGAGTTCATACTGAGCTTTTCTAATGCTTGGTAGATAGCTCAAGTGGTGCTTCAAGTTTGTTATTGGATATAATCATTTCTTAGTTATTGTTGAACTTCTTTAAATGGCATGTCAACAAAAGCAAACTATACTCCATTACTCTAGAACTATTATTCCTGGTTTTGAACTTAGAGTTGGTAACATGCTGCATAGACAGGACAATTTTTTGTTCTGGCTAAATGAATTTGGAATTATATGTTAAGAAGAAGAAGAAAAAGAGTTGGTTTTTATATGCTGATTTTCTCTACCACTTAAGGGAGACTCAAACCGGCTTACAATCACCTTCCCTTCCCCTCCCCACAAATGACACCCTGTGGGGTAGGTGAAGCTGAGAGAATGTGACTTGCCCAAGGTCACCCAGCTGGCTTCATGTGTGGGAGCCGGGAAATAAATCCAGTTGACCAGATTAGCCTCCGCCGCTCATGTGGAGGAGTGCGGAATCAAACCTGGTTCTCCAGATCAGAGTCCACCGCTCCAAACCACCGCTCTTAACCACTACACCTCGCTGGCTATGTTAGTCTGTTTCACTTAGCTATTCTCTCCAGTATCAGAGGAGCATGCCTATTATGTTAGGTGCTGGGGAACCCAGGCAGGAGAATGCTGCTGCAGTTGTCTTGTTCATGGGCTTCCTCGAGGCACCTAGTTGGCCACTGTGTTAACAGACTGCTGGACTTGATGGGCCTTGGTCTGATCCAGTGTGGCTGTTGTTATGTTCTTTACTGTAATGCAGTCTATGTGGGGTTGCCTTTGAAAACCGTCCGGAAACGTTCAGTTGGTCCAGAATGCAGCAGTCAACACATTGAGACTTGTTTCCAATTGCAGGGAGGCATCAGGTAGCTTCTGCTCACCGATCTGTGTTATTGTGTTGTGAAAACAGCACAATAAAGAGATGGTGCATCTGTGCTTAATTAGGAACAATTTGTTTAGGGGAAAAATCCATTTGGGAAATCCACAGGGAAATGTGAACATATGAAGCTGCCTGATGCTAATTCAGACCATTGGGTCTACCAAGGTCAGTATTGTCTACTTTGACTGGCAGCAGCTCTCCAAGGTCACATGAAACACATGAAACTGCTTTATACAGAATCAGATCCTTGGCCCATCAAAGTCAGTATTAAAGGGAGGGGTTGTGCCTCAGTGGTAGAGCATCTGCTTGGCATGCAGAAGGTCCCACGTTCAATCCCTGGCATCTCCAGTTAAAGTGGTAGGTGATGTGAAAGACCTCTGCCTGAGACCCTGGAGAGCTGTGGTCTGAGGAGACAATACTGACTTTGATGGACCAAGGGTCTGATTCAGTATCAGGCAGCTTCATGTGTTCATGTGCCTAGTCAGACTGGCAGCAGCTCTCCAGGGCCTCAGGCAGGGATCTTTCATATCACCTACCTGCCTAGTCCCTTTAACTGGAGATGCCAAGGATTGAACCTGGGTCCTTCTGCATGCAAAACAGATGCTCTACTGCTAAGCCACAGCCCACACCTTTTTAACTAGGGATGCTGAGGACTGAAATTGGGACCATCTGCAGGCAAAGCAGATACTCTATCATTGACTCAAACTGTTGGTCTATCAAAGTCCAATTGCCCCTGAGAACCATGGCCCCTTCCTGTGCCATTAGACCATGTAACAGGGCTGTACTATCTAACCCGGAACAATGATTTGCCCTGCCTTTTGAAGTAATGAGGTTTTATTTTCCTTTTAGAAAACCGATGAGGCTAAGATGGAGTGGGTTTTAAAAAATTCCACATGTGAAGCATGCTGCATAGAGTAAATGAACACATCAGGAAGCAAACCAGGCAAAATCCTTGCCTTTGAGATGCTAGCTTACTATATATAGCAAGCTTTTAAAAACATGGAGTTAGATTTAAAAATGCAGCCTCCAGTTGCAAACTGAACTGCAATAATTTAGAATTCTCCGATCACCATCTACCATCTAAACTGTGCAAGGCATGCTAACTAGTTCTCACGGATGGATTTTACTCGTCATCACCATCTTTTGGCATTTCTCCCGGGACAGGCTAACTAATGACTCTGATGGGTGTGTGTGCATATTCACCCATCGAAGTTCCATTTCAGGCTGTGGCACTGTTCACTTCCTCAATTCCTTGAGACCTCTTTACAAGTCAAACCTGAGCCGAGTTACATGACCTGGATGTCTAGCCCAAGCTCATCAGATCTTGGAAGCTAAGCAAGGTTTGCCCTGGTTAGTACTTGGATGGGAGACCTCCAAGGAATACGAGGGTCATGATGTGGAGGCAGGCAATGGCAAACCACCTCTGAACATCTCTTGCCTTGAAAACCCTATAGGGTCACCGTAAGTCAGCTGTGATAACACTTTCCACCACCACCAAGCCCATTGACTTCAATTGATTTAGAAGGGTTAATTCTTCTTAGGATTCCACTGCTAGTTTGCAGTGATCACCTGCTCTCTGCTTATGGCATGCTGAAATCTTCACAGTGTGGCTTGTCCCTTGCAGGACTGGTGAGTTGGTGCATCTGCCTTGCAGGGGTGCTTGGGACTGGAGCTTTGGAGTTGCTTTTCAAGTCTTCCTTTCTAAACTGAATCACATAATATCAGCTTCAAAGAAGAATATCAGGTGTATTAGTTACATTGGTTACATCAGCAGTCAATGGTGTCTTCAGGACTGGACGTTGGGGGGACAATCAGGAGCCCCTAGCTCAACAGAGGACCCCACAAATGAAGGCTGTTACACAAAATGGGCATTCCCTGTCCAGGTCATTGCCACATTTATTCCTCTACCTCTTTCTCCCCAATGCATTCTGGAAGTTGTAGTTTTAATGCATTAATGTGTGGGGAAGGGCTAAGATCAGGACTAAGACAATTAAGAGTAGAGTCTAAAATTACATAACTATACTATATTAGCAGTCCCTGAACTTGTACTTTTGTCTGTTTTTAGAACCTGCCCATCAGTGTTTTTGGGTCTTGACCTATGTTTCCTTGCTTATGACTTCTGCTTCTTCAACCATACCATTTTAACTTCCTGAAGGATTCTTGCTCTGACATTTTTATTCTAAATTCATGGACTCCCACCAATCAAATATATGGTGCCACTTCTCTCTATTTCTCTTGAAGACCCTCCTCAAACCTCACCCTTTCATTCCTTTCCCCCCTTGTGCAGAAATGCCCTCCATCCCAGAATTCACCCCAATAATCCAAACATTGGGATGGCATTTGGGAACCCAGCTGCAAACTCATAGCTGGTAAGGGGGAAATTACAGGAGATGAGTAATCTCTCTCTCAAGCACAGAGCACTCCAGCTCTAGTTATTCTAATAGCTCTGTCTGAAGGGGTAGTGGGTGAGCTTGCCAATCCTAAAGTATGAAAGTGCAAAACTCCTGGTGCTAACTAATAGGAGTGAAACAGGAGATCGGGGAGCTAGGCAGAGCCTCTGATTGCAGCACAGACACAGGATTAGTCGTACAAATCTGTTTATCAGGTGATGCTCTTCCAGATTTGTCAATGGCAGCAGTTACAACCCAGAGAGAAGCGGTTACCTTTTGGGAGTAAGGGAAAGGGGCAGTGTTGCCAAGAAGAGACTTGAGATGGCTGTGAGGCTTTTCTGACCTCCTTGGACCCAAGGGAATGGGGATTCTTCCACATCCCTTGTCTCTCTTTCCCTCCCCTCTGTTGTTTTCCCCGTTGTCTGTTTTAGATTCTGAACTCCTTGGGGGAGTGACTTGCCTAATTTTACTCTGCAAGGGTTAGTGCGGGAAAATTGTTGTTGCTGGTGTTATTTACTAATACCGCACCAATATTAATAAGTTAAACCCTTTAAGCCAGATCTTAAAGAATCAGATTGCATGTTTGATGCTTTGATGTGCTATATAACTTCGGCGCAACCGCACCTTCAGGGAAACAGGGCAAATGGTTAATTCATGGATATGACTGTAGTCGTGAGAAGAATTGTTCACGTTGGGGTTTTAGATTGCAAAGGGCAATCTACCAGGCAAATTAGTGTGTTTCCAAGTTATAGTTAACATGTGGAAGTGATTCCTGCATTTGCTACACCCTTAGGGTTGCCAAACTCCAGGTACTATCTGGAGGTCTCCTGCTATTACGACTGATCTCTAGCAGCATCTTGCATGACTCATTGCTCAAAGGCACTCTTTTGAGAAAGATGCTGCATGTTATGTTAAAGATGGTACATTGAAGCCACTGGGATGATTCAGTGTTTGCAAAACAGGTGTTAGAGATAAAAATGGAGTTTGTTTTGTTCCCAGTGCCTCTCAACTGTGTCAAGGGGAAGAAGAAGAGTTGGTTTTTATATGCCGACTTTCTCTACCACTTAAGGGAGACTCAAACCAGCTTACAATCACCTTCCCCTCCTCTCCCCACAACAGACACCCTGTGAGGTAGGTGGGGCTGAAAGAGCTCTGAGCTGTGACTAGCCCTAGGTCAACTAGTTGGCTTCATATGTAGGAGTGGGGAAATCCACTCGGTTCACCAGATTAGCCTCCGCCGCTCATGTGGAGGAGTGGGGAATCAAACCCGGTTCTCCAGATCAGAATCCACTTCTCCAAACCACTGCTCTTAACCACTATACCACGCTGGTCTCATTGGAGAACCTCCAATGAGATGATTTGCTCACAATTCCAAGTGAGCAGCATTTTGGGTGTCTGCACGTTGGTGGCATTCAGCATGGTGACTGGCTGAGTAGCGTTTGAGGATGCAACGTCTTGGCTTGCTTGGGTTATGTTATCCCAGGGTCATAACAGAGGAGCTCAAAGATCATTTGAAATCAGCTGTGTTGGAGTCTACTTTGGGCTACTTTGGAACCTGTGTAGTTGGTAACATTAACCATGGCGCAGGCTCTGAATCTGCAGAACCAGACTGCAGTTCCCAGGTAGCAATGTGGGGACCTGCACAGAAGTGATTTGGCAAACACAAATGTCTGTCCGAGCCATGGCTTTGGAAGTCAAGCAGGGAGATAAAATGAACAAGGCTGGAATGCAAGAAAAGTGAGCCAGGTTGTTTTTGCCTCTCAGCTTAGCAGGGTTGAGGAGGAGGAGGAGAAGGAGGAGTTGGTTTCTATATGCCAACTTTCTCTACCACTTAAGGAAGAATCAAACCAGCTTACAACCTCCTTCTCTTCCCCTCCTCACAACAGACACCCCGTGAGGTAGATGGGGCTGAGAGAGTTCGGAGCAAACTGTGATTAGTCCAAGGTCACCCAGCAGGCTTCATGTGGAGGAGTGGTGAAACCAACCCGGTTCACCAGATTAGAGTCCACCTCTCTTAACCACTGCTCTGTACCACTACTACACCATGCCGGCTGTCTCTCAAGGAAAGCACTTCTTTTGTATAATTATTTTCTGTCAGGTGCATTGGATGGATGAGTTGGGAAGGGGACAACTATTGGGAAAACTCTGTAAGAATTAGCAAAATATTTGCAATCAGTCCTGAATGAACCCATTCAGTCAGCCAGGCAAAACAGCTAAGGCTGGAGTACAGAGAAAAGTTCTCTCCTAGGGAGGACTGAAACATGTTTTTTGAAAATCATTAACAACAACATGCATTTGGTGGAGCAGCATGTGGAATGGTATAATAAAACCAGATCTTGTCAGATCAGGGAAGCTAAGCAGAGTCAGTCTGTACTTTGATGGGAGACCAGTAAGGAAGACATTACAGAGGAAGGCAATGGCAAACCACCTCTGCTTCTCACTGGCCTTGAAAACCCTACAGGGTAACCATAAGCCAGTTGTGACTTGATCGCACTTTGTGTGTGAAGTGCCGTCAAGGCGCTTCCGACTCATGGCGACCCTATGAATGAAAGTCCTCCAAAATGTCCTCTCTTTGACAGCCTTGCTCAGATCTTGGAAATTGAAGGCTGTGGCTTCCTTTATTGAGTCAATCCATCTCTTGTGTTTTTGGGTCTTCCTCTTTTCCTGCTGCCCTCAACTTTTCCTAGCATGACTGTCTTTTCCAGTGACTCTTGTCATCTCATGACGTGACCAAAATACGACAGCCTCAGTTTAGTCATTTTAGCTTCTAGGGTCAGTTCAGGCTTGATTTGATCTATAACCCACTGATTTGTTTTTTTGGCAGTCCACGGAATCCGTAACACTCTCCTCCAACACCACATTTCAAAGGAATCTATTTTCTTCCTATCAGCTTTCTTCACTGTCCAGCTTTCACACCCATACATAGTAATAGGGAATACAATGGCATGAATTAATCTAGTCTTGGTGGCCAGTGACACATCCTTATTCTTCAAAATCTTTTCTAGCTCCTTCATGGCTGCCCTTCCCAGTCTCAATCTCCTTCTGATTTCTTGGCTGCAGTCTCTCTTTTGGTTGATGGTGGAGCCAAGGAATAGAAAGTCTTGAACAATTTCAATTTCCTCATTGTCGCGTTTTACACAGACATATTTGGTGTATGAGGAAGAGGGAACAGCTGTACGAGAATGCATATGTTTAAAACTATCTGTGGCTGGACTTGAATGTTCGTTTGGAGAAATGCTTAGCCAGACAAGATGGGCAAGAATAGTGGCAAGCCACCCAGGTTCCCCTAACCCCAGCAGAAGCAAAACACCTTTTTTTATTTTATTCATTTGTCACTGTACATTTAGAAAATTTAGAATATTTGTATGCTGCCTTTCCAGATCCCTGCTGAAGGCAATATAAAGAAGATATAAACAATAGACCCAAGGGGGAACGAAGGTACTAAAAATATTGACTATGCAAAAGCCAACAGTAGTACCTTTTATCAAAAAGTATAATTAAATACAGTTGTGGATTTCTGGTATCAATCTCTTTAACTTAAAAAAAAATACAGGTTGTCAATTCACCAGGTCAAGTTCCAAAATGAAGAGGTACTACTGTAGGCTTTTGAATATAAAGAAGATGTCATATGAAGGACGTGTATGATGACAGCAATGTGGTAAATGTGCCTTTATAAACTAATATTGAATGATAAAGAACAATGCAAATTTCCCCCTAAGCCTTTGAGGTTGCTGCTAGCAGCTTGTGAACAAACTGCTGGCCAAGCATAGGATCCTTGACTGACAGCAGAATGAAAGTGAGAGTACCAAAGATGGATAGTGTGGGTCCGATTGGGATAATGTCAGGACTGCTATAATCTGGTAATAGAGGGGGAAAATAGGCTGGGAAGGTATACAAAGAGGAAACAGGCTCCTAACCTGCAGCAGGATGCTTTTTGTGCCTGCACAGCAATTCCATTTAATTTCAAAATGGCAGGGGCAGATGCTGAAATAGCAGCCTCACCCACAAAGGTCAATGATATTGATAGTTTCTGCCTGCTCTCGGCAAGTTCATCAATGAGCAAATTCAAGTGATCTTTCTCAATCGGCCTCAGCCTGGCTCATAATTTTTTTTTTTTAAAGGGAGATGTGTTCCTAATGAGGCCATAGGCTGGCTGAAAGAACAGAAGGAAAGGCATTGGTGATATAGCCAGCTTATACCTCTATGTGTACGTGTAATAGAGCAGAAAGAATGAGTTAATTTGAGCCTCCGCTCACCGAGGCTTCAACTTGGGAACTTCCATTTGATTTCCAGATTTTAATTCTGGACAAGGTGAAGATGAAAGAATAGGTTTCAGGACTGAAAAGAGGGAAGTGTTTCTCTGCTGCAACATCAAGAGAAAGTTTGCATGTGTGAATGGGGTTGAACACCACAGACAAGAGTGTTATAAAATCAGGTAGAAAAGAGCACCTTAAAGACTGATAAAATTTCTGGCAGGGTGTGAGTTTACGTGAGCCACAGCTCACTTCTTCAGATGCAGCTAGAATGGGAGTCCATCTATCCTTAAGTACAGAAGAGTGAATTAGACACACAATGGCAATGTAAATGTCAAAAGCAAGTAAATGACATTGGCAGGCATGATTGGATTAGGTGTGATTTGCAGAGGGGTAGTAGAGAAATTAGCATTGGTAATGAGACAGGAATCTCAGATCTCTATTCAATCCAGGAGAATGCATAGTCTTGAATTTCATTAAAATCAAGTGTTGAGCACGAATGCTGCAGTTTGTGGTGGTGGTACCAAAGTTTATAATAGACTGGCTCATCAAATTTGTTTCCTGGCCTTTATCCCTTGTTTGTCTGCTCTCATGAGGATTCACATGTGTGGAATTCACATGCGGTCTGTCATCCAAGCACCGATCAGGCCCAGACCCAGGCTGTTTCCATATGGAGCTTTTGGTCCAGATTTGCAACCAAAGAGGAGCGGACCATCCACACGAATTGTTCCTCAGTGGTGCTGTGGTTGTCCTTTCCCCTGTCCGCAGCATGCTGTTCTCCAAACTTGCTTTGCTATCGTATGAATTGAAAGGTACAGCTTTCTGAACTTCCCTGCCCACAGTGGCACCACGTTCCCTCCTTATCCCCTTGGGTCCACCATTCCACTTCTGACACCAGCAGACCTTTTCCAGATTTTTTTTTTTTTACGGATTGTTGCTATGCTGCTCCCACACTATAGTGATATAGCTTCTGCCCATTTAAAACAAAAGCAAAAAGCCTTCCAGTGGCAGGAGATGAACGTGGCAGGCACCAGGGGATATGGTAAAAAGCATGGAGTGTACCTTTGTGTAGATGCTCGATCGCCACTGCAAATGACTCAGCAGTAGTGTTGCCAACCTCCAGGTACTAGCTGGAGATCTCCTGCTATTACAACTGATCTCCAGCGAATAGACATCAGTTCACCTGGAGAAAATGACCACTTTAGCAATTGGACTCTATGGCATTGGAGTCCCTCCCCTCCCCAAACCCAGCCTTCCTCAGGCTCCACCCCAAAAACCTCTTGCCGGTGGCAAAGAGGGACCTGGCAAACCTACTCAGCATGCGCAGTGGCAATGAAAGCACAAGAAGGAATTGTCCCTGTGTGGAAGCAGCCTGGTTTGATTTCAGCAAGGCTGCTGTATCATGTGTTTTCCAGCTGTACTCTGGGACCAATTATGTTATGAGCATGTATTTGGTTAGTTCAGAGTATATGTACTAATTAGAGCCAATATCTTATTTCTTTATTGTTTTAGAATTTCACTCTGTATTGCATTTCATCCCTTTTTCATTGCCATTTACCGAAATCAGAAGCTAACAAAGGTATTGAAAGCTGCAGAGAACCGATCAGGAGCAAAGCAGGGCATCAATATTTTTAAATACATTATTTAAATAAACATGCACAAAATTAGAAAACAATAAAATAAAATAAAACCATTGAGTATTCCTAATCCCTCAGTTGGTCTTTGGAAATGGGACCAGGTAATGTGGAGCTCCAAATTCCAGGGAGAAGATCTTTGAAGAGGCAGTTTCTGAGACCGTATCTTTCATGTTCAATCATGGCTACGCATATTTCTTATAAAAACTCAGGATGTATTAAGCAGAGCTTCTGGAGGCCTGCTCATGATGGCGATGGTGGGGAACAAAAGCCAAAGCCAAAGAGAATAAAGCTCCTTTTGTTTTTGGAGTGTTTCTTTGGGCAATTGAATGATCAATACCCAGGAGTGCAGACAAAAATTGAGTTAAGCGTCTTAATTTGCTGGTGCGGCTACCGTTTGCAGAGGGGGGCACCCCCACGTCCATGGGTGTGCCCCATTTCCCCCAGAAGCATGTTAAAATGTGAAACGTTGACAAGCAGCAGTCTTCTGAAAGAAAACTTGCTGTGATATTTCGTGCCTGCTAGCTTCCTCCCCCACCTCCCCAAGTTCTAATTCTGAGATTGGCTGTTGCAAGTTCGGTGACTTCAGATTTGAAACTTGATTTCCTCGGTTGAGTTGCATTAGCATTCAGCTGTGGGGCTGTAAGATAATAGTATTAAAAGCAACCTTCCATCCTGTTGTCATGGATGCAACACAGCCCCAATATTGGGAGCGGTACACCACTAGAACATTATGCAATCTCGTTTTTATCTACCAATTTTAATTTAATTACAGCGGAAATTCTTTTCCCGAATATTGAATGTGCATTTATTTTTCTCCCTCTGCTTCCCCTTTAAAGGCATTCCAACTATTAGCATTGTGCAGTGAATGCTTTGTCCGATGTTCTTTATTTTCCCTTTTGTATTCTAAATATCTGTCTGTATTAGTTATGAGATTGCTTGAAAAAAATAGCCATGCAACGTGTCAGTTTCTATGATGGAATTAGTGTTTTTTTTAAAAAAAAGAAATGAATTTTAAAGGAACCTCATTTGTATTTCCTCTTCAGAGACTAAATAAGGCTACTCACAAATAATTGACAGAAGATAATTGTTTCAAGATGTAAGATTCCGTTTAAGATTTTTGGGTGGGGGATATTGCTACTTTTATAATTTTCCACTTATCTGTCTACAGAAGCTGACTTATTATTTCTGTAATTTATAAAATTAAAGGAGTCTTATCCCATCTGCCCTAGTACCTGTTTTGGGAGGATGTCCTTCTTCTGCCAGCAAAAATAATGAATCTGCTATTTGTTAGATCACAATGGTTAGCCTGTTAGTCTGTAGCAGTAGAAAAGAGCAAGAGTCCAGTAGCACCTTAAAGACTAACAAAATTTCTGGCAGGGTGTGAGCTTTCGTGAGCCACAGCTCACTTCTTCAGATACAGCTAGAATGCGATCCCATCTATCCTTAAGTAAAGAAGAGTGAATTCACATGCAGTTCTAGATCCGCCATGAAAAAGTTGGCATACTGTGGAGCCATGCAGGTGCCCTACAACCAATGCTGGACCGTGACACCTCCCTTGCCAAGACACTGGGGGGCTGGCCCCCACCCCTTGCTCACAGCCTGCCAACCCAAAACAACTTCTCACCCACAATGTCAAACCACTCAACAGTACCATGGACTCTGGTACCAGCCTGAAGAAGTGAGCTGTGACTCATGAAAGCTCATACCCTGCCAGAAATTGTTAGTCTCTAAGCTGCTACCAGACTCTTGCTCTTTGCTACTGCTATTTGTTGGTCATCCAGTATGGAAATGTTAGCAAAATGAATGGGGTTTTATTTCTGTCCACATGAGACAAACATGTGTGTGATAGCTCATCAGTTGAACACATTGCTTGCGATCGTTGACAAAAGTTGCATGGAAGACAGTGAGGAAATGTCTCTAAATAGTAAATAGAATCCCACCCAGACTTCCATGGGTATGATGGGGTGATATTCACCGATTCCTCCCTCCTGCATTATCCCAAAATGCCCCCCCAAATGCTGCCCCTGGGGAATGTGGCATCACCTTCACATCATGCTTTTCTAGCCATTTCACATGTTCAGTTGTTTCACATGTTGAGCATTGAAGTGATAAGAAATGAAGTGCCTTCAAGTGTATTCTACAGTGCAAGCTAGAGATCTGTCATATGGCCCAGGGGTCTCAGTTCTATCTGGATATGTCACCCAGTGCTTATTTGGGACACAAATTAGGCTGGATTACCATGTTTTATTTATGAGCAAAGCAAGTCTTCAGCCCTTGTAGTTCCAGAAATATGAGGCAAAATATGTCAGCAGAATTGCCCCCTGTCGTCGTGGTATGGCTGCCATTTCCTCCAGGAGAACTGATCTCTGTGGCCTGGAGATCAGTTGTATTTCCGGGAGAAATGCACGCCCCACCTTGAGTTTTGTTAATCTATGAGCTAGGCATAGTTCTAACAATTTATTCCCATGATTTACTAGCATTTCTAATTTCCCAGCCTTCTTCTTCTTGCTAAAGTAAGTCTCTAGCTTAGCACATTACTTTTGCAGGACAATGACTCAGCTCAAACCCAACCCCTTTCTGACTATATCTTCCTACACACTTGACACTGAGAGACACTGTCCTTCAGTGTTACTACTCTGAAGATGCCTGCCACAGTTGCTTGTAAAACGTCAGGAAAGAAAATTCCAAGACCACGGTTACACAGCCCGGATAACCTACAAGAACCAATGAACTCTGACCGTGAAAGCCTTCGACAATATTTTTAAGTCTCTAGCTCTTTTTGCTGCAGAGATATAAGGGGAAAGGTGACTCCTTATAGCTGAGTGGGATAAAAATGAGATCATTTTTTATGCATGGGGAACTGTTTTTGTTTTTCTTCATCGAGTAAGCCTGTACCAATGTTTTGAAAATGGCATGGTGTGTGTGGACATATTGATCACCAGACAGAGAACAATACCTGAGAGTCCATTCTCAAGAGACCCAATATTTCTTTTCACCATTTTTCACAGTTGATATGGGTTGCTAAAAGTTCCTTTCCCTAATTTTTTTCCTCAGGGCACTGCAGAGTGTTTTCAGTGGTAGCCCCCTCATTTGTAGAATTCCATATCCCAGGAAGTTCATCACCACTGATGAACTTCTGGAAACCAGTAAAATCTTTTTTTATTCCAGAAGTTGTTGGGTGGTTGTATTCATGAACCGTTATGTTTTAAGACACTGTGAATTATATTCTGCATCTTGTACATCTTGGTGACTTAATATTGTGTTTATTCTTGTATGACTTTTTTTTTAGTGAATTTGCTGCTTTATTTTATGATTCATGTTGCTGTTGGCTATCAGATGTGCTTTTTTTGATTGTGCTGTTTTAACGGGTCTTCTCCTGTTCTTCGTCCCGTTAAGGTGGGATTAACAGAAAGGCAGGGTATAGATTTTCAAAAATAAATGTCTCCATTTCGAGTGAGTTTAAGAAGAATAATAATTGGTTTTTATACCCCGCTTTTCTTTCCTTAAGGAGTCTCAAAGCAGTTTACAATCACAATCCCTTGCCCTCCCCACAACAGACACATTGTGAGGTTGGTGGGGCTGAGAGAGTTCTGAGAGAACGGTGACTGGCCCAAGGTCACCCAGCAGATGAGGTAGGCTAGTGAGCATCCATGGGGACTGGAACCCAGGACTCCTTGGATTTAGTCCAATATATCACACTTATAATAATCCTTAGGATGTATACAGTGTTTTCAGTGTTGCGAGCAATTTGCAGCTCCCTTTGATGTAATCGGACAGTGCTCTGAACAAAATTTGGAAATAAGCGGGAGAGTCAACAGGCAGGTTTTCAGGAATCCCCTTTTCTGAACGATTCTGTGACTGCAAATCAGGGAATTTGGACACTGTTTGGCATTTTTTAATTGATCGTAAAAAATATCATCTCACCATAGATAAATGGATCACAGTATACATCCTGAAGTGGGGACCTGGTCTAAAGTAAGAGATAGTTGCAAAGCTATTGGCTGATAACTGATCCAAATGTAACCCTCAGCATGGGAAATTCTTTATCTATGTCTTTTAATGATACTTCCTTTTAATTGTATTATTTGCAATTTACAATTATTTAATTGTATTATTTAATTTAATTAGGGCTTATATTTGTCTGCATTTGTTCTTTCTTTTACTGAATTTGTTTTGCTCATGGCCTGTTGGTCCACAAGCATAAAGAACAGAAAGAAAGGAAATAAATAAAAAGGAAATAAACAACTGTAACAATGAGAGGACTCCTAATGCCTCAGTTTCACAGGCCAGGGATAGAGGAGGGGCTATAGCTCAGTGATAGAGCATCTGCTTGGCAGGCAGAAGGTCCCAAGTTCAAGCCCCGGCCTCTCCAGATAAAGGCAAGTAAGAACATAAGAACATAAGAGAAGCCCTGCTGGATCAGACCAAGGTCCATCAAGTCCAGCAGTCTGTTCACCCAGTGGCCAACCAGGTGCCTCTAGGAAGCCACAAATATGACAACTGCAGCACCACCATCCTGCTGTGATTTGAAAGACCTCTGCCTGAGACCCTGGAGAGCCGCTGCCAGTCTGAGTAGACAACACTGACTTTGATGGACCAAGGGTCTGATTCAGTATAAGGCACCTTCATGTGTTCATGTGATGCAGCCAGCTTTTCTGCTGGTGAAAAGGGGGAGGAGGGGTCCTCTTTGACCACCCAAAAGACTATGACAGAGATCACAGGACCTACGCAGGGAGAGGCTGTAATACAGATGGGAATCAGGCGAGACTGAAAATGCTGGCTGGATCCAACCCTAGGTCACCCAGAACCACAAAATATGAAGGAAATTTCGGCGAGGAAAATTTCAGCTGCACAGAACTGAGTATGGGCAATCCCATTTTCTCTGTGTAAAAGAAGCCTTCCCTAGGGACATTTAAAACCTGCAATATTTTGAATACTGTGCCCAGGGTTTCAACCCTTCCTCCGTCCCTTTGTAAATGTATATCCTTTTCTGGCGACCATGTTTAATGGTGTGTTTTTTTTTAACAATGCAGGGAGGCGGTTTTTCTTTCCCAAATTCTGAGCACGCCCCTAATTAAATGGCTACGAAGGTGCGTGCATCAGTCAGCAAAACCAGGCAGCGACATTATGGAGTGAAAATTAAAGAATCTCGACATCAGAGAGTCTACTGTATATGCCTGCTGTTAGACACTCAAGCATGGAGAACAGGATACACTTCCATGGATGGATAGCTTTCCTTATTAAAAAAACTCAGTTGGACGCACAGTAGGGGAACACACTAAAACAAGGCTTTGTAGTAATTTCCTTGAAAGAAATTTCCCAAGATAGCAAGTCGAAAAGCTTTTAATCTTTCCGCTGGCTTCCAGAAGGAGTTTTGCTGTAGGTGGTGTAAAAAAAAGGACCATTTTGATTACAGCTGATCAGGTAGAGCTGGTCCAAAAATCCAGACATTTCTGTTCCCCCGAGAGAATTTGAATTTCCGCAGATAATAAAAAAAAAAAATGTTGAAAAAACTTTTCTCTGAAAAGTTTCAGTATCTTTAAGGACAGGAGAATATTTGGTGGTGGGGGTGGGAAGGCAAATGGCCTTTTCGTTTGAGTTAAAAATTCATGCTGTAAAGCCAGGTGAGATTTCCCGGCAGCTACGAAAATGACGGACATCCGTGGCAGTGTTGACTGCCTTTTGGAGACTTTTAACTCATTCATGTGATGACCTCGATGTTTCGGCAGGTGAATGCGAAAGACAATGTCATCTCGTTTCAGCTGTCATTCCTGACTTCTGATTTCCTCCTGTCTAATGGTGCTATAAATAGGAGCTCTTTGCAATGTAAGCTGTCCAATTTACTCGTCTCCTGTCTTTTGAAAATACTCCCTGTGAACATTTGGGAGTGCCAAACAAAGCGCACTGGATACCCCCCCCCCCCATTCTGTCGGATTCCCAAAAGCTGCCCTATATAACTGATATCCCCACTTGTAAAATTTGTCTTAGTGCAATCTAATGCACTATTAACCTCTGCCTTTCCTGATTTGGGGGGGGGGGGAGAACCAAGAACCAGAATTATTTGTGTTAGAACTCACAGGGGGAGTATTTGATACAAGCTTTTTGCCTGTGGCATGGGAGGTTAAATTGATGATATGACTGATAAAATGCAAGTGAGCTCCATTGTGGGTCCCACTTATGCTTTCTTGGCTCTCATTTGCACTCTTATCCAAGCACAAACAATCTCAGCGCTTACCTGCCTATTTATGAGGTAAAAGAGGATGGGAGTGGGGAGGAAAGTTGACTGTGTAGAGCAGTGGTTCCCAACCTTTTTTTGACCAGGGACCACTAGGACTTTTTTGTTCGGTGCAGGGACCCCAAGGTTCAAAATAAAAATTATAGAATTTGAAAATAAACTTTAATCATAACTGTTAGTTAAACAATAAACTTAGAATAATATTTGAATATATATATATTATAATAGAGAACTTTTAATTGAAAATATTAATTTATTATGGGTTTATAACTGTTTCGCGGACCTTAATTTAGTTCTCGCAGACCCCTGGGGGTCCATGGACCCCCGGTTGGGAACCAGTGGTGTAAAGTCACAGTTGAAGCTGCCTTATCCTGAGTCAGGCCATTGGTCCATCAAGGTTAGTCTTGCCTCCTCTCACCGTAGGGTTGCCAGGTCCCTCTTTGCTACCAGGGGGAAGTTTTGGGGGCGAGCCTGAGGAGGGCGGGGTTTGGGGAGGGGAGGGACTTCAATACCGTAGAGTCCAATTGCCAAAGTGGCCGTTTTCTCCAGGCAAACTGATCTCTATTGGCCGGAGATCAGTTGTAATAGCAGCAGATCTCCAGCTAGTATCTGGAAGTTGGCAACCCTGTCTCATTGGAGGTGGCTCTCCACTCTCAGGCAGAGGTCTTTTATACTTACCTATTCTCTGATTCCCTTTTAAACTAGAGTTGCTGGGGACCGAACCTGGGACCTTCTCTATGCTAAGCAGATGCTCTGTCACTGAGCCACAGCTCCCTGTGACAGGTGGGAGACAGGGGTAGACCAGGAAGTTTAAAATCCCCCAGGTGCAAGTCAAGCTGAGGGGCCTCTGTGACATTACAAGCCAGCACTGCCAAGGCACTCAGCTCAGACCACCCCAGTGGCTCAATCATCTGCTCTGTATGGTTGCCAACCTCCAGATAGTAGCTGGAGGTCTCCTGAAATTACAACAGATCTCCAGGTGAAAACGATCACCTGGAGAAAATGGCTGCATTGGAGGGCGGACTCTATGGCATTATACCCCACTAGGGTTGCCAACCCCCAGGTACTAGCTGGAGATCTCCTGCTACTACAACTGATCGCCAGCCAATAGAGATCAGTTTATCTGGAGAAAATGGTTGCTTTGGCAATTGGACTCTATGACATTGAAGTCCCTCCCCTCCCCAAACCCTGCCCTCCTCAGGCTCCACCCCAAAAATCTCCTGGTGGGGAAACAAATCCAGTCTACCAGATTAGCCTCTGCAGCTCTTGTGGAGGAGTGTGGAATCAAACCCACATCTCCAAATCATAGTCCACCACTCCAAACCACTGCTCTTAATCACTACATGATGCTGGCTCTCAGAAGAAGAAAAAGAAGAGTTGGGTTTTTATATTCCAATTTACTCTACCTTTTAAGGAGAATGAAACCGGCTTACAACCTCCTTCCTTTCCTCTTCCCACAACAGACACCTTGTGAAGTAGGTGGGGCTGAGAGAATTTGGAGAGAACTGTGATTAGCCCAAGGTCACTCGGCTGGCTTCATGTGGAGGAGTGGGAAAACCAACCCAGTTCACCAGATTAAAGTCCACTGCTCCTAACCACTACGCCACATTGGCTCTCCTTAGCATGAAAATAAGTGTCCCTGTTTTAGTCTATGCAGTATTGGAGTGTTCAGCCTCCCTTTCCGCTTGTGGACCTTGGACATCTTTGGGTTTGTATCTGAATGTTCTACATCTAGAGCCAAAGGATTTAACTGCATCACAGAAATAATTAAAAGTATTTGCACGTAAAGTAGAAAACATTCCAACCTTTGTTCTTGGGCAAGTCTTTCCTTAGGTCTTGTGTATACTTACATTGGAAGCGACTGGTGGAAAAGGTTTCGATTACACTCCCTTTTGCGTCAGGCTGTTAGGTCATGGTTTTGTGGAGCTCCGCTTTGGTTGTGGTGGCCCTCTTCAGCTTTGCGTCGCTTTCAGGAGAGCTGAGAACACTCCCAGCACGCCATAAACTCGAGTAACCCATAGTTGAGAAACGCTCTCCGTGTTGTGAATATCTCATGTCAGCCACCAAGGGCTGAGAACAGGAAACAAACACACTTCATAATGCGCTGCACATTGAAATAATTAAAGGGAATGGTTGCTGCAGGGAAATGTGTCTTTAAAAATTAACCCTGATTTTCTCACTGACACTTTTCATTTCTTTAAAGTGGCCCTTGGTTTTCCCTCCCCCTCCCCTTACGAGGATATCAAGTGTAATAAGTGACAAAAAGTCAGGGCTGGGAAGAATGTGAAATCCACTCTGGTAATGTGTTAGTTGCCCCAACAGTTTGGACTAGGAATAGGCACGCAACTTTGGATAAGCCTGGGAAATTTACATCGAGCTCAAGAATACAGATTGTCAAAACAACGGCCACCACCAAACTTCAGATTCCCTTCATGTCCAGATTTGAGTCCAGTAGTACCTTACAAACCAACAAGATTTTTAGGGTATAAGGTTTTGAGATTCTGTATCTGATGAAGGGAGTTTTGATTCTCGAAATCTTATACCCTGAAAATCTTGTTGGCCTCTAAGGTGCTACTGGACTCAGATCTTGCTGTTCTACTGGAGACCAACTTAGCTACCCTCTTGAAACCATCTTCCTGTCCAGGGTTGCCAAAAAGAGCCACTGTGTCTGCCAGACAAAGGTTTCCTCTGTCATGCCTACAGTTTCAAGACCCATCTAGAACTTTACATGAAAACAAATCTGATGACTTACTCTGCTCTGTAGGTCCCCAGGGTGACTACCGGCTCTTGAATCTTGCCCCCTTCAAGACAGTTCTGTTCCTGCCACTTCCACACACACCCCATCCCTAAACCTTGGGTTTTAAATGGTCAATATATTAACACCTGCAGAAGAAGAGTTGGTTTTTATATGTTGACTTTCTCTACCACTTAAGGAAGAATCAAACTGGCTTACAATCACCTTCCCTTCCCCTCCCCACAAAGGACACCGTGTGAGGTTGAGAGAGTTCTGAGAGAACTGTGACTAGCCCAAGGTCACCCAGCTGGCTTCCTGTGTAGGAGTGGGGAAACCAACCCGGTTCACCAGAGTAGCCTCCGCCACTCATGTGGAGGAGTGGGGAATCAAACCCGGTTCTCCAGATTAGAGTCCACCGCTCTAAACCACCGCTCTTAACTACTATGCCACACTGGTTCTCACAAGCCTTCTATGGAATGAGATTGTTAAGTCCAGCCAGGCTAGTATGGTCTACAAGGCTGGTGCTGGGGAAGGCATCTGCCAGCACCCAGCAAGCTTCTTAGCAGAGAGGGGATTTGAACCTGGGTCTCCGAGGTCCCACTACACCCTGTTGGCTCTTCAACTTTTGTATAGCATTGCTATGAGTGGTAAGGCTGAAAGAGGGCCAGTCTGTATTCTCAAAACTTCAGTTGTTGCTGGCATTTTTGTTATCAGTAAATAGGTTGTCATAAAGGGAGAAACAACAAATTGCAAAGTCGTTAGGGTGGGATAAAGGGGCAACTGTGTACCCAGAGACCGGGTAGAGCAGGGTTGTCAAACATAAGGCCAGGGGCAGGAGCTCTTATCTGGCCTGCGAGCCAGCCATGGCAGCTACCCCCCAGTCCTAATCTGGGCTGGTGAGGCATGGGCCAGCCTGACCAAGTGACATTTATGTCATATCCAGCCCTCGTAACAATTGAGTTCAACACCCCTGCTCTAGATCCTAATGTAGATCACGGTAGGTACTAAAGATCTTCCAGCCACCTTATTACCAACCACAGTAGGTAATAAAGATCTCCAGCAACTCACATGGAAGGCCTCCTTCCAATCAAAATGCAAACAAGCATTTCACAAGTTATTTCCTGGTACTCATTCTTACTTAGGGGCATGATGTTTGTTTAGGGCCACTTTTTAACTGAGATTGTTGTGTCTGTCAAGGGAAGTGGTGACTTTTTCTCTTGTCCTTTTAGAGTTAATAGTGAAGGATGCTTTTCTCACATGCATTGATAACTCAAGGATGATTGCTTAAATGAGCATTCATGGATTCTGGTGGCTGGTGGCATCTAGGTATTGACAAATCCCCACCTGCTGGGAGGGGAGCTGGAGAGAAGATTTGGTAGTTGAAACATTGCCCGCAAAGTTGTGAGAAGATGGAGCTTGTCATTTGTTTGGCAAGAAGCAGGCTTTGCTGTGTGTGTGTGCTATTCATGTATGAATTTGGGGAAACCAATGCTACATTAAAGAGTAGCATTTTAACACATTTTGATCCCTGTCTTCCTTCTTAGGGGCTCTAGGCAATGTACATTATTCCCCTTCCCCCATTTTATCCTCATAACAACCCTGTGAGGTAGGTTAGTCTCAAAGAATGGGATTGGTCCAGGTCACCCCCACATAGCAGAAGGGGGATTTGAACCTGGATCTCTCATCCTAATCCAGCATTCTAACTACTGCACTATACCTGACCTCTTCTTACCTGCTGAACCTGTATAAACAAACATATTACAAAACCATCAAGGTCGTTTATGCATGGGAATTTTACCTGAGGTTCATTGCTTGCTGGACCCACACTTTCCTGTTGGGAATCTATGCACCAGCAGTCTCTAAGGTCAAATCAAGCCCCCACCCCTTTAAATGCTGCTTTGTAGTTGGCTTACTTTGTAGAGCTTACTGTGAGAGAACCCCCCCCCAAAAAAAACCCAATTACTGCATAAAAAAGCATTTTAAGAACAAAAAAAACACACAAAAAAATGGAGCAATCTGAAAGGAGGATGGGGGGGGGATAAATCCAAGCCTCAGTTTTAAAAGGCTTTCTTCTGCTCAGAAAGAGCTCAGAGGAAGCAGGAAGCATTTTAATCCCCGCCTCTTTACATGCTGCTTTGTAACTGTCTGTGAGACAAACCAAGCTTGCGTGTCCCGCACTTTTCCTTATGCATGCGGATTTCACCCGGGCTGGACTTAGCTCAGAGGAGAGGGAAGACAGAAGTTAACAGAGGAACCTCTGTTAACAGAGGGTTAACAGAAGAACGGGAAGCCCTGGGATTTGTGAGGGCTGGCAGCGAGGTCTTCTCTAATGGACGGAAAACTCATGCATAACTCCAAGGAACAACCAAGACAGACCGGGGGAAACATGAGTGAAAGTACTCATGCATAAATGACCCAAAAGTCTCCAGTACTCCATCCCCGCAAAGAAACTGTCCCTGCTACTTCCTGACACCTGGGAAAACTGTTGAGGCCACCACAATATTTTTCTTCCTATATATGGAGATATTTCCTTTTGGGAAAAGGCATGCACACAGTCAGATATATGTTCAGCTCGTTGCTTTTTCTGCCAATACATGGGTTGGGCTGCTGCCAATGTTAATTAGAGATGGTGCTGTACTTTAGATGGCTTCTTAGGCCAGTTCCCTGTGGTTTTCCCTTTCATGCAAACACTCTTTGCCTTCCTCACAAGCTAATTTAAATGTACCATTTCAATGACTGAAGCATGGTTAGCAGCAGTATCTGTGATCATAGTGGCATGTCCACCCAACTGATCGCTGGGAAATGGATACTGACCATATCTATGATCATCTTCAATTTGCTGTGGAACCACATGCCTTGGAAAGATTGGGATGACTTGCATCAATGCAAAAGATACTATGCAGACTAACTTTTGGTCTTGTCAATTTTCATTTGGGACAAAAGGATTTCCCCCATTCCATTTCCCCCTGTAATTTTGTTCTGTTCTGCATTTCACTCGTTCTTAATTCTAGTTTATTGGAGAAATTTTGTAAACCAAATTCCAGAACAGGAGCATGTGGGAATCATTGCATCTTTTTAATAAATCAGTTTGTGTCTCTTTTCCCCTCTCTAAAATACTGATGTATACATCCATTGAGAACATACTACATACTAGCAGTCTGATTTGGATCATATAATGCGTCAAGATTCTTTTTGAGCAGTATTTTACTGATGTGCATATGTGCTCTTGCACATATTGGTAAAACACTACATAAAAATAATCTCGCCATACAATCACATCGAGATTACTTTTTTGTAATATTTTATCAATGTGTACATCAGTAATGCAAGGGAGGAGGGAAAATATAAAAGAATGGAAGAACTGAAAATTTAGACCAGCTGCAGATAAACAGCGTTCCATACAAAATTCAGAAATGAAGAATGCAACAGTGGAAAATCCTTAATGCATTGGTTCCACTCAAGGCTAGTTAATTTAGAACTCCAAAATTCAGGGAGAAATTTGAATGGGGAAAATTTTAGTAGCATCTATAATTTCAAAAATATCTCTAGATGCTCATTTTTGGATAGCTGAGGGCTAAACTGCCTTATACTGATTCTGCCAAGGTCAGTATTGGTTACTGTGACGGGAAGTAGTCCATGGTCCCAATTAGAAGTCCTTCACACCACTTCCTACCTGATCCTTTTAAATGGAGGTGGCAGGGATGGAACTTGTGCATACAAAGCAGATAGTTTATCCATGAACTGTGGCCCCCTCCTAAGGTAGAATGTCCCGCTCTCCCCTGAAAGTAGACAGTTTCAGGAGTAGAGAACCCAACACTCTGGGACAGCAATCCACAGACGTCCCTGGTTGCTAAGCATCATCACTTTCCAGTGGCACATCCGATGACCACTGTGGTCCATCTTTTGTCCACTTAGTGAATCAGTGGGAGACATCCTCTCTCAGTGTGGTTGGGCTAAGGTGAGATGTTAGTCCTCCCATATCTATGGGGAAAAGTGGAACGAGCTCGATTACACAAGTCTTCCTGCTTACTCTGTCTACCTGCAATACTAGAAAAAAGTATTTCCAGCCAACTACATACATAAGTGCCTTCAAGTCACAACAGACTTGTGGTGACTCCACCAAGGAGTTTTCAAGGCAAGCAGGAAGCAGACGTGGTTTGCGATTGCCTTCCTCAGCAAAGCCTTTCCTGGTGGTCTTCCATCCAAGTACTAACCCCACTGAGCTTTCCAGATCTGCTGCTGCTGATGATGATGAAGAAGAGTTGTTTATATGCTGACTTTCTCTAACTTTTAAGGAGAATCAAACCAGCTTACAATCTCTTTCCCTTCCTCTCCCCACAACAGACACCTTGTGAAGTAAGTGGGGCTGAGAGAGTTCAGAGAGAACTGTGACTAGCCCAAGGTCATCCAGCAGGTTTCATGTGCAGGAGTGGGGAATCAAACCCAGTTCTCCAGATTAGAATCCACTGCTCATGTGGAAGAGTGGGGAATCAAACCCGGTTCTCCAGATTAGAGTCCACCACTCCTAACCACTACACCACGCTGGCTGATATCAGGGCAGGCTATACCATGCCGCCTTCTTTCCAAACAACTAGGGATATATAGGGAGTTTTTAGTTTTTGCACATCGATAAGACCATTTTTGTCCTGGCGGTTTCCTTTGGCAGTTTCCTCTGACGATATGTTTCTACCATCTGAATGCCTTTAATATGCCATTTATGCAGTAGATGCTATTTTAATGCCATTTTTATGCAAGAGTTACAAAAATAAATATCCATTATAACTCCAATATTTCTGTCAAATATGGTTAGGAAAAATGATGGCTGCAGTTTTATCACAAGTGTCCCATTTAAAAAAAAAAGTGACTTTCAGATTTTCAAATTGAACCAGAAATCTCAAAGCATTTGGTAACATCCAAAAACCTAACAGGTTAGAGTTCATTTTATTGGAATGCTTCTCAAACTGACTTTCTGTATTCATGCTCATGAATCCAGCACATTCTTAACCAAGTCAGAAATATAGGAGAGTGAGGCAGTTACCTTTGAAGACAACTGACATCTCTACCCCCAACTACCTTTTTGTTTCTTGCAGAATGCTAAAATATCTGAAGTAAACATGGGTGGTGGGTTATGATTATTTCATTTGAAGATTACTCTACATGATCCTTAATTTAGTTAACCTAACATTAGACAGCTATAGCCTTGTGCAGTAATAAATTTCAAAATCTTCCCTGTTCGTTTGATCATATTTTGGGAAATCCAAGTTTGGATTTTCTCGAGATGTCTTCGATGGCTCTTCATTAACCAATCAAATATGTCAGTAGGCATTTAATGAGAGTGAAACAAGAAACATTCTTAGGTGAAAGATGTGCGCACCTGAAGTTCTGACTTCTTTGCTCTTTTGATGTTGTTTTAGCTGTCTGGAATTTTTAAAAGGCAAAACCTTTCTGTGTGCACGTCTGTCAATGCTGAGTTTAAATAATTTCTTTCAGCCAAGATGGCTGGAGATTCCAGTTTTTTTCTGTTATAAGGAATATGCAAACCATATTTTTGAATTAAAAGTCGAGTGAGCATGATGCTAGTTTTATGCCATATTATTTGATTCAAGGCATCAGAAGTGGAGGGACTTTCCATACCTTTTAATGCTTTTAATTCTTCCATATTTTTTTTGCCATCCAGTCACAGCTGGCTTAATGGCAACCCCTTAGGGTTTTCAAGGCAAGAGACATTCAGAGAAGCTTTGCCATTGCCCACTCCTCCACATGAGCGTAGGGTTGCCAGGTCCCTCTTGGCCCCCGGCAGGAGGTTCTTGGGGTGGAGCCTGAGGAGGGCGGGATTTGGGAAGGGGAGAGCCTTCAGTACTATAGAGTCCAATTGCCCAAGCAGCCGTTTTCTCCAGGTGAACTGATCTCTATCAGCTGGAGATCAGTTGTAATAGGAGATCTCCAGCTAGTACCTGGAGGTCGGCAACCCTACATGAGGGACACACCTTAATCTGGAGAACCAGGTCTGTTTCCCCTCTCCTCCACATGAAGACTGCTGGGTGATCTTGGGCTAGTTACAGTTCTCTCCGAACTCTCTCAGCCCCACCTACCTCAAAGGGTGTCTGCTGTGGGGAGAGTAAGGAAAGGAGATTGTATGCCGATTTGATTCTCCTTAAGAGGTAGAGAAAATCAGCATATAAAAACCAACTGTTGTTGTTGGTGGTATCTCAGGAGCTGCGGGACTGGAATCTGTTCATGACGTCCGAGCAGAAAGTGAGCTGGGAACATCCTTACTTCAGACGCAGGTGGGTGTGCACAACATGGACTACTTCTCCATTAAAAAAAAAATCTCTGCATAAACAATCTGGCATGTCAGGGAAAAGACTCAGCCTAGAGTCCTCCTCTCTAGCATGCTGGTTTTCTCTAAGCAGGGAATTGTTTTCTACACAGAAACAACCAGTCATGTGATCCTCCACCTACATGCTGAAATGATACGACCCTGACAAAGCTAGCTAAGCAAGAACCAGACCACTGACGTTGCTGAACATCCTACTATTCCTCTCTTCTAGGCATTTGCTCAAATATAGGTTGTTGTTGGTTTTTTTGCATTCTTTGTAATTGCGCATCAGTCTGATTTGACATTGACAGCCCAGGGGTTAAGGCAAAATCAAATGCATCACTATAACCACTCTATGATGGCAATTGTTCCCATCCTGCCCCAGTTGTAGAAACACACATTTGGGGTTCATTCCTTTTGGCCTGTTCCCTTAAAAACAACAACCACGGTTTACAATCTTTTCCACTCAAATAGCCTGATATAACAATTCTTTAACCAGGATGTTAAATCTTGCTGGGGGTGGGGGGGAGGCAATTCATGTACTATACTTGTATACTAGAGAGGGGGAAATTCCTCAGATCAGATGTAATTTTATTTGTATTATATAGAAGAATTTTTTTGCAGAAGGAATTCCTGCAGGGAAATGGTTAATCTATTTTTAACTAAAGCTTACTTTTGTAATCTATCCAGTGCTTAGAGTTCTGTCATTGATCTATGATTTATGTGTTTTAAACCACCTCTTGGCTGCAACATTGCTTTCTATCCCGTACGCTGAGCTGAATACTAATTGCGAGATCAAATTTATGCTGCCGGGCTAAGCAGCTGAAGGGAGTTTTCCTTGCAGGACTTCCATAAAGCATGCCACAGTAGACGCTCAGGGAAATAGCGTGTTTTTCGCCCCCTCCTTGGAGAGGCAGAAATGCTGGGAATGTTTGCCGAAAAACCGTATGTCCTTTTCAAAGATTTTATTCAGAAGGCATTGGATACAGAGGGTTTATTTGAAGTATGCCGGATCGTGCTTCCATGCACTGTGGACCTGCATAGCTTGTGCGCAGAATTGATGTGAGCCCAAGATTGAGTTGGGTCATTTGGAAGCAACGCGCAGAAATCAGACCCCTCTGTACTCCTTAAGCCCCCCCCATCCTTATATTATGTTGCCAAGGGTGAAAATAACTTATGTGTCTCACTATGGTGAGGGGGGCTCGAAACAGAAGAGGGAGGTACCGTTTTGGCCCCTTCCTTACCCTTAATGGCCTGTACTGGCTTACCTTCGCCCCTGAAAATTGCCCCACCCATTCCTTGCCCCTCCATTTTGACCTCTCTGCTTTCCATCCCCTCTTTCTCCTCTTGGCAGTGCGCAGTCAACATTTCTTATGACAAGGCCAGAGGTGGGCAAATGACTCCGCATCTGGCCTGCTGGAGCTTTCGGTCTGCCCTCAGGCTGTTTAACAATTGGTTGGGGAGCATCTGCTGAAGCTGGAGGGTGAGAGATTCAAAACAAATAGAAGGAAGTAGTTCTTCACACAATGCATAGTTAAATTGTGGAACTCCCTGCCTAGGGCTGCCAACCTCCAGGTAGTAGCTGGAGGTCTCCCGCTATTACAACTGACCTCCAGCCGATAAAGATCAGTTCACTTGGAGAAAATGGCCGCTTTGGCAATTGGACTCTATGGCATTGAAGCCCCTCTCCAAACCCTGCCCTCCTCAGGCTCCGCCCCAAAAACCTCCTGCCGATGGCAAAGAGGGACGTGGCAACTCTATTCCTGCCCCAGGATGTGGTGAGGGCTGTTAACTTAGAAGGCTTTAAGAGGGGAGTGGACATGTTCATGGAGGAGAGGGCTATTCATGGCTACCAGTAAAAATGGATACTAGTCGTAATGCATACCTATTCTTTCCAGGATCAGAAGAGCATGCCTATTATATGAAGTGCTTTGGAACACAGGCAGGAAGATGCTGCTGTAGTCGTCTTGTTTGGGGGCTTCCTAGAGGCACCTGATTGGCCACTGTGTGAACAGACTGCTGATGGACCTTGGTCCAATCCAGCATGGCCTTTTTTATGTTCTTATGAGACCAATGCACCTGACAAACTGCAAAAGAGAGCAAGGGCCAAGGGATACTTTCTTTCGGGGGCTCCAAAGGTGGACATCAACATGTCCTGATTCCAGTGCTGACAGCGCTGTAAACAGGAAGAGGCAGCCCCAACCTGGGGCTCTCAAAAGTGGATAGAAACCCAGACCTTTGCCTAACCCATTCTAGTCCCTATGTCAGGTTTTTCCTCCCATCTCTGTCTTTATCCTAAGGACGGACAAAGCTCACTCATTCAACATTTGCTCAACCATTTTCCCATCAGGCTTCCATTGCGTATGTTTCCCATGACCTGAAGCAAATTTCTGTATGTTTCATTTGTGCAGATGTGCGCATGCTGTGCATGTGGATGCGTATTTTAGATGTGCTCTGTCCGGATGCCATACTTACGGCAGCCCGCATCGTGCAAGCCGTCATCACCCCCCCAAATTTGAGATGCACCAACAGAAAATACAAAAATTTAATCTCTTTCAGCGCCATGGACAACTCCAGTGGCATATTCTGGGGAGAATTCCTATAAAGGAGGAATTTGGGACCCCTTTTCCGTTGCCCTCCCCCCTGGTCTTTTTGACACTCAGCCTCCTCTGATCCTGGTCCTCAGCCCCCCCCCCCCAAGTCCTCATCCTCGACAGTTTTTCAGCAGCAGCATGCCACCCCTTCCCCTTTGCCAGATCCTGTGTGACACTCCTCCTTTGGCTTCTGCATGTGGCTATAGGATAGAAGCATGTATTTGCAATTGTGCCGTTCTCAGTAATGATCAGGGGAATCATCTAGCATAACCAAGTGGCACACACAAACAAACAAATGCAGAGGGCCAGGGCCATTTTATCCTGTTTTGTGTTATGTGCCTTCCTTTTGACACATGTCGAGCAGGCGGTGTGATTTATGAAGACTTCACAGAGCACCAGTGTATGCGCTACAGTGTATTTTATTAAGTGTAATGAAGTCTTAGTAACATCATCCTTGCTCTGTTTCTTTCCCTCCCCCCCCCACTCTTCTGAACATCAAAGCAGAGAGATCACTGTTTTCCCCATCAGTAATGTAATTCTTGCAGCTTTGCACAAATCCTGTGTGTGGGTTTATATAGAAAGAGGCTTGGTGGTTGCAGAGGATAGAAAAAGAAATCTTTCTTGGCAGTTTTGACTTCGTGCTTTGGGACAACAGGAAGAGGTAAGAATTAGGGATATGTGGATTTTCCTTGTTCTAGTCTGTCTTTGTTTTGGAATTTTTCTGTGGGCTGCATTCCACTCTGGCTGAATTCTGGTTTAACTAGGAGAACATTCCAGAATTAGCATTTTCAGTTCTTTCTGCTCATTTATATCTTCCCCCGCCTCTTCATTATATGGAGGCATACATGTACGTTGATAAAACACTCCCCTCAAAGCAAACTGTATTGCTTCAAGATTATTTGTGTGCGGTGTTTTAATGAAGTGTCCTGGTAAAACACTACACAGAGAGAATCTTGATGCAAGTGTGTGTACAGTCACGTCAGTCTCCTCCATTCCCCAATGTTTTATTCATGTGTAGAGACGCAGGTGGTAATATAGGAGAGGGGCAACACATTTGAACAGGAGTTGATGGAACTGGAAGCTGCAGAAAACTGTGCTTGTGCAGAGCTCTGAACAACATTTTGATGTCAGAAAGGGAACAGTGGAGGATTCCAAATGCTTTGGTTCCACTTGGGAAACAGGGCCAGATAATTCAGATGTCCAAAACCTGAGAAGGCATTTTTCTAAGGATGCTTCTAAATATGTGGATTGAGTGCAAATGGGGGCAATGGAGGTGGGCATGACTGACATGTTGCAGGTCCATTTCCTCTTCACCCCTAAAGTAGGAGTGAAAAATGTTGGGAAAAATTGGACCCAGTGATCCATCAATGGAAGATGCAGGAACAATCCCCCCCCCCTGAATGGTAGCCCACCAACTAACATGGCTATTACTCCTTGTCCTTATATCCCTCCAACACTAGATATATGCTGCTCAAGATCAATTGATCAAGGAGCTTCTAAGGGATAAAAGGAAATTATTCCTTGTCAGTTTCATGATCCTGGGAATCAACTTTCCAGGGTCAGAAGGACTGCTGATAGGGATGTCAGCCTCCAGGTGGGACTTGGGGATCCCCCAGAATTAGTGCTCATTTTCAGATTACAGAGATCAGTGGGTGGACTCTATGGCAGTATACCCCACTGAGGTCCCTGTCCTCCCCAGGCTCCATCCCCAGATCTCCAGGAATTTCTCAACCTGGCTCTGGCAACCTTACCTCCTCATCCCCCGCCAGTGGCCAGGGGGACTTGACAACCCTAGTGGAGGGGATCACTGGATCCAATCCAACATTTAGTTTGGCTCTCTCGCACTAATAAACATGGGACTGATTCTTCAATACACTCCAGTGTAGAATAATGGTTTGTGTCAGACTTGGATCTGGGAGACCCAGGTTCAAATCCTCACTGAGCCACAGAAGCTTCCTAAACCAATTCAAGCTTCCTGGACCAATTCCTGGACCTTGGACCAATTCAAACACTCTCAGCCTAACCTACCTCACAGGATGGTTATGAACATAAAATGGAGGGCAGGAGAATGAGAATAGCCACAGTCCCAGACCATACCTATTTCCCACTATAGAGCTGCAACCTCTAGATCGAAGTGTCAAACATAAGGCCCGAGGGCTGTATCTGGTCCCTTGAGAGCTCTTATCCGGCCCGCGAGGCAGCCGAGGCAGCCACCCCCTCTCTATCTGGGCTGCCGAGGCATGGCCTGGCCCAAGAGGGTTGCCAGTCCCCCCATCTGATCGGTGGGGCTGGGGTGGGTGCCTGCATGCGTGGCCGCACCCACACAATGACATCAATTCCGGTTTTAGTTCTGGAAGCGCCACATCGCTGTTGCTGATTTAACAGTCGGAACCCCCTAATTGAGTTTGAGTGTTAAATTGGCTGTGGTGATGCGGCACTTCCGGAAGTAAAACTGGAAGGGACATCATTGTGTGCCTGCGGCCGCCACTCCAGAACAACTGGGTGGATTGGTGGGCAATTGCCCGCCAAAACCACCCACCTGGCAACCCTACAGCCTGACCAAGTGACATTTATGTCATATCCGGCCCTCGTAACAATTGAGTTCAACGCCCCTGCTCTAGATCCTAATGTAGATCACAGTTGGTAATAAAGATCTTCCAGTAGGCTCATCCTATTTCACTTCTGTATAGGATGTCACAACTGCTGCTGTATCCATGCAAGCCACTCTCTGACCTCTTCAGCACCATTCATGCGGGATAAACTTGCCATGGTGTGGTATGACTGAGTTGCAGTTGTGTGTGGTGTTAAGACTTGATCTGTTCTTGCACGGCACCTGCTGTGAAGGGTTAGCAACTTGTGTCTGAAGTCAGCAGGCTACCAAGCTCCTACTGCAGGAGGCCTGCTGGTGTAGAACTGAGTCCCATCTATTATCGTTCATATTTAATTCATCCTCTGTGTACTTTTTTTGTTCCAAAAGAGGCAATCTCATCCCTGGTTTCAAGCCAGGGATTTTTTCTATGTGCATGTAAAGTTAGAAGGAGCGTTTCCATCCATGTGGGTATGTGGGCAGTGGGGGACTTAAAAGAGAAACTCCTTTCTCTACCTCAGGGGTCCCCAACATGGTGCCCATGAAAACCATGATGCCTGTTGACACCTTTTCTGGTCCCCACCAAGTGTTGTTAGAAAGTAGGCGGGGCCGGGTGGGGCTTTTGGCCAGCAAGACTTCTGATTGGCCACTAGAGATTTGATTGGTGGTACAGATTATTTTTTTTAAATGTTTCTTTGGCAACAGCTGCCACCATAGCACAAGGATCTTCACGAGGATTGTTAACCTCCAGGTAGGGCCTGGAGCAGGGCCAGAATAAGACTTTTAGAGGCCCTAAGCACTTAAAACAGTTTGGTGCCCCCATATATATGTAAAAAACAACAATTAATAATAAATTATGTAACAATTTTATAAAAAAATAATATATTGGGCCTAGTGTGATTAGTGTGATTATTCTCAGTTCCCACTTTTTCTTTATCCTTATGTTTTTTTAAAGGATAAGAGTAAAAATGGTGGTCAGGGTTGTTGTTGTTTTTAGTGACTGTATGTATGTAATTTTTTCATTTATTTTGGGGGCCTCTTTTTGTGGACCCTGGTTCAGCTGCACCATTTGCAGTTTTGCACCATTTGGTCCATGGTAAATCCAGTAATGAAAAAATTCTGTGGTGCCCCCCACTTCCCTTGATGTTCTAAGCACTTGCATATTTTGCTTAATGGTTAATCCAGCCCTGGCCTGGAGATCTCCTGGAATTATAACTGCAAGCTGCAGAATACAGTTCCCCTGGAGAAAATGGCTGCTTTGGAGGGAGGACTCTATGGTATTATACCCCGCTGTGGTCCCTTCCCTCCGCAAACCCTGCCCTACCCAGGCTCCACTCCCAAATATCCAGGAATTTCCCAGCCCAGAGTTTGCAATGCTAATTTTCACTGTGTGACTGAAGGTAAGCTGCAGCAGCCGTTTTGGTTGCTGGTTCCACCCTCTGTGGCAGCTGTTTTGTGGCTGCTCCCACCAAGGTGTGTCAGAAATCTAAAGGTGCCCACAGGCTCAAAATGGTTTGGGGCCCTGCTCTACCTCAGCCAGCATGGCGTGGTGGTTAGGAGTGGTGGACTCTAATCTGGAGAACTGGGTGGGTTTCTCCACTTCTACACCTTGGGCTAATCACAGTTCCCTCTGAACTCTCTCAGCCCCACCTACCTCATAAGGGGAGAGGAAGGGAAGGAGATTGTAAGCCGGTTTGATTCTCCTTAAAAGGTAGAGAAAGTCAGCATATAAAAACCAACTCTTCTTCATCATAAACCATGCCAGCTCTGGGTTGGGAAATACCTGGAGATTTTTGGGGTGGATCCTGAGGAGTGTGGGGCTCATGGAGGGGAGGGACTTCAATGCTATAGAATCCAATTGCCAAAGCAACCATTTTCTCCAGGGGAACTTGTCTCTTTCAGCTGGAGATCAGTTGTAATAGCAGGAGATCTCGAGCTAGTACCTGGAGGTTGGCAACTAGGGTTGTCAGGTCACTCTTTGCCACCGGCAGGAGGTTTTTGGGGTGAAGCCTGATGAGGGTGAGGTTTGGGGAGGGGAGGGACTTCAATGCCATAGAGTCCAATGGCCAAAGTGGCCATTTGCTCCAGGTGAACTGATCTCTATCGGCTGGAGATCAGTTGTAATAGCAGGAGATCTCCAGCTACTACCTGGAGGGTGGCAACCCTATTGGAAACTCTAGTGTGGAACATGTCCATTTATGTCTTTGGCATGGGTTACAGATGGGAGAATGAACAAGGCTTTGTTCCCGACCCACCACTTTGAATAGTCATTCATATCCACATGCATACTAAGCACTTTCTGAACAGTAAGCTGCACTAAGTACTTTTCAGTAGGATTCTGAGTAGACCTGTAAGCACTTCAACTACCTACAACTGAACCTGGAATACAATCAAAGAGGCATATGGAGAATGCGTTCTCTGTGGGTCTGTACAGAATTTAGGCCACTGCAAATTGACGGTGCACCCAGCTTGCTGTGTTTTCCTGTATGTTAAACCTAAAAACCTTTGGCAGTCACCAGGAAAGGTTTCTCAGATTGTCTTTGCCCCCCTGCCCCCATCCATATTTAGCATGCCACTCTAAAGCTGGCAGAGATGTGCTGATCAAAGCAGATATGGGCTGAGTTGGAAGCACATGAACCCTTCACTGTGCATTGAACCCTGCATTGATGTGCTATGCCACTTAAACTGCTTTCTCAACATGTTGGGATGGTGTGAAGTGGAGGTGACTCAGTGTTTAATTTTAACCACATGCATTCATTTGGTCTATGCTGGGCTTCTTGTGTAAAAGTATTTGATTAAGACCTGGTCTAGAAATGCAGCAATGTGAGGTAGGGTTGCCAGGCCCCCACCAGGGACAGGGATCCCCCGCACCAGGGACCCTCCCCAGTACCAATCAGCTGGCTGGCAGGGGACTTACACTGGCATCACAGTGATGTCACTTCTCGCATGCACCAGGAGTGATGTCATCACATCGCTGGTGAGGCAGATGTGCTCTGGTATTTGGGCAAAAACTCTATGGTAAAAATTACTTCTACCATACAGTTTTTGCCCAAATACCAAAGCTTCCCTGCATTGCTTGTGATGTGATGCATGCAAGGCAGTTGTGATGCATTACTACCAGGGTTGCCAACCTCCAGGTACTACAAGAAAAGAAGGCTCAGTGCTGTAAGGATAATTGGAGCAACCCAAAACAGCACTATAACACTATAAAGCAAATAAGTGAATTTTATAAAGTGCAAAGTGAATAAATATATACAGCATATACAAAGGGAGTACAACCAGATACAAAATTTACAATAACAATCCAATAAATATGACTTATCAAGAGGATGCCAAGGATCCTGATTCAACATCCTGTTGAATCAGGATCCTTGGCATCCTCTTGATAAGTCATATTTATTGGATTGTTATTGTAAATTTTGTATCTGGTTGTACTCCCTTTGTATATGCTGTATATATTTATTCACTTTGCACTTTATAAAATTCACTTATTTGCTTTATAGTGTTATAGTGCTGTTTTGGGTTGCTCCAACCTCCAGGTACTAGCTGGACATCTCCTGCTATTACAACTGGTCTCCAGCCGATAGAGATCAGTTCACCTGGAGAAAATGGCCGCTTGGGCTATTGAACTCTATGGCATTGAAGTCCTTCCCTTCCCCAAACCCTGCCCTCCTCAGGCTCCGCCCCAAAAACCTCCCACCGGTGGCAAAGAAGGACCAGGCAACCGTAATTACTACTGATCTCCAGCCGATAGAGATCAGTTCAGTTGGAGAAAGTGGGTGCTTTGGCAATTGGATTCTATGGCATTGAAGTCCCTTCCCTCTCCAAACCCCGCCTTCCTCAACTCCACCCCCAAAATCTCCAGGTATTTCCCAATCCGGAGCTGGCAACACTATTATGGGGCCTCTTAAACCTGTGTTTAGGACTGCAGCAAGTATTAATCTGGCCCTGAGTAGGGCCAACAGAGGCAAAGGAGGATGGACTTCCTGCTTGTAGTTGTGTAAAAGAGAATTTCATTAGGTTTCACTTTCCCTTACCCCTGGAGGGGAATTCTTCGGGAATTCTCATCATTTGAATGTCTCTCCAGATTTTCAACTTCTAATGAACTTGTCCTGTTTCCAAACAGAACAGATGCATTAGAAGATGCAAAATGCTTTTTGAAAATTCTGAATTTTGTGTACTTTTATCCATATACAATTTGTTCCATTCCTTCCATCCTTTGGCTTTCCCCCGGCATACCAATGTGCTTCTGCACACTGGGGTAGGGGTGGATGGGTACACTGCCACCTCTCTTCCAATCTTGAGGTAATGGTACATAGGGTTGATGGAGCATGTGAACCTCAGCACACAAACAATCCTCATGCAGTGTTGCATTGAGATTGCATTTTGTTTGCAGTAATGCACTCACATGCATTGGTAAAATAGAAGGGAAAGGAAATGCACATGCATGAAAGGAAGAAAAATCTGTGGCAAATGACATGTGCTTCAGTTCTGGGGTAGGAACCCTAATTAAATTGAAATTAAAGCGGCTTTGGAACCAAGTGCAAAATAAAATTCTGAAACAATAAAGACAGTTTCAAAGGGTAGTTGTGTTGGTCTGCAGTAGAACAGGTAGATTCGAATCCTGTAGCATCTTGTGTGTGTGTAAAGTGCCGACAAGTCGCAGCCGACTTATGATGACCCCTTTTGGGGGGTTTTCATGGCAAGAGACTAGCAGAGGTGGTTTGCCAGTGCCTTCCTCTGCACAGCAACCCTGGACTTCCTTGGCGGTCTCCCATCCAAATACTAACCAGGGCTGGCCCTGCTTAGCTTCTGAGATCTGACGAGATCAGGCTAGCCTGGCCCATCCAGGCCAGGGTAGCATCTTAGAGACCAACAACATTTTGGGGGGTATGAGCTTTCAAGAATCCAAGCTCCCTGAGTGGATATCTGATTTGTTCTCTGATTTGACTCTCGAAAGCTCATACCTAAAATCTTGTTGGTCTCTAAAGTGCTACTGGACTTGAATCTAGACGAAACAATAAAGGATCAGAACTGCGGGGGGAGAGATCTGCGTATTCCTTCCTCTTGTGTGATGCTGAAGCTGCCAGATTCGTTTCTCCTCCAAGGTTCAGATCTTCCTTCCCTTTTCTGCACTCTACCAGCGGTCCATACATAACTTGCTTAAAAAGGAGTCACCCTTTGCTGGTGTCTCGCATAAGGGCAGGAAGCGTATAGGAAGCCTCAAGAAGGAGCTCTCTCTCTCGCTCCTGCTTTTTCTCTTTGCCAGGTAACTAGCTCCAAGGCCCGAGGAACTTTGCTGCTCCATAAAGAAGGCCGGGTTGCTTGGCAACCAGCAGCTAGGCCCAGCGGTGCAGCAGAGCAGTCATTCCAAGCTGGCAGTTTCCATCCTGCAAGTTGGAGCACAGGTGTTTCTCCCTGGCTGGTTTTACAGCCGCTCCACAGCCCCCGGGGTCATGTGTCCAGCCAGCCTGAGAAAAGAACTGCAGGAGGAGAGCTGCCATATTGCCCCCTTCCCTGGAATGGCATCGGTGGCTCATTAAGGTGTTTGATTTGCAACTGGAATGGAGTTTCCCCCCCACCCACCCACCCGCACATCCAGGATGCAGTTCTCAGTCACACACGAATGCCTTTTTGCTGCTGAGGTTTTAAGGCAAATGAAACACGTCGGAGGCTGAAGAATACATTTCCGCAGTCACCTCAATTGTCTACGTTAACCCTTGGATGTTTGCCGTGCAGAACGTCGCCGTGGAAATCAGCATAGAGGGAATCGCCCCATGGGCAAAAGTTTGGCATGCTGTTGGAGCAGATCTGCTGCCTGTGAGTTGGTGCTTGAGAGTTCCTCTGCAAAACATGTATGATTTTATCATGTGGCCCCGATAAAACCTGGATCCGTGATCCAAGATGCCAAGGGAGGAGCCATGGCTTAGTTGTGCAGTGTCTGCCTGGCATGCGGAAAGTCCCAGGTTCAGTCCCTGGCATCTTGGATCCAGGCAGTAGGTTATGTGAAAGGATCAGGCAGTAGGTTGTGTGAAAGGCCTGGAAAGGTACTGCCCTCTTTCCAGACATAGTAGACAACTGTAGACACAGTAGACAGTGCTGTCCTGGATAGACCTGACTCAGTAGAGGGCAGATTCCTGTGTTCATATGTGCCCTGGACACCATACAAGAAATTATTCTTTATATCCTCACAGCAGCCCTGTTAAGTTGATCAGAGGGAGACAATTTGCCTCCAAAGCATCACATTAGGTTCATGGCTAGGGTTGCCAGCTCTGGGTTGGGAAATACCTGGAGGTTTTGGGGGTAGAGCCTGAAGAGGGCAGGGTTTGGGGAGGGGAGGGACTTCAATGGTGTACAATGCTATACAGCCCACCTTCCAAAGCAACCATTTTCTCCAGGTGAACTGATCTCTGTCACCTGCAGATCAGTTGCAATAGCGGGAGATTTCCAGCCACCACCTAGAAGTTGGCAACCCTATGTATATCCCCTCCCTTGGGCCATGGTTTGAAATTGCAGTCAGAAATCAGTTTAAGCCAGCATCTAGGTGGGGGGATCAGGACCACAGCAATGGGTGTAGGCATACCCGGTGGATCCTCCAGGGAAGCACATACCAGGAACTTTCCCAGTGAGTTAAATTCAGTCCCTGGATGAGGCAGTCTTTTCTTAGGCCATTTATGCTTGGTCATTAGCAGTGCGTTCCAGACTGAAGTGCCCCGCATATTTTGTTGAGTTTTTCACGCTGAACCATCATTCAGGAAGTGACTGTGAAGCCAGCGCATACCTGATTCGCATTTCTTAAGAGCCCCTTTAACACAACCTTTTGTATTTGCTCCGCCCCCACACTGAAGCATTTACTGAAGAAACCATGAAAAATCACAAACGCTGGCTTAGCTATGCAAACGACCATTGCCAATGGCTATGCAAACGAAGAAGCGAAGGAGCGGGCGAGTGGGGTGGTGGAATTTCTCCTTTTGCATTGGGACCGTGAATAGGCATTTTAAAGATCACATTTTTAAAAAGAGCTTTGAGGAGCATCAAATTTGACCCTGCATAAATGGCCTTAGCCATATTGAATAATGCACTTTCAATCCACTTTCAATGCACTTCGAAGCTGGGTTTTACTGTGTGAACTGGCAAAATCCACTTGCAAACAACTGTTAAAGGGCGAAAACGCACGGTTGCTTTAGTCTCCTTTATTCCCTGTTTCAGCCAGGATTCAGCCAGGATCGAACGCATGCGTTTCTCCAAACGTGCATTCGATCCTGACTGAATTCTGGCTGAAACAGGGAATAAAGGAGGCTAAAGCGACCATGCGTTTTTGTCCAAAGTTTACTGAAAGTGGATTGAAAGTGCATTTTGGCATGTGCGAAAGTGCGAAGATAGATATATGTGTAACTAGGCAGGAAACTCTTTCAGGATAAAAGTCTGGTGGTGGGGAAAGTCTCCTGCTATTCTTTCCCCCTTGAAGTCAAAGGAGTTTAAACGAGCAAGTGATGTGTTTTTGGAAACTCGAGGCCAGTTTAGGCAAACAGTTTTTTTTTCCTTTAAAAAAAATGAGTTATTGGGAAAGGAAGTGGGCCCTTCAGTTCTCTTCCCTACCGATGACACTAATGTGGGATCGTCTCTCCCTCTCTGAGGACAAAGGGTATTTAGGTTCCCTTCCTAGTTTTCAGCAACTCCAAAAACAGATGATTTCAAAGACATGGGAGGTCACAGCATGCGGTGGAGCAGAATACAAAACATCACACACGCCTCACTGACACGAACGGAATTCTGTTGCGCGCAACCGGATGCAAGATTGCATTTTAAAACTGGGGACTGAATCAAACCAAGGCAAAGCGCTTTCCCATCAAGATGATTTCAGTGGTAGGGCGGGGGCGGGGGAACCTCAGCCAGTGCTTAGCTCTCCTGCTGAAATGAATAAGATTGAAAAGCGCTTAATTATAACTGAAGTTGTGTCTCACCAGCCTCCAAGACAGTACTATGCAGGGCCGTGAACACATGACGCTGCCTTATACTGAATCAGACCCTTGGTCCATCAAAGTCAGTATTGTCTACTCAGATCGGCAGCGGCTCTCCAGGGTCTCAGGCCAGGGTCTTTTACATCACCTACCTGCCTACTCCCTTTAGCTGGAAGGATTGAACCTGGGACCTTCTGCATGCCAAGCAGATGTTCTACCACTGAGCCACAGCCATGGCACTCCTCAAAGTAACAAGGGTAACCCTTTCTTTTACATTTTGCCTGAAGCTGCTGTGTGCCCCATAGGGAAAAATATGTTCCTACTGTACCTCTATACAGGGGCAGTCTTAGTGATTCTGCAGTCCTGGGCAAAAGTCCAGGATTGGCCCCAGGATCACTGTGCCAACCTCCACACACACCCATTGCCTCCCCTGCTGGGGCTAAGTGAGAGCAGCCCTTGTCCCAGGTGAGGTGGGTGGAAGACGGCACAGAGTGGGCACCAGCGGTTGTTGCTGTGAGCAGATGACCTGAGTAGGATTGCCAGCTCCAGACGGGGAAATACCTGGAGATTTTTGGGTGGAGCCTGAAGAAGGCAGGGTTTGTGGAGGGGAGGGACTTCTATGTCACAGAGTTCAATTGCCAAAGCGGCCACTTTCTCCAGGGGAACTGATCTCTGTTGGCTGGAGATCAGTTGTAATAGCAGGAGATCTCCAGCTACTACCTGGAGGTTGGCAACGCTAGGCCTGAGCCCCAAACAGGATGGCTGTGAGTGGCAGTGACATAGAGTTGCCAGCTCCGAGTTGGGAAATACCTGGAGATTTTGGGGGTGGAGCCTGAGGAGGGTGGGGTTTGGAGAGGGGAGGGACTTCAATGCCATAGAGTCCAATTGCCAAAGCGGCCATTTTCTCCAGGGAAACTGATCTCTGTCGCCTGGAGATCAGTTGTAATAGCAAGAGATCTCCAGCCACCACCTGGTAGGGTAATTATATATTACACACACACACGCACGCACACACAGATATATAGAAATTGTATTAAAATTGGTATTCACATTCAGTATAATGGGTATGACATTATGTTGTTTATCTTTGATATGTTTGACACCCATATTCCCCATTTTTATATTTGTGATTACAATCATTGGGATATTTAACTGGATGGCTCAGTGTAGTATTTATCAAAAATATATAAAAATGCTATAGTCATTAGAAATCCTAAGTGAATCATCTATTAACTAGCCTATAAGGACTATTCACCATGTTAGGGGCTATGTGCACATACAATAGCCTTAATAAAACCAATATACCTCTATAATTTAAAACTTATATTTATAGTTGAGAATAACAAAAAAAAAAAAAAACCTTGGAATATTTTTCTTATGTCATATCAAGCTCTAAAATGACTATAATGGAAGATAATTAATTACAATAAAAAGGGTGGTTGTTCTTTTGAGGCTTTCAGCACATAAAACAACCTAATTAACCCTAAAAATTAAAATTCAAAATTTTAAATATATATCTTCAGTTGAGAAGATATGTTTGGCACCCAGGTAATAGCTGGAGATCTCCTGCTGCTACAACTGATCTCCCTCTCCAAACCCTGCCCTCCTCAAGCTCCACCCCAAAAACCTCCCACTGGTGGCGAAGAGGGATCTGGCAACCCTACCACTTAGAGGTTGGCAACCCTACTAGGGCTGTCAATTCGGTTCCATCCGAACTGAAAAACAGCTGAATTTCCCCCGATTTGGCGGTTTTCAGTTCAGATGGAGCCGGATTTTTAAAAAGGCAGGAAAACAACAAGCCAAATTTGGCGAGTTCGGGCGACTGCCGAATATATTCAGCAAATTCGGCGGCTCCGAATCAGCAGCATAACTGTCAGTTAGTAAGCAACATTCTCCTACGGCCGATGGTGGCCAATCTGGGTCTTCTTCTGGCCAATCAGAACAGGGATTCTCCCTTTTGAATTGGCCAGGAGAAGAGTATAAAAACACCCGTCTTCCCGTCCCGTCCTGAGTCTGGAACTCATTTCCTTCCATTTTGGTGGTGCTGCTCCTGACTCTGAGAGATCCCGATTCCTGCTTACTGGAACAGGACTGAATTGGATTTACTTCTCATCCTTGCTCCTGCTGGAAGACATCCACACAGTTTGATTTTTTGGGTTTTTCTCTATACCTTTTCTCCTGTGTGTGTGTGGGGGGGGAGCAGTTTCTGTGGGTGTGGGGGAAGCCAAAGGGGGATTTGCCTGTTCTGCCGTGTGTTTGTGCCTGCTCACCTCTGTGGGGGTTTACGTTCTGCTTTTTTTCTGCCCGTGGCCTGGCCACCCTCGCCTGGAGTTGAGTCCGTGCATTGGTACACGCATGTGAGTCTCTCCCTCCGCTTGCCAACCACCCTGCCTCGTCCTTGGGTCGTCTGTAGGTGGTTGAGCCGAGCCGTGCTGGCTTGAGGGGGTGGGATTTGGTGCCCGCTCGCCTCTATTTGGGGTTGAGCCGAGCCGTACTGGTTTGAGGGGGGTTTTGCCTGTTCTGTTTTCAGCTACACTTAAAGTTTGGGACCTCTACCTCCAAAAATGCCCCCCCTCCGGAGCCGCGGAAAGGCGTGATTGTGTTTTTAATGGCTTTATTCCAATGGGCAGATGGGGGACCCCTTCCGGGCCCCATAACTTTGGATCCCCTGACCCAATCTTCACAAAACTTGGGGGTTCTTGCAAGAAGGGTCCCCTCAAGTACAGTGAAAGTTTGGGACCTCTACCTCCCAAAATGCTCCCCGGAGCCGCGGAAATGCGCGAATGTGTTTTTAATGGCTGTAAATGGCCGAATTTATTCTCGAACTCCAAACTTAGTGCCAAATTCCATGGATCCGAATCGGAGGAGTTTGGACTTCGGCATTTCCCGAATAAAAACGGGCTGAATTTTGCCAAATTCCCCCCCCCCCAACAGCCCTAAACCCTACAGGAGCCCTATTTCTCCCCTCTTCTTTCTCCCCTCCATTGATGGGGTGGGGCTGAGGGTGGTTGCCCCCCAGCACAGAGCCTGAGAGCACCTGCCCCTGTTGCCTATTGGCTAAGACTGCCCCTGTCTCTGTAGTGCCCATTATGGCGAAAGCAGCTCCAGGCAGGGAGGAGAGGTTTTGATCAGGGAAATGGCATAAGTGGGGGGGGGGGAGGATGAAAACTCCCTCACCCAGCACCTGCTTGGATCTTTCAGCCCTCCCACAACTGCTTCTTCAGACTCAGAATGGCTTTCAGAGGACCCATTCCTGCATCTTCTGCCTCATGTCTAATTTAGGGGCTCCTTCCCCCAAATCTCCAGGTTCTTCTGAACCCGGAACTGGCAACCCTATGTTGCTGCCACTCACAGCCTGGGAGGCTATGAATATGTCTAATTTTTAAAAATCCCATCCGTATGCCAAGGATCTCAGTGCAACATGCATGGTCTATTTGATCTGCGCAACAACCCTGCAAGAAAGGTTAGGCTGAGAAAGTGTGATTGGCTCAACATCACTCCAGCAAACTTCATGGCAAAATAGTAGGGTTGCCAACCTCCAGGTAATAGCTGGAGATCTCCTGCTATTACAATTGATTTCCAGCCAGTAGAGATCAGTTCACCTGGAAAAAATGGCCGCGTTGGCAATTGGACTCTATGCCATTGAAGTCCCTTCCCTTCCCTTCCCCCAACCCTACACTCCTCAGGCTCCATCCCCAAAATCTCCAGGTATTTCCCAACCCAGAGCTGGCAACCCTACAAAATAGGCATCTGAACCCAGGTCTTTCTGGTTATGGTCTAATGCAGTTGGTACTCTGTTGGAGTTAGCAACAGGCCCAAAATCACCCACTGCTTGTCACAGGTAGGTGTAGATTTGACCCTCCAGTTCTCTGGGTTATGCCTGCCCAACCTGCTACCCAACACCCCAGCTCACAGACTGACTGTCTTTTATTTCTTCCACTTTTGGAGGTTGCCATTTGGATTCTTTGAACCAAAGTTTCTTGGGCCACCCTTTGGGGCCTGTGCCTTGTATTATTGAAAGGATGGGGGAAAGTTGTCACACAGTGGGGCTAAGAAACACAAAGAAAAAGAGAATGTCTGTCTTGTGATCTCTTTTTAACCAACTCTTTCTTCGTTGTACCTGTAAAAGTGACACCAAAGTGTGTTTAAAAAAAATCTGTCTTTAAAAATGTTATAATAGGCGATTAGAACAGCGGCTTAGAGGAACAGATGTAATTTCAAAAGGAACTCAACCCGCTAAGCATTTCCTTGGAAGTTCTCCGATTTCTTGTAGAATCAATGACGAACTTTTAAAGGGGAGACCTTTGATTTGCAAGAACCTGGCTGTCTGCAGCGGGCTCGTGCCAATGGAGGCCCACCAGTCAAAGGCAGCGGTTGTGATGACAATTGCCCCTGTCAGGTCGCGGCTGTGATTAGAGTCGTTCATATCAGGGCTCATCAAGCAGACGACGACCATCCCACTTATATTTGCCACAAAGGATGCGTAGCAAATCAATCACTGTGGCCCACAGCCCCATTTTCCCTTCTATAATTTTCCGAATGACGGTGTGCCAATCTCCCCAAGCTCTCTGATGAGGGACTCATGAAAGTCCCCTTAGCAGAGAATCCCAATCTTTATGTTCTCCATATTCATCAGTCACAGGACTTTAAGGCATGGGAGCCTTCGAAGAGCTCCCTCTGTCGACCAAAGGGGTGCAATTTGCATCTCAAAGAAGTCCAAAGTCAAAATACTTGTCTGGTTTAATAGAACTGGGTTGTAGTCCTTGTTAGCTTCTGTCCAGAGATTTAGACCTTCCTAGGTCTCCTAAGTCCTGTGCACAGGAGAATCAACTGGTGTCACAATAATAGGAATGTGGTGTGTGCAGGAGTGCTTCTCCAAATGAGAATATCCCTGCTCGTAGCAAGTTAGCATGACAGGGGCAAAGATTCAAGCCTAGCTTTCTCCATGAGATGCTGATTTTCCAGAGGCAGGCAGTTTGCCAGTGAGTCATGGTCAGTCTGGACATCCCGACATTTGCACCTGTTAGTGACAGCTTATATGTTGGCTGAAGCTCAGCACCACTGAATGGAGGAGGGGATTGGAATATGGTATCCTTACCGGAAGGCATCAAGAAGAAAAAGAAGAGTTAGTTTTTATATGCCGACTTTCTCTACCACTTAGGGAAGAACCAAACCGGCTTACAATCACCTTCCCTTCCCCACAACAGACAGTGGGGAATCAAACTCGGTTCTCCAGATCAGAGTCCACCGCTCCCAACCGCTTCTCTTAACCACGCTGGTGTTATCAGGAGCCCCAAGGTTTTTGGAAGAAAATGAAGCAGTTTTCGATTTACAGATTGCTTAGCCAAGGAAAACTTATTTCAGCTGGATCCACCCTGCTGGATATTGGAGTATAGTAAATCATTCAGTGCCTGGATTCTCCTGTGTGTACAAGATAAGATAATCAGGAGGGTGATGATGATGATGATGATAATGTGTGTGTGTGTGCTGTCAAGTCACAGCTGATTTATTGCAACCCCATAGGGTTTTCAAGGCAAGAGACATTTGGAGGTGGTTTGCCACTGCCTGCCTCTGCATGAGTTGAGAGAGTTCTGAGAGAACTGTGACTGGCCCAAGGTCACTCAGCATGCTTTAGGTGGAGGAGTGGGGGATCGAACCTGGTTTTCCAGCCTAGAGTCCGCTGCTCTTAACCACTACACCATGCTGGCTCTCAGTGATGATCGTTCAACAATAATGCAGTCTTCAACAATGTGTAGATCAAGCCTTCTTGATCCTCAGAGGCTGCTTTATTACTAGGGTTGCCAACCTCCAGGTACTAGCTGGAGATCTGCTATAACAACTGATCTCCAGTCGATAGAGATCAATTTGCCTGGAGAAAATGGCTGCTTTGAATTGGACTCTATGGCCTTGGAGTCCCTCCCCAAACCCCACCCTCCTCAAGCTCTGCCCCCAAAACCTCCTGCCAATGACGAAGAGGGACCTGGCAACCCTATTTATTACCTAAACTGATTTTTCATATTGAAAATGTATAGAGCAGCGTTTAATTTGAAACAGGCTCAAGGTAGGCTAGCCCTGGAAGCAGAGTGAGATTTATGCACGAGCAAAGTCAACTATAGTTTAGGTCCTCAGATTATGAAGGGGCTCTAAATGCAAACAAATTAGTAACAATTACTAAATCACATTCTATTTTGGTAACACTATGGTGCCTGTTAAGCTTGGCATAATTTAGGCCCAATACGTTTCATCCAATGTTGCCGGAAGCTGCTAGTTTTTAAATTCCAGGGCTCCACCTTGGAGTATAAAGGTGTATGTGTGTGGGGGGGATGCACTTGGTCTCCCCCCCCTCCATGGGACCTCTTTTGTCCACCCCGATCAGGAGAGTTTTATGGATACTATGGACTGCCAGAAGGACAAATAATGGGATTCTAGATCAAATCAAGCCTGGACTCTCCCTAAAAGCTAAAATGACTAAACTGAGGCTTGTCGTACTTTGGTCACATGAGAAGACAAGAGTTGCTGGAAAAGACAATAATGCTAGGAAAAGCTGAAAGCAGGAGGAAAAGAGGAAGTCCCAACATGAGATGGATTGACTCAATAAAAGAATTTAAGGCTCTCAGTTTGCAAGACCTGAGCAAGGCTGTTAACAATAGGATGTTTTGGAGGTCATTAATTCATAGAAGCCCTGACCTGGATGTCCCAGGCTAGCCTGATCTCGTCAGATTTCAGAAGCTAAGAAGGATCAGCCCTGGTTAGTACTTGGATGGGAGACTGCCAAGGAATACCAGGGTTGCTGTGCAGCGGAAGGCACTGGCAAACCACCTCTGTTAGTCTCTTGCCATGAAAACCTCATAAGGGGTCACCATAAGTCGGCTGCGACTTGACAGCACTTAACACACACAATCAGACCTCAGTGGTGGGAAGTAGATGAGAACCTTCACTCTTTCTCCTCCACAATGCCTTAAGATATTTCTTCTTCAGGAAGAAACCCCCAAATTGCATTTTTAAAACATTTACCATTTAAATTATATTAATTTTAGCAAACATTTTGCAAATACTAAAATTAGTTTTACATAATGTGTTATTTCTTGTTCATACTCTTTTAGGTCCCAGTGTCTCATTGCCCCTTCTCATCAACAAAATCCTGGCAATGTCAAATCTTCTTTTAAAGTTCCTCCTAATAAAAGAGAGTCAGCATGGTGTAGTGGTTAAGGTGTCGGACTAGGACCTGGGAAACTCAGGTTCAAATCCCCACTCATAGAAGCTTGCTGGGTGACCCACACATTCTCAGCCTTGACCCTGGCTAGTATTTGGATGGGAGACCTCCAAGAAATACCGGAGTCATGATACAGAGTCAGGCAGCGGCAAACCTTCTCTGAATGTCTCTTGCCTTGAAAACCCTATGGGGTCGTCATTAAGTCAAAACCAAAAAAAAACCTATGGAGAATTAGCTCTTTTACTTATTCAAGTACCATGCCTACACCCATGTACGCAAAAGAGACCAAACATACAGAAAATTCAAAACAAGAAAAAAAGAAAGGGGGGGGGACTACACATTACAAGGGACACAAGTCACCCATAGGGACTTGTAGCCATATTGCAGCTTAGATTTTCTGGCAGGAACTCCATTTAAAAGCACCATGAGGACCTGATTCAGATCAGATCCCTATTGCCAACCATGAGGTGGGGCCTGTGTCAATATTACAAGGCTGTCAGATTAGTTTGACAGGTGCAGGTTAGATCAGATGGATCTAGTAATGATGCAATCAGCCTGGAAAGTCCCTAGAGAGCAAGAGGGAGCTGGCCTGATCCGGTTATGGCTAGGTGGCTGATGCAATGCATTAGCAAGTCAGAATGACTAAGCATCTGCTGTGATTGGTGGCTGCGACCACCAGGTATATATAATGGAGTGGAACTGAAACTCTGTGTGGCATGCTATGAGCAGAGAGTGTGTAAGAAGTATTTGTATTATATCTTTGCACTGTGAAATAAACTACACTTTTCTAGGTAGCAGAGGACTTTCTGATAGTGTTATCCTGGACAGACCGCCAATCCGCTGGCTTCCGCGTCAGCCTGGAGATCTCTGAGAATTACAGCTGATCTCCAGAATGCAGAGATCAGTTTCTCCTGGAGAAAATGGCAGCTTTGGAGGGTGGACTCTATGGCATTGTACTCCATTGAAGTCCCTCTGCTCCCCAAACCCCACTCTGCCCAGGGGCCACCCCCCAAATCTCCAGGTATTTCCCAACCCTGAGTTGGCAACCGTGGGGGGTGGGTGGAGAGAACACCATATTATGTTAATATTTCTTTATGCTTCCTTTTCCATACCTTAATTTTATGACGTGCTACTTCTTCCTTGGCTGCTAAGTCCAGTAACTTGTGGAATTTAAAGTGAACATTTATCTCTTAAAATTATTATCTTGCTAGCTATCAATAGTTATTAATTATTTCTTTCTGATATTGTTCAAATGTAATACCAATAGCTATTAGTTATTAGAGATATCCCTCTTCAGTAATGAACAGCTATCAATATTCTAACTTTTAGAAATATTGTTAGCTATTAGAGAGAGATTAATCTCTATCAATAACTATAAGAGCTCCAAATTCACTTAATTTTTTTATTGTAGGTGAAATTCAGCAAATGCCTAGAGATGTGCAGACCCCCCCCCCCAATATGCTGTTAGTTTTATAGAAACAGATGGGCTTCCCTTTAAAAAATCATCAGCGGTTTCACATGAAAGAAGAACTTGCAAAGTATCTTCACATTTTCCTTCAGGTGACATTTCAGTGGCTTTGGGGAGGGGGTTTGGAGGCTTGATCCACACATTCAAGAGAAGGGGGTGGGAAAATGCTGCGGTGGGAGAATCAATGGTACTGCTTCAGTCAGACAGGCAGCAGACGTTCATAACGGATCGTATTTTGAAATGCGCTCTCTCTCTCTTTTTCAATAACTCCCTGCAAACCGAGAAACCAAAGAGAAGAGGAAGAACCATTTTTCCTGCTGGGCTGGTTTACACTTAGCAGGGAGTTTTTATGCAAAGCACTATTCAAAGCCCAAATTCATCATCTGCCCTCTGAAGAGATGAAGCCTATTTTACCGCCTCAGCGTTGCACCACCTCATTCTCTTGCATGTGTGAACCAGGCCTTACTTTAGGAATACAGAACCGATAAGAAGTCATCTGGTTTCTGGCCCAAACAGCACCACAGAACTGTTGCATATATTTGTGGCCGAGGTCCCTTGCCTTCTCCACTATCGCCAAGATCTTAAAAAACAGCACCACAGAACTGTTGCATATATTTGTGGCCGAGGTCCCTTGCCTTCTCCACTATCGCCACGATCTTAAAAAACAGCACCACAGAATTTCGGAGGGTAGCCAGGTTGGTCTGCAGTGGAACAGCTAGAGTCAAATCCAGGAGCACCTGAGAGACCAAGAAGATTTTGGGGGGTACAAGCTCTCGAGAGGCTCATGCCCCCCCCCCAAATCTTATTGGTCTCTCAGGTGCTCCTGGACTCGAGTCTAGCTGCACCACAGAATTGCTGCACATGTTTGTAGCCCAGGTCCCTTGCCTTTTCCACCATTGCCAAGAACTTTAAAAAGACGAGAAGCAGGCAATACAGAGGCCAAAATGGGAAAAAAAGAAAGAAGAGGATGCTATGTACTTGTTAAAAGAACACAGCAGGGGGAGAAATAACTGCTCTAAACAGACAATGTAAAGGAGGGGGAAATGGCTCCCATGGTCGCATTTGGATTGTTGATTCAGGTACCTTGAGGTAATTTGCAAGATCGTAGTTTTACAGTGTAGGAGCAGCTTTCCAGCTTCATTGCACACAGCGGGAAGGAAAACAGCAAGTGAGGCTCTTCATTTCTGCTTTTTATGTTGCTTCACAACCTAGGAACCATATGGGGTATAAACGGATCACTCTTCCTGAGCAGGCTGTGGACGGGTTGCAGGGATGGGGCTTAGTGAGGCGGGAGGAAGCGGCAGCAGAAGCGGGGATGAAATATGAATTGGACGCTCGCCATTGGGTGCAATATCCCTAGTCGCGGCAAAAGGTTTACTAAAATCCCAAAGATATTCAGGCGTATTGGAATAGCGTTCTAATCAGGACCTTTCCCCTTCATTTTATTTCACCAGTCTTGTGTCAAACCCTTTATGGAGGGTTAGAGGCTTTTTTTTTTTTAAGGAATTTTACCAAATTGCTTGACGACTTTGGTTTCGTTCAGAAGTTCAACATAAAAAAAAAAAATTCTGCACCTTTGGGATGAAACTGCAGCCTCCTTTTTTCTGGACTGTATTGTGGAAATTCACTGGACATTCTGGCATTAAAACTGACCTCTGTTTTTTGCATCAGTCACGTATCTTATCGAAACAATTGAAAATGTGGCATAGGATGGAGCACGAGCTATGGACGGCATTAAAATGGCATAAAAGAAACCCAAATGGGAAATTTGTTGGTGAAAATCGCCTGCCTGACGAGACATGGGAATGAAAAGGAATTGAAACGTACGTCCCTAATTGACGTGTGTGTGTCGTTCCCATTTTCGTGAAGAACGAGAGATTCTAAAGCAAGGGTGTCAAACATAAGGCCCGTGGGCCGGATCTGGCCTGTGAGAGCTCTTACCCAGCCCACGAGTCTGGCGGGGCAGCCACCCCCCCCCCACTCTCGATCTGAGCTGGTGAGGCATGGCCCGGCCCAACCAAGTGACATTTATGTCATATCTGGCCCTCATAACTAGGGTTGCTAGGTCCCTATTCACCACTGGCAGGAGGTTTTGGGGGGCGGAGCCTGAGGAGGGCGGGGTTTGGGGAGGGACTTCAATGTCACAGAGTCCAAAGCAGCCATTTTCTCCAGGGGAACTGATCTCCATTGGCTGAAGATCAGTTGTAATAGCAGGAGATCTCCAGCTAGTACCTGGAGGTTGGCGACCCTACTCATAACAATTGAGTTTGACACCCCTGTTCTAAAGCAATTATACAAGATCAGGTCAGCATCCTTCTGAGGAATGAGAACTGGAGATTTATTTACACTGGTGGTGGTGATGGTTATATCTATTTGTTTACAAATTATAAGTAGCACATGTGGGAAACAAGAAGGCCTGGAAGAATCTTTTTGTTCAGGAAAAGTCAGTTTGCCAGAAGAATGCAACAGTGCACCTTAAGAACTCGTGAAGAGTATTTCTTTCAAACCACCTCATCAAGTGCAAACTGTGGCTGGAGGATATATATATATATATATATATATTTAAGGTGGAGAGAAGGCCAAACTACATGATATGTTCTTGGGTGAGTTGAGTCTGGTTTTCTCAGATCCAGCTCACTTTCCCTGCAGCCACACAGCAGCTGTGGGGAATGTTGTTTTAAAAACGGGTGTGAGCCTGATTCATAGAATCATAGAATCACAGAATTGGACGGGACCACCAGGGTCATCTAGTCTAACCCCCTGCTCAATGCAGGAAATTCACAACTGCCTCCCCCTCCCACACCCCCAGTGACCCTACTCCATGCCCAGAAGATGGCCAAGATGCCCTCCCTCTCATGAACTGCCTAAGGTCATAGAATCAGCATTGCTGACAGATGGCCATCTAGCCTCTGCTTAAAAACCTCCAGGGAAGGAGAGCTTACCACCTCCCAAGGAAGCCTGTTCCACCAAGGAACCTTTCTGTTAGCAAAGTCTTCCTAATGTCTAGACGGAAACTCTTTTGATTTAATTTCACACCATTGGTTCTGGTCCGACCTTCTGGGGCAACAGAAAACAATTCAGCTGGGAACAGTGGCTGGGTGGAGGGAGGATTAGTTTGGCACCAAAAATATCATCTCTTGCAAATGGGTTTTGTGTGTATATGTGTGTGTGGGTTTTTTTTTTTTTTCAAAAACTTGCAAACCTTTTTGATAAGAGGTGATTTCTGGCATAAAAGTAAGGCTTCACCAAATTTTCTCCAGGTTCTTTATTCAGAGTGCATCCTGTTATTTTTCCCTGACCTGGATGGCCCAGGATAGCCTGATCTTGTCAGATCTCGGAAGCCAAGCAGGCTTGGCCCTGGTTAGTGTTTGGATGGGAGACCACCAAGGAAGCCCAGGATTGCTATGCAGAGGCAGGCATTGGCAAACCTCCTCTGTTGGTCTCTTGCCTAGAAAACCCTGTGGGCTGTGAGTTGGTGGCACTTTCTACCACCATTGTGTTATTTCAGGTCCTGGGAAGGGTTCACTGGAAGAGCATCACCCCTTAATGTTACATATTAAATATATATCCTCTGTGGTCCACAGAGTGGCAGTCTTAAGGTTCCATCGAATATAGGGAGGGAATTTTATCCCAACAGCCATTAAACCTTTTGCTGCAAAATCAATAGCACAGCTATTATATGGTGCTTCCCTAGTTCCCTTCTCTAATCTTGACTCTTATGAAAAAATTCAAAATGGGTTCTTTTGACTCCTAAATGTGTCCCAAATACAACCCTGCGACTGGAGACTGGCCTGCTTAAGATTGATGCCAAAGTTTGGCTAGTTACTCTGAATACATGGATAAGACTCAGTAAATTTCCAACTGGATTACTCTCTCTGATGCTGAGTGACAATTACCAAACAAAATGGTGGAAGGGAATCATAGGTAAACTACTTTCATGTGGTCTTTCCTCTGATTCTCTCTTAGACTTAGAAGTAGGGAGGGCCAGAAGCATTATAAAAGAGCAGATATGGGAAATAGAATGCCAAAATGACATTAATCGATCTTCCAAAAGTTATCAAATGTTATGAGATCGTGAGAGATCTTATTTAGCAATTTATTAAATTTACTAGATTATTCCAAACATTGCTGGGCATTTTCTAGAGCCTGCTTTAATACCCTCCCTCCAGTTTTATGAGAGGGCAGATATCACAAGAACAGAGAATATGTCCATGTAGTTCCGATGAGATCGAAACAATTGGCCACATTCTCTTATACTGCATGTTTTATTGGGTGTCATCCGAAGAGAGCTGATCTAACCTCTATTAAGAAAGCTGCCTGGTCATTCAGGGAAAAGTCACTAAACCTGTTGCAAAATTCTGTTTTATGACAAGGATAAGACATGCTATAGTGATAGCAACGGATGAAGGATAGATATTGATCTTGATTTTAGATAGTCCTCATATTTTAGAATGAGAATTTAATGAAACAATGTGATTTAACGATAAATTGCATTCTGATTTTATTTACCATATTTGTCTTTTATGTCTTTGTTATTATTATTATAATGCTGTGATCGTAATAAATGATCGTAATAAAGTAAAGTAATGTTACAAATAGTCTTCCATTTTGTGTATTGCTGCTGGTTGGAAACACACTTTTCTGTCTGGAATGAGTCCATTTCTGAAACTATTTAACTCCATTTCCCCCAGTGCTCTAGATTTTCTCTCTGTGTCGATGCCAGTTCCACTGCCATATTTTCTGGCTCTGTGAATAGGACTGCCAGCTCTGCCTTGGGAAATGCCTAGAGATTTTTTTTGGGGGGTGGAGCCTGGGGAGGGCGGGTTTGGGTAGGAGAGAGACTTCAATAGGGTATAATGCCATAGAGTCCACCTTCCAAAGTGGCCGTTTTCTCTAGATGAACTGACCTCTGTTACCTGGAGATCAGTTATAATCCCAGGAGATCTCCAGTCACCACCTGGTTAACCAACATGGTGTAGTGGTTAAGAGCGGTGGTTTGGAGTGGTGGACTCTAATCTGGAGAACCAGGTTTGATTCCCCACTCCTCCACATGAGTGATGGACGCTAATGGGGTTGGTTTCCCCATTCCTACACATGAAGCCAGCTGGGTGACCCTGTGCTAGTCACAGCTCTCTTAGAGCTCTCTCAACCCCACCTATCTCAGAGGGTGTCTGTTGTGGGGAGGGGAAGGGAAGGTGATTGTAACTGGTTTGATTCTTCCTTAAGTAGTAGAGAAAGTCAGCATATAAAAATCAACCCTTCTTCACCTGGAGGCTGGCAACCCTAACTGTAAAGTCATCAAATTAGGCAGATTTAGGACAGTAAATAATGCAGTGAGATAGTCAAAATATGTCATGTTTTTCAGCAATTGTGAAAAGGTTTACAAAAGAGAATTCCCCTAAAAATACTTGGCATAGACCTAGATGAAGGAAATGTATTCCATCAGTAAAATCCCTCCCAGATCAGTTTCAATTTGGTTAAATTTTTTTGCCTGTTTACCTTTCCACCACAACTACCCCTCCACATCTTGACCCTTCAGGTCGAAGTCCATACCCATTTGAGCTCCAGCCACATGGATAGCTATGACATCTTTTGATGGGGTAGATTTCCCATTAAGAAGCATTCATTGCTTCATTCAAAGCTAAAAGAAGACATCATTCATAGCTAAAGGAAGTCATGAATGCACAACAGGACCTTAATTAAAGTGAACACTTCATAAAGGGAAGAATAGATGCACCATTGATCAAAATGCAAAATTACCTGCTGCTATTTTATTTTTTTCACATCTTTCATTACTTTTATATGCCTTTACTTACAAAATGCCAATACAAAACATACCGATACCAACTTACAATGATCAAAGAATAAAACACCAACAATTCCATCTACTTACATGTAATACATATATCAGAACAACCAGTAATTCCACTTCACTTGAAATACATACATCAAGACAACCATTAATCTCTACTTGTTATATCTGGCCCAAATAAATATTAGATACAACTTTCTCCTGGACTTTATTGTTCCAATAGATAACAAACCTGGTCAATTTCTCCACAAATCTATCAGAAGATTTGTTAACTAAGCCATTAGACTTTGTACAGTATGCCAATTTTATCAAGACAATTTCCCATAATCTATTTTTATACATAACTCTTCATCCAGTGACACTTCAAAAGAAGCCACCATTTCATGACTTAGCTTAGAGCCAGAGCCACGGAGCCAGAATTGAAGGGAAACAAACAGTTTGGGGACCCATGGTTCTGATTCTTTTTACAAGATATTTGGGCTGAGTCTGGATGAGAAGGACCCAGATAGGGTCTAGGTCTGGAGAATCCTGAGGCTTGCAGCAACCCTGCCAATGGAGGCTACAGATCTCCAGTGTAAGGTTGCCAAGCTGCTGTTGGTGATGGTGTGACGTAACTTCTGGGGAAAACTGGAAGTGACAGCATGTCTCTCTAGGAATCACTGGAGCTCTACGATAAAACCATAGAGTTCTGGGAGATCCCTAGAGAGGACTGATGCCATATCTGGGTTTTCTCTGGAATGATGTCAGTCCTCTCTAGGAATTGCCAGAAACTTTGTGGTTTCACTGGGGGCCTGGCAACCCTGTTCCTGTGTCATGATCTTTGTGGTAAGAAATTGCTCTGGGAGAGGAAAGCTACTGTGGAAATCTGTCTAGAAGCCATTGTGCCTCCAGCTTTTGATATATTTTTGTCCTGCACCATGCAGTTCTTTCTGCGTGTAACAGTGCGTGTGAGCATGAGGAAGAACATATCCTACAAGTCTTGGCCACCAGTCTATCCATTATTTTTACTTAGAGTTACCTGAACATCAGACTGCACACTTCAGTGTTGTATGATGACCTTTTGGGTATTGAATGGTGCTCTTTTTCTGGCAAGATGCAAGCAAGGGATTTTGAAGGGGGACCCCCTCCTGTGCCATGTAAAAGTCTTTGAATTGTTCCTGGTCTGCTTCTGAGGCTCCCCACTTATATGTAAGGTGCTTTGAAGCTGAATATACCTATTATAAAGAGGGGGAGTTCTTTCCCTCAGTTCATCACAAGATGCAGATCTGGCAAAGATGTTTGCTATAATGGTTGCTGCTCTCTGGGTGGGAGGAGAGGGGTTTGGGGATTCCACAGCAAGTCAAAGGACCAGCCTGGGAATGTTTGCAGGGCTCATGACTCCAGATCAATGGTGACATCATATATGTCAGCCAGTTACTTGCAGGCACTCCTGTTAATAACATTGATAGAACAATTATTATCTCTGCAGTGCTTAGCTGTGAATAGGTTGGAGAATCTCGCACACCTCCCAGCAGCACCCACTCTTCAGCCTGTACCACTGTGTGAGAGAGCATGGGGTACTCAGAGTGTTGGACTAGGATCTGGGAGAGCTAGATTGGAATCCCCACTTTGTCATGGAAGCGAGGTGGGTGACCATGGGCTGGTCACACTCCTTCAGCTTAAACTAACTCACTGTGGTGAGAATAAAATGGAGGAAATGATGAAGCCATTTTTGGTCCCCATTGGGGGAAAAGATGGAGTATCAATGAAGTAAATAAACATGTTCTCCTCTTGCAGGCTCCTTCTTAGAGTAGATCAGGAAATCCTCCTTGGTAAATCCCTCCTTCTGCCTCTTATCATTAGGGTTGCTAAATCCCCCCTCTTTTCTGGCGGAAGGTTATTGGGGCAGAGCTGGGGCGGGGATGACATGATTACATCACTTCCAAAGGCTGACTTGGGAATAAACTGTACTCTGGAATGAGACCCTCCTTATGAGTAAGAAGGTAGGGGGAGCATCAGAAAATGTGTGAAGCATGAGAAGTAGGGTTTCCAGGTCGCTTGGACTGGTGGGCAATTGCCCGCCATTCCATCGGCCGGCTAGGGAGCGGGGATCACGTTACATGATGACATCACTTCCGGTTTACACCTGGAAGCACTGCATCGTGGTGAACCTCTTTATCACTCAACCCCCCCCCAAGTGATCGCGTTTGGGGGGTATAAGTGGTTAAGCGGCCCGTCGCGATGTGGTGCTTCAAGGTATTAACCAGAAGTGATGTAATCACATAATGGGATCCCCGCTCCTGAGCCGGCCGATGGAATGGCGGGCAATTGGCCACCAGTCCAAGCAACCTGGCAACCCTACTTATCATACTTCACACATTTCCTGATGCTCCCGCTACCTTCTTACTCATAAGGAGGGTTTCAATCCAGAGTACAGCTTTATTCCCAAATCAGCCTTTGGGAGTGGTTCAAGCTGTGGGGCCACTGCTGAAAAGTCATACCCAATGTCCGATTCAGTGAAGCCAAGTTAAGCATCTGCTTGGCATGCAGAAGGCCCCAGGTTCAGCTCCTGGCATCTCCATTTTAAAAAGCATCCCATAGTAAGCAGGTGATGCAAAAGACCTCCACCCAAGACTCTGGATAGCTGCTGCCAGTCAGAACAGGCAATACTGACTTTGATAGACCAATGGTCTGACTCAGTATAAGGCAGCTTCATGTCTTCATGCATTTAATTCAAAGATGAAATGCCTGCATATGTCCTTTTCCATGACTGAAGGGTGTGGCTCAATAGTAGCGCACATGATTGACAGATGAAAGCCCCCAGCTTCAATCCCTGGCATCTCCATTTACAAGCAGGTGCTGGAAAAATACCTTTCTTTGCTTGAAGCCTTAGGCCTTTTATGCATGGGTAGTATGTCCCTGGTTCATCCCTCTCTTGCCACACAGTATTCTGAGATCTGAAAACCTTATGCATGGAAATCACGGCCCTACATGAATCCCTGCATACAGGGATCACGGCCCTACATATGATCAGGGTGGAAAGTTCCCTGGCATCGTGCTCTCTGTGAAACACGAGTTAGTGGGGAACTGCTCAGCTTTGCACGGACCCAGGGCCGGATTTAGGTTTGATGAGGCCCTAAGCTATTGAAGGTAATGGGGCCCTTTATATGTCCAGCTGTCCTTTGTCAACAACAAATTGTCGCTGTTTTTTATGCAGAATGTAGACACCCTATATATAGAAATGAGCAAACCAGTGATATTTTAGGGAGCAGGCTAGCAGGCGGGGCCCATTACTTACATCATAGGAGCCTACACAACACAAAACACTGTTGCTGTATGTAGGTTTTAATTTATTTGTTTTTTATCTTATATTTTGGAAATGTACATCCAGTTTTTTTTCCTTTAAATTTTTTTGGGGCCCCCAAGAGAGTGGGGCCCTAAGCTATAGCTTGTTTAGCTTATACGTAAATCCGGCGCTGCACGGACCTTCGCCTTTTGTGTCACCTCTTTGTGAATGACTGGTTGGTGGGGGGGGGCTTCCTTTTTTAAATTAATTTTTTTGGGTCAGCTTATTGGTATACAGATATATATATATATATATATATATATATATATATATATATATATATATATATATATATATATATGCAGATGAGGAATGGTGGACACAAAATGGCAGAGATGTTTTTGAGGTCAGGCAGGAGGGGAAATGGGAGGAAGAGGAAGAGGAGGAGGAAAGGAGAATGGGACTATGTTGGGATGTGGGAAGATCGATCCGCAGCTGAACTATGCACCTTCCAGTGTCTGAGATGGGCTTGGAACAAAACTAATTAGCATGATAAAGCAGGGATTGGAAAACCCGGGGAAGTAAAGGGACAGAAGCGAGCTGAGACCCCAGGGAGGAGAACATAATGCATAGCCCTAACAGAGAACTGAGACAATCGTGGGAGAATCGTGAGACAAAGTAGCCATGCATAAAATGCCTTAGACAATCCTAAACTATGAAACAAGGATCTGATATGAGGCAGCTCTGTTCCCCTTGCATTCAGCTTTCGTGTGTGTGTGTGTGTGTGTGTGTGTGTGTGTATGTGTGTGTGTGCTGTCAAGTCACAGCTGACCTAGGGTGACGTCGTCGTAGGATTTTCAAGGCAAGAGAGGTTATCAGGTGGTTTGCCAGTGCCTGCTTCCATGTCACGACCCTGATATTCCTTGGAGGTTGCCCATCCAAATACTAACCAGGGCTGACTCTGCTTAGCTTCTGAGATCTGACAAGATCAGGCTATCCTGGGGGATCCAGGTCAGGGCTGCATTCAGCTTGGTGATATTTATTTATTTAAAACACTTTTATCCCTCCTTTCCAACCCAATTAGGGTTCTCAAGGTGACAAACAGTTAAAAAAAACATTAATAAAAGAATTCCAAATCCAACTAAAGGGTCTTCATCCACTGGGCCAAACCACAAGTTTTTCACAGGTTCCCTGCAGTCACAGAGCTGTGGGGAATGGCTTTAAATAAATAAAGGAGATCCCGAATGGGCTCAGAACACCACTCCAAGGGGAGGAAGGGCTCCTACTGTGCCTCCCAAGGCCATTTTCCTGCATGGGGGGGGGAGTTATTTACACCCCTTTCGCTGCTCCGCTTAAAAACCTGAAAGTGTAGTTTGGCCCAGAGAGGAGGACATGCAAAACTCTCCGTGGGGGGAGTTGTACAGTATTGGTGCCACAAACGAGAAGGCCCTGTCTCAGTTTGCCACCCATCCGGCACCGGAGGATGCAGTACCCAGAGAAAGACCAGTTTAGCTGGTCAGGCTGGTCAGTTCTGACAGGGCTTGTTTGAGAGATCTGGAAGGACCTGAATCCAAGGCTTCCATTTGCCACTATGGGGAATGAGTACCCACCCTCCATCTCTCCCCCCTCCCCGACTGGCAAAAGAAAAGCTTGCACGCCATCTGGAATCATGCACATGCATCTCCCCATATTGGATAACAGAAATTCGGAAGCAAAAACTGAGTGGTGAGCCTGGCAACCAGTGGGAGGGTTGGGGGCTGGGACATGATGGGGGGGGGACACGCTGGTGCCAGAGTAACGATGTCACCCCTGGGAAAAACCTGGAAAGTTCCAGGGACAACCCAGAAGTGACGGTGGGTAGCTCTAGGAATCTTCGAAAACTCTATGGGTTTTCTCTGAGCAGGCAATGGGAGCTTGGGGTGGGGAATCCTTTGCTTCAACCAGGGGCTTGGCTCCACTAGCCTGATCCCAGACTGAGCAGAGACTGCACCAACATAATCTTCTTTCTGTGTGTGCAACACCCTTGCCGGATCAGGGCACAGAGAGTGAGTAAACAAAACCTACTACCTCCTTTATTCTGCTTACTTGGGGGGAAGGATCATATTTCTTCTAACTGATATGCATAATGGCACAGTGTTTGTCTTAATCCATGTCGTGCATGCAGACGAGAAATATGGATGGTTCAGAATAATGTCGCCTTTATTGGTATTTTGTCTTAAAGCTGGGAATGTTTTGACTTTCTCTGTTGGCATCCTTCTCAGGATTATTCTTGCCATGATATAGGACTTCTGAATGTGTTACTAATTCTAGGGGAGCCAGGAGGATGTGAAGGTAAAGACAAGGCTGTGTTTTGATTTGCTGTGCAAGTCATGTAGATGTATCGGTAGCGTCTCACTATTTATCTTTCTTAATATAAATATGGCAGTTGTTACTGGCTATATTTAGCAAATGAACTCAATTTCTCTCCCTCCCTTCCTCTCTCCTATTTTCTGTCTGTTCCTGGCTTCAAAGACTTGACTGTTCAGAATACACAGAATAAAGGCAAGGAAATCCAATAACGTACAAAGGATCATATATTATTTTAACTCTTAATGCAACTAAATAATCACTGCTCGACGGCGATAATTGGATTTGAAAAGGGAATTTCTGCCATTTTATTACGCATATCATATTTCTAGAGGCCTGCGTCTTAGTATTTAATTTTCTCCTAATTGCCACGAGAGCGTTGTTCATATTCTGTGCTCACTTCCTTCCTAGAATCCCCTGACACATTTATAGCAAATGCTCTTTCCCAATGGGAATCCCAGCATAAAGCAATGAGAGCCTTTCTCCTCCAGAGGAAAGGTGGCATTGTGATGAAGACTTTTAACATGATGCAGTCAGGATGGAACCATAAAAAAGATGGAAGAGAATTTATTTACTTATACCCTGCCTTTTCCCCCAATGGGGACCCAACGTGGATTACCTTGTCCTCCTCTCCTCTATTTTATCCTCATAACAACCCTGTAAGATAGGGTAGGCTGAGTGAGTGGGTGTGACTGGCCCAAGGTTACTTAGCAAGCTTCCATGGCAAAATGGGGATTAAAACCTGGGTCTCCCAGAGCCTAGTCTGACATACTAACCACTACATTGTGCTGCCTCTCTAATTATGGAGAGTATGATGGCTTATCATTGACTGCCATGTAAGGTGGAACAATCCACTGTGTTGAAACCCATGATTGCATTTGTATACCGCTTCCTTTTTCAAAGTGCCTCGAATACCTTCTCTTGCAGTAATCTGTATAAGAATCCCATAAAATAGGCGAGTCTTAGTATTCCCATGTTACAGCTGGAGAAAGGAGCTTATCTGAACTAGACCATGGCAGAAATGAGATTCAAATCAGGGGTTACCTGATTCATAACCCAGTGTTACCTGCTATACAACACAAGTTGTCACTTCTCATTACAACCACTGTGGATTTTCCGCCCTTTAAAACTTTGCATAATGGAGCACTTCTGTTATTTCTTTGCCAAGCAGAATGCTGCACTAAACAGCTGATTAGACCTGTCAGCTCTAAGAAGCTGATTAGAACTAAGCAAGTTATTGTTGCTGAATAGAGCATTAATGCCAATAGTCATAAATAGATTAAAGATGCTAAACAGTTAACCTGTCAATACCTGTTAGCTGAATGTTAGATGCCCCCAAAAGCTAATTTGAATTAAATAGTCTTCAATCCACCTTCAGTTTGTATGGCAAGAGAGTCTGTGACTCAGTGACAGAGTCCATGTCTTGCACGCAGAAGGTTCAAATCCAGGTGCCTCCTAGTTAAAGGTGGTCAGGTAACGGTTGCTAAAGAAGAAGAGTTGGTTTTTATATGTCAGCTTTCTCTGCCACTTAAGGAAGAATCAAACCGGCTTACAATCACCTTCCCCTCCCCACAACAGACACGCTGTGAGGCAGGTGGGAAAGACCTTTCCTTGCCTGAGCCCCTGGAGACAATCTGCCAGTCAGTGTAGACCCTGATAAGCTGACAGCATACTCAGGCATAAAGTGATGCACACACTGGGGCTAAACTGATGGTTCAATGTCATGTCTTCAGTGCAGTCCCACACAGGACTGCGCAGGCACAGGCTGGCCACAGAAGAAAGATTTCCAAGCTTCTGGAAGTTTCAGAGCGGCTGGAGCGCTCCCCCTTCCTCCATCTCGAGCTGAGAATGGGTGTTTCCTCACCCAAATGGTCGCTCTTTCCCTCAGTTCTCCTTTCCCCGCCGTGGAGGGAGGACATGCTCTCAATCACAGCAAAATTACCTCACGACTGTTCGATCATTATTGGAGGATCTATTCTTCACAGATAGCTTTGTTTCATAAATGTACAAAGTGTGGGATGAAGATAGTCTCCAATGATAAACACTGGGAGTGCCTTTTCTGTTTGGGTGAGTCTCGTGTCGTCAATACTTGACCGGTTATCTGTTTTTGTAGAAAGTTGGTCAAACATTACTGCCGACTGTTGGGTCCTCTCTATAATAAAGGTTGGATGTAGGTTGCACTCAAATCATTGCCTCCTTGTTCAGGTCCTCCTCCTCCTTCCTCCTTTTGACTGAGGAGATCCAGAGTCTGTTGAGAAAAGGGGCCATTTCCAGGCTGGAATCCCCTGTGGCAAATTTGGGGTTCTACTCTAGATATTTCTTGGTTCAAATGAAAGGGGGTGGGCAGCATCCCCTGCATCTTGGACCTTCATGCCCTTAATAAGTTCCTCCATGTACCTAAGTTCCGTATGTTATCCCTAACAGACATCCTTCCACTGTTATCAGGAGATCTCTGGTTTGCTGTCCTGGACCTGAAGGATATGTATTTCCATGTGGCTATTCATCCGACCCATAGGAAATACCTCAGTGTGTGTCAGCTTTCTTTATCTGGATGACAGCCATGCCTGGGATGGAGATCTGTTGGACAACACCTTGCTGAGGGCCCCCCAAACTGGAACTGGCCCTGGATCTAAAACATTCTCTGTGACGGCCCTCACAGTCTGAAACTACCTTCCTGGTGAGATATGGAAAGGCATATCATTCTTTTTGTGGTTACTTTATTTTCCAATTGGTATATGGTTGGTAAGAGCCCTGCTGGATCTGGAATTTTGGCTGTGGTGGCTCCCGCTGTTGGGAACTGCTTCCCTCTAGAGATATGGAACAGAGTCCCCTCTTTTTGTAGATACTTTCTTTTTCCTTTGGCATTCAGTTGATAAGAGTTGTCTTTCCGCTGTCCTCTGTTGGTTCTATCTTCAGTTGCTTCAGGTCAGTAATGGGTAGATGGAAGTCTTAGGTTGTACATTGAAGGTTTATTTTGATGAGGTTATTGAATATATTCATTTGGTTTGGATTGGTTTAGCATCAAACTGTTTTGCATCCTGGGAAATCAGTATATAAATATTATCCTGGTATACTCCAAGAAGAAGAAGAAGAAGAAGAAGAAGAAGAAGAAGAAGAAGAAGAAGAAGGAGGAGGAGGAGGAGGAGGAGGAGGAGGAGGAGGAGGAGGAGGAGGAGGAGGAGGAGGAGGAGGAGGAGGAGGAGGAGGAAGAGTTGGTTTTTATATACTGACTTTCTCTCCCACTTAAGGGAGACTCAAACCGGCTTACAATCACATTCCCTTTCCCTCCTCACAACAGACACCTTGTGAGGTAGGTGGAGCTGAGAGAGCTCTAACAGAGCTGTGACTTGCCCAGGGTCACCCAGATGGCTTCGTGTGTAGGAGTGGGGAAACAAATCCAGTTCACCAGATTAGCCTCCACCGCTCCAAACCACCGCTCTTAACCACTACACCACGCTGGCTCTCAGAGCATTACGCTCTGCTCACAACAATCTGTTGGTGGTCCACAGCCCCAAGAGTGTGTGGCTGTCCTTTACTAGAGCCAGGGCCTTTTTGGCCCTTGCTCCAGCCTGGTGGGATGCTCTGCCTAGTAACATCAGTGCCCTGCGGGACCTGAAAGAGTTCCGTAGGGCCTGTAAGACAGAGCTATTCTACCAGGCCTATAACTGAGGACAGCCACCAGTGATATCAATACTGGCCTCCCTACTTCCCCTCTTCTTTATAGCGTTGCCAGGTCCCATTTCGCCACTGGCAGGAGGTTTTTGGGGTGGAGTCTGAGGAGGGTGGGGTTTAGGAAGGGGAGGGACTTCAATGCTATGCAGTCCACTTGCCAAAGTGGCCATTTTATTCAGGTGAACTGATCTGTATTGGCTGGAGATCAGTTGTAATAGCAGGATATCTCCAGTTAGTACCTGGAGATTGGCAACCCTATTTCTTTACTATACAACTGATGTTATTGGTGGGGGGATGGCTGATTGGTTGCCTTGTTCAGCATTTTTTGCTGCAGCCAGCACTACTATATGATGACCATATTTTTTAATAATTTAGGAGTGGTATTTATGGTTTCAAATTTTTAAAATGTTTTATTGCTATATTTGTGTTTTAATGTTGTCACCTGCACTGAGCCTGGTCTTGGCGAGGGAGAGTGGGTTAGAAATGTGAAAAACAAACAAACAAACAAACAAACAAACAGAATTAACACCAACAGGAATAAGATTCCCATACAAAGGGGACATCTTTCATTAAAGATCAGGCTATGTTGAGGAATGGCAGGATGCAGCTTCTGCAGAAGCTATATCAAAAGAAGTTAATGTTTTACTGCTTTAAAGGGGTGGGAACATCGCAAAGTTCTTTTGAGGGGGAAAAACGGCTTAGTAAATTAATTGCAAATTACTTATTAATGAAACAAAAATATTCAGCTGTCACTGGAAGCCAAATACTGATTCACTTAATGATTATTTTTTGAGAAAACACGTTAGTGTTTCTTTGATCCTCAAAGTGTTAACAGCCGTAGGAGGAAAAAAAATGAAGCATTTGGTCTTTGAATGGAAACCTAACACAGGAAAAAATGCAATGTGAGGAGAGCCACATAAAATACCAAATAACTGACAGGATCATGAATAAATTTAGAAAACAGGAAGGGGAAAATAATCCCAGCCAGGGAGTATAATTATTAAAATAAATATATAACACTAAGCATGTATACAACCCAAGAGGAATTATACTCTATTTTTCAATTCCATTTTCCAGATCTTAACTAGCGGAAATCCAGATGCCCAATTAAATTAGGACATTGTCTGCCTCTGAATAGCAAGTATCAAATATTAGCAGTTTGTTTGTTTCAAGTTAAGGCCCTGGATGCTTCAGCGCAAACATTTTTTACTTGAAGTTGCTCCACATCATCTGCCACATCTGCCAATCAGACCCCCAGTGGCCAATTAGAAGCTGCTGGGCAAAAGCCCCACCTGCCCCACCCATTTTCTAAAAACACTTGGCGGGCACCAGGAAAGATGTTGGCGGGTGCCAATTCACCTACAGGTGCCACGTTGGGGTCCCTTGTAGTAGATTCTTGTATATTCAACAGATGAATTCCCCTCGTCCTGAAACAGGCCAGCTCTCAACAAATACCCTACATCCATCAACTGAAGCTTCTAAACCAGCGTTTCTCAACCTTTTTACCCCTGTGGAACACTTGAAATAATATTCATGTCTCAGGGAACTCCTACATATGATTACATATGATTTACATATGATTAGCCTATTCATTACTATTTCTCGCAGAACCCCTAGCAATTTCTCGCAGAACCCCAGGGTTCCGGGGAATCCTGGTTGAGAAACGCTGTTCTAAACAATCATTAGGGGCACAAAAAAAATGAATGCTGTTTATGTACACAAGAGGTTTCATTTATACATACAGTAAAATATATATGTTTAACATGCGTAGAAATATAATAATTGTGTAAAACCCCATGAGGTGGAACTTGATGGGGTTGCCATGTGTGGGCTGCAACTCAGCATAGGGTTGCCAACCTCCAGGAATTGGGCAAGAGAATAACCAGCAGCGCTGGCTTTACAATAAGAATTTCAAAAACAATAATAGACGCAAAAGTCACAAATCTATATTAACAATGAAATAAACAAGTAATGAGGTGCAAAATTTGTGAGTGGACAGAATTTACTGCATGCCATATCCTGTGATGTAACAGGCATTGTTTTGAACTCACAAATTTTGCACCTCATTACTTGTTTATTTCATTGTTAATATAGATTTGTGACTTTTGCGTCTATTATTGTTTTTGAAATCCTAATTCGATGGCACCTTATTTTGATTTTTAATCCATGAAATACTTTGAATGCCTTTTGTGGAGGGGGGGGCAAATTAAGAACCCATATAAGAATATTGCAAATTGATAGATTTCTCCTTACCGATTCTGTGTGATTATTACCCCTTTTCTCTCTGCTCACTGTTCTGGCTTTACTAGGTAAGCTTTTAATGGTGCTTGTAGGTTGTTTTTAATTTGGTTTCGATTTGATTTTTACAAGAGTTTCCTTATGAGCTGCTCTTTAAGGGCTGAGAGGCAACACGAATATTTTATAATAATACAAATATGAATAAATAACAAACATTTTACAAGGGGCTATCTGAGTCGTCATAGGTTAGGAGGGCTCCCCCCCATTATAGCCAATGAGGCATTTGAAGGTGTGTAGTTCTGCTTGCCAGCATTAGATAAAAGCCATCGCTTTCTGTAACGGACAGCTAAAAAAAAAAATCTTAACACGGCAGAAATCACCAGTTGTGCTCAGCAAAAGGAAGTCGAGCTTAAATATTGAAAGAAATCCAGAAAGATAAAAAGATTTCATTTTGGTACTTCTTCAGTGTTTTTGCAGTTTGGCAGCTGTCAACATCTCAAAATATCATCTCCCCCAAACCGCTGAAAGAAAGAAAGTCTTTGATTTCCCCCCTGAGACTCTGAAGCTGAAAATGGGTCCTTTGTAGTCTCAATTCCAGTTCAGATGTGGAGTCTTCCCTGCCCCCCCCCCCAGCAACCACCCCCACTTGAAACAACTAATTCATAAGCGGAATCTCTGTTAATTAAATAAGTTTTATCGTTTTTACTCCTCTTTTAAAATTATTTTTTTAAAAACTTGAACATATTTTCCTCTTTATTACAAATCTTAAAGAGACTCCCCACGCCACATTTTTTGCATCATTAATAATGCAAATTAGATTTTGTTTGGCTCTACCATAAGTTTATAATTAGAAGTAAATATTTAATGCACAGATCAGGAAATCAAATTGTCTATGGCAGCTACTGTATTCCCTAGTTCCTGGAAGAAATATTACAAATATGGTGAGTTTTGTTTATTTGGCTTTTCTCAAGTATCATTTTTGTCACCAAATGTTCTTGGTATATCATTAAATACCATCATTTTCTTTGCCAGTCTGCTGTGACTAGTTTGATAGCTGTCCCAGTTATTTCACAATTATTGTTAAGCCAGAGATCAATCCATTGGTGGCCAAGATTCTATGGACCACCGTCATAAGCCCTTTCCAGAGATATATTGAACTACTAACTAATCATTATACTAACTAATGAACCAGCATGTTTTATTCAGATGTTTTTTAGATGACTGTAAATTGGTAATTTACCTGTTTTACTTGTGCTGGTCATTGACTATAATAAAATTTCTATTCTATGTTGGGGAGGGGATAGACAGATTTTGGGATTGTTTTGTTTATTTAATTGCATTATTTATATCCTCTTTCTCTATGGCAATATCCAAAGCAGTTTACAATAAAATGGCAATTGAATAAAACCACAGAAGACAATACATAATCTACCGTTAAATCAAGCGACCAAACATATCACATTAAAACAAGATAAGGCAAGATATCTTCAAAACAGTGTTAAAAAAGATTACCAATCACAGTTTAAGACTATTAACAGGATTTGGGAGCTAAAAATCAGCTGCAGAGGGGTCTAAAAGGTGAGAGAATAAAAACACCATCATTTAGTGCCTAACAATTGATACCAGGTCAACCTATATGGTGTGGGAATCCAGCATACAGATAGCACCACTGAGAATCCTCTGTCTCTGGTGCCTATACATCTAACTTCAGAATGTGGGGGTACAGAGATCAAGACGTCTGCTGATGTCCTCAATTGGGAGCCAGTGTGGTGTAGTGGTTAAGAATGGTGGTTTGGAGCGGTGGATTCTGATCTGGAGAACTGGGTTTGATTCCCCACTCCTCCACATGAGCGGTGGACGCTAATCTGGTGAACTGGATTTGTTTCCCCACTCCTACAAAGCCAGCTGGGTGTCCTTGGACAGGTCTCTCAGCTCCACCTACCTCACAGGGTGTCTGTTGTGGGGGAGGGGAAGGGAAGGTGATTGTAAGCCGGTTTGATTCTTCCTTAAGTGGTAGAGAAAGTCAGCATATAAAAACCAGCTCTTCTTCTTCTGCTGCTGTTTCTGCATCCAACCTTCCTGTGTTTTGTTTTGTTTGCTATTTTATTTATTCAATGTATATGCCGCTTTTCAAAGATTTTTATCAAAAGCAGCGTAAAACAATATTAAAATAATATAAAAATAAACTAACAATATTTAAAAATAAGATCCAAAAAAATATACAGAAAGCAGCAAGTCGCAGAATTCCCCCCCACACACACACACACACACAAATAAGCAGGAAACTAAAATACCAAGAATATAAGTGCTACCTTTCAGTATAAGGCCAAAACAGGAAAAAAGTTGACCGATCAATGGAAGACCTACAGAGAGAGATCCAGAAGAACGGCTTTGGAAGGTCAACCCAGAGTGTTAGGTAAGCAACTGATAAGGCGCTGGTTCCTGCCAAGGCCAAACTTGCCTCTGAATTAGGATCCCTAAATTGGATGACAAGGTGGCATACAAATGTTTGAAATTATAATAACAATAAAGTCCATTACATAGGGCCTTTCAGCTGATTTTAAACTACGTGCAGGTTCATGAGAAAGAAGGGGATACCCAGACTGTTTAAAGATTTGTGGGTCAAAGCTAGGGTTGTGCATTCAGATATACCGAACTAATTTAAACCCCAAATTAGTTGTTTCAGCTTGGCTTGGGAATATTCAAAATGACCCGAAACACTACTGAAATTTTGGGACTAACAAAAATTATCTCCCAGAATTTCAAGAGTGTTTTGGTTCTGGTGAGGCATGGAAAAGGAGAGGGAGAGAGGGGAAGGTAACCCACCAAACAGCTGTTATTCGGCGTCTTCATCCCTTTATACTGGAAACACCTCCTAACAGCTGATGCTGACTAACCGCAGATAGTCCTGTATACAGAAAGCCAGGTCTACTGCCGCTGGAAATAATGGGGCCATTATTTCCAGCAGGTAGACTGGCCTCTCTGCCAAGTCCCTTGTTTCATTTCTGGTATTTCCAATCCAAAATGAAACAGGGAATTTCAGGCACTGTTTCAGATCGGAAATATCAGAATGCATCCCCCTAGCTGGTCCAACTTCCAGCAATGCAAAAAGAGACCTCATGTAGTATCTTGACCATCTGTGGGTTGAGAATTGTACCTAGGGTAGATTGAAAAAATTGCTTCCGTTGGGATGAAGTTCTACCGTGTAGCTTGGAGTCTATATATGTCATTGTTTTGTGTTAATAATAAAATATGGACTTACTGCAATCAATCAGTGGCAGGCCTCTCTTCAGCTGAGATCCACAAGCCAAACACTAGCAAAGTGTGGCAACATTTTAGGCTTTGTTTCAGGAACTTTATTTCTATTTATTACAGTAGATAACATAAAATAATAATAATAAGGGGGTTGTTATCTTGCCAGAGAAATCTGATAATGAAAAATACACAAGGAAAGAGTTTTCCAGTGATAAAAAAATTAAATGAATCCATTTATCAACCCGACATTGATGGAGCCTATTTGACCCATGAGTAAAACTACATGAAAGTTGGATGAGCAGTTTTAAAGAATGCTTGGCCACTAGCATCTTTTAAGTTTTATTCCATTCATTGCTACATGGAAACAAGATGACATTCAGAGGCTGAAGGAAATCTTTGAAAGTTTAAATTTTGGGATCAAACCAGAAATGTTCATGGAGTTGATTTTTTTTAACAAAAAAGCCGATTTACTATGTACCCTTAAAAGATGTTGCATTGTGCCATTGCTTATCTTGTTTTTATCCTGTGTTTCCCCCATGTTTTCTGGATGGCACCAGAAACAGCATCCAGAAAACACGGGAAAAGAGCGAAGTGACTTCTAAAGGTCAGAAAGACGTGCATAATGAAAACGAAGCCCCAACATAGTGTGTGTGTGTGTGTGTGTGTGATCACAATGGAAACAACCCGTGCATAAAAGGTCTGCATCAGGCATATTAATACGGCTAAATATTGATATCTAAAATTATACAGGTTCACACAACCTACTTTAATTACTGGATTTTTGCCTATAACCCCTTTCTGCTGCCAACTTCTGAGTTCCCCCTCATGCTGTTCGTGAGGGCCCCTCCCCTGCCCCCCAGGAGCAGCATTTGCAGGGCATTTTGGGCTGCAGCAAGAGAGGAGAGGCAAGGAAGTCCCACTCTGCTGAGAGAAATTCCTGTTGTCTGAAGAGATTTTCTATGGGATATGAGCATTTACACATTCTTTACATGTTCTTCAGTTTTTCATAACTCCGAAAGTTCACCTTTGACCAGCATTCGAAGCCACACATCCTTTCCAACTAGGGTTGCCAGGGCCCTCTTTGCCACCAGCGGGAGATTTTTGGGGCGGAGCCTGAGGGGGCCGGGGTTGGGGGAGGTACTTCAATGCCATAGAGTTCAATTGCCAAAGCGGCCATTTTTCTCCAGGTGATCTGATCTCTATCGGCTGGAGATCAGTTGTATTAGCAGGAGATCTCCTGCTACTACCTGGCAGTTGGCAACCCTATTTCCAACATTGAGCTGCCTTTGACACATTATCTCTGGCCACTGAGTTCAGTCATGTGCATGCTGGCACACATTAAGCCGTATGCTCAGTAGTCACTGGTTGCTCCCCCCATCTGTCCTTCTGCACTGTGCATTTTATGCTCTGATCACTCCAATGGTGTGAAAGCATATGCTATAACAGAAGATGAGCACCAAACCTGCTTCTGTATATGCCTGGCATGGGCAAATTCCAGGGCCCAGAAAGTACACTGGCAGACCCAGCCAGCATGGTGTAGTGGTTAAGAACAGTGGTTTGGAGCAGTGGACTCTGATCTGGAGAACTGGGTTTGATTCCCTGCTCCTCCACATGAGTGGCAGAGGCTAATCTGGTGAACCGGTTTGGTTTCCCCACTCCTGCACATGAAACCAGCTGGGTGACTGTGGGCTAGTCATACTCCCTCAGCCCCACCTACCTTCTTTTTCTTCTTCACTCACCAGGCCACCAGAAGTCCTCCAGACACACAGCCCACCAGGAACTTCTCAAGTTCCTAAGCTTTGCTTGTTGGACTTTCAGAGTCATCCGGTTGACTACAGGATGACATAAGAAGCTGAACTAGATGGACAGGGTTGAGAAATACCAGCTAAGGGTTGAGAAATACCTGGAGATTTTTTCTCTCTCATTGTTCAGAAATGTGTGTGTGTGTGCTATGAAGTCACCCCTGACTTATGGCGACCCCATAGGGTTTTCAAGGCAAGATATGATCAGAGGTGGTTTGCCATTGCCTGCCTCCGCATGGACTGAAAGTGTTCTGAAAGACTGGCCCAAGATCACCCAGCAGGCTTCATGTGGAAGAGTGGGATATCAAACCCGGTTCTCCAGATTAGAGTCCGCCACTCTTAACCACAACACCACACTGTTATCCCACACAATTTTTGATCTGTTAAAAGTAAGCGATGCTGGGAATGTTGGGCAGGCAAACATGCCTTTGTTTGTCAGCAGTGATCTCACCAAGCACCATGCTTAGCCTGGCAACATAGCAGCGATAGGTGGGCAGGGGTTAATGTGCACTGCGTACAGCTTTCAGCATGCATGGAAAGTAACCCAGTCAACAGCCTTCATGTTGCTCAGATGTAACCCAAACTGCTCATGAAACCATCGGTCCCTGGCTCATGATGGGTGAGCGGGATATGAACTGAACCAGCGGGTACTCAGGCATCCCTAATTAAGAGAGTCACCCTTATAATGGTATGAAGGTAAACCAGACAGGCGTGATTTTTATCCTGATTCATGGCTCTGAGGGCAAAGACCTTGGCATAAGCGACAGCTAGAGAGACAAGACCCAGTCAATGCAGTTCATTTCCCTACCTTCCTTGAAACTCATGAGATTCTTGCCTGATCTGCCAATGGAAACCATGCTGTGGACCCATACTGTGCCCTATAAATAGTAATGTCTTCTCTCCATGAAAAATGCTTTCGGAAGGGAAAATAATTCTGTATGGATGCCAAGCGAGAAAGAGCCAGTCCCATTCCCCACTCTGCAGGGAAGCTGTGGCTCTGAAAGCTCATGAAAAGCGGAAGGGATGGGGGGGGGGGGCTGGGGAGAGAAACTCATTCGTACTTCACATCCTCCAACTATATTGGAATGTGTGCTATATTGCTACGTTTTTATTTGTATCTCTTGTAAGCACTGAAATTGTACCCACTGCCAGAGATTAAGTTTCATTTGGGCCTAGTGTGGGTGGCACAGAAGAAGAAGAGTTGGTTTTTATATGCCAACTTTCTTTACCACTTAAGGAAGAATCAAACTGGCTTACAATCACCTTCCCTTCCCCTCCCCACAACAGACACCCTGTGAGGTAGGTGGGGCTGAGAGAGCTCTAAGAGAGCTGTGACTAGCCCAACTTCACCTAGCTGGCTTCATGTGTAGGGGTGGGGAAACCAACCCGGTTCGCCAGATTAGCATCCGCTGCTCACATGGAGGAGTGGGGAATCAAACCCAGTTCTCCAGAGTTCAGGATAGAGTCTAAGAGGCCTCCATGGTGCTTGTTTTACCTCTGCTCTTATGTGATCCCTGCAGGGTTCTCTCAGAAACTTATATCAAAGAAAATGAGAGAGAATTAACGGAAATATTTATAGAATCAGCGAATGTGTTTAAGTAAGCTGTTACTTAAATGAGTAATTATAAAAGTGTAAACTTTTTATAAGGGAAACTCCACATTCAGAGGCAGTCAACCTCTGAACACCAGTGCCAAGGGGCAACATCAGGGGAGGGCCATGACCTGTATGGCCTGTTGCTGGCCCTTCAGCAGAGTGGGTCACTGTGTAAGTAGAGTTGCCAGCTCTGGGTTGGGAAATGCCTGGAGATTTTGGGAGTTTGGGGAGGGGAGGAAACACAGCAGGGTATAATTCCATAGAGTCCACCTCCCAAAGCAGCCATTTACTCCAGGGGAACTGATCTTGGTGATCTGGAGATTAATTGTGATAATGGGAGATATCCAGTTGCCACCTAGAGGTTGGCAACCTTATGTGTGAGACTGGATGCTGGACTAGATGGACCACTGGTCTGATCCAGAAGGGCTTTTCTGATGTTCTTATCGGGAAAGCCTCATTCTCTGTGCCCTGTTATTGGACCTCCAGAGTAACTGGCTGGCCACTGTGGGAGACAAGGATGCTGGACTAGATGGACCACTGGTCTGATCCAGCAGGGCTCTTCTTATGTTCTTATGTATACAAAAGTATGGATTGAGGCACAGTCCTCAATCTGTTCTACTTCCCGAGGTACCCTCTTGAATTGAGGAGAAGCTTCAATAAGAACGTGAGAGTCTTATGCCTTGTCAGGCCAACATAAAACCTTGTTACAGAATCAAACACATCACAAAGAACACCCATGAAGCGGCCTTATACTGAATCAGACTGTTCTATCAAGCTCAGTATTGTCTTCTCAGACTGGTGATAAAAAATAAGGCCAGGGCCAATGGTGCAAAATAGTTTAAAAATATATTTTATTACTCAGCTAAAATCCCCAAAATTCCCTTTGTGTTTCCCCAACAGGCTTCTTCAGGGGAATCTGTTACTGTTGCAGTGATTTTCCATAAAGAGTACTGATTTTATATATTTATTTATCTATTTTTTATATATATATATTTAACCTTATTTTGCACCATCGTTCTTGGCCTTATTTTTTTTTTAATCTCCTGTAACCGGTGTGGCCCTTTTATTTCTCCATCCTGCTCAGACTGGCAGCAAGTCTCCAGGTAGGGTTGCCAGCTCTGAGTTGGAAAATACCTGGAGATTTAGGGGGTGGAGTCTGGGGAGGGTGGGGTTTGGGGAGGGGAGGGACTTCAATGGAGTTGGGATTGGGAACCCTAAGTGTAGGCTTCCCTGTGGCCAATAAGGTAAGGGGCCCCCTAGCTCATTCTTACTCCAGACCTGTTTTAATCCTCTAATCCATGCCTGGAAGGGAGGGTCTTGGATTTCGGCTGGATTTCTCCAGCTGCAGCTCCAGGGGGCTTGGGGGTTGAGGGGGTCTTCTGGATGGGAATTCAGTGTGACACCAGAGACTGAAGCTTTGGGCAATTGGCAGAAATCAGAGACCACCCTTTGCACATGCAGGCTCCTGGCTGGATACTATTAGATCCAAGACAGTTAAAATAGCACCAGGGCATGGGCAAAGGCCCTGTTTGAAACGGTGCTCACTCGATAGCTTTGGAATATGAAAATCTATTGAAAAGAAGACAAAACACTTTAAGAATGTGGGAGGCCACAGCTCAGTATTTAGATTTGTATGTGTGGCTTGAACTCTACATAAATTAACTCTTGGCCAAGAAAAGGAATTTATTTTTTTTGATCCCCTAAACACACAGAAATGAGACGGCATATGGAAACGCTCCCAATGCTGTGTCAATTTCCCCCCACCCAACATGTACTTCTCACATAGCTATAAAAAAGTTTACTCTTTTTTAATTACTCATTCCAAAAGGGAATGTATGGGATTTTTTTTTTTTAAATGAGCGCCTCTTTCCTTTACCTCTCTTGTGTTCTGTTTTCACAGCTTGCAAAAGCCTATTGAATGGAAGAAATTGGTAACATCCATTTTGCGGGAAAGACTGACAGACGGACACAGTCCTTTGCACTTTCAAAGAGGTGGAAAGAGGAGATGTGTAAAAATTTAAAACAAGACCCGACTGCTGAAATGATATACCGGTACTTAGTAAAACTTCAGTCACATAGTTGGTTCAGAAATTGTAAATGAACAGTATTTTAGAAACAGACTGTAGTAGTAGAAGAAGAAAAGTTGGTTTTTATACGCCAATTTTCTCTAACATTTTTAAAGAGAATCAAATCAGCTTACAATCAACATTCCCTTCTTTTCCCCACAACAAGCACCTTGTGAGGTAGATAGGGCCGAGAGAGTTCAGAGGGAACTGTGACTGGCCCAAGGTCACCCACCTGGCTTCATGTGGAGGAGTGGGGAATTGAACCCAGTTCTCCAGATTAGAGTCCTCAGTCCACCGCTCTTAACCACTACACCATGCTGGCTTATACTGAAGATATGGAGAAAAGATCTGCTTAAAATTAGACCCAAAATTGGGTTGTTTCTTTTATTTATTCATTCAGAATTCTATACGCTGTGCTTTCAGCACAAAAGGCTCATGGGGCTGTTTCCAAATATTGGTTGCAACAATTCAATGATGATGATGATGATGATAGTACCATAGACTATAAAATAAATCAATCAGCAATGCACAGTGATCTATAAGTAAATCAAATCAGTTTCAAAAGTAGGGTTCCCAATCTCCAGGTGGTGGCTAAAGCTCTCCTGCTGGAACAACTGATCTCCAGGTGACACCATGCTGAAGAGGGCAGGGTTGGGGGAGGAGAGGGACTTCAGTGGAGTATAATGCCATAGAGTTCACTTTCCAAAGAGTCCTTTTTCTCCAGGTGAACTTATCTCTGTTGCCTGGAGATCAGTTGTAATAGTTGGAGATCTCCAGCCTCCACCTGGTGCTTGGAAGCCCTACACATGAAGCCTGCTGGGTGACCTTGGGCCAGTCGCAGTTCTCTCTGAACTCTCTCAGCACAGGCAGAGGCAGGCAATGGCAAACCACCTCTGAACCCCTTGAAAACCCTACAGGGTCACCATGAGTCAGCTGTGACTTGGCTGCACTTTCTACCACATTTAACTTATAAAGAAATATGTTTATTAGCTGTTCTTTGCGTTTCTAATGTTGTTTGATTCATAGGTTTGCCAACCTCCAGGTAATGGAAATCACAGGCACTTATGGCAAAAAATGCAGACTCAATTATGCTGTTACAAGAAATATAATGTGAGCATAAACATGAACACATATAAAACAATCTGGTAAATATAATCCGGTTAATGCCGAAAACATGATCATGCATGTGTAGAATCCATCTGGAATCACAGGAACAGTCCTTTCAGCTTAAAGTCCTGAAAGCTGTATAGTGAACGCCAAAATAGGTCTCCGGTAAGTGTCCTATTTCGCTACTGCTTTGTCGTCATTGGCAGTCCACAAAAACAATTTCCTCAGAACTCTGTTTCCGAGTACACAGGCTCGTAGCCTCCCTGTAGTAATGGATGGCGAATCTGCGTCAATCAGAAACCTTGCTGATGAAAAGCCCCACCTAGCTATAATTCCTAGAAACATTTGGGGGGTCCCAGACAAGTTGTCAGTGGATGCCATGGTGCCGATGGGCAGCATGGTGTAGTGGTTAAGAGCAGTGGTTTGGAGCAGTGGACTCTGATCTGGAGAACCGGGTTTGATTCCCCACGCCTCCACATCAGCAGTGGCGGCTAATGTGGTGAGCTGGATTTGTGTCCCCACTCCTACACATGAAGCCAGCTGGGTGACCTTGGGCTAGTCACATTCACTCAGCCCCACTGACCTCACAGGGTGTCCGTTGTGGGGAGGGGAAGGAAAGGTGATTGTAAGCCAGTTTGCCAGACTGTAAGTGGTAGAAAAAGTCAGCATCTAAAAACCAACTCTTCTTTTATGTTGGGGACCCCTGGTATAAGGCATGTGCATCAAAAACAGCTACCTATATTTTGTTCTACAAATAAAACCCAGGTTTGAATCCACATTCTGGCATGGAAGCTTCCTGAGTGAGCGTGGGCCAATCACAAACTGCCTAATCTATCTCACAGGGTTGTTGTGAGGATAAATTGGAGGAGAGACGAAAGATGTAAGCAGCTTTGGGTTCCCATTTGGAAGAAAGGTTAAGTGTAAATGTTAGGCATAGTTATGGTACTCGATGCTAACTGTAAATTAGTGTGTGTGCATGTGTGTGTGGGCCACAGAAAATGGCATAGGGAGGACAGTCTGTTTGAAGGCATTGTCCTAGGACAGGATTGACATAGGGTTGCCAACCTCCAGGTGGTGGCTGGAGATCTGCTATTATAACTGATTTCCAGGTGACAAAGATCAGTTCACCTGGAGAAAATGGCTGCTTTGGCAATTTGACTCTATGGCATTGATGTCCCTCCCCTCCCCAAACCCCACCCTCCTCAGGCTTCACCCCCAAAATCTCCATGTATTTCCCAATCTGGAGCTGGCAACCCTAGGTTGACACCCAATTTTGCAAACCTCCCAGCTTGATTAGAGAGTTCCAGTTTTTTTAATGGTTTCTCCTTGCAGTTGCCTTCCCCCCAATTTGTCGAATGAAATTGGATAGATCTGTTACCGATAAAATGGGTTCCTACTAGGGTTGCCAACCTCCAGGTACTAAACAAGACATGTTAACGTAACATAAATATCCACATAGAAAGTCCCGGCAAAAGATAGAACTATTACCCACAGCCATTCTTCCGGGTTTCGCTCCTTGCTCTCGGCATTCTACTTCTCAAGGCTTGAATAACACTCGACACCGGGAACTGGACAGCCCCGGCTTCTCAGCTCCAGCCTTGCGATATCATCAGATTCTGGTTGTGATCCTATTGTTTTTTTGGGACTTTCTATGTGGATATTTATGTTATGTTAACAGATTACACTTTAATTATAGTTCTCTTTGTAGCCGTCAGTGCTCGCATGTCTTGTTTAACTCTGTTATTTAAGCACGAGGAATTGATTTGAAACCTCCAGGTACTAGCTGGACATCTCCTCCTATTACAACTGATCTCCCGCCGATAGAGATCAGTTCATCTGGAGAAAATGGCTGCTTTGGCAATTGGACACTATGGCACTGAAGTCCCTCCCCTCCCCAAACCCGCCCTCCTCAGGCTCTGCCTCAAAAACCTCCCGCCAGTGGTGAAATTGGACCTGGCAACCCTAGTTCCTGCTTCTGCATCAACTGGTGTAAAAACGATGTATGATGTATAAATGTTGCAAAACGTGCTGTCAAAGAAACAAACAAATCGGGGACAGCAGCAAAGGAAGGGGCTGCAATAAAAAGGTGCTCGATGACAACCGTAAGAAGAAAAAGGAAACTTAAAAGCTCACATTTGTACAGTTGTAGCTTATGAAGGCATCAGCTGATATATTACCAAGCATTTAAACTTTACTTGGTCATATGCAGGGAAATCTCTTGCGGATTTGCATGTTACAGCAAAGCTAGTCATTGTGCTGGTTTGCAAATTTCCCGTGTTTCCTGGAGAAGTGTAATTCATCTGCATTTCCCCAGGCTCTGAAATTTCAAGCACAGATCAGAACTGCGCACAAAGTATCCCCGCTTGCTAAGCCCTCTTGAGTTGTTGGGGGTTTTTTTGTATTTTTTTACAGCTTTGGTTCTACCAGGCAAACTGTTCCTAAAACCTATTCAGTGCATTCGGAGAATTGCGCTTTCAAAGCCTTTCAGAGATCCTGCATTCAAACGGTTAATTTGCACTACGTTCTGTTTCAAGAGAAGGGGGGGGGGAACTGTCACCCTGTCATTTGAGAGCCTGACACTAAGCTTGTCAAAAGAGACAGCTGTTAAAATGAATTACTGTTGACACACGGAGAAACGGCCCTTGCCAGATGTAAAGGACATCTGCGGCAAAGGAGTGGTACAGGGTGGCTTTTAAAATGTGGTCATACTGGTATTTGAATAGGCCATCTATGGCATTAAAACATGGCCTTGACTCAGACTGTTTAAAGCAGTGAACCGGAGCCAATGAAAAATCGCCAGGAAGTGCTGATCTGTTGCCGTATCCATAACTTATGCCTGAATATGAAAAAGGCACCCGAGTTGGGAGCTATTAAGCTCTTATCTTGTATCCGGGAGGATGTAGGCTTAAAAACGCAGCAGGGGAGAATTGTGTGTTTCTAGGCCCTCAGATATAGGAAGAAGTGAAGTGTAAATTCAGGAGGTAGATTCTGCAGCAAAAAAAGTTGTTTTTTGTCTTCCACTAACAAACGTCCAGCTTAGAATTGTGAAAGATGTGAAAGACTGAGCCTAGAAATAGTCTTGGGAAAATCTGCTTTAATCGATTGTGCATGTTTGGCTTTGTGGAAACACACCCCTGTCTTGATATTTTTAATTGGGAGTTTAATACTTCAGATTAAAAAAAAAATTTTTTAAATCGTGATCACCTGTGATAGAGATTTTTTTGATGATTTTACATAGTGGAAAGAAGTAAATGTATATGTTTTTATTTTATAGGCCTTCTTTCAGCCCAGTCATATCCCCAAGGTGGGGTACAACAAATATATAACATGCATTTGTTATAAACAGCATGCAGTTGGGCACTCACTCACTCACTCACTCACTCACTCACTCACACACACACACACACACACAAAAGAGGGGAACCCAGGACACTCATGGATTAATGGAATTTCCTTCCCATCCACTGGTCCCTTTTGCTGCATCATCCTTCCCTTCTGGCTCGTGCCCACCTTGTCATCTTCCTGCCTACTTATTCCTGTTCTCCCTCCACTCACCATCTTTCAGTTTCATAGTGGAGTAAACTACCACCAAAACCCCGCAAAATTATCTAACAAGATCTCAGCAGTCCTTTTAGGTTGCTTAGGCAACCACAGATAATAGTAATGTTTGTTGTGGTTGCTTGGACAATTCAAAATGGCTTCCAAGATCTGATGAGGTAGTCTTGTGAGATCTTGGCACAGCTTATCTTATATTTATTTTCTCCCCTGCTATTAATATTTTAGTGGATTTTCTCTAGAAATCTGGAGTTTCCCCAGATTTTCTTTTTAAAAAATCTTCTCAATCCATACATGGCCCCATTGTGTGGATTTTTAAATTTGCACTCTGGGGGCAGGTTCAGGACTGGATATTTAGATACACCTCCTATGCACACATATGTCCATCAAATGGTAGGAACATGAATGAAATTGTACTCATTTCTTTCATCTGTAGGTTCCCTTGGACACTGGACCTTTATGTCTGGTCCTGTGAAACATAACAGACTTTGCTCACATCTTTAGCATGAGCTGAGTTCATTGCAAAATGGTGAATTCTACGTGAATATTACAAGCCACAGAGTTGCTATGACACAGGTGGAAAGGTACCTGGAGTACCTTAGGGGTTTTAATTTTCATACAAATTAGGGTATGATCCAACAACCCTGATTTGCAGCTTTTCCAGTCAGGACCAACTGTAGATCAGCATTGAAAAGACAGTGAGAGAGAGAATATTTTCTTGCCCACTTATTTCTCTATTCATCCATCGGCTACAACAGTGCTTCCTGGATCTGTGGTACACTCCCAGAGCTCCACACAAACAGAAGCTTCACCATTCCACCCAGTAGTGGAGAATGTGCTGTAGGTGGTAGAGCATCTGCTTGACATGCAGGAGGTCCCAGGTTCAATCCCCAACATCTCCAGTTAAAGGAACCAGGCAATTAAGTGAAGTGAAAGACCTCTGCCTGAGACCCTGGAGAGCCACTGCCAGTCTGAATAGACAATACTGACTTGGATAGACATAAGGTCTGATTCAGTATAAGGCAGCTTCATGTGTTCATGTGTTCTTAAACATTAAAAGAGTGCAGAAGCTCTTCAAGAAGCTCTTCAAGGGTGGGGGCACATCACAGTGAGACTTGAGTCATGGGAGAGGTTTCCTTCTTTCCTTCATCCCTCTTAATATCAGGGCTTGCTCTACACTGACAGTCCACTGCCCAGGTTTGAAGGGCTCATTAGGGTTGCCAGCCTCCAGGTACTAGCTGGAGATCTCCTGCTATTACAACTGATCTCCAGCCTATAGAGATCAGTTCCCCTGGAGAAAATGGCCACTTTGGTAATTGGACTATGGCACTGAAGTCCCTTTCCTCCTCAAACCCCACCCTCCTCAGGCTGTGTCCCCAAAACCTCCTGCCAGTGGTGAAGAGGGACCTGGCAACCCTAGGGCTCATAGAAACGTCGGTATAGATACCTAAGTGCTAGAGTTGCCAGGTCCCTCTTTGCTACAGGCTGGAGGTTTTGGGATGGAGCCTGAAGAGGGCGGGGTTTGGGGAGGGGAGGGACTTCAACGCCATAGAGTCCAATTGCCAAAATGTCCATTTTCTCCAGGTGAACTGATCTCTATCGGCTGGAGTTCAGTTGTAATAGCAAGAGATCTCCGGTTAGTACATGGAGGTTGGCGACCCTACTAACCACCACCACCACCCCGCAAATTAAGGTTGCCAGCTTTGGGTTGGGAAATACCTGGAGATTTTGGGGGTGGAGTCTGAGGAGGGCAGGGATTTGGAGAGGGGAGGGACTTCAATGCCATAGAGCCTGATTGCCAAAGCGGCCATTTTCTCTCGGGGAACTGATTTCTATTGCCTGGCGATCAGTTGTAATAGCGGGAGCCCTCCAGACCCCACCCGGAGGTTGGCAACTCTACCTCATAATGCGTGCAAGTCAACGCATGAACGAGGGGGCTTTTGTATTGCTTTTGTAAAGAAAACGAAGTACCAAGTCAGTTCCATGTGGGATAACTGGCAGACAGCGGACCCTCTGGGGTCCTCACCGCTTTAGCCTTGTTACAGTCGAACGTTTCACGGTTAGTGGAAGCTATTAGCTCAGGTGAGACCGAGAAGAAAACAGCGGCAGCTGGAACACAAACTCCGATTGTATCTACTACAGTAACTGATTTACAGAAGCGAGCCTCCCTAGAGGTAGCCTTTCAGCACGGCAACCCAAGGCAGGCTCCCCTTTCTTCTTGCAAGGATGTGGGGAGGGGGAGGAAGAGACTGTTTGCTTATTTATCTTATTACTTAGCACTTCTTGCCGTTTCCCCTCCATGAATTAATTCACTCCTTAAAACGTCCCCGGCAATAAGTAACGTCGTTGGCGCGTTGGCAGACGGCGGGAAGGATTAATTAAACGGAAAGGGCACGAGAGGAAGTTCCAGCTTGTGATTACTTATGACCCAGATATTTAGTGCTCGTCTTATGTGGAGGCCTCAGATGTTCCGGGAAGGATGGCCCGTTCTCCTTCGCCTTCTTTTTTAACCTTGAAGCGAGACACATGCGGACATTTTTCAAGGCAGCCCGTCTTTCTTATTTGCCTCTGTGCTGGGCCCCCTTCATTCCTCATCAATATCCGCAGGAAATAATCACCTCTTTATACTTCGGGTTCCTCTGAGCGCCGCAAGACCCTTGTTATGATTTCTTTCCAGCTGTTTTTTCCCCCCTCGTCCCTAAAGGGAACTCGCTTGTGAAGAGTTTCTGGTTACCTACCAGTCATTTTAACAATTATTGATTGATCCCTACTGGTAAATTCCAACTTTGACAATCTCAAATAAAGATTTCGGCCGAGCGCTTGACGCTGTGAATTATCGTTTTCCACGGGAAGGTCGTGAACTTCCTCCACTCAAACTCTTGACATGAGGAGCTTTTAGATCCTAGGAAGGACAGAGGTTAATAACAGCGAATCAGTTCAATGCTCCCTTGCTCTGGCTTGCTCTGTGAAGTTGCTTCTGTAGTTAGATTTTAACAAGTTCTGCTTTGCCAAGCAGGCGGAAATACAGAAAGGCGTTAGGGCAAAGTATGGCTAAGTGTTGCCCATACACGGGGCCCGTTTATGACTTTCGGAGAGGGAATAAAGACACATTTATTTATTTAAACTATTTCTATTCTGCCCGCCTATTTCCAAGAACCAAGACACCATCAGCGGTATCTCCCCGGCAAAAACCATAACCTCCTTCTCCCAAAAAAGTATTAAAAAATTTAATACTCTGATTTTAACTTATCAACAGGAAGAGAACTCCTTCGTGAACTGGGAGGCTGAAAGACTTTAGGAGGTGCGCAAGGGCCTGCGCTGGCGTCCGCGCAACATGCGCTGATGCCCGGGCCACTTACGCTACCAGACTCTGGCATTGGGCTGCACATGCCGGACTGGCTGCACTGCCCCCACCAGCGCACTTCTGTGCACCGTCCTCCCGGGTGTCTCGGGGCATTCTCAGGCCGGTCCAGGGGAGGCACGATCTTTAGGCGGCCTCCTAAGATCTTTTGGCCCAGGAACGCCCCCTTTGCCCTTACCTTGAGATACGCCTTTTTAAATGGTTCCATGGGCCTAAAAGGTAAGACTGGATTTTGGCTTCATTGGGGGGAGGGCTGAATCCTCCTTTGGAGGTAGCGACACTGTGCTGCTTCCATCCACCAGCGCAGCCCCTCCACTCAGGAATGGGATGCCAGAAATTATATAGTATTGTCATTGTTCAAGGCAGTTCATATGCACTATCTTGTAATCCTTAAAACAGCCCTTTAAGGTAGGCCAGTGTATTGTTGGGAGGGCTAAGAGGCTCAAATAAGGCCACTTGGAGAATCCATGGCTCAAGCATGATTTGAACCATAGACTTCAGGCTACAGAGCTAATATTTGTGTTGTACTATTATCTCCATATTGTAGATGACAGACTGAGAACAGCTTGCTAGCAGCGCTTCACTGAGTTTGTGTCAGAGACAGGAACTGAACTGCAGCCCTTCCAACTAAGTCTCTTACACCCTATGTTACAGCACCTTTCCTTAATCTCTGAAACACAAAGGAATGTTTTGTGAAAAGTAGCAGCAGCATCTGTTGGGAGTGGCTTTGGCAGGGGAAGGAGAGCTGGGTATGCTCTGAGGGTTCTAGAGGACCCAAAATGACTTTGTACATGAGACAACAAAAGGTGACTTTTGCATGACTTTTGCATACTTAAATTGTGGAACTCCCTGTCCCAGGGTGTGGTGATGGCTGCCAACTTGGAAGGCTTTAAGAGGGGAGTGGACGTGTTCATGGAGGAGAGGGCTATCCATGGATACTAGTTAAAATTGACTTGATGGGCCTTGGTTGGCTCCAGCATGGCTTTTCTTATGATCTTACGTCCTCTCCAGTATCAGAGGAGTATGCCTATTATATTAGGTGCTGTGGAACCCAAGCAGGATGTTATTGCATTCGCTTGTTTGTGGGCTTCCTAGAGTCACCTGGTTGGCCACTGTGTGAACAGACTGTGGGACTTGGTCTGACCCAGCATGGCTTTTCTTATGTTCTTATGACTCACATTTTCAAATTGCACAGAAATTCTTTAACTGTTCATGTGTGTCCGGGGAACTGCATGCTCAGTGCCTGCTTTCACATTTTAAAAACAAAGCCTTGGGCTTTATTCCTCCAGCACAAACGCTGTTGATCTGGCCCTGTCCCTGTTTTTGGCTTTGCACAGGCAATAGTAGAGCTGAGTTCGCAGAGAAATAAAACTCCTCCAAAATGTTTTACAGGTGGAACGAAGTGCAGAAACGGCAGGAGAGACAAAGCGGGAGAAATGGACCAGGCAATGTCAAAGGGCCAGTATTTTCCCACTGAGTCATCATACATCTCAAGAATGGTGACGAACTGAAGGCTGCCAGACTGGGGAACGGTGACACTTCAGATGAAGGATGGCTGCATTCAGAGTGAAGCCGCCACTGGATGATCTAGGGAAGTTATTGACTGCAACTGGGGTAGCTGTGAAAAACCAGCACGTGGGGGAGGGGGATATGCACAAACTCTGGCGGGCAGGAGGAAGAGATGGTGGGCCTAGAGACATAGTCCAGCTATGGTAAATGTTGCTTGAGAATCACAATGGCCAATGTAGGTAGAAAATCTGTAGGAAGGGTATGCAAAATTTTGCAGAGTCTGGTTCATTCATTCTTTTATCCCACCCTTTCAATCCTGTACTGGTTGATGAGTTTGCACAGTCACAAAAACATTTTAAAAACTCACATGTAATAAAAAATGAACACATTTCAAATCAATCAGTTAAAATACAGACCTCTCAAATAAATTAAATAATTAACATATCAAACAGCAATGAAAAATCTCAGTTAAAATTCAAGCCTATAATCAATCTCTCTCTCACACACACACACAGTCAATTTAAATAGTCTGGGCAAGCAGGGTGAAATAGCAAGTCTGGATTCCAGGTGAACCTCTACTGAGCCTTTGCTATAGTTGAGGTCAGCCGCAGGTATCATCTTTACTGGCCTTCCTACCTTTCCCCCTTCCCATACGCTAGATTTTATATGGACTTGAACGGTGGCTGCCTGGTTGTCTCATCCAGTATAATGGGAATTGTGCGCCATATCTGATTTTAATGGTTTTAAGTTTGTAATTTTATTGTTGATTGTTTATTGTTGCCAATGCAATGTTGTATGGCTTTTCAGTGTTGTTACCTGCCCTGAGCCAGCTGCGTCTGTGGAGGGCAGGCTACAAATTTGAAAAAAAAATAAAAAGTTAAAAATTGTCCCCTTCCGGCAGCAGAAGAGCCGCTTATGTTGGAGAAACCTTTCAGACTTTGCTGAGCAGAATGGCCTGATAGAGGTCAGCAGCATCACTAGAAACTAAGGCGGGGTGGGTGTGAGCCTGACATGCAGGACAGTTAATGGGAGTGGATCCTACCTTCCATCCTACCACTCTGCTAAGCAAAGTTTGTCTCTTTATTTGTTAATTAAAATATACTCCACCTTTCCTTTTGTTTTGTTTTTATTATAATTTTTATTAACGAAATACAATCCCCCCAAAACACAAAATAACAACATCAATACAACACCAACTGCCTACAAACAAAACAAAACACAAAACGTAACTACAGTTGAATCATTATTGATCAAGGGCTTAATATTTGATACATACAATTAGAGATGTGATAGGAATACATTAATGGCATAGGTGGTTCGAAAAAGAGAAAAAAGTTAAAATGAAAAGCAGAGGAAAAAGAGAGATCATAATATTTTTAACTTTAATTTCTCTTCCATAATCTACGGAATAGCTTAGATGTATGCTGAATATCTTTCTCATTTGTGTATGAAATAAAATCATGCCACATTTCATAAAAGTGTAATATTTTGGCTTTACCTTTGATTACTCTAAGTTGGTGTGTCGAGTTTTCCGCTACAGCTATTTGCCACAATTCGGAGTACCAACAATGTAATCTGAAGGATTCTGCCTTTCCTTTTGGATCAAGTGTGAAGCCTTCTTCCAATCTAAGGAGATTTATGGCTGTTCCATTGGAGGAGGAGCCATTTACCTTGGAGGAACAGCTCCCTAGGCTAGAGGGAGGCTATTTGGAGGATGGGAAGATTTACTCCATTGTCACTGGTTGGATCCTCCAAACTGATAACCCCCCCAGAGGCCATCTTGAAGGTTCCATGTGATTCATCTTATTGATTAAAGGTGGAATCAAAGACCAACAACAATCCTTCTAATATTTTATCAACTTTACCCAACAGCAGATTTAATCAGGTATAAACGTAAAGGTTGCATCAGCTTCTTGGAATGTTTGGGGTAGACAGACCATACCAAGCCTTTCCTTATCTTAATTCCTTGTTCTTGGCCCACATCCTTGCACCAGGCAACCAAAGAATGTCATGTTGCTTGCTTATTACTGCAGTTGGCTTGACAATGGTCAGTGCAAAGATGACTCTTTCAGTAGTACCATGTCAGAATACAAGATGGGAGATTTGCATGGCTGACCACTACCAACAGGCAAATATCTCTACACAGAAGGACCATCTCTACCTGTTGTCAATATTAAAGTCTTCAGTCATATATGCATGGGTACTTGGACTCATGTTCGCCCCCTGTCTGACTCGGTTGTTCCTTGGAGATCTGCACGAGTTTTCCGTCCATTCAAAATGACTTCGCTGCCAGCCCTCGCAATGTCCGGTCTTCCCATTCCTCTGTTAACCCGATTCTTCCCTCTCCCCTGAGCTCAGCCTGGGTGAAATCGCCGTACAGAAGGCAAAGTGTGGGCCACAGGAAGATGGCTTTCTCTCATAGCCAATCACAAAGCAGCATGTAAAGAAGCAGGGATTCAAATGCTTCCTGCTCCCTGCTTTCTCAGAGTCCTTTCTGAGCAGAAGAAAGGCTTTTTAAAACCGAGGCTTGGATTTCTCTCCCCCCTTTCGTTTCAGATTGTTCCCCCCCCTTTTTTTTGTTCTTAAAATGCTTTTTAGTGCAGCAATTGGTTTTTTTGTGGGGGGAATCTTCTCTCACAGTGAGGACTGCAAAGTAAGCCAATTACAATGCAGCATTTAAAGAGGCGGGACTTCATTTGAGTTTGGAGACTGCTGGTGCAGAGATTCCCAGCTGGAAAGTGTGGATCCAGCCACAACGAACCTTCGGTAAAACTCCCATGCATAAATGACCTTCCACTCCCGTCATCCTCGGACTTTCTCCTTTTAAACTGGGACCATGAATAGACATTTTAAAGTCTGAATTTAAAAAATCAGCGTTGAGTGAGCGTCAACATCAACTGACCTTCATCTCAAGCATGACTGCCAATGGAATGCCCATCCCCATAAAGCTCACCTGGTATTACTAGCTTTTAGGTCCTCAGATAACTCGGAGTCAGAGAGGGCAAAGAAGTTGTTCTCAGATGAAAATCCAAGGGTTTCTGTTGACATTGCTAAATTTTGTGCCGCCGTGCCCAGAATTGGGCGCAAATTGTTGGGATGACCTGCCTTATTATCTATATATATAGCAGTGTCCTTTTAGGATTTTATGTAGACTCCAGTGTATTTTATTCTTGGAATTCCTGGTTTTAATGTTTTAATTTTTTTTGTATATGCCTGGCTATGTGCTGTATCAATAAATGACTGACTGACTACCTTTTAGGCGCAGAGCCAAAATGTTTTTACCCACTCAGACTTTTAACTAAGTTTTATCCCCTTTTTCCTTTTCTCCCCTACTTCTATGCTGGTCATTGTTACATTGATTTTATTGGTTGTCATTTTGGTTTACTAAGTTTCCATTTTCAAACATAGTTATTTATATAAACCCACACATACATATATAAAACACACCAATAAATACTCACCCATCCTGCAATACATTAAACCTTTTCATTCTGCAGACTATTTTGGATCCCTGAAAGTATGTAAATACTGAAGGGCCTTTAGTCTTGCAAGTTTCAATCTCTTACCTTCAGCCCTTCTGGAAGGCAGGTAATACCGTATTCCTTTTTACCAATGATTATGTCCATGCAAAACAGAGAAAGTGGAAACTATAGAACATGTCCTATTGCACTGCCCTTTCTACAAAGATATAAGATCGCAGTGTATTCTCCCTGTTTTGTCAACTTTTCCTGGGAGATCTGAGGAATCTAAAGTTTCCCTTCTCTTAGCAGACTCCTCTTGGGAGATAACCACCCAAGTAGCCAAATTTTGTCTTCTGTCTTGTGGGATTCATAAACGGCTGAATGAAAATCGCACCCCATAGATGATTCTTCCTCCCCCTCTACAAACCATCTTTCCCAGAATCATCAACATATTTTATTATTTTAACTATTTAATTTTTATTCAGAGCTGATCTTGTATCGAAATAAAGATTTGATATGATATAAAACACACACACACACATATAAAAGGAAAACTATTTTTACTATTTTGCTATTTTTATTCTTCAATAAAACCAATGTAAATTATACAACCGCCTGCTCTTTTGAGAGTTTTCACCCAGGACTATCCTGGTATACACAGGCTATCGATCCCAGTTACCCCCTCTCGCTCTCTGTCTCCAGCAAATTCCCCCCAAACAAAGTGGAGACTGGCTACTTAGGGTAACAATAGTGTCACTAGAAATGAACTGTCGAAGGCTTCAGTCCCTTTATGCTGACAATTCAAGACCAGTTCGGTTCAGTTCTATGCCTCATTAGAGATTTATTATTTCTTTGCATCTCTTCTTGGGGGGAGCCTGTGTCTCCCGGATAATGCGATGGGGCTCCTGTGGCGGAGAGGCGGGTGTTTGCTACCTCTATAGCAATAAAGACTTTGAGAAGGATTTTAGAGATATGAGTGGGAAAATTCCCCATGCAGGGGTCTTTAACGCTGTTATCCCTTGCTGAGCCCAGAGCTGGTATAATTCGACGCCTGTGCAAATAAGAAGAGAAACCTGGGCTTTTTTGCACTGGTTTCAAGGCATTAAGCTGTTATTGTTCGATGAATTCCTGCAAGCGAAGCTGAGACAATTGCATAACATTCCCTCGGAATTGTCATGATAATGAAATGAAAATGAAGTTGCATTAGACTTTGATAGGCGAGAAGACCATCTTGCTTATTGCAAGATGAGACTTTGGAGATAAGCTAATAACCAAGGAAGGAAATGTTTAGCATTGCTTTTCTATTGGAAGCACCACTGGCACCGCTGGTTTTGCAGAAGCGAAGAAAGCCATCATTAAGTGCTATTCTATAAATCGTGAGGGCTTGCTTCGGAATGGTATTATTCAGCCCTGCACACAAAACTGCTTTATACCAGACCAGACCATTGGGAATCTAGCCCAGTATTCTCTCCAGAGTCGCACGTGGAGAAAAATCTTCCTTGGCACCTACCACTCTTGGACAGGAGATGCCAGATGTTGAACTGGGGGACCTTCTGTATGCAAAAGGTGTTCTATCATGGAACCCTCACCCCTGTGGACCTCTGTGCATGAACTACCTTACATCTGGTCAGATCATCGCTCTAGAGAGCCAGTGTGGTGTAGTGGTTAAGAGCGTGGATTCCAATCTGGAGAACCGGGTTTCATCCCCCACTCCTCCACATGAACCCTGCTGGGTAGGGTTGCCAACCTCCAGTTGGTGGCTGGATATCTCCTGCTTTTACAACTGACCTCCAGCCGATAGAGATCAGTTCACCTGGAGAAAATGGCCACTTTGGTAACTGGACTCTATGGCATTGAAGTCTCCCCCACTCCAAACCCCACCCTCCTCAGGCTCTGCCCCCAAAATCGCCAGGTATTTCCCAACCTGGAGCTGGCAGTCCAACTGCTGGGTGACCTTGGGCCAGTCACAGTTCTCTCAGGACTCTCTTAGCCCCACCTACCTCACAAGGTGTCTGTTGTGAGGAAAGGAAGGGATTGTAATTGTAAGCTGCTTTGAGACTCCTGAAGGTAGAGAAAAGCGGGGTACAAAAACCAACTCTTCTTCTTCTATCAAAGTCAGTATTGTCTACTCTGACTGGCAACAGCTCTCCTGGGTCACAGGTTACATACATACTTGCAGCTTGATCCTTTGAATCTAAGACCTTCTGAATGTAAATCAGATGCTCTGCCACTGACCATGGGCCATCTCGAAATGAAGTTGCCACATACTGAGTGGGACCATTGGTCTTTCAAGGTCAGTATTGTCTTCTCTGACAGACAGTGGCTCTCCAGGTCCAGAATGCCAGATATTTGCCATGAACCTCAGATCTTTTGCATGCACAACAAATGCTCTACCACTGAGTCATGCTCCCTCCCTAGGCTTGCTAGTTCCTCTGCAGGTTCCACAGAAGCAAATTTTATTATTTCTGTCCTGAGGTTCCCTCCAGTATTTCAGAAATGCCAATAGCATTAAATTCATGGATGATCATTCTATCAAGCAGCTGAATAACATCTCACCGAGTTTGTTCTCCTCTGATGTGCTGACAGGTACTTGAGTCCTCTGCATGCCCAGAAGCACGAGCCCTTGGGCCCAAGCTGAAGGACAAGAGCCGACAGGTTATTGTTTTTGACCCTTTTGTGTTCTTTTGGACAAAGATAGTTGATGAAAGACTTTCAAGTTTACAGATTTCCTATCCAAGTTTTCCCTCAGACCTCCCTTTAGTAATGAATAAAACATTCACGGACTTAGAATGGAGGGACCATCTTGACCTATGTGGTGATGCCAGAAGGAAATGCACATCCTCCTTCTGGGGACAGAGCACCCCATCTTTTCCAGTGCTCCCAGATTATCTTGAATTCTTAACCATTCCAACTTTTCAGACTTTTCTGCTTGGCCAGACATAATGCCTTACCCCTCAATGAATTAACTGGCAGATTTTTGAAGACCCCAGTCGATCAGAGAGTCTGCCCGTGTGGAAAGGCAAAGACAGAAACACTTACCCATTTTTTATTCAGTTGTGATTGATATTCTTCTATAACATATTCTTTGATTACTCCATTGATTTCACACTTTCATGTATGTTCTCATGACTACTACTTAATCTATCTGCTGTCTGGTAATTATAAGCTGGTTACTCTATTTGTAGTTTATTACTTAACATTTGAAGCTTTGAAGATACACTGGAAGTTATAATCAAGTTATGCCTAAATGCTCATTTTCATACAGGCGCTCTTTTTGCACTGGAACTGGAGTCCTTGTCCTTCAGCTCTTAGCTTGAGAGTTGTAGCCTAGAGATGCGGTAGGGTTGCCAGGTCCCTCTTCACCACTGGCGGGAGGTTTTTGGGGTGGAGCCTGAGGAGGGCGGGGTTTGGGGAGGGGAGGGACTTCAATGCCATAGAGTCCGATTGTCAAAGCTGCCATTTTCTCCAGGTGAACGGATCTCCATCGGCTGAAGCTCAGTTGTAATAGCAGGAGATCTCCAGCTACTACCTGGAGGTTCTCATTTAACAAAAAACCTATGCTGAACAACAACAAAGTTAACAACAGCACAAGAGCTCAACTAGTAAGTCAGTCATACAATATTTTACTGACAAATTTCAAATTTCAGCTTAAGCAATTTAGTAATTCTTTATCTCAAAATGTTGTTTATGCCATCCTGTGTTCTTGTTTACTTATGTATATCGGATCAACAAGACAATTAAAATTGCAAATTGGAGAACACAGGGCGCGCATACGCGCCAAAACAATAGAGGCTCCCTTAACGGGACATTATCTCCAAAAAGGACACACTGATAATGATTTATTATTTTTTGTATTGTGGCAATACAAATCTTGTCCCTATTGCCATCAAGACATTAACAAATTATTACACAGACAAGAAATGAGATTCATATTTCTCTTTAAAACAATGATTCCTACAGGTTTGAACAATGAGTTTGACCTAGCATGTTTCCTTTAAGAGCCACCTTAAAAAAGTGTAACCCTAACTACATCCTTAAAATTGAACACAGCTGGCGAGCATTCTTGATTCTTAATTTATACTAAGCAAACTGACAATTTCTAAAACTTTTCAAGAAGATAGGAGAACCCTGTGGGTCTTTTTGATAAACTGCTGTGGTAAGCTGATTTTTACATGCCTTTGTATATCTTTGTTCTTGTATGTATAAATGAGTAAGCATATTTTATAAAATCTCTTTCAGAGGTATTTTTACCCTAAGCTTGTTACCTATCATGTTGCAATTCGCAATAATGACATTGAAGACCAACTGATGAAGCGAACTAATGCAAAACGAACACCAACCTAGAGGTGTCGTCTTGTTTATGGTTGATTGGACTCTGCATGATTTCAGGACATATTTTTCTCATTGGAAATAGTGGAACGCTACAATGAAGTAACCCAGCGTTTCCTTGGAATTGAAATTGAAAGGAAGTTTATAACTTCTTCGCTACTATTTCGCTACAATCTATGTTGTCATCTTTTAGGTTGCTGTTAATTTATTCCTTTGAGACATTGATGTAATATTTGTACCTTGCAAATTGAATTTTGTCAAGAGTATTGCGGACACTTTTGTCAGTAAAATATTGTATGACTGACTTACTAGTTGAGCCCGCGTGCTGTTGTTAACTACCTGGAGGTTGGCAAACCTAAGGTGTGGGGAAGATTGGCTAATAAAGAGAAAGAAGATCTGCTTAGTCTCCCCACCTCACTTGTTTGTTTCTGTTGTGTTTTTTGTCTTTATTGTAAGCTGCTTTGGGTCCCCATTGGGGAGAAAAGCAGGATATAAATAAATACACATTTGTGACGGTCAGAACAGAAATCCCCCCAACAGATCCACTGACTGCCAGTAGCTGAGTAACAAACTGCAGAGGAGGGGTGCTGCTTGTGGGCCTCTTGAAAACCTTTGTTTGGCCACTAGTGGAGATAGGATGGTGGTATAGATGGATTAAGGTCTGATTGGGTAGGACTCTTCTTTTGTTCTTCCAGGTAGGAAAATTCCTGGTGATTTTGGGTTGGATCCTGGGGACAGGGGGGTTTAGGGAGGGCAGCAACTTCAGTGGGGTATAATGCCGTAGTGACCACTCTCCAAAGTAGCCATTTTCTGTAAGGGGACTGATCCCGGTAGCTTGGACATCAGTTGCAATTCTGGGAGATCTCCAGGCCCCACCTGGAGGTTGGCAACCATATTTCCAGCACATAGGAAAATAGAGCTGAAAGGGACCTCAAGGGTCATGCAGTCCAACCCTCTGCACAACACAGGAAATTCACAGCTACCTTTCCTTCCCCCACTCCCCCAATGAGCCCTGCTCTATGCCCAGAATAAGGCAAAAACCTTCCAGGGTCCCTGGCCAATCTGACCCCAAAATGGCAATCACCATTATCCTGGATGTGTAAGAAAGGGCCACGAGAGCTGAGCACTGACTCATCCTTTCCCATCCTCCCTCTCATGATCTAAGTTCACAGAATCAGCATTGCTGTCTGATGGCCATTCAGCCTCTGCTTAAAAACCTCCAAAGAGCTCACTGTCTCCCAAGGAAGCCTGTTCCAATGAGAAACCACTCTGTCAGGAAGTTCTTCCTAATGTTTATCACCTTTCAGTAATCTCTCCAGGTGATACATACCCATCTCCTTCAACTTTTTCTCATAGGATGGTCTCCAGATGTCTCACCATTTTTGTTGCCCTCTTCTGGGCACATACAGCTTGTCTACATCCTTCTTAAATTGTGGTGCCCAAAACGGAACACACAACACTCCAAATGAGGTCTAACCAGAGCAAAGTGATACCATCACTCTGCATAATCTGGACAGTATACTTCTGTTGATACAGCCCCAAATCTCATTTGCCTTTTTAGCTACCACATCACACTGCTGACTCATGTTGAATGTATGGTTCATGTAGACTGAAATCCTGAAAGGGGGAGGAGCTGAAGCTCCTTAGGAGCCGGCATGACCCCATGCCAGCATAGGTGCCACATTATCATGGAATAAAGTGGCACCTATGCTGGCAAGGGGTCAAACACGCAGAGCCATGCCATGCTGCTGTGTGGGCCTTGCCACCAGGGCTGCTATGCCAGCAGCAAAATCCTGGAAGTGGGAGCCTGTGCTGACATAGGGGGATGTTCCCGGGGCGGAGCTGCCTTTAGGCAACTTCCTAACCCCTTTGGACCTGGGAATGCCCCATCGAGCTGCAGCATGGCTATGCCAATTTTTTGGGTGGCGTAGCCTCGCTGTTTTCAATGGGGGCATTTTCGCTTTTTTCTTTTTAAAATGCAGTTTATTTTCGGTGGCGGGGAAACAATGTGGAGGCGACATGGCTGCGCTGCTCCTGGCCACTGCCTAACTGCCCCCCCTTCAGGAATGGGCTGCCCGACTCCTAGATCCTTTTTGCATTTACTATTGCCAAGACAAGTCTACCCAACCTATAATTATGCATTTGATTTTTCCTACTCAAATGCAGGACTTTACATTTATTTCTCTTGAAATTAATTTTGTTAGTTTTAGCCCACTTTTCCAGCCTGTCAAGATCATCCTGTATCTTGGTTCTGTCTTCTACTGTATTTGCTGCCCCTCCCAATTTAGTATCATCTGTAGATTTAATGATCATCCTCTCTATTCCGTCATCCAAGTTGTTTATAAAGATGTCGAACAACACAGGGCCCAGGACAGGTCCCTGAGGCACTCCGCTTGTCACTTCTTTCCAAGAGGATGAGGAGCCATTATCAAGCACTCTTCAAGTGTGATCTGTCAACCAGTTACAAATCCACCTAACAGTAATAGGAACCAAACACATTTTACCAACTTGTCAACAAGTATATCATGACTTCAGTATATCTGAAGTCAAGATAAATGATATCTATAGCATTCCCCTGATCCAGCAAGGTAGTAACTCTGAGGTTAGTCTGACATGACTTGTTCTTGAGGAAGAAGAAGAGTTGGTTTTTATGTGCCGACTTTCTCTACCACTTAAGGAAGAATCAAACCAACTTACATCTCCTTCCCCTCCCCACAACAGACACCCTGTGAGGTAGGTGGGGCTGAGGGAGCTCTAAGAGCTGTGACTAGCCTAAACTCACCCAGCTGGCTTCATGTGTCGGAGTGGCGAAACCAACCCAGTTCACCTGATTAGTGTCTCCCGCTCATGTGGAGCAGTGGGGAATCAAACCCAATTCTCCAGATCAGAGTCCACTGCTCTAAACCACTGCTTTTAACCATTACACCATGCTGGCTCTTTGTAATCACAGACATCCTTTTTAAATGCTCAAGGACAGTTTGATGATTTGTTCTAAACACCTTCCAGACTTAGATGCCAAACTGATGGGTCGGTAGTAATCTGGATCCTCCTTTTCCCCTTCTTGAAGATGTTGGCAACATTTGCCTTCTTCCAGTCTTCTGGCACCTCACCTGTTTGTTCTCCAAGAATTCTCAAAAATAATGGACAGGGGCTCTGAAATTACATGCTGGAACACTGCCTAAAGGCCCCAATAACAATCCACTCAAGCTTCTTCACTGGTTGTTCTTCATTGCATTCATTACTCTGTCCTAGCCTGTCCTGCACTGGCTTTCAAAACAGATGTGTTAGTAGGATTAGTGTGCACGTTTTCTTTTTAGAATTCAAGGATAGTTAATAGAATGCTGAATCCCATAATGAATGTGGATATCCTTGTTGTAGGATGGTTGCAACTCAAACACATTCAGCCCTATTTATTACCTGGATAGGCAGTTATTGGGGAAGAAAAAAAGAAGGGGAATAAAACCCAACCTGACTGCTTTGCTAGGTTGATACCTGCACACATAGTATTTGAGAGACTTATACTAACCAGTATTACAAGAAGAACCTATTATACCAGATGTTTGAGTAATTGAGAATAGAATTTACAACATATACACATGCCTGGTTGGGTTTGAACTGTTTGTATTTGTATTTGTATTCATTAATGTATTTCTGTAATTGTGTGCAGGTTTACAAAGGGTTTTGATTAACCACTGATGAAGGCCCCATAGGCCGCAACGCGTTTGGTATGTGGTTATAGTCATCAACCTCAGGAAATGCCATTGTGCTATTTTAATGCTTTTAAATAATTTTAACTTTTATATAGCGCTTCTAATAAATTATACTTTCAGTATTTATACATAGACTTATATATATTTTCTTTTCACCCAACCTTGGGTACCCAGCTTGGGCAGTTATTGGGGCCAGGGAAAAGCAGTGCTCTGGCGCCTACATAGATGCACACTAAATTCAACATGCAACCTCTGGCTTCGATATTTAACTCCAAGAGGCCCTCAGAAAGGGCTAAAACCCAAATCACTCTAATAAAATTTTAAAACTGGCATTTTCAACCTTTCCCTAAGACAGGAACAAGATTATGACAGGTTTTATTTTTAATTAGAAGTAAGATCTTAAAATGAGGACACAGAGAGTTCAGACAGGCAAGAAAAAGCTCATGCCTCACAGTGTGCCCACAAAATGCTAATTGTAAGCTCATGCAGACTCAATTTGCCTCAGAGCCATGTGGGGAAGGGAGAAGGGGTTCAACTCTTTGACTTCCATTCAGTGGTGCCTAGGGTTGCCAACCTCCAGGCATTAGCTGGCGATCTCCTGCTATTACAACTGACCTCCAGCTGATAGAGATCAGTTCACCTGGAGAAAATGGCCACTTTTGCAATTGGACTCTATGGCATTGAAGTCCCTCCCCAAACCCCGCCCTCCTCAGGCTCCGCCCCCCAAATCTCCAAGTATTTCCAAGCCCGGAGCTGGTAACCCTAGTGGTGCAACGTGAAGCAGCATTTCCTGCTGTGTTTTAAAGGGAGGGGAGTTTTTCTAAGCAACACTTTTTTCTCCTATAAAATATTAGTATCTGAGCGAGGGGGGGTAATTTGATGCAAGCCAATTGTAGGAGAAGGAAGTGACTACCCAATTTCCTCTCATCATCACAACTCTGTTGTATCTGAGAGATATTTTTTTCAGAGCAAACAGCGGGCGGTTTGCAGTAAGGGGAATGGGGGAAAGATTCACTCCACAAACTCCTTCCGTGAACGTTTCTGCTGGAACCAACCTATGACCTTCTGCTGTTTGCCTTTTATAGACAGATCAAGATCTTTATCACATCTGCTCAAGCCCTTTGAGTGTATGAGTGGGACAGATTACCGTTAATGTATTTTTTTTTTTTTTTTGGCTTTCCTACCCATTTGAAAACAGATGAGTTTAGTGGGCCTGGTTTTGACCTTGAACTTTAGAATTATGCTGGGAATGTGTATATGAAGTTTCTTTCCAGTGTCTCATGGTTCAAAGGAATAATAACATTACAAACAAATGAAGAGAAAATGCCAAGTCAAGGTCTCTCTTTGCCCAATCAATTACCAGAAAGCAGACTTGGATAATTAGAGAGGAAAAGATTGGGCCTGTCTCCCAAACTATTGGGGTCAAGGGCAGACTCACGGTGACATTGGATGAAGTCTGAAATGAACAAATGACTATTGGATGAGACCATTTTCTATGCATCTATATTAACTTGACACTTAAATACCCTTCAAAGGAAAACAATATTGCCGTAATCCAGATACTCCTCCGAGGCTCACAAACAAAACATTATGGATTGCACATACAAGCTGAATGTATGCATTGGTTTTAGACTTATACATGTGTATGTATATATGCATGTAGGCTTTGTTCTTGCCTACAGAGTCTTTGTTTGTACACTATACTCCTACAGAAGACCTTTTCAATCATTATTCTGTAGGGTTGCCAGCTCCAGGTTGGGAATTGCTGGGATATTTTGGGGGGTGGAGCCTGAGGAGGGCGGGGTTTGGATAGGGGAGGGACTTTGATGCCAAAGAGTCCAATGGCCAAAGTGGCCATTTTCTCCAGGGGAACTGATATTTTATCTCCTGAAGATCAGTTGTAATTGTGGGACATCTCCAGCCACCTGGAGGTTGGCAACCCTATTATTCTGAGACTCCGCCAAGCTACCCTCAAGCCTTCTTATACATGTGGTTGCCTTCTTATGGGCATGATGGGGCAACACACATATTTACCATGTGTGTACATGAACCATGAAAAATCTAGTGGTTAATTTACATGTACCAAGACTGCATACACATGGTAAATATAGTAACTGTCCATACTGGGAGAACTGCCGGTGGAACTCACTCCCATTATTTGCAGTTGGTGGATTCCCACTGAGCATTATTGTAATGTTTGAAAAGACCTGGATAATCAGTTGTAAGTGTGGACATCTGTCAGGGGTCTGGGTAAAGTTCCAGGTTCAGAACCAGAGGTTCAAGTAGGATCGAGATCAGGCCAGGATTCAGTTGTCCAAGAGAGCAATCCTAAGTGCAAAGGCCAGAGATAAAAAGTGCAACTTGAGACAGGCAGAAGAGAGTTTTGGAAAATCAGGCTAGGTTAAGTCAGCAGGAGAGCTACGCTCAGCCTGAAACAGATCCTCACAGGCTGACCAGTTGACCAAACTGATGAGCCAGCTTGCAAGTCCAGGATTTAGAGGACCTGAGATTTTGTCCTGATACCAGGAAAGAAACTGCAGTCCAGGATAGGGTAGCCAATAGGGTTGCCAGTTCCAGGTTGGGAAATACCTGGAGATTTGTGGGTGAAGCCTGAGGAGGGCGGGACTTGGGGGAAGGGACTTCAATGCCATAGAGTCCAATTGCCAAGGTGGCCATTTTCTGCAGGTGAACTGATCTCTATCAGCTGGAGATCAGTTGTAATAGCAGAAGATCTCCAGCTACTACATGGAGGTTGGCAGCCCTAGTAGCCAGATTGCCCGCTATGGTAACCTCCTGCCCCTGTGCTCCTGTCCTGCCACTCATTGTGGCAATGGGAGCAAAAATGGGGAAAGAGACCGTGTCACATAGTGTGGCAATATCATTTTCGAGCGACGGCCCAGAAGTGATGTCATCATGCTGAGCAATGCTCTAGGATTTCCCCCAATGGAAATACGGGGGAGTTTTTATAGTGTCACTCAACACGGTGATGTCACTTCTAAGTCTTCCCCCAGAAGTTAAATTGTTGCATTGAGAGATATTTACCCTCCCCATGTCCTGTCCCCCAAACCTCCAAGGATTGCCAGTCTTATACCTGGCGACTCTAGTTCTATGCAGACTGCAGCAGCTGGCTCTCTGGAGAGAGTTGTAAAAGAAGAAGTAGAAGAGTTGGTTTTTATATGCCGACTTCTGTAATGAAGGATTAAACCAGCTTACAGTCACCTTCCCTCCCCCTCCCCAGAACACACACCCTGTGAGGTAGGTGGGGCTGAGAGAGTGTGACTAGCCCAGCTGGCTTCATGTGGAGGAGTGGGGAATCAAACCCAGTTCTCCAGATCAGAATCCACCACTCCAAAACACCCCTCTTAACCACTACACCACGCTGGCTCTCAACATTGGACCTGGACTGGGAAGGGTGCCAGTTGACGTGCTGACGACACCTTATAGTGTCCGAGACAGATCCAGAGGGTGTAATTTTACTCCCCTCTATGCACAAAGAGTTGCATGTGCTTTGAAAGACTGAATGGGCTAACATGTTTGCACATTCAAATCTAGCAAATGTTACAACCTTGTAAAATTCTAACACTGCACAGCTGCGAACCAAATATGCCACTGCGAGTATGCTCGGCCCAGAGCCACTGCCAACCTTTACTCCTTAATAAATATTCATAAATAATATGTATATTATATGCTTGTTTGCAACCAAGAGTTTTCGTACTTGCTTGGGTCCTGCTCAAAGCTGAGGTCTGGGAGTTGAGTCAGAAAACTGGGGCTGCCGCCAACAGTATTAAAGGTAAAGGTCCCCTGTGCAAGCACCGGGTCATTCCCGACCCATGGGGTGAGTCACATCCTGACGTTTTCTAGTCAGACTTTGTTTGCGGGGTGGTTTGTCATTGTCTTCCCCAGTCATCTTCCCTTTACCCCCAGCAAGCTGGGTACTCATTTGACCGACCTCGGAAGGATGGAAGGCTGAGTCCACCTTGAGCCAGCTACCTGAAACCAGCTTCCGTTGGGATTGAACTCAGGTAGTGAGCAGAGCTTGTACTACAATACTGCAGCCTACCACTCTGCGCCAACAGCATTACATCTTAAATATTATTCCATGGAAACGCTGATAGTAGACTGATGGTGGACTGAGGCCTTAAGTACGCGGGCGAGGAGGTGAAGACACAAGTCCTGCCACTCCAGGCTAGGGTTGCCAGCTCCCTCTTCGCCACCTTTTTGGGGTAGAGCCTGAGGAGGGCAGGGTTTGGGGAAGGGAGGGACTTCAATGCCATAGAGTCCGATTGCCAAAGCAGCAAAACCCTTTAATTACAAGACAGGTTGCGAAATACTGTGTTGTGGCAATTAAAGCTCGAAGTAGGATAAAAACTAAAGATGTAGGTAATGACGAGCTTGGTCTACTGAAGCCTACCAGAGGGTGATTCTGATTACTGTTTTATGTGTAAGAAAGAGTTTATAGTTAAACTACCATGTTGTAATCTGTTTTATCTGATAGATTGTTATATTTTATTTTATATGCTATTATGTTGTGTTGGTTATTACGTACAATATGTATTTATTGGTCTTTGGCTGCATATAAATTTATTCTGTTCTATTCCATAGAGTCCAATTGCCAAAGCAGCCATTTTCTCCAGGTGAACTGATCTCTATCGGCCGCAATAGCAGGAGATCTTCTGTCACCACCTGGAGGTTGGCAACCCTATTCTAGGCGTAGGCTGCTAGTTCTTAAAGGCTCCATTCCTTGTTATGATGGTGAGTGCTCCAACTGGGCTGGGGGTGGCTCTTGGCTTTGTGGGGCTTGAGGGGCCAGTTGGGGAAAGATCCCCCCCCCAGGTGCTGCAGTGGGCTCTGAGGTGGAGAATTCAGGATCCGAGAAAGTCAGAAGGCAGGGCTATATTCCAGGGTGAGGATGCGGACTCAAAGGCTTGGTTTCCCTCCCACACATCGAAGGGGATACCTGGAGATATCTCAGCTTCCTTCTTCTGAGGTGATCCCAGTGCTTCTCCTCCTCCTCCTCACCTGAGTCTTTGGCCTCTTTGTCTGACAAGTAGGAGTCAGTACTCTGTTCCGTGGCACCTTGTTCTCTATTGCTTTACAAACATCTGGGATGTGCACCTAAGAAAATGTAATGTATAAATTGGCCCTGAGCCATAGTACCGCTTGTTCACGTTATTGTGATTCGGGTTTCTGGTACTTGTGCTGCTCTAGATTGCTTGAGGATCATTTAATAAACCCATTAATTTCTCCTTGGGTCTATCAAGTACCATTAATATGCTCAATGGTACTTGGAAGTCCACAAAGTGGTTTAATTTTTATCACTTTTATCCTCTTAACAACACTGTGAGGTAAGCTAATAGGCTGATTAATTGTGAAGCAGCAAAAATGAAAAAAAGTTTGGAATATTATTGTATGAAGTCAGTGACTTTTTTTTTATCAGACTTCCTGTAAAGAGATTTTAAACTTCTGTCATTAATTTTTGACAACCGAGGGCATGTTAATATTAAACAGCCTGCAAGTTAAAATTATGAAGATCTTCTCCTCTCCTCTCCTCTCCTCTCCTCTCCTCTCCTCTCCTCTCCTCTCCTCTCCTCTCCTCTCCTCTCCTCTCCTCTCCTCTCCTCTCCTCTCCTCTCCTCTCCTCTCCTCTCCTCTCCTCTTCTCTTCTCTTCTCTTCTCTTCTCTTCTCTTCTCTTCTCTTCCCCTTCCCCTTCCCCTTCCCCTTCCCGCCTCTTTCCAATGTCATGTATTGGCAACCTAGGTTTGTCTACTCGGAAGGCCCACTGGGTTTGGTTGACCTTATTCCCAAGTATGAGTTCTAACGAGGCATACTGGTCATTTTTTCAGGGAGGTTTGCAGCGGTTTCACTTTTGTTTTGCCACGCTGCTAATTTTTGATTTTTCATGACTGCTTTGAATTTGGGGAAAATATCGCTTCATCCCTACATCAAGTCAAACCTGTTTTGGTCCGTTCTTTTCTTTTGCTACGGGGTTTTTGGCGCAGATCTCCATGAAAAACTCCCTGGAATCGGATGTATTCTCCCCACCCATGCAGACAAATTTCTCCTCTCTCCCCATGACGCACACGAATGGTGATTGGACAAGGGGAGTTTTGTGCTCCGACAAGTATCACAGGCCGCCATTCCACCTCCGCAGAAGTCTTCTGGCTGGAGATGTGTGCGTTTCCTCTTCATAGGAGTGCCGGGTGGCGCATAGCTGCTGCAGATCACGCTCTTTGTTCTTCGGAGAGCGAGTGCCACAGCTTTGCTTGCAGGGGGGGGGTCTGTTTAGGGGATCGTGCCCGGGGGACAGCCTCCCTCCAAGGCAGGACGGATCGGCATGCTGTGAAGGGAAGGGAGAGTGTTTGGCCATTTATGCATGGGAGGTTTCGCCTTGGGTTTGCCACTCTTTAGATGTACATTTCCCCATTCAAATTCTCAAAACTCTCCTTTGGGGGATTATTGTTGAGTTTTGAGAATTCGGATGGGGAAAATGTGCATCCCAAGAGTGGCAAATCCAAGGCAAAACTCCCTCCCGTCACCCTTCTCAGGAGGGGCGGCCAGTCTGCTCTGAGTCTCCCTCCTCTATCCCCCCCCCATGCATCCTGTGCATCCCCAACCTGGTAAAAGAACAGAACAAAGGAATTATGGAAATCTTTGGAAAGTGTGTGGATTGGCATGCTGCAAAGGGAAGGGAAGAGAGAGTGTGCCCCCAGAGAGCATCCAGAGAGTGGCAAATCCAAGGCAAAACTCCCCATACATTCGGTTGCATGAAAGTGGAGTCGAGCAGTTTGGTCTCCTGAGCACTTGCCACCAAGGCTGCCAAATCTCTTGGATGGAAGTTCCTGGCACTGGACAGCCAGAGTTGTACTGGGGGGGGGGGGCACAACAATGACCGTCTGTCAAAGTCTGTGAAAGAGGGGGGGAGCATCGCCAAGTATGGGGGTGGAGGGAAACGGGGAGCATGGTAAATAGAAAAATTATATAAGGAAGAGGGACTGGTGCTTGTTTTTTTGCTCTGGGGCCGTGTCCACAGAGGTGAACCGCACAAGGTAATCCGCTGGGTGGAGTTGGGGCGGAGTTGGGGGCGGACATAAACAATGAGCTTATCAGAAGGGGAGGGCTCCAGCAAAGGGGCAGACCAAACCGTTGTAGAATACTGCCTGCTTTGTTCCCATGAAAAACCAAAACTACTTCGGGATTGATGGGGATGATCCGCGGCCATGAATATATTTTTTTAATCGGGGGGTGTGTTTTTTTTTTGCTCCATGGCAAGAGAGAAGCAAAATCTACCGTGAAAAGTTGGCCACTGAGTCAGACTGGGGCCTATTTAGAAATATCTCTATACTCTTTGAAGAAAACATGGGAAATAGATGTCAGTTTGGGCAATTTACATAGATCACAATTCCATCCATATGTATTTACTTGGAAGTGAAAACTTCTCTCTTTACTCCAGTGTTCCCATATTAACCCATCTTTTCATTGGGACCTTTTGTTTTGCACATTTTAGTTGCTGGTGATCCTGATTTGTATGCTTCTTTGATAGTTGGCTATTTATACACCATTTATATGCCATTTCTATGTAATCAATGTAAAAATAACATCAAAAAATGGCATGGATTAGACAGAAAGAATTTAGCTTGGGGAACTAAAAAATGCACAAAAATAAAGACCCACGTGTTTGATTTGCATAATGTGAGAAGCAAAATTGAAATGGAGATTTTTTTGTGTCAAAATGGTGTGTGCTGCAAAACTTAGTAGCACCCCAAGGGATACGATCACAGTAACATTTGGTGATGAAAGTCTCTCAGAGCTTCTCAAACTTATATATTATGGGATGACTGGAAGAGAGATTCTGGGAAGAAGTTGCTTCTTCCTTGAATATGATATTAATTCCACTTTGTTCATTTTGTTTTATCCAATGGAATCTTTGATGATTCCCCAGACTTTGGGATCTTGAAAATGGACAAGTCGTCCTTTTCCAATTGCTTCAAAATGAATGACGAAGCATTGAAGTTCAATGGGTTGAATCTCACCAGCTTTTTTGCTGGTATAAGAGGGAGGAGGAGTGATCTCATCTCACCTCCTTCCCCTCCTGACTTTAGCCTCACCACTGGTGGCTTTATATTCACATGGATCTCACAATCCTTGAGCCCTTCTTCCTTTGTACCAACAGGAGAATTGATAGGATCCAACCCAATGTCTATCCAACTACACAAAAGTGTGTTTTAGGAGCCCAAGTAGGGTTGCCAACCTGCAGGTGGTGGCTGGAGATCTCCTGGGATTACAACTGATCTCCAAGCAATAGAGATCAGTTCACCTAAAGAAAATGGTTTCTTTGGAAGGTGGACTCTATGGCATTTTACCCCACTGAAGTCCCTCCCCTCCCCAAACCTCCCCCTCCCCCAGCTCCACCCCCAAAATTTCCCGGTATTTCCCAACCCGGAGCTGGCAACCCCACGCTCAAAAGAGAAAAAAATTGTTTGTTAACACAGCAAGAACATATGGTTTAATAAAATTTAGCATGTTTTTATAAAATTCAGCATGTTTTCTTAGGCTGATTCATTGAATATTTCTGTCCCGTTCCCCCCCCTCAATTCACCTGGTTGCCCCAACTGACTTTGTGTGTGGTTTAATAATGAACTAAAGCTTCCATTGCTTAATGTTGGTATAAAGGTTTGTTAGTCACAATATACATTCTGAAACTGCCTGTCCATCTGTCCATCTATCCATCCATCCATCTCCCTTTGCTCCAAAGGAGGAAAGCAAGATTACAAGCATATATAAAATTCAGGACACTTTTTTCCCCGGTTATTCACAGCGAAACACCTATACTGCTCTTCATCAGAAATCATTCTTAATGATGTCGGTGACAGTTTTACCTGTGAGAGGACTGTTTGTGAATTTTAATTCAGAAAGGGCATGCTTCCTGGGAGAAGGGCTCAGTGACAAAATTGATTTCGCAGGTTTCAGAAGAGACAGTGCTAAAAGTCCAAAAGGTGATGACTTTTCTCTTGATCAAAAAGAGGCACGGATAGTTTTGTGCTCTAAGGACAGGTGGTTGTCACCCCTGGAGCTACCCCGGCATGCTCTCCTCTGGTCCTCAGCCCAGCTCCCGAACCCTCATATTGAAACGAATCCTCTTTCATTCCTCCCTACCCAGTATGATCAGCACCATCAGAGCCTCACTGTAAGAGCTCTCCCCTTATTTACACTGGCTGTTCATTCTCAGGTCCACTCAACGCATTCTTCAGAACCAAGCTTTTCCTGGACTGACCCATTTTAGGCAGGGAACATTCAGATGTTCAGTCTGTTAAGTCTGGGTGACCTTGGGCTGGTCACAATTCTCTCAGAACTCTCTCGGCCCCACCTACCTCACAAGGCGTCCGTTGTGGCGAGGGGAAAAGAAGGTGATTGTCAGCCGCTTGGAGACTCCTTAAAGGCAGAGAAACCCTGGGTATAAAAACCAACCCTTCTCCTTCTCCTTCCTCTTCTATCTGATTCCTCCTTAAGTTCGTTTCCCACAGTGGATCTTCCCAACTTTGTGTACTTTCTTGGCTGAGACTCATTCCTCATCTAATTTAAGAAGAAAACGTAATTCTCATCTGGCTGAAATCCAAACCTTTTGCCCAGAGTGCATTTTCCCGTCAACACAACCACTGTTCAAACTTTTTCTGCATTCTGCATGGAGGGGGAAATTGTTTGTATTGTTTAGCGCTGCCAAAAACCCTGCCATCCCTGCTTGGAATCGAATGTCAGTGAACCAAGTACATTTACCAGGCTCTGTCAACCTGTCAGGATCCGTTAAAGCTTCTGCCTAGATGTATAACCAAGAGAGAGGGAAGAAATAGATAGGAGAATGGAGGAGCCAGAGCATACCCCAAAGGCTGCCCTCATGCAATTGTTCCTGCTTTGTTTCTTGGCCCATTCCTTCATTCATCACAATGGACTATTCACACATTTCATCCCTCCCCACCATCTTCAATCTAAATAAGCAACTCCCATCCTGCAAATTTTCTGTCTCATGGTTATAATACCATTTCCACAATAACAGTAGTGTTTTGCAACTTCACTTTTTATTTATTTATTTATTTTTGTTACAGTTGCATTAACAAGGGTGACATTTCTAAAAGACAGCACAGGGACCCTTTGAGAACCAGCGCTATATAGTGGTTAAGAGTGGTGGACTCATCTGGTGAACCGGATTGGTTTCCCCATTCCTCCACATAAAGCCAGCTGGTGACCTTGGGTTAGTCACAGTTCTCTCTGAACTCTCTCAGCCCCACCTACCTCACAAGGTGTCTGTTGTGGGGAGAGGAAGGAAAGAAGATTGTAAGCTGGGTTGAGTCTCCTTAAAGGTAGATAAAATTGGGATTTAAACACCAACTCTTCTTCTTCTAGGAGGCATACTGCTAAATCCATCATGCAGTGTCCACCATTACACTCTCAACTCGGGGGGGTGGGGAATGCAGTGCATACTGCCCTAAGCTCCTTGGAGGAAGAGCACAGTAAAAATGGGACCAATGGATCCAGCTTGGGAGATGCTCACAACCAAACAGCTTCCTCACATTAGCACATGATGCTGTAAGAAGAGATGCTGAGAGTTCTGTGTCAGGATATCCTAACCTCTTTTTGCCAGGAGTACAGGGTAGGGTAGGGTTGCCAACCTCCAGGTACTAGTTGGAGATCTCCTGCTATTACAACTGATCTCCAGCCGATAGAGATCAGTTCACCTGGAGAAAATAGCTACTTTGGCAATTGGACTCTATGGCAGTGAAGTCCTTCCCCTCCTCAAACCCTGCCTACCTCAGGTTCCACCCCAAAAACCTCCCGCCAGTGGCGAGGAGGGACCTGGGAACCCTAGGATAGGGTAGGGTCCCAATACTGCCTTGACAAATGCTGGGAGATTTTTTTTTGGGGGGGGGGTGCCTGGGGAAGGTGGGGTTTGGGGAGGATGTGATGTCCCAAGTGACTTTCTAGATTGCCTTCTAGATGCAGAGTGCCCAGTGTTACCCTAAGTAGGTAGTCTCCTTGAGAGTTGGGGGGAATTAGCTTGGAGACTAAGCAAGAGATTGTGTGAGAGGGGAAGACCAATGTTTATAGAGACAGAAAGACCAATGTCTTTCAGAAAGACCAATGTTTATAGGGACAGAAAGACCAATGTTTATAGGGATTGTCCCAGCGAGTCTCTAAAAAACCAGGCTGATGTTCACCCGGAAAGTAACTTTATTGGCGAGAAGGATGTACAGAGTGGCAGTCACATATAAATGTGTACAAGATCTAACTAAGGATCATCTTGTTTATGGGCTTCCTGAAGGCATCGGGTTGGCCACTGTGTGAACAGACTGCTGGACTTGACGGGCCTGGGTCTGATCCTGCAGGGTTTTTCATATGTTCTTAATAAAAAAGAGCGGGAATAGCTTTAAGGAGATGGGGTGATATTTAAAGCAGAGCTGAAGAGAGAAACAACCTGTGTTTCTGGAAGCGAGAAGAAGCCCCCTGAACTGGGTGGGGGTGTATGATGGATCTAAGAACACGCACACATAATGGGGCCAAAGGACCTGTTTTTATACCCTAAAATGGGGTCTAAAGGGGTATGAGGTGTTCTGGCAGAAAAACCAGAGGACAAAGATAGGAGAAGCTTAATGGTTTGTTAACGGTTTGGCTGATAGGGTGGGGTCCCACAAGAATGCCTGGACCACTTCCTTAAGTGCTGATTGATTAGAGTGATGGGTACAGATAGGGTGAGTTATGGTCTGCTCAGAGCGCTGTTTAAATCACCTTAAGGTGACACAGTGGGGTTTAGCTGGTCCCATTGTTAAGCCAGGCACACCTCTAGGCTAAGGGGGAAAAGGTCAGCGGCCAACCCCTTCCTGACCAGGCTTGAAACACAATGGTTCCCAAACTCTGCAGGGACTCCATTTTGTGGAGCAGTGGCCTGCTCTGATGCCAGTCTTAGAGGCTGCCTTGCCTCCAAGCCTATGACGGGAGGAAGGGTCCGACTGCTAATGCTAGAACTGCCTCCTAGAGAAATCACTCGAGCTTAGGGTTGCCAGGTCCCTCTTCGGCGGGAGATTTTTGGGGCGGAGCCTGAGGAGGGTGGGGTTTGGGGAGGGGAGGGACTTCAATGCCATAGAGTTCAATCGCCAAAGCAGCCATTTTTCTCCAGGTGATCTGATCTCTAGAGGCTGGAGATCAGTTGTATTAGCAGGAGATCCTGGCAGTTGGCAACCCTACTCAAGCTTCATTATGTGGAGGTGTTTTTTTTTTTTTAATTCCTGCACCTCAATTCCTTGGGGGCAGGAAATTGGGGGTGGGCACTGGTAATTCCCCATCCTGGATGGGAGGTCTAGTACAGAGATCCAATTCAGATTAGAACCACAGTAGGAGGGAAATGGAGTTTGAGCCTTCCGCCATGCCCTTTTCCCAATCTAAAATGTTCCAGGAGGACACTATTTGTCCCATTATGTTTCTCCAATGGGGAAGATACCAGCTCCCCAAAGTTGTTTTAGATTGGGGAAACAGTGCAGGGGAAAGCTAACTCTGCCCTTCCCTTATGTCATAGCTAGGGATGCCAGCTCTGGGTTGGGAAACACCTGGAGATTTTGGGGGTGGGTGAGGAAACACCGGGAGTCTGGGGAGGGTGAGGTTTGGGGAGGGGAGGGACTTCAATGGGGTATAGGGTTGCCAGGTCCCTCTTTGCCACCGGTGGGAGGTTTTTGGGGTGGAGCCTGAAGAGGGCAGGGTTTAGGAAGGGGAGGGACTTCAATGTCATAGAGTCCAATTGCCAAAGCAGCCATTTTTCCAGGTGAACTAATCTCTATCAGCTGGAGATCAGTTGTAATAGCAGGAGATCTCCACCTAGTACCTGGAGGCTGGCAATCCTAATGGGGTATAATAACATAGAGTCCACCTTCCAAAGCGGCCATTTTCTCCAGGTGAACTGATCTCTGTTGCCTGGAGATCAGTTGTAATCCCAAGAGATCTCCAGCTACCAGCTGGAGGTTGGCAACGCTAGCCATAACCCTGATCCAAATTGCCCCCCACGCAAGGAAATTGGATTTAAATACATGCTGGGAGCCCCCAATATGGAACTCTCAGTGTGATTCACCGAGTGACAGACCACTTTTAATTGTAGCCATTTTGATGTTTTTGTTTAAAGGACACAGGAGGAGTTCGCCCCCAAAAAGACATGCTGGATTAAGATAAGTATAGTGTTATTTGCTCTAAAGTTTTGCCCTGGATCATAAATAAATCTTAAATAGGTTGTTCCTGGCTATGCATAGAAGCGGCTTAGTTTCTGCCGCATGTATCACAACTCAATAAATATTATCTGCATTTTGAGAGCCTCCGTATCATCCCCAGAAGTGACCTTAAAACAGATAATGAAATTGTGTATGTGTGTGTGTATATATACTGGTTGCAACTGGAGCATAACTGCTGGGGAAGAATGGCTAGTGTCAATAAATCTTTGGTAACTCAAAGGAGGGCAGATGAAGCACGAGAAAACTTTTCCCTCCGATTTCATCAACATTCACATATAACCCGCTGAGAGTTATATACGTGATTATTTACTGTGCTCACAAGGGTTACGCAGCATCATTCTATGCATTATATTTCCAGGAACGGCTCCCGAGAGAAAACAAAATTCTGATTTTTTGGGGGGTAAGGGAAACACAAGATGAGCTATCTGGAGACGAGGTTTTTATATTTTTGTATAGGGAATGGGATTTGCATTTTAATTACTATTTGCATAAAATCCCTCTTCCTTGGTCATAGGGCTGGCTTGACTTTCATTCAGATGCTTGGAAGATGTAAATTTGTTTATACGGCTTAAAAAAAAAAAGTCTTGCCAGAAAAGAATAATGAGACCCTCGGTGTGGTGTTGCAATTGTAATAAATCTAATAGTGCCATGGCTACGGTCTAAGCGTAAGGCCCTTGGCAACTAGGGAATAGGAGGGGGGATATATGTTTCCTTGGCTAGATTTAGAAAAGTAATCTGAACTGTGGGAGCAAGTTACATACAACGTTGGGCAAACAGAAAAAATTACCCCAAAGACAGGCTCCATCCCCCACATATGTGGAGAGGGGCTGTCTTTTGGGTAAACATACACACGCGCACACACAAGACCCCCTCCCAAGACAAGGAAGGATGTCCTGAGATTTAGAGCAAGCTTTTATTAGAAAATAAAGTCCAGAGTGTTTATTAGGCCTGGCTATATTCAGCTGCGTGCCTATGTGGTCTGTGAAAATAAAGCTATCAGTATTCTCATGGCAGGCTGAGGTTTACAGCTGCAGTGGGTAAGAATACTAATAATAAGATAAAAAGCGGATGCCATATTAAGAGGTCTTGGATGTGACACTCAAGACATGCCTTGTTTTAGTTTTACGAATCTTGTGCAGCGTCGACGCCAGTCCCAGGGAAAGAAGCAGAAGCAGCGGGAGGGGGAGAGTCGCTGGGCTGAGATCCAAAGGAAAATTAGGTACAGGGTCGATAGAGTCGACCACAGGGATGGAGCCGACGGAGTTGACTGTAGCGGTGTTGGCGAAATGGTCGTAACAGGCTCATACGATTAATCATAGGATGAATCAGGCAGACTTACCCTGGAACTCTTGCCCCGTTCATAATTAACAGCGAGACTCATTCAGAGCTGATATTGTCCTTTAATACCTGCACTGCCAGAGTTTGTCATACCAGATAGTCAAGGCCAGTAGCCTCTGTGGCACATGTTCAGAACTTGATGACTTTAACCCTTTGATCAGTATGAATGAGAAATTGCCCTTCCTTCCTGATACCTAGGGATGTTTGTGTGTGTGTTAAGTGCCGTCAAGTCACTTCCGACTCATGGCCACCTAGGGATACTTGCAATATTATCCACATAGGAATTTTACAGGGGATTTTAGCATTCCCCCAGTGTAATCCTAAACAGAGTTACTCTCTCCAAAACCCATTGACTTCAGTGAATTACCTGTCTTGTTTCCAAATCAATGAATCAAGAACCTTCAAAGGTGCTCCTTAGGAAAGTCTGGAATCCAAATGTCAGATTAATGATCACAGTTATCTGACAATTGCTTGTTCTTTTATACACATTCATTGAGATATTAACATCTGTTTTTAATCCTGACCCTTCTCAAGGGCTTGGAGTAGATAGATATTACTCATTTAGGGAGGTCAACATCACCACCTATGCTTGATGAAGTACTTTTTAAATTTTATTTAAAACATGTTTAACCTGTCTTTCCATCCAACATAGGATCTCCATAGGGTTGCCAGGTCCCTCCCCAGCCCACTGGGGGACACTCTAGCACTCTCCCCAGAAACTCTGTGATTTCCATAGACTTTTTGTGGGAGAGTAGTAGAGTGTCCTCCGGCGCGATGCTGGCACTTTCGTGTCAAACTGGAAGTGATGTCATTGTGTTGGGCGCACTGATCGCTTCTCCCACCCGCTGTCCTGTTTCTGCCTGCTGAACAGTTGAGGGTCAATGGGCAGCCACATGATTTGGCAGGCAATTGCCCGCCATGACCAGGCAACTGGGAACCCTAGGTCCCCAAGGTGGCAAAACAAAAATGAAGACAAGATTAAAAACTCATAGAAATATATAAGAAACATTAAAGCAGAATACATTAAAAATGAATAGGAGGAACTTTGAGGCAGTGGTGCATGAATTTCCCTTAATTGCTTAGTATCAGTCTGAGTATACAGTTAAGCAGTTGTTGGAATAGGGTTGCCAACCTCCAGGTACTAGCTGGAGATCTGCTGCTATTACAACTGATCTCCAGCTGATAGAGATCAGTTCACCTGGAGGAAATGGCCACTTTGGCAATTGGACTCTACAGCATTGAAGTATCTCCCCTCCCCAAACCCCACCCTCCTCAGGCTCCGCCCCCAAACCCTCCCCCAGTGGTGAAGAGGGACCTGGCAATCCTATTTTGTAAGGCTTTGCCAGTCAGGACAAGATGCCCCCATCATATGTTCAGCATGCTCTGCTTGATTAGGTGTGGTGTTCACCACGAAGCTGTTTTCCTTACCTGAGATGGTGCGCAAACCAACAGAGGTAAAGAATCATGTTCCATCCATCCCAGGACAAAAGAAACAATGAGAAAGCAGTAAACTTCTTGCCCTTTAATTTTTTTTTTTAATATTTATAGTGCTCAATAATCTGGAAACAGCCGAACGATGCCATTCAAAAACTTATAAACCAGGGAAATCAGTCATGCTAGACAGCTTGGTATGACAGGACCCTGTGCGGAATTGCCGTTTTATGCTTGAGTTATAAAAACGGGGGCCCCCCGATGCAAGAGCTGACACAGCTTTAACTAAAGATGCTGTGGGAAGCGCAGCGATAATTATTGGCTCGTTAATTACAATTTTTTTGCAAGTCACAGGAGTAACACAAATTGGAAAACAGAAATAATCATCAGTAATAATGCGATAGAAGCCAGGCACATTGCGAGTCTCTTCCTCTTCCTCTTTAAATTTAATAATAGCAAGACAGCGAGGGAATTAATAAGAAACACATAATTGAAAATTAACCTTGCAAATCTGTTGTTAATAATCTGCAGTCCTCTTGCAGTGAGACAATTTTGCAGGGGCCTTAATCTGCATCTGGTGCTACTCCAGGTTAATGATAGCTGAACACTCACATGTCGGAAATGAAACCATTTACATTTTTTCAAGCATCCCCATCAAATACTCTAAACCGTTCAGTGGGCGTTTGTGTGTGTTCAGCAGAAACCATACAAAAGGCGCACACAGTTCTGTATTCCTGTGCCTGCATTCCTTGCTTCCAGTTCAGCCCTTCACCAATCTAAAAGCCTTTGCAAAGTGGAAGGAGTAACCTGCCACAAATAACTGCTTAAATAGAACATAGGCTCTGACCCTGCCCAAATTACTCTTCCCAGTCTTCTCCAGCATGACCTTCTGTAGGGTTGTCAGCCTCCAGGTGGTGGCTGGAGAGCTTCCGGGATTACAACAGATCTCCAAGTGACAGAGATCCTTTTCCCTGGAGAAAATGGCTATTTCGGAAGGTGGACTCTATGGCATTATACCACATTGAAGTCCCTCCCCTCCCCACCCCCCCACCTTTGAGCCCTGCAAAGATTTCACATAGGGTTTAATGGACCCCAAAATTTCCAGATATTCGAGAAAGCCAGAAAAAATCCATATCAGTATGGGGCTTCGGCTTTTTTTTACATTTTCAGAAAATTTGCAGGTCTGTTAAACCCAAATCTGAAAAATTGATGCACTCCCCTAATGACGAACGCTCTCACTTCTGCAAACAAAACCCTTTGTTTGAAATCGCAAACAAACCCTCTTTGCGAACAAATAGGGAACTCAGCTCCAGAAAAACTAGGCATTGTGAACAGGTTAAGTTCAGTATTCGAACATATTGGCTTGGATCCAATGAAGCATTTCCACAGAAGGATTCCCACTCTCAGAGTGTCTTGCCTTCCCCTCCCACTGCAGCACAAATGTTGCTCCTGTGGGGTCCCCCAACCTCTAGGAATATCATTTGGGAGAATATTTTGGGCTGCAGTGAGAAGGTAAAGATGAGAAAGCCACACTCTGTGAGTGGCAATCCTTCCATCTGTGGCAACTCTTCACTGGATCCAAGACATTATTTAGAAAGATCACCGCGTCGCTATGCCAGACAGTATTTGGGGGAAGCCAAACTAATTATTTTGGGGGATGGGGGTTATATCAAAGACTAAGGAACTGATGCAAAGGACACCGCCTTCCAGGAAGTTCTCTTTCCTAAGCCCAGTGGATATGGGTGACAGTTGTTCAAGAGAACAGCATGAATATTTCCCAACTCTTAACCATCTCAGAGGTCCAAGAACCTTAAACAGGTCCCGTGGTTCATACAGCTGAAGGAACTACAGCAGCACTCTGCAATTGGTATATGGGACAAGGCTGCCTTATAATGCAGTCACAACTCCCCTGTGTGGACTGGGTTTGCAGCTATGCCTAAACCTGGAAGCTCTATTGAAACATCTTCATTGTCACCTCTGGTCCCAGGGAGTCAATCTAGTTAGCCAGGCTCCAGATATAATCAAGCACTAGGTGTCAACTCAGGCGTCCATCCCTAACATCCCATGAACAGACACAATCAGGCAGGTGGTCCTAAGCAATGCTAATTTATTAGGAGCAAAAAGACAGATTACCTAACAGAAGTTGACTGCCTCTCAAGCAGGAGAGGGTGTTAATGGGGTCTATGCAGGTGGGTTACAGTATAAAAGCATTCTAGGCAAAAAGCAATACAAAGTGAAACCACAGTGCCGTACTAAGAGATAACGATTCCCATAGAATCAAAGATATAACACGAATACAGGATAAACAGGATTTGCAGCATGAGAACAAGACCTTGACCAGCATCCAGAACCTGGCCTTGACAGGAAGCCAGCCTCTGGCCTGCAACTGCCAAACGCCCAACTTCAAAAGAAGCAAAGGCCTGACACTAGGGTTGCCAGCTCCGGATTGGGAAATAACTGGAGATTTTTGGGGTGGAGCTTGAGAAGGGAGGGGTTTGGGGAGGACAGGGACTTCAGCGGCACAGAGTTCAATCGCCAAAAGCCATTTTCTCCAGGGGAACTGATCTCTATCGGCTGGAGATCAGTTGTAATAGCAGGTGATCTCCAGCTACTACCTGGAGGTTGTAATCAAAAAACGGCTTGCAAGTGCTTAATCAGGAGTGTGGAATTCAAAATATAGCACAAAACAATTGTTTCTAAAATAAAGAAACCAAACAATAGCAACTCATGCTATTACAGATATATATTGGAAACATTCAATAACCACAATTCTGGAGCAAAGAAATGTATATCACAATTGGTCTAAGTAAGACCCCAGCTCTCAGCATAAGGCTTTACAATGCAAAATATAAGCCAAAATGTTCAGTCCTTATTCAGTCCGTATTAATAATTTCAATTTCAGAAAGTGCATCAGTAAACCACGAAAACAAGATGTAGATCAATGGAGATCCGGTATAATTCCATTTCGTGTACATTGAATGTTTCCAATATATATCTGTAATAGCATGAGTTGCTATTGTTTAGTTTCTTTATTTGAGAAACAATTGTTTTGTGCTATATTTTGAATTCCACACTACCTGGAGGTTGGCAACTCTGTCAAGCACCATTGCCGGCATAGCTAAGCAGAGCCATGAAGGAGCCGAATGAACAAAATTCAAGATGCTATAAACAGCAAACAAGCTAGAGCCAAGAGCAATTGGGGCATAATTCCCTAAAAGCAAAAAAGAAGGGTAAGCTATCCAGGTCCCATCGGTCTTCAGTACTGTGCAAAAAAAAGTCCTGATGCCATCATATGGTGCTTTTTTATACTGTTTGTAAATGTGTGTGCAACCTTTGGGAATGTGTTGGCAATAGGGTTGCCAGGTCCCCCCTGGCCACCAGCGGCGGATGAGTGTAGGGTTGCCAGCTCCAGGTTGGGAAACACCTGGAGATTTGGGGATGGAGCCTGGGGAGGACAGGGACCTCAGTGGGGTGCAGTGCCATGGAGTCCACCCTCCAAAGCATCCATTTTCTCCAGGGGAACTGATCTCTGTAGTCCAGAGATGAGCTGTAATTCCGGGGGATCCCCAGGTCCCACCTGGAGGCTGGCATCCCTAGCTGGCAAGGAAAAACAAAGGAAGGGAAGGAACAGAAAACTGTGGCAAACTGCACACGTTCCAATTCTAGAATTATATTTGGAAATTCTCCTAATTTAGTTGGAATTGAGAGGATTACAGTATAGAGAAAATTCCTGGAAAGGGATGGAAAATCCACTTATTCTAACATCGACAAATAGCACATGAACCTTGTAGCAAACAAGTACCGTCTTCTGTTTCCCTTGACCTTTCCAGGGCTTCACAAATTCCATTATTTCAAAGGAAAGTGTGAGATTTCCTATGTTATCTATTTTGCAGCTACACTTCTGAAGGACTTGCTGTGGTTAACTGCCACTCCTTGTTAAGTATATCCCAGGTGGGTTGGCCTCTGTCCAATGGATGAAATGGCCCACCGCTTGGAAAATGAGCCAACTAACTCAGACTTTTAGCTCATTCCTGAGAGCTGCAGCGGCCGGGAATGGCATGGCCATGGTGGTGCTGCAGTGTCTATGAATTAATTTAAAAAAAAAAATCAGCAGGAGCCTGATTCTGTTCAGAGCTGTGGTATATTTGGGGAGAGGAGGGGCTCCTGCCTTCCCCCAGTGCCATTTTCCAAAGTCCAAATGGCCACCACAGGGGGAAATGTGGGTTCTCTAGGCTTTACTCTTTAAAAAGCATCAGGACTAGTCTGGCCCTGAGTCACATGGAAGCAGACCTGTATCAGCAAAAGAGGGGTGGGAGACAGTGAGATAGGGCTGTTGAAAAAAAAAATCGGTATAGTTCGGATTCGGCAGAATTCGGCCCGTCTTGATTCGGGATATGCTGAAGTCCAAACTCCCCCGATTCAGATCTGTGGAATTCGGCGTCTAGTTTGAGTTCGGGGGAAAATTCAGCCGAATAAAGTCATTAAAAATGCACTTGCCCCTTTCTGCGGCTCCGGGGGGGGGCATTTTTTGGGGGTGGAGGTCTCAAACTTTCAGGGTAGCTTGAGGGAACGCTTCTTGCAAGAACCCCCAGGTTTTGTAAAGATGGGATCAAGGGGTCCAGAGATATGGGTTCCTCCCCTTTTCCCTATTGGGATGAATGGGATCAGCCGATCCTATTAATCTAGAGAGCAGCAAATCCAAGGCAAAACCTCCCGTGCTAACCATTGCAATGCAAAGCAACATGCGAGCGGCCATGGAAAGTAACAGAGGCACACTAGGCTAGCTATAGCAAAAAGGAAAAAAGGAGCAGGTGACTTGGACCGTGAAAATATATTGTGAAAGTCAGATTTTGCAAAAACATTTTTGAGTGAGCAGCAAAACAGACCGTGCAAAAAACAACAACCCAGAGTTTGTATTTTCTGCCCTGCTCCTTCTTCTCATGGTGGAGGGACACTCCCCCCTTATGCAAACGACCCCACCAAACTCAAGCAAGTCTCACCAACACCACCCCCCACCTCTCCAACCAATACGGTGCCGCGGTGCACCCCCCAAACGGGGAAAAAATCCAAGACGCAGGGGATCTCACGCAAGCCGCCCCGTTTACTCAACCCCATGCTAGAGGCAAAAACAGTGAAAAACACCAAGGAGGAGGCTCGACACCAAGGGTGCCGAGCTGAGAGAGACTCGCTAGCCGCCGCACAGACTCAACTTTAAACTTAACTTTAAAAGCAGTACACACACTCCCACAGAGGTGAGTGGTCACACACCCCTCGGCAGAATGGGCGAAAGCCTCCTTTGGCTTTCCCCCCCACAGAAACTGCCCCCCCACAGACTGCTTTCCCCCCCACACATACACACGGGACAAAATTATAGATTAAAGCCCCAAAAGGGGTCTTACTGTGGATGTCTTCTATTCCATCAGGAGGGACTGGGTAATCCAATACGATTCCATTTAAGCACGGGAGGTTTTGCCTTGGATTTGCCACTCTCTAGATGCATAGGATCGGCTGATCCCATTCATCCCAATAGGGAAAAGGGGGGACCCATATCTCTGGACCCCCTGATCCCATCTTTACAAAACTTGAGGGTTCTTCCAAGAAGCCTCATCTGAAGCTACGCTGAAAGTTTGGGGGCTGCACCCCCAAAAAATGCACCCCCTGCAGCCACGGAAAGGAGCGAATGTGCACACGCACCCCCCCACACACACACACGGGGATTTCTCTCTCACACAAACAGATACTCTCTCTTTCTCTCCCCGGGCCACGCAGCAGCTGGACTCACGTGCTCAATCGCGACTGATTGGCCAGAAGACGACCCTGCTTGGCCACTGATTGGCCGCAGGAGAATGCTGCTTACTAACTGACGGTTATGCTGCTGTGCCGAACCCTGAATTTGCCGAATTTATTCACCGAACACCCCAAACTCGCCGAATTCGGCTCCCCGAATTCGGCTCCCCGAATTCGGCTCCAGCCTTTTTTGAGTTCAGTTCCATCCGAACTAAAAACCGCTGAATCGACAGCCCTACAGTGAGATCATCGGGTTTGGAGTTTGCCAAACTCAGCTGCAGGGCTGGAACAGAGGGCGGAGTGATTTAGCTGTTACGATTTCATTTCACGTTTCATACATAAAACCATAGCTAACCTGTAACTCAGGTTTATGCGAAGTGTGTCTCGTTTGAAACTTTGCAATTAAATGAGATGTTTGTGAATGGCATGTTTACTGTGTCTCCCATATAACTTCCCCGAGCTGATGGGAAGAGGAAACCCTGTTAGCTTGAAATACGGCTCCTGCTATATTAACATCCGGGATGTTTCCCTGTAGCTTTCCAATATGAAAATATTGCTGAGAATAGCAGAGGTGGCCGCGGAGAAAAATTACCGTTTCGAGAGGCTCCGCACCACTGTTGAAAAATAAATAAATAAAGGGGAGTGCTCCACAACCCAGGATTTAATGAGGACTTTAGTTTATGGAATGGGGGGTGAAGGGCTAAGTGGGAAATGGATTTCTTAACCCTGAAGGTACATCCAGATTGGGTGACTCTCAACCACCTGCTCCCTATTATTTTTTACTAGGAACAGGAGGAGGCTCGCCATGACATCCAATTAATGGGGAAGAAGCGACTTGTGGCTTGTCTTGTTTAGAAGATGATGCTTAGGGAGAAGGTGAGGGACCAGCTCCAATCACCAAGTCATGGGAAGGAGCGGGGGGCAGACAGCGCAACAGTAATGGGGACAGTAGTTACAACTTTGCACACACACAAACACACAACTTTGCATATATATTCCATACTAATGATGGGTGAGAAGCTATTTATATGCTTGCTTGCTGTAATGACTTTGGCAATTGAACTCTATGGCATTGAAGTCCCTCCCCTCCCCAAAGTCCAAAGAGGGACCTGGCAACCCTAGGCATTGGACCCCTAGTCGGTTCCATCACTAAGATATGAACCTGAATCTTTCAGGTCCTAGTTTCACACTCTGCCTGCTGCACTGAAACTCCATTTTGTTACTTGTTGATGTTACAACGCATCCGGAAATTGTTTTTTTTTTTTTGCACCAGACACTTGTGTGAACAAATTACCGTGCTGAAAGACCTATGATTGGTATTATTAATTTACATCTAGCCTCGCAGGATATAAGGTTTATAAATTTCTGAGATAATACCTTGTAAAGTGCATTTCCGGATGTGTTTTTAATAATCATGTTTTGTATAATTTGACCCCAGAGGAAGGCCCAAGAGGCCAAAACGCTTATGGTCGATTGGTCATTTATATTTTGTATATCATCAGTGGTGTTGATTATTGTGGTAACTGTTTATATTGATGGTTTAATATTTAGCCTGTATTCCAGGCCCAATGTTTTAATCCATTTTATTAATATGCACCTAAGAAATATACGTATTACTTTATACGAATTTTTAGTTTTCAGCTCCACCCTCAGGTTTTCTGTACTTTTCTGGTCGATTTCTTTTCCCCTTTTTGGTTTGTCTTCTCTCCACCAAAAACAACAGAAATGTTAAGAACCCTTGGAACCATGTACTGTTTTGGCATCTATGAATTGTTAGCATCAGAAATATGTACGCTGGATAAGAACAGCTATTTTTAAGTCCAGAAACTTCTCCCTGCTTATAATGAACACCTTGCAAAACTCAATAATAACTTTCGTAGGTAAGTCAACGCTCTCGTTTAAGGGGAGGGATGGTGGCTCCGTAGGAAACAACTAGTTTTTCACGCAGTGGGTGTCAGATTCAGTCCCCAGCCTCTCCAGTTTTAAAAAGCATCAGGTAGTGGATGATATGAAAGACCCAGTGGATGATATGAAAGACCTGAGACCCAGGACTGCCACCATCAGTCAGAGTAGGCAATATTGACTTTGAGAGACCATTGTTCTCTCATAAAGGCCACTTCACACGTACATGCATTCACCTTCCCAAGCCTAGGGCCACAGTAGCTAAAGGGAAATGGCCAGGAAAATTTGAGGTTGGAGGACTGGAATGGTTAGATGGGGTGGACTTTGGAGCACTATCATTTTGGAGGGTGGAACACCTTCTGTTCCTGATTATTTTGTAAATGATAGGCGTTCCTTTTCTTTTTTAAAAAAAACACTCCTCCTGTTCTTTAGAAGTAAATTTACAACCACCATCCTGGTTGGTGGAAAAAACAGCAACTTTTAGGAAAAAATCTTAGGTAGGGTGAATCAGTGCTCTAGGTGGGGCAGTACGCCCACAACCCTGCAGAGCATTCACACCCACAATGTGTTGCTGGATCAGGGTATTTGTGTGTGTGAAGTTCTGTCAAGTCACAGCTGACTTATGGAAACCCCTTATGGGGTTTTCAAGGCAACAGATTAACAGAGATGGTTTGCCAGGGCCTTCCTCTGCATAGCAACTCTGGTCTCTCATCCAAATACTAACCAGGGCTGACCCTGCTTAGCTTCTGAGAGCTGACGAGCTTGGGGTATACCATGCTGCCTTCCTTCTGGATCAGGATATTTATATGGACATAATTCATAACATACCCTGACCTGGATGGCCCAGGCTAGCCTAATCTCATCAGATCTCAAAAGCTAAGGAGGGTTGGCCCTGGTTAATACTTGGATAGGAGGTCACCCAGGAAGTCCGTGGTTGCTACACAGAGGCAGGCAATGGTGAACCACCTTTGTTTGACTCTTGCCTTGAAAACCCTATGGGGTCACCATAATTCAGCCGTGACTTGACAGCTCTTTCCATCTCCACCACCTAGCATTCCATAGAGTAGACAGAGGGCTGCTCTGTGCCTGTTGGCTGCCCATTATCATACATAGTTTGGACTAGGAGAACATTTGAAAGTGTATGGCAGATAACGTATGGGGTCGCCATAAGACAACTGTGACTAGAAGGCACTTTTCACCACTAGTTAATAATACTCCAGCTTTGCATATAGATAACGCTTTCTCTTTGGAGAACCTTGTTGTTTGCCCTACCAATAGAGCAATACCTTCACATTAATTTTGCAGTTTCTTCAATAATTACATTAAGTTTGATTTGTAGCCCCCCACAACTCACACTCTGGGATGGGGAAGTACCTCTGAAGAGAACAATCTGATACAGCCAACTGAGTGGATAACATACCCATCAAAGCACTTAAATCCCACATGGATTTACAATTACCCTACAGCCACCATCCTTGTCACTAAAAGCCAAGCCAAGCCAGAATGACTTCCAGTGGGGAAGAGGCAGTTGTGAATTTCCTGCATTGTGCAGGGGTTGGACTAGATGACCATGGTGGTCCCTTCCAATTCTATGATTCTATGATCCCAGAAAGTGATCAGGACTCTCGTAATAACATTTCTGATTAGTGATCCAAAGCAGATTAGAAGGCAGGAAATCCAAGTAACAGATGTCTCCCTCTAGTGGCGTCAGAAGAGAATCTAAAAGCCCTTTTGAAAATGTTCTATGACAATTATTACTCATCGTAAAAAATTACATATAAACAGGGGTATGTGTTTTGGGTGATTCTGGCATAGGGCTAAACAAGCGCCGAAGTTGTATCGAACATAGGACATACCATGCTGAGAAACCTCCCCTCCATTTCTTTTCAAAGTTTCTAGCCCTCAAGGCATTGAAAATAGGCTTGCTGTGTGCACAGATGTTCTCGCAAGGGACAAGACTGAATGTTGAAAGCTGGCTGCTCCCATTTGGATATCCTTGTTTTGATTTTGTTTCTCCCTAGTGAGAGATGAACCTGTCTTTGTAGTTCATGCTGGTTCCTCTTTCCTTGTGCTAATTTCCCTCCATAATGCTGATGCATTTGACCAGCGTTATTTTGGTGTCAGTTTCACATAATGTCATAGGGCGAAAACGCACGGTCGCTTTATCCTCCTTTAATCCCTGTTTTAGCCAGGATCGAACGCACATTAGGTGAAACGCATGCGCTCAATCCAGGCTGAATCCTGGCTGAAACAGGGATTAAAGGAGGGTAAAGTGACCATGCGTTTTCGCCCATAGAAGGGGTAAACGCAAAGAATCATCAGTGGCAGAAAAGACAATGAGGTGAACCAAACCCTACAACAATGACAGCAGACAGAATCATGGATGAAATGGAAAGGGATATCCCTTTCCCACAAACAGATGCAAAAGAATTAAAAGTATCCTGAGGACAAAAACAGTCAAATACTAACCGGTTGAATGAACCTGCAGCAGATTTGAGAGGAAATTATTACAGTAAATCTGGTGGCTTTAAAAACAAACAAACTCTGTTTCCCTTTATCAGAACTGTACATTTTGAGCAAGTTCCTGTTTTTCTCTCAATTTAGCAGCAAATCTCTCCAGATCTCTGCCTTGGACCAATTGGAAGGAGCAAATGAATCTTGTTCCAGGAAAGCATAGGCTGGAAACTGTGCATTCGTCAGCCAGCCTAGAACAAAATATAGCTTTTCTGATTGGATGATCCTAAAAAAAAAAAGTTTCATCAAATTCTGAAATCTATAATAACAGCAATGAAAAGAATTGCCTGAGATTACTTTTCCATTTGCACATCTGAATGCACCTGAGATTCAGGATGGGATCCATCATATATCCCACACCTAGGGTTGCCAACCTCTAGGTACTAGCTGGAGATCTCCTGCTGTTACAACTGATCTCCAGCCGATAAAGATCAGTTCACCTGGGCAAAATGGCCGCTTTGGCAATTGAACTCTATGGCATTGAACTCCCTCCCCTCCCCAAACCCCGCCCTCCTCAGGCTCTGCCCCAAAAACCTCCCGCCGGTGGAGAAGAGGGACCTGGCAACCCTACCCACACCTTTGACCACTGAACTCATCTTGTTTTATTCATCAGTATATTTGCCTTCCCTGTGCTTAGACCAATATACACTCTGTTTAACCGGCTGCTTGTTGCTGGTATGTGGGAACCTGAAAAATCGGCGGCTCCATTTCATTGTGCCAGTTCCTCTCCAGTCTCTGGCTTGGCTATTTTTATCCCTTTTCATGCGCCCTTAAACTTCATTATGCAATCCGTTCAGTGCTGTTCTGCATCTGACGCTTTATAACTCATGCCTGCCTCTTTTCTCACCCTTGATTACTTTTACACTTCCCTGTTCCTTCACAGTGGCCCCGAAAACAGTGCTTGGGCAATTATTGCTAGATGGCATGCCTAACCCTTGGGCACGCATTAATTTGTCTTTGAACGCATTCGATTTCCCCTCTGTGTCCTTTCCCTACATTGCTTTGTCCTCTTCAATTTCACCTTGCACTTCCTGCATTTCCCCCCCAAATTTTGCACTGCTGAAACTCCATCTACTTGTTGTTTCTCTCCTCCCCACCCCCCTCCCGTTTCCTCTTCACAGTTGAACATTAATCCCAATTAGGAATCCAACCACAAAGCAATCCTGGTCGTTTGGTGATTTCTTCACGGTTTCAGAGTCAGAAAGCCCAACGACAGCGTTATTTGAGTCTTCAGCAAGAGATACGCCTCGCCTTGGTAACACATAAGGAAATAATCAGGCACGTTGACCCAGACACAACTTTAGTTGCATGATGCCCAGCTCTGGGTTGCAAATGCACAGCGCATGACTAGTGGCCCCATGTGGGAAAATGGATCCAAATCAACAGATGTATTTCATCAAATTTGGCAGCGCCTGGATGAGCATCACAATGTAGCGGTAGAACTACGTCCAAGTCAGCCATGCATAGTTCCCAACCAAAGATGAGAGAGAGAAGAGTTAGCTTTTTATATGCCAACTTTCTCTACCTTTAAGGAGTCTCAAACCAGCTTACAATCACCTTCCCTTCCCCTCCCCACAACAGACACCCTGTGAGGTAGGTGAGGCTGAGAGAGTGTAACTAGCCCAAGGCCACCCAGCTGGCTTCATGCATAGGAGGGGGGAAACAAATCCAGTTCACCAGATTAGCCTCCACTGCTCACGTGGAGGAGTGGGGAATCAAACCCGGTTCTCCAGATCAGAGTCCACTGCTCCAAACTACCACTCTTAACCACTACACCACGCTGCAGGCAAATTGCTGGATTGGCCTAAGAGTCCGCATGTGTTGGTCCTCCCTCGGTTCCATCATGGAGAGTCAGCACAGCATAGTGGTTTAGAGCGGCGGACTCTAATCTGGAGAACTGGGTTCGATTCCCCACTCCTCCCCATTAAGCCTGCTGGGTGGCCTTGGGCCAGTCACAGTTCTCTCAGAATTCTCTCAATTTATGTGGAGGCAGACAATGGCAAATCACCTCTGAACATCTCTTGCCTTGGAAACCCTACGGAGTTGCAGTAAGTTATCTGCGACCTGACGTTACTTTCCACCACCATGTTCGATCATAGCCTCAGTACAACACATCTGTACTTAGTGGATAACTAGAAAATTTAGAAGGTAAATGAGTTTAGGACCTCTGTGGATGTAAATCTGGGGGAGGGGGTAATTTTTTAGAGGTATAGATTTGCTATCCCCAACAGAATCAAGACAAATGCTCAGATTTTGATCACTGTTGCACCTCAAAGTCTGGAACAGCTATGATTGGATCATCTGGAATACAGGAAATCCAAATCATTCCACTTAATCCCATTTAATTCTGGTTTAACAAGGAGAACTTCTAACAAGGAGAACTTCTAAAGTTAATACACATGAAGCATGTGTAATTTGCCACAGCATTATTTCTGTTCATTTTCATCCCCCACCCCCGTTCAACTTCATTGATGCCCCATATATGCACAAGTAAAGCACGTCACATAAAAGAATGGTGGTGCCATCATATGTACCAAGATATTATGTTTGCTTTTCTGTGAAGTTTTGTCTAAACACTTATGTGCTTTGGTAATGCAGAAGGGGTGAAAAGACATGAAAGAACTAAAGAGTTCTGCCAAAGAGCATATCTACAACACTGCAAAACTTGGAAATTGAAACAACAGTACTTTCATTCCTCATTGGAAACAAGACCTAATCATTCAGAATGCTGCGGAGAAATTAGAATAAGTTCAAAAGCATCCGTATCTGGATATATAAGTTTGGAACCATCCACATATCACAGAATATTGTATCACTGTTGTGTTATAACAATTGTTTGCAATTGCATTGCCTTGTTAGCACAGGAAAATCCAGTTGGGAATGAATGCTATACAGTCATGATAGCGCAAGTTCCAACAGTGTGCAAATGGAAACTTTCATGCTCTAAATAGGGTCACAGACCTCTTGAAGAACCAGGGGTGCAGGGTGATCTATTTGTTGATCCAAAGCTTTCCTAACGACTGAGCAAGAAGTCAACAGTGACCCATTTCCTATGCTCCAGAAGCATGAAGTCCTGGAGATGTAAACCTACTCAGAGAACAGTGGTCTTAATTGGGAGTGCAATGGAACATAGCACTTATTTTACTTTCAAATAATTTGTAGTGGAAAAGGATTCTGCTTCCTACCTCCTCCTCCTCCACCCCCTCTTTCCCCTGACTCACTTGTGTTCCTGAAATGCCTGACAGTTACCAAAAACGCTGTGGCTTCTCTCTCTTGGCATCTACTTGAACTGCAACGTTATACAGGCTGGGAACAGCGATATTATCTCCAGGCCATTACTGTGACATGTAGGGTGGGTGATTTGACAGGTGGCATCTAGGAGAGGGGAGTCAAAATATTGGAAGAAACCTGGTAGCAAAGCACCCCGATCAAATCTGGTTTGGTTTCACCTCAGAGCGGCTCCTCATCTTTTCAGTAAGACCTGTGCTTTAACGGCTGCCTTTCCTCTTCCCAGGAAAGCAGTGACCGAAAAAAAGCAGCACCAAAGCTGGACTGTACAGCATGTATTATAAGTACAGACATGGGACAGTCTGATCTGCTGCTTCGTGTCTTTAAAAGGTGCTCTTGGCTGTCGAGGCTAGCCCCAACTTCTGGATGAGGATTGCCTGGCAAGCAGAGATGCCCTTGCTGTTACTGAGATTTCTCCAAAGCAAGGCCCTGAAACAAACTTCCGCTTCTCCCATGTGCAGGAGGACTTATGGAATGTAACATAAGAACATAAGAGCCCTGCCAGGTCAGACTGGGGGTCCCTCTGGTTCAGCATCCTACTCTACCAGTTGCCCCATAGGGCCAAGCAACAGGGCATAGCAGTAGGGTTGCCAGGTCCCTCTTCACCACCAGTGGGAGGATTTGGGGGCAGAGCCTAAGGAGGGCAGGGTTTGGGGAGGGGAGGGATTTCAATGCCATAGAGTCCAATTGCCAAAGCTGCCATTTGCTCCAGGGGAACTGATCTCTATCGGCTGCAGATCAGTTGTAATGGCAGGAGACATGACATGGACACAATCACAGATTTGAATCCCAAATATGAGAAACAAAATCACAGTTTAAAAGCCCGATTTAAAACCACCCATATCTATTAACCCCTTTTAGATAACCAACCTGAATTTGGCGAATGCGTGCACAGAGTGTGAGGGAAATCAGCTCAGAGAGGCAGGCTCTGCCCTTGACCTATGTCGGTTTACTGTAGGGTTGCCAACCTCCAGGTACTAGCTGGAGATCTTCTGCTATTACAACTGATCTCCAGCTGACTTCAATGGGATATATAATGCCATAGAGTCCACCTTCCAAAGCAGCCATTTTTCTCCAGGTGAACTGATAATAATGGGTGATCTCCAGCTACCACCTGGAGGTTGGTGACCCTATCTGTCAGGGTCTATTGGGTGGTAGCAAATCCAGGATTGCCATCAAGGGCACACTGGGCAAGGATTTGTGATCCCAGCTCTCTGATCAGTGTACTTACGATGCATCCAAACTAGGATTGCCAAGCAATAAGGTTGCTAACCTCCAGGTGAGGAGATCGGTAGGGAGGGACTACAAATAAGAGACACTGCCTAAGTTGTATATCTTGAGTCTTTATTGCATTAGCACAAAAAAAAAAATAGCAATAATACAGAATAAGGTGGAAATTTTGCCAAAATAAAATCAATAACATTAAAAATAGTAACATAATTTAACATAAGTTAAAGAATTTAACATTTCCCATAAAATATTAAAATGCAAATACAAATTCATCATTAAAATATATGTCTAGTAATAGGAAGGAACAATCATACAATCCAGAGACAGATAAAAGATGACTTCCAGCCAAGAAGAGTGTGCAACGTTGTACATAAATCCACAGCAGTGGTCATGAACCCTTCAATAAGGAATCAGCAACCAGAAGGGCCAAGTCTGACCCCTGGGGCCAAGCAGGGACCAAGAGGTATGTGTGAGAGGCAGTGTGGTGTAGTGGTTAAGAGTGTCGTACTAGTGTCTAGTAGACCTGAGTCTGAATTCCCAATCATGTCATGTAAGCTCTCTGGGTGACCTTGAGCTAGTCACGCTGTCTCAGCCTTATCTACCTCATAGAAGAAGAAGAAGAAGAGTTGGTTTTTATACCCCACTTTTCTCTATCTTTTTAAAGCTCAAAGTAGTTTACAATCACCTTCCCTTCCCCTCCTCACAACCGACACCTTGTGAAGTAGGTGGGGCTAGGGTTACCAGGTCCCTCTTCACCACCGGCAGGAGGTTTTTTGGGCAGATCCTGAGGAGGGCGGGGTTTGGAGAGGGGAGGGACTTCAGTGCCATAGAGTCCAATAGCCAAAGCAGCCATTTTCTCCAGGTGATCTAATCTCTATCAGCTGGAGATCAGTTGTAATAGTAGGAGATCTCCAGCTAGTACCCGGAGGTTGGCAATCCTAGGTGGGGCTGAGAGAGTTCTGAGAGAACTGTGACTAACCCAAGATCGCCCACAGGCTTCAGGTGGAGGAGTGGGGAAACCAGCCTGGTTCACCAGATTAGTCTACCACTCATGTGGAGAAGTCGGGAATCAAACCCCGTTCTCAATATTAGAGTCTGCCACTCTTAACCACTATATCACGCTGTCTCTCTGTTGTGAGGATAAAATGGAGGAGAGGAGAACCCGGTCAGCCGCTTTGGGCTCCCACTGGGGAGAAAGGTGTGGTATAAATGAAATAAATAAATGTGCGGAAGCGAAGATTGCCAGCCCAACCCACAGTTGGCAACCCTACTAAATACCGGGGGGGGGGGGGAACCCTGACTGCCATTTTTTCTACTTTTACCAGATACATCACATAAAGACATCTTGACAACATCATTTTTCTGCAGAGGCAAACCACAGGATCCTCTGTGAATGGTAGGATGCACATGTTATTGGATATTGCATTATTGCAATCATTCATCTCCTGAATTTCCCCAAGAAATCTGAGAGGTGAATGATTGCAATAGTACAATATCCAATGGCATGCTGCTTCTCCTGTACAGCCCTTCTGATTTGGAGCTGTTCAGTCCATACACATGTAGCAGACAGAGATGATCGGATTACCCATCCTTTTATTTTTGTTCCCAAACTTCAACCTATCCTTGATTTTTCTTCTTAATTCTGGTGTAAGTTGGATAGTTTCTTCCCCCAGGCATATACATATACTTTTATTTGTTTGCATTGTTTGAAACCAGTACAGCACAACAAAATAAGACATAATTATTTACCCAACAAAAGAAACAACAATGTACAGCACTTATCTCCTGAGAAATAATTTACCGAGCAGTAGAATCCAATTGCAACTGTAACCGTTTTTATACCTAGGAACATAAAAACTGATGTAATTGATCAAATCACAAGAATGCTAACTACGATCTGTGGTATTCCAGTCTTGTATTCTCAAGATAAGTTTTAAAAATAGTTCCAGGATCCAAGTGTGTGCACGTTGAGAGTTTTGAGTCCTTTCTGCTCATTTGCCTCTCCCTCCCATGCTACAAATGTACACGTTCCCATTGATAAAACACTGCAAAAAAGCAATTTTGCTGTGATTGTATAATTGTAAGCTTCACTCTCATCCAGCGGCATAGACTCCTCAATTTCCTGGGGTGGGGGGACAGGGCTTACCCAGGCCCATACCTAGTAATCTATATGAAATTCAATATGCAACTATTTTTATTTCCAAAAACTACCTACCATCAACAATTAATTATGTGGTTTTAGACACATAATTTTTCACTCATAATAGTCAGAATCTCAGTCAAAGAAGACTTTGTAAATGAGAGGAAAGATGTCATGAACTGCTTCACTGAAACAATCAGAGTAAATATTTTGTTTGTGTTTGAAAGGAAATACTTCCTCCCTTTCTCTCTTTTCCTCAGAATTATCCTGTGTGGTAGGTTAGGCTGAGAGTGTGCGACTCGCCCAAGGTCACAATCACATGGTGAGATTCATGGCTAAGAGGGGATTTGAGCTTTGGTCTCCCCAATCTTGGACCAACACTCTGACAACTACACCACTCACATACTGAATACTCAGTATGAATCTTCACATGAATCTCAGAATCCAGAGTAATTTCTGGCTTTTAAGATAATCTGTCCTGAAAATATGGGAGCATTTGTTTGGTTGAAGTAGGGTCCAGGACACCAGAATCACCTCACTTTCCATATTTGGGGAACCACTTTTATATCCCCCCCATATACAGATGCAAATAAAATGGCTAAAGACTAAGGTTCCCAGTCGCCCAGTAATGGCAGGCAATCACACGCCAATTCATGTGGCTGCCTGCTGACCGTCAGCTGGTTGGCGATCTGCGCACTTGGCACAATGATGTGGAAGCACCAGCATCATGCTGGGGGGTGCTCTAGCCCTCTCCTCAAAAAAAACCTCTATGGAAATCATAGAGTTTTTGGGGAGAGTGCTAGAGCATCCCCTAGTGTGATGCTGGCTCTTCCGCATCAACCTGGAAGTGACATCATTGTGCTGACACAGAACGTTGCCCCCAACCCCACCTCTATGAAGCTCCCATCATTTGCCTTGAGAAACCCGGCAACCCTACTAAAGCCAGAAATATTCCTATTTCCTCCATTTTTTTTGGTCTCTAAAGCACATTCCAGGATACCAAAGCCCACTTAACTTCCACCATTTGGGTCACAGAACTCTGCTCACTCCTCCCCCACCAACACACAACTTCCAATATTTGGACAACTGGTGTTTTCACAATCACCCAAGGAAATTTTTCTTTATTTAATGGAGTACCTAGATAATAAAATAACCTTGCCACCTTAAAAAAACAGTTTTTCTCTCCCCCCCTCCACCCATAGCTAAAGATAAAATGGAGATGGGACCATTTCCTTGTCTAAGGCAGGGCCCACCAGGGCAGAGTAATATTGCAATCTTTACTCTCCCATCTGCGAAGGCAAACCATAATTCTCTTGATCCGTTACTTACATCAGAGTTTCTGTTGCAGGCTGCTGTATTTATGACACGGACGTTGTCTGGATTAACTAACATGCTTTCACCACAAAAATTACCTTAAACTTAAGGTAATTTACTATAGGAGAAGCTCTGAAGGAGAGAACAGCTGCAGAGGTGTCCTGCTTATAACATTATTCTTTGAAAAACCAAACTTTGAAAAACCAAGCTTGAAGTATTGAAAAACTAAGCTTGAAGTATTGGCTGAAGAAGCCACCTTTTTGTGGTGAAAGCGTGTTAGTTAATCTGGACGTTTCCATGTCATAGAGTCCTATTGGACTGAAATTGGAGTTCCATTATGAATACATGAAGATACCTGCAAAAAGAAAAAAGAAACAAGGAAGAATTATAGAAAATATATACTGAAATTTGCAGTGACTTTGTACTTGATACTTACCTCCATACAAGGAGTTTTGTGTTCTGTTCTGTCTTGCTTGTTTTGTTGTAATGCTGATACTATGTTTGCGATTCGCACTGCTCACTTTTTGTGTTGGTGGTTGTTATGTAAAGTGTAATAAGTAAATCACTGCGTTATGCACTTTCACTTATACAAGTTTGAATTGTGTTTCATATCATTTCAGAGCCTAGTACTGTTACTTTTCTTAACTTACCATACAGTATTGGTGATATTTGATTGTGAACTTCCAGATACTCGCTGGAGATCTCCTGCTATTCCAACTGATCTCCAGCCAATAGAGATCAGTTCACCTGGAGAACATGGCCGCTTTGGCAATTGGACTCTAGGGCATTGAAGTCCCTCCCCTCCCCAAACCCCGCTCTTCTCAGGCTCCTCCCCCAAAACCTCCTGCCGGTGGCAAAGAGGGACCTGGCAACCCTATATGAACTAGCTAAGCTGTTACAAAGACAAACAGGACTGACTGAACTTGACAGTCTGGTCAGCTTCATGATGCTACATGGAAGCCGGGTGGGGGGAGGCATTGCCCCTTCTGGGAAATCCTGGATAAGACTGGAGCCCTGCTGCTTCCCTGAAGTTCACACCCACGTTCTCATCTTTTCAAAGATATTCCTTCATTTCTTTACCAAGTTGTCCTGCAAGGTCACAGCATAGCTGAGGGTGGGGAATTAAAGTACTTTAAAGGGCCGCCCACTCTGGGTTGGGAAATTCCTGGAGATTTGGGAGTGGAGCACAGAGAGGGTGGAGGGTGGGGACCTTAGTGGGGTACACCTCCATACAACCCACTCTTCAAAGCAGTAATTTCATTCAGAGGAGCTGATCCCTGTAATCTAGAGATCAGTTGTAATTCTGAAAGATCTGCAGGCCTCACCTGGAGGTTGGCAACCCTAGCTCAAATCCCCCCACTTAAACATCTTTTGGTTTGAGCTGTAGGAATCTGCATGGCATTATTGTCTATGGTGCTGAATTTTTTCCCCATCGCTTCTGGTAGTGATACAGTTCTCCTTATCTGCGGGCGTCATTCATATTGTGCTGGCAAGATCTGGATGCCAAGAATGTGCTAAAGAGCGCCCCGAAGGGGAGAAGCCTGCTCTGAGTTTCTGGCTGTGGGCAGCCTCTAATAGTGTAATAGGTCCCCAACACACACAGCATGTGCCCAGAGAACATAAATCGAGAACAGAAAGGAAAGCCAGGATTGGTACGTTTTGCTCTGCCACTTTGGGACAGCGGAAATAATTATTCTCAGGCAAAGTTGGGAATTCTCCCCAAACGATACCCATTTATCAAGTGAACAATTAATGACAACTCACTAATGGCTGCGACGTTTTAGTCTCCGCGTTCGGTAGTATGAGCAGCTCCAAGTTTCCGAGCGCCGGGGTGCTCCCGCCTCGACCTCAATTACTTTGGCAAGAGCTCTCGGCACGCTGCGGGGACCTCCCATAGTTTTGCCCGGCAAAGGAGTTCTCAGCCAAGAACGAGGCAAGAAGGTTTTTGGCACAGAGACAGCGCATAGCCATAGCCATGGGTAGTGGAAAGCTCCGATTGTCTCCAGCAGATAAATGACAGTTGTTTTTTAACTGGCTAATTAATTGTCACAGGCTGGGGGGGAGCGGGGAATGGCGTCGCACTTTGATTCCTGAGCGCACACCTCTATGTGCGAGGGGTAAGAGAATGGAGACATCGGACTTGGGCTGACATCATTTAAAGTATTCAAAAGGATTATTCTGCTAATATCCATCCAAGGGTTGCCAACCTCCAGGTACTAGCTGGAGATCTCCTGCTATTACAACTGACCTCCAACCAATAGAGATCAGTTCACCTGGAGAAAATGGCCACTTTGACAATTGGACCCTATGGCATTTAAGTCCCTCCCTTCCCCAAACCCTGCCCTCCTCAGGCTCTGCCCCCCAAATCTCCTGCCCATGGTGAAAAGGAACTGGCAACCCAAATCCATCCTGATTGTGGAATTCAATGTCCTCGGACATGTGCCAAAGTGGTAACCAGAGCATCTTCCAGAGGCACCCTGAGGCTCATTGAAGCCTATGCCTTCTTGAGGATTGCTTGAATGAACATATTTTTCTAGGGGAAAGCACTGGAGGTGATGTGCCAAACCCTAGATGTGGTGGTAAAGACACATGAGTGGCTTGCCTTAGCATAAGCTCAAAAGCCAGCAGGCCAACCAGGACAGAACCTCCGAAATGTATATTCAACTTGCCGGTGGGTGATGTTATAATAATTATAACCCTGCCAAGATCCCTCCTCAGGCTCCACCTCCAAATCTCCAGGAATTTTCTAACCTAGATCTGGCAACCCTAATGGGCAGGGTGTAAGCCAAGCCAGTAAGTGTCCAGGGGTCCCTACCCCTAACTCTCAAAAGAGAGTTCCTTCCCACATATCTCCTAGATATGTTCCTTCCCACATATCTCCTAGACACATCTAGACCCTCCCCACAAACTCTCTTCTCTCTCCCAGTGCTGACATATAGTTTGCTAACAGGGATGCTACCGAATTTTCTACACCCACCCTTTCAGCTTGAAAAACACACACACAGGTGTTTCAGTTTTACTTCTCCTATGTGTGAATTGAAACTAGGAAACTTTATTTTCATGCCTTCTGTTTCCTTGTGCAGAATTCGCCTGTTAAACATGCACCATTTTAATGTCATTTTTTGCATCGATGACGTATCAATTGCATATCAATGATGTGCTTAGGGTTGTTTAGCTTAGAAAGAAGATGGTTAAGGGGAGATATGATACAGGCCTATAAAATTATGCATGATATGAAGAACGTGGGCTCCTCTGCTGAAGCTGGAGGGTGATTCAAAACAGATAAAAGGAAATATTTCTTCACACAACACATAGTTAAAATGTGGAACCCCCTGCCCCAGGATGTGGTGATGGCTGCCAGCTTGGAACGCTTTAAGAGGGAAGTGGACATGTTCATGGAGGAGAGGGCTATTCATGGCTATTTGTAAAAATGGATGCTAGTCATGATGCATACCTCACCTATTCTCTCCAGTATCAAAGGAGCGTGCCTATTATATTAGGTGTTGTGGAACACAGGCAGGATGGTGCTGCTGCAGTCGTCTTGTTTGTGGGCTTTCTAGAGGCACCTGGTTGGCCACTCTGTGAACAGACTGCTGGACGTGATGGGCCTCGGTCTGATCCAGCATGGCTTTTCTTATGTCCTTAAGATGTATAGAGGTGTATATTGCAGAAATGGCATAAAGATGGTATTAAAATGCCATAAAAATGATGAGAAGTGAGAAATGAATCAGGGACATCATGATGAAACAAAGTTGAAACATAACATATGAAAGGTAAAAATACGTCCCTAATTGTAAGCTCCTGGGGCAGAGTCCTCTCTCTCTCTTTCTCTCAAACACACACACACATCTTAAATGGTACATAGAAAGCAGAGTATAAATAAATCAATAATAAGCAGCAGGGAGAATTTGGAGAGCTCGCTGGAGCTATCTGGCTGGAATCCTTCTCCGAATGCATCGCATTAAAATAAAATGTGTACAACCCAGCAACTCCCTGGTTATGCGCCTTGCATTTTGGAAAAGCACAGCAGGCGAGGTGCTGGCAGACCATGCAGGCTGCTTGCCTGCTTGGACAGCTATTTTGTAGATGTATATTTTAACATGATTTAATTACATTTTAAAAAGCACTAACCCAGAGAGAGAACGTAATGCCCCAATGTTTACATTACTCATGCACTAGGAAACATCCCAAGTTGGCTCGTAGCTTGAAATGAATTAACATCTTATTATTTCTGGGCTTCAGCTTGGTGGATGCTGCTGCTCTACTTGATCGTGGGAGACTGGCGGAGTGAATGGGCAGGTTTTACCGAGGCCTGCCCTGCAGTACTCTCTGTATTTGTCAACACAATAATGAAGGGTGCTCACAGACCAAAGATGTGTTGATTCTCCAAGGAGTTAGAGCTAGGGTTGCCAGGTCCCCCTTCGCTACTGGTGGGAGAATTTGGGGGGCACAGCCTGAGGTGGGTGAGGTTTGGGGAGGGGAGGCTTTGAAGCCGCTTTGAAGATACACCAAAAGTTATAATCCAGTTACGCCTGCTCATTTGCATACAGGAGCTCTTTTTGCACTGGATTGGATAGGATAAACACTTTGGGTTAACAGTATACCATCTTGGAGAGGCATTCCTGTTTCTCTCACCCACTGGAGGGAATGGCTCTTTTAAGATGCTGACCACTGTGACAAGTGCATGCAGCTGTAAATGTGTTGGTTGTACCATGAGAATTAATAAACCCACATACAAAGAACAATCAAGTGTACTCTGTACATGAACATGCACTTCCTGGAAATTGTGAAGACGTTTGCTGTTAAACTTAGTCCCCCAAGCTCTACCCCGTCTGTGCTGGCTGGGAATGGATTGACAACATCTCAGGAAGAGAAAGGTAGACTAGTAGCTACCTGAGTTCTTTTTCACAGGAGGCATCAGAGATTGATCACGGGACCTTCAGGCTCCTCCCCAAAAACCTCCCGCCAGTAGCAAAGAGGGACCTGGCAACCCCATGCTGCCTCCAGGTTATGGAATCCTCTCCTCCAAGTGGCATTTGCACATGCCTTCTGCAGAAATCTGAAGACAATCTTATTCCAGAAGGTCGTTGAGTTGACTGATATTTTGATGACACCATGTCCTCTTTTATGGATTTCCTATGAATGTTTTCATGATAATGTTTTAAGATGTTGTCACAATTTTATTATTATTATTGTTGTGTCATGATGGGGCCTATGGAAAATGGCTCCATGGGAAATGGCAGTGTGGTCTACCTTAGGTTGGTACCCACTCACCATTTGAAGACCAATGATCTAGATGGCGCTCTCTTCTTTAAGGCGTTCGCTTCTTCCTATTGATAATTTGCCTTTTTTGAAAACAGAAAGTGGCACTTTTTATACAAAGAGTATGACATTTCCAAATGGCTTGGACATACCTGTATCTTTTTATTTGGTGTTGCATACAGTGGGATTAAACAGCTGGGAATGTTACACACACACACACACACACACACATATAAACATGTGGCGTAAATGCAAATATTTAGTTTAAGATTAGATTTCTATGACATTTGAAGAGGGTAGGTTCATGTTGGTTACTAAAGCAATTATAGCTCATTTGGTTTGGAGAATGTAAACAGATCGGGCAAAAATGAGTACAACTACACCAAATAAAGTTGTTATTAGAAGAATGTGTTTTCGAGGAGACCACCCCAGCCCTTTTTCCACGAAACAGCATCGATTATTACAAAACTAAGCCCTACACTAAATTTTTAAAATATCTATTTGTTAAGAAAAGAAATCAAGTTCAGTTCAGAAATGATTAGTTAATATTCACTATGCACTCAATCACACTACACAAACTTCTGAGCATTCAAACACAGACTAAGCAAAGTATTTGTTTAATAGCCACTGATGACTTTCTCTTTTTCCAATGGCTGCCAATGCTGTAAGAAAACTTTGGGCTGCCAGTTCTTAACCACAACAAGTGCTATTAAAAATTACCAGGGGAAAGGGCAATTTAGGTCATTTATGCATGGGTACTCAGACTCACATTTGTCCCCTGTCTGACTCGGTTATTCCTTGGAGTTCTCCATTAGAAATTACCTGGCTGCCAGCACTCGCAATGTCCGGGTCTTGCCATTCCTCTGTTAACCCGACTTTTACCTCTCCCCTGAGCTCAGCCTGGGTGAAATCCCGTGCAGAAGGCAAAGCAGTGGACACAGAAGTTTGCTTTCTCTCACAGCCAGTCACAAAACAGTGTGTAAAGAGGCGGGGATTCAAATGCTTCCTGTTTCCTTGGGGCTCTCTCTGAGCAAAAGAAAAGCTTTTAAAAACTAAGGCTTGGATTTCTCCCCCCCTTCCTTTCAGATTGTTCTTTTTTTGTTTTTGTTTTTTTGTTCTTAAAATGCTTTTTTATACAGCAATTGGGTTTTGGAGGGGGGGAATTTCTCTCACAGTAAGCACTGCGAAGTAAGCCAATTACAAAGCAGCATTTAAAGGGGCAAGACTTGATTTGAGTTTGGAGACTGCTGGTGCAGAGATTCCCAACTGGAAAGTGTGGGTCCAGCCAGCAACGAACCTCAGATAAAACTGCCATGCATAAATGACCTTAGTCTAGAATATGTGTATGCAGACCTTTCAACTCAGCTCAGAATCTTGCCTACTTCTGTGAAAGTCTTGCCTATTAAAATCTGAAATATTCTGTAGTGATCTCTCCAGGAAGAGGAATCAATTCCTTCCTGAAGTTCAGCAGCTTTGGCAATCTTAGCCTTTTAAAATTAACTCTGAAGACTTAACCACCCCCACACACATACACACACATACAAATTTTTTCTCCCAAATATGTTCCATGGCTTTAGCTGATTCCATTGGCAGCAATATAATCACTCCTCTTTTTTATTTGTGGTTTTATTGTTATGGCTGTATTACATATTACATAATTACATGTATGTTGCATCACTCCGTCTAATAGCAGACTTGATGGTCGAGTGCCTATCAGGAGCATAATGAAAAGAAGCCGTCCACAGACAAAAGAGCAGTTTTGACATAGTCGGGGAACTCCCCGGGTATGTGTTTCATAGATTACAGGAACGCTTTGGACTGTTGATCTTGAGAAGCTATGGTTGGTTTTCAATGAAATGAGTTTGCCACAGCATCTGATTGTTTTGATGAGCAACCTGTACTCTGGACAAGAGGCTACAGTTAGGACAGAATATGGAGAAACAGAATGGTTTCCAACTGGCAAAGGTGTCAGACAAGATTTTATCTCCCTATCTCTTCAATCTATATGCAGAACAAATTATAAGGAAAGGTGGATTAGATTTAGATGAAGGTGGAATGAAAATTGGGGGGAGGAACTTTAACAATTTGAGATATGCTGATGATGCCACTTTACTGGCAGAAAATAGTGAAGACTTGAAATGACTCCTGGTGAAGGTTAAAGTAGAAAGTGCTAAAGCAGTTTGAAAATCAAGAAGACAAAAGTAATGACTACTGGGGAATTACACAACTTTAAGGTTGACAATAGGGAAGGTGGCATGGTATAGCCTGATCTCGTCAGATCTCGGAAGTTAAGCAGGTTCCGTACTTGGAAGGAGGCATGCAAGGAAGACTCTGCAAAGGAAGGCAATGGCAAACCACTTCTGCTTCTCACTTTCCTTGAACGCCCCTTGCTGAGGCTGCCATAAGTTGGCTGTGACTTGACGGCACTTCACACATATACACACACAAGGCTGACAATGAGGAAACTGAAATTGTTAAAGATTTTCTATTCCTTGGCTCCATCATCTAACAAAAGGGAGACTGCAACCAAGAAGTCAGAAAGAGATTGAGATTGGGAAGGGCAGCCACGAAAAAGCCAGAAAATATTCTTAAGTGTAAGGATATGTTGCTGGTGACCAAGATCAAGTTAATTCATGCCATAGTATTCCCCATTACTATGTATGGATGTGAATGTTGGACAATTAAGAAAGCTGACAAGAAGAAAGTTGACTTATTTGAAATGTGGTGCTAGAGGAGGGTTTTACGGAGACTGTGGACCACCAAAAAGACAAATAAGTTTGTTCTACATCAAATCACGTCTGAACTCTCCCTAGAAGCTAAAATGCTGAAACTGAGGCTATTGTACTTTGGCCAAGAGTCACTGGCAAAGACAATAATGCTAGGACAAGCTGAAGGCAGCAGAAAAGGAGAAGACCCAACATGAGATGGATTGACGCAATCAAGGAAGCCACAGCCCTCAGTTTGCAAGACCCGAGCAAGGCTTTTAACAATAAGAAGACATTAATCGATAGTGTTGCCATAAGTCGAAGTGACTTGACAGCACTTAACATACACAAGATTAAAAAGAATCCACCCTCAGATCTTTTGAGCATGCTCATTGCTCTCTGGAAGATGGAACTTTGAGGGCAGTTGACCTCATTTAAAGGGGTGAAAATGAGATCTGAGAGAAGAAAGGGAAATTGGCTTGTTCAGGCTTCTAATAGGTATCACCATCCCTCCCAGTTCCTCATGATTTTCCCACAGTTTGCTGTTTTTAATTACCATTCCCCAACTGGGTTGATTGATTGAGATATTGATTGATTGAGAGCCAGCATGGTGTAGTGGTTAAGAGTGGTGGACTCTAATCTAGAGAACCAGCTTGGTTTCCCACTCCTCCACATGAAGCCTGGTGGGTGACCTTGGGCTAGTCACAGTTCTCTCTCAGCCCCACCTACCTCACAAGGTGTCTGTTGTGGGGAGAGAAAAGGAAGGAGATTGTAAGCCGGTGTGATTCTCCTTAAAAGGTAGAGAAAGTCAGCATATAAAAACCAACTCTTCTTCTTCTATTTATACCTTGCTTTTCTCACCAAAGGAAACCCAAACCTGCTTACAACATAATTCTCCTCTCTTCTGTTTTTATCCTCACAATAGGTTTGTGAAGTAGGTTGGCCTGAGAGAGGGTGATTAATCCAAGGAAGCTTTGCTGGCAGAGTGGAGATTTGAACTTTATCCTGATCTGACACTCTAAGCACTATACTATACAAAGTTCTAGAGAAATCTGTATTTAAAGGTGGATTATAAGTAAAAACAGAAGAGGGGAGGATGATGGGGGAGTGGCTGTGGCTCAGTGGTAGAGCATCTGCTTGGCATGCAGAAGGTCCCAGGTTCAATCCCTGGCATCTCCAGTTAAAGGGACTAAGCAAGTAGGTGATGTGAAAGACCTCTGCCTGAGACCCTGGAGAGCCGCTGCCAGTCTGAGTAGACAATACTGACTTTGATGGACCAAGGGTCTGATTCAGTATAAGGCAGCTTCATGTGTTTGATGTTGTAAGCTTGTTTTGGTTTCCTTTGGTGAGAAAAAAAAAGGTAAAGGTCCCCTGTGCAAGCACCGAGTCATTCCTGACCCAAGGGGTGACGTCACATCCCGACGTTTCCTAGGCAGACTTTCTTTTATGGGCTGGTTCTGCCAGTGCTTTCCCCAGTCATCTTCCCTTTACCCCCAGCAAGCTGGGTACTCATTTTACCGACCTCGGAAGGATGGAAGGCTGAGTCAACCTTGATCCGGCTACCTGAAACTGACTCCCGTCAGGATCGAACTCAGGTCATGAGCAGAGCTTGGACTGCAGTACTGCAGCTTAACACTATGCTCCACGGGGCTCTTTTGATGAGAAAAGCAAGGTATAAATATCTCAGTCAACCCAGTTAGCGAATGATAATTAAAAACAGCAAACTCCAGTTTCAGTTCCAGTGCAAAAAGAGCGCCTGTCTGCAAATGAGCATTTAGGCACAACTTGATTATAACTTTCGGCATATCTTCAAAGCAGCTATTAAGTAGTAAACTATGGATAGAGTAACCACTTTTTCATTACCAGACAGCAGATAGATTAAGTGGTAGTCACGAGAACATACAGGAAAGTGTGAAATCAATGGAGTAATCAAAGAAGATCTTATAGAAGAATGTAATCACAACTGAATAAAAAATGGATAACTGTTTCTGTCTTTGCCTTTCCACATGGGCAGACTCTCAGTTTGAGTGGAGTTTTCAAAAATCTGCCAGTTAATTCATTGAGGGGTAAGGCATTAAGTCTGGCCAAGAAGAAAAGCCTTCAAAAAGTTGGAATAGTTGAGAATTCAAGATAATCTGGGAGCACTGGAAAAGATGGGGTGCTCTGTCCCCAGAAGGAGGGTGCACATTTCCTTCTGGCATCACCACATAGTGAATAGCAAACTGTGGGGAAATCATGAGGAATTGGGAGGGTGTGGGTGTAAATATATCATTGGAAAATTTCTTCCACTCCAGGTTGCTGTAAACTATTAGAAGCTTGAATAAGCCAATTTCTCTTCCTTCTGTGTGTATTTTCGCGCCCCATTTTTAAATATTAATTACTGTTTTAATTTTTAAAAATGGTGCGCACGTGCACACACACAAACACAGAGTAATTGAGGACATCTTCTTGCTAGTTGGATAATACTGGCCCTGGCTTTTTAGATTTTTTTGCTTCAGCAACAAGTATACTGAGTGCAGACTCTCCCCCTTTCCCTGGGTACTAATCACTCCTCCCTGGCTGCAACAGCGTCCCATAACACCGAAAGACGCGGCTGGCAAAATGAACACCAATTATCTGCTTGTCTGAGCTGAAAATGCACCAGGTACTGCAAACGTCACAGGTGATGGTATGTTTATCAGAGGAAAGGGGAGAAACAAATGGTAGCCATTACAAAGGTGCATAATTCGGCAATTACCCCGATTTGTTTTGCTGACACCTCCTGCAAACAGTTATTATAAAGGCCAAATATGACCGGATTATGTATTTCAGCGCCCATGGTATATACAAACAGAGAAACCGGGCGGTTTGGAGGGGGGGGGGGGAGAGAAAGAAAATACCGTGTGGTCTCTTGTAATACAGAAAACAGTGGCAAACTATTAATACTCCTTTGAAAAGAGTAGTTTTAACAAAGTAAGCAAGAATCATTTCCTTTGGTTGAGTGTCGATTCCCCAGTGTGCTCTCAGTAAGTAATTAGAATGGCCCAGTGAATGTCAGCATCCGCTTGTTTATTCTCATTATTTTATCATTTTAAAAACCCTCTAGGTGATGAGACATGCAGTATAGAACATAATTACCATTATTAGCATACTAATTGGACACAAAAATAGGCCAGCTACAAGGTAGCCAACTGAATAATTTCACATTAATCAAACACCAGAGTGAATAAGCCCATTGTTGAATTGACAGCTCCCATAATTGGCAATTTTTTTTTTCCTTGCAGAAAAATATTAGAATTTCCCCGTAATGCTCGTGGAGATGCTCGGTAATTTAGTCATTCCCCCCCCCCCATGTTCCCATCTTTACCTTCCCTACACCTTGTGAGAGTTCAAGGAAACATCAGGATAAGAATGCAAAGTCTATTAGCAAGTGGACTGAGGGAGAGAAAAGGCCTGCCTGTTAACAAGCGATTCACATGATAAGCAAACAAAAGAAGGACCAATTTAGATACTTGTTGCTTCCAGCTTTCCATTTAGCCTTAAATGCACATAAAGACTCATAATAACATTTGAAGGAGGAGGGGTGGGGAACATACACACACACTTTATCTTAAAGTGTAATTCACTATCTGGGAGAATTACATTAGAAAATTGTAAGCAAGGAAGAAAACTGCCAGTGAAGCCTGGTGGAGTCACATTTCTCTCTCCCCCCCCCCCCAGCCGTTCAGCAGGTTGTCATATTGACTTGTCATACTTTCACACCATAGAACATTCACATAATAGAATCTATGTCATAGCAGTCATTGTATAAAGGGTTGCCACCTCTGGGTTGGGAAATACCAGGAGATTTTGGGGGTGGAGCCTGAGGAGGGCAGGGTTTAGGGAGGGGAGGGACTTCAATGGGGTATAATGTCATAGAGTCCACTGTGCAAAATGACCATTTTCTCCAGGTGAATTGATCTCTGTTGCCTGGGGATGAATTGTATTAGCAACCTCCAGCCACTATCTGGAGGTTGGCAACCCTAATTGTATAGCACTTCTGAGTGTTCAAACCAGTGCCTCACATGCTTTATTTATTTATTTATTTAAACATTTATATCTAGGATTGTCAGCTCCAGGTTGGGAAATACCTGGAGATTTTGGGGGCGGAGCCTGAGGAGAGCGGGGTTTGGAGAGGGGGAGGGACTTCAATGCCATAGAGTCCAATTGCCAAAGCAGCCATTTTCTCCCGGTGAACAAAACTCTGTCACCTGGAGATCAGTTGTAATAGCAGGAGATGTCCAGCCACCACCTGGAGGTTGACAACCCTATTTATATCCTTCAATTCCTCTTGGTTCAAGGCGGCTTACAATAAAAGTTAAAACCTCCCCAGCTAAAACCAAAGATAAAATAAGCCCCCCCCAAAACCTCCCCCCACCCGTTTAAAAGCTGCCTGCCATTCAAACCCCCCTCAAAAGCCCTGGCAAACAGGCTGGCCTTGCAGTGCCTCCTGAAGATTTCTAAGGAGGAGGCCCCTCTCAGCTCCTCAGGGAAAAGAAGAAGAAGTTGGTTTCTATACCCTGATTTTTTCTACCTTTTTAAGGAGACTCAGACACAACAGACACCTTGTGAGGTAGGTGAGGCTGAGAGCGGTCTGAAAGAACTGAGACTAGCCCAAAGTCACCCAGCCGGCTTCATGTGGAGGAGTGGGGAAACCAACTCGGTTCTCCAGATTAGAGTTCACCGATCTTAACCACACCACACTGGCTCTCATGATGGAAAAGGCCCAGGCTCTGGTGGATGCCGATGGGTCGCCCTAAGTAGGGTTGCATTTGATAATTTACAGAACCAACATTTATCCTGCATATTCCCATAGATTTTAGCTAAATTAAGTGGTGGCAGAGGCCATTGCTATAATATTTGTATCGAGTTTCCTCTGAATCCAAGGGAAATAGAGAAAATAAACCATAGGTAAAGATATATTTCCACTTTTCTTCAGGAATTTCATAACCCAGATTCTTTTCCCACTTGTATTGAAATGAGTACATAAGAATATAAGAAAGGCCCTGCTGGATCAGACCAAGGCCCATCAAGTCCAGCAGTCTGCTCACACAGTGGCCAACCAGGTGCCTCTAGGAAGCCCCCAAACAAGGCGACTGCAGCAGCATTGTCCTGCCCGTGTTCCACCTCACCCAAAATAATAGGCATGCTCCTCTGATACTAGAGAGAACAGGTATGCAGCATGACCAGCATCCATTCCAACTAATAGCTATGAATACCCCTTTCCTCCATGAACATGTCCACTCCCCTCTTAAAGCTCTCCAAGCTGGCAGCCATCATCACCACATCCTGGGGCAGGGAGTTCCACATTTTAACTATGCGTTGTGTGAAAAAAAACTTCCTTTTTATCTGTTTTGAATCTCACCCTCCAGCTTTAGCAGATGACCCCGTGTTTAGATACACTGGCTGTTTGGCATAAAACTTCTGGGATTCTGGAAAGTATCTGCTCCTGATTTTTACTTATAGTTACCTCAAATTTTGTCAGGATTCTTACCCTTGGGCCTGAATGTGTGCATCTAAAACAGGAAGCTTCTAAATTGGAAATATTCGAACCATTTAATATTAAAAAAGTAAAGGTCCCCTGTGCAAGCACCGGGTCATTCCTGACCCATGGGGTGATGTCACATCCCGACATTTTCTAGGCAGGCTTTGTTTACGGGGTGGTTTGCCAGTGCCTTCCCCAGTCATCTTCCCTTTACCTCCAGCAAGCTGGATACTCATTTTACCGACCTCGGAAGGATGGAAGGCTGAGTCAACCTTGAACCAGCTACCTGAAACCGACTTCCGTCGGGATCGAACTCAGGTTGTGAGCAGAGTTTGGACAGCAGTACTGCAGCTTTACCACTCTGCTCCATGGGGCACATTGCTTATTTGATAGACTTCTTGAAAGTCAATGATAGTATTGCCTGTTATCAAGTGATTATATATATCTATATTGTATTTCCCATTTATCATTTAAACTTTTGCAAGATACCTAAATCTCTCACTGCAGAAGCCAGTGGCAATATGCCTGGTAATAATTTTTTTCTTGTTTGTCTCAGATCTGTAAAATTCCATTTATAATCCATTTTTCTTCATTACAGATTTTATTTCTTAAGCATTTATTCAACCGCAAGAAGGTCTTTAGAGGCATCTTCACATAATGTTGTTCTGTGACAACTTCTGAGGAATCTCCGCTACCACCTAGCCATTTAGCAATCCATGCTAGACATGAAGCATCTTGAATTAATTTTATGTTAGGGATACCTAAACCACCTTTATTAATTTTATTTATGATATCCCAAGCCAAAGTTGGCATCTTCATTTTGCTTGACTCCACAGCTGCCACTAGGGTTTCCACCTCTGGGTTGGGAAATTCCTGGAAATTAGGAGGGTGGAGCCTGGGGACAGTGGGGTATGGAGGAGGGGAGAGACCTCACCGGGATGTAATGCCCTAGAGTCCCCCCTCCAAAGCAGCCATTTTCTCCTGGGGAACTAATCGGTTTTAATGCCAGAACATCTCCAAGGCCCACCTGCAGGTTCGCAAGCTTAGCTGTTACACAAACCTTTTTGATCCTTGCTGGGCCCTACTGGTTGCTGATTCCTTGTTCATTACAAATGCTGCAGATTCATACAGAATCTAGGTAATGTCTCTTATTTTCAATCCTTTCTCCCTCTCAGATTCCATGCCCTGACTTGGATGGCCCCAACTAGCCTGATCTGATCAGATCTCAGAAGCTAAGCAGGGTTGAACCTGCTTAGTTCTTGGATGAGAGACCACAAGGGAAGTCTAGTATTGTGACACAGAGAGGCAGGCAATGGCAAATGACCTCTGACCATCTCTTGCCTTGAAACCCCCATGGGGGTCACCTTACGTCAGCGGGATTTGATGGCACTTGGCACATTTTCTTTTAGGCCTGACTTGGATAGCCCAGGATCAGGGCCATCTTAATGCATGGGCCCGATGGGCACTTGTCCGGGGGCCCCACAAGCATAGGGGCCCTAGGGCTGTTGAAAAAAAATTCAGTAAAATTTGGATTCAGCAAAATTCGGCCCGTTTTTATTCAGGAAATGCCAAAGTCCGAACTCCCCCTATTCGGATCCTTGGAATTCAGCATGAAATTAATCGTTCGTGAATAAATTCGGCCGAATAATGCCATTTAAGTACATTCGCGGCTTTCCGTGGCTCCGGTGGGGGGCATTTTGGGAGGTAGAAGTCCCAAACGTTCAGTGTAGCTTGAGGGGACCCTTCTTGCAAGAACCCCCAAGGTTGGTGCAGATTGGATCAGGGGGTCCTGAGTTATCAGGTCTGGAAGGGGTTCCCCCCTCCACCCATTGGAATGCAGAGGAGCCGGCAATCCTTAATGTGCATCAGAGAGCGGCAAATCCAAAGCAAAACCTCCCATTGTTTCTGGGGCAGCCAGAGAAATACTCACCGACCCACACTGACCTCCAGGCGAAGGTGGCAACCAGTAAAAACAGCAACAATCACACTCGCAAAGAGGAGATCAAGCCCCCCCACCAGGACAGGTTACTCCCCCCCCTTTGGCTTCCCCCCACACACACACAGTAGAAGCCAGTCCGTGCCTTCTAAGAGCCGATGTAACTACGCCAAAAGTGCATCCAACAACGCTCAAAGCATAAGTAAACAGCGTAACTAGCATGGGTAACGTATCTTTTCATTTCAACACAGCCAAAGTGCATCTTATAACGCTACTAGCATAAGTGCGACCTGCGCAAATTGCGTAACTTCAGGATTGATAGATTTTACTCGCAAAGAGGCAATCAGCCCTCCCCAGGACAAGTAACCCCCCAAATCACACTCCACAGAGGCAATCAAGCCCCCCCAGCAGAAACCCCCCTCAAACCAGTATGGCTCAGCTCAACCCCAAACAAACGAACCAAGGAGGAGAAGCGGGTGCTGAGCGAAGGGAGATTCATGCCGCACCACCTCACTGACTCAACTCCAGGCGAGGGTGGCAACGGGCAATAAAGGCAGGAGGCACACTCTCGCAGAGGTGAGCGAGCAACCCCCCCCCCCCCCGGGCAGAACAGGGAAAGCCCCCTCCCCCCTCAAATCAGTATGGAGCTCGGCTCAACCCCAAACAAACGATCCAAGGAAGAGGAGGAGGTGCGGGTGCCGAGCAGAGGGACACTCATGCCACACCACCACACTGACTCAACTCCAGGCGAGGGTGGTAACGGGCAGAAAAAGGCAGAACACACACTCTCGTGGAGGCGAGCGGGCACACACCCCCGGCAGAACAGGCAACACCCCCCTTTTGCTCCCCCCCAACCACAGAAACTGTTTCCCCACACACACACACAGAATCTGCTCCCCCAAACACACACACAGGAGAAAAGGTATAGAGAAAACCCTCCAAAATCAAACTGTGTGGATGTCTTCCAGCAGAAGCAGGGAGGAGAAGTAAATCCAATCCTATTCCAGTAAGCAGCTCAGCTCAGGATCTCTCAGGAGCAGCAGCACCAAAATGGAAGGAAATGAACTCGGGAGGGGACGGGACGGGAGGGAGTTTTTATACTCTTTTCCTGGCCAATTCAAAAGAGAGAATCCCTGCTCTGATAGGCCAGAAGAAGACCCAGCTTGGGCCACCATTGGCTGCGGGAGAATGCTGATTCGGGGGTGCTGAAGTTGTACGAATTTATCCGGCGTCCGCCCGAACTCACCAAGTTCGGTTCGTTGTTTTCCCACCTTTTTTGACTTCGGCTCTATCCGAACTGGAAACCGCCGAATCGGGGGAAATTCGGCTGTTTTCCATGTTGGATGGAACAAAATCGATAGCCCTAAGGGGCCCTATGCTAATCTGTGTATGTTTAATATTATCGACCATTTACTTTTTATTCCTGTGAGTGGTTGTTGTAGGGGCCCCAGCACACTGGTTTGCCCAGGAGCCCATAATGCTGTTAAGACGGCCCTGCCCAGGATAGCCTGACCTCATCAGATCTCAGAAGCTAAGCAGGGTCATCCTTGGTTAATATTTGGATAGGAGACCTCCAAGGAAGTACAGGGTCACTATGCAGAGGCAGGCTATGGCTAACTATCTCTGTTAGTATCTTGCCTTGAAAGCCCTACAGGAGGGGTTGCCAACCTCCAGGTACCAGCTGGAGATTTGCTATTACAACTGATTTCCAGCCAATAGAGATCACCTGGAGAAAATGGCTGCTTTGGCAATTGGACTCTATGGTCATTGAAGTCCCTCCCCTCTCCAAACCCTGCCCTATTCAGGCCCCAAAAACCTCCCGCCAATGGTGAAGAGGGACCTGGCAACTCTACCTATGGGGCCACCATAAGTCTGCAGTGACTTGTCAGCACTTTCTAGAATTCCACAGAATAGTCTACTGTGCCAGCATTGGATACCTTCTGTTATGCAACTAGGAGAATGTTCAAACAGCAGAGAACATATGGAAAATGAAGCCATGAGGTAAGATACAGAAAAGAGAACATAAGTTGGCAGAGAAAAGAAGCAGAAAGTACATTAAAAGTAACGAGACATTATAAACAAGCAAGGGTGAGGGGAGAAGGAATTGCTTGGCATCGAAGGAGAAGAGCCAGAGATGCCAAGGGAGGGAATGGGGAGTTGTTCTGGAGGCACTCAAAACAACATTAGCCTTTTCACTTTGTGGCAAGCCATAGGAAACACAAATCGATCGTGAAACGGATCCGCCATCCCTCTCGGGGCTTTCAAAAAATGTAGCACTGGAAAGACATGGGGTGCAGCAATATTGTGTTTGTATTGTGTTTCCCGTCTTTTGAATTGCTAAACACAGGCATGCTGTAGAGTTCTTGAAGAGCTGCCTGAATTCTTAATACAACCATTTCTCTGCTGGGTAATTGCAACTTAGGAGGCTTGAGGAAAGGCCGGGGGTGACGGTGGTGGTGCTGTTTTCGATCTGCATGCAGGCAAATTAAACCTAAGGTATTACAACTTGATAGTTGGAGTGCGTACTGTAGAGCGCAAAGAGCATGCTCCATATAGTATTTGGGCCTCTCAGTCCCTACGTCTTTACCTGCTTACCGTAAGTTTCTAATGGTCCCCAAATACAGAATTCTATTCTCTAGGGCAATATTATACGCTTTGTCATTAGGGGAACTATCTGGTAGACTCCAAGGGACCCCCTTCTCAAGCTGATTTTGCAAATGTAACTCAGGGGACCTAGATACCGTTTGGCACTTTTTCATCAATTGTTAGAAATACAAAGTGGCCCGCGAGAAATGGATCTATAGGTGTATTCAAAAATGGGCCCCCGATGCAAAGCAAGAGCTTGTAGGCAAGTTGCTAGCAGATGTTGATCCAAATGTGTCCTTGGCAGTTACAAAATTCTTGTCTATGGCATTAAATGGTACTACTTTTAAAATTTTAACTTTTATTCTCATATAGTTAAAATAATACATTTGAAATGAAATGTTACATATGATTTTAGTCATTTAGTTGTCAATTTGTGTACTATTTTTGTTTTTTGCTTGTGACCTGTTGGTCTTTGAGCAGTAAATAAAATGGAATAGTGGTGGTGCTGGGAATCAGTTGGGAGAGCCAGATCGTGTCAGCTACTAGTTCCATTGGAGGAAGCGATGGTCATGGCTGGCCGGCAAGGGTGCTCCCCCCCCCGCCTCTTGAAAGGACACTTTTGGTCGACCCCACAGCTGCCCACCACAGCCACTCCTGGCTCCTTGCTTCTTGCTTGGCCCTGCTAATTGCTGACCATGTTAGAATTCATTATAGCCCCTGCAGATTCATGTAGCATGTAGGAAATGTGGGTTATTTTCAGAGCCTGATAGAATTCCATGGCTTCTTTGTTTGTTTGGGGCGTCCACACAGGGTAGTTTCCTGCTGGAAGTACAGCCCGAGCTGCTTCACCTGCTGTGTGATACACACTGGACCACAGGCTTAACCTTAAGAGAAGGGTCATGGCTTAGTGAGAGAACACCCACACAGAGTACACAAATCACACTGTTCAGTTCCTGGCATCTCCACTTGAAGGATCTCAAACAGCAATAGGGTTGCCAAATCCCTCTTCACTACTAGCAGGAGGTTTTTTGGGTGGAGCCTGAGGGAGGCGGGGTTTGGGGAGGGGAGGGACTTCAGTGCCGTAGAGTCCAATTGCCAAAGTGGCCATTTTCTCCAGGGCAACTGATCTCTATCAGCTGGAGATAAGTTGTAATAGCAGGATATCTCCAGCTAGTACCAGGAGGTTGGCAACCCTAGATAGCAGGTGGGGGGGGAGCTCTTCTGTGCCTGGAAAGCTGCTTCCAGTCTGAGGAGACAGCGCTGAGCAGGGATGAGCGAATGATCCTTGTTCCATTTCTTTTTGGTTCTCTTGCATTTTTTTACTGTTGGTTTTGTAGCTTTGTTTGTATGGTGTGTAATGTATGGTATTTATATTTACATGTGCAATGTATGGTATTTATATATGGAATATATGTCAAATGCATCATGCTGGTCTAACAATGCACACATAAGGTTGACGGATATGGACGCTCTATGTGAAAGATTAGGTTTAAGGAGAACAGAAAACGGTGCCAAAACAAAGACTCGCCATTCCAGTTTGCAAAAAGGAAGACGCTTGGAATCATGTTTGTGTCCAGTCTAGTGGGGATGCCGATAGGCAGAAATTAATGAGATCTTGAGCTACTCAATACCTGAAATATCGCTTTTATGTTGAATCCACAAAATAGTAAGCAATGAGGGTCTGGAATTAATCCAATATTTATTAGTAGTTACAAAAATTTTGTTTAGCCAGACTCTGGAAAGACCCCAGGGTGCCAGATGTGAAGGGCTGCCTGCTACAGATCTGGAATCTCATGGTTATGGGGGGTGGGGAATCAGACCTTATATTAAATAAAGAGGTCAAAACAGATGCAGATGCTTTCCAAACAAAATGGCGATCTTTTATTTTGGCTTCGGGAACACACTGTCAAGCATATAGATTCCAGAATGCTGGGGTTGATGTTCAAAGGTTCCCCCCCTTTTTTTCTTGCTGTAAATACAACTGCTACCTTGTTAATTCTTTGTTTTGTAGACTGGTTGAAATTAATACGGCTCGGAAGAACCAAAAATTAAAAGACATTAGAGAAACCTTGATGCATGCACCGTCAAACAGCTTGTTTCTCTGTTTGTTTACAACATTCAAGGGAAAGTATGACTTCCCCCCACCCTCGTATTTGGCTTTGAGGATTTGAAATCCTCTGTGAGCTTCATCGCTTCAGAGTGTAGACTGGATTTTAATGAGATCAGTGAGGACTCCCAGTACCACACTGACCACTGACCAATGAATGTGCTGCTGCAATTTCTATTTGCCCCGTGGCATCTGGGAGCGGGAACCTTACCACTCACGTGCTTTGCATTTGATTAGCTTTCCATAAAATGTATGACCAGCAAGGGATTCCACAAAAAAGAGAGGGGCTGTAGATCTTGCTTCTTGTTTGTGGCTCACAAGCTGATTATTTTCAACATAAGACTGGCTTCAAAATGGTCCGAAAGAGGACATGGAAGAAATGTGTGTGTTTTGTGCTTGAAAAACTTCGGAAAGAAATTACAACTCATCCCTAAACCAATTCCTATTTTTCCTTCTTGGAAATATTTTTAAATGATTCCCATGGATGGATAGTTGGAAAATGAAGGTTGCCAAGTTGCTACCTGGAAAAATATAACCTTACCTTTAACATTAGTGATGCAGCAGGAGGAGATTTTGAACACATGAATACATGAAGCTGCCTTCTACTGAATCAGATCCTTGGTCCATCAAAGTCAGTATTGTCTACTCAGACCAGCAGCAGCTCTCCAGGGTCTCAGGCAGAGGTCTTTCACAACACCTACTTGCCTAGTCCCTTTAACTGGAGATTCCGAGGATTCCTGGGATAGGTAGGGTTGCCAGCTCCAGGTTGGGAAATATCTGGAGATTTTGGGGGTGGAACGTGAGGAGGGTGGGGTTTGGAGAGGGGAGGGACTTCCATGCCATAGAGTTCAATTGCCAAAGTGGCCATTTTCTCCAGGGGAACTGATCTCTGTTGCCTGGAGATCAGTTGTAATAGTGGGAGATCTCCAGCTACCACCTGGGGGTTGGCTACCCTAAAAATACATGTATTTTGTATGAATGTACACATGAAGCTGCCTTATACTGAGTCAAACCACTGGTTTATCAATGCCAATATTGTCCATTCTAACCTTCATTGGTTCCCCAAGGTCTCAGATGGAAGTCTTTCACATCATCCACTACCTGATACTTTTAACTGGAGATGCATATAAAGCAAGGATATACCCCATACAGACTTTATACATGTGTGGTGGATATGCATTAGGGAAGTCAAATATTGGAAGATAGTAGCAATCATGTTTTCAAAAGGGATTTCATACAATAACGAAATGATACCAGAGTTATTTTTATTAAAATTTGTAGCTTTTATGCCAAAGAAATATAGGGTGGTTACACTGTTATGTTGTTATGGCAGCCAGGCTAACATTGGCTTAATTGTGGAAATGAAAGAAAAGTCCAACTAGGAGAACTTTTCTAGGTATAACTAAAATAATGATGTTCTTGTAAGGTTCACAGCACTTCAAAAAGAAGATGCGCTAGACATTGGTGAAATATGGCGAGAATGATTAGCACAAGGATTAGCACATTACCTTTGATACTTTTTGCAGGACAATGATTCAGCTCAAACCCAACCCCTTTCTGACTATATATTACTCTTCCTACACACTTGACACTGAGAGACACTGTCCTTCAGTGTTACTCCTCTGAAGGTGCCGGCCACAGCTGCTGGCGAAACGTCAGGAAAGAAAATACCAAGACCACGGTTACACAGCCCGGATAACCTACAAGAACCAATGAACTCTGACCGTAAAAGCCTTCGCCAATATTTTTTACATTTAAGTTTCCTTGGCAGGGCAAAGAGTGGCTCCAAAAGGCAGTTCCATATGGGGAAAATGGCATGGGGGAGAAGGCTTAGTCACCCTCTCCCTGTTCACCATGATCCCTAACTGAACTCTGCTCATGCATTCCTGGGAATTAAATTCCCATTATGGAACACCCGGGAAAGCCAGCGTGGTATAGTTGTTAAGAGTGGCGGACTCTAATCCAGAGAACCGGGCTTGATTCCGCTCTCCGCCACGTGAATCCTGCTGGGTGACCTTGGGCCAGTCACAGTGCTCTCAGAACTCTCTCAGCCCACATGGAGGCAGGCAATGGCAAACCACCTCCAAATAACTCTTACCTTGAAAACCCTATGGCTTTGTCATAAGTCAGCTGTGACTTGACGGCGTTTCCACCACTGCATGAAACTCCCAGTGGACACCTGATCTGCAGGACCCGGGTATCTGCATGGGGGATGTAAGGACTTTTTAGCATGTAGTGTAACCTTTGATGGTACGAGTAAGTCAGCAGTCCTGTTTTGAGCACCTTGGGGTTTCTGAAGCTTGGGAAATGGTTACAAGAAGCAGGGATTTCTCAATGGCAGCCTGAAAGTTATGAACCTAATGAGAGAGTGGACAGGGAGAAGCTTTTCTCCTTCTCTCATAATACTAGAATGCGGGGTTATCCGCTGAAGCTGGAGGGTGAGGATTCAAAACAGATAAAAAGGAAGTATTTCTTCACACAATGCATAGTTAAATTGTGGAAATCCCTGCTCCAGGATGTGGTGATGGCTGCCAACTTGGAAGGCTTTAAGAGGGGAGTGGACATGTTCATGGAGGAGAGCGCTATTCATGGCTACTAGTTAAAATGGATATTAGTCATGATGCATACCTATTCTCTCCAGGATCAGAGGAGCATGCCTATTATCTTAGGTGCTTTGGAACACAGGCAGGACAATGCTGCTTCAGTTGTCTTGTTGGTGGGCTTCCTAGAGGCATCTGGTTGGCCACTGGATGAACAGACTGCTGGACTTGATGGACCTTGGTCTGATCCAGCATGGCTTTTCTTATGTTCTTATGAAGCCATGGGTGGTAAAGACATGGAGTTGAAAGAAAAGGAACGAGGGGAAATTAGAACACAGTCAAAACTACTCACAGAACATATGAGCATAAGAAGAGAACATAAGAAGAGGCCTGCAGCATCAGACTAGTGGTCTATCTAGTCCAGCTTCCTATATCACAAACAGTCTGGAGAAACAGTACACTATTGACTGTAAGCAAAGAAAGAGCCATGAATGCAAAGGGGTTCCAGTCTAGAGAGTAGACCCTGGTGAGAATTCTGCTTGCTGTGGCTTCTGCTGAGACTTGGCACTGTCAAGGGGGCAATGAGATCCAAGAAACAGGAAAAAGAGAAAATGTCAAGGCAGCGGGGCTGTGCTTCACACATTGACTTGAATTAACCAGCCAGCCTGCAAGCTTTGAGTTTTTAATATTTAAACAGACATTTGATTCTTAATTTCACCCACTTATTGTTTTTAACTGTCTGTCTTTCTATCCTTAAGCATCACTACACTGCCCGATAAAAATGTTATTGTTCTTATTAAAAGGGGAGGGGAATGCAATTGATCGACATTAAACGCATCAACCGTTCCATTCTTCTTCAATCCTGCTTTATTGTAATGAAGTCCCACTCTTAATACTCCATGATCTTCAGTGTCCTTTACAAGTAATTTTTTTAATAAAAATTAATCTATAATAATCTAATTCAAGTCACTTAAAATGGATAACTGTTTCAATTATGATATTGGGAAAGGTTTTTTACATAATGTGAGCTTTAATACAGACACTTAACACTAATATAGTAGTTTACAACATACTGTATGAATAGCTAATTAAATGTCTAAGTAGCGATAATGGAAGTGCAACTATCAATACAGCGAAGGTATCAGTGATGTAAGGCATTAATAAAACTTTATGGCACTATTTAATTTTCTTTTATAGATATTACATTATACCAGCAAGGGGAACCGGCAGGACAACACACACCAAAAGTGAAATCTACGGGAAGACCATGACAGCTAAAATCCAGAATTGATTGCTATTTTTTTTCCACCTGCAGAAATGTTTACTAAGTGAAGCCAAATACTTTTAATATAAATTGAGGATTTTCTGTACTAGCATAATTTTTTATTGCAGATATGACTTAAGAGTTCCTTCAGAGTTTTTGTCTACAGTCCTAACCACATTGGGTTGGATGATCCATCCAAGTTTTTCACTCAATCTTGGCCAAGGTCATTTATGCATGGGTACTTTCACTCCTGTTCGCCCCTAGTCTGTCTTGATTGTTCCTTGAAGTTATGCATGAGTTTTCCGTCCATTAGAGATGACCTCGCGGCCAGTCCTCACAAATCCCGGGACTTCCCATTCCTCTGTTAACCTGATTCTTCCCTCTCCCCTGAGCTCAGCCCGGGTGAAATCCCCATACATAAGGCAAAGCATGGGACATGCAAGTATTGTTTCTCTCACAGCCAATTACAAAGCAGTGTGTAAAGGTGCGGGGATTCAAATGCTTCCTGCTTCCTGGGACCTCTTTCTGAGCAGAGGAAAGGCTCTTTAAACTGGAGGCTTGGATTTCTCCCCCCTCTTCCTTTCAGATTGCTCCATTTTTGTTGTTGTTGTTCTTAAAATGCTTTTTTTATGCAGCAATTGGGTTTTGGGAGGAGGAATTTACTCTCACAGTAAGCACTACAAAGTAAACCAATTACAAAGCAGCATTTAAAGGGGAGGGACTTGATTTGAGCTTGGAGACTGATGGTACATAGATTCCCAACAGGAAAGTGTGGGTCCAGCGAGCAACGAACCTCAGATAAAACTCCCATGCATAAACGACCCAATTCTCCTCTTTACTACAGACTCCATCTCATATGGCCTATGCCCATGCATGTCCCAGCATAGCCTTTTTAGAGGTCAAAGGAGGAAACCTTTTTCCTTTTTCACCAGTGGAAAAGCTGGTGGGATCCAACTCAGTTTCTTGGGTGTAAGCCAGCATGGTGTTGCGGTTAAGAGAGGAGGACTCTAATCTGGAGAACCGGGTTTGATTCCCCACTCCTCCACCTGAAGCCTGCTGGGTGACTATGGTCCAGTCACAGTTCTCTCAGCACTCTCTCAGCCCATGTGGAGGTGGGCAGTGGCAAACCACCTCCAAATGTCTCTTGCCTTGAAAACCCTACGGGGTCACCAGAAGTCAGCTGTGACTTGATGGCACTTTCCACCACAAAGTTGAAATGGAAAGGCATAGCTCAGTGGTTGAATGCATTTGTTGCATGCAGAAGAAGGTCTTAGACTTATGGCCATTAATGCATCCAACTGAAAGCAGGAGGACAGAGGTGGGAATGACCTTGGAGTGCTGCTGCCATTTGCAGTAGACAGGTTAGACTGGGCAATGGTCTAAACTCAATGGTTCTTAATCTTTAATCCATTATTGCCTACCGAGTACACAACATAATAATCAAATGCCCCTTTTCCAGCCAAAAGATTTCAAGTATACTTTCAATGAGCCCCTTGTGTTTGATGGCTGCCATCCAATTCCTTCATGTTAGGTTTGATTCCCATTTGATGTATGTCACTTTGTTAAAGAGCTTAAGGGAGAAATAGTAGATTTTAAGATTTTATTCTCGGGGCAGGTTGAACAGTAAAAAAACAACAACTCTTCTCCACCGACTGGCAGAAGCCATTGCAAAGACAGGAGAAAAGTGTGCTTAGTGACTCCCATTTGCCCCCAAACGTCTGAATAATCCCCAAGATTTGGAGATAAGTATATGGACTTCATTCAGAATCATTGGTTTAATTCATTATCAGTTATATCTTGAAAATTCAGTGGGATTTACCTGCAAGGAATAAGGGCTTTAGAACTTAGAATAAAAACCTTGCAACAATATTCCCATGTTCTGGTGGATTATGGGATTGGCTGATGGGCTGCTTTAGATTTTTACATCATAACCAGGTGCACATGAATGCCATTCCAGAGCGCATTGGATGAATAAACATAGCATGACTTCAACCTTGGGGTAATGCTACATTGGGATGAATCCTGCGCTGATTTTGGCCAGGTGAAAATATCTTATGTCCTCGGTGCTTCCAAAGGTAAATGTTATTTAAAGAGCTAGACGTTTCATGGAACCTGTCAAAAAGCAGCACAAACAGAGGGTACACTTAGCAATGCATTGATCACATCAGGAACAGCTAAACTGTTGTTCTCCAGTGACTGGCCAACCAGGATGACTCGCAAAGTAACTGTATAAACATTTATACTGGAAATCAGATCCATTAACAAAGGTATTTTATTTGAAAACCAAAACACAAACATGGCTTTGACTGTGATCCAAAGACTGTTTTAGGCTTCCCTCCCAACAGGACATCTATACTGTGTTGTTTGGAAAGCATCCAGTGTCCCCTGCAGGAAAGCAATCTGCCAATTTGCATATCAAAGCAAAGGAATAAGCCAACCCCAATAGACCTTGAAGGGGAAGTGAAACCAAAGTGAAAAGCTCAATTTTTTTTAACAGCTCCTGATTAAATAGAAAGGCCTACATCCACACATAAATAACCACTTCCATTCTTTTTCATAGAACATCCACTTTGTATGATTTGAACCAGAGGTTCTCAAAGTAGCTACCTTTCAGTAAGTCATTCTACACCAAGATGTTGGCCTAGGTGTGCTGGGAAATCTGCTGTGGCATCCCAGAGGGCTGCAAAGGATTCTGGGGAATGTTCTAGTTCGCTGACTTGGGGTCAAACTTGACGAGATGTTGAGTGGTCCATGTTTGGAGCTCTCCAGTATTTCCCCTTGTAAACAGCAGCCATGAGGGAGTTCAGTTCAGATCCTGGCCATGGCATGGGAAGTGGGGGATAAGGTACAACCCTTTCACATCACATTGTTTTCTCAACCCAATCTGAAAAGGCCCAACAGAACAGCTGTGTTTCCCATGTGGGAAAACAGAGAAGTTGTGTGCATGGTGCCTCTATGGTTTTCCCAATGATCATAAGAGATGGGGGAAATGGCAGAGGGAGAGGGCTAAAAAATGCTGTTCTTATGCCACAGTCCAATCTGTGCTTTTATTTACAACGAAAAAATGATTGGGAGCTCCGGACATGGAACTCCCAATGTCCTCTCTAGCTTGAACTTCAGTAGACACGGGATGGTGACCAGGTCTTGTTGTCCTACCAGAGTGCATTGGCCTGCAGCTGATACTTATTTATCTCATACATGCTCACCTTTCTCTCTCTTCGGGGGGGGGGGGGGAGAAGGTTCTAATGTTCTCCTCTACATTGTTCATCCTCACAAAAGACCTTTGAGGTTGTTCATGTGTGATGGCCCAAGGTCACCCAGCAAGTTTCCACGGCAGAGTGGGGATTTAAATGTGGGTCTCCCAGATCCCAGTCTGACGACCTTGGGGCAGTTGCATACTCTCAACCTAACCGTTCTCACAGGGGTGTTATGAGGAGAAAATGGAGGAGAGGAGAACGATGCAAGCCTCTTTGGGTCCCTGTTGGAGAGAAAAGCAGTATTTTTTTAAAAAAAATTCCTATGCTAAACATTAGTTCTCATTACATTAATGAAAGCTTTTTACACAAATGAAAGACCCTAAGTTGCTGCCTCCCCCTAGGGTTGCCAACCTCCAGGTACTAGCTGGACATCTCTTGCTATTACAACTGATCTCTAGCCAATAGAGATCAATTTACCTGGAGAAAATGGCTGGCAATTGAACTCTATGGCATTGAAGTCCCGCCCCTCCTCAAACCCCGCCCTCCTCAGGCTCCACACCAAAACCCTCCCACCAGTGGTGAAGAGGGACCTGGCAACCTTACCTCCCCCCACCCCAAAAAAAGAGCATGGGGCCAGTGGTGGTGGAATGTGTCATCAAGTTGCACCTGATTTATGGTAACCTCAGAAGGTTTCCGAGGCAAGAGATGTACAGAGGTGGTTTGCCTCTTTTTTTTAGAGAAAAACAACTGGTATCCTGGGAAGGAACCTTGAGACTGTTATATACAAACTTTATGGCAAGGAATAAGACATATGGAATGTGAGGAGTGGTGAGGTGGAACTGATAAAGACTTGATACGATAGTCTTCCCCTCTACTTCCGTGACCTCCCTATTTCGGGATGGAATAATACCTACCCGCCATCCCCATCTGAAAGAGAAAAAGAACAATTAAGAACCATTATTGGTATACAGGACTGATTTTTCTGAATAATATTTACCTGCAGCCAATTTTTTGGAAAATAACCATTATTGGTATACAGGACCAAGACTTTTGTATGGTGAATTATATTCTATATAACAGTTTTGTATGTGTTTGCATGTTATGTGTATGTTAAGTGTAATTTGTAATTTGTACAATACAGTTTTTGTTTAAGCTATACTAGGCGTATAGATTATTTGTGTCAGAATTTGAATAGCCTCCAGGTAGTAGCTGGAGATCTCCCGTTATTACAACTGAACTCCAGCCGATAGAGATCAGTTCACCTGGAGAAAATGGCTGCTTTGGCAACTGGACTCTATGGCACTGAAGTCCCTCCCCTCCCCAAACCCCGCCCTCCTCAGGCTCCGCCCCAAAAACCTCCCACTGGTGGCAAAGAGGGATCTGGCAATCCTACCTTGGTAGGTGGCCTTGATCCATGCATGCAGCCCCAGAAAGGGTCCTGTAGCACAAAGTAAAGAGAAGTAGACCTGCTATTTCACACTGGGCTTCCTGCACCACTGAACAAACACCGACATGAGATGGATTAGCTGCTTTAATTCAACATCCAAAACTAGCCCAGTGATGTCTGCTGGGCCTTCCAATTCTGTGAGTTTGGGGTGGAAACAACTAAAACATTCTGCACAATATCCCTTTGTACCAATTAAAGATGAAGTCAATAGTGAAGATTCTGCAGATCAAAATGTGCTCCTGGAAATGTGCTCTTTGTAGTTGGTCTTTTGCCTTGGAGATAGATCACAATGGGCAGCCAGCCATGTTAGTCTGTCACTAGCAGTAGAAAAGAGCAAGAGCACCTCAAAGACTAGCAACATTTCTGGCAGGGTATGAGCTTTCGTGAGCCACAGCTCACTTCTTCAGATACAGCTAGGATGTGATTTCATCTGTCCTTAAGCAGAGAAGAGTGAATTCACACATCCAATGGCAATAGTATGTACATGTCAATACCAGGTAAATTACATTAGCAGGCTGATTGGATTAGGTGTGATATGCAGAGGGGTAGTAGGTGTAGTGAGATGACTGGTTTTGCCAACTACTTGTTCAGGTCCTTGGTACCAGCTCCTTTCCTGTTACAGTGCTGAGTTCCTAATCTATAACTTTGCTCCTGCTCATTGCTGTTGCTTGGGAGAAAGTCCTAATTTTCTTGAAGAAGTGGAAATTTAATAAGCTTTCTTTCTTTCTTTCTTTCTTTCTTTCTTTCTTTCTTTCTTTCTTTCTTTCTTTCTTTCTTTCTTTCTTTCTTTCTTTCTTTCTTTCTTTCTTCCTTCCTTCCTTCCTTCCTTCCTTCCTTCCTTCCGCCTAGCTCAGCTAAACACCATCTGCTGGTTAAAACCATAAATGACACCTACTTGTAAACTTTAGAGCGCAATCTGACTTCTTTCCTTTCCTTTCCTTTCCTTTCCTTTCCTTTCCTTTTATCCCTTAGAAGCTCCTTGATCAATTGATCTTGAGCAGCATATATCTAGTGTTGGAGGGATATAAGGACTGAAACAAATCTTGCCACTGACAATGTAGCCTTGGGGTCCCTGTTGCTTAGTAAAAAAGGCATTATGTCAGTCACAGAGGCATTGGATTTGTATATTAAAAGGGGGGAAATATAGTGCGATCGAAGTTCCTCGTAAAAGTGGCATTCCAAAAGGGCATGGGCTAATGAGTCAATAGAGCCAGAAGAGCAAGGACAGCAATCTGACTTCTATCTTTTAAAATTTTGTAACATTCAGCCTGATAAAGAGTTCTGTAGCTTGAAAGCTTGCAGAATGCTTTGTGTCAATTTGGTTGGTCCGAATAAAAGTTATGACAAACTTCATTCCTGTTAAAAGTTTTTCCAGCAGTAAGCAGAAGAACAAAATCACACCTGCTCTGCACTGTAATTGAAGAAGAAGAAGAATTAGTTTTTATACCCCACTTTTCTCTACTGAAAGGACTCTCAAAGCGGCTTACAACTGCCTTCCCTTCCCGACCCCATAACAAGCACCTTGTGAGGTAGGTGGGGCTGAGAGAGTTTGGAGAGAACTGTGACTAGCCCAAGGTCACCCAGCAGGCTTCATGTGGAGGAGTGGGAAATCGAACCCGGTTCTCCAGATCAAAGTCTACCTCTCTTAACTACTACACCATGCTGGCTCTAACATCAGACTCTGATCATCTGTACCCACTGCCCCGCCCACTCATGCACAGCGATCTTCCTGTTTTCATCTATGAAACTCAGGATATTTAGAGCTGTGCCTGTAAGCACCAGAATTATAAGCATGAACTCTCATACCATTGGGAACAGGAAGTGAAAGGATTTGGTCTGAGCCTGAGGGATACAGTGAGGATGCATTAGGTTTCAGGTGTTCAAAATAAACACATGGAACACATGAAGCTGCCTTCTACTGAATCAGACCCTTGGTCCATCAAAGACAGTATTGTCTACACAGACCGGCAGCAGCTCTCCAGGGCTTCAGGCAGAGGTCTTTCACATCACCTACTGCCTGGTCCTTTTCAAGTGGAGATGATGGCGATCAAACCTGAGACCTTCTGCATGCAAAGCAAATGCTCTGCCATTGAGCCACAACCCTTCCCATCCTTATTGAGATTCCATTTGTGATACACTGGCCTCACAAAACGGGGGGCCTAATCCATCCCCTGCGCATATGTGCAGCTTTTGCAGGCACATGAGGTGATGGTGCTCAGGAAACTCTGTGCATGGAGTAACCACTGCAAGAAGAAGTGGGCAGGAAAGAGTCGAAAAAGAGCTGAATCCTCTTCAAGTTACAAAATTGCTGAGCTTAGCTAGAAGGTGTTTAACATGAATAACCTTAAAAATTCATCAGCAATCCTTAAGGTTCAGGAGCTGACGGAGCAAAGTCATTAAGAGAAGGAACTGTTCTCCTGCAGGAACCAAGTTCATCTCACCTCTGCCATGAGGTGATTGGGCGACCTTATTTTTTCCCCATGTTGAACTTTTTTTAACATTCTCTTTTCTTATTTTTATCATTTAAAAGAAATGCAGAGGGGAAAAACACAGAGAACATTCTATCAATTCTTGATGATGCATACCTAAAATATATACAGTAAGCCTTAAATTGTACAAGGCAAATAGAAAGAATGAGCTCTCAAAATAAATATACCTATCCTGGTTATCAATAGAGAAAGTCACCAAATCCAACCCTTAATGCATGCATTATTGTAGCCTCCTTTCTCAAACATTGACTCCAAATACTTCTATATACTTTGAGTTGGAAGAAGAAGAAGAAGAAGAAGAAGAGTTAGTTTTTATATGCTGACTTTCTCTACCACTTAAGCGAGACACAAACCGGCTTACAATCACCTTCCCTTCCCCTCCCCACAACAGACACCCTGTGAGGTAGGTGGGGCTGAGAGAGCTGTGACTAGCCCAAGGTCACCCAGCTGGCTTCATATGGAGGAGTGGGGAAACAAATCCAGTTCACTAGATTAGCCTCCGCCGCTCACGTGGAGGAGTGGGGAATCCAACCCGGTTCTCCAGATCAGACTCCACTCTCCAGAAATGCAGCTGTCAAAAAAACCTTTTCCCCTAGCCCGATTTGCCTATTTTTTTAATGAAAGAGGAGGTTTTGAGTAAAATATAGAATACAGTTGTTGTTTTTTAGCTAAATGAACATTGTGGATCTTTTGATATATGCTGATGTGTGCAAAACAATGTAAACAATCTGTTTTTGTGATTGGGATACCTAATTGAGATTCTCAGGAGGCTTCCTCATGGCAATGATTCTCCATGGAAGTCAGACTCATTCTCCCATCTGCAATATAGGGACAACAATACTAGGCCACCTTACAGGGATTTTGTAAGAATTGCACCATAAGAGCGCATGCAGAGTGCTTTGAGCCAGGGGCTCAAATCCAGGTGTGCTTTCACTGCAAATCCAGATGCACTTTCAGCAGCCACAAATCACCTACAAAGTACATGTTAGTTTATTTATTTACTTCATTTATGCCTTGCCTTTTGAGGACCTAATGTGGCTTACATAATTTTCGCTCCACCATTTTATCCACATAATAACCCTGTGAGGTAGCTTAGGCTGAGAGTGGGTGACTGGCCCGAGGTCATCCAGCAAGCTTCATTGGCCGAGATCCTACTCTGATACTCTAACCACTATAAGTAGGGTTGCCAGCTCCGGGTTGGGAAATACCTGGGGATTTTGAGGGCGGAGCCTGAGGAGGGAGGGGTTTGGAGAGAGAAGGGACTTCAATGCTATAGAGTCCAATTGCCATTTTCTCCAGGTGAACTAATCTCTATCGGCTGGAAATCATTTGTTATAGCGGGAGATCTCCAGCCACCATCTGGAGGTTGGCAACACTAACTATACAGCTCTGGCTCGCAGTAGATTTTCCTGCCTCCAAGTCACTAAAAGGCTTTTTATAAAATTCGTAATTGACATATCACTGTAATCTAACACTGTACCAATATGTCAATTCCCATTCTTGTAAAGGCTCCGCCTGCAAAAACATACACATACTTTGAGATCTTTCCAAAGAGATCATATGAAACCAGGTTTAGGAAAGATTGATTGCTTCAGTGGAAAAACAGGGGGAAACCTCGATAGTGGATGATTAGGGGATAAATTTGTGTAGATGCTAAAAAAAACTTTGTTCCAAACCAGAGCAGAACCTCAGTACGGAAGCAGTCTCAGACTCATTCTCCCATCTGCATTATAGGGATAACAATATTGGGCCACCTTACAGGGGTTTTGTAAGAATTTTACCATAAGAGTGCATGCAAAGTGCTTTGAACTAAGTGCTCAAATCAGTGCTAATTATTATTCAAAATCTTTCTAAGTATCCCCCAAAGTCAAATTAAAACAACATTGCAAAATCTTTAACATTTTTTTTTTTAAGCCAAGATCCAATCCTGAAATTTTGCTGAATTTTAAACTGGGTTCAGTTCCCCACTCCTCCACATGAAGTGTCCTAAATTTCAGTTTAGCTGTTTTGCTGGAGCTCCCTGCATTCGTTGGTGCACAAATGAAGCTCCAGCCAGGCTCAGTGGATTTTGTTTTCTCAGCGCTTACTCATGAATGCCTACCATTGGCTACTTTGCATTTGGATCCTCGCCCTGCATTTTCTTTCAGCCACTCAAACATTTTCGCTCTTTAAGGACAGGCAACTCATCTGTGATATTACATTCCCCCCTCCCCAACTGGCTGAAAACTTTGCTTCTGCTGCATGTCCATGATAATAAAAGCTGATGAGAAACAGCAGAGGCAGACCCACATAACGCATTCGAGCGGTGTGCGCACACTGTGGCTTGAGAAATAGTGAACGCTCTGTTAATGGTGCGAACCCTTGACGCTGGATCAGCAAGATTATATGTCTTTATTATGATTCCTAGCGAATTTCACTCACTGGAGGTTTATTTGTTTTTAATTAAAATAAAACTGATCAGGGCCAGTAAATTTGAGTCTGATTAACTGATCTCATGCAGCCAGCCCTTCTTTCCTTCAAAGGTGCTCTGACTAATGAAACCAACTGGAGGGGATGTGGTTGGAGGCATTCCGTAGCCACAAATACCCACAGAAAAGGTAACAGTGAACGAAATGGCACCTTTGATTTTAAGTTTGCAAATGCAGCTGTCTCATCACTCTCCTTCTGAAGTCGAATAACTGACAAACTGTGATGCGGGTATGGGCGGCTTTTTGCTATTCTTGCACCATTTTAGCCATGAAATAGTAAAGTGTTGCTACATTGATGTTTTGCATTCTAAAGTGCTGGGTGGGAAAAAATGTTAAAGGGAGTGCTCCCAGATGATCTGGAATTTTTAACCATTCCAACTTTTCGCAGACTTTTCTTCTTGGCCAGACATAATGCCTTACCCCTCCATGAATTCACTGACAGATTTTTGAAAACCCCAATCAAACAGAGAGTCTGCCTGTATGGAAAGGCAAAGACAGAAACACTTACCCATTTTTTATTCAGTTGTGATTGATATTCTTCTATAAAATCTTCTTTGATTAATCCATTGATTTCACACTTTCCTGTTTGTTCTCATGACTACCACTTAATCGATCTGCTGTTCAGTAATGATAAGGCTGTTACTCTCAGTAGTTTACTAAACAGCCACTTTGAAGATACGCCGAAAGTTATAATCAAGTTACGCCTAAATGCTCATTTGCATACAGGCGCTCTTTTTGCACTGGATTGGACATGTTAAAGGGAGGGAAATCTTTATTTGGGATTGGCGTCTCCAAACTCCAGCCCAGGCTATCTCGACTACTCGACAGTTCCCAAATACCGACAAGCCTTTATGTTGGCTTGCCTTCATTCAAGCCCAATGGCAGAACTTTTTGGCCACTTTGGGAGGACTCCATGTGCAGATGGACTTTGTAGCTGTGACACAGGGAGCCTGGACACCTTGCTCCATTGTCTATTGGATTGTCCAAAATTTCATAGGTTTAGAACTGTTATTTATTTATTTATTTGTTTGTTTGTTTGTTTGTTTGTTACATTTTTACCTCGCCCTCCCCAGCCCAAAGGGTGGGCTCAGGGCAGCTTACAAAATCCAGAACAATAGAATCAATAAAACATTAAAATACAATGTAAATACATTTAAAAATAACCCAATCAGTTCAGTAAATAGGGGGAATAATACTCCCCCCAATGGCACTAAAATCACAGAAATCGCTGTCTACAGCTCGATGGTTGAATCTAACCTCCCCCCAGAATGGGGGAAAGGGCTCAGCAGCGAGGGAGGGGAGAAAGATTGGGGCGGCATTTATATGGAGAACCGTCGCTGGCCTCAACCATAAGCCCAGTGGAATAGCTCTGTCTTGCAGGGCCCTGATCTCTCTGGGGAGGCTATTCCACCAGGCAGGGGCCAGGGCAGAGAAAGCCCTGGCCCTGGTCAAGGCCAGCTGGACACTCTTTGGGACATATTTGTCTCTCCCTCTCTAAAGGATCTGGTTAGCATTCCAGCTCATTGTAAACTACAGACCCTTTTGGCTGGAAGTGATCATGATATCACCCTGGCATTTGTCAAGTCTCCCCCCCCCACCATGTAATCAGATCTAACAGTCAGATAGATCTGAGCAACCTGATGCCCTGGATATCATAGGCATATTTATTGTTATTATTATTGTTACTATTTTTGTTGTTGTTCTATTGTTCGAACTGTTTGGGCTCAAGACTGTTGTCATAACAGCAGAGAATAAAGAAAGAAGAGGAAAGAAGCTGCCCTTTCCAGGCCGTGATCAACACGGAGACCCGCGACGAGCACAATCCCTGCCATTTGCACTGACTATCTTATGTGCGTTTTTTTAAAAATTAAAAAGTCAACTGTGCTGCATTTTCCATTTCTGATGAAACAGAGCTGCAGGGGGCATATGGAAGATCATTGCCCTTCATGCCCATTCCATAACTTTGAACTACCTTGCTGTGCTCACTATCAAGATAGCAAAATAGTGGATAGCGGGTGTATCCCTCCCCCACATTTTTAATACACACTTATGAATAAAATAGAGCTTCTAAATGCAGTCAGAATGTTTCTCCTCAATTTGGCTCAATGGACAGTGAAAGGTCCCTAGCGTAGCAAGGGCAACTGCCTTTCCAAAACCAACCAACAGATTCACACATGTAGCAGAACATCACCTGCCTCTTCCTGCTGAGGCTTCTGGGACATTAGAACATCTTTACTTCTCTTGGTGGGGGGAATAGCCTCCAGTCAGCCACAGAAAGGTAATGCCTTGGAGACACAGGTCAGTGCTTAGAAATGTAGGGTAGCCAACCTCCAGGTGGTGGCTGGAGATCTCCCACTATTACAGCTAGGGTTGCCAGGTCCTCCCTCTCCTCTGGAGGGAGAATTTTGGGGCAGAGGTAGGAAAAGATCACGTGGGCGCACGGCCACGCCAACACAATTGCTTCACTTCCAGTTTACAACCAGAAGTGCTGCATCGCAACGGGCCTTTTACCACTCAAACTGGGAGTTTGGGTGGTAAACGGCCCTTGCGATGCGGCACTTCCAGTGTACAACCGGAAGTGACATGGTGTGGTGGGCAGGCACGCGTACCCGCATTGCCCGCAGACCCTCAGCTGGTCGGGGGGCAGCCAGGGGGATTGGCAGGGGTTTGCCCGCCACCACCTGGCACTTGGCAACCCTAATTACAACTGATCTCCAGCTGATAAGATCAGTTCACCTGGAGGAAATGGCCACTTTGGCAATGGGACTCTATGGCATTGAAGTCCCTCCCCTCCCCAAACCCCGCCCTCCAAGGTAAGATGGAGTTGTTCTGCCAGGCTTATGGTTGAGGGCAGTGACGGTACCATTTAGAAGTTGGTGTCCCCCCCCTTCCCCCTCCTCCCTTCCCTTAATTCCCTCCCTTTTCCTTTCTGATGTTCCCTAGGTCCTCCCTTTTCCTTAAATGAGTACCTGCTTTGATACTCCCTCCATTCTCTCCCCCTCCCCTGAGACTCGCAACAGTTGAATAGTGGTCACCGTATTTACAACTCTCCCTGTAGGGATTCATATTTTGGTGCCACTGATATTGTTACAGAATTTAGCTCATTGTGTAAGAACATAAGGACATAAGAAAGGCCATGCTGGGTCCAGCAGTCAAGTCCAGCAGTCCGTTCACACAGTGGCCAACCAGGTGCCTCTAGGAAGCCCACAAACAAGACGACTGCAGCAGCACCATCCTGCCTGTGTTCCACTGCACCCAAAATAATAGGCATGCTCCTCTGATACTGGAGAGAATAGGTATGCATCATGACTAGTATCCATTTTTACTAGTAGCCATGAATAGCCCTCTCCTTCAATGTGTACAATGTTTTAATTTATGTATGATTTAATGTTTTTATTGTTCATGAAAATGTGTTGACATGATGTTAAGCCGCTCTGAGCCTGGCGCTGCTGGGGGAGGGCGGGAAATAAATAAAAGTTTATTATATTACGATTATATTATTACAAAGGTCTATGCACCAGCATGAAACACTCCAACCTAAACCACAACCATCAAAGCTTCACACCTTAACCAAAACACATCTGAGAATAAAAATCAACCAGAAAACATCAACAAAGAAGGATCTATTGTGTGCCTCACAGCCCAAAATCATGCAGTTTGACAGCAAGTCTCTCAGGTGAGAATTGTTTTGTGTTGCCTCCTAAAAAACAGCAAATAAGACTGAATGGGTGCAGGGGTATCAGCCTAGGTAAATAACTCTATGTCCCTCAAGCATGAATGAATTAACCCCTGGGTGGGATCGTCGGGCCAAGGACCATGGCACTGTGGGTTCAGCAAAAACATTATCTTACAGCCCATAGACATGTGGTTGTGAGATCCACCTTAACAAAAAAATACCAGCTGCCTGACAGTGAGGGGATGCTATGGTTATGAGGAGATGTGTAATTAACCCATCAACCAGAGGCCTTGGAAAGTACACCATGGGCTCGCCAACACCGTATGGACCTGACGCTGGACATTTGGTGTGCAGATGGGCGGGTTGATGATCTCTTGTGATATGTCTGGTAAAGAATCTATATTTCTTTAATACATGGATTTTCTTATCCTTGCATATTTCATTTCATGTACGTTATGTAAGATTAATAATGATATGTACTCTGACGATATTCATAGGGTAAATAAATTAATGCCTAATTATACATAGTATGTATTATGTAAGATTAATAATAATATGTACTATGTAATATTCATGGGGTAACTAAATTAATCTTTGTCTCTTGGAAGACAGGAGCCATGACTTTGGTGTAGGAGCCTTGACTTGGTTCTCCAGGGGCTGAAGATGCTCTTAGAATCCTGTGAGATGGCATGGAAGTTAAGAGCCACTGGGTGGAATGCAACTTGACACGTGGACTCAGATCAAGAGAGGAGATCCTTTGAGGAACTGATTGCGAAAAAGTAGAATACAAATCAAGACAAATATGCTAGTGACTGGAAACAGAAGCTTCCCCAAATTTTAGAAGTTAGTTGTAGAAGCCAGGGTACACTATCAACCATGGGAAATGCTCAAATGGCTACAGTCCTTCATAGACACTCACTAAACTGCAGCTAGAATAATAACATATAAACTCATAGCATCAAAACCCAGCAGAAAATCATACAAACCAACAATGACAAAAGCAATAAGAGCAGCAGTGGCAACAAACAGGCAATAGAAAAGTAACTGATACTCATTAAACATCCCCAACAGTCTGGGGAAAGTAAGAATGTTTTCGACTGGTATCAAAAATGTGGGATATTGAGCCAGTCACTTACTCTCAGCCTAACCTACCTTGCAGGATTGTTGTGAGAATAAAATGGAGGAGAGGAGGACAATGTAAGCTACTTTGGGTTCCCATTGATGAGAAAGGTAGGATACAGATGAAGTAAATAAATAATGCTACTGAATTTCATGACAACTTTGGTTCAAGAGCTAGCGTGGTGTAGTGGTTTGGAGGTGGTTTGGAGCGGAGGACTCTTATCTGGAGATCTGGGTTTGATTCCCCAATCCTCCACATGAGTGGCAGACGCTAATCTGGTGAACTGGATTTGTTTCCCCGTTCCTCCACATGAAGCCAGCTGGGTGACCCTGGGTGGCCCTGGGTGGCCCTGGGCTAGTCACAGTTCTCTTAGAGCTCTCTCACCTACCTCACAAGGTGCCTGTTGTGGGGAGGGGAAGGTGATTGTAAGCTAGTTTGATTCTTCCTTAAGTGGTAGAGAAAGTCAGCATATAAAAACCAACTCTTCTTCTTCTTCAATTTGAAGTTTAAATTTCTCTAAACTCGAGACAAAACTACTTATTTCCCTGATCTTTTGAATGAAATTTGCCAGGACTATCATGGTTAAAATCAATGCTTGGTTTTGTGTTAATGGGGCATAAACAATGTTGTAAATGGCATCAAGGAAACAAACAAAAACAGGAAATTTGTCAAAGCAAATATGGGATGGGTGAAAATGGATGTTCTAGAGCATGAATAAAAATTAAAACAAAGAAAAAACATGGATTTGTGGAGCCCCTCCCAAAGTTCAGGATATAAAAGAATACAGGATGCGTCAATCGAAGTAGTAATTATCTGGATATTTGTATATGGTTGTTCAAGGTAGAGTTAAGATTCGATGCCTTTGCAGATGCTATTCATTGTAATAGAGGAACCTTGCTAGCCTCTTGAAAACGGCATTATTGTCAAATGCAAATGCTGGCTGATTTGGAGATGCTGGGCCAAGCCATCAACAACAAGGTCCCCTTATTTTTCTGACCAGTAAGCAAACTTGGCCTGGAAGCTTTTGTAGAGTTTGAGGAGTACCAACCAGCCTCCTGCAGGCTATTATTGTTAAGAAGCTCTCTTGCTGGTCTGGATGGTTTCCTTGTACTTCTCAGCTTTGGGCCATGCTGAGTGATGGTGCACAGGCTAAATGGATGCCTTTTGCGAAGAAGAAGAAGAACAAGAAGAAGAAGAACAACAACAAGAAGAAGAAGAAGAACAAGAACAAGACACCCTGTGAGGTAGGTGAGGCTGAGAGTATTTGACTAGCCCAAGGTCACCCAGTTGGCTTCATGTGTAGAAGTGGGGAAACAAATCCAGTTCACCAGATTAGCATCCACCGCTCATGTGGAGGAGTGGGGAATCAAACCTGGTTCTCCAGATTAAAGTCCACCACTCCAAACCATCGCTCTTAACCACTACACCACTCTGGCTCTCCACACCCTATGTTCCAGACGCCCCCTGGAGCTCACTTCTAGAAACAAAAAGTCAAGGAAAAAGAAGCTCGGGTGATTCTGTGCATCTGTCATATTCTGGAAAAGCCCTTCATATCATCTCTGGTACATTGTTTTGGACGGCGGATGAATCAGAGGAGCTGCCGTGCAACAGAATTCGTCTGCATTTGTCTTGCACCTGCTAGGCTGGTGATAAGCACCAGTGAGAGACAGAAAAGTTCATTCTCTCCAGCAAGGTTACCCTTCTTGATGAGCATTAAAAAGATAGCTCTAAGCCATTCACAATTATGACCTTGACTAGGAAAATGTAAGTTAATAAGGCTTCAACAAATTATGGTCTTTTTGGTCGATTTGCCTAGTGAACTGTTAATTGTAAAACTGAAAGACATTATGTTCAGCTTTCTCTATCACATCTTTTGTGTTTTAACAGTGACACTTCATTGAGTGCAATTAACAAAGCCTGGGAGATTTATTAACACACTTCTTCATGGCCAATGATCCATTCCACTTAAGACATAACACTGTAAAATGCACATTATCTCCTTTTGGCACTTACAATAATGCTTCATGAACTAGGAAGGCATATGTTAAAGCAGATAAAATAGCATTATTAGCTGACAAATCTTACAATTTATTAGACAGTTAATTTATCAGCTTAAAAGACACTTAAAACAGCTGTGCCTTTAATGTCTTTTTAATGTATCCAGTAAAACTTGCATAATTGCCTGTAGAGCCATTTATTTTTAGCTATGTTGCAAAATGTCTGCATTTACTGTTTACATCTTCTTTAATTTTTCCTGCAAGGCTCATCATGCCAAGGCGCAAATCTCACCAACGCGGGGGCAGGTCATCAGCTGCAAGAAGTCTTCTCCATACAGACCGGTGCCCAGGAATGAGCTTAAAAAAATAGCATGCTGAGTTGCATTGAAAAGGTATTGCTTTTTATCTTTACCCGAAGGACAAAAACAGAGAAAGAGGGAAGGAAAGGGGGAGAGAGAGAGAGAGAGAGAGAGAAGGAGGGTGGAAAGGAAGGAACGAAGACATTAGAGGGGTGCTTCGCGTGGGAATGAATACAGGGACTGCGAAGTGCTGCTGGCAGAGATCAACAATGCCAGCTCTTTGCACTTCGAACCCATTTTCAGCCCCATGCCTGGGGTATAAACTAACAAGGTTCCAAGGCTACATTAGCAGAGGTGTTTCATTTCATAATTAAGGCAACAGCTCCCCGCGGATCAATTGTAGCAGACCTAAATACTATCTGCAAGGGAAGAGTGGGCGAGGATTCACATTTAATGACTCTGATGCATAAATTGGCTCTGTTTGTTTATGGCTCCCTAATTTAATGGAACCTTTGTTAGATGTTTCTGGCCTTTATTTTCTTTTCTCCCTCCTTTTTTAACAGACTCATGCAGTAACGATTGGGGGGAGAGGAAGGGGAAGGGCGGTCGAAACAAAAGATATCTGATTAATAAAAATGAAAAGGCAGGCATTGTGGTTTTCATTCATTGTCAGATTAGTCGTAATCATTGTATAAATATTTTAGCTCTCTGCTAGCAGAGGGAATGGAAGAGGTCCCAGTGCTGCAGATAAATGCCTTCAGGTTGTATGAATGCTAAGGAGATTGGCCACAATCCAGTACTGAGTTAGGCAAAGTCCAGCACACTGATTTTAATAGAATGAATGTGATCACATATGGCCTCCCTAGGAATATATATACATGATCATTGTAGGTAAGGTGGACAGCTGGCCAGGTATTTCTGTACCTGTAGAAGTTAGGTGCATGTATATAGTGCCATCAAGTCACAGCCGACTTATGGCAACCCCTTTTGGGGTTTTCATGGCAAGAGACTAACAGAGGTGGTTTGCCATTGCCTGCCTCTACATGACACCCCTGGTATTCCTTGGTGGCCTCCCATCCAATTACTAACCGGGGCTGACCCTGCTTAGCTTCTGAGATCTGACAAGATCAGGCTGGCCTGGGCCATCCAGGGCGAAGAAGTTAGTTAGAAGAAGGATTTTGACTGGCACTGCTGACTGTTGTGTTGTGGTGTTGCAGAGGTAAAAGTGTACCCGCCACAAGACCCTTTTCTTAACACTTGTGAAGGGTGCAAGAGTTTTATCCTCTGTCACATGTGGTCAAATTTAGAACCCCGTTTCTGAACTGATCTCTCATTCCAGAGAAAAATCCTACAAGCGGTTAAGAGAAAGCAGGTCCATTCCTAAGGTGGGCTCCCTGAAATGGATTTATTCCCCTTGGGCAGAGAGGTAGGATCCCTAAGGTCGTTTTATGCATGGGAGTTTCGTTGCTTGCTGTACCCACACTTTCCTGTTGGGAGTCTATGCACCAACAGTCTCCAAGCTCAAATCAGGAAGTATTTGAATCCCCGCCCCTTGAAATGCTGCTTCATAATTGGCTGTAGTGAGAGAAAAGTTCCCTCCCCCACAAACGAAATTGCCACATAAAAAAGCATTTTAAGCACATAAAACAAACAATGGAGCAATCTGAAAAGAAGGGGGGAGAATCGAAGCCTTGTTTAAAAAAGACTTTCTTCTGCTCAGAAAGAGCTCCCAGGAAGCAGGAAGCATTTGAATCCCCATCTCTGGACATACTGCTTTGTTATTGGCTGTGAACGAAACTAAGCTTGTGTGTCCCGCACTTTGCCTTGTGCACGGAGATTTCACCCAGGCTGAGCTCAGGATAGAGAGAAGAATTGGGTTAACAGAGGAACAGGAAGGTCCAGGATTTGTGAGGACTGGCAGCGAGGTCATCTCTAAGTGAGGGAAAACTCATGCATAACTCCAAGGTACAACTGAGACAGACGAGGGGTGAACGCGAGGGAATGTACCCATGCATAAATGACCTAAGTCTCAGGTTATGAGCTAAAGTTTCAGGGGTTTGGCCTTCTTCTCAGAATCACTGGAGAAACAAGCTAAATCTCAGAAATTTATCTAAATAAATACATAAAGAAAGGGGACAGAACTAGCAGGAAGGGCCCAGAGTGTGGGTTTGTTGGGAGGACAAAGTTAACATGGCACCTTAAAAGAGGAGGAGGAGTTGGTTTTTATACCCCGCTTTCCTCTACCTTAAGGAGTCTCAAAGTGGTTTACAATCACAATCCCATCTTCTCCCTGCAACAGACACCTTGTGAGATAGGTGGGGTGGAGAGAGTTTGGAGAGAACTATGACTGGCCCAAGGTCACCCAGCAGGCTTCATGTGGAGGAGCAGGGAATCATACTCCAAGCTCGGTTCAACCGCTCTTAACCACTACACCACTCTTCTGAAATTGCAAAACTGACATTCACGTTTGTGATAAACTGTTAACCATCTAACTTAGCAGGGGCGTGAGGACACTAAAATGTGAAAACAAAACAACCAGGAATGATATTGACACAGGCATACCTATATTCATTAAAGCAAGGTCTCATCAATTACCTTGCTAATTAAACCCCGCCACTTAATAGTGTGTTACTCAGGCAGAGGTAGTCATCTAATGAGCGGTGCTTTATTATTTGATTAGCACTGCATCGTTGATGAGTTTATGGTTATGCTGTCAATTGTTAGAGTGGAGTCTTTACCCCAAGTATAGTGTGAGCCTCATTTGTATAGCTTTTCCCATCTTCCCCATTCCAAGTAGCAATCAAGTTGCCACTTGTGGACTGTGAAGCAACCCTGTCTTCATGGGAAGATCTCTCCAGGAGCATGCCTATTACATTAGGTGCTGTGGAACACAGGCAGGATAATGCTGCTGCGGTCGTCTTGTTTGTGGGCTTCCTAGAGGCACTTGGTTGGCCACTGTTTGAACAGACTGCTGGATATGATGGGCCTTGGTCTGATCCAGCATGGCTTTTCTTATGTTCTCATGTTCTTATCATGCTATGGGAAGAGAGATGCAAAACCCAGTTTTATGATATTGGTTGTGCGGATTTTCTTCAAGATGTCTGCTGTGGTGACCCAGCGGTCCTTGCAAGCCTGGGGAGGAGCTCAGTGGCAGAAGGTCTCCAGCCCCCATCATCTCTAGTGAAAAGAATTTGGTAGTAGGTGATTTAAAAGGCCTTTACCCAAGACCCTGGAGAGCCGCTACCGGTCAAAGTAGGCTATACTAGTCTCGATAGACCAAATGTCTCACTCAGTGTAAGGCAGATTCATTTAGACAAGGGCTGTGGCTCAGTGGTAGAGCATCTGCTTTCCATGCAGAAAGTCCCAGGTTCAATTCCCAACATCTCAAGTTAAAAGGATGTCAAACAAGAGGGCTTCCCTCCCCATCCACCCCATCCACTTCTGATGTGCTAAAGCAAGACCATGCCATTGAGATCTAAATGTGGCATTAGAATCTCAACTCTTTAGTGGCCAGTTGTTCCTTGAACATGACTGGTACTTTAATAGAATCATTTCAGCCTCCGCTTCCAATCAAGAATCCATCTATGGTTTAATTGTCACTGGTGTGATCAGACGTAGACTTTTAGAAATGCAGGAACTTAGAAGCCATGCAAGTAGTAGATTTCCCCCCTTGAGTTGGGAGCCTTGGCCAAATAGACAACATATAGCACTATACGTGTCTAACTGCACCACAACAGCGTAGAGCATATATGCTTGCCAGGCTAAATGCCCTACCCTCCGCCTTGCTATATGGAAGATTTAATAAAATCCCATTTGCGGACAGAGTTTGCCCCTGCGGGAATCCCTTGTGCATGTCCTTTTCTATTTTTGCTTTTGTGCATGTAGCCAATACCAATTCATTGACCCACTGTTTATAAACAAGGAATGGCTCTCTGGTGAAATAAGAACATCCTATCTTATGACTGCACAAAACCCAAAAATAATTGAATCAGTGGCAAGGTTCTTACAGCTAGCAATCAGGTATCGTGAATGGTGTGTAGCTTTCCTTAATGGCTGATTTGGGATGGCTTTATCCAATTTTATTTATTTGTACTCAGTTTTACCCAAATGTATGTTCTTCCTTTTATATGCCAGTAAAGGCTTGTGTTGTGTGTCACTGGATTGGTGATAGACTGTGAGACTGTGTGAGTGTGGAGACTCATCAGAATGGTGTTCAAGAATCTTGTGACATCATTTCTGGTAATGTAACCAGAAGTGATGTCACCGCATATGATCCGACCTAGCGCATACTGCAGTGTGGTGATATCACTTCCCATTACATGGCCAGAAATGACATCACAATGGCAAGGGACACCATTCCAACCCTCGCATTTTCTCCCCGCTGCTCGCCAGAGTGAGAGTGGGCAACAGGGAAGACAGGAACTCCCCCATCCCCAGCAGGCAAGATCAAACCCTAGTTGGTGCACCTGTCTTGGTTGTACCATTCAGACTGTAGATGAGGTCTGGCATGCTTGAATGTTACTCCAAAGGAAAAGGAAAGAGTCCTCTGTGTAGAAAAATACCATGCAATAGATATGTATATATGTGTGGTGTATATGTGGTATATATGTGGTGTTGGAGGAGAGTGTTACGGATATCCTGGATGGCCAGTGAGTTATAGATCAAATCAAGCCTGAACTGACACTAGAAGCTAAAATGACTAAACTGAGGCTGTCGTACTTTGGTGACATTATGAGAAGACAAGAGTCACTGGAAAAGACAATCATGCTAGGAAAAGTGGAAGGCAGCAGGAAAAGAGGAAGACCCAACAAAAGATGGATTTAAGCCATCTTTTAAAGGAAGCCAAGGCCTCAATTTGCAAGACCTGAGCAAGGCTGTTAAAGATAGAACGTTTTGGAGGACATTGATTCACAGGATCGCCATGAGTTGGAAGTGACTTGACGGCACTTAACACACACATAGAGAAGACTAGGATAGAACATGCCTCCCTGACTTCTTTTTTCTGAGCAATGGGAATTTTTTTATGCATGTGGAGGAACCCCAAGTTCTGTAGGCTCCTGAAGTGAGACGCCAGAATCCAAGCAACCGCCAGCATATGTCTGAGTGAGAAGGGAGGACACTGTCTTTTTTCCTCTTTTTCAAAAAAAAAATTGGAGACAGCTATCAAATATCGAGTAACGAGGGTCACTTGAGTTGTGAAACATATGGTGTGCTTGAGACAGAAACTCCAGAGAACGTTGACCTATTTTGCAGGACGTGTATCCCGCTAGACGGAGAAAAGGAGGGGGGAATCTCTCACTCCTTCGATGCCAGCAATTTGTTGCGAACTTGAGTGGGCCTGAGAGCTCCTGTAAATGAACCCCCAATTGCTCTCTGTGTGAGCTCTAACCATGCCCTCTGTCCTAGAAGACAAGAGTTACAAATAGAAAGGGTAAAGACCAGTGAAGTCCATGTGGGTGGTCACGTTGAGTGGTGTTAGCTAAGAACTGGGTTCGGGGGGGGGGAACACATCTGGAGATGGGAGAGATATTTTGCCTGACCTTCAGAAGGGAAATGCAGGGTCTACTCCAGGGCTAGACCCTGCTGGGCCCAAAGACCTGTTTCCTTCATCTGAAATCCCAGAGTACAGGAAAAGGGATCTCATTCCAGCATCCCAATGGCTTGGAAGTCTTTTCAAAGAAAAGAAAACGTAACAGAGCTCGCATGGCGGAAAAACAACAACCGTCTTTCTTTTCCTTCCCCCACACCAAAAGATCTCTTGAGGGAATGTGTACATATACAAATGTGCAAAATTAGCATGCCTAAAACGGAAATGAAATTGTTCATCTGCATCAGTTGACTATAAGTGTATCTACACTACAAATCTATACTGGTTGTATACCATTTTAACTGTTACCAGTTCGCTCTAAGAATTGTAGCTTGGTGAAGGTGTCAAGGTGTTAGCTAGTTACCAGAGGAAGCTTCCAAAGTGATCTCCACCCCAATTTCTCCCTATATTTCTTTTGTTCTGAATTACTCTGTCTTGTTTCTGAAGTGGATGCAATCCCTCCCATTCTGTTTTTTAATTTCTGAATGTTGTACAGAGTTGTGAATGCATAGCTCACTATAGGCCTCACTTTCTGCAGTTCCTCTGTGTCTCTTACCCCCCCCCCCACATCTACATTCACATATGCACAGAGATAAAACATTGCAAAGAAGCGCTCTTGGTGTGCAGGGGTAGACTGGCCCTTTAGGAAGAAGAAAAAGAATGTGCTGCCAATAGCACTGTGCAAAAAAAAAAGGGGGGGTAAATTTTGGGTTCGGGTTTATTGGGCCCAATTTTTTTTGGTAAACCCGGAATAAGCCGAATACCCATACTGGTGAATTTTAGTATTCAGCTTATTACCGGGTATACCGAAAAATTCAGGACCATTTTTGGAAGTATAGTCCCCACATTTGCAGTATGGCAGCAAGGGACTCTCCTTGGATGGTCACCAAAGTTTGGTGAACTTTGGGATAGAGGGTCCAATTTTATGGGGTTGCAAAGGGGTTGCTCCCATCCTCCAGGCATTTGCAGATCAAACGGTCCATCAGTTTTTAGGTCCAGAAGTTCAGCATTGCTGAGGACTGGTAGAAAAAGCCGATTGGTAGGCTGGTGCCTCAAAGTCTGAGGGCTCCCTTCATATCTGGGGCGCATAGCATGATGTCCACGCAAATTAGCTTCCAAACTGAGGGAAAAGGCTTAAATGCAAGAAAAATAAGACACTGAAAACATTTCTTTTGGCGGCAAATGACATCCTGTGAACAGTCCTTTATTATAATAATAAAAAATCTGATTTCAAGACATGGTCACGGTGCAGGGAAATGAAGCCTCTACTTGAGCTGACCTTCAGAAGGTTTTTGGAGGGGGGTGATATCAGAGCCAGCCGAAGTCTTGACCACAGGGGCTGTCTGAAGGAGATTGCTCATCTGCATGGGTAAGGGAGTCTCCTTCGGAAGCCTAGTGGTCAGCAGCTGTTGAAGCCGGTTCTTTTTAGTTGGAGGGTATATCCCTCCAGACAAGACTTGGTGAGCCCCATCTTTTAAAAAACTATTATGCTTGATCCAGATCAACCCACTGAAAGGTTGGTCAGACCAAATTGGCTCTGATTACACGACCCTGACCTCAAAAGGGCCCCAACTATAGAGCCCTACAAAACCAGTCAAAAAAAATAAATAAATAAATAAAAAGGGGAGAAAGCACAGAGCTGTACCTCTGAGCAAAGGAGAATAGACAACCCTATTTGGCTTCAGGCAGATGCCCAGGTTTTGGTATTTGATAAACCCGAAGCCCGAAAATTACTGAAATGGCTAATTTCAGGTTTATTTTCAGTTCGGCTTTATCAGTATGCACAACTCTAGCTTCCACCTTAAGTGATAGAGAAAGTCGGCATATAAAAACCAACTCTTCTTCTAGTAATTTCTGGATGCCCTCTAAAGAGCACCATAAATAGAAGAGATATATAAATATTCTAAATAAATAAAATTGGATCGCTTTGTGGCTCTGCACAGTAGGTTTGGGGATTGTTTTGACATCCTTGAAACCTTGTAGGGCTATTTGTTCTGTCCAGTAAAGAGAATGATGAAGATGTGAAATCGAACCTTTCTTCAACAGAGGGAGAGAGTTTTCACGCTTTTAATCCAACTAGCTCAAAAGGAGAAAGCAACCTTTGTGTGACCGAGTCTCAAACTACACATTACATTTGCTTCTTCTAAGATCGTTTTAAAATGCCTTTTTTTCTTCCTTGTTTCCCCAGTGCAGCCCACTGGGAATGGTTCTGGGAGAAGAGAGAATGGTAAGGAGGCAAAAGCGCTGCTCTCCTGCCATTTTCCCACAGAAAAAAGCCACCTGCGCACTACTTTAGCCCGGCTTTAGAACATTCTCAAGGCTACGTTGTTTTAATTTGAAGATTCCAGTTTCTGACATGTGTTCTCCCAACCCGAGATGAATCTGCAGCCCCCTTTCCCTCAATCACATTTGCTAATGAAATTGGATTGAAATGTTATTAATATTAAAACTGATGCCTGATTTATTTTATTTTTTTTGTCAGTTGCATAGATCAGGAAAGCCAGTATTCAAAAACAAACCCTCAGAAAAAGGCATGTTCATATAACCTTATTTGTATATAGCTCAAAAGCTTAAGACTAAAAGCCAGCAAACAAGATGCTTTCATAGTATCAGGAAAGCAGTAGATCTCGTCCTTCTTTCCCCCTCAAAACAAAAGCAAGATGGCTTTTTAAAAATGCTGTTTGTTATAAAAAATGGTGGATTTAGGCAGGTGTTTTATAGTTTCCCCCTTGACCTCCGTTTGATGTGATCAGTATCAACGTGTCAGTCTGGATTTTCAGTCCACTTAATCATTTGCCTCTACCTGTCCCCTTGTTTGTTCCTATCTATACTTGGAGAAAGCCACGTTGCAAATGGTATTGAGTAAAGCAGGGTTCTGCACACCGCTGAACGCTCTCCCTTAACGCTAATAAAATGGTGATAAAAACGAAAACTGACACTTCAAACAGAATACAAGTCGGAGCTGGGACGGAAGCCGTCTGCATCTCTTTCTCTCTGTCTTCCCAGAGGTAACGTGTTGGGTTTTCCAAGAGAAAAGGGTGGGCATGTCAGATTTGTCTCCATTTGCATTCAAGACTAAAAACCCTCAGCAGGCAGGGAATATCTTTTAACCGACAGAATACAAAGAAACTAAAAGCCGATTGAAACAGGATGGCTTTGAGTGCTCTCCTGAAGAGTAAAAGGGATGTGGTAAAATGTGGCGCATGGGGAGCAGATTTCCAATTATCTTGGTGCCACCACTGAGGAGACCCTGCCCCTAACCATCTTCGAACTGTGGGGAAACAAAGTAAGGAGTAGGTTCATTTTCAAAGAAGATAGTCTTTAGAGCCCATTCCTGAGGTGGAGGGCGTAAACTGCTCAGGAGACGGCGTGACCCCACAACCAGCGCAAGTGCCTCTTATTCTGTGATAAGAAACCCTTACAGTGATGGCGGGGTCAGTTCCATCGGTGCCTGGGTACCACGGATCTGCAGGCCACTCCCCTGAAGGCACAGACTCTTCAGGACGTCAATCCCAGAAGAGACATGCAGCGCCAGTGTGTGTGTGTGTGTGGGGGGGGGGTGTTCCCACGGCATTCCTGGGGGCAAAGCTGACATTAGTCAGCTTCCAAAGCCCCTCCAGGCCGGGATGTCCGAGATCTTCCCCTACAAAACATGTACATTCGAGTTGACATTGTTCTGTTCTGCAAACCTGAATATATTCCTGGAATCAACAGCATTGATGCACCAGCTTTTTCCTGGCGCAGCCTCATGGTTCTCAATTGGGGAAAATGCCCCATTTTTTACTTTTTTAATTTCAAAAAGTTTTTTTTTTTAAGCCTTTTGACGGCTGGAGAACCTTATTGGAGGCGCCGTGTCCATGCCAAGGCCACGCCGCCCCTGGCCGCCGAAAGGTTCAGGAATGGGCTGCCTGACAATCATCCTTGCTTGGCTTGGCTATTTCCCATGTGATTCCAAGAATATATTCAGGTTTGCAGAACAGAACAATGTCAACTCGAATGTACATGTTTTGTATGGGAAGATCTCGGACAACCCTGAGAACAGATAACTGGGCAAAATATGCCTTACAATATTTTGTGTCTGTTTTGCAATTAGACTTGATTTACTAGTGACATTTTAAAAAATCAACAATCTGGACCTATTTAAAATCGATACAGAATTTTTTTAAAGAAGAGGAATATACCCTCAAAACAATGGCCTCAAACCTCAGCGAATTAAAATAGGATTACTGTAACCTAGGGCCCTAGCTCTGGGCAGCCTAATTTGCATCCTATACAACTGTTATGTTGATTGTGTAAATCAAGCCCTGCTAATTTTTCTTCCCAAAGAACATAGTGGGAAAGCTGGGGGGGGGGATGCTGGGGGGAAAGCGGCTGGGTTGTACTGTCCTTGCTTCACTTTTCCAGCAGTAGCTCTCCAATTAATTTAAAACAGAGCAGTCTTTCTTACTGATTAATTTATAATATTATATTACTCTGCTGCGTAGGTTAATAACTGTTTAAGGCAGCATACAAGCTTAATTTGAAACAATGGTCTGTAATGTGTTGGCCAGATGTGCCATAGCACCTCCCAATGGTTTCCTGAAAGGTAAGTGCCGTATGGACAGCCAGTGTGGTGTAGCGGTTAAGAGCAATGGATTCTTATGTGGAGAACCCGATTGGATTCCCCACTCCTCCACTTGAAGCCTGCTGGGTGACCTTGGGCTAGTCACAGTTTTCTCAGAACTCTCTCAGCCCAGCCAAACCACCTCTGAATGTTCTCTTGTCTTGAAAACCCTATGGGGTTGCCATAAGTCAGCTGTGATTTGATGGCACACACACACACACACACACAGAGAGAGAGAGAGAGAGTACCATCTGTTTCAATGGGATTCACCTCCAAATATGCTTAATATCGATTACTAATTGTCACTTTGATCCCCCCATTCTTCCACATGTGATCCCCCATATTTATCCTCACAGACACCCTATAAGGTAGCTTAGGACATGAATTGGCATCTACTTCTACCCACCAGCAGTTGAAATCCATTGGACAAGATAGCCATTCCTATCAATGTATTCATTTATTTACTTTATTATAGCCCACCTTTCTCCCCAATGGGAACCCAAAGTGGTTTACATTGTTCTTCTTTTTCTGTTTTATCCTCACAGCAACCCTGTGAGGTAGGTTAGGCTGAGAGTGTGTGACGGGCCCAAGGTCACCCAGCATTAGTTTCCATGGCACAAGTGTGGATGTGAGCCTGGGTTTCCAGCACCTTGGATTTGATACTTTAATCACTACACCCCACTCTCCATTAAGACATTTGTTTTAACAGGATACAGATGTGACCCCTTTGTAGTGAGGCAATTATCCTTGGGGGTGCAGCCCAACTATTTCAATATCCCTTACACTTTTGACTTCACTTGCTAATAACTGCAGGTGAATTTTTTAACACATGTATTTTCTGTGCTAGTACTAACCTCTCTAGTTTATTGCCCGGCCAACAAAGCAAGCATATTGTTATCTCTTTGAGGGTGCTGTATTTCTAGGTTGTTGCCTGTGGGTTCAACCGCTTTTCTCTACCGTTGCAATACATTCTCTCTCAATCAGGTATATTTTACCTTTTTTCAAACAGAATGGCTAACTATCTCTGCAAGAATCTCATTATTGCTGAAGCTCTCCTGAAAGGCTGCTTTACAGTAAACCCACCAGGCATTAGGTTCCCCTTTGCACTAAAGTGCTTGGCACACAAGGAAATCCTTGATATGATCTCAGAGAAGTTACCACCGTATTCATTAACACTTTTCAGGGCTTCTTCTAGGTCTTTTATGCATGGTTGTTTCACTCGCTGTCACCCCTCCAACAACTTCGGCTCTTTGTGTTGATTAAGCATGCCGTTTCGGACTGTCAGAGGTTGCCTCGCTCTCCCCCTGTGTTTCCCTGCATTTTGCCTGTGTTTTCAAATTTGAGATAAAGCAGGTCTCTGAAAACGCAGGCAAGACACGGGAAAAGGCCGGGGGAGAGGGAGGCGACCTCTGATGGTCGGAAACGGCATGCATAATCAACACAAAGAGCCGAAGTTGTCGGAGGGGTGACTGCGAGTGAAACAGCCATGCATAAAAGACCCTAGTGAGGTGCCCAAAGTTCAGGGTTACTACCCTGAATGAATTACTGTTGTTTACATGGGCAGTGAATCACACATTGTTTATATCTGACCTTGGTGTTACAGTGGAGTTGCACTGAATTTTGAATGCCATTCTGCAACACATCCATGGTTTTGTACCTTCCCTGAAATGCAGATGTGTTCTGCTTTGCAAAATTTGTTTACGATACTTGAGAAATAATCCATTATGAAGGAACCGAACCGCAGGCTATTGACTCTTTTTTTGTGTGTGTGCTATAAAGTCACAGCTGATTTATGGTGACCCCGTAGGGTTTTCAAGGCAAGAGAACATTCAGAGGTGGTTTGCCAGGGCCAGCCTCCATGTCATGCCCCTATAGTATTCCTTGGAGGTACACTACCAAAAGTCAGGGGCACCATTTCTGCGGGCTATGTGGGAGGAAATGGTTGCAGTAGGGTGCAGGGATGAAGTCAGTGTGGGGTAGATGTGGCCATTGCCACCTCTGGAGCTTGGTTTCAGAAGAGGAAAATTTCTGATTAAAAACAACAGTGGTTTTCCCCACAAAGTGGTAATATTCCAAACTCTACCCACCTGTTCTACCCAAGATCCCACCTGACTCAGGATGAATTGTTCAAGAGCACTATCATCCTTATTACACTGAAACCATCCTGGGGGGGTGGAAATCCCTCTTGGACAATTTCATATGAATGAACAATTAACTGCTCTTATTCAATCAATAGATTTCTAACATTAACCATCCTAAAACATAGACCTTTGCCATTATAAAATTTAAAATTACAAGTGGAGAACATGCAGGGAGCATGTCATTCTCTCCTCCCCCACTATTTCCTCTTTCCCGTCCCTAAAACCTCCACAGCCTCTCCCATTTCCTTGCTCCCTCCTCTCCTTCTCACCCACTAGCCAACATACCTTTCATCTGCCCCTCATCTTCAGCTATATTTATTATTTATTTACTTCATTTATACCTTGCCTTTCTCCACAATGGGGCCTCAAAGCAGCCTAAATCATCCCCCTCCATTTTATCTTCACAATACTCCTGTGAGGGAGGTTAGGCTGAGAGTTTGTGACTGGCCCAAGATCACCCAGTGAGCACCATGGCAGAGTGGGGATTCAAACCTGGGTCTCCCAGATCCTAGTATGAATCTCTGACCACTATACCACACTGCCTTTTGTGAAGTAGAAGCTGTTAACCGTGGTAAGCAACTAGTCCTGGATGAGTCATAAGGGTCATGCAGTATCAAGTTGCTGGTTGTTTCTGCCAGGACAGGCTCTGATGAGTTCTCCCTCAAAAACCAAAATAACCATGGAAAGTGCCCTTCCCCCCAACATTTTTCTGACAGAAACCAAGACTTGAAGTCTGGCAGTACTGTTGTGGTTGCCTAGAAATGGCCACTAATGACTTTCATTTTTTAAATCTACAGGAGTTCTTGCTATAATTTTTTGGGCTTTAATCCCCCAAATATACTGTATATATTTCTTAAAAAGGTAAAGGTCCCCTATGCAAGCACTGGGTCATTCCTGACCCATGGGGTGACGTCACATCCCGATGTTTTCTAGGCAGACTTTGTTTACGGGGTGGGTTGCCAGTGCCTTCCCCAGTCATCTTCCCTTTATTCCCAGCAAGGTGGGTACTCATTTTACCGACCTCGGAAGGATGGAAGGCTGAGTCAACCTTGAGCCGGCCACCTGAAACCAACTTCTGTTGGGATCGAACTCAGGTCGTGAGCAGAGTTTGGACAGCAGTACTGCAGCTTACCACTCTGCGCCACGGGGCTCCTTAGACTTAGCTATATATTTCTTAGACTTAGCTATATTGATGAACCAAAACAGACTCTTTCATTCCTTTTTCACTGCAAATGTCACCATGGTCATCAGCAGTGCCAGAGTCAGCAGTGGGCAAGGTGAGGCGCATGCTGGGGGTCCACTCCGGCTGTGAAATAATTCTGTTTCTCTTCTCACACTGCAGACTTCACACCACTGTAAAGGGGAGAGTGTCTGTCAACTTTATTACATTATGGTGATGGATTATTTGAGAGAATAAAAATTCTGCTAAGCTCCCACCAAGGTGCCAAGGGGACAATTTGTCCACTTTAATCACAAACACTCCCCCTCTCTCTTTGTTAACAGTAAATCAGTGGACATCAAGGAGAATTTTCTGAATTTCCGTATGTCACAGGCACAACAAGAAAAGTTCTTGCAAGTATTGTGTTGGACAGGATGGCAGAAAAGTATAGATTTGGAGGGGGTCTAATATTTGTGCCCCGTGTTATGATAACATTTGCCAAACGAGTGCAAGACATTGTTCTAGATTTCCCCCCCCCCAAAAAAAATGTTCTTTGTACCATGCTCTCCCCACTAGGGCTGTCAAAAAAAAAATTCGGTACAGTTCGGATTCGGCCGAATTTGACCCTTGTGGGTTCGGTACGTGCCGAAGTCCGAACTCCCCCGCTTCGGATCCCCGGTAATTCGGGGGGATCCGGAGTTCGGGGGAAAATTCGGCCCCAGCGCGCCTTCAGAGGAATTCCCTGAAGGCGTGCGGGGGCCCTTTAAACTGACCTGCGCCTCCCAGCTGGGAGGCGCAGATCAGTTTAAAGGACAGCCCGCACCTTTCAGCGGAGCCCGCTGAAAGGTGCGGGCTGCCCTTTAAACTGACCTGCGCCTCCCAGCTGAAGGGGGGCCGAATTGGCCGAATTTATTACCGAACTCCCGAACTCGCTGAATTCGGCCCCCCCGGTTGCCTGCCAGTTTTGAGTTCGGATCCGTCCGAACAGAAAATCACCGAATCAGGGGAAATTCGGTTGATTTTCAGTTCGGACCGAACCGAATTGACAGCCCTACTCCCCACAACTGAAATTTTGAGCACAGTCCTGAAGGGTGGGGTAGATCAATGTGCCCGGGAGCGGAAGAGCCACACCGCCTCCTCCAAGGCTTCTCAGCCACCACAGAGCCTAAAAAAATCATTTTTAAAAAAGGGGGGATTGCCGCATTGAAAACAGTGAGGCTGTACCACCAAATAAGGTGGCGCAGCCCCACCACAACTCAAGGGGGCGTTCCCGGGGCGAAAGGGCTGTGAAAGCTGCCTAAAGGCAACTCCACCCCCAGGAAATGCCCTGGAAAAGCCCCCACACACACACACCAGCGTGGGCTTTCCCTTCTGGGAAATCCCAACCAGTGCGGCTTCGTTGGCAGTAGGGTTGCCAGGTCTCTCTTCACCACTGGCGGGAGGTTTTTGGGGCAGAGCCTGAGGAGGGCAGGGTTTGGGGAGGGAATTCGATGCCATAAAGTCCAATTGCCAAAGAGGCCACTTTCTCCAGGTGATCTGATCTCTGTTGGCTGGAGATCAGTTGTAATAGCAGGACATCTCCGGCTACTTCCTGGAGGTTAGGAAACAAGAAATCTATGCTGAAATAATATAGACTAATGAAAAAAGCAGCATGAGGCTCATATATACAAATGATAAAGCAAGACTAACTATTGGACCTCCGGGTCTCTTGGTCTCGCCTCCACAACGGAGGTGAAGACTTCGGGTAGCCTCTGAGCACTTTCAGGATGCCGCCATGATCTTCACTGAAGCAACCGCTCTTGCCTTTTGCGTCCTGTTTGAACTCATACTCACCAACTCGCTTTGGGACTTGTATTCCGTGGTCTCTTTCGTCTTTTGGACATTTTCACAGCTTGAGTAATTTTGTGTTTGTATTTTCATGAATAAGGCATATTATAGAGAGCATTAACTGCCAGGTAGTAGCAGGAGATCTCCTGCTAATACAACTGATCTCCAGCCAACAGAGATCAGATCACCTGGAGAAAAATGGCCGCTTTGGCAATTGACCTCTATGGTATTGAAGTCCCTCCACTCCTCAAACCCCGCCCTCCTCAGGCTCTGCCCCAAAAATCTCCCGCCGGTGGTGAAGAGGGACCTGGCAACCCTATTGGAAATGGAAACCCTAGCTGGCAGCAGAAATCAGCAGCGCCCAGACGCCAGTGTGTTTGGCCCCGGGCCGGCGTAGGTGTCACATTGGCTCCAAAGGAGCTCCCCCCCCCACTTCAGGAACATACTGCCCATGTTGGTGCATGCAGCAGACAGTTCTGGCTGGGCAGATGAAGCTTCCATTCTCCGGTTTTCAATCATGGTGTTATAGATTCATTTCTATTCTGTATGCACACTGTACAATTTTGCATGCAAATTATGCAATATTTATATTGTAATGCATGCCATTTGTGCATATATGTTTGCGTATACATATGTTTACTGGGCGTAGGAATAAATTTTGGGAAATAGGCACAATTGATGGAGGAAATCTGGTGCAAACAAATCGAAAATGGCAACGCCCCCTGCACTCATCTGTTTGGAAGTACTTTGAACATGCTTGTGGACTTCTTTAGATCTACCCTTCACATTGGAATTTTACATTCTGGTGCAATTCATAACCAGAGATGTACAGAAGGTGCTGGGAGAGGGTATGAAGAGTACATGTTTAAAGCATCCCCAAAAATACTACAGGGGGGAAAAAAGACTTCATTAGCATGTAACTCCCACAGAATTGCCCAAAGATTTTCTTTTTATGTATGAGGCACTTAATGAACATGATTGCCCATGGCAAGTTAAATATCAAATAATTCTTTAAAGTGCTAAGAGACATTTATAAGTGTGGTAATTGATATCTAACTAGCTAAAGCTCTCTTAATAAATGCCTAGACGTTCTTTAAAATTTCAAAGTATTAATTATGGAGGCGCATTTGCTGTGATTTATTGGAGCCGCGGCTGTGTTACTGTTTCTGTTCAAAGCCTCTATATGTGACATAAGAATTGAAAGGTACTGATTTGAGTGAGTGATGAAAGGGGGTCTCTACAGAACGCCCAGGCAAAATACACAGGCGTTTGAGGAAGAGGGAAGAGAAATATTGTCACCAGCACGTCTCTGCGCAAATACCAAAAGAGAAAGAACAGACCCTTGTTGCATTCATCGGGAAAAAGCATTTGGCCACATTTTCAGTGCCTTAGAAGTGAACTGCATTTTCGGGGGGGGAGGGGGAATCTTGTACAGTCCATCTGGGATTACTCCACTTGAGAAGGCCATTTTACACTTCATGCAGAGGTAAACAGTCTTTTGATACTAAGGGCTACCAAGTCCTAGAGGCTCAAAGTTCATGTTAATGGAAGGAAGAGCCACGGTCAGCCATTTTCTCCAGGAGAACTGATCTCTATTGGCTGGAGATCAGTTGTAATAGCAGGAGATCTCTAGCTAGCACCTGGAGTTTTAGTATAGTATAGATTCAATGATTGAAACGTGTGCTGTAACAACGTTAGTTATAAAAGAATAAAAAGTAAATTGCAGGGAAGCAAAAACACCTGAAGACTTGTTATCCAGCCGGATCATGTTCTTTATTATTTTCGTTTCATTGATGAGTTGTTCTGTATCTTGGACTCTGCAGATTCCTATGATCCCTTTCTCAACATTCTGAATTCTCTTAATCTCCATTTGAAGTTCACTGGCCATTGTGATCCACAATCCATTGCTTTTTTAGATCTGATGGTCTTTAAGACCATGGAGAATGCCGTGGCTGTATAACCTTACCATAAGCCTACGGATGTAGGGGCAGGGTTGCATTTCATGTCCAATCACCCTTTACACTTATGTCGCAACTTACCTTTTAGCCAACTCTTGAAGTTTAAAAGGAACACTACTTTTCCGTCTGACTTTCATTCAGTGGCTCAAGACCTATGCCAAAGACTAAAACATAGGGGATATGAAGATTCTACCCTTTCATTAGCACTTACTAAGGCAGCTCAAAAAGATAGGGGGACGTTACTACAACCATCTCACTGGTTGGATAACAAGTCTTCAGGTGTTTTTGCTTCCCTGCAATTTACTCATTTAACGCATGAAATTCAACGAATCATTCGTTGCCATTGGCATGTTCTTTATAATGTTCCAGGGTGTTCAAAACCTCCTACTTTTGGCTTGAGAAAAACTAAATCATTGAGGAATTTTTTAATTAAGACAGATAGACTCACTGGCAAGCCGGGAGTCAATATCCGGGGACATTACAAGTGTGGCACATGCGCGATGTGCCGCTTTTGTCTTCCTATTAAGGAAGTCAGTGCATCCAGCTCTAATTTTAAATATACTCTTCAAAACTTCACTAATTGTGCCTCCAAAAATGTTATTTACGTGATTTTCTGTCCTTGTTTAAAACTTTCTATTGGCTCAACATCGCGCCAATTAAAGATTCGGATTAGTGAGCATAGAACTAGGATCCGTTCGAAAACTTTGGAAGCGCCACTCATTGAACATTATTTACAGCAGGGACATTCGGAGAATGATATTTTATTTTTTGCAATATGGCAGTACAGATCAACAAGAGGACATTACCAAAATATTACACCAGCAAGAATCTAAGTATATCTATCTGTTCAAAACGCTATCTCCTGCAGGATTGAATAGTGAGTTTGACCTGTCCAGTTTCCTTTAAGACATTCCCTAATTGGAATCTAACACAGCTGTGTAGGTAGGACCTTTTGCTTCTTAACTGCATGTTTGGGAAGGGTTGTCTTACCAGCTATCAGAGATAGAAAGAAACCCTTGGGGACGCTGGTCATTTGGGGTAAGCATTGTGGAATATTTTATTGTGAATTGTTACTGATTATGGTTTGTATTATATGTTTTTGACTATTGGGCTTGTTATTTTGCCTTCTAGAGGTGCGGTGCACCCAATTGTCATATCTAAGTGTTAAAATATTCCAATTCACAACTGAAGAAGCATCCGCGAAACGAACACCGAATCCGGAAGTGTCGTTTTGTTCCTTCTTTCCACCACTTGCTGTTTCCCTTGGAATTCTTTTTGGCATGGATGGTGGAGTAACCGTCATATGATTTGGATGTTTTTTTCATTTATATCGAGAGCAGTACATGGTGAAGTAACCAACTTTTGAAGTTCTTGTACCTCCTTTGGACATTTGGACATTTCTATACTTTGTATGAATTATTTGGACCTTATTTTTGTCTGCATTAAGGGAAGTATATGGTGAAGTAACCGACCTATGATTTAATATTCATTTATGTACCTTGGACTAGTTGGAGTTTCTGCATTGTGTGTATAAATTGTGAATATATTTTTTTGATTGTTTTGAGCTTGGGTGCTGTTTATTCTTTTATAAGTACCTGGAGTTTGGCAAGCTTAATGATAAACTCTTGTTGCATGTGAGATTGCTTTCTGGTAAGTGGATTTATGTTCACTACCTGTATGATCAGAATTATGTGCGCACTGGTGGGAAAATGTAATTTTGCAAAGCTCTCTGGTAAGACTAAGAAGGGAAATGGATGTAATCCGTTTCCAGTTTGTGAAAGTCTCTACAGGAAATCAGTGCTATCAAATACCCCATCATCTTTTGGGACTACAGGAAAGAAACCAGGTAGTGGAAACAAATTGCTTAGCTGAAAAGCCCCTGCCAAGTATGTACCAGGAGGGTGGAACTATACGATGTTTGTAAACCTAAGGGAAAACTCTAACACTATTTATCTACCTGCCTGCCTGCCTGCCTGCCTGTCTGTCTGTTTGTCTATCTTAGGGAGAGCTCCTGCTCTCCTTATTTGTTGACCGTTGGCCTGCTGAAGGCCAGCAGATTTTTTTTTTAAAATGCACCACACCACTGGTGTGACGTCACTTCCAGAGAATACCCGGAAGTGACATCACATTACCAATGTGGTGCTCTAGGATTTAGGGAGAAGTATGGTTTTACCATAGAGTTTTGCCCAAATCCTAGAGCATTGCATCAACGGCAAGCTGGCAATGTGATATCATTTTCAGTATTCCCCAGAAGTGACATAACAATGCTGAAGCAGTGCCATTTTCCTCCTCCACTGCCTCCCTGCCAGCCATTGGCTGGCAACTGTAATCTATCTATCTATCTATCTATCTATCTATCTATCTGTCTGTCTGTCTGTCTGTCTGTCTGTCTGTCTGTCTGTCATCTATCATCTATCTGTTGCTGAAAACCACTGTGGTGTAGCACCTACAAATCTAGATCATTACCTCAGGTGGTAAAGATGAGGAAAGTGGGGAGCACACATTAACATTGTAAATAATGTTCATAAGTATTTATCATAATATTAATCCCTCCCTACTTCCCCTTGCATGCCTCCTTCCTTGCTGATTCACCTTGCCATCTCTAAAAGGGTTATTAACTGGCAAAGGTGAAAACAGAAGTGTAAAAATGGCTGGCTGGTGTCACAAGTCTTTTAAAAAGACTTCTCCATTCCACACTGCTGCTTTTCCTCACCCCAAAAGAGGTAATTGCATGACAATTAGATTAATATCTCTTACGTCCTTATTAAACTCAATAAGTGGTACTGTGCAAACAACTGATATTAAATTAACATTATCATCCCACTAAGTTTTAATTAAAAGTTCATTTAAAATCACCTCCCATGTTATCACTCATGTTAATATGGATTTGTGAGTGTGTGTGGGGGTGTGTGTGCAAATGTTGTGCTATTTGGCAGTGAAAGGTAGAGAGATCAACTGTGGGCAGGTTCACATGGCAAAGATTTCCTACACAGAAATCATACCTTCATAGGAAAATCATTTATGACTCATCACATTGTGGAGTGTAGGGAAGAATTTTGAAGGGGGCAATTTTATCATGCTCTGTAATCACATAGAGGGTGTGAAACATTTGCCTTTGTAAATAAGGCTTCGAAATCCTACAGTCAAGAAAAAAATGAAATGAAGCAGGAGAGGTACTCATAGAATCCGTGAAGACAGTGATTTGTTCATTGTAAACACATGTTTTAGGCAACGGGATAGACGATTGGATATGTGGACATCACTGGATGGCCAATATAGAAATCTAATAGATTACATAATTGGAAGCAGAAAATGGAGAAGCTCTATTCTCTCTGCTAAAGCAAGACCATGAGTCGACTGTGGTACAGACCATTAATTGTTAATATCGAAAATTAGAATAAAGCTGAAGAAAAACACCAAAGCATTCATAGTGCAAAATTCAATTTAAGCAGTATTCCTGATGAGTTTAAAAACCATGTAAAGAACAGATTTGCATTACAAAGTTCGAGTGAATGTGAACCAGAAGAACAATGAATTGAAAAAAAGATATTATCAAGGAAGAATGTGAGAAGAAGAAGAAGAAGAAGAAGAAGAAGAAGAAGAAGAAGAAGAAGAAGAAGAAGAAGAAGAAGTGGAAGAGGGTTTTCTCTACCTTTAAGGAGTCTCAAAGCAGCTTACAATCACCTTCCTCTCCCCACAACAGACACCTTGTGAGGTAGGTGGGACTGAGAGAGTTCAGAGAGAACTGTGACTAGTCCAAGGTCAGCCAGCAGGCTTCATGTGCAGGAGTGGGGAAACACACCCGGTTCACCAGATTAGAGTCCACCACTCATGTGGAGGAGTTGGGAATCAAACTTGGTTCTCTAGATTAGAGTCCACCGTACTTAACCACTACACCATGCTAGCTCTCTCTATTCCTGTTGCCAAAAAAAAAAAAAAATGGAAATCTTTGATGGATGACTGAGGAAACCCTTAAAATTGCTAGACAGATGAGAAGCAAAAGTAAAAGTGACAAAAACAGAATCAAAAGTCTAAATGCAGCCTTCCAGTAACTTGCACCTAGAAACAAAGAGAACTATTATAATAACTAGAACAACAAAAAAGGAAGAACAACAAAGAGAACAACTAAAAAAAGGAAGAACAAGAGCTCTGTTCCACAAGATCCAAGAAATCAAAGGGAAATTTAAGGCATGGTTGTTTATGTGTTAAGTACCATCAAGTTGCTTCCAACTCATGGTGACCCTATGAATCAAAGTCCTCCAAAATGTCCTAACTTTGACAGCCCTGCTCAGATCTTGCAAATTGAGGGGTGTGGCTTCCTTTATTGAGTCAATCCATCTCTTGTTGGGTCTTCCTCTTTTCCTGCTTCCTTCAACTTTTTCTAGCATGATGGTCTTTTCCAGTGACTCTTGTCTTCTCATAATGTGACCAAAATACGATAGCCTCAGTTTAGTCATTTTAGCTTCTCGGGTCAGTTCAGGCTTGATTTGATCTATAACCCACCGACTTGTTTTTTTTTGGCAGTCAAAGGTATACGTAACACTCTCCTCCAACACCACATTTCAAAGGAATCTATTTTCTTCCTATCAGCTTTCTTCAATGTCCAGTTTTCACTATCCATACATAGTATTAGGGTATACGATGGCATGGTTAGGCATACTGAAAGATCAACACGGAAATACATTACCTGAACAGGACAAAAAAAAATTAAGTGGGAACAATACACTGAAGGATTATACAGAAGAGAGGAAAGGATGACAGATTCCTTCCAAGAAGAATCTTTTGAAGAAGAATCTACAGTTTTAGAAAGTGAAGTGAAAGTTGTACTCAGATAATTGGGAGAAACAAATCACAAGGAGCAGATGAGATATTAGTAGAGCTATTCCAAGCCACAGCAACTGAGTCCATCAAAATTTTAAAAAGAATACGCCATCAAATACGGAAAACAAAACAGTGGCCCACAGACTGGAAATGGTCAATTTACATTCCAATTCCCAAAAAAGGAGATATCAAAGGTTGCAGCAACTATCAGACCATCACATTAATTTATCACGCATGTAAAGTGATGCTCAACATCTTACAACAAAGACTGTTGCCATATGTGGAACAAGAAATGCCTGATGTTGAAACTGGAATCAGAAAAAGGTAGAAGCACTTGGGATCGTATTGCAAATTTACATCGATTACTGCAGCATACAAGAGAATTCCAGAAGAAAATCTGCTTGTGTTTCATAGAGTACAGTAAAGTTTTTGACTGTGTGGATCATGAAAAGCTATGGCTGGTTTTAAAGGAAATGGGTGTGCCACAGCATTTGAAGGTAGAGTGAAAATTGGGGGGGGGGAGCATTATGAATTTGAGATATTCTGATGATAGCACATTACTGGCAGTAAATAACAAAGGCTTGAAACTACTTATGAAAGTTGAAGCAGAAAGTGCCAAAGCAGGACTACAGCCGAACATCAAGAAGACAAAAGTAATTACTACTGGGAAATTACTCAACTGTAAGGATGACAATGAGGAAATTTAAATTGTTGAAGACTTTCTATTCCTTGGCTCCATCATCAACCAAAGGGAGACTGCAACTGAGATATCAGAAGGAAATTGAGACTGAGAAGGGCAGCCATGAAGGAGCTAGAAAAGATTCGTAAGTGTAAGGATGTGTCACTGGCAACTGAGATCAAGTTAATTCATACCATAATATTCCCTATTACTAGGTATGGATGTGAAATCTGGACAATAAGGAAAGCTGACAGGAAGAAAGTAGATTCCTTTGAAATGTGGTGTTGGAGGAGAGTGTTACGGATACCGTGGACCGCCAAAAGGACAATTAAGTAGGTTCAAGATCAAATCAAGCTTGAACTGTGCCTAGAAGCAAAATGACTAAACTGAGGCTATTGAATTTTGGTCACATTATGAGAAGGCAAAAGATAATAATGGTAGGAAAAGATGAAGGCAGCAGGAAAAGAGGAAGACCCAACATGAGATGGATTGATTCTATAAAGGAAGCCACGACCCTCAGTTTGCAAGACCTGAGCAAAGCTGTTAACAATAGGAAATTTTGGAGGTCACTGAGTCATCGGGTCGCCATGAGTCGGATGCATCTTGACGCCATTTAACACACACAAAAGAAAAAAATAGCAGCTGGGGGTGATAAGGCAATTTTGAATGGTCAAATGGCTGGCAGGGAAAGAATCAATCAGTTCAAATAGCCGTCTCCTGAAACTGTTTCTCACTTTAAAAAATGGGAGGCTATGGCAGTGCCATTTGCCTGCTTTCAGCACATAGGGTGCTCAAGGCAAGAGAAGTCCAGAGGTGGTTTGCCATTGCCTGCCTCCATGTCATGACCCTGGTAATCCTTGGAGGCCTCCCATCCAAATACTAGCCAGGGGTTGAGGCTGAAAGTGTGGCTCTCATACATTCACCATACAAGCTTTTAAAACACAGCCAACATTATTAATAAAGATTGATTGATTTGTTTATTTATCAAATTTATACCCCATCCTCCCCAGCCAATGCCAAGAAAGAATCAGGACAGGTTTCAATATTCTTTTGGTGTAGTATTTTCCCAATGCACAGAAGTTCATGTGCTCCTCAATACAAGACCGCACCACAGGAATATTGATATAATTGTTCATACAAGCACATAAAAAAAATTCCTAACTGTACATGTTCTAATCAGGATGCAGCATGGAACACAGTTCCAAAATAATGAAGAAATTGAATTGGCAGGAAATCTGCCCATTCTTATGAGAGACCTTTCCTTACTCATAGGGATCCTGCTGCATCCCAAGAGATATGCGCAATGCACAAACCACACACACACACACACACCACCCATCATAATGATGGGCATTTTGCTAGTATTAAATAACAGTAGGTTATTACTTTTAATTGCAGATAGGATGTAGCTTAATTCCCAGGAGGCTAATTTGTTTATATTAGCTAGATGGGTCAACTGCTTCAAACTCACAGACTGCAGAATTACTGGTAGATTGCGTTACAGCATTTAAATAAATAGTAGCAATTTGTCAATGTCATCTTAGCTTCAATATTTTTACTTTTCATTCCCGGGAAACGGGACTCCCAGTTAAGATGACCATTCCTTCCCTCCTCCCTGAATCTTCTTATTAATGGTCAACTATTCTCTCTGGTCTTTTTGTTCATTCCAATGCGTTGTCTTAAAAAAAATACAACGATATTTTCATTAATAAACAATTTTATCCAATCGGTCTGTGCATTTGAAGAAGCAAATGTAAAATAGATTTTTTTTCAAACATGAATTGGGAATCATTAAAGTTCATACATCTTTGCATGTCTTAGGGGATTACCGTTTAACTGGTTGATACTGGTATGCACACCTTGTATGGAAGACTAATACAGCCCAGAAAAGAACAAGCAGAAAGTATTCCATGACAGTGGGCTCTTTAATTTTATAAATTTTATAGAATATATTTTGCACCTGGGACCTGGTTTGAATCCCTACTCCACTGTGGAAGCTCACTGGGGGACCTTGGGCCAGTCACTCGCTTTCAGCCTAACCTTCCTCACAGGATAGGTGTTGAAAGGATCAACTGGAGGAGGGGAGAATGATGCCGTAACCTGCTTTGGGTTCTCTTTGGAGATAAAACCAGGGTATAAATAACCAAATGAACAAATAAAGTATCTCTTGATAAATAAATTTTTGGAAACTTTCCAAGTGCAGAAGTTCATCCAGCACCACACTGAACATTGATGCTGCAAGAATCCAGGAGTAATAGAGGCATGAATAGGAGGCTACCATGCAGATGTATGTCCACACTGTTCCTCACAAAGCACTAGCTATAAGCAGTGACTTCCTGAGTCATGCAGTGTCTGGATCAAGCCCACTGAGACAGCCATTGCAGGTGAAGTGAAAAGCGCAGTCAAGTCACAGCTGACTTATGGCAACCCTGTAGGGTTTTCAAGGCAAGAGATGGAGGTGGTTTGCCATTGCCTGCATAGCGACCTTGGTATTGCTTAGTGGTCTCCCATCCAAGTAATAACCAGGGCTGACCCTGCTTAGCAGCAGAGATTTGACAATGGAGGGGTAGTCTGGGTCATCCAGGTCAGGGCATAGGTGTAGTTTACACTCATAAATACTGGCCAGACAACAAAACAACAATTTTATATATGGCATACAGAGATAAGCAGATTGCCTTGATTCTTTTTTTTTCTTTTTTTCTTTTTTGGAATGTTATTCTGTGCTTCTTTTAGTACCTTTTAAATTCTGGTTTAACTAAGGCCTTTTATGCATGGGTTGTTCCCGTTGTGGTCACCCCCAATGACTTCGGGGCTTTGTTTTAATTGTGCTTGTATTTTCCAACCTTCAGAAGTCACCTCTCTCTCCCCTCATGTTTTCCCTGCTCTTTAAGGATGCTGTTTAACCTCGAGTTTAAAGTCTGCATTAATCCCAAATCGAAAGCCGGTCCTGTGCATATTTGTCACCTGGGTTTTTCATTCAACTAGCAAGAAAATAATGCTGGAATGCAATGAGGCTGCTTATTTGGTCAGTTTCACAATGAGTGTGGGTCAGTTTCAGTTCTTGGCAGAATAGAGCCAGGCTTATTTGCTGCCCTACCCTTATCCTCTTATAGGCATGAAAGCCTTTTTTTTTTTTTTTTTTTTGCGAGTGTAAGACTACCGATAGAACGATGAAATGGTCACAAATGACCATGTGAGTGTTTTTATGTTCTTATGACCCCTGCATTGAGATAGCCAGAAACAGATTGGTTGGGGGGAGTTGTGTAGACCTTCCTCTGCTTTGGCTGTAAAATGGCCACTCGGTTCAGATCAAATGAAAGAATCCCACTGCGGGGGGGGGGGGCTGGTGATTTATTTCAAGAAATACACTACCTCCAATTACAAAGCAGCGTTTTCAGGGGGGAGGGACTCATGTAGTTCAGAAGCTAAGCATTTTCGCTGGAGATGGGTAATTGGTCGCACGGTACTCCTGGAATTTCTTCGTGGCAAAAAGCCCCTGTGCATAATGTTTTGAGAATTCGGCTGCAAATACTGTACCGTTAGCGAGCAGCAGATCCAGCAGAAACAGACTATGCATAAAAGGCCTAAGAGACTTTCTAATATTCATTCCATGTGTAGCTTGCCCCAGGTTTAAGTTCCTTCCATGTGTTTACATCTCCTTCCCCCCCACACTAGCTATGCTCAAATATAATGATGAATGCATCGAGATTAATTTTTACTAACACACACTAATTTTACTAATACACACATGTGCTCCTGTGCATTGGTACAAAAAGAAAACAAAAAAGCCATAGGGGTATATTGGTTCTTGTAGGTTATCCGGGCTATGTGACCGTGGTCTTGGTTTTTTCTTTCCTGACGTTTCGCCAGCAACTGTGGCAGGCATCTTCAGAGGAGTAACACTGAAGGACAGTGTCTCTCAGTGTCAAGTGTGTAGGAAGAGTAATATATAGTCCGAAAGGGGTTGGGTTTGAGCTGAATCATTGTCCTGCAATTCAGCTCAAACCCAACCCCTTTCTGACTATATATTACTCTTCCTACACACTTGACACTGAGAGACACTGTCCTTCAGTGTTACTCCTCTGAAGATGCCTGCCACAGCTGCTGGCAAAACGTCAGGAAAGAAAATACCAAGACCACGGTCACACAGCCCGGATAACCTACAAGAACCAATGAACTCTGACCGTGAAAGCCTTCGACAATACATTGGGGTATAACTAGTCATACAAAAACAAGACAAAAAGCATCGGGATACAGCCATTCATACAATCACATCCAGATTCTCCCCCCACCCCCGTGTTTTATCAGTGTACAAACATGCAGAGTGGTGTGGAGAGAAACTGCAGGGGGGGGGGGAGAGAAACAAATGGCTGGGCAGAGCTGCAAGTTACTGCAAACCAGCCATACATTGCACTTGGTACGAAATTCAGAAATGAAAAGCTAGAAGGATGGAGGATTCCTGATGCTCTGGTTTCATTTGAGAACCCAAACTTGGAAAGCTCAGGAGAATTGCAGATGAGAATTTTGGAACTGAGCAAGGCAAAATGGAAACTAACCCAGGCACAGCCGTCATGCTGGTGTCATTTAAATCTCTCCGACTGTGTGGCAGAAAGCACTATCATGTTCCATGCAAGGAGAACAGCAGTAGCTATCATTGTTACACTTCCATGTTGACTCCCATATTATTTTCATTTTTTCCCCTTATTTATTTATAGAGCATCTTTAAAATATAAACAGCTTATCATTACGGGCTGATTCTGGTTATTTATCCGCCGTCTCGCACCACTGTCTCCGTGCGGCGGTATCCAAATGTATACAAATGTTTCTTTTTCTCAGCCATCCTTCTGGAAACAAGAGATGCTTTTCGGAGTAATCTTTTGGGGAAATGGTGAATCTGTCTGTTTCCTTGGCAGCTGCGCCTAAAGGTACAGTGATAGACGGCATCTGTTTAGCACCTCACTCTTTAGAAATCTGCCATCGCCTACCATGAAATGTCAATGAACCAGGTGATAATGTTACCCTTAGTCACACGCGACAGCTCCTGGGATGCTGTCTTCGTGAGCTGCGTCAGAAGCATCCCGGAATCTTCTCACACTTCAGCAGGCTGTTTGTTGTTCACGCTGCACTATTTGCATGCTATGAATAAACGATCAGAACATGTGAAGTCGGAGAGTTTCTCAGGGCTGGGGCCATATGAAAGATAAGAGGCAAGTTCTTATTTATTTCTCCATTTACTTCATTTATACCCCACTTTTGACCAGCGCGGTGTGGTGGTTAAGAGCAGTGGTTTGGAGCAGTGAACTCTAATCTGGAGAACCGGGTTTGATTCCCCACTCCTCCAACAGGAGCGGTGGATGCTAATCTGGTGAACCGGGTTGGTTTCCCCACTCCTACACAGGAAGCCAGCTGGGTGACCTTGGGCTAGTCACAGCTCTCTTAGAGCTCTCTCAGCCCCACCTACCTCATCAGGTGTCTGTTGTGGGGAGGGGAAGGGAAAGTGATTGTAAGCCAGTTTGATTCTTCCTTAAGTGGCAGAGAAAGTCGGCATGTAAAAACCAGCTCTTCTTCTTCTTCTTCTTCTTCTTCTTCTTCTTCTTCTTCTTCTTCTTCTTCTTCTTTCCCCGATGGAGGCTCTCCTCCATTTTATTCTCCTCTCCTCCATTTTGTTCTCCCCTCCTCCATTTTATCCTCACGACAACCCTGTGAGGTGGGTTAGGCAGAGAGAGTATGACTGGTGCAAGGCCTCCTAGAAAGCTTCTATGACTGAGTGCAGATTTGAACCTGATTCTCCCTGTTCCTAGGCCAACACCCTAATCACTATACCACTCTGGGTCCCCAAGTTGATATTTATTGGCCAGTCGAAAATGGTTGATAGCAAAATCAAGGAAGCAGAGCAGGAACCAACAATTAATCATGTGTTTAATCAAACATTTATTTATACAAACATTTTTATCATGCCCAATGGAAGGCACCCAAGGAAAATTAAATGTATTTGTTTTATTTTATTTAAAACATTTTTATCCCACCTTTCTACCCCAATGGGGTCCCCAAGGCAGATTATGATAGGCTATCATTATACAATCAAACTAGTATGTTTCAATAATTTTAGAGAAGAACAAATTCAGCTGATGGAAGATTTTAAAAAATTGCTGCAGGCTGCTTACAGCCCCCATTCCTGAGCTTGGGGGCCAAATTGGCATGGATGCCAGTGTAGTGCCTCTTGAGCTGCCCCCCCTGGTCTGCTATGGCAGAGTGGCCCTTGGACGCCGGCTCGGCCTCCTGCCGGCCTCCTGCGGGCACAGGTCCTCGTTCTGGCATTCCAAGAGGCATCCCCAGGGTGTTTCAGGGGTGCGGAGGTGCAGGTAGGCAACTTCCTAACCCATTTCAGCCCAGGAACGCCCCCTTTAGCAACAGCAGTGCTACACCAGCTTTTTGTTGGTGCAGCATTATTTTTTTCAATGGGGCTTTTCCTCTCTTTTCTTATCTTTCTGTTTTAAAATGCCCTCCCCACCCCACCACAGCAGCCAAACCTCTTTGGAGACACTGCGGCGCCGCCACGGCCACGCCTTCCCCGGCCGCTGCGGCTCTCAGAAATGAGCTGTTACTCTCTGGTAGTTTTGCAGAGATCCCCACATAAATCCCAGGCTAAAGGCAGTGTATAAATGAAGTAAATAACACAATAAGGTGGGTACCATCCTACACGCAAAGTACCTGTCTGTACAACAGGTACTTCTGGGTTGTTGCTCATGAACCAAGCTACTGTGCATCCTTTCCCCCAAATCGCAGTAGGCTCAAATGAAGAGAGTCATGCACTGATTTTTTTTAGATTCCCCCCCAAACAACATAGAAATAATACATACAACATATAACACACACTCCATATACATAAACAATGCTCCATGCCTAAAACAGGATCTTCATCCACAACCCTATGAGTGGAGATACATCATTCTATCCTATGTATCATTAACCTTTAAATCGTACAAGTAAATAAATCTTATGTACAATTAGCCTCCCCTTCCAGCAAAATTAACAGCAATACAAAGCTTGATAGTGATTGCAGTATTCTGATATCATTTAATATATCATCAACTAAAATATCTAAAAAATAAATGGTTATACGAATTAAATATCATTAAATCTAAATACCTCTACATATATAGCTCTGATTTGTGGGTGTGCGTTGTTTCTTAGTTCCCAGATCTGCAACAAATGTTTGGGAAGCCATTGCTTTAACTGAGACCTACAGAGGTGTTCTTCACTTTAGGAGTTAAACCCCACAGATATGCATGACATCCCTTCTAGAGTTGACCAATTTAATTTAATTTAAGCTGAAAATTCAAGAAAGGGGTTTGGCATATCCCTTTGACAATACCTCTCCCGTTACTGCAGCCACATTTAGATCCCTAAATGAATAACTTAAAAAAATTCTTCAGCCCAAAACACAAATATGAGTATAATTTTTGAACAGTCATTAGAAGCACATACCCTACCCTAAACTAATGGAATTAGGAGGTCTTTAAACTCAATAGCCTGTCTTTGCTATTGATCTAAAGTCTCTGAAGAGCATTATTTGAATAGAATAGGCCATTGTTTAATAGAATTGTATTCCCCCCCCCCCTTCTCTATTATTTGCCATTTTTCTTTCTTATAGATAAGTAGCTCCAATTTCCATTTGGGGCTAGGAAGTGCTAAACCAGCTCACAAATGATAGAAAATGTCTGGTGAATGAAACTAGCAGTGGTTACAAATTAACCAAGGTGAAAAATAGGACAGGTATCTGTATGGAAATCCATAAACCTTTGAGCCAGTTCACAGACAGATGCCTCTAAAACAATTGTCATTCAAATTTCTCCCTGAATTTTACAGTTGCAGTTTACAGTCTTGCTCCCAAAATCTACTGTAGATCTACAGTATCCATAGATCTACAGCTACAGTGATCCATGCAATGGTCACCTCCAGGCTAGACTACTGTAACTCGCTGTATGCAGAGTTTCCCTTAAGACTGCTCCAGAAATTTCAACTGGTCCAGAATGCAGCTCACATTGACCCAAAAGCAGCTCACATTGTTTTGTTCCCTTCCATTTTATCCTCAAACCAACCCTGTGAGGTAGCTTAGGCAAAGAGTGTGAAACTGGCCCAAGGTCACCCAGAAAGCTTCCAAGAATTTGGGTCTCCCAGATCCTAGTGCAACACTCTAACTACTGCACCACACTGTTTCTTATCTAGCAGAGCCAATAGGTATGCCAGCTCTGGATTGGGATATACCTGGAGATTTTGGGGGAGAGGCCTAAGAAAGGCTGGGTTTGGAAAGGGGAGGGACTTCAATGCCATAGAGTCCAATAGCCAAAGTGGCCATTTTCTCCAGGTGAGCTGATCTTTATCACCTGAAGATCAGTTGTAATAGCAGAAGATCTCCAGCCACCACCTGGAGGTTGGCAACGCTAAGAGGCAATGATGAGGTACGTCACCTATGGGTACCCTGGGGACTAAGGCACTGAGCAGATGGCAGCTGAGGACTAGGGCTTTGATGCTCCTAAAAAGGTGAACCTCACAGATGGGCACTAGCCAGTCAGTATCCTCCACAACCAACTCTTGGTCATATTTGCCACCTGTTTTTTCAGATTTTGCCTTGGGGCAGGAACACATCTGTTTGCCCTGAATGCCTTGGAGGTACTTCCAAAACTACTCTGCTCCAAAAATGTGACATTTGTCCTCAGCCTGCAAGTACTTATCCAGTTTTTATTGTACATTCACAAGGGCATTTGTGAAAATGGTAAGAAACCCCTACCCTTCTGTTTACTGTTAGTGTTAACTGCGCTTTTGGAACAGCAGCCTTTGAATACAGTCCTTTTGGCATATTTACTGTGAATACATATTAAGTTTCTCATTAGAGGCCGAGGTCTGGCCTTCTTGATGTGACTCTTACAATCAATCATTCTCATCCAAAATAAATAAAATGATGGAGGTTTCAGACACTGGTGCAGAAAGCGTTGGGTCTGTATAACAGGCTGCCGCTATTGTAGGAAAAATGGTTTTTCCCTCCAAGCAGGAGGGAGAATCTATTCATTGTGTTTAAAACCTTTTGCACTTTGACACAAAGTTCTTTCAGCAAAACCTTTTTTTCCTGATTGAGGCAAACTTAAAGCATATTCCATTTCACAAAAGCAAAATGTGCTGAACATGTGCTTTTGGAGGGGGGGGTGAACGAAGCGTGTGTGTCGACCTCTTTGACAAGAAGATTCTTTCTAAGTGAAATCTCCTGGGAAGGACCATTATCCCAAAAGCTGGGGAGCACAGGAAAAAGGGCGAAGCGGCCTTAGATCAAGCATTAGCGAGCTGCAAAACCCAGTCTGTGGAATAAGTGATATTTAATATGCACCCTCAGAGTCTCCCATTGAGTGCCCTGTTAGCTAACCCGGATCAGGATGCTTGTTTAGCGGATAAAAGTGTAACTCTAGAAATTGGCAGGAACTTGGTGTGCCGGGCCACCTGTATTCTCAGCCAGATATGGCAAGAAATCTCAGACAAGCACATTTTTCCCCCCAAAATAAAGTTTGCTCTGTTTCACTTCCTTAAAACGGCCAGGTTCAAAAGAGCCATTTATGCACCAAACGTCCCAGCCTTCGATGTTCCAAGACACATTTATTAAGCCATCTGATAAAGCTCATACTTTGTCTTCTTGTTACAGAAATAACATTAAAAAAATTCCCACCCCTCTTCTGACTGCAAAAACAAAGCTAATGAAACAAAACAAAACAAAAAGACTGGAGGGTCTTTATTTGCGAGAAAGGCACAGTGCGCTAATGAGACCTTATGTCAACAAGAGAATCTGGGTGCCAAACATTTTTGCTATCAATAATAATGGAATTTCTACTGAAAGGGGGAAAAATTGCTCATAACACTCTATTTGCAGCCAGCATCAACATTTTGGAGGCACCCAGAAAGGGCTTGAGAGGAGAGATTGGACTGAACATTTTGACTGAAGAATATAATGTCTTCCAAGATTTCATTACGACAGTGCCCATCTGGAGTTCAGCATAATGAAAGAGTGGCATGGATTTATGGCCCCATAGATTCGGCATTAGCCCCTTGGATATTGTGTTGGGTGAGCAGATTTATGACTAATCCAAACACTGTGGGCGAAATGATGTCTTTACATCCACACTGCCAATCTTTGGAAAGGAGTTGTAAGTTAACCGGCTCAAAAGCTGACACCAGCTCATTTAGGGGCTGCCCGGAACACCAACGTAAGAAGGGTGTCGGGGCCGAACCAGATAAGTTATTGGGTGATCCATGGATGGATTTTCAAAGTTGTTTTCAATGGTAAATGGAAGACATAGGAAGCAAACAGCTGGCTTTGGGATTATGACACAGGAAGAATGTATGTAGGGGATATCCTTTGCACCACTTTCCTAACCTTGAAAAGATCCCTAGAGACAATTATGGCATTCCTGCCCTACAGATATTTGACTTTAAATTCACTACATATCCTGGGCCAACTAAGGAAATTTTTAGACCCATGCTAACTGTTGATTGCAAAGTTTGGGGAGGGGTTTTGCACTTTTTTAATCCCTGAGAAACATCTTTAAATCATTATGCTTTAGCTTGTAACATTTGGTCTCTGTTGTAAATTGTTGCCACTATTTTAGTCCCAGTCAATTTCAGTTTTTAATTTGATTGCTGCTTTGTTTTACATTTTTGTTTTATTGCTGCAAGTGTTCTGAGATGTTTGCTGTTATTGCTGCTATTCTTTTGTAAGCAATGCCTGATTTGCCGCTGTTAGTTTCTGGTGTGATTATTGTGGGGGGATGAATATTTTTTGGAAGTGGTTTAAGGGTTTGTGAGCCACCCTGAGCACCTCTGGGAGAGAGAGCAGGAAAGAAAATATCAAGCTCTCTGTCAGGACTGATGCTGTGAGGTGTGTATGGAGCAGATGAAACCAAACTATAATTCTGGGGATCAGCCATATAATAATGTGAATGTATCAATGTTACAAGCCAGGAGAGAAAACAAATCTGAACAACCACAGAGAGTTTGTAAACGCTGAGCTGCTTCCAACTTGAGCTGAGCAAAGTCTGGCTTGTTGCTATTCGCTCCGGTGCATCCTCGCCCACTGAAACAAAAAAAACTTTCACCTTACTGCTTAAGTTTTAGATGGAGTAAATTAGCTGTAGTTTCAAAGAGAAGGACAAAGGGACCCTTCCAGTTCTTCGACTTGGAGTTGAAGTACATAATAAGGGGCATTCTAAACATTACACAGCCAGCCAGTGTGGTGTAGTGGTTAAGGTGTCGGACTGGGTGTGTGTGTAAAGTGCCGTCAAGTCGCAGCCAACTTATGGAGACCCCTTTTTGGGGTTTTCATGGCAAGAGACTGACAGAGGTGGTTTGCCAGTGCCTTCCTCTGAATAGCAACCCTGGACTTCCTTGGTGGTCTCCCATCCAAATACTAACCAGGGCTGACCCTGCTTAGCTTCTGAGATCTGACAAAATCCAGGCTAGCCTGGGCCATCCAGGTCAGGGCAAAGGTGTTGGACTAGGATCTGGGAAACCCATGTTCGAATCCCCACTCTGCCATGGAAACTTGCTGGGTGACCTTGGGCCAGTCACACACTCTCAGCCTCGACCCTCACAGAGGCAGGCAATGGCAAACCACCTCTGAATGTCTCTTGCCTTGAAAACCCTATGGGGTCGCCATTAGCCAGCTGGGACTTGATAGCAGCCCCCCCCCCCAATAAAACAAAACACTCATACTACTGCTGTTTATTAGTTTTAATGAAAATATCACAAAACCGTTTAAAAGCTTCTAAGTTCTGCAGAGCTCCATCAGGATAGTGTTCAGTATCTAAAGGGGGGCATCAACCCAACCCAATTTCTATGGACCAACAATCTTTGTCTATAATAAGGGAAGATGGTGATGCCATTCTAACTAGGGCTTTGCATATCTATAAACCCGAACCGAAAATAAACCTGCAATTAGCCATTTCAGCAATATTCGGGTTTTGTTTTGGCCAAATCTACCTGAAGCCGACTAGGCAAATCCCAAAAAGTCGAATAGATATTAGGCTTTTTGGGGTTCAGCTATTCACCTTTGCTCAGACGCATAGCTCTGTGCTTTCTCCCATTTTTCTGTCTTTGTTGTTAGGGCCCCATAGTTGGGGCCCTTTTGAGGTAGGGGTCATGTAGTCGGAGCCAACTCAGTCTCACCAACCTTCCAACCTTCCATCACCCTAGTCTGCATAGCAGAAGAGAAATTTAGAAGACAGGGCTCACCCAGTCCCATCTGGAGGGGTATGCCCTCCAACTAAAAAACGCCAGCTTCAACAGCTGCTTGCCAGGCTTCTGAAGAAGACTCCTCACCCACGTGAATGAGCAATCTTCTTCACAAGAGCTGCCTTGGTCATTACTTTAAGGAAAACAATAAACAGCACAAAATATCAAATGCAATTTAAATATATATTAAGTGCAGAAGGTGCAAAGTGAATACAAAAACAACAGACAATACATAAAATATTTACAAACTAACAAGAATTCTACTAGCCAAGGTAATAAATGTAATAAAGGAGCCTTGCAGGCTGCTGGAAAATTGTACCTAATGTGGTCATGATATATCTTTATATTACTCCTTTTGAGGTGAGTCATTCTCTGTATGGATGGCATGCTCTATTCGGTACCAAGGTTGATTGTTTTTATGAAATTTATTATTTAAAAATTATTTAAAAATTAAAAAATTCTCATATTGTATGTTAAATAAACTTTTATTGTACATAGAAATTGTACATAGAATTTGCCTTTGGTGAAACGTGGACACCGATCTAGACAACACATCCATCTTCTTTCGGCTGTTCCTTCTGTGGAATTCTTTCCAGTTCATTGTGAAACAATTACTTACCTGGAATCTTAGAATCTACAAAAAAGAAAAACAGATTAATTAACATTTATTATCTTGGCCAGTAGAATTCTTGTTAGTTTGTAAATATTTTATGTATTGTCTGTTGTTTTTGTATTCACTTTGCACCTTCTGGACTTAATATATATTTAAATTTCATTTGATATTTTGTGCTGTTTATTGTTTTCCTTAATACTATACAGCACAGAGCCTTCTTTTTCTGGTGTTGGTCATTACTTTGGCAGGCTCTGATAACACCCCTCCCCCATGAAAACCTGCTCTCAAACTGAAGTCTCCCTGAATAGAGGCTTCCTTTCCCCACACCGTGACCATCTCTTGAAATCAGATTTTTGATTACTATAATAAAGGACAGTTCACAGGAAGTCATTTGCCACCAAAATAAATGTTTTCCGTGCCTTATTTCTCTTGCACATAAGCCGTTTTCCTCAGTTTGGAATCCAGTTTGCATGGACATCATGCTATGTGCCCCAGATATGAATGGAGACTCCAGACTTTGAGGCACCAGCCTGCCAGTCAGCTCTTTCTGCCAGTCCTTGGCAACACTGATCTTCTGAACCTGAAAACTGATTGACAGCTTGGCTCACAAATGCCTGGAGCATGGGGGGCGACCCCTTTGTGGGCCCATAAAATTGGACCCCCTGTCCCAAACTTTGCTGTCCATCTAAGGAGAGTCCCTTGCAGTTATGCTGCAAATTTGGTGACTCTACCTCCAAAAATGCCCCCATAGGAGCTTTGAAAAAAAGCTCCATAGACTAAAATAGGTCCTTTTTTTTTTTTTTTTTTTTTGGTAAAGCCAGAAATAAAGCCAAACACCCTTTTACCAGTATGGGTATTCAGCTTTTCCCAGGTTTACCGAAAACGTTGGGCCCAATAAACTCAAACCCAAAATTTACCGATTTTTTTTTGTATGGCCCTAATTCTAACTGAACAAGGAAAGGTTAAAAGACTCTGCCTGAGTTTCAGTGCATTTGGGAATGCATCAGGGGGCATAGATAATGTTGCATGACTTTTAGCCTTGCAGCATGGAAAACATATCCCTTCTTTCAAAATGTGTTGCCAGCCTAACAAAATACAGGTATGGTCCTAACCATATGCCCACAATTGATTCTGTTCCTATTCTTCCTACAGCATCCCAACATTTTACCCTTGGAAATAGCCTACAGCTTTTCTTTTCTGGAGGCCTTTTTTAAATTCATTTCAATTTCAATTTGGAGGGGAGAAAAAACTCATGGCAACACATACCATGTAGGCATATGAATTAGGCCACCTACGGCTGAAAATTCGTATGAGTCTCAGCCGCTCTCCATATTGTGGAGATAACGACTTGGAAATGAGGCTCCAGAAACAAAGTGAAGAAATAAACATGAGTCTTTATTTTCACATAAGATACTTGGAGACCCACCCATGAGAAAGACACGGGCTTCGGAAGAAACCCTGAAGCTGCAAAACAACTTCTTGCAACCTCAGGCCAGGAAACTTTAAACCGAGTCCTTTACATCTGCCCATTTTCAGCTGTAACCAGTTAAAAACTCCTTTTGATGAAGACTCGGCGTTTGGGAGCAGAGATGGTTTGGCAAGTGTTGTAAATGCCCTCTGTCTCTGAATAAGAAAGAAGACAGTTTGCACCAATAGCCAATAATACTGTGCCTTTATCTATACATTTATTTATGTAGGAAATTTCTTTCTTATTTTTACATTTTTAATTGTTTTCCTTCATAAAATAATTTACAACATTTCAGTGAGATACAAATACACTTAAGAATCAAAATTCTTATCTTGCTTCAAAAAACTGATTAAGTAAAAGCACTGTCTAGAACCCGTACCCTCAGTTTTCAGTAAGAGAGGTATGAATATTTCTAGGACATCTACTCAAAATTATGTCCATATTTATTTATTTATTTATTTATTCTTGTATTAGCTTTTTAACCTGCCCTTTCCAGACCAGGGCTGGGCTCAGGACGGCTGACATTCAGAACAACATCATCAACAATCAACAATTAACGTACAATACATTATAACAATATAATAAACCATATAAACCAATATAATAAAACCTATAATATATCCTAAGTCCTATTTCCCTCAATAGGTCACCCATTGATATTCATCTTCTAATACTCAGTGAGACAAGTGACATACAAATATTTTGATAGGATGTGTTACACATGGAGTGCAATTCTGGAGGCCTCACTTCAAAACGGATGTAAGAATGGAACGGGTGCAGAGGAGAGCGACAAGGATGATCAGGGGCCTGGAGACCAAGCCCTACGAGGAGGGGCTGAGGGAGCTGGGAATGTTTAGTCTGAAGAAGAGGAGGTTGAGGGGGGACATGATTGCTCTCTTTAAATATTTGAAGGGCTTAGAGGAGGGCAGGGAGCTGTTCCTGTTTGCAGCAGGGGATAGGACTCGCAATATTGGGTTTAAATTGTGTGCAGAAAGGTACCGGCTGGATATTAGGAAAAACATTTTTATAGTAAGAGTTGTTCGACCATGGAATCAGCTTCCTTGGGAGGTGGTGAGCTCCCCTTCACAGGCAGTCTTTCAGCAGAGGCTGGACAAGCCCTTGTGTCAGGGATGCTCTAGGCTGATCCTGGATTGAGCAGGGGGTTGGACTAAATGGCCTGTATGACCCCTTCCAATTCTATGGTTCTAAGATTCTATGACTTAATTTCTCATTGAAGTTTCAATACAGCATAATTCCATACTGGGCTGACATGCTTAGAACAAGCCCAATCCCACCAGTGCTGCCAGCATCTCAAGACTCAGCTGGTAACTGCGCAGGTCTAGTAGTCCATTAAGCCACACCTGTTGCATCCTTTTACCTGTTACTTGCTGCATTATCCTGCACTGCAAGTCCCAGCAAGGCTGTTGGCGTCTCGGTCTCTAGGGTTGCCAACCTCCAGGTGGGGCCTCGAGTTCTTCCAGAATTACAATTGAACTATAGAGGGCAGAGATCAGTTCCCCTGAAGGAATGTAAGAACATAAGAAAGCCCTGCTGAATCAGACCATGGCCCATCAAGTCCAGCAGTTTGTTCACACAGTGGTCAAACAGGTGCCTCTAGGAAGCCCACAAACAAGACGACTGCAGCAGCATTGTCCTGCCTGGGTTCCACAGCACCTAATATAATAGGCATGCTCCTTTGATCCTGGAGAGGATAGGTATGCACCATGACTAATACCTGTTTTTACTAGTAGCCATGAATAACCTTCTCCTCCATGAACATGTCCACTCCCCTCTTAAAGCCTTCCAACTTGGCAGCCATCACCACGTCCTGGGGCAGGGAGTTCCACAATTTAAGTATGTGTTGTGTGAAGAAATACCTCCTTTTATCTGTTTTGAATCTCTTACCCTCCAGCTTCAGCAGATGACCCCGCTTCTCACTCTCAAATCTCTCCATACCATACCAGGAAGGTAGTCTCCATGGCATCCCATCCCTTGGAGCTCCCTTTCCAAACTCTTCCCTTTCCCGGCACCACCCCCAAATCTCCAGGAATTTCCCAAGCTGTAGTTGGCAAGTCTAAATGCGTAGGTGGCAATGTGTCCCTGGGTGCCTTCTCATATGCTGCTGTGAGGCATTGCCGACCCTTGCTGTGTAATGTATTCATTTGCCCTGCAAGGGATTCCATCCTGCAGGGGTTTTAAAAGCAATAAGGTCCCATTGGTTAAAGAGACATTAGAAAAACCTCCGTGGCCTAGTGGCCTAATGGTTAGGAGCGGTGGACTCTAATCTGAAGAACCAGGTTTGATTCCCCACTCCTCCATATGAGTGCCGGACTCTAATCTGGTGAACCAGGCTGGGTTTCCCCACTCCTACACATGAAGCCTGCTGGGTGACCTTGGGTCAGTCACAGTTCTCTTAGAACTCTCTCAGCCCTACCTAGCTCACAAGGTGCCTGTTGTAGAGAGGGGCAGGGAAGGTGATTGTATGGCACTTTGAGACTCCTTAAAGATAGAGAAAAAGCAGGATATAAAGATCAACTCTTCTTCTATAACAGCTTATCAGCAGTTTAACTACTGCTGCATGGTGCCTTCATGTTCATGCACAAGCATTTATGTGCATGGTTGCTAGACAGAAGAAGTATCATGTTTCCATACGTATATCAGAGATTAACCTTGTGGACAGCTGGAAGGAAGAAGATTGAAACCTGAAGAATGACAACTGCAATATCACAGTAAAACAGCAAAATTGGGATAGTGACCAGAAGGGAGGGACTCCCCCAGTTAGGTAGTCATAGCTAAACTGTCGCCCTGGTGGTAAACCTGTGCCTGGACTGTACTACTTCAGACTGTAAGGGGCTCACATGATGAAATGCTGTCTCTCTGTGAATAGGGTTGCCAGGTCCCTTTTTGCCACGGGACGGATTGTTTAGCCCCGTGACGAAAAGGCTTTCACTGATATATTTACTGGATTTGCACAGGTGTGCTGCGGGACCACCCTCGAAGACCTGAATATTTGTATAAAGTGTATATCTTTGTTTGGAATTGTTCAGCACCATATTTTGTGTCTTGTGTATACTTCTTGCACGCTCTTAGCTAGTTAGGTATTTCCTATATTCTTGTTATTCCTATACTAATACACTTTGTGTTTGATATAAAATAGTCGTGTGCTGTTATTTTGATTGAGTACCTGGAGGTTGGCAACCCTATCTGTGAACCAGTATTCCCCATATAGAAAACTAGCATGTCAAGAGAAGGTGAAAGGAAAAAGCTTCTCCCTGACCTGCTAGCTTTCTGGGTACAGGGATTTTTATATACGGAGGAGCATTTCACCAAGTGAGATGCTCACCTGCTGCCTGGTGATGTAGCCCAAACACAGGTTCACTGTGTCAATGAAAGCTCGGCCTTCGTTTCTGGGAGTTGTTGGGCGATTTCAGCTTGGAACTCAAATATTTGGTAACAGCAGGGCTAGCTTTTTTCATAGGATCACACAAAGCAGCATCATTAGCTGCTTTTGTTCCACAGGTAGGATTGCCAACCTCCAGGTACTAGCTGGAGATTTTCTGCTATTGCAACTGATCCCCAGCCATTAGAAATCAGTTCCCCTGGAGAAAATGGCTGCTTTGGCAATTGGACTCTATGGCATTGAAGTCCCTCCCCTCCCCAAACCCCTCCCTCCTCAGGCTCTGCCCCATAAACCTCCTGCCGATGGCAAAGAGGGACCTGGAAATCCTATCCACAGGACATTTTGCACCCTTGGGCTACGTAAAGCGAAGGGACGATAATGAAAAGTATCACAACTTAAGTGGATGTGTTTCATCTTCTCTTGTTATGTTACCCCATTCAATGATAAAAAGTCATCGTCTTATATTGCACCCTTCTTTTCCTTTCTTCCCTCTCCCCATTTTTTTCCAGTATGAGGGGAAAGGGGTAGAAGAAACATCTATCGATGCTAATTTTAACGGTTGTTAGTAGCACCAGAGCGGCTTTCTCTTCTGCCGTACGTGGTGGCAGGATTGACAGAGAGAGATGAGTGATACAGGCAAATGGTTTCACATTGCAGGAGAGACGTACCGGAATATAATCATACCCAAGGTCAAACATTAGAAAAAAGGTTGGGCATTTGGGGCAGAGGAAGCAGGGCTGTCAGATATTGAAATCTCAGCAGGAGATTTGGCTCTATTAAAACGGAATACAGAATTACTTTCAGCCGGCGACTTTGTGTGCATGTATAACTAGTTTGTTCATTTGGATGCCCCCTGTTTAATGCCAGAAGGTAAGATGGGAGCAGTTTGAAATGGGGGTGGGGAAGCTGCACCGGACCTTTTGTGGATCTGGGGTGAAAGGTACTGAAATATGCATGGGAGCAGGAGAACGTCAATAATTAATTTTGATTCTTTTTTAATGAGAAAGAATGAGGGAAAAAAGGGGGGAAATATGCCTGGCTCAGGTATGGTTCTTCCAAATTAACTAGGCACGTCAGCTAATTGTTCTCTGCTGTTAAAAGCACAGCGACAGAGGACAGATGAAAAGTTGGCAACCAGTGGGGTGAGCTTTCAGTCTCATGCATTGCCTCCTAGACACATTGCTTCCTAGACACATGCTTGGATCCAAACGAGGGAGCCAGCATGGTGTAGACCAGCACACCTAAAAAAAAATATTGCAGAGCTTGAGAAAGTGCAGAAAAGAGCAACCAAAATGATCAGGGGATTAGAGCAACTGCCCTAGGAGGAGCTGTTGAAACTCTTAGGGCAGTTTAGCTTAGAAAGAAGGTGGTTAAGGGAAGAAGTGATAGAAGCCTATAAAATTATGCATCGTTTGGAGGGAGTGGACAGGGAGAAGCTTTTCTCCCTCTCTCATAATACTAGAACATGGGGTCATCTGCTGAAGCTGGAGGGTGAGAGATTCGAAACAGACAAAAGGAAGTATTTCTTCATACAACGCATAGTTATATTGTGGAACTCCCTGCCCCAGGATGTGGTGATGGCTGCCAACTTGGGAGGCTTTAAGAGGGGAGTGGACATGTTCATGGAGGAGAGGGCTATTCATGGCTACTAATCAAAATGGATACCAGTCATGATTCATACCTATTATCTCCAGGATCAGAGGAGCATGCCTAATATATTAGGAGCTGTGGAATGCAGACAGGAGAATGCTGATGCAGTCGACTTGTTTGTGGGCTTCCTAGAGGCACCTGGTTGGCCACTGTGTGAACAAACTGCTGGACTTGATGGGCCTTGGTCTGATTCAGCAGGGCTTTTCGTATGTTCTTATGTTCTGTAGTCTGGAGATGAGCTGTAATTCCGAGGGATATCCAGGTCCCAACTGGAGGCTGGCATCCCTAGTAGCTACACATCGGCTGAGGTGAATGGCTATTAAAAATCAGTCCAGAAAATACCTCAATGACTAGATCCTAGTCTAGACTGCGCGTTCTTGCTGTCTTCGTCTTTCACCTGCATCTTCACTTAGCATTGATCCGGTGGATGCCCTGAGGCATCTCCTCCCTTTTGAAACCAGTCATCATGTTGGACAGTTTTGTATGCACCACGCACTGTTGCTTGTATTTTGAATATCATTTATTACCTGCTGTCACCTTTGAAAACCTTTTGGTCATTGAGGTATTTTCTGGACTGGTTATCTTTGTGAACTCTGAATTAGCAGATCATTTTATGTATAAGTGGATACGCGTGCTATGGTTTGGTGTATGATGTAGTGTATGCTGTATGTAGTATTGTTAATTATTGTTTTTCAAAAAGGTAATTAGTAAGCATATATGGAATAGTTGCTTTGTTCTTGAGCCTTCGTGCTGTGCTTTTAATTAACTAACCTCCAGGTATTAGCTGGAGATCTCCTGCTATTACAACTGATCTCCAACAGATAGAGATCAGATCATCTGGAGAAAATGGCCACTTTGGCCATTGGCTAGGGCTGCCAGGTGCCCAGTGGTGAGCAACCAGAAAGTAATATAACGAGCACACAAGCCACAATGAGTTAATATCGGCAATGCCTAATTCTTATTCAATTCATAAGGTATAAGCAACATACAAACATACAAGCAATACATAGAAAAGCATATTACAGCATATGCCTAAATGAAAAAAATACAAGTGATTCCACAACATGTTATTAAGGTCGCCATAAACCATAAGGTAGTCATAGATGATATAAAACTATCAAGCCAAAAGGTTATAAACAACAGGATGGAAGTAGCGAGTCCCTGAAACAAAAAAGCGCTGTGTGGAGCATGCTCACTCGAATGGGGAAGCTGAACAGACGCCGTCCCTGCGTCTCAAATGGAACTTGCTGCTGTAGCGATGTAAATCCTGCTTGATAAGAATGAAGTGGAAAACAATTGTAGATACTATCCCAAAAACAGACCCAAAGGTCAGATAGTGTTCAAGGCAAAGGTTTGCAAAAATATCATCGGTAAACCCAGCCGTAACCATGGCGTGAAATTGACAAGTACCGGTAATGCTTGTTTTGGTTGCCTTCTTCAGAAAGTTATTTTACATGCATAATCCATCTGAAATAAATAATATACAGTATATACAAACAGCCATAGAACTAAAGAATAACGCATATCAAATACCTAAGAGAATTCCAAATGCAATCTTACCAGACCGCAACATTTGCAGTTCTCGGACAGGGACTCATATGTCATCTGTGAAAGCCTCATTGCTACTGTTCTAAATTAAAGGAAGACCACTTCCAGGATCAGGTGATGGTAATTAGGTGTGTTGTTCCACATTAAAGGAACAAAGATAAATATTTGTACGGATACATTTGAAGTCTAAGAGTTTTAAATAAAACTTGTAAGATCTAGAGAGGAATTTAAACCATGCGGGTGTTCCGTTTTAAAAAGGTGTATATAGCGAGCCTCTTGCTGACTGAGTATTCTATCCGTTATCTGTGATTGAGTAATTATTTTTCTGCAGCTGCCAAATGGCAAAAAAATTGAAGATCTGTATCTCTATGACCCTGGCTAATGAAATGTTGAACCATGGGAGCGTCCAGAACCTTATTACCTATTCTGGATCGATGTTCTCTGATTCTGTATTTCAGATACCTAAGGGTTTTGCCCACATATAAAAAATTACAAGAACATCTGATAATGTAGATAAGTCTTTTTGATTCACAATTTGTGAAGGTACGCAAAGTGAAACAAAATCCAGTATGGACACACACAAACTCTTTAACGGGTAATGCCAAGGGCAATTGACACATCTTCCACAGCGATGGAAACCTGGTGGAAGGGTGGTGGTATTATGTGGAATATGAATGTCCGCTCTGGTTAACATGTCACCCAGAGATCTTTTTCATGCCAATAATTGGATGCTGTTCACAGCCCGGTATGGATTGCACAATGTGCCAATTATTATGAATGATGCGTTTAATATCAGGTGCCAGTGCTGTGTATTGCAGAGAAAAAGTTAAAGCATTACATTTCTTCTGAGTTTTAGTAGATAATAGTTTTTTGCAATCTGTTTTCTCACACTGTGTGATTGCTGCTGTGATAACTCGTTCAGGATAGCCCTTTTCCTTAAAGTTGTGGCGTAATGTGTTCGCTGCCTGATAAAAATCAGTATCACAACAAGTGTTTCTTTTAAGTCTGAGAAATTGACTGAAAGGTAGACTATTCTTCAAGTGGCTAGGGTGAAATGATTTATAATTAAGTAATGCATTTTTAGAGCAGGGTTTCCTGTAAGGTCTAATACCTATGGAGTTGTTTTTATCTATGTAGACTTCTGTATCTAAAAACGGGATTTCCTGGCTGGATGCCTGTCCAGTGAATTTGATGTTAAGATGGCAATTATTGAGGTAAGTTAGGAATGCATCAAATGAAGATTGGTCATGCATAATAAGAAAAATATCATCAATGAAACATTTGAATAAAAGAATGTGTGACCGAAAAGGGTTATTGTTGAAAATAAATTCATTCTCAAAGAAAATCATAAAAATATTGGCGATTGAAGGGGCACATGATGAGCCCATAGACACTCCTTTAAGTTGGAGGTAAAAATCATTATCATCTGAAAAAATTATGCTCCGGAGTAATGTCAAGGATGTCTAACAGAAATGGAGTGGGTGGGTATGAGTCTCTTTGGGATTGTAGTAACTCAGCTATGATGCTTCGGACTTCATTTAAAGGGATACTCATGTAGAGAGCGTTCACGTCTACAGTGGCTAAAATACTTCCAACTGGAACGCTATGATTTTCCATCTATTGTATGAAGTGTGTTGTATCCATAATGTCAGGGTCCTGACTGTCTCATACTGGTTTTGTCAGGGTCCTGACTGTCTCATACTGGTTTTGTCGTGTATCTGATTATGTGGGTTCGATTCTCTGTGTGGTGTCAAGCAGTCAGGCTGGCTCTTGACATGAGTTAGGCCCATTGCTGTTCTCACATCTCCTTTGGGTTTCGTTTCTTTGAACTGTTCACGCAGCCCCACTCTCCCATCCTCCCTCCCTGCTTTGACCTTGAGCCCCTTGCAGGCCTCTCAGTATTGTGGCTGGCTCACTCCCCTGCTTCTTACCAGGCGTTGTTATCTTTTGGTTCCCAAGCCGCTCTGCGTTGCACCTGGGATGGTGTCATGCTTAAAGTTATGCTTTGTAGTGTTTGCCGCTATTAGCAGCTTTGACTCCGTGGATTGCTTATGCTGTATACCTTCATGCTCCTTAATAAAGATTTACCTGCTTCGATTCTACCTGTGTGAGCAAGTGACTTTTTGGGATTGCTGAGGACAGCTCAAGAACTTCACACATAACATATGACTCTGTCAAAATGGAGAATGGATGTAATATACTCTCTAAATATTTAGTTAATGGGTCATGAATGGAATTGACCCCGGACACTATCGGTCTACCAGGTACTGGAACAATTTGCTTATGCACTTTAGGTAAAATGTAAAATATTGGGTGTTCTCGGGTGCTTATTCATCAAATAGTCTGCCAATTGTTTTGAAATATGGTCCTGAGCTAAAGCATTATGTACTACTGTACATACAAGAGTCATAATTTCAAGGGTAGGATCACGATTCAATTTCTTATAAGATGTGGTATCCTCTAGTTGCCTATGTACTTCTCTCAAGTAGTCCGATTTTCTAAGAATCACTAAAGCCCCGCTTTTATCAGCTTGTTTAATGACCATGTCAGAATCATTAGCCAATTCTTGGGCAATCTTAGGATCTTGTGTAGTAAAATTTGAATTTCTCGATTTCTTGGGTTTTTCTAGATTTGCAATGTCTTTGAGAACCAGTGTGTGAAAAGTAGAAATTAAATTATTTTGATTGGTCGGCATAAATGATGATTTAGGTCTAAATTTAATGGTAGACTCTTCTTGAGTAGAAGGTCCAAAAAAATCCCTTAATTTAAGCATGCGTATCAATTTAAAGATATCTACTCTAGTCTGAAAGGATGTATATTTAGGCTCAGGTACAAAGCCTAAACCCATATTAAGTACTCTGATCTCATCATTGGATAAATTTTTATCTGAAAGATTAATAATCGATTGGGTGGATTCCGAGCTGTGAGTTGTTGAGAAAAATATTGAGAGTAACCCCTTCCTCTAGCGTTCCTGGGTCTTAAGCTATAATCCCTAGAGGAGGATCTGCTAGAGAGGCTTGAAGAGTCATTCTCAGAGTGTGTGTATTGGTCCGGTCTGTTTTTCCTATTAGGCTGACGGTTGTTAGGGTTCTTTTCCAGCCACGGATATACCATTTTGTCCTTGTAATCATTAGTGTCTCTGGTTAATTTATTAAGTTTATTTGCCCTGATGTTGTCTTATTTTAGTTTTGTTTTATTTATTTGCCCAGATGATGTGCCCAGTGGTGGCAGGCAAACCCCCGGCAATTCGCCCCTCTGCCCGCCGACCACCTGAGGGTCAGGGGGCAAACATGCACACGCGCGTACACACCGCGCACATGGCGCTTCCGGTTTACAACCAGAAGTGCCGCCTAGCGAGGGGCCTTTTCCTCTTAGTTTGAGTGGTAAATGGCCACTTTACCACTCAGAGGAAAAGGCCCCTCGCAAGGCGGCAGTTTTGATTGTAAACCAGAAGTGACGCGAGCACGCGTCAGGGCGCGCAATCCTGACCGCAGCCCCATTGCCTCCCGCCAGAGGAGAGAGGGGACCTGGCAGCCCTACCATTGGACTGTATGGCATTGAAGTCCCTTCCCTCCCCAAACCCCACCCTTCTCAGGCTCCACCCCAAAAACCTCCTGCTGGTGCCAAAGAGGGACCTGGCAACCCTACACAGGACACCTTGGGCAAGGGCCTTGCTTACTTTTCTGGAACATGGGTCAGGTACCAAATTGGGGGACAGTGCTCAGAAACCAGTGTGGCGTAGTGGTTAGGGTGTCATAATAGGATCTGGGAGTCCCAGGTTCATATCCCCACTCTGCCGTGGAAGCCTGCTGGGTGAGCCTGGGTCAGTCACACTCTCTCAGACTAAACTACCTGACAGGGTTGTTGTGACGATAAAATGGGGGAGACAAGAACAATGTAAGCCACTTTGAGTTCCCATTGAGGAGAAAGGCAGGACATAAAACTAACTAACTAACTAACTAACTAACTAATAGAAGAGACAGTGGTGGCTCCTGAGACACTGAAGCCTTTTGTGCAGGGACGATTCCCCACGGTCACCCCCACCGACTGCTTCGGGGCTTCCTTTTGATTATGCATGCCTTTTCTGCCCGTGAGAGGCCGCCTCGCTCTCCCCTGCATTTTTCAGATTCTGGCTAAAACAGCATCTGGAAAACATGGGCAAAACATACAAGGAGAGCGAGGAGATCTTTGATTGGCGGAAAAGGCATGCATAATCAAAAGGAACCCCCGAAGCAGTCGGCAGGGGTGACCGCGGGGAAACGTCCCTGCATAAAAGGCCACAGTGAATATCACTGCAGTAAGACTTCACCTAGACTCAGGTGGCCAATTTCTTCCCAACAAGAGTTCTGTTTGCTAGTTGGACATTAGTGGGAATCTAACGGAACTGGAATGTGTGAAGGAATCAGCAGACCGATGGGCTCTTCAGTCAGTACTTGGTAAGCAAGATAGATATGTGTGGTTTCTTCAGTGACGGGAAAAACTGACATTCAGATGGGGAAACAAATCATACTAGCTCCTGAAGAATTAATCAGTCTAGTGGCATAATTAATTAACTAAGCCTTTAATTGCAAATTAATTTTGGCTCCCAATTAGGGATGTTTCTAAAATTCTCCTCATCTGAATTTCTCCTTTGATTCCAGAGTTCTGAATTTTTTGGTCTTGGTTCCAAAGTAGAGTTGATCTATTAGCAATTTCCCACTGTTAGCAATGTTCCACTGTTCTGTGTTTGTCTGTTTGTTTGTTTGTTCATTTGTTTTAAAAAAAATCAAGGCTATGAGGGCATGTTTTTATTATAGGGAACATTGCATATTTCCAACCTTGATGAGAAAACCATGAAGAAAGATAGCTTTATATGCCATTAAAGGTTTATGAATGAATGAATGAAAAAGAAAGATAGCTTTAACATTTTTGCTACTGAATTATTTTAAATGATCTCATAAAGCGTCCCTTTCTTTAAAATCCTCATAGAGGCACTTTCACTGAGATTTTGTAGTATGTCTGTTTATTTAAATTTAAAACAATGGATTAGTTACATGTATGGTCATTATACAACTTTAAAAAAAACTGGAGGCAAGAGTTCTCTAAGATTCAATGAATAAAAAGGGGACATCAGAGATCATCAGGGTTTCCAAGTCCACCCTCCAAAGTAGCCACTACTGATGTCTGGGAGATCTTCAGGCCCCATCTTGGGGCGATCTTAAACAGGCAGAAATGTTTATAATGCTGGAGGAGGTCAAGTGGATTTCCCCTTGTTCCATTCCTTTATTGTTTCATTGTGTGCCAGTGCATTTTGAAAGGAAATTTCTTTGTGGAGTGAACCAATTCAAAAGGGCACCTTTCAACCATGCAAAGAAGCACTTTTAACCTTTTGTAAAAAATACAAATTACATAAACAACACTATAATAAATGTATTTGAATATTAAATGTGATTGAAAGAATGCCAACACATATATTTCACTAAAAATCCCCACATCTCCTTATGTTTTGATAATAAATATCCAATTCCCTTTTCACTCCTTTTGTACAGCTCTCCTGGTTATTTTTTAACAAGGTAATCCTGATTCTTACTAGGAAACTAGTTGGTCTGTCTGTCAGTCTGTCTGGGTTTTTTAGTCTACCTACCACTCCTACCTTTCCGGCTTTCCCCCAAGGAGTTCAGAATGGCATACAGGGTTTCATCTTCACAAAGGTAAAGTTGAAACTAGGGTTGCCAACCTCCAGGCACTGCATGTAATAACAGCACCAGCTCACAAAGTGATAGCAAATCCAAGCGTCCCCACCTGGGGGCTAATTCCCACTAGGGAATGTAGTGTAAAATATAAAGTATGTATCTCTATACTAAAATAAACAGTGCAAAGAAATTTAATAAATAAAGGTAATTAATTCACTGAATAACAATGCCAGTATAACGATATAACACAAATAGTTTACTTCACCAAGTCCAATTTCTAAATGTCCAAATTCATAGCACAGTTCAAGTCCAAAATCCAAGTTTCAAGTTCAGAGTCCAAATTCCAGTCAATTCAGTCCATAAGAAAATATAATCCATTCATGGGTAAGTTTCCTTTCAGTCAAAAATTTCCTTTCAATCAAGGTAAGTTTCCTTTCAGTCAAAAATTTCCTTTCAATCAAAACGCCACCTCCGGATTTGTGTACGTTTCGCAGATATATGCTTCTTCAGTTGATTCCCACGGGTGCATAGACCTCTAAAAAATAAATATGTACACCAAATATCTAGACCATAACACCAGTATATCACACCATCCCATGTAAATATACCATACATACCGAAGACCAGCTGACCATAAGGCTCTTTCTCTCTGAGGGCTGGTAACTACAATTCTGTGGGTCAGCATGAAATATGCCTTCCCAGCTGTGGCTGATTAGCCATGTCAAACAGAAATCTAATGCTTAAGGGAACCCTTCAAAGAAAACTCGTCAGGTCGAATTCATTATTCAAGCCCATGGGGGCCAACGTTTTAAACATGTATATAAGTCTTGTTTCGTGCCTATGTAAAATCTTAGAAATATCCTCCATTTGAAATCTACATGGTTTATACTGCCAAAGCGCGAAGAATAGTAAATCTGAGTCAGAATGCCCCTTCTCCAGAAAATGGCTGGTGAGAGGTGCCTCCAGGGTCCTAGAGCGTATCCTTGCTTTACGCTCATCAATACGTAATTTTAATTGGCGGCTTGTTGAACCAATGTACATCAAAAAACATGGGCAGACAATTGCGTACACCACATATTTGGACGCACAGTTGGTGAATTGTTTTAAGGTATATTTGAAACTGGAACCAGATGCACTCACTTCTTTGATCGGCAGGCTCTGCAGGCAGAAAGCGCATGTGCCACACTTGAAATGCCCGATGGCAGAGCCCGTTCTTGTCGATCAGATAACCTGTCAGTTTTCACAAGAAAATTGCGAAATGATTTGGTTCTTCTCAGTCCAAAAATAGGTGGTGTGGAGCATCCCGATACATTTTCTAAGATGTGCCAATGTCTGCGAACAATCTTTTGTATTTCATGCGAAAGATGATTATATTCTAGTGATTCCTGTACCCTGGGAGATTCCTTAATTCCATCCTTCTCGGGGTGTAATAATTTTCCCCGATCCCTATAAACCACTCTGTCTACAGCATCAGAAATAATAGTCTGATCATGTCCTCTATTCAAGAGGTTCTTATTGTAGATCTGAGTCGCCGTGAGGAAGTCTTTCTGAAAGGTTGCATTACGTTTCAGTCTCAACAACTGACTGAAGGGTAAATTGCGCCGAAGGTGCAATGGATGATTAGATGTAAAATGGAGTCCTGCTCCCACATTGGTTGGTTTCCGATAGGGTTTTACCGCCACCCAGTTCCCAAGGGTCCTAAAGACCTCCACATCAAGAAAAGGAATAGAAGTAGTATCCATTTGCCCTGTGAACTTTAGATTTGCATTCAAAGAGTTGAGCCATTGCAAATATGGCTCATAAGATGAGGCAGACTTAAGAATGAAAAACAAATCATCAATATAACGAAAATAAACAACCACATGGCCTTTAAACATTGGATCCAAAATAAGGGAGTCTTTCTGTAAAGATATCATATAAATATTGGCCACCGACGGGGCGCAAGCGGCGCCCATGGCAACTCCCTGTGTCTGAAGAAAAAAAGAATCCAAATACCTAAAAAAATTGTTCTCAAAAATAATGTCAGTCAAAGAAAGAAGAAAATGGGTAGGAATAGAATGGTCTAGCCTGGTATCAAGTAATTTTTCAGTGACAAATCTTATGTCTGGTAAAGTTATATTCATGTATAATGAAGACACATCAAATGTGGCAAACACAGAATCTGTGGCAATATGCAAATCTATTTTCCCTATGAAATCCCGAGTATCCTTGATGTATGAACTGGTACATTTAGTAAAGGGTTGTAGAAAAAAGTCCACAAAACGGGATATGGGCTCCATAAGACTCCCTATTGCAGAGATTATGGGATGTCCAGGTGGATCCACTAAGGTTTTATGTATCTTAGGCAACGTATAAAAGATGGGAACCTTAGGAAATTTCACCATCAAATATTCAGCCAATTTGGTGTCAATATAATTTAATGCCAAGCCTTCAAAGACGACCGTTCTAATAATATGCATCACCTTGGGAGTAGGGTCCAAAAGTAAAGATATATAAAAATTTGTGTTCCTAAGCTGCCTCCTGTTCTCTAGATCATAAGCAGCAGAATCAAGAAATACAATGCCCCCTCCTTTATCCGCAGGTAAACACACAATAGAAGAATCTGATGCTATATCCTGAATGATTTCCAAGTCAGTTGGAGAAATATTAGAGTTGTTCTTTTGCCATCTTCTGCGTTTTTCGAACTTGTCCAGACCCCTTAAAACTAGCATTTGAAAGGTGTTAACCTGAAACCCCGGATTTTTAGGCACGAACGTAGACTTAGAATGAAAGGAACTATAGGTAGACCTTGGTCTTTCCTGACCTTGAAAAAACTCCCTAAGCTTAATGTTTCAAAACAACTTAAACAGGTCTACACGGGTTTGAAAACCCGAATACTTGGGGGTCGGGACAAAACCAAGACCAAGATTCAAAACTCTGGTTTCCTCGAGAGTAAAAACCCGAGAAGAAAGATTCACTATAAGGCTTGGTTGGGAGGTCTCCGTGGTCCCCGAGGTCTGCGTTGAGGACACGGAGCATAAGAAAAATCCTGGCGGTTGGGACGGAGATAATATGAAGAACCGTATGATCCTCCACTGGAAATGCTCGAGTTACCTCTATCTGCCGAGGTAGCTGGAGATCTCCTGCTATTACAACTGATCTCCAGCCGATACAGATCAGTTCACCTAAAGAAAGTGGCCACTTTGGCAATTGGACTCTATGGCATTGAACTCCCTCCCTTCCCTAAACCCTGCCCTCCTCAGGCTCTGCCCCCAAGAACCTCTTGCCGGTTGCGAAGAGGGACCTGACAGCCCTAGCTGAAAGAGAGAGACTGGCTCACAGTCATACAGTGAGATCATAAATGGGTGGGGATTTGAAAGCAGGGGCCTAACTATTCATTACAAATTTGTCCCTGTATCCTGGATGTTTCCAGGATGTTTCCTGGATGATGCACAGTGTTCTGCATGCGGAATTTAATTCCCAGGCGTACATGGACTTGATTCAGGTCAAGCCTCAGACATGGAGTTGGCAGCTCCTATTTGTGTAAATTTACATGTCCCCCCTCGACCTCTTTTCCAGACTCAACATTCCCAAGTCCCTCAGCCTTTCCTTGTAGGGCTTGGTCTCCAGGCCGTTGATCATCCTCGTCGCTCTCCTCTGCACCCAATCCATTTTTCCGCAGGTAGGGAGAACAATCCACAGCATTAAACAAGGGTAATTCCGGTGTATGTAATACAGACGTAGCAATATATTTTCAAGCATATATTTGTTTATATACAATTTTGTCCACAATGACTATGCTATAATGTTCACAATACCTCACAAGGTGCCTGTTATGTGGGGAGAAGGTGATTGCAAGCCACTTTGAGACTCCTTTTCGTAGAGAAAAAGCAGCGTACAAAAACCAATTCTTCTTCTTCATTCCTCAACAGGGCAAATAGTGGCTCCACAGGGCAGTTTCAGGTTGATAAAATTTAGGGGGAAGGCCAAAGTCCCCTCTCCCTGCACAGAATTAAGTTCCACTCTTGGAACTCCCAGTGTATGCCTTGTCAATAGGGTCACCAACGTCCGGGTGGGGCCCAGAGATCTCCCAGAATCACAATTTCTCTCCAGACTACATAGATCGGTTCCCCTGGGGAAAATGGCACCTTCGTAGGGTGGACTTTATGACATTATATCCTGCTGTGGTTCCTCCCTTCCCCAAACCCTGCCCTTCCCAGGCTCCACCCCCAAACCTCCAGGAATTTCCCAACCCAAAGTTGGCAATCCTACTTATTATCAGGACTTGGGCAGAAAGGGTTGGGGGACATGAGGACCACATGCTATTTAGTTAGGCTCCAGCTCTCGGAGATCCTCCATTGAAACAATTTCTACAGCCCAACATATTCTCTGTGTTGGTTAAGTTGTATCATTACAGTTTTTGACCTTAGTCTGGTATAATTCCATACAGTCCACCCTCCAACACAGAAAGGTTGCCAACTTCCAGCTGCTGGCTGGAGATCTCCTTCTATTACAACTGATCTCCAGACAATAGAAATAAGTTCACATGGAGAAAATGGCCGCTTTGGCAATTGGCCTCTTTGGCATTGAAGTCCCTCCCCTCCCCAAACCCCACCCTCCTCAGGCTCCACCCCCCCAAATCTCCAGGTATTTCCAACCTGGAGCTGGCAACCCTACAATGCAGCCATTTTCTCCAGGAGAACTGATCTCTCTTGCCTGGAAGTCAGTTCTAATTCCAGGAGATTTCCAGGCCTTACCTCGAAGTTGGCAGTCCTATTCAAAGGCAAAACAGGAAGCTAATACTTCACTATGGCTGGGAGGAGGGGAGAATTTACTGCACTATATAAATAGGGTTCTAAAGTTCCCAGTATTGGCAAGCAATCACTCACCAATTCATCGGGCTGCCCGCTGACCCTCAGCATGTCCTCGGGTGGAAGCAGGCCAGCTGAAAGAGCGGAGTGATCTGCGCGCTCGGCACGATGACATCACTTCCGTGTCTCTAATGCAATCACCAAGTTTACAGAGTGCACCACCAATAGCGTTGCCAGCTCCAGGTTGGGAAATTCCTGGAGATTTTGGGGGTGGAGCCTGAGGAGGACAGGGCTTTGGGAGGGAAGGGACTTCAATTGGGTATAATGCCATAGAGTCCACTTTCCAAAGTGGCCATTTTCTCCAGGGGACTCGACCTCTGTTGCCTGGAGATCAGTTGTAATAGCAGGAGATCTCCAACCACCACCTGGAAGCTGGCAGTCCCAATGTATACAGTCACAATCAGGATTGCTTGTTGTATAGTATAATCTACGCACTCATGCACATCAGCATGCAGGGGAGGCAGAGATGCAAATTAATTGATAGGCTGAAAGTTGTCGTGCTCTATTTGAAGTTCAGAATGTAAAAGCAATAGAACAGAAGAGTCCTAAACCACCAGTTTCCCTTGCGAAGCAAGTAGGGCTGTTGAAAAAAAAATCGGTATAGTTCAGCTTCGGCAAAATTCGGCCTGTTTTTATTCGGGCCGTGCTGAAGTCCGAACACCCCTACTTCGGATCCCCGGAAATTCGGGGGGATCCGGAGTTCGGGGGAAAATTCGGCCCCCCGCGCGCCTTCAGGGGGATTCCCTGAAGGAGCGCAGGGGGCCCTTTAAACAGATCTGCGCCTCCCAGCTGGGAGGCACACATCTGTTTAAAGGGCCCCCCAGGCGCCTTCAGAGAAGCCCCCTGAAGGCGCGCGGAGAGCCCTTTAAACAAGCTCCTCTGCGCTGTCCGCGCAGGCAGCGCAGAGGGTTTCCAGACCCGCCCAGCCCTGCCGGGAGTCCCCTGAAGGTGCGCCGGGGGGCCTTTAAACAAGCCCCTCTGTGCTGTTCGCGCAGGCAGGCAGAGGGTTTCCAGACCCCCCCCCCAGCCTTGCCAGGACTCCCGGCAGGGCTGACGGGGGGCTGGCAAGACCCTCTGCGCTGTCCGCGCAGGCAGCGCAGAGGGTTTCCAGACCCCTCCCAGCCCTGCTGGGACTCCCGGCAGGGCTGGCGGGGGGCTGGCAAGCCCCTCTGCGCTGTCTGCGCAGGCAGTGCAGAGGGTTTCCAGACCCCCCCCCCAGCCCTGCCGGGAGTCCCCTGAAGGCATGCTGGGGGGCCTTTAAACAAGCCCTCTGCACTGTCTGCGCAGGCAGTGCAGACGGTTTCCAGACCCCCCCCCCAGCCCTGCCAGGAGTCCAGGCAGGGCTGGGGGGGTTTGGAAACCCTCTGCGCTGCCTGCGCAGACAGCGCAGAGGGTCTTGCCACCCCCCGCCAGCCCTGCCGGCTGTCCAGGCAGGGCTGGGGGGGGTCTGGAAACCCTCTGTGCTGCCTGTGCGGACAGCGCAGAGGGTCTTGCCAGCCCCCGCCAGCCCTGCCGGGAGTCCCGGCAGGGCTGGGGGGGGTCTGGAAACCGTCTGCACTGCCTGCACGGACAGTGCAGAGGGGCTTGTTTAAAGCCCCCCCACGAGCGTTTAGGGGACTCCCGGCAGGGCTGGGGGGGTCTGGAAACCCTCTGTGCTGCCTGCGCAGACAGCGCAGAGGGTCTTGCCACCCCCCGCCAGCCCTGCCGGGAGTCCGGGCAGGGCTGGGGGGGTCTGGAAACCCTCTGCGCTGCCTGCGCGGACAACGCAGAGGGTCTTGCCAGCCCCCCGCCAGCCCTGCTGGGAGTCCCGGCAGGGCTGGGGGGGGTCTGGAAACCCTCTGCGCTGCCTGCGCGGACAGAGGGGCTTGTTTAAAGAGTTTCCAGACCCCCCCCCAGCCCTGCCGGGACTCCCGGCAGGGCTGGCGGGGGGCTGGCAAGACCCTCTGCGCTGTCTGCGCAGGCAGCGCAGAGGGTTTCCAGACCCCCCCCAGCTTTGCCGGGAGGCACATATCTATTTAAAGGGCACTCCCCGTGCCTCCAGGGAAGCTCCCTGGAGGCGCACGGGGGGGGGGGAACAGATTTGTGCCTCCCGGCCGGGAGGCACATATCTGTTTAAAGGGCCCGCCGCGTGCATCCAGGGAAGCTTCCAGGGAAGCTTCCAGGAGGCACGCGGCGGGCCCTTTAAATAGATAGGCACAGATCTATTTAAAGCCCCCCCAGCCCTGCAGAGGGTCTTGCCAGCCCCTCGCCAGCCCTGCCGGGAGTCCCGGCAGGGCTGGGGGGGCTTTAAATAGATATGTGCCTCCCGGCCGGGAGGCACAGATCTGTTTAAAGGGCCCACTGCGCGCCTTGAGGGAAGCTCCCTGGAAACGCGCAGGGGGGGGGGGAAACAGATATGTGCCTCCCGGCCGGGAGGCACAAATCTATTTAAAGGGCCCGTGCGCGCCTCCAGGGAAGTTTCCTGGAGGAGTGGGGGGGGGACAGATCTGCGCCTTCCAGCTGGAAGGCGCAGATCTGTTTACAGGGGCCGAATTCACCGAATTTATTCAGGAACACCCCGAACTCGGCGAATTCGGCTCCCCGGTTTCCCCCCTTTTTGAGTTCTGTTCGTCCGAACTGAAAAACCGCCGAATTGCTGGAAATTCGGCTGTTTTTCGGTTCAGACCGAACCGAATCAACAGCCCTAGAAGCAAGACCAGTAGGGTTACCAGCTCCAGGTTGTGAAATACATGGAGATTTTTTGGTGTGGAGCCTGAGGAGGGTGGGGTTTGGGGAGGGGAGGGACTTAAATGCCATAGAGTCCAAAGTGGCCATTTTCTCCAGGGGAACTGATCTGTATCAGCTGGAGATCAGTTGTAATAGCGGGAGATCTCCAGCCACCATCTTGATATTGGCAATCCTGAAGACCAGGTAATTCCAACCTTCTAAATTTTGGGGGGAAATTTAGATGAAGAGCATTTCAGAAGCATCATAATTGTGATACTGCTCCCTCCCTTATTTCTGTTAAGAATATTTGGGTAAGTGGCACATACATTAATGTGTTGAAACATTCTAGGATAATTGAAAGTGTCAAGGAAACTAGCTGTTTGGAGAGAAATGAAAACATTCTCTAGCACCTTGAAATGTTTTGAAGTCTGTTCTTTTAATTATCACAGTATCAATAAGTTGATTGATTATCAACACCTTGTTTCCAGGTTCTCTTTTCTGCCTGCTCTTGTTTTCTTTGATGTTGCACGTCAAATGTACTCTGCGTTTGCTCATTTGAGTAGTTGGAGCTCTCAGGGGTTGCTTAAATGTGCAGAACACAGCTCTTTATTAGGAATACCTAATGGTGAAAGAGAAAGGGTGAAAGTCATATCGTCCAGCATAAGCTTCAAGGGTCAGAGAACATTCACAGAGGCTCACAGCCCACCAAGGGTCCAACAAGATGCTCAGCTAGGGTTGCCAACCTGCAGGTAACACTTGGAGATCTACCGATATTACAAGTGATCTCTAGATAACTCAGATCAGTTCCCCTAAAGAAAATGGCTCCTTTGGAGGGGGGCCTCTATGGCATTACACACCAGCATGGTGTAGTGGTTCAGAGTGGTGGTTTGCAGCAGTGGACTCTGATCTGGAGAACAGGGTTTGATTCCCCACTCCTCCACTTGAGCAGTGGAGACTAATGTGGTGAACTGGATTTGTTTCCCCACTCTTCCACACAAAGCCAGCTCAGTGACCTCAGGCTAGTCACGCTCTCTCAGCCCCACCTACCTCACAGGGTGTCTGTTGTGGGGAGGGGAAAGGAAGGTGATTGTAAGCTACTCCTCTTTCTCCTCCTCCTCCTTCTCCTCCTCCTCCTCTTCTTCTTCATGAGGTACCTCCCCTCCCCAAACTCACCTCCCTAGCCAGTAAGATCTGCTGAATCGACCTGGCAAGCCATGGGGTGATAGATGTCATAGCCAGATCATCCTCACTAGGGCTGTTGAAAAAAATTTTTTTGGTATGGTTTGGATTCGGCCGAACCCGGCCCGACTTGGGTCCAGTTCGGCCAAATTCCGAAAAAAACCCCGTTCGGGAATGCTGAATTCAGCGGGAAATTTGGCATTCCCTAACAAATTCGGTTTGCTGCACAGGCAGCACGGAGCACTTTAAAGACCCACCGCCCCCCTTCCCAGGACTCCCGGGAAAGCGGGCGGTGGGGGGTTAAACTGTTCCGCGCTGCCTGGGCAGGCAGCGTGGAGCATTTAAAGACCCGCCCATAAGCTGGTCGTTGGGCAGTTTAAAGACCTCCCGTTTCTCGGGAGTCCTGGGAAGCCGGGCAGGGGGGTCTTTAAACTGCCCAACGACCAGCTGATGGGCGGGTCTTCCGGACACTCCCATAGGGCCCTGGCCAGGGGACTGCGGGGGGCTGAGGTCGCTGCTGCGCCCTGCCTGTCGGGCGTGGGCCGCCCGGGCCGCCCTCTGTGCTCGCCAGCTGACGAGCAGGCCTTTCCGCTGTTGCCGAGGCTTCCGGCGCACTTGCCCGGCTGCGGAGTGGTGGCGCCTCTCCGGACCGCTTCCCTGGTAAGTGGGGGTTGGGGGATCCTTCCCCCACTCCCGCGGGTCACTGTTGGGGCCGGGGCTGGGAGTCCCGGGAAGGGGGGTGGTGAGTCCCAGGAAACCGGGCGGGGCGGTCTTTAAAGGCAGGAAAAGGCAGGTTTGGGAACGCCGAACCTGCCAAATTTATCCAGCGATTGCCGGAACTTGCCGAATTCAGCGCGTCCTTTTTCCGCCTTTTTTGAGTTCAGTTCCATCCGAACTGAAAACCCCGGAATGGGGGAAATTCGGCTGTTTGTTCGGTTTGGACGAACCGAATCGACAGCCCTAAGATTCCTCACAACTACTTGTGCAAAAGTTTGGGTATATGTGTGCAGAGAAGCAAAGGTACTTTGTTTTCATGCACACAGCCCCCCCTCTGGATCACATTCCCAACCTCCATTTCTGTGTAGGCTGCTTTGTCTTGTTTACCAACATATCTACAGAGAATGTGATAGTTTTTAAATGCACCCTGTATGAAAATCTGCCACAAATATCGGCTGAGGCTATTCAAGAACATAACACTGGCAGACGGAATCCAATGGCCCTTGATAACTGCTCAGGGAAATCACTTTGAATAAAATTATATTATGTCACGATTGTGTTGCCTTGAGTTATGACAAGGTGATGACAATTTGGGGTACTTGTTTTTTTCCTTGGAGGCAACTGGAACCTTATTGAACCAAAATCAGTAATAAGGTTTTGCAATCAGAATATGCTCTACTTCTGATGAAGTTGCTGATTCTGGTAACATTACATGTAAATTGTAGGAAACAAGTACAAAAAGGAAGATGTATATCAATCACTCCTTTTGCCAAATGGTTACTCAGTGCCCAACCCAGGTCTGTCCCTGGGTTGGGTTGACAGACATAGTCTGGCAGTCCTGTGCTTCCTAGGTACATGTGGTTCCAATATGCATTGGGTCTGTGGCATGCATAGGGTTGCCAGGTCCCTCTTTGCCACCGGCGGGAGGTTTTAAGGGTGGAGCCTGAGGAGGGTGGGGTTTGGAGAGGGGAGGGACTTCAATACCATAGAGTCCAATTGCCAAAGTGGCCATTTTCTCCAGGTGAACTGATCTCTATCGACAGGAGATCAGTTGTAATAGCAGGAGATCTCCAGCTAGTACCTGGAGGTTGGCAACCCGAGGCATGCAGGAAAAGGAGGCTTAAGTTTAGGGTTCCCAACAATGCCTAGGCAAATGCCAGGAAGTCTGGGCACAGTGCCTAGGGAAGGTGGAGTTTGGGGAGGATGTGATGCCACATCTGGTAAAGACCAAAGGAAAAAAGTAAAGGTCCCCTGTGCAAGCATCGGGTCATTCCTGACCAATGGGGTGTCGTCACATCCCGACATTTACTAGGCAGACTATGTTTACAGGGTAGTTTCTACATATTTCAAGTGTATACAACCTGTGTGTATACATTGCATGCGTGTACAATTACATGTACAGCGCATAGTTTTCTCCAGCAGCATGTTCTACACTAGCTTCTTAGCAGCAGTACATCCAAGGAACAACATAGGATTGGCCAGCAAGGATCAGCTGACCACGGAACAAGTGCATCTTTCAATTTTGGCACTGAGGGATCATACTGCCGGATAACTGGAATTTTCCCCTTTTTCCCCCTGGTGTTCCAACTATTACATTATTACAATTCTGGATGGATGCTTGTTATATAACTTTGAACATCAGTTATTTGAACTTTGGTTTATGGACACTTATATGTTTTGGTCCATCTTATGCATTCAGTATTGTATGTCTTACTGTAATAATTCATCATACGATATGTATAAAGTGTAATACAGTTTGGAAAAGAATATTTAGAGTGATTAGTGGTTGTGTACTGAAAAATAATTTTCCTGTATAGGGATTTCCATTACCTGGAGGTTGGCAACCCTCGTGGTTGCAGTAATTACAGTACTGCACTACGACCTGGGTTTAAATAGCGTTGCCAACCTCCAGGTGGTGGGTGGAGATTTCCCGCTATTACCACTGATATCCACGCAACAGAGATCAGTTCACCTGGCGAAAATGGCTGCTTGGAAAGTGGATTCTATGGCATTATACCCCACTGAAGTCCCTCCCCTCCCTAAACCTCACCCTGCTCAAGCTCCACCCCAAAACTATACAGGTGTTTCACAACCTGGACCTTGCAACCCTAGTTCAAAATAATTTCTATTCTGCAATGGGAGCTTGCTGGATGACCTTGGGCCAGTCACATTCATTCTCTCTGTCCCTCTGTCTCTGTCTCTCTCTATCTGCCTAACCTACTTCACAGGATTGTTATGAGAATAAAATGGAGGAGGAAAGAGGACCATGAATACCATCTTGAGTTCCTTGGAAGAAAGGGCAGAGTAAAAAAGTAACCAATAGCACATGCAATGTTTAAAGTATTTCATGCTCTTTATCTTGGCATTCTCTTTACACTGGTCCTGTAATGGAAGCTAGTGTTATCCCCCTAGCGTGATGGGATAGGTGAGGCAGAAAGAGCAGCTTGCCTAATGCTACCTAGTGAGTTCTTGGTGGAGGTAAGATTCGAACAAGGCACCAGGGTTGCCAAGTGCCTGGTGGTGGTGGGCAAAACCCCGCCAATCCACCTGGCTGCCCGTCGACCAGCTGCGCATCGGTGGGCAACGTGTGCACACGCGCCTGCACACCATGCCCACGTCACTTCCAGGTTTAACCAGAAGAAATGCGGATGCTCTAACAATGTCTGCCAAAACTCAGCGGAGTTTCGGTGGAGATTGCTAGAACATCCACATCACTTCCAGGTAAACCCGGAAGTGACATAGGCTTGGCTTGCGGGGTGCACATGTGCATCACACTAGGCGCGTGCATCGCATGCCCCAGCCACACCCCTGAAAAGCTCCTGCTGGTGGAGCTAAGGGACCTGGCAACCCTACAAGGCACTTCTTGGATGAAAGCCCATCCTTAGGGTTGCCAGGTCCCCCCTCGATTCTGGCAGGAGGTTTTTCAGGAGAAGCTGAGGCAGGGAATGTGTGTGCTCAGCCATGCTGACTCAATCATGTCACTTCAGGTTTACACCCTAGGGTTGCCAACTGCCAGGTAGTAGCAGGAGATGTCCTGCTAATTCAACTGATCTCCAGCCGATAGAGATCAGTTCACCTGGAGAAAAATAGCCACTTTGGCAATTGGACTCTATGGCATTGAAGTCCCTCCCCTCCCCAAACCCCGCCCTCTTCAGGCTCCGCCCCCAAAATCTCCCATTGGTTGAGAAGAGGGACCTGGCAACCCTGTTACACCCGGAAGCACCACATTGCAACGCCTTTTTCCACTTTTACTCATACTGGGAGTTTGAGTGGTAAAAGACCCGTTGGGATGTGGCGTTAAGTGATGCAATCGCTTCCAAGCCGGGCACTCCTCACTGCTGAGCTCTGCTAGCTAATAAAATAATCTGGGGATGAATCTAACCAGATTTTAAAAAAAAAAATGTTCCACAGTTAAGGAGAAGAAACTCTCTGGCGGATCTATGCATACAAATTCGCCAATTTTTGCATAGGGTGGCGGGGACTTCTGAAAATCTCCCTGTCCCGTTCCCTGCATTCCACAGCCTCTGTTTGTTTTAGGTGCCTCCAACGCCCCCTCACCCTGCAGCATGCCTTTGCATAAATATCCTCCCCTTACCTCTGAAGTTTTCCTCGTCTCCTGCAGCAGCGCCAGGGGTCAGCGGCACAAAGGTGCTATTCCTTGACTGTAGCAAATACTGCCATGTGTTGTATGTTTGATGAATTAAAAGGATGCTGCCAACTTAATTACACTGTAACCCTTCAATAAAGGAAGGGCAGAACTGATTAACTAGTGAATAATTGGGGGCTGATTGATGGCTTTCTCCCTCACTGCTAAAGGCTGTATATGTAATTATTTTGCCTTTGGGCCTAATTTTCCACTGTTAGCTTCTGCTTTTGTCCTCCGCTGTAATTTATGGATGCCCACCCCCCCAGCCTTGGAAAAAAGCTAGAAAATGAAGCCAGCCCCCCTTCCCGTGTCCCAAGATATGTCACCTACAAATGGCCAGCAGGCTACTCCAGAGTAATATTTCAAGCCGTTTAGTAACATTAACACCTCGCGCTCAGCAGGAAAGCATATAGTCATTTGTCAGCAGCCATCATAAGATAGATTTCCTCCCTCCTGCCTGACACGTAATAATGTTGTGGTCACCAAAGCAATGAGGGTACGGGCAGGATAAGTGCCAGGTCAACCAACAGCAGGTCGGAGGAGAAAGCTCGCTGAGGAAAGTGATGTTTGGAGCTCAAACAAGTTTAGGGCGCAACGGTTAAAAAGGTCCTTGATAGGTGTGTTACGAGGTACTCCTCAGTTTTAACAAGCAAAGCCAAAAGCCAAAGCTATCTTTGCAAGTGGCAAATGGGTTGTGATTCATACATGCATACATATAACCTTTATTGGCATCATACATGCATACATATAACCTTTATTGGCATCGAGGGTTGTGATTCAAAGCTCCTTTCTGTCCACAGAAGTGACCTAGTGTGGCCAGTCTCCAGGTGATGGCTGGAGATCTCCAAGAATTACAACTGGTTTCCAGGTTACAGAAAGCAGTTCACCTATAGAAAATGGCTGCTTTGGAAGGTAAAATCGATGGCATTATACCCTATTGAGATCCCTCTCTTCCCCAAACCCCTCCTTCCTCAGGCTCCTCCCCCAAAAAAAATCTCCAGGAGTTTCCCAACCCAGAGCTGAACTCTATGGCATTAAACCCTATTGAGGTCCCTCTCTTCCCCAAACCCCACCCTCCTCAGGCTCCACCCCCTAGAGTTGCCAGATCCCTCTTCACCACTGGCAGGAGGTTTTTGGGGCAGAGCCTGAGGAGAGCAGGTTTTGGGGAGGGGAGGGACTTCAATACTGTAGAGTCCAATTTCCAAAGCAGTCATTTTCTCCAGGGGAACTGATCTCTATTGGCTGGAGATCAGTTGTAATAGCAGGTGATCTCCAGCTAGTACCTGGAGGTTGTATTATTTCAACCAGATCATTTTACTGTTGGGTTGTGAAATGCAGCCATGTTCAATACTAGATTTATATAGTTGGTTTTAAATTGTGTTGTATTATTGTTGTTGTTGTTGTTGTTACATTTAGGACTGTTTTTTCAGTTGCACTTATTTTGATGTAAGCCATCCCAAGCCTCACCTGTCAAGGGAATGGCAGGGTATAAAAGTGATAAATAAATAATAAAATATTTTTATTACTGGTGGTCTTGATTTCTTTATTTCTTTGAAGGGCGCAATGTATAAACAATGAACACACACACAAATTAAAAATGGCATGGGTTAACAGGAAAAACTGGCATGAAGGAAAGGAAAATGGCATTTTAAAAAGGCTCACATGTACACTTTGTAAAAGGGGAAAGTAGAAACAAAACGGAATTCTGAGTCTAAAAGTGGGCTATGAAATGCAGTCGCATTCCTAATGATAGTCAGTGCGATATACTTAAAATAAATTATTAAAACCCCGGAGGTGTATACCAAGCCTAAAAAGTAGGACACCATGCAGCCAACATGATATGCTTCTAAATCCCACTGATTTAAATGGAAGAGAGATTGATCTCCAGTGGGTGACTCTCCAGTTGAAATCACTGGGTTTGCCAAGTGCTCAGCGATGGCTCAATCATGCGCATCTTTTTAAATCTATATAATACGAAATGGCAAAAAAAAAAATATCCCCATAAGCCTCAACTAGGGCAGAAACAACACGTGACATTGTGGGGATCAATGAAAAGATTCCCCATTCTGTAATTTAGCTGCAAAAAGCATGGATGGTGTCCATAGAAGTTGAAGTACTAAAGAAGGAGGGAAGGTCTAACTTAGCCTAAAGCATCCCTGACAAGTGTTCATCCAACTGCTGCTTGAAGACTGCCAGTGAGGGGGAGCTCACCACCTCCCTAGGCAGCCGATTCGACTCTCACTGAAAAAGTATTTTTCCTAATGTCCAGCCGGTACCTTTCTACCCATAATTTATACTTATTATTGCGAATCCTATCCTCCGCTGCCAACAGGAACAGCTCCCTGACCTCCTCTAAATGACAGCCTTTCAAATACTTAAAGAGAGCAGTCATGTCCCATCTCAACCTCCTCTTCTCCAGACGGAACATTCCCAAGTCCCTCAGCCTTTCCTCCTAGGGCTTGGTCAACAGGCCCTTGAGCATCCTCATCGCTCTCCTCTGCACCCACTCCATTTTTCCACAGATGTAGGGAGGACAATCCACAGCATTAAACAAGGGTAATTCCAGTGTATATAATTTAGACTTAGCAATATATTTTCAAGCATATATTTGTTTATATACAATTTTGTCCACAATGACTATGCTATAATGTGTATGATAACACAATATCGAATTCTTCAATGTTTTCAATGATACAAAGTTAACTTGATATCCAAATTTGCTATTGTGCCTGTACAAGAGACTGTTTCTGTCCAAATAAGGCATGCTCTCTTTCGTTTACTACAAAATCTGCTTTATAATTTCAACTTCCCCTCCCTCGCTTCTCAGATGGAAAAGCTAAGAAAAATGTGTTAAGTTAGCATAGGGTGCAGCAGTTTGCAGCTCCCTCTCTTTTTAGCACACGTGTAATTCTGCTTGTAAAAACTAAGGCAGTTATGCTTAAACATTTCATAAATGTGCCAAATAGTACAATCTTATATGCTAAGATGAAAAATGATGCATTTTATGTTGTCAAAGCAATAAATTTAAGCTCACGCTGAAGAAAGAATTGCACAGATTTCAGTTTCCCCCCCCAAATTTCCATTTCCCCCCCCCAAAAAAAGAGGGGGGCTATTTTATTGCTTCTAAATTTCCAGTAAAGAAACATCTCTACTTAGGGTTACCAGCCTAGCACTGGCACATAACAGGAGATTGCAAGGGCAGGGATAGGGTTGCCAACTTCCAGGTGTTTTCCTATGTGGCTGACATGGGACATCATCATAAGGGTTGCCAACTGTTGGTGTTCCTTTATTTGTGGCAAATATCAGTTATTAGCATGTACGTTGGCTAGGGTTGCCAGGTGCCCGCTGGTGGAGGGCAAACTCCCGGTAATGTGCCCCTCTGCCCGCTGACCAGCTGAGGGCCAGCGGGCAATCGTGCATGCGCTCACCGACACAGCACTTCAGGTTTACAACTGGAAGTGCCGCCTCGCGAGGAGCTTAGACCACTCAAACTCTTAGACCACTCAAACTGCGGCCCTTTACCTGACTTTGATGGACCAAGGGTCTGATTCAAACCAAACTAAGGCTCCTTGCGAGGCCGAGTCGGCGCGCGCGCACAAGCGCACACACAATCTACAAAGAAACCTCCTGCCAAAGGTGAGTGGGGACGTGGCCACCCTAACGTTGGCCCTGCGTGGACTGGTTGGACTTAAAATTCATTTTTATATAACACTTCGACCCAACCTCTAGATAGGGCCTGGAGATCTCCCAGAATTACAACTGATTTTTTCACTTCAGACATCAGATATCAGTCTTCCTGGAGGAAATGGCAATTTTGGAAGGTAGACTCTGTGGCACTAGACTAATGGTTGTCAACTTCAGGATGGCAAATTCCTGGAGATTTGAGGGTGGAAACTCGAGAAGACAGTGTTTGGGGAGGGGCCTCAGCAAAGTATAATGCCATAGAGTCCATCCTCTAAAGCAGCCATTTTCTCCAGGGGAACTGATTGCTATAGATGGGAGATCAATTGTAATTAGGGTTTCCAACCTCCAGGTAATATCTGGAGATCTCCAGATATTACAACTGATCTCCAGCTAATAGAGATCAGTTCACCTGGAGAAAATGGCCACTTTGGCAATTGGACTCTATGGCATTGAAGTCCCTCCCTTCTCCAAACCCTGACCTTCTCAGGTATTTCCCAACCCAGAGCTGGCAACCCTAGTTGTAATTCCAGGAGATCTCTAGCCCCCACTTGGAGGTTGGGAACCCTAACCCCACTGAGGTCCCTGACCTCTTCAAATCCTGCCCTCCCCTGGCTACACACCAAATCTCCAGCAATTTCCCAACCTGGAGTTGGCAGCCCTAGCATCAACCCCATACCATTCTTGCATTGACTTGTTCCTATGCACTACAGTGCATATGTTTTTATTGTTTGCTGCCTTGGGGAGGGGCTGTGGCTTAGTGGTAGAGCATCTGCTTGGCATGCAGAAGGTCCCAGGTTCAATCCCGGCAAATAGGGACTAGGCAAGTAGGTGATGTGAAAGACCTCTTCCTGACACCCTGGAGAGCTGCTGCCGGTCTGAATAGACAATACTGACTTTGATGGACCAAGGGTCTGATTCAGTATAAGGCAGCTTCATGTGAGTACCCTAAGTTTGGTGGAAAGGTGGTTTGAAAATGTTTTAAACAAAATAAAAATAAAAATCTACCAGATAAGAACCCATGTTTGCTTATGGTTTATCCCTATAGGCTATATTTATTTTGTATTTATTTTGTATTTAGTCTGGATTAAAAGGCAGTAATTTCTAAGACTTGTATTACAAATGTTGCTATTGAATTGATTTTCATATGTACAAATATATGAACATATTGTGAGTCTTGAATATAATTTCATACCATAACTTGGGTACAAATTGATAAATTGTCCTGCACATTTAGTACCTGACTCCCCCCCATTGTTATCATTCATTACCTGGAGGTTGGCAACCCTATGTAGCAGCCATTTCGTAGTTTCACCTACCACCCCCTGTCAGAATTCCCAAGGCTCAAAAATGTTGAGTATCCCTGTGGTACTGTATTCAGAGAAAAGTGCATCCATCCCCTTCCCATCACATGTCTAGGCCCTCAAAGATGGAGGGCCTTTCTCATAGGGACCTTCAAAGAAATCTATTTGATATGCTCAGGTTCTGGAGATCCATGTCTATGGGTCCCCATGGTCAAAGGTTTGGTGGGGGGGGCATAAATTAAAGATCACCTTTCACTTCTCACAACTCTTGCAGCACAGCTTTTCAGTTCTATTGGACTGTGGTACTATCCAATTGCTAAGCAGTAGGGTTGCCAGCTCCAGTTTAGGAAATACCTGGAGATTTTGGGGGTGGAGCCTGTGGAGGACGGGGTTTAGGCAGGGGAGGGGCTTCAATGCCATAGAGTCCAAATGCCAAAGCACCCATTTTCTCCAGGGGGACTGATCTCTGTCACCTGGAGATCAGTTGTAATAGCGGGAGATCTCCAGCCACTGCGTGAAGGTTAGCAATCAGAGTGGCCATGACCTCGTTTAGTCCCAGTCTTCTTCAGAGCCCCCTTGCAAATGGGGAGTGGTTCAATTCCAGTGAGGTTGACTACTTCTCAGTAGTGGCAAATAGGTAGAGCCTCCCCTCCCTGCCTGCCCTCTGCCATGCAGCAGGGTCTCACTGCTAACAGCCTTACGCTTGCTACTTCCAACGCCCAAACCAGGAGCTGGCCTTTATGAGGGCCGTCAGCGGGATGTGTAGGGTTGCCAGCTCCTGGTTGGGAAATATCTGGAGATTTTCAGGGCAGAGGGCAGGGTTTGTGGAGGGGAGGGACTTCAGTTGGGTTATAATACCAGAGTCCACCTTCCAAAGTGGCCATTTTCTCCAGGGAAACTGTCACCAGTTGTAATAGCAGGAGATCTCCAGAGGTTGGCATCCCTACTAAGCAGTGTTCTGTGGGGCTTTAGGAGGGTTATTTGTGCTTATTGCATTTCATGGTTTCATATTAATTAATTTTAATTCTCTTAATGTGTTTACAGCCAGGGTTGTATGTAATCAGCAGTCCCCCAATGGCATGATGCAAATGTCAAACCTGGTATCTGGGCACAGAATTTAGCATTCTGAGAATCTCACCACTTTGTTCAAAGGCGCTAGTCATCAAGGCTTGGAAGACAGTGTTGAAAATGTGCCTTATAAAACTTCAGTAGTTACTCTGCGGTGTCCTGCATATTTTTATATCACCCAGAACACGGTACAGGATTTGCAAAAGTATGCATATTTCTTTAATTTCCATGCTTTCTTGCAGTGAACAAAATCAGAGTTTTGAGGACACACTGGGGCAGAATTTTGATTGTGCCTTTCTCCTCTTCAACATAGCTCACCATGCAGTTGTTACAACACTGATTTTTTTCCCCCAGGGCTCTAGATCTTTCCATTGGGGGGGGGGGGGAAAGCAATGACTGGAATAATAAAAACAATAATACGAAAAATTCCAGTTTCATAGCAGCTGTTTTGCCAGCCATATGCTGAGGCATGCTGTCTCATTTTCTATTCTGAGATGTGTTATTTTTTAAAATAAAGAAATACCCGTTTCGATTCCCCTTTTTAAAAAAAAAAACCACGATATTTAACCCACATTTAGCCATTGCCGAAGAAAGGCTTCTAATTTCTAATGGCATACAGAGTCCGCTCTCCAAGGCCGTCGTCTCGTTTTGTCTGCACAGACGGCTCCTTGGCCTGCGAATCGCATCAAGAGACCCCTCCCCTCAGACCTTAGTTGCGTGCCAGTGGGTGCCGGCCCCGAAAGAGGTGGGGGAGAAGGGAAAAAAGAGATTGATATTTGCCCTCTTTCGTCTTATCTGCACTTGATTTATAAGTCAGTGCGAGTATGGCAGAGAAATAAAGGCAAAGACCTTGATGCCTCCCCGTGGAGAATATGCACCATTTGGATTGAAGGCATGAAAGGAAAGAAATTAATGTTAAGCTGATCATCTGTCACCACGGCCACCCTGATGGTTTTGCAAAGAATGAGGGAACCGGATGACATGCCCTCCAGTCAAGGGCACGACTGCCCGCTGTTCGCATATTATAAACACAAAGCTTTGGGTTTGGAAAGGATTTAAATTTAAATTATACTGTACTTGGGGGAAGGCAAATCTTTGCACAAGTTTATTTTTTTTTCCCCTGAAGTATTAACATGCAGAATTTTGCTGGCTTTATGCAAAAAGGAGAAAAAGAAAGAGAAAATACCTCCCCTTTCCACCTTTTTATCCACATATATAGAGGCCTTAATAGGTATCCGTATTTTTAAAGCCGTGTCTTCTAATGTAATCAGGGTTTGAAACTTTCGATATGCAGGCAAAGGTTTAGACACATGCATAAATAAGAGAAAGCTTTTGATATTTCGAGGGTGTTGGGGGAGGGAGGAGAGATGAGGAAGACCAAACTAAGGCAGTGACTGTTTTTCTGTTATCCGCCAGACGCCTGGCGTGTGATTATACCAATTCAGTATAATCATACGTCAGTCGTCTGGAGGCTAAGGAGATGCACAAAACTTTCAGGATTGTGTTATAGCAGGAGCATAAAAATGGTAAATGAAATGTTTTGGGAGGAATGCCTCACCCCTTAATGAATTATTTGGCAGATTCCTAGATAGGTCAATCGAACAGAGAATCTGCCCATGTGGAAAGGCAAAGACAGAAACATTTACCTGTTTTTTTATTCAGTTGTGATTTATATTCTTCTATAAGATCTTCTCTTATTACTCCATTGATTTCATACTGTCCTATTTGTTCTCACGACTATATTTTAATCTATCTGCTGTCTGGTAAATATAAAGCTGTTACTCTATCCATAGTTAGGGTTGCCAGATCCCTCTTTGCCACCAGCGGGAGTTTTTTGGGGTGGAGCCTGAGGGGGTGGTGTTTTGGAGGGAAGGGACTTCAATGCCATAGAGTCCAATTGCCAAGGCGGCCATTTTCTCCAGATGAACTGATCTCTATCAGCTGAAGATCAGTTGTAATACCAGATTTCCAGCTAGTACCCGGAGGCTGGCAACCCTATCCATAGTTTATTATTTAACAGCCGCTTTGAAGAAATGCCAAAACTTATAAGCAAGTTATGCTTCAATGCTTATCTGCATACAGGCACTCTTTTTGCACTGGAACTGTTTTGTGAGGTTATAAAGACCTTATGTGATAAGAAAGGGCATGAAAGTCCCTGAAACTAGCAAAGATTCTGTTGTGCCATCCATCTCCTACCATACATTTCCTTCTTTGGTTTGCAGATAAGAGCTTGAGTAGTCTTTGGCCTATTGAGAGGCCTTAGCTCTTGACCAATTTAAGTGATTGACAGTGCAATCCTAAACCCACTTTCCTTGGAGAAAGCCACATTGAATAAGAAATGAGTAGAATTCTGAGTGGACCTGCCTTGGTTACTTGCTAATGGTGCATTCCTGAGCAGTTATACCCATTGTAACCTTACTGATTTCAGAAAAGTGGCACTCTGCTTAGGCACGGTTAGAAATTTTTTTTGAAGAAGAGTTGGTTTTTATATGACTTTCTCTACCACTTAAGGCAGAATCAAACCGGCTTACAACCGCCTTCCCTTCCTCTCCCCACAACAGACCCCCTGTGAGGTTGGTGGGGCTGAGAGAGCTCTAAGAGAGCTGTAGCTAGCCCAAGGTCACTCAGCTGGCTTCATGTGGAGGAGCAAGGAAACAAATCCATGGCTCTTATGGTTGATGGTAATCATGAATGTTGCTCTCCACAAATGTTGCTCTCCACAAACCCAAGGAGTTAGGGTTGCCAACCTCCAGGTGGTGGCTGGAGATCTCCCACTATTACAACTGATCTCCAGGCGACAGAAATCAGTTCCCCTGAAGAAAATGGCCGTTTTGGTAATTGTACTCTATGGCATTGAAGTCCCTCCCTTCTCCAAACCCCACCCTCCTCAGGCTCCACCCCCCAAATCTCCAGGTATTTCCCAACCCGGAGCTGGCAACCCTATGCAGAGACTAGGATGTGGGAGAGCTCAGTTCATATCCCCACTCTACCATGAAACCCACTGGGTGAGTCACTTCTCTCAGCCTAACCTGCTTCATAGGGATGATGTGAGAACAAACCAGAGGAAACAAGAAACAAGTGCGCTGCCCTGAACTCATTGAAGGAAGGACACGATAAAACAGATCACTAGAAGATGTGCCTCTTAAAGACAGAAAGGCAGTTTTAAATGTGCTTGTATCAGGTTTCTTAATCTTCTGATAGTCAAGAGGGATGGATGAATGTGCCCCTTTGCATTTCTTTTTTGTTTTCATACTTTGCCATGAACTTTTTTGTCTTGTCCATGTTTTGTTGGTGGGATTCCCTATCCGTTTGTTTCTTTTACATCATTTTCATGCCATTTATACATCATTTATAAATGCCATTATATGGCATCTATATGAAATGGACACAAAAACAGTATGTAAAATTGCATACATTTAATGGAAAAATTCACCATTAGGAAACAAGAGCACAAAAATAATGATTCATGAGATTGTTTCATACAAGGAAGAACCATGACTGTAAGGAGGATTTTCAACTCAAAATGGTAGGGGTTGCAAAGTTTGGTCCCATCTTGGGCCAAGTAGGGAGGTTGATTTAAAACTGGATTTCAATGTTCATGTACTTTGAGGTTTTGGAATACAGCTGCAACATTTAGTTGATTAATCTGCTAGACTAATTTTTTTTTAAAAAAAAACTTCTGATTGATAAAGAGCTTTGCTGAATTAATCACACAGTCAGTTTTCAGAAGGTTGTTAAGAATGAACAAAGTGCGTAGAGTGAGTGTGGCAGGAAGCATTGTAGTAGAGACATTTTGTCTGTTCTCTTAGAAGACAGGGTTATCTATTTATTTTTAATATGTATATACCCATCTTTCTCCCCAACATCTCAGAATCCAAGATGTGTAACAATGTTTTAAAAATGGATGGAAAAAAACATTAATCTAACAGATATAAAATACTTTTAAATTACCCCAAAGCTCACCAGAATAACTCTGTCTATGCTGAGTAATCTACTTTCAATGCACTACAGCTATTGTTTGCAAAAGTGCCCGTAACCCCCCCCCCAGAAAAACAGCTGTGAAAGATCGAAGCGACCACTAGAGGGAGCAAGGCACATGCAGAAAAAAAAGATGCAGTACAGACACACAACCGATGGAAATAACCTGTGCGGAAAAAACTTCATATATTAAAATCCAGTTGCAAAGTGCACTGAAAATGGAATGAAAGTGCATTATTCAGTGTGTGAATGTGCCCTTATTTATAGTCTTACCAGAAAGCCTGGAGGGTAAGATATCCCCCTGACCTGGGAGGCTGTTCCAGAGGCATGGGGCCACCCCTGAGAAAGCCCAAGCTGCTTAGATTGGATTCCTTCCTGCCTGCTGCTTGGAGGAGAAGACATTGAAGGGTTTGAGATATCATTGTTTTCCTTTTAAACAAGTTGTTATATTTGGGGCTTTTTTTCTAAATTTTGCTAGAAGCCAGCAGGCCTTGGCCTGTTGATTGGTGGTGGTGGTGGTTAGTTTGCTAGTTTGAGGGGGTTATTTTATTATTTTGAGGGGGATGCCCTGCTTCCATTTCTCCATTGCTAGCTGTTTCAAAGTAGCATTGTTTGAATTTTCGGGTTTTCTCTGCTTCAGCTCTTGCTGGCTTTTACCTGAAAGGAGGGGGTGATTTCATAGTTTGGGGAGGCACTGCTTTGTTGTTGTCATCATCATTCTCATTGTTGAATTTAGAGAGAGGGGTTGTTTTGGCAGTTTGGTGTCTTCTTGTATGAAGAAGACTTTGCAATGTTTTCCTATGGGGAATGGGGGCAACCCCTTCGGGACCTCATAACATAGGACCCCCTGACCCAATTGTCACCAAACGCTGGGGTTCATGCAAGGAGAGTCCCTTGAAGCTACTCTGACAATTTGGGAACTCTACCTCTAAAAACACTCCCACAGGCGTTTTGGACAGAATTTTCCATAGACTATAATTGGCCGATTTTTTTTCGGTAAACCCAGAAATAATCCGAATACCCATTTTTACCAGTATAAGTATGTGGCTTATTTAAGGTTTACTGAAAAAATCGAGCTCAATAAATCTGAACCCGAAATTTACCTCTCTCACTCACTCTCTCTCTCTCTCTCTCTCTTTTTTTTTTTGCATGACCCTAGTCCCTTGTCGACCCCAAGGAACAAGTATATTTTTGCTTTTATAACACAGCATTTCTTACAATCCTTTAGAAGTGGATCAATGGACCAATAATGTCAAATAAGTTCTACTTGCCTCTCAAGACTTATTGGTCTATTTCAAATGATAATTCTATCACACAGCACTCATGGGCCTAGGCTAGGCCATGACGACTTCCCACTATCTTAGTCCATGCTGAAATGGTCATGTGCATATGTCGCCATGACATTGTTTTTTGGGTGTCCCATCACTTTTGGCTACCTTATAGTGAAATGATCATGCTCTGAACATGGGTTTGAAATGTGAGTGAATAGATGTGAGCTGAGTTAGGGCACACAGTGAATCAGTATTGTGTGGCTGCTGCACATCATGTTCAAATTTTCAATGTTTTTTATTATGGGCTGCTGTTTTAGCACAGTACTGCTACAGAACTCAAAAACAGGGTTGCCAACCTCAAAGTGGGGCCTGAAGTCCTCTCGGAATTATGACTTATCTCCACGTTACAGAGATCAGTTCCCATGGAACCTGGAGGTCATGCTTGGAGGGGAGACACTATGGTATACCACAGAGTATGGCCTTTGAAGCTATGGTATACCATAGAGTCTAAGAGGCATGGAAGTCCTAGGGTGACATCACATTCCCACTGACTTGTCTTCCCTGCCCAAACTCTGTCCTCCCCATAGGGAGGCCAACCTCCAGGTACTAGCTGGACATCTCCTGCTATTACAACTGATCAGCCAATAGAGATCAGTTCGCCTAGAGAAAATGGCTGCTTTGGCAATTGGGCTCAAGGGCATTGAAATCCCTCCCCTCCACAAACCCCACCCTCCTCAGGCTCCACCCTAAAATCTCCAGGTATTTCCCAACCTGGAGCTGGCAACCCTACTCAGAATGCTTGGCATTGGCAATGGCCTACCTTGAAGCTCCTCTGTATCTGCTACTATATGGGGGATTTAGCACGTAGGTCAGCTTCCCATTGGCATTCAGATGTACATAGGAAATAAACATTAAATATGTCACACCATGCTTGTATACATCACCACCAGGAAGCCATGTGGTCTCGTCAGTTCATATATTACTTCTACATATCTGCAGCCACAAGACTGTACTGTGGCAGTAAGGTTGCCAGCTTCAGGTTGGGAAATACTGGAGATTTTGGGGGCAGAGCCTGAGGAAGGCAGGGTTTGTGGAAGGGAGGAACTTCAATGCCATAGAGTCCCATTGCCAAAGGAGCAATTTTCTCCAGGGGAACTGATCTCTATTGGCTGGAGATCAGTTGTAATAGCAGGAGATCACCAGCTACTACCTGAAGGTTGGCAACCCTATGTGGCAGGATATTTTAGTACATATGATACAAAGTGCGTCACACTGCCCATAGAGATAGTAGTCTCCGTCCCTTTGTTCATCTCATGGCTTGAGTACTAATCACAAGGAAAATGTGGATATTTCAATATCTATATTTTTCAAAATACATCCTAGTAAACTATTGTCTAGGTTGTCTAATTTTCAGAAGCATCTCCTGGCATCCCTTTCACTCCACCATTGACAATTAAAACATACACAATAAACTTCATAAAAAAACACAAGATTTATCTCCTAAATATGATTACAAATGACCTTTGATAAAGAGTTAGCCGGGAATATGCCAAGGAAAAAGCTTCGAAGAAGGGAAGATTAAAAGCAAACATTCTGGAGAGGTGCTTAATTTCAGCTCCCTTTGTATGCGTCAAGATTTTGTGGGGGGGAGAAAAAAAAGCCCTCGTGCCATGGTTACTTTTTATCAGTAAGGTCTCTTTTGTTTAGCTTTGCCACCTAATTCTTTTGATGACAATGAGTCCACAGTTTTCCAGTCAGTGATTTCGATTTGCATGTTATTGTCAGCCTTTGATATTTCATCATATCTCCACTTTGGCTTGTGTGCGGATCCTCGCATCAGAAGGCGGGGCGGGGGGGGGAGCAAACTCAGGCAAAACAGCTGGCGGGATTTGCATGAAAATGGACTGTCCTTTCTCGCTTGTTTGTTCTACGAAAATTACAGTAGGTGGGTATCTGACTCACGTTCCCCCTCCCCTTTGGAAAAAAAACCCATACAAAGAGAAAACTTCAGAGATATTAAACTGGGGAGCATTAAACGGTACCATTTTACATATACAAAAAGAAGAAGAAAGGGATTAGAGAGAATTAGGCTCTTTTAAGACCCCGGACAAAAAAAGAATGAAGGGAGTTTAGGAATCCTATGTAGATAACCATACTTGTATGAGTTATTTATTCTTTATGCAAAAGAGGAGGAAGGAATCTGTGCAACATAAACATTCTCTTCATGTAAAAGAATATTCTCAAGCTCTGGATGTTTGAGTACTATGAAACACAATGGCCTGTCACCACAAAAGAAAAAAAATGGGGGAATTTTTTTTTTTTTTTTACCCCAAGAGACATTAGGAATTTGGCTTGGGGTAGAAATATATTCCCCGTGCAATGTGTGTTTTTACAGGATTGTTAGAGTAAACTATTTGACAGACTTTCCCTTTCCTCAGAGAATTCTGTGATTTTTAATCCTGTGTAGAGGTCCAGGGTTGCTGTACAGCGAAAGGCACCGGCAAACCACCTCTGTTAGTCTCTTGCCATGAAAACCCCATAAGGGGTCGCCATAAGTCGGCTGCGACTTGACGGCACTTTACACACACACGCACAGGGTAGGGCAGGATATGGGATCTATAAAGGATTGTTAGTAGCATCACCAAACTACAATTCCCAGGGTGGTTTGGGGGAGGCTATCCCATTTCCACTGGGTTAAAACCATGGTACATTTGCCATGTAGGCATACCCCTACTCTTTGCTCTCACAAAACAATGAGGTCATGTGTAAACTGCTTTAGATCATACCTTTACAACTGTTATTTGGCTCTAGAATCAATCCGAAAAATTCAGAAGCCAAAGTCATATGACACCCTTCAGCATTATGCATGATATTTTCTCAATATTGCTTCCACAAGAAAACACTAGGCACCACAATCAAATTCGTAGGCACTGTGGCAACTTGGTACCTGGGATTGGTCAAGCCCTGCCTTAGGTGACATACTATAAAGCTGTTCATAGCTGGTTGAGGCAATGTCTTGATAACCTTAGAATGGATACTCATGAACTAAATTGTGTTTTAAATAATGGGCCTGAAAATTTTCAAAAACACAAGTTAGAAGGTTTCTGAAGTTGAATTTTGGTACTGGAAAGTATCCACACACACACAAAAGGCAGTATATTTCAATAAGAAGAGAGCAGGCGGGTGAGAATGAGTGTGGTTTTTTTTTTTTTTTTTAATTAAATGGTGCAAAATCCTGGCCGAGTTCAGGACTTTTATTTGTGTTTGGCTTTAATCTGCACTCACGTAAGATTTCCTACAGCCCTTGGGCTGTAGGTGACTCAACCCTTCCCGCCCTGGCTGTTTTAATGAAATACAAAAATTAGCAACGCTGATTGTGAGCAGAGGAAAGTCATGGAGACTCAATTGCTCTGTTCACTGAGCATTACCTAAAATATTCCTCTGCTTACATGGTGTTAAAATGTTCCAGTTTCATGACATAGGAATAGAGGGCAAAGTATAGCGGTGAATGCTGCGAATCGAGTATTTGGATGTAAAATCAGTAGATGCTCCTAGTTCAGGGTATAGCTAGACTTTGTAAACGGGCATGTGTAAGTGTCCCATCTGAACTGGCAGTCTTACGTGTCAGATTTAACAATAGGCCAAGTTCATGAAAGAAGTCGGGATGTTCATGTCAGGAAACAATTGCCTAGATTTAACAACACAAGACATGGTTTGTAACATCATTTCACTAGAAGATGGGGAAAGTCCAGGGTCACCTTTGGAGGTAAGGTGTTATTGCTCCACTATTAAAGTTGCCAGGTCTCTCTTCGCCACTGGTGGGAGGTTTTTGGGGCAGAGCCTGAGAAGGGCGGGGTTTGGGGAGGGGAGGGACTTCAGTGCCATAGAGTCCAATTGCCAAAGCAGCCATTTTCTCCAGATGAAGTGATCTCTATCGGCTGGAGATCAGCTGTAATAGCAGGAGATCTCCAGCTAGTACCTGGAGGTTGGCAACCACTGTTAAAGCTATGCTGGACAAAGTTTGCTCAGTGGAAGATGGTACGGATGTTTCCAGACTCCTCCTTGTATCTCCAACATTTATAGTTCTAACTTACCTGTTTTGTTTCTGAAGGGGAGTTATGGATTAGGACTCTGTCATTGTTCTATTGCTTTATTCTGAATTTTGCACGGAGTGCTGAGCATGCAGTTTCATCCCCTCTAATTCATGTGCATCTTTCCTTACCCTCCTCTGTGCTACCTTTGTGCCCATGCTCATTGTAAAACACTGCAAAAAGGAAAGTTACCTTGATGTGTAATGTTTACAGAGTCGGAGTAGGGCTTGAGAGACCCAGGTTCCAATCCCCACTTTGTCAAAGAAGCTTGCTGGGTGACTGTGGGGCCGATCACACACACTCAGCCTAGCCTATCTCACAAGGTTGTTGTGAGAAAAAATGGAGAAGAAAAGAATGCTGTAAGTGGCTTCAGGTCCCCAAGGGTAGGGCTGCCCTTGAGACTGCTCTTGAGGCTCCAGCTGGGGCAAAATGCTACGGCAAGGCTCCTTATGGGGTCCTTGCCGCAAGATCATATAATACCAGTGCTAAAGCAACTGCACTACATCTAGATGGAGTATCGAATCAAGTTCAAGGTGCTGGGTTTTTTTCCTTTAAAGCCTTACACAGTCTGAGACTATTGTACCTGTGGGACCACCTCTCCAGGTATGCTCCCCAGAGAGTAGGGTTACCAACCTCCAGGTACTAGCTGGAGATCTCCTGCTATTACAAGTGATCTCCAGCTGTTAGAGACCAGCTCACCTGGAGAAAATGGCCACTCTGGCGATTGCACTGTATGGCATAGAAGTCCCTCCCCTCCCCAAACCCTGCCCTCCTCAGGCTCCACCCCCAAAATCTCCAGATATTTCCCAACCTTGAGCTGGCAACCCTAGGCCTTAAGGAGCCCCGTGGCGCAGAGTGGTAAGCTGCAGTACTGCAGTCCAAGCTCTGCTCACGACCTGAGTTCGATCCCGACGGAAGTTGGTTTCAGGTGCCCAGCTCAAGGTTGACTCAGCCTTCCATACTTCTGAGGTCGGTAAAGCGAGTACCCAGCTTGCTGGGGGTAAAGGAAAGATGACTGGGGAAGGCACTGGCTAATCATCTCTTGAAATCAGATTTTTGATGACCATAATAAAGGACCGTTTACAGGATGTCAATTGCCACCAAAATAAATGTTTTCCGTGCCTTATTTTTCTTTCATTTATGCGGTTTTTCTCAGTTTGGAAGCTATTTTGCATGGACATCAAGCTATGCACCCCAGATATGATGGGAGCTCTAAGATTTGAGGTGCCAGCCTGCCAATCGACTCTTTCTGCCAGTCCTCGGCAATGCTGGACTTCTGAACCTGAAAACCAATGGACAGCTTGGCTCACAAATGGCTAGATGATGGAGGTGACGCTTTTGTGGGCCCATAAAATAGGACCCCTTGCCCCAAAATTCACCAAATTTTGATGACCGTCTAAGGAGAGTCTCTTGCAGCCACACTGCAAATTTGGGGACTCTACTTCCAAAAATGCTCACACAGGAGCTTCAAAAAAAAAATCCCCATAGATATAATGGGCCCAGATCTTTCGGTAAACCCAGTAATAAGCCAAATACTGATATTTACCGGTATGGGTATTTGGCTTATTCTGGGTTTACCAAAAAAAATTGGGCCCAATAAACTGGAACCCGAAATGTACTTTTTTTTTTTTTTTTTTTTTTGCACATCCCTACAGTGGAGACCTGTGGTGCAGAGTGGTAAGCTGCAGTACTGCAGTCCAAGCTCTGCTCATGACCTGAGTTCGATCCCAATGGAAGTTGGTTTCAGGTAGCTGGCTCAAGGTTGACTCAGCCCTCCATCCTTCCAAGGTCGGTAAAATGAGTACCCAGCTTGCTAAGGTTTCTTTGCAACTAGCTTTGTTAAGAGAACTTCTCTTCACTCTTTATCCAATATCTCCCTGGCATCCAACAGTCCATTTCTTTCCCTCTTTTTCAGAAACTGGAGTATGTTTCAAATCAGTTCCATTTTGATCAGAGGGGCAGGAAGGAAGGTTCTTGAACATTTTAGAATTTCACTCTGCAGATGCTTAGAGGTAGGCAATGTCATCCTAAACCTTCACATCCTCCTGCTAGAGAACCACCCTGTGGTGCAGTGTAATATATATATATAAACTCTGCAAGGGCGAAAGTTACAAAAGGGCACCTAGAGCATCACCATGTGGTGTAACAGAGAACTACAAAGAGAAATGAAAGAGAATAAGAGGAATCCCCGGCTGTCTTTTTAAAAAGTGAACTTTGGAAAAAGAAATTCCACTCTCTGACAATACTAAACAATGCTATATGCAGTTTATGATGAAAAGAGTATATTCTGGAACCCTCCATTTTTTATCTTTCTAGTATCTTTTCATACATATATCTTGATGAGATTGAATGTCCCAAGAGGACCAATAATGTTCATACAATTGTCCTTATGACATCTCAATAGCCACAGTGGTCTACATTCTCTCTCTCAGAGAGCTAGTGTGGTGTAGTGGTTAAGAGCGGTGGACTCTAATCTGGAGAACTGGGTTCAATTCCCCACTCCTCCACATGAAGCTTACTGGGTGATCTTGGGCTAGTCACAGTTCTCTCAGAACTCTCTCAGTCTCACCTACCTCATAAGGTGCCCGTTGTGGGGGGGGGGGAATACTGTAATCAAATACTGATTGTAAGCCATGTTGTAACTCCTTTTGGTAGAGAAAGTTGGCATATAAAAACCAACTGTTCTTCAGCCTAACGTACCTCACAGGGCTGGGAAGTAAGATTGCCAACCACCAGGTACTAGCTGGAGATCTCCTATTATTACAACTGATCTCCAGCCGATAGAGATCAGTTCACCTGGAGAAAGTGGCTGCTTGGGCAATTGGACTCTATGGCATTGAAGTCCCTCCCCTCCCCAAACCCTGCCCTCCTCAGGCTCCATCCCAAAAACCTCCCACCAGTGGCGAAGATGACCCTACTGGGCAGGGACGATTCCTTAGGTAAGGGGTATAATACCTGAAATTTTTATCCCAGTTGGGAGGAGAACACAAAGTGATGGCCCAAAATGTTCTTCCCATTTCAACAATTCCCATTTCAACACTGCAACCCATGGCTAACCATGGGAGCTCTTTGTCATATGGGGATCTATTGGGGATCCTCACCCCCTGCATATGTGCAGCTCCACCTATAAATGAACGATGCCAAATGTTATTAATGTGTTAGGTTACCTCTATAAGTACTGAAAGCCACATCTATTTAGAAGCATATGGGTTTCTTCGGCTGCAGCTGATGCTAACCAATATAGCTCTTGTGTGTAAATATTGCACAGATCATTATGATTTGTGTTCAACTTGGGCACAGAGTTAGACTTAGCTGTTGGTAATCTGGACCTAGATTTCGTTGATTCTATCAAACGCCTCTCCCCCCCCCCCCTTTATATGGAGCATTCGGAAGCAGCAATTAAAATATTTAAGGAGGGCGAAGAAATCTTTTGCATGCAACAAAGATTCCCGCAAAATGTTAATTTCTGTCAAATAAGTGCATGTATGCACAGATGCCTCCTGACAGATTTCCGAGTGCTTTGCATGCCAAATAAGTTGTTTACCCCCTCAATGTTTGCCAAGTTTACTGTCAATTTACAAATAATTTCCATTTTGCTGTTTATTCAGTTGCCTTTTGATGGATATGTCTTCCAGACTTTTATCTTGCATGTAGACAAACTAATTAATATTTTCCCTTCAGGCAAATATTTTTTCTTAGATCTAAATGTGGGTTAGATTCTTCTCCGTTTCCATATGCTTTGTTCTGTCAATCATTCCTTTTCTGTGTTGCTAAAAATGTAACTCAGCGGATGTCATTCCCCGTGTTTTACAGATCCATTTCACCTACATATAGATACGTTTGCATGCAGATGTAACTATTTTCCACCAGAGTTTATATTAAAAGCAGCCCCGGTTGAGGAGGAGCCTTTGAAATAACATTGGTTTTGAACTGCATGCTTCTTCCAGACATTACCATGCTGGTTCCTCCGGTGTCCTTACTGTGACCTCATATTTCCTATTGCATAAATGACAATGAGAACCTCTTTGCAGAGATCCATCAAATAATAACCTATTATGTATTATCAGGACTGTGCCAATATTCCTTCATTTTGCTTTTCAAGTCATTTATGCCAGCAAAAATATCCCCCTCCTAAACCTTTGATTGCAATAAACTTGATCACTCTGTTGGAAAAGAGAATACGGTTTGCTGCTGCAGTGTAACCTGTCTGATTCTGCTTTTGCATCCATTTTCTTCTAATTACAGCTTCTTCTTCCTGGATCAGTCACATGGAAGATCTAAGCCAGTCAAGGTCAGATAGCGAATGGGGTTGTGTCACAAATGCGATATAACCAATCAGATTTGACTACCCGCTGACGTCATTGAGGGTAAACAGTGACAGCGACATTCATTGAACAGGACAACATTTTGGAAGCAGTGGACCAAATAAATAAATAAATAAATAAATGGGTGCTTTTAACTCTGCCAAAAAAATTTTTTGAAAAACAGGGAGTACTTTGGGCTGAACACTATTATATCATTTTTAAAGGGGTAATATAAAGATCTAAAATATATCCTGTGATGTGCTGAGCTAGCAAGCCAGAGTAGAATCAACTGCTTGGAGCTCAAACTGAAAGTACTAGATCCCTGTCATCTGCACTACTGAAGTATTTGGCTAAAGGAGGAAACTAGGGTTGCCAACCTCCAGGTAGTTAGCTGGAGATCTCCTGCTATTACAGGGGATCTCCAACTGATAGAGATCACCTGGAGAAAATGGCCACTTTGGCAATTGGACTCTATGGCATTGAAGTCCCTCCCCTCCCCAAACCCCGCCCCCCTCAGGCTCTGCCCCTAAAACCTCCTGCCAGTGGCAAAGAGGGACCTGGCAACCCTAGAGGAAACCTCAGGCAGTTGACCATCTGAAAGAATGGCGACTATCTAGTCATTTGTGCCTATGGTTCTCTGTGCCTATTGTTCCCTATCAGTTACTGGGTTCAGTTCAAAGGCCTGGCTATCACATACATAGCCCTTCATGGCCTTGCACCCACATGTCTATGGGACTGCCTCTCCTACTATCCTCAGCACTGATAGCTTCACTCGTCTGAGCAAAGATTTCTGAAGGTACTACCCTGCAAAATGGGTATGATCCAACCGTTTCCCGTGAAAGGGCATTGTCTCTGTGGTTTTCACTTATTGGAATGGCTTGCCTGAAGAGGTCCAGAGAGAAATGCCAGCCTCAAGGTGGGTCCTGGGGATTCGCCCAGAATTCCACCTCATCTCCAGAGTGCTGAGATCAGATCTCCTGGAGAAAATGGATGCTATGGAGGGTGGACTCTGTGGCACAGTACCCCACTGAGGTCCCTGTCCTCCCTAGACTCCATCCCCAAATCTCCAGGCATTTCCCAACCTAGATCTGGCAACCCTATCCCCCATCCCGCTAGGTAGCCAGGGGAGACCTGGCAACCCTAGGGCCAGAAGGCTCCCACACTTCTATCATTCTAAGATTGTGTAAAATAGAATTGTTCAGGAGGTCATTTTTATAAAGGAAATAGGACAGTAGTATAATGGAATGGTTCAGGAGGACATTTTTCTAAAGGGAACAGCACTATAGTCTATTCCCCTATTTATTGTATGTGTTATCGTGTTCTTACAGCATTGCCTTCTACTCTTATCATTAGGGTTGCCAACCTCCAGGTACTGAAGAAAAAAATCAGTACAACTCTCTGTATTCAACAATTCAATTAACAACGTGCTAACAATAAGACAACCACAATGAAGTGCAAAAATACACACAAAATATATACAAATATAGTTATTTACAGTATAGTTATCACAAGCATAATAGCAATCTCCAATTAACCAGGCAACAGTCTATATCCAAGGCAAAAGAAGAATTCTTCAAGTCCAACTGTGGACGACAATGTCAGAATAAATGGCACGAAGTCCGAAAGAAATCCAAAGAAGGAGGAAACGCTATTCCGGATATTCTGTAGCGCTTTCACCAAAGTATAGCTTCATCAGCCTATAAAATTCATATAAATATTACAACAATCCTATAGTATTTTGCCTTGTTACAAATTTACTGGAAGCAGTAGTATAATGGTGAACTAATAAAAGCTTACCGGTACCTCAATTGTGTTAGAAGCATACGAATAGGGAGGTTTATAGTCTTTTCTATACAAAATCAATTCCAGCAAGTAATTTCTTCATTATTATTTTAACTTTTGCAATTTTTTAATATTTTTACATAAGTTGTTTTAAGCTCCCATAAAGATTGGGCTGCTAATCCCTCTGTATCTTTATGGGAGCTTAATATCCGGAATAGCGTTTCCTCCTTCTTTGGATTTCTTTCGGACTTCGTGCCATTTTTTCTGACATTGTCATCCACAGTTGGACTTGAAGAATTCTTCTTTTGCCTTGGATATCGACTGTTGCCTGGTTAATTGGAGATTGCTATTATGCTTGTGATAACTATACTGTAAATAACTATATTTGTATATATTTTGTGTGTATTTTTGCACTTTATTGTGGTTGTCTTATTGTTAGCACGTTGTTAATGAATTGTTGAATACAGTGAGTTGTACTGATTTTTTTCTTCAGCTTATTGTCATCAGTACTGTGAGTATTTTTTACATAACCTCCAGGTACTAGCTGGAGATCTCCTACTGTTGCAACTGATCTCCAGCCGAGAGAGATCTGTTCACCTGGAGAAAATGGCCACTTTGGCAATTGGACTCTATGGCATTGAAGTCCCTCCCCTCCCCAAACCCCACCCTCCCCAGGCTCCGCTCCAGAAACCTCCTGCCGGTGGCGAAGAGGGACCTGGCAACCCTACTTATCATAGACATACACATGAAATTATAACAAGTCTGTTACCCTTTTGCATTGTTTATAATTTTTGTAATCCTAGTCCTGTCTAGGGTTGCCAGGTCCCTCTTCGCCACCGGCGGGAGGTGTTTGGGGTGGAGCCTGAGAAGTGTGGGGTTTGGAAGGGGAGGGGCTTCAGTGCCATAGAGTCCAATGGCCAAAGCAGCCATTTTTCTCCAGGTGATCTGATCTCTATCGGCTTGAGATCAGTTGAATTAGCAGGAGATCTCCTGCTACTACCTGACAGTTGGCAACCCTAGTCCTGTCGCATTGTTTCTTGAATGTCTTGTGCTATTTGATTACAGTCTTTTACACTGTGTAATCCTCCTTGAGTCTCAGAAAGAAAGGTGGCCCATAATTTTTTAAAAAATCAATATAAGACCTCCTTCTACAACTTCCTTTAAAATGTAGCAATGACTCATGGGATAGCCTCCATAGCTCTGGTAGAAAACAAGGAGGTAGCACGGTATTAAAAAAAAAAAAACCAAAACTTTACACCACCCAATGCAGATTAATGTTTGCAATCAAAGGTTTACATAGCAAGTACTCACTCTATGCTTCAGCTTATAACTGGGAACATGCTAAACTGTACTGTTCAGATTTAGCCTCTCTCTTTCCCATAAAGTTGCCCTTTTTGCTTTGGCAGAAAAGAAAATCCAGGACAGGTTAGTTCAACAAGTGGATGAACCTCCCCACTCCAAACCCCACCCTCCTCAGGCTCTGCCCCCAAAATATCCAGGTATTTCACAACCCAAAGCTGGCAACCCCTACCCTTGTCTCATCAGAGAGGGAGCCCTGGTTGAACACAGCCAGACACTTAATGGGCCGGGGACAACCAGTAGGTTGGTGTTAGATGAGCGCAATGCTGTCTAGGGAATGTACCAGGAGAGACAGTCCTACAGATATGAAGGTCCCAGACCATGTAAACCTTTAAAGGTTAAAACCAGCACCTTGAACCTGATCCGGTGCTCCACCTGGAGTAGGGTTGCCAGCTCCGGATTGGGAAATACCTGGGGATTTTAGGGGTGGAGCCTGAGAAGGGAAGGGTTTGGAGAGGGGAGCGACTTCAATGCCATAGAGTCCAATTGCCATTTTCTCCAGGGGAACTGATTTCTAGCTCCTGGAGATCAGTTGTAATAGTAGGCAATCTCCAGCTACCACCTGGAGGTTGGCAACCCTAACCTGGAGCCAGTGCAGTTGTTGGATTGAACTTGGGACCTTCTGCATGCCAAGCAAATGCTCTGCCACTGGGCCACAGTCTTTCCCCTCCAAACTTTCTCACATCCTGTTTTTAGGCATATATAAATGGTATCCCAGCTGATAGAGTCCCACAAATGCTGACTCCCCCCCTCCCCATTAATTCAAAACCAGACAAAACGGTCATTTTCAATGTATCCAGCTTTTATTTGTTGAGCTTTGCATTTGAGGGGGGTCCATTTCTGTGTTTTCTTTTGCTGCATTTTTTAAAAATTAATTTGTGCATTGTAAACCTGTAGAAAGATTTTTATTCTGAGAAAGCGCAAGCTGGCTGAATGAATGAACGACTTTGAAATGCAGGTTCTAAACCATTGTAATAAATAAGAAAGAAAATAACGTAGCCATTCAACAATACATGTCAGTGGGAGCGCATCTAAAGAACATCACACGCATTCAAATTGTTGCCAGAAAATTGGAGTTAAAAGGGATCGTCTTGAGAATCATCGCCCTCCCTCCCCCCCCCCCAGTTCATTTCATCTCTCTCTCCTTCGCCTCTTCCCGCCAGGGCATTAGGGTTGCTTTGCTTGATCCTGCAATATGCACGGTGACACGGCTCAGACCTGAACGCTGTACCGGAAGCCTGTCTGGGAAGCTCCACGCTGCGTTTCCAGTCTGGAGACCTTGATGTTCCTTGATAGGATGCAGATTGTTCATGGTAAATGTGGTCCCACTTAGGAAATGCTGCCCTTGATAGCTTGCCATCCACCTGATTATTATTCCGCAGGTGTAACGGGAAAGAAAATACACACAGACGGCTATGCAGACTGGATACTGAGAAGCCCTTACATCGTGCAGAGCTTCTCTGCTGGAGCCAGGGTGTTTTTAATGAGAGGGCTGAACATCCCACCGCTTACTTTGGTTGAACTGATCATTCGGAATATGAAGAAACAGAATAGATGTTTGCTGCCTGTGGTTGGCTGTGTTGGGCTAGAATGATGTGCCATTCATAGCAGCGCAGTGTTGTGAATCAGGGCCACAGCCCCTTTTGGCAATGAGGAAAACATTGCGACCGCAAAATGCATTAGCGCCAAAAAAAAAAAAAGTGTCTTGGAAGATTAGGGCTGGCAATAGAGTTGCCAGCCTCCAGGTACTAGCTGGAGATCTCCTGCTATTACAACTGATCCCCAGCCAATCGAGATGAGTTCACCTGGAGAAAATGGCCGCTTTGGCAATTGGACTCTACGGCATTGAAGTCCCTCCCCAAACCCTCCTCAGGCTCCACCCCAAAAACCTCCCACTGGTGGAAGAGGTACCTGGCAACTCTAGTTGCCAACATCCAAGTGGTGACTGGAGATCTCCTGCTATTACAACTGGTGACAGTTTCCCTGGAGAAAATGGCCACTTTGGAAGGTGGACTCTGGTATTATAACCCATCCAGGGCCAGGCATTCTACAGAAGGTCCGAAAGAAAGAGAGAATAAAGACCTTCCTTCTTTCCTGCCATTTTACATCTTCCTTGCCTTTCTCTGTCAACTCCCTCCCTTCTTTTCTCTTTCCTGCTCGTTGCTATTTTTTTTCATCTTTTAGAAAACGTTCTGGTGTGTATGATCGGGGGGGGGGGGGCATTGGGAATAATGCTTAGGTTAAACTCTGCCTGACATACTTCGGAAGTATCAACATAGAACCTAAAGGCACATGGCCCAGTGGTGTATAACCAACCATCCACAGACTTCACGAAGCAGGACTGTGGAGTGTAACTGAGCTTGGGCCAGTAAGCAAAGGCTTACCAGGGCAGAGGCTCACAGCAGGCTGAGTGAGGTGGGATTCTACACCCTATTCTCCTTGTATCAGGATTCAGATGGCAAGTTTAAACACAACCTTTTATTCCTTTACAGGCCCTGGATTATATTATCGCAGTGCGGGTTCCTTGGACAAAGTTGCTTCACTCCTGCCTGACCACCGAGGTTTCTGTCGGCCCTCCATCCCGCACCAGCGGTCGGTCGCCTCCTCAATCCCAGGCTGCCTCCCAACCCCTTTCTTCCACCAGCCTAATTTCCTTCCCCAATAAGAAATAAAGGCTCTGCTGGATCAGACCAAGGCCCATCAAGTACAGTAGTCTGTTCACACAGTGGCCAGCCAGGTGCCTCTAGGAAGCCCCCAAACAAGACGACTGCAGCAGCACCATCCTGCCTGTGTTCCACCGCACCCAAAATAATAGACATGCTCCTCTGATACTAGAGAGAATAGGTACGCAGCATGACCAGTATCCATTCTAACTAATAGCCATGAATACCCCTCTCCTCCATGAATATGTCCACTCCCCTCTGAAAGCCTTCCAAGTGGGCAGCCATCACCACATCCTGGGGCAGGGAGTTCCACAATTTAACTATGCATTGTGTGAAAAAATATTTAATAATAATTGGTCCCACCCCTCGGTCAAGGGTGTGGGGGTTACTGCCCAGTTCCCCTTAACCTCAGAGGTATTTCTTCTCTCTTTACGGCTGCCGCATGGGTCAGCCATCCTCCACTGGCAGTTGGTGTTCCCAGCCAGACGTTCCACTGGGCAGTGACCCAACTCCCCACCCAGGGAACTTCCACCGGTCCCTTTACATCTGTCCCCTCCTGCCTGCACCACCTCTTGGTTCCTGGTCTGCCACAAGGACATCCCCACTTACAGCGTGGTGTAGTGGTTAAGAGCAGTGGTTTGGAGCGGTGGACTCTGATCTGGATAACCATGTTTGATTCCCCACTCATCCACAGGAGTGGCGGACGCTAATCTGGTGAACCCGGTTGGTTTCCCCACTCCTCCACATGAAGCCAGCTGAGTGACCTTGGGCTAGTCACACTCTCTCTGCCCCACCTATCTCACAGGGTGTCTGTTGTGGGGAAAGGAAGGTGATTGTAAGCTGGTTTGATTCTTCCTTAAGTGGTAGAAGTTGGCATATAAAAACCATCTCTTCTTCTTCCTCCTCTTCTTTTCCCCCCTCCTCCTGCATCCCCCAGTGTCATTCCTGCCATTAGCAGAACCTCAGGAACAGCATAGGGAGCAAAACAAGGGGTTTGCAGTATGAGACAGGAACTGCAGAAATCACTGCCCTACCTCAAGTGGAAATGCCATTCCATCAGAGGAGCTACTCATCAATATTTGGAAGGTCTTTGGTTGTATGAAAGATCAGTAAAAACAAATTGTAATATTATCAGCTTTCAAGATCAAGAGTCCACCTTAAAGGCTAACAAAATTTCTGGTAAGGTATGAGCTTTAGTGAGTCACAGCTCACTGCTTCAGCTAAAAGTTCATGCCCTGCCAGAAATCTTGTTAGTCCTTAAGGTGCTACTGGACTCTTGCTCTTTTCTACGGCTTCAGGCAGACTAAAACAGATATCCATCATGGGCGTTCAAGATAAGTACCTTATGTTGGGGAGGGGCTGTGGCTCAGTGTTAGAGCATCTCCTTGGCATACAGAAGGTCCCAGGTTCAATCCCTGGCATCTTCAGTTAAAGGGACTAGGCAAGTAGGTGATGTGAAAGACCCCTGCCTGAGACCCTGGAGAGCTGCTGCAGGTCTGAGTAGACAATACTGACTTTGATGGACCAAGGGTCTGATTCAATATAAGGCAGCTTCATGTTCATGTTTGTCAGTGATTCCCTGTGCCTTTGCAGTGAAGTATTGTATGGGAAAGAAGAAGAAGAAGAAAAAGAGTTAGTTTTTATATGCCGACTTTCTCTACATTTAAGGAGTCCCAAACTGGTTTGCAATCACCTTCCCTTCCCCTCCCCACAACAGACATCCTGTGAGGTAGGTGAGGCTGAGAGAGTGTGAGTAGCCCAAGGTCACCCAGCCAGCTTCATGTGGAGGAGTGGGGAAACAAATCCAGTTCTCCAGATCAGACTCCACCGCTGGGAGGAGTTTGACTTCTTAGCAAGCAACCAATAGAAAACACGTGCATGCTTTTCCTTCTGTCTCTACTAATAACTGGGATGTGAGTCTTATTTTTGAATGAAAGCTGAAGGTTCATGGGGAGTGCCTGGATTATCTCTGAAGATGAGGCAACCCTCAATGCCTTTGCATGCACTCTGGGGCTGTTTTGCATCCTATGGGCTAAAGCTTTCCAAGCAGGTTCCAAGGAGCAGCCATGGCTCCAATGAAGGTTCAGTGCATGGGGCAAGTAGTTCAACGTTCAGTGTGTGCATCTTCTCCTCTTTGGCATTCCCAGAAGAAATACATACGTACTTAAGCTCCATCAAGTTGCAAACAAGTTCTCGTGACCCCAGCAAGGGACTTTCAAGAAGGGTTGCCAATTCCAGGTTGAGAAATGCCTGGAGATGCGTGAGTTGAGTCTGGGAAGGGAAGGGTCTGGGAACAGGAGGGACTTCAGCAGGGTATAATGCCATTGAATCTACCCTCCAAAGTAGCCATTTTCTCCAGGAAAATTGATCTCTTAGCCTGGAGATCGGTTTTAGTTCCTGGAGATCTCCAAGCCCCGCCTGGAGCCCGGCAAACCTCCTTTCAAGGCAAGTGAGCAACTGAGGTGGTTCGCTGTTGCCTTCCTCTGTAGAGTCATCCTTGGTGGTCTCCCAACCAAGAACCGACCCTGCTTAGCTTCTGAGATCTGACAAGGTTGGCTGTACCATGCCACCTTCCCTCTGTCAGATGAAATAGAGAGAAGCAAATGCCTCAGTACTACCACCCTCTTGATACAGGTCAACCTCCCTAGATGAAATAAATACCCTTTCATTTGATTTAGATAAAAAAAAAAGTCCTATACAATTTAGAATTGCAACCTGAACCCCGACGGGGCCTAATCGAGAAAGTCTTTAACAATCTCTATGATTTTTATTCAGCACTCCTACTTGCTCTTTACACTGACAAACGCCGGAAAGAACAGCAATCAAACAGGGTGCATCTCAATGTACGGGAGTCATTTTTTCCCTCATGCACAGGCAGTTGAATGGTTCTTCAGCAATGACCTCATCTAAGAACTTATGTAAATTCCTGCCATTATTGCTTGGAGTTTTGCCCTAGCTAAATGGCATTGGAATTGCATAACCTGGCAAAGAACTGTGGCTGCAATCCAGAAACCAAGAAGATTTTTAGTAAAAGATACACTGAGCTTTTCTCCACACATATACACACCACCAGCACCAAACATTAACTTGTTATTATTGTAAGAGCCAACGTGGTGTACTGGTTAAGAGCGGTGGTTTGGAGCGTTGGACTCTATTCTAGAGAACTGGGTTTGATTCCCCACTCCTCCATGTGAGCGGCAGACACTAATCTGGTAAACAAGGTTGGTTTCCCCACTCCTACACATGCAGCCTACTAGCTGACCTTGGGCTAGTCACAGCTCTCTAAGATCTCACCCAGCCTCACCTACCTCACAGGGTGTCTGTTGTGGGGAGGAGAAGGGAAGGTGATTGTGAGCCAGTTTGATTCTTCCTTAAGTGGTAGAGAAAGTCGGCATATAAAAACCAACTGTTCATGTTCTTCTTCTTCATAACTGAAATATGGCTTTGACAGGTTTGGTGAGACAGTGTGATGTAGTGGTGGCAGCACTGAAACTAGGAACTGGAAGAACTAGTTGATTGACCACTGTGTGAAACAGGATACTGGACTAGATGGACGGCTGGTCTGATCCAACAGGGCTCTTTGTGTGTGTGTGCGTGCATGTGTGTGTGTGTGTAAGAGCAAGAGATATCTGCAGAGCAGCACAGGAATTCTGAGAGACAGTGACTGGCCCAAGTTCACCAGTGAGTTTCATGGCAAAAAGGGAACTTCTCTTAGTCCAACACGTGTTACCATTAGATAGATAGATAATTTATTTGCAGCCCTTAGCCAGATAAAACAAGATAAAACAGGAAACATGGACTAAAATACTCTTACAAGCAAAAACTTACAGTCCGAGTCTTATAAAGAACACTTAAAAGAACACTTAAAAAGAAAAAATTACAACCGAGACACATCTGTCAATTGGGCTAAGAAACTGTTCTATGGCGTTGAATTTTCATTGCTGCCATGCAAAATTTCGCAACCTGAAGAGTGATTGAAGGATTATCCCCTTAGGAGCGCCTCAATCCTTTCTCCAGTCCTGCCAGGTCCCATACTCTATAAGAGGGGCTCAATAAACTTCGAACGGGGTAACGTTCAGGAGGACATGCTCAATAGTTTCTAAGTCCCTTGCAGGGGCAGAATCTCTCCTCCCAGGATATCGTCTTAAATTTTCCCTCTAGCATAGCAGATGGTAAGGCTGCACACCTGGCCAGGGTAAAGGCCCTTCTATAATTATTTATCTCTAAATAGTGGAGATAGGCTGCTGGTGCTAGGATGTATTTAGAATATAGGGGTGCCATGAATAGAGGCACCCTTGCTAAATCTGCCTGCCTCTCAATTATAATCCTTTGGGTTATAATTAACTTAGCTTGTTCCCACTCTAACTGAAGTAGTGCTAGGGGTGTAAAACCCAAGTTATTTAACTTGTCTTCTATGGCTATCACCCATTTTGACCTAAAGGTGTCACAAAGGATCAGTGGGAGAAGACCCTTAGGGTTGAAGTTAATTTTTAGCCAGAGATAAATCGAGCACAGGACAATCCTTGCCTCCACCTTCACCATGCCAGTTTCCAAATGGATCAAAGCATTTGGAACACATCTTGGCAATTGTAGGGTGGCTCTAAGGAACTTGGATTGCACATGCTCAATGGGAGTAAGACAAAAGGGTGGAGAATTGAGTTGTGTTCCATATAGCATTTGTGTTAGGGTTTTCATCTGATAAAGTTTAAGTACTGCTGGAATATAATGTGCCCCTTTGGTCCGGAGGAAATTGATTATTAATCGAGCTGATCTTTCCCCCAAATTGGCTATATGGGCCAACTTGGAACCAGATGCCTGGATTGTCGTTCCGAGATATTTATATTGGGTTTCCTCTTCCAGCATGTGGCCATTAATGCTCCACCTTTTATATTTAGGATGTCTACCAAAGGCCATGACTTTTGTTTTGTCGTAGTTAATCATCAAGTGTTCCTTCTCGCAAAACTTTGCCATGTTACCATTATGCCACACTGGCTTTCTGGGAATTGACTGAAGCCTCACACAGTAGATAAATGTGTTGCCTTGTCCACGGCATGTCCCAGAGACTATTCCTTCCCCTCTCTTAATAGTTTTATTTATTTGTTTGTTTGTTGAAAACATTGATATGCTGCCTTTCCATCCAAATAGGGTTTCCAGGGCCATGAACAAACGAGGCATTAAAACATTTAAAATACTAAAAGCATTTCATAGGAGGGAGTTCGAAAGAGTCGGCACCATGTGTTAACAGATTGCTGAACTTGATGGGCCTTGGTTTGATCGAGCATAGCTTTTCTTTTGTTATGAGGCCTCTGAAGGTGACCAGAGTAGATCAGGTTCATATGGGAAATGGAGGTCCTTCAGGTATGCCAGCCCTAAGCCGTATGAGATTTAATCTTCCCTTTTCTTCTCCAAGAAGTGGCCTGCAACAGAGGACTCTCCCCATACACACATGCATCGGTTGAAGTGTCCTTTCACTGGTAGAAAAACAGATTTGAATCCAAGCCCTCTAGAAAAGTGGTACTCTCTCCGCAGCTCGCAAAGAGTTGCATTTGCAGTTTGCCATCAACCAAAAGAGCCACACTGACTTGGCATGAGGTCTGCACTTCAATGAGGTTCATAGTGTATCCGTTCCTATGGCGGAGCTGTTTCAAGGTGGGAACCACTTGCCAGTCACAACAAGCCCCACCAGGTGAAGACCCACTTGGCCACTTTCCTGCAACATGTGACAGGTGCCATATTGGGAAACATCACTCAGAAAAGCCACAGGTAGCATGTCCAAGAATTGCATGTGGCTTCCTAACCAGTGAGCAAGTGCCGAAGAAGAAGAAGAAGAAGAAGAAGAAGAAGAAGAAGAAGAGTTGGTTTTTATATGCTGACTTTTTCTCCCACTTAAGGAAGAATCACACCGGCTTACAATCACCTTCCCTTCCTTTCCCAACAGACACGGTGTGAGATAGGTGGGACTGAGAGAGCTCTATAGGAGCTGTGACTAGCCCAAGATCACCCAGCTGGCTTCATAGGGGAAACAAATCCAGTTCACCAGATTAGCCTCTGCCACTCATGTGGAGGAGTGGGGAATCAAACCCAGTTCTCCAGATTAGAGTCCACTTGTCAGGAGTCAGGAGTCGTGCGGTCCAGGCAGGCTCTTGACATGAGTTAGGCCTGATTCTGTTCAAGAGCATCTTTCGGTTTTGTTTCCCTGAGCTGTTCAAACTATCCCCGCTCCCTGCCTTCCCCCCCCTGCTCTGACCTTGAATCACAAGCAGGCAACTTCAGTATTATGGCTTGCTCACTCCCTGCTTCCCACCAGGCACTGTTATCTCCCAATTACCAGGCCTGCTTGATCTTGCACCTGGGATTGCTTTGTGCTTAAAGTTATGCTTTGTAGACTGGATGGTCATTAGCAGCTTTGAATCTGTAGATTGCTTATGCTGTACCTGTGGCTCCTGAATAAACGTTTACCTGCTTTAGATCTGCCTGTCTGAGCGAATGACTTTTTGGGATTGCTGAGGTTGGCTGGAGAACCTCACACCACCACTCCAAACCACCGCTCTTAACCACTACACCACACCGGCTCCAGCACAGTAATAAAGATGTAACAGATTTTTAATAAGAAACCCATAGGGATACATGGACACCTCATCCTCCAAGAAACATCATCTCAGAACTCCTCTTTGAATTCCTCCACATGTTCTTTTGGATTTTCAGTAAAACTCAATATTTATTTACATGGACATCTTCAGGTTGCTTTCCCTAAAAATCTATAGGTTGCTTTCCCTAAAAATCAACATGCATTTTGATTTTCCTAAAAATCAACATTCATTTTAAAGACAACAAACCCCAAACCAATAAAATACCAAAATATATGCTGTACAGGTCTAGATTTCTATTCTTTGGCTTTGGGGGAGGATCCTGGACTGGGGAACCAGTATCAAGGCCTGGGTGGGATAAATTCAAGTTGTCTTAAGACATAAGCTCTTAAAAGTTTGACAGCGAGTGCTTCAGGGCTCCTCAGGGTGGGTGGATGAAGAAGACAAAATCCTGAGAGTCCTAATGAACTTGTCTGCAGGCCTGCCAGCCGTCTCATTACCTTAAACATTAACAAAATGGTTTTGCTGTTACTATAATTCCTCTAGCCATGGTTGGCGAGCTGTTCAGCTGTGATCCTCCTGCTCATTTGTTATATCCCGTTTGGAGCAATCTATCACTGCATATTGGAAATAAGCCAATAATGTGGGAAGAATGGGCTGAGTTTGTTGTATTTACAGGAAATGATCTAGCGGCCAATGATGATTCTCTGATGTCTCGTGAGCCATTTGCCTAGAAGTGTCAAGTTAAACCCTGAGCACTTTTGTAACAGGAGATCCGGCGGCTGAACCTGGGATCATCTGTGTGCAAAGCAGATGCTCTACCACTGAACTATGGCCTTCCCAAAGGAAATATTAACTGTATGAAGCTGCCTTGCCCTGACCTGGATGGCCCAGGCTAGCCTGATCTCGTCAGATCTCAGAAGCTAAACAGGGTCAGGCCTGGTTAGTGCTTGGATGGGAGACCACCAGGGAATACCAGGGTCATTGCACAGAGGAAAACTATGGCAAGCCACCTCTGTTAGTCTCTTGCCTTGAAAACCCTGCTGGGCTGCCATAAGTAGGCTAAGACTTGACGCATGAAGCTGCCTTATACTGAATCAGGCCATTGATCTATCAGAGTCAGAATAGTCTACTTTGACTGGCAGAAGCTCTCAAAGATATTGGAACTATAAAATCACCTACTACATGATCCCTTTAACTGGAGATGCAGATTGAAACTGGGACCTCCTGCATCCAAAGCAGATGCTCCACCCCGAGCCACAGTCCCACTCACTTTGAAAAATGAAATGTTTCAATTTGCGGTGATTTCCGCATGGACTTTAGGCTCCAGCTTGACTTCTTAACAGCTCCGTTTTCTCTCCAGCCTTACACACAGCATTGGCCTTTTATGCAGAGACGTTTCCCCTTGGTCACCCCTGCTGACTGCTTTTGATTATGCATGCCTTTCCCGACCATCACAGGTCGCCTCTTTCTCCCTGCACGTTTTGCCCTTGTTTTGCGGATGCTGTTTTAACTAGAATCTGGAAAATGTGGACAAAACATGTGGGAAGAGTGAGGCGACCTCCGATGGTCGGGAAAGCCTTGCATAATCAAAAGGAAGCCCCAAAGCAATCGGCAGAAGTGACCGTGGGGAAATGTCCCTGCTGAAAATGCCATTGTTTACCATTGTTCCTGTGCCAGTTTCCAGCCAATTTTTCCCAATGTTTTGTTTTTCAGACCACTTTTATGCTGATATTTCTGGAACGAATGCCTCTGAAGCTTTCCAGGTTTTGGGTGGTGTCTGTATAGTTTGATGCACTTTTAAAGGTCCTGTCCACTGCCGACTACTTCCACGCCCTGCTTCCTCCTAACTTCTTTTTTCCTGAGCTGCTGCCATTTCCCCTGGCAGTGCCACTATTTTTTGTTTTTGTTTTTAAAACCTTGTGGCATTGTACGGGAAAGATGGAAGGAGTCTGACTTCTTAGCAAGCAACCAATAGAAAACACCTGCACACTTTTCCTTCTGTCTCTACTAATAACCAGGGTGAGAGTCTTATCTATGAACGAACGCTGAAGCTTCATGGGGAGTGCCTGGATTATCTCTGAAGATGAGGCATCCCTCAACAACCTTGCCTTCACGGTTATACCATGCCTTTGCATGCACTCTAAGGCTGTTTTGCATCCCATGGGTAAAGCTTTCCAAGCAGGTTCCAAGGAGCAGCCATGGCTCCAATGAAGCCCTATGACGGTTCAACGCATGGGGCAAGTAGTTTGACATTCAGTGTGTGCATCTTCTCCTCTTTGGCATTTTCAGATGAAATATGCACATCTTTAAGCGCTGTCAAGTTGTAGTGACCCCCCAGCAAAGGCCTTTCAAGCCATTTCCCCTGGCAGTGCCGCTGTGTTTTTTTCAAAAAAACCTTGTGGCATACTGATATATCGCTGCACCAGATGTCCAAAAAGAGGTTGTGGGGGGTGTCTTACAGTGGAATTGTATGCTTAGCTATTGAAGGTCCTTTTCTTCTCTTTAACATGCGGGCTGCAAATGGACAGCTCCCAGCTGATCAGACAAAGGGGATTACTTACCAAGCAGGAGGAGGGAAGAGGACCCGGTTCCACACTTGTCTGTCTTTTTCACTCACACACAAACACAGTTCTTGATTCCCTGGGGATATGGGACTCCCAGCATGGCTGGAAAGGAGGTGGAGTAAAAGAGAATCCTGGCTACTGGAACACTGGTTTTAATCCCAAGGGGGTGAGGGGGGGTGTTTTCCCATAGATGGGGATTAAAGGTTTGGAAGGTGAGGGGGGGTGAAAGAGAAGCGTGGAGCCCAGTCCTCCTCCCCCCTCCTGCTTTAATAAAGGTCCCTATAAGCCCACATAGGTTTGCTCATTGGGGGAAGTGACTGTTTAAAACTTCAGCCTCAGGTCTATGAAAAGCGGACCTCTCTGTTGCCCTGGGAACACCACCTCGCATTATCCCGCTGTGTCGATAGTGCATGTGCAACAGAGAAAAGGGGAGGGTGACATACGGCCACCTCTGAAGGGAGGACAGTGCTGATGGAGCAGAAATGCAATCTTTCACCCAGATCCAATGTGCAAAGGAGAGCCTGCCTCAATGGTCATGTATGCATGGTCGCTTTAACCTCCTTTATTACCCGTTTCAGCCAGGATCAAAGTAACCCGGGTTGGGGGAAACTGTATGCATTGGCTGGAATGATCAGGGACAAAACTGCGTGCTAATGGAGGCATGAATACAGAAAAGCAGTCTCCCAAGTTCAAATCAAGTCCCACCCCTTTAAATGCTGCTCTGTAATTGGCTGGCTTCGCAGTACTCACCCTGAGAGAAGATCTCCTTCCCCCCATACTCAACTGCCACATAAAAAAGCATTTTAAGAACAAAAAACAAAAAATGGAGCAATCTGAAAGAAGGGGGGGATCCAAGCCTAGTTTTTAAAAAAGCCTTTCTTTTGTTCAGAAAGAACTCCGAGGTAGCAGGAAGCAGGAAGCACTTAAATCCCTGCCTCTTTACACACCGCTTAGTGATTGGTTATCAGAGAAGCCAATCTTCTGTGCTTCCCCTGTTTGGCTATCTGCATGCTGCCTTGAAGAGGGGTTTGGAAAAGGGTGGGGCGAAGCTCAACCTGAGAACAGAGTATGCACGCTCTGTGACTACGGAATAAGCCAGGATGAACGGTTTAATTCGGGCCAGAAGTGGAATGGGAAAAGCTGGGTTCGTTTTGCATTGAAACAACGTTGAGCTTCCAAGGAATGAGGTAACGTGCATATTGAAAAAATTGATCAAGGCTGAAACAGGGAATAAAGGCAGATAAAACGACCATGCATAAACGACCAATGACTCAGGAACAACTAGAAAAAAGCAGAGGGAAGCTACCAGTCTGGAATCGGAGTGGCAACAGAGAAAATAAAGAACAAGGATTTGGTGTGGAAGCAACCTGAGAAACTTACCTAGGTCATTTATGCATGGGAATGATGTCCATGGTTCGACCCTGTTTCATCTCACATTTTTCTGATCCAAGTTGGACCAAACGTTATTTATGCATTGAAAACCCAAGCTCTATTCCATGGTCTGATCAGTGGTAACTGTACCCATGAATATAGTATCCTAGATATTGTTGCTGTGTGTTTATATTCCTTTGCCGATGTGTAGATGTGTCCCAACTTACTAATGATCTAATAATACTTACTATTTTATAGCATTGTCAAAGTGCTTTATATGTATTTATGTTTGTGTGTGTGTGTGTGTGTGTGTGTGTGTGTGTGTAGGCAGGCAGGCAGGCAGGCAGGCAGACAGACAGACAGACAGACAGACAGACAGATAGATCCAGCGTGGTGTAGTGGTTAAGAGCAGTGGTTTAGAGCAGTGGACTCTAATCTGGAGAACTGAGTTTGATTCCCCACTTCTCCACATGAGCAGCAGACACTAATCTGGTAAACTGGGTTGGTTTCCCCACTCCTTCACATGAAGCCAGCTGGGTGACCTTGGGCTAGTCACAGCTCTCTCAGCCCCACCTACCTCACAGGGTGTCTTTTGTGGGGAGGGGAAGGGAAGGCGATTGTAAGCCAGTTTGATTCTCTCGCATATAAAAACCAACTCTTCTTCTTCTTCTTCTTCATAAATACAAATAAAATAACATTATCAGGATAATAATCAAAACCTTAAATCAAGGTTGGATAGCCAAGCTAAGATACGGGACGTCTGCCTACCCTAAATGCAAGAAGTGAAACGTCTTGCGTCTTGTACTGTTGATTGGGTGTCTTGTCTGCATAGGAATCTCCATAGACAGTCCTTGAAATTTCACTTTGGGCAAAAGTCGCTTGCAAGTCTCAAGATTGCCCTCTTTCTCTGGCTCCTCCATTAGCTCCTTTCTTGGGCTCCTTCTACGTTATGCTTAGTGCACAGCTTGTGTCTTCTCCCCTTCTTCCAGAGTGTTGTCGTGTTGTTTGTCCAAAATGTAATCGAATCTTCTGAGATTCTACACACCACCACCATGTTCAGCCAAATGGAATTATTAATGACACTAACAGTGGATGTCTTTATCTTGAAAACTGATTTACTGGGCAAGTGGCACATAATCGGTGGGGAAAATACCTCAAGATAACACCTAAGGAAAGATTAATTGTGTTTCTATGCATCCCTGTAATAATTGTTTACAAGAGCTTTTATGCTTGAGCTGCTGCCCTGGTTCAAAAGAATAACTCATCCGATTGACAGGCTCTCTGCACTCAAGTATCCCAGTTAATTGCTGTCTCAGCTACTTGGATCACATTTTTCCCCCCTCTATGCAGCTGAAAACCGGATTTCTGAATTCCTTTATTAAACAAAGATAGTCCCGTTCGCTGATCAGGATAGTAGCAGTGCCTTTCTTTTTTACGATTAGGAATAGTGCTTTTCTACGGATCCAATATTATAATGCCCTTGCCATATCTATCAGAAAACCTCGTTATGAGGCTGCTTGCTAAATTATACCATCTCCAATTTAATGACCCCTGCTGGTGTTGCCATGAACCTAATGCCAATGTGCTTCACATTATCTCTTTATTTATTTATATCCTGCCTTTTTGCCCAGCCAGGGCCACCAAGGCAGCTAATGATTCAAAACAGAACATGTTTTAGCATGTCCACAAAACAATGCTGCACGAAATAAAATAGACCACTCCCTGGATAAAAAAGCTAAAGACACTTTCTGAGAAGTGGATACTGCGTTATCTTCTCTCAAGTAGATCAGTGAATTGCATGAGAGATGTGGCAACTTTTCTGAAACTAAAAATACATGTGTAAAAAAACCAGAAACAACCAAACCTAGGGCAGCAAGATAAGGTCAATGAGGGAACACCAGACCAAACAAAAAAAGATAGAAGGGGACAGATGAATATCCCTGGGGGTGGGAGTTCCATAATAATTGTGCAATGACCAAGATGGGTTGTGGTACCCATCTACCTTCAGAAGGCAGGGACACCCAAAGCAAGGCCTCAGAAGATGACCATAGTGGTAGGGAAGGTTCATATGGGAATAGGTGGTCCTTAAGTAGGGTCCCCAACCTTCATGTATTAGCTGGAGATCTCCTGCTATTGCAACTGATCTCCAGCCTATAGAGATCAGTTCACCTGGAGAAAAAAGCTGCTTTGGCAATTGGACTCTATGGCATTGAATTCCCTCCCCTCACCCCACCCTCCTCAGGCTCCACCCCCAAAACCTCATGCCAGTGGTGAAGAGGGACCTGGCAACCTTAGCTGCAGCCAACCTATGGCAACTCTTTATGGGGTTTTCAAGGCAAGAGACTTTCAGCGCATTCCTGAAAGGAATGCCTGCGCCGGGCTTAGGAGGAAAACTAGCGGTGTTGCCTCCTAAGGAGGTTTCGGCACTGCCGCAAAAAAACCTGCAAAAAAACCATGCAACCCTCATAGGTGGCATATCCCATAGGTGGCCACTAAAAGGTGGTGTATCTCATGAAAAATAAAAGGGGGTGTTCCCGAGCCGAAACTGCTCAGGAGGCTGCCGTTATCCAGCACCGCAACGCACCAGGAGGCTCCAGTGGCATCCAGGCCCAGCACTGCTGCGCCGGCGGCCAGGGACCGGCGGCCGGGCCTGCATGCCAGCACTGGGGCCACCAACGCTGGCATGTGCCTTCCAGGTGCCGGTGGTGTGGGCCCTTGCACCTGCGTGCACCATTGCCAGCCTCCTAAGGGCTTTCGGCATGGCCGCCAGCGCATTTGAGGAATGGGCTGTAACAGAGGTGGTTTGCCAGTGCCTTCCTCTGCACAGCAACCCTGGTCTTCCTTGGCGGTCTCCCATCCAAATACTAACCAGGGCTGACCCTGCTTAGCTTCCGAGATCTGACGAGATCAGGCTATACCATGCTGCCTTCCCTCCTATAGATAGAGATATAGGTAAATAAATAAAACTGCCTGCAAAGTCTCTTTGGGACTTTGGTAGCTTGCAAAAATAGCCACTCAGCTAGCAGGCTCAAAACTTTTTTATGTCTACTCTTTCAGCTGAAAGTTATTTTTAGAAGCCTAAACCAGAACAATTATAACCTCAAACTTCTTCACTTAATCCTTTGCATTATCTCCTGAGGGAGTGGGGGAGGGAATTACCAATGCAGTTCTCAAAACATTTAAATCCCAACATGCACATATAAGCAAGAAGGAAATCTGTTCCTTCCCTGGCAAACCTGAAGGGTTTGACTGGCATCTTTAATTAAAATAACCCAAGAAGTTGTCCTGTCTTGCATTTTAAGCAACAAATTGTCAACAATGTGGTGGGGGTGGGAAGAACAAGCTGACTGCAAAATAGCTCCTCTGACTTTTTCATATAGCCTTCATTTCTTTAATACATTTATTTAAAACTTTCAGATGCCACCTTCTTGCAATTCCAGGAGATTAGTGCAACATTTATTTTAAGTGGTATTTCTATGCCACTTTTCTCTAAAATCCAAAGTGGCTTCGAGAAATTTTTAAGATGAACTATATCAAGCAAATAATCCAAAGCAAACACACAATACATCTAGGGCAGGTATAGCCAGGCCATATTTCACTGGGCTGGCTATTGTATGTCTCTGCACTGTGAGCCAGAGGCCAAGAGTTAAGGGCCAGAAGCCCTTTGGTTCTTGCCCTTCATCTTCTGCCCAAGGGTTTGTACCTCTAGCCACAGCCAACAGGGAGGAAGGAGACAAAACACAATGGAATTGCTGTGCGCCTGGCAAGATGTATCTGTCCCCCCCCCGCCCCAATTCCACAAAAATGTATACTAATCACAAAGAATCGGGATTAAACAGCATCAGGAAGGCCCGGGATTTGCGAGGGCTGGCTGCTAGGTCATCTCTAATGGATGGGAAACTCATGTATAACTCCAAGGAACAACTGAGACAGACCGGGAGCGAATGTGAGTGAAAGTAGCAATGCATAAAGAACCTGTGTTCTAAACAGGATCAAATGCTTGGACTCCTACCTGACAACTATCTTTCCATCCAGTAAGTTCTGAGCATGATTTATAAGCCCCCTTGCGCCACAAGGAAAGGGGGGATAGAAATACACAAATAAATATACAAACCAATAGGATGGGTGCCATTGACTGCGTTGAGCACAACAGAAGCGCTTGCCCACCAAATGAAGGAGATTGTAAACAACGGCTGACCTAGGCCACAAACTGCTTGGTGGAAAAATAAGTCTGGATCCAAGCACTGTAGAAGGTTGCCATCAGAGGGGACGCCGCTGTTCCCTGTGCTGGGTGCCACAAACTGAGCAGTCACAAACCACTTGAAATATTGCTTGCTTTGAATTGTTAACAAATCATCAAGACCAGTATACAGGGCAGTACACTTGAGAGAAAACAGCCCCCGGGAGCCGGGTACATTCCGTTTTCGAACATCTCATAGGCCAAAATTGAATCGTCACTCCAAATGAGTCCTGCCGGTGCCACATCTGTTAGTGCTTCTTCTGCATTGTAGGGTTTGTAACTCCAGCAGGGCTTTTTTTAAAAAAGAAAAGAAAAAAAGAATAGCTCAACAAGATAATTGGTCTGTGATGTGATAACAGGGAAACTTCACAATTAGAAACATATTGGAAGCTGGCATGCTCGAAGGTGGTGAAAACTTTGGTGGAAAAAAGAAGCCACATGTTGCTGCAGGCGATGAAACATTTTCATATAAATTACTGATGTAACCACATAGAAACACAGAATCAGCTATCCCCTAACCACAACATCTGGTAGTCAGAGGTACATTGCATCTGACTATGGAGGTTCCATTCTTAATTGTCATGGCCAATCACCTCTCAAGAACATTCTGTTTCGGTTGTCCTAGGATATCATTCGCTGTTCTGTTGCTCCTTGTACGTTGGTGAAGCACAGTGTCATTGGTAGGGATGATTTTGAATTTTTCACCCCTGCTATCTTGTCCTCAAAATAACCTTCAAGCTTTGCTTCCCCCTCGCATGAACCAAAACCACGATTCTTCAGTTTTGTAATATATGTTTGTTTCCCATTCCAAATTTCCTCCATAAAATTTACTTATTTTAAAGTCATGTTTGTACCAGTAGCTTCACATTATTCATTATATGTGTTAATTGCATTCATTTTAGGGTTGCCAACTCTGGGCTGGGAAATTCCTGGAGATTTTGGGGTGGAGCCTGGAGTTTGGGAAGGAGAGGGACCCCAGTGGGGTATAATTCCATACAGTCCACCCACCAAAGCAGCCATTTTCTCCTGGGGGAACTGATCTCTGTCGTCTGGAGATCAGCTGTAATTCTGGGAGATCTCCAGGCCCCACCTGGAGGATGGCAATCCCAATGCATTTTAATTTTTTTAAAGAAAAGTGGTATGCCATCTGTTCAGAAATTGCTCAAGATGGCTTACAACATAGAACAGTAAACGTAAAACAAGCAAATTGAAGCAAAATTATCTGAATGAGCAGTAAAACTGTCTCTGGTCAGCAGCCATAAAAACTGCATAAAACAATATTTAAAGTATATTGGAAACCAACATAAAATTGGCAGGTTACAGGTCATAGAATCTGTAAATTCTATTAAATACATAAATGATTATAGGGGGGGGATCTCATGTAAAAACTCATTCTGCTAATGGAAGCACTTTCTTTGGAAGAAGAGCCGAATGTAAGAGGGTTGAAAAGGAAGGCTCCTTCCGGTGAATTGAAGCACATTCACAAGCAGAACAGATCTCTAGGCTCCAACCCTTTTTGTCATACTATTCATATGAATACTGTATTCATTGTCCATAAACTCTTTGCGACATGCACAACCAAGACCAAAGCATCTACAAAACCACTTGCAAAGAGTAGAGCCCAAAACCAGTTACAAAATGGTGAAGACATAGGGTTGCCAACCACCAGGTAGTAGCTGGAGATCTCCAGCTATTACAACTGATCTCCAGCTGATAGAGATCAGTTTACCTGGCAAAAATGGCTGCTTTCGCAATTGGACTCTATGGCATTGAGGTCCCTACCCTCCCCAAAACCTGCCCTCCTCAGGCTCTGCCCAAAAATCCTCCCTCCAGTGAAAAAGAGGGACCTGGCAACCCTATGAAGAAATACAAAAAGAAATGGAAAAAAATTGCTAACCTTTATAATTTGTTCTGTTTTGTATTGCAAGCTAGGGGGTACCAAGAGATCTTTTTTTAAAAAATCTGCATCAGCATTATTCACAATAAGAAGAATCCAATAATAAAACTGACAAATCATCTCCTTCCTTGTAATGTGGGTGACTTTTGCATGGTGGAGGATGGGAAAGGAACTTGTGAAAGAGGATGACATGGTGTGGATTAGTTTGCGTATGGAACCTCCTTGCACCCCCAGTATGGTTTCAATTTTGTCTTTGAAATTTGGATCAAACATTGCTGTCAACATAAATTCACTTCTCCTGACAGTTTCTTGTACTGGGAAATCTGCAGCCAGCTTGAGGTCCATGTTATTCATCTTTTTTATAGCCATATCATCCTACTACAATTCACCATTTGAATTTAAGATCTAAATCAAGATGACTTCTTTGGAACACAGAAGAGATGATCCAGTGCGTATGCCCTGATTCACAGACAACGGGAGCTCACAGCGAAGGGGTAATGAAAGTTTAGGAAAACCCCACTCACACTTCTGGGCATTCACACAGCTAAGCAGAACCCCAAGAACAAAAAAAGAAAAACCTTTTCAAGGTTTAAAATCCCTTTTAGCACTTCTCTTCCTGCTCTTTCTTTTTCCTGTTTCAGCTCCTTGGAGGACCTGTGATTCGGCGATCAGCTACCTGGCTTTGGCTTTATTTCCAGTTTTGATATTTGGCTTTAATTAAACCCAAAAGAAGCCAAAACGGCCTTTCTTGGGTTTATTTTTGGTTCGGGTTTATCGATATGCTCAACCCTATTCACTTTATTTTGGACTACCTGGCATTGGTGATGTTTTTCTTAGCTGGCAGAAATTATTTCCATGGACCAAAGAACCTTCAATATAATTATAACAGGTGTGCTGCTGAAGTTAAAAAATATATTGTTGAATATGCAGTACAAATGCATGCCTTGCTGGCTGGCTGGCCCACAACCAAAATGGCTTCAAAATGGGGTGGGGGAAGTAGGTTGCAGTTCTACCAGTATATACTAGCAGTAGGCAATGAGACAGTGTAGTGTAGTGCTTGGAGTGTCCGACTAGATCTGGAGGAGACCTGGGTTTATATTTCCACTCACCTATGATGCTTGCTGGGTGACCTAGGGCCATTCATTCTCCCAACCAGCCCAACCTAATCACAAGGTTATTATGAGGATAAAATGGAGAAGAGTTGAGATGTGTAGGCCACCCTGAGCTCCTTGGATGAAAGATGGGATAAAAACGAGATAAGTAGAAATGATGTGTGTGTGTGTGTGCGTGCGCGCCCCAAGATATTGACCCAAGATAGGTCAACAGACTAAAAGAATGGCCCCAAAGATCTCCCATGAAGACACTGGCTCTCCGTAATGAATGCTAGCCAGTCTTCAGAACAACAGGCAATTGCTTGTGCTCACCCGTTTTATTAATAGCACCTCATCAAAATTAGCAACATTTAAATAGCTAAAAGTGACAAAAAGTTTTGTCAGCACCGACGGCGTGCCGACGAAAACAGGCAGTTGATATTGTGACAGTTGCGTGAAAGGCTGCAATCAGGATCAGTGTCAAAGGGATACAATGATCGTTCCCCCAGTGTTGCAACATGTCTCATAATCAGGCAGTTTGTACGTCAGGTGTAAAAAGAGCAGATTCAGAGTAGTGGGGAGGGGGGTGGAAGGTTGGGAGAAATAGCAAAATGAAAAGCGACGTTGAAGCAGGGCCCTAAATGTCATATTGTCCAAAGTAAAGAAAACCACTTCTCTTTTACTGTTTAAAAAACCCACAATACCCCCCCCCCCACAAAGTTCTCATAGATGTCATCTTGGTTGTCTTCTTGTGTATCAGACAAAAGTCCTACACTGGGTTAAGCCCTTGCACTGAAGAGGACTTATCTTTATGGTTAATCCTGCCCAGGGTTTACTTATTTGCATAAAGGTATTACCTCTTGGTGAAGTGATTCCCAACACCAGTTGGCCATACAAGCAACAAGTTGGGGAAGATAGTTTCAGAGGGTAGCTGTGTTGGTCTACAGTGTGTGTGTGTGTGCGCGCGCGTGTGCATGCGTGCGTGAGCGTGTATGAAATGCCGTCAAATTTCAGCTGACTTATGGTGACCCCGGCAAGGGACTTTCAAGGCAAGTGAGAGGCAGAGGTGGTTTGCCATTGCCTTCCTCTGCAGAGTCTCCCTTGGTGGTCTCCCTTCCAAATACTGGTTGGTCAACAGTAGCACAGCTAAATTCGAATCCAGTAGCACCTTAGAGACCAACAAGATTTTGGGGGTGGGGTATGAGATATCAAGAGTCAAAGCTCTCTTTGACTCTCGAAAGCTCACACACCCCAAAATCCTGTTGGTCTCTAAGATGCTATTGGACTTGAATCAAGTTGACAAAGGTCGCAGTTCAGTGGTAGAACACACACATGATCAAGGGATGAAAGGATTTTTTTCATATAGATACTGAGAAATCTCTGCCAAAAGGCAATATAAAGTATGAAGGGGGGAATGTACAACTCAGTGGTGATGCATCTGCTTTGCATATGAAACAATCCAGGTTCAGTCCTTGACATGTCCTCTTGAAAAAGAACAGCAGGTGCTGTGAAAACACTTCCTTTAACTGAGAACTGATTCCAATCAGCATAGGTAGGGGTTGCCGGCTCTGGGTTGGGAAATACTTGGAGATTTTTGGGTCGAAGCCTGAGGAGGGCAGGGTTTGGGGAGAGGAGGGACATCAGTGCCATAGAGTTCAATTGCCAAAGCGGCCATTTTCTCCAGGTAAACTGATCTCTATCGGCTGGAGATCAGTTGTAATAGCAGGACATCTCTAGTACCTGGAGGTTGGCAACCCTACTCACAACAGTATTACCTTCTGGGTTTAGCTCTGACTGAAGTAGTCAGCCTGTATGCGTGCCATACTGCTTCAGACTGTAGGCAGAGGTTTGCTTGAAGGAATGGTCCTCCACACCGAAATGCAGAACAGTGGATCTCTGAAAGACAGATTTTCGACCAGTCTTCTTCCTGACGCATTGTTTTATATATGATTGGAGGGGATGTTGTATGGAGACCATTAACCCACCCCCCAATCATATATAAAACAATGTGTCGGGAAGAAGGCTGAAGTGCCTGAAGTCTGAAGCATCTCCTGAAGTCTGAATTGATCCAACCCAAAGTTCTACCAGCCCACCGAGAACATGGCCTCTCTTGGGACAGCTAAAAATCAGACCCTTTCTAGCCCATCTCTTCTTCTGAAGCTTTCTCCCTAAGTGGAGCCTGAGCATTCTTTACTTAATGTTTGCACAGCGTTATTAGTCCTTTGAATGCAAAGTGCCATAGGCGTACAAATTATAGTAATTGACTGTGCCTATACACTAGAGTCTCTCTGTTTATGTCAAATAATAGCGTGCGGCTCCAACCTTTCCCCTCCCCTTCATCTGCCCTCTCTGAGCCCAGCTAATGCTGTGTTAGTCGGCAAACACAAGCGGAAACACCCGTGTGCTGCACACTGACAGCTGGTTTGTTGTATGTGTTACCACTATACAATCCTAGTTCAGCTATTGCCAGCCAGAGTACAGTCTATTAAAGATGGAGGGTGTAGAACGCCCCCTACGCCAATGGAACAAAGGGTAGTACACCGACAGCAGAGGACACCAACCTCTCTATCCTGCACTCCCTCCATAGAGCTCAGAGTTGTTAAGTGGTTCTCTCCTCCTCTGATTTTTATTCCTGACTCCTTGGAAAAGAATAGAGTCACTTACCTTTTATTTTGTTTTATACTGGAGATGTTTGTGGTTTATCTCAACCACAATCCACTATATCACAAAAGACGAGATGGAAAGAACCTGATTTATATTTCTTTTTCATTCCTTTAGCTTTATCTCCTAAGGGAATTTCATACACAATGATGAAGTTTGGAGAAAAATGCCCTTCCGCTGAGACAATCCATCTGGTTTCCCTGAACATCTCATGAAACTAGATGCTAGAGGTGCCATCGAATTTTACGCACTTGAAGATTCGATCTGAATATCCCCCTTACTGTGCTGCTTCTGCCTTGAGAGAATCGAATTCTCCTTTATTATTATTTTCATGTCCCTTTATTCTTATTTTCATGTCACATTATTCTCATTACATCGATATTTATGTCCTCATTTTCTCTTCCATAGGGACCCAAAGTGGCATACAACAGTACTCTTGTCTCCTCCATTTTATATTCACAACATCCCTGTGAGATAGGTTAGGCTAAGAGAGAATGACTGGACCAAGGTCACCCAGTAAGCTTCCATGACAGAGCAGGGATTTGAACCCGGGTCTCCCAGATCCTAGTGCGACACTCTAACCACTATGCAACACTGCCTCTCATAACTGTATGCACAAGACATTATTATGTATGCATAAAACATCATTATATGTATAATGAGCTACATACCAATTGCATCAAAATAACATGAAAATGCGTGGAAGACACAAACGAATTCTCAACAGTGGCAGAATTAATGGGTGGACCAAAACTATTCAGAATGACAAGACGATGGTCGTTTATGCATGGGTACTTTCACTCATGTTCGCCCCCAGTCTGTCTGGGTCGTTCCTTGGAGTTATGCATGAGTTTTCTGTCCATTAGAGATGACCTCATGGACAGCCCTCACAAATCCTGGGGCTTCCCATTCCTCTATTAACCCGATTCTTCAATCTTTTCTGAGATCAGCCCAAATGCAATCCCCAAGCATAAGGCAGGGAAGTTTGGGGTTGTGAGGTTTCTCTCACAGAAAGCACTACAGCCAATTACAAAGCAGCGTTTCAAGGGCAGGGATTCAACTGCTTCCTACTTCATCTGAATTCTTTCTGAGCAGAAAAAAGGATTTTAAAAATGAGGCTTGGGTTTCTCCCCCTCCCCCCTTCCTTTTAGAAAGCTCCATGTTTGTTTTTTAAATGCTTTTTAACACAGTAGTTGGGTTTCCGGGGAGGAGGGTGTCTTTTCTCTCACAGTAAGCACTACAGCCAATTACAAAGCAGTGTTTCAAGGGGTGGGGATTCAAATGCTTTCTGATTTGAGCTTGGAGACTGCTGGTGCATAGATTCGCAACAGGAAAATGTGGATCCAGCGAGCAACAAACCTCAAGTAAAACTCCCATGCCCCTTTTTCATCAGGGAAAAAGCTGGTTGGATCCACCACCCCCTTTTTGCCGTTAAGCTGCAGCCAACTCATGGCGACCCCATAGGGTTTTCAAACCAAGAAACATTCAGAGGTTGTTTGTCATTGCCTACCTCTGCGTAGCAACCCTGGACTTGCTTGGTGGTCTCCCATCCAAGTACTAACCAGGGCTGATCTCGCTTAGCTTCTGAGATCTGACAAGATTGAGGTAGCCAGGTCAGGGCAGATCCATCCCATCGTGATAAGAAAAGTGACTTTTGTGAACCATGTTGCTTGGGAAAGCACAGGAGCATGGCCAATTTAAAAAGGTGGCAACAACTCCCAAGGAATCTCAGTACGACGGCGCCCTATAAACCAGGTTTGCTGTGCACAGAATTGTTGCATCTGTTGCTTTTCTAACCATTTTTAGGTTATTGTAAGCTGCCATAAATACCTGGATATCAGACCACCTTCTGATTCTACTTCCTTTCTCAGCATTTTTTGGAAGCCAACGGCCTGATGGGAAAGCATATCTGACTCCAGTACATCACTAAATGGAGTCTTTACCATCTGCTTCATCCCCTAATTACAAATGCAAAACAACATAATTCACAATCGCATCATAAAAAAGTAAAATATAAGTGATTTAAATGCATGTGCTTTGCTTATGCAAGGCAGCGTTCATCTGCTGTGTTTTCCTCCCTGTGTTAAAAGAGAACCTCCAGGGTGAAATGCTGTTTCCTTGTACAGAAAAGAGGAGCCATTTCAATGATTTAAAAAGGAAAAGAATTTAAAAATGTGTATTCGCATGTAGTAAAATATAGATTGCTTGGACGTATGTGCTTCATGCTCTCTCGTTTGCTCTCATTTTCATTGCGACATAAGAGAGGTACACGGATTGCGATAGAGGACAAAGCCATTCCCATAATTTTACAAACCCTCATTGGAATCATAAACTTACTTAAGAGAGTTATTATTCCACAGAGTATCAGAAATTATCTAGAGATCTTTGTTAAATACCTCTTTACCATCCTCAATTTAAAAAATTAAAATAATGGAGAAAGCCTTCGGGACACTCAAAAATTATCAACCAGGCTCCTCAAAGCAGCATTAAGACAATAACCCCTACGAAACCACCCTTTTCCCAAGGCCATCATCAGAGGCTGTGCTTAGAAAGCCCCTGCCTGGGGTTGACGCAGAGCCCTTTCTGTGGTGGCACCCAGCTTATGAAATGCTCTCCCTGTTGCGGAATGCTGTTGTGGAATCCTCTCACCTCTATTTGTTTCAGTTCCAAGTTCAATCTATTTTCTTTAAACAAGGTTTTGATGGGAAGGTGATTGGGGTTGTTTTGCCTGCTATCATCACCTGCTGTTTAATTCTGAGGCAGCTTTCTTCACATTTTTGGATGACTCGGCTTTCAATTTACATTTTCACTGTAGACTCATTGCATTAAAAAAAAATTTTTGATGTGAGCTCAAAGGGTGAGGTGACAATATTTAAAAAGAAGAAATAAATGTTGGTGACCTTTCTTTTAATAATGTTGTGAGTTATGATGACACAGAAGGTGGGGTAATGGCTAGATTTGGGCTGCTCTAGTGGGAGGCCTCCTCAATGTCCCTCAGTGTCCATCACCATGCCGAGAGGCAGTGGGATCTTTTTAAAAAAAAAATGATCATGTGCACCATATAACCACTTCCAGGAAAACCCAGAAGTGATATTGGGTCACTCTGGGAATCACTAGGAACTTTATGGTTTTACTATAAAATTTCCAGTAATCTCTAGAGCAACACAATGTCACATCTGGGTTTTCCTGGAAGTGGTTAAATGGTGCACATGATCAATTTGACTCATGGAGCACATGGTGCACCCCCACCCCCATGTCCCTACCACCGGAGCTCCTGCTCCATGTAAGTTTTGCAACAATGCCAACAGCAGCTCCACAGTCTGAGGATGCAAGAACAGCGGGGGGTGGGGAGGCTGAAGCTGTGTGAGCAAAAAGGTTGTGAGTGGAAAAAGTCCAGTGGGTGCCTGGGAGGAACAGCATATATAGTTTGCTTCTCTGGCACAGAAACCTCTTTCCCAATACCTGTTACCAAGGATCCTTTAACTGAAGATTGGAGGAACTGAACCTAGTCTCAGGTGGGCAGTTGTGTTAGTCTGCAATAGCTGAAAAAAATTCAAGTCCAGTAGCACCTTACGGACCAACACAAGTTGAGCCACCATGGTGTAGTGGTTAAGAGCTAGAGTTGCCAACCTCCAGGTAGTAGCTGGAGATCTCCTGCTATTACAGCTGATCTCCAGCCGATAGAGATCAGTTCACCTGGAGAAAATGGCCGCTTTGGCAATTGGACTCTATGGCATCGAAGTCCCTCCCCTCCTCAAACCCCATCCTCCTCAGGCTCTGCCCCAAAAACCTCCCGCCGGTAGTGAAGAGGGACCTGGTAACCCTATTAAGAGCGGTGGACTCTAACCTGAAGAAACAGGTTTGATTCCCCATCCCCACTTCTCCACATGAGCGCTGGACTCTAATCTGGTGAACCAGGTTGGTTTCCCTACTCAAACACACGAAGCCAGCTGGGTGACCTTGAGCTAGGCACAGTTCTCTGAACTTTCTCAGCCCCAACAACCTCACAAGGTGTCTGTTGTGGGGAGAGGAAGGGAAGGAGATTGTAAGCTGGTTTGATTCTCCTTAAAAGGTAGAGAAAGTCGGCATATAAAAAACCAACTCTTCTTCTTCTTTCCAGGATATAAGTTTTCATGAGTCAAACCTCCCTTTATCAGATAAAGGATTGAACCTGGGACCTTCTGTACACAAAGCAGATGCTCTATCACTGAAGCACAGCCCCTCTCCAATTTATGCACAGCAAAAAGCTTGGGTACACTTATTTAACAAATAGATTTCTAGCAATAAATTATTCAGTTATTCGGCATGTATAAAGAGTGGACTGACTAGAACTGTAGGGCCAAAGAGGCATAATAATATAATGCCTGAAACCAAAAGGTCTGGTCTCCTCAGCTGGTGGTAGGACTGCCAAGACCCTGGTAGAGGTGGAGGATCCCCTGCCATCAGGACCAACTACCCACCACCACAGCAGCAGGAGAAAAAAAAACTTTTTTAAAGCAGCTGTGTGTACTTACCAGAAGTTCTTACTGGAATTGACAAAAGGTAGTTCTAGGAATTGCTGGAAACTCTATCGTTTTACTATACAGTTTCCAGAGATTCCTAGAGCTACCCTTTGTCACTTCTGGCAAGAACATCAATTAATTACATTATACTGCATTAAAAAAATTCCCCTATGATGCTGTGCCCCCCCACCTTCCCTCCAAATTCTGCTTAACACATTTTATGTCACCCTTCGTCCAAGGAGTTCAAGTTTTTCTCCTCCTCTGTCTTACCCTTACAACAAGCCTGTGAAGTAGGTTATGAAACAGGAAGGGCTTAAGGTCACCCAGCGAGCTTCATGGCTGAATTCACATTTGAATCCAGACCTGCCTTGACCTTAGCCTGACCACACCACACCGACTCTCAAAGTATTCAGTGTACATAATGTTTTAATGATACGTCAGTTTTTCAGAGAGCGATCCTAAGCCGATCTACTCACGATCCCATTCAATGGGGCTTCCTCCCAGGAAAGTCTCTTTAGGATTGCACTGATGCACCACTGCTTTGCAAAGAAAAATGCTTTTATTAAACAATTATCTTTTTGCCCATTAGCAGACCCAATAAAACAGCCATACATTTTCCTTTAGTGTTCGGCACTTCACAGAAATGTGTTCCTTTTAAAATGTTAGCAGTCTGTAAACTCCGTGAATGCAAGAGACAGCTCTTGCTGTGACTTGAAAGGAAGCAGTCTTACACTGGGAAAAGCCAATGTTTTTATGCACAAACCTCATCCACCCCCATAATGTCTCCGTTTCTTTTTCTGGTTCATTAACCAGGCAAAAACTCTTCTCCCATTCCCACAGACGGCACTCGTCCCCAATTAATGGGAATGGTCATATTTGAAATGGTTCTGACTGGATCAAACTGAAAGCAGCAGAGAGAATGAGCCAGTGTTTTTAGCAAGAAGTAGACATGGCTGTTCCCAGCAGCCAAAACGGCTGCCCTTCTGATTCGTAAATGCTCCCCCTTTGGCAGTTGAAGCAGGTTAGGTGGCTAGAAGGAATTTTTGAGGTTTGCAAGAACCACAGTGGTTTTTCTTTTCCTTCTTATTGCCAAACAGGGTTGCCAACCTCCAGGTACTAGCTGGAGATCTCCTGCTATTACAACTGCTCTCCAGCCGATAGAGATCCTGGTAGCCCTATTGCCAAACCCGACCAGATCCTGAGAGCTCTATGTTCTATCCTGAGAGAGATCCTGTAGGTTTTTTTTTCTTTTTCCTTTTTAAATAGCCCATGTGTGGGACTCCCAATTTGGATTGTGGCTCAGAGAGAGGTGGCACAGAGGGATGCCAAGATTTCATTTATTTTATTGATTTACATTATTTATAGGCCGTCTTTCTCACAGGGGCTCAAGGCGGATTACACTGGGGCCCCTTTCAAACAGCCTTTATAACCCGTTTTAGCAGCCAGTTTCTAACAGATTTTTTGTGTCATTTCAGGCACGACTGTTCTGGCTCCCGACTGCTAACAGAGAATTATCATTTTTTTCATATAAAGCCGCTTGTTTCCCGTTCACAAAGAGGGGCTGGGCTTTTTTTTAAGGCTTTCTTCCGTTTTCAGGTCTTCTTTGCGCTTCTGAATTGCTACAGTGTGGTGTTTGAAATGTCTGAGGCGCTTCTGAAAATGCCACTTCTTCGCCCCCATACACACACCTTTTTTCGCAGCATGTTCAGATTACTGAATGCTGGCAATATAGCACTGAACTGCTATATTGGTCTAGTGCTATGGCGCAAAAGTTGGGATGTTCAGGGGCGAAAGCACGAAAAAGAAAGCACCATGGTAAAAGGCGGGGGAATGAAGCGGCACAGTTTAAAATGGCCAGAGCGCTCCAGACATGGCCCATAAATAGGGTTGCCAGGTCCCTCTTTGCCACCGGCAGGAGATTTTTTGGGGGCGCAGCCTAAGGAGGGTGGGGTTTGGGGAGGGACTTCAATGCCATAGAGTCCAATAGCCAAAGAGGCCATTTTCTCCAAGTGAACTGATCTCTGTCGGCTGGAGATCAGCTGTAATAGCAGGAGATCTCCAGCTAGTACCTGGAGGTTGGCCACCCTACCTATAAATTGATTTAAATATGTTGTATGAAACCCTTGTCCCAATGTTGCTTTACTAGGAATTGGGCCAACAACGGATAACAATCAGTTTAGAATGGCAATGTGAAAGGAGACATAGTGAGTCGGCAAAATGGGACATTCAATAACCAATGCATTAGGATTATAGAAGTCTGGAACCACCAAAAAGAACTGAAGCATAGCATAAGTATTAACACAACATATTAAGCGGTACAAAAATTACACCCTAGGAAACTACTTACAATAAGCTGTACAGACCACAGACCCATATCATTTATCCAAATGAGTTTGTGAACCATTTTGTACAGTGCAACCCTATTGCTTGCATAGAAAAGACCTCTTGAATAATTCAGTCTTGCATAGTTTGTGGAAAGCCAGGAGAATGGGAGCCTTCCTGACCTCCTCTGGCAGGCCAGTCCATAAAACGAGGGCCACAGTGGAGAAGGCACATGTATGGGCACTTGTTGATTTTGCCCATTTGCAGGTTGGCACCCATAGAAGCCCCTGCTGAAATGAGCAGAGTTGTTGCAGCAGAACATAGGATAGGTGGTCCTGCAAATAAGAGGGGCCAAGGAAATGAATGGCTTTGTATGTGGTAGCCAATACCTTAAACTGAGCTCTACAATGCTCCTAGCGGCCTGGAGGTCTCCCGGAATTATAACTCATCTCCAGACTACTGAAATCAGTTCCCCTGGAGAAAATGGCTTCATTGGAGGATGGAGTATACGGCATTATACCCCACTGAGGCCCCTCTCATCCCCAAACCCTGTTCTTCCTGGGTTCCACTCAAAAATCTCCAGGAATTTCTCAACCCAGATTTGGCAACCCTGCATGCTCCCTATCGCAAATGACCGTAGGGGGCTGCTTTTTGCCCCACAGGACAAACACACTAGTCTCATACATTTAACACAATGGGGGAAATTGCAGCCCCCTGGGGTATTTGATGCTCAATAAAATCCAGTGGAGGAAGGCTTCATGTTCTTCCCATAGGGTTGCCAACCTCCAGGTAGTAGCTGGAGATCTCCTGCTATTACAACTGATCTCCAGTTGATAGGGATCAGTTCACCTGGAGAAAAATGGCCATTTTGGCAATTGGACTCTATGGCATTGAAGTCCCTCCCCTCCCCAAACCCCGCCTTCCTCATCCTCCACCCCAAAAACCTCCTGTCGGTGGTGAAGAGGGACCTGGCAACCCTATCTCCCCATCCCATGTTGCCATCCCAGTCCAATTTTGAGACTCACATTCCACCTATCTAAAAGAGAAAAAACAATGCAGGGAAGAGGAATGCAAATGCACAACCTCCATGTGTCTAAGATGCTGCCAAAATAAAAAGTAGCTGCTTCCCACACACACCCAAAACTGATCAGGCTTGAAACGGCTTTCAAATACCAGGCCTGCACTGTAAAGAAACATGCATGACAGTCCTCCAAGTCTGTTCTTTAAAATGAAAAACAGTAGGGATCCTTCCGAATTTTCCCCTGGAGTTCTGAATTACTTGGCCTCATTTCCAAAGTGGAACTGATGCATTGGAAATTCTTCATAGAACACCTGTCCTTTGGGTGTTTGGCACAGCACCGAGCATGGATAGTTTACTGTAGCCTTTGTTTGCATCTTCTTGATTCCCCTACATTATTGTCACACAGGTGTGCCTTGGCAAAAACCTGCCAAAAAGCAATCTTAATGTGACAGCTGTATAGTTGAATCCAGAGACTGTGCGCATACATACCAGTGCATGCTGGTCAAACATTGAAAATATCCTGATGTCATTGTTCACACAATAACATCAGATGGTTTTGTTTGCAGGTTTTTAAAAAAAATCCACATGAACCTGTACATGGGTAAAACCCCAGGGAGAAACATGTGAACAAATCGCTGAAACTGTAGCAATCTCTGGTGTTAAGTAAAGAAGAAGAAGAAGAAGAAGAAGAAGAAGAAGAAGAAGAAGAAGAAGAAGAAGAAGAAGAAGAAGAAGAAGAAGAAGAAGAAGAAGAAGAAGAAGAGTTGTTTTTTATATGCCGACTTTCTCTACCACTTAAGGAAGAATCAGACAGATGCCCTGTGAGATAGGTGGGACTGAGAGAGCTCTAAGAGAACTGTGACTAGCTCAAGGTCACCCAGCTGGCTTTGTGTGTAGGAGTGGGGAAACAAATCCAGTTCACCAGACCAGCCTCCACCACTCATGTGGAGGAATGGGGAATCAAACCTGGTTCTCCAGATTAGAGTCCACCGCTCCAAACCACCACTCTTAACCCGGTTCTCCATATTAGAGTCCACCACTCCAAACCACTGCTCTTAACCACTACACCTCATTGATATCCCACTTTTTGCCCCAAGGGGGAACCAAGGGGGCTTACATCATTCTCCTCTCCTTTGTTTTATCCTCACAGCAACAACCCTGTGAAGTAGGTTAGGCAGAGAGTGGGTGACTGGCCCAAGGTCACCCAGCAAGCTTCCATGACAGTGAAGCTTCGAACCAGGGCCTCCCAAATTCTAGTTCAGCACTCTAACCACTAGGCTACACTTGCTCTCTGTGTTACAAATTCCTATGCTTAAACCAGAGTTAAGGAGGCGAGGAAAACAGAGTGAGCTTTGGGGAAAATCAGGGAATTAAATGAGTCGAAATCTGCTTGACTTCCAAAAGGCGGGACCTGTGAGCAAGAGGGGAGGCACAGAAGCAAGGGATAGGTTGCTTAACCCTTTCCACTTCAGCCATTTTTCTGTTCCAAGTCACACAGCCTTTTCACACATGGGGAAACAGATATTTATAGGGTTGCCAGCTCCATGTTGGAAAATACCTGGAGGTTTTGGGGGTGGAGTCTGAGGAAGGTGGGGTTTGGAGAGGGGAGGGATTTCAAAGCCATAGAGTCCAATTGAAAAGCAGCCACTGTTTCCAGGGGAACTGATTTCTATTGCCTGGAGATCAGTTAATTTCTATTGCGAAAGATCTCCAGCCACCACATGGACGTTGGCAACCCTAGATACATATAGCTGTAGTTACAGTTTTTAAACCCTCAACTGTGTGTGTGAGGGGGACCTAGGGTGTAAATTAGGATTGCTAATTCAGGATGAGGAATTTCTGAATTAGGGGTGGAGCCTGGGAAGGGCGAGGTTTGAAGAGGGGAGGGAGCTCATGCTGTAAACCTCAATCACATACTCATATACATCCTTAATGAAGCAAACATATTTTACTGGATATACATAATTTCAGGCATTAACAGCATGCCTGCATTTCATAACCCACGACAAAAATAATAACAAACGAACATGACCAAAAAATTCTATACCATCAAGAAATGGTTCTATCAGAACTAAACAGTAATATACAGGTAATTCAATTTTGTGACGAAACATCAACCGCTCATCAATGTCCAGATACTGGATCCTGTAAAGTCCTTGGTTAAAGGAGCAAATCCACAGAAAGCAAGGGCAAGGATGTGTGGTCGATCCGGACACGTTTCGGGAGCTTCATCAGCTTGCCAGAGTAGCAGTGTTAGACCCGAAGGTCTTCAGACGCCGCTAACTGATCCAAGTGTTGCTCCGTGTTGTTCACCAATGGCACTGTTAGAACAATATAGCATAACATAACAACAACCATAATAATCACTACTCCTAACACGTCTACACAAAGAAGTATACATATTTGGGGAAAAAATGGCTCAGGAATCGATGCTGCCCGAAGTCACACACACCCCCTTGCCTCTACTACCCTCATGGGAAGGGCACTGGCTTAGTAGTAGAGCATCTGCTTTGCATGCAGAAGGTCCCAGGTTCAATCCTTGCTGTCTCCAGTTAAAAGGATCAGATAGTAGGTGATGTGAAAGACCTGAGACCCTGGAGAGCTGCTGCTAGTCAGAGTAGTGTAGTATGGTGTAGTGGTTAAGAGCAGTGGTTTAGAGCGGTGGACTTTAATCTGGAGAATCGGATTTGATTCCCCACTCCTCCACGTGAGCGGCGGACGTTAATCTGGTGAACCGGGTTGGTTTCCCGACTCCTACAAATTAAGTTTGCTGGATGACCTTGGGCCAGTCACAGTTCTCTCCAAACTCTCTCAGTCTCACCTACCTCACAGGGCGTCTGTTGTCTAATTTGAATGTGTTAACTTATATGTGTTAACACATGGCTCCTGTGGTATGCTGCAGACCAATATTCTAGGGCAAAAAGAAGATGTGATTAATGTTATGTATGGGTGAAAAAATGTATGCCCACAGAGTTTATTTTTATGTTTTGCTCTTTCCGGAGGAACATTTTGTATTTAATTTGCCATCATTTGAGTGATTTTTAACAAGCATAAATAAAATAGTATTTAAAGATAATGATACAACTAATGCAATTACTTTAAAAAATACAAAACCTATCCTGATTCTTCTGGATACGGTAGGCCCTATATGGAATAAATAATAATATATTTAGGCTTCCTAGACAGGGCTGGCATTGTTTGGCTGTCGTGTTTCGAATGTACTTCTTAGTTTGGCTTGAAAACCCAGGCTGTTGTTCATTCTGTAATAGTCATTAAAATCAATGAGACTTAACGTTGTGCTCAAATTGTATTGATTTTTTTTTCCAGCGGGGCTTCAGTGTGTTTTAAGTTCTAAGGATTGCTTCCTTGGAGTGTCATACCAAAGAGCAAGCTACAAGCAAGCTGGTATGGTGCAGTGTTTAGGGAGATTAGGAACAAGAAGATCCAGGTTCAAATCTGTACCTACATGATACACAGTCTTCAGGTTCGGTCCATGTCTGCCAAGAGGTTGTGAATCAGACATGTGCATGATGTAACTCCCCCAGTGAGAACTCAGTTTCTCAGGTGTGTGGGGACAGATTCAGATCAGGACTGCAGTGCACAGGGAAAGAGTGCTTACACCCTCCCAATTCTCTTTCCTAACCTAAAACAGCCTCAAGGGAGCGCTATTCACCCTCTGGTGGAAAACTTAAGGCACTTTCACACATGCCAAATAATGCACTTTCCACCCACTTGCAATGCAACTGGATTTTACCGTGTGAAATGGCAAAATCCACTTGCAAATGATCATCAAAGTGGATTGAAAGTGGATTGAAAGTGTATTCTTTAGTATGTATGAAAGTGCCCTTAGCGTACCCAAGAGTACATGAAGAGACCCCAGCGAGGCAAATGGTAACTTCTGGGGCCATTTCAGATAGGGAAAATCATGTGTGGGAGGAGTTAAAGCTTTTTCTCCTTGCACACATGGTCATGACCTAAACCGAGCCCCATACTTCTGGGAACTAAGTTCCCAATGCGGACCTTGAAAGTGTACCTGGGTCTAGGAAGCACCTGAGGAAAACATAATGTGTAGTCAGGCCCTTTACTGCAAAGATTATGGGGTGCCCTTAGCCCAGAAAAAAAATGCATGTAATACACCTTTTATTAGGATCAACTGAACTCTTTATTCTTCCTACTAAATATATTAATACAGTGGATTGTGCCATCTTATTGGGACAGAAGTAGGTATCAGGGGCTGCGCATGGAATTGGTTTAAATCATTCCTTATGGACTGGACTCAAAGGGTTGCTATTGGGGACCAGTGGGCATCAGTGTTGGACTTGTCCTGTGGAATTCCAGAGAACACAGCCCTGTTCTCCTTGCTGTACAAACTCTATGTAAAAACCTTAGAAGAAACAATTTGTAATTTTGGTACTGGGTGTCATCAATATGATGATGACACCCATCTCTATATCTCTCTACCCAAAATTCCTGGGGATGCTGTAGAGGTCTTGAGCCACTGCCTGACTGCTGTGGTTGAGTGGCTACAAGTGAATAAAATGAAAATGAATCTAAACAAGATGGAGATTATGCAAGTTGAGGTGTTGAAGGACGTTCTGTTTACCACCTTCAACAGAGTTCATTTGACCCTTGCTGACTCAGTTAAGAGCCTGGGGGTTATATTGGATCCAGCATTACTACTGGAGAAGAAACTTAATGAAGCTGCAAAAAACAAAAATGCTTTCTTCAAACTTTGTTAAGCCTTGTCCGATCTAGCCACTTGGATCCCATGGTTAACATCAAGATTAGACTATTGTAATTCACTATATTTGGATCTGCCCCTGAAGTCAATCTAAACCCTCTAGTTGGTACAGAGTGCCACAGCTCAGTTATTATCAGGAGCTAGGGTTGCCAGCTCCAGGTTGAGAAATGCCTGGAGATTTAGGGGGCAGAGCCTGAAGAATCTGGGGTCTGGAGGGGGAGGGACTTCAATGCCATAGAGTCCAATTGCCGAAGCGGCCATTTTCTCCAGGGAACTGATCTCTGTCGGCTGCAGATCAGTTGTACAGTTTCAGTCACCTTTAATGGCATGATAATAAAAATAGTAGTAACAAAAATACATAAATCTCCATATTCCATACTCACAATTCAACAGTACAACTAAAATGTAATCATCAATTTAGTACTCGTTGGCATTAGATGCTGTAATAATACGTTCTCTCGAGCGACAAGTGGGAAAAACCAAGACTTAATGTCCAGCACAGCTGTCACCAGCACCCCTTTATGTATTCTTTCCCAGTATCTATAGATTGCCTCGGATGATTTTATTATTTGTTTGTCTCTTTACCCTTTATTTTGTTTTTGATAACAATCGCCAGCAATTCTGCCACATGTTCGGACACAGAAGGTATCCTATCCGCTAGTAAACATTGGATGCCATCACATGATGAGTCTTTTAATGACATAAGGTGAGGGTTAATTAGTTCTAATCGTTGTTTGTGATACAAGGGACAGTATAAGATAATATGCTCTACTGATTCTGGTTCTTTCAAATGACAGTGGCAGTCTTTTATTCCGGGGAATACCTCTATATCTACCAGAAACCATAGCTGATGGGAATGTATTTAGTCTGGCCAGCATAAAGGCTCTGCACTGGGAGGGATGGACTAAATTGGGAAAATATTCGGTCATTGTTCTTTTTGGAAAGGAAAGGCCAAAAAAAGTAGATAAACAGATCCTATTCATTCCAGCAATTATTCCCTCCAATTCCATGTCCCAGATTCTCCCTGTAATTGTCCAAAGAATATAGGCTTCCCCGGAAGTTAGCAACGTCCCTATATCAATATCAAGCGAGCTGATTTTCCTTTTTATGAATTGGGACCATTTGGATAGATAAGGGTCAGCCACTAGACTGGCTATAAAGCTGTTTGGAAGAGCACGAAAGTGTAGACGTACCAGAATTTAATGGTGGCAATCCAGGCTCTGGATTCAATGAGATGAAGGCCCAACTCCGCGCATAGTGTAAGGTATACAACTGAGTTGGGAATACCAAGTATGCGTCGCAAAAAAGTAAAGTTTATCCGTTCCATGTCATTGTTGAAAGCTTGGAACCACACAGGGATACCATACGGTAAGCGTGGGATTATTATGGCCTGAAATATTCTTATAGCCGCAGGTACAAAATGGTTTCCCTTTTGATAGAAGAACCAGGTAATAGCTGACATCTTGCTCTTGGATGATATAAGAGAGCGTTCCCTATGAATAGCCCAGTTCAAGTTATATGAAAACAGCATCCCCAAGTACCTAAATGATCAGTTGAAATAGCAGGAGATCTCCAGCTAGTACCTGGAGTTTGGCAACCCTATCAGGAGCTGATGGTGCATGCACATGACACCCCTTCTGCATTGCTCCATTGGCTGCCCATCAACTACTGGGCTTAATTCACGGTACTGAATATCATGTACAAATAGGATTGCCAACCTCCAGGTGATGGCTGAAGATCTCTCACTATTGCAACTGATCTCCAGGCGACAGAGATCAGTTCCCCTGGAGAAAATGGCCATTTTGGCAATTGGACTCTAAGGCATTGAAGTCCCTCCCCTCTCCAAACCCAGGCCTCCTCAGACTCCACCCCCCAAATTTCCATGTATTTCCCAATCAGGAGCTGGCAACACTATGTCCAAAGCCCCGCATGGCCTTAGACCCTCATATCTGCAGGACCACCTCTCCTCCTGTGTTCTGCCATGCCAGATCTGCTCATCTGTTCAGGGTCTTCTACATCTGCCACACTGCAAATGAGCAAGAGCCAGAGCCACCAGTACATATGCTGTCTCTGTTTTGGTCTCTACCTTGTAGAATGGTCTGCCTGGGGAGGTCAGGAGGGATCCCATAATCCTGTCATTCCACAAACTATGTAAAATGGAGCTGTTCAGGAGAGCTTTTCTATAAATGTAGTAGGGCAGGGGTCTGCAAACTGCAGCTCCCGAGCCGCACGCGGCTCTTTGGCCCGTTGAGTGCGGCTCTCCGAACTTGGTTCGGAGCCCCTGCTCTTGCGCCCACTCATGCTGGCAGCCGGGCTGCGGAGCCGGCGCGCCTGAGAGAGAGAGCGGGCGAGCGCACTGTCTCTCCCCCCCCCCCGCCGTGGAGAATGGCCGGGTCCCCCTTTCCCTTGCCCTCAATGGTTGGGAGGCTAAAGCCTCCCCTCCCCTCTAGCCGTGAGATTGCTGGGCGGGCGGCTCGGCGATTCCTGCCCCCCCCCCCGCCCGCCTATCAGCTGTTGGGCAGGGCAGGCTTCCTTTGGTAAACCTGGCCTCCGGCTGAGTCCCATTGGGAGGCCATGTCTACCCACTGGCTTTCTTGGCGGTAGACCTGGACTCCGAGGAGGGGAAAAAGTCCCCCTTCAGAGGCCAGGTCTACCCATTGGCTTCTATGGGCCTCCGGAGGCCAGGTCTACTGCCAAGAAAGCCAATGGGTAGACCTGGCCTCCCAATGGGACTCAGCCGGAGGCCAGGTCTACCAATAGGCTTTTATGGCGGTAGACCAGGCCTCCAGTCGAGGACACCGGACAGGGAGGGGGAAATGGCAGGGACTTACAATTTAATGTTTATCAATAAATAAGATCACTATTAAGTATGATATCAAGTTTTATTCAGTGTACCTATAGTTTAATTAAGACTTAAAAATTTAATTAAAGTTTATTAAGTTAATAAACAGTGTACCTACCTATATAGTTTAAGTTTAAGAAATTTGGCTCTCAAAAGAAATCTCAATCGTTGTACTGTTAATATTTGGCTCTTTTGACTAATGAGTTTGCCGACCCCTGTAGTGGGGGCATACTATAACAGAATAGTTCAAGAAGGCATTTTATAAAAGGACTGTGGGTTATACTACTGTGTTTTGGATGTATTATCAGTTTGCTGCACATTTTACCCTTCTGTTGTTTCATTGTTTTCTATTGATGTGTTACCATTTTTCTGCATTATATCTACATTATGCCTAATATGCTATGCTCACTCAGATTTTGACCGTGCTAGCCCTACTCCCTAGTACATTGTTGATTCGTTGTCTCCTCATATTGATTGCATCAGCTTACACTGTGCTTGGCTAGCCTGATCTCATCAGATCTCAGAAGCTAAGCAGGGCTGGTCTTGGTTTGTTCTTGGATGGGAGACCAACAAGGAAGTCCAGGGTTGCTATGCAGTGGAAGGCAATGGCAAACTACTTCTGTTAGTCTCTTGCCTTGAAAACCCTATTGGGTCACCATAAGTCAGCTGTGACTTGACGGCACTTTACACACACACACACACACACACACACTGTGCTTGACTCCAGAAAATAGCTAGGAGCACATAGTCCTGAGATCACTGGAGAAGGGGCCATAGACCCCTCAGTACTGAAACCAAGCTAATGGATGATTTCTAAAGGCTTGTAAAGACTATTACCATCCGTAGGGGTATGTACAGAGTTAAGAATTAGACGACTGCATTTTATCACCTTTTCTTTTATCCTTGCTCAGCCTGCTGTGTTTGCAGGTGCGGTGTGCACCTTTTATTTTCTTAGTAAACTTCCTTTCATTTTTATGTGCTCTCTGTGACCCCTGTTCAGTCCATGCATACCAGGAACAGAAAAGAGAGGGGATAGTGGTTAAACACTACTCCCCTAGAGCTTTCAGCTAAGCATGTTGGTCCCCTCTGTCGTGCAAAAGGAGAGGGAGATGCAAATGCAATGCTGTGTCTTTAAGGGGCAAAGCAGCAGAGGGGCCTGAGCTCAAACGCACAGGTGGACCAAACCCCAAATTGGTTTGATGGTGGCAGTGACCCAGAGAGTGAAAGAGAGAGACAGAAATAGTGGGTGGTGTAAGGGGAGACTGGCTGGTTTTTCTCACTCCTACTGCCATCAATGGACCATTTTGCAAACAAACAACTTTAGCTCTAGGGCCTGATTTCTTGAGGGTTCCCACTGATGAAATCCATTCTAATCTAGACATGTCTCTATAATACCCCTAAGTCCCCAAATCATGTTCTCATTGAAACGTAAATTAAACTAAGTAAGGATTGGAAGTTCAGTCCCCTTGTTTAAAAAAGTACATATACCTAGGCCTAAATTATTTGCTCATGATGTTACACACTCCTCCCCAGTAATGAGAGGTTTCAAGGGTAGTGCTAAAAGGGTTTTATTACTTTGGATGACACTGAGGGTATCTTTGTGATATTTGCTTAATTTAAACGTACACATGCAGTGCACAGTAGAAGCAAGCTGACTCCTAATTGCAGGCAGCAAAACTACTAAACCTGTATCAGTTTCCCAGAATCAACTTGCACATCTCTCCTGCCCCAAAGTTGCACACCACTATTAACAATCTCCAAGTAGGAATTTCTCTCTCTCTCTCTCTCTCTCTCTCTCTCTCTCTCTCTCTCTCTCTCTCCTTCCAAGAATTCAAACCACCAAGCTGTTTCACAACCCCTCCCACTTTTTGCCAAACTTGGATTTGCATCTCATTCCAAGACTGACGAGCGATTCTGAGCCATCAAGGGATAAATTTATTTTAAAAAGTATGGGAATAAATCTTTCTGTTTACATGAGTAGTTTGTATCTGACAATCTTGTTTAATTTGAGCTGCAAACTACACAAAGCAGCAATGCAGTTTATGCAGTCCTTCAAGCCAATACATCTATATCCACCTTCTACCAAAATCTCTCTCACCAAAGGCACATCCACCTACCTCTGCTTTCTCTTCTCTCCCTCGTTAGAACTAGTCTGGTATAGTGGTTAGAGTGGTGGACTAGCTGTGGGGAGACTTGCGTGCAAATCTCTGCACAGCCATGAAGCTTCCTGGGTGACTTCGGACCAAACACTAACCCTCAGCTTATCCTAACTCACAGGGCAGTTATGACGATAAAATGTGGGGGAGGATTGTGTATGCTACCCTGATCTCCTTGGGGGAAGATGACTATTATTTAATAATAATTAACCACTTAGCACTTTTCTTTCCAGTACGGTACCTTCCATCTTTGATTGTGGCCCAACTCTACCAATCTTATGCACCCATGTCTGTGTGTCATTTTTTGTCAAATGACGGAGGAACTTCAGGACAGAGTGAATAGCTCACAATTACATGTGATTCCTTGGACGAGATTCCTGGGAAGGTAATTGAGAGTGAGCAGCTCATTTCAAGTTGATGGATTTCATGAACAGTCATCAATCTGAAAGGCATTCCAGCGGTTTTTCCTCATTCTATAATCCCACCACCATTCAGTACTTTCAGAAACACCAGCAAATTACATCCTGTCTCGGAGGAAGGGCTGAAATAAGCTTCGCTCTGCATAACAGCTTCACAAATTCACAATGACCAGGAGTGACTTTTTTTGTTTTCTGTAACTGAGATTTGTACCTTGCCCATTCTCCAAGGCGCTCAGGCTGGTGTGTGGCACCCAGCATAAATCCACCGTATGCTCACAACAACCCCATAAAGTACACAAGGCAGAGCGACCTCAGACACCACATCAAGGTTAAGGAAGAGTCCCCAAGCCTTGCCCCTCTGCCGGAGAGGCCCTGTCCCACGGAGAGGCTGCACCGGAGTGGGGGGGCGTTCCGGGGTGGGCCGGGGGAGGTGCCGGGAATGGCGGTGTTGCACCTGCTTTTGAGCAGGCGCAGACTCGCTGTTTCCGATGGGGCGAAAGACCCCAGTAAAACAAAAACAAAAAAGCCCCGAAACGGCTTTTTGTTTTGTTTTACGGAGTACAGGAATTGGCTTAGGAAGAGGCGCCACTGCTCCTCTTCCCCGCCGTCCCCATATGCCATCATTTCAGAATGGGCTGTTTCTCTCCCACTTAAGGAAGAATCAAACCGGCTTACAATCACCTTCCCTTCCCCTCCCCACAACAGACACCCTGTGAGGTAGGTGGGTCTGAGAGAGGTCTAAGAGAGCTGTGACTAGCTAAAGGTCACCCAGTTGACTTTGGTGTTCACTAAATACCCTTCTGCGTGACAGTAAGAACTTTTTAAACATTCTCTAACAGAATGACTGAAAAGGTTTTTGTTTTTTTTTAATAAAAAAATTACACTGTAAATTTCATTCTGCTCTTTAGGATCCCTCTGACTCGATGAGCCCTAAATGTCATTAAAAAAAAAAAAAGCGACAAGAGCGAGTGAACTTTTTTTTAAATTCAAAGACATTCTGCAATTTACACATTTTTTTGTATCAACCCACTTACTAGTGTCATACGTAAGTGTTTCCTCTGAACGGATTTAATTTTTAATTTTCCTGAATCAGTGTTAACCAGGAAAAAGGTAATTGTTGTCAAGAGTATTCAAACTGTCAGAATATCATTCAATCTAAAAGCTGTTAGATTCTGTGCAAAAGTAATTACTGAAACTCTATTCAACTGTAATAATAACCTGCCACTGATGACAGCAATTACTGGGGAAGTGTAATAGAAATCAAAGGCACATTTTTCTCTGACAAATACATTTCTAAGTAAGATTTACATTGGCTGAATAGTGTTGACAATGATGATGTGCTGTATCATTCTTAATCATGCCTTGCATGATGCGGCAGGCTGAACTGTTCACTTTTAGTGGCAAAGATAATGGCGTTAGGGTTGCCAACCCCCAGGTACCAGCTGGAGATCTCCTGCTAGTACAACTGATCTAGAGTTGCCAGGTCCCTCTTTGCCATCGACAGGAGGTTTTTGGGGCAGACCCTACAATGGGCGGGGTTTGGGAAGGGGAGGGACTTCAATGCCATAGAGTCCAATTGCCAAAGCGGCCGTTTTTCCTCCAGGGGAACAGATCTCTATCAGCTGGAGATCTCCAGCTACTACCTGGAGGTTGGCAACCCTAAACTGATCTCCAGCTGATAGAGGTCAGTTTGCCTGGAGAAAATGGCTGCTTTGGTAGTTGGACTCTATGGCATCGAAGTCCCTCCCCACCCCAAACCCTGCCCCCCTCAGGCTCTGCCCCCAAAACCTCCCACTGGTGGCAAAGAGGGACCTGGCAACCTTAAATGGCGTGTTTCATTCGACACTGCCCATGTTTGGGGTACATGAGGATGCATGTTGGAAAGAAACAGTGTCCAGAATATCCCATGGTATGGTAGAGGTTAGCTGGTCTTTGGGTTTGGCCCAGAGACCCTAGTTCTCAGACGGAAACTGTCAGACCTCAAGACCAGCCCACACATTTGGTGGCTTCAGCCAAGACATCTCTGCATGCCTGCTTGGAGTAACTATTGTCTATTGTGGCACAAAAAAGGGTGAATGCAGTCTTGGGTTATATCTACAGAGGCATAGCATCCAAATTGCAAGAGGACATAATCCCAATGTATACCGCATTTGTCAGACCACACCTGGAATAATGGGTGCAGTTCTGGAGGCCTCACTTCAAAAAGGATGTGGACAGAATGGAGCGGGTGAAGAGGAGAGTGACAAGGATGATCAAGGGCCTGGAGACCGAGCCCTATGAGGAAAGACTGAGGGATTTGGGAATATTTGATCTGGAGTTCGAGGGGTGACTGATTGCTCTCTTTAAGTATTTGAAGGGCTGTCACTTAGAGGAGGGCAGGGAACTGTTCCTGTCGGCAGCAGAGGACAGGATGGGTGGAAAGGTAGAGGTTGGATATCAGGGAAAGGTACAGGTTGGATATCAGGGAAACATTTTTTTACAGTAAGAGTAGTTCAGCAGTGGAATCAGCGTCCTAGGGAGGTAGAAAGTTCCCTGGCACTGGAAGTCTTCAAGCAGCAGCTGGACAAACATATGTTGGGGTGCTTTAGGCTAATCCTGCATTGAGCAGGGGGTTGGATAGACTAGATGGTCTATATAGCCCCTTTCAACTCTATGATTCTGTGATTCTTCCCCCAACAAAAGTGCCAAGCTACCTGTTTGAATTATCTGTTCCAAATCTAGAAGGGCATCTGTGCTTGCGTGTTCGAATGTCTTGCTGTCTGCCATGCTGTTAGGAAGATTTAATGGTATCCCATACTCTAATGGACTCTGCAGATGTAGTACTAATCGAATTGACTCTATAGATCATATTCTTTTGGATTGCCCCGAATTTTTAGACTTGAGAGCTGAATTGATTTTTCCTTTGCTTAAGCAGGTCTCTAACTTATTAGAGGCTAAGTCTTGTTGGTTACTAGGATATGAAGATAAACTAGTAACTTTGCATGCAGCTAAATTTTTGGCTGCTCTAGTAAAAATCACGCTCTAACATAAGCAGCAAATTTTAAGCTTCCCTTTTAGTGTGTGATGGCTCACTCTATGACTTTTGTCTCAAAAACATAAGAAGAACAATACAGCATGATCAGCTGTCACACATGTGCATTGCCACACAATCCAATGGATAGGGTTGCCATCCTCCAGGTGGTAGCTGGAGATCTCCACTATTACAATGGATCTCCAGGTGAAAGAGATCAGTTCACCTAGAGAAAATGGCCACTTTGAAAGGTGGACTCTATGGCACTGTACCCCACTGAAGCCCTCCTTTCCCCCCAAATCCCACCCTCCTCATGCTCCGCCTCCAAAAATCTCCAGATATTTCCCAGTCTGGAGCTGGCATTTGTCATTTTGTCAGTGTTGGCAATTTGTCATTTGTCAGTGTTGCATTCTGCTTTGCTCTGCAGCCAAAACACACCATTAAATAAATCAACAAGTATATAAACTACTGGAAAATCAGGAGTATTAAAAAAAACATATCTTACCTTTAAATAAATCCTGTTGGCTTTCAACAAATTTCATTTAAACAAATCGTGTTCCTTAGTGATAGTAATAGCTGCTGATCCCTTTGGATTGGAAGAGTTTTGTGTAGATGCAGTTTTGCCAGGCATCATGGGAGCTGTAGTGTCCCCCCTCATATTTGTTTTTTGGTGTCTTTAAAAATAAAGTTTAAAAAAAATTGTGCACCTCAAAAAAGAAAAAAAAGAACATTTTGAAAGCAAGTGCACCCTGAATTTTCTGGGTAAAAAAATATTAAGTACTATCTTTGTAATGGAGGACAGACAGTTTAGGAAAAATCCTTCCTTGCACTTTCTAGTTTCTACTAGGCAACCAATTGTATCATGGGGAAGGAATACTCTGATTGGCTGCCTTCATGTCCTCAGGCAACTAAATGCCAGCCAACACAGCTGACACACAGCTAAACCAGTTTGCAAGTTGATGAACCATTTGCTAATGAAGTTGCTCACCTTGACTGCACCCATTGAACCAGGTTGAATGTGTTGAATGTATTTTTAGTGGTATTCATGGTATCCCTAATTGACTCCTTCCTGACTACAGCCTAGGGTTCTACATGAACATATGAGTTCAGTCTGGAGATAGGAACCAACATACTAGGGTCCAAATACATGGTCCATGGTTTAATTCTCTGAAGAAGAAATGGCAAAACAGGTGTGAATACCAGATCCCTGTTAAATGATGTTGATGGACATGATGCTAACACGAGTTGCAATCCTGCCCTACACAGGATTCTGATCTCAACTCTGCCAGGAGATCAGTGAATATACTCTCATTTATGGACTTTACATCATTTAGACCGCCATTTGACTTTTGTTCAGTCATTGTCTTGCAAGATATGTTATTGGATAATTGTATGGGCTTTTCACAGTATTGTTATAATTATTGTGATATTCTATGGCACAATACAGATTCTAGCTGTTAGCTACTTGTATACATGATTTATTGATAGCCACGGTTCCTGTGACTTTGTTTGACCTTCCTCATAACGGCGTGCAATACCCCATTTGTTGGTTTTGGTACAGCCTAGGGTTGCCAGCTCCAGGCTGGGAAATACGTGGAGATTTTGGGGGTGGAGCCTGAGGAGGAAAGGGTTTGGGGAGGGGAGGGGTATAATGCCATACCCCTTCAAAGGGGTATAATGCCATAGAGTCTACCTTCCAAAGAGGCTATTTTCTCTAGGTGAACTGATCTATGTCATCTGGAGGTCAGTTGTAATCCCAGGAGATCTCCAGCCACCACCTGGAAATTGGCAACCCTTAATGTGAGAGAGCCCAGTATAGTGACCTGTTCTTCTAGGGCAGTTCTAGCTTGATCCCCAAAAACCCATTTGCGCTCCTCATGAACCATCTCCGAACGTCAGAGGTTAATTTTAATGGCTGTTACTTTTCTAAGAACATCACCATCTGCTCTGGCCTCTGCGTTCACATGCTAATAGAACGCAATTCACAGCTGAACCATTAAAAACCCTAAAATGATACATAATTTAAATGCCTCCATACTCTGTGTTCCTCCTTCATTTCCATGGGCATCTGTTATGTTTTCCTTTATCACTTGGTTTCTCAAACGTGGCCCCTGACAAATGCTCAAGGGGCCTCCAAGGCATGGAAGGAGAAGGTGGGGGAGAGAGAGAGAAGAGGCAAAAAAAAGAGAGAGAAAGCGGTGAGGCGGTGGGACAGCTGCGGCAAGAGCTGTGGTCCCTGAGAGCAATTTGGCAAGCTTAAACCTCATTGAGGTCAACGGAATCGAAGCCGTCTAAACCCAAAGCAGGAGCTGTTGAAAAAAGGTGGGAATACCCAGCAAAAGCACATGCAGCCCCTTTAAGGGCTGACCCATCCCCTCCAAGTAAAGTGCAACAAGGCTACGTTTTCAAGGGGAGGGACTAAGAAGCTCCGTGATTCACTGGGGATGCATAATTAATCACAAGCTACTCCTAGAATTGTGGGCGGGGGGGAGCCCTCATGCATATGATGTTTGAGAATTTGGAGCAGAAAACTGTGCAGCAAACCAAACACAAATTTCCCCTGCATAAATGACCATAGTTATACCCATTGTCTTTTGCCACATGGACAAGGCAGGGTCCCTAGACTCAAAGTCCCCAGACCTAGCCTTTCATAACTTGTGCTTCCCCAGTCTGAAGCTGAAAGATAGAGAGACCTTCTTCCCCATGTCCTGAAAATTTATAATTTATTTATTTTATTTGTGCGATTTGTAGCCCTCCCTCCCTAGCCAAAGCCTGGCTCAGGGCAGGTAACATCATTTAAAAATACATCGACAATATTAAAACAATAAGATTAAAAGTTAATTTCTGAATTTTAAACAGCAAAATCCTACTTTAAAATAAACCCCAAGAATCTCAGATGGCGCCTAAATTCCTATCAATCATATTGACCGAAATAGGCAGCCACCCCCTCAGTTGAAATAGTATATAATCTCCCTTGGAGAGCAATCTTCCCCTCGGGGTCATTCTGATTTTTTCGCCCCAAAGAGGAAACAAAAACTTTCTAGCCGTTTGGTCTGCAGTAGAAAAGTAAGATTCGAGACCAGTAGCACCTTCGAGACCAACAAGATTTCCAGGTAGGGGTGCCAGCCTCCAGGTGGAACCTGGGGTCCCCTGGAATCACAGCTCATCTCCAGACTACAGAGATCAGTTCCCCTGGAGAAAATGGATGCTCTGAAAAGTGGACTCTGTGGCATTGTACCCTACTGAGGCCCCTGTCCTCCCTAGGCTTCCCCCCCACCCCGCATCTCCAGGAGTTTCCCAAGATGGATCTGGCATCCTTATCCCCCCATCCCCTGCTGGGGGACAGGGGGGACCTGGCAACCCTCTTTCCAGGATATACCGGTAAGTTTTCGAGAGTCAACACGTCCTTCCTCAGATACTCCCTTTGTCAGATCCTCCGACAAAATTCCAGTGAGTTAAGTCTGTTACAGCAAAACAAAAGAGTCTTTTGGCACTGGAGCAGCTGCTCCTTTTATTGTACCAGGAGCCTTTATGCAACCATAAAATTGTTAGTGTTTTAGGTGCTACAAGGCTCTTCTTTTCTTTTGTTGTTGCCTCCAAGAAAACAGGGACAGTTGTGGAGTTTCTGCCGCTATTGCTGGTTTGCTGTTTGCAGTCTCTGTTTGCTGTCGCTTTCACAAAGTTTACCAAACAGGCAAACTGAATCAGCAAATCCTGAACACACACACGCGCGCGCGCACGCACACACACAGAGCACTTGGCTTTTGGAGGCATCATTACCACGCACTCTCCTCTTTGCTGCCTGGCTCTTTCCAACGAACAATCACTCCGAAATTGGTACTTAGGTCAGTTATGAGATTTTATTGTGCGGCAGTAAGGCTAACATCTGCCTTGCGCATTTGTAGATCCTGACAAAATCACGCCATAGAGCTTCCTATTGTTCCACGAGTTGCTCAGGCATATAATAGAGTTCCAGTGAGTTCAAATCTCTTGCATTAAGGATGGCTTTAGAGAGCTGCTTTTCTGCCATATTGTGGATTAGGGTTTTTTTTTTTCTCCTCCTCTTGGCATTTTTTTATTCTGAACTGGGGTGGAGAAAGGAAAAATGAATGGTGAATGATCCTCCGTTTCTCCTGCTCTTTGCTCGCAGTGAACGATAATGAACACAGGAGATGGTCCTTCCCCAAGAGGTGCAATGGCAAAGTTACCTGCAACTCTAGGGCAGCACTTAGTAGAGGGTGTTGTTATTCACTGTTATAGGAACTTTCCTTTCCTAGGTCGTTTATACATGGGTACTTTCACTCACATCCACCCCCAGTCTGACTTGGTTGTTCCTTAGAGTTATGCATGAGTTTTCCGTCCATTAGAGATGACCTCGCGGCCAGCCCTCACAAACCCCGGGTATTCCCATTCCTCTGTTAACCCGACTCTTCCATCTTCCCTGAGCAAAGCCCAGGTGAAATCTCCATGCATAAGGCAAAATGTGGGACATGCAAGCTTCATTTCGCTCACAGCCAATTACAAAGCAGCATGTCCAGAGGCAGGGATTGAAATACTTCCTGTTTCTTCAAAGCTCTTTCTGAGCAGAAGAAAATCTTTTTAAAACTGAAGCTTGGATTTGTCCCCCCTCTTTCAGATTGCTCAATTTTTTATGTTGTGGTTCTTAAAATGCTTTTTTATATGGCAATTGGGTTTGGGAGGAGGGATTTTCTCTTACAGTAAGCACTACAAGTAAGCCAATTACAAAGCAGCATTTAAAGGGGCGGGACTTGATTTGAGCTTGGAGACAGCCGGTGCATAGATTCCCAACAGGAAAATGTGGGTCCAGTGAGCAACGACCCTCAGGTGAAACTCCCATGCATAAATGACCCTAGTAAGGTCTCCTCCATTTTACCCTCACTACAGCCCAAACCAAGGGCCCCATGGCTCAGAGCCCTGTGGCGCAGAGTGGTAAGCTATAGTACTGCAGTCAGAAACTCTGCTCATGACCTGAGTTCGATCCCAACGGAAGTCGGTTCCAGGTAGCTGGCTCAAGGTCGACTCAGCCTTCCATTCTTCCAAGGTCGGTAAAATGAGTACCCAGCTTGCTGGGGGTAAAGAGGAGATGACTGGGGAAGGCACTGGCAAACCACCCAGTCTGCCCAGTAAACGTCGGGATATGAAGTCACCCCATGGGTCAGGAATGACCCGGTGCTTGCACAGGGGACCTTTACTTTTTTTTTTTTTTTTACAGCCCAAACCAGATTATTTTGATTCATATCAAACATGTGTCCATGTTTTTATCCTGACATTCCTCCAAGAACCTTAGGTGTCAATCTTAAGAGCACTATCTCTCTCGAATTGCAAGACTACAGTCAGGGAAAAGGGCATCTGCACTTTCGCCCTGACGGGCCTAACTTTTACCATGCATCCATGTTTGAGTCGGCCCTGGAGAAGGAAAGGAATTATTTCCGTGGGACTCACCCCCAAGTACATATGATTAGGGATATGCCTGAGACTGACGTCCAGTTGCCTCTCTCGATTATCCTCATTTAATACAGGAAAGAGGAATCAAACCCTTTCCTTCAGGTGAATGGGGGGGTAGGGGGAGGGAGACAGGTTGCTTTCAGCTCAGAAGCACATCTGGTTCAGTTCCTCTCTGCGCTTCAGGAACTCTGGCCAAAAACAACTGGTTCTGGCAGGCAGATGTCCTTCTGAGGCCCTTCCTCATCTGGAGCATTTTTAGGAACAAACTGGCCAATGGCAAAACAATCCGTTGTGCTTTAGAACTTTTAATCCATTCACGGTTGACTTTTTAAGTGATTGTGACGATGCCCTCTGAATCATGCCTAGAAGCGTGCACATCTGCCTGGCAAATGAATATTTCCGGAGTGAATCGCGCAGGCCCCTGGGCAAGAGGAGAAGAAAATGAAACCGATAAGCAATGGTACCATTCTTCATCCTGGGGAGGAAATACTAACTTCAAAGAGGCAGATCCCAACATTATTTTAGGGGGAGCCCTTGAATTTGGGCATTTATCCAATTGTTTAGTTTTACTGCAAGGTTGCCATATCATGTGGCCTATCACTCAGCCTGGTGCATGACTAGGTAGAGTTGCCAATTTCAGGTACTAGCTGGAGATCTCCTGCTATTACAACTGATCTCCAGCCAATAGAGATCAGTTCACCTGGAGAAAATGGCTGCTTTGGCAAATGCACTCCATGGCATTGAAGTCCCTCCCCAAATCCCACCCTCCTCAGGATCTGACCCAAAAACCTCCCGCCAGTGGCAAAGAGGGACCTGGCAACCCTGTAACTAGGGTTGTCAGCACTGGCTAAGCAAATGCTGGGAGATTTTGAGGAAGGTACCTGGGAAAGGTGAAGTTTGGGGAGGATGTGATGTCACTTCTGGGTAAGGCTCTAGAAATTTCCTCTACTCTCTATGGTACATGGAGACATGGGAAATTCCTAGAGTGTTACAATGATGTTACTATGACATAATGGCATCACTATGATGTAATTCATTCTCTTTATTAACTCCTCCTTTACTCCTCTTATAATCTCCCCCCTTAAGTAAGATTCTCAGTTTGATCTCCACATATGTAAAGAAGTGAGTTTGACTCATGAAAGCTCATATAGAAATAAATGTATTTTTTTTAGGTCCCCCTGGACTTTTGTTTTATTTTGCTATAGTAGATTACCACAGCAACCCCTTTTCAATCATCAGCATAGAGACCATTTTCCCACCATTTAAAAACCTGCTCCTCAATTTCTGGAGGATTAGGGCCAAGGGCAGAGGTGCGGTTTACCCACCACACATAGGCAAATGGCAAGCTTAGTGTCCTATACAGTGGCAGGTCTGAGGGCCAGAGGCATGAGGTGTGGTCAGGAGTGGTTTAAGTTAAGCTGTCTTTAGGTTCAGGTTCCAAACAGCAGGACCAAAAGCATAATCCAAACGAGGGGTCAGGGTCAAATCTGGGGTTAGAGTCACACAATCTCAGAAACAGCCAGAATTCACAGTCGACAGAGTGGTAGCAAAAAGTTGTTCCCACAATGAGTCAGCCACAGTGGCCAGTTTAAATAGCCCTGAAGTGGCTCAATTGCTGCACTTTACCCTGACTCAGCATTTTCTGCCTGGTGAAGCTTGTTAGCCTCATTACAGTCATCTGGGAGTGTTCTTCGCTGAGCTTGTAGTCTGGCACTCCTTCCCCGATCATGTAGCTGTGCCCTGAGTCTTTTGTGCCTCTGCTCTAGTGGCTCTGGAGGGCTATCTGGCGGCACCGCCTGAGGCTGAGCTTCTGGCACAGTTAGTCCCCTGCACTGGGCGGTGAGGACACGGGGTGGCCCCTTCCGCCTGTGGTTGTTCAGCTTGCTGCAGCTGCTCTGTTCCACTGCCTTCCTCAGCTTCGAGGTCCTCAGCAGGCTAACTCATGAAACTTAGACATAACTGAGGCCCTGCCCCCAGTGTCCCTAGTGACAGAGGTTAGGCAAAAAGCCACCAAGTACCAGATCTTTTCTCTGGTGTCATCCCATATGAAAATGCCTGAGAAGGGTCAGGTATCTACTGGGTTTAAGCAGCCTACAGGAGGGCATTTTTGCTTACAATTGAGGGTAGGGTTCCCAACTGCCCAGTTATAGTGAGCAATCTACCCGCCTGGTCGGAGGTTGGAATTAGGCAGGGGAAGAGAGGGGGTGTGACTGGCATCATCTGCGCGATGACATCACTTATCATATAAGTGGAAGTGCCGGGGTGAAGCTTTTCCTGCACCTCCCCTGTTCCTCAGTCTCCAGGCAGCTGGTTTCACGTGGGGGGGGCACCGCCGCTCAGCTGTTTGCCAGCAGTGCAGGCTTTCTCTTTCATTCTGCCGCATCTCCACGGCTTCCATGGCAGCCCTAGCAGTGTGAGCCTTCTCTGACTTTCCTCCCGGGGAAAGCTGCTTGGGAAGCAGGGATGTCGGGCAGAGTGGCAGAGAAGGCTCGTGCTGCTGGGGCAGCCAGGGAAGCCACGGAGATGAGGCAGAGCTAAAGAGAAAGCCTGCACTGCTGCCAAACAGCTGAGCAGCGGTGGGGGGGCGAAACCGGCTGCCTGGAGACTGAGGAACAGGAGGGGGCAGGAAAAGCCTCACACTGGCACTTCCGCTTAAACGGTGAGTGACGTCATCACATCCCTAAATCTCCCACGTATTGTGAGGTGGGACCTGGCAACCCTAATTGTGGGACCAGGCAACCCTAATTGTACCCTTCCTTCCCTAGCAATGTAGTCCTGGAGATCTGCTATAGCCTCTTTTAAAGACCAAAACTGAAAATCCTGCATGACTTGAAGTTTGGCAACAAGAGAGGCTGTTTCCCACTGAACACAGGGACAATAGCCATTCCTGTAGTCCCTCTTCCTCATTATTTGCCATCCAGGTTTAAGAACTTTATCCATAGCTTCATCAGTCACCACAAAGGGTGTGAAACAGTCTTTTTAAAAAAGAATGCCATGGTAATTGTCCCTGTTATCTTAAAACCTTTTCTTTAATATTGAAGAAAAGTGCTCTGTCGCAGGGATGCCGGCCAACCAAGAATCGGCCGGGGGGGGGGGGGAGAGAAAAGAAAATCTCCAAGCAATTAATGTCTTGCTTCTTGTGTATTCAAAGAATTTATACAGATACTCTCTTGCCAGTTTCCACATTCTTGCAGAGTCAGCGACGGACGGCCTCTTCCTCGCATGATCATTAACCATAATGTGCATGCAAAAAAAAAAGTAGCTGGAACTTTTCAAATGTAATGTGAGTGGAATCAGAAATCCTATCTGTGCCCTCCTTAACGCCGGACTATCTGCATGAGTGACTGAATTAAGGCCTATTAAAATGACTTTGATATATGGGTGGGTATGGTGTGTTCTTTTTTTCTCCCTTGGCTTTTATTAGTCCTCTGACTGCCATTTGCTATTTTTAAATGAGATCGGCTATTATGGAATACGATTAACCCGTCCTTCAGAAGAGTTTAATACCAAGTTCGAGTCTGTTCAACTTCAGAAAGCTATCTAGGTAGAAGTTTAAAAAAAATCCTAGAGTGAGGAAAATCAAAATGATTCTCATTGTACGGATGAAGAATTGAGGGTGAATAATGATAACTTGTACACGCAAGCCCAGTCAGTCAATCCCATCTGGAGCTTTCAGTATGATCTGGCACACAAGAAGCCACAGCCGTACACAGAGGCTGCCCTGTGTCAGGTTGTCAGGATTGAGAGAGAGTTTTCTCCCTACTAGAGAAGCTTTTCTCCCTACTAATACTAGAACATGGGGTCATCTGCTGAAGCTGGAGGGTGAGAGATTCAAAACAGATCAAAGGAAGTATTTCTTCACACAACGCATAGTTAAACTGTGGAACTCCCTGCCCCAGGATGTGGTGATGGCTGCCCATTTGGAAGGCTTTAAGAGGAGAGTGGACATGTTCATGGAGGAGAGGGCTATTCATGGCTACTAGTAAAAATGGATACTAGTCATGATGCAAATGCATAGCTATTCTCTCCAGGATCAGAGGAGCATGCCTATTATATTAGGTATTGTGGATCACAGGCAGGATAATGCTGCTGCAGTTGTCTTGTTTGTGAGCTTCCTCAAGGCACCTGGTTGGCCACTGTGAACAGACTCTTGGACTTGATGGACCTTGGTCTCATCCAGCATGGCCTTTGTTGTGTTCTTATGACTCAGGGTCTTCAGTCTATAATCTCAGGACAGCAGCTTCCCCACACATTGAATATTTTTAGCGAGCTTATTGCATGTCTCTTTGGGGTAACTACTGTACATGTAAAATGTAGAATCAAGTACTAACAGTTCGATTGCATGATATAATAAGCATATAGTTAATTTCTCTTTCTCCTCCTTTTCTTGTGTGGTGAATGATTTGTCTCTACAAAGCTGCAGGATTACTTATAGTCACTGATACCATTTGATGCAGCTCTTAGTGCTGTATGGCTCTATTCCAACCTCAGTGGAGTATAATACAGGGTTGCCAACCTCCAGGTGGTGGCTGGAGATCTCTAGTTACTACAACTGATCTCCAGGCGACAGAGATCGGTTCACCTGGAGAAAAAGGGTGCTTTGGAAGGTGGACTGAATGGCATTACACCCAATTGAAGTCCCTACCCTACCCAAACCCCACCCTCCTCAAGCTCCACCCTCAAAATCTCTAGGTATTTCCCAGCCCGGAGGTGGCAACCCTAGCATAATACTTTAGAGTCCACCCTCCAAAGATGCCTTTTCCTCAAGGGGGACTGATCTCTGTAGTTTGGAGAGTAATTCTGGGAGATCTCTAGGGCCTTCCTTGAGGTTGGCATCCCTAAGTAAATGTGGGTGTGGCCCCTTTCAGACCGGAGGAAGGGGATTGTAGGATGCAATGCTTCTCCATATCAGGGGGGGGGGGCTTCCACTCGGTGTCAGGGAGAAGAATTCTAACCCGTCTTTCTCCCTAACAGTTATCTATAACCTTTTCCAGTCATTATACTTTGGAACTCCTATCTCATGTACCAGGATAGCACACTACCCATGATCTTCTTGATATGCATAGCCACCATGAGGGAAATGCACATATGTTCCGGCTCCAGTGCTCACAAAAAATGTTCCCTTAAAAAACTGTTTTTCCAATTGCGTCGGCTGGGGCTGGAAATTATGTGTCTTGCCATAATCACACAAAATGGCAACTGCACAAATTGAGAGGATCACACATTCTCCCTGTCCACTCTCTCCATACCATGCATAATTTTATAGACCTCTCCCATGTCTCCCTTCAACCACCTTCTTTTCAAGCTAAACAACCCTAAGTGTTTTAACCACTCCTCATAGGGCAGTTGCTCTCGTCCCCTGATCTTTTTGGTTGCTCTTTTCTGCACCTTCTCAAGCTCTGCAATATCCTTTTTTAGGTATGGTGACCAGAACTGTTCACAGTATTCCAGGTGTGGTCTCACCATAGATTTGTACCAGGGCAGTATGACAGCAGCAGTTTTATTCTCTATTCCTTGTCTAATTATGGCCAGCATGAAAGTGACATAGCAGCACAGGTACTTCCAGTTTTTGCTTTTGCCGCCATTCGGAAAGACGATGGGCAACAAAGTAGGGTTGCCAGGTGGGTGGAGCCTGAGGAATGTGGGGTTTGAGGAAGGGAGGGACTTCAATGCCATAGAGCCCAATTGCCAAGGTGGCCATTTTCTCCAGGTGAACTGATCCCTATCAGCAGGAGATCTCCAGCTAGTACCTGGAGGTTGGAGCAACCCAAAACAGCACTATAACCTTATAAAGCAAATAAGTGAATTTTATAAAGTGCAAAGTGAATAAATATATACAGCATATACAAAGGGAGTACAACCAGATACAAAATTTACAATAACAATCCAATAAATATGACTTAGCAAGAGGATGCCAAAGATCCTGATTCAACAGGTAAGTTCAAATAATCAACCAATTAAGGTATCATTTGATATTAGAATTTTTTTGAATCTTTCAAATTCTTTTTAGGTTGCAGTTATTGGAACAAAGCCTGGAGGTTGGCAACCCTACAACAAAGTCTGGTAGTTGGGAGGCCTCCTGCCTTAGCGGCCTCCCTTCCCCTTTTAGCTGGAAGCGGTCCAGCACAGACAAAGGTTTATCACCTCAGAGAGAAGCAGGCTTGTAATTGGCAGCTTTGCATATAAAATCTGTTTAAAATATTTTTTTAAAAAGAGCGAGCTATTTCAGCAGGGACTGTCCTCCTCGCTTTCACAGCAAACAAGACAGAGCCAGTGCTGGGGGAGGGGAGGAAGATAGGCTTTTAGCCAAACTGCTGTTTTTCCTTACTGCGGAGCTATCCCCTGTATTTCGGGCAATGCCTCTAGGGAGAAACCCAAGTTGGAAGTCAGGCTCCCCCAAAACAAACAGCACCTCTGATTAGTATCTCATTTTCCAAGCCTTCCTGCTTCATTTGTTTTCCAGATGGGCGAAATAAAAGGTCAACAACCCCAGGGCAGCCAATCTGATTGGAAAGAAATGTGATTTCTGTAAGGGGAATTTGCAAAACTCGCCATAACCAAGAAACGAGAAGTATTTGAAGAAAGTGACAGTGCCGGCTAATCTTCCATGTAATTTTTTTCCTTATAGAATTTCTAACCTTTTTTTATTTAAAATAATAATAATTCCCCCCCCCCACTCAAGCACCAATAAGCTCCAGTTCTCCATCACTGCTCTTGTATGATTGCATTTTTATTACAATGTGGATTATTCTCTCCATAATAGGGAACAAAATGATAAACAGGATTATCATACATTGTGTACTTTTAATAAATGAATGCTAACTTAATAGGGGTGCCAGCCTCCAGGTGGGACCTGGGGATCCCCCGGAAATTAAGCTCGTCTTCAGTCTACAGAGATCAGTTCTGGAGAAAATGGGTGCTTTGGAGGGTGGACTCTATGGCATTGTACCTCACTGAGGTCCCTGCCCTCCCCAGGCTCCATCCCCAAATCTCCATGAGTTTCCCATCCTGGATCTGGCAACTCTACAACCCCATCCCCCGCCGGTGCCCAGCAACCTTATAACATAATGCTACATTTTTGTCACCCTCTTCCTTCAAGAAGTTCACATGGTATATGATTCTTCCTCCCACCATTTATATCCTGTCAACAGCCTTCTGGGGTAGGTTAGGCTGTGAGAGAATGACAGGCCCAGGGTCACCCACTGAGCTTCATTGCTGAGGTGCATTGAACCTAGGGTTGCCAACCTCCAGGTACTAGCTGTAGATCTCCTGCTATTACAACTGATTTCCAGCCAATCAGTTCACCTGGAGAAAATGGCCACTTTGGCCATTGGACTCTATGGGTAGGGTTGCCAACTGCCAGGTTGTGGTGGGCAATCTACCACCCATTGCTGCTGTTGCCTGCCGACTCTCAGCTGGTCGACGGGAGGAAGTAGGTGGGGCAAGAGAGGGGGAGTGACCAGCGTCATCTACGCAATGATGTCACTTACAGTGTAACCGGAAGTGCTGGCGTGAGGTTTTCCTACCCCCTCCTGTTCCTATCTTAGTCTCCAGCCAGCTGGTTTCACTCCCCCTCCCACTGCTGCTCAGCTGACTGGTGGCGGTGCAGGCTTTCTTTTTTGCTTTGCCACATCTCCACAGCTTCCCTGGCACCCCAGCGTGTGAGCCTTCTCTGCCGCGCTTTGCTCAAGAAACCGTGGAGAAAAGCAGCTGGGGAGGAAAGCTGCCTGGGAAACCAGGTACACTGGGCAGAGAGCGACAGAGAAGGCTCGCTCATTGGTGTGCCAGAGAAGCCGTGGAAATGCGGCAAAGCAAAAAAAAAAACCCGCACTGCCACCAAACAGCTAAGCAGTGGTAGGGCGGGGAGGGGGTGCACGAAACTGGCTGGCTGGAGTCTAAGATACCAACAGGAGGGGGCAAGAAAAAGCTCATGCTGGCACTTCCGGTTACACTATAAGTAACATCATCGCGTAGATGACGCTGGTCTCCGCCCCAACCCCGCCTCCCTAAATCTCCCCCCGGTTATGAGGTGGGACCTGGCAACCCTATCTATTGCAGTAAAGTCCCTCCCCTCCCCAAACCTCACCCTCCTCAGGCCCCCCAAACCTCCTGCCAGTGGCGAAGAGGGACCTGAGCTCTCTCAGCCCCACCTACCTCACAGGGTATCTGTTGTGGGGAGGGGAAGGGAAGGTGATTGTAAGCCGGTTTGATTCTTCCTTAAGTGGGAGAGAAAGTCAGCATACAGACACCAACTCTTCTTCTACTTTGACTCAAGGAATAGGGCTGCTATCCAGTTGGACTGACACAAGAGCTAAATGGCATTGAAATGACCTGTGGAACATTAGGCATGTACCTAGGCTTGTGAGACTCCAGGTGGGGCTTGGAATCTCCCCAGAATTACAACTAACTTCCAGACTACAGTGATCACTTCACCTGGAGGAAATGACAGCTTCAGAGGGTGGACTGTATGGAACCACGCACCCACTGAGCGCCCTCCCCTCCTAAAATTCCACCCTCCACAGGCCTCCCAATCTCTAGGAATCTCCCTAGCCAGAATTGGGAAGCCTACGTGCACCTTAGTCACCCTCTTCCTCTTAGGGTTGCCAGGTCCCTCTTCACCACTGGCAGGAGGTTTTTGGGGCGGAGCTTGAGGAGGGTGGGGTTTGGGGAGGGGAGGGACTTCAATGCCATAGAGTCCAATTGCCAAAGCAGCCATTTGCAGGTTGGCAGGCCTAGGCAGCAACTCTCACTCCATCCGCACAAATATATGATCTGGGTCAGCCACTTCTCGCTACAGTCTGTCCCTAGTATCTTCAGGATTATTTGTGTGGGGGGATGTAGTGTGTTGGCCCTCAAGTATGGTTGCCAACCTCCAGGTGGGACCTGGAGATCTCCTGGGATTACAACTGATCTCCGAATGAGAGAGAGCAGTTCTCTTGGAGGAAATGGGCAAGAGTCCAGTAGCACCTTAAAGGCTAACAAAATTTCTGGCAGGGTATGAGCTTTCATGAGTCACAGATATCTGAAGAAGTGAGCTGTGACTCCCGAAAGCCCATACCCAGCCAGAAATGTTGTTATATTTAATATGCTACTGGACCTCTGTTCTTTTCTACTGCTACAGACAGACTAACATGGCTACCTATTGTGATTGATCCCCCTGGAGAAAAGGGCAGCTTTGGAGGGCAGACTCTGGCATATCATAGTCGAGGAGAAACTGAAGTCCTACAGTGACATCCTATCCCTGCTGAGATTCCTGCCCTGCTCAGGCTCCACCCCCAAATCTCCAGGAATTTCCCAACCTGGAGTTAGCAATCTGACACACCTCGCCATACTAAGAAGTGCTGGATGTCAGCACATAAGCAAGAGTAGTTTCACTTTCCAGTTTCAGTTCATTTCAGCTCTTCTTAGCAACCAGTATAGTAAAGCTTTCCTCCTGAAATACCCTTTGCTGTGAAAATAAAGTTAGTTATGTACCTTGGTGTGCCCTCCTGTTCATGAAACTTAAAAACTGTTAGCCTTCAAGGTACGACAGGTCTCTCTCTGTTGTTTTGGGTACAACAGAGAAACAAGGCATTTGCTAAAATGAACAGGTGTCTCTTAATGCAATGTTGGCAATAGGAATGTGATAAAGGGATGACAAACAGATGCTTCTTCTAGACAACAAAGGACTGAACACCTAGCAGTTCTAGGACTCAGTTCAGATGTGTCATAACAGGCTAATTCAACAGAGGTTTGTTGGCAGAGTGGCCAACCTCCAGATGGTAACTGGAGAACTCCCAGGATTACAGCAGATTTCCAGGTGACAGCGATCAGTTCACCTGGAGAAAATGGCTACTTTGGAAGTTGGACTCGATGGCGTACCACCTTAATGAAGTCCCTCCCCTCCCCAAACCCCGCCCTCCTCAGGCTCCACCCCAAAAATCTCCAGGTACTTTCCAAACTGGAGCTGGCAACCCTAATGATGTCTGAATGCAGTTGCCACGCAACAAAACTGAGTTTATCCCATCCCAACACACACACACACACACACGAGAATTAAACACCGGTTTAGAATCCTGGCTTGCGGTGGGAGGATAAGTTTATGTTTTTGAAATTGTGATTAAAATCTTACTCATGGACATTTTTTGATATTTAGACATCTGTGTGAGCCAATTCAAATGGTGAAATATCCATGATATACAACAATAAGTGATAATGGGCCACACAATATATAAGGTAAAAAATTAACATTTTGGGTATTAATTGGCATATTTAAAACTTTTCTAATGAAAATAATAACAAAGGTTATATTTATGAGTTTTATATTTTCTCTCCCCACCCTCCTCCATTCAGGTTATTGCTTTATGTGTGTGTGTGTGTGTGTGTGTGTGTGTGTAAAGTGCCTTCTAGTCACAGCCGACTTATGGCGACCCCTTATGGGTTTTCATGGCCAGAGACTAACAGAGGTGGTTTGCCAGTGCCTTCCTCTGCACAGCAACCCTGGTATTCCTTGATGGTCTCCCATCCAAATACTAACCAGGGCTGACCCTGCTTAGCTTCCAAGATCTGACAAGATTGGGCTGTACCATGCTGCATTCCCTCCTTAACAAAGGATTGCTTTATAATTGCTTTATTGCATACCCTTTACATCTATTTCTGGATGTGTCTCTATAATAATTGTAATTGTATATATGACCACTGAAGAAGGCCATACAGGCCAAAACACATCTAGTCATTTTTGTTGGTTTTTATCATCAACACTGTTGGAAAGTTAGTAATTATTTATATATATATTATTTTAATTGATTATCCTGTATACAAGACCCAGTGTTTTCATTTCTGTGTACACTGTATAATAAATATTACTGTTCTGTTATAACTTTCAGCTCAACTTTCAGGTTCTTGGTTTAGTTCAGGTTGAGGGTTTTTTTTTCCTTCCCTTTTTGTTTGTTCCATTGTGGTGAGAGGAATCATTGTGTGTGTGAGGGGGGTGGCATATTGTATCATAGCAGCCCTGGCAAGATCTATGACTAGAGTTGCCAGGTCACTCTTCGCCACCAGCAGGAAGTTTTTGGGGTGGAGCCTGAGGAGGATGGAGTTTAGGGAGGGACTTCAATGCCATAGAGTCCAATTGCCAAAGCGGCCATTTTCTCCAGGCGAACTGATCTCTATTGGCGGGAGATGAGTTGAATTAGCAGGAGATCTCCAGCTAGTACCTGGAGGTTATAAGCAAAACAAAAATAAAGGCACCTCCGTGCCTATACCAAATAGGTTTGGAAATTAGCACGGGAAAGTGATACACAAATGCACATAAACAGGTTGCAAAAAACTCAGAAGAGGACTTTTTTGCCTCCAGATATACACCAATAGATTGTTTCATACTTACCTGTATATTTGTATATAACCAATCACTTAGTTGCTAAGCTTTCATGTTATACACTAGTCTGTTCTTTCCATCTTCATTACATATGTGTTTTTTGCAACTTGTTTATGTGCATTTGTGTACCACTTTCCCGTGCTAAGTACCTGGAGGTTGGCAACCCTGTCTATGGCCTTAATTAATGCAACCCTCCTTGCTGGCCTCCCTCACCTCCAGTTAGTTTCTCAGCATGGAGACAATAGGAATCCCATGGCACAAACAGACCCTGTTTAGGATAGGTCTGATCCAAAGTTCATCAGAGCAGTATTGGCAAACATCTACAATTAGGGTTGCCAACCTTCAGGTACTAGCTGGAGATCTTCTGCTATTACAACTGATCTCCCGCCGATAGAGATCAGTTCCCATGGAGAAAATGGCTGCTTTGGCAACTGGACTCTATGGCATTGAAGTCCCTCCCCAAACCCCATCCTCTTCAGGCTCCACCCCAAAAACCTCCCACTGGTGGTGAAGAGGGACCTGGCAACCCTACTTACAATCCAGTATCGGAACCTTCCAAACCCGTTTTGGTGTTTGTCCCATCTGCCATCTTGGATGATTTCCAAGGTGTCTCAGGGCAGGAGGAATTGCAACCAGACAATGAAAAATACCAACTTTTGTTCTTTCTTCATATCATTCAGATTCAACGTTTAAAATTTAACGTCTACGGTCTTTATAAATTATTAACAAAACCTGCTTTAATGGGATCGAAAATTCTGGTATTAATAGACATGGGAAGCAGATTTTCACTAAATGCATTGACTTTCCAATGGCATCCTTGACATAGCAGTGTATCACTGGAAGATGGAGAATGTTATTTTTTTAATGGAAAAAAGACCTTTGGAAAACTACCAAAGGTGGCCTAGATCCAGGTTTCTCAGATATTTTGTGGCTGCCTTTCCTCGGATTTTCTGCTGATTATGCTGGAGCAACATTACGAGACAAAGAATTTATGCATAATGGGTATAAATCTTCCTATATGAGCCACCAGAGAGGTAAGAAAAATGGTTTCTGTCAAGGATCTACATACAGATATGCATTAAACAACAGCCCGCCATAGTTCAGAGGACCTGGTTTTAAATGTAGATTTGGGGGGGATAATGAAGAATGAAATTAGTGCTTTGACAATGCGTTAAACCTTTCCAGGGCTTTCCGCTGGCATATTTTTATAGCTTAGGAGGATAAATGGTGGGGATCATAAATTTCTCCAACTTTTCAGCTGATCTTCCAAAGTAAAATGCAAGAAAGCTACTGCTGTGCGGTACTGCACAACAGAGGTTGTGATTCATTTGGGATTCTGCACTACCACCGTAACTTCCAATTAGGGAAACATACATTAAAAGCCGCTGTAGATACTACGGGAGGCCTGGCGGAGGCTTGTGATTAATGGCTGTTCATTTACTACAATCACTCACATTTTTTCACACACAGGTCTTAACAGAGTCATTTGTGAATTGTCAACACCCAAATTTAGGCAACCTCCAGCGATCAATCACGAAAAAGGGAGTGTGCATTTTCACTTGTGGCTGGGTGTTTGTTAATTACACCGTGTCTTCTGTTTCTCCTGAAATGAGCACAATATTTTTCAAGGACTGGAAAACTGTCAAATGTTGTTGACAAAGCTGATTTAAAGAAAGAGGAGGGGATCATAAAATGAAAATGCACTCATTTCTTTGAGCGCTACACCCCTCCCCCCCCCAAAAAAAGACTTGATGTTATTAAAGTTAGCCATACCTTTCTTTCACTTTTCTGCATTTCTCAAATTGTTATACGAATTCTAAGAAATGGTTTTGTTGCTACAGCAACTCTTTTCCTAAACAAAATATAGAAAGTGGTGTTTCTTTTTTAAAAAAAACACTTATTTCTCCTTCAGATAACCACCTATACATTATTATTATACAGCAGTTTTGAGCTCAGAGTCTTAGATTGGGGCCTCTAAGTAGAATTATCATCATTTGACATTTTGATTATTACAATTATTTCTCAAGCACAGGAGAACCAACAATGCAACCCTTGCGAGGGGGTTTCTTTTTTCTTTTTAAACATGTAGCTCTTGGTTTTGGGGTTGAACAAGAACAGGTTGCCAAAAGAAATCCAGGAAAGTACAGGAACTAGAGGATCCATCTTCTGGTTCTTAAGAACAAGACTCCAGCTGGATCAGCACACAGGTCTGTCTCTGTGAGTTGGTGTCCAGGACCACTAGGGTTGCCCACGTCCAGGTACTAGCTGGAGATCCCCCGCTATTACAACTGATCTCCAGCTGATAGAGATCAGTTCCCCTGGAGAAAATGGCTGCTTTGGCAATTGGACTCTATGGCATTGACGTCCCTCCCCTCCCCAAACCCCGCCCTCCTCAGGCTCCACCCCAAAAACCTCCTGTCAGTGGCAAAGAGGGACCTGGCAATCCTAATGGCTGCCTTGGGGCTCGCCAAGGCATTCCCTGGCATCTATTGGCGTCTTCCCCAAATCACCTCTTCTCCCAATCCTGGCTTCCCTCCACTTCATTGGCATAGAAAGTGCTTCAGGAGAGTCTGCCGGAACAGCCATTTGGAAACTGCTGCCTCTATCAGAGGAGGATGCTTCGGACTTCTTGGCATTTTGTTGAACCATCCCAGTCTTTTATTCCCCACCCGCCCAGCAACCATTTGGTTGTGGTGCCCCCACCTGTTTCAAAAGTCCAAAAGTGCCTGTGATGGACGGCTTAGGTTCCGCCTCTCCCTAAGAGCAACCAATGAGAGCTGACCGAATATTCATGAGCCACAGCTGGAAAACAGCCGTTGAGGCGTTCAAGAGGAAAGAGTGTTCCCGGGCCTCGCCGGTTCAGGCCTTTGCTGGTGGCTAAAGGGTTGCTCTTGACATGAGTAGGCCAGTCTCGGGCGGAGGCATGGTTCACATGCTTCGTGGCAGACGGCCTTGGTTCTCATGCTTGTATAATCTGTGTACAGTTTCGTCTGTCCTGTTTTCTGCAGCTGTGGGGATAATTGGTCTACGCTTCCTGAGAATCTCTTATCTCGGGTTTTCCTCGCCTTGTTTTGGATTCGCTAGCTAGAGTGTTCTTTTTTAAATAATTTTTTATTTTTCTTCATTTAATATATCCATAAAAACAATATAATAATAATAATAAAGAGAGGAACAAATAGTATTCTAATTTAACAATCAAATGACTTCCCCCTCTCCCTCTTCCGTCTAAAATTAAATTGTATAATCTTTTGCTAATGAGACTAATCCCAATATTATTTTAATTAATCTGTTCTTGTCATATCCAACATTATAAAATCAAAACCTAATATAAAAATCAACACAAAATATGAATAAGGGATTAGGTCAATGAGTATCCTTTAAATGGTCCCGTTAAAAAATATTTTTCACAGTACATTCTCCAAGCCTCCCATTCCTCCCAAAATTGTTCATTATCATTCTGATATATCAAAGCTGTAAGTTTCACCATCTCGGTCAATTCCAGCATCTTTTTTATCCAGTCATTTTTATCTGGTATCTCAACTGTCTTCCATTTAACTGCAAATATCAATCAAGCAGTCGTGGTGGCATAAGCTAGCTAGAGTGTTCTTAAGCATGTTCCTCTTCTGTATCGTCATTAACAGCCTTCTTCGTTTTGTAGACAGTCAGTTCTTTTATTTACCTTTTTGCTCCCAATAAAGTATTATTGCTTCAGGACCACTTGCCTGGATGAGTTTGCTTTAAGGGATGCTATGGGGAAACGCCTGATTCTGACAAGTATGTCTGACTGAGTGAAGCCGAGGTGAAGAGCAGCTTAAAGCTAAATGGAAAGAAAAGTCAGTTTTGTAACAAAAGATCCCAAATACTGGAATAGGGAAACAGCTCAAAAGTTCAAGGGAAAAGAAATGTTGTAGCCTCTACAACATAGTGTTATGTTCAAACCCTAAATAAAAGTTAACTCCTTTTTTGTTTAACCCTGTGAGGTGTGTGTTTTGGGGAAAGAAACACACACACAACAGTGAAGTTCTCCATTTATATATGTTTGAGGATATGAATAAATGGTGGCAGCATATGAATGGAACAGTGTTTGATCCTCCAACCCTAATAACTCTGTGAAGGGTTTGCGTGAGGGCCGGTTATTAAAGGGGGCAGGGCTACCCTGTCTGCTGATGTCTCTGTGGGTGAGAGAGAAGACCTAAGAAGTAAAAAGGTTGTGGCTCTCCAGAGATTTTAAAAGAGACAAGAAGGGTAGTGCTGTGTGATAGCCTAACCTATTTGTAACCCCGAACCTGAGAGGGAGAGAGATGTGTGGAGGGTGGTAGGCACACAGTTGTGAGTGGAAAAGGTGTGTCACAGTGCCCACAAGTTCAACAAGATTGGATACCTATGGTCCATCTTAACCAAGCCTCCTGTTTCTCACAGAGGCCAATCGGGTGCTCCAAGGAGCCCTACAAGCAGGGACAGAGCATCCCACATCTCCTCCTATTGTTCCAAGAGGTATTCATAGGTACACTGCCTCTGATCATGAAGATTTATACATGCATGATTTATATTATGCCTCTTTGAAAACCATTTAAATTGGTGACTAGGGCTGTGCAAAAAACAAGTTCAGTAAATTTCAGGTTTGGCTTTATTGGGCCTGATTTTTTCAGTAAACCCGGAATAAGCTGAATACACTGTCTGTAATCACTGCCTGCTTGAATACCATCCTCTTTGCATGGTAAAGTTTACAATGTTGTTCTATGGGGAATAGGGGCTACCCCTTTGGGACACCATAAAATCGGAGGCCCTGCCCCAAACTTTACCAAACTTTGAGGTTCATGCAAGGAGAGTCCCTTGAAGCTACACTGCAAATTTGGTGACCCTACCTTGAAAAATGTCCCCCTGGGAGAATTTTAAAATTACTTACTTTTCACTGTCTGTAATCACTGCCTGCTTGAATACTCAGTTTCCCATGAATCCTTGCAATGTTCCTGCACAATTGTGCAAGCCCAATGCAAGGATTCATGGGAAAATGAGTTTTCAAGCAGTATGGTAAAGTTTACAATGCTTCTCTATGGATGAGAGGGTGACCCCTTCCAAACCCCATAAAATTGGACCCCCTGACCCGATCTTCACCAAACTTTGGGGTTCATGCAAGGAGAAGTCCTTGAAGCTACCCTGAAAATTTGGGAACTCTACTTCCAAAAATACCTCCCCCAGAGCTCATTAAAAGAATTCCCATAGGGAAAAGCCTGGGGAAAGCCGAAGCAAAAAAAGCGGAATACCTATTCGGCTGATTCGGCGATCAGCTATTTGGCTTCGGCTTTATTCCCAGGTTTTGGTATCCAGTAAAACTGGAACCCAAATGTTGCCAAAATGGTTAAATTTTGGTTCAAGGTTATCGATATGCACAACCCTATTGGTGACTATCACTCTATCTCACAACAGCAAATTCTATCCACTGACTGTGCATTGCCCGAAGAAGTTCTGTCTGTCTGTCCCAAACTGACTGCCAATCAATTTCATTAGCTAAGCCCAAATTCTGATATGGGGCAGGGGTCATTCTGTGCACTGTCATTGCACAGTTTTACATACCACAAATTTTATGAGGCTTTGAAACTTAACTGATCTTTTCCAGTCACTTGTTCTGCCGAGGAGTTGTCTCTCTCTCTCATGATAGTTTATTAATCATTGGTGGCAAGCCCATAAAAGTAATATATTATTTAAAATTTCCTTCCTGGTCACCCAGCCCTTTCTCCTATTCCTGCTTCTTTTAAAAAATGCTGTTCTTTTTCACCGACAAATCCATCATGCATATCAAAAGTATAGCTACGACAAGGTGCTTATTATAGCATGCAATATTTAATAACGGAAAACACACAAAATTACCTATTTGGGGCATACAAAAAAAATTATTCTGCAAAAATGTCAGAGAGGTTCTCACCTAATCTGATCTGCTAGTTTGCTGTAAGCAGGGATCTTTCTTGTTGAAACCCAGACTCACCTTTGTCATCCTTTAGAACTGTACCTCTGAGCACCTGAGTTGCAGCTGTGAGGAAGCTCAAGAAAGGAGGTTCAGAGCATTACCCAGAAAGGGACTGTCCAAAATTAGGTCAATCGTTTATGCATGGGAGTTTTACCTGAGGTTCACTGCTCGTTGGACCCACACTGTCGGGAGTCTATGCACCGGCAGTCTCCAAGCTCAAGCCAGGAAGTATTTGAATCCCTGCCTCTTGAAATGCTGCTTTGTAATTGGCTGTAGTGAGAGAAAGGTTTTTCCCCGAAACCCAACTGCTGCATAAAAAAAGATTTTAAGAGCATTTTAAGAACAAAAACAAAACACAGAGCTATTTGAAAAGAAGGGGGGAACTCAAGCCTTGTTTTTAAAAGCCTTCTGCTCAGAAAGAACTCTGAGGAAGCAGGAAGTATTTGAATCCCCACCCCTTAACATGGTGCTTTGTAATTGGCTTTCTTCTTGCTGTGAGAGAAACCAAGCTTCTGAGACTCACTCTTTGCTTTATGCATGGGGATTTCACCCGGGCTGAGCTCAGGGAAGAGGGGAGAATCGGGTTAATAGAGGGATGGGAAGTCCTGGGATTTGTGAGGGCTGGTAGCAAGGTCATCTTTAATGGAGGGGAAATCATGCATAACTCCAAGGAACAACCGAGACAGACGAGGGAGGGGAACGTGAGTGAAAGTGTCCATGCATAAACGACCTTAGCGGACAAGATCAAAGTCAAGATATTTGTCCAACAGGAGCAGGAATCAGGGAAGTAGGACCAAGGGTACAGAGCTAGTTAGATAAAGCCTAAGAGTAGAGTTGCCATCTTCCAGGTGTGGTCTGTAGTCCTCCTGGAATTACTACTGATCTCCACATGACAGAGAACAATTCCCCTGAAGGAAATGGCAGCTCGAAAGGGTGGACTTTATGGTGTCACATCCTTGCTGAGTCCTCCCCACTTCCCAAACTCCATCCTCTCCAGGCACTGCCCCCAAATTTCCTGGAATTTCTCAAACTGAAGCAGGCAACCCTAACTAAGATTGCCAAAGCTCCAGAAGTTCCTAGGTTTTAGCTTCAAGGTGTCACATGGGGAAGGATAGAGAAGACTTCCAAGGTGAGGGGAGTGGATCAAAGGCTCACACTGCTTTCCATCACATCCCTCAGGCTTCAAGCAGAACCATGTCTAGGGTTGTCAGGTCCCTCTTCGCCACCAGTGGGAGGTTTTTGGGGCAGAGTCTGAGGAGGATGGGGTTTGGAGAGATAAGGGACTTCAGTGACATACAGTCCAATTGCCAGAGCAGCCATTTTCAGTGCCATAGAGTCCAATGGCCAAAGCAGCCATTTTCTCCAGGTGAACTGATCTCTACCAGCTGGAGATCAGTTGTAATAGCAGGAGATCTCCAGCTACTACGGAACACAGCAATAACTACCTGGAAGTTGGCAACCCTTCAGGTGGCCAGGCTCTTCCCCTGACTCACTATGGCTTGTCCTCCGACAGGCTCTTCCCCTGACTCACTATGGCTTGTCCTCCGACACCTTTCATTACATTGGTAGCTGTATATGTATAGTAGAGCTGTGTGTTGGGTATCTTTATCATGCCTGTGTATTTATAACTCTAAATTCTAAAGCAGGTCCATGTAACATAGTGGTTACAGTATCACAGTAAGAATGGGGAGACCTTCATTCAAACCCCCCTTCACCCTTGCATAAAGGTTATTGGATAACTTTGAACCAATCTCGCTCTCTCAGCCTAACCCACCTCATAGGGTTGTTGTGCAAAGTAAGGGGAAACTAAGCGAGCTTAGCGTTGCCAACTTCCAGGTTCTAGCTGGAGATCTGCTGGGATTACAACTGATAGAGATCAGTTCAATTGGAGAAAATGGTCGCTTTGGAAAGTGGGTTCTATGGCATTATACCTCATTAAAGTCCCTCCCCTCCCCCAAACTCCACCCTCCTCAGGCTCCGCCCAAAAAAACTCCAGGAATTTCCCAACCCAGAGCTGGCAATCCTATCTGAGCTCCTTGGAGAAATGGTTGGCTCAATAGTTGTTTTGTCGCAAAACTCCTGTTGTCTGTGATTTACAAGCATTTTTTGTACTGATTTTCATCCCTGTATTATTGTCACACACCCCTTTCCCAACAGGTTCCAGCCCGCAACATATGGTTCTCCGTTGCCAACCCAGGATCACCCCCAATCCTGGTGTAGACTGTTTTCAAGCCATATTATTGCATCATAACATCCAGCTGACTTTTACATATACGTTTGCAGAATTGCTCGTCATTTAGTATGTTTCCTTGCTGATGCCAAGATTTCTGTTCTTGCAGTGATTTTGTGTGTGCGTCAAGTGCCGTCAAGTCGCAGCCAACTTATAGCGACCCCCGCTGGGGTTTTCAAGGCAAGTGAGAAGCAGAGGTGGTTTGCCACTGCCTTCCTCTGCAGAATCTTCCTTGGAGGTCCCCCTTCCAAGTACCGACCCTGCTTCCAAGATCTGATGAGGTGGGGCTAGACCATGCTGCATTCCCTTCCTGCTGTGATTATAACCTTACAAATTTTGTTTCACCCTGGTACTGCTACTCATTCTGTAAGCACCAACTCACCAGCCAAACCACCCTTTTCAAAGCCCCTCCCTTTTTCATTTCAATATGCATAATTTTTTATCCTCATGACTCGACACAATTAATTTGAAACTTCACAGACTGTTCTCGTCTGCAAATATTTGCCTAGTTCCCCAGTTGGAAGTGTTACATATTTAAGAGATAAGATTAAAAGATGTCAGTTATTCCCACTTGTTCTCTTAAAACATTTGCTACTTGTGAACGTCCTTCCATTTGTCAATAAAGTCTAGCTAGCAAGATGAACAAAAGTCAGCGCAATTAGGGTTGCCAGGTCCTTCTTTGCCACCAGTGGGAGGTTTTGGGGTCAGAGCCTGAGGAGGGCGGGGTTTGGGGAGGGGAGGGGAGGGGAGGACCTTCGATGCCATAGTGTCCAATTGCCGAAGCAGCCATTTTCTCCAGGTGAACTGATCTCTATCGGTGAACTGGAGATCAGTTGTAATAGCAGGAGATCTCCAGCTAGCACCTGGAGGTTGGCAACCGTAAGTGTGATCCACAGTTTGCCCATTTAGGGTTGCAATCCAGAGATTTCCTGCTTTGAATCCAGAGATTTGTGGCATCACCCCACACTGTTTTCCTCTCTCACCTGACCTTTCGGCCTCCTTCCATCCCTGCCTGATGCAATAAAAGTCACCTGCTTGTGTGCTACGGAGCAGGTGGAGGGAAAGATGGATGACAGGTTCAGGGTGGGCAGCAGATGCTGCGGTGGCTCACCTTTCTGATTCAACAGCATGTTTTAAAATATAAAAAAGGAACCCTTCAGAATGCAACACGGCAACTCTACCAGCACCCCCAAAATCAAGAGACAGCTAATGTTGGGCCAACCTTCAGTAATTCAGTCTGTCCCAGAATTACAGCTCAGCTCCAGACTATATAGGGCAGTTCCTATTAGGGTTGCCAACCTCCAGGTACTAGCTGGAGATCTCCTGCTGTTACAACTGATCTCCAGCCAATAGAAAGTTCACCTGGAGAAAATAGCTGGAGGAGACCAGGGGGTCAGGGACATAGGGAAGAGCCATGGGTGATGATGTGGAACCACTTCTGGGTTTTTGCCCAAAGTGACACAATGTCTCTCTAGGAATTGCCAGAAACTGTATGGTAAAACCATAGAGGTTTCCATTGATTCCTAGAGAGGCCTGGTGTCATTTCCAATTTTTTCTGGAAGAGATATCAGGCCATCACCAACAGCAGTTTTTTAACACCGTAGTTAAACCCATAGGGAAATGGGGTGGGAAAATTGTACCCCCAGGTGCCTGACCTGTGTTTACACAAAGCTAGATTTTGAAATAAAAATAAATTCTGCACAGCCCTAACACTTAACTCCTACATGGCTTCTCCTGTACACAACTGAGATTCTCCCTTAAAATTTAGAGCTTTTAAAGGAGCAAACAGATTTCCCCCCTTACAGTCATCATCAGTTATGTTTAATAAGATGTCCCTCACCTCAGCCAGTTTGCCCTGGCTAATTGTTCTGATTCGTAATGAATAGGCATTTCCTAAACAAAACACTGATGCTGCAGTTTCAGAGGGCTGTCCCGGTTTTGATGCACTCTTCCGCTGGCACGCTAGCACAGCAAAACGAGTGTCAAAGGTGCCCTCTTCTGGCAAAATGAGATGCAAAATGTTTCCTTTGCTGGGGGTGCTTCGTAAGGAGAAGAGAAAAAGCACATTTCAAGATTAATCCCCTTCAGAGAGAGATTTTCCATTCATCAAGAAAGGCCATCTGGTCTCATAACAGTGATGAAGAGCAGTTCATATCACCTGCCTCATTGACACCTAGACTATATTAAACAATTGTCACTATGATCCTTTCAAGGTTTCTTAAACACGTGTGGGTTCTGTCATAAGAAGATTCTCATCTAGAAAAGGAATTTTTGAAATTTACCAAGGTTACTTTCAAAAGACACACAAATTTTAAATTATTATTTATGGAATTTATAACTGAGAAATTAACAAATGAAAATCTGAACCAAATCCCCTCTTGTCTTTAATTTATTTAATATGCCCCCTGAAGATATAAACTGCAGGTTTTTATGCCAGACATAATCTTTTGTGATATCGAATCAACCACTAGAGGGAGCAAAAAATCATGCGGAACAGGAACATTCTACCCAGCGCCCCAAGAAACAGGAACCTATAAGGGAGGAAAATGAGAATGTGGGAAAGCCCCAGGAATGGGGATAGAAGCCTTTCTGAGATCTTTCAGACCTCTTAATCTTACTTAAAATCAGCTGTAGGTGATTTGGATTAGGGACCAATGTGGGGCTGGGGGGAAGAAAAGCAACTTTTAAAGTTCAGATTTAAATAGGTCATCAGGATCATATTTAGGGTTGCCAGGTCCCTCTTTGCCATCGGTGGGAGGTTTTGGGGGCGGAGCCTGAAGAGGGCAGAGTTTGAGGAGGGGAGGGACTTCAATGCCATAAAGTCGAATTGCCAAAGCAGCCATTTTCTCCAGGTAAACTGATCTCTATCGGCTGGAGATCAGTTGTTATAGCAGGAGATCTCCAGCTAGTACCTGGAGGTTGGCAGCCCTAATCATACTGGAGCCCTCCAGATCAAGTCTTAGGGTGTGGGGTTGCCCTACTACATCTTCTTTCTAGGTATGGTACCTCATGTGGGAAAGTCTTGGCAGGCAGCTAGAGTTGTCAGATGGGTGTTCCCTTGGTATTTGTGGATCGTCAGGTACGTGTGCATGAATCCTGATCACATTTAAAGCAAGTTGTGGATGGGTCCTGAATTAGAATGCAGCATAAATTGGGGAAAAACCTATCAGGGAGGGGAATCTCAGAATTATAACTGAGCTTCAGATTACAGAGATCAATTCCCCTGGATAAAATGGCTGCTTTGGAGGGCAAACTATGGCATTATATCCCACTGAGGTCCCTCTCCTCCTCAAATCCAACCCTCCCTAGGTTCTACCCCCAAAATATCCAAGAATGTCCCAACCCAGAGTTGGCAATCCTAAACGAAACCCTTTAATCCTAATCATAAGGAATCCAAATACAGGCCATTTATGCAGGGACGTTTCCCCGCAGTCACCCCCGCCAACTGCTTCAGGGCTTCATTTTGAGTATGCATGCCTTTTCCTCCCATCAGAGGTTGCCTTGCTCCCCCCCCCCCTCACATTTTGCCCACATTTTCCAGATTTTGGCTAAAACAACAACTGGAAAACATGGGCAAAATGCACGGGGAGAGTGAGGCGACCTCTGACAGGTGGAAAAGGCATGCATAATCAAAAGGGAGCCCCGAAGCAATTGGAGGGGGTGACCGCAGGGAAACATCCGTACATAAAAGGCCGAAGTTTGAAAAACCTGAAACCAACAGATTGACTCAGCAAATTCAAATAAATATTCCGTCTCATGACGACACACTTTGTCACCCACCATGCCAAATGTAGCCCTCCTGCCCTGTATTGCCACCCACCCAATAACTACGTATTTCGCTACGTATTTTCATGCAGTCATGTGTGAAGCAGGAATATGTGAAACGTGGGCCCTCTAACTGATGAGAGGATGCTTGCAACAGGTTTTCTGATGTTGCAAATGGCCCCGGGCAACCTCACAACACCTCCCATCTGACGATCCATGTTTAATGTCGTCGCAGCGTTGTGAGAGAGCTTTGCATCAAGAACAGTGGCTGTGTAGGGTGGTTCAACGCTATGCTTTTGGCCTGGGTAATGCCTAGGGTTTAGATACTTTTATTTGCAGCCATTGGCCAGCATACAAAATTCAATACATCCATTTTTTTTTCAATACATCCAACGCGTAGGGTTGTCAACCGCCAGGTACTAGCTGGAGATCTCCCACTATTACAACTGATCTCCAGCAGATAGAGATCAGTTCCCCTGGAGAAAATGGCCGCTTTGGCAATTGGACTCGATGGCGTTGAAGTCCCTCCCCTCCCCAAACCCCGCCCACCTCAGGCTCTGCCCCCAAAACCTCCCACCGGTGGCAAAGAGGGACCTGGCAACCCTAGTAACGCATGCACATAGGAGAATAAGGTGGTGGTCATACCAGGGGTAGTACTGCTTGAGGCTGCAGATTGTGGGTTCTGGCTTTGGACTTTCCCTTGCATTAAAAGCCCATGCTGGGTTGCCAGGACCCCCCTGGCCACTAGCAAAGCTGAGAGGTAGCATTGCCAGATGCAGATTGGGAAACTCTTGGAGATTTGGGGATGGAGCCTGGAGAGGACAGGGACCTCAGTGGGGTACAATGCCACAGAATCTGCCCTTCAAAGCAGCCATTTTCTCCCAGGGAACTGATCTCTCAACTGGAAATGACCTGTGATTCCAGGGGATCCCCAGGTCCCACCTGGAGGCTGGCATCTCAAGCTCATGCAGATAGAAATGTTGCATAACAGAGGAAAAGCTTCTGCATTCCTTGCTGGCTGTGCTGGTTTCCTGTTTGCAGGGAGCTGGTACTGTTTGGTCTACCGCCTCAGGTTGATGGGGCACTGAAGATCTGGATTGGGCACTGAAGTTACCAGGGATTTTCCCAGTGAGATGATGCCCTGAGGGGCCACTTGGGCCATTGCCTGGGGGAGCACTTGGTCCTTGGGTTGCCCGGTCCCTCTTCACTACTGGTGGGAGGGTTTGGGGGCATAGCCTGAGGAAGGTGGAGTTTGGGGAAGGGAGGGACTTCAATGCCATAGAGTCCAATGGCCAAAGCTGCCATTTTCTCCAGGTGAACTAATATCTTTCGGCTGGAGATCACTTGTAATAGCAGGAGATCTCCAGCTAATACTTGGAGGCTGGCAACCCTACTTGGTCCCTTGCACCAACTATTTGACAGCCAGTGTGATGTAGTGGTTATAGTATTAGAATAGGAGGTGGGAAGCTCAGGGACAAATCCTCATTGGGGCATGAAGTTTACTGAGCATCCTGGAGCCCGTCACACCTCTGTCTCAGCCTCATAAATAGGGTTGCCAGCTGTGGGTTGGGAAATACTTGGAGATTCTGGAGGTGGAACCTGGGAAGGGTGGGGTTTGTGGAGGCCAGGGTCCTCAGCAGGGTCTAATGCCATAGAGCCCACCTTCCAAAGCAGCCATCTTCTCCAGGGGAACTGATCTTGGTCACCTGGAGATCAATTGTAAATACTAGGAAATCTCCAGGTGCCACCTGGAAGTTGGCAACCCTATCTTTTATGCAGGGACATTTCCCCGAGGTCACCCCACCCACTGCTTTGGGGCTTCCTTTTGATTATGCATGCATTTTGCGACCGTCAGCGGTTGCCTTGCTCCCCACCACCACCTTTTGCCCACATTTTCTAGATGCTTTTTTAGCCAGAATCTTGAAAATGCAGGCAACAGAAGGGGGGAGGGGGAGGCAACTTCTGATGGTCACAAAACACATGCATAATCCAAAGGAAGCCCCGAAGCAGTCGGTGGGGTGACCTCGGGGAAACGCCCCTGCATAAAAGGCCCAAATGAACCAGCAGTCTAGTGGTGTGAATTTCCAAATGAAATGAAATTCTTAAATACATTTTTTTGTGAATCTTGAAATGTGTCCTGCTCATTTAGCTTTGTTGCTTGTATTTCTTTCTTTTTTTAAAAAAAAAAAAGACTATCAACTAAACAACACTGTGTCCGTGCTGACAGTGTTCACCTCTCCCAACCCTCATGGGCTGCAATGCGGCACACACTTTCTTGGGAGTAAATCCCACGGAACCCTACCGAGTCCATATGCATTGAATCGAGCGACGGGCGGCGAATGACACAAACTGCAAAACTGCGAATATCATCGGTGTGACAACCCAGCTGTGCTGGCACGACAGAAAAAGATGTGGTGAGGATTCGATAGCTGTACACTAAAAGGAATCAGGTGTTTCAAGAGCAAGGGTCAAGTGCAAATGCAGGCGAGGCCGAGCCCTCAACTGCTGGGGAAATAGTGCAACCCTGGAGTAAAGACAGACTGGCTGGAAAGTACAGAGAGATGTGGTTTCGTGGCTTCTCTTTACAATAAATTGCCCTGACTGAGTAGAGCCAATTTGGTACCTTCATCCCAGGGCCTCCAAATGTTCTGTTTTCGTTCAGAACATTTGAATTCCAACCAATTTCATTCCTGGCCTGTCCTACAGACAAGATCTAGTCCAATGTGACAACTATTCCCCCTTGGGCAAAAGCTTCCAGCTCCTTTGCGTCTGCCGGCCTCGCTTCCAAAGCCAGGTGTTTCCACTTCAGCTCTTCTGTTTGTTCCTATACTTTGGATTCATACAAGGGAACTGCTGATAAATAACACATTAAGCACTGATAGCTCCCAGTTTTTAAAATCTTTTTAACAAGAATAGGATGTAAAACATGGCAGGGATTGACTGCTTTACTTCACGACACGCGTGAAGTGAGTTCTGCACTTCATCTAGTTGTAGGGTTTCCAACCTCCAGGTGGTGGCTGGAGATCTCTAGCTAATACAACTGATCTCCAGGCGACAGGGATCAGTTCCCCTGGAGAAAATGGCTGCTTTGGCAATTGGGCTCTATGGCATTGACGTTCCTCCCCTCTACAAACCCCCCCGTCCTCATGCTCCACCCCCAAAATCTCCAGGTATTTCCTAACCTGGAGATGGCAACCCTACCTAGTAGATGTCGGAGGCTGACAATTCATAGATACTATACCGTAGACCCTTGCTATTTGTGAGGGATCAGCTGCCAGTATCAGCGTGAATGATAAAATCCACAAATACTAGGAGGCAGTGTTTACTGCCAACCAAAAACAAAAAACCAAATTTCCCACAAAGTGTAACTATGTAATTGCAATAATTACACAGCACCCAGAACAAAAAGCTCAGAATTTTATTGAAACATAGGCAATGCTAGTCCATACCAGCCTAGGGTTGCCAACCTCCAGGTGGGGCCTGGAGATCGCCTGGAATGACAACACATCTCCAGACCACAGACATCTCTTTCCCCAGGAGGAAATAGCAGCTTTGGCCACTTTGGCAATTGGACTCTATGGCACTGAAGTCCTTCCCCTCTCCAAACCCCGCCCTCCTCAGGCACCACCCTCAAAATCTCTAGATATTTCCCAACCTGGAGCTGGCAACCCTAAACGGGAGTAATACAGACTGGTACAGATAAGAGTAGTAAGGCTGGTGTGATTGGAGTGTGGGCCGCAAATGAATGAAATTGTGAGCTGCAAACCCACAAATGGCAAGAATCTACTGTGCAGTAGCTTGGGTACAGTGAGCAGGTTACTGTGATTTCTCTTGGGTATGAGGAATCATTGATTTGTTGAAAGTCCCACCAAGAAAGCTGGCAGTCCTACCTGGTGAGGGAGGCTGGCCAGGACTATCCACGCCCCCACCCCTGCTTAACAAGGGACTGGGTGCCTTTAATAGCTACAAAAACCGGGACGCTGATTAGCTTTCAGCAAAAATTAAAGCAACATCCCTTCATTCATTTCCCCATCCATTGGGTAACAAGCTGCTGTGGAATCTGGCATTGTTTTAGAGAGGCTCATAGCAGACAGCATATTGTCCTGATTAGGGTAGAATGCAAATCCTCTGGAATTTCCAGCAAAAAATAATCTCCCCACCACCACCAACTTAGATAAAGATCTTGATATTTCAGCTTCAAATAAATACAGAGTATATTTAAATCCCTCCATCCCAGACCGTAAACAAAACATGGAATATAATTTGCTCATTGTGTTTTTTTAATAGCATTAGTTAATTATCTTCTGATTAATGAGATGGGCCACAATCCAGAGAACCGTGAGTGTAGCTCCACATACCCTGCGGGGATTTGGAATTGAGTTCTTCAGGCAGAGGCCCTCCTCTTTGCTGTTTACCAGCCGCATAGCAGACCCCTTTTGAAATGATCAGGGAGTGGCGAAAGCTGTTTACAACACAACATTTGTGGTCTTCCCAGCCCAGGAAAAAACAAAAAAAAGTCCTACGTCCCAGGAGGCATTTCTGAATGGTGCATCACTACCTGCATCACTTTTGACCCAACAAGCTGAATGCAGCCCACCGGCCATGTTACGTGATCTGTTTCCCAAATAAAAATGGGTCAATAACTGGGGCTGTGGTTCAGTGGTCAAGCATGTGCTTTGTACGCATCTTGCATGGAGAAAGTCCCTGGTATCTCAGCGTAAAGGTTCCTAGACATCAGAAGCTGGAAAATATCTTTCTCTGCCTAGGACCCTGGAGAGCTGCTGCTGGCCAGAGTAGACATTGATGTGTCCAAATGTGTCTCAGCAGTTGCAAGGAGGAAGAAGAGGAAGAGGAAGAAGAAGAAGAAGGAGGAGGAGGAGGAGTTATTTATACCCTGCTTTTCTCTACCTTTAAGGAGTCTCAAAGTGGCTTACAATCACCTTTCCTTCCCCTCCCCACAACAGACACCTTGTGAGGTAGGTAGGACTGAGAGAGAGCTGTGACTAGCCCAAGGTCACCCAGCTTCATGTGGAGTGGAGAAACTATCCTAGTTCACCAGATTAGAGTCTGCTGCTCTTAATCACTACACCATGCTGGCTCTCATGGAGCACTGTGCTTTAGCATTCATGTATGTGATATAGGTGTGAGCTAGAGCATGTGGGCCCCTTAAGAATTAATTCTGTTAACTCATGTGCTGCAACTAAAAGGCATCCCCAAAAGGCAATACGAGGACACCATGCATATCTGTTGGGACAGTTATTTGTGTGTCCCCACCATCTGAGATATGGGGAGAGGTTGGGGCTGTCGGCCCTGTGCTGGCACCCCCAAGAGCTTTTGAGAGGCTGAGTGCGGGGAAAGGTGTATTGCTAATGCAGCACCTTCACTTCTGGGTGATCTCTCGGATGTGACGTCACACATATACAAAACTCTGCTCTAGGAAGTCCCCCAATCTCTATGATAAAGACCATAGAGACTACAAAAACTCCTAGAGCAATTCATTTACAGCAACCAGAAGGGATATTACTGTGTCTGCAATGTCACACACACACACACGTTTTCTCCCACTGCGAGAGTTGGCAAGAGCCGGTGAGGGTGAGGTTGCTCAGCATGGTGGGCAACCTGGTAAGCCTATGAGAGGTACAAGAGAGAGAACCTTTTCCATGGTGGCTCCAAAACTTTGGAATGCCCTGTAGAGAGAGGCTCATCTTGTCCCTTTGTTTCGTATCTTATTTTGGGCATTGATTTTCTTTCCAAAATAATTTCTGTTGTAAGCCCTCAGAAAACATTTGATTATTTCCCCCCCAAAAAAAATAGAAATTACGGAGAAAAGTCATAGCAACTGAACCAACACTAAATCAGATGGGAAAGTTCCCCATCAGTAATGCTCAATAGCCCATGCTTAAGTTGCAGCCACTCCCATAAAATCTGTGATTTGATTTCACCAAGTATCACCCACACACTTGCAAGTCTATCATCTAATCATGAAGCCTAGAACCCTGAGGATGCCACATTACTCACACCCCCAAGCTAATGAAAGTCTCAACCCCAGGAGAGACAGAAGGGTACCTGCTTAAACAGCGTGTGGGGGGAGGGCTACTTGGGACCCTAAATGAGGGCTGCAAACTTTTCAACCAGCACTGGCTCCAACTGCCCCTTGAATGGCAGTTTTCTCTGCAGCACTCAGAATGTGGAAATGCCCATGCCATGAAAAACTTCACTGCATGCTTTCTGCAAATGAACCCACTATTAAAATTACGGGAGCAAGCTCCATTCATTTTCTAGCCAGCTGATAACATTAACCCAAACACTTAACTCATCTAATCAACATCCAGTTTGCAGCAGCGGTTAAAGGACAGCAAATATTAGAGAAGATCTCTGTCTATTGTCAAAGATTCTGGAGAATCACTGGTGAATAATACTCAAATGGACCAAAGATCTGGCTTTCAGTGCCATCCAAAGCTGAGACCATTTGAGTCAACAGAAGAAGAAGAAGAAGAAGAAGAAGAAGAAGAAGAAGAAGAAGAAGAAGAAGAAGAAGAAGAAGAAGAAGAAGAAGAAGAAGAAGAAGAAGAAGAAGAAGAAGAAGAAGAGTTGGTTTTTATATGCCGGCTTTCTCTACCTTTTAAGGCCACCACCCTGTTTAGGATGGCACTGTTGGTGTGGCAACTTCTTGTGTTTATTGGGTAACCAGATTCTCCTCACAAGCAGAGCATGAAGGCATTAGGCTTGCCACCAACCGCAACTGGTTTTCAAAGGTATACTGCCATTGAGCAGGAAGGTTCCATTTAGTAGATGCCACTTTGAGAGCCATCCTCCACAAATCTGCCTGCCCGTTTTTAAAGTTCGTCCAATCTGATGAGACAGTGAATTCCACACATTAAAAAATGTTCAAATCAAGGTATTCAATGATAACACATTAAGAAATTGCACAGGGCAATATTTCTTGTCTCTGCAAAGCAAATGGTTTATTTTGCAAACGGCCCTGTGTAATTTGTATTTAAGGATTAGTAGATTAGATCTCTCCACATGCTTTCGATGCTCATTTTCACAAACTGGTGTCCAATTTTCTTTTCTTTTCTTTTCAGCATTTTCCCTGCACTGGTGTAATCTTAAAACAAATTAGTCTGATTTCTCTTTCCCCCCCTCCTTCCCGCCCTTTCAACCAGCTCCTGTACGCATCTTTGTTGGTTTCATGGCTTAGAATGGCTGTTATGAATTTGACAATAGTTCTCGAATCTCCCCTGCTGAGGGTTGACTGTCAAGGATACGATGGTCAAATGTTTCACATATTGCAATCAACCCATTTGTATTTAGTTTGAGGAATTCCAAAAGAAATCTGTCGGCTAAGAAATGAAGTCGAGGTAGCCTGGAGCTCGTGAAGCATGTTGATCCAATTACGATGATCCACTCATATCCTTCAGCTTTTTTTTTCTTCTCAAAATCAATTTTCATTTTAGCTCAGGGGACTTCCCTCTACCCCAATCCCCATCCCCCCTTTTCTGGTAATTCAGAGAAACATCTGTAAGTATATTTCAGATGCTTTGTTTCAGGAAATTTCTTTGGTTTTTTCCCAAGAATATTGAACTCTAGATACATATTTTATTTTTGTCAGCGGTGGATGTAGGTTGGCGATGTGTAGGAGCCAGAATTGAAATCATCAAGGTGTTTCCATATGTCCGGCCAAGATGCTGCACCCTAAATGGAAAAAATTGAACCACTGGGTCGACTGAAGGAGTTAAACAGGCCTCTGCATCTAGCTAGGGCTGTTGATTCGGTTTGGCCCGAACTGAAAATCAGCCGAATTTCCCTTGATTCGGTGGTTTTTAGTTCGGGACGAACCGAACTCAAAAATGGCAGGAAAAGGGGGGGCGAATTCAGCGAGTTCGGGAGTTCACGAATAAATCCGGCCAATTCGGGGCCGTCAGTAAGCAGCATAACCTTCAGTAAGCAGCATTCTCCTCCCCCGGCCAATCGGTGGCCAAGCTGGGTCTTCTTCTAGCCAATCAGTCAGGATTGAGCACTGGAGGAATCAGCTGATGTGCGGCCTGGCCGGGGAGAGAGAGAGAGAGGGAAATCCTTGTGTGTGTGTGCGGGGGTGCTTGTGCACATTCGCTCCTTTCCATGGTTGCAGGGGGCGCATTTTTTTGGGTACAAACCCCAAACGTTCAGGGGATATTCAGACAAGCCTTCTTAAGAGACCACCCAAGTTTTGTAAACATTGGGTCAGGGGGTCCCGAGATATGGGCTCCCCCCTTTTTTCTTTCCATGGCTGCAGGGGGCGCATTTTTGAAGTGTGCTGACCCCAAACTTTCAGAGGAGCATCAGACAAGGCTTCCTAAGAGACCCCCCAAGTTTTGTAAACATTGGGTCAGGGGGCCCCGAGATATGGGCTCCACCCCTTTTTCCTCTCCCCCCCTTTTCCATTTCCGTGGCTGCAGGGGGTGCTTTTTTGGGGGTGCAGCCCCCAAACTTTTATCATAGCTTCAGACAATCCTTCTTAAGAGACCACCCAAGTTTTGTAAAGATGGGTTCAGTGGGGGCAGAAATATCGGCTCCCCCCTTTTCTCTTTCCGTGGCTGCAGGGGGCGCATTTTTGGGTGTGCCGACCCCAGACTTTCAGCGGAGCTTCAGACAAGGCTTCTTAAGAGACCACCCAAGTTTTGTAAACATTGGGTCAGGGCCCCCCGAGATATGGGCTTTCCCCTTTTCCCTATTGGGATGAATGGATCACCCTCGAGAGATGCATACATATGGATCTCATATTGGATACAAATGGAATCATATTGGATTACCCAGCCTCCCAGCCCCTCCTGATGGAACAGAAAACAGCCACAGTAAGACCCCTTTGGGGGGTTTAATCTGTAATTTTTCTTTTCTGTGTGTGTGTGTGGGGGGGGGAAGCAGAGTCTGTGTGTGTGTGGGGAGGGAGCAGTTTCTGTGGGTGGGGGGGAAGCCAAAGGGGGCTTTTGCGGGTTCTGCCTGGGGTGTGTGTTCCCCCTCCAGTCTCTCTCTCCCTGGTTTGAGGGGGGGCTTCATTTTTATGTCTTCAGGTTTTCCCTCATTAATAAGATCAGTTAGGTTATTTTGATGCTTGCTCAAAACTGGTTTTCAAATGGTGACTTAAAGAATGCATCTGCCTGGTCCCAAGTCCAATGCAAAAGGAGAAATTCCACCCCCTCCTGCTCATTATGCATAGCTAGCTGCCTCTGTCCCTTTCCATGGTTTGCAAATGGGCCGAATTCAGCCGAATCCGAACTATACCGAATTTTTTTTTAATTCAACAGCCCTACATCTAGCTGGATTTGTATAACGTGTCGCTGGTTGCTGTTGCTTTAACAGCTATGAAGTGGGGACAGTGTCAGACTGGGACAATGGAGACAAAAGATGTTTGCAGCTGGTCCAAAATAAAAATCCAAACAAAATCCATGTAATACCTTTATTAGGATCTGGGAGATCCGGGTTCAAATCCACTCTGCCGAGGAAGCTTACGTGTGGACCTTGGGCGAGTCACTCTTTCTCGCCTGCTCCACACACTTCTTAGGGTTGCCAACCTCCAGGTGGCTTGGAGTTCTCCCAGAATCACAACTTATCTCCAGACTTCAGAGATCAGTTTCTCTGGAGAAAATGGCAGCTTCAGTCTCTATGGTATACCATAGATTCCTGGTGAAGTCCCTCCCCAAACCCTCTCCCTATGCACACTGTGCTCAAATCTCCAAGAATTTCCCAGGCCAGAGTTGGCAACTCTACAGGGTTGTTTTAAGGATAAAACGAAGGAAAAGAGAATGATGTTGTCAGCTGTTTTGGGTCTCCTTTAGGGAGAAAAGAGGGGATGGGTGGGTGGATGGACGGATAGATGTTTGGGTCTCCTTTGGGGAGAAAAGAGGGGATGGATGGATGGATGGATGGATGGATGGATGGATGGATGGATGGATGGACAGACGGATGATTGGGTTTCCTTTGGGGAGAAAAGAGGGAATGAATGGATTAATGGATGGATGGATGGATGGATGGATGGATGGATGGATGGATGGATGGACGGATGGATGTTTGGTCATCAGTCCATTCCAACACACAACAAACAAACCCCCAAGCAAAAGTCCAGGTATAGCTTACAGGCAGACTGCAGGTATTAAACAGTGAAGGCATTAACTGGGCCATCTAGCCATTATTCCACACCAGCTTGACAGCCCAGGTTAATGCCTTCACTATTTAAAACCGAGGTCTGCCTTTAAGCTATATCTTGACTGAAAGTGCTAGACTGAAACAGGGAAAACAAGAGTTCAAATCTTCACACAACCATAAAGGTCACTGGGTGACCTTGAGCCAGTCACTCATAGAATCATAGAATCACGGAGTTGGAAGGAGCCATACAGGCCATCTAGTCCAACCCCCTGCAAAATGCAGGATCTCTCTATCTCAGCCAAGTCTATTGTCACAGGGTTTTGTGAGGACATGAGGGCTGATGGGAGAGTCACGTATGCTATTCTGACCTACATGGAGGAAAAGTGGAATATAATTTGAGACAGCAAGGTAGACTTCCTCTGAATGTGGAGGATCCACTTAACTGTTTTGATTTAATAGTTCTTGATAACCTTTTCTCCTTCTCTGTGAATGTATTGAGACAGCAAGGGAAGAAGTCTGCTGCAGTACAAGACAGCTCTGTGTGTTGAGTCAGTGGGGGGAAAGTCATGGTAAATGATAATGGGGACTGGATAGAACCGCTGTGCATCTGTGCTCCTGACTCTGTGAAACTATCCGATAAGCACCAAATGGTGACGTGTTATGTCTTAGCCTGGAATTGGGATAAAAGTTCATTCTCCAGTATAATCGGGGCTCAGTCTTTCTGCGAACCTCCATTTTCCCGCTACAAATTGGAAGTAGAAGAGCTGAACTACACCTAGGTGTTTCCTGGTGCCTGCTTGTTTCTCCCCCAAAGTATCTCTTGCCCAAAGCAAAGAGCCGGTCCTGGCTTCCTTCCACCTCATTGCAGCAGGAGCTGCTTCAGAAGAGCCTAGAGGCATCACCTTTGGGTCTGCAAGGAACACACATTCCCCTCATGGAACTGTATGGCCCAGTTCCCATGGCAGCCATTTTGTGGTGCTCCTTAACTAGGGGTGCCCGCCTCCAGGTGGGACCTGGGGATCTCCCAGAATTACAGCTCATTTCCAGACTACAGAAATCAGTTTCCCCTGGATAAAATGGATGCTTTGGAGGGTGGCCTCTGTGGCATTTCACCCCACTGAGGTCCCTGTCTTCCCCTGGCCCCATCCCCAAATCTCCAGGAGTTCCCCAACCTGGATCTAGCAATCCTACCCCCATCCCCAGCTGGTGACCAAAGGGGACCTGGCAACCCTACTCTTACCTGTTCTCGAAAGTGCCCACAGCTCAATAAGGTTGAGGACCCCCTTTTTAAATTAAAAGCAATAATACAGGGAGGGGGCTGATCAAATCAGGGCCTCCGTTCCGGGAGATGAGAGGCAGTTAGCTATTTCTCACATGAGATTTTTCCCAATTTAAATCACGCAGACTCTTTCTTCCAAGCTCATATTGCCCCATGGGAGAAGCAAAAAGATACCCCTATGGAAGGTTTGGGGAAGTGATTTAAATCAGGAAAATGGCATGTGGGGAAGGGTTAACATCCCCCCCCATCACCACAGTCCTTTTCCTTTGACTTAAAAAAATCCCAAAATATCTATCAATAAGGTCCTTCTTAGTCACCGGTGGAAGGTTTTTGGGGCTGAGCCTGAGGAGGGTGGAGTTTGCGGAGAGGAGGGATTTCAATGCCAATTGCCAAAGGGGCCATTTTCTCCAGGTGAACTGATCTCTATAGGCTGGAAATCAGTGGTAATAGCAGATCTCCAGCTAGTACCTGCAGGCTGGCAACTAATTTTATACCCCTCTTCTTTTCCTTCTTCATTTCTTCCTCATAACAACCCTGTGAGGTAGGTCAGACTACTTGAAGGCAGGGTTAGATACAAAAGGGGGTATGGCCGAAGACTGACAGTGCCTCTGGTGATACACCACTCACCTCATGTTGGCTGCTAAGTGCAGCTGGCAACCTACTAGGAGATTTTGGGAGCGGGGACAAGTGTGCTGGCTTCTCAACAACACGCTACATCACTTCCAGAGAAAACCAGAAGTGGTCATGCTGTCAGGGCCAGCGTTCTAGGATTTGCCCAGAACTCTGGTTAAACTGGCCTTTTGAGGCGCTGGCAGAACAGCGTGGGGAATCGCCAAGAGGTTTGTGGCTGCACGATCAGCATTAAGATCAATACGATCACACCCGGCCTAGATGAGGTCATTGTTGGCTCCTGTAGATCTGGAAATGCTGGCATAACCCTCTGCACAGACACAGGCTTGTCAAGAACGGCTGAGCTCTCTCTTCTTTTGTGCGCGGCCTATTCCTATCGCCCGAGATCAGTCGCTTACAAATCTGCCAAACGACGAGGCCCTTTAGATCAAACAGAAGCGCTTGAGTTGGGCTACTCTGATAATGTGTCTGGCTGTGATGCGCGTTCCAGTGTGAATAATGAAAGCAAGATCGGAAGGAGCCAGCCGGCTGGTGTCTGGCAACAGAGGATGCTCCAAACGGATGCCTGCAAGCTTCAGGAACCACATGACATCCAGGTTGCCTGTGCTAAGACTCTTGCGCCTTTAAACCCAGTTGTGAGTTGCTGTTGCCAGTTTCAGATGGTTCGTTTTAATCACTTGTAGTGGGACTGCTTGCTTTTTGATCTATTTTTATGAAATTAAACTATTGTACTATTGCGTGCTTTGCGGGAGTGTGTTCTAGGACACTCAGTTTAGTGGTCCTTGCAAATAACGTGCTCGAAAATCAAACGTACTCTTTTTTCAATGCCCATTTTCTTTTGATTCGAGCATCCCATATGCTTGCATCAATAATTCCCTAACGATGTAAAAGGAGCTATATTTCGATTGTCTTAATGCCTGAAGTTTACAATGTTTACCATTACCTAGGCAAGTGGACAGCAGCTGCTCTCGGAGCATGCTCCAAACCTCCTAGATGGTGGGGTTTGGTGGAAATTACAGGTTTTTTGGTCCTCCAACAGTTTGGGAGGCTACAAAAAATACAATTCCCATTAACCCTGTGTCTCAGGGTGGGAGCACCTCACCGAGGGCTTCTCCTCGTGCCTAGCATGGCCACTGTTCAGCTATTCCTCATTTGCTTTGGACACAAGGGGGGGTTGACTGCACCTCAGTTCAAGCCCCCTCTGAATCCTTCTGACTTCCCATGGCCTCAGTAGGGGGACCTGCTCTTCCACAAAAGACCTTCCAGCAATGAACCCCTGTTCCCCACTGCCAATGGCATCACACCAACGTCTGGTTGATATCACTTCTGGTGAAAAACAGGAGCCACGTGTGTGGCCTTGGCTAATCACTTCCCGTCTTGGCCAAAACTATGTACCAGGGTTATCCTGAAGATACAAAGAGGGAAGAGGAGATAGATTCAAGCGCCAGCAGAGTGTTTATCATTCATAGAGCTGAACGAGCAAAGAAGAGCTTTTACGCTAGTGCGATGCTCCGCCTTACCTTTGGCGATTTTACAAGGCAGATTTAAGAAGCTTCCGATAACACAATGGGTGTGCCCTTGTAAGTCGGGGGAATTGGAGTCTATACAGCATGTTTTGCTCAGGTGCTCCTTCTATGAGGAAGCTCGTTGTAAGTTAATCATTCCCCTGCTCAGCCAAATCACAGTCAGCTAAGATGAAGGGAGAATTAAGAGTCTCCTCTGGAAAGGGAATCCCCAGATAGCAAAACAGGTAGCCAAATTTTGTGCAATTGCATGTAAAGTTCGACGCCTAATGTTGGGCAACTGCAATTAGATTAAATCATAATTTGGTCAATTTTAGTCTATTATAATTTTTTTGGAAATTTTAATTAGGAATGTTTTTTTGCTATAATTGGTTTGCTACAATTGGTTTTTGCTACAATAGTTTAATTGCTATAATTTTTACCTTTTGTATAAATGTTTTACTGGCTTATGCTGAATTAATAATAATAAAATAAGAGGGAACCATGGATGGCATCCTGAGTTCCTTTCACAATGGACAGGATAAAAATACAATAGCTAGACAGATCGTATCTGAGAATACACAAAGAGCTTTTTCTGCCCCACTGTGTAACCAAAAAAACAGTGCTCAAACATCTGGGACTGAGCAAACTTGGCCTTCCAAGCAGACATAGGTCACCTATGCATGGCTGTTTTCTCGCAGTCACCCTGCCAACTACTTCGGGACTTTGCTGTGATTATGCTTGCATTCTCCAACCATCAGAGGTCGCCTCGCCTCCCTGCATTTTTCTGTGTTTTCCCCATGTTTTCTGGATGCTGGCTAAACACACATCCAGAAAACATGAGCAAAATGTGCGGAAATATGCAGGGGGAGCGAAGCAACCTCTGATGGTCAGAAAATGTAAGCATAATCAAAGCCAAGCCCTGAAGTAGTTGGCGGGGTGATTGCGAGGAAACAGCCATCATCCATAAATGGCCATAAGTTCCAGCCCTCAAGGAGAAATGTAAATTAGATGAAATCTTGTTGATCCATTAAGTGAAAGAAAACAACTCTGTGTGAAGTTTATTTAAAACACACCACAGAATATCTGCCGAGATGGACGGCTGAGAGATGAAGCCTGGCCGGTTCAGCAGGGGTCAGAGAACAGATCTGTCCAGGAGCACCCAACTTATCATCCACATGTGCATAAATGAGCAATTGAAAGTTGCGGGGATGTCACATGTGGCTTCCGATCCCATCAATTTTCTCAGGCTCCAGGTTTCTCTTCAGCGGTTGCAATGTAAATTATGAGAAGCTGAAGGTGAACGTTGTAAATTATCAGGCGCTGTCAACTCCAATCTACTCCACCTCGTGGGTACCTGATTTGACACCCATTGGCTTGTCAGTCAGCCTTGCAAAACACCAACCCAACCCCCCCCCCATATTATCAAAATGTGGTCAGCAACTGTTCAAACCTCATTTCTGAAGTACGGACAAGCAGTGGATTATTTCGTTTCTTTCCATTTATCTAGTGAAATATCTGGGGGAGGGGGTTTAAAGAAAGAATTGAAAGCCAGCGTGGGGTAGTGGTTAAGAATAGTGGTTTGGAGCGGTGGAGTCTGATCTGGAGAACCGGGTTTGATTCCCCACTCCTCCACAGGCGCGGCGGAGGCTACTCTGGTGAACTGGATTTCTTTCCCCACTCCTACACATGAAGCCAGCTGGGTGACCTTGGGCTAGTCACACTCAGCCCCACCTACCTCACAGGGTGTCTGTTGTGGGTAGGGGAAGGGAAGGTGATTGTAAGCTGGTTTGATTCTTCATTAAGTGGTAGAGTAAGTCGGCATATAAAAACCAAATCTTCTTCTTCAGGTAAAGATATCAAATTGGCCAGTGTTAGCACTAGCTAGGTATTTCAGCCCTTCTCTGGGGGTTTTAAGTGTTCCACTAATATCTCTGATAATTGTATTACTGTGTAGTGAGTGAATGTGCTAACGAGGTATTTGGTGTATTCTTATTTCTAATGCTTCATATCTATCTATTTAGTTTATTTTTAGTCCATATTTCCTCCAAGGAGCTCAGAGGAACATACACGATTCTCCCTGCCCCCATTTTTGCTCTCACAACACCCCTGTGAGGTAGGCTAGGCTGAGAGACAAAGACTGGCCCAAGGTTGCCCAGCAGGTTTCATGGCAGAGTGGGATTCTTAATCCAGGTCTCACAGATCCTAGTCGGACTCTCTGATTACTACACTAGGGCTGTTGAAAAAAAAATTAAGTAAAATTCGGATTTGGCAAAATTCGGCCTGTTTTAATTCGGAAATGCCAAACTCCCCTGCTTTGGATCCATGGAATTCGGCGCGAGATTTGAGTTCGGGGGAAAATTCGGCCGAATAAAGCCATAAAAACTACATTCCAGCCATTCCGTGGCTGCAGGGGGCGCATTTTGGGGGGTAGAGCCCCCAAACTTTCAGCGTAGCTTCAGAGGAGCCTTCTTGCAAGAACCCCCAAGTTTTGTAAAGATGGGATCAGGGCCCCCTGAAATATGGGCCCCGAAAGGGGTCCCCCCTTCAATGTGCATTTTTATTCCATTTACAGCACACATTCGAGCCATTCTGTGGCTGCAGGGGGTGCATTTTTGGGGGTACAACCCCCAAACTTTCAGTGTAGCTTCAGAGGAGCCTTCTTGCAAGAACTCCCACGTTTTGTAAAGATGGGATCAGGGCCCCCCGAAATATGGGCCCCGAAAGGGGTCCCCCTAAATGTGAATTTTTATTCCATTTACAGCACACATTCGAGCCATTTCGTGGCTGCAGGGGGCGCATTTTGGGGGGTACAGCCCCCAAACCTTCAGCGTAGCTTCAGAGGAGCCTTCTCACAAGAACCCCCAAGTTTTGTAAAGATGGGATCAGGGCCCCCCGAAATATGGGGTCCACCCCTTTTCCCTATTGGGATGAATTGCACATATTGGGATGCACATTAAGGGGGGGCCCCTTTCGGGGCCCATATTTCAGCCCCCCCCGATCCCATCTTTACAAAACTTGGGGGTTCTTGCAAGAAGGGTCCTTTGAAGCTACGCTGAAAGTTTGGGGGCTCTTCCCCAAATAATGCGCCCCCTGCAGCCACGGAAAGGAGCGAATGTGCACACACACACACACACACACACCCCACGGGAATTTCTCTCTCACACAAACAGATACTCTCTCTTTCTCTCCCCAGGCCACACAGCAGCTGGGCTCACGTGCTCAATCACGACTGATTGGCCAGAAGAAGACCCTGCTTGGCCACCGACTGGCCGCAGGAGAATGCTGCTTACTAACTGACGGTTATGCTGCTGCGCCAAACCCCGAATTTGCCGAATTTATTCGCCGAACACCCCGAACTCGCTGAATTCGGCTCCCCATTTCCCCACCTTTTTTGAGTTTGGTTCCATCTGAACTAAAAACCTCCGCATCGGGGGAAATCCGGCTGTTTTTCAGATCGGGACGAACCGAATTGACAGCCCTATACTACACCACTGTCTCTCTGTGTACATGGTGGGAGCAGTGATTTGTAGACATTGTTGTCATAGCAGGAGATCTCCAGCTAGTACCTGGTGGTTGGCAACCCTAGCTATGGAGCTAGTTTTGCATTTGTTCAGTACCACCGAGATGATTCTAGCAACAAACTGGGAAAAGGCAGAACCCCCTTGTATAAGTGAATGGTTTAATAAAACCTGGTATACTGCTTTATTGACAACACTGATATTTTCAGAGAACCCAAAGGAGAAATTTTCAAAAAAGTGATACATTTCATAAACCCTAGATACTGTTTATTACCTGCTGGAATGACAAAATAAGTGACATGATTTATCCATTTGCCTTTTATGATTCATTGTCCGTTATTTGTTTCTTGAGGATTTTTCTCCTTTCCCCCCTTTTTGTTGTATCATTTATTTATTTAGGAGATTTCTATGCTACCTCTCCACAGTCCTGCTCAAGGCGGCTTATAATTAACATAATAAATTATCAATATAAAAACAACAAGACGTTAAAACAAGCCCAAGGACGTTAAAACAGCATAAAACTATCCAGGCCAAAAGCAGACCATAAAACAGCTAGGAAGATAAAACTAATTAAAAGCCTGGATTAAAAAAAAATTTAGCCTGGTGACTGAAAGATAGTTAAAGTAGGTACCCGGCAAGCCTCAGTTTTTATGCACACCACATACATCATGAGCCAGTGTGGTATAGTGGTTAAGAGTAGTGGACTCTAATGTGGAGAACCGGGTTTCATTCCCCACTCCTACACATGAAGCCTGCTAGGTGACCCTGGGCTAGTTGCAGTTCTCTCCAAACTCTCTCAGCCCCACCTACCTCACAAGGTATCTGTTGTGAGGATGGGATGGGAAAGTGATTGTAAGCCACTTTGAGACTCCTTAAAGGTAGAGAAAATCAAGGTATAAAAACTACTATTCTTCATCATCTATATAAATAATATATGTGTAACACTGCTTTATTAATGCACAATTGAGGTAGAAAATGCCTACATTTTACAGAAAGCATTCAGTGTATAGAAAAAGAAAATGTTGCAGAAATAATAACAGGTACAACTTGTTAAAGGGTAATGCAAAATTAGGGTTGCCAACTTCAGCTTGGGAAATTCCTGGAGACTTTGGGCTACTGCCTAGGAAGGGTGGAGTATAGGGAGGAGAAGGAGCTCAACAAAGATGTGATGTCATAGAGTCCACCCTCTGAAGCTGCTATTTCCTTAAGGGGCACTGATCTATATATTCTTGAGATGTAATTCTGGGAGCTGTAATTCTGGGAGCTGTAATTCTGTGAGAACCCCAGGCCCCACCTGCAGGTTGGCAACCCACAGCAAAATTGAAATGGGGGGGTTCAGTTGGATGCAACAGGGAAGATAAATTCAAAATCATCCCTAACAGCAAGGCATTTTAAAAAGATAATGGAGTTGAAGCAGGTACAATAATAAAAGAATGCTTCACAAGAGGTTCCCGAACAGAAGCCCCCAAAAGAGGAAGTTTGTGAGGGATAGCTAAATGCCAGTCTGTCCATATGGAAGCACAGCCCTGTTAGTAGCACTTATTGATTTTCTATTGATCATAAATCATTACAAAACTATACATTAGATTTGAAAACTTCAGAGTTATAGAACAAATTCAGATATAAAATTATAATCAATGTGTAGGTCAGTTCTCTCCAATCAGTTGCACGTCAAGCACTTTTTGCCAAAATTTAGCACCAGTTTACACAAAGCCAGCCAGTAATCCAGTTATTTTGTTAATCTAGTTATTTTGTTAACAGAAAATTAATTTTCTGCAACTCTGTCCAATACTGTTGCCCTTCCGGTAATTTGTGATAAGAGAAATTATCTTAATCCCTCTTTACCCAATTTCTCCCTGAAATCCAACAGCCCATTTCTCTCCCCCCCTTTTTTTTTGTTTTTTGTTTTTGTTTTGTTTTTTAGGAATTTGGAGTCAGTTTCTGATCAATTCAATCTTGATCAATGAGACATTTGAAGAGAGGGCGGATACTGCAAAATTTCAGCATTTCCCTCAGAGACAAGGTCTTCCCAACCCTTCCTATCCTTCTGCTAGAGCACCCCTCTATGTTCTATAACATAAAACAACTGAAAGGGCTGGAGTTACAAATGAGAAATCGAAGAGAAATAAAAGAGAAATTCCTCTTTTAAAAGAGAACAAGAGAAATCAACGGCTAGATATAAAGAACTGAATTCCAGAAAAAGAAATTCCCTTCCCCATAACAACACTGTGTGTGTGTTAAGTGCCGTCAAGTCGCTTCCGACTCATGGCGACCCTATGAATGAAAGTTCTCCAAAATGTCCTATCTTTGACAGCCTTGCTCAGGTCTTGCAAACTGAAAGCTGTGGCTTCCTTTATTGAGTCAATCCATCTCTTGTTGGGTCTTCCTCTTTTCCTGCTGCTAACAACACTACTAATAATCAATATGGAAACTTACAATGACCTTTGAAATTAGGCTAGGGTTGCCAGGTCCCTCTTTGCCACCGGTGGGAGGTTTTTGGGGTGGAGCCTGAGGAGGGCAGGGTTTGGGGGTGGTTTGGGGAGGGGTGGGACTTCAATGCCATAGAGTCCAATTGCCAAAGCGACCATTTTCTCCAGGTGAACTGATCTCTATCGGCTGGAGATCAGTTGTAATAGCAGAAGATCTCCAGCTAGTACCTGGAGGTTAGCAACCCTAAATTAGGCCCTCCAGCATATAATGAATGTCTTCCACCGCCATCTCCCTACAGAGGCAGAAAGGCTCCAAAAGGATATTTCTGTATTGGCCATCAAGAATAGTCAGTGGCATTACCTTTGGCCTTTCTAACACTCAATTGAAATCAGTCATCGTTTATTATAAACTCGGGGACCGGGTTCTGTACCACCTTTACAAGAATGGATTCCCAGGATCCAACCCCATGCTTGTTTGTTTGTTTGTTTGTTTGTTGTCATGTGTAAGCCATGGGACAATTTGGGTTAAGTCCCTCAATGGTATTAAACACACACAAATATTTTAAAAATAACTGGTAAATGGATATGAAACTTTATACAGTCCAGTCTTGAGCATCATGGCAGAGACTTCTCTAGGAGGATCAGACTTCTGTGCTAGTAAAGCAGAGTACAATATCGGCAAGCGCCCGCAATGGCATAGCTGGTGCCTATACCCACTAAAGGGCTCAGAAACAGTAGTGAGAGGTACAGAAGGACCAAGAACTTTCAAAAGGCAAGATATAGTGGATTTAAGACGGCTGGTTATTTATTTGAAGCATTGCTATACAGCCTCCTAAACTGTAGCTCTTGGTGCGATGTACATTAATACACAGGAATCATCATCATCATTTATTTATGTATTTACCTAATTTATATCCCAGCATGGTGTAGTGGTTAAGAGTGGTGGTTTGGAGCGGTGGACTTTAATCTGGAGAACCAGGTTTGATTCCCCACTCCTACACATGAGCGATGGAGCTAATCTCTTGCACCGGGTTGGTTTCCCCACTCCTACACATGAAGCCAGCTCGTTGATCTTGGGCTAGTCACAGTCTTAGAGCTCTCTCAGCCTCACCTACCTCACAGGGTGCCTGTTGTGGGGAGGGGAAAGGAAGGTGATTATAAGCCGGTTTGATTCTCCCTTAAGTGGTAGAAAAAAGTCATCATATAAAAACCAACTCTTCTTCTTTTCTCTCCAGTAGGAACCCACAGCAAGTCAGTGGTTCTGCTTTCCTCCATTTTATCCTCACAACAACCCTGTGAGGTAGGTTAGGGAGAGTTGGGTGACCTTGTGACTGGCCCAAGAGCACGCAGCAAGCTTCCATGATAGAGTGGGGATTCAAAGCTGGCTGTCCCAGATCCTAGCTCACCACTCTAATCACTACACCACTCCGGCTCTCAAAGCAGCCAACAACAATAAAAGTAAAGGACAATAATAACAAAAAGAATAAGACACCATCATCTTGCAGAGGGGGGAGAGTTAGCAAAGCAGTAGACACATCAACTTTCCCCTACACGTTGGTTTTACAATAGTGAGGAATTATTTTTAATGAGATTGCAAAGGTGATGACACCGCCAGTTAGATTTAGACCAGGGGTCTCAACTGCTATAAATCCAGCAGGGAAAAATGAAACAGTCTGAAATGAACCTGGGACAGCCCTCGAAACTCTCCCATGAATACATCACAGCTTCCCACTTCCTTTGTCCATCAGCTAGAAGTGAGTCACTCTAGACTATTTCAGAAATAATAGCCGAGGATTCTCTTTTGCTGCGGTCACCAATAAGAAAGGGGTGACACTCAGTAGGACATCCCATCTTTTCTATTCAACGATAAGTTGGCTCAGAAATATCAAGGAGCACAAGTCGTTCGCTGTATTGTGCTCTGTGCTGTTGAATCATTGCAATACTGACTTCATCAGAAGTTAGCAGAATAAAGCAGTTGACTGTCAAGCCGAGAACAGAAACATGAGGGTGGAATGAATGGCTGACCACAATGAGTGATGAATGCCTAATGATAAAACTATCAGCATGTCTGATTCAAAAAGCGCAGAAAACCTCTGGAAATATTGGCCATTAACACATGGATCGGTCCTAGTTGTTTTGTCCCTGTGATGTCACATGTTTGTTGATCCCACTTCCAAAAAATTTAATGCATGGCAAGCCGCCACGGCTCTGCGCTCCTCCACCATGCCGTCCCCCGGGTGGAGGCAAGGGGGGTCTGGCATCAGGTGGCTGGAGGAAGGAGGTAAGGGGAAGCCGGCGGCAGTTGGAGGCACAAAAGAGGGGAGAAAGAAAGAGGCTGCGGGGTCCAGGGACAGAAAGGGGCCACTGCTGCTGCTGCTGCCAAGATCAGGCAGTCTCCCAACGGGGAGTCGACCTGAGCACTAAAATGCACCAGCAAACTGTGAAATGCCACAAATCTTCCTTTTAGGGCTGTCAAAAACAAAAAAATTCGGTACAGTTCGGATTCAGCCGAATTTGACCCTTGTGGGTTCGGTACGTGCCGAAGTCCGAACTCCCCCGCTTCGGATCCCCGGTAATTCGGGGGGATCCGGAGTTCGGGGGGGAATTCGGCCCCAGCGCGCCTTCAGAGGGATTCCCTGAAGGCGCGCAGGGGCCCTTTAAACTGATCTGAGTCTCCCAGCTGGGAGGCACAGATCAGTTTAAAGGGCAGCCCGCCCCCCTTCAGCGGGCTCTGCTGGAGAGGCTCGGGCTGCCCTTTAAACTGATCTGAGCCTCCCAGCTGGGAGGCGCAGGTCAGTTTAAAGGGCAGCCCGCGCCTCTCCAGCGGAGCCCGCTGAAGGGGGGCGGGCTGCCCTTTAAACTCATCTGCGCCTCCCGGCCAGGAGGTGCAGATGAGTTTAAATGACAGCCCGCTCCCCTTCAGCGGGCTCCGCTGGAGAGGCGCGGGCTGCCCTTTAAACTCATCTGCGCCTCCCAGAGGCGCAGATGAGTTTAAAGGGCAGCCCGCCCCCCTTCAGCGGGCTCCGCTGGAGAGGCTCGGGCTGTCCTTTAAACTGATCTGAGCCTCCCAGATGGGAGGCCTCCCGGCCGGGAGGCACAGATGAGTTTAAAGGGCAGCCCGCGCCTCTCCAGCGGAGCCCGCTGAAGGGGGGCGGGCTGCCCTTTAAACTGACTTGCGCCTCCCAGCTGGGAGGCTCAGATCAGTTTAAAGGGCAGCCCGCGCCTTTCAGCGGGCTCCCCTGAAGGGGGGCCGAATTTATTCGCGAACTCCCGAACTCGCTGAATTCGGGGGCCCCGGTTGCCCGCCAGTTTTGAGTTCGGATCCGTCTGAACAGAAAATCACCGAATCAGGGGAAATTCGGTTGATTTTCAGTTCGTACCGAACCGAATTGACAGCCCTACTTCCTTTTATATCGCGGCAATGCAGGACTTGGAAGACCTGGAAAAGTTGCGAAATGAGGTGGGTTGATTACGCGCACGGGAGACTAACATGTGTGATGACTTTAGAGATTCACAACATTTGCTGGAGGATAGCCAGACAAAACAGCCATGTGTTTTCGACCATTGTCTAGGAAAGTCAGTTCTCCACATCCTCTGAAGTTTGGCTTCCAGAAAACCCAAGTGATGTAAGTCAGTGGCTTGTAAATCAGACCAAGCTTGTGTTGGATAGTGGTTAGAATGTCTGTCTCAGACTGAAAAGCCTTGGGAACAGCCATGAGACTCACTGGGCCAGTCACATATTCCCAATCTAGCCTACCCCACAGGGTTGTTGTGAGAATAAAATTAGAGGTGGGAGAACCATGGTTACATATGAGTTCCTTAAAGGAAAGGGGGGATGAAAATGTGGCAGGTCAATGGGGGGAAATGGGTAGGAATGGAATGCTATAGCAAACAAATTTCAGAATTCATCTTAGAAATTCTTCTAGCTAAACTGGAATGCAGAAGGAGTGAAAGGAGAACTTCCAGAATGATTTGGAAACAGAATGAGTGGGAAATCTACTCATCCCTATTTAATACCAAAACAAGGTGAAACTGTAGACCAAAAAAAGTTGGTAGCCAGGTTAGCCCATAGCAAAATGCAAACCACAAATCCATGTAATGCCTTTTGAATAAAAGGTATTACCTGGATTGTTGTTAACATTTAACCATTTGCTCATAAAAAGATGATGTCCATGATCATTTAATAGCTAACATGGTGCAGGGGTTAAGAGCAGTTGACTCTAATTTGGAGATAGATCACGATCTGGAGATAGATCACAATAGCTCTAATCTGGAGAATCAGGTTTGATTCCCCACTCCTCCACATGAGCGGCGGACTCTAATCTTGTGAAGTGGGTTGGTTTCCCCACTCCTACACATGCAGCCTGCTGGGTGACCTCGGGCTAGTCACAGCTCTCTTCAAGCTCTCTCAGCCCCACCTACATCACAATATGTCTGTTGTGGGGAGAGGAAGGAAAGGCAATCGTAAGCCAGTTTGAGACTCCTCAAAGGCAGAGAAAATCGGGGTATAAAATCAACTCCTCCTCCTTCTCCTTCTTCTCTGGCCCTGGCTGCATTGTAAGCTACACCATTGTGGCAACCAGAATTTCACATTAATATCATCCCACTTTTTCAAGCCTCTTTGTTTGACATGCTTCCGATTTATTGGATTTGTAAAGGGTGACCTTAAATATCTCCTTGCTACTAATTCCTTCAAGTGTTTGAATCAGCAAATATGGTATGTCCATATTTTGCATTATATACCGTAGGCTGTTTTAATCTGTGTAGGCCATTTCAACGATATTAACACTGTAGGCAAAACTGGTACGAAAAGTTTAAATGTCAGAGACAGAGTTTTTTTTCCATATGAGATCTAGTGCAAACAAAGCATTTCCATGTTCCCGGAGTACTGAGGCATAAAATGCCCGCCAACATCCAAGGAACCAAATGCCCATGAATCCGAAATAAACAAGAGCAGAATTTATGACAGTATTTCCAAACACACGCCCTATTGCAGGCTAGTTCAGCAGCAGAACACTATGAAATTTAAGCCGGGGGAGGGGCCTCATTGCACAATAAATGTGCTACAGCTGTGTCATCAAATTATATTTCTGCTAATTCAGTTGCATGTGTCATGGGCAGCCCTTTTGTATTTCCTCCACTATCTCCCTCAGCTTTTGACAACATGCCCACACTAAAGCTATGGAACCGAATCCGCAAGACAAATGTAAGTTTAACAAGTTTAAGTCAAAACTCTTATAACATACAGAACAAAACAGCTAAGATGTATATAGTTATCACAGAAACTTGCAATAGGTACAGCCTCTATGCATTTAAGGAAGCAGTTGGTTCTTACTTGAAACAACTCGTGAGCCAAATTATACACATCAAGCTATTTTATACTGAATCGGACCCTTTGTCCATCAAGATTAGTACTGTCTACTCAGACTGGTAGTGGCTCTCCGGTCTTCCACATCGCCTACTGCCTGGTCCTTTTAACTGGCGATGCCAGGGATGGAACCTGGGACCTTCTTTATACAAAGCAGAGGCTCTTCCACTAGGGTTGGCAACCTCCAGGTAGTAGCAGGAGATCTCCTGCTATTACAACTGATCTCTAGCCGATAGAGATTAGTTCACGAGGAGAAAATGGCCACTTTGCTATTTGGACTCTATGGCATTGAAGTCCCTCCCCAAACCCCATCGCCCTCAGGCTCTGCATCAAAAACCTCCCACCTAAGGCAAAGAGGGACCTGGCAACCCTATCTTCCACTGACTTGCAGTCCCTCCCCAAGCCAAGTCCAACTCCTCCAGTCCATGTGCCAGATTCTTCTAAGGGGCTCCTCTTGTGTAAAAAAGGAACAAACTGGACATCACAGAATCCAGGATAGGTCTTCAGTTTGATTATTATCGCCCTGAAATAACAATGTGATTACACATAAAATTCCAGCCATACTAAATTTACCCCTCCTTTTCCAATTAATTTTTCACATATATAATGCCAATTACATTATTCAAGGTGATAATAATCCAGAATTTTATATAGCATCGTAATTATGCCAATAGAGGTTTGTGTTTGTTTGTGTTTGTGTTATATAGCTCCCTAGCTTAAGATTTAAAGACTCTCCCTGTTGTACTAGCCAACATTCGCTTACTCCACCTTGACTGGGCCAAACTAATTTGTTCCTGAGGGTTATGTAGGGTTGCCAACCTCCAGGTACTGGCTGGAGATCTCCTGCTATTACAACTGATCTCCAGCTGATAGAGATCAGTTCACCTGGAGAAAATGGCCACTTTGGCCATTGGATTCTATGGCCTTGAAGTTCCTCCCCTCCCCAAAACCCGCCCTCCTTCACCCCAAAAACCTCCTGCCGGTTGTGAAGAGGGACCTGGCAACCCTAGGGTTACGTGCTCACTTGAAAAATATAACTCGGGACCAGTACCAGGGTACATTTGGGGTTTAAATCAGGCATTCAGATGTACATGAATATAAGCATTACAGGTCCCCCCTCCCCAAAAAATCATGTGTAGACTGTACGCAAATTGTACAAACATTCATTGTAATGTGAATACAGGCTAGTGGAGAGAGAAAACAGCTCTTTGCTTTGGTTACCCCCTCCTCCTCAATTTAGCCCCCCCCTCTCTCTCATATCTATTTGGCTCAATTATGCTTTTAGAATTTGAAGGCAGCATATTTCTTAGATTTAAGTTCATTATTGGTAATAGCTTTATTTCCTTTAATCATCTGGTCCCCACTATGATGGAGTTTTTAAGTCTTGCAAGCAGTGTAAAGGCTGAGTAGAAATGCTTTAAAATCAATCAATCCATGGTGGCTAAGGGCCAAATTACACATTACGTGGAAGATCTATGATCAGGTCTCCCAATACTTTCTTTAACATTAAAAGTAATCATGGCAGGGTGGGGAGGGGAACAGCAATTTGGGCCCCAGCCATAACACTAGGGGAAGATGTTATCCTTTCTTCCCTATGCCATTTCCATAATAACCATCCCCCCCCCTTCAGCTGCTACTAACTTCAGGGGTGGGGACAACACTACCTCCTTTCCAGCTGATTTTTCGAATCTGGCTAAAAAGGAGTGTGAGGAGGCAACTAAAATTAGGGTTGCTAGCTCTAGGGTGGGGAATTCCTAGAGATTTTGGGATGAAGCCTGCAGAGGGGAGGGTTGCCAGCTCTGGGATGGGAATAGAGTTGCCAACCTCCAGGTACTAGCTGGAGATCTCATGCTATTTCAACTGATCTCCAGCTGATAGAGATCAGTTCCCCTTGAGAAAATAGCCAAATTGGACTCTATGGCATTGAAGTCCCTCCCCTCCCCAAACCCCACCCTCCTCAGGCTCCTCACCCTCCTCAACCTTCCGTTGGTGGCAAAGAGGAACCTGGCAACCCTATTCACAACCAAGTGGCAATTTGAATTCAGTTGCCCCCCCAAGGACTCATCTAGCAATCAAGCCACTATTCCACATTGTCTCTCTCATTAAAGACCCCCTACTGTGGGAGTTGCAAGGTGGAACCTCACTCATAAAGCAAGCTCATAAAACTACCCTTTATTTATTCCAATGTGCTAAAACTTGAAAAGTCTGGGAGAAAACTCAAGAATGGCAAGAAGTTAGGGTTGCCAGGTCCCTCTTCGATACCAGTGGGACTTTTTGGGGCAGAGCCTGAGGTGGGCGGGGTTTGGGGAGGGACTTCAACGCCATTGAGTCCAATTGCCAAAGCAGCCATTTTCTCCAGGTGAACTGATCTCTATCGGCTGGAGATCAGTTGTAATAGCAGGAGATCTCCAGCTAGTACCAGGAGGTTGGCAACCCTACTAGAAGTTCAATAATAGGTGCTAACAGTGAGCTGCCACCTCACCCCCCACCCCCAGCTCAATTCAGAGTCACCATTTTACAATCCTTTGCATGGAGCATTCATGGAAAGTTCATCATTTTTCTGACAGGAGGGTCACATACCTGTGGATGGAGTTGCATGCAAATAGATAGCCAGGCAACCCCCACCCCCAGGGAATTGTGGTTTGGCTTGGTACCGCATGTATGATGCCGTTATGGTGAAACTGGAAATCTTCTTCTGCAGTTGATTTTTGCCAGCGGCTTTTCCACGTAAGGATGAGACACGGAACGCTGCTATTCCACATGAAGATAGGCTCCGATCAGCCGGCATGGAGTAGACAGAGATACTCAGGTCTATTTAGCTGGGGCTCAAGAGTTAACATTAGCAAACCATTGCCCTGTGCAGCCGCATTTCAGAACTCGGTCTCTTGAATACCAACCATCATGTGCAAACTCTCGTCCAATCTGGAGACTTGTGGAGGAAATGGCGTTTGATTCATAACACATCCCAGTGTTACAAGCTAGACAAAAATCATATCCCAAACAAGGGGATTCCAATCTTCTGTGCCGTTCCTCCCAGATACATAGGATTGTCAACCTCCAGGTGGTGGCTGGAGATCTCCTGGGATTACCACTGAGCTCCAGGCAATAGAGATCAGTTCATCTGGAGAAAACATAGGGTTTCCAAGTGCCCGGTGGTGGCGGGCAAACCCCCGCCAATCCACCCAGCTGCCCGCCAACCAGCTGAGGGTCAGAGGGCAAATGTGCACGCGTCCCTGCACACCGCGGCATGTCACTTCTGGTTTACACCTGGAAGCGCCACATTGCGAGGGGCCTTTTACCACTCAAACTCCCAGTTTGAATGGTAAAAGGCCCCTTGCAATGCATTTACACCCAGAAGTGCCGCATTGCAAGGGGCCCTTTACTGGGAGTTTGAGTGGTAAAAGGCCTCTCACGATGCAGCACTTCCAAATGTAAACCGGACGTAGCGCACGCGCGTCAGCACAGCCATGTACGCACGATACCCTCAGCTCTGCCCCAAAAGCCTCCCACCAGAGGAGAGGGGGGACCTGGCAACCCTAAGAAAACAGCAACTTTGGAAGGTGGACTCTATGGCAGGGGTGTTGAACTCAATTGTTATGAGGGTCAGATATGTCATAAATGTCATTTGGTTGGGCAGGGCCATGCCTTGCCAGCCCAGATCAACGGGGGGGGGGGCTGCCTTGGTTGGCTCGTGGGCTGGATAAGAGCTCTCAGGGGGCAGGATCTGGCCTGTGGGCCTAATGTTCAACACCTCTGCTCTATTATACCCCATTGTAGTCCGTCCCCTTCCCAAACCCCGCCCTCATCAGGCTCCACCACCAAAACCTCCATGCTGTATCCCAACCCAGAGCTGGCAACCCTACCGATATTGATGATTATATTTCATTGCTGTATAGGGCAAGGCGTACTAGGAGACCTCACCAAGAAATTTCTTAGGGACGTAGATTCCAGGACGACCATATCTTGTTTCCAGCCTGCATTTCGGTCCATTATTAACGATGACCCTACCCCCCACCCCAAAGTCCTATCTAAAACAAGACTTTCTGCTTCAGGTGTGAAAACGTCTACTGCCGGTTGGCACCGCTGCCAGAAGAACCCAGTCCAATCAATCCTTGTTTCCCCATACTGTGGCGGAATACAAACCTTTGCCCACAAACTTGCTAATGGCTGGCTAATGAAGTTTGGGCTGTTAGGATAAACGCCGGCTTCACAATCAGCCACTATTGTGTGGTTTTGCCTCTTCCTCCAGCACTTTGCCAATCACCATTACGCCACTCAAGGCAATTGTTCATCAGAGATTTTTTTTTAAGCCCCTAAAGGACACTTCAAAGCTTAAAGGCCATTTCAATCCAAAATATATGGGGAGAGCGGGGAACAAATGATAGGATTACGGACAAGCAGCCTAAGGACTCCAAAAAATGTTCAAATGGTTTCCGTAAATGGGGGGCGGGGCGAGCATCAAGGATGAACAGAAGGCAAGAGAGAAAACGCCATCAAGTGCTTTGTTTGTGGGTGATAATGGATGTGTGTGTTAACAATAAGGGGGAACAAGGCAGAAGCGGATACAGGAGTGTGTGTGTGTGTTTGTGTAAGTAATAAAGAAGCATTCAAACACATCCCCCCAGCCTGCAGACTCCACAATAAAAACCGAGTAAAAACAGTGCAATCCAATTTTTCAAGATGGTGGATGCATAGCGGTAGAATAGCTGGTCCTGTGCTCTATCGGTTACCTAGTTGGCATTGTGTCTGGTGTAGGGTTGCCAACCTCCAGGTAGTAGCTGGAGATCTCCTGCTATTACAACTTATCTCCAGGCGATAGAGATCCGTTTGCCTGGAGAAAATGGCCGCTTTGACAATTGGACTCTATGGCATTGAAGTCCCGCTCCCAAAGGGGAGGGGAGGGACTTCAATGCCATAGACTTCAATTGCCAAAGTGGCCATTTTCTCTAGGTGAGCTCATCTCTGTCGCCTGGAGATCAGTTGTAATAGCAGGAGAACTCCAGCTAGTACCTGGAGGCTGGCAACCCTAAAGATCCCCAAAGTCTCTTCTGTGTTAAACAAGCCTTCTTCACAGTTAGTTATCACCCCCTTCACAAAGGCTGTTCCTCAGGAATCCTCAAGGGAGAACGTAAGTTGGGGTAGGACGGAGTACTGGTAAGAAATAGGAACCTTCCATCTATTAGTTTGAGGTCCTGCTAGGAAATGTGCCTTCCTTTTACTGGGAGAGAATACCCATTTGCATGTCAGTTTGTGTAAGAGAGCCAGTGTGGTGTAGTGGTTAAGGTGTCAGACTAGGACCTGGAAAACCATGGTTCAAATCCACACTCATGCCATGGAGACCTTGGGCCAGTCACACATGCTCAGCCCTGACCCTGGCTAGTATTTGGATGGGTCCTTAGACCAAGCATAAAATGTTTGCAGTTGCATGGAGTACCCAAACCGGCAGTATAAAACAATACATTTGATTAAAAGACTATACAAAATATTACTCTCTTTAAAAACTGGTCAACAATATAAATTTAAACAATCAATCCCATCTACAACTTTTCATTTCTATTTAGATTTCCAAAAATTAAATACTATTCCATAAAATTTGGCCACCTACTTTGTTACCTGAGAAAATTCATCCTTAAGAAGGATGTTAACTTTAACGGATTCAGAATAACCAGGGCTCTTTCTTAAAAGAGGGCCAAGAAACTTCTCCCTGTCCTCCTTATAGTACCTACACCTGAGAAAGACATATTCCAGAGTTTCTGGTTAACCGGTATTGCAGGGACAGAGCTTTTGGGCATGAGCATTATTCACCACACGTATAAAGAAAAAATCAAGTGAACAGTGTCCACAGATTGTACATGTAACTTGTGAACAGGGCTAAACGGTAAAGTTGGCCATGTAAAGGCACTGTCATGCTCTATTAGCACCATGTGTGCATGTGTGCCTTCAAATCAGAGCTAATTTATGGCGACCCCATGGGGTTTTCAAGGCAAGAGACTTTTGGAGATGGTTTGCCACTGCCCGCCTCTGTGTGGGCTGAGAGAGTCCTGAGAGAACTTTGACTGGCCCAAGGTCACCTAGCAAGCTTCATGTGGAGGAGTGGACAATCGAACCCAGTTCTCCAGATTAGAATATTGTCAAAGGCTTTCACTGTCAGAGTTCATTGGGTCTTGTAGGTTATCTGGGCTGTGTGACCGTGGTCTTGGTATTTTCTTTCCTGACGTTTCGCCAGCAGCTGTGGCAGGCATAGCTGCTGGCGAAACGTCAGGAAAGAAAATACCAAGACCACGCTCACACAGCCCAGATAACCTACAAGAACCAATCTCCAGATTAGAGTCCACTAATCTTAACCACTGCACCATGCTGGCTCTCTATTATTGGTACTATGAGATGCATGAAAAAGGTGCAGTTTTTCCCATACAATGATCCTCCTATCATAGAATCATAGAGATGGAAGACACCACCAGGGTCATCTAGTCCAACCCCCTGCACAATGCAAGAAATTCACAATTACCTCCCCACCACACACACACACCCCAGTGACCCCTACTCCATGGCCAAAAGATAGCAAAGATGCCCTCCCTCGCATCATCTGCCTAAGGTCATAGAATCAGCATTGCTGACAGATGACCATCTAGTCTCTACTTTAAAAGTTCCAGGGAAAGAGAGCTCACCACCTCCCGAGGAAGCCTGTTCCACTGAGGAACCGCTCTAACTCTTAGTAAGTTCTTCCTAATGTTTAGACGGAAACTCTTTTGATCTAATTTCAACCCGCTGGTTCTGGTTCGACCTTCTGGGGCAACAGAAAACAACTCTGCACCATCCTCTATATGACAGCCCTTCAAATACTTGAAGATGTTCATCATATCACCTCTCAGTTGTCTCCTCTCCAGGCTAAACATACCCAACCTTTCTTCATAGGACTTGTCTCCAGACCCCTCACCATCTTTGTTGCCCTCCTCTGGACATGTTCCAGCTTGTCTACATTCTTCTTAAATTGCCCATCAGAATGGAGGATGTGGATAGGGTAAGAAAGACTGCTGTGATTGGCTGTGCCCATGTGGTTCCAGGTTTCCAAATGTCCCCATGACAATGTCTCAAGAGGTAAGGGGAAAGCCAACCCTTCTCCATGCAGGGGCCTCGTCCTCTCACACAAAGCCAAGAGGGAGTGGGGCATGTTATGCAGAAAGGCAGACTCCAAGGGAGCGAAGGATTATTTCCATTTCTGCTGAAGCTGCAAATCTCTCCATCCCTCTGGGGAAATGAAAAACCCTGGATGCTGCAAAACATTCACATCTGGTTCACTGTGGAAGAGTCCCTCCGACTCTGCACAGGCATCAGAGGACAAGGGAGCTGCGAGCGTTCCCTTTTTTAAAAAAAAAAATTCAATTGGACTGACACTCTGAAGATCCAATTTAAATTGCATCATGGCACAATCCCTTGCAGTCAAAACCAATGTACCAGCATTCCTGGCCAAGGATTACCTATGCTGTCAGACTCTGAGAAGGAATAAACAAAGCTCTATCTGCTGGGTTCGGCAAGAGGAACTGCAAATCGAATGCAGTTTGGGGGGATTGTTTCTTGATGGGAAAGTCGCCCAGTCTTGTTTAAAACATATACAAAATAATTTGCAATAATTGCCCTTGCCTAAATAGATGGCAAACCAATAAATGAAGATAACCGTGTATAAAATGATGGATTAAGATAGACTTTAGGGCAATATAAAATAATTGGAGTCTTTATTGCCAGCGCCGCTAACGTGTTTTAATGGGAAGGTACGTGGTACATCCTTGCAACAGTGACGGAAAGGTAAATTAATCTTTATGTATCATCATCAAGCAGTGTAAACATGACCAAGCTTAATTGCAAAATAATAGATTGTTAAGTGCCGGCCCCGAAAGAGGTGCGCTCTCTTTCATGCAAGTGATTACATTCCAGATTATCAACACGGGGAAGAATCCTCCAAAGGCTCTGGGGCTTGAGCAATCAAATGGGATTCTGGTGTTGTGTAGACGGAGAGAAGAGTAACTGTGGAGAGCCAGAGAGGGAGCGGCATTGTGCTCAAGGGGAAATCCAAGGTGCAACAGCATGTTAAATGCGGGGCTGATTAAATGCAAGGACGGGGAGGGAGGCCATTTAACCTCAGAGTTAGACGCTTGTTCACTGTTTGGCATTTGAGAAGTTTTGCAACTTGATTTTATGCTTTTCACTATCAGACTAAAATGTGATACACTTTCTTATCTTAGAGGTGCAAATTGAAGTAAAGAAGAGGTGCAATTTATTAAAACACTTTTTTTGATAACTGGTATAGATTCTGTCACTCTGGGTGCTTTTTTATTAAGAAGAAGGAGGAGGAGGAGGTTTTTATATGCCAGCTTTCTCTACCACTTAAGGAAGAATCACACCGGCTTACAATCACCTTCCCTTCCCCTCCCCACAACAGATACCCTGTGAGGTAGGTGAGGCTGAGAGAGCTCTAAGAGAACTGTGACTAGCCCAAGGTCACCCAGCTGGCTTCATGTGGAGGAGTGAGGAATCAAACCGAGTTCTCTAGATTAGAGTCCACCGTTCCTAACCACCACTCTTAACCACTACACCACGCTGGCTGTCCAGCATGCCCCAAATGCTGGAACTGGCCCAGACTGCTTTGGACCTCTGAGAAGGCTTGGTCAAGTGTCTTGAAGTCTTCAGTGGTGCATTTGGTGGCGGTTTGCTCAGGGAGAACTGAACACACTTCTCAGGAGTCTTTACTGGGATTATCCTATTCCTGTTTCCCCTATCGGGGCAGGCCAATTTGCATACCCTGCAAGTAGTTTGCCAGTCATGAAAATCGAGCACATTCACTGTGGAATTGCCTGCTGGTCACTTTGTATCTGCTCCTGGCAGCTACCCCACAAAGTTGGGGAAGGATGAGAAAATATCTCTTTATACTTGACCCTTTGCTCAGGCCAAGATTCGATCAAACTTTCTTATCAAGGCCAAACTAGATCAGACACTAGGAATTCTGGGTTTGGCATTCTCACTTGTTGGGAACTTTTTTGTAAATATGTGGTAAGCTGCAGTACTGCACTTCAAGCTTTGTTCACAACCTGAGTTCGATCCCGATGGAAGTCAGTTTCAGGTAGCCGGCTCAAGGTTGACTCAACCTTCCATCCTTCTGAGGCCGGTAAAATGAATACCCAGCTTGCTGGGGGTAAAGTGTAGACAACTGGGGAAGGCAATGGCAAACCACCCCATAAACAAAGTCTGCCTAGTAAACATTGTGATGTGACGTCACCCCATGGGTCAGTAATGACCTGGTGCTTGCAGAGGGTACTACCTTTACCTTTAAGGGCTTGACAGGGCATGATAGACCATTTTCTGTTTCTGAAACAGACCCTTGTGCTGCTATTTTCCCCACTGAGGGAAAAATGCAGGTAATGTACAGCGGGAGACAGGAACTCTCTGGGACCAGTTCAAGTCAGGAAAGCACCATAGGAAGGAAGGGTTAAATCCACTCTTTTTCAGTCCAGATTCAAATCAACCTGCACAATCTGGGGAGGAAAATGCTCGGGAGTTCTGAAATCAAAACTCCTAGAGTCTCGTTCGGTTTGATTTCTCAATATATAAAAAACCTTCCCCGTTTCCACCTTTTAATTATTTCTGATTCCTGCAAACAGCATAATGATCCCACAGCTAGAGAGGAAATGAGGTATGACAGAACAATCCCTATGTTAAGACAATATATTCTGAGCATTGCAACAAAGCACATCTCATTAGATTTCAACCAACCATTGTTCTCTTTGGCCACAGGCAGAGATATTGCTTTAATTTATTTTGAAGTCACTGTGCTTCCCCGGCCAGTTTGAATAAGCTGGCTTTGCAAATAACAAATGCTCAGCAAAGCAGTGAGATCTGAACATGCATGTACCCAGCATGTTCTAGCAGGCCCATTCAAGAGAAGGTCAGCAAGGAATAGGACACCCCTAGCTTTTGAAGCTCAGAGACATGGGCAGTTTTAGTCAATGGGCGACAAGGACAGCTGCCTTCGTCCCCACATTTGGGGAGCCCCAACCCCTCACAGCCCCACTCCCAAAGGAAGGGGAAAGAAGAGAGGATTCCCACTTCCCCTTCCATCTGCTCTTTCTGGGACTTGGGCAGTTGTAGGGTTGCCTGGTCCCTCTTGACCACTAGCAGGAGGTTTTTGGATAGGAGCCTGAGGAGGGTGGGATTTGGGGAGGGGAGGGACTTCAATGCCATAGAGTCCAATGGCCAAAGTGGCCATTTTCTCCAGGGGAACGGATCTCTGTCACCTGGAGACCAGTTGTAATAGCAGGAGGTCTCCAGCTAGTACCTGGCGGTTGGCAACCCTAGGCAGCTGGCTTCTGAAGACAGCAGTGACCCCTGCCCACCATGCACAGGGTGAGGGACCCCCACAGCTTGGCCCTGGAGGGGGGAGCCCTGGGCAAAAAGTCTAAGATGGGACCTCAGAATCACTAAGGCTGCCCCTGCTCCAAGCCGTAATAAAAATTTAAAATGACATATATGATGCACATCAAAACAAGTTGTGAAAGTTATTGTACATCAAAAAATTAACAAGTGTCTAAATTTGAGGTCCGCTTTGAACTTGGGTCTGAGGCCAAATGGTCCTTCTTGACCCTTTCTTATTGGCCCTCTGTTCTTATTGGCCCTCCTAGAAAGGGCAAGTACAGAACTCCCAGCTGGATCATGAGTAGGAACTGGAACCTGGGCAAATACAATTATAAAATCTGTAACTGCTAATGTTGTCAAAGAACAACAACAACATCAAGGTAAAAGATGCAAATGAGTCCTACGCAGAGCTACACCCTTCTAAATCCATTGAAGTTAATGGGCTTTTAAGGGTGTAACTCTGTTTAGGATTGCTCTATGGGAGAACTTACCTGAAAATCATACCTTCCAACACCCCCCCCCCAAAAAAAAAAAACCTCAGCTCTGTTGGTTCCCTTGAAATGAACAACTGTATTCCCAGCAAACTTTTACCAGGCCCAATGGCACCTGAAATAGTGTCAGGAAATGGAGGTAGGGAATTGGGGAGCAAGCCAGCATCATCTGGATTTTACTGGAAGTGACATCATGGATTCTCTTGGGTTTTCAAAAACCATAGAGTCTTACCATAGAGTTTTTTTTCTAAATCCTAGAGTGTCCTGTGATCTCATGCCCAATTTTTAACAGAGGTGATATCAGCGTTCCAGAACCTTGATGGGAAACCCTCTTCTGTTTGAAGATGAGCAGTGACTTCATGATACGTTCCCAATAATTATCAGTTTGATTAGGATCAAGTTAGGAAAGTATATATGAAGCTGGGGAGTGCTGATTGTATCATCTACGGAACCCAGTATGTTTCAAGCTATTTGATGCTCTTCCTTGATCTGTTTATTCTTGGAAACAACTCCATGTGGAACAATTAAACTGTGGATGGCCCTCACCCTACAGCAAATGCCCTTCATTCATTGGCTCCTCCTAATGCTAGCAACCCCCAGGAAGAAATAAGCTGTAGCTATCCATCACTTCCTGCTTCTCTATCCCTAGGAGTGGCAATCTCATGCACTTCTCAGGGAGCAGGTTTTGAGGAAGACTTTCCTTTGCCTGAGACCCAGAAGGGATGCTATCAGTCAGAGTAGGCAACACTGAACTAGATGGACCAATGGCTCAGTTGGTGAGAAACATCATTGGTTTTAAAGTTCTGAAACAAACGTTGTTAAGGATCAGGCTACAAAGCTAAAAGTTCCTGGTTTAACAGAAGGAGAACAGCCAGTTTTGACCAGCAGATGCCTTTTTCAAGAATGTGAAATGATACTACTTTGAATTTGTGAATTTACCACAAGTGAGGTTGCTAGCACTGTCTTGACAAATGCTGGGAGATTTTGAGGGTAGTGCCAGCAGAGGGTGAAATTTGGGGTGGACATAACATCACTTTTGGGTAACACTCTAGGAATTTCTCTTAATCTCTGAGGTAAAGACCACAGACACATGGGGATATTCCTAGAACGTCACTGTGGAGGCCATTTTGTGGCTATTTTTTCTCCACTCCTTAGCTTCTCAAGGGCAGGGGATTGGGGCTGAGGCTTTGCCTGCCACGGATGGGCAAATGGCAAAACTAGTTCCAGCTCAGTAGACCCTATCCTCAATTCTAATTGATTTGTCTGGCTACTCATTTCATCAGTGGCTGGACTTTAGAAAGTTCAGAAGAAGCTACAGAGAAAGACTAGAAAGGGTTTGATTTATCTGTGTTGGATACTTCATAGTATCATAAGCCAGACTTGGAAAGACTGAGAAAGAAGTATGAAATGTACCAAAGGACCAATTGTTTAAAATATATTTAAAAGCTCTTTTTTTCCTTTATCTTTGGATTCATTTGTGTGATATCGCCTTTTTACACGAGCCTTACTTTTTTTTTCATCTTCATTTCTTTGAAGAATAACACTTTTTCCCCCTGAGATAAAACTGTTGATTTTAATCAGGAACCAAAATGTCACCATCCACTTTGCAAAAAGATTCTAAAAGGCCAATTAAGGAGAAGCCACTCCATCCATCTCAATCAGCGCACTCATCGTGTATAGATCGGACTTTGATTATAAAGTTATCTCCAGTAATTTCACAACATTAACCTTCTTTACGCCCTATAAGATTGTTCCTGACATGTTATTTTTCATAGCGTGCGATCATTTGTTAGGTTAACTTCTATTGGTCAAGGCATCTGTTGGTTTGCCAAGCTTTTCCCCAGGAAGAATGAGAAATTTTAAAAGAAACATTAAAAAAATTAAAAGCAGGTAAAAATCAGTCTCCAGAGGTGGATCCATTAATTGTTGCAGATTAATCACCTGACCCTGCAAATGGCAGATTAAAGATTGGCTTCAGGGAGGGTGTAAACTCGAGGTGGTCCCATCTGCAATTGTTCAATTGTTTAAAAAACGACCAGGATTTGGCTTCCTAATTGCCTGGGCCTGGTGGGGAATTCCTTGCCCGAATCCTCTGCCCCAAGAAACTATAGAGCAGGTGAAAAAAATGGCCTCCATACCAACACTCTAGAAATTTCCCCTAGCCTCTATGGTATTCACCATAGAGATTAGGGGAAATTCCTACAGCAGCACAAATAAGTGTCATCGCATCCTCCCTAAACTGCAGCTTCCCCTGGCAGTGCCATCCATATCTCCCAGAATTTTCCTACGCATGTCCTGGATGCCAATGATGTTACATATTGATAGGCCAATTCCCTGAATGCTCAAAGAGGCTTAAAATAAACAACACTCAAATAAAACTATGACAAGTTTTGAAATAGCTGCATTGGATGCCCATTTCTTCCTGAGCCCAATTCAGCTTCCTTTTTAGTGGAGTGGGACCAGGTGAAAGTATTCTATTTTTATGGGAATGTGGTAAAATTGCCAGCTCTGGATTGGGAAATTCTTAAGATTTGGGAATGTCGCCTAGGGAGGGTGCAGGTTGGAGAGAGAAGGGACCTCAGCAGGGCATAATTAGGGTTGCCAACCTCCAGGTAGTAGCTAGAGATCTCCTGCTATTACCACTGATCTCAGCTGATAGAGATCAGTTCACCTTGAGAAAATGGCCTCTTTGGCAATTGGACTCTATGACATTGAAGTCCCTCCCCTCCCCAAACCCTGCCCTCCTCAGGCTCCACCCTAAAAATCTCCAGGTATTTCCCAACACAGAGCTGGCAACCCTAGGCATAATGCAATAGAATGTACCCTCAAAAGCAGCCATTTTCTCCAGGAGGACTGATCTTTACAGTCTGGAGATCAGTTACAATTCTGAGAGATCTCCAAGCCGCACCTGGAATCATGTAAATGAAGGGGGGAAGCATCCCTTTACTACTCCGATAGTTCATGGGGAAATATTTACCGACCCTTGCCCCCCCCAATTCTGTTCATAATATCAACAAAGTTTTGCTGCTATTATGTTCGTTGTAAGTTGCCAAGCAGGATAGGAATGAGAAGGAATTTAGACAAAGACTTGAAAATAAAGGGGGCGCACAGAAAATAAGAACGTGGAGAGAGAAAAGAAGGCAGATTGTGAAAGGAAGAGTGCAAAATGAAGGAGGAGAAAAGTGTGGGAAAGCAGAAGAGAAATGAAGGAGAAGAGAAGGAAAGGTGGTGTTGTTACATCGCACTAAGTGGACAACCCCTTTGCGAGATCTGGTTGAGCAGACAAAACGATGGAGCTGGGTGGAAGGAAAGGAAGAAGGAAACAGGCTGCTGGAAACCAACCTTGTTAGGAGGCTGCAGCCTGGCAATGACCATAGCATAGGGTTGCCAGGTCCTTCCGAGCCACTGGCAGGGGATAGGGGTAGGGTTGCCAACCTCCAGGTACTAGCTGGAGATCTCCTGCTAATACAAGTGATCTCCAGCTGATAAAGGTCAGTTCACCTGGAGAAAATGGCTGCTTTGGCAATTGGACTCTATGACATGGAAGTCCCTCTACTTTCCAAGACCTGCCCTCCTCAGACTCTGCCCCCAAAACCTCCTGCCGATGGCAAAGAGGTACCTGGTAACCATAGATGGGGGGGGGGGTAGGGTTACCAGCGCCAGGTTGGAAAACTCTTGGAGATTTGGGGATGGAACCTGGAGAGGACAGGGACCTCAGTGGGGTACAATTAGGGTTGCCAGGTCCCTCTTCACCATTGGAGGGAAGTTTTTTGGGCGGAGCGTGAGGAGGGTGGGGTTTGGGGAGGGACTTCACTGCCATAGAGTCCAATTTGCAAAGGGGCCATTTTCTCCAGGGGAACTGATCTCTATTGGCTGGAGATCAGTTGTAATAGCAGGAGATCTCCAGCTAGTGCCTGGAGGTTGGCAACCCTAGGTACAATACCATACAGCCCCCCCCCCTCCAAAGCCATTTCCTCCAGGTGAACTGATCTCTGTAGGCATCAGATGAGGTGTAATTCCTGGAGATCCCCAGGTCCTAACTGGAGGCTGGCATCCCTATTGTAGCAGCCACCAGCTGCGCTTGATGGTCTTGGCTTGCTCCAATACTAGCTTGGTTGATGGGCTTAGCAGCATCTTGTGAAAGGCGAGAGTTTGCCTCAGCCTCCTTGTGGCAAAGTTTGCAGAAAGGAGTGGTGAGCAAATAGTCAGAGCTGCTGCCGCCTCTCCTGCATCTCTTTCGACTGCAGCGCAGAACTGCATTAAAAGTAAAAGTAAACTGACATGCATTTGCTGAACGCAGCATGATTCTGGCTTCACAGGCCCGTGATCTGACTTGGGGACCCTGAATTTTTTACCCCCTGTCCCCTCCTCTGAGCAGCCCCAGATCTGGCCACAGTGAGCCATGCTCTGATCACATCCGTGCCAGTTTACTGTAATGCGCTCTCGGTGGACCTGGTTGCCTTTGAAAATGGCCCACAAACTTGAATTGGTCCAAAATATGGTGGCTTGGCTATTGTTAGGGATTGTTTACAGGTAGAGTTGACAGCTCCGGGTTGGGAAATACCTACAGATTTTCGGAGTGGATCCTGAGGTGAGTGAGGTTTAGGGAGGGGAGGGACTTCAATGCCATAGAGTCCAATTGCCAAAGTGGCCATTTTCTCCATTTTCAGCTGGAGATCAGTTGTAATAGCAGGAGATCTCCAGCTAGTGCCTGGAGGTTGGCAACTTTAAGCAAATGGTTCGAAAATGGCTGGTTCAGCCAGAGCTCATTGTTTCCAACCAATTTCATTTCACGCCCTCTCTTTGTGCAAGGCCTAGGCTGGTTAGTCTGCAGTGTTCTTTTTTCAGCCCCTCTGTGGCTCAGTGGGAGAGCACCTCCATGGCATACAGAAGGTCTCTGGTTCAGTCCCCAGCATCTCCAGTTAAAAGGATCAGGTTATAAGTAAGGTGAATACGATGTGAAATGGCAAGCTGCGATGCTTCATCAGGTAAGGAACGCAGAGCTGATTCACAAAGAGATACAGGAAAGAGAGAGGAGGGCCAGATCACTTGTGTGGGGGGGGAGGACCAAACCACAGGGCTGTCACTGGGGAGAAAGTCCAAGCGGCTCAGACCCAAAGGGTTGGCAAAAATATGATTGGCAGGAATGCCATAACAAATGGATATCAATCAGCATGAGAGGTAAGAGGATACCAACAGGTCACCTGCTCTCCAAAAGAGCTTTTCTGTTTTTCTCTGGCTGTTTATGCTTGGTCATTAGCAGCGGTTTTCAGGATGAAGTGCCCCGCATATTTTTTTTTATTTCTTCACATTGAACCATCATTCCAGCCGTCACTGCGAAGCCGGCGCATACCCGCTTTGCATTTCTTAAGAGTCCCTTTAGCATGACTTTTTGTATTTGCTCCGCCCCCGCATTGAAGCATTTACTGAAGGAACCATGAAAAATCACAACTGCGGCTTAGCTATGCAAACGACCATTGCTAATGGCTATGCAAACGAAGGAGCAGGCGAGTGGGGGGGTGGAATTTGTTTGACTTTCTCCTTTTGCAACGGGACCAGGAATAGTCATTTTAAAGGGCGGGTTTAAAAAAGCAGCTTTGAGCGAGCATCAAAATTGACCCTGCGTGAATGGCCCAAGTGTTTGAAGAGACACCTGCTCCCTTGGTTCTCCTGGGTTTGGGCAACATTTAGTGCCCCCAATTATGCCTAGCTGCCAAGTTAATGTCTGGTGAGAGTCTGCGTTACACATTGCATTATTAAGTTGCAGTTACCTCTCTCCCCGTTCAGAGATCTGGGGCTGGGGCTTGAACAGTGACAAATGACAACTTGATTAATTATATCCCCCCCCTTCACAAACGTTCCCCCGTTCAGTCCCTGATATCTTTTGTTAAGGAATCTCCAGTAGCAGGCTGTTGGCCAAGACCTGCACTTGAAACCTTGGACAGCGGCTCCTTAGAGGATGTGTGCCATTCCCTCCTCCTTTTGACTGAAGCGGGAATTGACTCCATGGATTTCAGCCCTGAGCACTCCTATGTGCAACAACATGCTGAATCATGGCAAACACGTGGAGAACCCGAGTCAGCAGATGGTCTCAGGGCCAAATATCGCCCTCCCCCCCCAGCCAAACCCACCCCCCGCATCTGACATCTGTTGAAAGATTTCCGTCTTCCCCAGGAAGAGGAAAAGGCCACATTCCCATAATGACGGGTCCAGAAATGCCTGACTGCTTGACACAAAATTGGGCCGAGGCTTCTTCCTCGCGGCTCCTTCCCACAGCTTCATACAATGCTCACCACGGAGGAGAAGCGCAAGCAAACAACTGACGCGTTAGTTAAGAGACCTTCCATTTTTGCGTTGACAGTTCACGATAATGGAATTTAATTGTGGGGGGGGGGGAACCTGAATAATTTGCGCTGAATGTCATTCAGTTCATTCAAACTGGGAATCAGGGACATTTCTAACAAAGGTTTTCAAACTTCTTTTGAAATCAGGAAGCTGTGGTGCGCAGATAAGAGGAGAGGTTTGAGGATTCTCTATCAGAAATTTCAAGGTTTTTTCCCCCTCCATCTGCTTTTTCACATTAACTGGTAATTATCCAGAAAGGCACATAATAGTAGCAAAATGACAGAAGCTGACAAAGGGTTCCCTAAGATATGTAAATTGTCAGTGATAGGCAAGGTGCTACGGAAAGGCTTTCTACGGCACAATCGTTTATGCCAGTTTCATTTGCTTTTAGGTAGCAACGATGGCACGCAGCTCGCCGGCCTCTCTTATCGCATGCGCTGCACATTAGCTACACAGCCATGCGCTAAGGAAAGATGGCAGAAACTTCGCTTTAAGGTTGGTGGTCTCTCCCCCTCCCCAACAATTACACGCATTCAATGCAATATGGGGTGTGTGTGTTGAAGAATCATCTCTGTAATTTCTCCTCTTATTTTTCTCAAAAGGAGCCCAGGATTATTATGAACTCTTGCCCGTATTTATTGCACTGGGCATGTGACCCTGAATGCCTGAAATCTAGATTATTGTGTGAGGGTTGATTCCGTGATGAATTTCCGAGAGGCAAGAGCCTTCTCTTCTTCAGATGTTAAATCCCCAGGGTTTGTCAAAGGTGCTAAACTACCAAACCGTGTCTGCTGTTTGAAGAGCAAAGCTATTAGCCCATAGCTTTAATTTCTGCTTGGTTACTTAAAAAAAATATATCAGCCATTAAAATCATCAAAGCTGGTGTGTTGGGTTTTACTCTCTATTTCTCTGTTACTGCACTGCAAGTTTTACTTGAGGCCGAGGAATGTTTATATCAGATCTTTGTTGTCGAGTGCTCAGAGTTTCTCAGACTTGCAGTTGGTGGTGTATCTTTTATCAGACAGAAATTATTTTATTACTCAACAAGTAGCCAGGTACCTGCTAGCTGTATCAAGGATACGCAAACTGCTTGCACACGCTTCCTAGATCAAGGCCATTTACGCACGGGAGGTTTTGCCTCGGATTTGCCCCTGTCTAGATGCACATTTTCCCCATTCGAATTCTTAAAACTCAACAATAAGCCCCCATGCAGAGGTCTGAGAATTCGGATAGGGAAAATGTGCATCTAGACAGGGGCAAATCCGAGGCAAAACCTTCCGAGCGAAAATGGCCAATGTTACTAACTATGTTATTTTAATGCTTCTATGGCAAACCACCCCGCAAACAAAGTCTGCCTTGGAAACGTCAGGATGTGACGTCACCCCATGGGTCAGGAATGACCCGGTGCTTGCACAGGGGACCTTTACGTTTTTATAGACTATTTGGTTACTCTCTATTTCCATCTATTTCTTTTTGCAGGAATCCCTCGGTGTGGTCCATGTGCAATCACAGTACGGGTTAGGAAGGAGGCAGTGGTACAACACACACCTGGCCTGCAACAGGGGTGAACCGGGAGTCAATAATGGCCATTGTACCCAATTCATATGGGGCTGCCCTGGAGTAGGGGCAGCCCCTGAGGCCAGCAGCTCCTCAGGACTTTCCCTGATGGTCTTGATAACCAATATGCTCATGTTCACCTCGCTTCTTCCAGATACCTTTCAACAGAACTTTCTCCTTGTCAGGCTATTTCCATTGGTTAGAAATTCATACGTTCAGACAAGCTTTCTTGTTGGCGAGATGTAATGCCCTAGACTCAGCCGAGAGACAAGGGCGATACAATAAAATTGTTGCAGAAGAACGAAAATGCCCATTTTGTCTGGATCAAATAGACTCCCTAGCCCACATTGTTTTAGCATGTTCACAAAATAATATTGCACGAAATAAGTATATCACTCCCTGGATAAAACAGCTAAAGACACTTTCTAAGAAGCCTGGGTTCCCACCTAAAGAGGAGCCATTTTGCTGCCCCAGGCTGAGAAGGAAGGCCAGGAGCGGAGGTGGGAGGGAGATCGGGCTGGCCGGCTGACATATGCGTGCACGTCAGGCTCGGGCCTGGCCCGATCTGCCCAGTACAGCCTCCTCATTGGTTGATGCCAGGAGGCTCTGAACCAATGAGGGTGGAGGGCGGGAGCTGGGTTGGGGGCGTGGCTAGCCCCTCCCCAAAATTATATAAAGGGATGTGGGGCCTGCCCACAGCTCATTCCGTTTTTTCTTCCGAACCCACCCACCCACCCTAATTTGGTTTGCGTTATTAATGTCACAACTTGGGGCGGTTTGGCATGGAGATGTGTCACGTTGGGGGAAGCGCATGGATATGGGGTCGCTTCCCAGGTTCGGGAATCCCAGTTTGGGGGTTTGGGAGAGGCTTCCAGGACATGCCCTTGCGGCAGGGCAGGTTGTCCGCCTCTTCCCATGTGGTGGGGGATAACACATAGTGGCGTTCGTCCTAGTGTTTTCCTGGACTGCCATCCCGGTTGCTCACAGCGGGCGTGCTGTGGGCAGTGTCGTGGTGCAGGCGAGGAGCGAGGGCTGTAAGTTGTAAGCGTAGTCTGGGGAACAGTCCAAGGTCATTCACAGTGAAGGCAGAGTCCGAGATATCAATACAGGCAAGGGAAGTCCAAGGTGTTAGTCAGAGCCAGTCCAAGAAGTCAGGGTACCAGGAATCCAAAGGATAGCAGGTAAACAAGGCAGGTACTCAAGGAGGTTGGTGACAAGTTGCTTGCACAACAGCCAAGCCTAACTGATGGCTTAAATCCCTTCCCCTGCTGCTGTAGCAGAGCCAGCTGATGCTGATGAGGCTGAGTTCACAGGTGGTGCTTCAGCCCTGCTCTTCCTCATCACTGCTACTGGGGAGGTTCCTGTGTAAAGCCTTCAGTCTAGCACTCTGCCGTCTCTGCTGCATTGCCAGACGAACCTGTTTCCTTTTCTGCTCCAGTGGCCTTGGCGAGGCCTCTGGAGACACTGCATGTTGCAAGGTGTCAGGTCCAACTGGAGTCCTTGAGCTGGCAGGCTGCAGGCATGGCGAGTCATCTCCTGACTTTGGCTGATCCTCTATTCTGGCCTCTTATTTCCTCTTCGTCAGAGGAGGTCTCTGCAGGCTGACTCTCTGCAGGCTGACTCATGACAGGCAGGTGCTAAGTCAGGGCCTTGGGGTAAAAGGCCTTGGCAACTGACACATCACACATGCTGCGCCACAAGGGGTCGCAGCTGTTTGCCAATTCCAAGTTGTGGCCCAATTTATTCCAATTCATTCCAATTCATTCCAATTATTACAGTTAAATATTAATAATGTTGTTGTTTAATAAAGTTGTGTTTTAATAAAATGTTAACTAAGAAAGTGTCTTCAACTTTGTAAGAGCGCCGGCATTCCTTATCCAATTGGCCCTTGGTCAGCAAGCGGATACTACATTATCTGTTGTCAAATAGATCGGTCAATTGCGTGAGAGTTGTGGCAACTTTTCTCTTTATAGTGTCAAGGAAAAATTAAATTTCATTTCCTCCTTTTTAAGTGTGAAGTGGCTGATTGAACAGCCAGTAGCTGTTCAATCTAGGGAAAAGAATAACCATTCTGCCCCTGGCATGCAGAAAGATGCAGGTTTCATGGCCAGCACCTCCAGCTGAAGAGCCTTAGGCACCAAGGCAGGGAAAGAAAGCCTTCTGAAATGAAAGCCGCCAAACAGGATTCACAACACTAGACCAGGCAGAGAGGAGAGATCTATGTCAAAACACTGAAAGTTCAATGGGGATCATGATGGGTAGCCGTGTTAGTCTGTCACTAGCAGTAGAAAAGAGCAAGAATCTAGTAGCACCTTAAAGACTAACAAAATTTCTGGCAGGGAATGAGCTTTTGTGAGCAACAGCTCACTTCTTCAGATACAGCTAGAATATGAGCCCATCTATCCTTAAGTAGAGAAGAATTAATTAGACACACAATGGCAATGTAAATGTCAAAAGCAAGTAAATGACATCAGCAGGCGCGATTGGATTAGGTGTGATATGCAGAGGGGTTGTAGACGTGGAGAAATTAGCATTGGTAATGAGACAGGAATCCCAGATCTCTATTCAATCCAGGAGAATGCATTATCTTCAGCTTCAGGTTCAATGGTAGAGCACATAATCTGCATGCAGAGGGTGTGCAGCTCAGACTCCAGTTAGAGGATTTTCAGTAATGAGACTGGGCAAAACTGTAGAGAGTGACAGCCACCCAAGTAGATAATGTTGGGCAGGATGGGCTAAGGTTCTTCCTCTGAATGAGGAGCTCAGTGTAAGGCAATCACTTACATCATGCATATTATATATAGTTTAATGAGGATATATATTGTGATATTCAATAAACAAGAAGTCTGCATTAATGAGACTTTTGCAGTAGATGTTTACATTGCATTTTTATTGGTAAAGGCAAAATTAGGTAGTCAGTAGTTTGCAACTCAGTCTTCCATGGCTTATTCACATGCTTCCAACTGGGGATATGCATGGGGAAGCAAGCAGAAACTGTTCTTTCACAGCATGTATGAGGGACCATATGATGTGCTAACATGCACTATGCATAGGCTCAACCTTTGCAGTCCCTTTGAGGAAACACAAATCAGGCCTCTGAGCTTGTGGTACACATGTACAGTTCCAAATGATATGGGGTTATTTCCAAAACAGAATAAATGGATTAAGAATCCCCTATTTTATTTTTTGAACACACATGGAGCTGCCTTATATATTGAGTCAGACCACTGATCTATCAAGGTCAGCATTCTTCACTCTGACTGGCACCAGCTCTCCAGAGGTCAGCAAGGTGTAGTGGTTAGGAGAAGTTAAGAGCAGTGGACTCTAGTCTGGAGAACTGGGTTTGATTCTCCACTCCTCTACATGAGTGGCAGGCTCTAATCTGGTGAACCAGGTTGGTTTCTCCACTCCTACACATGAAGCCTGCTGGGTGACCCTTGGGTAGTCACAGTTCTCTCAGAATTCTCTCAGCCCCACCTACCTCACAAGGTGTTTGTTATGGGGAGAGGAAGTGAAAGAGCCGGTTTGATTCTCCTTAAAAGGTAGAGAAGTCGGCAAATAAAAACCAACTCTTTTTCTTCTGATTCTGGGATTTCACATCAGTTATTACCTCTTCCTTTTAACTGGAGAAGCTGGGGAATTGAACCTGGGACCTTCTGCACGTGAAGCAGAGGCTCTACCACTGAGCTATAACCCCTCCCCAAACTGTTGAAATATATTGCTTCAAACAGTTTTACTGAGCACCTCCACAACTTTCGGCTTGCTCTTTTCTCTGTTCTACCAATGCCAACAAACGCTTGGTTAAAAAAACTGCAAAGGGGTTATCTCAGGGATGAGCGAATCCTCTCCATTTTCTATGCTTTTATATTCATTTATAGCTTTCATTCTCCACAGGGTTTTTTGAAATGGTTGGTTTTATTGGTTTTTCAGATTTGTTTGTGTTGTGTACACATGTTGTGCAGTTTTTATATGCAATTTAGATGATATTTATATATACAGGGTATGCCATTTACATGTGTAACAGAACTTTAAAGCATTACAGATTTGATGCACACATAATATTGTAAAATGAATATAAATAGCAGACGAAAAAGAAATCATGGATAAGATTCACACAAGAAAAAGTTAAATTGAAATGAGGTCAAAAAAAGAAGAAGAAGAAGAGTTGGTTTTTATATGCCAACTTTCTCTCCCACTTAAGGGAGACTCAAACCGGCTTACAAGCACCTTCCCTTCCCCTCGTCACAACAGACACCCTGTGAGATAGGTGGGGCTGAGAGAGCTCTAGCAGAGCTGTGACTAGCCCAAGGTCACCCAGCTGGATTTGTGTGTAGGAGTGCGGAAACAAATCCAATTCACCAGATTAGCCTCTGCCACTCATGTGGAGGAGCGGGGAATCGAACCTGGTTCTCCAGATCAGACTCCACTGCTCCAAATGACTGCTCTTAACCACAACACCACACAAACAGCAAGGATGAGAAATTCAAAGGCATCCCTAGTTGTGATGTGATTTGGTACACATTCGTGAAATATCGAGATTCTTTTTGTGTAATATTTTACCAATGTAAAAGAGCACATGTGCAGATGGGTGAAACGCCCCATTAAAAGAGTCTTGATGCAATTGTATTTGCCATTATATCAAGATTGCTTTTTTACAGTGTTTCATCAGTGTGCAAGTGTCCATCTGTATTACAGAGGGGAAACAATCCACATGAGCTGAAGGAGCTGGAGGTTGTGACAAAATTGTGTATGCTCCCATATGGGGAATTCATTTTAGAAATTCACCTAGTTAAACTGGAAATGAAGAAAAGAGAAACAGCATAGAGAGAAATTCTGGGAGAATAAAATAATCGAAATGGAAGTTTCTGTCATTCCTGCATAGCTCTGCAATCACACATTACCCAATAATTGACACGGACAGAGCCTGGAGTATCTGAAGACATAAAAAATTGTAAGCAAGCCATTATCCATTTATCCTAGGGATGAGCAAATATTTCCTGTTCCATTACTTTTTTACGTGAATTTATATTTTTGAAAGCCATTTCTATCTATCTTGTATATGTTTATCCTTCCCAAACTCCAGAGAGCTCAGGGCAGAGTAAATAGTTTTCCTTGCCCATTTTATCCTCACAACAACCCTGTGAGGTAGGTTAGGCCAAGAGAGAATTACTTGGACAAGGTCTCCCAGAAAGTTTTTGTGTGCCTTTGAACTCAGAGTTTCCAGATCTTCAGCTCAAACGCTAACTACTACACCACTCTTGCTGACTTTGGTTCTCTGTTTTTCACAGTTGGCTTTATGAATTCATTTGCAGGTTTATGGTTTTGTACGCTATTACACATACAATGTGCATAATTTATCAGTTTAGATAGATAGTGTAATACTTTTATTAGTGCACACATAACCCTGAAAATGCATATATTCTGCAGGAAAAAATTGTGCAAGGAAACAGAAAATGATTCGGGGAAATTACAGGTTTGATTTACACACAGGAGAAATGAAATCTCCTTTTCAATTTCTGAGTCAAAACAAGAAGGGTGAGAAATTCTAAATCACTCCCACCCCAAAGACTCCTGTGGCTTGAAAAATCCTACCCTCTGGACTGTGTATAGTAAAAAAAAAAAAAATCTCCAAATTGTCAGTAAGAATCTGTGTTAAAAATGCTTGACAATCTGTTAATGAATTTGGGGGTTTATTTGAAGCACTCCACCTGTAGTTAATTACTCAAATAGCCCAAAATGTTTAGCGCTCTGATCTGAAATGCTATCTAATATTCTCCAAATGCCCAATCAAGGAACTGAGCATAGTTTTTACAGACTGAAGGAAAACAACTTTTTGGCTGGACCCTCTTTTTTTGGGGGGGGTAAAGTTTTCCATTTCAAAATTTCTTTGGAGCTGTCAACAAAATCCATCATCACTTTCCTTTTCCTACCCAGGTGGAAAGGTGTCCAATAGCTCAGAGGTCCCTGGAAAAGTCACAGAAACAACAAGCCAAACTTCAGTCTTTGCAACACCGGTGGCAGAATTTCAAGGCTTGGGTTCTATTATTTATTGACATTCATTTGAAATTTTTATACCTGGCCTTATTTGCAGCAAGGCTCACATGAATCTAATGAATCAATAAACTTTTTCACTCTCAACCATGTCCCTTTTTCACACTCAACCCATGTCCCAGCATGGTGTAGTGGTTAAGAGCGGTGGTTTGCAGCAGCGGACTGATCTGGAGAACCGGGTTTGATTCCCCACTCCTCCAAATGAGCGGTGGAGGCGAATCTGGTGAACTGGATTTGTTTCCCCACTCCTATGCATGAAACCTGCTGGGTGCCCGTGGGCTAGTCACAGCTCTTAGAGCTCTCTCAGCCCCACCTACCTTAAAAGGTGTCTGTTGTGGGGAGGGGAAGGGAAGGTGATTGTAAGCCAGTTTGATTCTTCCTTAAGTGGTAAGAGAAAGTCAGCATAAACAAACCAACTCTTCTTCTTCTTCTTTTTCTAAAATGTTTAAAGATATTTAAAAGAACATTAATTCTCCCATATCATAAAAAGGCCTCATACCTTTTCCTGAAGAATTGTAATGCTAGAATCACATCATGAAAATCAATTAGCATATTAATAGCATTAAACCATTTTATACCCACAAATATTTGTTCTGCTTGTATTATTTCTAGACGACACCTGTGACATGAGTTGGGTCCATTTCAACTTGAGATAATGGAGTGGAATGGAAGGGTGAAGCCCCTCTCCACACACACACACACACTGTGCTAATGAGCCGAATCCGGCCACACCGGACTTGGGACAAAGATTTCCCCAATGTTACATGTGACATGAGTTGGGCTGGAGGATCCCCAACCCAGTTCTTGTCATACACATCATCTAGTCGAGCCCTTAGCTTCAAAGCCCAAGAGCACCCACCAAAGCAGCTATTTTCTCCAGGGGGAACTGATCTCTGTCACTTGAACCTGGCCAGACCAGGCCCTAGTCCAACACTCTAATCACACTGGGCCAATTTGGAAATAGATGCTTTTGTCATAGGAGGATGTTTGGCTTGGAACTCCCCGATATTTTGTGATTGGCTCCAGACTTCATGGCACTCATTTTACGGTTTGATCCACCCCTTGTCATGAGCCAGCCTGCAGAGACCTCCTCTGACGAAGGGGAATTGGAAGCCAGAACAGAGGGACATCCTCAGGCAGAAGTCCCACAGGAACAACCACAGGGACTACAGCCTGCCAGAATAGAGGATCAGCCAAAGTCAGGAGATGACTCACCATGCCTGCAGCCTGCCAGCTCAAGGACTCCAGTTGGACCTGACACCTTGCAACATGCAGTGTCTCCAGAGGCCTCGCCAGGGCCACTGGAGCAGAGAAGAAAACAGGTCCGTCTGGCAATGCAGCAGAGACGGCAGAGTGCTAGACTGAAGGCTTTACAGAGGAACCTCCTCAGTAGCAGTGATGAGGAAGAGCAGGGCTGAAGCACCACCTGTGAACTCAGCCGCATCAGCATCAGCTGGCTCTGCTACAGTAGCAGGGGAAGGGATTTAAGCCATCAGTTGGGCTTGGCTGTTATGCAAGCAACTTGTCACCAACCTCCTGGTGTACCGGCCTTGTTTCCCTGCTATCTTTTGGATTCCTGGTATCCTGACTTCTTGGACTGGCTTTGACTAACGCCTTGGACTTCCCTTGCTGGTATTGAGATCTTGGACTTTGCCTGAACTGTGAATAACCTTGGACTTTTCCCCAGACTACGCTTCCAGCCCTCGCTCCTTATTTGCACCACGATCGATTGCTTGCACCCCAAAAAACCAAAACAAACTCACCCTCCCTCGCTGGCAAGATGGAAGGGACCGACGTCTCAGAGATGGTGGTGATTCAGCTCCAGCTGTTAAAGGCACAGATAACGCAGCTCACTCAAGCCTTGGCTGTGCTCCAAGGCAGCCGGTACCAACTGGCCCATCAGCCTTCCAGACCCCTCCTCATAGCCATTTTGTGATGCGGCCACAACATGTACTCAAGATTTGAAACTGCCCATAGGCTCAACGCAGTTGGGAACTCTGGGCCTTTAAATACTATCAGCATGCGACTGTAGTGAACAACATGTTACTTTGGTTGCCAATCTCCAGATGGTGGCTGGAGATCTCCCACTATTACAACTGATCTCCAGCTGATAGAGATCAGTTCCCCTGGAGAAAATGGCAGCTTTGGCGATTGGACTCTATGGCATTGAAGTCACTCCCCTCTCCAAACCCCACCCTCCTCAGGCTCTGTCCCCAAATCTCCAGGTGTTTCCCAACCCAAAGCTGGCAACCCTACCAACACCCTCTTGTGAAAGGAGGTGCTGCCCAGGAAGTTAGAGGTAAAGGGGGCTCTCCCCAAGTTATAGGAAAATCCCTAAAACAGATTGGTGGCAGCAAGTACCCGTCTACTCAGGGTTACTAGGTCTTTCTTCCCCACCAGCAGGAGGTTTTTGGGGCGGAGCCTGAGGAGGGCGGGATTTAGGGATGGAAGGAACTTCAATGCCATAGAGTCCAATTGCCAAAGTGGCCATTTTCTCCAAGGGAACCGATCTCTATCGGCTAGAGACAGTGCCAGATTTACGTATAAGCTAAACAAGCTATAGCTTAGGGCCCCACTCTCTTGGGGCCCCCCAAAAATTTAACGGAAAAAAATGGATGTACGTTTCCAAAATATAAGATAAAAAACAAATAAAATAAAGCCTACATACAGCAACAGTGTGTTGTGTAGGCTCCTATGATGTAAGTAATGGGCCCCGCCTGCATATTTTGTTATGTGCAAATGGCTTTAGATACCTATTAGGTCCATAAATTACCATATAGCATATATTCAACACACAAAAAACAGCGACAATTTGTTGTTGACAAAGGACAGATGGACATATAAAGAGCCCCATTACCTTCAATAGCTTAGGGCCTCATCAAACCTAAATCCAGCCCTGGCTAGAGATCAGTTGTAATAGCAGGAGATCTCCAGCTAGTACCTGGAGGTTGGCAACCCTAGGCCTACCCTAAGGGCTAATGGGGTGCTCCTCCCATTTCCATCATAAACAGATGGCCATTTGACCTAATACACTGCTTGATGTATCCACATCCTTAAGAGTCCGGCATACAACAGAAGGTGAGACAATGAAGCCAGGTTTTAACATATAAGAAGTAAAGAAATTTACAGGGAGCTTCACTGTACTAGAAGGGCTTTTAGATATTTCTTACTGCCCATTATGACATTATTAGGATGTGTGATAAGTTATAATTTTATACTGACCACTGAGGAAGGACTTTCCAGGCCGAAACGCGTCTGGTCCCTTTTAACATCTGGATATGGCCAGATTCTGATCAACAAACCAGGATTCAAGACAATTGAAGTGATCTAAAACTGATATATCTAGTTAGTGAAAATAAGCATAAAATAAAATTAAAACTTAGTTACCCTGGCAGCCATTACTGTCACTTTGAGCCGGGGACTGAATAGGAGACTATCTTAGGGGATGACATTTTCTTCTATTACAGATTTGATTTCTAAAGCTTGACCTTACAATAATCTATAATAGCCATTCACTTTCCTGCTTGTCTTTTGTGGCAAGACTCCTTGGTAGCGAAACTTCACTCCCTGGTAGCGAAAGATGATGGCAGGCGGGTGACATTTTTCCATGTTGTAATGAGCTCATCTATCTTCTGACTGAGGGGGGGGGGACAATGGATGGGTTTGGAAACTGCTTTGATTTAAGAATAAAAGACATGGAGAGAAAGCTGTTTCTAAAGACAATTTTTCAGCACTGATTTAGCACTCCAGAGGCAAAGGAGGGTAGTGAGCCTCTAAAATCCCTGCCATCTGCATAGTTACACTTCAAGTAATAGGGATTCTGCATTATACAAAAGCAGCTAATGGCGCTGTAATGACCCAGGAAACCAGCTAGTTAAGAAGATAAATATGGAACTCTTTCACTTAAGAAAGGCCTTAGAAATTAAAATTGCTTCTGCTATGAGTCACCAGTCGGTCGAGGCAATGGGGTTGGGTTTAAACTGATTCAGGCTCTTCTGTTTTCCAGAGAACCACATCTGTGTACATCCTTGGGGGCATCAGTGGCTTTTAAATCCAGGCCGCTTGGTACATTACGCAGTGGCAAACCAGTGCATGCTAACTAGGGTTGCCAGGTGGTGGTTTTAGTGGGCAATTGCCTGCCAATCCACTAGGGTTGCCAGGTCCCTCTTCGCCACCGGCGGGAGATTTTGGGGGCGGAGCCTGAGGAGGGCGGGGTTTGGGGAGGGGCGGGACTTCAATGCCATAGAGTTCAATTGCCAAAGCGGCCATTTTTCTCCAGGTGATCTGATCTCTATCGGCTGGAGATCAGTTGAATTGGCCGGAGATATCCTGCTACTACCTGGCAGTTGGCAACCCTACAATCCACCCAGCCGCTCCGGAGCGGTAACCGTGTGTGCTTGCAAGCATGCACATGCGATGACGTCACTTCCGGTTTTATTTCCTGAAGTGCCGCATCGCAGCAGTTGCTTTAGCACTCAAACCCCCAACATTTGGGGGGTTGAGCATTAAAATTGAGGGGGGTGTTAAATCGGCCACCGCAACATGTCACTTCTGTAAGTAAAACTGGAAGTGACATCATCGCGTGCACATGCGCGCGGCCGCTCCAGCCCCGCCCTCTAAAACCCCCTGCCGATCGGGAGGGGGTACCTGGCAACCCTAATGCTAACATGTTCATTCATAGAGGAACCCCAGCCAGTCAGGGCTCCCTGGCAAGTATTGGAAATGAGGCAAACACCAGGGCTGGCTCAAGCCATTCAGCTGCCCCAAGGTTACCACCTCCTGTACCACTCTGGTAAGGGGCAGGGTAGGGGTGGGGAGAGAGTGTTCTCCAATCCTTGACATCCCTATAAGGTAGGATTGCCAACCTCCAGGTGGTAAAAACCAAATAACAGCAGTAACAACCAATACCACATTATGCAAAAGTTGAGCGTTGTTCAGGTGGAAATGTACATAAAGCACATACAATATACGTGACAAATACAAAAATCTTCCCGCCATCTTGGGCCGGAGTTGTTGCGCCCTGCTGGGGGAAAGAGTCCCTGCTTATTCTCAGCTTCCCTAGAGTTCCTTTCTATCTTGGGCCTGAGCAGAGATTCAGGAAGAGGAAGTAGATAGAAGCACAAAAAAACCCCACTAAATAAATAGTCCTTGATAGTTCTAATCATGGAAATAGGTATGGGGAAGGAATTGATCTACTCCCTACTGAAATCACTAAGGCCTGCATCCCAGTGATGGAACTACACATTACCTGTACACACCTGGAAGAAGAGCTCCATCATTGTTTTTCCCTAGTATGGGGGGGGTGGAGAGGGAGAGAGAGACTGTAGACCCCAGCAGACCCTCAAATACTAGAACATGTACAATTGAAATTTTCTGCAAACCGGGCTCTGTCTAGTTTTGCATCTAATCACCCTTGAATCTGCATCCTTCCTGCAGCGTAGCCAGTGACGTCAAATGTATGTCTGTATCACTTCTGTTCTGTGTAGTCAAACAGGCTGTCAGCATAGGGAAAGAGGAGAGAATTTTCAATTACACCGACCCCTTTCAACTCGACACAATGGTATATCAAGCGTTTTTTTCTCTCTTTGTCCTTGAGTGCTTTGGAAATAAATGTGCAGATATGTGTTGTTGCAGTTGACAAAACCAGCAGCGCACAGCTTTTAAATGCTCCCGTCTACCTAAGCACCAGAGACATCTCCTAACAGAGGCTGGATTTTACAGCAAATTTGATTCGTGATCCCAGCCGATGTTTATGAGGAGCGTGCTTCCCTCCCATTCGCTTACCCATTGAGATTGAATTCATTTGGCAATTGCTTTATTTATTTATGTGCTTCTTAACTTGTGCAGGATCACAAGCTGAAATTGAGGAACAATTTAACCAAAGTGTCCCAAAAGCAGAGAAACAAAATGCTTTAATGATCACTGACTACAAACAAGTCTCGTACCCCTTCTAGCTAGGGTTGCCAGCTCCAGGTTGGGAAATACCTGGAGATTTTGGGGGTGGAGCCTGAGGAGGGTGGGGTTTGGGGAGGGGAGGGGCTTCAGTGGGATATAAGGCCATAGACTCCACCTTCCAAAGCAGCCATTTTTTCTAGGTTGACAGATCTCTGTCACCTGGAGATAGGGTTGCCAGCTCCAAGTTGGGAAATACCTGGAGATTTGGGGGGCAGGGCCTGAGGAGGGCAGAGTTTAAGGAGGGGAGGGACTTCAATGTCATAGAGTCCAATTGCCAAGGCGGCCATTTTCTCCTGGTGAACTGATCTCTATCGGCTGGCAATCAGTTGTAATAGCAGGAGATCTCCAGCTACCATCTGGAGGCTGGCAACCTTACCTGGAGATCAGTTGTAATCCCAGGAGATCATCACCCGTCACCTGGTGGTTGGCAATGCAGCTTCTAGCAGTAGCAAACTGTGATTGCGGAAATGATAACAACACCTACCTGCCCCCCTCAGCTTCTTCACCAACTGTCAATTTGCATCTGTCTATATATCAGTGACCCCCAATGTGGGACCCTTGGGCATCATGGTGCCCACCAATGTGCTTTCCAACAACCAATTCCTTCTCCCCCAAAGCATTTCACCCCACCCCCAAAGTCAATCCTAGCCTTTCTTCCCTTCACTGGAGCTGGAGGTAGTTCTGCAGAATAACAGAATAAATACTAATGGGTTACATATGTTACATATGTTGTGTTTTGTATTTGGGATAATTTGGTGTGTATTTTAATAATTTGTACCACTGAGCAAGGCCTTGTGGTTGAAGCATGTTTGGTTTTAATGGAATTTTTTACTATTTGTTATGCATTAAAGCTTCGTTTATTTAACATATGTAACCCATTAGTATTTATTCTGTTATTAGGTCGACCTTCTTGGTTACCTGGTTTTTCTGGGTTGAAGTTTTTTGTTCCCCTTTCTGTTTTGGTTTTGGTACTTCAGCAGAACCCAGGGGACATCATCTGTATTGTCTGCAAGTAACACCCATTTGGCTAGTGCTGTTTTCACCCTAGGTAGGGTTGCCAACCTCCAGGTGATGGCTGGAGATCTCCCACTATTACAACTGGTTTCCAGGCAACAGAGGTCAACTCACTTGGAGAAAATGGCTGCTTTGGAAGATGGACTCTATGGCATTATACCCCATTGAAGTCCCTCCCCTCTCCAAACTCTACCCTCCTCAGGCTCCACCCCTAAATGTCCAGGTATTTCCCAACCCGCAGTTGGCAACCCTAACCCTAGGAAGAGCACTTGGCTTGGGCGCACCCAATTATCTGTGATCAGTCCTAGTCCCAGTGACAGCTGTTGTGAATCAGAATGAGATAACCTTTATTGGCATAATAATATTGATGGTCACAAGGTCAGAGATAAACAGATAATACATATCTAGATTAAAATTGAGTTTGAATCCTAACCTTAACAACTTCTGCCAAAAACTCCGCCACCTTCACCATAACATCAGTTGTAATGTCGTTCAGCAAGAATTGGCAAGTGGATGTTCTATAAGGGGCCATCCACTTGCAGATTAAGGGTAATATAAATTTTTTAGGTGGTTCTTCATGTAAACGACAATCTAAGATAATGTGATGTAGGGCGTCTGGCTGGCCTGTTCCGCATGGACATACCCTCTTGTTAAAGGGAGTCTTAGTAAATCTCCCGTATAAAACCTTAGATGGAAAGGAATTGAGTCGAGCTAGCATAAATGCTCTCCGTTGAAGAGGTTCCTCAAGTGTACTCAGCTGTTGTGCTGTCCCCAAACCCTGCCCTCCTCAGGCTCTGCCCCAAAAACCTGCTGGTGTCAAAGAGGGACCTGGCAACCCTACTTCTCTCTCTTGGATTCCATCAGCATCCAGGCATCCTACAGAAGAAAGGAAGAGAGGAAAACATGTTTGCCCAAGAAGTTGTATGGCTTGGAGCAGTTGTGATTTTGGTGAGGCCCACGTGTGTATATAGGGTTGCCAATTTCCAGGTTCTAGCTGGTGATCTCCTGCTATTACAACTGATCTCCAGCCAATAGAGACCAGTTTATCTGGAGAAAATGGCCACTTCAGCAACTGGGCTGTATGGCATTGAAGTCCCTCCCCTCCCCAACCCCACCTTCCTCAGGCTCCACCCCAAAAATCTCCAGGTATTTCCCAACCCGGATCTGGCAAGCCTATGTGTATATGAAGCTGGGGGAACGCATATCTGAGAATTCTGGTATGCGCAGACTTTTTCTGTGATGCCACTCAGATTTTACATTATCATGTTGGGAAAACACTTTCTATGTGAAAATGTGTGTGGGGAGGATTAACATACATTTTTTAAAATTCTAGCCTTGGGCTTCCTGTCTTCCTGCAGTCAGACCTTGCACTTACATTAGCAAAGCAAAGCCAGGATTTAATGCACTCCTCGGTACTATGAATTATCAGTCACATGGCTAGCATGGTACAGCAGATAAAGGCAACCCAAGCTAGATTTTTATGTATGCATTTTTCAAGTGATCCCAGAGCCTGTTTATGAGAAATATGCACTCTCTCCTCCCCATCCCCTTCTCCGTTGCCCATAGATATTTCTTACGATAATTTTGCAGTTTTGCTTCTTTACAGCCAATGTGCTTTGCGGCAAGGGGGAGGGATATGATGGGGAAACCACCACTTGAAATTTGGGGACGCTCTTTTTCTTGCACTGTGTCACAACAAAAGCTTAAAAATGTAAAAACGTTACTGTAACAATGAATCCAAAGACCCTCCTTTTTAATGCCATTAAACATGTAGGAAGAACTTCCTGACGGTGCGGTCATTCGATGGTGGAATGTGCTGCCTCGGAGGGTGGTGGAGTCCCCGTCTTTGGAGATCTTTAAGCAGAGGCTAGATGACCATCTGTCGGGAGTGCTTTGATTGTGGGATCCTGCATGGTGGGGGGAGGGTTGGGGTCACTGGGGATATGGGGGGGAGGTAGTTGTTAATTTCCTGCATTGGGCAGGGGGTTGGGCTAGATCACCCTGGGGGTCCCTTCCAACTCTATGATTCTATGTACAAACCTCTTTTTGGAGGATTAAAGTGCTCCGTTTGTGGCTGGATGAAGCCCATTTGTAACCGATGAAGCATCCTCTGGCATAGGGTTGCCAACCTCCAGGTACCAGCTGGCGATCTCCTGCCATTTCAACTAATCTCCAGCCGATAAAGATCAGTTCACCTGCAGAAAATGGCTGCTTTGGCAATTGGACTCTATGGCATTGAAGTCCTTCCCCTCCCCAAACCCTGTCATTTTCAGGTTCTGCCCCAAAAATCTCCAGGTATTTCCCAACCTGGAGCTGGCAACCCTACTCTGGCTTCATTGCAACTTATTGTATTTAGAATGATTCATATATTTTATTTGCTTGCTGAAGGAATGAAATGTAATTTGATTCCCCACTCCTCCACATGAGCGGCGGATGCTAATCTGGTGAACCGGGTTGGTTTCCCCACTCCTCCACATGAGGCCAGCTGGGTGACCTTGGGCTAGTCACAGCTCTCTTCGAGCTCTCTCAACCCCACCTACCTCTCAGGGTGTATGTTGTGGGGAGGGGAAGGGAAGGAGATTGTAAGCCGGTTTGATTCTCCCTTAAGTGGTAGAGAGAGTCGACATAGGAAAACCAACTCTTCTTCTTCTTCTAAATGTAAGTCAAAAAATAAGGTATAGAATGGAGAGGTAATTCATAAGCTCCCTTGTTGTGAAACCAGTTGCTCCCATCCCTGTATCTCCTTGGTAATAAATGGATGTTGTTTTGAACACACCTATCTCTGCTGTGTGAACGAACCTGTACCAGAAACCCAATTCCTAATTTGCAAGCAAAAGGGAACCTCACAAGGGAGAAGGCTTTATCCTCTCTCCCTAACCGTGCAGTTGTCAGAAGAGGTACAGCCCAGATTCACGTTTACCATTTCAGTGAGTATTAACACTGCACTCTGTCAGCCGCTCCAACTTTTCACAGATGAAAACAGGTGGATAGTTCTGTGTTTCTGACACCTTTTTCTCACGTACCACTCACTGTCTAAGCCATATTCTCTGCTCTGAAGGCTAATTTTTCTACCTGCCATATTCATATGCTTGGCAAGAGCTTGTTCTATGCTGCTAGTGAATGCTGCTAGTGAAACAGATGTCCTAGCAAAATGACCAGAACCAAATTATTCTTTCTTTCTTTCTTTCTTTCTTTCTTTCTTTCTTTCTTTCTTTCTTTCTTTCTTTCTTTCTTTCTTTCTTTCTTTCTTTCTTTCTTTCTTTCTTTCTGTCCTCAGAGTTTAGATTTCTTTTAAAAGACAATCTTAGGGATATTCCACAGACTCTCACAATAAGTCTAGTTGTGGTCATTTACTTATTTAAAACATTTATATCCCACCGTATGTCCTCAGACTCTTGGCAGTTGCAAGGATGGAAAACAACGCAGTCTTATTAACAAGATTTTTTTTAATTGCACAGATTAAAAACACAGTCTGCAGATCATAAAGTGCACAGATTTTTAAAAATGAAAATCTCTCACAAATAAAATCCCATAGAACTTCAAATACACAGAATTAAAAGGAATGCAGTCAAATCAGTTTACCCTCCACCAAGTGCTCTCTGGAATAAAACTGTATTATACTGTTTCCTCAATGCACCCTCTCTGGTATGCCATTCCACAGTGGGACACATGAAGCTGCCTTCTACTGAATCACAGAATCATAGAGTTGGAAGGAGCCATACTGTCCAACCCCCTGCTTAATGCAGGATCAGCCTAGAGCATCCATGAAAAGTGTTTGCCCAGCCTCTGCTTAAAGACCGCCAGTGAGGGGGAGCTCACCACCTCCTTAGGAAGCTGATTCCACTGTTGAACAACTCTTAATGCAAAAAAATTCTTCCTAATGTTCAGCTGCAGATTTAAACCCATTATTGCAAGTCCTATCTTCTGCTGCCAACAGGAACAGCTCCCTGCCCTCCTCTAAGTGACAGCCCTTCAAATACTCCCTCAGCCTTTCCTCGTAGGGCTCGGTCTCCAGGCCCCTGATCATCCTCGTCGCTCTCCTCTGCACCCACTCGATTCTGTCCACATCCTTTTTGAAGTGAGACCTACGGAACTGCACACAATACTCACAATCAGACCCTTGGTCCATCAAAGTCAGTATTGTCTACACAGACTGGCAGCAGCTCTCCAGGGTTTCAGGTAAAGGTCTTTCACATCTCCTACCGCCTGGTCCTTTTTAATTGGAGATGAGGGGTTTGAACCTGGGACCTTCTGCTTGCAAAGCAGATACTCTACCACTGAGCCATAGCCCCTCCTCTTGAAAAAGGGAGAAAAGCCTGTAACCTGGCTGTTGCCAAATGGGCAGTCCTAAAGGAGGACACCATAAGGAGGAGGCAGTCTGAAAAATATTCCTACACATGGGAATATCCCATTTACAGGTACATTGAGGCAGTACATGCTATAGGCACAAATAACAATCACATGCCACTGGGCAGTTTCTTTATGAACAGCCCTGCCACATCGGCTGTAGCACCCCTTGAGAATAGGTTTGCCACCAGTGGCTTCAGATGATGAAGAAGAAGAGTTGGTTTTTATATGCCGACTTTCTCTACCTTTTCAGGAGAATCAAACCGGTTTACAATCTCCTTCCCTTCCTCTCCCCACAACAGACACCTTGTGAGGTAGGTGGGGCTGAGAGAGTTCAGAGAACTGTGACCAGCTCAAGGTCACCCAGCAGGCTTCATGTGGAGGAGTGGGGAATCAAACCCGGTTCTCCAGATTAGACTCCACAGCTCTTAACCACTACACCACGCTGGTGTGTCTTAGGAGTTGTCTTAGAAGCCTGAAGCTTCTTGTGCAGTTTTGAAACCATTAAGCCTACTTCAGAATCACTGAATCGAGCCCTGATTCAGCTACAGTTTTTAAAGAATATTTCAAACGAAATGAGCACCTCTTCTTTGTAGCTGGAAGGTGTGTGTGTGTGTGTGTGTGTGTGTGTTAAGTGCCGTCAAGTCGCTTCCAACTCATGGCGACCCTATGAATCAAAGTCCTCAAAAATGTCCTGTCTTTGACAGCCTTGCTCAGGTCTTGCAAACTGAGGGCTGTGGCTTCCTTTATTGAGTCCATCCATCTCTTGCTGGGTCTTCCTCTTTTCCTGCTGCCCTCAACATTTCCTAGCATGACTGACTTTTCTAGTGACTCTTGCCTTCTCATAATGTGACTAAAAAGCTTGTGTACTTTCAAATAATAATATTTAGATGAGCAAAAAAAATCCCGGCCCTTCTCCCCACCCCCATTGCTGCTCTCTTAGTTATCTGCTCCTGTGGCAAAGGAAACGAAGAATCCCCAGTGTGTTCCCTGATAGGTTTGCTCTGATAAGAAATGTAGGCACACAAGCGCCCCCTAGTGGTAGAAGCAAGTATGTCATCATGAGCCTGGGCGAAGATTGCAAACAAGGCATGTCTCAGCCACACCTAATATTTAGACCCAATGAGGAATGTAGGGTGATGTGTGTGTTTTTTTTAATGCTTCTCAAAGCATGCCGAGAGCATAAATGCTACCCAGCATTTTGCACGATTTGTGGCAAATGCAATTATAATTAACATTATGATAAAATATTAAGTCAAGATCATAAAGTGTTGATTGGTCCTGATTAGCTGTATTATCCGTAATTAGAAATCACACCATCCTTCAACAGTTACTGGCATGTTTTGCTTAGGATGGTTCAGCATGAAAAAAAGGAGGGGAGGCATGAGTCAGCGTTTGTGTCGAGCTTTATTTACGCATCCAGAGGAAGGCAAGACAGCCGCAAATTCAGGCAGGGCTGGACGATGCAGGGATCATACCGTGCCGCAGGCAAATATGCGTTCGGGGTTTGTTCGGCTTACTGATTTGTGGATTGGGTAGCTGAATTCCTCTGTGCCCCACTGCCTCTCGTCAGGTTCTGTGAGGTCCAGTCAATGTCCAAAGGGCAGCACCGTCTTCACTTGCTGGGATTCCTTGCAGCCCTGCTTCCCAAACCGGGTGCCCTCCTCCGAAACAAAAAGATGCATCTTTAACCAATTAAATTGTTAGATGAGGCAACAGCCTACAGGGAGAAACATATGCCCCAGTGGGCACTACATAAGCATTTTCTCAGGCTGAAAAATCCAGTCTTGAGAGCTGCAGTAGGGTTGCCAGGTCCCTCCTTGCCACCAGTGGGAGGTTTTTGGGGTGGAGCCTGAGGAGGGCGGGGTTTGGGTAGGGGAAGAACTTCAATGCCATAGAGTCCAATTGCCAAAGCGGCCATTTTCTCCAGGTGAACTGATCTCTATTGGCTGGCGATCAGTTGTAATAGCAGGAGAGCTCCAGGGTGGACTATATGGGATTGTGCCCCACTGAGATCCCTGTCCTCCCCAGGCTCCAACCTGGATCTGGCAACTCTACCCTATCCCATCCCTTTGATGGTCCCATCGCTGGCATTTAGGGGCCAGGGAGCTTTCAAAAGGAGCTCAGTCCAGGCAGAATGGAAGGTGGTTGGCTGCTTCCTGTCCCTTTCTCTAACAGCAGCTGGAAACCTGTCATGAACACGCCCTGTCGAGCTCAGTGAAGCAAGCGCACAATATTTTATTTACTTGTTTACTTAGAAAATGTACATGCTGCCTCTCCAGAGACCTGCCCGAGGCAGTTCACAAGTAAAAATCATACCATGAATTAAAAAAAAAAAAGCAATGTATCTGATCAATATGAGAAACAAGCCATTAAAAACAAGCCAAGGGCATAAAAATAGCATAAGACAGACCCTGAGCAGATGAACAATTATGCATAAAACCGGGTAGCCGTGTGTACGGATTTTGGCCAGTTGGAAGGGGGTACGACGCTTTGCATTGATTAATCTTTGGGGCAATTGTAATCAAATGGGTTGCGGGTCAAGTCTAAACAAAATTAAGAGGCTGATTGAGCCAAATTTAAGAATGCAAAATCCTATCAATTATAACAGGAGAATATGAGAAATGCTCATTTGTTCCCACTGAACAGGGGGATATCAAAAGACGTTTATGCATGGGAGTTTTACCTGAGGTTTGTTGCTGGCTAGACCCACACTGTCCAGTTGGGAATCTCTGCACCAGCAGTCTCCAAATTCAAATCAAGTCCCACCCCTTTAAATGCTGCTTTGTAATTGGTTTACTTCACAGTGCTCACTGTGAAAGAAGATTCCCCCCCCCCAAAAAAAAACCCAATTGCCGCATAAAAAAGCATTTTAAGAACAGAAAACAATCTGAAAGAAGGGGGGGGGGAATCCAAGCCTCAGTTTTAAAAAGTCTTTCTTTTGCTCAGAAAGAGCCCCGAGGAAGCAAGAAGCATTTGAATCCCAACCTCTGTACACACTGCTTTGTGATTGGCTGTGAGAGAGGCCATTCTTCCTGTGGCCCATGCTTTGCCTTCTGCACAGAGATTTCAGCTGGGCTGAGCTCAGGGGAGAGGGGAGAGTCGGGTTAACAGAGGAATGGGAAGACCCGGACATTGCAAGGCCTGGCAGCGAGGTCATTTCTAATGGATGGAAAACATGTGCAGAACTCCAACTAACAACCGAGTCAGACAGGTGGCAAACTTGAGTTCATGTACCTGTGCATAAATGACCAAAGACAAAAAAAAAATTAAAGCAATGAATGGTAGCTTTTACTAAATTGGAAGCTGACTTCTTCCTTCAGTACATCAGAAAGGCAATGGAATGGCATTTCGGAGATATACAGTTTGCCTGAGAGATAAAAGGCAGGTTGTTCAACAGTCCTGGTATATGGATCTGAGTTGGCACTATTTTGCGCAACCCTCTGACTCAATCTTACCAGCAGAAAGAGATGTTCCTGTAATAAGTTTACTGACTCTAGTGGCAATTAACTGAATTAGTTAGCAAGAATTGGTTGATCTCGTATCTAATTAAGGATGTGTGCCAATAGGAACAGACGTCCAGATTTTCTTTCTTTTTAGTGTTTACAGACACTGGTAATGCAGACTCACTAATAGCTGACCTTGGCAATTTCTACTAATTAGAAGGTCCATTTTTAAAAAATATGTTATTTTTGAGTCTGCCATCACACTGTGGGCAAACACTGCAGCACACCCTCCCTTGCCATAAAGACTTGGAATAAAGATTGTGTCTTTGGCATTTCTGTTCTGGTGAATCTAGAATCAAGTTGGCTGTTAAGAACATAAGAACGTATGAAAAGCCATGCTGGATCAGACCAAGGTCTATCAAGTCCAGCAGTCTGTTCACACAGGGGCCAACCAGGTGCCTCTAGGAAGCCCACAAGCAAGACGACTGCAGCAGCATTATCCTGCCTGTGTTCCAAAGCACCTAATGTAATAGACATGCTCCTCTGAGACTGGAGAGAATAGGTATGCATCATGATCTCCAGCTAGTACCTGGAGGTTGGAAAACCTAACAATAAATACCTGCCTCCCCCAACTCCCTGGCCTGGCAACCCTAACTATTCACTTTATCACTACTGAGTGAAGAAGCATTTCCTTTGGAACATAGCTAGGTGGCTTCATTTCTTCTCCAAGAGAAACAAAAAGAAAATGGTGATATTAGAACTGAAACGGGCAGGTTTGGTCTCCATCCCACCTTGCTTTCTCAACAATATTTCAGCTACATCACTGCCTTTGATTCTTTGATTCTGCACATTCTTTGTCATAACTGACAGGTATGCGATCAGGGTTGGGAGGGGAAGGGGGGAACAGATAAGGGTTACGGTGTGAGTCTAAGAAAAAAAGCGGAAGTTCGAGAAGTACAGTTTGAAATCTGCAGGAGCCACCCTGAGTTTAATCCAGCATTCTCTCTGGCAGCAAGGGATGGCCCGGCCAGTCTGTGTGGCCCATTGTTCCGCACATAATGGATGCGCCGTCGGCTCACAGAGTTACTGAACTAACCAGGTTTTGCTCTTTTATTTGAAAAAGAACATTGAGATACTCCATGAATGAAAGGCCTCTCTTGCAAAATCCAAACCTATTGCATTCAGTACAATACAGAGGAAACCAGCTGGGCCCAAGTGAACTCGGCTGGTTTTCCTCTTTGCTCAGAGCGTATGGCAAATCTGAAGGAATTCTGATCCTTGTGTTCAGAGGCTCGTAGTAAAAGAACTGGTAGAATCACCAAAGCATAGGGCTGTTTAAAAAAAAAAATCGGTATAGTTCAGATTCGGCAGAATTCAGCCCATTTCAATTTGGGATATGCTGAAGTCCGAACTCCCCCGATTCAGATCCATGGACTTCGGCGCCTAGTTCGAGTTCGGGGGGAAATTCGGCCGAATAAAGTCATTAAAAACTCATTCACGCCTTTCCACGGCTCCAGGGGGCATTTTTGGGGGTAGAGGTCTCAAACTTTCAGGGTAGCTTGAGGGGACGCTTCTTGCAAGAACCCCCAAGTTTTGTAAAGATTGGGTCAGGGGGTCCCGAGATATGGGGCCCGGAAGAGGTTGCCCACCCAAAAAATCGCCCACAGTGACAGGAATAAAGCCACTTAAAGCACATTGGTGCTTTTCCGTGGCTCCGGGGGGGCATTTTTGGGAGTAGAGGTCTCAAACTTTCAGGGTAGCTTCAGATGAGCCTTCTTGCAAGAACCCCCAAGTTTCGTAAAGATTGAGTCAGGGGGTCTCGAGATATGAGGCCCGAAAGGGGTCCCCCCTTAATGTGCATTTTTATTCCATTTACAGCACACATTTGAGCCACTCCGTGGCTGCAGGGGGCGCATTTTTGGGGGTGCAGCCCCCAAACGTTCAGCGTAGCTTCAGATGAGGCTTCTTGCAAGAACCCCCAAGTTTTGTAAAGATGGTATCAGGGGGTCCAGAGATATGGGTTCCCCCCCTTTTCCCTATTGAGATGAATGGGATCAGCTGATCCTATGCATCTAGAGAGCGGCAAATCCAAGGCAAAACCATATTTCGGGACCCCCTGACCCAATCTTTACAAAACTTGGGGGTTGTTGCAAGAAGCCTCATCTGAAGCTACGCTGAAAGTTTGGGGGCTGTACCCCCAAAAATGCACCCCCTGCAGACATGGAAAGGAGCAAATGTGCACACGCACCCCCCCCCCAACGGGGATTTCTCTCTCACACAAACAGATACTCTCTTTCTCTCCCCGGGCCATGCAGCAGCTGGGCTCACATGCTCAATCGCAACTGATTGGCCAGAAGAAGACCCTGCTTGGCCACCAATTGGCCGCGGGAGAATGCTTACTAACTGACGGTTATGCTGCTGTGCCGAACCCCGAATTTGCTGAATTTATTCGCCGAACACCCCGAACTCGCCAAATTCGGCTCCCTGTTTTCCAGCCTTTTTTGAGTTCAGTTCCATCCGAACTAAAAACCGCCGAATCGGGGGAAATTCAGCTGTTTTTCGGTTCGGGACGAACCAAATCGACAGCCCTACCAAAACAGTCATTTTATCCCGGGGAACGAATCTCTGTTGCCTGGAGATCAGTCATAATTCTGAGAAATCTCCAGGTAGGGTTGCCAGGTCCCTCTTCGCCACCGGCGGGAGATTTTTAGGGTGCAGCCTAAGTAGGGTTGTCTCCTGCTACTACCTGGTAGTTAAGGGGGGGAAAACCAGCACAAAATATATTAAACAATTCATTAACAACATGCTAACAGTGAAAAACAACCACAAGGTGTACAAATATATACAATTATTTACAATTGATTATCACAAGCCTAATAGCAAAGTCCAAAAGTCTATCCGAGGCAAATTTTCTTCTAATCCAAATGTGGTGGACAATGTCAAAAATTAGTTGGCATGAAGTCCAATCCAAAGAAGGAGGAAACGCTATTCCGGATACTCTCCGGAATAGCGTTTCCTCCTTCTTTGGATCGGACTTCGTGCCAACTAATTTTTGACATTGTCGACCACATTTGGATTCGGATAGACTTTTGGACTTTGCTATTAGGCTTGTGATAATCAATTGTAAATAATTGTATATATTTGTACACCTTGTGGTTGTTTTTCACGGTTAGCATGTTGTTAATGAATTGTTTAATATATTGAGTTGTGCTGGGTTTTTTCCCCTTAGCTTTTGGTTACCAGTATTGTGAGTATTTTTTACACTACCTGGTAGTTGGCAACCCTAAGCCTAAGGAGGGCAGGGTTTGGGGAGGGGAGGGACTTCAATGCCATAGAGTTAGACTGCCAAAGCAGCCATTTTCAGTCATAATTCTGGGAGATCTCCTGCAAGTACCTGGCAGTCGGCATCCCTATCTCCAGGCCCCACCTGGAGGTTGGCTATCCTACATGGAAGCACTGTTGGTGACCTTGGCCCAGTCATACACCCTCAGACTAACCTACACCACAAGGCTATTGTTGCAAGGATAAAATAGAGGAAGGGAAGACAGTGCTGGAAGCCATTTTGGATTCCAGCTGGTGAGAAAAACAGGGTATAAATAAATAAAATAAATAAGACACAAATGCTTTGGCAATACAAACTTGTACAGGACATGCCTGTGTGGTGTAGTGGTTAAGAGCAGCGGTTTGGAGCAGTGGACTCTGATATGGAGAACCGGGTTTGATTCCCCACTCCTCCACATGAGAGGCGGAGGCTAATCTGGGGAACTGGATTTGTTTCCCCGCTCCTCCTCATGAAGCCAGCTGGGTGACCTTGGGCTAGTCACAGCTGTCTTAGAGCTCTCTCAGCCCCAGCTACCTCACAGCGTGTCTGTGGTGGGGAGAGGAAGGGAAGGTGATTGTAAACCGGTTTGATTTTTCCTCAAGTGGCAGAGAAAGTCAGCAAATAAAAACCAACTCTTCTTCTTATGAGATGCCCCCATATGATCCCATGAGAGCGCTAAAAATATGATAAATTATCCATTCGTTAATATCCTAGCCTTAATCCAAAAAGCACATAGGAGGCAGGGTGAGTTTGGCTTGCCAGCTCCGGATTGGGAAATACCTGGAGATTTTAGGGGTAGAGCCTGAGTAGGGTAGGGTTTGAACAGGGGAAGAACTTGCCATAGAGCCCAATTCCCAAGCAGCTGTTTTCTCCAGGGGAATTGATCTCAGTAGCCTAGAGATAAGTTGTAATAGCGGGAGATCTCCAGCCACCACCTGGAGGCTGTAGAAATAAAACAGGGCAGGCTCACAGTATCAAAAAGCTATATTCGATTAATATACACGATCCTACAGGTGCAAAACTCAAGCTAATGAAACATACAAATATACAACGATGTACAACGGCTGTTGTATATCGTTGTATATTTGTATGTTTCATTAGCTTGAGTTTTGCACCTGTAGAATCATGTATGTTAATTGAATATAGCTTTTTCATACTGTGAGCCTGCCCTGTTTTATTTCTACATTCTTGTATTAACAGTGGTTTTGAGTCCTTGTTGTTGTTTACCACCTGGAGGCTGGCAACCTTAGGCGAGGTATAAATCTAGTAAAATAAATAAAAATAAAATAAATATAGGAGATTTTCACTTCACAACAACCCTGTAAGGCAAATTAGGCTAGGAGATTTTTAGGGTTGCCAACCACCAGGTAGTAGCTGCAGGTCTCCTGCTATTACAACTGATCTCCAACCGATAGAGATCAGTTCACCTGGAGAAAATGGCCGCTTTGGCAATTGGACTCTATGGCATTGAAATTCTTCCCCTGCCCAAACCCCGCCCTCCTCAGGATCCGCCCTGAAAGCCTCCCTCCAGTGACGAGGAAGGACCTGGCAACCCTAGAGATAGTTGGCCACTGTATCAATGACTAAAAGATTTTTTTTAATGATGTCTGTTGCATTTGTCATCCCTGTTAAGACTCTGAATATTTTTCATCTTTAAAAAATATATATATATATATATATATATTTAATCAGGTTTATAACCTCCAATTGGCATTTCCAAGGGGGGGGGGAGAACATCCAAGAAAAGGAATCTTCAACTCTCTCTCCTTCAGTGTTCTCCCGCTTTAATTAATTTAAAATGAATGAAAGGCACTTCATGCTCTAAGATCCTGAAACCACCAGCCTCAACCCACACTGCCGCTTTCAGCCAATCTGGTTGCCCGAGCGACGAGCAGCTCTCGCCTTTGATGTCCTTTGAAGTGCCCGTGGCATCGGCAGAGGCAGGGCCAGATCTACATTTTTTTTGAAGGGGGGGCAAAAGTAAAAAAAAATGACACGCCCCTATATTTTATATATATATATATAAACACACACACACATACATACATGGATATAATCAATGACTATAGCAGTGTTGGCGAACCTATGGCACGGGTGCCACTTCCGGCACGCGTAGCCCTTTCTGCCGGCACTCACGGTTCCTCCAATCCGCTGGCCTTTCCGGCTCTGCCCCACCCCGGATGGGGGAGGCTGTAGCCCAGGGGTGGGGAACCTCCGACATCATTGGCGGTGGCCCCCGGACTCTCCCACAGAAGCTGCCGCCATTGCTGCCGCTGGAGCGTGCGCGGCCAGCCAGGCGGGTGGGAGAGCGGGGAACAGAAGCCGAGTGCCCACACTCGGCATGACTGGCGGCTTCTCCGGCGCCCTCTGGGCCTGTGCGGGCGGAGGGGCATGGCTGGTCGGTGGGTGCGAAGGAGGCACCCTCTGCCCCACCCTGCTCGCCTCTCACAAGCCTGCCGCCGCGCCCCACCGAGTGGCAAATCCAAGGCAAAACCTCCCATGCATAAATGGCCTCTTTCTTTTTCTGTCTCCCTCTGTCCTTTTCTTTCTCTCCCTTGCTCGATTTCTTTCTCCCTTTCTCTCTCTTTTTCTTTCTTTCTCTTCCTCCCTTCCTTCCCTTTCTCCCTCCCTTCCCTTCTTTCCTTCCTTCCTTCTTTCCCTCCAGCGGCTTCTCCAGCACCCTCTGGGTCTGTGCGGGCGGAGGGACGTGCAGTCCTATTCCACCTTTGAAGTGCCCACAAGCTATCCTCCAAACACCTTTCCATTTGTCTTGATATGTAGAGAGAAAACACTAAGGAACTAGTTGCCAATCTCCAGGTACTAGCTGGAGATCTGCTATTACAGGTGATCTCCAACCAATAGAGATCAGTTCCCCTGGAAAAAATTGCCACTTTGGCAATTGGACTCTATGGCACTGAAGTCCTTCCCCAAACCCTGCCCTCCTCAGGCGCCACCCCAAAAACCTCCCACTCATGGCGAAGAGGAACTTGGCAACCCTAGCCTCTCCATCTGGGCCCCCTCTGGGGGTGGTATTCAGGTTAAATTGCCGCATTGGCACTCGGCAATAAATAAGTGGGTTTTTGGTTGCAGTTTGGGCACTCGGTCTCTAAAAGGTTCGCCATCACTGGACTATAGTATACATATATAATCGACAGCTCTTTTAAATGATAAAATAAATTGTGCTGACTTCAATGAACTGTTAATGAATAATTACACTTTTACACGATCTTATTCATCTATTTTCTATGAATTCCTCCAAGGATTCCTATTGTTGTCAGGAGCCAAGGGAGTTCATCACCAGACCTGTACGTTAGATGTTAGGAAGACAAGCTTTAATGAACGCAGAGGCAAGATGAGCGTCATTCCATGGCAAGAATGCTGGAAGAGAAAGGAGCAAGTGCCCAGGGGCCGTGGCTCAGTGATAGAGCATCTGCTTGGCATACAGAAGTCCCAGGTTCAATCCCCGGCATCTCCAGTTAAAGGGACTAGGGAAGTAAATGATGTGAAAGACCTCTGCCTGAGACCCTGGAGAGCCGCTGCTGGTCTGAGTAGACAATACTGCCTTTGATGGACCAAGGGTCTGATTCAGTATAAGTCCGCTTCATGTGTTCATGTGTTCAAGTGGGCTCTCCTAAAACCAGAGCTCTTGCAAGCTCAAGCCGGCAGTATTCCCGTAAGACGGAAATGTGGTAGAGAATTCATGATGATGGGGAGAATTTAAACTCAATGAAGGGAGCCCACTACCCAAATAAAGAGAATAGATTCAAAATCTTTAATGTTGGGGAAAATTTAAACTCAATGAAGGGAGCCCACTACCCAAATAAAGAGAATAGATTCAAAATCTTTATTCTCAGCCAGTGTGCTATGTTGTTGGACTTCCAGAGGGAATGTTTGGCCACTGTGTGACACAGAATGCTGGACTAGATGGACCACTGGTCTGATCCAGCAGGGCTCTTCTTATGTTCGTATTTCTTGTATAAATAAAAATGGTATGTTGACTCAGCTTTTTCCATTTCCTAATTGTCTTCCAAAATAGTGTAGTGGCAGAATACTGGAACTGGATCTGGAAGGCACAGGTTCAAATCCCCACTTTGCCATGGAAGCTTGCTGGGTAACCTTGGGCCAGTCGCATATTCTCAGCCTAACCTACTTCACAAGATAGAATGGAGAAGGGAAGAATGAAGAATGCCACCCTGAGTTCCTTGGAGGAAAGGCAGTATTTTAAAAGTACTATATTGATAAAGAATTATAAGGTGTTTCAACTCTAAGCTGGTGATTAAAACAAACAACGCTAGTTTTAGCACAATGAGCAAGAAAAGCAAATCCACTCCTATAGCTTAGATATCAATTAGACAGTATGATGAACCAGGAATAGGGTGGAGAAAATACATCCCATCCTGTAAAAGTTGGGTTGCCACGTCCCTCTTCGCAACCGGTGAGAGGTTTTTGGGATGGAGCCTGAGGAGGGTGAGGTTTGGGGAGGGATTTCAATGTCATAGAGTCCAATTGCCAAAGCAGCCATTTTCTCCAGGTGAACTCCAGGTGAATCTCTATTGGCTGGAGAGCAGCTGTAATAGCGAGAGATCTCCGGCTAGTACCTGGAGGTTGGCAACCCTATGCAAAAGTGTTCATGTCTCACCATTCTGCTGAAGGTATGAAGGCTGAATGAAAAAAAGGTCTTCTGCAGATCTGGCCTGAACAAATCACCCCTTTCTCTTTCTCCCACAACAATGCCCAAAATTTCTGGTTTGTGGCTGGGGTGCCTGAGGCAGATATCAAGGTGCGTGAATAAACCCCACCTAATCTTACCCTTATCCCTCCCTTTCCTCCCTTCCTCGCTCAGACTCCATGGCAAATCTGTGATGAAACTCTAATAGGTGAGATCTTCAGGTAAGTTTACTTCTGAAATATGCTAGAAAAGACAACAATGCAAGGGAAAGTAGAAGGCAGCAGTCAAAGAGGAAGACCCAACATGAGATGGATTGACTCCATCAAGGAAGCCACAGCCTTCCATTCACAACCACAAGACCCAAGCAAGGCTGTTAACAACAGGAGGTCATTGATTCATAAGTCTGCCATACGTTGGAAGTAACTTGACTACACATAATGCACACACAGATATCAAATCAAGCCTGAACACTCCCTAGAAGCTAAAATGACCAAGCTGAGGCTATTGTACTTTGGTCACATTATGAGAAGACAAGAGTCACTGAAAAAGAGTAATGCTAGGAAAAGTGGAAGGCAGCAGGCAAAGAGATGGATTGACTTCATTAAGGAAGCCATGGCCTGACCCTCCATTCTCAAGACCTGAGCAAGGCTGTTAACAACAGGACATTTGGGAGGTCATTAATTCATAGGGATGGATTGACTCTATAAAGGAAGCCAGGATCACCTCTTCTTCTAGTGTTGCCAACCTCCAGGCAGTGGCTGGAGATCTCCTGCTATTACAACTGATCTCCAGCTGATAGAGATCAGTTCACCTGGAGAAAATGGCCGCTTTGGCAATTGGACTCTACGGCAATGAAGTCCCTCCCCTCCCCAAACCCCGCCCTCCTCAGGCTCAGCCCCAAAAACCACCCACCGGTGGCAAAGAGGGACCTGGCAACCCTATCTTCTTCCCTCCCCCACCCCGTCATCAAGTCACAGCTGACTTATGGCAACCCCATATGGTTTCCAAGGCAAGAGACATTCAGAGGTGGTTTGCCATTGCCTGCCTCTGCATAGTGACCCCAGACTTCCTTGGTGGTCTCCCGTCCAAATACTAACCATGCAGAAGGTCCCAGGTTCAATCCCCAGCATCTCCAGTTAAAGGGACTAGGCAAGCAGGTGATGTGAAAGACCTCTGCCAGAGACCCTGGAGAGCCGCTGCTGGTCTGAGAAGACAAATCTGACTTTGATGGATCAAGGGCATCAGTATAAGGCAGCTTCAGGTGTTCAGCTGGTCTCTCAGTCTGAATCTTTTTTGCTGCATGGCTATTTCGGAAAGAAACTAGGCTCGGTAGACATCCAGAACAAACTTGGCAAATGCAAAGCATAGGTTTCCCCCTATTTCATTGACTCCCTCCAAGTCGTATTATACATCCCATGTACAACACATTACATGTAAATGCCCAAATCTGTTTTTCAGATATTAGACAGTAATCAGGTTCAAGGCGCCTCATATTCTGCAGGCCTGTATCCTGCTTAGAGTATAAATTATGCAAATTGGAAAAAAATAATGCATAAGTGTGTTTCATTTGCATGATTAATTTTGATTGCCCTATTTAGGTTTTCACAAAAAGTCAAAAAGACTTTGGCGAAGACTTTGCAGGTAATGCAGGAAGAAGGAACTGGGATGGGAGCGGAGATAGCAAAAAGATGGGAAGGATGCCATTTTTTTATTCAGCTTGCCACCCCATGTATTGGGAAGCTTGCACTATATATTTCAATGCAACTTCTTTTTTAGGTAAATGTGTTCAAGGCCACAATGAAAAACCAGAATAGGACACAGTTTCCATTGATTCAAGCCAATGAATGAGCAGAAGTCTGCAGTGAATTTCTTAGGGATGCTAAGAATTCTCATCTGAATATCTCCCTGGATTTTTGAAGTGCCAAGTTCCCTGGTCTTGTTTTCCAAGTGGCATTGATAAGTCAGTGATACGCCATTGTTCCATTTACTGTTTCCAACTTTTGTACAGCACGTGGCAGGGTTCAGTGCACAGGAGCACCTATGCACATCAGTAAAACACTGCACACAAAAGAATCTCGTAGTGATCGTACGTACAACCACATCAAGACGGTTATGCTTTTCTTTGTTTGTGGTGTTTTATCAGTGCCCATCCGCACATTGGTGACAGATACAAACAAACAGAAGGAAGTGAAAAGTGTAGCAAATTGGGCATGACCCAACTGCAGAATAAACATTAGAAGTTCTTGTAATGGAAACAACATTAGGGAGGAATGGACTGCAATACAGGTAGATATTGCGGGGGGGGGAGTTAAAAAAATCAAACCAGAGAAATGCTCTAATCCCTAGAATCTCTGGACTATTTATTTACATGACTGCTTTCCAGGAGAAATCATTGTAATCGGATCACATAACAGAGGGAAAGTGTTTTATATTTGAGCAACTGAAGCATCAGCATTATAAAAATAAAGCTGCAATCACATACGAAATTTACTGGCAGACAAATTAGCATCTAATTGCCAATTTCCCATCTGATTTACAAACTCCATTAATTCCAAGGGCTTTGCTTGTATCTGATTTGATTCCAAAGGTACTGAGAGAACTTACCTAGCTAAGTAGTCCAATTTAAGTGGCTTGGAGATTATTCTTTTGGTGACATTATATTTTTTTCAGGACATGCTGGCAGACCTATCCCATATACTTACCAATATTTATCAAATATGTTATTATATTTAAAAAGAACTGGTGCAGCAGTAACTACACCAGTAACAGTAACTAAGAAATTGAGCAAAGTCCCAAGTTCAAATGTCACTTCTGCCATGAACTCCCTACTTGCGCCGCCCAGGGTGGCACAGACGCTGGTGGGGAAGGCGGATGCAGCACCACCCAGGGATGCCGGCACAACCTCGCACTGGCATCCGGACGGCACACTTCCATGCTCTGTCCTCCCAGGGGCATGCCCAGGGCATTCCCGCGCCAGGCCAGGGGAGGAGCCGCCTTTAGGCGGCCTCCTAAGCCCTTTCAGGCTGGGAATGCCCCCTTTACCCCTACCTGGAGATATACCACTTTTTCAGGTGGCATATCCCCAAGAAACCCTATGGAGCGGTTCCATGGGATTTCAAGATAAGAGCAAAGGTTTTTGCTTCAGTGGGGGGCAGCAAATCCTCCAGCCACCAGCGCAGCCCCTTCCCTCAGGAATGGGCTGTAATTTTTCCTCTAAATTGGCATTGGCGGCCACAGGCTGGATCTGTGTCCACCATAACATGTAGTTATGGCAGAGACTCTGGTTTAGCCATTTAGCAATTTGCAAATCCAGGTTCTCCTCTTCACCCATACTATTGCTTTCCAGAAGCTTTTCAAGTTGCCTTTACACAAATGCTCTCCCTTGAAACTATGCAAACAATCAAGTTTTTACCTTGGCTCTAGCCTATCATCAAGTGGGTGTGTATTTTTTTTTAACACTCTGGGCATATTAGCATTTCTTGCAGACTTTTGAGTGGGTAGCAAATAAAGCAAGAAGTGTCCCAGATGTTGGCGAGAAAAATGGAATTATTCATTGCTTACTAATGTCAAATGCTAATGGGAGGAAAGGTATCCTTGAAGAGAACCTTGACTAAAATTCATTACAGGGAGATCAAATCAACATTTTAATTATGCATGTTTGGAAAGGATATTTATTAGACCCAATCCTGACCTGCCTTGCACCAGCTGTGCTGAAACTCCACTGGTATGTGTAAAAGATTCTAGCACCAAAGGTGTAAACGCTGGAGCCAGTGAAAGCAATAATCCATCTTGTCACTTACCTGTTCCTCCCTTTCTTGAGGACAACTAAGATCTGAGTATACAAACTTCATTTTCATGCCTTGTAACTTAACGTCGGGAGCTTGCTACTTCCATTGGTAACTCACCTAGGTATGCAGCTGAGTCAGGTCAAGCGATTCCGCTAGATGTCAGTGGCAAAGGTGAGACAATGGTCGTGGTTAGGGTTGCCAACCTCCAGGTTATTATAAAAGAGTAATTATAAAATTATAAAATTATAAAAAATTATAAAATTATAAAAAAATTATAAAAGAAGCAGATAAGGGCAGTGCAATTGTTCTACTAAACAGGGAAGACTACATAAAAGAAAATTTAAGACAACTTTCAGATGCAACCACATACAAAAAATTATCCAGTGACCCCTCAGAGAAAATCATGCTTAGTGTCAGGACGACCATTAATGAGGGCTTGGCTTTGGATTATATTTGCAAGCAGGAAGCAGATTTTTTAATCAATAAGTTTCCTAAAATACCAGTTTTTTATACTTTACCAAAAATCCATAAAGGATTTCCCCCTCCAGGCCGTCCAATAATAGCTGGCATAAATTCTATCACAGATCCCATTGCTCAATTTTTAGAATACCATCTTCATAAATTCAGCACAATAACTCCATCTTATATTACAGACACTAAGCACTTTATCAATCTTACTGAAAATTTCCCTATCTCAGAGAATGCCTTATTGGTGACCCTAGATGTAACAGCACTTTACACGAGCATACCATTGAATAACGCCAGAGACATTATTGAAAACATTTTATTAGCTAGAGATAATGACACTCCACCCACTCATTTCATTTTAAATTTGTTAGATTTAGTGTTAGAGAATAATGTTTTTAGATTTCAAGAACAACTTTACATTCAACAACGTGGCGTTGCAATGGGTTGTGCCTGTGCTCCCACTATTGCTAATATTTATATGTCCCATTTTGAAAAAGTCCATATTTATAATAATAATCCCTTTGCTTCCTGCATAAAACTTTTCAAACGTTTTATTGATGACATCTTTTTGATTTTTCAACCGGCTAGTAAATTTACAGAATTCTTAATTTGGCTTAATGATAGAGATCCTGCTATTAAATTCACAGGCACTTCAGACCCGAGATTGGTTAATTTTTTAGATATTACAGTTTACAAAACCCAGGACTTTACCCTGTCTGTTAAACCCTTTAAAAAACCAACAGACAGAGGAGCATTACTGCATTTTAATTCATTCCACCCTGGGCATATCAAAAGAAACTTGCCATATGGCCAATTATTGCGTCTTAAACGTAATGCTACCAATGAAAACGACTATCAGGATGCTGCCAAAGGTTTAAACAATATTTTACTACAAAGAAATTTCCCAAATTCCGTTATACAACAATGTAAAAATCGTGCAGACAGAATAGACAGGAAAGATTTACTTACTCATAAGCCAAATTTTAATAATAACAACTCAGGAACAGGAATCACTGCAGCATTACAATATAGTCACAAAACTAAGGAAATCCAAAAAATTATAAACAAGCACTGGCATTTGGTCAGGGACATCCCGGGTTGCTCCTTCCCTCCCCGTTTTGGGCTTCGTAGAACAGGCTCTTTAAGGGACAAATTAACTACCTCTGACTGCACCATCACACAGCCTCCTGCATCCACCATCGGCCATTTTAAATGCGGTGATTGCAACGCTTGTGCGCAGGCGCTGCAAGTCAAAGAATTCAGGGACGAACAAACAGGCTTCAAGTTTACATTACGAAATTTTACCAACTGTAATAGTAAATATGTTATTTATATCGTTAGATGCCCGTGTGGTCTCCCCTATGTGGGCAAAACAAAGAGACCCATTAAAGTTCGAATCCAAGAGCACAGGTCCAGAATTCGGAACCGCAATTTAGAAGCGCCATTAACCGCCCATTATCTAGAAAAAAGGCACCTAGATTCGGAGATGCAATTCTTTGTTGTATGGCAATACAAGGGCAGGTCCTTTTCCACCGTTGATATTGATCGTCTGATGTCTCAACAAGAGTCCCGATTTATATTTATGTTTAACTCTCTCATCCCCAATGGATTAAATACATTTATGGATTTATCCAGCTATTTATAACTATCAAATTGTTTTTTGCACGTGGCACTTTAAATAACTGGGCTACACTTTTAAGGGCATTACGGTAATGAGTTCGCTTGCTCTGAGACCCTATTTAATGACGTGGCTCACTGAATGAATTAGGCGTCTTACTTTTGTCGTCCCAAGAAAGAAGAAAAGGCACACTCCTTCAAATTCTGAATGGTATCCTATTTTAACTATTTATTGCGATGTATTTATTGCGATGTATTTATTGCGATGTATTTATTTATTTATTGGTGCTCTACAACGGATGGGCTGTTATGGAATTATGCATCTCTTCACAGAATATTGCACGGAACTTTCAAAAGGCTTGAGAAAGTCTATACGAAATGGAATTTTACCGGATATCCATTGCTACTCTACTCTTGGTTCCTGGTGCTGCATGAAGTGACTGTTTAGCACACTACAGATTACGAACTGAATCTCGCCGAGCGTTGCCGGCATATCCTTAGAAATTATATTAGTAATTGTTTTGGAACTCTGCTCTAACTGTATTTGTTGTGTTAGAAGTGGCTTTGTTTCTAATGTTCTAATACATTGCTTTAACTGCAAGTTTTGCATTGTGACTGTCCTGATTTGGATATTTTTGTTTAAGTGCCATATTTTGAATTCTAACCTCCAGGTACCAACTGGAGATCTCCTGCTATTACAACTGATCTCCAGCCAATAGAGATGAGTTTCCCTGGAGAAAGTGGCCACTTTGGAAATTGGACTCTATGGCATTGAAGTCCCTCCCCAAACCTTGCCTTCCTCAGGCCTCCCCAAAACCTCCCACCAGTGGTGAAGAGAGGTCCAGTCAGCTGGTGAGGGATCTGTATGCACAGCCAAAGGAGGGCAAAGAAACCAGGCTGAAGTAGTTCTTGGCAGTGAGAATCCAATGATTTCCGACACTTGGGTTAGCAGGGAGACAACTGAATATCCAGAACCAGTTGCTTGCCCTGAGGCAGGGGATTTAGAAGAAGAAGAGTTGGTTTTTTATACCCTGGTTTTCTCTACCTTTTAAGGAGTTTCAAACCTTCCCTTCCTCTCCCCACAACAGACACCTTGGGAGGTAGGTGGGGCCAAGAGAGCTCTGAGAGAAGAACTGTGACTGGCCCAAGGTCACCCAGCAGGCTTCATGTGAAGAAGTGGGTAATCAAACCCGGTCCTCCAAATTAGAGTCCACCTCTCTTAGCCACTACATCATGTTTCCAGCCAATCAGGAAGCCAAGCCAAAAGCCAATCAGAACAAGAGTCATACCAAAAAAATGATATGTGAAAGTTGGAAATGTTCAAGGGTTTTTCATAGAACGAGCAAGTGTTGAAAAGTTCCTGCCCAGGTTTGGCAACAGGGTACAGCTGCCAGAGTTTCAAGGCCATGAGTGGGTCTGTCATTGACTAGGCTGGGAGCTTACTGGCAGCCCCTGATGCTGAAAACTTACTTGGCTCCAGAATTTTGGCAGTGGGGAGGGCGTTCTAGAGTCAAGGCACCACAACAGAGAAGGCCATGCAGCATCGGAAGATGAGGGCACACAGAGCCAGGCCTTTCTCAATAAGACTGGCGGGTCTCTAGGCTTGCCATTTGCCCACTGCGCAAACAGATACCCGGCTGTAAGAAAGAAGAAGAAGAAGAAAAAAGAAGAAGAGTTGGTTTTTATATGCCGACTTTCTCTACCCCTTAAGGAAGAATCAAACCAGCTTACAATCACCTTCACTTCCCCTCCCCACAACAGACACCCTGTGGGGCTGAGAGAGTGCGACTAGCCCAAGGTCACCCAGCAGGCTTCATGTGGAGGAGTGGGGAAACAAATCCAGTTCTCCAGATTAGAGTCTGCCACTCAGGTGGAGGAGTGGGGAATCAAACCCGGCTCTCCAGATCAGAGGCCACTGCTCCAAACCACCCCCCCTAACCACTACACTATGCTGGCTCTCAGAATGGCTCCCCTAGCTGGCTCCCCTAGCAAGGGCGACATAAAACTTAAGGCATGGAAGAGAAGTATATAGGACGGGGAGGGGTCAATGCAAATATATTCCATGCAAAAACGGCTTCATGGAGAATCATCTGCCATTTTTCATTTCCTTCTCTTTGATTCCCATTTGGCCTTTCCAGCTTATTTGGTTCTGTTTTGTGTAAATGGCGGTACGGAGTATGTCCGAGGCAATAAATTTTAATGGGGAGGAACTTTTCTAGAGGAAATGACAAAGGACGATGATGAATGCCTCTTCTAGGACAGCCCAGCCAGCCATGGAAGATCCTCTTCTCCTCTCTGTTCCTCCACGTAACAGAAGTGAGAGAGAAGGCAACCAGATATGGGGGGGGGGGTTTCAGTGCTGGCGCTGGCTGATCTCCCACCTAGAATCATAGAATCATAGAGTTGGAAGGGACCACCAGGGCCATCAAGTCCAATCCCCTGCACAATGCAGGAATTTCACAACTACCTCCCCCCTCCACACCCCTAGTGACCAGAAGCTGACCAAGATGCCCTCCCTCTCATGATCTGCCTAAGGTCACAGAATCAGCATTGCTGACAGATGGCCATCTAACCTCTTCTTAAAAACCTCCAGGGAAGGAGAACTTACCACCTCCCGCGGAAGCCTGATCCATTGAGGAACCGCTCTAACTGTTAGAAAATTCTTCCTAATGTCTAGACGGAAACTCTCTTGATTTAATTTCAACCCATTGGTTCTGGTCCGACCTTCTTGAGCAACAGAAAACAACTTGGCGCCCTCCTCTATATGACAGCCCTTCAAGTACTTGAAGATGGTTATCATGGTTATCACCTAAGGCTTGCCTGATGGCTACCCTACTCTTCTTTAGAGAGTGGGCTAAAACATTTCTTTGTAGGGTTGCCAACCTCCAGGTGGTGGCTGGCGATTTCCTGCTATTACGATCCTGCTATTACGATTATAATCTGCTGGCAACAGAGATCATTTCAGCTGGAGCAAATGGCTGCTTTGGAAGGCGGGCCCATGGCATTATACCTTGCTGAAGTCCCTCCCCAAAACCCTGCCCTTCTCAGGCTCCATGCTGCAAAATCTCCAGGCATTTCCCAACCCAAGGCTGGTAATCCTATTTCTTCGTAGTCAGGCTTTTAACTGAGGGGTGTAGGAGAGCCAGCGTGGTGTAGTGGTTAAGAGCGGGGGTTAGGCGCAGGGGACTCTAATCTGGAGAACTGGGTTTGATTCCCCACTCCTCCACATGAGCGGCGGAGGCTAATCTGGCGAACCGGGTTGTTTTCCCCACTCCTACATATGAAGCCTGCTGGGTGGCCTTGGGCTAGTCTCAGCTCTCTCAGAGCTCTCTCAGCCCCACCTACCTCACAGGGTGTCTGTTGTGGAGAGGGGAAGGGAAGGTGATTGTAAGCCGGTTTGATTCTTCCTTAAGTGGTAAAGTCGGCAAATAAAATCAACTCCTCTTCCTCCTCCTTTGTTGTTTTTATTGTCCGCTTTTAGCCTGAATGCCTTATATGGTTACTAGGGAAGAGGGCCTTCATGAGGTTACTTTAAGGGGACTGAGCCACTGTTGCTCACAACCACTGATCAGTGCTGAACAGGGGAGGGAATGCAAAACCAGCCTTTTTTGATTTACCGTAAGCCACTGCTAGCTAGTTATAGAACAGATTCCCCAAGTCTCCAAGGAACATATTTACCACCAGGCGTGAATGCATGATTAAATGAAATGTATTCCATAAATGACTTGATGACATGAAACTAATTTTTTTTAAAAGAACAGATGGAGAATGTTAATAAATATTTTATTCTCTAATATAAAATTCTCTTCCATATTCACAACTTCGGGGATCCTTGGCTTTGTAGGTATGAGTAAGTCTGATGGATTCTTCGTTCTGTTCTCGCACTCCTGCCAGGGCGACTCTTACAAGATCATCATTTGTACATGCTTGGGTTGTTTTATGGGATCGATGAAAGGCACAGGACTGTAAATCTTGCTCTGCTCCTGGATTATCATCTTTTATTCACTGTGACCCATAAGTGTCCAGCTTGACATCAAACAGATTATTAAACGACGAAAGTTATCCAACGAGAGAATTTATAAAGCCAAGTTATTACTTGGGGATCTGAGGAGGTACAAGCATAACCCTAGGGGTTATAATTAAAAGATACTTCAAATGGAAAAAAGGGGGAAATACTGTTGCATTTAAAAATGGCAGATAACATTTCTCTGTGCAAGGGAGGGAATAAGATATGTCATTTCTAAAAGCTCTTCTTCGAGTTAATGTTTCATCAAAAAGAAGTGGAAATCGGACAGTTATTCATCTGAACAGCCACCATATAAAGTGGGTGCCCCATTCATTTTGATGGAAGACCAACACCCAATCAGCGGAGTGTGTGCACAGAGCCATCCATTTAGTTGGACTGAATCTTTCTCCCCATAAAGATAGTTTGGTTGCTGTGGAAAACCTGTTCTTTTGTCATACTTCCATTGTAATGCATTCGCCCTGTCGTTCATTCTCATTTTAGGTAGAAAAAAATTCTCAAATAAATTCCAGGATTGGAGCACTATGGCGATTTGCCATAGTGTTCAACTTGATAACATTTTCCCCTGCCTCTATATTAGATGCACACGTATGCACTGATAAAAATGTTGGGCGGGGGGAAAGTAGAAATGTTAAACTGTGCACATTTTATAGAGGGAAATCAACGCAAGGGCAACAGTGGTGTAAAACAAGAATCAAGCACACAGTACTTGAGAAGCAAAAGTGAAATGGGGAAAAGTTAAATGGACCTCCGTTCAGGTCCAAACGGACATTTACTAGACAGACTATGTTTACGGGGTGGTTTGCCAGTGCCTTCCCCAGTCGTCTTCCCTTTACCCCCAGCAAGCTTTTACCGACCTCGGAAGGATGGAAGGCTGAGTCAACCTTGAGCCGGCTACCTGAAACCCACTTCGGTTGGGATCGAACTCAGGTCGTGAGCAGAGCTTGGACTGCAGTACTGCAGCTTACCACTCTGTGCCACAGGGCTCTTCTGTACCTTCTGTACAGTGTTAAAAATTCGCAGGTGCTGACAGAGCCAAAGCTACACTTCAACTGGAAAACCAGCAACTTTATTTCACAGAATGCACCACTTCTAAATTGCACTGTGGCAGGTAACTCTGGTTTGGTTTCATCTGAAATCAGGGGGGTCTCCTTCAGTTTAGGATTCCGTGCTGGCAGTTCGCGTTTGCAAAGCTCAAAGCGTCATTTTGCCAAAACATATAAATACAAAGTGCATCTTAAAAAAGCAAAAAATGTTGTCTTCTTCCCAGTATAACATGATGCTTGAAATATTTAAAAGACATGTTAACAGCCACTCTTTCATGTAAGTTACAGTATTTTTTTAAAAAGATCTTTAATTAGCCTTTACAAATAAAGCTGATAAGTACGCATCATCCCTGTCAGATTTTATTGCGTTTAGCAAGCTACAAGGTCAACAGGGACTTCATCCTTAATGCTGAATATTTATAACATGTGCTTAATATAAATACTGCTGATCTGAGTGGCTTTGGGGTAGGTTTTGCCATTAGTACAAGCTATTAGTCCATGCAACCTCCCCTCCCCCACCCAGCCCAATCTCAATTTAAGTTATTTATTTATACACCCACCCATGCGTATGACTTGTACACTTCAGTCCAACAGAATATAAACCTTGACTTGTAACATTTTAATGTATCCTATTAAAAATACTCCATTCATAACTGATCATAGCCTGGGTAAGAAGTTTAGTTGGGTCAAACATCCTGTTCCCATGACACAGCACAAGCACACCATTCCCAGTTATGTTCCTAATCGACCCCTCGCATTTGCATCTTCTCCTCACTGAAAGAAGCTCAGCATAAAATACATGTTTCTTCCACTCCTCCTTTTCATGCTCACAACAGCCCTGTGAGGTAGATTAGACAGGCAGAGAGGCCCAAGCCCGTGCAGCCAGCTTGGTGGCAGAGTGGAGATTTGAACCCAGATCTTTCTACTATGCAATTCATTGCTATGTTACACTGGCTGTCAATAATGTAATTTGTAACATGGGTGATCTTTGTGTGCGCAAGACCAAAGCACAAGATGTTTCTTCACCCTGGCCCTCTGCGCATAGAAGCATACACAGGCAGTACCAATGTCACACGTTATGGTATGGCTGTGAAGGAGCACCTGTTTCTCTGCCATCAGGACAAGAACTTCAGCCTAAATAAGGCTGGAACTGGACTTCCATCATCTGACGCCAAAGCTCTCTAGTGCTTATGCAGAGATCTAGTACATGGGGTTCCCTGTTTATTTCAGTGGGGACCACCCCAATGTGAAAAGAAGGAGGAGGAGGAGGAGGACGAGAAGACTTGGTTTTTATATGTCGATTTTCTGTACCTTTGTTAAGGAGAATCAAACCAGCTTACAATCAACTTCCCTTCCCCTCCCCACAACAGACAACTTGTGAGGTAGGTGGGGCTGAGAGAGTTCAGAGAGAACTGTGACTAGCCCAAGGTCACCCAGCTGGCTTCCTGTGGAGGAGTGGGAAATCAAACCCAGTTGTCCAGATTAGAGTCCACCACTCTTAACCACAGCACCACGCTGGCTCTCCAACGCATGGATGGACTACCTCAGCCCTCAGCAAGCCATTATGGTGGCATTCTGTTCATGCATTGTGGGAGCTTGCCAGCTGCGCACTTCAGGAGCACGTGGGTCCCTGCAGTGTTCCCAGATACACACAATCCTGTAATGTGAATTAGGAAACACATAGAGTGGTAAGCTGCAGTACTGCAGTCCAAGCTCTGCTCACGAGCTGAGTTCGATCCCGACGGAAGTTGGTTTCAGGTAGCTGGCTCAAGGTTGACTCAGCCTTCCATCCTTCCGAGGTCGGAAAAATGAGTACCCAGCTTGCTGGGGGTAAAGGGAAGATGACTGGGGAAGGCACTGGCAAACCACCCCGCAAATAAAGTCTGCCCAGGAAACGTCAGGATGTGATGTCACCCCATGGGTCAAGAATGACCCAGTGCTTGCACAGGGGACCTTTACCTTTATGGCAAACCAGAACGCTTTGGAAAATCCATGTGTTGTCCAATTCACATGTTACAGGATTGCATATATCGGGTACACTGTGGAGACTCAGGCACTCCTGATATGCACGACAGTCAAGTTACATAAATTACACCACCATAATGTCTGCAGAGGGTTCTCCATCGAAATGAATGGAGATGCCATTTTACATGGAAAAGTTCCACACACTCCGTGATTGAGATGCAAACGCACGTAGGTCTGTTGAGCAAGCACATGAACTAGTAGGTGAGGCAGAGTTATATAACGCCCCCCCCCAAAAAAAAAAAACAGTTTATTGAATTGCAAGTTTCTAAGTCTTTTGAACACGGGGATAAGCCATAAGTGAACATTGCCTGCTGAAACACCTGGAGCAGTTGACGAAGATCCTGCAAGAATCCCCGGGAAATCTGAAATTCCAGTAGAGGGACAGTAGAAAGCTCTACCAATTTCAAGACTATTTTAAGAAGAAGAGTTGGTTTTTATATGCCGACTTTTCTACCACTTAAAGGAGACTCAAACAGGCTTACAATCACCTTCCCTTCCCCTCCCCACAACAGACACCCTGTGAGGTAGGTGAGGCTGAGAGAGCTCTAACAGAGCTGAAACTTGCCCAAGGTCACCCAGTTGGCTTCGTATGGAGGAGTGGGGAAACAAATCCAGTTTACCAGATTAGCCCCCGCCACGCCGCTCATGTGGAGGAGAGGGGAATCAAACCCGGTTCTCCACCGCTCCAAACCACCACTCTTAACCACTCCACTCCACTGGCTCCCCAGCTCACTGTGCTCTCTACCAACAAAACTGGAGTTCTGCGAAAGAGTTTGGAATCTCTAATGAATCCTAAATGTCTTCACAAATCAGTTGATCCCAGGTTCTTCATGGGAGACAATGGCCATTTCAAACCAGTTTAGAGTATGCAGTCTCCTATGCCCCCTGTACCCAAATTGGGTAATGTGGCCAGGTGTGCAAAATTACAATTCCCAGGATTCCTTGGGTGAAACATTTTCCACTATAGTAATTCCCCCACCTTGATATGACCATTCCTTTTGTCATTAATTTAATTTTACCAACATTTCTATAAATAGGGTTTGCGTTAGCAAGATTTCCCCCACATTTCCAGATGATACCCATGTTCCCTTCATTGACTTTTGGAAGAGGTCCTCTTCTCTTACTCCAGCTCCTTGAGAATACTATAACCAACCAGGTAAAAGAGAAGTCCAGAAAGTAACACTAAGGGGACCCCGGCGGCTGCAAAGATGAATGACCATCCATAATAAACTTTTACAGGAATCTCATCTTCACATCGATCACTTCTTTCGAGAAGTATGTATTTGGCGAGATCGGCAGCAAATTCTTTCCACATCACAAACAGAAAAATCAACAGGGCAAATAAAATTCCTGTGTGTGAGAGAGAGAAAGGGAATGTGTTATGATAACATAACATAAAACATAACATAACACAGAGTGATAGTATCAATTTACTCTGCTCAAGTTAGACCTCGCCCTGACCTGGATGGCCCAGGCTAGCCTGATCTCGTCAGATCTCAGAAGCTAAGCAGGGTCAGCCCTGGTTAGTATTTGGATGGGAGACCTCCAAGGAAGACCAGGGTTGCTGTGCAGAGGAAGGCACTGGCAAACCACCTCTGCTAGTCTCTTGCCATGAAAACCCCAAAAAGGGGTTGCCATAAGTCGGCTGCGACTTGACGGCACTTTACACACACACAGTTAGACCTCACCTAGAGTATTGTGTTCAGTTTTGGGCACCACAATTTAAGAAGGATGTAGACAAGATGGAACATGTCCAGAGGAGGGCAACGAAGATGGTGAGGGGTCTGGAGACCAAGTCCTATTAGGAAAGGCGGAAGGATCTGGGCATGTTTAGCCCAGAGCCTTTTTTGCTGGCGCAGCGCCACTTTGTGCTATGGGCCATTTTCCCTGCTCCCGGTCACCACGGATCAACCCCCACCTCCCTTCAGGATTGTGCTCTTAGCCTAACCAACTCACAGGGCTGCTGTGAGGATAAAATGGAAGAAAGGAGAATGGTTTAAGCTGCTTTGGGTCCCCCATGAGGGGGGTATATATGAGCAGGGTATATATGTAGTAAATAAATAAATGAGGCCAAGAGCATCCCCCTCGTTTCGGTCCCCAGCATTTGAAATTCAAAGGTATACTGCCTTTGAACAAGGAAAGTCCACTTTTGCTGTCATGGCTGATAGAAGAGGCTTGCATGAGCACAGCAGATATGAGTGGAGGTAGGTGGAGCTCAGGGAAGAAGTAATGGGACTCTGCAAGCAGCTTAGGGTTGCCAGGTCCCTTTTTGCCACCAGCGAGAGATTTTGGGGGTGGAGCCTAAGGAGGGCGGGGTTTGGGGAGGGGAGGAACTTCAATGCCATAGAGTCCAATTGCCAAAGCGACCATTTTCTCCAGGGGAACTGATCTCTATCAGCTGGCGATCAGTTGTAATAGCGGGAGATCTCCAGCCACCACATGGAGGTTGGTTACCCTAAAGCAGCTACATGTTTCCAGCTACAGGGCCTGGAGATCTCTCACAATTACAGCTGATCTCCAGATTACCAAGATCAGTTCGCCTGGAGAAGATGGCTTCTTTGGAGGGTGGACTCTAGGGCATTATACCCCACAGAGTTTCCTCCCATCCCCAAGCCCTTCCCTTACCTGGCTGCACTCCCAAATAACTAGGAAAGTCCTAACCCCAAGTTGGCAATGCTATATTCCACAGCTGGTACCCAGACTGGCTTCTGAGTCTCAGAGCAACAACCCTGGATATGGAATAGACCCAACCATTTAATTTGTAGTGTTGCTCCTTAGCAATATTTCTCATTAATCTGACTTTGCTCAGCGGGGTCAGCTGGTTGAATAAATTGACAACACGGATCCATTAAAAAAATATATCTACTCTCTGCCTCCATTCATTAAGGCCTGAGATTAACTCTGAGCTCCAGTTTCAATGTTGATTTAGGTCAATGGCGTCTTCTGGGGAGGGGCTAATTGCAAGGAAATTGAACAGTGCCTGGGAACCTTTTTCTCCTTCGGAGTCCAGTGGCAATTAGGACAGGCAGGCTTTTGACTCCATCTTCTCACTCAAAGGAATGCAACACCTTAATTTGGAGAAAATTGATCACTAAACTCCAGATCTTTCTTTCTCACTTTGTCACCTGGTGCAACCTGGTTGGCTAATTGTGGGGACAAGTGGGTGAACTCCCCATTCTCTCTCCAAGTGATGCAGCTTCCCTGTAATTTCCTAATTACCGGAAAACGTGAACTCTCCGCCTACCTTTTCCTCACCTTCTTGCCTGGCAGAAGCTTCAAGATACTAATGAAAAATAATGAGAGGCTGCAATCGTTCTTGGCATTTCCTAAATGCAAATGCGTATGATGTAAGAACAGATGAGAACGGCCACAACAGAGAACTCTCATTTCAGAGAATCACTTTCAAGTGTACCTTATTTTTGCTTTTTGCTTCTTCTTCTTTTTTCCTTTTGGCAATGGAAAGAAATTGGGGAGCCCCCTTTAAAGACCCGCAAACCTCTCAGTAACCAGTGCCTTGGGGCAGGCTGGTAAGGCTGCCTCTGAGCAAGTACAAAGAGCAGAGCTTTAGGGCTGCCAGGTTCCTCTCCGCCACAGGCAGGAGGTTTTGGGAGCGGAGCCTGAGGAGGGTGGGGTTTGGAGAGGGGAGGGGCTTCAATGCCATAGAGTCCAATTGCCAAAGCGGCCATTTTCTCCAGTGAACTGATCTCTGTCATCTGGAGATCTGTTGTAATAGCAGGAGATCTCCAGCCACCACGTGGAGGTTGGTAGAAGATAGACACTTCTGTGTATATAGTAGTTGAACCAAAATTCACACAGAAACCATATATTCAATATCTGCAATTATATTTCAATAAGTCATCCCCTAACAAACACAAAAAACAACCACAATAGTTGTATAATACAATTTCACCAAATATGATTAACAGGTAAGTATATAAATTTTTCCATCTAATATTATTTCTTTCTTTTACAGCAATATGCTCATTCATCAGATGTCAAACAATACTTTCAATCCTCAGGAGGTTGTTGAAGACAGTTTTATTTAGGGCTGCATTTGACTAATTTAGTTTTTATTTATTAGCAGTCCTAAATGCTGGTTTTTAATTGTGGTCTTTTGTTTCTTATCATCGTTATTTTATATATTGTAAGTTGCCCTGAGTTCTGCAAGGTAGAAAAAAGGAGAATAAACGTTTTAAATAAATAAATAAATGTAGCCCTTGTGGCCAACAGGTGGCCCCCCCTCCAACCTGAGAAAACCTGGCATCACATGAAACAAAAAAAATAAAGAATCACAGATTCGGTTCACATAAGGGAGAAAGGGAATTGAAATGAGGATTTCAGGATCAGAACAAGAAGAACAAGAAATTCACCCCTAGTTACAAATCCTACTTGTCTCTCATGCACTGACATGAAAACTAAGCCTACCTAGGTGCTTTTCAAAGGCAGAAACCCAGTTAAATAAATTGAAGTCCCACACCTAAAGGTCAGTTCGTGAGGGTTGCTGTAAAAATCTCACACGGGGACAGCTGGGTATGGGGTGGGGGGCTAGAAATCTCACTCACAGGGAAGAAAGAGCAGTGGCCGCCGCATATTGGGATAAACTGGCAAAAACGGATTTTAAAGGTATGCTTTACAAATTATAGACTAATTTGATTTTTAATCAAGGAATAGATTAACAGGTCATTTATTTACTGTCATAACACTTCGCCGGAAGTCCAATGGTGAAGGGCACTTTGGTGGGTGGTAGGGTATGGCGCACTATGGGCCAAAAAACCCCCAAAAGAATAGATAGCAAATATTATGTACTAGGTTTGGTCGTAATAGCGTGCTATACATATCTTTTTGTATTGTTTATTTTTCCTTTTTCATTATTGTTGTTATATATTTAAAAAAAATTCTTTTGTTTTCTTTTTTGTATCCTTTATTAAAAAATCAATAAAAAAATTTATATTAAAAAAAAGGAAGAAAGAGCAGCCAGTAGATTTCTCTGTGTGCCGCTTGTCTCTCAAATAGCAACTAATTTTCCCTAAGAATTAGAAGGGGTATAGGGAAATTAGCTGCTAAGAGATAGTTTTAAAATGGGAGCTCAGTTCTCAATGGAAATTTCAGAGTTTTTTTCTGGGGCTTTGGTGCAGTTTAGTGCGCAGAGATTTGAGAGAGAGGTGAAAATGTCAACCACCAGATCAACCACATCTGGTCAAAATGACAACAAAATGCAATGAAAGACCTATATGCTACCCTCATGAAGATCAGGTATTCTTCTAGCTTAGAGTTGCCAGCTCCAGGTTGGGAAATACCTGGAGATTTTTGGGGTGGAGCCTGAGGAAGGCGGGGTTTGGGGAGGGGAGGGACTTCAATGCCATAGAGCCCAATTGCCAAAGCGGCCATTTTCTCCAGGTGAACTGATCTCTATCGGTTGGAGATCAGTTGTAATAGCAGGAGATCTCCAGCCACCACCTGGAGGTTACAACCAAATTGACACAGAAACAAGCTCTTATATCAATATTACAAATTCTATATTATACCACAACAAATCTAACATTATACAAGCTTACAGTAATACAAAATACACAATACAAAATACAATTTTTCCAATATCCAATATGGTATACAACCAACACATGCAATTTTCCTATATCCAAAAAGGTATGTTTTTTTTTTCTTCAAGTACAACAGGTATGAATCATCTGTATATTGCATAAAATTCTTTTTTATAATTTTTCTTTTCTTTCATAGGTGTCTGGTAGAAAAGGAACATGGCTGTTTCAGTTCTTTCATCAGTTCCTTCTCAAACCCTATCATCAACAATAAAATATTATCAATCCTCTGACTATTGATCCCAGGAGGGAACCCAGGAGTATATGGAAGTATACTAGCCACTTGCTGGCAGATAATATGTGAGTATGTGTTAAGAATAATATAATATAGTAGGTAGATGTTTGTATTGTTATGTAATAGGCTAGAAAATAATATTTTGTTAACCTTTTATAGGAAATTAATGCTACCCATGGGAGCTATGTGAAAATATTGGAGAGGATATACCAACTTGCAGTTTAAGGTAGAAACCTTATTTGGAAAAGTTAATATAAGGTATAAAAAGAAAGATCAATAGTGATGTCACTCTACCACCGATGGCTGCCCACCATGTCCCGACTCCTCCAGTCTCCCACTGGAGACTGGCAACCCTAACTGGAGTGGGGAACCTTCACAGTAAGTAGGGTTGCCAGGTCCCTCTTCACAACCGGCGGGAGGTTTTTGGGGCAGAGCCTGAGGAGGGCAGGATTTGGGGAGGGGAGGGACTTCCATGCCATAGAGTCCAATTGCCAAAGGGGCCATTTTCTCCAGGTGAACTGACCTCTATTGGCTGGAGATCAGTTGTAATAGCAGGAGATCTCCTGCTAGTACCTGGAGGTTGGCCACCCTACTCCCATAACAGTAGAACTCTACAATGAAACCGACTGGTAGGTAGGATTGCCAGATACCAGGTAATAGCAGGCAATTGCCGGCCAATTAAGGGGGCTGCCTGCCACTCCTCAGCTGGCCAGCAGGCCGGCTGAAGCTGGGGTGGGGGATTAACATCACTTCCAGGTTTACCCCAGAAATGATGGCGATGCTCTAGCACATTCCTCCAAAAACTCCATGGAAACCATACAGTTTTTGGAGGAATGTGCTAGAAGTGCCGATCACACCCCAGCCCAGCTCCCACCGGGACCAGGCAACCCTACTGGTAGAACACATCAGAGGCGCTTTAGACAATGCATTCATTAGGCTGTGGGATTCACTGCCGCTAGCTAAGAGGTCTTTAACAGAGGATCAGATAAACTGAAGGAGATTTCAATAGAGAAACAAACTCTCTGTGGTTCAGAGGCAACTTACCTCTGGAAGGCTTTCACTTTCCTGCCCTGTCTGTCAGCTTCCCAGAAGCACTGAACAAGCTGTGTTTGAAGCAGAATGAGGGTCTAGAGCATGCCACGAAGCCGATACTTTTCAAATTGTAAATGCTTCTGGGGTTGTTTTTAACGAATTGGGAAAATAATTTTGCCTGTGTCTTTCACCGTGCAGAGGCGGGTATGAATTTCAGTAGCAGTTTTGCGGACTACCAGGGACAGAGGAACGATCTCAGCTTTGCAGAAAAGAAAAACAGATGTCCCCTTAGGTCACCGGTCCTCTAAGGATCTATCCCTTATGTAAGAAAGAGTGAGTTGCTCCCTGAGTATTCAGTGAGTGGCCTGTCTGAGCCAGGACTGAGCCTAAGGATCTGGAGTCCAAGTCCAGCCCTTGATCTACCATACCAGAAATGAAGAAAAAGCCAAGGGGGGGGGGACTTACCTTTGCCTAAAGTTTTATCTTTCTTTTTCTTATGCAATATTGTACAGTTTATTATTGGAACTCCTTTCTCTTTTCCTGCATGCATCCATCCATTCATTCAAATTCATTCGCTCTCTCTCACACACACACACACATATACACACATATACACACAGAGATACACAAAGAGGGACTTAGCCTCTGCATTCCCGGCACCCCCCGTATATCCAATTATCATGAACTGGCAGCTTACCAGCCGTGAGGAGGAATCCGCCTCCTACTTTATAGAAGCGCGCGTTGACAAAGGGCACGCCGCACACCAACAGAAATCCTCCAACAAGACTGGCGGCGACAGCCAGCACAATGAACGCCGTCCAGAAGCCGCGGTACACTGCAGGAGTGGGAAAGAAGAAAGTTGGAGGGAGGATGGAGTAAACCCACCTCATTGGATCTACTTTCCGGGGTTCACCAGAAACAGATTTCTGAGGCTGGGATTTCACTGACAATCGTTTGAAAAGTCCGTATACAGAGCAATCGTGCAAAGTTCCTCCAGTGTAAGCCCACTTATTTCAATTGGCTCAGGCTGGAGTAACTCTGCATAGGATTGTTCCTGAACACACGAAGCTGCCTTATACTGAATCAGACCTGTGGTCCATCGAAGTCAGTATTGTCTACTCAGACCAGCAGCAGCTCTCTAGGGTCTCAGGCAGAGGCCTTTCACATCACCTACTTGCCTAGTCCCTTTAACTGGAGATGCCAGGGATTGAACCTGGGACCTTCTGCATGCCAAGCAGATGCTCTACCACTGAGCCAGGGCCCTTCCCCTCATATTGGGTTTGATCAGATTTATGACAGTGCTACAACACAGCAGGAATCTGCCAGCATCTCTGGTTACACCGCCCCTGACCTGGATGGCCCAGGGTAGATCAATCTCGTCAGATCTTGGAAGCTAAGCAGGGTCGGCCCTAGTTAGTACTTGGATGGGAGACCACCAAGGAATTTCAGGGTTGCTACACAGAGGCAAGCAATGGCAAACCACCTCTGAAAATCTCTTGCCTTGAAAACCACATGAGGGGTCGCCATAAATCAGATGGAACTCGGCAGCAGGGAAAAAAATGGTTACACCAACCAGTACTGGCCCGTTTCAGGTGCATAGCATGGTGGCCACGGCTTGTGAATAATGAATTAGAATTGGACAGCGATCCCACAAGGCTCAGAACTAGCCACATTCACTTAGAAATAAGCCCACCTTTCCTCAACGAGACTTACACTCAAGTCAAGTTAGCGTAGGATCGCAAGCTTCATGAACGCGCCAGGAAAACCAATCCTCCTAGTACTTACTTTGTTAATCACACCATGTTTTTATAGTGCCCTTCCTGCAAGGAGCTTGGGGCAGTGTACATTGTTGCTCTTCCACATTATCCTCCAGGCACAACCCTGTGAGGCAGGACAGGCTAAGAGCGTGTGAATCGCCCAAAGGCACCCAGCATGGCTTCCATAGCAGAATAAGTTGCGGGAGATTCAATGGCAGACATAAATCTCGTCAGCATTAGTATGAAGCTGATTATTGGGGCGGGGGGAGTATGTTAATATAACCGTAAAGGTAAAGGTAGTCCCCTGTGCAAGCAGCGGGTCATTACTGACCCATGGGGTGACATCACATCCCGACGTTTCTTAGGCAGACTATGTTTACAGGGTGGTTTGCCATTGCCTTCCCCAAGCGTCTACACTTTACCCCCAGCAGCAAGCTGGGTACTCGTTTTAGCGACCTCAGAAGGATGGGAGGCTGAGTCAACCTCAAGCCGGCTACCTGAAACTGACTTCCGTCGGGGTCGAACTCCAGTCATGAGCAGAGCTTTTGACTGTGGTACTGCAGCTTACCACTCTGCGCCACAGGGCATTCATAACATAACCTTCAGCCCTTATGAAAATATGCATACAGTGAGCAACTAGTGGTACAAGTTAACAAAACAGGTCAAACGCATCCTACACGCTCCAGCCCAACAGAAAACACAACAGGCAAGACCTTAAGAGCCCCGCTGGATCATGCAGAATGTACATAGAGACCAGCATCTTGTTTCCAGCTGGGGTTGCCAACTCCGAGTAGAAAAATTCCTGGAGATTTGGGGGCGGAGCCTGGGGAGGGCAAGTTTTGGGAATGGGAGGGACTGTATAACGCCGTAGAGTCCACCCTCCAAAGCAGCTCTTTTCTCCAGGGGAAATTATCTGTGTTGTTTAGAGACCAGTTTTAATTTCAGGAGAACTCCAGTCCCCATCTGGAGGATAGCAACCCTGTTTTCAGATGTGGGGCCGGTCACACAGTGAGGGAGTTGCCAAGTCTTCCCCTGCTGTTTACCGCCCAGTGACTGGGCTGTTTTAGCACTTAAAAATTGCGAGGGGCGGGGGGGGGGGACAAGATCCCCTGCTCCCACCGTGCTGTGAGTCAGACCAGGATCAGGCCCAAACAGCACTTTATAAATGGCCACATTCAATTGCCTGTTTCTGTCGGACTGGAAAAGCCACAGCATCCATCGCACATGAATTCTATTTACCATACTCCAATATGGGCCCCGTGGTGCAGAGTGGTAAGCTGCAGTACTGCAGTCAAAAGCTGTGCTCACGACCTGAGTTTGAGCCCAAGGGAAGTCGGTTCCAGGTAGCCGGCTCAAGGTTAACTCAGCCTTCCATCCTTCTGAGGTCGGTAAAATGAGTACCCAGCTTGCTGGGGGTAAAGGGAAGATGACTGGGGAAGGCACTGGCAAACCACCCCGTAAACATAGTCTGCCTAGTAAACGTCGGGATGTGACGTCAACCCATGAACCAGTAATGACCCGGTGCTTGCACAGGGGATTACCTTTTACCTTTTTACATCCCAATATGAAGCAAAGGTTATCTGTCACTATTAATATGCACTTACCTGCAGTCGCATCATAGGAAGGGTGTGGATAAGGTCCAAGAGCGATGGGCATAGGGAATAGGTAACCATTCATGCAGTATTTTGGACGCCCTTGGCTAGCTGGGGAAAAGAAATGGACGAGAACTAGTCTTTTAGATCTGCAAAACGATAGCCACAAGAATCTTGTACAAGAACTGTAACAGTGCGCGCCTGGATTCAAATGCTTCCTGCTTCCTGGGAGCTCTTTCTGAACAGAAGAAAGGCTTTTAAAAACTGCTTGGATTTCCCACCCCCCTTTCAGATTGCTTCATTTTTTGTTCTTAAAATGCCTTTTTATGCAGCAATTGGGTTTGGGGGGATTTTCTCTCAGAGTAAGCTTTACAAAGTAAGCCAATTACAAAACAGCATTTAAAGAGGTGAGGACTTGATTTGAGCTTGGAGACTGCTGATGCATAGATTCGCAACAGAAAAGTGTGGGTCCAGAGAGCAACAAACCTCAGGTAAAACTCCCATGCATAAATGACCTATGACATCTCGTGACTTGGCTAGTGTGCTTCTGTCAACGCAACCTAAAACTGTATTTGCCTTGTTTGCAGCCACCTCACACTGCAAGAACTTTCTTCTTCAACTTCATTAAGGTTATGAGAGTGGGAGAACATAAGAACAGCCATGCTAGACCAGGCCTAAGGCCCATCAAGTCCAGCATTCTGTTCACACAGGGACCAACCAGCTGCCAACCACTTGCTCCACAGTAGGCGCAATTCGATAAACCTCGAACACATCTCCCCCTTTTAATAATTTTCTTCCAAATCACCTGGGATAATGGCAACTCTTACGAATGGCAGTGGCCAACAATGTCCTCCCTAGGAAGTGGAAGGACTAGAACGGCAGAGGTGTCCCATCAATATTAATACCAGTCAGGCTTATCACGATGAACGGGTAATAGGATGAATGTTAAACAAATTAATTAATGATTATCCACTTTACTTAAAAATGTTTCTCACAGAATGGGGGCACTTTATAATAAATGGACATTCGTTCGCACTAAATGACTAATGAAATTTCGACTGCATTAATTATTATATCCGCAAAAGCGGCAAAATGAATTTGCCGTGATCGGTCTCATTAATGCAGACACCAAAAGTAATAAAAGATCTGCCGGTTATCAAGAATATCTCATGTTATGGGAATGGTTTCAAGTGATGTTTAATTTGATCATTTGACTTAAGGTAATATCCGAGGTATTATAATAATTAGGCTTGGAAGACCTCTGTTATTGCATTACGGCTTCAGAACCAGAATTATCTATATTTTATCAACAAATACTGAAATGCAAGACCATTTTAAGGCCTGGGTTCCTCATTACATTCACTCTCTACTAGGGAGTCAGTCCTTCGAAGTCCTCATTCAGTTCCATGCTTTACTTCCAAGTAAACATGCATAGGATGAGGCTGTAAATGAAATCAGGTGCTTGACGAAATTTTAGAACTCGAAATTCAGAAATTCGTATATCTTCAGCTCATTTTCATTAAGCTTGACCAGCTAGAAAACACAATCCCAACTGATAGGATGGTGGTCTCTGGAACCAGTTCACCTAGGCATATTTCCTCTGAAATACTCGAACATCACTCCTGTTCAGGGGAAATAGCTGCCCCATATAGTCCCTAGAAAATAATGCCCACTAGTATATTTAGGATTATACAGTACAGTACAGTATCTGTGAGTTTTAGAACAGTGCTGGAAAAAGACACATAATGGCACATGTTGCTCAGACCATTGGTCTATCAAGGTCAGTGTTGTCTGTTCCGATTGGCGGTAGCTCTCCAGGGTCTCAGGTAGAGGTCTTTCACCTTAGCTATTAACTGATCCTTTCTTACTGGAGGCCCTAGGGATTGAGCTTGGTACCTTCTATATTCAAAGGAGATGGTCTACCACTGACCCACAGGCTCTTAGCTGAATGTCAGCCAAGGGTCTTCTTTGCTATGCAATAGCACCTCCAATGGCAAGCTTCTCCATTTCACAATTAATGAATGAATGATTTAGAATGTATTCAAAATGGCCACCATGCTCCCCAGCTGAGACATCCTTCACATGCATGCATTCCTTTGTAAAGAGGATTGCACCCACTCCCACCCTGTTGGTTGCACATGTGAAAGAACTTGGCAACATGCCAAATCACAGTCTGGCGGTTTTCTTTCTTTCTTTCTTTCTTTCTTTCTTTCTTTCTTTCTTTCTTTCTTTCTTTCTTTGTCTTGCCTAAAACACCACCATCTTTCTCAGACCAAACCTGTAAACCATGTAAAAAGGTAAGCTGTTCAAGAGGTCCTTAATACTCACTGAACCAGAAGGTCCATATGGTCTCCTTATAATCTCCAAAAAACCAACACCTCCAAAAGAACCCTTCATGGTGAAAGGTGAGAACTTCTTGGCTGTCATTCTTCCACTCTCTGTCCTAGAAATTAAGAGCAAAAATTAGCCAGGAGGGCTATGGAAATCCCTATGTTTTGTTATCCTTCAAAAGAAACTGTGTTTTTTAATGTAAGTGGATATTAAAATTCAACTTGAAACCTTCATATCTCCATCTTGTACAAACAGCTACAACTAACATGTTAAGTTGCCTTCTGCTGGATCAGACCATTGGTCTATCTAGCACAGCTTTCTCTACTCCAGTCAGTAGCAGTTCCTCAGGGTCATGGGTAGAGAAAGGTCTTTTCCAGCATCTACTGTCTAAGGCCCTTTGAACTCAAGATGCCAGGGATGAAACCTGGGGCCACCTGCATTCAGAGCATCTCTTCTCCCACTGAGTAGGACCTTCTAACTGAAAAATCTCCAAGGCACAAATCTCCCTTCCCTCTTCTTGACCCAAGCTGGAGGACTTGTTTGCAGAAACCATAGCACCAGTTAGCCTACAGTTGCTTCCAAACTTAAATGGGAATTCTGGAAACCAGGCGAAGGAGGATTTTTGTTAACTGCACCACCACCCACTCCAACATTGCAAACAACTTTTCAATGTTCCCTCGGTTTTAAAAGAGGATAGCCACGGGGAACTTGTGCAAGGAACACAACACAGGATCTGTGTCCTGGTCTGTAGAACTAATCAGTGCAATTAAATGGCTTGGAAGTTGGGCAAACGAAGCTTTTTTTTTTTCTATGATCTTCTTGCTGTTAAGATCATGATTGACTAGGAGTAGCCAGATTGTCCCCGATCCTGGAGAAATGAGATCAATAGATCATGATCAACTGTCAAATGCCGCTGTCAAATCTAACAAGAGCAGCGCTGACTTGCCTCGATCCAGGTGGTTCCAGAGCTCTTCTGTGAGGGCAACTAGCACGGTCTCCGTCCCATGGCCAGGTCAGAAGCCAGACTAAAATGGGTCCAAGACGGATGCATCCTCCAGGAAAGTCTGCAGCTGTTCTGCCACAGCTGTCTCAGCTACCTTACCCAGAAATGAAAGATTCGGCACTGGGTGATAGTTGGCTAAATCCAAAGGGTTTAGAGATGTTTTTTTCAAGAGCGGTCTCACCACTGACTCCTTCAGTTTACCCAGGAAAACATCTGAGTTCAGGGACAGATAGATAATGTCCCGTAGTGGGGGGGGGCCCTCCCCGCAGTGGCTTTAACCAGCCAGGATGGGCACAGGTCTAGAAGGCAAGTGGTTGGCTTTACAGCAGATAGATTCCTGTCAACATCAATTTGAGCAAGTAGGCTGAATTGGTCAATTTCAATTGATTAATCAATTGATTAATCAGTTGAACCAGCCCAAATCTATGCATGAACCAAACAGCAGTTCTGGGGAGGGGGGAAAAACCCTCATTCTTTCTTTCTTCATACATGGTGGCCATGGGTGTTCCCCTGCAGATACCATCCTAGGTCCAAACTAGATACAATGCTGAGGAGATAGCAGAGTGCAGTGGTTAGAGTGGCAGGCCGGGATGTAAGAGACCTGAGTCCGAATCGCCACATCCGCCAGGAAGCTCACTGGGTGACCTGGGGCCAGTCCCATTTCCTCAGCCTAATCTACCTTACAGGGTTGTTATGACCATAAAATGGGGAATGTCTACAATCTGGCCTTGTTTTGATATTCTGCATTAGCTCTATTTGGCATTTTTAACAGAAGGAAATATCAAGACATGTTAATATTTAAGGAATATTAAGGAAATATTAAGACATTCCACAGACAAGCCTAAACATACTTCACTAACAATCTATTTTTGTAGGCACAAAGTCCATTTGGAATGTAAGTAGCCCAAAATCCTTGTTTTTCAATAATAACATTATATATAGCCAAACTGCTTTTGTCTTATATCTTTATTCTTAATTTTTTCAGACATTTTAGCATACATACCCGGGCTGGCACAAGATTCGAACCGTTCTAATTGCTTAATTTATGTGTATGTGTGCTTAATATGTTGTAACTAGACCACCGAAGAAGGCCTGGGGGCCGTACGCACTTGGCATGTGGTTTTAGATCATCAACCCAGTATTTGCTGCCATAAGGGCTTGTTTTTAATATATGTATGCATATGTGCTTTGTAATAAATATATTTCTTTGTTCAATTGGATTTTATTTAACCCAACTGTTTGGGTACTCAACTTTATTTCAAGGTTGGGTCATTTGTCATCATCATCCCCCCCCCCCGTCCCCCCCACCCATCCCATTCTGTCTGCCGCCTATTTGACACTGCTGCCCTCCGCTGGGCAAAAGCTTTTTTAACCGGCATGCTTGGTTAATCGGCAACCCCCATTTCCCCGGGGACTGCCGCTTAACAAGGCTTTTAGTGTATAAGGCATCTTCCTAGGGTCAGCTGTGTGCAGGCAAAGGCCTAAAACGCACAACCACTTACCACGGTTTGCCCAGGCTCCTCCCCGTTCCAGCCAGGATTAAATGAACCCGGGCCAGGGGAGTATCTGTACGCATGACCCATGGCGAAACTGTGTGCTGCTCCATCCGTGCAAACAGAAAACGCTGGAGCAACGAACTTCCTGGTTGTCCAGCAACGCCCCCTCCCCCTGGTGATTGGTTGATTCACTCTCACTGACCAACCACAGCCTCTGGTGTCCACGCCCCGCTTCTGGGTAAGTTGAACAAGCCAGGGATAACGTTTTGGATCCTCGAGAGCAAATCCGGGTTTGTTTTGGGTCGACACATCGCTCGGCCAGCAGCAAATCAGGTGCCGTTCGTTTGCGAGGATTTGATCCTGGGTGAAATTGGGAATAAACAGGGAGGAGCCTGGGCAGAAACCGTGGTAAGTGGCCGTGCGTTTTAGGCCAAAGAGGCATTCCACACAAAGTATCAGCATTGCCAGAAACAAAAGATGCAGCTCTAACTACGCCATCCAGGTTTACAGGAAGGTTATGTGCCTGCAATTGGGAACATATGTTCTGATTGAATCAGCTTCTGGGGACTGCCAATGATGAGAAAGCGGCCTGCGAAATAGGACATTTACCGGAGACCTATTTTGGCTTTCACCTACGCAGCTTACAGGACTCAGAGTCTTATGCACCTTTAAGGACCTAGAGTCTCACGAACGAGTTGATGCATTTCCAAATGGATTCTACACATGTATTGCATGTCATTGCATCAATTGTATTTTGTACAGATTAATGTATGTGCACTTGTTTTCTTGAATATATTTAACAGCATATTTTTGTCTGAAATTGTTTTGTTTTTTTTTTTTGCCATAAGTGCTTGAAATCTCCAGGTGGTGGCAGGAGATCTCCTGCTATTACAACTGATTTCCAGCTGATAGAGATCAGTTCACCTGGAGAAAAGGGCCACTTTGGCAATTGGACTCTATGGCGTTGAAGTCCCTCCCCAAACCCCACCCTCCTCAGGCTCCAACCCAAAATCCACCCACCGGTGGCGAAGAGGGACCTGGCAACCCTAGAGTTATGTTGGGATGGAATCCAGTTTCTTTCTCCCACAATGGGGATTGCTGCTTTCGAGCCTGTATGCACTAATCATTTTTAGGTGGGGAAGAGATTGGATGCAGAAATTTCCGGGAGATTTGGGGGTGGAGCCTGGGGAGGGGAGGGAAGAGAGTTGCAACCTCAGTGAGTTGCAACACCATAGAGTCCATCCCCTGTTGTTAGGCTGAGTGTGACCGCCTCAAGGCTACCCAGAAAAGTTTCCTGGCAGAGTAGAGATTCGAACCCGAGGCTCCCAAATCCTTCTCTCGCCTGCTCAACAAGCCTTCAGGCCAACTGCAGATACCGCAGCTTCAATCCTCCCAGTGCGCCATGTGCCTTGAGCCGAGGCAAATGCGTGAATGACATGAATTGCCGTCCAGCTTCTTAAAGAATTAATTGCATCTGAATACATCAGTGGGCCAACCGAAATGACTTCTCCTTTAACTTTAAAACTCCAAAGCTCCAAACTTCCAGCTTAGGTGCATTTTTCAAAGAGTATTTTTCCCCCAAACAATGGTATTTTTAAACTTACAGCTCTGCAAACTGTTTCTCTGGTAGGGTTTTTTTTTTTTTTCCGGTTACCTCCTTGGTGTGAAGTGTGTTGTTCTCAGGTTCAAATCCTCCGCATGCCTCTGTCGCTAGGAGCCAATAATCGGTCCCGAAGGCTATCAGGAAGAGAAGAACACCCAAAACCCCAAGGATCCCGGCGATAAAGGCCGCTATTTTGATCTTCATGGCAGAAAGAGGAGGAACCGGGCCTTAAAACTGAGGAAAGGAGGGGAGCGGCCTGGCTGTTAGGAGACAGGGGGGAGTCTGAGGATAAGGAGGGGGTTCTATTTTAAGACACGGCCCAGCACCGTTTCACAAGCGGTGTTCATTTCACAGGGCGGCGAGGAGAGAACTATGAAAAGCAGATGACCTGGGCCGCCAGAACAGCTGAAGCATTAGCGCAAAGGCTCCGCATGCACAGCATTTTTAAAGGTGGGGGGAGGTTGGGTGGGGGATGCACGCAGGGCACTGAAGTGCCATCTTCTGTCCAGTTTCACCAGCTCTTGAAATCAAATCTTCTGTTATCTCAGGGTGCAATTCAAGCCTAATGTAGGGGCGGAGCCAGGGGCAAGGTCTAGTGGGTTTTAGAAGGTCTGGCGGATGTCTGGAGGCCCCTTTGCAGGCCCATAAAATTGGACCACCGGTCCCAACGTTCACCAGGCTTCGGTGTCTTTCTAAGGAGAGTCCCTTGCAGCTACTCTGCAAATTTGGCGACTCTGCCTCCAAAAATGCCCCCATAGGAGCTTCGAAAAAAATCCCCCTAAACTATAACGGACCCTAATTTTTTTGGTAGACCCGGAAATAAAGCCGAAATACCCCTTTACTGGTATGGGTATTCAGCTTATTCTGGGTTTACCCAAAACAAATCGGGCCCAATAAACCCAAACCGAAAGTTTACCGATTTTTTTTTTGCATGACCCTACTTACAACAAGCATACCTGCATGATGCCCATGTTCCTGAATGTGTGTTGCATTCACAGGTTACATTACAGAGCTATACTAAAACACTTGTAGGTGTACCCCTAAAAAGATACATCCGAAAGTTCGGGGAGGGAAGCGGGAGAAAGAATTTCTGAACTGCCAAAGAATCAAATGGCTATAATTTATTTCCACAAAGCCATGAAGTATTCAATGACACAGTGCATTTGAACACTTTTTAGAAGCCTAAAATGCTGCAAAGAATTAATTGGCCACGCATTGAGATCCTGGCCTTGGACTATTTTCCACTTAACTGCAAGATTTTGAGACCAGCACTGGAAATTAAAGGAGATGGCTGGATAGCAGAATTACCAATGGATGGGACTTGTGTTCTTTGCACGGTTAGAGGCATAGAGCAACAGCAAAATGACTCCGTGAAACTTTTGATGGGTCTTGTATTTTTGGAATCAATATGGCTCCGTGCATGGGATTCCCCTGCTGCCAATTCCTCCCTTTCCCCAACCCCCCCATGTACAGAAATCAAGGCTTGTGCTATGGCTGAGCATGTGCCCTTGTCACAGAAAGGACACAAGTAGGGTTGCCAGGTCCCTCTTCACCATCAGCGGGAGGTTTTTGGGGCGGAGCCTGAGGAGGGCAGGGTTTGGGGAGGGGAGGGACTTCAAGGCCATAGAGTCCAATTGCCAAAGCGGCCATTTTCTCCAGGGGAACTGAACTCTATCGGCTGGAGATAGAGATAGAGATAAACATAGATTTGCAGCCCGTCTTTCTTGGGAGCATAAAACTTTATCAAGAAAATAAAATAAAAATAGTAAAATAGAACTGAAGACGTCCAGTCAAACGTATTTGCTGAAATATGACTATCATGATTCTCCCAGGCAAATTGTGAACATTTCCTCTTTTGGAGGCTGATGAAGCTTTATTAGGTGAAAGCGCCTCAACTACCTGGGAAAGCGTTTCCTCCTCGTTGCGCCGCTTTGCTTGGTTTTCGGCAGCGGCAAGATTGTGGTTCTCACCTTTGGACTTTACATCTGACCATCTTCCAATTGTCGGACTTGCTTCCCGTCCACCTTCGGAGACAGCCATTGGGCTCTTGCTGTAATTGCTGTTACCTTGAACAGCTGTTGTAATTTGTTGTATATTATTGTACAATTGGTTGTCACGTTTGTTTGAGCTTTGCACTTGTTAACCTTGAAGATAGCTTTTGTTACTTTGATAATTTGAGCCTACCCTGTTTTGTTTTGTTCTTACACTCTTGGATTAACACAGTACCTAGAGGTTGGCAACCCTAGACACAAGCTAGATACTGCCCTAAATTTAGGTGAAATATTCTCCCCTTTTCAGATATAGGATTGTTAGAGGGTGGCCTATGTGTCTACAACTCAACAAAAATATGACACACACACACACAATATAAAGTCAACATGTCACATTCTTGCCTTCCAAGTGAGCCAAGAACTTTCAGGGTTTTTTTGTTTTGTGTTGTTTTGAAGTGGCATATTTAGAAAATGCCCTTTCCCTATCATCAAGCATCCTGTGCTAGATATGAGCAACGGGGCATTCCAGGAAGCCTAGGGTAGCCAATTCGGCTGGCTTCAACTGTGTGCATGCCAACATCATAAAATGAAATCACCCTCTCAGCTTGGCAGGCCCTGTTCTGTCCACTGTCTGCTCTCAGCTCAACTAGATTCTGCTTTCACACTTCCCAGCTCTTGGACGCATTTAAGAAACAAGAGGCAAACATCAATATTTATGTATTTATTTATAGTATTTAGATACCCTCAACCTGTCCCCAGATACAGTCAGGACCCAAGATGGGTGAGAAAAAGAAATACAAAACAAAAATAATCTATGAAAATCATTACAGCACATCATTAAACAGAACAATTAAAGCATACAGTTAAAATAAATAAGGTCGCAACTGTATGCCTGCCTCACCCCTTCTGCGAGACTGTTCCATAGCAATGGGGAAACAACAGAAGAAGCCCTGGGCCATAACAGATCATGCCCTCAAGTGTGGAGGGACCGCTAGAAGAAGAAGAGTTGGTTTTTATATGCCAATTTTCTCTACCTTTTAAGGAGAATCAAACTGGCTTACAATCGCCTTCCCTTCCTCTCCCCACAAGAGACACCTTGTGAGGTAGGTGGGGCTGAGAGAGCTCTAAGAGAGCTGTGACTAAACAAAATTCACCCAGCTGGCTTCATTTGCAGGAGTGGGGACACCAACCCGGTTTACCAGATTAGAATCCGCTGCTCATGTGGAGGAGTGGAGAATAAAACCCGGTTCTCCTTTCCTTTTCCTTTTATCCCTTAGAAGCTCCTTGATCAATTGATCTTGAGCAGCATATATCTAGTGTTGGAGGGATATAAGGACTGAAACAAATCTTGCCAATGACAATGCAGCCTTGGGGTCCCTATCGCTTAGTAAAAAAGGCATTATATCAGTCACAGAGGCATTGGATTTGTATATTAAAAGGGGGGAAATATAGTGCGATCGAAGTTCCTCGTAAAAGCGGCATTTCAAAAGGGCATGGGAAAACCCGGTTCTACAGATTAGAGTCCATCGCTCTTAACCACTAAACCATGCTGGCTCTGTTCTGAAAAGAGCAATTGCTGCCCAGATTTACATCAAGAGAGATGGTCTTTCATACATGTAGACCCCAGGCCATGAAGGACTTCAACGTTGAACAGGACCCAGAAACAAATACTTCAGGACTGGTGTAATGTGTTTCCACACAGATCCTGATAACAAACACGCCCCTGCATTTTGCACCAGCTGACGTTTCCAAATCATCTTCAAGGGCAGTCCCATGTACAGCATGTTACAGTAATCTAGCCTACAGGTTTTCCAAGTAGGAAGAGTAGTTATTCTTTTCTTAGCTAGGTACTGGGATTCAAATTACCTGTCTCTTCAGTGTATGTTTATTTATTTTACTTATTTTACTTTATTTATTGACTCGTTGAAGGAAGCCATGGCCTTCAGTTGGCAAGACCTGAGCAAGGCTTTTAATGATTGGAAGCTGAGGAAGTCATTAATTTATAGGGTTGCCATAAGTCAGAAGTAACTTGACAGCGCATAACATGCACACACATACATTATTTATAGCCCACTTTTCTCCCCAACAGAGATCCAGAGCAGTTTACAACATTCACCCCTTCGCTATTTTATCCTCCCAGCTCTGTGAGGTAGTTTAGGATGTGAGAGAAAATGGCCGCTTTAGCAATTGGACTCTACGGCATTGAAGTCCCTCCCCTCCTTAAACCCCACCTTCCTCAGGCTCCACCCCAAAAACCTCCCGCCAGTGGCAGAGTGGTAATTTGAACTAGGGTTGCCAGCTCCGGGTTAGGATATACCTGGAGATTTTGGGGGTGGAGCCTGAAGAGGGCAGGGTTTGGAGAATGGAGGGACTTCGATGCCATAGAGTCCACGTTTCAAAGCGGCCATTTTCTCCAGGGGAGCTGATCTCCGTCGCCTGGAGATCAGTTGTAATAGCGGGAGATCTCCAGCCACCACCTGGAGGCTGGCAACCCTAATTTGCACCCATGTCTAACTTGCTAATCACCGCACCTCTCTGTCTTTATTTAGTTTTCCCCAGCACATCAGCAAGATTAGGTTTTGTGGTCTTTGTAAGCCATGAATCCATGCCTATTCATTCGACTATACTATAGTTGGAGCCTATCAGCTTTCTCATAGGTGACAGGGAAAACAAGAGCCCCTTTTGACCTCCAAAAAGGCTATGTCAGGGATTGTGGAACCCGCATGGACAAAAGCTATCCAGGACTGGAGCGACAGTCAGGAGGCGAGGTGAGTGAGATTGAACAGAAGCACTGGCAGGATCCAACCTATAATGAATCATTTGCATTGATTTAAGATGAACAGTTCCCCCAAAATGCACACAAGTTTACGCAATACTGGAAGAATTTGGAACAGTACTGTAATCAGAAGGAATAACAGGGATGAGAGTCATACTAGTAACAGAGTTGTAACCAAACATTACCGTGTTCTCCATATAGACATATATGTGGCCACACTCAGTAAAATTTGTAAGTAATGCACATTGCGCACACACAAAATACAATAAAAGCATATATTATCATTTAAGGCAAAATGTCAGTTTCAGTTAAGTACTACACTGCTGAAGCTCATTGCTTTACATCAGAAATCCCCAACCTTTTTGAGCCTGCGGGTACATTTGGAATTCTGACGCAGAGGGGTGTAAGTAAGTAAGTTTATTGATCCTGTCTGTTTGACCTGCCAAACGTTAGGCATAAAATTGACTTACTAAAACTGCAAAATTAATATAAATTACAAAATTAGATAAAAGTCTAATGCTATTAAAATGTAAGATTTTAACACAAATCACAAGAATTAACTTAGCATCTTAATATTTCTAAAATATAGCTAAGCAATTTTTTCCATTCTATTTTTGCGAGTTTTGATTGCAATGGCACAGAATTTGGCGGCTGGGAGCAAAAAGTGTGGAGTATCACCCATCAGGAGCCTCTTAGTCAGGAATTCTACTGGCATATCAGGGAATTCACTGATCAGGGGAGAAATAAATTTGATACGGGCCTCATGATAGAATGAACAGCTGAACAATACATGTTCGGTGGTTTCGATGTCTCCTGACCTGCAAGGGCATAGCGGAGTAGAGGCGACCACAAAACGGCTGCCACGAGAGGCAGAGCCAACCACATAATGTCAGGGCGTGAGGTCATGCATAATTCTATCAGAAACCTCAAAATTTCAGACAGAAGCTCTGTTTAATAAGATGCCTTTTAAAATGAACATAATACTTTCTGGTATTCACACAGCTTACCATCAGTCATACAGCTAAGGTCCTTGTGCTGTGGCGGTAGGGATGCCAGGTCCCTCTTCGCCATCGGTGGGAGGTTTTGGGGGCGGAGGCTGAGGAGGGCTGGGTTTGGGGCAGGGAGGGAATTCATTGCCATAGAGTCCAATTGCCAAAGTGGCCATTTTCTCCAGGTGAACTGATCTCTATCAGCCGGAGACCAGTTGTAATAGCAGGAGATCTTCTGCTGTTACCTGGAGGTTGGCAACCCTATGTGGTGGTAGCTGCCGCTAAAGGAACTTTTAAAAAATCTGCACAGCCAATCAAATCTCCAATGGCCAATCAGAAGCCTTGCTGGGCAAGTGCCACACCTGGTCATGCCCACTTTCTAGAAACACTTGCTGGGCGCCAAGAAAAGTGTAAGTGGGCACTATGCCCCCCATGTGCACCACTCTGGGGACCCCCGCTTTAGATAGTCTTTTGAGTGCCAATCCATCACATGACACAGAAGAAGAGTTGATTTTTATATGCTGACTTTCTCTACCACTTAACGAAGAATCAAACTGACTTACAATCACCTTTCCTTCCCCTCCCCACAACAGGCACCCTGTGAGGTAGGTAGAGCTTAGAGAGCTCTAAGAAAGCTGTGACTAGCCCAGCTGGCTTCATGTGGAGGAGTGGGGAAACAAATCCAGTTCACCAGATTCGAGTCCACCGCTCATGTGGAGGAGTGGGGAATCAAACCTGGTTCTTCAGATCAGAGTCCACCGCTCCAAACCACCGCTCTTAACTACTACACCTCGCTGGCTCCTTTCAGGAGTTCAGCACTTCAGAAAGCAATTAGGGGGGATCATTAATGTGAATGCTCCCTCTCACAGAAAACTCCCTGTGTGTGTGTGTGTTAAGTGCCGTCAAGTCGCTTCCGACTCATGGCGACCCTATGAATGAAAGTCCTCCAAAATGTCCTATCTTTGACAGCCTTGCTCAGATCTTGCAAATTGAAGGCTGTGGCTTCCTTTATTGAGTCAATCCATCTCTTGTTGGGTCTTCCTCTTTTCCTGCTGCCCTCAACTTTTCCTATCATGACGGTCTTTTCCAGTGACTCTTGTCGTCTTATGACGACAGCTTCAGTTTAGTCATCTTAGCTTCTAGGGTCAGTTCAGGCTTGATTTGATCTATAACCCACTGGTTGGTTTTTTTGGCAGTCCACGGAATCCGTAACACTCTTCTCCAACACCACATTTCAAAGGAATCTACTTTCTTCCTATCAGCTTTCTTCACTGTCCAGCTTTCACACCCATACATAGTAATAGGGAATATGATGGCATGAATTAATCTAGTCTTGGTGGCCAGAGTCACATCCTCCCTACCTTTAGAAAACTAGCATATCAGTGAAAAGGCTACAGTAAAATCTTTCTGACTTGCCTGCTAACCAGAGATTTGTTTTAAAGGAGGGCGAATTCAGTCATAGGCTCCCCCACCTGCATCCAGAACGTGTGTGACCCTAGGAGGGCGGTACCCATATGATTTTTCTGAATGTGTCTCAAGTGATCAAGAACTTACTGTTGATGAACCACACATTCATGATGAAACCTAGTGCATTTAAAAGGATTTCGAGACCTCTGTGTGAAACTTGAAAGACTCAAACAAATGTTCACAGGAAATAATTTCAATTTGCATGGACCCAGAATATTAATTTTTTAAAACAGCAAGTAAGAACTATCCAAATGTGTCTGGTGTTCTCTATGGAATCGAGAATGAAATGTAGAACCAAAAGAAGACAAGCCATGCTGTAGCCTCTCTATTCCATGGAGCTCGGCCTTTTGGTAGTATTTTCTTCGGAAACCCACTGGGTGCTTCCCGGTTGTCCAGGAATAAGAAGGCCAACTGATTTGGATCGGAGGGATTTCGCACCCAGAGTTTTTCGGGAATCCCCAACTGTAGAAAGAAGCAAAACGAAACAAGTGACGAGAAACTTTCCCATCTATGAATCAAAGATGAACATCTATCTCAGACCTTTGCTGGTTGTGTGTGTGTTAAATGCCGTCAAGTCGCTTCTGACTCATGGCGACCCTATAAATGAAAGTCCTCCAAAATGTCCTATCTTTGACAGCCTTGCTCAGATCTTGCAAACTGAAGACTGTGGCTTCCTTTATTTGCTGGTTAGCCATACCAATTGCCGTCTACCACCAGCTGGTGAAGACATTTTTGTTTTGTTCAGCATTCCCTCAATGGTCCCTCCTTCCTAACCAGTGTTTTAATTGCGGTCTTTCTTATTTTTGGTATGTGTTTTAACTCTTTTTAAAAATTGTCTTAATGATATGTGTGGGGGGGTTATTGTAATGGTCTTAACATGTAATTTCAGCACCTACGTTTTAAAGGGTTAGCTGCTGCCTTGGTGGCCCTTGTAAGGGCAGAAAAGCAGGAAACAAATTTTGTTAATAACAACAATAAATAACAACGATAATAATTCTGCTTAATTCTGTGTGTGAACCAACAGTTCCACAACAAAAGCATAGTTATATGATGCTGGGCAGAAAAAAGAGTTAATCTTTGAGAGAAGTTCAGAGAAAGGGAGTGAGTGGAGCTAAGGAACTCTCTCTGGCCTGAAGAAAGGAATCGGATTCTGACTTTGGTAACCTGCGTGTTCAGAAGTTGTGTTTGACTCTGGGATCCTGAGGATTCAGGTTTGCCTAAACTGGTGTAAAACAAATCCTGTGGTGTGACAGGCAGAGAGGAAAAGGGCCCTTTCTCAGGTCCCTGGGAGGGAATAGGCTCTGGGAAGCAGATATTCCAAATACAGGGTGTTGTTAAGGGATTACTGCCACAGATGCACTCACGTGCATAGAAGGCATCATCTTACAAGAGGTGTTCCCTGCATGGGGAGAGGGGGAAAGCCTCTTTCAAGGCAGTAATTGCCATCTGCAGCTTTTAGAAGCATTTGTGTTAAAAATAATACATTTTAGCAAATCCCCTTCCAGATTAACTGGGGACCAACTCCCAGCCACACATCGCCGATCCGCCACTTGTTGCCATGTGGGAATAATTAGAATGGCCAAGCTTACATGGTTGGTGGAAGGATTATTAAGTGAAGGTGTGTAAAGCAGTTTGCGTTCTTAGGAAAAGCACTACAGAAGGAAATCAATGCCACAATCCAGGACCGAGTTAAGCACTCCTAAACCAGAAGAACTGAATGGCCTAGATCTGATTCACTCTGTGCTGGACCCATGGCCTAGGCATTTTTTGGGATCTTCCTGGTATCATGTAAATATAAGTAGAAGAGATGTCAGTCAGTCATTTATTGATATGGCACATAGCCAGACATATACAAAAAATGTTAAAGCATTAAACGTTAAAACCAGGAGTTCCAAGTATAAAATTCACTGGAAACTATGTAAAATCCTAAAAGGACACTACTATATACTAAGGACACTATATAATAAGGCAGGTCATCCCAACAATTTGCGCCTAATTTTGGATGTGGCGGCACAAAATTTAGCAGTGTCAACAGAAGCCCTTGGATTTTCATCTGAGAGGAACTCCCCTGCCCTCTCCGACTCTGGGTTATCTGACAGCCTGTTAGTCCAAGGCTGAATAAATTTACCACCAATCTCTTCATGTTAAGGGCAGTGGATGAGAATATGCTCCCTGGTTTCTATGTCCCCTATACCACACTGGCATAATCTCTCTGAGATGTTTTTTTTATATATATATCTACCCTCTAGGAGTGCTGAGGGGTAGACGGAGTATCTGGCTTGTGAGAAGGCCCTCCAATGACTATTTATTTCCAGAGTGAAAAGATATGCAGGAGGGGCAACAATGAATCTGGATTTATCCGAGGTTAAGAAGGTGGGAAATACTGAAAGTCAATTATTAAAAGCAAAATGCAAAAACATTCAACATTCAAAAATCTTGGTTTAAGTTCCGGGGGGTGGGGGTGGGGATGTTCCACCTGAATCTCAAATAATGTAAATATTCATTTCAACTCTACACAGCTGAGCCCTGGAGAATTACGGTGATTTTTATTTTAATGAGTTCATTTACAAATGTATTTCCTGAAAAGGAGTAACAGGGGGGTAAGACGGAGCCTAGCAACACTGGCCCACTCATTGCATTGTTTGGTGGTCAGGGGTACAGTCCAGGAAGCCCAAAGCACGCCCAGCAAACACCAAATGCAGGCATAGTGGCACCATGTTGCCAGCCACCCCATCTATCAACTACAGGCTGACATCCATTGGCATCCAACCAAGGCATCCATTTCAGGTAGGACTGCCAACTCCTGGTTCGGAAATATCGAGAGATTTTGGGGATGGAGCCTGAGGAAGGTGGGGTTTGAGGAAGGGAAGGACCTCAGAGAGGTATAATGATATGGAGTCCATCCTCCAAAGCAGCCATTTTCTCCGGGGGAACTGATATCTCTCATCTGGAGATCAGTTGTAATTCCAGAGATCTCGAGAAACCACCTGGAGGAAAGGCGGGAGATAAGGGGTTCTTGCTGCAGGGTTCCCCCCCCCCCCCGCTTTAAATTATTTTAATTTGATCTTGATCAACATTGTGCCTAAATCAAGTAGTTGAAGCGAAGGACTGGCTGGGACAGGTCCCAGGGGAGCCCACCCCACCCCTATCACCATGCCATCTTTTCTCACTAGGGTTGCTAACTTCCAGGTTGGGGGAGAAGTTGGAGATCTTCCATAACTACAACTGACCTCCAGGCAACGGAGATCAGTTCCCTTGGAGAAAATGGCTGCTTTGGAGGGTGGAGTGTCTGGCATGACGTCCCTGCTGAGCTCCCTCCCCAAACTCCACCCTCCCCAGGCTCCGCCTCCAGATCTCTAGGAATATCCCAACCTGGAGTTGGGAACCCTGATTCTCATCATCCTCTTCTCACTGCCCTCTCCATATTCTAGACTGAGGAGGGAGGTGGGGGGAGGTGAAAGGTTGCACTAGAAGCCTCAGACATAGGATCTGGATATGCTTAGAATTATGGGGAACGTAGTTCAAAATGACTTCTAGTTGCCCACAGGAGCATTATTTCTTTAACATACCACCTTTCTCCCCAATGGGGTCCCAAAGCAGCTTACATCATCTCCTTCTCTTTGTCTTTCTTTGTGTTTTAATTTGGCACTAAAATGTAAACGTAAACATACATTGTTACATGATTTTATAGTGATTTTAGTTCCATTTTTGTAACGGCCTTTGGCCACAAGCAATAAACCTGAACCTTGAACCTCATTCTCCTTCTCATTTGATACATTCACATTTCTCATACTGCCGGATATGAATGGATGCTCGAGAGTGCATCCAGGTGTTCATCCTCAAACTTCCCCTCCATCTCCATCCTGTCTTGCAACATTAAGATTAGGAGCTGTTGAGGGGACTGCTGGCATGGAAAACTATTAGTACAGGTTTAATGGTCATGAATCAAGTCCCTTCTTAGGCCTTTTGTGAATGGTCTGTTTCCACTGGATCTTCTACTCTCTAACTGCACAGTATTTGCAGTCAAATTCTCAAAATACTATGCACAGGGGCTTTCCCCTCAAAGAAATTCCAGGAGTAACTTGTGATCAATTATTCATCCCCAGAGAAAATATGGAGCTTCTGAACCATGTGTGAGTCCCTCCCCTTGAAAGTGCTGCTTTGTAATTGGCTATAGTGTATTTTTTTTAAAAAAATACATCACCAGCCCCCGCCAGCTGGATTCTTTCATTTGATCTGAACCAAGTGGCCATTTTACTGCCAAAGCAGAGAAGGGTCCAAACAACTCCCTCCAACCAATTTGTTTCTGGCTATCTCAATGCAGGGGTCATAAGAACATTAAAAACACTTTCGCAGTCATTTGTGACCATTTCATCATTCCATCAGTAGTCTTGCACTCGCAAACAAACAAAAAAGGCTTTCATGCCTATAAGAGGACACCTATAAGGGGAGGGTGGCAAATCAGCCCAGCTCTCTTCCATCCTGCCAAGAACTGAAACTGACCCACACTCACTGTGAAACTGACCAAATAAGCAGCCAGATAGGTTGTTTGTGATTATTTCAGCATTTTCTCAAGTTTTCAATCTGAAACTGACCCACACTCACTGTGCAACTGACAAATAGGCAGCCTGATGGTATTCCAGCATTATTCTCTCGCTAGTGCACTCACAAATGGCTTCGAGGGGAGAGGTTGAATGAGGGGGACAGACACATGGGAGGGATAAGCGAAAAAGGGTGTGGAGAGGAAAACCCGCAGTGACAAATAGTCACTTTCGAATTGGGATCAAGGCAGACTTCAAACTCGGGGTAAAACAGCATCCTGAAAACACAAGGAAAATATGATGGGAGAGCAAAGCAACTTCTGAAGGTCAGAAAATACATGCATAAAACGAAGCCCCGAACTAGTCACAGGGTGACCACGACGGGAACAACCTGTGCATAAAAGGACTTAATCAGGCCTGGTCTTTGCAAGAGTCTCTGTAAATGAGCTGTGAAGGGGTGAGGCCAAACACAGAGCTCACCTTTCTGAACCCTCTTCTGAGACTTGGCACTATCCTTACTTAAAGTATAATTGGTGCAATCAAGGCCAAACACACTATTGACTATGGACAGCAGCTTCCAAAAATTCCATTTTTCTGCTTCTAATCTCTAAAAATCTGTACCTTTGAGGGTCATTAAAAAAAATAAGCTCTGATTCAGAGGAAGAGGAAGAAGGGGAGGAGGAAGAAGAAGAGCTGGGTTTTATATGCCAACTTTCTCTGTTTTTCAAGGAGAATCAAACCGGCTTGCAATCTCCTTCCCTTCCTATCCTCACAACAGACACCTTGTAAGGTAGGTGGGGCTGAGAGAGTTCAGAGAGAACATGTGACTGGCCCAAGGTCACCCAGCTGGCTTCATGTGTAGGAGTGGGGAAACCTACCCAGTTCACCAGATTAGAGTCCGTCACTCCTAACCACTACACCACGCTGGCTCTTTGACTTCTCACTTTAGGTTCAAGTGAAAATGCCTGGAACCACAATGGGGTGCAAGCAACCAAGTGCCATTCATGTGTAAGCATCATTGGGGGGTGGGAGCCACAGGGAATCCCAACAGGAGTGATGGCGGGCTGAGTCTGCCCAACATTCTCCAGCTTACCAGTAAGGGACCGGAACAACTTGGGGTTACGGTTAGTTCCACCATCTGTTGAATAGGAGTCATCCTTCTGCAATGAACAAAGGACATCATTAACCACAGAGAAATAAAGGACTCAAGATGCAGATGGAGGGACTTACTATACTTCGATACTGCTTTTCCTCACTTTGGTTTACAATAAACAAGAAAATTATATCTCCCCTCTCTCCTCCACTTCCCAATATTAGCCCCAGTTTGAGTGACTACATTAGTCCCTCCTTTGGGATAAGAGGTCTTTAATGTAAGAACATAAGAAAAACATAATAAAAGACATTCTGGAGCCAACCAAGGCCCATCAAGTCCAGTAGTCTATTCACACAGTTGCTAACCAGGTGTCTCGCAAACAAGACGACTGCAGCAGCATCCTGCCTGTGTTCCACAGCACCTAATATAATAGATATGATCCTCAGATACTGGAGAGGATAGGTATGCATCATGACTAGTATCCATTTTGACTAGTAGCCATGGATAGCCCTATCCTCCATGAGCATGTCCACTCTACTCTTAAAGCCTTCCAAGTTGGCAGCCATAAGAGCCATGCAGGATCAGAGCAAAGGTCCATCATGTCCAGCAGTCTGTTCACACAGTGGCCAACCAGGTGCCTCTAAGAAGCCCACAAAAAGATGTTCCACAGCACCTAATATAATAGGCATGCTCCTCTGATAATGGAGAGAATAGGTATCATCATGACTAGTAGCCATTTTGACTAGTAGCCATGGATAGCCCTCTCCTCCACAAGCATGTCCATCCCCCCTCTTAAAGCCTACCAAGTTGGCAACCATCATCACATCCAGAGGCAGGGAGTTCTCCAATGTCCCAAGAGCCAAGGAAGATACCTCATACTGTGCCACACCATTGCTCCGCCTTTCTCAGCATTGTCTAATCTGACTAGGGTTTTCACGGCAAGTGATGAACAGAGGTGGTTTGCCATAGCCTGCCTCTGCATAGCAACCCTGGACTTCCTTGGTGGTATCTCATCCAAGTATGAACCGGGGCCAAGTACTAACCTGCTACGACTGGGCTAGACTGGTCCATCCAGGTCAGGGCACAAGGTCATCTACCAGACCCTAAAAGGCAGACATCTAGCGTATCTTTGCCCCCCCACAATCTCAAAAATCAACTAGGAATACTATGTCATGTACATCATCCATGTCCCAGGACTGCAAGGGCACACACAGCCGTTGTTAGTGACAGTCCTTTAACTCTGGCAATCCCTTGGCCTGGAGGCACTGTAAAGCCCAAATCTGGGTGCCTTCCAGATGCATCGTATGGTCCCTACCAAATGCCAATTGGTGGTCAAAGCGAAAAGAAGACAAGAGGTTTCAATCTATGTCCTTGGGAATGTTGTGGTTAAAATTTTATTACTGTCCTGAGCTCTTGGATGGGGCAGGTTATTAAATCAAATAAATACAAATCAATAAATATACTTAAAGGTAGTCATCCTTGGAAATCAGGATACTTTGTCAAAGAGAACCTCAGTTAGGATTTCTGCTTCTGGCCAGGAGCCAAATCAGATTTTAAGGCCTTTCAGCAAGCAAAGCTTGTCTTCAGCTGACACAAGGAACAGTCCACACATTTTTGAAGTTTTCTGTTAAGTTCATTGTATAAATAGTCATTTGTAATTCTCCCATCTGTCTTGTTTTCCATTTATTATCAGTTTCACCAAATACAAGAGATTAGGTTTCTAAAAAGACACCCGTGTCAGATTGGGTGGGGAGGGGGAGTTTCAGTGACTTTGTGACAAGTTACAATTTCTTTTCTTGCATGTGTTTTAGGCTGGAAAACAGAAGATCCTCTCTACCTGGGGCCCGGCAGGCCAAGCTAATCTAAAAAGAGCAGGTCGACTGGCCAGGTAGTACAACAGAAACTTGGTGAGCCCTTGCAGACTATTCCTTGGCTGGATGCTGAGATACCAGCGGGCTTGCTGGGCCTAGGCTCATGCTAATGAGTCCTCTGTCCTTTTCCTAATGCACTAATCTCTACTCCTCAAGAACGCCTGTTTAGCGCAGTGAATGCCCGAATATGTCTGTTCTGTTTCTACGAGGAGAGTAAGTCTCCGATGGATGCGTGATCTGGCAACGGAGCCCTCCAAGTCCAGGCTGCCAAAAAAGCTCTGGCCACCTCCCAGCTCCCAATTTCCATTTTGCTTTGTTTCTTTTCTCCTTTAACAAGAGACCCTGTGCTCTTTTTCCTTTGTTTCCTGACGTCTCTGCCATTGTAACAACAACAGGGTTCGCGAGTGTACAGACACTGTGTACCTCCCGAGAAGGTCGTCCAAAAACAGTCCTTAAAAGGATGCTCCAAGCGTAGCCCATTGAGAATACAAATTCTAAACTCGCTGAACTGCACCAGGGGGAACACTCTCTCCAAAACTGATGATTCTGGCTCCTCACCAGCAAACAGCTAGCTGCTGTCCAGGCAGTTAACATATCCCACCCACACCTTTTCTGGACAAGAAAGGTGGAAAAGGTTATCAAGGGTGTTCCAGAGCTGCATTTCTGTGGACAAATGCCGCTAGGTGCCAAATGGAAAAAGAATCAACTCTGAAGTTTATGGGGAAATTTATGTTACTCGTTGGACAATTTAAAAGTGGTTGCCATTTCTGGGATCTTTTCCCATACTGAATCAGATAAAAGGGAGTATTTCTTCACACAACGCATAGTTAAATTGTGGAACTCCCTGCCCCAGGATGTGGTGATGGCTGCCAACTTGGAAGGCTTGAAGAGGGGAGTGGACATGCTCATGGAGGAGAAGGGTATCCATGGCTTCTAGCAAAAATGGATACTAGTTATGATGCATACCTGTTCTCTCCAGGATCAAAGGAGCATGCCTATTCTATTAGGTGCTTTGGAACACAGGCAGGATAATGCTGCTGCAGTTGTCTTGTTTGTGGGCTTCCTAGAGGGATCTGATTGTCCACTGTGTGAACAGACTGCTGGACTTGATGGACCTTGGTCTGATCCAGCATGGCCTTTCTTATGTTCTTATGTTTAATCTAATGTCTGAAAGTCAAATCAACCGTTTGCCCACATGTGGACATTTTTCAATAAAATGGGTGCTGTGTTCTTTCAAGATCCCAAAGGCATGAGCTGGCCAAAGATCAGCCCTTGAAGGGAACTTTTTTCCTGAAGGATGAATGACAGGCTGTTCTTGGTGGTCGCACTATGGTGGGAAGCTCCACTTCTACGGAAAGCCCATCTCAGCTTAAGGCTGCTGACTTTTGCAAAACTGGCTCATTGTTGACTATCGGTTAGCCAACAAGAGACAGTACATATGTGTGTGTAACAAGCCATCAAGTCGCAGCCAACTTATGGTGACCCTTAATGCGGTTTTCAAGGCAAGAGACTAACAGAGGTGGTTTGCCGTTGCCTTCCTCTGCACAGCAACCCTGGACTTCCTTGGCGGTCTCCCATCCAAATATTAACCAGGACTGACCCTGCTTAGCTTCTGAGATCTGACAAGATCGGGCTATACCATGCTGCCTTCTCTAAAGTACAAAGGCATCCTTCAAAAAAATCCTCAACAAAAAATGCCCTTACTGCAGCTAAAATACTTGTATTACAGCAGTGGAGAGATAGATGCCCACTCCTGTACATTGCTGGATCGAGGACCTTACAACTTTATCAGTATTTGAACACATGGCATATAGACGACAATTGCATATGGACTTATTTTTAGATGTTTGGAAACCTCTTATGGACACTTATCTGTAGATCAGCCACCACTGTTGTTATATATTTTTTTCTATATATTCCCCCCTTTTTTGTTAATTGCTGAGTTTTGAGTTTTTGCCCCTTGCTCTTTTTTCTGTTTGTTTGTTTGTATGTTTGGTTGTTTTGAAGGAAAGAAATGTTAAAAAAAAAAACTGGCTCACTGCATCAAATTCTTTGGAGTTTTAAGCTATCCCAGCTTTGGTGAAAGTGTCTGTAATCGTGATTGCATCTGTACTGTTTAATGTCACCCTTAATTTTTAATGTTCAAAGATTTTTTAAATTGCTTCTCTTTTTCTCTTTGATTTGCCTCTAGAACACAGTGAGAAAAAAAGAAATAGTAATAAATAAGCAAATTATTTCTGAATACCAATAAAATATAGTCTTGCAACTTGTACTTCCTTGCTTTTTTACCCATACATATCCCTCCTGTCAGTTTATTACTGTAAATTTCCACATTTGTTTTACTCTTGTAAATGTAATTGTAATGGCTCCATCTTGTGGAGAAACATAGAATAGAATTTTGCATGGGAAATTGCCTGGCATCTCAGCTGTATCAATCCCATTCACACATTACAGAGTACACAGGTTGGGTCTAGGTTGTTAGTCAGACATGACTTGCAGATTCTCCTGCATTCCCACATGCATGGTGCCTGATTCAGATCAGGACCACATAGAATTGCCACTGGCGGGAGATTTCTGAGGTGGAGCCTGAGGAGGATGGGGTTTGGGGAGGGGAGGGACTTCAATGCCATAGAGTCCAATTGCCAAAGCAGCCATTTTCTCCAGGGAAACTGATCTCTATCGGCTGGAGATCAGTTGGAATAGCAGGAGATCTCCAGCTATTACCTGGAGGTTGGCAACCCTAGAACCACAGTGTACATGGAGAAAGGACTTCACTCCCCCAGGTGCCATTTTCCCAACCTGAAATAGTCCAAGGTAGGGGGGAATGCATCTTAGAGAAACCCATTTGTTCCCCAGGATACAGATAGGTTTTCCCAACAGGCCAAATGCCACAGCCATAATTAATTCCTCTATGTAGAAAAGAAGCATAAGGGAGATAAGTCACGATGGGTAGCCATGTTAGTAGCAGTGGAAAAGAGCAAGAGTCCAGTAGCACCTTAAAGACTAACAAAATTTCTGGCAGGTTATGAGCTTTTGTGAGTCTCAGAAAAGCTCATACCCTGCCAGAAATTTTGTTAGTTTTTAAGGTGCTACTGGACGCTTGCTCTTTTCTAAAACATAAGGGAGGAAGGTTTAAACCTAGGGCTTCTATGACATGCTAGTTTGCGAGACAGAAAGAATTTTTTATTGGAGGAGTGATCAATCACGGGAACTAAAGTGGTGTAGCCCCAACACTGGTTGGCTCAAGAAAACATACTACAATGGTCTCAAGCAAATTCTTATTAAGGTGGCCAGCTCCAGGATGGGAAATTCCTGGAGATTTGAGGGTGGAGTCTGGGGAGGGACCTCAGCGCTGTATAGTACTATACAGTCCACTATCAAAAGCAGACATTTTCTCCAGGGGAACTGATCTCTGTAGTCTGCAGATGAGTTCTAATTCCAGGAGATTTCCAGCCCCCATCTGGAGGTTGGTAACCCTAGTCAAGCATTCAAACACAGATGGTTGCACAGCGGGCAGACACACGGGCATGGGGTGTCTGCTTCACTTGGCTCACTAAAAAGCTTTCTGCCACATTCAAACACAGCATGGATTGTGTACTTTATTAGGTGCCTGTTTTCACACCTACAGAGTTGGTGACCAGTAGGGTTGCCAACCTCCAGGTAATAGCAGATCTCCTGCTATTAGAACTGATCTCCAGCTGATAGAGATCAGATCACCTGGAGAAAATGGCCACTTTGGCAATTGGACTCTATGAAGACTGAGGAGGGCTGGGTTTGGGGAGGGGAGGGACTTCAATGACATAAAGTCCCTCCCTTCCCCAAACCCCACCCTCCTCAGTCTGCTCCAAAAACCTCTCGCCGGTGGAAAAGAGGAACCTGGGAAACCTAACTACCAGCCAAGAGATGTTCTGATGGCTGGCAAAGGGCCGTCTTGCCCAAATAGATTTGCCAGGGTCTTGCAGGATAGAGGGGGAAAGTGTGTAGATACCACGGAAAAGCATGGTGAAGCTGGGACCCCCAACCCTGACAGTTAGCTAAGAGCCAGTGTGGTTAAGAGTGGCAGACTCTAATCTGGAGAACCAGTTTTGATTCCTAAGGTTGCCAGCACCAGGTTGAGAAATACCTGGAGATTTTCTGGGTGGAGCCTGAGGAGGGTGGGGTTTGGGGAGGGGAGGGACTTCAATGTCATAGACTCCTTACAGTAACCCCTACAACACTCTGACCTGGATGGCCCAGGCTAGCCTGATCTGGTCAGATCTCAGAGCCTAAGCAGGGTCGACCCTGGTTAGTACTTGGATGGGAAACCACCAAGGAGTACCAAGGTTGCTATGCAGAGGAAGGCAATGGCAAACCAACTCTGTTAGTCTCTTGCCTTGAAAACCCTATGGGGCTGCCATAAGTCTGCTGCAACTTGACTGCACTTAACAGACACAATCCATATGACAGTCCTGTAAAGTTGCCCTGTATTTTTATCCCCATATCACCAATGAAGAGAGCTAAGGCAAAGAGAATATGGCTTGCCTAAGGCTGATCCAGTGAGTTTGAGGCTAAGGCAAGAATTTAGCTTGTTCTCTTCGACACTATGCTACACCTTCCCATGGGAAAGAAATCATTCCAAAACGGCACCCCCCAGGATCAGAGGAGCACGCATATTACATTAGGTGCTCTGGAACACAGGAGAATGCTGCTGCAGTCGTCTTGTTTGTGGGCTTCCTAGAGGCACCTAGTTGGCCACTGTGTGAACAGACTGCTGGACTTGATGGACCTTGGTCTGATCCAGCATGGCCTTTCTTATGTTCTTATGAGCTTGGAATCTTCCAGACCTCTCTTCCTTCTCAGCAGTCTATCGACTCTTTCAGTTCCACTTGGAGCAGATCAGGAGACAGACTTGAGCAGTTACCATATAAGGTAAAGGTAAAGGTCCCCTGTGCAAGCACCGGGTCATTCCTGACCCATGGGATGATGTCCCATCCCGACGTTTCCTAGGCAGACTTTGTTTGCAGGGTGGTTTGCCAGTGCCTTCCCCAGTCGTCTTCCCTTTACCCCCAGCAAGCTGGGTCCTCATTTTACCGACCTCGGAAGGATGGAAGGCTGAGTCAACCTTGAGCCGGATACCTGAAACCGACTTCCACTGGGATCGAACTCAGGTCATGAGCAGAACTTGGACTGCAGTACTGCAGTTTACCACTCTGTGCCACGGGACTCCGTATAGCCTGGCATAAAAGCGGACTTTCCACACTCTAAATCCGAAAGCTCCTCTGGGCCCACCCATCCTCTGGACTTTGTACCTCCTTGCTCAAATGATCGGAGTCACTACTGGTCATGTGGATCTGCCAGCTCTTATGTCTGAGGATCAAGAGCTCCTTGGCTTGCTCGGCTGGTTCCGTTTCTCCTGGAAGAGTATGCCTGTTGTACGCTGGCACCTATGCAAGCAAAAACAGAACAGATGTTAACTATCTTTTGTACACAACAGGTTCGATTCATCGATCTGTTAACAGCAAGCAGCACCCCCACATGGAATAGAGTCCCACCTAGGGTTGCCAGCCTCCAGGTACTAGCTGGAGATCTCCCGCTATTACAACTGATCTCCAGCTGATAGAGATCAGTTCACCTGGAGAAAATGGCCGCTTTGGCAATTGGACTCTTTGGCATTGAAGTCCCTCTCCAGGTATTTCCCAACCCGGGGCTGGCAACCCTAGTCCCACCTCCCCAGTGCCCTCTTCACATGCAGTTAAGTTGAATTAAACAGTGTGGGGGGGGGGAGAAGGCCCTATAATATCTGTGGTATTGATACTGATGTAGTGTTGCAACGATAGTTTAAACAGGTTCTCTGAATCCCCAGCTTTCATTTTAATAAAGCCTCTAGCCCCTTTCCTTGCAGAGATATAAGAAAAAAGGTGGTGACTGGAGATCTACCGCTATTACGACTGATCTCCAGGTGACAGAGATCAGTTCCCCTGGAGAAAAATGGCCATTTTGGAAGGTGGACTCTGTGGCATTATACCGCATTGAAGGCCCTCCTCCCATCCCCAAACCTCACATGCTCCACCTCAAAAATCTCCAGGTATTTCCCAACCTGGAGCTGGCAACCCTAGTCCCATGTCCCCAGTGCCCCCTTCACACACAGTTAAGTTGAAGCAGTGGGGTGGGGAGAGAGACAAGGCCCTAGAATATCTGTGGTGTACAGCCTGACTTAGGACCAAGTGTAGCATCCAGGTCACTTTTCCAGACACCTGGCAATTCTGAATTCATATTATATTTTCATCCAATATTTCTGCTTGAAATTGGTTCCCAAAGCTGCTCTCAGAAATCCAATAAGAACATTCTCAAGAAGGGGAGTCTCAACTGGCTGCTTCCTGTCCTCCTTCTGATGGCCCAGCCCATGAAAGTTGAAGATTGGAGGGACGAGAACTCTCAGATCAGGTGGAGGAGCATCCAGGCACTGTGTGTTGAGGTAGGGTTGCCAACTCCAGGTCAGGAAATTCCTGGAGATTTGGGGGTGGAACCTGTGGAAGGCAGGGTTTGGGGAGAGGAGGGACCTCAGCAGGGTATAATGCCACACAGTCCACCCTCCAAAGTAGTCATTTTCTTCAGGGGAACTGATCTCATTTGTCTGGAGATCACTTGTAATTCCAGGAGATCTCCAGGCCTAGGGTTGCCAACCTCCAGGTACTAGCTGGACATCTCCTGCTATTACAACTGATCTCCAGCCAATAGAGATCAGTTCACCTGGAGAAAATGGCCGCTTTGGCAATTGAACTCTATGGCATTAAAGTCCCTCCCCTCCCCAAACCCCGCCCTCCTCAAGCTCAACCCAAAAACCTCCTGCCGGTGGCAAAGAGGGACCTGGCAACCCTATCCAGGCCCCACCAGTAGGTTGGCAACCCTATGGCAATTCTACCCTTTACTACATAAAGTTGCGTTGAAACCAGATGGCTAACATTTTACCATATGGTCCACTCATTAGACGGAAGAAAATCTTACTGTTCTCCTTGTTTTGTACAGGTTCCTTTCCAAAATCTTTTGGATGTCATCCACTCCATCTAGATTGAGACTGTCCAAGTCGTTGCCAGTTGCAGAAGGTTTGTCGTTGGTGCTACCGGGGGAGAAGGGATAGAAGACACAGAAGTTTCTTTTTAAGGCCTTGCATGAGACAGAAAGGTCTTGGTCATCATTAGTAATCTTTTGACTATCGTCTGGACATTGAACTTCAAATGGACACCAAAGCAATTGTCTTGAAGAAAGAGGTCAAAAAAATCATGTCCCTTGGGGTACATGCAAATTTATTTTGTCCCACGGTGGCCTCTTGGCCAAACAGACTTGGCAGGTTTTTGAGTGAGCTCGCATTATTCTCTGTTCATGCCGAATGGCTCAACATGCACAACCAATGGGGAAGCAATGACTATGTTTCCGGCTTGAGTAAGATGCAGAGTACACTTATGCAGCTGCTATATGGCAGAAGATGTTAACACTATAGCAGAGTAAGGTAAACGGGAGTGAAGGAGAGAGGTATCCTTGATGCTGTGAACATGCTGCTTTGATTGGAAAGTCCCGGTTTCTGACATGAGTTCTTCCCACTCAGGAAGAACTATCCCTTTTCTTTTTCTCCAGCTATTCCAATGAAATTCGATAGAATTATTAAAATTGATGCCCATCTTTGTGTCAATTGTATTTAACTGGTGTAAAATAAAATGAGCAAACCACAAACAGCAGCAACAGAAATGACATTAAAACAGAAAGAAACGGAAATGGAAGAGTATGAAAATGGGAGATCCCAATTTGTGAGCTGGTTCCGAACTCAATTTTCCGCTAATGGAAGGAGACGTGTAATTTCCGCCAATTCCCTTTTCCTGCAGCAGACCTCCCCCAATTTGTACCTCATGCCGTTCCTGAGGGGCCTCCTCTCCCCCAGAAGTGGCACTTCAGGCAGATCAATGAACTGGAGGAGGATGCAGGAAAGTTCAACCGGGTTGGTTTCCCCACTCCTACCCATGAAGCCAGCTGGGTGACCTTGGGCTAGTCACAGTTCTCTTAGAGCTCTCTCAGCCCCACCTACCTCCCAGGGTGCCTGTTGTGGGGAGGGGAAGGGAAGGTGATTGTGAGCCGGTTTTATTCTTCCTTAAGTGGAAGAGAAAGTCAGCATATAAAAGCTAATTCTTCTTCTTCTTCTTTTCGGGAATTGCCTATATGGCTTCGGGCAGATTCCCAGGTTTTAGTATTCGGCCAAAAATAAACCCGAATATTGCCAAAACGGCTAATTTCAGGATTATTTTCATTTGGAGTTTACCAACATGCATAGCCCTAGCTGGAAGGGCTGAGCTTGACTCTCATGTCTGCTGTGAGCTCTCTAGCTGGTTTCACGTATGCCGTGCTCTCTTTCAGGCTCTGGTCTGCAATATGGGGATAACAGTACTAACCTACCTTGCAGGGTTATGGTAAGGATTCCATCAAAATATAAGGTATGGAAGGACTCTGAACGTTGAAAAAGCATTGAATGCTGCTATGATTATTAAAAGAGATTCTGGACGTGAGGCCTCCTTCCCTTTAAGCCCTGCTTCCAGTCCTCTCTAAGCAGTTGATGCAGAACACAATACAATATATATATATATATATATACCCCACTTACAGCAACGAGGAATGGGTCGGCCCATAAATGAGCTGTCCAGCTTCAGCTAACTCAATGGCATGCTTCCTCTCCAGTTTCTCGTACAAGAGCACAATGCTTGATTTGGGTTGCATGTATTCCCGCAGCAAAAACTTCTGGAGGTATTTGCTATTTAAATATTCAAGTCTGTTCAGGAAATCAAAGAGAATTAGACTATACCAGCCTGGGGCTAGCAAGGAATCACAGAAGGGGGAAACAATTTGGACAGCCTAAGAACATAAGAAGATTCCTGCTAGATCATTGGGTAAAGCATCTTATTACACAAAGTGGCCAACCTACTGGTCTGGAGGGTCAACAAACATGGAATAGGAGCCATGGCCTCCCTCGATGTTGCCTCCTAGTGATGGTAATGAGGTTTGCTGTCTCTGGCCATGGAGGTTCCCTTTTTGTCATCATGGCTAACAACTGTATTTGGAACACCATGTTGGCCACCCTTATCTTGACAGCTAATTGGAGAGGGAAATAATTTCTCTCATTTAAATGGAGGGGGGAGGCAGGGCAATATGAGTTTTCAAATGTACATGCACAGCCTAACCCTATGCAAGTTTCCTTAGAAATGAGCCCCATTGATTTTCATAGGGGCTTCTGCAAAATAAGTATACATAGGATTGCAGCCCCGGTATTTGAGTTTTTAAAAAATGTTTTTCACATAAATATTGAGAATATTACCACTGAGGTACATTCATATCTACAGAACCAAGGCCCACACTGAAAAGGAGTTGGATACCTGAATAAAACATCCAGTGACAAGTCCAAAAATGTTATGTAATCACAGCGTGATAGAAACTCAACAACTGTAGCCATCCAGTTTGGGGTTTGAGAAATAAGCTTTGTAGACTTTTTGAAAAGTGACCTCTTTCTGGATCCATTATTTTGATCCTTTTTACAGGGAGGGAGTTCAGCTCTTTAGTAAAAATGTTCCTCTTCTATGCACAAAAGGTCCCAGGTTTGTTCCCTAATATCACCAGTGAAAGGATCTCAGATAGCAGGTGTTCAGAAAGACTCTCTTTGCTTGAGAACATGGAAAGCAGCTACCAGTTAGAGGAGACAATACTGAGATAGATAGGCCAAGGGTCATGTTGGGTATGAGGCAGCCTTGAGATATTTTATTTTTATTTATTTATTAAAACCTTTATATCCTGCCTTTCCTCGTGGTTCAAGGTGGATGGGTTGCTGCTTAGCAGTAGGACAACTGCTTTGAATGGAGAAGGAGGAAGAACACCTGATTTGAATGCTGAAGGTCCCAGGTTCAATCCCTGACATCGCCAGTGAAAGGATCTCAGGTAGCAGGAGCTGAGAAAGACCCTCCTTTGCCTGAGACCCCAGAGATTAGCCACTGCTAGTCCAAGTAGAGTGGGGAAAGTAGATTGAGTGATCTTGTGTAAAGCAACTCTACATGTTCCTGAATGGGCCACTACGAACAATACAGACTATGCGTCAGAGGGCTTTCTTCACCTAAGAATGGTGACAATCTTCTTTCATTTAGCTTCCAAACAATCCGGTCCTACCCTTTTGTGTTTAACGAAAATGAAAAGAAAGGGGAAAGCTTTTTTGTATGCAACAGTTATCTGCTTTGTGACACAAAGATGAATGGTACCGAGCTGTCCCTGGTGAGAAACAGAAATCCCACTCCCGGGTGTCATTTCCCCTCCCTCTACACATGTAAAGTCTTGTATTTTTGGCAAATCCTTACTTGTCTTTCCAGTAATACTGTCCCCAGTGTCCTGATATATCTTCTATGCCAGCCAACAGATGATCCAAGAACTAAACAGAGAGAGAGAATTTTGCTTTAAACAGATGCATTGCTATTGCAGAAAGGATGAACTCAGAAGGATAGCATCAGAAGCCCACCATTGAAATAACAGCACATTTTGGGCTGAGGTGCACCTCAACTGCCATTTTCAGTGGTAGTAATATCTAGGGCTGCTTCCACATGGGGATTTTGCACAAGGCTCCCGACTTAAATGTTAATACACCGGCAGGAGGTTTTTGGGGCAGAACCTGAGGAGAGGGGGTTTTGGAGAGGGGAGGGTCTTCAATGCCATAAAGTCAAATTGCCAAAACAGCTGTTTTCTCCAGGTGAACTGATCTCTATTGGCTGGAGATCAGTTGTAATAGCAAGAGATCTCCAGCTAGTACCTGGAGGTTGGCAACCCTACCCTAGATGCATGGATCAATATCTAGGGGCCAGCAAAAAAAGATTCTCCCACACCTATTCCAAGGAGGTCATCTAGAGTTTTACACTTCTAATATTTATAGGCCTTTTTCCTATGCCCCTTCATTGTATGAGCACTTACACGGATATGAATTTGTTCTCCCACAGTGGGGGCACTTTCTTGTTGTCTGGTGACAGCTAACAAGTCAACAAGAGGACGAATAGTTATTCCCTGTGGTGCAAGAGGGGAAAAAATGAAAGAAATCACTGCAAAGAATGTACACGTTTCATTCAAAACGCAAATTAATTGCAAGGTTAACTACTCTGTTTGCATCTTGAATTTTCCCCATGCAAGGAAATCATCAAGATCAACAGAAAACAAAACACCAAAACTGAGGAGAACCAAACAAGACGAACGGGTCAACGCAGAAGCAGAAGGATTTAAAAATAGAACAAGCTGACCTTGTGTTGGTTTGGGGTACAAAATTAGCTCTGGACTGTCAAAAGAAAGAGAAAGACCTAAGGTGCATTGCAAAGCGGTGGGTTTTTTAAAAAACTGCTTCTCCATTTCATGTATTAGATTGTTATTCCTTCCTCCAAGGAGCTCAGGGCCTCCTGGTGGACCTCTATTTTCCCCTCACAACAACCTTGTAAGGTAGGTTAGGCTAAGAAGAGGTGACTGAATGAGATGATCCCGTAAGCAGAGTGAGGATTTCATCAGAGGTCCCGGATTCTAATCAGACCCTCTAACTACACCACCATTCTGGCTCTAGTGTTATTATTTTAAGAATAACACCTATTTATTTGATACATTTCCTGTCATACAAAGTAAAACCATAGCTATATACAGCACAGAACTTTATTTATTTATTTATTTATTTGTTTATTTCACTTATACCCTGCCTTTATTTATTTATTTCACTTATACCCAGATTCTAGTCTGACTCTCTTGACTACTATATACCTGTCGAGCTCTCGATATGTAACAAAATCAGAAATTCAGTAGTCGGCCAAAAAAAAACACCCTCAAGATAGGCCTATTATCTGCTTTGAAAAGCAGTCCCAAATAAATATACTGCGCTGCACTTTTGAAAAGCCACAGTGGAGGAATTGGGTGTGACCTCCACAGGAATACATGAAGCTGCCTTATACTGAATCAGACCATCGGTCCATCCAGCCTAGTCTTGTCTACTCTGGCCGGCAGCAGCTCTCCAGGGTCTCAAACTGAAGCCTTTCACATCACCTACCACCTGATGCTTTTAGATGGAGATGCCAGGGATTGAACCTGGGACATTCTGCATGCCAAGCAGATGCTCTACCACCGAGCCACGGTCACTCATGGCAGAACGGCAGAGCCACTGCAGTAAAGGCCCTGCTCATAGCTGTTAACAATTGCACTTCATGTAATGAGGATAAATTAAGCAGTGCCTGATCAAACAAACATATCAAGCACAAGGCAGCATAGAGAAAGAAGAAGAGTTGGTTTTTATATGCTGATTTTCTCTGCATTTTAAGGAGAATCAAACTGGCTTACAATTGCCTTGCCTTCCTCTCCCCACAACAGACACTTTGTGATGTAGATGGGGCTGAGAGAGGTCTGAGAGAACAGTGACTAGCCCAAGGTCACCCAGCAGGCTTCATGCGGAGGAATGGGGAATCAAACCCAGTTCTCCAGATCAGAGTCCGCCACTTGAGGAGGAGTGGGGAATTAAACCCAGTTCTCCAGATTAGAGTCCACCGCTCTTAACCACTCCACCATGCTGGCTCTTCCTAAGCTATGTTGGACCCAAGCCATTAGAGGCTTTTGAGATATGTGTTAGCATTTTGAACTGGACCTAGAGGCTCCCAGAAAATCATGACAGTTGTTAAAACTGGCTGGATACATTTTTTTCCTCCCCACGTTCATCTGGAGTTTAGCCGTGGGATCTTCAAGAGCAGGTCTGCACAAAGACCCTTGCGGTCCTCGGTCCTCAAGGTTGTTAATGCATAGATAAGCATGACAAGATCTCTCTGCACAAGAAAAGATGTCATTGCCACAACCTCATAAGGCAGGATCTAGAAAAATGCTCCAGGGTCCAACTGGCTCAATATACCTACCACAAATTCCTAAAAACACTTGCTGGGTGACAGAAAAGGTATCAGTGGATGCCTGATCTACACTATTATTGGGGAGGGGACTATTTTCTCTGGCAACTGCCAGACACATATCATACACCAGGGCTACTAAAACCTTTTCAAGCCCTTAACCACACTGTAATTCAGATCTGGGAGAACCAGCATGAAATCCCTGCTCTCCCTTGTAAGTTTGCTGGGTGACCTTGAGTTAGTCACACATTCTTTGCGTAACCTACCCCAGAGTTGTTGTGAGGATAAAATGGAGGATGGAGAGAACAACATTGTAAGCCCCTTTGGGTTCCCATTTGGAAGAAAATCAGGCTATAAATATCTAAAAAAAATCATCATTGTCTCAAGTGGAAGCGTATGGAATTTCATTGCTATCACAGATTCAGCTCCTTTTAACCACCAGATGGCACACGAATGCAAAGAAACAGTATGTTTCATGCCTTCTTTCTTCAAAGCGCATCCTGAAATCCACAAATATGATCACCACTGGCAACCTGAAATCTATTTCTGGCAACCAGTCTTGAAAGCCTCCCGTATATTTCATCACAGGATCAGGTTTTCTTACTTTGCTGGCAAAACAAAGAAACAGAAAGTGCCGCTTTCAAACTGAGATGACGTATAGCACATTAAGCCATTTAGGAACTTTAGTAAATGAGCACCTGATGAAACCACCTATAAACGTTTTCTTTAGCACCCCTTGAAGAATGCTTCTTTGCTTGTGAGCCTGCAGACTGGTGCTGAACCCCCCACTTTTTTGCTCCACTTTTTACCTCCACTCCACCCATACTGTGAAGGTTCCCCCACCACCACCACTTAGGGTTGCCAGGTCCAGCCTGGCATCCAGTGGGAGACTGGAGGAGTCGGGACATGGTGGGCAGCCATCAGTGGTAGCGTGACATCACTTCCAGGAAAGCCCAGTAGTGATGCCATGCCTCTCTAGAAACCGCCAGAAACGCTATGGTTTTACTCTACAGAAGTCACATCATACCATCGACCCGACAGCTGTTTCTTAATTTTATTTTTTTTCTCCTGCCACTGCTCTGAGCAGCAGCAAGAAAGGGGAGCTGGAGGCAGAGGATCCCCTGCCCTGACCATGGGGCTGGTAACCCTGCACCCCGTAGCCCCACAGCAGCGGCAAGTGTTTCTCACCTAAGGCTGGCTCACCCGCCAAGCAACCCATGTCGCCTTTTGGACACCACAATCAGCAGAGAACAGCAACCTGGTAGGAGCTGATGGGCCCGGTCTGTGCCTGCTGTCCCATCCCAGATCTAGGGTTGGATCCAGACTACATTTTCCACTCATGGAAAATGTCAGCAAAATACCTTGACACCTCCTGGTTTCCATCAGATCTCCAGTTCTCCAGCCACTGTTTCTCACCAAATGTGACTCTGGGAGTTAATTTTCAACTAATAGGAGATTTGTGGTATTTATGGGTATGGTTGTTGTTTTTTTACAGAGATTCATTCTGTAGCTCATGGATGGGATGGAGTATAAGGAGGCAAATCTGTAACATCTGCACCTTTTCCAAAAACTGGGTGTACTTCTACTTCACAAAGTCTGCACATTGGGTTGTCTCAAGGGGATCTCTTGGGGATCTCTTGGGGATCTCAAGGGGATCTCTTGAAGCATCCAAAATGGCTATGCTGGGAATCACGGGACCCGCATGGATGAAAGCCATGGGCGATGAGGGATTTAGTCTTGAAGGGAACTCAGTGAGATTGAGTGAAAAAGCTGGCTGGATTCAACCCTTTTAAAAAAATAATAAAACTTCTATCCAAAGGAGGCAAACAATGATCACCTGGGTTTACCTGTATGAACACTGTGAAGAGGATGACCACGGTCGTGGCCGCAATAAAGAGCTTCTTTCTTGGCAAGTTTGGGAGCAGGAAAACCAGTGAGAAGCAGATGGCACCTCTAAGTCCCCCATAGGCAATAATGAACTGGTCCTTCGAGGTCACAGTATTCACGTGTGATCTGTTTATGATGAAAGTCAGCACAAGAACTCCTAAAAGAAATGAAGGGGAGTGGCAAATCATGGGGAATGAAGAGAAATTAAATCAGAAGGTTTAAAGACAAAATAACCCCCACCGTGGAATGCTCTCCTATATAGGAATATTCATTTACTATTTATTGTTATCACATCACATCAAAAACCTAACCTAGTGCATCGTCTGGTTATGTCCTCATGAAACAGATGGGATAATACTTTAATGAAAAACCTGGGTAAATGAGATTGTTTTAGCCTGGAGCCTAAAAAGGGGGGGTGAACCTCAAGAGGGAGTGCATTCAAAAGATGGGGTGCTACCACCAAGAAACCCTGTCCTAGGGTTGGTGTCACTTCTGAACACTCAACAGCAGCCCCATTTATTGACCTGCATTAACACAGGTAAAAAGAGACCTAGAGGTAGCCCTGAGACTATAAATCTTTTTTTCCCCCAAGAAAGGATGCAGCTGTTGTATCAGGCAAACTGGGCATGCTCCCTCATGACCCAAATGCTAGTCATTCAATAATGCATTCTACGAATGTGTGCCATTGCCAGTGTAACCCATCTCACAATAGAAAATAGTGTTTCTAAAAAGCACAATAACATAATTAGAATCTGCATTATGCAGGTCTGCTGGCCTTCAGCTTGGAAGGTGACCTATTTTGTTGTTGCACATCGCCCAAAGGAGATCTTTTTTTTTAGTTCTCAGTACCTAGCGCCCTCCAAAGGAGGCAGAAAATGACAGTGAAGCAAATGTACGGCCAGCTCCATTCATGGTTGTCGCCGATGGTGGAGACGCCAAGGAAGATAAAGATGAGGGTGTCGCTGACGCTACTCCACATTTTCATGAAGTATTTAATGGTTGTGTGGGACTTCAGAGAGATGTTGGCCTCCACATAACGCTTCATGCCCATTGCACATGCAATGATTCTGAAAAGAGAAAATAAGGTCCCACAGTGCAGTACTTTGGGATTTGGGTTTCTTGAAAATAACACAGGAAGATGTTAGGCAAAATTACATTTAGGCTGAATCCTCAGTTACGACAATGTGAGCATCACATCTGAGCACAAGAGAGTTACAGCCCATTCCTAAAGGGGGAGTAGATCCACAGTGTCTAGGAGCAGCGGAGCCACATGACCTCCTCCGAGGCTTCTCCTCCGCCACTGCTTGGGGGAAGTGGGTTCCCAGGGCAAAAGGGGTTAGGAAGCTGCCCAAAGGAATGCCCCGGGAATGCCTCCCCCACACTGGCATGGCCGTTCTCTTCTGGGATTTAGTTCCCGGAGTGGCTGCGCTGGTGGAGGGGGGGAGGCAACGGAGCCCTGTGACTCCTGGACGCTGGCATGTTTACCCCTGCGCCGGCATGTTTGCCATTTTATCCCATGACAAAGGGGCACCTACGCCAGCGTGGGGTCACACTGGCTCCTAAAGAGATTTGCCCCCCCACACACACACAGGAGTGCAGCCAAATTAACAGAATTCCTACATGGAAATTATATGGAAGAATTCAAAAAAACTTGGGCAAAGGCCATCACATATTGGGATAAACTGGCAAAAATAGGTGTTACTATTTTAGTTAGTGAGTTATAGAAACAAGTTTATTAACTTTTCTATTATTATTATCAATAACTTTCAAAACTGTTTAGACACTTCTGCGGAAGTCAGGTGATGGGTCACTTTTTAAGGTGGGTGGAGGGTCAAAAGAGTATTTTTGCTTTGTTGAATTTTGTTGAAGTTTATAACTTTGTATAATTATAATTGATACTCCTTTGTATTTTTTATGTATTTTTGTTATTATTGTATTTGTTTGTTTTGTTTCATATTATAAAAATTAAAAAAATATTTAAAAAAGAGATTTGCCCCCCCCCCCAGGAGTGCAGCCTTAGAAACTCAGTCGGGATTTTGATTTCAGTGTCTGACCAAGTTATTCAAGACACTGGAGTTCCATAACTAACCCTCCACATGTGTAACTGGACCCTTAAAAATGGCTCGAGGCATCCCATAATCTTGTGACGTTGTTCCTGGCCACATTGTCATAAATTAAGTCACAGCATTGCAGGGTGCTCTAGGATTTCCCTGAAACTCTATGGTTAGAGTGAAGGTCTCCAACCTCTTTTGAGTCTTTGCAAATCTGACACAGGCTGGTGGGCACAATCAGACAATGGCTGCCGCAGAGGAAGCACAGCCAACCACAAAATGTCAGGGAGTAAGGATATGCGTAACTCATGGTAACTTCAATATTTCAGGAAGAAACCTTGCTTAACAGAATGCCTTTTAAAATGAGCATATTGTCAAAAAACACTTTCTTGTTTATGCATAGCTTGCACAGCCACACAGTGAACATCCTTGTGCTGGGGTGGCAAAAACTGTTGAGGCCATTTTTAAAAAATCTGCCCACACAATCAGATCTCCAACAGCTCAACAGAAGCTCTGTTATGCAAAAGCACCACCTGGCCCTGCTCACATTCTCAAAATACTTGGCAGGCACCAGGAAAGGTGACGGTAGGCACCATCGGTACCACGTTGGGGACCCCTGCCGTAGAGTTTCAAGGGATCCTAGAGAATCTCACAATCTGGTGACATCCCTTCCAGTTACGCAGCTAGAAATGATGTCGTGATATTGCAGGACACTGTTCCAGCCCCCGCATTTCTCCCCACCGCTTGCTGGAGCAAGAGTGGACAACTGGGGTGGGGGGGCTATGACATTCCTGGGCATTAAGCATGGAAGCACAGACTGGAATCACCGGATATGCATTGGATGGATGGATCACAAATCTCCTGCAATCAATTGTCCTTTGGCCCACACAGACTAACTGGTCCTTAGCAACTCACGACTAAAAATGAGCAATCTTACGAAAGGCAAAAAGTCTTGCATCTCTAAATCCTATTTCTTTGTCTTTCCAAGGCTCACATTATTATTTGATAGTGATTGTACTTGAACCAATGTATGTCCTCATTTCTGCCTAATTATACAGATGTAAGGAATGTGATTTTTTTGGTCCCGGAGCTAATTTTCCAAAGCTTTTATACTTTCAGTTTGCCTCAGTAAACAGCATTTTTTGGTCTCCTTCATAATCTTAACAACAGTGCAGATGCCTTCTCAGTGCTTGTGGCTTAGGCCCAGATCTGTTGAGCATGATGCTCCAAGTTACTTACGCCACGATACCCGAGAGATGGAACATTTCAGCTGTGAGGTAAGACAGGTAGCTGTAGAGGAAGACGAACAGGGGCTCGATCACGCGGATGTTATTGGTGAAGCGAGTGGTGAAGGCGGCTATCGTGCCGAAGAGGAGGCCAACCAAGACCCCCCCTATCCCGACTACAAAAAATTTCCCAATTCCTGCAAACACATCCGCCGTTTTGATTGACGGCATTTCAGCATACGATCGAAACAGCTTGTACAAGACCTGGAACGCAAACAGCAAGGAAAATGGTTTCAGGCCAGGAAAGAAGTTAGGGTTGCCAACCTCCAGGTGGCGCCTGGGGATCTCCTGAGATTACAACTGATCTCCAGATGACAGAGACCTGTTCCCCTGGTGAAAATGGCTGCTTTAGAAGGTGGACTCCACTGAGGGTTTTTCCTTTCCCAGACCCCACCTTTCCTAGGCTCCACTCTTACATCTCCAGTCCACCCTCCAAAGCTGCCAATTCCTCCAGGATAACTGATATCTGTAGTCTGGAGAGAAGATATGATTTCCAGAGATCTCCAGGCCTCACCTGGAGGTTGGCAACCCTGTCATTATGAGGCATAACCCCCCCCCAAATCTGTGGCCAACTGGGCTTCTCTTTTGTATATTAGTCTTATTCATGCCGTTTATCAATGAGTTAACAGCCAGTACGGTATAGCAACTAAGAGAATAATAGGCAAACTACACAATTTAAATCTCGCCACAGTCTCGCTGGGTGGTCATACCCCTCCCCCCCCCCACAATACAAAGAATGTACTACCCAGCCTCACACAGCTGGTCTAAGGATAACTGAAATAGTCTATGTGAAGCACTTTGAACATCTCCAAGAATGCTACACACATACCAAGTCAATGTGGGCTAGTACTTAGTCTAGGTCTTAGTCTGGGATTTGAAACCCAAATTCAAAACCTCACCTGGCCATAAAGCTTACTGAATGGCCCTGGCCTAGTTACTCACTCTCAGCCTCACCTACGGCACAAGATCGTTATAAGGATCAGAAAACTTTGCCTGCTTCCCTGAACTCCTTGTTGACACATTTAAAAAACTGATGTGTTTTATGTGCCACCAAGTCGCTTCCGACTTATGGCAACCCTATGAATTAATGAGCCTTGACTTGGATAGCCCAGGCTAGCCTGATCTTGTCAGATCTCAGAAGCTAAGCAGGGTCGACCCTGACAAGTATTTGGATGGGAGACCTCCAAGTCAGACCAGGATCGTGACACAGAGACAGGCAATGGCAAACCACCTCTCAATGCCTCTTGCCTTGAAAGTCCCATCGGGGTCACCACAAGTCAGGTATGACTTCAGGGCAAAAAAAAAAAAAAGGATTAATGTCTCCAAAACATTATATATTAACAGCCTTGCTCAGGTCTTGCAAACTGAAGGCTGCTGCTTCCTTGATTGAGTAAATCCATCTCATGTTGGGTGTTCCTCTTTTCCTGCTGCCTTCAACTTTTTCTAGCACTATTGTCTTTTCCGGTGAGTCTTGTCTTCTCATCATGTGACCAAAGTATGATAGCCTCGGTTTGGTCATTTTAACTTCTAGGGAGAGTTCAGGCTTGATTTGATCTAGAACCCACTTATTTTTCTTTGTGACTGTCCATGGTATCCATAAAACTGATAGCTTGATATTAATTTATAACAGGCAGTCAATGAAGAAAACTGATAGGAAGAAAGTAGATTCCTTTGAAATGTGGTGTTGGAGGAGAGTGTTATGGATACCCTGGACTGCCACAAAAACAAATCAGTGGGTTATAGATCAAATGAAGCCTGAACTGACCCTAGAAACTAAAATGACTAAACTGAGGCTATAGTACTTTGGTCGCATTATGAGAAGGCAAGAGTCACTGGAAAAGACAATTATGCTGGGAAAAGTGGAAGGCAGCAGGAAAAGAGGAAGACCCAACAAGAGATAGATTGACTCTAAAAGGAAGCCAGGGCCTTCAGTTTGCAAGACCTGATAAAGGCTGTTAACAATAGGATGTTTGGGATGACATTGATTCATAGGTCGCCATGAGTCGGAAGTGACTTGACGGCACTTAACATACACACAGACATTTCCCCCCTTTAATACATCTCCATGTCATGTTCAATTTCTACATATTGTGTAGCTATTAAGATTTTAGGTGCCCAGCCAGGGGGGAAAGGGGAATATGCCTTGTTAGAGAAGCATACCTCATCCTACATTTATTGTTATATCACAGTCATATCCTACTGTTCCCCTTGTGTGATTCACACAGCTTTACTCTATTGTTTTCTCACAACAACCCAGAAAAATAAGGTAAGTTGCATGGGGGAGGGGGGTGAAGCCAGACCTTAGAAAAGGTGAAGTAAGTCCATCTTGCTCTGAGGTTTACAGGGCAGATGTTAGTGTGGCCATCCCACCAGGCCACTATGCTTCAGATGAGTCAGTGACATCACTGAAGTTAGCCAAGTAGCACCTACTGCAGGGAGATGTCCCTTCATCTGTGGGTTGAGCTAAGCTACCTATGGGATCCAAGACTGCCCTAAGTTATAGAAAAGAGTCTTTAAGGTGCTACTGGATTCTTGCTCTTTTCTACTGTAATTGACAGACTGACATGTCTACCCATCGTGATCGATCTCCATGGAAGGCACAACATTCTGCCCTAAGTTATGTGTGTGTTATGTGCCGTCAAATCGCTACTGACTTATGGCAACCCTATGAATTAATAACCTCCAAAATATCCTATCGTTAACTGAATAGCCTTGAATAGCCTGATCTCATCAGAGCTTGGAAGCTATGCAGGGTCGACCACAGTTAGTACTTGTATGGGAAACCACCAAGGAAGACGGGGGTTGCATTGTGGAGGAAGGCAATGGCAAGCCCCATAGGGTGTAACTTCATGGGTCAGCTGCAACTTGACAGCCCTAAGTTATTGTCCAAGATATGTGTTTTGTTTCAACTGTATTTGTTTGTAGTAAGCCACTTATGTTTCCTTTAGTGAGAAAAGTGGAGACTAAATATTTAGGTCCCTTGGTAGAAAGGCAAGGATAAATAAACAGACTGGTAGCTATAAGTGGTAGCTATAAGTGTTAGGAATGGACTTTCTCTGCCTGAGACCTTAGATGTGGTCTGATTCAGTATCCATCAGCATCCTAAATCCAAGCCCTCAAGTCATACTTACAACTGTTACGGCATCATTGAGGAGAGATTCTCCAAAAACCAGAATGTGAAGCTTTTCGTTGACGTGGATCTCTTCAAACACCGACAGCACGGCAACAGGGTCCACGGCAGCAATCAAGCTACTAAACCAGAGATTATGGAGCAACGATATATCACGCAGCTGGAAGGTTTCCACTTGGCATATCCCATACAGCGAGAAGCCAATGCCAAAGACATTCCATATGGTCCCCACCACAGCGTACAAGAGGATCGTCCCGATGTTCTCGAAGAAAGGGCGACTGGGCATGAAATAGCCCGCGTCCAGGACAATAGGCGGCAGGAGGTAGAGGAAGAAAATATCACTGTCCATGACCGGAGGGGACTTGTCGTTTAGACCATAGATGATCCCTCCCATGATGAGGCCCACAAAGATCAATAAGCAGCTTTCGGGTACCACCGAGGGTAGTTTTTCAAACAGATGGAAACCTGCCAAGGCCCAAAGGCAACACAGTTATAAGAGTGCCCTCCTGGATCGGATCAGAAGTCCATCTAATCCAGCATGCTGTTCTACACAGTGGCCAACCGGTTGCCTTGGAGAGCCAACAGGGTATAGAGGCTTCCACTGATGTTGCCTCCTGGTACAGGTATTAAGAATCAGCCCTCCTATTTATTATGATCTTGGAGCATTGTTTAACTTTTCAAAACTTGTGCTAAATTCTTTGTGTGAGAGCCCCGTGGCACAGAGCGGTGAGCTGCAGTACTGCAGTCTAAGCTCTGCTCGCAACCCGAGTTCGATCCCAATGGAAGTCCATTTCAGGTAGCCGGCTCAAGGTTGACTCAGCCTTCCATCCTTCCGAGGTCAGTAAAATGAGCACCCAGCTTGCTGGGGGTAAAGTGTAGAAATGACTGGGGAAGGCACTGGCAAACCACCCTGCAAACAAAGTCTGCCCAGTAAACTTCGGAATGGGACGTCACCCCATGGGTCAGTAATGACCCGGTGCTTGCACAGAGAACTACCTTTACCTTTTTAAGTTCTTTGTATTTAACCTTTTTCTTTTGTTAGGTTAATAGAAAACCACGGAAATGTTTAGACTTAAACGTTAGCATTTTAATGAAACAATTATTGATTGGTGTTTGTGGTATATTGTACTAGTCTGGATTGATAGTTGCTGTTTTGCAGCATCGGGGGGGGGGGGGCTATCTTTTCCTTGAATCACAATTCTGCCTCTGCATGAAGGGAGGGCCTGCTGCTTTAAAAAAAATAACACACACCAGAATAGGGTTGCCATATTTGACTATTTGTACAGTAATCTGATGCTCCTAACTCGTTTTAGATTAGGGTTGCCAGGTCCCCCCGGCCACCAGTGGGGGGATGGGGGTTACGGTTGCCACATCCAGGCCGGGAAACTCTTGGAGATTTTGGGGGGGAGCCTGGAGAGGACAGGGACCTCAGTGGGGTACAATGTCGTACAGTCCACCCTCCAAAGCATCCATTTCCTCCAGGGGAACTGATCTCTGTAGTCTGAAGATGTGCTGTAATTCTGGGAGATCCTCAGGTCCCACCTGGAGGCTGGCCTCCCTACTTTGGGTCCTTGTTAGGGAGAAAAGCAGGGTATAAACATCAAAATAAATAAAGTTTTAGAATCTAAGCAAGTGCCGTTTTCGTTATCATTTATCTGCTTGCCAGGGAAATCTTCATTTGCCGAATGTATATGACTCAGGTTGATGGTAAAGATAGAAGGGCTGATCCAGTGAAATATGTGGCAACCCCATCTGAGCACACCCAAGGTCTTTGGATCCCAGCCTATGTGTCTGAAAAGCTACCAGAATTTACATTTTCATATCTGCTCATTAAATACCGCGAAGGCAATGTGATCAGCTCAGCAGCATCTTTTCAGGGTCTGAGATATTTTAGTGACTTAAAAAAAACTCTGTTGATTGCCTATGTTTCCAACAAGCTTTCAAGGGCTCATAATCAAAGAAAGACTTATTAATTATAAAAGATTCCATTTTGAACACATGCTGATCGCCCATATCTCAAATGAGTGGAAAATGTCAATACAGCCTTCTGAAACCCACCCTTGATACATCTGGCCGAGGCGGACAGCTAATTTGGGCCTCTGAATAATGCATGAGAAACATCTTTGCAGCCTCATTGGCATGATGTGGCTATTTGATGACTCTGGAAGGGAAGACATGGAGGTCGGGGAGGATGACTTTTGAGTGATTAGGGCCCACTGTGCACTTCTTCATAGAGCAGCAGCTCTGTGCTAGGTAATGCTCATATCTACCCACTTGCTCATATCTACTCAAGCTAGGGTTGCCAACATCCAGGTACTAGCTGGAGATCTCCTGCTATTACAACTAATCTCCAGCCTATAGAGATCAGTTCCCCTGGAGAAAATGGCCATTGGACTCTATGGCATTGAAGCCCCTCCCCAAGCCCCGCCCTCTTCAGTCTCCACACCAAAAACTTCCCGCCAGTGGCTAAGAGAGACCTGGCAACCCTAACCCAAGTGTTCCTTTTTACCAGGGTCTTTTGTCTGGTTAAGGATGTGCACCCTTTTTGTTCGTATTTCTTGAAATGCCTTTTAAAAATGTTGTTAAATATGAGCTAGCAGAGATCTTCCGGGCGCAGCTGAATAGGAAACTGATGCATCTTGGCTAACGGCAGCATGGGGCAGAGTCTGCTATTGTAATAAATGCAGCTGTGATCTTAAGCAAGCCTTGGCTAGGTCAATATTGAGAATGGAGAGCCCTGGGTTGCATAGAAATGAGTAAGCATTTTGAACCGGTTGTTGGACAGCTAGGATTTTCTTATGTCATCTTTAACCCAAAGCACAAACGTCATCTTGGCTTTTAAATCAACAATCAGATATTTTTTCACTTGCTTGGGGGATTCATAGGACGTTGGACTTTCTCAGCAGTGGAAGTAGAATGGGTCCTTTCACAATGGCAGCGTTGTTTGCAGTTGTAAACCAACACACAATATTTGCAAAATCCCTAGGATGTCATACAGCCAGCACAGTATACTGGTTAAGAGCAGTGGTTTGGAGCAGTGAACTCTGATCTGGAGAACCGGGTTTGATTCCCCACTTCTCCACAGGAGCGGCGGAGGCTAATCTGATGAACTGGATTTTGTTTCCCCATTCCTCCACATGAAGCCAGCTGGGTGACCTTGGGCTAGGCACAGCTCTGAGCTCTCTCAGCCCCACCTACTTCACAGGGTGTCTGTTGTGGGGAGGCGAAGGGAAGGTGATTGTAAGCCGGTTTGATTCTCCCTTAAGTGGTAGAGAAAGTCGGCATATAAAAACCAACTCTTCTCTTCTTCTTCGGAGCGGTGGACTCTAATCTTGAGAACCAGGTTGGTTTCTTCACCCCTCCACATGAAGCCACCTGGGTGACCTTGGGCTAGTCACAGCTCTCTTAGAGCTCTCTCAGCCCCACCTACCTCACAGGGTGTCTGTTGCATGGAGGAATAGGGAAGGTGATTGTAAACTGGTTTGATTCCTCCTTAAGTGGCAGAGAAAGTCGACATATAAAAACCAACTCTTCTCTTCTTCTTCGGAGTGGTGGACTCTAATCTTGAGAACCAGGTTGGTTTCTTCACTCCTCCACATGAAGCCAGCTGGGTGACTTTGGGCTAGCCCAGGGGTCGGCAAACTCATTAGTCAAAAGAGCCAAATATCAACAGTACAACGATTGAGATTTCTTTAGAGAGCCAAATTTCTTAAACTTAAACTATATAGGTAGGTACACTGTTTATTAACTTAATAAACTGTAATTAAAGTTTTAAATCTTAATTTAACTATAGGTACACTGAATAAAACTTGATATCATACTTAATAGTGATCTTATTTATTGATAAACATTAAATTGTAAGTCCCTGCCATTTCCCCCTCCCCCTCTGGAGTCCTCGTCTGGAGGCCTGGTCTACCGACATAAAAGCCTATTGGTAGACCTGGCCTCCGGCTGAGTCCCATTGGGAGGCCAGGTCTACCCATTGGCTTTCTTGGCAGTAGACCTGGCATCTGGAGGCCCATAGAAGCCAATTGGTAGACCTGGCCTCTGAAGGGGGACTTCCCCCCTCCCTCCTCAGAGTCCAGGTCTACCGCCAACAAAGCCAGTGGGTAGACATGGCCTCCCAATGGGACTCAGCCAGAGGCCAGGTCTACCAAAGGAAGCCCGCCCCCCCCCAACAGCTGATAGGCGGGCAGGGGGGGCAGGAACCGCCAAGCCGCCCGCCCAGCAATCGCACGGCTAGAGGGGAGGGGAGGCTTTAGCCTCCCAACCATTGAGGGCAAGGGAAAGGGGGACCTGGCCATTCTCCACGGCGGGGGGGGAGAGACAGCGCGCCCACTCGCCTGCTCTCTCTCTCTCTCTCTCTCTCTCTCTCTCTCTCTCTCTCTCTCTCTCTCTCTCTCAGGCGTGCCAGCTCCGCAGCCCGGCTGCCGGTGCGAGCAGGCGCGAGAGCAGGGGCTCCGAACCAAGTTCGGAGAGCCGCACTCAATGGGCCAAAGAGCCGCATGGGCTCGGGAGCCGCAGTTTGCAGACCCCTAGTCACAGCTCTCTTAGAGCTCTCTCAGTCCCACCTACCTCACAGGGTATCTGTTGCATGGAGGGGTAGGGAAAGTGATTGTAAACTGGTTTGATTCTTCCTTAAGTGGTAGAGAAAGTCGGCATATAAAAAACAACTCTTCTTCTTCTACTCCTCCCTTAGCGTCCCCAACACCCTAACATGCCAGCTTTTGGCAAGGATTATGGAGAAAATATATGTCAAATGCTCTGAGCATTTAACAAAATACGCTATGTAAACAGTTATTTTTTAGATTATAACCTGCCCTTTGATTCAAAAGATCTTTAAGATGGCCCACATGTAGCAGCTGGGGTTGTCAGCTTCCAGGGTGGAGCTTGAAGTTCTGGAACAACAACCTGATCTCCAGACTACACAGAACAGTCCCCATGGAGGAAATGGCAGCTTCAGAGGACAACCTCTATGGTATACCATAGATTTGTGGTGAAATCTCTCCCCAAATCCCCCTCAACAGGCAACAGCCCCAAATCTCCAGAATGTCTCAGGCCAGAATTCTCAATCCTAGTCAATGGATCCATATTAGTATAACGGCCAACACACACACAATTTAAAGCAGCAGCTGAGATACTATTATATGATTATGTTGGACAATAATTCACATAATATAGGGATACAGCCTAGTTTTGAAAACAGCTTCCAAAATTAAGCCTGGCTCATCTAGAGAGAGAAGAGAGGATATCCAGCCATTCACGTAACAGAATATTTTCTTTAGACCAACCCAGCCATCCAGCCAGAAAGTCCACAAGGACAGAAGAAGGGTGTTCTGGATCAGACCAAAAGTCCCTCACAGTCCAGCTTTCTCCTTCCAATAGAGAAAGATGTCTATAGAAAGCACTGAAACATGGCATGAATTGTCTCCAGCATTTAGTGGTATAATTTATTAGATCATGGAGGTTCCATTTAGCCATTATGGCTTTTATTTAAGCCAGCGTAATGTAGTGGTTAGGAGCGGCGGACTCTAATCTGGAGAATCGGGTTTGAATCCCCAGTCCTCCAAATGAGCGGCAGACTCTAATCTGGTGAACCGGGTTTGATTCCCCACTCCTCCACATGAAGCCTGCTGGGTGACCCTGGGCTAGTCACAGTTCTCTCTGAACTCTCTCAGCCTCACCTATCTCACAAGGTGCCTGTTGTGGGGAGGGGAAGAGAAGGAGATTGTAAACCACTTTGAGACTCCTTAAAGGAAGAGAAAAGTGGGGTATAAAAAATCACCTCTTCGTCTTCTATTGTACAGTTCTTTGCTTTGCAAGTGCTTTAGAAATAATCATAGTAATCATAAACACAATTTTTATTTTTAGACCTATCCTCCGCAAATGTAGGCATTTATTTATTTAAAATATATTGGCCCACCCCTCCATGAAAAATGCTCAAGGTGGTTACAGCTCCCATCCTTCTAAACAAGATCTAAAAAAACTAAAATATAGCCAGAGACAACCGTAAAACCCCGTGAGATAAAAAGAGAAATTAAACAAAGAAGCTGATGAGGACTCATTGCAAATGGAAGGCATATTGCCCCAAGCCACCCTTCAGAAGTTGCACCGTCTACTGGGGTACTTTCCCTGCTCAAAGAGCCCCTGTGCAGAGCGGCAAAGATCGGAGCATACCTATCTTAGCCAAAGAAGCCAGCATGATCCACAAGGTTATTTCAAAGGGAACCTGGACGTGCTGGTAGTCCAGGGAGAAGAAGAGTGGGTGGGCCGCTGACTCGTTCCCCTGGCTCTCCTCCAGGTCGAAATCCTCAAGAGGCTCCAGCATCATCAAGTCCTGGAAAGAAGCCACTACTGGCAGAGCGAGGAGAAGGGAAGCGGCAGGTCCTCCAGCAGCCTGCCTGCCGAGGCTCAGCCTCTCCATCTGCCTGTTGCGGCCGCCTCTCTGCCTGGGGAAGTTTGTGGCTGGCCGCTGCCCGGCTTTTAGCTGCTTCTGCCGTGTCCCTCTGTGTGTGCCAGGAGGCTGTGGTGGCTAATGCACCCTGCCGCCTGCCTGCTCTAAGGGATGCTTTCAATTATGTGAGTGGGTGTACACACACACACACAAAAAAAAAAAGCTACTGCAAGGGATAGAGGATTGACTCCCCACTGGATTTAAAACACATCCCCTATTCAGCCCCAAAACCTGCCTTCTAAATATCCTCAGTCCTAACAATCTAGGCTTTTGTTCCAGGGATTAATTCCCATCATCTGGCACCATTATTCTCATTTTCAGTGAAACATCCTAACCTTAGAGTAGGGTCTTTTATGCACGGCTGTTTCATTCGCCGGCACCCCTCCGATGACTTTTTCCCGTGCCTTCAAAATCAGGATGAAACAGGTCCCTCCAAACAAGTTGAAAAACATGGGGAGAGCGAGGCAACTTCTGACGGTCGGAAACGGCAGGCATAATCAGAACAAAGACCCGAAGTCATCGGAGGGTTTACAACAAGGGAAACAGCAAGAAGAAGAAGAAGAAGAAGAAGAAGAAGAAGAAGAAGAAGAAGAAGAAGAAGAAGAAGAAGAAGAAGAAGAAGAAGAAGAAGAAGAAGAAGAAGAGTTGGTTTTTATATGCCAACTTTCTCTACCACTTAAGGAAGGATCAAACCAGCTTACAATCACCTTCCCTTCCACTCTTCACAACAGACACCCTGTGAGGTAGGTGGGGCTGAGAGAGCTCTGAGAGAACTGTGACTAGCCCAAGGTCATCCAGCTGGCTTCATGTGAAGGAGTGGGGAAACCAACCCAGTTCACCAGATTAGCATCCGCCACTCATGTGGAGGAGTGGGGAATCAAACCCGGTTCTCCAGATTAGAGTCCACTGCTCCAAACCACCACTCTTAACCACTACACCATTCTGGCTCTCTAAAAGACCTGGGAGGCCAGTCAAGGTGGGTGCTCCTTGCCGGCTCCATCTCAAATTCCTCCAAAGTAGTTCAAGTGGTTACAATGCTCCACTTCAGACCCAAATGCTTATTCAAGGTGTTCCGACTGGCCAGTTCACGCCTGTGTGGCCAACAACACCTGGTGACTGCAGCCGCATGGAGGCACAACTTGCCTGGGTGAATGCAGACGCCTTCCAGGATACAATATCAATAGCCCCTTGTATCATTTCAAATGCAATGCTTTCTCGTTCAGACACTGAGCACCAGCCATCAAGGCAGAGCAAATGGATTACCGCAGCAGTGTTGGAAATATCTGCTCATGGCCTGTTCCTATGATACTCTAACAACAACGCATGTCCAAACCGGTTCATAGATCCCATGTTATCATATACATGGTGTATGTTCGGTTGAAAGTAGGGTTGCCAGGTCCCTGTTCACCACCAGTGGGAGGTTTTTGGGGCGGAGCATGAGAAGGGCAGGGTTTGGAGAGGGACTTCAATGCCATAGAGTCCAATGGTCAAAGCGGCCATTTTCTCCAGGTGAACTAGTCTCTATCGTCTGGAGATCAGTTGTAATAGCGGGAGATTTCCAGCTAATACCTGGAGGTTGGCAACCTTAACCACCAAGCTGAATGTCATCTGCACCAATTATGCTTCCCAAATGTTGACTGGAAAAGGCCCATCAGAGAATGACAAAGCTTTGGTGAAGCTAAGCAGGTCTAGGCCTGGCCAGGAAAGGTGATGGGATCCCTAACCTTTTATTCCATGATGAATGAGAAGCAGGGAATGAGTGGAAGCTCGCCTCTGAATGGGTAGTTTCTAACATGGTTTACAAAGAGCTTGACTCCATCAAGCCACCGAAAGTTTTGAATTTGCTGATATGAAATCATGCACCGTGTCATCCACTTTTCGGAAGGCAGAGACTAGCGGATGCACTAGCGGATGCATCCATGAAATGGAGACCTAATGCCCAGCACCAGTCTCCTCTGTGAAGTCATAAGAACATAAGAAGAGCCATGCTGGATCAGACCAAGGTCCTTCAAGCCCAGCAGTCTGTTCACACCACGGCCAACCAGGTGCTTCTAGGAAGCCCACAAATGAGACGACTGCAGCAGCATCGTCCGGCCTGTGTTCCAAATCACCTAATATAATAGGTATGTTCCTCTGATCCTGGGGAGAACAGGTATGCTAACTGGTATTCATTTTGACTAGTAGCCGTGGATAGCTCTATCCTCCATGAACATTTCTACTCCCCTATTAAAACCTTCCAGGCTGGCAGCCATCACCACATCCTGGGGCAGGGAGTTCCACAATTTAACTATGCATTGTGTAAACAAATACTTCCTTTTATCTGGTTTGAATCTCTCACTCTCCAGCTTCAGAAGATGACCCCGCGTTCTAGTATTATGAGAGAGGGAGAAAAGCTTCTCCCTGTCCACTCTCTCCATACCATGCATAATTGTATAGACCTCTATCATGTCTCCCCTTAACAGCATTATTTCCAAGCCAAACGGCCCTAAGCGTTTTAACCACTCCTCATGGGGCAGTTGCTCTAGCCCCGTGAGCATTTTTGTTGTTCGTTTCTGCACCTTCTCAAGCTCTGCAATATCCTTTTTTTAGGTATGGTGACCAGAACTGTACACAGTATTCCAAGTGTGGTCTCACCATAGATTTGTACAAGGGCAGTGTGATAGCAGCAGTTTTATTCTCTACTCCTTGTCTAATTATGGCCAGCATGGAATTTGCCTTTGGTTAGGCCAGAGATTCCATAAGGCACAGCTAATGAAAATATGGCCCCCCCAGGCTGCAGCTGGACCACACACAAAAAAATCAATGGCCTGCTTTTGCTCAGGCTTCCTATATGACGACAAACATGAGTGAAGGGCAAACTGGTAATCTATTTTTCTTCTCTAGATCAAACGAAGACTCCAAACCAGCCCTTGTTCATCACCAGCAAAGACATAACTGCTTTCTAATTTTAGCATCCAGCACATCAAAAACCAGAAACCCTTATTAAGGAACACCCTTCCTGTCCGGTTTCTTTTCTGCCCACCTTTTACAATGCTAATACCTAAAGATATTTCTTGGATGGGCACTGACAGCTGGAATATACTTCACTGAATAAGCATTTATGGCCAGTGACTACAAGCCAGTAACCAGACACACACAACAGTGTGGGGTAGCAGTTGAGCGGTGGTTTGGAGCAGTGGACTCAGATCTGGAGAACAGGGTTTGATTCTCCAGTCCTCCACATGAGTGGTGGAGGCTAATCTGGTGAACTAGGTTGGTTTCCCCATTCCTCCACATGAAGCCAGCTGGGTGACCTTGTGCTAGTCACACTCTCTCTGCCCCACCTACCTTACAGGGTGTCTGTTGTGGGAAGGAGAAGGGAAGGCAATTGTAAGCCAGTTTGATTCTTCCTTAAGTGGGAGAGAAAGTCAGCAAATAAAAACCAATTCTTCTTCTTCTTCTTCTACCTGCTTGAGTAGTAGATTAAGTGAAACAGATGGGTAGTTTAAATGGTACCAGCAGTGACAAAGAGGCCATGGCTTGAGGCGGGGCCGTGGCTCCGTGGGAGAGCATCTGCTTGGCTTGCAGAAGGTCCCAGGTTCAATCCCCAGCATCTCCAGTGGAAAGGACCAGGTAACATTTTATAATTAAAGACTATATCAAACTTAGAGCAAGAGAGCAACAAAGAGCTGGTTTAAGAAAAGCCCATTTGCATAACGGAAACTGTACAGTTTAACATTACTGTTAATAGACATGTTGATTAATAATCCATAAAGTTTCTGCAGCCCAAACTCTGCTTGTTGCCGGTCCTTTATTAGGAGGCGAGTGCCTGCTTCCTCGAGGAGACACGAGGTTCATGTATGCATGGTCGCTTTAACCTCCTTTATTCCCCATTTCAGCCAGGATCAAAGTAACCCAGGCTGGGGGGAATTGTATGCGTTGGCTGGAATGATCAGGGACAAAACTGTGTGCTAATGGAGGCATGAATACAGAAAAGCAGTCTCCCAAGTTCAAATCAAGTCCCACCACTTTAAATGATGCTCTGTAATTGGCTGACTTGCAGTATTCACCCGGAGAGAAGATTTCCTTCCCCCCAGACCCAACTGCCACATAAAAAAGCATTTTAAGAACAAAAAACAAAAAACTGAGCAATCTGAAAGAAGGGTGGGGGGAGAAATCCAAGCCTCATTCTGAAAAAGCCTTTCTTTTGCTCAGAAAGAGCTCCGAGGAAGCAGGAAACACTTGAATCCCTGCCACTTTACACACTGCTTCGTGACTGGATGTGAGAGAAGCCAATCTTCTGTGCTTCCCCTGTTTGGCTATCTGCATGCTGCCTTGAAGAGGGGTTTGGAAAAGGGTAGGGCGAAGCTCAACCCGAGAACAGAGTATGCATGCTCTGTGACTCAGGAATTAGCCAGGAAGAACGGTTTAATTCGGGCCAGAAGAGGAATGGAAAAAGCCAGGTTTGTTTTGCGTTGAAACAGCGTTGAGCTTCCAAGGAATGAGGTAACGTGCATACTGAAAAATTCGATCCTGGCTGAAACAGGGGATAAAGGAGGGTAAAGCGACCATGCATAAATGACCGAGGTCTCACAATAACACATAAATATTCACTGGAGCACCCTGGACGATTGTTATAGCATGCTGTCATAAATCTGCACATGGTTCGGCTTGGGTTTCTGGCATCTGTTCACCGCTAACATTTCACTTTTCTAAGAAGCCCTTTAGTGCTGGGGTTGCCAATCTTTGCGTGGGGCCTGGAGATCTCCCAGAATTACAACTGTTCCCCAGATGATAAGCAATCAGTTCCCTTGGAGAAAATGGCTGCTTGGGAGGGTGAACTGTACGGCCCTATACCCTGCTGAAGTCCCTCTCCTCCCCAAACCCTGCCCTCCCCAGGCTCCACTCCCAAAATCTCCAGGTATTTCCCAACCTGGAGATGGTAACCCTACTTAGTCCTGCTGTTCCCTTCACAACCTGCCTAGTCTAGCATCCCACTGCCTCTATACCTTAACTTAAAGAGTTGTTTTTCTTTTTTAAACAGCCCTATTTATTTCCATCCTGAGCCACATTTGGCCCTAGAGCCGTAGGTTGCAGAACCATGAGCCAGAGGTACCTAGGAATGAACCAAGACCTTCTGCAGATGAAGCAGGTGCTCTCCCATTCAGCCAGAGACTACAGTTGCCAACCCCCAGGTACTAGCTGGAGATCTATCGCTATTACAACTGATCTCCAGCTGATAGAGATCAGTTCACCTGGAGAAAATGGCAGCTTTGCCAATTGGACTCTATGGCATTGGAGTCCCTCCCCTCCCCAAACCCCACCCTCCTCAGGCTCCGTCCCAAAAATCTCCAGGTATTTTCCAACCCAAAGCTGGCAACCCTACCAGCATTCTGACTTTGAGGTTCAAACCCCCTGAAAGAGCCCTTCAGCCACTAGAATTAAAGCATGTTATTTCAGAGGAAGAAAGGCAGTATGGTATAGCCTGATCTCGTCAGATCTTGGAAGCTAAGCAGAGTTGGTACTTGGAAGGAAGACCACCAAGGATAACTCTGCAGAGGAAGGCAATGGCAAACCACCTCTGCTTTTCACTTGCCTTGAAAGCCCCTTGCCAGGGTCACTATAAGTCAGTTGGGACTTGGATGGCACCTAAATATACACACGTTTTAGACTGAATAAGTAAAACAAATAGATCAGGATGCAATTTTCACTTCTTCACTTATGGACTTCCCTTCCTATCTGGGCTACATTTGGATTTTTAATAGAACAGAGAGCTGCAGAGAGAGGAGACAAAGCACAGATAACGCTTCGTGATGATTTGTTTTGAACAGTTCAATCAATACCTTCTGGATCAATGAGGTACATCAAAAAATAGACCCATGAAACAGTACAGAGACATGCTACTAGCAGCAGTTTAACATGGATTCTTGACCCCGGTGCTATTTTATCAACAATGCCCATAAAGGGAAGCCACCTTAAAGGGAAGTCTATAAGTGAAGAAATGAAAATTGCATCCTGGATTCCAAATTAATTTTAAAGGGGGAAGCACAGGGGAAGCAACTCTGTAGATGCTTCCCCCTTTAAAATTAATTTGGCATCCAGGATGCTATTTTCATTTCTTCACTTATAGACTTCCCTTTAAGGTGGTCTCCCTTTAAAATTAATTTGGAATTTGCTTCTCCCTTTAAAATTAATTTGGAATCATAGGTTTGGAAAGTCTCAAAATCCCATCTAAGAACTGCTTTGAAGGAACAGACCCCAAAGGTCAAAATCTCATGCGCCTTTCTGTTTCTGTTGATGGCCACCCAAAAGCTTCTGGGATTGGCCAGCAGAGTACGAAGATAATAAGTACCCCTGCGTTTGCCACTGGCAACTGGCAATTCAAGATAGACCATACCTGAATATGGGTGCTCTATATTCAGCCACCGCCATGCTCACCCAAAAAAATCACCTGCCTAACCCCTGAATATGGTGCAGGAGAGAGTGAAATAGAGAAGTTTTTCTTTCTTTCCTGAGCCCCTGAACGTTTGCCTTCACCCTGCAGGCTCTGCATGTTGTTTTCCTGTTTTGGTTTTTCCTTTCCAGGTCTTATTTTGGGCTGTCAGACGGAGTCTAATGAAACCTCCTGCCTCGACACACCATAATAAGCAACGCGAGAAGCCTGATTTGCATCCGCTCTTCCAAGCTGTTCTCCACAAACATATACATAGACTCCGAAAATGTAAACATTCCATACCGCACCATGTAATTTTAATCAGATTGCTCGTTTTCTGCATTGTTTGCTGACGCTCGTGCACTCAATCGGTCTGTTTAACATAAATATCATTATATATGCAAATGAGGCTGTCACTTTCCTCTCACCATCTATTTTATTGCGCTGCTGTGGCGGCACAGCCATGGGCAGGATTAACCGGCTGAGTCCCAGTGCTGGCAGGGCAGTGGGAGTTGGGGTGTGTGTGTTGCACTACACATAATTAACATGTAGAATTGGCTGCCCTGAGATCTGAAGATGGCCACTTGGGTTTAGACCGCATTAAAAGGAGATTAGGGAAATCCATGGAGGATAGATCCCAACAAAGGCCATTAGCCATGATCGCTAAATAGAACCTCCATGCCCAGAGGCAGTGTAACACTGAATGCTATCTGCTGGTAGGCAAACAGGCTGGAAGGGCTTCACGATGCCCAGATAGCTTGAGGGTTGCCCCTCGAGCCTACAAGAAGTTCTGGGCACAGTCCATGGTTCTCCCTAGGGCTGTCGATTTGGTTCCATCCGACAAGAAAAACAGCCGAATTTTCTCTGATTCGGCGGTTTCTACTTTGGATAGAACCGAAGTCAAAAAAGGCAGGAAAACGATTAACCAAACTTGGAGAGTTCGGGCGAACGCCAGATAAATTCGTACAAGTTCGGCGCCCCCAAAACAGCATTCTCCTGCGGCCAATCGGTGGCCAAGCTGGGTCTTCTTCTGGCCAATCAGTCATGGATGAGTGTGTGAGCCCAGCTGCTGGGCGGCCCAGGAGAGAGAGAGAGTGTGTCTGTTTGTGTGTGAGAGAGATTCCCGTGGGTGGGTGGGAGGTGCGTGTGCACATCCGCGGCTTTCCGTGGCTCCAGGGGGGCATTTTTTGAGGTAGAGGTCCCAATTTTTCAGTGTAGCTTGAGGGGACCCTTCTTGCAAGACCCCCCAACCTTTGTAAAGATTGGGTCAGGGGGTCCTGAGATATGGTGCCCGGAAAGGGTCCCCCCCAAAATCGCCAATTGGAATGAAGCCATTAAAAACACATTCGCTGCTTTCCACGGCTCCGGGGGGGCATTTTTGAGGTATAGGTCCCAAACCTTTGGAGTAGCTTGGAGGGACCCTACTTGCAAGAACCCCCAAGTTTTGTAAAGATTGGGTCAGGGGCCCTCGAGTTATGCGCTCCCCCCCACACAATTGGAATAAAGCCATTAAAAACACATTCGCGGCTTTCCACTGCTCCGGGGGGGGGAGCATTTTTGGAGGTAGAGGTCCCAAACTTTCAGTGTAGCTTGAGGGGACTCTTTTTGCAAGAACCCCCAAGTTTTGTAAAGATTGGGTCAGGGGGCACCAAGATATGTGATCCCCCCCCCCAATTGGAATAAAAGCATTAAAAACACATTCGCGGCTTTCCACGGCTCCGGGGGGGAGCATTTTTGGAGGTAGAAGTCCCAAACTTTCAGTGTAGCTTGAGGGGACCCTTCTTGCAAGAACCCCCAAGCTACACTGAATTTTTGGGACCTCTACCTCCAAAAATGCCCCCCCCCGGAGCCGTGGAAAGCCACGAATGTGTTTTTAATGCCTTTATTCCAATTGGCAATTTTTGGGGGACCCCTTCCGGGGCCCATATCTTGGGTCCCCCTGACCCAATCTTTACAAAACTTGGGGGTTCTTGCAAGAAGGGTCCCCTCAAGCTACACTGAAAGTTTGGGATCTCTACCTCCAAAAATGCCCCCCCTGGAGCCGTGGAAAGCTGCAAATGTGTTTTTAATGGCTTTATTCCAATTGGCGATTTTGGGGGGGACCCCTTCTGGGCCCCATATCTCTGGACCCCCTGACCCAATATTTACAAAACTTGGGGTTTCTTGCAAGAAGGGTCCCCTCAAGCTACACTGAAGGTTTGGGACCTCTATCTCCAAAAATGTTCCCCAGAGCCGTGGAAAGCTGCGAATGTGTTTTTAATGGCTTTAAATAGCCGAATTTATTCGCGAACTCCGAACTTAGTGTCGAATTCCATGGATCCGAATCGGGGAAGTTCGGACTTTGGCATTTCCCAAATAAAAATGGGCCGAATTTTGCCGAATCTGAATTTTACCAATTTTTTTTTCAACAGCCCTACCCTACAGCATTTTATTCTCAGAACAGCCTTGTGAGGTAGGTTAGGCTAGGAGTGTGTTTGGGGGGAAGAAGAAAGAAGGAAGAAGGAAGAAGAAGAAGAAGAAGATTTGATCCAGCAGGCTTTTCCTTTTCTTCTAATGGGAGTTCAGAGAGGGACCACTGGTTGTCCACTGTATGAACAGACTGCTGGATTTGATGGGCCTTGGTCTGATCCAACAGGGCTTTTCTTACGTTGGTATGTTCTTATGACCTTTTACCCACCAACATCCCACAGATTTAAAAAAGGAATAGTCTTTCTCTTACTGAGGATCACTTCCCCTATTGTGACACATGGCTGAATGCTCTGCTCCTTCTGTTGAAAGCTATAGATGTTTTCTCTGCAAAAGCCTAGGCTCTCTAGATTGAAAGGTTTGATGGTATTTGGCCATGGGGAGTAAAACTATCAAGGATCAGTATGGCCGAGCACCTGTCAAGACCCATCACCTGGCAGATACTCCACCCATGATTGGAAATGCTGTTTCCCCAATGAAAGACAATAAGGACAGCTATAGGATCCGAATGCAAGAGAATCTTGCTCTGCTGTCTTCTCCATAGGGTTGCCAACCTCCAAGGTAATTACACCTGCTCTCCAGGGAGGGACCATGGCTCAGTGATAGAGAATCTGCTTGGCATGCAGAAGGTCCCAGGTTCAGTCCCCAGCATCTCCAGTCAAACAGACTAGGCAAGTAGGTGATGTGAAAGACCCCTACCTGAGACCCTGGAGAGCCACTGCCGGTCTGAGTAGACAATACGGACTTTGATGGACCGATGTCTGATTCAGTATAAGGCAGCTTCATGTGTTCATGTGTTCAGACCATGGCGATCAGTTCCCGTAGGGGAAATGGCTGCATTGCATGGTGGACTCTATGGCATTATACCCCACTGAGGTCCCTTCCCTCCCTAAACTCTGCCCTTCCACCCCCAAATCTCAGGAATTTCCCAACCTGGAGTTGGCAAACCTACTTCTCCAGGGGACACACACACACACCAACAATCAATCCACAGGCCCATGCAAAATTACAATGAGTCTTTGTTGGGGATTCAATGCAAGTTCCATTTCTGTCAAGATAGTTAAAGGGTTAATTTGTTTGTATCAAGGAGATGATGTAATGACAGATGTCAGTATTATATTGGTTGGCAGATCGCCATGGGTTACATGCCAAAAGTCATGTACCTGTAATTGAGTCTGATTGCTGTCCTTTTGTTTAGAAGAGACAGCAGTTACTCACTCTCGTTTTGGATCTTACACCGACCAGATGCAAGGCCTCTCTGCTCTTAGGAGCCAAGATGGATTCTAAGCCTGTAGTTACCTGTTAGTGCAAACTAACGAGTTTTGTAGGGAACTAGTAATGTAGAAAGAAAGAGTTATTTGTTTTACTTCAAGTGTACCCCACCCTATCTAGGAAAGTAAAGGATTTTGTTTGATTAAGACAAAAGTCTTTGTCTCTGATTTTGTTGTGTGCTGCGATCTGACTCTTCTGTAACCACAATCACGACTCATCTGCTCTGATTCATAACAGTCTTTCTTGCCTCTGACAGTTCCAGAAATCCCTCCTATGTAACCACAGTTAAGGGTGACAGCCATGACTGGGGGCAGGGGAGATTAAAACCACCAGGGAGAAGGAAGTTTGAGGGGCCTTGAGATCCCCCACAATTACAACTAATCTATGGACCAAGATCAGTTTGCTGCTTCGGAGGGTGGACTCTAGGGCATTTGACCCCACTGAGGTCCCTCCCCTCTCCAAACTGTACACTCCCCAGGCTTCACCCCCAAAATCTCCAGGAATTTTCCAACCCAGAGATGGCAACCATAGCTGCAATTCCGGGGCGTTTTGGATGCTCGGTGCCCTCATCCAAAACTACAAGCAGCCCTGAAGGATAGACTTTGGGGGGAAAAAACATTGCTGGGCCTCACTGTTATGAACTGTTCAAATACTGTCCCTGGAAAATAGAGACAGTTAGAGAGGAAGTGTTCAGTGCATGTTTGTCTGCGCTGTACTCACAATGCAATAGTGTTTGTGCAAGACTGGAAGGGGAACTTTAAAAACGGAAATTAGTGTAGCATTAGGGTAGCGCTTGGATCGCCCTCCCTCACTGCCCTCGAAGTCAGCGGTGGCGGGAAAGAACGATGTCCTCGCCAGGCTCCAGCCCAGCACTTGGATCCCTACCCTGCCACCCTAAGTCAGGGGGTGGCTGGGGAGGACTATGTACGTGCTGGGCTCCAGCCGAGACAGACACACACACACACCAGTCCTGATTTGGGCTTGCAAGTCATAAGAACCTAAGAAAAGCCCTGCCGGATCAGACCGAGGCCCATCAAGTCCAGCAGTCTGTTCACACAGTGGCCAACTAGGCCACTGTGGACTCATCAGCTGAGGCAGACACCCCCCAGGCCTGACTTGAGCTGGTGAGCCCACTGCGGGCTGGTATACATGGTCCCTCTGGGCTGGTACACATGGCCCGGCCAAATGACATTTATGTCATATCCGGACCTTGTATCAACACCCCTGATCGATGCCGAGATTGTGCATTTGAGCAAAAAACAGTGTTTTAAGTGGTGCGCGTGCGTTTGTGCATGTGTGTGTGAGAGAGCGAAGCCTTCCATAACAGATTATAAGGGAGAAAACGCATGATCACTTTATCCTCCTTTAATTCCTGTTTCAGCCAGGATTCAGCCAGGATCGAACGCACGCGTTTCGCCTAATGTGCGTTCGATCCTGGCTAAAACAGGGATTGAAGGAGGATAAAGCTGCCCTCTTGTGGTTCAAAGCTGTAATAACGACGTGCAAGTAACAACACGCCATCACAGTAGTAAGCCTGCTGACCTTATTGCCGAACCACTGATATAAAGCAGTGAAAAATGTATGCGATTTAACTTGCTGCAGGCACAGGCAGGAGACGGAAGCCAAAGCTCTCCCTTGTCCTTAATCGCCCCCCTCCCAAAAAATAAGATCTGTACACTGAAAATAAGATCTGTACACTGAAGCTGCTAAAATTCATGCAATTAATGTTTTGTGGATGCAATTTGGAAAAGAAACTTAATATTTGGGGGCCATGATTTTCTTGTATCCTTAATTGACCTTAAATAAGATCTCCATAATCTTAATAAGTTCTTTAGTATAATGGTTTGAGTGTTAGCCTAGGTTTCAAGAGACCCAGGTTCAAATCCCCACTCTACCATGAAGCTCACTGGGTGACCTTAGGCCAGCCTTCCCCCGTCTTAACCTACCTCACAAGGTTGTTGTGAAGATAAAACTGAGGAGGGAGAATAATATGTACTGCTCTGAGCTCCTTGGAGGATGGGCGGGGAAAACCTTCCTAAATAAATATTCTTAGGAACAGTTAGTATCTTTCATAACCATGCAAAGTTAAGGTTCTTATTCCAACCCAAAACAGCAGAAATTTTTCTGCTTTGCAGCTCAGCACTGGTTGTTGTTTAAGTCTGTTTAACTTTTTATGGTAACTTTGCCCTTAGTAGATTTTTGACACAGTTGAAAGCATAAGGGCAAGGAGGGATTTCCCCCACATATGGACCTGAGGGTTGGACACACAGGATGAGTCTCCGGTTTTTTTGTCCATGACCATTAGAATACAAGAACATCCCTGTTGGATAAGACCAAAGGTCCAGCATCCTGTTTCTCAGAGTGCCCAAGCAGATGTAATAGGATTGTCACATTGCCATAGAGAGACAGTGTGGTGTAGTGGTTAAGAGCAGTGGACTCTAATCTGGAGAACTGGATTTGTTTCCCCACTCCTCCACATGAGCAGTGGACTCTAATCTGGTGTACCAGGCTTGTTTCCCCATTCCTCCAAATGAAGCCAGCTGGCTAACCTTAGGCTAGTCACAGTTCTCTCTGAACTCTCCCAGCCCCACCTACCTCACAAGGTTTCTGTTGTGGGGAAAGGAAGGGACGGAGATTGTAAGCAAGTTTGATCCTCCTTAAAAGGTAGCGAAAATTGGCATATCAAAACCAACTCTTCATCTTCTTCTTCTAGTTGTTTCTTAGCTACTGGTGTTCAGAGGTCCAAATAGCCATATCCAAATATATGGATTTATCTAAGAAAAAAAAAAAACCTTAAAAGCCATTTAACTACATGATGGCTACATCTTGTGGCTGTGAATTCCATAAGCTACAAAAAAAAATGTGAAGCAGTGCTTCCTTTTGTCTGTTCTGAATCTACTACCTGTCAGCTTCATCCACCTAGGTTAGGCAATGGCTAGAGAGAAAAACTCTTTGCACTGTAGCATTTTAGAGAGCAGAAGAGGTGTGTAATAACTTAATCGCGGGTGACAACGTTCAGCAGTGTCAAAACCACCAAAAAAAACCAAAGAGACTGGTTTGTTTCTGTTCCCTTTTTTTTGGCCTCGAGACATCATCACAGGCTCTATAATTATCCTATTGCGTAAAAATATATTTTAAATTTGTGGCAAATGGGGATTCAAAAACACTCTTTGAATGTACATCTAGCGTTCTTAGCAATGATCCATGATGAGCTTCCATAGAAGAAATGAAACCAAAATGGGTACAGGCAATGCTCAAAGCAAACCTAGGACCACTCCGTTGAACACTGTTAGGGTAACGTAGTGGTGTCCAGCTAGGCTTGCCATCCGCCAGGTGGGGCCTGGAGATCTCCCAGAATTACTACTGCTCTCCAGACAAGACAGGGCACTTCTCCTGGAGAAAATGGCTGCTTTGGAGAGTGCAATCTATGACATTATACCCGGTTGAGCTCCCTCCTCAAACCCTACCTTCCCTCGGCTCCACTTCCAAAACCTCCAGGAATTTCCCCAGCCAGAGTTGACAACCCTATGTCCAGTGTAGTGGTGGTTGTGGTGGTGGAAACTGTCATCAAGTTACAGCTGACTTATGGAGACCCTCATAGGGTTTTCAAGGCAAAAGACTGTCTCTGCATAGCAACCCTGGACTTCCTTGGTGGTCTCCCATCCAAATACTAACCAGCGCTGACCCTGCTGAGCTTCCAAGATCAAGTGAGATTGCACTAGCCTGGGCCATCCAGGTCAGGGCGGCCACAGGGATATCTCTGTTGTATCTCCTCATGCCTGCCATTTCTCCCTCTCCTTGCTGCTGGAGTGCTTTTCAGTAGCTTTTTCAAAAAATCAACAGAAATTATATCCCTGTAGTGCAGGCAGGACTCACAAATTTCAGTCTTAAGTTCCAAATTGTTCCTCCTATATGGGAGTCACTGCTTCTTATTTCTCAGCCTAGGCATTCAGAAATGTGCTCTCAGCTCCTCTATGCCTGTACGAAAATGTGATCGAATCCTGAGGTGTTAGAGAAGACCATACAAACAAGTTTGGCCAAGAAGATAGTTTCAGAGGCTAGCAGTGTTGGTCTGCATTAGAGGAGCTCCAAGAGCACATTAGAGACTAGGGTTGCGAACCGCCTGGTGGGGGCTGGAGATGTCCCGCTATTAAACTTGACCTCCAGGTGACAGAGATCAGTTCCCCTGGAGAAAATAGCTGCTTTGGAGGGTAGACTCTATGGCATTGTATCCTGCTGAGGTCCCTTCCCCAAACCCCACCCTCCAAAGGATCCACCCCCAAAATATTCAGGTATTTCCCAACCCAGAGCTGGTAACCCTGTTAGAGACCAACAAGATTTGGGGTGGGGGTATAAGCTTTCGAGAGTCAACATTCCCTTCATCAGGCACCTCTTAAGACTCTGAAGTCCATTCCGGTATCTGAGCTTTGATTCTTGAAGGCTTATACCCCATCCACCCACCCCCAAAAAATCTTGTGGGTCTCTAAGGTGTTAATGGACTTGAATCGAGCTCAGCCAAAGCTCTCCCTTCAAGCAAAAATGTGACACATCACTGTGAAAGGTCCTAAGGCAACTCATTCCCTGCAGCGCTGACTCTAATCTGGAGAACCGGGCTGGTCCCCCCACTTCTACACATGAAGCCATCTGGGTGACCTTGGGCTAGTCACAGCTCTCTCTGAACTCTCTCAGCCCCACCCACCTCACAAGGTGCCTGCTGTGGGGAGGGGAAGGGAAGGTGATTGTAAGCCACTTTGAGGCTCCTTAAAGGTAGAGAAACGTGGGGTATAAAAAACCAACTCTTCTGGTTTTCTACCCTCCGTGGGGTATAAAAAACCAACTCTTCTGGTTTTCTACCCTCCGTGGGGTATAAAAAACCAACTCTTCTGGTTTTCTACCCTCCGTGGGGTATAAAAAACCAACTCTTCTGGTTTTCTACCTGAAGGGTGGTTGTGGTTGTGGGGGAGCAGATATGGGAAGCCTTCAAAAATACCATTCCCTCAGCCACACTCTGTTGTCCAGTCTACCACCTCAGGACTCTACTGCCTCATTCCCACTTTTCTCTGCTGCATGTTCAGGTCAGGCTTTAACATCCATCTGGCCTGAGTAGGGTTGCTTGCCAGCTCCAGGTTGGGAAATACCTGGAGATTTTGGGGGTGGAACCTGAGAAGGGCGGGGTTTGGGGAGGGGAGGGACTTCAATGGGGTATAATGCCATAGAGTCTACCTTCCAAAGCTGCCATTTCCTCCAGGTGATCTCTGTCACCTGGAGACCAGTTGTAATAGCAGGAGATCTACAGCCACCACCGGGAGGTTGGCAACCCTCACCCCTGAGTGAGCCTACCGGCTCATTTGATCAGATGTTTCATTTCTCTGCCTTGCTCTCCTGAGATCAATCCTCTGTTGCTTGTTATTTTTAGTCAGAAGATAAATGCTTTCCGTTATAAAAAGTTAATTTAGCATAGAAATAAGGGCCTATTTTTCCAACATTGCTGTTAATGATGGCTTTCGTCTTCCCACAGTTGCGCCAGTGCCTGTTTCTCCTTTTTGAAAAGCTTTCCTTTTCCATATATAGATATAAATCAGAGATGTCATTTCCTTATTCTTATCTAGTCTACAAGGCTACCTAGAAAAGGTACTATGATGCAGAACGTTTCCGCCCCAGTATGCTCCATTAAGCTGTCAGGAATGGACAGGAAGTCCTTGCAGAAGTCGAATCTGTCCTGATATAAAGTTGAACAAGGTCATTGTATAAAAATACCTCTAGGCTGTCATTTCCTGGCCTCTTACTCTAGAGTAGCCACATTGGTCTTTTATGCATGCCTGTTTCCCTCGCGGTCACCCCTCCAATGACTTCAGGTCTTTATTGGGATTATGCGTGCCGTTTCTGACCATTAGAGGTTGCCTCGCTCTCCCCCTGTATTTCCACGTGTTTTGCCCACATTTGGAGGGAGCTCCTTTATCTCAAATTTGAAAAAAAGGGCAAAATGCAGGGGAAATCAGTGAGGGGGGAGAGAGGCAACCTCTGACATTTGGAAATGGCATGCATAATCCAAACAAAGACCCAAAGTTGTCAGAGGGATGACCACAAGTGAAACAGCCATGCATAAAAGACCATAGATTCCCACTGGATTCCAACAAATTACTTTAGAGTCACCTAAGTCAGCCTTATATTGAGTCAGATCATTGGTTTATCAAGGTGGGTACTGCCTACCCCAGTGATCCCCAGCATAGCAGGAACTAGGGTAGCCAGCTCCAGGTTGGGAAATACTTAGAGATTTTGGGAGTGGAGCCTGAGGAGGGTGGGGTTTGGAGAGGGGAGGGACTTCAATGCCATAAAGCCCAAGTGGCCATTTTCTGCAGGGGAACTGATCTCTGTCTCCTGGAGATCAGTTGTAATAGCGGGAGATCTCCAGCCACCACCTGGAGGGTGGAAACCCTAGCAGGCATCATGGTACCTGCCTCTCAATGGGACTCAGCCGGAGGCCAGGTCTACCAATAGACTTTTATGGCGGTAGACCAGGCCTCCAGACGAGGACTCCAACCGGGGAGGGGAAATGGCAGGGACTTACAATTTAATTTTTATCAATAAAAAAGATCACTATTAAGTATGATATCAAGTTTTATTCAGTGTACCTATAGTTTAATTAAGACTTAAAACTTTAATTAAAGTTTATTAAGTTAATAAACAGTGTACCTACCTATATAGTTTAAGTTTAAGAAATTTGGCTCTCAAAAGAAATCTCAATCGTTGTACTGTTGATATTTGGCTCTTTTGACTAATGAGTTTGCCGACCCCTGTGCTAGACTGTTCATAAGATATATGAAACTTGATCTGAAGATGATCGGCTTCCACTGGACCTTTGCATGAGAGCTTGCAAATGTTTGCAGAATAGCAATAGCAGCTATTTTTCTCCACTCCGTTATTTTATTGTTTTTGTTTTTTTTTAATTCAACATAATGGTAGATTCAGTCCCCTTTATAACATTTCATCTGGTTTGCCATGAGGAACTATTTCCATTGGATAAGATAAATTATAATTCAGATGTTTACTATTACCCAAACTCTGTACAGCCCAAAAACAACCACGTTTTGTAGTCTAAGCAAAATTTTAATGCCTTCACTCTGAAATCACTAGTAGCAGCTTAGTATCTATATAGATCAGAAACAGATTTTGCATGACCCAGTTACAATGTCTGGATATTCATAGCCAAATACTAGAAGGGCAGCTATGTTAATCCACCACTGGTTTTGCTGAACATCTTCCACCACCTTTAAGTCAAATGAATATCGTGTCCAAACAAAATGTATCAAATGTTTACCCCACTCTTCATCGGAGCTATAGGATACTGTGCATAATGTACTCTCCCACAAATGCCAGCCTCCAGGTGGAGCCTGGGGATCCCCCGGAATTACAGCTCATCGCCAGAAATGGCTGCTTTGGAGGGTGGACTCCATGGCATTGTACCCCACTGAGGTCCCTGTCCTCCCCAGGCTCCATCCCCAAATCTCCAGGAGTTTCCCAACCTGGATCTGGCAACCCGACCCCCTCATCCCCTGCCAGTGGCAAAGGGGGACCTGGCAAACCTATGGTATCCTCAGTACAGTCCTGCAGGGTAGGCTAAGCTGAGAGATAGAGGCTGGTCCACAGCCACTGAGTTCCATGGGTCAGTAGAGATTTGAACATAGGACTTCCAGGGCCCAGTCTGGTACCCTTTAACAATTACACTAAGCACTGAGTCGTTTTAGTCTTTGTATAAGCTGGTATTTCAGTACTGGTGTATGCTGTATCACAGAGCGATTGGTTTTCAAGGCAGTCCTGAGATTTGTAAATTTGGAGTGCTACATTCACAGCTGTTGCCATTGCTGGTGTCTTGCAAGCCAAGCCAAGCTAGAGAATGGAAGAGAGTTTTTCTGGCATTCGTTGCTTCCCCCCGTTGTTCATAGGGGAGCTGGTGGCTCACCTCACCAATGTGACTTAGCAAATGGGATGTCAGGACGTGTGTGATAGAATTGCACCTGGTCAGCTTCTCGTCCAGAAACTGTTTGTAGAGTTCCTGGACCTTTTTTTCCATGTAGTTGTTGATCGTGGAGTTGGAAAGGGGCTGTCTGTGGAGAGTTATGCTTCGCTCCCCAACTTCGTCTCCAGTCCAGAGGTTGACAGCCTTGCATTTCTGTAAAGACTCCCTGAGAGGCAATTGACCTAACGGGATGTCTTCTGAGAACAAGATAGGACCGTCCATCAGTTCATCATCGGTTTGGTCCATGATACAACCTGAATCGCACATATGGTCAGCAATATGATCTCCTCCAATATACAGATCTGGATACTGCTGATAAAGACTTTGATTCGACCAAGACCTGTACAAATCCAACTCTTTTTCACAGTGCGACTCCCTTCTGGGTATACACAGAGGGGCCGACTGAGAAACGAAAAGAGAATTATTGCCATATCCTTTTGCTGGTGGCTTGTGTGCAGAACTCCCCAGGAGAACTTCTTTATCAAGGTCCATTTCACAGGTTTCCTGAATCTCCTTAGCCACGTGCTTCTCACATTTGGTGTGGGTGTTGGTATTTGCACCTGTGAGGTGGTTTTGCCAGCCATCCTCTCCAACTCCTTTCAGTACCTGGCGTTTGTGGGATTTATCAATTTCATCTTTGTATGCAATGCAAGTCAGGAGACATTCGGCCAGCATCGTGACTGGGGGGACGGAGACTGTCTACCTGGTACCGTAGAGGATAGTCCTGGAAAACATTCCAATGAAATCATGAAAAGTCCTTTCAGAAAAGGAAGGAAAAAGGAAATAAAACCCTTATTTCCAGAGTTGTACCTGGTGTTCCAAACAGTAGTGATTTACTTCTGTACTCAAAACCTTTCAAATGGTCACTTCAGGGAGGGTGAGACTACAGCTTCTTTATTTAATATTTTATATTTACTATATTTATAGTCTACCTCTCTCACTGAAACTCAAGGGAGATTATGCAGTTAGGAGGATGAGCCATCTAATAAGCAATATAATAGGCCAAGGAAACAGAAATCTGATACAAAGCAGAATGTATTAGACATGGTACGTTAACCAATGAATAAAATCATATTACATCAGTAGAAAACAATGCATTGACCGCAGGAGAGTACATAAGAGCAAACAGATATTATACACAGTGGTATTAGTCAACAGCAGAGGAAAAGTGGCGTGGTATAGCCCGATCTCATCAGATCTCGGAAGCCTTGCAGGGTCAATATTTGGAAGTGCGGTTGCCAAGGAGGTTTTTGGGGCAGAGCCTGAGGAGGACAGGGTTTGGGGAAGGGACTTCAATGCCATAGAGTCCAATTGCCAAAGCGGCCATTTTCTCCAGGTGAACTGATCTCTATCAGCTGGAGATCAGTTGTAATAGCGGCAGATCTCCAGCTAGTACCTGGAGGTTGGCAACCATCTTTGGATGGGAGACCACCAAGGAAGACGCTGAAGAAGAAGGCAATGGTAAACTACCTTTGCTTCTCACTTGCCTTGAACGTTCCTTGCTGGGGTCACCCTACGTCGGCTGCGACTTGACGGCGCTTTACTCGCACATTAGTCAGCAGTAGCCTTTCTTAAAGCACCTTCCTGAACCATTCAGTTATAATATAGCCCTGTTAGCTTTATGAAAATGCTCTCCTGAACATTTCAGTTTTGCACATTCTGCCAAATGATAAAAAGGTAGGAGCCTTCTGGATCGAGTTGCCAACCTCTAGGTCCGTGTTGGCGAACCTATGGCACGGGTGCCACTTCCGGCACGCATAGCCCTTTCTGCCGGCACTCACGGTTCCTCCAATCCACTGGCCTTTCCGGCTCTGCCCCACCCCGGATGGGGGAGGCTGTAGCCCAGGGGTGGGGAACCTCCGACATCATTGGCGGTGGCCCCCGGACTCTCCCACAGAAGCTGCCGCCATTGCTGCCGCTGGAGCGTGCGCGGCCAGCCAGGCGGGTGGGAGAGCGGGGAACAGAAGCCGAGCGCCCACACTCGGCATGGCTGGCGGCTTCTCCGGCGCCCTCTGGGCCTGTGCGGGCGGAGGGGCATGGCTGGTCGGTGGGTGTGAAGGAGGCGCCCTCTGCCCCACCCTGCTCGGCTCTCACAAGCCTGCTGCCGCGCCCCACCGAGTGGCAAATCCAAGGCAGAACCTCCCATGCATAAATGGCCTCTTTCTTTTTCTGTCTCCCTCTGTCCTTTTCTTTCTCTCCCTTGCTCCATTTCTTTCTCCCTTTCTCTCTCTTTTTCTTTCTTTCTCTCCCTCCCTTCCTTCCTTCCTTCTTTCCCTCCAGCGGCTTCTCCAGCACCCTCTGGGTCTGTGCGGGCGGAGGGGCGTGCAGTCCTATTCCACCTTTGAAGTGCCCACAAGCTATCCTCCAAACACCTTTCCATTTGTCTTGATATGTAGAGAGAAAACACTAAGGAACTAGTTGCCAATCTCCAGGTACTAGCTGGAGATCTGCTATTACAGGTGATCTCCAACCAATAGAGATCAGTTCCCCTGGAAAAAATTGCCACTTTGGCAATTGGACTCTATGGCACTGAAGTCCTTCCCCAAACCCTGCCCTCCTCAGGCGCCACCCCAAAAACCTCCCACTCATGGCGAAGAGGAACTTGGCAACCCTAGCCTCTCCCTCTGGGCCCCCTCTGGGGGTGGTATTCAGGTTAAATTGCCGCATTGGCACTCGGCAATAAATAAGTGGGTTTTTGGTTGCAGTTTGGGCACTCGGTCTCTAAAAGGTTCGCCATCACTGCTCTAGGTCATTAATCAAGAGAGGCTACAAGTGCTAAAGTAGGAGGTTGAATTCAAACAAAATAGCACAAGAACAAAAAGCCAAACTAAGGCACATGAATGCCCAAATTGGAAATTTGCTAACAAAGTGTATTGAAACAACCAAAAGGTCAACAACCACAAATGACAGCAAATAGGTGCAAGACCAATGAATCAAATATCACAATATACAATAAACGCAAAGCGTTTAGTAATACAAAAGCAACGGAATAATAAAGATGCAATGGGGTTCCGGATAAATTCCCATTTCATAACGATTTTTTCAAGCTTTCAAGTCTTCCGTATGCTTGACAGTTCATTTGTGTAGCAAAGGAGAGTACCTTCCCAGCCGTGATTACAAGGAAGGTACACACCTTTGCTACACAAATCTAGGTCATGGCTGGAGATCTCCTGGGATTACAACTGATCTCCTGAGGACTGCCATTTTCTCCAGGGAATTGATCTCTGTAGTCTGAAGATCAGTGGTAATTCCGGGAGATCTCCAGCCACCACCCAAAGACTGACAACCTTACTTGAAAAAAATCTGCTCAGCAGGGGCAGGAAATTTAAACTGTTTAAGTGTCCAAAATCCTATTGGCATTTACAAGCATGGGAACTTGACTGTTTCAAGTACATCACTGGATCCCAGCCTGCGTGTTTTAAATATATTTTAGTAAAATAAAAGTTATGTAGAGGTTCTTGGAATAAGTTATGAGAAATATACCCAAGACCTACCTTTGCAAATAGCCAGCCCTTTACAAATGCTCAGTAAAATTGCTATGAAAACAGTAGCATGCCCCCAAAGCAAAGGATTCGTCTCTATGTCCATCTAAGACCTTCCAAGCATGCATTCCCTGGCAAACAACATGGTGTGCCTTTTATACGTTCAACACCAAAGTAACCCCCCTCTGGAAAAAACACGTGGTCTGTTTTCCACTGACACCCGATTGAAAAGAGGATATGACATTTTAGAAATGCTAAGCAACAAGTGATGCAAAAGATAATATTTTCCACCTCACTGGTGTCATAATTGTGGGAAATGGGAAGTACACAGTAATGAAAGAGAATGCTGCTGAAGCTTTGCAGAACCTGTCCTGGAGATTGCTATGCCAAAAGCCATGCTTCCTGCACTGTCCCAGAGCTACGGTATGCCTTTGTGGCTGAAGAAGGGGTGGGTAGTGTGGGATGCTGTTGCATGTCCCTTTCAACCAGGGCTGGTTCTAGATTTTGGGGGAGGGCCTGGGCAGAGAGTTCCCTGGGGCCCCCTTCCCACCCACTCACCAATGTGTCTTAGGACTGCCAGTTCCCTCTTCGTCACCGCCAGGAGGTTTGTGGGGCAGAGCCAGAGGAGAGTGGGGTTTGGGGAGGGGAAGGACTTCAATGCCATAGAGTCCCATTGCCAAAGCGGCCAGTTTCTCCAGGTGAACTGATCTCTATCGGCTGGAGATCAGTTGTAATAGCGAGAGATCTCCAGCTACTACCTGGAAGTTGGCAACCCTAATGTGTCTTATTACCTCTCTGTGCATCCCTCCTTACCTTGGCCACAAGTAGTGTTGCCAGCTCCAGGTTGGGAAATACCTGGAGATTTTAGGGGTGGAGCCTGAGGAGGGCAGGGTTCGGAGAGAGGAGAGGCTTCAATGCCATAGAGTCCAATTGCCGAAGTGGCCATTTTTCTCCAGGTGAACTGATCTCTGTCGCCTGGAGATCAGTTGTAATAGCGGGAGATCTCCAGCCACCACCTGGAGGCTTAAGCTGTAATAGAGTAATGTATTCAATAAACACAGCTACTATGGCTATCCAATATTATGCAAAAAGTATATTATACTCACGAGTTTACACTTCCTAAAGTTAGTATTACATCAATCGGATATCAGCTCAAACGTCCCTTAGGATCAAGTTTGGCTGCCGTCATGCTCTGTTAGCTTCCACAAAGGATATCCTTTGCCAGCCTCCAGGTGGGGCCTGAGATCTCCCAGAATTATAACTGATCTCCAGATGACAGAGCTCAGTTCCCCTGGAGATCAGTTATAATTCTGGGAGATCTCAGGCCCCACCTGGAGGCTGGCAACCCAAATTGGTGCCATTTGGGGTGCTTTGAAGAGCCACACCGGTCACGTTGAAGAGCCCAAAGAGGCTTTGCTGACTATTGCTGGTACAACCATTTCCGTTAGGGTTGCCAGGTCGCTCTTCGCCACCGGCGGGAGGTTTTGGGGGCGGAGCCTGAGGAGGGTGGGGTTTGGGGAGGGGAGAGACCTCAATGCCATAGAGTCCAATTCATTCATTATTCTATTCATTTATTTAGGGAATTTATATGTCACCACTGCAGAGACCTGCTCAGGACGGTTCACAAATAAAAACAGACCCCTAAAACAGTACAAATTGTCATGCTTAAAATAAGCCGGTTAACAAAAGCATAAAACAGCCAATGAGCAGCCTGAAAATATCCATAAAACAGTCTTCAGGCAAAACGCAGGGCACCTCTGCAGAGAGAGATAGCTTTCCCATCACTTGAAACTAGGGTTGCCAACCGCCAGGTACTAGCTGGAGATTTGCTGTTATTACAACTGATCTCCAGCTGATAGAGATCAGTTCACCTCAAGAAAATGGCAGCTTTGGCAATTGGACTCTATGGTTTTGAAGTCCCTCCCCTCCCCAAATCCCACCCTCCTAAGGATCTGCCCCAAAAACCTCCTGCCGGTGGCGAAGAGGGACGTGGCAACCCTGCTTGAAACCTGAGATCCTGTTTCTGGGATTACCAGGGATTAGACCTGACAAGGTGGGTGTTTTCCCTTTCCTGTTAGATCCACGTCATAATGTATCCACTACATGAGAATGATGCACTGATATTGTTATATTTAGGGAACTGCAGATTTATGCCTTTAGGCTGTTTACTTAGTCATTTACTTCATTTATAGACCAAGACTTTGTCCACAGGGGGAACCCAAAGTGGTTTAGGTTACATAGTGCTCCTCTCCTCCACTTTGTCCTCACAACAACCCTGTGAGGTAGGTTAGACTGAGAGTGTTAGCCTAGCCCAAGATAAGCCAGCAAGCTTCCATGGCACAGTGAGGATTTGAAACTGGGTCTCTCAGATCCTCACCCAGTACTCCAACCACTACACCAAGATGGCACATTTATATAATCAGTCTTTTTCCTAATAGTAGGGTTGCCAGGTCCCTCCTAGCAACTGTTGGGAGATGTTGGGAAGTGGAAACAGGGGGCAGCGTTTGGCGTCCATATGCAAAGACATTACCTTTGGCACGATAATGAAGTGCCGGTATCGCACCGGGGGACACTTTAGCACTTGCCCCAAAACATCATTCTGGATAGACGCTGATTATTAAGAACATAAGAACATATGAAAGGCCCTGCTGGATCAGACCAAGGCCCATCAAGTCCAGCAGTCTGTTCACACAGTGGCCAACCAGGTGCCTCTAGGAAGCCCACAAACAAGACGACTGCAGCAGCACCATCCTGCCTGTGTTCCACAGCACCTAAGGTAATAGGCATGCTCCTCTGATCTTGGAGAGAATAGGTATGCATCATGACTAATATCCATTTTAACTAGTAGGCATGAATATCCCTCCATGAACATGTCCACTCCCCTCTTAAAGCCTTCCACGTTGGCAGCCATCACCACATCCTGGGGCAGGGAGTTCCACAATTTAACTATGCGTTGTGTGAAGAAATACTTCCTTTTATCAGTTTTGAATCTCTCACCCTCCAGCTTCAGCAGATGACCCCACGTTCTAGTATTATGAGGGGGAGAAAAGCTTCTCCCTGTCCACTGTCTCCATACCATGCATAATTTTATAGACCTTCATCATGTCTCCCCTTAAAACTCCTTCTTTCCAAGCTAAACAGCCCTAAGCATTTGAACCGCTCCTCATAGGGCCCCCAGATAATTTTGGTTGCTCATTTTTGCACCTTCTCTAGCTCTGCAATATCCTTTTTTAGGTGTGGTGACCAGAACTGTACTCAGTATTCCAAGTGTGGTCTCACCATAGATTTGTACAAGGGCAGTATGGTAGCAGCCGTTTTATTCTCTACGCCTTGTCTAATTATGGCAAGCATGGAATTTGCCTTTTTCACAGCAGCTGCACACTGGGTTGACATCTTCATCGAGCAATCCACCCCTTTCAGGCAGCCTGGTTCCACCCATTGAACATCTGAGTGTTGGCGGGCAGCAGAAGGAACTGACGGAAAATTGCCCACTATTAGCAGGCACTTGGGAATCTGCTGTCCTGTATGACCGTGGAAGGTGTGGAGATTGATAATGTTGTGTAAAACTGAGACTATTATTACAGTGTTACAAATCCAGTGCACAAAGCCAGTAAATTAATAAAATAAGCAATTGTAGTCTGTCAGCATCTCCAAATTATCTTGGAAGGATTTATTATGCCATAGAAGACCAAATGTATCCAGTACAGAGAGTGAAAACGTTGTAGTAAACAGATACCCCCCCACCAACTCTACAAAATATAACAAACATGATCCAACCCAGGTAAAACCCTTGTAAGATCCATTGGTTGCAACAGGACAGTTAAGCACATGCTTAGACCTCCTGCATTAAAATCAATGGGGCTTACAAGTGCTTACCTTTTGCTGGCTCATCATGCCCAATGCATGTTGCAAGATCGGGAGATTTGCCTAATAGAGCAATTCCAGATATAACACAAAGTTGTCAGAGTGCAATGTATGTGGGTGGGAAGTGCGTGGAAAAACACAATGCGGGGGATCCTTTGGAGGCTGACTCAGCGACTTCCCTTTTCCAAGTCCCAGTTAATTCAGATACATCAACTTGTTTCAGTGACTGCTGTTTGTGGGCTGCCTTTCTCTGGCAAAGAGAGAGTCGGAATCCCAAATCTGGCCTGTTGAAATCTGATGGAGCTACTGACAAGCTATGTCTCTTTAGTATCTGATCAGTTGGCCTTTAGGAATAACTTTAGGTCAAGGCTTGAGGTCTAGCTAGTTGTGATACTGCTCCCCCCCCCCCCGGTCCCTGAGTACTATATAAGGCTCCTAACAGAGCTCATGCAGTTTATCCTTCTCTTGGGGTGGTAAAACCATAGCTACCTGATGCGTGTAAAGATTTCTCCATATGACCTTCCAGTAGGGTTGCCAGTAGGGATGCCAACTCTGGGTTGGGAAATACCTGGAGATTTTTGGGGGTGGAGCCTAAGGAGGATGAGGTTTGGGGGAGGGGAGGGACCTCAGCGGGGTATAATGCCATAGAGTCCACCTTTCAAAACAGCCATTTTCTCCAGGTGAACTGATCTCTGTCGACCGGAGATCAGTTGTAATGGCAGGAGATCTCCAGCTACCACCTGGAGTTTGGCAACCCTAGTTGCCAGGCCTCCCCGGCCACTGGCAGGAGATGGGGGGGGGTAGGGTTGGGAAACCTCTGGAGATTTGGGGGTGGGGCCTTGGGAGGACAGGGACCTCAGTGGGGTATACAATACCATAGAGTCCATCTTCCAAAGCATCCATGTTCTCCAGGAAAAGTGATCTCTGTAGTCTGGAGATAAGCTGTAATCCTGGGGGATCCCCAGGTCCCACCTGAAGGCTGGCATCCCTACCTTCCATCATACCACCATTTCATCTTATCTGAGGCAATCTTTAGATTTGAATAGTGTGTTCAATACAGTCCCAGACCAACAATAAAAACTTTTACATGATAAAAACAATAGCTATATACATCAATAAATACATAATCGTACATTCATAGGGGAACTATTAAAAACTTAAGCTTAACTAAAACACAGTTAGAATCCACATATAAATACAAAAACACTCATTCGTTGGGTTCGACCCATGCTCGCCTAGTCTTTATAATTCGCCATCCAAATTTGGCCATTTTAAAGGTAAGCTCAGTGTCTTTATCTGAGAGCATATTAAAAAGGCGAGTCGCTCTAGTTCTCCCTGGGTGATCAGCTATTACAAGGGGAATGTCTTCTCTTATTTTATTATAAATTTTGCAGTCATAAATGACATGTTCAAGGGTCTCTATGCTCCCATCAGAACAAGGGCATACGCGTTCACCATAGGGGATCTTCTTATATCTCCCTTCCATTATAGCTGAAGGGAGAGCTTTACAACGTAACACGGTAAAGGCCCTCCTATAATCAGGGTTTTCCAGATGAACAAGATATGGCATCGGGGTCACATTAGTAAGGGTGCTTCGATTGTAACACACATTTTTAAGTCTATTCAGATCATGCTGTCGTTCTACATCTAGTACTCTTTGCCTTATCAAGGCCCTGGCCTGCAAATACTCCATAGATAAAAGTAGTTTTTGAGAGAGCCCATAGAAGCCTAATTTATTCTTCAAACTCCTCGACCAGGGAGAGGCAAAGGTATCATACAGGATCAGATTAATGAGTCCTTTAGGACAGAGTGCTATTTTAAGCCAATAGGAGATCGCATCTATCCATATCCTCGCTTCAATTGTAACCTCCCCAGTCTCTATTCGAACTGCAGCATTAGAGACACTGGAAGGGACTTGTAAAACAACTCTCAAAAATTTAGATTGAATTTTCTCCATGTTGGAGTAATTTGCCGTTATCATAAATGGCGCCCCATATAGCATTTGAGAAAGATTTAGCCTTAAATAGCTTAACAGCTGCCCTTAGTCCAGAAAAATATTTGTATAGCTGCTGCACTTTTTTGGGCATTTGAGGCGGCATAAGTTATGTGAGAAGTTCTTGTACCTGATGCCTGAAAGACCACCACCAGGTATTTATAACAGTGCACTTGCTCTATTTGGACCCCGTTCAAACACCAAGAATGGAGTTTTGGTTTGTTTGCAAAAACCATTACTTTCGTCTTGGAGTAGTTAACCTCAAGTTGGTTGTCAGCACAACAGAGTGCAAGCGAGCGCAAGGCCCTTCTAAGCCCAATAGATGTTCTGGAAAGAAGAACGGTGTCATCCGCATACAATAACAGTGGGATGTGTCTTCCACAGTGGGATGTGTCTTCCTCTTTAGATTTACCTTACAAATTACACACCTTCTCGATTTTACATGGTCTTTGGAAATTGCAGATGGTAGCGCATTTAGCTGCACTGTAGCTTTAATGCAAGGCTCAGCTGAGGGTGCAGCTCTCTGATTGTGCCAGTCTAAAACCCAGTGGTGCAGATGCCCTTGGTTAGCTCATTCTGCCATTTCCCCTTCCAAGTTCCTGGTAGATACATGCAACATATTATTTTCTTCTGTTTGCCAATTTGGAGTCTCCACTCCATCGCCGACGCCTTCTGCATTTCCCGTGGGGATTATTAAATCTTCTTAGAGAGGATTATTAAGTTTGCTTATACTGAAGCGTAAACGGCTGTTGGCACGCTTTGGCTCACAGCACATTTTAAATCATGATTATTCACAAAACACTTAATGTTGCGCAAAACGAACGCTAACACACGTCCACCTCGTTCCTTCCTCATGCCAAGATAGCTCTTTAGAAAAGAAACATTTGATTTCTGGAGTTCTTTAATATCACTGTTGCTTCTTCATAAAAAGAAGTCCTGTTTTCACAAACCAGATTAAGCGTCAGAGCAATTAACCAGCCCCGCTCTCTAAAAGCTTCTGCCTTGGCGGGTCGTGAGCCATGTGAGTATAGAAAAAGAATTGGCAGCTTAGAGATCAACTCCAACTAGGGTTGCCCAGGTCCCCCTTCGCCACCAGTGGGAGGTTTTGGAGGCAGAGCCTGAGGAGGGCGGGGTTTGGAGAGGGACTTCCATGCCATAGAGTCCAATGGCCAAAGCTGCCATTTTCTCCAGGTGAACTGGAGATCAGTTGTAGTAGCAGGAGATTGCCAGCTACTACCGGGAGGCTGGGGGAGAAAATAGACACCACTGTACTATTATCAACCGATGAGGAAACTAGTACAGGAGCGAACCAGTATAATGAAGTGCAAAAAATATATTTATGAGCTACTGTGTCTAACAATTACGCACAAACAATTACACATACATTTCTTGTTAATATGTATGTGTAATTGTTTGTGCGTAATTGTTAGACACAGTAGCTCATAAATATATTTTTTGCACTTCATTATACTGGTTCGCTCCTGTACTACTACAGGGAGGTTGGCAACCCTAACTCCAACCCATAGAGGGGTGTTTCCAGGGCTGCTGATTGTTAAACTCCGTGGTGCAGCAGAAAAGAGCGTAGAAAATTTTAGTGCCTCAATCGGGCTCCTAAAAAAGCATACAAAGAGCGCTTTTATACACGGCTTGTTTCCGTTGCAGTCACCCCGCAACTACTTCGGGACTTTGTTTTCATTATGCACATTTTCTCCGACCTTTAGAAGTTAAGAACATAAGAAAAGCCCTGCTGGATCAGACCAAGGCACCATCAAGACCAGCAGTCTGATCACACAGTGACCAACCAGGTGCCTCTAGGAAGCCCACAAGCAAGACGACTGCAGCAGCACCAACCTGCCTGTGTTTCACGCCACCTAATATAACAGGCATGCTCCTCTGATCCTGGAGAGAACAGGTAGGCATCATGACTAGTATCCATTTTGACCAGCAGCCATGGATAGCCCTCTCCTCCATGAACATGTCCACGCCCCTCTTAAAGCCTTCCAAGTTGGCAGCTACCACCACATCCTGGGGCAGGGAGTTCCAGAAATACTTCCTTTTATCTGTTTTGAATCTCTTACCCTCCAGCTTCAGCAGATGACCCCGCGTCATCTGTTCCCTCGCTCTTCCCTCATGTTTTCCCAGCGTTTTCTGGATGCTGTTTTAGCCCGAGTTTAATGTCTGCCTCAATCCCAAATCGAAAGCTAGTCCTGTGCATAGCTGTAGTTCGGGTGTGTCTGCCCATGCCCACATTCTCACTTCTCCCTCCCGCTTTTCCCTCCCCTTGAAGCCATTTTTGTTTGCGAGTGTTTGCGAGGGCACAGCTAGTGAGAGTATGCTGCTTATTTCTCCATTTAACTTGTCCTCTTCATATGCCCTCCCGCCCATTTTTTTTATTTTTGTTGATGAATACAAGATTAGCAATAGAACATGGAGCCAACAGGCAGAGGAGAAACTTTTGCCCCGGGCTAGGGATGGAGCGGGGAATAGTCTGGGCTGCTCATAGTGAACCGCACCCACTGCCGACCCCCCACTTTTCTCAAAAGGAGTATTTGCCACTTTTGCAGCGGAGGAGGAGCTCCGGGAAGAGGGGCCCATTCCCTTCCCTCCCCTGCCCTGGATTAGAGCCCTTAGTGGCCGTTCCCTCCACCCCCCAACTGGCAACGCTAATTGTCCCAGGATTCGGTGGTTCCCTTCGGGCTCACGCATTTTCTTCATGCTGGAAAGCGCCTCTTTCCCACCCCTTGCAACGCTTGCCCAGCCATCCTTTCACTCCCAAACCCAAGAACTAGTCTTTTTTTGGTGAAGGCAGGAGCGCTTCTCTCCAAGGCAGCCAAGCCTCTGCCAGGACACACCTCCCTATGCACCCCCGCGCAATTCCTCTCCCTGATTTTTGCAAAGCGCAGGGGAAGTGATCCCAAGTTCTGCCATTTTAGGAAAGAAACACTGCTGAAACAACAGCAGCTTTGGATGTGAAATGGCTACTCGGTTTGGTTAAAATCAAATAATCCCAACAATTTTTTTGGGGTTTGCAAATACAAGATTAGTGATAGACTACTGAAATAGCACAACGGACCATGCCTATTTCGGGGGGTGGGGACACTACAGCCAGTGATCTAGAGAGCTATGGCTTGAGAGCATGTGTGAACCAAAGAAAGGGAGTGGCATGTCACACAACAACATCGGTGACCACTCCCCCATTAGTTCAGACACTCCATATTTTTGCCAGTGATGGAGAAATTTAATCCAAGGAACTCCAGGAATGTATTTGTGGGGGGTAGAAGCCCCTGTGCAGACTGATTTCAGAATTAGAATGCAAACACTGTACATCGAGAGCGGGGCCCATCCAGTGGAAACAACCCAGGACTAAAAGGCCACACACTCGTCTCTTGGCATTTACACATTTCCTCATGAACACATGAAGTGGGTTTACACTGAGTCAGACCAAGCTCAGTTGTGGCTGTTCTGACGGGCAGCCACTCTGCAGAGTCTGGTCGAGTTCTTTCACATCACTTACTACCTGTTCCTTGTAATGGGGATTGAACCTGGAATATCCTGCATGCAAACTTCTGCCACTGAGCCATGGTCCCTGCCCCTTGTAGAATGGGGTGGGGATGGGGAGAATAGATTATTGGGCTCCCCATCTTCTAGTTTTCCCTCTTCCCCATTCCAGGCAACCTAGGTTCTAGTTCAGTAGTGTTAGGTATGCAGCGGGAAGCTGGGCTATGGTTGAGCTTGGAGTTCCCCAGGCTCCTGGGCTGTACGTTCTCATTGGCTCCCAAGTTACAGCTGCCCAATTACAAACAGTCCTGAGTTGTATTTTCTCATTGGCTCCCAAGGTACAACCATCCAATCACGGACTTGGGGGCGTGGCCACAGGCCGCTGAGCGGGCATATAAGCAGGGGATGTGGGCACAGCTCGCCAGTTCTGTTCTACGGTGACCCAATAAAGTAGTTGCTGTTGGAACTCCGTCTCTGGTCTCATGTATTGCCCGTGCGGACTTAACAGTGGCGACGAGGATGGGATCGCTGCGATAGTCGGTAGGCAACCTGCCTTGCCCTGCTCATGCGGACTTAACAAGTAGTATAGCACATTTTTTTTCTTTTTTGGGTCAAAGTCCAAAATGCACCTCATTGTACCCTATAGAACAAATGCACCAATTCTAGCTTACACCCGCAACGGGTGCCTGAGAGTGGTTTTGGCTTTGGCGCAAGCGCAAGTGTGAATGCTAAATACACAAACTGAACACAACAGAGAAATGTTTTGTGTCGCTTCAATACACCGCTCCGTTCCACTGAAATCACGACACGCCGACACCTGCCTGTCCATGAATGCCGAGGCACTAAGAGAAGAGTTTGTGCGCAAGGATCTTTCGCTCCAGATCCCACCTTTCATCCAAGGAGCTGTAGGGCCACATACCTGGTCCCCCTCCTCCCTTTTATCGTCACAACATCCTTGTGAGGTAGGTTAGACTCAATCAAAGGCACTGGTTAAAGGACACCCAGTGTTTTGTAGCTGGGGTGCCAACAGAGCTGGAGATAAGTGTCTTCTCCTTTTAACATGAGGCTTAATATGTGGAAATGGGCAGCTGAAGTTTTTTCATGGCATAGAGAACCTATTGAAGAGAACCTATTCAAGAGACAGGGTGGGGTTTTTTTTTCCTCCAGGCCTGTTGGCAACCTTATACATGGCTGAATCTGAACTCCTATCCCCTCCATTCAGGTCCAGCACTCTAACCAACACACACTCCACCGCCTTACACCAGATGCCGCAGTCATTCGTGGAATGGCAGAAATCCAACAGGAGTAGCTGCTCCCAGCCTAGAAGCTGCGCCTGCTGACTTTCTACCTGAATCAAGGACCATGCAGCTATACAAATCCGTTCCTCTCCCACAAGCTAAATAATAATAATAATAAAAAAGCCTCTTAAAATAGTCATATCGCAACTAGGGGGCGGGAGAACCAGGCCAAGCTGGTTTTACTTGCAAGAGGGACACGGAAAAAAAAAAGGCGACGTGCAAACATCGCAAGCTGCGCCTGGTGTTCTGCGCCCTCCCGCGCCGTATTGACAGCCCCTTCCCCGTACGCAGGGGGGCGCCAGAGAGCAAAGACCGGCGATACGGCGGGGGAAGCGGCGAGGGCCTCGCCTGTGAGTGATCGCTCCCGCGGCCAATCGGTGGGCAAGGCGAGGGTGTCGCGCCCGGCGACGGCCGTTGGGTTGCCATGGCCACCGCGGAGCAAAACGGGCGGCGCGAGCGGCTGGCCGGCTGGGCGGCCTTTGCAGAGCGGCGTCAAGATGGCCGGCATCCGGGTTTATTACACCAGCGTCACGGGGTCTAGAGAGGTGAGGGAGGAGGCCTATGGCGGCCGGGAGGTGGAGGGGGGGGGACGGAAGCTTCCCCCCCACGGCCAAATGCAGAGGAAGGAGATGTTAGCACTGGGCAGGGTTGCTGACCTCCAGGGGGTAAAGAAAGAAACAACAACAGCACAAATATCAATGCAGTTATATATATATATTGGGTGCAAAAATATATATACAGTGACTCACCACGAAGCCTTTTTGGCAGCTGGAATTGTACCTATTATGGTCATGTATTTGTATAGAAATTCTAACTGAGGTAAGCCTCATTTATAGCATACATATATACATATATATATATACATATATATATACATATGTATATATATGTATATATGTATGCTATAAATGAGGCTTACCTCAGTTAGAATTTCTATACAAATACATGACCATAATAGGTACAATTCCAGCTGCCAAAAAGGCTTCGTGGTGAGTCACTGTGTGTGTGTGTGTATATAGATAGATAGATAGATAGATAGATAGATAGATAGATAGATAGATAGATATGTATATATGTGTACCTTATATACATATCTATCTATCTATCTATTAATAGCACTAGTGATGGCATAACTTCTTTTCCAGGTTTGATACTGTATTTAATATGTAAAATAGTATTTTTGATATTGTTATTAATAAAAAAAGCAACCATTGTATTTTTTTATATTATAATAATTTTTATTGTACATTGAAAGTGATCAGCTGATGAAGCCTTGGCGAAACGTGGACAACGATCTAGACAACACGTCCATCTTCATCTCCTTTCCAGCTGTTTACTTGTCTGCAATATACTTTGGGACATTTGCACTTACCTGGAAGCTTGAATTCTGTAAAAGAAAACTGATATATCAGTGATAGTTATAACGTCTGGTACTTAACCTTTACTAAGTGAATTTTTTTCCTTTGTCTTTTCATGTACTGTTTGTTATTTATGTAGTCACTGTGTATATTTTTCGCACCCAATATATATAACTGCATTGATATTTGTGCTGTTGTTGTTTCTTTCCCATATTATACAGCACAGAGCCTTTTTTCTTCCAACCTCCAGGTGGTGGCTGGAGATTCCCTGGAATTGCAGCTGATCTCCAGACAGCATGCATCAGTTCCTCAGGAGGAAATGCATCAGTTCCTCAGCTAGAGAAATATCTTTCCCAGCGCCTGTTAGCTCATTTCACTGGAGATACTAGCGAATGAACCTTTGGATCTTCTGTGTGCAAAGCATGGACTCTGCCATGGACGGACAGCCGGCAGTTCCATCAGTATACTGAAACCCTGGAGCAAATTTTTGTAAGACAAACCTATACTGCACAATACTCCCAGACATTTTGACTGCATTTTTTTTAAGGTCTTCATTAAGCTCTTCACAGATCTGAATTAAAAAAGTTGGCCACCCCATTTGAAAGTGAAAGGACTGGTTCATTCTCGAGGAAGCCTTTTCTCTTTCCTCCACCTGGCATCACCCCAAACTAACTCCACCAAAAGCTGAATAGACAAAACACCTTCAGTACGCAGACAGGGAGAGCCACCCTAGAGAAGGGCACAGGTGACGAAAGTGTAAATATCCCAAGCTTCGGGATGATGAACAAATTACCAACTACTCTCTCAACAAAATTACCACTTCAGAGGGAAAACTAGCAACCCTGGATGAACCCAGGATTTTTTCATTTTGTATATAAAGAGGGGTAGCGTGAAAAGCGTTCAAACCTGCCTAGAAGTCTTTCAAAGGAACATTTGTTTGCGCAGGTGAAGCAGAGGCAGTCAGAAGTCCTTCGCATTCTGGATGGAAACCACATGAAGTACGAGTTGGTCGATGTGTCCATCAGTGAAAGTTTGCTTCAAGAAATGAGGGACAAAGCCGGCAACCCGGATGCGATACCCCCACAGATCTTTAACGGGGAGCGCTACTGTGGGGTAAGGTCAGGTTTTTTTTAGCAAGCTGAGATCTCCTAGAAAGCTGTCTGGATGTCAGGAGTGTTGTATCAGGTTAGGCCAAAGGTTCATGCCCCACACCAAGCTTGGCCACATCAGTTCTCATCAACCAACTAGCTAGCACTGCTCCTGTAGCATAGGCTCCACAGTCAGTCAATCTAAGACCTTATGAGAACACCAAACAAGGTGAGTTGCCCCTCCAGAGGTGAAGCAGAGGTTTAGTTATTTATTGTTCATACTTATATCCCGCCCTCCCCATGTCTATCAGGGCTCAGGGTGGCTAACAAAACATACAAACAATCATAATTAAACTGTTAAAAACCACGACAATAAATTCAATAGATTACATTATCTAAAACATCGCGTGTAACAAATTAACAGTTCTCATAATACTAGAATGCGGGGTCATTTGCTGAAGCTAGAGGTTGAGAGATTCAAAACACATAAAAGGAAGTATTTCTTCGCACAATGTGTTGTTAAACTGTGGAACTCCCTGCCCCAGGATATGGTGATGGCTGCCAACTTGGAAGGCTTGAAGAGGGGAGTGGACATGTTCATGGAAGAGAGGGCTGTCCATGGCTACTAGTCCAAACTGATACTAGTCATGATGTATACCTGTTCTCTACAGTATCAGAGGAGCGTACCTATTATATGAGGTGCTGTGGAACACTGCTGGACTTGATGGGCCTTGGTTTGATCCAACATGGCCTTTCTTATGTTATTTCAGGCTTGTCATTTCAGGGTAATGAGAACTACAGTAGCTCACAAGTTCTTACGTTATCAGAATGATACTATTTTAAAAAATACTATTCACTCTTATTAATTAAAATATTTATATGTTGTCTTTCCCACTGTGGCTCAAGGCTGTTTATGATCTGTAATGAAAATAACAGCGAAATTAATTAAAAATCAGTTAAATCCCACCCACATGTGCCTGTAAGCTCGTATTCCATTAAATGCCCTACCAGATAAAACTGCCTTACGCTGCCTCCTGAAAACCTACAAGGTGCATTCCGTCCTTGTGAAGTGCATTTCATACAGTGGGAGCCACCAATGAGAAGGAACAGGCCAGTACATGCCGAGCTGGCAACCTTAGGTGGGTGGGCAACCAGAATGTGGCAACCAGTACACCATATCTGGGCAGTGGAGAAGTTTGGAGCAAGATGGTCCTTCAGATACTAGGCTTTAAAGATTATAACCAGCTCCTTGATTTCAGCCCGGAAATGATCTGGCAGCCATTGTAACCAAGATGTGTTCTTATTGGCGAACTCCTGTTAATAATTGAGCTGCTGAATTCTGAACCATTTGAAACATCCTGGCTGTTCTCAGGGGAAGGCCCATGCGTTACAGTAGTCCAGCTGTGAAGTTACAGAAGCATGGATTGGCATGGCCAAGTTGGCTGACTAAAAAAAGAAGAAGACAGTTGGAGAACTGAATGCAGCTGATAGAAGGCACTCTTGACCACTAAGCCAGGCAGATTTCCAGTGCCCTAAGCTCACCCTGCATAATAAAAAGATTGATGCTGAATAATCTTTCCAGTTTCCAAAATGAACAAAGCAAGCTGGTCAGTTCTCACATGCTCAGAGCGTCAATAGTCAGACTAGGATATTTTGATGGCATTCTTTCATCCTGTCAGCAGTGCATGGGAAATGTAGAAAAGAACAAAACAGACAAACAGAAATGCAGACCTTCCTGAAGATTCTAGAAGGTCATGAGCAAATTGGAAGTCTCTCAGTAATTGAGCCAGCCCTCGACACTTTGCCAGCTAATTCCATCATATTGCCTACCCCTATCCATGCTCTGATAATGCTTTGGGACCAGATCAGTTATGTTTTCCCTTGGATGAACACATGAACATATAAAGCTGCCTTATACTGAATCAGAACCTTGGTCCATCAAAGTCAGAATTGTCTACTCAGACTGGCAGCAGTTCTCCAGGGTCTCAGGCTGAGGTCTTTCACATCACCTACTTGCCTAGTCCCTAAAACTGGAGATGCCGGGGATTGAACCTGGGACCTTCTGCATGCCAAGCAGAGGCTCTACCACTGAGCCACAGCCTCTCCCCAGAAATGAGATCTTCCACCCATAAGAACAAAGTCAATGTTTTAAATTTTAAAAAAGATAGGATGATTATTGCATGCCTCCCAATAGAACCTTTACTGAAACCCCCTTCTTCAGCCACTCCAAGACACACCCATATCTCCTTATTTGGGAGATATTTCTAACCAATTGTTGGCACCCCCACCAAGGAAGCTCACCATCTGATTCTAAGCAACCTCTGAATATCAATATCATAGTCCGGTTAAGCCCTTTAAATTAGTTGTCAGGGACTTTGCACATGATAAGAAAACTGTATCTTGGGTCTTTGTCGCTTTCATTTAGGTCCGCCCGCAGTTAGATGAGATTTCACAGGGAAGGCAAAAAGCAGCTGAACTGACAGCCGCACTGACCCCCAATACTGCTAGCTTAAGAGCATGATCTGTGTCTAGTTATGGTACTCAAGGGAGAGGGGATGTATTGCAAGGCACCCCCCTTCATTCCAGCTTTGCATTACATTCAGTGGCTTCCTGGACACCAGTGGTCTCTCCTCTGTAGCCTGGGCTGGGTTTGCGCTGGTGTGCCTGGCTGCTTTGCAGCAGCAGTACCCAGATTAAGCAAGACTGTGTGCCTGCGTGAAGTCCTATAGGGGAATGTTTCTGTCTCACCTGGGTCATGTTTGATTCAGCCCTGTTTATGGAGATGACTGTTTGGTTCCACAGTAGAAGATGATGATGATGAAGAGTTGGTTTTTATATGCCATCTTTCTCAACCTTTTAAGGATAATCAAACCAATTTACAATCTCCTTCTCTTCCTCTCCCTGCAACCTACCTGTGAGGTAGGTGAGGCTGAGAGAGTTCTGAGATAACTGTGACTGGCCCAAGGTCACCCAGCTGGCCTCGTGTGTAGAGGTGGGGAAAAAACCTGGTTATCCAGATCAGAGTCCACCCCTCCAAACCACTACACCATGCTGGCTCTCATATAGTCCCATACAGTGGAATGGGAAATGTCTTTTTTTATCCCCCCTGCTTCTTCTAAGGAGTTCAGGGCACCATACATGGGTCCCATATATGAGAGGCATGTAGGCTGGCTGAGACTGGTCCAAGATCCCCCAGCAACTTGAATGCAGGACTCCCTGGTCCAAGTATGAAATGCTGTCCAGACACATACTGGTTCTCAAAGGCTTTTCCCATACCGTTTTTTCTCTGCTTTCGCTTTCTAACTGGATTTGTGTGTGTGTGGGGGGGAGGACATCCACACCACATCATTCCCTAATTATGTTCCAAGCATCCTTTCCCCCATCCTCTGTATGCTCATTTGCTCACTCCCAAGCCTGCTCCGCTTTTCAGGAAGAGTGCTGCTCGAGCATATAGTCACATATCTAGATGGGAAACTGCATACTTGCCAAGGTCCCACCCGCATCAGGGCCATTTTCCCTGCCACACCACAGGGCAGCTTTCAGAAGGCTACATAAATAAATAGCCATCGTAACAATCAGCTATCCCCTTCCCCACCAAAAAGCCCTTCGGGGGCACGGCAGGGAAAACAGCGGCTGATGAAGAAGAAGAAGAGTTGGTTTTTATATGCCGACTTTCTCTACCACTTAAGGAAGAATCAAACCAGTTTACAATCACCTTCCCCTCCCCACAATAGACACCCTGTGAGGTAGGTGGGGCTGAATGAGCTCTAAGAGAGCTGTGATTAGCCCAAGCTCACCCAGCTGACTTCATGTGGAGGAGTGGGGAAACAAATCCAGTTCACCAGATTAGCCTCCGCCGCTCACATGGAGTGGGGAATCAAACCCGGTTCTCCAGATCAGCGTCCACCACTCCAAACCACCGCTCTTAACCACTACACCACGCTGGCTGATAAAGGAAAGTACACGGAAGCCCCCTTGCCAGTGCACATCCTTCTGCATTCACAGTGGCACTGGTAATAAATGCAACCCGGAGAATCCTCGCTGTGTGGATGAAGCCCAAGATGCAAATCTAGCTTCATGCAGAAAACACAGCTGGGGGGCGGGGCGGTAGAAGAGAAAGGTTGAATCCAAGTAATCTATCTTATTTTATTATATCTATTATATTATGTGAGCCGCCCTGAGCCTGACCTCTGGCTGGGGAGTGAGGGCAGAATACAAAACTAATAAAAATAATAAATGTTTACAAGTTTAGGACTCCCAGATGCTCTACAAAGCAACGGAGAATGAAGAAGTTAGGGAGTTCCTGAAGATGGGAACCATAGAGAAGACAGGAAGGGGAGAGATCGCCATCTGAAGAGGGAGCACAGTGTTGCCTCCACCAATGATGTTATATTATACGTTTGTTGCCTTAAGAGAAAATCTTGTGTGCAGAAGAGAGTCGTGTCAGGGCAAAAGGAAAAAAAACCCACTTAAAATGACCCCCCAAGTCTCCCAATGAGCTTCTTGTGCTGCTTTTGCACCGAATGTCGCGCCACCTTCCAAGATCCTTTCCATGAAATGAGGTTCAGCACAGCCTCCTTCAGCAGCTTACTAGAAAGTTGCTGTATTGAACGATGAAAAAAATAGAAAATATCGAAGATGGGCAGATTTTTGCTCTTGTAGAATATTAATAAAAAGCTATTGAATTTTATCCAAAACCATAGTTATAAATGGTATTTTTCCTACTGGTGATAGTTTGTCATCCATTCAAAGGTGTTGCATAGGACAATACCTTAAAAGGGTTCAGAAAAGCAGAAGTGTTATCTTATGAACAGGTTGGGGGACACAAAAATTTGATCCAGCACCTGGTATTCACAGGTAAGCCAAGAAAGGGCTTAGGGATGTGTGGAGTTCAGACAGAAGAGAGCTCTGCTGAGTGCCTCCTGCTTTGCCAAGGGTTGTGTCTTTGGATATTTCATATTTAGGGAAAGCAAGAGGTTGTGAATTTTAACCTTGCCTAAACCATGGTTAAGGAAGCTTAGCTTAACCTATGTGTTGAGAAGGCAAAGTCTGAGACTGGCTCACTAATCAGAAACCAAGGTATGAAGAAAGTTTGCAAACAACCTTTTGGGATGCTCAAACTCAGGAATCAGGGTTACGGCCATTGCTTTCCCTCTCAAAGTCTCTGCCCCGGAGAAATAGGAGTGCTGAGTAGCTCCAAAACAAAAGCAGACAAACAGCTCTGAATTACTGAAATACTAGTTAGGGTGAAGCATTGCTTGACATGATGCCTGAACTGTGCCAAACTGGCTACTGTACACTGCTCAAGAGCATGTATATACAATAAGGATTAAATCCTGCAGATATTAAAGTATTTCTACACATTTTTTCCTTCCCAGGTAGGTCTTTTTCATGCAACCAGCACCACAGATTCATCAGCAACAAGATGCATTTTATACGGAAAGTGCTTGCTGGGTAGACACGATTTCATTCTTGCCTAATGCCTCCATTGTTTTGAGCTGGAGTCTCAGTTCAGTCCCGCTTTTTTAAAAAATGAGATGAACTCAGGGAGTTGTGAATTTTGGCTTTGGTTTTCACTTGAAGTATATATTTTCTTCCTTTAGAGGTTGAACAGCAGTTTTGAAAATAGGATCTCCCCGACCAAAACAAGAGGGTATGCAAGAACAGGAAAGCATCAGGGACTGTACACATTACAAAGGGTGGCAAGTGTAACCTTTCATACATTCCACCCACCTCCTCACCATCACATGAAATGTGCCCACTCCTAACAACCCCGGCCCATTCATTCACATGGAACAGACGTAGTGTATAAATTAGTTCCATTGTTAACTCTCATGACAGAATGGGGAAAGAAGCATACATGTTTATGGGCTGTACAATTAACTAATGTGCAACGCACATATGCTCCATCCCAGTGTGTTCTGGAGGAGATGTAATGTGCAATGAAGTGAGTGGAGCAGCTCCCATGCACACATCAAATTGGGGCATCTGGTGCTGTCCTAAAGCTGAGACTGTAGCCAATATTGCAAATTCTTTGCATACTGGAGAACACTGGATCATTGTTCTTAAAACTGTTGGGTCATGACCTACAACTGGGCTATGTGCAGACCTCTGGTGGAATTCCACTGCCATCTTGGGTTACAGGAAAGACAGATCTAGGTAGACTTAAACACACACGAAGTAATTAGACTTTGCCTCCTGCTCATTTTGTCAAAGAACCGTTTGTTTAGTATTAACAGAAGTACTGGAGTAAAAGAAGAGATGCACCATAAGTGCAAAACAAAGCTCTGGAATATCATACTACAAAGCTGATATAGTCTTATAAAGTACTGGCCCTGTTCTGGCACACATGTCATAGGGCAAAAACGCATGGTCGCTTTAGTCTCCTGTATTCCCTGTTTCAGCCTGGATTTAGCCAGGATCGAACGGATGTTCAGCGAAAACACATGTGTTCGATCCTGGCTGAATCCTGGCTGAAACGGAATAAAGGAGGCTAAAGCAGCCATGCATTTTCGCCCATAGTCTCATATTGTGTATCTTATTTTGGAGGGCGTGACTCAGCTTTGCATGCAGAAGATCCCAGGTTCAACATTTGGCATCTCTAAACTCTCTCAGCAGGTCTTTCTCTGCTTGAGACCTGCCAGTCAGAGCAAGCAATACTGAGCAATACTGAGCAGGAAGGCCCAATGGTCAGACTTGGTAAAAGGCTATCTGGTTATAAATTTGGAAAGGCCGAAGAGCACTGCCCTAGAAAAACACAGCACTGCAGGTTACAAAGACGAAACAAAACACAAATCAAGCTTGGGTGCATGCCAAGTAGAAACTTTTATTCTTAATTGCACACCACATGAAAGAACAGAATGGACATTAGAGGCAGATGTGCAGCTTTTTTACAGAAGGTTGAAAGTTTGGGTTGTGTGGTTTTGATTGTCAGCATTAAGACTAACTTGGACAGAAAGACCAAAAGCAACAACCTGAAATAAATCTAAGAGGCTAGTGAAACGTATGTAAAAATAAGGGAAGTCAAACATCTTGTGATTAGGAATTTGACAATTCAGAACCTAGAAGGATCACTGGGGATTTACAAAGAAGAAGCCTAAAGAAAAACTTAGCCAACCATTATGAGCAAAAATTAAGGCTATAAAAAGAAACAAGACTGTTCTAAGACTATTTCCGTTCTTAAAAACAAAAACAGGAATTAAAGAAAGGCCAAATTCTGTCTCTGAGGTTTGACACTCAGAGCATCTAAATACAATTAGTTTGGCAAATCTCAAAAATAACAGTTTAAGGAGACCGTCTTGTCAGATTTGGGCCAGAAACCTCAGCCCAGTTCTCATGAAGGCAGCTGACCTGTGCCTGGAGCGTTCCACTTCAGACTGAAGGTGGGGGCATGCACTTTCTTCCATTAAAAACAACAACACAACTCTAGAAAGAAAACTAGCATAAGATGCATTCTAGTTAAGCCTTTCTCATTGCCCTGACATGTTTACCACCTAATGAAAAAGAACTAAACCCTGCTTGCTGAGCCCCAAGCCCAACAACGCAGACCAACTTTACCACTTTGTCAGTTCTCAAGGATATTAAGGGTGTGGTAAAACCTGACTGAGAATCCTCACTTGCGACTTGGATTGGCAAACCATTCGGATTACAGCTGACATCCAAATTAAGGGTGTGGTGGAACCTGACTGAGAATCATCACTGGCAACATGGACCAGCAAGCCATTCAGATTACAGTTTGACATCCAAATTCAGCGCTGGGGGGAAAATCTTGCCTCCTTCCATAAACTGCATAACCAACTGTAACGAAGGGAATATTTATCCCACAAAACAAACACCTTTAATAATTCTCTCTACCCAAGAAGCTGCTAGTCTGTGAGGGGGTTTCCAGTGGAGAATAGTAAAAACACCATTCTAGTTTTTAGGACCTTCGAGCTTTGGGTCATAAAGATACACTAACACACCAGGTCTCAAACCAAAGAGGAATGTATTTTCTTCCCACCCATTATTACACATTCCTGACACCTCTTCTCCACCAGCTACACATTTATCCTAAGATAGCATAGCCTGTTCTGTACTGGCTTCCAGGCTAACTTAGAACGGTTTCATGGACACTTCAATTTCATAATTTACTGCTGCAATTCAAGACATATCCAGCAATTTGCATTTCATGGAAAGGTTATAGGGCAGATGGGATGGATGCTTGTGCATATTAGCACATTTCACTACACCTTTAAAAAATCCTCTTAAGATCTCTTCAGATAGGGACAGGAACACACCAGAAAATATAGACTGGCCCTGGTGATGAGACTTGAAGTGTATGGAGCTCCCTACAGGAACCAATCAACAGAGAACTTCGTGCATTGCATGAAATAGCAAGAAGCAGATAAATAAGTGGCATAAGCATCCATTCTCTGCCCTGCTGACAGAATGTCCCCACAAGAGACTTATGCATTTCCTATTAGCATTGCTCCAATTTGCAGTATGAGCAGGCACAGACAGCCAAGAATCCAGCATTGGCAGGAATCAGTGACATGTATTAATTGGGGACCGTCCTAACTCAAGCAAAACTACCTTGATAGAAAACTTGATAGAAAATTTGGCTGCTGTGGGGGAAAACCAGTTGCTAGTGTACATGGTCTATTGATAGGGTTGCCAGGTCCCTCTTCGCCACCGGTGGGAGTTTTTTGGGGTGGAGCCTGAGGTGGTGTTTGGGGAGGGGACTTCAATGCCATAGAGTCCAATTGCCAAAGCAGCCATCTTCTCCAGGGGAACTGATCTCTATCCGCTGGAGATCAGCTGGAATAGCAGATCTCCTGCCATCACCTGGATGTTGGCAACCCTATCTATTGATGTTCCCAATTCTAGAATTCCAGGAGTGAGTGACCCATATAGAGTAATCCTAATCAAGTGCCAAGTTTTACAGACTAACATCAGCTACCCCATCTGGAATGGTTTTCAAGGTTTCAAAACCACTTCAACTCAACATAAACAGCTGTTGCACTGAGTTGTCAGACAACATTTCTGTTTGAAATTAAAAACCATTTTCCACCTAAAGAAAGCAAAAATACAAAAGGCAAGCAGAAATCATAGTTGCAAACAATATTCAATTGCTTTATTCCGATGATACAACAGTTAACAGACAAGACAATCCAAAGATTGCCTTCTTTTTGTTATAAAGTAGGACAGTGAAGGGAGAGATCGGCAAACTCCCTTCTACACCGGTCCCAGAAATGATCAAAAATGCTTTCAGTGTTTTGCACCTTTGCTTGGATGAGGCCAGATGTCTGTGTTGGAATGGTGGTCGACTGGGAGTATTTTTATGCTCCTGATTTTGCCCTCCTGCCTCTGACACATTATTGTTTTGGAGAAGCCGCATTGTCCTAGGAGAGTCCAGACGGTGCACTTAATTTAAGATGTTACTCTTTCACAGCAGATACAAAAACACAGCCAGCAATTCATTGAAGATTCGTCAGTTACAAAGAGAGGGCCTTTCGTTCAAAATTTAGCAAGGCCCTTTGCCGAGCGCTGATACTATTTTGATCTGGTTTGCTAAGCTGTGGTTGAGGCAAGCAGTAGCCACAAGCAGCCCAATTTAGTCAGCAACAGCAACTTGTTGCAAACAGAAAGTGGAGAAGAGAATCTTATGTGGCCATAAGAATAGAGTGTGTGATCTGATCCAAACTGAGTGTGCTTAATTAAACATGTACTCAGAGTAGGGTTGCCAGGTACCCGGTGGTGGCGGGTAAAAAGTGCGCACCCCGCGCAATGCGCCTGCGTCACTTCTGGGTCTACCCAGAAGCGACGTGGATGCTCTGGCAACCTCGGCTGAAGCTCTATGGAAACCACAGAATATCGGCTAGGATCGCTAGAGCATCTGCATCGCTTCCAGGTAGACCCGGAAGTGACGTAGGCACGTTGTGCGGGGTGCGCACACGCGTCTGCCACGGCCCTGCAAAGCTCCCGCCGGTGAAGCTGCAGGGCCTGGCAAGCCTAACTCAGAGATATCAAGGTCTGTCATATAGAAATTATGCAGAATGAACCAGCACAGAGATTACCCTGTTTCCCATTCTGTTCGATCAAAGACCTTGTAAAATAGGATAGTCAACTACTGAGGGTTGTTAAAAAGTGCAAAAGATTGTATCAAGAAACTCTGGCAGATAGCGTAGATCAACTGGAAAAATTACTCCTCTGGCATCCCCCCCTTTTAAAGTATGGATAATGAATTCCTCAAACTCATCAGTTAAGAGAAAGTCTTGATAAGATGATCACAGTTCCCTTAAGTTTCTGAAAGAAAGCCCAACTATTAAAAGTGCTTCTTCAAAAATTCTAGTCAGAGTCCTACAAACCGGAATGAATTTGAGACAAAATACACTGATATTTTTTTTTAATGAAAGGAAATTGTCACAGATTGGTAGCAAACTTCAAATACACTAGAACGGGCAAATGGATTAGAAATCTTTCTAGCCTAAATGCAGAAGGTTAGTCGTGATGATGTTTGCCCACAGGCAAAAGGACAGTTTGGCAGGGCATCTCCGCATCAGGCCCTTCAGGTTAAGCCCTATTCCTGCTATCTGCCTCGCAAAAGACACTATTTCAACAGGACTGCTGCCTTTGAAATGAGTTTTTAATGAGAAGCCTTGATGTACTGAAACAAATTCACCAAAGCAGAAAGTTTGCTGAATACAAGATATTTTACCCGATAATCTACCAAGAGCTGAAAGCATTGTTGTGGATCTGCAGAACCCATCTGGACAATGTTCAAAACATAGCCCCTATTCTTGATCTCTCTCTTCCAGCAGCAGCAGCCAAATTTTACAAGTTTGATTATTTGGAATGACTATGCTTGACTGCAAACTGCTTTCCAAGGTCTAAACAGAGAAAAGTTTATACAGTGGAATGGAACTTTTGCACATTGTTTCCTGAAATGTTTCAGGATGTATAGAAATAAGGACTACAGCCGGTGTTGGGTATTGTTTCACCATCTAGCCATGGATCCAGTTCCATCAAGCCAGCAGTAAAACCTGGCACAGATTCGTGCATTTGGGTCCTTCAAAAGTCAGTTAAGACAAGCAGGGACAGCCTGTGAAATTCCCTACATTGGTCAATTCAGTGAAATTCTTGTAACATTTCATCTTTGAAAGCCTATGCCTTGACCTACAAAATTACAACACACAAAGAAATACCCTAATTTCAGCAAGCAATTTTGATCATTACTATGCTACTTTTTTTTTAGCAGAAGTCACAACTTAAAAGACATCAACATTACAATATTTTTTTCAATTATCTTTGAGGCAGTTCAGGCACTGGGGCTTCTTTAGAGAAATTTTTGCTCCCCCCCCCCCTTGAAACAGTTGGATTTATAATTATAAATCTGCATTATTAATAGCAAAATACGGTGTTCGTAAGTTTACAAAAAACGATGCAACTGACAAAATATACGTTATACAGGCTAGAAAAATCAAAAGATTTCTTTTTGGACCACTGTCTTCAGCTCACATTTGCGATTATTGTCTTGGCGCTGTGTTTTATGCTGTGCCCCGGCAATTGGCATTTGATAAAAAACAACGAAACCTTCTCTATTTTTCTTGAAGCATGGACAATTTTGCCATTGTAGAAAAAGCTGTGGAAGTTTCCCTTTGCAGAGTATTTAAGGCTTTAGGCAGGGATGGGTGGAGAGGGGGGAAATCAGGCTTCTTGCTTTGCGAGGGCTTCCGCTTCCTGAAACAATAACCATCATCAACAACAACAACATCATCATCACAGAATAAAATGTAGCAAAATGTTGACCGCTTGGTAGGGTTGTCAGATCACTTGGATTGACGGGCAATTGCCCGCCAATCCATTGGCTGGCTCAGGAGCGGGGATCATGCGTGTGCGGCTGCACCAACGCTATTAAGTCACTTCTGGTTTGCGCACAGAAGCGTTGCATTGCAATGGGTTGCTTTACCACTCATACCCCCCAAATGCTACATAATCGCACAGCCGTGCAAGCGCAATCCCCACCCCAGCTCTGCTCCAAAAACCTCCCGCCAGAGGAGAGGGGGGGCCTGGAAACCCTACCGCTTTGATATGTTGCTGGAGGAGAAAGGAAAAACTGGGGCAAAACCCAATCGAATGGCAAAGGCCTTTTATGCATTCTCAGTTTCCTCTTTCTTGTGTCTTCGGGGGGGGGGGGAGTGTTATACATGCGTTTTGCTTCCTTCATTGGTCAATTAGATATAACACCAGTTTTTATGAAGCACAAAAAGCTGTTGATTTAAACTACAGGGAGAAACGCTTCATTTAAAGCTGTGTGATGTTGAATTGACCCATCAGAGGGAGCAAAACACAGGCATAACTGAACCCCCTCCCCCCGAAGAAACAGGAAGTTAGATGCAAGGAAACTGAGAATGGCCATAGCCACAAGGACACAGCATCTAGCCACCTCCATTACTAAAAGATCCTTGGAGATACTGTTCTAAGCTGACTCGATCCATGTTTGAGAACATTTCAGGATATTCTGATAAATTTCATGTTAGCTCCTCTTGGAGGAAAATCCCCACCAAATCAGCGAGGTCGCCAAATTCTGTGCAGCAATCTATAAACTTTGTCAAAGTCTTTTACGATAAAATCCAAAAAAACTACGGAAAACAAAGAAAAAGAAAAAAAATATTTTTTTAATATGAGTTAAAATGTTTATTTTTTACTTAACTGTAAATTATTTTAATTAAATATACTCTCTCAATTTAAGATGACACAACTTTTAAACAATATCAATGTACCCGTGGTAAAATTGCTGTTATGTTCTTAATTTTTATTGGCACAATGCCACAATAAATGTACTACTACTACTGTGTGCAAGCAGGAAGTTTGGCTGAATACAAGATTCGAATCCAGTAGCACCCTAAAGACCAACAAGATTTCCAGGATACAAGTTTTTGAGAGTCCAAGCTCACTTCATCACATACATGTAGGACAAAGGGAGCTTCGACTTTCTCTCTTTGACAAGCTTATGCCCTGGAAATCTTTGTCTTTAGGGTGCTCTGAATCTTGCTCTTATACCGCAGACCAGCACAGCTCCCCACCTGAGACTGGCTGGAGACAAGCACTGGAAAAGACAACGTGGAGCCCACCCACAGCACTCCAAGCCCACCTTCAAACTAGCAGTCGGGCAGACATGCCGATGAGGCAAAAGCTGGATGAAGCTTTAAAGCTCTGCTCTCCCCACAGGCTGCTCCTTTGGCCCCCCACTGCCGCCTCTGCAGCATTCATTTGCTTGGGACAATTCATTTGCTTTTTCTAGACAGAGGAAGAAGTGGGTAGGAAGAGACAGTAGCAGGAAGCCGAGCCAGTAGGGCAAAGCCAAGCTGCAGGGCCTTAGCCAGTGCTTGAACTGCTGGTGTGTTGGACGCTGCGGGCTTGAAGGGGACTCAAAAGGCGGCGGACGTAAAACGATCCCTGCGGGAATAGATCCCTCTAACCCAGGGGTACCCAACATGGTGCCCGTGGACGTCATGGCATCCACCGACACCTTTTCTGGTGCATGCTAAATTTTTAAAGGAAGTGGGAGGGCCAGATAGGGCTTTTGCCTAGTAAGGATTCTGACTGGCTGTGCAGATTTTGTTTTAAATGTTGCTTTGGCAGCAGCTGCCAGCACAGCACAAGGATCTGCACTGTGTCACTGAAGTTAAGCTGTTGCAATCATTTTTGAGGCGGGCTCTGCAGCACCCATTTTGTGGCAGCCGTTTTGTTCCGGCGCTCACCACGCCATGTCAGCATTCCAAAGGTGCTCGCAGGCTCAAAAGGGTTGGGGACCCCGGATCTAGGCCAGCATTCCTGTTCCCCGGGTTGGCCAACCAGTCATCAAAGCACCCCATCGTTGTCCTCCAGAAACTCTGAATATGGAGGTTCTATTTAGCCATCATGGAAAACAGCCGTGGATAAACCTCTCTTCCTCAAATTTGTCCTGTGAAAAATGTTTATACTTCCTAGCTCGCTGGGCTGGTGTGAAAATGGATCAACATGGAGGTGGAATTATGGACACATTCAAAAAAATCACCAGTGTTTCAGGGTTCATATTTAGCTTCGGGATCCTGAACAATCCAGAATTTTGCTGATTAATTTCCACTTTGAATGTCTGATGACTGCTAGAGTAACAATTGTCCGCTTGCCGATTTGGGGTGGGTGGGGGTATCCAGCAACTCGGGAGAATCGGAAACGCTAACATGTTTTGTTTTAGGTGAACGCCTGACTGGCGACCAAGTCTTGTCTCATCCTATCAAAATCAAGGCTTCGTTTTTCCAGTTTTCTGGTTTGCCGTAGCAACCTAATGCTTAACTGGCCTAGACAGTTCCATAAAACAGGTCTAACCTAGGGCAACATTTATCACAAAAGACAGCACAGGCTTCTCTCTTCAAAGGTGAGCATAGATTTCTTTGCAAAAGATACGTCTTTGAAAGAAGTCCTTTCAAGTTTTTTTAAATGTGTTTTTTTTAACCCCCCCACAGCCTCCTATTTGTTCTATTTTTTTCTTTTCCTGACACTAATTGAATGCCCCCCTACTTGGTAAATTCCCTGAAGAGTCAGTTGCGCTTTCGGCAAAGAAGCCCCTATTAGGAGAAGACCCTCGGGTTACACTCCAAACTGCCAAGTTCTGCGCTGTTGCTATTAACATACACAGAACTTTATTAGAAAATGATTGTTAGAATATTTTACAATTTTATCAGTTTTAAGATGATAATTTTAACCAGGGGTTGCTTTTATTGATCTTATACCTTTATATGTCTGTGATTCTGTGGTGCAAAACTATTGAGTCTGGAATTTTTGATGTTTTGGCACGTGATTGGTCAGTCGACCGTATTAATAAATTTGAATTTGACACAAATTGAACGTTTCTTCTGGTCCTTGCAAACCGGTGGGGTTCTGCCTTTTGAACTACCCTGCAAGCTTACATGTTTACAGCAGCCAAAGTCTCTTAAGCGAAGTTCGGATGCCTCCCGACTACCAGCAAGCGATGGTGAAGATCTGACTAAAAGTCACAGAAATGAAATGCGAAATGACGACGGCACATACCTTTGAACCAGGGGGAGCTGTCAGGCCTAAAAAAGCATAGACGGCATTATTTTCTCGAGCTTCAAAGAAGGCTTCGTAATCCTGGGAGACAGAGAGCACAAAACATTAGATAGGAATATCCAGCGCCAGGTCCAGGCATTTGAAAAGTGTCAATGCGGGGTGGGAGAGGGACGAGAACTGGTTCACGGGGGCCAACAAGTCGTGTTATCTAAACTGTGTTGGTCTTAGGGCCTCTGACAATGCCCTTGATGGATGGGGTCATACATATCTTATGGCCTGTGACTTTCACACTGGACCTCTCCGGAGTCATGTGAGTATCTGGATCTGTCTTATACCAAGTGATACCACTGGCCCATCTAGTACTCTTATTCTGCCTGTCATCCGCCGGAATCCAGGATCTCAGGCAGGAAGAAGTCTTTCCCATCACCTGCTATCCTAGATCCTGTAGTTGGAGATCCTGGGGACAGAACCCAGGACCGTCTTCATGAAAAGCAGACACTCTGCCCCTCAGCCATGAGCTCACTTTTTGTGGTGGAAAGACATCGCACCCTCACAATAAAAGCAAGATCCCTCCACACACACTTTGTCAGCTCTTGGACAAAGGAAGTCTAGGGTTACTAGGTGGAGGAAGGCAATGGCAAACCAACTCTACTCATCTTTTCCCTGGAACACCCCGTGGATGGGGTCGCCATGAGTCGGGTGCAACTTGACAACATGCTCTTCTTCTTCTCCACTTTATAGGTGAATGGGGTGGACGGAGTGAACCAATCCTGTCTAGTTTGGCCTTTAGGGTGTGTTCCCTATAGGAATCCACCCGCCTATTGCTTCTGAGAGCTTAGCTCTATGTTTCCTGAACATGGACATCCACAGCGCAGAGGAAGGCCTTTTTGGTGAGGGCCCCAAAGTTGTGGAACGGATCTTTCTAAGGAAATTCAGGCACACATCAGCACTGGACTTCTGAAAGTAGCGCAACACCCACTTGGCTGGCAAGCTTTTGCCTAATAACCGGGAGCATACCTGGATTTATTTTGAGGTTGCAGGAAGACCATTCAAGCCTGCCTCAGGAAAAGCTAAAGATCACACAGCATATGCAAGGGTGATGTATTGTTAACTTCTTAATTATGCTGCAGTTTTTTTTAATGCAAGCATATTTTTTAAAATGTGAATATATAAATATCAATGTTCTCTACATAACTGATAAAAAGTGAGCTCACTGAATGAGAAAGCCAAGTGCGAAGAGAGCCAGTGTGGTATAGTGGTTAAGAGCAGTGGTTTGGAGCGGTGGACTCTGATCTGGAGAACCGTGTTTGATTCCCCACTCCTCCACATGAGCGGCGGATGCTAATCTGGGGAACAAGATTTGTTTCCCTGCTCCTACACGCGAAGCCAGCTGGGTGACCTTGGGCAAGTCATTCTCTCTCAGCCCCACCTACCTCACAGGGTGTCTGTTGTGGGGAAGGGAAGGTGATTGTAAGCCGGTTTGAGTCTCCCTTAAGTGGTAGAGAAAGTCGGCATATAAAACCCAACTCTTCTTCTTCTTCTAAACATCTAATCATATATCCATGAGGAAAAGGCAGACCAAGAAGATGACACCCTGCTGTCAACAAATATGCAGCATACATATTTAAGTAACAAACTGTATCTATTTCCATGCTAAATCCAGACCCTGTATTTGCAACATGGCCACCAAATGCAGTTGGAGGAAGCTGAACTTTTTTTTTTTTTTGCAAATGCAACTGAGAAAGGGTTTAAAAAAAAAAAACTTCGCCCTTCTCCAAGCAATTTCCCAACAGTTCTGCCTTTGCCACTGATGCAATCAGGTGGCCCTTAAAGGGGGAGGGTTTGCTCTTCAAGATAAAGACCCCAGGCGACAGCAGCACGCTGACTGCACAGCTCCTATTGAGAAAGGAGGCAAAGCCAGGGAGGGAGCAGCCATTAAGGGGAAGGCATTTCACAGGTCCACTATGTCAGACTCATGGCGCCTAAGCAGAGGCTTGGCTTACAAAACAGCAAGAGAATATTCTGCAGAGGTTCAGGACTGGCAGAAGAAAAAGGAACTGCGGGTGGGGGGGGGAGGAAGAGGTCAACACTGAAATTACTTAAGGTCAGAGAACTTATCAGTTGGGCTTCTATTTAAATTGCAAAACCCTTACCCCCAGCAGACCTGATACAGGGAAATACCCACAGTGTAAAAGCTCCACAATAAAGGTGCCTGTGTCGGGATTCTGAAGGAGGGGGCTGCTTTCTATTATCTATACCAGGAGTCCCCAACGTAAGGTTGCCGGTCTCCAAGTACTGGAGAAAGAAAGGCTCAGTGCTGTTATGGATAATGGAAAGAATCCAGACAGCACTCACACAATATATATATTAAAGTACTAATTTATAAAGGTGAAAGAAGGTGCAAAAGTGAACAATATATATATATACAACAAGGTAACAACAAGATACACGTATAGATATCAATAGCAGTCCAGCAGAAAAAACAAGTTCAATATATAAATAAATAAATATCCTGGGAGTCAGGTAAGTCAATGTCAATTCTTGAGTATCCTGAGTGACAGGTAAATCAATTTTTATACTCAAATATAGACTTCTTTATGTGTTGTAGATTGCTGGAAAGCGGAGTCCCAGGCAAGAGCCTCTGTGGCCCGGTCCCCAAGTACTGGCTGGAGATCTCCTGCTATTACAACTGATCTCCAGCCGATAAGAGATCAGTTCACCTGGAGAAAGCGGCCGCTTTGGCAATTGGACTCTATGGCATTGAAATCCCTCCCCTTCCAAACCCCACACTCCTCAGGCTCCACCCGCCAAACCACCCGCCAATGGAGAAGAGGGACCTGGCAACCCTACCCCAAAGTGGTGCCTGCTGATACTTTTTCTTGCACCCTGCAAGTGTTCTTAGGAAATAGGGCTTTTGCCCAGCAAGGCTTCAGAAAGACGATTGGAGATTTGATTGGCTCTACAGAGTTTTTCAGATGTTGCACTGGCAGCAGCTGCCAGCACAGCACAAGGATCTACACTGGTTACTGAAGTTAAGCTGTGGCAGCCATTTTTTGGCTGACTCCGCCTCCTGCGGCAGCCATTTTTTGGATGAGCCCACCATGCCATGTCAGAATTCCAAATGTCCCTGCAGGCTTAAAAAGGTCGGGGACCCCTGATCTATACATTACCCTCAATGCTGGATACACCCAGTCCTCTAGGTACTGAGATGAATGGGTCCAGTATACAGGATGGCGTTTCCCCTATGCATATCAACAAGAGTCAACACAGCACAGCTGTCCTAGTAATTTAGGCCTAAGGGACAAAAGGGAGGCCTGGCTCTCACCCCGAGGTACCGGCTGTCGCTAAAGAGTCGAGGGGGCAATGGATTCCCGCTGGCCGGCCGGCAATCTTCAGGGACATTTTCCCGCATCCATTTTCGGTTCTCTTCGTTGGCTGCAATATCTTTCTCCTCGAACTCAATCTTGTTGGCTTCCAAGAAGCTGAGCATGTCTTGCTGCTGCTTTTTAATCTAGAATAAGGAAAAGTGAAAGACAAATCAGATGCTGGAAGGCTTCCTTACTGTTGATGGAATTCCAAAGGAATTGGAATTCTAATTCTGTAATACTTAGGAGCGTAGTGTAGTAGTAGAATAGTAATTAGGACTCTAATCTGGAGAACCAGGGTTAATAATAATAATAATAATTTATTAATACGGTCACTGACCAGCAGAACCAGGGTTGGTTCCCCCACTCTTCCACATGAAGCCTGCTTGGGCTAGTCACAGTTCTCTCGGAACTCTCTCAGCCCCACCTACCTCACAAGGTGTCCGTTGCGGGGAGGGGAAGGGAAGGTGATTGTAAGCCGCTTTGTGACTCCTTAACAGTAGAGAAAAGTGGGGTATAAAAAACCACCAGGACTACTGGACCTCAGAATTTCTAGGAAAACCTCAGGGTTTCCAGAGGGAAAGAGGAAAATCTAAGTTTCAAGGACCAGAACCAAAGCAACAGGCAATTTTCTGCTTGGCTTCAGAGTTAAGGTGTGAATACGAGTGTCTTATAGGCTCTGCCACCAGGCACCAACCCTTTGCTCCCAGGCCCCGTTCCCCGTGTCTCAAGGTCTCCCGTGTCCTCAACAAGTCACTTCTGGCCCTCAGCTAATGGCCAATGGGCTCTCTGCTCCAAAAGGCATCCACTTCCAACTTTTGGGTCCATGTGAATCAATAGCTACAAGTTCTAGGTGAAACTATGGCAGGCATCCCAGCAGTGGGAGACATGACTCCCTGCTTCCTGAACCCAAACGATAGTGTGATTCCACCCCGGAAGAAAGTCTAAGAGCACCCTGCTGGTATGGCGTGTGGGTAGGGTTGCCGATCCCTCTTCGCAACCGATCGGAGGTTTTTTGGGCAGAGCCTGAGGAGAACAAGGTTTGGGGAGGGAGTTCAATGCCATAGAGTCCAATTGCCAAAGTTTCTCCAGGGGAACAGATCTCTCTCGGCTGGAGATCAGTTGCAATAGCAAGCGATCTTCAGCTAGTACCTGGAGGTTATACTGAGGCAAGGTTGCACAAGTACTAAAGTAGTCGAGCTAAGGAAAGGATAGTACAAGGCTCTCAAATAATTGCAAAAAACATGTATTAACAAGTTAAACAGTGAATGTGCAAACGCGTGTCAAAGGAAACTTAACACAATTCTATAAACGGACCAAATACAAGAACTTGGTAGCCAAGGCTACACAGGTATCAACGGACAAATATATACAAAAACAACTGTAATAAATATGAAAAGACTCAAATGCAGTTCATATATCTCAATTATGGTCTAAAAGACTCAAACTCAGTTCATTAATGTCGTAGTTCCCACAGGAGGCGGGTCAGGAGGCAGAAGCCGGGAGGAGTTGAAATGCTGTCCGGATGCTTTGTGTTTTCACCGCCGCCAGGGCGGCGGTGAAAACACAAAGCATCCGGACGGCATTCCAACTCCTCCCGGCTTCTGCCTCCTGTGGGAACTACAAGATTAATGAACTGAGTTTGAGTCTTTATAGAACTGTGTTAAGTTTCCTTTGACACGCGTTTGCACATTCACTGTTTAACTTGTTAATACATGTTTTTTGCAATTATTTTATTCCCTGATCATTCAAGCCTAGGCATACAGTTTTCCCCAACCCAGGTTGCTTTGATCCTGGCTGAAACGGGGAATAAAGAAGGGTCAAGTGAGCATGCATAATTGGCCAATTGGTTGTTGGGGCGGAGCCTGAGGAGGGTGGGGTTTGGGGAGGGAACTTCAATGCCGTAGAGTCCAATTGCCAAAGCGGCCACTTTCTCCAGGTGATCTGATCCCTATCGGCTGGAGGTCAGTTGTAATAGCAGGAGCTCTCCAGATATTATCTGGAGGTTGGCAACCCTACCAGTGGCCCATCTAGCCTAGCAATCGCTTTCCCACATGCCTCTGGAAAGCTCACAAGTAAGGCAGGAAAGCCAGAAGCTGTCCTCTGCTATTGCCCTTTGCTACGGAAACTAATATTCAGCAAACAGTAGCCTGTTTCCAACCACTCCACTGTGTGAAGGTGGACGTTTTCCTCCAGAGATCCCCAACGTGGTTCCCATGGGCACTACAGCCCCCACCCACACCTTTCCTGGAGCCCCCCCAAGTGTTTTTAGAAAGTGGGTGGGTCTCCTGCCCAGCAGGGCTTTGAATGGCCGTGCAGATCAAAATACCTTTGTTTCAGTAGTAGCTGCCACTACACTGTCAGTTCTTATTCTCGCACTCCTATTTCCCAGTGTATTTAAAAAATATATATTCCTCCTGTCCCCTGCACCTGTGGGTCTGTGGTTAGCTCCACCTCCCACAGCAGTCATTTTGTGGCTGTGGCCACCACCCTATGTCAGAATACCAAAGGGGCCCACTGGCTCAGAATGGTTGGCGACCCCTGCTCAAGTCCGAGAAGATTTCCTCCAATGGAAGAGCCACTTAGAATCATAGGGTTGGAAGGGACCATCTAGTCCAACCCCCTGCACAATGCAGGAAATTCCAAACTACCCCCACACACACACCACCAGTGACCCCTACTCCATGCCCAGAAGATGGCCAAGATGCCCTCCCTCTCATGATCTGCCTAAGGTCATAGAATCAGCAGTGCTGACAGGTGGCCATCTAGCCTCTGCTTAAAAACCTCCATGGAAGGAGAGCCCACCACCTCCCGAGGAAGCCTGTTCCACTTAAGGAACCGCTCTGTTAGAAAATTCTTCCTAATGTCTAGACGGAAACACTTTGGATTTAATTTCGACCCGTTGGTTCTGGTCCGATCTTACCCAGCAACAGAAAACAACTCAGCGCCCTCCTCTCTATGACAGCCCTTCAAGTACTTGAAGATGGTTATCATATCCCCTCTCAGTCTTCTCCTCTTCAGGCTAAACATACCCAGCTCCTTCAACTGGAGGAAAGCTTCTTGGACATTTTGGGGGGGGGGGAGATGAAGAGCACATAACAGGGCTGTGTGCATCCAGCAATTCCACGCACGTGCAAGAAGAACAGATAACAGGGTGTATATACACAGAGACAAACATACTTTAATCCTCCTTTTCCCTTCTAAATACATCCTAATTATAAAAGTTTTAAAATTCTTATTTCATGCTGAATTACTAGATGATAAGAGGCCAAGGATTGAGTAACATTCAGATCTTTGCACCGCAGAAGAAAGGAAAAACTTTGATCACTGCTGATAAACTCATCCTTCTCTAACAACGGGGTTATCCATCTCTTTCTATCTTCACCAAATAAAGGACATTCAGGGTGGTTATTGAATGTCCCATTTTGTTAACTATACTGACTCACTGTGTACAATCCACCCTGTGTCCCTGTGAGACAGGCAGACTGCAAAAATAATGTAAATAAATAAAATAAATAAGCAAACTTTATTGGAAATGTTAGTTTCGCTACTGGGTAGCTTCCTATTCCCCATTTCAGCTACTGATCTGAAGGAATCATTCACAAGGACACAGGTCGCTACCGGATTCTGACAGCACATCAGCCCTCCCCAAACATGCACCGGTCGCTGGGAGACCAGCTAAAAGGAGGCTGATGTCCATCGTGAGAAAAGCAGCTCTCCAGAGGCTCCAATGCTGGCCCTCGAGCAGCTTTCCCTTATATGGGCAAGTCAAAAACACCCAAATCCTCCCCCAAACAGATGTGAGGTCAGCAGACTGGCACACAAAGCACCAAATATGGTAGCCAAGTTCCCCAATAAGCAGGAGGCCCTGAAAGAGGAAGCTGGAGCCGCACACAGGCAAGCTGATTCTCAGGTCTTGGCACACAGTTTGATGATGCTCTTTGGGGCTCTATCTCAGCATTTATGTGGTCATTTGAAGAGACTCCCTTTTCTCTTCTGCTTATTCTGCTTGGGACAGGATCAGGACTGGGGAAGGGGCTCTTTAACCCTTTATTTTCCTGCTATTTTGCTCTCTGGAAATGTTACGCCCCCGCCACTCTTTTCCCCAGCTGGGAAAAATTTACAGGTGCCTGTATACCTTCCCCCCCCCCCCCCGCAAAAAAAGACGGTTTAAATCAGATTGGGGTGGTGTTTTTCAGCAGGAAAATAGCAGGGGACAAAAGTTTTTAAAAAACACCTCCCCATCCCACCTCTACACTGCCCCTCCCTTCAAAGAAGCAAGTGCATTTGAAAAATAAACAGATCTTTTTATATGATTTATAGATTTAAGCATAGTGTAGTTCTGCACACAGAAAGACATGCTGCTGTGCAGTGGAAGCATTTTACATGCCTGCTTCTACATGCTGAGATGTTTCTTCAGAGCAATGAATGCATGTTCAGCCATTCCCACCACACTTTAGAATGCACATCCAACTTATCTCCAGTGTGATATAGGGGTTAAGAGTGGTGGACTCTAATCTGGTGAACTGGGTTGGTTTCCCCACTCCTCCTCATGAGGACTGCTGGGTGACCTTGGGCTAGTCACAGTTCTTTCAGAACTCTCTCAGCCCCACCTACCTTGCAAGATATCTGCTGTGGAGAGGGGAAGGTGATTGTAAGCCGGTTCGAGACTCCTTGAAGGTAGAGAAAATCGGGGTATAAAAAAACCTAACTCTTCGTCTTCTCCACAAGATTCCAGCCACAATGTGAGGGGGGTCTACCCCACTCCCACATAGTACCAGGGAAGGGGACATTGCTCAAAATATGATGTGGGTATTAGAGAATCACACTCTGTGGTGTTGGAGGAGAGTGTTACGAATACTGTGGACTGCCCAAAAAACAAATCAGTGGGTTATAGATCAAATGAAGCCTGAACTGACCCTAGAACCTAAAATGACTAAACTGAGGCTGTCGTACTTTGGTCACATTATGAGAAGACAAGAGTCACTGGAAAAGACAATCATGCTAGGAAAAGTGGAAGGCAGCAGGAAAAGAGGAAGACCCAACAAGAGAAGGATTGACTCTATAAAGGAAGCCATGGCCCTCAATTTGTAAGACCTGAGCAAGGCTGGTAACGGTAGGACGATCTGGAGGACACTGATTCATAAGGTCGCCATGAATCAGAAGTGACTTGACGGCATTTAACACACGCACACACACACACATATTGGCAAATCATACATCCCTCCTACCCTTCTATGGGATAATGAATCCACTCTCTTCAGCTCACATGGACAAAGCCTATCTGAATAAGGTAAATTGTCATATCTTCCATTTAACACCGCTGAAGGGGTGGCATTCAAGCGAGTTCGAACCTCAATTCTGAACACTAACCAGAGACCATAAACCACCAAGGGATGCATTTCTTGGTCCTGTGGTCAGGGGGTGGGGTAGATCAAAAAGCCATAGACGATTCAGAAACTGAGATGACTGTGTGGAACTTTGCATTCTTGCATCCTACCTGTCTTCTCACAAGCTCAGGACAGACAATAAATGAAGTAAATAAATGTGAGTTGTCCAAATTTATCCTCACCACAACCTTGGATGATGGGTTACACCACAGAAGACGGCAACCGGTCAAAGCTCTCACAGCGAGCGTTACAGCTCAGCAGGGATTTGAACCCAGATCTCCCCGATCCAAGTGAAGTGCAGTACTCACTTTTCAAAATTGCATTCTGGAAAACACTGGGGCTCCTTGGAAGTTTATCAAGGCTTCCTTGGGGATCAGGTCAGACAATGCAGACAAGCTTCCCTGGATGTCACACATGGAGCTGCCTTATACTGAATCAGACCCTTGGTCCATCAAAGTCAGTATTGTCTACTCAGACTGACAGTGGCTCTCCAGGATCTCAGGCAGGGGTCTTTCGCATCACCTACTTGCCAAGTCCCTTTAACTGGAGATGCCGGGGATTGAACCTGGAATTTTTTGCATGCCAAGCAGATACTCTACCACTGAGCCACAGCCCCTCCCCTGCCTGCCAACACTGATCTTCCCCTGGAACGGGCAGGCATATCAGTGAGAGAGGAGTGCCCCATAAATTCAAATCTGGAGTACTGTATCAGTGAAGCAGTTGGTAACTATGAAAATAATGGTGGAGCCCTACAAAGCCCATCAGTACATCTAAGACTCCCATGGGGGCAAAGAGTAGCCCCCCTAAGGGCTATTTCAGGTTGGGGAAACAGTGGGGGGGATTAGGAGAGGAGGCTTAAATAGGGTTGCTATCCTCCAGGTACTAGCTGGAGATCTCCTGCTATTACAACTGATCTCCAGCCAATAGAGATCAGTTCACCTGGAGAAAATGGCCGCTTTGGCAATTGGACTCTATGGCATTTAAGTCCCTCCCCTCCCCAAACCCCATCCTCCTCAGGCTCTGCCCAAAAACCTCCCACCAGTGCCAGAGAGGGACCTGGCAACCCTAGGTTTAAACCCCCTCTTCCTACCTGCCATAGTCCCAATTGAAACATAACTTGGTAATTCGGTTCCAAACACATAGGGTGGATTTGATTTAAATCAAATCGATTTAAACCATGATTTAAATTGCTAGTCAGTAAGACTAGATTGAAATCATGGTTTTCTACACTCTTTTACGGTCTGTTGCCATTATAGGTTTTCTCCTCCAGGGAGAAAATAATATTATAAACCTCAGGCTACATACACAAAGACCTCAAGACTTGTGGAGCATTCTGCTTGAAAGGTTTCACTTTCGTTTTTACTGCTTGCCCCTCCCTCCTCACACTCAGCTCCTTGGGCAGATCTATTCCACTCCAAACAAACTTCCATTCATTGAACTTTTTGAAACTTAGCACTTAAAGGTTAAGGAGTTGATTCTGTGCACATACATTTGCAAAGGGACAATGGGATTAAGGTCTTTTTCTCAACTCTGTATGTTTATTTTATAACATTTTTGCTGTGAAGAAGAGGCATGTAATTTCTGCAGACACAAATTCACAGTTTTGAGAACTGCAAAACCAAGCATCTGTGATAATGTCTTCTAGATAGAAAAGCTGCCCAAAATAATCTTACAGAAACCTCTGGAAGAGCATATAACATTGTGAAACATTGCATGAATATATAGCCTCATGCTACATAATCCTTATTTCATGATGAATAACCATGTATCTTAAATAGAAAACTAGAAAGTTTTCCTCAAAAAGCATTTTATTAAAAAAATTCAATTTAAATTAAAAAATACAATTTTTTATTTTTTTAAAAAAATCATTGATTTTTATCCACCCTGCAAACACAGAACTCCAAGCACAACTGTTAAAAAGACCCACAAAGGACACACATAATGTGTGAATGGTCCCTCAACCACGCAAGAAGCAGTACCACCACCCTCACAAAGCTACAATTCCCAGGGTTCCTTTGAAGGTCCTTGGCAATTAAACAGGTGGAAAATTAAGTTGGGTTTTTCCGTATGGGATGTTACCAGCCTCTCTTAAAAAGAAGACTATACTTAATTTCGGGCGCATTGCTCCATTGCACAGGGCATCCTCAAAAGCCACCCATGGCATTTGTTTCATTCAAAGAGGATGGAGCTGCTGCGGATAACACTCAGAAAAGGCCTCCGTTGCAACAGAAATCGGGCGATAACAAGGAATGCCGGATTGCCGCCAAGGCAAATTAATTTCTCCGCAGGGAACGCAGCCAGTCTGAGGTCCTGGCAGCCTGTTTCGCCTGGGCCTGACATTCCCGAGAACATGCGGAATGTCCTTGCTGTTCCAAGTCAAAAGAGCACGGCTGCAAAAGAGCCCAGCACAGAACAACGGTTGTGTTTCAGAGGCTGAAACAAGGGGGCCAAGAGGCTCGCCGGCGTGCCCCGCGCAAACAAACAGAAGCCGCAAACTTTTTGTTTCGAAAGGGCATGGATTCCCTGGCAGCCCTGGCACAAAGGAAGTCTCGGATGGCAGGGCTCTAAATGCCAACCTGAATCTGGCCAAAGATTCCGCATTTGGGTGGCTGTAGCCCTCCTCGCCCCACGTTTCACTGGTTAATGAACACTCAGTGCCAGGCCGCTCAGGATTTTGGAGCTCTGGACATGTATTAAGCTTTAAAAGCAGCCGTGCAGAAAGGGAGATTCAGGTCAGGGATATGATGTATCCCAACAACAACAACCCCCCCCCCCCAATAAGCCATTCCCTCCAGCAGCAATCTCATGTGCTTGCTAGCGGTCTCAGAGAAGGAAAAAACAAAGAATCAGTTTCCATATCATGTGGTGGAAAGTGCCGTAAGCTCGCAGCTGGCTTATGGTGACCCATAGGGTTTTCAAGGCAAGAGATGTTCAGAGGTGGTTTGCCATTGCTTGCCCCCGCGTAGCGACCCTGGTATTCCTTGATGGCCTCCTATCTAAGTACCAGCCAGGATGACCCTCCTTAGCTTCTGAGATCTGATGAGACCGGGCTAGCCTGGGCTATCTATACCAGCATTTTACCCTCTACTAGCCATTCAGGGAGGGTTTCTATCAATGCCCCTTGCCCCTCTATCCTATAGCCCTGAAATAGCCCACACCTAAACATCAGGAAGTACAATCCCTCATCCCCACTGCAACAGTTTGGCCCTCAAGCATTATCCAAAGTTAGGGTTGCCAGGTCCCTCTTCACCACTGGCGGGAGATTTTTGGGGTGGAGCCTGAGGAGGGCAGTGTGGGGAGGGGAGGGGCTTCAATGCCATAGAGTCCAATTGCCAAAGCAGCCATTTTCTCCAGGGGAACTCATCTTTATCGGCTGGAGATCAGTTGTAATAGCAGGAGATCTCCAGCTAGCACTTGGAGGCAACCCTATCCAAAGTAGAACCATAGAATCACAGAGATGGAAGGGTCCAACCCCGTACTCCACACTCAGAAGATGGCAAAAGCAAAAAATACCCCAGGATCCCTGGCCAATCTGGCTTGGAGGGAAATTGTTCCTGACCCCAAAGTGGCGATCAGCACTACCCTGGGCATGCGAGAAAGGGCCATGAGAGCCAAAGTAAGAACAGAACAGTCCAATTTAAAGGTTGTCTTTATATAACGCATATACATGCCTTGCTAGCCAAGGGTGCTTACTTAACGGCCTTCGACAACTCCAAACCACTGGAATGTGAGAGACCTCCCGCTTTCTTGGGGAGAGGGTGCGGCTGGAAGAACCTGGAGCCGGAAAAAACTCAGGTTTCGAAAGAGGCTTTCCACAAGCAGCCTGGGGGAGCTAGGAGGGAGGTGGGAGGTGAAATGACACAATTTCTAAGCTATGCTGTCTGGTTGCTTGCCTGATTCCCCACGGCCACTCCAGTCCTACCTGTGTAAAGGTTAGCAAAGAGATACTACAGAGTTGTGCAAGTCTCCAGCATGCTCTCCTTACAAAGAGAGAGACCCCGGACACATCCTCGATTGGATTTCAGTTCAATTTAGTTAAATTTCTGCCCCATTTCTTCAGCCAGGATGGGCTCCCAGAGTTGCTTCCCCAAATTAAAATCTAACATAATGGCACAATAAATACCAATGAGGCTGCTTTATATGAGTAAGATCCTTGGTCTGTCACATTTAGTCTGGTCTACTCTGACTGGCAGTGGCTCTCTGGGACCTTAGGTCTTCCACATCTTCGGCTGCCCAATCATTTTTTAAAAGAAAATGCCTGGGATTGAACCTGGGACCTTCTGCATACCAAGCAGATGCTCTACCACTGAGCCATGGCCTCCATCACTATATTCACAATACTTGTGTGTGTGGATAGTCCTCGGCCCTGGCAGCAGATAGCTTGGTCCAAGTTCTAGGCTTTTACCCTGGGGCTGGGGAGGGGGCAGAAGGCACTGCAGATGGACGGAGATGGTCCCAGAAGCAGCCCTGCCACTGATCTTCTACCCTCTAGAAGTCTTTCATTTGATTTCAAAACAGAGAACTTTACAAAAATGAGGGGCTAGTAAGAAGGGGGCTGAAAAGGAAACTCAAGAGAGTCAACTCCCTAGAGGACACTGGGACGCTATTTAAAACCACAGCATGGTGCCAGCATGGGGTGGTGGTTTGGAGCAGTGGGGTCTGATCTGGAGAACCGGGTTTGATTCCCCACTCCTCCAAATGAGTGGCCGAGGCTAATCTGATGAACTGGATTTGTTTCCCCACTCCTCTGCATAAAGCCACCTGGGTGACCTTGGGCTAGTCACAGTCTCTCAGCCCCACCTACCTCACAGGGTATCTGTTGTGGGGAGGGGAAGGGAAGGAGATTGTAAGCCAGTTTGATTCTCCCTTAAGTGGCAGAGAAAGTTGGCATATAAAAACTAACTCTTCTTCTTCTAATTAGAAATGGATGGGCAAAGAGACGGGAATCAACCCTCTGGTGGCTCCCAGTAACAGCCTCTCCTGCTCATCATTTGCCTTATCGTGTAAACATTTACAGAAATAGAGAAATGGTCAGCAAATCCTTACCGTTTAATTATTTAATAGTTTACATCTCTGTAAATTTCAGCCTGTATTGGGGAATAACAGATAAAGGCTGCCAAGCTTCCTGCAAAATTTGCATTTCAGTCCTAAACAGATTCACACCCTTCTGAGCTCACTGGACGGAGAAGGGTGTAACTGTTTAGGACAGCCCTGTTAAAATGTACTTCTGGTTTCTCAAAGGCCCCACAATACTGATACATTACCTCTTAACTTTAGTCTTAGAGCAAAATTAAAAATCAAACCCCAACAGAGATGCCAATCTGGAGTATTATTTTGCTCTCCTCACTTAAGGACATAAGAACAGCCCTGCTGGATCAGACCAGTGGTCCATCTAGTTCAGCATCGTGTCTCACACAGTGGCCAACCAGTTACTCTAGCCCAAGGTCACACAACTGGCTTTATGTGGAGGAGTGGGGAAACAAATCTAGTTCACCAGATTAGCCTCCGCCGTTCATGTGCAGGAGTAAGGAATCAAACCGGGTTCTCCAGACCAGACTCCACTGCTCCAAACCACTGCTCTTAACCACTACACCACGCTGGCTCCTTAAACATTTAAACTATCATTTAAAAGATTCTTCTTTAAGTCAAAGTTGACATCCCTGGTAACTTACCAATGCTTATGCCACAATAAATACTGCAGCTAAAATGCTGCAGGACTCTCCACAAGCTTGAAAGTATTTAACTCGTCTTTCTTAAAAGACCCATAATGCCTAAATGCACACCCCCATAACAAAACTCACATGAACACATGAAGCTGCCTTATACTGAACCAGATTCTTGGTCCATCAACACCAGTATTGTCTACTCAGACTGGCAGCGACTCTCCAGGGTCTCAGGCAGGGGTCTTTCACATCACCTACTTGCCTAGTCCCTTTAACTGGAGACGCCGGGGATTGAACTTGGGACCTTCGGCATGCCAAGCCAACGCTCTGCCACTGAGCCGCAGCCCCTCCCCTCCTCTCCCTCCTAAAAAGGGCCACTGAAACCACAACCCACTTTTTTCCTCTCTGCCTGCATAATATCTAGAGCCTCGGGTCACGCAAACCTCCCACACAATCCTCTGAGAGGGAAGCAAGAGAAACCTGTAAGTGCCCACCTTGGGCGCCTGCCTTCCATATTTCAGTAATGCACCAGAGCCAATCCGGATTCCAAAATGGCACAAACATCCCTCCCCCCCCCCAGATTAAAATCAGTTTAATAAACTAAAGGCTGATACCAATCAAATAAACTGCATAGGACTGACAGCTAAGGATTTTTCTCCCAACTATACAGAGAGAAACTTGTTTTGGCACAAAACCATTTTCCCCATTCTCAGGATGCATTCCTCCTATGTGGGGAAACCCCCAAAACTACACTCACTGAGCCCAACTTAGCCACTTTTTAAGGGGGGAAAAGCCATATGGATCTTGCCTGATCTTCCAAGGACTTCAAGCGATTCTGCTAATTGGGTGTTGAGTCCCCTTAGTTGGGTGCTGACATCTTTGGAGAGGTTTTTTTGGGAGGGGGGAGATGCGTTTCAGCAGCATCCGAATATTTGCTGCAAACATTTCCTTGCTGCTCTGCATTGCACAGTGTCAAGCAGACAGCAGCTATTTTTAGAGATGGGCAATTATTGCTCTTACTGCTTCTTCAAGCTCAGGCGGTGGCTTTTGGAGCCAAGAATCACACATTAGGCAAGGCCACCTGCAGCAGCTTTTGTGGCTGGCTCCAGCTTGGTAACACAACAGCTAAGTCACTCAGAAGAGCGTCAACACCCACGTTAAGATGGCAGGGGTCTACAAATGCCTTTGCCTGAGCATCAGATTCCCCAGAGGAACCCCTTTCCCAGTTAGCCAGCATGAAGAGAGAGGAAGAAGAAGAGGAGGAAGGAGTTGGTTTTTATACCCCAATTTTATCTACCTTTAAGGAGTCTCAAACCAGCTTACGATCCCCTTCCTTTCCCCTCCTCACAACAGACACCTTGTGAGGGTGGGGCTGAGAGAGGTCTAAGAGAACGGTGACCAGCCCAAGGTTACCCAGCTGGCTTCATGTGGAGGAGTGGGGAAACCAACCCGGTTCTACCAGCCGGTCTGCAGTGAACCCCCAAAGCTCTGATAACACCCTGGATCTCAGCAGGCTCCCATTGTGTGTGTGGGTGAATATACTCCCCATCTCTGCCCCATGAACACCAAGTTTGCTGGCATACCGATACCTTTGCAGGTAGATGTGTTTTTTTGGCACTCAGGCCAAAAAGATTGCCTGCCTCTGGTATACAGTTTTGGATGCTGCAAGGAAAAGATGTTCATGTGACCAGCGACACTTCAGATTCTGTGAATTACTGGAACCAGCGTGGTGTAGTGGTTAAGAGCGGTGGTTTAGAGCGTGGTGTAGTGGTTAAGAGCCAGCGTGGTATAGTGGTTAAGAGCGGTGGTTTGGAGCAGTGGACTCTACTCTGGAGAACCGGGTTTGATTCCTCCACTTGAGCGGCGGATGCTAATCTGGTGAACTGGATTTGTTTCCCCACTCCTACACATAAAGCCAGCTGGGTGACCTTGGGCCAGTCACAGTTCTCTTAGAGCTCTCTCAGCCCCACTTACCTCACAGGGTGTCTGTTGTGGGGAGGGGAAGGGAAGGTGATTGTAAGCCGGTTTGATTCTTCCTTGAGTGGTGGAGAAAGTTGGCATATAAAAACCACTTCCTCTTCTTGGAAGAACTCAGACATCTGGAAAGCCAGGAGCAAGGGGACAACGTGAGTTTCTTGGAGCAGGGAGTTCCACAGCTGAAAGGCTCCAGTCTGATATTTTCACTAACGTCACCTTCCGTGTAAGCCACATGGGCAGGACAGCTGAAAGACTTTCCTTGTGTCTGGGGCTTTTGGCGGCAGTTGTATCCATTCTTTACCAGGCTGACATTTCTCTTTGCATTATTTTCTACTGATCACTGGCTTAATTTTTTAATTATTTTTTCTGTCCCTAATGCTTTGACTAGTTTTATTGGCTTGAATTGTTTGTGGTTGCTTTTGCTGTTCTATGCTTCTTTGCTGCTGATTTTACTATGCTATCTGTACTCTGCATTTTTAAGTCTGCTGCCAGCAGCTCCATTTTATGGGTAGAAGGGCAGGTAGATTTTTTTTAAATGCAGAAATAATTCCTGGCCACAATTTACTAGACAAGCAGGTACAGTTAGGTATCTTGGTGTGTAGCCTTAGTTGAATAACTTCTTAACTGCTGCCATTAAATATATATGTGTGTGAGAGAGTGTATCTTGCTTTTCACCCTAATAGGAACCCAAAGCAACTCACCACATCATTCTCCCTTCACAACAATCCTGCAAGGTAGGTTATGCTAAAACAGTGGTAACAGGCCTAAGGTCACCTGTCAAGTTTACATGGCACAGTGGGGATTCGAATCCAGTTGTCCCAGGTCCTAGCCTGACACTCCAACCACTATACTATACTGACTTTTTACATGCAACAGTTTAGTACAGCCAATCCATCCCTTACTCTTTTGCAATGCATTGTGGGGAGATCTTTGGATTCCCTGCATACAGAGGTTAATATCTCCTAGTAGCTCCGGTGTGGCTCATACTTTCCTAACCCCGGCACCAAGTATTCATCCCATAAAACTGGCATTAAAATGAACATCGAAGCGTGAGAAGTTAAGTAAAGCTTTTTTAAAAATGTGTACAGCAGAACGAACAAGCGTGAGCCTGGCAAAGCTGCCGTTTTCTCCCAAGGCAAATGAAATGTTTTCAAAAGGTGTGGGAAAACATCTCAGCGGAAAAGCTGAGTCAGGAGGAAAAGAAAGAGAACAACTCGTCTGGATTACCCCATTGTTTAATAGGCCTTTCCATCAATAATCCACAGCCCAACGGCTGGCTAAACCTCAAAATACACAGCACAGCCAACCGCGACACTCTTGGATTAAATGAAAGTGACAAAACCCACACTTTAAAAAAAAGGAAACAACTTTATCTGACGAAATTAACCCCCATTTAGATATTAAGGCCACAGGAGTTCTCTGGGGACTGGTTGCAAATGTGATCAGCTGTGGCAGAAGAATCCATCCCTAAGTCACTGGTGAAACCCAAACACGGATGGTATCCGTGTGCACAAAAGACAATCGAGGGTGGAACGCCAAACACTATGGCTCCATAATGATCTCTCACAAGATCTGAGCCGGAAAAACATGGTTCGGAAGGGGGAGACCCACAATGCGATGGGGGGAACCATTTCATTCTTTGTTTCTCACGCTGAGCGCCAACGTGGTGTAGTGGTTAAGAGCAGTGGTCTGGAGCTGTGGAGTACGATCTGGAGAACCAGGTTTGATTCCCCACTCCTCCACACGAGCGGCAGAGGCTGATCTGGTGAACTGGATTTGTTTCCCCACTCCTGCACATGAAGCCAGCTGGGTGACCTTGGGCTAGTCACTGCTCTCTCAGCCTCACCTACCTCACAGGGTGTCTGTTGTAAGCAGGGGAAGGGAAGGTGACTGTAAGCTGGTTTGATTCTTCCTTAAGTGGTAGAAAAAGTCGGCATCTAAAAACCAACTCTTCTTCTTTTTAGGGTCAGTTTCCCACCAAATACTGCTGCCCCAGAGGAAAATAAATACCCAGATTAATACTATAAATAAATAAGCCGTTACTCAAAATCTGTTGGTTTTTTAATCCTACTTTTTGTTCAATGCCACGCTTGGCTTAATGCGTCCAAGACAAGTTCAGAAGACTGTAAATGAAAAGCAGAGAGCTCTTCATATTAAGAGAATTTGTTGCAATGCTATTAAAAAAAGAGAGCTGAAGACATTCCAAGGAGGAACCTTTTCACTCACTCCTCACAAAACAGCTGAGTTTCATTTGGCTGCAAACCCCACAAGATGGGTTTGCTTCCGATAGCCTGCCAGAAAAGTAAACAAAAGGCAGCTGGCTTTTCTTCGGGGAGTCAGAAATGTCAAATGGGTCTTCTGGTCGACATAGTTGCAAAGCTGTGCATCCATTTTACACGAAGAAGGCAACTTTCTTTGGGACGACTTGGAGCCAAAACAGAATTTGGCAGGCTAGAACAAATCCCGCAATGTGCAACATTCATCCCAGTGAATTTATGATGTGTAGAATGAAGGGGGGGGGGGAACCCTAGTGGGAAAGAATATAAAGTGGGGGAAGAACCCCCTCCCCCGCAAAAAAAATGAAACGACTATCGAGGACTAGGGATTAGTGATCAGTCCAAAGACTTCTGCAATGAAGTATTCAAGGCATCTTTTGGGATAATTGGCCCCGGTCATCATCATTCAATATCCTAAACTTTGGCTTTCTTAGTAGTACCTGCTTACAAAAAGTGTGCATACATTAAAACAACAAGTAGCATCTTTCCACCACTTGTTCACTGCAACCCAAGGAAGCATACCAGGACCTTTACACTAGTTAAGTCTGCCGGGTAGAATAAAACTAACCCCCGGCACCATCCTGATTTAATGAACATTTTTAAAGGCTGCCTTTCCAAAAACCCATACTTTGAAAATTACAAAATAAAGACGGGAAAAAATCCAAATTTACGTTAAGTGGAAGAGAATTACAACTGCTAACACTCACTCCATCTCCTTCCAACGTCCCCCTCCCAAATCTGTTACCCTTAACCATCTTCCACTCCCTGTACTGACAACATTTATATAGAAAGTTCCTTGGGGCAGGACCTCCTTGGCGCAGGACCTCCAATAGCAGGGTCCTGACCCTGAACATCTCTTGCCTTGAAAACCCTATGGGGTCACCATAAGTCAGCTGTGACTTGATGGCAAAAAAAGGGGTCAAATACGTTGTCAACGCCAAACTAACAGGTTCAGTTAAAAAAAAAACACCATGAACAAAGATGAAATTATTAATGAGACAAAATTATTCACAAGACAGTCCCGTGCACATTAGTTTAGAAACTAACAAATAGACATGGACACATCTGGGTGCTACTGCAACAACAATAAAAGAGTGCTTCTAAAACAGCTTTCGCTTTTCCTCCCCTCCTCCCGGGGGATTAACCAAATGTTTCTGAACAAGCAACAGCTCTCTTTTGCTTAAATCTAAAAGGACTAAGAATGCCAGGGAAATAGACAAGCCGTTCTAATTTGTTGGAAAGATTTAAAAAAAATCTTGGGCTTTGAATTACACAACCCTTGCAATAACCAACCAGATAATCATCAAGCTTTGGCAGGTTTACCATACATGGAGCTTCCGGCTTACTGTGCCATTATCACAGTTAAGGGGGTGGGGAGCGTCCGCTCACTTTCCTTTCCTGGGTCCTTAGCCTCCCCTCCAACTCCTGCTCCTCCCCGGCCTCCACCTGAGGCCTTGGAGAGCCACTGCCAGTCAGAGTAGACAATACTGACCATGATGGACCAGTGGTCTGATTCAAAATCATCATTTTTTTATTTATACCCCGTCCTCCCCTGACCAGGCAGGGCTCAGGGCAGCTACCAACACAATTGAACATAAAAAGCACTTTCTTAAAACACATTAAAACAATCTAACACAATGAAAACCTTCTAAAACATAATAAAACCCTAGCACGTTGTAATTCCATGACTCCAATTTCAGTGCCCAGTTTCCCATGTAGAGAATGATGATGGTAGGCCCATATCACAAATCTCAGGGAGGGGGGAAATGGACCCAGGACATTCGGGGGAAGGAAGGAAAGATATGGGGAAAGGGAAAGAAAGGAAGGGAAAGGGGAGGCCGGTACTCTGATGGTGGCATTGCTGTCCTCAACCATAAGGCAGCTTCATGTGTGTTCTGAAGTCATAGGAGATCAAGAGGACTGCCTGTGTACTATAGCGAGCTCAAAAGAGGTCCCATCCTCTGAGCTTGACTTAAAAAGTCTGGCTGCAGCTGCCCTAGGAGCATTTGCCTTTTCTTCTCAGGCAGTGGTCCTCAGTCTTTTCAGATCCAGAACCAACCTTCAGTCCCTTGCTGGAACATGGGAGCTGCGGCTAAGTGGCATAGAAGCTGCTTTGTTCACAGAAGATCCCAGGTTCAGTCCTCGGCATCTCCAGTTAAACTATCTAGAGTAGAAAGTTGTGGTGGAATGGGGGAGAGAGAACCTCTCTGCTAGTAGATCTCGGAGAGCTGCCCAACTAGACAATACTGAGCTGCATGGACCAATGATTCTCATGTGGCCCAATGAAGACAATACTGAGTTGGAGGGACCCATGGTTCTGGCATGGCCTGATGCAATTCCATGGGCCAAAGCATCTGAAATTTCAAGAAGCAACTCCAAGCTTCAATCCAAAGGGGAGAAGCTGGCTTTAAAAAAAAAATCACGCTGAATTCTGGGCACAAATATCAGTTTCTGAGCTTGGAGGCCGAGTCGACAGAATTTAGCCCAAGCATGTCATTGTTCCACACCAATATAGGAAAACACGCTATTTTAATCTCAGATGAATAGGACCCAATGTCGCTGCCCTCCCCTTTCCTTTACAAAACAGAGAAGCCAGATCCGCTCGGGCTCAAACCACTGGCTTCATCTGCTGCTCAGAAACATGATCAAATTTCAAAACTATGCCTTCTGTGCTTTTTTTTTTTACAAAAAGCACAAACCGCGACTTAAACCACCACAGTCATAACCCCAATTATTGCCTTTCAGGAGAAAGAGAGCCCTTGGCAGCCTCCGAAATCAGGCAAACAATGTTTGACTTTGACACGCCTGTGAAAACGGCATTTGTCTGGCCCAAAGTAAACATGGATGCAGCTTCCCCGATGGCCAGAGGGCCAGCTCATAACATGGGTTATCCATTAACTGCTGCAGTTCAGGCAAAGGGAGACGAACACAGCCGGGCTTTGTCTTAGCTGTGTGACAGCCCCACTGAGTGCAGGGAATGTGGGCTCGCCCTGCCAGATGCCCCGTTTCCTTCTTATTTTTAAAGCACTCCCAGTCATGGCAACCAAGGGACCCTCTAAATCAGGGGTGCCAAACATAAGGCCCACAAGCCGGATCCGGCCCCTTGAGAGCTCTTATCTGGCCCGCCAGCCAGCCAGCCTCACTCCCACTCTGGGCTGTGGCTCAGTGGTACAGCATCTGCTTGGCATGCAGAAGGTCCCAGGATCAACCCCCAGCATCTCCAGTTAAAGGGACTAGGCAAGTGATGTGAAAGACCCCTGCCTGAGACCCCGGAGAGCCGCTGCCGGTCTGAGTAGACAATACTGACTTTGGTGGACGGAGGGTCTGATTCAGTATAAGGCAGCTTCATGTTCATGTATGGCCTGGCCCAGCCAAGTGACGTTTATGTCATATCTGGCCCTCGTAACAATTGAGTTCGACACCCCTGCTCTAAAGTGCTAGAATTAAAGAGCGAAGGCAAGCAAGGGGCCCAATTGAACAGCTACGTCCAAAACGATACCCATTCTGCAGTTGTAACACACGAGCCCAAAAATCTGGAGTTGAGCACAGAACTCAGTCACTTGAGAACCCTTAGATTCAGTCTAATCCACGTGCCTTGAAGACTGGTGAGCAAAACCCAACAAAAATACCGCCCAGCACCATCCACACCTCTTCCACTCATGCACTAGCTGTGCATGTGGCCACTCCGTTCCCAACGGACACATCAAACTCAGAACAGGCATGGAGTCTAGATCACCACCTCATTGATCCACAGTGTGTTTGCTTGCTTGCTTGCACACACACACACACACCCCCGCAAAAAAACCAGCTTCCATCTTGGCCTCTTCATTCTTGGTGGTCATGTGCATTCGGCCACTCTCCCCTCTTCCTGCCCCCCAGCTTTTCCTCATGGATTTTGGGTATCTTTTGCATCAGATCCTCCCAGAAGTATGGACTGAGAGCCAGCATGGTATAGTGGTTAAGAGTGGTAGTTTGGAGCGACGACCTCTGATCTGGAGAACGGGGTTTGATTCCCCACTCCTCCACGTGAGCGGTGGACACTAATCTGGTGAACTGGATTGGTTTCCCCACTCTTCCACATGAAGCCAGCTGGGTGATCTTGGGCTAGTCACAGCTCTCTCAGCCCCAACTACCTCACAGGGTGTCTGTTGTGGGGAAGGTGATTGTAAGCCAGTTTGAGTCTCCCTTAAGTGGTAGAGAAAGTCGGCATATAAAAACCAACTCTTCTTCTTCTTTTGAGCAGATTGAGGGTAAGCAGGTTGGTCCTAGTTTTGCCCATGACCAGCCAAAACAGATCCCAACAAATAAATGTTTATATTCTATACAGGATCAGAAATCATATTTGGGGTGAGGGCACGGAGTTGTTCTTTTTTCATTTTGTTAAGCCTATTACACACACCTCTTTGTCTACGGAAAGCTACGGGAATCCGTTCAAATGACAGAATGCAACTCACAGATTGCATTCCCCAGAGTGGGGGGAGAGACAAGCATACCTTGTTTGGAGGGGAAATATTATTCAATAGCTTCCAGACCTTGGCAGGCTGTCAAAGCCGGACGGGAAGTCAAGAATCTCCCTGATCCAGGCCAAATGTTTTGTAGCACTCGCAGAGCGCTCCGTCCTGCGCGCTCATCTGCAAAACCAGTCAGTTTTCATAACTGCCCATGAGAGAATCCAAGTAAGAGAATGTTACCACAAAGCTATCAGGAACCATATTTTAGCCAAACCAAAGGCTAAAATAGCATGGAGTAGTGGTTAGGGGTGGTGGACTCTAATCTAGAGAACCAGGTTTGATTCCCTACTCCTCCACATGAGTGACAGACTCTGATCTGGTGAACCGGGTGGGTTTCCCCACTCCTCCACATGAAGCCTGCTGGGTGACCTTGGGCTAGTCACAGTTCTCTCTGAACTCTCTCAGCTCCACCTACATCACAAGGTGTCAGTTGTGGGGAGAGGAAGGGAAGGCGATTGTAAACTGGTTTGAGTCACCTTAAAAAGGTAGATAAAATTAGGGTATAAAAACCAACTCCTCCTCCTCACCTTCTCCTAAAACAATCCTATTGCCTCCACAGACACAGGCAAAAAACAAAAGCAATGAAATTCTCACTTCCTGGTCTTAAAATTAAGAGGGAGATCACAAGTACTTTAGTTGAAAGCTTACTTGCTGGATACCTTTCCAAACCCACACATGAATTTCTACATCAAACAGAAAATAGATTTCCTCAATTTTATCTGCTACCTAAAATTCAGGGCCATATATGCGTTATATGTGTTAATAGATTCAGGGCCATATATGTGCTATATGTGTTAGTACATTTTAACTTGCAATACATTTATACAGACATTGTGCACTGACATAACCTTTTAATTGTTTAACTTTCAATTGTATAACTTTTGGCCTTGAATGTTTCTTTTTATTAAGTTTTTCAAAAATAAACAAACAAACAAATACATACACAATCATTCACACAGTTTATACTCCTTTGGGGAGTCTATTTCATCTTACATCTCTAATCTCATAACTTGACTTTAAATTCCACACTTTGTATAAAAATTTCTTTTTGTACATTGTTAGTAAATTTAAGATAAAATAAAAAACAAAAAAAATGTTTCTTTTTTCTTGACCTTCTGGTTACTTAATTCTGTTTTTTAGGGTTGTCCCCCATTTTGGGGGGGTAAGGCATCTCTGATAGCAGTCTTGTTGGGATGGACCTTTCTTTGCCTATTAGACAATATTATGTGGTACATTTTTATGCCACCCTTCTTCCAAGGAACTCAGAGCAGAATAAGTCATTTCCCAGTCTTCCATTTTATCATCACAACAACCCTGTGAGGTGGGTTAGGCTGAAAGTATGAGATTGGCCCAAGGTTACCTAGCAAGCTTCCATGGCAGCGCAGGGGTCTGAACCTGAATCACCCATGCCCAAGTCCAAACACTCTAACCACTACACCACTCTGAGTTAGTGCACCTTCACTCAACTTTTTTTTTTTTTTTTTTGCCATCAACTCACAGCAGATTTATGGCGAGCCTGTAGGGTTTTCAAGGCAAGAGACTTCAGAGGTGGTTTGCCATTGCCTGTCTCCGCATCACACCTGTGGTATTCCTTGGAGATCTCCCATCTAAATATCTGTCAGGGTCGAGGCTGAGAGGGTGTGACTGGCCCAAGGTCACCCAGCAAGCTTCCATGGCAGAGTGGGGATTCGAACCTGGGTTTCCCAGGCCCTAGTCCCGTGTTGGCGAACCTATGGCACGCGTGCCACTTCCGGCACGCGTAGCCCTCTCTGCCGGCACGCACGGTTCCTCCAAGCCGCTGGCCTTTCCGGCTCTGCCCCACCCCGGGTGATCTCCAACCAATAGAGATCAGTTTCCCTGGAAAAAAATGCCACTTTGGCAATTGGACTCTATGGCACTGAAGTCCTTCCCCAAACCCCGCCCTCCTCAGGCGCCACCCCAAAAACCTCCCACTCATGGCGAAGAGGAACTTGGCAACCCTAGCCTCTCCCTCTGGGCCCCCTCTGGGGGTGGTATTCAGGTTAAATTGCCGCATTGGCACTCGGCGATAAATAAGTGGGTTTTCGGTTGCAGTTTGGGCACTCGGTCTCTAAAAGGTTCGCCATCACTGCCCTAGTCCAACAGCTTTACCACAACACCACACTGGCTCTCCTTCACAAAGATAGGGAATGTTGCTTTCTCTCGCTGGCCATTTCTATGGGCAACACACTATTTTCTGCATTGATAAGGACTGGCTACATTAGTACCCTTGGCTGATTCTTCCTCCTCTTTAGTTGGTACAGGCTATACCTGTTCTACCAGCTATGAGAGGGAGAAAGATTAAGGACTTCAAACAGAAGATACGTTAACGATCTTGTTTGTCTTAAACAGGGATAGCACTTTGATCATGAGATCTGGAAACATTATCAGTCTCTGAAAATCTCAGCATTCTTTTCACAGGACAGCGGGAGCAACCATACCAGGTTTCTACACAGTCCCGAGTTTAATTACAGTCACGCTGATACCTAGATTTTGTAAAACAGCATTTTTAAGTGTGCTGGATTTCAACACAGCTGTTAGCATCTTGGCACGTTTAAAACCACCAGGCATCTGAAAAGAATGATTTCTCCCTAAAGGCTGGTTGCTATGCATCTCTGCGTTTGCCAATTTTTGAGTAATCAATGCTTTCAATACTAGATGTATCGCGGGGACTTAACCCATATGTTTAGGTATATGACTGAGTTACAGAAATAACTGAATAATATACAGAGGAAGTGCAATATAGGAACGCCATGACCTCACAATTACTCCATCTTTAAGGGAGGGCCCACAGCTCAATGGCAGATCACATGCAGAAGGTCCTCAGTGTAACTCTTAGCAACAGTAAAGAATCCCTGGAAAGACCTTTCTCTGCCTGAGACCAGTCGTAATAGACAATACCCAGCGTGGTGGATCAACAGGTTGGTTTGGAGCAAGGCAGCTTCATATGATCACAGGGACTCTCTAAAAAACACCCCAAGCAGATTTTAGAAACTAAGGAGCTGTAGTATAACATGAGAAGCGTCAGTCAAGAACTCGCAGTGACCGAGTGACGCAGATCTTCAACCCTTGCTAACAAATGATACCGTTATGGAATTTGCCAAACAGAAGCTACCATCGATATGGTAGCATTCTTAACTTCATGGGATAGGCAAAGGTGTAACAGACTATCAACTGACAATATTTGACTGGGAAAATCGACAGGCTTGCCAAACCCTAGCGGTTCCATGGAGCATGAGCTAGTTTACCAAATCAGAGGGGCTGTAGTTCAGCGGTAAAGCATCTGCTTGGTATGCAGAAGGTCCCAGGTTCAATCCCGGCTTCTCCAGTTAAAGGGACTAGGCAGGTAGGTGATGTGAAAGACCTCTACCTGAGACCCTGGAGAGCCGCTGCTAGTTTGAGTAGACAATGCTGACTTTGATGGACCAAGGGACTGATTCGATATAAGGCAGCTTCATGTGTTTAATGTGTTTAAGTCAGACTGAGTACCAGCTTGGTCCCATTATATTTACACCACGCCTTCATAAGAATAAGGAGCACCAGCATGGTGTGGTGGTTAAAAGTGGTGGACTCTAACCTGGAGCGCTGGGTTTGTCTCCCCACTCCTCCACATGAGCAAGGGACGCTAATCTGCTGAACTGGGTTGGTTTCTCCACTCCTCCACATGAAGCCAGCTGGGTGACCCTGGGCTAGTCACAGTTCTCTTTGAGCTTTCTCAGCCCTGCCCACCTCACAAGGCATTTGTTGTGGGGAGAGGAAGGGAAGGAGATTGTAAGCTGGTTTGATTCTCCTTGGAAGGTAGAGAAAATTGGCAAATAAAAACCAACTCTTTTTCTTCTCTGCCAATAGTTCTTTCTGTTAAATCAGCCTAAACAAAAGGCCCTTTACCTGTCTGACCTTTAAAGGAAAGTGTGGGGAAAACAAGAAGTGGCCCACACCACTCCCTATGGAAGAAAAGCAAGCACCAACGCTAAAAAAGCTCCAACGTTGACAAGATGCTTATTGACAAGAGGACAGCCAGAGTTTGTGCCAAATTCCTTGAGATACACATTCATTATTAATATAATAATTGTTCTGCTAGACTTTTGGAGTCCTTAATGTCCTCTGATTGTGCTGGACACTTGTCCAGAAAAAGCCAAAAAAAAAAAAAAGTTTCACGTCTACTACGAGGAACACAGAGAACAAAAATGAAATTTAAAAAGCATGCTACTAGTAGCAGACAGAGTTCAAATGGAGTAAGACTATCCCTAAACATAATTGTAAAAGTTGCACACATGCTTGTTGCTACAACTGCATTAAGCCAGGGTTGTCTAGTTCGCACCCTGTAGTTTTGTGCATATCTTTTCCAGTCATTGAATGGCACTTTGCACTGAATTGAGAGAGACTTTTTTGAGGGTTACACACGAGTACCGTCAGGACGCAAGTTCTGCAATGTCAGAAAAAGGATCTAGTGCGGGAAAAAGTGTATCGCCTGCAGATGCCAATGCAGCACAGCCTGAGCAAAAGTCCCATTCAAGATCCTTTTCAGATGTTGCAAACAAGCACTGTTAGCTGACTGAAGAAGAGACAAGACACATGTTCGGCCATACTTGTCTGTAGTATCTCAAGCCACTGGGCAAGGAGAGATGATGGAATCTCATTTTTTTACAGTGATCTAAGACTGAATAAAAATCTGGGTTGTCCAAGTGTCATTAAATAAATACACTAACAGATAAGCAGAAAAACACAAGGTATTTTTTAAAGGAACATATTGTTCGAACTGTCCCATTATTTATGTTCAAGTGTTTCACTTTATTTCATTAAAATGAGTACTGGCAGCCAATTCCCCAGAGAAGGTGGTTTGGGGGGGTGGGGTGGGGGTGCAGTCTACAAATTTTGGCTTAGCTGAGGAGCCCCGTGGTGCAGAGTGTTAAGCTGCAGTACTGCAGTCAAAAGCTCTGCTCACGACCTGAGTTCGATCCCGACGGAAGTTGGTTTCAGGTAGCCGGTTCAAGGTTGACTCAGCCTTCCATCCTTCCGAGGTCGGTAAAATGAGGACCCAGCTTGCTGGGGGTAAAGTGTGGATGACTGGGGAAGGCACTGGCAAACCACCCAGCAAACCAAGTCTGCCTTGGAAATGTCAGGATGTGACATCACCCCATGGGTCAGGAATGACCCGGTGCTTGCACAGGGGACCTTTACCTTTACCTAATCAGCCACTGGGAAGGAAGGCAGCATGGTATAGCCCAATCTTGTCAGATCTTAGAAGCTAAGCAGGGTTGGCCCTGATTAGTATTTGGATAAGAGACCACCAAGGAATGCCAGGGTTGCTATGCAGAGGAAGCCAGTGGCAAACCACCTATTTTAGTCTCTTGCCTTTGAAAATCTCATAAGGGGTCGCCACAAGTCAGCTGCGATTTGACAGCACTTTACACACACACACAATCAGCCACCAATTATCTGAAGCCACCAAACCCATCCCAAAGTCCACTGGCACATACAGAAAATTTGCAGGGGGTGAGTGGGATGGGGTAAAGAAGAAGAAGAGTTGGTTTTTATATGCCAACTTTCTCTACCACTTAAGGAAGAATCAAACTAGCTTACAATCACCTTCCCTTCCCCACAACAGATACCCAGTGAGATAGGTGGGGCTGAGTGTGACTAGCCCAAGGTCATCCAGCTGGCTTCATGTGTAGGAGCGGGGAAACAAATCCAGTTCACCAGATTAGCCTCCACCGCTCATGTGGAGGAGCGGGGAATCCAACCCGGTTCTCCAGATCAGAGTCCACCGCTCCAAACCACAGCTCTTAACCACTACACCAGGCTGGCTCTCATGTCTTTCTATGTCACTGATACATAGGGTCTTTCTAACATTCTGTGACCTGAAGTGAGGAAAGAAGCTCCAGGAGACCTTCGCCCATCATGCCAGGTGTTCCACAGAGTCTGAAGCAGAAAAGGAGCCTTCAGGAAGGCGACAGGGGCCATTTTCAGCAGGTGGCGGCCTTAGGATTGCCCTGTGCCACTCACAGGGCAATCCTAAGCAGAGTTACTCCACTCTAGATCAGTGGGCTTAGACTGGAGTAACTTTTCTTAGGATTGCACTGTTAGTTACTTACGTGCTGCTATCAATACACACAACATATATCATATGTAATAGTATAGATTACATATTATATTATTGTGTGTGTTATGTGCCGTCAAGTTGCTTCCGACTCATGGTGACCCTATGAATCAAAGACCTCCAAAATCTCCTATCTTTGGCAGCCTTGCTCACATCTTGCAAATTGAGGGCCGAGGCTTCCTTTACAGAGTCAATCCATCTCTTGTTGGGTCTTACTCTTTTCCTGCTGCCCTTGTATTAGATTAGATTATTATAGTATGTTATTATATATAATAATATATTTATTATATTAAATAATTAATAATTATTAATCTGCTATATTATTGTAATAATATAATATTATATATGTAACACAACATAGAGCCCACCTGATAAATTTCTACAGTTATAACACAGTAGTACAGCAATCATCTGAAACCCCCCCCCCAATAATTATTTTGATAATCAACACAACGACCCCAGCCTCTCTCCCCTCTGTGGGTGTTTCCTACACACCCTTCCCTGCCAAGCTGATTGCACAATGATCTCTGTAAAGCAGCACAATCCACATGGAACTGGATCGTCTTCACATCAATTTAGACAGGGATGGATTCCGGCAGCACCACCATGCTTTTGGCAAGATATTCCTAATTGCATTTGTGCAAGGGAGGAGAACAGCTTATTGCATCAAGCCGGAAGTGGGAACCGCTTCGCTCTCTGTCTGTAAGTAAACACCCCAGTGGGAGCTCTGACACGCAAGTAGTTCCTGTGTGGCTTTTTCGGAAAGCATTTTGACAGGGGTGTAGCAAAGACTGGCAGATCTGTCAGCAAAGTTTAACAGCCTGCTTTTGGATATATTGGCATTGCCAAAAAGAAAAAGCTGTGCATTTTAAGAGCATTTCATTTTGGTTACTTTTCTCAGACCTCATTACAAACTATAGCAAGGTTATTCACACAACAGTCACGGTTTTTTCCCTTTTTTCTTTTTTTTTTAAAGCTGAGGAATTTATGCCTTTGGCACACATACCAAGCATAAGGCCCACGTAATTATCCTAACAATAGCCAGTCAGTGTGTAGAATCGGTAAGGGAGTGTGAATTGCTCCTCAGGAATAATCACATGGGGCAGGGAGGGAAATACAATTATGGCCCCCCATAATTGAGCAGGGATGCCAAGAGCCACAATTCTGCCCTCCTATTACCCATCCACCCACCCCCGCAAATCTTGGTTTCCTCATTCACTTGCATGTTCAGGCTGAAAAAGCAAAGCCTTTAAAGAAAAGCAGATGAGAGAGAATAAGAGTTGGTTTTTATATGCTGACTTTCTCTACCACTTAAGGAAGAAACAAACCGACTTATGATCTTCCCTTCCCCTCCCCACAACAGGCACCCTGTGAGGTAGGTGGGGCTGAGAGAGCTCTAAGAGAGCTGTGACTAGCCCAAGGTCACCCAGCTGGCTTCATATGGAGAAGTGGGGAAACAAACCCGGTTCTCCAGTCAGAGTCCACCGCTCTCAAGAAGCCATGAAGAATATCCCCCCCCACACACACACATCTTAAATGGAAATAGTAGTTGCATGTGATCAATTTTGGATCAGTGATACGGTGGGCGGGGGGGAGTAGACCTAACTTTTCTCGATCCTTCCTTACGCAATATCTCCAATTGAAACAGACTGTCCCCTGGCTTTAATTAGCCTAGGAGAAAGAAGGGGGGAAACAGAGAAAAATATGGTTCCTATGAGCATGTACAGAGTGCTCATCCTTGAGTAACCACCTCCAATATTTGTATTTTCTGAGTTTGGGGGCAGAGCATCCCGGGAAGAAACACAGTTCAACCCCACTGCCTTTTTGGGGAGGGAGGGAATTCAGTTGGACTTTGCAGACTTTATCCAGGAGGTACCCATCTATTTAATTCATGTTTGGTTTGGCCTGAACTCCTCAAACCGCACAGGCCTGCTTGGAGGTGCATATTTTTAAAGCAGGGACTTAAAATAAACTCACAGCAAACCACAGATTGTGTCAGTGGTTGTTGCAACCCCCCTTCTGTCAGCGCAGTAGCACCTTATACAATGGAACGGCTTTTCCCATTTGTGGTGGCCTGATTTTTTCCAGTTCCCCCCACCTGCTGCAAACCTCCTCACTTCTTCACCACACTGTCCCTTTGGGTCCACCCACTCAATTGAACATGGTGTGGGAGGCTGCAGTGAAGAGAAAGCTGCCTTCCTCTAGAACAACTCTGCTCATGCTCCTTAGTATCCATGCCCAGAAGTTTATGAACGATTCCTCTTCCTTGGTTCAGAGTATATATTAACAGTTTGTTTTCTGGATTCATATTGCACACAGTTTTACTGTATGTCAATGGGACACACAAGATCTGAAATCAGGATTTCCTTTTTTTAACTGAAAGCAACCATGGGGGGTTGAATCAGGCTGGGGAAGATGTGCTGAAGGAGAACCATTTAATTGTACCTCTCCATTTTTCCAGTCTAAAGGCAAGCACCTGTATGCACGTCTCTTTGAACATTTTTTTACGGGTAGGACAAGAAATCCTAAACAGAAATCTGTCACATCCACTTAAGCCTTCAATGAAGCTTCTCGGCCAGGCCGTAGCTCACTGGCACTGCGTAGACTTGGCATGTCTAAGCTCTCCCTCCCATCCCAAAGGTCCAACATTTCTGGTTTATTCATTTTGTTAGACTTCTAGCCCTCCCTCCCCAGCACATGCCGGGCTCAGGGTGGCTCACAGAATAGAAATATATAATAAAGAATCATAGACTTATAAAACCAAATAATTTAAACAGTCCTATAAAAAAAATATAATGATAAATCAGCTATTCCCAATGGTGCTTGGCCTGTGATATAAGGCCTGCAGGTAGGTCACATAAAAACGTAAGAAAGGTCATGATCAGACCAAGGTCCATCAAGTCCACAGAGTGGCCAACCTGGTGCCTCTAGGAAGCCCACAAACAAGATGACTGCAACAGCATTGTCCTGCCTGTGTTCCACAGCACCTAATGTAATAGGCATGCTCCTCTGATCCAGGAGAGAATAGGTATGCATCATGACTGGTCTCCATTTTGACTAGTAGCCATGAATAGCCCTCTCCTCCCTGAACATGTCCACTCCCCCCTGAAAGCCTTCCAAGTGGGAAGCCATCACCACATACTGGGGCAGGGAGTTCCACAATTTAACTATGCATAGAATGCACAGCCTGCAGATGAAGTGGAAGCTTTCCAGGCAGGGTGGAGTGGGATAGGAAGGCCAGCATTAATAAAGAAACCGTAGGTTCAAAGGGCTTCTGGCACAAGAGTTAGAAAGGTCCGCTAAGATTTTACAGAGCTGCAGGCTAGATAATCTTAGTATGATAAAGGATGCCACCACATTTGGTGCACAGGCCGTATCCATTGGAGAGCTCAAGTTTATGCCATGATGTCTCCCCACTTAGGGCGAAACTGCCATTGTCTTTGTTTCCCTCCCTACCCTACAAATGAAATTTGATAGGAAGATTATTATTGAAACTGACACCCGGGTTTGTCAGTTGCACAAAAATGGCATCTATTGATTCAGTACTGTAAAAACAGATGAGAGAAAACCAAACCACTGAGGAACATCGGAAATATAAAAGGGCTACAAGAAAAGATGCCCAACGGTAACATACAAAAACAAAAAGCAAAGGGCCAGTTTATGCATCCCTGCTTATAATTCACTGAAGAGAGTATCTGATGATATGCAGAATCATGTTGCTGGCTTACAACGAATCAACTGCAGGATCAGATTAAAAACCAAACACGCAAAAGCCTAAAGGGTTATGATGAGTTGCCCCATTTCTACCCCAGCCATCCTGTAAGGGGCATGAGGCGGCTTGCATAGGATCTCCTCCCACAACTCTGCAAAGAAGGCAAGGCAACAACCGGCCACTTGGCTAAGGCTGCTTGCTCTCCGGGCTTCCTGTCCAAGTGGGAATCTGAACTCAAATCTCACTGGATCCAGTTCGGCACCTTATCGACGGCAAGAAGCTGCCAATTCCAGTTTGTGCTGGACTGCATGAAACAGCCCTAAAGCTCGTTTTCTTCCTGGGAGCCCACAGAGTGACCCTAAGGAGAGCCACTCCAGTCTAAGCCCGTTCATTTCAATGGGCTTAGACTGGAGTAACTCTGCATAGGGTTGTGCTGCTAATCTCCTCTCCCACTAAAGCTCAGTGCTTTCACTGATTCAACCCCCGGCAGCCGGCCAACGCTCTGGCGCAGATGACATCGCTCTGCTTCTGAAGTTACACAGACCTGGGCCTGGACAGAATAAAGGACGGCCTGGGAACTTCATCCAGGCAGCTCTAAGCTCCTTGGAAGAAGGGTCAGTGCACCAGGGAGTACAAGAAATACACACAAAGGCAGGGGTACGCTGAACGCTGCAAGTCAAGAGCACAGGGGAGTGGGAGAGTCAAATTTAAGAGCTATACCTGTATTTTATATACTTCTGTATTTAAAAAAACAGCATTCCAAGATAGTGTAGTGGTTAGAGTGCTGGACTCGAACCTGGGAGACTCCAGGTTCAAATCCCCACACTACCATGGAAATTTACTAGATGGTCTTGGCCCTTTGTCAACCTAACTTATCTCACGAGGTTGTTATGAGAATAAAATGGAGGAGAATTATCTAAGCGGCTGGTATCTGACCAAGGCAGCTTTGACTCTCAACAGCTAATATCCCCAAAATCTTGCTGGTCCCTAAGGGTGCGACTGCATTCGAATCTAGGTATTCTACTGCAGTCCAACACAGCGACCCTCTGAAACTGAGTTGCTTTAGGTCCCTATGGGGGAGAAAGGCGGGGTATAAATGAAGCAAATAAAGAAACCATGTTTCATAAGAGAGCGAAAGATACCACTTTTGCATTTTTCTAGCCTAGGTGGCCTCTCCCCTTAAAGCCAGAACTATGTTAATCAGAGGTGAGGAAATAAACTCTGCACATGCTTAGATACCACCCTGTCCCACCATTCACAGAGTTCCAGACATCGCAAAGGAGGCTGAGGCTTGGCGGCTTCTCCAGTGCCGAAAGCCCCTTTCTCCTTCTCACCAAAACCCCATTCCCCTCCGGACTGAAGCTATCGCTTGTTCTCCAACTACTGGTGAAAACTTTGCTGGAGAGATGCGCTCAGTTCTATAAGCTGACTCCGAAGAAAGTCCCAACGTGTTCACTGGGGTTGACTCCCAGGTAGGTAAGCGTGCGCAGGATTGCAACCAACCTCAGCTGCTGCGAGTGCACCAGATTTTAAAGCCATGGCAATCAAAATAATAGAGCCTCCCCCCACACACATACACACAATTAGCATTTGCAAAGAGATTCCAGAGCTAAGCGGTCTCGCTCCCTCCTCCATCCCCCCAAGACTTTATCAATAGAAAAGATCAAGAGACCAGTAGTACCTTAAAGACTTAATAACATTTCTGGCACGGTACGAGGTAAACTTGGGCTCCAACAACACCGCGCTCCCTCCTCTTCCTCTCTCGACCCCCCCCCCCAAGTCTTTTTAAGTAGAAAAGAGCAAGAAAAGATGTAGCTCATACCCTGCCAGAAAATTTGTTAGTCTTTAAGGTGCTACAGGACTCTTGCTTTTTTTTTTTTTACTGCTACCTTAAAGACTAACACTTTTCTACTGCTAACTTAAACACAATTGTAGAATTGTGCCCTGCCGGAAAGGTTATTCCCAGTGGGTCGCCGTGTGAGTCTGTCTGCAGTAGCAAAAAAGAGCAAGAGCCCAGTAGCACCTTCAAGACTAACAAAAATATTTTCTGGCAGGGTAGGGGCTTTCGTGAGCCACAGCGGTGGCTACGGGACTCTTGCTCTTTTCTACTGCCAGAAAGGTTGTTCGTCTTTAAGGTGCTATTGGACTCTTGCTCTTTTTTTTTTTTTTTTACTGCTGCCTTCAAGACTAACACAACTGTAGAAGTCAAAAAGGGCCAGAGTCCAGTAGCACCTTAAAGACTAACAAAAATACTTTCTGGTAGGGTGCGAGCTTTCGGGAGCCACAGCTCCCTTCTTCAGATACAACTGTAGAAAAGCGTTAAGTCCTTAAGGTCCCGTTAGTCTCGAAGGCAGCGGGGGGAAAGAGCAAGAGCCCAGCGGCACCTTAACACCAGCAACGTTTGGGGCAGGGGCGCGAGCCACAGCAGCGGCTAGGGACAGACCCCCCCCCTCCCCTTGTCCCGGGGAAAGGACGAAGGCGCCCACCCGCAAGCGGTGGGAGGGGGCGGCGTGGGGCTGCGACTCTCCCGCGGGGCCGAGGGGAGGCGGGGGGCCCGGCCGCTCCTTACCGCCGTCGAGCCCGAGGAAGTGGCGATGTAGACCTTGATGACCATCGTGGCGGCGGCGGCGGGGTGGCCCGAGCGAGCGAAGGCGGCAGGGAAGGATGCAGGGAGGGAAGGAGGGAGGGAGGGCGGCGAGCGCGCCCAGGCGAGGCAGGCAGCCCGCCCGCCCGCCTGCCTCCCCGACGCCCCGCCTCCTTCGACGGCCGGGCAGAGGCGGCGCTCGCTCGCTCGCTCGCCGGCTCCCCAGCGCGGAGGAAGCGCGGCCAGGGGCCAGGGGCAGCCGCCCTCCTGCGATCCCGTCCCCAGCCATGGGCCGCGCCGGCTGCGCTGCTGGGGGGCTGCAGGCAGGCGGGGGGGGGAGGGGGAGGAAAAGCCCCTTTGTGCTGCTGGGGGGGCTGCAAGCAGGGGGGAGGGGAGGAAAAGCCCCTTTGTGCTGCTGGGGGGGCTGCAAGCAGGGGGGAGGGGAGGAAAAGCCCCTTTGTGCTGCTAGGGGGCTGCAGGCAGGCAGGCAGGGGGGAGGGGGAGGAAAAGCCCCTTTGTGCTGCTGGGGGGCTGCAGGCAGGGGGGGAGGGGGAGGAAAAGCTCCTTTGTGCTGCTGGGGGGGCTGCAAGCAGGGGGGAGGGGAGGAAAAGCCCCTTTGTGCTGCTGGGGGGCTGCAGGCAGGCGGGGGGGGAGGGGGAGGAAAAGCCCCTTTGTGCTGCTGGGGGGGCTGCAAGCAGGGGGGAGGGGAGGAAAAGCCCCTTTGTGCTGCTGGGGGGCTGCAGGCAGGCGGGGGGGGAGGGGGAGGAAAAGCCCCTTTGTGCTGCTGGGGGGGCTGCAAGCAGGGGGGAGGGGAGGAAAAGCCCCTTTGTGCTGCTGGGGGGCTGCAGGCAGGGGGGAGGGGGAGGAAAAGCCCCTTTGTGCTGCTGGGGGGGCTGCAAGCAGGGGGGAGGGGAGGAAAAGCCCCTTTGTGCTGCTGGGGGGGCTGCAAGCAGGGGGGAGGGGAGGAAAAGCCCCTTTGTGCTGCTGGGGGGGCTGCAAGCAGGGGGGAGGGGAGGAAAAGCCCCTTTGTGCTGCTGGGGGGGCTGCAAGCAGGGGGGAGGGGAGGAAAAGCCCCTTTGTGCTGCTAGGGGGCTGCAGGCAGGCAGGCAGGGGGGAGGGGAGGAAAAGCCCCTTTGTGCTGCTGGGGGGCTGCAGGCAGGGGGGGAGGGGGAGGAAAAGCTCCTTTGTGCTGCTGGGGGGCTGCAAGCAGGGGGGAGGGGAGGAAAAGCCCCTTTGTGCTGCTGGGGGGGCTGCAAGCAGGGGGGAGGGGAGGAAAAGCCCCTTTGTGCTGCTAGGGGGCTGCAGGCAGGCAGGCAGGGGGGAGGGGGAGGAAAAGCCCCTTTGTGCTGCTGGGGGGCTGCAGGCAGGGGGGAGGGAGGAAAAGCCCCTTTGTGCTGCTGGGGGGCTGCAGGCAGGGGGGGAGGGGGAGGAAAAGCTCCTTTGTGCTGCTGGGGGGCTGCAAGCAGGGGGGAGGGGAGGAAAAGCCCCTTTGTGCTGCTGGGGGGGCTGCAAGCAGGGGGGAGGGGAGGAAAAGCCCCTTTGTGCTGCTGGGGGGGCTGCAAGCAGGGGGGAGGGGAGGAAAAGCCCCTTTGTGCTGCTAGGGGGCTGCAGGCAGGCAGGCAGGGGGGAGGGGGAGGAAAAGCCCCTTTGTGCTGCTGGGGGGCTGCAGGCAGGGGGGAGGGAGGAAAAGCCCCTTTGTGCTGCTGGGGGGCTGCAGGCAGGGGGGGAGGGGGAGGAAAAGCTCCTTTGTGCTGCTGGGGGGCTGCAAGCAGGGGGAAGGGGAGGAAAAGCCCCTTTGTGCTGCTGGGGGGGCTGCAAGCAGGGGGGAGGGGAGGAAAAGCCCCTTTGTGCTGCTAGGGGGCTGCAGGCAGGCAGGGGGGAGAGGGAGGAGGAGGAGGAGGGAAAAAAAGCCCCTTTGTGCTGCTGGGGGGTGGCAGGCAGGCAGGGAGGAGGAGGAGGAGGAGGAAGAAAAGCCCCTTTGTGCTGCTGGGGGGCTTCAGGCAGGCAGGGGGGAGGAGGAGGAAGAAAAGCCCCTTTATGCTGCTGGGGGGCTCCAGGCAGGCAGGCATGGGGGAGGAGGAGGAGGAAGAAAAGCCCCTTTATGCTGCTGGGGGGCTCCAGGCAGGCAGGCATGGGGGAGGAGGAGGAGGAAGAAAAGCCCCTTTATGCTGCTGGGAGGCTGCAGGCAGGCATGGGGGAGGAGGAGGAGGAGTGAAGTGCCTATAAACTTCATTTATGGGAAAACATATATTCTTTCACATGTATGTACCCTCATAGCTTTATGAGGTGCTATGCTCAAGTATAAGAGCATAGCATCAGGCACATATACATTCTGCACACATATGTAAAGGCAATGCCCCATGTATAAGGGGCAAGAGAACTAATCTTTGGTTCATATTCACTAGTGTGTGAATTTGAATTAGCATAAGCTGGCAGCCATTGCTATGTGGTGTCAGTGATCTCATCCTGCAGGCCTGGTACAACCAGGCTCCTTCACAAGGCCTAAGACCAAGTGATTTAAGACACCAGAAGTGTCAGAAAGGAATGTTAAGTTTCGGTTCTTCATGTAGCCACCTAAATCCCCGCCTCAAACCACACTGATAGGCCTATGCTAATCCAAAGGTGTCCATCATTGGGTCTTTGTGTATCTATGCTCTATATTACATATATTGTAACACCCCTGACCAGAGGTTATAAATGTTGCTGCAATCCTTTGTTCTGGTGTGTGAATTGGCCTGCACTTTGGGGCAATTACACCCGACTGCTTATTTTGTCCACAATAAACAGATTGTTTAATCTTTCAACCTCCTACTGTGTGGTCGTTATTGGGAATTAATACAATAACACAGGCACTTCAGGAGGAGGAGGAGGAAGGGAAAAAAATATACTGCAGACTTGGCCAACCTGAGAAATCAGCAGTGGCTGAACATAGACTGACCCAAACAGGACACAGGGTCTTATTCCAAGACGCTGAAAGACTGGACAATTCTGCCAACTATTTTGTCAGATTACACAAAGAAGCCATTGAAATTCATAAACATCAGCACAACTTTAACAGAAAAGAAGAGCGTTTAAGAATGAATAAGGCTTGGCTTCCTGTCCTGAAAACCTCCAGACTAACAAAGACTACAGTCTACAATAGCCATGCAGATTAGCTTTGGATTTCACACATTAACAGATCACTTCAGGATACAATGGTTCCATATTAACATACCACACCCTTATTAGCACATTATCTTGATTCTTACAGGACAATGATTAGCACATTACCTTTGATACTTTTTGCAGGACAGTGATTCAGCTCAAACCCAACCCCTTTCTGACTATATATTACTCTTCCTACACACTTGACACTGAAGGGCAGTGTCCTTCAGTGTTACTCCTGTGAAGATGCCGGCCACAGCTGCTGGCGAAACGTCAGCAAAGAAAATACCAAGACCACGGTCACACAGCCTGGATAATCTACAAGAACCAAAAAGCCCCTTTGTTCAGGGCTGGTTGGTGGCCCCTTCTCCTACCCCACCAGGCGGAGCAGAGCGATCCGCTGCCTCTTGGGGCAGCCCCGCCAAAGCGGGTGTGCTTACCGCGGGCTTACTCCTTTGTGTGTGTGAGAGTCCCCAACCTAGCTGGGCAAACTTCGCCAAATCAATTGCTCAGACTTGGATGCAGAAACAAAAGATTTATTGAAGGCTTCAGATAGAGAAGACAGGCTCATGGATTCAAAGTTGCGAGTGACTAGCTTATCGGGGTTACAGTATTTATCTACTACAGGGCACGAAGGTTCACACGCATGGGAGGCATGGGAGGTACAAGGCAAACCGGTGCAGCATAAAACATCAAACAGTCCTAGAGAGACAGTGAGGGCTATCTGCATTTCAAGGCCGGACTCAGCCCGAGGGAGTGAAGGCAGAAAGCACAGCAGGGGAGGAGAGGTGGCACCTGGGCAAGAAGGACGAGGTGGGGGACTCAGGAAGATACACAGAGGTGCGAACTGCTTGTACGAGTTCAAAGGGGTAGAGATAGAAACAGATAAGAGCCAAAACCAGATGGCCCTCACATTCTGCCCCCCTTAAGGCCCCCCTCCCGCGGGTTCGGGAGGTCGAGGCTTCTCGGGATAAGCGCAATGGAATTCATGTACGAGCCGGGGGGCGGCCATATGGGGGGCTGCAACCCATTCATCGTGCGCGGCGCCTAGATGTTTCCACCGTACAAAGTAAAACAGCTTTCCCTTTTTCCACTTGGAATCCTAGACCTTGGATACTTCCATGTGGGTATCCCCTCCCACAACAGTGGGCACTTCTGGCTTGGAAGGGGGGTGGAACTGGGGAGCGGAGACGAACGGTTTGAGCAGACTGATGTGAAAAACGGGGTGTACCCCGCGAAGAGTTTTGGGAAGATCCAGCTCCGCAGTTACCTCGTTAATCACCCGGGTAATGGGGAAGGGGCCCACATAACGGTCACTGAGTTTTTTACAGGGTCGGAGGGAACGCAGATTTTTCGTGGAAAGATAAACCTGTTCTCCCACCCGGAGTTCCCATCCCTGTGAACGGTGTTTGTCAGCCTGTTCCTTGTATTTCCGCTTGGCCCGTTCAAGGTTCTTCTGTAGCCAGGGCCAAGTGGAACTGACCGCCTGTACCCATTCCTGCATCTCGGGCACTGCCTCGAGTTCGGGGGAGACGGGGGCGGCACCGAAAGGGCCGAAATCGGTTCCGTATACTACACGGAAAGGACTAAACCCCGTGGAGGAGTGGGGGGCGTTGTTGTATGCGTATTCGGCGAAGGGTAACAGGTCCACCCAGTCGTCCTGATGGTAGTTGACATAACATCGGAGGTAGCACTCGACCACGGCATTCACCCGTTTGGTTTGGCCATCAGTTTGCGGGTGGTAGGCAGACGAGAGACCCTGTTCCCCCACCCCCATAAGCTTCAGGAAGGCCCGCCAGAATTTGGCAACGAACTGGGCCCCTCTGTCGGAGAGGACCTTCCTAGGGATCGAGTGAAGCCTGAGGACATGGGTGACAAACATTTTGGCCAACCCCTGCGCCGACGGGAGTCCAGCGCAGGGGACAAAGTGGACCTGCTTGGAGAAGAGGTCTGTAACAACCCACAGTACGGTTTTGCCCCTGCTGGGGGGTAGATCGGTGACAAAATCCATGGCGATCACTTCCCATGGCCGGGTGGGGATCTCCAGGGGTTTCAGAAGCCCTGGGGTTTTGCCCCCCCTGTTTTTGGCAGTGGCGCATGTGGGACAACTGCGAACGTACAATTCTACATCCCCTCTCATGCCCGGCCACCAGAACTGCCGCCGTACCAAATGCAACGTCTTGACAAACCCAAAGTGACCGGCCAGCTTGGCTCCGTGGACCAGTCCCAAAACCTCCCTGCGAAGAGAGGCTGGGACATAGAGTTTCCCTTCCTGCACCCACCAGGACTCTTGCTGTTCCATACCGGAAGGGAGCGTCTGCTGCTCCGCTTCCTGTAGGGACGCTTCCCGGAGGCGTTGCTGGAAAGCCTCCGGGATTCCCTTGAGCGAGGGACCACTGGGGTGGCGGGTTTGAGACCGGGTGGAGACCGCCAAACCCGGGATCTCTCCCCTTTGCTCAGGAGTGAATAGAGAGTCCACAGGACGGTCAAAATCGTTGCGGTACTGGGGCAGTCGGGATAGAGCATCTGCTAGGGCGTTTTCCTTGCCGGGTACGTGTTTGAGGGTGAACCGGAATTTGGCAAAGAATTGGGCCCAACGTATTTGCTTGGCGTTGAGTTTTCTAGCCCCTTTGAGAGCCTCCAGATTCTTGTGATCAGTACACACTTCAAACGGGAATTCTGCCCCCTCTAGAAAATGCCTCCACACAGTGAGGGCGTGCTTAACTGCCGCGGCTTCTTTCTCCCAGATGGCCCAGTTGATTTCGGACTGGGTAAACTTCTTGGAGAAATAGGCGCATGGCTTTAAAGCACCACCTTCGTCCCGCTGCAGGAGGGCCCCTCCCATAGCTACATCGGATGCGTCCACCTGGACCACAAACGGTTTGGTGCAGTCCGGGTGGGCCAGGACCGGTTCGGACGAGAAGAGTAGCTTCAAGTCCTCAAAAGCCTGTTGGCAGGGAGGGGACCACTGCAGTCGGGCCGAAGGCAAGGCGGCATTGGCACCCTTTCCCTTAGTGCGCAGAAGGGAAGTGAGAGGAAGAGCCACTTGCGCAAAGTTGGGAATGAAATTGCGGTAGAAGTTGGCGAACCCCAGGAACTGCTGCAGTTGCTTGCGCGTAGTAGGGGGTTCCCAATCTCGCACAGCCTGAACCTTTCCGGGGTCCATTTCCAACCCCTGGTGGGAGATTACATAGCCTAGAAAGGTAATGGAAGGCTGGTGGAATTCACACTTAGACACTTTGGCATATAACTTGTGGTCCCGTAACCGCTGGAGGACCTCCCGCACCAGCCGGACATGCTCTTCCATGGTTTCAGAATAAATGAGTATATCGTCCAAAAATACCACCACCCCCCGAAACAACAAATCATGTAACACTTCATTGATTAACTGCATGAACACACTCGGAGCCCCAGAAAGTCCGAACGGCATGACTAAGTACTCAAACATGCCAAAACAGCTCGAAAAAGCCGTTTTTGGTTCGTCCCCCTCTTTTATGCGGATGCGGTGATAGGCTTCCACTAAATCCAGTTTGGTGAAAATCCGGCCCTCCTTCAATTGTGCTAGCAGGTCTGGAATGAGAGGGAGGGGGTAAGCGTTAGACTGCGTGACAGCGTTGAGCCTCCGAAAGTCAATACACAGTCTTAAGTCTCCCGTTTTCTTTTTGACAAAAAAGGCGGGGGCGGAGTACGGAGCTTTGGAGGGGCGGATGAAGCCCCTCGCCAAGTTAGTGTCCAAATAGTCCCGCAACACTGCCTTTTCACTGGGACTCATGGGGTACACCTTTCCCTTGGATAACTTGCCGTCTCCAACTATTTCAATCGCACAGTCGGTCTCCCGGTGCGGTGGCAGTTCGTCACACTCCCGCACATCAAACACATCCGAATATTGGGAGTATTCCGAGGGTAGGTTGGGGATATTGGAAACGGGTCCTGGGGAACCCACTAGGGCGGCCGCCGGGGTCCCGGTCATGCGGTCCCTGTCATGCATGGCGCAGGGATCCTCTGGGAAGGTAAGGGTCCGCTTGACCCAATCAATGGAAGGGTTGTGGCCCCGTAGCCAGTTCATTCCCAGCACTACAGGGGCAACTATGGGGGCAATGGTAAAGTACAGCTGTTCCCAATGCTCCCCTACAGTCATGACTATCGCGGTAGTCCGGTGAGTGACAGGCCCCTTTTTAAAGTCACTCCCGTCCATCTGGGAGAAGCGGAGGGGACCCGGGAGGCGCTTGCGGCGGACTTGCAATTTCCGGGCCGCCTCCTCACTAATCAACGTGCGGGCGCACCCCGAGTCCACGAGCGCGGGGAATTCTAAAACTGGGCCCCCCGTGGGTAGTGAGAGGTGAACCCGAATATAAACATTATCTTCCTGGGCGCTTACCATCGGTGGAGCTCCTTGCACAAGGGACGGTGCGGTCTGCTGAGGAGCCCCCCTTACAGCAGACCGACGGCGTTTTTTGCCGGCACATCCCACTCTTCCTCCTCGCTGGACGAGGGGGACGAGGTGTTTGTAATCCGTGACTCGGCAGAGTCAGAGGTTGCACTGGCAATCCGGGGTCCCGATGGACCGGTCGAACTGGCGATCCCATCCAGGGCGTGCGCGTGTAGTGCCGAGGGGGTGCTCCGTCGTCCTGGAGCGTTGCGTCGGCGTCGCGGCTGACCCTCTGCGGGGGCTTTCTCTGGTTCGCTCGGGACGGGGCGAATGGAAGCCGGGCGTCCGGAGCGGGATGGGCATTGGGAGGCGAAGTGACCCTTTCCTCCACAGACCAGGCACACCCCTGCCTCGAAGCGCTTGCGGCGCTCCGCTGGCGTGGGGCCGCCCCCGCCTGGGGTGCGAGGGTCCCGGATCCCACTTGCCTTGTCTCCTCTTGGTTTGAAGTCGCGGCCGGAACGTTGCTTGGACAGGTTCAGGAGCTGCTTCCGATTTTCGATATCGGCAGCGTGGCGCACCCAACCCTCAACGTCAGGGGGGTTGCCTTGCATAAAGGCCCAATGCTGCAGGTCCGGGTTTAGGCCCTCCCTGAACAACTGCACCCGGGTAGCCTCACTCCAGTCCAGAATCCGACTCGACAGGGACTGGAACTCGCTCGCATACTGGGCCACTGACTTGGCCCCTTGGCGTAGTTGTATCAGAGCGGCTTTGGCCCGCTCCCCCAGGTTCGGGTCCTCGAACCGGTTACGGAGTGCGATCATAAAGTCATCCAAACTCCGTAGCACAGGGGAGCGGAGCTCGTACTGTAACACCATCCACGCGGCCGCTTCGCCTTGCAGGAGGGAGGCCACATACTGGACCTGAGACTCCTCGGAGGTAAAGGTCCTGCCCTGCTCCCGCATGAAAATGTCCACTTGGACCATGAAAAAGGTCAACTGGTCCCCCGACCCATCATACGTGATTTTCAAGTCCCGGCGGGCCGGGGTGCTGGGAGGAGGCGCAGGGGGAGCCGCCGGTGTCCCACCCGGAGGGTTACCCGGCGGGGGCTGTACCTTCAGCGCGTCCATGGCAGCAGCCATCTCCTCCATCACAAGCTGCATGGCATCTATGCGCTCCACCATCGCTTGGCGTTCCTCCTGCCACTGTCTCCGCTCCTCATCCATCAGAGCGTCCCGACGAGCGGGGTCGTCCTCGAACCCCGTACCAGTTAAGGCCAAGCGGCGGTGCTTTGCCTCAGTCCGGGAAAGCGACCAACCTTTCGGCGAATCCAGCCAAGTGTTAAAGGTGGTCTTGGGACGCGTGCCCGGACCCGGTCCCGGGTGGGGCATGCCTGGCACCTTCTGGTCCGGTTTGTCCTTCGGGGCCGGCTTGTCCGGTGCACCGCTTCCATCCGGCGAGGCCGGAGGGGTAGTTTTTTCCTCGTCGGCTGACATAGCTGTCCCGTAGGGTACAGGTGCAGAACGAAGAGGAAATGACTCGCAACTTAATGTGAGAGTCCCCAACCTAGCTGGGCAAACTTCGCCAAATCAATTGCTCAGACTTGGATGCAGAAACAAAAGATTTATTGAAGGCTTCAGATAGAGAAGACAGGCTCATGGATTCAAAGTTGCGAGTGACTAGCTTATCGGGGTTACAGTATTTATCTACTACAGGGCACGAAGGTTCACACGCATGGGAGGCATGGGAGGTACAAGGCAAACCGGTGCAGCATAACACATCAAACAGTCCTAGAGAGACAGTGAGGGCTATCTGCATTTCAAGGCCGGACTCAGCCCGAGGGAGTGAAGGCAGAAAGCACAGCAGGGGAGGAGAGGTGGCACCTGGGCAAGAAGGACGAGGTGGGGGACTCAGAAAGATACACAGAGGTGCGAACTGCTTGTACGAGTTCAAAGGGGTAGAGATAGAAACAGATAAGAGCCAAAACCAGATGGCCCTCACAGTGTGTTTGTCAAGCTTCCGACTCAGGGCTACCCTATGATTGAGGGTTACCGCACTTGTATTCCCAGCAATGTACTGAGAGTTTGGAAAATGTTATAAAAAAATACGGTTCACGCTTTCTATGTGTTCCCACCGTTGTATTAAGAGTTTGAAAACGTTTTTAAAAATACTGTTCGCACTTTCAGACTTACCGCACTTTGTATTCCCAGCGATGTTTGAAAATGTTGTAAAAAACATTGCTTTAAAAGGGTTTTTGGATACCACGGCTTATAAATGGTTGGAAGACGTCTTCACAGCTAAAGGGGCCAAACAGTCCGAACAGTACTTTTTATTATGTTTTCAAACTCTTAATACATCTGTGGGAATACATAGAAAGTGCGAACAGTATTTTTTATAACGTTTTCAAACTCTTAATACATCGGTTTGGAATACAAGTGCGGTAACCCCCTTTGTTTGGCCCCTTTAGCTGTGAAGACGTCTTCCAACCATTTATAAGCCGTGGTATCCAAAAACCCTTTTAAAGCAATGTTTTTTACAACATTTTCAAACTCTTAATACATCGCTGGGAATACAAAGTGCGGTAACCATTGTCCTCCAAAATGTCCTATCTTTGACAGCCTTGCTCAGGTCTTGCAAACTGAGGGCTGTGGCTTCCTTTGTAGAGTCCGTCCATCTCTTGTTGGGTCTTCCTCTTCTCCTGGTGCCGTCCGCTTTTCCTAGCATGATTGTCTTCTCCAGTGACTCTCGTCTTCTCATAATGTGACCAAAGTACGACAGCCTCCGTTTAGTCATTTTAGGTTCTAGGGTCAGTTCAGGCTTCATTTGATCTATAACCCACTGATTTGTTTTTTTGGCAGTCCACGGTATCTGTAACACTCTCCTCCAACACCACATTTCAAACGAGTCTACTTTCTACCTATCTTACTCCTTTAGGAAGGGGGTTTGTGCGCATTTCCTTGGGAGTAAGCCATGTGGAGCAACGAGGTGGCTGAGGCTCAAAGAAAGTGGAGCTTGGTTTGAACCAGGGACTCTCCATTGGGATAGCTCAGCCTCTGAGCCCTTGTGCTGGGCAGCCCTGTGGTGCTTTTGCGTGCATTTTATCTTGTATCATCATTACAACAGCCCAGTAAGGTAGACCAATATTATCCTCCTCCCACTGGAGATGGGGGAATTGAGGCTAGGAAGATGAGTTGCCTTAAAGCCACCTACGTGTAGGGTTGCTAGCGTGGTCTGGTGGTTAATAGCGGTGGACTCTAATCTGCTGAACGGGGTTGGTTTCCCCACTCCTATGCATGAAGCCAGCTGGGTGACCTTGGCTAGTCACAGCTCTCTTAGAGCTCTCTCAGCACCACCTACCTCACAGGGTGTCTGTTGTGGGGAAGGGGAGGTGACTGTAAGCTGGTTTGATTCTCCTTACAAGGTAGAGAAAGTCAGCATATAAAAACCAACTCTTTTTCTAACTCTCCCAGAGTTACAAAGAATCTCAGACTACAGAGATTAGTTCACCTAGACAAAGTGACTGTGTCGGAGAGTTGACTGAATGACATTATACCCTGCTGAGGTCCCTCTCCTTCCCAAAACCTGCCCTTCCCAGGATCCACCACCAAATATCCTGGAATTTCCCATCCTGGAGCTGGCAACCCTACCACCTAGTCAGGTCACGGCAGAACAGAGACTAAGATCAGCAGCATCCTGTAGGATTCTGTGTTGCATGTATTCTATTTAGAAAAAAAACTATCTTCTGCCCTGATTGGGATAGCCTGATTGTGTCAGATCTCGGAAGCTAAGCAGGGTCAGCCCTGGCTAGTATTTGGAAGGGAGACCACCAAGGAAGTACAGGGTCGCTACACAGAGGCAGGCAATGGCAAACCACCTCTAAATGTCTCTTGCCTTGAAAACCCCGCAGGGTTGCCATAAGTCGGCTACGACTTGACGGCAAATTTAAAAAGTCCTCTCTCCAGAGACCATCAGGCCAAAAAACCAAGTCAAGGGCATAAGAAGAGCATACAACAACTTTCATCAGTCTAAAATGGGTGTCAAACATAAAGCCTGGGGGCCTAGGGTTGCCAAGTGCCCGGTGGTGGCGGGTAAAATCCCGCCGATCCACTGGGCTGCCCGCTGGCCAGCTGATGGCCAGCACACAAGCATGCACCACTTTCGGGTAAAACCGAAAGTGACCTGGACACTCTGGCAATCTCGGATAAAACTCTACGGAAACCATAGAGTTTTGGCCAAGATCACTAGAGCGTCCACGTTGCTTCTGGGACACAGGTGCATCGTGTGGGGTGCGCCGTGCATTGCACCAGGCACGCGCGCGCCACACAACACAGCCACGGCGCCGGAAAGCTCCCACCAGTGGAGCTACGGGGTCTGGCAAGCCTATGGGGGCTGGATCCGGCCCCTTGATAGCTCTTATCCAGCCCGCGATCCAGCCAAGGCAGCCACACGCACGCACACACACACACTCCCGAAATTGTCAATTATCAAAGACTGTTAAAAAAATTTTTTAATTTCAATTGTATATTTCTTATTCTACATACAATGTTTGTATAACATACTTTTCTCATTCCCTCCCATCCCCCTCCCTAGCCCCACTCCTTCTCCTTGTAATTTTTAGTCTCTTGTCCCCAGCCACGGGCACAAAGTCTGGATCTTCCACCGAATGTCTTTTCTTCCTTCCACTGATATCCACTCTAAGTAGGTCTTCCATCTACTCGTGATTTCCCTGTTCTTATCTTCCCATGAAGTCTTCTGGCGCATCATCTCGACGATATCCGACTGTATAAATTCAAACAGTTGTGCCAGATCTCTATAGAGACTGTTAAATTTTTAAAAATACTGTAAACGTTTGTTTTAAGTAAAACAATTAAGTAAAAATAATATAGCAACCAATCTTTTTTTATTATATATTGTGCACAATTGTATTTAAAAACACAGGGCCTAAAATACAGGCTTCCTAAAAAGCACAAACATAGTTACAAATATAACCAGCACATAACAGCTGATGTTAGTACATAAAGTGACCAAAAACTGACCAGACGCTTTTTGGCCTTTTACAGGCCTTCCTCAGAGGTCATACATACACAATTTTACAATACACATCCTGACATATGCGTTGTACAAAGTAAAAATATTTACATAAAAGCCTTTTATTCTGTGTGGCTTTATGTTCAAATAGTTCGTCCATGTGCCTTAAAACATGGCTCACATCTTGTATATGGTGTCCAGCATTTCAGGATGTGTATAACATCAACAAACATGAAGAACAGAACTTGGAGAAAATGGCTACTTTGGAGGGTGAACTCTAGAGCATTATATCCCACTGAACTCTCTCCCCTTCCCAAACCCCTCCCTTCACACACCCCCCCCAAATCGCCAGTTTTTTCACAATCTGGAGCTGGCAACCCTATCCCTCAGTGATCCCTCCTTCCTGCCCTCTGTTTTAATTGCTGCATTTATGTTTTGGTATGTACGTTTTAGATTTGTTTTAATGGTGCACTTTTGTTTGGTTTTAAGGATTTTTAAGATGGTTTTTTTTTTAATTATTTATTATTTTAATCTGTTAGTTGCCTTGCTGGCCCTGAAGAGGGCAGAAAGGTGAGGTGTAATTTTTTAAAATAAATCCGTCTCCAGCATTAGTACCTTGCTCTTCTTCCAAGGAGCTCAGGAAAGCATACCTGGCTCTCCCCTCTTTTACTTTATTCTCAGAACAGTCGTGAGGTGGGTTAAGAGTGTGTGACTGGCCCAAGGTCACCCAGGGAGCTCCATGGCAGAATGGAGACTTGACTCCCCATCATCATCTTCTGACATTTTTCTAGTACCTAGGGTTGCCAAACTCCAGGTGCAGCCTGGAAATCTCTAAGAATTACAACTGATCTCCAGACTACAGGGCTAGTATAGTCTAGGGCTGTGGCTCAGTGGTAGAGCATCTGCTTGGCATGCAGAAGGCCCCAGGTTCAATCCCCGGCATCTCCAGTTAAAGGGACTAGGCAAGTAGGTGATGTGAAACACCTCTTCCTGAGACCCTGGAGAGCTGCTGCTGGTCTGAGTAGACAATACTGACTGATGGACCAAGGATCTAATTCAGTATAAAGCAGCTTCATGTGTTCATGTATACAGAGATCAGTTCCCCTGGAGGAAATGGATGCTTTGGAGGGCAGACTCTATGGCGTCACATCCCTGATGAGCTCCCTCCATTCCCCAAACTCTGCCCTCCCCAGGCTCCACCCCAAAATCTCCAGGAATTTCCCAACTTAGAGTTGGCAACCCTACCTGTACCTGAGAACTTTGTAACTGGAGAAGCCTGGGCCTTTTGCACCCAGTCTCCTTCCTTGCAAAGTGAATTAAATGAAATGTCTCTTAACAGGCTCATAGTGTTTTCCTTGCTATCACCGTGTCCTCCTTGTGTTTTTAACAACTAAGCAGAAATTCAGCAGATAAACCCATTTCTATAATGTTGGAAAAACCTTCACCAGGTGAATTTCTGCTTGTCTTGCAGCTGTTTCTACCCAGGCACCCTGCCAGGAAAAAAGGTGCTCATTGTTAATGAGGTACAGAAGGTGGATTGGAGCCATTTTTAACACATTATATACTTCAGCTTGTTGGGCCGGATTTAAAAGAACTATATAAAGAAGAAAAATGGGCAGATTTTTCCCCCCCTGGAAGCTTTGTGCATTAGCTGTGAGTCCATCACGGCTGATCGTAGACAAGTACCACTAACTCTCCCACTGGACCACCATCAGGACTTTAATTTCAATCCCGTTTCCAATTTCCTTGTTCATAACATTTCCTGAATAAGCACACATACCAATAGGCTTGTCTAATACGTTACACCTTTGCAATGAAATAGAGCTCTGATACCATCCAGGAGCATAGTCTTAAACTTCGGATTGTGCAGACCATATGCCTTTTGCGCTACAGAATGTATAGTTGCTCTAGGATTTAGGAGAGCCACTGTGGTGTAGTGTTAAGAGCGGCAGACAGACACTAACCTGGAGAGCCGGGTTTGATTTTCCCACTCCTCCACATGAGCTCTAATCTGGTGAACCAGGTTTGTTTCCCCACTCCTTCACATGAAGCCTGCTGGGTGACCTTGGGCTTGTCACAGTTCTCTCAGAACTCTCTCAGCCCCACCTACCTCACTAGGTGTCTGATGTGGGGAGGGGAAGGGAAGAGGATTATAAGCCCCTTTGAGACCCCTTAAAGGTAGAGAAAAGTGGGGTATAAAAGCCAACACTTCTGTGCGGTACCCTCAATACATATGTAAGGACACTAAGGAAGACCACATAACTTCAAGAAAAAGTACAGAGCATTGCAGAGGCAAAACTTACTGGGAAGAATATTTTTGCTCCATGCAGACAGAAATAAGAGTCTGTTATCAGTATAATCCATAACCTATTGTGTTATTAACATTTGTAACACTCAAAAGTCAACATATTTTTGTCCCTGGTTCATTCACAGAATGTTATATAGTATACTATCCATGTGTGTAATAGAGCATCATAGATTTTCAGAATTCATGAATGTATACTTAAGTATGCTTGTAATTTGATAGGAACAACAGAACTAATTAAAAAAAATCCAATTGTTTTAAAATTTGGGTTTATTTTGATTACTTTTTAAAATTAATTGAATGATTTTTGTCCACCGTTGTCTGCTTAGGGAAAACACTTTGTCAAGTGACAATTGTTTCTGCCATATGTGGAGGTAGGGAGGAGGGACATTCACATTTTGCCCAGCCTCTCTCACATTATAGAGTTGTTTTGGTTTTATTCATCTAATTAAGGATTTTGATCCCACCTTTCTGCCACCAGGGCACTCAATAACTTCCAGTGGAAACAAAATAAGCAGTTGTCCTTGATCAATATGTGATTAAAAACATATGAGTGGTAAGCTGCAGTACTGCAGTCCAAGCTCTGTTCACGACCTGAGTTCGATCCCAATGGAAGTTGGTTTCAGGTAGCCGGCTCAAGGTTGACTCAGCCTTCCATCCTTCCGAGGTCGGTAAAATGAGGACCCAGCTTGCTGGGGGTAAAGGGAAGGTGATGATTGGGGAAGGCACTGGCAAACCACCCTGTAAACAAAGTCTGCCTAGAAAACGTCAGGATGTGACATCACCCCATGGGTCAGTAATGACCCGGTGCTTGCCCAGGGGACCTTTACCTTTTAAACAGGATGGACTTTACCTGGAGCAAAAAAGATGTTAATGTAAGTGTCAGGCAAACCTGATTGGACAAGGAGCTTTTATGACTAGGGGGCTGCCACAAAAAGACCCCTCTCTCAGCTGCCTTACTGCTGAAGGAAAGCTTATAGGCAAGAAACCAACCCTAGTTCGTTCTTATGTCTGCATGCAACTATAATATTGTGATTTGTTATTTTTATGTGTAAAATTTCCTTCAATACAAAATGAAGTTACTATTAATGCAATCCAAAGCAGATTTACACCCTTCTAAAATCATTCAAATCAATAGGCCTAGAAAGGGATAATATTCCTTAGGACTGCACTGTAATTTTCCAGAAACCTAACTTTCCAAAAGCATGTGTCTTCAATCCTATGAAAAAATTAGGGCTTTAGTAATTAATATGTCTAAGGATTGACATGGTTCTGAGTGGAAAACAGATATTTTATATCCATTGAAGAATGGTCTAGAATAGTTTATTGTTGTTGAAGTTTAAATATCTAACCTAGTTTCAAAAATTGAGAACATTTATAATTAATTTTTTTAATAAAAACCTTTAATTACAGAGGCTATAAGAATCATTTTGTTGATCTTTATTTGCACTTATCACCCTTTATCCCTTTCGTTTTATAATAATATATATTTTTAAAAGAACAGAGAGAATTTAGGGCTATTTTGAGGATGGAAAAGTGGGTTCGATTTGTTACTTTCTGCAATGGACAACCTGTACAAAATATATATTGTTTTGATGTGTTTGCATTTGGTGTTATTTCCAGGACCATGCAGTCTAAATTATTTTTGCATGATTTCTTTGTGGCATCCCTGTCATATTCTCTATATAATTCAGTCTTCTGTTGTTTGAATGGAACAATTTTTATATACTTGGTACTTCTGAGCAGCTCACACCTGAGAACATCTGTTACATCAGGCGGATAGTTATAAGATGAACCAACGCTGGCTTTTCTGGAAGCCAAACTTCTTGGAACGATCAATGAGAATGGGCTAATTTTCCTAAACAGGAAATGTGCTGATAGAAGGGGGAGAGGAACCCTTTTGCTTTGGCAGGCTTTTGTGTTTCCTTTGTAAACATAGAGGACTGTTTCACTTCATCTGGAGAGACTGAAGGAGTTGCAGCCAAGACTATGTGCATTTTTCTCAGAAGTTAAGTATTGCTGTGGGTTAATCCTAGGGGAGTATGCATAGCATTGCACCATTATTATCCATTTATCAGCTTTTTAGGCATCAGTGTTCCCAGGGTGTGGATACAGGAGAAGGGTAAGCTGGATCCCTTTCTTTATAGGTTGGACTCTCAAAACTCACTCTGAACACATGAAGCTGCCTTCTACTGAGGACCTTGGTCTAGCCAGGTCAGCATTGCTTGCTCTGACTGGCAGCAGCTCTCCCGGGTCTCAGTGGTGTTGGCAACGCTGACGTACTTTTGTTCATAAAGAAATGCACTGAAGGTGATTTGCAGTTGAAGAGAGACTGGCAGTATTGCTTGCTCCAACTGGCAGCAGCTCTCCAGGGTCTCTGATTTAATTTTGTTCATAAAGAAATGCACTGGAGGCAATTTGCAGTTGAAGAGAACTTGACGATCTTATTATTTATTCTAGGGAAGTTGTGCTACTAGATATAGAGGGAGATGGTTAAGGGTTCTAGCTACATGGCTGGCAAGACGTAAGAGAGAGAAGAAGCAGTGTCCAAGCCTGGCAGTCACACACTGGGGCAAATGAAGCAGCTTAGCAGGTCAAAAGAGGAAAGTACAACTATCTCACTAATGGCCCCCTTGAGCAGCTGGCTTCTTGTACATTGACCCCTGCACACTTCCAGACGTTGGTGGCCTTTCATCTCCTCAATTACATAAGTATTTTAACTGGAGATGCTGGGGATTGAACCTGGGGCCTTCTGTGTGCAAAGCAGGTGCTCTCCTGTTGAGCCATGGCCTGTCTCATCTACTACAGTGAGGGTTTTTCAGACATCACTGGCTACAATGATGCCTTAACTGTAGGCCAACAGACACCACCATGCATATGCTTCTGCTGTGTTTGATACCATATGGTCCTAACTGCCGTGGCATCATGAAACCCCAATCCACTTGCCTACATGGATAGTGGGGGACGTTCTTACTTTCTGTGTACATTGATAAGCAAAACAGAACTTGTGTGTGTGTGAAGTTTCGTCAAGTAGCAGCCAACTTATGGCAGCCCAGTAGGATTTTCAAGGCAAGAGATTAACAGAGGTGGTTTTCCATTGCCTTCCTCTGCATAACAACTCTGGACTTCCTTGGTGGTCTCCCATACAAGTACTAACCAGGGCCGACCTTGCTTACCTTCTAAGATCTAAAAAATGGGGATGGGAGATGGCATTGTGAGGGGGAGGCAAGGGTAACTTTGGCTGGAGGGGCTGAAATCCTCAACATGCCAACTTGGGAATTGAAACCCATTGAACTGAGGAGAGGGGAGACACTTGCTTCTGGGTAAACATACACTGGGCTGCCAACCTCCAGGTACTCGCTGGAGATCTCCTGCTATTACAACTGATCTCCAGCCGATAGAGATCAGTTCACCTGGAGAAAGCGGCCGCTTTGGCAACTGGACTCTATGGCATTGAAGTCCCTCCCCTCCCCAAACCCGCCCTCCTCAGGCTCCACCCAAAATACCTCCTGCTGGTGGTGAAGAGGGACCTGGCAACCCTAGCTGCATGTGTGCTTGTATGGGATATTTTACAATGCATTTTAAGCTAGCTGTTGCAAGTTTTTGGCGCTTAACTGTAATGTCAATTCAAATCCTCAAGTCGATAATAAAAAGTTTGAACCTTTTGTCCATTTAATCTACAGGATATCCAGGGAAACAGCCACGGCTCTATGGTACAGAATGTGCTTTGCGTTACAGAACATCCTATACTTGGTTCCTGGCATCTCTAGCTGATGATTCCATGTGCCAGACTTTCCTTTGCCTGAGATCTTGGAGAGCTGCTGCCACAGTCAGAATAAATAATACCAAGGTGGGTGGGAGCAATGGTATGATGGCATAAGGAAGTATTGTATGCTCACCTCCCAGTGTGTAAACTCTACATATTTGAGGGGGACGAATTTGGTGCCAGTGAAACTCTTCTTCCCTCCATGCATATATGGCATAAAGACCACACCCTGTGACACAGGGTGCCCGAGATAGCCATCTGTCATATGAAAGGGATGGACAGGGATACTGATGTCTGCACTAAGGTTCTTGATATGTGTTCCTCTGCTGTAGAATCTCTCTGTTAGGACACAACATTTGTTTATTTTATTTATTTCCTTCACTTATACCCCACCTGTCTCCCCAGTGGAGACCCAAAGCAGCTGATATTGTTCTCAATACCTTTATATTCTAGACTAAATAAATTTCAGTAAATTGTCGGTATCACTTGACTCTCTTTAAATGAAAATATATACATGTTTAGTTGGGTGAACACATGAACACATGAAGCTACCTTATACTGAATCAGATTCTTGGCCCATCAAAGTCAGTATTGTCTACTCAGACCAGCAGCGGCTCTCCAGGGTCTCAGGCAGAGGTCTTTCACATCACCTACTTGCCTAGTCCCTTGAACTAGAGATGCCGGGGACTGAACCTGGGCCCTTCTGCATGCCAAGCAGATGCTCTAACACTGAGCCACAGCCCCTCCCCCAGGATCCTTCTCCTGTCCTAACAGTCCACTGAACAAAGTTTGAAGCCTTCCTCCATCCCAAGGAGACTTCCTCCACTGGAGGAAGAACCCGTTAAGCTGGAGGAATTTTCCTTAGGTTGGAGAGAGGCACCTTGGAGCATGGTTGGAGCCACCCCAGCAAATGTAAGGGGTATGTGTGTTCTGAGGTCTGTACGTGTGCAGCCCTATGTAAAAGATAATTATTATCCTCTAATTTGCTTAATTGGAGGAGAATGTCATTTTTTAGCTGAAACAAAATAGTAACAAAAGCATGCAGGAGAAACGGGCTGAAAATTACTTTTATACATTCTGTTTTAAGAATATTATCAAAAGTCTTCAGAAGGGGTTGGAAATAAAATATTTATGGATTTGTAGAGTGCACTTGGAGAATTACTTTGCAACTAAACAGAGACACCTACTGGAGCAGCAACAAACCTTCAGAGATGCCAGTGAAAGGAAGGGCTAAAACAGCTAATTAAAACAGCTAATGAGAAACAAAAAAACAGAATTGCAACAAGACAGAGCTGGTGTTTTTAAATCAACTACATTTTCTCACACTTGTCCAGTAGTTTTGACACATCATTATATCTAACACAGAATAGTAAAGACAGGCATGGTGTAGCAGTTACAATGTCAGATTTGGAAGTAAAAAGTAAAGGTGCCCTGTGCAAACACCAGGTCATTCCTGACCCATGGGGTGATGTCACATCCTGAAGTTTACTAGGCAGACTGTGTTTACGGGGTGGTTTGCCAGTGCCTTCCCCAGTCATCTTCTCTTTACCCCCAGCAAGCTGGGTACTCATTTGACCGACCTGGGAAGGATGGAAGGCTGAGTCAACCTTGATCTGGCTACCTGAAACCAACTTCCATCGGGATCGAACTCAGATCGTGAGCAGAGCTTGGACTGCAGTACTGCAGCTTACCACTCTGCACCACAGGGCTCCTTCAGATCTGGGAGACCCAGGTTCCGATCCCTACTCTGCCATGTAAGCTCACTGGATGACCTTTGGCCAGTCACACACTCGCAACCTAACATACCTCATAGGGCTGTTGCGAGAATAAAATACCGGAGAGAAGAATGCTGCAAGTTGCTTTGTGTCGCCATTGGGGACAAAAAAGGTAAAGGTAGTCCCCTGTGCAAGCACTGGGTCATTACTGACCCCTGGGGTGATGTCACATCCTGACATTTACTAGGCAGACTATGTTTACAGGGTGGTTTGCCATTGCCTTCAACAGTCATCTACACTTTACCCCCAGCAAGCTGGATACTCATTTTGCTGGCCTCGGAAGGATGGAAGGCTGAGTCAACCTTGAGCCGGCTACCTGGAACCGACTTCCGTCGGGATCGAACTCAGGTTATAGGCAGAGTTTTGACTGCAGTACTGCAGCTTACCACTCTGCCCCAGGGGGCTCTCTTATTGGGGACAAAGGTGGGGTATAAATGAAGTAAATAAATAGGGTGATTTCTGGTAATCCCAAGAACAGCACAATGTGGCAACTTAACAGACATAAGAAGGTATCTACATACATGGGGGAATCCCCAGATAGGCAGAAAAACACTACCTTATTAATTAACCAAAGGAAAAAGAGTACCACCTGATGAGCACCCAATGTGCTCCAGGGGGTACAGATGTTGAGAGTCAGCTAAAAGAGGCGAGGAGGGGGAGAGCTTAAAGAATCCTGAGGGGGGGGGGTTTCCAAACTGTTCCCTTAGCAATTTGTGAGCCTTCAGTTATTTAGAACCTGAATGATGAAACTAATATAACTCATGCTTACTTCTGTCAAAGTAAGTTAGGTGTTTAGATGAAAGATCAATGGCTACTGGGAGGCCCCATCTTCTCTCTCCCAGGTATGGTTGCCAACTTCACAATGGGAAATCCCTGGAGATTTGGGGGTGGATCCTGGAGGTGGTGGGGTTTGGGGAGGGGAGGGACCTCAGCAGGCTGTAATGCCAATCTATAGAGTTCGCCCTCCAAGCAGCCATTTTCTCCAGCTGAACTGGCCTCTGTAATCTGGAGATCCACTGTAATTCTGAGAGATCTCCAGCTCCCACCTGGAGGTTGGCAATGCCACTCCCAGGAAGGATGCGGTGGCGGCTCTTGACCAGGGGGAAGTGGGTTAAGTAAACAAACCTCAAAATTATGTGCAAATGAAAAATTAACTAAAAATTAATTTTAACCCTCCATTAATTAAATTATAGCAATAACGAATTATTAAGGAGCCCCGTGGCGCAGAGTGGTAAGCTGCAGTACTGCAGTCCAAGCTCTGCTCACAACCTGAGTTCCATCCTGACGGAAGTAGGTTTCAGGTAGCCGGCTCAAGGTTGACTCAGCCTTCCATCCTTCCGAGGTTGGTAAAATGAGTACCTAGCTTTGGTTCTTGTAGGTTATCTGGGCTGTGTGACCATGGTCTTGGTATTTTCTTTCCTGATGTTTCGCCAGCAGCTGTGGCAGGCATCTTCAGAGGAGTAACACTGAAGGACAGTGTCTCTCAGTGTCAAGTGTGTAGGAAGAGTAATATATAGTCAGAAAGGGGTGGGTTTGAGCTGAATCATTGTCCTGCAAAAAGTATCAAAGGTTATGTGCTAATCATTGTCCTGTAAGTATCAAGATAATGTGCTAATGAGGGTGTGGTATGTTAATATGGAACCATTGTATCCTGAAGTGATCTGTTAATGTGTGAAATCCAAAGCTAATCTGCATGGCTATTATGGACTGTAGTCTTGGTTAGTCTGGAGGTTTTCAGGACAGGAAGCCAAGCCTTATTCATTCTTAAACTCTCTTCTTTTCTGTTAAAGTTGTGCTGATGTTTATGAATTTCAATGGCTTCTTTGTGCAATCTGACAAAATAGTTGGTAGAACTGTCCAGTCTTTCAGCGTCTTGGAATAAGACCCTGTGTCCTGTTTGGGTCAGTCCATGTTCAGCCACTGCTGATTTCTCAGTTCTGGGACCAGCCCCAGAGAGACCCTGCCTGCATGGTGTAGTGGTGGTTTGGAGCAGTGGACTCTGATGTGGAGAACTGGGTTTGTTTCCCCACTCCTACACATGAACCCAGCTGGGAGACCTTGGGCTAGTCACAGCTCTTTTAGAGCTCTCTCAGCCCCACCTACCTCACAGTGTGTCTGTTGTGGGAGGGGAAGGGAAGGTGATTGTAAGCCGGTTTGATTCTACCGTAACTGGTAGAGAAAGTTGGCATATAAAAACCAACTCTTCTTCTTTTTCCCCCCTTACCACCATTGCTCAGAGTGGTAGCGGGCAAAAAGGGCTGCCAGCCAGAGGTCTGATGCTGTAGGAGACCTTGGAGTCTTACTACCAGGCCTGGACAAAAATGTAATGTGCCTTTAATAGAGGCTTAATGGGATGTTATTTATCTGGTGATACTATTCACCTCCAAGCCATGAATAACTTCAACTGCCAGTTTCCACACATTAAGCCTGCGTTACAGGGACAGGACATTTTTCTACAAGCTTGTTGTTAATCCTGTCTAACATGCTAATGTCCTATGCGTGTGTATGGGGAGGGTATGTAGCATTTGGTTAAGTGAACCTCCTGAGATCTGGAGGTCTGGGGGGAAAAATAGAAAAATTAGGAGGAAACAAATCCCTCACCAAGGACTCTTTTCCCCATTTTCCCAAAGGAACATCTGGGAATTTGTGAGGATCACTGAAAAAAAACTCCCAATGAAATGTTTTCTCTTTTGGAATGAATGAAATGCTTTTTGAGACAAGATTTTATTCACTTTGAAGTGTAATATGAATTTTTAATGTAAAACAATATAGAGAATTATAATTCTGTAGACATATACAATATTTTCAAGGCCATATTATTTAAATCGGACTAATTTTGCCAACAACTAGCATACTATGATGTGTATGATAATATACCATTGTATAGGCTTTCAGTGTTATAGTTTAACTTGAAGCCCAGATAAGCCATTAGTCCTGTTGTAACTGCATGAGACTGTTTCCTAATTTGTGTTTCCCATTTTCAACATTTTTTCCTTCAGATGCATGTGCTAAAGCAGCATAGGGTATGTCTATGTCTCATCTGTAAATAAATGACTTCTGTAACCCATAACATACTGTTTTAGTGTATTGCTTCCTCTCCACACTTTATGGATCAGTTTTAGCAAGCAATGTAAAAATCATAATTAACAATAAGTGTGCAATCCTAAGGGGAGGGGCTGAAGCTCCCGAGCAGCCAGCATGAGAGCCAGCGTGGTGTAGTGGTTAAGAGTGGTGGACTCTGATCTGGAGAACCGGGTTTGATTCCCCACTCCTCCACATGAGTGGCGGACGCTAATCTGGTCAACCAGGTTGGTTTCCTTGCTCCTACACATGAAGCCAGCTGGGTGACCTTGGGCTAGTCACACTCTTCTCAGCCCCACCTAACTCCCAGGGTGTCTGTTGTGGGGAGCGTAAGGGAAGGTGATTGAAGGCCGGTTTGATTCTCCCTTAAGTGGTAGAGAAAGTCAGCATATAAAAACCAATTCTGCTTCTTCTTCTAAGTACCCCTTTAACCCAGGTTAAAGGGACACTTACACTGTCCCCGGGGCAAACACGTCGGCACCAGGGAGCCACAGAACTGTGCCAGCCCCTGCCACCAGCGCAGCCACGCCAGCAGGGAATTTCTGGAAGGGAAAGCCCATGCCAGCATGGGGAGGGAGAGGGTGTTACTGGGGGTGGAGTTGCCTTTAGGCAGCTTCCTAACCCCTTTTGCCCCAGGAACGCCCTCTTGCACTGCGACATTGCTACACCACCTTTTTTGGTGGCATAGCCTCGCTGTTTCAGAGGGGGCATTTTCCAGTTTTTCTTTTTAAAATGCTTTTATTTTTCTGTTTTACCACCCCACCCCAGGATTGTGCTGCCTGCCAGCAAACACATATAGCAGATACCACCAGGCTCCCCAACATGTTATGACATTAAAAAAAAAATTAACAATTACCTTGAGTCATTATTTGCCAAACAGACAAATGCAATAACAAAAATCATCATTATTTTTTAAGCAAAGGGCAAAGGAAACAGATGTCATTAGCCTAATTACAACAAAAATTGTAAAATTGCCATTGATCAATAAACATATAAAACAAATGATATTTGGACAGCTTTGCCACAACAGAATTTGGCGTATCTATGAGTTACAGATTAGAACCAATCTGCCATAGCCACTGGTTTATACCTGTCCGCCCTGCCACATTTTTTAAAATCTCCATTAAAAAAATAAGAGTCAAATTTATGTACCCTTAAGCATATCACCTTTATTCATTTTGTCAAATTCTGATCCCACTGTTTACCTGTGAACTGGCTTCCTAAAGGAGTCACAGCAATCAAGATCTAGGACCAACAACAAAATTCAAGGCAACCCTGGAGGTTTTAAAGCAGAGGCTCGATGGCCATCTGTCAGCAATGCTGATTCTATGACCTTAGGAAGATCATGAGAGGGAGGGAATCTTGGCCATCTTCTGGGCATGGAGTAGGGGTCACTGGGGGTGTGGGGGGGGCGAAGTAGTTGTGAATTTCCTGCATTGTGCACGGTCTTATTCTAGATGACCCTGGAGGTCCCAACTCTATGATTCTACTTTGTTTGGGAAAGGGAGTCTCAGCTAGCATTTAACTGAGACGCCACAGCTTCTTCCTCCTGTCCCTCTGATGGCTCCATCAGTGGCCACTGCATGCGGGCCACTTAGTGGGGCAACATCCAAGGGGTACTTCCCATGCCAGAAGCAAAGTGAAGGTCTAGAGAAGGGCCATCAAACTCATTTATTACAAGGGCCGGATATGACATAAATGTTCCCTCTTGTTCAAGTCTTGCCCTTGAGGAAGGAAAGGCCCCTGAAACTCAGTTCCTAGCGTCTGATTGCACATGGGATGCATCCCTTGCTTCCAGCTGTACTTTTCAAGAACAGGAAAAGCCCTCTATGGATGAATGCCTCCAAGACAAGCAGGAAGGACTACAGGGTGTGTTCTGTAGGCCTTGCACACGTAAGATCCTCACCAAAACGCATGGAGGCTGCTCTGGCACAGGAGGGCAGCATGTACTACCCTAGGAGTATCCTTCCTATCTTAAAGATAGCCTCCGCCAAGTCGCTCAGGGAAGGGGAAAGCTACCTTACTAGATCTGTCTGTTAGTTTTGAGAACCGGTTGTCTTTTTTCTTGCCATGTTGGCAAGCTGTTTCTGATGATCTTTAGGTTCTGAGAATAATAAAGCGTGGTTACTTTTTTGAATTCAAATCTTTGCCTCCACATTCCCCCCCCCCCTCTAGTTTGTCCACAGATGTTACCCAAGCCTTACAGAAAGAAGTAGCAGACTTGCTCTTGAAGGGTGCTATTTCGGTAGTACCAGAGGAAGAAAAGGGGCATTGTTATTACTCCCACTATTTTCTGGTGGATAAGAAAGATTGGGGGGAAAGGCCCATTCTAGACTTAAGGGGCCTCAACAAATTTTTGGAAGTGAAGAAATTCAGAATGGTATCGATTGCAGATGTTTTGCAATTGTTAGAACACAATGTTTGGTTTTGCGTCGTTGATCTCAAAGATGCATATTTCTGCATTTCTATCCACACTGATTGCAGAAAATTCCTACGTTTTGTTTGCGGCAACAGCCACTACCAGTTTAATGCATTGCCTTTTGGGCTCGCGACAGCGTCTCTCGTCTTTTCTAAATGCATGGCTGTTGTTGTGGCTCACTTAGCACTCAATGGCTGCACAGTCTACCCTTACTTGGATGACTGGCTGTTTGTGGCCAAATCAGCTGACCAATTGCACTTAGTACCCTGGAGGATGTGGGGTTGAATTACACAAAATCCAGATGTCAGCCAACCCAGGATTTGGAGTTTATTGGGCAAAGTTAGATTCTACCCTTGGGAGGGTTTTTTTGCCCACTAAAAGAATAGTAGCCATATGTAAACTGGTTCACGCCTTCCAGTCCAACAGGTTCCAGAGGTTCCAACAGGTTCCAAAAGTTGCTTGGGTTAATGGTCTCTACAACGGCCGTGGTTGAACATGCTAGAGTGCATAAGAGGACCCTTCAAAATTGGTTCCTGAGGCATTTTGACCCCTTAACGGACAATCTAGGAAACTTTTTATTCCAAGAAGGGTTATTCGTTCCCTGCATTGGTGGGACTCATATGCTAACCTTTCTCAGGGTGTGTTGTTTGGCTGTCTAGCACCTCAGGTGTTTTTAACCACAGATGCTTCACTCTCTGGTTGGGGGGCTTCCTGTGAAGGACGTTCAGCCAGTGGTTTGTGGTCGCAGACTGAATCCAAGCTGCATATCAACCTCTTGGAGCTCAGGGCGATTAGATACGCTTTGCTCTTTTTCAGGCCTTGTTGCAGATCATGTCGTGCAGGTGGCCATGGAGAATATGGTTGCAAAATTTTATATTGCAAAACAAGGATGGACCGGGTCGCTAACCCTATGTGCAGAGGCCATGTGCACTTGGAATTGAGCCATAGCACACAACACCGTTCTGATAGCCATTCATTTTGCTGGGCAATGCAATATTGTGGCAGATGCATTAAGCAGGCAGACCACTACACACCACGAGTGGCAGTTGAATCCTGTCTACTTGGATCAGATTTTTCACAAGTGGGGCACCCCCCAAATAGACCTTTTTGCCACTCCGGACAATGCAGTTTGTCCCGAGTTCTGCACAAGAGCAGGTATAGGACGCCATTCGCTAGGCAATGTGTTCCAGTTCCCGTGGAGGGGCTCCCTGTTCTACATGTTTTCCCCCTTACCCCTGTTGAACAGGGTAGTCATCAAAATCAGGGTGGACGACACAGATTGCATTCTTATTGCCCCCTATTGGGTGCGCCGACCCTGGTTTCCCACGGTGATGGGTCTGGCCAAGGGGAATGTTCTTCTTTTCCCTCTTCATGAGGACCTTCTGGTAATAGGCCCCTTGAGATATCATGACGTGCCTGCTCTGCCCTTGGCAGCGTGGAGAATCAGACTGTAACTCCATGGTCAGACAGGGTGGCTGTTTTGCTCTCATCCCGAAAGCCCTCTACCAGGAGGTCCTACACTGCTAAATGGCAAAGATTTTCTGAATGGTCGGCCTAAAGCTAAAGGGATCGTTCCTGAACCCTGTTCTCTATCTCAGGTGTTTGAGTTCCTGTTGCATTTAAAGGATGTAGGTTTGTCTAATTAATCAATTAAAGTTTACTTAGTTGCTATTTCCTCCTTCCATTTTGGTGTGGACTCCAAGTCACTGTTTTCGAATCCTTATTCAAAGAGGTTTCTCAAAGGACTTAATAACCTATATCTCCCTGTCACTCCTCCCACTCCTCAATGGAGTCTGTCGCTTGTGTTGTCCAGACTGATGGGTCATCCCTTTGAACCCATGGCTACATGTGATCTCTCCTATCTCTCCTACAAGTCTGCCTTTTTACTAGCAATCACATAGGCTAGGAGAGCGAGTGACATTTCTACCCTAAGGTTTGATCCACCTTTTACGAAGTTTCACCCTGACAAGGTGGTGTTGCGGCCCAATGTGGACTTCCTGCCCAAGGTGGTCTCAGCTTTTCATCTATCACAGGACACAGTACTCCCTGTATTCTTCCCGCATCCCCAATCTGATGCAGACAAGGCTCTCCACACTTTGGACGTTCGTAGAGCTTTATTGTTTTACTTGAGTCATACCACTGACTTTAGGTAACAGGACAATTGGTTTGTCTGATTTAAAGGCCCTAATAAGGGCAGGGGTGCCTCCGCACAGTCAATCTCCATCTGAATTTTCTCGGCTATCAAATTGTCCTACCGAAAGGCCAACATCACCTGTCCTTTCCTAATCAAGGCCCACTCAACTAGGGCCCAAGCTGCTTCTGCCGCTTTTTCTTCCAGGATCAGCATCCAGGACATCTGCAAGGCGGCAACATGGTCCAATCCATCGACGTTCTTGAGGCACTATGCGATGGATGTCGACTCCGGCAGGGAGGCTGTAGTGGGAAAAGCAGTCCAGTCAATCTTTCGCTGAGTGGTCCCACACCCTCCTCCTTGGTGAGCTTGCTACTCTCCCATGTGGGACTGCACAGAAGACACGACGATGAAAACCAGTGTTGCACTTACCTGTAGCTGTGGGACTCATATTTCATTATTGTTTATCCTTGCTGTCCCCACGGCGGCAGGTTGGAGAACTGAGAGGAGAGCGCTCCTCCCTCCCGGTCATGTGACTGTTTGGGTGGGAAAGTCACAGCACTGACTGGGTGGGAGGGGGAGCACTCTGTAGAGCGGAGGATTCCAGAAGCTTCAAAGATCTCCATGGCCTGCCTGCGCAGTCCCATGTGTGCCTGCACGAAGACACTCGATGAACAACAGTTACAGGTCAGTGCAACGCTGGTTTTTTTGGGGGTTTTTTTGTGTATGTAGTGAAATTAGTGGAGAAAATAAATTTTTTGAATGAAATAAAACTTGATGTTTAACACGTCCAAATGGTTAAACTACCTTCCATTGTCAATACTACTGTCATTCGGTTTAGTATATAGGTGCTGGGTGAAAATTAGTGCTCTTTGACTAATTTCTCTCCTGAAAAGAGTGCCATGACTCAAAAAGTTTGGGAACCCCTGGTCTAGAGCTCCCACACTGCTTCTGACATGGGCAATTAATTCCCCATACTGACAATGCACCCAGAATTCTCTGCAAGACTTCAGGGGTCTTAGCCCACTTTTTCAAGCTACACATGCAGCAGAATAGGTGAGCAGAACCAGTTCCAGGTATTGGCAGGTTCTGAGTAAAGTTTCTTCTGTGCCTCCATCCCCACTAACTGCAATGGCAGCTCCTCTTCCCCGACATACTCCTATCGACAGCCACACTTACAGCCCTGCTCTGCTGATCGCTTATTTGCCCTGTAGGGCCGAGTCTGCTTCTCCATCCACCACCCAGCTGGAGCAAGTGGGGAGTTACTGGTACTCTAAACTGCTCCCCCCCCTCCAGTGGCAGGAGGCAAGGCTGCGAGCTGGCATGCAGAAGGGTGAGCAAGCATCAGCAACCACTGCCTGCGCCCCAGCCAGGCAACAGATGGGAAAGAGGGCACCGAGTGGTCAACATCAAGACACAGCAGCAGCCGAAGCCGAACTCTGCCCCCTTCTCCTCGATAGGGAGGGGAGAACTGCTGCCAACTGCAGCAATACTGCTGCATGGCATGAAGGAAGGGGCAGGGTCTGGAGAGGGCCCAGTTCTTCAAGGGCAGACAATCCTCACAAAACCTTGGTAACATGCATACTTGACTACTGTAACACACTATATGTGGGGCTCCCCTTGAAGACATTTTGTCAAACTTCAGTTGGTTCAAAATGCAGTAGCAAGGGTCCTTTCAGATGCTATATAAACTAACAAATTCACTGCTCCCCAAAGGGAGAGGAAGAGCACAAGATGGTGACAAAGCACAGGTAGTAGAAGCAGTTTGTTGGCCTTTGGTGAAGAGCCCTTCCAGGGCCCTGGGCCCCTTGCAACTGCTCTGAGCTCTTCACTTATTTGCCACTGATTCACACTTACAAGTCTGACACTTGATGAGTGCAGCATCAAGTGGCAACCTGCACATGAGAATGAGCTTTCAGACTTGAGATTCTTCACCCCAAACTCATTGCTGCTTAGTGGAGTCTCTTGATCCATTCTACAGGCAGTAAATGGCGTAGTGTAGTGGTTAAGAGCAGAGGTTGGAGCGGTGGACTCTAATCTGGAGAACCGGGTTTGATTCCCCACTCCTCCACATGAGCGGCACACGCTAATCTGGTAAACCGGGTTGGTTTCCCCACTCCTCCACATGAAGCCAGCTGGGTGACCTTGGGCTAGTCACAGCTCTCTTAGAGCTCTCTCAGCCTCACCTACCTCACAGGGTGTCTGTTGTGAGGAAGGGAAGGTGATTGTAAGGAAGTTTGATTCTTCCTTAAGTGGTATAGAAAGTCGGCATATAAAAACCAACTCTTCTTCTTACCAAGGGTCCGACAGACACATGTTCAAAGTAGCATTCCCTTTTTAACGTATTTTAACTGCAAAGGGACAGGGAGCAAGAGAAACAGATAAGCCATTCCCACATAATCTGGAGACCAAGGAAGCCCCATTTCGTTTTAGAATAAAAATGTGAAGTGTTCCCCACTATCTACATAGCACGTTGCTTTAGTTTTATCCAGCTTGTCCCTCAAGTATGTTGGACAAATTCTGACAAATACCTTTAGATTCAAAATTAAGTGATGATTAGCAAAGTTGTTATATCACTACCAAAACAAGGATCTTAGCATTCTGCTACGACTACCTATTAGTCCCAATCGAGTATAAGTTGCACTATAGACACAACACAGATATTGCACTGACCATACTTGAAATACAGATCAGCAAGTGTGAGTTCTGGGACCAGCCCCAGAGAGACCCTGCCTGCATGGTGTAGTGGTGATTTGGAGCACTAGACTCTGATGTGGAGAACTAGATTTGTTTCCCCACTCCTACCTTGGGCTAGTCACAGCTCTCTTAGAGCTCTCTCAGCCCTACCTACCTCACAGGGGGTTTGTTGTGGTGTGGGGAAGGGAAGGTGATAGTAAGCCAGTTTGATTGTTCCTTAAGTGGTAGAGAAAGTCGGCATATAAAAAACAATTCTTCTTCTTCTTCTCTCTCACTCCCTCACTCTTTGCTAACCTAGAGGCAAGTGTGCTGTGGAAAAAGTACCCATGACAACAGAACATGCCAGCAGTAGCAAGGATGGTACTGTGGCAAGGGGTCCAGCACCCTCAACCTATTCCCATAGTGCCCCCACCCAAGAAAACTAGTTGCTAAAAGGTGCTCAACAATCACCATCTCAAGCTAAGCTGTTGCATTTAGACAGGAGGTACACAACATGCATACTAGACAGTCTGACTTCTACAGGTTGGGCATAACGTCATTCAACAACATGCCAAAAATCTGGTTTGCTGTTCCATTGCTGTTTCCCATCTTCCTCTAAGATGTGGGGTACTTTTAAAACAGTGATGGCCACACTTTTCTATGCAATGGGAATACCTCCCCCAGAAGCCCTTCCATATATTTCAACCTTTTGACCCTTCCTAACCAAAGGCGGGCTTTTACTTTGGCGAGATTAAAAGCATTCCCTACACAGGTTCTGAATGGTCGTTTTTTTTTTTTTTAATTCCTTTTAGCGACCCCCTGTGCGACTGTGGAGACAGGGTAGTTGAAACTTTAGATCACCTCTTTTGTAAGAAATGGGAAGCAGAGAGAACCCGGTGGATTTCACCTATTTTAGTAAAGTACAGTCTTCCGTTAAAACCTTGGATTATATCATTTCTTTTATCAGATCTAGATTCAGATACTGAGAAAGTACATCAGACAATGAAATACCTAGCATGTGTAATGGGCCTAATAGCTCTGATAACGCAAGTTTACCCTGCACCACAGATGGATAAAATCTTTTATTAATTGTGTTTATTCTAAAACTGTAAAACTGTTCATTTCTTTGTTTCTCTATATTATGAATGCTTAAGACTGTGTCAATGAGCAATAAAGGTTAATCTATACTTTTCTATTTATGAGTCCCGTGGCGCAGAGTGTTAAGCTGCAGTACTGCAGTCAAAAGCTCTGCTCACGACCTGAGTTCGATCCCAACGGAAGTTGGTTTCAGGTAGCCGGCTCAAGGTTGACTCAGCCTTCCATCCTTCCGAGGTCGGTCAAATGAGTACCCAGCTTGCTGGGGGTAAAGGGAAGATGACTGGGGAAGGCACTGGCAAACCACCCCGCAAACAAAGTCTGCCTTGGAAACGTCGGGATGTGACGTCACCCCATGGGTCAGGAATGACCCGGTGCTTGCACAGGGGACCTTTACCTTTACCTTTTATACTTTTCTATGTGGTATCATGAACACATGAACCTGGGATCGCCTGCTTGCAAGACACACCTTAACCCTAAACTGTCAGCCCATCTCTAGCCCTTCTTCCCATTCTTAAACTTTAAATTCTCTTGTTTCTCAGCACCCATTTCCAGATTCAGAATCTTTTGCTTGCTTTCTGTGTCAGAGGCAGACACATAATAAAATCTCAGGGAAAACCCACTGCAAACAGGTAAGTGATTCTACACTGAAGATCAAGAAGGCTCCATGCTCTCCAACCTTTTAACCTCTTAAAATGCAAGCCTCAGGTGTCCTGGCCACCCCACCTCAATGCTACACCCATTCTAGCAGTCTCCAGTGGTTAAAAATCAAACCTGTCCATCTAGACAGATCCTCCCAGACCCATGATGGCCTCGGCTCAGTGGTAAGATTCTACTTTGCAGACATAACATCCCAGGTTCAATCCCTAGCTTCTCCAGTACTTAAGAACATAAGAAAAGCCATGCTGGATCAGATCAAGGTCCATCAAGTTCAGCAGTCTGTTCGCACAGTGGCCAACCAGGTGCCTGTAGGTTCCGGTAGTCAGTGCTCAGGCAGTCAAAGGCTCAGGTAATCAGTGCTGTAAAACCTCCGATGCTGGAGAGCTGCTCCCGGAACAGACAATGCTGGTGTTGATTCAGTACAGGGCATGCTCATGTCTGTGTTTCTGGAGTTCTGGACAGGTTTGGGCAGACACATGCATGTGGAAACTGGAGTTTGGGGGTGGGTTTTGAAACCCCTTCTCCAACACGTCCTGCACTGTGTACCACTAGAGAAACAGGGAGTAGCATAGGCCTGACTCAGAGCCATAACCAGCCCTCCTTTCCAAATGGGCCGCAGGCCCCCACTGATTGAAGCACTCCGGCCACAAGTTGGCTACTAAGGCTGTTTAAACAGTTTAAAGGGGATCATGTCAGAGCTTCATACCTGGTCAGTATCCCCTTCTATAACCTCAGAATAGCTTTTACCGCCCTCCGGTTTCAAACCATGCCAATGGCTTGGATAGCTGGACGTTACTCCCGAACACCATGGGCCTCTCGCCTATGTATTTGTGGGGCCGCTCCAGAGGACCTAACTCATTACACCTTATTCTGTCCTCTTTATACAGAGCCCAGACTTAAATTCCTCAGAGTGATACTAAAGGGCCTAAATCTTTCTCCAGATCCAGAGAAGCTGCTGTTTCTCCTATCAGACACCAATCCTGATGTTTCCTACAAAGTGTCACTCTTTGCTTTAGCAGCTAAGAAAATCCGAGCTAAAGCTGTTTTTAATCAGGGATCTTAACATATTTAAATATTAGTTTCTTGTGGGTCAGACTGTTTTAAAGTTATTTTAATGTTATTTTATGATAATTTTATGTTATTTTAATATTTTGTATGGTGGATTGAGATGGCCTTCGGCCACAGACAATAAACTTTGTCACTATCACAAAGGATACTTTGCCAATCCCCAACAAAAGGATGATCAGGGCCTGGAGACCAAGCCCTATGAGGAAAGGCTGAGGGAGTTGGGAATGTTTAATCTGGAGGAGGTTGAAGGGGGACAGATTGCTCGTTTAAAGTATTTGAAGGGCTGTCACTTAGAGGAGGGCAGGGAGCTGTTCCTGTTGGCAGCAGAGGATAGGATTCACAATAATGGGTATAAATTACAGACAGAAAGGTACCGGCTGGATATTAGGAAAAATGTTTTTACAGTAAGAGTTGATCGACCGTGGAATCAGCCACCTAGGGAGGTGGTGAGCTCCCCCTCACTGGCGGTCTTTAAGGAGAGGCTGGACAAGCACTTGTCAGGGATGCTCTAGGGCTAGGCTGATCCTGCATTAAGCAGGGAGTTGGACTATATAGCCTGTATGGTCCCTATGATTCTATTTGTGAAATAAGACTCTTGTGAACAGGGGTGAAAGTAAATTAAAATTCTCCCTGGTACTATGATAGATGGAATCAAAGCAGAAGATGGGAGCTGCCTCTTTGGGAATTTTCTTACCCCTGCTCTGTACTGGCCCATTGTGTGTGTGTGTGTGTGTGTGTGTGTAAAGTGCCGTCAAGCCGCAGCCGATTTATGGCAACACCTTTTGGGGATTTTAATGGCAAGAGACTAACAGAGGTGGTTTGCCAGTGCCTTCCTCTGCACAGCAACCCTGGACTTCCTTGGTGGTCTCCCATCCAAATACTAACCAGGGCTGACCCTGCTTAGCTTCTGAGATCTGACGAGATCAGGCTAGCCTGGGCCATCCAGGTCAGGGCACTGGCCCATTACCCGCTCATTTTCACCTCCGCTTTTGACACCAGTTGGTTTTTGTTTAGAAACTCTATGCGTTATTTTCATGCTGTTTTGAATCAAAGCGGGAACACCGCATACTTCATAGCCTCTCTATAGCCAGCATGGTGTAGTGGTTACGAGGAGTGGAGAACTGGGTTCGCTTCTCCACTCCTCCCCATGAAGCCTGCTGGGTGACCTTGGGCTAGTCACAGCTCTCTCCGAGCTCTCAGCCCCACCTATCTCACAAGGTGTCTGTTGTGGAGAGAGGAAGGGAAGGCGATTGTAAGCTGCTCTGAGACTCCTTAAAGGTAGAGAAAAGGAAAGTATAAAAACCAACGCTTCTTCTTCCTTGGTTGAAAACTAGAAAACCCATTCCCTTCTCAAAGAACGCTCTACTCTTGCCCGTAGGTTTTACTCATGGGAGAAAATAATTTTCTATGCTGAGCATTCCTGCCGAGGTGCTAGGGGATTTAACCGTAAAATCCTAATCTGCACCACATCTCTGACTACACCCTTGTGATTACACAGCGAAGGACTCATTCCCCAGTAAACTCCTGCTTAGGTCGGCTTCCAAGAGCAAAACCGCCTTTCGTTTCTCCAACCCCGAACCCATTCCCTTGGAAGCGTGCGGTCCAACTGGAGAATCCCAATGACTTCGGTGCACAACACAGTTCAGGGGGAGGCTGCCAACGTACCCCAGCCTTGGAGAATCCGTTGGTACAGCCTAATTTTTTCAAAAGAAACCTGCACTTATGAATCGGGGCTGGAGAAGGGCGGAGAGGCCGCCTCCAGCAACGGGTTTCGTGGCATGCCCGAATGCATATCTCGGGCCCCGAGGGAAGCCGAGCTGCCTCGCCGCGCTCTCCAGCCGCGCCTTCCCCATTCGCGTGGAGGGAGAGAGACAAGGCCCCTGCATTCCCCCACCCCCCGCGAAGCTGCACCCTTTCTCCTCCTCCCCCTTGCAGAGGGAAGGCAGGAAGGTGCCAGGGCAGCCATGTTGCTGGTGGCTCTGGGAAGAGAAAGGCTCGCGCCCGCCCGCCCCGGGTAACTTTTCAGGGAAGTTTCTGCTCCCAGCCTCCCGGGGCTGCTGCAAAGCCCTAGCGGCGCACAACGAGGCGCGGGGCCTGGGGAGCTTTGCAAAAAGCCCCCCTCCCTCTCTCCCAGGTGGTTTGCACCCAAGGGCGGTCTTTGGCTTCCGAGCTGCTCCAGGCCCCCAAAAGCAAGGCGCAGCAAACGCCGCTGCGTTGCCTCCTCCATTAGGCCGGGGAGAGGAGGGAGGGGGGGCGGCTCTATTCAGGAAGAGCTTTAAGGGCCGCTCGCTTACGCAGGCGGCGCAAGCGCCCGGCGTACGTCTCGCTGGATGCCTGGATGTGCGCGCGGGTGTCTTTCTCGCGCTAAGAGTCCAGCCCCGCCTCTCGTCCGAGCCCCGCAACCACCGCCACCTTCCCCCGCTCTGGCCCGGCTCGCCTATTGGCCGAGGCGCGCATCAGTCAGAGCCCGGACCCATCTCGCGCTCCCCATTCATGCAGTTTGGTTGAGTGTTGGTGTATTTTACTGTTTGCAATAAAGAGGGGGGGATTTTTTTTTTTTGGTTCAGTTTCTGCCGCAATTAACTCTTGGGTCTTTTATATAGTGTTCAAGGGGGGGAGATCTCTTTTTTCCCCCTTTTAAAACAAAGCCTTCCCAAGAGGGTTTGTTTGGTGTGTGTGTTTTTTTTAATTTTGCGCGTGGTGCTTTGCCTTTTAAGCGTTTTTTTTTTGGGGAGGGAGGGGTGTCTTCATTAAACATTTTTAAATACACACCAATCTCTCTTGTTTTGCAAGCAGCTATTAAGGTTCAACTATGCCCAAAAGAAAGGTAAGCAAAAAAACAAAAATATTGGGGGGGGGGGAAGAGAAACGGAGGGAGGAAAGAGTATGAAGCCCGTTTGCGGTGTGTGGGGGGGTTAAAATGTCTTGATTTGCGCGCGCGCGCGCTATGTGCAGTTTGTGTGTGTTTGCATTTTAATATGTCGGTGCATGCCGTGCGGCGGAGCGGGTGCGGATGAGAGACGCTTCGGAAAGGCGATCGGGGCGAGCCGAGGAGCCGGCCGGAGTTGAGTTTGGGCTGTTTTGTTTGGAGAGCGGCGGCTGCTCGCTGTCTCCATGCTGGATCCCGAACAGCCATGGTGCTGGCTGCTGGTGCCCCTATGGAGAGCGCAGAGGCAAAGGCGCGGAAGCCTCCGCCGCCTTTCCCCCCGCCAAGAAACCCAGCAGGTTGCTTCCCCCCAGCCCAAGCCTTGACGGTCATCTGCGGGACGAGGGGGCATCGCTGGGCTTGGCGGAGGGGGCGCGCTTCTTTGCAAAAATTGGGATCCGAAGTGGCTCCCTTTCTCCTGCGTTTGCCTTTGTTCTTTTTTTTGTGTGTGTGTGTGTGTCCTTCCTCCTACTTCTTGTCGTACCAGATGGTTGTGCAATGGTGATCCGGAGCCATTAGGCGGCGCAGAGTTTTGAAATTGTCCTTGCAAGCGCCGGGGGGGGGGGAAGCGGAGAGCGCGCTGGCGAGCCGCGGGTCTCCGAGCAGGCGGAATACAACTTTGGCCGGGGTGGGGGGTGGGGAGGAGAGAGGGGCTATTGTTTTTAAATTTAAAAAAAAAAACCTACCCGCCTTCTTTTCTGCAAATAAACCCTTTTTATCCCCCGTGCAAAAAGGCCCGGGGACTTCCCTTCCCTCTCTTTCTCCCCCCCCCCGCGCGCCTTAAAAATAGCTGCAGATTAATCCATTTAGTTTGATTCATTCGTCAAGCCTCGGTTGCTTTAAAAGCAAAACCTGCAGCGAGCCGCTTTGCGGAGGCCTTTGGCGGCGTACCTGCGTGTGCAAAGCGGCGCTTATGCAATCTTGCTTTCCCCTCCCCCATCTCTCCCCCCCCGGGTCCGCTTTACCCCCCCCCCGGGGTCCATCTAACTCAGTTTAATTCCTCTCCGGAGCACGCCTCCGTTGTGTCGAGTGCGGAAGTATTCCCGTGCGCCCCCCCCCCCCCAATAAAAAGCTGATCGCGACCTTGTAGGCAATTTGGCGGGAACTGCTATTTTTTTTTTAAAAAGGCTGGGGCGACTTTTGACGCAAGGACGTAAAACAAAACAAAGTGGCTGGCGGGGCATTGTGGGAGCTGTAGTCTTTGCTGTGGCAGTTGGGAGGCCGGCTTGGGATCGTCTAAAATACGAATTTCAGGTGGGAGGGGAAGGAGCAGTTTTTTTTTTTTTACACTTACTTTTGCAAGCGTCTTGCAGAAGACGTGCAAGGGCAGGAATGACTTCTGGTGTCACCCAAAGCAAAAAAGGCAGACGAGGCATTGCAAAGATCTAACTGGCACAATAAGAAATACAAGCAGTCGGTGATCAGTTAGGAGTTGTGGAGTTTGCTTTACTGTGTGCCCCTTATTTTGCATGCACCGACTTGGCGGTGACATTGTATGCTAGATTTGCATGTAAGGCTGGAAATAGTGGCTACCGATCCCATGTCTAACAAGCCCTTCCGTTTTGACTAATGTCCTAGACGCCTAGAGACTTATTTGCAGGCGTTTGGTAGCCATTTCCTTTTAGGGGCCAAACCACAAATGCAAATACTGACATTTTGTATGTGCTTTATTTTTTTTACAATAGGCTGCAGCTGAAGGCGAGGTAAAGGAGGAGGTAAGTTTGTTTACATGGTATCATTATAAAACATTCATCCCTGCTCTTCCCCCCACTTCTAGTTGAAGGAGTTTAACCGATATATGATCCATTCACAAAGCAGAGAGTGCTTTAAAAATTCTGCAACAATCCAGTTGTTCACGTGGGGGGGGGCCCTCTAAAAATTTGATGCACATTTGGTAGTACAATTATTTAAACACACTGGCCACCATCCAGCACATTAATAAGTGTTCTTAAATATTATTGATTTCAGTGCGAACACCTTAAGCCTGTGCATACTGCACTCCTAGTGAAATCATCAGGACTTGCAACTCAATCTTAACTCTGCTTATTCAGATGGAAACCATACAGATTTTAGTTGAGCTTGCCAGAAGTATGTTTCAGAGGGTAGCCATGTTGGTCTGCAATAGAAGAGCTAGAACCGTAGAAGAGCATACAGCAGCAGTTCGTATAAGCTTTCAAGAGTCAAATCTCCCGTCATCAGATACAAGTAGGAATGGAGATCCTTGAGTCCTTATGCCCCAAAAATCTTGTTGGTCTCTAAGGTGCCACTGGACTCAATTCTAGCTCTTCTTCTGGAAATATGTTGATGATTGGAGTCATAAGAGAGCTTGACCTTGACTGGATGGTACCCATTCACTTTGCCTATCCATTTTACTGGAATTTAACAAAGTTCGCCACAAATGGTTGATATGTGCTGATCTGGCTGTCCGGAGCAAAGTGCAGAAAAGCTGCAATTTACTTAAATGTATAGGTTTGGGGCTATTTTCTCACCATCAGCGCTGTTAAGATACATATCCCAGTTCTCCATTCAAATTTGTAGCCTTACAATTTGGAGATGGACATACGGAGTCCTGGAAAATGTTCAGTGGTGTGGCTACAGCACAATAGGTCAACTGTTACAGCCCGGAGAGTTTTTCACTGGCTGGTATAGAGAGTCCTTTGCTAGCACTGGGATGGCTGGCATTGGCCAGAAGCCTGCTATTGCTTTCCCCCATAATAGTTATAAGAGCCCGAAAGGGTAGAGGGTCTGTAGCTATTTTTGAGCGAAAAGCAGTACCGGAGGGACCTGAGCAGAGGCAGTGACCTACGACAGTTGCGTTCCATCCATGACAGCCCACTGCTGAAATAGGTCACTGTTAAGGGTCAGCTGCCCTTTAAATGGCTACTGAGTCTGGCTCAGGGCTGGCATAGACTATTGTACATTATGCAACAGATGTATGGACAAGGGAGTACTGGGGGGGGGGGCTACTCTAAAATGTTAAGGATGCATAAGAGCAGCCAACACACATCTGAGAGCCCGCGTGGTGTAGGGGTTAAGAACAGTGATTTGGAGCAGTGGAGTCTGATCTGGAGAACCAGGTTTGATCCTCCACTCCTCCACATGAGCGACGGAGGCTAATCTGGGGAACCAGGTTGGTTGCCCCCCTCCTACACATGAAGCCTGCTGGGTGACCTTGGGCTAGACATAGCTTTCTTAGATCATTCTCAGCCCCACCTACCTCACAGGGTGTCTGTTGTGGGGAGGGGAAGGGAAGGTGATTGTAAGCCAGTTTGATTCTCCCTTAAGTGGTAGAGAAAGTCGGCATATAAAAACCAACTCCTCCTCCTTCTGTCCACCCATTCGCAATGTACCAACAGCTTTTGGAGAGCTGGGCTGTTTGTCATCCTCTGGGAGGCTGATTTATGCCAGGGGATACACTTGCGCGGAGCCGACCACAACGCTGGATGGCTCTTACACGTGAACTGGCAGAAATTAGGGAAGCAGCAACACTTCCCTTATCCTAAATTGCGTACAGTTATGGACTATCTTGGCATGCATTCAGTTATAACTTTTGCCCTTTGCACTATGGGGCAGCCCGATCCTGTGGATGTTCACTTTCAACTGAGCTCCAGTGAACTGAGTGGGACTTTTGCCCGAGTACATTTGCAGATGACTTTACAATGTGAATTTCCCTTTTTAATGGCATCGACTTACAGTTTGTCTGTCTTTCGTGCAGCCAAAGAGACGATCGGCTAGGTTATCCGCAGTGAGTACCTCTCTGAGTCCTTTTCTTCCATGTTAACACTTCCATTATGTCGGTGCTGATGACTTGGGAGCCCTCATGCAAGGAGGTTCCAACAGCGTCTGCAAAACAGGGAGCCTTATTATTCTGGAGGACTGAGGGTGGGTGTCATGTGGCGCAGTACTTAAGGGTGGAAGTTCCTGGTCCGAATCTCATCTCAGCTGTGAACTCTGAAGGTGACCTTGGGACAGGAACACACATTTCAAAGAGCATAAGAAAAGCCCTGCTGGATCAGGCCAAGGCCCGTCAAGTCGAACAGTCTGTTCACACAGTGGCCCACCAGGTGCCTCCAGGAAGCCCACACTGAAACACTGGACCGCTGCTAAAAATGGCAACTCCAAGTCTGTCTCTCCATTTTCATAACATCTAGTACACCTTGTCTCGTGCCATCTTATGTTTACACTTGTGCATCCCCTGTGGAATCGGGGCCAAAAATGCTTGACATGATAGCGTCAAATGAACACATGAAGCTGCCTTCTACTGAATCTGACCCTTGGTCCATCAAAGTCAGTATTGTCTACTCAGACCAGCAGCGACTCTCCAGGTAGAGGTCTTTCACATCACCTACTTGCCTAGTCCCTTTAACTGGAGATGCCAAGGATTGAACCTGGGAACTTCTGCATGCCAAGCAGATGCTGTGCCGCTGAGCCACAGCCCCTCCCCATGTCAGGACACATGGAGTCAGTGCAGTGCGGCTTCGTGGAAAGGGAGGAAGAAGGCGGCGGCAGGAGTCTCTTAGTTCTGGCTACAGTCTGGTGGGCTTTGTAATGTGGCAAGCCACTCTGGCCGAGTTCCCCATTTGCACTGTGGGGATAATGATACTGATTTAATTTACAGGGTTCTTGGAAAGATTGGGATAATGTATGTGTTGCAATATGGAAATACAATAGTATTATTCCTATTACATCTTTGTGGCTAGCATTGTAAAAGTGGGACAGAATTCTGCAAATGGTTTATAAATCTTATGTTCTGGATTATGCCATGAAGCCCATTTGTGATCCCCAAATCCTCCCATTGGCAAAATCTTGGTGCATTTAGATTGCCTGGTTGAACCCAAGATCTATTGTAGCAATCCCCAGTGTGGTGCCCCATGGATGCTCACCTAAGTGCTTTCTGGCACCCCCGCCACTGATTCCATGATCCTTTCCCTTTTCAACTAACTTTTTTTATCCTGTTCACACTTCCTCCTTTCTAGTATTTCCTGTGACCCTCCCCTCACAATCTTTTCTTCCGCTTTCTCTGTTCCTCTTTCTCTCTGTGCCCTTAACACTTACTCCCCATGCCATTTCTTTACCTGGCTGAGAAGAGCTCCTAGCACAGGGGTGTCAAACATATGGCCCTTGAGAGCTCTTATCTGGCCAGCCGAGGCAGCCCACTCCTGATCTGGGCATTAAATTTTATGGTATGCATGGCCCGGCCTGACCAAGTGACATTTATGTCATATCTGGTCCTCATAACAATTGAGTTCGACACCCGTCTACCTAGCACCTGCTACTAAATACCTTTACTCCCCCATACACACACTAGATAACATTAATTGTACACAGGCTTAGGGACTCCCCAATATCAGTCTTCGATCCTGAAAATACTTGTGCATAGAAACTGAGGCACTTTCCAATTTATTTCGCTTGGATAAATATTAGTAAATGAAGGTAATGTATATTATTGCCTGAAAGTTTTGTTTGTTCCCTATAAAAATGGAAATCTTCCATTTCCCCTCATAAATGTTTCACTGAATTTAAGCTTTAATTTTTAAAAAAAATTATGTATGGGAGGGGGGTTAGGGGTAGGGCACCCATTTTGTGGTGGCACCCACTCCTCTCTCTCAAAATTCTAAAAGTGCTCACAAGCTATACAAAATTGAGGACCCATTGACTGCAGAAAGAGTAGTAACTAGTTCACTGATCACTCTGTTTGCACAAGACTTGTTGGAATTCAGTGGGCATTGCAAAAGAACACACCTAATCTTGGACAACATTCATTTCAGTTGGGCTGAGATAAGTGGATTATGCTCAGGTCCATATCTATTCTGTACTTAAAGAAACTGACTGTGTTCGCCTACAACGTTCCTCATTCACCTGTTTGCTTCTCTTGCAGAAACCTGCTCTGCCTAAACCAGAGCCAAAGCCGAAAAAGGCAGCACCCAAGGTAAAAAAAAAAAATCCAAATAAACGCTGAAGACCATACATTTCCATTAAAAAAAATAGAGTAACTAGCTGGCATTGTGCTTTCTCATCCACACAGTCATTCTTTTTTCCCCAGAAAAATATTTGGTAGATGGTTAAAATAAACATATTTTGTGTGTGAAAGATCTAGAGCTCTTTGTTTCTTTTAAACATATTCTTGAAATTCCTCAAAGGGCATGGTAATTTCCACTGTGTACATCCTAACTAAAACGATCAAGTATATTTTGTTTGTATACACTCCTTAATTTGTTTAGGAGAGCCAGTGTGATGAAGTGGTTAGAGCGTCAGGCTAAAGATCTGTGTTCAAATACCCACTACTGTAAAAGCTCACTGAGTGATCTTGGGCCAGTCATTCTCTCTCAGTCTGACCTACCTCACAGGGTTGTTGTGAGTATAAAACAGGGAGGAGAAGCCCATTAGTGCCACATTGAGCTCCTGAAATGGGTGGGATCAAAATGTAGTATCTAGGTCAACAGTATTTAGCCTTGCAGGCCGAGGACCCATCTTTAACCCTTAGGTGGCAACATGGGACACATTAAGATAGAAGGACATGACATCACAGCCACATATGAGGCGAAAGAGTTTTGATGGATGTGGAGGCCAGGACAGGGAGCAGCAGACCAAGGAAGCCAGGGGAACGCAAGCTGACCACCTTGAGGGGTATTGCTGTAAGGAACAAACCAAGGATTACAACTAGGGTTGTGCATATTGATAAACTTGAACCGGAAATAAACCCGAAAATAGCTGTTTCGGCAAAGTTTGGTTTTCGGTTTTACCAAAATACCAAAACCTGGGAATCTGCCCAAAGCCGAATAGGTTTCAGCTGAATAGGTATTCAAGTTTTTTCAGCTTTGGCTTTCCCCAGGCTTTTCCCTGTAGGAATTTTTTTAATGAGCTCTGGGGGAGGCATTTTTGGAGGTAGAGTTCCCAAATTTTCAGGATAGCTTCAAGGAACTCTCCTTGCATGAACCCCGAAGTTTGGTGAAGATTGGGTCAGGGGGTCCGATTTTTGGGTGTCCCGAATGGGTCAACCCCCCTCCTGCATAGAGAATCATTGTAAACTTCTCTATGGAGGAGGGGGGCAACCCCTTCAAGACCTCATAAAATCGGGCCCCCTGACCCAATCTTCCCCAAACTTCAGGGTTCATGCAAGGAGAGTCCCTTGCAGCCACGCTGCAAATTTGGTGACGCTACCTCCAAAAATGCCCCCACAGGAGCTTTGAAAAAAATCCCCACAGACTGTAATGGACCCAACTTTTTCCAGTTAACCCGGAAATAAAGCCAAATACCATATTTACCGGTATGGGAATTCAGCTTATTCTGGGTTTACTGGGGGGAAAACGGCCCAATAAACCTGAAATTTACCGATTTTTTTTTCTTTTGCACAACCCTAATTACAACCATAGAGGAATCCCATTCTCTGCTGAGTGGCCTTGCCTTCACTGTCTTCCTGTTCCTCCTAATGTGAAGAGAGCTCTTGCTCTCTTCACTTGCACACTAGCAGCTGGTCCCTCCAAAAAGCAACAGAAAAAAAATGGTGGGTTTACAGATGCTCAGGAGCCTCTGACGGTCCTGATCCATGGGCTGAAGGCCACTGATCTAGATAGGCTGAGAGCCAGTATGGTGCTGTAGGATTGTGCACCTTTCCCCCAGTATTTTTTGGGTTTAATAAACCCGGAAAATTTTGAAAAATCTGAAAAGCCAAATACAATAGATTCGGCTTTTCGAAAGCATTCACGTTTATTAAACCCTAACCCAAAAAATACCGGGGGAAAGGTGCAGAGCCCTACAACACCAGGTTCAAATCCCCACTGGTGCCATGGAAGCTTGCTGGGTGACCTTGGGCCAGTCACACTCAGTCTAGCCTACTTCACAGGGTTGTTGTGAGGATAGAACAGAGGGGAGGAGAATGATGTAAGCTGCTGTGGGTCCCCTTTTGGGTGAAAGACAGTATATAAATGAAGTGAATAAATAAATAGGTTCCATGTGGAAGGGGGGAACAGTTGCCAAAGTTTCAGCTAGCAAAGCTGTAGAATTCACACGCCGGTTGTAACTAAAATTGCTTTTGAAATTAGTACGCCTTTTTGCTGAGTTTGAGTCAAGCCGCCAACCAGCTAAATTTAATTTAGTCAGTGAGTTGGGCTGCAAAGTCACCAGTGAAAAGCCATATGATTGGGTAGCGGTTACCAAACACCCTTGTCTTCAGGGAATCCTTTTGCCTTTGACTTGCCTGCTAGAGAGCCCTTTGCATGTCCTTTGTGGTATGTTCTCTGTGTTACGGAAGATGCTGCACCTTGGAACACGCCTCGTTCTCAGGGCTGGTCTATATGTGCAGTGGAATGAGGCTGTAGAATCGACTGTACAGCTTCAGTCTGTGAAAAGGGAAGGGCAGCATCACCTCGGACTGAAGGCTTGAAACAGAACCTTTCTCCCTAATGTGCTGATTTGGTTTGGAAGGGTTTTTTTTAATGAGAATTTAAAAAAAAATATCCTTCACCTGCAGTCTGAAGTGGTACAGTCCTTTCTCTCACTTCCAGATTCTACCACCTCATTCTGGTGCATGAGTAGACCAGAAAATATTTAATACCGTCTCCCTACATCCCACCTCTGGCACAAATGAAATTCCCCTGCAGAAGAGATATGGAAGTTTGCAAGTAATCCACACTTCTTGCCTAGTATGAGCCAGCATAGTGTAGTGGTTAAGAGCGGTGGAGTCTGATCTGGAGAACCAGGTTTGATTCCTCACTCCTCCACATGAGCGGTGGAGGCTAATCTGGCGAACTGGATTAGTTTCCCCACTCCTACACACGAAGACAGCTGGGTGACCTTGGGCTAGTCACACTCTCAGCCTCACCTACCTCACAGGGTGTCTGTTGTGGGAAGGGGAAGGTGATTGTAACATAGTTTGATTCTTCCTTAAGTGGTAGAGAAAGTCAGCATATAAAAACCAACTCTTCTTCTTGGACCACTGTTTGAGAACTACTTCCATTGAGCAGGCCTAGGGTGGTGGGCAGCCTTAATTTCTCAGTAGCAGCACTTTGTGGGGATAGGGAGAAATTCCCCTCCCCCCCCAAAAAAAACCCAAAAACTCCAGCATGTATAATATACATCTAATGTTACAGCCTTATTACTGATTTTTTTGGGTAATGAATAGCAATTAGAATTCGGACATTTATGGGTACTGGATTAAAAGCCCTGCATTATGTGGATATGAATATGTTGAGATTCTGGTTGTGTAGAGCAATCCTCAGAGGGGGTGGGGCAAATGGCCTTTGGAGCCAGCATGACCCTTGTGCTGGCGTTAGTGCCACTTGCACCGGCTAAGTGGGCATTGATGCCAGCGCAGGGCAATTTATGCCGGCTCCAGGGAGCAGCAAGGCTCAGGCAACCGGCACTGCCTCCAACAGCGTTTCCCCAGTGCGAAGGCTCGCGCCAGCCCTGAAGGGGCGTTCCCAGGGCATTCCCTAAGCTTTTTTGCCCCAAGACTGCCCCCTTTTGCAAGTGCAAACTGCACCTGCAAAACTCAAGGCGTATCCCCATGAAACTCAATGGAGGAGTTTTACGGGGCTTGGGGGGGATTAATTTTTAATTCCCTCTGCACCACTGCAAACTGCTCAGGAGGTGGCATGGCTACGCCACCCCTGGGCACTCCTTAACAACCCCCCTTCAGAATTGCTCAGTAATTCATACAAATGAGAACCCATGAGGACTTGCAGGGGAGGAGAGACCCTATCCCTGCTGGCCCCCGCGCCCTTCCAGCTCTGCCACCTCCCTGGCTTCTTGTTGCCTCTTCTCCCTTACCTTAGGTGATCCATTTTTTAAACAATATCTTTGCTTGTGCAGACACCTCAAGTTATTTGAGGGGGGTTAATTCACTATATTTCTATTTCTAAAAGCTTCTTTTAATATTTTTCTGCAAACTTGGGGATTGCCCTAGGTTTGCAGAAACATATACCTTAACCCTTGGCCACCATGCTCATGTTTCGATCCATCTGGAAAGACCAACCATTGCTATTATACGTATAGATGGTTTACCATGAGATAACTGGGACAGTGACTTGTTCACACAACAAGGCACTTAGCAGAGGCCGGGGAAAATTCAAAAAAGAAAAGTGTGCCCGTATAAATTGCATAGCCATTACCCCAGTTTTTCTCCATAGTCAATGGTGGCAGTATCCATCCTTCTAAGCGCTTGAGCCCTTTGCTGTGTGTAGATTACCTTGAGCGGTTAGGAGGAAAACAATCCTAAGAAACAAGGCAATAGGTAGATAAACAGTTTTGACTTAGGTGGAGTGCTGGTTTAGTCCTCTTTACCCTCAAATTAATATATTCATCCTAGCTGAAAGAAGCTCGGTAGCAGGGCATGCGTACGATTGCTGCAGCGCTCTTTTCTCTGTAGGGTGCCTTGTGTCTGCAGTTCACTCCTAAAAGGACTGCTCATTCCTTTTTGTATTCAGGAAACAGATCAAGGCATTTTTGTTCTGTTTTAAGCCTTTGGCATCTGATTAATGTGATCGTGCCGATCTTTACTGTTGGTTTATTATCTTACAACACATGTTTAAAACAAATTGTGTTCTATCGGCAATTTTTTTCACTGTGTGAGCTGCCTTGACCTTTGTTTCTATAGAAAGGAGGGTTCTGTAGCCCTCTCTTTACATGCTAATGGGCATCATATCTGGTTTGGTCCGTAGCATTCCGCAGTTTGTCTGCTTCAAGTCACAGGTTGTCACAAAACACTGCTTGCTGCAGGTGGAGCTATCTCCAAGAATTCACCCTCCCCAGTAACCCGTTTTCTAGCATGACACGGAGCCATACAGCCATTATTAGACAGCCCCTACAGCACAATACGTGTCTTCTGTCAGGTTTGTTATATAAAGAAAGCAAAGTACATTATTGTCTCAACAAGGAAGGCAAGGGATTGCACATGCTTCATTCTGACATCTTTCTCACCTGCTACAGCAAAAAGTACATTCTTACTCTTATTGGAATTAGACAGGAAATAGTGTAGGCTGTTATGGGTTTCATTCTCTATTGCACTTTGCGTATACACAGCTGTTGATATGTTGGGATTTTGTGTGTGTGTGTTTTTTTTTAACGTCTGCCTTTCAAATATGCTGATGTCTGAAACTGCAGCAGAGTAAATGGGCAGGGTGTAAATTCTTGCCAAGTACTTTTGCAGTACATGGTCCAATGGGAGAAACCAGCACATTGGACAGTTTCTACATCCAGGGAGAATCTCAGCTTATGTCTAATAATAGCAGAATAAATTATCTCTAAATAGAGTTAAATAGAGTTTTAAAAATATATTTGCCTTTTCTGTAATGTGTCATATGTGGCCACAATACTTCAAAAGAGAGTTGCTGTTATCCAAGCAGAAATGTTTATTATTGTTTAAGTATGCATTTCCCACCACAAAACATCCTTATTTAGTCTGCAAATTATGTCTCTTCATTATCTTACTTGAAACATAAAAGCCTCGATATTTGAGAATTGACATTTAAATGCAATCTGCTATTCTCCTTTTTTGTTGTTGTTAAATGGGATTGCTGCTGCAGAAAGAAAAAGGAGCAAATGATAAGAAGGAGGACAAAAAGGTAGCAAAAGGGAAGAAGGGAGCCAAAGGAAAAGACGAAACTAAGCAAGAAGATGCTAAAGAAGAAAACCACTCTGAGAACGGAGATACCAAAACTAACGAGGTAGAGTATATGGCAGCTATATGGTGCAGGGGAATCAGCCCTTATAACTGTATGCAGTATGTAGTTTAGCTGGCCTGGAACACAGGTGGCAGCTGGATTTGAGACCTGAAAAACCAAAACAGAAAGGGGAAGAAAAACTTCAATCCAGAAAGACCAAGTATCTAAGAAGGGTGACAAAAAGCTAATACCAGAATGTATACTTAAGGCTTCCATGCGATAAGTTAACAAAACTTTCATACATTACAAATGGGAAAAAACTGGTTATAATGGGGGGAAAGTTACCATTTGTAATGTGTTAAAGTTTTATTAATTTATCACATGTAACCCTTAAGTAGTCATTCTGGTGTTAGGCTTTTTAGCCCTGACATGATCTCAGAAGCTAAGTAGGGTCAGCCCTGTTTAGTATTTGGTTGGGAGACCACCAAGGAATACTAGGGTAGCTATGCAGAGGAAGACAATGGTAAACCACTTTTGTTAGTCTCTTGCCTTGAAAACCCTACTGGGTCGCCAGAAGTCAGCTGTGACTTGATGGCACTTGACACACACACATTAGGCTTTTTGTCAACCTTCTTGGTTACCTGGATTTGAGACCTGGCCATTATTTGTCACTGTCCTGAGGTCTCTAAGCACACAATTCTCATTATTTCCAAGGGTCTGCAAGGCAGAGGAAGGAGATTGACCTCCTCTGTCTTCTCAGTCTGCTGTGCATGCCAAAGGTCTGGGGACGAGCGTAGGTTTTGTCTGCTGCTGATATTAAGCAAGCACAGTATCTGGAATACACAATTTAGAGAAGGGAAAGGGATCTTGTGTTGTGCTGGAACTTGATTCGTGGCCATCAGTGGCTATTTTGGCACAGAAATCTGAAAAACTCTGTCAGGAATGTACCATTTTAGTATACAGGGATGCTACATTTGAATCCCTTCCCATGTTGATAAAGGCTACAAATGTGGAAAACTAGCATGTCAGGTAGAGGGTTCCCAGTCTGGTCCTTGAGGTACTAGCTTTCTCTTGCAGAGAGACTGTGATGTGAATGACCATTAAAACATGAATTATGACACCTAAAATGCTGCACTGTGCTTTTGCTGTACATTTGAAGCATCACTGAGTTAAACATGATGTAACATTTTAGAACTGGAGGTCATGCAGAAGAAAGAAGCCTGCTAGAGAGGGGTGGACCCATGTTTTATGTAATGGGGTGGGGGACAGACCCCCCCTTCCCCAGAAGGAAAATAAGAGGGATGGGAGATTAAGCCTTTTTTAAACCTGACATGCTGCAGTGGAAACAAAATCTTAATAAAGGTAGAAAAATAAGCTGCGTCTTTTCATCCCCATTGATTCTTAAATTTGCACACATGTAAATACATTTGGCACTTAAGTGACATAATAATAAAAGGCAAGCTGAGCTGTGCTTTCTGTATGTTTTGATTCTATGAATTTGAAGATGTAATGTATATGTACTATACATTTCTGTTGTTCTTTCAAGGGGTCGGATTTAGTAATGAGTACAGAATTTAAAATCGTTCACACGAGAAATAAATTTCTGTAGGTGGGAAGTAATCCATGGACGCAAGGATTGTGGATCTTTTCCAGATCTCACCCCCCACCCCGGTAGCCATTTCTGACCCTTGGGACAGTTCATTCATGGACTAATAGCTGTGTGGGTCAGGAGGCTGTCGTGGGGAGCTAATTTGACACAGGGCAATTTCATCCTCTTTCCCCACCGCAGCCTTCTGACCCAGGAATTACATTTCTTAGGGTCAGAAAGTGCTGCTAGGGGGAGGAGAACGTGGGGAAAATCTGCCGATGGATCACTAGATCCAACCCAGGGATATGTTTCACTTCAGAATCCTCTGCATCTAGTTTTGGTTCGTTTGTACTAAAGATAGAAGCTAGCACGTTCTTTCAAACAATAGAATGGGATATTTCCTATTTGTAAAAAAATACTTTCTTTTTTCCCCATCTCTAACACTGATAGGCACCAGCTGCTGAAGAATCTGATGAAAAGGAAACCAAGTCCGAGTAACAACCTTTGCCCTGTTCATTTCCATCATTCGGTATCCATACCTCCATACTGTATTGTTAAGAGAGGAATATTTTTATCAACTATTTTATAAATGCAGGTTTTTTTAGCATGAATTTAATCATGGAACATCTTCATCTCTGTTACTTGGGACTTAAAACAAAAAAACAAAACAAAAAATCTTTTGTTTTTAAAATTTTGTGATTGTCATAGTTTGTATGGTACCTGGAAAGAATCAGTGGTGGTAGCTATTGACTTCTGTCAGTATATAATCCCTTTGTGTGTAAGTCAAGACAGACTTCAGATTTTAATTTCACCCTTGTTACGTGTTGTACGGTTTCTTAACGTGGGGAGGTCTCGAAAAAAAATTACACAAAATAATTGCGTCAGACATTCCGGTGGTTCTGTGGGTTGCTTTTATAAAGAAGGTGAGATATTTTCATGAAAAATCCTAAGAAGCTGGAAATCTTGTTGTATCCCAAATGTAGTTTTATTTTGTCACATTTTGGAGAAGAAGAATAATGCGGGGGGGGGGAGTGTAATCGTGTTTTTAAATGAAATACAAAAAAAATTCTTTTAGAAAAAAAGGGCAGGTTGGCGGAATATACCCACTGTTAGGAATTTTGCTGGATTTATCTTAATAAAAAAAGACTCCTCGAAAGAAGCATTGTAGTTTTGCTTACTTATGTGGTAGTGATGCATTTCTGTACTCAGGACTGTCTGCTTCCTACAGGAGGGATATCAAATCTGGGACTGTATCCTGTTTACCAGTAGTCCTGAGACTGTCCCACTCTGCTCACAAAAGAGCTCAGTCAGGGGCCGAGCACTGCTTGTATCACCCTAGTTGTGGCCCTGAATGCCAGTGGGGAATGTTTCAAGCATTTAAATTTGTGGATGGACCTTTTATCAGGTGGACTCAGGCTGCAATCTGGGGGTGTGTGAATCTCCTTTGGAGCAGTTGTGACCCCATGCTGGTGCGGGTGCCACTTTATCATGGGATAAAGCGACAAACATGCTGGCGTCCGGGAGCGACGGAGCTCCACTGGCCAGCACAGCCAGTATGGGAACTAAATTTCGGAAGAGATAACGGCTGCACCGGCGTGGAGGAGACATATCCAGGGGCCGAGCTGCCTTTGGGCAGCTTCCTAACCCTGTTCGCCCTGGGAACACCCCCTTGAGCGGTGGCAGGGTGGTGCCACCATTTTTGGCGGGTCAGCCTCGCTCATTTTAATGGTGCATTCCCTCCAATTTTTATTTTTAAATAACCTTTTTTGTCCCTTCCTGGCAGCTTGGAAGCCTCAGAGGAGGAGGCACGGTTCCACCGCTCATAGCAGTTGCGGATCTACCCCTACCTTTAGGAGTGGGCTGCCCGTCCTGGGTGTTAAGTTTTGACCTCTGATCCTAATGGTTTTAAGAAACACCTAGATATAAAATTGCTAGATTTTAGTTCAGCAGCACCTTAAGAGACCAAGAAGGTTTTCGGAGTATGAGATTTTGAGAGTCAAATATTCCATCATCATATACTAGCATGGGCTACCCTCTGAAACTAAATATAAAATTGTGTCAGTAATAGAAAGCTGCTGTAGGAATGCAAATAATATTTGTTCTAGAGCACCCAAAATTGAATGAGTAAATATCTCAGCACCATAAATCTGAAAAAAAAGGAAGACATTTGAGAAGGAGGGATAGCTTGTTTTCAATTGCTTACTTTCTGTCTACATTCAGAACAAACCTTGGAGGTCATGTGGCAGTTCTGAAACTCAGATACTCTTCTGCAATAGTGCATTGTTAAGTTGTTACATCCATACCACAAACTGTGGTTAGTTTCTTGTCTGTAAACCAGGACTAAACCACAATTTAACATTAGCTATATTTTAATCCTGGTCCGTAGGCAAACTACAGTTTGGGATCAAGATATAATGACAAGCTGTGATTTGTTACGAACCAGCAAGTCTTTGGTACCTGAGCTATGCACAGAGGGAGAGAGTGCGCAAGACTGAGGACATCCAGAGCTTGTTTTAGGAATGAAAAAAGTAATTTGTCATGACATCAGAATTCAGCCTCCGTTTTCACATCAGATCATGACATGAACATCTGTATCCATGGAGATTTACATTTTTATTCTTATAAATATGTCTTTGAAATCAATGGAATTTACTTCCAATGGGATTTATTTCTAAATAAGTATGCTATATGGATGAGGATTCCTTAAACAAGTTGTTAAAACTACAATTACAAACAATACCAGTGATAGAGAAAGGTGGGGGAGACATCTACAAGAAGTCAAAGTGGCTGAATAAAAAGATAAGTGATGAGCTGAAAATTAAAAAGGACATATATAGGAAATGGAAGGTGGGACAGGTAACTAGAGACATCTACAGGCAAGTAGACTGGAGTTGCTGAAGACAGTTTTATTGTGATTTTAAATTTTGGGTTTTTTTAAATGTAATTTATTTTATGTATTTCATTAATATTGTAAGCCTCCTTGAGCTCCATAAGGATGAAAGATGTCTAATAATTATGTTAATTAATTAATTAGTGCCAAGAAAGTTAAAGTTCAAAATGAGCTGAGGGTAGCATGGAAGGTTAGGAATAAAAGGGTTGTTTCAAGTATGTCTGAATAAGAAGCGGAGGAAGGAAACGGTAGACCGGGGAGGATGGAGAAATGGTGACAAAAGAAAGGCAGAATTACTCAAGTCCTGTTTTGCCCCAACTTCTTCCAAAAGAGGAACCGTGTGCAGCTTTGGCAAAAGGAGAGTGACTGGCGGGGGGTGCGGGGACACGATTGCTGCTCAAAACTGATACGTTGGTCAAGGAATAGCTAGCTACTTTCAAGTCATCCTGGCTGGCTACATTTCCATCCTAGGGTACCAAAGGAATTCCCAGGTGTACCCTTGGAACCTCATCTTTGAGAAATCCTGGCGGTACCTTGAGGCTAGAGATGGGCAATTTTTATTTTATTTATTTAGTAGATATTTTAGTCACCGCTTACTCAGAGGGTCTTGCGCTCACAACGTTAAAACAGTATAAATGAGTTAAAAGCAACATAAAAGCAGATAACAAATATAAACCATTAACATGATGAAGAAGAGTTGGTTTTTATGCCCCACTTTTCTCTACCGTAAGGAGTCTCAAAGCAGCTTACAATCACCTCCCACACACACAACAGGCACCTTGTGAGGTAGGTGGGGCTGAGAGTTCGGAGAGAAGAACTGTGACTGGCTCAAGGTCACCCAGCAGGCTTCATGTGGAGGAGTGGGGACACAAGCCCCGGTTCTCCAGATTAGAGTCTGCTGCTCTTAACCACTACCCCATACTGGCTAAAATGTTAAGCAATTAAAATATGTGGCTAGCACCATACCACTAACTAAACAACCCAAACGTGTGGATTACACTCCAAAGGGCAACCTTAACAATTCGGCCTTGCATGCCACGTGGAAACCAAACAAGTCCAGCAGGGCACAGTTGTCATCGAAGAGTACATACCACAGGGTAGGGGCACAACTGAGAAGGCTGTTCCGCTGGTGACAGATAACCAAGCCATACTGGGGCCGGGCACCTGCAAGAGGCCCCTAGAGGAAAACCAAAGGGAGCGCAGGGGGTTATAATGAGAGAGGCAGTCCTGTGGGTAGGAGGATCCATTAAAGAATTTAATAGTTAACACCAACACTTCGAATTGGATCTGGAGACTAATTGGTAGCCAGTGCAGCTGCTGCAAAACTGGCATAATAGGAGCTGACCGTGATGCTCAGGTCAGCAACCTGGCAGCTGCATTCTGGACCACCTGCAGTCTCCGAAGCATTTTCAAGGATAGCCCTACATAGAGTGATTTATTTATTTATATTTGCATTTTGTAGCCCGCCCTCCTCCCAGTCAGACCGGGTTACAACCTCTAAAATCAACAAAACCCATAAAATGTTAAAATAACAATCATTCAAACACAACAATTTAAAACCAGATGGCTCTGAGGTACACATGAACACATGAAGCTGCCTTATACTGAATCAGACCCTTGGTCCATCAAAGTCAGTACTGTCTTCTCAGGCCGGCAGTAGTAGTAATTGCTGTGGACCAGACAGCAGGATCACCCCCACAGATGACAAGCGGAGGGGAAAGGGATGGGGAAGCCAGTACAATAGATAGCTAAGGGTAGCCAGCGGTTGCCCTCGTAGGCCTGGCGGAATAGCTCCGTTTTGCAGGCCCTACAGAACTCTTGCAGGTCCCGCAGGACCCTGATGTCCCCAGGAACACTATTCCACCAGGCCGGGGCCAGGGCTGAAAAAGCCCTGGCCCGTGTTGAGGACAGCTGCACATGCTTTGGGCTGGGGATCACCAGTAGGTTGTTATTTGTAGAGCGTAAAGCAGTACAGTCATCCAATCTGGAGGTGACCCGTCACATGGATCAACGTAGCAAGGGCCATCCCAGACAAATGAGGAGCCAGCCGGTGGGCCTGGCATAGGTGAAAATGCTGGCTGTGCTACCATGGCCACTCATTGATCCAATGATAGTGCAGGATCCAACCACACCCAGAGGCTGTGAAGACTCTGGAGTCTACAGCTGTCAGCTTGGCACCATCAAGTCTTGGGAGTCCCTTCATCTTCAGAGGAAAAAGGAAGATCTGGGAAACTGCAGGTCGGTCAGCTTGATTTCGATACCAGGGAAAACAGATTTTGAAGCAACCGTTCAGAAAGCAGCTTGGAAACAAGGCAGTGCTCAGAGAGAGAAGTGGAGCAACCTGGTGGGAAGAGAAGTATTGCGGTGCTCACTGAACCCCTTTCCTTCCCTGGCTGAGGTCCCAAGAGAACCCTCATAGGGAAGACTGCAAGCAAGCCCAGTCACTCGTGCGGATGCCATGGATGGAATATACCTTGATTTCAGCAAGAGATTTTACAAAATCCACAACAACCAATTAGCAAACTGATCAAATGGGGGATAGATGATAGTGCCATCAAATGGATTTACTGCAGGTTGGAAAACTGCACCGAAAGAGTGCTTATCAATGAACACATGAAGCTGCCTCGTACTGAATCAAGCCCTTAGTCCATCAAAGTCAGTATTGTCTACTCAGACCGGCAGCGGCTTTCCAGGGTCTCAGGCAGAGGTCTTTCACATCACCTACTTGCCTAGTCCCTTTAACTGGAGATGCTGGGGATTGAACCTGGGACCTTCTGCATGCCAAGCAGATGCTCTACTATTGAGCCTGGAAAGAAGTCTTGAGTGGGATTCCACAAATCTCTGTCCTGGCCTTCGTATTCTTCCGTATTTGTTTTTCAATAACCTGGAAGCAGGAACGGAGGGAATCCTTATCCAAATGTGCAGATGATACAAAACTGGGAGGGATCACTAGCACCACAGCAGACAAACACAAATGTCACTGATGGGTTGAAAAGCTGAGCTGAAACGGATGAATTTCATTTTATTAGTAGGGTTGCCAGCTCCAGGATGGGAAATACCTGGAGATTTGGGGGGTGGATCTTGAGGAGGGTGGGGTTTGGGGAGGGGCCTCAATGGGGTATAATGCCAAAGAGTCCACCTTTCAAAGTGGCCATTTTCTCCAGGTGAACTGTTCTCTGTCACCTGGAGATCAGTTGTAATAGCGGGAGATCTCCAGCCACCACCTGGAGGTTGGCAACATTATTTATTAGAGACTATTTCTTCGAGACAGATGCAAAGTTCTGCACGTAGGCAAAAAAAGAAAATGCACAGGTCTGGTCAATATCTTGCTTAGCAATGGTACGGCATGCATTTAAAGGCTCTCAGTTCAGCAGTGTGATGTGGCTGCAAAAAACCAAAAATGATTTTAGGCTTTATTATTGTTGTTGTTTTTGTTAAGAACATAAGAAAGGCCATGCTGGATCAAAAGGTCCATCAAGTCCAGCAGTCTGTTCACACAGTGGCCAACCAGGTACCACTTATGATGATGATGATATTTATAGTCGGTCTTTCTTGCTGGGACTCAAGCCAATTACATAGTATAAATCAAGTACAATCAACAGAATGGGCATCCAGTGAACAATACAGTAGGGTTTGGACTACAGAAGACTGAAAACAAACAAATCTCAAACAGAGTTGAACAAAGCATGAGCTTTTAACATGATACATTAAGTGGTGTAGAAGCTACCTGGTCTGCAGCATACTTACAGTGTTGGGTAGCAATACAGTGGTGTAGGTCACAGTCCCTACCCCCTGACCCATGCAACTTTCTTAAGATTTTGTAACAGTACAGCTCTATTTACCCATGCAAAAAGCCATCTTGATTAATTACTTTTTGTGTAGTTTGTGGAAAGCCAAGAGAGGGGAAGCCTTCCTAACCTTATCAGGAAGGCTATTCTATAAGGTGGGGGCCACAACAGAGAATGCAAGGCTATACAGGATTGCCAGTCTCCAGGTACTCGCTGGAGATCTCCCGCTATTATAACTGATCTCCAGCTGATAGAGATCAGTTCACCTGGAGAAAATGGCTGCTTTGGCAATTGGACTATATGGCATTGAAGTCCCTCCCCTCCCCTCCCCAAACCCTGTCCTCCTCAGGCAAAGAGGGACCTGGCAACCCTATGGATATGGGCGGTTATCAGTTTTGCCCACTTGCAGGAAGGTACCTGTGGAAGGCCCTGCTGGGATGAGCAAAGTTGGCGTGGTGGAATCTAGGAAGAGAGGTCCTGCAGATAAGAGGGACCGAGGCCATGAAGGGCTTTGTATGTGATAGTCAATATCTTGAATTCAGCCTGATTGGCAGCCAATGGCGTGACTGCAGAATGGGAGTGATATGCATGTTATCCAAGTCACCAGAAGTCATAGTTCTACTAAACTGTGCACTAGTCAGACTTCATCAGGAGTACTGTGCCCAGTTTTGAATGCCATGCCTTAAGGAAGATGTAGATAAATTGGAGCAGATTCTGGGGATGGTGACAAAGGAAAGGGGTCTGTGAAAAAGTTATGCAAGGAAAGGAAGGAACTGGCTATGTCTAGTTTGGAGAAGACTTGGGTAGGGGTGGGGGAGGAGACATGATTATACTCTTTATACACCTGAGAGGCTACTGCATGGAAGAGGGCAAAGACGGAGGGCAGAGAGCCAGTGTGGTGCAGTGGTTAAGAGCAGTGGACTCTAGTCTGGAGAACCGGGTTTGATTCCCCACTCCTACACATGAAGACTGCGGGGTGACGGGCTAGTCAAAGTTCTCTTCGAGTCCTCTCAGACCCACCTATCTCACATGGTGTCTGTTGTGAAGAAAAGAAGGGAAGGAGATTGTAAACTGGTTTAATTCTCCTTTAAAAAGGTGGAGAGGAAAGAAAGGAGATCATAAGCTGGTTTAATTCTCCTTTAAAAAGGTAGAGAAAGTAGGCATATAAAAACCAACTCCACTTCTTCATCTCCTTTTTGTTCTCTGCTGCTGCAGTAGGTAAGCCTAGATCTAATAGGCCTAAATTTCAGGAAGGTAGATTTTGGTTGGACACTAGCAGAAACTTTCTAACAAAAGGAGTGGTCCCATAACAGAACCAATTACAGGGTGGAGTGGCTCTCTCTTGCTGGAGGTTTTCATGCAGAGGCTGGGCAGCCATCTCTCTTCAATGCCCTAGCGTAGGATTTCCTGAACAGAGCAGGGGGTTGGATTAGAAAGCCTATAAAGCCCCTTTCCACTCTAGGATTCCATAGGATTGCAGCTTTGCTTGTGTTCAGATTAAATAATATTAATATCTGGAATGAAACAGCTACGATAAAATGGCATGGTCTTGCCAGTAACATCACCAGTCTAATAAACAGTTTGCACATTTAACAAGCAGGCTGGACATTGGTGTACAAGGATAGAACCTGTTAACACAATTGTTTTAATGTAAGCCTCATTGGGTTGTATCAGGAAATCTGGCTTGTGGCATCGCATAAGAATTTTTAACTTAATGACAAGTGTTATCGCTGCAGGAATTCCTGTCTCTGTTGCTGTGTATAAATACAAAAGATGCTTTAAGTGTTCTAAAATTCACTTGCTTGCAAAAGCTTAGGTAAGCCACATTATGGGTTAAAACAAGAAAAAACCCAACCATTTTTCTGAATAAAGGTATTAATTATTTTTACTAGTAAATGCAAGTCACCAGTTTTTGAATGGGAGCTTCAAAAACATTGTGTTTAAGATTTCATTGACTTTCTGGGTCTGTATAGTAAATCTGGAAACTCTGAACATGTTAAATGTGCAACAATCATTAAGTAAAACCTTAATTTTATCAATGCCATCATGAAACTGTGAACAACTCCAAGGATTTCCTTCCTTAGCAAATAGTAATGTGTGTAAAGTGCCGTCAAGTCGCAGCTGACTTATGGCAACCCCTTTTTGGGATTTTCATGGCAAGAGACTAACAGAGGTGGTTTGCCAGTGCCTTCCTCTGCACAGCAACCCTGGTATTCCTTGGTGGTCTCCCATCCAAATACTAACCAGGGCCGACCCTGGACCCTGCTTAGCTTCTGAGATCTGATGAGATCAGGCTAGCCTGGGCCATCCAGGTCAGGGCAGCAAATAGTAATAGGGGCCACCAAATAAGTAATGACAAACATGTTCTATTAGGGATGCCAGGTCCCTCTTCGCCACTGGTGGGAGGCTTTTGGGGAAAAGCCTGAGGAGGGTGGGGTTTGGTGAGGGACGTTAATACCATAGAGTCCAATTGCCAAAGCAGCCATTTTCTCCTGGTGAACTGATCTCTGTTGGCTGGAGATCAGTTGTAATAGCAAGAGATCTCCTGCCACCACCTGGAAGTTGGCAACCCTGCCTTCTATTGTGGCCATGCTACATATGCATTAAGTGAACGCCTTCTAACAACTGAGTGAGCACAGAGGGAAACCAAGGTTGTTCTCTGTTTAAAAAATGAACAAACGTACTATCGATTCAGTCAAATTGTTTTCATCTCCATGAGATGTTTTAATAGATACATGCCAAGGTGCTTAATTTGCTGCCCAGTTTGTGCATGCTTGCTTTCACCTGGAGAAAATGGCCACTTTGGCCACTGGACTCTATGGCATTGAAGTCCCTCCCCTCCTCAAACCACGCCCATCTCAGGCTCCACCCCAAAAACCTCCCACCGGTTGCAAAACGGGATCTGGCAACCCTAGATATGCTCAATGGGGATTTACTCCCGAGTACGTTGGCAAAGGACTGCTTTTTCAGCCAGACTGCCTAAGAATCCCTTCATCTTGCAGTTTTCAATTGGACCATGTTGTTCTAACAGCCCATCTTTGCAGATACAGTTTGGCCTCTATGATGGTTCACACACACAGGCATGCAGATTAATGCAGGATGATCAACCGTTCACATCAACTGCGTGCGTAAAACACAGACAACTTCAAATCTGCTTAACGTTGCCAAGGCAAGATCAGGCCTGTTTGGATCAGTCCAACCATCTGTTTCCACGAGGGCAGCTGCTGTCCCTTTGGAGGAGCCGGTGGGGATGCCGATAATATATATTCATCCTGATGGCCTCACTGCACAACACTGGCATTTCTTAAAGCTGTATGACTTGCCCTATCATTTTAATGTCACGAAGTCAAAAAGTGAGGATCAGTGTGGAGAAATGCCCTCTACCCAGAATTCACCCCAGTATTTCAATTATTGCTCTCTGTCCATGTACAGGAGCCCAGCTGCAGGCTAGTAGTCCTACGGTTGAGGACAGTGACAGTTTCCAACTTGCTGGCCTCCCCCCTTCTTTCCCCTTTTATTATTCACTTATATCCTATCTATTTTAATCTCTATCCCCTCCTTACTGAGCGTAATTTATTGTTTTCCCCTTATTCTTCCCCTCTGAATGGGTTCCCACCATTGTTTATTGTGATACGGTTTTAGGGCACCTTTGGTAAAATGTTAAGATATTGTGGTTTTAAATTGTAATTTGTTGGGATTTTATCTGTGCTGCAATGTTGTAAGCCCCTCTGAGCCTGACTTGAAAGTTGGGAAAGGGTGGAAGGAGGAAGAGGAAGAATAAAGCTAACCCGTCCTATATTAACATCATTTGGAAAGTACTGTACATAGTATGGGGAAAGATGACTGAAATGGTTGAACAGACCACATGTGGTGTTTCTATTCATTTTATTCATTAATTCAACTTCCTTATATTTTGATTTAAATGCTCTAAGTCTGATTTTCTGAGGAAAACAAACACCACATCTATTCAGTCTTGCTATCTGAGGTGTGGTAGCGGCAAGTTAGATCAAGTCCTGTGAACCAGAGGAGGCGTCGGGTGCAAGAGATGCAAGTGAGCACACCAGCAAACTATGTTTGTGCCCAGCTGAATTGCAGCTTTGCACAGTGTCTGGGTGAAGCCTTACAAGACGTTGTGTGTGATCTCAGCTTCACCATTTGTCCAGTCTTCACCTGGACTTTCCTCATCAGAATGAACACATCAAGGCAATGATTTTCTTATGCAAGCCACTTGGTTAATCTGTCAAATTTCTGGGCTCTTAGTGATTATTCTGAGGGGGGTTTTTCTTACTAGATCTGCTGTGGAACACACAAGCAAGAAATCTGGTCTCCTGCAAAACTAAATACATGTTGTATACTACCTTACAATGTTTTGATCACATTCCTCCATAGACGATCCTTAAATATTATTTTAAAAAATACAATTGTGCTTGTAAGCACTAGATGAAAACAGCCCCTCTTTGCTCAGACTTCTTGCCACAGCGTGGGTTTGGTTTGTGGACATGGTTCATTATTCTTTCTCTTGAAGTTTTATTAATAGCGATATTTTAGGGGACTGTTTTTATTGCAATTGTGATATCTTAATTGTTACTGCTCTTTTGTTTTTAGTAATGAGCACGGTATTCACAACAATGAAATTAGAAGGCGATTCTGGTTGGGGAAGCTGGAGACTTCAAGGGCTTTGTTCCCGTCAGACTCAGTTAAGAACTTGGGGGTGGTTTTAGACCCATTTCTTTCACTGGAGAAACAGGTTAAGCAGATAACAAACAGTGCCTTCTATCAGTTATCTCTAGTTCAGAAGTTGGCACCCTTCTTTGACCCACTGAATCTGGCCCCACTGAGCCATCCAACAGTCTTGAATAGACTATTGCAACATACTGAAGGAGTCCCGGGGCGCAGAGTGGTAAGCTGCAGTACTGCAGTCAAAGCTCTGCTCACGATCCGAGTTTGATCGTGACGGAAGTCACTTTCAGGTTTACTCAGCCTTCTGTCCTTCTGAGGTCGGTAAAATGAGTACCCAACTTGCTGGGGGTAAAGTGTGGACGGCTGGGAAAGACAATGGCAAACCACCCCGTAAACATAGTCTGCCTAGTAAACATCATGATGTGATGTCACCCTATGAGTCAGAACTGACCTGGTGCTTGCACAGGGGACCACCTTTACCTTTGAACATACTGTACAGGGGGCATCCTTGAAGACAATTTGGAAGAAGAAGAGTTGGTTTTTACATCCCACTTTTCTCTAGCTTTAAGGAGTCTCAAAACGGCTTACAATCGCCTTCCCTTCCCCTCCCCATAACAGAAACCCAACCACTGCAAAATGCAGCAGCCAGCTTTCTAGTGGCGACCCGACCAACCACCAGGCACACTCCACACCTGCTTTGAGTCTCTGCACTAGTTGGCAGTTTATTTCTGAGTTGAATTCACAGTACTGTTTCCCCCCCTTCAAAGCCTTTCATGTCCTGGGTCTCCCATCCCTGCAGGACCACCACCCATTATCAACCTGTGTAACTGCTTCACTCTCCAGACCTACTGGTTATTCTAGGGAGTTAGTATGGTCGCTACTAAATGGGCTAATTCAGTGGCTGCTCCTATTTTATGGAACGTCCTTCCTGAAGGTGGTAAGAAGGCTTGGACTCTGTTAATTTTGTGCAAATTATGCAAGGAACAAATATTCAGGAGGGCTTTGATGCTACCACTGAATTTTTCATTAGCTACCTATGCTGGTTTTAATGGATTTTTAATTGTATATATTTTTATTATCATTGTAACCCACCTTGAGTCCAGTTTTGGAGAAAGGTGTGCTAAGCCAGAGTGGTATAGTGGTTAAGAGGGGTGGTTTGGAGTGGTGGGCTCTGAGCTGGAGAACCAGGTTTCATTCCCCACTTCTCCACATGAGCGGCGGAGGTAACCCGGTGAACTGGATTTGTTTCCCCACTCCTACACCTGAAGCCAGCTGGGTGACCTTGGGCTAGCCACACTCTCTCAGCCCCACCAACCACACAGGGTGTCTGTTGTGGGGAAGGTGATTGTAAGCCGGTTTGATTCTCCCTTAAGTGGTAGAGAAAGTTGGCATATAAAAACCAACTCTTCTTCTTTTTCTTCTAAATAAATACATGACCCAAACTTGCCAGAAGAAAAAGAAGAGCCTGGCTTTGGCAGGGGAGGTTGGGCCGCAAATCATAAAATAAATAAATAAATAACAAATATACAGAATAGATTTAAGGGACTACTGTGTTTTAAATCACAAATTGGAAGCCATGCGAGAGCCTCTTTTGGCTGAGTTTGCAGACTAATAATAATAATAAAAGATAAAAATAGTATTTTGAAACAGACAAACATAGACATTGCCTTTGCTGCATTAACACACCATCTGCCTTGTCCAGCCATCTCTTTCCAACAGCAGTTGGATCCTTCTGAACATCCACAAGCAGGGCATGAAGATGGGGCTGCCAACCTCCAGGTGGTAGCTGGAGATCTCCTGGGATCACAACAGATCTCCAGGTGACAGAGATCAGTTCTCCTGGAAAAATGGCCATTTGGAAGGTGAACGCTGTGGCATTATACCCCACTTAAGTCCCTCCCTTCCCCAAGCCCTGCCCTCTTCAGGCTCCACCCCTAAAATCTCCAGGCAATTCCCAAACTGGAGCTGACAACCTTCCATGAAGATGAGGGCTCTCCCTTAATGTCTCTCCTCAACGGCTGGTATTCTGAGCTGTGTTAGCTCTGAACACGGAAGCTCCATTTAACTTTGACGGGCAAGGGCCACTGACAAACCTCATTATTTTTCCTAATCCCTTTTTTTAAACCTATCTAAGCTTGGCATTATGATCAGCAGCAAATACCGGAATCTCTATCCCATGTTCATATCTATTGGGCAAGGAGATACAGGGGAGATTTGCAGGGAAGCAGCAGTGCACAGGGACACGTTACTTAACCCTGCTTTGGCTTGCTGCTTTCCCGCTGTAATCCTTCCATCCACCAGCTGCTTTTTTTAGCCTGGCTTCAAGACAGAGGTCCCCGGCAAAGTGGGGGAAAGCCACGGTGGGAGGAGGTGCAGAGGAAGGCGTTAGCATCTCCCCTTAGGGTTGCCAACCAAAAAGCCATCTTGATTCATTCCCTTTTGTGTAGTTTGTGGCAAGCCAAGAGAGGGGAAGCCTTCCTAACCTCATCAGGAAGGCCATTCTATAAGGTGGGGGCCACAGCAGAGAATGCAAGGCTATACAGGATTGCCAATCTCCAGGTACTAGCTGGAGATCTCCCGCTATTATAACTGATCTCCAGCTGATAGAGATCAGTTCACCTGGAGAAAATGGTGCTTTGGCAATTGGACTCTATGGCATTGAAGTCCCTTCCCTCCCCAAACCCTGCCCTCCTCAGGCTCTGCCCCAAAAACCTCCCGCCAGTGGCGAAGAGGGACCTGGCAATCCTATCTCCCCTTCTGCCTGCTTTTCTCTTCCAAATGCCCTCTCCCACATCTGCTGTAGTAAATTCCATAAGTGACATGTTGTGAACTTATACTACTGTCTGTCAAAAAAACAGGAAGGGGAAAGAAACCCAACCTTAAAAAACAAAATCTGGGTACCCAAGGTTGGGTGGAAAAGATAACATAATAATAGAGAAATATATTTTATTTTAAGGTGCTATATCAGGATTAAAAATATTAAAATAAAAAATGGCACAATGGCACCTTATAAGATCGACAGACGTAAGGCAGACGCGTTTCGGCCATCAGGCCTTCATCAGTGGTCAAATAAAGCCCATATAATGTATACACAAGTATTTACAAATATCTCAACATATGCAGACAACTATATATCAGCCCAGGCATTCGTGTGGGTGTTAAATAAATTTCAAATGATAAAGCCCTCTAGCTGGAGTGCCTGCAAGTTGTTCTACATGGGGCTGTACTGGTCTCCCATACAGAATGTGTATGCAAGTATCAACCAGGCCCGTGAACGCACCAGCAACTTACCTCGCTATTTACACGCGTCCAGTACGAAAGCATCCGAGTTTAAATTCCTGTTCCCACCGCGCCGCCTTTATCCGCTGCATGTGATAAGCCGGGATCAACGGGCTCCCACGCATGCCCAGTTGGCGCTCGAAGCAAGAGGACGGTGATTGGTCCAGAGTCCATTAGGGAGGCGGGAGGAGTGGGGGGGGTTGGCTGGCAGCAGGAAGTGGATTCAACACTGATTGCATGTTCCCACTTTAAGCTCTGGATGAGAAAGACGCTTCATTTTTTTTACTTCGCCGTATAAGCGGATCCTCTTACTGCGGAGAAATTGTGCTCTGATGACGCTTCAGAAATCCTTCACTTGAGAGTAAGTGGGAACATGCAAGGAAAGCCCGCAGAAGTTGGCGCCGCAAACGCTCAGTTCGGACATGGCCCTGGTAAAGAAGCCTGCTGTGTGTTATATCCCATTAAAGTACCCAGCTAGCTGGGGGTAAAGGGAAGATGACTGGGGAAGGGGAAGGCACTGGCAAACCACCCCATAAACAAAGTCTGCCTAGTAAACGTTGGGATGTGACGTCACCCCATGGGTCAGGAATGACCCGGTGCTTGCACAGGGGACCTTTACCTTTACCTTTTAATCTACCCTGCAGAAATCCATATTTGGGGTTTTGAATCTGGCTTGCGTTGGGTTTTTTGTTGTTGCCAAACTCAACCTTTTCCCACAACCCATTCACACACTTCAGTCACTAGAAGACAGACAACCATTTTTTCCGTTTGTAAACACAACGAGCTGTTTTATTCCTCGCCACCCGTTACCCCATTGTTCTTTAGGTAGATGTCTTGACTACAGGAAGCCACGCAGAAAAAAATGAAGCTGCTTCCCAGAGAGAAGGCCCCTTTAGAGAAGGTCATGTCACTCATTGCTACCTGGCTGCTATGTGCCTTAGTCAACGTGTTCTGGCTTTAGGGGGACTGCAAGCAACACCGATCTTGCAACCATGGCAACATATTTATGTAGCTCTGTACATTTATTACTGTCGCTTATTCAGAGCCAGGAAATATTGATTTCATACAGAAAAAAAAGTACAGTTGTTAAATAAGAAGCATATCAAGATTTGGTTTGAAAAAGGTACAACTCTCAAAAGCACAGCACCCAGTCTGGCTTCCTCTACCTACCAATAGGGTTGCCAACCTCCAGGTGGTGGCTGGAGATCTACCGCTATTACAACTGATCTCCAGGCGACAGAGATCAGTTCACCTGGAGAAAATGGCCGCTTTGGAAGGTGGACTCTATGGTGTTATATCCCATTGAAGTCCTTCCCCACACCTTACCCTCCCCAGGCTCCACCCCCAAAATTTTGTAATTTAGTCCAGCCCTCCCAGCGCAGAGCCTTTATGCTGGCCAGACTAAATACATTCCCATCAGCTATGGTTTCTAGTAGATATAGAGGTATTCCCCAGAATAAAAGACTATGCAGCTGTCATTCGAAAGAACCAGAATCAATAGAGCATATTATCTTATACTGTCCCTTGTATCACAAACGATTAGAACTAATTAACCCTTTCCTTATGTCTTTAAAAGACTCATCATGTGATGGCATCCAATTTTTACTAGCAGATAGGATACTTTCTGTGTCCGAAAATGTGGCAGAATTCCTGGCGATTGTTATCAAAAACAAAATAAAGGGTAAAGAGACAAACAAATAATAAAATCATTGAAGGCAATCTATAGATACTGGGAAAGAATACATAAAGGGGTGCTGGTGACAGCTGTGCTGGACATTAAGTCTTGGTTTTTTTCACTTGTCGCTCAGGAGAACGTATTATTATAGCATCTAACACCAATGAGTTTTAAATTGATGGTTAAGTTTTAGTTATACTGTTGAATTGTGACTATGGAGATTAATGTATTTTTGTGACTAATATTTTATTATCATGCCATTAAAGGTGACTGAAACTGAAAATCTCCAGGTAATTCCCAACCCAGAGCCGGCAACCCTACCTACCAGCTACCTTGAGAAAGCCTGGGAACTTTGGCTGTGTGTTTAGATTTGAAAATATAGTCCATGGTTTGAAACAAGAGGAAAGCTCACCTTGGTAAAGGCAATGAATTAGTAAAATATGACAAAAGAATACGCAGAATGTGAAACCCAAAGACAAGCAAGGTATAAAACTCATCTTCTCGCTATTGCCCTCTGCGGCATAAGGAAGCACACTAGCTCTGTTCACATGACCAAACGGTATTCTGAGCATATGAACTGTGCAGAACTCCCTGCAAACTGTGCAATCAAACTCCCTGCAAATCCCATGGGTTAGATCCAACCAGGTTTTCAACTGGTGCAAAAGAGAGATGGGAACCCATTTGACCACCCAAAAAGGTATCATGGCACATGCAACGCACAAAAGCCATGTGGGGTGCAGTATGCAATAAGGAGAATTAGACAAAATTGACTTAAAAAGCTAGCTGCATCCAACCCTATGTGCTAGGGATGCCAGCCTCCAGGTGGGACCTGGGGATCCCCCAGATTTAAAGCTCACCTCCAGACTACAGAGATCAGTTCCCCTGGATAAAATGGATGCTTTGGACGGTGGACTCTATGGCATAGTACCCCAATGAGGTTCCTGTCCTCCCCAGGCTCATATCCAAATCTCCTGGAGTTTCCCAACCTTGATCTGGTAACCCTACCACCCCATCCCCCTCCGGTGGCCAGGGGGGACTTGGCAACCCTACTACATGAATACAAGTTGTTTGAGAGAAGAGGCTTGCTTCTCAGCCTCTCCCTATGCATTACGAGCAAAATAACTTTATGGGCAAAATAAATAAGTGCCTTTTGTAAGGAATGTTTGATCATGCTTGTGAAATGCTTTGAACAATGATAGTACTAAACAAATGCTCTCTCTCTCTCTCTCTCTCTCTCTCTCTGTATATATATAGAAACTAAATAAATGCTACCAGTATATATAATATATATATTAATTAACCATATATAGCATTTATTTAGTACTGTCATTGTTCAAAGCATTTCACAAGCATGATCAAACATTCCTTACAAAAGGCGCATATATATATATATGAAATATATATATATATATATATATATATATATATATATATATATATATATATATATATATAATTTATTTATTTATTTCATTAACCAATGTACTAGAGTGGACATATTAAGTGCAAATAACCAGGCTAAAAAAATATTTCCAGATAAGTGAAGCAGAACAGTGCGTTTATATATTGGAGGAAATTAAAATCAGGAAGAAAATCAGGAAGATAAAGTGAAAGGGCAGATTAAGGTACAGCATTAATAGGGATCAGTTTGGAGTTAGGTGTCATAGCGCACCCAATTCCCCTGCCTGAATGAAGACCAGAGAAAGGCCTAGCAGGTTGTTTCAGCTCTGTGATTTTAGCCTTTTAATCTCCGGGTTATTTCAGTTTATTTCTGTCCTTTTTTGCTTGAACCTCCAAGATCTGCATTGTACAGTGACAAGCTCGGATTCATTTTCTCCATCTTCTGCAACAGAAACCTCATGAGTTTGATCAAAATCTTGGCTGGGCTTAGGGTCTTGCTTTTTATTCATTATAGCATTGGCTGACAACCCCCGCCCCCCATTACATCACCCATTTGGAAAAGAAAGCTTCTGCAGCTGCTCGTGTGGCAAGAGGGGATTTGGGTTAATGTTGTCATTATTTAAATGAAACTGTTTTTGGTTCATTCTTCTAGGGCTATTTTTTTGTTTGAAATTGCTGAGAACTGCATGCTAAAATGCTTTGGCGGGAAGGGGCAAAGAGAAGGAACAGAACTAGGCAGTTTTTATCCTCTCGGTCTTTATTTCCCTTCTAAAATGGACCTAGTGGGAAGAAATAGACCCATTACCCGGCCTATCTTCTCAAGACTATAGCGAAGCATGAAAAGCCAAGCACACTGTCATGGTAAGAGCAGATGGCGTTTTAAAAAAGGCAACTGTGGGATGGGGTCAAGCTTAGAAACGTTTGTTCAATTTCTGACCTCAGCTTGGGCCGCAGTCTTAATTAGTCCAATAGCAGAGAGCAATTAAACGGATGGGAAAGAAAAACAAGTGCATTTCTTCCACTAGCTGACGTGGAGGACCACCAGGGTTTTGTTCTTCCTTTGCAGATCAGCAAGAAGGCTTGCACCCCGTTGCCTCCATTCGAGTGTCTGGGGCTTCTATGCTAGGGTTGCCAATCTCCAGGTACTAGCTGGAGATCTCCTGCTATTACAACTGATCTCCAGCTGATAGAGACCAGTTCACCTGGAGAAAATGGCCACTTTGGCTATTGCTCTATGGCATTGAAATCCCTCCACTCCCCAAACCCCGCCCTCCCCAGGCTCCACCCCAAAACCTCCCACCAGTGGCGGAGGGACCTGGCAACCATGGTTGCCAACCTCCAGGTACCAGCTGGAGATCGCCTGCTATTAAAACTGATCGCCAGCCAATAGAGATCAGTTCACCTGGAGAAAATGGCCGCGTTGGCCAATTGGACTCTATGGCATTGAAGTCCCTCCCCTCCCCAAACCCCGCCCTCCTCAGGCTCTGCCCCAAAACCTGCTGCCGGTGGCTAAGAGGGACCTGGCAACCCTATTCTATGCATATTCTGCAATTTGAGGGGATGCTGCCGCCTCCTTTTTCTCCAGCCTCAACAGCAGCTCGTCAGACAGCTCTGGCATTTCGTCATGCCACACCCGCATCCTGAGCAGTCTAATCGAGAACTCGTGCATCCCTGGGAGAATGGCCAGGCAGCCGTATGTTTCACCCGTTTCAATTTTATTTGGTTTGGAAGCGGAATACAGGCACAACACATAATGAAACGAGAAGGAAATGGCTTTCTGGGGGCATCCCAACTCTAAAGTTAGAATGTCAAAAAAGCCGGCTGCATCTCATTTTGGCATCATTACAATTTCTGACTCGATGAAACTTCTGCTTATAAATGTTAGCATTCAGCTTTTTTGCCAAGTTGTCTCCAGCCACTATGACGTTCTGAGGGAGGCGGTATGTTTTCAATCCACTCTTCTTCTGTTTTCAATGAGAACTTTTTAAAAGAAGAGTTAACTGGATTTGTAGGTAAATTAAACTGAAGCTGCTTGTTGATAAAGAAAGGCTGGCTGTGTCCCACATAGAGAATGTGGCATAAAAGACGGAGTATGTGTACTCTAGGGCACAATCCAGAACTTCACAGGCACTGTAAATTTTGTAGCACACAGATTGGTAGTACAGATAACTTGTAAACTACTCCAATTCCTATTAAAGCTACTCCTTCAAATGGCTTGAGGAAAGGGAGGAGATGGCGCAAGACACAAATGGGGCCAGTGTGTCCACCAGGAGCATTAATTCCCCCTTCCTGAGATACACATTTTAAAACTGACACGACAGCTTCCATATAAAGCAGGGATGTCAAAAATAAGGCCCGGGGGGGGGGGGGATCTGGCCCCTTGAGAGCTCTTATCTGACCCGCAAGCCAGCCACACACACACACACACACACACACACACGCTTCCGATCTGGGCTGGAGAGCCCACTGCGGCCTCACCCCCCTCCATTCTGGTCTGGCGAGCCCCCTGCAGGCTCGCCAGCTGAGGCAGCCACCCCCGTCTTGAGGTATCAATGATTGAAGACTGTTAAAGAAAAGAAAATACTGTAAGAATGTCATTGTGTTAAGCGTGTTTCTATTTTAAGTAAAAAATAAAGTAAAAATATCATTAATTGGCTTTGCCTATGTCTTCTATAAAGTTTTATCTCCGGTATCTGCCATTCAACTTTATGGTACACACGGCCTAGCCCAATGAAGTGACATTTATGTCGTATCTGGCCCTCGTAACAAATGAGTTTGATACCTCTGATTTAAAGGATGAGAGCATCTCTTTGGAACATAGGGTTGCCAGGTCCCTCTTTGCCACTGGTGGGAGGTTTTGGGGGTGGAGCCTGAAAAGGGTGGGGTTTGGGGAGGGGAGGGACTTTAATGCCATAGAGTTCAGTTGACAAAGTGGCCATTTTCTCCATGTGAACTGATCTCTATTGGCTGAAGATCAGTTGTAATAGTAGGAGATCTCCAGCTACTACCTGGAGGTTTGGAAATTAGTACAGGAGCGAAAATACTATTAAACAAGGTGCAAATCTTTATAACTAGCTACATGCAATAACATACAATGTAGGACAATATATACAAAAGGACCTACAACAATTGTTTACAAATATTCATATTCTCAATTGTCCCAAAGCTGAGTACAAAAATTCTTCTTATGCAGATAATAATCACGTAGTATGATGGATGCCACTAGCAATGGAGGATACCGCCGTTTCAAATTCTTGACTAATTAATAATAATTCTTCAGTCCTTCCTATTCATATAAAAATCACAATCATAATATCAATCATAAATATAACAAAATTAAGCAATAAATATCCCAATAAATATTCCAATAAAATTACTTACAAAAGGCATCTTGCATAGATTTTCTACATATTTTTCAAATTGTAGGTTACATTATATATCCCACCAGGGGTAAAATTCTGATGTCGGTCCCACGTAGGGTAAGGAAGCTCAGTGTGGAGATATCATTAGGAGGATTTATTAGTTGCTAAATAGCTAACCGGTGTGCGGCAAATGAGTCAGCTGTATACATCAGGTGCTTGAGAGATGTACTTTCGTTCTCTCTTAAAGGGACCTAGCCTATATTCAAAGAAAGCATGATAGATCATTTTCCAAATTCAATCCAAAGGGGGCCATGGAGTTCAATAAATGAATGAAATAAGCTTCCTTCTGCCTAAGTAATTTTTCTCTGTCTTGTTTGTCAAATCTCCTAGCTTTTAATTGCCAGATCACAAAATAGCACAGGTCGTTCTCGCTGTGCCGAAAATGGAGGAAGTGTTCTACTACCGGGGCTGATGTTATACGTGCGCGTATTCTGGATCTATGTTCAAGGATCCAGGTTTTAATTGATCTAATACTAGATCCAGTGTAAATCTTCCCACAGGGGCACAGAAGGCAATATACACAATATTTTGTGTCACAATTGGTAAAAGAACAAAGTTGAAAAGAAAAATCTGAGTCGGTTCTTTTAAATTCTTTAACCTCCAAGCAAAAGTTGCAAGCAAGACATTTATGGCATTTAAAGTGTCCCTGAATCTTATCACTATTGGACTCAACAAATATGTCAGAATGTACAAGTCTATCCTTAATTGAAGAAGTTTTCCTATAACCTATCTTGGGAAGGTTTTGGCAGCCTGGAATATCATTAAGTAGATGCCAATGTTTTTTGATGACATAACTAATCTGCCCCGATAGGTGTGTATGCTGCAAGGCAAAAGTGTTTGTTCCTTCAACGGTTTGTCTATATTCTTGTACAGTAAATCCTGTCTATCAACATGTTGAATCCTATCTCTTGCTTGCATTATTACTTTAGGAGGATAGCCCCTATGGGTTAAGGCAGTAGATAATGAAGATGCGGCTACTTCAAAGTCTCGCTGTACTGTAGTATTTCGTTTCATTCTTACAAATTGCCCATAAGGCAAGTTATGTCTCAGGTGTTTGGGATGAAATGAATTGAAATGCAATAATGCATTTCTATCAGTAGACTTCCTATACATTCTTACAGCCAATTGATCATTCTGAGTATGGTATACCAAGGTGTCTAAAAATGGTATCTGTTGAGAGTGTGCTTTTCCTGTAAATTGAATGCTAGAGCATGCATTGAGCCATGACAAAAATTATTGGAAATTAATATCTGCAGTGAACAAAAATATAAGGTCATCAATATAACGACGATATCCAAGAATGGAATCCTTAAAGGGGTGGTCGTTATAAATAAATTTATGCTCAAAATCCACCATAAAAATGTTAGCTATGGTGGGAGCCGCTGCTGATCCCATGGTTATACCTCCCGTTTGCAGGTATAGTTGGTTGTCAAACCTAAAGAAGTTGTTCTTAAACACCACTTCCAAAAGTTTTAAAAGGAAGGAAGTGGAAGGGACGGGGTCTACTCTAGAGTTGAGATGATGTTCAATGAGCCTATAAGTATAATTCAATGGAACATTAGTATATAAAGAAACAACATCAACGGTTGCTAAAACACAATCTGTAGGGACATGGATATTTTCAATGTAACGAATAAAGTCCCCGGTGTCTAAAATGAAAGACTCAGTGTTCACAGCAAACTGCCTGAGATGATAGTCTAAATATTTTGAAACAGGTTCCAATACACTCTGAGAGGCTGATACAATTGGCCTTCCTGGCGGAATTAATCCAGGTTTATGTATCTTGGGCAATGTATATAAAACAGGCATCTGGGGAAACTTGTTTACCAAAAACTCAGCAGTATTATTGTCTATGTCACCATTATGCAGGGCTTCTTGGACAATATCAGTAATAGTAGCAGTAATGATTTTTGTAGGGTCTCTAGGGATTTTCTGATAATACTCCGTTTGATTCAATTGCCTCATAATTTCCTCTACATAATCCTGTTTATTTTGAAACACAATTGCCCCGCCCTTATCAGCTGGCCGAATAATTAACTCTGGATCGGACGCAAGTCCGTCAAGAGCCTGTTTTTCACTAAGGGATAAATTATAGTGTTTAGGAATTTTGCTATTTTCTAATTTCAAGATATCCCTATTAACAGCCATTTGGAAGGCATGAATCATGGGGTTGGTGCTATTCGGATTAAACTTAGATTTCACTCGAAACGGAGAAACATTTCGTGCATTTGCTGAAGCCTGACATTAGGCTGGTGCGGGAGGTGTTGCGCCGGCTGCGGGAACACCACCTGTATGCCAAACTGTCAAGTGTGCCTTTAATCAGGACAAGCTTACTTTTCTTGGGTTCGTGGTGTCTCCCAACGGGTTAATCATGGACCCCGAGAAGGTCCAGGTGGTCCGGGATTGGGAACCTCCCCGGACCGCAAACAGGTTCAACAATTTCCGGGCTTCGCAAATTTCTACCGGGGTTTCATCCCAGATTTTGCCGAAATAGCCCTCCCGATCACGGAACTCCTGAGGACCAAGGGGAGGGGTCAGGCGGTCACTGCTGCTAACTATCGGGTAGCATGGGACGACCGCTGCCAGGCGGCCTTTGACTTACTTAAGAGCCGGTTTACTAACAGGCCCGTGTTGGTTCACCCCGACTGTTCTCAACCTTTTACCTTTCAAGTGGACACTTCTGATAGGGCGATGGGGGGAGCACTCTTGCAGAAGGACGCTCAGGGGAGGCTCCGACCCTGCGCCTAATTTTCCAAAAAGTTCTCTGGGGCCGAACTCAACTGGCCGATAGGGGAGAAGGAGGCCATGGCAATTAAACACGCCCTCACGGTCTGGCGCCAGTTCTTGGAGGGGGCTGTGGTACCGTTCAAGGTTTGGACGGACCACCAGAACCTCGAAGCCATCCTGGGGCAGAGGAAACTCTCGGCCAAACAGCTTCATTGGGCGGATTTTTTTTCTAAATTCCGCTTCACTATCAAGCATGTTCCCGGGAAAGAGAATTGCCTGGCGGATGGTCTCTCCCGCATGCCGCAATACGACTGCAGAGTCGAGCGGCCGATTGGGTCCCTTTTTACCTCAGAACACCTTGGCTTGGACCCGGAGGGGGCAAGCACAGGAGTTCTAACCCAGGCCCAAGACCGGGCAGCGCCCCCACACCTACCCCGGTTCTCCCACAAGGGGATGCCACCGAAGCCGCCCGTCCCCGGGGAGTCCAGACCCGGGCCCAGACCCGGGCAGGTCGACTCGGCCTTCCATCCTTCCAAGGTCAGTGAAATGAGTACCCAGCTTGCTGGGGGGGTAAAGGAACGATGACTGGGGAAGGCACTGGCAAACCACCCTGTAAACATAGTCTGCATAGTAAACGTCAGGGTGTGATATCACCCCATGGGTCAGGAATGACCCGGTGCTTGAACAGGGAACTACCTTTACCTAAAATACATATCAGCATTTGGACTTGGCAAGAGGATATAGGTGTTTCTTCTGCTGGTTATTCTTTGAAGACGCACCTGCAAATGAGGCCTCCCCACCAAACAAGCAAAATTGGCGAAGGCCCATAGGGATCCAGTGGACCAGGCAGCTTATGTTCGTAAGGGAAACTCCCCTCTGCACCCTTCAAAGTCATTAAAGATGGTTATGCTGGCTTCACATAGTTTAGTGGCTCCGGGAGGTTCCAACTATCAGCCTAGTGACTATCAGCCAAATTGTCTGTTCCTTCCAGGAAGAAGCACATTTAGCAAAAATCAGGCAAAGCTCATGATATATTCTCCCAGCCTCTACTTGGGCATCCAGAAGGAAATCTAGATTTAGAGCTTCCAGACCCCCGCCAGGGGTGGGGATCCCCCAATTTGGGCCCCTGTCCAGCTGTCCAGTGGGGTCTTACCAGGCTTAAAATGAGCCCCCGGCCCTGTCATCATGTTGGAGACATCCAGGAAGACACTTTGGTATTTGGGTAAAACTCCATGGTTAAAACAGCCTCTACCATAGAGTTTTTGCCCAAATACCAGAGCATCCCCCTCAATGTTGCCAATATGATGACATCACTTCCTAAAGTCATGTCGATGCATTGGTGCCGGCCTCCCTCTGCAGATGGAATGTTCCCCCCACACCCCATTCCCCCACCAGTTGCCAGGGGGGACCTGGCAACCCTATCTAAATTAAGGGTTTCCCAAACTTTTTGAGCCTGCAGTCACCTTTGTAATTCTGACATAGCGTGGAGGCTGTAGCCACAAAATGGCTGCCACAGCTTACCTTCAGTCACACAGTGAAGATCCTTGTGCTGTGGTGGCAGCTGCTGCAAAAGCAATGTTTTTATAAATTTGAACAGCCAATTAAATCTCCAATGGTCAATCAGAAGCCTCACAGGGCAGAAGTCCCATCTGCCCCTTCCCTAGGGTTGCTTGGTCCCTCTTCACCATCGGCGGGAGGTTTTGGGGGCAGAGCCTGAGGAGGGTGGGTTTGGGGAGGGACTTCAATGCCATAGAGTCCAATGGTCAAAGTAGCCATTTTCTCCAGGTGAACTGGTCTCTATCGGCTGGAGATCAGCTGTAATAGCGGGAGATCTCCAGCTAGTACCTGCAGTAGGGTTGCCAACCTCCAGGTACTAGCTGGAGATCTCCTGGTATTACAACTGATCTCCAGCCAATAGAGATCAGTTCACCTGGAGAAAATGGCCGCTTTGGCCATTGGACTCTATGGCATTGAAGTCCCTCCCCTCCCTAAATCGTGCCCTCCTCAGGCTCCGCCCCCAAAACCTGTGGTGAAGAGGGACCTGGCAACCCTACCCTGCCCACTTTCTAAAAACACTTGGCTGGCGCCAGAAAACGTGTTAACAGGCACCATAGTGCCCATGGGAACCATGTTGGGGTCCCTTGGTCTAGATTCAGCAGCACTCCTAGACTAGGAGCCTGATCTTTTGAGGGGGAAGTATGACCCTATCTAAAATACCTACCGGGTAACCAGGCCTAAGATCATACAGTATGAGAATGCTGTTGTTTCTTTATGACAACCAGCTTTACTACCTATCTCCATAGCTCAGGAAATCTTTCATTTTAAATATTACAGCTGTCAGACTGATCTTTTTTTTTTAATTTACCCCCTCAATACACGCCACACCAGAAGTTAGTACTTGCATAGATTTTCCACTGAAAACATGAGAATGGGAGTTCCACAGGTGAAGAGGTATATTCTGAAGAAGACACGTATTTGTCAGATAACATAACTCATCTCCTCCTTATATTTCTTATAAAGGGTGCATCTAACTCACTTCAACATTTTTTCGTACAAATGGGGGAGGGGGTTTACACCGTGCAAGAGGCCTGAACTGCAGTTTGACAAAGTGACTGCACAATTTAAAATTTCCATAACACCACACAATAAAGAATTTTACAGAAGGCAGAATAAAGCCCAACCCAGCTATGAGAGATGGAACTTGAACCTGAAAGCTCAACGTTTATCTCCATCAATAGGAAATAGCTGGATTAATTCTGAATTAACTGCTTTGTATGGTGCAGGTGCAATTCAACTTCTGCCAAACCCTGTTTTTCTGTCTTTTCTGCCTGCTATAGCTTTTGTGAGTTGACATAAGGTGGTGAATAGGTTCATATGGACCCCCCTCCATTTGTTTTTTAAATACCGGTAATCAAAATAATGGAGAACAATGATATTTCAATAACATCTCTCTGTCCTTGGTGGTTCCATCCCCTCATTTCCAGAAGTAATGAATGCCATTTGAACATGCGTATGTCTATGCCATTCATCTTCACACAAACAGCACAGTTAACATTAAGATGTTAAAGGAAAAATAAGATACACAAATGGGAACAAAAAGTACACAGAATTATTTTAACCAATAATCACGTGTCTGCTGTGTACAGAGTCAAGCAAAAGATACAGCTGGCCCTGGAACGGTCTTGTATGGAGCAAATGAAGGGGCAGATTTTATCCCCCTTAAAACAGTCTTAAAGAAGAAACAGCAAGCAGGAAATAATCTACGCTATGGGCTTTTAGGAGCATAAAAGTGATGGACTGGTCCATCTAGGGCAGGGGTACCCAACATTTTTGAGCCTGTGGGCACATTTGTAATTCTGACATGGCATGGTGGGTGCTACAACAAAATGGCTGCCACAAAATGGCCACTGCAGGAGGCAGAGCTAGGTGCAAAATGGCTGCCACCGCTTAACTTCAGTAACACAGCGCAGACCCTTGTGCTGTGGTGGCAGCTGCTCCAAAAGCAATGTTAAAAAAATCTGCACAGCTAGGGTTGCCAGGTTCCTCTTTGCCACTGGCGGGAGGTTTCTTGGGGGGGGGGTGGAGCCTTAGGAGGGTGGGGTTTGGGGAGGGGAGGGACTCAATGCCATAGAGGCCAATTGCCAAAGCGGCCATTTTCTCCAGGTGAACTGATCTCTATCCGCTGGAGATCAGGTGTAATAGCAGGAGATCTCCAGCTAGTACCTGGAGGTTGGCAACCCTATGCACAGCCAATCAAAACTCCAATAGTCAATCAGAAGCTTTGCTAGGCATAAGGCCTATCTGACCCCACTCTATTCTCAAAAGCACTTGGCGGGCACAATGGCGCCCACAAGCACCAAACTGAGGACCCCTGATCTATGGGTCCATCCATCCCGTCTGGTATTCTGCTTCCAACAGTGGCCAGCCAATAATAAAAATCATTATTCGCTTCCGATCTGCTACCAGCCTTAATTTCCCTTTGAATCTTTGCTGCAACACAAATACTGAGGGTTTTTTTCCTGTTTGCAAAAAGCATCTCTATTGTACAACATTTGTATAATTGCAGAATTAATGTGCTTCCGTTCTGTCATGCTCCATGGTATTAGATTTTTTTTAAATAAAAAATTGAGAAAATGTGAGATCTATACAACTGATGAGAATATGAATTGAATATAATCCAGCAGATGGGAGGGTGGTTTGTAGGCCAGGCTTTGGTTTCCACATTACAGTCTACATCTGCTACTAATGATGCTAATAGACTGATTTATTTCAGTTGCTAAAGTGGAGAATCCTAGTAAATTAAGTCTGATGAGTAGGCTCTTTCTTTTCCAGTTTTTAGGAGCTGAAAGCAGCCGCCGCCCGGCAGCTGACTGGTGATACCATAGTGATAAACCCATTTAATATACAAAAGGAATTTAACTCAAGATTGGAAACGTGGTTTAAGGATTGTATTAAAAGAAATAAAAGTGCCAACCTCTGGTTTATAGAAAGTAGGCAATAAAAGTACACAGAGCTTAAGCTCTATATTTTAATATCACTTATTGAGAGGGGATATGAAACTAGTCGTTTGAAAACGACAGCTGAAATCTTTATATCGGAAGGGCCTGTGAGATCTCACAGAAAGTCAGTAATCTAAAATGTTAATGAATTTCTGTAACAGGGCTCAAACACCTCCCCCCTTTTTATGAAAAGCAGATTGGGGAGGGGACAATTTCAAGTGGACAAGCAGATGGGTGTTGGTTAACCCTTTCCCCTGCCTTAGGGTTGCCAGGTCCCCCCTGCCCACCGACAAGGGACGGTGGGGGGATAGAGTTGCCAGATCCTGGTTAGGAAACTCTGCTTAGAATTCCCGTCAACTGACTTTCTTTGGTCGTAGAGTTCAACATTTGCTCCTGCCCATGTGTGGTCAGGATGGAGTGTACTCATAGCGGGACTAATGCAACAATATCACAGAACCGATTATGACAGGGGCATCTTTACTAACACTTAGCACTGGAATGCCAGGCATCTTTGAAGTAGTTTTTCTCTTCTTCTCTTGAAGGAAATACAAAATGTCCTTTTATGAACCTGCAAGAGCTGCATTCATGCAACCAGCTATACAAATACCATTCCAAGAATTTAAAAAGCACTTAGTGATAGGACATGGGAAAAGAACTGATCACAAAACCCCCACGTTCATATGCATCTTCTTGTGTTTAGATTATACCCATGCATTAGGAAGAAAGACCCTTTCTGGTTGAAAAACCAGCTTTCCAGCTTGGAAGAGCTGCTTGACACAGCAGTCACCTTAGAAACCCTGGTGGCTCGGAGTGTTTTCACCAAGCTTTGGATAGTGCATCAGCTGCACCCATCTCTGGTTCAGTCAGATCTAGCCACAGTGATCCATACCTTGGTTACCTCTAGACTGGACTACTACTCTACTTGGGGCTTCCCTTGAAGAGTGTTTGGAAGCTGCAGCTAGTGCAGAATGCTGTGGCTAGACTGATGGTTGGGAGCCAGCTACCGGGATCATGTGACCCTGATACTACAGCCATTACACTGGCTAGCAATCCACTCCTGAGCTCAATTCATTGTGTTGGTTTTGTCTTTTAAAGTCCTCCATGGCTTGCGATCAGATTATATGAAGGACTGTCTTCTCCCATACGTTCCTGCCAGGGAATTAAGATAACAGAGAGAGGCCCTCCTGACTGTCCCACCACGCTCATCTGGTGGGCACGTGAGAGAGGCCTTTTTCAGTGGCAGTCCCACAATTATGGAACAGCCTCCCCAAGGAGGTGTGCCTGGCCCTCTCACCAGCATGGTGTAGTGGTTAAAAGTGGTGGTTTGGAGCAGTGGACTCTGATCTGGAGAACCAGGTTTGATTCCCCACTCTTCCACATGAGCGGTGGACACTAATCTGGTGAACCAGGTGGGTTTCCCCCCTCCTACATATGAAGCCAGCTGGGTGACCTTGGGCTAGTCACCGTTCTCTCAGATCTCTCTCAGCCTCACCTACCTTACAAGATGTCTGTTGTGGGAGAGGACGGAAAGGAGATTGTAAGCCGGTTGGATTCTCCTTAAAAAAGGTTGAGAAAATGGGCATATAAAAACCAACTCTTCTTCTTAAGGAGGCCGTTGAAAACAGTTTTATTTAGGACTGAATTTGACTAATTTAGTTTTTATTTATTGGCAGTTCTGAGATTTTAAATTGTGGTCTTTTACATGTTGTTGTCATCATTGTTTTATTTACATTGTAAACTGCCTTGAGTTCCACAAGGTAGAAAGGAGGGTAATAAATGTCTAAATAAATAAATAAATAAATGTAAGTAATTACTCAGTCAAGGTGGCCACAAAAAGGTCAAAAGACTCCTGAAATTGATCATTTAAGATGCACAACAGATTTACATAACATTTTCCATTACACTGTGCACTAGGGTTGCCAGCTCCAGGTTGGGAAATACCTGATTTTAGGGGTAGAGCCTGAGGAGGGTGGGTTTTGGGGAGGGGAGGGACTACAATGCCATACAGTCCAACTGCCAAAGTGGCCATTTTCTCCAGGGGAACTGATCTCTGTCACCTGGAGATCAATTGTAATAGCAGGAGATCTCCAGCCACCACCCAGAGGTTGGCAACCTTAGCATGTACAGATAAAAGCAATGAACGGGGAAAGGGTCTGGTATAGTTCAGATGTGTGAGGCTTAAAGGAGCCCTGACATAACAGCAAACAACTACTGCAGACAAGCACACAGAGAATCCTACTTAAAATATTAAACAATGGTGTGTAAACAAAGGACTACACACCAAAAGGTACTACTAGATCAATGAAGTTACAAAGTAGGTTTCAGAGAACAATGATTTCCCTAGCCTATGTGGTCCTTGAATGATGGTGTATTGTCCCAAAGCATCCAGCCGGAGCACACGTTCACTTTTCCACGCTCTTTCAGTTACTGTGGATCAGTCCACAGATGACTAAAGGGCTCTACATGATGCCCCAACATACAGATGCAGTTTTCTGAGAATATTTACTACACCTGCAGAGGCTAGTAAACATGCTGCCATGATCTCAAAACCAGAAGAACAAACAGGATACTCTGTGGAGGAATGTACAACCATCCGCAGTAGCAGCTTATTACTACTATCTAGTCATGGCTTGAATCCTACCATCTCTTCTGCTGGCGTGAGAGGTAGAAACCACCTTTTGAACCCCATGAAAAGCTATGCGGACAATTTCATGAGAAATGGTTACCATGGCATACTAATATGTCTCTAAATATTTAGAAGTAGCTTTATTCCTTTCCATATGAGTAGATGTTTTTCATACTTACGATTACATTTGATTCACTTAAATAATGAGCAATTCTTAGAGAAACGGTAACCACGGTACATTTATAGCGCTATTCCTTTTTACGTTAGCGCCTGTCTTTCATGCTTAGGAATATACTTGATTCATTTATTCGATTTTTTAATAATCTTTTAACTGAATAAGATTACGATAGAAATTAGTACATAGAATTAACTGTAATAAGCATAAAACTTGTTTTATAAATGTATAATATCGACCAAAGAGAACACTGTCTATTGCAGACGGAAGTGAATTTTCTCTTTTCCCCTTCTTCCCTTTTGTATCCTACATAAATACAATAAAAGCATTAAAAATTTAAAAGAAAAGAAAAGCTATGTGGAGACTATCGACCCACTGAGACTACATCCTGGATGTTGAAAGAATGCTGCCATGGAAGCTTGCTGGGTGACCTTGGACCAGTCACACGCCTTCTCAGCCAGACCTACCTCACAGGGTTGTTGTGAGGACAAAATGGAAGTGAGGAAACCAATGCACGCCATTTTGGGCTTCTCCCCATTGAGGAGAAACCAAGTAAACAAACAAAACAAGGTCAAATGATATGATTTGTTTTAATGACAGTTTTACTGAAAGAAGTCTCTTGACCATATCATAGTAAAGCTAAAAGGCTATGCTGGGGAATGCAGGTCCTACATGGACAAAAAGCTACACAGGATAGGGCTACAGTGAGAAGGGAAACTGGGCAAAATATTTTTCCTCCTTCTTCCTGAGCCAGAGGAAAAACTGATACAGGTAGAGTATCCCTTATCTGGACATCCCATTTCCAGACTGATCCGAAAACCAGACCCTTCATGCCGGCGCGCAGGCAGATCCGTGCTGCCTGCTTTCAGTGTTTCCTCTCACCTAAAAAAATAAAATACAGTCTCCACTGCATTGTAGATGGAGTCTGAAAGCCTGCCGTTGTTAGTTTGTTGTTTGTTGCTGCTGCTGTTTAACAGCTGATACAGGTATTCTGGTGAGATAGTTACACCTTTGCTTTCTGATGGTTCAATGTACACAAAATTATTAAAAATATTGTTTAAATTACATTCAGTATGTGTATAAAGTGTATATAAAACATAAATGAATTTGGGTCCCATCCCCAAGATATCTCATTATGTATATGGAAAAATTCCAAAATATTCCAATATAAGAAATGATCCGAAATACGGACCACTTCTAAGGGAGTAATTTTTTGTTCTGAATTTGATAAATTGATCTTTTTACTTTCTGACTCTGATTTGCATGTAACCCTTAGAATGTCACGATTTGCTAATGTGGCCAGGAAGATTAGAGCTCTTGAAGTTATTAAGAAAAATTCTACACAGGAAATCAAATAATGTTTTAATAAAGATTGTGTAATTGATTTTACCAGGGCAATGTATACTGTGGTAATTTTTATCTTTTGCTGATATATATGTAGGGACGTTTTGTAATGGCCTATGGCTAAACAAATAAACGAATACTCTGACCACTTCTAGACCCAAGCAGCCCGGCTAAGGCATACTCAACCTGTAGTATCCAACCCTACATTTTTTTCCCAAAGAGATGGCTCAGCAACAAGCCATTAGAAGTAACAGAAACCAAATTGGTACTTCTGAACCACACTGTGGGAATAGCTACCCTGCTGTCAGGATTAGTCACCCTGATGCTGTGAATGTACAAGCCAAGGGCTCCATTCACCAGCTCCATGGTTCTCCAAGTGAAAACATCCCTGGGCACATGTGAGGTATGTCACATGTCCAAGATGGCATCAAGGTTTTGCTTCTTTGTTTAAGCACACACATTCATTAGGAGTAGGGTTGCCAGGTCTTTCTTCGCCACCGGTGGGAGGTTTTTGGGGCAGAGCCTAGGAGAGTGGGGTTTGGGGAGGGGAGGGACTTCAATGCCATAGAGTCCAATTGCCAAAGTGGCCATTTTCTCCAGGTGAACTGATCTGTATCGGCTGGAGGTCAGTTGTGCAATTGTAATAGCGGGAGATCTCCAGGTAGTACCTGGAGGTTGGCAACCCTAATTAGGAGACCAAAACCGAACTGCACAAAGTATACCTTATGGCTAGAGGCAGTGAATTAGTACCACGTGCTAGTGAAAAGACATTTGTCCATTTTAAAGATTCCGGCAAGCATCTGCAGTCCATTACCAACATGTGGAGGCTGTATAGAAGCCAAAGAAAAAGACAAGAATTTACATGGATTTAGTTTTAAATGTTAGCAAGGCAAAGCAAGGAGGGTGATGTTCTAGACTGGAGGGCATCTAACAAGGTCTCTGGCATGCTACTCTTAAGACACCAAGGCCATTCTGCCAAGGATGAACACATCTCACTGGCTGCAGATTTTTTTCCCTAGCCCTCTCTCTGGCCAAAGGGCCCCGTGGAATGGCAAGGCGGCCTTCCATCTGTATACTGTTACAAGGTAAAACAAGTAGGTCTAATGGGCTTCAGCCAAACACATGTTGGCATGACTCCCCGCTTGTTAAATCTCTCCTTCTAAGGAATATAAATCTGAAGCAGATACACAAAACAGGGACAGAATTCATGAGTATTCTGTAGAAAGCACATTAATGTAAAGGGCTTTATACAAAAGGGTGATACAATGCAATTAATGATTGTCATGATAGAAAAGATGTACTTTTTAACAACTGAAGATGGAACCCTCACTTATGTAAGTTTTACAGTATACAAATGTAGTACAAAAAATGTCCATTATTCTGAGGGTTGCCAGGTCCTCTTTCTCCTCCAGCAGGTTTTTGTTGGGGGGGGGGGGGGTTGGGCGGCCACAGATGACGTGCTTACATCACTGCTGGATTTACTTCCGGGGGGTTGAGTGGTAAAGCATCCCGTCGCAATGCGGCACTTCCAGGAGTAATCTCAGCAGTGGGTATGCATCATGACTAGTATCCATTTTTACTAGTAGTCATGAATACCCCTCTCCTCCATGAACATGTTGGCAGCCATCACCACATCCTGGGGCAGGGAGTTTCACAATTTAACTATGCCAACCCTGCCCCCCAAAACCTCCTGACAGAGAAGAGGGAGGACCTGGCATCCCTAACAGTAGTGAACATTTTTTGTAGGACATCGCCGACAGGCAATTACTAAGCCTCAATGGCATTAGAACATTTTTTTTGTTCTTGCTAACAGCACAACAGGGCTACTTTTCTGGAATTTGACATTGCTGTGTGAGTTTATCATCATGCCACTGGTATGTGTTTGAGGGCGGACATGGAATGTGCTAGGATTGTCAATTTTGTCTTGGCAAACAAGTATTGAGGGTTGTCAGATCCATATCTAAGATAAGGAATTCTTGGAGCTCAAGCACCTGTTTTATGTAGGAATAACATGGTTTTTTTAAAACCACAGGTATCAATTTTGGTGCTCCATGTTCTGAAATAAGAGGCAAATCTTTAACTGGAGAACACCCAACTCTGCTAAGGCAGATATTTGCGCTCACTCATTGGCACCCATGTGCTGCTGGAAGAGCGGCTCTGCCACCCCCCTTCCCCAGTTAGTCTTTCACTGGTTTGGTGACTAGTTTGATGCTATTTTAGCAATATAATATGCAAGGCATTAATTTTTTAAGTACTTTGTGCATGGATGTAGTCAAAAGATAATATTGGCTATTCTGATTCATGATTCATTTAATTGCAGGATAAATTGCAGAGTGTTGTTAATGCAGATGGAATATCATCAAGGCAAAGGGGACTCGGAACACTCCATCTTGTCCCATCATTAACATTTTCCATGGCAAAATCATATTGGTGCTTCATGAAGTACCATATGCTACATTTACCCCATTGAAATGAGGCATTCATTCACCAAGGAAAACTTTGGCCCTATTCCTAATTGAAGCAGCGTACTGCAGGAAGCACGTTTGCTTTGTCTGCTTAGCTATTCTTTTGTTAAGCAGCCATTTCCCATACAAGTTATCAATACAGAAAAAATACCAAGATGGGTATGATGGAATGCAGCACTGAATTTGGTTATGGTATAGGATTAAGGCCATAATTACATGTTATCTACCATAGACACATGTTGTCCAGTTAGAACAGAGTGTTTGTGTGTATCAGTCTTGGAGTTCAAGTAGTAGGGTTGTTAGCTCCAGGTTGGGAAATACCTGGAGATTCTGGGGTGGAGCCTGAGGGCGGGAATTGAGGAGGGGAGGGCCTTCAATGGGCTACAATGCCAGAGTCCATCTTCCAAAGCATTTTCTCCAGGCAAACTGATCTCTGTCACCTGGAGATCAGTTGTAATAGTATGGGATCTCCAACCACCACCTGGAGGTTCGCAACCCTATAACTTTGAGGATAAAGTGTCAAATGGGGGGAGGGGTGACAGGTTTGTATTTTGTACCAGTTGCCAGAAAAAAATGGGGGAAAGGACACTTAAAAAAGGACACTGAACTAGGGAGAGTCATGGCTTGGCAAAGCTGGATAGTTGGCAAATCTGGATAATAGATAGATTTTGGAGAGCAGCCGCTTTGGGGAGGGCGGGGAGGGAAGCACCAGCCTTAAATGTTTAAACCATTTTTTCCCCCTGTTCCAATAGGGTTGCCAACCTCCAGGTAGTAGCTGGAGATCTCCTACTGGTACAATTGATCTCAAGAACCACCCTTCAACACTGGGTCTTTTCCCTGCTCTTCAGAGGCAGCGCATTCTTCGCATTGTACACTTCCCGTGCCTCACACAGGGATTGGGGTAGAAATTTTCATGCGGTTTTACGTTATATTTCCATCAAGAATCGTTAATAGCACAATTGTGCAGTTTATTTCAGTGTATTAATAGTCATAAGTTTTGTTACAATCCTTGTTTCATAATTTCTGTTTTGTATTTTTCATTTTGTATTTTGCAGTTAGTTTCACAATAGCAACGATGCAATGCTGTAAATTGCTTTAATGCTTGGTCTGTTTTTGACATTGTTTATTAGCACCTGCTGTCGGACAGATTCTTTGTTTTCTGTATGATGTTTCTACATATGTTTGAGTTTGATACACAATACATTGCTATTAACGGACTTTGACAAGTTCCAGCCAATTCAATTATAGTTTCCAACTTGAGCCCACGTGCTGATAATTTATCTCAGTCTCTACCTATTTCAGCACAGGTTCTCACTTATCTCAGCAACCTCCAGGTAGTAGTTGGAGATCTCCTACTAGTACAACTGATCTCCACCTGGAGAAAATTGGCAATTGGACCCTATGGCATTGAAGTCCCTCTCCAAACCTCGCCCTCTTCAGGCTCTGCCCCAAAAACCTCCTGCCGGTGACAAAGAGGGACCTGGCAACCTTATGAAGAATTATTTTGCATAGTTTGCAAAAAGCCAGGAGAGTGGGAACCTTCCTGACCTCCTTATGCAGACCATTCCACAAGCAGTGGTTGATTTTGCCCAAGGCAGAGTTAGAATTGCATTAAGTTGGAAGGCCGCAGCATGCAACTTTCAATCTGTCTCATGCTGATTATCGGACAGCACTGCAAGATCAAGTTAGAGAGCAGGCAAAACTGATAAAAACATGCTGATAATCACCTTATAGCGAACAAACACCCCCCTCCCCAGACTTATCCTAGTTATGCCAAGACTAAAAGCTTGTGTAGTCAGGTCAATCAATAACTGATGAGCCAGTTTCAACAGGGCACACCCACTTGGACAAAATGTAAGAGGTGCAGAACTAGTTTCGCGTGTGTCTCTTCAGAGTGTGGAAGAGTATATTCATTAAGCATATCTATTTGCTGCCTTGCCAAACACTGAGGTGCCTTACAACAAACTCAGAAAACAACAAAACAAAATCAATAACAGAGTAAACAATACCAATAGCAGCGGATAACTAAAGGAAAAACAATTAAAATAGAGGCAAAGCAGCAATAAAACCAACAGTAAGTAAACGATTCATATTAATTTTGCTATCAATGAAGCAAGAAAAAACCTCACCAAGTTTGTGGAAGTGAGCAGTGCATATTTTAATCTTATATTATGGCAAGCCTCATTCGTTCTTTTTGTTTTACATCTATTATCACCTACTCCTTAAACTAGGTGTAAAAATTTTCAGCAGCTTATTGGTATCCCCCAAGTGTTAGGGTTGCTAGCCTCTAGGTGGGGCCTGAAGATCTCCCAGAATTAAAACTGTTCTCCAGGTGACAGAGATCAGTTCCCCTGAAGAAAATGGCTACTTTGGAGGGTGGATTAGGGTTGCCAGCTCTGGGATGGGAAATACCTGGATATTTTGGGGGCAGAGCCTGAGGAGGGCGGGGTTTGGAGAGGGGAGGGACTTCAATGCCATAGAGTTCAATTACCAAAGTGGCCATTTTCTCCGGGTGAACTGATCTCTATCAGCTGGAGATCAGCTGTAATAGCAGAAGATCTCCAGCCACCACCTGGAGGTTGGCATTCTAGAGTGGACTCTGGCATCACATCCCACTGAGGTCCTGCCCCTCCCCAAAACCCTCCCTCCCCAGAATCTCCATGTGTTTCCCAACCCAGAGTTGGCAACTCTAGCATCCATTACCGAAGAGTCCTACAGAGTAAGGGCCAGAAGCCAGCAGAGAATACTATTCTTTTACTTTATATACAGACATGGTTTTAAAGAACAAATAAAGAAGGGACCCTCTGGAGCTACAACATTTGGTCTAGAATGCTCATAAATTTAACTATATTCTGTTTTTGGGTGCTGACATCTTTGGTGACATACTGAGTCACCACAGCTAACAACGTTCACCTACAAGTCCAAAAGGATGTGCTACTGGGTGTAATCAGCAGCAGAGTTATAATGACCACCTTCCTTAAAACAATTAGCAAGTCAAGAGCTGAAAATGGGTTGTCGGTAGGGTTGCCAGCTCCAGGTTGGGAAATACCTAGAGATTTGGGGGTGGGGCCTGAGAAGCGCGGGGTTTGGGGAAGGGAGGGACTTCAATGGGGTATAATGCCAAAAAGTCCACCTTCCAAAGCAGCCATTTTCTCCAGGTGAACTGATCTCTGTTGCCTGGAAATCAGTTATAATCCCAGGAGATTTTCAGGTACCGGCCGGAGGTTGGCAAGCTTAGTTGTTGGCTATATTTCATAGCAGTTTGCAAAAGGCTGATCTAAATATGCTAACAAATATCACACATCTATTTCATTTTAATACAATATCCACACTGGAAGTATCCACGTTGAGGTTTTGATCCAGTTTGGTCCTGAGACTGGGGCAGGTTAGAGCATCCACACAACATGGTCCACTCACTTTCTGAGTTCCCCTGTGCTTTGCAGCAGTCTTTCCCAAACCTGGTTTGATATAGTCTTTTTGGAAAGTTTGCAAAGCACTTTTACACATTGTGTGGACAGGAAGGTGCACATTTTTAAAAGTTCAAGTCACACCAGTGTCATTTTTCTTGCCGTGGTGCTGTCGCCTGTCCCCAATGCCACCAGAGGAATTCTTCAAGTTCTTTAAAGAGAGCCAAGCCTCTGAAAGAGTGGGAATTCTGCGCTAGGGAATGGCCACAAGGAGAAGAGAGAGAGAGAGAGAGAGAGAGAGAGAGAGAGAGAGAGAGTTAAGGGCCTGTCATTCCTAACTGGTGTGTGATGGTTCTGTGGAAAGGTGCTCTGTGTGGGATAACCTGCTGTAGCAACCTGTCAAAACATTGGAATCAAATCTCCTTTCGGGGTTTGTTTACTTGAAAGCCAGTTTTACTATATATATTGAACTCGTCCACACATAATATTAACCTTATTAAACACTTCATTTCCTGCTAAATAAATCTTTGGTGTTCGCCTCCATCTGTGTCTTGTCAGTCAAGTAAAATGTCCAAGGAAAAGTGATCTCTGTTTATCTCACATATAAGTACAGCAAGTTTCCAAATGAGAGACCTTTAAAGGTAACGGTACTTTATTGACCCACAGGGTGATGTCACATCACAACATTTACTAGGCAGACTATGTTTTTGGGGTGGTTTTCCATTGCCTTCCCCTAGGGTTGCCAACCTCCAGGTGGTGACAGATCAGTTCACCTGGAGAAAATGGCCACTTTGGCAATTGGACTCTATGGCAATGAAGTCCCTCCCCTATATGCCATTAAAGGTTTATGAATGAATGAAAAAGTCCCTCCCCAAACCCTGCCCTCCTCAGGCTCTGCCCCAAAAATCTCCAGGTATTTCCCAACCCGGAGCTAGCAACCCTACAGAGGCCTCAGACTCCCCACCCCACTGTTGCCACAGAGGGATTTAAAGAAGGGGAAAGGCGAGTTTTTAACAGAAAAGGAATGAACAGAGGAGTCTACCTACCTGAGCTGGGTAGAGTACATGGCCTGTTTAGACCAGTGGTTCCCAAACCTTTCGGGCCACCGTCCCCTTGGTTCCACAAACCCAAGCCCAGCGCCCCCTATCCTATAAAAGGCATTATTAAAAATAGGGGTTTGCACGACGCACTAAAGATAATAACAATAAAATTTCAAAATTAAATCAAATTAAAACTTTTTAGTTGAACAAAACTGATTAACTTGATCCAGTGGTATCAGCTCTTCAAAGTTGGGGGGGGGGGGTAATTCTGATAGTTTCCACCAAATTTGCCAGCATGGTGCCATAGCCTGATCTATTGTAAATTAGTGAACAGTACAGTTGAAGGGGCCCACCTCTAGCGCCCCCCTCTAGTGCCCCCCTGTTGCTCCCTTGCCTCTTAGTTCCACCCTAAGTAATCCCACCGTCCCCCAGGGGGTTGTAATGCCCACTTTGGGAACCACTGGTTTAGACGATCCAGAGATTCAGGTTAGGGGACTTTAGACCAAGCTTCCAAAGTTCTCATGGAAATAGTAAGAAGGTTTGCTGGTTCCAGAACAGCAGCGTGGGCAGCCTCTGAGTCAGCAGACAGGTGAGACTGCACAATCCTGGCTCACAGAAGAACAGCGATAGTTACAGAAGCCTACACCAAAGAATATCAAAGAAATAATTGTGAAGTCCACCAATTCAGAGTAGGGGTGCCAGGTCCCTTAGCTCCACCAGCGGGATATTTCCGGGGGTGTGGCTTGGGCATGCAATGCACGCCCCACACACACTGCACCTATGTCACTTCTGGGTTTACCTGGAAGAGACGCAGATGCTCTAGCAAACTCCACCCAAACTCTATGGTTTTCATAGAGTTTTAGCGGAGGTGGCTAAAGGGTCCATGTCGCTTATGGGTAAACCTGGAAGTGAAATGGGCATGGCGTGTGGGCGCGCATGCATGCATTGCCCACAGACCCTCAGCTGGTCAACAGGCAGCCATTTGGATGGGCGGGATTTTGCCTGCCACCACCGGGCACTTGGCAACCCTAATTCAAAGTGAGTCCAGGATGAGAATCTGTGGGTTTCCTGACTTTGAGTTAGGAAGGGGGGCTTCCCAGAAAGGTAACAAAAGGTGTTTGCATCTAGGCAGAGTGGACAAAAGAACTGGCAGGGCGAAGGTGATAGCTGGATGTCTCCAGCTACTACAACTGATCTCCAGGAGACAGAGATCAGTTCCCCTGGAGAAAATCACCACTTTGGAAGGTAGACTCTATAGCAGGGGTGTTGAACTCATTTGTTACGAGGACCAGATATGACATGAATGTCACTTGGTTGGACCGGGCCAGGCCTCGCCAGCCCAGATTGAGAAGGGTGGGGTGGCTGCCTCGGCTGGCTCACAGGCCAGATAAGAGCTCTCAAGGGGCTGGATCTGGCCCGCGGGCCTTATGTTTGACAACCCTGCTCTATGGCATTATACTACACTGAAGTCCCTCCCCAAACTCCACCCTCCTCAGGATCAACCCCCAAAATCTCCAGGAATTTCCCAACTCGGAGCTGGCAACCTTAGGCTCCACTCATGCCTGAGCCAGATTTAGGGTTGCCAACCTCCAGGTACTATTTAGAAAAACACACTATGGTGCTGGAATAGTTATTCAATATTAAAAAACAGCACTCTTGCTCAAAAAAATTAATCAAAATAATTTTCAAAATGCTAATAGACCCAATTATAAAGTAAGCATATTATAATAAACATATAAAACCAAGGAAAGAAGTGTTTCCCTCACACTTATATAATTAACACATTATAATAAACATATGAGACAACGAAAAAAAAGTGATTCCCTCACAATTTTTATTACTATTCAAAATCAAGGAGTGTTAACCTCACACATCCTTATTATTATTCAAATCCATAGTTCTGGAAAAATTATCGTCCAATGTATAAGTATATTTATAATAATGAACAGAGTTCCACAAAAAGAAAAAAGAAAAAAAAAACTCACGAAAGTCCTCAGTAGGGCTCTTATTCTTCCAACAGCTTGCCGAAGCGTAAAATCGTGCTGTAATGGTTTCTTCCCTCGACGGGCTATCAAGGGTGTGGCCCAATCCTCCGGGGAAGTTCCCGGTGTTTGTAAATTGCTACAAGAGCTTATACTATCAGACAAGAACGTGTTCTCCGGATATTTCCACACGTTTCATTAAATTTTCATCAGCTTGTCTGTAGTTTTAGCAGAATATCAGATGTCTATAATAATAAACATATTTACAGAAAATGTCCAGAACCATATATTCCATTAATAACAATATCATATTTAGTTAAATTATATAATTTTTGAATAAGGTTACATAATATTTAAATAAGTTCTTTAGGCTCCAGATATACCTTAATTTTCCTTAAGACAGACCTCCATGGGTTCCTGATGCCATTATTTTTTGCTAGATCATGACTGGTCTTTAATAGTCTACAGCTCTTACATTCCAATTTTCTTAATTAGTGGTATTAAAGGCATCAATGCCTTATACAAAGCATGTCAAATCAAATTCTGTATTAAGTCCTGCAGGGGCTAGTGTCCTAAATAAATAAATAAGTCTCATTTCATTCTGTAACATTATGTGGAAATATCCAGAGGACTTTCCCTACTGAGCCCTACTGAGGACTTTCGTGAGGTTTTTTTTTGCGAAACTCTGTTCATGATTATAAGTATACTTATACATTGGACTATAATTTTTCCAGAACTATGGATCTGAATAATAATAAGGATGTGTGAGGTTAACACTCCTTGATTTTGATTAGTAATAAAAAGTGTGAGGGAAACACTTTTTTTCTTTGTCTTATATGTTTATTATAATGTGTTAATTATACAAGTGGGAGGGAAACACTTCTTTCCTTGGTTTTAAAAACATAAGAACATAAGAAAGGCCCTGCTGGATCAGACCAAGGCCCATCAGGTCCAGCAGTCTGTTCACACAGTGGCCAACCAGGTGCCTCTAGGAAGCCACTAACAAGACGAGTGCAGCAGCACTATCCTGCCTGTGTTCCACCGCACCCAAAATAATAGGCATGCTCCTCTGATACTAGAGAGAATAGGTCTCTATTTTATATGTTTATTATAATATGCTTACTGTATAATTGGGTCTATTAACATTTTGAAAACTTCCTTTGATTAATTTTTTTGAGCAAGAGTGCTGTTTTCTAATATTGAACCTCCAGGTACTAGCTGGAGATCTCCTGCTATTACAACTAATCTCCAGCCGATAGAGATCAGATCACCTGGAGAAAATGGCTGCTTTGGCAATTGGACTCTATGGCATTGAAGTCCCTCCCCTCTCCAAACCCCGCCCTCCTCAGGCTCCACCCCCAAAATCTCCCGCCAGTGGCGAAGAGGGACCTGGCAACCCTAGTCAGATTGGGAGGAGATATTCAGATAAGGTCAGAAAAAGTAATGAAGTCTACCTGGTCGTTTGATAGTAATTAGATTTTGTATTCAGGAAGACTTGCCCTTGCTGATGACATTACAAGGACAGAGCTGGGCGAGTGCCAGGCTTTGCAAGCCCATGGCAATAGGTAGGCCATGCAGTCTCCTACCCTGCGTTTTGGCCACTCATTAGCATAGCCCAAGGAGCACCCTGAGTCCACCTTCTCCAAAGTATGGCATTGCTAACTCCTAAAATGGCTGCCAAAGCAAATTTAGCCAAGATGGAGTCAGAGCAGACAGCACAAATCTGGGAAGGCAGGCCCTGGTAACAACAGGGGATGAAGTGGCTTAACATGTACAGCAGGAAACAGCACTAAATGAATGACCGATGAATAGTAAATAGTCTAGGCCTATTTTGTCCCACTGGACTACTCTCTTCTCCAGACTGTGGAGACAGAAAGCATCTTTTGTTGTAATAGCTTAAGAAATCTATACCCCAGTTCTCCAGAAACACTTGAAGCAGTTTACAACAAACCAGTGAAACACCGCAAACTAAAATCCAAAATAAAAGCCAAGCAGCACACAGCCCAATCTTCAGTTCAACCAAGAAAACCAGCAGCTCCCCCAAGTACTACAAACAAGATTCCCTGTAGTATTTACATACTCTTCAGAATAATAAGAGATGGAACAACCTGGGCATACTTTAGAAGGCTGGAGCCATGATAGAGAAGAAATGAGCCCTCACTGATGTGAGTAGCACTTTGCAGACAGAAGGAAATAGCAGAAGAGACGTGAACTTATCTCAAATTGGCAAGCAGGTGTATCTGGGGAGAGGTCCCCAGACCATGAATGCCATTATTGGTAAGGACTAGAACCTCGAGTTGAACTCTGAATCCAACAGGCACCAACTTTAATACAGACCTAATGTGCTAACGATGAAATGCCTGTTATCATATTAATTTCCAATGACAACAACACAGTAGGAGGTTGAGATTTCAAAGCAGTCTGTTTATTAGGCCCAATATACATACCGGGTGAAAACTGTCCCAAATGTGCAGGACAATTTACACACCAGAACAAAAGAATGCAAGAACCTTTATCACTTCTGGTCAGGGGTGTTACAATTGCGTAGATTCAATGCACGTTGGGTGTCTACTCCAATATCTCATTAGAATAGCCTATAGATATTGCCCGAGGCTGTCTCTAAGCAAGCACTTGGTCTTCCTAACAGTGAAGGTAAGACACTGTTTTTCTCTACTGGGGAAAGCCCGTACCAGGCAAGTATGTAATCTGTTGGCTTCTTATAGTTGTGGATGCCAACGTTCCCAAAGCTTCCATGTGTGTGCAGAATATATATGTGTCTGATGCTATGCTCTATACCTGAGCATAGCACCTCATAACTCTATGAGTGTTCATACATGTGAAATAATATGTTTTCCCATATAAACAAAGTTTATAGGCACTTCAATGACAGGAAACTCCTGTCAAAAGGCCACGTTTTGCACCAACTAACCTTGAGGTCTTCAAGGGTGGCCCTGCAGCAAGCATGTTACAGCAGTCCAACCGAGAGAATCACAATGTAGCATTTTACAATGTAACTGGAAGATTTCATGCATTGTCAAGCTCAGTAAGAAAAAAAAATGCAAGGGCCCTGATTTCTAGAATGAATTCAGTCAGGCAAAGTTCAGATGATACAAATAAAATATCAAAGAGGCACACAATATTAACATATGTAAATAGCACATCCTCCCTCTCACTCATTCGCACCCTTTCAAGAAGAGAGATGTTCTTCTTTATGAATGAAACAATGGCCTTTTTTCCTACAACACAACAATCCAGACAGCTGACAAGAAAATAATAAAACTGTTTCTGGCTGCCGTTAGGGTTGTCAACCTCCAGGTAGGACCTGAAAATCTCTCAGAATTACAACTGATCTCCAGAAAGCAGAGATCCGTTCCCCTGGACGAAAGGGTTACTTTGGAGGGTGAACTCTGTGGCATTATTCCCAGCTGAGGTCCCTCCCTGCCCCCAACCCCCCAGGCACCATCCCAAAACCTTCAAAAATTTCCCAACCTGGAGTTGGCAACCCCATGGGACCCTGACCTATGAATTGATGAGAAAACGAACTGACGTGAAGAAAGAGCACCATGGGCACAAAATGGAGAAGGATCTTTCCAAGTGCACATTGAAAGAATGTCAGCAACTTCAGGATAGACTAAAGTTGTTTTTGAATATACTAAAGAAAAACTAGCTTTGGGGGAGCTGTGTGTGGGGAAAAGCATGAATATTGGCCAAAGAATTGCCATAAGAAACTCTTAAAGATTTCAAAACAAAATAGGCTGGAAAGAATCTATATGATCTGAAGAGCTGAAAATTCTATTTACTGCCTTTTTTCGAAAGAGTTGGAAGCTAAAAAACAAAGGAAGATAGGAAGGGGGTGGTGGATAATTATGTGTAAGGAAAATAACATTTGTCTTGAGGAGGAAGACGCCTGGGGCGTGGCATTTCATACAAGGAAGTCATCTAAGCCAGGTTTCAGACCCAGTGTGCTAGGCCAGGTTGTGTCGGGTTACTGCCGGGTACTGGTCTTGAGAGCAGGCTGTTAGTAGTTCAGGAATGCAGGAATGGGGGGGGGGGTGTCCCGCCAGGAGATGGAAACCAAGATAAAGTCCGCGTGCAGAGGCAAAGTCAAAAGTCTGGTCCACAGGGTCAGAAGTCATGTCCACAGGGTCTGAAGTCCGTTTATCAATGTCTAGTAGCGTTAGCAACAAAAGTCAGAGATCCTTTTGCAACAATTGCTTTCGCAACATCTGTCTATTCCAAGCATAGTTTTAAGCTGTTTCTCTTTGCCTTAGTTCTCATCCTCAGACAACTCGCCGTCTTCTTAGTGCCTGTAGGAGTGCACTTCTCCTTTTACTTTGCAACTCCATTCTCCATTTTGCCTGTGCTGTTGAGTGGCTTCAGGTGAGCTGGGTGGCTCCTGCTTCTGTGGAGTTACAGCTGCATCCGGTTGTGCCGAAGGAGGTGATTCTGTGTTTACTTCCAAATCCTCAGCAGGGCTGGTGTTTACTCCTACCTGTTGTCCTTCACCCTGCCCTGCATTCTCAGCTGCCTGAGGTGCAATGCCGTTATTTCTCCCTGCTCTGGCTCTTCCTCTGATGATGCTTCGCCTGTTGAAGTCTGGGCCATGACACCCAGAACCTGTTCTCAATGCCAGAGAACAGCCTTTAAAATGTATAATGAAAATACTCCAGAATTCTTTTCCTCACCAGAAACTAACCATCACCTTTTCTGTATTTTAGCCATGGTTAGTCAAACATACATACATCACCCATAGCATCTGTGTATGTAAAAACACATCTAAAATTACATTTGTTTAAAAAGAAAACAGCGCCCAGTTTGCATGAATCAGAGATTCTGTTATATTAATCAAGAGTACCAGTCGGTTGCCAGGGACAGAGAACATGATGGCTGCCATAGCTGCTCTGAGATATGTATCAAGCTACAGCAGAACAGATGACATTCCACCTCGCAGGAGACATTTTCTTCAGGAGTCTGAATGGTTTAAATAATTTGCAAGCACATTTACAGACTCCAAGTCCTGTTACGTTTCTGCACAAGTGGAATTCTTCAGAAACAGAACAGAGAGACAAAGAGCAGGGCCTCCACCAAAACCAGCCTTCAATAGTCTCTTCAACAGAAGCCTGATAGGGATTAAGAGCAGTTCTTGGTTATGGAGCTCCATCTAGGGGAAGCATTCATATAATGCAGTACGGCCTTCACATTTCAACCAAACTAAAGCAAATAAAAATAGCTGCGGTGCAGGAAGGGCCTTTTCACCCGCCACTCCAGATTGAGAAGGGAAATTAGGAAGCGGCAATGAATAAAAATATCTGGAATGGCAGATGAGGGAGAAAGGGGAAGCCAAGGTGGAGGGAAGAGCAGAACTTGATTCAGCAACATGAGGAAGGAGGCGGTAAATTATTCATTTAATGTATACCCTGCCTTTCTCCCCAGCGGGGACCCCAAAGCAGCTTACATCATTCACCTCTCCTCCATTTTAGTCTCACCACAAGCCTGTGAGGTAGGCTGGGACTAAGCATGTGTGACTGGCTGGAGGTCACCCACCAAGCTTAGGGATTCAAACTCAAGGAACCCATATCTTAAAGATGCACTTCTTGAAGTTTGTCCCTGACTCTTCTTGTTCTATTATTTGTCATTTTTAACATGGAAAAATGAAACGAGTTCTTTCATTTTCATCTGGTAGAGGAAATGCAACAGTTTCTCATTCCCACTAAGTTGTGACTTTGAAGTCTCAAGGATAAAACTACTGTAATGTGGCGCAGAGCGGTAAGCTGCAGTACCGCAGTCCAAGCTCTGCTCATGACCTGAGTTCGATCCCAATGGAAGTTGGTTTCAGGTAGCCGGCTCAAGGTTGACTCAGCTTTCCATCCTTCCGAGGTCGGTAAAATGAGTACCCAGCTTGCTGGGGGTAAAGGGAAGATGACTGGGGAAGGCAATGGCAAACCACCCCGTAAACAAAGTCTGCCTTGGAAAAGTCAGGATGTGACGTCACCCCATGGGTCAGAAATGACCTGGTGCTTGCACAGGGGACCTTTACCTTTAATGTGCTCCACATGAGCTTGTTTGTGGAAACTGTTCAGACACCATTGGCTAGTGCAGAAAGCAGGGCTTGTTTTTTAGAGTGGAAAGTAGAGCGGCCATAACCTTGTTATACTCAAGGCTTAAAATGTGCACTGAATAATGATAATATTATGCAATGCTTTTAGAAATGTTTAAAGCACTCCACATAATTTTTTTTTTTACAACACTGGATGGTAGGTTGGTACTAATCCTAGATAGCAGGTGGAAGGCTGGGATTGCGCGGATTACACAAAGCCAGCGTGGTGGAGTGGTTAAGAGAGGTGGTTTGTAGAGGTGGACTCTGATCTGGAGAACCGGATTTGATCCTCCACATGAGCGGCAGAGGCTAATTGGGTTGGTTTCCCCACTCCTCCACATGAAGCCAGCTGGATGACCTTGGGCTAGTCACAGCTCTTTTTGAGCTCTCTCAGCCTCACCTACCTCACAGAGTGTCTGTGGTGGGAAGGGGAATAGAAGGTGATTGTAAGCTGGTTTGATTCTTCCTTAAGTGGTAGAGAAAGTCGGCATGTAAACACCAACTCTTCTTCTTCTGCCAGCTGGGTCATTTCCACATGGGTTATTTGCCCTGGGATTGGGGCTGTTGGACAGCAGGGCTTCCCCCAGCTTCCTTATAGCATCACGGCACATTTGTGCACCTTCTGGAGCATCCCTGGCTTTTGTACAATCTTCGCTAAACCTACTTTACTGCCAAGTTTAGGGACAGATCACAGCAAAGCCTAATTGGCTGCCATGTCAGTGGAAAATTTCTGATTTTTCTGGTCCTGCCCACATGACAGCCATTTTCTTGGCTGCGGGCCACTTCTTCCCTCACCCCAGGTCCTTTTCACCCCAAGTTTTCATTTTTTTTTAAAAAGGTCTCTAGTATTTTTTTATTGTGGAAATGGGTGAAAGACATCTCTCTGCAACTAAAGGGTCCAGAGACTTGCTTCCCCCCCCCAAAAAAAAACATGAATACCTATTCTCTACAGCAGTGGTTCCCAAAATTTTTGGGTCATTGAGCACTTTTCAGGAAATTTGTCACAGAGCACTAATTTTCACTTAGCACCTATATACTATACCAAATGACAGCAGTATTTTTCTTTCCAGTCTCTTCATGGAGCACTCCGTGCTGCACAGTTTGGGAACCTCTGCTTTACACTAACAGAGGAGCATGCCTATTCTATGAGGTGCTGTGGAACACTGGCAGGATAATGCTGCTGCAGTCATCTTGTTTGTGGGCTTCCTAGAGGCGCCTCGTTGGCCACTGTGTAAACAGACTGCTGGACTTGATGGACCTTGGTCTGATCCAGCATGACTTTTCTTATGTTATGTTCTTATGTTAATTCAGAGAACCTGATACATAGATAGTTGTATCATATTTAACTGCAAATTTCTTAAAAAAAACACACCAAAAAACATTGGGAGAGATGCCTGCCGCAAGGGATCTGGGGCAGAGAAACTATGGAGAAACCTGCCACGCAAAAGCCCTGTTGTCACTGTGCTATATATGACATCCACAGCAGCAACAGGTGAACTATACAAGATTTTCCCTGTGTGAAAAGCTGCCAAGTTACAGAACTGCTCCATATGAGTCCATCTATACCCAGGCCATAGTATTTCAGATACCATGGTAGACCTTTTTCTTTAGATTTGCTCCTAGTAACCAGTGACTTCTTTGTTTTTGTTTTGCTGTTAAGTCACATTTGACTTATGGCAACCCCTGGTGGGATTTTCAAGGCAAGAGACATTCAGAGGTGGTTTGCTATTGCTTGCCTCTACATCACGAACTTGGTAGTCCTTGGAGGTCTCCCATCTAAATACTTGCCAGGGTCGACTCTCCTTAGCTTCTGAGATCTGACGAGATTGGGCTAGCCACCAGTGACTAGGGAGCAGCCAATTTTCTCATATTCACTGTTGGTATGCAAACAGGGTTGACTGCAAAAACTTTATGGTTGTGACACAGTTTGCTGCGTTCCCACTGGCAGCAATTGCTGAAGACAAATGTGCAATGCTCGATTCTTCTGGATGGTGCTGGTATGCATGCCATCCTAAAACAATTAGTGTAGTTAGCTTTGATGGTGCAAATCATCTGCTTTATGTCTGGATACACGAACCTGTTCAATTCAGGCACAATTCTCCAACATATGATTGGCAAGGCCAAAAAACTATCATGTTAGCATCCTGCCCTCCCTCCAAGAAACTCAGAATGGTACACATAGGTTCTCTTTCCCCATTGTATCCTCTCACCTTATCAGGTCAGGTAGGCCAGCTGATGGATTAATGACTGGCCCAAGGCCATACAGTACCAACCATCTGTTTGGTGAATGGAAAGGGATATAGTTCCACAGAATTTAAGACTTCAGAATTTCTTCTCCATTTCCAACTTTCATGCAATGGGACAGTTTTTTGCTCATAAACTTCCATATTTATACCAGTATGTAATCAATGGGTGGATTGTTTGCAATACCTGATACTACTCTACACTGCGAAGTACTTCACTCCAGAAAGATTGCAGTTTATCATATAGCAACAGCACATGCAACAATATGCATCCCTGTACAAAACTCCTGAGAAACACTGGGATTTTATAGAAAAGGCTCCTTTTGCATAAAGTGAGGTACTATCCGTATCATGGTTACAAATCATTTCCTCACATGTAAATGTGAAGGAAGCCAAGGATCCACAAGATCATATCTCATCTTCATCTCTGAGGGTCTCATGTGTTTACAAAGGCATCACTACATTTTCCCTTACAGATGCAAACAGGACCCTATGCTCAGTCCAAGCTTCTAGAATATTTGCCATAAAGCATCTAATTGTTTTACATGCAGAGAGGCCCCTGTGAGGATAGAATGGAGGGGGGGGGGGCTATCAAAGGCTAAACTGTGGACCCTATAATTCAACAAAATGTCACACAGGCTGTTGAGAAAAGGAGTGAAACCTAATGATAAGCATTAGCAGTGTGAGAGGGCTCAGGGAAATTTATTACACACTATGTAGATTCACTCAGTTACTTTGAAACTCTGCAATGCTTTACAAGAACAATTCTGTTAGTGTCTTTTTTCTTTAGAAGTAACGATTGCACCCATTTCTCAATTGTTGGCCCTTAGATATATTAGGCCCTTAATAAGAGATAAAGGGTTGTATAAATGAGTAAACTGCAAATATAACACAAGTTAAACAGTGGCTAGATAAGCTTTCCGATATACTTGTGAACGTATGAAGAGTAACAGTCGCGTCCACAGCATGAATGGCATATCCAGAGCCATGCGATTAACCAAGCGCAAAGCAAACTGAGATCTTATTGAAGTAAAAACTGAATTGTGCAGCATTGTAATGATTCCTCTTGATCCCCTTCCTTCTTTCATTCCAGTCCCTTTTTTAAAAGTTAGTCCTAATCCTTTTACTTTTAATATTCCTTGACACCTCCCTTCATAGTAATATTTAGCATTATGGCTGCTCTACTATAAAAATGTTTTAATAACTTTTGTTTGCTTTTAACGAAGACAGCTTTCTAATGTGGCGCAAGTGGATCAAGTTGGATCTCCCTGAGGTGGTTTGCAAATTTCTAGAATCCTTTTTATAAAAGGTACTTTATGCACACATTTTATGGATGGATTGATTTAAATTCTACATATCCTTAAAGAGCCTCCCGCTTTTGCCCTGTCTCTGCTATGGCAACGACTTGTCTCCTTTCGTTATCTACGGATTGTCTGAGCTTGCCCAATGCCCAAAGCTCCACCTTACATTATCCAGTATATAAAAGTAGCTAAATTTAAAACTTGATAAAATTGCAGATAAAAAGCATAGATGTTCAAATTCCATCTGCTATCTTTTCTTCCTGAAGCTATTACTTATCCTGATAATGAACAGACTACAACAGAAAATAAAGCACTCAATTTATATTGCATGCTTTGTGGGCTGGACTCTTTAGTCTATCCAACAAAAACAGAAAGATGGTATATGCTGCATTTGAGACCTCCTAAGGTCAGCTAATTATATTGAATGTACCAGATAAAAAGTTCTGGAATGTAGTTCTCTGTTCATTCGGAATTTCTTGCTGCAAGATTTGTTGAAGTTACTGTCTTTTCCGTTGTACAGAAACAGAGTGCTATATATCCTTTACAATGGAGCCCATGGGAAAAGCAAACTCATATTGTCTCTTCCTTACTACAGTTCCCATAAAAGTGATCCAACAGCACGAAGTGGGGTAGGACGCATGCAGAGGAGAGCAGATGCTACTACATTTGGGATGCTACTATATATTACAAGAAAGGCACCTGCTTTTCCTTACCAGTCTATAGTTCCTGAAAGGAACAGAAGTAAGGACAATGTATGTCTACAAGACCCACTTTTAAGAATCTTTCATTTTTAAATGTAATTTGTTTTTTTGTTCTAGTTTGTTGCATTGTTAAAAATAATTCAATAAACAACTTTTTTTGAGAAAAAAGGGAAATTTTAAAGATTTTCAAGCGATATTAATTGATGTAGCATGTAGCAAAATTTCCTGTCATAACACTGCTCTTGAAGCATGCCTGTTCACATGCTACTGTAACTAGTCAAAAGACCCAAGATTGGTTTCTTAGAACTAGTAGTTATGAATAACTGGACCAGTTTCACACATTACATATTGTAGGTATTTATCTAAGCATATAACACACAAATGCTACAAATAAGTTTTGAAAGATATTTTTATTACAGATGTACATATTAGAGAGGCAGGACTAGCTGTGGTTCTCTGTTGAGTGTACACTCAGTGGCAAACCCTGGTTTGCTACCGCATGTGAGAAAAGGTCTTTAATAAACTATTACATACTTCCTTCCTTATGAGGTTAAGGAGGCTTCAACAGAAGGGAAGCATTAAACTGCCTAGTAAATTACAGGTGGAAAAGCTGTCCATGTGAGCAGAAAATACTATTAGTGAAATGCAAGCAACTTAAAGTGTATGTCAGGGACTGAGTCAGTTCTTTTCTTGGCAACCGCTTAACTACTTCCTTATGTGGGTGGAGGAGTTGCAGATTACAATATGTGTCTGTCAACACAAAGCATGTATTATTCCCCTACTGTTTGAAATGCTGTACTCACACTTACAAAAAAAAAATCTGCCAAAGTCCCCTATGACACATGTAGGGCAGGACAGCAATTCTCAGTATTCGAGCTGAAACATTCAACCAACAGCCTCTTGATAACAAACATGGCCAACAAACAAGACAAAATCTGCACCTTTTGGCAATTTGAGCCTTAGCCTTATCTATGTTTAAAAATAATCTTGCAAGAACTATTTTGTATCTGAGCTCCCCATTTCTGAAATGTTTCTGAACTGCACAGGCCACGTGCCATTTGCTCCTGTTTTTGACAGAATGTCAGCAATCCAATATAACTCTGATCCCAAAATCCAGCAAACCTCCTACCTCTCCTTATCTATTTCTCAGAAGTCTAGACCTGACTAGAATTTTCCATTAATTCTGGTGGGGGGTACAACTCCTTCAGTTGTATTTCTGACAGGAAAAGCTTACAGACCTTGTGTGCATTTAATATTTTTATACATTCACAGAATCCTAACCCTCCCTCTTCTTTTTTTTGCCGTCAAGCCATATATGACTTATAATCACACAGTTGGAAGGGACTACCAGAGTCATCTAATCTAACCCCCTCACAATGCAGGAAATTCACAACTACTTCCCATGGGTTATGGCAACTCCTGCTGGGATTTTCAAGGCAAGAGATGTTCAGAGGTGCTTTACCATTGCCTGTTGCTGCACCATGATCCTGGTATTCCTTCGAGGACTCCCACCCAAATACTTGCCAGGGTCGATCTTACTTAGCTTCTGAGATCTGACTAGATCACACTAGCCTGGGTTATCCAGGTCAGGGCTCCCTCATATACTTCTATCATTAAGAGGCAGAGCCTCAGACTCCCCCCACATTCCAATTTTTCTGTTACAATATATTAGGAATTCTACTACATGTTAAACGTGAAGAACCTCCATTTATTTTGTTCATAAAATCAGCACTTCCAACAACCTCACTACAGAGCTACATTTAGCAGATGGAGAGAACACTAAACAATCTTCACCAGTGTAAAATAACTAATGGCAGAACCCCTATATTCATTTATTTTCTTCATTTCTCCCGAGTGGGGATCCAAAGCTTAAATCATTATCTTCTCCTCCATTTTAGTTTCACAACAAGCCTGTAAGGTAAGCCGGGGCTGAGTGTGTGTGATTAGCTCAAGGTCACCCGGCAAGCTTAGGGATTCGAACTCATGGAACCCGTATCATATACACTTCTTAAAGTTTGTCCTTCATATGATTTGTCGTTCTTGACATGAAAAAATGAAGAATTTAAAACTTCTGCTATTATTTGCATTTTCCCCGATAAGTAAGACTCGTGTGTGTGTGTGTGTGTGTGTGTGTGTGTAAAGTGCCTTCTAGTTGCAGCCAACTTATGGCGACCCCATAAGGTTTACAAGGCAAGAGACAAACAGAGGTGGTTTGCCACTGTCTGCCTCTACCATAAATAAAACTAATAACTCATTATTTCTTCCTTGAGATAAGTTCACTTCCTTTGTGCATATCTGTACTGCCAGCTTCAGGCTGGGAAACTCCTGGAGATTTCGGGGTCCAGCCTGGGAGGGTGGGATTTGAGGAAAGGGATGGACCTCAGTGGGACATAACGCCAAGGAGCATACCCTCCAAAGCGGTCTTTTCCTCCAGGAAAACTGATCCCCGCTGTCCAGCGATCAGATGTTATTCGGGGAGATCTCCAGGCTCCACCCAGAGAACGGCAAGCCTAAGGAATGAGCCTGTGATACCTGTAAGCCCCCCAAAACAAAATCGCTACCATACAAACCGGACCACCTACCAATAACAAAATAGTCCTACTGTGGCTCGGTGGTAGAGCATCTGCTTGGCATGCAGAAAGGCCCAGGTTCAATCCTGGGCATCTCCAGATGCAGGGACTAGGCGAGTAAGTGATGCGAAAGACCCCTGCCTGAGACCCTGGAGAGCCGCTGCCGGTCTGAGTAGACAATACTAACTTCGATGGACCAAGGGTCTGATTCAGAATAAAGCAGCTTCGTGTGTTTATGATGGGGAGGGACTGTGGCTCAGTGGTAGAGCATCTGCTGGGCATTCAGAAGGGCCCAGGTTCAATCCCGGGCATCTCCAGATGCAGGGACTAGGCGAGTAAGTGATGCGAAAGACCCCTGCCTGAGACCTTGGAGAGCTGCTGCCAGTCTGAGCAGACAATACTAACTTCGATGGACCAAGGGTCCGATTCGGTACAAGGCAGCTTCATGTGTTCACCCCCAAAAGCCAATTAACCACTTGCTAATGCTCACCAGAGAAAAGGCTCAAGGCAGCGAAGGCATCCCCTCCCCGTTTTGATTTACATTGGCTCTGAACCCCCACCCCCCCAACATACACACCTTGTTGCGACCCCCTTCCACAAGAAACCACCCTAAGACCACCCTGCATCTAAGGCTAAAGCCTACCCCACCCCTCCCGCTTTAAAAGCCAACAAACCTCTGCCTGGGTGGGGGGAAGGGGCTGTTTTTTATATATATATATATATATATATATATATATATATATATATATATATATATATATATATATGTGTGTGTGTGTGTGTGTGTGTGTGTGTGTGTGTGTGTGTGTGTGTGTGTGTATATACATAAATTTTATATTTATATATAAATTTTATATATAATTTTTTATTAATTTTATAACACAAAACATAAAACAAAAATAATATAAAAAGAAAATAACAAAAGAAAATACAAAAGAGTATCTGTATATACTTATTAATACATTCGTAGTTGTAAAGGCCAAGAAAGATACCCCTTCGACCCTCCGCCCACCTTAAAAATGTGACCCATCACCCGACTTCCGAAGAAGCGTCTTAACAGTTTAAAAAAAAAACATCTATCAACAGTAAACTATAAAGATATTAAGACTAGTTTCTATAACTCACTAAAGTTGTAAAATCCGTTTTTTGCCCGTTTATCCCAACACGGGATGGCCTTTGCCCCAGCTGGAAGGGGCTGTTGCGGAGTACCAGAGCCAACAGGCCCCATTTCCCCCCCACACAGGTTATTATTCCAGGCTTCGGCGATGGGGAGGGGAGAGAATAATAATACTCCCCCCCCCCAAGGCTCCCCTCCCCATCGCCGAAGCCTCGAACTAAGAACACGGAACGACGCGAGGTTCGGACGGCGGAGGCCCTCACGACAGGCCCCGGCTCGCCGCGCCTCAGCTAGGCCCGAGCCTCCCCCCGCCCCTTCCTTCGCGCGGCCTTTCCTGAGGGCCGCCCCGCTCGCTCGCTCGCTCGCTCGCGCAGGCAGGCAGGCAGGCCGGCCCGCTCCATCGCCCCCGCGCGGCCGGAGGCTTCCCTCAGCCCGCCCGCCCGCCTCTCTCCCTCCCTCCCGGCCGAGCTCCCCCCTTTACCGAGCCGCTGTCTCCCTCTCCCTCTCTCCCCGCGTCCTTCTCGCCTCCGCTCGGGCGCGCCGAGCCGGGGAGGGCTCCGTCCATGGAGCCCCCGGCGCCGGGGCGATGAGGCGGCGGCGGCGCGACCCCCGCCGCCGGGGCTGCCGCGGGCGGCCGTGAGGGAGACCGGGAGCCGCTGCCCAGCCGCGCCGCCTGCGCCGGGGCCGCCTTTCTCCGCCCGCCCGCCTTGACGGGCCTGCCGCCCCGCGCCCAGGATGGCGGCCCCCGCCGCGCCGACCCAGCTGGAAGCCGGTGGGTCCCCCTCGCTTGCTCGCCCGCTCGCCCGTCCCCTCGCCCGGCGTCCGGCCCTAACCCGCCCCCCCTTTTCTCCCCCCAGAGCTCTACTACCTGATCGCCCGCTTCCTCCAGTCGGGGCCGTGCAAGAAATCCGCCCAGGTGAGGCGAGTCGGGCCCGGGGGGCCTGGCTGCGGGGGCTGCCCCCCCTCGAGGCCCCAGTCCCTGGGATGGGGGGGGAGCCCCATGGGGCGCAGAGGGGCCGGCTCCCGGGTCACCAGGGGCCCGGGTTGGGGCTGGAGGGGAGGGGGGGAGCCCCGGGGGGCGGGGGTGGGGATCGGGGACCCCCCCCCCGCCGCCCCTCACGCCCCTTTGTGTCTCCTCTGTCTCAGGTGCTGGTGGAGGAGCTGGAAGAGTACCAGGTAATGGTCGTGGGGGTGGGGTGGGGGGTTTGTGTGTGCCTGGAGGTGGGATTTAGGGGTGAAGAGGAGAGGGTGCGACCTCCTCATCCTGTGACTTCTTGTGTGTGTGTGTCAAGTTGCCGTCAAGTCGCAGCCGGCTTAGGGCGACCCCTTTTTGGGGTTTTCATGGCAAGAGCCTAGCAGAGGTGGTTTGCCAGTGCCTTCCTCTGCCCAGCAACCCTGGTCTTCCTTGGTGGTCTCCCATTCAAATACTAACCAGGGCTGACCCTGCTTAGCTTCTGAGATCTGACGAGATCAGGCTCGCCTGGGCCATCCAGGTGACTTCTTGCCAGCCCTTAAAAGGGGCGGGGGCTGCCCTTGCCCCCCCCCCCCAGTTTATTAGTATCCCTCTCTGTTGCTTGTAGCTTTGAAGATAATTCACAGTGGGTCGCCTTGTTAGTCTGTCTGCAGTAGTAGAAAAGGGCAAGAGTCCAGTAGCACCTTAAAGACTAACAAAAATATTTTCTGGTAGGGTGCGAGCTTTAACTTGTATGGGAATAATTCACAGTGGGTCGCCGTGTTAGTCTGTCTGCAGTAGTAGAAAAGGGCAAGGGTCCAGTAGCACCTTAAAGACTAACAAAAATATTTTCTGGCAGGGTGCGAGCTTTCGTGAGCCACAGCTCACTTCTTCAGATACAGCTAGAATGTGAATCCATCTGTCTTTAATTCACAGTGGGTCGCCGTGTTAGTCTGTCTGCAGTAGTAGAAAAGGGCAAGGGTCCAGTTAAAGACTAACAAAAATATTTTCTGGCAGGGTGCGAGCTTTCATGAGCCACAGCTCACTTCTTCGTGAGCCGCAGCTCACTTCTTCAGATATCTGAAGAAGTGAGCTGTGGCTCACGAAAGCTCATACCCTACCAGAAAATGTTTTTGTTAGTCTTTAAGGTGCTACTGGACTCTTGTAGCTTTGAGTGTGCCTGCCAGTGCATCTGATGAAGTGAGCTCTGGTTAATGTGGGAATAAAAGGTTAAGGTTAAGTGTCCCAGACTGCACTTTAACCCCCCCCCTGCAGTTTATTAGTATCCCACAGTTCTTATTTCTCCTCCCCCTCCGCCGCTCATACCCTACCAAAAATATTTTTGTTAGTCTTTAAGGTGCTACTGGACACTTGTAGCTTTGAATGTGCCTGCCAGTGCATCTGATGAAGTGAGCTCTGGTTTATGTGGGAATAAAAGGTTAAGGTTAAGTGCCCCAGACTGCACTTTAACCCCCCCTGCAGTTTATTAGTATCCCACAGTTCTTATTTCTCTTACCCCTCCACCGCAATTCCTGCCACTGCTTTTCCTTGGTTTTGTCCCAAAGCCAGTAGGACGGCCGCCGCTGAATTAGGCCTGGGGTTCAAACCCTGCCTTTTCCTACCAAACTCTCTGGGTATTCTTGAGCTGGTGGTTGTTTCTCGGCCAAATCTACCTCACAGGGTTGTTGTGAAGGTTAAATGTGGAAGGGATGGGGGGGAACTGTGTGCTGCCTTAGAGGAAGGGTGGTATGCAAGTGTAATTATGACTAACCTCTCAGTATGAACAGGACTTGACAAGAGAGAGCAATTTCCTCCTTTTTTCCCTGGTGCTTTGATTACGGGACAGAATGAGAAACTCCACTGAGTCAGCCGGATGTCCTGTGTGTTCTGAAGTACTACCCCTTAGCGCAGCTTACCAATAAGGATCGCCTGCTATCACCCTTTAAGATTGCATAAGATGAATAGTGTTTATGAGCCCTCTCTACCTTTTCTCTTAAACGTCATTCCCCCCCCCTAGACTCTTCTGCATGGGTGCAAGCAGCATGGGGTGTGTGTGGAAGTCATGTGTATTAAGGATCAGGGAAGGCTTTCCTGGAGGAGGAAATGGGGGATAGTTATTTCCTCCCCACACACACACCCCACACACATATGCATGCTTTAACTGTTAATCCTCCTCTTCCCCCGCCCCCATCCCTGGCAGTTGATCCCAAGACGTCTGGATTGGCAGGGCAAGGAACACCGAAGGAGCTTTGAGGATCTGGTGAGTAAAGTCTGGTTTAAAAACTTTGTAAGGGGAGTGTTGTAGTCCAGAGAGGCTGAACAGAACTTGCTCTTATAGGAAGGGCTGTTGTAGTCACTTACGGGGTGATCCGGGGTTTATTTTTTTGTCAGTCTTTCCCCAAGAGGCGTCTATTGTCGAGCAACGGGGAGGGTTATTTGAGGGCACGTACAAGAGGGGTTTCTGTTCAGGCCAATGGTATAGCTCCTATCAGGCTTGAGTTCCGTATTTGTAAATGATAGTTGCTTGCTGATTGGTTGTAGCTTCCGAAGCTAGGAACCGATAAGAGGAATGTGGTTTTGCTGCATTAGGAAGAAAAATACTATGCCTCCCTCCCCACACACCAAATAATGTTAAGTACAGGCAGAGAATCTGCTGGGAGGGGGTGTAATTTCTGTGCTTCGCTTTAGAAGTTTTTAGGGTGTTAATGATTATAAATAAATTCTGAAATGAGCACCTTGTTCTGTTGGAAGCTGAGGTGAAGATCAGTGGTTTTAAAAAAAGGTGATTTTTAAAGATCCCAATTTCCTTGTGAAATGAGGAAGCTGGTTTGCAGAAATGGGGGAAATGTGAAAGCTTGTCTGATGGAGTGAGCGTGGCCTAGCTACTGTTCATTTTCTCACTTGGAGCTGGTGAAAGAATATTGTGTAGATGTTTCAGAATGCAAGAAGATAATGCCAAGCTGCAGGTGCACTGGAGCAAGCTCATTTTTTTTCTGGTTATGAGATTTGGAGGGGGGCATATCTAGATTGTCCTCCCATTTGGATTTTAAAATAAGCTATTCTGACATATGCTAGGACGCTCTGTGTGTATGATACCAGTGTAGGCCTGTACCACAAAAGGAAATTGCTGTAATGCTCTAAGACAGATCAGTTTATGCAAATGTCAACTGCTTTTTGTCGTATGAGCAGTGAAGTATAACATGCATGATACCCTGTTTTCTTTAGTGACTCCAGAAAGCAACAAAGGCATTGCAGAAAGTTTGGTTGTAGTACACACCTGTTCTAAATCCTCTGGTGGGTTGTCTGCCTGGCTAATTACACAGGCTTGACTTGTTCTGAAAATCTCTCCCCTCTGTTTTTTCCCCTCTCACAATAAGGTATTTTAAAATATTGATTTATTTAATTCAATTATACCCTGTCTTTCTCCCCAATGGGGACCCAAGGTGGCTTGCCTCATTCTTCTCTCCTCCAATTTATCCTCACAACAACCCTGTGAGTTAGGTTAGGCTGAGAGAACGTGATTGGCCCAAGGTCACCCAGCGAGCTTCCATGACATTAGTGGGGATTTGAACTCGGGTCTCCCAGATATTAGTACACTACTCTTAAGCACAACACTATAATACAAATACAGGTTCAGAGTTTTGCAGGTTTGGCTATACATTCTTTTTTTAGAAACACTGGTCTCTGCCATCTGTAATCAGTTTTGAGTGTACAACCAAAGGGCATACTCATCTGTTGAGAGGCTCCTGCTTGCTTCAAATTGTAACTACCGTATTTTTCCATGTATAAGACTACGTTTTTTTCTTTAAAATTTTGCCCCAAAATTGGGGGTCGTCTTATACACGGAAGACGACCCCTATTTTTTTCTTAATTTTGGGTTTAAAAAAAAAGGGGTCGTCTTATATATGGGGGTGTCTTATAGACGGAAAAATACTGTAAATTGGAGGATAACTTGGAAGTGCGGAGAATCATGGTGACTAATGACATTATTTAGTTCTTGTTATTGTTAAGTGCCATCAAGTTGCTTCCGACTCATGGCGACCCTATGAATGAGTGTCCTCCAAAATGTCCTGTCTTTTGACAGCCTTGCTCAGATCTTGCAAATTGAGGGCTGTGGCTTCCTTTATAGGGTCAATCCATCTCTTGTTGGGTCTTCCTCTTTTCCTGCTGCCCTCAACTTTTCCTAGCGTGACTGTCTTTTCTAGCGACTCTCGTCTTCTCATAATGTGACCAAAATACAATAGCTTCAGTTTTGTCATTTTAGCTTCTAGGGTCAGTTCAGGCTTGATTTGATCTATAACCGACTGATTTGTTTTTTTGGCAGTCCACGGTAATAATAATAATAATTTATTAATACGGTCACTGACCAGCAAAAACAAACAACTAAACAACAGCCACAATAGATAATAAGAAAACCACAATGACAGCTACTACTGCTACTACAAATAATATAAGCCTAAAAATTACGTTACATGTATGAATAAAATTTATATAAACATCGTATAACTTGGTGTGACCCCCTTTATATTTTGAGTAATAAAGTATTTCTGTTACTCTTATCCTGTCAGAGTACGACATATTTTAATAGCTGCAGCACAGAATTTAGCAGTTGCGTGTAAACTGTGATTTTTTCCATCAGTTAAGAGCTTCTTAGCCCGAAGCTCATCTAGCTGGTCAGGGCAAGTGTTAAACAAAGGGGAAAGAAATCTTGTGCAGACTTCTTGGTAGAATGAGCAGTGGATCAAGACATGTTCTGAAGTTTCTATATCCCCTGACCCACAAGGGCAAAGCCTTTCTGCTATAGGGACCTTCTTATATCTTCCCTCCAATTGGTCAATTGACCGTAATAAATATTATTATTACTGTCGAAGGCTTTCACGGTCAGAGTTCATTGGTTCTTGTAGGTTATCCGGGCTGTGTAAATTCCAAGACCACGGTTACACAGCCCGGATAACTTACAAGAACCAATTATTATTATTATTAACTTCCCTCTAAATAGCTGAAGGTAAGACCTGGTATCTAGTGAAGGTGAAAGCTTTCCTATGATTGATAAGTTCTAATTGGGAAAGATATGCTGCGGGGAAGACTATGTACCTAGATTTTTCAGGTGATAGGAAAAACGGTGATCTCCCGAGATCTGCCTGATGTTCTATGTCGTTCACCCTTTGCTTCAGAAGGCATATTGGCTGATCTTTGCCCTGCACCAACAAGGCAAGTGGAGAGAAGCCCAGCCTTCTATTTTGTTGTAAATTACCTTAAGCCATAAGGACTGGAAGTTGTCCTGCAACTGGGTGCACGGTTTATATTTAGTTCTTACCCTGTAACAAATATTTCCTTTCTGGAAATTCATGGGGATGCGCTACAGATATTTGTCGGCACATTTTATGGTGCTGTGAGAAAAGAGGTAATTGTTTCCAGGATGGTTGCATATATTTTTTTTGAAATCAGAAGAATTAGATACAGGGGGGAACAGTCCTAAAAACCTCTGTGTGAATAGGGGAAGATCCCATCTTCTTCAAGTTTTAATTTGCTCAGTTATATAGTGATATTTTATACAGAAATGTCCAGCTTGTTTTTTGAACTCCTGCTTTTTTAACACCGCTATAATACGTAAATTCTAACAAAGGCTAAACTGAAATAATGAAGCCTATACAATTAGAACAATGTGAGGAGGAAAAAATGTGTAGTCAAGTATGGAATTGTGCTGCAACATTTGTAATTTGCTTTGAAAGGTTAGAAACTGGTTTCTTCTTTGATGTGCACTTTTGTTGACATCATTCATGGAGGACAGCTCTATCCTTGGCTATCAGCCATGGTGACTAAAGGGAACCTCCACATTCAGAGGCAGAAAACATGGTGCCAGGAGGCAATATCAGGGGAAGGCCTTGGCCTCCATGTCATGTTGCTAGCCCTCCAGAGTAACTGGAGACAGGGTGTGAGACAGGGTGCTGGCGTAGATGGACCACTGTTCTGGTCCAGCAGGGCTCTTCTTAGCAGAAGGTACCATGTTTGAATATATGTCTCACAACAAATTCTATTGGTGAAAATTACAACTGATCACACACTCAGTAAGGAAAGAAAAATATGACCCTTGGTTGTGTACTTAGATGTTGGCATGGATGGGAGATGGATCCTGACGTCTCTCTGCACCCAGGATGCACATGGAGCCATTATTGTCACTCATTCAGAATAATGCTACTGTCACCCATACTTGTATTTCTTTTAGATTTTGACTTTTTAAATAACCTTGGGGAGAGGTTGCCTTTGAGGATATATTTTTGCTACAAACTTATAATGGTTTTAATTGACATGGCTTCCCCTCCAAAGAATCTGGAAACTGTAGTGTGAGGATGCTAAAAATTCTCTGTTAAGTATCATTCATTCGCCCTTCCCACTCCCCACTGTTCAGTCATATTAGGCTTATATTGGATCAATTGCATTGATTGTTGGCTTGTTTCTGGGCTCAGTTCAATGGCCTACTTTTAACCTTTCAAATACTTCATGGCCTGGACCTATATATGTGCGCCAATTCTGTTATTTTTGCATGTTCTCGACATATAGTATGGAAGCCACCAGGTTTCCCTGGGGACATGGAATTTGATGTAACTGTGGTCTAAGCTTTTAAAGAAAATATTTGCTAGGGGTATCTTGGGTTGTAGGGCAGCCTTGTAGCTCACCGTTTGGCAAAGATATTCTGGATGACTATGTTGCCAGACTTTCTCAGTATTCTGAAACATGTTGGTAGATATGTATGGGCTTCGAGGTTGGGTGGGTTTGTTTGTGGCCTTATCTGCAAGCTTGGCATGTGAACCCTTACCTCAAGGCAGGCCTAAGGGCTAGAGATCCAGTTAGCGTTTTCCAACTCCATTCTTCTATATGGGTGTTGTTAGCAATTAGGGAATCTTAGAATCAAAGCAGAGGAGACATTGAAATAACCATGATCGGATCTCCAATGCCTTTTTTTTCTTGGTAAACAGCTGCCATGAGGTTCTCTGAATGAGGGCTGTAGCGTGAAGTGACTTTTTAACTCCTTCCCACAATGGCGCAAATAGCAGTTCTGGAGGGAGGGGCAGGTTGAAGTTGGAGTTAAAATCCTCATCTCTCCCTATGCCACAGCCATAGATGGAATTGAGGTTCCTTGTAGCTGTTATTTATTTTAAAAAAAAGTAACCCATGCTGGGAATCCCATCATGATATCTCAGGATCTTGCCTGGTTTGACCCTTAAGGATGGTTTTTCTCCATCGCTAAGTACTGATCTTTTACAAGCTCTTGAACTCTGACATATTTTGCACCAATTGGTAAGTGCAGCAGACAATTACACTGGGGGTTTCTCACTGAGGGTCATGACTCTTCCAGGTGAGTCAAGAGACTCTTTCGCAAATTAGTGAAGAGGCCAGGAGGAGGATCTAGAACAGTGATGGTGAACCTTTTAGAGACCGAGTGCCCAAACTGCAACCCAAACCCCACTTATTTATCGCAAAGTGCCAACACAGCTAGAAGTCCACATGGGGCTAGGGGTTGCCAGGTCCCTCTTTGCCACCTGTGGGAGGCTTTGGGGGCGGAGCCTGAGGGACCTCAATGCCATAGATTCCAATTGCCAAAGCTGCCATTTTCTCCAGGTGAACTGAAATAGCAGCTCTCCTGCTACTACCTGGAGGTTGGCAGCCCTGCATAGGCGGCTGAGCAGGGGAAGGAAAGCAGCTGGAGCATAGCCCCCACCCCTTCAGTTTGGTTCTTTTTCCAACTGTTATCTTCATACGAATGAAAAAAGACTGTTATGCGGGGGGGGGGCTGATGGTGGGGACAGCCCTCTGCACGCGCTCAGAGGCACCTTCGGTTGCATGAATGAGCAGAGTGGAAACCTGAGCTAAGTGAAGGGCTTGGCTCCAGCACAAACGCCAGGTGGGCCCCCGTTCGGCCCTCACTGCCAATCCCCCGCGTTGCAGTCACCAACCAGCCCGCCACAGATGGCTGCCCAGGCGTCCCACTCCCGGTCCAGCCCTGTCCCGGCTCTGCATCTTCCAGTCCTCGGCAGAAGGCTCGTCATTGTCTTCACTTCAGGAGCGTGCAGCCAGCAACTGCGAAGAAGGCGCTGGGAAGGAGCCCGGCGCTTCCCAGAGGAGCCGGGAAGGCACCGCTGGTCCCCAGCCTCCTCAGCCGGGGGAACGAACTCAGGCGAACTCTGTGCTAGAGCGACGGCGCGCGTGCCCACAGAGAGGGCTCTGAGTGCCACCTCTGGCACGCGTGCTATAGGTTTGCCACCACTGATCTAGAAGAACAGGAGAGAGGAGGATCTCTGAGGCTCAGTAGGAAATATAGGCTTGCCTCTGCTAATTTGAAAAACAGCTATAAAATCTAGTCTGCTCAGTTAATATAATATATTTATAACTCTTAGAAAAAAATATAAACTTGTTCATTGTGAGATACTTGCAGTTTATGTTGGAGGTAGAAAGTAGCAAGAAGTTAGTGCGCAAGTGAATCTTGAGAAGTAAAGTTCAGAAATATGTCCCACTTCAAAAAGTCTGAGAACTGTTGAATTACGTTAATCCAGATGTATCCAAATATCATCTTTGGAAGAGGTAGGCTGTTTCCTACAAAAGCTCATGTCCCCGTGCATTATTTAATCTGTAAAGCATGTACATAAAGTGTGTACATAAATAATGTATATAGTATTTTATATAAAAAGATGGCTATACACATGTTAGTGTGATTACCCACAGACTGATGATCTGAAGTTTTTATAACAGCATTTTGCCAGACTGATCCTGAATTCCCTGAAAACTCACTTTGTAGGGATTATGTTTTATCAATATTCATTAATTTTGTGTTCGAATCAAACATTTTCTCATACATGTATCCTTCCAGAGTAATTTCTGAATTCATACTGGGTATGCAAATCCAACTCTCTTGCTGGGTGATCTTGTGTGTACACACTCTCAGCCGTGATCCTGGCTAGTATTTGGATCGGTGACCTCCATGGAATACCAGGGTCATGATGTGGAGGCAGGCAATGGCAAATCACCTCTGAACGTCTCTTGCCTTGAAAACCCTATGGGGTCGCCATGAGTCAGCTGTGACTTGATTGGGGGGAAATGCAAAGCACATTACGAGAATGGTCTGAGGGTAAACTATTATTTCACAAATGTATTTCACCTGGATTGATATTTTTGGAAAGCTAGCATGGCGGTTAAGAGCAGTGGACTCCAATCTGGAGAACTGGGTTTGATTCCCCACTCCTCTACATGAAGCTTGCTGGGTGACCTTGGGCCAATCACAATTCTCCCAGAACTCTCTCGGCCACACCTACCTCATAAGGTATCTGTTGTGGGGAGAGGAAGGGAAGGCAATTGTAAACCGGTTTGAGACTTCTTAAAGGTAGAGAGGGTGCTGCTTTGGGTTCCCATTTGGGAGAAAAGGGGGGTATAAATAAAGTATATAAATAAATGAAGTGGATCTTCCATTGGAGGAAGAGCCACTTATGTTGGAGAAAGGCTAGTTGGATACACCCCAGTTTTATCATCGTATGAAGGTCTAGACTAGGTATGTGTATAAAATTTGAAAAGCTCTGGAAAGATTCTGTGATGAAATTGCTAACAAGGATTGATGAGTAAATTTATTGTTATGAATTTAGGTTTTAATTGAGACCAAGACTTTATCTACCACAGGTAGTTAAATTAGTTTAGGCATAGCAAGAAAAATTGTGGTATCATCATTTTCTTCGGTTTTGAGTGGTTTCCGTCTTTGTCTTGAATACATTTCAGCTTGGCATGGAGATGTCATGAACTTAGGGTTGCCAGCTCCGGTTTGGGAAACACCTGGAGATTTGGGAGGTGAAGCCTGAGGAGGGCAGGATTAAAGACAGATGGATTCACATTCTAGCTGTATCTGAAGAAGTGAGCTGTGGCTCACGAAAGCTCGCACCCTGCCAGAAAATATTTTTGTTGGTCCGTCTAAGTCGGTATCGCCTACTCAGACTGGTAGCAGCTCTCCAGGGTCTCAGGCAGAGGTCTTTCCCATCACCTACTTGCCTAGTCCCTTTAACAGGAGATGCTGGGGATTGAACCTGGGACCCTCTGCACATCAAGCAGATGCTCTGCCACTGAGCCACAGTCCTTCCCCATCTAGTCAGCTCTTTAGCTTCAAGGCAGACAAAGCATTTGAACCCAGATCTCCCAGCACTATCCACACTACCTCCTTTCCTGTGCTGTGTAGCTGTCTCAATATACTGGACCCAAAAAGCACTTCAAAATGTAGAAGCAGTGGCAAGATGTTGTTAATGTGCAATAGCGTGCGCTACAGTAGCAAGATACCATATTTTATTGCATTTTAGTCTCCTTTTAAGCCAGCGTCAGTTTGGCTCCCGAAGCAGTTTGCAGCAATTTTAAAATCAAGAAATAAAAATATAAGAATAAATGTTTGGGGAAGCAGTTGTTTGTCATTTCTTGATCCAGGCACAGGGGAAGAATGCCTGCCTGCTTCCCTTGTTGCTTTGTGCCTCAGGAATGGCATTTGGTAACTGGAAGGAAAGTAGGGTTGCCAACCTCCAGATAGTAGCTGGAGATCTGCTATTACAACTGATCTCCAGCTGATAGAGGTCAGTTCACCTGGAGAAAATGGCCACTTTGGCAATTGGACTCTGTGGCATTGGAGTCCTTCCCCTCCCCAAACCCCACCCTCCTCAGGCTCTGCCCCCAAAACCTTCCACCGGAGGGACCTGGCATCCCTAAAGGAAAGGAGTCCAGAGAATCACTGTAGTCCATTGCATCAAAAACGAACAGAGGAGCCCTGTGGCTCCTTAAAGAGTAACAAGATTTTATTCCAGCAGGTCTGTGAACTAGAGTCCTCTTTGTCAGATGGATGGACCCAGACAAGATGGAGTGCCTGCATACTCCCTCTTCTCCTTCTGGCCTCGAAAGAATACTATGGATTTGTAGCTCTCTTGCCCAAAGGATTGGCTACCATTGAAACAGCTGAGTCATTACAGCTGCAGTCCTTTTTTATTATTGAGAGGGTTGAGTGCTGGCCCCCACCGCTGTTTTTACAAGACAAAGGGGCTTTGTTGTGTTTTTCTACCCCCATCCATAATAAGAGTGCTTGACACACCCAGAAATCTTCCTGTTTGTCCATTAACACCTGTTTGCCTGAGTCAAGTAGCTTTTCATTTACAGATGACTTGTCTGAAGTCTGTCTTCTTTGGTCACCTAGGCCAGGCTTCAGGAAAACAAAACAGGAATGCCGAGCAAGGCTGTTACCGCACTAGGTATTCCCAGCGATGTATCAAGAGTTTGGAAATGTTATAAAAAACATCGCTTTAAAAGGGTTTTTGGATGCCACAGCTAAAAAATGGTTGGAAGACGTCTTCACAGCTAAAGGGGCCAAACAAAGCGCAAACAATATTTTTTATAACAGTTTCAAACTCTTAATAAACGGTGGGAATACATAGAAAGTGTGAACAGTATTTTTTATAACAGTGATGTATTCCCAGTGATGTATTAAGAGTTTGAAACTGTTATAAAAAATACTGTTCACGCTTTGTTTGGCCCCTTTAGCTGTGAAGACGTCTTCCAACCATTTTTTAGCCATGGCATCCAAAAACCATTTTAAAGCAATGTTTTTTATAACATTTCCAAACTCTTAATACATCGCTGGGAATACAAAGTGCGGTAACAGCCCAAGTTGTACAGTTGCCTTGTTGACTTTGGAAAATGCTTTGCCTCCATCTGCGTGTTCAGTTAAATTTAGTTCTGAGTTTAGGTAATTTCAGTTTCAGTCAGTGTGTTCTGTATACACCTACGTACTTTTCTGTTCCTTTCTTCCTTGCTAGGCTGTTGCCTGTAACATTTCCATTAAGATTGTAAAAAATTATCTGTGAAGGTGCAAATTTCTTGCCTTGTTCAAGGTATGTTAGTGGGGGGAGGATCTTTGTACAAGTCAGACTTAGTACCAGGCAGTCTACTTAGCGAGGGAACAACTTCAATGGTATGGAAGACTGGCCTTCCTTCTGTATCTGAGTGAGTTAAGGAATTTGGCCCGAATGTCAACATAAAAAGGGCAATACAGGACAACATGTTGTGAATATTCAGGTAGTTGGAAGAGACTTTTGAGTCAGGCAGCTCTTCAGGTGTAATGCTTTGAAACACAGGCATTGTTATGAGCTCAGGAAGGTGTCAGACTTGAGAGAACACAGGAACAGAATGGCTCAAACTGCTAGATTCTGAAGCATATGGTCTTGCAGATCAGTTCAAATACCCCTGAGAAATTTTTCAGTAAGATACAGGAAAAATTGTGACAGATATCTGATCTGACTTTTTAACGTTTTGAACGGTACTGGAGATTCCCCCCACCGTCCTCAGGCCCCTTTTTTCAAAATCCTTTTTAAAGTGATTGTCCGGTCTTCAATTAAAATTGCTGTCCTGCTGCAATGTTATTTGGAACAAGGAATCAATCAAAACTGTTGCTGTTTGAGTCATACACTTAACAGTAGAAAAGAGTAGGAGTGCAGTAGCACCTTAAAGACTAACTTCTTCAGATCTGAAGAAGTGAACTGTGGCTCCCGAAAGCTCCTACCCTGCCAGAAATTTTGTTAGTTTTTAAAATGGACTCCTACTCTTTTCTACTGCTAGTGACAGATTAACACAGCTACCCATTGTGATTTATCTCTATGGAGTTGAACAAGTTAAGGAAATTCTTGCAAAAGATCTAATAGATATCTGTTCAGCTTATGGCAAAAATGTTTCAAAGTCATTTTGCTTCAAAGTCACTTCCAAACATTGGGGTTTGGGGCAGGGGATTTCAGTTGTGCTTGTTTGGCAGGCTTGACTCTCATAGGCCAGATGGCTAGTGTGCTTGTTTCTAGCCTGATTCTTAATGAGATCTGGTGAAACACACGGTATAAGTTCTGAAGCCAAAAAGTCCCTGGGTTTAAATCTTGCCTGCTGGCCTTGAGTGAGCCACTGTTCTCTCCCCCGCCCACAAACTGGAACAGGGAAATGCCAACTGTCCTAGTTCAGAGAAATGTGGAATGCTGTAAGGATAATTGACTTGGTTCTGAACTAATTTGTTGGGGCCTCACCTGTTCTTAGGGAGCCCCGTGGCACAGAATGGTAAGCTGCAGTAGTGCAGTCAAAAGCTCTGCTCACGACCTGTGTTCGATCCCAACGGAAGTCAGTTTCAGGTAGCTGGCTTGAGGTTGACTCAGCCTTCCATCCCTCCAAAGTTGGTCAAATGAGTACCCAGCTTGCTAGGGTAAAGAGTAGACGACTGGGGAAGGCAATGGCAAACCGCCCCGTAAACTAGTCTGCCAAGTAAACATCGGGATGTGATGTCACCCCATGGGTCGGTAATGAGCCGGTGCTTGCACAGGGGACTACCTTTACCTTCTACACCTGTTCTTGGATGGAGCCACCTGTTCAGGATTGCCAGTTCCAGGTTAGGATATGCCTGGAGATTTGGGGATGGAGCTCTGGGGTGGTGGGGCTTGGGGAAAGATTTTAGTAGGGTATAATGATGTAGAGTCCACCCTTTGCAGCAGCCATTTCCTACAGGGGAACAGATATCTGTTGCCATGAGAGCAGTTGTAATTCCAGGAGATCTCCAGGTGGCACCTGGAATTTGCCAACCCTAACCCCAAGTTACGCTTGAAGTTTGACGAACCCTGAGAAACAGCATGAGAGCCATGAAGGAGGGAAAGTACTAGAAATCTCCCCCTCCCCCACTTCTTATACTGCAACCCCAGCTGCCTTTTGTGCTGCTCTGCCCTACCCTGACCATGGAGACAGTTTCCCCCCAAAAGCCCAGGGAGGGTCCTACAGGGGAGAGAGGCTTGGCAAAGATCCTTTCTGTCATCGCCATTCCTTTTCTATTAATCTGGATCCAAGCCATTGTGAAAATGGATGGGAAAGTGCATTGCATACACCAGAAGCCAGGCCTTGACACATTTCATAGAATCATAAGAGTTGGAAGGGACCACCAGGGTCATCTAGTACAACCCCTGCATAATGCAGGAAATTCACAACCACCCCCCCACTCCCCTTACTCCATGCCCAGAAGATGACCAAGATGCTCTCCCTTTAGCTTTAGGAGCCAGCCCAACTATGTAGGAGCCAGTCTCATTTTTCAGACTTTGGGTTTTTGTATTGCAGTAGTGATCATATTTTCTAATTTTTTCTGCCCCAAACCCTAAACTCTTCATAGATTCTCATAATTTTATTAAAGCTGTGACAAAAGTGTTGGTGGTTGCTATCACCATAAAAAAAAAGCTAACATATAACCCTATCCTGAGAGCCAGGTTGGTGTAGTGGTTAAGAATGGCTGACTCTGAACTTCCGGATTGGGGGGGAATCGCTGCGACCGCGCGACCAATCGCGTGCCGGCTTCAAGCTGTTGGGCGGCTGGGAAACCGCCCCCCCCCCAGCACCTGGCAAGTGGCACCCCTTGAACAAGAGGGGATGCTGAACAGGACGCCGGTGAGCTCCCCGTCCTAGGAGCGGCCATTGCTGCGAAAGCAGCGACGATCGCTCGGACAGGTGAGCTGAGGAGCGGGCGCCATTACAGTTCAGGCAGCCGGGAAGAGCAGCGGGGAGACCCCGATCTAAAAACAGCAAGTGCCTTTTTTCATTTCATTAACGTCTAACAAATAACACGACTGAGGTGTCTGACAGTTATTGTTCTAAAGAGAAAGCACTCTGGACTTTACCTGTAACTCTCTAACGTGCTTCAAATCGAAACTTGGCTTTTTGCCAGCTGTGGCGCACTTGAAATTCAATCTTGCCAGCTTAATCAACCATTTTACCATCTTAACCAAGCCTTTTGCAGTGAATAATAGCTGGCAAGAGACAGCAAACTAAAGAAGATGTTGTGCTAAAGTGCTCTCTAAGGTCTGGACTACAAACTAAGTCTGATTTCCAGTTTTCTAAGTAAACTTTAAACTGATGTTTTAAGCAACAAGTGCCACCCCCCCCCCATCCCCGTGGATTATAAATTGCAGCCAACGCAGGCTTTTTGGAATGGGAGACAAAGACAAAAAAGATACAGAAAAACACCCGGAAGGTCTCATTAGACCCTAAACAGCTCCAGATTCAGCAAACTTTGATATCCTAGAGAAGAGCATCTGCATCCAATATAACTGTCCTACCAGCCACTTCACCAGTTCTGACAGGGATATCTGCGGCTGCAAAGATGACTCCTAAACTAAAACCTGAGGTCACCCTGAACTCTTTACATGAACTGATGACCAAAACACTTCAGGAGGTGACAGCAGTAAAACAAGAACTGACTCAAAACACAGTGGCTATTGGACAAAATACGGCCGCCATTTCTGCTCTGAAAGACAGCATTTCATCTTTGACAGTCCGACAGGACAAGATGGAGGTCAAACTCCAGAAACATTCACAGGATAACAAAGATACCAGAAAAAGGGTTGACACTTTGGAAATGTCAATGGAAGCAAGTCAAGAGAGAGAAGAAAAACGTGACGGCTATACTGCGATGCTGGAATTAAAAATAAAGGAAAGCTGCATTCGTATACATGGCCTCAAAGAAAAATCTGAAGGGAAAGATTTTAAAAATTTCCTAAAGGTATTGCTGGCTGATTTTCTCCAAGAAGATAAAGCAATTGAGGAAGGAATGATTATAACAGCTTACAGGATTAACTCTGCCTATGCAATAAAAAATAATGTTCCAAGGGACGGTCTAATCCAACTTTTTTTCTAAAAGCTACCAGATCTGATCCTGAATAAACATTACTCAAATCCACTTACAATAGAAGGTACACCGGTGAGGTTAATGAAAGAGATTCCTGGAAGACTACTTAGGAAAAGAAAGGATTTTTCAGAAATTGTGGAACGGCTGAGATTCAATGGGATTCAATATAGATGGGAATTTCCACAAGGCATATCTTTTCTCTTCAAGGCCAAAAGATTCAAGATCACAGACACCACCAAGGCTGATCAATTTCTAAGAAGATATGACAGAGATCTTCCTAAACCAGCACGTCATCCATCCAAAGATCTTCCTGAAGAAGACAAGGTGGCAGAAGCAAGCGGAGGGCCAAAGTTACCAGAAACAACTGAGGAGGACTCACAGTCAGATAATGGCTGAACTATTAAAAATGATACTAAAAGCAGTAATGGGGGGGTGGGAGGGGGGTTAGAGTTAAACAAGGATTAATGACATGGGGTTAATTGAACGTTAATATGTTACAAATATTGTCATGGAATGTTAATGGTTTGAATTCTCCCAACAAAAGGAAGAAGATATTTTACCATTTACAAAAATCTAAGGCTAATATTTTTTTGTTTACAGGAAACTCATATTTTACCAAAGGATATTATAAGATTGGAACAATCAAAATTGGGTAAACTTTTTACCTCATGTAATGAAAAGAAAAAAAATTAATGGAATTGCTATGTATGTTCCTTTGATATTGGAACCTAAGATTATATATAAAGATAATGATGGGAGGATCCTGTTGATAAATATTGTAAGTGGTTTTCAAAAGATATTGTTGGTGGGTATTTATGCTCCTAATACAAACCAAAAAATATTTTATAATAATTTGGCATCAATATTAGCTGAATATGCTAAAGAAAAAATGATTTGGATGGGAGACTTCAACGGAGTGATAAAACCAAAGTTGGACAGATCCGCGAAAAAAAAAGTAATTGTGAGGGTAAATTACCTGGTATTTTTAATCATCTTATAGATCAATGGGAAATGTTTGATATATGGAGATTGGTAAACGGTAATAAAAAGGGATATACTTATTTTTCATCCAGACATCTCACTCATTCAAGAATAGATATGTTATGGCTTTCTAAAGGAATTATAAACTTGTCTGAAAATCCGGAGATCCTACCCAAGATATTATCAGACCATAATGCTGTTTCAATTAGAATTAAGATAGGCGACAAGAGAAATAAATCATGGTCTATAAATGAATTTTTATTAAAAAATAAAAAAAACGTAGATAAATTAAAAATAGATATACAAAATTATTTTTTAGAAAATATATTTAGGGGAAACAAAGGACTGATAGGTAGGATATATAGATTATTAATTGAAGTAAATTTAGAGCAAGAAAGAATTAAACCAGTAATGGTGAAATAGATGAAAGAGTTAGGATATAATATTGACCTGGAAATATGGGAAAACTTATGGAAGAAAGAATTTAAATTTACAATCACTAACTAAATTAGAGAGAACCTGTATAAAATATTTTATAGATGGTATATAACTCCCGTGATGATAAGTAAAATGAAAAAAAGGAGATATGGATTTATGCTGGAAATGTGGTAAGGAAAGAGGAACTTTTATGCATGCATGGTGGATATGTAAAAAAATTAAAAGTTTTTGGAAAAAAGTGATAAGAGAAACTAATAATTTGATTAATATTAGAGTAAAAAGGAATCCCGCATTTTGTTTACTGGGGATTCTACAAGATAAAATGGACAGAAATGATAGGGTCATATGTCAATACAGTTTTGCTGCTGCAAGAATTATAATAGCCAAAGTTTGGAAGCAAGTAAACCTTCAATTAGTGACTGGAGAGAGAAATTATGGATTTGTATGAGGATGGCCAAACTAACAGAATTCCTACATGGAAAAGATATGGAAGAATTTAAAAAAAGGAACCTTCCCCCCTTGCAAAAGAGTTGTTAGCTATAGAACTGCTAGGACTGCCCAAGAAACTGTGTTAACTCTTTCCCACCCAGGCCATGGAGAAATGTATTCTCTCTGTACAACAAGAGGGCTGGAGGGCTGTATTAGAGAGAAAAGCAGGGTATAAATGAAGTAAATAAATAAAAATGAAGGGCACTGTGTATGACGGGATGGGGAACCTTTTTTCCACCAAGGGCCTTTTGGATATTTCTAACATCATTCGTGGGCCATACAAAATTATCAACTTAAAAATTAGCCGACCAAGCCCCAAGCAGGCAGCTGCCCCAGATGATCCCCCCCACCCGCGCACGGGCCAGCAAGCAGGCATCCAACTAGTGGCGCGCTCACCCACCTAATGGCACAGGATGGTCTGTTGCACCAGCCGGGCATAGCCGTCCAGCCGCATGCCGGAGTTGCTCCTGCTCCTCATGGTTGGGGCCAGATTCTACAGCTGGCTCCTGCTACCTCCGCCTGCAGGGGTGAAATGAGGACACACTGGCTAAGAACTCCCACCCCCATGCATTTTGGCCCTGCCCCCTTTAGCCCCTCCATTGTTGCCACTTCCACCTCCAGCCCTCTAGTAGTACAGAGGGAATATGTTTCTCCATGGCCTGGGTGGGAAAGAGTTAACACAGTTTCTTGGGCGGTCCTAGCAGCTCCACAGCTTAACAACTCTTCTGCAAGGGGGAAAAAGGTTCCTTTTCTCAGCAAAACAAAACTCACATCTGCCTTGAATAGAGACTATTCCTGTCCGCAGGAGGGGTCGGATCACCAGTCTTAGATCATCATCATCATCATCATTTATTTATTATGGTCAAAGACCAGTTTATACAAAAAGAGATATAATAATTAAAACAGAATGTCTGATATTTGGTAAAATAGTCTATTTAACATAAAAATCATTTTAGCAGCTTCTTCTGCCTTATTGCACATGCCCTAGCACAGAATCTCGCAACCTGATAGGTAATATCTTTAACAGAATCTTCTAATAATAGAGTGGTATAGCGAACTCTGTCTCTATCTGGGAAGCTAGACAAAATTGGATCAATGAGCATTTTGCGTATGTCTTGATAAAATGGGCAGTGTAATAGCACATGTTCAACAGTTTCCACCATTCCAGATTGGCATGGACAGAGGCGGAATTCGTAAGGGAGGCTGGCATACCTCCCGTCAAGAAGAGCAGATGGAAGGGCATTAAAACGTGCTAAGGTGAAGGCTCTCCGGTGTTTGGGGTGTTCTAAGGTATTGAGATAATTTGGAGGGGCCAAAATTTTTTTACGGTTCTCCACTACTGGGACCGAGTAAGCCCTTGATGTGTCATCTTGAAGGGCAATGTCCCAAAGCCTCTGTTTGACTATTGCTTTTGCTCCTTGATAGCCAAGATTTAGAAGAGTTGTACTTGATAAACCTAAATGTTGGAGTTTATCCTCGATTAGATTAATCCATCTTGAGGAGAAATTATCTGCAAAGATTAGGGGAGTTAAACCAGATGAGGACAATTTAATCTTTAACCAATAAGAAATGGAATGGTACCAGGCTCGTGTTTCTAATGGTACCATCCCGGCTTCCAGTCTAATCAGTGCATTTGAAATACATTGAGGGACACTGAATAAGGATCTGAGAAATTTTGACTGGACTACTTCTAATTTGTGAAAACTGTTATAGAGGCATATCTGCGACCCAAACATGAGTTGAGGGATCACTTTCCCCTGGAAGACTTTCATGGCAGAAGGTATATGGGCACCCCCTTTAGTAAGGGAGAATCTCAAAGTTGCCATGGCAGTCCTCTGGGATGTCTCAGACACTTGGGACAGCTGAGCTGACCATGAGCCAGAGGCTTGAAATGTTATGCCAAGGTATCTAAACATCTTGACTTGGTCGATCTCATGGCCGTCTATCTGCCACTTATGTTTTCTGGTCTTGTGAGACAGTCTTAGATCCTTCTGAGCTAGAGATCTGCCAGGACCCACGAAGGGCCAGACCAAATGATTCCGTGGGCCTTAAACGGCCCCCTGGCCTGACATTCCCCACCCCTGGTGTATGAGAACCACTATCTTGAATTGATCCCTGTAACCTGCTGACTGTACATAAAGACAGACAAGACAGAGACTGCCTGCAATTTAAACCCATTATTGCGAGTTCTATCCTCTACTGCTAACAGGAATAGCTCCCTACCAACAGGAACAGTGATATGGGAAGAGCCAGTGTGCAGTAGTGGTGACTGTGTTGGACTAGGACCTGGGAAACTCAGGTTCAAACCCCCATTCCGCCATGGAAGCTTGCTGGGTGACCTTGGGCTAGTCGCACACTCTTAGCTTAAGGATAAAATGGAGTAGAGGGTAAGGATGTAGGCCACTGTGGCTTTCCATTGGGAAGAAAATGCAGGATTTAAACAGTTTAAGTTTTAGAGTAGGACTGGGGATCATGGGTTCAAACCCTGCCATGAAGCTGTCTAGGGGAACTTGGGCCAGTAGCTTTTTCTCACTCTAATAATCTACCTCCAAAGTTTGCCGCTAAGATTTAATGGAAGAGAGGAGGGCCGTGTTCAGTGCCCAGAGCTCCTTGTAGAAAGGGCAGGATAAAAATGTGATAGAAGCAGGTTGGTGACCAGGAGTACCTTTTCACTTGTGCCTTTGTTCTTAGACTTTAGTCCCTGATGGATATATCTGGCCCTGCCATGCTGAACCATGCTTTGGTAACTTCCAGGCCTAGCCACTGTAATTTGCTTTATGGAGATAACTTTGTAGTTTACAAAGGCAAACTTTGCCTTTGTTGATAACTCGGAAACGTCAATTAGTGCAGAATGCAGCCACTCACCTTTTGTCTGGGCGAGTTAGCATAAGTTATCTGTTGCACCAGTTAGTTTTCAAACATGCTAGTGTTAAACGTGTCTGTCACAGCCCTGGCACCTCCTCTCCTTATACGATCCCACTCAGCAATTAAGATCCACCACCACGTTTCTACTATGTGAAGTCAAAGGGGGGCAAAGTGAGAATCTCTGGAATTGTCTTGCAGAGGAGAGCTGGTTCTCATTTTGGTAGGGAATGCAAGATGTTCCTTTTTTAAATTGGCTTTTAGTTGAACAGTTGTGGGAAACCTGCTGAGATCCTGCTTTTGGAGGATATTGTTGTTTTTAATGTTGTTATTCCACATGACAGCATAAGGATGTTAGAGGTTTGTTAATTTTATTTAAGGTTTTTATTGCTGTTTGTAGATTGCCTTGAAGGTAGAAAAAATCTATTAAATAGATAATATTTAAAATTAAAAAAACATTTGCATGTGAAGCAGACCTAGGTAAACCAGATCTCAAGAATTATCTGTGTTTCGTTTTCTCGTTTTGCATCTGCTCTGCATACCTTGGTATAAGAACAGAGGACTATAAAGCTCGTGATTACTGGTAGACAATAATTATATTTTCCATCTCTTTGGCTATCTTAGTTGGAATAGGAATGGAACTTGCTGAAGCCGAGGTAGATAAAAAGCAATTTTGAAGTATGTAAGAAAAGACTTGCTGGATCAGACAGCTGGTCCATCTCATCCATCATCCTGTGTCACGGGCAGCCAGATATTCCAGAGGACCAACAACACATTATGGAGACCGAGACCCACCCCCAATACTGCCTCCTAGTGCTGAGATCCAGAGGTCTACTCTCTCTGATCATGGAGTAGCTGCATTCTGTATCCACTGAAATTATGACAGTGGTTCGTAGAATTAGTAAAGAGAAAACAAAACAAAAATAACGTGCAAATATGTTTCTGTTAAGTGCTGTCAAGTTGCTTCCGACTCACAGTGACCCCATGCATCAATGTCCTCCAAAACGACCAATCGTTACCAGCCTTGCTCAGGTCTTGCAAACTGAGGGCTACGGCTTCCTTTAGAGTCAGTCCATCTCATGTTGGGTCTTCCTCTTTTCCTGCTGCCTTCAACTTTTCCTAGTATGATTGTCTCTTCCAGTGATTCTTGTCTTCTCATTATACGACCAAAGTATGATAGCCTCAGTTGAGTCGTTTTAGCTTCTATGTCTAGTTAAAATTCTGGTTAGCATTAACATTGATGCTGATATAACGCTGAACACTTCTTAAAGTTGGAGGGGAGGGAAAGAGTAATGGTGCTGAGGAGATGATTTGGGAGAGAGGGCATGTGTTCCGTCTCTCTTTATACCCACTTTTCTCCCCAATATGGACCCAAAGCAGTTTGCAACAGAGGTCTTCCCTCCTTCCATTTATCCTCACCACAACCCTGTGAAATAGATTAGGCTGAGAGAGAGTGGTGGTCCCAAGGTATGCAAACTGTGGTCTTTAGGTAGCCATCTGCTGGCCATTTCACCACCCAGGGTGGCCTGGCTGGCATCAGCCAGGCCTTTTTTGTTGTGGCTACCTGATGCTCTTAACTGGCGATGCCAGGGGTTGAACTTGGGACCTTCTGCATGCAAAGCCACTGAGCCATGGCTGATCCCCTACATTTTTGAACTTTAGTTTGGATTCAAATTGTGGATGACACAAACCTTGGTTGATATGTGTGAAATGAATCATAGACATGTTCTGGAATGGGAGACTTAAATTTTTGTTGTTGAAAACTGGTGTGGTGTAGTGATTAAGAGTGGTGGTTTGGAGTGGTGGACTCTAATCTGGAGAGCTGGGTTTGATCCCCCTCTCCTCCACATGAGTGGCGGACACTAATCTGGTGAACCGGGTTGGTTTCCCCACTCCTGCACATGAAGCCAGCTGGGTGACCTTGGGCTAGTCACAGCTCTCTTAAGAGCTCTCTCAGCCTCATCTACCTCACAGGGTGTCTGTTGTGGGGAGGGAAAGGGAAGGTGATTGTAAGCTAGTTTGATTCTTCCTTAAGTGGTGGAAAATGTCAACATATAAAAACCAATGCTTTATCTTCTTCTTAACATCCGGACTGCCATTTACAGCACCATAGGAACTGAGCCTTTTTTCCACTCCTTGTTAAAGTTTTAGGTTTTGTTTTTACTGGAACATTTTAACAATAATGACAAGTTAAGTGCTTGGGAAATCCATGGATTAAAACTACCGGTACCTGTCCCTCCCACCTAATCCAAATAGTTTTGAGCCTCTTCTCGAGGCTTTTTCCCCTGTTACTACCTGGCAAACATACCTGTTCAATACAAATTTGTTGCTTTTATACACTGCATGTTCGTACACATGTAAAATATTGAACAGGGCTGTTTTAAGTATGCCCCATGAGGCCCAGGTACAAAGAGAAAATGAAATGGAAAAGGAAGGACCGGTGTTCTCCTTCCCTGGGTGCAAAGAAGGAAGAAAATTAGCTCCTTTGCTCCCACTGCTAATAATGTCAGTGCTTTACAGTATTTTGCTCAAACCCAATGATTGCTTGTGGAAACTGATGCATATCCTGCCCGCCAAAGATTTCCCCTTACCTTAAGTAGAGCATAGGGAAGTGTGGTGTAGTGATTAAGAGCAGTAGACTCTAAGCTGGTGAACCGGGTTGGTTTCCCCACTCCTACTCATGGGTAGCGGACTCTAATCTGGAGAACCGGGTTAGATTCCCTGCTCCTCCACATGAGCGGCAGACTCTAATCTGGAGAACTGGGTTTGATTCCGTTTTACTTGTGCTGGTCATTGACTGTTTGCGGACTCTAATCTGGAGAACCGGGTTTGATTCCCTGCTCCTCCACATGAGCGGCGGACTCTAATCTGGAGAACCGGGTTTGATTCCCTGCTCCTCCACATGAGCGGCAGACACTAATCTAGAGAACCGGGTTTGATTCCCCACTCCTCCACATGGGCGACAGACTCTAATCTGGAGAACCGGATTGGTTTCCCCACTTCTACACATGAGCAGCAGATTCTAATCTGGAGAAACAGGTTTGATTCCCCACTCCTCCATATGAGTGGCAGACTCTAATCTGGTGAACCAGGTTGGTTTCCCCACTCCTACACATGAAACCTGCTGGGTGATCTTGGGCTAGTCACAGTTTTCTCTGAACTCTCTCAGCCCTATCTACCTCACAAGGTGTCTGTTGTGGGAAGTAGAAGGGAAGGGAGTTGTGTTGTGGTTCTCGAGGCTTCTGAATTGAGGTGATTTATTTACCCCAAATTATAGCTCTGTGAACTAGGTTGCACATTGAGAGCAGAAGGTAGGAAAGTGTAAAGCAATGCCCGCTGGTCCAGAAAATCCTAATTTTACTTCTGTGTTGATGGGGGCCAAACTGGCCGAGATGGTGAAGGAAAGAGATCTTGGGGTATAATGAGTAGTTTGATAATAATGTCAACTCAGTGTGTGGCAGCAGTGAAAAAGACTAATTACTCTGTGCTGAGGATTAAGGAATTGAAAATAGCCAATATTGTAATGTCCTAGTATAGAGCAACAGTATGGCCTCATTTGCAGTTCTGGTCTCTGTATCTCAAAAACATGATGAAGGAGCACCTTAACTATGAGGAAAGGCAGAAGAGTCTGGGACTATTTAGTGTAGGGAAAAAACCAGTTGTTGTGGGGGCATAGAGGTTTATATAATTATGTATGGGGTGGACAAGTTGGGTAGAGGGAGCTTTTCTCTTTCTCCCATACTACAACTTCGGGGCACTGGATGAAATTACGGGCACAGAGGAAAAGACATTACTTGACAAGTAATTAATGTGTGGAGTTCACTGCTAGTGGACATAGTGTTGGCCATGAGTATACCGTATATACTCGGGTGTAAGCCGACCCGAGTATAAGCCGACCCCCCAAATTTGAGGCCAGAAAAGGGAATTTCTTATTGACCCGCGTATAAGCCGAAGGTCAATAAGAAATTCCCTTTACCGGCAATGCTGCGCTCTAAAATGGCGGCCGCCATTTTAGAGCGCAGGGCCCCTGCCCCAGGTCGCCCTCCCGCCGGCCTCCCGGGCCCTCCCGACCCACCCCGACCCTAGTGCCATCCAAGGGGGGGAGGGGGAGAAGAGCCCCTGAACCCCCTACTTACCGGGAGATGCGGCGAATCGGCGGCGGCGCGGCCTTCCTGGGCCAGCAGGAGGCCCCTCCAGGCTCCTGCCGGCCGGAGGAAGGCGCCTGGGCGCGTGGGTGGCGGCGGCGCGGCCAGCAGGGGCCTCCTGCCAGCCCAGGAAGGCCCCTGCCGGCAGGAGAAGAGCGGCCGGCAGGGGCCTCCTGCCGGCCCAGGAAGGTCCCTGCCGGCTAAAAGAATGCGCCCGGGCACGTGGGCGGCTGCGGCGCGGCCGGCAGGGGCCTCCTGCTGGCCCCTCCAGGCCCCTGCCGGCCGGAGGAAGGCTCCCGGGCGCGGCGGCGGTGATGGCGGTAAGTTCCCCCCTGCCTCCTCCCTCCTCCCCCCTCCCCTACCGTATTGACCCGTGTATAAGCCGAGTTCGGCTTTTTCAGCCCTTTTTTTGGGCTGAAAAACTCGGCTTATACGCAAGTTTATACGGTAGATGGCTTTAAGAGGGAATTAAATTCATGGAGGATAGGTCTGTCAGTGGCTACTACCCATCGGGATTAAGGGCAGCATTGGGGGAAGGCCTCGGCCCTGTTGTTGGCCCTCCAGAGTAACTGGTTGTCACTTTGTATGTCAAGATGCTGGACAAGATTCTCTGCTGGTCTGATCCAACAGGGCTCTTCTTACGTTCTTAGAAAGTAGTTCCAGTATGATTGTGCGGGAGGAGAAAAATGCACATGACATCACTGCTAAAGCAGATTTTTAAATTTTTCTTTAGCTTTTAATGTTGGGTATTTTGAAGCTCTTTCTGTACTAGAGGGCTCTTTTTCCAGTTTTGCAGCTAGTTAAATGAAGGTGAAGCTTTTCTTTTTTACTTGCTTTTCATATCCTGAGTTTGAGGATATAGTCTGAAAGAACACCTTGGCTGAAGCTATGCAGGCCTGAGGCTAGTCAGTGCCTGGGATGCGAGATTGCTTGGGAGCCTTATGTCTACCACCTTGAGTTTCAGATGGGAGGGAGTGTAGGAGAGAAATATAAGAAATAAATGAAAAGCACTAGAATGTAGAGGAAATAAATAAAACAAAGGGAAGGTTTACCGAGCGCCTCTCTGTGTTTGAAATTCAGGTGGCAGCTAATGTGCACATCCCTCCGGACTACCTTCTCAAAATCTGTGAGCGGATCGGACCGTTGTTGGAGAAGGAGATCCCACAGAGCGTTCTTGGGGTGCAGACTTTACTGGGTGTGGGGCGGCAGTCCTTGCTAAGGGCTGCCAAAGGTGAGATGCATGTCATAATATTAAAAGCCAAACTTTTCTTTTTATTCAGTTTTAAGATCAACATCCCGCCTTATTCAGGCTGTTATAAGGTGGCCTTCAAAATATTACATGATATAAAAAAGCATAAATCAAGTAATTTAAGATAAAATCATCACTTAAATATAAGTGGGTTCAAACTCCATTGCTGTTGTTGCTGTGAAACACATATTCGCTTTCATTGCCGAGACAGTCTTTGAAAAAAATGTTTCACATTACGAGCTCAGGTGTTTCATTTCTTGCTTTTGGACTATCCAAAGGTTCTTGGCAAATTGGGAAGCTGTGGGTGAGAAAGAGCTGGTGTTTACAGTTCTTGGAGTTTATGCTTTTGGCAAGCAAAGCCAGGCTTGGTGACAGAGCCCAGGTCTGCAGCTCAGGCTTGTAACCAACTATGAATCTTGTTCCCATAGACTGTAGACACACGGCATGGAAGGGTTCGGCGTTTGCTGCTCTGCACAGAGGCCGGCCTCCCGAACTACCGGTGAACTACGGGAAACCACCAAATGCAGGTAAGGGAAAACTTGCTGAAAATCCAAAGTGTATGCATCGATGTATCAACAATCTAAGCTGGAAATAGGGTTGCCAACCTCCAGGTACTAGCTGGAGGTCTCCTGCTATTACAACTGATCTCCAGCCAATAGAGATCAGTTCACCTGGAAAAAATGGCCGCTTTGGCAATTGGACTCTATGGCATTGAAGTCCCTCCCCTCCCCAAACCCCACCCTCCCCAGGCTCCACCCCAAAACCTCCCACCAATGGCGAAGAGGGACCTGGCAACCCTAGCTGGAAACTAATCAAAGGGCGAAAACGCACGGTCGCTTGAGCCTCCTTTCTTCCCTGTCCCAGCCAGGATTTAGCCAGGATCGAACGCACGTGCTGAATCCTGGCTGGAACAGGGAAGAAAGGAGGCTCAAGTGACCATGCGTTTTCGCCCAAAGACTTCAGTCACTGAAGAACACTGAAATGGGGGGGGGGTAGTTATTATTTCCCCCTCTGTGTTCCTGTCCTTGATAAAGTTGGAAATCCCCCCAAAAGTCGTGGAGCTCAGTCCCCTGGAGCATGGCTGGTCTCTTATCCCCCAGGGTTGCTTGTCTTCACTGCAAATATTTTTCCGATGACAAATATGGCATTAAGCTTAGTCTCAAGTTGAATAATTGATTGAATAATCTCTCCATGCAACTCAGCTATGCTGTGTCTGGTTGAACCACTCTTCAGTGCCCCAAGGAACATGTGTGTGATGAGCAGACACCTAAAGACCATATGAAAAGAGTGGGAAATACTTTATGACTCCAGGGAGCCAAAAATGGAGAAAATAAGTAATGGTTTAAAAATAATTAAGGCACTCTTCAAAGCAAACTATGGCCAAGATCTTGGAAGCTAAGCAGGGTCGATTAGTATTTAGTTTGTATTTGAATAAGAGGCCGCCAAGGAAATCCCGGGTTGGTACACAGAGGCAGGCTATGGCAAACCACCTCCGAACTTCTCTTGCCTTGAAAACCCTATGGGGTCACCATATGACAGCTGCGACCTGACGGCACTTCCCACCACCACCACCATTTCAGGTACACTTTAGTAGATTTAATTATTTCTATTTCTATTTTAGATTCATATCCCGCCCCTCCCACACTACAGCGGGCTCGAGGCAGGTTAACAATAAATCAAATACATTTTAAAACAGAAACAATAAAAAAGATTAAAATACAAATAGGATGGCCCCTAGCAGAGCAAGCTCCTGAGAATAACAAACCCTCCACAAAGTAAGTGAGGAGGGGAACGAAGGGGAGTATATTTTCTCCTGTACGTTTGACCTACTTGCTACTCATTGTATCTTTGAATATGAAGCTGCTGCCAGGTAGGCCTCTGCTTCAGTCACAGCAACTGCAGTGGCAGAAAGGATCAAGCTGTTAATGTGGGCTGGGGTCAAGTCAGTCAAATTCATAAGGATAACTGTGTGTGTTTCCCCCCCTTCTAGTAAATATAATATGTGCCAGGCATGTAACTGGATACGGGCGTTTTGGGCACTTGTTCCCAACATCCTTCTACCAGCACATCAAGATGCACAAGAGGATTCTGGGACACTTGTCGTCTGTGTATTGTGTCGCATTTGATCGGAGCGGGCAGCGAATTTTCACAGTGAGTTGGCTTGGGTTTTGCTCTTGGAATGCCACAACTGTATTTCCTACTAGGGAAAAAGAAAAAGGAATGTGCCCTTCAAGGAGACAATATAAGAGTTTTATATAATTTTAGAGTCACTTCTCTAGAATTCCCACTTTTTTTCCAAAAGGGACATTTATGGGCATTGTAAACACAGTTACACTCTTCTATGTCCATTGAAATTACTGTGCTTGGAAACGCAGCTGTTTAGGACTGCACTGTTAATGTCTTATTTCTGATTTTTCTGGCATACCCTTTCAAATTATATTTCAAGGTATACTATAGAAGCTGCCAGTACTCTCTGTCCAGATTCACTCCTGTGTTTTAAACTAACACATGAAGCTGCCTTATACTGAATCAGACCCTGGTCCATCAAAGTCAGTATTGTCTACACAGACTGGCAGCGGCTCTCAGGCTTCTCAGGCAGAGGTCTTTCACATCACCTACTTGCCTAGTCCCTTTAACTGGGGGTGCCGGGGTTGAACCTGGGACCTTCTGCATGCCAAACAGATGCTCTACCACGGAGCCATGCCCCTTCCCCAATGGCTGTGCATGCTGCAATTCATTTTCTTCTGTCATTTATACCCAATGGGGACTCAAAGTGGCTTAAATCATTCTGCTCTCTTTGTGTGAGTGGCGTGAGATTACCCAGCTAGCTTCCATGGCAGAGTGTGGATTTGAACCTAGGTCTCCCAGATCCAAATCTGAAACTCTAACCACTATACATACTGTCAGCCGGAATACCAGGGTATAACGTAGAAGAAAACCACATATGTTGGCTCTGAGCTTCTTAGAGGAAGGGTAGATAAAATTGCCATAAGTGTACCCTGCGTATCTGCATGCCAAAAGTGAAAATGGCGACGCTTCTGCTTGTTAGAAGAAGACAAGTTGGTTTTTATACCTGGATTTTTTCTACCATTAAGGAGACTCAAGATGGCTTACAATCTCCTTCCCTTCCTCTCCCCACACCAGCACCTGTGAGGTAGGTGGGGCTGAGAGAGCTCTAAGAGAACTGTAACTGGCCCAAGGTCACCCTGCAGGCTTCGTGTGTAGGAGTGAGGATACCAACCGGGTCCACCAGATTAGAGTCCACCACTCATGTGGAGGAGTGGGGAATCAGCCCCAGTTCTCTAGTTTAGAGTCCGCTGCTGCTAACCACTACACCACAATGGCGCTCACCTTGTTTACACCTTGGATTGGGGTTTTTTTTTAATGAATCTTTAGGGCTCCGACGATTGCTTGGTGAAAATCTGGGCTACTGATGATGGGCGTCTGCTCTCAACACTCCGAGGCCATTCGGCTGAAATCTCTGACATGGCTGTCAGCTATGAAAACACGCTCCTTGCTGCAGGCAGCTGTGACAAGGTAGTCCGAGTCTGGTGTCTGCGAACCTGCGCACCTGTCGCCGTGCTGCTGGGCCACTCAGCTTCCATTACTTCCATACAGGTAAGAAGAAGAAGAAGAGTTGGTTTTTATATGCCAACTTTCTCTGTCACTTAAGGAAGACTCAAACCGGCTTACAATCACCTCCCTTTCCCCTCCCCACAACAGACACCCTGTGAGGTAGGTGAGGCTGAGAGAGCTGTGACTAGCCCAAGGTCACCTAGCTGGCGTTGTGTGTAGGAATGGGGAAACAAATCCAGTTCACCAGATTAGCCACACCGCTCTTGTGGAGGAGTGGGAATCAAACCCGGTTCTCCAGATCAGAATCCACTGCTCCAAACCCACTGCTCTTAACCACTACACCACTCTGGCAGGCATCTGGCTTTCCTGTTGGGTTTTGTAGCTGATTAGCAACGAGGTACAGAACTACTTCTGTGTGCTCACTTGCTTGATCCATCTCTTGGAAAACTAGTGATTGCAAACTCCTTTCAATGAACCATACACATCCAGCTGTGCTTTTTATCACATCCAGAAGCCATCCAGGACAGGCCATGCTTGATCGCTGACCATGTGGCAAATCCACAGCAGGGTGGCGGGGGTTATGTTTTATGAAAGTTGGAGGGAAATCACATGGCCTACTTACAAGGACCTGTTTTTAATTTTTTAGTTTTCTCCAGCCAGAAAAGGAACAACTCGATACCTCACTTCTACTGGTGCTGATGGAACTATCTGCTTCTGGGAATGGCATTTGAACACCATGAAATTTAAGTAGGTACCTTCTTGCCAATGCTACATTCATCCCCCTTCTTAGGTCAACCTATTTTAATGACTTGTTGAGTGCTGCAGTGCCTGAAACAAAGATATGAACGGGCTAAGCTTGGAAGAGGAAGAAGGCCTTACATATGTTAATTTTTGAGTGGGCAGCCAATAAGACCATATTCTCTCCCGTTTTTTCTTAAATTTTAAGATTTTGGTTGGGGAACATGGATCAGTGGCACTGTAATAACCGTTGTCTCCAATGAAGAATTATACGGAGAAGGATTTATTCTTCAGGGGGTGGGGAATGTCAGGCCCGGGGGCCAAATAAGGCCCGCGAAATCATTTGGTCTGGCCCTTCGTGGGTCCTGGCAGATCTCTAGCTCAGAAGGATCTAAGACTGGAGATCCGCCCTCTCCCGCGGACAGGAATAGCTTCTATTCAAGGCGAATGTGAGTTTGTTTTGCCGAGAAAAGGAACCTTCTTTCCCCCTTGCAGAAAAGTCATTAGCTATGGAGCTGCTAGGACCGCCTAAGAAATTGTGTTTCTAGATCAGGCTAGTCTGGGCCATCCAGGTCAGGTTTTCAGGGGTAGCTCCTGCTTTATGGAAGAGGCTTCCAGAGGAGACATGGAGGGCATGTAGGTCTTTGGGGAATTCTTCAAGGGGTTATTGTTCCCCATGGTGTTCAAGAGGGTATGGGGGCTACAGACAGTTGGCTGCTTGTGGCTTTATGTGAGTTTACTGTGGGTTTAAGTTACAGACTGGACTGGACAGTTTTATGAGAGTTGGATTCTGATGTCCCCCCAACCTAACTCAGCCACAGCTTACGCTGCTGGGCACCCATTTCCCAGATCTGCTGGGCCCCAGTTTAGAGCAGAACCATAGCACAGGGGGAGAAAGGGCTTCAACCTCCTTCCACACCATTGCCCCAACCTAAAAGGACACTGGAGGTCCTATTTGCTCCCCTGGGGAGCTGCATGTGCACTGTTGGCCCTCAAAAGTAATTTATCCAGTTTAACCCTCAGTGAAATGATATAAACCACCCTGAGCCCACATGAAAAAGGCAGGGTAGAGCAATTTTAATAAGGAAATATATGTATTTAGTATTAGTATGGTGGTGGTAGTCGTAGTAGTAGTTAGTGGCACTCTAACAAAATTTAGCGTCAGTTTTCTGTGAGTCATGGATCACATGGTCAGATGTACGAAGTGCATGTCCATTTGCTGGATATACCATGCATCTGATGAAGCAAGCTCCGACTCTCAAAAGCTGATGCTGGAATAAATTTTGACAGACTTCAAGGTGCCACTGGATTCCTGATTAATTCAGGCTACCATGCAGTTTTACTGACCTGACATTTGGAGGAGCCCTCCTTTGGAAATTCAGGCCGTGAATGGGATACCCTCGTCTCGAAGGTCACACCTATCTTTTTGTTCAGCCAGAAGATTTTTGATTGAGATAGCTGCAAATGAATGGGAAGAGGTGACTGAGACAGCTGATATAATTTGCTGGCAGTTCTCTCTGAAGCATTTTGTGGCTTTTTTTTGTTAGAGGTTTTGCTTTCGTGTTCAGTACATGCTGTAGATCTGGGAACTGGAAAGTGTTATCTGTGGTTCCGTCTGTTTTGCAAGCTGTAATTTCCCAGTTTTAAATACCAGCATTCAAGAGTTTGCTGCTTCATAGACGCAGCAATCCATAGACGCAAATACTATCGATGCTAACTGTCATGCTATTGCAGACACTATATCCGGCTGGCTTTTTTTTTTATTGACCAGTGCAAATTAAGGGCATGTTGTCGCCTTTCTTTTGCAGTGGTGATGATCTTACGAAGGGGTGACTTTCCCAGCACATTAGGAGTCATAATATCATTCTGCAAGTTGTTGTAGGATTCAGCTGCAAGACCTGCTGTAAATATGAATTGTTTCTTTGGGAGCTACACTAAAGTTTGCACCCCCCCTTTTTTTGTTATGTATTATTTCAGGGATCGGCCAGTTAAATTTGCTGAGAGATCAAGACCTGGTGTTCAGATATCTTGTTCATCTTTCAGCTCGGGTATGTACATGTTTTCCAGGAAAGGAAATTACCTAAGGGTTATGAACATTCCTTATGTAAGAAAGACTGTCTCATATTTTTGGAAGAGCGACAGTGATTTTGAAAAACGGCATACAACTGAATTTTCTGGGAATGCACCCATCTTGTAAAAGTTTCTAAGCGGAGCCAGTATGAACTGATAAAAATACCTTGTAAGTTATTGGAAGACAGGAAACTCAGTTACTTGATTGCTTTTAGGAATTGATGGGTGGAAGGTTCATCCTCAGGTAGGTATTAACTCTTTGTAGCATATGGTTTCCAACCTCCAGCTAGGGCCTGGAGATCTCCCGCTGTTATAGTTGATCTTCAGATGACAGAGATCAGTTCCCCTGGAAAAAATGGCTGCTTTGGAAGGTGGACTCTATGGCATTGTTGCCTGCGGAAGCCCCCCCCCCCAGCCTCCCCCCCCCCAAATCTCCGTGTATTTCTTCACTCAGAGCTGGCAACCCTAATGTAGCACTGTGTCATTAAATGGCTTGGGATGGGCATATCTGAAGGATTGCCCATCTGAACCTACCCAACCACTATAGTCATCTTCCAAGGCCCTTTTTCAAGTGTCTCTGCCTTCTGAGATTAGGTGGGTGGCAACCTGGGAGAGGGCCTGCTCAGTTGTGGCACCAAAACTCTGGAATCCTCTTCCCAGGGAGACTTGTCTGCCCCCGTCTGTTGCTGTCTTCTGTCAGATGGTGAAGACTTTTTTCTTTCATCTGGAGTTCCCTTAGTGATCCCAGTGTGGCGTAGCGGTTAAGAGTGGTGGACTGTAATCTGAAGAACCGGGTTTGATTCCCCACTCCTCCACATGAAGCCTGCTGGGTGACCTTGGGCTAGTCACAGTTCTCTGCGAACTCTCTCAGTCCCACCTACCTCACAAGGTGTCGGTTGTGGGGAGAAGAAGGGAAGGAGATTGTAAGCCGGTTTGATTCTCCTTAAAAAGTAGAGAAAATCGGCATATGAAAACCAACTCTACTTATTGTTCTTTATGTTTTAATTGTTTTTTTATGTTTTTTTATGTTTGTGTGTGTGTGTATTTTAGCTTTGGTTATAAATGTTTTAATTATGTGTTTTTGTTTGCTTTTAATTGTTTTTAAGGTATGTTTTTATTATGTATATTTTAAATCTGTTAGATGCATTGGTAGCTCTGATAGAGGGCAGAAAGGCAGGGTGCAGATTTTGTGAATAAATAAGTCTGTTTTCAGCCATCAGATTTGCTTTGTATGTAGACTGCCTTATTGAGATCTTCATGTCTGGATATTTCCTTTGAAGCGTGGAAAACAGAACTATTGTGATAAATTTCTCTGTGGTTCTCTTCTCTTTGTCAAATCAATATAGCAAAACCATTTATGCACTTAATCCTCTTCTAGTGGGACTTCAATATGTGCTTTGAGTCCTATACCAAATTTGTGGTTTTTTCCCCAACTCATTCTTCCCTTTTTTCCTTCCGCATGTGTTCCAGTGCTTAGCTGTAGGTTTAAAGGCAGCTAACAAGTACGGTTTTGTGTAGCACATTTTTCTCCCATCCTTCCTCCTAAGAAGCTCAGGGAGGGAATACATTGTTGTCTGCGCCTATGTTACCCTCACAACAACCCTGGTGGGGTAGGTTAGGCTAAGAGAGCGACTGACCCGAGGTCACAAAGTAAAAGCTTTTTGGCCCAGTGGAGATTTGAACCTGGGACTCCCAGCTCTTAGTCTGACATTATAACCATTACACTAGGTTAGCTCTTTATACAGTATAACAGTAAAACCATTTAACTCCTCCCCTAGTTAAATGTTAACAATATAAACAATAACACTGCGGGGTAAAGTACCACCAAAATATATCAGGAGCAGGAGAAAAACCAAACAATAAACATCCAACAGATACCCACATATAACAAAACCAAGGTTTGGCAAATAACTGTGCAATCCTAAACAGAGTTACTACTGTGCAAGTCCATTGAAACCAATGGTCTTTGGCCAGAGTAATGTGATTGTACTGTAAGAGTGTTTGGACCTGGTGCCTACAATTCAATGTATTAGGCTCTAGGCAAATCACTATTGGGAGGAAGTTCCATAATTCAGGAGTCACCACAGAGAAGGCCTTCATCTGGTAACTACATAACTACCTGCTTCAGCTCTAGTGGAAGGCCACAAAGAGAAGGGCCCAAGTGGAAGATCTTAACTGGCAGGGTGAGTGTCTATAGTCTATCAGGTTTTTTTTTTAAGTGGCCCACTGTTTCAAGTGACCTTTGGGATAAATTTGTGCATCTTAAATAATTTTGTTTTCTCAGCAGAGTTCAAATTATTAATGATAAAGTTAATTTCGAATTTGAGTAATTAAAATGTTTTTATACCACTTCTCTAATGTTTTGTTCCAGGCAGTTTCCTAAAATGAATACAGAAGTCACCATCAATATCACAGTCACAATACAGTGTTAATCAACCAAATGGCACATAAATGATCAAATAGTTCAAAACAGCTTATTGAATAGTGTAAAATCATTTAAACAAAGCCCTGTATATCTACAAATGAGTAAATCCACATATCAGAAAAAGCTGAAATAAAACTTCCTTTCCAGTAAAGGACTTCAGAGTCAAAATTGAGAAGCCCGCTAACAGATCTTAAGATGGAAAATCTTAAAAGGCCAACACCAGTTCCCCAAGACATATAGCTCTTGCTGGTACATGGGGTTCCCAGTGATCTCCTACCTAAACTGCTGATCAGGAATCACACCTCCTTACCCTATTTCACAGAACATTCCCTGTGGCCCCAGAGTAGGTTTGCTGAGAGACATTCCCAGTTTTTAAGTCTCAAAGGTCCATCTAAAAGGTACAAAGGTCTCAAAATATCCAGCTTTTCCAGAAGGAAAAATGCATTATATAACGAAAGTTTTCATTCCCCTAAAATGTTTATTTTAAAGCACTGGTTCCCAACCAGGGGTCCGTGGACCCCCAGGGGTCCGCGAGAACTAAATTAAGGTCCGCGAAACAAAGTTATAAACCCATAATAAATTAATATTTTCAATTAAAAGTTCTCTATTATAAATATATATATATTCAAATATTATTCTAAGCTTAATGTTTAACTAACAGTTGTGATTAAAGTTTATTTTCAAATTCTCTGAATTTTTATTTTGAACCTTGGGGTCCTTGCACTGAACAAAAAAGTCCTAGTGGTCCCTGGTCAAAAAAAGGTTGGGAACCACTGTTTTAAAGCGAATGGTTATTGTATAAACAGCATAATGCTCTCTGAATTAAAAGCTGTAAATGTACTTGCTTTTTGCCCTCCTTTCCTTAGGTGGCATGTTTATTGCAACAGGGAGCACCGACCATGTGATAAGAATATATTACTTGGGCTTTGAATCGCCAGAGAAAATTGCCGAATTAGAATCTCATACGGTAAGAAGAACCAACTGGTATTATCTACTGGTATTTATTTTTAAAATATTTTCTACTGGTATTTATTTTTAAAATATTTTTAATCCTTCCTCCAAGGAGCTTGAGTGGCACACATAGGAAACCCCCCTCCATTTTATTTTCACAACAACCCTTTGAAGTAGGTTAGGCTGAGTCACTCCCAATGAGCTTTCATGGCCAACTGGGGATTTGAACCCAGGTCTCTCCCTCAGTACTATTCCAACACCACATAATGAAGTCCATCATCTGTTTAAAAAGTTGCTCGGGAGCTTTGGTTTAATTCTGTACTTGCAGGTTCACTCTGACTTGAGCTCTTCATTGCACAAGACATTTATTTCTCCATTGAAATGAACAGTGAAATATCTTTCTGACGAAGGGAGCTTTGAATCTTGGAAAGTTTCTACCCTGAAACTCATGTTGGTCTTCAGGGTGCTACTGGACTCGAATCTAACTGTATTTGTCTAAGCATCATTTACACATTGAATCAGGTTCTTGCAAAAGAAGATGGTTTGGGGTAGCATGTAAAACTTTTATGTCATTTGAACATGATCTCTTATAACAACCAGAGGGGGGAAATAGAAGGGTAATGAAGAGTCATGTGGCACCTAAAAGGCTAGTGAATTAATGTGGGAGTAAGCTTTTGTGAGTGCCCAATGGCACAGAGTGGTAAGCTGCAGGACATGAGCTCCGCTCATGACTCAAGTTCAATCCCAACGGAAGTCAGTTTCAGGTAGCCGGCTCAAGGTTGACTCAGCTAGTCAAATGAGTACCCAGCTGGGGATAAAGTGAAGTTGACTGGGGAAGGCAATGGCAAACCACCCTGTAGACATAGTCTGCCTAGTAAACGTTGTGATGTGACATCACCCCATGGGTCAGTAATGATTTGGTGCCTTTACCTTTTTAAGCTTCTGTGAACCCTCTTGGGCTTTAACTCACACAAGCTTCTATTACAGTCTATTTATTCATCTTTGACTTGCCACAAGACTTACGTTGTTTTGGCTGTTGCAAATCTAAAGATGATACACGACAACAATGAAATTTATTCTGGTGAAAGATTTTATCGTTGCCCCCGTACTCCTTCTGCTGAAAACATTTTGCACTGAACAACTTCACAAGAATGTGTTTGGATTTGAACAGAAGCAGCCTAGCTAATGATGCTGTGGCTGAGAAGCATGGCAGTGTGAGCTCCTGTTACGATGATCTGGGGTTGGTGCAAATCAGCACATCGATGATCTGGGGTGGGGATCAGGAAGGCGCAGGTGCAGCCCTAAGAGGCATGAAAGACTTAAAAAAAACCAAAAAACCCAAACCTGGGGAAATAGGGATGGAGAACCAGCTTCCCCCCTATTGGAAAAACTGGAATTTTGAGGTGAACTGGGTGGGGGGATTCCTCTTATGTGACTTTTTCTCTTTTAGAATTATGCTAAGTGTTTTTAAGGCAAGACTATAAAAAAGTATTTTAGCAGCCCTTTACTCCTTCAAAATACTTTCTAATAACTGTAAATATGTAAAACAGTCTTCAGTGCTGGGTAATCCAATTCCTATACATGATAAACCCTTGCAGTTCTCAGATCTTATTGCTTGCTCCACATTCCTCTAATCATCTGCAGCATATTGACAAAACTAGAAAGGTATACACACCAATCCTAAGAAACAGGCTTTCATGAGGAACAGTAGAGAAGCTTGTTTCAGTCTAAGCAAATCTTTCCCCTTGTGGTGAAAATAAATGTCGAGAACTGAAAAGTACTGATCTTTTAGAAACCGATGCTGATCAGAGAAAGAATCTTGAGGCTAGTGTTTTGAAAGGTATACATTACTTTAACAATTATGGGGTTTTTTTCCTGGAGCTAATTTTGTTGCCATTTATTGTAACACTTAACTGTGAGATGATGGTTCCTTAGTGAACAAATCAGTGGTATTCTAAAGTTTAATTTGGTATCCAGACTTACTGGTTACCCTTAATACTGTGGTCTTCTTGGCTGGGTTAGACACTGTTTTTTTTAATATGTTGAAAAGGGTGTTTGAAATGGAAATTCTTGCTTGTGGCATATATGCTAAACATGTTGTTAGCACATATATGATAAGCAGGAGGTACCGTATATTGTTTTGTACAGTTTCTGGATAATGCTGGCTGTATAGAAAGACTGGTGTTTGTATCCGGATGATAATCCCGCCCCCCCTTTACTGCTGGCAGTTTCCATTTTTAATTTGTAACTTTATTCCTGTTTTCCCAGTTGGCACAAATCCAGATATCCCTAGATAGGTATCTTAGGAGGCCCTTGCAGTTCTATCATTATCACTGGGTGTATTGGCAATTATGGCTCGAGTAAGACAACCCCTTTTCAGAAATTTCATAGACACACTAAGCATTGCATCTTAATGTTAACTAAGCTGCGTGGAATATATGCTAAAATAGCAAATCAAGTTGAAATCTGATAAGGAAACAGTTATTGGATATATTTCAGTTCCCCCACAATACCCTTCTGCCGCCCTCTATGGTTTCACAAGGTCATAAAATGGTGGTGGGACTGTTATGTCAGTGGCCACAGGGAACAACAGGCACATAAGACAGGTGATGTTACTGGGAGGCCTATCAGGGTAGGGATTTTCTTCTGCCTGTTCAATTAACACTGATCTGACTGTGTATTCCATACTGTCCGGTATCCACTGCTGGCCCTTCAGCGATCCTTCTACAAGGCACTGATCATAAGAGGTTTGGAACAGTTAAGACTAACATGTGATGGGGGGGAAATGGAAAAGAAAGTGTTGACTAATTATTATTTTTTAATTTAAAGGACAAAGTAGTTGCTGTTCAGTTCTGCAACAATGGAGACAGGTAAGCCTGTGTTTTTGACATCTTCAGCAACAAGTTTATGTTTTCATAACACTTTAGAAAGTAACTTTAAAGAGGAATCTTATAAAATGCTAGCCATTGTTCTGCAGGCTTACACTTTGGAAGGGGATTCGTCTGAAGCAACAAAAGTCTTCGGCAGCAGATTCCTACCTGGGTGGATTGCTGGCCCTGCAGTTATAGAAGTAGGGCGCTCTGCCACACTGAAATCAGCAGCAGTTTCCCCATTGAGTTCCAATGGTATCAGGAATCCACAATAGGAAAAATACCCCTATTTGCTACTTTGTAGAAAAAGCATTTGCCCAGTTTTGGGCTCTTGAATAAAAGCATCTTGTCATAGCGGAGCAATGAACACATCTGCTGTGTCGCTAGTGAACATTGAGTCTGCACCTGTTTCTCGGGGTCTGGCTGTTTCTCTGTGAATGGAGCTGCCTCTGCATTCAAGTTCTATTTCCTCTCGATGAGTGTTGGTTGAATTAACAGTGCTCCAGACAACTTGCTCAACTTTACTCCCCAACAAGTACTTGTAGATAACCTCCAGCCTGACATGAGCATCTCTGTGAGGCTGTGAACATCTTTTCTCTGAATGGTGTGGCGTATACACTGTCTTCGGTTTTATGGCTGTGCCTCTTGAGTAATTCTGTGCTCTTCTCGTTGGCTTTATGACTTGAGAAAATAAGCTCACCCCTCCTACCGGTTCGGCTCAGCTTGGAGAGTTTTCTGAGCTTTTTTCTATATTTAATAGGGTCTGTTCTTCAGGAGTGATGATCTAGTCTGTGTAGCAGATCCCCCACTTAGATACAGTGCAGTTGCCGTTCATTGTCCATTCTCTTCCCATTGCCATGTATGATATAGAGTACCCTTGGCTTAGCAGCAGAATTCTGGCTAAACTGAAGAGGTTTAATGTGTGATAATGACAGGCAACAAAAGGGAAAAAAGGGACAAATTCAATCAAAAATCAACAGAAGAGTCCTTTTTATTTCTGTCCTTTATGCTCGCGGACCAACAGGTCATGAGCAAAACAAATTCAGCAATATAGAGATAATCAAACATACAGAAATACAATGTACAGAGTATACATGTAGAAGGAAGTATCATTAAAAGCTATTGATAAAAAATTTGCCACAGTGGGGGTTACGTTTGGATCAGTATCAGCCAATAACTTTACTACTATCTTTTGCTTTAGGGCAGGCCCCCACTTCTGAATATATACTGTAATTCATTCATCTCTAGCGAGATCCTGCTTTTTACAATCGATTAAAAAAATGCCAAACAAGTATCTCAATTACCTGATTTACAATCACAAAATGGTACAGAAAAAGGGATCCCTGAAAACCTGCCTGCTAACTCCCCCAGTGGTAGTACATTTAATCTATCCTCAGTGAGAAAAGTAAGAGATTGAGCTAAAGACAACAAAAATAGAAAATATAGAAAATATTTATTCCATGTGCACCAATAATTATTTAAAAACAAAGGGCCTGAAAATAAGTTTCATTAAAATAACTGCAGACCAACGTCTTGCTGAGATTAAAAACAAAACATACACAGTTGATGAACCATACACATCACAATAAACCACAAAAGACCAGACACGTTTTGGCCACTTGGGCCTTCTTCAGTGGGCACAAATTGATGCACACGAAAGAAATATTTTCTGTATTTTCTATTTTTGTTGTCTTTTGATAATGGCAGGCAACAGAGGAATAGGTTGCGGCAGCCAAGGTGGGAAATAACTGGGGTTTTCATTGAGGGGATGGAGAGGAAAGGCTGTCTGTTTGTATCATTGTAAAGGGAGAAGTGACATGATTTGACAATGGGCTGAATATGGACATGACTTAAAGAGCAAGTCAAGTCTTCGTTCGTGATCATCAGGGAAGATGCCAGTAAACAAAGAAAATGCAAAAAGACTTGGAAGGAAAAATGAGAAGTTCAGTCATAGCGATACCCCTTAGGAACGACATTCATGGATATAATGATTTTAAGATGAGATGTCCGAGTGATCAGACAAGGCAGAGAGTGCTGCAGAAATGTCGGGGTAGAGAGCTGGGCCTCTTCATGTAGGGGTGGTACTGAAAGCCATGTAGTTTGATGAGGTTAGCCAGTGACCGCATGCGGAGAAGCAAAAAACAGATCCTAGAGGAAAAGCTTCCCTTCTGTAGCAACACTGAACAGCCATTAGAGGAGAAGCAGCTCAGGACACAGTTATGGAGGCCCAGGGCATAACAGGTGTAAGCAAGTTAATCAAAGGTAGCAGAGAAATCAGTGAGGATAAGGACAGGTATAGATCTTTGGATTTGACAGAGGAAAGACTGCCACGTGTTCTTGTGAGGACAATTTTCATGTAGTGTGGAGGGGTGCAAGCCTCATAAGTTGATCAAGAGCGCATTTGGCATGGAGAAAGTGGGACTGCATACGCGGCACGCTGGAAGAATTTGAATACAAGAGATGGAAAGGAAATTTAATGGCCTTTGGCAGGGGTAGGTCAGGGGACACGCTTTTTGAGAGTGGGGGAAATGGGGTGTGTGCTTGGTTGCAGTTGAGAAAGAACCAGAAAAGAGGGACAGGTGGTAGTGTGTGTGTGTGTGTGTGTGTGTGGGGGGGGGGTTATCCTGGAGAGATCAACCAGGATTTGAGAGTGGACAGGAGGGGGTTTCACAAAGACAGCACAGAAGTCTTCTCATCAAGTGAGTCGCGGAAAGGAAAAAAGAGTGGAGGAAACAAGATGGAGTGAAGGGACGGGGGTGGGGCGGGTAATAAGGATACCAGTTTGCGTAGCTTCAGTTCTATCCCTGAAGAAGGAGGCAAAGCACACAACTGTTTCCCTTTTTCATTGTGGCCATATGTATGAGCATATGTTGGGGAGACTGGGCTGTCCCTTGGCTTTTATGGGTGGGATTTGCATGTTTTCTCTTTCAAGAAAAAAATCTCTCGCAGGGCTTGTGCAATGGGCACAGTACTGGAACAGCACGATTGTGGCAGCTGTTCCAGTAACCACACTAAGGGCTTGGGTTGGACAATAGGAAAAAGACCTCCTGTGAACAGGGTCAAAACCGCCATCTTTACAGGACCATGCCTAAAGAAATGCCTAGGAATCGCTGCCGTGTCTCCAATTCAATAGGCAGGATTAGTGAGAGAGAGCAAAACCCAGCTATTTATTTTTCTTTTTCTCCTCTTGTTTCTATTATATGTTTCTCAAGAGAGATGCTGATGTGATTTTTTTTAAAGCTGTTTGTCTGAACTACAATACTGAATTCACGCCATGACCATCTGACAGCTGTTAACCAGATGTAATGAATGTTGTAGCTTGTTTGTATTGTGCTGTATCTGACCGTTAACATCGTAAACTCACATTGTTCTGGCCACAGAGACTCAAAAGCACTGCTGAAAGTCCTGGCAAGGATTTAATTTTCTTTCACTAAGTTTGATTCTGACCTTAGATGACGTTATGTTTTCCGTTGCAGTGATTCCCCCCCCCCCCAGTGGATATGCTTAAAATTGCAGGGCTTCTTCTTTTAGAGAACACAGGAGCATACAAGCATTATGGGAGCTTGTAACAATCGCATAAGCCATGGGTGCAATCCTGGAAAAACCCATCAGAATCAGTAGATGAAAGTTGATTGATTGACTATGGCTAGATGTAAAGAGCAACTGATATTAAACAAAGGTTTGTCAGTTTCTGGCCTCAGCACAATTGGTTCCTTCTGTTTGAGTGTTCCCTTCGCTTCCTCTCACTTCCCTTCATGCACAGAGTAAGATTCAAATTTTTCAGGTCAGATTGAGCTCCAGGTCACCATGCCAGAGCAAACTGTAGTTTGTATATTCCCTACAAGCCAGTATCCCAAATCTTGGTTTTAATCCTGGTTTAAACTCCAATCCTCCCAGGTACCTGCAATTCAGATAGCATGGTGAATTGAAACTTGACCATAGCGGGAAGCTTTGAGTCCTGCTTTGTTTGCAGAGGGAGGCAGGAGGAATGAGGGGAGTGTGCAAGCACAGCAAACAAACTGTGTTCCTGCCCAGCATTACAAACCTTATCCCCCTCAGTTACGGTGCCCCTTGGGCATATGTGACGTGATCAGAATTGCACCCATGAAATCCGTTCAGCAGTGTGCCATGCACTCCGTCTTTGCGTGATGATCTTTTGCCTTTGTATCCCACCCGCAGACAATATTGTCAACGCTAATGAAAGGCCTATATTAAAATGGCAGACCATAAGGCAACAAAGAGTGATTCTTGCATAGGTGTACATTATTAAATTTCTTTATACCTGATTACTACCTGGGGAAGGTGTGAACAAACTCCCTTGAAGAGCATTGCAGCTGGGTTGATGTGGAAGGCTGTGGCGTTAGATAGGCTGTTCCCACATTAGAAGATGTGTACGCTTGTATGGCAAGCCAATTGTACAAGTCAGCCCTGCTTACTTGTGTTTATATAATTGGTTACCAACTTAGAGGTGATGTTGAGATTGTTCCTCTAATGCAATGCTGAAGATGTTATTATGCAGGGATGGAGGGGGCTGTAAGCCTGGCTGCCGCCCAGGAACCCATTCCTAAGGCCCCCCTGGCAAACAGAATGCAGGAAGATGACCGAAGGGGTTGAGAGCCGCATGGGTGTGACTTCCTTACCCTTTCCCCCCCCCCCTTACAGGCTGCGGTTTGTCAGTGGAAGCAGAGATGGCACAGCAAGAATATGGCAATACCAACAGCAAGAATGGAAGAATATGGTGTTGGATATGGCTACCAAGATGACTGGGTAAAAGGCACAAAAGCATTAGTAATACTCTAATTTTATGATACTGTTCGTGTGGCCAATTCAGCCCAGAACAATGTCACTTTGAGACCAAAATAAAATTTTAAAAAAGAAACTATCTAAATAACCCATAAGGAAATTAGTATTTTTTAATCTTAATTGACTGGGAAAGAAATTTGGCGACTGCCAAGGTAGTATTAAAATCCACTCATGCTAAAAGAACCCTCAGATTATCCAGTTCAGAGACAGATTCCTGAATAAAAGTCTTTATCCATCTGTCTCTAGCCTCGTTGAGCAAGTCAGAGCTAAACAAAAAATGCTGAAGAGTGTCTATTTTGCCAGAACCACATTGACATACTCTCTCACAGTACGGCACCCTATTTAAGTGACCTATTAACTCCCCTGATGGGACAGCATTCAGTCTAGCCAACATAAATAATCGTCTGTATCACGGGATTATCAGAAAATCAAAGTACATTGGGAAGGATTATGACAAGTTTAGACCTAGGTATAGAGGTGAGCACACCCTACGTGCTCTTATTGTAGTACTTCCAGAATCCAGTTTTTGCAAGCAGATAAGAAAGATAAAAGAAAGAGCTGCCAATGACCCGTGCTCTTTTAGGTCAGAAAGGGAGAGTCCTAAAGACTGGATATGGTATTCAACTAGTTTACTCCATGGGGTTTGATAGGAATCAGCTTGAAGGAGATGTAAATATCCATTCAACTCCATGGAGAAGTAGAAAGCATTAGTAATTTGAACACCTTGCAGACCATGAAATGGAAACAGTTTTTCAAACAAGTAATCTTAAATTCTGGTTCGCAGTCCAAAAATATGCATGACCCTACATTTCCTATCAGTCCCTGCAATTCTTTCCTCCCATGCCTCAAACTGCTCAACCATTGTGGCTTTTAAACAACTCTCAAGGTTTCTGAAAAAAATGCGCTTGCATGCATCCCATGAAAGGATTTGGTAGGACCATGCCCTTTGATTTGCTTACATCATTATGTTGCATTCAAAGGAACTACAGCAAACAATATACTGCTTGGCATTTGCATTCGTGTAGAGAGGGTTGCTCTCCTTACTCCTGAAACGAAGACTGCATCTGGACAGATCTCCCTCCAGGAGCCAGTGCAGATCTTTCTGCCTTGGGATGAGTTTTCTCTCCCCGCCCATAGCCATGCTTTGTGCAGGCTATAATTTTTAAAAAAAAAAATAAGGTAGCTGGTATGTTTACCCACTTAAAAGGGCAATCTACTTATTTTGTTTAAAACTTAAACCCTGGTGCAGTCGGCGCAAAGTAATGGGCAATCTACTTATTTTGTTTAAAACTTAAACCCTGGTGCAGTCGGCGCAAAGTAATCTCTTTAGGATTGCACTGTACTTCAATTGAAAAGGGAGTGAGTGCAGATCCATAGTGGGGGATTCCCCTCTGGATATATAAGTCCCTCACTTACTCATCTCATCTATGCTTGAGTTGCATTTGCAATTTAAATTGCTCTAGAGGGAGCTCTTGTGACATCATAAGAGAGGAAAATTTCCCCAAAGAGAATCTTGTGGTCCTGCTACATGAGAAACTGAAATTTTAGCAGACGAGTCATTCCAGGTCATCTTGGACTGTTTTATAAGTGGCTTCTGTGAAGTTTCTTGTTCCCTCTCAAGGTCTAATTCCATTTGGAGAAGTTTTTCATTTGGGAGTGTGCCCTCAGCATTGTGCTCAGATTATTTTCTTTTTCCACTCACACTTGTCTAGAAAAGTTAGGGAAGAATGATGTGACTGCATTTTCTGTTCTCCTTTCTAAAGCAGAAAATGTGTTTCTTATTGTTGCTTGTATGAACTTTGTTTATCCGTTAGCTCTACAGTTGTAGAAGTGCTCCAGCCAAATTACAGTGTACTTCCCAAGTTCAACAGAATACAGTTCAGCAATTATATTTACTGTATATTTACTGTGTTTTATGCAACTTAGAGACAATTCTAACATGGTATTTTTCTCTCTCTCCAAAAAAGGGATTTCTGTGAAAAGCAGGTCCGACTCATCTAAAATTAAGTTGGTACTTATACATCTATTTTCTACATCTTTTTAATCTGCTAAATTGCTCAGGAATAGTGTTGCATCTGGAGAGGACAAGGTGTCAAAGCTGAAGGTGACCATGGTAGCTTGGGATCGCTATGATGCCACCGTTATCACGGCGGTCAACAACTTCCTCTTGAAAGTGTGGAATTCTTCTACAGGGCAGCTTCTTCACACCTTATCTGTAAGTAGAACTTGAGTTTGATTACTTGGAAGATGAATGCTAAAGAATATAAGTCACTGCTTAGAGCTTTGTCTTGCCAACCCCTGAACCAGGTCTCTGGTCCGGAGTTTATCTTGCGTTGTTTATTGTAGAGATTTGTCCTTCTGAGTTGGTATCATTATGAATTAGAAATGGTCATTTTAAAGAAAATTATGATCATGCTTGTGGAATACAAGTTGGAGATACGTAGGTGGCCCCAAATGAGCCCAAAGTGAAAGGCGGGGGGTGGGAGGGAGAGAGGAAGGAAAGGTTGCTACTCAGTGAAGTAGGTGCAGTTCAGGGCATCCAGGGCCTTCCACGATTTCCTCTCCCTGGACTTCTCTTCCTTCTGGGCCTCTGCTCTCTTGAACTTTTGACCATCTGCATCTAGGAAACCAATAGGAAGATGGAGGAGCTGGACCAACCCTAAGAAAGAAAAAACAAAAACTGGAGGGCAACTTTTCTTTTAAGCAAGCAATGGAAAAAAACTTTTACTATCTTTGGCGCAGAGTGTTCCCTGAAAGGGTGTCAGGTTCTTTGACTAAATCAAGTGTCCCATTCCCCTTTAGGAATTATCTTGCCTGTGGAAACCAAAATGCATGCCAGTCAGTTTAACTTTGATAATATTTTATAGACATAAGTTCTTCATGTGTATTAAAAACATCCTATATCTTGTGTGTGTCTGAAGTCTGAAAAATATATACAGATGAAAGATTTGATTCATTAGGGCTAGTATTTTGTCTGTGTTTGTTGGCAGAGGTATCTTTCCTTTCCAGAGTGGTGTAGTGGTTAAGAGTGGCGAACTCTAGTTTGGTGAATTGGGTTTGATTCCCCACTCCTCCACACGACCAGCCGACACTAATCTGGTGAACCGGGTTTGTTTCCCCACTCCTCCACATGGGTTGCAGACGTTAATCTGGTGAACTGAGTTTGTTTCTCCATTCCTCCGCATGAAGGCTGCTGGGTGACCTTGGGCCAGTCTCAGTTCCCTCCAAACTCTCTCAGCCCCACCTACCTCATAAGGTGTCTGTTGTGGGGAGGGGAAAGGGAGTTGATTGTAAGCCGCCTTGCGACTCCTTAAAGGTAGAGAAAAGTGGGGTATAAAAACCAACTCTTTTTCTTATGTTACTCTTTCTGAATGTAGCTGCGTGGAGAAAACTGATTTGGATTTCTCCGTGTTTCAGTTAGTCAACTACATGCTGCAACATGGTGCTTTCTATCTAGGCAAGGTTCATCCTTGCAAGAAGAGGGGGGGGCAGCATTGGCTCAGTGGTACAGCACCCTGTGCTTTTTCCTTCTGCTTGCACTGCGTGGTTCTCTGCAGCAGAGTGTATTCCTCAGCACTAGGTGTTTTCTGCCCTGCAAGCAGAAGGAAGGTATAGGATCTGAGCCAATACTTGCAGAAGGTCCTAGGACCAGTCCCTGGAGAGACTGCTGACGGCACCCACGACAGTACTAGTAGGCACTGAACTGAGAGCCAGTGTGGTTTAGTGGTTAAGAGTGGTGGACCAGGTTTGATTCCCCGCTGCTCCACCTGCAGCCTTCTGGGTGACCCTGGGCTAGTCATAGTTCTCTCCAAACTCTCTCAGCCCCCCCCCCCACCTCACAAGGTATCTGTTGGGGGGGGGGGAGAAGAAGAAGAGTTGGTTTTTATATACCGACTTTCTCTACCACTTAAGGAAGAATCAAACTGGCTTACAATCACCTTCCCTTCCCCTCTTCACAACAGACACACTGTGAGGTAGGTGGGGCTGAGAGAGCTCTAAGAGCTGTGACTAGCCCAAGGTCACCCAGCAGGCTTTATGTGGAGGAGTGGGGAATCAAACCCGGTTCTCCAGATGAGAGTCCACTGCTCCAAACCACCGCTCTTAACCACTATATCACGCTGGCTCTCGTAAGGTGATCGTAAGCCTCTTTGGGACTCCTCAAAGACAGAGAAAAACGGGGTATAAAAACCAACTCCCTTTTTCTTCAGTGTATTGCCAGGGACACTAAAGGGTAACAATAGTTTTCCATAAAAGCAGCATAGCCACCATCCACCCATTCTGGCCTCCAATTAAAAGATTTAATGCAGCATTTATTGGGAATGAGAGTTTTCTAACAGAGACCTTGGAGAGCTGATATCATTTGACTTTACTGAGCTGGGTAGACCAGTGTTTTGATTCCACATAGAGCAGCTTCATATTTTCATACAGTTTGTTTAATGTTTCAAGCATGGCCCATAACAGCGAGGAAAGGCTTTTGCCAGAGATGTCAGTGCATATAGGAAAGCAGCTGTGGCTCAGTGGTAGAGGACAGGATTTGCAGGCAGAAAGTCTCCAAGTAAAGCACCTCAGGCGCCAGTTATCAGAAAAGACCTTTTCTGCACGGAGGTCTGGAAAGCTGCTTCACTGCTGGCTGCCACTGCCGTAGGAAACATTACATTCTTCTGCTTTCCTTGCAGGGCCACGACGACGAAGTGTTTGTTTTGGAAGCTCACCCATTTGACCAAAGGATCATGCTCTCTGCAGGCCACGATGGGAACATTTTCATTTGGGATCTTGAAAAAGGAACAAAAATTCGCAATTACTTCAACATGGTAATGCAGGCCATGTATTTGTGGCCAAGGGGGCATTGGGGTTGTAAGGAATAGGGCTGTTGAAAAAAAAAAATTCTGTATAGTTCGGCTTCGGCAAAATTCGGGCCGTTTTTATTCGGGCCGTGCCGAAGTCCGAACTCCCCCGCTTCGGATCCCTGGAAATTCGGGGGGATCCGGAGTTCGGGGGAAAATTCAGCCCCCGCGCGCCTTCAGGGGGATTCCCTGAAGGCGCGCGGGGGGCCCTTTAAACAAGACCCTCTGCGCTGTCTGCGCAGACAGCGCAGAGGGTCTTGCCAGCCCCCCGCCAGCCCTGCCGGGACTCCCGGCAGGGCTGGGAAGGGGGGGGCTTTAAATAGATCTGCGCCTCCCGGCCCGGAGGCGCAGATCTATTTAAAAGGCCCACCGCGCGCCTCCAGGGAAGCTCCCTGGAGGCGCGCAGGGGGGGACAGATCTGCACCTTCCATCTGGAAGGCACAGATCTGTTGAAAGGGGCCGAATTTGCTGAATTTATTCGGGAAGACCCCGAACTCGGCGAATTTGTCTCCCCGGTTTCCCCCCCCTTTTTGAGTTCGGTTCATCCGAACCGAAAAAACCGCCGAATTGCGGGAAATTCAGCTGTTTTTCGGTTCGGATCGAACCAAATCAACAGCCCTAGTAAGGAATAAAACTGCTGCAATCATACTGCCCTTGTACAAATCTATGGTGAGACCACACTTGGAATGCTGTGTACAGTTCTGGTCACCACACGTAATGAAGGATATTGCAGAGCTTGAGAAGGTGCAGACAAGAGCAACCAAAATGATCAGGGGACTAGAGCAACTGCCCTATGAGGAAAGGTTAAAATGCTTGGGGCTGTTTAGCTTGGAAAGAAGGCGGTTAAAGGGAGACGTGATAGAGGTCTGTAAAATTATGCATGGTATGGAGAGAGTGGACAGGGAGAAGCTTTTCTCCCTCTCTCATAATACTAGAACGCGGGATCATCTGCTGAAGCTGGAGGGTGAGAGATTCAAAACAGATAAAAGGAAATATATCTTCACATAATGCATAGTTAAATTGTGGAACTCCCTACCCAAGGATGTGGTGATGGCTGCCAACCTGGAAGGCTTTAAGAGGGGCGTGGATATGTTAATGGAGGAGAGGATATTCATGGCTACTAGTAAAAATGGATACTAGTCATGATGCATACCTATTCTCTCCAGGAACAGAGGAGCATGCCTGTTATATTAGGTGCTTTGGAACACAGGCAGGACAGTGCTGCTGCAGTCGTCTTGTTTGTGGGCTTCCTAGAGGCACCTGTTGCTTTGCTTAGTTTTGAAAAGGTTTAATTGTCTGATTATGAAGGCATGTGCGTGTAGGCCCTGAACCTGGGGTATCTAACTGGAAGTCCAGCCCACTCTCAGGATTGCAAAGGGGCCTTGCTTTCACAGGAAGCTGCTGCCATTGACTTTGTTTCTGTATGAGCACTCAGTGTTATAATACAGCGAAATGAAAACAGCAAGTTAGGAGACCAGACATGCTCCAGAAAACTACAAAAGAGAACAGATGAGATTTTAATGGAGAGGCTTATCCAGAGAAATGAGTTCCAGTGTTGTGTTGTGTTTGTTTCAGATTGAAGGCCAAGGTCACGGTGCAGTATTCGATTGCAAATTCTCCCCCGATGGGCAACATTTTGCCTGCACAGACTCGCACGGGCACCTGCTGCTTTTTGGTTTTGGATGCAATAAATTTTACGAAAAGGTGGGTTTGGCCGACTCGTAGCTTTTTATTTCATGAATAGGACTTGCACCAGGAATAAAATTACACAGTACAGGTTGAGAATCCCTTATCTGCAAATCTGATATCCCAAATGATCCAAAATCCAAAACTCAAAGAGTTTTTTATGGCCCACAATGGGTCATAAAATGGCACATGTGCAGGCTGGTTGCACCAATGTCAGGTTCCCCACGATGCCTCACACACACACAAAATTATTAAAAATATTGTATAAAATTACCTTCAGGCTATGTGTATAAGGTATATATAAATGAATTTCGTGTTTTGACCTAGGTTCCATCCCCAAGACATCTCATTATGTATATGGAAATATTCCAAAAGACAGAACACTTCTGGTCCCAAGCACTTCTGATAAGGGATACTCAACCTGTATGTTTTTACTTTAACTGAGATTTTAGCAGCAGATAGTCTTAACTGACGTTTGGGCTGTGATCTTCAAATAGCTGACCGGAGCATCCTTGCTCAGTGAACCTTTAGGACTGATAATACTGGGGGGGGGGGATCTAAATTCTCAATAAATAAAATAAGCAAAATAATTTTTAAAGCAAAATAGTGTGAAGGCAATCATGTCTTTATTCGAAGAAGCTTAAGATGGTGTAAAGAGTAAGTAAGTAAAATTTTATTTGTATGTGGCCATAGGCCTTCACGAAACATCATCCACAGAATAGCACATAATAAACAAAAGGAAGCACGTGGAGAAAAATAAAATCTGAAAGGGTTAATATTGCTATATACCACTGATAACAACATTATTTATGGGATTCTACTCTAGAGCTATCTGCCTTCGCCCTTATTTTCCTCTCCAACATTTTCACATAGCTCCCATGGGTAGCATTAATTGCATATTATCTGCCAGCAAGTGGCTAGTATACTTTCATATACTCCTAGGTTCCCTCCTAGGATATACCAACTTGCAATTTAAGGGTTTGAGAAGGAACTGAGGAAAGAACTGAAACGGCCGTATTCCTTTTCTACCAGATACCTGTGAAAGAAAAGAAAAGAAAAAATATAAAAAAGAATTATATGTAAAATACAGATAATACATACCTGTTGTACTTGAAGAAAAAATACATACCTTTTTGGATATAGGAATATTGCATGCGTTGGTTGTATACCATATTGGATATTGAAAAATTGTATTTTGTAGTGTGTAATTTGTATTTTTGTATTTCTGTAAGCTTGTATAATGATCAGATTTGTTGTGGTATAATACAGAATTTGTTACATTTGTATAAGAGCTGTTTCTGTGTGTATTTGGTAGTACCTGGAGATTGGCAACCCTAGTACCAAGTACATCTGGACTTGTGGGTCACTGTACCAAAAACGTTGGGAACCCCTGCCTTAAACAATCATTGTAATAAAGTCACCATGGAAATTAATAATGTCGCAGTTATACTGTACATTAATCAGTATCCTAAAGAAAGCAAGTTTTGGCTAAAGCCCATATTCCTGGACAGCATGCTTCAAAATTCAGAGGTTCTAAAGGCCATGCAGTAGCAGAACCTTTTGTTGGGGGAATTTTTTGTCCTCAGAATGTGGGTGGGGCTTGTAGGAGGGAGAGGTGCTCTCTTAAAGGGACTTTCATCGATCCAAACCAGAACCTCTTGAGTTTGGAAGCTACTTTAATTCTCAAAGAATTACTTGTAAAATATAAATTTGTAGAATTCTTACTGCTAAGGGAGACAGACATTTGCCTTGCTTGGAACCTTGGCTCACTTCTGCAGCTTCCTGAAATTTTAGCTGACTTCTCTTTTAAAAACTAGAAGAATGTTTTTTTAAAGTGCTGAATTCTGTGCCCTTGTAGTTCAATCACGTAGAATAAATGCTGAAGCACTACGAATGAATCAAGCCTGCACTTATTCTGTGCTGTATGGGCACAGAGTTTGGTATCCTTTCAAGAGGGAGTAGTTGACGGGCCTGAGATGAAACTTTTCAATTTGGGAGAAAACTGCTCTTTTGGGGCCAGGGGCTAACTTCTGTAGTAGAAATTGTATGAGCAGAATTAAGCGATGTCCCAGTGTTGCTGATTCCTGAGTTTCTCTTTCATATAGATTCCAGATCAGATGTTCTTCCATACGGATTATCGCCCTCTGATCCGTGATGCTAATAACTATGTGCTGGATGAACAAACTCAGCAAGCCCCACATCTCATGCCTCCCCCCTTCTTGGTAGATGTGGATGGAAATCCCCACCCCACAAGATACCAAAGGCTTGTACCAGGGCGGGAGAATTGTAAAGATGAACAGCTCATTCCTCAACTGGGATATGTTGCAAATGGTATGTCTTTTGCCAATAGAGTGGGGGTGGGGATGATTCACCAATTATTTTATTGCAAGAGAGGTTTATATTTTCCTTATAAAATAGTCTTAATACAACATTCATTCTTCATGTTTTTATCCTGTCTTATCTCCAAGAGTGACATACGTGGATGCAATGGTCCCATTTTCCCCCTCACAACAATCCTGTGAGGAAAGGGTGAGAATTATGGATCCCAGCTAATTATGTTTGGGCTTGGATTGATTACAGCTATCTTGTAAAAAGGGGGTTACTACAAGAGAGGAAGTATATGGAGGGGTTCGAGTGTCAGATTGATCCTGATGACACCTGGATACAAATGCCTGCTCAGCTCTTAAACTCACTGGGTGAACCTGAGCCAGTCACAATCTCTGAGCTTAACATGCATCACAGTGTTGTTGTGAGAGTAAAGTGGAGGAAGGGAGATCCACATTCATCATCTGGAGCCCTTTGGAGGAAGTGTGAGTTAAAAGGTGGAAGATATCAGACAGTAAGATCTTAGTAATGGAATGATCTCTTGGTAGAAGCATGCTGTCACAGTCAGTGGCTCATTTTTCATGTTGGTGTATTCCTGCTGAAAACTATGGAAAACATTTGTTGGAAACCTCCGGAGTTATATGCTAAGACGAAGTGCAATCATCATTAATCTTCGGTCTGTGTTCAAAAAATGTGGAAGAATAAACTGAAAAGGTATTCAGTGCTGCTGAGAGCCTTCCTGTCTGTCTGTGTCTTCTGATAGGCTCCAGGTGACTGTGTTCCACTTCTGGTTTTCCTGTGGCACATCTGTTTAGGGTTGCTGTGATAAGACTTGGGTTGCTGGTACAGCTCAAATTGTTCACTTGGTCCTTCTGCTCTTGCAAAGGTGACGGAGAGGTGGTAGAGCAAGTGATCGGGCAGCAAACCAACGACCAGGAAGAGAGCATCCTCGACGGAATTATCAGAGAGTTGCAACGAGAACAAGATATGAGAAGGCCTAATTTAGGCGTAGTGCCTTCAAATCCTCCGCAAAACAGATCACAGTCTGTTAGCAGTAAGACTTGTCCCCTCTCATTCTTAGAGAAAAATAGCAAGTCACAGATTTCAACTTAGTTGTAGCAAATTTGGTGGAAAGTTGATTTGATTTTGTCATTGTTTGGTTCCCCCCCCCCCATTAGTTTTGAGAAGTCCGAGTTTGGATCTTGCTTCCCCACCAAATGTTGGCCTTAGACGGAGTGGCCAGATCGAAGGCGTCAGGCAGATGCACCACAATGCCCCGAGAAGTCAGATGGCCACTGAGAGAGATCTCATGGCGTGGAGCAGGAGAGTGGTGGTGAATGAGCTGCATCCGGGTGTTAGCAGGTAAGAGAGTATCACAACTAGTACACTGTTTGTGGTGTTGCCTGTCTGGGCCTGCCGAAGATGGGTTTCTTTGTGAATATGACTGCCATTCTCCTAACCTATTGCACCTGTGAATCATCTCCCTAAAGACTTACAGAAAGCTACAACTCTTAACTTTCTGTTAAGAAAGGTGGGGCAGCACATTTCTTTTTCAGTTGGGATTTGGTTTCTTTGGCTGGCTTGAGTTTTTAAGCTGTTGACATTTTTGTTGCTTACTTGTTGGTTGGTTTATTGGATGTTTTATGGATTTGGGTAGATCCCTTGAGATTTTGAAAAGCAGCGTAGAAATACTTTAAATCTTGGAAACCAGATCTGAAACCAATCCAGCATAATGTATAATCCGATGATAGGCAAAAAAGGCCCACAGTCTCAACGGGCCTACGGCCCATTCAAATCTTTCTCTGGAAAAGCTTCTCTTCCAAAGGGACTGGTTCTCCGGTGAACGCATTGAGTGTCTTTGTCAGTTGGCAAAGAAAATCTTGATGGACTATTGTCCCTAGGGATCAGTTTTGCATTGCTTAGCTCTGTTCTCTCTAAACAAAGACCATATAAACTATTTTAATACTTTATTAAACTTTTATTTTCATATGCAAAACAATTTATTTTACACCAATCAAACAAATTGTCTTGTGCGCCAATCAAGTGAATTTTTGCGGCTGCGAGTAACTATATATATCTATCTAATTCTCTCCTGTGGGTCCCCTTGCCATCTGAAGCGTGGTGGGTGAGTCCGAGAAGCAGGGCTTTTTAAGAACATAACAAAACCTTGCTGGAACAAACCAGCAGACCATCCGATCCATTCTGCTTGGGCAGTAACTGCTGCATCTTCTCCTGCATGTGCAGATCTGATTCCTCCTTAGATGGAGGTATGTTATCCCAGAGAAATAGATAAAAAGTCCTAGCCCCCCCCCCAAAAAAAAAGATTTGGTAACAATCATGACAAGAACTTTGGGAAGAGCATATTTCAAAGATTCAGTCAATAACCTTGACTTGTTCTCATTCTCCTTTAGAGTTCAGGAAGAAATCCGAGGTGCCAAAGGTGATTTAGAAATCCATCTGTACACTTCTGAAAAGAAGAGGAAGCCTTCCCACACGTTACAAAGGGTGAGAAAAGCAACCTGTTTTCAGACAATCCGTGAATGCCATGTGCAGAGCCAGCTGGACTGGCATAGTTATGGGAGCTTGCCCCATGAATGAGACGGTGGTATCAAGAGGAAAGATTTAGATTTGATAGGTCCTGTGAATCCTTTGGGGAGATGATAAGCCTGTATGAAATGTGTTCCACTTAAAGTGAACATAAGAAAAGCCATGCTGGATCAGACCAAGGTCCATCAAGTCCAGCAGTCTGTTCACACAGTGGCCAACTAGGTGCCTCTAGGAAGACCACAAACAAGACGACTGCAGCAGCATTGTCCTGCCTGTGTTCCAAAGCACCTAATATAACAGGCGTGCTCCTCTGATCCTGGAGAGAACAGGTATGTATCATTATTAGTATCAATTTTTTTTACTAGTAGCCATGAGTAGCCCTCTCCTCCACGAACATGTCCATGAAGGTTCCGGGCTCAGTCTTTGGAATCTCCAGTTAAAAGGCAGTAGTTCATAGAAAAGGTCAGGAAGAAGCACTGCCCTTCAAAGGAGACCCCTGACCTTGATAGACCGTGGGTCTGACCAGCTATAAGGCAGTTTTATACATTCATGTTTGATCCAATAGCAGTGCCTGCAGAGCAGTTTTAAACCAGTGCCTGGGAGAAAGTGGATAGGAAGCAGGAAGCATCCATTATGTGGCACTTATCCCTTAGAGTTGTGGTTTCAGGGTAAAACTTGGCAATGGGCATTCAGAAACACTCATGTAAAGGAACCAGAGAATCATAGGGACAATTATACTTACAAAAGATTTTAGAGAGGGAATACCGCATACAAGAGTTTATATGCTAGCGCGAGATGAGAGGATTTGGGGGGCTTTATAAATAAAAGAGAATGTGGAAAACTGCCTCCTTTAAAGGCAAGTTTCCTAAATAATTTTTTTAAAAGATGCCCTGAATTATGTAAGCTCTTCAACTTAGTTTTTGTTTATTGTGGATTTTTTAAAATGTAACTGTCCTACTGCAGCTTGCTTAATTTATCCCATTCATTGGGGTGAGATGAGGGAAGTACTGCAGATTAATGTAGAAACATGTGGGAGGGCAATGAATGGCTGGTTATTCTAAGAAAGACTGTCATGTACCACAGCAAGAGTCCTCAATAGATGACCCCTGCAGCACAGCCAGACTGCCTGAATAGAAACATGAGCACTCAGGAAGTGACATCAGTGGTCAGAAGTAAGGGGAGACGACGCTACCCTTGAAGGGTAGCTGGGGTAGAGCAGCTACAAAGAAACTTGTGGAGGCAGCAGGGAGTGTAAGTGTGGCTCGGCACCTTCACTTCTTTTGGGGCAGATTCCCACTGATGAGCCCCAACCCCTGAGTGTTCAGGCAGCCAGGTAGACTCCCAGGAGATGGCTGCCTCACTGGTAAGGCACGCAGTAAGGGTAGCAATTCAGCCCAGCCCTTTAAAACACCTTGTTGGAATTAACAGTCACATATAGATTTGTCGTGAGTCCCGTGGCGCAGAGTGGTAAAGCAGCAGTACTGCAGTCAAAGCTCTGCTCACGACCTGAGTTCGATCCTGATGGAAGTCTGTTTCAGGTAGCCGGCTCAAGGTTGACTTAGCTTTCCATCCTTCCGAGGTTGGTAAAATGAGTACCCAGTTTGCTAGGGGTAAAGTGTAGATGACTGGGGAAGGCAATGGCAAATCACCCCATAAGCATACTGTGCCCAGTAAACACTGGGATGTGATGTCACCCCATGGGTCAGTAATGACCCGGTGTTTGCACAGAGGACTATAGCTGTACCTTTTTATAGACCCATGAAGAGGCACAGTGGGGGCATTCTTCCATCCAGAAAGCTCTTGTAGACTAGCCCTCTACTGATGCGCCCTCCTACTGAGGCCCCATTAGACCCTCACACAAGCTTTCATTCAGATTGTCTTATCAGGTACAGGCTGTGTGATCCCATCAGTGTTTTCTCTGTCTCTCTCTTCCCAAATGCCACAAAAGAGCGATTATCAACCTGGCAGTGGACGATCTTTGCGAAGAAACCAACGCAAGCGCCAGCATGCTTACCAAACACGCTCCACCATAGAACACCCTTCCCCAGGTGCAAGGAGAAATTCACATACCCAGGAAGATTCTGAAAGCTCCTCTGAGGTTGGGCACTTGATAGTTTTCTTGGCAATTATCATCTCTGTTCATGGCTGCGGTGGGTTTTTTGTTGATTGGTTCACCAAATAGTTTTAACACCGAGCTCCTTTTTCTTGTTTTATGTGTTGTTTTAAATGATCAAAAGTTATGAAATTACCAAGTCATTATCGAGTATACCCCAATCGGATGTGAAGACCATGGCGGTAGCTGCAGACTCAACTTGCAGATACGAGACTGGAGAGAAATGCAAATGCAATTTTAAATGGGGGGGGGGGGAGATGAGAACTAGTGTTTAGCAGCTAAGCTACAGGATGTTCTTGGTGGAAATTTCGCCAGTCTGTTGTGGCAAGCCTCAGCCCTGCAATCTGCAATAATGGGACATAACCACTGGCAACAGGGCTGCATCGTAAAATTGCCACAATATAATATGGATGAAACATATTCAAGGTTCTGAATCAATATAGAAACACTTAGGATCGTGACAATTTACTATCATGTGGTTTGTGCACATGTGTGAAGATTTGGGGTGGGGGCACATTTGGGATATACGTGAAGACTAGGATAGATATTTACACTGCTTGACCCTGCTCTAAGATGGTTTAAAGAGTGCTTGACTCAACTCTGTGGTGGAAAGTGCCGTCAAGTCACAACCGACTTATTGTGACCCTATAGGGTTTTCAAGGCAAGAGACATTTGGAGGTGGTTTGCCATCGCCCTGGGAGGCAGAGTGGTAAGCTGCACTACAGCAGTCAAAAGCTCTGCTCACAACCTGAGTTCGATCCTGACAGAAGTTGGTTTCAGGTAGCCGGCTCAAGGTTGACTCAGCCTTCTGTCCTTCTGAGGTTGGTAAAATGAATACCCAGCTTGCTGGGGGTAAAGTGTAGATGACTGGCGAAGGCAATGGCAACCCCCCCCCCATAAAAACATAGTCTGCCTAGTAAGCATCGTCAACCTGTGGGTCAGTAAGGACCTGGTGCTCGCACAAGAGGTAGCCAGCTGGTTATTGACTTTGTCTTTTTGACCTGCATCATTTTTGGAAATGTGCTGCAATCCTTTTCAGCAGGAAATGTTCAGTGCTGGCAGGAGATCTATTTTCTGCTGGGATTAAAAGCGATGATAGCAAAATGACGGTGCAAATGGACAACACTTACTCTTCTTCCTCCTCTTTAACTCAGGAAGATGATACAGGCGGCACAAGCGACGCGTCAGTGGATGACAACGTGGCTGCGTGGCAAAGTGAAAGTAGTTCCAGGTACAGGCACACCTCACTATATTGCACTTCTCTTCATTGTGCTTTGCAGATACTGCGTTTTTGAGTAGGGTGCCATTTTTTCAACAGCATGTGCTCATTTCATGTCTCAGTGTCACATTTTGGTAATTCTCATAATATTTCAAACTTTTCCATTATTATTACAATTAAATTATTATTATTTTTAGGCATAATGCTATTGCACACTTAATAGACTACAATATAGTGTAAACATAACTTTTATATGCACCGGGAAACAAAAAAAAAATTGTGTGACTGGCTTTATTGCGGTGGTCTTGGAACCAAACCCGCAATATCTCCAAGGTATGCTTTCAGTCTCAGGGTGAAAACGCATGGGAGGTTTTGCTTTGGATTTGACGCCCACTAGATGCACATTTCCCCCATCTGAATTCTCAAAACTCTGCATGGGGGCTTATTTTTGCATTTTGATAATTTGGCTGGGGAAAATGCATTTAGAGAGTGGCAAATCCAAGGCAAAACCTCTCATGTGTTTTTTCCCTCACTGTTGTTACAGCACTATAGAAAAATTGAACATAGGTTCAAGGCTGCTTCCTTTTCTTGATATGAAATAGGGCTACATCAAGTTCACATATGCAATGCTGCCGTATATGGAGTCAGACCCTTGGTCTGACAAGGTCAGTCTTGTCTTCTCTTGCTGACAGGAGAGCCTCCAGGGTCTCAGGAAGAGGACTCTCACATCATGTATTACCTGATCCTTTTCACTGGAGCTGCCAGGGATCGAACCTGGGACCTTCTGCATGGACAGCTGATGCTCTGTCACCGAACCACAGCCCCTTCCCAACGTTTCCCTGCTTGGAATTCACAAAGGGGACAGAATTCAAATCCAGTAGAATCTTAAAGACAAACAAAATTTTCCAGGGTATGAGCTTGTACCCTGGAAAATTTTGTTGGTCTTCAAGGTGCTACTGCACTCAAATTTTATTCTACTACTACAGACTAACACAGCTACCCACCTTGACTACTGGAAACTGTATAAATTCTGCATTAAGCTGGAACAGATATTACAGATATTACGTAGTGGCACACTTGTAAGAAAGGCCATGCTGGAACAGGCCAAGGTCCATCAAGTCCAGCAGTCTGTTCACACAGTGGCCAACGAGGTACCTCTAGGAAGCCCACAAACAAGATGACTGCAGCATCATGGTCCTGCCTGTGTTTCAAAGCACCTAATATAATAGGCATGCTCCACTGATCCTGGAAAGAACAGGTATGCATCATGACTAGTATCCATTTTGACTAGTAGCCATGAATAGCCCTCTCCTCCATGTACATGCCCACTCCCCTCTTAAAGCCTTACAAATTGGCAGCCATCACCACATCCTGGAGCAGGGAGTTCCACAATTTAATGACCCTTTCCATGGCCCTTTCTCCTAAACATTAGCCTTCCCTGAACCCACTTGCCCTTCTTTGCTCTGCTCCTTCGTCCTACACAACCTGGACAAGCTGACTGTGTAAACCAGGTGATCACAAGTATAGCTGGCTGCTAATCTAGTGATCTCAGTGGCAGCACTTTCTCTGGCTTACTGCAGTCATGGGGATTGTAGCAGGTCACATCTACTATTGCATGGTTTTAACACTGCATTGCCTGTGTGAATCCACCAGTAGTGGAGGGAACTGCCAGCATATAGAGAACGCAGAACAACAGAGAGAGCCTCATCAGATTTCCCATCTGAGAAGAGTCATCGTTGTGAAATCCTTTAAGAGGGAAGTGGACATGTTCATGTAGGAGAGGGCTATCCATGGCTGCTAGTCTAAATAGATACTAGTCATGATGCATACCTGTTCTCTCCAGGATCAGAGGAGGATGCCTATTATATTAGGTGCTTTGGAACACAGGCAGGACAATGCTGCTGCAGTCATCTTGTTTGTGGGCTTCCTAGAGGCACCTGGTTGGCCACTGTGTGAACAGACTGCTGGACTTGATGGGCCTTGGTCTAATCCAGCATGGCCTTTCTTATTATGTTAAATCCCAGTAGAAATAAAGTTGGCCTTTGCAGGTGGTTTGGCAGCTGAAACAGTGCATTGGATTTTTTTTTACATACTGAAAAGGAGTTATGAGAGGCTTTAAAGACTTAACTGGTTTATTGTGGCAGAAATGTTTTTGGCGAGGGACCATTTGATCAGATGCACAGAGTGGATTCTGGACTGCATAAGCTTGTTCCATAATAAATCTGTTGGTCTTTAAGGTGCCATATGAGTTATTTCTGCTTTTGCTGCAGTAAGAATAGCACCGCAGTCCGTCTGTAGGTAGCAACCTGTGGCTTATTTTTACACGGATTTTATTTGAGTATGTTTTGCTAAATTAGCTCCTCAAAGTAAGCCTTCTGTGCCAGTGAGATCAGGACCCTTTCTCCCAACTGCATTTTACATTGTTTCTTAGTGCTTTCTAATGTGTCGTCTTCAGTGATTCATCCAGTGAATACTCCGACTGGACTGCGGATGCCGGGATTAACCTCCAACCTCCAAAGAGACAAACGCGACAAACTGCTCGCAAAATCTGTAGCAGCTCTGAAGATGAGAATGCGAAGGATACAAAAGGGCAAGAAGAAAAACGCAAGAAATCCAAACAGACACGAAAAAAGGTTAGTCTCTTTCTCTCTCTTGCTTTCTCTCTCTCTCTCTCTCTCTCTCTTTCCTTCTTTCCTTCCTTTAAAGGAAGCTGCGTTGATAAAACAGTGCCATTTTTCTTGGATGAATGACTGCTTAAATCAGCCGTTCACATGTTCCTCAAAAGCATTATTTATTTATTTACTTAATCATTTCTGTGGCACCTTTCCACCCAAATCGGGGCCCCAAGGCAGCAAACATCAAAACATTTCAACGTAAAAAGTTTTTTTTTAAAGAAAGTATATCTCCAATATTTTTAAAAAAACATATAAATACGCGTGACACATTTTTGTTTTAAGAAACCCAGCGGACTGCTTTCGATGGACGGAGAGCCCACAGAGGAATGGTTTGCTCCCCACTGGATACTGGACACCATACCACGACGGTCCCCCTTTGTCCCGCAAATGGGAGATGAGGTAGCTGTTGCTTGTTTAACTGCAGAGACAGATTATCTAAATATTTAGAGATGGATTATCTAAATATTTACCAATGTGCCACAGTAAGACTGTATCAGATGCCGCGCTTCATTCTGTGCAACCTCAGAAAGCATCCTGGAGATGACTTGCTTGACATCGCCCCGCCCCCCCATACGACCATCTTTAACAACTCGGGGAAAAGGATTCCGCCTGGGCCGTCAGCTTTCTGATGTAGACAGATTTTTGATGGGGGCAGGGACGGGACACGTACTTTCCATTAAGTAAGAATTTTCAAATGCTGCAAGGACTGTACCAAATGTGTGAACTCCTCCCTTGAATTCAGTTCCAAACTGGAAAATAATGCACACCTATCTATGCTCTTTACACATTGTAAGCCATGTTTCCTAAGGAAGCAACTTACATTGAATGCATTTTCAGAAAATGTTTCCATGTCGTCAGTTCAGTTTAATTATGTTGTTTGTCCCCCAGTCCAGAGCCCTACAGTGCGCTCAGATGCATGCATGGTGCTCTGACATGGGCAAGGTCTCTATTCGTCTCAGTGGGAGGGGCAACTCCTCCATGTATAATCACTGGGTAGGGTTGCCAACTCCGGGTTGGGGAATTCTGTGATATTTGGGGTAGAGCCTGGAGAGAGAGAACTTAGCAGGGATGTGATGCAATAGAGCCCCACCCTCCAAAGTAGCCATTTTCTCCAGGGGAACTAATATCTGACAAATAGACATCCATTGTAAAGCTAGGAGATCTCCAGGCCCTAGCGTTGCCAACTTCTGGGCAGCACCTGGAGATCTCCTGCTATTAAAACTGATCTCCAGACAATAGAAATCAGTTCCCCTGCAGAAAATGGCTGCTGTGGAAGGTGGGCTGTATGGCATTATACTCTGCAGAGGTCCCTCCTCTCTCTAAACCCTGACCTCCCCAAGCGTCACCACCCAAATCTCTAGGTATTTCTTAACCCAGAGTTGGCAACCCTACCAGACTCTTATCTAGAGGCTGGCAACCCTAATGATCAGAGAGAATGGGAAAGACTGCTTGTGCAGGATTCCTGTCAGTGCCCACAAGTAATCTGGAAAGATATTGCAATCCAGGGTGCAAACTAGCACAGTAATAATCAGTATTTATGTAGGTCTTTATGAAGTCCAAAATGTTTCACACCCATTATTTCAGCAGTCCTTGCAATACCCTAAAAGGTAGGTCCGCTCTCCTGTGCTGAGAAATAAACTTGCTTAATGATCCTCAGAAAGTTTATGATTGGGTTGAAATTATGTTTGGGGGCATTCAGGGTGCAACTCATGCTCTGAAACTCATGCAAACTCTTTGTGCAGAATTCCCGTTCTTAACATTGCAACTGCTTTTGCACGCAAAGGGAATTGCGCTCCCTCTGAAGGAGCAGGCTTCTGGTGTGGGGTGGTGCTAGATCTTAGCTCATGATTGGAGGTTCAGGTCTCCTTCTCCCACCCCACCCCCAAGTACATTTTATCAGCTTCAGCTGGGTTTCCCAACTACAGCCATTCCTTTAAAAGCTTGCTTTGGCCATGATGCTCCATGCTTTAAGGTTACATTAACATGCTTTATGTGGGACTTCCTTTGAAAGCTGCCAATGTTCAGTGGTTTGTAGTGTGGGTCTTCAGGCGGTTGTTGGGATCTGAGTAGGGTTGCCAACCTCCAGGTGGTGGCTGGAGATCTTACACTATTACAGCTAAACTCCAGGCAATAGAAATCGGTTCCCCTGGAGAAAAGGGCTGCTTTGACAATTGGACTCTATGGCATTGAAGTCCCTCCCCTCTCCAAACCCTGCCCCATCAGTTAAGATCTTCCTGTTCTCTCTGCCCCCTCCCGCAATAATGAGGCAGGTAGCAGCTAGGGACAGGGTTTTCTCAGTGGTGGTGCCTCACCTTTGGAATGCCCCCCTCATTCAAGGCTTGCTTGGCACCAGGCAAAAACATCTTTTTACCCAGGCTTTTTAGTTGAATGTCTGTCTCATCCTTTTTAGCTCACTGTTTTATAGCCTGAATGCTGCTGTTTTTATGACTATTACTGTTTTGTGACCACTGCTTTTTAACTTCCGGTTATGCTGTTTATGTGGGTTCAATCAACTATTTTATCGCTGACTTTTATTCATAGTTTTTATCACTTTACACTTTTCATTGCTTGCTTTTCCTTTGTTAGACACCTCTAGAGAAGGGGGCCTGTCTGTCTCCTAAGTTAAATAAATGGAGGTTGGGGTGGATGGCTGGGCGCAAGCATTCCTCTGCTCATTTCCTGAAATATGCTGTGCCAGGGGTGTCACGTTAACATAAAACATAAGAAAGGCCATGCTGGATCAGACCAAGGCCCATCAAGTCCAGCAATCTGTTCACACAGTGGCCAACCAGGTGCCTCTAGGAAGCCCACAAACAAGATGACTGCAGCAGCATTGTCCTGCCTGTGTCCCACAGCTCCTAATAGAATTCCACAGCTCATCTGATACTAGAGAGAACAGGTATGCATCATGACTAGTATCCATTTTTACTAGTAGCCATGAATATCCTCTCCTACATGAACGTGTCCACTCCCCTCTTAAAGCCGAGCCGCCACCCCCAAACATGCACAATTTTTGTGCATTTTCTGGAACTGCCACACTAATTTAAAAGGGGGTGGGATGTTTGTTTTCAGAATTTTGACACTTTAAACATTTTAAAGGCATGCTGCCCTTACTGTACAAATAGCAATGTAATAACTTTTCTTTGTTTAAGATCATCTATTTCAGACAAGGGCATGAAGCTTACGTGCGCGCAGTGCGGAAGGCAAAAATTTACAGTGTTAACTTGCAAAAGCAGCCGTGGAATAAAATGGAACTCAGGGTAAGCTATACTTGCAGAACTATGCTTTGTCTTCAGTCTCTGGCTGCAACAGATCATTGAAATGTGTATAATGATTGTTCCTTCTGGGCTTTGCCTTTCCTGTTTCTTGGTTTGTGACAAGTGCCATGGGAGTGAAACAGGTTGGCGTGTTTCCACCTTACTTTCCTTCTTGGCTCTGCCCGTAGTATTTCTTTTTTATTTTGGTGTGGCCATCTTATTCAGTTGCAGGTTTGTATTCTTCCACAAGTGACGGGTAAATTGGTGCAAAGTGCACTTTAGTAAGATGTGTTTGTAAAGCAGAGTGGGGGATTTGGTGGGCGGACTGTTGGGTTGAGAGCCATACATGGCAACAGCGTTTATTACCTTTGCCTGAAATGAGACAGTGTGCCCGCTGTGCTTGCTGTTCATCACCTCAGTCACTTTTCTTGCTCTTCCATGCAAAGTATAAGGATGGACGGGTATAGAGGTAGATAGAAGGAATGCTGTGCATAGTTTTGAGTACAGGCCAATGAATGAATGTGTGAGTTCAAGAATGCAGAATGGAAGTACATGTATGTTCTTTTTAAAACTGGTAACTGGAAAGATTCCAGCTGGATATTAGGAAGAATTTACAGTACGAGTTGTTCAGCAGTGGAATCGGCTACCTAGGGAGGTGGTGAGCTCCCCCTCACCGGCAGTCTTTTAGCAGAGGCTGGACAAGCACTTGTCAGGGATGCTCTAGGCTGATCCTGCATTAAGCAGGGGGTTGGACTAGATGGCCTGTATGACCCCTTCCAACTCCATGGTTCTATTGTATGCTGTTCTTCCCCTAAGAAGCCCAGAGCTGCTCCCCTCTGTACTCCTAACAGCTCTGTGAAGTGAGTTAGGTTGAGAGGGAGAGTGACTGGCCAGGGTTCCCAGTCCCCCTCCAGCAAGCCAGGATTCGAATTTTGATTTCTCCAGTGAAAGTGTCATCTACCCTTTACTGGCCATAACGTTCATATTGCTGTTGCGGTGGCATTTTATGACCCAGTCTGACCTTGCTGTCCTTCCGCTTGCATTCATCAGTAAGCCAGAGTCCATGTTCTGATGTCTCTGTCCTAATCATCTGGTCAGGTTAGGGTTGCCTGGAAATCAGTTGTAATAGTGGGAGATCTCCAGCCATCAGAGATCAGTTCCCCTGGAGAAAATGGCCACTTTGGCAATTGGACTCTATGGCATAGAAGTCCCTCCCCTCTCCAAACCTTGCCCTCCTCAGGCTCCACCCCCAAAATCTCCGGGTATTTCCCAACTCAGAGCTGACAACCGTAGGTCAGGTAATCAGCCTAGTGACTCCTTCAAGCTGTGTGCAGAGCAGATGGTAGGGACTGGTAGGTGACCTTGGAGAGCCAGCATGGTGTAGTGGTTAAGAGTGGTGGTTTGGAGCGGTAAACTCTGATCTGGAGAATCGGATTTGATTTCCCACTCCTCCACGTGAGTGGGGGAGGCTAATCTGGTGAACTGGATTTGTTTCCCCACTCCTCCACATGAAGCCAGCTGGGTGACCTTGGGTTAGTCACAGCTCTCCTAGAACTCTCTCAGCCCCACCTACCTCACAGGGTGTCTGTTGTGGGGAGGGGAAGGGAAGGTGATTGTAAGCCCGTTTGATTCTTCCTTAAGTGGTAGAGAAAGTTGGCTATAAAAACCAACTCTTCTTCTAAGCAGACAGTGTTTACTTGCCGCTTTCTGCAAGTGGTATTGGGGTCATTTGAGAGTTCCCATTGGGTGGATACGTAGCTCTTCCCTGTTGCTCAGTGCAGCTGGCCCAATGGGGAAAAAACCCTGTTCCCCATCCCTGCTGCAGTCGGACAAAGGAATTCTTCCGTCCATTCTTGTTTTACTTCACACCCTGACTTCACTCTGCTGAAGCATTCCTGTTCTATTTGTTTAGAGCAGGGGTGGGGAACCTCAGGCCCGGGGGCCGTATGCGGGCCCCGAGGACATTTTTTGTGGCCCTCGGGAGCTCCGGGGCCCTGCTGCAGAGGCGGGGCGCAGGGCGGCCCTCCCAGAGGGTGTTCCTGGTGCCACGGCTTACAGCGGCACTACGGCGCCCTTGGACCTCCTCTCACTGACTGTTGGTTGTTGAGCAGCGAGAGGGAGGGGGAAAGAGGCTGGCGGCTCCCGGCAGCAGAGCATGCATGCAGGAGCCGATCAGGCTTTGGGGGGGCCCTTTTGTGCACTCTAGGGAGGAGAGGGCATGGAGACTGGGGCCCGGTTGCGCGGGGCTCTGTGCGCCGCCGGGTGTGTGTGTGGGCAGGGGAGGCTGGGGCCCGGTCGCGCAGGGCCAGCAGGTGTGTGTGTGGGGGAAGGCTTTTCTCTCTTTTCTTCCTCTTTTTCTGTCTTTCTCCTCTTTTTCTGTCTTTTTCTTTGTCTCCCTCCATCCTTTTCTTTGTCTCCCTCCGTCCTTTTCTTTCTTTCTCCCTCTCTCTCCATTTCTTTCTCCCTTTCTCTCCCTTTCTCCCTCCTTCCCTTTTCCTCTTTCTCTGTTTTCCTTCCTCCCTTGCCGATTGACTGAGGGCTGCGCCCCCCTGGCACCTCGTTTGCTCGGGCCCACTGCTGGCTGCCCTTCCACCTGGGAAGGGGGAGTGGGGGCACCCTGCAGGCCTTCTCTGTGTGGTCTCCCCTGGGGTTGCCAACCTCCAGGTGGTGGCTGGAGACCTGGCAACCCTAGCCTCTTCCCCCCCCCCACCGGGAGATCTACACCTGGTATGGCCCCTGAATGATGTCATAAATGTGCAAATGGCCCTTGGCAGGAAAAAGGTTCCCCACCCCTGGTTTAGAGGTTATTTTTGTACATTTGTATTTCTGCATGGAAGGAGTAATCATATTTATCTGTTTCTTTTCTTTATTTTTCTTTCTGCAATTCAAATAAAAAAACAAAATCCCTTTTTGACTCCTGCTGCTGTTTGATGAAAAGGAACAAGAATTTGTGAAGATTGTGGGAATTAAGTACGAAGTTGGACCACCAACCCTTTGCTGCTTGAAACTTGCCTTTCTCGATCCGATCTCAGGCAAAATGACTGGCGAATCATTTTCCATTAAGTAAGTGGCTCCACTAACACCCTGATTAAGCAGTACAGGGGGGGGGGGCATGAATGCAGCCGCCTTGCTTCTCCCCTGTGACATTCAGATCAAGAAACGTGTGATGTCCCCACTGCCAGCATTCCCTTTCCCCCCTCCAGGGGCAGCCAGTTAATTGGCAGAGAAATGCTGAACATGATGACCTCGTGTCACATGTTCTTTTTCTAAATGGCAGAAACCAAAGGCAGGGAGAATGTGGGTCTGTGGCAGGTATGCAACCCTCTTAGCTTTAAATTAGGAGCCCCGTAGCGCAGAGGGGTAAGTTGCAGTACTGCAGTCCAAGCTCTGCTCACCACCTGAGTTCGATCCTGACTGAAGTCAGTTTCAGGTAGCCGGGTCAAGGTTGACTCAGCCTTGCATCCTTCCGGTAAAATGAGTACCCAACTTGCTGGGGGTAAAGTGTAGACGACTGGGGAAGGCACTGGCAAACCACCCCGTAAACATAGTCTGCCTAGTAAACGTCGGGATGTGACATCACCCCATGGGTCAGTAATGACCCGGTGCTTGCACACGGGGATACCTTAACCTTTTAGTTTTAAATTAGGGCCTAAATTGTATCTCGAAAGTGAAAGGTCTTAATAGCTCCTTATTCAGTACAGCATGTACTGAGGCTGTTTTGGCAAACTTTATTATCTCCTCTGGTAAATCCATTTTAAATGGTGCATTTCCCTGTGATAGCCCAGGTGAATTTACATTCTGTTGCCCATGGGGGAGTAGTGTTATTGATTATATAATTGTCTCCCCTCAATTGAGGAGGTCTATTTGGAACTTCTATCTGGGCATGTAGATAGTGATCACGTTCAGTACAGCATGTAAATCTCACCATTCCTATAATGAACTTGCCTAATTTGGGGCCTCTGAGATTAGGTCCCAGGATAGTATTCCAAGTTCATTACTGATTATAGTTTCTCCAGCTTTCCTGGAGACCTGCATCTGGGTTTGTGCTGCCTCCTTCTGAAGTTACTTCATGTGTGTTGCACAGGTACCATGATATGCCAGATGTTATTGATTTCCTTGTGTTGCATCAATTTTACAATGAAGCCAAAGAAAGGAACTGGCAGATTGGTAAGTGATGGTTTGCTGTTGAGTATCTCCCTATTCAAGTTAGTGTACCGCTGTTTGAAGATTTGTGCAGAGAAGAAGTGGGCGCCATCTGCTTTTCTTTTTAATGTTTTCATCCGCACACACCCCTTGGCTCACTTCAGTTTCTCCATTGCAGGTGATAGATTTCGCAGCATAATAGATGACGCATGGTGGTTTGGAACGGTGGAGAGCCAGCAGCCATTCCAGCAGGAATACCCTGACAGTTCTTTCCAGTGCTACAGCGTTCAGTAAGGGTTAATATAAGCAAGGCTGTGTGACTGCTGGTGCCTTTAAGAAAAGACAAGTCTGTTCTATGATAAGCTGAATTTTGCAAGCTGACTCCATGAGTGAATTAAGCAAGCTCACATGATTCTTGATTTGTATGTTTCTGCTCGTGTGTGCAGGGGAGCATGATGCTGTTTATCAGAAATACGGGTTGAGTATCCCTTATCCGGACTGCTTGGGACCAGAAGAGGTCCGTATTTAGAATCTTTCTGCATATTGGAATATTTTGGATTTTTTGCATATACATAATGAGATATCTTGGGGATGGGACCCAAATTCATTTATGTTTTATATACATTTTAAACCTATAGCCTGAATGTAATTTTAAACCATATTTTTAATAATTTTGTGTACCTTGAACCATCAGAAAGCAAAATTATAACTGTCTCACCAGAATACCTGTATCAGCTGTTAAACAAGAGCAACAATAAACAAACTAATAATGGCAGTCTTTCAGTCTCTACCTATGATACAGTGTACACTGTATTTTCTTTTTTTAGGCAAGAGGAAACATTGAAAGCAGGCAGCACGGATCTGCCTGCATCCCGGCTCAAAGGGTCCAGTTTTTGGACCAGTCCGGGTATGGGATGTCCGGATAAGGGATACTCTACCTGTATTTATATCTAGGCTTTCCATGAAACGATTGACAGAGTGTCTTCTGTCACCCCTCCCCCAACTACATTGCAACCAGTGTAATAACACAGTTATAGCAGAGGGCTAATAATAGCAATGATGTATCAGAAATATGAGGAAGTGGAGACATAACAAAATCTTCCCAGCAGCCAGTTGGAGTCGTCAATATTGGGATAGTTGGCCCAATGAACCAGACCATCTGTGATGGCTTCATATCTCCATGTAACTAATGTCAGTAATCCTTACAAAAGCCCAGGAAGGTGGTATAATCATATTGCAAAGGGTAAGGTGCTTGTGAGGTTGAGAGAAAGTGGCCTTTCTTAAGGTCTCCCCATGAGTTCATGGCAGAAGTTAGGGTTGCCAACCTCCAGATGCGGCCTGGGGTTCTCCTGGAGTTAAATCAGATCTCCAGACTACAAAAATCAGTTTCCCCTGGACAAAATGGCAGCTTCAGAGGGCAGAAGCTATGGCACCGCATCCCCACTGAGCTCTTTACCTCCTTGAAGTCTGCCCTTCCCGGGGTATCGCCCCCAAATCGCTAGGATTTTCCCAAGCTTGGGTTGGCAGCCCTAAGTGAGGCAAAACCAGGACTTATTGTTTAACAGTTCAGTCTCGTAGCTGCTGATCTATTTACGTTTTTAAATACATTTTGTATTAACAGCTGGGACAACAACGAAAGAGAAAAAATGAGCCCCTGGGATATGGAGCCGATTCCAGAAGGAAGTAAATATGCTTTTTCCCCTCTGTAATTTCTACTTCAGTTCAATAGTGGTGGCCTGGCTATAAATGTGCATTCTTCTCCCTCCCCTCCACCCTCATTGTCTGCAGCTGCTTATCCAGAGGAGATTGGAGCCGGAGTCCCTGTAACGTCGGAGGAGCTGGCTTCTCTGCTGTACAAGCCCCAGGAAGGCGAATGGGGGGCCCATTCTCGAGACGAGGAATGCGTGCGGGTCCTTCGAGGCATTGATCAGCTCTTGTCCCTAGGTATGGTGGTGGCCAAAGGACCTCACTGAGTTCAGCATCCTTTCTCAGTGGAAGAGAGTTGGGGACCACAGATGGGAATAAGGCCCAGAGTTGAGTACACACGAAGCTGCCTTATACTGAATCAGACCCTTGGTCCATCAAAGTCAGTATTGTCTACTCAAGAGGGGCTGTGGTTCAGTGGTAGAGCATCTGCTTGGCATGCAGAAGGTCCCAGGTTCAATCCCCAGCATCTCCAGTTAAAGGGACCAGGCAAGTAGGTGATGTGAAAGACCTCTGCCTAAGACCATGGAGAGCTGCTGCCGGTCTGAGTAGACAATACTGACTTTGATGGACCTAGGGTCTGATTCAGTATAAGGCAGCTTCATGTGTTCATGTGTTCAAAGTATGTAGCCACCCCTTCTGGTTTCACTTGTTTCTAAGGTGAAACCTGATTGTGTCTGCTGCCAGTGACCCCCGGCTGTTGGCTCATGTCAACCAATGGATCCGAGTAATCAAAAACATACCCAGAAAGAATATCTGTGAATGTTATTGATCTTGGGCGCCTTACAAGAAACGCATGCTGGCATGGTTGCCAGCGGGAGCATCTTGGAGTTGAAGAAGTAAATTTTTTTGGGAAAGGAACAACGTACTAGTTATCTGTTTTGTTCAAACGGGTATTTGAAAATCACCCACCACCACCACAGTACACACATATACATACATGTTGTCGCTGCCCCTTGTCTCCTTAACCCCTCTTTTTAGCATCACTGCCTGCCCCCCAACTCCAGTCTCTCAAGGCTCCCTTGTTGTTTTAAGCCTCTTGTGGGGTTTCCTTCATCCCTTCTTTCCTTAGCTCTATGACTCTTCCTTCCCTTTCCCCCCCTTTTTCTGGCATCTGCTTTCTCCACCATCCTTTCCTGATTCCCCTGGTTTTTTTAAAAAAAGTCTGCTGTCCTCTGCTACCTGCCTCCCATTCACACACACCTCCTAGTTGTAGACTTCTCCTGTCTAGCATCTGTTATGGTTCCTGCACTTTTGGCTGCATTCTGTTGCTGTTCGTTTTTTCCTGGGTAGTTTAGTTTATGAATACTTTGTCAACATCTCAACAGTCCATTTATACTTTATAGTTTTATTGTTATTACGGTCATTGACCAGAAAATACATATTCACTTGTATAAAACATTCAAGTGAAGACAAAAACAATTTTTGATAGAACAACACCAAAGGACTAATTCATAATAATAGTAAAATCGTTTAGCCACTTGTATAATTCCAATAACAATAGAGTCAATAAATAAATCTGTAAAAGCTGAAGTAAAAATACAATACAGTAAAATACAGTAAAAATTGAATATGAAATTTAAAATTTAAATTCGTTTAGCCTTTTTATCATACCTGCTGTGCACTTTATATACAAAAGCACAGAACTTAGTGACATTACTTGTAACTTGTGGGTTTTCATCAGAGAGGAGTTTTTCAAGTTGAGTTTTTTCAGAATGACCTGGGATTTTCTTTAATAAAGGGTAAATAATCTTCATTTGCATTCCATTGTAAAAAGGACAACGAAAAAACACATGTTCTCAAGTCTTTACTTCCCCAAGTATACAGAAACACTTTCTCTCCGAGAAGTGGATCTTTTTATACCTGCCTTCTAAGACTGCCGATGGCAAGGCAGAGCATCTGGTTAGAGTAAACGCTCTTCTGTATCTGTTTATTTCAAGGAGTGAAACGTAAGAAGCCGGTGCCAGAATGTATCTACTGTTTATTGGGGAAAAAGAAAAAAGGCTTCCTCGAAATCTCAACAATCCATGTGATGGTTAGGGCAATAATATTACCCAGTAATATACTGTTACTTTTCAGAAGAGATTTCCCCCCCGCCCCCATATATGTAGATTGGACTAGCATTAGTAGTGGATCCATACATCCACCCAGCCTCCATGTTTTACCATTTCGTTTCTGCAATAGCTTGTGGTGTTTAAATGACTTTGATTGTCTTCTGTTTCAGATATTTCTAACCCGTTTGCTGTCCCGGTGGACCTTAGTGCCTATCCTCTGTATTGCACTGTAGTTGCTTACCCGACTGACCTCACCACAATTAGGAGAAGACTTGAAAACAGGTTTTACAGGTCAGATGTTTATTTGTTTATATGTTTTCTTTCCGCCTTTCTTGCTGAAGCTCAAGGAGGACCACACAATATTAAACAATGTAATTGACCAGCATAAAACATTTAATAAGCAATGAAATAGTATTGATGATTTCCGTCTACTGCATGTTTAATACCTCCGCCTTGCCTTTATAGAAACTGTTCCCCATGAGCTGAATTAAATCCCTTCTGGCTGTGATATTGGGGCCCTGACCTGAATAGCCCCAGGCTAGCCTGATCTCATTAGATCTCAGAAGCTTGTGAAACAATTTGTACGGGGAGAGAGTTGACGAAGACACATGAAACGAGAAGCTAGTGCCTTCCATTGTCTTTCCTATTCAACTTTAGAAACTCTCATGTTTATTACAACATTGTATCTCTTGGCTTTAGTTTGATTTGTTATAACAATTCGTATGTTTGTGTAAATTTATCTGTCGTCGGAGGCCTGTTATTTATGCAACTTGCCCTGAAGATTCGAGATATGTACCTTTGACGTATTTACGTTCTTAAAGATACAATCACATGTCTTATCATCCTCCGTTCAACAGTTTACTTTGTTCTGCCCATTACACAGTTGGTTGTTGATACTTTGTTCCTAACATTTGTTATTGTGTAACCCCCCTTTTTTGGGTTGATTTAGATCTCGGAAGCTAAGGAGGGTCGGCCTAGGCTAGTATTTGGATGGGAGACCTCCAAGGAATAGCAGGGTCATGACACAGAGGAAGGCAGTGGCAAACCACCCCTGAATGTCTATTGCCTTGAAAACCCTACAGGGTCGCCATAAGTCAGCTGTGACTTGATGGCAAAAAAAAGCTGTGATATTAGCAAGAATTTCCTGTTCAATTCAACTGTAATGAACTTCCTTACCGTCTTGTGGCTGCATCCAAGAATGTCTCCTATTAAACTGATGGAACCAGCCAGGATTTGAGGTTTTCAATCTCTTCCCCAAGAGATCCAAATGATCCTTTCCCCCCATTTTACTACACAAAAGAGGGGGAAATCGGTATCTACAAAGGTTTTAAGAGCCGTGTGTTAAAACATCTGATTGACAAAGGGAGGTCTTATATCACATTGTAATGTCCTAGCAATAACAGTAAAAAATGCTCATATTTATATAAAATTAAGACAGGCAGAGCTAAGGGCTCAGTTGTGCAACACATGTTTCATATTTGGATAAGCTCAGTATCATTGCCTGATATCATCCCTTAAGAGGATCTCTGGCAGCAGGAGTGATAATGACCTCTCTCTGTTTGAGTCCCTGGAGGGCCTTCGTCAGTCATAATAGTCAGTACTTGATAGATAGGGTTGCCAGCTCCAGGGTGGGAAGTACCTGGAGATTTTGGGGGTGAAGCCTGAGGAGGGTGGGGTTTGGGGAGGAGAGGGACTTCAATGGGGTATAATGCTGTAGAGTCCACCTTCCAAAAATGCCATTTTCTCCAGGTGAATTAATCTTTGTTGCCTGGAGTTGTAATAGCAGGAGATCTCCAGCTACCACCTGGAGGTTGGCAACCCTATCAATAGAGCTGTGGTCTGACTATGCTTCACATGCTAATAGGAGCTCATAGTTATCTTTACAACTTCACATTTCACTTAGCAAAGCAAACTTGTACTGAATTTTTGGTAAGTCATGAGTTTAACCACAAGTTACCTTTCATAGCTATTCTGTTTTGAATTCTCTCTTCTAATATCTGGTGTGTATTGTCCTGGCAGCAGTAATCACACTTCACACTGTACACCATTGTTTTCCTAGTATTCTTTATACAGTTAAGTAAACAAAATACTTGCATCCAATAGGTGGGGTTTGCCAGCTCCAGGTTGGGAAAAGCTGGCGATTTTGGGGGTGGAGCCTGAGGAGGGTGGGGTTTGGGGAGGGACTTCAATGCCATAGAGTCCAGTTGCCAAAGCAGCCATTTTCTCAAGGTGAATTGATCTCTATCAGCTGGAGATCAGTTGTAATAGCGGGAGATCTCCAGCTACTACCTGGAGGTTAGCAACTCTACTAATAGGTCAGAAGTGGCTATTGTTTTCCAAAATTAATGCATTTTAATCTATATGTTGAAAATGTAACTTCTGATAATTCCAGCAACTGCCAGCTTCTCAGTTCTAGAATAAGCTCATGAGTCCCTTGTCTTTTCTTCACTTTTGATTTCACAGAAGCTTCTTGTGCAAATTCATTTCTTTAACATGTCACTTTTCTGCTCACTTTGTGTGCACCCTTCCTGGAAATGGCCCTCCTTGGCTTCCTATACATCGATTCAAGTTAAAGTCTGAATATAAGCAATGCCTACTTCTGAATGTGTTATTTTCCTTCTTAGGAGAATATCTGCATTAATGTGGGAGGTACGATACATTGAACATAATGCCAGGACTTTCAATGAGCCCGACAGTCCTATAGTTAAAGCAGCCAAAATAGTCACAGATGTCTTACTTCGCTACATTGGGTAAGCAGCCTGTTTCTCTACATGTTCAGATTCTCACAGTTTTGAGATACGTTTCTCAAAATTCCTCTGCTTGACAAAGCTTTTCATGAAGTGCGCAGTTGTACCATGTGTGTGTATGGTGCACACATGCTTTTATGTTACCAGTTGATTTCCTCTCCCACTATTTTATCTTTCACCACTTTCCTATCCAGTGGACCAAGAATGAATCATTGGGAACATGACCATGTGCATCCAGGGATAGGGTACTGGAATGGGAACATCCCCATTAATCCAACCACCTGACATGACTTTTTTGATCAAATGTTAAGTCCTTTAGTACCCTACCACAAGACTGCAGAGGCTATGGCACATCAGTAAGATATGAACACGCCCTTCCTTCATTTGTAAGCCACCCAAGCCATGATTTTGTTGCTTTTGTGATCTCTATGTGTGTAGTGGTTAAGAGCGGTGGACTCTAACCTGGTGAATTGGGTTCGATTCCCCGCCCCTCCACATGCAGCCTGCTGGGTGACCTTGGGCTAGTCACAGTTCTCCCAGAACTTGCTCAGCCTCACCCACCTCACAAGTTGTCTGTAAACTGTTTTGAGACTCCTAAAGGTAGAGAAAAGCGGGGTATAAAAACCAACTCTTCTTCACTTTGTCTGTTGGCTGTAATGCTGGTACTTTTGAGGATCTTAATATATTTGATGCAATTTTTGTTTTTACAGGGATCAGAGTTGTGCAGATATCCTGGAGATCTATAACAAAGTGAAGGCAGAAGATCTGAGCAGCACAGATGAGGAAGAAGAGGTAAGAGTCTATGGACTGAACTCAAACTGAACTCTGGGGAACAATCAGGCAGGACACCAGTGGGAAGAATGCCATCTGATTTCTGAGTCTTCAGTTCAAACGGTTTTGGGGAAAAGCTGTGAGGACTAGTGCCTTGCTTTTTCAAAAGTTTCACATCTCATGAAGTTATATTCTGTTAAGTTTGTGCATTATGCACACTATTCTTGTACACTTGGGACAGCTGGGTCTATGCAAGTAGCTTTGCGCATGGTTAACTTTTTGGCGGCTGTAGTAAAATCCCATTGTAACTCAGGTAACAAATCTTAGGCTGGCGTTTTAGTGTGTGGTGGCTCGCTGTTTATGCCTTTTGTGCTCATTCCTGAGCTTCAGGGCCAATTGGGCTTAGGAGGAGTGCAGGGGCCTGCACCGGCACCCGGGCCCCCTGTGCCAGCGCCCAAACCACTTACACAGCCCAAAGTGGCATGGACACTGGTGTTGGGGCGTGCATGCCATCCTCCTGGCGCTGCCGTGGCAGCGTGGGCCAGGGACCCTGGCACAGCCTTGCGCCTGTGTCCTGACAATGCACTTCCAAGCACCATCCTCTCGGGGGACGTTCCCAGGCTGGTCCAGGGGAGGAGCCGCCTTTAGGCGGCCTTCTAAGCCCTTTCGAGTCAGGTATGCCCCCTTTGCCCTTACCTCCAGATACGCCACCTTTTTAGGTGGCGTATCCCCATGGAACCCAATGGAGCGGAATCCCCATAGAACACAAATTCTACCCATTTATTTACTTCATTTATACCTTGCCTTTCTCCCCGGTGGGGACCTTGTGGCTTATTTTATTCTCTTCCATTATCTCATCACAACCACCTCGTGAGATAGGTGAGGCTGAGAGTGAATGACTGGCCAAGGTCACCCGGCAGGCTTCCATGGTAGAGTTGGTATTCAGACCTGGGTTTCCCAGATTTTAGTCCAACACTAACCACTGCACTACATTGGCTTTCATGTGAAATGTGTAGCCAGGTCAGAACCAGATAAGCAGTATCTAGTCATAGTCTTTTGACTGCCAGGGTCTTAGTAGATGGAAGCCTGTCTAAGGATACCTTATTAGGTATGGGGAAAAGTCAATCTATATTAACCATCAAGAACTATATAAAAATTAGATTATTCCAGCTCTATAATGCATGCTAGCAGAGTATGCTTTGCTCAATTTTTAGGTATCCTTCCATCTTTGTGAACTCCACCCTATTTTATAAATTTAATAGTCCCTCGTTACCATAGGGCATTCGTGCTTGATCGCTTCAGCTGTGTTAAATGGAAGAGATGACAGTTTACCTTATTCAGATAGGCTTTGTCCATGTGTTCTGAAGAGAGTGGATTCATTATCCCATATGATGTTGGAATGCCCCCAATATAATTCCTATTGCAATCAATGGATTGCCCTTATCTTAAACAAATTACCTGCCACCATAACAAAAGATAAAACAGTCCCCTTTTTGCTGGCAGATAGAGATCCAAGAACAACATTAGCGGTAGCCAAGTATCTATCCACCATACTTTCCTTAAAGAAATAAAGGCTCCCCTTTTACTGCACAAGACTTTGGTCAAGGGAGCTTGAAAGAAGGAAAGAAGGAAGCCGAGTATCTCAGTCTTAATGTCAAGAGTTTAAAACCTCCTCTACATGTCGTTTTTGAAAAGGCACTCTACAGAAATACGTACCACCTTAATGTGTCAGAGCGCTGTGATGCACACTGTGCATCAATGTGCCTCTCGAGAGCTGCGCACTGTTTTTTAAGGTGTGCCGATGGATCCCAGCTCGCTTCCGTTTCCTTTGTGGTGTGATATCTGCACAAGCCCTTTCAAGGAAGCTGCGTTTTGATGGCTCTTTGTATCCATTTACCTATCTGCCTATTTCCCAACTTAGCCCCATTCTCTTTTCTCCTCTCTGAATGAAAGCTGATTGCCGGATGAATGAACTGATTGCTGGATGGGCTGGGATACATCAGCCATCTCCACATCATGCATAATGCAGAGCTTAGCGGAATAGGCCAGAGTTAACGCATGAGAGCGACTGTTGCCTTTGATGATAGCACCCAAAGGGGTGTTTGCCTTGGTTATTGATGGCGTGAACTGTAGTCGTATTTATTTCATGAGTAAGTAGGATAAGGCAGTTACACTGAGAAACTCCCTTTCACTGTTATCAACTGAATTAGAGGAAATTTTTGTTTTGTTTTGCTGATTGTATGAGTGTGTGCTTTTGTTGCTCAGCTTAGGGTGGGCTTTAGATCTCAGTAAATGTACTAAAAGGTTTGAGTTAGTTTGTTGAAGAAGAAGAAGAGTTGGTATTTATATGCCAACTTTCTCTACCACTTAAGGAAGAATCAAACCGACTTACTATCACCTTCCCTTCCCCTCCCCACAACAGACACCCTGTGAGATAGGTAGAGCTGAGAGAACTGTGACTATCCCAAGGTCACCCAGCTGGCTTCATGTGTAGGAGAGGGGAAACCAACCAGGTTCACCCCATTAGTGTGCGCCGCTCATGTGGAGGAGTGGGGAATTGAACCCGGTTCTCCACATTAGAGTCCACCACTCCAAACCACTACTCTTAATCACTACACATCGCTGGCTCTCTGAAGAACTGAGATTTCCGTTCCCCTAAAGGGCAAAGCTCTCGAGTCCATTGGTTCATGCCTCCCTTCTCCTTTTCCTCCCCTCACATCCAGATCAGATAGTGAGGGGTTTGGGGTTCCTGATATTTGATGAGCTGCTGTCTTTTATTTTTTTTATGTTATGTTATTCAATTTCTAACCCGCCCTTTCCCGTCTGAGGTTGGGCTCAGGGCAGGTAACAATCACAAAATTATGCAGTTGTTTTTGTTAAATAAATATCAAGCATACTTAAAACACAGTAACAATTAAAATCCTAATCTTAGCAGATGGCCCCAAAATGGTAAATCCCTCTTATCGTAGGGGTGAACAGCAGGGGACACAGCAAAACAACAGGGGGCATAAACCCTAGGTGGGTCCAGCAGGGGAGGTCAGTTGATGTACATCCGTCACTGTCCTCAACCATAGGCCTGGCGGAACATCTCCATCTTATAGGCCCTGCAGAATTGAACCAAGCCCCACAGGGCCGAGATCTCACTTGACAGAAACCTGGCTGGGGCCAGGGTTGAAAAATCCCTGATCAAGGACAGCCAGATATGTTTTGGGCCAGGGATAACCAGCAGGTTGGTTCCAGTCAAGCGCAGCACTCTTTGGGGGGTTTATTGGGAGAGGTGGTCCCACATATTCACAGAGAGGATTTTCATAGCCACTTTTTTCTCTCCTCCATCCCAGCAGTTTGGTGTAATTTAGAAAATTTGTTTTGAACCCAGCACTTTCTAAGTTAATCCAATATAGTCTGCAGCGCATCCAGTTTTCCATTTCAAGGCTATAGCTGTAGGCTTTGGACATTGCCTCAGTGTCTGGGGAAAAGATTAATTTGACTAAGGCTGCCCCCTTTTGTTTTTGTTCTTTGTACTAAACATCCAGCCTGCTGAAGAGTTCTAGAAAACACTTACATGCTGTGCTGTAGTGTCAGAATATATAAGTCTCGACATTGCCAAATCTGTGGATACCTAAATCTATAGATTTGGAACCATAAAAGGACAATACAGATATTTCTGCAAACCTGAGAAAAGCCCCAGGTTTGCAGAAAACTCTGAATTAAAACAACAAACAAACAAACAAAAAACACTGGGGAGGGGGGTTTAACCTCCCCCCCCCCCAAATAATAGAAGCGGTACCTGTAGCTTTAAGAAGCAAATACCTTGGTTGAAACCTTGGTTTCTTTTAGTAAAAGGCAGGGGCAGGGCCCTTTCCAGGGCTGTTTTGGCCTTATGGGACAGGATTCATTGGGGCCAAGCTCTGCAGCAGCCACAAGGTGACTTGCCACCTCCTGATTTGCATGACTTACCCAGGCCCAGCTGCTTGCTACTGTTCAACAGCAGGCACCTCACAAAAGCCAATGTGATATAGTCGTTAGAGTTTCAGACTAGGATCTTGGAGCCTGAGTTCAAATCCCCATTCTGTCATGGTGCTCATTGAACGGCCTTGGGCCAGTCACACATTCTCAGCCTAACCTTCCTCACAGGGTTGCTGTGAGGATAAAATGGAGGAGGAGGCAACAATATAAGCTCCTTCGGTCTCCGTTGAAGAGAGAAGCTGGGCATAAATGAAGTAAATAAAAATATAGTTGAAGATGAGGAATGGATAAAATGTAGGATGGTCATGGAAGGGGAGAAGGAAATAGGGAAAGGTGAGGCTATGGGAGTTGCCAGGAGGCGGGAAAAAGGAAATAGTGTGGGGAAGTGGATAACAGGGTAAGGGAGGTGCCCCCACAAGTCCTCGTGAGTTCCCTGCCATGCAGTTGGGCTGGCAGCAGGCGCAGTGCATCTGGGCCATAGGTTTTCTGGATAGAGGCTGCCAAGGGGAGGGAAGGATGGAAAGTTAAAGACAGGAGCAGATGTAGATAGGTTGGCCAGCGGGTGTGAAGGAGAGAAGGAAGAAGGAAAAGGGGAGATGCAGATGGGGGCTTTCAGGAAAGGGAAAGAGACAATAGTGGGGGAGAGGGAAATGAGATGCCTCCTGTAACTCTTTGTTGGTCCTCTGATTTTAAAACGCAGTATGTGATTTTGTGACACCTTTGTTGGTTGCGACACCTGAAGCAAATGACACAACTCATATCATTGACACAACACAAGTGGGAAGGCGGGGGGGGGGCAAAGTTCTTGTAATGCATGTACTCTTTATTTTATTTATTTTTTAAATTTCTAACCCGGCCGCAGCCAGTTTGGGGTGGGTAACAGCATCTATAACCATACAATAATTCATAATAACATCAATACCAATCAGTATAAAACCCTATGGCGTAAAAACACTAAAATTGACAATCAAAAACAAAGATGGCATACGGTTCTCATTGTGCTGGCTGAGATAACAGGCTTTGATTAAGTATAAATGCAGCCAGAATTTTACACAATTTTCAGCCAAACATTACAGTCTTCTCTGGCTCCTACCATGAACATCAGGCTCCCATGTAATAAAGGTTGCCAGGTCCCCCCTCGTCACTGGTGGGAGCTTTGTTGTGGTGGGGCTGGGGTATTTGTGATTGGCACAGTAACATCATTTCCAGATCTACCCCGGAAGCAACAGGGACGCTCTAGCACATTTCTCCAAAAACTCTATGGTTTCCATCATAACGTCACCCAGAAGTGATGTTAATCACCCTACTTGCGCTGGCTTGCTTCTGCCGGGCAGCCCCCTTAATTGGAGGGCAATTGCTCTCCATTACCTAGTATCTGGCAACCCTACGCATAATGGCTGTTACAGGAATCTCTTGTTACAGTAAGGTCTGTTGTAGTGCAACCCTAAGCAATGTTGCAGCTTTTTAGCCCAGTGGCCTAGAAAAACTGCTTAGAATTGTGCTGTTGGAGACCTGGAATGGTTTCTTACAAGTATGCCTTATTTTGACTCCAAAAACTAGTCTGTCTAACCATATTCAGTGTTGACAATTGTACAGGTAAGATCAAATGGAAACGGCTTGTTTTATTTTGTATCCTTTTCCCACCGTTGGAGGGGCCATTTCTGTATTATAAAGAAAAGGAACCAAATTTACAGTGAAACATAAATGATGATGACAAAGTCTCACCAGATCCTGTTATTGCAGAAAATTGCTTTTGCTCTCTGTAATGTCCCTGTCCCTAACAACTTGCGTGATTTAGCTCTTCTTTTGCATGTAGTAATTAAGCTTTCCTTCAGGTGGCAGAAGTATACGCAGAGTCAGACGGTCCAGGAACCTCCTCTGGGAAAAGAACTGTGAGTGGCTCTTCAACATTATCTATGTCATCTTCTTAGATAAGAGTCAGGAGATCAGCTGTAACGACACAATTTTGATCCTGAAAGCCCCTGAGTTTGATATGGCTATTTATGGAGCCGTGGGTTGCTTTCATTTTAGTGTAATTGTTACTGAGGTCTTGTCCTATACATATGACAAAACTAAATTGCAGTACTTGGTGTTTGCTTTTTAATCTGATGGGAAAATTAAGTTCCATCTAGTTACCTATCCCAGGAATCTGTTTGGGGTTGAACAGGCAATAGGGCTAGAGCAACATGCACAGACCTGTGCTGAGCTGGGTAGACTATGTTGTCTGTATATGTGGGGCTTCCTTGCTGTTCCTTTTCTGTTTTAATTTTAATCTATTTATTTAGGCTTTTTTTCCCCAGGGGGGCACAAAACAGCTTCCAGGATTGCCCAAATATAATTTAAATAATTTCAGTCAAAGACAGTTTAAATAAACAGAGAAAAGAACCAACAAATGCACTAAACCATATCCTGGTCCGGTCCTGAATCCATTGAGATTGGCTCACTGAAGGCCTCCAGCGAAGAGCCAAGAGCCCTTTGGCTCTTGTCCTTCAGCCTACACTGGAGGCTCACTCCTCTGGCAATCCCTGGGCTTTAATACTGGCAACAGGAAAAGAAACAGAAGCTCAGCCCAGATCTTAAGCAGCTGGCAGACATGTTCCCAAAATTCTCCATCCTGGCTAGAAGAACCTCTAGTCCAGGGGTGTCAAACATAAGGCCTGCAGGCAGGATTTGGCCCCTTGAGAGCTCTCATCCGACCTGCAAGCCAGCCAAGGCAGCCCACCCCATCTCTTGATCTGGGTTGGTGCGGCATGGCCTCGGCGCAACCAAGTGACTTTTGTGTCATATCCGTCCCTCGTAACAATTGAGTTCGATTCCCCTGCTCTAGCCGCACTGACGCTCTAATGCCTGCCACTTAGCTCTTCAACTAGATGGGAGAGTGAGCCAGCCAGACATTGCAACTCCCCCCTGCAACTCTCGGTAGCATTTTGAAGGTTGCTCTTCTGACTCGATCTTCTTTCTCGTGTAAGGCTACGACAGACAGGAGCATAGCCTTTGTAGAATTGCTTGTTTAGTGCAGGGTTCTGAAACTAAGCTGGTGAGGGGGGTGCCATTTTTGGATTCTGAGAGGGTTAAGCCCTGGTGACGTGACTACTAAACGAGCTGATATGTGGAAGACTTCCCAAAAAAATCGTAGAATTGTGATGTTTCTCCCTTTTCAAACCTCCAGGTAAAACGGCAGATAAAAAGGCCACCCAATAAAGCATGCGCCGATGCCTGGAAGGAGCAGTGCAAGCAGTTGTTAAGCCTGATCTACGAACGTGAGGACTCTGAGCCGTTCCGACAGCCTGTGGATCTCTTTTCCTATCCCGTAAGGTTTTTTTAAAAAGTTTCTGTTTAATTCAGCAATCAGAAAACCCTGTAGGAAACTGAAACTGGGGACCACAAGGCTCAGTGACCAGCTGTGTGTGCAGCCTGCAGAGAGCTGCCTGATAAGTGCTAGAAGTCGAGTATGTTGAAACTGCCCCCCTCCACTCACTCATCCTACCCCTCCCCACGATCTTCTTAGAATCTGATATTTCACTATGCATTTCCCACTTACTTCCAGCCCTGTCTTTGCACTCCTAAAAACACCTGACTCTTGAAAAAAAAAGAAAAGAAACAATTCTCACATTCTGAATTCTGCCCCTATTTCCACATTCTGTGCCTGTTGCAGAATACACCTGCCCTGCCCATACCCGATCTGAAATGTGATTGGGAAGTATTGTTTGGTAACTTGGTCTTGCCATCTAGGGCACTGAAATCACCTTTGTCAACTTAAAAAAAAAGTTTCAACTTGGCCAAACCATGCGTGTGTGTGTGTTAAGTGCCATCAAGTTGCTTCCGACTCATGGTGACCCTATGAATTAATGACCTTCAAAACGTGAGCTTCCTTAAAATCCCTAAATATATGGGCAATTCCACGCCATCAAAAAGTGGCTCGTTTTGCATATGATTTAGTCCTTGCATGCGGAATTGTGTGTGAAAATGGTACCAGATGCACAGTGGTTTCCACGATTGGTGTTAGCCTCCAAACCAAATGCAGTGTACTGCTAGTGGACCCACTCTTCCTTTGTGAATTTCAGGTCCTCACTACAAATCTTGTAAGGCTGAAAGTTTATGCCAAACACAAAGTCACCCATTGGGGTTCATTGGAAGAGTGGGGATTTGAAACTGGGTCTTTCTGCCCTTACTCCAGCGCTCTAGCCACAGTAGCTTCTGCAGATTTTTTGATTTTATTTGATTGATTGATTGACTGATTGATTGATTTATACCCTGGCAAACCAGGCTCAGGGTGGCTTACAACAACAATAACCAATAAATATACACATATAAAAATGCAAATTAAAACATATAATCCTAATCTGAACGAATACAGTATAAATTGGTGCCCTGACTACATTCCTATAAGATGATGGTGGACTACAATATGGCATGATGATGATGGACTAAAATGTGGTAATAGGGAGGCTACCAGACATATAGCAGTCTCACAACTTCAAGGAGATTGGGACCAAAAAGGAAAGGAAAAGGGCAAGGAAGCCCAGCTAATATATAATACCTCAACCATAGGCCTGGCGGAACATCTCCATTTTACAGTCCCGTGGGTGCTTCTTTTTAAGTGATATATTATGATTTTGTTCAAAACTAGTTTTCTAATAAATGCTTAGAAATGTTTTTCAGAAAGCAGTTTCTGAGATTTACATTGTCTGATCCTGTCACTGCCAAAACACCAAATCATCAAGTGAGTGTACACAGTCAAAAGGCAATTTCTTGCACCTTGTGGACCTGTGGAGAAACATGTCTGGCGCTTCTCCATTGGTGAACCTTCTCCACAACCTACCTTTTGGCTTGCCTTCTCTTTGGGTGTTTGTGGAATGTTAGGTTTATCCACCGTTAACGTAATATGGTTTTGTAAACAATGGATTTTGGAAAACGTATCTCTTAGGGTGCACACAATGTTTGCTTAACCAACGCACCGCCATTTGTGGCATTACCCATTGACCATACATTCAATGATGTTCTCAGGATTACAGAGATATTGTAGATACTCCAATGGACTTCAGCACTGTGAAAGAAACATTGGAAGCGGGAAATTACAGGAACCCCCTTGAATTCTACAAAGACGTTCGTTTGATATTCTGCAATTCCAAAGCATACACTCCTAATAAGAAGTCGCGGGTAAGGTTCAATATTTTGTGATGACGGGAAGTCCCTGAGCTGACATGGGCAAATAAAGAAATTATATATGGGTATGGCAGAGGATGAGATTTTCCTTAATTTCAGTAAAAATTAAGCCATACGAAAACCTTTTATGTTTCTCAGAAAATTCCTTTATTCTAATAAAACTTGCAAAAATGCATCTGTTAATTCACACACGTGACATAAATCACTACTATGTTCTTTCAATTTTTCCCCAGATACTTGTAATATACTTTTTGGGGCTGGAATTTTAATTTGGCCCTAATGGCGTTATCAAACAACTTCTGTTCCTGCTCTTTGAGATGCTTATTGGCACGATCCAGCCAACGTTAAGCTCTTGTAAGCCTCACCGATAATGGTTAGAGAGTTAATTATGTGCTTTACCGTTGGACCAGAACCAACAGGTTCAAATTAAATCAAAAGCATTTCCATCTAAACATTAGGAAGAACTTTCTAACAGTTAGAGTGGTTCCTCAGTGGAACAGGCTTCCTCAGGTGGTGGTGAGCGCTCCTTCCCTGGAGGTTTCTAAGCAGAGGCTAGATGGCCATCTGTCAGCAATACTGATTCGATGAGCTTAGGCAGATGATGAGAGGGAGGGCATCTTGGCTTTCTTCTGGACATGGAGTAGGGGTCACTGGGGGTGTGGGGGAGAGGTAGTTGTGAATTTCCTGCATTGTGCAGGGGGTTGGACTAGATGACCCTGGTGGTCCCTTCCAACTCTATGATTCTATGATTTTGTGTGTGTGTGTTGAATATAGGGAATGGGAAAACCAGTTGCTTGATAACGCCATTGGTTTGTACCCTACCTTGCCACTCAGCAAAGTTTGAAGTCTTCCTCCAGCCTAAGGAGTTTTCTTTCAATGGGAGTGGCTCCTCCTCCAGTGGAAGAGCTCCTCTTGCTAGAGGCAGGCTGCTTAAGATAGATGAAAGGTTTCAAACTTTGCTGAGTAAAGTGGTAGGGTACAAGCCAAGAAGATCAAATTAATCATTTACTTAACAGTGAAAGTATAGGAAATTCACCATTCACTGCTTACCCTTTACTGTTCTCTCTGTTGGAACAGTAAAACTCCAACTCTGGTGGCTATATTCAGGATCATGTGACACAACATGTAGTGATCTGTACATGTGATATGTAAGTTACAAGTGTGTTTTTCAAGTTTTAATGTAAGAATGTACTGAAAATGACTCGCATTCACCAATGTGTTACACAGAGTACTTTTTTGCTATGGTAACCTGTTAAGCTACAATTTTCTTTATTTGTTTTTAATGTTAACATATTGGAGGTTCACTAGATTAAAATTTAACTCTGTAATTGGGTCAATATGTATTTTAATATCTGTCCAATATGCAGTTGCCATTAGGCATGTCTGCCATTAATTGAAGAAGAGGTACCTTTTTCACATTTAGCAGATAAGTGATCTTAACACTTTTCGATAGTGTATGAAGCATATTGGAGCAATGTGCCATCGCTTCATAATCTTTTGCACCTCTCAGTTTGGAGATCGATCCTTCGGATTTTCAACAGGAATACAACCCCCCCCCCCAAAAAAAAAAAAACCCCTGAGAGCTGTGTCTGGGTGCACAGTGAAGCTGTCCCTCTTCCTCAGCTGAGCCTTGGTCTGCCTCCAAGCCCTTTTCTCCCCTCTCAAGCTCCATGCTGAATGGTGTGCCTCCTTCCTCCAGGATCCTTGGTTATTCATTAAATTCACAGAGATTTATCTTAGATTGCTGTTAGGGTTGCCAGGTCCCCCCTCTCCACCGGCGGGAGGTTTTTGAGTCAGAGCCTGAGGAGGGAAGGGTTTGGGGAGGGGAGGGACTGCAATGTCATAAAGTCCAATTGCCAAAGTGGCCATTTTCTCCAGGCGAACTGATCTCTATCAGCTGGAGATCAGTTGTAATAGTGGGAGATCTCCAGCTAGTACCTGGAGTTTGACAACCCTGTGGATAGAGAGCGATGTTTGGATTAGGAGCCTCTGCTTCTCATCCCTCTCTTCCAGATCTACAGCATGACACTTCGTTTATCGGCCTTGTTTGAAAACCACATTAAAACTATCATTTCCGAGTACAAGTCAGCAGTGCAACATCAGAAGAGGAGAAGGCCGCGGCTACGGTACAGAAAACTACTCCGAAGCAGCAGCAGTTCTTCTAGCAGCAGGGCACCCAGGTAACAACACCGGCGCGTCCTACCAGTTTAACAATATGTCACAGTGGAGGGCCTGGCCCCTGTATATGTAACCAGCTCCGCACAATGTGACCACCCATTGTTGTTAGGATTTTACAAGCCCTGGGTTAAAAAATAAAATAGGAAGTAAACTCCTCCCCCAATTAATACCAGTATCTGTGCACACGTCCCAGAATGCAATTTGCTCGAGTATGTATGCATGAAAACTGGGTGGAAGATGATGGTGAGTGAGCTGGAGATGGTGCCAAGGAGGGTGATAGGGAGCATATGGAATTTTCTTCCCATAGTAATGAGGCTAGCCCTCATTATGATCACAACAGGGACCACCCATAGAAAGGCAGGGGTTTCTACACCCTCAGAGAAGTCCTCAAGTACACAATAAAATACGACTTTGTAAATTAAAAGGGAAAAAATAGCCAGAGATGGCCTGATGAGGACTGGACATGCTCTAGGAGGCATGGAATGTTGAGAGTTGTTGAGAGTCTGTTAAAGAGTGGAGGGAAGGGAAGTCAGTCTGCTGATGTCTATTATAATCACAACAGGGACCACCCATAGAAAGGCAAGGGTTTCTACACCCTAAGAGAAGTCCTCAAGTACAGAGTAAAATATGACTTTGTAAATTAAAAGGGGGAAAAATCCACAGATGGCCTGATGAGGACTGAACATACTGTAGGAGGCAGGAATGCTGAGAGAGTCAGATAAAGAGTGGAGAGAAGGGAAACTCAGTCTGCTGATGTCCCTGAGAAATTATGGAGGGGGGAATTTTGAGGTGTGTATGTGGGAAGGGGGGGTCCAAATTGTCCTCATTCAGGCAATCCCCTCAGCCAATTTGTTAATCAGTGTATCTAGCAACTACCTACCGACCTCACCAGTTGATGTCCGTACGGCATGTTCTGTACTTTGGTGAAAATAAATGAAAAGGAGTTTTAAGAAAGGGTAGCAAAGGAAGTGGAAAATGCCATATGCTTTATTTACTCCAGTACAAACAAGTATAGTCTTCCATAAAGAAAGACACAGAAGGGATAGTGTAGATATACTCCTGAGGTCAATATAGAATGTTGGTATATCAGACACTTCAGGAGTAACAAAGGCAGGAGGAGGGAAGCATGGTGTCTGAACTAGTCCCTAACTCTTCAGTATTGTAATTTTTTATTTATTAATTTGGATCCTTGAAATTAAGCTCCTTAGATTAAGCTGGTGATTTAGGGAAGTTGGACAATTCTTCATTGAGAATTGTGCATTCATTTTTCATGTCTTTAAGCCCCAAAAGAAAACAAAAACAACTGAAGATGCAGCCTAAAACCAACTTGGATACCTCACTGCCTTTAACTAGGACTAATTCTTCAGTTTCATCTCACGGTAAGTGGAATCCTAAAAGCTGCGGCTTTCGATGGCAAAGGCTTTTATTCAAGCTGTTAGATTCTGTAAGCATCACCAGTTGATCAAACCTGCCATGACCCCAAGAGGCAAGTTATGCTTCCTCTCTTCTTTTGTGTATTTAAGTGCTGTCAGGTCATAGACTAACTGTGGTGGTTTGCCATTGCCTTTTTCTGCACCACGACCCTGGTATTTCTTGGTGGTCTCCCATCCAAGTACCAACCAGGGCCATCCCTGCTTAGCTTCTGCAATCTGATGAGATCGGGCTAGCCTGGGCCATCCAGGTCAGGGACCTCTCTTCTTTTGCCCGTCCTGAAACTGCAGTCTGCCCCACCAGCTACATTTCACCCACTAGGGACCACCGTTGCCCACGTACCAGCTCAGCCTCACAAGGGATGGCTCATCTTAACCCAGGCAACCCTCTGCTTAATGCAGCATCAATCTAGAGCATCCCTGACGAGTGTTTGTCCAGCCTCTGCTTAAAGACCACCAGCGAGGGGGAGCTCACCACTTCTCTAGGTAGCTGATTCCACTGCCGAATAACTCTTACTGTAAAAAATGTTTTCCTAATATCCAGCTGGTACCTTTCCACCCTCAATTTAAACCCATTATTGCGAGTCCTATCCTCTGCTGCCAACAGGAACAGCTCCCTGCCCTCCTCTAAATGACAGCCCTTCAGATACTTAAAGGGAGCTATCATGTCCCCCCTCAACCTCCTCCAGACTAAACATTCCCATGTCCCTCAGCTTTTCCTCGTAGGGCTTGGTCTCCAGGCCCCTGATCATCCTCGTCACTCTCCTCTGCACCCAGTCTATTCTGTCCACATCCTTTTTGAAGTGAGGCCTCCAGAACTTGGTACTGTTCATTAGAATAGGTTTGCTTAAAAAAAGAAAGTTCTTGGGTAGTGAGACTTCGGCCTGAGCTCCTGAAGAACCACCGCCATCTAGAATAGGCAGTACCAACCTAGAAGGACCAAAGGTCAGGCTCAGGCTTGGTGTAAGACAACGTTATCCGTTCAAGGGGTTTCCTTAGAAACGTCTTCCCCTGCATTCTCTTGCTCAGACCCTTTTGCTAGCCTGTTCCTCAGCCTGCTCCCTTTTCTTTTCATTTCATTTCATTTCATTTCATTTCTTTTCTTTTCTGTTTCCGTTGCCGAGCTAGTATTAAGTTTTATTTCACTCAAAGTTTCAGATACTACCGAGGAACTGCCAGGCTCAGCTGCTGCTGAAGATATGGAAAGCCAGCCGTCCTCCTCTGGTTCCAACAATCAGAATCGTAGTCGAAATAATGTTGAGCCGGGGAAAAACAGGCCAGTCCGAAATAAATCCACTCCAGTCAAACAAGGTAGGAAGCTGTGAAAAGAAATGCCTTCTTTTTTCCTTTTATTGTGATGACATAATAAACCTTTGTTAATTCTCCCCCTCCCCATGACCCAAAATTCAGTAGGCACCAGGCTTGGTGGATTTTAAGCACCAGGTGGAAATATTATTTTCCCAGTTTTGTTTGTTTGTTTATGAAGGTATTTGCGGGGAGGGGGTGCATGCTATTTTTTCCTGGTCTTGGGTTCAGTCAAATTGCACAGTAGCCTCGGGGGGGTTTTTTTGTTTGTTTTTTGACTTTTCTCTTAATTGCTAGGTATTGTTCCTTACGAATGACTTTATTGCTGCTAGATGTAGTGGCAGTTTTACTAAGGATTGTCTTGTTGCTGGCTACTCTTGCTTATTTCAGTTATTATTTTCAATTGCTTATTCCGAAGCTAATCTTAGTTGAAAGAGACGAGCTAAATGTTGTAAACAAAATATGAAATCTGGTACTGCATGGAAAGTCAGCAAAGCAGGTAAATATTGATCCTTGGACTGCTATTAATTCTTTCTTTGAGTTCACAGTTGCTTGCATTGAGATTTTGTTGAATGGCCGCCTTAGAGGATGCACTGGCAACAGCCACTCATGTATGAGAAATGTATTCGTTCTAATAACAGATCTCTTTCATGTAGCAAGGAACATTTCTTTTCCCTAAAAGCTGAGGCTTAACCATGCTGCAGTGCTGGTGACAAATCAATGTATATAAATAATATATATATATATATTCTAATCTCTATAGATCAGCCTCCTGATAAGCCCCTCACAAATGGTGACAGGAGGGAACCGCGGGCAGCAGTCAAGAGAAAGTTGTCAAGTGCATCAGAAGAAGATGAGCACACCGGGGAGGAAGAAAAGGGAGAACAAAAGGAAAAACCAGGTTTATCCTCCTCGGAAAGCGGGGATTCAGGTTCGATCTCAAGTTCTGAAAGCAGATGTGGCTCCGATTCAGACTCTGAATCAAGTGGTAGAACAGATCAGGACTACGTCGATGGAGACCATGACTACAGCAAATCCGTACAAGTGAAACCAAGGAGGAAACTTCGACGGAGCATCTCCAATGGGCAAAGGAACTGGCAAGGCAGAGGGACTGGGAGGAGGGGGAGATGGGGCCGGTGGGGCAGGTGGAGCAGAGGAGGACGAGGCGGTAGGGGAGGACGAGGCTGTGGCCGAGGAAGACGAGGAGGAGGCAGGGGAGGAAGAAGAGGACGAGGGAGAGGAGCCTCCAGAGGAGCCTCCAGAGCCAAGAGGCCACGTCTCGCCGACGATGAGTTTGAGAACCTTTTCGGCGGACGCTTCAGCGAGAACACGCTCGGCGGGCGGTTTGGCAGGCCGCCTCGAATCAAAACCAGGAACGAAGGCAGGCGGACCGTTTTGTATAACGACGATTCCGACAATGACGCTTTTGTGCACACCGAGGATCCCCTGAACCTTGGTACTTCCAGGTCAGGCAGGGTACGGAAAATGACAGAAAAGGCCAGGGTCAGCCATCTCATGGGATGGAATTACTGAGAAGTGGGGGACACCGTGAACGTGAACGAAGGTGTTAGGACTTCAATGGCCTTCTATTGCAGGGAGTTTGCCAGAAAAAAGAATCTACTAAGCAGATTGTGTGTGGGGGGTGGGGACTCCGCTCACGTATTTTCTGTGGTGCTTTTCCATTTTATTCATATGGTTTTTTTGTGTGTGATTGAAGACTTCTGATTGCCACACCTTCTTGGCCAAAAGAAGCCTTATCCATAAGTTCTTCCCCCATTCTACATGTCCGTTTTGTCACCGGACCATGACATTGAATCATGATTACGAAGTCTCTCCTGGTTGCTTTTTGTTTTGTTTTGTCCTGGGGGAATTTTGTGTGTGTGTGCGTTAATAGCAACAGCACCTTCTTACAGAGTTTTGAAAAACATTGTCTGCCATCATGAATTCCTTACACACCGTTAATAATTTTTGCACAATACGCCGATCCTAAAGGCAGCTATAAAATGTTTACAGTTTCTCTATTGTGCGAAGGATCTGGATTATTTAAAATCTTCCCAGGCCAAACTTCCATGAATCTGCGCAGAACTAAAACACATTCATACATGGGTGTCTTGATATGCTTTCCCCCATTGGTTTTTAGTTTCATGTTTTAAAAGAGATAAAAGGGTTGGTGCCTTGTAAATATGTAGCAGACCTTTGATGTGAGAAGTCTAACATGTGCATTAACATTATTATTTAAAAAGGAATACTTGAGAATGATGACTATCTAGATACAAAGGTGCCAAAGGGCAGAAGTTCTTTACGTCTATTTTCTTTCCACTGCCTGGATATTTTTATAGCATTAATAGAGATCGCCACTGAAATGTTAGCATCAATATTACAACGTCTTCTCTTCATGGTCATCTTTTTTTTCTGTAGGAAATTTTCTGACTCACATTATTGCAGTCGCACTATTGGAGGAAAGGCAGTGAGTTTTCTGACAGGAGCAGAGCTGCTCCCAACACTACAAAACAAATAATTGGTGAGGGAGGTGTGCGAACTAGGGAGTTCAAGCAGTCATGCTCAAGACACCTTCTACAGATTACTTGTCAGTTGGGCTTTGCACCGCCCTGCCTACTTGCGGCGTAGTTCTGTTTCATAAATGTATCCTTAAAACATTAACCATAGTTGTTAACCTTTTTTGCAACTTTGCTGAGCCACTTAACACGAGCAAGGTCCCGTACTGCATGTTTTTAAACCATAATAACGTCTCAGATCATGTGCTCAGTGTGCCCAGAGATTGATGTTTGGCAGGAGAGCCCCAGTGCTCATGCGCACCCAGTTCTCATCCTTTCAGGTCTTCCCCATTCACATCAGGGAAGGGAGCCAATTTAGGCGATGGCCATTCCTTTTTGCAGTGCCAACTGGACACCTCAATTGCAGTGAAGAAGGAAGCCCACAAATGTGAGGGGTTCCAAGGATTTCTATACAGGGATGCTGGCGTATGGTTTAATGACAATGTTGAAAAATAATTTGGTGCGCTAATTACAGCAGTGATTAACAGTGTTTTAATGTACCTGATGCTAAGGGAGGTCGAGGGTCAGAGGACCCTTTTCTTAGCCACCTTAGCTAATTGAAATGCATGTCACCTTTTGAAATTCAATCAAATCTCATTTTCCTGATTTTGTAGTTCAGAATACCAGGGATTGCTCAAGTGACAGGAAGCTAAAAAGAGAGAGAGAGATAAAGTTCACACAGATCTCTGCATAAATCATTGAGCAGGCATAATTGGTTAGTGATTTTGACAAACCTTCCCCAAGACAGTTGCACTGTATGTAATGTCACACCTACACCCATACAAAAGGGAATGTTTCTGATCTTCCGTAATATGAATATCAGAAATTAGGCAAAATGGAAAGCACTTTGCCAAATTGCTGTTTTGTTAGAACAAACCAACCATTTGCATTAATGAAATTAATAAAATGTAAAAAAATGTACTTGTATACAGCCAATTTTTAGACGCAGATCATGTGGCTGTGTTTAGTACACAGGTCCCAATTCAGCCGTCTCTTCTAGGCTTGGGAGCTCTAAGGTGTGCCCGAAGCTTTCCTACCTCCAAAATATTCATTTGGGCTTTGATCCTGCATGCACGCAAATCTGCTGCCTCCGCTGAAGCTAGTGGGACAGTCCTTAAGAGCTCCATCTTTGCATTTGATGCATACGGAACTCTGGCTTGGGAATCTCGAGTACAGTCTTCAGGTATATGCGCCAGCCTGGTTGTGAAGTTAAAGAAAACATTTTTAGCATTGGCAGCCTCGTCCTCTTTTAGGTCAGTGTGGCTGTCTTAGTTCCAAGCCTGCATGGGTTACTGCACCTGCTGTGGGAACAAATAGCATTACCCTAAAACAATTGCCATCCTGAACTCCTGGAGCATGAAAGGAATGTAACAGTTTCACTGAGCTGTCCATTATTGGTGTATTCAGCATGGAGTGATAAGGCATCTGAGAACCCTCCCCCCCCCCAGTTTTGTGAAATATAAGTGCATTTTGGCAACATTTGGAATATGGCAAAATGGTTTCACTGTCTCTCTTGTTTAGCAACGTAGTGTTAGAATAGCAGCAAAACAAATCCTTTGGTTGTAATATAAGTATTAACTGGATATGTATTTGTAGCTGATTGAGAGCTAGCCGGCAGGGGTGTTGTTGCAAGGGGGCCAGCAACCATAAAGAGTGTGTTGCACATGAAAATCTTTTGTAAACCCATGGGGGCATTTTCTGCATCCTTTTTCCTCGTCTCCAAGTTCCTGTTTTGTTGGGGGGGGGTAAAGTTCTAGACGTGTTTTGCTTCCTCTGGTGGTCAATTCGATACCACACCTGATTTTTCAAGGGTAAAAAGCTGCTGCTTAAATCAGCAGGGAAATAAGCTAGAGTTAATCTTCTGCTATATCAAATGGACCACTAGAGGGAGAAAAATATGTGCGGAACTTTAAAAACCCTCCAAAGAATTGGGAAGATGAGGAAAAAGAGAATGCGGAAAAGGAAAAAGAGAGGCTGTGTTTTGCATTGGGTTATTAATTTTTTAAATCGAAGATTCCCCTATGCCACATTTTTTGGTTTTCACTGTTATTCTTCAAGGATGTCTTCCATGTTGTGGGTCAACTCTTCATTTGAATAATTTCCTGTCAAATACTGAATTGAGGCTGGGCCACGCAGTAATGTTTAAGGAATTCGATTTTGGCCTGGAACTAGCAAAAACTAAACTAGCTGCTGGTACTCTAATTACCCCTTCCATGTGGGTGGTCTGAATGTGTCGTGGCTTCACACTGGCAAACTGAGATCTGAATCATCCCTGTGAGTGCAGGGGTGCAGCCGGTGACAGCCTCTTGCAAGTTCAGGTGGGCCGGCCAGCCTCCCAATTTGAGCAGCACTGCAGAGCAAATGTTTGGATTCCAAAATTCCAGATAATGCCTCATGAAATTGGTTTTAAAGCATTCCTTTTTCAGAATCAACATTGAGAACTGTCGAAGGCATCAATGCAACCCTGAGCAAATGCTAAAAGCAGCAGCGCCATGTTCTCTCCACCCAAAACTGGAAACTGTACTAAGCATTACAGTATGTCCTCCAGTCAAACAGTGGCTTTGTTCTGGTCTGTGCTTGTGACAGAACGGAGTGGTCGAACCTGGGGATGGTCATGTGGATTGTACCCTTTCAGGCTGCTGGTAGCAGCGCACTTTTAGAACGCACCTTCATGCAAGAACAAAGCATCCCTGCGAGCAAACAGCTCACACCTGACGAGAGGCTCTAGGCCAGGCGACTCGGCGCTGCATGGTTTTGTATTTGCAGGAAGATTTCGGTTGTCTTGTTAAACATGACAGCATTTGAACTCCCCCCCAGCACCCTGAAGGGGTACAGTTCATTCTACCGTCTCATTCCTGCCTTGTCTTTTGCATGTGTAGACACAGAGGGGCCGCCCCGTGTTCTTTGTACACTTGAAGCAAAATCATGAACGATTGTACGGCCCAAACCCGAGAAGCAAATATAGCCCTCTTGTGCTCGTGTGAGAAACAGGCTGCTGATTGCTTGCACTTGCTTGGCCTTTGTCATTTTAGCAGGCTTCTGCACTTCTGATGAATGAATGACATGGGCCGAATCTTTAAGTTCTCTCTGCTTTGCAGTTCTGCTTGCAACCAAAGAAAACCCCGGCCAGAAAGAGGAGCAGACCAAACAAACGGTGCCTGCTTCTTGCTCCTTTTTTTCCAAAGGCAGCGCACAAATATCCGTTCTGAATGCCTGTGTCATTCTCCAATTTGCTTTGCCTGCTGATTTGAATGTCTGCGTAACTTCTACTCTCTTTTCTTGTGACGTTTGGCCTTGAGCAGAGTGCCCAGCTGCAAAACTTCAAATTCCAACTTAACTCCTTGACTTCCCCGATTATGACGGCATTTCGTTGTTGTTTTTCTTCCATTCTCTGCTGCCTCTTCCCAGCTTTCTTCTTTCTCGAACCTCAAAGCTTGTTCTTGGCTGTGAACTCGGAAATGGCCTAACTTATCATTCTAACTGGCAATAACTGAATAACTTACTGTACTGATGCCAAATTGTGCTGGACAATAAACCTTCCAAAGGGAAAAGTATATCTAGAAAATGGAAAATCATACTGGGTTTCATTAGCAGATGGTGAGCTATTAGATCAGAGTTGGTTTAAGTGGTCCCACAAAGAGGTCACAGCTCCATTACACTTCTTGACCATCGAAAACTTGGCCTTCGTGATAATTACCAGGAGTGAATGGAATTGTTCCATTTTGTCTCAGTTGCTCATCGCATAAGAGATTGCCTGGCTGTAATTTATTCAGCATACAGGTTGTTGCTGCAGTTTTGAGGCTCGGGCGGGGGAACAATCTGACCCCTGCATTTTGGAAGTAGTTTTCTAACCGGACGGTAATTAGCATCTCGAGCAACAACAAGTGCAGTGTGAGGAAATCTGTTTTCCCCGATTTGAGGGTCACCTACCTGCTTCCAGGCTAGGGGTAGCTTTGGCGTTTTACGTACATACAACCATCCAGTACCATCTGAGCAATATGGGATGCTTGATCTGAAACCTGTTGAATGCTTTGCTGGACTTTTGAAGTCGGGAGGTCTCCAAACGGAATACGTTTTTAATTTCTGTGAAAGCATTTTGTCAGCAAGAGGTGCGGAGGCTTAGCTTGTGACATTGTGCATGCTCTCATAAAGGAAAGATGTGAGCTTCCTAGGGCCCCCTCTTCCAGCTTTTCTTCTTTGCATCACCTGGCATCCCTCCTGGAGGAACCAAGGGTCCCAAAAGCCTTGCTGTGAACCATCTGGACTCCTTGCACAAAGTGGTTCCTTCACATATACCACGTAGTCTTACCATAGCAAGCCTTTTTCAAGGATCTCAGCATTTTGTTTGTGTGCAGGGGACACAATGCTTACAATATCCTGAGTCTGTTTGGGCATAGTTGAGATTTTTCAGCAGTAATCCTGATCGTTTAAAGATGTGTGATTTGTTGTTTTTTTACAAGATGGATTCAAAATAAAACAGGTTCACATGAATAGTTTATTTACTGCAGCTGTGTGATGAAAAGGGGAATGAGATATAGAGAACCTTACTGTACCAAGAATTGCTTCTATTTGGTGTGTTTCATAACGTTAATACTTTTTTAAAAAAAATACATGCATTGGTTTCTTAATTTATGCTACAAACATCATAAAAACTTTTTATAAAAATAGTTAAATATTTATAAGACCCAAGGCTCTGCTAACCACCTAAGAGTGTTCAAATAGTATACATATCTGGGGAGTTATCATGTTTTTAAATATATATGTGTATATATATATGTTGTAAGCAATTGCATTTTACAGGAGTTAACTTTCAAATATAACTGTATCAAATGTTTACATTTTTAAAAAAGGATTTTTAAAAAATAATTTTGGCGGTATCAATCTGCAGTGTCCTTAGCAATTGTTAAGGAATCATCCAAACACAAAAAGCAGTTGAACATGTACAGTTTAATATATTGGGTATGGGCCCACAGAAAAATTCATATAGCTCTGGGGAGGGAAAACTGGCGACAGTCCATGTTAAATGCGACTTGCGCAAGGCGCATGAAAACGACCAGAGGTGCTCATGTGGTGCTTTGCCTTGGCACGCTTCATTGATTGTAAAGGAGCATGGAAAGAATTTCTGCCGGACTGCGACCTTGTATTTTTCCAGCGGAATTTGCTGTCATGGCCTTAACCTATAGTATTTTATCAGATGGTGCTTATAAATACATGTTTTATGCATGGATGTGGGTACGTTATATCTGATATTAAGCAAACTGGAAACCATGTAATAATTTTTGCTGTGTACCAGCTATGAAGTCTGTGCATTTCCCACCCTATATTAATAGTACAGGGAACAGAAATAATAGTCTTTTTAAAGTTGTGGCTCCTGCCTTGCCTGTCTCCACCCCCACCCCACCCCCCGGAAGGTGCGTGCTTGGAATGTGGTTGAATGAAACTGTTGTCAGTATTCAAAAGTGTGTTAATAATGGACCGTTTCTGTTGAAGTCTCGACATTTGTTGCAGTTTCACATAGTTTGGCAAGTTCCCACCAAGTTCCCCCTCCTTATATTAAGTGATATTCATTAATCTATCAGGTTTCTATAACCAAGGATGCTCTTTGTTAATTCCCCCCCCCACTCTGCCCAGAGATACCTGATGCATATTTGCCATCTATAACAGCAAACATTTTGGTTTAGAAATATCAGTTTTTTCCCTTGAGCTCGGAAGGCGTGGCAAAGCCATGTGCCCAAAGCCCTCTTGTATCTGTCTTACGTTATCTCAAAAATGTAAAATTCTCCACCAAAAATAATAATAATAATGAAGGGGAAGGGGAGGTGTATAAACCCAGATTTGAGCTGATGCTGTCTTGCTTCTGTTTTTTATTTCAGGGGATGCTATATGTTCATATCTTTACATCCGCTCTCTCAGGTCCCTTTAAAATGAAATGCTTCAGGGATTTTTAATGCCACGCGAGGATGGCAGACCAAATGTAATATTTATATGCAATGAGCTATTAGTTTTTTGTATTGTAAAAAATGTAAATTTGTAAATAATTTTTCTAGAGGGATTTTGTTTGGGAGGGGGTCTGGGGGGGAGTTGCTTAATGTAATTTAGGCTGTTTCATTTTCCAGCTGTGGGATTATCTTAATTAAAAAAAAAAAACCTCCAGCCTTTTCATCTTTGTTTTGTATTTCATTAATATGGTACATGCAAAAGAAATAGAAAAGCAGCCCTATTGAACCAGACCAGAGGACCATCTGGTCTAGTATCCAGTGTGGTGTAGTGGTTAAGAGCAGTGGTTTGGAGTGGTGGACTCTGATCTGGAGAACCGGGTTTGATTCCCCACTCCCCCACATGAGCGGCAGATGCTAATCTGGGGAACTGGATTTGTTTCCCCACTCCTACACGTGAAGCCAGCTGGGTGACGTTGGGCTAGTCACAGCTCTCTCAGCTCCACCTACCTCACAGGGTGTTTGTTGTGGAGAGGGGAAGGGAAGGTGATTGTAAGCTGGTTTGATTCTTAAGTGGTAGAGAAAGTCGGCGTATAAAAACCAACTCTTCTTCCCACAGTGACTCATTAGATGCCACTAGGAAGCCCATAAGCAGGGCATGGTGGCAATAGCTAATCTCCTGCTCCTCCGTGTTCAGCCACTGGTATTCAAAGGTAGACTGCCTCAGAACATAATTCCACTTTTTGTCTATGGGAAATGTCCATTGATTAGCTCCTAGTCCCATGAACAGTCTTTGATTTGCACAGTTTAAGCTTGCAACCACCACTGCGTCTTATTTAGCTGTGTGTGTGTAAAGCACTGTCAAATCGCAGCCAACTTATGGCAACCCAGTAGGGTTTTCACAGGTAGAGACTCACAGAGGTGGTTTGCCATTGCCTTCCTCTGCAAAGCAACCCTGGTATTCCTTGGTGGTCTCCCATGCAAGTACTAACCAGGGCTGATCCTGCTTAGCTTCTGAGAACTGATGAGATCCGGCTAGCCTGGACCATTCAGGTCCGGGCCATTTATTTAGTTATACCATTTTTAATCCACCTTTCTCTAATGAGAAAGTCTCGTGGCTGGGTATTCCATAACTTAATTACACAGCATGTGAAGTACTTCTTTTTGCCAGTTCTGAACTCGCTTCCAGGCAGCACTGTTGAGTGATCTCACATTTGTTAATATTATGTTGTTAACTTCCCTTCACATCATCCAATGAGTTAAGAATTTAAGAAAAGCCATGCTGGTTCAGACATGCGGTTCCTCTAGCATCCTGTTCCACACAGTGGCCAACTCGTCCTGGAGAGCCAACAAAGAAGAGTTAGTTTTCATACCCTGCTTTTCTCTACCTTTAAGGAGTCTCAAAGCAGCTTACAATCACCTTCCCTTCCCCACAACAAACACCTTGTGAGGCAGTTAAGGCTGAGTGAGTTCAGAGAGAACTGTGACGAGTCCAAGGTCACCCAGCAAGGCTGTGTGTGGAGGAGTGGGGAATCAAACCCGGTTCTCCAGGTTAGAGTCCACCGCTCTTAACCACCACACCACTCTGGCACAGAGGCCAAGGCCTTCCCTTGATGTTGCCTCCTAGCACTGGTCATCAGAAGTTTACTAGCTCTGGATGTGGAGGTTGCCTTTAATCATGGCCAGGAGCCTTTGAGGGACCCATCCACCATGATTCTATCTAACCCCCTTTTGAAGTCATCTATGCTTGGAGTGAATGGCAGTGAATTCCGCAATTTAGTTACTAGACAAGTAAAGAAATGTTTTCTTTTATCTGTCCTGAATCTACTGCTGACTCAAGGCCATCTGTTTGCTGCCTCTGAATACAGATGTTTAATTTAACCACCTTTAGGCTTCCTTGGTCACCCAATGGGGTGCAGGTGGCATTGTGTACAAACTTCCGTTTTTGGCATAACTACCAATGTCTCTTTTCAGCTGGGAGATGGCATGGTACTGTTCTTTAAAAAATATTTGAGTCCTGTGCCGTATTGAATCATGGGAGCAAACCCTTAATCTGCTTTTTATGCATTTATTTGCTTCATTTATACCCTGCCTTTCTCCCCTACTACTTCATTTATACCCTGCATTTCTCCAGATGGGGACCCAAAGTGGCTTACGTTGTTCTCTTCTCCTCTGTTTTATCCTCACAGCAACCCTGTGAGGTAGGTTAGGCTGAGTGTGTGTGGCTGGCCCAAGGTCACCCAGCAGGCTTCCAAGGCAGAGGATTCAAACCTGAGTCTCCCGAATCCTAGTCCAGCACTCTAACCGCTACACGCTGAATTGACATGTTCAATTGAACTAATAGCCGGTTCCTACTTAATGAGGGGGTTTAACACCCTCCAATTTTGGTTACAATTTGGCATTATTTACAAGCTTTCTCCAAGAACATTTTTTTGCTTTTTTCAGACTTGTTATCCCAATGTTCGCTGCGCCTGATTGTATTGCCTTTTCTGCTTGTCAGCATTTTGCCCTTTTTGTTTCTGAACGTTAACTGGAGTTCAGATAAAGCGGTGCCGACCCCCCATCCTCCAAATGGCTTTTTATAGATCCTCAAGAAAACCAATAACACACTCTGATATTGTGCAGCCGACACTACAAGCTACAGAGAACTGTCGGGAATGGTGAAGTTTTATTTATTGAAGTATTTATACCTTGCCTTTCTTAAATTTCTCCAAGTGGGAGGAGGGGTCGTGTACAACCTATACAGACCAAAATGCATTAAAAACCCATTGATACTAAGGTAATCAACAGCTCATCAGTCAAGTGAACATCAAGCATGACCCCTTAACGGTTCTCTTATGACCGTTTTACAGCTGCTCTCAGAGAGACAGACGGCAGCCCAAAATCTTCAGTGGAGCCTGTTCCAGAGCATTAAGTGGTAATCCTCAGCCTGAAACCCATGCGTGTCATGATGGGTAGAGTTGCCAACCTCCAGGTGCTATTACAATTGATGTCCAGTCGACAGTGATCAGTTCCCCCGGAGAAAATGGCTGCTTTGGACTCTATGACATTATACCCTGCTGAGGTCCTTCCCCACCCCAAACCCCACCTCCTCCACATTCCACCTTTACAATCTCCAGGTATTTCCCAACCTGGAGTTGGCAACCCTACTTAGAAGCCTTTTAGACCCGTATAAGTCGTATAGCTTTTATCCTGGTTATTCCAACCTCCCTTACAATATACCTTTAACAATGTTATTTTCTTTTTTTAAAGAGTCATATTTGGTTCTGTACATTTACAGCCAGAGGTTGCAGATCTATGGACTATAGTCCATAAGGTTGCCAGCTCCAGGTTGGGAAATACCTGGAGAGTTTTGGGGTGGAGTCCAGGTGAACTGATCTCTATTGGCTGCAGATCAGTTGTAATAGTGGGAGATCTCCTGCTACTGCCTGGAGGTAGGCAACCCTAATAGTCCAGTCTCTACACTCTACTGGCTCTGAATTCCACATGAATCAAGACTGCCACCAAAGTACAGTCCCTTCTGTGTCCATGAGCTGTGTGAATTACAAGCATTTTTATACAGGTAGCAGACCATGTGATCGGATCACTGTACCATCTTCTAAAAAGGAGAATACAAATTGTATTTCCACTTCAGATGCAATCAATTGGTTTCCCACTCCCTTATTAAATACCAATGATAGAGCTGTTTAAATAAGGGTTTCCTCCTACGCACCCAACATTTGCCTCCTTTATTAGACTTGATTGTGCTATCACAAATGTAGTCTAAGAACTTCTTTGCTGGATAATTTCCTTGGTAACTTGTTGTGAAATCCCAAATACAGGATGGTGGCAGAGAGGCACAAGTTTTTTTTTCTTTTTAAAACTTCTTGGTGGAAAACTTTACAGCATTTTTTAAAACTCAACTCTCAGCTTAGAGACCAACAAAATTTTCAAGGTATAAACTTTCAGGGTATAAACCTTGCTTGGAGCTTTGACTTGTCAAAAGCGTATACATCCAAAATCTTATTTTTCTGTGGAGGGGAAAAAAAATCTGTCTTTTGGGCCAAGAGGGTAGAGCATCTGCTTAGCATGCAGAAGGTCCCAGGTTCAATCCTCGGCATCTCCATTTAAAAGGACTAGGCAAGTAGGTGATGTGAAAGACCCTGAGACCCTGGAGAGCCGCTGCTGGTCTGAGTAGACAATACTGACTTTGATGAACCAAGGGTCTGATTCAGTGTAAGGCAGCTTCGTGTGTTCATGTGTTCAACACCCAGCCAGACTCTGCCAGGGAAAGCTTCACCCCATCCAAGGACAAAAGGACAGTTGCCTGAAGGACCCCACCCTTACCAACTGTCAACACTTTTACCCAGGACTGGAAAGTTATTGTAAGTCATGTAGGGTTGCCAGCTCCGAGTTGGGAAATACCTGACGATTTTGGAGGTGGAGCCGGAGGAGGGCAGGGTTTGGGGAGGGGAGGGACTTCAATGGGGTATAATGCCATGGAGTCCACCTTCTAAAGCAGCTGTTTTCTCCAGGTGAACTGATCTCTGTCACCTGGAGATCATTTGTAATAGTGGGAGATCTCCAGCCACCACCTAGAAGTTGGCAACCCTAAAGTCAGACACTATATATGAAGAGGTGGAATCAGGTATTTCATTGCCCCATGCAAAGCAAGTCCCTGATTTCCTGGGCTTGGGCCTCACAGCAGCCCAAATGGCATTGCCAACCATGCCCCCTGCTGCTGGCGGCTGGGATAGGGTTGCCAAGTGCTCGGTGGTGGCGGGCAAACCCCCGCCAATCCACCCCGCTGCCCACCGACCAGCTGAGGATCGGTGGCCAAACGTGCAGGTACGCCTGCACGCCATGGCACGTCACTTCCGGTTTACAACCGGAAGCACAGCATCGCGAGGGGCCTTTTCCTGTGAGTTTGAGTGGCAAAGGGCCCCTTGCGATGCGGCACTTCTGGGTGTAAACCAGAGGTGCCCAGCGTGTGATCCCCTCAGCTCTGCCCCCAAAGCCTCCCGCCGGAGGAGAAGAGGGACCTGGCAACCGTAGGCTGGGAGCCAGCCCAGCCCCCAGAGGGTGTTGGCTATGATCCTCATGTAGGTTTGCCAACTTTTAGGTGGGGCCTGGAGATTTCTTTGGATTACAACTGATATCCAGACGACAGAGACTGGAGAATATGGCCCTGGAGAATATGGCTGCTTTGGAGGATGGACTCTATGGCATTGTACCCCACTGAGTTCTCTACAACCTAGTGTAGGGTTGCCAACTTTGGGTTAGGTAATGCCAGAGGATTTGGGGGTGGAGCCAAAGGAGCATGACATTTGAGGAAGGAAAGAGCTCAGCAATGATGTAATGCCATATCCACCCCCCAAAGGAGCCATTTTCTCCAAGATAACTGTTTTATGTAGTCTGGAGATCCATAGTAATTCCAGTAAATCTCTAGGTCCTTCCTAGAGGTTGGCAACCTTCATTGGGACCCATTGGTTGGGAAACAGTGATCTAAATGCTCTTGGGGGCAGGGCCTGTCTATTTGTGCTTTTGTGATTCTCCACACCGAGAGTGCTGTATAACATGATGATGTTGATTAGAAGAAGAAAACACCCAGCTTAGGCAAGAGTGGATTTCCAAGAACGAATTCAGAACATGAGTGCCAGCCCTCCGCCTTCCTGCTTCTAATATTCAATTGCCGGTAACCTTGGATCAGATATTTTTTCCAAGTTGTCATGTAACAGGATACAGTTCATTCAACCAGCTTCTGAGGTTGTTGGCGGGCGGGGGGTGGGGGTGGGGAGAACAGCTAATATGTAGCCTTGTCTTTTAAATCCAGGTGGGCTGGTTCCTCAAGCAACCAGCATTAGGGGTGCAGTGAGGGGGTGCATGTTCTGAAAAATGTCTGTTTTTCTATGTCTGTGCTATTGTGCTCAGCAGTGATATATTTGGTGACATGTACAGGGCAGTTGCACATGTATGGATCGCATTAGGGTCGTCAGCTTGCAGGTACTAGCTGGAGATCTCCTGCTATTGCAAGTGATCTCCAGCAGATAGAGATCAGTTCACCTGGAGAAAATGGCCGCTTTGGCAATTGGACTCTATGGCATGGAGTCTCTCCCCGCATCAAATGCCTGCCTCCTCAGGCTCTGCTCCAAAAACCTCCCACCGGTGGTGAAGAAGGACCTGGCATAGGGTTGCCAGGTGCCCGGAAGTGACACGCACGTGCGCACAACCCCAACCTCAGCCCCATAGCCTCCCGCCGGAGGAGAGGGGGGTCCTGGCAGCCCTAACTAGGTTTGCATATACCAGTGTGGTATAGTGGTCACAGCACCATTAACCTGGATCTTAACACACACACACCCCCGGTGAGATCCATGAAACTTGGCAGGCATTCAGATCATGGGAGGGTGTCAAATATTTAAGCTTTGTGACAAGGGTTACCAACTTCCAGGCATGGCTGGTGATCTCTCGGGCTTACAACTGATCTCCAGACAACAGAGATCAGTTCACCTGGTGAAAATGGCTGCTTTGGAAGGCGGACTGTACGACATTATACCCCACTGAAGTCCCTCCCTTCCCCAAACCCTGCCCTCCTCAGGCTCCACCCCCAAATGTCCAGATATTCCCCAACCTGGAGTTGGCAACCCTATTTGTGCCAGCTCTTTCCCTTGTGCTTCCTGACAGCTAGTGGACAAGAGTTGGTTTATAGTGCTTACCCCACCCTGAGGGTAAATTCCCAGATCCTTAATTTTCTCTCCCAGGCACTTGACACCCAGCAAATAGGAATCAAGCCTAACATGAAGAAATTGTCTGCTGGCAGGGTTGCCAACCTCCAGGTAGTGTGTGGGGAAAAGGCACCTCTATGCTAGTACCTGCATTTGGAATTCAGCATAGATGCGAAAAGATTAAACAAAGTGCAAAAAACTTGATGTTGCTACACACTTATTCAAACCACAAAGGTGATACAATGGATGAAAACATGATGAACATGAACAACAACAATGTGACTTAACAAAGAAGAACATACAAAAGCAGTTCATACACAATCCAAAGGCAAATGCCTTTTGAAAAATGGAAGTCAACAGTCCTTAGTAAGGTAAGTATTCATAACATGTACAATCCAAAGGCAGAAGCCTTTTGAGAAGAAAAAGTCAACAATCCTCTTACCTTATTAAGGATTGTTGACTTTTTCTTCTCAAAAGGCTTCTGCCTTTGGATTGTACATATTATGAATACTTGCCTTACTAAGGACTGTTGACTTCCATTTTTCAAAAGGCATTTACCTTTGGATTGTGTATGAACTGCTTTTGTATGTTCTTCTTTGTTAAGTCACATTGTTGTTGTTCATGTTCATCATGTTTTCATCTATTGTATCACCTTTGTGGTTTGAATAAGTGTGTAGCAACATCAAGTTTTTTGCACTTTGTTTAATCTTTTCGCATCTGTGCTAACCTCCAGGTAGTGGCTGGAGATCCCCCGCTATTACAACATCTCCAGCCGATAGAGATCAGTTCACTTGGAGAAAATGGCCGTTTTGACCATTGGACTCTATGGCAGTGAAGTCCCTCCCCTCCCCAAACCCCGCCCTCCTCAGGCTCCACCCCAAAAACCTCCCGCCGGTGGCAAAGTTTGACCTGGCAATCCTAAACCCAACCCTAGATCACCCCCCCAGTTCTGTGCTTATGAAGCATTCATAAGCAAGGCGGTTCTGTATTCTGCATCTAGTGAACCTCCTTCTCGCCATGTCCTTGGCAATATTTGCTGAGACCTTTCTTTTGCAATGCTTACAGCTATCTAGATAGCACATGTGCAACCTGTGTGGACCCTTACCACTGGGTAGCCCAGTCCAACCCTAACCTGGCAACCCTAACCTGGAGGTGTCTCTCCCGACATCCATCTTGCTCTTCTGTGCAACTTTCCTCCCGAGTGTTGCAAGGCATTGCTGGTTTTATTAATTAGCAATCCGGCTCACCCGCTGTCTGTCTTCGGTTGTAATTAATGATGTCATTGGCAGTAATACCGGAGCATTCCCGGTCTCCTTGGTTTCAATTCACGCATCTGGTTGATTAGAATTACTCGAGGAAGCTCTTTGTGTACCTAAAGGGCAACAAACAGAACACTCATCAATGCTTCTGAAAATAGGCAATGTACGTCATGTTTACTACTGGTCCAAAATCTGTTTTCTTTTAGAATACAATCTTGCAGTGCGCTTTGACGAAGGCTGTACATTTATCATGCATGTGTAAACTTCTTCATAGGATTTATTGTGTTGATTTCACAAAACTAGTAGTAGTGTTTTTCAAGAGCCTGTTGGTCTTCCCTGGTATTATGATAACCCTGTTATGGAACTATACAGCCTGCTTTTTTATAGTACTTGCAAAAGAAGCAAGAAGCTAAAAGCTCAATGCATGATAAAACACAGAAAAAGCAATGCAAACGTTGCCTCTTGTTTTCATGCTTAACCAGCCACCCTGTTAAAATGATCAAAAGTATTAAGAATGGAGAGGTGTGTTGAGATTGAGAGAGATGCTTAGCCAAGAAGCCAAGGTGGAGCAAAACATCTACATGGGATAGGGTTGCCGGCTCTGGGTTGGGAAATACCGGGAGATTTTGGGGGTGGAGTCTGCGGAGGGCAGGGTTTGGAGAGGGGAGGGACTTCAATGCCATAGCGTCCAATTGCCAAAGTGGCCATTTTCTCCAGGGGGACTGATTTCTATCAACTGGAGATCAGTTGTAATAGCTGGAGATCTCCAGCCACCACCTGGAGTAGGGTTGCCAGGTCCCCCCTCCCTCCCAATCGGCGGGAGGTTTTAGGGGGTGGGGCTGAAGTAGCCTTCCGGTTTTACTTCCGATGACAGCACTTCTGGTTTTACTTCCGGAAGCGCCACATTGCCGCAGCTGGTTTAACACTCAAACCCCCAAATTTGGGGAGTTTGAGTGAAAAAGCGGCTGCAGCAATGCAGCGCTTCCAGAAGTAAAACCGGAAGTGCCGTCATTGCGTGTGTGCATGCGCACACATCCGTGGCCCCAGAATGCCTGGGTGGGTTGGTGGGCAATTGCCTGCCAATACCACCCACCTGGCAAACCTAACCTGGAGGTTGGCAACCCTAATGTGGGAACAACCCAACAGTCTTCTGAAAACTCTAAACTTTGGAAACATGTCAACATGTGGTTGCCAACTCCAGGTTTGGAAATACCTGGAGATTTGAGGGTGGAGCCTGGGAGAATGGGGTTCAGTGAGGGGAACGACCTTGGTGGAGTATAATGCCATGCATGCCACTTTCCAAAGCATTTTCTCCAGGAGAAGTGGAATAAATGTTGTAAATAAATAAATAAGAAATAAGCTATTTGTGCAGTCTGGAGATCAGTTAAAGTTCCAGGAGATATCCAGCCCCCACCTGGAGGTTGGCAATCCTAATCAGCACCCAACCTAAATTGGAAAGTGCACCCTCTTGCAGCTTTTGCTGAATTGCTCCCTCTAGCCAGAGAAACATTCTCAGTGTATAAATCTGAACCAAGATTTGGTCTTTTTTGTTGTGGGGGGAGCTGTCTCCAATTCCAGGCATTAGCTGCACCCTTATTTCTCCTATTTAGAGTGCCAGATGAGGCCTGGGTCCAAATCCCCTTCTTCTATGAAGATCTTTAGACACTCTGTCTGTCTCTCAGCCTGGACTACTTTACAGGGCTGTTTGCATGAATGAAGAATTACAGGGCTGTTTACATGAGTGAAGGATTTCTCATGAGTTCCACTTGAGTTCTGCAATCCAGAGACACCCCAAAAGTTCACTTTTCCCCATATGACCTCGAGTCCCGTTCAATATTCGACTGGTGCTAGGAATTCCTACGTGGATATGAACAGGTCAGGAATCTATCCCACTTTCTGCTTTGGAGAACAAAACGGAGACTCCGTCTGTTCTCTGTTCCCTGTGAATATTTTATAGGTGCTTATTCTTAAATCAATGCCTGTTGTACAGCCCAGTTGGTGCATCTTGATACAATTTGAACTAGTAGTCGGATGGGACATTTTCTCAGGGCCAAATTAGATGAGAAACTGGGACAATGGATCCTATTGGTCAATGGATGCCATAGAGGGATCTTGATTAGGGTTACCAGCTCCAGGGTGGGAAATACCTAGCGATTGTAGGGGTGGAGCCTGAGGTGGGTGGGGATTGGAGAGGGGAGGGACTTCAATGCCATAGAATTCAACTTCCAAACTGGCCATTTTCTCCAGAGGAACTGATCTCTGTTGCCTGGAGGTCAGTTGTATTAGCAGATCTCCAGCCACCACCTGGAGGTTGGCAACCCTAATCTTGATTGACATCAAGGCTGTAGAGTAGAGAAGAGGGGGTTTATAAGCCTTTCTGCTCTACAATATTCCTAACTTCCTACAGAAGAAGAAGAGTTGGTTTTTATATGCCGACTTTCTCTACCACTTAAGGAAGAATCAAACTGGCTTACAATCACCTTCCCTCCCCCGCCCCACAACAGACACCCTGTGAAGTTGGTGGGGCTGAGAGTGTGTGACTAGCCCAAGGCCACCCACTGGCTTCACGTGTAGGAGTGGGGAAACAAATCCAGTTCACCAGATTAGCCTCCGCCGCTCATGTGGAGGAGTGGGGAATCAAACCAGGTTCTCCAGATCAGAGTCCACCGCTTCAAATGACCGCTCTTAACCACTACGCCACGTTTGTCTTGGTTCTCTCTCCTTTCTGAGCCAGCACTGAGGGGTCCATTTGAAGTCAGGGAAGCTGTACATGCTTTTTCACATTTTGCGCAGAAGACCCTCAACCTCTGTGCTGAAATTTCCTCAAACAGGCTAATTATTAGCTGTTCCCCCCCCCCCATTGAGAACCTTATTTTGGAAAAACAGTTGTGGATGAGTAGGCAATCTTTATTCCCCTGCCAACCCCAGTCTTTTTTTAAAGCAGCATGAGGCACACAAGGTCATGAAAACAAACATTACAGGTAGGTGCAAAGAGCGGACTTGGGAGGGGAAGAGCTGGACCGATAAGAGCCGACAAAAACGTGTCCGCAGCCCAGCAAAAAGAACAGGCTCTGCTTGTCTTCCACCTACCTTCTGCCTACCTACATGACATTGTTGTTTCTAATTAGGGTTGCAAACCTCCAGGTACTAGTTGGAGATCTCCTGCTATTACAACTGATCTCCCGCTGATAGAGATCAGTTCCCCAGGAGAAAATGGAGCTTTGGCAGTTGGACTCTATGGCATTGAAGTCCCCCCTCTCCAAATCCCACCCTCCTCAGGCTCCGCCCCAAAAATCTCCAGGTATACACATGCATACATGAAGCGGGCTTATATTGATTCAGACTACTGGTCCCATCAAGGTGAGAATTGTCTGCTTGGACTGGCAGCGGCTCTCCAGGGTCTCAGTTAGAGGTCTTTCACATCACCTGGCCCTTTTAACTGGAGATGCCAGGGATTGAACCTGGGACCTTCCGAATGCCAAGCCGATGCTCTGCCACCCAGCCATGGCCTCTCCCCAACAGTATGTTATCGATGGTTCCTGGGGCAGCTCCGAAGTGGGATATAAGCAAGCTGCACATGACACGCCACCTGAGTGTGCATGAGCACATGTTTATATGCATGTACACTAGGGCCAAGATGCAACGCTTCCTCACCAAAGGATTTACTTAATGTCAGAACAGAAGGGCCTCTGGAAGGTTGATGCTTGGGTCTCTAAAAGATAAATGGGGCTCCTTGTTGGGACTGGGACCATGTATGGAGGCAAGGGGTTCAATCATGCTTAGTTTCTGCTAGCTTCCCCACCCAGTGCCTTGAAAACAAAACATATATGCTCAAAAGAAGCAGTGCTCTTTGCTTCCCCCTAAAAATCAGCTGGGGAAGATTTGGTCCTACTTAGCAATGTTGCAAAGCCACCTACTGAAAAATGTGGGCTGCAGCAGAGCAACACCTGTTCATGAAACCCTTTGGCTTCATCCTTCCGTCTTCATTCCCAGCGGAAACTCTCATACCTGTATGTGTCTATGCTCACTTCTGTCTTTTTTACCCTTTCCTCCCTGCCTTCCTCTCCCTCCAGCTCCTGCTCTGGACATTTAAATGTGGGGTAAGGATAGGGTTGCCAACCTCCAGGGACTGGAGGAGAAAATAGACACCACTGTACTAGTATCAAAGGATAAGAAATTCAGTACAGGAGCGAAGAATACTTATAAGTGCAAACAAATATTTATATGCTACAGTGTCTAATACAATACGCACTTCATAAATATACAAAAAGAACCATTCATACAGTTGTAACACACATACACAAAATCATCTCTAGGATGGTGGTGAATGGAAAAAGTTCAATAAAAGGTGCAGTTTCTCTCAAGATATGCTCAACAGTCTTCTGTATTCATTCCATGCAGGTAAGCAGGTAAGTAGAGGTAATAAATATTAATTCAGGAGGATTAACTTCATGGAGGATACGGCCGTTTCAAATTCTTGACAATTTGAATTCTTCATCAGTGCTTCAAGCATTTTCCTCTTATATTGCACATCTTGATAATAAATTACAAAGTGCTGGATATAGTTCAATTCCCACGAAGGGTAACATTCACAAGTGTAGCCATCAAGTGTAACCTCCAGGGACTAGCTGGAGATCTCCTGCTATTACAACTGATCTTCAGCCGAGAGAGATCAGTTCACCTGGAGAAAATGGCCTTGGCAATTGGACTCGATGGCATTGAAGTCCCTCCCCTCCCCAAACCCCACCCTCCTCAGGCTCTGCCCTAAAAATCTCCAGAGATTTCCCTACCCGGAGCTGGCAACCTTAGGTAAGGAACTTCCTTTTCGTTTTGTGTGTGAAGCTCTGTAAACATTGGGTATACATCGGTAGTATGGTATGGAAAAACTGCAGATCTCAACAGCAGGTGGCAGCAACGTGAGCATATAGTGGACCAACTAAAGCAGGGGTGGGGAACCTTTTTCCTGCCAAGGGCCATTTGCGCATTTATAACATATTTCGGGGGCCATACCAGGTGTAGATCTCCCAGTGGGGGGGGAGAGGCTAGGGTTGCCAGGTCTCCAGCCACCACCTGGAGGTTGGCAACCCCAGGGGAGGCCACCCAGAGAAGGCCTGCAGGGCGCCCCCACTCCCCCCTCCCAGGTGGGAGGGCAGCCAGCGGTGGGCCCCCAGAAAGCGCAGCCCACAGTCGATTGGCAAGGGAGGAAGGGAGGAAGGAAAACAGAGAAAGAGGAAAAGGGAGGGAGGGAGAAAGAGAGAGAAAGGAAGAAAGAAATGGAGAGAGGGGGAGAAAGAAAGAAAAGGACAGAGGGAAAGAAAAAAAAGGACGGAGGGAGACAAAGAAAGAGACAGAAAAAGAGGGAGGAAGAGAGGGAGAGAAAGGAGAGTGACAGAAAAAGAGGTAGAGAGAAAAGCCTCCCCACACACACACACGCGCGCGCGCATGCCGGCCTGCGCGACCGGGCCCCAGCCACCCCACCTCCCCCGCCCACACACACCCACCCAGCGGCGCACAGAGCACCAAGCAACCGGGCCCCAGTCTTCGTGCACCCCCCCCCAGAGTCCATAAAAGCCCTCCCCAAGCCCAATTGGTTCTGCATGCATGCTCTGCTGCCAGGAGCCGCCAGCCTCTCCCCCCCCCCCGCTGCTCAACAGTCGACAGGCAGCGAGAGGGGCTTATAATGTGCCGCAGCATTCCTGCACACCGCAGCTGTAGGGGGCAGCCTTGGGGGAAGAGTCCCTCCCCCTCCCCTCTCGCCGACCAACAACCAACAGTCAGTGAGAGGAGGACCAAAGGGCGCTACAAGGGCGCTGTAAGCCGTGGCCCCAGGAACACCCTCGGGGAGGGCCACCCTGCGCCCCACCTCCGCGGCAGGGTTCCCGGAGCTCCCGAGGGCCACAAAAAATGTCCTCAGGGGCCGCATACGGCCCCCGGGCCTGAGGTTCCCCACCCCTGAACTAAAGTATTCAACAAGGGAAGACATGGCGAGCGGAGGAGGCATTAGTGGTTTAGCAAATAGATGGGTATTGTTAACCAAAAGGTTGAAATGTCAGGTGGCCAGGCTAGCCAGGTCCCTCTTTGCCACCTGTGGGAGATTTTGGGGGTGGAGCCTGAGGAAAGCAGGGTTTAGGGAGGGGAGGGACTTCAATGCATAGAGTCCAATGGCCAAAGCAGCCATTTTCTCCAGGGGAACTGATCTCTATCAGCTGGAGATCAGATGTAATAGCAGGAGATCTCCAGCCACCACCTGGAGGTTGGCAACCCTACAGGTGGCGGTTGTGGCATCAAGAATTTTACTTCTGTCAGGGGGAGTGTGGAGGGTAGAAAGACTGGTGAGGTATAGGGTTGTGAACCTCCAGGTTATGGCTGGAGATCTCGCACTATTACAACTGATCTCCAGGCGACAGAGTTCGGTTCACCTGGAGAAAATGGCTGCTTTGGAGGGTGGACTCTATGGCCTTATTTTATTTGTTTGTTTGTATATTTGTTTATCTATCACTTTTCTAACCCATCCTCCCTGGCAAACCTGGGCTCAAGGCGGCTCACCACAAAACAATTCAATACTATCAATACATAAAAGCATTTAAAACAAACATAAAACAATCCAATCAAAACAGATTTAAAGAAGCCCCATAATCGTCATTATACCTCATTGAAGCCCCTCCCCTCCCCAAACCCCACCCTCTCACGCTCTGCCCCCAAAATCTCCAGGTATTTCCCAACGCAGAGCTGGCAACCCTAGGAGAATGCCTTGTTAGGGTCTCTCAACTAGGGAAAGAGGTTCTGATGTGGGGAAGTGGCAGAGCCAACCGCAGGGTTTTACGGACCCTTGAGCACAGGGTACCTATTAGCCTAGGTTGCCAAGTCACTCTTCACCATCAGCGAGAGGATTTTGGCGTTGAGCCTGAGGAGAGCGGGGTTTGAGGAGGGAAGGGACTTCAATGCCATAGAGTCCAATTGCCAAAGCTGCCATTTTCTCCAGGTGAATTGATCTCTATCAGCTGGAGATTAGTGGTAATAGCAGGATTCTCAGCCTCCACTCACCAAAACCTCCCGCCGATGGCGAAGAGAGACTTGGCAACCCTAACAGTAACTGAAGGTTTGTTTTTTTAACCAGTAGGGTAAAGAAATTATGGCTCACCAAAGCACAGCAATAAATTAAGCAGATGAGGAGGTGGTTTGAAGCTAAAATAAGCTCATCTACCAGACCTTCCCAAATGTCGGGGTCTGCTAGATCAATGACTTCTGTCACAACCTGATCGTCCCAAACAAATTAATAGGTAGTCAAGGATGGTGGTAAAAGGAGGGAGATCCAGCAGTGACCCATTCATCATTACAGAGAAGGTTAAAGTTTCAGTGTATACTAGTGAATTATTAAGACCTGCTTCTTGTGGTCCTTTGGTTTACCATGGCAACCCAGTCTATTGTGCTCCGGTGATTTAATTAGAAGGAAGAAGCCGGCGTATCTCCAGCGTCTCATTAGGAAAATGTCCGTCCAGAGAGGCAAGACGCTGGGAATGCTAAGTAAACCAGGTACCTCCAACATCTGAGGGAGGTTCATTTCAATGTTTGGCGCCATTAGAATTCATATCCCTTTGTTCCTGTGGTGATTATATACGTATATAAGGCCAACAGACAATGGGAAGATGTTGCTCACATCTGCAGAAAAGAGAACAAAAAAATCCATGGCTGAAAACCACACCTGTACTGAATGCTAGGGTTGCCAACTCCAGGTTGAGAAATACGTCGTGATTTTAGGGGCGGAGCCTGAGGAGGGTGGGATTTGGGTAGGGGAGGGTCCTCACTAGTATAATGCCATAGAGTTCACTAGGGTTGCCAGCTCCAGGCTGGGAAATACCTGGAGATTTTGGGGGTGGAGCTTGAGGAGGGTGGAGTTTGGGGAGGGGAGGGGAGGGACTGCAATGGGGTATAATGCCATAGATTCCACCTTCAAAAGCGGCCATTTTCTCCAGGGGAACTGATCTCTGTTGCCTGGAAATCAGTTGTAATGAGGGTTGCCAACGTCCAGGTGGTGGCTGAAGATGTCCTATTACAACTGATCTCCAGCTGACAGAGATCAGTTCACCTGGAGAAAATGGCCACTTTGGCAATTAGACTCTATGGCATTGAAGTCCCTCCCCTCCCCAAACCCTCCCTCCTCAGGCTGCAGCCCCAAAATCTCCAGGTATTTCCCAACCTGGAGATGGCAACTCTAGTTGTAATAGCGGGAGACCTCCAGCCACCACCTGGAGGTTGGCAACCCCAGTTGTGAGGACCACAGGAAGAAGTGTGTGTGTATTTGTTTATTTGTTTAGCCATAGGCCATTACAAAACTTCCCTGCATAAATACAGAAAACTTAAAATAATATCAAAAAAGATAAAATTACAACGGTATGCAATTCCCTGGTAAAATCAATTACATACACAATCTCTGTTAAAACATTATTTAGATTATTGTCGAAGGCTTTCACGGTCAGAGTTCATTGGTTCTTGTAGGTTATCTGGGCTGTGTAACCGTGGTCTTGGAATTTTCTTTCCTGACGTTTCGCCAGAAACTGTGGCAGGCATCTTCAGAGGATTAACACTGTCCTGCAAAAGTACTCAGCTCAAACCCAACCCCTTTCTGACTATATATTACTCTTCCTACACACTTGACACTGAGAGACACTGTCCTTCAGTGTTAATCCTCTGAAGATGCCTGCCACAGTTGCTGGCGAAACGTCAGGAAAGAAAATTCCAAGACCACGGTTACACAGCCCGGATAACCTACAAGAACCAATTATTTAGATTCCTCTGCAGAATTTTTCTTAATAACTTCAAGGGCTCTAATTAGGGTTGCCAAGTGCCAGGTGGTGGCGGGCAAACCCCCGCCAATCCATCTGGCTGCCCGCTGACCAGCTGAGGGTCGGCGGGCAATCTGCAGGCAGGGACAGGTCACTTCTGGTTCACATCCAGAAGTGCTGCACTGCAAAGGGCCGGTTTCCACTCAAACTCCCAGTTTGAGTGGAAACTGGCCCTTTGCAATGCAGCACTTCTGGGTGTAAACCGGAAGTGCGCAAACGCCCCCCCCCCCACACACACACACACTCCAAAAACCTCCCACCGAAGAAGAAGAGGAACCTGGTAAGCCTAGCTCTAATCTTCCTGGCTGCAATAGCAAATTGTGATATTCTAACGGTTACATGCGAATCAGAGTCAGAAAGTAGGAAGATCAATTTATCCAATTCAGAACAAAAAGTTACTTCCTTCAGGATGTGTGTGTGTATTAAGTGCCGTCAAGTCGCTTCCGACTCATGGCGACCCTATGAATGAAAGTCCTCCAAAATGTCCTATCTTTCACTGCCTTGCTCAGATCTTGCAAATTGAAGGCTGTGGCTTCCTTTATTGAGTCAGGATTCCATCCAAAAATTTGGCTCTAGGCTCACTATACAGCGGACATATTAACACATAGTGAAAGATGTCCTCCAATGATGAGGATCCACAGATACATGTGCAAAGTTCCTTTGGGGTTTTGTTATACCGTCCTGACAGAAGGGCCGAAGGCATAGCCTGAAATCATAGGGAGGTGAACACCATCCTAAGGTTCTGTGATGTGAGGTTGACCAGATAGGGGGATCTGAGATGATCTTTCTTATAGGTATGGAACCAGGGGGGAAATTTAGATTCTTGGATTACTACTTTATCAATTAAGGCATCCATCTTAAACACCCAGTTGCCAAGTGCAGCGTTATCTGAGGTAGCATCTAAAAGATTGTCAGGTATAGAGTAACGATGGTAGATATTGTTAAGGTGTCTCTGGTGGACTTGATCTTTTGTCAATAAGTAATCAAAAGCTTTGCCACCAAACCCATCTGGCCTGACAGTCCTATGTTTTTTACAGTATTTCATTATAGCAAGATGTGCTCAGGCCCTGAGGGACAGGAAACCTGATTCGGCTCTCATCAAGGCTGCCAGGTTTCCTTTGGGGAGAACTAGGATGCGCCTAAGAAAATAGTTTTGAATTTCCTCTATACTAGAGAGAGTGGCATCCGTCCACCCCCATACTTCCACGCCGCATCACAGGAAGAAGTGAGAACTGAGTGTGTCATTCTGAGCTCCTTGGGGGAAGGGCAGCATAAAAGTAGATGATGCTTTGGGAAGGCTGGAAGCTGCATCATGAGGAACAGAACGAAAGGGGCACAAGTGCCAGAAGGAAGCAATTTAGAAAAGGACCAGCAGAACGTAAGCAGGAAATCTTAGGAAGGAGCCACTCCTTTGTGGATAACCTGTTGAGCAAAGCTAGAGAACCCAATAAAATCTTTTTCCTCCCACCTGCTGTGGGGAGACGCACTGACCTTATAAAAGCCCATGGATGTCTGCTTCTAGCAACCGCACAATCAAATCAGGTGCAATTGAGAGTCAGCAACTTCCTTTCAGTGGCAAGTCGCAGCTATCAACTGAAAATACCTCTGTGCCAAAAGGCAGCCTCTTCCTTCTCCTTCTCTCCAACGTGTTTCCACTGTGTACGTGTGTGCGTGCGGGGGACAAACCACTGCACCGGCTGCGTGCATCATTTGGTCCCCGTAATGGGTCTGTGCTGGAGACTTCTTGAAGCCCAGCTCTATCTAGTCCTACTCCAGAAAGGAACAATTGTCTGTCGCAGGTTGAGGAAGCAGATGATAAAGCTGACTCACAGCCCAAGAAGAGGGGAAAATTCAATAAAACCAGGGTTAAATCTTCGGAGGCTTTGAAATATTGCCTCCAGTTCTTAAAATGCACCTCTAATTTCATCTCATTTTCCTCAGCTTGTTATTTCCCCTTACCCGGTTTCATTTTGGGCATTTGAGGGTTCTTTCTACTCTTTGTTAAATATCATTTTCCTGCTACAGGGCTAATGTTTTTATATTCTCTGCAAGTGGATCTGCAGCTAGGGTTGTCAACCTCCAGGTACTAGCTGGAGATCTCCTGCTATTACCACTGATCTCCAGCCGATAGAGATCAATTCACCTGGAGAAAATGGCTGCCTTGGCAATTGGACTCTATGGTATTGAAGTCCCTCCCCTCCCCAAACCCCACCCTCCTCAGGCTCCACCCCCAAAAACCTCCTGCCGGTGGCAAAGAGGGACCTGACAACCCTATCTGCAGCTGTTCCAGCAACCCCCTCACTTCCAGCCCAATGCACACCCACTCCGCACACTCTGCCTCCTGGATCTGGAACAACCTGGATGTTAATATGGCCAGAAGACCAACCACCTAGGGAACAAACTTCTTCACAGTCGCCAACCAGCTTGGAAGTAGCATGGGATATTTGATCCACAGTGGTTGCCAGATCTTGGGCTTTGGCGAGAGGCTAGTGGTTGCTTGCTCCAGGTTGGGAAATACCTGGAGATTTTGGGGGTGGAGCATGAGGAGGGCAGGGTTTGGAGAGGGGAGGGACTTCAATGCCATAGAGTCCAGTTGCCAAGGCAGCCATTTTCTCCAGGGGAACTGATCTCTGTCGCCTGGAGATCAGTTGTAATAGCAGATCCTCAGCCACCACCTGGAGGTTGGCCACTTTATGAGAGGCCTCTCACCAGCACCTGGAGAAAATGGCTGCTTTGGAGGGTGGACTCCAAAAGCATTATACCTTGCGGAGGTCCTTCACCTTCCCCAGGATCCAACCCCAAATCTCCTGGAATTTTCCAAATTGCAGTTGGCAACTCTGCATTGAAAGACTTTGGCACTTGGTGGACTGGAAAAGTTGGAATTTTTTCACCACAAAGTTGCATCAGGCAAAAAATCAGCTGCTTAACTTGGGCTGCCAACCTCCAGGTGGTGGCTGAAGATCTGCTATTTGATAGAGTTGATAGAGATCAGTTCCCCTGGTGAAAATGGCCACTTTGGCAATTGGACTCTATGGCATTGAAGTCCCTTCCCTCTCCAAGCCCCGCCCTCCTCAGGCTTTGCCCCCAAAATCTCCTGGTATTCCACAACCCAAAGCTGGCAACCCTATGCTTCACTGAATTCAAAGATGCTATTTCTGCACATTTCTGTTCTCTTATACCTAGGGTTGCCAGTTCTGGGTTGGGAAATACTTGGAGATTTTTTGGGGGGAAGCCTGAGGAGGTGGGGTTTGAGGAGGGGAGGGACTTCAACGGGGTATAATGCCATGGATTCCACTTTCCAAAGCAGCCATTTTCTCCAGGAGAACTGATCTCTGTTGCCACTGGAGATCTCTTGTAATCTCAGAAGATCTCCAGCCACCACTTGGAGACTGGCAACCCTACTTGCACCCCATTTTCTCCAGGAGAACTGATCTCTGTTGCCACTGGAGATCTCTTGTAATCTCAGAAGATCTCCAGCCATCACCTGGAGACTGGCAACCCTACTTGCACTCCATGTGTAAGTATAGTTGTACTGTTCTTGTTGTACTGTATGTCAGAGGTGTTTGGCTTAAAGAAATTGATTGTTACATTGATTTGCAAGTTCTGTTCCCCATAGAACTAACACAGGCAGAGGTTATAGCAGCACTTGTGAAAGAGAACAAAAACCACATGCTATCAGATTGTGATTTCCTAAGGCCATGTGAAAAGTATGGCATGTTTACTCAAAGGGTTACCGCATTTGTATTCCCAGCAATGTATTAAGAGTTTGAAAATGTTATAAAAAATACTGTTCGCACTTTCTATGTATTCCCACCAATGTATCAAGAGTTTGAAAACGTTATAAAAAATACTGTTCGCACTTTGTTTGGCCCCTTTAGCTGTGAAGACGTCTTCCAACCATTTATAAGCCGTGGTATCCAAAAACCCTTTTAAAACGATGTTTTTTATAACATTTTCAATCTCTTAATACATCGCTGGGAATACAAAGTGTGGTAACCCCCCAAGCTTGTCTGTGCGTGGATTCAGCACTTCCACTCCTCCCGAACTAGCTTGTCTAAATATTTTGTCCTTATCAGGTTTTCCTTAAACCCGGTGTTATTGAATATGATTCATTCTTCAGATGGCTGCGTCCCTCTAAGTGCATGATCCTTCCTAAGCCACGTGGTACGAAAAGCACGAATACTGACTTCCTGTATATCCTGTAGTTCTATATCTTCCATCTGGCCCTGACTTTATCTCGATGGCAGGTGCCGGTTTCCATAAACACTTGAAGTGATTGCTTTGTAACAAGGACACCTTCGGCTTTGTGATTGGTGGCAGGAAAGGAGAGTCTGCGGCCTCCGTCTTGACCTTCTGTGCCTCCTGAACGGTTGTGTAACAAGGGTGCAACCCGCCGGATCCTTGCCCTTGTGATTACCTGGACAGGAGCCACAAAATGGGCATTAAGTATACTGTACTGCAAAGACGGTCATTGAAAATGGTATGGAAAAATGAAGTCCATACTGAGAGATTTCGTATTCCCTTTTACTATGTATGGGTGTGAAAGCTGGACAATGAAGAAAGCTGATAGGAATAAAGTTGATTCCTTTGAAATGTGGTGCTGGAGGAAAGTGTTGTGGATACCGTGGACTGCCAAAAAAACAAATCAGCGTGTTATAGGTCAAATCAAGCCTGAAGTGACCCAAGACGCTAAAATGACTAAACGGAGGCCATCGTACTTTGGTCACGTTATGAGAAGACAAGAGTCACTGGAAAAGACTGTCATACTAGGAAAAGTTGAGGGCAGCAGGAAAAGAAGACCCAACAAGAGATGGATTTACTCTATAAAGGAAGCCACGGCCCTTGGTTTGCAAGACCTGAAGAAGGCTGTTAACGATAGGACATTTTGGAGGACACTGAGTCATAGGGTCGCCATGAGTCGGAAGTGACTTGACGGCACTGAACACACACACATGGAATGACTAGACATTCCCCCCCTAAGGTGGTATATTATGTGGATGGGTTTATGGGGAGGCTTAGGGAGAGAAGCAGGCCAAGCACAGGGACTACAGTGACGTGCGTGACATCCCCTCAGCTCTGCCACAAAAGTCTCCCACCGGAGGAGAGGGGGGACCTGGCAGCCCTAGTGAGGAAGGAGGCACCCAGAAGTTGGAGAAGCCGGCGGGTGGGTGAGCGAGTGATAGGGTTGCCAGCTCCAGGTTGAGAAATACCTGGAGATTTTGGGGGTGGAGCTTTAGGAGGCTCGGGTGTGGAGAGAGCAGGGACTGCAGTGGGGTATAATGCCACAGAGTCCCCCTTCCAAAGCAGCCATGTTCTCCAGAGGAACTGATCTCTGTCACCTGGAGATCAGCTTTAATAGTGGGAGATCTCCAGCCACTACCTGGAGGATGGCACCCTAGCGAGTGAGCAACTGCAGAGCTGGAGCTGTAGGAGGAAAAGTGGCGCTCCGGGTGGGGAAGCCTCGCAGAGGTGCTGCCGAGGCCCCTGGGGCAGATGCTGTTTGTGGCGGCTTCCGGAAAATGCGGGGAGAGAGCAAAGTGACTTCTAAAGGTCAGAAAAGATGTGCCTAATGAAAACAAAGCCCCGCAGTAGTCGGTGTGTGTGTGTCTGTGTGTGTGTGTGATTGCAATGGAAACAACCCGTGCATAAAAGGCCGTTGTCTGCATAGCAACCCAGGTCTACTTTGGTGTTCTCCCATCCAAGTAGTAACCACCACGGTAAACCCTGCATAGCTTCTGAGCTCTGACAAGCTCAGCCTTGGGCTATTTCAGCCATATATGAATAGAATACCAGCAATTCCCATTGTTTTTCTGCAGTAAACTAATTTATATTAACAAGGAAGCTCAAGTGGAGTCTCGGGGAGGGAGGTTGGAAGTAATTCATATACCTGTTGGAGCACAATAAAAGTCGATGGTAGAGTCAACACAGGTGAACTTTGAGCTGGTGAGGAAGTTGACCGTTAGATACTTTCTGGGAAGGAGGATAACATTTTTTACCAGCCACTACACATCTTCCCTCCAAGGAGCCACTATCGTTTTCACCTTGTTGCGGTCAGGATGGGAAGGACTGTCTCAGTTCCAGCTCGATGGGTTTCCCAGCTGCTCCCAGTGACGTCAGAGCACAACCCGTCCAGCCACCCGGAGGTACCCGTCAATGATTCACTGGTACCTCTTGTACCGATGCACGCGATTCAGTTCAACTTGAATTGCTTTGGGATCTTTCTTGCGGTTCAATTTTTTAAAAAGAAACTGATGTCTGGCCCCGCAGTGCACGCTTGAGGATCAAAAGCAAAGGAGGAGGGGAAAGAAAGTCTAATCAAAAGCTGCAACTCAAATTCAGCTGACGTGCAGGATGACGGGCTGCAAAAGTCCCTCAGCCGGATGGAAACTTGGCATCTTTTACAGCTACCGAACTGGCAGGAATCAGCTGGTATAGTACTTAGGGTCACCAACTATACGCTGGGAAATTCCTGGAGATTTGGAAGTGGAGCCTGGAGACAGGGACCTCAGTGGGGTACAATGCTGTAGAATCCACCCTCCAAAGCATCGATTTTTCCAGGGAAACTGATCTATGTAGTCTGGAGATCGTTGGTGATTCCAGGAGATCTCTAGGTCCCACCTGCTGGTCGTGCATCTATCTCCATGTTCAGCCCACTGCTCTTTCCCAAGGGCTACACAAGAAGTGGGAATTCAGTGACTGGAACTCCCAGCTTTTTAAAGAAATGCAGTGATAAGGGTATAGGGTGGCCAACCTCCAGGTACTAGCCGGAGATCTCCTGCTATTACAACTGATCTCCAGTTGATAGAGATCAGTTCCCCTGGAGAAAATGGCTGCTTTGGCAATTGGACTCTATGGCATTGAAGTCCCTCCCCTCCCCAAACCCCGCCCTCTTCAAGTTCCACCCCCAAAACCTCCCGCCGATGGCGAAGAGGGACCTGGCAACCCTATCAGGGTAGTGGGGGGCTGCTTTTGTTTAGTTTGTTTATGTATACCTGTATGTGTATTTCAGCAGGGCCAGTAGGGAGTCGTGCGGCTAGGGTTGCCAACTTAATCTAGGGGCCTGAAATTCTCCCAGAATCACCACTGATCTCCAAATTACATAGATTAGTTCCCCTGGAGAAAATGGCAGCCTCATAGGACAGATTCTATGGTATACCATCGATTCTAGGTGAAATTTCTCCCTAGATTCCGCCCTCCACAGGCACCACTCCTAAATCTCCAGGAATTTCCCAGGCTGGAGTTGGCAACCCAACCCAGGGCTGTTTCAAGTTCGGAAAACAGCACGGCTTAAACTCCGTTCTGCTGTAATCTTCAGCCGAACTATCTGACAGCATAGTAGTGAAGATAAAACGGAGGCTAGGAGAACCTGAGCCCTGGTTTTTATAAGCTGACTTTCTCTACCACTTAAGGAAGAAATAAACAGGTTTACAATCACCTTCCCTCCCCCTCCCCCACAACAGACACCCTGTGAGGTAGGTAGGGCTGAGAGAGCTGTGACTAGCCCAAGATCACACAGCTGGGTTCATGTGGGGAAACAAATCCAGTTTACCAGATTAGCATCTACCACTCATGTGGAGGAGTGGGGAATCAGACCTGGTTCTCCAGATCAAAGTCCACTGCTCCAAACCACCACTCTTAACCACTACACCACACTGGAAGGAAAGAAGGAAAGAAGGAAAGATCTGTACAATTGTACCATGAGAGCCATAACCTGAGAGCTTGAGGAAAACAGCCAGCCTCTGCCTGGTATCAGAGCCGGCCCACCTATTAGGCACACCTAGACCATTGCCTCATTTAGAGGGCAGGGGGCATCCGGGAACCCACAAGTGACAAGTGGCAGCCCTAAGTGGTGCCTCTGGCCCCAGGACTGCTGTCTGGTTGCATAGTAGGATCTATAGTGTCACTGTCCACAGGGACCTGTTTGTATGGTTGCCAACCTCCAGGTACCAGCTGGAGATCTCCTGCTAACTGATCTCCAGGCGGCAGAGATCAGTTCCCCTGGAGAAAATAGCCACGTTGGAAGGGGGACTCTATGGCATTATACCCCATTGAAGTCCCACCCATCCTAAACCCTGCCCTTCCTAGGCTCCACCCCAAAAATCTCCAGGTATTTCTCAACCTGGAGCTGGCAACCCTGCCTGTTTGCCCCACCGCACCTCATGAAGGAGGGAGGCAGGAAGAGCAGGTGGCTTGCTTGAATGCTTTGGAGGGCAGAGTTTGTGGCATTGTACCCCAAAGAGGTCCCTGTTTTCCCCAGGCTCCATCCGCAAATCTCCAGGAGTTTCCCAAGCTGCATCTGGCAACCCTCCCTCCCCCCATCCCTGGCGGTTGGCCAGGAAGGACCTGGCAACCCTATTTGGGATCCTGATACTCAGTTTGAGAACCACTAAGTTTAAGTGTTCAAAGCATGTACATTACCTTGTGAAAACCCTTACAATAAATCTGTAAGGACTTTTATGCATAGCTCTTTCCCTTGTGCTCACCCCTCCAGCGACTTTGGGTCTTCGTTTTGATTATGCATGCCATTTCCAACCGTGAGAGGTCGCCTCGCTCTCCCCCTGCATTTTCCCATGTTTTGCCTGCGTTTTCAAATTCGAGATAAAACAGGTCCCTGAAAACATGGTCAAAACGCGGGGAAATGCAGGGGGCGAGCGAGGCGACCTCTGATGGTCGGAAACGGCATGCATAAACCAAACAAAGATCCAAAGTCGTTGGATGGGTGATCGCGAGGGAAACAGCCGTGCATAAAAGACCGACGATAGGACAGCATTGCTACTCCCACGTTGCAGGTGTGCAGCTGAAGCTGAAGCAGGGATGGATTGCCTAAGACCATTTACAGAGTTCATGGCAGAGGTGAGATTCAAACCAAGAATTTCCTCATACTTAGCTCAGTCTCTTAGCCGCTATGCCACACAATGTTCTTAGGCGGCCTGAAAAAATTTGTTTGTGAGACAAACCAACCAGAAATGGTCGTCCTCACAGATTCCTCTCACCTGCAACTCCAAGATAGAAATCTTCCAGTTCTAAGAAATCTTCCGTTGACTGTCCTTTCTTTTGACACCTGAATTAAGCCTCTGTAGCAAATTGGGGAGTCCAAGGATTTCAGGCTTGGTTGCGTCACAAACTGTGGTTGGTGATATCTGAATGTAGTCAGGAAAAAATAGTAGCCACACCACACCAACGCTGCAATCAAACCCCCAAATACAAAAGCATGTGGCTAAGGGACAATACTCATAGATTTAATTATGTACCAACATTATGACTACCTATATATACTGACTGAAATACACCTGAAGTAACAAGACACAATAATTCTACTGGCATAGAATCAAGAGTCCATATACAGTCTTTGAGCTTGTTCTTCCATATGTTGTGGATATCTCTTCAATATATCCAGAATGATACATAATCTGACAAATAAGGTTTATGTGACGTTCTAATGAAGATTTATATGAAACGGGATCAGGAGCCGGCAACCAGTCTAGTACTGAAAAGATTATTTATAGTCATTTTTCTATCGATACCGAAGAGATGATTTATAACTTTATTTCTGATCTACTGGTGTTGTATCATTGAAGAGATATCCACAACATACTGTATTTCAGTCAGTATATATAGGTAGTTATAATGTTGGTACATAATTAAATCTATGAGTATTGTCCCTTAGCCACATGCTTTTGTATTTGGGGGTTTGATGTCTGAATGTAGGTCCGTTTTCGAAATGGAATAAGGCTAGGGTTGTCAGCACCAGGTTGGGAAATACTTGGAGATTTGGGGGGGGGTGGAGCCTGAGGAGGGCAGGGTTTGGGAGGGCAGGGACTTCAGTGGAGTATAATGCCATAAATCCCACCTTCCAAAGCGGCCATCTTCTCCAGATGAACTGATCTTTGTATGGAAGTGAAGGTATTTGTGCTGTCCCTTAACCTCAGACTTCAGAGAGCTAGAAGGGTCAAGGCCCTGGGCATCCTTTCTCTACTGCTCTGACACTATCCTTTGATGTCAGTGTAACAAAATTTATCATTTTGTCACCTGGAGATCAGTTATAAGTGTGGGAGATCTCCAGCCACCACCTGGAGATTGGCAACCTAAATAAGGCAAAGAGAATTCAGCTAGACAGGGGAAGGGAAGGAGATCCTTCTCACGGCTGGCTTACCTTCAGGCTACTTCTCATCAGAAATTACCAATAATTACCCCCTCTCATCCCATCATCCCCTTCCCACGTTATCTTTTCCTTCTTTTTCAAGTGGCAGACAAAGCAAACAATTCTCCCTCTAGCTGATCTTTTCAATACAATTTTCTCCCCGGTCCTTCCCTAATTATAATCTGGTTATTGAGAGCTGTTTTTCAAGATACATTAAACTGCTCTGAGAAGAGCTTTTCTATGGGAGCCGCTTTCTAAGAGGGATCTCGGCTGCATTTACTACAATTTCATTTGAACTCTTCTTTTGTGCAAAGGCATTTATTATCTATATCTATTTTTTTGCCAATTATTGGAATCGTAATCATAATCATATAACAAATTAGCATTCAAGGGATTTTTTTTGTTTGCTTTTGAAAGGGAGGTCTGATTACAAAAGCATCACGGATTCAGTGGCATCTCACCCAAACAGAATAAATAACTAATGTTCTTTTCTGCACATGGTAGTACATTTTGATTATCCTTGCTTAACAGAAGAGTTTATTTATTCATTTTCTACATTTATTCCCCCGTCTGTCTTCCCAATGGGGACAGAAAGCAGCTTACGTTGCTCTCCTCTTTTCCGTTATACTCCCACAACAAACCTGTGAGGCAGGTTAGGCTGACTGTGGTCTTTTATGCATGGGAGTTTTATCTGGGGTTCGAGGCTCTCTTGACCCACACTTTTCTGTTCCGAATCCTAAAAATGCTATGCATGCCATTGTTTGCCCTGGAGAAAGTCCTGGGGTTTCCGGAGTACTGCAGAATGACCTGCAGAAATCTGGAAACGTCTGAGCCCCTGCCCCTTGAAAATGCTGCTTTGTAATTGGCTATAGTGCTTACTGTGAGATAAATGTCAACACCCCCCCCCCCAGCTCCCCTCTCCTGCTCTTTAGCTTATGCATGGAAATGGGGACCATTTGTCCTGGGCTGATCTCAGGGGAGATTGAAGAATCACGTTACAACGGGATTGGGAAGACGTGGACATTGTGTGGGCTGGGCACGAGGTCATCGCTAAGGGACAGAAAACTCATGCATAACCCCAATGAAACACCGAGTTGGACCAGTGGAGAAAGTAAGTCAAAGTGCCCATGCATAAAAGACCTGTGTGTGACTGGCCCAAAGTCACCCAGCAAGCTTCATTGGCAGAGTGGGGATCTGAACCAGAGGCTCCCGGATCCTAGTGGGACAGTCTAACCACTACATACCACTGGCTTTCAGCGCACACCCTATTGAGCCATTAAAGAGAACTGTATCTGAAGTTCCATTGAATTGCAGTCCCACTCTCTGATCCTTGACCTCTGTGCTACATGACAACATTTTGTTTCTGGGTAGAATCCTGGGTAGAATCCAAACATTGTTGCATATTGTTCTTTAGTAATGATCCTTTTCTTGGATTTTCAAGGAACCCTACTGTAGACTATGGTTGTTTATGCATGGGAGTTTTACCTGAGGTTTGTTGCTCGCTGGACCCACCCTTTCCTGTTGCGAATCTATGCCCCAGCAGTCTCCAAGCTCAAATCAAGAAGCATTTGAGACCCCTCCCCTTGAAACACTGCTTTGTAATTGGCTGTAGTGCTTACTGTGAGAGAAAAGTCCCCCCCCCTGGAAACCCAATTACCTCATAAAAAGCATTTTAAAAAATGGAGCTCTCTAAAAGGAATGGGAGGGGTGGGGAACCCAAGCCTCGTTTTTAAAATCCTTTCTTCTACTCAGAAATAATTCCGAGAAAGCCGGAAGCAGGAAGCAGTTGAATCCCCGCCCCTTGACATGCTGCTTTGTAATTGGCTGTAGTGCTTTGTGTGAGAGAAATGTCACTCCCTCAAGCTTCCCTGTCCCACGCTTTGCCTTATGCATGGGAATTTCACCCGGGCTTATCTCAGGGGAGATTGAAGACTCCGATTATTAGAGGAACGGGAAGTCCTGGGATTTGTGAGGGCTGGCCGCAAAGTCATCTCTAAAGGACAGAAAACCCATGCATAAACGACCTATGTAAGACTTTTTTTTAGGACGGCCTTTTCATAAATTAGCTTTTACAGATACTTTATTATTTAGTAATTTGAATATTGCTGTTATTTACTGGTTTTAAATATTTCATTTAGTGTTATTCAAAGTTTGTTTTTGTTAATCCCCCTAAATTATGTTTGAGGAAAGGGAGACTATAAATGTTTTAAGTAAGTAAGTGGGAAAAAGGAATGATTTCAACAATCTAGACTAAAACAGAGATGGTTATGATTAGACAATGATATGGGATTGATTCACTTGAGGAAGATGCAAATAGAAACAGGGATTTTCGAGTCAGAGTGCTAGGATTGCGATATTTGATCCCTAGTGTAAGTGTGGAATCCTTAACATGGAAAAAACTAACCACGCAGTGCGGAAAATATTAACTGGATTACCTCAGATCTTAAAGATCTTAAGCACCTGGAAATGGGCCAACATCCTGTTCTGCAGGCTCTTGAAATATATGTCACTCGTTGTTTTAGAACGTTTTGCTACGATAGGTAAATGGAAAACAATTCCAAGAAGAAATTTGCTTTGGTCATTTGACATTACGTCAAAAAGGTAATTTGGCTCTCTGTCTGAACTTTCTTTTATTCCCTCATCAAGCATTGTTCTGAGAAAAAAACAACCGTTCCTCTTTTTGGGGTGGCAGACTTAAGCACACTTACTCGGGGGTAAACCCCATTGATCTCAGTAGGGCTTACTTCTGGATAAATGTACTTTGGAGGGACTACTGCTATTTCTAAAGTACAATTCAATTGTAGTTTTTTAAAAAATTAAACAGGCTGAAAAGCTTCGTGTTACGTGTATGTAACTGCATTTTTAATTAATTTAAACTGTGAGGGGAGGTTTGGGGTAGGGTGTTACCAGCATGTTGGAGAAGGAGAAATAAAGTGAATATAATCCAGACAAGATGTGCTGTCAGTCGGGAGGATTCGGATTGTGGTATTCATAGTCTCGCAGGTGAAGGGGACATTTCTGGAGATTGGGGGTGGAACCTGGGCAGGGCAGGGTTTGGGGAACTGAGAGGTTGCCAACTTCCAGGTAGGGTAGGGTTGTCAGCTTGGGTTGGGAAATACCTGGAGATTTTTGGGGCGGGGTTTGGGGAGGGACTTCAATGCCATCGAGTCCAGTTGTCAAAGCAGCCATTTTCTCCAGGTGAACTGATCTCTATTGGTTGGAGATCAGTTGTAATAGCGGGAGATCTCCAGCTATTACCTGGAGGTTGGCAGCCCTAAGGTGGGGCCTGGAAATCTTCCGGTATTACAACTGATCTCCAGACTACAGAGATCAGTTCCCCTGGAGAAAATGGCTGCTTTAGAGGGTGGACTGTATTTGTACCCCACTGAAGTCCCTTTCCTCCCCAAACCCTACCCTCCTCAGGCTTCACCCCCCAAATCTCTGGGTATTTCTCAGCCCAGAGCTGGTAACCCTAGGGACAGATCTCAGTGGAGTATAATGCCATAGAGTCTATCCTCTAAAGTAACCAGTTTCTTCAGGGAAAATCATATCTACAGTCTGGAGCTCAGTTGTAATTCTTGAAGACATCTATTGCCAACCTCCAGGTTGTAGCTGGAGATCTCCTGCTATTACAACTGATCTCCAGCCAATAGAGATCAGTTCACCTGGAGAAAATGGCCGCTTTGGCAATTGGACTCTATGGCATTGAAGTCCCTCCTCCAAGCCCCACTTTCCTCAGGCTCCACCGCCAAAACCTCCTGCCAGTGGCGAAGAGGGACCTGGCAACCCTAAGCCCCACCCATCCAGGAAGTCTGAGGGAAATCCTGTGGGAATGAGTTTAGGGATGCCAGCTCTGGGATGAGAAATTCCTGAAGATATTGGGGGAGGAGTCTGGGGCAGGGGAGTTTTGGGATGGGAGGGACTTCAGTAAGGTATAATGCCATAGAGTCCACCTTCCAAAGCAGCCATTTTCTCCACGGGAACTGATCTCTGTCACTTGGAGATCAGTTGTAAATCCAGGCGATCTCCTGCCACCACCTGGAGGCTGGCAACCCTAGCTGAGTATTCGCATGAGATTTGAGATGGGGGGGGGCTTCATCCCTATCAGGTAGGGTTGCCAAACTCCAGGTACTAGCTGAAGATCTCCTGCTATTACAATTGATCTCCAGCCGATAGAGATCAATTCCCCTGTAGAAAATGGCCACTTGGGCAATTGAACTCTATGGCATTGAAGTCCTTCCCCAAGCCCCACCCTCCTCAGGCTCCACCCCAAGAAGCTCCCACCAGTGGCGAAGAGGGACCTGGCAACCCTACTCACAGGGGAATTCCCTGGATCATTTTCTGGGTCTGCTGGCTACAGGCCCAGCTATACTGGGTGGGGCTCCCTAAAGTCCCCACACCCTTACTGGCCTTTTGCGCGCTGCTGCTGTTAGGGTTGCCAAGTCTGGTTGGCAAATTGCTGTAGACTTGGGCGTGGAGCTTGGGGGTGGGTGGGAGGGGAGGGAGTAGGGTTGCCAGCTCCAGGTTGGGAAATACTTGGTGATTTTGTGGGTGGAGCCTGAGGAGGGCGGGGTTTGGAGAGGGGAGGGACTTCAATGCCATAGAGCCCAATGACCAAAGCGGCCATTTTCTCCAGGTGAACTGATCTCTATTGGCTGGAGATCCTTTGTAATAGCAGGAGACCTCCAGCCACCACCTGGAGGTTGGCAACCCTAGGAGAGAGGGAGCTCAGTAGGGTAATGCCATACAGTCCACCCTCCAAAGCAGCCATTTTCTCCAGGGGAACTGATTTCTGTAGACTGGAGATCAGTTGTAATTCTGGAAGATTTCCAGGCCTCACCTGGAGGTTGGTAACCTTAGGCGCTGCTCCAGAGCCTGCCATCTTCCCCTTGGGAGGAACCATATCGCTGGACCTTCTGGCAGGCAGTTGCTCCCCCTATCTGCTGGCCTTGGTAAGTGCAGTGGTGGGCTCTCCAAACCCGGACAAAATGTTGAACAAGCGTGCCCCGATTAAGATTTGGACCATGGTACGAGAAGACACGGGAATTAACATATGTGATGCTGGGAGATCTGTGGTTGGTTGGATGGATGGATACTTACTGGGGCTGGTTGGATGGATACTTACTGGGGATGCTTTAGGCTGATCCTACATTGAAAAGGGAATTGGCCTTCCTCTGGGCATAGAGCAGAGATCACTGGGGGAGTGGAGGGGAAGATAGTTGTGAATTTCTTGTGTTGTGCAGGGGGTTGGCCCAGATGACACTTGAGGTCCCTTCCAGCTCTTTGTTTCTATATCCTGGGCAAAGTAGGCGAAGACCTTTCTTTTGTGATTTTGGGACCTTTTTGGCTCCTTATTTATTGATTGGTTTTGCTTCGATCCTGTCTTTTGCACGGTAACGGTTTGATGACGCTTCACGGTGTTTTAGTTTGCTTGACAAAGCACGCTGCTTTGAAATTTCTGTTGGAACGCAGTATGAAAATCTCATGAATGAAAAAAAATACGGTAGTATTTCTCTCAGTTCTGGCTCATTTGGCGTCTGGTTCTGACATTGGTAACTGCAGTTAAAACTGGCACAGCATCACTTTGGAATCGGTTGGATCTGGCTCTCTGCTCATTTCCCCCTTTGACATTTCCTCGTGACTGCTCTAGCAAAGTTCATTCCTGCAGCTCACATTATATCATTGGGCTGTGTGCCCACCCACACCTGGCAAGGAATCTTGTCCAGCCGGTCTGAATTAGCCATGTGATGTCGAGTAAACGCTGGTTATAAGCGTATTACCAGGTCAATATTTGCAAGAGCTCGAGGGAGGGAAGTTTTCTTTCTTTCCTTTTTTTTTCTTTTTTGCTTTTAAGCGGCTGACGCAGAAGTCCCTAAACTTCCTTAAAATCTACGTAAAAGCCGATGGGTGTGTTTCGCCGGCCTTTTCTTCCACTGATGCTTCCAGCTTCAAGGGGAGCTGAATATGAAGGACAGATTAGAGGAGCTGAAGAACCGAGTTAACGAAGATGGGGACTCTCTGGAACTGGAGGAGACCCTCTCCTTTGACAACCCTGTTTTCAAAGAGGGGGAGAGCAACCCCATGAGCAAAGTTTTCCAGGAAATCGCCAGCCTCTCCTCGGCTCTGGATAAACTGGAGGAATTATCCGAGAACATCGACAGGAAGCAGCAACAGGTGTTGTGCTGTACCACCGAGGAAAGCATCTGCAAAGAGAAAAAAGAACTGAGCCAGATTAAAAACACTTTCACCAAGGAGGCCAAAATCATTCAGCCAAAGCTCAACAGCATCAGAGAGACTTTGGCGAAGGATGGCGAGCAGCGATTGGCTCTCAGCCGCATCCGCCACAACCAGCTCTCGGTCCTCATTGGCCGCTACCGCGACATCATCACCGGCCACTACACCAAGGAGACCCAATATGTGGAGAAGCTGAAGGAGCAGATCAGGAGACAAACCGAGCTGGCGGGCTTGAGCCTGCGGGAAGAGGACATCAGGCAGCTGGTGGAGAGTCCGGTGGCTCCGCGCATTGTCGGGCAAGACCTGGAAGTGCTCAAGGCCAAGCAACATCTGGCCATGGCACAAGTGCGCCACCAACAGCTGCTCGATTTGGAAGCTCAGATTACTGAGCTTCACTCTCTCTTCTTGCACATGGAGGTCTTGGTGGCGGAACAGCAGGAGAACCTCAACAGCATCGAGTACAACGTCTTGCACACGCTTGACTACATCTGCCAGTCCAACGAGGAGGTCAAAAAAGCCCTCAAATATGAGCGGCAATCCCGGTTTTCTGCCACGTTGTCTGCGCTGCTGGGACTCTGTGCTTGTTGCACATGCTTATCCTGTATGGCCACTCCGAGTGTGATACGGTGAGCAGACGATGGGGACAGGTGTGTGGCTGAGAATGCTCTGGACCCTTTGATGTGCACGAAAATACGGATTGGTCCAGGAGAGACATTTGGGACGGATGTTCAAAGATGGTCTTATTGTTATTATTTTTTTTAAAGAAAAATCTTCTTGTCTTTGGCTTATCACCCTTGGGTTTCTACCAGTGCTCTTAACAATGATTCCGCAACAGTGATGACACAGGTTTGTTTCTTCTGCAGTATCCTTAGGAAGAACCGGCAAGAGGAGGGTTATATTTTTTTTAAAGGAATGGCACTAAAGGACAAACTTGCTCAGAAGCCAAGCCTTGTAATGAAGAATTTGTAATTCCAGATGTGTCTCAGATGACCTATGACTACCCCGGCTCTGAAGAAAAGACACTGAGGCACTCTTTTCTATTATATCGTTGCATAGCACTGAAAACAGGTTCTAGTAGAAACCTGAAATCCTGATGCACCCTGGTTAAACTCTGGGGATTACTGTAATATGATTTAGCCAAAAGGAAGTACCTGGCATTGGGGGTCACATTGTAACCTATGGTTTTGAAGTTCTGCTTTCTTTTTGCTGCTGCTAATATTTGCATTTTTTTTCTTGGTTACATTCCATTGAAAGAACCCAAGCTCCTTTTTTTCAGTTAAGTATGAGGTCACTGTACCATTTAAAAATGATTCGGTTTGCACAGTGCTAACTTTATTTATTTCTCAGATGTTTTAATATAAGGTAGACTGTGTCTGCTAAACCTTGGTTTCGTTCCATGCATTGAGGATTTCAAATGGATTCCGATCTGATTGTCCCTTTTCTTTCAAACAAGCTGCAGTATGAATTATGGGTGTTACGTTTACATAAAAAACTTGATTTGTAAAATAAAAAGTCTGTGTCCTGTTACAAATCAATGTTGTTTTCCACATTGTATTTGAATTTCCAGAATGTTTCTGTGGCAGGCAAAAAGTCACATCAGGGGCCCTGATTCACATTGAATGGCATGCCTGCCGCTTCTTGTAAGGATAGGGTTTCCAGCTCTGGGCTGGAAAATACCTGGAGATTTTTTGAGCGGAGCCTGAAGAGGGTGGGGTTTGGCAGGAGGGGCTTCAATGCCATAGAGTCCAATTTCCAAAGTGGACATTTTCTCCAGGTGAACTGGTCTCTATCGGTTGGAGATCAGTTGTCATAGTAGGAGATCTCCAGCTAGTACCTGGAGGTTGGCAACCCTATGTAAGGACCATCTCATTGATCACATTTTCTTGCTGTCGATAGCCCTCTTCACTAACCACATGAGTGGTTGGTGGGTTCCTAGTCTGTGTGGACATAGCATCTGAAGAATCCTCATGTTACCAGTGCTAATTGCTTGCTGGTGGAATTGTAGGAAAACAGGGCAGCTTAGAATCAGCATACCTTGGTACTATAGGGTTGTCAGCATCCAGGAGGGGCCAGGAGATTACTCAGAATGACAGCCGATCTCTCGACTACAGAGATTAATGTCAAAAACATTTACAGCCCTATTTCTACATACTATTAGTATCCATTGACTGAAAAAAATTGCATAATGACCAAAAAAAGCTACTATGAATTCAGTAACACTTTTAATTGAATTTATATTAGTCACAACGTCATCTATGTACATTTGAAAAATGACAATACTACATATGTGTGTGAGGCATATTATTTATTCAGTCCACAGAAGGTATGTTTGCTTATTTATTATACTGATGCTGTTTTGCGGTTTTCAGAGATCAGACATCAGGTTGAAGGGCAGGCAGAATAGACCAATGACTTGACACTGTATTGCTGTATTCCTAGGTTGGTATAGTTTGGAGTTACTGGTGTCGCTGCCTAGAATGACCCCTTTGCTGTTTACACAGTTAGACATTAATCTGTACTCACGAGGATTTGCTTGCAGGCACAATCAGCTTTCTATCCTTGTCAGAACAATTGTCAGAAGCTTATTAATTTTCATTTTAACCCTGCTTTTTGTTGTAAGTTGGCTCCCAAAGGAGCTCACAGGTATTGGAGGGAGAGGGGCTCTGGATGGGCTGTGGCTCAGTGGTAGAGCATCTGCTTGGCATGCAGAAGGTCCCAGGTTCAATCCCTGGCATCTCCAGTTAAAGGGACTAGGCAAGTAGGTGATGTGAAAGACCTCTAGTCTAAGACCCTGGAGAACTGCTGCCAGTCTGAGTAGCATCACGTGTTCATGGAATCACACATAATGATTAAAGGGCAATGGAGACAATGCCACAATCCCTCATGGAGACAATTCTCCATTGTACTGGATCCTGGCATGATCAAGGAATGCCTGGATGATGCTCCCCCCCCCCCCCACCATGGCCTTTAGCGATAGCACTTGTGGAAGGGGGACCTTGTCTCCAGAATATGCTGTCAGACCTCTGGTCATGTGTTGAGCTACAGGTCTTTCCACAGCTGGCAATGTAGCGATGACTAATGTAGATGGCAAAATAAATAGGGTTGCCAGCTCCGGGTTGGGAAATACCTGGAGATTTGGGGGGCAGAGCCTGAGGAGGGCAGGGTTTGGGGAGGGGAGAGACTTAAATGCCACAGAGTCCAATTGCCAAAGCGGCCATTTTCTCCAGGCGAACGGATTTCTATCGCCTGGAGATCAGTTGTAATAGAGGGAAATCTCCAGCCACCACCTGGAGGTTGGCAAACCTAAAAATAAATGAGAAGCCCAGTGGCATCTTAATGAATAAGAAAATTTATTCCAGCATAGGTTTTCTTGCGCCACAGCTCACTTCAGATGCATGAGCTGTTTCGGGGTGTCTACTCCTCACTTGCATTTACCAGCCTACCCTGGGGTATTTGAGAGGGAGACGCCATGTCCTGGGGAAGCGTCTTGCTCCTGAGGAGGGCAGGGTTTGGGGAGGGGAGGGACTTCAATGCCAAAGAGTCCAATTGCCAAAGCGGCCATTTTCTCCAGGTGAACTGATCTCTATCAGCTGGAGATCAGTTGTAATAGCAGGAGATCTCCAGCCATGGCCTGGAGGTTGGCAACCTTAAGGCAAGAAGCTCTGACTGGGACAGGGCACATTTGGGGGCTTCCAAAGGAGGATAACCTGATGTTGCCATCCTAGGTGGGGGCTTGAAGCGCGCGTGGGGTGTGTGTGCCCGCACTGCAGCAAGCCAGCTAGTGGAGGAAGCCCGAGCAGCTGGCCCAACATGATGATTGCCAGGTTCCCCCTGGCCATTGGCAGGGGTGGCGGGGACTTACTTGAGGGTTGGGGGGTGATGTGCAGACATTGCTGGCAATACCTGGGGCACTCTAGCATTTGGGCAAAACTCGATGGTTTAACCATCTCCCAGCATCTCCCAGCAACACACTGACATCACTTCTGGGTACATGGGGCATGACATCAATGCACCGGGATGCTCCTGACACACCCACACACCCAGTTTTGGCACCAGTTTTTCCCCACTGAATGGTGGCAGCTGAGTGGTTGCTGGTTGTGCCTGATGGGGGCGTGGAATCCCCCACCCCTAGGGGGCCTGGCAACCATATGGCTGACACAGAATGGGGGGGCATGGCTACCATGGGGGCGAGCACAGGTGGGGGGAGGCAGAAATCTGCCCAAGCAGGATGAATTCACAGACCCCTCACAATAACTTCATGCCCCCCAGGCACAGGCTGGTTTTTATTGTATTTCGTATGTTTTCAGTCTTGGAATTATAACCCACCTTGAGCCACTAGTGACTAGGGAAAGGCAGGGTATGAACATTTTAATTAATAAATGAATACTTCCAGATTAGCCCAGAAAGGTGGACCAAAGAATGATAGGTGATGCTCAGATCTGCTCAAAGAGATCAGAAAATGTGTTGATCATGACTCAATACCGAGGACCATTCACCAGATAGTGTCTTAACTTGGTGTAGAAGTCACTATTATTTGGTAAAGTGGCTATCTGTTATTGCTTCTGTGTAGAGATGAGCAGGGTCATGCCAGATTTGTTTATTTCCTTACTTTATTTATACCCTGCCTTTCTCCCCAATGGGGGCCCAAAGCAACTTACATCATTCTCCTCTACTCCATTTTATCCTTGCAACAACCCTGTCAGGTAGGTTAGGTTGAGAGTGTTTGTCTGGCCCAAGGTCACCCAGCCAGCTTCCATGGCAGAGTGGGGATTTGAACCTGGCTTTCCCAGGTCCCAGTCTGACACTTAACCACTACACCATGCTGGCATTTCATCTGTACTTGATCAGACGTCCAGTGAAATGGCAACGAAGTGGAAAGGTTCTCTGAACCATTTGCCAAGACCACACAGATGCTTTGTGACAGGCACATTGTGATAGGTTACTGCTTGGTAACGGGTGGTCTGTATCCCCCACCCCCCCACAGGCATGTAGTCACAAAGATAGAGCAGTGTCTTTATTAGGGTTGCCTACATCCAGGTACTAGCTGGAGATCTCCTGCTATTACAACTGATCTTGAGCTGATAGAGATCCGTTTACCTGGAGGAAATGGCCACTTTGTCATTGAAGTCCTTACCCTCCCCAAACCCTGCCCTCCCCCCAGGCTTTGCCCCAGAAACCTCCCCCCCCCCGGTGGCAGAGGACCTGGCAGCCCTAGTCTTGATTCTAAATGTGATTTTGAGCGTCTCATCTCAGCTGTTTAGTCTTGGAAATCTCCGTTTCAATTTCTCTTCTTTATGTGACTCGAACCTCGGGCATTTTATTTGCACACCCTTTCCTGTCTCCTGGCCCCAAACTCTCCCTGTACAATGTACACAGTGTTCAGTGTTCTTTGTGTGTAAATCAGCACCGAACATTACACGTACATAACACACATAAATGACATACACGGTAAATATAAATACTGTGTCAACTACAAATAAACTGTGCACAAATGCAAACGAAATTACAACATGAACACTGTCAAGCGGAGAAATTGAAACCTGACAAAATAAACAAATAGAGAAAAATTTTAAAGGGATGTGACAGCTTCGGTCAGCACAAACACATTCCCTCAAAAATCTGGGAATCTCTTTGTGTGTGTTGAATAGGGTTGCCAGGTCCCACTTCGCCACTGGCAGGAGATTTTTGAAGCTGCTGGTTCTCTCCGAACTCTCTCAGCCCCACCTACCTCACAAGGTGTCTGTTGTGGGGAGAGGAAGGGGATTGTAAGGCCCTTTGAGACTCCTTAAAGGTAGGGTATAAAAAGCAACTCTTCTTATTTTTAAAAAAAATCCATTCATTTTCTTTGGAAACTTTTTTTCCAGTTCTTGATGTCTGACGATATGTCTTTTCCCCCTTTGCAATTCAAGCCCTGAAATGGCAGCTCCAGAAGAAATCAAACAGAAAAGATGAAAAGCAGTTTGGTGGCAAATGAATTTCTGAATGACTGAAGGCCGTACCCTGTTTTCTTTCTTTAACTGGATTGGTTCAAAAGATGGGGTCAGACAGCATTGTTATCTTGCAAACGCAGGACTGGATTCACAAAGGGTCACCAAGGGATTTATCTGTGCTGTTTTCAGTTATGTTAATAATATGCTCAAGGCCCTACGGTGATTATAGAGGACACTGAGAATATTGATGGGTTTTGTGTATGTGTGTGTGCATAGATTGATTGTAATACCGATGCAGGCAAGGCTTTAATAGTTGGATGTATCTGCAAATAGTAAGGTTGCCAACTCTGGACAAAGAAATTCCTAGAGTTTTGGGAGGGAGCTCAGAAGGGATGTGTTGCCATTGAGTTCACCTTTGAAATAGATCCAACAGGCCTCCTGCTAGACTGGGATATATCCCGCTAGCAAGCTCCGAGACCAAAAAAGAAAAGAAAAGAAAAGTAATGTTAACTGGTGTCACTATGTCACTTCCAGGTACCACCCAGAAATGACAAACGGTAGTTTGAAGAATCACCAGAACCTCTACGATAAAACCATAGAGTTCCTGCCAATTCCTAGAGCTACCCTTGGTCATTTTTTGGTTGTACCCAGAAGGGAGGTAGTGTTGTTGTCGACACTGGTGACATCACACTCCCATGTCCCTTCCCTCAGCCCTCCTGCCCCAACCCTACCTTCAAAGTTGCCATTTTTCTCCATAAGTATTTATCTCTGTGGTCTGGAGAGCTGTCATAATTCCAAGAGAACTCCAGGCCCCGTCTAGAGGTTGGCAGCCCTACTAAAAGAGAGAATTCAGATCCGCAAACATATCACTTAATAACTGGATTCAGTATTGCATTCAAAATCCACAACCTTGAGAAAAGGTTTCATTCTTATTTTTTAAAATGTACATTTTTAGCATTCATTTTTACTTCAACAATAAGTCTTAGCTAGATGACCCTAGAAGCTAAAGTGACTAAACTGAGGCTATCGTATTTTGGTCACGTCATGAGACGACAAGAGTCACTGGAAAAGACAGTCATGCTAGGAAAAGTTGAGGGCAGCAGGAAAAAAGGAAGACCCAACAAGAGATGGATTGACTCAATAAAGGAAGCTATAGCCTTCAGTTTGCAAGATCTGAGCAAGGCTGTCAAAAATTTTGGAGGACTTTCATTCATAGGGTCGCCATGAGTCAGAAGTGACTTGACGGCACTTAACACACACAGAGATAACAAAACAGTTAACAGAAGCAGAAAAATGAGGGCAACAGAAACAACAAAAATAAAGCCAATATTTATTACCTAAAGTATGGACAAATAATAGGAGACTTAACAGGGGGTGGTGGTCTCACTGGTGATGTAATGACATTGTCAGCAACACACTGATGTCACTCCCTGTGTGCCTGGAATCAGCATGGTGCACAGGGAGTTATGTCATCAAATCCCGACACATCAGGACACTGCCACCAGTCGAGATGTAGCAATAGGGTTACCAGGTCCCTCTTTGCTACTGGCAGGAGGTTTTAGGGGTGGAGCCTGAGGAGGGCGGGGTTTGGGGAGGGGAGGGACATCAATGCCATAGAGTCCAATTGCCAAAGCAGCCATTTCCTCCAGGTGACCTGATCTCTAACAGCTGCAGATCCATTGTAATAGCAGGAGGTCTCTAGCTACTACCTGGAGGTTGGCAACCCTACGTAGCAAGTCTAGAAATTAGAAATGTGCCTAAAACTCAAAAGAGTTCAATTTATTGAGGGAAAACAACAAGCGAGGCGGGCATCAAAGAAAAATCCATTGCTGGCCTTGCTTCTGAAGGGCTTTCTCTTATGATGGAGATCAGTTTAATTACTTCTGAAGCAGGGGTAGAGTTGCCAACCTCCAAGTACTAGCTTGGGATCTCCTGCTATTACAACTGATCGCCAGCCAATATCAGTTCACCTGGAGGAAATGGCCGCTTTGGCAACTGGACTCTACGGCATTGAAGTCCCTCCCCTCCCCAAATCCCGCCCTCCTCAGGCTCCGCCCCAAAAACCTCCTGGTGGCAAAGAGGGACCTGGCAACCCTAAGGTCAGGCCATGACTGGGCCTGTTTTTTCAGCAAATTTCATTTCCCAAACATCCGCAGCGTAGCTTTCTTCTGGGGGTAATGGGAAATGGAGTTTTCTCAATCTTTCAACTGACTTTCAAACTCTGCCTACTCCCTCCCCTAGCCCTGTTGTCAAACCACAGCCCACATGTTTATTTTTAAAGTCCTCCACATGTCTGTGTACACGTATGAATGCATCTCCAACATACAAGCACACCACTGATAAGACAGCATTACCTGTTTTTGAATATCTCAGCTCCTGTCGGCTTCACCCCCAGGTTCAGTTTAAAAGCTGCCCTGCCACCTTTTTTATGTTACGTGCCAGCAGTCTGGTTCCATCCTGGTTCAAGTGGAGCCCATCGCTTTTGTATAGGCCCGGCTTGTCCCAAAATGTTGCCCGGTTCCTAACAAATCTAAAGTCCTCCTCCCTGCACCACCGTCTCATCCATGCATTGAGACTCCCCAACTGTACCTGCCTAGCTGGTCCTGCGTGTGGAACAGGTAGCATTTCAGAGAAAGCTACCTTGGAGGTCCTGGCTTTTAATCTCCTGCCTAGCAACCTAAATTTGGATTCCAAGACCTCTGGACTACACTTCCCGAAATCATTGGTGCCACTGTGCACCATGACCACTGGCTCCTTCCCAGCACTATTTATAGGCTTACCAGGTTCCTCCTGTCCTTTGGCGGGAGGTTTTTAGGGTGGAGGTGAGGGGGGGGGGGATTGCACGCGCACGCGGCCGCACCGACACGATTACGTCACTTTTGGTTTACAACCGGAAGTGCTGCATCAAGAGACCTTTACCACTCAAAGCGGGAGTACCGCTGCGGGCACTGCACACATTGCTCACTGACCCTCAGCTGGTCGGCGGGCAGCCAGGTTGATTGGCAGGGGTTTGCCCGCCACCACCTGGCACTTGGCAACCCTAGTATCTACCAGACTACCTAAATGACAGGTAATGGTTGCCTTTTATATGATAAAAATAATACCAGAGGGAAAATGTAAATCTTCCCATTCTTTTTCTGCCCCCTTACTAGGCAAGACTCCGAACAAACTCACCCTACAAGGAACTTGGATGGCTCATTATCAGGAAGAGAACAGTGGCCATAGAGTTGCAAATATTCCATAATTTTTCACAGGCAACTGACAGCTGTGAAAATGCTTTTCTGTATAAATTTACTTGTTTACAAATTGGACACATGCACGTCAGTGCACTGGAGTAAGCCATATTAGAAAGGATTAAGCTCAACACTCCCAGGAATTAATAACCAGCTTGGTAGCTTGGAGTGAGTTTCACTGAGGAAACCTTTCAAGTGGAACAAATGCACCCAGATATGTATTTTTCAGAGATTACAAAATCATTTCTTGACATTTATGGGAGAAAACCATGCCGAGATAACGTAATCAACCGACTGAGCCACCTCTGAGAGAAAGACATTTGCCTAACCCACTGCACTGTGGTGGAATGGAGCCTATCATTCTTCTCTTCTGACTTCTTTTAGGGGTTTCTGTGAATTGAAGTTCGGGGTCAGTGCCTGATTTCTAAAATGAAGAAGAGGAAGAAGAAGAGTTGGTTTTTATATGCTGACTCTTTCTACCACTTAAAGCAGAATCAAACAGGCTTACAATCACCTTCCCTTCCCCTCCCCACAACAGACACCCTGTGAGATAGGTGGGGCTGAGAGAACTGTGACTAGCCCAAGGTCACCCAGCTGGCTTCATGTGTAGGAGTGGGGAAACCAACCTGATTCACCAGATTAGCCTCCGCTGCTCATGTGGAGGAATGGGTGATCAAACCAGGTTCTCCGGATCAGAGTCCACTGCTCCAAACCACTGCTCTTAACCACTACAACACGCTGGCTCTCCACTAAAGAGCACTAAGATTTATTAGCATTTATATAATGCTTCCAGCATTTAGTGCACTTTGCAGACATTATGACAGTAATTCTTACAACATCCCTGAAAGGTAGTCAGGTTTATCATCTTGATATTGCAGCTGGGGGAACTGAGACAGAGATATCACACCTCTGCCCCTGAATCACTCTGAGTCACTGACCCACTCTCCATTTTCCTATTAAAATAATTCATGTCTTGCTTTTGAAATATTTGGAAAAGCAGATTATAAAATTTAAACGTTGTAAAAATCATTGATAAAAACCAACAAGGATGATAGATGAATCTGTAGACAAACATGAGTTTTCCCTCCATTAGAGGTGACTTTGCTGCCAGCCTTCACAAATCCCGGGACTTCCGTTCCTCTGTTAACCCAATTCTTCCCTTTCCCCTGAGCTCAGCCCACTTGAAATCCCCATGCATAAGTGCAGGACACAGAAGCTTGTTTTCTCTCACAGCCAATTACAAAGCAGCGTGTAAAGAGGCGGGGTTTCAAATGCTTCCTGCTTCCTCTGAGTTCTTTCTGAGCAGAAGAAATACTTTTTAAAACTGAGGCTTGGACTTCTCCTCCCCTCCTTCCTTTCAGATTGGTCCCTTTTTTGGTTTTTGTTCTTAAAATGCTTTTTTATGCAGCAATTGGGGTTTTTTTTTGGGGGGGGAGATTTTCTCTCACAGTAAGCACTACAAAGTAAGCCAATTACAAAGCAGCATTTAAAGGGGCGGGGACTTGATTTGAGCTTGCAGACTGCTGGTGCAGAGATTCCCAACAGGAAAGTGTGGGTCCAGCAAGCAATGAACCTCAGGTAAAACTCCCATGCATAAATGACCTCTGCGGTCTTTCCTTCAGTGTAGTCTCAGTAGGGGAAGGCTCCTCAACACATAACTCAGTGGTATGGTCACCACATCCCAGTAGGGTTGCCAGGTCCCTCCTGGCCACCAGCAGGAGGTTTTGGGGCAGAGTCTGAGGGTGGTATTTGGGGAGGGAAGGGACTTCAATGCCATAGAGACCAATAGCCAAAGCAGCCATTTTCTCCAGATGAACTGATCTCTATCAGCTGGAGATCAGTTGTAATAGCAGGAGATCTCCAGCTAGTACCTGGAGGTTCAAACAAGAAGAACAGCACAAGCTCCAATTTCAAAATACAAAATATATATTCACAACCAATGTTCAATAGTCAAAGGACTTGCACATCATATACACAAAATACAACTGTACCATGGATGTATAAAGAGTTCAAAACCAAAAGGTAAATGGAAACATATTCAAATAATGGTTACAAAAAATTCAAACAGTCAATGGCTCATAGAAACCCTAAAGGTCTATTCCAAAAGATGGCAACCACAGAGGAGAAGCCCTTTCTAGGATGGCACTCCAACAGTGGCAGGGGTTGATCATGTGCAGTAGAGGTGATAGAAGCAATTCCAATACCAGCAATGCTGCTCAAGTGCAGTAATTGGTAGTTAGATCGTGCACAATAGGAACTGCTGAAGGAACTCAGTTGCCTTATTAATGGAACCAATGTGTACAATGAGGAATCCTCAGTCATACATAAGTATCAAACAACCATGGTGCAGAGGGGAGGTTCATGGGTACGTGGACTCCGAATTGTGTTCACGTTTCGTTTGAGGGCTTCATCAGCCAATAGTACACAATGTCATTCATCAGTGTCAAATTCTCTTAGACCCGCAGGTTCAGTATCAGTCATCAAGTACCTGGAGGTAGGGCTGTCGATTCGGTTCAACCCAAACCGAAAAACCGCCGAATTTCCCCCGATTCGGCGATTTCCGATTCGGATGGAACCATACTCAAAAAAAGGCGGGAAAAGGACGCGCTGAATTTGGCGAGTTCGGACGAACGCCGAATAAATTCAGTAGGTTTGGCATTCCCAGAACCTGCCTTTTCCCACCTTTAAAGGCTGTCCTGCCTGGTTTCCTAGGAGTCCCAGGAAACTGGGCGGGGTGGGCTGGGCGGGCGGGTCCCGCCCAACTGCTGAGCATCAGACCGGGAGGGGGGGAAGTGCTCTGCGCTGCCTGGCCAGGCATGCGCAGAGGGGTTTAAAGACCCACCGCCCCCCTTCCCCGGACTCCCGGGAAGGGGGGCGGTGGGTCTTGAATTCGCTTTGCGCTGCCTGGCCAGGCAGGCACAGAGTGGTTTAAAGACCCACCGCCCCTGACTTTATTCGGCCGAATTGATTCGGGAATTCGGCCAAATTCCCCAGATCCGAATCGGGGGAGTTCGGACTTCGGGATTTCCCAAATCAAAACAGCCGAATTTTGCCGAATCTGAATTATCCCGAATTTTTTTTTAACAGCCCTACCTGGAGGTTGGAAATCCTACACAGACACCACATTGCAGATCACTGCTTTAACCACTGTAGTCTCAGTCTAACCCAGTGGTGTCAAACATACAGACTGCAGAGCAGATCCGGCCCCTTGAAAGCTCTTATCTGGCCAGTGAGCCAGCAGAGGCAGCCACCCCCCAGTACCAATCAGGGCTGGCGAGCCACACACACCCTCGATCTTGATCTGGCGAGGCATTCCTGGCCAGCCCAACCGAGTGACATTTATGTCATATCTGGTCCTTGTAACAAATGAGTTCGACACCGCTGCACTAACCACTATGGAAGAAGAAGAGTTGGTTTTTATATGCTGACTTTCTCTGCCATTTAAGGAAAAATCAAACCGGCTTACAATCACCTTCCCTTCCCCTCCCCACAACAGACACCCTGTGAGGTAGGTGGGGCTGAGAGAGCTCAAAGAGAGCTGTGACTAGCCCAAGGTCACCCAGCTGGCTTCATGTGCAGGAGTGGGGAAACCAACCCAGTTCACCAGATTAGAATCCACCACTCATGTGGAGGAGTGGGGAATCAAACCTGGTTCTCCTGATCAGAGTCCACCACTCCAAACTACTGCTCTTAACCACTACAACATGCTGGCTGTTCACCAATACACCACACTAAGAGTGCACTCCTAGCCCGATCTACTTAGTAGTAAGTCCCATATTATTCAGTAGGAATTCCACCCAGGAAAGTGCTTTTTGGATTGTATCCTAAGTCTCACGGGTGTTGGTTGCTTTTAAAAGCAGGCTTGAAAGACCAAGGATCCTAAGTGACGGCTGATCTGAGGAAGTGAAACATCCCCTTCTCTTCTTTTGATGACTGCCGCAAACTGTGTCAGAGCACCTAACCTTTTGGCAACTTAAGATAGATTGATTTCCATGGTCAGGATAAGCTAATCAGTACATTTGACTCATTGCTGGTACATTTCCTGTACTGCGCTCACTGTGTTCATTTATCTTTATCCAGAGTTTATGTTTTCTACAGCAGCCACATGGGAATGAACGCTGGAAGAAATGGGTGGCAAAGAACACCAGTGTGGTGTAGTGGTTAGGGCAGGGGTCCCCAAACCTTTTGAGCCTGCAGGCACATTTGGAATTCTGACATGCGCATAGTGGGCACAGCGATGAAATGGCTGCTGCAGGAGGTGGAGCCAGCCACAAAATGATTGCCACAGCTTAACTTCAGCAACACAGTACAGATCCTCGTGCTATGGTGGCAGCTCCTGCCAAAGCAACATTTTTTTAAAATCTGCGCAGCCATTCAGAAGCCTTGCCGGGCACAAGCCCTACCTGGCCATTTCCTAAAAATGCTTGGTGGGCACCAGAAAAAGTTCGGTGAGTGCCATGGCATCCATGGGCACCACATTGGGGACCCTTGGGGGTAGAGTATCAGACTACGATGTGGGAGACCCAAGTTCAAATCCCCACATTGCCATGGAAGCTGGCTGGATGACCTTGGGCCAGTCACCCATTCTCAGCCTAACCTCCTTCACAGGGTTTTGTTGTGAGGATAAAATGGAGGAGATGAGAATGATGTAAGCCACTCTGGGTAGAAAGGTAGTATTTAAATGAAGTAAATAACAATAAATGGTTTAAATAAAGTAAACAATAATAAGTAAAGTAAAGGTCCCCTGTGCAAGCACCGGGTCATTCCTGACCCATGGGGTGACGTCACATCCTGACATTTCCAAGACAGACTTTGTTTGCGGGGTGGTTTGCCAGTGCCTTCCCCAGTCATCTTCCCTTTACCCCCAGCTAGCTGGGTACTCATTTTACCGACCTCAGAAGGATGGAAGGCTGAGTCAACCTTGAGCCGGCTACCTGAAACCAGCTTCCGTTGGGATCGAACTCAGGTCGTGAGCAGAGCTTGGACTTCAGTACTGCAGCTTACCACCCTGCGCCACGGGGCTCTTAAATAACAATAATAAATAACAATAAATGTAGTGGTTAAGAGCAGTGGACTCTAATCTGGAGAACTGGGTTTGTTTCCCTGCTTCTACACATGAAGCCTGCTGGGTGACTTTGGGCTTGTCACAGTTCTCTTAGAGCTCTCTCAGCCCCACCTACTTCACAAGGTGTTTGTTGTGGGAAGATGAAGGGAAGGCGATTGTAATCTGGTTTGATTCTCCTTTAAAAAAGGTAGAGAAAGTTGGCATATAAAACCAACTCTTTTTCTTCTAAATAAAATGTCAGGCCAAATATTGTATAAAAACATCTCAACATGTTGCTTGACATACATGGAGGGTATCTGGAGTCACTGATTCCTCCATTCAGGATAATGTAATGTACTATGCCTATTAAATGTTATTGAATTGAATTGATAATGTAATGCAACATGGAGAAGAAGAAGAAGAGTTGGTTTTTATATGCCAACTTTCTCTACCACTTAAGGAAGAATCAAACTGGCTTAAAATCACCTCCCCTTCCCCTCCCCACAACAGACACCCTGTGAGGTAGGTGGGGCTGAGAGTGTGTGACTAGCCCAGGGTCACCCAGCCGGCTTCATGTGGAGGAGTGGGGAAACAAATCCAGTTCACCAGATTAGCCTCTACCGCTCATGTGGAAGAGTGGGGAATCAAACCCAGTTCTCCAGATTAGAGTCCACCACTCTTAACCACTACACCATGTTGCCAGGTAAGCCTGTACAGTAGTCATCTGAATGGGGCCTTTATTATCGGAAAGGAAATGTTCCCATCTGTTATGGGTTTAGGAGTTGGGGGACCAACTGGAGAATCGTTGTTCCTTCTGTCACTAGATTCCCTTTGTGCTGTGCATTCGGGTTTTGATGGATAGTTCTTTTCCCCCACTACAACCCTGGACCTGGTTGCAGGGGCATTTCTCCTAGGGAATCCGTTGCTATTTTTGACCTGATGTCAGCAGAATTAATCAAGCATTCTAACAGAGTCATCCATCCTTACTAATGGAGGAATCCATTCGCTGGTTGTAATTTATCTGTTGGATGGTAGCCAGGTGTGCTCGGGGAATGTTAATCAGGAATCCTGCATCTCAGGTGGAAACAAAACCACTTCCTTCACGCTCAGGCTCCCAGCGGTTGGGTTAGGGTTGCCATGTCCCTCTTCGCCACAGGTTTTTGGGGTGGAGCCTGAGGAGGGCGGGGTTTGGGGGAAGGGGGGGACTTCAATGCCATAGAGTCCAATTTCCAAAGTGGCTATTTTTCCCCAGGTGAACTGATCTCTATCGGCTGGAGAACAGTTGTAAAGCAGATCTCCAACTAGTACCTGAAGGTTGGCAACCCTAGGTTGGGCCCTTTGTTAACTTGGCCTAGCTGGATGTACAGGGAAAAGGAAGTGAACAGTGCCATGGGCCAAAATGCTCTAGGTGGGGCCTAGAGATCTCCAGGAATAACAACTGATCTCCAGGCTATGGAGATCAGTTCCCCTGGAGGAAATTTCCACCATTATACCCTGCTGAGGTCTGTCCCCGTCCAAACTCCACCCTCCCCAGGCTACACCCATAAACGTCTAGGGATTCCTCAACCTGGAGTTGGCAACCCTAAACCTCATGGTTGCTTGGACCCATAGCACCAAGGCCAACTTGGCAAGTTAGGCACCCCTGTTGAGAACAACCTGCCAATCGTTGGCCACTTGGCATCACTGAATGAGTCATTGAATGCTCGACTCCAATGCCAGGACCTGTATTTGGTTTGTTGATAGGTTCACCGGATGGGTTGTTTGTATGGACAGGCTGCTGCGTTACAAACGTGCCACGACATCCAAGCATCCTCCGATTCTGACCTTGCCCACGCCTGTGTCAACCGATGTGTTGAAAGAGTTATTCCCTCGCCACAACTTTAACTGGATCAGAAGACTTGTTTTTATAAGCTCCACCTCAGCCTCCCCTCCCACGCTTTCCAACGCTTGGATCTCATTAGCCTTTGTCGCATTATCTCCTCTGTCCAGCCTGCCTTGATGACTCATTCCGTACAGAATAGCAGAACTTTAATAATACGCCTGGTTGGGAGGGGGGCCATATCCAGCTGTCCTTTGGGATCGTCTTGAAGACTTAAAAGGAAATGCAAGAAACCAAGTCATCCCCAAAGAAGCTATTATCTCCACTGTCCTTAATCTGATACTAACAGGAAAAGATGCCAGACCGCACTGTGGCTTTCATTCAGAACTTAAAAGTGATGGAAGAACTGGCTCATAAGGCAAAAGAATGACAGCGGCGTGATTTATTTAATGAAACCAAACCGGGCCGGTTTGGTTTCTGTACTGCCTTGCCCTGGCGAGAAAACCTCCTTTGTGGAGCTGTCTAGGCCAGGCTGGGACTAGGCGCAACCATCTTCTTTTGTTTCGTAGGAATCCTGACTTGGGTGGAAACGTGGCATAGAAACATTTTAAATGAATAAAATGAATAAATAAGTTGATTTTTTATTATTAGGGTTTCCAACTGCTCTGTTGTGGAGGGCAATCGCCAGCTGATCAACCGGCTGCCCGCTGACCAGCTGATGGTCAGCAGGTGGAAGCAGAAAGGGGAGAGCGATCCCTCCACGTGTGCTCCTGGCATGATACTGCCACTTCCGGTTTACTCCAGAAGTTCCGGCATCATGTGGGACACTCTAGCCATAACCTCCAAAAACTATGGAAACCAGTATCGCTCCCCACAGCCCCACTGTAAAAATCCTCGCCTTGGAGGTAAGAGGTAGGGTTGCCAACCTCCAGATACTAGCTGGAGATCTCCTGCTATTACAAGTAATCTCCAGCCGATAGAGATCAGTTCACCTGGAGAAAATGTCCACTTTGGCAATTGGACTCTATGGCATTGAAGCCCCTCCCTTCCCCAAACCCCGCCCTCTTCAGGCTCCATCCCCAAAACTTCCCACCAGTGGCGAAGAGGGACCTGGCAACCCTATTTATGATAAAAAGGTAAAGGTCCTCTGTGCAAGCACCAGGTCATTCCTGACCCATGGGGTGATGTCACATCCCGACGTTTACAAGGCAGACTTTGTTTACAGGGTGGTTTGCCAGTGCCTTCCCCAGTCATCTTCCCTTTACCCCCAGCAAGCTGGGTACTCATTTTACCGACCTCAGAAGGATGGAAGGCTGAGTCAACCTTGAGCCGGCTACCTGAAACCGACTTCCGTTGGGATCAAACTCAGGTTGTGGTCAGAGCTTGGACTGCAGTACTGCAGCCTACCACTCTGCGCCACGGGGCTCCTCCCTATTTATGATAGGCTAAGATTTTATGTTATTGTTTATACTTGTAAGCCACCTTGAACAGGACTTTGGAGAGGCAGTGTATAAATTCCTTAAATAAATAATAGACTTTTCAGAGGTTGGCAACCCTAAACCTCATGGACACTTTTACCCATAGCCCCACAGCCAACTTGGCAAGTTAGGCACCCCTGTTGAGAACAACCTGCTAATTGCTGGCCACGTGGCATCACTGAATGAGTCACAGAATGCTAGACTCCAATGCCAGAACCTGTAGATTTTGATATGTTTTTCAGACCAGAACACAACAGGTGCAATTATATGGCAAAAAAGGGGGAGTCAGCTTAGAGGCTTCTGATAAAGAGACACAGCAACCTGTGTTATCTAGACAGGGTCTGGGACAGGTAAGCCCGTGACCAATTAGTTTCCAGGGCTTGGCAGCAAACTAGGCTTTATTTTATTCAACAGCTGTTTTCAAATTTTGTAGCAAGCCTGTGGTTCTACAACAGAATGGAAATAATAAAAAATGTGAAGGGTATTACTGCCAATGTGCTTTCAGGGCATTGTGGGAAATCAATTTAATCTGTTCAACAGACTGTGTTATTGGATTAGTACTTCTTTTGCATTGGGGGGTTCCATTGCTCGAGCTGTCCTTCATATTCACAGTGCAACTGGTTGCCACAATGCATCTGAAGGTGTAGAAGAAGAAGAGTTGGTTTTTATATGCCAACTTTCTCTACCACTTAAGGAAGAATCAAACTGGCTTACAATCACCTCTCCTTCCCCTCCCCACAGCAGACACCCTGTGAGGTTGGTGGGGCTGAGAGAGTGTGACTAGCCCAAGGTCAGCCTGCTGTCTTCATATGTAGAAGTGAAGAAACAAATCCAGTTAATCAGATTAGTCTCTGCCGCTCATGTGGAAGAGTGGGAAATCAAACTCGGTTCTCCAGATTAGAGTCCACCGCTCCAAACCACCACTCTTAACCACTACACCACGCTGACACGTGTTACATTCACAGTTGAAGGTGTGTTACATTCAGAGCTGGAGAGCAGGGTAGAGGGCTGTAAGAACCCACTGAGGACCCTTCAATGACCCTAATTTTTTTTTTTTAAATGACCCTAATTCATTGATTTCCAACATGGTGCCTGTGGATACCATGGCACCGCCTAGGAGTTTCTCGGTGTCCATTTGTTTCTTCCCCGAAGCATCTCTTCCTCAAAGCAAACAGCCAGCATGGTGTAGTGGTTAGGAGCTGTGGACTCTAATCTGGAGAACTATGCTTGATTCCCCACTCCTCCACATGAGTGGCGGACTCTAATCTGGTGAACTGGGTTGGTTTCTCCACTCCTTCACATGAAACCTGCTGGGTGACCTTGGGCTATTCACAGCTCTCCAAACTCTCTCAGCCCCACCTACCTCACAAGGTGTGTGATATGAGGAGAGCAAGGGAAGGAGATTGTAAGCTGGTTTGATTCCCCTTAAGAGGTAGAGAAAGTTACATATAAAACCAACTTTTCTTCGGCTTCCTCAGGAGGTGGTGAGCTCTCCTGATCTGGAGGATTTTAAGCAGAGGTTAGATGGCCATCTGTCAGCAGTGCTGATTCTATGTCCTTAGGCAGACCATGAGAGGGAGGCCATCTTGGCCATCTTCTGGGCATGGAGTAGGGTCACTGGGGGTGTGGGGGGAGAGGTAGTTGTGAATTTCCTGCATTGTGCAGGGGGTTGAACTAGATGACCCTGGTGGTCTCTTCCAACTCTATGATTCTATTATGCTTCTTTCCTTCAGCTCATTGGAGTAGGAAAACCCAGAAACAACTGACTTGTTGAATGCTTGGGATGTGATCTCCCAACATTTTGTGATTGGCCTCAGTATACCATGGCAGCCATTTTCTGATGGGCCCTGGCTCTCCATGGCAGCCATTTGGTGGCAGTGTTCATTCCTTGTTCTCTAAAGTGCCCACAGGCTCAACATGTTTGGGGACCCCCGCCCTACCACTTTTGCATATAGAAATATAGAAGGAAAAACAATGGAAGGCAAACATGCCCATCTTCTCAGTTACAAGTGATCCCTTTCAACCTCTGCTGCTGGGACCAATGAATATGAAGACATTGGACGCTGAAGATTAGGGTTGTGCATATTGATAACCCTGAACCAAAAATAAACCTGAAAAAGGCCTTTTCGGCTTCTTTTGGGTTTAATTAAAGCCAAATGTTAAAACTGGGAATAAAGCCGAAGCTGGACAGCCGATCGCCGAATCAGCCGAATAGGTATTCACCTTTTTTTGGCTTTGGCTTTCCCCAGTCTTTTCCCTATGGGAATTTTTAATGAGCTCTGGGAGAGGCATTTTTGGAGGCAGAGTTCCCAAATTTTCGGGGTAGCTTTAAGCGACTTTCCTTGCATGAACCCTCAGGTTTGGTGAGGATTGGGTCAGAGGGTCCAACTTTATGGGGTCCTGAAGAGGTCACCCCTCCTCCTCCATAGAGAAGCATTGTAAACTTCTGTATGGAGGAGGGGGTCGACCCCTTAGGGACCCCATAAAATTGGACCCCCTGTCCCAAACTTTACCACACTTTGAGGTTCATCTAATGAGAGTCCCTTGCAGCTACACTGTGAATTTGGTGACTCTACCTTGAAAAATGCCCCCCTGGGAGAATTTTAAAAGTACTTACTTTTCACAGTCTGTAATGGCCTCTTCCTCTCCAGAGAATCGTGGGAAAACTCAGTTTACCATGAATGCTTGCAACGGGCCTGCACAATTGTGCTGGAAAAAAAAATCAGGCCCAATAAACCTGAACTTGAAATTTACCTTTTTTTTTTTTTTTTGCACAACCCTACTGAAGTTTTTACAGGGTTTACAGGGTTTGCAGTGTTTACAGGGTTAGCTTAACCTAGCTAGGGTTGCCAGCTCTGGTTTGAGAAATTCCTGGAGATTTTAGGGGGTAGACTCTTAGGAGGGCAGTGTTTGGGGACAGGAGTGACCTCTTTCATGTATAGCACTGGTTCCCAACCAGGGGTCCATGGACCCCCAGGGGTCCGCGAGAACTAAATTAAAGTCCGCGAAACAAAGTTATAAACCCATAATAAATTAATATTTTCAATTAAAAGTTCTCTATTATAATATATATATATTCAAATATTATTCTAAGTTTAATGTTTAGCTAACACTTATGATTAAAGTTTATTTTCAAATTCTCGGAATTTTTATTTTGAACCTTGGGGTCCCTGCACCGAACAAAAAAGTCCTAGTGGTCCCTGGTCAAAAAAAGGTTGGGAACCACTGATGTATAGGGTTGCCAGGTGGGTGGTTTCGGTGGGCAATTGCCCGCCAATCTACTTGGCTTCTCTAGAGCAGGGATTGCGCAGCTACTTGTGACATAATCACGTCACTTCTGGGTTTGCCCCAGAAGCGCCGCATTGCTGCGGCTACTTTAGCACTCATACCCCCAAAACACCAGTATTTTTGGGGTTTGAGTGCTAAAGCAGCCGTGGCGATACTGTGCTATCAGGGGTAAACCTGGAAGTGACGTGATGGCATTGCGTATGGCAGTGCACCTGTGCAATTGCCCCAGCCCCGCCCCCAAAAACCTCCTGCTGATGGGGGGGGAGGCCTGGCAACCCTATGCATGTAGAGTCAGAGTGATGCATGCCTTAGTAACTACTAAGGTGGAATATTATATATTCTATGGGGGGCTCCCCTTGATAAAGGCCTCGTGGTTCATGGAGGTGAAATTTCGCACTTCCTCTGATTCTTCAGATTTGGAACCCCCTTCTTAGGATATGCAGCCGGCCAACTCTCTTGCAGACTTCAGTGAATTAATTAAAACCTTCCTTTTTAGAAAGGTGTATAATTTTCTGGGTTAATTATTACTTTGGCTTTTTGAATCGTGGCTGTTCGGTTTTTTCGAAATAGTAGATTTGATGTTCTTAAATTATCCTTTTGTGATGTTTTAATAATGCAGCCTGCTCCGGCAGTAATTGGGGAAAGAGCATTTTGCAGAGTAATTGAAATCACAACGTGATGTCCAGGGAGACCAGCCAAAAAAAATTTGCCCAGCTAGTAGCTCAAGAGCTTGTCTTTCTGATGTCTTTGGCAAGTTGTGATGAGTGGTATATGTTTGTATGACATTTTTTAATCCTGTCCCAGTTCTAAGCATAAAGCTACTTATGTGACACAATATGGCATTCCCAGTATTTTCCTAAAAATTCGGCTTGGAGGCATTCAAGGGAGTGGTCGAATGTGCCAATCCACAATGGTATGCCATATAATAATTGTGCAACTGTTTTGGCATTGAAAACTTTCAAGGCTGCAGGAATAAACTGGTTGCCTTTAGTATAAAAGAATCGGATAATGGCTTGCATACTAGTCTTGGCTAATTTAACTGCTGCCTTCCTCTGATTTGTCCAATCAGCATTATATAGAAAACGTACACCAAGATACTTGAAGTGTTTAACCTGCTCAACTTTAGTTCCCTTGAGCACCCACTCACAGGGTTTCCATGTCCTTGAAAAAACTAGAATTTTGGTTTTTTCATAATTTAGTTGAAGCCTATTAGTAGTAAGATATTCAAGGCATCAATTCAGGAGACGCTTCAAGCCCACCTGCAAGCATGATATTAATACAGCGTCATCTGCATAAAGTAATACAGGTACACCTATCTCGAGCTGATAGAGATCAGTTCACCTGGAGAAAATGTCCTCTTTTGCAATTGGACTCTATGGCATTGAAGTCCCTCCCCTCCCCAAACCATGCCCTCCTCAGGCTCTGCCCCCAAAACCTCCCACCAGTGGTGAAGAAGGATCTGGCAACCCTACAGGTACTTGAGGTGATGTGTGCCGGGGGAAAAGGCCTCCTTTGCTTCAGAACAGACAAAGAAGAAGAAGAAGAGTTGGTTTTTATATGCTGACTTTCTCTACCACTTAAGGGAGACTCAAACCGGCTTACAATCACCTTCCCTTCCCCTCCCACAACAGACACCCTGTGAGGTAGGTGGGGCTGAGAGAGCTCTAACAGAGCTGTAACTTGCCCAAGGTCACCCAGCTGGCTTCGTGTGTAGGAGTGGGGAAACAAATCCACTTCACCAGATTCGCCTCTGCTGCTCATGTGGAGGAGCTGGGAATCAAACCCAGTTCTCCAGATCTGAGTCCACTGCTCCAAAGTATTATTTTCAGCCTGAGGAGTTGTTGCTGGGCTTGATTTAGGTCAGATGGTGGTAAGTTTGGCCTTTTACGTATGGCTGTTTCCCTTGTGGTCACCCCTCCAACAACTTTGGGTCTTCATTTTGATTATGCATGCTGTTTCCGGCCATAAGAATTCGCCTCGTTCTCTCTGCTCGTTCCTGCACTTTTTGCCCGCGTTTTGAAATTTGTAATAAAACAGGTCCCTGAAAACACAGGCAAAATGCACGGAAACGAGTGGGGAGAGCGAAGCAAACTCTGATGGTCAGAAATGGCATGCGTAATCTAAACAAAGACCCGAAGTCGTTGGAGGGCTGATGGTGACGGAAACAGCCATGCATAAAAGGCCTTTGACTAACCCCATGCATCGTTTTCTCTTTTTTACATCTCTTGAATTAGCAGATGTCTACAATCCTCAAGTTTCAGGGTTGTGTGCAGGGACAAGGGGGCTGTGATGTTGTCTGTGCTGCTACATCACTTCCAGGGAAAACCCAAAAATGACGTAGGGTAGCTCTAGGAATCATCAGAAACTCTGTGGTAAAACCACAGAGTAAAACCATAGGTTTCTAGTGGTTTCTAGAGCTACCCTTCATTACTTCTGGGTTTTCCCCTCAAAGTGACTTAGTGGTGCAGGGATAAATTTTCCTCCCGCTGCCTCTGAGAGCAGCAAGAGGCAACTAAGGCTGTTGGCAGGAAGCCTCTTGCCATAGCGGGAGGCCCCTAATTAGTGGGGATTTGAACCCAGGCCTTCCAGCCCAACATGCTGACCACAATTCCACACAGTCTAGTAAACAACCCAGCCAGTTTCAACAAGAGACCAAAACAGGTTTTCTCTTTGTAATCCCCCTACCATCTTATTGGTATGGAATTTTCAGGCATGAATGCTTACAGACTTGCTTTCACAGATAGCTTAAAAGGCATCCATTTTAGAGGGAATGAAATAATGAAGAAGAGGAGTTGGTTTTATATGCCAAGTTGACTTTTTCTACCACTTAAAGCAAAATCAAATTGGCTTACAATCACCTTCCTTTCCCCTCCCACAACAGACACCTTGTGAGGTAGGTGGGGCTGAGAGAGCTCTTAATAGAGCTGTGACTAGCCCAAGGTCACCCAGCTGGGTTCATGTGTAGGAGTGGGGAAACAAATCCAGTTCACCAGATTAGCATCCTCTACTCATGTGGAGGAGTGGGGAACTGAACCTGGTTCTCCAGATCAGAGTCCACCGCTCTTAACCACCACACCATGCTGGCTGGCGATATAGCTTTTAATATCACACTAGAGAGTTTAGTGAAATGATTGTTCTTCTGCCTGTAAGTTAATGCGAGTAATGACTGACAACCTTCTGGCATGAAACCTTCGGAAAGCCACCTCCTTCCAGCATTTACTGTAGCTGCCTGGAGAGAGCTAAGTAGAACCTCCATGTACAGAGGCAATAGGGTGCTGGGGGGCAGCAGGGCACAGATGTCATTTTTCATGCCCGGCTTACATTTGCTGCCAATGTAACCTCACCTGTTAATTTCATGACTGCAATGAGATTTGAACCAGGGACCCTCTCAAGTACACTGACTGCACTCATTTTCCAAATAAAAACATTGCTGTGTCTCAGAGGGAATAAAAAGATTAAAGACCTTCTAAGGTGTACTTAGGAAGTGACTCTGTATTTATCAGGCCTGTCTTTCTGGAGGTTGCTTTTAACCTTGGCACAACAATTTGGGAATTAAGTGAAGTCGGATTCGTAAATACGTTTACAGAGAAAAATCCTTCCTTTGGCCTTCAGCAGGTTCTCGCTCAGCAAACACGGGATTGAGTCGCCTTCGATTAAGCCCTGGCCATTGCAAATGTGACGTTCTGGAGTAGGCGAGTCTGACTCTGTCCCAGTGTTAAATGTCACTTGGTGAACCATGTCTTGATCCTCGCCTCCTGCGTCAAGGTGGCTCATCATTTGGAACATAATGCTTTTAATAATACCTCCCTTTTTTCTGAAGCAGTGAAACTTGTACCCAGAAAAGAAGAGGAAGAAGAGTTGATTTTTATACCCCGATTTTCTCTACCAAAAGGAGTCCCAAAACCTTCCCTTCCTCTCCCCGCAACACCTTGTGAGGTAGGTGGGGCTAAGAGAGTTCAGAAAGAACTGTCACTAGCCCTAGGTCACCCAGCAGGCTTCATGTGTAGGAGTGGGGAAACCAACCTGGTTCTCCAGATTAGAGTTCGCTGCTCATGTGGTGGAGTGGTGAATAAAACCCAGTTCTCCAGATTAGAGTCCACCACTCTTTTTTTTTATTAAAATTTTATTGGTTTTTATAATAGAAATTTTCCATGATAACTAAGAACATATAAACATTACAAAAAGAGAAAAAAGATAAAGGAAATTTCTTTGACTTCCCCATCACCTCTGTCCGCCTCTTAATAAAGTATTTTTATCCCAACGTAATATGGTCTGATCTTAATTATTCTTAAACTCATTTAAATTTCATTTAACTTTCATATAACATACTCTATTGATATAAATGGTTATAATTCTTAATATTAATAATGTCATCTAGATCAGATTAAAAGGTATTCTTCCATTTTTCCCAGTTTTAATTCATATTCACAATATTTCATCCAAGCCTCCCATTCCCTGAGTCCACCACTCTTAACCACTACACCACGTCGGTTTTAGAAGCTGTTCTTTTATGCAGAAGGTTCCAGGTTCAATTACAGGTATCTCCAGTTAAAGACCCAGGAGAACAGGTGATGAGGAAGATCTCTGCCTGTGACACTGGGGAATCTCTGCCAATCTATATGGACAATACCAGACCAATAGTTTGACTTGGCATAGGGCTGCTTCATGTGTGTTCATGAGAAGCAAGATTTGGTCAGGATTAAGCATATGTTGATCACATCCAGGTTAGATTACTCCCTCTATAGACTGTTCAGAAGCTTTAGTTAGTATTAAACGTACCTGCCAGCTTGTAGAAAATGTATGTTCCAGGTTTCTGTTGTTAAAATAATACACAAAGTGACTCACAACCATCTAAAAAAAGGCCCAAACCAAATGATAAAATGTAATAACAGAAAAATCAGCAACTAAAAAAAAAAAAAGGAAGACCAGCAAGAGGCACTCCATAAAAATAACATTAGTCTCTACCAGAACAAATAGATTGTTTAAATTAAGTCTTCATTGCTTAACCAAAAAAAATAAAAATAAATAAGGTGGAATAAGGTGGAAATTCCGCCAAAATACAATCAATAACATTAAAAATAGTAACATAATTTAACATAATTTAAAGAATTAAGCATTTCCCATAAAATATTAAAATGCAAATACAAATGCATCATTAAAATGTATATCTAATAATTGGAAGGAAAGATCATACAATCCAGAGACGAATAAAAGGTGACCGGTGACCCAGAGTAGAGCAATTATGGGTCAGAGAAATTATGGTCATCTTCTCTTTCAAGCGCTGTAAAAGGGGATAAAAGGAAGAGAGCTATTTTAGCATTAGCCATTCTCTCTTGTTGCTTCAAAGTGCTCCTTGCAGCTGTCTGTGATGAAGACGATGCATGCAATGTTAACAAGGCAAACTCTTTAGTGCCCCCTGCTCTCAAAATGTTTCTGTTCAACCAGCTCGCATTCCATTTATAGCCGGTCAGAAGCTGCCGTTCATTGCCAGGAAGCCCTGATTCATTCTGACTCATCGCTGGGCCTCTGTTGCCATTTTGTGTGTGTGTGTGTGTGTGTGTGTGTATGTGAACATCCAGCCCCTGATGGAGACGGTGGGTATGTTCCATGTGAAGGGACAGGCTCTGCGTTTTGAATGAGAAGCTCAACACGGCAGCTAGGGTTGCCGCTGGCGGGAGGCTTTTGGGGCGGAGCTTGAGGAGGGTGGGGTTTGGGGGAGGAACTTCAATGCCATAGAGTCCAATTGCCAAAGCGGCCATTTTCTCCAGGGAAACTGACCTCTGTCGGCTGGAGATCAGTTGTAATAGTGGCTGCTTTCAAAGGTGGACACTGTGTACCCCTTTGTAGCCCCTCCCCTATGACTACTTTGCGCCATCAAGAGTCTTCAGATCATATTCTGGTTTATAAAAATAACTCACGGTTTAATTCCACTCCGTTGGCAAGACTTTAGCAGTGCCTTCCAAATATTTGTTGTGTGTTTATTGATCGCATCATAATATTTTTCTAGAATGACAGATTGAAAGAGGTAATTTCCCTTGGCGTACCCTAACAACTGCTATCGGATTCATCTGTTTGGAAAACCAGGAGGTAATTGTTAGCTTCCTCCACTTATTAATTGTGTCTTTTGTTAGATGAACTCGCCTTGTGTTTTTCTTTATTCTTCTGTTTTGAAATTACAATAAAGTATGTTTGTGTTGGAGGAAAAACAGGCATATTTGAAGAATAGGGTCTGAAACAGGAAAGGCTTATGTTCTGAAGATTCTCTGCAGGGCTGCTGACAGGGGAGAATTAAGGGAACAAAATCCCAGGGGCCCTTGAGCTTTCCAGTGGCCCATGGCATGAGAAAAGTCATGTGATTTACATACATATGGTGTTTGGGTTGTCCTGGGTAGTGTGGGGGGACCAGAGAACATTTTTGCCTGGGGGCACCTGAGTTGATCCTGGCAACTCGACTCCTCTGCCTTCCCCAAATGGCTTCTAGGTTCAGCAAGCATTTCTGACCTGGGCCAGGGCTAGGGTTGCCAGGTCCCTCTTTGCCACCGGTGGGAGGTTTTGGGGGTGGAGGCTGAGGAGGGTGGGGTTTGAGGCAGGGAGGGACTTCAATGCCATAGAGTCCAATTGCCAAAGCGGCCATTTTCTCCAGGTGAACTGATCTCTATCGGCTGGAGATCAGTTGTAATAGCAGAAGATCTCCAGATAGTACCTGGAGGTTGGCAACTCTAGGTTGTCAGATTCTTGGCAGAAAGGGGGGAAGCCCAAAAGAGTGATGTGGTACCAGCTCTCTCTTGGTCTTCGATAAATTTAAGTTCTGATCTTCAAAAGAGGCAATACGAAAATTGGTGGGAGCCTGTCCATCTGCCTTCTGACAGGGAGGAAAATAACTAAACAGATGGCTCTAAGAATTGCTTCCCTCTCCAAATGAATCATAAGAGATGGAAGAACCATCAGGCTGTTGCTTTGACTAGTTGGCAAGGGTGGTACAAGGTTTTGGGTGCCAGGGTCTGCTCCCCAGTGCTTAGGGGTTGAAATTTGTGGCCCTAGCATGGGCTTGAATCCAAGCTGGGCAGTTCTATGGATGCTAGGACTTTAGCCCATGGAGTGCAAGTTCCCTGTATCTTCACTACCGTGGCAGCTTGAAATGCCCCGCTCCTGAATCCTGTTCCTGGGCATCCCCTTAGGAACAGAATTGAAATGGGCATTTTGGACTGCCGCAGGAAGTAGGAGATGGAAAAAGGGCCCTCTGCGGGCAGAAGTCCTTCACCTGTGGAAACATTAGCCAGGATCCTACCCGTTGTTTCTTTAGGCCTGGTACAAACGTGTACCTTGCCACTTTGATGTCTATGATGGTTTTATTTCTATAATGACATAAATGGGCCATGGCTGGTTATGGGCTTGCTGTCCAAGCTAGGGTTACCCAGGTCCCTCTTTGCCACTGGCGGGAGGTTTTTGGGGTGGAGCCTGAGGAGGGCGGAGTTTGGAGAGGGGAGGGACTTCAATGCCCCAGAGTCCAATGGCCGAAGCATCCATTTTCTCCAGGTGAACTGATCTCTATTGGCTGGAGATCAGTTGTAATAACAGTACCTGGAGGTTGGCAACCCTACTGCCCAGGCCCACCTTCACCCCCAACCCCTACTGAAATATACCTTGTCTATCTTCCCTGCCCAAACTTAAGAGCTAATTGTTGCCATCTTTCATTTGTAACACTACTTTTCCTAGGGAGCAATTCAAATTGCGGGGCCAGTATTATAGAGACTCAGCAGCGACTCCTTACCGTCTGACATTGCACAAATGAAAATAAGGACACTGTTGTATATTTCTAGAATGCTTATCCTCCAACTACAGATCATGATCTCTTTCTTGCCACCCCCAAATCTCCAGGAATTTCCCAACCCGGAGTTGGCAACCCTAGCAGGGACTGTCATTTTAAAGATCTGAGGGAGCCGCTTTCTGCCTCCCCTCCATTCTGTTTTCAGAAACTGAAATGGCTCCCTGCAGGGAATTATTTTTATTACTTTGGAGCGGCACGTGGAGCATTCCAAGAACTCCTCAAATTATCTGGCTCTGCCCTGCATGGGAAGACAGAAGTCAGAATATCAAACTTTAAAGCAGGTTAGGCTGAGCTGCTTTCCTTCATTCTGTATCTTTAATGTTCTGGGATTACACTGCATGCTATTCCTTTTATAATCATTTTCTGACTACTTCAAGCCACTCGCATCACACATTCCCACAGGAGCATTAAATGTAAGTAAGTAAATAAATTTATTAATATGGTCGACTGACCAATCACGTGCCAACACATCAAAAATTCCAGACTCAATAGTTTTGCACCGCAGAATCACAGACTGCCCATACGTATAAAGGTATAAGATCAATGAAAGCAACCCCTGGTTAAAATGATCATCTTAGAATTGATAAAATTGTAAAATATTCTAACAATCATTTTAAAATAAAGTTCTGCATATTTTAACAGCAACAACGCAGAACCTGGCAGTTTGGAGCATAAGCTGAGGGTCTTCTCCTAATAGGAGCTTCTTTGCCAAAAGCTCAACTGACTCTTCATGGAATTTGCCAAGGAGGGAAATAAGCTTTGATCTAACTTCGTGGTAGAATGGGCAACATATCAGTGCATGTTCGATGGTTTCAGTGTCCCCTGTTTCACATGGACATAACCTCTCTGATCTAGCGATCTTCTTATATTTCCCTTCTAAAACAGCCGATGGTAGGGCCTGGCATCTGGCAAGGGTAAAGGCCTTCCTATAATTAATAGACTCAAGATGATAAAAAATAAGCTGCAGGCGAGACTAAGTATTTAGATTTATCAGGCACTAGGGAAAATGGTGATTTTCCACAAAGGAGCATTAAATGTGGTAAAACAAAAACAACAATAACAAAAAACCTCCATAAAAACACTACAAGATGCAAATAATGCATAAAGAATTAGCATTTGGAGGGGAATCTCAAAAGGCCTGGCTAAAATAGTATCTGTCCCTTTGATCCTAGAAGCTCAATAAATTAAGCACCAAGTGACTGGCAGAGAGGAAGGTGTTCAAGATGGATTTTGGAACTGCGGTTCTGCAAAGAAATATTGCCTAGCAAAGAAGTCTCGATGACCTTGCAGTATTACAATTCCCAGAGTTCTGACATATGTACATAAGTGCCGTCAAGTTGCAACTGATTTATGGTGGCCCCAGTAAAGGGCTTTCAAGGTGAGAAGCAGAGGTGGTTAGCCATTGCCATCCTCTGCAGAATCTTCCTTGGAGGTCTTCCCTCCAAGTACCCACCCTGCTTAGCTTCTTAGATCTGATGAGATCGGGCTACATAATGCCGCTTTCCCTCCTGCCAAGCAGTTAGAACCCATTGAAAACAGTGGGAGAGTTTCACCTTGTTAGTCTGTGGAAATGTGAACTCCATCCCGTAGCAATAACACCGCTGCTATCATTTTATTTTTATTAGAAGAGTGCTAATTTGCTTGCTTTTAATCATGGTGATTCATCCAGCGTTTATCCGTTCACATTTGTTTCTTCGGTGTTTAATAAAGTAGAGCTAGAGCTGAATGCTGCTGTTGTTATGTTAGAATAACCCATCACTTCATCAGACACTGATAGACCTCCCCGCAACATCTTGGGGCGGATACAAAGTCTCCAGGGTGAAAATCTTGGAGGAAAAGAAATGCTGAGGAGCTGACTTCTGGCTGACTTCCTTCTTGACTTGATGTTTGTGTCCAGATTAATCTGGATGGACGTAACATTGCAAAATGAGAATTTTGCTTTCTCCAGATGTTACATTGTGGCGTCAGCTTTGGCCATTTGTGAGAATGTTGCTGCTGTGTGGTTTTGCAGCATGCAGGAGGCCTCAAAGATTTGGCAACTGCTGGAGCACTGACGTGCAAGACTTCCCCAAACAATCTGCCATGGGGAAAATGGAGAACCTGTTTCTTGACACGGCGTGAGGGGCAAAGTATTATCTGTGCACTAAATGGTACACTGTCTTTCCGGAACAGCCTTGGCAAATGGAGAGGATCAAGACTATGATCAACTCATCGCTTCTCCCCCGTTCTATGGGGAAAAAGTGGAGAGAAATCTGTGGATTGCAAAGTATTTACTGCCAGGTCATTGAGACCAGCTATGTACCAGGGCAAGCTTCCTACTCTCTTACGAAGAACCCCAAATGGATGTTCTGTGTATTTCTTTAAACAGCCTTAAAGTAGCCACAGACAGAAGTATTCAATGATGATATTAGAGTCAGCGAGGTGTCTTGTTTAAGAGCGGTGGACTCTAATCTGGAGAACCGGGTTGGTTTCCCCATCCCTCCACATGAAGCCAGCTGAGTGACCTAGGGCTAGTCACAGCTCTCTTAGAGCTCTCTCTGCCCCACCTGTCTGCTGTGGGGAGAGGAAGGGAAGGTGATTGTAAGCCAGTTTGATGCTTCCCCCCTTCTAACAGAAGGCATGGATTGCTTATGAGCCTGACAGTGCAATCCTAAGGGCGAAAAGCCTTTGGACGAGGCGTGACCCCTGCACCAACATAAGTGCCGCATGCACCATCCAAATGGGCACTACCCACAGCGCTGACCCACTTACGCCGGCACCGAGGAGTGGCACAGCAGCATGAGGCACAAGGGCCGGCGCAGTCTCAGTGACAGCATCCCTCTGGTGCAGGTGCTCGCGCCAGTGCCAAAGGGGGCGTTCCTGTGGGCGGGGCTGACTTTTGGAATGCCCATTTTTGCCGGTGTGATATTACGCCAGCAAAAAATGGTGCTGTTGTCCCATGGAACTGCATACAGTGTCCCACGGGGGTTTGGGGGATTTGCCTGTGCAGCTTCCTCGCCGCAGCAAACCACTCAGGAAGCGGCCCGGCTCTGCTGTGGCTGCACTGTCCCTGGTGAAACAACCCCCCCTTTGGATTGCACTGCCTGTGTAGATGATATTTTAAAGTCACCATTGGCCCCAATTACCTTGTTCCATATCCCAGCGATGACTTCTAATGTATTTCCGTGGGAAGCAGTTTTAAATTTTTACAAAACGAAATTGATTCCTGTGCACAGTCAGCTCTGTGACAAATGTGAGGTTGTCGATGTGCCGCTGGTACATAGGAAGACAGTAGCTAACAAACAGAGTGAGTAAGCAGCCCTGTTTCTTAGCTGCAAGTGGCTTTATTTTAAAAAAATTACAATATATTAAAAGAATCTCAAGTCGAAAACAACAACATATGCATCTGATTGCTTTAAAAAAATCAGATGTCATATTATTGAATTTCAACAGAAACCGGAGAGAAAAAGATTCTTTTTCTCTTTCTGTATCCAGAAGTAAATAAGTGTTCAGCGGGATCAGGCAAAGCATCCATCAAGTTGAGCATCCAGTTCCCATAGTGGTGATCCAAGAATCCAGCAAGTAGGCTATGAAGGCAACAGCCCTTCCCTGCCCGATGTCCTGCAGCAAATGGTATTTGGTGGTATACTGCTTCTGAACATGGAGGCTCCATTTAGGCAGCATGGCTAATTGTAGTTGATAGACGCCCTCCATCCGTTTGTCTTCTCTTTTTTAAAAAAGCTATCAAATTTGGCATCTATCACCTCCTCTTGAGATACTGAACTTGAATTATGTGTTGTGTGAAGATAAAAGTACTCACAAGGTGTCTGTTGTGGGGAGGGGAAGGGAAGGAGATTGTAAGCCCATTTGATTCTCCTTAAAAGGTAGAGAAAGTTGGCATATAAAAACCAACTCTTCTTCTTTTGCAGAAATGGGTTGCCAGGGCCTCTGGGCAAATTAGGAGGACTGACTGAAGGGGGCAGCAGAAGGTGATTCTTTTGTGCACTGCTCCATCCACTGCCTCTAGCCATTGAGCCAGCATTGCCAGTTAGGGATGGGCGGGCCCTTTGCCAAGCTATGGATCATGGCAGTTGCTCATCCTTGCCAAACACTACAGCTGGCCCTGCTGCTACTGATGTGAGTACGGGGTAGAGCCTCTCACTGAGATATCTAGCTGGTTCCAAGGTGAGATTTAAACCAAGTTCACCTGCAGGGTTACCAGGCAGTGTCTGGTAAGTGGTGGGAGGGCTGTGGGTGGGCATATGGGAGGGTGCGATGCTGACTGCTCATCACATCATTTATGTTAAAAAAAAACAATCAGAAGTGACACAGGTAGCTCTAGGAATCACCAGAAATTCTATGATAAACCATGGAGTTGCCAGCAACTTCTAGAGTTGTCACTTCCATTTTTTTAAATTAGAAGTGATGTAGTGCTGCAGCTAGCATCGCAGTTTGAAAAAAAATTCTCTCACTGCCATTCAGAGCAAGTGGGTAGCATGAGCAGGAAGTGGGGGATCCCTCACCCTGATTGGGGGCTTGGCAGCCCTACTTACCTGCTTCTCTGCTCCCCATAGCAGGCCGTGAAAGAGACAAAGTTCTTTCCAAGCTAAGTCAGCTCCCATTAAAGTGAGTGGGCTGTTTTTGCCTGGTCTGGTTCCTTGTTACTGCAATTGCTATAGCCTGAGATTTATTCCATCCTTGTGGTTTTATGTCTGATCCATTTGCCACAGCGCAGAAAACACTGTAAATAAAATACCTACTTTTAGAACATTATTGTAATGCCTTTGTTTGTGGCACAACTTGACTTTTGTTGTTGTTGTTCTATTCAATTGTGGTTTTTTTTTTTTTGCTTGCTTGTGCATATAGCTCTCTGATTGTGCCAATCCAATACACTTTTTGCAAAGTAGCAGTATGCGGAGAGGGGCCAGAGACATCTGCCGATGGAGCATTTGTGCCAGAAATAATGGCAAGTGAGTCACTTTGAAATGAAGAAGAAAAAAAAAGGAGTAAACTGGAAGAAACAAAGAGATGTAAAGAGCACCGAGGCCTTCTTCTATCCTCCAAGGACTTGTCTACACAGGGCAGTGGTTGGGATGGAATGGACTTCTCAGAAGGACACAGGGTTGCCGGGTCCCTCTTCACCACCAGTGGGAGGTTTCTGGGGCAGACCTGAGACAGGCAGGGTTTGGGGAGGGGAGGGACTTCAACGCCATAGATTCCAATTGCCAAAGCGGCCATTTTCTCCAGGTGAACTGATCTCTATTGGCTGGAGATCAGTTGTAATAGCAGGAGATCCTCAGCTAGCACCTGGAGGTTGGAACTCTAGAAGGACACCAGGATTGCCCTGGAAAGACCAAAGATCTCTCTAATCCACCACACTGTCTGCAGAGCTAAAATTATGTAGAGGACAAGGTCTTCTGTAGGGTTGCCACCTCCAGATTGGGAATTACCTGGAGATTTTTGGGGTGGAGCCTGAGGTAGGCAGGGTTTGGAGAGGGTGGGTCTTCAATGCCATAGATTCCAATTGCCAAAGCAGTCATTTTCTCCAGGGGAACGGATCTCTATCACCTGGAGATCAGCTGTAATAGCGGGAGATCTCCAGCCACCACCTGGAGGTTGACAACCCTAGTCTTCTGCCTTAAGCTTGCCTGAAGCTTTGGAGAGCCTTGTCTGAAAGACCAAAGCCCTGATCCAGCTCTAGTGAAATGTGGCTGCTTCTGACCCAAGGGCTGAGTTGCAGGCATGGAGCTGGGAGAAGGAACACTTGGGGACGGGGGCGGGGGGAAGAGGTGTGCCACACGCATGCTGAAGCCAGGTGCTGGTGGCCCCAGAGGCAGAGAGAAACTCGCCAGGCCAGGCACATGGTGGCCGCCCCCAGAAAGAAAGAGAGGGAGAGCAGCAGCCAGTACGGGCTGAGTGCAGGCAGGCGGGCTGCATGTGCACCAGCTGGGCCATGGTCAGGCAGCTGTGCCCATTAGGGCTGTTGAAAAAAAATTCGGTACAGTTCGGCTTCGGCAAAATTTGGCCCTTTTAAATTTGGGCCGTGCCGAAGTCCGAACTCCCCCACTTTGGATCCCCGAAATTAGGGCGAGATCCGGAGTTCGGGGGAAAATTCGCCCCCCCGGCGGGCCTTCACGAGGCTTCCCTGAAGGCGCACGGGGGGCTCTTTAAACAGATCTGCGCCTTCCAGCTGGAAGGCGCAGATCTGTTCAAAGGGCCCCCTGAGGGCCTTCAGGGAAGCCCCCTGAAGGCGCACGGGGAATGGTGGAACAGATTTGTGCCTCCTGGCCGGGAGGCACAGATCTGTTTAAAGGCCCCCCCCCCGCGTGCCTTCAGGGAAGCCCCCTGAAGGCGTGCGGGTGTGTGTGGCTTCCCTGAAGGCGCGCTGGTGTGTGTGGAACAGATCTGTGCCTCCCAGCCGGGAGGTGCAGATCTGTTTAAAGGGCCCCCTGCGCGCCTTCAGGGAAGCCCCCTGAAGGCACGCGGGGGGTGGGTGGGGTGTTTGCGCAGGGCAAACTCCCAACCCACCGCCCCTCCTCCCGGGAGTCCTGAGAGGAGGGGCGGTGGGTCTTTAAACCCCCCTGCGCCTGACTGGCCAGTTCCTGGGACTCCAAGGAAACCGGGCAGCGCGGCCTTTAAAGGTGGCAAAAGGCAGGTTCGGGGAACGCCGAATCTGTCGAATTTATTCGGCGTTCGCCTGAACTCGCCGAATTCGGTGCGCCCTTTTCCCACCTTTTTTTGAGTTCAGTTCCATCCGAAACAGAAACCGCTGAATGGGGGAAATTTGGCGGTTTTTTGGTTCGGGTCAAACCAAATTGACAACCCTAGTGCCCATGCCCCCCATGTCTGCACTGCCACCCTCCCTCTCCTTGCGCCCAGGGCAAGTGCCCCCACCAGACCCCCCACCCAAGATCCAGACTTTAATTGAAGGTTCGTATCAACATATCCATCAAGATCAGTAGGGGAGGGGGCAGAATGAGCATCAGCGGGGTATCTTCTCACAAATATCTATATCAGTAGTGCATAGAGATTTGCATGCTGCGTGCAATCCTGCATGTAGTTGTGGTCCAAGCATTCTATGTGCAGGACAGTGTGGTGTAGTGGCTAGAGTACTGAATGACAGTTCTAATCCCCCCTCTGCCATGAAATTCTTTGGGGGATTTTGAGCGAGTCATTGGGTTGGATCCAGCCAGTTTTTTAAACACAATCTTGCCCAATTCCCCTCTTAATACTACCCCTGTTCCACACAGTTTCAGTCCATGCAGGTCACATGATCCCCAGCGTAGCTCTTTTGGTGTTCCCTTTTTCGCTTGTGAAGAAGCTGCTGGCATCCAATCCAGTATACCAAGCCAAACCTACATCATAGGGTATAGGATAACATGTTTTTGAAGAAGTTGGGTTGGGGTTCTCCTGATCCAACTCTTGTTGCCTTCAATCAGGCCTTGAGCTCCTTAGAAGACAGGGATGGGATAAAAGGCAAATAAAGAACTAACAGATTTGCCGTGACATTAAATTTCATTGGTTGCCCTGAGTGGTAGAGCATCTGCTTGGAATACAGAAGGTCCCAGGTTCAATCCCCAGCATCTCCAGTTAAAGGGACTAGGCAGGTAGCTGATGTGAAAGACCTCTGCCTGAGACCCTGGAGAGCTGCTGCCAGTCTGAGTAGGCAATACTGACTTAGATGGACCAAGGATCTGATTCAGTAGAAGGCAGCTTCATGTGTTCATGTGTACTTAGCTTACAATCCTGTACTCACTTACTTGGAAGTAAGCCCCTCTAAATATATATTGGACCAGATTCTCAGTAAACACCAGTGAATAATCTTTGGTGTCATAGGACTCTTGGTTACTTCCCTAGCAGTAGTCAAGCACCTTTCTGGAATTGGTGCAAATATTTTTATTTATGATATTACAAACTGTATTGTTGTGTCTTGCCTTGTTTTAAACTTACTCAATCATGCCCCTGAAAACCTCACTCTCCCCCCTGCCCGTCTTCTTATATTTCCAACCAATTAGTAATGCTTTCTGCCCCATGCTCCCATTCATCTATGTGACTGATTAATTTGCTAAGTTGCATATTACTTCAGTGTTGACTTTAAAAGCAATTCACAGCTTCAAAATCAATACATACAATGATCACTTAAAAAGTAACTGTAAAAATCAATGAAACAAATAAACCTAACAGCAGATTTAAAAGCAGTAGTCAAATAGAGGCCTCTCTCGCAAAAACCTGGGCAATTTCTTGAAAGAGTAATGGGGCCAAAGACATCCTGTCACCATGGCAACTGCTGAAGATGCCCTACTGCTGGTAAATGCCAACCTTGCATTGAAAGAAGATGGCACTCCTTCTTGTTAGAACTTAAAGCCCAAGGATTATTATTGTTTTTTGGGGGGAGGGGAACATGTTCCCCAAGATACTCACAAAGTAGACCTTTGGGATTAAAGGCCAGAAGTTCGACCAACATCTTGAATTGGGTCTGGTATTGGCAGTCAATGGACTTGTAAAATAGGCATAGTATGTTCCTATTAAATAATACCAGCCCAAAGATGAAAAGCAGAATTTTGAAGTTTCTGGACAGTCTTCAAGAGTGGCCCCATGTAGAGCATATTACATTAGTCTAGCTGGGAACTCACGAAGGCATGAATTAAAGAGGTTGTTTGTAAATTCCAGTCAGCTTATGTTCTGTTTATAAAGGAGTAAGTTTGTACTGCCAGCCCTCTCCTTCCCTGCCCTGCCACCACTGACAGCAGTTCTCCCATCTTTGCTGTTATTGGATAAGATGCTGGAAGGATGGAGAATTTATGTCCAGTTTTACCGTTGGTTCGTTTTTCCAGTTAGCTAATTCGGTTATATATCTTCTGGTACAACCGGAAGACATGTATGGAAAATGACAGGAAGCTACAGGCCAGGGTTTATCCTCCATTGTGCTAGTGAATTTTCTCACTGTGTATCATTCAACATCACATCGGGTCAGTTTGCTATCATTATCGGAGCAGAATGGAGCCCGGCCAAGTTTCCTCTGAAGTTTGTAGAGCTTCAGCTGTGCTGGACCACGGTTTGTCACACAAGGATTACTTAAGGTAAGAGGCACGACATAAACATGAAAAACACGGTGAAGCTGCTTAAGCGTACCTAATAAAACCAAGAGCCCCAGGTTGGTGCTTTTCCAAATCCATCATTGATGTATTAATAAATGAATAATACATTAGAGAAGTGATTGTGTAGTCTGCTATTTTATGAGGCTACAAAGCATAGAGTTTATTTAGATAAATCACTAGCAAATAGGAGCCCAGTGATGAACGGTTTCAGCTCACCTGATTCGGCCACGGCTTCAAGCACTTAGAGCCCTGCAGGAGGTAAACGGTATCTCTTTGGTTTCGATGATGTGAACATAAATGCTCAGATTTATCAGCCTCTCGAGTCATCGGGCTGTTGGCATTCTTGGGGAGGGGCTGTGGCTCAGTAGAAGAGCCTCTGCTTGGCATTCAGAAGGTCCCAAGTTCAATCCCTGGCATCTCCAGTCAAAAGGGCCAGGTAGTAGGTGATGTGAAAGACCTCTGCCTGAGACCCTGGAGAGCCCCTGCCGGTCTGAGTAGACAACACTGACACTGATTTGATTCAGTAGAAGGCAGCTCCATGTGTGTTCATGTGGGTCACCCAGAAGAAGAAGAAGACTTGGTTTTTATACCCTAATTTTCTCTACCTTTAAGGAGTCTCAAACCAGCTTACAATTGCCTTCACTTTCTCTTCCCACAACAGACATCTTGTGAGGTAGGTGGGGCTGAGAGAGTTCCGAGGAACTGTGACTACCCAAGGTCACCCAGCAGACTGCATGTGGAGGAGTGGGGAAACAAACCCGGTTCACCAGAATAGAGCCCGTCACTCATGTGGAGGAGTAGGGAATAGGGTTGTGCATATCGATATACCCGAATCGAAAAGAAACCCAAAATTAACCGTTTCAGCAATATTCAGGTTTTGGGTAGACCGAATACCAAAACCTGGGAATCTGCCTGAAGCCAAATAGGTGATTCCTGAAAAAGCCGAACGGATGAACAGTTCTGTGCTTCCTCCCATTTTTCAATCTTTGACTGGTTTTGTTAGGGCCCTGTAATTGGGGCCCCTTTGAGGTAGGGGTCGTGTGATCAGAGCCAACTTGGTCTGACCAAACTATCCATCACCATTCAGTGGGTTGATCTGGATCAGAATAGCCTGGAGGCAGAAGGATCATTTAAAAGACAGGGTTCACTTAGTCCCGTCTGAAGGGGTATACCCTCCAACTAAAAAGCACCAGCTTCAACAGCTGCTGAACAGGCTTCGTTCTGAAGAAGACTGCTCACCCGTGTGGATGAGCAATCTCCTTCACAAGAGCTGCCTTGGTCATGACTTCGGCTGGCTCTGATATCACACCCCCCCCCCCCGAAAACCTGCTCTCAGGTCGCTTGGAGTAGAGGCTTCATTTCCCTGCACTGTGACCATCTCTTGAACACATGAAGCTGCCTTATGCTGAATCAGACCCTTGGTCCATCAAAGTCAGTATTGTCTACTCAGACTGGCAGCGGCTCTCCAGGGTCTCAGGCAGAGGTCTTTCACATCATCTACCTGCCTAGTCCCTAACTGGAGATGCTGGGGATTGAACTTGGGATCCTCTGCATACCAAGCAGATGCTCTACCACAGCCCCTCCCCAGCTTGAAATGAGAAATCAGATAATAAAGGACTGTTCACAGGATGTCATTTGCCACCAAAATAAATGTTTTCCATGCCTTATTTTTCTTGCATTTAAGCCGTTTTCCTCAGTTTTGAAGCTAATTTGCACGGACATCATGCTGTGTGCCCCAGACTCTGAGGCGCCAGCCTGCCAATTGGCTTTTCCCGCCAGTCCTTGTCAACACTGAACTTCTGAACCTGAAAACGATGGAGCTTGGCTCACAAATGCCTGGAGGATGGGGGTGACCACTTTGCTGGCCCATAAGATTGGACCCCCTGGCCCAATGGTTACCAAACTTTGGTTTCCATCTAAGTAGAGTCTGTTGCAGCTATGCTGCAAATTTAGTGACTCTACCTCCAAAAATGCCCCCACAGGAGCTTTGAACAAAGTCCTCATAGACTATAATGGACCTAAATTTTTTGGTAAACCCGGAAATAAAGCCAAAATACCCCTTTACTGGTGTGGGTATTCAGCTTATTCCGGGTTCACCGAAAAAAATCAGGCCCAATAAACCCGAACCAGAAATTTACCAATTTGTTGTTGTTGTTTTTGCACGGCCCTAGTGGAGAATCAAACCCGGTTCTCCAGATTAGAGTCCACTCCTCTTAACCACTACGCCACACTGGCAGGGATCATTTGGAGGAAGCAGGCGGCCCCATCAGCTGCATTCAGATGATTCGATAAGGTGGATTTAAGACAAGACCTGCCATAATGGGCACATACACAGCTTGTTGGCATTCTGCTGCCCTTGCTTTGCTTCTTCCCTCTTTGCACGTGTGGCACCTTTATATTTAAAGCCTGGGCATCCCTAATGTTGCTTCTTGCTGGGGAAGAAGTATGGAAGAGCCTGCAGTTTGGCTAGCAGCAGCTGAATAAGATCTCACTAGTCTGTTTTTCCTCTAGTTCTCACAGGTATTTAAGGCCTGGGTGTGCCAAGAGGTGCAAAACCTTTGGGCATGAGCCATAGAGTTCTTCTCTTTTGACTTTTATTTAAGAATCATAGCTTCAAGTTGAGTCGAAGATATTTGTGCTCTTCACTCAGAAGTAGGGTTGCCAGCTCTGGCTTGGGAAATACCTGGGGATTTGTATGTGTGTGCGGGGGTGGTGGGGGAGTGGCAGGGACTTAGGTAGGTCTTTTACAACATTAATTATCTGTTCCTGTTAACTAAAGATGCTGGGCATTGAACCTGGGATTTCCTGCATGCATCAGGTGGTGCGAAGACAGGGCAGACAAACTGCATCTGTGCCATACCTCATTTTAATCATGGCTTGCCAAGTGTGCAGTGTAACCACCAAGCAATATTTACTATTTATTTATTTAGCCAATTTTTACACCACCTCTCCAGGGAAACTGCCCAAGGCGGCTTACATAATCAAAACAAACCGTTAGAAGTGATTAATTAAAATTCAGCATTAAAAACCCAGCCACAGCGTAAAAACATAAACCCCTGAGCAACATAAAACAATGATTTTCAGACAAAAAAAAATGCACAGCAAAATGGTGTTAGAAGAGCAGCCTCTTCATTAAAAGTCAGTTGCCAACCTCCAGGTGGGGCCTGGTGTTCTCCTGGAATTACAACTGACTCCCGGACTACAGAGATCAGTTCCCGTGGGAAAAACAGCAGCTTTGGTGGGTGGGCTCTGTGGCATCGATATCCCTGCTGAGCTCTAGGAATTTGCCAATTTGGTGAAAGCAATCCTGAAGCCTGAGTGAACAGAAACGTCCTTGCGCCTGGAAGCGAGCAGCGCAGGCGACCGGCAATCCTCGAGGGGTAAGCGATAATGCATGCATCCAATCAACGTGATGCTCATAAGCCAAGGTAGGGAATGAAAACAGCCTCGACACTATTGCATTAAGCGTTGAGTCAAACATCAGCTTGACTTTATTGAATGCCGCTCGTATCGTTGGCATCAACGGGCCTGAGCCGTAGATGACAAAGCCAATTAAGTTTTGATTGAGAAACCGTAAACACAGCCATCGATGATTTGCTTCTTCATTAATACATGAAAACACACCAATATATTTCCTCACTCCACCCTCCAAAGATGGAAATTTCAACACAGTCCAATCTTTACTGAGTAAAATGGGTACTGGCAAAACGGCTATTAATGCAATATTCCGACTCATTCCCCTCGAGGATAAAAGCAGAATGGAGTCCTTTTGTTTCTTTTTTTCCTCCGATGCTGCGCACAGCGGCAGACTTCTGTGCTAAAATCCAAACACTTGTGGACCACAGGATGATGGATTGATCTTATATATTATTTATGCAAAAAAACAAAACAAAAAAACCCCTCTGAAGCAAATAGCATATTGCCTAATCTAGTCACTCAAATACACTATCCGCATGTTATTATTCATAACGATGTAACTCTCTGACATTCCTTGCCTTTTATCCAATCTTGGGTGGCAGCATAACATCATTATAAAAAAATTAGATTGTAGAGAAGCTGAAAAAGTGAAAGGGGGAAATGAGATTCAAGGAAAAAAAGAGAGAGGAAGATATTGCCAAACGAGTTTTAAAACGGGCCCTTCACAAGCAAATTTGAAAACTGGCTCTGACACATGTCCCTTAGCTCCAGGGCCACTGAAAGGAACTGAGCCCCCAAAGAGCATGTAGAATGAGAGAATGAAGTGGGACAAACCTTTGGGGGATGCATGTTATAGGATGCTCTCTGCAGGATAGTAGAGTTGCCAACCTCCAGGTGGCACTTGGAGATCTCCCACGATTACAATTGATGACCAAGAATAATTGCCCTGGAGAAAATGGCTGCTTTGGAGGGTGGCTCTATGGCATTATACCCCTGCTGAGGTCCCTCCCCTCCCCAGGCTTCACTCCACAAATCTCCAGATATTTCCCAACCCAGAGCTGTCAACCCTATCTATCAGTGGCTACTAGCCACAGTGGCTATGTAAGCAGTCAGACCCCCTCCTTCCATTAAGCAGTCAGACTCCCTCCTCCCTCCTCCCTCCCATAGAGTCCAGTTGCCAAAACAGCCATTTTCTCCAGGCGAACTGATCTCTATTGGCTGGAGATAAGTTGTAATAGCAGGAGATCTCGAGCTAGCACCTGGAGGTTGATGAGTAATCAAAAACTGGCTCCAAGTACACAAGGAAGGCAAGGAATCAAAATAATGCACTTGTATAGCTAACAATAAAAGCTCAGACATTTTTGTAAAATGTTATGGCGCTTATTTTTCTGTATATACGGTAACCTCCAGCTTGACTGCAAACTGATGACACCTGTGGAATTAAGAGAATGTTATATTAATGTAACCCAGCATAAGTCACTTTAGACGCTTTACCAAAGCTGTCCATATTTAATTGCAAGCTTACAAGCTTCTTTTCCCATAAGGGTATGTATATAATATGAATTGATATATTAATTAATTGACTGTAACAGGAATTTTAGTATATATTATTGGTGGTTTTGCATTTTCCCTTTTGGCTTTTAGGTTATTGGCACACGGAAACATTTGAAGCTTGAAAAAAGAATATGAAATGGGGACTTTACCGGAAGCCCATTGCGGTTTATAACTACTCCGTTGCCTGTGCATACTTACCAGTTGGATGTTTGGTATTATACCTCGACTTACCTTTTAGAGAAATTGTATACTTATACTTACCTTTGGGATACTGTAACTGTGAATTTTGTTTGATTTTTGTCTTTTGCTCTTTGAGCACGTATTTATTCTTGTAATTAAGGTTGTTCCTTTGAATAGACCTAATTGCATTTCAGTTTGAGTCTGAGCTTTTATTGTTAGCTATACAAGTGCATTATTCAGCACCTGGAGGTTGGCAACTACACTGTGTGCACTTCGAGTTCCCTGTCTTTCAGTGTTCAGCAAGCCCCGCAAAGAAGCCCCATGCTACAGCTGCTGTGGGTATGCATCTCACAGACGATTGGCTTTTACCACTTGAGTACACCAAATTAGACTCCCCTGGGGTATAATAATCCATAATCCATTATCTCATTCGTAATAGGCTTACAACGCTGCATTGAAACGGAGACGATGACTTTTGTATTGATTATCCATTAATCACCTACGCTGTGCTCTGTTTAAAAATGAAGCAATGTTTGGGTAATTCAAAATGGGGGGAAAATTTGCCAGAAAAGGCATGACTCAGCAGCGCTACTGTTTGCGCCACATGACTCAGCATTGAATCTAATTTTTTTAAAGAGACTGATATATTTGACGATTACAGCCACCCGTTGTCCGCTCAGGCTTCACTGCCGAGTCTCTCTGAGAACAAATCTCCTTAAGAAGAGATGAAGAGTCTCTTGCAAGCCAGGAACTCCTAGAAACGGGTTGTTGTTTTTAGTGACCAGTGGGAAAGATCCCTAAACAGATCTAACAGGGTTTTTCAAAGGAAAAGCCTAGCTATATGGACAGGGTTGCCAGGTCCCTCTTCGCCACCGCCAGGAGGTTTCTGGGGAGGAGCATGAAGAGGGTGGGGTTTGGGGAGGGGACCCTTCGTTTAGAATGAGGTCACAGTATGGGGGAGGGGTTTAACTAGGGTTGCCAACCTCCAGGTGGTGGCCGGACATCTCCTGCTATTACAACTGATCTCCAGGCAACAGAGATCAGTTCCCCTGGAGAAAATGCCCCCTTTGGCAATTGGACTCTATGACATTGAAGTTCCTCCCCTCTTCAAACCCCACCCTCCTCAGGCTCCGGCCCAAAAATCTCCAGGTATTTACCAACCAGGAGCTGGCCAAAGCGGCCATTTTCTCCAGGTGAACTGATCTCTAACGGCTGGAGATCAGTTGTAATAGCAGATCTTCAGCTAGTACCTGGAGGTTGGCTACCCTACTCCCCTGCTGCCCATCTGCTTGCTGTGAGCCCTCCCTCCACCCACATTCACAGCTGCATGCACTGCCCAGCGCAGTCAGGGAAGGGAGGGTGTAGGGTTTCCAATCTCCAGGTTGCACCTGGAGACCTCCCGCTATTACAATTGATTTCCAGATGACCAAGATGAGTTCCCCTGGAGAAAATGGTTGCTTCAGAGGGTAGGCTCTATGGTGTCATACCCTGCTGAGGTCCCTCCCCTCCCCAAACCCAGCTTTCCCCGGGCTCAACCCCCCAAATCCCCAGGTATTTCCAAACCCAGAGCTGGCAACCCTAGGTGGGCGAGCGCTGGGAGGACTGGAAAATGAACGCATGTACACATGAAGCTTATACTGAATCAGACCCTTGGTCCATCGAAGTCAGTATTGTCTACTCAGACCGGCAGTGGCTCTCCAGGGTCTCAGGCAGAGGTCTTTCACATCATTTACTTCCCTAGTCCCTTTAACTGGAGATGACGGAGATTGAACCTGGGACCTTCTGCATGCCAAGCAGATGCTCTACCACTGAGGCACAGCCCCTCAGCATGTGGATGGGCGAAGGATAGATGGCTGGACAATGAGGGAGGAGAAGGCAGGTGTGTGTGTGCAGGGGGGGCACAGTGGCAATCAAGCCCCCATTTTAAAACCTCTGTTTGGTTTGTGTGATGGGTTTACACAGGCAGTGTGACGCCTTGAGCACCAGCTGGACGAAAGTCGCCTGGGAACTTTTATTTATGAATAAATAAAACAAGAATTTCTGTCGGTGACTCCCAGCGCCACTTGTGCTATTTGTGTGCATAGGGAAGCAGAAGAGGGCCCCTTTGGAGACAGAATGGATCTTCTCGGAAGAGTAGGAGCAAGTATCAAATTGTTCCTTAGAGACCTCAAGGAGGAGTGTCATAAACAACATCTGGAAGGAGGAGGAAGCACACAAGTTCTAGCGATAGATGTCTTTTCTATCACCCTTGCATAATTCAGGACTTAGGAAGAGTAAATGCCGTTTTGTCTTCCATTTTCAAAAAGAAATTGCAATTCACACATTTATAATGTGGAAGCTGGGGGGCAGCGAGAGCAACGACCGTGTAGAAGTTTTCTAAATCATTGTGGCACAACATCATGAACCTTACCATCCTTGTTGGTTGCTATCCGCAGGAAACCTACCAGCATGGATAAATTAAGCTCTGCATCCTATTTACTAAAGTAATTTGAATTTCTTTTATAAGTGCACTGGCTTATGAAATGAAGATACAGGGGAAAGGCTTGCTTCCACACTTTGGAGCTAGGCAGCAACCGGGGTGTGTGTGTGTGGTTTGCTGAAATTGTGGCTTTCAAAAAGGCAAAATACCAGATGCGACCCAAACCATACATCTCAATTTGTTTGTAAACTGCAAATTGCAGGCTAGCTGTGCCCCAATTTGCCACAGGGATGTGAAAGGAAGAGAGAGGGGATTTAACTAGGGTTGGCAGGTCCCTCTTTGCCACCGGCGGGAGATTTTTGGGGTGGAGCCTGAGAAGGACGGGGTTTGGGGAGAGGAGGAACTTTAATGCCATAGATAGGGTTGCCAACCTCCAGGTACTAGCTGGAGAGTCAATGTGAGTAAGTGTAAAGTGATGCATATTGGGGCAAAAAATCCCAACTTCACATATACACTGATGGGATCTGTGCTGGCAGCAACAGACAAAGAAAGGTATCTTGGGGTGGTAGTGGATAGCTCAATGAAGATGTCAACCCAGTGTGCGGCTGCTGTAAAAAAGCAAATTCTATGCTGGCCATAATTAGACGAGGAATAGAGAATAAAACTGCTGATATCATACTGCCCTTGTACAAATCTATGGTGAGACCACACTTGGAATACTGTGTACAGTTCTGGTCACCACACCTAAAAAAGGATATCACAGAGCTTGAGAAGGTGCAGAAAAGAGCAACCAAAATGATTAGGGGACTAGAGCAACTGTCCTATGGGGAGTGGTTAGGACGCTTAGGGCTGTTTAGCTTGGAAAGAAGGCGGCTAAGGGGAGACATGATAGAGGTCTATAAAATTATGCATGGTTTGGAGAGAGTGGTCAGGGAGAAGTTGTTCTTCCTCTCCCATAATACTACAACATGGGGTCATCTGCTAAAGCTGGAGGGTGAGAGATTCAAAACAGATAAAAGGAAGTATTTTTTCACACAACTCATAGTTAAATTGTGGAACTCCCTGCCCCAGGATGTGGTGATGGCTGCCAGCTTGGAGGACTTTAAGAGGGGAGTGGACATAGTCATGGAGGAGAGGGGTATTCATGGCTATTAGTTAGAATGGATACTGGTCATGCGGCATACCTATTCTCTCTAGTATCAGAGGAGCTGTGAGGGTCTGTCAGCTTTTGCCTTGTGTGCTCCCCCCCTGGGCTCGTAAAAGCAGGCCAGGCCTTTTGCCTTTCTTTGGTTCAGGCGCTGCCTCCAGCAGGCCCCAGGTTGGAATGTCTCTTCCCGCCATCCTCCTCCCTTGCTCTCTCCGACTCCCTCCCACCAGCTATGGCCTTGGTGTGTAGATAGCAATAACGAGCTCCCTGAGATCTTTGATGTTCCTGTACCATGCACCATTATCTCGTACTTTCTCATAACATGTACTTGACATCTGCTTCCCTGTAGGGGTTATAATTCTGTCTTTGTGAAATTGCTAGCACTTGCAACTTTACCCTTGTAGGGCCTATACTAACCTGAAGCTTTCAATAAAGTTCCTTGTTTCTGCAAGACCGTCTGAGCAAGTGATTTTATGGAGTTTGCACCGGGAGGTTGGGAACCCTCACAGGAGCATGCCTATTATTTTGGGTGCGGTGGAACACAGGCAGGATGGTGCTGCTGCACTCGTCTTGTTTGTGGCTTCCTAGAGGCACCTGGTTGGCCATTGTGTGAACAGACTGCTGGACTTGATGGGCCTTGGTCTGTGATCCAGCAGGGCCTTTCTTATGTTCTTATGAGATCTCCAGAGCAGCCATTTTCTCTAAGGGAACTGATCTCTGTCACCTGGAGATCAGTTGTAACTCTGGGAGATCTCCACACCCCACCTGGAGGTTGGCAAACCTACCGAGCTCCCTGCCCTCCCTAAATCCCACTCTCCCAGGTTCCACTCTCAAATCTCCAGGTATTTCTGAACCTGGAGTTGGCAAGCCTAAAAATGGCAGCTTTGCAGTGTAGACTCTGCATCATCACTTCCCCGCTGAGTTCCCTCCCCAAACTCCGCACTCTCGAGCTCCAAGTCTCCAGAAATTTCCCCAGCCACAGTTGGCAAGCCTATGATCCTATATGATAATTAGAGGCTGGCAATAAACTTGGCAACTCCAGCAGCCCAGTGGTCCAGCTCTACGTGCCTCCATCTGAGATGTCCACTGGAATCTTTTCATTGGTCTTTTATGCACGGCTGTTTCACTCGTGGTCACCCCTCTGATGACTTTGGGTCTTTGTGCTGATTATGCATGCCGTCTGTGATCATTGAATCATAGCACTGTAGAATCATAGAGTTGGAAGGGGCCATACAGGCCATCTAGTCCAACCCCCTGCTTAATGCAGGATCAGCCTAGAGCATCCCTGGCAAGTGCTTGTCCAGCCTCTGCTTAAAGCCTGCCAGTGAGGGGGAGCTCACCACCACCTTAGGTAGCTGATTCCACTGCCAGTCGTCAAAGGTTGCCTGACTCTCCCCCTGCATTTTTGCCCGCATTTTCAGAGACCTGTTATCTAGAATTTGAAAATGTGGGCAAAACACAGGGAAATGCAGAGGAAGAGCAAGGCAACCTCTGACAGTGAGAAAGGGCATACATAATCCAAAGACCCGAAGTCATTGGAGGGGTGATGGCGAGTGAAACAGCCATGCATAAAAGACCATTCTCTTCTGCCGATCTCGTACCTATATCTTTCAAGTTGTGTTGCTTTAATTAGGGCTTGAGAGACTGACTGGGTGCCTATATTGTGTATGCTGTAATGGGACAGGGATGAGTTTTGGCAGTAATGGCGGATCCTTGGAAGGGGGGTGGGCAAAAAGAAAACACGTCTGTCTGAATGACTTTTAAATGTCAAGCAGGGATTATATTTGTGAACACTGTTAAACAACTCACCCAATACATCAAACCCCACCCAGAAGTTCAAGCTTTCAATTAAACTTTGCTTTAATGCAATCAGCTGGTGGAAGGAAGTAGCACAAACCTGATGGGGAAAAGTCAGATCACCATGGCTACCAAAGTAACTTTTCAAGACAGGCGCTGACCTATGCATTTATCAAGCATGGATGGCTTTTTTGAGATATCTGAATGGTGACCGTTTCTTCATTTTGAGACAATGAAATCGACTCCTTGCTGACATAAACATTGATTCAAGCTCCATTGCGTGTCATCAACACATTTGACGAGTATTGATCCAAGCAGAAATGTATTTTCCAACATCACCAGATTTGTTCAGCAAAGGCTCTGGGGCATTTAATTTCAATGGAAGGGCTTTAAAAAAGAGAGAGAGAGAGACGAGAAAGAAAGAAAGCCATCAGGTGAAATGGAATAAAGAAAGAATGGATGTAAACTTTTCAGCACAAGTTTTGGGTTGAGCGAAAACTGAGTCGCTTTAGCCTTATGTCTGATAGCCACGTGCTGCTCCTGTTGCAGATTAAACGTACATAAATAGGGTTGCCAACTACCAGGTAATCTGGATAAAGATAATGGTATCAAGCTCAAAATGGTATGCAAAAGTGATATATTATTTACAAGTGCAGATGTTATACAGAAATACAAAGAATATGTAGCATAAAGCTACTCAAAGGAAGCAAATAATTTTCAAAGGTAAGTACAATGACTTGTAAAATACTTTCAAAGGTAAGTACAATGACTTAATTTTTTTTTCTTTACAGAACGAAGTAATGGAGCTTCAGAACGACGTAGGCACGCCTCTGCTGGAGCATTTTTCCGGATGCTTTAAACGCTTTCGCCATCCAAAGACAGCTTCATCAGCCGGTGGCCTTAAAATGTTGCTCCTTCACAGAAGTCTTATTATTAACAATATTTGTATATTCAAAGTCTTATTCTTCCATGTACCAGGATGGCTGCCAGAATAAAGCTTTGAGTAGCTTTATGCTACATATTCTTTGTATTTCTGTATAACATCTGCACTTGTATATAATATATCACTTTTGCAAACCATTTTGAGCTGGATACCATTACCTTTATCCAGCTTGTCTAAAGGTATCGGTGCTTGATTTTTGCTTAACTACCAGTTAATATCTGGAGATCTCCTGCTATCATAACTGATCTCCAGCCGATAGACATCAGTTCACCTGGAGAAAATGGCCGCTTTGGCCATTGCACTCTATGGCATTGAAGTCCCTCCCCTCCTCAAACCCCGCCCTCCTCAGGCTCCGCCACAAAAACCTTCCTCCAGTTGCGAAAAGGGACCTGGCAACCCTATACATAAAGGGGACAGCCATAGCTACAATTTAGAGTTCTTTAAACCCGGGAGGAATCCTGGGGCTTCTACTACATGGTTCTGTTCCACCAGCAACCCCCAAACCTTTTGAGCCTGCAGACACATTTGGAATTCTGACATAGCACGGTGGGCACAGCAACAAAATGGCTGCCACAAAATGTCCGTCCCTGGAGGCGGAGCCACCCCCCCAAATGGCTGCCACAGCTTAACTTCAGTCACACAGTGCTGAAGTGGCCGCTGCTGCCAAAGCAACATTTTAAAAAATCTGCAATAAAAAAAAAATCTCCAATAGTCAATCAGAAGCCTTGCTGGGCAAAAGCCATACCTGGCCCCACCCACTACCTAAAAACACTTGGCGGGGACCCGAAAAGGTGTCAGCAGGGGCCATGGCGTCCATGTGTACCAGGTTGGGGACCGCTGTGTTACACAAATCTGATGCTGTTATTGGCTTGAGAAGGAACAGGAAGACACAGGCTGGAGTCTTTTTTTCGTTTCTGAGGCTAATAAATAGGGTTCCCAGCCTCCAGGTACTAGCTGGAGCTCTCCTGCTATTACAACTGATCTCCAGCTGATAAGAGATCAGTTCACCTGGAGGAAATGGCCGCCTTGGCAATTGGACTCTATGGCTTCGAAGTCCCTCCCTTCCCCAAACCCTGCCCTCCTCAGGCTCCTCCCCAAAAACCTCCTGCCGGTGGTGAAGAGGGACCTCCGAACCCTACTAATAAAGCTCTGACCTGGCTGGCCCAGGCTAGCCTGAGCTTGTCAGATCTTGGCTGCTAAGCAGTCTTAGCCACCCTGAAGTCCTGAAGACCACCCAGGAAGTCCAGGGTTGCTACACAGAGGCAGGCCACTTCTGTTCATCTCTTGCTTTGAAAACTCCATAGGGTTGCCTTAAGTTGGCTATTACTTGAGGATACTTTCTACCACCAATGACAATAAGAGCCTGTGGGGGTCATTTTTAATGGGCAAAACTCTGCGGCAGTGCCCCAGGACTGGCGTGGCAGCGTGGCCCATGGAAGCTGGCTTGGCCTCCCGCCGGTGTCCTGCCGGCGCAAGTGCTCACGCCGGCATCTTAGGAGGCATTCCCGGGGCATTCTGGAGGGCAGGACTGCTGTTAGTCTGCCTCCTAACCCCTTCCAGCCCAGGAACACCCCCCGCCTCATTGTTCTCTATGGGGGGAAATTTTAACATTTAAAAAGGCTTTTTCTAGCCTTTCAGTGGCTGGGGAACCTCTTTGGAGGTGCCGGGCGGCGCCTCGGCTATGCTGTCCCTGGCTGCCACAAAGCTCAGGAATGAGCTGCCCGACGGCTACTAATTAGACCAACGAAAGGTGAAATGTTGAAGCCACTGTGCGGAGTAGATGCCATCCCGCGCCTTCTCTCTTGTAACATAACAAGCTGTCCTGTGAGGCACTCATTTGTGGCTTTGGGGCATGATCTTCAAGCCCTTCCTGGATGTCCTTTCCAAGGGAGCAAAGGCTGCGAAAATAAGCACGCTGGCTGTATAGTTTTCAAGGGGGGAAACCCTTCTGTCGGAGGGACTCGGTACGTGGGTGGGTCCCTGAATAGCTCGGATGATCCAACGAAAACTTAGTTATTAAAGCGCGGAAACAAAAGGAAGGCAGTCCTCAAAGCTCTCTCAGGAAAGAGAAGAAATGGAGGAGCTCACGCTGGTAAGCCCTCACCGCAAATTACAGGCAGGAAGGCTGAAATCTAAAATGCATCAATTGAGTTTGAAAATGTGCATCCCATAATGAGCATTTTCACCTCCGGTTCCTCTGAATGATGTGGCATTTGTGAAATAACGTGCATCCCTGGGAATATAATAATAAAAAGGACATTGCAGTAGATATTTTTGCTTTGTTAAAAAAAAGAAAAGAAAATTGCTTCTAAACAACAGAAATCCTGGGGCCACTCTTTTGCAAGTTAAATTGAACGTGCTTGTACATTTGGAGTCATTCTAGATTGACATATTCAGAAAAATTATGGTGGTACAAGCTTACTGCAGAATGGAAGTTGTAAGTGCGTATGCGAAGGGGGATTATGCATCTTTGAATGTAGCTCTGTGGTGTTTTTTTTTAATTTAATGGACAATCAACAATAGATATATACATAAACTAAAAACAGATAGTAGCATTATCATATAAAATCATGTAAAATACTTCACAGCTCTACGTCAGTAACTCCTTTTCACTTAATCAAAATGATACCTTATTACAAAATGGACATTTCTATTCTTTGTATCGTTCTTGTCCATAAGAGGTCTGCACTATTAATATCATTATTTTTTTGGTAAGCGGTTAACTTCACTAAAATATGTGTGTGTGTAAAGTGCCGTCAAGTCGCAGCCGACTTTTGGCGACCCCTTATGGGGTTGCTGCAGGTAAAAAGTTAGGCTCTGAGGAAGAAGCGTAAACCAGACTGTAGTATTCTCTGATGTGTGAGTTTTCTGTGTGCTAGAAGTGTTTTGTGGGGGAGCTTAAGCTCCCAATTCTCTGCTTACATTCTCTGCAAATAGTCCAGACCTCAGAGGACTATACCACTGTACATTGCTTTTCTGAACACATCAATTGGCCCTTCGTGGCTTCAGGCCTGCAGTTATTTGCTGTGATTTACTGTTATCTCACCTGAGCAAGAACTCAAAAAATGAAAACAAAACCCATAATGGGGGGGGGGGAGAGAAGTAGGTTTTTTGTATCTATTTATGCTGGAGATACAGAAAATCCCCCTTATCACAGAGCAACACGATATACTCCATTAATCAAGGCTATGTTTATTCCATAGTTGCACCTTGCAAACAAATTTTTCGTGAACCCTCCAGCTGAATCCTGACACTCCAGGAGACAGTAAATGCCTCCCTGAAAGAGGGGGTGGTCGTGCCTGCCTTGAAGCGGGCGGTGGTGCATCCGCTGCTAAAGAAACCTCCTCTGGACTCAGGAGAGTTTAACAACTACCATCCAGTCTCAAATGGACCTTTCTTCAGCAAGTGGTGGCTGTCTGACTTCAGGGATTCTTGAATGAAGTGGATTGTTTGGATCCATTTCAATCTGGTTTCAGATCTGGTTATGGGACTGAAATAACCTTGGTTGCCCTGGTGAATGACATGTGCCTGGAGATGGACAAGGGGAGTGTGTGTGTGTGTGTGTGTGTGTATGTAAAGTGCTGTCAAGTCGCAGCTGACTTATGGCAACCTTGTGGGGTTTTCTCAAGGCAAGAGACGTTCAGAGGTGGCTATCCATTGCCTTCCTCTGCATAGTGACCCAGAAATTCCTTGGCCAGTGTAGTGTAGTGGCTAAGAGCAGTGGTCTGGAGCAATGGACTCTAATCTGGAGAACCTGGTTTGATTCCCCACTCCTACACATGTGCGGCGGACTCTAATCTGGTGAACCGGGTTGGTTTCCCCACTCCTATGCATGAAGCCTACTGGGTGACCTTGGACTAGTCACAGCTCTCTTAGAGCTCTCTAAGCCCCACCTACCTCACAGGGTGTCTGTTGTGGGGAGGGGAAGGGAAGGTGATTGTAAGCTGGTTTGATTCTTCCTTAAGTGTTAGAGAAAGTCACCATATAAAAACCAACTCTTCTTCTTCTTCTTCTTCTTCTGCTTCTGCTTCTTCTTCTTCTTCTTCTACTAGTACTTCTTCATATAATGTTGGAATGTCCCCAATACAATTCTTATCATGATCAATGGATTACCCCTATTTTAATCAAATTACCTGCCACCATAACAAAAGATACAATAGTCCCCTTTTTGCTGGTGAATAGAGATCCAAGAACAACACCGGTTGTGGCCAAGTATCTATCCACCATATTTTCCTTAAAGAAACAAAGGCTCCCCATTTACTGCTCAAGACCTTTGGGTCATGGGAGCCTGAAAAAGAAAAGGAAAGTTAATAAAGAATACTATGGCATGAATTATCTTGATCTTGGTTCTTGTAGGTTATCCGGGCTGTGTGACCGTGGTCACACAGCCCGGATAACCTACAAGAACCAATGAGCTCTGACCGTGAAAGCCTTCGACAATATCTTGACCTTGTTTGCCAGTGACTAGGGCTGTCAATTCGGTTCGGTCCGAACTGAAAATCAACCGAATTTCCCCTGATTCTGTGATTTTCTGTTCGGACGGATCCGAACTCAAAACTCAAAACTCAAAAATTCAGCGAGTTCGGGAGTTCGCGAATAAATTCGGCAAATTCGGCCCCCCTTCAGGGGAGCCCGCTGAAAGGCGCGGGCTGCCCTTTAAACTGATCTGAGCCTCCCAGCTGGGAGGCGCAGGTCAGTTTAAAGGGCAGCCCGCACCTTTCAGCGGGCTCCGCTGGAGAGGCTCGGGCTGCCCTTTAAACTGACCTGCGCCTCCCAGCTGGGAGGCGCAGATCAGTTTAAAGGGCAGCCCGCCCCCCTTCAGCGGGCTCCGCTGGAGAGGCTCGGGCTGTCGTTTAAACTGATCTGCGCCTCCCGGCCGGGAGGCACAGATCAGTTTAAAGGGCAGCCCGCCCCCCTTCAGCGGGCTCCGCTGGAGAGGCGCGGGCTGTCGTTTAAACTGATCTGTGCCTCCCGGCCGGGAGGCACAGATCAGTTTAAAGGGCAGCCCGCCCCCCTTCAGCGGGCTCCGCTGGAGAGGCTCGGGCTGTGCTTTAAACTGATCTGTGCCTCCCGGCTGGGAGGCTCAGATCAGTTTAAAGGACAGCCCGCGCCTCTCCAGCGGAGCCCGCTGAAGGGGGGCGGGCTGCCCTTTAAACTGATCTGTGCCTCCCGGCCGCGCGCCTTCAGGGAATCCCTCTGAAGGCGCGCTGGGGTCGAATTTTCCCCCGAACTCCGGATCCCCCCGAATTACCGGGGATCCAAAGCGGGGGAGTTCGGACTTCGGCACGTACCGAACCCACAAGGGTCAAATTCGGCCGAATCCGAACTGTACCGAATTTTTTTTTGACAGCCCTACCAGTGACACATCCTTACACTTAAGAATCTTTTCTAGCTCCTTCACAGCTGCTCTTCCCAGTCTCACTCTCCTTCTGATTTCTTGGTTGCAGTCTCCCTCTTGGTTGATGATGGAGCCAAGGATGGAGTAGAAACTACCTCCCCAAAATTAAACACTCTGTTTTGGGAGTCGAAGCAGAGCAAAGTGTCTATTCGAAAGCAACCATACTGTGTTGTCTGTCATGAATTATCTGTAAATGTCAATATGGATTTTTTCATTTCTTCATTATTTTTATTTATTCCTCATTGTTATTTCCTTATTAAAATTTCTGGAAAATGTGAAACATTATGAAGCTGTGTCTTCCTCATCTTTGAAAATAATAATAATGGAGTGGAGAAACAGAAATACATATAATAATTTCATATCAGACCTAAGCTTACTTTATGGCTTTAATATCACAGAATCAATCGGGTATCCCTTTGCACATAAAGATTGCTTTGTTTATTGCATAAGAAATTTTTAAAAGCATAAAGGCCGGCACATTTTATTTGCACAATTGCTACAAATATACCCGGTGGGTCTGCAGAGATGACCTGTTATTCCCTAAAGTACTTAAGTATTTCTTCATTTTGCCAGTTTGGAAAATAGGAAGACTGTACAATAAAAGTTAAAACTGTAAAGCAGCAATCTGGTAATAAACAAAAGGAAGGTTTCACCTCATGGGTTTAAGCAGCAACAACTGAAGAAACCAGCAAAATGGCAGAGGGGGCAAATGCTATGACCATTTTCTTCCCTCTGCAAAATACACCTTTCCCTTGTTCAGATTTCACATCCCTCCCACCCACCAAATGCCCTTTGAAATAGAATGGTCTTGCATGCCTTCATAAATGAGGCCAGATAAGGCACCCCTGTGCCCACTTTGGTACAGGCCATTCCAGAGATCTGGACATACCACAATGGAAATCTGTGACCTAGCTGTTGCCGTATGACTAATCCTAGAGGGGGCCACCACAAGAAGAAGGCTGTCCAAGAAAAGAATCTTGTGAATATAAGTACATAAGAACATAAGAAAGGCCATGCTGGATCAGACCAAGGTCCATCAAGTCCAGCAGTCTGCTCACACAGTGGCTGCAGCAGCATTATCCTGCCTGTGTTCCTCAGCACCTAATATAATAGGCATGCTCCTTTGATGCTGGAGAGAATAGGTATGCATCATGACTAGTGTCCATTTTGTCTAGTAGCCATGGATAACCCTATCCTCCATGAACATGTCCACTCCCCTCTTAAAGCCTTCCAAGTCAGCAGCCATCCCCACATCCTGAGGCAGGGAGTTCCACAGTTTAACTATGCACTGGGTGAAGAGATACTTCGTTTTATCTGTTTTGAATCTCTCACCCTCCAGCTTCAGCAGATGACCCCACATTCTGGTATTACGAGAGAGGGAGAAAAGCTTCTCCCTGTCCACTCTCTCCATACCATGCATAATTTTATAGACTTCTATCATGTCTCCCCTTAACTGCCTTCTTTCCAAGCTAAACAGCCCTAAGCATTTTAACCGCTCCTCATAGGGCAGTTGCTCTAGTCCCCTGAACATTTTGGTTGCTATTTGGTTTGTGCATGGGATTATACCTGAAGACGCAGTTCGATGAGCATGAGGGCACCAGGCCATGAATGGCTTTAAACCGGTACTTTGTGTTGGGGCTGGAAACACATAGTTAACCAGTGGACTTGACATAGCACTGGAGTGATATGTTCCTAGTGGCTGACCCTAGTGCCGTGTTTTGTACCAACTGAAGCTTCCAAGACAATGTCTTCAAAGACAGCCCCATGTACAGCATGTTACAGTAGTCCAGTATGGAGGTTGTAGTAGCATGGTCTTCAGATCCTCCTTCTGATGTGGGGTCAGAGTCCTAGTCTATGACATCCATTGCCATGGCCACCAAGCTGGTGTGTTCCCACACACCGGGTTATGCAGTTCCATGGAAGGGAGTATTGCCTTGGTTGCCTTGGTAGTAGGAACACATTCTCTCTTCTCTTAATTGGGGAAACAATGGCTGAAAATGGACATGAAGAAATGTAAAGGAACAAAAGGAAGGTAGGGGTTTCTTTGAAAATGCTATTGTGACCCCCAACGCAGCAGCTAGCATAGTGAAAAGTGAATATCATAGGTCTGCAGAGTTTGGAAAAAAAATGTATTTTTCACAGAAAAAAAATTCCAGAGAATTTTTATATCTAATTTAGAACATGGTTCCAGAGCGTGGATCAAAAATCCACACAATGGGGCCAGGTTCAAAAAAGGGAGATGTTTCTACAAATATAGTGGGGAACCCAGAGAGTAAAAGAAAATAACATTTTTATAATATTGCAAGATTACATCATGAGATTTTGGCAGCCATTCAGAGTTGCCTAGGTAATCCAAAATGGTTGCTGCAGTTTCATTTTCCAACTTGAGGTGAGCTTGGAGAAGGAAGAAATGGACAAGCAGGAAAGAAAAGAAAGAGGACTGGTAGAGGAAGCAAAAGCAGATGGGAGGGAGGAAATAAAAATGGGGTGAAAGGGGGCAGAGACAAGGGCTGGGGGGGTGGAAGAAAGCAGTGTAGCAGAAACCAGGGTTCGTGGGGGGGAGAAAGAGACCCAAAACCATTATCAAGAAAAACTGTTTTATTCTCAGCTGCGGCTCAGTTACTCTAGCAAGTCAAACACTGAGCCCCGATTCTACTGGGGGTCAGACATTTATCCAAAATCCACACTCTGACGAAGCACATCAACATTCAGTGCTTATCTGGTTGTTTTACATTGTCTGGAGCCTTAAGAGCGGTTCTTTCCAGTTCCAGGTCTTGTTTATCGTTCACCATGACTTTCCATGACTTTCCCCCCACTACCTCTAGCACACACATAGAGTTATCCTGCCCAGCAACAAGCTAATCCCTTGCTGTCCTAATACATTTCAATACATTTACAGAAAGGAAAAGAGGTTATTACACACTATTAAATCAGATTGCTTAAGTGGATCCTCCACATTCAGGGGAAATCTATCTGGCTGTCACAGCAGGGACAAGATAAGGGGGGAAACTGAGAAAAAAGGGTGGAATAAAAGGAAGGATGCAGGGAAAAGGGACAAGCAGCAGGGGCTGTGAGGGGTTCCAGCATGGCTAGGGTTGCCAGGTCCCTCTTTGCTACCAGCGGGAGGTTTTTGGGGCGGAGCCTGAGGAGGGCAGGGTTTGGGGAGGGGAGGGACTTCTTTGCCATAGAGTCCAATTGCCAAGGTGGCCATTTTCTCCAGGCCATTTTCTCCAGGTGAACTGATCTCTATCAGCAGGAGATCCATTGTAATAGCAGGAGATCTCCAGCTACTACCTGGAGGTTGGCAGCCCTAAACATGGGAGGGGGATGAGAGTTCCCCGCTTATGTAATGCTTGTCATGTAAATCAGTAGCAATACATTTGCCTATTGAGTGAGTGTCAAATTGTGGACCAAATTAGACATCCTGAAATCAAATTTATTCGTTTCATGTGCATCCTGCTGTACCCCAGGAAATAGTCTGCCCTTTAAAATACAAGCATACTTGTTTATTCCTGTAATTGGAATCAGCATCTGAAGTATCCATAGCTTCTGAACTTTCCCTTTGAATCATAGACTTCAGAAAATTGAAGGTTTGTGTGAACTTAGAAACTCTGTCCCTTTCCCAGCTTTTTCTCATGCTAGTTTTATTGTTACTGAGGTACTGTTTCATAAATGAGCACACATTGAGCAGAGGAGGTCAAAGAACAGGTCCTCCCCTTCTTGAAAACCTTGTCCTTTTTCAAATGGGGGTGGGTGGGTCAGGAGAGGTTCCAAAATGAACTCTGTGTCATATTAAAACCTGAACATAACCACTGTTCAGAGACAGACCAAGAACGAAGGAATGTTTGGCAATAGACAGATAAGCAGTGGAGAGCGGGTGCTGACTGCCCCCAAAGCAAATGTTCAGGGATAGACCATCCCATATTTCTTGTGTGAGCAACATGAAGCAGAGATCGCACAGAACAGAAAAGAACTTAGACCTGCAGTTTAATCTGTGAGCGAGTAATGGTGCAATCCTAAACAGAGTTATATTTATATTTATTTATATTTTTTATTTTATTTTATTTATATCCCACCCTTCCCCGACAAGCCAGGCTCAGGGCAGCTGATACACACCCACACCCACAGTTTAAAAATATAATTAAAATCATAAAAAATAAACTAATACATACTATATACAGATGGCACCTTAATCAATTATTTCACCTTAGGGAGAATGTTCCAACAAGGCAATCATGAACCAAGAATGACAATGGGGGAGACCAACCACCACCATCAGTTTCAATCCTTAAGGGGGGTGGAGACAAAAAAAGGAGGAGACAAGAAAAGGGAAAACACAAAGGGAAAGAGGGAAGGTACAGGAATGGAAGAAAGGAAAAAGGGAAAAGGGAAGGAGAAGGAAGGAAAGGGAAGGGTGGCCACTGGCCCGGTTATAGTGTTTTACCTTTGCTGTCCTCAACCTGGCAGAACATCAAGTTAATTCATGCCATCGTATTCCCCATTACTATGTATGGGTGTGAAAGCTGGACAATGAAGAAAGCTGATAGGAAGAAAGAAGATTGCTTTGAAATTGAAATGTGGTGTTGGAGGAGAGTTTTATGGCTACCGTGGACCACCAAAAAGACAAATCAGTGGGTTCTAGGGAACTTTCCCTAGAAGCTAAAATGATTAAACTGAAGTTATTGTACTTTGGTCACAGTATGAGAAGACAAGACTCACTGGAAAAGACAATAATGCTAGGCGATCAGTTGAAGGTAGCAGGAAAAAAGGAAGACCCAACATGAGATGGATTGACTCAATCAAGGAAGCCAGGGCCCTCAGTTTGCAAGACCTGAGCAGCACGGCTTTTAAGGATAGGGCGTTTTGGAGGACATTGATTCATAGGGTCGCCATGAGTCGGAAGCGACTTGACAGCACTTAAGACACACAACAAGCCCACTGAAATGAATGAATTAGAAGGATATAACTCTGCTTAGGACTGCACACTAACTGTGCAAACGTAAGGGGTGGTGGTTCTGCTGTGGCTGGGGACGGCACAGCTGCTCTGCCTCTTGAGTGGCTTGCTACTGGGTACAGGAAGCCAAAATGTGAGTAAAGAGAAAATACCGTGAAACTCTCCATTGAGTTCCATGGGGCTACACCTGCCTTTTTGCAGCTGTAACCTGGCATGTGCAAAAAGGGGGTGGGGGTTCCCAGGCTGAAAGGGAACCCATGGCCCCCTTTGATGCCAGTATGAGTCCTTGCACTGGAAAAACGCTGCCAGGGAGGCAGCACTGGCGCCCGAGCCTTGTGCTGCTGTGCGGCTCCCCAGAGCCGGTGTAAGTTGCTCTGCACCGGCGTTAGTGCCCGCTTAGCTGGAGCAAGTGTCACTAACACTGGCGCAGGGGTCACGCTGGCTTCTATCCCCCCCCCCACAATTAGGATAGCTCTGCCCAAGACCAGTGCAAACTGCTGAAATTGGGATCTGGATTTCTCAGGCGATGCAGAGGATAATAGAACAAGCCACAAGTGCTTCGCTTGGTGTGCATGAATTTCTCATGACACTTCCGTGAGCTCATGATTGCAATAATTACCCAGGTGTAAAAATGAGTAAACTCGAGATGTAAGCAATTTAAAGCAAAGATCTCTTTTTCTCCCCCCCTCGTTTTTCTTTTTCTCCACAGCGCAGTCCGCAGCCCACTTAAGCCCCCCTCTGCCATACTGGCTCCCCCGTCCTTGTTTACATGCTTTCCTTCACAAATTGACCCTGAAATTGGTCGACCTGTTTTGCTTGCAGGGCGCTGCTTGATGGAATTTGATGCTTCGTGGCCAGTGAGACGAGAAATGAACTCTTGGCATCGCATTTTCGCAAGCCATAAAATTTGCTAACAAAAAAGGAAGGAGGAGGGGGGAGAGGGAACAGACCTAAGGGACGCACAAACCCCTTGATTAATAGTTCACATCAGAGCATCATCTCCTCCAGGTGAAGTGAGTCACCCACCGCCCCCATGATGTGTCAGATCCACACAGTTCCCTCGCTGCATCAGCCTTACCGCTCAAATTGTTTGTGGCTGGTTTTGTTCCCTGGGATGTGAAAAGCACTCAGTGTTTTCTTTGAAACAGTCCCCCCCCCCCAAAAAAAACCCAGTATACATGCTCTATTTAGGTCCTAAACTAGAGTCTCTTGCATAGCACTTTCCCTCGCTGTCACCCCTCTGACGACTTTGCATCTTTGTTTGGATTACACATGCCGTTTCCGACTGTCAGAGGTCGCCTCACTCTCCCGCTGCATTTTCCCGCATTTTGCTGTTGTTTTCTGGGACCTGTTTTATCTTGAATTTAAAAACGCAGGCAAAACACGGGGAAATGCAGGGGGAAAGCGAGGCAACCTCTCATGGTTAGAAAAGGCATGCATAATCCAAACAAAGACCCGAAGTTGTCAGATGGGTGACTGCGAGAGAAACTGCTATGGATATAAAACCTAGGTGAACATGGAAGAAGATCCAGCTTGTTCAAGTGACACTGAGGTAGCTCCTTTGGTCCACTGCAAAATTCAAAACCAAAAACCACATAATACTTTCTTATTAAGATCAAACAAAATGACATAAATCAGCCTACAAGCTTTCTAGCTCTACATAACCCTTCTTCAGGCAGCATGTATAAAAAGGGAGGGGGAAGTGAGATGTTTCAGGCATCCTGTGTAGATTGGATGGAGCAAGTGTCAGGTTGCACCCTTTGCCTTTATGGAGGAAGAAGGTGAGAATAATGGCAGTCTGGAATGGCAAGGATCCAAATGCAGAGGCTACTCAAATGTTACTCTAATGCCAAGCAAAATACATAGTGTAGGGATTAAAGTGTCAGTCTAGGTCGGATCTGGAAGACCCAGGTTCAAATCCCCATGGAAGCTCGCTAGGTGACCTTGGGCCAGTCACTCACTTTCAGCCTAACTTACCTCACAGGGTTGTTGTGAGAATAAAATAGAGGAGATGAGAACAATGTAAGCCACTTTGGGTCCCCACTAGGGAGAAAGGTGGGAAATAAATAAATAAAATAAATAATGATGATGATACAATAACTACAACAACAACTACTACTACTACTCAGCCTGCTTGGATGGTCTATTGTGCAAGGCAAACAAAAGGACCAAATGCAAGGAAACTGGTCTGAATTCACAAGGTGCCATAGTGACCTGGGGCAGAAAAACACTCAGGCTGATGCATGGATGCAGCTGCACCATATGAGACCTCGCGCAAGGCATAGGAGCAAGAACCCATGCAGAGTAATCCCAAGAACACTTTCCTGGGAGTAATCCTTGCTGAATAAAATGAGACTTACTTCTGAGTAGACCCAATTAGTTATCCCTTACATTCTTTCAGTGCGATCCTAAGTAGGGTTTGCCAACTGTTAAACTGTTCTTTCTTGCTGTCCCTTCAATATCCATTAGATCTGCGGTAGTTCAGTCAGTTCAGTTCAATTTATTTATTATTAGATCTCCAGTAAAAACCAACCGATGTTCTTTGCCTCCATGGCATGAAAAGCTTCAACTGACCATTTTTATCCATTGAACCTATTTTAAAGGGACGGGACATTTTCCTTCTAGCCAGTGAGCATCCCTAATTCTAAACACAGTTACACCCTTCTAACTCCCTTGAGTCAATGGGTTTAGAAGGGTGTAGCTATGTTTAGGACTGAACTGTGAGAGTCCAAATACAGCCAAGTGAAAACATGCATCGATGTTTCATTAACTCACATTTGTCTCTTGCTGATCTTGGCCTTTTATACATGGTTGTTTCCCTCACCGTCACCCCTTCGACAACGTTGGGTCTTTGTTTTGAATATGCATGCAACTTCCAACCGTCAGAGGTCGCCTCGCTTTCCCCACTCATTTTCCCTCATTTTGCCCACGTTTTCAGGGACCTGTTTTATTACAAATTTCCTGGAAAACCGGATTGGGGGAAAAAGAAGATGATGAGTCTAGAGTTGCCAGGTCCTGGGGGCCCAGTCTGAGAGAGCGAATGTTCACTGGGCATTAAGGGTGCTCACTGGTTGTTGAGTCAGATGCTTGATGAGTTCTACTGGGACTACGCTTGATTTCTGCCCAGCCCTACTGCTTCTGCCTTACTGGTATTCTTGATGGAATTACTCTGAGAGAGTTACAGAGCTTGTAACGTGCTCAGCAAAAGAAAGACCTTTTTGCATAATTTGTATAATTTTGCAGGAATGGAAATGTGGGGAAATCATCTGCTTGCATAACTGAAAGATACAGCGAGTTTGCTACCTTCAAAGGAATCATAGAGTTGGAAGAGACCACTAGGATCATCTAGTCCAGCCCCCTGCACAATGCCGGAAATTCACAACTACTTCCCCCCCAACCTCCAGTGACCCTTACTCCATACCCAGAAGATGGCCAAGGCGCCCTCCCTCTCATGACCTGCCTAAAGTCATAGAATCAGCATTGCTGACAGATGGCCATCTAACCTCTTCTTTAAAACCTCCAGGGAAGGAGAGCTTACCACCTCCCGAGGAAGCCTATCCCACGAAGGAACCACTCTAACTGTTAGAAAATTCTTCCTAATGTCCAGACGAAAACTCTTTTGCTTTAATTTCAACCCATTGGTTCTGGGGCAGCAGAAAACAACTTGGCACCATCCTCTATATGACAGCCCTTCAAGTGCTTGAAGATGGAAGCCTACAAGTAGCCTAACTCGTTGTATTCAAACATGCCATTATGATTCTTTGACTGGAAATCTCTTTTGTGATCTGATCTATGGCGAAATGGAGTGGTGGTAGAAGGAATTTCTCTGGAATCTTCAAATGAATTGGGTCAATTGACAGACGATCAGGTAGCACAAGCAATGTCTCTGGGGACTCAAAAGCCAATGAATTGTATCATGATGTACTTGTCTGTAGTTCCACAAAAGGCAGCAGGTACTTTGTCTCCATTACGAAGGTAATTTCCTCTAAGAATGCCCCTTGATTATAATTCTCCCCTCTTCTTCCTTCCCTAAAGAACATCAAAATACATATTTGTGTGTGGGAAGAATGAAAGATTTCCTCTTGTTCCTTTGCTGTCGATCTCATAATGACGGGAATATACTGTTGCTTATACACACATATAGATCAATATTTAAGAATCTGTAGCCTACCAAGACTCCTCCTGCACCCACACAATTCTATGCATATTTCCTTGGAAGGGAATCCCCACTGAAAGAGGGTTGCCAGGTCCCCCATGGGACCGACGGGGTACGGGGGTGTAGGGTTGCCAGCTCCAGGTTGGGAAACTCTTGGAGGTTTGAGGATGGAGCCTGGGAAGGACAGGGACCTCACTGGGGTACAATGCCCTAGGGTCCACCCTCCAAAGCATCCATTTTCTCCAGGGGGACTCACCGCTGTAGTCTGGATATAAGCTGTAATTCCAGGGGATCCCCGGGTCCCACCTGGAGGCCAGCATCCCTACGCCTGAAATGCATGAGTTTTACTTTTGACTAAATGCAGTTAGGCTTCCACTGCCAGTTTTCTTTACATTTGGGCCACCAGTAATTTAAAGGGGAAGAACAAGGGGCCATTTTTGAAAGTGGATAGAGAAGTAGCAAGATATAAGGTGAGAGGGGTAGCTATGTTGGTCTGTTGCAGCAAATTTAAACAAGGGTCTAGTGGCACCTTACAGACTAACAAAATTCATGCCAGCACAAGCGTTTGTGAGCCAGGAGCTCACTTCATCAGATGCATGAAGTGTACATCCGTAGTAGATATATTTATACTCTACGTGACATGCTGTAAGCTCTATGCTCGTTGACAAATCCATAAACAGACTCCATACGCAGGAAATCCTAAGAAAGCTGGTTTATTTGGAAATATACAAGTTACAGAAGCCAGAAAACTAAAAGGACTCTAGTGGGGGTGCAGTCTACAGAGGATCGTATATATAGAAGAAAGGCTACAAAGTCAGGCCACTCTGGTTGCTAGGGCAACCCTTCACTTCCCACAGAAGTTAGACAACACATACAACTCTCAAAACATTAGCATGACAGCATAACAGTTGCAACCTTGGATTAGCACCTGGCTAAACCACAGTACTCCGTTCTCAGGCCAGGCAGGTCCTGACACATGCGTAGAAAAGCAGAAGTGGAGTGATGCTATAAAACATCACTCTAAAACAATAACCAATCAAAGAGAAAATCCATCCCTTCAGAGTGGCTGAAGTGCACTCCCAACATTTCATGATTCACATAAAATCAGATCTAGCCCAGGAAGGTGCTGTGTGAAACATGACAGGCAGAAATAATTCACATCAGTAAAGGGCAGATCATCAACAGATTAGCACCTATAGCAACTGAAGGAACCCAACTCCTTCTTCAAGCAGGGAAGAGTGTTTAATTTTCTGATGAATCCTAACTTTCACGTTGGGTTCTGCCTTTGAAATTCTTTTGTAGGAGCACAGTAACCTTTAGATCAGCAACGCTAAAATGTCCCCCCACTGGGTTTTGAATAATGTAGTTTTTGATATCAGATTTGTGTCCATTTATTGTTTTGCAGAGGGTCTGTCTGGTTTTTCCATAGTAAAGAGTAGAAGGGCATTGTTGACACATGACAATAAATATTACATTGCAGGATGAACCAAAGATGGTAAAGGTACCCCATATGTGGTAGCATGTTTTTGCTTGTAGGGCACTATTAGCTCGGGGGATGGGGAGTCATTATGGTTTGTGCTCTGTTCCCCCTCCCAAATCTCAAACCCCAAACAAAAAGACCCAGGTCATTTTTTCACGGAGGTTTGCAGCGGTTTCACTTTTGTTTTGCCACGCTGCTAATTTTTGATTTTTCATGACTGCTTCGAATTTGAGGAAAAAAACCCGCTTCATCCCTGCGTCAAGTCAAACCTGTTTAGGTCCGTTTTTTTCTTTTGCTACGCGGTTTTTGGCGCAGATCTCCATGAAAAACTCCCTGGAGTTGGATGTATTCTCCCCGCCTATGCAGGCAAATTTCTCCTCCCTCCCCGTGACTCGTCACGCACGCGAACGGTGATTGGACAAGGGGAGTTTTGTGCTCCGACAAGTATCGCAGGCCACCATTCCACCTCCACAGAAGCCTTCCGGCCGGAGATGTGTGCGTTTCCTCTTCATAGGAGTGCTGGGCGGCGCATAGCTGCTGCAAATCTCACTCTTTGTTATTTGGAGAGCGAGTGCTGCGGCTTTGCTTGGGAGGGGTCTGTTTAGGGGATCGCGCCCGGGGGACAGCCTCCCTCCAAGGCAGGACTGATCGGCCTGCTGCGAAGGGAAGGGAGAGTGTTTGGCCATTTATGCATGGGAGGTTTCGCCTTGGGTTTGCCACTCTTTAGATGTACATTTCCCCATTCAAATTCTCAAAACTCTGCTTTGGGGGCTTATTGTTGAGTTTTGAGAATTCGGATGGGGAAAATGTGCATCCTGAGAGTGGCAAATCCAAGGCAAAACTCCCTCCTGTCACCCTTCTGAGGAGGGGCGGCCAGTCTCCCCCCCCCCCCCATGCATTCTGTGCATCCCCAACCTGGTAAAAAAAACAGAACAAAGGAACTATGGAAATCTTGGGAAAGTGTGCAAATCGGCATGCTGCAAAGGAAAGGGAAGGGAGAGTGTGCATCCAGAGAGCATCCAGAGAGTGGCAAATCCAAGGCAAAACTCCCCATACATTTGGTTTCATGAAAGTGGAGTCGAGCGGTTTGGACTCCTGAGCACTCGTCACCAAGGCTCGCCACCAAGGCTGCCAGCCCTCTTGGATGGAAGTTCCTGGCACTGGATGGCCGGAGCTGTACTGGGGGGGGGGGGCACAACGATGACCATCTGTCAAAGTCCGAGAAAGGGGGGGAGCATCGCCAAGTATGGGGTGGGGGAAAACGAGGAACATGGTAAATAGAAAAATTATATACAGAAACCAGAGGGACTGGTGCTTGTTTTTCTGCGCTGGGGCCGTGTCCACAGAGGTGAACCGCACAAGGTAATCTGCTGGGTGGAGTTGGGGCGGAGTTGGGGGCAGGCATAAACAATGAGCTTGTCAGAAGGGGAGGGCTCCAGCAAAGGGGCAGACTAAACCATTGTAGAATACTGCGTGCTTTGTTCCCATGAAAAACCAAAACTACTTTGGGATTGACTGGAATGATCCGCGGCCATGAAAAAAAATTAAATTTTTTTTTTTGCTCCACGGCAAGAGAGAAGCAAAATCTACCATGAAAAGTTGGCCCCAGATAAAAGGAAGACAAAGCCCCTAGAACTCCCATGTGCTCCACTTTTATTATTTTCCCAAGGGGTATACCTCGTTTTTAAATTGCCTACTGTGTAAGAATAGGACTCAGTGCCAGTTAATGGATGGTTTAGTTTGCTTGCTTAAGAAGAAAACTAAACAAAGAGCTTTAGGACAAATCAAGCTCATTAATATGTTGAGCATGTCAACCGCTAATGCCATTTGGAGTGGGAAATCTTTACAAAAGGACCAGCTCTTTCCCTTGTAATAATGGAAAGGAACACCACAAAATTCTATATTGCTGGCATTTAACTCCATCTCGACTGAAGAAAAGCATTTATGAAACTGGAAAACATTGACAGTGTTCTCCAGTGGTGATTCCCGCCCCCACATCTAGGAAGAATGTCCCCAAATAAGCATCTTCTGGAGGAAAATGCATGATGTTATTTGCTTTACACAGCAATGTGATAATTCTGCATTTGGTGCAAGAATCATGTGTTGTACCCTTGGTGTTCGGGTCTCTCCTATTGTGACAGCAGCAGCCAAATGTCATTTCCAGATTCTCTGCCTTTATATTTGGGGGAAGCACTGCCAGGGGTCCTTCCAACACAGTGGTGCCTCCCCCCCCCAACTGGTCTATGCCCCGGACAATTGCCCTGCTCATTCATCCCTGGTTGCTCCACTGCTTTCATGAAAAACATGTGTTACTTTGTTACACACTGACTGTTTTATACGTAGGGTTGCCAGGTCCCTCTTCGCCACCAGTGGGAGGTTTTTGGGGCAGAGCCTGAGAGGGCAGGGTTTGGGGAGGTGAGGGGACTTCAAGGCTATAGAGTCCAATGGGCAAAGCGGCCATTTTCTCCAGGGGAACTGATCTCTATTGGCTGGAGATCAGTTGTAATAGCGGGAGATCTCCAGCTAGTACCTGGAAGTTGGCAACTCTATTTATATGACCATCGGGAAGGAGCCATTCAATATGAACCTTTTGAATTGGTTTGAAATTTGTTAATGTTGGCAAAATTGCATAATAGAGACAGAAGGGGGCATCTAGGCCACAAAGATGAAGAAAAAGAAGAAGAGTTGGTTTTTATATGCTTACTTCACCACTTAAGGAAGAATCAAACCAGCTTACAATCACCTTCCCCTTCCCCTCCCCACAACAGACACCCTGTGAGGTAGGTGGGGCTGAGAGAGCTTGAAGAGAGCTGTGACTAGCCCAAGGTCACCCAGCTGGCTTCATGTGTGTAGGAGTGAGGACACAAATCCAGTTCACCAGTTTAGCCTCTGCCGCTCATGTGGAGGCAAGGGGAATCAAACCCAGTTCTCCAGAGTCCACCGGTCCAAACCACCACTTTTAACCACTACACCAGATCAATGCAGGAAATCCAAAGCATTCCCAACAGATGGTTATCCAATTTGAGCTTTAGAGTTAGGAAGTTTCTCCAAACGTTCAGCCAAAATTTCCTCTCCTGTCACTTAAACTTGTTGCATCTCATCTTGCCCACTGGAGCAACAGAGAACAAGTCTTTGCTCTCTTCCGTGTGGCAGCCCTTCAGGCCTGGGTTCCCATTTCCACAGTGGGGACATGGGATGACCCACCCCCAGTTCCTGTGGCCCACCACTGCTGTGAGCAGCGTCAGAAGAAAAAAACAGTAGCATTACGTTTGGCACTTCATCACTTTCAGTAAAAACCTGGAAGTGACATAGCATAGCCCTAGGAATCACAGGAGTTTTGAGAGGAGAGGGACTTCTATGCCACAGAGTGGCTCAGTGGTAGAGCATCTGCTTGGCATGCAGAAGGTCCCAGGTTCAATCCCCGGTATCTCCAGTTAAAGGGGCTTGGCAAGTAGGTGATGTGAAAGATCTCTGCCTGAGACCCTGGAGAGCCGCTGCCAGTCTGAGTAGACAATACTGACTTTGATGGATCCAGGGTCTGATTCAGTAGAAGGCAGCTTCATGTGTTCATGAGTTCTAGGGGAACTGATTTCTATCACCTGGAGATCAGCTGTAATAGCAGGAGATCTCCAGCCACCACCTGGAGGTTTAGCTTAGGAAAAAAATATATACCTGTGCTGTAAGTAGTGGGCACTAGGAGAATAGGCAGCACGTGGGCTCTGTATTCATGTAATGCTGAAATAAACTCTGTTCTGAAATTGACCAACATTCAACGAGTGTGGATTTAGCTTATATTTAATATTCAAAAAGACAAACAAAAATTTGCACTAACGAACAACATAGCAACCGCCAACAAAAAAACAATAGAATGCAAATATGTAGCCAATATGTGGCTATTGCTGATAACCTCTCAGTAGGAATAACACGCGAGAATAACAAGAAAGCAAACAATGATAACTTCTCAGTAGGAATAACAAGCAAACCCTATATACAAATGGCAAACACTATTACTGATAACTTCTCAGTTTTAACATGGGAAAAAAGCCCAAATGTGTTACAAATCATATCATTATTAATCCAAAAAGAAAGGAAAAAAGGGTAGTAATATTTCTTAAGACTCAAACGTGGTCAGCAAAGATCGTGGTTTCAAAGTCACCACAGAGTGTGACGAGAACAGGATTTCAAAGTTCCGTGGGTGGACCCGATTCAGAAGAATTTTTTTTGGAAAACCAAGTAGGCTGGTAGACTCTTTAATGACAGGATCGGGTCCCGCTAGCATCAAGGGAATGATGAGGATGTGTAACCGGTCAGAACACATTTCGGTGACTTCCTCAGCTCGATAACGTTAACCATTCTGCGGTGGTTCGGCTCAATTTCAAATGTAATTATATTTGGCCAGTTTTGTGTATCCCCGTGGGGAAATCCCCGTGGGGAATCTTTCTGAAAGTAAAAATTTGAGGCGAATTGCCTTTGAAGTGGAGCGAGTTGCCTTGGCGTAGGGGGGATTGCCATGAGAAAGGCAATTTGAATGTCGGTCAATTTCAGAACAGTTTATTTCAACATTACATGAATACAGAGCCCACGTGCTGCCTATTCTCCTAGTACCACCTGGAGGTTGGCAGCCCTAACCCCTGCCCTGGGCACTGCTAGTGAAAATTTGGCAAAACTTTGTGTGTGTGTCTGTGTGTGTGTAAAGTGCTGTCAAGTCACAACTGACTTATGACAAAACTGGCCAAGAATATTTAACTTAGAGAACAGAACTTATTTAAAGACTCTGGCTGCCCTTTATGGATTTTATGAATTCATGATATAACTTAAATTTGATTATAAATAGGCCAGATTTGTTTCTAATATCATTGGCCATGATACTGGTACTTGTTTATTACTTTTCTATAAGAAAAAAAAAACACACACAGCAAAGATGGCATTCAGTCGCAGTACTGATTTGAAGGTCAGCTTGCCAGGGCTTTCCCTCCTAATTAGTTTTCACAAGTCCATACCAAAATAATCTCTCACATTATGTGACATATAACAGCGATCACGATCTTGAGTGGGTGGTGGGTGGGAGAGAGACACTAGATGGAGGGAATTCAAGAGGTTGGAATCCTCTCCATGTATGGAGGAGAAGCATTCAGATCTTGCGTATTAAGGAGATTTACGATGACTCTTTCTGCTTCAAAAAGTGACCCAAGGCAGATTATAATCACATTTAAAAAACATCAACAATAAGAGCAATTAAAGCACCGTGTAAAATAAATACTGTCCAGCAGCAATTGTAAAAAACTCAAATCACCAGCAGTAAAAACCAAGGTAGACTGCACAGTTCCTCTGGGGAATGGTGCGGGAGAGCCACTGGAAATCCTTCTGGAGCCTCCCCTCTCCAGGATTCCATAAACTCCCAGGGGCTTAAAGAAGCCAAGTTCTCTTCCCCACTAACTTTATCTCTCTTTGAGTGACACTCATCTTCTCTCATAAGGTTGCCAACCTCCAGGGGAGCCTGGAGATTGCCCAGAGTTACAACTGATATCAAGACTACAGATAGGGTTGCCAGCCTCCAGGTACCAGCTGGAGATCTCCTGCTATTACAACTGACCTCCAGCTGATAGAGATCGGTTCACTGGAGAAAATGGCTGCTTTGGCAATTGGACTCTATGGCCTTGATGTCCCTCCCCTCCCCAAACCTCGCCCTCCTCAGGCTCCACCCTCCTCAGGCTCCGCTCCAAAAACCTTCCACTCGTTGTGAAGAGGGACCTGGCAACCCCAATGGCTGCTTTGGAGGGTGGACCCTAAGGCATTATACCCTAATGAGGTCCCTCTCCTGCTGCCATACCTCATCCTCCCCAGGCTCTACACCCAGATCTCCAGGAATTTTCCAACTGGGATTTGGCAACCCCCAATATCCCATCAATTCCTTAGTATGTTGAGATCTCAACAGGCCTTTTTGCTTGTCTTCTTTTTTCCCTCATTCTAGTTAATTTACAAAGTCATTAGTGGAGTCTATGGTGTAGATATGCCCCAATAGGAACAAAAATAAAGATGGAAAGATTAATGATGGTGCTTCCTTTGGACAGCCAGTGTGGTATAATGGTTAAGAGTGTCAGAGCAGTATCTGGAAGACCCAGGTTCGAATCCCCACTTGTGCCACGGAAGCTCCCTGGGTGACCTTGGGCCAGTCACATTCTCCCATCCTAACCTACATCACAGGGTTTATGTGAGGATAAAATGAGGAGAGGAGGATGAAGTAAGCCCCTTTGGGTCCTCACTGGGGAGAAAGGCAGGGTATAAATGAATTAAATAATAAATAAATGCATTCCTTTGTTTCTGAAAATTTCAAGTTGCCTTACCATTTTGCAGGAAAGCAGGGAACTGCAGTCCTGTGACAAAAATTCTGAGGACTTCTGAGAAGAAGAGGCCGTTTTTATACCCTGTTTTTTCTCTGCTTTTAAGGAGTCTCAAAGCAGCTTACAATCGCCTTTCTTCTCCCCCCCAACAAGCACCTTGTGAGGTCGGTGGGGCTGAGAGAGTTCAGAGAGAACTGTGAGTATCCCAAGGTCACCCAGCAGGCTTCATGTGGTGGAGTAGGGAATCAAACCCTGTGGGCACCTTGGCACCTGCTGACACCTTTTCTGGCACCTGCCAAGTGTTTTTAGGAAGTGGGAGCGGCCAGGTAGGGCTTTAGCCCAGCAAGGCTTCTGCATGAGTATTGGAGATTTCATTGTCTGTGCAGAGATTTTTTTAAATGTTCTGCCACCACAGAACAAGGATCTGCACTGTATGACTGAAGTTAAGCTGAGGCAATCATTTTGTGGATGGCTCTGTCTCCTGTGGAAGCCATTTTGCGGCAGCCATTGTGTTGCTGCGCCCACCATGCCATGTCAGAATTGCAAATGTCCCCACGGGCTCAAAAAGGCTGGGGACCCCTGATTTAATGCTCACAGCCCTGGTTATTCCGACTACCCAACTCCTATCCAGCCCATCTAGGGTTGCCAGGTCCCTCTTCGCCATGGGCAGGAGGTTTTTTGGGCACAGCCTGAGGAGGGCAGGGTTTGGGGAGGGGAGGGACTTCAAGGCCATAGAGTCCAATTGCCAAAGCGGCCATTTTCTCCAGGTGAACTGATCTCTATCGGCTGGAGATCAGTTGTAATAGCAGGAGATCTTCTGCTATTACATGGAGGTTGGCAACCCTAAGCCCGTCACAGTCAACCAGGTAACAAGAATATTTGAACTGATCACACTGTGGTGTTTGCCATTGGCAGAGATGGATCTAAAGGAGTGATGAATCAAGATGACCCTTACCATTTCTTTTTGATTTTGCGTACTGTTACCAGTTTCAGCTCCCCGCATTATCACTGCTGCTGCTGATTTGTTTGTTTCTTACGCCACTGACATGTTGATATGCCTTTACAGGCAACTGATGGCAAAGCAATGAGGACAAATGCATAAATTTTAAACAGGGAAAAATTATGTGAGAAAAGAGAAATGGGTGCCAAACCAAAGACTGGGGATGTGTTTCTCACAAGGGAGAAACAAAAATCAAAATGAGGATATTCAGACTGAACGAGACAACTTCCCAGATTCAGTCTCATCCCAAATAAAATGGACTTTCAACAAGCTCATTCTTCTATGAGATGCAATATGGGCAGGATTATATATTATCTTCAGCTGAATTCATCACATTTCTAGAAGTTATACTATTTTGACAGCCTGAAACATTTACACACTTAAAATCAAATATTTGGAAATACATGGTAATCTGCAGAAAAAACACAGTTCTTTAAGCAGCCGCTTTGAATGAATGCACATTAAATAATGGACATCGGAGATGGATTTTGAGTATGTAATTGCAGGCGGGATTAGTGTAGAACGATGATTAATTCTGGCTCCTTTCCAGTCGCAACAGCACATTTGTAAAGCAAGAGCCGCATTCTGTAGCCATTTATGCAGGGCTGCTTCCCTCACAGTCACCCCACCGACTGTTCTGGTGCTTTGTTTAGATTATGCATACCTTTCCAACCGTTGCCTCACTCTCCCCACGCGTTTCCATGCATTTTGCCCATGTTTTCTGGGTGTTGTTTTAGCGAGAATCCAGAAAACATGGACAAAATGTGTGGAAACCCACGGGGAGAGTGAGGTGACCCTAGAAGCTAAAATGACTAAACTGAGGCTGTCGTACTTTGGTCACATTATGAGAAGACAAGAGTCACTGGAAAAAATAATCCTGCTAGGAAAAGTTGAAGGCAGCAGGAAAAGAGGATGTGCCAACAAGAGATGGACTGACTCAATAAAGGAAGCCACGGCCCTCAACTTGCTAGACCTGAGCAAGGCTGTCAAAGACAGGACATTTTGGAGGACACTGATTCACAGGGTCGCCATGAGTCAGAAGCGACTTGATGGCACTTAACACAAACACACAGTTATGGGGAAACCTAAGAATTACTGATTACATAATAATGCAAGTTCTTACTGAAGCAAGCACAAAGCCAGGCAAAAACTTGGCATAAAATGTATTCTTTTTAATGATTTTCCTACTGCCCCCCTCAACCTTTGTCCCCAAAGCTTCAGCATTAAATGCAAATTAGGTGTTATTACTATCAGCTAGCTCCTTTATCCAGCCCACTGAGGGCCAAACTATTTGTTTATTTACTTTATTTATCTCCTGCCTTTTCCCCCAATGGGGACCCAAAGCAGCTTGCATTGATCTCCTCCCCTCTGTTTCTATCCTCACTACAAGCCCTGTGAGGTAGATTAGGCTGACAGTGTGTGACTCTCCTAAAGTCACCCAGCAAGCTTCCATGGCAGAGTGGGGATCAGTTGTAATAGCAGGAGATCTCCAGATAGTACCTGGAGGTTGGCAACTCTAGGGGGGAGGATGAGCGCCTCAGCGCGCCACACTGCAAGCCCAATCTGGATTGGTCCCTCATTAGGGTTGCCAACTGCCAGGGAGTAACAATTAAGTAAGAGCATGTTCTATATAGAGGCTGGCTAATCTCCTGTTAAGGAAAAATATCCCAACAAGCAGCCACTTCCAATTCTTTTGTTATTTTTATATTTTTCCCATGCTTAGTATCTCTTTAAATACCAGTTCACAGAGTTTTCATAACACTATTTACAATACTAAACCACCTTAGACAAGATAGATAAATTGTCCACAATGTCCTGCAATCCAAGTCCTTAAAGAGAAATTACAGATGTCTTGCTGCACAGTCTTGCAATATGTCTTCTAAAAGTCAGCTGACAAGCTGACCAATAGGATTCCTCTTTTGCACAGCCGTTTAACAATCCATACTCAGTATCCACCGTAGTGAATATATGCAGGCTAATGCAATGATAATATGACAAGCAACCGGTTATGCCTTGTTTCGCTGGATTTCTGCTTCTTCAGATAATTACAATTTCATCTATAAATACATAATGGTATAGATAATATAATGCTCCTTACATTTATCAATTATAAAAAATATAATATAATTATATGCAAGTATTATTTTACCAATAATAATATCCTCTTACCCGATCACAATATTGCGATTCAAAGGTCCATTCTCATGAGCCTTGATAGTTTATCCATCTGTCCATCGGCATTTGACAGGTCGCTTCACTATATTCCTTCACAGTATTCCTTCTTAACCATGCAGTTATATCCCCCCTCGCTGTAACTGCTCAGCTCAGTAGGCAGTTGTTTAAATAAACTATTAGATTCAAATCATATAAATCAGCCATGAATAAAATGTTGTGTTTCAATAAAATCCTACCCTTTTGGTATTAGTCTAAATAGCCCTTAGTAACGCTAATGGCTGCTGATCAGTTTGAATTGACAGCATCTTTGTGCATGCACGGTTTTGGGGAAAACCCTGATGCAAACCTCTTCACAGCTGTTCGACATGAATCAAACCAACTGGGTGATCTGCTCGTATCTGATCGACACTTTCAAACATGGTAAGTCTCAGCATATGAAAAGAATGAACGAAAGCTCAGAGGTTCTTTTTCCTGATTACTTTGCTTTCTGCACCATAGTTCTGTGCCCCAAATGCACTGGCTGATCTTGCACCAGTCGCATCACTGAGTCCCCTCAGAGTTCCTCATCTGTAAAATGGGACCAAAGGCATCTAAATCTTATGAATGGATTATAATACAGATTAGAGTCCATCACTCATGTGGAGGAGTGGGGAATCAAACCCGGTTCTCCAGATTAGAGTCCACCCCTCCTAACCTCTACACCACGCTGGCTCTCTTCAACTATCTTGAAAAATATGCTGTAAGTTATACAGTTTGATCCTGTGTATGCTTTCTCAGAAGTAAGTCTGTCAATGAGGCTTACTCCCAGGAAAGCATGCATAGGATTACAGCATGATCCTGCCCATGAATCCCATTGAATTTAAAGGAGCTTATGCATCAGTGTACAGCATTACAGTGCAATCCTAAGCAGAGTTATCCTCTTCTAAAGGTAAAGGTAAAGGTCCCCTGTGCAAGCACCGGGTCATTCCTGACTCATGGGGTGACGTCACATCCCGACGTTTACTAGGCAGTCTTTGTTTTTACTGGGTGGTTTGCCAGTGCCTTCCCCAGTCATCTTCCCTTTACCCCCAGCAAGCTGGGTACTCATTTTACCCACCTTGGAAGGATGGAAGGCTGAGTCAACCTTGAGCCGGCTACCTGAAACCGACTTCCGTCGGGATCGAACTCAGGTCGTGAGCAGAGCTTGGACTGCAGTACTGCAGCTTTCCACTCTGCACCACGGGGCTCTTATTACCCTCTTCTAACCCGATTGATTTCAATGGATTTCGGAGGATGTAACTCTCCTTAGGTGTTCTTGTTCATCTCTTTCCCACACGCACCAAGAGTAGTGCTGCTGTCTACAAATTCTCCGCCTAGCTACACCAGTGTGCTCGAAAGAGGAGATTGATGTCCTGTCTCTGTATTCCGTTGTTATGACAACTGCATTGTGCTGGAAACATCCCCCCCCCCATGAAGTCAAAATGAATCTAAGTAATTACCCCTCCAGCTTTCCCTGGTCTGCCCAGATGACTGTGGAAGACCATCGGTGATGTGAGGTGTGACATCAAACTGCAGAGAGAACCAAAAGCGTTCACCATAGGGATATGCTAACGATACATTCAGGCACGTTTGTTAATAACATTAATGTCAAGCCACAGAAGGCAAAGACGTTTTGTTCGACATTTAAGCCGAAAGCCCTAAACTGTCTTAACACTTCCTAAAAGGAGCCTGTCTTTCTCAATGTTAATCGTTCAAATGGGATTTTTGTCTCCATTACTCAATTTTGTCTCAATTATTTTGTATCAGTTTTAATGCAGACAAGTTGTCCGACAAAATGAGTTTTATTATATATAAAAAACAGGAAAGAGAGTCGGAGAATTAAATATGCATGTATATGTAGAAGAAGGAGGAGGAGGAGGAGTTGGTTTTTATATGCCGACTTTCTCTACCACTTAAGGGAGAATCAAACTGGCTTATAATCACCTTCCCCTCCCCTCCCCACAACAGACACCCTGAAGTAGGTGAGGCTGAGAGAGAATGACTTGCCCAAGGTCACCCAGCTGGCTTTATGTAGGAGTGGGGAAACAAATCCAGTTCACCAGATTAGCCTCCACCGCTCATGTGGAGGAATCAAACCCGGTTCTCCAGATCAGAGTCCACCACTCCAAACCACTGCTCTTAACCACTACACCACTCACACACACATCCATTTATTTGCCCAGCTCTCTCCCTTTCCACATAGGCTGTTCAATTTCCAATCTTCTGTCAAAGCTCCCTGCATTTAAACAAAACGTGTTCTCTTCCACATCCAGCTGCTGTCAAGACTTCCATAGATCCTTCTGTGTGGTTGGAAGGGCTTGGCTACAACCTTCCCCTGCCCCCAGCAACCTTGAAGAAGAACTTGGTCACAGTACCCAGATGGGAGATGTTGTGTGTCAGCCTCTTGGAGGTCTATGACAGAAGAAAGGTGGGATATGGTAATGAATTAAAAACAGGTAGTCAAGGAAGCATGAGACATTAATAAGAAGGGAAGGCGGTCAGAGAGCTCAGGGGTGAATCGCCTGTTACCAAGTCCATGTGTCCACCCTGGTCCTGTTGACAGATGTGCCCTTGGACATCTATTCTCAGAACTTCATTTCTAGTTGTTTGAGGGCCCTGTTTGGATCAGGACCATGGTGGGAGGGAGAAGTGGCTTAAGCCCTCCCCCATGAATGTTTTTTTCCAACTGGGAATAGCCCTTATGGAACTGCTATTTGACTCACTGGGGGAAACTGTGTATACATGTAAACAGGGAAATGCTCTTGGGAGCCTTTTCAGGTTGGGGAAATGGGGAGGGGTGGAAGGCTGGAGTCCCCTCTCCCAATCCAAATCAGCAATCCAAATGGGCAAAATGCATGGGGAGAACAAGGCTACCTCTGATGGGCAGAAAAGGCATGCATAATCAAAAGGAAGCCCTGAAGCAGTCGGCAGGAATGACCGTGGGGAAACATCCCTGAATGAAAGGCCCAAGTTTCCTAGAGCGGAAGAACGAATGTAGCCCTGGGGAAAGGCCACCAAAGTAGATTTTGGAGAGCTGCTGCCTGCCACTGGTCAGTGGTCTCCATATGCTTCAACTTCATGTGTTCATCCAGGGCCAAAGTAATAAATGGCCACAGGGTGGGGAGGAGTACCACTTTTTCCTGGATGGGCTCTTTTGGTTTTCTACCTGTGGGCATTCAGGAGTGGGGCCAGATGCACCTGTTGGATTTCTGCTTGTCGCATAGCTGTTAATGGTGGCTGATGAGGTCTCTCTCCAGAGCTGGCAGAGTGATGTTTGGCTGCCCGACCAGTGGTGGGTGGAAAGGAGGGGAAGGGAACCCTGTGCCTGCCAATTAAGATGTTCCAGGAACATGCAGGTGGTCAGGTGAAAATAGAACTGGTGATAATGAAAGGGTAATTGCCTTCGCCAAGTGCTTGCTAACAGGTGTTTTTTCCGCTATATCCAAGGTACGGGGCCTTTCACACAGAGGTGGGAGATGTTTTGAATAGGAGGGCATTATCAAGCCTGGCATACTTGTTTGCAAACAGATCCTGCATTATTTTCGGTGACTCAAGGAACGTGCATGTTGTGAAAGAGGAGGATTGATTAAGGTGACCTGGGTGGTTGCTCGCAGCATAAAAACATTTAATTTGCTCTTTAAAGCGAGCCATAATAGTAAAGTTGTCGGACGAGGGAACACAAATTAATAAGGCCTTTCAGATTTTCAAAGAGAGCTCTTAGGTTTTTTCAACCTCTTTGCAGTAGTCTGTAAGACTCTCCCTTCGCCTCATCTGTGTTTCTTTGATCACTGCATGCAATTTGTTTTTTTGCCCTAGAGATGGTCTGAATTCCCACCACTCAATTCATCTACAACTCAGGGTGCTCTGTCAGTTCTCCTCATCTCAATTGTACCAAGCGAATTTAACTAATTAATCCATTCATTAATATCTATTTCTTTTTCTCCCCAATGGGGACCCAAATTGGCTTACAAAGTTATTCTTCCCTCTTCCGTTTTATACTCACATCAACAACCCTGGGAGGTAGGTTAGGCCAAGAGACAGTGACTGGCTGAAGATTACCAGTGAGTTTTCATGGTAGAGTAGGGATTAGAGCCTGGGTCTCCCAGGTCATTTATGCATGGGCACTTTCACTCACATTCGCCACCAGTCTGAATCGGTTGTTCCTTGGACTTATGCATGAGTTTTCCATCCACTAGTGATGACCTCGCTGCCCGCCCTCGCAATGTCCGGGTCTTCCCATTCCTCTAACTCAACTCTTCCCTCTCCCCTGAGCAAAGCTGGGGTGAAATCCCCATACAGAAGGCAAAGTGTGGGACATCCAAGCTTGGTTTTGCTCACAGCCAATTACAAAGCAGCATGTCCAGAGGTGGGGATTCAAATACTTCCTGCTTCCTCGGAGCTCTTTCTCAGCACAAGAAAGGCTTTTTAAAATTGAGGCTTGGATTCCCCCCCCCTTTCCTTTAAGACTGTTCCTTTTGTTGTTGTTCTTAAAATGCTTTTTTATGTGGCAATTGGGTTGGAGGGGGATTTTCTCTCACAGTAAGCACTACAAGTAAGCCAATAAAAAAGCAGCATTTAAAGACTCAGGGACTTGATTTGAGATTGGAGACTGCTGGTGCAGAGATTCCCAACAGGAGAGTGTGGGTCCAGCCAGCAATGAACCTCAGGTAAAACTCCCATGCATAAATGACCCAAGATCCTAGTCTGACACTGTAACCACTACAGTATACTGGCTATCTACGATGCCCCCCCAGAAGTGGAAAATGCTGTCAAGTCACAGCTGACTCATGGTGATCCTGTAGGGTATTCAAGGCAAGAGAGGAACTGAGGTGGTTTGCCATTGTCTGCCTCTGCATACCAACCCTTTACATCCTTAGTGATCTCCTATTTAAGTTTGCCCCCTCTGACTTCCAAATAAGTGGAAATAACACATATATTGGGAACTGGCCATGTCTTTATTTCCAAATTTTGTGCAGTGTGTTGGGCATACAAAAACTGGCTGCAGCTTTCATCTCCATGTGTCCCCCCCCCCACATCTCTACACATGTGCAATGATAAAACACTGCAAAAAGCACTCTTGATGCAATCACATGTGGGACAACATCTAGAATCTTTTGATGTAGTGTCTTACAAATATACACAAGCACATGTGTGCATCAATAAAACACCACATGAAAATGCAGACAATGTGATCATACATATGTAGCACATCAATTTTTCCCTCCCCACAGTGTTTTAGTAATGCACACATGCACAGTGCTAAAGGGGGGGGGGGTTGAGAAGCAAATGCGTAGAAATCTGCATGCTCCAATTCCAGGAGGAAGTTGAGGAATTCTCTGAGTCAGACTGCATTTCAAGCAGAGCAATCTCCAGAACAAGAAGGGAACTAAGCAATAGAAATTAATTGATTCATTTTTATCCCATCCTTCCTCCCATGAGTCCCGGGCAGAGAACTTGGTCCTCCCTCATTTTATCATCACAACAATCTTATAAGGCAGGTTAAAGTGAGACACTGTGACCATCCTCCAAATCACTCAGTGACCTTCACACCACAGTTGAAGATTTGAACCTGGATCCTCTAGTCTTAGTTGGTAAGCACTACACCACACTGTCTCTCTCCTATTTCAGCATTACAACTTCTGTTCTGGTGTTTTCCTGGGGACGATTTCTCATGTCTCCAGCCATAACATTGGTGGCCGTTGGGATTTGGATGCTGGTAGTGTGGAAGGAGAGAGGATGCAAAATACATATGCCAGCCAATGCATAGCTTTTCTCAAAGGGGTGCACTCTTTTCAGGCAACCCAGCGGGAATACCATGCAGAAAGTGTGCGTAGGGGGGATTGTTGCCTATTTCTATTACCCCCTCCTGTTGTATGCCTGAATAGATTAATAAGTAGTTATCAGTATTTAATTACACTTATATCTATGCCATGAAAAACCTTTGCCTGCTAATTCATGCACAGAGAGCTGCTGACAAAGACACAAAAGCAAACTAGGCTGTTTCTTTTTTCTTTTGGCCTGTTGACAACCCCATACAGGGGCCGGGACAACATTCACAACACATACCAAAGCCTAAATTAGATTTAATATCCAACCGCAAGAATATGATATAGTTTAAGAACATTTATTGTGGGCAACTTTTTATCACTCACAATAATGAAAGATATAAATCTTTTCCAGCTGACATTCTGGGGAACATTGGAATAGGATCATAACAGCAAGCTCCATTCCCAACTTGCACGTGCTGACTGGAAGGCACGCAGACATTCCATACACATACAAGTGCATTCATGTAGCACATGAGGAGGACATAAGAGCTGTCCTGCTGGATCATACCAGTGGTCTATCTTGGTCAGCATCCAGTTTATTCAGTGGCCAATCAGTTGCCCTGGAACAAACAGGGTATTAATGCCAAGGCCTTCCCCTGATGCTGCCTCCCAGCACTGGTACTTAGAGGTTTATTGCTTGTGAATAGGGATATTCCTTTTCCTCCATGACTAGTAGCTACTGGTGGATCTATTGTAGAAGAAGAAGAAGAAGAAGAAGAAGAAGAAGAAGAAGAAGAAGAAGAAGAAGAAGAAGAAGAAGAAGAAGAAGAAGCCAACTTTCTCTACCATTTAAGGAAGCATCAAACCAGCTTACAATCTCCTTCCCTTCCTCTCCCCACAACAGACAACCTGTGAGGTAGGTGGGGCTGAGGGAGTTTGAAGAGAGCTGTGACCAGCCCAAGGTGACCCAGCTGGCTTCATGTGTAGGAGTGGGAAAACAACCTGGTTCACCAGATTAGCGCCTGCGGCTTGTGTGGAGGAGTGGAGAATCAAACCAGGTTCTCCAGATCAGAGTCCACTGCTCCAAATCACCGGCTCTTAACCACTACACCATGCTGGCTCTCCATGAGGTACAATGAAGGATCTGTCTTGCCCTCCTCAAGAGCCCTGCTTTCAAAAGCGTATGGGAAGGCACCTAGAAAGCGTTCCTGATCATGTGGAGTGGTGCTTAGGTTCACATACTCGTATTACACATGCATATTTTCCAGTCAACAGAGACAGGTTAGCAACTCTCCTGGTCTGGGTTGGTGTCGACGTAGCATCACAGGAGTGTAAAGTTGTCCAAAATTTGTCAGGACCATGGACAGATCACAGCAGCAGATTACAAACTCCCAGCTCACTAAGTAGCTCCCTGATGTCCCATTGCACCAGTCACTCTCCTTCAGCCTCGTCTACTTCATATAGTTGTTGTGAAGGGGAGGGGGGAATAAAGGCTCATCCCCTCTAGAGTGCACGGTTTTTTGTCCATGAAGGTATTTGTAGATGATTCAGTCTCATGGGATTGTTTTTGAGTCTTGCTCTTCCTGTTTATCATCTGCTGTGTTGTGGCAGCTAATCATTTCCTATATGGAAATAATCATCCATCTGATGCTGGCTGTGGTTTAATTTTAGTCCTATCTTGAACCTGATTTTCTAGTTTTTAACGCCTGTATCTTTTAATGTTGGAAAATTTAAGCTCATTCAGGAGTTGTCTGAGGGTCTTCTTGAGTAAACAAAATGTTTGGGATAACCAAGAAACGAACCCAATGACTTCAACACGTGAACACATGAAGCTGCCTTATACTGATTCAGACCCTTGGTCCATCACCAGTATTGTCTACTCAGACCGGCAGCGGCTCTCCAGGGTCTCAGGCTGAGGTCTTTCACATCACTTACTTGCCTGGTCCCTTTAACTGGAGATGCTGGGGACTGAACCTGGGACTTTCTGCATGCCAAGAAGATGCTCTACCACTGAGCCACAGCCTGTCCAGAGTCCTTCTTAGCAGTTTGCCTAGACAGTTTACCCAGAGCCCAAAGTAAAACCTGGGCTGGAATCACTCCTGATTCTGTTACCCTGGGACTAATACAAAACATGATCTGGACCTCGGAATATGATGGCAGTCCCCCAGAAAATGTATTTAAAAGGGGTGTGTTTGTGTGTAATGTAAACATCTAGTAAGTATCCACTGCTATGATTTGGGGGGTGGGGTATTATGTATTTGGAGGGTGCAGGTGTTAAAATTGCAGCAATCCTTCTGTTTGGGGGTGTATGGGGGGGGGTTCCCTGGCAACTTTATTTATTTATTGCATTTATAGCCCACCCTAATTTCCAGCAAGCCGGGATGGCATAACAATAATCATAAATAATTCTAAAAATCCTAAACAGTGGCCATTAGAAGAGCCTGGCCAGGCAGTGAGTCCCCCATGAACAAGTCGGAAAGAAGGATGGGGGGGGGGGGGAGGCTCGGAGAACTGTTTCTGAAATGGTCAGAATCCTCAGCTGCAAATGACCTCAAAACCAGTGTGTTTATTCTAACTCTCTGTCTTCAGCATTCTCGGAGGAAAAGCCAATAATACCCGAACTGTGAAATGCTTTGACTCCAAGAGACCTGTTTGTATGTAAGCTCCGGAGCTTGACGTCAAGTCTTTGCTTCCAGCCACCATTAACCTTTCAGCGTTTCTGCTAATACGTTCTCAAGTGCTGGAGCAAAATGCCTGGCCTGACAGATGCCTCGTCGGTGGCTACCGTGAGCAATCCATGCTGGCGAGTCCCTCTTCATGCAGTTTTAGCCTGATCCCATTAAAGCAACAGCTAGACTCATTCCTAGTGGTGAAAATAGGAATCAATGAACATAAGAAGGGGAGGGGCTGTGGCTCAGTGGTAGAGCATCTGCTTGGCCTGCAGAAGGTCCCAGGTTCAATCCCTGGTGTCTCCATTTAAAGCAGTGGTTCCCAACCTTTTTTTGACCAGGGACCACTAGGACTTTTTTGTTCAGTGCAGGGACCCCAAGGTTCAAAATAAAAATTCAGAGAATTTGAAAATAAACTTTAATCATAACTGTTAGTTAAACATTAAACTTAGAATAAAATTTGAATATATATTTTTATAATAGAGAACTTTTAATTGAAAATATTAATGTATTATGGGTTTATAACTTTGTTTCGTGGACCTTAATTTAGTTCTCGCGGACCCCTGGGGGTCCACGGACCCCTGGTTGGGAACCAGTGATTTAAAGGGAGTAGGCAAGAACATGATGTGAAAGACCTCTGCCTGAGACCCTGGAGAGCTGTTGCCAGTCAGAGTAGACAGTACTGACTTTGATGGACCAAGGGTCTGATTCAGTATAAGGCAGCTTCATGTGTTCATGGGTTCAAGAAGAGCCCTGCTGGATCAGACCAGTGGTTCATGTAGTCCACCATCATGTTCCACACAGTGGCCAACCAGTTGCCCTGGACATCCATTAAACAGGGGATAGAGGCCAAGGCCTTCTCCAATGTTGCCTTCTAGCACTGGGATTCAGAAGTTTCTTTTCTTTGAATGCAGAGGTTCTCTTTAGTCACCATGGCTAATAGCCATTGATGGTCCTATCCTCCATGAAAAGAAGAGCCAGCATGGTGAAGTGATTAAGAGAGGTGGTTTGGAGCAGTGGACTCTAATCTGGAGGACCTGATTTGATTCCCCGCTCGTCTATGTGAGCGGCGGGCTCTAATCTAGTGAACCAGGTTGGTTTCCCTACTCCTACACGTGAAGCCTGCTGGGTGACCTTGGGCTAGTCACAGCTCTTTTAGAGCTCTCTCAGCCCACCTACCTCACAAGGTGTCTGTTGTGGGGAAGGAAAGGGAAGGTGATTGTAAGCCAGTTTGATTCTTCCTTAAGTGGTAGAGAAAGTCGGCACATAAAAACCAAATCTGCTTCTTCCTGTTGGGGTTTGGAGTTCTCCTAGAATTACGATTGACCTCCAGACCAGAGATTGATTCCCCTGAAGAAAATGGCAACTTTGGAGGGTAGACTATGACATCACATCCCTGATGAGATCCCTTCCCTTCCCAAGCTCTGCCCCCCCAGGTTCTGCCCCCCGCCAATCACCAGCAATTTTCCTAACCCAAGTTGGCAACCCTGTCCCATGAATCTGTCCAACCCCTGTTTAAAGCCCTCAATGTTCATGGCCATGACTGCATCCCCTGCCAGTGAATCCCACCATTCCCCTGTTTGTTGAGTGGAGAAGTCCTTCCTTTTGGCCATCCGGAATCTACTGCCCATCAGCTTCATTTGGTGTCCCTGAATTTGAGGTTCATGGAAGAGGGAGAACATTGGATGTCGCAGTGGGTGCATCGGACTGTGGCTAGAATGGCCTGGGTACAAGCCCCCACACTGCCACTAAACTCACACTCCTTGGGGGAAGGGCAGGTACATATGAGGTGGAAGGAACAATACATTTGGGATTGCTTACTAGTGGCAGGGCCTGGATGAGAAACTGCTGAATCCCTGGCCGATTCTTTCACCCCAATGATGGCTGAGCCCATTTCAATCCCCTTGTCTCCACTGGTGCCCTCTGATGCACTTCTGCTGCCTTTTAGGGTTGCCATCCTGCAAGAGAGTGCCTCGAAGCGATTCATTGTAGGGCTGCCATCCCCCAGGTGCGGCCTGGAGACCCCCCTGAATTACTATTGATCTCCAAATGACACAGGTCACTTCCCCTGAAGAAAATGGCTGCTTTGGAGAGTGGAATCTATGGCATTATATCCTGCTGAGCTCCATCACCTCCCCAAACTGCACCTTCCCCAAGCTCTACCTCCCCCCAAATCTCCAGAAATTTCCTCACCCAGAGTTGGCATCCCTAGTGCCAAAGCACTGAAATGGGCTAGATGTTTCTTAATTTTTTTAACAATCTTGCTATTAGCATTTATACGGCACTTTCAGTGTTCAAAATGTACTAGCTCTCATTTAGGGTTGCCAACCTCCAGGTACTAGCTGGAAATCTGCTGCTATTACAACTGATCTCCAGCCAACAGAGATCAATTCACCTGAAGAAAAATGGCTGCTTTGGCAATTGGACTCTATGGGGAGGGGCTGTGGCTCAGTGGTAGAGCTTGGCATGCAGAAGGTCCCAGGTTCAATCCTCGGCATCTCCAGTTAAAAGGACTAGGCAAGAAGTTGATGTGAAAGGCCTCTGCCTGAGACCCTGGAGAGCCGATGCCCGTCAGAGTACACAGTACTGACCTTGATGGACCACAGATCTGATTCAGCATAAGGCAGCTTCATGTGTTTTCATGTGTGAATTAAAGTCCCTCCCCTCCCCAAACCCCGCCCTCCTCAGGCCCCGCCCCAAAAACCTCTCGCTGGTGGCAAAGAAGAACCTGGCAACCCTACTCTCATTGCAGTCCTTACAACAGCTTTGTAAATTAGGCCAGCATTTTATCGCCAAATGCTTCCCTTCTCTACCAGGAACAGGATTGGAGAGGCACTTTGGGGCTGCCACAGGAGGGAAGAGGGGGAGAAATCATGCTGCGTGGGCAGAAGTCCTTGCACCTGTGTAAACGTTGATTTGGCTCCAAGCCTTCATAATGCCTGGTCCAGCCAATACGTGTGCCACCTGGTACAATAATTTTGAATCTTCTGCTAACTATCCTTGGTAGACAGGACTTAGCGATGCATTTATTAGTCCTTTATAACCAGCTTGTAAACAGGAGTGAAGCATAGTTACATATGTATAAAATCTTAATATTTGATCATCCTGTTTTAATTACCCGGCATAGTTGCCTAATGGCACATTTGTCCTCTTAAGAGAGACACCAAAATGATATGTAGGCTTAAAGACACTCATTTTTATGCATTTTGTGTAGGTTCTGGAATTTAATAGTGCTATTGGGAAGGCAGAATATTAGATGGTGGTATTATTCTGAAATTCATTTTATTTTAATGAGGATTTAAAAAATGTTTTCCATGCCTCATTTCTGAGTTGTTTTTGCAGCATTCTTTCTACTTAATTGTCTACAGGAAAAACATTTATCATGCAACATTAAATACCGGTCCCCAAACCAAATATTCCAGAGCATTTTCACTTAATGTTTCTTATGCACACAACAGCTCACCCAAATTGTTTTATGTGGCAAATATAACACCCTGCATGAACACAATAAGCTCCCTTATACTGAGCCAGACGATTGGCCAGTCTTGTTTATTATGACAGGTAGTGTCTCTTCAAAGTCTTGGATCTTTCACATCACCTACTCCCTGAACCTTTGAACTGGAGACACCAGGGATTGAACTTGGAACCTTCTGCATGCAAAGCAGATGCTTGACCCCTGAGCCACAGTAGGGCTGTTTCCACGTGTATGTTTTGTTCCACTTCTACTTGCCTCACAAGCTTCCTAGTCAAAATTAAGAAATTCCAAGTTAAAACAGGCAGTAAAATGGATACCTCTTAAAGGTGGTTTATGCATGGGAGTTTTACCTGAGGTTCATTGCTGGCTGAACTCACACTTTCCTGTTAGGAATCTATGCACCAGCAGTCTCCAAGCTCAAATCAAGTCCCCACCCCTTTAAATGCTGCTTTGTAATGGCTTACTTTGGCTTACTTTGTAGAGCTTACTGTGAGAGAAAATCCCCCCAAACCCAATTGCTGCATAAAAAAGCATTTTAAGAACAAAAATACAAAAAATTGTGCAATCTGAAAAGGGGGGGGGGAGAAATCCAAGTTTTAGTTTTAAAAAGCCTTTCTTTTGCTCAGAAAGAGCTCCTAGGAAGCAGGAAACTTTTGAATCCCTGCCTTTTTACATGCTGCTTTGTAATTGTCTGTGAGAGAAACCAAGCTTGGTGTCCCGCGCTTTGCCTTAGCACAGGGATTTCACCCGGGCTGAGATGAAAGGAGAGGGAAGAATCAGGTTAACAGAGGAATGGGGAGGTCTGGGATTTGTGAGGGCTGAAAGCGAGATCATCTCTAATGGATAGAAAACTCATGCATAACTCCAATAAACAACCGAGACAGACCGGGGGGCAAGTGTGAGTGAAAGTACCCATGCATAAACGACCAAAGTAGCATGAAAATGGTATACGACATACCATGCTATCAAATGACATGAGATGGCATAAAAACACCAAGAATAATATGAACAAAAAACGGGAAACCGGTTTCTAAATCAAATTTATTTACAGACACAAAGTGTGCCTATGGGCTCAGCCTGTGCCACAGCAATAGTTAATATTTTTATGGTTAATTTTGAGTATAAATTTCTTTACAAACAGAATCCCTTTAAGGGACAAATATTGGGGTACAAAATATTTTTGGACGATTTGTTTCTTATATTTACTCCTGATATTGATTTTGATGCCTTTCTTGTGTGGCTAAATTCATGTTCGGTTATAAAGTTCACAGGGACTTCTAACCCAAGTGAGATTGCATTTCTAGATATGGTGGTATACGGGCATGGGGTTGACAGGTTAGCAGTTAAAACGTATAAAAAACCTACTGACTGTAATTCTTTACTGCATTTTAATTCCTACCATCTAGCACATTTGAGAAAAAATCTACCCTATGGTCAGTTTATTAGATTGAAGCGGAACTCAACAACTGACGGGATTATAGAAAGGCAGCATCAGAGTTAACTGTATCTTTAACTCACAGAGGCTATCCCAACAGCGTTATTGCCAAAGCATTGGATCGAGCAGAAGGACTGGATAGAAAGGACTTACTACTTGGCCGATCCAGGAATGAGAGAGAGAGGAGGGCACTTACATTTGCTCTCCAATATACACACTTTCCCAACAATATTATTCAGATCATAAAAAAGCACTGGCATTTAATACAGGATATTCTGGGCTGTCAGGAGCCTCCAGTGCTGGGGCTAAGAAGAACAATGTCCTTGCGTGATAAATTGACACATTCTGATATACGGATTCAGACATTGACAATAAGCCCTGGGGTCATTTTAAATGTCAAAAAATGTGCTGTCTGCAGTTTATGCCTTAAAGCCAAAGAATTTCAACAGGTAGACTCTTCTTTCAGATTTCAATTTAGGAGCTTTACAAATTGTAACACCAAAAAAATTGTTTATTGTTTACTATGCCCATGCAATAAGCTTTATATTGGGTCAAATATCAGGGCAGTAAAGAGTCGGATGCTAGAACACAGATCTAGAATCCGAGCAAGGGTAATGGACACAGTAGATCATTTCTGCAAATTTAAACATTCTGAGAATGATCTACAGTACTTTGTTTTGTGGCACTTAAAGAGCAGATGGTTGGACAGACACAGAGAGGATACTACACCAGAAAGAGGCATACTTTATCCATCTGTTTGAAATGGTGACACCTATGAGACTGAATCTTGAGAATGATCTTTCTTGTTTCATTTAACTATGAAGTAGGAAATATGCCTTTAAATTTAAATGGAAGGTCTGACATTCACACCTGTAGGTTACTTGGAATCTAGGTTAGAATAGGAGAGCTTGAGTCAGCATTTGTAAATGGTATCCTGGGAAGGAACCTTTGAAAGACTGTCACACATGGATTCTTTGTGATGAAATAAGAGACAAGAAATAATAGGTAATGTATATATGATATTTTTATTAATGTACGGATTATGTAAAATTTTGTAAAATTTTGAAGTTTACTGTGGATTATTATATATGGAAGGTCTGTGAGGTGGAACTGACGAAGAAAATTTGAAACGGCCGTCTTCCTCTTCATCTTTGATCCTCCTGCTTCTGGAAAGAAAATACTCACCTGCAATCCATACCAGAAGGACAAAGAATAATTATTAGTCTATAGGACTGAGAGTTTTGAATATTGGGACACTATATTTATTGGATATGTAATTTTTGTATATATATGTTTGTGTGTGTGTGTGTGTTAATGTGGTTTTTGTATAATATAGTCTTTTGTTTAGCTATACTAGGCATATAGTTTGTCTGTGTCAGATTTTGAGTAACCATATTTGTACACAGAGGTGTTTGTTTTGGATTGCTAACCTCCAGGTACTAGCTGGAGATCTGCTATTACAACTGATCTCCAGCCAATAGAGATCAGTTCACCTGGAGAAAATGGTCGCTTTGGCAATTGGACTCTATGGCATTGAAGTTCCTCCCTCCCCAAACCCCGCCCTCCTCAGGCTCCACCTCAAACACCTTCCGGTGGTGAAGAGGGACCTGGCAATGCTCTCTGTAGTTCTTCTGAAGTTTTGGAATTATATACCTAGCATAGTTACACCTAGCATAGAGCCAGCGTGGTGTAGTGGTTAAGAGCAGTGGTTTTGAGCAGTGGACTCTGATCTGGAGAACCGGGTTGGATTCCCCACTCTTCCACATGAGCGGTGGACACTAATCTGGTGAACCAGGTGGGTTTCCCCCCTCCTACATATGAAGCCAGCTGGGTGACCTTGGGCTAGTCACCATTCTCTCAGATCTCTCTCAGCCTCACCTACCTTACAAGGTGTCTGTTGTGGGGAGAGGACGGGAAGGAGATTGTAAGCCGGTTGGATTCTCCTTAAAAAAGGTTTCCCCACTCCTACACATGAAACCGGCTGGGTGACCTTGGGCTTGTCTCTGAACTCTCTCAGCCACACCTACCTTACAGGGTGTGGGGAGGGGAAGGGAAGGCGATCGTAAGCCGATTTGATTCCTTAAGTAGTAGAGAAAGTCAGCATGTAAAAACCAACTCTTCTTCTTCTTACATAGTTGCAGATACCCACTGACCAATTGCCTTTCTGAAAGTTTTTAGGTTCTTTATTCTACTGTGCTAAGACACACTACAGTCTCCTGACAAGTGCATTTGTTCAGTCAAAAACAAGCACTTACAGAATTTTATGCGCTGACTGGTGTTTAATAGAGCTCCCGGGAGATCCGCTGCATAAAGCAAACAATGGTGATCTGAATTTCTTAGAATTTATTTTATTTTAATGGTCTCTTATTATGTTTCTCTTGTTTCATCCTGAGTTACTTTTATAACATTCTTAATTGCCTTAGGTACAATAAAAGCATAGCACAAACTTTCAAAGAGCAACCCACAAACTGCTGTTCTGTTCCCATGGGATGAATGTCTCTGTCTTTGTGTATTCTTTCACACAAGTACATGCAGGGTTTGTCTATGCTAACACTATGATTACACTTTGTTTCATTTTTGTCTGTCACTGTCCAGGGATTATTCATTCAGATCCTGCATATCCTTCTTTGGGAATAGGGTATGTAAGTTTAATTTTCAAAAATACAAACAGATGGATGGATCTCACAACTCCGTTCTTCTGCTTTTCTCTGAGGGCCAGGAGGTCTCTCTCTACTGAAAAAAAAAAATCATTCTTCACGAGAGGAAGACTTTCTCCACCAGGCTAAAACACATCTTTTAATCCCAGCTTTTAATTAGGGGTGTTTATCTTCTTAGCTTTTAATGGTCTGCTTATGTTTTATGAATAGTTTTTGCTGCTTATGTCTAACAGTTTGTATTTTAATAGCTTGTGTTTTTAATATTTTGGTCTTTAATTGCAAACCTTTTTGAGCAGGTCTCTGAGGAAGCTGCATAGAAACATTCTCTCTCTTGCCATTTATGCATGGATTATACTGTCACTCACGTTTGTCCCTTCTCTGTCTTGGTTGTTTATTGGAGTTATGCATGAGTTTTGTGTCCATTAGATATGACCTTGCTGCCAGCCCTCACAAATCTCGTGATTTCCCATTCCTCTGTTAACCTGATTCTTTCCTCTCCTTCTATCTCAGCCCGGGTGAAATCCCTGTGCATAAGGCAAAATGTGGGACACCAAGCTTGGTTTCTCTCACAGACAATTACAAAGCAGCGTGTAAAGGGGCAGGGATTCAAATGCTTCCTGCTTCCTTGGATCTTTTCTGAGAAGAAGAAAGGCTTTTTAAAACTAAAACTTGGATTTCTCCCCCCCCCCTTCCTTTCAGATTGCTCCATTTTTTTTTGTTCTTAAAATGCTTTTTTTATGTGGCAGTTGGGTTTTTTGGGGGGGGATTTTCTCTCACAGGAAACACTACAATGTAAGCCAATTACAAAGCAGCATTTAAAGGGGTGGGGAACTGATTTGAGCTTGGAGACTGCTGGTGCATAGATTCCCGACAGGAAAGTGTGGGTCCAGCCAGCAACGAACCTCACATAAAACTCCCAAGCATAAACGACCTCTGGGTGTAAAGTGCAGCAAGCTGCAACTGACTTAGGGCATCCCCAGCAAGGGGCTTTCAAGGCAAGTGAGAAGCAAAGGCTGTTTGCCATTGCCTTCTTCTGCAGAGTCTTTTTTAGTGGTCTCCCTTCCAAGTACCAACCCTGCTTAGCTACTAAGATCTGACGAGATCGGGCTAAACCATGCCACCCTCCCTCCTGGAAATATTCTAAACAAACAAACGAATAAAACACTTAGTGGAAAGGAGCTGTAGCATCCAGTTCAATATTTGTACAGTTACAAAGAACACACACAAGCCACCAAAGACAATGGATTGGATCTAGTCTAAATTGGCAATTTCCATCAGTTCTCCCTTCATGCCATTGCTGAGGGTCCACTAACCTTCACCCCACCCCAAGAGTAGTGGTTTATGGAGATTGCTGGACTGCTGAGGAAAGGGGGAGGCAAGAAAAGGTCCATACTGACAAGGGAGAATTTCATTTAGATCCAGTCAACTAAAGCAGAGAATGATGCTCAAAGAAACTCAAGACCTAGGATCAACAATCGATCCTGCTCTAATAACTTCTATGATTTTGAACAACAATAGCATGGCCATTCATCAGTTCTGACACACTGTCAACATTATTTTTATTCTATGGACTAGTTTTGCAGTGGCTGTTTTGTTCTTGGGAAATGTTAAGAACTGATGTCTGGATGTGAGGTGGTTCAAGAAAAACCGCAAGGGTCGAAGAGGAGGCAGAGCGGCGCTATATGGGAGGAGAGGCTTCACTTGTCAGGAAATATTGGAGGAGGTGGGTGACCGCCAAGTGGAAAGTATCTGGGTGAGGATAAGGGAAGGAAGGGCAAATGGTATTGTGGTTGGAGTCTGCTATGGACTGCCTGGCCAGGGTGAGGAGGTGGATGCTGCCCTCCACGAGCAGCTTGACAGGGTATCCAAGCAACATGACCTTATAGTTATGGGTGACTTCAACTTCCCTAATGTGTGCTGGGAGACAAACTCTGCTAAGCATCCAGCGTCAAGCAACTTCCTAGCCTGCCGACAACTTCCTTTTTCCAATGGTAGAGGAAGCTACGAGGGGCTTGGCCATGTGTGTGCGTGAAGTCGTTCTGACTCATGGCGACCCTATGAATCAATGTCCTCCAACTCGTCCTGTCTTTAACAGCCTTGCTCAGGTCTTGCAAACTGAGGGCCGTGGCTTCCTTGATAGAGTCAATCCATCTCTTGTTGGGTCTTCCTCTTTACCTGCTGCCTTCAACTTTTCCTAGCATGATTGTCTTTTCCAGTGACTCTGGTCTTCTCATAATGTGACCAAAGTAAGACAGCCTCCATTTAGCCATTTTATCTTCTAGGGTCAGTTCAGGCTTGATTTGATTTATAACCCACTGATTTTTTTTGGGGGAGGGGGGCAGTCCACAGTATCCGTAACACTCTCCTCCAGCACCACATTTCAAAGGAATCGACTTTCTTCCTGTCAGCTTTGTTCATTGTCCAGCTTTCACACCCATACATAGTAATAGGGAATACGATGGCATGAATTAACTTGATCTTGGTTGTCAGTGACACATCCTTACACTTAAGTATCTTTCCTAGCCCCTTCATGGCTGCCCTTCCCAGTGTCAGACTCCTTCTGATTTCTTGGCTGCAGTCTCCCTTTTGGTGGACGGTGGAGCCAAGGAATAGGAGGTCTTGAACAATTTCAGTTTCCTCATGGTCAGCCTTAAAGTTGAGTAATTCTCCGGTAGTCTTTACTTTTGTCTTCTTGGTGTTCAGCTGTAGTCTTGCTTTGGCACTTTCTCCTTTAACTTTCAGCAGTTAACTCTGAAGGGATGTGGACCCCTAAATGGTGAGTCTGGGAGGGTAGACAGGCTCTAGATCGGTGTCCCCAACCTTTTTGAGCCTGTGGGCACTTTTGGAATTCTGACCCAAGGTCGTGGGCGCATCCACCAAATTGCTGCCACAAGAGGTGGTGCCAACTACAAAATCTCAGGGAATGAGGCTATGGGTAACTCTAATAGTCACTGTTCAACATTTCAGGCAGAAACTGTTTTAACACAATGCTTTTTAAAGTGAACATATGGTTTAACAATATTTTCTTGCATTCATGCAGCTCTCCTGCAGTCACCCAGTAAAGATCCTTGTGCTGTGGTAGCAGCTGCTGCCGAAGCAAATTTGTAAATATCTGCACAGGCAATCAGATCTCCTGTGGCCAATCAGAAGCCTTCCTGGGCAAAAACCATACCTGGCCCCGCCCACTTTCTAAAAACAGGTGGTGGACAACTGGAAAGATGTGTACAGGAGTCTTTGGCGGGGCCAAGTAGCCTGTTGGGGACCCCTGCTCTAGGTTCTGTATTGGCTCCTCTGATGTCTCTCCCTCCCCTGAACTGAAGTTCTGTCAGTCTGACATGGTATTCTTCAGCCTGTCTGATCAACAAAGCAATGCAGAGCAATATTGTTGAGTGATGCTTGATTTAAATCTTGCTTGTTCCTCGCCCTGTAGCTTGACAATGAAATTGACATTTGGCATCCAATGTGGCTGAGCCAGATATGCACCCGCGCGCGCACCAAAAACCCACAACTGATTGCTGCTTGGTTGTTTCCCATCTATTCACAAACTTCTCCTAGCTTGCAATTGGCAAAGCTGAAATACCATCACTGTCCTTATGACGCACCCCCGTTCACCCTGTTTGGTACCCCCACTCTCTCAGCCTGACTATGTATGCTGAGGGAAAGCGTTAGCCAGAGTGTATAGTGAGGAGATTATTTTTCTTCACCTTTAGTCCCGCACCTTGGCTTACCTCAGAGAGAAATTCAACACAAGAGCCTTCTTAACTTTAACAAACAGAACAGGGAAGTTTATTGAACAGTATTCACAAGATGGATTTTTGATAAAAAGGCAGAACTGGAGGGAAACACCACAACACACACACACAAGATTCCTTCAGAGAGACAGCTTAGTTCAGATCTTACTCAGGTTGTCTTTAGCTTAGATGTTCCTCAAGTTAGGTTTCTTCAGTACTTAGGTTACAAGCTTAGTTCTGTTCTTCAGAACTCACACAGATTCTGTTCCACAGACTCTGTTCCAGCCTAGCTAACAGGAATGAAGAGACTATTAATCTCTTACTCCTCAGAGAACTGCCAGAAGTATGGGGAAATATCAAAACCCCTCTTCCAGTTCTCACTAACTACTCCACACCATGGCAGTAATCCTCCACACCTCCCTGCAACCGGAATAGCTCTGCCCCAGAGACTAATTCTCCTTTGTGACCTGAGAAAGGGCTCCTTTTCACCCAATTCTCAATCCTGTCACTCCACAGGTTGTGTGTTCTACTAGCTTAGGCTATGCAGAACCCCTTAGGTTGACAGTCACGTGTCTTCTCAGTTTCGTTCCCCAGCTCAGAATGCTTTCTGTCTCTCAGAGCTCAGAGTGTCAGCTTTCTGGCTCTGCCCACTCTTGGGGCGAAAACACTTTAGCCTCCTTTATTCCCTGTTTCAGCCAGGATTCAGCCAGGATCGAACGCATGCATTTTCCCAAACGTGTGTTCGATCCTGGCTGAATCCTGGCTGAAACAGGGATTAAAGGAGGCTAAAGCGACCATGTGTTTTCACCCTTGGTTTCTCTTGGTTTGCTGCAGATTAACCCCTTGTCCGTCACAGTCCTAATGGCTAAAGGAGGAAAATGACAGCAACAGAATGATGACGAACACTATAACTTGGGTAAAATAAGTGAAAGGGCTCTTCGACTGTTTGGGACCAAAACATTCAGTAGGGGCTAGAAACAGAGGGAGGTATCTGCTGTTGGCTGGATGGGGTGAGGGAGGTGCAAGTGTGGTCTAGGCAAAGAAAGCTAGTAATGTACGTGAAAAACAAACCCTCTTCTCGCCAGTTATAGCAGTTAAAGACATAGGAGCCTGGGCAGGAGAAAAGCTGGCATCTCTGCTCCAGTGTGAAACAACCAGCATGGTGTAGTGCTTAAGAGAGTCAGACTAGCATCTGGGAAACCCAGGTTCGAATCCCCACTCTGCCATGGAAGCTCGCTGGATGACTTTAGCCCAGTCACATATGCTCAGCCTAATCTATCTGACAAGGTTGGTGTGAGGATTAAAAAGCAGGAAAGGAGAACAATGTAAACTGCATTGGGTCCCAATTGGGAAGAATGGCAATGTATAAATGGACTAATAAATGCATTTCTGAATAGGCTTGCCAGGTCCCTCTTCGCCACCAGTGGGAAGTTTTTGGTGTGGAGCCTGAGGAGGGCAGGGTTTGGGGAGGGGAGGGATGTCAATGCCATAGATTCCAATTGCCAAAGCGGCCATTTTCTCCAGGTGAACTGATCTCTAGCAGTTGGAGATCAGTTGTAACTGCAGGAGATCTCCAGCTAGTACCTGGAGGTTGTATAAAGTAATAGTATGAGGCTCTCAATGCTTATCAAAATGCTATATTATACTTGTTACAAACATGTGGTGAATACGTACAGAGTGTCCAAATTTATACAATCCTATACAGTGTGACAACTAAGACAATACAAAACATAAAGACAGAGAAACGAAGTAGCTATATCTCTTTGCTACAATACTATCAAAATAAATAATATTTCAGTTCAGTTAATAACTTTTTCTTTTCTTTTATAAATTTTGTTTCAATCATCAACTTCTTCAAGGGAACATGGAAGGAAGCATATTGAAAAAAATGGAAATGTTGTCCGGATGAACAATCGCTTTTTCACTACCAAAGGCAGCTTCTTCAGCCAATAGCTTCACATATATTGTTGTTCCTATAAACAATGTATATATATAAATACAAAAACAGTTTGTCTATGTCTCATTCTTATTTTTAGAGTCATTGTTAAAAGTCAAATATAATAAAATGAAAGAAGAGCAAGCATACCTTATTTGCAATCAATTAAGGTATATAATTATTCAGTGGTTCAGGTTCTCAGTGCGCCCGGCTGGCTGCTAATCTGTTTGTTGCTGTATGTGATTGTTAAATGCCAGGTGTAGAATATATATTTTTCTTTCCTGCTATCATGGTGTCATGAGTCAGGATGTAATTGAGATCAGGAACAGCTGGAAAGTTCCTTAAAGTGAGAGTAATCTATTGCAAAAAAATTTTTTTGCATTCATGTGAACTTATAAAAAACATGATATAAATCCAGTTCATTATTTAACCCAAAAGGAGTGTAGGATTTGAACAGATAATTTCAAATGCGGTTCCTGCCAAAGTTGCAGGTTCATGCTAACAGTCAAAGAAATCATTAATCCAGCTACTGGCCAAAAGTTCATGATTGAGAGTTTTAATAACTGTGATTCCAAACATTTAATTTATGCGATAAAATGTGCCTGCCATTTTTGGTACATTGGAAAAACCCATAGACAACTCAAATATCGCATAAGTGAACACAGGTCCAGGATTAGGCAACGTGTATTGGAGGCCCCACTAACACAGCATTTCCTTGACAATAATCACACTGATGAGGATCTTTCATTTTTTGTGTTATGGCGATTCAATCAACAGAAATATGATAGGTCTGATGTGGATCTCATATTAAGGCGTCAAGAATCTAAATACATCCACATGTTTGATACTTTGTATCCTAAAGGACTGAATACCTCGATGGATTTAGCATGCTATTTGTAACATAATATATGTAACAGCTGTCTCTTTAATTGAATTCAGTTTTTCTGTAATGCAAAATGTAACTGTCTCTTTAATGGCTGATTCTTACATGTGACTGCACCATTTAAAATTAAGGGCAGTATCTTTGGTAAATTGCCAACGCAGAGAATGTTAATAACAGCCAGCATGTGAGTATGATGCTCTATCTTCTCTCTATTTTCTCCCTTGTTTAAGCCAATTGCTAGCATATTTATATTAATTATTATTTGTTAATTAGTATTATGTACTAATTTATGATATAGTGGTCCCTGAAGAAGGCATTAATCGCTGAAACAGAAAGATCACCGGGCTTCTGTTGAGAACAACTGCACTACTGAATTGCTACTCTCAAGAAGCATATCTGTGGAAGAAAGGGAGGTTGGCACCCCCTTTCATGGACTTACCTATAATACTGTTATTTGTTTGTAGCAAGGCATAGTCCTCTCTTTGGTGTTACTTTTAAGGCAATAATTAACAACACATGTTTTTGCCTATATACTATCAGTGGTGGATATGTTATTAAATACCACTACTTTATAATCATTATGTCTAGCTTGTGAAGTGCTGTTTCTAGTTTGCTGAGTATCCTACAGCACGCTAACCTTTGTTTACCACAGTACCTGGAGTTTGGCAACCCTACAAATAGCTCTACCATTCACTTACAGACCGATATATACCACTGGAGGACACCCCCCCCTGCAAAGATTAGTATACCCAGCTTTTGACATAGATGGTAGCTCTGAGGAAACAGCAGTACTAGATCCCTCTTTTTAAAACAGTATTTATAACTTTGGAGTCACCCTAGAAACAGAGTAGATGCTACCAGACACGACTTTTAACACCATTCATTATATCATTAGAGTCGGCAGTACTTAACAACTGGCATAAACCTTGCCTGGGCTAACTCTGGAAGGGTTGCTATGGAAATGGCCGTGCTGACTGGCCTTGTTATCTTCCTCCACAAAAACGATCCTTTGAGATGAGGATTTATACTATTTTTGTTACCACTGGCTTGTCTCATAGCTGGGACACCGTAGCAGAAGGAGGGCCAGATTAACAGGCAAGGGGATTAGAGGGGTAATTTGGCAAACAACCACCTCCCACTCAGTTCAAAGAAAAATTGAAATAGGGGCAAAAGTTATTTTCATATGAGATCTAGATTTCTTTTATTACATCGAGGGTGCAGTCCTAATGCCAGCGTGTAACCTGTCTTAGATAGGGTTGCCAGCTCTGGGTTTGGAAATACGTGGAGATTTTTGGGGCAGAGCCTTTGGAGGGCAGGGTTTGGGGAGGGGAGGGGCTTCATTGCCATAGAGTCCAATTGCCAAAGTGGCCATTTTCTACAGGTGAACTGATCTCTATTGGCTGGAGAATAATTGTAATAGCAGGAGATCTCCAGCTAGTACCTGGAGGCTAACAACAAAACAAGCACTGATGTAATTCAAAAGCAATTATATTCAATAAAGAATTGCAACATCATTTCTATACTAGAACCAAAAGTTCCAAACTAGTAAAGCCACATAGGTATCCTTGCATGAATGAAGGAGACCCAAGCTGGTGAGAGAAGTAGTCCTGGCGAAATTCCTCGCTCCTTGCTTCAGCTGCGAAGCAGGTATAGCGATATCCCGGAAAGCTGTTCCAGCGGATTGAAACCAAATCTATGACCGGGAGGGGATCAAGCTGTTGTAGGTTTGTTATTCCCAAATTACACAAGGAAGATGTAAGCCTGCTTATCCTGAGATAGGAATCCGGTATAATCCCATTTTGCATTAGCTTTATCCATCGGGAGGATTAATCAAGGGTGACCAGAGATGGAAAATCTATCTCATGGTGTCAAGTCCATAACTTGCACTACTGACGGATTGCACTTAGCTGATTCCTATCTTGGGATAAGCAGGCTTACATCTTCCTTGTGCCTACCACTGTACAACTTGCATGGCCTGTTGTAATGTTGCAACCTCGGGATGGGGGTGGGGGGCTTGAGATCTCCCAGAATTAGGACTGATATCCAGACTTCCGAGATCACTTCCCCTGGAGAAAATGGCTAGTTCAGAGGATGGTTTATATGACATGATACCCTTCTGATGTCACACATGAACACACATGAAGCTGCCTTATACTGAATCAGACCCTTGGTCCATCCAAGTCAGTATTGTCTACTCAGACTGGCAGCTGCTCTCCAGGGTCTCAGGCAGAGGTCTTTCACATCACCTACTTGCCTAGTCCCTTTAACTGGAGATGCTGGGGATTGAACCTGGGACCCTCTGCATGCCAAGCAGATGCTCTACCACTGAGCCAGGCTCACCTCCTCCAAACCCCACCCTCCCCAGGCTCCACCCCAAAATATTCAGGAATTTCCCAGCCCAGAGCTGGCAACCCTACCCAACTAATGTATGCTGCAGAAATCAGGGATGCAGAGAGAGAGCCGGGATCACTCATTATCCTGAGCTCCTCCACATGAAGCCAGCCGGGTGACCTTGGGCTAGTCACAGCTCTCTCAGCCCCACCTACCTCACAGGGTGTCTGTTGGGTGGAGGGGAAGGGAAGGTGATTGTAAGCCGGTTTGATTCTTCCTTAAGTGGTAGAGAAAGTCGGCATTTAAAAACCAGCTCTTCTTCTTCTACTACTCAGACATGTCTTTGAGAACACTGTCTTCTTAGCTGTGTCATGTGCAATAGCTTTTCTTCATCACACTTGCTAGTTTGAGGAAATGTAATCTGACTTTCAATTACCTGGACCATTATTAATGTTTAATGTTTTACTGAGTGCATTCGTTCCTCCATTGTACCATGCTTGGCTTCATGAGTCCATCAATTAAAAACAAAGGAATGAAAGGGAAGAATTGAACTGTTACTTAGGACTGGTGGAATCCTGACATCCAGAGCCTGCTTGGAAGACAGTCATCTCCATGAATATTTATGACATGTCATATACAATACCTAGCTGCACCATGTTCCAGAGACAGCAAAGAGATGGCCTGTGTCCACATTCATTACCAGAAAACCACCCAATGTGATATGGTTTGAAAGGAACTCAAGCCATTCCTTGAGATGCGTCATCACCTGGTGAATTGTGCTTGTGCAGGGCTGGATCCAGGCTAAGCTTTCCGCTAATAGAAGGCGCTTCTGCCAGTGGAACAGAATGCTCCTGCCTCCCAATCCCACTGCAGCCCCTCCCTAAAATGCAGCTCCTTGGGGACACTCAGGAACACCATGGTCTTTTATGCATGGCTGTTTCACTCGCCATCACCTTTCCAATGACTTCAGGTCTTTGTTTGGATTATGCATGCTGTTTCTGGCCGTCACCTGGCTCTCCCCCTGCGTTTCCCTGTGCTTTGCCTGCATTTTCAAATTCAAGATAAAAGAGAAGAAGGGTTGGTTTTTATATGCCAACTTTCTCAACCACTTAAGGAAGAATCAAACCGGCTTACAATCACCTTCCCTTCCCCTCCCCACAACAGACACCCTGTGAGGTAGGTGAGGCTGAGAGAATGTGACTGGCCCAAGGTCACCCAGCTGGCTTTGTGTGTAGGAACGGGGAAACAAATCCAATTCACCAGATTAGCCTCCACCGCTCATGTGGAGGAGTGGGGAATCAAACCCGGTTCTCCAGATCAGAGTCCACTACTCCAAACCACCTCTTTTAACCACTGCACCATGCAGGCAAAATGCGGGAAAATGCAGGGGGAGAGGGAGGCGACCTCTGACAGTCAGAAATGGCATGCATAATCAAAACATAGACACAAGGTCACTGGAGGGGTGATGGCAAGTGAAACCACCATGCATAAAAGTCCCATGAGAGGCAAATCAGGGATCTGTAGGAGGAAGTGGGAATGGGCAGAAATCTCTTCTGCCAGCGGAAAATTTATTTTGGATCTAACCCATGGCTAGGCATGGACCAATCGTACCCAAGATATGAATCCAGATCTGTTATTCTTTGTTAAATTTGACTTCCAGGGAGTATGCATGGCATTTTAGGATCAACTTCCCATGAGAAAACTGCTATAAGATTATGACCAGATATTAACTCCTTGGTAATTACATCGAATTGATGGTAATTATAGTCTATGCTGGAAATGTATAAACTGGAGGTCCCCAATGTGGTGCCTGTGGGCACCTTTCTGGCACCTGCCAACTGTTTTTAGGAAGTGGGTGGAGCCAGGTAGGGCGTTTACCCAGCAAGGCTTCTGATTGACCATTGGGAATCTGATCGGCTGCGCAGATTGTTTAACGTTGCTTTGGCAGCAGCTGCCGTTACAGCGCAAGGATCTACACTGTGTTTCTGAAGTTAAGCTGTGGCAATCGCATTGCGGCTGGCTCCTCCTCCTGTGGCAGCCATTTTGTGGCAACCATTTTGTTACTGCGCCCACCGTGCCGGGTCAGAATTCCAAACAGGCCTGCAGGTTCTAAAAGGCTGGGGAACCCTGGGATAAACTAACTAGGAACTTTTCCTACCTTTGGTGGATTTGTCATCATGCCAAATTACTTTGCTTCAAAATATTGCAATCTGAAGAAAGACTACATTGGAGATACTCCTAGACCTGAGGTACTAAACCTTGCTGAATCTGTGTTGGGTTTTGAGAAGAGGTAATGTCCTCAAAATGGCTGTCATAAGGGCTGGAGCCAATCACAAAATGTTGGCAGGTTCTGAGCCAAGCATCCTCCTACGATAGGTTGCCAACCTCCAGGTACTAGCAGGTGATCTCCTGCTATTACAACTGATATCCAGCCGATAGAGATCAGTTCCCCTGAAGAAAACAGCCGCTTTGGCAATTGGACTCTATGGCATTGAAGTCCCTCCCCTCCCCAAACCCCACCCTCCTTCAGCTCCACCTCAAAAACCTCCTGCCGGTGGTGAAGAGGGACCTGGCAACTCTACCCTGCAATGGAGGCAGCTGGTTCCAGAATAGTTGCTCCCTGCAGACAAAATGGTGATGCCCCCAGGCTCTTCTGAAGCACCTCCTGTCTCCACGGAGGTAAAGGAAAACCAGAATTAGTTCTTTGTTTGGGGGAAGAGATTGTTTGGGAACAAAGGAAGTGGGCACCAGAAACACATGATGCCTACCACATACCATGCTAAGGCTTACAACTGCCCACAGTTGCCCTCACCTGTTCACCACTTCTGATGGTTGCAGCAAGAGAAAAGGAGGTGGGGGAAAAAAAAGTCTTTGACTTTTTCATCGGATGAAACGGGATGCTGCAAAGTGTTTTTTTTTTTTTTTGACAACTCTGTTCTTTAATCCGGGCCAGTGTTTTTGACTGCCCTAGTCCACCCCAGGCCCTGACCTAGATGGCCCAGGCTAGCCTGATCTCGTCAGTTCTCAGAAACTAAGAAGGGACATTCCTGGCAAGTATTTGGATGGGAGACTTCCAAGGACTACCAGGGTCATGACGTGGAGGCAGGCAAGGGAAAACCATAGGGTAGGGGCTGTGGTATTTGGATGGGAGACCACCAAGGAATACCAGGGTTGCTGTGCAGAGGAAGGCACTGGCAAACCACCTTTGTTAGTCTCTTGCCATGAAAACCCCAAAAGGGGTCGCCATAAGTCGGCTGTGACTTGAAGGCACTTTACACACACACACAGGGGCTGTGGCTCAGTGGTAGAGCATCTGCTTGGCATGCAGAAAGTCACAGGTTCGATCCCCGGCATCTCCAGTTAAAAGGGATTAGGCAGGTGAAAGACTCCTGCCTGAGACTCTAGAGAGCTGCTGCCGGTCTGAGTAGACTTTGATGGACCAAGGGTCTGATTCAGTATAAGGCAGCTTCATGTGTTTGTATGTTAACCTCTGAACGTCTCTTGCCTTGAAATCCCTATGGGGTAGCTGTAAGTTATAAGAACATAAGAAAAGCCATGCTGGATCAGACCAAAACCCATCAAGTCCAGCAGTCTGTTCACACAGTGGCCAACCAAGGGCCTCTAGGAGGCCACAAACAAGAAGACTGCAGCAGCATTATCCTGCCTGTGTTTCACAACACCTAAGATAATAGGCATGCTCCTCTGATCCTGGAGATAATAGGTATACATCATGACTAGTGTCCATTTTGACTAGTAACCATGGATAGCCCTCCATGAACATGTCCACTCCCCTCTTAAAGCCTTCCAAGTTGGCAGCCAGCACCACATCCTGAGGCAGGGAGTTCCACAAATTAACTATACATTGTGTGACTTGATGGCAAAAAAAAAGTCCACTTCAGGACTTGGTGTGGACAAGAACAGGGAGAAAGGAATTTGTACTTACTGTTGCTCCAAACAGGGAAAAGACTAGACTTGTGATACTGTGCCCCTCTTTGAAACCACCCTGCTTCCTTATTTTGATGCCTAGCATTAAAAACACAACACTAAACAACCCTTAATTATATATGAATCTCTATTCCTTGCTTTTCTTCCACGATAATAACGTACCCCCCTCCCCAGTTTCTCCCCCTGCTCTCTGGCCTCTGGTCCTCTTTATGAATTGGCGTACCTACTAATTCATAAGAGCCTCTAATGCATGCTTTACGATAATCAACCCATGAGTTAAAATTCATTACGTCTCGACACCAGCAATGACCGTATTGATATGCGGCACTGGGTGTCAATTTGACTAAAAGCCGGCGTGTGCTCGCAAGAGGCTCCGCTTTGCCTTTAGAACGCCTTAATGAGACCCAACTGTGAAAACGATGTATTATTAATCAAACTTCCTTTTCCACTTTAACAAAATATGATTACTTCTCCAGATGAACAAAAATGGGTACAAATTATCTAATGTGCTGGGATGTAAATCAAAGGCTCCATGGCAGCAGCTTGTGCCTGGTTACCTTCCGTTCAGATCGTTAATATTATTAATATCATCGTTTTTTAAAATGTTTATTATATGTTTCCCCATGCTTAAGGCTATGTTTCCCAAAATTATCTTAGGGTAGGGTTGCCAATCTCCAGGCAGTGGTTGGAGATCTCCTGGGATTACAGCTGATCTCCAAGTGACAAAGATCAGTGCACCTGGAGATAGGGTTGCCAGGTCCCTCTTTGCCACCGGCAGGAGGTTTTTGGGGCCTGAGGAGGGTGGGGTTTGTGGAGGGGAGGGACTTCAATGCCATAGAGTCCAATTGCCAAGGCCATTTTCTCCAGGTGACCTGATCTCTATTGGCTGGAGATCCGTTGTAATAGCAGGAGATCTCCAGCTATTACCTGGAGGTTGGCACCCAACCTGGAGAAAATGGTGGCTTTGGAAGGTGGACTCTATGGCATTATACCCCATTATACCCTTCCCTTTCTCAAACCCTGCCCTCCTCAGGCTCCACCCCCAAAATCTCCCGGTATTTCCCAACCTGGAGCTGGCAACCCTTGGTCACAATGTGGGTTTGGGAGACCCAGGTTTGAATCCTGACTCTGCAATGGAAGCTTGCTGGGTGGCCTGGGGCCACCCTCTCAGCTGAACCTACCTCACAGGGTTTGGGGGTTAAAATAGAGGAGCGGAGAATGATGTAAGCTGCTTTGTGTCCCCATCGAGGACAAAGGAGGGGTATAAATGAAGTTAGTAAGTAAATAAATAAATAGCGAACAGCCTCGTAAAGGGTGACTTTATTCATCCTCTGATACATGCACATGTGAAAGTGCAGAAGCTCTCTGGGCCCTCTGAAAACATCAGATAAAATCGTTTCCAGCGTGACCATTATGGGCCAAAACACACCCGCTGCTAATTACAAAGAAAGCCAGGAAAACAAGGCAATTATGATGACGAACCTCTCCTCCTTTGGAGGTGTTTAAGCAGAGGCTAGATGGCCATCTGACAGCAAGGCTGATTCTGTGAACTTAGGCAGGTCATCAGAAAGAGGGCAGGAAGGGTTGCGCCAGTGTTTGGCTCTCGTGGCCCTTTCTTACATGCCCGGGGGAATGCTGATCACCACTTTGGGGTCAGGAAACAATTTTCCTGCAGGCCAAATTGGCCAGGGATCCTGGAGGGTTTTCTCCCCCATGTTCTAGGCATGGAGTAGGGGTCACTGGGGTGTGTGTGGGGGAGGTAGTTGTGAATTTCCTGCATTGTTCAGGGGGTTGGACTAGATGACCCTGGTGGTCCCTTCCAACTCTATGATTCTGTGTGATGATCACTAAAGCCCTTTTCATCTGACATCTGCCTAGGGAAGGCGAGAATCTTGGCTTTGTCGACCTTCTGCTCCCTTTGTTTCTCTGGGTTTACTGGAGTTTTGAGAATGAATCATCCGCATCCATGGCCTGGCACTGAAATAGCAACCCAGCTCTTTAGATTCATATCTATTTATGACGTTTCTATCCCAGCCTTCCTCAGGGCAGCCAACTTGGTTTTCTCCTCAGCAAAACAACCCTCATGTTAAAGAGCCAAAGTATGCATTATGATTCTTAATGTTTTGTGCCTGTATTACCCCAACGTGACTTTGACACAGACAGTCGCCCACAAGCTGTGAGAGAATTTATTTCCCAAATGTGTGAGGGAGAGTAGCCAACCTCCTGGCGGAGCCTGCAGATCTCCCCAAATTACAACTGGTCTCCAGATGACGGAGATCAGTTCCCCTGGAGAAAACGGCTGCTTTGGAGGGTGGACTCCGTGGCATTTTACTCTGCTGCGGTCCCTCCCTAAACCCCACCTTCCCCAGGCTCCACCCCCAAAACTCCAGGAATTTCTCAGTCTGGAGTTGGCAACTCTAGTGCAGGGCCCTGCTTTAGATTGGAACCGTGGCATGGGTGGAGAAGGGCTGTGCCTGTGCCAAGAGATGCTGTTTGCCCTTTGAGAGATTGCAGAGGTAGCCCATCAGTACACACGGAGCCCCTTAGTGGGGCAAATAGTATGCCTGGAGCCATTTGGGGCCAGGAAAATGGCACAGAGAGGAACGAGTGAAGCCTCTTCTCTGTACACCAGCGTGGTGTAGGAGCAGTGGACTCTAATATGGAGAACCAGGTTTGAGTCCCCATTCCTCCATATGAGCGATGGGCCGGGGTGGTTTCCCCCCTCCTACACATGAAGCCAGCTGGGTGACCTTGGGCTAGTCACAGTTCTCTCTGAACTCTCTCAGCCTCACCTGCCTCACAAGGTGTCTGTTGTGGGGAGGGGAAGGGAAGGGAAGGTGATTGTAAGATGGTTTGATTCTCCTTAAAAGGCAGAGAAAGTCAGCATATTAAAAAACCAATTCTTCTTCTTCTTCTTACATACCATCGTCCTGATCCAAAAAGAAGTTCTCACATGCTTGGGAAATGAGTTGCCAGTAGGGAACTCACACCTGATGGGTGATTGACTGGTTCAAAGTTGGGGGGAAGAACCAAAATACAACACCTTGAAAATAATAATATGAGGTATGGCCCCAAGAGAGAAGTCTGATAAAAATTAGTTTTACTTGGAGATCACATTAACATCAAAGTTCTCAGCATTGCTGGATGGAAGCCCCCCCCCCTCTGTTTTTTGTTGTGCATCCTGTGGCAATGTGGTTTTCATGCGCCTCCTTATCCCATTTTGAACTGCTCTTCTCTGTGTCTTACACTTCATTATGGACTTTATTGCATTGTTTTATTGGCCATTCAGGAGCTGCCTTTCATCTTAATTGTTTCCAAAGAGGATGTGAGGCATCGCAACCCCCCCCCCCCCCAATTGGTTTGTTTTATAGTTCTGGATTTTGAACAGTGTGTTGCACATGCAGATTGCCATAGCTTTCAGTTCATTCTGGCATCTCTGTGTTCTGGGTGCAGACCAGCGCATTGATTAAACACTTCAAAAGAGGCGACGAGATCACAGGACATTATGTGTTGTGTTTCAATAGTGCACAGGAGAACACTTCTGCAACAATAAAACAGTACACCACACAAAAAGAGTCTTGATGCAATCATCTATATGATTGCCTCAAGGTTGCTTTTCTGGAGTGTTTGATCGGCGTGCATTTCCAGAGTAGTAACTTGAGAGGGGGGAGGGATGAAAAAGAACTGGGAAGAGACTGAAACTGTTTCATGCAGCACATGTTTTAATTCCAGAATAAATTTTAGAAATTCTCTTAGTTAAATCAGAAGGAAAAAGGAGGCAGAACACTAACAATAAAGGAGTGGAAAGGAGAATCTGCTCACCCCTAAGCTTATCCTACTTTGTGTGTGTATGTGTGTGTGTGTGTGTGTGTTTGTGTGTGTGAAGTGCTGTCAAGTCGCTTCCAACTCATGGTGACCCTATGAATCAATGTCCTCCAAAACGTCCTACCGTTAATAGCCTTGCTCAGGTCTTGCAAATTGAGGGTTGTGGCTTCTTTTGTAGAGTCAATCTATCTCTTGTTGGGCTTTCCTCTTTTCCTGCTGCCGTCAATTTTTCCTAGCATGATTGTCTTTTCCAGTGACTCTTGTCTTCTCATAATGTGACCAAAGTAAGACAGCCTCCGTTTAGTCATTTTAACTTCTAGGGTCAGTTCTGGCTTAATTTGATCTATAACCCACTGGTATGTTTTTTTGGTGGTCCAGGGTATCCGTAATACACTCCTCCAACACCACATTTCAAAGGAATCTACTTTCTTCCTATCAGCTTTCTTCATTATCCAGCTTTCACACCCATACATAGTAACAGGGAATACGATGTCATGAATTAACTTGATATTGGTTGCCAATGACACATCCTTACACTTAAGAATCTTTACAGGATAACTATGGGTGCAGTCCTAAGCAGGTCTACTGGGAAGTAAGTCATGTTTCAGTCAATGGGGCTTGCTCCCAGGAAACCATTCTTAAGATTGCAGCCTTTGTGTCTTAACTGCTACTCTGAACATCTTGGGAAACGGATGGGACTCAAATGTAGATCGAGGGTGCCTTTTTCGTTATCAATTATTTTACAGATTGACCGGTGGAGCTGGTAGCAAGTAAGGACAGCACACTCCAGCAGGCAGGGTTAAGGTCTCAGCAACTTCAGTCTGCTGTTGGCCAGCAGCATTCCAAAGCCAGTCGGCTCAAGTAACTTAAACTATCCTTTTGCATTGTATAGCTTTCCTTTTGCTCAAGGTCTAAACCCCTTACTTCAGCCCCCATTTAGACCTGTGAGTATGGCGTTGTATATAGGGTTGCCAGCTCCGGGTTGGGAAATACCTGGAGATTTTTGGGGCAGAGCCTAAGAAGGGCAGGGTTTGGGAAGGACTTCAATGTTATGGAGTCCAATTGCCAAAGTGGCCATTTTCTCCAGGGGAACTGATCTCTATTGGCTGGAGATCAGTTGTAATATCAGGAGATCTCCAGCTACTACCTGGAGGTTGGCAGCCCTTGTTCTATAAGAACTGGCGAGTCATTTTGGCACTTGCCAGAAAGAAGAAAAATCTACACAGCATCTTTTCCCCACCATTAAAAAAAATAAATAAACTAGCAATTTGCTAATCTGCACAATTCCATTACAGGTTCTTACATTATAAAGCTCTAAATGACTTAGGGTCAGGATACTTAAAGAACTGCCTCCATCCATAATGTCCATATTTTCTAAAGCCTTGCTCTCTGGCCCACTGCCTTCAGAGGTGAGGTGGGTGGTGACCAGAGACAGGGCTTTTTCAGTGATGGCCCCTCACTTTTGCAATCCTCTCTCCTTTGAGGCTCTCCTGGCACCTGGTGAGTGCCATGGTGCCCACTAGTGATCTATTGGGGACCCCTGGGTTAATCAATGACTATGGAATGAACTGTCAGATCCCTCATTCAACTCTCCTCTCAGCCTGCAATTCATCAGATGGCCTTTGACAAGTCATTCTTTCTCATCGAAGTGCACCCCCTCACATACTGCAGTAGGCAATCATATTGAATCTGATATGCCTTACCAAGTTGCTGCAGTGATTGCTGAGAAAAGCTATGGGGAAGAACTTTTATTGGACTAAATATATACTAAGAGTTATTGTAGAACATTCTTCAACAATGTGTTCCCTAAACTAATAGAGATCAAATTATATTTTTCTATACGAAGCGTGCTGTATTCCACCCTACCCACTCCTAGTCTTCATTGCAGTGTACCTTATCTAGAAAGCAAACATAACATGTGACGCTCACCTCAGAAGAGGAGGAGAGGAGAATTAATTGTTCAATCCCTAGGGTTGCCAGGTCCCTCTTCACTACCAGCAGTAAATTTTGGGGGTGGAGCCTGAGGAGGGCGGGGTTTGGGGGGAGGGACTTCAATGTCATAGAGTCCAATTGCCAAAGCACCCATTTTCTCCATGTGAACTGATCTCTGTTGGATGGAGACCAGTTGTAATAGTATGAGATCTCCAGCTAGTACCTGGAGGTTCGCAACCCTACCAATCCCCCTCTTTATCTTTAACAAACACATGGGGGGTATTGACTTTAACAGGAAAACAGATTTGGAAAATTTAGAAGAAATAAATGTACAAGAACCTCAGGTGTTTTTGTTTTTGTTGTTTGAATGCTTTGTTTCAACTCTTTATCAATTAAATTAATATTTCACAATTAGTTGTTCACAACGACTTCAGCGACTGTGTCAATTAAGGCTCCGCACTGCCTTCTTATCATTCTTCTTCTCCAAAATTCTCTGTCTTCCCTACTTAGCCAGCTATGAGAGGCAAGGCTATTAAAATGTCTCTAAGATCTGTGTTTCCTCGGTCACAATGACACACATGCATTATTTACAAGCTGTCCGTCAGCAAAGAAGTCTGCAAAGAATTAGGCAGTTTATTAGATTGAAACAAATGTCTTCATTTTCTCTGTTTAGAAATACTCCATGCAGTACATGAACAATGATCCTGCCACTAGTCAAAGTGTATCTTTCTTCTGGCCAATGGCTTGATCCAGTTATTAAAGCATAATGGGAAAATGTATACATTCCGTTGTTTATGCCTCTTTCATGAAGAATCCTAATATCACTCAGCTCTTATAAAACATACTGTGTGGTTGTCATTTAACTTGTGTTGGGGATTTTTGTTCCTGGTTGGTAGCCAAGCAAGGGAGCTGATTCAGCTGTGGAACTGTGACTCAGTAGAAAGGCATGGGTCTTGGACACAGAACATCCCAGGTTCAATCCCCTAGTGAAAGGATCTCAGGTACTGGGAAGGCTTTTCTCTCCCTGAGACTCTGGAGAGTTGCTTCCAGTTGAATGCGTAGACATGAAGCTGCCTTATACTAGTCCCCGTGGCGCAGTGTGTTAAGCTGCAGTACTGCAGTCAAAGTTCTGCTCACAACCTGAGTTTGATCCCGACGGAAGTCAGTTTCAGGTAACTGGCTCAAGGTTGACTCAGCCTTCCGTCCTTCCAAGGTCAGTAAAATGAGTACCCAGCTTGCTGGGGGTAAAGTGTAGACGACTGGGGAAGGCAATGGCAAAGCACCCCATAAACATAGACTGCCTAGTAAATGTTGTGATGTGACACCATCCCATGGGTCAGTAATGATCCAGTGCTTGCAGAGGGGACTACCTTTACCTTTATATATGACCCCCTCCGCACGTTGACTGAATGTGTGGTGAGTGAGAATGAGCACAAGTGCACTGGAAGCAGAGTCCATGCATACGTTCCCTCCCCATGATCGAGGATGCTGATTTATTAACATAGTCCATCACCCAGCTGGCTTCATGTAGAGGAGTGGGGAAACCAACACAGATTAGCGTCCACTAGGAGGTGCAGACCAGGAGTGTCGAACTCATTTGTTACGAGAGCCAGATATAACATAATTGCCACTTGGTTGGGCCAGGACATACGTACCATAAAATGCAATGCCCAGATCAGGGGTCCTCAAACTTTTTAAACAGGGGGCCAGTTCACTGTCCCTCAAACACTGTTGGGGGCCGGACTAGGGGGCTCTCCTGAAAAGCATCCTCCTCCTGAGCCCGGACCTTCCCCCTTCGCTCTGCGGCTGGGGCTCGGCCTTCCCTCGGCAGATGCGGCCTCGCCCCTGCCCCGGCCTCCCTTGCACTCTCCGCATGCACACACGCACAGAGGCGAGTTAATGGGGAATAAAGAGGCTGGAGTCTGTGGCAAGTGCCTGTGCCTTACAAATGTAGTGGTTAAGAGTGGCGGTTTGGAGTGGGGACTCTGATCTAGAGAACCGGGTTTGATTCCCCACTCCTCCACGTGAGAAGCGGAGGCTAATCTGGTGAACCTGGTTGGTTTCCCCACTCCTACACACGAAGTCAGCTGGCTGACTTTGGGCAAGTTACAGCTCTGTTACAGCTCTCTCAGCCCCACCTGCCTCACAGGGCGTCTGTTGTGGGAGGGTATGGGAAGGGGATTGTAAGGCAATTTGAGTCTCCCTTCAGTGGTACAGAAAGTCGGCATGTAAAAACCAAGGCCATTTATGCATGTGAGGTTTTGCCTTGGATTTTCCGCTCTCCAGATGCACATTTTCCCCATCCAAATTCTCCAAACTCTGCCCGGGGATGGGGGGAGCTTACTTTTGAGTTCTGAGAATTCGGATGGGGAAAATGTGCATCTGGAGAGCGGCAAATCCAAGGCAAAACCTCCAGTGCATAAATGGCCACAAGTCTTTTTCTTCTTCTCCCTGGAGATATGCCCAGCCCCCCCCCAAGGGGCCCCTACAATTACCTCCAGGCCACAAGGATACCCCTGGGAGGAAAGAGAGCCCAGAGCCATGAGAACGCTGCCCGACTGCGGCCAAAACAGGAACACCAGGGCCACGTTGGGCTGCATCGTGGAAGGCCCGAAGGACCAGGCGCAGCTGCATGGAGCTCGAGGAGGCCAGGCCACAAAGCTAAGCAATGGGAGACGTCTCCCGGTGGGGTGTGCTGGGGAAGAGAAGGGGGCGACCAGGCTCAGGAAAGGGGGTTTTGGGACTGGGAGGTAGAGAGCGAAGGGGGCGACTGGGTGGCGCATGAGGCGGCAAGATGCCTCGTGCGCCCAGGAAAGGGGTTTTGAGCCAGGGAGGGTGGGAGGGAGAGGGCGAAGGGGGCCACCGGGCGTCGCGCGAGGCGGCAAGATGCCTCATGCGCCCAGGAAAGGGGTTTTGGGCCGGGGAGGGTGGGAGGGAGAGGGCAAAGGGGGCGACCGGGTAGCGCGCGAGGCGGCAAGATGCCTCGTGCCCCCAGGAAAGGGGGTTTTGGGCTGGAGAGGGAGCAGGGAAGGGGGCAACTGGGGCGGGAGGGAGGCTTCCGGCTGGGCGCATGCGGCCAGGAAGCCCAGAAAAGCTCTGGGGAGGGGGGCAAGGGGGGGACTGGCTTTCTCAGTCCCCGGGCCAGACAAAAGCCCTCCGGGGGCCGGATCCGGCCCGCGGGCCATACTTTGAGGACCCCTGGCCCAGATCGAGAGCGGGAGGTGGTGGCTGCCTCAGCTGGCTCATGGGCTGGATAAGAGCTCTCAAGGGGCCAGATCTGGCCCACGGACCATATGTTTGACACCCCTGGTGTAGACACTGCCTTTATGTGGAGGTGCCTTGCTCATACGATGGCGACCACATGGAGATGGAGGCAGAGCCTGTACACTCATGCCTGCTCTCCCTCTCCATGCCTTCAGTCAACACACAGTAGGCCATGTGTAGATGGCTAATGAGTCAGAACTAGGTTTGTGCATATTGATAAACCTGAACCAAAAATAAACCTGGAATTAGCCATTTCGGTAATTTTCGGGTTTACCAAACACCAAAACATGGGGATCTGCCTGAAGCTGAATAGGTGATTCCTGAAAAAGCCAAAAAAATATTCGGCTTTTTCGGGTTTGGCTATTTGCCTTTGCTCAGATGCACGGCTCTGTGCTTTCTCACATTTCCCTATTTTTTTTTACTGGTTTTGTTAGGGCCCCATAATTGGGGCCCTTTTGAAGTTGGGGTCATGTAATCGGAGCCAACTTGGTCTAACCAACCATTCAGTGGGTTGATATGGATCAAGCATAAGGTTTTTTTTTTTTTTTAAAGACGGGGTTCACCACGTTCCGTCTGGAGGGATATACCCTTCAACTAAAAAGTGCCAGTTTCAACTGCTGCTACCACCAGGCTTCCAAAGGAGACTCCCTCAGCTGTGTGGATGAGCAATTTCCTTCAGACAGCCCCCATCAGCTGGCTCTGATATCACCCCGCCCCCAAACCTGCTCTGAAACTGCAGGTTGCCCCGAGTAGAGGCTTCATTTCCTCGCACCATGACCATCTCTTGAAATCAGATTTTTGATGATCATAATAAATGACTGTTCACAGGATGTCATTTGCCAACAACAACAAAAAAAAGGTCTGTGACTTATTTTTCTTCCATTTAAGCCTTTTCCCTCAGTTTGGAAGCTAATTTGCAGGGACATCATGCTATGTTCCCCATACGAAGGCAGCCCCCAGACCTTGAGGTGCCAGCCTGTCAATTGGCTTTTTCTGCCAGTCCTTGGCAACACTGAACTTCTTAACCTGAAAACCGATGGACAGCTCAGCTCGCAAATGCCTGGAGGATGGGGGTGACCCCTTTGCAAGCCCATAAAATTGGACCCCCTGTCCCAAAGTACACCAAACTTGGGTAACCATATAAGGAGAGTCTGTTGCAGCCACGCTGCAAATTTGGGGACTCTATCTCCAAAAATACCCCCACAGGAGCTTTTAAAAAAATCCCCATAGACTATAATGGGCCTGAATTTTTCAGTAAATCCAGTAATAAGCCAAATACCAATATTTACTGGTCTGGGTATTCGACTTATTCTGGGTTTACCATGTACCCAAAATTTACCAAATTTTTTTGCACAACTTTAGTGTGAGGGGAATGTTGGGTATGAGGGGATACCAAGGAAAGTATGAAGAATATCCCCCCTGTGGACACTGTTGCTCATGCAAATGAATTACATCCCTGCCCCAAGAAACATTATGCAGTGACCCTGAATTCTCATTCACATTAGATTTTGATTCCTATGGTCTGATTTGGAGCCCAATTATGGCTGGGAAATAAATAAGCATATAATTAGCTACCCAGAGGTGAGTGGCATCTGAAAAGACTCAGCCAAAAAAAATAAAAAAACTTATTTTTCAAGGTCTCTAAATTGGCTTAATTAAAAAATGCTCTTGCAGTTTCACTTAGGAAACGTGTTGTGGGTGGAGCTAGATGGGGAAGGTGATATGTCACCCAGGCAACTGTATGACGCTCCCTTTCCTTCTGATTTTCCATTTTAAAAGGTCATATTTGCATTATGCACGGTCGCATACATGATTCCCTCCCCCCAACTGGAAAATTCTCAGCCAAATGAATGGCTCAAGGTGGGAGGCAGCCTGTCCTCTTGTGACATTTCCATTTCTAAAAGTCCAAGTCAGTTTCAACAATCAAGAAACATGCAGCTGATGCAGCTGCTGAATGTATGAATGCTTAGTCTGAGCTGTGCATAACTTCATGGAGTCTGCAAAGAAAGGCGGGAGATAAATATTTAAAAATCAATTAGACATGAAAAGAATCCAGTTGTATGTGCTCTTGTGTAAGCTCACATTCTCACTATAAATTATGAGTAGCAAACCATGTTCAAATGCAAGGGAATTCACCTTAGAATACAGCTGAATATTGGATGCGGTCTAAATTCATATATCAAACCCAGGTTTCAAGTATTGCTAGCTGTCAAGTGGTTGAAATTGCTGTGGAAGGAGGGGCTGGAAGGCATCAAAAGAGCAAGACTTTCTATAGCCAACACTCACTCAACAACTATCTCTTTCATTTTTATCCCCACACTTCCTTGAAGGAGCTCAGGGTAGTGTAGATATTTCTCTCTTCCTCCATTTCATCTTCACGGCAACCCTGTTAGGTAGGTTAAACTGACAAAGAGTTACTGACCCAAAGTCATTATTTGAGCTTTATTGCTTTGGGGATTTGAACCTGCAACCCTAGTCCAACACTCTAACGGCTACACCACACTGTGACTTAAAAGCCAGGTCTTAACACAGCTGGCAAGCACCTTGGAGCAGTAATACCACCTTGTATTTAGCCCTCAATAGACTTCTGGCCAATGATGGAGCAACATCTCTGCTTACTGGCTATTGTTCATGGTGTTGAAACATCCTAGTCCCCTGATTTGCACTTTGTGCTAACTGCTGTTGCTGTGCTTGCCAATCCCCGCTCACACCCTTTGCTGAAACTTTATATATTTTCCATGACTCTGTCTCGGCCACTGGATGGCACCTTCTCAAAGGGCCTCTGTCTTGGAGATCTATTTGATGTTCACAAAGTGCTTCCTGTCAAAGTCACTGTATACTACCCATGAGCTTACCTGGGCAGGAGACAATAGTCATGGAGGGATGTGAAGTCATCACAGTGTTCATTTATTTATTTACATTAATTATATTCTATCTTTCTGCCCAATTGGGGACACCAAGGTAGTTAACAATTCCTGTAATTTCTGTATTTATTGTCTTCATTTTTAATTCCCCCTCAATGGGGACTCATAGCAACTTACAATGTTCTCCTACCTTTCATTGTATCTTTACAACAATCCTGTGAGGTAGACTAGGCTGGCCCATGGTCACTCAGCAGACTTCCATGGCAAAGTGGGAATTTCATCCTGGATCTCCCAAGGCCTAGTTCAATACTCTAACAGCAGAACATTACAAATAATTATTTATTAATAAATAATAGTTTATTATTAAAAGCAGAACACTGGTTTTTTTTACCATCAAGTCATATCTGGCTTACAGCAACCCCTGGTGGGGTTTTCAAGGCAAGAGATGTTCAGAGGTGGTTTGCCATTGCCTGCCTTCTTTGGCAGTCACCCATTCAAATACTTGCCAGGGTCAAACCCGCTTAGCTTCTGAGATCTGATAAAATCAGGCTGGCCTGGGCCATCTAGGTCAGGGCTAGAACTTTGTAAATAATCATAAAACCTAATTAAAATGAAGAACAAAATACATATATAAAAACACAGTCCCAGCAATCAAATATAGGGCAGGAACAAGGGGTCATTAAAGGAATGGCAGACAAAACAACGAAAAGTCTTCACCCACTAATAGAAGACACAGTGATAGAAAGGGACAGGCAAATATTCCTAGGGAAGGAGTTCACAATTTGGTGCCACGACCAAAAAGGCCCTCCTTTGATTTGCTACCCATCTGACCTCAGAAGGCAGAGGCCCCCACAGCAGGGCCTCAGAAAATGACAGTAGCAGGGAGGGAGGTTTGTGTGGGGGTAGGTGGCCCTTAAGGTATGGTACGTTATGTAAAGTAATATGTGTGTTGCACAGCTATGTTCCCCCCTCTGTAACAACAGGCCCTTCCCTTCTTACTGAAGAGATGACTTGGTTTCAGGGCAGGACTTCTTCCCTGAATGCCGATCTGTGGGGGGAGCAGAGACCAACCATTGCTTTTCAGCTATAACCCAAGAAGACCTCAATGTCTCTGATAATAATTTAAGAGGGACTAGAGATCTAATATAAAAGCCCCGTGGCGCAGAGTGGTAAGCTGCAGTACTGCAGTCCAAGCTCTGCTCACAACCTGAGTTCGATCCCAACCAAAGTTGGTTTCAGGTAGCCGGCTCAAGGTTGACTCAGCCTTCCATCCTTCCAAGGTTGGTAAAATGAGTACCCAGCTTGCTGGGGGTAAAGGGAAGATGACTGGGGAAGGCACTGGCAAACCACCCTGTAGGCACAGTCTGCCTAGTAAACGTCGGGATGTGATTTCACCCCATGGGTCAGGAATGACCCGGTCCTTGCACAGGGGACCTTTACCTTTAGAGATCTAATAGCAGTCTCTACTTTATGCTGTGATGAATGCATTTCAGAGTAGCTAAAAAAAGAAAAGAAAAAAAGACCTGTGAATATTTACTCGTTTTGTGTCGCAGTTAAACAGAATGTGTTACCAAACCGGCTAAGAAAACAGCAACAGTGACAGAAAGTCAGACTCTTCCTTCTTACGTAAATAGATGAACATATGGACAACAAGATGCTCTTGAAAGCAAGACTGATGCCATCCAAAGAATGCCTTCTTTATCTGAAGCATGGTTGGAGGAAAAATACATGTGAATTTACTAGAGGATTAGACATGTGCTGGTGGAGGATCTTTCCATTAAGAGCATTGTTTTGTGACCAGGCTGCTTGGCATGACCTACTTGGTTAACGGGCTGAAACACAAATCAGATGTAACAAACAAATTGTGTTATGTTCATGAGCTTATGTAGCAGTGTTCATGGAGCAGTGGACTCTGATCTGGAGAGCCGGGTTGGATTCCCCACTCCTCCACATGAGGAGGCTAATCTGGTGAACTGGATTTGTTTCCCCACTCCTCCACATGAAGCCTGCTGGGTGAACTTGGGCTAGTCACACTCTCTCAGTAAGCTGGTTTGAGTCTTCCTGAAGTGGTAGAGAAAGTCAGCATATAAAAACCAACTCTTCTTCTTCTTCTAGAATGACTTCTGAGAAGGAGGAGGAAATTGTCCCTGAGGGTATCAGTCTGAGGACAGTCAAGTGGTGTGAAAAGGGTGCAAAGGTCTCTAGCCTTACAGCCCTAACTAACTGACCACTTGCCCACCCCCTGCTGGCTCTTCTTCTCAGTTCCTTTGCACACTAGACATTGCAACTCTTCCAACACTCCTTCTCAACAAGAATGGCTGAACCTACACTGCGATTGGTCTCTGGTTCTGTAGCATCTGTTGTATGCGCCAGTGCAGCTGAAAAGTGGTTGTTATGCTCCAGAGGGATATAATACTCTGCCCCTCACTGGAATGAATCATGAGCAGCGACGAAATCAATAAGAGAATTTTGATACACGTTGAGTTTGCTGCAGCTCCCAAGTTTTATCCTCTTCAAGGACCAGCAGGTAGGTTGAAGGCCCTGCTGTTATGAGGCTCAAATTAGCGGGCCGTTGATCAACTGTCGGGTAGAGGAAGAGGGCAGCACTGCTGTGCAGCTGATGAGCACCTCCCACATGTTGCAGTCCTCGGCTACCTTTGGCAGCTATGGAAGTAATGGCTAAAACTCTTCCTATCTTGCAGTGGTCTGGAAAAGCCAGCTTAGGCGGATCCCTTGCAGTTTGGCTGCCTGCATCTGTTGCGGCTGAACCTACTGAAAAACAACTGAAGGAAAAAAAAAGGGGGGGGGGAAGAAACTCAGCCTAAAAGTTAGAGGAAACCAAAGGGGTTAGGGTTTTTAGGGCCTTTTAGGAAGCCTTATTTTAATAAGGCCTTTTAGGAAGCCTTATTTTAGGCCCTGTGTTTTTAAATACAATTGTGCACAATATATAATAAAATAAATATATTTTTTGTTATAGTAGAGAGTGTTTAGCTCAACCCTTGTGGCGGAACCTACAGCATCCTGGCAGCATCCTGGTAGAACTGGACGGGCCCCTGGTTCCAGGCTGTGAGGCTGATCACTGCAAGCAACACTGCAAGCTTACCATGTATGTAAGGTAGATAATGGACCAGTTCTGTCCTGATGTTCCCATATGTAAATTACATTCATTGGGCCACTTTCTTCAAGCCATTCAGGGCTGCCCATTAGGCATCCATCACAGCCTGGTCCTTTTCAGGTGTGTGTGTGTGAATGCTGTCAAGTCCCAGCTGTCTTATGGCAACCCAGTAGGATTTGCAAGAGACATAAAGAGGAAGAGGAGGAGGAGGAGGCTTTTATATGCCGACTTTCTCTACCACTTAAGGGAGAATGAAACCTACTTACAATAACCTTCCCTTCCCCTCCCCACAACCGAAACCCTGTCAGGTAGGTGGAGCTGAGAGAGCTCTAAGAAAACTGTGACTGGCCCAAGGTCACTCAGCTGGCTTTGTGTGGAGGAGTGGGAAAACCAACCTGGTTCTCCAGATTATATTCCACCACTCCAAACCACCGCTCTTAACCACCACTACAACACACTGGCTCTCTGGTGGTTTGCCTTTGCTTGTCTCGATCCTGGTATTCCTTGGTGGTCTCCCATCCAAGTACTAACCAGGGCTGACCCTGCTTAGCTTCTGAGGTCTGACAAGATCAGGCTAGCCTGGGCCATCCAGGTCAGGTTTTCAGGGGTAGCTCCTGCTTTATGGAAGAGGTTTCCAGAGGAGACACGGAGGGCATCTTCCCTGGAGGTCTTTGGGGAATGCTGCAAGGGGTTATTGTTCCCCACGATGTTCAAGAGGGTATGGGGGCTACAGACAGTTGCCTGCTTGTGGCTTCATGTGAGTTCACTGTGGGTTTAAGGTGCAAACTGGACAGTTTTCTGAGAGTTGGGTTCTGAGGTCCCCCCCAACCTCATCAGCCACAGCTTACACTGCTGGGCACCCATTTCCCAGATCTGCTGGGCCCCAGTTTAGAGCAGAACCATAGGACAGGAGGAGAAAGGGCTTCAGCCTCCCTCCACACCATTGCCCCAACCTGAAAGGACCCTGGGGGTCCTCTTTGCCCCCCCCCCCCGGGGAGCTGCATGTGCTGCTGTTGCACTCTCAAAAGTAGTTTATCTAGTTTAACCCTCAGTGAAATGATATAAACCACCCGGAGCCCATATGAAAAAGGCAGGGTAGAGCAATTTTAACAAGGAAATATATGTATTCAGTATTAGTATTAGTATGGTGGTGGTGGAGGAGGAGGAGGAGGAGGACGAGGAAGAAGAAGAAGAAGAAGAACAACAACAACAACAACAAGAAGAGCTGGTTTTTATATGCCAACTTTCTCTACCACTTAAGGAAGAATCAAACTGGCTTACAATCACCTTCCCTCCCCCTCCCCAACAACAGACACCCTGTGAGGTAGGTAGGGCTGAGAGAGCTCTGAGAGCTGTGACTAGCCCAAGGTCACCCAGCTGGCTGCATGTGGAGGAGTAGGGAGACCAACCCGGTTCACCAGCTTAGAGTCTGTTGCTCTTAACCACTGCACCACGCTGTGTAGTGAGAGTAGTAGTAATTTCCCCTGGACTTGGCAAAGAGACATCCACATAGCGGGATAAGGGTTGTGGGGCAGGGATTCTTTCCTGGCTCAGATAATTCAAGCCAGAGAAGAATTCTGCGGGGATTGAACTTTATTTGCAATGCAGCTAAGCATCATGAGCTGGACAAATTCACATTCTGAAAACTTCCTCTTCCTTGAACTTCAAATAGCATCACTATATATGTTTCAGTATCAACTAATAATCCGGCATCACCATACCATTTCCCTTGCGCTCCTGCCCTTAGAATCATAGAATCATAGAGTTGGAAGGGGCCATACAGGCCATCTAGTCCAACCGCCTGCTTAATGCAGGATCAACCTAGAGCATCCATGAAAAGTGTTTGCCCAGCCTCTGCTTAAAGACCGCCAGTGAGGGGGAGCTCACCACCTCCTTAGGAAGCTGATTCAACTGTTGAACAACTCTTAATGCAAAAAAATTATTCCTGATGTCCAGCCGGTACCTTTCCACCCCCAATTTAAACCCATTATCGCAAGTCCTGTCCTCTGCTGCCAACAGGAACAGCTCCCTGCCCTCCTCTAAGCCCTTCAAATACTTAAAGAGAGCAATCATGCCCCCCCTCAACCTCCTCTTCTCCAGACTAAACATTCCCAACTCCCTCAGCCTTTCCTCATAGGGCTTGGTCTCCAGGCCCCTGATCATCCTCGGCGCTCTCCTCTGCACCCACTCGATTCTGTCTGTTCCTTCTTCACTACATACCAGCTTCCTGTACATATTGTGGTGTGTCTAAAATGCTGAATTGTCTATGATCAAAGCTAAGGCCAAAGAGAGAGAGAGGAAAGAACAGGATTTTTTACAATCTTGTTTGATAGCATATAAAGGTTACCTCCTTTTGACAATTTCCTGTGGGTTGATGCCAAAGGGATAGAAATGTCGACCTATTCCAGAAGCTTTGCTTTGAATAGGATTTGTTGGGCCTCACCTTCTCGAATGGCTAGTATCGCCCATGAGACCAAGCCAGGAAATTTGCAGTCCTTTTTAATTAGTTTTATTTGCCCTTATTGATATTGGCACGTAATTCACATTTGCCCTTAGTGATATGTTTGTAATGCTATTACATCCATCGCAATTCCTGATTGGCTGGGATCTCCCTATAGAGATGAGAGGTTGTAACAACAACCCCCTCCCTAAAAGCCAAGGCGCTATCATCTCTAGGTGAGTGATGGATGCAAATAAGAGTAAAAAGGAGAATATATTCAGAGTTGGGGGGTTTGCGGGGGGGGGGGGAGAAACCCCAAAAGCATGGTTCTGGTTGTAAAAATTGAAAGAGGGCAACATTTTGGCAGAATATCACAATGAAATTAATGACCTTACTAGCCTCTATTTATACTATGTAGCCCCCAGCAATACTTTAGACATTGTACATGAAGAAGAAATGAATGGATTCATATTTTAAAAGAAAAGAAGCACTCAGATTAAAAGCAGGTCATTTTTTTTAATGATCTTTCCCCAAATACCCAAAGGCACTAGTCAACATGTGGACTAATGACCTACAAATAGACATAATCAGTACATTTTTTTTGTAGCATTTTATCAATTTTTTTGTACAATTTTAAATGGCACATCAAGTGAATTACATCCTCACAGTACTGTACAATTCCATTCCTGGAACATCAAATCAGTGTCTGACATTAGTACAAAAGACATGCTGGTCAAAACAAGGAGTGGTCTGTAGAATCCAGGGTCAGGTTGGATCCCTGTTTCCTCCTCCTTCTTTCCTAGGAATGATTCAATGCAAGCTCGGGACCCGTTACATCCCCAAGGCTGATCCACACTCCTGATTCAGCACTGCAGCACGCAGCCAAAGGCACAGACCGGATCCACAGAAATGACAAACTACCATTCCTATTGAAAAACGCTCCCCCGTTCAAGAGCAGCTGCACAGACTGAAATTAATGGAGGGGGAAACCAAGCAACTTGCAGCCTTACAAAAATTCAAACGTGCATTATTTTACTCTGATTTCTTCCCCCCCCCCCCCAGTTTTCCCAGTCAGTTGGATTTAGGGATTTAGAAAACAAGGCCTTTGTCAACAAGAGGATACTTAATACAATCACTAGGGTTGCCAGGTCCTTCTTCACCACCGGCGGGAGGTTTTTTGGGGTGAAGCCTGAGGAGGGTGGGGTTTGGGGAGGGGAGGGACTTCAATGCCATAGAGTCCAATTGCCAAAGCGGCCATTTTCTCCAGGTGAACTGATCTCTACTGGCTGGAGATCAGTTGTAATTGCGGGAAATCTCCAGCTAGTACCTGGAGGCTAGCAATCCTAACAATCACCTTAAGGTTTCTTTGCTAGTGTTCAGATTCAGATTTTTAATAAGATGCTTCTAACAACAAGGCAAGTGTTAAAGGGAACTTTTAAAATAGTTCCACCTTCCAAAGGCTGCATTTTAATCCGGAAAGTTTGCTAAGCTTTGCATTTTGGTAAAATTTCAGGAAGGAGTGTGAGCACTGGGGGCGGGGATTACGCATGTCCTGCAGTGGGGCTTGTCACCTTTGTGCGTCAGTGGGGGGGGGACCAGTGGAGAAAAGAGCACTGCACACACTGGTTCAACAGGAGATGTATGCACTGAAGCAATATGCCTCATCTCCCAGAAAAGAATCACAAAGATGTGTGCCCTTAAGATTACCAAGGCTTGTCTTTGACTCTGGAATGAGAAACTTACACCATACTCCTAAAACACTTGCATGAACCAAATTCCTACCTGGATCTCCAGGCGGCCTATGAGTAGCTTGCCCATTCCAATGGCTTCCAGCACATACAGGAACCTTTAAGGAGTCTTTGTGTATTTAAAGGCCTCTCCGTTCACTTCAATGGCAGGGTTGGCCATGTGTATGTATTTCTCTGTGCATAAGGAGGTATCTCTTTCATTGACCTGAAGGATGGAGTCTGTGTTATGCGCCAGTTCAGTGTGCACAATGGGGCTTCTGCCGTTGCATGGGAGCTCATGGCATGGGAACATCTACAGGGCTTTGGACTGGGACCCCAAAGGTTAAGACCTGTCAGCTTTGGCTCATATTTCATGCTTCTGAACACATTGCAGGGTCACTGTAATACGACAAACATGTCACCATGACGAAGGACAACTCTACAACTTTTTTTTTAACCATTGTGGAAAAACAGTGCTATGTGTTTTCAGCAGTAGAGAAACTTCACAAAATTACATTCTAAACAAAATACCATAAAAGTATCTTTCTTTCAACCTTTTTTTACAGTTCTAACCAAAAGAAAAGAATTCAAGGCTTTATATAGATATATAGATATATAGATGATTTCCTTTAAGAAAGCACTTTAGACTTTTACGCACATGTCCTGACAACATTAGATTACTCGAAGCTGTAAACTCTGTGCAAAATTTTTGTGTGAAAACAACGAATTCAAATCTGGCAGGTTAATACCTTTCAAGGTTTGAATAATAAATAGGCAGATTTGCAACACTGTCGACAGCAAGATACTACAGAAACGTAGTGCTGAACGGATCAATACGGGCAACAAACAAAAAATCATCAGAAGGAACTCTTGGTACAGATTTATACCTGAAGGTAATAAGACGATGACCTGGGTTCAACACTTACAGGGCTGGTGCTCCTTTCTACATGGTGGAGGAACCAGTTGGCAGCTCTTGAGTCGGTCACGCACACACCATGTAGTGTGGGAAGTGGTCACCCCATGTGAAGGACTAATCCACAGAGAGGCTCGATTCATGCAGTTCTTCCCCTTCATGCAAATTGGGCTTTCATGCATTGGAGCCATGTGCGGAGCACCCGACTCACACATTACATTGGGTGGGTGGTGAAAGTTCCCCCTTTGGGCACCCCTCCCCTCCTCCATGAGGCTGAAAGGACCACCAGGACGATAAATGTATGAACTGAGATATAGATAAGGTGCAACACCGGGAACGTGTGCTGTGTAAGCTTCACAGACGTGAATGAGCGAGTGGACTCACACAACCATTGGTCACATAGTGGTCCGTCTTACCACATCAAGAGCACATTCATTGGTTGCTTCTAGCCACACAGCAAGCTGTGCTCTGCTTATGCCCCCCCCCCACAGCTTATGCCCCCAGGAGTGCAGGTTGCTAATACATGGTAGACCGAATGTTACTGTGCCCCCCTAGAATGCTCAGAAATCCGAGCACAGTTGGTAAAACATGGTGAACCAAGCATTATCACACACCCTGCAATGCTCAGAAATCTGAACACAGGTTGGCAATACATGGTAGACTATATAGCCGGGACGCATATTTCATGGTAAGAGCTATCTCAGCATGTTTTTTTAAATGGAGCCACTATGAAGAGGTGTTCTGCTGAGCAACTTTCATTCATTTCTTTTAGGCTTTCACAGGGGATGTTCCCAGAATGATGTGCCAAAGACCTGGAGAGGAGGTTTCCACATCATATTTTACAAATTTACATTTCTCAAGCAGCAATGTAGACATATAAATTCCCTGTGTGTGTGTGTGTGTGTGTTTAACAGAATCCACAAACATTTCCAGATCTCCTTAAATTTCTACATAATAATATAACTTATGAAAAGGAAATGTTTATAAAACATTACTGCTCATTGATCTTTTATGTACAGATATTCCAAATAATTACCCTCAGGCAACATTCAAACTGGATCGACTACCTCTATGTAAGAAATACAAGACCTTTTGAATATATTAAGAGTTTTTCCATTTATACCTGAGACTTTTTTTTTTTTTTTTTTTGCATATTGGCATTTTCATACTGTTATCATACTTTGTTATCATGGTACATCTTCTGAATGAATGACTTCTGATGTCCATTGGAGCATTCCCATTGACTTCTCTGGGGTTCGTTTCCAGACCGCTGGTATCGCTTGGATATACTTAAGATAACCGATGAAATGGAACAAATGGACAGCTGGTATAAGACTATATGGGCTGGTTCAGGAACACTATCAGGATTTGCATTTTACCATGCATATTTTACCACGAAAGCTTCTTCTGACAAGAGAATACAATGGGCAGATTTTTTTCAAAGACAGAAATCTGATCTTTGAAGTCCAGCTGGTACTACAAGGCACACCAAGTGAATGATCCTCCTAGCGGTGAAATAAGTGGCACCTAGTTACAGTATCCCTCAGAGTCCAATTTCAAAAGTCAAAACTGAAAGTATTCAGAAGTCATTATATACTAAAATATTTTGCCAAGTTTGACCATGTTTTGTGTTTGGTACATCTTCTTAGGATGTGTTTACAGATTCAAACTAGTTTAATAGACATTCTCTCTCCAGAGTGGGTGACCAGCAGTGCAGATAGGTTGCCAGCTCCAGGTTGGAAAATATGTCGAGAATTTTGGGGCGGAGCCTGAAGAGGGCGGGGTTTGGGGAGTGGAGGGACTTCAGTGCCATAGAGTCCAATTGCCAAAGCGGCCATTTCCTCCAGCTGAACTGATCTCTATCAGCTGGAGATCAGTTGTAATAGCGGGAGATCTCCAGCTACTGCCTGGAGGTTGGAAACCCTAAGTGCAGAGTCTTAAGCAAAATTATATCCTTCTAAGCCCATTGACCTCAATGGACTTAGAAGGACTGCACTGTTAGGTTTCACAAAGAGAAAATCCCCCCCAACTACATTTCCCAGGATTCTTTGGGGGGCGAAGCCATGAACAGATGTCCTCTTAACAGCTCCAGAAGCCACAGGCCGCTCATCCAGTCCTCAAGTTGCTGAACAGTCGGATTGGAGCACTGACCTACCACATTGCTGCATCAGTCAGCAGGCCATGCTCTCAGGAAAGCAGCTCAAGGTCCAAGGGCCATTAAAAAGAGCAGAGGAGGAGAAAGAGCCATATGTTGGCACAACCTTCAGCAGCAGCCTTTAGCGGCTTCCTTGCACCACCCATTTGTCTGAACATAAGTCCTAAGTGGCAATGGGCTGCTGGCATCAGAAACAGGAGGGGCCAGCAGCATCCAACTTGAATAGGGTAGCCAGGTCCCTCTTCACCACTGGTGAGAGGTTTTGGGGGTGGAGCCTGAGGAAGGCGGGATTTGGGGAGGGGAGGGACTTCAATGCCATAGACTCCAATGGCCAAAGTGGCCATTTTCTCCAGCTGATCTCTATATGCTGGAGATCAGTTGTAATAGCAGGAGATCTCCAGTTATTACCTGGAGGTTGGCAACCCTATCAATAGTGGGTGAATATGGCCCTCTGCTGGAACATGGTGCCCACCCTTACCTTAGAGGCAACTTTCCTTGCCATCCAAGTATTGCACAATGGAATTCATATCTCCCGAAGGGTCCATTTCTCTATAACATCTGCTAAAGTTCAGAGTTGGTTTTTATATGCTGACTTTCTCTACCTTTTAAGGAGAATCAAACCAGCTTACAATCTCCTTCCCTTCCTCTCCCCAGAACTGACACCTTGTGAGGTAGGTGGGGCTGAGAGAGTTCAGAGACAACTGTGACTTGTCCAAGGTCACCCAGCTGGCTTCATGAATAGGAATGGGGAAACCGACCTGGTTCATCAGATTAGAGTCGGCTGCTCTTAACCACTACTGGCTCTCTTGCTGCTGTCGACACTGGAAAGTTGCTGCCTGTCAATGGAGTGAAGACTGACCTGGATGGACCAATGGTCTAGCTCAACACGAGACAGCTTTGTACACACATCTCTTCAATCTTGGCTGAAGTCCCACTGCAACAAAGGTGCAGTTGCAGATCCTACCCCAACATCATCCCATGGTATTTCAGTCTCATAGGAATGCAGGAACCACATGGGAGGGATGGGAAGACCTTTACAGACCCTAACTGCAGCGCAGTTAGACCCTTCTAAATCCAGTAATGTCAGTGGACTCAGAAGGGTGGAATTCCGCTTGGAATGGCATTGTTAGTTATACACATTTCAAGGTTCAGGCTCTCACCTTCTGAAAGACAGCGGTAGCTTTCATAAGGATGCTTCCTTGGCCCCATTGCTTTGGTTGATTTGGCATGTTTGTCTGTGGGAGTTCCCAAAGCATTGAGGTCCTGGTCAACAACATTGCACAGTATAACAACTAAGAGATGCTGATCTCGTTTGCTACATCAGGCAAGGCAGTCGAAGAACTCTAACCCAGAACTAGGAACATTTAGAAAAGGTCAGTGTATCCTGAGGCAAGTGGTTAGGTGCCCGGGCTCAATCATGTCCCGGCAGAAAATGAAAAACAATGAATTTTTAAAAATCCACATCACAAATGGTTGGCCTCAAGATAGGATGAGGTGTTCGTGAGCATTCGTCCACTAGAGTAGTTGCATTGCTGCATTAACCTAAAGGCGCCACATAACTGGGATCCACTGGAATTGGGAGAGTTTCCCTTCCTCTGAAGTATCTGGAATGGCCTCAGGAAATAATGGGAAAGATAGAGTTGTGCTAGAGGTCCAAGCTGATTTTCTGACAACAGCTTTTCTTTTGCACTTAAAGCTGGTCTTTACCTGCATTACGGGACTTATGGTCCCTGTGAAGAATGTCCCGCCTACTCTTAGAGCATTTTCTAGCAAAACTCACTGAGGTCGTTTATACATGGGAGTTTTACCTGAGGTTTGTTGCTTTCTAGACCAACACTTTCCTGTTGGGAATCTATGCCCCAGCAGTCTCCAAGCTCACCTCAAGTCCCCGGCCCTTTAAATGCTGCTTTGTAATTGGCTTATTTTGTAGAGCTTACTGTGAGAGAAAATCCCCCCCAAACCCAATTGCTGCATAAAAAAGCATTTTAAGAAAAAGAAAAAAAGGAGCAATCTGAAAGGGGGAGAAATCCAAGCCTCGGTTGTCAAAAGCCTTTCTTCTGCTCAGAAAGAGCTCCTAGGAAGCAGGAAGCATCTGAATCCCTGCCTCTTTACAAGCTGCTTTGTAATTGGATGTGAGAGAAACCAAGCTTGCGTGTCTCGCGCTTTGACTTCTGCATGGGGATTTCACCTGGGCTGAGCTCAGGGGAAGAATCGGATTAACAGAGGAAGTCTTGGGGTTTGTGAGGGCTGGAAGCGAGGTCATCTCTAATGGACGGAAAACTCATGCGTAACTCCAAGGAACAACCAAGACAGACCAGGGGCAAACATGAGTGAAAGTACGCACGCATAAACGACCTGAGTGACTTGAGCCCACTGGTGAATGAGTTTCCCTGCTCAAAACACAGAGGTCCCCACTATGCATCAGCCTGGTGCCAGAACAATCACGGCGTTCTACTGGGGGACGAGATTTTGGGGATCAGCGTCTCCAGACCAAAAGCCATGCCACAGTTAGCTCTTAGAAGTGACTCAGGCCTTATTCTGCATGAGCCAGCAGTGCCTTTGCTTGAGTTAAAGCTCCAAATGACTTCAATGTATCAGTCGCAAGACTTTGTCTCATGTGCACAATTTTGCTCTTGCAAAGAACGGGCAGGGGGAGGCACTTTTCCTTGGCACAATCGATATTTGTTTTGGTAAACACATATTTTAAAATTGGCAGTCAGTATCGATTTCCTGATCATGAGAGAAATGGAAATGCGCCCTTAACAGGTAACAAAACATGTACAGAAAATCTATCAAATGGATCACATAATGCTAGAGAGCACAAGTCATATTTTTTTTCTTTTTTAAAAATTAAAGGGTACTATATCCTTCCTAGCATCACCCTGATTACCAGCTAGTGTGAATTTAAGGCTCGAGATTAAGATATCCCCAGGCTAGCCTGATCTCATCAGATCTCAGAAGCTAAGCAGGGTCAGCCCTGGTTAGTATTTGGCTGGGCAACCTCCAAGGAATACCAGGGTCATGATGCAGAAGCAGGCAATGGCAAACCACCTCCGAACATCTCTTGCCTTTTAAACCCTATGATCATAAATCAGCTGCAATTTGACGGCAAAAGGAAAAATTACATGATTCAACTAAATGTCACAGCAGGTGCCTGGCAGTTGCCCCCCCCCCCCCAAACATGGATGCCACTTTGTTCTCTCTTTCCCATAACATCTCGGCTGCATTCAGACAACAGGCTCAACCAAGATTTGGTCCAACTGCAGTTTGTGCATCAGCTGCTGTGGTTGCCTCTACTCAGATTGGCAGTGGCTCTCCAGGGTCTCAAGCAGGGGTCTTTGACATCACCTACCTCCCTAGACCCTTCAACCCGCTTCCGTCCTCCTTGGTCTCTACCATGCAGGTGTTGAAGGGCTGAGACGGCAACCTTGGGCCAGACCTCCTGAGATCCAGCAACTTCCCGTCTTTCCCCTCCCCAGCTGAGTCACAGTGCAAAGCTGGGCTGCGACTCAGCTGGGAAAGGGCAACGAGCCCTTGAATGGGTTGAAAGGGAGGGAGGAAATGCTGTTTTGAAGGCCAGCCTTAACAGGGCCACCTCCCTGTATTGGCTGCAGGCAGAATGCTGTGGCTCAGTAGTAGAGCATCTGTTTGGCATGCAGAAGGTCCCAGATTAAATCCCTGGCCTCTCCAGTTGAAGGGTCTAGGCAGGTAGGTGATGTCAAAGACCCCTGCTTGAGACCCTGGAGAGCCACTGCCAATCTGAGTAGACAATACTGACTTTGATGGACCAAGGGTCTGATTCAATATAAGACAGCTTCATGTGTTCATGCTCCACCCACAGCCACTCCACAGTTCCCCCTTTAAGCCTCATCGAAACAGGTTTATATTTGATCTGGTTTAAATGCAGAAGCCTAGGGTTGCCAGATACCAGGTAATGGCGGGTGATTGCCCACCAATTATGGGGGCTGCCCACCGCCCTCAGCTGGCCAACGTGTAGAAGCAGGCCAGCTGAAGGGCCCCCGATTGACGTCACTTCTGGGTTTACCATGGAAGCGAAGGGGACTCTCTAGCAAATTCCTCCAAACACTCTATGGTTTCCATAGAGTTTTGGAGAAATGTGCTAGAGCATACCCATCACTTCCAGGTCCCCCCCAGGCCCACCACAACAAAGCTCCTGTTGGTGGCAAGGGGGGACTTGGCAACCCTATGGAAGCTCCAGGAGTCCCACAGGTAGTGCTCAGAATGAGCATGATGTCGAGTGGATGTTTCCTTTCAATGCAGGGGCATGCTCTTCTCCCTTTGTGAGGGGGGGACCCCTGTGCAGTAGCAGCCAGGATTTGATCTAACTACAGTTGACTGTGATGTCTGAATGCAGCCCGAAACACAGAACATTAATTCCTAGTACTGCGAGGTTTCCTGACCCTGCTCTACTTCCTTCATCACCAGGTGCAGGGACTGGGAAGCTCAGAGTGAGATAATTTCACTGGAAGTTATTGGGAAGGGAAGGAGGAAGAGATGCAGGACTGCTGATTTGGGTGGCATCCCTGTGTCTGCCATATATAGGGTTGCCAACCTCCAGGTACTAGCTGGAGATCTCCTGCTATTACAACTGATCTCCAGCTGATAGAGATCAGTTCACCTGGAGAAAATTGCCCCTTTTGCAATTGGACTCTATGGCATTGAAGTCCCTCCCCTCCCCAAATCCCACCCTCCTCAGGCTCCACCCCAGAAATCTCCAGGTATTTCCCAACCTGGAGCTGGCAACACTAGTGCCATAACGCCTAGCTCTGACCTGCACCTTTTCATACAACAGCCAATATCCACAGAAAATTTTCTACCTAGCCAAATATTGGCCTTTGACCCAGATTTGGGGGATCATTTCTCAGCTGGAGCTAGGGTTGCCAGCTCCAAGTTGGGAAATACCTGGAGATCTTGGGAGAGGACTTCAATGGGGTATAATGCCATAGAGTCCACCTTCCAAAGTGGCCATTTTCTCTGTTAATTGGAGCTCAGTTGTAATAGCAGGAGATTTCCAGCCACCACCTGGAAAATGACAACCCTAGCTGGAGCACAACGCATGTGTTTGATAAGCTGTCTCCAGAATCCATAGTGTAGCCGGGGGGGTGGGGGGCAGGAGGGAGAAACCCTTGGAATGGATCCATTGGATTATTCTTGAGGATGAACGGGGGAAGACAAGAAAGTTGCACTCTATGGACTGCAATCGTTCCATCTGCCGAAACACTCTAGTGGACCAGAGCCCCAGTCAAGACTATCTTAAGGGTGTGTCTGTGCTGTAGATTTTGACAGTGATGTCAATTAAAGGAAAAATTGCCTTGGAGGTATTATAAATCTTGACTTCATGGCTCTGTTCCTCCTCTTTTAATCACGCCCAGCTCTGCCACCTAGAAAGTCATAGAAAGCAAAAAAGGGTACTTCTGACCATGTGCAGACTGCCAATTGTTCACCTCTGTCCTCACACTCCAAGAATTAAAGAGTAGGGCTTTCTTCTGGCAGGGACGGCTGGGCCAAACACTCAGAAATTAAGCATGGCCCTGTTATTATTAGGAATTTAATAGTCAAAAGTGGAATGCATCTTTATTTGCTGGCAAATGTGGGTTAGGCTGGAGCTGTTTGGTCTCTACGTGCTTGCTTGACTTCCTTTCTGAATTGCTCTGTCCTAACATCATCTGGGTGCAGTTCCATGAGAAAATCTTCTTGATGAGCCCCACTGAAGTGAAGGAGAACTACTCGTGATCATTGCCCTTCACTTCAATGGGACTCACAGAGCAGATCTTCCTGCTGGATTGGGCCCTCTGTAGTTCCACTATAACACGAGGGGCATACAGATTAGATGGGTGGTGGGCAACATTTTCACCATGTGTGCCACCAGCCAAGTTGCATTTGCCTTTATTTCTATCCCGCTTTTCTCACCATTGGGACTCAACAGTGGCTTTAGAACATCATTTTCCCCTCCTCCATACTCGCGCAACAATATCCCTGTGAGGTAGGCCAGGCTGAAAGTTTGTGACAGGCCTAAGATCACCTGGCACGCTTCTACAGCAGAAGTGGGGATTCAAACCCAGGTCACCCAGCGTCCACCCAGGGTCCGCCACTCTATCCATGTCACGATACCACACTGCCTCTCAAGTTCTAAATATAGGACAGAGTCACTCCAGTGGACCCTACAATACTGATGTAGATGTTCATCTCATCTCTGTTCCATGGGATAATTTTGCTTCTAGTCTTCTGAACAAAGATGTAAGCAATAGCACAGCCCTGGAAAGAGAGGCAGAAGTATTCACCTGCTTCTGTGTTATGGCCAGTCCCATAGACTCTCCCACCCCTGTCCAGCCATGCCACTAACCTGACAGGCTATGTGGCACTTCCACTGCTGATTGGCTAGGCCATGAGTAGATGACATACTGCTGATCGGCTAGGCCATGACTAGATTACTACTACAGAGAGAGACACATAATGATGCGCACTAATAGCTTTAGGACTCTAGGCTGGAAACTCAACAGCCAACACATAACTAATACAATATATAACAGAAGATTTCATGAGCAGCTGAACAGACGTTTCCAAGTGCTTGGCTGACCATTGATCGTTGGCCATGCCACACAGACAAGCACACCAAAAAAACCTACCCCCCAAAACCCCCAGGAATGTCCTGAAAATCAAAAGTGTTGGGGAAATTTGCTTTAACGAAGGCTTTATTTCGAAGTGATGTGGGGCCGAAGAGGTGAGGAAAGGGTGGGCACTGATGTAAGGCAAGTCGGCGGAGTGGTTTCCTACACCATACCACTCTGCATGTGTATCTGAAAGGAAAAGGGCTGGTAGAGAAAAGGGGGTTGTCCATGGGCAATATAATAATTGCTGAAATTCCTGTCGCTGATGTATGGAGCAGGCTGATAGTAGCATGTCACGTTCGCCGCATTGGGAATGATGTTCTGCTCTCCGAGCACTTTTAGTGCCAGAATGGTGATCATGTTGAGCGTCTGCCTGCGCTCGTGCCCCATGAGGCAAACTGTGCTCTCATTCACCACCCCGCGTAGGGTCATCAGGTAGTCGTATTTGCTTTTCTCTTCCCCGATGAAATGGTTGCGCAAGTAGGACTCGATCTTCCTCTGTTGCTCTGCCACATCAGGGAAATCAATGAAGAACCGCGAGCACATATACCGCTCCAACGATTTAATCTCCTTCTCGTCCGCCGGCTTAAAATCCCGCACCAGAAGGTTGCTATATTTCAAAAGGCCTCCTCCACGGATTTCTTCAGGGTTCCTAGTAGCGATCAGTTTGTATTTCAGGTGGTCCATGGCCTCCTTGAAGTCTCCGTACATGCTCTCGGCAATAACAGACAGGTGAGAGTCTTCCGACAGCTTGCTGTCCACGCCACTATAAACATTCAACACAGAGTCCAGGATAATCTGAAAGGAATCGACACTGAACTCAAATTGCCGCCTGAGGGAGTTCACAAACTTGAGTTCGACATTCTTGCCGCTGTTGTTGGACAAGGAGATGAGACTCCAGCGATCATGATCAGTGGACACTTTGACCATCTTCTGCACGTAGGCATCCTTCATAGTCTGAGCCGTGATCTTTTCCTTGTTGACGCATTTTGGCAAGAAGTCCAAGAGGCAATTCAGGACAGCCTCCTTAACAACCTGAAACTCTTGCTCGCTGGGAAGTTCCACCCCAAAAATGATGTCCAGATCTTTGTAGCTGGTGCCATTTTGCTTGGCAAGGATGTGACTCGCTGTGGAGCCGTTCAGGCGGATGTCTCGGATGACAATTTGCTTCTTGGTCAGCTGCTCCTTGACAACGTGAATGATGTCCTTCGGCTTTACCTCCAATGTTGGGAAATTCCCTCTTCCATGAATGGGTATTGCCTCTGTTAGCACTTGATCCAATATTTTAATCTGTTCCCAGGTGAGACAACTGAATCTGTGATCTAAATCCTCAGTCATCATGAAATCAGGTGGTAAACTAAAAAAGAGAAACAGGGAAAAGTCAAAAAGTTCTCAAAAACACTAAAATACTCCTGGGTTGTATGATAAATGCTCCTGATATTATTAACTGCCATATTTGGATTAAGGAAGAAAGTTCACTTTGCTCTCTTGGGCCATTAATAAAATACAACTTTGGTTCTTACTAACAACACCAGGCATTTATGTAGTGCTTCTGAGTGCTCAGTGCATGTCATATACATTATTATTGCAATGCTTACAACAACCTTGTAAGGCAAGCCAGAGGGAGGGCTGAGGACAAGAGAGTGTGGTTTTGTCTAAGGCCACCTGGTTCATAGCTCAATCTCTACATTACAGCAGTTTTCTGTATTGGCTGCTTAGGGTAAATATTTTGCTGACTCAGATGCCGATGGCTAGACATGAACATTTGCTTATTTAGATATTTTTACCCCAGTAGGGATCCAGAGTGGTTCACAGCATTATACCCCATTCCTCCATTTTTTTTAATGCTGTTGTTTCGACACTTGCCCTGTGGCTTTTAACATATGCTCTGAGAAGCTGTGGGTTTGGAAGGGTCAATCTCCATAAAACGGGTGTTCTGTCAGATATTGCTGACCCTAAAAGTAATCCAACTTTCTCGTCATTGGATCGGGTAGGCTATATCCGAGGCAGCCAAAGGCTTTCCAGAACTACTCCTGGATCTGTTAACATTGTGAATCAATTGTCGGGAATTTAATGGCGCTTGCCTGTCGCTTCCTGTTCCCCGGGAATCAGCATTTCTCCTAGCCAATCATAGCTCTGGGACTATTCAGGAGAGTTGCCATGGCCAATCACGCAGCCTTTTGTAGAGGGGGGGGGAAATGTTAAATGACAGCTGTAGTTTATACTAGCCATTTTACACCACATGAGTGTTGAGATGCTCCTCATGTCCGGGGAGAGATGCTTTGCTTGGCTGGATATACCCTGCCTGGAATAAGCTGAACTCTTTCTCTCGACAGACTGATTTGACTCTTTCCACTATTAATTTTTTAGTATTATTAATATTATTATTGATGTTAGTGCTACTACTTCCTGCTGTCTTTTCCCCATGGGTTATTGTAATGGGGGGCAACATTTGTTTGCTGGGAAGAGTAGTTTGGGAGATATATTATTTTCGTTGTTGGTTTGGATGCTGTGTGGATTACCCTCTGGTTTGTTTTGATCTGCTGCCTTTCCTTTTCTGTGCTTCTGGGGAGTTTGTTTGTTTCTTTTCTTTTCTTAATCGGGGATTTGCATTATTGATTGCCAAAAGTTCAGAAAAGAGTCATTCACATTGCTTGTACGGTTGCCTCTCCATTGCTTCGCAAAAGGATGAAACTTTTCTGGAGCTCATGCCTCTGCAAAGAGGCATGCAGCCTCAGCTAGAGTTATCAACTCCAGATTGGAATTTTTAAAAAAGATTTGAGTCCTGGGGAGGGTGAGGTTTGGGGAGGGAACAAACCTTAGTGGAGGATAATGCCATAGGCTCCCCCTTCCAAAGCAGCCATTTCCTCCATGGGAACTGTCCTCTTTAGTCTCGAGATCTGTTGTAATTCTGGAAGATCTCCAGGCCCTGAAGGTTTGCAGTATCCCCCCTCCCTCTGAATCAACCCTATCTATTTCAGAGGAATGAAATATGGGGAGGGGGCTGTGGCTCAGTGGTAGAGCTTCTGCTAGGCATGCAGAAGGCCCCAGTTTCAACCCCCGGCATCTCCAGCTAAAAGCATCAGGTGGTAGAGGTGATGTGACGGACCTCTGCCTAAGATCCTGGAGAGCTGCTGCCAGGCTGAGTGCACAATACTGGCCTTGATGAATTGATGGTCTGATTCAGTATAAGTCAGACTCGTGTGTGTGTGTGTTCTTTGAGGAGGGACCGTGGCTCAGTGGTAAAGCATCTGCTTGGCATGCAGAAGGTCTCAGGTTCAATCCCTGGCATCTCCAGTTGAAGGATCTTGCAGTAGGTGATGTGAAAGACCCAAGACCCTGGAGAGCCGCTGCCAGTCTGAGTAGACAATACCAGCCTAGAAGGCCCAATGGTCTGATTCAAAGAAGACAGCATTGTTTGCGTCAAAGGCTGCTGAGGTAAGGAGAAAACCACTTCAGCAGTGTCCAAAGAAAGAGGGCAATGGGACACATATGGGGAAAGTGTTTGCTGTGCGATTCTGGCATCATCAAAATGATTTTCTTGCTGTTCCAAACCAAAGCCCTTCCCCAGCCCCCTCCTGCTTTGACACACGTGCACTGAGTTCGAGTTTCGCTTCTGAAATCAAGTGATGCTTTATATTGGCTTCTGCCTGGCAGAAAAGGGAGATCAGGAAGAGAGCAGATCTCACCCCCCTCCCCCGGAAAAGGATGCAGCTGCCATGGAAACCAGATGGAAGGGAGCGAGACGTGAAGCATCCGATAGAGAGATGCAATCGCTGGACAGTCTCATGAGTCAGATGATGTGGTAGCACCTGATGGGCTAAAGTGTCTGGCTTTGGCAAATAGTGATTTTGTGCTGACTGAAATGAAGTTCCCTTGGAACTCTGTTCTGCACAAAAGAGCATTATAGCGAGTAGAAAAATGACCGACCCCTGTGTGGAAGACAAGAACTTCCAAGCCAAGCCAGCCATCTGCCCAGGCAAGGGAATGGGTCCTGTGTCTTCAAGGATGCCAACAAAATGTGGCTTTATAACTTAAAGGTAGTCCCCTGTGCAAGCACCAGGTCATTACTGACCCGTGGGGTGACGTCACATTATGAGGTTTATTAGGCAGACTATGTTTACGGGGTGGTTTGCCAGTGCCTTCTCCAGTCATCTACACTGTACCCCCAGCAAGCTGGGTACTAATTTTGCCGACCTGGGAAGGATGGAAGGCTCAGTCTACCTCAAGCCGGATACCTGAAACTGACTTCCGTCGGGATCGAACTCAGGGTGTGAGCAGAGCTTTTGACTGCAGTACTGCAGCTTCCCACTCTGGGCCAGTGGGCTCTATGCTTTATAACTTACCCAAAAGAAAAAGGCTCCCCCACCCTGCACATGGCCGGATGTGAACAGAATATGCTGCTGGAAGCACAAAATGTAGAGAGCATCAATTAAAGGGGTGGGGGAAATCAGCCCCTGAGTATTTCCTCTCAGAGCTGTTCGAACTCCGTCAGCATGGGGGCTCTTCTGACCCCCTTGGGGAAGCCATTCCAAAAGGCTGGTGCCATAGCTGGAAAAAACAACCCAGCTTTGAGTGTTGGCAGATCTAATTCCAGAGGTGAGGGGGCAGAACAAACCAGGCAGAGCTGAGGGGGCAGAACAAACCGGCACACAGATTCGTTTTAGGACCTTGCTTAGCTTCCAAGGTCAGACGAGACCGGGCTAGCCTGGCCCATCTAGGCCAAAACAGCATCTAGTTAATATAAACATTGGGAATATGGGCACAGGTACCTGAAAGTTTGCCTGCTGTGCCGCATGGGTCATTTATGCATGGGTACTTGGGCTCACATTCGCCCCCTGCCTGACTCAGTTGTTCCTTGGAGTTCTGCACGAGTGCTCCGTCCATTAGAAATGACCTCGCTGCCAGCCCTTGCAATGTCCGGGTCTTCCCATTCCTCTTCTTAACCTGACTCTTCCCTCTGCCCTGAGCTCAGCCCAGCTGAAATCCGCGTGCATAAGGCAAAGTACCGGACCCAGAAGCTTAGCTTCTCTCACAGCCATTCACAAAGCAGCGTGTAAAGAGGCAGGGATTCAAATGCTTCCTGCTTCCTGGGAGCTCTTTCTGAGTAAAAGAAAGGCTTTTGAAAACTGAGGCTTGGATTTCTCTCCCCCCCCCTTCACATTGCTCCGTAATTTTTTGTTCTTAAAATTCTTTTTTATGTGGCAATTGGGTTTGTGGGGGGGGGGATTTTCTCTCACCATGAGCACTGCAAAGTAAGCCAATTACAAAGCAGCATGTAAAGGGGTGGGACTTGGTTTGAGTTTTGGAGACTGCTGGTGCAGAGATTCCCAACAGGGAGTGGGTCCAGCCAGCAACGAACCTCAGGCAAAACTCCCATGCATAAATGACCATGGTGAATCTTGCACATAGTCCCTTGACTGTACATGTAGCACTCACATGGTGGAGGAAAATGAGAGCTGCTTGAAATTATTCAGGAAGAGGAAGAGGACCCTATCCCTTTTGATCACAGGCTTTCAAGTCTGGTTCCGTTAAGTTAATGTCAACATACAGGCGGAGGTTGTTTGCTTGCTCTGCTATCACCAGATAACGCACGGGTGGCTGCCGCAAGCTATCCAGGCTGTTTCCCTCACAAAACACATGGTAACTGGAAGCCATATGCCGCTTGCCTGCTCCGATGGGAAGAGAACAGTGAGCGCTGCGTCGGCAAACATAGAAAATCGATTTTCCCCCATCTGTGAAGTTGTAAGCCCAAACCGAAGACAGAGCAATCTCAGCCAGGGCTGTAGCCTATGCCAACTGGGTGGCAAGGCACCCATAACTACCAGGCTGCGCCTCCGAAGACTAAGCAGCGGAGGCGATGAATGGCAGGTTGAAAGCGAAAGACAGCTGAGAGTGCCGTTAACTGTAGCACCAAGGACAGCTCCAGCGCTGGTGGAGCTTTGTGAGTAGCTGCCGGGGTGCTCCCAAAAGGGCCAAGAGGGCAACTGCCCTGAGAGCCGGCATGGTGGTGCAGCGGTTGAGCTCTTTCCAGGAAGAAACAAGTATTATTCCTGTAAAAAGAAACCGTCATTGTTCATGTCTTCTGGGTCACCCCCCTCACCTTTCTCCCAGCCCCTTCTGCCTTCTTTTCTCTCCCCACCCCCGACACAAAGAAAAATAACATTGGAGGCCTCCATTCGCAGAACTCTAATGAGGGATGTCCTTCACTTGAAGCACTTTTCAGCAATGCAATCCTATGTTAACTTCCCTAGGTGTCCCACCTGAGCTTAACAGGGCCGTAGCTCCTTAGAAGACGAGGATGGGATAAAAAGCAAATAAAGAACTAACAGATTTGCCGTGACATTAAATCTCATTGGTTGCACTGAGGCTCAGTGGTAGAGCATCTGCTTGGCATGCAGAAGGTCCCAGGTTCAATCCCCAGCATCTCCAGTTAAAGGGACTAGGCAAGTAGGTGATGTGAAAGACCTCAGCCTGAGACCCTGGAGAGCAGCTGCCAGTTTGAGTAGACAATACTGACTTAGATGGACCAAGGGTCTGATTCAGTATAAGGCTGCTTCATGTGTTCATGTGTACGCCTGAGTCAACAGGCAATCGCCACACACTTTCGAGGAACTGTGAGACCAGCAGCATGGGGAATTCAAGACATGTATGTATGTAAAGTGCAGTCAAGTTGCACCCGAATCATTGCAACCCCAGCAAGGGGCTTTCAAGGCAGGTGAGAAGCAGAGGTGGTTTGCCATTCCTTTCCTCTGCAGAGTCTTTCTTGGTGGTCTCCCTTCCAAGTACCGACCCTGCTTAGTTTCCAAGATCTGACAAGAATGGGTTATACCATGCAGTCTTCCCTCCCATTCCAGGACATAAAGATGGCCAAAGCAAACCAAGAGGAAAGGGGAAAGAAAAGCAGCAAAAGGATGCAAATGTAAAAATACCTGTTAACATACCCATTAACGGCCACTTTGAAGAAACACCGAAAGTTATAAGCAAGTTACACCTAAATGCTTATTTGCATTCAGGCTCTCTTTTTGCACTGGAACTAGAACTGGAATAAACATACCCTAAGTGCTCAACAGAATCAGTCTTTACATTTTCTGAGTTTTTCTTGGTTGCAAATTCCAGGGGGCTAGCTGTTTTTGTCTGTTGCAGCAAAGACAAAGGAAACGCCAGTGTGGCTCTTTAAAGACTAACAGATTCCTTGAAGCATCATATTTGTGGGATAGAGTCCTCTTCATCAGATACATGAAATGAAGCTCAGTAGATAAGTACACAGGTACAAAGAGAAATGGTTAAGGGAAGTTTATAAGGCCAAAAAAGGCTAGAGGTACAGTTTGTGACATTTCTACACAACATTTAAAAGGATAAAAAATTATTACATATATTTGCTGTGGGTGTACACTTTTATATATCTAATGAAGTGAACTCTGAGCCTCTGACTTATGAAAGCTTGTGCTGCAAAAAATGTTGTTTGCCTTTAAGTTCTTAGTGCCCTAAACAGCTCATCCATGAAGGGGTTATCCCAAAGGGAATGTCTCTTTGAGATTGTCCTTCAGTGCTGGTCCAAAGACACTAGGTTTTTTGCCTACAAAACAGGGTTGCTGTATAGTTGTAATGGGTTTTATAAGCTTCTTTGATTGAAACGTGGGGTAAAAATCTTGCAATAAATAAAGGGTACCAGTCAGCCTTAGATGATAGGAACACATAGGAGGCAAGTTTTGTTGTCCTGGGATAGGTTAGGCAAGGGTTTTAACTGTCTATTTCTCTCTTTCCATTCTGACAAAGAGTTTTGTGGAGCTCAAAACCTTGCACACTCTTATCCAACCTAAACTGGGCCATGGAAATGTCTCCTCCAATGCACTTTGTGTTCCCTACCACAGGCTCCTTGACTCCTCAAGCAGAACTTCCTCGAATATGTGAACAGAAACAAACTTACTTTGGTCGGAATCTTGCCACGCATCCACTTCGGAAGCTTTAACACGATGACTCACTGGATCCTTTGGCAAAAATGTGAATCGTCATCTTGTCACCGATGAAAACATGAACCACCTGGGGAAATGCTGTGGGCTGCGAACAAACAGGAAGAAGGTATTTTTTTTCAAAATTGAATTCTAGGGTAGTCACCTGCTTTAAATCATGCATTCGTGTTTGCTAACCCTGCAGTCATGACAATGTCCTTTAAAGACTAAGCAGAAAGGCAAGACGTGTGATTTTGAAACTACAACTTAATAATATAAAGTAAAACAAGTACAAAATACAATTAAAATTTAGATACTTAAAATGAGGGGAAAATGCAGAGGTACATAGCTAATTAATATCAAGTAGAACAAACGCAATATATTATTAAAATTGAAATGCTTAATAATAGCAAAAGCTTGGTAAAATCAGTCTATCAGAAAGCACATACATTAGGTATAAGGATAAATACAGTATGCAGAATATAAATTCCCAATTTGCTTGGCTGCTGTATAGCCTTAAGCAATCTTTGCCTTATTTTCATTGCTAACCAAGCAAATCTGGCCATGCTAGCAGATACGTTAACTATTGTGTCCAATAGAGGAGCGCTAGATGTTGTTTTCCCAGAGATCTGGGGCAGTCTACTAATAATGGAATCAATGGACCTGTGCAGATATGATGAAACTACAACTGTGTTTGGTGTGAATCAGAGCACTCAATCCCAGCATAATGAGATACCTTTCCAGCATGTTCATTTTTTGCCATTCTTGGCATCGAGGTGGAGGAGGGGTATAACTTAGAAGAAGAAGAAGAAGAAGAAGAAGAAGAAGAAGAAGAAGAAGAAGAAGAAGAAGAAGAAGAAGAAGAAGAAGAAGAAGAGGTGGTGGTGGTTTTCATCAAACTGGCTTACAATCACCTTCCCTTCCCCTCCCCACAACAGACACCCTGTGAGGTAGGTGGGGCTGAGAGCTGTGACTAGCCCAAGGTCACCCAGCTGGCTTCATGTGTAGGAGTGGGGAAACCAACCTGGTTCTTCAGATTAGCCTCCACCGCTCATGTGGAGGAGTGGGGAATCAAACCCGGTTCTCCAGATTAGAGTCTGCCACTCCAAACCACCACTCTTAACCACTATACCACGCTGGCTTTCTAACCTATCCTGGGCCAACAAAACAAAAGCCAAGCACTTAGGTCTTTTATGCATGGCCGTTTCACTTTCCATTACCCCTCCAACAACTTCAGGTCTTTGTTTGGATTATGCATGCCATTTCCGACCATCAGAGGTCGCATCACTCTCCCCCTGCATTTCACTGCGTTTTGCCTGCATTTTCAGGGACCTGTTTTATCTCAAATTTAAAAATGTGGGCAAAATGCGGGGAAACCAGGAGGAGAGTGAGGTGACCTCTGATGGTTGGAAACAGTATGCATAAACAAAGTCATTGGTGGGGTGATGGTGAGGGAAACAGCCATGCATAAAAGGCCTTAGAGAAAGTCCTGGATTTGCTCCCATACGTTTCCGATGAACAAGATCTCAGCCTGGCTAAATAGCACCATCCTAAGTAGAAAGAAAGAAGGTGGTTAAGGGGAGACATGATAGAGGTCTATAAAATTAAGCATGGTATGGAGAGAGTGGACAGGGAGAAGCTTTTCTTTCTTGCTTGTAATACTAGAACGCGGGGTCATCTGCTGAAGCTGGAGGGTGGGAGATTCAAAACAGATAAAAGGAAGTAATGCATAGTTAAATTGTGGAACTCCATTCCCCAGGATGTGGTGATGGCTGACAACTTGGAAGGATTTAAGAGGAGAGTAGACATTTTCATGGAGGAGAGAGGTATTCATGGCTACTAGTAAAAATGGATACTAGTCATGATGCATACCTATTCTCTCCAGGATCAGAGGAGCATGCCTATTCTGTTAGATACTTTGGAACATAGGCAGTGTAATGCTGCTGCAGTTTGTGGCACCTGGTTGGCCACTGTGTGAACAGACTGCTGGACTTGATGAGCCTTGGACTGATCCAGCATGGCTTTTCTTATGTCCTTATGTTCTTAGAGTCATACCTTTCTAAGATCATTAATGTCAATGGGCTGAGAAGGGTGAGACTCTACTTAGGATGTCACTGCAAGGTGACCAGAGGATTTTGCTCAATGCCTGAGCATCTGTTTTTCCTGCAGAAGGTCTCGCAGAAGGTCTCGCAGCCCTGGGCCAGCATCTGCCGTTAAAGGAGACCAGGTAACAGGCATTAGGAAAGACATTGGAGGACTACTGCTAGTCAGGGAGCACAACTCTGAGCTAGATGGACCAACGGTCAGACTGTATAAGGAAAGATTGCCAATGTCAGGTTGAAAAATACCTGGAGATTTTGGGGGTGGAGCCTGGGGAGGGCGGGGTTTGGGGAGAGGACCTCAGTGGGGTGTAACGCCAGAGTCCACCTTCCAAAGCAGCAATTTTCTCCAGGGGAATTGATCTCTGTAACCTGGAGATGAGTTGCAATTCTGCGAGATTGTGTGTGTGTGTTAATTGCCATCAAGTCGCTTCTGACTCATGGCAACCCTATGAATCAATGTCCTCCAAAATGTCCTCTCCTTAACAGCCTTGCTCAGATTTTGCAAATTGAGGGCTGTGGCTTCCTTTATTGAGTCAATCCATCTCTTGTTGGGTCTCCCTCTTTTCCTGCTTCCCTCAACCTTTCCTAGCATGACTGCCTTTCCCAGTGACTCTTGTCTTCTCATAATGTGACCAAAATACGATAGCCTCAGTTTAGTCATTTTAGCTTCTAGGGTCAGTTCAGGCTTGATTTGATCTGGAACCCACTGATTTTTTTTTTTTTTTTGGCAGTCCAGGGTATCCATAACACTCTCCTCCAGCACCACATTTCAAAAGAATCCACTTTCTTCCTATCAGCTGTCTTCATTGTGCAGCTTTCACACCCATACATAGTAATAGGGAATACGATGGCATGAATTAACCTGATCTTGGTGGCCAATGACACATCCTTACACTTCAGAATCTTTTCTAGCTCTTTCATGGCTGCCCTTTCCAACCTCAATCACCTTCTGATTTCTTGGCTGCAGTCTCCCTTTTGGGAGATTAGGTCCCACCGTAAGATTGGAAGCCTTAATGAGGTAGGACATGGCTGTCACAATGCAGAGGCTACAGCAATCAAAAGTAGCGGGGTGTCTGTCCCTGTGCAAGAAGTGCCCTTTCCTCATGTTTCCTTGTTCCTCAGCAACAACCTTATATTAAATATAAGTTTTGGGATGTCTCCCACCCAACAAGTTTGCTTGGGGCATCCATGGGGTTGCCACCTCTTGGTGGGGCCTGGAGACCTCCCAGAATTACACCTTATCTCCAAACTACAAGAGATCAGTTCCACAGGAGTCAAGGACAGTCCTGGGGGGGGGTTCTATTTCATTACACCCCTGCTGAGCTCCTTCTTCCCCAAATGCCACCCCCCGAGGCTCTGCCCCAAATCTCTAGGTATTTACCAAGATGGAGATGGCAACCCTAGGCATCCATCTCAGGAGCCTATGGCCTCTTCTCCCAAACCCAGAAACATGCCAAAGATGTTTACTTCAGCAACTTTTTGATGGGATGTTGTGAAGGAAGAGGATACTTGGGGATCTGGCCCCTTCTCTTGGCGGCAGCAGAACAACCAAGACCAAATGAACTGTTTTTGGCCCGTCAAGTATGTGTGTGTCTTTTAAACGGCTTCCAAATCCAGTCTCCCACACTGCTAGGGAGATTCCTTTGAAAAAGCTAATGACTCAAAAGTAACTTTCAGATCACCTCAAACACAACTCTTTTTAGCGTAGGATTGCCAACCTCCAGGTACTAGCTGGAGATCTCCCACTATTACAACTGATCTCCAGCCAACGGAGATCAGTTCCCCTGAAGAAAATGGCTGCTTTGGCAATTGGACTCCATGGCATCGAAGTCCCTCCCCTCCCCAAACCCTGCCCTCCTCAGGCTCTGCCCCAAAAACCTCCCGCCTGTGACAAGGAGGGACCCGGCAACTCTATTTTAGCAGAAGGAAAACTGAGAAAAAAAGGGCAGCAAAGGAGAGAGCGGCCATTCTCATGTTGAGATGGAAAGCAAGCATGATGTTTTGGAAGGATCTTTCAATAGGGATGGACTGGCCATTTTACTTACAGGAAAGGTTCCCAGTGGCCACTGCCCTGCTGGGCTATTGGCAGCCAGGAACAAAGAGAGGCAAGCCCCTGCTTAGCACAGCATGGGCCACCCAGCCTGGTTTTCTCCAGGGCCATTTTCACTTTCCTTTCCTTGCCTGCTTTTGATATAGGAAGAATTGCCAACTTTGATCCACTGGCCATCCAAAGCTTGGCATAGGGCACTAAAATCTTCTACAGGTCCCTCCCCACAAAGCATAATGTGAAGCTTTGACATTAGGGGGTGGTCTGTGAGCGTGTGTGTGTGTGTGTGTGTGTAAAGTGCTGTCAACTCACAGCCGACTCATGGCAACCCCTTATGGGGTTTTCAAGGCAAGAGACTAACAGAAGTGATTTCCATTGCCTTCCTCTGTGTAGCGACCCTGGTATTCCTTGGCGGTCTCCCATCCAAATACTAACCAGGGCTGACCCTGCTTAGCTTCTGAGATCTGATGAGATCAGGCTAGCCTGGGCCATCAAGGTCAGGTTGGGGGATTGTCTAGGCAACCCAAAATAATGAACAAACTCTCGCAAGGTGTTCCTGCAAGATCTTAGATGGCAAGGAATTCAATGGCTCCTTGACATCATTTTAGTTTTTTTATACCCCCCCCCCCCCAGTTGTTTAAAACAATTAGGATTTTTTGCATATATGAGGGGGGTTTTATAGGCTTGCAGAAACCTTTATCCTAGCACTGGGTAGCCCCCTTGTGTGGATTTTTTTATCCTCCAAAAGGAATCGCACAATGCTATTAGATATATAGCTCAATACATTCCTTTTTAGCATGTGCTTGTCACGCTAAATATGCCTTGAGAGATCCATGATTAGGATCTCACAGTTTTCAAACAAACTAATTTAAATTGTGCCCTCAACAAAGTTGTAGTTTGCCCTTGGGGTTTCCTCCCTCTCCCTCTTTACAGAACTAATTTTACATTTGGAGAGGCCTCTTAAATTGCTGTGGAAACGTGTGTGAGGAAGGGGCTAAAAGCCCCTTACTCTAGAAACCCTTCCCCAATTTTCAAAGCTTCTTAAATGTAGAAGTAATCAAGGATCTCCTATGTCAAATCTAGTTGGACTTGGAGTTTCATAGGTGCCTGTGATCAGGGCTTGGCTTAGACATGTATGTTAATACATTGATGACAGCAGTATCAGGTAAGAAGTTGCGTGTATGAATGGTCTTCATATCACAGGTGGCACTTCCATATTTATTTATTTATTTATTTATGAATGGACAGACGTGGTTCAATAAGATAGCTGCACTTTTGATATGTTAACGCTTTATGCATTGTATTTATGGGGTCTTTTTGCATATCATTTACAAAAGAACACCTGTATTTATAAAATCTGTAAAGGGACCAATGATGAAGGCAGTAGTTGAACATGTTTGGTCTTTTATGGTTTATAACAGGAATGTTCCACAGATTGTAGATATTTAATTCTTTTTTCTTTTTTTTGCCGTCAAGTCACAGCTGACGTTTGATGAGCCCATAGGGTTTTCAAAGCAAGGGACATTCAAAGGTAGTTTGCCATTGCCTGCCTCCGTGTCACGCCCCTGGAGGTCTCCCATCCAAATTCTTGCCCAGGGCCAAGGCTGAGAGTGTGACCGGCCCAAGGTCACCCAGCAAGTTTCCATAGCAAACCTGGGTTTCCCAGATCCTATTCCAACACCTTAACCACTACCCCACGCTGGCTCTCACAATTCATTTATTAAAGAATATTTAAATTGTTTCGATTATATTTTCTTCAAAGAGCAGATCTGATTAGTGCTTACATCTTTTCTGTTCAATGTTTTCCAGCTTAGGTCAAATCTCCACTCTGCCATGATGCTTTTTGGGTGACCTGGAGTCAGTCACTGTCCCTCAGATTAACCTACTTCACTAGGTTGTTGTGAAGAGGGAAGAGGGAAAAGAGGGGGAAGAGCCATGTAAACCATCCAGAGCTCCTTGAAAGAAAATGGAATACAATTATGAGAGAGAATGCTAAGCTGAGAGAAGGACTAAACATGCAGTTTTTCAAAGCCAGACTGCAATTTTCAGCCGTCACAAAGGTGCCAATTTAGGACCATTAAGTGCTTGTTTTCATTAGGATACGAGCTGTCCAGAAATCTCATTTTCTTAACAATGTAGGCAAACCCTACTTTAGCCTGAAAGGAACGGAACTGCTTTTCCGTGCCACAACGTAAATAAAAGAAAATAGCAGGGAAACCTGACAGGACAATAACAAAGTGATCAGTGGCAGGGACGGTGGCCAGAACGCGCGAAAGCTTTTAATTCTTTTCACCAGAAGCCAATGAAAGGGTGTCGGGCAGGACAGTCCTTTCAATGCAATGACCAGACATAAAAGAGAAGCAACTGGCCAGGCAGGAAGGCTGGCCCCAAGCCACCAAAGACATTGCAATAATAATAATGATAATATCATTCCACATAATAGCACATGGCACAAAAGGACTGGCTGCTTCCGTGCTCCTATTAGAGGGTTGAAATGATCTTTATGAGCTTCTGAACATGCTGTTTGGTAATGCATTAGATGGACGCTTTCCTAGCTCTATACAACCAAGCCAAGAAATGTTCAGGTGGGAGGCTATCCACCCCATAATAGTAGAGGAGTTCCACCTGTTGAGCAGCAAAGACAATGCCAAGAGAGAACATTCTATCCCACTCTAACTTAGCTCCTCTTTTGGAAAATGTTCTTTGTTTAGTAAAATACTTATAATCCCACAGCATGCGAATACAATGCAAACAAGACTATGATGCTAACAGCAGAAAGTGGAGAATGGATACCACTGACAAAACTGGAGATAAATATAAAAACAGAAATGTGAACATTTTCTCATTCCTTCCTATCGTGATGTACTGGTTAAGAGCGGTGGTTTGGAGCGGTGGACTCTGATCTGAAGAACCGGGTTTGATTCCCCACTCCTCCACAGGAACGGTGGAGGCTTATCTGGTGAACTGGATTTGTTTCCCCACTCCTACACTTGAAGCCAGCTGGGTGGCCTTGGGCTAGTCACAGCTCTCGCCTCCCCACCAACCTCACAGGGTGTCTGTTGTGGGGAGGGGAGGGGAAGGGAAGGTGATTGTAAGCTGGTTTGATTCTTCCTTAAGTGGTAGAGAAAGTCAGCATATAAAAACCAACTCCTCCTCTTCCTCCTCCTTCTTTGCCACCGCCGCTAACATGCATCAAATTCTAAGTGCTGGGAATCGCTTTGGGGAATGATTTTTGCCTGAAGACTGGGATGAAAATAGAACCTAGGGCAAGAGAGCTCCGGAAAGGAGCTTCCCCACTGGAACAGCAACCCTTGACCCTGCCAAAAGAACAAGCAGTACAGCGGTGCTAGGATATGGTCACCACCGGTGCAAGAGCATCTACAGATGCCCAAGCGAGAATGATATAAAATTAATTAATTAATAATATAAAAATTAATGATATGCAGAGATGAATAGAAATAATTATAGAAATTACAGATATAGTAAAACTAGTTTATATATTTCATTTATTGTTTCATATATGACACACTTGACCATTAGTTGAGCTATTTTTTAATTTGTACTCTTTGAAATATCAAGATTTAATTTTTTTAAATATGTATAGTCATGCTTATTTTATTCTCTTAAATCATACCCTCAGTTTGAGTTTGCCTGGTATCTTCATGCGTAGTAGTAATCTCAGTTTTATCTGTATTATTCACTTTATCAATTCTATCAATTCTATCTATCTATCTATCTATCTATCTATCTATCTATCTATCTATCTATCTATCTATCTATCTATCTATCTAAAAGACAGGCTCGGCCAAAGCAGTGTGACCAACCCTACAAGGCAGGGAGCTGGGTGGCGCCAAAGACAATCCCACTTGCTTCCCCTCGAGAAAGGCCTTTTCCAACATTTGCCACCTGAGAATCTAAACACTTCAGCGAAATACTCTGCCACTGAACCCCAACTTCTATAGCAGGGGTCAACCTTTTGGGGCCTGTGGGCACCTTTGGAATTCTGATACCGGGGTGGTGGATGCAACCACAAAGTGGCTGCCACAGGAGGCAGAACCAACCACATACAGAGAATGCCCAAGTGCAGCGGAAAAGAGGGGTAATTTTTTTTTAATGCACTGGGAAAGAGATGTCAGAGAGAATGAAGCCGACACTCTGGTGTCAACTGCCTCTGAAGCACTGTTTTAAAAATCTGCACAGCCAATCAGATCTTCAGGAGCTAGTCAGAAGCCCTGAAGGGCAAGAGCCCCACCTGTCCGCGCCCACTTTCAAAAACACTTGGTGGGCTCCAAGAAATGCGTCAGCAGGCATCATGGCACCCACGGGCCCATGTTGGGGATCCATTCTCTATAGCATAACACAGGCAATCCTGCATTATGCTGCTCCAGACCACTGATCCATCTAGAAACATCTGTTTCATGTATCTGAAACTGCTCCCAATTTTCCGAGTGAAAAACTCGAAAAAGGTTTAATGGGTCCTTGAGAAAAAGACTTGTAAAATGCGCTTGTAAACACACATATCGGTGTCTGCCCTTCTTTCCCATTAATAACCCTTCCTACATTACAAGGTGGGATTTACTCCTCATGGGAGGTGGCTCTTTAAACAGATGACGGTTTAGGATCTGTCCCCCCCCCCCCATGAAAATTACTTTTCCCAGTCTTCTCTAGCATGACTTCATCCTGGGAACTGTAGTTTTTGCAGTATATGGAACTGAACTGAAAGACTGGAAAAATCATCCCCAGTAATGCCAGAAATCCCAAAAGTTCTGAGCATGAGCTACCATTAGCTATTGGCTTGCTACCCATGAGAATGCTATCGATTATGCAGACACCAAAGCACTAAAAAATAAGCTCTTTTTAGATTGCAGACAAATCATCAATATGAGGGAATGGGGTACTCAGTCCAAGGAAAGGCATGCTGCCAGCCAAGGTATGTATAATTTTTGAGGACATAGTTTTCAAGGTTCACAGCATTGTATGCTAAGTGACGTCGCACCCTGTCATAGGGAGCTACTGAAAGAAAGTGGTCTAGAAAACTGCAGCATTCATGCAGATGGGTCACAGGTTACTCTTTGGATCACTGTAACCTTTTCTAGCCGAGCGTTACTAACAGCCCATTCCTGAAATTTGGGCTGAAAGGCCTTAGGAGGCCAACGCTGGCCTCTGCCAGTGCAGGGGCCCACACCACCGGCACCCGGAAGGTGCATGCTGGCGTGAGTGGCCCAAGTGCCATCGTGCAAGCCCGGACGCCGGTCCTTGGCCATAGCCACGGCAGCACTGGGCCTAGACGCCGCCGCAGCCTGCTGCTGGCCTCCAGACGCTGCCTCCCGGGGCGTTCCGGCGCCGGGGTGGGGGGCGACATTAGTCGGCCTCCCGAGCCGTTTCGGCTTGGGAACGTCCCTTTTTGTTTTTTCAAAGTTACGCCAGCAAAAAGCTCCCATGCAACCCTATGAGGGTTGCACGGGTTTTTGCCGCCAGGTAGAGGTTTAGGAGGCAACACCGCTGGGTTGCCTCCTAAAACCAGCACAGGCATTCCTTTCATGAATGCACTGTAATTTGGGAACTTATGGTACAAAAGTGTGTGGAGCCTGCTACAGAGCATAGCTTCAATGAAAGGGGTTAGACATATTGAACACATGAACTTATGAACACATGAAGCTGCCTTATACTGAACCAGACCTTTGGTCCATCAAAGTCAGTATTGTCTACTCTGACTGGCAGCGGTCCATGCTAGGAGTTATGATAGTTCGATGGAACCTCCATGTCCAGAGGCAGTGTATCTTAAAATACCAATTACCAGACATAACAGAGGGAGGCTTTGGCCTCTATATGTCTTGCTTGTGGGCTTTCTGGAGCATCTGGTTTATCACAGGCAAACAGGGCACTGGATTAGATTCAGAACTGGTACAATCCAGCAAAGCTTTTTGTATTTTTAAAAAATTTTAATTTAATTTTATTCAATTTATACCCCACCCTTCCCCAACACAAGTTGGTGTCAGGGTGGCTTCCAACAAAGAATCAAATAATAATCAATCATATACTTATAATACAATCATCCCTATTAAAACAAAACTCTTCCTGTTAAAAACATAATATACTGTTTGATTCCTCTTTCCGCTCCAGTAGGGCTCTTTTTAAGTTTTCTAGTTAACAGAACTGACCTGGGTGGCCCAGGCTAGCCTGATTGTGTCCTGGTTAGTCCTGGTTAGTACTTGGATGGGAGACCACCAGGCAAGACCAGAGTCGCTACACAGAGGCAGGTGATGGCAAACCACCTCTTTGGCTCTTGCCTTGAAAACCCCACGAGGGGTCGCCAAGAATCAACTGTTACTTGAGGGCACTTTACACTCACACCAAGTGGTAATGGAAATATGCTCCCTTCCCCCCCACGGAAACAAATCTAGCCTGTGATCTCATAATAAAACTATATTGCTTTGGCTGAAGTGTATCAGGGGACAGGATCGATGCCACAACCAAAGAATCACACCGTCACTACTTTTCCTATGCCCGGAATGGATGGAAATGTCTCTGTTGACGTTCTTGCTGTGCTGCCGAAAGAAGGGGAGACAGTGATGGATGGAGGCTAAATGAGGAGCGTTGCCCAGATACATGTAGCAAAGGCTTTCCCTCCTCCGGCATAAATGAAGACTGCAAAGTGATTCCCAGCAGCTCCTATGTGAGGGCGTGGTGCTTCCTGATCGCCGTGCGTGCATGTTAAGCAAAGAATCGCTACAGCACTTCAATGACATCCTGCCAGTCAGCCGGGCTTATTCACAAAACCCCTCTGAGTCAAAGTGGCTGCCAGTCACCACGCGCGGAGCTGACAGCTCAGCCAGAAACCCATTTCCAGCTGCGTTAGGCTCGCTTCATTCATTAAAACAGCAGAGCGGGAGCCATTTACCTCGGCTTCGGCCCACACGCGAAAGCCCCCACACTGTGAACACAGGAAGCTGCCTTATCCTGATCTATCAAGGTTCGTGTCATCTCCTCTGGCTGGCAGAGGATCTCCAGGAACGTAAGACCCTTAGAAAGGCCATGCTGGATCAGAGCAAGGCCCATCAAGTCCAGCAGTCTGTTCACACAGTGGCCAACCAGGGGCCTCTAGGAAGCCCACAAATAAGATGACTGCAGCTCCTCCCCACCGGCCAAGTTCAGGGGGGCTCAAGACCCTCAGCCCCCCCTCCCATAGTTTACGCCTATGGTATGCATCATGACTATTATCCATTTTGACTAGTAGCCACGGATAGCCCTCCATGAACTTGTCCACTCCTCTCTTCAAGCCTTCCAAGTTGGCAGCCAGCACCACATCCTGGGGCAGGGAATTCCACAATTTAACTATGCGTTGTGTGAAGAAATACTTCCTTTTATCAGTTTTATCAGTTTATCTCTCACCCTCCATCTTCAGCAGATGACCCTGTGTTCTGGTATTATGAGAGAGGGGGAAAGCTTCCCCCTGTCCCTGTCCCTCTATCATGTCTCCCCTTAACCATCTTCTTTCCAAGCTAAACAGCCCTAAGTGTTTTAACCGCTCCTCTTAGGGCAGTAGCTCTAGTCCCATGATCGTTCTGGAAGGGGCCGGGGCCATGGCTCTGTGGCAAGAGCAACGGTTTTTGCAGGCACAAGGTCCCAGGTTCAATCCCTGGCATCTTCATCTTGATGGATCAAGAAACAGGTCATGTGAAAGACCTCTCCCTGAGACCCTGGGGAGCAGCTGCCAGCCAGAGTGGAGAACGCTGAGCTTGATAGACTGATGGCCTGACTTAATATGACAGCTTCCTGTGTCCACCTGGCTGCTGTAATGTCTAGGGGATAGCACCCAGGAATGGGGCAAATCATGTAGGGCAGGGGAGTCGAACTCAATTGTTATGAGGGCCAGTCAGTGCCGGATTTACGTATAAGCTAAACAAGCTATAGCTTAGGGCCCCACTCTCTTGGGGCCCCCCAAAAAATTTAAAGGAAAAAAACCCTGGATGTACATTTCCAATATATAAGATAAAAAAAAACAAATAAAATAAATCCTACATACATCAACAGTGTTTTGTGTTGTGTAGGCTCCTATGATGTAAATAATGGGCCCCACCTGCTAGCCTGCTCCCTAAAATATCACTGGTTTGCTCATTTCTATATATAGGGTCCATAAATTAATATAGCATATATTCAACACAAAAAACAGTGACAATTTGTTGTTGACAAAGGACAGCTGGACATATAAAGGGCCCCATTACCTTCAATAGCTTAGGGCCTCATCAAACCTAAATCCGGCCCTGGGGCCAGTTATGACATAAATGTCGTTTGGTCGGGCCATGCCTCACCAGCCCAGATTGAGAGTGAGGAGGGGGCAGATGGCTCACAGGCTAGATTAGAGCTCTCAAGGGGCTGGATCTGGCCTACAGGCCTTATATTTAACACCCCTGATGAAAGTCCTTCCTACACAATCGCTGTGATGGGTGTGTCTGTAAAGTGCCATCAAGTCTCAGCCAACTTATGGTGTCCCAATAGGGTTTTTATGGCAAGAGGCCTACAGAGAACACATGAACACACATGAAGCTGCCTTATACTGAATCAGGCCCTTGGTCCATCAAGGTCAATATTGTCTACTGTGACTGGCAGCGGCTCTCCAGGGACTTAATTGAGGTCTTTCATATCACCTCCTACCAGGTCATTTAACTGGAGATGCCAGGGATTGAACATGGGATCTTCTGCATGCCAAGCAGATGCTCTACCTCTGAGCCACAGCCCCCCCCCCAGTTTGCCATTGCCTTCCTCTGCATAGTGACCCTGGTATTACTTGGTGATCTCCCATCCAATTAGTAACAGATGGGAGGAATCATGAGGGTTGGATTTATATAACAGGCCAACTCACAAGATCTAACAGCATGATGTGAAGCCATGGCTAAGAACCTCTTGCGCTGTATAGGCTTACTAAGAGTAAGGCTAAGTTACAGGTCATCGGCTTTCAAATTTAAAAAGCCGATGACCTGTAGCAGGTTCCTCTGAGTATGCACGGAGTTTCTTGCAGTAACAAGATTTTAGAGGAGTCTTTAACCCCTACCCAACCATCTGTGGTCCCAGTTTCTGCTGAAGACTGAAGACCAGGGAAAATCTCAAATGTATGGGCTAAGGCAGTCATCCTGGATCATAAAGACTATTCCCTAGAATGTCCCTTTGGCCTCCTGGCCATGACAATTCTGTTACCAAGCATTCTGGGACAGGAAAGTAGAGTCCAGCAATGGCAGGCATCAATCAGTGGTGTAAATGGAAGGGGGGACCTGCCGGTAAGCTGTGCCTAAAGCTTAGCTCTTTGGGTTGGGTACTCCTCAGATCTGCTTTTGGTTCTGGGCATAATGCAAAGTGCTGGTTCTTAACTGTAAGGCCCCAAAAGGCTTGAGACAGGGTACCTGAAGGTCCGTTTCCTCCCACATAGTCCAGTTTGCCAGTTAAGATCTGCTCCTTCCAAGCCTGTTTTCAGAGGTGAGGTAGGTGAGAACTAGAGACAGGGCATTTTCAGTGTTGGCACCTTGTCTGTGGAATGAAGCCTGCCTGGCACCTATCTTACTTTTCTTTAGGTGCTAGGCCAGAATATTTCCTTTAAGACTTTTAACTGAACCCCCACCCCCAAGCTATTTTATGTTCCACTCTGAGCCTGGAGACTGTTTTATTGATATCATTTTAGATTGCTCTGTTTGTTTTATGCCACTTTTATGCCCAGGTTGCCTTTTATTGATTTGTTTCTTGGCTTGTTTTGTTTTTGCTTTAATTCTGAGCCATCTCAAGCAGCTCCTGCAGAGGTGGCACACAAACTCCCAAAATAAATAAATAAGTGTGCCAGTATACATATTAGGGTTGGCAGAGAGCCCAGAGGAAAATGTCCTGTCCCTTTAATAGAGGCTTAATGTGTGGAAATGGGCAGCTGAAGCTTTTCACGGCATGGAGGTAAATAACATCCCCTGGTAAATAACAGCCAAGTAAGTCTCTGTGAAAAGGACAGGGCATTTTTCTTCAGGCCTCTTAGCAACCCTATGTACATTCCAGTCATGCAATTTGTACGAGAGGTGCAATTAGGCTGTTAGTTGACACATTCAGGTAGCGGCAACCAGTGATCCGGATAAAGCAGTACAGCACACCACTCAGAGCATGGAGATGGCCTTTTCAAAAGGCAGACTCCTTTCTTATTGAGACACCCGGGTACTTGGAACCCCCTTTCACAAACTATAAGATCCAGGACTGTTCCTATAATTAACTCTATCAGTGGTGGTGGTGGAGAGTTTTACGGATACTGTGGACCGCCAAAAAGGCCAAGCAGTGGGTTCTAGATCAAATCAAGCCTGAACTTTCCCTAGAAGCTAAAATGACTCAACTGAGGCTGTCTTGCTTTGGTCACATTCTGAGAAGACTCGACTCACTGGAAAAGACAATAATGCTAGGAAGAGTTGAAGGTAGCAGGAAAAAGGGACCACCCAACATGAGATGGATTGACTTTACAAAGGAAGCCACGGCCCTCAGTTTGCAAGACCTGAGCAAGGCTGTTTAACGATAGGATGTTTTGGAGGACATTGATTCATAGGGTCGCCATGAGTCGGAAGCTACTTGACGGCTCTTATCACACACACACATCAGCCTCACAATTAGTTGTATCCTATTTGTCTGAATCTGGAGGGCATCAACTTAGAGCCAAGAGGGCAAATTGAATTTCACCCATTATTTAAAAAAAGTAGTTGATCACATGTTTGCACTCTTTCTGTTCTTTGCCTCCACAGTCAAAGAATGTGTGGGGAAAGCCAGGGGCAGTGGTTTATAGGGTGGTAACGACACATTAAGGAGCCCCATGGCACAGAGTGGTAAGCTGCAGTCCAAGCTTTGCTCACAACCTGAGTTCAATCCTGGCAGAAGTCGGTTTCAGATAGATGGCTCAAGGTGGACTCAGCCTTCCATCCTTGAGGTTGGTAATATGAGTACCAAGCTTGCTGGGGGCAAAGTGTAGATGACTGGGGAAGGCAATGGCAAACCACCCCGTAAAAATAGTCTGCCTAGTAAACATCGGGATGTGACATCACCCCATGGGTCAGTAATGACCCGGTGCTTGCACAACTTTTACGTTTTAACAACACATTGCTAGCCATCATTCATATGTGCAAACAAAAGAGTAGAAAATGATATGTAAACAAAGACACTTTACTTAACAACACTACATCCTCAAAGACCTTGTTTTGTATCATTCAATTAAAGTATTCAATATCTAAGGGATAAATAGTGATGGGACTTTGAATTTCACAATACAGTCTTGAACACACAGTTTACAAACAAAATGAATCCCTAAGTTCGTACTTCAATGACTTGAGAGACATAATAGCTTGTGACTCATAATTATTAAACATTTACGCAATTATCTATCTGTTGTTTTCGAATACAAAGTTCTTATTCACCCTTATTCTCATTCATTGTTGTGGGGAGGAGAAGCAGTTAATAGAAGCAATAATAGAAAAGCACTTAAAAATAACATCAAAGCACTCTAAATAATAATAAAGCACTACTGATAGCTAAGCTCTTTGCAGAAATTTAAGAATGATTCTTCCCCTGTTTAGTCTCATGTTTGTCCTTTCCTCTTTCCACAATGCTGGCCCTGAATAACATTTGAGGTTGTAAGCTCCTCAGGGCCCAGGGGCCTATCATTTTGGTATGCAGTAATATTATACAATACTGTAGCCCCCTAGCAAATTTATCGTCTTAATCCAGAAAAGACAGAAGTGCTGTGGACTGAGACTGAAATCAACTCAGGAAAAAGTATACAGCTGTTCTGGATATAGTTACGCTGCCAACAGAATATCAAGTTTTCAATCTGGAGGTGTTCCTGGATCCACCAGTGTCTCAAATAAGCAAGTCCTGGAGATAGCCAGGAGCGGCTATTGCCAGTTTAGGATGATTCAACGACTATAGTCATTCCTAGGAAAAAAGTGCCACTGTCACAAATGACCTGGTAAACATGTAGCTGTAATGTGGGGGGGGGGGGGGCTGTCCTTGAAGACTGTCTGGAATCTTCAGTTAGTACAAAATACGGCAATTTGGATTTTAACAGGGGTCCCCCACACTGAAACTATAAGACCAGGGCAGTCTTCTTGTCTGTTTTGGAGCCTTGTTTAAAGTGTGATTGTTTACCTGCCAAGTCTGAAACAGCATCACTCCAAAGTACCTGAAGTCAGGGGTGGTGTTATTCATTGGGCAGCCTGGGCAACTGCCTGGGGTTCCAGACTGGACTCCCTGACAACTATTTTTACTAGTTGTGTGTGTGTGTAAAGTGCTGTCAAGTCGCAGCTGACCTATGGCAACCCAGCAGAGTTTTCAAGGCAAGAGACTAACAGAGGTGGTTTGACATTGCTTGCCTCAACCCTGGTCTTCCTTGGTGGTCTCCCATCCAAATACTAACCAGGGCTGACCCTGCTTAGCTTCTGAGATCTGACGAGATCAGGCTAGCCTGGGCCATCCAGGTCAGGGTATTTTACTAGTTCGAGCTAGAGAATGTTGCTTTTTTGAGTTCAATACAATTCCCTCACACTGAGAGGTAAACTTAAACTAGAGAGGTGGTGGCGAACCTATGGCACGCGTGCCAGAGGAAGCACTCAGAGCCCTCTCTGTGGGCACGCGCGCCGTCACCCCAACACAGAAAAGCAGCCCCAGCAGCAGGAGAGGCGGTGGGAGGGATCCCCCGAGCTGCCTCATGGTGGCGACCCCTGCCCACAGCCCTGGCTCTTACACCGGGCAGCCTCTCTCCTTCTTTTGGCAGCCACGAGGGGAGGGGGGGGAGAAAGTTGAGCTCCCCGGGTCCTCTCGCCGTCGCCGGGGCACCTGCAAGCTTCCCTCTCTCTCCCCCTCAGCGGTGCAGGGTGACCTTGCTGCACCCATCCCCCAGGTGGCGGGGCCAACCGGGATGACTGGCGGAGTGTCCGGGCTCTCCTCGAGCGGGAGCCACCCCGCCGCTCCTGCTTTGTGCCACCAGCGTCTGTCCTGCACGGTGCCAGCGGCGGCGAGACTGGAGCTGGCTCTGGCTGCCTGTGCCGCCCCTGGCCCTGCCCTCGGAGGAGGAGTCCCGGCGGGGCAACCTCCGCCCTCACTTCTCACCCCAAACTGCTGCTGCTTGCGCGGCCTGGCCAACTTCCCTGAGGCTGCAGTAAGTGGGCGATCCTGAGGTAACAGGGCGACGTCGCCTTGCTTTCCTGCCTTCACAGGGATTCCTCCCCTGGTACGATTGCCAAAGATAGGACTTTTTGGAGGACTTTGATTCATAGGCACTTAACACACACACACACACACAATTGCCAACCTCCAGTTGGGGCCTGGGAATCTCCCGGGATTACAACTGACCGCCGCTCTACACAGATCAGTTCCCTCCCCAAACTCCGCTGTCACCCAGATCTCCAGGAATTTCCCGGCCTGGAGTTAGCAACTGTATTCAGGTTAAATTGGCATGTTGGCACTTTGCGATAAATAAGTGGATTTTGGGTTGCAGTTTGGGCACTCGGTCTCTAAAAGGTTCACCATCACTGAACTAGAGGTTACATTCCTATCCATTTTCTTTTCTATAGTAATAACTCAGTTTTCTGTATTGTGATGGTGTAGCGGTTAAATTGTCAGATGAGGATCTGGAAAGCCCAGGTTCGAATCCCTACTCTGCCACGGAAGCTTGCTGGGTGACGTTGGGCCAGTCGCACACACTCGGCCTAACCTACCTCACAGGGTTGTTGTGAGGATGAAATGGAGGAGAAGAAAATCATGTAAGCTGCTTTGGGTCCCACTCCCCATTGGGGGAAAAGGCGGAGTATCAATGAAAAATAAATAAATAAAATTGTTTTGATGAATCATGGAGAATACAATTAAGTCCACACTCAAACTGGGGCACAGTTTTGAAGGGATATACACAGTGAAAGTTGGACACTTTATTCTGCTTCAGTGGGTGGGTGCAAATAAGGGGAATTTGGGGGTCCCATCCTTGACTCCAGCCAAGGGACCCAGAATCTCTGCCAGAGGGGCCATCTCCACTCACGAACACATGAAGCTGCCTCATACTGAATCAGACCCTTGGTCCATCAAAGTCAGTATTGTCTACTCAGACGGGCAGCGGCTCTCCAGTGTCTCAGGCAGAGGTCTTTCATATCACCTACTTGCCTAGTCCCTTTATCTGGAGATGCTGGGGATTGAACCTGGGATCTTCTGCATGCCAAGCAGATGCTCTACCACTGAGCCATGGCCCCTCCCTCATATGAACCTGTTTGGTTTTTGAGGCCAGGTAGCCATGTCTAGTTGCAGGAGCAGGCGACACACGAGATAAGGCCAGCAGGAACTTGTAAAGGAGCTTTTTGGCTGCCACCCTCTGAGTTCAGGAACTCCTTCACACCCAGAAGTGTGATTGACATCTTGGAGAAGGAGTGCCATGAAAGGGGCTGTGGCTCAGTGGTAGAGCCTCTGCTTGGCATGCAGAAGGTCCCAGGTTCAATCCCCGGCATCTCCAGTTAAAGGTACTAGGCAAGTAGGTGATGTGAAAGACCTCTGCCTGAGACTCTGGAGAACCACTGCCGATCTGAGTAGACAATACTGACTTGGATGGACCAAGGGTCTGATTCAGCAGAAGGCAGCTTCATGTGTTCATGTGTGTTTAAATTATGCTCTTTACAGATTCTTAGGGGCAAGCTTTTCTAGCATCAAAAGTGAAGCTTTAAAAAAAATTTAAAAGAGCTTTCAGTTTGAGTTGGTTGATCGAGGGTGTGAGTTTCATCCTCCCATTTTTGCTTCAGGTAAAAAGGTGACTCTACCATAGGAGCCCTGTGGCGCAGAGTGGTAAGCTATTGCAGTCCAAGCTCTGCTCACTACCTTAGTTCGATCCCAACAAAAGTTGGTTTCAGGTAGCCAGCTCGAGGTTGGCCATCCTTCCATCCTTCTGAGGTTGGTAAAATGAGTACCTAGCTTGCTGGGGTAAAGGGAAGATGACTGGGGAAGGCACTGGCAACCCCCCCCCTTAAAACAAATGCCTAGTAAACGTCAGGATGTGACGTCACCCCATGGGTCAGGAATGACCGGTGCTTGCACAGGGGACCTTTACCTTTTTAAAAAGGTGACTGAGACCAGCACTCATTGGAAAGTGGGGGCAAAGATTCTGTGTGCAGCATCCAAAAACTTGGGTTTTTTATTGGCATTCTTTCCTTAAGTTCTAAAACTATTCATACTTTCAAATCTCGCCATTCATTTCTTTATTTAGATATTTATATTTATTTGTTTAAAACATTTGTTAGCATCTCATCTCCCTTGTGGAACTCAGAGCAGCCTAAATATAAATAAAACTTTATAAAAAACACAACTGAAAAAACAATGATAACACCTTTAAAAGTCACAGATTAAAAACTGATTAGGACTGCCGATAATAAAAGTCAAATCAGTCAAATGCAGAGCTAAATAAAACTTTCTTCAACTGCCTCCTGAAGATCACCAGCGAGGGGGCCAGGTGCACCTGCCTGGGGAGGTTGTTCCATAATTGTGGGGCTACCACGGAAAAGGCCCTCTCCCGTGCACCCACCAAATGAGCCTCTTTAATTGATGGGACAATCAAGAGGGCATCTCCCTGTGATCTTAATTCCCAGGCAAGAACATATGGGAGAAGACGGTCCTTCAGATACCCTGGTCCCAAGCTGTATAGGTAGGCCTTTAAAGGACAAAACCAACACCTTGAACTGGCTCAGAGGCACAGCAGTAGCCAGTAGCCAATTGCAGTAATATCAGGGTCATGTGCTCCCAATAGCTGGCCCCATTTAGCAGTCTAGCCACAGCATTCTGCATTAACTGTAGCTTCTGAACACTCTTCAAGGGTAGACCCAAGTAGAGTGCATTGCAGTAGCCCAGTCTAGGTGTAACTAAGACATGAGTGCAAATACATTCCGAGCCCCCACAGCCACCTGGTTTTTTAAGATGACTGCTGTGTCAAGCAGCACTCCCACGCTGTTCAAGGGGAGTATAATCTCATCCAATACTGGAAAGATCTGAAGTCCCTGGTCTGCCTTTCCACTATCTACTACTCTGCTTTTCCTTCCAATGGGGACCCAAAGCGGCTTTCAACATTTCACCCTCTTCCATTTTTTTCCTCACAACAACCCTGGGAGGTAGGCAGGCAGAGAGAAAGACTGGCCCCATGTCACCCGACAGGTTTCCATGGCAGAGTGAGATTTGGAAGCTGGCTCTCCCAGATCCCACTCTGACACTCTAACCACTGTGCCACAGCCTTCCTCCAAGGAGTTTAGAGTGACACACATGTGTTATCTTTACAACAACCCTAAAAGGTAGGGGGGGCTAAGAATGGCAAAGATCTCCCAGTGAGTTTGTGGCAGAGCCAGGATTTGAACCCAGGTCCTCCTGGCTCTGCTTCAACCACTACATACTGGCTTGCTAAAGCCAACCCCTGGCATTAAAAACCGGATTCCGAGTTTGGGCCGAAGTTCAGATTCAGCCCTGACCACCTTCCCTCCCAAGCAAGTTAGCAAATGGAGCTGAATGAAATCTTTTAGTTTAGGGCGTTACAAGACTGCTCCTGGGATGGAAAATAATAGGCAACGGGCGGAAAGATGCCTGAACGGCTCCAAGAGATTGCTTCCCCCCCCCCCCCCAAACATGCCATTTCATGTCCGGATTTTTAATCCCGCTCACAAGATAAACACGAAAAGCATACAGAGAAAATAATGATGATGGTAAAGCAGAGTAATTCCAGGAGGAGGTTGGTGTGGCATGCCCCTCCAGTTCACCTCCCCCCACACCTATCTTGCAACGTTTAAGCAAATAAGTAAGTAAGTAAGTAAGTAAGTAAGTAAGTAAGTAAATAAATAAATAAATAAATAAAAATCCGGCACATCTCTGGCGAAGGAAAAAAAGAAATCATTTTGGCCAATGATTCATTTCTGATGTTCTTCGCGCATCCCTCGAGCGCCGCCGCGCCGCTCTTGAAAAGGGCCAGCCACATCCCAACCATTAAGCTGATAACAGAAGAAAGGAGGAGGGGCCGGAGAGGGAATGGGTCGGGGGAGGAGGAGGAGGAGGAGGAGGAGGAGGAGAGAAACCCGGCGGACCAGAAGCCATCGAGCCATTCCTGCGGCGGAGGGTGGCGTCGGGTGGCGGGTTGGGGAGGCCAGCTGCGATCCCACCGGCTCGCCCCCTGCTCCTAAAACCACCCCTCCCAGCAGGTAAACCTGCAGAGCCCTTCTCCACTGTGCAAGAAGCCGGCTAAACCGTGCAGCCCGAAGCAGAGCGACACTTTGATGTCGGTGGCCTTAGAAAGGGGTGACTGCGTAGGCGGGCCCTGGAAGGATGCTTCAGCCGGAGCCCGGGGAGCCCTCGCTTCCCACCAGCAGTGCGTTTAACCAGGAAGCCATCCCCCACCCCCCGGTTTCGTGCCCCCCTTGTTCTTGTGTACACACGCACACGCCTGGAAGGAAGGAGCAGCAGAGATCTTTCCAGCCTCCGGATAACACGAGAATCCTGCTGGAGCCAGAAAAGGCGCCCCTGGCATCTCGAGAGATGTGGGGCCGAGGAATATTCGGAGCTTGGAGGGCCGGTTCTAAAGTAGGGCTGCTAACAGCCTGGAGAGGAGGGGGGAGTATCCTGCTGGTTTGTGGTGGTGGGAAAGGCCGTCACGTCGCAGCCCACTTCTGGGGGGGGGGGGCTGTAGGGTTTTCAAGGCAAGAGGCGTTCAGAGGTGGCTTGTCACAGCCTGCCTCTGCTTAGCAACCCTGGACTTCCTTGGTAATCTTCCAGCCACATACTAACAAGGGGCGACCCTGCTTAGCTTTCCAGATCTGAGGAGCTCGGGCTAGCCTGGGACAGCCCGGTCAGGGGGGAAGAAGGGCGCCCACTTCGATGCCCCCTCGGGTGGCGGTGGAAAGCGCCCTCATGTCGCAGTCGACTCATGGCGACCCCATAGGTGTTCAGAGGTGTTCAGAAGTGGTTTGCCACTGCCTGCCTGTTTAGCAATCTTGAACTTCCTTGGTGACCTCTCGCCCAAGTCCTACCCAGGGCCCACCCTGCCTCTGCCCCTTTAAGAGAACCTTAATGTTTGGAAATAGGGAGCTAAAGCTTTTCATGGCATGGAAGAAAATAACATCGCCTGGTACTTCACCCTCTCTTAGGCGTCTATTAAAGGGACAGGACTTTGTTTCCCCTGGCAATCTTTTTCTAAAGGGAGGGTGCCCAGCGGGGTTCAGGGATACCACTGCATTCGGAAGTGCTCGAGTCCTCTCTTCCCTCTTGTCCAGAAATGTTCACGGCGCAGTGGTGGCACATACATGTTCACGCCAGAGGTCCCCGATCGAATCGCTCCACTCGAACAGATCCAAGGCAGGTGGGCCGGGAAAGATGGTTCTCTGCTTGAGAACTCGCAGGGTGGTCGCCAGAGGACTTAGTGAGATGGGCCGGTGGTCTGAGTCGGTACGTAGAGGGCAGCTTCTTGCGGTCGATGCCTCCGCATATGGGGGAGGCAAAAGACACCCCAAGGAACCCCACAAGGCGGCATCGCCTCAACTTGCCCCCGACTCAAGAAAATCTCAGCTATTCAGTAGCACCAGGGGAGCCATCGTAGAAACAAGCGCTCGCAGACACTCCAAGCCAGCTCGGTTGCCTGCAAGCTCAACCAGGTCGAGGTGCCTGGGAGCTCAAACCAGCATCACCCAGGGTCCTTTCTGACAGTGGAAAGCCCATCCGCTTGAGATCTTTGTAGTTCTCATGGGTTCTAAAGACCCCTATAGAGCTTTTGCTCAGAGAAACTATAGGGAATCCAACGGTTGGACCAACATCGCTAAGAAGCTGACTTATTCTAGAGACCGCTGCAGAACCTCCTGAGGCCGGACAGCGGAACTTATATCAAGCAGGCAGATCCTTCATAACATTCAGGGACCACGCAGAAAAACGTCGTGTTTTATGGCACCGAAACACCTTCTAGGCTTCAAAGATTATTCAAAAGACAGAGCCTATACTTAATCCAGAAGTGGCGAATGTACAACCCCCCCCCCCCCAAAAAAAAGACATATAGCGGCCCTGGTTCTTTTATCCAAAAAGTAAAGACTGCACAGATAGATTGCTAGGACTCTCCAAACAAACAAAGATCAGAGAGCACCCAGAGATGATATAGTATCTTTGAACGGGCATTTATCGTGTTTTCCTATCACCTTTCCTCCTCCTTTTCACTGTATCTTATTCATGAGAGCTAAGAATGGAACTTCCCTGTTCAGAGGGAGTATTTCTCTTATTTATAAATTCTGGAGATAGGGACAAAACAACAGGCACTCGGGTATTTCGCCCCTTATAATTACGACTGGGGAAAAAATCAGTAGGGTATGTATGCTAAGCCCTGACCTGGCTGGCCCAGGCTAGCCTGATCTCGTCAGATCTCAGAAGCTAAGCAGGGTCAGCCCTGGTTAGTATTTGAATGGGAGACCGCCAAGGAAGTCCAGGGTCGCTGTGCAGAGGAAGGCACCGGCAAACCACCTCTGTTAGTCTCTTGCCTTGAAAACCCCAAAAAGGGGTCGCCATAAGTCGGCTGCGACTTGAAGGTTCTTTACACACACACACATGTATAGGTTAGTATTTGGACGGGAGACCACCAAGGAATACCAGGGTTGCTGTGCAGAGGAAGGCACTGGCAAACCACCTCTGTTAGGCTCTTGCCTTGAAAACCCCAAAAGGGGTCGCCATAAGTCGGCTACCACGTGAAGGCACTTCACACACACACACACACACATGTATGCTACATCCCTAAATCCCACCATTTCAATGGGATTTCAGCACCGACCGCCCCCACCCCCCATATCCTCGGGGGACCGAGAACAGAAGTCACAGCAGGCCGCCCAACCTTCTGGGTTGCTGAAAGGAGGGTTCTCTGCTGCTCCCCGATCTCTCTGTAGGACCATATAATTCCCTCCCCTTCCTCTCCCCAAATTCCAGAACTCGGTGTCGCCCAGCGAAATTAATGGGCGGGAGGTCCAAGGCAGACCAAAGGAAGTGCGCGGCACACAACACAGAACCCATTCATGGCATTCAGACCTTCCACCAGATGTGGTGGCCGCCACGGGCTCGAATTACTTTCAGCGGGGGACCGGATCCCTTCCCGGAGGGCAGCGCGATCGGGGCGGATTCGCCGCGACGTCTGGATGGACCCTCCGTGTTCAGAGGCAGCCTACCTCCGAATTCCGGTTGCTGCGGAAGCAAACGGCAGTCGGCGGCGGAGGGATGGAGCTGTTGCCTTCACGCCCGGCTTCTGGGCTCCCCGGGAGGAGCTGGCCGGCCGCTTTGGGAAACGGGACGCCGTCGGACGCACCTTTGGCGTGACAGCACAGAAAGCCGGCAGACCCTCTAGCAGCCGGGCAACCTGTCCGCTCCAGGAGGGAACCCCAGAAGAACATAAGAAAGGCCCTGCTGGATCACACCGAAGTCCATCAAGTCCAGCAGTCTGCTCACACGGTGGTCAACCAGGAAGCCCCCCCCCCCACACACACACACACAAACAAGACGACTGCAGCAGCACCATCCTGCCTGTGTTCCACAGCACCTAATATATTCGACATGCTACTCTGATCCTGGGGAGAACAGGTCTGCATCATGACTAGTATCTCTTTTGACTAGTATGAATAGCCCTCTCCTCCACGAACATGTCCACTCCCCTCTTCAAGCCTTCCAAGTTGGCAGCCATCGCCCCATCCTGGGGCAGGGAGTTCCACCATTTCACTTGGCATTGTGTCAAGTCAGATCGGACCGCTTCGTGAGCACAGGCGCCAGCTGGTCCAAAACAACCCCCCTATCTAATCCTGTCGAGAACGAAAGGCTACGCGACCACCTCGCCCCCCTTCCCATCCTGGGGCGGGGAGTTCCACCGTTTCACGACGCATTGGGTCAGGTCAGATCCTGGGGCGGGGAGTCCCCCCCCCTTTGCCTCCCGCGATGTCACGACCCCCCCCCCCTCGGCCCGTTCCCCCCCCCCGGCACTCACCGGGATGGCCTCGTGGAAGCGGCGGCTCCGGCTCCCCCTCCTCTCCCCGGTGGCGTCCCCCAAGCGAGGGGATCGGGGAGACGCGCCCCTCACCGCTCTTCTCCTCCCGCCGCTCCCCTCCAGAGGTGGATCCGCCCGGGGGGGTGGGGAGAGAGACGTCGGCAGCGGCCCCCGGGCCCCGCCAGTCCCCCCGCAGCCGAGGGGGGGAAGCCCGAAACAAGGGAACGGCAGGGGCGGCGGGGGGAGAAGCGCCGGGTGCTGCTGTCCGCCGGCCAGCGGTGCTGAAGTGCGCCCCGCCCGCCCCGCCCGCCCCGAGGAGCGTCAAGGGCTGGCCATGGCAACGCCGCGTCACACAGTCCGGCGGGGCGGGGGGGGGCGGGGGCGGGGAGCCCAGGGGGAAGCCCGGCCGCCCCCCCCCCACGCCCCGCCGCCTCCCCCGCCCGGCTGCCCGACGAGGGTTGGGGCTGCCGCGGGTCGCCCGATGAAATCGGATAGATTCATGGATTGAAAACAAATATATTTGGACAGACTCAGAAAGACACCCACCTCTCTCTTTCTCTCTCTGTCTGTCTGGCTATCGTCTGTCTGTCTGTCTGTCTGTCTGTTTGTCTGTCTACCTACCTACCAACCAACCAACCCATCCGTCTGTCCATCCATCCATCCATCCATCCATCCATCCATCCATCTACCTACCCATCCATCCATCCATCTATCTGTCTGTCTGTCTGTCTGCCTGCCTGCCTACCAACCAGTCCGTCCGTCTGTCTATCCATCTATCCATCTATCCATCCATCTATCTATCTGTCTGTCTGTCTCTGTCTGCCTGCCTGCCTACCAACCAGTCCGTCTGTCTGTCTGTCTGTCTATCTATCTGTCTGTCTCTGTCTGTCTGTCTGTCTGCCTACCAACCAGTCCGTCCGTCCGTCTATCCATCTATCCATCCATCCATCTATCTGTCTGTCTGTCTGTTTGTCTCTGCCTGCCTGCCTACCAACCAGTCTGTCTGTCTGTCTGTCTATCTATCTGTCTGTCTGTCTGTCTGTCTGTCTGTCTCTGTCTGTCTGTCTGCCTACCAACCAGTCCGTCCATCCGTCTGTCTATCCATCTATCCATCTATCCATCTATCAATCTATCAATCTATCCATCTATCTATCTACCTACCAACCAGTCCATCTGTCCGTCCGTCCATCCATCCATGTTTCTGTCTGTCTGCCTTCCTATCATTTTATCTGTCTGTCTGCCTGCCAACATCTGTCTGTCTGTCCGTCCATCTATCGATCGATCGATCAATCAATCGTAATTTTAATGCCAGGAAAGCTGTGTATGACAGGAATTTAGGAGAGGCATTCTTTATTTTCTCACACACACAGCCCCCCAAAGGGAATGCTTCTTATAATAGGGTGCTTACTGCAATGTGTGAATCATCCATAAACAAGGCTTTTCCCCTTCAGAAGTATTGCCTTATTCAGATGCAAATATGAGCATATATACTCATACCATGAACCAGCCAAGATGACTTTAATTGGATGACAGCAGTAAGGAGCGGGGGGGGGGGGGGAGGGCACAGATCTCCTTCCTTTTAAAAGACTCCAGGTCCACTAACAAGTCTTAAGAGCTAGTGAAGTTGGTTGGTGTGTTGGAGAGGGAGACCTGGGTTTGAATCCCCACTCTGGATGATTTGGGACCAGTCACAGGATGTTGTGAGGATAAATAGGGAGTGGAGCAGAATGACTGATCCCATTTCAACTGAGGTTTTGAGGAAGGGCTTTTCTGTGTCTGAGGCATGACCTTCAAACAGACTCAAGCTCCCTTTTTACAATTAATCATTCAAGCTGGAAGAGGGAATTCTCCCTCTATGTCCATAAAGCATATGAAAGACCTTTCAGGGTAATAGTCATTGCCTGGAAATGATGCAGGAAAAGGCCAACCCTGTCATAGAGATGACACACAAATTAGAGGCAGCCACAGAGGTCATGGCCAGAGGCAGCACAGTCATGATAAATACAACTGGCTTTATTTCTTTTCATAGGGAACTCTTTCCTCCCTGTGACATTTATTGTTTTGCATCCATAGGGTTTCTCTCTCTCTCTCTCTCTCTCTCTCTCTCTCTCTCTCTCTCTCTCTCTCTCACACACACACACACACACACACACACACACCCTCTTAAAGCCTTTCAAGTTGGCAGCCATCACCCCATCCTGGGGCAGGGAGTTCCACAATACAACTATGTGTTGTGTGGCATTGGCCCAGGATCATGTAGGGAGCTCCATGATTGAATGATCTCTACAGTAGTCTGGCTCTTAAAACAACACTGTGTACAGTGCTGACTTGTGTGTAGTCTCCCCCCCCCACCTAATGTATGCCCCCCACCAGGGATATAATATTGGAAGCTGAAATCGGAAATGGGGGTGCATTGTGGGGAGGAGCTTCTTAACTCTCTCCTTTCTGGAAGTTTTTCTATAGCATAGGAAGAGGGGGTTAAATTCTACTTTGGTTCACAACGCACAACAGCTCTGACTTTTTGTCCGTCTATCTATTATCAAAAGCAGAATAGAAGAAAAGAAAACGGTTGGGTCACTAGATGGCAAAGGTGTGAGAGGAGTATCCAGAACCACAGAACCACTGACTGAACAAATTGTTTGCATTTGTCTTCAGGGTTTGGACAGACACCTGCCTCCAAGCCAAATCTTCCAGGGATGATGTATAAAGAACTAAATCAAAAAGAGGCCTCCAAAGCAGTGGGGGGAGGGGGGGATTGACAATCTCATTAACACATTTGTGGGTCCAGATGTTATACAGCTCAGATTTCTTGAAGAATTCACAAACAAAACTGTTGGTGTGCTTGTGCAACAAAATACAGCCTGCTGGGTGACCTTGGGCCAGTCACCTTTCTGACCTCTCTCAGCCCCACCTACCTCACAAGGGAGAGAAAGGGAAGGAGATTGTAAGCCAGTTTGATTCTTCTTAAAAGGTAGAGGAAGTCGGCATATAAAAACCAATCAACTCCTCCTCCTCTTCTATCATAGAGTTGGTGTTATAGGCTCTGGCATTTATGAGACAATTATGCCAATGGAAGCGCTGTATTTTGCAGACTTTCACTATTTAAAGTTGAATGTAATTATAGACTCCTCAGCTAAGAATGGAATGTTAGCCCTAAATCATTTAGTCTTGAAATATATATAAGTTGTTCGTAGTAACAACAGAATTGATTTTGTCTTTGAAATGCTAGGCTGTGTAGGATTTTCCTTTGTTACAGTAGCCTTACAGTAGAAATTGGCAAGCCTAGACATGTCTGACCCTGTGTGACCCTGGTTGGAATACAATTTTCCTGGAATCCAAACTGTAGCTGCAAAGATATAGCTTAAGGCAGGGGTGGGGAACCTTTTTCCTGCCAAGGGCAATTTGCACATTTATGACATCATTCAGGGGCCATACCAGGTGTAGATCTCCCGGTGGGGGGGGGAAGAGGCTAGGGTTGCCAGGTCTCCAGCCACCACCTGGAGGTTGGCAACCCCAGGGGAGGCCACACAGAGAATGCCTGCAGGGTGCCCCACTCCCCCCTCCCAGGTGAAAGGGCAGCCAGCAGTGGGCCCAAGCAAACAAGGTGCCAGGAAGGCGCAGCCCACAGTCAATCGGCAAGGGAGGGAGGAAAACAGAGAAAGAGGAAAAGGGTGGGAGGGAGAAAGGGAGAGAAAAAGACAGAAAAAGACAGAAAAAGAGGGAGACAAAGAAAAAGAGGGAGAAAGAGAGGGAGAGAAAGGAGAGAGTGACAGAAAAAGGAAGAAAAGAGAGAAAAGCCTTCCCCCCCACACACACACACACAGGCCCCGTGCGACCGGGCCCCAGCCTCCCCTGCCCACACACACACCTGGCAGCGCACAGAGCCCCGCGTGACCGGGCCCCAGTCTCCATGCCCTCTCCTCCCCAGAGTCCACAAAAGGCCCCCCCCCCGAAGCCCAATCGGCTCCTGCATGCATGCTCTGCCGCCGGGAGCCGCCAGCCTCTTTCCCCCTCCCTCTCGCTGCTCAACAGCCGACAGTCGGCGAGAGGAGGTCCAAAGGGCGCCGCTGCGCTGCTGTAAGCCGTGGCATCAGGAACACCCTCTGGGAGGGCCGCCCTGTGCTCCGCCTCTGCAGCAGGGCCCCGGAGCTCCCGAGGGCCACAAAAAATGTCCTCGGGGGCCGCATACGGCCCCCGGGCCTGAGGTTCCCCACCCCTGGCTTAAGGTGTAAAATGAAGACATAACCCGGCTGTTAAAGAGGTTATGACCAGAGAGAGGATTTCCTTATATGGGCATCAGGAAGAGGATCTCCTTATATGGTGTCCATATGGAATCCAGCAAAGGTTGCTTTTCTACAAAATAGTGCAAATTCAGAACAAAACTGGAAGACCAGGTCTCAAAAAACACGTAAAAGGAGGGACTTTCTAGCCAAGAGTTAGAGTTCCTAGCAGGTTAATACCTGATTGCCTGAATGGATCTCTCCATCCCTTGCATGGGATGTGGGCTCTCAGACCTGAATTCTTGCATGGATTGAGGCTCTTAGACCTTCCATATGGTTAAGACTTTCTTGCCTAAAAAGTCTCTCTCAGTATTCAGTCCTTGTGTGGTCTGAGTACTTACAGATTTCTCCAACATTTACAAGTTTTCCTATAGGACTGGAGAACTCCCTAAACTGAGGATTCCTTCCAGATAGCCAGCACTTGCTAGGGCTGGATGTCTGGACTGAATGCCTACAAACCTCTCCATCTTTTAAGTAAGATGGAGACTCTCGGAGTCCATCAACCTTTGTGTGGATTCTAAGAGCTTAGCTCTCTCCATCCTTTGTATGGAGGCACTTCTTAATGCTTCCATGTATTGAGAAGTGTTCACTAGGGTCTATCCATCCCTTATAGACATAGAAGTCCTTAAGACTTCTCTCAGATTAAGGTCTGACACAGAGTTCTTCTCACAGACTAAGGTCTTACACAGAACTCTTTAACATACACACAGCTTTAAGCTTTCACATCAATACACATAACTTTAAGCTTTGCATAGCCTTCTAGTTCTGACAAAACTAAAGATGGCATGCACACACACACAGATCTCCTTGATCTTCACATAGACCAGAGGCCTTTCATAGGCTAACAACACTCAGAGACTTTGCATACAACACAGATACTCAAAGGCTCAAATAATACATAGAAGACCTTAAAGATCTATTCATTCTTAACATGGATTGGGAACTTTTCAGATCTCTCTAGTCCTGCTGTACTGGGGAGATTCACAACTAACATGATTGGGTAAAGTATGTCTGCTTATTATTATGATATTCTAGATACTTTGAATTAAGATACTTTTAACTAAATCAGATTTTATGTACTGAACTAACCATTTTTACAAGATTTCTGTAACTGTTATATTTCCTAATGGAATATTATTACTGTTTTAAGGTTTGATAGAGGCATAGAGATTGCTTAAGATTGCTTACAACATGAACATGTTTGAGACTCATGTCTGAACTTGTGTAACATTTAAAGACTACATTACTACATACTACATTATGTAAAATAAACTACATACATTTATGTCCCTTTTCATAATTTATTGGGGCACTTCAATAAGATAACATACTTCTTCTCAGGAAGGGGTCATTTCTAAGAGCACAGGCACTGAAACGCACAGACTTGCGACATTGGAAGGGACCACTAGGGTCATCTAGTCCAACCCCCGGCACAATGCAGGAAACTCACAACTACCTCCCCCACACACACACCCAGTGACCAGAAGATGGCTAAGATGCCTTCCCTTTTATCATCTGCCTAAGGTTACAGAATCAGCCATCTAACCTCCTCTTAAAAACCTCCAGGAAAGGAGAGCTCACCACCTCCTGAGGAAGCCTGTTCCACTGAGGAACTGTTAGAAAATTCTTCCTAATGTCTAGATGGAAACTCTTTCGATTTAATTTCAACCCGTTGGTTCTGGTCCGACCTTCTTGGGCAACAGAAAACAACTCGGCACCATCCTCTATATAACTTCATGCATCATGACTAGTATTCATTTGGACTAGCAGCCATGGATTGCCCTCTCCTCCATGAACATGTCCACCTCCACTCCCCTCTAAAAGCCTTTCAATGGCATACCACCTCTGAACCTCTCTTGCCTTGAAAACCCTACCACTTCTAAACCTCTCTTGCTTTGAAAACCCTACCACCTCTGAACCTCTCTTGCTTTGAAAACCCTACCACCTCTGAACCTCTCTTGCCTTGAAAATCCTACCAGGTCACCATAAGTCAATTGGGACTTGTTGGCAAAAACACACAAACACTGTGGAAGGGGATGGAATTAGTAATTCCCAAGAAGATAGGTTCCCTCTAGCAATTTGAGTCTGCAATCCGACAAACATTTTCCTGGGAGTAAGCTCCATTGAATACACTGGGGCTGACTTCCAAGTAGACCTTCAGTGACACCCACAGGTCCTCAATGAAGACCGAATATTATGATTTGCAGGTTAGAAAAACAGATGCATCCCCCACCCGCCCACCCATTGGGTATCTGGTTGCAAACCTCATGGCAACCAAAGGTCTGTTGTAGCAATGGGGAGATTACATGATATACTGACATTTGTGGGCAAAAACTAGGGCCCCATCTTTTCACAGCTTGAATTCATTTCTGCTACAGTCTTTGACCAGTCTTTTAATTTACCAAACTCAGGATCAGATGAGCATGCCTATTATATTAGGTGCTTTGGTACACAGGCAGGATAATGCTGCTGCTGCAGTCGTCTTGTTTGTGGGCTTCCTAGAGGCACCTGGTTGGCCACTGTGTGAACAGACTGCTGGACTTGATGGGCCTTGGTCTGACCCAGCAGAGCTTTTCTTATGTTATTAAGTTCTTATTTCTGTATCTATATAATGGATCTTTATTGCTTCGTTCCAGACTGTACATGTTGTTGGATTTAATGAGTGTAAGAGGCACCATAATGTATTTTATACCGTTATTTGGGAAAGTTATACATGGAAAACAGTACAGTAAGTTTTACAAAAATTAAAACCAGAATATTAACAATAACATAAGAAAACAAAAAGCAAGAATTTATTTTGTGTGGTAATTAGTCTTGTAAGGCCTAAAAGATGAAGAGACATTTAGTTCATTTATGCCCTGCCTTTCTCCCCAATGGGGACCCAAACTGGCTCACATCATTCTCCCCGCCCCCATTTTATCCTCACAACAGCCCTGTGAGGTAGGTTAGGTTGAGTGTGTGTGACTGGCCCAAGGTTACCCAATGAGCTTCCAGGGTAGAGGAGAGATTTGAACCTTATTTCCCCAGACCCTCATCTGACAATCTAATATACCTCATTGTCTCTCTGTTAAGATACGGAAGCAAATACTGTATATGGAATGCTATAAAGAATAGATAACTGTAGGTCCAATGTTATATTTTCAGTAATTAAGTAACTAGGTCATACCGTGATGAATATGTGACATGCGTGTGTGTGCATATTAGTATTTGTAAATTTGTGTGTTTGTCATAAGAAAATCCCAAATAATAGCAAAAATAACCAATGGTAAATAAAATTCAGAAAGCGTTCCAATTAGAGAGCCAGTGTGGTGTAGTGGTTAAGAGCGGTAGTTTGGAATGTGATCTGGGGGGTTGATTCCCCACTCCTCCACATGAGTGGCGGATTCTAATCTGGTGAACTGGATTTGTGTCCCCACGCTTATACACGAAGCCAGCTGGGTGACCTTGGGCTAGTCACAGGGTGTCTGTTGTGGGGAAGGGAAGGTGATTGTAAGCCAGTTTGATTCTTCCTTAAGTGTTAGGGAAAGTCAGCATATAAAAACCAACTCTTACTCTTCTTCCTTCTTTTAAAATCTCAGTTAAAATCAGCCAGTCAAAGACAATTACAAAAGAATGATTAAAAGCCAGTGGAAAAGAGAAGTCAAGTTCTCTTCCAAAAGATTGTAGCAATGACCCCAGACGGGTCTCCATGGGGAGAGAGTTCCACAAATTTGAGTCAGCTGCTCCTGGTAGAGGATAATCAAACATCCTGATGTGATAGAACCTTGCGCAGGGCCCGATTTGCAGAGTGCAGCAAGTGATAAGGGATAGAGGAGAGAGGCAGTGTGGGGCAGTGGTTAGGGTGCTGGGCAGGCTTTTGTGAGGCCAGGGTTCAAATCCCCAGTCTGCAATGAAGCTGGCTGAGTGGCCTTGGCTTTGAGACTAACCTACCTTACAGGGGTTGTCAGGATAAAATTAGGATGGAAGAACCATAGGTGCCACCCCAAGCTCTTCGGAGGATGGTTCGGATCAAACTCGGATAGAAGCACTATGTGTGGCATGTTATTTCTCAATACTGATTTTAGACAAGATTGGATGCTTCATGTCAAACAAGGATCTCTCCAGGTTCACTTTCAAAGGGAATGCTTCATACAGTTCAAAAAGTGAGCAGAATATTTCATATCTCCCCTCGCCTCGATTTATTTCTACCACGCGTGGTTGCTTTCATCTCTCTCTCTCTCTCTCTTTTTGCACAGTGAGGCTTTACTGGGGATACATAAGAACAAAAGAGAATGAATAACCCCAGGGAAGAAGGATCTCACCTTGATACGCAGTCCCTGCCCACCTGCTTTAGCTCCTGCCTTTACAAATCCAAGCATCTCCCAGAACATCCAACAGTGATTGATGGAGCCATCAGAGGGAGGGCAGGAAGCAGCCAGGCAGCTGTGCCTGGCCCATAAGAACGGCCATGCTGGATCTGACCAAGGCCCATCAAGTCCACCAGTCTGTTCACTCACTCAGTGGCAACCAGGTGCCTCTAGGAAACCCACAAACAAGACAACTGCAGCAGCAGCATTATCCTGCCTGTCTTTCCATGGCACCTAATATGATAGGCATGCTCATCTGATCCTGGAGAGAACAGGTATGCATCATGGCTAGTATTCATTTTGACTAGTAGCCATGGATAGCCCTCTCCTCTATGAACATGTCCCCTCCCCTCTTAAAGCCTTCCAAGTCGGCAGTCATCACCACATCCTGGGGCAGGGAGTTCCACAATTAAACTATAAGTTGTGTGAAGAAATACTTCCTTTTATCTGTTTTGAATCTCTCACCCTCCAGCTTCAGCAGATGACCCCATGTTCTAGTATTATGAAAGCCCCTCCCTCCTACTTCCAACCACCCTCGCTGAGGCTATCCAATAACAAAGATGCAGCATCCAGGCACTTCTATGCCACGCCTGGGCTCCGCTCCAGTTGAGAAAGGGATTCCTAGCCTCTGCTTCTCTCCTTCTGCAGATCTCGGCAATGGCCACTTGGCGGGTGAGCAATAATTGTAGGCACTTCTTAGCCATACCTGGGTCCAATGTCTAAGTGCCATTGATGGGCCCTCCAAGCAAGGGTGGGAAGCAGGTGGTTATCCCTCCACTGCACCTCATTCCACCTCTAGCTGAGACTCTCTTGCCTCCTGCTTCCAACCACCACTGTAAAGGCCAGCAGGTTCAGGGCAGAAAACAACACAGCTAGGGTTGCCAGGTCCCTCTTCCCCACCAGCAGGAGGTTTTTGAGGCGGAGCCTGAGAAGGGCATCAATGCCATAGAATCCAATTGCCAAAGTGGCCATTTTCTCCAAGTGAACTGATCTCTGTTGGCTGGGGATCAGTTGTAATAGCAGGAGATCTCCAGCTAGTACCTGGAAGTCGGCAACCCTAAACATAGCCCCTTGCTCCTGCTTCGGGACACCGGCTTTGTGTCCAAAAGGTTAGTCAGAAATGAGTCAACTGGCTTGGACCACTTGGCCAGCAATGAGTAAGGGAAGGTTATGAGACAGTGTAGTCAACTGAATGTCACGTTCCTTCTCCTTTGCTTGGGCTGAGTAATAGGACTGCCAGGCCACCTCCCCCTCAGAACCAAAGATGTTTGTGGGACTCCAGGCACAATGTTACAAAACATCCAGGCACGGGGTCATTAGGGAGAGAAGGCAGCATGCTAGAACCCATTCTAGTCAGATCTCGGAAGCTAAGCAGGGTCAGTACTTGGACCTCCAAGGAAACCTCTGCAGAGGAAGGCAATGGCAAACCAACTCTGCTTCTCACTTGCCTTGAAAGCCTCTTGTTGGGGTCATCAGAAGTCAGCTGCTACTCAACGGCACTATACACACACGTGTGTGACACATGTCATTGCAGAGTTCCACTTAGGTGAGGCTTAAATGAAAGGGGAAGAGAACCTGTAGAATGACCTTCTGCAAGCTTCTCCTTATGAGTTCAACCTTGTGATTTATGAAACACCTATTAAAAGAAGAAACATACAGGAATTTGGCCCCGATCCACAGAAACAACCTCACAGTTCTGATATTCCATTTTGGATCTCCCATGGTTTTTTTTTGCAAATGTAAATAGCAATGGTGGGAACACATGAAGCTGCCTTATACTGAATCAGACCATCAGTCCATCAAGGTCAGTATTGTCTACACAGACCAGCATCGACTCTCCAGGGTCTCAGGCTGAGGTCTTTCACATCACCTACCACCCAAAGCTTTTTGAACCTGGGACCTTCTGGATGCAACTTTGTAGCATTCAGGCTGAATGACTGCACCACAAGTTATATGCAATTGGTACAAAAACCATGTTGGGAAAATGCATTGATTTTAGCAGTAAGCATAAAGCGCCAAGTTCAATTCCCTCCACTCTCAGTTTAAAAAAAGAATCTTATAGTGGGTGATGTAAAAGACCACTATCAGATAGCCTGGAGAGCTGCTGCCAGTCAGAGTAGACAACACTTACCTGAATAGGCCCAATGGTTGGACTCAGTAGAAGGGAAGTGCCATGTGAATTGTAGAAACCAAAGGACCTCATGGAAAAGCAGGAATGATCCATGATGGCTAAATGGAACTTCCTTGTTCAGTTGTACACCCAGAAGGCAAGAATAGGGTGGGCGCTGTTGGCTTTCCAGCATTTCTTTCTGCTTTGGGGAAGCATTGGGTTGGTTACTGTTGGAAACAAGATGTTGGACTTTGGTCTAACCCCACAAGGCCCTTCTTTTTATTCTTAGCCAGGCCAAAGCATCATGACCCACCCATGCAAACACCCTTGAATATCAGCCTATGCCCTATCTCCTGTAGAAAACACCTTCTCATTTGCAACAGACCTTGTCAGACATAAAAATTTGTTCCTACAGACAGGGTCGGTGCTACCATTAGGTGAACTAGGCAGTCGCTTAGGGTGCAGACTTCAGAGGCCCCTGCAGTGGGGGGCACAAGTAGTTAGCCTTGCCTAGGGTGCAAAAATGACTGGCACCAGCCCAGCCTACAGAGTAGGGTCTTTCTTACGGTGGCTCCCACCATCTGAAATCATTCCCCAGACAGAACTATTTCCTTCATCTTTTTTCCATTCCAAAATTACTTTTTTTGAAAATTACATAACCCTCCCCCCCAGCTGATAAAAACTTACTGTTGCTGGCATCCAGTCATACTGTCAGGCAGTGCGTTCCTATTCATGTTTACTGGGAAATAAATCCTACTGTGTTGAGCAGGGTTTCTTTCCAGCAAAGTGTGTACAGGATCGGCAGCCTGTTGTTGTCGCCGTTCATTTCTTTTTTAATCTCATGCTGTCGATCCGTTTGAGAAGTTATTTTTAACTGGAAAGTCAACTAATAAATAACTTTAGCCGGTACAATTAAGTGACTGGACGGGGCCCTCAGTCCTACTTGAGCTGAGAATGGCTTTGCCTTCTGTACAGAAAGAAATCAAGGTAAATCAATCAGCGGTCTTCTGGTGCCGAAGCCAGAGGATGGTTTTGCCCCGGCTTCCTCCGCTGGTGATAGAACGGAAGATCAATCAGACTTGACAAGGATGCAGCTGCGATGCTTCTAATGACCTCAAAGCTCATTTACCTCTTTAGAGGCCTGACGTCAGCAGCACATGAGTCACCGCGACAAGGGAAGCGGTAACCTTACCCGAGTCTATATTTACAGAGCCAAAACAAAGCATATGCGCTCTGGCCAGCATCTGATGGTATTTTGGGGGATGCAGGAAGCGCCTGGAAGTGCAAACACATGCTGCTACAAAATACATGTCAGGAGGCATTTGAAATTAGCCAAGCCGACGTTTGCTTACAGTGGCTGTGCTTAAAATAAAGGAGTAAGTTGTGCTACTGTTCACTTTACAGCTAAAGCCAACTCTATTGTTAACATCCAAGTTCTGTAGAAATAAATGAACTATTGTGTTTTTTTAAACTAGTCTTAAAAAAAAAGTAACAAATGAGAATAAAATCTGGCTACCAAGTCTCTCAGTTTCAGCAGGTGCCAATATTAAGGGATTTCTCTTTAAAGTAGTAGATAGAATAGCCTCTCTTGTTTCTTTCAAAATATTCTGCTTATTTGTACATTTCTATCCAAGGAGTCCAGAGCTTGCTAGCAAAACAGGGGCCAACAAACCTACTGGCAATTTTAGGGCCATGGTACATCTTTTCTGGTGCATGTTTAAACCAAAAGGCTTTTAAAATAAACTTTTGCTTACCAGCAAAACCTGTTACTGGTATATTTTTGCAAGTCATAATAATGTTATAATTTGTGGCTAGGCAATAGCCAGGACTTTGCCAAAATGGAAAATTTTTCATTAATTCAGGCATTCTTTATAAATTGTGAAAAACAAGGCACATTATAAGTAGGCCAGTGAAATTCAAAGGTGTTTTTTTTTTTTTAGAATATATAAAAGCATATGACCAGAAAAATTTAATAGTTTGCTTCTTCATTAAGGCTTGGTAGGAGAAAGTTTAGGTTGTCATGTTCATCTTTGTACTTATGGAAAGTCCTGAAGGCTTGTTTTATGCCACTAATAAAAATACTTGGCTTGCAAGATCATCTTTCTTTGCAGGAGACATTTTTTTTAAAAAATGCAAGAACTGAGAGCCTATGGAGTTGAGGACAGCCCAGTGATTAAAAATAAAATGAAATAAATCAGTATACTTTGTAAGGCTGTTTTACTGTGCAGCTGGGGAAACAGCAGCCATTTCAACTGGACAGAACTGCCAAAAAGATGAATGGATTTTGAAAGACCAGGCTGTACTGAAGAAACCACCAATAAAGCAATTGAACAAAATTCCAGTGCAATTGTTTCTTACAGACTTTTATGTCTGTAATAAAACAACCCCAGCCAGGGAGACAGCATGATGCTAATCTTAAACTTCAGAGTAATCCATCATGAGAAAAGCAGATTTTTATGAAGGCACTGGGAAAGTATACAGTTGTTTGTGCGGGACATTTTCTCTTTTATTTTCATGATTTATTGGGCATTTCTGTATCGCTTCTCTGCCACCTAAAGAAATGCACTTCTTACAATCTGCTAAGAAAACTCCATATTTTAAACTTTAAAAATACTATATGAAATGTCAAATAAGGCGGCAGTCCTATGCATACATACCTAGAAGCGAATCCCATTCACCGCAATGGGTTTTACTGTTTATGTCCACTTTAGATAGGACTATAAATGCAAGAGCCCCGTGGCGCAGAGTGGTAAGCTGCAGTACTGAAGTCCAAGCTCTGCTCACGACCTGAGTTTGATCCCAACAGAAGTTGGTTTCAGATAGCCGGCTCAGCCTTCCATCCTTCCGAGGTTGGTCAAATGAGTACCCAGCTTGCTGGGGGTAAAGGGAAGACAACTGGGGAAGGCACTGGCAAACCACCCCGTAAACAAAGTCAGCCTAGTAAACTTGGGGGTGTGACATCACCCCATGGGTCAGGAATGACCTGGTGCTTGCACAGGAGACCTTTACCTTTATATAAATGCAGAAGATTCTCAATTTATAGTCAGGTGGTTGGATCCAGACAGCTTTTTCATTCAGCCTCATCTAATGCTCCAACCTTACATGCAGACTCCACCGCACATGGCTTTTGGCCACGCAGTGCCATGATAGCCTTTCTGGTGATCAGAAGGGACCCTCTCCCTTCTTCACCAGTAGCAGAACTGGTTGGATCCAAGCTGGGGGGGGGGAAGGGGAAATGATAACGCCACTTTGAACCATGTGAAATTATAACAGCTGTCTCAAACCATAAGGGAAAGGGGGCCTGCTTTTTAAAATAAAATAACAGTCTTCAAAGATTTTTTTAAGAGGCAGAATAGTATGGTTTGAAGACATGAGCTGCAGCCACTTTGCCGAAGTTGGGCAGATCTGGTCCACGCCTGGACGGAAGATCTCCAAAGAACTGCGTGCCATCTTGATAGAAGAGAGGCGAGTTAGTAGTATAGAGTGGTTAGAGCATAAGGCTATGTTTTGGGGAGGCCCACGTTTGAATTCCCCTCTCTGACATGGACTCTTGCTGGGTGACCTTGGGCCACACACACACACTTTCACTTAACCTACCTTTCAGGGCCGTTGTGAGGATAAAATGGAAGAAAAATGGAGTAAACTACGCTGGAGCACCACTGGGGGAATAAAAATGAAATAATTAAATGAAATTATGGGATTTGTTAAGAATGTTTTAAAGTTAAAGAAGTCTTGCCCGTACAGGGCTCTAATTAGATAAGCTTTGAAGAAGAGTTGGTTTTTATATGCCGACTTTCTCTACCACTTAAGGAAGAATCAAACCGGCTTACAATCACCTTCCCTTCCCCTCCCGACACTTTGTGAGGTAGGTGGGGTTGAGAAAGCTCAGAGAGCTGTGACTAGCACAAGGCTTTATGTGTAGGAATGGGAAAACACACCCAGTTCACCAGCTTAGCACCCGCTGCTCATGTGGAGGAGTGGGGAAACAAATCCAGTTCTCCAGATTAGCCTCCGCTGCTCATGTGGAGGAGTGGGGAAGCAAACCCAGTTCTCCAGATTAGAGTCCACTGCTCCAAACCACCGCTCTTAACCACTACACCATGCTGGCTCAGTCAATGCTGATTCAATCAACATCTGTCCTACCGATTATTTCAGGCTCAGGGTGGCACCCTGGTTTCTTCTTTTCCCATTTCAGCGAAGACAGAGTTTAATTGCCCCAAGGCCACCCAGACAGCTTCACAGTGGCATGCAGTTTTGAACCCAGGTCTTCTTCCAGATCGTACCTGGATGACATCAAGACATCACATTGGCTGCAACGTCCTGTTTCCAGGGTATGTTCCCTTAATCAAAGCAATAAATATACCCTATTTCCAACAATGCTTTGCCCAGCTTCAGCAGATAATCTGCAAAGCAACCTTACCAATCTTTGGTGAGAAGCTTTGTTTATTGCTTTCCAACGGTCAACGCATTTGCTTGCACGGCTCAGCTTCAAGGCTGCTTGGTGATTATTATTATTTTTCTTAGAAAGGTAATGGCTTAAAAAAACATCCCACCCAGATGTTTTCCAAGTATTCAAAGAACCAACCCTACCCCCATCTTTTTGGAACTCAGAGGGATCCTCTGACTTTCTCTACCACTTCAGGAAGAATCAAACCGGCTTACAATCACCTTCCCTTCCTCTCCCCACAACAGACACCCTATGAGGTAGGTAGGGCTGAGTGTGACTAGCCCGAGAGCTAGCGTGGTTAAGAACAGTGGTTTGGAGTGGTGGACTCTGACCTGGAGAACCAGGCTTGATTCCCCACTCCTCCACATGAAGCTGGCTGGGTGACCTTGGTGACCCAGTCACAGCTCTCAGCCCCACCTATCTCACTGGGTGCCTGTTGTGGGGAAGGGAAGGTGATTGTCTCCATTCCATTTATTTACTAGCTCCTTTGACCAAAGGTCTTGAGCTTAACCATAACAATAATACATAATACAACAACACATAATCAATTTACAACACCCAACGTATACTTAAGGTTAAAACACAGTAGAAACAATTACTAAACATAGCATCACTAATACCATAACAATATATTCCCCCTGAACCAGTCTCATTGAAATCACAAAATCTGTTTCAACATTCAACTCGTAGTTTACGTGCTTGTTTTGTTTTGACGTTTGAGCGACATCACCTCCGCCAAAAATCTTGCAACAGAACTAGTGATATCAGGATGAATATCTCCCATTATGTGGGATATCACCCAGGACTCCAAGGGAAGTTTGTATTTAGACAATATTGGGGTGATCCAACGCAACCGAGGAGCTGACCAGTGCTGACAAAACAATAAGAGATGGTGTAAAGTCCCAATATCTCCAGATTTACATTCACAAACTCGATCTGAGTATGGAGTTTTCGCAAAACGACCTGACATCTCTGCAGTTGGGTAAGCATTTAATCTGGCAAGCATAAAGGCACGTCTATGGCTTGGGATTGTCAGCAAGCTCACATAAGAGGGCACAAACTCAGGAGGGGGAATCCCCAGTGCAAGGGTAGAATATACGCACCTAGCGCGGAATGTAGTGCTAACACACTCAAGATTTCTCACCCTTGACCTTACTAATTTAAGTGCTTCAGAAAAGTTTAAGTTGTTAAGAACTAATGGTGGAAGGTCAAGCAGTACCAGTTTACTATCTATATGTCTTCCCCACGTCCCTCTGTAGTTATCTTCCTTTAATCTATGTAACAGGCCCCCTTGGATGTTAGGAGTTGAGTAGAGAACCTTCAGCCTTAATTTGAAGGCAGCAATCCAGGCCCTAGATTCAAAAGAACACTGTGCAAGTTCCATTCTAAGTGCCGTTCCCGCCACACACTTTGGAGAGCCTGTCAAACGCCGCAGAAAATGTATAAGTATATTGTCAACAGACTCCGTGATTTCATTAATCCAAATGGGAGCTCCAAATAGAAACTGAGGGATTATTTTGGCATTGAAAGCTGTAATAGCCATAGGAACATATTGGCCTCCCCTGGCATAAAAGAATCTTAACAAAGCATTCGAATTAACTTTGGCAGTTTTATTTGCCAAGCTAAGATGAGGTTTCCAAGACAAATTTTGACTAAAAGTAACTCCCAAATATTTAAATTGGGACACCATCTCTAATTCACCCCCCTCAACTTTCCATGGATTTCGTTTTACTTTGATCTTCTTTGAGAAAACCATTACTTTTGATTTACTATAGTTAACTGATAGACCCTCCTGGTTACAATAATCAATAACCTATTAATAGTCTTACGAAGGCCCACCTCAGATCTAGACAAAAGGACTGTATCATCCGCATAAAGCAAAATGGGAACCTCATGACCAGCTAATATTGGTGCATGATAAGCTGTCTTTTGAATAAATGGAATCACATCATTAAAATAAAAATTAAACAGCATGGGGGCCAAAAGGCAACCTTGTTTCACCCCCTTTAAGAGGTGAATACTATTAGTAAGTTGGCCTTCAACTCCACAACGGACCTGAGCGGTAGGGTTCTCATAAAGCTTAAAAATCAGCCAAAGTAATCTCTTATCTATGGTTGTGGTTGGAAGGTGATTGTAAGCCGGTTTGATTCTGCCTTAAGTGGTAGAGAAAAACAGCATATAAAAACTAACTCTTCTTTTTTGCTGTGCATAGCTCACTGGCCACTAGAACTCACATTCTGGCCATTGCCATGAAGCTGCAATTTATTCTATCAGACCCTTGGGTCTGTCAAGGTCAATCTTGTCTACTCTGACTGGCAGCAGCTCTTCCAGGCCTCAGGTAGAATCTTTTGCATCATTTCCCACCTGATGCTTTTAACTGGAAATGCTGGGGATTGAACCTAGGACCTTCTGCGTGCAAAGCAGATGCTCTGCCACTGAGCCACAGCCCCCTTCCCTAGTTTTTATGAACAGGGTTGTTGTTTTTTCTCCTCACTCTCTTTTTTTTCACTCCCTGCTACCATTTACTCTTTTAAAAACTCATGGAAGGCAATTCATGAAATCTCCTGGCATTTGTCTGGTCTCAGACAAACCCTGTGCGCCTGTTACAAGTGAGCACGCACATATCCTGCATGTACACTCATACATGTGTTTTTTCATAAGAATGTGCCAACACACATTCACTTTACAAATGAAATGGGGGACCATTACTTAGTTAAATGTGGGGCTTAAATCATGTTCTGAATAAAAGTGTAGACTGTGCAGATCATAGTGCATTCTCTGTGACTTGTGAGCAGGGCTAGAGATTTCCCACGTAAGAGCCAATATGCCCATGCAAAACAGAGAAAGTGGAAACAATAGAACATGTTCTGTTGCAATGTCCTTTCTACAACGCATAAGATCGCTGTACATTCTCCCTGTATTGTCATCCTTTCCTGGGATATCGGAAGAAGTTAGTTTCCCTTCTCTTAGCAAACTCCTCTCAGGAGATAACCACTCAAGTAGCTAAATTTTGCCTCCGGTCTAGTGGGATTCATAAACGGCTGATTGAAAACCTTTCCCCATAGAAGATCTTTCCTCTTCTCCTCTAGTATCAGAGGAGCATGACTATTATATTAGGTGGAACACAGGCAGGATGGTGCTGCTGCAGTCATCTTGTTTGTGGCTTCCTAGAGGCACCTGGTTGGCCACTGTGTGAACAGACTGCTGGATGTGATGGCCCTTGGTCTGATCCAGTAGGGCCTTTCTTATGTTCTTCAAATCATCCCTCCCAGAACCATCAACTTTTATTATTTTAACCTAACTTTGATTTTTATTCAGAGCTGATATTGTATCGAAATAAAATTTGATTGATTGACTGAAGAGCCAATAGAAGGTTCTCTTAATATAAGAACTGAGAGCCCACACTGACCATAACTGTCACCTAAATGAAAGTGAGTACAACATAGAAGGAGACGCAAAGGGTTAACACAGTGAAACCTAGTATATTTTGCAACCTTTAGCAGTCAGCTATAAGAAATCACAGTAACCGAACTACCAGAGACACCTCCACTTGACGGAAACTAGGCTTTAAACATTTACAAACATTTACAAAGCCTGAAATGCTTCCCATAGTCAGCAAATCCATCTCCCCACAGTCCTTATCATGGCCAGTCGTGAAGGCCTGAAATGTAATAACTTGTGTTTGTGTTAAGAAAGGGCAACCAAGTGTTTTCAAGTTTCACACAAAAAAAAGATTAAATGTACCTTTTCGGGGAAAAGTACAGCTAATAGATCAATATTGCTAGTTCCTTCATTTCCATAAACATTCCCTGCCCACCCTCAGGAACAAAGACTACCAAAACCATTCGAAATCTCTACACGATTCTCCAATTAGGCAAAGCTGCTGTTATATTTTCCCCTGTATAAATTGAGAATGTTTTTGATTATTTTGGAGGCAAGGAGTATACCTTTCAAGGCACCATTCCTCCAAAAACAACAGAATCGTTTCGGGGAGACTCTGTGTCGTCTAAATAGCTGGATTTGCCCTCGGAATACAATGTTTCACCCGAAGGTTCCTCTTCTGGCTCTGCAGACTCCCGACCACTGTATTCCTGAGCCAGTTCTTCCTCGAGATCATCTGGCAAGGGCCTTCCAGGAGACGCATCAGCTATGTTTTCCGCAACATCCTCCACTTGATCAAAGACCACATTAGCCAAGGACCTTCTAGAAGCTGTTGATCGTCTTTCGCTAAGTATGAACCGTGGAGAAAAACAAAGATCAGCCGAAGGTCCGCTGGACTTTGGTGTTGACATGCAGATTCCACTTGGGTTGTCCAAGGAAAATGCTTTTCCAGGCTCACTTTCGCCCAGATAAATTATAGGACCCTCTTCGTCCTCCTCACTATCTGAAACAATCCTCCGGACTGGCTTCTTCTTATGGGTAACAGAAACATCGCTATTGCCCATCGAAGCATCATGGTCAGCATTGGAACTGTCTGTCATAAGGGATCCCATTATATTTTTGCTAGCCTGGAGGCTCCTGGTACTTCTGTTTTCTCCTACCACGGAATGAGCTGCAGAGCTACAGTGGCTGTCTAGTCTCAGGTGGAATCCTGTGTTTTCGGTGTCTTCGAGCAACATTTCTTTTTCCGAAGCATCTTGTGGTTGGTTCTCCGAATCTTCTAAAACGAGGTTGAAATCACCTTGGTATGGGGAAGAACCAAATAAAGATGCGTCCCTCGCCAGGATTTCACTTCTTCCAGACTTTCGATCGGTACTACGCTGAGACGTTTCACTGGCCTGCAACGTTGGTGCTGCGATGGCATCTCGCTCACCACTTTGACTCGCCTCTCTGCATGGACTCTCAAGAACATGGAGTGACATTTCAGTGTTGGCTTGGGCCTCATGAGCATCATCATCATCAGAAATATATACTACTGACCGCTGCAAAGCTGCCATGTGGACATCATTAAAGCTGTCACTTGCACTAGCAGGAGGATCGCAGGAGGTCATTTTGGATCCAGAGCTGTCATCCTCCTCGTTGGATACAAAGTGAGCGGGAGAAGAGCTCAGATCGTGCTTTGGCTCACATTCCTGTATGCTGGCATGCCTGGATTCTTCAGCCTTGGAAAGAGATACAGCCATACCAGATTCTTCCTGACCCAGGCTTTTATCAGCCCCATCCTCAATAACCAGGCTCGTCATTTTAAAGCTGGCATTGGCCAAGTCTTCTTCATCGTCAGTTTCCACACTGATGACCACACTGCTGTTTGGTAATTGCACAGGTACAGGAGAGGGCGCAGAGAAAACCGGAGAAGGCTTCGGCGATTTTTCCCTTGGCGGAACAAATGACGACTTTGTTGCTCTCAGCCACGCTCCTTCCGTTGTGTGTCTGATGTTGGCCGCCAGCTGGTCTTTCAACTGCGATTCGAGCTGCACCAGCTCTTGGGCTTTCTGCACCCTGTGCTCGATGTACCGATGAGCCTCTTCATCCTCCGCCTCATCTTCGTAGCCCGTTTCCCGTGTGTACATCAAGTCGTGGTCTGAGAGGCCGAAGATCTCCAGCGAGTAGAGGTATGCAATGTGCTCATCGAGATGCACGTCGGTTTTCCTCTGAGTCCCATGCAAGGACTGAAGCTGGAGCTGGGTGGCGGAACTCCGTGTGTCTACCAAAGTGAAAAGCTCTCTCAGTTCCTGCTTGGTGAAATACCTGTAGGGGTTCTTCTTATCACCGGTGGTTTGCCTTATGAGCGAGTCCTTGAAGACTTGCCGTCGGTAGATCTTCTCTTCCACTGTCCCGCAAGTTATTAGCCGGTAGATCACGACGTTCTCTTTCTGCCCGATTCTGTAAGCTCGGTCCACGGCTTGGGCATCAGTAGCTGGGTTCCAGCTGGGGTCAAAAATCACCACTCTGGTAGCAGCGGTCAAGGTTAAGCCCACTCCACCTACTTGGGTCGTAAGCAAAAAGACGGAGTAATCTTTGCTGTTCTGGAAAGCGTCGATCCTCTTCTCTCGTTCTGACAGATGAGTCACCGTCCCATCAATGCGCATGAGCTTAAAGCGCTTGTGAGTTAAGATGCGCTCTATAATATCCAGCATTTTCCTTGACTGGGAAAAAACCAGGGTTTGGTGCCCTTCTTCTTGCAGTCTGTCCAGCAAAGTGATGAGGAACCTGACCTTGCCAGACTCTTCAATGAGAATCTCGTCAGAAATATGATCAATGCCCATGTTCTTGCCCCAGAGCTCATCGGCATCACTTTCTCCACCTTCCTCTCTCTCCGAATACTCAGAAGTTGCCAGGCCAAGCTGGCCACAGGCTCGTGCGGACAACAGCCTGGGGTGGTCGCAGAGCTTCTTTAGGATGTTCAGCTCAGCCAGGGGGGACCGCGTGGTCATCAACAACTCCTTGATGTGATCCAAGGATAGAAAGCTCCTGTATATTTCTTCTTGTACAGGCGATACATACACCCACACAATGAAATCATTTTTTCTTGGAAGAGAAGGCATCTCAGGAGCTGTAGTTCTGCTTTGATCCTCCGGAAGATTGCTTTTAGGTCCAGACTTGAGTTTCTTCTGAATGTCGTCCTTAGTCCGTCTTAGGAAATAGGGCTTGATGATGGACATCAAGTTTTCAGACATCTTCAGCCCCAGGGCCTTCTCTCCCGGGGTGGCGTCCTTCTCCCTCGCCTTTGTGATGGGGTTTTCATATTCCATCCTGAAGGTTTTCATGGTTCCTAGGAGCGAACCCTGACAAGCAAAGTCAAAGAGAGCCCACAGCTCTTGCAGGTTGTTCTGCACCGGCGTCCCGGTAAGGAGGATGCGGTTTTTGGAAGGGATGGCATGCACACATTTTGTGGTCTTGGCAGAAGGGGTTTTAATCTTATGGGCTTCATCCAGAATCACATAGTCCCAGACAAACTCCCTCCCTCCACAGCTAGAGAGCTGCTGCCAGTTGTTAAGGATCATCTGGTATGTGGTGATCAAGACGCCATTCCTCTTTTGGATGCGCTCTAGGTTTCTGGTGCGCTCCACCTTACTGGTCCCATGGAAAACCTTCACTCGCAGGCCAGGCGTCCAGCTGACAAACTCTTTCATCCAGTTGCTTACGAGGGTGGTCGGCATAATGAGCAAGACAGACTGGATGTGCTCGCCATCGAACATGCCAGAGAGAAAAGCGATGATCTGAATAGTCTTCCCCAATCCCATGTCATCTGCCAGGATCCCACCCTTCCGGTGATCCCGATACAAGCTGTATAGGAAGGTGATCCCTTCCCTCTGGTGGTCAAACAGTTTATCGTGCATCTCTCCATAGAGCATCAGCCCGCTCTGACACACGTTCACAAAGCCATCGTCCTCCTGATTCAGGGCAAGCGAAGCCAACGCCTCCTCTAGCTTTTGAACCTTCATCATCAGCTTTTCGCTGGGATGGATTTCATGGGCTTCTCTGAAGAGCCGGATGGATTCTTCCAGATTCCCATTTCGGGCCTCCTCCTTAGCTTGGGACACACACCTGTAAAATACAACACAGTTTGCCCAGTCAGACACGAGATGAGCTCAAGGCCAGAGTAGTTAACCATGGCAGGGCCCCTATTTCTGTGCTTTCAATCACAAAATATGCCACACCAATTATGCTCAATTGTCATGGCCCAGATCTCAACAGGTGAAGCATCATCAGATGAAGAGCCAGAGCAGGGAGAAATAACGGGCACTGCACCTCAGGCAGCTGAGAATGCAGGGCAGGGTGAAGGACAACAGGTAGGAGTAAACACCAGCCCTAATGAGGATTTAGAAGTAAACACAGAATCACCTCCTTCGGCACAACCGGATGCAGCTGTAACTCCACAGAAGCAGGACCCACCCAGCTCACCTGAAGCCACTCAACAGCACAGGCAAAAAGGGAGAATGGAGTTGCAAAGTAAAAGGAGAAGTGCGCGACTACAGGCACTAAGAAGACGGCTCCAAGACTGTGAGTTGTCTGAGGATGAGAACTAAGGCAAAGAGAAACAGCTTAAAACCATGCTTGGAACAGACAGACATTGCAAAAGCAATTGTTGCAAAAGGATCTCTGACTTTTGTTGCTGACGCTACTAGACATTGATAAATGGACTTCTGACCCTGTGGACCGGACTTTTGACTTTGCCTCTGCACGCCGACTTTATCTTGGTTTTCAGCTTCTGGCGGGACCCCCCCCCCCCGGATTCCTGCATTCCTGAACTACTAACAGCCTGCTCTCAAGACCAGTAGCCGGCAGTAACCCGAGACGACCTGGCCTAGCACATCAATATGGTTACTAGTTTTTCAAAATTAAAGGTTGAGCCATTGCAAACAAACTAAGCCACCAAAGGGTTTCCCATACACTGGCCTTCATCACTTTATAAAGGTCATAAGACCATAAGAAAGGCCATGCTGGATCAGACCAAGGTCCATCAAGTCCAGCAGTCTGTTCACACAGTGGCCAACCAGGTGCCTCTAGGAAGCCACTAACAAGACAACTGCAGCAGCACCATCCTGCCTGTTCCACAGCACCCAGTACAATAGGCATGCTCCTCTGATCCTGGAGAGAATAGGTATGAATCGTGACTAGTATCCATTTTGTCTAGTAGCCATGAATACCCCTCTCCTTCATGAACATGTCCACTCCCCTCTTAAAGCCTTCCAAGTTGGCAGCCATCACCACATCCTGGGGCAGGGAGTTCCACAATTTAACTAGGTCACTGATAGGAAAAACTAGACACAGGAGAAGTGTATTGCTTGATAATAAACAAGTATCTTACATAACTAAGATTTTACTTTGAACTAAAAAATGATAATGGCTATCTAGGAACGGAGATGTTAAGGCCCAGGTTTGTGTGTGTGTGTGTGGGTGGTGGAAGTATCAATACACAAATATTATTTCAGATTTTATTCCCAAAAGGAAAAAATGGACATTTAGGTATAAACACACACACACACACACAATGTCAAGAATAAGCAAAATTATGATCAAATCGTAACTATTCAAGTGTGGACATGTTCATCTTTATAGGGAAAAAATGGTAAGAAAAGCCAGTTGCATTTCTTGGACTAATTTTAATATCAGTTGAGTTGTTATGCTACTATTTGGTTGGGGAGGTTGTAGACATAACACCTTTTTTATAAATATGCTGGTAGAAGACAGCTGGAGGAAAAGAGGCATGGCTACAGGGTAGCAGAACCTCTAATGCATGGCACCCCCCCCCCCCAATTCAGACGTCTCCCTGATATATATCAATATATTCACAGCAGTGGCTGCCTGCTTCTGTCTCTTCCAAGAGCCGAATGCTGCACTTCATTTTCACACTTTTGAACCCAGTCCTGCAGCCAAGAGTTGGTTCAGCAGTGGAGCATCTGCTTGGCATGCAGAATGTCCAAGGTTCAATCGCTGACATTTCCAGTTTAAAAGGAGCAGGTAGGAGGTGATTTGAAGGACCTCCCCGAGACCCTGGAGAGCTGCTACCAGTCTAAGTAGACAAAACTGACTTTGAAGGACCAAGGGTCTGATTCAGTATAAGGCAGCTTCATGTGTTCCCCTCCACCAGTCCTGGGATCTGTTTCGCTGACGCCATTAAGACCTATTGAAAGGACTAGTCACAGTCCTTAAGACACATTACCAGCCATTTTGCCTGGTAGGATAACCCAAGCCGCAGCGATCAGAATCCAAGCTTGTTATTAGTAGGGTTGCCAGCTCTGGGTGGGGAAATACCTGGAGATTTTGGATGTGAAGCATGGGGAGGGCAGGGTTCGGGGAGGAGAGGGACCTCAATGGGGTATAATGCCAGAGTCCACCCTCCTAAGCAGCCATTTTCTCTGGGCGAACTGATCTCTATTGCCTGGAGATCAATTGTAATGGTGGGAGATCTCCAGGCCCCATCTGGAGGCTAGCAAACCTAGTTATTATAGCCACACACACACAGGCCAGATTCAGTCTTTGTCCGCTTCCTTAGCTTGCCTATTCTATTAGGTGCTGTGGAACACAGGCAGGATGGTGCTGCTGCAGTCATCTTGTTTGTGGGCTTCCTAGAGGCACCTGGTTGGCCACCGTGTGAACAGTAGGGTTGCCAGCTACAGGTTGGAAAATACCTGTACATTTTTGGGGCACAGCCTGAGGCAGGTGTGTTTGGGGAGGGGAGGGACTTCAATGCCATAGAACCCAATGGCCAAAGTGGCCATTTTCTCCAGGTGAACTGATCTCTATTGGCTGGAGATCAGTTGTGATAGTGGGAGATCTCCAGCTACTACCAGGAGGTTGGAGTAACCCAAACAGCACAAAATACAATTTTTAGAAACATGCAAAGTTTATATATGTGACTAAAGTGCAAGGGTGATAATAAATAAATATATACAAATATAAAGTACAACAAGATACAGGTAAGTGTTAAATATTAAATAAATACAACAATATCAAATCCAGCATGAGGGAAGCTTGATAGAACTGATCAAACTGATATAAAACCAGTCATAGGTCAGTCAAATACATTGTAGAAATAATTCATTGTAAAGCTTTTCGTTTTCTAGCTTGATATAATCAACTCGCTGGAGATCAACCAAAGCCACGATGGGAAGAGTACAGAACGTGTCGTCTGGATCATAATCACGTTTCGCATATGGCTTCATCAGCTACATGTATCCAAAAAGCACAATTTCAAGAAACCATAGTAGGTAACATCTCATGATGAGATGTTACCTACTATGGTCTCTTGAAATTGTGCTTTTGGCTTCATCAGCTACATGTATCCAAAAGCACAATTTCAAGAAACCATATTAGGTAACATCTCATGATGAGATGTTACCTACTATGGTCTCTTGAAATAGTGCTTTTGGATACATGTAGCTGATGAAGCCATATGCGAAACGTGATTATGATCCAGACGACACATTCTGTACTCTTCCCATTGTGGCTTTGGTTGATCTCCAGCGAGTTGATTATATCAAGCTAGAAAACGAAAAGCTTTACAACGAAATATTTCTACAATATATTTGACTGACCTATGACTGGTTTTATATCAGTTTGATCAGTTCTATCAAGCTTCCCTCATGCTGGATTTGATATTGTTGTATTTATTTAATATTTAACACTTACCTGTATCTTGTTGTACTTTATATTTGTATATATTTATTTATTATCACCCTTGCACTTTGGTTCTTGTAGGTTATCCGGGCTGTGTAACCGTGGTCTTGGCGAAACGTCAGGAAAGAAAATTCCAAGACCGTGGTCACACAGCCCGGATAACCTACAAGAACCAATGAACTCTGACCGTGAAAGCCTTCGACAATACCCTTGCACTTTAGTCACATATATAAACTTTCTAAAAATTGTATTTTGTGCTGTTTGGGTTACTCCAATTATCTTTGCAGCACTGAGCCTTTGTTTGTTCCAACGGACTACCAGGAGGTGGGCAACTCTAGTGAATAGACGATTGGACTTGATGGGCCTCGGCCTGATCCAGCGGGGCTTTTCTGATGTTTCTTCTGTCCCCGACTCCCACCTCCCCCCATATTAGCAGGAGCTCCGGACTGGTTTTAAGAGGCCCAAAGGCTTTCTCTGCCCGGGGGGAAACAGCTCGAGAGACGCCCCCGCTCCGAATTAAACCAGGCCAGCGGACTGAGCCCCCTCCCCACTTTTTTTTTGGGTTACCTCCGGTACCGCTCGGCCTGCTCAGGGCTGACCAGCGCTGCCATTTCAGCCATGACGCCTCGAGCCGCCTTTAAAACAAATGAACGGGAACTCCCGCCACTCCCGGTGACGATTCAAACCGGCGCGCCCCCGCCCCCTCCGCGGCAGCCTATCCCCTTCGCGACTTGCGAATGAGCCGCTGCGTCGCCAGCCAATGAGCTTGCCGGGAAGGCCGTCATTCATGGGGAGGAGGCTCCATTGATGTTATTCGTTCATTCAGCGCGGGCCGCCGCTCTGGGGCCAGTGACGCGCCGGCGGGTTTCCGGACATGCGCTTTGCCTTGTTGTGAGCCTGTCCGTACCGTCGCGAGCTGGATGCTGCTAGTGCACCCTACTGAGCCGCGGACGTCTGGAGCTTCCCTAAGGCCGTGTGTGTGTGTTAAGTGCCGTCAAGTCGCTTCCGACCCATGGCGACCCTATGAATGAAAGTCCTCCAAAACGTCCTATCTTTGACAGCCTTGCTCAGATCTTGCAAATTGAAGGCTGTGGCTTCCTTTATTGAGTCCATCCATCTCTTGTTGGGTCTTCCTCTTTTCCTGCTGCCCTCAACTTTTCCTAGCATGACTGTCTTTTCCAGTGACTCTTGTCGTCTCATGACGTGACCAAAATACGACAGCCTCAGTTTAAGGTGCTACTGGACTCTTGCCCTTTTTGACAGCCTCAGTTTAGTCATTTTAGCTTCTAGGGTCAGTTCAGGCTTGATTTGATCTATAACCCACTGATTAGTTTTTTGGGCGGTCCACGGAATCCGTAAAACTCTCCTCCAACACCACATTTCAAAGGAATCTATTTTCTTCCTATCAGCTTTCTTCACTGTCCAGCTTTCACACCCATACATAGTAATAGGGAATACGATGGCATGAATTAATCTAGTCTTGGTGGCCAGTGACACATCCTTACACTTCAAAATATTTTCTAGCTCCTGCATGGCTGCCCTTCCCAGTCTCAATCTCCTTCTGATTTCTTGGCTGCAGTCTCCCTTTTGGTTGATGGTGGAGCCAAGGAATAGAAAGTCTTGAACAATTTCAATTTCCTCATTGTCAACCTTAAAGTTGTGTAATTCTGTAGTCATTACTTTTGTTTTCTTGATGTTCAGCTGTAGTCCTGCTTTGGCACTTTCTCTTTTAACTTTCCCTAAGGCCATAATAGTTTCATTTGTTTCGCTGCAAAATCCGGCAGAGTCTTTTACTTCTTTTCTACACCTTATGATTATTTCCTATGGAAATAGTCCCATGCGCAGCCTACATAAATTGCAATATACACGTCTTACAAGCATAAATTGCATTATACACGTCCTACAAGTTCCAAAGGGAGACCGTGCCTGAACAAAGCCCCTGGTTCAAGCCGTAGCATCTCCAGTTAAAGGGGAAAGATTTTTCTCTGTTTGGAATCCCGGAGAGCTGCTGCCAATCAGAGCAAAGCGGATGCTCTGCCATTACATTTATGCACAGGAGGTTTTGCGTTGGATTTGCCGCTCTCTAGATGCACATTTTCCCCATCTGAATTCTCAGAACCTGGTATGGAGGCTTATTTTTGAGTTTTGAGAATTCAGATGGGGAAAATGTGCATCTAGAGAGCGGCAAATCCAAGGCAAACCCTCCCATGCATAAATGGCCATTGAGTCATGGACCATTTCCTGAACTATGTAAATGACATGGGGTAGAGACAACATGGTTAAATCCACAGAGGTAGCTGTGTTAGTCTATTGTAGCAAAACAAAACAGAAGTCCGGTGGCACCTTAAAGACTAGCCTTTATTCCAGTATAAGTTTTCATGAAATAATACTCACTTCCTCAGATACAATAAGAGAAGCATTATTCATGTATTTAATATTATAATATACCATATATAAATATAAAGTATATTATAATGAACAATATATATCCTGTTGTATCTGAAGAAGTGAGCTGTGCCTCATGAAAGTTCCTAATAGCATAAATGTTGAATTTCCAACATGGTTAATCCAGTGCTGAACATTTATGAATGTACTTCATTTATGACCCACTTTTCTCCCCCATGGGGACCCAAAGTGGCTTGCAACATTCTCTCCTCTCCGTTTTATCCTTACGTTTTATCCTGTGAAGTAGATTAGGCCGAGAGTACATAACTGGCCCAAGGCCATCCAGCAAGCCTCCGTGGCAGAGGGGGGATTCGAACCTGGGTTACCCAGATCCTAGTCCTTTTGAATGTATATGTTTCAACAGACATTCTTGTAATGGATTTTTTGAGGCTGGAAGTAGCGTGGGCTGTGCCAAAGGGTGCATGTAAGCAAGTAGTCTGTCTATAAGGCAAATTTATTTGTCTGATTTTGATATTGCCTTCCTACAAATGCACTTGATGCATTTACAGTGTCCAAGTAATAACACAAAACAGCTAGCACTCATGTAGAGTTTAAACCTTTTCCCACTGTTGGCCCCATATTACAGATGGGGTGGGGGTTCCCTTTCAGGGTGGGGCGGGGTTGCCAAATCTGGGTTGGGAAATTCTTGGAGATTTGGGGATAGGACCTGGGGAGGGCAGGGTTTGGGGAGAGGAGGGAGCACAGCAGGGATGTGATGCCATCTGAAGCTGCCATTTCTTCTAGGGGAAACTGATCTCTGTAGTCTGGAGAGTTGTAATTCTGGGAGAACTGCAGGCCCCCACCTGCAGAATAGCAACCCTGGGTGGGGGCTGGCACAGTGGTAGAGCAACTGTAAGCATAAGATCTAGGGTTGCCAACTCCCGGTTGGGAAATACCTGGAGATTTGGGGGGCGGAGCCTGAGGAGGGCAGGGTTTGGGGAAGGGAAGGACTTCAATGCCATAGAGTCCAATTGCCAAAGCAGCCATTTTCTCCAAGGGAGTTGTAACAGCAGGAGATCTCGCCCGGCTCATTTTGCAAAGCCAGCAAGCACCTTTTCGAAACAACACCTGCAGTTACCCCTGACGCCCTACAGGGGCAGCATTTTAAATAAACCACCAGCGGGTGGGAGGGAGAGGAGAATCTGCGCCTGCGCTCTTGTGTACTTTCCCCGCTCGCCTAGAAAGCAGCGAGATACCGACTAAAAATGACTGGATAAGATGCTGGAATTGACAGAGATGGCGAAACTTACAGCTTTGATAAATCAGAATGCACAATTTTGGGGGGAATGGGAGGCGTGGAGAATTTTTATGAAAATCAGTTTTTAATGGGACCGTTTAAAGGATATTCTTTGATTTAATCCCTATTATGTATTTTGTATTGCGGTTACATTAAGAGACTGAATTAACAAATTTCATAAGATAAGTATATATTAACTAAATAATATGTGGATTAATTTTAATAGCAAAAGTATATACAATTTAATTTTAGATGGAAAAGAGTGAGGGGGGGAGTTATTTTTTAAGTTTAAAATTACTATAATTCTTTGCTTTTTACCACTTTTATTAATTTTTTTAGTAATAGATGTTGATGTATATGCTGATGTATTAAATGAAGAAAATAATAAAAAAAATTATTAAAACAAAGAAAGAAAGCAGCGCTGTGATTGGCTCCCCCAACGGGCGGCGTGCGCATGCGCCCTTCGGCCGCCTCCCGCGGCGTGCTGTCTCTGTGACCGACTCGGGCGCCGGGGTTCCACCCTCTGCGCGTGACAGGATGGAGGGGCGGAGCAAGAGAAAGGGCGGAAGCCGGAAGTGAGGGCTCAGAAAACAAGACCAGAGTCTGAGTAGCTGCCGCCCTCGAGCCAAAGTCCTTCCTCCCCGCCGTCGCCGGGCCTGAGGTGCCTCGACCACCGCCGCCATGTCCGCGATGGAGAGTATCCTTTCGGGGGTGGGAGAGGGGAGACCGAGGGACGCTTCCGATTGGGGGCTGCGGAGCGCGAGGGCTCCATAAACCCCGCCCCTCGACCGGGAGTGACAGGGAGGGGCGTGGTCTCCACGTTGGAACCCCCAACGCTAGGGGGAGCTCTCGATTGGTGGGCTCTGAGCGCGTGGGCGTGGCTACTGGGTAAGCCCTGCCCCTTTTGCGCTGGGTAAGGGAGTCATGGCTGAGGGAGGGTCTCCTAGCAGATGCTGGCGGATTGTGTGTGGGTGTGGCAGCCGGAAGGCGGGGCTTGTTCTGGGGGGCTGTCCCATAGGCCTGGGGGGGGGTGGTTGATCACTGTAAGGGTTCCCCAAAGGTCTTGTGGTCTCTCAGAGCCTTAATAGAACTAAATGACCTGATGCAGTTCAGAGTTGGGGTCCAGGAAGTCCCTGGTTCAAATGTTACATCTGCCGTGAACTTACTATATGTCTTTAATTCACAGTGGGTAGCCCTGTTAGTCTGTCTGCAGTAGTAGAAAAGGGCAAGAGTCCAGGAGCACCTTAAAGACTAACAAAAATATTTTCTGGTAGGGTAGGAGCTTTCGTGAGCTGTGGCACGGGGTGCATGTAAGCAAGTAGTCTTGTCTATAAGGCAAATTTATTTGTCTGATTTTGATATTGCCTTCCTACAAATGCAGTTGATGCATTTACAGTGTCCAAGTAATAACACAAAACAGCTAGCACTCATGTAGAGTTTAAACCTTTTCCCACTGTTGGTCCCATATTACAGATGGGGTGGGGGTTCCCTTTCAGGGTGGGGCGGGGTTGCCAAATCTGGGTTGGGAAGTCCCCGGTTCAAATGTTACATCTGTCTTTAATTCACAGTGGGTAGCCCTGTTAGTCTGTCTGCAGTAGTAGAAAAGGGCAAGAGTCCAGGAGCACCTTAAAGACTAACAAAAATATTTTCTGGTTCCCTACCAGAAAATATTTTTGTTAGTCTTTAAGGTGCTACTGGACTCTTGCCCTTTTCTATATGTCTTTAGGCATTCTGCTCAAGCTTTGGCCCTTTCCCCCACCTGTGCTGTGTTGGGGGTGGGGGGGTGCATGGTATCTGTTCTGGCCTAGCTCATGTATCTGTTCTAAGGATTAAAGCAAGATAATGTGTTGCTTGCACAAGAGAAGCATTGTTTAAGTGCCAAGTGTTGTAGAGGCATAGCCTTTTCAAGATTAGAATCCACTTCATCGGGTGCATGAAGTGTTAGCTTCCGTTGCTGTGGATATCGAGAGAGAGAAGTTGTAGATGTGGTATATTAAAAGTCCCACTGTGACGTCTGCATGGAAGATAACCACAGAGAGATTGCATTAATAATTGGCAGTACACATAAACACATGAAGCTGCCTTATATTGAATCAGACTCTCGGTCCATCCAAGTCAGTATTGTCTACTAAGACCGGCAGTGGCTCTCCAGGGTCTCAAGCAGAGGTCTTTCACATCACCTACTTTTACATCACCTACATTTAATGGGTCTGATGGTGTGGCTGTAAACTGTGAAGGCATATAACTCTTGAAGGTGCCACTAGATTGTTTCTATTGTCACAGCAAAAAGAACGTTGAATATGGCTAGAAAGGGCACAGATCCCTTTGGGATTCCTCATTCTTCCACTGTCTCTCTCTTTAGAACCGAAGCTTTTCTGTTCTCTTCTTTCTAAAACTCAGCAATGCATTCAGTGCACAGTTACTCTGGACAAAGCCTGTCAAAATCAGTGGGTTTTGATTGGAGTAATTCTGCATAGGATTGCACAGTCAACCAGGAGCGGGTCAGACACCAGTCTCTTCCTAAGGTCTGTCACTTTGCCAAACCTGTGGCTGACTTCATGACAGGCAGTGACACATCATGATATCATCTTCCCTGCTTTTTTTCCCTTTTTGGTTTCTTGAAGCAGGTGTAGTTTTCCTTCTGGCTCTTTGCAGTCCTGTCAAGGAAAATAGAAAGAGGTTTCTGATCCTTCCCTTCTGTTTGGGTTGTAGATCATACTATTTCTGCTTTTTTCTTTCCTCCAGCTGTTTCATGTACAGGCAGCAGGACAAACTGCCTTAATAGCTCTTTACTGGAGTGCAACTTCTGTTAAGTAGGGAGTGTCTTGAATTTTACAACAGTTTCCAGGCTGGTTTGTTTTGCTCTCAGCTCACTTTCAGGTGCTGAAAGTGATGCACTTCTAGTTAGTGTGATCTGGTCGAATAAGTAAAGGAGTATTCTTAAGCTTTGTGTCCTCTAGGGGAAAAGATAGTTTGTAGTTTTAATGCAGGGTGGGCTGATTCAAATCAAGGTGGATTCAGTTGCCAAGGAGAGTAAAGGGCCATTTAAAATAAAAATGTCCCATTTATTATTTAGCTACTTCCTAAATATGAACTGTACAAGCATATCTGTTTAAGACTGAATGACAGCTTTCTATACAGCTGCAAGAGGTACACTGTATGTTTCTTGAATGTTTACTCGGATAGTTGTATATCATTTTTTTCAAAAATAATAAAGTACATTGCTTATTTTTGGATGACAATTTTCATGATCCTGTGTAGGGATCTCTTTTACAACTTGCAGCCAGGATAGGTCTTTCTGACAGGTACTAGTTGGAAAGAATGACAGAAACTGTTTCTTTCCCATGTTCTTTCTGCTTTTGATCTGGTTCATGCAGGCAAGAAAATGAAGTGGTGGAATGGACTTTGTCATTTCTGACTGCACAAGAAGGATCCTAGTTTGGAGTAATCATCTATGTCAGAAACTTCCTGCAAATAGAAAGCAACTCAGCAAGCGAAGGGTGGGGTAGAAGCTTTCTCCTTGCTGTGCTAGATTTCTTTTGACAGGAATTCTAATACAGATAATATTCATAGCTGAAATTCAGAGCTGAGACTGTCCCTTCTAAGTACATAAAGGCCCTTCTGGATCAGACCAAGGCCCCTCAAGTCCAGCAGTCTTCTCACACAGTGGTATAGAACTTCGCTGATTTGCCCCACCCTGTAGGAGTAAATAATCTCAACCAGAAATAAAGACTGGTAGTAGTTACTGGTTAAGTCGCTGTCCTCTCCTTTCATCCAAGCCTTGATAGTCTCACGGTTGCAGCAATACACCCTTTTTCAAAGCCAAGATGATTTGGAAGCTTTGACTGATGTGAAGTTGTGGCCTTCCTCTTTGAGCATTCAGGGAGGTGGGAGTGTATTTCAGGTAGAGCCCTGGGGGAAAATCACCACTCTGCTATGAAGCCCAAATATGATGTCATTGATTTTAGTCACTCTAAGCCTAGCCTACTATGCAGGGTTGTTTTGAGGGTTAAATGGAGTAGAGAAGCATATACCCTGAGCCCCTTGGACAAAGGGTAGTTCAGAAATCCGCCAGGACCTCTACCCTAGGTGGTGTTTTGGCCTTTCAGTCCCTCATATATATTGTACAATATGCAAAGTCTCAGAAACCAACAGAATAAGTAGCTGGACTGCCATATTTTGCCAAAACAATGGGATACGGTCCTAAACGTTATACCTAGGGTTGCCAGCCTCCAGGTGGAGCCTGGAGATCTCCTGGAATTACAACTGATCCCTGGAAGAACTGGCAGCTTCACAGTGCAGAATCAATGGCATTATACCCTGCAGAGGTCCTCCCCTCTTCAAACCCCACCTTCTCTAGACTTCACCCTGAAACCTCCAGGAATTTCCCAACCCAGAGTTGGCAGCCCTAGTTACACCTGATGTATAACTCAGCAAAAAACTATGTTTACAGTATTCTGGACACTACAGCACCTTTTTAGTAAAGGACTAACCAAGGTGGCTAATTTCTTGTGTTGTAACTTACAAGATCCTTCTCCTAAATGTATGCTTTGGCCCTGTCCAATTATTTAGTCTTATGGGGAGGAAGTAATTACTCATTAATATTGTGTTAGAATATTCATTAATCTTTGAGTATGCTTATGTCCTTTTAAAATATTTGCATGTCTTCTGGAGACTAACTGATAGTCAATGGAAATAGACTCTCCGTGCCCTTACTGTTGCTAAACAACTTATATTACAACACTGTATAGATAAATGCCCACCTCCCATAATCCAGTGGATTGAGGGCTTTCCAACCTTGTCAAAATTTGAATGTATGGCATATAGACAGCAATTGCACATAGATATATTTTGAGATATTTGAAAATCTTTAATAGATGCTTATCTGTAGATTGCCACCATTGGTATAACAAAATATATTTTTATGTCTTTTCTGTTTGGGAGTATAATAAATTTTAAAAATTAAAAGTACCGGTAAATACACACACACACACACACACACACACACACACACACACATGCTATACATGCTACTGTTAACAAATGCAAAAGTATCTCTTGATATATTTTGAGTTAATTCAAGGGAATGACTTCTAGTTCCAAAGGAACCTTTATCTCCCAGATCTCTTCAATATTATTTTCTTTAAAAAATATTTTTATTTTAAAAAAAATAAAAGGATAAACATAAAAAAGGATGGGGGATTGGGGTTACAGTGGTACTTCACAAGTAGTACAGTGGTACTACTGTTCAAAGATTTCGATAAAAGTGTGCATGTCTACCCTGGGTGTGGGTATCCCTTGTATCCCGATACATTCTAAAGTATACGATAGTGTCTGTTTCTATATTTCTATTAAACTTGAACAACAATACATTTTAACAACACAGTTTTGATATCCTCCATATCAAATTCCTCATAACTTATATTCTCGCATAAGCATAATAGAGCCTCCAGTTTGAGATAAATTCTTCTCTAGGTCTTTTATTTACTAGATTGGTTAGTTTCGCCATCACAGCATATTCTGCCCATTTGCTCTTCTATTCTTCTATATTGGGAATAGTTTTATATATTATTTTCCCAACACATTTTGCCCTGTGGCAGGTCTGCCACATGTGTATGAGAGTCACTGTATTTGCTGTACAGAAGACAACAAGCACTTTTCTTCTGGATTTAAGCAGAAGAAGAGTTGGTTTTTATATGCCGACTTTCTCTACCACTTAAGGAAGAATCAAACCGGCTTATAATCCCCTTCCCCTCCCCACAACAGACACCCTGTGAGGTAGGTGGGGCTGAGAGAGTCCAGAGGGAACTGTGACTAGCCCAAGGTCACCCAGTTGGCTTCACATGGAGGAGTGGGGAAATCAACTCGGTTCACCACATTAGACTCCGCTCATATGGAGGAGTGGGGAATCAAACTCGGTTCTCTAAATTAGAGTCCACTGCTCTTAACCACTACACTGTGCTGGCTCTCTGAATGAAACAGGTTTGGTTTTTTAAAATGTGGGAATGCTTGTGTTACGTGCTTTTTTGGTTAGGTAACCCATAAATCTAAACAGGGAAAATGTAAACCTAGTTCCTCCATCCACCAATGTCACTAGTTTTGTATCAAGCTGTCATATTCAGTATTTTGGACTAAATCGTGGCTGTATATCTTGGAAGAAAACATTTGAACTTCAGCGAGTTTTTCTTCAGACTTCATGCTGTCGGCATGCATGTAGTTTGCAGACTCCCAACATCTTCCTTAACTTGAATCGCAGAACATCTCTTTAACTTGAAGTTTGCTGCCAAAGAGCTTAACAGAAATGCCAAAAAGTGTGACAAAGAAGAAAAGCTTGAAAAAGCTAAAATTAAGAAGGTGAGCAAGAGTTTTTTTTTGCATTGGAAGTCTTTTATTCTGTTTGATAGCCTGTAACCAGGGTCTTCCAGTGTGACATTAGAAATGTACATAAAAACTCGCAGTGCTAATGTGTCCAGAGTATGCTCACCCCCAAAAACTGTTTCATCGTAGATTAGCTCACTGTTCCCTCCCCACAGCTGTTTATTAGTCTGAAAACATAAGTAGTGGCTGAGCATTAATCCTGAATTGTGCCTTTAACATATGAATATCCCGATTCTCTCTTTTTACCATTATCTTTTACTCATTTCCATAATTTACAGATTATTTTACCAGAATATCTTTGACAATACCTTCAGTCATTTGGCCACTTAGGACCCCCCCCCCCGCACTTGCCCATATGTATCTCCAGGGCAGCATGTTCTGCAAATTTGGATGAGGGTTTATGTCTCTGGGAGGTTACCTGTCATGTAAAAGTAGTTCAGCAATGGAGTCAGCTGCCTAGGGAGGGGGTCAGCTCCCCCTCACTGGCAGTCTTCAAGCAATGGCTGGACAAACACTTTATGCTTTAGGCTGATCCTGCATTGAGTAGGGGGTTGGACTAAATGGCCTCTACGGCCCTCTTCCAACTCTGATTCTATGATTCTGAACCATCAGTGTGTCTTTCTACTACCTTTTGAAGAAGGCATCAGAAAACTTCCTTGTTTTCTGGAATCTCTCATTTGAGTTTCTTTAATGCATAGTGCTAATCTGCTTTGCGTGTAGTTCAGAAAATGGCGAACATGTTTTGAGCCTAGGTGTCTTGTCATTTCATTCACTGCAGAGAAGGGTTAAAAGCTTGAAGTTGCCAGGACACAACTCTAAAGGAAGGGAGAAAAAACTGGGCTCTGCTTTCTTTTTAAAAGGCAATTCAGAAGGGTAACACTGAAGTTGCAAGAATACATGCCGAAAATGCAATCCGGCAGAAGAATCAAGCGATCAACTTCTTGCGCATGAGTGCTCGGGTAGATGCTGTGGCAGCGAGAGTTCAGACGGCAGTCACAATGGGCAAGGTAAGCAACTTACTGGCGGTTTTAGTAAGAGTCACAAGTTGACAAAATACCAGTTTGCACCGTGCACAGCAAGGCAAATCTGCAAATTTTCCTTGTAGCCAGTTCGGTTCGTGTCTGCCTGAAACTGGCATCTAGTGAAAAAGATCTTCCAGATTTCCTGAAGGAGCTGGGCGAGGTATCCGTGACCCCCACTGTGCACCTCTCAACTTGGCTACTATGTTTGATGTCTTATAGGTAACAAAGTCAATGGCTGGAGTGGTTAAATCTATGGACGCTACTTTGAAAAGTATGAACTTGGAAAAGGTAAATTTATTTTACTTTATTTGATTTATACCCCGCCCTTTCCCAGTAGAAGCCAGGAAGCTCATGGCGGCTAAGAACAACACAATTATACAGTAATCAGGATGAACAAAATATAAAGCTCAAAAACATATACAAGTCATTACCATTTAAAATCTTAAAACCTAACCTGACCGGGGGGAAAATGGCACCATAGCTATGATTCCCTCCCACATACAATTTAAAACCAGCATTAAAGAGGGGGAATCAGCATTAATATGCAGTGACGTTGGTCCCTGGGAGTAATGAGGGGAGACCCAAAAAGAGGTGAAAGAGAGATATAAGGATCTCATCAGGTCCAGCAAGGGAACAAAAAAAAAGTTTAATACTTTCCTTTATCCCTGGGGGCACATGCTGCTTTTTTGACACCATTTCTGTCTTTGCAGATCTCTGCTTTGATGGACAAATTCGAACAGCAGTTTGAAACCTTAGATGTTCAGACGCAGCAGATGGAAGACACAATGAGTAATACCACCACGCTAACAACACCACAGGTAAGATCTACAAAGGGAGATATAACTTGGAGCTGTCCATCCTAACGGATTCTTTTCATCTTTGCCACAGTGAGGTACTTTCAGAGAAAGGTCTGGGCAGGTTTAGGAGGCATCTTCCACCTTGAGCCAGAAAAAATCACTGAGCCAGATGTCTTCTATCTTGGCTATAGAAGAGAGCAGATTTTGATCTGCAAACAAAATGCAGATCAGTATTTTTAAGGTTACATCATTGCACTAGAAAAGAGCAAGAGTCCAGTAGCACCTTAAAGACTCTCAAAATTTCTGGCAGGGTATGAGCTTTCGTGAGTCACAGCTCCCTTCTTCAGAAAGCTCACACCCTGCCAGAAATTTTGAGAGTCTTTAAGGTGCTACTGGACTCTTGCTCTTTTTTGCTGCTACAGACAGACTTAACACGGCTACCCATCGTGATCTGTCATTGCACTAGTGAGCTTGTCCAGCTTAGAGAGCACAGGCTTCAGCTGGTCAAAAATAATCCCCACCGTCCTGTTGAGCTTAAAAGGTTTTGTGACCACATCAGTCCCCTCCTTCCCCACCCTATCAGCACCTGACACCAACCCACTCTCCTGTGGTGGTGGAAAGTGCTGTCAAGTCGCAGCTGACTTGTGACAACCCTGTAGGGTTTTCAAGGTAAGAGACAAAACAGAGGAGGTTGTGCCATTGCCTGCCTCTGTGTTGGCACCCCTGGACTTCCTTGGTGGTCCCCCATCCAAGTACTAACCAGGTACTAACTAACTTAGCTTCTGAGATCTGATGAGATCAGGCCATCCGAGTCAGGGTGACTCAGCCCTGGTGGAATGACTTCGGGAGCAAGATCAGCTGGGTGTGTCTCCACCTGAGAAGCTGCACCCAGAACAGAAAGCCAGTTAGAGGTAGGAACATTCGATTCAGGAGGGTTAGATCGACTTGGAAAAAAATTCAATTCTGTTTTGTTTAGTGGTGTGGGTGGGGAATTCTCAGTAGGCCAGCTTCTTTGCAGAGACAGGCAAGCTGCCTTTCTTGTCTGCAACATGCAGCCAACTTGGTGTGTGTGTGTTTGTAAGGCATATATGCTCAATTCACATAGAATGATGGTATGGTCCAAAGCCCTGGCTTGGGCATCCGCAGTGGGATTTCAACAGCAGACCCCATATGGCATATCTCACAGCACTTCTAAAAGAAGAAGAGTTGGCTTTTATATGCTGACTTTCTCTACCACTTAAGGGAGAATCAAACCGGCTTACAATCACCTTCCCTTCCCCTCCCCACAACAGACACCCTGTGAGGTAGGTGGGGCTGAGAGAGCTCTGAGAGGGCTGTGACTAGCCCGAGGTCCCCCACTGGCTTCATGTGGAGGAGTGGGGAAGCCAACCCGGTTCACCAGATTAGCATCCATCGCTCGTGCGGAGGAGTGGGGAATCAAACCTGGCTCTCCAGGTTAGAGTCCTCCGCTCCAAACCGCCACTCTTAAACACTACACAACTCTGGCTCGCCAAGTATCAAGCATGGCTTGAGATGGGGCTGCTGCTTGAGAAAGTGCAGACCCAAAACCACCTTCGTTGAATATTTCCCTGGATCCCGGCCAGGAAAAACATCCAGAATCCTGAATCAGCGGATTTAAGGGAGTAGTTGTGTAAGCAGAGACCGTTTATGTGCTTGTAGCTCCCCCTCGTGGTAAAGCACTTGAAGTTCCTGAACTTGGAAGATCTTTCTCATTAGTTATTTTTGTATATTTTCATATAAACAGCTTTGGTCATCTCTGTCTTTTTCTCCGTTCCCCCCCAGAATCAAGTGGATCTGCTTCTTCAAGAAATGGCTGATGAAGCAGGGTAAGTGTGAACCTCTAGAGAATTGAAACCTCAGGCATCATAATTACCGGAAGCGCCCAGCAATGTACTCAAGAGCTAGCAGTCAGTGCTGGGTGTCCCTGCTTTGACAAGCATCCAGGCACTTGACTGCCTGGGAATAGCTTCATGTAACTATTGCACTATGTTTTCGCAAGAACATCACCGGTCCTTCCTCCCTCTCTCCAGTTGGGAGGTATACTGGTCATTCATCTTTGAAATTAATGAAAGAATTTTTCATGAAACGTTTGGGAAGAAAAAGAAATGGAATCTATATTAAGAAGAGGACGCTGGAGTATCCAGTGGGCAGTGCATGCAGCAGAAGATCCCTCTTATCTGGGATTGTCAGTTGCTAAAGGGATCCCTCTAGCTATCTTTTTAATGTCGTCTTGATCTCCACCAATTATCTGGTGGTATTGTTTAGCTCCATGCCAAGAAAAGCTTCAGTGGCTCATTTCTGCATATGAAACCAGTTAAAGGGGAAGGGCATGTTTTTTTTTCTGGTCAGCTTGTATGGGGGAAGGTTAGGCTAGGGTATGGAAATAACCAAGGGGCCTTGGAATAAAAATACTGGCACTTAAAAACTGCTTATCCCATGTCCAGGCCTAGCAGGGCATTAATTGAACCACATTTGGGTTTGGAGATACTGAGAAAGCATAACCTGACATCTGTGGGGGCAGAAGCTTGGAATACCTTTGTGTGGGAATTGGATGTATGTCTGAAGGAGCGCACACAGGATTTGTCTTATCTAGCTGACAAGCATGTTGAAAAACCCCTATATATTGCAGAGGATTTTGGGACATGTTCTGTGGCACGCACATTGCTCATGCCGGCCAGGTCCTTTGAGACTCGTTGCTGCCTTTCATGAGTTGAGCATGATTCTTGCATAATTGGGGTGAACATGTTGAGGATTAGGTGGTATAAGCATGCAGGAGTGGGCAGTTCAAGGGGAAGGGCTGTGGCTCAGCGGTAAAGCATCTGTGTTGCATGCCCAGGGTCCCGGGTTCAATCCCCAGCATCTCCTGTTAAAAGGGCCAGGAAGAGGTGACCTCTGAGACCCTGGAGAGCCTCTGCCAGTCTGAGTAGACAGGACTGACCTTGATGGACCAGTGGTCTGATTCAGTAAAAGGCAGATTGATGTAATCAGTTCCGGCTTGTGTTTTGTGGCAACATGGGCCCAAGAGATGGGTTTTTTGATGGCACATGCAAGTAATTTTTCTTCTCTTCTTTCAACCTCCAGCCTTGACTTGAATATGGAGCTACCTCAAGGACAGACAGGTTCCGTTGGCACGAGTGTTGCTTCAACAGAACAGGTATTTCATTTTCTCTCTCTCTTTTCCCCTAACAGCCTATAAAAATGGCTGCAGCGTCTTAGCATTGAAACTTTGAGATACACCTGCATTGACTTCTACCAGTATGTAATCTGGCCCAACCTCATACTGGGATGATGACGATAAATGTGAAGAAGCTGTCTTATTGCTTCTTGTGGGGTCTTTCATTTTTAATGTTTTGAAAAATATATGCATGTTTATTAAATTAATTTTAAGCAGCTTATACATATCTTTCATCGTCATTTACTTTCCTTCCAATATAGCCCTTACAATGTAAAATGTTCGTTGAAAGTTGCTGGCAATTAAAAATCAGATTTTTTAATTGTAAGTTCTCCCCCTATGCAATTAGTTCCCCTTATGCAATCAATCCACACTCACAACAAAGACAAATCCTTAGGAAAACCCCAAAGTAGAAAATAAAATAAGGAAAGACCAGGGTTTTTTTTGCAGGGGGGGGGGCAGAGCAGGAGGGTGAGAATGGAAGGATAAAATTTTAATACATCATAGAATTGCACAAAATTTCCCAGGATTTTAAAAAAATCTCTCTTCTAAGCTTTGATTTTTTAAAAAAATATGCTACTTTTTTCTTGGATGCTAGATCAATTAACTCTTCCATCCCGGTATCAATATCTCATTCATTTATAGCTTTCCAATTATAGCTTACAAATTGTTTGCATTTTTAGTTTTATGTATTTACTTAGAAACCCACCTTTCTCTCTGAGACCTAAGGTGGGTGTTCGGAAGAAAAGAAATGTACCCACACAGCATCAGGCATCCAGTGAACAATGTTGTAGTACAGAGTACAACAACTTTGCAAACAGCAAATGGAATGACAAAGGTGGAGGACAATACAGTAAAAGCCGGATAATACCTAGAATGATTGTTGCAATAGTCTCCAATCCTGTCCCATTACAAGGTTCCCTCCCAGAATGTCCCAGTGTGGTGTAGTGGTTAAGAGCAGTGGTTTGGAGTAGTGGACTCTGATCTGGAGAACCGGGTTTGATTCCCCACTCCTCCACATGAGTGGCAGAGGCTAATCTGGTGAACTGGGTTGGTTTCCCCACTCTTCCATGTGAAGCCAGATGGGTGACCTTGGGCTGGTCACAGCTCTCTTAGAGTTCTCTCAGCCCAACCTACCTCACAGGGTGTCTGTTGTGGGGAGGGGAAGGGGATTGTAAGCCGGTTTGATTCTTCTTTAAGTAGCAGAGAAAGTCGGCATATAAAAACCAACTCTTCTTCTTCCCCTTCATAAAAATGACCTGCAGAACATTTCTGTCCAGTGTATTCTGCAAAACCAAAGGTGCTTCTCACATCAAAGCCTGTTTCCCCTCTACATGTTTTTGGAAGGCCATTTCTTGCACATTCCTAAAACTGGGTTAAACTATTTACTCCCATCTCCCCCAACTTTAATGGCTGGATGTTCCCTCTGTCTAATAGCAGTGACTGTTGTGTAACTTCCCAGCGATCCTGAAATCCAGTAGTCCAGTTCAGGCGTATCCAATACGTGAAATGTAAATCCTTGGACCTGATGAGATCTTGCCTGAGCTTGGTCTCCTTTCTTTGTTATTGTTGTTGTTCAGCATTTTGTTGCTCAACAGCAAAGATAAAAAGGAGTTCGATGGTTTCTTAAATTAACAAGGTCTTATTCCAGATTCAACTTTTGTGGAATAGAAGAGCTAATACTGGGGAAGGAGGAATCTTGTAGTTCTTTACGGAGCAGGCATGTTCATGGCTATTTATGGTTACTAGTCAAAATGAATACTAGCCATGATGCATACTTGTTCTCTCCAAGATCAGAGGAGCATGCCTATTATCTTAGGTGCTGTGGAACACTGGCAGGATGGTGCTGCTGCAGTTGCCTTGTTTGTGGGCATCCTAAAGGCACCTGGTTGGCCACTGTGTGAACAGACTGCTGGATTTGATGGGCCTTGGTCTGATCCAGCAGGGCTTTTCTTATATTCTTATGGTCCTTTAAGTAGTGCATCACTGAATGTTTTGGTGACTGTTTTTTTTCTTTTCCCTGGACTGTACAGGATGAGCTCTCGCAAAGGCTGGCCCGCCTTCGTGATCAAGTGTAACGGGAAGCATCCTTTCGGCAGTTCTTCATGTATGCTTCGGAAGCATTCTGTGTACATAACTCACAGCCCCGTTAGCATTTCTGTCTAACACGTCTGGATATTTATCTACCGTACTCAAGGGTGCTTGTCTTTGTCTTGCCACGCTTTCTAAAATACATTCAGTGACTCAAAAAGTGGTATTAACCCTTAAACGTCTGTGTGGTTTTCTAGTTCTGTACAGCACTCCCCCCCCCCAGTTGAAGGTTATATTTTTGCAAATGTCTTTGGTGAAGGCCCTGACTAAAATGTCTGTTTAACAAGTATAATGTCAGATCATCCCATTAAAAGGAAAGCTGCACCCCTGACATATGTGATTTTTAAGTTATATATCAGGGTTTTAAATTATGGATAAGGTTTGTGATCGTCTGAGGGGGTGTATGCCAGCCACATGTTTGTTACGCTTAATACTCAAGGAACATGATCAAACCAGGTGGGCAGAGTGGTGCATGTGAAGTGTACTGTGCCTGTTTGTACATTCTTTAAACTGTGCTAGATTATCTCCCTTTGGCACTGTAGAATAAGCATTCTTGTAGCAAAGCTGAAAATGATAGTAGTCCAAGCTGTTGTAACTGGAACCTTCGGTCGGTATCGTCACTTCAGTTCCGAAGGAATAAAATATATTTTTCAACACTTTGCCTAGGCATTCTCTCATATATATATATTTTTTGTAATATACTGTAAACTTTATTTATTGCCCACAGTTAAGCTCTAGATGGATACAGCATCACTTGGATCATGTGTCCAATGGCTTTGGCAGGCAAGTTGGAGCGGAACTTTGCCTGCACCATGCCACTGTTTCCGTGGGCCACCTTCCCCCAGATCACTCTGGTTCTGTTGGATTTGCCGCCAGGAGTCACTGTGTTGTTTTTTGCTTTGTACATGTAGGCGCACTTCTTGCCCAAGCAGAATTCCGTCTCACTGCGGGAATAAACCCCCTCAGTCTTCAGAAGGGCTGTGTGCTCCCTCTGGTTGCAGAGACCCCGCTTTTAGCCAGCAAAAAGTGGCCTTGGACCACAGCCTGCCAGTCATGGTGTTGCTTTGAAGTCCTGTCCCCAGCAGGGCACAACGACTCTGGCCCATATTCTCTCATATTTATTATAGTTGCACATAGACTTTGTTTCAGGCTTCTTTAAAGGACCAGTTTAAAATACCAGCTTTGTTGCGGTGCAGAAAGACATTTTTCAGTGGTACTCTGCATATGCCCTGACCAGGTGCCTCTAGGAAGCCCACAAACAAGATGGCCCAGGCTAGCTTGATCTGGTCAGGCCTTGGAAGCTAAACAGGATTGGCCCTGGCTAGGGTTTGGATGGGAGACTACCATGGAAGTCCAGGGTTGCCTCGCAGGGGCAGACAATGGCAAACCACCTCTTTTAGTCTCTTGCCTTGAAAACCCAATGAGGGATCGCCATAAGTTGGCTGCGATGGCCCTTTGCACATGCATGCTCTGCATGCAACCCACATCAGCATTTGTCACAGTTCTGGGTTCTAAGGTAGGAGGTGGATTACTTAAAAGGAAATAAGCTCTCATAGATACGATACTGAAGTCTTTGCAAAAACCGTTCATAAGAAAGGCCATGCTGGATCAGACCGAGGTCCATCAAGTCCAGCAGTCTGTTCAGACAGTGACCAACCAGGTGCCTCTAGGAAGCCCACAAACAAGATGACTGCAGAAAATAAATAAATAATAGTTATTTTCTGAGGCAAGATTGTGCTGTTCCCCTGTTTCTTGCTCTGAGACTCTGCATTTGGGCTGGCTTCAGCAGATCTTACTGTGTTCTGGTTTCTCAGAAGGCAGGCTCGCTGCGAAATGGTGTACTTACCCTGGAAGGGAAGGGGAGCTTGGCCTGTGCTCTGGAGAAAGGGTAGGATAGACTAACAAATGTCCGTTTCCCCCCATCCATTGCTTTGTGTTATCTGTGACGTGATATTGTCTTGCTGGTGCATTTCAGGAAAATTGTGACAATGGGATAGTTGTTCTGATTGTGTCTTTACTTCTCGGACCAGTAGAGGGGAGCAGAAGACTTTGCTGTTTTGGAGGGTTCCTCTATAACATTTGCTTTAACAGCAGAGGCAGGAGGCTTGGGAGACCCTTCCTGATCAGCTTGTTTACAAGTTTCTTCAACTCTTAAAGCCTGAATGAGCCTTTCCTACCAAATGTAATTAGATTCTTGCTGGCAAGGTATTTTCCCTCACTAACACTCTGGTATGCCAGTTGTGCTAGAAAGCGAAATAATTGTTGATAGAGCACAAGAACTTCTTTGCTGCATCAGACCACTGTCCAACCGTCTGGTTGCTACGGGGCAAGTGACTAGCCAAGTGTCCCTGCAGAAGTCGCAAGCATGTCATTAAGGGCATTTCCCTTCATTGTTCCTACAGTCCTTAGTATTTAGAGGTAGACTGCCTCTGGACTCGGAGGTTCTATTTATCATTACTCATAGCTATCAACAGATCTAATCCTTTTTCTGAATATCGCCATATCTTCTGGGAATGTCTATTCTCCCAAATGCTTCAGCAGGGCCCAGGGTTTAAGGGGATGGCCTGCAAACCTATTAGCCATGGTATTTGAGTAACAAAGTAGAAAATGTTCTTTTACTAATTATGGGATTAATGTATGAGGTGGAATTGAGTATATGCAGGGGCCCGCCTATATTATAAGTTTTTTCCAAACCCAGAGAAATAGCTGGGCCTTGTCCCATGCTTAAGTGGGTTAACAACCATCGAAGGAAAACATAGTAAAAACATATTCAATTTCATTCCAACCGTAAAAGTCTTACAGTGCTCTTGGAAGGGGGTGTATACAATAGTTACACAGTTATAAACCGACTTCTATTTATTACTTACGTTATTTATAGTCTTTCTGTCTGGGGCTCACATGAAGCTGCCTTATACTGAATTAGACCCTTGGTCCATCAAAGTCAGTATTGCCTACTCAGACCAGCACCAGCTCTCCAGGGTCTCAGGCAGGGGTCTTTCACATCACCTACTTGCCTAGTCCCTTTAAATGGAGATGCTGGGGATTGAACCTGGGACCTTCTGCATGCCAAGCAGAGGCTCTACCACTGAGCCACAGCCCCATCCACAGACTCCAGGCTGATTACACAGATTAAGTCAATATAATCAGCAGGGTGGGGCATCCAATAGACCAGGGTTGTCAAACTCAATTGTTATGAGGACCGAATATGACATAAATGCCACTTGGTTGGGCCCAGCCATGCTTCGCCAGCCCAGTTCAAGAGTGGGTGGGGTGGCTTCCTCGGCTGGCTCACGGGCCTGATAAGCGCTCTCAAGGGGCCGGATCTGGCCCACAGGCCTTATGTTTGACACCCCTGCAATAGACAGTGCAATAGGATTTGACTTGTAGAAATCTGGAAGCCAACCAGAGGTGAAGCACAGCGTAACTATTTACGCGACACTTTAAAACAAATGGAAGAAACACATAGTAGGAACTTATTTAACAGCAACAGATAGTACAAACCGTACACAGTGGTATTGTCTACAGTCCTGAACCCGTTACCCAAGCTTCTTTCTGAACCATGTTATTACAGTATAGCCCTATTTCCTGTGCAAAAAAGCCCTCTTGAATAATTCATCTTAGCATAGCTGGTAGAAAGCCCGGAGAGTTTGATAGAAAATATATTTCGGAAAGGGTTCCCAGTGTAGCTCACTTGCTTTTTAAAATGATCGTGTTTCCACTGGAGTCCACAATCAGTGCCTTGATGTGAACTGCGCACTGAGCGTTGAGCGGATGGTAAGGAAGGCCAGCGGTTTCCCTTGTATCGGAAGCCCCTCTTCCAAAGAGTGCCACCCTGTCATTACCATTCCAATAAAGGAAAAAACGCATATTGGGACAATCTGTAACCAATTTCAAGCGCCAGTGGAGCCCTTTAAACTCCCAGGAAGGTTTGTTGGCAGCCCAATAGGCTCTGGGGGGTGACCTTTGGCTCTTCTTTATTGTGAAAGTCATGCTAAATCAGTTCTGATGTGTACGTAGAGAAGGGTTCTGAAGCACATGGCTAGCTGCAAATGTTTCTGGGGGGAAAAATGTGTCGGAGGGAGTTGTGTTTTCTTAACAGTCAAAACCTGGAAGCTTTGTGCAAACCTGTGCCTGAAAGTGCAGATCGTAGAATGGAAAGGGGGCCAAAAGTTAGAAGACTTGATAGGTTAAAGGGAGAAGGAGAAGGGCAGTTTGCAGAGCACCGGGAGACCCTGGCCATTTTCCAGTACTCATTGGTGATCAGCCTTGAGCTTTCAAGTTATTGAGGTGGGAGTGGCTGTCACCACCTCTGAAAGGGAAGGGTCCTGGCCTTTTCATCAGATGGACTAGATAAATACGTTCCCAGTCACAGCATCCCTGTTGAACTCCTGAACATTCTGTAACAGAGAAATGGTAAATAAACCAAGAAGTACCCTACATCAAGCTGTACATGCCAACTTCCAGGTGGGACCTGGGGATCCCCTAGAATTACAGTTCACCTCCAGATTACAGAGGTCAGTTCCTGTATTATGTATTATTGTTATGGTTAAGCTCAAGACCTTTGGTCAAAGGAGCTAGTAAATAAATGGAATAGAGGTCAGTTCCCCTAGAGGAAATGGATGCTTTGGGGAGGTGCACTTTATGGCATTGTACCCCACTGGGGTCCCTGCCCTCCCTAGCTCCACCCCCAAATCTGGAGGAGTTTCCCAACCTGGAGCTGGCAACCCTACCTCTCCACCTCCCTGCCAGTGACCAGGAAGGACCTGGCAACCCTAACTTAAAGGATTGTTGGGCTTGCTAGAGAGACATTCTTGAGGATTCCTTGATAACTATGGATCTGTGCCCCCAGCCCCCAGCCAGAGAATCAACACCCAACATTTTCTGAAAGGCAGTGACATCATGCTGTTTGGGCTGGGGTTTGTTGACGTTTGGTGAGGTATTGCATATAGGGTTGCCAGGTCCCTCTTTGCCACCAGCGGGAGGTTTTTAAGGCGGAGCCTGAGGAGGGCGGGGTTTGGGGAGGGGAGGGACTTCAATGCCAGAGTCCAATTGCCAAAGCGGTCATTTTCTCCAGGTGAACTGATCTCTATCGGCTAGAGATCAGTTGTAATAGCAGTACGGAGGTTGGCAACCCTACCACTCTCTGATGCATAACATTAAAAAAAAAAAACCTTTTAAGGGCTGAAGCTATGAAAGGGTGCACTGAGGTGTTAACCGAAAACTACGAAGAGAAGCTAAAGTGGAAAAAAAACTTTTGAAAGAGGAAAAAGGGAGTATTCCACTCTGCATAACAGTGCTAGAGGAAAGGCAGGATAAAAGTGCAGTAGATATATACATAGAATTGGAATGATAATAGGAGTGCATCTAGGTTTGCCAACCTCCCCAGAATTACAACTGATCACCAGACAACAGAGATCAATCCCCCGTGGAGGAAATGGCTGCTTCTGAAGGTGGGCTTTGTGGCATCACACCCCCACTGACCTCCCTCTTCTCCCTAAACTCCTCCCTCCCTGGACGCTGCCCCCCAAATCCCCAGGAATTTCCTACGGTAGAGCTGGCAACCTTGAGTGCACCCGCTTTGACTTTCTAGAAACAATTCCAGCTCATGGAGCAATAGGGTTGCCAGGTCCCTCTTCGCCACCGGTGGGAGGTTTTTGGGGTGGAGACTGAGGAGGGCGGGGTTTGGGAAGGGGAGGGACTTCAATGCCATAGCATCCAATTGCCAAAGCGGCCATTTTCTCCAGGTGAACTGATCTGTATTGGCTGGAGATCAGTTGTAATAGCAGGAGATCTCCAGCTAGTACCTACGGAGCAACTGTGTGGCGTATTCTTCTTGATCTTCATTGTTCTGCACAACTGAATCACAAATCAGCAGAGAAAAATATTTTTGGTGGAGATTCTCACAGGAGTGGGACCAGAACGTTTTTGAACTTTACATACGTCTCCTTCTTCTCTCACATAGGTTTTGCCTACACTTCCTCTTGAATAATGACAAGAACTTCCCTTTGGACTGGTTTCAGTGCCAAGATCTTTTAGTGCTCTTGATAGCCCACTTTATCGGAGGGGCACACAGATGCCATCCCTTAAACGTCAATGATCTCCCTATGAGATCACCATCGCTGGAGTCAGAACTGAAGAATGTACAGATGGCACCTACCGCTGCATGGCCTGTATATGGCGAACTGTCAACAGAGCGGATGAAATGGACCCATTTTTGACTTTAAAAATATGGCAACATTCAGAGACCTATTGGAGGAACGTTTCAGTCTACGGGGCATTCTTTTGCAGATTGAGAGTCTCGCCAGTCTCGAACAAAGGAGCTTCAAAGGCAGATTCAAGTGCAAAATGGCTGAAGTGGAATTCATCAATAGGTGTAACGATAGTAACAAAGAATTAGTTAGAGCTGACGTGTTCATCAGTTGCTACAGATTAAGGTTAACCTGTCATCACCAATTAGAGCCAGTGTGCATAAACTCTGTGCTCACTTGGTATACTCTTGAGTTTTGCATGAAAATCTCTCAATCTCCCTGTCACATTTTTTTTCTTGCCCTTTGCAGTGTACGTATTCTGCTGATCGAGAATTCACTTCATGCACCTGAGGAAGTGGGCTCTGGCCTATGTAAACTGATGCTTCAATAAATCTGCCAGTCTTCAAGGTCTCTTAAGACTCCATTTTGTTCATTACTGGGAGCAATCCAATTGTGCCTCTAACATCACATTGATTTTATAGAATAGTGGACATTGGTGTTAGGAGTAAACAAGGGGAGGCTCATAGAAGAATGGAAATCGCTCCCCACAGTCTGCATTTTTGTTTTCCCGGCTTTGTTCCTTCCCATCCACCAATGTTTCATTTTGTTCTCCCCCCAGCTGCCACTTTCTCAGGTCTCCTTCCATTTCACTTGCAGCCCTCGTGGGCTTTCTTCTCAGCGTGGTATAGTGCTTAAGAGCGGTGGACTCTAATCTGGAGAACTGGGTTCGATTCCCCACTCCTCCACATGAAGCCTGCTGGGTGATCTTGGGCTAGTCACAGTTCTCTCAGAACTCTGTCAGCCCCACCTACCTCACAAGGTGCCTGTGGGTGGGGGGAGAAGGAAGGTGATTGTATGCCACTTTGAGACTCCTTAAAGGCAGAGAAAAAGCGGGGTATAAAAACCAACTTCTTCATCATCCTCTCAGCGCCTGCAGCCTCTCCCCTTCCCATCCCCTACTTCTACCTCTCTCACCTCCCTGTTGGCCACCACTCTTGCTTTAACCCCTTCACCCCTTCTCTCCCCCCACTCCATCTCATCATGTGCTCTTCTGTTCCCCCTCCACTCCTCCCATTGCATGCTTTCCACCCTGCCTCCCTGACTTTCCCATTCATGCTCATTTTTTGCTTTAGGGAGGGGGTTGGGAAACACCATGTTGGGGTTGTTAGGTCACCCTATAAAGCTGTTCCTGCTCAAGCGGCGTTTTTTTTTTTTTAAGTTTTGGCATTTAAAATTTTTAATGTTTTGGACTTTTTCTACATGCCTGGGATTTGCAGAACATTTCCTCTATCTGCCCATGACCCTATTGTGCAGATTTTTTGAACCACCCTCTGGGGCCATGTTTAAAATTAGATTTATGATTTTTAAGTTCAAGATGCTCTCGTTACATAAAATAAATCTAGAAATGTTTGTTCTCTCTGGGAATCCAAGGTGGGCTGGTAGGCCTACTATTCTGAAGGAGTCCCTCTTTGCCTATATCAGTATATTTGCAAATCAAGCAAGTATTAGTGCTACTCCATACCCTCTTGCACTTTGGGGGAGAGGACACAGAACGACACAAACACCCTTTGCCTTTATGCTCAGACAGCTTCGTATGTTTGCACTGTGGGTACAGAAAATTTGTTTTCCATCAGTACAGCTATAACGATGCACTTCACATAATGTGCCCTTCCTTAAGTTTCATTCTTTGCAACTATAAAGTGCCAGTTATGTGGCTTGGAGCTCATAGCTAGCACAGACCTTTCCATTGGGAGTGTTGCAAATTAGTTCCAGTCTACTGGAGAACGCTGTAACGAATGGCTGTGACCTGGAAGTTGACAAAGGAAACCTCATCACAGTGAAGTCAATCTTTGCCCCCAACAAACTTGACAAACCTCATCTTTTAAGGTTCTAAATAGATGAGGTCTCCAATTCTCTTCCCAGCTTATGGGCCTCGCTTTTATGCTTAAAGTGATAATGGTTTTCAAGATTTCTCTTGATTTGTGCAGCAGGTGCTCTACCAGAAGGTGCGGGAAGGAGGGTGGAACGCATTCAATAACAAAGCAAATCTAAGCCAGGCTGCCATAGATCAGGCTCTGCTTATCCGGTTACATCTTCCCCGGATCTGTTTTTTTTTTTTTTTTTGGTTATCACTTGTAAGTCCTGTCAAGTGAAAAGTAGCCTTAGGAATTTGGAAAAGATGAGATACTTGCCCACAGATGGATTGACAACACGCCCAATAAAATACCTTAAATGACAGGGCTGCCATGTGTTGTGTAACTGGTTAGTTGTACGGCTGCCAACCTCCAGGTAGTAGCTGGAGATCTCCTGCTATTACAACTGATCTCCAGCCAATAAAGATCAGTTCCCCTGGAGAAAATGGCCGCTTTGGCAATTGGACTCTATGGCATTGATGTCCCTCCCCTCAAACCCCACCCTTTTCAGACTCCACCCCAAAAACCTCCCACCTGTTGCAAAGAGGGACTTGGCAACCCTAGTTAGTTGTACTGCTTGAAACACATTTTCATTGATTAAAATGGCTCCCCTAATTAGTCATTCAGCAGATTATTACTTTTTGGGGGGCTTAACTTGACAATGTCCAATTTTTTAAAATGGTTATAGAAATTGCTGATGGTAGCTGCCATCTTGGAAGATCTCTCACACACATACACACACGTAGCAGGGGAATGCCACTTCCAAGATGGCAGCTACCATCAGTATTTTTTTAAAGCAAATAGTCGTTGCAGTGAATTATTAAGGTTGCCAACCTCCAGGTGGTGGATGGAGATCTCCTGATCTCCAGGCGACAGAGATTAGTTCACCTGGAGAAAATGACTGCTTTGGAAGGTGGACTCTATGGCACTGGTGGGAGGTTTTGGGGATGGAGCCTGAAGAGGGCGGGGTTTGAGGAGGGGAGGGACTTCAATGCCATAGAGTCCAATTGCCAAAGTGGCCATTTTCTCCAGGTGAACTGATCTCTATCGGCTGGAGACCAGTTGTAATGGCAGGAGATCTTCCGCTATTACCTGAAGGTTGGCAACCCTAATTTATCACCAAGTTTACTGTTTCAGAAGCTTTGAGGCAAATTGCTCAGAGCATCTCTTTTTATTTTTAAGTGAGAGATTACTGTGTCCGCTTGTTGCGGAATTTTACTACCGAATTTGTACTGATTTTGATCGGTGCTGTGTTATATTATTCTGCTTCCCTTTTTGCTTTTATGCCATTAAAGGTTTTGAAATTTGAAATTTGACTATGGTGTCCCTCAAACGCTTAAAAAGGGAGCTTTGGATTATTCGATTTAGGAAGGCCGTCATTTTATGGCCAATTCAACAGCTGTCTCCTAGCCCATTAAACCTGCTGGTGTTTAAGGTTATCTCAGCTCTTAATTCCATAGTATGGATATCTGCCTTTTACAATGTCCGGCAGAAAGTATTTGAACCGCTTCGCTGGCACAGTTGTGAACGCTGCTGCCTGTGTTAGTCAACTGGCTTCCAGGATGGGGTCATATATTATGAGAGGAGGACTTGACAAGACCTGCTGGGGCTGGGCGATGCTTGCAGGCAGCTGGTAAACACATTTAACTGTGGGGTGGTTAGTCACACTTCTGGACTTTTAATTGAATTACCTTTGACAGTGAGCAGCAAACCTGGTGGGTGATCTCCTAAATTTAACTGACGAATGGGTTCCCCCCCAAATCAATTAGCATATAAAGCCGGGAGCATGAACACATCCTGCCGCTCGGCAGGGGGGACCGAAACAGGTTGAGAAGGACAGCGACAAATGGGGGAGCGGGTGAAGGCCCTCCTGTCTTCCTGAGGCTGACCTCTGCTCCCAAACATGAAAGGAAAACAGAAGCCCAACAGGAGCTGGGAAACCAGAACGGACAGTCGTTCAAGATCCATTTTGGCTGAGGTGATCCGGGATGCTTCCAAAGTGCGTGATTAATGCAGGGCAGTATATTAAACAAGAGGACCTAGCAAAACAAGGAGGCGTTTTTTGGAAGCCCATGTCCACCATGTAAGCAGGACCATCTGCACATTTTTCAATTGAGAGATGGGCTGGGACGCAGAACTTTGGGTGGCAGAAACCTATTTGATACCCTTCAGACTTCTGGTGACTTCTCTTAAACATGTTTTTTTGTGTGTGTGTATCCTCTGCTTCTAGAAGCATGGCAAAGCTGGACTTGGGGTCAAATGTGACCGAGTTCCACGTCAGGTCTTCTGTGATTAAGGATGCCAGCTCCGGGTTGGGAAATACCTGGAGATTCTGGGGGTGGAGCCTGAGGAGGGTGGGGTTTGGAGAGGGGAGGGACTTCAATGGGGTATAGCGTCAAAGAATCGACCTTCCGCAGTGGCCATTTTCTCCAGGGGAACTGATCTCTGTTGCCTGGAGATCAGATACAATAGCGGGAGATCTCCAGCTGATACCTGGAGGTTGGCAACCCTATCTGTGATGTGTTCCATGGGTGGTTGTGTGTGTGTTCTCCAACTGAACAAGAACTAAGAGAAGAGTGAACAAACATCTTTGGTTCCTCCCTGGTAAAAAGCCAATTACAGGTAAACCATTTTAAGTCTGAGGTATAGATTTCCCTTTAAAGAAGCTGGGACTTTCCTTACCAAAACAAACTCCCTGTTTTGGATCCTTCTAGAGCTCTTTGACCAGCGTTGCCATTTTCCTGATCTTTCTTTCTTTTGAGCTTTCTAGGGGAAGGGTGCCCTGATGTGGGTAGCTCCAGGCTAGCCTGATCTCATCAGATCTCAGAAGCTAAGCAGGGTCAACCCTGGCAAGTATTTGGATGAGAGACCTCCAGGGTCATGACATGTCACTCCTTTCATGCCAGCCTCCACCTCCCCAGGCTCCTGCCGGTTGCCAACCACATGAAAGTATTCACATGCCTTGAATGATTGACTAGAAGATGCACCTTCACCCATCTGATTGCGCAGATAGCAATGGCAAGCGCATGTGTGCGTTCTCTCACACAAGGACCATGGAAAACAGCTTAAGACTGCTCTTAACCACTATGCCACACTGAAGCAAATGACTGAATAAATAAATAAGACATGTAGTTCTGAAGGAGCAGATGCTGGTGACCATACCTAGGGACGTGGCCATCACCAAAGAGGTGGCTTTAAAGTATCAGGGCAGGCTTTGGATGCAGACTGTGAGAAGGAGAATCAAAATGCTAGAGTAACACAAGCCCCTGGGTTTCCACTTTGATTTAGGGAATCTGCCTACCAAGCACAGCGGTCTCAGCGCCTAAAAGGAAAAAAAGGTGTCATCATATGATGGGCAGGACCAGTCAGGGTGGGTGGTGCATGCTGTAAACATGGTGGACACACAAGGGAACTCTAATGGATTATTGACACTCAGTGGTCCTTTATGCATGGGTACTTTCATTCATGTTCACCTCCAGACTGATCCGGTTGTTCCTTGGAGTTCTGCATGAGTTTTCCATCCATTAGACATGACCTCGCACCCAGCACTCACAAATTCCAGGTCTTCCCGTTCCTGTTAAAACCCAATTCTTTGATCTCCCCTGAGATCAACCCAGGTGAAATTGTCCTCATCTCCATGCATAAGCCAAAGCGCGGGACAGGGGAGCTGGGTGGGGTGTGAGTGTGACGTTTGTCTCAAAGTAACCACTACAGCCAATTACAAAGCAGAGTTTCAAGGGGTGAGGACACAAATGGTTCCTGGTTTTTGTTTCCCACCCAGAGTTCTTTCTGAGCAGATGTTTGTCTCACATAAGAAAAGGTTTTAAAACGACGCTTGGGTTCCCCCACTCCCACCTGTTCCTTTTAAAGAGCTCAGGTTTTTTTTAAAAAATGGTTTTTATAATGGCACTTGGGCTTCCGCCAGGGGGAGAGGGGAAGTGGACGTTTTTTTCACAGTAAGCTCAACAGCCAATTACAAAGCAGCATTTTCAAGGGGTGGGGACTCAGATGCTTTCGAATTTGAGCTTGGTGCATAGCAGTTTTTGGATTAACAACACAAAAGGTGGGTTGAGCAAGCATCGAATCCCAGGTAGAACTTCCATGCATAAACGACCACTAATGCTACATGCTTGGAAACTGGTAAGGGACTGGGAGAGTTTGGGTAGATCTTCCTTGTATTTTAAAAACAGAAAGTAGCGGCTGAGCAAGGTAGGGCTGTCAAAAAAAAAACATATCGGTACAGTTCGGATTCGGCCGAATTTGGCCCTTGTGGGTTCGGTACGTGCCGAAGTCCGAACTCCCCCACTTCAGATCCGTTCAATTCTGCGGGAATTCAAAGTTCGGAAAACAAATTCGGCCGAATAAAGCCATTAAAAACACAATCGCGCCTTTCCGCGGCTCTGGGGGGGGGGCATTTTTGGGCTTAGAGGTCCCAAACATTCAGCAGAGCTTCAAAGGACGTATATTGAAAGACTCCCCAAGTTTTGTAAAGATTGGGTCAGGGGGGGCTGAGATATGGGCCCTGAAAGGGGTCCCCCCACCCTTAATGTGCATATCTCAGCAGAGCTTGCCGCCCACGCACAAAGCTCCCAGCCCCGACAACAGTTTGCAAATCAACTCAACTTGTAAAACAACACCTTTGCAACAGGGAAAAACCAGAAGACACACAACTGAAACCTCCCCCCTCAAACCAGGGAGCGAGAGACTCAAGGGGGAACACACACCCCAGGCAGAACCGACGAAAGCCCCCTTTGGCTTCCCCCCCACCCACAGAAACTGCTCCCTCCCCACACACACACAGACTCTGCTTTCCCCCACACACACACACATACACAGGAGAAAAATTATAGATTAAAGCCCCCAAAGGGGTCTTACTGTGGCTGTCTTCTGTTCCATCAAGAGGGGCTGAAGAGGACTTGTAATCCAAGATGATTCCAATTAGGCACGGGAGGATTTCTCTGGAGAAGATGCACAGGATCGGCTGATCCATTCATCCCAAAAGGGGAAAGGGGAAAGGGGAAAGGGGAAAGCCCATATCTCGGGACCCCCTGACCCAATGTTCACAAAACCTGGGGGGTATCTTAACAACACTGGTCTGAAACTCCGCTCAAAGTTTGGGATCTGCACCCCCAAAAATGCGCCCCCTGCAGCCATGGAATGAGAAAAGGGGGGAGGCGATATTTCTGCCCCCACTGAACCCATCTTTACAAAACTTGGGTAGTATCTTAAGAATAATTGACTGAAGCTATGCTAAAAGTTTGGGGGCTATATCCCCAAAAAAGCACCCCCTGCAGCCACATAAATGGAAAAAGGGGGGAGGGAAAAGGGGGAGAGCCCATATCTCGAGACCCCCTGACCCAATGTTTACAAAACTTGGGGGTATCTTAAGAACACTGGTCTGAAACTCCGCTCAAAGTTTGGGATCTGTACCCCCCAAAATGCGCCCCCTGCAGCCATGGAAAGAAAAAGGGGGGAGCCCATATCTCGGGACCCCCTGACCCAATGTTTACAAAACTTGGAGGGTATCTTAAGAAGCTTCATCTGAAGCGCCAGTGAAAGTTTTGTGTCAGTACCCCAAAAAATACGCTCCCTGCAGCCACAGAAAGGAGCGAATGTGCACAAGCACCCCACACACACACACACGAGGATTTCGCTCTCTCTCTCTCTCTCCCTGGCCGGGCCGCACATCAGCTGATTCCTCCAGTACTCAATCCTGACTGATTGGCCAGAAGAAGACCCAGCTTGGCCACCGATTGGCCGGGGGAGGAGAATGCTGCTTACTGACGGTTATGCTGCTTACTGACGGCCGAATTTGCCGAATTTATTCGCGAACTCCCGAACTCGCTGAATTCGCCCCCCCCCCCGGTTGCCCGCCAGTTTTGAGTTTGGTTCCTCCCGAACTAAAAACCACCGAATCAGGGGAAATTTGGTTGATTTTCAGTTTGGGCCGAACCGAATTGACAGCCCTAGAGCAAGGCGCCAATATGCATTTGGGGAGATGGGTTTTTTTCTCTTCCACCTGTGTGGTTTGCCAGTTGAAATCAAACTCCCAGGCCAACTTTTCACGGACAATTTTGCTGCTCTCTTGTCATGGAGCAAAAAAAAAAAAAAAGTGATTTAATTTTTTTTTCATGGCCGCGAATCATCCTTGTCAATCCCACAGTAGTTTTGGTTTTTCATGGGAACAGTATTCTACAACAGTTTAGTCTGCCCCTTTGCTGGAGCCCTCCCCTTCCGACAAGCTCATTGTTTATGCCCGCCCCCAACTCCGCCCCAACTCCACCCAGTGGATTACCTTGTGTGGTTAACCTCTGTGGATACGGCCCCAGCGCAAAAAAAAAAAGCACCAGTCCCTCTTGTTTCCTTATATAATTTTTCTACTTAGCATGCTTCCCGTTTCCCCCCACCCCCATACTTGGCCACGCTTCCCCGCCTTTCCCAGACTTTGACAGACTATCATCATTGTGCCCCCCCCCCCAGTAGAGCTTCGGCCATCCAGTGCCAGGAACTTCCATCCAAGAGGGCTGGCAGCCTTGGGGGCGAGCCTTGGTGGCGAGCGCTCAGGAGACCAAACCGCTTGACTCCACTTTCATGCAACCAAATGTATGGGAAGTTTTGCCTTTGATTTGCTGCTCTCTGGATGCTCTCTGGATGCACATTTTCCCTATCTGAATTCTCAAAACTCAACAATAAACCCCCAAAGCAGAGTTTTGAGCATTTGGTTGGGGAAATGTGCCCCGATCCAGCCCCAGTGCATCAGGAGAGAGAGGAGGGAGACCCAGAGCAGACTGGCCACCCCTCTTCAGAAGGATGAAAGGAGGGAGTTTTGCCTTGGATTTACCACTCTCAGGATGCACATTTTTCCCATCCGAATTCTCAAAACTCAACAATATGCCCCCAAAGCAGAGTTTTGAGAATTTGGATGGGGAAATGTGCATCCAAAGAGTGGAAAACCCAAGGCAAAACCTCCCATGATGCATAAATGGCCAAACACTCTCCCTTCCCTTTGCAGCATGCTGATCCGCACACATTGCTCTCCCCTTCCCAAGATTTCCATAGTTCCTTTGTTCTATTCTTTTACCAGGTTGGAGATGCACAGGATGCATGGGGGGGGGGGGGAGAGGAAGACCCAGAACAGACTGGCCGCCCCTCTTCAGAAGGGTGACAGGAGGGAGTTTTGCCTTGGATTTGCTGCTCTCAGGATGCACATTTTCCCCATCTGAATTCTCAAAACTCAACAGTAAGCCCCCAAAGCAGAGTTTTGAGAATGTGGATGGGGAAATGTGCATCTAAAGAGTGGCAAACCCAAGGCAAAACCCCCCATGCATAAATGGCCAAACACTCTCCCTTCCCTTCGCAGCATGCCGATCCGTCCTGCCTCGGAGGGAGGCTGTTCCCCAAGCATGATCCCCTAAACAGACCCCCCCCCCCGCAAGAATGAATGACCAGGGTCGCTTAGGTTAGCAAAGCCATGGCACTCGCTCTCCGAAGAACAAAGAGTGTGATCTGCAGCAGCTATGCGCCGCCCGGCACTCCTATGAAGACGAAACGCACATCTCCGGCCAGAAGACTTCTGCGAAGGTGGAATGGTGGCCTGCGATACTTGTCAGAGCACAAAACTCCCCTTGTCCAATCACCGTTCGTGTGCGTGGCGAGTCACGGGGAGGGAGGAGAAATTTGCCTGCATGGGCAGGGAGAATAGATCCAAATCCAAGGAGTTTTTCATGGAACTTTGCAACAGAAAGGGCAGAGCAAACGCAAAGATCGCACCAACACAGGTTTGAGATGCTGCGGGGATGAAGTGAATTTTGTGCTCAAATCTGGGACAGCCATGAAAAATCAAAAATTAGCAGCGCGGCAAAACAACAGTGAAACCGCGGAAAACCTCCGTGAAAAAATGACCCCAGTGTTGTTATTAACTTGGGAAGGACAAATATCTGGAGTCACTTCCCTCCTTCCAAACACATGATGGGCATTGTCAGAGCTGACTGTAGCAATGCTCTATTTGGCAGTTCCTGTCTAATTCAGGTGTTCCCTGTGAAGGAGCACCCAGGCACCAAGTGCCTTTCCCCTTCCACTGTGGGCATCCTTCAGCGCATGCAGCACCTGATCCAAAAAATCAGTGCGAGTCCAAAGGCTCTTTCCATTGGTGAATCGTTTTTATTGGATTGGGACACACACCCACGAAGCATCTGCCTTCCAGCTTCACTTTCTTTCAGCTGCATGGGGAGAAATCACAGCCAGAAGGCTGATTCTAGTGTAAGTCATGCTGTCCTGTTCTGCAAAGGGGCCATCTGTTTAGGATTCGGTATAATGTAGGATAATGGGTACTGATGGGCAATTAGTCGTTCCAAGCATCTGGAACAAAAGCCCTGCTAAGGCAGAAGTAGAAACCTTGTTTATTATTATTATTTTTAAATGTACTTACTTCATTTATACCCCATCTTTCTCCCCAGCAAGGATCTAAAAATGTCTCACATTGTTTTTCTCTCCTCCATTTTATCCTCACAACAACCCAGGTTTGCCACTCTCCAAGTGGCACCTGGAAATCTCCTGCTATTACAATTGATCTGCAGATGACCAAGATCAGTTCCCCAGGAGAACATGGCTGCTTTGGAGGGTGGACTCTATGGCAGTATACCCTGCTGAGGTCCCTCCCCTCCCCAAACCCTGCTCTCCCCAGGATCTACCCCCCAAACCTCCAGGTATTTCCGAACCCAGAGCTAGCAACCCTACAGCAACCTTGTGAGGTAGGTTAGGCTGAGACCGCGTCACTTGCCTAAGGTCACCCAGCTAGCTTCCATGGCACAGTGGGGATTTGAACCTGGGTCTCCCAGATCCTGGTATAGCACTCTAACAACTACACCACATTGCTTTATCCTAGCAATATGTGGAAGAAGAGCTGGAAGAATCACTTCTTCCAAATCATTTCATTGAACTGGAGAGGGGGGCACTAATGATACAGCTGTGTGGCTAGCACTGCCTGCCTGTGTGTCTCCATAACTGCTTGCTCAACCCATACACTTATAAGTAAGTATAATTCAGGGCCGGATTTAGGTTTGATGAGGCCCTAAGCTATTGAAGGTAATGGGGCCCTTTATATGTCCAGACAACAGGTACACAGCTTGACCTACATTCAACTATGCTGCACTGCAGTCTGCAGCTGCATGCTACATGTTGCCATGCAACCAGTCCATGCAGAATGTAGGCACCCTATATATAGAAATGAGCAAACCAGTGATATTTTAGGGAGCAGGCTAGCAGGCGGGGCCCATTACTTACATCATAGGAGCCTACACAACACAAAACACTGTTGCTATATGTAGGTTTTATTTTATTTGTTTTTTATCTTATATTTTGGAAATGTACATTCAGTTGTTTTTTCCTTTAAATTTTTTTGGTGCCCCCCAGAGAGTGGGGCCCTAAGCTATAGCTTGTTTAGCTTATACGTAAATCCGGCACTGGTATAATTACAAAAACACTATATGCATCCAGCCCAGTCACCACTAAAGGTCTTATAAAGCACTAATAGAGGAGCAGGCAACCCCCAGGACAACACAGGAGACCGTTTTGCTCAATCCAGTGGCTCCCTTGCTCTGGCACAACAGCCAGGATGTTGTCTTCTCCCATATGTTCCTTTCCCTAGCTTTGCCAACCTCCAGGTACTAGCTGGAGATCTCCTGCTACTGCAAGTGATCTCCAGCTGATAGAGATCAGTTGACCTGGAGGCAGGGTTGCCAACTTCCAGGTAATAGCTGGAGATCTCCTGCTGTTACAACTGATCTCCAGCCAATAGAGATCCGTTCACCTGGAGAAAATGGCCGCTTTGGCAATTGGATTCTGTGGTATTGAAGTCTCTCCCCTCCCCAAACCTCCTCAGGCTCTGCCCCCCAAACCTCCCACCAGTGGCGAAGAGGGACTTGGCAGCCCTATCCTGCCCAGGAATTAAGATAGCAGGGAGAGGCCCTCCTGACTGACCCATCAATTAAAGAAGCTCATTTGGTGAGTACTCACAAAAGGGCCTTTTCAGTGGCAGCCCCAGGATTATGGACTTCTCCAGGGAGGTGCACCTGGCCCCCTCCCTCTCAGTCTTTAGGAGGCAGTTCAAGATGGCTTTATTTAGGACTGTGTTTGGTTGCATTTACTAGCAATCCTGAGGAGTGATTTTAAACTTTGGTTTTTATGTATTTAATGTATTTCATTCGATATTTTATTCTAACCTGGGTTTATTCTTTATTTTATTCTAACCTGGGTTTTCCAGATCCTAGTCTAACACTCTAACCTTCCAAATTGTGCATGCCCATTGCAATGATTCATGGGAGACTGAGTTTTCAAGCTGGTGGCCATTACCAACTGTGAAAAGGTAAGTGATTTTAAAATTTTGCAGGAGCGGGGGCATTTTTCGAGGTAGAGCCACCAAATTTGCAGCATAGCTGCAAGGGACTCTCCTTGCATGAACCCCAAAGTTTGTTAAAGTTTGGGACAATGGGTTTGATTTTATGGGGTCCGAAGTGGTAGACCCCATTCCCCATAGAAAAGCATTGTAAACTTTACCATGCACGGAGGGTGGGTGACCCCTTCTGGACCCCATAAAATTGAACCCCCTGACCCAATCTTCATCAAAGTTTGGGATTCATGCAAGGAGAGTCCCTTGAAGCTACCCTGAAAATTTGGGAACTCTACCTCCAAAAATGCCCCCACAGGAGCTTTGAAAAAATCCCCATAGACTATAATGGGCCCGAATTTGTGGTTAACCAGGAAATAAACCCGAAATACAAACATACCCTCCAACTAAAAAGTGCCAGCTTCAACTGCTGCTACCACACTTCCGAAGGAGACTCCCTCACTCGCGTGGATGAGCAATCTCCTTCAGACAGCCCCCGTGGTCAAGACTTCGGCTGGCTCCGATATCAACACCCCCACCAAAAACCTGCACTGAAACGGAAGGTCGCCCCGAGTAGAGGCTTCGTTTCCCCACACTGTGACCATCTCTTGAAATCAGATTTTTGATGACCACAATAAAGAACTGTTCACAGGATGCCATTTGCTGCCAAAAGAAATGTTTTTGTGCCTTATTTTTCTTGCATTTATGCCATTTTCTTCAGTTTGGAAGCTAATTTGCATTTACATCATGCTATGCACCCCAGATACAAAGGGAGCCCCCAGACTTTGACGCACCAGCCTGGCAATCAGCTCTTTCCGCCAGTCCTTGGCAACACTGAACTTGTGAACCTGAAAACCAATGGACAGCTTGGCTTGCAAATGCGGGGCCATAAAATTGTACCCCCTGTCCCAAAGTTCATCAATCCCTTGCTGCAAATTTGGGAACTCTACCTCCAAAAATCCCCTCCACAGGAGCTTTGAAAAAAAATCCCCAGAGACTATAACGGACCTGAATTTTTCAGTAAACCTGGTAATAAGCTGAATACCGATATTTACCGGTATGGGTATTTGGCTTATTCCGGGTTTACCGGAAAAAAACAGGCCCAAAATTTAATGATTATTTTTTTTTGCACAACTCGTGTCTTGATGCATACCTATTATCTCCAGTATCAGAGGAGCATGCCTATTCTATTAAGTGCTGTGGAACACAGGCAGGATGCTGCTGCAGTCATCTTTTTTGTGGGCTTCCTAGAGGCACCCGGTTGGCCACTGTGTGAACAGACTGATGGACTTGATGGGCCTTGGTTTGATCCAGCAGGGCTTCTCTTATGTTCTTATCCAATGCACATTGGAGCATGTGTGAAAATCTGGATTAGACCGTTGATCAGGTATTTTTTTAAAAGCTTGTTACAAAATTGCTTAACGTTCTGATGAACCATATCAGGCTGAAATCTCGGATGCAGAAGACCGAGGATGCGTTCCATCAGCCTGAAGAATGCTCTTCAGTCTCCTCGATTTTCAAAATAATGATAGATGACAAGCCAGTCCGGAGAGCAGCCCAACGCCGAGGTCTGCAGAACAGATGACAGTTGCACGGGGAAATGTGTGCAGTTACGGAGTGCTGATTGACGGCCGGGGTCAGAATGTGGAATGCATTTGTAGGGCTCTGTCAAATCATAGGGAGCTGCTGACAGCCAGCTCTACAGTTCACTTCCTCCATACACTGCTGCGATTTATGCAGCAATTGGGGAGGTGCTAATTAAACTCTGCTTTGCAGATGACTGCTTCAGGGCGCACGGCAAATCTGCCCGTCTCTGTCTCCCCTCTACTACTTTGACAACGTCCTTATTTTCTGGATTGCATACCTAGTTGTAACTTTTGTTATTTATTCAATTCCTGGAATATAGTCCTCCCTTCCCCCCCAAATGTTAATTCTCGACTACAAAAGAAGATACAAATTCAGTTAATGGAGCATAGCAGCACAAAACTCTCTACCACCTTTCTTTGCATACTGTGCTGGTTTTGCATTTGCAGGGGGTTGTGCCAGCAAGGAACACTTCGGGTTGCCAACCTCCCGGTACTAGCTGGAGTTCTCCTGCTATTACAACTCCAACTCCTCCAACTCCTCCAACTCCTCCAACTCCTCCTCCTCCTCTTCTTCTTCTTCTTCTTCTGATGTCCCAAAAGCTGCTTGATAGTGAAAACAGCCTGTGCGGTTTTGCAGAAGACTTCCATGACTTTCCAGCCAAGAGCGAAGGTGGGACACGAAGGGAAGCGGCCCGGGATCTCAGCTGAGGAAAGATGGATTCCAAGATTCCAGCTGGTTTTCAACACCCCCTGTTTGTACATGTTGACACCTAAGTGGAGTGAGGCTGTTGAATCCCCAGGTAAGAGTTAGTTCCAACAGGCCAGAGAAGGTTGCTAGGTTGTCCGTTTCCCGACAAATGAAATGGTTGGCCTTCTGTGCTTTGCTCTTTCTTATGCCAAATGAAGCATAACTGTTCTGGTCAGGACTCCGGTGTTTGATTAGTTTCAAGCATGCAAAAAAATAGGGAGTCAGCAGTTGTTGAAGACCTTTCACCTCCATTTGGCTGCTTTACATCATGTGAAATGATTGGCTAGGATGTTTCTGTTTATTGGACACAAAATGTAACAAGAGCAAAATGGCTTCCAGATAGGGTTGCCAGCTCTGGGTTGGGAAATACCTGGAGATTTTTTGGGGTGGAGTCTGAGGAGGCCAGGGTCTGGAGAGGGATAGGGTTGCCAATTTCCAGGTACTAGCTGGAGATTTCCTGCTATTACAACTGATCTCCAGCTAGGGTTGCCAACTGCCAGGTAGTAGCAGGAGATCTCCTGCTAATTCAACTGATCTCCAGCCGATAGAGATCAGTTCCCCTGGAGAAAATGGCCGCCTAGGCAATTGGATTCTATGGCATTGAAGCCCCTCCCCAAACCCTGCCCACCTCAGGCTCCACCCCAAAAATCTCCATGTATTTCCCAACCCGGACCTGGCAACCCTTGAGAAGGGAAGGACTTCAATGCCATATAGTCCAATTGCCAAAGTGGCCATTTTCTCCAAGGGAACTGAATTCTGTCGCCTGGAGATGAGCTGTAATAGCGGAAGATCTCCAGCCACCACCTGGAGGATGGCAACCCTACTTCCAGAGACAGTTGTGCTTTTAGAAGACACAAGAATGATGAGGGAGTAAACGCATCCCAGTAAAAGGACCGGCATCAGGAATATTACGTACAGTTCTGGTTAGGGCTGTCGATTCGGTTCGGCCCGAACCGAAAAACAGCCGAATTCCCCCTAATTCGGCGGTTTTTAGTTCGGGACAAACTGAACTAAAAAATGGCGGGAAACCGGGGGAGCCGAATTCAGCGAGTTCAGGAGTTCACGAATAAATCCGGCAAATTCGGGGCCGTCAGTAAGCAGCATTCTCCTCCCCCGGCCAATCGGTGGCCAAGCTGGGTCTTCTTCTGGCCAGTCAGGATTGAGTACTGGAGGAATCAGCTGATGCGCGGCCGGGCCGGGGAGAGAGAGAGAGTGAGAGAAATCCTCGTGTGTGTGTGTGTGGGGGGGGTGCTTGTGCACATTCGCTCATTTCTGTGGCTGCAGGGGGCGCATTTTTGGGGGTACAGACCCCAAACTTTCAGTGGAGCTTCAGACAAGCCTTCTTAAGAGACCCCCCAAGTTTTGTAAACATTGGGTCAGGGGGTCCCGAGATATGGGCTCCCCCCTTTTCTCTTTCCATGGCTGCAGGGGGCGCATTTTTTGGGGTACAGACCCCAAACTTTCAGCGGAGCTTTAGACGAGCCTTCTTAAGAGACCCCCCAAGTTTTGTAGACTTTGGGTCAGGGGGTCCCGAGATATGGGCTCCATCCCTTTTCCCTCCCCCCTTTTCCATTTCTGTGGCTGCAGGGGGCGCTTTTTTGGGGGTGCAGCCCCCAAACCTCCAGGACATCTTCAGACGAGCCTTCTTAAGAGACCCCCCAAGTTTTGTAAAGATGGGTTCAGTGGGGGCAGAAATATCGGCTCCCCCTTTTCTCTTTCCGTGGCTGCAGGGGGCGCATTTTTTGGGGTACAGACTCCAAACTTTCAGCGGAGCTTCAGACAAGCCTTCTTAAGAGACCCCCCAAGTTTTGTAAAATTGGGTCAGGCACCCCCGAGATATGGGCTTTCCCCTTTCCCCTTTCCCCTATTGGGATGAATGGATCAGCCGATCCTGTGCATCTTCTCCAGAGAAAACCTCTCGTGCCTAATTGGAATCATCTTGGATTACAAGTCCTCTTCAGCCCCTCTTGATGGAACAGAAGACAGCCACAGTAAGACCCCTTTGGGGGCTTTAATCTATAATTTTTCTCCTGTGTATGTGTGTGTGTGTGGGGGGGGAAAGCAGAGTCTGTGTGTGTGTGGGGAGGGAGCAGTTTCTGTGGGTGGGGGGGAAGCCAAAGGGGGCTTTCGTCGGTTCTGCCTGGGGTGTGTGTTCCCCCTCGAGTCTCTCTCTCCCTGGTTTGAGGGGGGGCTTCAGTGTGTCCTCAGGTTTTCCCTCATTCATAAGATCGGTTAGGTCTATTTTGATGCTCAAAACTGGTTTTCAAATGGTGACTTAAAGAATGCATTTGCCTGGTCCCGGGTCCGATGCAAAAGGGGAAATTCCACCCCTCCTGCTCATTATGCATAGCTAGCTGCCTCTGTCCCTTTCCATGGTTTGCAAACTCCCAGGTGTCAGGTGTTGCTTTGCATGGTTGCAAAGGTGTTGCTTTGCAGTTGTGGGTGTTGCTTTGCAGTTGTGTTGCTTTGCAGTGTTGCTTTGCAGTTCTGTTGCTTTGCAAACTTCTTAGCTCTCATCAGCTGTTTGTCGGGGCTGGGAGCTTTGTGCATGGGTGGCAAGCTCTGCTCAGAGATGCACATTAAGGGTGGGGGGACCCCTTTCGGGGCCCATATCTCAGCCCCCCCGACCCAATCTTTACAAAACTTGGGGGGTCTTGCAAGAAGGGTCCTTTGAAGCTCCGCTGAAAGTTTGGGACCTCTACCCCCAAAAATGCCCCCCCAGAGCTGCGGAAAGGCGCGGTTGTGTTTTTAATGGCTTTATTCGGCCGAATTTTTTCCCCGAACTTTGAATTCCCGCCAAATTGCACGGACCCGAAGTGGGGGAGTTCGGACTTTGGCATATCCCAAATCTAAACGGGCCGAATTCAGCCGAATCTGAACTATACCGAATTTTTTTAAATTCAACAGCCCTAGTTCTGGTTGCCCCAACTCGGAAAGGATATCGTCAAACAGGATGAGTACCAGAAAGGACAACCAAAATGAATTGCAGCACCTTTCCCCTGGGAAAGCCTGCAATGTTTGGTTTAGGGAGGAAAAACTTCTAACATAATGGTCGTTTATACAGTTTTGCATGGTGTGGAGATAGTGTTGTCTGGTCTCGATTGGGAAATTCCTGGAGATTTGGGGTGATGCCTAGGGAATGTGGAGTTTAGAGAGGGGAGGCACCTCAGTGGGGTATAATGCCATACAGTCCATCCTGCAAAGAAGGCATTTGCAGGACAGAGATCAGTTCACCTGGAGAAAATGGCCGCTTTGGCAATTGGACTCTATGGCATTGAAGTCCCTCCCCTCCCTAAACCCCTCCCTCCCCAGTCTCCGCCCCCAGAACCTCCTGTTGGTGGAAAAGAGGGACCTGGCAACCCTATTAGGCTGGGACCTAGGAGATCCAAGTTCAATGTCCAAATCAGCCATGAAGCTGACTTTGGGCCATTCATTCTGCCTTACCTCCCAGAGTTATGAGGACAAAGGTGGTGGTGGAGAACCAAGGTTATTGCCCTGGATCTCCTTGGAAAACAGGTGGGAAAATACGGCAGCCAAAGCTCAATTTGGAAGCAACTCAACTAGACTTTTGCAAATCCATTGACTGTGTTGCCTGTTTCCTTAAGGCAGTGTGCACCAATGGCGATAACTCTACATTTTCAAGATACAGCATACTTCATTAGCACCAGTCCCATTAAGACACATCAAGCTATTGTGTGGCTAGGGCCAAGCCTGGAGAAATTCCACGGATTGGGGCCCATTCTAGGAGGGAAATGGGCAGTAGTGTTTCTCTTAAATGGAATCCACATTGAAGCCGGAGGCCTGTTGATAAAGTTTTGCCCCTGTGAGATCTGTTGAAAATCTACTAACAAATTAATGGCCTGAAAGGTTAAGTGAAAGTTTGGCAAACATGTGTAAGGAATGGACGGCACATGGCAGGAGGCTGCCCTTCTGACACACAAGGGGGGGATGGGGGAAAGAGGCAGAGGAAGGGGGCAGGGAAGACAGCATCAGGTTTCAGGCTTCGGGACCGGTTGGAGTAACCCCAAAGCAAAACAGTTTCCTATATGGTAGGACTCAAAACTGCAGAGATGGAAACAAAACATCGCTAAATTCATGCAGAGAAAGAAGCAGGCATGCTAGGGGCCAGCTAAATCATGCCTGCTTTTTCTGAAAATAAAGAGGGATCTTATCAAATTTATCTTCCCTGCTTGTTCAAGTTGAAAACACCAATAATAGTGTGTGTGTGTGGGGGGAGCATGGCCCTGTTTCGATTTCCCCTCTCCCTTGTGTGAATCGAACATGAGTTTTTATTTTCATCTCATTTCCTGCTTCCTTGTGTCACCTTTGTCCTGTTAAGACGGGACACATCTTTTCATGTTTTGTTTGCATCTATGGTGCGCAAATGTCCAAAACCAGAAAGACACCCCAAAGTGCCTATGCCTACAGACTTAAAAATAAACACATAGTCTCTCCATTTTTGAAAGAATGAAAAAGAGACACAAAAAGAAAAGAAAGAAAAAGACAGACAAACCAAAAGAAAAGAAAGAAAGAAAAGCAGACAAAAAGACAGAAAAAAGAAAGGAAACGAACGAACAAAAGAAAGAAAGAATGAATGAATGAGAGAATGAAAGAAAAAGAAAGAATGAGAGAATGAAAAAAAGAAAGAATGAGAGAATGAAAGAATAAAAAAGACACAAAAAGAAAAGAAAGAAAGAAAGAAAAAGACAGACAAACCAAAAAAAAAGAAATAAAGAAAAGCAGACAAAAAGACAGAAAAAAGAAAGGAAACGAAAGAAAGAAAGAAAGAAAGAAAGAAAGAATAAAAAGAGACACAAAAACAAAAGAAAGAAAAAGAGACAAACCAAAAGAAAAGAGAAATAAAGAAAAGCAGACAAAAAGAAAAGATAGGAAAAGACAGAAAGAAAAAGACAGTCAGAAAGAAAAGCAGACAAAAGAAAGAAAAAGAGAGACAGAAATGAACAAAAGAAAACACAAACGAAGGAAAGACAGAAACCCTGCTACATTGGGTATGTGTCCAATTTCAATTGGAGCTGCATTGCTGATGCAGAGGAGTCTGCTATGGAGAAAGTAGATCGGGTGGCATTTTCTCCTTCCTCTCCCATGCTATTAGAAGCGAGGAGCACCCAATAAAATAAATCGATAGTACATTTGGACCAATAAAAGGAAAGCCCTCCTTCACGTGATGCACAGTGGAGTTGTGGAAGGTACTGCCGCAAAGTGCCACAACAGCCACTAGCTCATGTGCCTTTCAAAGGAAAGGAAACACATTCATGGACATAAGGTCTGCCAGTGACTATTGGCTATGATAGCTAAGTGGAACCTCCATGATCAGAGGCACCATACCTCTGCATAGCAGTTGCTGGAGGGTGTGCATATCCTCCTTATGGTCTTTTGGGAAGTATCGTGAGAATATTTTATTCAAAATGTACAATAGAATATTTTTATAAAAACCTGGTGGTGGCTGCTTTAAGGGGCAGACTCCTGGACAAGATATCCCTTTGTCTGATCCAGCAGGACTCTATGTATGTTTTTATCTTTGTATGCCGGGCAGCTGATCCTATTATTATTTATAATATTAATAATCAGTAATTATGTTTCAAACACTTCACATACACTACTCGCTAACCCATCATCCTTACAATATCCTTGCAGGGTAGGTTGGTGTTATTATCCCATTAGTACAAAGAGTCTGAGAGAGAGAAACTTACTTAACAGTGCAGTACTAATTACCTATACTCAGAAGGAAAGACCCACTGAGTTCAATGGGATTTACTCCCTAGTAAGCGTGTTTAGGATTGCAGCCAAGGATTGCCAGGTAGGTTCATGGTTGAGTCTAAGTTTTAATCTTCTTCCCAGCTGATGCTCTTAGCTAGGGCTGCCAGGTCCTTCTTTGCCACCAGTGGAAGGTTTTTGGGGCGGAGCCTGAGGAAGGCGGGGTTTGGGGAGGGGAGGGGCTTCAATGCCATAGAGTCCAATTGCCAAAGTGGCCATTTTCTCCAGGGGAACTGATTTCTATCGGCTGGAGATCAGCTGTAATAGCAGATCTCCAACTAGTACCTGGAGGTTGGCAACCCTACTCTTAGCTACTACACTATCCCTGTTGGCCAGAGAATGGTGACTTGTCCAACAGGAATTAAGTCACACTGTATTTTCAAAATGCAAAATAGGATGTTAAGACTAGGGTTGCCAACCTCCAGGTGGGGGCCTGGCATTTTCCTAGAATTATAACTGATCAGTTCCCCATGAGGAAAAGGCTGCTTTGGAGGGTGGACTCTGTGGCATTATACCCCACTGAGTTCACTCCCTTCCTGAAGCCCTGCCCTGCCCAGGATCAACCCTCATATCTCCAGAAATTTCCCAGCCTGGAGTTGGCAACCCTAGATTAGACTTGATACCAATACCATATGAAGAATGGGCCTGGTATTTATCTCCGCCCCACTTGGAAAAAATGTCATCCTCATCTCTTGCTTATTGGATCAACAAACAGACAAATGATAGGTCTTCACGGTGGGTCACTGACCTCCAAATGGGAAGTCCTGAAACCCCCAACTGTTTGGTTAAAGACCAAGCAGGCATGTGGCGAGCCCCAAGGAACACACTTGAAAACAGAAGGCTGGCTTTTTAATCTCAGTTGCAGCTTTTTAGAAAGAAATGCACCACCGTACTCCTTGAGGACCAAATGGGCTCTTTTCCGCAGCTAGATAAAGGATGCACGCGCATTATAATGTTTGCCATTGGGCCTTATTTTAATGACCACATGGGCCTTATTTTAATGACACTACAAGTGGCTTTATTTACCCAGGGACATAGAGTGGACTGGCCTTTTAAAAGGCCAGCTGGCTTGATTCCAGCTCCCCACCCTAGCAGCTGAGGCACTGCTGGGTCCTGCAGTGCAGGAGAATACAACAGGCATGACTTATGGCCGTAGGGTTGCCAACCTCCAGGTACTAGCTGGAGATCTCCTGCTATTCCAAGTGACTAATCTGGTGGACCGGGTTGGTTTCCCCACTCCTCCCCATGAAGCCAGCTGGGTGACCTTGGGCTAGTCACCGCTCTCTTAGAGCTTTCTCAGCCTCACCTACCTCACAGGGTGTCTGTTGTAGGGAGGGGAAGGTGATTGTAAGCCAGTTTGATTCTTCCTTAAGTGGTAGAGAAAGTCGGCATATAAAAACCAACTCTTCTTCTTCTTCTTCTATGTCAGGCGGGATTGTTCAAGAGGGCATTTTTATATAGGAAATAATGATGATGTTATAACAAAATAGTTCAGCAAGGCGCTTTTATAAAAGGAACAGGACAGTGAACTATACCCCTGTGTATATCTGTGTACATCTATTTGAATTATCCTACTGTCACAGCTTTATTTGCATACTTATGTAACACCATTCTCTGCATTAACATATCATGTCTAATGCTTTATGCTTTGTGTCCGAGTGCTGTAATCCTAGTCTTATTACATTGCTTATTAGATGGCTCTTCCTATTGATTGCATTGGCTTACACTGTGTCATCCCCCTTGAGCCTCAAGAAGAAAGGTAGACTATTAATAAAGAAATAAATAGGTTGATTGTATGTTCCTCTTGTGGGGCCCAAAAGCAGTTCTGGGCGGTCAGCTGAGGTCAAGAAAAGGGTACAGAAGGAAGGGGTCCGCACCACCTCTCCCCATCACCCCAACCCAACTCAGGCTCTGCCCCAAAAACCTCCCGCCAGTGGCGAAGAGGAACCTGGCAACCCTAGGGACAACTGTGGCTGCTATTTACTCTTTTAAAAAACGTCCAGTGATCTGTTCACAGATTTCCTGATATCACACCTACTTTGACCCTCAGAGGCTGAATTAAACTTCTCCTGGTTGGAGGGCAGGCAGGAAAAGCAAGGATTGCAGTCTGGTGAAGCTCTCTTCCTTCTATTCCAAACGCTTCTCGCTTTCCCCTTCCGCCTCACATCTCTGGGAATTGTAAATGCAAAGCTGACCTCCTTGCAAGGAACATAAAGCACCCGGTGAACGTTATGTGCAGAGGGAGGGCCTTAGAGGCACAAGCACACCTGTCACAAATAGGAAATGTATTTCACTGCGGATTACACTTTATGAAAACAAAACAGTCCCAAATGAAATCCCATTTCCCACCCCCTCATGCGAAAAGGCCCAAACCTGCAGCTGTTTTGCCAGCTCTCCTAGAGGCACTTTCGGTAAATCTTTCCCTTTATTTGCAAACTCTGCAGGGATTCTTAAGCCATCGGCTCCTGCTTTTAGATAGCCAGGTGGAAGTCCCATTAACCAAAACGGTGCTTATTCTAATAGCAAATGAAAGTGATAACGGAAGCATATGGGATGATATTTATGAACTGCCTGAGCTGGAGCCCACAAAGCCTCAGTGGTTTTAGACTGACTGCAAGTCACAGAGAGGGGGCATTGGGTGCAGACAGGGAAACACAGAAACATAGAGCTGGAAGGGACCTCAAGGGTCATCCAGTCTAACCCCCTGCACAACGCAGGAAATTCACAACCACCTCCACTCCCTCAGTGACCCCTGCTCTATGCCCAGAGGATGGCAAAAAATCTCCAGGATTCCTGGGCCAATCTGGCCTGGAGGAAAAGCCCATCCTGACCCCAAAGTGGCGATTGGCATTACCCTGGGAATGTAAGAAAAAGCCATGAGAGCTGAGCACTGATTCATCCCTTCCTGCCCTCCCACTCATGATCTGCCTAAATTCACAGAATCAGCATTGCTGTCAGATGACCATCTAGCCCAGTGATGGCGAACCTTTTAGAGACCGAGTGCCCAAACTGCAACCAAAAACCCACTTATTTATCGCCGAGTGCCAATGCGGCAATGTAACCTGAATACCACCCCCAGAGGGGGCCCAGAGGGAGAGGCTAGGGTTGCCAAGTTCCTCTTCACCATGAGTGGGAGGTTTTTGGGGTGGCGCCTGAGGAGGGCGGGGTTTGGGGAAGGACTTCAGTGCCATAGAGTCCAATTGCCAAAGTGGCAATTTTTTCCAGGGGAACTGATCTCTATTGGTTGGAGATCACCTGTAATAGCAGATCTCCAGCTAGTACCTGGAGATTGGCAACTAGTTCCTTAGTGTTTTCTCTCTACATATCAAGACAAATGGAAAGGTGTTTGGAGGATGGCTTGTGGGAACTTCAAAGGTGGAACAGGACTGCACGCCCCTCCGCCCGCACAGACCCAGAGGGTGCCGGAGAAGCCGCTGGAGGGAAAGAAGGAAGGAAGGAAGAAGAGAAGGGAAGGGAGGGAGGGGGAAAGGGAAGGAAGGGAGGGAAAGAAAGAAAGAAAAAGAGAGAGAAAGGGAGAAAGAAATGGAGCAAGGGAGAGAAAGAAAAGGACAGAGGGAGACAGAAAAAGAAAGAGGCCATTTATGCATGGGAGGTTTTGCCTTGGATTTGCCACTCGGTGGGGCGCGGCGGCAGGCTTGTGAGAGGCGAGCAGGGTGGGGCAGAGGGCGCCTCCTTCACACCCACCGACCAGCCATGCCCCTCCGCTCGCACAGGCCCAGAGGGCGCCGGAGAAGCTGCCGGCCATGCCGAGTGTGAGCGCTCAGCTTCTGTTCCCCGCTCTCCCACCCGCCTGGCTGGCTGCGCACGCTCCAGCGGCGGCAATGGCGGCAGCTTCTGTGGGAGAGTCCGGGGGCCACCGCCAATGATGTCGGAGGTTCCCCACCCCTGGGCTACAGCCTCCCCCATCCGGGGTGGGGCAGGGCCGGAAAGGCCAGTGGCTTGGAGGAACCGTGCGTGCCGGCAGAAAGGGCTACGCGTGCCGGAAGTGGCACCCGTGCCATAGGTTCGCCAACACGGATCTAGCCTCTGCTTAAAAACCTCCCAAGAAATATTGTACACAACAATATGGGAAAAGGCCTCTGTATGGTTTAAGACTAGCAGATTAGCCATAACTGTTTAGAATTTCATCATATGATTATTACATGGTATTGTAATAATATTATAATATTTGAGAAGATTAGAGCATTCAAGACTAGATCTTTAAAATATGTAGTATAATTATACATTGTTAATCATTTCCTATATGGGCTGATTTGAACACTTTAGTAAACACAAGCGGAATTATATAACAATAAAAATTAAAAATTGTAATTCATGTATCTTGCAAGAAGGTATGAGGATATGCTCAGATTTCCCCCCTTCCTTTAAAACATGTTTATATTTTATACTGTAGATTTATAGTAGAAGATAAAATGACTAAACTGAGGCTATCGTACTTTGGTCACATTATGAGAAGACAAGTGTCACTGGAAAAGACAATAATAGTAGGAAAAGTAGAAGGCAGCAGGAAAAGAGGAAGACCCAACAAGAGGTGGATTGACTCTATAAAGGAAGCCTCGGCCCTCAATTTGCAAGATCTGAGCAAGGCTGGTAAAGATGGGACTTTTGGAGGACATTGATTCATAGGGTCGCCATGAGTCGGAAGCAACTTGATGGCACTTAACGCACACACCCATAGAAGGTATACATTGATATATAATCGCTCTAAAAAATTGCTGGCGAATGTCTTGTCAGTCACAGCTATGCAAAATGTGTGTATGTTATGTGTTTTGTTTTATGTTGTTTGGAAAATAAAAATTTACTTTTTAAAAAAAAAACCTCCAAAGAAGGCGAGACAATGGTGTGGAGAATAGACTGACCTGTTGCCAAACAGAAATTGGCCACTCCCGTCCTCCAACCCATTTGATTCCCGCTGCTTCCGTCATAAGGCACTCTCAGCCCCTCGTTTCCCACCCTGAATATTACGGCTGGAAAGATTATGGCTGGAAATTATAGCTGAGAGCCAGTGTGGTATAGTGGTTAAGAGAAGGGTTGCCAACCTCCAGGTACTAGCTGGAGAGCCCCTGTTATTACAACTGATCTTCAGCCAATAGAGATCAGTTCCCCTGAAGAAAATGGCCACTTTGGCAATTGGAAAATGGCCACTTTGGCATTGAAGTCTCTCCCCTCCCCAAACCCCACCCTACTCAGACGCCGCCCCCAAAACCTCCCGCCGGTGGTAAAGCAGGACCCGGCATCCCTAGTGTAGGGCCTATTCAAACTGCCTTTACAATCCATTTGAGCAGCAGGTTGCTAATGGATTTTTTGGTGTCTGTTCAGACTAGGGTTGCCAAGTCCCTCTTCTCTACCAGTGGGAGATTTTTGAGGAGGAGCCTGAGGAGGGCAGGGTTTGGGAAGGGACTTCAATGCCATTGAGTCCAATTGTCAAAGTGGCCAGGTGATCTGATCTCTATTGGCTGGAGATTAGTTGTCATGGCGGGAGATCTCCAGCTATTACCTGGAGGTTGGTAACCCTAGTTCAGACACAATCAGTTTGGCTCCTGGCTGCTAACAGGTTTTTTTAACCTGCTCAGACAAAGCCGCTTGGGTCCCATTTGCAAAGCGAGGCTGAGCCGGTTTTTATGAAAACTGCTTTCAACTGTTTCCAGTTCCATGCGCCTCTGAATCGCTCCAGCGTGCTGTTTGAACTGCCTGGAGTGCTTTGGGAAGGACCGCAATTGTTTTCCCACCTTTTTTGCCGGTGCATTCTTTTCTGGTTTTTTTTAATGTTCTGAGATTTGTGATATGCTATAATGCAAGTCTCAGAACGTTAAAAACAAAACCGGAAAAGAACGCACCAGCGAAAAAGCGGGGGGAAATCGCAGTGTGGTTTGAACTAGCCAGAGCGCTTTAGAGATGGCTCATAGACGGACTGAAACGAGCTGTATGAACAGCCATCTTTATATCGCTTTATTCCAAAAAGGGCCAACAACGGATGACATTCAGTTTAGAACAGTAATCTGAATAGGGCCTTGGGCCAGTAACTGGGAGACCCAGGTTCAAATCCCCACATGTGCCATGGAAGCTCACTTTGTAACTTTGGGCCAGTCATACTCTCTCAGCCTAACCTACCTCACAGGGTTGTTGTGAGGATAACATGGAGGAGAGGGGAAAGATGTCAGTTGCTTTGGGTCCCCATTGGGGAGAAAGGAGAGGTCCACATAAATTAAATAAATAAATCCAGGCAAATCCATGTGCCACATTCCGACTTCTTCAGCAATCACATGAACACATGAAGCTGCCTTACACTGAATCAGACCCTTGGTTCATCAAAGTCAGTGTTGCCTACTCAGATTGGCAGTGGATCTCCAGGGTCTCAAGCAGGGGTCTTTCACATTACCTACCTGCCTACTCCCTTTAAACTGTAGATGCCAGGGATTGAATCTGGGACCTTCTGCATGCCAAGCAGATGCTCTGACACTGGGCCATGGTCCCTCCACCATGTATTGCCTGCACTGTAAATAGGAGAATATGCACAAGTTTCATGCGCCAAGGAACCAAACGCACCAGATTGCAAAGGAAGTGTGCCGTTGCAGACTTGCACAGCCTAAAGCAAACACGTTGCATGTGTCCGTACCTTCCTTTCCAAACAGTGCTTCCAATCAAATGAACAAACATTCGCTCCTGCCATTCATGGAGGGTTTTTTGTTTCCCCATATGGCCTTTTCATCCCTAGAGGCTTGAGAACATCTTGAAGAGCAATTTGCAAGCCCAAGCCAGCGCGTCTCCTCTCCGTGCCATTGTGGTATTTCCTCCCCAAGCGGGATTGATTGGCATGTGTCTGTTGCGGGAGAGGTATCCAGTTTCAAGGAAAATACATGTCAGGTGCACATGTTGGAAAGAGGGCACTCGAACACTGGAGGAATTAACAACCTTAAATAATTTGATTTAGGCCAATTGATTGACGGGTGCAAACAAGCAAATGGAATGTTGAGTTCAGATGATTAACAGGGCCTCCCCCCCCCCCCCCCCGGTTCCAGCCCAGTTGAAAATACCAACGGCATGACCAAAGAATTAATACGCTGCTTATAAACACACTCTAGGGATTTTTAAAAGAAAGGAGCAAATAGAAACCAAAAGAGATTGATCCAAACAAGGCTACATGGCAAAGAAGAATCCGCCCACGCAAACAGAACAACCGCAACAGATTAGCTACAATTGCCACATGTAATGCACATTTTACTTTGCAAGGCTACCTGGGAAGAAGGAGATGGAAAACGGAGTTGCTTTATCAAAGATGTATTGTGCGGTGTATTTTAATAGGGCAACCGTTCCAGCGACGGGGGAAAGCATCGGATAAAGTTACCAAACGGTTCGCCTTGGCTGGACAAGACGCCCGGTGTTTCTCAAGGAAAGCCCGAGCCTTGCATTATCTGTTTAATATGCTGCACGCCATTTATGGCATAAACATTTCCAGTTCATTTTAACTTCATATCAGAGGAGAATGCGAAAGACAGCCCACTGATTGGCTACAGCTGTGGGCATGTGCTAAATGTAACCTTCCAGAATTGGGCTGTCAAGCCACTGGCGCAAGGGAGCATTGTTTTCCTTTCCAATCCTGCTAAAAAAGAGACAGAGGAGAGAGTTGACTATAGACTTTTATAGAATATTCATGCAATTAAATATAGCTTACTGATAAAAAGCAGTTTGTTGCCTATATATGATTACATATGTGCGTGCATGTATGCATATCTATGAAGATGATTGGGCCTTAGACTCACTCATTCAAGGGGAATTGAAATTCTAAAAACATAAGAAAAGCCCTGCTGGATCAGACCGAGGCCCATCAAGTCCAGCAGTTTGTTCACACAGTGGCCAACCAGGTGCCTCTAGGAAGCCCGCAAACAAGATGACTGCAGCAGCACCGTCCTGCCTGTGTCCCACAGCACCTAATAAATTCAGCATGCTCCTCTGATCCTGGAGATAATAGGTATGCATCATGACTAGTATCCATTTTTACTAGTAGCCATGAATACCCCCCTCTTCCATGAACATGTCCACTCCCCTCTTAAAGCCTTCCGAGTTGGCAGCCATCACCACATCCTGGGTCAGGGAGTTCCACAATTTAACTACGGTATGCGTTGTGTACAGAAATATTTCCTTTTATCAGTTTTGAATCTCGATTTTGGAAAAGGTCTTGCCTTCATGAATCCCTTCAGTTAAAAATGTCCCATAAAAAAGCTGAACCATTGGGTTTTCAGACTTGTCCTGGGGGCTACTGTTAACGTTCACCGCCAACTGGAAAGCATCCTCCAGCCAGTCCAGGAGTTTGTGCGTGAACTCACATCTTGCTGCTGCTCATCAGGAGATCTGAATGCACCCCTTAGGAGCTCTAGTGCAGCTGCGGGGTCTACACATTTACGGACCATCCCCACCATTAAAACAAAGAGACACTTCAGCTCCTGCATGAATGTGATGTTCCTCTTTTTGCTATGGCTTTGACAATTTTCCAGTACACTGTTTCTCAATGTCTAGAGCTCTGAAGTTTGGCATACATCTAATAATCATTATTTGTAAATGAAACACTTGCACACTTTTCTGTGAAAACGCGAAAATGCCTAATAGTTGATCTACCTCCAGCTAGAGAGCTGACATTTCATGCACACGTGTAGGCCAAGGCTTCCTGACTGTAATGACACTCTGATGGGGAAATATTTACATACCTCTCCCTCAATCCAGAAGGCTCAACATGTACTCCAAAATAAGATTCTTCCAGGTTACGCAGAAAGGTAAACTGGCTGTACAGTAGACCTTTGGCATTCACGGTTTCACGACTAGTGATTTCACTTATGCGCAGTCCACCAACCAACCACATGATGCAGCTAGTCCCGAGCACATGACCCCTCTGCATATTGGGAGATGGAGAGCAGGCATGAGCGCACTGGCTCCATGTGGCTTGTCAGAACTGTGTCTACATGTGGAGGAGCTGTGTGCACTGAGTGAGTGGCACAGCACCCAGGTTGTCTTCCTGGCCAGGCATCTCACGCAGTTGCGTTCACCTCACCTGTCTGACCGGGTGACTTGTGCGGGGGCGCCTATCTTGCCTGCCCAGCCAGGTGACAGTGCTGGGGTTGCCAGGTGCCTGCTGGTGGCGGGCAAACCCCCAGTAATGTGCCCCTCTGCCTGCTGACCAGCTGAGGGCCGGCGGGCAATGGTGCGCATGCGCGCAGACACGACACTTCACGAAGAGCCTTAGACCATTCAAACTCTGCAGTAAAGGGTCGCTGCGGCCCTTGCGAGGCGCGCCCGCGCACAAGATCTACACAGAAACCTTCCGCAGCAGGTGACTGGGGACCTGGCAACCCTAGACAGCGCCTGGCTGTAGCATTGCCATTCATTTTGCCCAGGCCCAGCCAGCACGACAGCCACTGTTGCGCAACTCACACATCAATGCTGCAGCAAAGATAGGCGCCAGGAACATCTAGCTTCAGCTGGGTCTCCCTCCATGAGGGGGGTAAGCCCCCCAGCTTTCCTCTGAAAGCAACTGACCCCCTGCCTCCTGACAGTCGCCAATTTCAGCATCTGCTGAGATATCTGTTTACAACAGAAGTATTTTAAAAAGTGTCATTTTTATACTTAACCGTCAAAGTATGCTGGCCAGTGATGCAGGACAATATTCTTGGTAGGGCTGCCAACCTCCAGGTGCAGCCAGAATTACAACTGATCTCCAGATGACAGAGATCAGTTCCCCTGGAAAGAATGGCTGCTTTTGAGGGTAGACTCTATGGCATTATAACCACGCTAAGGCTATAAGATTCCAGATATCAGAAGCTAAGCAGGGTGGGTTCTTGGATGGGGGATCACCAAGGAAGACTTTGCAGAGGAAGGCATTAGCAAACCACCTCTGCTTCATCACTTGCCTTTACACACACACATACAAGGTCCCTTCCATCCCCAAATCCTGCCTTCCCCTGACTCTACCACCAAATCTCCAGGAATTTCTCAACCATGAGCTGGCAACCCTAACAGTCCATTCCTGAGCCCAGCGGCGCCCGGGGACAGTGTGATCGGGGCACTGCCCCAGTGCCTCCAAAGAGCCTGGGAAAAGCAGAGTCCGCTTGGAGACTCCACGTTCGACAATGAAAAGTTTGATCCTTTTTATTGACAGAACTGTTGGGCATCATATTCTGAAATTCAGTTCATGTTTTATTACAGTTCCAGGGTACCAGAATCTAGAGCAGCTCCAGACCAGGTTTTGCTTAGCTGGCTCAGTGAACAGCTGTGAAGGATTCTGTTCAGCCTCGTGTTCCTTTCTTTGTCCGTTGTGAATAAAGTTATACTTTGTTTGGTTAAGAAGACCCTCCGCCTCTTCCTGAGCAAATTCCAGCATCTTACACTGAGATCTCTTTTCTTTTGGGGGACATTCAAGTCAGCTACGTCCTCCCAGCTCATCGGTTTGGAAATGTCATAAAGGTGCACCATTTATTAACAACCACCTTTGGGGGCCAGGCGCTGGCTTAATTTCAACTGAACAAAAGAAAAGAGGGCAGCAGCATCAAACCAAACGAAGACAAAAAAACAGCAATGAGAGCCAGCATGGTGTAGTGGTTAAGAGCTGTGGTTTGGAGCGGTGGACTCTGATCTGGAGAAGCGGGTTTGATTCCCCACTCCTCCACATGAGCGGTGGAGGCTAATCTGGTGAACTGGATTTGTTTCTCCACTCCTCCACATGAAGCCAGCTGGGTGACCTTGGGCCTGTCACACTCTCTCAGCCCCACCTACCTCACAGGGTGTCTTGTGGGGAGGGGAAGGGAAGGGGATTGTAAGCCGGTTTGATTCTTCCTTAAGTGGTAGAGAAAGTCAGCATATAAAAACCCACTCTTCTTCAATTGGTGCAAGGGGAAAGTATTTGATAATTAAATTGCCCCTCCGCGTTTCACATATGCTTCCTCAGGGGGTCCCTCCCCTCCCCAAACCCTGCCCTCCTTAGGCTCCACCTCAAAAACCTCCCACCAGTGGCAAAAAAGGGACCTGACAACTCTACTATGCAGACGGTACTGAGGCCAGAGACTCAGAGGAATAGTAAATCATCATTGGATTTGCACTTAAGACTGACAATGCAAAATATACTCTTATGTATCCATGAGTCTTTTTAAACTGAGGGGGTTTGGTGGGGAGGGGTGGCTAATTGCAATTGCATGAGAGGTTAAAATGAAGCTCCTCTCGTTCACATGTTAAGGCCTGGGAGTTTTGGGATTGAGCAATTTAATGCTACAACGAGCTCTTCTTGCTCCTTGGATTTCCAACACTGGCTACATTCCAACAATTTCCTAAGATGTCCTAAAGCCATTCCTTTTCGGAGGAGGTTCTAGAATTACAATAAATAAAACCATTGCCAACAATCAGTATCCAGTGCATATTTTCTTCTCTTTATTATTAATCTCCAAACAAGATTCACATTTTGTCATGTGAAGATGCTATTTTTGAAAAGGGGTCAATTTCACTGATTTTGTTTGGAGAATCTCCCCTTCCCTTCTCCTTCCTACCCTATCTATGGTTGCCACCCTCCAGGTATTAGCTGGAGATCTCCTGTTATGACAACTGATCTCCAGCCAATAGAAATCGGTTCATCTGGAGAAAATGGCCGCTTTGACAATTGGACTCTATGGCATTGAAGTCCCTCCCCTCCCTAAACCCCGCCCTCCTCAGGCTCCACCCCAAAAACCTCTCACCAGTGGCCAAGAGGGACCTGGCAACCCTAAACCCGCATACTCCTACTCCTCTCCTGCCCTTCTGTCTCCCTTCCTTCCCTTTTGGCCTTTCCTCCCTCTTTTCCTTCCCCCTTTCTCTTCCTCTTGTCCTCCCCTCTTCTTCCTGCCTCTCCCAACTTTTCTCCCTTCTTCCTCCTGTTCCTCTTTCACTCTTGCCTGCATTCCGCCCTTGCTCTCTTCTTCTCTTCCTTCTCATTCCCCTTCCCATCCCTAAATTATTGTTCTGAATTTTGAACAGTGTCAGTCTCCTATACAAATGTTTAGGTTTTGTGTCATATTTTATGTTCTATGCTGCAATGGTTTGTTTGGGGTGTGTGTGTATGTTTGCGAGGGGGAGGTGTCCTTGTATATATAGCCAGTGTGGCACTGTATTTGTTGGACTAGGATGTGGGAGATCCAGGTTCGAATCCCCACTCTGCCACGGAAGCGTGATGGGTAACACCCAGCCTAATCTACCTCACAAGGTGGTTGAGAGGATAAAATGGAGGAGAGGAGAACCATGTAAGCCACTTTGGGTGCCCACTGAGGAGAAAAGCAGGGTATAAATGAAATGAAATAAAAATTCAGCTGTCTTGTACATAACAAGTGTGCCCCCACTTGTTAAGTGTGCCCCCACTGCAGATACCTAAATCCACAGATAGGAGGCACAAAACTAAATAAAGTGTTCTCTGCACATGTGCAGGGAACGCACCTACCTTTGGCGGCTGCCTCCGACCCCACCGGACCAGAGGCAGTGGCTCCAGACTGGCAGGGGTGCCAGAAGTCACTTTGATTGTTAACCAACTGAGGTGCTCATGGTGGGCAGAAAAGCAGTTTACAAATGAGCCAAATAAATAAACAAACAAACAAACACAGAGATAATACGAAAAGCAATCAGAGCAGTAGTAACAGGAAGAATAGAAGCAGTAAGCACTATTCTTAGTAGAAATGCAATAAAACAATAATATGTAGAGTTTTATGGCAGTTTTGAGAGTTTAAAGCATTGCACATCTATTATTTTAGTTGTAATCCTTACAGCAATTCAGTCATGTGGATCAATTTTACTAACCCCTTACTGCAAATGCAGAGATCAGGGGTGGGGGGTGGGATGAGACAGGAGGGTTTCTAGCCATGGCAGGAGCAAGATTCAAACCGAGGCCCTCCTGATTCGTGGCCCAGTCTCCTAACTCCCATGGTATGCTACCTCTCGTTATATTGTTTTAATTTATTGTATTTTAAGAACATAAGAATGTAAGCAGAATCGTCCTGGGTCAGATCAAAGGTCTGCCTAATCCAGTATCCATTTTCCGCCAGCAGCGACCAGATGCCTGCAGAAACCCAACACCAAGGCAGGAAAACAATAAGCCTGCCCAGGGTTGCCAGCCTCCAGGTGGGACCTGGAGATTTCCCAGAATCACAACTGATCTCTGTCATCTGGAGATCAGTTCCTCTGGAAGAAGAAGAAGAGTTTGTTTTTATATGCCGATTTTCTCTACCTTTTTAAAAGGAGAATCAAACCGTCTTACAATCTCCTTCCCTTCCTCTCCCCAGTAGGTGAGGTAGGTGAGGCTGAGAAAGCTTGAAGAGAGTTATGACTAGCCCAAGGTCACCCAGCTGGCTTCATGTGTAGGAGTGGGGAAACCAACCCGGTTCTCCAGATTAGAGTCCATCGCTCTTAACTGCTACACCACACTGGAGAAAATGGCTGATTTCGAGGATAGGGCTCTATGTCTCTGAGGATTAGGGTTGCCAGGTCCCTTTTTGCCATCGGCAGGACCTGGCATAGAGTTCAATGCCATAGAGTCCAATTGCCAAAGCGGCCATTTTCTCCAGGTGAACTGATCTGTATCGGCTGGAGATCAGTTGTAATAGCAGGAGATCTTCTGCTATTACCTGGAGGTTGTTAACCCTACTGAGGACCCTCCCCAAACGCTGCCTTCTCAAGGGTCCACCCCAATTTTCCAGGAATATCCTAACCTAGAGTTGGCAACCCTAACCCTGCTCTATTTTTTTCTCCCCCAGTAACAACTTTTCAGAGGTATACTGGCTCTAAACATGGAGGTTCAATTTAGCTGTCTGAACTAAAAGCCTTTCATAAGCCATGAACTGATCTACTCATTTAAAGTGATCTGCTCTTTAGCAGCAGCAAATACCATAAAGCAAATTGTACACTATGTGAAAAAGAACTTGTCTGTCCTGAATCTGCTGCTTCTTTTAAAATATTTTTAAGGCATTTCTAAGCTGCTTTTTTGAATAGCGATAAATGTACTCAACTAAAAAAAAAATCTGTTAATGAAAACATCATGTTTTTAAAACATCACATATTAAAAAACACTTACCATATAAGCATTTCAGCAAAAAGAACTCTTTTTTGTAAAGATTGTCACTATAGTGAATCTGTGCATTTAACTAAAATAATTGATAATGTGCAATTTATCTGAGAACTGCAATTATCAAATCTAAACCTCACATAGAAGGAGAATTCTTCTCCCTCCCTGCAAATAATTATTCCAAAGGAAAGCGGATTTGAGAACAACAAACGCCCCAAACTCTGATTTTTTGAAGTGTTGTCTAGAACAGCCATAAATAAGAATTGGAATCTACTCCACGCTGATCAAAAGCACCATGCTTCCTATATTGCAGGCAATAAAATATATTGTGCCAGTGTGCAATCACTAGAGCAAATAATCAAAAACCATTTAAAAAGCAACTTAATACATCCCAGACTGCCACTATGTTTTAGAAGAATGCGTCGGAAAACACACAGAGGCCCACGGGTATATGTAGTTCTTACTGGAATACATAATAGTAGCCCTGTTCACAGTGAATGCCCATGTACATTCTGGAAGGCATTTTCCCACTGGCTGTGCTCTCCCACCTATCTTTGCCTCTGGAATGGCGGGAGAACTGCGGGGGATGGAAACGATGCCGCATGATGATGTCACATCCAGCCAAAAACCCGGACGGGATGTCAGTGCATCAGCTGATGCTCTGGAAACTCTGGGCTATTAGCACATCCCCTCATTCTCATTCCAAGTGTGAGAGCTCTTTTCCACACAGGGCTGACGGAGAGATGAGGCTATATGTTGTTTGAGAGTATTGGGGGCTGGAAAATAGGGTTTCTGACTGGACTATGGCCTTTTATGCATGGGTTGTTTCCATCACACACACACCCTGACTACTTCAGGGCTTCATTTTCATTATGCACATCTTTTCCAACCTTTAGAAGTCACTTCACCCTCTCCTAGGGTTGCCAACCTCCAGGTGGTAAAATCAAAATGAAAAAGGCGAGGTACTGTAGGAAACTAGAAATATAAAAAACAGCACCCAAATGCAAAATTTGCAAAGAAATGCAAAATTGTAATGGCAAAGTTGTCACAAGAGTTACAAGAATAATACACAAACCAACACAACAAAGAGACACCCACAACAGAGAAACGGGCAGGGAAACACCGAAGTGTAAACCCCTGTGCTTCGAACCTGGCAACAATGTGTAAAGAAATGATGGCAGTAAGGAACAATGTCAATCATGTAAGCACATAGATACTAAGTCCGTTCCAACATAGTCACGAAAAAAAGATGTCTGGGTGCGAAGACACGCAAGTCACCGGTACGTGTTGTCTAGATCGTTTTGACACGTTTTGCTATGGGCTTCATCAGCCACCAAAGCGCTGAATATTCAATAATATAACACCATAATCGGCAAATGTCTCGGGACCTCAAAAGGTTCTAATCTAGATCTCAGAAGCGGCTATTTCTAACCTCCAGGTGGTGGCTGGAGATCTCCTAGGGTTGCCAAGTCCCTCTTCACCACCGGCAGGAGGTTTTTGGGGTGGAGCCTGAGGAGGGCGGGGTTTGGGGAGGGGAGAGACTTCAATGTCATAGAGTCCAATGGCCAAAGCGGCCATTTTTTCCAGGTGAACTGATCTCTATCAGCTGGAGATCAGCTGTAATAGCAGAAGATCTCCAGCTAGTACCTGGAGGTTGGCAACCCTGGATAGAGATCAGTTCACCTGGAGAAAATGGCCTTTATGGCATTGAAGTCCCTCCCCTCTACAAACCCCACCCTCCTCAAGCTCTGCCCCCCAAATCTCCAGGTATTTCCCAACCTCGAACTGGCACCCCTACTCTCTCCCTATGTTTTCCCCACATTTTCTGGATGCTGTATCTGGGGAAACAAAATGCAGGGGAAATGTGGGGAGAGAGCAAAGTGACTTCTAAAGGATGGAAAAGTCATGCATAATGAAAACAAAGCCCCAAAGTAGTGTGGGGCTTGATCACCATGAAAACAGCCTATGCATAAAAGGCTGAGCTTTATCAGCTGGACTATACTGATTGGGTCCCTGGCTGGACTATACCAGATCTTACCTGCTTCCCAACTGCAGAGGAGCCGCAAGATTGGGGCCCCTCCGCTCTGCCCAGTGGACATATCTGCCCCATCTTTAACACTGTTTGGATTTTGTCTGTCTCAAAAATTTCCTAAGCATCCATGCATGGGCGTTATAAATGTCTGTAAAATCCTTCTATGTGTGGGCTCTTGTTATGCCATTAATTTCCCCTCAAAATCTTAGCCTGGACTGCTTTGACCTTGTGTTGGGTGAGCAAAACACTGTTTTAGAGCAAAACAGGTTGTCTTCTGCTCTTCATTTTATTGGCAGCTTCATACAGAAAGAAAGAAAGATACTCCATATTTGAAGAAAAGAATAAAAATTATTTATCTGAAGAAAACAATGTGAAGCATACTGCTAGCAGCCATAATATATGTTATTCATCAGACTTTCAGATTTTTGATCTGTGGCTGATTTTCAGTTATGTTATTATGTTGCAGGTAGTTATTGGATTCGCTTGTGTTTTGCTGTATATTTCTCTACTGTAATTGGACATGTTTTCTAAATAGATGTTTTATGCTTTTCACCATTGGTGAGTTCATAAGAACATAAGAAAGGCCATGCGGGATCAGACCAAGGCCCATCGAGTCCAGCAGTCTGTTCACACAGTGGACAACCAGGTGCCTCTAGGAAGCCCACAAACAAAATGAATGCAGCAGCATTGTGCTGCCTGTGTTCCACAGCGCCTAATGTAATAGGCATGCTCCTCTGATACAGCAGAGAACAGGTATGCATCATGACTAGTATCCCTTTTGACTAGTAGCCATCCATGAATAGCCCTCTCCTCCATTAACATGTCCACACCCCTCTTAAAGCTTTCCAAGTTGACAGGGTCGGTGGTTTTTGTCCATTCTGTGCTGTTGTACTTCTTTGCAGGTTATTTATTTATACCCTGCATTTCTCCCCAAGAAGAACACGAAGTTTCAGCAAATATTCTTCCCTTCTCCATCTTATCCTCACAACAATAACCCTGTAAGGTAGGTTAGGTTCATGGAGAGAGAGAATAACTGGCCCAAGTTCCCCCAGCCAACATCCATGACAGGGTGGGATTCGAACCTGGATCTCCCAGAACATCGTCTGACTGTCTAACACCTGTACCATCCTAGCCCTCTGCCATATTTATTCTAACTAACTGGCCAAATTGTAGCTTCCGCCAGCGTAGTGCTGTGGTTAGGTTGCTGGACTTGGATCTGGGAGACCCAGGTTTGAATCCCCACTCTGCTACAGGTGCTTAGCGAGTGACCTTGGGCCAGTCACACTCACCAGAACCTACCTTACAGAGTTGTTGTGAGAATAAAATGGAGGAAAAATAGAGCAATATAAGCCAGTTTGTGTCCCCGCTGGGAGAAAAGCAGGATATAAATGAAATAAAATAAAAATTCAGCTGCCTTATACATAACTGCTGTCGTCATCTATTTTGGGTCAGAGGGATGATGGGAGAGGTGAGAAAGGAATCGAAATAAAGAGATAAGCATGTCTTTTATTGACCTTCTTTGAAATTCTTTGCTCAAGGCTTTTAAAATGTTTATAGTTAGAAGAGCCAAAATTGGCTTGAACTCCTAAAACATTCTAGATTTTCTAGGAGGAGGGGGAAAGTCCCATTTTCACCAAGCTTAGCATAGGGAGTATTTTGGATCTCAACCCTGTTTTATTCCCAGCCTTGACTGAAAGCAGATGGATCTGTCAAAGATCACTCACACAGGTGAGCCAAATTGAGATGATTAGTTGCTAAGTGTTCACAGCTGCTAGGCTCCACCATGAGGAAACTGTTGCGGAGATCCCCCGCCTGCTCAAAGATGAGATCTGAATCAAAACATTAGGAAGAAACAACAGAGCTTAGCTGGGAAGCTGATTCCATTGATATAGGCATTTATAACCTATAGCCTGTGGGCAAAATGCAGACACTTCCTCCATCTGTCTTCACCTCCACTATTTTAGCTCAGAGCAGATAGGGACAGAATTATTAACTCTCAAAGGGCTCTAATGGGTACAGCCTGGCCCAGGGACTGCTAGGGTTGCCAACCTCCAGGTACTAGCTGGAGATCTCCTGCTATTACAACTGATCTCCAGCAGATATGCGGTCAACCCGCCGACTTCTTCATGGTTTTGCTTTGATTATGCATGCATTTTCCGACCATCAGAGGGCACCTTGCTCTCCCCCAGTGTTTCTGCACATTTTGCCCATGTTTTCTGGTTTCATGTTTAGCCAGCATCCAGAAAACATGGGCAAAACACGTGGAAATGCACAGGGAGAGTGAGGCGACCTCTGATGGTTGGAAAATGCATGCATAATCAAAGCAAACCCCCAAAGTAGTCGGCGGGGTGATTGCAAGGAAACAGCCATGCATAAATGGCCAAAGACAGCTGCATAGTTTAGTGCAGGGGTCTGCAAACTGCGGCTCCCGAGCCACATGCGGCTCTTTGGCCCATTGAGTGCGGCTCTCCGAACTTGGTTCGGAGCCCCTGCTCTCGTGCCTGCTCGCGCCGGCAGCCGGGCTGCGGAGCCGCGCGCCTGAGAGAGAGAGAGAGCGGGCGCGCTGTCTCTCCCCCTTCCCGCTGTGGAGAATGGCCAGGTCCCCCTTTCCCTTGCCCTCAATGGTTGGGAGGCTAAAGCCTCCCCTTCCCTCTAGCTGCACGATTGCTGGGCCGGCGGCTCGGCGGTTCCTCCCCCCCCCGCCTATCAGCTGTTGGGCGGGGCGGGCTTCCTTTGGTAGACCTGGCCTCCGGCTGAGTCCCATTGGGAGCCATGTCTACCCACTGGCTTTCTTGGTGGTAGACCTGGGCTCCAAGGAGGGGAAAAAGTCCCCCTTCAGAGGCCAGGTCTACCAATTGGCTTCTATGGGCCTCTGGAGGCCAGGTCTACTGCCAAGAAAGCCAATGGATGGACCTGGCCTCCCAATGGGACTCAGCCAGAGGCCAGGTCTACCAACAGGCTTTTATGGCGCTAGACCAAGCCTCCAGACGAGAACTCCGGACGGGGAGGGGGAAATGGCAGGGACTTACAATTTAATTTTTATCAATAAATAAGATCACTATTAAGTATGATATTAAGTTTTATTCAGTGTACCTATAGTTTAATTAAGACTTAAAACTTTAATTAAAGTTTATTAAGTTAATAAACATTTCCCCTCCTATATAGTTTAAGTTTAAGAAATTTGGCTCTCAAAAGAAATCTCAATCGTACTGTTGATATTTGGCTCTTTTGACTAATGAGTTTGCCGACCCCTGGTTTAAAGAATCTGCTTTTATGGCTCAGAAAAGCCTGATCAAAAAATGAGAGTAAAAATTGGCTACAAGCCCAGTTCCACATAGGTCTTGCAGTACCGAAAATTCCTTTGCCTTAAATATCACAAATCAATTAAAAATGTTGGCAAATTGAAGGCACTGTCCACCACCACCACCAGTATCATATCCAGACACTGAGCTTACCTAGATGGCTTAGCTTCAACAGGTGGCTCTCTCATAAGCCCATATTCTAAAATTTGTATTCTTCAACAGATACAGCATGTTAAAATAGCAGACTGTACGTTAAGTGCCTTAGTATTCGTGTACACTTGTTCCTGTTGTTATATATTTCTTGCTTTCCTGAGCAGAGACAAGTTCCAGAGATAGCATTTACCGGGTTAGTTCCCTTTGGAAGAGCAAGCCCTGGCGACTTCTGGCATTTTTGTAGGTAAAGGTAAAGGTAGTCCCCTGTGCAAGCACCGGGTCATTCCTGACCCATGGGGTGACGTCACATCCCGACATTTCCAAGGCAGACTTTGTTTGCGGGGTGGTTTGCCAGTGCCTTCCCCAGTCATCTTCCCTTTACCCCCAGCAAGCTGGGTACTCATTTCACCAACCTCGGAAGGATGGAAGGCTGAGTCAACCTTGAGCCGGCTACCTGAAACCAACTCCCGTCGGGATCAAACTCAGGTCGTGAGCAGAGCTTTTGACTGCAATACTGCAGCTTACCACTCTGCGCCACGGGGCTCCTAGGGTTTGATTTATAAAGAAGTAAAGGGGCATTCCTACAAGGCAATAGATCTGCTAGCCCACATCAGATGCCCAGTGAAAGGTTTCCTGTACCATCAAGGCGCTTCAGCCAACTCGTGACTGTGTACATTTCTCTCTGTCTCTGCCTCCCCTTCTTTTGTTCCAAACTCAAACTGCTGTTTCTACAGACACAGGTCGTTTATGCATCAGAGTTTTACCTGGGGCTCGAAGATCATTTGACCCACACTTTCCTGTTGTGAATCCATGCACCAGCAGTCACCAAGCTCAAATCAGGAAGCATTTGAGTCCCCGCCCTTAACACGCTGCTTTTTAATTGGCTGTAGTGCTTTCTGTGAGAGAAACGTCACCACCACCCCCAACTCCTCTGTCGCGTGCGTTGGCTTAGGCATGGAGATTTCATCCAGGCTGATCTCAGGGGAGATCGAAGAATCGGGTTATTACAGGACCGGGAAGACCCGAGATTTGCCAGGTCTGGGGGCAAGGTCATCTCTAATGGACAGAAAACTCATGCATAACTCCAAGGAACAACCGAATCAGACTAGAGGCAAACGTGAGTGAAAGTACCCATGTATAAACAACTACAGACTCTTCTCTCCTTAAAATTAGCCCCCGTTGAAGAAACATCCACAGCCATTAAGAACCACTGAGGCCAATCTTGTTCCTATTGACAAGGCCATACAGCAGTCTCACTACAGCATTCATGAAAATCTAAGTAAACTACAACTTAGGACCTCAGATAGGGTTGCTGATCCTAGCTGGCACCTTGGTGGGGGACAAATAATCCAGCATTGCACCAATGCACAATATCACTTCTGGTGTGAAACTGGATGTGACATCATCGAGTTGGGGCAACACTCTAGCATTCACTCAAAACTTTATGGTTAAACTACAGAGTTTTCGGAGAATCCTAGAGCATCACTCCAACATGATGATGTCACATACAGCTTCACACCAGAAGTGGCGTCACATGGCATAATGCCAAATTGGCCCCCTCTTTTTTCCCTGCTGTCATATGGAGCAGCAGCAGGGGACAGAGGAGGGAGCAGGTTTCCCTGGACTCAGATTATGAGGGTCCTCGAAATACCCCCAAAAAGAGTTTTGAATTATGGGTAGGGTTGCCAGGTCCCACTTCACCACCAGCGGGAGGTTTTTGGGGTGGAGCCTGAGGAGGACAGGGTTTGGGGAGGGGCTTCAATGCCTTAGAGTCCAATTGCCAAAGTGGCCATTTTCTCCAGGGGAACTGATCTCTATAGGCTGGAGATCAGTTGCAATAACCTGAGATCTCCATCTAGTACCTGGAGGTTTTGCAAAAACAACAACGTTAGCTTGCTGCAGCGTGTGTTGAGAAAATTAAGCAGCAATAATGCCAAAATTAATAAATATATTTAAACAATACCAAGTCAACACGTCAAATACAAAATTGTGAATACAAAAATTACAATCACATGTAAAAATACACATTCAATACAATTATTTACAAGGAAATTATTTTTCGTAGGAAGACAATGCTTATAAGATGTTTCACATACAGGAAGATAAACCTATGACATCAGTGTTTATGTCAAATGTCAGAAATATATACAAAGGTCCAATAAATCCAAATTGTTGCACGTAAATCGCAAACGAGTCTAGCTCTATGCATTAAAGTTCAGTATATATATATAGGCAAATAGCCTCTCCATTGGACCATCAAGGCCGTCGAGTCACAAAAGTAGGCAGCTTCAGACAGCAGGTTTCTTGTATGGGCGAGAAATCAGTGTTCAAACTCATATGCAATCAAGCCACCAATGCCGGGTGGCCCCGACTCTAGAGCTGAACCATGGAATACAACTACAGGGATCCAGATAAGCCCCCTGTTTCAACCCAGGTCTTCCTCAGCAGTCACTAAAAAATGTATTATTAACATAAGGCTTATGTTTTTTAAGGAGACAATGCATTGCTAAATAATAATAATTAAACGTATCAAATTATTTTTGTATTCACAATTTTGTATTTGCATGTGTTCACTTGATATTGTTTAAATATATTTATTATTTTTTGGCATTATTGCTGCTTAATTTTCTCAGTACCTGGAGGTTGGCAACCCTAATTATGGGGGCGGGGGCTGGTAATGTTGTAGGATCTCTTAAACTTGGCATAGCTAAGGGCCTCAGCATGTCTTAATCTGGCGCTTATCCACAACCACCTTACTCAGAAATGCAACTTCTAAAGACCCGGGGGTGGGGTGGGGGTTGAACCCTGAAGAACGATAGCATCTTAAGGCCTAACTAAATGTTACAAAGTCCATGGGTCATGTCTGGATAACTGGAGGGACTTTTAATCAGATGTAAGTTGTGAATTCCTTCTGGAAACTTAATTCCCAGGTGTGTAAGGGCCTGATATGGATCAGGACCACAGCGTGTGGAGAGAGGTTGCTTATGCCTTCTCCTCAAGCCTTTTCCTCGACCTGAAAAGGTCCTGGGAGTTCTATTTGCCCCAATGAGACTACCATGTCTGCTGGTGGGGTACACAGAGGTTTCCCCAGCTAGGAAAATAGCACCAGGGCTGTTTCTAGCCAGGAAAATGGCATGGGGGGGGGGCATAAGCATCCTCTCCCCATACACTATGGCCCTAATATTAGCTGGGTCCCCACAAGTCTGGAAATGGAGCTCCCAATGGGCAACTGACAATTCAAGACTGCAAAATAAACCTGGATTCAGCGCAAGGACTTTGTAAGATGTAGTGAGGTTGGAAAAGCACACTAACCACATTTTGAAAAGGCATCTCATAAAAGCACAAACAAAAAGGAACGTGATAGGACAACAGAGAGCATTGTGTCTGGGACACGGACCTAAAGGAAGGCCTGTCCCTGATAAAAAGGGACAATTGAACATATCCATTACATTTGCAAAAAATAAGACTAATCAGGTTAAACAATAAGTTATGCATAAACAGATATATAGTTATTAACTTCAAATGGGGTATTATACTCTTGCTGGGGTGCCTTCCTTCCTTTTACTCTGTGATTTAAAAAAATGGCTTCCTGTTTAGTTTAAAATATATGCCATCTGAGGTCTGTTTTTCAAATAGTTTACATTTGCATTTAATGCAATCGTCTCTAATGTTTGAAAACGTGAAAATCTTTTTTTTAAAAAAAATGCAATGCAATTAGTATCCTTCACCAAACCCAAGCATTTTGGACCCTGCAACTGCAAAGGATAATTTGAAAGGGAGGATTTTGCTTAGGACCATTTTGCCTGACTTATGGCAGCCGACTGGAGGCTGCTCTGCTGGAAAAAAGCAGGCTAGAGGAATGGATTGTGAAATAGCTGTAAAACATAAGGTGTATTGTGAGGAATCAGCTGCAGGATACATGAGCCGGAAGCCTAGAAGCTATGAGGTAATAATCCCCAACATCTGTAAAACTCTACCAGTCAATATCGTTCTCCATAATATATAGAGGTCTAAAATCTAGTGTACCAACAGAGCTCAACTTACTTCAGACTAAGCACTTCCATGTGAAATATTTATATGTTTCCTTGGCCCAACAAGGGGAAAGATCAACTGGAGCTCATACCCCAGGGAATCTAATGGGAAAACATTATTTGATGCAATAACGCAGCCTTGACTGATTTCTGATCATTGTTTTACTCCATGTTAGGTCAATACAATTGTGCCTTGGGGTTCAGTGGAATGAATGGGAATTCACAGCAAGTGGGGCACATGGAAGCGCCCTTCTCACCCCAATCTTTTCATTTTTTTAAAAAAATTAATTTTGTAATTATATGATGTTAATTAGAAGAAAACATGAGACAAATCACAAAAAGAACGGAGCTTAATACAAAGGATATAGAAGGACTCACGCCAAGGCCTCCTTTGGAGATAACAGAGTAAACATATACTGTAATAAGAAGCATATCATTATGCGGAGAAAGGTTTTAAAAATTCAATAGGAAGTACAAGAGTATGCAATATATGGTAAGATAAGTAATTAAATGATACAAATCGCCACACCGTGTATATTCGTGTCTGTATACAGATGGTTTCTCAGATAGTCTGAGTAAATAATTATGTTTCTACTATGAGCCAAGTTCAACATTCTATTATTACTCTACAGTGAATTCAACTTGAGTTAACGCCATCTTATTTGAGAGTACAGAACAGTAAACACAATAAGTATTATCAATCATTAACAGTAGACACAATAAGTATTATCAGTCTTTTCAATCTTTGAGTTATAACAGCCCATTCCTGAGCCTTGGGGTGGCCGGGGACAGCGTAGCTGTGGTGATGCCGCGGAGCCTCCAAAAAGGCTATACAAGGCCTTTTAAAACTTTAAAAATGGGAAATGGGGCATTTCCCCCCATAGTAAACATAGTTTACTATGTTCCCCCATAGAAAAACCTGGTGCAGCAGCCCTGTTGCTGAAGGGGGTGTTCCCAGGCTGGAGTGGCTTAGGAAGCTTACTAACGTCAGCTCCGCCCCCCAGGGACACCCCACACACACATACTCCGGCACCGCATTTCTCTTCCGGGATTTAGGTCCTGGAGAGACTGTGGCATCGGGGGAGCGGCGTGCAGCTCCGCGGCACCCATGCGCCAATGGAACTGCCCCTGCCACCAGCTAGGGTTGCCACCGGCAGGAGGTTTTGGGGGTGGAGCCAGAGGAAAGCGGGGTTTGGGGAGGGGCGGGACTTCAATGCCATAGAGTCCAATGGCCAAAGCAGCAATTGTCTCTCAGTCTTATCTGTCTGGCAGCAGCTCTGGGCAGACTGAAACCATTCCTCCCCACCTGTTATTGGAAATCCTTTCACTAGATAGGGTTGCCTATCTCCAGGTACTGCTGGGAGATCTCCCGCTATTGCAACTGATCTCCAGCCGATAGAGATCAGTTCCCCTGGAGAAAATGGCTGCTTTGGCCATTGGACTCTATGGCACTGAAGTCCCCCCTCCCCAAACCCCGCCTTCCTCAGGCTCCGCCCCAAAAACCTCCTGCTGGTGGCAAAGAGGGATCCGGCAACCCTATCATTAGATAAGCCAAGGATCAAATGTGGGACGTTCTGCATGCATGCTTTATGGTTGCCAACCTCCAGATGGGGCCTGGAGATCTCCTGGAATTACAACTGATCTCCAAAGTGCAGAGATCACGTCCCCTGGAGAAAATGGTTGCTTTGGAGGCACTATGGCACTATACCCTACTGAGAACTCTAGGTAGTTCCCAGACAGGAGTTGGAAACCCTATTTTTGACCACTGATTCACAGCAAAGTGGAGTGTTTGTGGATGCACTCCTTCAAAATTTGATTAATCCATTGATAGGGTTGCCAACCTCCAGGTACTAGCTGGAGATCTTCTCCTGTTACAACTGATCTCCAGCTGATAGAGATCAGCTCACCTGGAGAAAATGGCCGCTTTGGCAATTGGACTCTATGGCATTGAAGTCCCTCCCCTCCCCAAACCCTGCCCTCCTCAGGCTCTGCCCCAAAAACCTCCCACCGGTGGTGAAGAAGGACCTGGGAACCCTATCCATAGACCGATGAAGGGATGATTTTGAGTGGCAGCCGGGAATGTATCTATGATGATTAGAAAAGATAAACTAGGGTATAGATCCCATGCGGCGCTAGCAGAGATACAGTGAATAAATAGTAACATTCCTGCCTCTCCTCTTCTAGTTCTACCACAGTCATCTATGCCCCCTGACATTATTCCCCCGTGGGTCAGTCAACTCTAGGGATATGATAAGGGGGTCAAAGTTCTGCAGAAAGAGAGGAGAACTGGTAAAAACTGTCTTCCCCATCTACTGTGAACAGACAGGCAGCTTAGGGACTCAGCCTTTATTCATTAGTACATGTCTGCCTATATATGTATATTTTCACATACATCTCCATCTGTAAAATTGGAGAAAAGGCAGCTTAGCTATGGTATAGCCTGATCTCATCAGATCTTGGAAGCTAAGCAGGGTCAGTACTTGGAAGGGAGACCTCCAAGGAAGACTCTGCAGAGGAGGAGGAAGAAGAGTTGGTTTTTATACCGTGCTTTTCTCTATCTTTAAACCAAGGAGTCTCAAACCTGCTTACAATCACCTTCCCTTCCCCTCCCCACAACAGACACCTTGTGAGGTAGCTAATGCTGAGAGAGTTCAGCGAGAACTGTAACTGGCCCAAGTTCACCCAGCAGGCTACATGTGGAGGAACGGGGAAACAAATCCATTCCACCAGATTAGAGTCCGCCGCTCTTCACTGCTACCCTACGCTGGAAGGCAATGCCAGACCACCTCTGCTTCTCACATGCCTTGAAAGCCCCTTGCTGGGATCGCCAGAGGTCGGCTGCAACTTGAGGGCGCTTTACACACACAGGCATATCCGTAAAACAGCCCCCCTCCCCCCCAAAACCCAGATCAATAATGCATCTGTTCCCAATAATATCTGTTTACATATTAGGGTGCCGTACAAATTTGTAAACATGAACATTTGAAACTCTGGGAGGAAATGATACCAGCTCCCCTCCCCCCTTTATTGAAACAGCATGTCTGAAATGGCTGAACACAGATGTAAATAGTTTGGAGGGGGGACAGGTTTCAAATTGTGTGTGTACCTTTTTGCCTGTTTCGTATTGCCATCCACTCCGGGTTTGTTTATAGAATTCCGATACAAATTATCATCTAATTGCAGACCAAACTGGGGGAGATTAAATATATATATATATATATATATATCTGAAGGAACAGATATCAAAGCAGCGAAGCCACCACCGTTTCAAGCCATGCGTTCGGTTTCCTTTTAAACGTCTACCGTAAACATTACTTAAATTCTGGGGAAACCAGCTGGGAAACCGAACTTGGCTCCGAAATGTGTCCCTGGATGTCGGCTGCTGGAGTTTCAAACCGTAGCCCATTTCAAAGGGGTTGCAAAATCACAGGCCTTCAGATGCTGTCAAATCCATTCCCACAGTTCCGTAAATGTAAGCAGACATTGGTGGAAAAGCCTTTAAATCAACCTCTCTAGTGCAAGGTTGAAACATTTATTATAGAGTAGGTTGTTAAGAAACTGGAAGGGTTCTGGAAGAAACCGGGATGGGGGTGGTTGCAGCAGGGATAGGCAGAGCCCCCTCCTCCCCAGCAATCCTTCTGCTGCTCACCCAGCCTATAAAGTCATCAATCGCACTCTGATCCCAAGGAGCTTAAGGCAGCGTGATCCCATTTTTCCACTCATAACAACCCTGCGAGGTAGGCTGGGCTGAGAGAGAATGACTGTCCCAGGGTTGCCTAGCAACTTTCAGAGTTTGTGAGGGCTTGAACTCAGGGCTTCCCATTTCATAGCCAGCACGCTAACCACTATATCACACTGTCTCAAGCTATGGCACATTGTGCAGAAACTGGTAAAACCTTGAGAATCTCAGTTTTTCATTTACAAAAAATGTTTGCAGACCTTGAGGCTGTTAAACAGAGTTGCCTACTGCCGGGAGAAAAAACAATGTCCTGTCTTTTTAATAAAGGCTTTATGGGATGCTATTTTCCAGGTGAGATTATTTACCTCCATGCCTCTATTAAAAGTAAAGGACATTTCCCCCCACCACACTTGTTGGCAGCCCTAGCAATTTTTCTTTCTTTCTTTCTTTCTTTCTTTCTTTCTTTCTTTCTTTCTTTCTTTCTTTCTTTCTTTCTTTCTTTCTTTCTTTCTTTCTTTCTTTCTTTCTTTCTTTCTTTCTTTCAACATTTATTAGCTGCCTTTCTTCCTTGCAGAACTCAAGGGCGCTTACAATTTAAACAAAACCTTATTTAAAAAATACATTACAGAGCAGCACAACAACACATTCATACCCAGCCAATGGAGACTGTACAGAATTGAGCAATAGGTGCAAAATGAAGAGCTCTGAACAGGACAAGAGAGAAAGCCACATGTTCCAAATTATTTACCAGGGACAGGCAAGCCTCATTTTCAGATTTGTGTCCCTGGCCCATAAATGATCTGTATTACATTTTGGAGAAAGGTTTCAGAGAGATTATCTTTTTTTAAAAATGTTACTGGGTTCATCATGTACTAGATTAGTCATTCTACAGGTTTTAGCTTTCCTCCTGTGGGTCTCTAGAGATTAACTCATTTTGCTGTGATCGAGAACCTGCTCAGTCTGTTTTTCGGGGGTGGGGGGGAACTCATCTATTTCTAAGCCTACTCCTGGCTCCTAATAGCATCAACCATAAACAAAACCTTGCAAGAAACATTTGAGATAATTGATCCAGAGAGAGGGTAACCACCAACCCAAAGGCTCACTGCCACAGGATGTAGTGATGGCCTCAAGTATAAGTTAGCTTTAAAAGAGGATTACACAGATTCATGGAGGAGAGGCTATTAGCCAGAAAGAGTAAATGGAACCTCCATTTTCAGAGGCAGTATACCAGAGGCAGATGCTGGGACCAATAGCAGGGGAAGCCTGACTTCCATGTTCTACTGGTAGACTGTGTGGGTCATCCCGCTGGCTAAGGTTGCCAGCACCAGGTTGGGAAACACCTGGAGATTTTAGGGGTGGAGCCTGAGGAGGGAGAGATTTGGGGAGGGGAGGGTCTTCCATGGGGTAGAATGCCATAGAGTCCAACTTTCAAAGTGGCCATTTTCTCCAGGTGAACTGATTTCTGTCGCTTGGAGATCATTTGTAACAGTGGGAGATCTCCAGCTACCCCCTGGAAGATTTTGGGTGCGGCTTCACATTTTTTGTGTGCACACTAACTGCACTTCCCCTCCCCCCAGCAACTGTCCATCCAGACAGCAAAGGTTGCCAAATATGTTTTGAGTTCTAGTTATTCTGTAATAAGTACAGTTACATGCATGATGCTGCCTTGCAGTGGTTTGCAGGTGATATGATAACCATCTTCAAGTATTCGAAGGGCTGTCATATAGGGGCTGGTGCCGAGTTGTTTTCTGTTGTCCCAGAAGGTCGGACCAGAACCAACAGGTTAAAATTAAATCAAAAGAGTTTCCGGCTAAACATGAGAAAGAACTTTCTGACAGTTAGAGCGGTTCCTCAGTGGAACAGGCTTCCTCGGGAGGTGGTAAGCTCTCCTTCCCTGGAGGTTTTTAAGCAGAGACTAGATGGCCATCAGGAGCCCCGTGGCGCAGAGTGGTAAGCTGCAGTACTGCAGTCAAAAGCTCTGCTCACGACCTGAGTTCGATCCCGACGGAAGTCGGTTTCAGGTAGTCGGCTCAAGGTTGACTCCGCCTTCCATCCTTCCAAGGTCGGTCAAATGAGTACCCAGCTTGCTGGGGGTAAAGTGTAGATGACTGGGGAAGGCAATGGCAAAACCACCCAGTAAACACAGTCTGCCTAGTAAACGTCAGGATGTGATGTCACCCTATGGGTCAGGAATGACCCAGTGCTTGCACAGGGGACCTTTACCTTTAGATGGTCATCTGACAGCAATGCTGATTCTGTGAACTTAGGTAGATCATGAGAGGGAGGTCAGGAAGGGTTGCATCAGTGTTTGGCTCTTCTGGCCCTTTCCTATATACCCAGAGTAACCCTCCAGGCCAGATTGGCCAGGGAACTTGGAGGCCATCTTCTGGGCATGGAGTAGGGGTCACTGGGTGTGTGTGGGGGGAGGCAGTTGTAAATTTCCTGCATTGTGCAGGAGGTTGGATTAGAGGACCCTGGTGGTCCCTTCAAACTCTATGATTGTTTACTATGACTGCCAGCCATTCTCCAGGGTCTCAGGAGGAATTCTATCACATCATCTGGTACCTCATTCTTTAACTGGTCATTGAACCTGGGACCTTCTGCATGCCAAGCGGATGCTCTGCCAGTGAATCACGGCACACACGCTCCCCGTTCTAGTTTGAGATTCTGGAGCTGAAGTTGAAAAAGAAAGGGTTGCCAGGTCCTCCCTGGCCACTGGCGGGGCATGGGAGGTAGGGTTGCCAGATCCAGGTTGGGAAACTCCCTGGAGATTTGGGGGAGGAGCCTGGGGAGGGGAGGGACCTCAGTGTGTACAATGCCATACAGTCGACCCTCCAAAGGAGCCATTTTCTCTGGGGAAACTGATCCGTGTAGTCTGGAGATGAGCTGTAATTCCAGGGGATCCCCAGCTCCCACCTGGAGGCTGGCATCCCTAGCTACCAATGATTTACAAATGCCTCTGCTTCAGGTGCCCAAAAAGGGCAGGCAGTTGCAGAAGATGTTGCATTCAGCAAGTTCAAAAGCACCTTTCGCTATTTGTTATCCAGGGTGGGGTGCATGCAGTGAACAGTGTGAGAATCTGGTTGTGCTTAAAGGGATGGACTGACTCTTTAACTGGGTGGGAAAGTTCCCGGTTGGCCACTGCCCTGGGGGGCTGCCTGCCGCCAACCAGGCACAAGCTGAACCAAGCCCCAGTGCTGTTGGCAGTGCGGGGACCACTCACCTTAAATCTGGCCAGTGGCAACAATAACGGGCACAGGTTCACCTGTTGCATCTGTCCACGCTGCTACCAGACAGGTGCAAGTTGAGCAGTGGTGTGGGAGAGGGCAACAGACAGGTCGATGTCCCTCATCCCTGCTGATGAGGTCTAGGCCAAGTGGCTTTTGCACTGCTGTGGGGAGGGACCGTGGCCCAGTGGAACAGCCTCTGCTTTGCATGCGGAAGGTCCCAGGTTCAATCCCTGGCATCTCCAGTTAAAAATGGCCAGGCAGCAGGTGTGAAGGACCCCAACCTGAGGGCCTGGAGAACTGCTGCCAGCCTGTGTAGACAATGCTGACCTTGCTGGACCAATGGTCTGACTCACAATTAGGCACCTTCATGTTGTTTGTGTGTGCTACCAGCACTATATGGGCCTCTGAGACTGCTCCGGGGTAATTTTAACATCCCCGCCACTGCCACCATGGTGATTAGTATGCAAGACTGTCCCTACATTCATCCTGGAGGGTTTTTGTTGGCATCTTCTGGGCATGCAGTAGGGGCCACTGGGGATGTGAGGGGGAGATAGCTGTGATTTTCCTGCATTGTGCAGGGGGTTGGACTAGGTGACCCTGGTGGTCCCTTCCAGCTCTATGATTCTATGATTCATCTGTGAAATGTTGACAAGGTCGGTGACTCTGCCCTGGGACTATCCACTGGTCAGAATCAAATCCTGATGTTCCTTTAAGTTCGATCTGTAGAGGTCAGCTGAGGAATCTCACCTAAATATGATAGCCCTCCGGGGTGGATTGGCCATTGAACTTACAGGGTAATTGCCTGATCCAGTTGCCAACTCTGGGTTGGGAAAATCCTAGAGATTTGGGGGTAGAGCCTGGGTTGGGTTGCCAGCACCGGTTGGGAAATACCTGGAGAGTGTGGGGAAGGAGCCTGAGAAGGGTGGGGACTGGAGAGGGGAGAGACTTTAATGGGGCATAATGCCATACAGTCTACTTCCCAAGTGGCCATTTTCTCCTGGTGAACTGATTCCTGTCACCTGGAAATCAGTTGTAACCCCAGGAGAAAAACCCTCACCTGGCAACTAGCCAGAAGGGATAAAAACAGGGTATGCTGTTCGAAAACTGGCCTGTTGGGAACTCTGGACAGAAGCTTCTCTGATGAGTCTTTCTCACTGCATTTAATAGCCGTTTGACTTTTGCATCAACCACTTTGTGGTTCAGTAATGGACATATTTGTGAGTAGCTTTTTACTGCTTCCAGGTCAAGGACACAGGACAAACTAGGCTTCCAAGATAAGCTGAAATACGGAAAGCATTTTGTTATTTAATCACACCAATTGAAAGTTAAGCCCTGGGCCTTCCATATACTTTCTGATACATAAATCTTGTAAGATTCAGAAGTATCTTCATTTGTGCCATTCTTACAGCACAGTGCTCCATACAAATAAAGTCCCTGTTGGAAGAAAACTAGGATGTTCAACAAAGGGTCAGAACTTCTAGCCTTCTAGCCAAAGTCTAGTTTTCTGTGTGGAGGCACACAGGTCTTTGCATGGAGGGTCAAATAGTGCCTCCTGACATTGGCTTACCACCTCAGCAGGATTTGGTGAACTTTGATCTGACCCTGCAAGGAATTTTTTTAATGCTCTGGAGGAGCTCATGCTCAGGATTACTTGTTCGTTAATACAGTGATCTTTAATCCCCTATACAGCTGCTAGGGAGGGAAGGTGGCATGGTATAGCCTGATCTCATCAGATCTCAGAAGCTAAGCAGGGTCAGTACTTGGAAGGAAGGCAATGGTAAACCACCTCTGCTTCTCACTTGCCTTGACCCCTTGCTGGGGTCACCAGAGGTTGGCTGCAACTTGAAGGCACTATACACCCACTTATAGCTGCTATGTGGGGAGGAGGAGGCTTTTTGAAAGGTCCCAATGCTGGCATGTGTATGTCAAGAGCAAGAATGCCACCCCTCCTGCCTCTCTTTGGAGCCTGTGTGGTGTAGTGGTTAAGACCAGTGGACTCTAATCTGGAGAGCCAGGTTGGTTTCCCCACTACTACACCTGAAGCCACAGTCACAGTTCTCTCTGAACTCTCTAAGCCTCACCTATCTCACAAGGGCCATTTTTGCAGGGGTATTTACTTTGCAGTCCCTGCTGAACTGTTTTGAGGCTTCCTTTGCATTATTCATGATATTACTGACCTTCAGATGTGACTTTGCTGTGGCCTCATTCTTCCCCGCAGTTCTAGGATCCTGTTTTAGAACGAATTTAAATACTGCTTCAAGACAAGAGCGACGCAAATTCGCCCCATTTCCATGCATATCTCGCCCCATTTCCATGCATATCTCTTAACTTCGGGTTTCTTTCCCCACACCCATTTTGGCTTCTCCCTCCTTCCCTCTCTCTCCCATCCAACCCCTTCCTCAAAGCAAATCACAAAAGAGGGAGTTAAACCGTCATGAAATGTGCAGGAAGACACTGAAGAGAGGCTGCAAAGGTTGGAAGGCAGCTCCCGGCAGGGAGCTGTTAAAGAAAGGTGGGGAGGAATACCCAGCAAAAGCACAGCAGCCCCTTTAAGAGCTGACCCACCCCCTCCAAGTAAACTGCAACAGGCAGCATTTTCAGGGGGAGGGACTCAGAAGCTCCATGACTCATTGGGGATGCCAAATTAATCACAAGGTACTCCTGGAATGGGGTGGGGGGAATCCCTCATGCATATGATGTTTGAGAATTCGGAGCACAAAACTGTGCAGCAAACCAAGTGCAAATTTCCCCGGCATAAATGACCAAGGTGTCTGTTGTGGGGAGAGGAAGGGAAGGAGATTGTAAACCGGATTGATTCTCCTGTAAAAGTAGAGAAAGTTGGCATATAACTATAAAAAACAACTCTTCTTCGTCTTTGTCTTAAGAACATAAGAACATAAGAAAGGCCCTGCTGGATCAGACCAGGGCCCATCAAGTCCAGCAGTCAGTTCACACAGTGGACAACCAGGTGCCTTTAGGAAGCCACAAACAAGACGACTGCAGCAGTACCATCCTGCCTGTGTTCCACCGCACCCAAAATAATAGGCATGCTCCTCTGATACTAGAGAGAATAGGTATGCAGCATGACCAGTATCCATTCTAACTAATAGCCATGAATACCCCTCTCCTCCATGGATATGTCCACTCCCCTCTTAAAGCCCTCCAAGCTGGCAGCCATCACCACATCCTGGGGCAGGGAGTTCCACAATTTAACTATGCGTTGTGTGAAGAAATATTTCCTTTTATCTGTTTTGAATCTCTCGCTCTCCAGCTTTAGCAGATGACCCCGTGTTCTAGTATTATGGGAGAGGGAGAAAAACTTCTCCCTGTCCACTCTCTCCAAACCATGCATAATTTTATAGACCTCTATCATGTCTCCCCTCAGCCGCCTTCTTTCCAAGCTAAACAGCCCTAAGCGTCCTAACTGCTCCCCATAGGACAGTTGCTCTAGCCCCTTAATCATTTTGGTTGCTCTTTTCTGCACCTTCTCAAGCTCTGCAATATCCTTTTTTAGGTGTGGTGACCAGAACTGTACACAGTATTCCAAGTGTGGTCTTCTTGCATATGCTGAGAGGAGGAACAGCAGAAGAGTGAGGCAAGGTTGTTCAGCAGTGGAGAGCAATTCCTTTTTAACACCGGCAGGTTTAGAGAGACTGGCTCTTTCTGACTGTGATGTTATGTGGCTGCCTGTCATGTGTTCAGAGAGTTCCACCGTGCTGCCTGAAGGTAAAAATGTGCTTTGGGTCTGGAAAGGTTGAAGACCACGTCTTTAACAGTAAATTAAAAAAGATGGTGGTGGCCCACAGTGATGTCAATTTTTGTAAAAGAGGCTCAAACAGGAGTGGTCTGAGTTCAGTCTCACAAAAACTCCACGTATCCTGTAGCACCCTTTTCATACACAACACAAATGACTGGACCATCTTGAGGACTAGCTGTGCATTCCTGACTCTGAGTGGAATGCCTGCGCCGGGCTTAGGAGGCAACGCAGCGGCGGGGTTTCGGCACCACTGCAACCTCCGCCCGGCGCAAAAAATCCGTACAACCCTCATAGGGTTGCACAGGAGATACGCCACCGGTGGCGTATCTCAGCCAAAATAAAAGGGGGCGTTCCCGAGCCATAACGGTGCCCCCCCCCAGCCGGCTGGCACCGTGACACCCCAGTAATGCCTCCTGGGAAAGGCTACGTCAGCGTTCGGTCCCGGCACTGCCAGCGCTGGAGCCACAAATGCTGGCATGTGCCTCCCAGACACCGGCGCTGTGGGCCCTTGCACCAGCGCAGGCTTTCGCCGGCCTCCAAAGGCCTTTGGTCCTGGCCACCGGCGCACCTCAGGAATGCGCTGTAGGACACTGAAAACTTAATAGGATAAGGAACTGACTCGCCAATGACTACTTCTGCATATATCAGCACCAAGCCCCCTGCCCCCCCCCCGTTCCCTCTAAATCCCTCCAAATCCAACGTATTCCACGATCATTCAGAAGATACCAACAGATACCAATTTGGCATCATTTTTTTTAGTATATCACTAAATGACCAGTGCTTGGGTGCATTCAGATATCACAGTAAGCTTTGGTATATTTAAACCATTTGTACAATGGCTGATGCTGGTTAATTCTGGTTTGGTCATGAACCACAGACATATTGCTGGTTTATCCCACCTCCCTGCTCAGAAGACATCCTCCCTCTATTGGTACCTCTCTGACCTGGAGGCTGCAAGCGCCAGTCTTTCGTGCCAAACTGTGGTTTGTGAATCCAGACATCATAACAAAACACAGTCAGTAGAAACTGTGGGTAGCAATCCAGTCATGGGCCCTCGTTCGAAAACCCTGGTTTGGCAGAATCTGCAATCTGTCATCATGTGATGGGGAGATGAAATTGAGTCTGTGAGGGAAGGAGATGGGTGTATTCTGGCTGGCACGGCATTGTGAGTAGTTATTTTTAACTTCATGGCAGAATCCCAAGTCTCCTATTGAACCAGAATCTGATCACGTTTTGCTGCGGACCTTTCAGGATACTGCTGCTACAATTCCAAATGCTCATTGCTTGGTAGAGTTGCCAACCTCCAGGTGGTGGCTGGAGATCTCCTGCTATTACAACTGATCTCCAGTCAATAGAGATCAGTTCACCTGGAGAAAATGGCCGCTTTGGTAACTGGACTCTATGGCACTGAATTCCCTTCCCTCTCCAAACCCCACGCTCCTCAGGCTCCACCCCAAAAATCTCCAGGCATTTCCCAGCCCAGAGCTGGCAACCCTACTGCTTAGACAGATTGCTCCTTTTCAGAAACTCTTGTACAAAAACAAAATTCAAATAAAATAAATCTACCGGCTCATAAAAGTCACATCTCTCCAACTTTCTCCTCCAGCAGCAATACGCAATGTCTGAATGCATGTTCCTGTGTTAGGCTGCACACTCAGAGACAAAAAGAAGCAGCAAGGATGCCACTTGGCTTGGCCTACTGCCCCCACTAAGCCTCAGAGTGTGTCAGGGTTTCATCTTTCATCTATCCCCTTGAAAGAAACCTGCTTCATTATTCCACACAGAAAATAAATCGCCACTTAATTATAATTAACCTAACTACCACTATTACACGAATGCTGATTACCATGTTGTATCCACAGGTGGAGTCTGTTTCTGATATCTGAATGGAGCCTAAGTGACGGGCCAAAGTCGTGCACAGAGGATTGGAACCCCACATTTCCCCAGTCCAATCTCATCACCCTCTCCAGTGCATTACAGCAACACATGCCTCTATCAACCCACCCTACTCTAAGGTTCTGGCAAGATGGCAGGATATGGTTGCCAACCTCCAGATACTAGCTAGAGATCTCCTGCTATTACAACTGATTTCCAACTGACAGAGATCAGTTCCCCTGGAGAAAATGGCCTCTTTGGCAATTGGACACTATGGCATTGAAGTACCTCCCCTCCCCAAACCCCACCCTCCTCAGGCTCCACCCCAAAAACCTCCCACCAGTGGCAACGAGGGACCTGGCAACGCTAGTTGCCAACCTCCAGGTACTAATTAATTAGTAATGATACAAGATATAATTCACAATTCATTAATATTCATTTTACTAACATATACAAAAGAAACCGTTTCATTGTGTTAAGTCACACAGTATATATGCAATACTGAGTTCAATTCTTCTTGTAAGCAGTGTTCCAACTAAAATGAAATAGAACAATGTCAAAGTTCAAAACAAATCAAAAGTCACAAGGCGACCACCTTTCCACAGCGTATGAGATCACAAACTGGCTGTGCGTCGAAAGAAAAGCAGGAAAGAAGAACGACCCGGGGAGCCTTCCGGGTTCTCAAGGTTCTGCTGCGGCGAAAGACGCACCTCTCAGGAGATGGAAGCTCCCGGATAACTCCCGGTGGGGGGATACCACAGCATGCAGAAAAAGTATTAATTGGCAATATGCAGTCCAACTAATATGAAATCCAACTCAGACTCCGCCCTAGGTTGGTGTGTGTTTCTATACTTCGTCAGTACGTTGGTCTTCCTTCTTTTTGAATTTTGGAACACTGCTTATAAGAAGAATTGAACTCGGTATTGCATATATATTGTGTAACTTAACACAATGAAACAGTTTCTTTTGTATATGTTAGTAAAATGAACATTAATGAATTGTGAATTATATCTTGGAGCCCACGTGCTGAATTTGTCATACAACTGTGTTAATACAGCATAGTTTTTGTTTTTGTTTAAGTAACCTCCAGGTACTAGCTGGATATCTCCTGCTATTACAACTGCTCTCCAGCCGATAGAGATCAGTTCACCTGGAGAAAATGGCCACTTTGGCAATTGGACTCTATGGCATTGAAGTCCTTCCTCTTCCCAAACCCTGCCCTCCTCAGGCTCCACCCCAAAAATTTCCAGGTATTTCCCAACCCGGAGCTGGCAACCCTATGGCAAGATGAAGAGAGTTGGTTTGGCAAGGGGCAGGATTTTGGAAAACCAACATGTGCACGTAAGAGGTGTGGCTCACATAGCATCCATTATACTCTATTGCACAGGTATTTTCTTTTGTTATGCTCTTGTTACAAACATTGAAGAACAGATCAGACACCAAAGCTGCCCTGTCCCAGGCAGTCCTACTCAGAAGTAAACCCCACTGTGTTCAGTAATGCTTTCGCCAAGGAAGGGCTGCCAACAGCCCTGGGTGGGGGGGATGGTCCTGTCCCTTTAGTAGAGGCTTCACTTGTGGAATTGGGCAGCTCAAACTTTTCATAGAATGGAGCTAATAACATCCCATGGAGGTTGTATTAAAGGGACAGGACACTTTTCCGGCAGGCATGTTGGAAGACGACCCCCAAGCTGGCCTTGATGGGATCGCAATCTTTATCCTTTCAGTGGCAAATGCAAGTGGCGCTGACATTTTGTCATGGGGCTGCATCAGCAACGTGGGTCTCCAAATCATTTGAGTTTGGCATGCATGCGTGTGCATGCACACACGCATACCGACGGTGCTTGCAAAGTAACCTATCACACAGAAGTGTGAAAGTACAACACAGTCTGAGCTCCTCGGAGGATCAATGTGAATTTTGAGGGGGAGGGAACAGGAATCCCCTCACCTTAATTCTGTCTATTCATTTTTGCAAGCCTTTTAATTCTTTTATATATAAATTCCCTAATGTGGTGCAGCCCATCTTCTAACAGACTCATGCCAGTTGCCAGCATATGTGATTATCAAATGAGACGAAATGAGACACACATCTCTTTCCTTCTATATATAAAATACATATTTCTGGTTTGCCCGATCTCAATTAGCCTCAAGGCCGTGCAGGGAAGGGAGAAGGGATTTAACCCTTCAACCTCCACTCAGTGTTGTATTTGAAACTAGGCTCCCTGCTTTGTTAGGAGTATTTTAAAAGAGAAACAAAATGCCCCCCTTAAAACACACAACCCCCCTTTAAAATGCTAACAGCCAAGGTGAATGCCCAGTTTATTTTATGGGCGGGACAAGACACAAATTCTTCATCTAACCTGTTGCAGTACTCAGCCAGTGAGAAGGAAAGACAGGAGGAAAGTTTGGCACAAATTGAAAAATCTATGGCTGGCAGTGGGGTGGGCTAAAGACTCATTTTATGGTAACTTTGGTGACAGAAGCTGGTCTGAATCTGGTCAGTGTCTGTGAATGGGGAAATCTCCTGGGAATCTCATGATCACACAATGCTACATGATCACACTGAGTGGAAACCTGTGCTTGGGCTGCTACACTGCTGATGGGAGACTCACAAGATTGTGTGTCCTCCAAGCAAAATCTTCCCTCGCAGCTAGAAAGCTAGCAGTTCAGGGGGGAAGTGGCTCTAGCCTTCTCCCTGACACACTAATTTTCCATATGCATGGAATTTTTTTTGTTAGTATAGATGAGCATTCAATCAGATGAGCCCCATTTGAAGTGGAACAGTCCAGATGTACATGTACCATCTCAATGAGAACTAGGTCTACGAGGCCATGGTAACTATCAACAGGGAAAAAAGAATTGGGAAAATATACTTAAGTGCTTTACTCAGTGGACAATGGTTAGAGGCAGGGGCGAGAAGAGGCAAAGGTTGAAGCATCAGTCCTTCAAAAGATTGAGGAAATCAATGTGGCTATGCAAAGATATTCTCAAAATAGGTTTTGGAGTAAAGAGAAAAAAATACAGAGTCTCATGAAGATAACAATCGGATCCCTTTACATGGCGGTAACCTTGCATTGCTAAAATTTTGCTGCAAAGTGCAAATATTAAAGAGGACAGGTAGACATTTTGCTAAGACCCTTAAAAAGTCAAAAGAAATTAGCAGTTGTCAAGGATGGACCGGCCCTTTAACTTACTGGGAAAGTTCCTGGTGGAGCACTGGCAGCCAAGAACCAGCCGAGCCAAAAGGGATCCACTCAGCCTGGAGCCAGGCTACGGTGATGCTAAACAAGAAAGGGTGTAGGCTCCCCTGCTGGGTGAACCTCCACCCATTGTCACTGTGGCTGGGCCCCAAGTTCAGCAGCCCTCCCATGCTGCCAGCACTTGAGGGGCCACTGGGCTCAGCTTGAGCACGGACTGTTTTAACGTCCCCATCTACCTCCATCAGCTGTAACACAAAGTACCGTCTCTGCTTGGAGGTGGTTCGTTGCTAGTAAGGCCAGCCTCCGGGCAGGACCATCTGGGGATCTCCCAGAATTACTGCTCATCTCCAGACTGCAGAGGTCAGTTCCCCTGGAGAAAACAGATGCTTTGGAAGGTGGGCTCTATCATCTCTATGGCACTGTACTCTGTGAGGTCCTTGTCCTCCCCAGGCTCCACCCTCAAATCTCCAGGAGTTCCCCAACCTGGATCTGGCAGCCCTACCCCCCCATCTCCTGCTGGTGGCCAGGGGGGACTTGGCAATAGGGTTGCCCGGTCTCTCTTTGCCACCAGCGGGAGGTTTTTGGTGCAGAGCCTGAGGAGGGCGGGCTTTGGAGAGGGGAGGGACTTCAATGCCATAGAGTCCAGTTGCCAAAGCGGCCATTGTATCCAGGGGAACTGATTTCTATCACCTGGGGATGGGTTGTAATAGTGGGAGATCTCCAGCTGGTACCTGGAGGCTAGCAAGCCCACTTGTCAACCCTCTTCGTTGCCATCTTTATCTTGTCCCAATGACCCATGGATACCTCAGTTGGGTCACTCACGAAGTGCTTGATGGCCAACCATCCATCATTCTTTGGATAAGAGTTAGAAAAAGCTGGCGCCAGAGGGGATCGGACACCTGCTGCCGAGATGTCCCGAAGAGGAACCCCCTCAGAGGCAGTGGTTAATCGCGGGGGGCCAATGAGGGTGGCCACACCTGCCCTCTCGCAGAGGGGACGGGAGGCCGTGGTTCACTTTGAAATGGCCGGCCGCGTTCATCAGCCTGGACGGGACTGCCAAGTTGTAGCCGTAGAAGCCATACGACGGGTGCAGAGCACAATTCAGCGCTTCCCGGGTAATGGGAGTCGAGGGGAAAACGTTTCCAGATGCGTGCAAACCGTAGAACATGTGACTGGCAGAAGCGGGCCCGTGCAGGCCGTGTCCGTTCGAGTCTTCTGCTTTGCCGCTTTTGACGTTCCGGATGCTCAGGGAAGACAGCGAGGGCATGTCCACCATGAAATGGGGCAACAGGGGAGGGGTCGCCGCGTGGCCCAGCTTGTCGTAGCCGGGGAACAGCAGCGACGGCTGCCTCAAAAGGCCCGTCGGGCAGAGCTTGTAGCAGACGGGGAGGCCGAGATGGTGGAGGTAAGAGTCCGGACAGGACATTCCAAGGTTGCTTGTAGACAAGTGGAAGGCAGGAGGAGAGCAGGCTGGGGACAGCAGGGAGCTGAGAGGAGAGGGGGCGCCAGCGGTGGGGGTCACAGGGGAAGAGCCAGGACTTCCACCTGGAGGGAAGCAAGCAAAAGGATATTAGCAAATAAAAGAGCATGGGATTTTTTTTCTCTTCCTTTTTTTTTTTTTGCTGCTTTTTTCTGTCTGTCTCAGTTGGAATCATTCCATGAAACTGATCTACACATCATAGTGAACACTGATTCGCACAATGTACAGTTGACTTATGGATAGGGTTGCCAGCCTCCAGGTACTGTACAAAGAGGCAGCACGTGGCTCAAAATAATAAACATCAATATCAAAAAACAACAATTGTGTTTCTCTTACTGTCAAATGTATTGAAAATAGACCACCAAAACAAATGAAAAGTGTGTCAAAAAACACACACAATAGCCTCGCAGGCTGCGTGTTGGGATATTTTTCCTTAATAGGAGATTAGCCAGTACCTGGAGGTTGGCAACCCTAGTTGTGCCCCTCCCACCAAAACAGATACACCACGTCACCAAGGGTTGCCACCCTCCAGGTAGGGCCTGGAGATCTCCCAGAATTACAACTGATATCAGGACAACAGTGATCATTTCCCCTGGAGGTAACGGCAGCTCCAGATGAAGGCTCTATGGTACTACACACTGCTGAGGTTTCTCCCCTCCCCAAACCCTGCCCTCCTCAGGCTCCACCCCTAAAATCTCCATATATTTCCCAATCCGGATTACCCACAAGGTCTACAAGTAGAACATGGAAGTCAGTCTTCCCCTGTTATTGGCCCCCAGCATCGCATTCAAAGGTATACTGCCTCTGTACATGGAGGTTCCATTTACCCTTCCCAGATAATAGCTATCAATGGACCTTTGCTCCATGAATCTTTGTACAGGGTCTTGCACAACAGCTGCTAACATGGACTGCACTGTCCATGCTGTGTTTGCTTCAGCCGAAGATCTGGTTTAGTACTACAATAGGAATGGGCCCAGAAAATGGTGACACTCTGATTGGCTGTGGGTCGCAAATGCAGCAAAATAATAGACCTCAAAATCTCATCTTCTTCTTCATCCTCTTGTGTGAATTTCCCATGTCCATAGGAGAACTGGGTTGCCACATTGCAAAGTCTGGTCAAATGAAGCTGAATTAAAAAAAAAAATTCCATCGTTGCTCTGGAAGGTCTTTTTATTTTTTGGGAGGGATAGTTAAAAAAAACTTGGAGTGTTGCTGAAGAATGTTAATATTAACCAGCAGATTGCAACATTCCATGCTTACACCTTATATGTAACTGGGAGTGTTTTTAAAAAGAAATTCAACACATACGTTGCAATTGAAGTTAATTTGAGGGGGGGGATTGCAAGAGAATTTCTCCACCCATCTCAGCAATTCATTAGGGCTGTTGGAAGGTCTCCCAGCAAGATCCTCATCAAAGGAAAATTGATTTGGCTCCAACTGAATCTTAAATGCCTGCGAAACAATTCTCCAATCTGTTATAGCACTGTCAAATGGATCTCTGCCTTTCCTCTTCATCACCTAGGTTTTGCAGGCTTCATCGGCGCCTTATCTACTGTTGAGTTCTGCATCAAAATAGCCACAGACTTGTTCTTTTTGTATGTCATGGCCCTTTAATTCCACTGTTCATGAACCCTCCCCCGGCCCTGCATACATACCTATCCTTGAATATGTGTGTACACGTTCTTAATTGGCTGAATATTCACTTAATGCATCTGATGAAGCAGACTCTGGCCATAGAAGCTTCTGCCTCAACCCATCTGTTAGTCTCTAAGGTGTCACAAGAGTTTTTTTCCTGCTGCAGCGGACCAATAGGATTATCCTGCCAGGGCAAGGTGCAGACTTATTTTCATAAATGCACAGCACCTGCCACCACTTCTGTGTATCGAATTTCAATGAATGCGCTCCCCCTTTGCAGAAGGTCCCAGGTACAATCCTTGGCATCTCCTGTTAAAGGGACGAGGCAAGTAGGTGATGTGAAAGACCTCTGCCTGAGACCCTGGAGAGCTGCTGCTGGTCTGAGTAGACAATATTGACTTTGATGGACCAAGGGTCTGTTCAATAGAAGGCAGCTTCATGTGTTCATTGGGCAACATTCCCCCCTTAAAGTGGCATTGAAAATAAACAAAAGTCCCAGTGCAGCAGAATCTCTTTGAGGGGCTAGATCAGGGGTGTCAAACATAAGACCCAAGGGCCGGATCTAGCCCTTTGAGAGCTCTTATCTGGCCCGCAAACCAGCTGAGGCAGCCACCCCTCCCCCACTCTCAAACTGGGCTGGCGAGGCATGGCCCGGCCCGGCCCAACCAAGTGACATTTGAGAGCCAGCATGGTGCAGTGGTTAAGAATGGTGGTTTGGAGTGATGGACCCTAATCTGAAGAACCGGGTTGGTTTCCCCACTCCTCCACATGAGCAGTGGATGCTCATCTGGAGAACCGGGTTGGTTTCCCCACTCCAACACATGGAGCCAGCTGGGTGACCTTGGGCTAGTCACAGTTCTTTTAGAGCTCTCTCAGGCCCATCTACCTCACAGGGTGTCTTTCGTGGGGAGGGGAAGGGAAAGAGATTGTAAGCCGGTTTGATTCTCTTGTCAGTGGTAGAGAAAGTCAGACTATAAAAACAAACTCTACTTCTTCTATGTCATATCCAGCCCTTGTAACAATTGAGTTCAACACCCCTGGGCTAGATGCTCTTATCCCTGTATCCTAAATGCAGTTCTATGGTGAGCCGGCATTGATTGTCAGCTCTCACGTGTGTGGCCAAAGGGATCTGCAAGAACCGCACCATTCACATAAACCCATGGGTATTTTTTCCAATGTGTCTTTTTTTCCAGTAGAACATCTGTTTTTCACATCTGGTTTGGCACTGGAGTACCAGACAAAGAGCAGGAGAAATTCTTGGGAACACGCTTATCATCCCATTAAGCATATGGGATACATCCTCTCTCTCTTTCTTTCATTTATACGCCCCGCCCCAATTGTCTGTGCCTGTCGTTTATCTGACAGTGCAATCCAAAACAAAAGTTATTCTGATCTAAGCCCGCTCATTTCAGTAGATTTTGACTGGTGCAACTATACATAGGAGAGCACTGTCGATCTCCGGCCATAAGATTCCCGTGGCTTAAAAAATAGTTAGCCCAGCTAACTATCTGCTTGGTATTTAAAAGAGTCAGGAAAGGTAAAATTGCCACGTTTGGCCCCAAATGATATGAAAATGATTCGGTTAATTGAGCCATGGTGCGTGCAATGGTTTTGCAACATGGCAGACAGCATATTCCGAGTCGATCTATCCATAAAGACTGAAACAAGAATTGCATTCTGGAGCAGCGTCGATCTTGTGTGGTAGGAATAATTCTTTTCACCTCCCTTGAGTGCCTGTTTACAGTGTTAAAATATATATATATATTGGTTACGCTGTTTCTACCCTCCTTGGAAAGAGTTTAAAGTGGGAAAAAACCCTCTTTCAATCAGGCATGTGTGACCGACGCCCTCAAAATATAAACCTTGGTCTATACCCAGCCTGCCAGCTTTGAGCAATTTAATTGATAGATTAATGAGCAAGAGCTTTCAAAGCAGAATGAATTTCTCCTTTGATTAATCAGCAAGGCCGGGAACATGCAAAGGTCGGCAACAGCTCCCTCCTGACTGATGAAAAAGAAATGTTTAAAATAATAATAATAAAGCAGCTTCCCTCTCTTTGCCGTTTTGTATCCAAAGTCAGCAGCAGCTATTATAGTGTTCCAACTCAGGGGTAAAATTATGGTGGTTTTCCTTCCCGTAATAACAACCAACTGATGGCACTCAGTCAATGTCTAGTGCAAAGGAGAGGAAGAGGAGAAGGAGACGGAGAGTTGGTTTTTATGTGTCAGCTTTCTCTACCACTTAAGAAAGAATCAAACCGGCTTACAATTAGGGCTGTCAATTCGGTTCGGCCCGAACTGAAAATCAGCCGAATTTCCCTTGATTCGGCGGTTTTTAGTTCGGACGGATCCGAACTCAAAACTGGCGGGCAACCGGGGGGGCCGAATTCAGCGAGTTCGGGAGTTCGGCGAATAAATTCGGCCAATTCGGCCGTCAGTAAGCAGCATAACCGTCAGTAAGCAGCATTCTCCTCCCCCGGCCAATCGGTGGCCAAGCTGGGTCTTCTTCTGGCCAATCAGTCAGGATTGAGTGCTGGAGGAATCAGCTGATGTGCGGCCGCCGGGGAAAGAGAGAGAGAGAGGGAAATCCTCATGTGTGTGTGAGGGGGTGCTTGTGCACATTCGCTCCTTTCCGTGGCTGCAGGGGGCGCATTTTTTGGGGTACCGACCCCAAACTTTCAGGGGATATTCAGACAGGTTTTTTTAAGAGACCACCCAAGTTTTGTAAACATTGGGTCAGGGGGTCCCGAGATATGGGCTCCCCCCTTTTTTCTTTCCATGGCTGCAGAGGGCGCATTTTTGGGTGTGCCGACCCCAAACTTTCAGCGGAGCATCAGACTAGGCTTCTTAAGATACCCCCCAAGTTTTGTAAACATTGGGTCAGGGCCCCCCGAGATATGGGCTCCACCCCTTTTTCCTCTCCCCCCTTTTCCATTTTCGTGGCTGCAGGGGGCGCTTTTTTGGGGGTTCAGCCCCCAAACTTTTGTCATAGCTTCAGAGAATCCCTCTTAAGAGACCACCCAAGTTTTGTAAAGATGGGTTCAGTGGGGGCTGAAATATTGGCTCCCCCCCTTTTCTCTTTCCATGGCTGCAGGGGGCGCATTTTTGGGTGTGCCGATCCCAGACTTTCGGCGGAGCTTCAGTCAAGTCTTTTTAAGAGACTACCCAAGTTTTGTAAACATTGGGTCAGGGCCCCCCGAGATATGGGCTTTCCCCTATTGGGATGAATGGATCACCCTCGAGAGATGCATACATATGGATCTTATATTGGATACAAATGGAATCATATTGGATTACCCAGCCTCCCAGCCCCTCCTGCTGGAACAGAAGACAGCCACAGTAAGACCCCTTTGGGGGCTTTAATCTATATTTTTTCTTTTCTGTGTGTGTGGGGGGGGGGAAGCAGAGTCTGTGTGTGTGTGTGGGGAGGGAGCAGTTTCTGTGGGTGGGGGGGGGAAGCCAAAGGGGGCTTTTGCCGGTTCTGCCTGTGTGTTCCCCCTCCAGTCTCTCTCTCCCTGGTTTGAGGGGGGGCTTCATTTTTATTCTTCAGGTTTTTCCTCATTCATAAGATCAGTTAGGTTATTGATGCTTGCTCAAAACTGGTTTTCAAATGGTGACTTAAAGAATGCATCTGCCTGGTCCCAAGTCCAATGCAAAAGGAGACATTCCACCCCCTCCTGCTCATTATGCATAGCTAGCTGCCTCTGTCCCTTTCCATGGTATGCAAACTCCCAGGTGTCAGGTGTTGCTATGCACTGTTGCAAAGGTTTTGCATTGCGTGCTTGTGTTGCTTTGCAGTTGTATTGTTTTGCAAAATTCTTCACACCTGCCCCGCCCTTTGCATATTTGCAAAGGGGTTGCTCTGCAGTTGTGTTGCTTTGCAAAGTTCTTAGCACCTGCCCCGCCCTTGCTCTCATCAGCTGTTTGTCGGGCCGGGAGCTTTGTGCGTGGGCGGCAAGCTCTGCGGAGAGATCCACATTAAGGGTGGGGGGGACCCCTTTCAGGGCCCATATCTCAGCCCCCCCTGACCCAATCTTTACAAAACTTGGGGAGTCTTTCAATATACGTCCTTTGAAGCTCTGCTGAAAGTTTGGGACCTCTAAGCCCAAAAATGCCCCCCCCCCAGAGCCGCGGAAAGGTGCGGTTGTGTTTTTAATGGCTTTATTCGGCCGAATTTTTTTCCCGAACTTTGAATTCCCGCCGAATTGAACGGATCCGAAGTGGGGGAGTTCGGACTTCGGCACGTACCGAACCCACAAGGGCCAAATTCGGCCGAATCCGAACTGTACCGAATTTTTTTTTTTTTTGACAGCCCTACTTACAATCACCTTCCCTTCCCCACAACGGACACCCTGTGAGATAGGCAGGACTGAGAGAGTTCTAAGAGAGCTGTGACTAGCCCAAGGTCACCCAGCTGGCTTCATGTGGAGGAGTGGGGAAACCAACCCGGTTCTCCAGATTAGAGTCCACCGCTCCAAATCACTGCTCTTAACCACTACACCACGCTGGCTCTCGCCCAGCTGGTGAAAAAACAAATTTGTGCCCACTGCAGGCTAGAATTCAGGAGGACCTTTTCCTGAAAATTGACCCTAGGTCATCTCTCCAGTGTATCGATTCCAAAGCACTCGCCAAGTTGAAGCTGCTGTAAGCGCAAGAATACTGTATAATGTCCATCTTCAAATGCACTGAGGAGTCAATACTCACCTTGAGTTTCTCCCCCAAAAGATTTAAAGTCCAGAGTAAGTGACGGTCTCCACGGATATGATTCCAGCAGTCCATCCAATACTCCTCTAGAATGTGAATGTTGGCAGTTATATCAGTGCGTGGAAAAGCATTTTTTGAAAACTGGTTCAGATGTTAAATGTTATAACTCCTATTAGCAAAGAGGCAACATTTTCATGAACTGGTGAAGGAGCCGTGGCTCAGTGATAGAGCATATGCTTGGCATGCAGAAGGTTCCAGGTTCCATCCCCAGCATCTCCAGTTAAAAGGACTAGGCAGGTAGGTGATGTGAAAGACCCCTGCCTGAGACTCTGGGGAGCCGCTGCCAGTCTGAGTAGACAATACTGACTTTGATGGACCAAGAGTCTGATACAATATAAGGCCCTTGCTGAAACTGCTTTATTGCTGCTGGTGTTTTATTGCAATTTAACTCCCTGTTGCATTTTCCTTTTGTATACCACTTTATTAATATTGTTGTTTTGGAATCTCACCGGAAAAAAATGTATATTTTTCATACAAACAACATTTTTATATGTGATAAATAAATGATAAAGCTTATATACCTGTTCCTTCCAGGGTCTCTAAATCCTTTAGCAAAGGGATTCCGATCTATCTTCAGTTTTGTAATCTAGGAATGTTTTTAAACAAAGACAAAAAAAACCCCCAGGCATTATACTATGAGCCACACAAGGCCAAAACACTCAAAACTAGGTCGATGGAATATTAGCCACACATATTCATTATTCAAATGCTTCTAACCAGGATAAATGTCTACACCACATGACCAGACCACTCAATTGCAGTCTGAAGTAATCATTCAAATCCAGCATTTAGCAGAATTTCAGAATATTCATTTCTGCTCAGTCACTTAATTGATCATCTCAGGGTAATTTAAATAGACAAACAAACCACTTTGCATAAACGCTTATTAGCATACAGGTTCTCCCAGGCAGGCCCAGTCCTACTATGTAGGCAATCACCTAGGGTGCCAAGCTTTCAGGGGTACCAGATTAGCTCAAAGTGAGTTTCTATGTTTATTTTTACATTATTTATTTTGAATTCGAAGTTCGTTTTACTTTTTCTCTATATTGAATGTGGTGGGATAAGGGGGAGGATGCTCCAAACTCATTTTTCAGCAAGGGCACCAAAAATCCTTCGGCTATCCCTACTCTCAGGGAAATGTAGCGGTTGCTATGAGATCGCTCTTCCTTTCTTGCTGAGTTTGCAAGTTAACGGAGAGATTACACACTTTTTCAACTGTCCATAAACTCTGACCTTTTATGCAGGGACTGCTTCGGGGCTTCCTTTTGATTATGCATGCCTTTTCTGCCTGTCAGAGGTCGCCTCACTCTCCCCGTGCATTTTGCCTATGATTACTGGATGCTGTTTTAGCCAGAATCTGAGAAACGCAGGCAAAATGCATGGGGAGAGCGAGGCGACCTCTGACAGGCGGGAAAGGCATGCACAATCAAAAGGAAGTCCCAAAGCTTCCTTTTTGGCCTTCTTATCTTTATGCACCTGATGACTGGCTTATTTGCACTTATGGTGTTTATCTCATATTTAGTTGTAACCAATCAGATATCTAGAAATAATCCCATGACTGTGACAAATCAAATTTAGAGAAAGGTAAGACTTATATTTTTCTATAAATAAGCACTCTTGTAACAAGCAAATCAGATTTCTCTGGCTGGAAGTCTCAGAAGGAGAATAAGTGAGATCTCTGGGTGAGATTCTTAGGTAACTTGGGCTTTTTTCGATCATCCCTAAAAGCAGTGAGACAAAAGATGAAACCAGATTTGTTTTTTGTTTTTTAGCTATTATTTGCTATAATGTGATTAAGGAATGCTAGGAATGCTGATAATTTTAGCATTTATTTCCACAGTAATTGTAGGATTAATTCTTTTATGCCTTTATCTTCTGTCTTGCTCAATAAAAAGAATCTTTACTTTTTCAATAAAATATAAACGTTTATGCAAGTATTCTGCCTGGTTTGCTGGTTAATAGTTCAGAGAACAAAACCTACCCCCTACATTTTTGTATTATCAGAGTTGGATCAATGTCTGAATTGGAGAAGAGACCAACCAGGCAAATGAGAGCAGAGTTTTCCCCCTCAATGGGCATCCCATTCCTGTGGGTGGGGGGGTTACAACATCTGTTCATGCCACCTCCTCAGAGGCTTCCCTGCCACTGAAAAGAAATTTAACTCCTTTTAAAGATTAAAAAACGGGAACATGCTCCCATAGACATCAACAGGGCTACGCCACCAAAAAAGGTGTCTAGCTACGCCGCTGCGGGAAGGGGTGTTCCTGGGGTGAAAGGGAAGCTGCCTGAAGGCAGCTCTTCCCCCAGGACTCCCCCCCCCCCGGAACACCTCCCAGGATGCCGGCATGGGGACTTGCACCACTGGAGGTTTGGACGTAGGCTGCCAGGAGGCCGTGCCTACGCCCAAACCCCAAGCCCCAGTGACGGTGTGGATGCCACCCATGATGGCGTAAGTTCCCCTTATCACAAATTAAATAGGCACTTGCAACAGTGTGGCGTCATACCAGCTCCTAAGGAGCTTTGCCCCCCCCCCTTCAGGACTGCAGCCTTGGAGTATAACTCTGATCAGAGTTGCACTGCAGATTTCAAAGGCTGTCTCATTCAGCTCAAATATTGCCATTTTAATTTTGTTTCTCCCATGCAAGAAATGGACCCGTGAGCCTTTATGTTTTGGAACCATTTCCATTTCATTGGGCAGAATTTATCCCATTAAAATGAATGGATGTTTCATCCGTTTTGGCATGAAGGACATATAAATTGTGCATAAATAGCATGCAATAATGATTAATAAAAATGGGACAACCCTAAAGATGACAATGACCACGTAAGAAATAGGAAAAACAGAAAGGACTCATCTTTATGCCAGTTTCACTTAATTAATCCTGCTATCTTGGTGGTTAAACGTTTTGGGTGCATCATGCACTTTGGTTGAGCACTAATGACACACCCAGCTGGTATAACTTTACAAAGCACTTGTGAAACCTTGAATGAAGCATTTGTTATAAACAAGATTCCCTGACCTGGAGGATCCAGGCCAGCCTGATCTCATCAGATCTCAGAAGCTAAGCAGGGTCAGCCTTGGTTACTATCGGGATGGGAGACCACCAAGGAAGGCCAGGGTTGCTGTGCAGAGGAAGGGAACAGCAAACCACCTCTGTCAGTCTCTTGCCTACTGGGTTGCCAGAAGTCAGTTGTGACTTGACAGCAATTTACACACAGATAAGCCAGGACGCTGAGCCACGTTTTCAGACGTCAAAGCCGAACTTTCAGACTTAAAATCTGGCTGTCGAGCCTGAATTTGGCTGTCATTTCCTGCCTCCTTAAGAGATGGCCATGGCAGTCACCAGAGAGATCTGACAGATTATCCTTTCTGCAAAGCCATAAAGCAGAAATGGACACAAGCGTCAGACTCCTCTACTGGATGCAGTGCCTGGTTTTGCAGTTTTTATTCATTGATTCTAACCGTTTATAGGCTACACTCTCAGCCTGTACCTGGCTCTTTAAAAAAAAATGTTTTAGACATGCAACAGACAGAAATATAAAGCACCCAGGACCAAATCACTTGCAGAAACCAAGAACAGAACCACCTAGATAGTTCAGAGTCCCCTGAAGGCCTGCAAAGGTTACCTGCTGGTTTTGATAAGCCGTGACAGTCGTGAACTCTGTTTCTTTAAAAGAGAAAGTCTGAACACCAGCGGCTGGTAAGGACTGGATCTGGGACAAATCAAATCGGGAATCCTGGACGATGACGTGAACTCGGGGCTTGTATTTGTGCATGGACTGCAGAATAATCTGCGAAGCAGAGGGAAAAGGAAAAGGTAACCCTCATCTCTGGATGGAAAAACAACTAACTAGCAAGACTGATTCCAAGTCTGCTTATTCACTGGAATTAACTACCCCCTAATGTAAGCAGATTTGCAGTTGAGAACTCGGACGGACAGAGATATCCCGAGATATTCCAAACATGAAGTTTGAATGATGCCAGGGTGCCTTGCCACATGTGAGTGACCCCCTCCCACACATCCACTCCCCATCTAAGACAAACGGAAAATGCTTCTGGGTGCAGAAGCTGCTGGGGCTAACTTTTGGTCCCCCAGTCCCTGCTCTATCACCAAAGAAGCTCATAAACCGGAAATTAGATAATTCTTTCCTTTGGTAAAGCGAACCAACTGATGGTGTAGCCAAACCATTGGCCCATCTGGCTCTGTTGTTTTTGTTTTTCTAGATTAGCCATGACTCCTCAATGCCTTGGGCACACAAAGGTTTTCCCAACCACCTGCTTCCTGAGAAATGTTATGGAGGAGCCAGATGTTGGACCAGAGACATCCCTATACACCTCCTCTGCCACTAACCTACAGCTTTCCCCTATTTCTTTGGGCGTTGCCCCAGTTCCCAGGTCAGGTGACAACCAGAAGGAGACCCATGCTGTGCTCCTCCCTCATGGTGTCAAACATATGCCCGGAGGCCAGATCTGGCCCCTTGAGAGCTCTCATGTGGCCCGCAAGCCAGCTGAAGCAGCCACACATGCCCCACTCCTGAACTGCCAGCTCACCAGCCAAGGCACCCACACGCACCCAGTTCCGAGATGTCAATGACCATAGAATCATAGAGTTGGAAGGGATCACCAGGGTCATCTAGTCCAACCCCCTGAACAATGCAGGAAATTCACAACTACTTTCCCCACACATCACTCCCAGAAGATGGCCAAAAAAAAAAAAAAACAACCCCTCCTCCTGTATCCCTGCCCAATCTGGCCTGGAGGAAATTTGCTTCCTGACCCCAAAGTGGCAAATCAGCATTACTCTAGGCATGGAAGAAAGAGCCACAAGAGCCAAACACCGATGCAACCCCTCCTGCCCTCCCTCTCACGATCTGCCGATTTCACATATTCTCTTGGAATGATTCAGGGGCTGAGATCAAACCAAGCCCCACTGTGTTCCAAATGAAACCATGCCTTGCTCTGAGCTGAATCACACATATGCCCTCCTTCTCCCATCCCAGACGCACCATCCCCAAATCCACACCTACATGCCCTTTGTCGTCCATCTCATTGTTGGTCAGCTTCACCCGATCGAAGCTGATGATCTGCCTCATCCAGGTCTCTCCGGAACAAGGGGAATCCGGGTGAATGTATAGCCGGGGTGTGATGCAAGAGTGGTCTGTGTTCCCAGCCACCATCCACTGGGAGCTGTGATAGACGTACCTGCCAACCAAACGGGGGGGGGGGGGGGAACAGATTACAAGGTGAAGACGGCAGATCTGATTTGTAACACGGGTAGCTTCTTCCCACATCCATGATTCATGATATGAGAATAATGCTGACTTGCCTTACAATGGAAGTAAAGATTACCAAGTTTATCTATCTGCAGTAGTAGAAAAGAGCAAGAGTCCAGTAGCACCTTAAAGACTAACAAAAATATTTTCTGGCAGGGTATGAACTTTCGTGAGCCACAGCTCACTTCTTCAGATAAGTGAGCTGGGGCTCACGAAAGCTCATACCCTGCCAGAAAATATTTTTGTTAGTCTTTAAGGTGCTACTGGACTCTTGCTCTTTTCTACTACTGCAGACAGACTAACACGGCTACCCACTGCAAGTTTATCTATGTGACAGTCTTAAGAAGAAGAGGGAGGGGCCGTGGATCAGTGGTAGAGTATCTGCTTGGAATGCAGAGGGTCCCAGGTTCAATCCCTGGCATCTCCAGTTAAAGGGACAAGGCAAGTAGGTGACAGGGAAGACCTCTGCCTGAGACCCTGGAGAGCAGCTGCCGGTCTGAGTAGGCAATACTGACTTTGATGTACCAAGGGTCTGATTCAGTATAAGGCAGCTTCATGTGTTCAAGAGTTGGTTTTATATGCCAACTTTCTCTACCACTTAAGGAAGAATCAAACCAGCTTACAATCACCTTCCTCTCCCCACAACAGACACCTTGTGAGGTAGGTGGGGCTGAGAGAGATCTCAGAGTGCTGTGACAGGCCCAAGGTCGCCCAGCTGGTTTCATGTGAAGGAGTGGAGATGCCAACCCGGTTCACCAGATTAGCATCTGCCATTCATGTGGAGGAGTGGGGAATCAAACCCGGTTCTCCACCGCTCGGAACCACCACTACACCATGCTAGTTCTCTCCAAAGACACTCCAAAATTCTGAATGCCCTGACCTGGATAGCTCCAGACTAGCCTGCTCTCATCAGATCTCAGAAGCTAAGCAGAGGCATCCCTGGCTAGTATTTTGATGGGTAACCTCCAAGGAACATCAGGGTCGTGTCGCGGAGGCAGGTAATGGCAAACCCCCTCCAAAAGTCTCTTGCCTTGAGAATCCTATGGGGTCGCCATAAGGCAGCTGTGACTTGACGGCACACAGACACACACAAAAACCCTCTTAATAGATTTTTTGAAAAATAGATATCATTATGATTAGCAAAATGCAAAGAGAATATCAGAGCAAGAGAGCTCCTGTGTCGCATTGCAGAAGGTCTCAAGATTTTTGGACCTCACCTTTCCTCCAAAGTGGCATACATGGTTTTCCTCTTCTCCATTTTATCCTCACCACCACCCTGTGAGGTAGGCTAAGTGGAGAGAGGATGGCTGACCTGAGGTCACCCAGCAACCATGCTGAACAGACATTTCAACCTGCATCTCCCAGGCCTGCTATAATACTCTAGCCACTATACAACACTATTGGTAGTGTTAGCTTGGGTTGCCACCTCTCACTTGGGAAATTCCTGGATAAGTGGGGACAGAGCCTGAGGTGGGCAGGGTTTGGGGAGAGGAAGGCCCTCAGGAGGATATCATGCCCTAGAGTCCACCGTCCAAAGCAGCCATTTTTATCCAGGGGAACCAACCTCTGTTGTCTGGAGATTGATTCTAATTCCAGGAGATCTCCAGGTACCACCTGGAGGCTGGCAACCCTAGTGTTGAATGCTGAGTTTCCTCCTATACACCACCACTCCTATACACTACCCCTCCCCAAGTGTCCTCTTGGATGCAGCTGTTTTTAAAAGTACCAGAAACCTACCCTTGTTCTGCCCCTCACCACCTGATAGGAACCCATAACTTTCCCTTTTTCACATCTGAGACTTGCTTGGCGACCCAGGCAAGTTTACTTGGAAACAAGTCATAAGAACATAAGAAAGGCCTTGGTGGATCAGACCAAGGCCCATCAAGTCCAGCAGTCTGTTCACACAGTGGCCAACCAGGTGCCTCTAGGAAGCCCACAAACAAGACGACTGCAGCAGCATTGTCCGGCCTGTGTTCTACAGCACCTAATATCAATAGCATGCTCCTCTGATCATGGAGAGAATAGGTATGCATCATGACTAGCACCTATTTTTACAAATAGCCATGAATACCCCTCTCCTCCATGAACATGTCCACTCCAAGCCTTCCAAGTCGGCAGCCATCACCACACCACGTTAACTACATGGCTACTAGTCAAAATGGATGCTAGTCATGTGTGAAGAGATACTTCCTTTTATCCTTTATTTAATCCCTCACCCTCCAGATTCAGCAGATGACCCCGCGTTCTGGTATTACCAGACAGGGAGAAAAGCGTCTTCCTGTCCACTCTCTCCATACCATGCATAACTTTATAGACCTCTATCATGTCTCCCCTCAGCCGCCTTCTTTCCAAGCTAAACAGCCCTAAGCACTTTAACCGCTCCTCATAGGGCAGTTGCTCTTGCCCCCTGATCATTTTGGTTGCTCTTTTCTGCACCTCCTCAAGCTCTGCAATATCCCTTTTTAGGCGTGGTGACCAGAACTGTACACAGTATTCCAGAGCCTCCCTCTGTTCTTACTCTTAGTTAAGGGAGCGCAGGATTGCAGCTTTAACGGTCTCTAAAACCAGCCTGAAATCTAGAGCAAACCTACTGCCCGTTCAAGCGAGCTTGCCTCCTGCCCGCAATACCGGCATTCACACGTGCAAGCAAAGGCAAGCAAGTGACATTCTCTTGCCGCTGCCACTATGGGAGGGAAAGCCAACCGGGGGGGGGGGGGGGAGAGAGAGACCGGCTCGGGTTTCAGGCACTCTTTGCAAGATTTGCAATCTCTCGCTCAGTCCTTAAAGAAATTAAAGTCCCGTGAGCATATGCGCGATCCCTTAACACGTTCAGACCAACCCTTTACTCGGAAACCAGTCCCCTGGGTCCAACTGGCGTGCGAGCAGCTCAGGTCCTCGCGTTTGGGACCTGACCCAGCCCGCGCCAGGGTTTCTCCAGCCCGACTCCTTCCCCGTCTTCTCCATGTCTGCAATTGACAAGGCTCCAGATGAACGTCGGAACTCGCCTCCCCGGCTCTTAAAATGAGCCATCGGGATCGAGGGGCTGTGTAACCGGGGCTGGATGGTGTTCAATAGACATTTGCGCTTCCCTCAGCCGCCGGACACCCCCCTCCCTCCCTCCCTCTCTCTCTCTCTCTCCCTCCCTCTGTGTAAAGTGTTGCTTACAAGACCCGTGTCCTGACATTGAGGCGTCACTCCGGAATCTGTAGTTTGCGCCTTGGGAATGGGTCCTTTTTCGCGCGGGCGCCTACACTGAGAGCTGCGTGTGTTTCCACCCTCGGGGTTTCCTCTCTCCCCACCCCATCCCCTTTATCGTAGGGAAATAACGATTCGAGTTTTCACCTGATGCTCTTCCCGAGGGACGAAGAAGTTGGTTTTTATATGCCAACTTTCTCTACCACTTAAGGAAGACTCAAACAGGCTGACAATCGCCTTCCCTTCTCCTCCCCACAACAGACACCCTGTGAGGTAGGTGGGGCTGAGAGAGTGTGACTAGACCAAGGTCGCCCAGCTGGCTTCATGTGTGTGGGAAACAAATCCAATTCACCAGATTAGCCTCCGCCGCTCACGTGGAGGAGTGGGGAATCAAACCCGGGTCTCCAGAGTCCACCGCTCCAAACCACCGCTCTTAACCATTGCACCATGCTGGCAGTGGTTTGCAGAAGCAGCGGACTTTGTCCTGTCATCAGACTGGGAGGAGAAAAAACAACAACCCTGGCATGATCCAGCGAAGGCAAACACGGGTTAATTCCCATTTATTTCAATGGAAGAACTAAGCACGTCCTTAAATAGCTGGCATTGAATCACAGAGTGCTTAACAGTAGCTGGATCAGGCCCCGAGGAGTGGGTGCAGGGAAGTGCCAAATCAGACCCGGGGCTTAGGAGTCCTGATCCGGGGCATCCTGCTTGGAAGTAAGTTGTAGAGAAAACAACTGATGGGATCTGTGCTGGCAGTGACAGACCAAGAAAGGGATGGGGCGGGGGGGGGGGGAGGTAGTGGATCGCTCGATGAAGATGTTAAAAAGGCAAATTCCATGCTGGTCATAATTAGACGAGGAATAGGGAATAAAACTGCCGATATCACACTGCCCTTGTACAAATCTATGGTGAGACCACACTTGGAATACTGTGTACAGTTCTGGTCACCACACCTAAAAAGGGATATTACAGAACTTGAGAAGGTGCAGAAAAGAACAAACAAAATGATTAGGGGGCTAGAGCAACTGCCCTATGAGGAGCGGTTCAAATGCTTAGGGTTGTTTAGCTTGGAAAGAAGGAGTTTTAAGGGGAGACATGATGAAGGTCTATAAAATTATGCATGGTATGGAGACAGTGGACAGGGAGAAGCTTTTCTCCCCCTCATAATACTAGAACGTGGGGTCATCTGCTGAAGCTGGAGGGTGAGAGATTCAAAACTGATGAAAGGAAGTATTTCTTCACACGACGCATAGTTAAATTGTGGAACTCCCTGCCCCAGGATGAGGTGATGGCTGCCAACGTGGAAGGCTTTAAGAGGGGAGTGGACATGTTCATGGAGGAGAGGGGTATTCATGGCTACTAGTTAAAAAAGATACTAGTCATGATGCATACCTATTCTCTCCAGGATCAGAGGAGCATGCCTATTATCTTAGGTGCAGTGGAACACAGGCAGGAGGGTGCTGCTGCAGTGGTCTTGCTTGGGGGCTTCCAAGAGGCACCAAGTTGGCCACTGTGTGAACAGACTGCTGGACTTGATGGGCCTGGGTCTGATCCAGCAGGGCTTTTCTTATGTTCTTATGTTAACAAGGCTTACTTCCAAAAAAATGAATTCAGAATGGGTGCGGTTCTTAGCTTCACCAAGAACCTCACCCCGTCCGAAGGGTTCCACTGGCTTCCCAGTGCCGGTGAAACTGCAGATCTGACTGCAAAGAAAACTCGGTGATTGATATTTTTCAAATCTTTCCAAGTTTCACTAAGCATCCTTCTTGGGAGTAAACAGACGTAGGTTTCGGTCCCCAGTAACATTCGTCAATCAATCTAGTTTTGTATTTCTCCAGAGTATTGCATCATTGCATCATTATTTATATCCCACTTTTCTGCCCTCGCAAGGTGCGCCCTTATGTTCGGGCCAAAGAGACAGAGAGATGCAGATGCAGGAATCTTTCCAGAAGGCTCACAAGACACACACCAAAGGCAGGCCACATCTGCCTGCCACGACTTGGGGTCGACAATCCGCTTGAAAGCAGAGCGCCCGACCGCCGGGGATGCATAGCACGTGTGTATAGGAGCACGAGTGTACAGGGTCGTCGGAGAAGGAAGACGGGCTCTCTCACCTGTATCTTTTTGAGTCGACCGGCACCACGTCGATAGCGATGTAATATTGTTTCACCGGATCCAGCCCTCTCACCTTGACTCTGACCGAGGGAAACATTCTCCTAGGGGAAGAAGCAGAGCCGGAGAAGGTGACGTGATTCCTCCGCACAAGATGTCTTCGGGATGGGTGACCCAGTCTTGTCTAAGGCATGCATTGCGGCCCAGAGAGGGCCCTTAAGAACGGAAGAACGGCTAGAGGTTCCGACTAGGACCTGCGAGATCCTGGTTCAAATTCCTCACTCCTTTCCTTTATCCCTTAGAAGCTCTTTGATCCATTGATCTTGAGCAGCATAGTTTTGAATCTAATGTTTGAGGGATAGAAGGACTGAGATAATTTTTTCCACTGCCAATTTAACCTTGGGATCCCTGTCACTTAATTTAAAAAGCATTATATCAGACACAGAGGCACTGAATTTATGTATTAAAAGAGAGAGAGATCGTGCTCGAAGGTCCTCATAGAAACGGCAGTCCAAGAGCACATGAGCTTAATGGATCCAGAAGAGCACAGACAAGTCCTTTCTGAGTATGGTAAATTCAAAATTCTGCAATTCCCCACTCTGCTATGATGCTCACTGGTACTTTTGGGATCAGTCACACTTTGTCAGCCTGGAAAAGACGCCCAGAGTTGTTGGGAGGTTAAAACGGAGAAGGCAGACGTACCCCTGAGATTTTGGGAGGAAGAGTGGGATAAAAACTGTCCTAGGTAGATTGATCTTCCCTGAAGTTTGTTTTAACCCTGCCTGCCAGTTGAAAAATAGCCCCTCAGGGAGCAGGTTGGGCTCGAACCTTTCTCCGCTGAGCGCTTATTTGAAGTTCAGGAGGTCTGAAAAGGGAGGGCAGCAGGCAAATATGGTCCTGCATGCTACTCTACCCCGTGTACAGCAGGCTTGGGTTCCCATTCTTGTCTTCCCCTGGGGTTCCCTAAGGCGACCCCCAACTTTCCGGGAGGGTCCTGCCTACTGTTCAGACCATGAAAAGACTAAGATTGCTAGCCCCGACTCCAGGAGCACCTTAGACACCAACAAGATTTTTTGGGGTATGGGCTTTCTAGAGTCAAAGCATGGTGTCTGACAAAGGAAGTGTTGACTCCCCAAAGCTTCTACCCCCAAAATCTTGGGGCACTTTCATACATGCTAAATAATGCACTTTCAATCCACTTTCAATGCACTTTGAGTTTGAAGCTGGACTTTACTGTGTGAAATGGCAAAATACACTTGCAAACAATCCTTAAAGTGCATTGAAAGTGGATTGAAAGTGCATTCTTCGGCATGTGTGAAAGTGCGTTATCTCTAAGGTGCAAATGGTCTTGAATCTAGCTGTTCTACTGCAGACCAACCCGATTGCCTTCTGAATCTAGCCTCGAAGCATAATTAAATTGTGGAACTCCCTGCCCCAGGATGTGGTGATGGCTGCCAACTTAGAAGGCTTTAAGAGGGGAGTGGACATGTTCATGGAGGAAAGGGGTATTCATGGCTGTTAGTTAGAATTGATACTAGTCATGCTGCATACCTATTCTCTCTAGTATCAGAGGAGCAGGCCTATTATTTTGGGTGCGGTGGAACACAGGCAGGATGGTGCTGCTGCAGTCGTCTTGTTTGGGGGTTCCTAGAGGGACCTGTTTGGCCACTGTGTGAACAGACTCTGGACTTGATGGGCCTTGGTCTGGTCCAGCAGGGCTTTTCTTATGTTCTTATTCACATCATAGTGATATCAACAAGGACTTGCTACTTAGCTGTCCTCATGGCATTTACTACCGGTTGAACTCCCCTGTGTTTTAATGAGTCTTAAGGCCACTAGTGAGAATGGGGCGGGTGAGGTTTCCAGCAGCGTTTGAATATAAATCGGTGTTTGGTGTGATGTCCCTGTACAATCGCTGGTCGGTAGGAACGATCCTAGCAGCCACATTCTATGCACATTTAGGCGGCTACAAAGCACCAAGGACATCAGCGGGTCTTTCTTGCGAGTAAACGTGAATAGCATAACACTGCGTGTTCTCTTACTACTAATAGTAGCCGCGATAGTATTAACGCTACGGTAGTCTTTTCAGCAGCTAGGTTACCCCAAAAGGGAGTGTTTGCAATTGTCTTTAGCTTTAACGCCCAGTCCCACTGGAAGGGAAAACTTCCAAGTCATATCGATAGAAAAAACTAGTTTTCCCTGGTGGTCTTAGCAGCTACTAAGAGGAGTACTACTACTCAAACTAGTACTAAAGCTAGTAGATATATACGGGAGTGTGTTAAAAGTAATGTTAAATGGTAGAAATAGCGCTGGAAAGTGAGGCTGAAAATCGGTTTGCAGCAATCTGCTTTGGGCCAAGCGGTTTCCTAAGAAGCTGAGCGTGGGGGCAGCTGGATTCTGACCCCTAAAGCGCTTTACTTGGGAACAAGCAACCTTTTCTTGGGGCTGGGATGGGGGAGGGAGGCTAGCAGGTTTTGCTTGGCCAGTGAGATTCAGCTGACAGTCGATTCAGAAACCTGATACACACGCATTTCGAAACCACCTTAAGGTGTGTGTTGTTTTTGTCAGACATGTGCACACCAACAGCTGGAGAGGGGTCCAAATGCGCTTTAAGCGGCAGGCGCGAATTCGATTTAAGCGTTGGGCTTAACCGAGCTTCTCGGAGACAGGAGAAACTTCTTGTATTTGGGAGTGAAGTCTTTTTCAAAAGAAAAAGCAGCGGAAGGAGGGGCGCAGTGGGATCTCAGAGCGATGGGTAATCCTGTCATTTAAGGCCCTTGAAAGGGAGACTGTAAACTTTTATCGCCGTATCTAACGCCGTCCTGGTTCTTTTGCCACTGGTGGGAATCTCTAGCACAACCACGGAAGAACTAACAGTCACCATAACTCACAAATCCCGAAGCCGATTCCCTGCTCTGTCGTTAACTGTAATATTATATTAGCCAGAGCGTAAAAGGATCGGCGGACTAGCAAAACCGGTTGCGCACCGCGAAGCAACGGAAAGCCAATGAAGAGAGAAACCTTCCTTGGTCCAGTGGGGGTTGGGGAGGACAGCCGCGGGCTTTGGGATCACACAGAATTCTTCTTCAGTTATAGATAAAGCTTTTTTTAAAAAAATGTATCCCCCTACAGAGGGTGTTAACCTATCAAATCGTTATGCCACATTCTGGGAGGATTTGGAGTTCCCTGGGCCTTGGTTTACGTGAAGCTGATCTTTGTCCAAATATCTACTTGCACGACATTTTCTCTTTTTTACATTTCCCTGAAATGAAGAAATTTGAAAGCAAAAGGCTCTGCATTCTTAGATTTACCAGGCTCAAATTCTTCCTCTTTCTAATTCCTGTACAGTATAGTTACTTAACAGTAAGTCCCATTGAATAGGAGTTAGGTATAAACCAGACCCGAACCTGGCAGTCTGTCTCTCCAGTCGCTGTGAATATGAAGCACCATCGAAGTGATTAGACTATTTCAAGGAACATATGTATGATCCGGTGTAGGTTTAGTCCCAAGGAAGTTCCACTGATCCCTATAGGGTTGACTACTGTCCAATAAGTGCAGCTGGGGGGGGGGGGATATATAAAGCGAGCCTAGGAATGAACTTTCTACAGTGCCCATCCTAAGCATGTAAATCCAACCATTTTGCATTTAATTCAGCAGATCTGACGCCCAGGAAACTATTCTTAGGATGCAGCCTAAGTGCCATCCTGTGTAGAGCGACTCCAGCCTAAGCACGGTGAAATCAGTGGGTGTACACCGGAATAACTCGGCACAGAACTGCCTTTGCAAATTCTGAATTCAATCCATTCTCAGTGCGCTTTAACGATCATCTCGTTTGCAAGTGGATTTTGCCATTCCCCACAGTAAAGTCCAGCTGCAAAGTGCATTGAAAGTGGATCGAAAGTGCATTATATGGCGTGTGTGAAAGCGCCCTGAGAAAGTCCTGCCTCCTGCCTCTTTACGGGGAAGCAAGTCTCAGCGATTTCAGAGGATTGGGGAGTGAGTGAATGAATGAGCGTCTGCTTGGCATGCAGAAGGTCCCAGGTTCAATCCTCGGTGTCTCCAGTTAAAGGGACTATGCAAGTAGGTGATGTGAAAGACCTCTGCTTGAGACCCTGCAGAGCCGTTGCCGGTCAGAGTAGACAATACTGACTTTGATGGACCAAGGGTCAGATTCAGTATCAGGCAGCTTCATGTGATGTGGTTAGTCACTTTGGGTCCCCGTTGGAAAGGGAAATGTGGTACAAATATCTCGATAAAACCAACACACTTGGGTCAGCATCTGCTCCAGAGGCACAAACCCAGAGGCGGCCATTTTGCCTGGGTTTTCTGCCTCGCAAATTATTTGGTTTGCTTATGGAAGGGTTTCCGTGTGATCCGAATCAAACTAGAAGGAAGGCCAACGGACTTCTGGACGCAAGGCTGAGAAAAGACCCCAGACGTTGGAGAGCCGCTGCCGGTCAGTGTCCTGCAGGCGAGCCCGCCGGAGATGGACCCGCGTGCTCTGACTCTACCGGCAGAAGGCAGAGCTCCGTCGGTCCCTGGTAATCAGGGGACCAAGTTCAAATGCTACCTCACGCACAAGAAAGATCTTGGAACTCAGCTCAGAATTCAATCCCTGAACATGCCCACACAATACCTAAACGATATCTGTAGGCTCGATTAAAAATGGACAGACACGCACACACTCGCTGGCCATGGTTCAGCCAATATCAAACACTTTCCAGGCCTATTTATTTCGATGGGAGTGTTAAACAGGCACGGGACTGCCCCAGCATTGAAACAAGTGGAACGCCGAACATGCTTAACTGTGCCCGGATCTTGCCGCATATAAATAGGATCTAATCATTGATCATAATGTAGACATTGGTAAATCTTAGGTAGGGATTACTGTTAATGCACCAGCGAATTTAGGAGAAATGTTCTTTTTTTTTTTAAGAAACACAGCAAACTTTTTATTATTATTAAAAATAAAATATTTTGCACCCCTAGAGAAAGCACCAAAAGATTCCAAGGCAGAATCACTAGCTTGTTGAAAAGTGAGGGTAAAACTATAGGCCACTTATGCGTGGGAGGGGGAGGTTTGCCTTGGATTTGCTGCTCTCTAGATGCACATTTTCCCCATCTCAAAGACCATTTATGCACGGGAGGTTTTGCCGCTCTCTAGATGCACATTTTCCCCATCTCAAAGACCATTTATGCACGGGAGATTTTGCCGCTCTCTAGATGCACATTTCCCCCATCCAAATTCTCAGAACTCTGCATAGGGGTTTATTTTGGGCCATTTATTCATGGGAGGTTTTGCCTTGGATTTGCCACTCTTTAGATGCACATTTTCCCCATCTAAATTCTCGAAACTCAGCAATAAGCCCCCATGCAGAGTTTTGAGAACTCGGATGGGGAAAATGTGCATCTAGACTAGAGAGCGGCAAATCCAAGGCAAAACCTCCCGTGCATAAACGAGTTTTCTAAAAAAAATAAATCAAGATATGAAGGGGATACAGGGCAGCGAGTGGGCCTCCGTATGCCCTGGTTCATCGGGTTGGGTTCAGTCTTTGTGACCTCAAGAAACCGATGAACCCGGGCGATCGAAGTTCGCACAACTCCCTACCTGCCGGCTTTGGTGATGATCATCTCCGTGCCGATTTCGTGAAACCTCTTCCAGAGTTCGGACCCCTGCAAGTCCACCTGGATCTCGCCGGGGGCTTCTCTGGTTTCCTCCGAAACCCCCGCAGACATTTCTCCTTTGGGTTTCTTCTCTGCGAGGGAAACAAAAAAATTACAGGGGAGAAGCATTCACACAATTTCTGAACCAAGTCTTGATATGCACAGGAGGTTTTGCTTTGGATTTGCCGCTCTCTAGATGCACGTTTTCTCCATCTAGATTCTCAAAAGTCAACAATAATGCCATCTATGCATGGGACGTTTTGCCCTGGATTTGCCACTCTTTAGGTGCACATTTTCCCCATCCAGGTTCTCAAAACTCAACAATAAGCCCCCATGCAGAGTTTTGAGAATTCAGATGGGGAAAATGTGCATCTAGAGAGCGGCAAATCCAAGGCAAAACCTCCCATGCATAAATGGGTCAGGAGATCTATAGCAAAGGAAACGGGGGGGGGGGGAATTCTACAGTCTGCTCCCCGTCAAACACATTTGTGTCCCGTCTGGGTTTCGTTTCTCTGAGATGTGGCCGGTTCATACGTGCGGATAAACTCGCTTCAATTCCCACGGTTTAAAGGAGGGCAACGAATGAAGGCCTGGTTGAGAAGCTCTAGCTCGGCCTCGCTGCAGGTGAAGACATGCCGCGAGTGATTTTAGCGGCGGCCGGCTCCTTTGCCTGCCCTCCCGTCCAGCCTGGGGGTGCGGGCCAGCAGTAGAACCTAGGCCACGCCGGGCCCACTTTCGATTCCCGGGGGGGGGGGCTTCTGTTGGCAGAAGAGGACCGAAGTCCCAGGCCTGCTCTCCTGCACAAAGACTATCTCCCTCGCTACTGTTCAACAAAGAAATGGGGAGGCCGTTCCCTTTGTATTTAGATCGACTCTGATTGGAAACGTCAGAAGCAGGCTTCCGGATCACACAGGACGCTTCTTCAGAAAAAGAGAAAGTCGGGATCCCTCATTGTTATTTAACGAATAAATGAAACCTTCTGTTTTGCTGGGAAGGGGAAAGGGGAGGGAGAAAGAAAGAAAGAAAGAAAGAAAGAAAGAAAGAAAGAAAGAAAGAAAGAAAGAAAGAAAGAAAGAAAGAAAGAAAGAAAGAAAGAAAGATTATCTTTTTTCTGGATAATCCCAGCACAGGTGGTCTGTTGCAGCAAAACAAAACCGGAGTCCAGCGGCGCCTTAAATGTATTCCAGCCTGAGCTAACTCTGGGTGCTGAAGAAGTGAGCCCCGACTGCAAATGTAAGTTGCAAACTTGTCAGTCTCCCCCTTATTTTCCTTTCTTGGCCATCTAGACCGAGGATAAATGCCTTTGCTCATTTGCCCAATCGAATTCAACCGGGTCGAGCTCTGCATACATGGGTTTATCTGTAGACTGCGCGCATCGACGCTCGAAGCGGCCCAGCGGAACTCCGGGCAGCTTCCCAATCCACCCGCCGGGGCTGCGCGGAAGAGCGCGGTGCGCCTCTAAAGTCGGCGGCGGCAGTTCTGCGGGCATCCTGACAGTTCAGCAGGGGAAGATTGGGGTGGGGGGCTTTACCTGGTCCCTGGCTTTTCCGCAGGCGCCCCTCCGCTCCCTTCTCCGCCCGTTCCTCGTCCGGATCCAGCAACTTGCGCTTGGGAGAGTTCCCCACGAGGACTTCCACCGAGAAAGCGTGGGCCCTGGAGCTGAGAGCCATGCCGGCCCGGCGCCCAAGGTCCGCTCTGGTCTCTCCGCAAAGCGGGGGGAAAGCCACGGAGGGAAGCCCCCTCCTCTGCCCCCAAGCTCCCCACCCCCTCTCCGAATCCTCATCCACCCTTGGGCAGCTCAGCCCTGCGCTCCGTGGCTGGCGCGGGGACCCTCTTCGGTCGCCTTGCGCGGCATCCTAGGCGGGCTCGGATCTCCGGTTCCAGCAGACCTCGCAGGGAGTGACCAGCGGGAAGGGTGGGGGCGCCCAACGGGACGGCCCTCTTTGGCGACTCCGAGGACGCAGTCGGACGGGCGAGGGGGAGATCCGAAAATGCATCACCGGAACCCTTCGGAGGGGGTGGGGGGTGGGGGGTGGGGGGCTTAAGCCCCCCCTGTTTGTTTTGGAAACTGATGGAAACGCTTAAGCGAAAGAGCGACATTTGGGAGCAAACTGGAGGGGAGGGGGAGAGAAAGGGGGGGAGATGGGGGGTGGCCTCTCCTTACCGGAGCAATCGCGGAGGCTCGGCTGTCTGGGCCAAGGAAATTCGAAGCAATTGGAGGCTCGGGGGCATTTCGTCGGGCAACGTGCAAAAAAGCGCTAGAAGCAGGAAAGTTGGTTGGGGGGGGGGTTGGAATCTTCTCTTGAGACCCTTTTTGTTCTCCCAGCTAAAACAGGGCGTGTTGTGGCTGGGGGAGCGAGAAGTTTGTAGACCCCCGGGGTCATCTTGGTGACCGACAGACGAATGAAAGGATTTCCACGGACAGCCATTGAAGGTTGCCGTCCGATGCTCTCTTCCTTGCGAGGAAGCCCCCCTGGACTCAGCCAGGCCTGCTTCCCAAAAAGCTGAAAGCCTGGGCTGATTTACTTGGGAATACATCCCATAGCGAGACCTAGAACTAACCTCCGAGCATAGGTTAGGTTCTTTTTTGGGGGGGGGGGGTATTTTGAAGAGGTGCCACTGAAAGCTACCGGGATCTCTTCCAGGGGGAATACATTTTGATATTTTATTTGTCAGCAATTAATTGGTGCCAAATTACACTGCGCCCTATCCCATAACGCGGGGTCCCTCGAGGACATTTTAAAAGGCCAGTTTGGTAAGAGATGTGGTAAGACATTTTATACCCGCGTCCTTTTATTGTTATGTAGCTTCCACGGGGCTTTGCCTGATTGATTGATTGATTGATTGCTTATTTATTTGTGTAGAGGTTTATGCTGTGCTTTTCTCCTCGATGGGGATCCAGAGCACCTTACAACCCTGTACGCCCCTCCTTCATGTCTGTGGCCACAACAACCACCTCACAAGGTGGGTTAGACTGAGAGAGGGGCCCGCATTCACACTGTCTTCCTTCCTTCCTTCCTTCCCGACAAGCAAAAGAGAACCAGCTCCTTCCCTTCGAGGGCTTTGGCATTTAAGGGCACGATCCCGCCAAAGCGATACACTCTCCAGCCACCTTTGAATTTCCTTGAGAGGGGTTGAAAACGATTCCGCCCCACTTTTCCGCAATGAGAAACAACAGAAGGGTTAAGCAAAGAACAAGAACAGAGGCAGAGACGATCACGGACCCTTGATTTTTATTTTATTTTTATGTTAAAAAAAACCATGGCAAAGGATTCCTGCCCGGAGATTAGCAAAACGCTCTGGATTGCAAGCGTTGAAGAAGCGAGGAAGTGACCGTTGTAGCTTCAAGTCAACCCTTTCCATTTCGCCGCCTCCCTGGAGGGGGTGGTGGTCTTAGGACGGGTCCCACCGGGGCAAGGCCTTTCTGCCGCTTCTGCTTCCGGGCAGGGCTTGGGGGGGGGGGTCCCGCTTGCTGGACTGCCCTTGGCCACTCGGCACCCAGGACGGGCGCTGGCGTCCTTTCCTTGCTCCAAGCCCAGGACAGCCAGGCTGCTGAGGAACCACCCAGGAACCGAAGCCTGGAGCAGATCGGGAGAGAAGGGGGGGGGGGCATCTCCAATTTGCAGGCCGTCATTTGACCAGTCCGGCTGCTCTTGTTGGAAGAGTTGCAATGCGTAGCATGCAAAGGAAATGAGAAGAAGACCCAGCAGAGGGCGGGCAAGTGGTCAGCTAGTTAGGGCTGTAAGGTTAGAGACCTTTCCACCCCTTTCACACCCCTCTTGTCTGTCCTTAGACTGATATTCTTAGGGGACACTTTCCCTCCTTCTTCTCCTAAGTCACTCTACCCCCTCTCTCCCTCCTTAGCTAGATAGGCAGCTGGAGGCTCTGTCTCTCAGCTTTCCTATCCTAAAATGTAGTTCCCTCAATAAAGGCAACTTTATTGACCCTTCTCTGGGTACTTCGCATACTCGGCCACCAGCTCTCCCAGTTGTGTTTGGCCAAAGAGCAGTGGAAGAAAAGCGACCTCTTCAGGCTGTTTACTTTGAAGTAAGCCCCTCTGAGTCCAATGGGATTTGCTTCCTATGAAGTCCGCTTCGGACTCCAGTTGAGACTTGCCCAAAACGCAGTTTTTAATTAAAAAAACACACACCAAATAAATGCGTTTTTTATAACAGATATTCAATCGCTGTAATAATCCTAATAGCCTCTTTGAATTATTTTATGGAACCAGATCTGGCTAAAATATAAATTCAGGGACCCGCATCTTCCAAAGTCTGTTTCATGTATGTTTGCGCTATGAAGAAGTGAAGTTCTCAGGTCGGTTCCAAGTGGGGAAGAGTTGTATATTTATCCTGGCTTAATCAATATATACACAGTTCGCTCGTGCTTAAGGACAGCAAGGGAATCCGGTTGCCGAACCAGTTAGTTTTCTTTCCTATCTTTTGATCGTATCTCGAGTGGGGAATTAGACGGGGTGTCATTTGAAAGAATCCATTCGCTCCCCGAGCAGCGCTGGCAGCGGTCGGCCGACTCTTTTCACACGAACGAGTCACTCCGCATTTTTCAGAGCAGAAAAAGCCAGGGACTGCGCAGGAAAGAATTACAATATTCCCCCACACACACACAACCCAACGTCTGAGGCGTTCCTAGCCCTTCAAGGGCTGTTTCAGGGAGAGGAATGTAGGCTCCGCGAAGAGGTGGCAGATTTAATTCTTGCACGAGTTTCCTATGCACGGAAAGCTTTGCCCTGGATTTGCGCTCTCGAAATGCACATTTTCCCCGTCCAAATTCTCAGAACTCTGCATGGGGGCTTATCGTTGAGTTCTGAGACTTTGGATGGAGGAAATGTGCATCTAGAGAGAGGCAAATCCAAGGCAAAACCTCCCATGCATAGTTTTGAGAATTCTGATGGGGGGGGGATGTGCATTTATTGAGCAGCAAATTCAAGGCAAAACCTCCTGTGCATAAATGGCATAAATGGCTAATAACAATGCACAGAAGACCAATGGCCAGCGTCTCCTAAACACATCCATTCCAAGGTGACCGCCGCGGGAGTCGTCTGAAAGATCGAAAACCTTTCCTACATAGATCTCCTAGACTGACACCTCAGATTCGTGCCCAGTTAGAGCCGCATCACTGTTATTCACTGATGCATCAGGATTAACAGGCATTTCTATGGTCACTGATACAGCCGTCAAGTCGCCTCCGAGTCATGGCGACCCTGTGAGTGAAAGTCCTCCAAAATGTCCTATCTTTGACAGCCTTGCTCAGATCTTGCAAATTGAGGGCTGTGGCTTCCTTTATTGTGTCCATCCATCTCTTGTTGGGTCTTCCTCTTTTCCTGCTGCCCTCAACTTTTCCTAGCATGACGGTCTTTTCCAGTGACTCTTGCCTTTTCAAAATGTGACCAAAATACGATAGCTTCAGTTTAGTCATTTTAGCTTCTACGGTCAGTTCAGGATTGATTTGATCTATAACCCATTTTTTTTAAAAAAAAATTTTTGGCAGTCCAGGGTATCGGTAACACTCTCCTCCAGCACCACATTTCAAAAGAATCGACTTTCTTCCTATCCGCTTTCTTCAATGTCCAGCTTTCACACCTGGAATTAAAAGCTTCAGGGAATTGGGAGAAAAGGATGCTTGAGGATGACGGCTGATGCCCTCCCCCCCTCCCACAATCTTGCAGTACAAACGTGGCTCTCTCCAAAGCCGCACAAGGGAAATCTTTGGTACCCAAGTGGAAAAAAAGATTTTGCAAGAACTTTCCCCGTCTGGGCAATGTTTGTTGCGAAGCGCGACAGATGATTCAAGAAACTTTAGTCGATCCAGCATTGGAATTCGTACTCGATGTCGCTTGGCTGAAATCCTGCCTACCAGGGAAGTCAGCCCTATTGAACTCAGTGGAACGGATGTCCTTAAGGGAACAATCCTAAACAGGTCTACTCAGAAGTAAGTCCCATGTGATCTAGTGGGGCTTGATCCCAGCGTCTTTAGGATTGTGCCATAAGTATACTTAAGGATGGGCCTGTAAATCTGCATACATTTCCAAGGAATATAAATAGACTGCTGCTATCCAGGGTCTTTGAGCTCCCCCTCACTGGCAGTCTTTAAGCAGAGGCTGGACAATCACTTGTCAGGGATGCTCTAGGCCAGAGGTTCCCAAACTTTTCCAGAGTGAAATTCATCACGGAGCACTAATTTTCACCTAGCACCTATATGCTAAACCGAATGACAGCAGTATTTTCCTTTCCAATGTCCTCATGGAGTACTAGGAGATATTTCGCGGAGCACCAAGTGCTCCGTGCAGCACAGTTTGGGAACCTCTGTTCTAGGCTGATCCTGCATTAAGCAGGGGGTTGGACTAGATGGCCCGTATGGCCCCTTCCAACGTTATGCTTCTATGGAACGCAAGGAAAAGTAGTCCTCCAGGCCCCACAGGTCTAAGGGTACATAGCGGCGGAGTGGGTGTGTAAATAGGAACACGTTGAAAATATTTCAAATCAATGAAAGCGACACTGCATTTGGGGGCGGGTTGGAAATATTTCGCTTCCAATTAAAAAAACAGGTGCTCATAATTGAGGATGATGGGAGATTAGGGGGTTGGGGGATCTGGAAAACTGGGAGGGAATTCCTCAAATGCGTGGGGGGGGAGAGAGAGAGATAGGCACCTGCCCTTCCACGCACTTCCACGGATTCTTCTCCCCAAGAGCCTCTTCTGAGTAAAAAGCTAAGTACTCCGGTTTAAACGCTGGCTGTCCTCAATCTGGGGGATATTCCGCATGCACGATCTACCCCTGATTTTGCAATGGGGTGGAATTGCCAGGGTTCACCCCGGGGGGACAGAGAGCCTTAAACGGACTTGGCTCATTCTCGAAGCCTCTCCGCTTTAGACCGAAGTGACGCCTAAAACAGGCCGAGGGTGGAGAGAGGCAGCGACAGATGGTTGCGTTGGGTACCTACCTCGAAATCTCTCGGCTGATTTCTTTATCGGGACAGGGATCTATACAAGCGAAGGGAAACGCGAGTCCAGGCTCAAGCGAGCCAAGTCTGACCGCAAATGTCGCACCAATGCAGCAAGGCGCTTTGGTTGGATCTCCCACCTCCAAGATCTCCGTCGGTTTGGGAAGGGCGCTCTCTTCGTGGAACCGGGAGGTCTGGATCCTGAAGATTATTGTCGGGAACGCAGCAGTGCAGGAACCCCGCTGACTCGCTACATTTAGGAAATAGAAGAATTCACCAGAGATCTCAGCCTCTAGGTTGAGATAAAACAGACGAATTCTGGAGTGTACGATCCTAGCGAACCTGCTTGCCAAAAATGCATATTTATGCTTATCTATCTATCTATCTATCTATCTATCTATCTATCTATCTATCTATCTATCTATCTATCTATCTATCTATCTAATCAAGTTAAACAAGGTTACTGAATGGATACCTGAACATTGTTTGTCCTGTCCTGTGTCTTTAATTCCTTTCCTTCCGAATAGTTGTACAGAAGAACATGACCCAGGGCTTAGATGTTGATTTTGCATTGCAGCCCTAAAACATAAGTACAGGGTTGTTGTTGTTTTTACAAAAATGTAATTTTTTTTTTTACAAAAATGTAAATTTTTTTTAACAAAAATGTATCTCTCAAAGTCACATTTTCAAAGCAAAACTCAAAAAAGGTATGAAATGGGGAGGAAATAAATCATTGGCACATTTTCCTAGTGCTCCAAGAGGCAATGGAATTCCTTCTGAGAAGTCCTCTGTTGTAAAAATCCAACTTTTAATTAAAATAATAAGTTTGAACATATTCAAATGTGGTCAAAGTTTAATATCAGCTTGTTAGGCAACCAAAACCCATTCTTTTGAAAAGGAGAAGCATTTCCCTGGACCAGTTCTTCTAACTCCCCCAAAGTCAAAATCAAACATTATTGCCAACATAGAAGTAAATGGGCAACAAGGACAAAAGAGGAGAGAAAACAAGCCAGAGTGTGCTTTGCTTGAACTATCATTCTTCAGGCTTCAGCTCCCCCCAGAGGGTCTGCAGAAGTTAAACCTATGCACAGAGAAGAATTCATCTTCATTCTATGGCCCATCCATGTGCATGCACAAACATGCGCAGTCCTCCATTTCATGCAATGGTCTTCAGCATCAGGGTTGGAGCCCTCAGAGAACCCATCTCCTTGGTCCCAAGCCCCTATAGGGCTGAGATTTTCTTCCTGCTAGGATCTAGAAGAAGAAGAAGAGTTGGTTTTTATATGCCGACTTCCTCTACCACTTAAGGGAGACTCAAACCGGCTTACAATCACCTTTCCTTCCCCTCTCCACAACAGACACCCTGTGAGGTGGGTGGGGCTGAGAGAGAGTGACTACGCCAAGGCCACCCAGCTGGTTTCGTGTGTAGGAGTGGGGAAACCAACCCAGTTCACCAGATTACCCTCCACCACTCATGTGGAGGAATGGGGAAACCGACCCAGTTCTCCAGATCAGAGTCCACCACTCCAAACCACCGCTCTTAACCACTACACCATGCTGGCTCTCTCTCTAGTGTGCCTCTGTAGAGAATGAGGGCGTAGCACCTCTTGCCTCTCTTTGCACATGCACCGAGAAGAGCAGCAGAAGCTCACTCAGCAGAGGAGAGCATTATTTTTTAGCATAGGTGGGATGGAGACTCTGGCTCCTCTTCTTCCTGTCACATGACCATGATACCATGAGACTTCCTGTCATGTTGCTCGTGGCTCATTGGGTCTAGTGCTGGCTATCTAGGGTTAAAGGTGGGACTTCAGTCCAGAAGTGTTGAATTCCACCAGGGTGAAGGGTCAAAAAACTATACCTTGTATGGGATATATTGGATCACCCAACATTTTCTGTGTATGTGTGTGAAAAAGGTGTTTTGGGTCAAGATCTTGGTGCTGGAGGGGTTAACTTTCCTTCATGTTGTCTTCCCTATAGAAATCCATTACCGCCCAACAACTTCTACAAATTACAGTAGATTAAAAAAATATTTATGAGGTCGCCATAAATTGGCTGTGACTCGATGGCTCTTTGCACCACCCCACCACCATTTACCCTATGCAAGAGAGGGCCATCGTACATTCACACCCAAGTTGCAGTTATTTCCAGTTTTTAAAAAGAGTATAATATTTTTAGGAGGGGGGTCATCTTACATTCAAGTTCATCTTCCTTTCAAGTAAATATGTTGCTATTGAATTGTCCCTTTACCATAGCTATTTCTCTCAGGAATACAGGGCAGAAGGAGGAGGTTAAGCCTCTCTGAGGCCTTTTATGCACAGCTGTTTTCCTCGACATCACCTCTCCGACGACTTCGGGTCCTTGTTTGGATTATGCATGCCATTTCCAACCGTCAGGGGTCGCCTCGCTCTCCCTCTGCATTTCCCCTATGTTTTGCCCGCGTTTTCAAATTCGAGATAAAATAGGTCTTTGAAAACGCGGGCAAAACGCAGGGAAATGCAGGGGGAGAGTGAAGCAACCTCTGACGGTCAGAAACAGCATGCGTAATCCAAACGAAGACCCGAAGATGTCATAGGGGTGACCGCGTAAGGGTGCCATGCATAAAAGGCCTGAGTCAGGGGTGACAAATCTTAATCCCATTCCCTGAATGCTAAAATCCCTCCAGCTTCTGAGATGCCACAGAGCATTTTAAACTTCTTTTCAGATTCATGAAAACTAGCAACTTGTTTTTCCCCCCAAAATGATAAAAGCCAAGAGTCACAGGATGCTGACATTCGACATGCTTCCAAACCCCACATGTCTCTCACATGGTGACAAAATGTATAATTGCCCTGATGTTTTCCTATGTATTTTTGAATCCTGACTAGCAATTTACTATTCAACTAATACCAGCAAAGATTTGCAGAATGCTGAACCGATATCTAATTCCATGCATTTGTTGTATGCACACAGAGTATCTATAGCCAAAAGGTTTTTGTTCTGACAGTTTTGTTTTCTTGTATATGAAATTTCCCCTTCATTTCAATATAGAAGTAGGCAGTGTGATCATAGTTTTGGTGATAATATACCATTACAACAGAAAAATGAACAGTGTATATGTCTTTAGAGTGTACCTATGTATTTCATTTTCTTTACTCTCTTATCAAAACTGATTGAAGCCAGCTGAGGGCATTATGTAGAAACCCTTATCTTTGCAGAAATGACATGTTATGTTTTTTTTTAAAAAAATAGGGGATTGCAAGTAATCTTTTATTTCCTTTGCACAGCAACACATTTGGGGCGGAAAACTTGGCCAAGGATCAACCAACCTTTTAAACATTTCCTATGATAAAGCAAACATGATCAGTATGATATAATCAGGAATACATTTGAGGCTTAGGTCATATCAATGTATTAACCTTTTTTCTAAAAAAAGAAAATGTATTCCAATGGCTCTGAGAAGCCTGAATTTTTCATAGACTGTTGATCTTCTGTGATCTTGCTGTCTTTAGAAAAGGATTTTAGGGCATACCCTCTGATCATCTCCTCAGAACAATTGATTCCCTGTCCAGAGGTCCAAATTTAATAATTTGATCATAAAACAAAGCTTTGATCATTTCTAATAATGCTGATTGTGAAAAAGAATTCAGCAGAGTCACCAATACAGAAAAAAGGGGCCCATGCCTTAATCCAGAGCCCAATATTCTGCTCCATGCAGAAAGAAGAAGAGTTGGTTTTTATATACTGACTTTCTTTATCTTTTCAAGGAGAATTAAACTGGCTTACAATCTCCTTCCCTTCCCCTCCCCACAGCAGACACCTTGTGAGGTAGTTGAGAGAGAACTGTGACTAGCCCAAGGTCACCCAGCTGGCTTGATGTACAGAAGTGGGGAAACCAACCCGGTTCACTAGATGTCAGATTCTAGGACTCCGTTGCCTCTCAGGAATCATCAACTTCACTCCAGACGTTAGCAGAGAGTTAAAGTAGAATTTATTTGAAAGGAAGGGTACAGTAATCCATGAAACACAACGTTACAATGGCGCAAAATCATTTGGAGGGCATTCTTATAGAGTACACAAGCTAGAATGTTTACAAGTAAAAGCTTTGAAATGCAAAACATCAGAGGTTCCCCAACACCAAGAGAGAGAATTCACACCTTAAGATCAGAGCAGGATTACAATCAGGAAGTCACTTTGAAATGGAGATCTCTCGAGCTTTTGGCTGTTGCCTCTTCCTTCCTTTCTCTTTCCCACGGGAAGGAGAGGTGAAACAAAAGTCACCCCGCTATCCAGGGTCCGATTGCATGCCCTCACTGACACTCCGCCTCCCCAAAGCCCCCCCCCCCCCAGATCTCCTGGTTTGTCAGGGTAATGGCAATGGAAAGCCGCTACAAGGGTTGGAGCCTGTACGTGAACAGCGGACACCCACTCATCGTGACTGGAATTTAAATGTTTCCAACGCACAAGATATTCCAGTCGGCCCCTGCGCCTCCGAGAATCGAGCACCCTGGAGATTTCAAAGTGCTGTTCGCCCTGCACCATGATGGGAGTTGCCGCTTCGGGTTCGGGGTGCCATTCTGGTGCTTGTAGAAAGGGTTTTAGCAGACTCACGTGAAACACTGGGTGTACCCCTTGTAAGGATTTGGGTAGTTCCAACTCCACCGTAACCTCATTGATAACTCGGGAGATAGGAAACGGACCCACAAATCGTTGACCCAATTTTTTACACGGGCGTAAAGACCTGAGGTTGTTAGTGGAAAGATACACCTTCCCTCCGACCCTCAATTCCCACTGAGGTGCTCTGTGTTTGTCTGCTTGTACTTTGTACCTGTCTTTAGCCTGTTCCAGGTTTTTTACAAGCCAGGGCCAAGTGTTCCTCACTGTGTGAGCCCATTTAGACACCTCGGGGGGATCGCCTTCTGGTGGGGTAGGTACAGCCCCTAATGGTCCAAAATCCATCCCATAAACTGCTTTGAATGGGCTCATCCCGGTTGCAGAGTGTACCGAGTTATTGTAGGCATACTCTGCCAGTGGCAGCAGATCAACCCAATTGTCTTGGTGATAATTAACAAAACAACGCAAATAACATTCTATCACCGCATTGACCCTTTCGGTCTGCCCATCCGTCTGGGGGTGATAGGCAGATGACACACCCAACTGCACACCTACAATTCCTAAGAACGCTTTCCAGAACTTAGACACAAACATCGAGGCTCTGTCCGAAATTATCTTCTTCGGAAATCCGTGTAGTTTAAATATGGTATGTATGAATAAACGAGCCAATTTGTGTGCAGATGGCATCCCTTCGCACGGCACGAGATGAACTTGCTTAGAGAAAAGATCCGTGATTACCCACAGGACAGTCTTCCCCTGACTGGACGGGAGGTCTGTTATGAAGTCCATCCCAATCACTTGCCAGGGTGCCTCGGGAGTTTCTAGGGGCTTTAGTAATCCCGGGGGTTTTCCCATCAAACGTTTACTAGTTGCGCACACAGGGCAGGATTTGATAAATACCTCGATGTCTTGGTGCATCCCAGGCCACCAAAACTGTCTTCTTATTAGGTGCAAGGATTTAACAAACCCAAAATGTCCCCCTATAGTTGAACTGTGGCTCAGTTCCAATACTTCTCGCCTCAGTTCCCTGGGCACGTAATGTTTGTTCTTACAGAGACCGTTTTTGTCCGTCACCTGGGATGGGATAGATTCTTCCTCCCGCTCCCGCTGAAGAGCCTCCCCCCACCTTGTCTTGACTACCTCCGGGAGGCTTTCTGGAACTGCCCAGAGGCGGGGAATGGCAGCATCCGACCCCGGCAAGGAGGTGGGTACTGGCCCTTCAGCCTGGTCCCTTCGCTCTATTTGGGAAATTCCCCCCCCCTCCCCAGCGGTTGTGGTCGAAGGTTCCCCGGGGACTGCTGGGGATGAGGAGGTGGGAGCGACCACTTCTCGAGGAGGACTCGAACTCGAGTCTTGTGCCGCCGCGCGGCTTTGTGCTCTGGTCAGAACTCCTGCACTATTCCCCTCTGGAGTCAAACCCAGGTGTTCCCGTGTGAAAAGAGAACCCACCGGCCGCTCAACCTGACACTCATATTGCGGCATGCGAGACAGTCCGTCTGCTAAGCAGTTTTCTTTCCCAGGCATGTGTTTGATGGTAAAATGAAACTTAGAGAAAAAGGTTGACCAACGCACTTGTTTGGCGGACAGCTTCCGCTGATCCAAAATCGATTCGAGGTTACGGTGATCTGTACAGACCACAAAGGGCTCGGCCGCTCCCTCCAGGAACTGTCGCCAAACCGTGAGTGCATGTTTAATTGCCATGGCCTCCTTTTCCCCAATCGGCCAGTTGAGTTCAGGGCCAGAGAACTTCTTAGAAAAATATGCGCAGGGTCTAAGTCTCCCTTGATCATCCCTCTGAAGGAGTGCGCCTCCCATCGCCTTGTCCGAGGCATCTACCTGTAAGGTGAATGGCCTGGAGCAATCTGGGTGCGCCAGAATGGGTTCAGAGGTAAAGCGCTCCTTAAGAGTTTCAAAAGCCGCCTGACACCTGGCGGTCCAAGGTACCTGGTATTGTGCAAAGGTGGCCTCTTGCCCCTTCCCCTTGGTTTTAAGCAAATCAGTAATAGGCAAAGCTATTTGAGCGAAATCCTGAATAAAACTTCTATAAAAGTTCGCAAACCCCAAAAACTGCTGAACCTGTTTGCAAGTTCTGGGAGGTTCCCATTCTAACACTGCCTGCACCTTCTCCGGATCCATGCTTAACCCTTGGGGAGATATCACATAACCCAAAAATGACAATTGGTCCTGGTTGAATGCACATTTTGATAACTTAGCATACAAATGATTGTCTCTTAGACGACACAACACCTCCCGCACCAATTCTCTGTGCTCTGCGGGATCCTTGGAGTAAATCAGCAAATCGTCGAGAAAGACTATTACACCTTGAAATAGGAGATCGTGTAGAATCTCATTAATTAATTGCATGAAGCACGAGGGCCCCCCCGACAGACCGAATGGCATGACTAAAAATTCAAACAAACCATAACAACAAGAAAAGGCTGTCTTAGCTTCATCCCCCTCCTTGATCCGGACCCTGTAGTAGGCTTCCGCCAGGTCAATTTTCGAGAAAACACAACCCTCCTGTAACGCGCTCAGGAGGTCCGGGATTAAGGGAAGGGGGTAGGCATTAGTTTCAGTAATCGCGTTAAGCCCCCTATAGTCTACACACAGTCTGAGATCAGATGTACCTTTCTTCTTCACAAAGAAGCAGGGAGAAGAAAATGCAGCCTTGGACGGCCGTATGAAACCCCGCTTCAAGTTCTTGTCCAGAAATTCTCGCAGCACTGCTTTCTCTTGGGGACTCATGGAATAAACTCGGGCCTTGGACGGTTTAACGTCCTTAATCAGTTCGATGGCACAATCCGTAGTGCGATGAGGAGGCAATAAGTCACAGTCCGTCCCCTCAAATACATCTGCGAAATCACTATATTCTGGGGGCAACGTGGGTTCCTCCAAGGCAGCTGCGCTTCCCCCTCCGGGTAAGTCATCCCGGCTGTGTTTTTCGCACTGGGAAGCTCCAAACACCACCCGCCTTTGTTCCCAGTCAATGCTCGGGTTATGCCCCGCCAACCAATTGATGCCGAGAACCACCGGGTAGGAAATCTTAGGAACTACCGTGAAGTGGATCTGTTCCCAGTGGTTTCCCACCCCCAGCCACATCTTGCGAGTGTGCAAATGAACCGGCCCTCCCCGCAGGTCACTCCCATCCATTTGATGGAAATGTAAGGGCTGGTCCAGTTCTCGAGTCCCAATTTTCAGGCGTTCTACCACCGCCTGATCAATTAGGGTCCGGGAGCACCCGGAGTCCACGATAGCCACAACGGCCACCCGTTCCCCCCCTTGGGGGTTTCGTAACACAACAGGTATCAACAATGTCTCTCCCTGATCACTCACCCTACATGGAGCCGGTTTGGTTTCTTCCGAGGGTGCCCTCTGTGCCGGTTCCCTCACAGAAGGCCGTCCTCGTTTTTTGCCGGTGAGGGGCTTCGGAAACTATCTCGGGTACAATGGTTGTGGAAATCCGATGAGGTTTCAGCTTGCAGGGCCGCTGCCCCACGGCGACCGTTCGTCCCCTCCGCTCTCCTGTGCTCCAGATTCCGAGGTGGTGTCGCCTCCCGCTCTTGTGTCGCCCTGTTGCTCGTCCCTTCTGAAGGCGTGTTGGTACATTTTGCTGCAAAATGGCCCATCTTCCCACACTGAAGACAAGCTCCCTCCCTGAACCGACGTGCCCTGTCGAGACTGTAGACTCCTCGATGTCTTCCCTCTCGCCGGGAGCCTGCTGCGTTGTCCCCTCTCACGAGCGGGATAGGGATCATCTTCGAAGGACGATCCTTGGAGAACTGGAGGGTAAGCTTGCGATTCTCCACCAGGGCCGCCAAACTTACCCACCCCTCTACCGACTCTGGATCTCCCAAAGTCAAACAGCCATCCAGCACTTCCCACCGCAACCCTTCGCGGAAGTGCTGGACCTTGGTGGCCTCGCTCCACTCCCGTATCTTGCACGACAAAGATAAAAAGTCCTGTGCATACTCACTTACTGAGCGGGTTCCCTGCTTCAAACGACGCATGGCAATCTTTGCCTTTTCCCCCCGGTGGGGGTCTTCGAACCGGCGTCGCAGAGCGGACAAGAACTCATCCAGGGATGCCAAAACCCTAGGCATAGTTTCTGCCGCCGTCACTGCCCATTCCACGGCCTCTTTCTCCAGCAGGCTGATCACATACCTGACTCGAGCTTCTTCCGAGGCAAAGGTCTCCCCCTGGTCCTTCATGAAGCCGGAGATTTGGAGTAAGAAGTGAGGCAACTGTGAGCTGGATCCGTCGAAAGATACCTTCAGGTCTCTGGCCATAGGGCGTCTGGGCGTGGGAGTCTTCCCAACAACGAGCGGCCCTGTAGTCGGCCGCGAATCCGTTTGGGGTGGTTGCACGGGCTGTCCAAGCCCCCTCACTGCCCCTAGAACAGCTGCCAGGTCCCGCTGCAAGGTGTCTAGCTGAGTCTGCAGGTCCCGATTCTGCAGAACGAGCATCTGATTCTGTCCGCGTATCAGAGTGGCCGCTTCTGCAGTGAGGGTAGGGGTGTGAGCGAGCGTGGGGTCCTTCCACCCTTCCCCTTCTCCATACCAAGCGGCCAGCGGTCCCCGGTGGAAGTCGCCTCCTGGTTCTGACGCTGCTCTCTGTCGCTGCCCGGCCCCCGAGAGTCGGGGGGTCCACGTCAGCCTCCCAGGGACATCGGTAGGCCCGGGTGGGCGCTGCTGCTCCGGGGTCGCTTCTCCTTGGCCAACCTCAATATCAGCGGGAGTCTGCCGAAGCTCCTCTCCCGCGTTGAGCGGCACCGAGGGTGGTACCGACATCCTAATACTATTTCTAACCCGAAAACAAAAAAGGTTGGGATTGTAACGTACTGTCAGATTCTAGGACTCCGTTGCCTCTCAGGAATCATCAACTTCACTCCAGACGTTAGCAGGGAGTTAAAGTAGAATTTATTTGAAAGGAAGGGTACAGTAATCCATGAAACACAACGTTACAATGGCGCAAAATCATTTGGAGGGCATTCTTATAGAGTACACAAGCTAGAATGTTTACAAGTAAAAGCTTTGAAATGCAAAACATCAGAGGTTCCCCAACACCAAGAGAGAGAATTCACACCTTAAGATCAGAGCAGGATTACAATCAGGAAGTCACTTTGAAATGGAGATCTCTCGAGCTTTTGGCTGTTGCCTCTTCCTTCCTTTCTCTTTCCCACGGGAAGGAGAGGTGAAACAAAAGTCACCCCGCTATCCAGGGTCCGATTGCATGCCCTCACTGACACTAGATTAGAGTCCGCCGCTCATGTGGAGGAGTGGGGAATCAAACCTTCCAGACTGATGAAAAAGAAACTTTTAAAATAATAATAATAAAAACAGCTTCTCTCTCTTTGTCATTTAGTATCCAAAATCAACAGCTATTATAGTGTTCCAACTCAGAGGTAAAATTATGGTGGTTTCCTTCCCATAATAAGAACAAACTGATGGCACTCAGTCAGTGTCCAATGCGATGTTGCAGAGAAGAAGAAGAGGAGGAGGAGGAATTGGTTTTGGTATGCCGAGACTTTCTCTACCTTTTTTTAAGGAGAATCAAACTGGCTTATAATCATCTTCCCTTCCTCTCCTGGCCACAGACACCTTGTGATGTAGGTGGGGCTGAGAGAGCTCAGAGCGAACAGTGACTTGCCCAAGGTCACCCAGCTGGCTTCATGTGTAGGAGTGGGGAAACCAACCCGGTTTAGAGTCCGCTGCTCTTAACCACTACACCACATTGGCTCTAGTCTGAGACAGCTTCCCCATTAGCTTCACTTAGGGGTGATTCCAAAATTCTCTTCATCCACATTTCTCCCTGGAACCCTGAGTTACATTCCTTTTATATTGCTGAATGTTGTACAGAGCAGGAGATGTTTGCAACATATTTCTGTTCTCTGAGTTTTGTTTTGCACCTTACCACTGCTGCCTGTACTAATATACATGTGCACTGCAAAAAGAGTGCTCTTGAATTAACTGTACATAGGATGAAGCCTGCTGGGTGACCTTGGGCCAGTCTCAGTTCTCTCAGAACTCTCTCAGCCCAAACAGAGGCAGGCAATGGCAAACCACCTCTGAACGTCTCTTGCCTTGAAAACCCTACCTACAGGGTTGCCACAAGTCAGCTGTGACTTGACAGCACACACACACACACACACACATACACAGAGGACAAAGATGGTTCTTTTTGTGTGATGTTTTACCCACTTTCCTCACAAGGTGTCTGTTGTGGGGAGAGGAAGGGAAGGAGATTGTAAGCCGGTTTGATTCTCCTTAAACAGGTAGAGAAAATCGGCATATAAAAACCAACTCTTCTTCGATGCACAGGAATGCATGAGTGTGTGGAGCACAAAAACACCTTACTATTAATCATCTGCATCAAGTTTGTTTTTTTGCAGTGTTTTAGCCACACAGTCTTGGTCTGACGCTACCAATGAACCAAAAACTGCTGCACAATGCACACACGCAAATTCTAGAAATGCTCCTCAAGCAAATAAGCATGTGAAATTCCACACACACACACAAGTTATCTGGACCTAAAACACAACTGAACATCTGTCTGTACATGTCTGTGTGGAGATGATCTGGAGATTGTAAGCCACTTTGAGACTCCTTAAAGGTAGAGAAAAAGCAGGGTATAAAAACCAACTCCTCCTCCTTCTTCTCCCTCCATTCGCTGCTTGTTAAGTGTCAGGAAGCAGCAGGAGGACTTGGTAGGAGTTCTAGTCACAAACCTCTGGCACAGTTTGGCCTTCAGCTAACTTGTATTGTCTCTTTACTATCATAAGTGTTTAGTTTGATTAGAACAAACGGCTGACGCCTTTCTTTTTTTCTCACACGCACACACACGTGGAATCTTCTGCTGTTTGCTAAGCCCAGCGCACTTTGCTAATTAATCGGAAATTATCAGAACCAAGATAATATTCCAACAGAATTAAGGAGTAAAAGGCAATAAATAAAGAAATCCAAGAGGAGGTGGGGGTCCCTCAGCCTAAACTGCAGCGGAGGTCCAGTGCATTGTGCTCTTGGAGGAAATGCTTGAATGTTCCTCAAAAGCGTTGTGACTACAAGGGATCACTAACAGGATCAGGGCAGCATAAATTGATGACAGGCCAACAGGCTGATCCTAAACCATGTCATAGCTTGCCCCAGTGCCACAGATAATGACACCACGGACGAAGAAGAGTTGGGTTTTATATGTCAATTTTTGCTACCACTTAAGGGAGAATCAAACCGGCTTACAATCACCTTCTCTTCCCCCACAACAGACACCCTGTGAGGTAGGTGAGGCTGAGAGAGTTTGGAGAGAACTGTGACTAGCCCAAGGCTTCATGTGGAGGAGTGGGGAAACCAACCCAGTTCACCAGATTGGAATTCGCCGCTCATGTGTAGGAGTGGGGAATCATCAAACCCCTACACCACACTGATTCCAAAACTGATTCCAAAATTCTCTTCATCCACATTTCTCCACACCCTGAGATGCCCATGGCAAAGGCCCTTGTGAAGTCTTCATGGGCTGGCCCTGTGGTCCTTCTTCCCCAGCAACTAACAGATTTCCCCCCAGCCAGAAATTAGTTCACAAAGTGGCTGATGTGAATCAACATTTAATACTTGGGGAGAGGCCATGGCTCAGTGGCAGAGCCTCTGCTTGGCATGCAGAAGGTCCCAGGTGCAATCCCCGGCATCTCCAGTTAAAAGAATCAGGCAGCAGGTAATGTGAAAGACCTCAACCTGAGACCCCGGAGAGCTATGGGGAGGGGCTGTGGCTCAGTTTGTGGAGCATCTGCTTGGCATGCAGAAGGTCCCAGGTTCAATCCCCAGCATCTTCAGTTAAAGGGACTAGGCACGTAGGTGATGTGAAAGACCTCTGCTTGAGACCCAGGAGAGCTTAGGGGAGGGGCTGTGGCTCAGTTTGTAGAGCATCTGCATGAGGGGACTGCGTTGGTGGCTGGATGCAGCGCAGCAGCGCTGCCTCCAAAGGAGGATTCACACACAGACCCTGAAGCCGGGAGGCTGCTCTTACTTTCAAGGCCTATGGAACAGCTCCATGGCGTTCCACAAGGCTACACAGCCTAAAAAGGTGGCATAAATAGAAGTAAGTGCAAAGGGGGGTTAGGAAGCTGCCTAAACGTGACTGTGCTCCTGGAAACCCCTGGAATGCCCCCTGGGACTATGGTGCACCTGGAATGACAGAGGTGCACCAATAGGACACCAGCGGGAGGCCAAGCCAGCATCCCAGGGCCAGCATCGATGCCCCAACGCTGGCTTCCATGCCAGTCACGGTGGCGCAAGCAGTGCTGATGCCAGTGCGGGTCCTTCTGCACCTAAGCCCTTTCGCCCTCCCGGGTAATGGGCCCTAACAGATTCCTCTGGAGAATCTTGTTGGTGAAACTCGTAGGGTATTTTTAGCTTGCGCCGTCTTCCTATGGTTTGTCTTTAAATTTGCCTTGTCTTTATTAGTAAGGCTGAGGATATGCATTTCTGTATTTTTATAATGCTGGTCAAATGACCGTAATAAATTGAACTTGAACTTGAAGCTTGCGCCATCATTTAGCTTGGCCTCATTTTTTTAATCTCTTAGTGACTGGTGAGGCCTTTTTATTTTCTTCCTCCATCAATGGAAAACAATAAGTCCACTGGCATTTTAAAGACTAACAACATTTTTTCCAGCCTGAGCTTTTGTGAGTCAGAGGTCACTCCTTCAGATCCAGTGGAAAGGGAGAAAATCAGCTTCCTCTTTTTTAAATGGAAAATTACAGTAGGGGAGGAGCTGAGTGAAGCGTAGCCTGGAGTCATAAATCAGGTCTCGTTGAACAGCATAGGTAAGGTTATTCTGCATTACTAATGATGATAAAGGGGTAAAAACGAGGACCCAAGTGTTCTTTCTCTCCATTGCATCTGAGGAAGTGAGCTCTGACACTAAATTTCATGCTGGGAAAAACATTATGGTCATTATTCAGGGGATATTTGCACTTGGTTTGCTGCACAGTTTCTGTTCCGAATTCTCAAACATCATATGTGTAAGGGATTCTGCCCCCACCCCCATTCCAGGAGTACCTTGTGATTAATTATGCATCCCCAGTGAATCAGGGAGCTTCTGAGTCCCTCCCCCTGAAAACACAGCTTGGTTGCACTTTACTTGGAGGGAGTGGGGTCAGCTCTGAAAGGGGCTGTGTGTGCTTTTGCTGGGTATTCCTCCCCACCTTTCTTCAACAGCTCCCTGCCGGGAGCTGCCTTCCAACCTTTGCAGCCTCTCTTCAGTGTCTTCCTGCACATTTCATGAAGGTTTAACTCCCTCTTTTGTGCTTTGCTTTGAGAGAAGGGGTTGGTTGGGAGGGACGGACATGTGGGAGGGAGAAGCCAAAATGGGCGTGGGGAGAGAAACCCGAAGTTAAGAGCTATGCATGGAAATAGGGGGAATTTACATTGCTCTTGCCTCGAAGCAGTATTGAAATTCATTCTAAAACAGGATCCTAGAACTGTGGGGGAAGAACGAGGCCAGAGCAAAGTCACATCTGAAGGTCGGTAAAATCATGAATAATTCAAAAGAAGCCTCGAAGCAGTCCAGCAGGGACTGCAAACTAAATACCTCTGCATAAATGGCCGATTAGTCTTGAAGGTGTACTGGACCTGTTTTGTTTTGTTAGAATAGACTGAGAGGGCTCCTCTTTTGGAACCATCAGTGGAAGGCAGAGGGACAGCGGCTCTCACCCAGAACTGGCTTCAGGCTAAGTCGAGGGGTGCCTAGCCGCTCCCTGACCTTCTTCTGAGCCTCAGATTGTAGGGTAGGAGTTGAATGATGCTTTTTGTAACAAGTCTTGAATCAGTGTGCTGAGCATGCAAAAAAAAACAAAACAAGAAACAACCCGTGTGCCTGCAGAAGTCCGACAAACAACGAATCAAGGTTGCAGAGCGGCATTTGACAGATTGCACCTTTAATTTTGTTTGATGTGTGTTTGGCTTACTCAGGCTCTTTTCCATGGAACAAAAAAAAGAAGTGAATTGACGTATGACTGTGGAGTTACGGTACAGGGTTACAGATCACCTGCACTTCATCAGGCCCGGGAGAACTTTATCTGCTACATCTATGCCGGAGCTCTCGAAGTATCCACCACTGCAGTTATAAATTGGATACGAACTCACTTTTGGTTCCAAAAAAAGAAAAGAGCGCGGGGGGGGGGGGAACCACATCCATAAATGGTTTCCTCCAGTTTGAAATATGCTTAGCAAGAGAACATTTCAGGACCGTTTTTACCATTTGAAGAAGGGTTGGTTTCCCTGTGGCACTCTCAGTTGCCACATGCAATTACTGTTGTTTATGGGAACGATCTTTGGGCTGCAATTCACTGCATGCTTACTTGGAAGTAAACCTTGCTGAAATCTACAGGGCTTACTTCTGATTAAACATGCAAAGCCCTGGGCTGTAAGCCTCATATTAACTTTATTTGTTGGGCTGTTATACGCTGAATGCTAGCCTATGAATCAAAAGACAAATATATTGCAGCAGAGAAATGGAGAGCCTGCCACGCTATACGAGAGCATGGAGGCTGCTTGAGATATGGTCTTTGGGGCTGCAGAGCCCGTCATGTGGTTCTCCGGATTCCGGCCTTACTAAGAGTCCTTGGCAGAAGTCGTCCCTAGTAGTTCTGTTTCAGTCAAGCCTGTGTTATTTTCCCGTCTTTTTTCAAGTCAAGTCAAGTCCCACAGCATAGCTATAATTTCAGTCTCCATCTTATCTGGCTCAGAAGAGACTTGGATAAGCCTCTAGTCTGAAATTCACAAAGGTCATAATTAAGATTGCGTGAAACCTATCCACTGTTTCTTTTGGGGGGGGGGCATTTTTGGCAATGTTGAAAACAACCCCATCTGCTGGTGAGAATAGTCTCCTAATGAACATATGAAGCTGCCTTCTACTGAATCAGACCCTCGGTCCATCAAAGTTCCTGTTGAGGTTGTGCCACTCTATGAGTATTCACTAGCATCCTATAATAATTATAACAATTTATACTTTATGTATACATTAAGCATAAAAATAAAAATATTATTCCTTACTGAGTTCGACATTTCATGTTAATTACACTCACCCTCTTTTTCATTTCATTCTTTTCTTGCTGTTACTTTGCATCTATCCCCCATGGGGTTTGTCCAAGTTTGGTTTGCATCAACTCCAAACTATAGTAAAGGATTGTTCAACCTTGACTGGAACCTTAAGGCATTTTATATTTATGTTGATCTGTACTAAAACTTGTCTTTCCCCCCAGGTTTGCCAAGCAGGAAGGGACGGGAAGGGCCAGCCACTGCGAATGTCCCCTTCCTGCTCAGAATTCCCTGCATAAAAAGAAAGAAACTAAACCCTTGGGTGAGAACCCCTGGCCATGCTTCCTTGCGCTTGATGGGCCTTCGTTGCTCTGGCAAATAGACCCCAAAGGTCTCGAGCACAACGTGCATACGATAAAACCATTTTAACATTATAGATTATTAAAATGTACAGCAGCAGTAACTTTGAACTCTTAAAATTCTTGAAACACTTTAAAATTAAAATAACAGTTACCAAGAAATGAGTTACTTTACTGGCATAACAATAACTTTACTGATAATGTCACCAGTTAACAATAGTGTAGCTTTGTAGCGCCTTTAAGGAGACTATTGTTATATTTCGCGACACATTTGGTTATTTCTGGGTTAGCATCACCCAACGGAAATGGGACCACCCAAGAGTCAGCAGGAAGATGATATCTTGATAAAATGGGCACAATCCAGGAGGCCCTGGGTGTAGCCCATAGATCACAGAATTAACAAAAAGTGATCTATCGTGTCAATTGCTCCTGATGTGCAGACACATAGCCTCTCTGAAAATGGGATTTTATCAAACCGACCACTCAATTCAGCTGTCCGGAGGACATTCAGTCTGGCAAGCATAAATGGCAAAAACATTGAGACATTAAAACATTGATTCAAAGCTGGGCCCAGGTCTGGACTGAGCTATCTGTTACATCTCTTTACCACGTAAAATCTTATGTTTATATCTCATTTTTGGTGGTCTGGCTATACGAGCTTTCAGAATTCGTTATTTTTTCCCACCCTATCAACTAAATACAAAATGTTTATCTTTCCCGTACTATCTGTAACTATAACATCCAGTTATTCAAATTGATATAACCTCATTGGACTAGTCTATCACAAAACTGACCACTTTTTCATTGATCTAAGGTATTTAAACAGCCTATGAATTAAGCATATCTGTCATAAAAAGGTGTCCATTTCTGCGTATGGTCATCTATCATCTTTCTTTGTAGCCAACTGGTTAGCTTTGCCACAGATGCATACTCATCCATTTTTGTAGTCCAGTATGTTAGTGTTGGGGCATTTCTTTCCAGCTCTTCGCAAACAAAGTCCTTGCAGCTGTCAATCCATATTGGCACAATTCTTGATTCGTTGAATTAATTTCTGGTGGAGCCATTCCAAGCAAGAAATATTTAGCTTCTATGTCAAAGTTCATCTGAAACATCTCTTGTAGTTCCACATGAAGCCATCTGTAAAACATCTTATACCAGTTCTCTCTGATGGCTTGTGAACTGGAGAACTTGATTTCAACTTTCCACACTTTTTCCCATATTTGCATCAGAATCATCTCACCAGTGTTTTGCATCCATTTAATCATACAGGCCTTCCCTTGTTCCAGAGCCATCTATGCGGCTAGTAACATTTTGTAAATCTTTGATAGAAGGTGTTCAGAAGATTTGGTCATCAATTGTTCAAATTCTGCTTGTTTTCTTTCTTTTCCTTTTGATAAGCAATCTAGTCACAGTGCATGTACAATTTGGTGGTAAGCAAACCGTGAAATTTTCGTATTTCCCTCCGTTAATTCTTGTAGTGTTTTAATTTCCCCCTCTTTATTGAGAAGATCTTTATAAGTTAAGAAATCATTTTTTAGTCTGGCTGTAGAGTCCATGTATGTGTCAGGGTTTCAGCACCTCGTAGCATTCCAGTAGCATAAACTTCACTCCAGACGTTACAGACAGTTTAAAGTTTATTTCAGAGAAGCATACGAGATCAGTCTCCTTGAAAAATCCAACGACAGAATAGCAATGCAAAGACAAGACACAGCATATATAGAACATACAAAGCATTAATTACAAGTAGACTTTGAAATGCAAAAACATCAAGTTTCTTTGAAGCTTCCACAAGGTGTTAGGAATGACACTAGGAAAGTCGATCTCTGGTTTACAACGGGAAGGCTTTGAAGTGGAGGTGTTACAGTTCGCAGTCTCCGTCCCTTTTCCCATGGGATCGGAAAGGGGGGGAGAATGAGCACGGAGCTTATTCATCCCGGGTCCGACTGGGTGCCCTCACTGACACTCCGCCTCCCCAAAGACCCCTCCCCGGAGTTTCTCGGTTTGGCGGGGTACTGCCAATGAAACTCCGCCACCAGGGTGGGGGCTTGTACGTGCATAGCGGAAACCCACTCATCGTGACTGGAGTTCAGGTGTTTCCAATGCACGAGATACTCCAGCTGGCCCCTTCGCACTCGAGAGTCTAACACCCTGGAGATCTCAAAGTGCTGTTCCCCTTGTACCATGATTGGGGCGGCCGCCGCGGGTTCGGGGTGCCATTCCGGTGCCGGTACAAAGGGCTTCAACAGACTTACATGAAATACCGGATGCACGCCCTGTAAGGTCTTTGGCAGTTCCAACTCCACTGTAACCTCATTGATAACTTGGGATTGGGAACGGCCCCACGAACTTTGACTCAGCTTTTTGCACGGGCGTAGTGACCTGAGATTTTTGATGGAGAGGTACACCTTCCCCCCAACCTTTAACTCCCAATGAGGCGCTCGGTGCTTGTCCGCTTGCGCCTTGTACCTTTCCTTAGCCTGCTCCAAGTTTTTCACCAGCCAAGGCCAGGTGTTCCTCACTGTGTTGGCCCAAACCGATACCTCGGGGGGATCGCCGCCCGGAGGGAGGGGTATGGCCCCCAAGGGTCCGAAATCCATTCCGTATATTGCTTTGAACGGGCTTATACCAGTAGCAGAGTGCACCGAGTTATTGTAGGCATATTCCGCCAATGGCAGCAGGTCTACCCAATTGTCTTGGTGGTAGTTTACAAAACAACACAGATAACATTCTACCACCGCATTAACCCTTTCAGTCTGTCCATCCGTCTGTGGGTGATAAGCCGAAGACAGACCTTGCTGCACACCCACAATCCCTAAAAATGCTTTCCAAAACTTAGACACGAACACGGACCCCCTGTCGCTCACGACCTTCCGCGGAAATCCATGTAATTTAAAGACCTGATGTACAAATAGTCGGGCCAGTTTACGCGCTGAGGGCATTCCCTCGCACGGAACGAGATGAACCTGTTTGGAGAAGAGATCAGTGATTACCCACAGGACCGTCTTGCCTAGGCTAGACGGAAGGTCGGTTACGAAATCCATCCCGATCACCTGCCAGGGAGCTTCGGGAGTCCCTAGGGGTTTCAACAGCCCAGGGGATTTACCCATCAAGCGCTTGTTTGTTGCGCATGTCGGACAAGACCTAACGAACACTTCGATGTCCTTGCGCATTCCTGGCCACCAGAACTGTCTCCTTATTAGGTGCAAGGTTTTCACGAACCCTAAATGACCCCCCCGTCTTTGCACTGTGGCTCCACTCCACCACCTCTCTCCGTAGTTCCAGGGGTACATAATGTTTACCCTTGTAGGTACCATGCTCGTCCGCAGCCTGGAGCGGGAGAGACCTCTCCCCCCGCTCGTGTTGAAGGGCTCCCTCCCACCTTCCTTTGACGGTTTCGGGGAGGTTTACTGGGATCCCCCAGACCTGGGGAGTGCGGAGAACCGACTCTTGAGAGGAGACTGTGACCGGCTCCTCCGCCCTGTCCCCCCGCTCGTGTAAGGAGGACCCCCTCCCCTCGTCTGTGGTTGCGTGCAAAGGGTCCCCTGAGGCCGCCCGGGGTGAGGGGGCCGAAGTCACCTCAGCCCGGGAGGGAACAGAGGTTGAGTCTCCTGCCGCTGCGCGGGACTGGGCTCTGGTCAGGACTCCCGCGCGCCTCCCCTCAGGATTCAAACCAAGATGTTCCAGTGTAAAAAGGGATCCCACCGGCCGTTCGACTCTGCATTCGTATTGAGGCATTCGGGACAGTCCGTCGGCCAGACAATTGTCCTTCCCGGGCATATGTTTTATGGAGAAATGGAACTTGGAAAAGAAATCTGCCCAGCGCAATTGTTTAGCCGAGAGCTTCCGCTGGCCCAAAATAGCCTCAAGGTTCCGGTGGTCGGTCCAGACCTCAAACGGATCCTTTGCCCCCTCTAGGAATTGTCGCCAAATCGTGAGGGCATGCTTAATAGCCATGGCTTCCTTTTCCCCAATCGGCCAGTTTAATTCGGGGCCAGAGAACTTCTTGGAAAAATACGCACAGGGTCTAAGCATCCCCTGTTCATCCCTCTGAAGGAGAGCACCTCCCATTGCCTTCTCCGAGGCATCTACTTGAAGGACGAACAGCTTAGAACAATCAGGGTGGGCCAGAACGGGTTCCGAGGTAAAACACCTCTTCAGAGCCTCAAACGCCGTCTGGCACTGGTCAGACCAAGATACCTGGTACTGTGCAAAGGTAGCCTCCTGCCCCTTACCCTTGGTCTTAAGCAGGTCAGTGATTGGTAAGGCTATTTCGGCAAAGTCTTGTATAAACCCTCTATAAAAATTCGCGAATCCTAGAAACTGTTGTACCTGCTTGCATGTCCTGGGAGGTTCCCATTCCCAGACCGCCTGGACCTTTTCAGGATCCATAGTCAAACCTTAGGGAGATATGACATATCCGAGAAAAGACAACTGGTTCTGATTGAACGCGCATTTGGACAACTTAGCATACAAATGATTCCCCCTTAAACGGCGCAAAACCTCCCGCACCAACTCCCGGTGTTCCCCGGGATCCTTAGAATAAATTAGAATATCGTCCAAATAAACAATCACTCCTTTAAACAGTAGGTCATGGAGGATCTCATTAATTAACTGCATGAAGCATGACGGTGTCCCAGAAAGACCGAAAGGCATGACTTTGAATTCAAACAAACCATAACAACAAGAAAAGGCCGTTTTTGCTTCATCTCCCTCCTTGATCCGGACCCAGTAGTAAGCTTCAGCCAGGTCAAGCTTTGAAAACACACACCCCTCCTGGAGGGCACTCAGGAGGTCTGGGATCAAAGGAATGGGGTAGGCGTTAGTTTCTGTCACAGCGTTAAGTCCCCTATAGTCCACACACAATCTGAGATCCGAGGTTCCCTTCTTCTTTACAAAGAAGCAGGGAGAAGAGAACGCCGCCTTGGACGTCTGTATGAACCCCCGTGCCAAGTTCTTGTCAAGAAATTCAAGCAGCACCGTCTTTTCCTGGGGGCTCATGGGGTAGACTCGGGCTTTGGATGGTTTGATGTCTTTAATCAGTTCTATGGCACAGTCCGTTGTGCGGTGAGGGGGCAACAAATCACAGTCCGTCCCCTCGAATACATCTTCAAAGTCACTATATTCCGGGGGCAGCGTGTGTGCCTCCAACGTGGCGGCATCCCCCCTCCGCCCCCGGGCATGGAGTCACGGCCGTGCCTTTCACACTGGGGAGCCCCAAACACAACCCGCTTCTGCTCCCAGTCAATGCTCGGGTTGTGCCCCGCTAACCAGTTGCTACCGAGAACCACTGGATAGGAAATCTTAGGTACTATCGTGAAGTGGATCTGCTCCCAGTGGTTTCCCACCCCCAATAATACTTTGCGAGAGCGCAAATGGACTGCCCCCACCCCCCGCAAATCATTCCCATCCATTTGATGAAAATGCAAGGGCTGATCCAGTTCTCGAGTCCCAACTTTCAGGCGTTCTACCACAGCCTGATCAATCAATGTCCGGGAACACCCGGAGTCCAGGATTGCATCTACAGCCACTGGTTCCCCTCCGTGGGGGTTCTGTAGCACAACAGGTAGCAGTAGCGTTTCTCCCTGGTCACTCACCCTATTCGGAGCCGGTTTATTTTCCTCCGAGGACGCCCTCCGTGCCAGCTCTCTCACAGAAGGCCGTCCTCGTTTTTTGCCGGCGAAGAATCTCTGGAGCAGTCCCGAGGGCTGAGGATGTTTGGATCAGGCGTCGCCTCCGCATGCAGAGCCGCTGTCCCGCGCCAAGTTGCAGTCCCCTCTGCTCTTTTCCGATCCAGGGTCCCCGTTGAGGGGGTCTCTCGCTCTCTGGGCGTTCGGTTGCTCGACGACTCCGCCGAAGAGCTGGTGCATTTCGCCGCAAAATGGCCCATCCTCCCGCACTGGAGACATGCTCCCTCATTGAAAATGCGTGCCTTTTCTAGGCTGAAGCCCCCGCGGCTCCTTCCGTTCGCAGCGGTTCCGTCGCATCATCCCCCTTAGCGGGAATCGCGGGGGAGACCTTTGACGAATGATCCTTAGAGAACTGGCGGGTCAGCTTCCAATTCTGCACTAAGGCTGCCAGTTTAATCCAGTCCTCTACCGACTCTGGATCTCCCAGAGTCAAACAGCCGTCCAGCACTTCCCAACGCAGTCCTTCGCGGAAATGCTGGACCTTGGTGGCTTCACTCCATTCCCTTATCTTGCAGGAAAGGGATAGAAACTCCTGAGCGTACTCACTCACAGCGCGGGCTCCCTGTTTCAAACGGCGCATGGCAATCTTTGCCTTCTCCCCACTGTGGAGATCCTCGAAACGGTGCCGTAGTGCAGACATAAATTCCGGCAGGGATTTCAAAACCCTGGGCATAGTCTCTGCAGCCGTCACTGCCCACTCTACCGCCTCCTTCTCGAGGAGGCTGATCACGTACCTAACTCGGGCCTCTTCCGAAGGAAAGGTGTCCCCTTGATCCTTCATAAATCCAGACACTTGGAGTAAAAAGTGGGGTAGCTGAGTGCTGGACCCGTCAAAAGACACTTTCAGATCCCTGGGGTTGGGGCGCCTGGGTGAGGGTACCTTTGTACTGGCGGGTGGGTCCACGGTGGTTCTGGGTTGTTGTAGGGGCTGGCCGAGCCCCCTCACTGCCTCCAAAACCACAGCCAAGTCCGTCCGCAGAGCATTCAGCTGCGCCTGCATGTCCTGGTTCTGTAAAGCCAAGGTTTGGTTCTGCCCACGTAGCAGGGCAACTTCCTCCGCAGCGAAAGTGACTGGGGTGGCCGGAGTCCGGGCGAGCAAGGGTTCCTCCCCCCCTTCTCCGGGAATGGCTTCCCGGCTTCGCTTTCCCCTTTCTCCATACCAAGCGGTCAGCGGTCCCCGGTAAAATCCGCCCCATGGTTCAGAGGCTGCCCGTACGTCTGTCCCAATTCTCCGCCGTTGCTCGACTTGCGTAGGCAAGGAGGTCCGTGCTGGGACTGTGGAAGAGCCAGCGGGCTCAGCCGGGTGCTGCTCCGGGGTCGCCGCTTCCAGGTCCAAATCAATAAGGGAGGCTGCCCCCTGTTCATTGCTCTGACAGAGAGACATACTAACACTAACTACCAACTAAAACAAAAATAAAAAAAGGCTAGGGATTCTGTCGTACTGTCAGGGTTTCAGCACCTCGTAGCATTCCAGTAGCATAAACTTCACTCCAGACGTTACAGAGAGTTTAAAGTTTATTTCAGAGAAGCATACGAGATCAGTCTCCTTGAAAAATCCAACGACAGAATAGCAATGCAAAGACAAGACACAGCATATATAGAACATACAAAGCATTAATTACAAGTAGACTTTGAAATGCAAAAACATCAAGTTTCTTTGAAGCTTCCACAAGGTGTTAGGAATGACACTAGGAAAGTCGATCTCTGGTTTACAACGGGAAGGCTTTGAAGTGGAGGTGTTACAGTTCCCAGTCTCCGTCTCTTTTCCCATGGGATCGGAAAGGGGGGGGAATGAGCACGGAGCTTATTCATCCCGGGTCCGACTGGGTGCCCTCACTGACAGTATGACTCAGCCCCGGTGGAGATAAGGAGGAGGAGGAGGAGGAGGAGGAGGGGCACTCCTGCGTCTATCTAGTTAAGGTCATCTGGATGGGAGAGAAGACAGACAGACAGACAGACAGACAGACAGACCTTTGTGTTGGCTGTCCAGGATTTGACTACACATCTGAAATACAGGGAAGAATTGCGTCTGGACTGTGTGTTGCAAGGTGGGGTCTCAAACCAGGCAGGCAAGCCTGCAATGTGCGCCAAGGGGCTTTCTCAGAAGGAGCCCCTCTTTGGCCTGTGGAAAGGCTGACATTTCAAGACCCACCAGTGTCTGACCTGGTCTCTTGCAGTCCTATTTCAGCCTATTTCAGGAGTCCTCAGACCACTCCACAGCAGCTGAGTGGACCGAGGATGGGCCTTGGTTTGGAGCAGGAGCAGCTCTGGCCCCTCTTGTGGCTCTCGGGACCCCCCTGCTTCCCCGCCCTCTTTTCTGTGGAAACGGGCCTTACCTGCCCTTGCAGGAGTGCCCCGATGTCCCTGGGAACCTCTCTGCCCTTCCACAGCTTGTAGAGGAGGGCAGAGAGGTTCATCCTGGCGTCATCTTCCTGCAGAAGAGAGGGAAAAGCCCCCAATGATTCAAGCCCTCTTTTCCTCTCGGCAAACGGCTGGGATGTCTGCCTCCACCTCTCTCTCCCCCCCGCCCCGCTTACTTCACCCCACTGCTCACCTCCTCCTCCTCCAACAGTTCCTGTGCCCGGCCCAGGAGGGAATACAGGATTACCAGGCTTCCCTCCCTCACCCAGTCCTGGGCCAGGCACGACACGTTCTCCCAGGCGGCCCCGGCGAAAGCGATCCTCTGCTGGGGGGTGAGGTGCGGCCAGAACACCTGAAATCAAGAAGTCCTCCTTTTAGTCCTCTCCCGCCCTGCCCCAACTGAAGCCGCGGACGTGGGACCGCTCTGGCGTCTCTCCCTCTGGATCGCCTGGCTAATGCCTTCCCTGGTCCCCGGCCTCATCCCCTTTCCAAACGGAGACCGGAGACTCTCTGAGGTGGCAACCCATCTCTTTGGACCCTTGGAGGGTCCATGGAATTGATAGAAGAAGGACCCTTGAAGGGTGGCCTTCCGAAGGCAGAGGGAGAGTGCCATCTCTCTCTTCACACCGCTGCCCAGAGAATCCCCGCGGGGGGGGGGGAGGCTCCCAGCTTCCCTGGACAGGGAGGGCAATAAACCCCCCTTTCCCCAGCCTGTTCCCTTTCCTGAGGATGCCTTTCCAGCCCCCCCTTACCTCACCCACACGGACCAAATGCCGGTAGCCCTCCTTCCAGGGCTGCCCTGGGTCCACTTCCCAGAGGGGCTTTTTGTTCTGGCCTGTGAGCCCTGAGGAGAAGAAAGGGCTGACGTTGGTTTCCTCACAAAGAGCAGCGGTGCTTTCTTCTTGCCATCTGGCTTGGGGCCTCTCTCTTGCCTCAGGATGGGAACTGTCTCTGAGACCCCACCCTCGGCCTGACTTGGACCCCCCTTCCTGTCTCGACGTGGCAGTGTCCTCCCCCCAGACTGGCGAAATCAAGCTTCTCAGAGGAGAATTCAGCCCCTCAGAGGAGAATTCAGCCTGCGAAGATGTTCAGGGAGGAGGTCTACAGCAAGAACTGGGACCACTGCTTGTCACTGGCATCAGGAAGGAGGTGACTGGGCGCTGAGAAAGGCCAGGGGTCCCATCCTGCCCAGTGAACTTACCCCTCTGGGACAGCAGCATGCTGTGAAGCTGGCCCATGGTCTCCCTGGCCTGTGCCCGGATGCCGGCTTGCGGGTCGGCCAGGGAGACGGCAAGCTGCACCACTACGTGACCCAGGGCAGCGTCCTGCATCTAGAGGAAGGAGAAGAAGAGGCACGGCTTAGTTCTCCACGGGAGCTCTGGACCGCCTTCTCGGTTCTAGGTCCAGTCTCTCCCAGAAGATCCACCCCACAGGCTCCCTTTCCTAGGAACTCTCTGAGGACTTGGCCCCAATCCTTCAGCCTCCGTTTTCTTGGCCCCAAGTTCTGCCCCTCCACCCTCTAAACAGCAACCTTTCTGCCAGAATTGAGGGCTCACTGAGGAGGAGGAGGAGGAGGAGAAGGAGGAGGAGGAGGAGAAGATGATGATGAAGAAGAAGAAAGTGCATTGAAAGTGCATTATTTGGGCTGTGTGAAAGTGCCCTAATTAAATTTCTGGTAGGGTAGAAGAAGAAGAGTTGGTTTTTATATGCCGACTTCTAATATTAGTAATAGGTACTAATTACTAATAGTACTAATAGTACTAATAGTTCCTAATAGTACTAATAGGTATTAATAGTACTACTAATAGGTACTAATAGTACTAATTAGGTACTAATAGCCTTTTCTCAAGTTATAGAGCAATGTAGCTCTATAGCTAAACCGATACGTAAAATCACCTCTGAAGCATCGACCTGGTTTGTTTATGAATGTTTAGCTCAAAAAAGGAATTTACGATCGATATTTGGGAACTTTAGGAAAGGAGGCCAAATAATCGATATGGAGCAATATTTATCGCTAAAAAAAGCTTATCAGGAACTATTGGCTAACAAAAAGAAAGCCTATTATCAAAAAAGATGGGACCAACTTTTTTTGTCTCTGAAATCAAGTGACAGTAAAATCTTTTGGAGAACAATTTCTTGTTTGTTAAACAACAAACCCTCCCCTGAGTCCAATACTGCCCCCCAAGTACGGGTTGATTATTTTTCCAATGTCTTTGGCTCTGCTGTGGTCCCTCCATTTGATCATGAGGAAATTATTCCCTCAAATCTCTCTCCATGGCATGTAGTAAGTAGGGAGGAAATTATGACACTAATTTCTAAACTAAAAACCGGTAGAGCAACGGGGCCAGATGGGCTCCCTGTCGAACTCTTTAAGAAATATGCTGACTGGTGGGCCCCCCTATTAGCCAGTCTTTTTTCATCAATTGACATTATGGTATCCTTCCCGAATCATGGCTGAACTCAGTCTTCATGCCAATTTACCAAAAGGGAGACCCTAGTCTACCGGGAAACTACAGCCTTATTAGCTTGCTATCAGTACTGGGTAAGTTATATGCTAGACATCTTAAGATCCGCCTTTCGGAGTGGTCTCAAGCAAAACCCATTATTGGCCCACAGCAAATAGGATTCACTAAGAACAAATCATCTCTGGATCACAGTCTCGTCTTATCCTTCCTTGTGGAAAAATACATGAAGATGGGGGCGGGGGATTGTTTGTAGCTTTCATTGACCTAAAAAGTGCTTTTGACTCTATTTCTAGAGAGAAATTGTGGGACAAACTGTCAAAATTAGGAATTCACCCCAGGCTGCTAATACTTCTAAAGAAATTACACTCAAACACCACTTGCCAAGTTAAATTCTCACCCAATGGTGGTCTGACTAACAAAATTTTAATTCAAAGAGGTGTTAAACAGGGGGGTGTTTTAGCTCCACTGCTTTAAATATTTTTCTTTCTGATCTAGCACAATCATTAGATTCAGTCAATGGCCATCCACCTAAATTAGGGTCCCAGTCTTTACCTCTACTCCTCTATGCGGACGATACCGTCATTCTCTCTTATACTAAAGTAGGCCTACAATGATATTTAGATGCTTTTAACAATTATTGCCAATTGAACCTACTTTTTATTAATCCCTCCAAATCAAAGGTAGCGGTGTTTTCTAAAAAAGGGTCTTTATATAAATGGCATATTGGGAAGGATCCAATCGAACAAGTTAAAAGCTATACGTATTTGGGGATTACTTATAACTATAACCTCAATTGGTCTGTATATCGACATAACACTATCAAAGCTACCAGGATTTCCTTAAACCAACTTAAGCAATTTTTTTCCGCGAAAGGGAATCAATGTGTCCCCGCAGTGATCAAAATCCTGAACATAAAAATACTCCCCCAATTTCTGTTTGGTGTTCCCTTGTGGATTGGAACCTTTAATCAAGAAATGGAGAACCCCCAAGCCATATTTTCTTAGACAAATACTGGGGATACCTAAATGTGTTTCATATTTTACAATTTGCCTCGAAATCGGGCAAAATTGGATTACCACTAAAGCTTGGATTCAAACAATAAGATATTGACTCAAATTATATTTTGAAACTGACCCAGATCCCCTTTTAAATCTTTTGAAAAGTGAACTTCACTACTCTTCATGGGACAAATTAGATCTAAACTTGGTCAAATTGGAATTGATTTAAATAACCTTACTCTAGACAATGAATCTTATATTTTTTAAAAAATTATACTACGTCTCCTGGATGTAGAACTGCAGAATCTTCACCCAGCTCTACCCTTCATCTGTTCTCCTGCGGCTTTAGGACTTAATAACGACTTGGGCAAAATGGCTAGGGATTTGGATAATCTAGAGGTACATTCTCAGCGCCGCGTTTTTTTTATTAGCTAGGGTTAACGCATTCCTATCTAGGATGCTCTCATGCCGATCTCTTCAGATCACTAGGCATGAAGACTTATGCCCATGTGGTTTAATTGTGCTTGATACAATGGATCACATCCTTTTAGATTGCCCCCTTTATGTGTCTCAAGGCGGTGTGGAGGCCAGAGGCCCAGTCCTCAGCGTCACTTTCCAAAAGGGAAGAAAAGGAGCTGGGGCTGCCCCATTTCTCTTGCTCGGCTCTGTGGCCCTAGGAGCCGAGTAGGGTTGCCAGCTCTGGGTTGGGAAATAGCTGGAGATTTGGGGGGCAGAGCCTGAGGAGGGCGGGGTTTAGGGAGGGGAGGGACGTCAATGTCAAGGAGTCCAATTGCCAAAACGGCTCCTTTCTGCAGGGGAACTGATCTCTAGTGGCTGGAGCGGCTGGCAACCCTAGAGCTGAACCCTACAAACTGGAGAGGTGGGGGGGGAGGCGCTTACCTTAAAGGAGGGCAGACGGCCTACAAAGCGCAGCAGGGCGCTGCAAGCAGAGACAGCCCGGGATCTGGCAGTGGGACAGCTAGTGTGCATCCAGTAGGCGAGGTGCTGTGGAGGTGGGAACAGAATGGTTGGGGGAGGCAGGAGAAGGTCAGGCTGAGCCCTCCTCAGCCTGTGCCCCCACCCCCCGTGCCCCCCACCCCCCGGGGAAGAAGCAGCCTGCTTTGATGCTGGCTATCAGACCCCTACAAACCCTCAAGAGTTCCCAAGAAAAAACATAGAAAATATTGTTACTTGGGGATCATCAAGCAACCGATGAAGCTGACAGCATAAACGGAGCACAGCTTTTATCCAGAGAGCCCATCTTCTTGATCTACCTCTTGCCGGGGGTCTTCTGGAAACTATATGTATCTGACCTTCTTGGCTTTTTTTCCCCTTGACAGAAGAACATCTATCCCTTTACAACATAAACGCGGACTTACCTGTTGAACTCTCGGGTTTGCTTTCAACTCCGTAGGGGGTTGGGTTTTTGCACTTTTGCGCTCATTATCTGTATATGTAATTTGCTTTCTTGTCCCATTGATTCACCAGTTGTGACTTTAAGACTCACAAGACTTTAAGACTCATAAGACTTTATAGCGTAGTGTTGTTTTGTTGTGATGGCGTGACAGCTTGCACAACCCTGTTTTGTTTGATTTTGCTTATGGCTATCATAGCCCTGGCATGGTGGTGTCCCTGAGCAGCCAGTGGAGATGGGGCCCCGGTGTTGCAGCCGTGGGGTTGCTGCTAGCCCGAGGTGCTACTTCCTCCCTGCCAGGCTCCCGTCTGCATCCCCAGCCTTCCAGGGGACCTCCGTTCCCCTACTTCTTGTCTCCTCCACACTTACTTCCAGGAGGCCCAGTAGAAGTGTCGAGGACGGGTCCTCTTGAAGCATCGCCCTGAGCATGCGCTGCAGGCCTTCTTCCGCTTTTTCTTGCAGAGCCTGAAAGACAGATGGAGCTGGTGTGGGGCGGGCTGAACCCCCCCGCCCCACAGAATGTTTTGACAGCCAGCCTGGCGCTCTCCTGCTGCAAGCGGGCCCATGCATTCGGGACCCAAAGAGGGGCCATCATCACGGCCTCGGGCCCCGCAGGACCAGCAGGCCTCTTGCCACACTCTTGACAAGGCCCTGGGCATTTAGCATACCTGGTGCTGGGGGTCCTCTCGGCCGGGCCTCCCACTGAGCACAATCCGCAGAGCCCAGGACAAGATCGAGCTCCTGAGCTCTGTGCCCAGGGGAGGCTGGAAGTGGCTGTCAGGATGGAAAGGCAAGGATCAGACTTCGTGCAGCAAAGGAGGGCTAGTCTTCCCCAAACCCTGTGCGCGGTCCCTGGGCCACCCCGCTTCCCCACAGGCCACAAACATGTAAACTCAGAGCAGCAGGTCCTGCTGGAGGGGAAGGAGGGGTGGTGACAGCAGTTTAGCCTCTCCAATAGAAAAGGAGTCTCCAATGATGGTGGAAGGAAAACAGGGATGGATCCTGAGGCAGCCTGTTCCTTTCAGGGATCAGTGGCTCTCTCCCCTTTCCCGGCTCTGCCCCCCAAGGTCTCCTGCTTCATCCACTCTTCACAGAGCTCCCATCCGCCTGACTGCTGTGGACTGAGGCTCCCTAGACAAAAGGTGTACCTGAGAGCACGCAAGCTTCTCATTGCCATGAGGAAGTTCTCGGACAGTTCGAACAAGGAATCCTCCATGATTTCCTGGGAGAGACCGAAGGGCAAAACAGAGGGGTCAGCGCTCCCTGGACTCTAGCGGGGCTGTTCTTGCCCCCCATTCTCTCCTTCCTCCCACACTCAGAGTTGGGCTCTTTCAATCTCAGAGACCTGCACCCAAGTCCTGGGAGCAGAAATGACTCTGGGGGATTCAGGTGATTTTACCCAGCCTTTCACCAAGACTTTCCAAGGCAACAGAACATGCAAAGTCAGTGAAAAACCTGCCTGCCATAAACACAACCAACGAAAATGCCATCAAACAGGAGGCGGGAGTCAAGGCAGAATCCATCCTCCCCCCAAAGCAGTCCTGGGATCGCCTGCCCACCCCCTTCCCACGGGGACTCGGGCCCTGCTCCGTCTCACTCACCTTGATCTCCTCGCCCGCGGCCTCCTTGCGGAAAGGGAGGGTGGCGAGGCCTTTGGTCTTGCAAGCCCTGCACACCCTCCAGATGGCTCTCAGGAAGGGCAGTTCCAGGTGGGGGGCCTGGAAGTAGCAAGAGGGAGGCTGTTAGCGGGGCGAGGAGAGCCCCGGGTCCCTGCTGCATGGCAGAGGGCGGGCAGGGCGGGCAGGCGCTACGTTTGCCCACTCCTGAGCTGGCCTCCCTGGAAATGAACCGGTCCCCATTCACAAGGAGGCTTTGAAGAAGAACGGGACCCAAGGGGTCCCTATGCCATGTCCGGGGCCGGCCAAGGCAACGGAAAAGGCCCTGCTCTCTGGAGGAGGACCTTTGCGGGGCTGGGTGTGCGTATGTGTGTTTTTGTGTTACCTTACTGCTCCCATTAAGGTAGCCAGCGACAAGCTCTGCCGGGTCCCTTCCTGTAGGCGGAGGTGCAGAAGCTGCAGAGAGAAGACATGGAGAATACAGGGTGGGGTTTGTGTTTCCTTCCACCGGTCCAGCTTCCCTCCCCCTGAGCCCTTTTGGTCCGGCTTCCAGAGTGGCGAGTGGTTTCCAGAGACCCCACTGTGTTTTTTACGAGTGCTGGAGGAACCTCCCCGCAGCAAAAAACCCCCAAAATGCTTGGAGGGTGGAAAAAATCACCAACGTCTGAAGGCTCAGCGCCGGCTCCCCTTCCTCAGCGGCAAGCAGAGCTGCGTCCAGGCATTTTTGGTTTGTTTTGCTGCAGGTAGGGTTTCAGGAAGGCTGGGGTCTCCCTCGGAGGAAGACGCAAGTCTGGGCCGGCTCTTCAGGCTTTCCCTGCAGCTGCTGCCATGGTGGCCTTGTTTTTTCCTCTCCAGCCCCCCTCCCCACCTGCCCCAGAACCTCCCCGCTGATCAGCTGTTTGGCGGGGAGGCAGGGAAGACGGGCTGCTTTTCTCTCCACCAACGGGGGTTGGGGCTGCCCCAACAAACCTGACCTGACGTCATCCCGTAGATGACGCTGACCGCAACCCCCTACCCCGCCTCCCTAAATCTCCCGCCCACCAACTGGGAGTCAGCGGGCAAGGAGAACAATGGGCGGTAGATTGCCCGCCAGAAGCGGGCACTTGGGAACCCTCCCCCTGGAGAGTCCCCTTACCTGCAGCCTCCTGCCGCTGGCCTTCTGGGGCCACTGGGGCGACTTTCCCCCGGCTGAAGATGGCCCTCAGGCGTTGGAGCCTAGAGGAGAGCACGGAGAGGGTGAGGAGTGGGCCTTGCAGCCTCCTCTGGCCCCCGCCCGCTTGCCCGGCATTCTTGGCACAGATTTGCTGTCCTCTGGATGAATTCCAGCAGGCATCTGATGGGGACTGGCTGGAACCTCTTGCTTGGGGGCTTTGGGTCTGTCCAGGGGCGTAGACTTTCCCATTTCCCGGGGGCTGGGGGGGCTGGGGCTGGGCCAGAGGCATTGCTATGACATTACAGGGAGGGGCCAGTGACATCATAGGGAGGGGCTTCCTTTGCCACTCTCTATGGAGGCAGGGCCATGGGGGATTTACGGAGGGGCTCCTTAGAAATATAGGGGGGCTTCCCAGACGTTTAGGGAGGCTTCAACAAATCATCTTTAGACAGCTGAAATACAACTTTAACTTTTAACTAACAATGCAAAATGTTTCTTTATTTTCATTTTTAAAATTACAGTACAATCAAATATTCTCCGCATCCACTATTACCCCTTCTGCTGCACCCACAAGCATCCTCTCCTGCCCTATTCCACCTATCCTTCCCAATTCCCCTTCACCTCCCCACCCCAATAGTTGGCATGTGTTGGTAGAATGAGTGAACAACTGATCCAGATTGCGTCATCTAGGTACAACCCACTTGTGAGGAAGTAGCAAATCAAAATACTCTGTACTTAAATGACGGATAAGAATATAAGAAAGACCAAGCTGGATCAAACCAAGGCCCATCAAATCCAGCAGTCTGTTCACACCGTGGCCAACCAGGTGTCTCTAGGAAGCCCACAGACAAGACAACTGCAGCAGCACCATCCTGCCTGCTTTCCAGAGCACCTAATGTAATAGGCATGCTCATCTGATCCTGGAGAGAATAGGTATGAAGCATGACTAGTGTCCATTTTTACTAGTAGCCATGAATACCCCTCTCCTCCATGAATATGTCCCCTCCTCTCTGAAAGCCTTCCAAGTTGGCAGCCATCCCTATATCCTGGGGCAGGGAGTTCCACAATTTAACTATGTGTCGTGTGAAAAAATACTTCCTTTGATCTGTTCTGAATCTCTCACCGTCCAGCTTCAGCAGATGACCCCATGTTCTAGTATTAGGAGAGAGGGAGACAAGCGTCTCCCTGTCCACTCTCTCCCAGAGGCGGACCGACATTTTTGGGGCCCTGAAGCTTGAACTGTTATGGGGGCCCTTTGCAACCAGCATCATTAAGGCAACATCCAACAAGGCCCAAAGGGCCCTGCTGCCCTTGGAAGGACCTCGAGGCCCAAATGGCAGAGAACAGGGTGGTGGGGTGGAGTCCTTGCAGATGAGCCATACAGTGAGCCCCTTGCCACCGGCAATGAGGTCTGGGTAACCGCTGTTGTCTTCTTCAGTGGGGTGGTTCTATGGCAGATGTATTGTGTGTGTGTCAAGTGCCGTCAAGTCGCAGCCAACTTATGGCGACCCCTTTTGGGGTTTTCATGGCAGGAGACTAACAGAGGTGGTTTGCCAGTGCCTTCCTCTGCACAGCAACCCTGGACTTCCTTGGCGGTCTCCCATCCAAATACTAACCAGGGCTGACCCTGCTTAGCTTCTGAGATCTGACGAGATCGGGCTAGCCTGGCCCATCCAGGCCAGGGCGGCAGATGTATTAGTTCATTCTTTAATAGAGAGGGAGAGGGTCATCACAAGGGGCTTGTTAGGATAAAGAGGTGAAAATCTCTCCATAGATTTGTACACGGGCATTATGATAGCAGTTTTGTTCTCTATTCCTCCTCTAATTATGGCCAGTATGGAATTTGCCTTTTTCACAGCAGCCGCACACTGGGTTGACATCATCTTTGCGCAAATCACTACAACCCCAAGATCCCTTTCTTGGTCTGTCGCTGCCAGCACAGATCCCATCAGTACATATGTGAAGTGGGGATGTTTTGTCTCTATGCATCACTTTACACTTGCTCACATTGAATCTCATTTGACATTTTAATGTCCATTCTTCCAGTTTGTAGAGATCCTTTTGGAGCTCTTCATAGTCTGATTTTGTTTTAACCACCCTAAAGAATTTGGGATCATCTGCAAACTTGGCCACCTCACTATTCACCCCCAACTCCAGGTCATTGATGAACAGGTTGAAAAGCACTGGTCCCTACCCAGATCCCTGAGGGACCCCACTGCTCACATCCCTCCATCCCTCCACTGCTCCATCCCTCCATCCCTCCATTGTGAGAACAGACCATTTATTCCTACTCGCTGCTTCCTATTTTTCAACCAGCTCTCAGTCTATAAGAGGACTTGTCCTCTTATCCTCTTATCCCATGACTATGAAGTTTGGTTAGCAGTCTTTGCTTAGCAGACTTTGTCAAGAGCATTTTAGAAATCCAAATACACCATGTCCACAGGCTCATTCCTGTCCACATGCTTATTGACACTTTCAATAAAAGGTGAGACAGGACTTACCCTTACAGAAGCCATGTTGGATTTTGCTCAGGAGGGCTTGCCCTTCTATATGCGTGACAATTTTATCTTTAATAATGCTTTCCATTAATTTATTTGAAACAGACGTTAAGCTAACTAGCCTGTAATTTCCTGGGTCCCCCTGGAACCTTTTTTTAATAAATGGATGTTACATTGGCCATTCTCTAGTCCTCTGGTACAGAGGCTGATCTAAGGGACATGCTACATATCATTGTTAGGAGTTCAGCAATTCCCATTTCAGTTCTTGAAGAACGCTAGGGTGAATACCGCCTGGTCCCTGTGACTTGTTAGTTTGCAGTTTGTCTAGATGTTCTAGGACTTCCTGCCTTGTTACCACTATTTGCCCCAGTTCCTCATTCTTCTTCTCCAAAATCTCTGCTCAGAAGAAGGTTTTAAGAAGGGAGCGGTCATGTTGATGGAGGATACGGCTATCCATGGCTACTGGTCTAAATGAATACAAGTCATGATGCATACCTATTCTCTCTAGTATCAGAGGAGGATGCCTATTATTTTAGGTGCTGTGGAACACAGGCCGGACGATGCTGCTGCAGTCGCCTTGTTTGGGGGCTTCCTAGAGGCACCTGGTTGACCACTGAGTGAACAGACTGTTGGACTTGATGGGCCTTGGTCTGATCCAGCAGGGCTTTTCTTATGTTCTTTTCCTATGATACATTCTCAAAGAACTGAATCAATTCCCTATAATTGGAAACCGCTGACTGTAAGGAAGCTTTTCCAACAGTCCACCTAGTGGGGCAAAAGTGTCTCAGAGTTATGTTCTTTGCCTGCTGAAATGGTTTAGAAACACTTTGGGGGCAATAAACCAGAACCCGAAATTTACCTTTTTCTTTTCTTTTCTTTTTTTTGCGCAACCCTATTCACAACATGTGCAAAACAATGAACACATGGTGCTCTTGGCTCCTCATGCTTTAAAAGTGCCCGTACTCCACTGTATAGTACAATGGCCTTACAGGCAAGGTCCCTTACTGATGCTAAAATTGTCAGCAGTGCCTTCCTCAAGATTCAGACAAATATAAACTAGCAAAAAGGAACAAAGCCCCCAAGAATCTTGGGAATTGTAATATTGTGGATTGTGAGGAGTGGGGAATCAAACCCGTCGGTTCTCCAGATCAGAGTCTGCTGCTCCAAACCGCCGTCCTTAACCACTACACCACGCTGGCTCTCAGGTCCTGTGAGTCAAACCCTCAGGCCCCCCTAGTGTAACTCAGCTATTACAGTGTGCCAATTTCCAGGCGCATGATGGGGGTTACCGCACTTGTATTCCCTGCGATGTATTAAGAGTTTGAAAACGTTATAAACAGCTGTGAAGACGTCTTCCAACCATTTATAAGCTGTGGTATCCAAAAACCCTTTTAAAGCGATGTTTTTTACAATATTTTCAAACTCTTCATATATCGCTGGGAATACAAAGTGCGGTAACCCCCCATGTTCTTCCTGGTAACCAAAACCCATGCAAAACAGTACAGCCTCACTTTTGGGATGGCTTTTCTCTAGGGGCCTCGAGGGTGTGGCAGGGAGGGATGACCAACACACCAAAACATAGATGGGAGCATAATAACAATCACTTTGATTTATACCTCACCCTCTCCCGGCCAAAGCGGGATCAGGGTGGCTACCAATGTAGTTAAATATACATCAACATTTGATTACAAAATTAAAAGAATAAAACATTTGAGCACATTCTAAAACATTGAAAACCATTCGAACACGCTAGAATTCCTCTGATTATTTTGGAGCCCAATTATCCCTGTCGGGAGAGATGTTATCATAGTAAGTCTGGATTACTGTACTACCATGCTCATATTCCGTAGTAGCATCCTAGAATCATAGAGTTGGAAGGGACCACAAGGGTCATCTATTCCAACCCCTGCACAGTTCAGGAAATTCACAACTATCTCCCCCACCACACCGCCCAAAGACCCCGACTCCATGCTCCGAAGACGGCAAAAAAAAAAAAAAAAATCCTCCAGGAACCCTGGCCAATCTGGCCTGGACGAAAATGGCTTCCTGACCCCAAAGTGGTGATCAGCACAACCCTGGGCATGCAAGAAAGGGCCACGAGAGCTAAACACCAAATGCAACCTTTCCTGCCCTCCCTCTCATGATCTGCCTAAGGTCACAGAATCAGCAGTGCTGTCAGATGGCCATCTAGCCTCTGCTTAAAAACCTCCAGGGAAGGAGAGCTTACCACCTCCCGAGGAAGCCTGTTCCACTGAGGAACCGCTCTGACTGTCAGAAAGTTCTTCCTCCTGTTTAGCCAGAAACTCTTTTGATTGAATGTTAACCTGTTGGCTCCGGTCCGACCTTCTGGGGCAACAGAAAACAACTCGGCACCATACTCTATATGGCAGCCCTTCAAATACTTGAAGATGGTTATCATATCCCCTCTCCGTCTTCTCGTCTTCAGGCTAAACATACCCAGCTCCTTCAACCTTTCTTCATGGGACTTGGTCTCCAGACCCCTCCCCATCTTTGTTGCCCTCCTCGCCGGGACACGTTCCAGTTTGTCTACATCCTTCTTAAATTGCGGTGCCCAGAACTGAACACAATGCTCTGAGGTCTAACCAGAGCAAGGTAAAGCGATTCTTTCACTTTACGTGATCTGGACACCATACTTCTGTTGATACAGCCCAAGATTGCATTTGCCTTTTCAGCCACTGCATCACACTGCTGACTCGTGTTCAGTTTGGTCTGCTAAGACCTCTAGATCCCTTCCTCACACACTACTGCTAAGACAAGTCTCCCCCATCTATAATTATTCTTTTGATTTTTCCTACCTGAATGAAGAACATTCTATTTATCTATGTTGAAATGCCTTTTATTAGTTTTAGCCCAGTTCTCCAGCCTGTCAAGATCATCCGGTATCCTGGATGGCTTCTTGTGGTCTCTTGTGTCATTTTGTGATTTGTGGTATGGATCCGGGCTCTGACTTCTACTATATTGCCACCCCTCCCAATTTGGTATCCTCTGCAAATTTAATAAGTATCCCCTCTATTCCTTCATCCAAATCTTTTATAGATGCTGAACAACATAGCGACCAGGACAGATGGGGGGGTGGGTGGCCCAATCTATTAGGACATATGAAGAAATGTTAAAGAGAAAATCTGGTAGGGCGCGAAAAGGGAGCAAGGGGGAAGGGAAGAAAGGGGGGAGGGAGGGGAGGGGAGGCAAGGGGAGGCCAGCATGACAATGATACCGTCAAACAGAACCGTACTTACGTTTTGCGGTGTCTAGTCAACATCTTCTGCTACACTACACTACACTACACTACACTACACTACACTATCTAAAACACTACGCTATCTAAAAAAAACCCTCTAAACAATAATAATTAACACAAACAACAAAAACAACCCAATAAAACACCTACTCCTAATATGAAAATTATAAAATGAAAAAACTATATAAGGAAAAGTTAAAACATCAAAAATACCTATAGAAAACACTAAAAACACCTATACACTATGGGAAATTCTGAAAAAAAACTATTTAGAAAAACAAACACCTAACTATTAACTTTTAAACTATAAAAAAACTCTATGTAGAAAGAACAAACAAACCAACTATCACTATCTACTAAATAAACCACACCAAACAAGAAAAACCAACAAGAAAGAACAAACTCACTAACTAACCTATCACTATTTAATCAACCAAACCACACCAAACAAGAACAACACTGCACACCAACACACCAAACAAGAAAAAACACTGCAAACCACACTAACACACCAAACCACTCCCTCTCAATCAAAAACTCCACCGCCTCCAACGCCTCTCTCCAACCCACAGAGCTCCCCAACCGACCCCCGGCCCAGAGCTCCAGCAGGGGGCGATGTCACAAAGGAGGGCGTGTCCCCGTCACTTAGCAACCGGGCTCCACCGAGGCCTAGCTGAGCTGGGGTCTCCCTCCACCTGGCCTGGTTTCCCCGGGCTTTTCAGCCACAGCCAGGCTGGCCAGGTCCCGCTTGGCAACCGGCGGGAGGTTTTGGGGCGGAGCCTGAGGAGGGCGGGGTTTGGGGAGGGGAGGGACTTCGATGCCACAGAGTCCAATTGCCAAAGCGGCCATTTTCTCTGGGTGAACTGATCTCTTATCGGCTGGAGATCAGTTGTAATAACAGGAGTTCTCCAGCTAGTACCTGGGGGTTGGCAACCCTATCCACAGCATGCATTTTCTGTAGAGCGCCGGTGAATGGCTTTGGAGTCTGGAGGGATTTTGCTTTCATGGGGGGGGGGAATGTAGAGAGATCTCGACCCAACGCCGATTCCATAGTGTTTATTGATACATTTATCTAGAATATTTCTATGCTGCCTCTTCAGGTGTCTTGCGATTAAAGCCCACAGTATAAACCACTGGCTGTTAGACATCCGCAGTATAAGATCCAGACAACAGAGCGGAGTATTGAACCCTTTATTCAAGCCTGGGTTAAAAGCTGTGTGTTGGCCTGGCACCTAACGGGACACAGAGTAGGCAAGCATCATTGGGGGGGGGGGTCTCATGCCCTCTCACCTCTGAAAAGCAGTGGGGGGCACAGATAGCAGGGTTTGAGAGACAGATCTGGAAGCCTGAGACCCCTGGAAAGCTGCTGCCAGCCAATGGTGACCTTGATAGACAAATGGACCAACTCACTATCCGGCAGAGTTGTGTGTTCACGCTTGCTCTTGGTGTCATACACCTTTCAAGTCTCTCTAGCCTCCATAGCTGGCTCTCGGAAAGCTCAAGAATGCCCTCCATGGTGTTTCCAGTGATTCTCAGAGTGTTATTATCGCTCTGCACACAAAGCCGGTGGCTTTTTGTGTCCCACCGCTGCTCGGAACGGTGTCAGGCAAGAGGGTTGCCAGCAGGAGATCTCCGACTATAGCTGCAGGCCATGCGACCCCAATAAGGGAAGATATCTTCAGAACATGCAGCTCCGTCTGAAGGAAAGCAGAGAGGGATTTCAGTGGTGTTCAGTGCTGAGACCTAAAATACCTTCTGAGGCTGCATTTAGATCTCATGAAGACACATTTGGGCCTAAGTACACAACGTGTTGGGTATGGGTCTGCCCCATCTCTTGTCAAACAGACATGTGTGGGGAGCTCCAAATGCACAACTTTATTCCCAGTCATGTGCAGGTCCAGTTCGGACGGGGACTGTGGCAGGTGGGGAGACGGGTGAAAGGCTTTCCCTGCCATCCTCTTCCCAACTAGGGTTGTGCAAAACAAAAAACAAAAAACACAGTAAATTTTGGGTTAGGGTTTATTGGGCCCAATTTTTTTTTTTTTTTGGTAAACCCGGAATAAACCGAATACCCATTCTGGTAAAGGGGTATTTCGGCTTTATTTCCAGGGTAACCGGGGGGAAAATAGGTCCTTTATAGTCTATAGGGATGTATTCCTGAAGCTCCTGTGGGGGCATTTTTGGAGGTCAAGTTCCCAAATGTTCAGGGTAGCTTCAAGGGTCTCTCCTTGCATGAACCCCCAAATTTGGTGAAGATTGGGTCAGGGGGTCTGATTTTATGGGGTCCAGAAGGGGTCACAAAGGTGTCCTCTGGATGCCCTTCCCCCATTTTATCCTCACAACAATTCTGTGAGGGCCGTCCGGCTGACAGTGTGTCACTCACCCATGGTAACCCATCAAGATGTCATGGCAAAGTGGGGATATGAACCTGGATCTCCCAGCTCCAAGTCCAAATACCTATTGGAGGGTCATGATGCTGAAGGAAATCACTCGAGTCAAAACTTACAAAACTTGGATGTGATGAAGAATACTGTAGTGGGCCAGCTAAGCTCTGGAAGGCTCCTGACCAGTGTACTGAACCAGTGGTTCAACCTAGCTGCTAAACCAGTATAATGGTTTACATTATGGACTCAGACTAGAGTTCAAGACTCCAGGAAGCGCACTGAGTAACCAGGGGGCAGTTGGTCTTTCTCGGCCTAACCTGCCTAAAGAGCGCTGTTGTTGAAATAAAACTCCATGGAGGAAGGGATGGAGAAAAATAGGATAGATACTCATCAAAGCTGCTTTGGCAGCTGACTGGCAGTTGCTTGTGCAACCATAACCACCGCTGGCTAAAGTCCGTTGTTCGTCAGGGAGGCTCGTGGTAGAGCATTTGCTTGGCATGCAGAAAGTCCCAGGTCCATTCCCAGCATCCCCAGTTAAAGGATAGTAAGAGATGTGAAAGACCTCTAAGACCCCAAAGAGATGCTGCTAGTCTCAGTAGACCATACTGATCTTTCTGGACCAAAAGATCTGTTTTAGTATAACGCAACTGCTGCTGCTGCTGCTGCTGCTGCTGCTGCTGCTGATTCTTCTTCTTCTTCTCTTCATTGAAGATGCTCTGGGGGCCAGGCAATGTATGCTGTTGTTTCTTTGTTCTTGCCTTGTTTGTTTTATGTATTTATGTGTTCCTGTGTTTGTGAACTGTGCTTGTATTTATATCTGTTAATATTTTTTTTTATAAGCAATAAATAAATGAATCCTGGTGGCTTCTTCATTTGGGTACTGGTTCTCAGATCAGTGAGGGGACACTGTTGGGACATTCCACTGATGGTGATCTTGACAGGTGGGGGAGAAGGATGCTCCCTCCTCCAGGGTCCCCTTTCTCCTTGGACTTTGCAAGCCCCTCATCTCCTGGTCTAACATCCAAACGCCTTGAAATGCTCATTTTTGTCAAGCCCAGACGATCTCTTGGTTGCCTTGAAGAGTCTCTCACCAGCAATATTACATTCGAGGGCTGCCAGCTCCAGGCGGGGAAATTCCTGGAGATAAAGCCTGGGGAGGGACCTCAGGGGAATATAATGCCATACAGTCCAATCTCTAGAGCAGCCATTTTCTCCAGGAGAACTGATCTCTCCTCTGGAGTTCATTTACATAAAAACAAACCAATGGTGCTCATTATTAGATCATCGAGACCGCCAAAGGGCCTAATAAGCAATCAGGGTCCCCACATGCTAATTCTAACGGGAGACAGAATAGCCCATGGAGTGGTGAAAGGCTGTGTGTGTGTGTGTGTGTGTGTTGAGGGAGGGGTAGGGTTGCCAGGTCCCTTTTTGCCACCAGCAGGAGGTTTTTGGGGCGGAGCCTGAGGAGGGTGGGACTTCAGTGCCATAGAGTCCAATTGCCAAAGCGGCCATTTTCTCTATCGGCTGGAGATCAGTTGTAAGAGCAGGTGATCTCCAGCTAGTACCTGGAGACTGGGAACTGTAGGGAGGGGGGAGGAAAGGAAAGGAGGGATGAGCGAAAAGGAAAATGCCCATGTCTCGCTGTGAATGCCTGTTGTGTTTTGAAGAAGAGACAATATGTGCAAGGATCAAATGGCTTAATTTCATATTTTTAATTTCCTGGTTTTGTGCTTGTTTTCACAACGTGTAGCCCGTGGCTCACCCTGGATTGTCCAGCAATTTGTCATCCATCCTATTGTCCAGCAATTATGTCATCTGGTCCTTAAAGCAAAGCAATGATGTCATGTGGTCTTTAAACCAAAGGACAAACATGCTCTTTGTTTATAAAGGAAAGCAGGCTACAGTTTGGACTGACTACAGAGCCTCCTGGGGAGGGTGATGGGGAGGCCTGGGGTGTTGATCATGTGTTGTTGTTATTAGGGTGTCCCTGTTTTCACCTGGGCAATGCTGGGAGGCATCCTATTACCAGTGATATGGATCGGCCGATCCCTGTGGTTTACCAGCCTGGGCTGATGCGAAATAACAAGCCACATTATCGACTCCCACAAAAGCAGCTCCCACTCTGAGAGCAGGACACCAGCCTATAGATAGAAACATCCGCTTTCCACCTCTTCTGGTGAGGCATGAACCTCGAAAGGGGGTGTTGCACAGGCACCGATGCTCTCCTGTAAAAACGACCACATCCCATTACCAATCACGGCTCACGGCGCGTCTGTGTCTACCGTCTGCCTTTTTCATTGAAAGAGAAGCAGAATTAGGTTAACTGCTGGATTTGTAACAAGATCGTTCAGATCAGGAATGTTCAACCCCGCTTTTCTCTTCTTCCTCATCTGACTTGCTTTTGATCTCTGAACTGAATAAAAGATTCCCGATGAAAAATAATTTCTTTATTTTAGTTAGACTTTGTTTTTAGAGGAATCAACAATGCTTTACAAGCCCAGAATATAGGGCTGCAACATTTACCTGCTATTCTGCAGTCAGGATTTTGCAATACACCTCTGGTAGGGGCAGCCTAATCCTGAGGGGGCCAATGTAGTATTGATAAAAAATATTGCAGCCACTAAAGTCCTATTTCCTAAAAATATTATAAATCACAGCTTTGATTGGTTATTAAACTCACTGAGTTGTATTTTGGTTATTACATTCACTGAGTTGTATTTAACACAGTCACTCAGTTTTGTATGTACACACGACAGCTTTTAGTCCAGATCAACATAAATATAAAGTGGCTAAAGGTTCCAATCAAGGTTGAACAGTCCAAAATGTAGTAAAGGACTGTTCAACCTTGATTTGGAACCTTATGCCATTTTATATTTATGTGGGTCTGTACTAAAACTTGTCTTTCCCCCCAGGTTTGCCAAGCAGGAAGGGACGGGAAGGGCCAGCCACTGCGAATGTCCCCTTCCTGCTCAGAATTCCCTGCATAAAAAGAAAGAAACTAAACCCTTGGGCGAGAACTCCTGGCCATGCTTCCTTGCGCTTGATGGGCCTTCATTGCTCTGGCAAATAGACCCCAAAGGTCTTGAGCACAACGTGCATACGATAAAATAATTTTAACATTATAGATTATTAAAATGTACAGCAGCAGTAACTTCAAACTCTTAAAATTCTGGAAACGCTTTAACATTAAAATAACAGTTACCAAGAAATGAGTTACTTTATTGGCATAACAATAACTATACTATACTATACAATAACTATACACTAGTTAACAATGGTGTAGCTTGGTCGCGCCTTTAAGGAGACTATTACTATATTTCGTGACACGTTTGATTATTTCTGGGTTAGCATCAGCCAACAGCAATGGGACCCCCCAAGAGTCAGCAGGAAGATGATATCTTGATCAAATGGGCACAATCCAGGAGGCCCAGGGTGTAACCCATGTACAGATGACCTACAAATCGATGTCTCTAAAGTGTTGGAAGTGTAACAAAGAAGTAGGTTCATTTCATTCTATGTGGTGGACATGTGAAAAAGGAAAAAACTTTGGGGACATGATTTATAATGAAATAAGGTTGATTATACAAAACAATATACCTAAAACACCCGAGATGATGCTTGTAAGTATGATACCAGATTCTATTATAACTCAAAGATCCTTTTTGATATGTGCAACCATAGCCGCCAGACTGATATATGCAGCTCAATGGAAATCAACTGAGACTCCAGACAAAAATGGCTGGATACAAAAGATGTTAGAAATGGCGGAAATGGCAAAACTTACAGCTTTGGTAAACCAAAAAGACAATGCTCAGTTTATGGGCGAACGGGAGGTGTGGAGGGCTTACTGTGAGACTGAAACTGATATGGGGAAAGTGTAAGGTTATTCTTTGTTCTATTCCACTGATCAATAAGGTATAGGTAAAAATTGCAATACTCAAATCCTATCTTTATACCGAATAGTTTATTTTAGTTTCTTTTTATTATTACACATAATATTTAATAACCAAGGTTTGTAAATGATATATTATGTTTTTCCTTTTATTTTCTTGGGTTGAAACGAAGAAATTAGTATGCAGTAAGAAGCTATTGGTAGAGATCATATAAAATAACATTAGGATTAGAATTCTAAATGCAAAAAACCAAACAGGCAAATAGAAAGATGGAGGAGGATGGGGAAGTTTTCATTTATTTAATCTCTTGATAATGATGTATTTTCAACAACTATATTTTGATACAAATGTTTATGTAGTTATTTTTGAGTGTGTCGAAAAGCTTATATATGATTTTATGGAAAATAATAAAAATTCTTAAAAAACAAACATTGTTTCAAAGCTGGGCCCATGTCTGGACTGAGCTATCTGTTACATCTCTTTACCATTTAAAATCTTATGTTTATATCTCATTTTTGGTGGTCTGGCTATACGAGCTTTCAGAATTCGTTATTTTTTCCCACCCTATCAACTAAATACAAAATGTTTATCTTTCCCGTACTATCTGTAACTATAACATCCAGTTATACAAACTGATATAACCTCATTGGACTAGTCTATCACAAAACTGACCACTTTTTCATTGTTCTAAGGTATTTCAACAGCCTATGAATTAAGCATATCTGTCATAAAAAGGTGTCCATTTCTGCGTATGGTCACCTTCATCTTTCTTTGTAGCCAACTGGTTAGCTTTGCCACAGATGCATACTCATCCATTTTCTGTTAGTGTTGGGGCATTTCTTTCCAGTTCTTCGCAAACAAAGTCCTTGCAGCTGTCAATCCATATTGGCACAGTTCTTGATTCTTGATTCTTGATTTCTGGTGGAGCCATTCCAAGCAAGAAATATTTAGCTTCTATGTCAAAGTTCATCTGAAACATCTCTTGTAGTTCCACATGAAGCCATCTGTAAAACATCTTATACCAGTTCTCTCTGATGGCTTGTGAACTGGAGAACTTGATTTCAACTTTCCACATTTTTTCCCATATTTGCATCAGAATCATCTCACCAGTGTTTTGCATCCATTTAATTATACAGGCCTTCCCTTGTTCCGGAGCCATCTCTGCGGCTAGTAACATTTTGTAAATCTTTGATAGAAGGTGTTCAGAAGATTTAGTCATCGATTGTTCAAATTCTGTTTGTTTTCTTTCTTTTCCTTTTGATAAGCAATCTAGTCACAGTGCATGTGCAATTTGGTGGTAAGCAAACGGTGAAATTTTCATATTTCCCTCCGTTAATTCTTTTAGGGTTTTAATTTCCCCCTCTTTATTGAGAAGATCTTTATAAGTTAAGAAATCATTTTTTATTATAAATTATCCCGTTAGCTTTGGCACCAATTATCTTCCTTTTCTTCTCTTGTTGTCGGAGTTGGTTGGCTAAAAAACGACCTGGTTTGTTTGCTCTTTCAAAAAACCTTTGCTTGGCATATTTGACTTTTATTTTGATTTCTTCTGTTTCTATCAACTCTATTTGGTGCTTGGTCATCTTGATATCATGTAGGGTAGTTTTGTCTGGTTTGACTTGGACTTTCTTTTCCAGTTTTCTTAATTGATCTTGTAATTCTTTAATTTTCTTCTGTCTTTCTTTTTTCTTTTTGGAGTTCAAGGCTATCATTTTCCCTCTTATAAATGCTTTGCTGGCGTCCCATATAATAAGATCAGACATGCCATCAGTCTTATTTAAAATAAAAAACTCTTTCAGATCATGCTGGCATTGTTCAAGTGTTTGCTTATTCAGCAATATTTGATCATTCAGCCGCCATCTTCTGATCCCTGTTTTACCTCTTAGCAAGGTCAGTTCAATTGGATTGTGGTCTGACAATATCCTGGGTGCAATATGTATCCTCTCCACACTTGTTATCATTGATCTAGAGGCCCAGCACATGTCAATTCTTGAATGTGATTCGTGACGATTTGAATAGAATGTGTAATCTTTTGTTCTTGGATTTTTCATTCTCCATATGTCAATCAAATTAAATTCTTTCATTAGTTTGAGAACACTCTTCGGCAACTTCCCGGATATACTGCTGTGTGTCTTGTCAATCATGGGATTCACAACTGCGTTGAAATCTCCTAAAATTATAATTTCTCCTTGATGGTATTCTGCAAGATTCTTAAACAATGTTTCATAGAAAAATTCTTTGGCAGCATTCGGAGCATAAATATGTGCTATTGTAAAACAAATTCCATCTGATCCAAAAAGGATTAAAATCTGATAACGTCCATCTGGGTCTGCTATATGGGTTTTTACGGTCAGAATTTTCTCATTGATATAAGTGACTAGGCCTCTCTTCTTCACTTGAGCCGATGCGAGATAAGGAGTTCCAAGATGATTTATATGTAGGATTTTCTCATGTTTTTTTTTAATATGGGTTTCTTGAAGACAAATGATGTCTTTCTTTTGCTTTTTTAAGCTGTGAAAAACTCTCTTTCTTTTGTTAGGAGAGTTAAGACCGTTAATATTCAGTGATGTTATCTGTAAATGATTCATGTTGGAATTAAGATTCGGGTCTACAATGCAGCTGCTTGGTCTAATTTGTCTCCTTCTGGTGTCTTCTTATGTTTTCTAAGTTCTCGCTTCTCAAGCGGTTGTTTTTTTGCCTTCTGAGTCGGTTGTGATTTGCTAGGGCCTTCTTCTGGGTTATCTTCGGAATCTTTTGAGGCAGTATCTTCCAAAATTTTTAGTTCTTCAAGTAAATCTTTTGCTTGAAGATGATTGTGGATTGTTCTTTTCCCTTGTGGCAGAGAGATCTCTAAAGAATATGGAATAAGCCAACGAAACCTAATTTGTCGCTTGACCAATTCTTGCTTCAAATCGTTATACTCTTTTCTTTTAGTTAGAACACTTCTTGGAAGATCCGATAAAATTTGTATTGAATTTCCTTCCCAGATCAGTGGGTCGTCTCTTTGTGTCTTAAGCAGCAGATCTCTAGTTCTTTTGTGGACAAATCTCACCAATATATCTCTTGGTTTTTTGTACTTGGTGGCATAAAATGAGTTTATTCTATAACAGAATTCCAAAAGAGTATCATTGTCTTCAAAATCATAGTTAACATGGAGTAGTGTCCTAATATCTGATTCTAGGCTCTCTTTCCCGAAGTGTTCAGGAATCCCGCGAAATTTGATGTTTGAAATTTGATGAGGAAATTGAAAAAATATTTGTGGAGTACTACAAGCAACTTTATTTGAAAGATGACCTGCAAGAACATGAACTCTCAACTTATTTAGCAGAGGCACAATTACCTAAATTATCATTAGAAGAACAAGAGAGTCTAAATCAGAAGATAACAACTCAAGAAATCGTAGATGCCATCAATAATTTGAAACTAGACAAGGCACCCGGTCCGGATGGTATAACACCACAATACTACAAGTTGTTTGAACAACAATTAACTCCGGTTTTACTCTCTCTTTACAACGGGGTAATTGAACATGGTAAGATTCCTCTGTCATGGCAGGAAGCACATATTTCTCTGATTCCAAAAGAAGCTGCAGATCAATATCTTCCTCAAGCTTATAGACCAATATCATTACTGAACATTGACTATAAAATTTTTGTCTCCATAATCACCAAAAGATTTCAAAAATACATTGGTAACTTGGTACATCCAGATCAAACAGGCTTCATCCCAAAGAGATTAATGAGAGATAATGTGAGACTGGTTCTTAGTGCAATTAAACATGCAAAGTCAAAATCATTAAAAACCGCAATGATATTTAGAGACTTCCGGTGGTGCCGTTGGAGAGAGCACTCCATTTCCCCAGGTTGTCCTGGGAGAAATCCAAGTTTGCGTTGTTTTTGGGGGTACATAGATACCCCAATCCGACCCTTGCAAGTGGGTTGGAAAGCAGGAACTCCCTGCAGCCCGCAAACGCGGTTTGACCTCCTAGGTACTCTGAGGGGGCTTTTTTAAGCCCCTCGGAGTCCTAGACGCCGGTCCTGCGAGGGCACTAGGGAAGGACATCGCCAAAACGCAACTTTGGCAGCAAGCTCTACCCTCCACCGCCTTAATACCAACATAAGGACTACATAAAGAAAAGAACCTCACCTCTTGACACCCAAGTGAGTACAAAAGAACTCTTCGTCTACTTACTAGAAATTTGAACAGACGGGAGGCTGATAAGAATATTTCTGGGACCCCCACCCCTCCATAATCCGAACTGAAAAAGTTTGATCTGAGTTAGTCATCGGGATTAGCGACAGGAGCCTTATCGGATCGATCAGCCTAAACCATAACAAAGAGTCGGAAGGATACCTTTTAGACTGACAAGAATTATCACCAATGAGAGGTCCGAAGGAAGGGGAGGGTGATTTCTCTTCCTGATTTTCCGGCGAATTCCTGCCACGTTTGCAGTAAGGGAGTGCCTGGAACGGAAGACTCTCTATAACACCCTCTCTATCATTGGAACTAAAACAACAGGAAGTAGCCGCGGGACTGAATATCCGTCGCACTCGAGTTACTTTCAAATCATTCCTGAAGGAATAACCATCGAGAAGAGGCGATAGAAGGTCTGCAGCACTAGTAACTTCCTGTTTACTTCCTGATTAATCCGATCTAGAGCGACCGAAAAAACTCACTGGTATTTTAAAACTTTAAAATGCAATTTTAAAGCCAATTTCGACTCTTTTCAACCCGAAAAAATTACTAGGCTGATCTTTGAACTATCATCTTTTAACCAGCACCTTAAAGGCCCTGTCGGTGGACATGTATTTTACCAGCTTTTTTTGAATGTAAATGTCTCGACCCCGCTCTGGCTCACTACATAGCCCTGCCTATACTAAATTAAGGGACTCTTTACAAAACTCGACCATGGAAAAAAAGTTACAGGATATGCTAACTAAACAAACTGAGGCAACAAATAAACAGTTTGAACAGATGTCTGCACAGATGGCACAGTTGACTTCTATGATGACAAATCTTGGTCAAGCATCCCAAGCTATTAATCAGAAGTTGGATGTGGTCACTGGAGACTTGAAAGAAGTAAAAACTCAAATGACTGTTATGAAGACAGATATGCAAGCGATGGATGTATCAATTAAGAAAGTGATGGATGAGCACAAGGACACAAAGAAAAAATTAACAAGCCAAGAAAAACAGATTGAAACAATACAAGCGGATCAGATGGCGGCAAAAAATCAAATGGCAATGATGGAGATGAGAGTGAAAGAGACCAACCTTCGTATACGCAATTTTCCAGATATGATGGGAGATAATAAAGAATCTGCAATACCAAATTTGGCCTACTTATTTCAGATAGATGAACAAGAATTAAAACAAGCCATTAATAGAATATACAGGATACCACTACCTGCTAGAATGAGAAGATCTAAGCCAAGAGATTTGATGATAGTGTTCTATGACACCAGAGTTAAAGACAAGATTATGAAGATTCATTATGAAAATCCAGTGTCAGCAGGAGACTCCTCTCTTATACTATTGAAGGATATTCCAAGGCATCTACTTTCACAGAGGAATAACTACAAAGATTTTGTGTCTATACTGAAAGCTAATGGCATCAAATATCGTTGGATTATGCCACAAGGTTTGGCTTTCACCTATAAGGAAGTGAAAACGACAATTCTATCCCAAGCAGATGTGGGGAAATTTTTGAGAAAATATAAAATGGACCTTAAAGAATTACCTGGAGAGAAGGAGGAAGAAGAAGAGGAAGAAGAAGAAGTACAGGGTGCAGAAGGTGGTACTAAACTATAGACTTTTTATTTTGCTAAAAAATACTACATTATGGCAAAAGCAATTTCTTGGAATGTAAATGGACTGAATGAGAAAACTAAAAGGGCCAGAATCTTCAAATATCTACAGAAATATAAATACTCCCTAATTTGCCTACAAGAAACCCATATAGCTTCAAAGCATAAAAAATACTTGGAGAAACAGATGCTTGGACAAGCATTTATTGCTTCTGCTAAAACTAAAACAAAGGGAGTGGTAATCTATGCCCACCCCAGTCTCTGTCCAGAACTAGTATATAAAGACAATGAAGGAAGAATTGTAATTATCAGAACTAAAATATTGGGACAAAGGACAATAGTGGTTGGAATCTATGCACCCAATGAAGGGAAAAAATCCTTCTATGAAAAATTACATGACCTGATAACCCAGTACGCACAAGACCAAATTTTACTGATGGGCGACTTCAATGGAATTATTCTCCCATCTCTGGACAAAAAATCAAAAGCAAAAGATATCAATGATGGATGCTTGCCTAAAACTTTCTTTGCCATGGCTTCAGAATTAGAATTACAAGACATTTGGAGAACAATGAATACAACAGCTAAAGAATACACCTTTTATTCAGCAAGACACGATTCACACTCCAGAATCGATATGATATGGGCCAGTAAATCAATTTTCACGCAACTACGTAAAATTCATATTTTACCTAGAACTTTTTCTGATCACAATCCTGTTACCTTTGATTGGAACAATAAACAAGCATTTAGATGGCGAATGAACGATAAACTTTTAAAAGACAACAAGATACAAAAGGAATTACAAGTTTTAATGAAAGACTTTTTTGAAATTAACCTTAATGGGGAAACTTCTTTAAATACAGTTTGGGACGCATTCAAAGCTGTTCTGAGAGGTTTTATGATACAGAAACACTCGGCCTGGAAGAAGACTCAATTGCAATTTACAAACAACATACTTTGGAATTTACAAAATTTGGAGCAGAAATTGGTAATGGTAACACAGGAAGAGGAGAGAAGAGAAATTCAAATACAGATTTCTGCATCTAAACACCAATTAAATTTGGTAATAATGGAGGAAATGAATAAAAATCTGAAACTTGCTAAACAAAAGTATTTTGAATATGCAAATAAACCAGGAAAATTTTTAGCAACACAACTGAAGGACTCATTTCAAAAGAAGATTATAACAAAAATCCAAACTGCTAAAGGACCAGTTTATTCAACTTCAGAAATTCAGAAAGAATTTGTTTCATTTTACTCTAAGTTATATCAGAAAGAAAATACTCCAAAACAGAAAATAGACAAATTTCTAAACTCAATACAGATGAAAGCTTTGTCAATGACCCAGAGAGAATGTATTGAAGCTCCAGTAACAAGGGAAGAAATACAAGAAGCAATACTGAGACAGAAAACGGATAAAACACCTGGACCAGATGGAATTACTGCACTATTTTATAGAACTTTTAGTGACAATTTAGTTGGATTTTTTGGTTCACTTTACAATGCAATTTTGGACGAGGGAACATCCCCGGAGACTTGGTCACACGCATTTATATCACTGATACCCAAAGAAGGAAGAGATCCAGAAAAAACATCTAATTACAGACCTATATCGCTCTTAAATGTGGATTACAAAATTTTTGCTTCGGTTTTGGCATGTAGGATAAAGCAATTTATTAAGGATCTTATACATGAGGACCAAGCAGGTTTTATACCAGGAAGGCAAATAAAAGACAATGTAAGAATTTTACTAGATTCACTGGAATATTATGACCATAATATTCAACAAACTGCGGCTTTTGTATTTTTGGATGCAGAAAAAGCCTTTGATATGGTCTCTTGGAACTTTTTGAAACGGATTTTGGATAAATTGAATTTTGGAGATCGTTTTCAGAAAGGTATATCGGCTATTTATACCTCCCAACAAGCTAAAATTTTGGTTAATGAATCAATGTCAGATAACTGCCAAATCACGAAAGGGACTAGACAGGGATGTCCCTTGTCTCCACTTTTATTTTTGTTGGTGTTGGAACCGCTATGTGTGAAACTAAGAAGTATGGAGGACATCCGCGGGCTAAGAATTAAAAAACATGAATTTAAGTTGAGAGCATTCGCGGATGACCTACTGCTAATTTTGGAAAACCCAACACAGTCAATGAATATACTTCAGGAGACTTTGGATGATTTTGGAAAAGTATCAGGCTTTAAAGTGAATCAAGAAAAAACAAAGATAATATTTAAAAATTTATCGGAAATACAACAACAGGAATTTATATCATATACTGGCTGGGAGAAAGCTAACAAAGTTAAATACCTGGGAATTTGGATCACTGCAAAGAATAAAGATCTGTTAACCAACAATTACCTCAAGTTATGGGGTAAGATTAAAACTGATATGATTATATGGTCAAACAAAAAATTGTCATTAATGGGACGTATCTCAACGATCCAAATGAATGTCTTACCGAGGATGCTCTTCTTATTCCAAAATTTACCAATAATATCACAAACAAAATATTTTGAAACTTGGAGGAAAGACATTTCAAACTTCATCTGGCAAGGAAAAAAACCAAGGACTGCTTATAAATACTTGGTGGATCTAAAAACTAGAGGAGGTTTAGCACTGCCTAACTTTCAACTCTATGCTGAAGCGGTAGCTTTAGTATGGCTAAAAGACTGGATGAATTTGTCAAATGTACGTTTGCTAGACTTGGAAGGTTATAATAACTTAAGTGGATGGCATGGTTATTTGTGGTATGATAAAATTAAATTACAAGCAACATTCCGTAATCATATAATCAGGTCCTCTCTACTTCGTATTTGGATGAGATATAAACACATTTTGGAACCAGAAACACCGATGTGGATATCGCCCCAAGAAATGCTAACTTTGCGCCCACTTAGACCAGACAAATTTATTACTTATCAAGATCTAACTAATTGGGAAGGAAAGAAATGCTCACTAAAAGACTTTCAACTGCTTAAGGATGATTTACAATGGCTTCAATATTACCAAATCAAATCAGTTTTTGTACAAGATGCAAAAAAAGGTTTCTCTAAAGAAAAATCTCCTTTTCAAAGGATTCTACTAGACAATAATACAAAGCTGATTTCTAAAATGTATAATCTCCTTTTAACAATATACTGTGAGCAGGACACGATTAAACCAACTATGATCGATTGGGCTCAAAATGTGGGACATGATATTGTTTTAAATAAATGGGAAAGATTATGGTCTAAAGATTTAAAAGGAATAAAAGCACAGTCAGTGCGAGAAAACATCTATAAAATGATGTATAGATGGTATTTAACACCCAAGAAAATTGCAAAGATTTATAAAACGATGTCCCCTACTTGTTGGAAATGTAACAAAGAAATTGGTTCCTTTTATCACATGTGGTGGACCTGTGACAAAGTCAAAGACTTCTGGGACATGATTTATAACGAATTGAGATTAATACTACAAAAGAATATATCCAAAACACCAGAAATGATGTTATTGAGTATGATTCCAGACGACTTAGCAACACAAAGAACCTTTTTGATATATGCCACAACAGCTGCGAGACTGCTTTATGCAGCGAAATGGAAAGGGCTAGAAACTCCAGAGAAAAAAGACTGGATTGTTAAAATGTTTGAAGTGGCAGAAATGGCAAAACTCACAGCTATTCTAAATGAAGAAAATGACGTTCGGTTTTTGGGGGAATGGGGGGCGTGGATGCAGTATTGTGAATATGAGTTAAAATTGGGAAGAATGGAAGAATATTTTCTAATCTGATCCAGAGGATTATTTTTGATTTTTTTTTATATTGAATAAGCATAATTATATTTACTAACAGATTATGGTTTTTTATATATGGTATTGATATTTTATCAAGATTAGATTACCTATGACGGGAGGAACTTTTTATTAAGAGGCAGATAGAGGTGATAGGGAAGTCAAAAAATTTTCCATTTCTTTTTTTTCTTTTTTCTTTTCTCTTTTTTATTATATGATATGGAATTATAACAACTTTAGGTTAGAATTGAAATTCGATATTGTTATAGATGTTGTTTAATGCAATGGAAAATTTCTATCATAAAACCCAATAAAATTTATATATAAAAAAAAAAAAAACCGCAATGATATTTCTAGATGCAGAAAAAGCTTTTGATAACGTTTCCTGGCACTTCATTTCTAAAACATTACAACAAATGGATTGTGGAGAAACTTTCCTTAAAGTTTTCAACATGATATATTCGGCTCAGAGAGCTCGTCTATTGATCAACGGTTCGCTGTCGACAGAATTTGACATTACAAAAGGTACAAGACAAGGCTGTCCTCTTTCTCCACTTCTATTCGACTTATCAATGGAGGTCCTTTCAAACTACATAAGAAATGACCCAAAAATTAAAGGTTTAACAATAAAAAATGAAGAACACAAAATTAAAAGCTATGCAGACGACGTTGTCCTAATTTGCCAAAACCCTGAACAAACACTTCCACATGTTTACAATCATCTTATTGAATATGCAAAATATTCCGGTTATAAACTTAACAAAACGAAGACGAAAATTTTGACTTTCAACTTAACAACCGATGAAGATAAGCATATTGAAGATATCATTGAATGTCGAATTACTAAAGAATCAGTGAAATATTTGGGTGTTAACATATCCTCACAAAATAATACACTTATAAGGTTAAACTACTTGAAAATTTGGGGAGAAATAGAAAAAGATTTGAGCTTATGGTCAAAAATGAATATCTCATGGATAGGAAGGATATCGACAATAAAGATGAATGTGCTTCCTAGACTAAATTTTTTATTTCAATTTTTGCCGATTGACATCCCCGATAGGACACTAGAAAACTGGCAAAAACAAGTCAACCGATTTGTTTGGAATGGAAAAAAACCGAGAGTCAGATTCAAAGTCCTTCAAGATGAAAAGAAAAGAGGAGGGCTGGCATTACCTAATCTTAAATTATACTACCATGCTGCCTGTTTAACTTGGATAACAGAATGGATAAAACATCCCAAAAACCGGCATGTTATTTTAGAGCGGGCGGATTTGGGACAAGGTTTCCATAAAGTTTTGTGGGATTCCAAAACTAAAATCCAAAAAAACAAAGTACTAGAAGATTGTGATGTCAAAACAGCGTTATTGAAAGTGTGGAAAAGATACAAAAAGAGAATAAGCCCTTCTCCGCCATCCATAATGTCTCCAACCGAAGCTTATCACGATAATGTTAAACTGAAACCGGGTGTCCACTTCACTTACAATGATATGATAGAGTCTACGGGAGAAATTAAGACTATGATCAAACTTCAAGAAAAATTTCAAAAGCTGAATTGGTTAACTTATCTACAATTGAGGTCCAATCTGCAAAAAGACTGTCTATACCCTCAACCATTTCGCGAATTAACAGAATTTGAGCAGTTAATATCTAAAAATGATTCACACGTATTAGGGAAAATTTATAAGCTTCTCCTGAAATACGATACAGAAGAAGAACAAGTGAAAACAAATATGATAAAGTGGATGCAAAATTTCGGAGAAATGATCAATATGGACATATGGGAAAAACTTTGCACTACTGAATTGAAATATACTGTCTGTCAAGAAGTGAAAGAAAATTGGTATAAAACTTTTTACAGATGGTATCTGACTCCAAATATGCTTTCCCAGATGACAATTCCAGGGAAAAAAGGTGCATGTTGGAAATGTCAAGTGACAGACGGCTCTTACTTTCATGTCTGGTGGACATGTCCAAAATTACAACTATACTGGAAAAGAATTCATCGAGAATTACAGTTGATGTTAGATATGAAGTTTACACTTGATCCCAAATCTTATCTACTCAATTTAGTGCCGCCAAACTTACCTTCGAAATCGCATGACGTTTTCAAATATGCTACAACAGCTGCCAGAACAGTGTTAGCAAGAACCTGGAAACAAACTCATATACCTGAAATTGACGCTTGGAAAGAAAAACTTTTGGAATATGCAAGTATGGCTAAAATGACTTTTGAATTAAATCCTAAACCTAGCGAACCTACTGAGCAATTTAAGGAGAAGTGGGCGTCGTTTTATACTTACATAAGAGGTAGCTAATCAAAACGAAATATGTTTAAGCACCCATAACAAACTTTGCATCATATTTTCTTACATTAATCAACTGCTAAGTAGAATATAAATTTTTAAATACGAGAAATCAATCAGACTCAAGCTTAACAAATTAAAGAAACTTTGTAATTATGTTTTATTCAGAAATCATTTTATAATACTGTATTGTTTTTATAAAAATAAAGTTTACCCCGTCCCTTTTTTCCTTTCTGTACCCTCCAATTATATAAATTAAAAAAAAAGATATCATTTTTTAGTCTGGCTGTAGAGTCCATATATGCCTCAGTCAAGGAAATCAGCCCCGGTGGAGATAAGGAGGAGGAGGAGGAGGAGGAGGAGGAGGGGCACTCCTGCGTCTATCTAGTTAAGGTCATCTGGATGGGAGAGAAGACAGACAGACAGACAGACAGACCTTTGTGTTGGCTGTCCAGGATTTGACTACACATCTGAAATACAGGGAAGAATTGCGTCTGGACTGTGTGTTGCAAGGTGGGGTCCCAAACCAGGCAGGCAAGCCTGCAATGTGTGCCAAGGGGCTTTCTCAGAAGGAGCCCCTCTTTGGCCTGTGGAAAGGCTGACATTTCAAGACCCACCAGCGTCTGACCTGGTCTCTTGCAGTCCTATTTCAGCCTATTTCAGGAGTCCTCAGACCGCTCCGCAGCAGCTGAGGGGACCGAGGATGGGCCTTGGTTTGGAGCAGGAGCAGCTCTGGCCCCTCTTGTGGCTCTGGGGACCCCCCTGCTTCCCCGCCCTCTTTTCTGTGGAAACGGGCCTTACCTGCCCTTGCAGGAGTGCCCCGATGTCCCTGGGTACCTCCCTGCCCTTCCACAGCTTGTAGAGGAGGGCAGAGAGGTTCATCCTGGCGTCATCTTCCTGCAGAAGAGAGGGAAAAGCCCCCAATGATTCAAGCCCTCTTTTCCTCTCGGCAAACGGCTGGGATGTCTGCCTCCATCTCACTCTCCCCCCCCACTTACTTCACCCCACTGCTCACCTCCTCCTCCTCCAACAGTTCCTGTGCCCGGCCCAGGAGGGAATACAGGATTACCAGGCTTCCCTCCCTCACCCAGTCCTGGGCCAGGCACGACACGTTCTCCCAGGCTGCCCTGGCGAAAGCGATCCTCTGCTGGGGGGTGAGGTGCGGCCAGAACACCTGAAATCAAGAAGTCCTCCTTTTAGTCCTCTCCCGCCCTGCCCCAACTGAAGCCGCAGACGTGGGACCACTCTGGCCTCTCTCCCTCTGGATCGCCTGGCTCCTGCCTTCCCTGGTCCCCGGGCTCCTCCCCTTTCCAAACGGAGACCGGAGACTCTCTGAGGCGGCAACCCATCTCTTTGGACCCTTGGAGGGTCCATGGAATTGATAGAAGAAGGACCCTTGAAGGGTGGCCTTCCGAAGGCAGAGGGAGAGTGCTATCTCTCTCTTCACACCGCTGCCCAGAGAATCCCCGCGGGGGGGGGGGGGAGGCTCCCAGCTTCCCTGGACAGGGAGGGCAATAAACCCCCCTTTCCCCAGCCTGTTCCCTTTCCTGAGGATGCCTTTCCAGCCCCCCCTTACCTCACCCACACGGACCAAATGCCGGTAGCCCTCCTTCCAGGGCTGCCCTGGGTCCACTTCCCAGAGGGGCTTTTTGTTCTGGCCTGTGAGCCCTGAGGAGAAGAAAGGGCTGACGTTGGTTTCCTCACAAAGAACAGCGGTGCTTTCTTCTTGCCATCTGGCTTGGGGCCTCTCTCTTGCCTCAGGATGGGAACTGTCTCTGAGACCCCACCCTCGGCCTGACTTGGACCCCCCTTCCTGTCTCGACGTGGCAGTGTCTTCCCCCCAGACTGGCGAAATCAAGCTTCTCAGAGGAGAATTCAGCCCCTCAGAGGAGAATTCAGCCTGCGAAGATGTTCAGGGAGGAGGTCTACAGCAAGAACTGGGACCACTGCTTGTCACTGGCATCAGGAAGGAGGTGACTGGGCGCTGAGAAAGGCCAGGGGTCCCATCCTGCCCAGTGAACTTACCCCTCTGGGACAGCAGCATGCTGTGAAGCTGGCCCATGGTCTCCCTGGCCTGTGCCCGGATGCCGGCTTGCGGGTCGGCCAGGGAGACGGCCAGCTGCACCACTACGTGACCCAGGGCAGCGTCCTGCATCTAGAGGAAGGAGAAGAAGAGGAACGGCTTAGTTCTCCACGGGAGCTCTGGACCGCCTTCTCGGTTCTAGGTCCAGTCTCTCCCAGAAGATCCACCCCACAGGCTCCCTTTCCTAGGAACTCTCTGAGGACTTGGCCGCAATCCTTCAGCCTCCGTTTCCTTGGCCCCAAGTTCTGCCCCTCCACCCTCTAAACAGTAACCTTTCTGCCAGAATTGAGGGCTCACTGAGGAGGAGGAGGAGGAGGAGGAGGAGGAGGAGGAGAAGATGATGAAGAAGAAGAAAGTGCATTGAAAGTGCATTATTTGGGCTGTGTGAAAGTGCCCTAATTAAATTTCTGGTAGGGTAGAAGAAGAAGAGTTGGTTTTTATATGCCAACTTGTAATATTAGTAATAGGTAATAATTACTAATAGTACTAATAGTACTAATAGTTCCTAATAGTACTAATAGGTATTAATAGTACTGCTAATAGGTACTAATAGTTCTAATTAGATACTAATAGCCTTCTCTCAAGTTATAGAGCATTGTAGCTCTATAGCTAAACCGATACGTAAAATCACCTCTGAAGCATCGACCTGGTTTGTTTATGAATGTTTAGCTCAAAAAAGGAATTTACGGTCGATATTTGGAAACTTTAGGAAAGGAGGCCAAATAATCGATATGGAGCAATATTTATCGCTAAAAAAAGCTTATCAGGAACTATTGGCTAACAAAAAGAAAGCCTATTATCAAAAAAGATGGGACCAACTTTTTTTGTCTCTGAAATCAAGAGACTGTAAAGTCTTTTGGAGAACAATTTCTTGTTTGTTAAACAACAAACCCTCCTCTGAGTCCAATATTGCCCCCCAAGTATGGGTTGATTATTTTTCCAATGTCTTTGGCTCTGCTGTGGTCCCTCCATTTGATCATGAGGAAATTATTCCCTCAAATCTCTCTCCATGGCATGTAGTAAGTTGGGAGGAAATTATGACACTAATTTCTAAACTAAAAACCGGTAGAGCAACGGGGCCAGATGGGCTCCCTGTCGAACTCTTTAAGAAATATGCTGACTGGTGGGCTCTCCTATTAGCCAGTCTTTTTACATCAATTGACCATTATGGTATCCTTCCCGAATCATGGCTGAACTCAGTCTTCATGCCAATTTACCAAAAGGGAGACCCTAGTCTACCGGGAAACTACCGCCCTATTAGCTTGCTATCAGTACTGGGTAAGTTATATGCTAGACATCTTAAGATCCGCCTTTCGGAGTGGTCTCAAGCTAAACCCATTATTGGCCCAGAGCAAATAGGATTCACTAAGAACAAATCATCTCTGGATCACAGTCTCGTCTTATCCTTCCTTGTGGAAAAATACATGAAGATGGGGGGGAGGATTGTTTGTAGCTTTCATTGACCTAAAAAGTGCTTTTGACTCTATTTCTAGAGAGAAATTGTGGGACAAACTGTCAAAATTAGGAATTGACCCCAGGCTGCTAATACTTCTAAAGAAATTACACTCAAACACCACTTGCCAAGTTAAATTCTCACCCAATGGTGGTCTGACTAACAACATTTTAATTCAAAGAGGTGTTAAACAGGGGGGTGTTTTAGCTCCACTGCTTTAAATATTTTTCTTTCTGATCTAGCACAATCATTAGATTCAGTCAATGGCCATCCACCTAAATTAGGGTCCCAGTCTTTACCTCTACTCCTCTATGTAGACGATACCGTCATTCTCTCTTATACTAAAGTAGGCCTACAATGATATTTAGATGCTTTTAACAATTATTGCCAATTGGAGGAAGCAAGCAAGATGGCGTCTCGTTAGGAGCTCCGGTACACTCTCTCCGCAAGTGAAAACTTTTATCTTCTCTTTTTACAACTTTTAACTATCTGAGGGTGTTTTAACTATCAATTATTGCCAATTGAACCTACTTTTTATTAATCCCTCCAAATCAAAGGTAGCGGTGTTTTCTAAAAAAGGGTCTTTATATAAATGGCATATTGGGAAGGATCCAATCGAACAAGTTAAAAGCTATACGTATTTGGGATTACTTATAACTATAACCTCAATTGGTCTGTATATCGACATAACACTATCAAAGCTACCAGGATTTTCTTAAACTAACTTAAGCAATTTTTTTCCGCGAAAGGGAATCAATGTGTCCCCGCAGTGATCAAAATCCTGAACATAAAAATACTCCCCCAATTTCTGTTTGGTGTTCCCTTGTGGATTGGAACCTTTAATCAAGAAATGGAGAACCCCCAAGCCATATTTTCTTAGACAAATACTGGGGATACCTAAATGTGTTTCATATTTTACAATTTGCCTCGAAATCGGGCAAAATTGGATTACCACTAAAGCTTGGATTCAAACAATAAGATATTGTCTCAAATTATATTTTCAAACTGACCCAGGTCCCCTTTTAAATCTTTTGAAAAGTGAACTTCACTACTCTTCATGGGACATATTAATTAGATCTAAACTTGGTCAAACTGGAATTGATTTAAATAACCTTACTCTAGACAATGAATCTTATATTTTTTAAAAAATTAAACTACGTCTCCTGGATGTAGAACTGCAGAATCTTAACCCAGCTCTACCCTTCATCTGTTCTCCTGCGGCTTTAGGCCTTAATAACGACTTGGGCAAAATGGCTAGGGATTTGGATAATATAGAGGTACCTTCTCAGCACCGCGTTTTTTTTATTAGCTAGGGTTAACGCATTCCTATCTAGGATGCTCTCAGGCCGATCTCTTCAGATCACCAGGCATGAAGACTTATGCCCATGTGGTTTAAGTGTGCTTGATACAATGGATCACATCCTCTTAGATTGCCCCCTTTATGTGTCTCAAGGCGGCGTGGAGGCCAGAGACCCAGTCCTCAGCGTCACTTTCCAAAAGGGAAGAAAAGGAGCTGGGGCTGCCCCATTTCTCTTGCTCGGCTCTGTGGCCCTAGGAGCCGAGTAGGGTTGCCAGCTCTGGGTTGGGAAATAGCTGGAGATTTGGGGGGCAGAGCCTGAGGAGGGCGGGGTTTAGGGAGGAGAGGGACGTCAATGTCAAAGAGTCCAATTGCCAAAACGGCTCCTTTCTGCAGGGGAACTGATCTCTAGTGGCTGGAGAGGCTGGCAACCCTAGAGCTGAACCCTACAAACTGGAGAGGTGGGGGGGGGGGAGGCGCTTACCTTAAAGGAGGGCAGACGGCCTACAAAGCGCAGCAGGGCGCTGCAAGCAGAGACAGCCCGGGATCTGGCAGTGGGACAGCTAGTGTGCATCCAGTAGGCGAGGTGCTGTGGAGGTGGGAACAGAATGGTTGTGGGAGGCAGGAGAAGGTCAGGCTGAGCCCTCCTCCCTCAAGGCCCTTTGGCCATGCCCCCCACCCCCCGGGGAAGAAGCAGCCTGCTTTGATGCTGGCTATCAGACCCCTACAAACCCTCAAGAGTGCCCAAGAAAAAACATAGAAAATATTGTTACTTGGGGGTCATCAAGCAACCGATGAAGCTGACAGCATAAACGGAGCACAGCTTTTATCCAGAGAGCCCATCTTCTTGATCTACCTCTTGCCGGGGGTCTTCTGGAGACTATATGTACCTGACCTTCTTGGCTTTTTTTCCCCTTGACAGAAGAACATCTATCCCTTTACAACATAAACGCGGACTTACCTGTTGAACTCTCGGGTTTGCTTTCAACTCCGTAGGGGGTTGGGTTTTTGCACTTTTGCGCTCATTATCTTTATATGTAATTTGCTTTCTTGTCCCATTGATTCACCAGTTGTGACTTTAAGACTCACAAGACTTTAAGACTCATAAGACTTTATAGCGTAGTGTTGTTTTGTTGTGATGGCGTGACAGCTTGCACAACCCTGTTTTGTTTGATTTTGCTTATGGCTATCATAGCCCTGGCATGGTGGTGTCCCTGAGCAGCCAGTGGAGATGGGGCCCCTGTGGGGCTGCCGTGGGGTTGCTGCTAGCCCGAGGTGCTACTTCCTCCCTGCCAGGCTCCCGTCTGCATCCCCAGCCTCCCAGGGGACCTCCATTCCCCTACTTCTTGTCTCCTCCACACTTACTTCCAGGAGGCCCAGTAGAAGTGTCGAGGACGGGTCCTCTTGAAGCATCGCCCTGAGCATGCGCTGCAGGCCTTCTTCCGCTTTTTCTTGCAGAGCCTGAAAGACAGATGGAGCTGATGTGGGGCGGGCTGAACCCCCCGCCCCACAGAATGTCTTGACGGCCAGCCTGGCGCTCTCCTGCTGCAAGCGGGCCCATGCATTCGGGACCCAAAGAGGGGCCATCATCACGGCCTCGGGCCCCGCAGGACCAGCAGGCCTCTTGCCACACTCTTGACAAGGCCCTGGGCATTTAGAGTACCTGGCGCTGGGGGTCCTCTCGGCCGGGCCTCCCACTGAGCACAATCCGCAGAGCCCAGGACAAGATCGAGCTCCTGAGCTCTGTGCCCAGGGGAGGCTGGAAGTGGCTGTCAGGATGGAAAGGCAAGGATCAGACTTCGTGCAGCAAAGGAGGGCTAGTCTTCCCCAAACCCTGTGCGCGGTCCCTGGGCCACCACGCTTCCCCACAGGCCACAAACATGTAAACTCAGAGCAGCAGGTCCTGCTGGAGGGGAAGGAGGGGTGGTGACAGCAGTTTAGCCTCTCCAATAGAAAAGGAGTCTCCAATGATGGTGGAAGGAAAACAGGGATGGATCCTGAGGCAGCCTGTTCCTTTCAGGGATCAGTGGCTCTCTCCCCTTTCCCGGCTCTGCCCCCCAAGGTCTCCTGCTTCATCCACTCTTCACAGAGCTCCCATCCGCCTGACTGCTGTGGACTGAGGTTCCCTAGACAAAAGGTGTACCTGAGAGCACGCAAGCTTTTCATTGCCATGAGGAAGTTCTCGGACAGTTCGAACAAGGAATCCTCCATGATTTCCTGGGAGAGACGGAAGGGCAAAACAGAGGGGTCAGCGCTCCCTGGACTCTAGCGGGGCTGTTCTTGCCCCCCATTCTCTCCTTCCTCCCACACTCAGAGTTGGGCTCTTTCAATCTTAGAGACCTGCACCCAAGTCCTGGGAGCAGAAATGACTCTGGGGGATTCAGGTGATTTTACCCAGCCTTTCACCAAGACTTTCCAAGGCAACAGAACATGCAAAGTCAGTGAAAAACTTGCCTGCCATAAACACAACCCACGAAAATGCCATCAAACAGGAGGCGGGAGTCAAGGCAGAATCCACCCTCCCCCCAAAGCAGTCCTGGGATCGCCTGCCCACCCCCTTCCCACGGGGACTCGGGCCCTGCTCCGTCTCACTCACCTTGATCTCCTCGCCCGCGGCCTCCTTGCGGAAAGGGAGGGTGGCGAGGCCTTTGGTCTTGCAAGCCCCGCACACCCTCCAGATGGCTCTCAGGAAGGGCAGTTCCAGGTGGGGGGCCTGGAAGTAGCAAGAGAGAGGCTGTTAGCGGGGCGAGGAGAGCCCCGGGTCCCTGCTGCATGGCAGAGGGCGGGCAGGCGCTACGTTTGCCCACTCCTGAGCAGGCCTCCCTGGAAATGAACCGGTCCCCATTCACAAGGAGGCTTTGAAGAAGAACGGGACCCAAGGGGTCCCTATGCCATGCCCGGGGCCGGCCAAGGCAACGGAAAAGGCCCTGCTCTCTGGAGGAGGACCTTTGCGGGGTTGGGTGTGCGTATGTGTGTTTTTGTGTTACCTTACTGCTCCCATTAAGGTAGCCAGCGACAAGCTCTGCCGGGTCCCTTCCTGTAGGCGGAGGTGCAGAAGCTGCAGAGAGAAGACATGGAGAATACAGGGTGGGGTTTGTGTTTCCTTCCACCGGTCCAGCTTCCCTCCCCCTGAGCCCTTTTGGTCCGGCTTCCAGAGTGGCGAGTGGTTTCCAGAGACCCCACTGTGTTTTTTACGAGTGCTGGAGGAACCTCCCCGCAGCAAAAAACCCCAAAAATGCTTGGAGGGTGGAAAAAATCACCAACGTCTGAAGGCTCAGCGCCGGCTCCCCTTCCTCAGCGGCAAGCACAGCTGCGTCCAGGCATTTTTGGTTTGTTTTGCTGCAGGTAGGGTTTCAGGAAGGCTGGGGTCTCCCTTGGAGGAAGACGCAAGTCTGGGCCGGCTCTTCAGGCTTTCCCTGCAGCTGCTGCCATGGTGGCCTTGTTTTCTCCGCTCCAGCCCCCCTCCCCACCTGCCCCCGAACCTCCCCGCTGATCAGCTGTTTTTCAGTCAGCTGTTTGGCGGGGAGGCAGGGAAGAAGGGCTGCTTTTCTCTCCACCGCCGGGGGTTGGGGCTGCCCCAACAAACCTGACCTGACATCATCCCGTAGATGACGCTGGCCGCTACTCCGAACCCCGCCTCCCTAAATCTCCCGCCCACCAACTGGGAGTCAGCGGGCAAGGAGAACAACGGGCGGTAGATTGCCCGCCAGAAGAGGGCACTTGGGAACCCTACCCCTGGAGAGTCCCCTTACCTGCAGCCTCCTGCCGCTGGCCTTCTGGGGCCACTGGGGCGACTTTCCCCCGGCTGAAGATGGCCCTCAGGCGTTGGAGCCTAGAGGAGAGCACGGAGAGGGTGAGGAGTGGGCCTTGCAGCCTCCTCTGCCCCCCGCCCGCTTGCCCGGCATTCTTGGCACAGATTTGCTGTCCTCTGGATGAATTCCAGCAGGCATCTGATGGGGACTGGCTGGAACCTCTTGCTTGGGGGCTTTGGGGTCTATCCAGGGGCGTAGACTTTCCCATTTCCCGGGGGGTGGGGGGGCTGGGGCTGGGCCAGAGGCATTGCTATGACATTACAGGGAGGGGCCAGTGACATCACAGGGAGGGGCTTTCTTTGCCACTCTCTATGGAGGCAGGGCCATGGGGGATTTACGGAGGGGCTCCTCAGAAATATAGGGGGGCTTCCCAGACGTTTAGGGAGGCTTCAACAAATCATCTTTAGACAGCTGAAATACAACTTTAACTTTTAACTAACAATGCAAAATGTTTCTTTATTTTCATTTTTAAAATTACAGTACAATCAAATATTCTCCGCATCCCCTATTACCCCTTCTGCTGCACCCACAAGCATCCTCTCCTGCCCTATTCCACCTATCCTTCCCAATTCCCCTTCACCTCCTCACCCCAATAGTTGGCATGTGTTGGTAGAATGAGTGAACAACTGATCCAGATTGCGTCATCTAGGTACAACCCACTTGTGAGGAAGTAGCAAATCAAAATACCCTGTACTTAAATGACGGATAAGAATATAAGAAAGACCAAGCTGGATCAAACCAAGGCCCATCAAATCCAGCAGTCTGTTCACACCGTGGCCAACCAGGTGTCTCTAGGAAGCCCACAGACAAGACAACTGCAGCAGCACCATCCTGCCTGCTTTCCACAGCACCTAATGTAATAGGCATGCTCATCTGATCCTGGAGAGAATAGGTATGAAGCATGACTAGTATCCATTTTTACTAGTAGCCATGAATACCCCTCTCCTCCATGAATATGTCCCCTCCTCTCTGAAAGCCTTCCAAGTTGGCAGCCATCCCTATATCCTGGGGCAGGGAGTTCCACAATTTAACTATGTGTCGTGTGAAGAAATACTTCCTTTGATCTGTTCTGAATCTCTCACCATCCAGCTTCAGCAGATGACCCCATGTTCTAGTATTAGGAGAGAGGGAGAAAAGCGTCTCCCTGTCCACTCTCTCCCAGAGGCGGACCGACATTTTTGGGGCCCTGAAGCTTGAACTGTTATGGGGGCCCTTTGCAACCAGCATCATTAAGGCAACATCCAACAAGGCCCAACGGGCCCTGCTGCCCTTGGAAGGACCTCGAGGCCCAAATGGCAGAGAACAGGGTGGTGGGGTGGAGTCCTTGCAGATGAGCCATACAGTGAGCCCCTTGCCACCGGCAATGAGGTCTGGGTAACCGCTGTTGTCTTCTTCAGTGGGGTGGTTCTATGGCAGATGTATTGTGTGTGTGTAAAGTGCCGTCAAGTCGCAGCCGACTTATGGCGACCCCTTTTGGGGTTTTCATGGCAGGAGACTAACAGAGGTGGTTTGCCAGTGCCTTCCTCTGCACAGCAACCCTGGACTTCCTTGGCGGTCTCCCATCCAAATACTAACCAGGGCTGACCCTGCTTAGCTTCTGAGATCTGATGAGATCGGGCTAGCCTGGCCCATCCAGGCCAGGGAGGCAGATGTATTACTTCATTCTTTAATAGAGAGGGAGAGGGTCATCACAAGGGGCTTGTTAGGATAAAGAGGTGAAAATCTCTCCATAGATTTGTACACGGGCATTATGATAGCAGTTTTGTTCTCTATTCCTCCTCTAATTATGGCCAGTATGGAATTTGCCTTTTTCACAGCAGCCGCACACTGGGTTGACATCATCTTTGCGCAAATCACTACAACCCCAAGATCCCTTTCTTGGTCTGTCGCTGCCAGCACAGATCCCATCAGTACATATGTGAAGTGGGGATGTTTTGTCTCTATGCATCACTTTACACTTGCTCACATTGAATCTCATTTGACATTTTAATGTCCATTCTTCCAGTTTGTAGAGATCCTTTTGGAGCTCTTCATAGTCTGATTTTGTTTTAACCACCCTAAAGAATTTGGGATCATCTGCAAACTTGGCCACCTCACTATTCACCCCCAACTCCAGGTCATTGATGAACAGGTTGAAAAGCACTGGTCCCTACCCAGATCCCTGAGGGACCCCACTGCTCACATCCCTCCATCCCTCCACTGCTCCATCCCTCCATCCCTCCATTGTGAGAACAGACCATTTATTCCTACTCGCTGCTTCCTATTTTTCAACCAGCTCTCAGTCTATAAGAGGACTTGTCCTCTTATCCTCTTATCCCATGACTATGAAGTTTGGTTAGCAGTCTTTGCTTAGCAGACTTTGTCAAGAGCATTTTAGAAATCCAAATACACCATGTCCACAGGCTCATTCCTGTCCACATGCTTATTGACACTTTCAATAAAAGGTGAGACAGGACTTACCCTTACAGAAGCCATGTTCGATTTTGCTCAGGAGGGCTTGCCCTTCTGTATGCGTGACAATTTTATCTTTAATAATGCTTTCCATTAATTTATTTGAAACAGACGTTAAGCTAACTAGCCTGTAATTTCCTGGGTCCCCCTGGAACCTTTTTTTAATAAATGGATGTTACATTGGCCATTCTCTAGTCCTCTGGTACAGAGGCTGATCTAAGGGACATGCTACATATCATTGTTAGGAGTTCAGCAATTCCCATTTCAGTTCTTGAAGAACGCTAGGGTGAATACCACCTGGTCCCTGTGACTTGTTAATTTGCAGTTTGTCTAGATGTTCTAGGACTTCCTGCCTTGTTACCACTATTTGCCCCAGTTCCTCATTCTTCTTCTCCAAAATCTCTGCTCAGAAGAAGGTTTTAAGAAGGGAGCGGTCATGTTGATGGAGGATACGGCTATCCATGCCTACTGGTCAAAATGAATACAAGTCATGATGCATACCTATTCTCTCTAGTATCAGAGGAGGATGCCTATTATTTTAGGTGCTGTGGAACACAGGCCGGACGATGCTGCTGCAGTCGCCTTGTTTGGGGGCTTCCTAGAGGCACCTGGTTGACCACTGAGTGAACAGACTGTTGGACTTGATGGGCCTTGGTCTGATCCAGCAGGGCTTTTCTTATGTTCTTTTCCTATGATACATTCTCAAAGAACTGAATCAATTCCCTATAATTGGAAACCGCTGACTGTAAGGAAGCTTCTCCAACAGTCCACCTAGTGGGGCAAAAGTGTCTCAGAGTTATGTTCTTTGCCTGCTGAAATGGTTTAGAAACACTTTGGGGGCAATAAACCAGAACCCGAAATTTACCTTTTTCTTTTCTTTTCTTTTTTTTGCGCAACCCTATTCACAACATGTGCAAAACAATGAACACATGGTGCTCTTGGCTCCTCATGCTTTAAAAGTGCCCGTACTCCACTGTATAGTACAATGGCCTGACAGGCAAGGTCCCTTACTGATGCTAAAATTGTCAGCAGTGCCTTCCTCAAGATTCAGACAAATATATACTAGCAAAAAGGAACAAAGCCCCCAAGAATCTTGGGAATTGTAATATTGTGGATTGTGAGGAGTGGGGAATCAAACCCGTCGGTTCTCCAGATCAGAGTCTGCTGCTCCAAACCGCCGTCCTTAACCACTACACCACGCTGGCTCTCAGGTCCTGTGAGTCAAACCCTCAGGCCCCCCTAGTGTAACTCAGCTATTACAGTGCGCCAATTTCCAGGCGCATGATGGGGGTTACCACACTTGTATTCCCTGCGATGTATTAAGAGTTTGAAAACGTTATAAACAGCTGTGAAGACGTCTTCCAACCATTTATAAGCTGTGGTATCCAAAAACCCTTTTAAAGCGATGTTTTTTACAATATTTTCAAACTCTTCATACATCGCTGGGAATACAAAGTGCGGTAACCCCCCATGTTCTTCCTGGTAACCAAAACCCATGCAAAACAGTACAGCCTCACTTTTGGGATGGCTTTTCTCTAGGGGCCTTGAGGGTGTGGCAGGGAGGGAGGACCAACACACCAAAACATAGATGGGAGCATAATAACAATCACTTTGATTTATACCTCACCCTCTCCCGGCCAAAGCGGGATCAGGGTGGCTACCAATGTAGTTAAATATACATCAACATTTGATTACAAAATTAAAAGAATAAAACATTTGAGCACATTCTAAAACATTGAAAACCATTCGAACACGCTAGAATTCCTCTGATTATTTTGGTGCCCAATTATCCCTGTCGGGAGAGATGTTATCATAGTAAGTCTGGATTACTGTACTACCATGTTCATATTCTGTAGTAGCAACCTAGAATCATAGAGTTGGAAGGGACCACAAGAGTCATCTATTCCAACCCCTGCACAGTTCAGGAAATTCACAACTATCTCCCCTACCACACCGCCCAAAGACCCCGACTCCATGCTCCGAAGACGGCAAAAAAAAAATCCTCCAGGAACCCTGGCCAATCTGGCCTGGACGAAAATGGCTTCCTGACCCCAAAGTGGTGATCAGCACAACCCTGGGCATGCAAGAAAGGGCCACGAGAGCTAAACACCAATGGAACCTTTCCTGCCCTCCCTCTCATGATCTGCCTAAGGTCACAGAATCAGCAGTGCTGTCAGATGGCCATCTAGCCTCTGCTTAAAAACCTCCAGGGAAGGAGAGCTTACCACCTCCCGAGGAAGCCTGTTCCTCCCCATCTTTGTTGCCCGCCTCGCCGGGACACGTTCCAGTTTGTCTACATCCTTCTTAAATTGCGGTGCCCAGAACTGAACACAATTCTCTGAGGTCTAACCAGAGCAGGGTAAAGCGATTCTATCACTTCACGTGATCTGGACACCATACTTCTGTTGATACAGCCCAAGATTGCATTTGCCTTTTAAGCCACTGCATCACACTGCTGACTCGTGTTCAGTTTGGTCTGCTAAGACCTCTAGATCCCTTCCTCACACACTACTGCTAAGACAAGTCTCCCCCATCTATAATTATTCTTTTGCTTTTTCCTACCTGAATGAAGAACATTCTATTTATCTATGTTGAAATGCCTTTTATTAGTTTTAGCCCAGTTCTCCAGCCTGTCAAGATCATCCTGTATCCTGGATGGCTTCTTGTGGTCTCTTGTGTCATTTTGTGATTTGTGGTATGGATCCGGGCTCTGACTTCTACTATATTGCCACCCCTCCCAATTTGGTATCCTCTGCAAATTTAATAAGTATCCCCTCTATTCCTTCATCCAAATCTTTTATAGATGCTGAACAACACAGGGACCAGGACAGATGGGGGGTGGGTGGGCCAAACTATTAGGACATATGAAGAAAGGTTAAAGAGAAAATCTGGTAGGGCGCGAAAAGGGAGCAGGGGGGAAGGGAAGAAAGGGGGGAGGGAGGGGAGGGGAGGCAAGGGGAGGCCAGCATGACAATGATACCGTCAAACAGAACCGTACTTACGTTTTGCGGTGTCTAGTCAACATCTTCTACTACACTACACTACACTATCTAAAACACTACGCTATCTAAAAAAAAACACCTCTAAACAATAATAATTAACACAACCAACAAAAAACACCTACTCCTAATATTAAAATTATAAAATGAAAAAACTATATAAGGAAAAGTTAAAACATCAAAAATACCTATAGAAAACACTAAAAACACCTATACACTATGGGAAATTCTGAAAAAAAACTATTTAGAAAAACAAACACCTAACTATTAACTTTTAAAATATAAAAAAACTCTATATAGAAAGAACAAACAAACCAACTATCACTATCTACTAAATAAACCACACCAAACAAGAAAAACCAACAAGAAAGAACAAACTCACTAACTAACCTATCACTATTTAATCAACCAAACCACACCAAACAAGAAAAACACTGCACACCAACACACCAAACCACACCAACACACCAAACCCCTCCCTCTCAATCAAAAACTCCACCGCCTCCAACGCCTCTCTCCAACCCACAGAGCTCCCCAACCGACTCCCGGCCCAGAGCTCCAGCAGGGGGCGATGTCACAAAGCAGGGCGTGTCCCCGTCACTTAGCAACCGGGCTCCACCGAGGCCTAGCTGAGCTGGGGTCTCCCTCCACCTGGCCTGGTTTCCCCGGGCTGTTCAGCCACAGCCAGGCTGGCCAGGTCCCGCTTGGCAACCGGCGGGAGGTTTTGGGGCGGAGCCTGAGGAGGGCGGGGTTTGGGGAGGGGAGGGACTTCGATGCCACAGAGTCCAATTGCCAAAGCGGCCATTTTCTCTGGGTGAACCGATCTCTTATCGGCTGGAGATCAGTTGTAATAACAGGAGTTCTCCAGCTAGTACCTGGGGGTTGGCAACCCTGTCCACAGCATGCATTTTCTGTAGCGCGCCCATGAATGGCGTTGGAGTCAGGAGGGATTTTGCTTTCATGGGGGGGGGGGGGAATGTAGAGATATCTCAACCCAACGCCGATTCCATAGTGTTTATTGATACATTTATCTAGAATATTTCTATGCTGCCTCTTCAGGTGTCTTGCGATTAAAGCCCACAGTATAAACCACTGGCTGTTAGACATCCGCAGTATAAGATCCAGACAACAGAGCAGAGTATTAAACCCTTTATTCAAGCCTGGTGATCTTGACAGGTGGGGGAGAAGGATGCCCCCTCCTCCAGGGTCGCCTTTCTCCTTGGACTTTGCAAGCCCCTCATCTCCTGGTCTAACATCCAAACGCCTTGAAATGCTCATTTTTGTCAAGCCCAGACGATCTCTTGGTTGCCTTGAAGAGTCTCTCACCAGCAATATTACATCCGAGGGCTGCCAGCTCCAGGCTGGGAAATTCCTGGAGATCTGGGAGGTAAAGCCTGGGGAGGGTCCTCGGGGGAATATAATGCCATACAGTCCCATCTCTAGAGCAGCCATTTTCTCCGGGGGAACTGATCTCTCCTCTGGAGTTCATTTAAATTCTGGGAGGTCTCCAGCCCCCACCTGGAGGTTGGCAACTCCTTGTGTGCAGCTGTAGCCTTTGGGATGAGGTTCAGGAGCTGAGGATGGTGCACTCTTGAGTACTCTGCTCCAGCTCATTCCAGGATCGCTCTTTGTAAAGCACCTCCTGTAGCTGGAGGAAAATGCCCTCGCCTTCGCAGAAAGGACCTGCTCAATGTACCCAGCTCAATGTGCATAGTCAATCATTTATACCCACTTAGAAAGAAGGAGTAAAACCGGGCTTTTGTCCAGAACCAGCAGACTGGATGCCTCGCCAGAGAGTAGACCATGAGAGAGCCGGGGTGGGAGGGTGGCCAGTTCCCTCTTCACCACCGGCGGGAGGTTTTTGGGGTGGAGCCTGAGGAGGGCAGGGTTTGGGGAGGGAATTTGATGCCATAGAGTCCAATTGCCAAAGCGGCCATTTTCTCCAGGTGAACGGATCTCTATCGGCTGGAGATCAGTTGTGATAGCAGGAGCTGGCAATTTATATAATGAATATACTAAAATGACAATATAGAAAATAAAAAGCAATTAGCCCCATTGATATTAAGTTAATAAAACATCAGAACAGTAAACATCAATTTACGTAAAACATCTGTTGAAATGAAAACAAACCAATGGTGCTCATTATTAGATCATAGAGACCGCCAAAGGGCCAGTAAGCACTCAAAGTCCCCACATGTTAATTCTAATGGGAGACAATATAGCCCATGGAGTAGTGAAAGGCTGTGTGTGTGTGTGTGTGTGTGTGTGTGTGTGTGTGTGAGGGAGGGGTAGGGTTGCCAGGTCCCTTTTCGCCAGCAGGAGGTTGTTGGGGCGGAGCCTGAGGAGGGTGGGACTTCAATGCCATAGAGTCCAATTACCAAAGCGGCCATTTTCTCTGGGTGAACTAATCTCTATCGGCTGGAGATCAGTTGTAAGAGCAGGAGATCTCCAGCTAGTGCCTGGTGGTTGGCAACCCTATCCACAGCATGCATTTGCTGTAGCGCGCTCGTGAATGGCTTAGGAGTCAGGAGGGATTTTGCATTCATGGGGGGGGGGAATGTAGAGAGATCTCGACCCTACGCCGATTCCATAGTGTTTATTGATACATTTATCTAGAATATTTCTATGCTGCCTCTTCAGGTGGCTTGCGATTAAAGCCCACAGTATAAAACACTGGCTGTTAGACATCTGCAGTATAAGATCCAGACAACAGAGCAGAGTATTAAACCCTTTATTCAAGTCTGGGTTAAAAGCTGTGTGTTGGCCTGGCACCTAACGGGACACAAAGTAGGCGAGCATCATTGGGGGGGGGTGTCTCTTGCCCTCTCACCTCTGAAAAGTAGTGGGGGGCACAGACAGCAGGGTTTGAGAGACAGATCTGGAAGCCCGAGACCCCTGGAGAGCTGCTTCCAGCCAATGGTGACCTTGATAGACAAATGGACCAACTCACTATCCGGCAGAGTTGTGTGTTCACGCTTGCTCTTGGTGTCATACACCTTTCAAGTCTCTCTAGCCTCCATAGCTGGCTCTCGGAAAGCTCAAGAATGCCCTCCATGGTGTTTCCAGTGATTCTCAGAGTGTTATCGCTCTGCGCACAAAGCCAGTGGTTTTTTTTGTCCCACCGCTGCTCCATATAGTATGTGGAATAAATGATGAAAAAATACAGAGGTGACTACTGTCTGAATCTTCCTTAACCTTGGATTCCGCACTAACATTGGCCCTGGCTATGGAATCAGCAACTCAGGATTTGCAGGATTTGCAGGCACCAACCTTACAACAGAGGAAGCAGGATCTCATGCAGGGGACACCTGGACACATACTCAAAGTTGTCAAAGAATCCAGAAGGGAAAAGAAACTTAGGGAGAACTGTTACTATTGTGCTGGATTCCATGCCTTCTCAACCTGTAGATTTAAAAATGAAAAATGTTTCAACTGTGGTCTGATTGGCCATATTAGAAGAGTCTGTAAGAATAAGGCACAGAGTGCTGCCAAGCAAAATAATCCACAACTCTTAGGATGTATGCAATGGAAGAGGAAAGTCCTGTAAGTGTAGATGAGGAGGTGGTATATACAATTTACAGTCTGACTGGAATAAACCTTCCTAAGGTGGATCCTATTCGCTTTACATTGGATGCAAAGGACAAGAAGGTGTCCTTTGAATTAGACACAGGTTGCAGTGTAACTCTTGTGAGTCAAGCTTCATTTGATGCTTTAGGGCAGGATGGGAGGGCCTGTTTGTTGCAGCCTAGTACCATTCAATTAAGAACATATAGAGGAGAAACACTTAAGCTACTAGGTGAAGCTTTGGTAACGGTGTCCTACAAAGATAAAGTAAAACTGTTACCACTGGTAGTGGTTGCAGGCAGTGGCCCCAACTTACTGGGCAGGGACTGGCTAGCTGATCTGGGTTTAAATTTTGAACAACAGTTTCAGGTTTTCAACCAGGAGGAAAGATTTTCTTTGGAAGATATATTATCTATGCACCTGGAAGTTTTCAAGGAAGAGTTGGGTGCTATGAAGGGTACAGTGGCAAAAATATATGTTAAACCAACCAGTACACCTCATTACTTTAAGCCCAGATCTGTTCCTTTTGCAATGAGACAAAAAGTTGAAATGGAATTGGCAAGATTATGAAAAGCTGGTATTATTTAACCAGTCAAGTTTTCAGAATGGGCAGCACCAATTGTGCCTGTATTAAAACTGGATGGTTCTGTGCGCATATGTGGAGATTACAAATTGACTGTTAACAGGGTAGCACTACTGGAACAAAACCCTATCCCTAAAATAGAAGATCTTTTTGCTGCATTAGCAGGAGGTCGGCTGTTTACAAAATTAGGGGGAGAAGGATGCCCCCTCCTCCAGGGTCCCCTTTCTCCTTGGACTTTGCAAGCCCCTCATCTCCTGGTCTAACATCCAAACGCCTTGAAATGCTCATTTTTGTCAAGCCCAGACGATCTCTTGGTTGCCTTGAAGAGTCTCTCACCAGCAATATTACATCCGAGGGCTGCCAGCTCCAGTGGGGGGAAATTCCTGGAGGTAAAGCCTGGGGATGGACCTCAGGGGAATATAATGCCATACAGTCCAATCTCTAGAGCAGCCATTTTCTCCAGGAGAACTGATCTCTCCTTTGGAGTTCATTTAAATAAAAACAAACCAATGGTGCTCATTATTAGATCATAGAGACCGGCCGCCAAAGGGCCTAATAAGCAATCAGGGTCCCCACATGCTAATTCTAACGGGAGACATTATAGCCCATGGAGTAGTGAAAGGCTGTGTGTGTGTGTGTGTTGAGGGAGGGGTAGGGTTGCCAGGTCCCTTTTTGCCAGCAGCAGGAGGTTTTTGGGGCGGAGCCTGAGGAGGGTGGGACTTCAGTGCCATAGAGTCCAATTTCCAAAGCGGCCATTTTCTCCAGGTGAACTGATCTCGATCGGCTGGAGATCAGTTGTAAGAGCAGGTGATCTCCAGCTAGTACCTGGAGACGGGGAACTGTAGAGAGGGGGGAGGAAGGGAAGGAGGGATGAGCGAAAAGGAAAATGCCCATGTCTCACTGTGAATGTCTAATGTGTTTTGAAGAAGAGACAGTATGTGCAAGGATCAAATGGCTTAATTTCATATTTTTAATTTCCTGGTTTTGTGCTTGTTTTCACAACGTGTAGCCCGTGGCTAACCCTGGATTGTCCAGCAATTTGTCATCCATCCTATTGTCCAGCAATTATGTCATCTGGTCCTTAAACCAAAGCAATGATGTCCTGTGGTCTTTAAACCAAAGGAAAGCAGGCTACAGTTTGGACTGACTACAGAGCCTCCTTAGGACGGTGATGGGGAGGCCTTGGGTGGTGATCATGTGTTGTTGTTATTAGGGTGTCCCTGTTTTCATCTGGGCAATGCTGGGAGGCATCCTATTACCAGTGATATGGATCGGCCGATCCCTGTGGTTTACCAGCCTGGGCTGATGCGAAATAACAAGCCACATTATCGACTCCCACAAAAGCAGCTCCCACTCTGAGAGCAGGACACCAGCCTATAGATAGAAACATCCGCTTTCCACCTCTTCTGGTGAGGCATGAACCTCGAAAGGGGGTGTTGCACAGGCACCGATGCTCTCCTGTAAAAACGACCACATCCTATCACCAATCACGGCTCGTGGCGCGTCTGTGTCTACCGTCTGCCCTTTTCATTGAAAGAGAAGCAGGATTAGGTTAACTGCTCGATCTGTAACAAGATCATTCAGATCAGGAATGTTCAACCCCGCTTTTCTCTTCCTCCTCATCTGTTTTTGATCTTCAAATTGAATAAAAGATTCCCGATGAAAAATAATTTCTTTATTTTAGTGAGACTTTGTTTTTAGAGGAATCACCAATGCTTTAAGGCCAGAATATAGGGCTGCAACATTTACCTGCTATTCTGCAGTCAGGATTTTCCGATACACCTCTGGTAGGGGCAGCCTAATCCTGAGGGGGCCAATGTAGATAAAGAATATTGCAGCCACTAAAGTCCTATTTCCTAAAAATATTATAAATCACAGCTTTGATTGGTTATTAAACTCACTGAGTTGTATTTTGGTTATTACATTCACTGAGTTGTATTTAACAGTCACTCGGTTTTGTATGTACACACGATAGCTTTTAGTACAGATCAACATAAATATAAAGTGGCTTAAGGTTCCAATCAAGGCCCGTTGACGCACTAGCAACTTACCTCGCAAATTACTCGCATCCAGTACATAAGAATCCAGACCGCTTTTAAATTCCTGTTCCCACCGCGCCGCCTTTCCCCGCTGCACTTGAAAATCCCCAGACCAGCAAGCTTCCAGGCATGCCCAGTCGGCGCTCCAAGCAAGGAACGATTGTTTCAGCTTTAGTAAGGGAGGCGGGGGGAGTGCAGGGGTTGGCTGGCAGCAGGACTGAGGATGCATTGCATGTTCCCACGTCAAGGCACCGAGTGTGGAGGACTCTTTATTTTTTTAACTCGCCTTATCAGCGGATCCTCTTACCGCGGAGAAACTGCGCTCTGGAGACGTCCTGGGAATCCTTCGGGTTAGTTGCAGTGGGAACATGCAAGGAAAGCCCGCGGAAGCCGGCGCCGCAAATGGTAAGTGCGGACGCGGCCAAGGTTGAACAGTCCAAACTATAGTAAAGTACTGTTCAACCTTGATTGGAACCTTAAGCCATTTTATATTTATGTGGATCTATGCTAAAACTTGTCTTTCCCCCCAGGTTTGCCAAGCAGGAGGGGACGGGAAGGGCCAGCCACTGCGAATGTCCCCTTCCTGCTCAGAATTCCCTGCATAAAAAGAAAGAAACTAAACCCTTGGGTGAGAACCCCTAGTCATGCTTCCTTGTGTGTGATGGGCCCTCGTTGCTCTGGCAAATAGACCCCAAAGGTCTTGAGCACAACGTGCATACGATAAAATAATTTTAACATTATAGATTATTAAAATGTACAGCAGCAGTAACTTCAAACTCTTAAAATTCTTGAAACACTTTAACATTAAAATAACAGTTACCAAGAAATGAGTTACTTTATTGGCATAACAATAACTATACTGAGAATGTCACGAGTTAACAATAGTGTAGCTTGGTCGCGCCTTTAAGGAGACTATTACTATATTTCGTGACACAATTGGTTATTTCTGGGTTAGCATCACCCAACAGCAATGGGACCACCCAAGAGTCAGCAGGAAGATGATATCTTGATCAAATGGGCACAATCTAGGAGGCCCTGGGTATAGGCCATGTACAGATGACCTACAAATCGATGTCTCTAAAGTGTTGGAAGTGTAACAAAGAAGTAGGTTCATTTCATCATATGTGGTGGACATGTGAAAAAGCAAAAAACTTTTGGGACATGATTTATAATGAAATAAGGTTGATTATACAAAACAATATACCCAAAACACCCAAGATGATGCTTCTAAGTATGATACCAGATTCTATTATAACTCAAAGATCTTTTTTGATATATGCAACCATAGCCGCCAGATTGATATATGCAGCTCAATGGAAATCAACTGAGACTCCAGACAAAAATGGCTGGATACAAAAGTGTTAGAAATGGCGGAAATGGCAAAACGTACAGCTTTGGTAAACCAAAAAGACAAAGATTGATATATGCAGCTCAATGGAAATCAACTGAGACTCCCGACAAAAATGGCTGGATACAAAAGTTTTAGAAATGACGGGAATGGCAAAACGTACAGCTTTGGTAAACCAAAAAGACAATGCTCAGTTTATGGGCGAACGGGAGGCATGGAGGGCTCACTGTGAGACTGTCAAAGAGCTCCCCAACCTGTCTCCACCAGTTGCAGGCTGCTTTGGTTTGGTCAAAAGTTTTCCAAAAGACAAAACCTTGAACTCCAGGCTTTCGCCCCAAGTCCAAGGAGTAGCTGCCACCAGCCCTTTCAAAAGGTTGAGCTCCAGGGGGAAGATAAGGGCAATCCTCTCCCAACTCACTCCAAAATTAAGTGCAACGCTTACCCTGCAAGGTAGAGGCCTGCCAGGGAAAGATTACACTCCCAAAATGTCTTAGGTTCTTTTGGTAGGTGGTTTTTACACTCAAACCAGGCACTTAGAATTTAGGCTTGGAATCCCAAAATCAAAAGACATAGTCCATTTAAAGGCTAACAATTTATTTATCAAAGTTATGCTGGTTTACAGGAAGGAAAAAGTCATGAAGTTTCTTTTTTTTATATATATAAATTTTATTAGGTTTTATACTAGAAGTTTTCCATTACATTGAACAACTTCTATAACAATATCAAATTTCAATTCTAACTTAAAGTTGTTATAATTCCATATCATATAATAAAAAAAGAAAAAAGAAAAATGGAAAAGTTTTTAGACTTCCCCTTCACCTCTGTCTGCCTCTTAATAAAAAGTTCATCCCGTCGTAGGTAATCTAATCTTAATAAACTATCAATACTATATATAGAAAAAAAAATCATAGTCTGTTAGTAAATATACTTATACTTAATCATTATAAAAAAGATCAGAAATAATCCTCTGGATCAGATTAGAAAGTATTCTTCCATTCTTCCCATTTTTAACTCATATTCACAATAATGCATCCACGCCCCCCATTCCCCCAAAAACCGAACGTCATTTTCTTCATTTAGAATGGCTGTGAGTTTTGCTATTTCTGCCACTTCAAACATTTTAACAATCCAGTCTTTTTTCTCAGGAGTTTCTAGCCCTTTCCATTTCGCTGCATAAAGCAGTCTCGCAGCTGTTGTGGCATAAATCAAAAAAGTTCTTTGTATTGCTAAGTCGTCTGGAATCATACTCAATAGCATCATTTCTGGTGTTTTGGGTATATTCTTTTGTAGTATTAATCTCAATTCATTATAAATCATGTCCCAAAAGTCTTTGGCTTTGTCACAGGTCCACCACATGTGATAAAAGGAACCAATTTCTTTGTTACATTTCCAACAAGTAGGGGACATCGTTTTATAAATCTTTGCAATTTTCTTGGGTGTTAGATACCATCTATACATCATTTTATAAATGTTTTCTCGCACTGACTGTGCTTTTATTCCTTTTAGATCTTTGGACCATAATCTTTCCCATTTATTTAAAACAATATCATGTCCCACATTTTGAGCCCAATCGATCATAGTTGGTTTAATCGTATCCTGCTCACAATATATTGTTAAAAGGAGATTATACATTTTAGAGATCAGTTTTGTATTATTATCTAGTAAAATCCTTTGAAAAGAAGATTTTTCTTTAGAAAAACCTTTTTTAGCATCTTGTACAAAAACTGATTTGATTTGGTAGTATTGGAGCCATTGTAAATCATCCTTAAGAAGTTGAAAGTCTTTTAGTGAGCATTTCTTTCCTTCCCAATTAATTAGATCTTGATAAGTAATAAATTTGTCTGGTCTAAGTGGGCGCAAAGTTAGCATTTCTTGAGGCGATATCCACATCGGTGTTTCTGGTTCCAAAATGTGTTTATATCTCATCCAGATACGAAGTAAAGAGGACCTGATTATATGATTACGAAATGTTGCTTGTAATTTAATTTTATCATACCACAAATAACCATGCCATCCACTTAAATTATTATAACCTTCCAAGTCTAACAAACGTATATTTGACAAGTTCATCCAGTCTTTTAGCCATACTAAAGCTGCCGCTTCAGCATAGAGTTGAAAATTAGGCAGTGCTAAACCTCCTCTAGTTTTTAGATCCACCAAGTATTTATAAGCAGTCCTTGGTTTTTTCCCTTGCCAGATGAAGTTTGAAATGTCTTTCCTCCAAGTTTCAAAATATTTAGTTTGTGATATTATTGGTAAATTTTGGAATAAGAAGAGCATCCTCGGTAAGACATTCATTTGGATCGTTGAAATACGTCCCATTAGTGACAATTTTTTGTTTGACCATATAATCATATCAGTTTTAATCTTACCCCATAACTTGAGGTAATTGTTGGTTATCAGATCTTTATTCTTTGCAGTAATCCAAATTCCCAGGTATTTAACTTTGTTAGCTTTCTCCCAGCCAGTATATGATATAAATTCCTGTTGCTGTGTTTCCGATAAATTTTTAAATATTATCTTTGTTTTTTCTTGATTCACTTTAAAGCCTGATACTTTTCCAAAATCGTCCAAAGTCTCCTGAAGTGTATTCATTGACTGTGTTGGATTTTCCAAAATTAGCAGTAGGTCATCCGCGAATGCTCTCAACTTAAATTCATGTTTTTTAATTCTTAACCCGCGGATGTCCTCCATACTTCTTAGTTTCACACATAGCGGTTCCAACACCAACAAAAATAAAAGTGGAGACAAGGGACATCCCTGTCTAGTCCCTTTCGTGATTTGGCAATTATCTGACATTGATTCATTAACCAAAATTTTAGCTTGTTGGGAGGTATAAATAGCCGATATACCTTTCTGAAAACGATCTCCAAAATTCAATTTAACCAAAATCCGTTTCAAAAAGTTCCAGGAGACCATATCAAAGGCTTTTTCTGCATCCAAAAATACAAAAGCCGCAGTTTGTTGAATATTCTGGTCATAATATTCCAGTGAGTCTAGTAAAATTCTTACATTGTCTTTTATTTGTCTTCCTGGTATAAAACCTGCTTGGTCCTCGTGTATAAGATCCTTAATAAATTGTTTTATCCTACATGCCAGAACCGAAGCAAAAATTTTGTAGTCCACATTTAACAGGGATATAGGTCTGTAATTAGATGTTTTTTCTGGATCTCTTCCTTCTTTGGGTATCAATGATATAAATGCATGTGACCAAGTCTCCGGGGATGTTCCCTCGTCCAAAATTGCATTGTAAAGTGAGCCAAAAAATCCAACTAAATTGTCACTAAATGTTCTATAAAATAATGCAGTAATTCCATCTGGTCCAGGTGTTTTATCCGTTTTTTGTCTCAGTATTGCTTCTTGTATTTCTTCCCTTGTTACTGGAGCTTCAATACATTCTCTCTGGGTCATTGACAAAGCTTTCATCTGTATTGAGTTTAGAAATTTATCTATTTTCTGTTTTGGAGTATTTTCTTTCTGATATAACTTAGAGTAGAATGAAACAAATTCTTTCTGAATTTCTGAAGTTGAGTAAACTGGTCCTTTAACAGTTTGGATTTTTGTTATAATCTTCTTTTGGAATGAGTCCTTCAGTTGTGTTGCTAAAATTTTCCTGGTTTATTTGCATATTCAAAATACTTTTGTTTAGCAAGTTTCAGATTTTTATTCATTTCCTCCATTATTACCAAATTTAATTGGTGTTTAGATGCAGAAATCTTTATTTGGATTTCTCTTTTCTCTTCTTCCTGTGTTACCGTTACCAATTTCTGCTCCAAATTTTGTAAGTTCCAAAGTATATTGTTTGTAAATTGCAATTGAGTCTTCTTCCAGGCCGAATGTTTCTGTATCATAAAACCTCTCAGAACAGCTTTGAATGCATCCCAAACTGTATTCAAAGAAGTTTCCCCATTAAGGTTAATTTCAAAAAAGTCTTTCATTAAGGCCTGTAATTCCTTTTGTATCTTGTTGTCTTTTAAAAGTTTATCATTCATTCGCCATCTAAATGCTTGTTTATTGTTCCAATCAAAAGTAACAGGATTGTGATCAGAAAAAGTTCTAGGTAAGATATGAATTTTACGTAGTTGCGTGAAAATTGATTTACTGGCCCATATCATATCGATTCTGGAGTGTGAATCATGTCTTGCTGAATAAAAGGTGTATTCTTTAGCTGTTGTATTCATTGTTCTCCAAATGTCTTGTAATTCTAATTCTGAAGCCATGGTAAAGAAAGTTTTAGGCAAGCATCCATCGTTGATGTCTTTTGCTTTTGATTTTTTGTCCAGTGATGGGAGAATAATTCCATTGAAGTCGCCCATCAATAAAATTTGGTCTTTTGCGTGCTGGACTATCAAATCGTGTAATTTTTCATAGAAGGATTTTTTCCCTTCATTGGGTGCATAAATTCCAACCACTATTGTCCTTTGTCCCAATATTTTAGTTCTGATAATTACAATTCTTCCTTCATTGTCTTTATATACTAATTCTGGACAAAGATTGGGGTGGGCATAGATTACCACTCCCTTTGTTTTAGTTTTGGCTGAAGCAATAAATGCTTGTCCAAGCACCTGTTTCTCCAAGTATTTTTTATGCTTTGAAGCTATGTGGGTCTCTTGTAGACAAATTAGGGAGTATTTATATTTCTGTAGATATTTGAAGATTCTAGCCCTTTTAGTTTTCTCATTCAGTCCATTTACATTCCAAGAAATTGCTTTTGCCATAATGTAGTATTTTTTAGCAAAATAAAAAGTCTATAATTTGGTACCTCCTTCTGCACCCTGTACCTCTTCTTCTTCCTCTTCTTCTTCCTCCTTCTCTCCAGGTAATTCTTTAAGGTCCATCTTATATTTTCTCAGAAATTTCCCCACATCTGCTTGAGATAGAATTGTCGTTTTCACTTCCTTGTAGGTGAAAGCCAAACCTTGTGGCATAATCCAACGGTATTTGATACCATTAGCTTTCAGTGTTGACACAAAGTCTTTGTAGTTATTCCTCTGTGAGAGTAGATGCCTTGGAATATCCTTCAGTAGTATAAGAGAGGAGTCTCCTGCTGACACTGGATTTTCATAATGAATCTTCATAATCTTATCTTTAACTCTGGTGTCATAAAACACTATCATCAAATCTCTTGGCTTAGATCTTCTCATTCTAGCAGGTAATGGTATCCTATATATTCTATTAATGGCTTGTTTTAATTCTTGTTCATCTATCTGAAATAAGTAGGCCAAGTTTGGTATTGCAGTTTCTTTATTGTCTCCCATCATATCTGGAAAGTTGCGTATACGAAGATTGGTCTCTCTCACTCTCATCTCCATCATTGCCATTTGATTTTTTGCCGCCATCTGATCAGTTTGTATTGTTTCAATCTGTTTTTCTTGGCTTGTTAATTTTTTCTTTGTGTCCTTGTGCTCATCCATCACTTTCTTAATTGATACATCCATCGCTTGCATATCTGTCTTCATAACAGTCATTTGAGTTTTTACTTCTTTCAAGTCTCCAGTGACCACATCCAACTTCTGATTAATAGCTTGGGATGCTTGACCAAGATTTGTCATCATAGAAGTCAGCTGTGCCATCTGTGTAGACATCTGTTCAAACTGTTTATTTGTTGCCTCAGTTTGTTTAGTTAGCATATCCTGTAGCTTTTTTTCCATGGTCGAGGTTTGTAAAGAGTCCCTTAGTTTAGTATAGGCAGGGCTATGTAGTGAGCCAGAGCGGGGTCGAGACATTTACATTCAAAAAAAGCTGGTAAAATACATGTCCACAGACAGGGCCTTTAAGGTACTGATTAAAAGATGATAATTCAAACATCAGCCTAATAATTTTTTCGGGTTGAAAAGAGTCGAAATTGGCTTTAAAATTGCATTTTAAAGTTTTAAAATACCAGTGAGTTTTTTCGGTCGCTCTAGGTCGGGTTAATCAGGAAGTATACCGGAAGTTGCAAGTGCTGCGGACCTTCTACCGCCTCTTCTCGATGGTTATTCCTTCAGGAATGATTTCAATGTAACTCGAGTGCGACGCATATTCAGTCCCACAGCTACTTCCTGTTGTTTTAGTTCCGATGATAGAGAGGGTGTTACAGAGAGTCTTCCGTTCCAGGCGCTCCCTTACTACAAACGTGGCAGGAAATTCTTTTCGCCGGAAAATCAGGAAGAAAGATCATCCTCCCCTTCCCTCGGACCTTCTCATTGGTGATAGTTCTTGTCAATCTAAAAGGTATCCTTCCGACTCTTTGTTATGGTTTAGGCTGATCAATTTGATAAAGGTCCTGTCGCTAATCCCGATGACTAACTCAGATCAAACTTTTTCAGTTCGAATTAAGGAGGAATGGGGGTCTCAGAAATGTTCTTATCAGCCCCCCGTCTGTTCAAATATTCCAGTAAGTAGACGCAGAGTTCTTTGTACTCACTTGGGTGTCAAGAGGTGAGGTTCTTTTCTTTATGTAGTCCTTATGCTGGTAATAAGGTGGTGGAGGGTAGAGCTTGAGGCCAGAGTTGCGTTTTGGCGATGTCCTTCCCTAGTGCCCTCGCAGGACCGGCGTCCAGGACTCCGAGGGGCTTAAAAAAGCCCCCTCAGAGTACCTAGGAGGTCAAACCGCGTTTGCGGGCTGCAGGGAGTTCCTGCTTTCCAACCCACTTGCAAGGGTCGGATTGGGGTATCTATGTACCCCAGAAATAACGCAAACTTGGATTTCTCCCAGGACAGCCTGGGGAAATGGAGTGCTCTCTCCAGCGGCACCACCAGAAGTTCGAAAAAGTCATGAAGTTTCAAGCAAGAAAATAATAAACTATTTAGCAGAGCTAGCTAATACATTCAAAAGCCTTGTTGGTTCAAAAGGATTGGCAAAGGTTTCTTGCATCAGATTTATAGTTACCAAGTTCCAAAGATGCTTCCAGCATTCAAAAGTTTCAAAAGATTGTCCAAAGGTTTCTCCAAGCAGGTCAGTTTGACCAGAGTTTCCCCCTCAAGGGCCAAAATCCAATGGGTTGTGATGCAGCCAGCACAGCTCTCCTGCTGTACCCCAAAGCGTGCATAGTTTGCTTAGGGCTGGTTTGTCCTGATATCCGTTTTCTCCAAGGGATGAGCTCGTAGAGACCATTTGAGAAAACGAAAGCACTTAGCAGTTAATTAATCGTTGGGTCAGAAATGCTGACTCACTCAGACAGGTTCTCAGGTGAGGAAACGTGCACCTGGACATCGTCATGATGGCTGACCAATTAGTTACTACGGCAATGCCCGGCCTTGCATTCCAGAAAGGGGAGAGGTTAGCTAGCACCAGCTGGGCCTTACCTTACTCCTTCCACAGAAGCAGTTTTCCAATACCGAATAGTTTATTTTAATGTCTTTTTATTATTACACATAATATTTAATAACCAAGGTTTGTAAACGATATATTCTGTTTTTCCTTTTATTTTCTTGGGTTGGAATGAAGAAATAGTATGCAATAAGCAAGCTATTGGTAGACATAATATAAAATAACGTTAGGATTAGAATTATAAATTTAAAAGACCAAACAGGCAAATAGAAAGATGGAGGAGGATGAAGGGAAAGTTTTCATTTATTTAATCTCTTAATAATGATGTATTTTCAACATCTTGATATGAATGTTTATGTAGTTATTTTTGAGTGTTAAAAAGCTTATATACGATTTTATGGAAAATAATAAAAATTCTTTAAAAAAACATTAATTCAAAGCTGGGCCTATGTCTGGACTGAGCTATCTGTTACATCTCTTTACCACTTAAAATCTTATGTTTATATCTCATTTTTGGTGGTCTGGCTATACGAGCTTTCAGAATTCGTTATTTTTTTCCCACCCTATCAACTAAATACAAAATGTTTATCTTTCCCGTACTATCTGTAACTATAACATCCAGTTATACAAACTGATATAACCTCATTGGACTAGTCTATCACAAAACCGACCACTTTTTCATTGATCTAAGGTATTGAAACAGCCTATGAATTAAGCATATCTGTCATAAAAAGGTTTCCATTTCTGCGTATGGTCATCTATCATCTTTCTTTGTAGCAAACTGGTTAGCTTTGCCACAGATGCATACTCATCCATTTTTGTAGTCCAGTCTGTTAGTGTTGGGGCATTTCTTTCCAGTTCTTCGCAAACAAAGTCCTTGCAGCTGTCAATCCATATTGGCACAGATCTTGATTCGTTGAATTAATTTGTGGTGGAGCCATTCCAAGCAAGAAATATTTAGCTTCTATATCAAAGTTCATCTGAAACATCTTATACCAGTTCTCTCTGATGGCTTGTGAACTGGAGAACTTGAGTTCAACTTTCCACACTTTTCCCCATATTTGCATCGGAATCATCTCACCAGTGTTTTGCATCCCTTTAATCATACAGGTCTTCCCTTGTTCCGGAGCCATCTCTGTGGCTAGTAACATTTTGTAAATCTTTGATAGAAGGTGTTCAGAAGATTTGGGAATCAATTGTTCAAATTCTGTTTGTTTTCTTTCTTTACCTTTTGATAAGCAATCTAGTCACAGTGCATGTACAATTTGGTGGTAAGCAAACCGTGAAATTTTCATATTTCCCTCCGTTAATTCTTGTAGTGTTTTAATTTTCCCCTCTTTATTGAGAAGATCTTTATAAGTTAAGAAATAGTTTTTTAGTCTGGCTGTAGAGTCCATGTATGCCTCAGTCGGGGACATCAGCCCAGGTGGAGATAAGGAGGAGGAGGAGGAGGAGGAGGAGGAGGGGCACTCCTGCGTCTATCTAGTTAAGGTCATCTGGATGGGAGAGAAGACAGACAGACAGACAGACAGACAGACAGACCTTTGTGTTGGCTGTCCAGGATTTGACTACACATCTGAAATAAAGGGAAGAATTGTGTCTGGACTGTGTGTTGCAAGGTGGGGTCCCAAACCAGGCAGGCAAGCCTGCAATGTGTGCCAAGGGGCTTTCTCAGAAGGAGCCTCTCTTTGGCCTGTGGAAACGCTGACAGTTCAAGACCCACCAGCATCTGACCTGGTCTCTTTCAGTCCTATTTCAGCCTATTTCAGGAGTCCTCAGACCACTCCGCAGCAGCTGAGGGGACCGAGGATGGGCCTTGGTTTGGAGCAGGAGCAGCTCTGGCCCCTCTTGTGGCTCTGGGGACCCCCCTGCTTCCCCGCCCTCTTTTCTGTGGAAACGGGCCTTACCTGCCCTTGCAGGAGTGCCCCGATGTCCCTGGGAACCTCCCTGCCCTTCCACAGCTTGTAGAGGAGGGCAGAGAGGTTCATCCTGACGTCATCTTCCTGCAGAAGAGAGGGAAAAGCCCCCAATGATTCAAGCCCTCTTTTCCTCTCGGCAAATGGCTGGGATGTCTGCCTCCACCTCTCTCTCCCCCCCCGCCCCGCTTACTTCACCCCACTGCTCACCTCCTCCTCCTCCAACAGTTCCTGTGCCCGGCCCAGGAGGGAATAGAGGATGACCAGGCTTCCCTCCCTCACCCAGTCCTGGGCCAGGCACGACACGTTCTCCCAGGCTGCCCCGGCGAAAGCGATCCTCTGCTGGGGGGGTGAGGTGCGGCCAGAACACCTGAAATCAAGAAGTCCTCCTTTTAGTCCTCTCCCGCCCTGCCCCAACTGAAGCGGCGGACCCTTGGAGGGTCCATGGAATTGATAGAAGAAGGACCCTTGAAGGGTGGCCTTCCGAAGGCAGAGGGAGAGTGCCATCTCTCTCTTCACACCGCTGCCCAGAGAATCCCCGCGGGGGGGGGGGGGGAGGCTCCCAGCTTCCCTGGACAGGGAGGGCAAGAAACCCCCCTTTCCCCAGCCTGTTCCCTTTCCTGAGGATGCCTTTCCAGCCCCCCCTTACCTCACCCACACAGACCAAATGCCGGTAGCCCTCCTTCCAGGGCTGCCCTGGGTCCACTTCCCAGAGGGGCTTCTTGTTCTGGCCTGTGAGCCCTGAGGAGAAGAAAGGGCTGACGTTGGTTTCCTCACAAAGAACAGCGGTGCTTTCTTCTTGCCATCTGGCTTGGGGCCTCTCTCTTGCCTCAGGATGGGAACTGTCTCTGAGACCCCAACCTCGGCCTGACTTGGACCCCCCTTCCTGTCTCGACGTGGCAGTGTCCTCCCCCCAGACTGGCGAAATCAAGCTTCTCAGAGGAGAATTCAGCCCCTCAGAGGAGAATTCAGCCTGCGAAGATGTTCAGGGAGGAGGTCTACAGCAAGAACTGGGACCACTGCTTGTCACTGGCATCAGGAAGGAGGTGACTGGGCGCTGAGAAAAGCCAGGGGTCCCATCCTGCCCAGTGAACTTACCCCTCTGGGACAGCAGCATGCTGTGAAGCTGGCCCATGGTCTCCCTGGCCTGTGCCCGGATGCCGGCTTGCGGGTCGGCCAGGGAGACAGCCAGCTGCACCACTACGTGACCCAGGGCAGCGTCCTGCATCTAGAGGAAGGAGAAGAAGAGGCACGGCTTAGTTCTCCACGGGAGCTCTGGACCGCCTTCTCGGTTCTAGGTCCAGTCTCTCCCAGAAGATCCACCCCACAGGCTCCCTTTCCTAGGAACTCTCTGAGGACTTGGCCCCAATCCTTCAGCCTCCGTTTCCTTGGCCCCAAGTTCTGCCCCTCCACCCTCTAAACAGCAACCTTTCTGCCAGAATTGAGGGCTCACTGAGGAGGAGGAGGAGGAGGAGGAGGAGGAGGAGGAGGAGGAGGAGGAGGAGATGATGAAGAAGAAGAAAGTGCATTGAAAGTGCATTATTTGGGCTGTGTGAAAGTGCCCTAATTAAATTTCTGGTAGGGTAGAAGAAGAAGAGTTGGTTTTTATATGCCGACTTCTAATATTAGTAATAGGTACTAATTACTAATAGTACTAATAGTTCCTAATAGTACTAATAGGTATTAATAGTACTACTAATAGGTACTAATAGTACTAATTAGGTACTAATAGCTTTCTCTCAAGTTATAGAGCAATGTAGCTCTATAGCTAAACCGATACGTAAAATCACCTCTGAAGCATCGACCTGGTTTGATTATGAATGTTTAGCTCAAAAAAGGAATTTACGATCGATATTTGGGAACTTTAGGAAAGGAGGCCAAATAATCGATATGGAGCAATATTTATCGCTAAAAAAAGCTTATCAGGAACTATTGGCTAACAAAAAGAAAGCCTATTATCAAAAAAGATGGGACCAACTTTTTTTGTCTCTGAAATCAAGTGACTGTAAAATCTTTTGGAGAACAATTTCTTGTTTGTTAAACAACAAACCCTCCCCTGAGTCCAATACTGCCCCCCAAGTATGGGTTGATTATTTTTCCAATGTCTTTGGCTCTGCTGTGGTCTCTCCATTTGATCATGAGGAAATTATTCCCTCAAATCTCTCTCCATGGCATGTAGTAAGTAGGGAGGAAATTATGACACTAATTTCTAAACTAAAAACCGGTAGAGCAATGGGGCCAGATGGGCTCCCTGTCGAACTCTTTAAGAAATATGCTGACTGGTGGGCCCCCCTATTAGCCAGTCTTTTTACATCAATTGACCATTATGGTATCCTTCCCGAATGATGGCTGAACTCAGTGTTCATGCCAATTTACCAAAAGGGAGACCCTACTCTACCGGGAAACTACCGCCTTATTAGCTTGCTATCAGTACTGGGTAAGTTATATGCTAGACATCTTAAGATCCGCCTTTCGGAGTGGTCTCAAGCTAAACCCATTATTGGCCCAGAGCAAATAGGATTCAATAAGAACAAATCATCTCTGGATCACAGTCTCGTCTTATCCTTCCTTGTGGAAAAATACATGAAGATGGGGGGGGGGGATTGTTTGTAGCTTTCATTGACCTAAAAAGTGCTTTTGACTCTATTTCTAGAGAGAAATTGTGGGACAAACTGTCAAAATTAGGAATTGACCCCAGGCTGCTAATACTTCTAAAGAAATTACACTCAAACACCACTTGCCAAGTTAAATTCTCACCCAATGGTGGTCTGACTAACAAAATTTTAATTCAAAGAGGTGTTAAACAGGGGTGTGTTTTAGCTCCACTGCTTTAAATATTTTTCTTTCTGATCTAGCACAATCATTAGATTCAGTCAATGGCCATCCACCTAAATTAGGGTCCCAGTCTTTACCTCTACTCCTCTATGCAGACGATACCGTCATTCTCTCTTATACTAAAGTAGGCCTACAATGATATTTAGATGCTTTTAACAATTATTGCCAATTGGAGGAAGCAAGCAAGATGGCGTCTCGTTAGGAGCTCCGGTACACTCTCTCCGCAAGTGAAAACTTTTATCTTCTCTTTTTACAACTTTTAACTATCTGAGGGTGTTTTAACTATCAATTATTGCCAATTGAACCTACTTTTTATTAATCCCTCCAAATCAAAGGTAGCGGTGTTTTCTAAAAAAGGGTCTTTATATAAATGGCATATTGGGAAGGATCCAATCGAACAAGTTAAAAGCTATATGTATTTGGGGATTACTTATAACTATAACCTCAATTGGTCTGTATATCGACATAACACTATCAAAGCTACCAGGATTTCCTTAAACCAACTTAAGCAATTTTTTTCCGCGAAAGGGAATCAATGTGTCCCCGCAGTGATCAAAATCCTGAACATAAAAATACTCCCCCAATTTCTGTTTGGTGTTCCCTTGTGGATTGGAACCTTTAATCAAGAAATGGAGAACCCCCAAGCCATATTTTCTTAGACAAATTCTGGGGATACCTAAATGTGTTTCATATTTTACAATTTGCCTCAAAATCGGGCAAAATTGGATTACCACTAAAGCTTGGATTCAAACAATAAGATATTGTCTCAAATTATATTTTCAAACTGACCCAGGTCCCCTTTTAAATCTTTTGAAAAGTGAACTTCACTACTCTTCATGGGACATATTAATTAGATCTAAACTTGGTCAAATTGGAATTGATTTAAATAACCTTACTCTAGACAATGAATCTTATATTTTTTAAAAAATTAAACTACGTCTCCTGGATGTAGAACGGCAGAATCTTAACCCAGCTCTACCCTTCATCTGTTCTCCTGCGGCTTTAGGCCTTAATAACGACTTGGGCAAAATGGCTAGGGATTTGGATAATCTAGAGGTACCTTCTCAGCACCGCGTTTTTTTTATTAGCTAGGGTTAACGCATTCCTATCTAGGATGCTCTCAGACCGATCTCTTCAGATCACCAGGCATGAAGACTTATGCCCATGTGGTTGAAGTGTGCTTGATACAATGGATCACATCCTCTTAGATTGCCCCCTTTATGTGTCTCAAGGCGGCGTGGAGGCCAGAGACCCAGTCCTCAGCGTCACTTTCCAAAAGGGAAGAAAAGGAGCTGGGGCTGCCCCATTTCTCTTGCTCGGCTCTGTGGCCCTAGGAGCCGAGTAGGGTTGCCAGCTCTGGGTTGGGAAATAGCTGGAGATTTGGGGGGCAGAGCCTGAGGAGGGCGGGGTTTAGGGAGGGGAGGGACGTCAATGTCAAAGAGTCCAATTGCCAAAACGGCTCCTTTCTGCAGTGGAACTGATCTCTAGTGGCTGGAGCGGCTGGCAACCCTAGAGCTGAACCCTACAAACTGGAGAGGTGGGGGGGGGGAGGCGCTTACCTTAAAGGAGGGCAGACGGCCTACAAAGTGCAGCAGGGCGCTGCAAGCAGAGACAGCCCGGGATCTGGCAGTGGGACAGCTAGTGTGCATCCAGTAGGCGAGGTGCTGTGGAGGTGGGAACAGAATGGTTGGGGGAGGCAGGAGAAGGTCAGGCTGAGTCCTCCTCCCTCAAGGCCCTTTGGCCATGCCCCCCACCCCCCGGGGAAGAAGCAGCCTGCTTTGATGCTGGCTATCAGACCCCTACAAACCCTCAAGAGTTCCCAAGAAAAAACATAGAAAATATTGTTACTTGGGGATTATCAAGCAACCGATGAAGCTGACAGCATAAACGGAGCACAGCTTTTATCCAGAGAGCCCATCTTCTTGATCTACCTCTTGCCGGGGGTCTTCTGGAGACTATATGTACCTGACCTTCTTGGCTTTTTTTCCCCTTGACAGAAGAACATCTATCCCTTTACAACATAAACGCGGACTTACCTGTTGAACTCTTGGGTTTGCTTTCAACTCCGTAGGGGGTTGGGTTTTTGCACTTTTGCGCTCATTATCTGTATATGTAATTTGCTTTCTTGTCCCATTGATGGTCACCAGTTGTGACTGTAGCTCATAAGACTTTATAGCCTAGTGTTGTTTTGTTGTGATGGCGTGACAGCTTGCACAACCCTGTTTTGTTTGATTTTGCTTATGGCTATCATAGCCCTGGCATGGTGGTGTCCCTGAGCAGCCAGTGGAGATGGGGCCCCGGTGGGGCAGCCGTGGGGTTGCTGCTAGCCCGAGGTGCTACTTCCTCCCTGCCAGGCTCCCGTCTGCATCCCCAGCCTCCCAGGGGACCTCCGTTCCCCTACTTCTTGTCTCCTCCACACTTACTTCCAGGAGGCCCAGTAGAAGTGTCGAGGACGGGTCTTCTTGAAGCATCGCCCTGAGCATGCGCTGCAGGCCTTCTTCCGCTTTTTCTTGCAGAGCCTGAAAGACAGATGGAGCTGGTGTGGGGCGGGCTGAACCCCCCGCCCCACAGAATGTCTTGACGGCCAGCCTGGCGCTCTCCTGCTGCAAGCGGGCCCATGCATTCGGGACCCAAAGAGGAGCCATCATCACGGCCTCGGGCCCCGCAGGACCAGCAGGCCTCTTGCCACACTCTTGACAAGGCCCTGGGCATTTAGCGTACTTGGAGCTGGGGGTCCTCTCGGCCGGGCCTCCCACTGAGCACAATCCGCAGAGCCCAGGACAAGATCGAGCTCCTGAGCTCTGTGCCCAGGGGAGGCTGGAAGTGGCTGTCAGGATGGAAAGGCAAGGATCAGACTTCGTGCAGCAAAGGAGGGCTAGTCTTCCCCAAACCCTGTGCGCGGTCCCTGGGCCACCCCGCTTCCCCACAGGCCACAAACATGTAAACTCAGAGCAGCAGGTCCTGCTGGAGGGGAAGGAGGGGTGGTGACAGCAGTTTAGCCTCTCCAATAGAAAAGGAGTCTCCAATGATGGTGGAAGGAAAACAGGGATGGATCCTGAGGCAGCCTGTTCCTTTCAGGGATCAGTGGCTCTCTCCCCTTTCCCGGCTCTGCCCCCCAAGGTCTCCTGCTTCATCCACTCTTCACAGAGCTCCCATCCGCCTGACTGCTGTGGACTGAGGTTCCCTAGACAAAAGGTGTACCTGAGAGCACACAAGCTTCTCATTGCCATGAGGAAGTTCTCGGACAGTTCGAACAAGGAATCCTCCATGATTTCCTGGGAGAGACCGAAGGGCGAAACAGAGGGGTCAGCGCTCCCTGGACTCTAGCGGGGCTGTTCTTGCCCCCTATTCTCTCCTTCCTCCCACACTCAGAGTTGGGCTCTTTCAATCTTAGAGACCTGCACCCAAGTCCTGGGAGCAGAAATGACTCTGGGGGATTCAGGTGATTTTACCCAGCCTTTCACCAAGACTTTCCAAGGCAACAGAACATGCAAAGTCAGTGAAAAACCTGCCTGCCATAAACACAACCCACGAAAATGCCATCAAACAGGAGGTGGGAGTCAAGGCAGAATCCACCCTCCCCCCAAAGCAGTCCTGGGATCGCCTGCCCACCCCCTTCCCACGGGGACTCGGGCCCTGCTCCGTCTCACTCACCTTGATCTCCTCGCCCGCGGCCTCCTTGCGGAAAGGGAGGGTGGCGAGGCCTTTGGTCTTGCAAGCCCTGCACACCCTCCAGATGGCTCTCAGGAAGGGCAGTTCCAGGTGGGGGGCCTGGAAGTAGCAAGAGGGAGGCTGTTAGCGGGGCGAGGAGAGCCCCGGGTCCCTGCTGCATGGCAGAGGGCGGGCAGGGTGGGCAGGCGCTACGTTTGCCCACTCCTGAGCTGGCCTCCCTGGAAATGAACCGGTCCCCATTCACAAGGAGGCTTTGAAGAAGAACGGGACCCAAGGGGTCCCTATGCCATGCCCGGGGCCGGCCAAGGCAACGGAAAAGGCCCTGCTCTCTGGAGGAGGACCTTTGCGGGGCTGGGTGTGCGTATGTGTGTTTTTGTGTTACCTTACTGCTCCCATTAAGGTAGCCAGCGACAAGCTCTGCCGGGTCCCTTCCTGTAGGCGGAGGTGCAGAAGCTGCAGAGAGAAGACATGGAGAATACAGGGTGGGGTTTGTGTTTCCTTCCACCGGTCCAGCCTCCCTCCCCCTGAGCCCTTTTGGTCCGGCTTCCCGAGTGGCGAGTGGTTTCCAGAGACCCCACTGTGTTTTTTGCGAGTGCTGGAGGAACCTCCCCGCAGCAAAACCACCAAAAAGTGCTTGGAGGGTGGAATAAATCACCAACGTCTGAAGGCTCAGCGCCGGCTCCCCTTCCTCAGCGGCAAGCAGAGCTGCGTCCAGGCATTTTTGGTTTGTTTTGCTGCAGGTAGGGTTTCAGGAAGGCTGGGGTCTCCCTCGGAGGAAGACGCAGGTCTGGGCCGGCTCTTCAGGTTTTACCTGCAGCTGCTGCCATGGTGGCCTTGTTTTCTCCGCTCCAGCCCCCCTCCCCACCTGCCCCAGAACCTCCCCGCTGATCAGCTGTTTTTCAGTCAGCTGTTTGGCGGGGAGGCAGGGAAGAAGGGCTGCTTTTCTCTCCACTGCCGGGGGTTGGGGCTGCCCCAACAAACCTGACCTGACATCATCCCGTAGATGACGCTGGCCGCTACTCCGAACCCCGCCTCCCTAAATCTCCCGCCCACCAACTGGGAGTCAGCGGGCAAGGAGAACAACGGGTGGTAGATTGCCCGCCAGAAGCGGGCACCTGGGAACCCTCCCCCTGGAGAGTCCCCTTACCTGCAGCCTCCTGCCGCTGGCCTTCTGGGGCCACTGGGGCGACTTTCCCCCGGCTGAAGATGGCCCTCAGGCGTTGGAGCCTAGAGGAGAGCACGGAGAGGGTGAAGAGTGGGCCTTGCAGCCTCCTCTGCCCCCCGCCCGCTTGCCCGGCATTCTTGGCAAAGATTTGCTGTCCTCTGGATGAATTCCAGCAGGCATCTGATGGGGACTGGCTGGAACCTCTTGCTTGGGGGCTTTGGGGTCTGTCCAGGGGCGTAGACTTTCCCATTTCCCGTGGGGTGGGGGGGCTGGGGCTGGGCCAGGGGCATTGCTATGACATTACAGGGAGGGGCCAGTGACATCACAGGGAGGGGCTTTCTTTGCCACTCTCTATGGAGGCAGGGCCATGGGGGATTTACGGAGGGGCTCCTCAGAAATATAGGGGGGCTTCCCAGACGTTTACCGAGGCTTCAACAAATCATCTTTAGACAGCTGAAATACAACTTTAACTTTTAACTAACAATGCAAAATGTTTCTTTATTTTCATTTTTAAAATTACAATACAATCAAATATTCTCCGCATCCCCTATTACCCCTTCTGCTGCACCCACAAGCATCCTCTCCTGCCCTATTCCACCTATCCTTCCCAATTCCCCTTCACCTCCCCACCCCAATAGTTGGCATGTGTTGGTAGAATGAGTGAACAACTGATCCAGATTGCGTCATCTAGGTACAACCCACTTGTGAGGAAGTAGCAAATCAAAATACCCTGTACTTAAAGGACGGATAAGAATATAAGAAAGACCAAGCTGGATCAAACCAAGGCCCATCAAATCCAGCAGTCTGTTCACACCGTGGCCAACCAGGTGTCTCTAGGAAGCCCACAGACAAGACAACTGCAGCAGCACCATCCTGCCTGCTTTCCACAGCACCTAATGTAATACACATGCTCATCTGATCCTGGAGAGAATAGGTATGAAGCATGACTATTATCCATTTTTACTAGTAGCCATGAATACCCCTCTCCTCCATGAATATGTCCCCTCCTCTCTGAAAGCCTTCCAAGTTGGCAGCCATCCCTATATCCTGGGGCAGGGAGTTCCACAATTTAACTATGTGTCGTGTGAAGAAATACTTCCTTTGATCTGTTCTGAATCTCTCACCGTCCAGCTTCAGCAGATGACCCCATGTTCTAGTATTAGGAGAGAGGGAGAAAAGCGTCTCCCTGTCCACTCTCTCCCAGAGGCGGACCGACATTTTTGGGGCCCTGAAGCTTGAACTGTTATGGGGGCCCTTTGCAACCAGCATCATTAAGGCAACATCCAACAAGGCCCAAAAGGCCCTGCTGCCCTTGGAAGGACCTCGAGGCCCAAATGGCAGAGAACAGGGTGGTGGGGTGGAGTCCTTGCAGATGAGCCATACAGTGAGCCCCTTGCCACCGGCAATGAGGTCTGGGTAACCGCTGTTGTCTTCTTCAGTGGGGTGGTTCTATGGCAGATGTATTGTGTGTGTGTAAAGTGCCGTCAAGTCGCAGCCGACTTATGGCGACCCCTTTTGGGGTTTTCATGGCAGGAGACTAACAGAGGTGGTTTGCCAGTGCCTTCCTCTGCACAGCAACCCTGGACTTCCTTGGCGGTCTCCCATCCAAATACTAACCAGGGCTGACCCTGCTTAGCTTCTGAGATCTGATGAGATCGGGCTAGCCTGGCCCATCCAGGCCAGGGCGGCAGATGTATTAGTTCATTCTTTAATAGAGAGGGAGAGGGTCATCACAAGGGGCTTGTTAGGATAAAGAGGTGAAAATCTCTCCATAGATTTGTACACGGGCATTATGATAGCAGTTTTGTTCTCTATTCCTCCTCTAATTATGGCCAGTATGGAATTTGCCTTTTTCACAGCAGCCGCACACTGGGTTGACATCATCTTTGCGCAAATCACTACAACCCCAAGATCCCTTTCTTAGTCTGTCGCTGCCAGCACAGATCCCATCAGTACATATGTGAAGTGGGGATGTTTTGTCTCTATGCATCACTTTACACTTGCTCACATTGAATCTCATTTGACATTTTAATGTCCATTCTTCCAGTTTGTAGAGATCCTTTTGGAGCTCTTCATAGTCTGATTTTGTTTTAACCACCCTAAAGAATTTGGGATCATCTGCAAACTTGGCCACCTCACTATTCACCCCCAACTCCAGGTCATTGATGAACAGGTTGAAAAGCACTGGTCCCTACCCAGATCCCTGAGGGACCCCACTGCTCACATCCCTCCATCCCTCCACTGCACCATCCCTCCATTGTGAGAACAGACCATTTATTCCTACTCGCTGCTTCCTATTTTTCAACCAGCTCTCAGTCTATAAGAGGACTTGTCCTCTTATCCTCTTATCCCATGACTATGAAGTTTGGTTAGCAGTCTTTGCTTAGCAGACTTTGTCAAGAGCATTTTAGAAATCCAAATACACCATGTCCACAGGCTCATTCCTGTCCACATGCTTATTGACACTTTCAATAAAAGGTGAGACAGGACTTACCCTTACAGAAGCCATGTTGGGTTTTGCTCAGGAGGGCTTGCCCTTCTATATGCGTGACAATTTTATCTTTAATAATGCTTTCCATTAATTTATTTGAAACAGACGTTAAGCTAACTAGCCTGTAATTTCCTGGGTCCCCCTGGAACCTTTTTTTAATAAATGGATGTTACATTGGCCATTCTCTAGTCCTCTGGTACAGAGGCTGATCTAAGGGACATGCTACATATCATTGTTAGGAGTTCAGCAATTCCCATTTCAGTTCTTGAAGAACGCTAGGGTGAATACCGCCTGGTCCCTGTGACTTGTTAGTTTGCAGTTTGTCTAGATGTTCTAGGACTTCCTGCCTTGTTACCACTATTTGCCCCAGTTCCTCATTCTTCTTCTCCAAAATCTCTGCTCAGAAGAAGGTTTTAAGAAGGGAGCGGTCATGTTGATGGAGGATACGGCTATCCATGGCTACTGGTCAAAATGAATACAAGTCATGATGCATACCTATTCTCTCTAGTATCAGAGGAGGATGCCTATTATATTAGGTGCTGTGGAACACAGGCCGGACGATGCTGCTGCAGTCGCCTTGTTTGGGGGCTTCCTAGAGGCACCTGGTTGACCACTGAGTGAACAGACTGTTGGACTTGATGGGCCTTGGTCTGATCCAGCAGGGCTTTTCTTATGTTCTTTTCCTATGATACATTCTCAAAGAACTGAATCAATTCCCTATAATTGGAAACCGCTGACTGTAAGGAAGCTTCTCCAACAGTCCACCTAGTGGGGCAAAAGTGTCTCAGAGTTATGTTCTTTGCCTGCTGAAATGGTTTAGAAACACTTTGGGGCCAATAAACCAGAACCCGAAATTTACCTTTTTCTTTTCTTTTCTTTTGCGCAACCCTATTCACAACATGTGCAAAACAATGAACACATGGTGCTCTTGGCTCCTCATGCTTTAAAAGTGCCCGTACTCCACTGTACAGTACAATGGCCTGACAGGCAAGGTCCCTTACTGATGCTAAAATTGTCAGCAGTGCCTTCCTCAAGATTCAGAAAAATATATACTAGCAAAAAGGAACAAAGCCCCCAAGAATCTTGGGAATTGTAATATTGTGGATTGTGAGGAGTGGGGAATCAAACCCGCCGGTTCTCCAGATCAGAGTCTGCTGCTCCAAACCGCCGTCCTTAACCACTACACCACGCTGGCTCTCAGGTCCTGTGAGTCAAACCCTCAGGCCCCCCTATTGTAACTCAGCTATTACAGTGCGCCAATTTCCAGGCGCATGATGGGGGTTACCGCACTTGTATTCCCTGCGATGTATTAAGAGTTTGAAAACGTTATAAACAGCTGTGAAGACGTCTTCCAACCATTTATAAGCTGTGGTATCCAAAAACCCTTTTAAAGCGATGTTTTTTACAATATTTTCAAACTCTTCATACATCGCTGGGAATACAAAGTGCGGTAACCCCACATGTTCTTCCTGGTAACCAAAACCCATGCAAAACAGTACAGCCTCACTTTTGGGATGGCTTTTCTCTAGGGGCCTCGAGGCAGGGAGGGAGGACCAACACACCAAAACATAGATGGGAGCATAACAACAATCACTTTGATTTATACCTCACCCTCTCCCGGCCAAAGCGGGATCAGGGTGGCTACCAATGTAGTTAAATATACATCAACATTTGATTACAAAATTAAAAGAATAAAACATTTGAGCACATTCTAAAACACTGAAAACCATTCGAACACGCTAGAATTCCTCTGATTATTTTGGTGCCCAATTATCCCTGTCGGGAGAGATGTTATCATAGTAAGTCTGGATTACTGTACTACCATGTTCATAATCCGTAGTAGCATCCTAGAATCATAGAGTTGGAAGGGACCACAAGGGTCATCTATTCCAACCCCTGCACAGTTCAGGAAATTCACAACTATCTCCCCCACCACACCGCCCAAAGAGCCCGACTCCATGCTCCGAAGACGGCAAAAAAAAAATCCTCCAGGAACCCTGGCCAATCTGGCCTGGACGAAAATGGCTTCCTGACCCCAAAGTGGTGATCAGCACAACCCTGGGCATGCAAGAAAGGGCCACGAGAGCTAAACACCAATGCAACCTTTCCTGCCCGCCCTCTCATGATCTGCCTAAGGTCACAGAATCAGCAGTGCTGTCAGATGGCCATCTAGCCTCTGCTTAAAAACCTCCAGGGAAGGAGAGCTTACCACCTCCCGAGGAAGCCTGTTCCACTGAGGAACCGCTCTAACTGTCAGAAAGTTCTTCCTCCTGTTTAGCCAGAAACTCTTTTGATTGAATGTTAACCTGTTGGCTCCGGTCCGACCTTCTGGGGCAACAGAAAACAACTTGGCACCATACTCTATATGACAGCCCTTCAAATACTTGAAGATGGTTATCATATCCCCTCTCCGTCTTCTCGTCTTCAGGCTAAACATACCCAGCTCCTTCAACCTTTCTTCATGGGACTTGGTCTCCAGACCCCTCCCCATCTTTGTTGCCCTCCTCGCCGGGACACGTTCCAGTTTGTCTACATCCTTCTTAAATTGCGGTGCCCAGAACTGAACACAATGCTCTGAGGTCTAACCAGAGCAGGGTAAAGCGATTCTTTCACTTTACGTGATCTGGACACCATACTTCTGTTGATACAGCCCAAGATTGCATTTGCCTTTTAAGCCACTGCATCACACTGCTGACTCGTGTTCAGTTTGGTCTGCTAAGACCTCTAGATCCCTTCCTCACACACTACTGCTAAGACAAGTCTCCCCCATCTATAATTATTCTTTTGCTTTTTCCTACCTGAATGAAGAACATTCTATTTATCTATGTTGAAATGCCTTTTATTAGTTTTAGCCCAGTTCTCCAGCCTGTCAAGATCATCCGGTATCCTGGATGGCTTCTTGTGGTCTCTTGTGTCATTTTGTGATTTGTGGTATGGATCCGGGCTCTGACTTCTACTATATTGCCACCCTTCCCAATTTGGTATCCTCTGCAAATTTAATAAGTATCCCCTCTGTTCCTTCATCCAAATCTTTTATAGATGCTGAACAACACAGGGACCAGGACAGATGGGGGGTGGGTGGCCAAACTATTAGGACATATGAAGAAAGGTTAAAGAGAAAATCTGGTAGGGCGCGAAAAGGGAGCAAGGGGGAAGGGAAGAAAGGGGGGAGGGAGGGGAGGGGAGGCAAGGGGAGGCCAGCATGACAATGATACCGTCAAACAGAACCGTACTTACGTTTTGCGGTGTCTAGTCAACATCTTCTGCTACACTACACTACACTATCTAAAACACTACGCTATCTAAAAAAAAACCTCTAAACAATAATAATTAACACAAACAACAAAAACAACCCAATAAAACACCTACTCCTAATATGAAAATTATAAAATGAAAAAACTATATAAGGAAAAGTTAAAACATCAAAAATACCTATAGAAAACACTAAAAACACCTATACACTATGGGAAATTCTGAAAAAAACCTATTTAGAAAAACAAACACCTAACTATTAACTTTTAAAATATAAAACAACCCTATGTAGAAAGAACAAACAAACCAACTATCACTATCTACTAAATAAACCACACCAAACAAGAACACTCCAAACAACAAACCAACAACAACCAATGAACAAACGAACAACACACAATCAAAAACTCTATTAACTTTTAAAATATAAAACAACCCTATAGAAAGAACAAACAAACTAACTATCCCTATCTACGAAACAAACCCAAACAAACAAGAACAACACTGCAAACCACACCAACACACCAAACCCCTCCCTCTCAATCAAAAACTCCACCGCCTCCAACGCCTCTCTCCAACCCACAGAGCTCCCCAACCGACCCCCGGCCCAGAGCTCCAGCAGGGGGCGATGTCACAAAGGAGGGCGTGTCCCCGTCACTTAGCAACCGGGCTCCACCGAGGCCTAGCTGAGCTGGGGTCTCCCTCCACCTGGCCTGGTTTCCCCGGGCTTTTCAGCCACAGCCAGGCTGGCCAGGTCCCGCTTGGCAACCGGCGGGAGGTTTTGGGGCGGAGCCTGAGGAGGGCGGGGTTTGGGGAGGGGAGGGACTTCGATGCCACAGAGTCCAATTGCCAAAGCGGCCATTTTCTCTGGGTGAACTGATCTCTTACCGGCTGGAGATCAGTTGTAATAACAGGAGTTCTCCAGCTAGTACCTGGGGGTTGGCAACCCTGTCCACAGCATGCATTTTCTGTAGCGCGCCCGTGAATGGCTTTGGAGTCAGGAGGGATTTTGCTTTCATGGGGGGGGGGGGGATGTAGAGATATCTCAACCCAACGCCGATTCCATAGTGTTTATTGATACATTTATCTAGAATATTTCTATGCTGCCTCTTCAGGTGGCTTGCGATTAAAGCCCACCGTATAAACCACTGGCTGTTAGACATCCGCAGTATAAGATCCAGACAACAGAGCGGAGTATTAAACCCTTTATTCAAGCCTGGTGATCTTGACAGGTGGGGGAGAAGGATGCCCCCTCCTCCAGGGTCGCCTTTCTCCTTGGACTTTGCAAGCCCCTCATCTCCTGGTCTAACATCCAAACGCCTTGAAATGCTCATTTTTGTCAAGCCCAGACGATCTCTTGGTTGCCTTGAAGAGTCTCTCACCAGCAGTATTACATCTGAGGGCTTCCAGCTCCAGGCTGGGAAATTCCTGGAGATCTGGGAGGTAAAGCCTGGGGAGGGTCCTCGGGGGAATATAATGCCATACAGTCCAATCTCTAGAGCAGCCATTTTCTCCGGGGGAACTGATCTCTCCTCTGGAGTTCATTTAAATTCTGGGAGGTCTCCAGCCCCCACCTGGAGGTTGGCAACTCCTTCTGTGCAGCTGTAGCTTTTGGGGTGAGGTTCAGGAGCTGAGGATGGTGCACTCTTGAGTACTCTGCTCCAGCTCATTCCAGGATCGCTCTTTGTAAAGCACCTCCTGTAGCTGGAGGAAAATGCCCTCGCCTTCGCGGAAAGGACCTGCTCAATGTACCCAGCTCAATGTGCATAGTCAATCATTTATACCCACTTAGAAAGAAGGAGTAAAACCGGGCTTTTGTCCAGAACCAGCAGACTGGAAACCTCGCCAGAGAGTAGACCATGAGAGAGCCGGGGTGGGAGGGTGGCCAGTTCCCTCTTCACCACCGGCGGGAGGTTTTTGGGGTGGAGCCTGAGGAGGGCAGGGTTTGGGGAGGGAATTTGATGCCATAGAGTCCAATGGCCAAAGCGGCCATTTTCTCCAGGTGAACGGATCTCTATCGGCTGGAGATCAGTTGTGATAGCAGGAGCTGGCAATTTATATAATGAATATACTAAAATGACAATATAGAAAATAAAAAGCAATTAGCCCCATTGATATTAAGTTAATAAAACATCAGAACAGTAAACATCAATTTACGTAAAACATCTGTTGAAATGAAAATAAACCAATGGTGCTCATTATTAGATCATAGAGACCGCCAAAGGGCCAGTAAGCAATCAAAGTCCCCACATGTTAATTCTAATGGGAGACAATATAGCCCATGGAGTAGTGAAAGGCTGTGTGTGTGTGTGTGTGTGTGTGTGTGTATGAGGGAGGGGTAGGGTTGCCAGGTCCCTTTTCGCCACCAGCAGGAGGTTGTTGGGGCGGAGCCTGAGGAGGGTGGGACTTCAATGCCATAGAGTCCAATTACCAAAGCGGCCATTTTCTCCGGGTGAACTAATCTCTATCGGCTGGAGATCAGTTGTAAGAGCAGGAGATCTCCAGCTAGTGCCTGGTGGTTGGCAACCCTATCCACAGCATGCATTTGCTGTAGCGCGCTCGTGAATGGCTTAGGAGTCAGGAGGGATTTTGCATTCATGGGGGGGGGGAATGTAGAGAGATCTCGACCCTACGCCGATTCCATAGTGTTTATTGATACATTTATCTAGAATATTTCTATGCTGCCTCTTCAGGTGGCTTGCGATTAAAGCCCACAGTATAAAACACTGGCTGTTAGACATCCGCAGTATAAGATCCAGACAACAGAGCAGAGTATTAAACCCTTTATTCAAGTCTGGGTTAAAAGCTGTGTGTTGGCCTGGCACCTAACGGGACACAAAGTAGGCGAGCATCATTGGGGGGGGGGTGTCTCTTGCCCTCTCACCTCTGAAAAGTAGTGGGGGGCACAGACAGCAGGGTTTGAGAGACAGATCTGGAAGCCCGAGACCCCTGGAGAGCTGCTTCCAGCCAATGGTGACCTTGATAGACAAATGGACCAACTCACTATCCAGCAGAGTTGTGTGTTCACGCTTGCTCTTGGTGTCATACACCTTTCAAGTCTCTCTAGCCTCCATAGCTGGCTCTCGGAAAGCTCAAGAATGCCCTCCATGGTGTTTCCAGTGATTCTCAGAGTGTTATCACTCTGCGCACAAAGCCGGTGGCTTTTTTTGTCCCACCGCTGCTCCATATAGTATGTGGAATAAATGATGAAAAAATACAGAGGTGACTACTGTCTGAATCTTCCTTAACCTTTGATTCTGCACTAACATTGGCCCTGGCTATGGAATCAGCAACTCAGGATTTGCAGGATTTGCAGGCACCAACCTTACAACAGAGGAAGCAGGATCTCATGCAGGGGACACCTGGACACATACTCAAAGTTGTCAAAGAATCCAGAAGGGAAAAGAAACTTAGGGAGAACTGTTACTATTGTGCTGGATTCCATGCCTTCTCAACCTGTAGATTTAAAAATGAAAAATGTTTCAACTGTGGTCTGATTGGCCATATTAGAAGAGTCTGTAAGAATAAGGCACAGAGTGCTGCCAAGCAAAATAATCCACAACTCTTAGGATGTATGCAATGGAAGAGGAAAGTCCTGTAAGTGTAGATGAGGAGGTGGTATATACAATTTACAGTCTGACTGGAATAAACCTTCCTAAGGTGGATCCTATTCGCTTTACATTGGATGCAAAGGACAAGAAGGTGTCCTTTGAATTAGACACAGGTTGCAGTGTAACTCTTGTGAGTCAAGCTTCATTTGATGCTTTAGGGCAGGATGGGAGGGCCTGTTTGTTGCAGCCTAGTACCATTCAATTAAGAACATATACAGGAGAAACACTTAAGCTACTAGGTGAAGCTTTGGTAACGGTGTCCTACAAAGATAAAGTAAAACTGTTATCACTGGTAGTGGTTGCAGGCAGTGGCCCCAACTTACTGGGCAGGGACTGGCTAGCTGATCTGGGTTTAAATTTTGAACAACAGTTTCAGGTTTTCAACCAGGAGGAAAGATTTTCTTTGGAAGATATATTATCTATGCACCAGGAAGTTTTCAAGGAAGAGTTGGGTGCTATGAAGGGTACAGTGGCAAAAATATATGTTAAACCAACCAGTACACCTCATTACTTTAAGCCCAGATCTGTTCCTTTTGCAATGAGACAAAAAGTTGAAATGGAATTGGCAAGATTATGAAAAGCTGGTATTATTTAACCAGTCAAGTTTTCAGAATGGGCAGCACCAATTGTGCCTGTATTAAAACTGGATGGTTCTGTGCGCATATGTGGAGATTACAAATTGACTGTTAACAGGGTAGCACTACTGGAACAAAACCCTATCCCTAAAATAGAAGATCTTTTTGCTGCATTAGCAGGAGGTCGGCTGTTTACAAAATTAGGGGGAGAAGGATGCCCCCTCCTCCAGGGTCCCCTTTCTCCTTGGACTTTGCAAGCCCCTCATCTCCTGGTCTAACATCCAAACGCCTTGAAATGCTCATTTTTGTCAAGCCCAGACGATCTCTTGGTTGCCTTGAAGAGTCTCTCACCAGCAATATTACATCCGAGGGCTGCCAGCTCCAGTGGGGGGAAATTCCTGGAGGTAAAGCCTGGGGATGGACCTCAGGGGAATATAATGCCATACAGTCCAATCTCTAGAGCAGCCATTTTCTCCAGGAGAACTGATCTCTCCTTTGGAGTTCATTTAAATAAAAACAAACCAATGGTGCTCATTATTAGATCATAGAGACCGGCCGCCAAAGGGCCTAATAAGCAATCAGGGTCCCCACATGCTAATTCTAACGGGAGACATTATAGCCCATGGAGTAGTGAAAGGCTGTGTGTGTGTGTGTGTTGAGGGAGGGGTAGGGTTGCCAGGTCCCTTTTTGCCAGCAGCAGGAGGTTTTTGGGGCGGAGCCTGAGGAGGGTGGGACTTCAGTGCCATAGAGTCCAATTTCCAAAGCGGCCATTTTCTCCAGGTGAACTGATCTCGATCGGCTGGAGATCAGTTGTAAGAGCAGGTGATCTCCAGCTAGTACCTGGAGACGGGGAACTGTAGAGAGGGGGGAGGAAGGGAAGGAGGGATGAGCGAAAAGGAAAATGCCCATGTCTCACTGTGAATGTCTAATGTGTTTTGAAGAAGAGACAGTATGTGCAAGGATCAAATGGCTTAATTTCATATTTTTAATTTCCTGGTTTTGTGCTTGTTTTCACAACGTGTAGCCCGTGGCTAACCCTGGATTGTCCAGCAATTTGTCATCCATCCTATTGTCCAGCAATTATGTCATCTGGTCCTTAAACCAAAGCAATGATGTCCTGTGGTCTTTAAACCAAAGGAAAGCAGGCTACAGTTTGGACTGACTACAGAGCCTCCTTAGGACGGTGATGGGGAGGCCTTGGGTGGTGATCATGTGTTGTTGTTATTAGGGTGTCCCTGTTTTCATCTGGGCAATGCTGGGAGGCATCCTATTACCAGTGATATGGATCGGCCGATCCCTGTGGTTTACCAGCCTGGGCTGATGCGAAATAACAAGCCACATTATCGACTCCCACAAAAGCAGCTCCCACTCTGAGAGCAGGACACCAGCCTATAGATAGAAACATCCGCTTTCCACCTCTTCTGGTGAGGCATGAACCTCGAAAGGGGGTGTTGCACAGGCACCGATGCTCTCCTGTAGAAACGACCACATCCCATCACCAATCACGGCTCGTGGCGCGTCTGTGTCTACCGTCTGCCCTTTTCATTGAAAGAGAAGCAGAATTAGGTTAACTGCTGGATCTGTAACAAGATCATTCAGATCAGGAATGTTCAACCCCGCTTTTCTCTTCCTCCTCATCTGTTTTTGATCTTCAAATTGAATAAAAGATTCCCGATGAAAAATAATTTCTTTATTTTAGTGAGACTTTGTTTTTAGAGGAATCACCAATGCTTTAAGGCCAGAATATAGGGCTGCAACATTTACCTGCTATTCTGCAGTCAGGATTTTCCGATACACCTCTGGTAGGGGCAGCCTAATCCTGAGGGGGCCAATGTAGTATTGATAAAGAATATTGCAGCCACTAAAGTCCTATTTCCTAAAAATATTATAAATCACAGCTTTGATTGGTTATTAAACTCACTGAGTTGTATTTTGGTTATTACATTCACTGAGTTGTATTTAACAGTCACTCAGTTTTGTATGTACACACGACAGCTTTTAGTCCAGATCAACATAAATATAAAGTGGCTTAAGGTTCCAATCAAGGCCCGTTGACGCACTAGCAACTTACCTCACAAATTACTCGCATCCAGTACATAAGAATCCAGACCGCTTTTAAATTCCTGTTCCCACCGCGCCGCCTTTCCCCGCTGCACTTGAAAATCCCCAGACCAGCAAGCTTCCAGGCATGCCCAGTCGGCGCTCCAAGCAAGGAACGATTGTTTCAGCTTTAGTAAGGGAGGCGGGGGGAGTGCAGGGGTTGGCTGGCAGCAGGATTGAGGATGCATTGCATGTTCCCACGTCAAGGCACCGAGTGTGGAGGACTCTTTATTTTTTTAACTCGCCTTATCAGCGGATCCTCTTACCGCGGAGAAACTGCGCTCTGGAGACGTCCTGGGAATCCTTCGGGTTAGTTGCAGTGGGAACATGCAAGGAAAGCCCGCGGAAGCCGGCGCCGCAAATGGTAAGTGCGGACGCGGCCAAGGTTGAACAGTCCAAACTATAGTAAAGTACTGTTCAACCTTGATTGGAACCTTAAGCCATTTTATATTTATGTGGATCTATGCTAAAACTTGTCTTTCCCCCCAGGTTTGCCAAGCAGGAGGGGACGGGAAGGGCCAGCCACTGCGAATGTCCCCTTCCTGCTCAGAATTCCCTGCATAAAAAGAAAGAAACTAAACCCTTGGGTGAGAACCCCTAGTCATGCTTCCTTGTGTTTGATGGGCCCTCGTTGCTCTGGCAAATAGACCCCAAAGGTCTTGAGCACAACGTGCATACGATAAAATAATTTTAACATTATAGATTATTAAAATGTACAGCAGCAGTAACTTCAAACTCTTAAAATTCTTGAAACACTTTAACATTAAAATAACAGTTACCAAGAAATGAGTTACTTTATTGGCATAACAATAACTATACTGAGAATGTCACGAGTTAACAATAGTGTAGCTTGGTCGCGCCTTTAAGGAGACTATTACTATATTTCGTGACACAATTGGTTATTTCTGGGTTAGCATCACCCAACAGCAATGGGACCACCCAAGAGTCAGCAGGAAGATGATATCTTGATCAAATGGGCACAATCTAGGAGGCCCTGGGTATAGGCCATGTACAGATGACCTACAAATCGATGTCTCTAAAGTGTTGGAAGTGTAACAAAGAAGTAGGTTCATTTCATCATATGTGGTGGACATGTGAAAAAGCAAAAAACTTTTGGGACATGATTTATAATGAAATAAGGTTGATTATACAAAACAATATACCCAAAACACCCAAGATGATGCTTCTAAGTATGATACCAGATTCTATTATAACTCAAAGATCTTTTTTGATATATGCAACCATAGCCGCCAGATTGATATATGCAGCTCAATGGAAATCAACTGAGACTCCCGACAAAAATGGCTGGATACAAAAGTGTTAGAAATGACGGGAATGGCAAAACGTACAGCTTTGGTAAACCAAAAAGACAATGCTCAGTTTATGGGCGAACGGGAGGCATGGAGGGCTTACTGTGAGACTGTCAAAGAGCTCCCCAACCTGTCTCCACCAGTTGCAGGCTGCTTTGGTTTGGTCAAAAGTTTTCCAAAAGACAAAACCTTGAACTCCAGGCTTTCGCCCCAAGTCCAAGGAGTAGCTGCCACCAGCCCTTTCAAAAGGTTGAGCTCCAGGGGGAAGATAAGGGCAATCCTCTCCCAACTCACTCCAAAATTAAGTGCAACGCTTACCCTGCAAGGTAGAGGCCTGCCAGGGAAAGATTACACTCCCAAAATGTCTTAGGTTCTTTTGGTAGGTGGTTTTTACACTCAAACCAGGCACTTAGAATTTAGGCTTGGAATCCCAAAATCAAAAGACATAGTCCATTTAAAGGCTAACAATTTATTTATCAAAGTTATGCTGGTTTACAGGAAGGAAAAAGTCATGAAGTTTCAAGCAAGAAAATAATAAACTATTTAGCAGAGCTAGCTAATACATTCAAAAGCCTTGTTGGTTCAAAAGGATTGGCAAAGGTTTCTTGCATCAGATTTATAGTTACCAAGTTCCAAAGATGCTTCCAGCATTCAAAAGTTTCAAAAGATTGTCCAAAGGTTTCTCCAAGCAGGTCAGTTTGACCAGAGTTTCCCCCTCAAGGGCCAAAATCCAATGGGTTGTGATGCAGCCAGCACAGCTCTCCTGCTGTACCCCAAAGCGTGCATAGTTTGCTTAGGGCTGGTTTGTTCTGATATCCGTTTTCTCCAAGGGATGAGCTCGTAGAGACCATTTGAGAAAACGAAAGCACTTAGCAGTTAATTAATCGTTGGGTCAGAAATGCTGACTCACTCAGAGAGGTTCTCAGGTGAGGAAACGTGCACCTGGACATCGTCATGATGGCTGACCAATTAGTTACTACGGCAATGCCCGGCCTTGCATTCCAGAAAGGGGAGAGGTTAGCTAGCACCAGCTGGGCCTTACCTTACTCCTTCCACAGAAGCAGTTTTCCAATATCGAATAGTTTATTTTAATGTCTTTTTATTATTACACATAATATTTAATAACCAAGGTTTGTAAACGATATATTCTGTTTTTCCTTTTATTTTCTTGGGTTGGAATGAAGAAATAGTATGCAATAAGCAAGACATAATATAAAATAACGTTAGGATTAGAATTATAAATGCAAAAGACCAAACAGGCAAATAGAAAGATGGAGGAGGATGAAGGGAAAGTTTTCATTTATTTAATCTCTTAATAATGATGTATTTTCAACATCTTGATACGAATGTTTATGTAGTTATTTTTGAGTGTTGAAAAGCTTATATACGATTTTATGGAAAATAATAAAAATTCTTTAAAAAAACATTAATTCAAAGCTGGGCCTATGTCTGGACTGAGCTATCTCTTACATCTCTTTACCACTTAAAATCTTATGTTTATATCTCATTTTTGGTGGTCTGGCTATACGAGCTTTCAGAATTCGTTATTTTTTTCCCACCCTATCAACTAAATACAAAATGTTTATCTTTCCCGTACTATCTGTAACTATAACATCCAGTTATACAAACTGATATAACCTCATTGGACTAGTCTATCACAAAACCGACCACTTTTTCATTGATCTAAGGTATTGAAACAGCCTATGAATTAAGCATATCTGTCATAAAAAGGTTTCCATTTCTGCGTATGGTCATCTATCATCTTTCTTTGTAGCAAACTGGTTAGCTTTGCCACAGATGCATACTCATCCATTTTTGTAGTCCAGTCTGTTAGTGTTGGGGCATTTCTTTCCAGTTCTTCGCAAACAAAGTCCTTGCAGCTGTCAATCCATATTGGCACAGATCTTGATTCGTTGAATTAATTTGTGGTGGAGCCATTCCAAGCAAGAAATATTTAGCTTCTATATCAAAGTTCATCTGAAACATCTTATACCAGTTCTCTCTGATGGCTTGTGAACTGGAGAACTTGAGTTCAACTTTCCACACTTTTCCCCATATTTGCATCGGAATCATCTCACCAGTGTTTTGCATCCCTTTAATCATACAGGTCTTCCCTTGTTCCGGAGCCATCTCTGTGGCTAGTAACATTTTGTAAATCTTTGATAGAAGGTGTTCAGAAGATTTGGGAATCAATTGTTCAAATTCTGTTTGTTTTCTTTCTTTACCTTTTGATAAGCAATCTAGTCACAGTGCATGCACAATTTGGTGGTAAGCAAACCGTGAAATTTTCATATTTCCCTCCGTTAATTCTTGTAGTGTTTTAATTTTCCCCTCTTTATTGAGAAGATCTTTATAAGTTAAGAAATAGTTTTTTAGTCTGGCTGTAGAGTCCATGTATGCCTCAGTCGGGGACATCAGCCCAGGTGGAGATAAGGAGGAGGAGGAGGAGGAGGAGGAGGAGGGGCACTCCTGCGTCTATCTAGTTAAGGTCATCTGGATGGGAGAGAAGACAGAAAGACAGACAGACAGACCTTTGTGTTGGCTGTCCAGGATTTGACTACACATCTGAAATAAAGGGAAGAATTGTGTCTGGACTGTGTGTTGCAAGGTGGGGTCCCAAACCAGGCAGGCAAGCCTGCAATGTGTGCCAAGGGGCTTTCTCAGAAGGAGCCTCTCTTTGGCCTGTGGAAACGCTGACAGTTCAAGACCCACCAGCATCTGACCTGGTCTCTTTCAGTCCTATTTCAGCCTATTTCAGGAGTCCTCAGACCACTCCGCAGCAGCTGAGGGGACCGAGGATGGGCCTTGGTTTGGAGCAGGAGCAGCTCTGGCCCCTCTTGTGGCTCTGGGGACCCCCCTGCTTCCCCGCCCTCTTTTCTGTGGAAACGGGCCTTACCTGCCCTTGCAGGAGTGCCCCGATGTCCCTGGGAACCTCCCTGCCCTTCCACAGCTTGTAGAGGAGGGCAGAGAGGTTCATCCTGGCGTCATCTTCCTGCAGAAGAGAGGGAAAAGCCCCCAATGATTCAAGCCCTCTTTTCCTCTCGGCAAACGGCTGGGATGTCTGCCTCCATCTCACTCTCCCCCCCCCCACTTACTTCACCCCACTGCTCACCTCCTCCTCCTCCAACAGTTCCTGTGCTCGGCCCAGGAGGGAATAGAGGATGACCAGGCTTCCCTCCCTCACCCACTCCTGGGCCAGGCACGACACGTTCTCCCAGGCTGCCCCGGCGAAAGCGATCCTCTGCTGGGGGGTGAGGTGCGGCCAGAACACCTGAAATCAAGAAGTCCTCTTTTTAGTCCTCTCCCGCCCTGCCCCAACTGAAGCGGCGGACCCTTGGAGGGTCCATGGAATTGATAGAAGAAGGACCCTTGAAGGGTGGCCTTCCGAAGGCAGAGGGAGAGTGCCATCTCTCTCTTCACACCGCTGCCCAGAGAATCCCCGCGGGGGGGGGGGGAGGCTCCCAGCTTCCCTGGACAGGGAGGGCAAGAAACCCCCCTTTCCCCAGCCTGTTCCCTTTCCTGAGGATGCCTTTCCAGCCCCCCCTTACCTCACCCACACGGACCAAATGCCGGTAGCCCTCCTTCCAGGGCTGCCCTAGGTCCACTTCCCAGAGGGGCTTCTTGTTCTGGCCTGTGAGCCCTGAGGAGAAGAAAGGGCTGACGTTGGTTTCCTCACAAAGAACAGCGGTGCTTTCTTCTTGCCATCTGGCTTGGGGCCTCTCTCTTGCCTCAGGATGGGAACTGTCTCTGAGACCCCAACCTCGGCCTGACTTGGACCCCCCTTCCTGTCTCGACGTGGCAGTGTCCTCCCCCCAGAATGGCGAAATCAAGCTTCTCAGAGGAGAATTCAGCCCCTCAGAGGAGAATTCAGCCTGCGAAGATGTTCAGGGAGGAGGTCTACAGCAAGAACTGGGACCACTGCTTGTCACTGGCATCAGGAAGGAGGTGACTGGGCGCTGAGAAAAGCCAGGGGTCCCATCCTGCCCAGTGAACTTACCCCTCTGGGACAGCAGCATGCTGTGAAGCTGGCCCATGGTCTCCCTGGCCTGTGCCCGGATGCCGGCTTGCGGGTCGGCCAGGGAGACGGCCAGCTGCACCACTACGTGACCCAGGGCAGCGTCCTGCATCTAGAGAAAGGAGAAGAAGAGGCACGGCTTAGTTCTCCACGGGAGCTCTGGACCGCCTTCTCGGTTCTAGGTCCAGTCTCTCCCAGAAGATCCACCCCACAGGCTCCCTTTCCTAGGAACTCTCTGAGGACTTGGCCCCAATCCTTCAGCCTCCGTTTCCTTGGCCCCAAGTTCTGCCCCTCCACCCTCTAAACAGCAACCTTTCTGCCAGAATTGAGGGCTCACTGAGGAGGAGGAGGAGGAGGAGGAGGAGGAGGAGATGATGAAGAAGAAGAAAGTGCATTGAAAGTGCATTATTTAGGCTGTGTGAAAGTGCCCTAATTAAATTTCTGGTAGGGTAGAAGAAGAAGAGTTGGTTTTTATATGCCGACTTCTAATATTAGTAATAGGTACTAATTACTAATAGTACTAATAGTTCCTAATAGTACTAATAGGTATTAATAGTACTACTAATAGGTACTAATAGTACTAATTAGGTACTAATAGCTTTCTCTCAAGTTATAGAGCAATGTAGCTCTATAGCTAAACCGATACGTAAAATCACCTCTGAAGCATCGACCTGGTTTGATTATGAATGTTTAGCTCAAAAAAGGAATTTACGATCGATATTTGGGAACTTTAGGAAAGGAGGCCAAATAATCGATATGGAGCAATATTTATCGCTAAAAAAAGCTTATCAGGAACTATTGGCTAACAAAAAGAAAGCCTATTATCAAAAAAGATGGGACCAACTTTTTTTGTCTCTGAAATCAAGTGACTGTAAAATCTTTTGGAGAACAATTTCTTGTTTGTTAAACAACAAACCCTCCCCTGAGTCCAATACTGCCCCCCAAGTATGGGTTGATTATTTTTCCAATGTCTTTGGCTCTGCTGTGGTCTCTCCATTTGATCATGAGGAAATTATTCCCTCAAATCTCTCTCCATGGCATGTAGTAAGTAGGGAGGAAATTATGACACTAATTTCTAAACTAAAAACCGGTAGAGCAACGGGGCCAGATGGGCTCCCTGTCGAACTCTTTAAGAAATATGCTGACTGGTGGGCCCCCCTATTAGCCAGTCTTTTTACATCAATTGACCATTATGGTATCCTTCCCGAATGATGGCTGAACTCAGTCTTCATGCCAATTTACCAAAAGGGAGACCCTACTCTACCGGGAAACTACCGCCTTATTAGCTTGCTATCAGTACTGGGTAAGTTATATGCTAGACATCTTAAGATCCGCCTTTCGGAGTGGTCTCAAGCTAAACCCATTATTGGCCCAGAGCAAATAGGATTCACTAAGAACAAATCATCTCTGGATCACAGTCTCGTCTTATCCTTCCTTGTGGAAAAATACATGAAGATGGGGGGGGGGGATTGTTTGTAGCTTTCATTGACCTAAAAAGTGCTTTTGACTCTATTTCTAGAGAGAAATTGTGGGACAAACTGTCAAAATTAGGAATTGACCCCAGGCTGCTAATACTTCTAAAGAAATTACACTCAAACACCACTTGCCAAGTTAAATTCTCACCCAATGGTGGTCTGACTAACAAAATTTTAATTCAAAGAGGTGTTAAACAGGGGGGTGTTTTAGCTCCACTGCTTTAAATATTTTTCTTTCTGATCTAGCACAATCATTAGATTCAGTCAATGGCCATCCACCTAAATTAGGGTCCCAGTCTTTACCTCTACTCCTCTATGCAGACGATACCGTCATTCTCTCTTATACTAAAGTAGGCCTACAATGATATTTAGATGCTTTTAACAATTATTGCCAATTGGAGGAAGCAAGCAAGATGGCGTCTCGTTAGGAGCTCCGGTACACTCTCTCCGCAAGTGAAAACTTTTATCTTCTCTTTTTACAACTTTTAACTATCTGAGGGTGTTTTAACTATCAATTATTGCCAATTGAACCTACTTTTTATTAATCCCTCCAAATCAAAGGTAGCGGTGTTTTCTAAAAAAGGGTCTTTATATAAATGGCATATTGGGAAGGATCCAATCGAACAAGTTAAAAGCTATGTGTATTTGGGGATTACTTATAACTATAACCTCAATTGGTCTGTATATCGACATAACACTATCAAAGCTACAAGGATTTCCTTAAACCAACTTAAGCAATTTTTTTCCGCGAAAGGGAATCAATGTGTCCCCGCAGTGATCAAAATCCTGAACATAAAAATACTCCCCCAATTTCTGTTTGGTGTTCCCTTGTGGATTGGAACCTTTAATCAAGAAATGGAGAACCCCCAAGCCATATTTTCTTAGACAAATTCTGGGGATACCTAAATGTGTTTCATATTTTACAATTTGCCTCGAAATCGGGCAAAATTGGATTACCACTAAAGCTTGGATTCAAACAATAAGATATTGTCTCAAATTATATTTTCAAACTGACCCAGGTCCCCTTTTAAATCTTTTGAAAAGTGAACTTCACTACTCTTCATGGGACATATTAATTAGATCTACACTTGGTCAAATTGGAATTGATTTAAATAACCTTACTCTAGACAATGAATCTTATATTTTTTTAAAAATTAAACTACGTCTCCTGGATGTAGAACAGCAGAATCTTAACCCAGCTCTACCCTTCATCTGTTCTCCTGCGGCTTTAGGCCTTAATAACGACTTGGGCAAAATGGCTAGGGATTTGGATAATCTAGAGGTACCTTCTCAGCGCCGCGTTTTTTTTATTAGCTAGGGTTAACGCATTCCTATCTAGGATGCTCTCAGGCCGATCTCTTCAGATCACCAGGCATGAAGACTTATGCCCATGTGGTTTAAGTGTGCTTGATACAATGGATCACATCCTCTTAGATTGCCCCCTTTATGTGTCTCAAGGCGGCGTGGAGGCCAGAGGCCCAGTCCTCAGCGTCACTTTCCAAAAGGGAAGAAAAGGAGACGGCTGCCCCATTTCTCTTGCTCGGCTCTGTGGCCCTAGGAGCCGAGTAGGGTTGCCAGCTCTGGGTTGGGAAATAGCTGGAGATTTGGGGGGCAGAGCCTGAGGAGGGCGGGGTTTAGGGAGGGGAGGGACGTCAATGTCAAAGAGTCCAATTGCCAAAACGGCTCCTTTCTGCAGTGGAACTGATCTCTAGTGGCTGGAGCGGCTGGCAACCCTAGAGCTGAACCCTACAAACTGGAGAGGTGGGGGGGGGAGGCGCTTACCTTAAAGGAGGGCAGACGGCCTACAAAGCGCAGCAGGGCGCTGCAAGCAGAGACAGCCCGGGATCTGGCAGTGGGACAGCTAGTGTGCATCCAGTAGGCGAGGTGCTGTGGAGGTGGGAACAGAATGGTTGGGGGAGGCAGGAGAAGATCAGGCTGAGCCCTCCTCCCTCAAGGCCCTTTGGCTATGCCCCCCACCCCCCGGGGAAGAAGCAGCCTGCTTTGATGCTGGCTATCAGACCCCTACAAACCCTCAAGAGTTCCCAAGAAAAAACATAGAAAATATTGTTACTTGGGGATTATCAAGCAACCGATGAAGCTGACAGCATAAACGGAGCACAGCTTTTATCCAGAGAGCCCATCTTCTTGATCTACCTCTTGCCGGGGGTCTTCTGGAGACTATATGTACCTGACCTTCTTGGCTTTTTTCCCCCTTGACAGAAGAACATCTATCCCTTTACAACATAAACGCGGACTTACCTGTTGAACTCTTGGGTTTGCTTTCAACTCCGTAGGGGGTTGGGTTTTTGCACTTTTGCGCTCATTATCTGTATATGTAATTTGCTTTCTTGTCCCATTGATGGTCACCAGTTGTGACTGTAGCTCATAAGACTTTATAGCGTAGTGTTGTTTTGTTGTGATGGCGTGACAGCTTGCACAACACTGTTTTGTTTGATTTTGCTTATGGCTATCATAGCCCTGGCATGGTGGTGTCCCTGAGCAGCCAGTGGAGATGGGGCCCCAGTGGGGCAGCCGTGGGGTTGCTGCTAGCCCGAGGTGCTACTTCCTCCCTGCCAGGCTCCCGTCTGCATCCCCAGCCTCCCAGGGGAACTCCGTTCCCCTACTTCTTGTCTCCTCCACACTTACTTCCAGGAGGCCCAGTAGAAGTGTCGAGGACGGGTCTTCTTGAAGCATCGCCCTGAGCATGCGCTGCAGGCCTTCTTCCGCTTTTTCTTGCAGAGCCTGAAAGACAGATGGAGCTGGTGTGGGGCAGGCTGAACCCCCCGCCCCACAGAATGTCTTGACGGCCAGCCTGGCGCTCTCCTGCTGCAAGCGGGCCCATGAATTCGGGACCCAAAGAGGAGCCATCATCACGGCCTCGGGCCCCGCAGGACCAGCAGGCCTCTTGCCACACTCTTGACAAGGCCCTGGGCATTTAGCGTACCTGGAGCTGGGGGTCCTCTCGGCCGGGCCTCCCACTGAGCACAATCCGCAGAGCCCAGGACAAGATCGAGCTCCTGAGCTCTGTGCCCAGGGGAGGCTGGAAGTGGCTGTCAGGATGGAAAGGCAAGGATCAGACTTCGTGCAGCAAAGGAGGGCTAGTCTTCCCCAAACCCTGTGCGCGGTCCCTGGGCCACCCCGCTTCCCCACAGGCCACAAACATGTAAACTCAGAGCAGCAGGTCCTGCTGGAGGGGAAGGAGGGGTGGTGACAGCAGTTTAGCCTCTCCAATAGAAAAGGAGTCTCCAATGATGGTGGAAGGAAAACAGGGATGGATCCTGAGGCAGCCTGTTCCTTTCAGGGATCAGTGGCTCTCTCCCCTTTCCCGGCTCTGCCCCCCAAGGTCTCCTGCTTCATCCACTCTTCACAGAGCTCCCATCAACCTGACTGCTGTGGACTGAGGTTCCCTAGACAAAAGGTGTACCTGAGAGCACGCAAGCTTCTCATTGCCATGAGGAAGTTCTCGGACAGTTCGAACAAGGAATCCTCCATGATTTCCTGGGAGAGACCGAAGGGCGAAACAGAGGGGTCAGCGCTCCCTGGACTCTAGCGGGGCTGTTCTTGCCCCCTATTCTCTCCTTCCTCCCACACTCAGAGTTGGGCTCTTTCAATCTTAGAGACCTGCACCCAAGTCCTGGGAGCAGAAATGACTCTGGGGGATTCAGGTGATTTTACCCAGCCTTTCACCAAGACTTTCCAAGGCAACAGAACACGCAAAGTCAGTGAAAAACCTGCCTGCCATAAACACAACCCACGAAAATGCCATCAAACAGGAGGCGGGAGTCAAGGCAGAATCCACCCTCCCCCCAAAGCAGTCCTGGGATCGCCTGCCCACCCCCTTCCCACGGGGACTCGGGCCCTGCTCCGTCTCACTCACCTTGATCTCCTCGCCCGCGGCCTCCTTGCGGAAAGGGAGGGTGGCGAGGCCTTTGGTCTTGCAAGCCCTGCACACCCTCCAGATGGCTCTCAGGAAGGGCAGTTCCAGGTGGGGGGCCTGGAAGTAGCAAGAGGGAGGCTGTTAGCGGGGCGAGGAGAGCCCCGGGTTCCTGCTGCATGGCAGAGGGCGGGCAGGGTGGGCAGGCGCTACGTTTGCCCACTCCTGAGCTGGCCTCCCTGGAAATGAACCGGTCCCCATTCACAAGGAGGCTTTGAAGAAGAACGGGACCCAAGGGGTCCCTATGCCATGCCCGGGGCCGGCCAAGGCAACGGAAAAGGCCCTGCTCTCTGGAGGAGGACCTTTGCGGGGCTGGGTGTGCGTACGTGTTTTTTTGTGTTACCTTACTGCTCCCATTAAGGTAGCCAGCGACAAGCTCTGCTGGGTCCCTTCCTGTAGGCGGAGGTGCAGAAGCTGCAGAGAGAAGACATGGAGAATACAGGGTGGGGTTTGTGTTTCCTTCCACCGGTCCAGCCTCCCTCCCCCTGAGCCCTTTTGGTCCGGCTTCCCGAGTGGCGAGTGGTTTCCAGAGACCCCACTGTGTTTTGTTGCGAGTGCTGGAGGAACCTCCCCGCAGCAAAACCACCAAAAAGTGCTTGGAGGGTGGAATAAATCACCAACGTCTGAAGGCTCAGCGCCGGCTCCCCTTCCTCAGCGGCAAGCAGAGCTGCGTCCAGGCATTTTTGGTTTGTTTTGCTGCAGGTAGGGTTTCAGGAAGGCTGGGGTCTCCCTCGGAGGAAGACGCAGGTCTGGGCGAGCTCTTCAGGTTTTCCCTGCAGCTGCTGCCATGGTGGCCTTGTTTTCTCCGCTCCAGCCCCCCTCCCCACCTGCCCCAGAACCTCCCCGCTGATCAGCTGTTTTTCAGTCAGCTGTTTGGCGGGGAGGCAGGGAAGAAGGGCTGCTTTTCTCTCCACCGCCGGGGGTTGGGGCTGCCCCAACAAACCTGACCTGACATCATCCCGTAGATGACGCTGGCCGCTACTCCGAACCCCGCCTCCCTAAATCTCCAGCCCACCAACTGGGAGTCAGCGGGCAAGGAGAACAACGGGCGGTAGATTGCCCGCCAGAAGCGGGCACCTGGGAACCCTCCCCCTGGAGAGTCCCCATACCTGCAGCCTCCTGCCGCTGGCCTTCTGGGACCACTGGGGCGACTTTCCCCCGGCTGAAGATGGCCCTCAGGCGTTGGAGCCTAGAGGAGAGCACGGAGAGGGTGAAGAGTGAGCCTTGCAGCCTCCTCTGCCCCCCGCCCGCTTGCCCGGCATTCTTGGCACAGATTTGCTGTCCTCTGGATGAATTCCAGCAGGCATCTGATGGGGACTGGCTGGAACCTCTTGCTTGGGGGCTTTGGGGTCTGTCCAGGGGCGTAGACTTTCCCATTTCCCGGGGGCTGGGGGGGCTGGGGCTGGGCCAGGGGCATTGCTATGACATTACAGGGAGGGGCCAGTGACATCACAGGGTGGGGCTTTCTTTGCCACTCTCTATGGAGGCAGGGCCATGGGGGATTTACGGAGGGGCTCCTCAGAAATATAGGGGGGCTTCCCAGACGTTTACGGAGGCTTCAACAAATCATCTTTTGACAGCTGAAATACAACTTTAACTTTTAACTAACAATGCAAAATGTTTCTTTATTTTCATTTTTAAAATTACAATACAATCAAATATTCTCCGCATCCCCTATTACCCCTTCTGCTGCACCCACAAGCATCCTCTCCTGCCCTATTCCACCTATCCTTCCCAATTCCCCTTCACCTCCCCACCCCAGTAGTTGGCATGTGTTGGTAGAATGAGTGAACAACTGATCCAGATTGCGTCATCTAGGTACAACCCACTTGTGAGGAAGTAGCAAATCAAAATACCCTGTACTTAAAGGACGGATAAGAATATAAGAAAGACTAAGCTGGATCAAACCAAGGCCCATCAAATCCAGCAGTCTGTTCACACCGTGGCCAACCAGGTGTCTCTAGGAAGCCCACAGACAAGACAACTGCAGCAGCACCATCCTGCCTGCTTTCCACAGCACCTAATGTAATAGGCATGCTCATCTGATCCTGGAGAGAATAGGTTTGAAGCATGACTAGTATCCATTTTTACTAGTAGCCATGAATACCCCTCTCCTCCATGAATATGTCCCCTCCTCTCTGAAAGCCTTCCAAGTTGGCAGCCATCCCTATATCCTGGGGCAGGGAGTTCCACAATTTAACTATGTGTCGTGTGAAGAAATACTTCCTTTGATCTGTTCTGAATCTCTCACCGTCCAGCTTCAGCAGATAACCCCATGTTCTAGTATTAGGAGAGAGGGAGAAAAGCGTCTCCCTGTCCACTCTCTCCCAGAGGCGGACCGACATTTTTGGGGCCCTGAAGCTTGAACTGTTATGGGGGCCCTTTGCAACCAGCATCATTAAGGCAACATCCAACAAGGCCCAACGGGCCCTGCTGCCCTTGGAAGGACCTCGAGGCCCAAATGGCAGAGAACAGGGTGGTGGGGTGGAGTCCTTGCAGATGAGCCATACAGTGAGCCCCTTGCCACCGGCAATGAGGTCTGGGTAACCGCTGTTGTCTTCTTCAGTGGGGTGGTTCTATGGCAGATGTATTGTGTGTGTGTAAAGTGCCGTCAAGTCGCAGCCGACTTATGGCGACCCCTTTTGGGGTTTTCATGGCAGGAGACTAACAGAGGTGGTTTGCCAGTGCCTTCCTCTGCACAGCAACCCTGGACTTCCTTGGCGGTCTCCCATCCAAATACTAACCAGGGCTGACCCTGCTTAGCTTCTGAGATCTGATGAGATCGGGCTAGCCTGGCCCATCCAGGCCAGGGCGGCAGATGTATTAGTTCATTCTTTAATAGAGAGGGAGAGGGTCATCACAAGGGGCTTGTTAGGATAAAGAGGTGAAAATCTCTCCATAGATTTGTACACGGGCATTATGATAGCAGTTTTGTTCTCTATTCCTCCTCTAATTATGGCCAGTATGGAATTTGCCTTTTTCACAGCAGCCGCACACTGGGTTGACATCATCTTTGCGCAAATCACTACAACCCCAAGATCCCTTTCTTGGTCTGTCGCTGCCAGCACAGATCCCATCAGTACATATGTGAAGTGGGGATTTTTTGTCTCTATGCATCACTTTACACTTGCTCACATTGAATCTCATTTGACATTTTAATGTCCATTCTTCCAGTTTGTAGAGATCCTTTTGGAGCTCTTCATAGTCTGATTTTGTTTTAACCACCCTAAAGAATTTGGGATCATCTGCAAACTTGGCCACCTCACTATTCACCCCCAACTCCAGGTCATTGATGAACAGGTTGAAAAGCACTGGTCCCTACCCAGATCCCTGAGGGACCCCACTGCTCACATCCCTCCATCCCTCCACTGCACCATCCCTCCATCCCTCCATTGTGAGAACAGACCATTTATTCCTACTCGCTGCTTCCTATTTTTCAACCAGCTCTCAGTCTATAAGAGGACTTGTCCTCTTATCCTCTTATCCCATGACTATGAAGTTTGGTTAGCAGTCTTTGCTTAGCAGACTTTGTCAAGAGCATTTTAGAAATCCATGTTCTTCCTGGTAACCAAAACCCATGCAAAACAGTACAGCCTCACTTTTGGGATGGCTTTTCTCTAGGGGCCTCGAGGGTGTGGCAGGGAGGGAGGACCAACACACCAAAACATAGATGGGAGCATAATAACAATCACTTTGATTTATACCTCACCCTCTCCCGGCCAAAGCGGGATCAGGGTGGCTACCAATGTAGTTAAATATACATCAACATTTGATTACAAAATTAAAAGAATAAAACATTTGAGCACATTCTAAAACATTGAAAACCATTCGAACACGCTAGAATTCCTCTGATTATTTTGGTGCCCAATTATCCCTGTCGGGAGAGATGTTATCATAGTCAGTCTGGATTACTGTACTACCATGTTCATATTCTGTAGTAGCATCCTAGAATCATAGAGTTGGAAGGGACCACAAGGGTCATCTATTCCAACCCCTGCACAGTTCAGGAAATTCACAACTATCTCCCCCACCACACCGCCCAAAGACCCCGACTCCATGCTCCGAAGACGGCTAACAAAAAATCCTCCAGGAACCCTGGCCAATCTGGCCTGGACGAAAATGGCTTCCTGACCCCAAAGTGGTGATCAGCACAACCCTGGGCATGCAAGAAAGGGCCACGAGAGCTAAACACCGATGCAACCTTTCCTGCCCTCCCTCTCATGATCTGCCTAAGGTCACAGAATCAGCAGTGTTGTCAGATGGCCATCTAGCCTCTGCTTAAAAACCTCCAGGGAAGGAGAGCTTACCACCTCCCGAGGAAGCCTGTTCCACTGAGGAACCGCTCTGACTGTCAGAAAGTTCTTCCTCCTGTTTAGCCAGAAACTCTTTTGATTGAATGTTAACCTGTTGGCTCCGGTCCGACCTTCTGGGGCAACAGAAAACAACTTGGCACCATACTCTCTATGACAGCCCTTCAAATACTTGAAGATGGTTATCATATCCCCTCTCAGTCTTCTCATCTTCAGGCTAAACATACCCAGCTCCTTCAACCTTTCTTCATGGGACTTGGTCTCCAGACCCCTCCCCATCTTTGTTGCCCTCCTCGCCGGGACACGTTCCAGTTTGTCTACATCCTTCTTAAATTGCGGTGCCCAGAACTGAACACAATGCTCTGAGGTGTAACCAGAGCAGGGTAAAGCGATTCTTTCACTTTACGTGATCTGGACACCATACTTCTGTTGATACAGCCCAAGATTGCATTTGCCTTTTAAGCCACTGCATCACACTGCTGACTCGTGTTCAGTTTGGTCTGCTAAGACCTCTAGATCCCTTTCTCACACACTACTGCTAAGACAAGTCTCCCCCATCTATAATTATTCTTTTGATTTTTCCTACCTGAATGAAGAACATTCTATTTATCTATGTTGAAATGCCTTTTATTAGTTTTAGCCCAGTTCTCCAGCCTGTCAAGATCATCCGGTATCCTGGATGGCTCTTGTGGTCTCTTCCAACCTTGTGTGATTTTGTGATTTGTGGTTTGGATCCTGGCTCTGACTTCTACTATATTGCCACCCCTCCCAATTTGGTATCCTCTGCAAATTTAATAAGTATCCCCTCTATTCCTTCATCCAAATCTTTTATAGATGCTGAACAACACAGGGACCAGGACAGATGGGGGGGGGTGGGCCAAACTATTAGGACATATGAAGAAAGGTTAAAGAGAAAATCTGGTAGGGCGCGAAAAGGGAGCAAGGGGGAAGGGAAGAAAGGGGGGAGGGAGGGGAGGGGAGGCAAGGGGAGGCCAGCATGACAATGATACCGTCAAACAGAACCGTACTTACGTTTTGCGGTGTCTAGTAAACATCTTCTACTACACTACACTACACTACACTATCTAAAACACTACGCTATCTAAAAAAAAACACCTATAAACAATAATAATTAACACAAACAACAAAAACAACCAATAAAACACCTACTCCTAATATGAAAATTATAAAATGAAAAAACTATATAATGAAAAGTTAAAACATTAAAAATACCTATAGAAAACACTAAAAACACCTATACACTATGGGAAATTCTGAAAAAAAAACTATTTAGAAAAACAAACACCTAACTCTATTAACTTTTAAAATATAAAAAAACTCTTTATAGAAAGAACAAACAAACCAACTATCACTATCTACTAAATAAACCACACCAAACAAGAAAAACCAACAAGAAAGAACAAACTCACTAACTAACCTATCACTATTTAATCAACCAAACCACACCAAACAAGAAAAACACTGCACACCAACACACCAAACCACACCAACACACCAAACCCCTCCCTCTCAATCAAAAACTCCACCGCCTCCAACGCCTCTCTCCAACCCACAGAGCTCCCCAACCGACCCCCGGCCCAGAGCTCCAGCAGGGGGCGATGTCACAAAGCAGGGCGTGTCCCCGTCACTTAGCAACCGGGCTCCACCGAGGCCTAGCTGAGCTGGGGTCTCCCTCCACCTGGCCTGGTTTCCACGGGCTTTTCAGCCACAGCCAGGCTGGCCAGGTCCCGCTTGGCAACCGGCGGGAGGGTTTTGGGGCGGAGCCTGAGGAGGGCGGGGTTTGGGGAGGGGAGGGACTTCGATGCCATAGAGTCCAATTGCCAAAGTGGCCATTTTCTCCGGGTGAACTGATCTCTATCGGTTGGAGATCAGTTGTAAGAGCAGGAGATCTCCACCTCGTACCTGGGGGTTGGCAACCCTATCCACAGCATGCATTTTCTGTAGCGCGCCCGTGAATGGCTTTGGAGTCAGGAGGGATTTTGCTTTCATGGGGGGGGGGGAAATGTAGAGATATCTCAACCCAACGCCGATTCCATAGTGTTTATTGATACATTTATTTAGAATATTTCTATGCTGCCTCTTCAGGTGTCTTGCGATTAAAGCCCACCGTATAAAACACTGGCTGTTAGACATCCGCAGTATAAGATCCAGACAACAGAGCGGAGTATTGAACCCTTTATTCAAGCCTGGGTTAAAAGCTGTGTGTTGGCCTGGCACCTAACGGGACACAAAGTAGGCGAGCATCATTGGGGGGGGGGATGTCTCTTGCCCTCTCACCTCTGAAAAGCAGTGGGGGGCACAGACAGCAGGGTTTGAGAGACAGATCTGGAAGCCTGAGACCCCTGGAGAGCTGCTGCCAGCCAATGGTGACCTTGATAGACAAATGGACCAACTCACTATCCGGCAGAGTTGTGTGTTCACGCTTGCTCTTGGTGTCATACACCTTTCAAGTCTCTCTAGCCTCCATAGCTGGCTCTCGGAAAACTCAAGAATGCCCTCCATGGTGTTTCCAGTGATTCTCAGAGTGTTATCGCTCTGCACACAAAGCCGGTGGCTTTTTGTGTCCCACCGCTGCTGGAGATCTCCGACTATAGCTGCAGGACATGCAACCCCAATAAGGGAAGATATCTTCAGAACATGCAGCTGATCCTCTTACCTTCTGAAGGAAAGCAGAGAGGGATTTCAGTGGTGTTCAGTGCTGAGCCCTGAAGCACCTTCTGAGGCTGCATTCAGATCTCATGAAGACACTTTTGGGCCAAAGTACACAACGTGTTGGGTATGGGTCTGCCCCATCTCTTGTCAAACAGACATGCGTGGGGAGCTCCATGTGCACAACTTTATTCCCAGTCATGTGCAGGTCCAGTTCGGACGGGGACTGTGGCAGGTGGGGAGACGGGTGAAAGGCTTTCCCTGGCATCCTCTTCCCAACTAGGGTTGTGCAAAACAAAAAACAAAAAACACAGTAAATTTTGGGTTAGGGTTTATTGGGCCCAATTTTTTTTTTTTTTTGGTAAACCCGGAATAAACCGAATACCCATTCTGGTAAAGGGGTATTTCGGCTTTATTTCCAGGGTAACCGGGGGAAAAATAGGTCCTTTATAGTCTATAGGGATGTATTCCTGAAGCTCCTGTGGGGGCATTTTTGGAGGTCAAGTTCCCAAATGTTCAGGGTAGCTTCAAGGGACTCTCCTTGCATGAACCCCCAAATTTGGTGAAGATTGGGTCAGGGGGTCTGATTTTATGGGGTCCAGAACGGGTCACAAATGTGTCCTCTGGATGCCCTTCCCCCATTTTATCCTGACAACAATTCTGTGAGGGCCGTCTGGCTGACAGTGTGTCACTCACCCATGGTAACCCATCAAGATGTCATGGCAAAGTGGGGATATGAACCTGGATCTCCCAGCTCCAAGTCCAAATACCTATTGGAGGGTCATGATGCTGAAGGAAATCACTCGAGTCAAAACTTACAAAACTTGGATGTGATGAAGAATACTGTAGTGGGCCAGCTAAGCTCTGGAAGGCTCCTGACCAGTGTACTGAACCAGTGGTTCAACCTAGCTGCTAAACCAGTGTAATGGTTTACATTATGGACTCAGACTAGAGTTCAAGACTCCAGGAAGCGCACTGAGTAACCAGGGGGCAGTTGGTCTTTCTTGGCCTAACCTGCCTAAAGAGCGCTGATGTTGAAATAAAATAAAAACTCCATGGAGGAAGGGATGGAGAAAAATAGGATAGATGCACATCAAAGCTGCTTTGGCCGCTGACTGGCAGTTGCTTGTGCAACCATAACCACCGCTGGCTAAAGTCTGTTGTGCTTCAGGGAGGCTCGTGGTAGAGCATCTGCTTGGCATGCAGGAAGTCCCAGGTCCATTTCCAGCATCTCCAGTTAAAGGATAGTAAGTGATGTGAAAGACCTCTAAGACCCCAAAGAGATGCTGCTAGTCTCAGTAGACCATACTGATCTTGCTGGACCAAAAGAACTGTTTCAGTATAACGCAGCAGCTGCTGCTGCTGCTGCTGCTGCTGCTGCTGCTGCTGCTGCTGCTGCTGCTGCTGCTGCTGCTGATGATGATGATGATGATGATGATGATGATGATGATGATGATGATGATGATTCTCCTCTTCATTTGAAGATGCTCTGGGGGCCAAGCAATGTGTGCTGTTGTTTGTTTGTTTTTTTGTTCTTGCCTTGTTTGTTGTATGTATTTATGTGTTCCTGTGTTTGTGAACTGTGATTGTATTTATATCTGTTAACATATATATTTTAAAAAGCAATAAATAAATAAATCCTGGTGGCTTCTTCATTTAGGGTACTGGTTCTCAGATCAGTGAGGGGACACTGTTGGGACATTCCACTGATGGTGATCTTGACAGGATGCTCCCTCCTCCAGGGTCCCCTTTCTCCTTGGACTTTGCAAGCCCCTCATCTCCTGGTCTAACATCCAAACACCTTGAAATGCTCATTTTTGTCAAGCCCAGACGATCTCTTGGTTGCCTTGAAGAGTCTCTCACCAGCAGTATTACATCTGAGGGCTTCCAGCTCCAGGCTGGGAAATTCCTGGAGATCTGGGAGGTAAAGCCTGGGGAGGGACCTCAGGGGAATATAATACCACACAGTCCAATCTCTAGAGCAGCCATTTTCCCCGGGTGAACTGATCTCTCCTCTGAAGTTCATTTAAATTCTGGGAGGTCTCCAGCCCCCACCTGGAGGTTGGCAACTCCTTCTGTGTAGCTGTAGCCTTTGGTGTGAGGTTCAGGAGCTGAGGATGGTGCACTCTTGAGTACTCTGCTCCAGCTCATTCCAGGATCTCTCTTTATAAAGCACCTCCTGTAGCTGGAGGAAAATGCCCTCGCCTTCGCGGAAAGGACCTGCGGTATCCAGCTCAATGTGCATAGTCAATAATTTATATCCACTTAGAAAGAAGGAGTAAAACCGGGCTTTTGTCGTTTTAACAAGGAAAGCCGGTCAGGAGAAGCACCTTTGCCCACCACAGCAAGACGTTCAAAGCCCTGGCTCCTTTGGCCTCAGGATTCTAAGAAAAGCACATTAAAAACTCACCAAGGAACAAAAAGGGGCCGCTAAGTTACAAGTCACCACCACTGCTCTCGAAACGCCTTTCCCATCTCTGAGGGAACAGCAGAACAACGGGAATTGGCCTCCTCTGCAGGAGTCCTAGAACAGAATCATAGAGTTGGAAGGGACCACCAGGGTCATCTAGTCCAACCCCCCTGCACACTGCAGGAAATTCTCAACTACCTCCCCCACACACACACCAGTGACCCTTACTTCATGCCCAGAAGATGGCCAAGGGGCCCTCCCTCTCAGGATCTGCCTAAGGTCATCGAATCAGTGTAGCTGACAGATGGCCTTCTTGCCTCTGCTTAAAAACCTCCAGGGAAGGAGCACTTACCACCTCCCGAGGAAGCCTGTGCCACTGAAAACCTGCTCTGACTGTTAGAACATTCTTCCTAGTGTCTAGATGGAAACTCTTTTGATTTAATTTCAACCCGTTGGTTCTGGTCCGACCTTCTGGGGCCACAGAAAAACACCCTCCTCTACATGACAGCCCTTCAAGTACTTGAAGGTGGTTATCATATCCCCTCTCAGTCTTCTCCTCTTCAGGCTAAACATACCCAGCTCCTTCAGCCTTTCTTCATGGGACTTGGTCTCCAGACCCCTCCCCATCTTTGCTGCCCTCCTCTGGACATGTTCCAGCTTGTCTACATCCTTCTTAAATTGCAGTGCCCAAAACTGAACACAGTACTCCAGGTGAGGTCTATCCAGAGCAGAGTAAAGTGATACCATCACTTTGCGTGATCTGGACCCTATACTTCTGTGATGTCGACCAAGATCACATTTGCCTTTTTAGCTGCTGCAGCTCCTTCAGTTTTGAATATCGTTTTGCCCAATTTTGAATACAGGGCCTCTTTGTGCAAAAGCAACCAAGCTGCCTTCTGCAGCTAGAGCTTGATTTCAGGGCCTCATGAGGCCTCTCATGGGATCTTCACAGCATTTCTGGACAGGGCAAAGGCAGAAAGGGCCCCACCGGTCCATCCACACATCTAAACATCTTCCCTAGTCCAGAACCAGCAGACTGGAAGCCTCGCCAGAGAGTAGACTATGAGAGAGCCGGGGTGGGAGGGTGGCCAGTTCCCTCTTCACCACCGGCGGGAGGTTTTTGGGGTGGAGCCTGAGGAGGGCAGGGTTTGGGGAGGGAATTTGATGCCATAGAGTCCAATGGCCAAAGCGGCCATTTTCTCCAGGTAAACGGATCTCTGTCAGCTGGAGATCAGTTGTGATAGCAGGAGTTGGCAATTTATATAATAAATACACTAAAATGACAATATAGAAAATAAAAAGCAATTAGCCCCATTGGCATTAAGTTAATAAAACGTCAGAACAGCAAACATCAATTTAAGTAAAACATCAGTTTAAATAAAAACAAACCAATGGTGCTCATTATTAGATCATCGAGACCGCCAAAGGGCCTAATAAGCAATCAAAGCCCCCCCCCCCCATGTTAATTCTAACGGGAGAGAGAATAGCCCATGGAGTGGTGAAAGGCTGTGTGTGTGTGTCTGTGTGTGTGTGTGTGTGTGTGTGTGTGTGTATGAGGGAGGGGTAGGGTTGCCAGGTCCCTTTTTGCCACCAGCAGGAGGTTTTTGGGGCAGAGCATGAGGAGGGTGGGATTTCAGTGCCATAGAGTCCAATTGCCAAAGCAGCCATTTTCTCCAGGTGAACTGATCTCTTTCAGCTGGAGATCAGTTGTAAGAGCAGGTGATCTCCAGCTCGTACCTGGAGACTAGGAACTGTAGAGAGGGGGGAGGAAGGGAAGGAGGGATGAGCGAAAAGGAAAATGCCCATGTCTCGCTGTGAATGCCTGTTGTGTTTTGAAGAAGAGACAGTATGTGCAAGGATCAAATGGCTTAATTTCATATTTTTAATTTCCTGGTTTTGTGCTTGTTTTCACAATGTGTAGCCCGTGGCTAACCCTGGATTGTCCAGCAATTTGTCATCCATCCTATTGTCCAGCAATTATGTTATCTGGTCCTTAAAGCAAAGCAATGATGTCACGTGGTCTTTAAACCAAAGGACAAACATGCTCTTTGTTTATAAAGGAAAGCAGGCTACAGTTTGGACTGACTACAGAGCCTCCTGGGGAGGGTGATGGGGAGGCCTTGGGCGGTGATCATGTGTTGTTGTTATTAGGGTGTCCCTGTTTTCATCTGGGCAATGCTGGGAGGCATACTAGTACCAGTGATATGGATCGGCCGATCCCTGTGGTTTACCAGCCTGGGCTGATGCGAAATAACAAGCCACATTATCGACTCCCACAAAAGCAGCTCCCACTCTGATAGCAGGACACCAGCCTATAGATAGAAATATCTGCTTTCCACCTCTTCTGGTGAGGCATGAACCTCGAAAGGTGGTGTTGCACAGGCACTGATGCTCTCCTGTAAAAACGACCACATCCCATCACCAATCACGGCTCATGACGCGTCTGTGTCTACCGTCTGCCCTTTTCATTGAAAGAGAAGCAGAATTAGGTTAACTGCTGGATCTGTAACAAGATCGTTCAGATCAGGAATGTTCAACCCCGCTTTTCTCTTCCTCCTCATCTGACTTGTTTTTGATCTCCGAACTGAATAAAAGATTCCCGAAGGAATGCCATCTGCGCACAAACTGGCTCGCTTGTTCGTGCACCACATATTCGTGCACCACATATTCAAACTACTACTGAAGCCCCTAGAAACTCCAGAGGCACCCTGGCGGGTGATTGGGATGGATTTCATAACTGATCTCCCATCCAGCCAGGGGAAGACAGTTCTGTGGGTAATCACGGATCTCTTCTCTAAGCAAGTTCATCTCGTGCCGTGCGAAGGAATGCCATCTGCGCACAAACTGGCTCGCTTGTTCGTGCACCACATATTCAAACTACACGGATTTTCGTGGAAGGTGGTGAGTGATAGGGGCTCCGTATTTGTGTCTAAATTCTGGAGAGCCTTTTTAGGACTTGTGGGTGTACAACTGGGATTGTCTTCTGCCTATCACCCTCAGACGGATGGGCAAACCGAAAGGGTTAATGCAGTGGTAGAATGCTACTTGCGTTGTTTTGTTAATTACCACCAAGACAATTGGGTTGACCTGCTATCTTTGGCAGAATATGCCTACAATAACTCGATACACTCTGCAACCGGTATCAGCCCATTTAAAGCGGTCTATGGGATGGATTTCGGACCCTTGGGGGAAGTACCCCCCCCCCCGCCGCCGGAAGGCGATCCACCCGAGGTGACTAGATGGGCCAACACAGTGAAGAACACTTGGCCCTGGCTTGTAAAAAACTTGGAACAGGCCAAAGACAGATACAAGGCGCAAGCAGACAAACACAGGGCACCCCAGTGGGAACTGAAGGTTGGAGAGAAGGTGTACCTCTCCACCAAAAATCTCAGGTCTCTACGCCCGTGCAGAAAGCTAAGTAAAAAGTTTGTGGGACCGTTCCCAATCGCCCGAGTTATCAATGAGGTTACTGTGGAGTTGGAACTACCCAAAACCTTACAAGGGGTGCACCCGGTGTTTCATGTGAGTCTGTTAAAACCCTTTATACCGGCCCCCGAGTGGCACCCCAAGCCAGCAACTGCAAACCCGGTCATGGTGCAAGGAGAACAGCACTTTGAGATCTCCAAGGTGTTAGACTCTCGGGTGCGGAGGGGGCGACAGGAATATCTTGTACATTGGAAACATCTGAATTCCAGTCATGATGAGTGGGTGTCTGCGGTACACGTACAAGCTCCCACCCTAGTAGCGGAGTTCCATCGGCACTACCCTGCCAAACCGGGAAACCCCGGGGGGGTGTCTTTGGGGAGGTGGAGTGTCAGCAAGGGCATGCAGTCAAGCCCTGGATAGCAAGCTCAATGATTTCCCCTCCACCTTTTCTTCCCGTGGGAAAGTCTCTTCAGCTTGGGAGAGAGGTGCGATACCTAGAGACCCCTTGAATCCCCATTTCAAAGTAACTTCCCTATTGTAAATTCTGCTCTGATCTCAAGGTGTGAATTCACGGGAATCCGCTCTCTCTTGATGTGGAGATCTCTCTGATGTTTTGCATTTCAAAGCGTTTACGTGTAAACATTCTAGTGTGTGCATCCTATAAAACTGACTTCCACATGTATTGTATCATTCTAACCTTAAGTTCCTTTAGACTTCTGTACTCGTTACGTTTGGGAATAAAGCCTTTTAAACTCTCTGCAAACGTCTGGAGTGAAGTTGATAATTCCTGAGATGCAACGGAGTATAGAGTCTGACAGTCGGGGACCAAGATCTTCCTCCCCCTTTTATTTCCTTTTTAGAAAGCCATGCTTCCCCTGGTGTTTCTGGCCAACCCTTTCCTTCTATTGATCAGCCTCTCCTTTCCACACACACACCCCACACACACACCCGCAGTTGACCGGCTAGAGGAGCGCATCAGCCGCCTGGAGCAGCAGGTGTTCGGCCCACATTAATGTCTCCTGTTTAGAAAGTTGAAATGTTAAACAAAAAATTAACAAAAAGAGTAATGATTGTTTACCATTGTTGAACAAGTTTACATTTAAAACAGAAATTTTTTTTAAAAGGTATGGTTGTGAAGTTGATCTGCTCTTAGTACAGAAAGTTTAAACAGTTGAAATGTTAAGAATTTAAAATGCTTGCACAGTTTTCTAAAAATGTAAAATGGATGTTTATTTTTCTATAAAGTTTCTATGGTTGCACAGTTTATTAAAAGGTCAATGGGAATCAAGCACAGATCACCAAACTTCATCTGTTACCTTGATCTCAAACCCCCCCCCCCACATCCACCAAAGTAGTTTGCAGGAAGCTGGCAAGTGGCAAACTCCCTCCCCCCCCCCAGAAACAGACAGAAAATCCAACAGTGGCCAGGAATGCCAGAACAGCACACAAACCCACATTCTCCCCATGGAAGGAAGGCCTCAGACAATGAGAGGGAGGGGTTTGGTCGCACCCAGATCCTCTGCTGTCTCGCACACCACCACATGGCCCACCAGGTGGAAACTGTGACTCTGCGGCTGCCTTTCATCATCATTGGCTCTCCTATTCCATTTCCCACCTCCCACCCCTGAAAAGAAAAAGAAAGGTAAAGGGGTGCACATTATACATTTCAAACAACCTTTTTATTGGCACACTGCTGTTTTGTGCCTTGGTGTGGCATGGGCACTGGATGAGTATCAGCCACCACCTTGCGGACTGATGTGACCTCCCGTTGGGAGCGGCGCAAGCAGGATGGGGGAGCTGGGAAGTCACCTGGATGCGAGCCACTTGGTGGTTCTTCCCCCGCCACTTGCACTTGGCGTTATGAGTTTGGGAAGGGGAGACAGTGCCAAAGGGCCAAATCAATTGGGGGTGTGACCTGACGCTTCTTTGTGAGGCTGCTGAATTTTTATTAGGGGAAGAGCGCTTCACCCAAACCTCCCAAGCCAGGCCCCGAGGAGATGCCGGCACAAGCACGTGCTCACCTCATGCATCCTCAAAGTCCAGGTCTGGGAAACCAAACAGAGGCAAGTTGATCTTGAGGAATACCAACTGCTCTACGTGCCAGGGTGCCAGGCTAGCGCGATGTGGGCTGAGCACGTTGCCCAAATGCGAAAAAGGCGCTCGCTCTGGACGCTCGTCGGAGGGCAGGAGAGGAGCCTCTGGGCCACTACAAAGAGGTCTGGCCAGACCGACTCCTTCATGGCTCAGTAGCTCAGCGGACAGGTGGTCTGCGACTCATAGGGCTCCTCAAGGTACTCCCTTACCATCGCCTCCACCGTGTCCTGTCTTGTGTGTCTCGCCGACCCCCGGCAGGGGCCAACTGCCCACCCGATCATGTCCATCTCCATCGTCATCGAGGTGGTTGCCTGGGGGGGGCAGGTTGGTGGAGGCGAGGGCCGAGTAGCAGAGGAGCTGCTGCTTGGGCCCCCTGCCTCCCCCTCCCCAGTTGAGCTCCCCCTTTTGGCTTGGACTTGCTGCACACGCCAGGAGAGCTCGTCTCGCCAGTGCAGCAGCTGGTTTGCCCGCTCAGCGATGCTGCCCTTGATGCGAGGGTCACACATGCTCGCCAACATGTAGACTGGCTCCTGGGCGACAGGCAGCAGACGGGTTGTCACACCGTCTTGCAGCCTCCGCACCAGGTCGCACACTGCTGGAAGCAACTCTGCACGTCCATCAGCCGGCTCCAGAAAGGCGCCCAACTTCACATGAAGCCTATGGGCCATGGGGGTGAACAGAGCCAGCATCGCCATGTCAGAGGAGAGCATGTCTGTGCACTGCTTGAAGGGCTCAAGCACCGTGACAGTCTGAGATAGGCAGCCACTCGTCGTGGTTGAGCAGCCTCTCAGGCCCCAGGGCTTCGTTCTCATGGAACATTGCCCTGAGGGCTCTCGTCTGCTCCACCAAACACCTGAGCATGGCATGGGTGGAGTTCCAGCGCGTGTCAGCGTCACCCTTCAGGCGGTGCTCTGGCACGCCTTCTCGGGTCTGAATCACACGCAGTGCGTAGTTGTCCTTCGTACTGCTTGAGAAGTGACTCACAAGCTGCCGGCATTTCATGATGACAAGCCGGAACTCCTGAGCCGCGACATCCTGCCTGGATTCCGCAGAGCCCAGGCCCAGGGCATCCCTCACCTTGAGGTGGAGAAGGTGGGCCGCACAGTAAATCCATTCCTCCAGGCCCAATGCCGCTGCTGCCGCCCAGATGTTTGCGCCGCCATCCATTACCATGAAGCCTTTGGTGACATCTCTGCCTACCCACGACTCTAACTGTGCCTTCAGGGCAGCGGCGATGTCCACCGTGTGCTCCTCCGCGAACAACTACGCGTGGAGCATAGCCTGGTGATAGCCGGCCCGGCGGCTCTCTCCCTGCCTAGCGCTGCTCCCCATGCCCCCACCCTCGAGGTCGTTGGTTTGCCACCAGCGCGCGGTGAGGGAGAGGAACTCGTGCTGCGCATGCTGGCTTGTCCACAGGTCGGATGTGAAGTGCACAGTCCTCCTGGCAGCGCGGGACAGCTGTACCTTCACATATGCCCTGGCGGCCCTGTACAACAAGGGCACAACGGATTGTGCCATCGTGGAGCAAGCTGGGAACTAGTACCAGGGCGCCAGGTAGTGGATCAGCCTCCGGAAGGCAACCTTCTCCACTAGATAATAGGGCAAATCATCCATGGCGACTGTCCTAACCCCACCTCTTGGCGTCCTACTGATGCCACCCTCCCCACCAAACAGCTCGGAAAGATTAGCTTGGCATGCCTTTTCTACTGTGGCCACTGCACGGGGTGCAGCGGGGAGAGCACCAGACGATGGCGGTGTGCTGGCTCCTGGCCCTTTGGCCAACGGAGAACCAGCCTCTCTCTCCCCCTGAAGCAGCACCGCATTGTAGTGCTTCCGGACATGGTTCTGGAGTGCGGAGGTTGAGAGATGAAGGGGGTCTTTCCCTTGACTGACCCGCTCCCTACAGAGCTGGCAGTCAGTCAGTGTTGGATCATCCTCTGACACCTGGAAGTACTTCCAGGCCAAGGATGTGAAGTGGCTCCCATGTGGCTTGGCCACTGCGGGTGACACGGAAGCAGCCTGCCTAGAGGTGCTCAGGGCAGACATGCCATGTCTAGAGAATGGGGGGAGTGGCGGCGGGGGAAGGGGTTGAGATGGCAGGCACACCTCTGGGTGCACCTCCTCCATCTCTTCCTCTTGCACCTCCTCCACCCTCTCCTCCCACGCCCCCATGGAAGAACCGCTGCTGGGGAATGAAGAAGCAGGCAAAGTCGACGGGGAGTCCAGTGACCGTGCAAGCTCCATCACCACCCTCTTTGAAGTGGGGGTGAGGTTCAAGACAGTCGCATCCAAGAACCTCACACCCACTCCCTCCCCAGGCTGTCCCTCCTCTTCCTCCTCCTCCTGCTACTGCAGGAAAGACTCCACAACAGCAGCAGCAGGAGGAGTAGGAGGAGGGACAGCCTGGACAGCAGCAGCAGTCCCCCGCCCGGTGCCAGCAGCACCTGTCGTCACCTGTGCAGATGTGGCAGCTCCAGAGGCCCCCTCAGGAAAGAGGCACCACCGCTGGATCTTGGAGGGCACCTCCGGAGCTGCTCCCAGCGCAGGTCGGGGGCGAGCTGAAGCCCTCCCCCTCCCCTCCACCCCTCTAGTCTTCTCCTTCACTTTCCCCCCACGACCCCTCTTACCTGCACCTCTGCCACTCATTGTTCCCCTGGGCCAAACCCTGGCTACCTGTACTGTGGGGAAGTTTAACTGTCTAGCTACCTGTCCTGGCCTAGGATCAGCCCCTGACCTGACAACTTTTTATGTACCCTCCCCCAAAGATAACTACGGGATTTTCTCCCAAACAACATAAGAGGCCCTAACCTAACCTTAAGTTAATTCTGGTTTGTTTGGTTAAAAAAAAAAAACTAGTTGGTGAGCCTGGCCTAAAGAACCTAAGTTGAACCAGTCACACTGCCCTGGAGATGGATTTGTAAACTTTTTTAAAAGGGGGAAGAGATGCCTAGGAGATTTAGCCTATCTAAATCTGAGCTCCAACAATGGATCCCTCAGGAACCAGGAGGAGGAGTTTTCTTTTCCCTGCAAGGTCACTCTTCCCTCACCGTTGAATACTACATCTACTGGCAGCAGGAGGCTGCCCCAACAACTCTTTGACCTTTTAAGCAATTTAAAAATCAAGATCCCTTGCCCTTTTAAAGACCTATCTGAGCCTAGTTGTTGAGAATGAAGCTGACCGGCCCTACCCCTACAGTTTAAATGTATGCCCAGACACTCCCTAACAGATCTTATTAAACAGAGGGAACAAACACAGCCCTGGCAGAGAGACAGAGACAACCCTCACTCCAGGCACAGTTGGCAACCACCTACAAATGACCCAAGGAGGGGGTGGGGTGGTTGGCGAGTGAAGGGAGAGACTTGAGCAAGCGTGCACCGCCGCACGGGCTCTACTCCAGGCGAGGACTGGCCAGGCCACAGGCCACGGGCAGAAGAAAAGCAGCAGAACGCAACCTCCCGCAGAGGCGAGTGGGCACAAACACAAACACACGGCAGAACCGGCACACCCCTCCCCCTCAAACCAGTACGGCTCGGCTCAACCCCAAATAAAGGCGAGCGGGCACCAAATCCCCCCCCAAGCCAGTACGGCTCAGCTCAAAGCACCTACAAAAGCACAACGCTAACTCCCACAGAGGCGAGCAGCCACAAACACAAAGCCCACAACAGAACTGGCAACCCCCCCTTTGGCTTCCCCCCCACCCAAAGAAACAGCTCCCCCCCCACACACAGAGAGAATATGCTTTCCCCCTCCCCACACATGCACAGGAGAAAAGGTACAGAGGAAAACCTCCAAAATCAAACTGTGTGGATGTCTTCCAGCAGGAGCAGGGACGAGAAGTAAATCCAATCCGGTCCTATTCCAGTAAGCAGGAATCGGGATCTCTCAGAGTCAGGAGCAGCATCACCAAAATGGAAGGAATTCCAGACTCAAGTGGGGGTGGGAGGATGGGAGTTTTTATACTCTTCTCCTGGCTAATTCAAAAGGGAGAATCACTGTTCTGATTGGTCAGGAGAAGACCCGGCTTGGCCACCATTGGCCGCGGGAGAATGCTGCTAGTTGCTTACTAACTGATGGTTATGCTGCTGGTTCGGAGCCCCTGAATTTGCTGAATTTATTCAGCGTCCGTCCGAACTTGCTGAATTCGGCTCATTGTTTTCCCACCTTTTTTTGAATTCGGTTCCATCCGAACTGGAAACCGCCGAAACAGGAAAAATTCGGCTATTTTTCAGTTTAGGACGAACCAAATTGACAGCCATATGCAGAACCACTCCTTGCTGAGAGTGGCACAACCTCAACAAGAACCATATTGGCACTACAATAGGTGACTGATGAAAGAGAATAATGAGACAGAAAAACTACACCGGCAACCTGTATCGCCTGATTGTAGAACTGTTCTTTTTTATGACAGTACCTGGAGACTGGCAACCCTGTGTTAGAGAGATTAATGGAGGAGAGGTCCATCAGTGGCTACTAGCCCTGGTGAGTAAAGGGAACCTCCACATCCAGAAGCAGTGAACTTCTGAACCCCACTGCAAGGAGGCAACATCAAGGAAGGCCTTGGCCTCTGTGCACAGTTTGTTCAGCCCTCCAGGGCAACTGGTTGGCCTGTGTGTGAAACAGGATGCTAGATTAGACAGACCACTGATCTGATCCAGCAGGGCTCTTCTCATGTTCTTATGTTTCAACACATGGTGCAACGATAGAGATTACCTATGGTAGGCAGCATCTATGTTGGATAGTTTAATTTTATCTCTCTGTTTGCAGGAGGCAGATGGGGGCAACATCTAGAGAAATTTTAGTTTGTTTCTCTTGTTTGAGAGCCAGCGTGGTGTAGTGGTTAAGAGCAGAGGACTCTAATCTGGAGAACCAGGTTTGATCCTCCACTCCTCAACAAGAGCGGTGTACACTGATCTGGTGAACTGGGTTGGTTTTCCCACTCCTATGCATAAAGTCAGCTGGGTGACCTTGAGTTAGGCACAGCTCTCTTAGAGCTCTTTCAGCCCCACCTCCCTCACAGGGTGTCTGTTGTGGGGAGGGGAAGGGAAGGTGATTGTAAGCCAGTTTGATTCTTCCTTAAGTGGTAGAGAAAGTCAGTATATAAAAACCAACTCCTCTTGTTCTTCTTGTTGTTGTTCTTCTTCTATATGAGAGCATTTTCTGGTTCTGACCTGGTGATTCTGCAATTCCATTTTGTGCTCATTGCCCCCCCCCCTTCAAAAGTGAAATCTAAAATACTTTGTTAGTATAGTCAATATATACATTAGCACAAGGTGGTTGGCTAATTGGATTTGGGAGCTGATACCTCTGGCTTCTGTTTATACATGTAATTCCTCTCTAGACAAAAATGTCTTTCAAGGCTGCTGCATTTTTAAATCACAGCACACCATAGTATATAGCATACCAAAAGCCAACAACAGCTCTCAGTGGCAAAACACAGCACTGAATTTTTTAGGACAAGAAACAAAGAGTGACATCTAGTGACAGAATACAGCATTAGCCTCTCTAAGCAGAAGAGAGAGATCAAATTGCAAGGAAAAAACAGTTTGCCAGATACCCGAAGAACCTTCTCTGGGAGTCAGATTGGGCTGCGTATGCCTGTAATGTAAAGCTGAACAGGAGAGGAGAATCCACAGCTTACAACTATAAGAACAAATATATGTAAAGGCCTCTGAAGAGTAAAAAAGTTCAGAAGTTAGACTGATTCACTATGCATCTAAAAACTCTGTACTGGAATGACTTGTGTGCCTGTATTAAGGGTGACCGAGGCTTCCCTACATCCAACACAGAATCCCAGTATGGCAAGAACAGCAGCTGACGTTTCAGTACAATATCTTTTTTTAAAAATTATTTTTATTATTTTCTACAATTCAACAAAAATAAACATATCTCAACAATATATTCAGTTGTAACTACTTGTAACAAAAAAAAGCTCATTGCTATTACTGAGAATATGTTATCTATAGTATTCAATGCTATCTGCTATATATGACTTCCCCGCATCTTCTTCAGTCACTAATTCTACTGGTTAACACTTTTGCATTTCAAATTGATTTCTAATCCTTATTTTCTCTCATACAGACTTGCTTTAAGCTATCTATACTACTTCTATAAGCAATTTCAAGTCCTACATAGTTATAATATTATCATCATTGTCTCTATATAAAATTCTATTATTCTATAATGAAGGGATTAGATCAATACATAAACAAATTTTTCCATTTAAAAATTCATCAAAGTAAATCCACCGTGCCTCCCTTACACCCCAAAAATAAGCATCATCTTAGCCATTATCTTGTTTTGGGAGGGGATCTACCAGTCCTTCTTTATTTCCCAATCTCCAACCCCCATTTTTCAGTATAGTAGCTGCAATTCTGGCCTCTAAAAATGTAAAAGAAGATCCCAGTAAGTGTGTCCATTGGCTTCTTGTTAAAATTTCCAGCAGCTTTTTGGTAAGATCCTTCGTCATGTCTCCCTCCATCGCTGGCTGCCAGGAAGTGTTTTCTTGGGATAATAATGTTCCTCCTGTCAGCAGTAACTCAGACAAGTAGATTGTAGAGGTATTGAATTCTCTCATGTTGCTCTCTCTCATTGCCAGCTGGTCATTTGCAGCTACCTCTTTAAGAATAAATTGTTCTCCAGATTTTATCACCATTTCCACATAGCATTCAATAGCCATCTCCTTAGCAGAACCTTCTATTTCCATTGACATAATTGTTGTCATATCTTGGGTCTTCATATCGTGGATCTCCTCAATAATTGTATCCAGTTTTCCATTAATTCCATTAATTGATTTAAATAGGATATTCATCATCTCAGCTAGTTGAAATACTTGATGTGAGAGCGCTTGTTGTTTTTCAAAGACTAAATCTTGTTGCACTGCAAACATGTCCATTTGTTTGAGTAACATCTCTTCCATCTTGTTTGACATATCTGCTTGTATTCTTTTTTTTTTATATAAATTTTTTTATTGCATTTTTATAATAAATCAAAACCAAAAAAAAAGTATACATGTAAAAAGAAAAGAAAAGAAAAAATACATATACATATATAGAGCGTAAGTTTCTATTATACATTGTTATTCATATAAAACTAAATATTACGCCCTAGGTCAAAAACCCTCCCCCCACCACTGTGCCCATCACCAATGGACTTCCGATGAGGTGTCATGACAAAGATTAATAAATCACATTGTTATAGATTAGTTAAAATCACTTTATACTATAATTCGTTAACTAAATTCTTAAGATCCGTTTTTGCCGATTTATCCCAATATGCAGTGGCCTTTGACCATGTAATTTTAAATTTCTCCATGTCTTTACCATGTAAAGATGCTGTAATTTTGGCCATCCGCATATACATCCATAATTTCTCTCTCCATTCTTTAATTAAAGGTTTATTTGTTTGCTTCCATTTTTTAGCAATTGTAATCCTTGCAGCTGCAAAACTATATTGACATATGACTCTGTCAGCTTTATCCAATTCTTTTTCTGGAATGCCCAATAAGCAAAAGGCGGGATCTCTCTTAATTTTTATTTTAATCAAATTATTAGTCTCATTCAAAACTAATTGCCAAAATCTCCTAATTTTTTTACAATACCACCAGCTATGCATAAATGTGTCTATATCGGTACCACATTTCCAGCAAAAAGCTTTATAATCTTTTTTCATTTTATTTAATAATGCTGGAGTTATGTACCATCTATAAAACATTTTATATAAGTTTTCTCTTATTTCATTCGAGATTGTAAACCTAAATTCATTTTTCCATAATTTTTCCCAAATCTCCAACTCTATATTATATCCTAAGTCTCTCATCCATTTCAGCATAACTGGTTTGACCCTTTCCTGTTCTAATTTCATTTCTATAAGTACTTTATAAATCCTTCCTATCAAACCTTTATTACCCTTTGATAATATTATCTCAAGTTTAGATTTGGATCGGTTAAATCCCAATCTATTATCCTTATCAAAAATATCTTTTAATTTATAATACATAAACCAATCTTTTATCTGTAGTTCTTCACGTGTTTTCAAAACCCATATCCCATCTCTGTAATCTATCATTTCTCTATAAATATCACAGTCCAAATTTAAATGTGCACCTCTTCTAATAAATGCTTCTATAGGATTTAACCACCCAGGGGTTTTACTTTCTAAAGCATCTTTATATTTATTCCATATCTGTAATAAATTTTTCCTTATAATATGAGAATTGAATTCTTTATTCACCTTCTGTTTTTCATACCATAAATAAGCATGCCACCCGAACCTTAGCTTATATCCTTCTAATTCTAATAACTTTGGATTCTCTAAGAGGATCCAATTTTTGATCCAGGTAAAACAGGCCGCATGATAGTACATTTTTAAATCTGGTAAACCCAAACCTCCCGTTTCCTTCAATTCTATTAAATTGTTATATGCTATCCTATGTTTTTCTTTACCCCAAAGAAATCTCATAACATCTTTTTTCCAATCTTCAAATATGTGTGCACCTGTCACTATTGGTAAATTTTGGAACAAAAAAAGCATTTTGGGTAATAGCATCATTTTAATTACTGCTATTCTTCCCCATAATGATAGGGGTACTTTTTCCCAATTTATCAAGTCTTTTTTTATTTGTTTCCATTGGTTTACATAATTATCCTGAAATAGATTGAGATTATTATTCGATATCCATATACCCAAATATTTAACTTTATTTTCAATGTTGAGTCCCGTCTTTTTACTTAATATTTGTTGCTGTACACGAGTCATATTTTTCACTAAGATTTTTGTTTTAGCTTTATTAATTTTAAAACCTGAAAGCTTTCCATAAACCTCCAAAATGTTATTCCATCTATCAAACTGTTCAATTGGATCAGTCAAAAAACATACTAAATCATCAGCATATGCTTTAAGTTTATAATGATTTCTCCCTATTCGTACCCCTACTACATCATTAGACTTTCTAAAATTATTCAATAATATCTCTAAAACTAAAATAAAAAGTAAAGGGGAAAGAGGACAACCCTGTCTCGTTCCCCTTTGAATTTCAATCTTTGGTGATAATAGTCCGTTTACAATCAAATTAGCTGTTTGTTGTGTATATATACCTTTTATAGCAGTTTTAAAACTCTCACCAAAATCCATAAACTCCAATACCTTAATCATAAACTGCCAATTAACATTATCAAAAGCTTTTTCAGCATCCAAAAATATCAAGGCTATTGGTGTTGTGTCTTGTTCCGCATATTCTAAAAGATCTATTACCACCCTTACATTCTGACTAATCAACCTCCCGGGTAAAAATCCAGCCTGATCATCATATATTAATTGATTCAATACTCTTTTTAACCTATTAGCTAAAATTGCTACATATAATTTATAATCAATGTTTAATAATGAAATCGGTCTATAATTTTTAACTTCCAAAATATCAGAGTTATCCTTTGGTATTAATGCTATGTTTGCTTGTTTCCATGTTTGAGGGATAATACCTTTTGTCATGCCTATATTCATCACTTCCAGAAGATAAGGAATTAATTGCTCTTTAAATGTTTTATAATAATATGCTGTAAAGCCATCTGGTCCAGGGGACTTATTGAGTTTACTTTTACTTATTACTTGTTCCAGTTCCTCCGTAGATATTGGAGAATCTAAGAATTCTTTATTTTCAATTGTTATTTTCCCCCAGACCGATTTAGTAAGATAGGCTTCCATCTCTATCTCTGAAACTAAAAAATTTTTGTATAAATCTGTATAAAATTTCACAAACGTATCAACTATCTCCTCTTTAATTCTTGTTATCTTACCATTCCTTCTAATCTGGGTTATTGGAATTTTTTTTCCTTTTTGTTTAAGTTGCCAAGCTAACATTTTACCCGGTTTATTCGCGTGTTCAAAAAATCTTTGTTTGTTATATATAACTTTTCTTTCAATCTCTTCAGCAATTAAAAATTCATATTGTTGTTGCCAATTTCTAATCTTATTTTGTTGTTCCTGTTTAGCCCCTTTATCCTGCATTCTAGATAAATATCGTTCCGCCTGTTTTATTTCATCTAATATACATTTTTTCCTTTTCTCCCTTTCCCTATAATATCTTGTATTTTGTTGAATCAAATGTCCCCTAATTACTGCCTTACTGGCATCCCAAACTATATCTTCACTGGTACCTTTATTTATATTTTCTTTAAAATAATTGGATATTTCCACCTTCAATTTGTTAACTATTTTATTATTTTTTTAAAGAAAATCATTAATTCTCCAGGGCTTGTAACCTCTATTTTCCATTTTAATTTTAACTAAAACCGCATTATGATCTGATAACACCCTAGGCAAAATCTCTGAGTTCTCTGATTTCTCTACCAGACCCTTTGACATCCATATCATATCTATCCTGGAATACGTAAGATGTCTCTGTGAAAAAAAGGTATATCCCTTCTTGTTACCATGTGTCAACCTCCAGACATCAAACATATCCCACTGATCTATAAGGGCATCAAAATTCCCTGGTAATTTTCCTTCATTAACTGCTTTTTTCTTTTTTCCTGATCTGTCAATCTTAGGTACCTTAACTCCATTAAAATCCCCCATCCAAATCATTTTTTCAGTAGCATGTTCCGCTAATAGTGATGTTAATTTTTCATAAAAAAACCTTTGATTTATATTAGGTGCATATATTCCCATGAGCAATATTCTTTGAAAACCATACATTACTTCCAGCATCAAAACTCTTCCCTCTATATCTTGATAAATAACTTTTGGTTGCAATGAAACAGGTATATACATAGCTATTCCATTGGTTTTCTTACTATCATTACATGCTGTAAATAGGGTACCCAACCTTGTTTGTTCCAACCTAAATGCATCCTTTGGGAGTATATGTGTTTCCTGTAAACAAATAATGTTAGCATTAGTTTTTTGTAGATGATGAAATATTTTCCTCCTTTTGTTGGGAGAATTCAATCCATTCACATTCCAAGATAAAACCTGTAACATATCAAATTTCAATTAGATCCCATATATTTCCACAATCAATTTCAACATGCTTGCCACCTACTACTGCCACCCCCCTACCCCCCATATTTCCGTTCAGCCTTCTGTATCTTCAATTGAAGAGTCCTCTGATGTTGCTGGGATGTCTCCACCTCCAGAAGCCTCAGATGCCTTTTCTTCCTCTGTGGATTCTCTGGTTGGAACTTGTTTAGCTGATTTGGAAGGTTTAACCAGATCAGTGTCATATCTTCTCAAAAACTGGTCTGCCTTATCAACTTCTGTAAACTTGAACCTTTTAGCCTTGAAAATAAAAGACAGGCCCTGCGGGAATTCCCATCTAAATTGTATTCCACTGAGTCTTAAGCGTTGAGCAATCTCCATAAAATCCTTCCTTTTCCTCAGCAATCTTGCAGGTATTTCTTTCATCAGTCTCAAAGGCTCATCCCCAATCTTCAATGGTGTCTTGTAGTGAGTATTAAGTATTAGGTCTCTGTGACTTCTAGAAAACAATTGAAGCAGGCAATCCCTCGGTACTTTATTCCTTGTTGCATATGCTGAGTTTATTCTATACGCTGTCACTATCATCCCTGCAATAACTTCTTCAGATTCTTGTAAGAAATCCATCAAAAGAGCTGTCAGGTATCCACGTAGGTCCCGATCCTCAATTTTCTCTCTCAAACCACGTATACGTAGGGAAGATTCCTTTATCTTAAGCTCAACCATCGCCAGTTGATCATTTTGCCCCTCCTCTCTGTCAACTACGGATGCTAATGACATCTCCAAGGTATCCACCTTCTTCTTGATTTCTTTAGTCTCCTGTGTATTTTTTTTGAGCTTGGTTTCAACCTTATCTTGTCTGACAACGAGATGAAATTGTATCCTGCAAAGCAGCTATTGCAGCTGAATTCTGAGACGTGGTAACTGTATTCTGGGATAATTCCTGCTTCATTTCTGTAACGTCCTGGTGAGTCTTGGTTAACAGATCAAACACAGAGTTCAAAGTCACTTCAGGTTTAACATCAGGTTTAGTTTTTAAGGGCATCTTGGTGCTAATAGATGTTGTTGCTATTGGAGAAGTCGTCTGTTTGGATATTTGAGCTATTTGAGTTACAGAGGACCGTCTAAGAGGAGGCTGTACCACCAACTTTGTATCCTTAAGTATATCTTTAGTATGCTTCTCAGCCATTGATAGGCTAGGAAAAAAAAACAGCAGCAATTGTAATCCAAAGGAGAGGGGGGGGCAGAGAGTTCTTTTTAGATCATTGTAAAACTCATTCAGATGGAAAAAATCAGTTAGGAGAAACAATCACTATGACCACTGAGATATTTTATGCCATGTCACTTGATTATTCTCCAACTTCTTTCCTTTGAGCCAAAGATCTTGTTTGCAAAAAAGTTTTTCTTTTAAGTGCGTCACTCAACTGGCAAAAAGCCAAAAGACAAAAAAACAGAGCGTAACTGAATTATAGATAGTTCAGAGTTGTCTCTTAGCAAAAAAAAAAAAAATACTGCCACACACCCCAAATTAGTGCTCCACAAATCAGTAACCTTTATTTAATCCAATTTAAAAGAAAGAAAAAAATCGGGTCCCACCTCGCTCTCTCCTGCCGTCTCTTGAAGATGGCGCCGGCTCTTCAGTGAAGTCTGCCAGAGCAACCGCCGCCGATTTCTCGGCGGCTATCGCTCCCATGGCAGTTCCACCACCGGCGCCCGAGTCCACATCCCCTCTTCCACCGAGGGGTGCCACTTGCCGGTTCTTAACGGGGCTGTTTGTATGCCCCAAGGCAGCGAATGGCAGGAGCGCGGCTTCGTGCTTGCAACGGGGGGGGGGGGGGGACGCCCGACCCGGAAGTGTATCTGCTTGTATTCTTATATAGAAGCAGGCTTTGTAATTTTCAAGATATCCTCAATTACGCTTCAAAGCGGCACAGATAAAGAAAAGGAAGTAGACAGGAAACTGCAGTATCATAGACCCTGCGTCGTCTCCTCTCGGTGGTTAAGTGGTAGGAACGATCTGATGGTTACACCGGGGAGATCCACTTCAAGTCTTCCAATCTGCCCTGTCTTTTCGATGGTAACAAAGCCCTTCTTGTTATCTTCTGGTCTTAAGAGGCGACGTGGCTGGATTGATTGAATCAAAGAGAACCGGAAGTAGTGGGGGGAAGGTTTTTGTCTCCCTCCCTCCCCTCAAAACATTTAATTGGTAGTTGTAAAGTCATTCAAAAGTCCCTTTTATTACGTCTACTCACTGATCAAGTTGATAAGGTCTTAGTTGGTTCATTTAATGGCATTTGTTTATTTAAAAAGTCTTGTTACGCTGGGCAGGGAGTCGCCCGTTTTCATAGGTGTTTTTATCGTCATTCAGGTCTTCTCAATCAAGATAAAGGCAAAAAGTGTCTTTTTACTCACACTGACTTCCAAAGGTGAGGCTTCTTGTTCTTTTCATAGATTCTTTGATGTTAATGTATAGAGGAAGTCAAAGCCTAAATCCAAAGAGTCGTCTGTGGCAATGGTAGCCCCTATGTGCCGGCGGGGACAATTTCCAAAAGTCCGAGAGGCTTAATAAAGGCTCTCTCAGAGAATATGGGAGTCCAACCGCTCTTGAAGGCTGCAGGGGAATTTCCTGCTTCTCGATCCACTGTTTAGGACCGAGTTGGGGTGCTTTCTGCACTCCAAATCTAAACGACTATTGGTGTCTCCTGGGAGCCCCCAAGAAACAATGGCGCTAGGACCAAACGCTCTACAGGAAGTCCAGGTTTCAGTACAATATCCATGGCCTTGATACAAGGATGCCCAGCCGAGCATAGGGCAACAGTGCTCGAAGTCATGATATAAATATTCTTTGTCTCAGGGACAGAAGACCCCCAGATACTCCTGCCTCAGGGCCCTGAATCAAAGAGTAGAGATCAACAGGGCTTACTTTAACAACAGTGTGTTCAGTGGGGCCCCTATAATTCTGCTCTGATTTTTGCTGCCCCTCTTCTTTTGGCGTTGCCCCTTAGAAAAGCAAATCCGCAGTCTTTTCCTGGTTACCCTGCTAACCTTTGCAGTTAGGTTTTTGCGAGGGCCCATAAAAGACTCTTTCTTTCTGCCTGAAATGTTTCTCCGAAGCTTTGCAAATAGTCTCTCCCCCATTAATTGAATTGGGGGGGGGGGATATCCAACATGTGTTCAATCTTGTCATAATACTTATAAAAATACTTAAAGAATGTGTAGTAATAGGGGACTTAGAAAAAGTCAAATTAAATCATACAATAAAATATAAAGGGGGGGAGATCTGAGTGACATCTAAATGTACTCAATCCGATTTTACCCCAGGGAGGGTTGCTAAAATGGAGAAGCACAGGCTGTGCTCCAGGGTAGAAAGTGTGTGTAATATAAGCACAGTCCGACTTTTTCTTGTGAAAAAAATAATATTTTGAAGGCTGTTTGATTGCGGCGGGGTGGGGATTGTACCTGTCATTGGTAATGAGGGGAAATCTATCAGCTGTCTAGGTTAGCAGCCAGGAAAATCATGACCTAAAAAAAAAAAAAAAGCAACAGAGTTTTAGAAAAATTCATCTCAAAGCACTTTACCTAGGTGCTCACCGAGAAAGGGCTTGGACCACTTTCCCTTACGCTGATAAAATTCATGCTGCCCTCATCAGCTGAAATTGGGTCTTCCTTCTGAGTTGAAACCATCATGAATCAGGTTGGTCTTGTCGCCAGACTTCCTTCTACCAAGTATGTCTTGTCAAATTCAAATTGGAGGTTAAAATGAGTTGATATAGAACAAGAAACCTGGGAAGAAAAAGGCCACTTCTCCACATGAGTGGAGGACTCTAATCTGGTGAACTGGATTTGTTTCCCCAATCCTACACATTAAGCCAGCTGGGGGACTTACAGTCACCTTCCCTCCCCACAACAGACACCCCGTGAGGAAGGTGGGGCAGAGAGAGCTGTGACTAGCCCAAGGTCCCCCAGCTGGCTTCATGTGTAGGAGTGGGGAAACAAATCCAGTTCACCAGATTAGAGTCCTCCACTCATGTGGAGAAGTGGGGAAACAAACGCGGTTCACCACATTAGAGTCTGCCGCTCTTAACCACTACACCACTCTGGCTCTCAAGAGCACTGCTGCACCAGACCAGTGATGGGCCTATACACCCCTGTTCCCCTGGCAAAGACAGGACGGAAGGGGGGAAAACACCCCAGGGAGACCCTTGCATTCTGTCTTTTACAAACTGACCCTTAGTAACAAATCCATAGTCCAAAGTGTAACATGAAGCACACCTGCAGGTTCATGTGGGCCTAGCATGAGCTCTTTTTCTTTGACTATCAGGTTCTCATGTCACAAACCACTTTTGTATCTTTGGTGCCAAAATGGCTGCTTGCATTCCAGGAAGGGCTGCTGCTTAGGAAAGAACAACCCCAGAGCTTCTTGGAATTAGCTGCATGGGTTTTTGGCTCCTAGCTAAAATATTTTTCTTCCTCCTCCATGATATCACTGTAATTCCATGAGGTACCAGGAATGCATACGCTGGATGCATAAGTTCCTTTGCCCACAAAAGTAGGCTTGCCAGCCCCCTTAGCTCCACCGGCGGAAGCTTTCCGGGGCTGTGGCTGTGGCACGCAATGCACGCACACGCCTGATGCGATGCACCTACGTCACTTCCGAGTTTACCCAGAAGCGACGAGGATGCTCTAGTGATCTCGGCCAAAACTCTATGGTTTCAACCGCTCTTGAAGGCTGCAGGGGAATTTCCCACAGTGAGTCATCTACAGTGGCCTTCTTAAGTAGCCCTGAAGTGGATCAGCTGCTGGGCTTTACCCTGACTCAGCATTCTCTGCCTGGTGAAGCTTGTTAGCCTCATTACAGTCATCTGGGAGTGTCCTTCGCTGAGCTTATAGTCTGGCACTTCTTCTGTGCCCTGAGTCTTTTGCACCTCTGCTCTAGCAGCCCTGGAGGGCTTTCTGGCCGCACCACCTGAGGCCGAGCTTCTGGCACAGGTAACTCCCCTGCACTGGGCAGCTGTAGAATGGGGCTGTTCTGCCTATGGTTGTTCAGCCTGCTGCAGCTGCTTTGTTCTACTGCCTTCCTATGTTTAAAGGTCCTCTTCATCTGAGGAAGCCTCAGCAAGCTGAGTCATGACAGCTGGTTGGATCCAAACCTCTGTGGTTACTGGTTATAGGTCCTGAGGTGACTGGGTGGTAGGAAGAAGCCATGTCATTCATCCAATCCTTGTGGCTCCAGTGGACACAGTCATCACCAATGCAACAGGCAAAATAACTACCTAAACAGAAGAAGAAGCAGCAGCTGTTTTTTATATGCTGACTTTCTCTACCACTTAAGGAAGAATCAAACCTGCTTACAATCACCTTTCCTTCCCCTCCCCACAACAGACACCCTGTGAGGTTGGTGGGGCTGAGAGAGCTCTAAGAGAGCTGTGACTAGCCCAAGATCACCCAGCTGGCTTCATGTGTAGGAGTAGGGAAACCAACCCGGTTCACCACATTAGTGTCCACTGCTCTTGTGGAGGAGTGGGAAATCAAACCCAGTTCTCCGGGTTAGAGTCCACCACTCCAAACCACCGCTCTTAACCAATACACCATGCTGGCTCTCTCCTGTTCTGCGATTATAACATGCTTTGCTTATTTAAGAAGATATATACTGCTTTCCCACTTTTGGAAGCCTGCAAAGAGGTGAATGACAAATCCAGCCATGACAAATAGAAGAGTAAATAAAACCAAAGTCAAAATCCAGCAAGCAAACATTCAAAAGCAGATAAAATCTAAGAAAATGGCTGAAACAGCTCCAACCATGGAATAAATCTGAATTAATTCAGGCTCAAACAGCTGATTCCACCTTGCACACCTTCTGACAAACTCAGCCTATGCGAATTGAAGGAGAAAATGTTAAGGAGGGAAAGGTCAGAGCCACACTATAGTCAAATAGTACCTTTTAAAATAAAATATTGCAACAGTAATAGATTATAGACATATGATCTTTTTAAATTCAACATAAGTAGGTTATGGCTCACCATGAAATATACATCAAAAATATTTCAACACAACTATTATACAGCAATTTAAATTGTGGATGTAACATACAATATCTGCTTATATAACAGTATATAAAATAATCTTACAGGTATATATTCAACAGGTGATTCAATTCAATGTCAAGTCAAATTGTTGATTCAACAGGTAGTGTTCACCAGGTAGTGTTCCATCAAGTCATATTAACAGGTCTATTAATGTAAATTTTGAATTAACAAATGATGTAGTCCTATTGGAGCAAATTGTTGGTTCAACAGGTAGTATTCAACAGGTAGTGTTCCAACAGGTCATGTTGAGACAAGTTCCCGGGTGTAAGCTTGTTTTGTATTAATACTTCTTCAGTTATATTTCTCTCTTACCTAACAGAAAATATTTTATAGAAATAAGCTTCTTAATAAGAAATAAGCCCCACCTACCTCACAAGGTGTCTGTTGTGGGGAGGGGAAGGGAAGGTGATTTTAAGCCACTTTGAGACTCCTTAAAAAGGCAAAGGTCCCCTGTGCAAGCACTGGGTCATTCCTGACCTATGGGGTGACATCACAGCCTGATGTTTACTAGGCAGACTTTGTTTGTGGGGTGGTTTGCCAGTGCCTTCCCCAATCATCTTCCCTTTACCCCCAGCAAGCTGGATACTCATTTTACCGACCTCGGAAGGATGGAAGGCTGAGTCAACCTTGAGCCGGCTACCTGAAACCAACTTCCTTTGGGACCGAACTCAGGTCGTGAGCAGAGCTTGGATCGAAGTACTGCAGCTTACCACTCTGCGCCATGGGGCTCCTTGAGACTCCTAGAGAAAAGTAGGGTATGAAAACCAACTTCTTCTTCTGCATTGTACAACTGTCCACACATTACAGTGACCATATATACATCTGTTGGTAAAAAAAGAGCCAACATTCATTTGCTTTGCAACTGAAACCAGAGACACCTGTATTAATGTGCGGTTTGTATCACAGGTTCAGCTGTGATTGTGTCGAATGTAACATGAGAATGACCCTGTGTCTGTATTAAAAACAATCAAGGGTACTCTGTTCAGGGACTGAACATGTGTTCACTGTAACTTGTGAACAGGGCTGGTATGGTAAATCCAAGGATACCAGAGATATTCAGAGGAGAAGCCGTCATCAAGGTGACTTAACAGAGGTGCCAATTTTGAGGATTCCATGTCCTCCTTACACGGCCAGTGCGTTCATTTTTCTCCTCCTCCTCCCCTTCATCCACAGCATTTGTAAAAACAATCAAGAGTTTCCAGGGATCATGAGTGGAAGCCGTGGCAGCTGAAAAGATTTAGCTTTGAAAGAGCAGCCAATCCGCTTGGATAGCAACGCTCACAGCCTGGACTTCCAATGCAATACATTCCTTAGGAAAGTGAAGCCCACCCATTTTCTCCTTTCCTCAAGCCCCCATGGGGACTCTTCTTGCCTCTGGGATGAATGTGATTGTAATGTATGGGCATCAGTTAAGACCATAGCGAAGGAAGCCCAGGAGCTTGAGTCCTGGGCGAAGGATCCTAAGCCCTGCTCGCATGATTGGCCACAGCCAACACATCCTATTGGCCCTAAGCCAGGTCATGCTATTGGTGACCTGGGGGTTGTTTTCCCCCTATCACGGATCAGGGGGGGAGCGGCCACCTGGGACCAGGGGAGCATATAAGCAGGGCCAGGTTGTCTAGTTCCCCAGTTCCATCTGTTATTGCTGAAATCAATAAAGCTGTGTTGTTGTTGGAACTCCGTCTCGACCTCGTGTGTCCTCCCCACGCGGACTTAACAGTGGCGACGAAGGCTGGTAGGCAGTCCGGCTTGCTACCGAAATCACTCGCGCTGAAATCTCCTGCGAGTCGCCGCGACTTCACGGTGCCCGGTAGGCAGGCCGGCTTGCCCTTGCTGAATTCACTACGACACACCTGAGACGCAACACTTCGCTGACATGGCTACCCGGGGGTCTCTGGAAGAATTCGACCCCACCAAACCGGGCGGCTGGAAGAGCTACGCGAGCCGGCTGGCCTTCTACCTCGACGCCAACGATATCACCGATGTCGGGAAGAAGCGCTCCGCCTTCCTCAGCGTGTGCGGGGCCCAGACCTTCGACCTCGCTCAGTCCCTGCTGGCTCCCGCCGAACTGGAGGAGACGCCATTTCCGGCGATCATGGCGGCGCTGGGGAGCCATTTCAACCCCCAGCCAACTCGGGCCACTCGCCGCTTGGCGTTCCACCTGCGGGACCAGGGACCAGGGGAATCGGCAGCTGCATACATTGCCGCTCTACGCACGGCCGCCCGTTCCTGCGAGTTCCCAGACCTCAACGACCGGCTGTGCGACCGCTTCGTGTTTGGCCTGCTGAGCGACAAGTTGCGGAGCCGGCTCCTCGCCAAGAAGGACCTCGCGCTGACTGCAGCCATCGAGGAAGCCACCGCGGCCGAATCCTCCGCCCGGCCCGGACGTCTGGGTGACCGGGCCACACCGATTCCCCGCGATCCGGTTCCAGTCCACCACGAAAGCGCCAGCGATGCAGCCTCCAGCGACGAGGACGAGGCTCACAAACTGAGCGACCGCGGGGCCTCTCAGGGGCGCCGGGCTCGGGGCACCACAGACCGACCTTGCGCGAGCTGTGGCGGGCGACACGACCGCCACTCCTGCCGGTTCCGCGACGCCTCTTGCCGGGCTTGCGGCAGGGTCGGCCACATTGCCAAAGTCTGTCGCTCGGCGCCGAAGGGTCGGTCCTCGCGCCCAGCCAGGAAAGACGGCGCCCCGCGCCCCACCCACGACTTGGACGCTGACGAGCCCTCCAGCGGCCGCCGGGGTCGCCGCGATACCGAGCTGCACAGCGTCTCCCTCCACAAGGTGCACGGGGCAGACAAGGTCGCCATCGTCATCAAGATCGGCGGTGCGCCTTGCGAGATGGAAGTGGACTCCGGGTCGGCTCTCTCCATTATATCGATGGACACGTACCGCGACCTGGGCCGTCGCTCTGCCTCCCTCCCCGAGCTGCGTCCATCCCGCGTCACCATTTGGGACTATCAGCGGCGCCGGGTGCCGGTCCGGGGGGAGGCCCGCGTACCCGTTCAATTCCGGGCCCGTTCCGGGTGCCTCCGCCTCATCGTGGTCGAGGGGCCTCGCGCGAGCCTCCTGGGGCTCGACTGGTTTCCGGCGCTCGGCCTTCACATCGGCGGCATCCACCACATCAGCCAGGCCGCCCTCAACGACGTTTGGGCGGAGTTTGAGGACGTGTGGAAGGGCCCACTGGGCTGCTACAAGGGGCCGCCGGTCCGCCTGCACGTCAACCCCGCCGCTGCACCCATCCGCCTCAAGCCTCGCCGCGTCCCCTTCGCCCTCAAGCCCCGGATCGACGCGGAGCTTGACCGTCTCGTCGCTCAGGGGGTACTGGTACCGGTCCCCAACGCCCCCTGGGAGACCCCAATTGTGACGCCGCTCAAGCCCAACGGGGACGTCCGCATCTGCGCGGACTACAAATGTACTATTAATACTGCGCTGCGGCCGCACGCCTACCCCGTGCCCGTTGTCAGCCACCTCCTGGCCTCCCTTGCTGGGGGTCAGGTGTTTGCCAAACTGGACCTCGCTCAGGCTTACCAGCAGCTGCCCGTGGACCCCGAGTCGGCTGAGGCGCAGACGATTGTCACTCACCGGGGTGCCTTCCGGGTGACGCGCCTACAGTTCGGGGTCAGCACGGCCCCGGGCATCTTCCAGAATTTGATGGAAGACCTCCTGAAGGGCTTGCCTGGCGTCGTCCCGTACTTCGATGACGTCTTGATTGCCGCAAGCTCCGAGGACGAGCTCCTGGATCGCGTCCGCCGGGTGCTCCGCTGTTTCCGAGATGCCGGGTTGACGGTCAAGCGAGAGAAGTGCCAGCTGGGCCTGCCGCAGGTGGAGTTCCTGGGCTACTTGATCGACGCAGAGGGCATCCATCCCACGCCCGACAAGATCAAGGCGATCCACAACGCCCCGCCGCCCCAAAGCAAACAGGAACTCCAGTCGTTCCTCGGCCTGCTGAACTTTTACCACGCCTTCCTCCCTAACAAGGCGTCGGTTGCCGAGCCGCTCCACCGGCTCTTGGACAAATCCTCCCCGTGGGCGTGGGGTAAGTCGCATCAACGGGCGTTCGAGGCTACCAAAGACCTCCTGTCTCCCTCCAGCTTGCTCGTCCATTTCGATGAGAAGCTTCCCGTTGTGTTAACATGCGATGCCTCGCCCTACGGTGTCGGAGCGGTTCTGAGCCACCAGCTGCCAGGCGGTCGGGAGGCCCCGATTGCCTTCTACTCCCGGACCCTCTCCGCTGCAGAGAGGAACTACGCGCAAATCGACCGGGAGGCGCTCGCCGTCGTGGCCGGCGTGAAGAAGTTCCACGACTACGTTTATGGCCGCCCCTTCTCCATCATCACCGACCACAAGCCACTTTTGGGGTTGTTCGTGCCGGATCGTCAGACACCACAAATCCTGTCCCCCCGCATGCTCCGGTGGTCGATTTTTCTCAACGCCTACGACTTCCGGCTACTGCACCGCCCCGGGTCCAGCATCGCGAACGCCGACGCACTCAGCCGTTTGCCGCTCAAGGACTCCGACCCGGACCCGTCCCCGGCCTACAACGTCATGCTGCTGGAGACCCTGCCTGAACCGCCTTTGCATGCCTCGGACATTGCGGCTCACACTGCGAAGGACCGCACCCTCGCCCGCGTTTTGAACTGGGTGGGGAAGGGGTGGCCGGCGGCCAGGCCGGAGGGCGAATTCAAGCCCTTTTTCACGCGGCAGCATGAACTCTCGCTGAACAAGGGGTGTCTGCTCTGGGGGAACCGCGTCGTGGTTCCAGCCAAACTGCGCACCAAGGTCCTGGACGCCCTGCATGCCTGCCACCCAGGAATAGTGCGCATGAAGGCCCTGGCGAGGAGCTATGTGTGGTGGCCGGGCATAGACGCTGCTGTGGAAGAGTGGGTGAGCCGCTGCCAGCCGTGCCAAGAGTCGCGGCCCGAGATGCCGCGAGCCCCGACCCACCATTGGGAGTCCACCCACAAGCCCTGGTCCCGCCTCCACATCGACTTCGCCGGCCCGTTCCAGGGCAAAACTTTCCTGATCGTGGTGGACTCCTACTCCAAGTGGCTGGAGGTTTCTGATGTATGCTCTATGACCTCGCGAGTGGTGGTTCGAGAACTGCGGAAGCTTTTTGCCACCCATGGGTTGCCAGACACGGTGGTCTCCGACAACGGGGCCCAATTCACGTCCGCGGAGTTCCAAGAGTTCCTGGCCAAAAATGGAATCCGCCACACGACCTCGGCCCCGTTCCACCCTGCCACTAACGGACAGGCAGAGAGAATGGTCCGCACGACCAAGGAAGCGATGCGGCGCATTGAGCGCAACGACTGGGACAGGGGGCTGGCAGAATTCCTCCTGTACCAGCACACCACGCCCAACTCCACCACCGGAAAAAGCCCCGCGGAGCTCCTCATGGGCCGCCGGCCAAAAACGCCACTTGACCGGCTACACCCCGACCTTGCGCCAGAACGCCCTCGCCACCGAGAAGAACCAGCAACCCCACGGGTCGTGGAGCAGGATGCCCCCGTCTATGCCCGTAACTATGGAATGGGCCCAGCCTGGATTCCGGCTACCGTGCAGGACGCAACCGGCCCAGTATCCTATCGGGTTGCCACCCCCGAGGGTCGAGTCCTCCGGCGACACATCGATCAGCTGCGCCGCCGACTGGCTGACGAGCCCGACCGCGCCGCTGCCACAGAAGCTCCAGAGCTTCCCAGAGTGCCGGAACAAGCCACCCCAGGGGAGAGCGAGCCGAGCAAGGAGCGCCTGTCTGCCGGCATGCACAGAGAGCTCCTGGAAGCCGTTTCTCCCACCTCCTGCGACCCCGGGCCGACTGCTGCCACAGACGCGGCCCCACCACCCACAACACCAGTTCTGGTACCGCGTAGGTCGCAGCGGTTACGAACACGACCCCGCCACCTGAAAGACTTTGTGTGCTCGTGAGTGTTTGGACTTAGGGGGGAGGGGTGTAATGTATGGGCATCAGTTAAGACCATAGCGAAGGAAGCCCAGGAGCTTGAGTCCTGGGCGAAGGATCCTAAGCCCTGCTCGCATGATTGGCCACAGCCAACACATCCTATTGGCCCTAAGCCAGGTCATGCTATTGGTGACCTGGGGGTTGTTTTCCCCCTATCACGGATCAGGGGGGGAGCGGCCACCTGGGACCAGGGGAGCATATAAGCAGGGCCAGGTTGTCTAGTTCCCCAGTTCCATCTGTTATTGCTGAAATCAATAAAGCTGTGTTGTTGTTGGAACTCCGTCTCGACCTCGTGTGTCCTCCCCACGCGGACTTAACAGTGATGATTCTGCTCTGCTGCATTCTCCCCCCACACACACACACCTCCAGGGCAAGATGTAGGAGCCAGAGAGCAGCTGCAGAAGCTCCGTACTTAAGCTGCATCTCTTAATGCTTCCCGGGACAATCGTTTGCATTTTATAGAGGGCTGATGCTTCGTGTTGTTTTTCTAAAAGGTCTCGAGGAAGCCCTCTCTTCTGGAAGGCCCACAAAGCTCTCGTGCGCCTCCCCTAACGCAAGCTGCAGCTGGAGCTGTCTGTCCGGAGAGCTGTGTCACTTTCACAGGAGGCGAAAGAAGATTTCCATTGGCCTGAGGGAGTGCGATTCTCAGGTCTTCGCTGGCCGCCTTGATTGGCGTTCCCATTTGGCAGTTCAGCAATATGCTACTATCCCATCTGGTTCTGCGGTGCTCTGAAAGCCCATGTAAATATATCATACTCTTACACATTGGCGCAGTCCTTCAGCCATGGATGAGTGCCATAATCCTGGATGTTCAAGGCTCCGTACTCCTGGATATGCAGACTCTCTCTGCAGTTTCATGACTCTGTTTTATTTTGCTGTTTGACCCTTTGCTTGTGCCAGGGAACAACAACTTGAAAATATAAACACTGTAAGGAAGAGAAAGCAGACACATGCAAAAATGGAAAGGACAGACAACTTTGGATCAGGAACAGTCCAGTCCAGAGTTGATACGGAGACCTTCAGTTGTCCTTGGGACTTCACTCTCCATTTTCATGGTCACTTTTTATGAAGCATTTTGTTCCAAACAACACTGGAAACGTAAGCGGCGAGGATCATTAATCTTGCACGAGAACTGCCAATACAAACATCTGACAACAGGATAAAATAATATCTCATTATAACAAAAAAGGAGGAAGAAGGGGGGGAATATCCACTCAGCTACTTTCTGCAGAAAGTGATGTCAACTGTAAAGCGAGCGATATATTCTTTGTATTGGAAATTAAAACCTCATGAACTCTCGGTACGAGGCCGAGTGAAACCATGCTCTTTTAGAGTAGACCCCAAGGGATGCTGAATATTATTTCCTGGTTTTAATTTTAAAGTAATAAATAAGTGCAAGTGATGGCCGGACACCTAGCAACATCAGCTGATGCCTACAAAGCCGGTCCAGGCGACCTTTGCATTTGAATGGGGATGTCGGCCGTTTTGAAAGGTTTTCCTACTTTATTATGTGGTTTGATAGAGATGCAGTTCTGGAAACAATAACCAACTGTAGCTGCAACAACCAACAAGCTGTACTTTTCCCAAGTCATTTCGGTCACTGGATTGAAGGGGGGGTGGAGAGACCCTTTCCCTACAGCATTATCTCAGTTTCCAAAGCTTCGCTTCGGCTGTGCAGATGATCAGTTGATGGGCTGTAAATTATACTGCTAAAAATCAAATTATCTTTTTCAATAAGGCAAGAAGGAAAACATGCAATGGTTTTAATATACGAGCCAGTTAAACTTGTGGCCTTCGAGAGCTTGCAAAATGTGGACAGTTTTGCTCAGATCTCAAAACCATGCCAAAGGAACCCCCCTCCCCCAAATTAGTAAATAACCATCTGGTCTGGTGGCTCAACACCTCCCTCGGCCATAAATCTCAATCTCAGCGACATTAAGTGGGGTATGTGCTTGGCAAAAGACGCTCCACCTTTGGATAATGGATAAACAAGGTCAGTATTTTTTATTTTTTTTACAAAGATGGTTTTCATTGCTAGATGTAGCTGATTTTGACAGGGAAACTCAAAGGAGGCACCATAGGCCCTGAAGGATAAAGCTCTGAACAATATTGGAGAGTTTCTTCTGGAATTGGACTCGTTCTGCCTCCAGAAGTGGTATGAACACACTAGGGGAGCAATCCTAAGCAGGTCTACTCAAAAGTAAGCCCCATATTATTCAACAGTTTACTCCCAGGAAGAGTTATTAGGATGGCACTGTATACGGGCTGAATAATGAATATTCGACCATTTTCCCTGGCAAATCATATGGCTCATTTGCTCAGCTAACTTGTTTGGTTTTGGTTCCCCAAACCAAATTTACCTGGCCTGGAACCAAGATCACCTAGATAAGACTTTTTTAAGGCTATCCCTGTGATTTATGGTGGAGCTGGCTGACAGGACACTGAATTCTACAAATAAAACACACAAAGAGCCGGGTTTGATTTCCATGGGCTTTGAAGGGTCTAACTTTGATTAGGAGTGTCCCATAAAAGTCCTGTCTCCCAAAGTTTCCAACCAGATGCCATCAAGAAGCCCACCCATAGGACATGAAGGAAATAATGCCCCCTGTTGACTACTTGCTGCCTTCTCCAGCAACTGATATTCATTGGCATACTGCCTCTGAAGATGGAGGTTCCATTTAATCATTATGGCTACCAGTTCCTCTGCATAAATGTATCTGGCTCTTTTCAGAGCCATACTGGTGACCATCACTACATCCACTGGCAGCGAGTTCCACAAGTCAATTATATGTTGTTGGAGGAACAACTTTCTTTTGACTGTCCCGTCATTTGTAGTTTTACAAACTTGAGTCAGATTCTTTGGTTAATGGAGTTAAAGCAGCAAGTCAGATTAGGGAAATCACTTTGAGTGTTGCTTTTTACTGGGTTGCAATGGAACACACACTTCCTGGCACACAAACACCCCTGACTGGGGTGAAATTTTTAAGGATAGCACCCCTCGCCCAAGGGATCCTTCCAAATTTCAAGAAGGAAAGACAAGATGTCCCCATTCTAGAGGCAATTAGAATTCTCCATAGCAGAGAAGGATAACTGATATGTGAAGATGGTTTTACCTCCTTTTCCAGCATTCTCTAGCAAGGAATGAGAGACTCCACAATAACTGTTAGAAAAGAAGGGGCTGTGGCTCAGTGATAGAGCATCTGCTTGGCATGCATAAGATCCCAGGTTCAATCCCCGGCACTCCCAGTTAAAGGGACTAGGAAAGTAGGTGATGTGAAAGACCTCTACCTGAGACCCTGGAGAGATGCTGCCGGTCTGAGTAGACAATGCTGACTTTGATAGACCAAGGGTCTGATTCAGTACAAGGCAGCTTCATGTGTTCAAGGTTTCCAGGTGTTTCTGAATGTAAAAAATAATTTAGTTCAAGTTTGGAATATGCACTGTATTTTCAAATGTCAGATGTCAATCAGTTAAATTTCGGACTGCACATCCTTAGTTAGCAGTAACACTGCTACAAACAGTGCATATGCATGTGTGAATCCTCCCTAAGAAGCAAAATACGTCACACTCAAAAGCAAGCAACCATGCCCTGATGAAAAATTTTCATGAAGGAAGCAGAAGAAAAAGAGCTGGTTTTTATACTTTGGGTTTTTCTACCTTTAAGGAGTCTTAAAGTGGATTACAATCACCTTCCCTTCCTCTCTCCACAACAGACAACCTTGTGAGGTAGGTGGGGCAGAGAGAGTCGGGACAGGACTGTCGACTAGCCCAGCTGGCTTCATGTGGAGGAGTGGGGAATCAAACCTGGTTCTCCAGATTAGAGTTCGCTGCTCTTAACCACTATGCCACAGTGGCTTTCAGCAACTTGGTGAGGCTCCAATTTTGAGCAGAGGAGCGAAGCAGGGGAAGGAAGAGGAACAGACATCTAACTCTTTCTACAACTGTTATTTTCTTGCTCCAACCCTGGCTGCTTATCACACACACATACGGACACCCCAGTTCTCGATGCCACTTTACCCTTACGCGTAGACATTTGAAACCTCACAAGAAGAAGAGTAGCTAGGGGGAGGGAGTGTGGGGGTGCATCGTTCCTCAGCAGCTTCTCTGTTCAAAATCGCTGCCTCCCAAAGCTGCTTTTCTTGAGGTGGGGGGGGGGAGTCAGAGGGCGCATGGCTGTCTACCTGCGCCTCAATTAAACAACACTGCATGGGCATCGATGAATTTCAAGAGATTCCAAGAACATTTTGCTGTTCCCCATCATGGTTTGGTTCACAAAACCTTGAACACAAGACCCTGGTTTATTTTAGCCATGCTTAGCTTAAGAAACCAGGATTCAGCTCACAAATGTTTGCTCAAAACCCTGTTTGCTTTGGCAAAAGCCAGTTTCAATTGATTGCCTTGGTCTTGTAGCCAGGGAGAGCAGTGCCAGCGAACAAGGTCAGAGTAAGCTAGGATGTCCCCATTCATACTTTCCATTGAACCATAGTTAGATAGATTTACTAAATACACTCATTGATCAGCATAACAATAAAAAATTGAACCATCCTTAAGATTGAACAGAGAAGCTGCTGAGGAACGATGCACCCCCACACTCCCTCCCCCTAAGCTACTCTTCTTCTTGTGAGTTTCAAATGTCTACGCGTAAGGGTAAAGTGGCATCGAGAAACTGGGGTGTCCGTATGTGTGTGTGATAAGCAGCCAGGGTTGGAGCAGAGAAAATAACAGTTGTAGAAAGAGTTAGATGTCTGTTCCTCTTCCTTCCCCTGCTTCGCTCCTTCTGCTCAAAATTGGAGCCTCACCAAGTTGCTGAAAGCCACTGTGGCATAGTGGTTAAGAGCAGCGAACTCTAATCTGGAGAACCAGGTTTGTTTCCCCACTCCCTACACATGAAGCCCAGCTGGGTGGCCTTGGGCTGGTCACAGCTCTCTTAGAGCTCTCTCAGCCCCACCTACCTCACAGGGTGTCTGTTGTGGGGAAGGGAAGTAAGCTGGCTTGATTCTTCCTTAAGTGGCTGAGAAAGTCAGCATATAAAAACCAACTCTTTCTAAAAACACTTGGCAGGCACTGGGATGGGTGTCTGTGGGCACTGTGGTGCCCTCAGGCACCCATGTTGGGGACCCCTGGTTAAGAGCAACTGAGGTTAATAAGCCAACTTCAGATCACGGCTCACAGATCCTTGTTACAGGAACTCTAACTAGCCATAGTTACTGGAGTGACCCATGCTTAGATGATCACATAACCATTAAATAATTAAACCATGAGTTTGTGTAATGTGTGAACTGAGCCAATTCCTTTGCGGTCTTTGAGACTGAAAGCAGCCAAATCTATTTTGGACTGCTTTGGGGGTAAAATTCAGCAGCCGGTGTAAAAACACATGCAATTTTTTTCACCATAAACTGGAGAAAATTGCTAATCTTAAAAAAAACAAAAATATCTTGAAAATAGCGTGGAATTTTTATGATTGGTAATTTATCTCCTCACCCAGGAGCCCCTCTTTTTCACAATGGAGTCAACAGGAAGGCTGCTTTAGTCATTCTTTTCAAAAACCGAAGCCCTCTTAAATTAGGTTGTGCGTTACCAGACAGCTTGAGATAAGCGCTCGGCCTTTATGTGAGAGGTTGTTGCCCTGCCAAGGTTGAAGCAGGGGCGCAGTTAATCCACAAAATATTTCTGGCAGCAGCATGCAAAACGGTTGCAGGATTTCTGTATTTGAGAATGGGTCCAAAACTGATAGGAAAAGACGTGAATGAGAAAATTCTCATTGATTGCTGTTTGCTTTGGCTGACACTTTTGGGCGCTGGTCCAGAAAGCAGCTACAATGGACTTTTTCAAAGTTTCTTAGCAAAACAAGCCAGTGTTGAATGGAAGGGCAAACTGAGGATCAGATTCCCAATTACATTCTATTTCATTCACACGATTCAAGCTGTGCGCATGTGTGTGTGCTGTCAAGTCACAGCTGACTTATGACAACCCTGTAGGTTTTCAAGGCAAGAGACTTTCAGAGGTGGTTTGCCGTTGCCTGCCTGTGAATGGGCTGAGAGTCCTTGGAGAACTGTAACTGGCCGAAGATCACCCAGCAGGCTTCATGGGGAGGAGTGGGGAATCAAACCTGGTTCTCCAGATTAGAGTCCGCCTCTTAACCACTACACCACACTGGCTCTCAATAAATATGTCCCATGAGGTCCCACCGAAATATGAACTTGGATCACTAGATTGACATTAGTAATTATTATATCCAGAAGTGGGGCAGCTGTCAGGATCTGCGTTGGGGGAGAAATCTCATCCCCGCCACTGGTGGTCCTCCCCATGCTATCTCCACTTGCCCTCCTTCTCAACCTTTCACAGTACCCACAGCTTCTGCCTAGGGTTGCTAGGTCCCTATTCGCCACCAGTGGGCAGGGGTGGGGAGGGCAGGGGTGGGGAGGGGAGGGACTTCAGTGCCATAGAGTCCAATTGCCAAAGCGGCCATTTTCTCCAGGTGAACTGATCTCTATCAGCTACAGATCAGTTGTAATAGCAGGAGATCACCAGCTAGTACCTGGCGGTGGGCAACCCTAGAGAAAGAGAGGAAATGATCTTCTGCATGAGTCCTGGGGTGTTACACAAATGTGACTCAAAAACGTCCAGCTGCGAAATGTTGAAGGTATGCATCAAATCCAAATAATGGTTTCAAATTTGGGGCGTCCATGTTATTTCAAAATTATTAACTTGTTTTCATCGCACATGTGTCAGCAAAAATCAGTGTCAGGAAATCAGAACCTGTAATACATAGGAAAACAGAAGGGAGACAGATTTTCCTTGTGGATATTCCCCCCCCCCCCCACAAGCTTCCATTCAAAGCTGGTTATCCTGATGATTTTACATTGCTTTGGTTTGAGAGCTCTCCCATATATAAGCAAATGGATTGCTTTAGTTTCTGGGGGGGGGGGAGTTTGAAGCCCTGATTTTATGAATTGCAAATACATCTGGCCCCAGGTTATGTTTTATCCTTTTCCTTTGGGATCTCCCTAAGATGGAAATTAAACAAGTCACTCAAAATGCTGAACAAGTTTGCAGTTGTACTACGTTATACCGGAACCTGGGACAAAGAACGGTTTAACGGCTCCTCGTGTATGAATTTGCCATGCTTTTTTTGACTGACGTTTGTAGAAATATTCACCTGATCCTTCCTATTTATTCTGAAGTTTTCAGGGTCGTCAAGGCAATGCCCATCAAATCTGATAACAATTTTATGATTTACAGAGTTTAAGCCAGTCAAAGCATCAAAGTTGTTTTTTTTTTTACTGGAAATGTTAGCGTCCCCCCCCCCCCATGCTTACATTGTTGGCTCCAATGTTTTTTCTCTAATCTCGTAGAACCGTAAGCAATGTTAGCAAAAGGAAAACAACTGAACGTTTGTAAAATCAACGGAAGTGCATTTCCCTCATCTACAGTTAGATTTCCAAGCTGTGAGTCCAGCTCCAAGCTTTTATCGACCCTCTAGAGAACTAGAGTGTCAGACTAGAACCTGGGAGATTTCAATTCAAACCCCCACACTGCCATGAGACTCACTGTGTGGCCTTGGAATAGCTATTTTATCTCAGCCTACCTCACAGGGTTGTTGTGAGGATTAAAGCAGCGCTACATAAGCTTTCCTGAGCTCCTTGGGGGGGGGGAGTGTGTGAACTTGATGCTAACTCTTCCAGCTCTTGTGCCTTTACCAGCAGCCTGGTGAATGAAAATTTCCTCACCTCCAACCTGGTAAATTCTGCCTGATAAGCAGAATCTGCTAAAAAGTAGAAGCCCAGTCAGAAAAATAAGTTGGCAACTCCAAATGCTAGATTACTCCAATGAGTTCTCAATGTTCTTATGCAGCAGCAGTTTTAAAGGGAGAATCTGAGGTTGCTGCCTGACATGCCAACATGAAGAAGAGGAGGAGGAGGAAGAAGAAGAGTTGGTTTTTATATGCCGACTTTCTCTACCACTTAAGGAAGAATCAAACAGGCTTACAATCACCTTCTCTTTCCTTCCCCACAACAGACACCCTGTGAGGTAGGTGGGGCTGAGGGAGCTCTAAGAGAGCCGTGACTAGCCCAAGGTCACCCAGCTGGCTTCATGTGTCGGAGCAGGGAAACCAACCTGGTTCTCCAGATTAGAATCGGTCGCTCACGTGGAGGAGTGGGGAATCAAACCCATTTCTCCAGATTAGAGTCCACCGTTCCAAACCACCGCTCTTAACCACCACACCACGCTGGCTCTCAGGACGAACTTCTCTTGTATTGTCTTGCCCGCCGGTTAAGATCCCATTATCATGGCCGACTCTTTGTGCTCCCTCATGGAGAGATGAGATGGGTGGGAAACTGAGACACGGCTTTTTCTGGTGGTGGCAACTCACCTTGAAATGCTCTCCCTCTTGAGATTTGCCTTTGTAATGAGAGATTCCTTCCAGCATCCAGTTAGAGGACCTGAACTAAACACTTTTAAAGCCATTGCCTATGTGAAACTGTTAAGCAGAGTACTCCAGGATTTATCTATTAAGGAGTGATTAACAACCTTTAATTCCGATAATACAAAAAATAAAAGGGGAGAGTTCGGTGCTTTGAACTTTTAACAGCAAACCAGGTGGGAAACCTACAGAAATGTTTATCTTTTATTAAGAAAAGAGAGTGTTCTCTTGATTAAGCAAGACAGAAGAAAATACAGGCATTAAGTACAGGCAGTAAAATAATTACTGTGATGATAAAATGTTAAAATTATCAAAGTTCCTAGTGTTGCTTAATCATATTGTAACAAATTATAGTTTTAAAAAATCAAATCAGTTTTCAGCTTTTTGTCTCACTGCTTTTAGGGAATATGAAAAAGCCCAAGTTACTCACCAAGAAGTCTCACCAAGTCTTCTTTTGAGACTTTGATCCAGAGAAATCTGGTTTGCTTATCACAGTAGTGAATATTTGTAGAAAATATCGATCATAACTAAATATGAGATAGTTAACAATAAGTGCAAAGAAGCCAATCAGCAGGTGCATATGAATGACACCTAATATAGCAAGGTAAGATGGCCGATTTCAACTCTTGTGTGCGTGTGTAAAGTGCTGCTTAGTTGCAGCCAACTTATGGCAACCCAGTAGGGTTTGCAAGGCAAGAGACATTCGTTCGGAGGTGGTCTGCCATTGCCTGCCTCCGCATGGGCTGAGAGTTCTGCTCTATCACTAAAGAAGTGCTTAGAGAAGTTTGAAAAAGCCCTTTCCTTATGCAAACGCCTCTTCTCCGTTTCCCATCCTCCAAAATTTCCATTATAGCCTCTAGTCATTCAAAGTGGGCAGCGAAAAGAAGTAGCCAATATTAAATGCATTCAGCACTGAACCCCCCGGGGGCAAATATTCAGAGGGCACTTCCCCCCCCCCCCCGCAAGAAAATTCCTTTAAAATGATTAATTTTATGCCAGTTTCTTTGCAGGCCTCTGTAACTTAAAAGGGGGTGAGGTGTCAGCATAATTTGCTAGGCTTCACATTTGAGGTCAGGGTTGCCAACCTCCATGTGGTGGCTGGAGATCTCCCAGGGTTACAACTGATCTCCCCGTGATAGAGATCAATTTCCCTGGAGAAAATGGCCACTTTGGAAGGTGGACTCTGGTATTATTAGGGTTGCCAGGTCCCTTTTAGCCACTAGCGGGAGGTTTTTGGGGTGGAGCCTGAGAAGGGTGGGGTTTGGGGAGGGGAAGGTCTTCAATGCCATAGAGTCCAATTGCCAAAGTGGCCATTTTCTCCAGGTGAACAGATCTCTACCGGCTGTAGATCAGTTGTAATAGCAGGAGATCTCCAGCTAGTACCTGGAGGTTACTAAAGAAGGAAGAAAGTACCCAAAAACAAGTTGCTAACAAGTAGTGCTATATTACAACAAGTGATGTGACGAAATAGGACAAACATACACCAACATATGTACATACACCTACATGGTATGAAGACCAAAGTATCAACACCTGATATGAATATCAACACAGCAAGTCATCAAGCAATATAAACACAGTTCAAAAGGCAAAAGCCTTTGGTAAGTTCAAATGGGCAAAAAGCCGTTCCAAGGAAGCAGTGAAGGCTTGAGTCCAGGATTGATAATGTGGGGGTCTTCAGGACGTGTTATCCAGATCAATTTGACACGTTTCGCTTTTGGCTTCATCAGCCCAATGCACAATGCAGATAATTACAAAACCATAGTAGGAGAAAAATTTGAGGACCATGAAGGTTCCAAGCAGATCTTTAAAGTTGATATTCATACCAGGTGTTGATACTTTGGTCTTCATACCATGTAGGTGTATGTACATATGTTGGTGTATGTTTGTCCTATTTCGTCACATCATTTGTTGTAATATAGCACTACTTGTTAGCAACTTGTTTTTGGGTACTGTCTTCCTTCTTTAGTAATTATCCTTACAGTACCTAGCCTCTTTTGTAGTTTAGTACCTGGAGGTTGGCAACTCTAGGTATTATACCCCACTGAAGTCCCTTCTCTCCCCATACCCTGACCTCCTCAGTCTCCACCCCCCCAAATCTCCAGGTATTCCCAACCCAGAGCTGGCAACCTTATTTGAGGGATATTCTACTTGAGGCTCTTGGCTACAGCTTTAGCCATCACAAAGACCTAATAGTATACAGTGGCTTTTCTGTGACAGTTGGAGGACAATTATAGAGAAGTCTTCCAGAGGTGGCTAGACTTGCAGCTAGGAGGGGGAAGCTTGCACTTGGTGGGGTTCTTTTCATTATACCATCTCTAGTAACTGCTTTTCTGGCTTGTGCAAAGAACTGGCTCCACTCACAGGGAATGAAGAATTTCTCTGGTAAATTAACAGGGACAGTTGAAGATATGAAGCTGCTGAATCAGATCATTAGCCTATCTTGAGCGCCAGCATGGTGTAGTGGTTAACAGCGGTGGTTTGGAGCGGTGCACTCTAATCTGGAGAACTGAGTTTGATTCCCCACTCTTCCACATGACACTAATCTGGTGAACTGGGTTGGTTTCCCCACATGAAGCCAGCTGGGTGACTTTGGGCTAGTCACAGCTCTCTTAGAGCTCTCTCAGCCCCACCTATCTCACAAGGTGCCCGTTGTGGGGAGGGGAAGGGAAGGTGCTTGTAAGTAGGTTTGATTCTCCCTTAAGTGGTAGAGAAAGTCAGCATATAAAAACCAACTCTTCTTCTTCAATACTGCAGCAACCCTACAGGCTCACACAGACAAAAGCCTTTCCCTGGAGATACTAGAGACTGAACCTGTGCAAAGCATATAGAAGAAGAAGTTGGTTTTTATATCCTGATTTTCTCTACCTTTAAGGAGTCTCAAACTGGTTTACAATCACCTCCCCTTCCCCTCCCCACAACAGACACCTTGGCGGTTACCGCACTTGTATTCCCAGCGATGTATTAAGAGTTTGAAAATGTTATAAAAAATACTGTTTGCACTTTGTTTGGCCCCTTTAGCTGTGAAGAAGTCTTCCAACCATTTATAAGCTGTGGCATCCAAAAACCCTTTTAAAGCGATGTTTTTTATAACATTTTCAAAGTCTTAATACATCGCTGGGAATACAAAGTGCGGTAAACCCCCTTACGTTGGTGGGGCTGAGAGAGTTCCGAGATAATTGTGACTAGCCCAGCATCACCCATCAGGTGTCATGTGGAGGGGCGGGGAATCAAACCCGGTTCTCCAGGTTACAGTCCACCACTCCTAACCACTACACCATACCACACATATTCTCATGTGGATTTTTATATAGCGGTGCCTCATCCCATGGGATTGTCTTTCTTTCTTTTTTCTTTCTTTCAGAATGATGTTAGCATTATCCTTTGCGACTTTTCCTCGTACAAACCTTGCTCAAATTAATGGGAGGTATTCGACTTGCCTTCATTTCATACATGGGAAGCATTCAATTGCCATTCATTTCCACAGGACCGGCACCGAGATGTTCTCAATAGATTGCAACCTGCATGAAGAGAAGGATTACAATCAGGGCTTTATGTAATGAAAATCTAAAGTGACTGAAAAATAAGCTATTTGCATTTTTGAAAAAAATCTGCTTCCAGCCCTGTTTGAACAAAAATGTTCCATCAGTCTCAATTTGGTAAAACCATATTGCGTACAAAGGTTTAATGAAACAATGTCCTTAAAAAAAAAAGAGCGCGATCAGGTTACATTTACAATGCTGGTTTAATTCAGTCCTTTTAAATCAAATTATGTCCGACTGCTTACCAATATCTGTGTGCTTTTCTTTTTGGAAAGAAAAATAAATGAAATGTACATATAAAGATCACAACATGATCTGTAGCCAACAGGAGAAGAGTCTGATGAGGTCGATACACTAAATTGGCCTGATTTCCGTTTCTGACAGTGATCTTCACAGGACATTTACAAAATATAAAAACAAAAAAACATGGGACTGTTTTGGAGAGATTTTTATTTATATGTTAAAATAGTCCCACCCCTCTTTGCAAAAACAGGTGTTGGTCCTTCAGTGGCTAGCAGTCGAATAATAAAACAATCACAACCGAATAATTCATCCCGTCTCAAAATAAATCACGAAAACTAAAACATGACAATTTAATTTACCACCAAGAGCAGAGAAAAATAGACAGGTCTTTGCCTGGCAACCAAGGCATAACCTGCAAAGTTGACTGTTGTGAGAATAAAATGGAGCTGCGAACATCCACATACGCTGCCCTGAGTTAGTTTACATGTCTTTCAAAACATGCACATCTCTCTCACACACAGTCATGTTTTAGTATGTTCACCACACATGCATATGAAACATGACACATTGCTAAAGGTGTGTTGTTAGCTCTGAGATTTAGGATTGCCAGGTCCCTTATTGCCACCGGCGGGAGGTTTTTGGGGCGGGGCCTGAGGAGGGCGGGGTTTGGGGAGGGGAGGGACTTCAATGCCACAGAGTCCAATTGCCAAAGCGGCCACTTTCTCCAGGGGAACTGATCTCTATCGGCTGGAGATCAGTTGTAATAGCGGTTGGTCTCCAGCTAGTACCTGGAGGTTGGCAACCCTACTGAGATAGCCAGCATGGGACAATCTCCAATTATAATGCACATTCGGGTCACTTTATTGTGCAATTCTGCAATTTGGGTTTATTCTTCAAGAAAACAATAACAGTGTACTCAATAGGAAAGTCAACGGCAGTCATGAAGTATCTAGCAAATGCTAGAAAAAAATGCCCCAAACATTTGCCTTCCATAGTTCTTTCTTCATATTTCACATCTTGATATTCTAAGCTAGCTCGATTCCTTATTCTGCAGGACAGCAATCCCCAACGCAGAGCCCACCAACACCTTCCCTGGTGCCCACCAAGCGTTTTTAAAAAGTGGGTGGGGCCAGGTGAGGCTTTTGCCCATCAAGACTTCTGATTGACCATTGGAGATTGGATTGGCTGTGCAGATTTTTTTAAATATTGCTTTGACAACAGCAGCTGCCACCACTGTACAAGGATCTTCACGGAGTGTCCAAAGCAGTGGTTCCCAAACTTTTCAGGCCACCCCCCCTTTGGTTCTACAACCCCAACGCCCCCTACCCTATAAAAAGCATGATTCAAAATAGGGGTTTGCATGACGCATTAAAGAAGATAATAACAATAAAATTTCTAAACAGTGACAATTAATTGCACTTCTATTCAAAATCAAATCAAAACTTTTTAGTTGAAATTTATTCAACAAAACTGATGGACTTGATCCGGTGGTACCAGCTCTTCAAAGTCTGGGGGGAAATTCTGATAGTTTCCATCAAATCTGCCAGCATGGTGCCATGGTAAATTAGTGAACAACACAGTTGAAGGGTCCCACCTCTAGTACCCCCCCCCCGCTGCCCCCTTGCCTCTCAGTGCCCCCCTAGGTAATCCCACCCACTCCAGAGGGTGGTACTACCCACTTTGGGAACCACCGGTCTAAAGGTACACTGTGGCAGTCATTTTGTGGCTGGTTCCACCTCCAGCAGCTATGGTTGCCAACCTCCAGGTGACGGCTGGACATCTCCCACTATTACAACTGATCTCCAGGCGATAGAGATTAATTCACCTGGAGATAGGGTTGCCAACCTCCAGGTTAAAACATTTTTGTTTGCCCAGACTTTGAACTGAATTTTATTCCACCTTTTAGCTAATCATTTCTGGGAGCAGGGGTGTGGGAGAGGGAAGTAGTTGTGAATGTCCTGCATTGTGCAGGGGTTGGACTAGATGACCCTGGAGGTCCCTTCCAACGCTGATTCTATGATTTTTATACTCCGTATGGATTTTACAATCTTCACTCCACCTTATTTTCAATTAGCTTGGATCTCTTTTCTTCTATTACAAGTTCAATTTATGCTTTCCTTGATTTTATGTTGTTTTATTAACGGTATACTGCTAGATTGGGATGGGTTTTTTTATTGCTGGTTTGGTTAGTTTTACTCAGTTGGTGGTTGTAATTTATTTATTTATTTACTCAGTGTGCTCCAGTAGAGGCCCCCCAAGTGGCTAACATTGTTCTCCTCTCCCCCATTTTTTCCTACCAAGAACCCTGTGAGGTAGGCTGGGTGGAGTGTGTGTGACTGGCTCGTGCTCAGCCAGCAAGCGTACATGGCATGAACTTGAGCATTCAATTATGTCTGTGTGTGTGTGTGTGTGTGTGAGAGAGAGAGAGAGAGAGAGAGAGTTCCCTTTGCTGGTTCTTGCCATGGATACACTGTGCAACTCTTAACACGTCTGTTTCTCAGCCATCCATAGGGTTGCCAGCCTCCAGGTGGGGCCTGGAGATCCCCCAGAATTACAAGTGATCTCCAGATCACAAAGATCAGCCCCCCCTAGAGGAAATCGATGCTTTGGAAGGTGGACTCTATGGTATTATACCCCTCTGAGGTTCCTTCCCTCCCCAAACCACACCCTCACCAGCCTGGTCCCCCTAAATCTCCAGGAATTTCCCAACCCAAATTTGGCAACCCTACCATAAAATGGTTCTCCATCCAAGGGTTATTTGTAAGGGTATCCACATTAATTCTGCAAAACTGTGCTACTTTCATATCATGTGACGAAGGGAGCTTTGACTCTCCAAAGCACACCTCAGGTGCTACTGGGCTCAAATCTAGCTGTTTTACGGCAGACCAACATGGCTACCCTCTGAAACTGACTATACTGGGTGATGATAGCACAGTTTGGTACAGACATCAGAATCAAACAGTTACACATTGGAAACACATAATGCAATAGTATTATGTTGCAATAGAACCATGTTGGCGAACCTATGGCACATATGCCGCAGCCGGCACATCGAGCCCTCTCTGTGGGCACGCGCGGACCTGTTGCGTCTGCCTAGGGCTGTGCCGTGTTGCCGTGGTGAGGGTGCTGAGGGCGATGCTCCTTCTCCCCAAGCCCATGCTCCCCAAGCCTGCGCTGGTGCCCTCCCTCTCCTTGCACCCGGGGCAAGCCCCTCGCTGTTTGTCGGGGCGCCCCGCCCGTCTTCAGTTTGGACCGGGAGGCTGTGGCCGAGCAGCTGTTTGTCGGGGGCCCCACCCATCTTCAGTTTGTCTGGGGCCCCGCCCGTCTAAAAAAGCATTTAGAAAATTCTACAATTTGCAGACAATCCTACAAGCCATCAGGAAATCTACAAGGAATTTTCTAGCATTGTAGCAGCTGCAAAGGTGAATTTTAGTAACAGATTTTTACAGTTCCGTAAGATGGAGACAACCCTGTGTTTTCTTACTTCTCCAGATAAAGCCAAATTTGAAGAACTTGATCTTTCCTGCCTACACTGGTTAGATTTAGAAAATCTGGAAATGGAGCTAATAGAAATTCAAGAAAGCTCTATCTGGAAAAATAAATTCTATGACCTGCGTGAAACACTTGAGAAGATAGAAGGGATGCCAACGGACAGCACAGTTCTGAAAATGAAATCCTTAAAGTGTGGAATTCTCTGCCAAATAATTTTAAGTCAATGAAAGCACGGGATTGCTTTCCTTACTTTGTTTGGATCATCTTATGCTTGTGAGCAGCTGTTTTCAGCTTTGAATTATATCAAATCTGACACCAGAAACAGGCTAACAGATGACCTGAGTTGCATGTGTTGCTCTCAAACTTACAAAGTATGAGCCAAGGGTAGACAAATTATCAGCATGCACACAACATCAAAAATCACATTAATTGTTCAAAAAATTTGACGATGTCCTCAAAGATGTCACAAAAATGGTGAATTACATCATGGCTCGTGCTCTGAATTGTTGACAGTTACAAGCACATCTTGAGGAGGTTCAGGCACAGTATAATTGTTTACTTATGTACAATAATGTCCGGTGGCTGAGCAGAGGACGAGTCCTGCAGAGATGCATGCCAAATGCAAACTTTTACCTTTCAATAAAAAGTTGTTTGTATCATTGAAAGGTCTGTTATTGTGTTTTTCTTTTAACGCAAAATATGTGAATGTATGAGTTGTTTTTTCTAAACGAAAACCTCAGTATTCAGGTTAAATTGCCGTATTGGCACTTGGCGATAAATAAGTGGGTTTTGGGTTGCAGTTTAGGCACTCGATCTCTAAAAGGTTCCCCATCACTGCAATAGAATATCCTCTCTTTGTGGGGGGAGGGCGGTAAAGAACAGTACACATTAAATAGTTCCCAGAATGCAACCCACATGCCACACACCCTTCTGTCCCCAGCTGTGCAAAATGTTAAGCGGCAAGGAAAGCCACCCAAGGTTGATCAGCAGAACATCATTGGAGTGGCCGAATGGCCCCAGAGAAGGCCGAGGGTTTTGTGCAGCTGAACGCAAAGCCAACCGACCAGTCTGCATGCCCATTGCCACCGAAAGTCAACTAGGGGGGATTATGCTCCTCTTAATGAAAACTTGACAAGACAGACAACCGTCACTGCTGCTTCTCCTTTCTTTTCTGGGGGAAAATTAACAATATCTCCGCTATATCGTTAATTCCCCCGCTAGAAAGGTTAGGCATCTGGACCTGGGAAAGGAACGTTGAAAAGAAATAGTCACCCCGAGAGACTCCGCAGCCTGGAAATGATTTCACCGAACTGCTATGCAGATGGATTAATTCCAGTACTGTAAAGTCAACATGGCCAAAGACTAGCTACATCACAGTCTTCATTACTGTGAGTCTGGATCAGGTTTTGATGAAGTAATTTCCCTTGGGCTTAGCACTTAGGAAGCATAGAGGGCGTCCTTCTCGGGTTTGATTTTAGAGTTGTCCTCCCCCCCCCCCCCCATCTCTCCTCCCTCCCCACCTTTCCAGCTAAATTGGGCTTTATCAGTTGCACATGGACCTCTATGGTTTGGAGGAGTTTCAAACGAGGGCCATATGTTTTGTGGCACACAATGCCCAAACAATTGGATGCATGAAATGAGATTCATTTCTTTCCTTCTTCTCCCCCCCCCCCCTCTCTTTTGGTCATAGATGATAGAATTAATAACAAATGATAACAGCGCTCTACTGCAACACGTTCAGATGGAGAAAGGCAGTTCGGTAGAGCTTAGTTCTTTGAGGAAGATCCTTCTACCACTCAGGAAGGAAAGTGCTTTCTGACCAAAATTAGTTCCTCGTATGCTGGTATTAAGAATGGTGGTTAAGAGTGACAGACTCCAATCTGGAGAACCAGATTTGATTCCCCACTCCTCCACATGAGCAGCAGACGCTAAGCTGGTGAGCTGGATTAGTTTCCCCACTCCTCCACATGAAGCCAGCTGGGTGACCTTGGGCTAGTCACAGTTCTCTTAGAGCTCTCTCAGCCCCACCTACCTCACAGGGTGTCTGTTGTGGGGAGGGGAAGGTGATGGTAAGCCAGTTTGATTCTTTCTTAAGAGGTAGAGAAATTGGCATATAAAAACAAACTCCTCTTCTTCTTCTTGATTTATACCACACTTTGCTCCCCAATGGGAACCCAAAGTGACTTACTACATCTTCCCCTTCTCCATTTTACAACCCTGTGAGGTAGGTTAGGTTGAGAGTGGGTGTGACTGGCCCAAGGTCACCCAGCAAGCTTCCTTGGCAGGATGGAGATCTGAACCTGGGGCTCCCAGATCCTAGTCTGACACTCTAATCACTACACCACACTAGGGAGAGCCAGCGTGATGTAGTGGTTAAGAATGGTGGTTTGGAGCGGTGGACTCTGATCTGGAGAACCGGGTTCGATTCCCCACTCCTCCACATGAGCGGCGGAGGCCAATCTGGTGAACTGGATTTGTTTCCCCACTCCTGCACATGAAGCCAGCTGGGGGGCCTTGGGCTAGTCACAGCTCTCTTAGAGCTCTCTCAGCCCCACCTACCCCACAGGGTGTCTGTTGTGGGGAGGGAAAGGAAAGGTGATTGTAAGCTGGTTTGATTCTTCCTTAAGTGGTGGAGAAAGTCGCCATATAAAAACCAACTCTTCTTCTTCTATTAGGAAGAACTTTCTGACGGTGAGGGCTGTTCGATGGTGGAAGGACCTGCTCGGAGGGGTGGTGGAGCCCCCCGTCTTTAAGCAGAGGCTGGATGGCCATCTGTCGGAGTGCTTTGATTGTGGGATCCTGCATTGCGGGGCGAGGGTTGGGGTCACTGGGGGTGTGGGGGGGAGGTAGCTGTTAATTTCCTGCATTGTGCAGGGGGTTGGACTAGATGACCCCTGTGGTCCCTTCCAACTCTATGATTCTTCTTCTTTTTCCTGTAGATTCTTTAGTTTGCACCATCAAGGGGGGAGGGTCCTTTACAGGTCTTTGTGACCCAGGAAGATGACAAAGGCTGCAAGAAAGGTGCATCCACCTGAGACTGCGATTTCATAATAGCTCTTATTGTTGCTATGGATGCAGAGGCATTTGCGGTGGCAATGGAGAATCCACACGGCAGTTCCCTGCGCTTTCCTTGCCCCACTACACCAAGGCCACCATTCCACCCTGCATACCAGTGGGTTTTTTTTCCTTCAAACTAGTCAGTGATATATAGCTGTGGTGTTATAACACAGTAGTGATTTGTCACTCAGTTATTTAGCTGGAAGAGGAGAAGACTGAGAGGGGATATGATAACCATCTTCAAATACTTGAAGGGCTGTCATATGGAGGATGGTGCCGAGTTGTTTTCTGTTGCCCCAGAAGGTCAGACCAGAACCAACAGGTTGAAATTAAATCAAAAGAGTTTCCATCTAGACATTAGGAAGAATTTTCTAACAGTTACAGCAGTTCCTCAGTGGAACAGGCTTCCTCGGGAGGTGGTAAGCGCTCCTTCCCTAGGTTTTTAAGCAGAGGCTAGATGGCCATCTGTCAGCAATGCTGATTCTATGACCTTAGGCAAATCATGAGAGGGAGGGCATCTTGGCCATGGAGTAGGGGTCACAGGGGGTGGGGGGGAGAGGTAGTTGTGAATTTCCTGCATTGTGCAGGGGGTTGAACTAGATGACCCTGGCAGTCCCTTCCAACTGTATGATTCTATTCTATGATTCTATTATTTTTCTTTTCTTTTTTAAAAGCCATTTGGGTAGAACCTTTAAAACATGCACCTTCCTGTCTACACCAGTGCAAACCGGTGCAGTTAGGGGCAGACTCAGTGATTCTCAAGCCCAGGCCAAAGTCCAGAATGTGGCCCCAGAATTGCTGCACCCCGCCAGGGTTCACCCCTACTTCCCCCCCTCTGGGGGCAAAAAATGGACAGCTTTTGAACCAGCTGCCAAGGGGGTGGGCTCAGGTTGCCACTGGGGCAGGCCCTGGGGGCGGGCATGGGTGGTGGCAGGAGCCTGTTCCCCACCCACCCACCCGGTCAGGCCTTTCACCGGCCCAGAGACCAAGGTGGCTGCTCCAGATGCCTGGTGGCTAAGAGCACCCTTAGGTGCAGTCTTTCAAAAAAGATAATCTCAAAACAGATTTAGGAAGGATTGCAGCAACGAAGGGGGAAATCCAGCAGGGCACAGATGTACAACGCTGGTGAGCGGTTGCTGGAGAAACGGCTGCTCCCCTTCAGAAGCTGCGGTGGATCAAAACAGACGTGTGGAAGCCCTCAACATTCAGGAAGACTTTGAAAGAAAAGAAAGAGGGAGCGCTAGTTCGCCAAAATCTTGTAATCGGATTCTGATTTATAAAACTATTAATTGTAGAAGTGAGCCATGAAAGAGCAAGCAAATATTTCCCAAACATAGGGAGTCCCCAGTGGTGTCGCATCCAGTGACGCAAGGAGTAATTTGTAAAAGATTTTAAAATCTTCGATCACCTTCGCAACATGTACAGCTTTTCAGCAGGCAACCTCCGAGTGGATTCAAATTGAGGATGAACAAACACGCTTGTTTTGTTTATTGTTTATTTTTTTGTCCCCAGTTTCCTTGCTATGATTTTCTTTTGTTCTTTTTTGGGTGGGGGAGGGGCTGGTTTATTTTTTTGCATGGGCTTTTTATACACAATGCACAACGCGTTTACATGCACGATAGATGTCGTTTACATGGACAACATTGATACAGAAAGGTCACTGGAAAAGGTGTATATTTAACAAGAATAATTTGGTGCATGGAAAGAGAAAAGGGCACAAAAAGAAAGAATCACACAAGGAGGAAGCCAAATCGAAACTGGGATTTTGGAGGCTGAAAGGAGAAGTCCTAACTCATCCTGATTCAAAGAAGAATGTGAAATTTGCAGAAATAGCTCCCATACTTCTCAACACTAACAGTGCATGCCTCAGCAGACTTTTACCCCCTTCTAAGGGTTAAACTAGAGAGCCAGCATGGTGCAGTGGTTAAGAGTGGTGGACTCTAATCTGGAGAACCAGATTCAATTCCCCCCTCCACCACATGAAGCCTGCTGGGTGACCTTGGGCCAGTCACAGTTCTCTCAGAACTCTCTCAGGCCACGCGGAAACAGGCAATGGCAAACCACCTCTGAACATCCTCTTGCCTTGAAAAACTACGGGGTCGCCATAAGTCAACTGCGACTTGACAGTGCACGCATGCGCGCACACAAGGACTAAACTAGATGTGACGGCATCCTTGTGGCCGCCACTAGGATGATGTCACATTTTGTTTGGCCCTAAGTCCATTGCTTATGGCTGCACACTGCACTGTTAATCTCTTCCAGTTAGAGAGATCCAAACCGGTCTTTAATATTTATCATTAACAATAAATTGGCCTTTACTTTTAATCTGTGCTCTTCTCAACGGTGGATGTGTGTGTGATCTGGAAGCCATTCATACATATATCTTAATAATACTGCACATGACAAATATGTCTGTCCTTATAATACCAAGAAAAGCATAGTTAAATGGCACAGATCTGTTTTATTCACCCACTAATATTTAAAATTGCTAATTAAAATTTCTACGCTTTAAATACGCCTTTGCAGCAAAATGAAACAGCTGTTTTTAAAATAATAAAATAAGGAATTTCTATATATCTGACCTGAATTCTTACCTGTTATTGATGTATCGTATGAAACCTGAAATGAAGACAACCTTGAATGTAAGACAATCCCTCCTTTTAAAAAGATTATATACAGAAGTATTTTCATTAATAGATATATCTGTATGTAAATTTAAGACGATCCCCTCTTTTTCTAGATGGTACACGTGGGACGAAAGCTTGTCTTTCTTTCAAGTCAATAGGTGTTTTGTTTTGTTTAAAACTGAAAAGCGCTTTGCAATTTTTAAACTGATCCTCTCCACCAAACTCTGTAGTATTTGTCCTTCCTGGAGTACTAAGGCTGGCTAAGATGAGGTCATTCCCCTTAGGACCACTCAAGGAAGATGCAAAATTTCCAGTAAAATTAGGTCCAAAATAAATGTCTTGCAAAGAGAAATAGCCGACCAATGAGCCTGCTTCCAAGGGGCAACAGTAACATGCAATAGGGCAGCTGTAATTTATTAAATGCCCAGAAAATGTGTCTTTCCTGCAGCAATTATTTCTTCTTTCATCGCTAATGAAAAAGAGGCACAGGGGTCCGTTACTCATGGTGAATTCAAACAGTCTCCCACGCATACTATACATGCACATTTCTCATGCGCTACCGCGCATTACATTAAACAACAAATAATACACACAAGGACACTTCATCAGGATAGCGGTGAAATGTTTTTTAAAAAGAGCTGGAACTCACTGCAGCGGGGGGGGGTGGAGATCTCAATCCACATTTTCTTCACTCAGATTTACTCGCGAAAATTCAAATGTATATTGTCTCACTTTCCTTTTTTCAAAACATTCCCATTTATGGAACCTATAGAAGGAGCGGGGGCTTAGATATCAAACAAGGGATAGATTTGGAACGCAAATACTGAATCTTATTGCTGTAAATTCGTTAACAAAACCCCAGCCAGATTCAAAGCACTTTGCAATTAGTTCTACATGTTCCATGTGCTTTGAATGTAGCGGCTTTCACATGGCAACAAAGCACTGCAAAGCTGCATCCACATGGCAGTTTCCCCTGCATTTTCCTTACCTCAACCCCCACAACCACCATTCCCGCACCACTGCAGGGTTTTGGGGGGGAGGAGCTGTTTAAAAATCAGTAATTGCTGTGTTGCTATAGCATTGTAATGATACAGGGTTATAGCCATTACAGATTTTTGTTAAAGGTCCCAAAGTCCTTCAGTGGTGTGGGTGGGATTTGGCAACCATGAGAAACTAAGGCAAGGAAAATGGTATTGTCATGGGGAAGGCAGCAAAAACATGTACCTTCTAGGGCTGCCAGGTCCCTCTTTGCCACCGGCAGGAGGTTTTGGGGGCAGAGCCTGAGGAAGGTGGGGTTTGGGGAGGGGAGGGGAGGGACTTCAATGCCAGAGAGTCCAATTGCCAAAGCGGCCGTTTTTCCAGATGAACTGATCTCTATCGGCTGGAGATCAGTTGTAATAGCAGGAGATCTCCAGCTAGCACCTGGAGGTTGGCAACCCTAGTATCATCCTACCTACACATGCAAACATGCGTTGACTGCAATCTTTCCAAAAAGATGATACCTAGCCAGGTTTGGGAAAGTTCAGGAGGGGAAAACCTGGAATTAGGGGACAAGGTGGATGCTTTTTTGCGGGGGAGGACCCTCTCTAGTTTGGGTGCAGACCTTCCATGTGGAAGCAGCTGGTGAATATTTGTCAAACAGCAACCCACCTGGAGGTTGGTGACTCAGCTACTAAATCTTGAACATATGATATGTTTTTTGAGTGAGGCCACTGCTCTTTCAGCCCAATACTTTATTAGAGAAAATACTTTATTAGAGAAAATTAGAAAAGATTAAAACGAGGCATACAGTTCAATGATGACAGGATGCATAAAAAATAGCAAAGCTAATTTGCTGACTAGATGGATACCACTTGAAGATGGATACTCTCTTGACACATACTATGATCATGTGATCTTAGGGTAAGTCCACAAATTACCAGTTCCTATTAATTATAAGGGAATGTCTCTAAATTGTAAATTCTAGCACTACAAAATCCTTGCAAGCAACATTAACATTTGGACAATAAAATAAGGCAAAGTGAAATTGGAAGCAGCAGCAAAAAATGCAGGATTAAAATAAGCAAAAAAAAAAAAAAATCCCAACAATAACAAAAACGATTTCATCCCAACAAAAGTCTGGCAAAAATAAAACCAGGTTTCACATGACGAGAGACATGTAGTCACTAAGGAGCCAGCTTTGGGATGGGTGTTCCACAAACAGCAGTTAATTCCAGACCTTTGGAATATTTTTGGGCAAGATGGCCAATAGCATACTCTTAGCATCCATAGTAAATTTAATTTTTAAAATTTTCTGGATTTCACCATGTATTTTTCCCCAATACCTTTTTTTGTCTTTTTACAAGTCCACCACATATGATAAAAGGTGCCATCCATCACTTTGCATTTCCAACATTCCCCTTTATAATTCTCACCCATTTTCTCACTATCCTTTGGGGAAATATACCATCGATAAAACACCTTGTACCAATTTTCTTTTAGTGTTTGACTTGCTGTAAATTTTATATCTTTCATCCATAAGATTCCCACTGTTGGAGAAATATCTCTTCCTCAAAATTTTGTAACCATCTAATCATACATGTTTTAACATGTTCTGTTTCTGTGTCAAATTGGAGTAATAAGTTATACATTCATCTTAATAAGTGTTCTTTTTTGTTGCTTTATCACATTTTCAAATTCTGTCAACCCCCTATTGCCCCTCCTGCTGTGCAAATGTCCTTTTTTAAAATCTTGAAACTAGTTGAAAGTATAGTAACCATTGTATATTTTTGCCGTCATCCTTCATCTTTTGCTAAGATTTAATTTCTCCTTGATAATTTAGCATATCTCCACGTTATAAAATCATTGTTTTTTCTCACATTTTTATCATAATATGTTTCCATGAGGGACATTAGTGGAGATAATGGAGGACTGAGTCTTCTTCGGGAAGATCCCCAAATGCTCAGTCCATCTCTGTTTACATGACCTGTTTTGTGTTGTAATTGTTCTAAGTGGTTTTTTAATCCATAAGTAGTTATGTAAACCTTCTTCCAAGCCCAAACTCTTCACAGTTTTGGAGCCAGATGTCTTGGGATGCTTACGCAGAGAGGGCTTGACTCCTTTGCATCCCCTTTAGGGTATCCACACTGAATTTGAGTTGGGGAATTAGTTACGTGAAAACATGAAGTTGCCTTATATTGCATCAGACCATCGGTCCACCAAGGTCAGTATGGTCAACTTGGACTGGCAGCAGCTCTCCAGAGCCCCAGGCTGAGGAATTTCACATCATCTACTGTCTGATCTTTTTAATTTGGAGATGAGCTTGGGATCTTCTGCATGTCAAGCAGATGCTCTGTCAATGAGCCATAGTGGGTTGCAGATCCTTTGGGTTTTGATAACATTGTAACCCATTTTATAACCCAGACCTGCGTAGTTCTGTTTACTCCATGTCTTCCTGCAAATCTCCACACAAATATAAAGATACCAGTCATGATGCATGCCTCTTCTCTCCAGGATCGGATGAGCATGCCTATTATATTAGGTGCTTTGGAACACAGGCAGGATAGTGCTGCTGCAGTCGTCTTGTTTGGGGGCTTCCTAGAGGCACCTGGTTGGCCACTGTGTGAACAGACGGCTGGACTTGATAGGCCTTGATCTGATCCAGCATGGCCTTCCTTATGTTCTTAAGATATAAAGAGCTGGAGACAGTTCGCACATTTGGCAGTTGAGTCCCCAAACATTGGGTAGTCCAGTGATAAGAAAAAGATGCACATATTGTGTATTCCCTGTCTTTCGCTTCCGAGCACCCAGTTACACCACACTGTGCATTGCCAGGTCTGCCTCTGACACCACGAGTGACTCATCAAACCATTGGATTGTGCATACATCGATGCCCTTCCTTTGCTGTCAAAAACAATGCAGCTTTCAGGTGCTGCACACATGCGGAGGCTGGCAGGCATTTAGCCTCTCATTAGAACAAGACCAGCTGAACACATGGATGCAAAAAAGCCGCTCCTGAGAGCCCGTCATTCCCACGGTCCTAAATTTAAATGGGACTGTGTGTTTTATACTGCCCAGGGGGATACTGCTGAGGATTGTAAAGTTTAAACATTTCTGTTGGCTGGAGTCTCCTTCCCCACCCTGGTTGGCTGGGCTACGAATGGGACGGGGAGATTGTTCGGTGTGCTGTTTTCTGTTCGGAGAACCCGTGGTTGTCATCGCTTCATATATCTCCAAGGGCACTGCTTTTGGTCAGCAGACAATTTCATTACCTGAAAACAACAAGAAATTGCCCCCACCCCACCCCCATCCACTCTGGTTGGATCAAGTTTCCTGTTTTTTCTCTTTGCCGAATTTACTCTCAACGTTCCTGCTCTCAGTAATTTACAAATGTGTGAATATGCAAATGGTGTTTAATGCAGATGCGTTTTAAACTGATTTTTTTTGCATTGATTAATTGTTTAAAGTTGGACAATCCACCATCAAAGAATTGTTGATGTGGTGCATGGCCCTGATTTTACTAAAGACACAAAGAGAGGTGTGAATTGTATTGTGGTAGATGGGGTGGTAGAAGAAGTTCTCTAGGCTTCACCCAAATAGAAATGTCTTTTTTTTTTTAATGTCACAACTGAAATGTGGAGGGTAAGATTCTGGAGCAACTTCTCTTCACCTGACATGTGTTCATAAAATTTCACATCTTAATTTTTCCAATTTGAATTGTTTTCACCTTTCCCAGTTGGATATTAAAGATGTGAAGAAAACCCAGCATGAAAAAGTACTACATTTTGCTTCTGGATATATTTTGACTTCAAAATCACAGGCAAGCCATATACTTTAGGGTGGTCAACATTTCCCTGGAATCACATTTTGCATTTGAAACATTTTAACATTTGAAAAACTAATTTTTGATTTTACCAAAAATTTAAATCTTCCTGTGCGATCTGTCCTCGTCCCCCCACCACCACCACCCAAAAAATAACCTCTCTCCATGAGGATTTTGGGACTCATTAAAAAATTAAGGAAACTGCATTACTACATCTTTTGGCATATGTCTCCATTCTGTTAAAATTAGGGCTATGACCACTTGTATACCTTTATTTGTTGGCTCATCATTCATTCAGGGCCCCGATCCCACATCTTGGACCTACATATGTACACACACATGTGTAGGCTCCTGTTCACGTTATTTATTTATTTAGATTAGTGTGTCCTATTTTTCTTCTCAATGGGGAACCAAGAGAGCTTATACTCTTCCCCTCCATTTTATTCTCACAGAAAATCATCCTGTAAGGTAGGTGAGGCTGAGAGTGGGTGACGGGCTCCCAAGGTCACCCAGCAATCTTCCATGGCAGAGTGAGAATTTGAACCTCGGCCTCCCAGATCTTAGCCCAAACCTCTAGCCACTAAACCACACTGTCTCACATCATACCAAATGTATTTTGGGGTGGGGTCAGCAGGTGTCATCCCAATTCCTGGTCCCCTCTTGTGTGTTCACTTCCCCCAAACTGGAATGTGTAAACAGTCCTTCACAGGATGGTCACACCTTTCTCGGGCAACTAAAAGGTAAGCAAACTTCAGAGTTTATCAAAGAGTGACAAAGCCCTCTTTTGAACCCCCCTCCCATGCAGGCAGAAGTTGCAGGTGTTACCAGAAGAAGCACTGGAGCAGCTGTGGATTGTCAGCAGCCCAAATGTCTGAGGAACAGGTAGGGTTGCCAACCTCAAGTTACTAACTGGAGATCTCCTGCTATTACAACTGATCTCCAGCCAATAGAGATCAGCTCACCTGGAGAAAATGGCAGCTTTGGCAACTGAACTCTATGGCATTGAAGTCCCTCCCCAAACCCCGCCCTTCTCTGGCTCCGCAAGTGGCGAAGAGGGACCTGACAACCCTAGGAATTGGGTGGTTTGGTAGAATGTGAGTGGACGAAATAAGACTTTAAAAAAAAAAAAAAAACTCCACCTGGTTCAAGGAGAAGATCAGGGCAGTCTCTTTACCTTTACACTTTTCTAGTGCTCTTCCTGTTGAATGAGATTTTTCATTTCTGATAATACCATACCGAAATAATTGACTGCAGGACTCTGCAGAGAAAAAGCAAAGGGGGGGGGAATCGAACCATCCTTTTTATATAAAAAAGTAGCGTAATTTTTGTTCACCATTTACATTTACCATTTTAAATTTGGCATTAAACTCTTTTCCACGCCAACGCAATGGGGAAGAAAAAGACTCCATCCCATGATGAGCTGCGTCCCTGATAGCTCCACAGACAAGAAATTCTCCGCTTGCCTGTGGTGTATCTCCACTGCAAACTAAAGTTCTTTTAAAAGTCATAAAATGTGGAAGGGAAAGCCAGGCAGGCACTCTGAACTCCTTGGAGGCGGGAGAGGATAAAAATGTGTTACACAGACAGGAAGATAGATAGATTCAAGTCCAGTAACACACCAGAGACCAATGAGTTTCAGGATATAAGCTTTTAAGAGTCAAAGCTCCCTTCACCTGACACCAGATAGACAGATTCCCTCACCCCAGAGAACCCTTGAATCTCTGCCTAAGGATTCACGGCACCATCCCCAACAGGGGCAGACCGGAAGATTGAAAGAGCCCAGGAACAAGACAAGCTATGAGCCCGCACTGCCAGATTGGTTGTCAACCTCCAGGTGGGGCCTGGAGCTCTCCTGGAATTACAATTGATCTCCAGACTGCAGAGATACGTTCCCCTGGAGCAAATGGCAGCTTCGGAAGGTGGCCCCTCTGGCATCCCATCCTGCTGAGCTCCCTCCCCAAACTCTACCCTCCCCAGGATGCACCCCCAAATCTCCAGGAATTTCCCAACTCAGAGTTGGCAACACTACCATCAGGTCACTTAGCTCAGACCCAGCCAGCAATGCCAACAGTGGGCATCGGCTCACTAGGGTTGCCAGCCTCCAGGTACTAGCTGGAGATCTCCAGCCGATAGAGAACCGTTCACCTGGAGAAAATGGCTGCTTTGGCAATTGAACTCTATGGCTTTGAAGTGCCTCCCCAAACCCCGCCCTCCTCAGGCTCCACCCAAAAAACTTCCCACTGGTGTAGGGTTGCCAACCTCCAGGTAATAGCTGGAGTTCTCCTGCTATTACAAATGATTTCCAGCCAATAGAAATCAGTTCACCTGATATCGGTTGTTACTGACTCTTGAAACAGCTCCAGAGCAGGTTAAGATATGTATGTTAAAATGGATGCAGAACATTGGAGAGATGATCCCCATGCAAACCTGGGGAAAATGTGGATGACTGAGGTTAAATTTTCAGTGTCGCAAGCTGTTAGAGAAAACTGGTACAAGATGTTCTATAGATGGTATTTTGCACCAAAAGACTTGCAAAAGATGTACAAAGCCAGTCAAGCAAATTGCTGGAAGTGTTCAGAAGTCAAAGGAACTTTCTTTCACCAATGGTGGATGTGCAAAAAGTCTCAAAAATACTGGAAGTTAATACACAAAGAAATACAGGGTATGTTGCACACAAACTTTGACTTAAATGCTAAGTACATGCTGCTTAAGGAGCCCCGTGGAGCAGAGTGGTAAGCTGCAGTACTGCAGTCCAAGCTCTGCTCACAACCTGAGTTTGATCCCAACACAAGTCGGTTTCAGGTGGCCGGCTCAAGGTTGACTCAGCCTTCCATCCTTCCGAGGTCGGTCAAATGAGTACCCAGCTTGCTGGGGGTAAAGGGAAGACGACTGGGGAAGGAAATGGCAAACCACCCCGCAAACAAAGTCTGCCTAGTAAACGTTGGGATGTGACGTCACCCCATGGGTCAGGAATGACCCGGTGCTTGCACAGGGGACCTTTACCTTTACCTTTTTTACATGCTGCTTAGAATAATTCCAACTCAGATACAACCCGTTCACAAGGAACTTTTCCAATATGCGACAGTGGCAGCAAGAATTCTGTTTGCGATGCACTGGAAAGACAAGAAAGTGCCAGACCTATCAGAGTGGATTACAAAAATGCATGAGTTTGCAACTATGTCGAGTCAAACAAATTTGCTTCGAAGAAAACTGATCGATGACTATAAGCACAGATGGCAATTGTTTTTTGATAGATACGCATGACAAAATATATTTAAGAAATGAAAAAGATGGACAGAAATAAGAATTGAAATGTTACATAAAACAGATTTGAGTATTATATGTATATTATTAAGATGGGTTTTAGAAAACGGATATTAGTAGAAGTTTAAGTATACAGTGGCTTTAAGGATACTATAGTTTTCTTTAGGTAAAGCTGTCTGATGAATTAAGATGCGTAGAATAGAGAAGAAGCAATATCAGTGTAGATTATTGATCATATTTGGTATTCCTAAAAGAGATTTAAGTCGGGGGTATAAATGAAAAGGTGGGCTATACTGGGCATGGACATGAAATGTTATGCTTTCCCCTTTTCCATTTTTCTTTCTTTCTGTATCCTCTAAAAACCAATAAAAATTCCAAAAAAAGAAGAAGAAGAAAAGAAATCGGTTCACCTGGAGAAAATGGCCACTTTGCCAATTGGACTCTATGGCATTGAAGTCCCTCCCCTTCCCAAATCCCACCCTCCTCAGCCTCCACCTCAAAAACCTCCCACCGGTGGCGAAGAGGGACCTAGCAACCCTACGCCGGTGGTGAAGAGGGACCTGGCAACCCTACTGATAGCTTCCACTGGTGGCCTGGAAAGAGGCAACTAGGAAGTGAACATCGTTTGGGCTTAAAGGTCTGAGACGAGCAAATCCTGTACCACTGGAGTTGCTGGGGCTCGCCTATGCTTATTTCTAGCTGCCAACAGCCCTCCAAGGAAATCACCCGCTGGGAAGATTCCCAGTAAGCTAGATGGCCCGTCTACCCCTGCTCCTCAAGCTATATTTCCCAAGATTCTCTAGAGGAAACCATGACAGTGAAACCGGTTCAAAATGACAGTAAATTTGTAGTATAGATAAACACTTCTCCCTGTATCTTCTTATAATACTTGTGAATATTGATTATCCTTTACTATTGGAAGCTGCGTTTGTTTCACAATCCACCCCCACCCCAAAAAAAAGTAACAGCACATAGTAATACCATATGTCGTTACTTTGCACAAAGTTCACTGCCGGGATTAGAAATCAAGTTTGCATCTGGAGCAATATATTCTTCTCGGTTTTATGCCATTAAAGGTTTTTTTGCATTTTGTATTTGTATTCTTCTCGGTTTCCTTCCTGTAATGCCAAACATCAGAGCTTATTGTCGAAAAAGAGGAGGCAAAGCAAAGCGACGTTGTGATGAGCACGGCCAGCGTCAGCGGGGCGCACATCATGTTTGCAAGTGATCAAAAATTATCAGCTTTTCTCTAATGCCTCGAGATAATAACAAACGATTTCTCTGTGTCTGCTATGCGATTTATCTTGCTATCTGCCAAAATAGATATTTTTGGCAAGGGCTGGGAGTAGGAAAATTGAAAACTGTTTTGGAAAATATGAATAGAGCAAGAAAGTTGAAACATGGCCTTGTGGATAGATTTTGTTTCTGCAGACTGGGAAAGGAGAAATCATTCTTACTCCAGGCAAACAAGCTAGAAAACAGAACACAAAGGAAAGCCATCTTCTTCGGTTTGCACAAAAGTGGCACAGCATGCGGAACATGCAGAAAATGGATCAAATGACAGAGGCACAAACTCATTTAAAGATAAAAATATACATGAGCAGGATAAGGATTTCCCTTTATTGTATCTGCAGGCCAGGAAAAAAAACCTTTCCTTGTTGAACTATTGCCCCTTGTGTAACTGCAAAGGAAGCCCAACTCCATGGTCCAGTATGTTACTAATTTTGAATCCGGTGAGTGAAAAGGTGGTACTTAGGGTTGCCAGCTCCGGGTTGGGAAATACCTGGAAATTTGGAAGGGCTGTCACTTAGAGAAGGGCAGGGAGCTGTTCCTATTGGCAGCAGAGGATAGGACTCGCAATAATGGGTTTAAATTGTGGGTGGTGAGCTCCCCCTCATTGGCAGTCTTTAAGCAGAGGCTGGACAAGCACTTGTCAAAGATGCTCTAGGCTGATCCTGCATTAAGGATTAGATGGTCTGTATGGCCCTTTCCAACTCTATATGATTCCATGATTCTATGATTTTGGGGGTGAAGCCTGAGGAGGACGGGGTTTGGAGAGGGAAGGGACTTCAATGCCATAGAGTCCAATTGCCAAAGCGGCCCTTTTCTCCAGGGAAACTGATCTCTGTCGTCTGGAGATCAGTTGTAATAGCAGAGATCTCCAGCCACCACCTGGACAAGCTCCAGATACTTTGTGCTGAGTAATGGCAGTGAAAGACAAAAGACAGCACTGATAGCTAATTGGTGATTATTCAAAATAACAGGCAAAATCAGACATTGCAGAACAAAGGTATGGTGTCAATAGAAACTCCCGAGTAAATATACAAAGTGAAGTTCAAAGTTCTGAGAATTAACAGGACACAAGATAAACTTCCAGACGCTTCGGGTGAACACGTCTGCCCGAGCTTGAGGGTGATAAGAAAGCGCCCGGTCTCATGCACTGAGAGTCAGGTTAGAGCACGTGGTCAAGATTGTAATCCCCGAGATGGGAACCCGGTGCAAATCCCATTTCGCAGAAGCTTTGTCTATTGGGAAACTTTGAACTTCACTTTGTATATTTACTCAGGACTTTCTATTGACACCATACCTTTGTTCTGCAATGTTTGATTTTGCCTGTTATTTTGAATAATCACCAATTAGCTATCAGTGCTGTCTTTTGCTTTCAAAAGCTCCAGATACTAGCTGGAGATCTTTGCTATTACAACTGATCTCCAGCCAATAGAGATCAGTTCACCTGGAGAAAAGGGCCACTTTGGCAATTGGACTCTATGGCACTTAAGTCCCTTCCCTCCCCAAACCCCCCCCTCCTCAGGCTCCACCCCAAACACCTCCCACTGGGGCCAAGAGGGACCTGGCAACCCTAAACCCTACTGATCTACCAAATGCCAGGAGCGTAGAAGGGAGAGTGGATAATGGATGATGCTAGGGATGAACCCACATTAGCAACAAATGGAGTGACCACATGCTGGAGGCCTTGTATTTAGGTAATAAGCAGTAGGCCTCTTCCACAGGAAACAGTTTTTTAAAAATTTCATTTAGTCTTCCTCTTCATCCTTGGATCTTCCCCCTGTTGGAGAAGAACACTTACCCACCTGGGCTGGGAAATGAAATATTCACTAATCAATGGGACTGATTATTAGGATTAATTAATTTTGTGTGAGCACCAAGTACTGTGATTGTTGCGTTTGTGTATAATACAATGTGTGTTTATTTTTGCAACCTTGATACTTGGATTTTTCTGTGTCAGCCTTTGAATAACCTCCAGGTACTAGCTGGAGATCCCCTGCTATAACAACTGATCGCCAGCCAATAGAGATCAGTTCACCTGGAGAAAATGGCCACTTTGGCAATTGGACTTTATGACAAGGAAGTCCCTCCCCTCCCCAAACCCTTCCCTCCTCTGGCTCCACCCCCAAAACCTCCCGCTGGTGGCAAAGAGGGACCTGGCAACCCTAATTATTGGCGGCAAGGAAAAGCAAATTGGGTGTGTGCAAAAAAAGAAGAAGTGATGATTGCTGATCCAGCTCTTTGGGAAATAATAATAATAATAAAACGATTGCTGGCCTCCAGCTTTCACAACAGATCTTCTGTTGCTGAGATGTTGACCTGAAGACCTCCATGAAAGTGGCACCTCCAGCATTTTAGGTTCTAATTTTTTTATTTTTGCTGACTGAAATGCCTCCCTGCCCAGACATCTTGCTTTACCTCCCACCCACCCCCCATAAAGAGATTAATTCTAGCCAGAGGCTGAAGACTAATACCTTCCCTCCCCACATTTCCACAGCACACTGCTCTAAGTGGTTGTTGCCTGTTTTGCATACCAAGGGTCTTCCCAACAAATTGCTTCCACACTACTCTCTTAACATTTTGGGGGGGAGGGGGGGGAAGAAATTTTTGAAGACCAAGGGTTAAGAAATTTAAACGTTTAAAGAGTCATGAAATGGACCGTTTCCGCTTCCCATCTGGCTTTTATCAATTGCTAAGTCTGTTTCAGAAGTACAGCTACACAATCAAAACATACAATCTCCCTTAGTCGGATAATTCAATTTTATAAATGAATTACTTATGTGCCTATAAGTGAGTACATTCCTATGCAGGAAGATATTGACTGCTGTCAATGAAATAATCAAGTCTAGGGAGGGGAAAATCTGTCCTTAGAAACATTCTGGGCTCTAGAAGTCCCGTGGTGAACTGGGACTCAGGTACAGCGAGGAAGAATTCATATCTGTAATTTAAAACAAAAAAAAAAACTAGCCAAGTCCTTACTAGCAAGCCACAAGTCTAAAGACCCTTGTAAATCTTCAATATGTAGGGTTGCCAGGTCCCTCTTCACCACCGGTGGGAGGTTTTTTGGGGCGGAGCCTGAGGAGGGCAGGGTTTGGAGAAGGGAGGCACTTCAATGCCATAAGAGTCCAATGGCCAAAGCGGCCATGTTCTCCAAGTGAACTAATCTCTATTGGCAAGGGGTCATTTGTAATAACAGGAGACATCCAGCCAGGACCTGGAGGTTGGAGATAGGGTTGCCAGGTCCCTCTTCACCATTTTCTCCAGGTGAACTGGAGGTTGGCAACTCTATCAATATGACTGCTTATGGAGGGAGCCTAATGATTCCATACATGGCTGACAGGGGTTTGACTATACAAAATGCTGTTCCCTGGTCTGTTCCAAGGTCCATCAATTGTCTGTCAATAGGGTTGCTGGCTCTGGGTTGGGAAATATTTGGAGATTTTGGGGATGGAGCCTGAGAAGGGTGGGGTTTGGGAAGGGGAGGGATTTCAGTGGGGTGTAATGCCATAGGGTCCACCTTCCAAGGTGGCCATCTTCTCCAGGTGAACTGATCTCTGTCGTCTGGAGATCAGTTGTAATTGCAGGTGATCTCCAGCCATCACTTGGAGGTGGGCAATCCTACCTGTCAAGCAGATGTGTCCAGAGTTTCCTATCAATTATCAAGTGTTGGGGGCTAATTTGGATCAGGAACAAAGTGTGCAGAGAGAGGAGGCTTAAGCCTTCCCCACCGCCATTTTCCCAATCTGAAATGGCCATGGGAAACTACTGTTTGTCCCATTGGGGAAACTTACCTGAAGCCCTTCGATACACATAAGTTTCCCCAACTAGGCACATACCAGCTTCCTGGAGTCTGGGGCATGTTGTTAAGCTTCCCTGCTAGGGGCTTGTGAGATACAAATGGAGAAACAAGGATTTGTTCCTCATAGCAAATAGAAATTTTTAGAACCTTGTTGCCAAACCCAATGGTCTATGTGTATTTTGGTCTTTCTTGTGGAAACATAAATTGGCTAAAAACATTGATTTTTCCCCCTGCTTTACTGGCTTGTAAAGGAACAAATTATATCTGGAATAATTTCCTTAAGCAACCTTTAAGGAATCCTTAAGCAACCCTTAAGGAAAGAGAGCCAGCATGGTGTAATGGTTAAGAGTGGTGGTTTGGAGCGGAGGACTCTGATCTGGAGGACTCTGATCCCCCACTCCTCCACATGAGCGGTGGCGGCTAATCTGGTGAACTGGATTTGTTTCCCCACTAGGGTTGCCAACCTCCAAGTACTAGCTGGAGATCTCCTGCTATTACAACTTATCGCCAGCCGACAGAGATCAGTTCACCTGGAGAAAATGGCCGCTTTGGCAACTGGACTCTATGGCATTGAAGTCCTTCCCCTCCCCAAAACCCACCCACCTTCAATGTCATAGAGTCCAATTGCCAAAGTGGCCATTTTCTCCATTTTCGGCTGGAGATCAGTTGTAATAGCAGGAGACATCCAGCTAGTACCTGGAGGTTGGCAACCCTATTTATACCCCACCTTTCTCCCCAACAGGGACCCAAAGCAGGTTACAGCATCTCTTCTCTTCCATTTGAACCTCACAACAATCCTGTGAGGTTAGGGTTGCCAGCCTCCAGGTACTAGCTGGAGATCTCCTGCTATTACAACTGATCTCCAGCCAATAGAGATCAGTTCACCTGGAGAAAATGGCCGCTTTGGCAAGTGGACTCTATGGTATTGAAGTCCCTCCCCTTCCCAAACCCTAGAGTGACCATGATCCTAAAAAAATTTGTCCCCCATCCCCCGGGCCAACCTTGGCCATGCCCTCCTTCCTTAACAGAAATAAAGGCCCTGTTCTCCATTCACAGGGAGATATATATGAACAAGATATCCCCTGCAGTGTAGACAGTATGGATGTTTAAGCATTAATATCACCATTTTGAACTTCTATTGGAAGCTACACTTCTTAAAGCATATTTTTAGTTATTGGGGAACTCCACTTCAAGAAAAGTTTGACAGGTCTAGGCGCTGCAGTAGGTTTGTAATGGTATTATTGCTTGCCTAATTCAGCTTCGGTAACAAGAGAATTGAAGTTATAAAAATGTATTCATCCCAGATCTAGTACATTTAACTGCCTAGCAAACTCACTTTTCTTTCAGACATTTACAGCACTTTTCAAGGGTTGTGAGTGTTCATCAACCCTGAACTGCAGCTGTCTCCAGGGGAAGACTTAAACCTTCCCTGCTAAATTTCCTTTGCAAACGATGTTCACTCAAAAGAGATGGCAGGCAGTGTCGCCTACTGGCTACTGGGAACCACAAAGCCCCCAATTCAAATGCTGCCTTTGCCATGCTGAGAAATGTAATTTGGAAAAGATGCTAAGAAGCGTATGTTTCAGACCTCTAATTTCTCTCCCAAAAAAGATACAATATCCAGAGACCTCTAAGGTAAAGGAAAGACAAATCTGTTTGTCTGTAGTGTAGATCGGCCCTGAAAAAGACACAGGAGGAAGTGGGGAGAGAAAATGGAAGTTGTATTTATGCATTTAAAAAAAAATTAAACTCAGACCCATGTTGTTGGTTTAGGTTTATCTGTTTTCAAAGGGCACAAACTAACTTAATGAAGATCACAGATCTCTAGCAGCCTTTCAAAGATAATTTACAGATGCATGTGGCCACGATTCAGATCAGAGTAGGGTTGCCAAGTCCCTCTTCGCCACTGGTGGAAGGTTTGGGGGGCAGACCGTGAGGAGGGCAGGGTTTGAAAAGGGACCAATGCTGTAGAGTCCAATTGCCAAAGCAGCCATTTTCTCCAGGTGAACTGATCTCTATCCGTAATCTCTGTCACTTCTGTTTGTGACCTAAATGTATGCACAATGCCACAACATTAAAATCACACAAACATTTAAATAGCAAAAATGCAACTAATGTTTTAAAAATAATAAAAAATCCCATTTATCAAAACATACCTAGAAAAACAGCAAAGACGGCTTCCCGGAACCAAAAGGCTAACTTCCAAAAGTTGATTTGGAAAGAAATGTTTACAAGGTTCTCCTAGCCAGGAGAACTGTCCATAGCATCCAGTATTCCTGATAGGCTTACCAGGTCCCTCTTTCTGGGTGTAAAACGGCATCACAAGGGGGCATTTTCCACTCAAACTCCCAGTTTGAGTGTAAAACGGCCCCTTGTGATGCATTTTACACCTGGAAGTGCTGCATCGCAGCAGGCCTTTACCACTCAAACTGGGAGTTTGAGTGGAAACCAGCCCTTTGCAATTCAGCACTTCCGGATGTGAACCGGAAGTGACGTGAAACCGGTTGCACGGATTGCCCGCCGACCCTCACCTGGTCAGTGGGCAGCCAGGTGGAATGGCGGGGGGTTTGGCCGCCACTACCTGGCACTTCCAAAACAAAATGACTCCTAGTTGTGCTGAAATAGTTCCCCCGCTATTACAACTGATCTCCAGCCGACAGAGATCAGTTCACCTGTAGAAAATGGCTGCTTTGGGAATTGGACTCTATGGCATTGAAGTCCCTCCCCTCTCCAAACCCCGCCCTCCTCAAGCTAAACCCCTAAAATCTCCCAGTATTTCCCAACCCAGAGCTGGCATCTTAGTTCTGAGAGAACTGAAACTAGCCCAAACGCACCCAGCAGGGCTCTAAATATACTGGATCCAGTGACAGGGTTTCCATAGGTGACTGTAAACTGTGGGGAGGTTCAGCTGTGAGTAGCGCTTTTCTGAGAGAGGCCTGTCCTGGCTCTGAAAAGGTGGGAAACTACAGTACTAGGGTTGCCAGCTCCGGATTGGGAAATACCTAGATATTTTGGGAGGCGGAGCCTGAGGAGGGCGGGGTTTGGGGAGGGGAGGGACTTCAATGCCATAGGGTCCAATTGCCAAAGTGGCCATTTTCTCCAGGTGAGCTGATCTCTATCGCCTGGAGATCAGTTGTAATAGCAGGAGATCTCCAGCCACCACCTGGAGGTTTAACAATAATAACAGCACATAGGCTCATATGAATAATCCACTTTACTGAAATAGAATTTCTACTATGTAATGCCAATTATGCACAATTATGTACACCAAGTATATTGAACAAAATTCTTTCCAGAGGAAATAATGCTCACATACACAGACCACAATAAAACAAAATATCCTGAGTACTAATCCAACATAAAAGAGGTTACTACACCTATAATAATTGGTACATTAAGCAAAAATTCTTCAACAGCAACAAAGACGACTCCTCTAGTTTGGTAGTCGTTTCGCAAATTGCTTCTTCAGTTATTGTCGAAGGCTTTCACGGTCAGAGTTCATTGGTTCTTGTAGGTTATCCGGGCTGTGTAACCGTGGTCTTGGAATTTTCTTTGCTGACATTTCGCCAGCAGCTGTGGCAGGCATCTTCAGAGGAGTAACACTGAAGGACAGTGTCTCTCAGTGTCAAGTGTGTAGGAAGAGTCAGAGAGGGGTTGGGTTTGAGCTGAGTACTGTCCTGCAGAAGTAATGTGCTAATCATTGTCCTGTAAGTATCAAGATAATGTGCTAATGAGGGTGTAGTATGTTAATATGGAACCATTGTATCCTGAAGTGATCTGTTAATGTGTGAAATCCAAAGCTAATCTGCATGGCTATTGTTGACTGTAGCCTTTGTTAGTCTGGAGGTTTTTCAGGGCAGTGTATAAACCCACCAAGAAAATACAACAAATGCTACGATCAGCAAAAGACAAAAGAGACCCCCTCACCTCTGCAGGAGTATATCGTATACCTTGCAGCTGTGGAGAAGTTTACATCGGGACCACAAAACGCAGGATACAAACAAGGATAAAAGAACATGAAAGATACTGCAGACTGGGCCAACCTGAGAAATCAGCAGTGGCTGAACATGGACTGACACAAACAGGACACAGGGTCTTATTCCAAGACACTGAAAGACTGGACAATTCTACCAAATATTTTGTCAGATTGCACAGAGAAGCCATTGAAATTCATAAACATCAGCACAACTTTAACAGAAAAGAAGAGAGTTTAAGAATGAATAAGGCTTGGCTTCCTGCCCCATCATAAGAACCAACCCGGTTTACCAGATTAATGTTCGCCGCTCATGTGGAGGAGTGGGGAATCAAACCCGGTTCTCCAGATTAGAGGCTACTGCTCCAAACCACCGCTCTTAACCACTGCACCACGCTGGCTCTAATGGCTCGCCAACAATAAGGAGAGCACAATATACACCGATTCAGATCTGATCAGCAAAATCTGCTGACATGAGAGAACCTGTATGCAACACAGAGGTTCTGTTTAGCCCTCGGGACCAACAACCATCGTTGGACAAATCTCCATGAAATTGTCTATCTCCTTCCGAAAACCATTTAGATTTTGCAGCCATCATGGGATAGCAAACACCGTGAGGACATTACGCATTGTGTTTATTTCGTGAACATGGCTTCTGATATCCAATCACATCTCGCTTCTTTAAACTAAGGAGGCTCAAACTCTCTCACTGTACAAAAGATGCGTCAGCAGATTTATTTAAAAAGCTGTCCTACGATGCTTTTGTGCTGCAGAATTACTAGGGATGGAGTTTAGCAATGGCTGAGAAATCGAAAAGTACAGTTATACATGCCCTCCGGGCGGGAAAAAAACCCTTTCCAAAAGTCAGCTCTCTGCAAAGTTCAGAAGGTCCCTATTTTCATGGGGGAAGTGCTTTAATCAAGATGACGACCCCCCTCAAGTAACTGGAGCTCTTCCTGAATTTCCCTCCACTTTCCTTTAGGATGAAATTATCAAATTTCCACGGCAATTAAATGGAAAAGTTTGAACATATGGATCGTTCTGTACAATAGATGGTATGAAACAAGTGAAATTAAGTTCCTCGGATGGAAGTATCCTCGGGAACAGTTTTCAGCTGCTGAAACGCCAATCTGTTCTAAATCTGCGATTATCAAAGCCACTTCAAATGCATTTCCTTCTATCAGTTCTAATCTTTTGTCACTAGCTAAACAAACTTGGACTGAAATATTGGACGATGATCTAAAACACAAAGCGCAGAAGGGAATGAATTAATTAGGCGATCAAGAGGGAAGCAAAATAGGCTGCCCGTTAATGTTGGTCAGACTGGAATAATTTTTTTCTGCCCCCCCCCCCCCCAGGAAGGCTATATTTCTTGGCAGGAGCAGATTAGAGGGCTTGGAATAGTAATCATCCTGGGACATCCCTAGGGTGTGATGATCTTCCTGCCTTTCCGAAATTGGCCATACTTAGTGCAGAGTTCATGGCAATTAAAGGCATTGTATTTTAGTTATGCTAATTTGCCCTCTTGATTACAATGACATGAACAGAACTTTATGGCCATCCCAATGAGTTAAAGAAAGAAAGAATAAATAAACAATAGATATTTGTCTCACTCTAATGCATCAACTGCCATTCTCTGTAGCTTCTTTCAGAAGCGTGTTGGGGGCAATGTTACGTAGTGGTTAGAACGGTGACTCTCACTCAGCCTAGGATTGTTGTGAGGGTAAATGGAAGAGGAGGGAGGTTTATATGCTACTCTGATCTTCTGGGGAGAAGGGTGAAATAAACATTTTAAAGATAGCTAATTGGACGGCACTGAAGCACATTGCAGTGCATTGAGGGGTTATTTCATCAAAGTCCAGCAGGGGGTGCTACCCCCCTATGCCACTCTGTCTCACAACAACTGAACAGCAATCCAGTGAGGGCCCTTGACATAACCAGGAAACAGGGAGGAGCAACCTATGTTGTTGCCCAAATATGCTCTCTGATAAATGTGGCCTTGCTGTATTCTTCCGTTTTATGGTCTAATCTTTTCGTTATTAGACAGTAGGGATTATTTTCTTACCATACAGAAAGTTGAACTAGATGATCTTCTGCTTCCTTTCAGCTCTCTGTTTTCAGGACTGGTTGAGTAGTACTACATGGCTAGCTCCTAAGCTCCCTTGTCCTAGGGTTGCCAACCTCCAGATACTAGCTGGAGATCACCTGCTATTACAGCTCACCTCCAACCGATAGAGATCAGTTCACCTGGAGAAAATGGCCACTTTGGCGATTGGACTCTATGGCATTGAAGTTTCTCCCCTCTCCAAACCCCGCCCTCCATTGAAGGTGGGTGGGTTTTGGGGAGGGGAAGGACTTCAATGCCATAGAGTCCAATTGCCAAAGCGGTCGTTTTCTCCAGGTGAACTGATCTCTATCAGCTGGAGATGAGTTGTAATAGCAGGAGATCTCCAGCTAGTACCTGGCAGTTGGCAACCCTACTACCATGGTAAGTTTGATTTTCAGATGACTTATTTGTGAAAATCAAATCCCTGCTACGGGAGCTGTAACTATTTGAACAATAAGAAGTGAGGGTCATGAGCTTTAGCAAGTCTTATGCCCCAAGGAACACTGTTTACAAAGTTGAATTTGTTTGAGTGCATGAGAACGTTTCACTGGGACTTGAACAGAAGTTTGGCTCAAAAAAGCAGTATAAGAAGACAGTGTTTTTGGCAGCCACAGCTGGAGTGTCTTTGTGGCTGATGAATATTAGAGCAGGGACCCTTAGGATTCGTTTGCTGGCATACGATTGCTGGGGATGTCCCACTAATGAAGTGCATCCTGATACGTTTCAGGCAACCATTAAATACAGCAGCTGTCTCGTTATGATTTGGGGCCCTAGCCATTACAGGTAAACCAACCCAATCCAGAAAATCATTTTGAACAATTAAAAGAAACAATTGTATCCTGGCCATCGAGACTTGCAGTTGAGAATTGGTCGATTAGTGTACTCAAAGCAGAAACGGATCGGTCCTGGCTGTAAATCATCCTGGAACTTATGGGAATAAAGGAATTATTTAACCACGACATCTGGAGGCAGCCTTTAGTAAAGAACACACAGGCTTATATCCTATCACTGTGTTCGGTAACAATTAAGGCCTTCCTCCTGCTTAAGACGCCTTCTGTCGGGAGACTTTGCTGAGCAGAGGGGTAGGATATGCTCCAAGCTGTCTTGCTGAAGAAGTGATGTTTCATTGAAATATAAGGGATCAAATATATTCTTTGTTTATTTTAAACAATTTTTTCCCTTTGGCAAATGTAGCCTCAGTAGGATTGCCAACCTCCAGGCTGGATATCTCCTGCTATTACAACTGATCTTCAGCTGATAGAGATCAATTCACCTGGAGAAAAGGGCCGCTTTGGCAATTGGACTCTATGGCATTGCAGTCCCTCCCCTCCCCAAACCCCGCTCTCCTCTGGCTCCACCCAAAAAACATCCCGCTGGTGGCGAAGAGGGACCTGGCAACCCTACTTTAAGATGGAAAACAAAAGTTAGGGTAGGGAGGTCAGCTGAAATGGAAACCATTGCTGCTCTCAACCGTAGGTCTGGCAGAACATCTTGGTCTTACAGGCCCTGCAGAATTGAACTATATCCCTCAGGGCCCCTAGTCTCACTAGAGAGAGAGTTTCACCAGGCTGGGGCCAGGGCCAAAAAAGCCCTAGCCCTGACTGAGGACAGCCAGATATTTTTCGGGCTGTAGACCACCACCAGGTTATTATTAGCAGAGCGTAAGGCTCTCTGGAGGTTCTATGCCCTGACCTGGATGGCCAAGGCTAGCCCAATCTCATCAGATTTTGGAAGCTAAGCAGGGTTGGCCATGGTTAGTACTTGCATGAGAAGACCACCAAGGAAGTCCAATAGGTTGGCCAATCTCCAGATACTAGCTGGAGATCTCCTGCTATTACAACTGATCTCAAGCTGATAGAGATCAGTTCACCTGCAGAAAATGGCCGCTTTGGCAATTGGACTTTATGGCACTGAAGGCCCTCCCCTCCCCAAACCCCACCCTTTTCAGGCTCCACCCAAAAAATCTCCAGGTATTTTCCAACCAAGAGCTGGCAACCCTAAAGTCCAAGGTTGCTACACAGCGCCAGGCAATGTCAAATGACCTCTGATGTATTTTGGCTTGAAAATCCCATGAGAGGTTACCCTAATTCGGCTGCGACTTGATGGTACTTTGCACAGACGCACACACACCAGGCAATTAGCATCACATAGCTACTGCTGAGACTGGTCTGGCAGAAGGTCCATGCAGTAGATGCAGGAACAGATGAGTGTCTATGCCAGCATTCCTGTGTAGTGTTGTATGCACATCTCACAAAAGACCTCAGTTTGTCATGCCATTTCCACTGCCCAGGCAGTGACTCCGTGGAATATTTTCCTATTTCCTCTATTGCTCCCGCAGCTTTCAGTCACAACATATTATTTCATTAATTATTTTATTTACTTCATTTAATGATTTGTTCCATATGTGGTGGGTATGCAGATGAGCATCAAACTTTTGGAAACAGGTTGTTAAAATTATGTCAATCGGGTTGAGGAAGCAAATTCCTTTTAAGACAGAAACCTTGTTGTTGAACTATCTTGTTGAACTATTGGAGTAGCATCCAGACTTTCCTTTTCACTTACCAAACGAGTGCAGGAGTTGACCATATAAGTTTGTGGACTTTACTTGCTTACCACATATGCACAGGAATCTTAACATGCTGTGTACTTTAATCATTTAGGAATACTGCATTTGTGCATCCTTGTCCATGTACATATTTAATTTTGTTACATTTATTGCTTGAGTCCATAACATTGTAGCTATTATAATATAGCATATATTAGCTCATACTACTTTGTACAGTTTGTTTACTGTGTTTGGCAACAGTGCTGTTATTTTTTTTTGCTTAACCACCAGGTAGTAGCAGAAGATCTCCTGCTGTTTCAACGGATCTCCAGCTGATAGAGATCAGTTCAGCTGGAGAAAAGGCCACTTTAGCAATTGGACTCTATGGCATTGAAGTCCCTCCCCTCCCAAAACCCCGCCCTCCTCAGGCTCCACCCCAAAAACCTCCCGCCTATGGTGAAGAGGGACCTGGCAACACTAGCAGTAGGGTTGTGCATATCGATAAACCCGAATTGAAAATAAACCCAAAATTAGCCATTTCAGTAAATTTTGAGCTTTGGGTTTACCGAAAGTCAAAACCTGGGGATAAAGCTGAAGCTGAATAGGCTTTTCGGGTTCGGCTATTTGTGCTTTCTCCTCTTTCTTTCTTTCTTTCTTTCTTTCTTTCTTTCTTTCTTTCTTTCTTTCTTTCTTTCTTTCTTTCTTTCTTTCTTTCTTTCTCAGGTTTTGTTAGGGCCCTTTTGAGATAGGGTTATTTAAAAGACGGGGCTTTCCCATTCCTGTCTGGAGGGATATACCCTGCAACTAAAAGAGCCAGCTTCAACAGCCACCCACCAGGCTTCCAAAGGAGATTTCTTCATCCACGTGGATGAGCAATCGCCTTCAGACAGCCCCCGTGGTCATGACTTCAGTCAGCTCCAATATCACCCCCCCATTTAAAACCTGTCTTCCAAAAGAAGGTTGCCCTGAGTAGAGACTTGGTTTCCCGTATCGTGACCATCTCTTGGAATCAGATTTTTCATGACCACAATAAAGGATTGCTCACAGGATGTCATTTGTCACCAAAAGGTATGTTTTCTGTGCCTTATTTCTCTTGCATTTAAGCCTTTTCCCTCCGTTTGGAAGCTCATTTGCATGGACATCATGCAAAGCGACCCAGGAACAAAGGCAGACCCCAGACTGAGGCACCAGCCTGGAATCGGCTCTTTCCACCAGTCCTCGGCAATGCTGAACTTTTGAACCTGAAAACTGATGGACAACTCAGCTCGCAAATGCCTGGAGGATGGGGCCGACCCCTTTGCCGGCCCATAAAATTGGACCCCAGTCCCAAAGTTCACCAAATTTTGGTGACTGTCGAAGGAGAGTCCCTTGCAGCCACGATGCAAATTTGGGGAATCTACCTCCAAAAATGTTCCCCAGGAGCTTTGAAAAAATCCTCAACTATAATGGGCCCGAATTTTTCAGGAAACCCCAAAATAAGCCGAAACCCCATATTTACCAGTATGGGTATTCGGCTTATTTCAGGTTTACTGAAAAAAATCAGGCTGAAAAAACCCAAACCCAAAATTTACCCCCCCCCCCATTTTTATTTTTATTTTGCACATCGATATCTAGCTGTTGGGGAAGGCACTGGCAAAACACCCAGTAAACAAAGTCTGCCTAGTAAACGTTGGGATGTGAAGTCACCCCATGGGTCAGGAATGACCCAGTGCTTGCACAGGGGACCTTTACCTTTTACCTAGCAGTTGCTGATCTTACCCATTTATAGCGCCCTATAGCATAGATTGAAATGTTATTTACACTCCGTTAAAAACATGTGCTTTGCAAAATCCTTGTTCCCCAAACAATGGTATTTTCAAGTCTTTTGCTCTCTCCAGAAATTTTTGTTTCTAGCATCACCCTTGTTGCAATAAGACAGCTTTCCAATTCTGGAGTTGATGACTAGCGTACACATTCCTGGAGAAGTGAAAGACTCTAAATCATGTCCTCAGATGCCTTTGCAGGACGCATCAAAGACTCAAATCTGTATCTTTGGCAGAGGGAGAAAGCCTTAAGATGCTCCAGACTCCAGGAACTATGCCAAGCAGAGGAATCTCTGTCATGCCGTGCCATTTTCTGTGGCAGATGGTTGTGGGATCAAAACACAACAGCAACAATCCCAGCAAATACTTCACTTGCCAATCTTTTATATGCCTGTTTCCATATCTCCAGAGCTGAACAGCATGCTTCTTTGGTATTGGTTAAACAAAGGCGGGCAGAAAGCAACTCTGTGGCTGCATTCAGATGACATGACGAACCTTGGGCACGAACGCAGTTTGTTCCCTTCTCCACCCTCTTCTTTCCCTTGTGCTCAGAGCACGACTCCTGATTTTGGGAGCCTTGAATCATCTCCAGTTGTCAGTTTCATCCAGGATTTTAAAATGGAATTATAGTTCAGCATAGCCGTTTGTGGGGAAGAAACAAATTCCAATTTGCCTGGGCACCTGCATTCAGGCATCAAGGTAAACTTACCTCTCTACTAGGGTTGCCAGGTCCCTCTTCGCCACCAGTGGGAGTTTTTGGGGGCGGAGCCTGAGGAGGGCAGGATTTGGGGAGGGGAGGGACTTCAATGTCATAGAGTTCAATTGCCAAAGCGGCCGTTTTCTCCAGGTGAACTGATCTGTATCGGCTGAATATCAGTTCTAATAGCAGGAGATCTCCAGCTAGTACCTGGAGGTTGGCAACCCTACTTTCTACTCACATTTTTAAAGGAATAATTGGATCATGGGGAAAAAGTCTCCTCCAGGGTTGGCTCCACCTGCCAACACTTGACTAGCCTTTGCCCAAAGTGTAGGGTTCACAGCTCCAGGTTGAGAAATACCTGGAGATTTTGGGAGTGGAGCCTGGGGAGGGCAGTTTTTTGGGGGGAGGAGAGGGACTTCAATGGGGTATAATGCCATAGAGTCCACCTTACAAAGCACCCATATTCTCCAGGTGAACTGATATCTATAACCTGGAGATCAGTTGTAATAGTAGAAGATCACCAGCCACCACCTGAAGGTTGGCAACCCAACCAGAGAGCTAAACAGCAGGGCCATGTCTGCAAGGAGGGAAGCATGTGGAAAGCCAGGCAGCAGCCAAGTAATGGAACAGGGAGCAGCCAGGCAGCAGAACAAGCAGCACTGTCATAAAGGGAAGAGGGCTGGAGACAGAGACTGATGTTGTTCCGGGCATTGGGGTTCAGAGGCCCACAAGGTTGGGGGTGGGGGAAAGTTGGGGGACAGGGGTCAGTGGGCAGGGTCTGTGAGATTTCTGAGGACTACTTAATCTCTCACTGCCAGGAGCCCTTGGCTGAATTTCCAGGCAGCCAGAGAGAAAACAGGAGCAGCCTGGAGGGAAGAGGAGGAGGAACCAGGTAACCAAGGACCAATTTTCTTCCCTGACAGTTACTCTGGGTGGTAATCTCACCTCCTTCTCATGGGCAGGAGTAGCAACTTCAAACCCTCACAAATCTAAACGCTGCAGTGATTGAATACCTTTAATTAGGACCATCACAATATAGCAAGCAACCTTTCAAGCTCAACAGAACACTTCTTTAGAAGTTCGAAGGAAGGAAGGAAGGAAGGAAGGAAGGAAGGAAGGAAGGAAGGAAGGAAGGAAGGAAGGAAGGAAGGAAGGAAGGAAGGAAGGGTATTTCCTTGTTACAAATATTTTTATCTCGCCTTTCCATATCAATGTCTTTAAGGCAACTTACAGTATAAACACAGTAAAAATATACAAATACCACATAAGAATCGAAACCACATCAGAAAAGGATAAAAAAGAACAATTGGAAACAGACTCTCTTAAAACAGCCTAAAAACCACGATTATATGAATGAGATAGATGAAGTTGAAATAGAGGAGCATAAAAGGCTTGAGAGAATTTTTTTTTAAGTCTTTGCCAAGTACCTAAAAGACTAAAAATTTGATACCAGGCAACACACTGTTGGAGGGAGTTTCAAAACCTTAATTTGGAGTTGCCATCCTCCAGGTGGGACCTGGAGTTCTCCTGGAATTCCAGCTCCTCTCCGGACGACAGAGACCAGTTCCCCTTGAGAAAATGGCAGCTTCAGAGGGCGGACTCGACGGCATCACAGCCCTGCTGAGCTCCCTTCCCTCCTCAAACTCTGCCCTCCCCAGGCTCTGACCCCAAAGCTCCAGAAATTTCTCAGCCTGGAGCTGGCAAGCCTGCCTTGGTCCCACAGCTGAACATTTAATTTTTCAGTCATTTTATTCTAGCTGATAACGCTAAGGGCACTTTCACCCAGCCCAAATAATGCACTTTCAATCCCCTTTCAATGCACTTTGAAGGTGGATTTTACTGTGTGAACTGGCAAAATCCACTTGCAAACAATCGTTCAGGTGCGCTGAAAGTGGGTTGAAAGTGCATTATTTGGGCAGTGTGAAAGTGCCCTAAGTTTCACTGTTTAGTTCCTTACTAAATTCAAACAAACATTAGCTCAGAAAATCAAAATGGCTCTCCCTCCAATCCTTCACCTTTCCCGTAAAAAGGTAAAGGTAAAGGTCCCCTGTGCAAGCACCGGGTCATTCCTGACCCATGGGGTGACGTCACATCCCGACGTATCCTAGGCAGACTTTGTTTGCGGGGTGGTTTGCCAGTGCCTTCCCCGGTCGTCTTCCCTTTACCCCCAGCAAGCTGGGTCCTCATTTGACCGACCTCGGAAGGATGGAAGGCTGAGTCAACCTTGAGCCGGATACCTGAAACCGACTTCCGTCGAGATCGAACTCGGGTCGTGAGCAGAGCTTTTGACTGCAGCACTGCAGCTTAGCACTCTGCGCCACGGGGCTCCTCACCTTTCCTGTACTATTCTTTATCCATTGGAAACTCGCACACTAGATAGAAGTTGTGCATATTTGTGGCACATTCCTCTTTCCCGAGTCTCCCTAGGGGGTGTTCGTTGGTGGTGGGTGGGAGACCCTTTTTAAAACAATGGCCAGACACGTTTTCTTTTTCCTGCAGCAATTTGGAAGAGCTCAGGCAGCACCTTGAGGGAGGGAAATGTCTTTTACTTGAGGTCATATCTCAAACCGCAAACTCGTTCAGTCAGTGTTTTGCATTATTAGCAGAAAGGGAATAGTATGAATTGCCTTTCAAGTCCTTAGGTTTTGCCCTTATCAACGGACATCTGAGATGGTTTAGAGTATGTGTGTGGGGGGGACGGGGGACGGGTTCCCCCATTTATCTCTAAGTGGAGCCTCAGGCTACATAATTTAACAGTAACATTATCACCCCAGAGTTGATGCAAAAAATTAGTTTAAAGTACGAGGTCAGCAAGAAGACAGAGCGTCACTGGCTGCTTCCACATGGAGATTGGTTCCTGTGTGGACAGCAGGAAGCTCGACGTTATGGCCCCACAAACCACACGGGGAGAAATATATACGTTGCCCCATTCACACAAAATGGTGACCGCACATATTGAGACGACCGTGGGTAGTGCACACTTCTATTACACTTAGCTCAAAATCTAACATCCAGTGTCTGAAAAGGGCTCTTTTCTACCACCACAGAATTATACCACCTCCTTCTGCTATGTGAGTAGATACGTAGATTCCCTGACACGAGGTAGGAAATAGCCCACATAAAATCAGGTACCGTTTTCTCCAGCATGTCAAATTCAAATTCCAAATACCTTTATTGGCATAGTACAATCTGCAGTATATAAAAGGACAAAAGTTAGAGTAAAATAAAATTAATATAAATCATTCCTTAATGTTGTGATTCTTCTTCCGACTAGATTTCCAGCATGTCAAATCAGCCATGCAGAGTTTTCAAATATTCACAGAGAAAAATTGGGACACGTCCGTACCCGCCCTATTCTCATACCAAAGCCTGTCCCTGCCTATTTATATAGTCCCCAAGGGTCTATTCAATGTTGTATTTATTTACTCTGCAATAGCTTGTCGTCCACTGATGTGGAAGCCAAGAGAGTGTTTGTTCTTTCAGTTAAACACTGTATTCGAAAAACATCATTGTTTGAAATTGCACTTCAAAGGAGATCTCAGTCAGCATCCATGGTGGGTGAACCGGCATACTGTGCCCCAGGCGAAGTAGTTAGTGCGTGTTATCTTAAGGCCTAACAACGCATTGTGTTTTTCCCCAGGTCCTTCCCTTCCATGTGATCGAATGTGTGTTGTCAGTTCCGTGCTTGGAATGTAATCCCAGGCACACACTGGAAAGAGAAATGCCTACCTCCCGTAACCCAATGGACTGCTTGGCATGCAGAAGGTCCCAGGGTCAATCCCCGGCATCTCCAGTTAAAGGGACTAGGCAGGTAGGTGATGTGAAAGCCTGAGACCCTGGAGAGCCGCTGCCAGTCTGAGTAGACCATACTGACTTTAATGGACCAAGGGTCTGATTCAATATAAGGCAACTTCATGTGTTCATATGTGTTCAAGCTGTTGAGAGTCAAAGCTTATACCCCAGAAATCTTGTTCCTTTAATGGCTGGCTGTTTGACAGAAAATCTTGTCAGTCTCTAAGGTGCTATTGGACTTGACTCTAGCTGTTGTACTGCAGACTAACACGGCTAACCTCTGAAATTACCAGGAAGAGGTACAAGGACTGCCCCTTGTAAATAGGGATGGCTGGAACATATCACATATAGAAGGTTCATCTTCCCTTGATCCTGAGCTAGAAGTAGGGCTGCTAACCTCCAGGTACTAGCTGGAAATCTCCTGCTATTACAACTGATCTCCAGCCGATAGAAACCAGTTCCCCTGGAGAAAATAGTTGCTTTGGCAAGTGGACTCTATGGCATTGAAGTTCCTCCCCAAACCCCGCCCCCCTCAGGCTCTACTCCAAAAATCTCCAGGTATTTCCCAACCCAGAGCTGATAACCCTAGCTAGAAGGGTCTAGCACAGTTGCGAGAACACCACATATCTGGATGTGGCGGATCGGAAGCACCTGCTGTCCAAAGCCAGCTCCTTAATGCATGCCGATTAATACTTTTAGAACACACACCACAATGTCGCCTAAATTAAGCAGGTTGTAATCTCTGCTCAGCATATTGTGGAGCCACAGGAAGAAACTCTTGTCCTGGGGTGAGGTTTCTTTCGCCAGAGAAGCGGACATGTTGCAGAAACCTCAGCAGGCAGAAGCATGCTCTTCATTCTTCCAGAGAGTCCAATGAGATTTTAACGTCCATTTTCTCCAGGGGAACTGATCTCTATCGGCTGGAGATAGGGTTGCCAGGTCCCTCTTCTCAACCAGCGGGAGATTTTGGGGGCGGAGCCTGAGGAGGGCGGGGTTTGGGGAGGGGAGGGACTTCAATTCCAAAGAGTTCAATTTGCCGAAGTGGCCATTTTCTCCAGGTAAACTGATTTCTTTTTGCTGGAGATCAGTTGTACTACCGGGAGATCTCCAACCACTACCTGGAGGTTGGCAACCCTAGTTGGGATACTTTTCTTGACCAAGATTATGGGACCCCCAAAATACATCCCCTCTTCCTTTCCCCCTGGCAATGGCCGAAGTTTTATGTCCACGAACGTTCCCGGCACATGGTTCTTCAGTCTTATTAAATGTGTCGTGTTGTTATGGCCGCCGGTCCTCCTTTATGGAAAACAAATAAACAGCAAGAATTTGTCAATCTCCGTCCTAAATGAGAGTGGCAGCAAACTTAATCTGGTGCTAATTAGGCTTGTGGAAAACTAAATCAAGCATCAGAAACCACAGATTATTTTAAGCTTCCTCCAGCATAAACAGAAAAGGCTGAGGATCAGTACGATTTTATTTTCGTTGACAGTCTCCCACTTTCCCCCCTTCTTTATTCCCAGCCTCTGATAGGCCGGGCCTTGATTGCCGATAGCTCTGTCTTCTTTTGGTCTCCGTTCGGCAGTTTGTTAATCCTTCCTATTTATGTGTATTTAAGCAGGATTACAAACTTCAAATACACTGTAAAAGGAACCTGTATACAAGCTTTCAAAAGCACTTACGCTGGCCGCTGATAGATAGACCAGTCTTGCAAGGAAATGCCGACCCTTTTGGAAAAAGCCCATCCCGAGTGTTTATTTGCAAGCCATTTGTAATTACTAAGAAGGGAGGGACGAAAGGAATGGAAAATGTGAAATGACGGAGCATTTAGCAGAGCGTTTCAGCCCAAACAGGACAAGGCAGTGATCAGGGTGCTTTCAAGTCAGCGGAAATGTCATTGTGTGGTTGCAATTTGTTGGCTTATTGGCAGCCTAATACCAAATATATAGATACAGATAGTCGGCCAGTCTGTTACTCTGCTTGCAAGGAGCTCCGCTCTAAACAGAACAAAGGAAATGCCGTGCAGGGATGTGTCTGTTAGGAATGACAAGTTGCGAGGGAATTGCCCATGGGTAATCAATGATGGGGGAATGTCAGCCCTGCAAGCCTGGATCTAGGTATTTTGTCACCCCGAAGGAAAGGGGCACCCGTCTCTTCCTCGGCATGGGCCACTGTTGACTGGGTCCCAGCCAAGACCCTTCATTATTGTGTCTTCAGTAGTGGCTGAGGCCTTATACTACCGAGGACCCCTCCTCACTGGTGCCACCCCAACGTGCTACTTCCATGTCTTCACCAGGGAACATGACCTGTTTCCCCCAACCCAAAGCTTTCCCTGCAGAATACTATGAGGAGCCACTCAACATTCCACCCTGTTTTCCTTTATCCTTAACTGGCACTCAAAGGCCCTCAACGTTCTCTCTCTTGTAGGAAGAAATAAGCATGCTCAGTCCCTTGAGTTGGATCCCAACGGCCTTATATCACAAGTCTTGCCCAATTACCCTACTTGAACATGCATGAAGCTGCCTTATACTGAATAAAGTATAAGTCCATAAAGTATAAAGGATAAGTCCCTTATCATAAAGTATAAGTCCCTTGGTCCATAAAGGTCATTACTGTGGTCCATAAAGGTCATGAATAAAGTATAAGTCCCTTGGTTCATAAAGGTCATTACTCTCTACCCGGACTGGCATTGGCTGTCTAGAGTGTTAGGTATTTCATGTCACCTACTACCTGATACATTAGCTGGAGATACCAGGGATTGAACCTGGGACCTTCTGCATGCAAAGCTGATGCTTTACCACTGAGCTACAGTGCCTATCCCATATGCAGGTCCATGCAGGTCCTATGATTCCCATCTTTTTTGGTGGTCAAAGGATATCCCTTTTTCCTTTTCACCAGCTGAATGCTGGTTGGATCTAATCCCTTTATCAGGACATTTTGGGGAGCGTCATCTTTTTAATTTAATGTTTTTTCTGCATAACTGGGTAGTCCCTTGTGTATGTAGAAACCACTACTTTGACAACGGGGTGGGAACTGTTTTGCTGCCCTATTGACACCAGCACAGAACCATGAAGTTCAGTATTAGAAGGAACAGTGCATGCTTGGTAGGGTTGCCAGGTCCCTCTTTGCCACCAGCAAGAGGTTTTTGGGGTGGAGCCTAGGGAGGGTGGGTTTGGGGAGGGGACCATAGAGTCCAATTGCCAAAGCGGCCATTTTCTCCAAGTGAACTGATCTCTATTGGCTGGAGATCAGTTGTAATAGCGGAAGATCTCCAGCTAGTACCTGGAGGATGGAAACCCTAATGTTTGATGGACAATGAAAGGCCAAAGACTCAAGCTCATATGAGCAGATGAAGCTGCCTCGTTCCAAGTGAAACCACTGGTCCTTTTCATATTGCCGACTCTGGTTGCCAGAAGCTCTCCACTAAGTTCTGTCTGTGTCTGCCAACTGTGTGTTGTGTCTATACCGTTTTGCCAATTTATCAACGGTTGGGAGTGGTCCACACCCACTCTGAGTAGACTGAAGACTCTGTGGCTTTGGCACTCGTGTTTTTTGGTGCCCCGCAATGCAATGGCACACACGTATGGCAGGAGAAGCTGGGCCTACTGGCCTTTCTTTGTAATAACCTCCCTACTCCCGTCAATCTGTTGTTTGTAGCTTTGGATATAAACGTATCTGCCATCTATCAGACAGTTTGGGCTCTGACTTATGACAGGTTATGTTGGAATAACTGTTATTCTTTCAAAGCCGCTCGGCTCCTGTTTAATTTCGCTGCCACGAGCTTACAGAGCTACCCATCTGGAATTATCTCTGAGGACACGGTTGGCAAAGTCAAGATGGAGTTTGGATTGGTTTGTACTCATTACTAGGTTTCTTATCCTTGGGAACTGATCCACACATGCTTTAAGTGAGGATTACAATAGCCAGTGTGGTGTAGGGGTTAAGAGCAGTGATTTGGAGCGGTGGACTCTGATCTGGAGAACCGGGTTTGATTCCCCACTCCTCCACATGAGCAGCGGAGGCTAATCTGGTGAACTGGATTTGTTTCCCCACTCCTCCATGTTAAGCCAGCTGGGTGACCTTGGGCTAGTCACAGCTCTCTTAGAGCTCTCTCAGCCCCACCTACCTCAAAGGGTGTCTGTTGTGGGGAGGGGAAAGGAAGGTGGTTGTATGCTCAGTATAGCCGGAGGCTGGAAACCATGCCTATTGGAGTGCACTGCTTCTAATTTGCACAGTTTCCATGTTGTCTGGACAGTGTCACTGTGCATACTTTGCAGCTGTGGTACATGGGAACCAGAACCCGGGAAAATCCATTGACCAGTCGATACATGCTAAAGCTGTAAGGCATGCAAAATATGTGAGGTACTCCTGTTCAGACAGCCTAGTAACCCTGTGTATCGGGAGCACGCTGCTCCTGATACTCACAGTTGCCAACCTCCTGGCATATTCAGACATAACATTTGTAATGTGAATGGGTATTGTATAATACCACTTGTGTAACTTTCTTACAGCCTCCCTTCCTCTCAAATGTTATGTCATGGTGCAATCAATTTTGCCTGTGTTTTCAAATCTGAGATAAAACAGGTCCCTCAAAATGAGGGCAAAACATGGGGAAACACAGTGGGGGAGTGAGGCGACCTCTGACGGATGGAAACGGCATGCGTAATCCAAACAAAGACCCAAAATCATCGGAGGGGTGATGGCGAGTGAAACAGCCATGCATAAAAGACCTATCTGGAGAACCAGGTTTGATTCCCCACTCCTACAGATGAGCGGCAGACGCTCATCTGGTGAACTGGGTTGGTTTCCTCACTCCTACACAAGAAGCCAGCTGGGTGACCTTGGGCTAGTCACAGCTCTCTCAGAACTCTCTCAGCTCCGCCTACCTCACAAGGTGTCTATTGTGGGGAGAGGAAGGGAAGGCAATTGTAAGCCAGTTTGAGACTCCTTAAAATTAGAGAAAAGTAGGGTATAAAAACCAACTCTTCTTCTTCTTCAGTTTGAATCAGCAGTGTCTTTGAGCATACACAGTTTTGGGGAAACCCAACGCAAACCAGTTTCACAGGCATTTGCATCTACTTGGCACAAACTGAACAGACCGAGCGACCAACTCACATCTGATTGCCTTCTTCAAACACAGTCAGCTCAACAGGTGAATGGAATTTGCCACAAAATTCACAGCATCCCTTGTACAGACTTCTGCCTTGTCACCGAGCAGCCCAGACACAGGCCCATCACCTTGGTGACAGAGAACTGAGCCCCTTAAACAAAAGTGAAAAGGGAGCTAAGGCTTCCCAGCTGCCACTAAAGGTAAAGGTCCCCTGTGCAAGCACCGGGTCATTCCTGACCCATGGGGTGACGTCACATCCCAACGTTTTCTAGGCAGACTTTGTTTACGGGGTGGTTTGCCAGTGCCTTCCCCAGTCGTCTGTCCTTTACCCCCAGCAAGCTAGGTACTCATTTTACCAACCTCGGAAGGATGGAAGGCTGAGTCAACCTTGAGCCGGCTACCTGAAACCAACTACCATTGGGATCGAAGTCAGGTCGTGTGCAGAGCTTGGACTGCAGCTTACCACTCTGTGCCACGGGGCTCTTCTGCCACTAGGGGATCGTATTCCAGGAATTCTAGTCTCCCTGGAAGCCTCAAGAGCTCGGCAAGATGCTGCTGGTGTGCGGTTTATAAGTTTAGTGGCCCCTGTGTTGAGGATAATAGAAGGGGACCCTTGTGTTTGTCACTGTCTCTCAGTCTAGCCTACCTCAGAGGTTTGTTGTGAGGATAAAATGGGGGGGGCACGTATGCTGCCTTGATCTCTTTATGTGATATTTGGGTAAGGTGCGACCGGACTGGGGAGCAGCAGAGGGGGCCTTTGTTAGGGATAGACACGGTAGCTCTTGGTAGTGGTGATGGAAAGGGCCATCAAGTCACAGGTGATTTATGGTGACCCTGTAGGGTTTTCAAGGCAAGAGACATTCAGAGGCGGTTTGCTATTGCCTGACTCTGCGCAGCAACCCTGGACTTCCTTGGTGGTCTCCCATCCAAGTAGTAACCCTGATGGAGCTTTCAAGATCTGAGGAGACTGGGCTATCCTAGGCCACCCAGGTCAGGGTATGGTAGCTCTTGGATGCGCTGATGACCTCCACGCCAAGCTTTTGCCTGTCCTTTACCCAGAATCCCTTTAGCCTGCTGGGCTTCATCAGTCAAGAACTTCGTCAATCATAAACATTAGGAAGACCTTTGGAAAGCGTCTTTGCTTTTTGTCCATTTTTGCTGATGCGAGTGAGGCGGAGCCGGATGATTTCCTCAAGATAAGCATTTCCAATTGGAGATCTTTAAGGACACAACCGGCGTTTAAGTAAAGAATAACAACATGGCGAACGGTTGCCTCAAATCGCCACTACTGCGCCATGCTGTATGAATTAGTAACTCGATATTGCTTGAGAGGGGAACAAAAAGGCAAACAGAGGGAATGATATTTCAATACGATAATTGTTTCCTAGCCGTAATATTTCTCCCGGTGTTAAGTAAATAAAGCTGCTATTGCTTCCTGAACTTGTCAGGGTTTCGCTCTCAGGAATCATCAAAAGAGGATGGCCCGATCAGTTCTTACAGGCACAAGAGATAAATGCAGAAGGAAAGAGGAGGACAAGGGCTTAGAATTCTCCTAGCGTTGTGAGAGGAGTCATGCTTTTAACACAGATTAATAGATTTGAATGAACCCAGGACAAAGGATGAAAGGTGCTGTGCGCACCAGTGGCTCCCTGTAAGGTCTTCATAGGGATGTTTTGATGCACATGGTGAATTTCCCTCCTTACTTCTTTGAAATGCTCGCCAGAACTGTCAAGAGCTGCTGGGACACACACACACACACACACACACCAGCAAAGATTCCCTCTGACGTCTTCCTTCACATCACCAAGATCTTTGCCCAGCTTCATGGCTCCCCTGGGTTACTGAGGGAACTCCGAGTTTTGCCCCCTCTCAGCAACTCTAGCGTTCATTGAGAGCAACTCAGTTTATTGATGTCTATTTTTATTTATTTTATTTGGCAAAATTTATACCCCCACCTTTCTGCCCTCACAAAGGCCACCAGGGCAGCCAACAAACTAAACCGTATATAATAAAATGACACTTATAGAGTTGGAGGGGACCACCAGGGTCACCTAGTCCGACCCCCTGCACAATGCCGGAAATCTGACTACAGAGATCAGTTCCCCTAGAGAAAAGAGATGCTTTGGAGGGTGGACTTATACCCTGCTGAGATTTCTCCCCTCCTCAAACCCTGCTGTCCCTAGGCTCCACCCCCAAATCCCAAGGAATCTTCCACCTCGAGTTGGCAACCCTAGGCAAAAGACAGATACCCATTTGGAAGATTTATTCTTTTAGAAAGGCACCATCTCAAGAAGCAAACTGGTTAATAGGTGTCTTTGCTACATCCTGCCACAAGGTGGAGCATTCAGATAAATCTAAACCGGAGACTGCATTTCCACCTGCCTCCCTTTCTTTTGGAGAGAGGGGAAGGTAAGGGTAGTTTGAAAAAGGGATTGCTACTTATATATCCATTCTGCTTTCCCCCTGGAAAACAGGTTCAGTAGGGTTTTGCTTTGTTCCCCAAACTGGAAAAGCCTGTTTAATCTGTAAAACTTGTGGGACCAGAGAAAATGGCGCAAAAACTCTTAAAGACAAAACAAGAATTCATTAGAATTGTGCAAATGCGAACAGTTTTATTGGGGTGCCATACAAAATGTGGAGAGCCAGCATGGTGAAGTGGCTAAGGTGTTGGACTAGAATCTGGGAAACCCAGGTTCATATCCCCACTCATGCCATGGAAGCTTGCTGGATGACCTTGGGCCTCGACTCTGGCGGCAGCATTGTCCTGCCTGGGTTCCACAACACCTAATACAATAGGCATGCTCCTCTGACCCTGGAGAGAATAGGTATGCATCATGACTAGTATCAATTTTTACTGGTAGCCATGAATACCCCTCTCCTCCATGAACATGTCCACTCCCCTCTTAAAGCCTTCCAAGTTTGCAGCCACATCCTGGGGCAGGGAGTTCCACAATGTAACTAGGCCTTGTGTGAAGAAATACTTCTTTTTATCTGTTTTGAATTTCTCACCCTCCAGCTTCAGCAGATGACCCTGCATTCTATATTATGGGAGAGGGAGAAACCTCTCTCGCCTTGAAAACCCTACACCTGGGGTGTCGAACTCATTTGTTATGAGGGCTGGATATGACATCAATGTCACTTGGTTGGGCCGGGCCATGTGGCCCATAAAATGTAATGCCAGGGAGTGGAGATATAAACTTTACAGAAGACACAGGCAAAACCAATTAATGATATTAATTTTTTACTTTATTTTTTTAAAATTTAAAATACAAACATGCTTAAAACAATAACACTTTTACGGTGTTCTCTTTTATTTACTGGGGGGCGGGGCGGCCTCGGAGGCCGGATAAGAGCTCTCAAGTGGGGAATACCACCATTTCACACGCAGTGGTGAAATTCTGCTGCATTGCTACCAGAATATGGAGATCGCTGATGTTATGTGAAACAGCTCGCTAACTGTGTACAATTGTGATTGTCTTTTTATATTGTTATGCTGGTTTGTCTTAGAATCATAGAATCATAGAGTTGGAAGGGACCACAATGACTGTATTTAATAATAAACTAAAACTAAGCTCTCAAGCTGCTGGATCCGGCCCGCGGGCCGTATGTTTCACACCCCTACGGGGTTGCCGTAAGTCAGCTGTGATTTGATGGCAAAAAAAAAAACAAGAAAATTTGCCATGGCACCACTGTCTCTGCTCGCTGTCTGGTGCTTTTACTTTAACTTCACTCCCTCTCTTCTGTTTCTGGTATGAGATAATAAAAATCTTTACTAAATAAGAGCATAAGAAGAGCCATGCTGAACTAGACCAAAGGACCAACTAGTCTAGCATTCTGTTCACACAGTGGCCAACCAGCTACCTTTAGGAAGCCCACAAACAGGAAGACTTAAGAGCTTGTTTCCCTTCTAGCTTTCCTTGTCATGAGACTGTAGTGCTAAGTAGGGTTGCCAGGTCCCTCTTCATCACCAACGGGAGGTTTTTGGGGCGAAGCCTGTGGAGGGCGGGGTTTGGGGGGGGACTTCAATGCCATAGAGTCCAATTGCCAAAGCGGCCATTTTCTCCAGGTGAACTGATCTCTATCGGCTGGAGATCAGTTGTAATAGCAGGAGATCTCCTGCTAGTTCCTGGAGGTTGGCAACCCTACTTCTTACCCCTGGGCTCATGCTTTTAGGGTATTCACGTGTAAAGAACGTTCTTCATGTGATAGGCCTGACACAGGGATGGATTTGAAGGTAACCATTTACCTGCCAATAAACCATTCTGTTCCGGCGTACCCTGATGAAGAACTGGGTAACTGATCCTTTTAGCATAGCCTTGTTGCCTTTATACTATAAGGAGGTCAGAAGAAAAATGCCCAACAAATTTCATGTTGTTTGGGTTCAGACGGGCATCCGTCTTGGGGGGCAGGGAACCCTGAGAAGCTTGCTTGGTCTTGTGGAACAAACTCAAGAGGTTTCTGGAGACGGTCAGTTCACTGGAAGGCAAGGTTGACATAAATAAATATGTATTTTATTACTGATGTGTGGCTTTCTCTTACTTCGTGGGTTTAAATCATATCTTCAAACTCTCAATAAAACACTGTTAGACCTGGATGGCCCAGGCTAGCCTGATCTTGTCAGATCTCAGAAGCTAAGCAGGGTCAGCCCTGGTTAGTATTTGGGTGGGAGACCACCAAGGATTACCAGGGTTGCCGTGCAGAGGAAGGCACTGGCAAACCACCTCTGATAGTGTCTTGCCATGAAAACCCCCAAAAAGGGGTCGCCATAAGTCGGCTGCGACTTGAAGGCACTTTACACACACACAATGTGGACAAATCTGTCTACCTCCTGACCACTAGGTGGCAATAAACACGAAATAAATAAGAATCTGAGGGCGAAAACAGTGGTCCATTGCTTAAGACAGTGGTACTCACTTGGTGGCTCGTGAAGGCCCACATTCACAAGAGCCACATGGCTACCGAATGCCCTGTGAGCCACCCTATCAAATATGCACATAGAATAATATAAGATATGACTATTAATATTCAGTAGCTCACAAACTTAGACAGCAAACGTCTTACGCCCTTCTGTGTTAGTGTTAATGCCACCGCATCATCAGCATAGTGTAATAAGGGGATGGAGGAAGGAACAGATTGGGTTCTGCTAGGGTTGCCAGGTCCCTCCTTGCCACCGGCGGGAGATTTTTGGGGCAGAGCCTGAGGCGGGCAGGGCTTGGGGAGGGGAGGGACTTCAGTGCCATAGAGTCCAATTGCAAAAGCATCCATTTTCTCCAGGTGAACTGATCTCTATCGGATGGAGATCAGTTGTAATAGCAGGAGATCTACAGCTAGTACCTGGAGGTTGGATAGAGAAATAAACAGCACGAGGTTCAAGGTTACATACACAGATATAATATATCAACACATAACTTTAGACAATATATACAGTGATCAAACGTTCATGGCAAACCAATAGTCCAAATTAGCTTTAATCGGGGTGGAAAAGACCAACACCATCAAAAAGGTCCCAATCCACTGAGAGGACTTCAAGCAGGTAAGACCGAAAGCTTGCAGATCCCAGCTGAGTGGTACCTGGAGGTTGGCAACCTAGCCCATCTAGCCAAGAAATATGGCAGTACTGGTGGGAAGAAACTTTTTGCAGCCTTCCTTGACCTAAAGGGTGCTTTTGATTCTATTCCCAGAAAACCTCTGTGAGAGAAACTGAATAAGACCTCAAATGATGAGAGAGAGACTGCTCTTTCTTCTCCAGAAACTGCATTACTCAGCCAGGTTCGATATGGCCCTCAAGGACTATTAATATTACATATATAGCTCTGTGAGGGAAAATGCTGCCAAGTTGCAGCCGACTTATGATGACCCTGTAGGGCTTTTTAGAGTATTATATGCTTGTTAGAGTATTATAGACTTGATTGTATTTAGAGATTAGAAATTTATTATTATTGTTTTTCCATCTTGAAGGAGCTTTGACTCCAACTTGAATAGAGAGCTGATGAAGACGCCCACGTGGTAGTGAAAACGCGAAGCATCCGGACGGCGTTCCTCCATTTCTCACCAGTCTTCTTCTTCCTGCGCCTGTGGGATTTATAAGCATATGAACTGTACATAAGTCCTAAGGGACTACAAGTGATTGAATGAGATAAGAACTGAATCCTTGCCTGTTGTACATTGTTGTATCGAGTTTGTACTCTTAGCATTTTGTAAGTTTCCTTTGTCAATTTTTGTAGTTTTCACTTTGGCACTAAATTCACTTTTTCATTGAATACTTGTTTGTGTACATTTTTTAGAGCCATTACTGCTCTTTTCCTTTAGTTTAACCTCCAGGTAGTAGCTGGAGATCTTCTGCTGTTGCAATCGATCTCCAGCCAATAGAGATCAGTTCACCTGGAGAAAATGGCTGTTATGGCATTGAAGTCCCTCCCCTCCCCAAACCCCGCCCTCCTCAGGCTCCGCCCCCTAAAACCTCCCATCAGTGGTGAAGAGGGACCTGGCAACCCTGTCTTTTACCCCGCACACAGCAGTATTGGAAGGTTGGTCAGCTTGTTTAAAGAAACAAGCAATTTTTAACGGACAGCGAATAAACCAGGGGTCCCTAAACTTTCTGAGCCTGTAGGCGCTTTTGGAGTTCTGACATGGTGTAGTGGCACAGTAACAAAACGGCAGAACCAGCCGCACAATGGTTGCCACAGGTTCCCATCAGTCACACAGAGAAGATTCTTGTGCTGTGGTGGCAGCTGTTGCCAAATCAATGTTTAAAAAAATGTGCACAGCCAATCAAATCTCCAACGGCCAATCAGAAGCCTTGCTGGACAAAAGCCCCGCCTCACCCTGCCCCCTTTTTAGACACACTCGGCAGGCGCCAAGAAGTGTTGGAGGGCAACATGGTACCCATGGGTACCACGTTGGGGTTCCCTAGAATAAACTAATCAAATGGATAGGTGTACCAACTGGGTCCCTGGGGGGGATTTTTTTTAAATCCAAAAGCCCGCACAAAAATAATGTATGCATGGGCACTTGAACTCACATTCACCCCCTGTCTGACCTGGTTGTTCCTTGGAGTTCTGCACGTGTTTTCCATCCATTAGAAATGACCTTGCTGCCAGCCCTCACAATGTCCAGGTCTTCCCATTCCTCAGTTAACCCGACTCTTCCATTTGCCCTGGGCTCAGCCCGGCTGAAATCTATGTGTGGGCCACAGGAAGATCGGCATCTCTCACAGCCAATCACAAAGCAGCGTGTAAAGAGGTGGGGATTCAAAAGCTTTCCTGCTTCCTCGGGGCTCTTTCTGAGCAAAAGAAAGCCTTTTCAAAAACCGAGGTTTGGATTCCCCCCCCCCTTCAGATTGCTCAGTTTTTTTTGTTCTTAAAATGCTTTTTTATGTGGCAGTTGGGTTTTGGGGTGGGGAATCTTCTCTCACAGTGATCACTACGAAGTAAGCCAATTACAAAGCAGCATTTAAAGGGGCGGGACTTGTTTTGAGCTTGGAGACTGCTGGTGCAGAGATTCCCAACAGGAAAGTGTGAGTCTAGCCAGCAAAGAACCTCAGGTAAAACTTCCATGCATAAATGACCTTACAGAGTGGTTCCCAACCTTTTTTTGGCCATGTCCCACCTAAGCATCTCTAAAATCCTGATGCCCCCCCCCCATGACATATAATTTTTATTATTCAAAAAGTGAACTCCTATTCATGTGGAGGAAGTCTTAAAAGGCCATTAACCTGGTCTAAACAAGCTTTCAAATTGCCCCCTGTGGGGCCTGTGCCCCACGTTGGGAACCACTATGACAAGAAGCAGATTCATCTGTCTTTGCCCTAACATGAGGAGTGGCCCCACCGCTGCTTTTCCACAGGGGCAAGGACTTCCACCCACCCAGCACAGCTTGTGCTCCTGCCTGCCTCTCACCCACCTCATTTGGTTTCTAACATAATATAACACAATGAACTCCAGAATCTCAGGAGTGGGTGGCAGAGAGTTTCTGTACAAAGAGCCTGGATGAATCATGTTTTATTTTGAGACCTGCTAAAATCATGTAGGGTGGATTAGAGCTCACAAGGTCTGTTGGGAGTACCAGACAGGAGGTCACCAGACCACAACAGTGATAAAGGGCTTGTGATATCAGATAGCCCAGGCATCAGCACATCAGAAACATCGTATGGGTCTGAAGATCTGTATGAGGGAAAGAGAAGCAATGGGTCATGAAACCGAAATGTAGATTTTTTTTTTTAACAATCGGTTTTTATTTATATTTAGGAGTAGGGCTGTCAACCTCCATGGGGGGTCTGGAGACCTCTCAGGATTACAACTGATCTCCAGTCTATAGAGATCAGCCGGCTGGAGAGAATGGTCTTTTACGCATGGGGTTTTTACCTGGGCTTCGATGCTCACTCGCCCCACACTTTTCTGTTGCAAATCCTAAAAATGCTATGCAGCAGCAAAATCACCAGCTCAAATCCGGAAGCGTCTGATTCCCTGCCCCTTGAAAACGCTGCTTTGTAATTGGCTGTAGTGCTTACTGTGAGAAAAACATCCAGTTCCCCTCTCCCCCCGGCAGAAACCCAAGAGCCGTGTTGAACACTTGAACACAGGAAGCTGCCTTATACTGAATCAGACCATCAAGGTCCATCAAAGTCAGTATTGTCTACTCAGACTGGCAGCGGCTCTCCAGGGTCTCAGGCAGAGGTCTTTCACATCACCTACTTGCCTAGTCCCTTTAACTAGAGATGCCAGGGATTGAACCTGGGACCTTCTGCATGCCAAGCAGATGCTCTACAGACTGAGCCACGGCCCCTTCCCATTCCACAAAATGGAGCACGGGGAGAGGGGTGGCGAGAAAAACCTAAGCGTCTTTTTAAAACCCATTTTATGTGACAAATGTCTGCTCAGAAAGAACTCTGTGTGGGTGACAAAAATCAGGAAGCATTTGAATCCCCATCCCTTGAAACGCTGCTTTGTTATTGGCTGTAGTGCATACTGTGAGAAAAACATCAACCCCCCACCCCCAGCTCCCTTGTCCCATGCTTTGGCTTATGCATGGAGATAAGGATGATTTGACCCGGGCTGATCTCAGGGGAGATCGAAGAATCGGATTTTAGCAGCATCAGAAAGACTTGGACATTGCAAGGGCGGGTTGCAAGGTGATCTCTAAGAGACGGAAAACTCATGCATAACTCCAAGGAACAACCGAGTCAGTCTGGAGGCGAACGTGAGTCAAAGAACCCATACATGGACCAATGGCTGCTTTGGAGGGTGGCTTGTGTAGTTTCCCCATTGCTGCTGCAGCTACGGATACAGTGCAACAGCAATGCAACTTCCCCATGGCATGGTTCTCTGCCCCAGTCCATTGGCAACAGCCAATTCCTCTCCCCACCCCGCCCCACACACACACATACACATCACCAGGGCAAGTGAGAGATCCTAGACCTCAAGGTGTTTTAGCCAACTCACAGCTGTCTGTCTCTCTCCAGCTCCAAATCTGCTGTGTCTTCATGCTTACACACACCTGGGAAGGCTCGCCTAATGCAAACTCTGATGCAGCCATAGTAGAGTTATCGGGGACTATCTCTTAACCATTAACACCCATTGAGGATTATTAATATTCCTCTGTCACAGGCCCTGTCTCTGAGCAGGCGTGTCATTTGGAATAAGCCAATCCCAGCAAACAGGCAGCAAAGATTGCAGGCAATAAGTGGGTGGGATAATAGCCAACCAACATAAACAGAACATTTTTGCATCCCCTTCTTTTGGTCAGTTTTCAAAGTCATATTGTTCTGCATCTCTGCAGAATACTCCAAGGGCATGGAGGGTTCGGAGAGAACTGTGACTAGCCCAAGGGCATCCAGCAGGCTTCATGTGTAGGAGTGGGTATCAAACCCAATTCTCCAGATTAGAGTCTGACGCTCAGTTTTATATATCTTGAGAAGATATATAAGGAAAACATACAAGGAAGCCCAGGGTCATTATGCAGAGGCAAGCAATGGCAAACCACCTCCAAATGTCTCCTGCCTTGAAAACCCTAAAGGTTTTCCTTGCCAAAAGGAGGCTGCAACTTGACAGCACTTTCCATCACCAAGAGCATATCCAAGTATATATAACTTGTATGGTGTTTGAAATTATAAAATTATAAATTAGTCAAGAATGTGCACCTTTGTTTATTATTTATTTATTTGTTTTATTTATGCCCTGCCCTCCACAGCCAAAGGCCGGGCTCAGAGCGGCCTTTACCAAGTGGGACAGCTAGCTATTGCTGGGAGATGATTATGGGAAGCTGAATTGACTGGGAACTTCTTCTTAGAAACGGCTCCTTGCTTGCGACCTGCTTCTTTTGGGGGGTAAGATACTTTTATGGACTCATGTCATTGCTTTCCTTCAATTATCTATGTAGCAGTAATGGATGTTATAATTTTTTTTCGTTAGTGTAAAAGATGCAAAATAGTTATGCTATAATAAAGCATGAAACTGGAAGCAAATATCCTCTAAAAGTAGCACTTGTGTAATGTGCCCTTAACTAACCTAAAACACTGTTAACGTGTACCTGTTGCCAGGATTTTCTGATATAGGGAAGCTAACTAGACGCCTAGGGTTTCTTAGGTGCATGCCTATATCTGAATCAGGCCTGCCCAGAGTAATTCAGAGTAATTCATTCAGAACAACTAGGGTTGCCAGGTCCCTCTTTGCCACCGGCGGGAGGGTTTTGGGGCGGAGCCTGAGGAGGGCAGGGTTTGGGGAGGGGAGGGTCTTCAATGCCATAGAGTCCAATTGCCAAAGCGGCCATTTTCTCCAGGGGAACTGATTTCTATCGGCTAAAGATCAGTTGTAATAGCAGGAGATCTCCAGCTAGTACCCAGAGGATGGCAACCTTAAGAACAACAGCTTTTCCCTCAAACACTCAGAAAATTATTTTGGCGACACTTTTTCTTCCAGCTCTTACATAAGACTGCAGTTCCCAAGATTTTTTGGTTGGGAGTGAGGACTGTGCCAAGAGAATATTAAAAGAGCCTTGTACCCTTTTCATTAAAAGGGCTTTGAGAGTTGCTTGACAGGCAGAAATTAAACAGAAGATTATTTTCCCCCGTCCCTGCCATCCCACAGCAGCGTCGCTCTGCTGTTAAGCAGCTGGTCACAGGGCTGGAGCCAGGTGGCAACCCAGACACTCCAGCAAGGAGGACCTGCAGCTGCTGATGCAGTCTTTAAAAAAACCAAACACAAAACTCCTTTTACCGCAAACAGAAGGCAACCCGGCAGCTTCCTGTTCTGTGTCTTTTCTCGGTCACAGGCGCACAGTCGTTTCCTGAGCTGTCCCCCGGGCGTCGTTTCATCACAACCCTTCCTATAACTCAAGTTTGCGGCAAAGCAGCCCCTTCTGAAGGGAGGAAGCTGTGGGTTCCCTTTTTGGAAAAAGAAGCTGAATGCTCTGCACCAAAACAAGCACACAAAATAAAGGAGCACGAGTAAGAAAAGGGGGCGATTCGGAAACCTGCCTGTTATGCTCACCCAGCAGGTTTCCTGACTCAGCTCTGGGTTTGGGAAGGAAATTTCCCTCAGGTCAGATTGTAGAGTAACCTTGGGTCATTCTTCTTGTTATTGATGTTTCCTGGTTTCATCACACATGGAATTTTCCCCAATACAACACCTGACCAATTTATGGAACGCACTGCCCAAGTGTGGCAATGCCCTTAAGCTGGAATAGTTTTTAAAAAGATTAGACAAATTCACAGAGCACAGATCCTCAGAGAGACAGTGCCACCCCAAAAATCTCCAGGTATTTCCCAACCCGGAGCTGGCAACTCTAGCCATGGCTCAGTGGTAAAGGCTCTACTTGGCATTCACAAGATCCCAGGTTCAAATCCTGGCATCTGCGGAGAGCTGCTACTAGTCTGAGTGGACAATACTGACTTGGGTGGACCAGTGGTCTGATTCAGTAGAAGGCAGCTGCATGTGATCATGTGTTCAGCATACCTCAGATTACCAGCCTCTGGACAGAAAGTAGTGTTTGGCAAGTTGCCAGGTCCCTCTTGGCCACCGGCGGGAGGTTTTAGGAGTGGAACCTGAGGAAGGTGGGGTTTGGGGTGGGACTTCAATGCCATAGAGTCCAATTGTCAAAGCGGCCATTTTCTCCAGGGGAACTGATCTCAATCGGCTGGAGATAAGTTGTAATAGCAGGAGGTCTCCAGCTGCTACCTGGAAGTTGGCAACCCTGTGTGAAACCTACCCTTCAGGTAGGACCGGCACCACTGCAGAATAGGGTCTCCCAGTCCAGAATGCCAGTCCCAGAAGGATACCATGACTGATGGCATAGAAAGCTGCTGAGAGGTCCAGGAGAACAGGCGGTGGGCAGATGGTGGTGGCAGCCTTGTGGGCTTGAAAGGCACCTGGCAACGGTGACACACACACACCTCTGCAAATGTATTAAAAAGTCAACCTCTGCAATGGCTTCTGACATATCTTCTTTTGTCCCCTCCCCAATCAAGAGTTGCATAACAACTGGCGGTGCTCAGTGGAGCAGCTGGGGGACAAATAGGGAAAAGGCTAGCAACCCTGAAGTGATGTCACCATATCATGTCACACTCTAGTTCTCAATATCTATGGTTTTTACCATAGAGTTTTGGGGAAACCCTGGAGCATTGCATGACACAGTGATGTCACTTCCGGTTATGTAGCCAGAAATGATGTCAAGGCATTGCACGATGCTGCTTCAACGGGTCCTTGCACCTCCACAGTCTCTCACCAGTTGCCAACACTGTGCTGGCAAACCTATAGAAGGGTGGGATGTAAATGAAAGACAGAACCCCAGTTATGGGACCTGCCTATGTGTTCAGCTCTAATTCTGTTCAATGGATCTTGTACAGGAGAGAAAAGCATCACGACATAAATGTGACACTAGTTACTGTGTGGAGCTAAAAGGCCTGTAAAACTGTATCTACAGCAAGCAATATTTGTAAAATAGGTTGCTGGTTTTGCAGGTGTTCTCCAGCATATCTATTTTTGACATAACACACTTACTGGGGGGGTTGCCTTAAAAATGCACTTAGATGTGGTAAAAGAGAATGAATTAACCCCTCCTGTTGTATAACCGGTTCTAGTTGAAAATACTCCAGATGTAGCAATGTTTGGAATGAAAGAGGATGATTGCTGAACTGATTGAGATACAGTTAGTATCTCCTTTGTGTACATGCATGGTTTACACAAAGCTCTCTTCATAACTGCTTTTTTTAAAGCCCTTTAACGATTTTAAAATGGGCCATATTAGCGGGGGGGTTCCTATTTATACTGGTTCAAACATTTTATTAATAAACTGTTCTCCCGAACAGACACAATCATAAAACATATTCTTGCCTGCAGTGTAGAATGTGTGCAAAAAAACCTTTTAAAAACCCCTTGAGAGCTCTTATCCAGCTAGGGTTGCCAACCTCCAGGTAGTAGCTGGAGATCTCCTGTTATTACCGTACAACTGATCTCCAGCCAATAGAGATCAGTTCCCCTGGAGAAAATGGCTGCTATGGCAATTGGACTCTATGCTATTGAAGCACCTTCCCTCCCCAAACCTTCCCTCCCCAAACCTCAGGCTCCACCCCAAAACCTCCCGCTGGTGGCAAAGAGGAACCTGGCAACCCTAAGCTGGAGATCTCCTGCTATTACAACTGATCTCCAGCCGATAGAGATCAGTTCATCTGGAGAAAATGGCTGCTTTGGCAATTGGACTCTATGGTATTGCAGTCCCTCCTAGGGTTGCCAACCTCCTGGTACTAGCTGGAGATCTCCTGCCATTACAACTGGTCTCTAGCCGATAGAGATCAGTTTACCTGGAGATAATGGCCGCTTTGGCCACTGGACTCTATGGCATGGAAGTCCCTCCTCTCCCCAAACCCCATCTTCCTCAGGCTTTGCTCCTAAACTTCCTGCCAGTTGTCAAGAGGGAGCTGGCAACCCGAGTCCCTCCCCAAACCCTGCCCTTCTTAGGCTCCACCCCAAAAACCTCCTGCCAGTGGCGAAGAGGGGCCTGGCAACCCTAGTTGCTACGCCACCTTTTTTGGTGGCACAGCCTCGCTGCAGTCAATGGGGGAATTTTCCTTGTTCTAATGTTTCAATGGGTTTAAATTTCCTTTTGGTGGCTGGAAAGCCTCTGAAGAGGTGGTGCAGCTGAGCCACTTCCAGCCACCGTGTATGAACCACCCCCCCCCCTTGTACAATGGGCTGCCCGTTGCATAAGAGCTCCCTTCTTCCCCAGATTTGTTTTTGGCTAACTCATATTTATACCTGCGCAAACAGTAAAATCTAAAGAGAATTACCCTCTTGTAAGCCATTGACTGAAACGGAAGGAACTCTGTTTAGGACTTTTCCAAAATAGTTTTTGTTTTTACATCAAGCCTTGAAAATAAATCACAGATGTGTCCATGTTTAGGGTTGCCAGCTCCAGGTTGGGAACTACAAGGAATTTTGCGGGTGGAGCGTGAGGAGAGTGGGACTTGGGGAGAGGAGGGACTTTAGTGGGGTATAATGCCATAGAGTCCACCTTCCAAACTGGCCTATTTCTCCAGGTAAACTGATCTCTGTTGCCTGGAGATCGGTTATTTATTGTTTATTTATTATTCTATTTTCTTAAATTTATATCCTGACCTTTCCTAACCAAATCCAGGCTCAGGGCAGCTTACAACAATCAACAATACAAAATACTCTCTGTGTGTGTGTGTGTGTGTGTGTGTGTGTGTGTGTTCATATATATATATGAAATTATGAAATAAGAGACTTTGCATTTGTACTTCCCAGACTTGGACCCCAAGCCGGAATTGACTTTTTTACAGTTGGCATATTTGTTTGTATATATTATTGTTGACTATCTTGCTGTATTGAGTCCGTCTTTAGATTTGATAAGTTTCCGTTGTCACACTATTGCACTTGCACTTTTGTTATTGTCAATATATACGTTTTGCCATCATTTTGAGAGCCAGTACTATATTTACCTTAGCTAGACTATCTTAGTACTTGTGCATTTTTATCTCAGCACTACCTGGAGGTTAGCAACCCTTCCCATGTTACAGATGGAGAATGGAAGCTGAAAGAGTATTTGCCTCCAGGGGCTCACAATGAGTCCATCCCAGTATTGGGACTTGAACCTTCATGGCTTCTTGGATCCAAATCCATCTCCACTGGCTGTTACAAATACATCACGACTCAAATTGCATCATGTATTTTGAAAGTCAAAACTGGTGGTTCCTACACATGGACAGTAGGGTTACCAACTCTGGGTTGGGAAATACCTGGAGATTTGGGGGCGAAGCCTGGGAGGGCAGGATTTGGGAAGGACCTCAGTGGGGTATGATGCCATAGAGTTCCAAAGCAGTCATTTTCTCCAGAAGAAATTATCTCTGTAACCTGGAGACCAATTGTAATTCTGGAAGATCTCCAGGTATCACCTGGAGACTGACAACCCTAAACCACAGTCACAGAGAGAATAAATTTGGCTGGGGTTTCCTTAACAGTTGTAAAAGCAACTGATGCTGCCTATGCATTTTTATCCCACCCTAGCTACGGAGCCCCAGGTAGCACAAATGCCTTCACCTATTTTATTCTCACAACTCTGTTAGGTCAAGAGAGCAGAATTGGCCTAAGTCACCCTGGAAGCTTCATGGCAGAGTGAGGGTTTGAACTTGGTTCTCCCAGGTCCTAGTCTAATACCACCACTACACCTGAGGTTGCCAGTCTCAAGGTGGGGCCTGGAGAACTCCCAGAATGACACCACACAAGCCCAGTCACTACTGGTCAACATAAGCTGCCTTGGTGACCCTGACTGGGCAGAAAGACAGGATATTATACATAAATAAATATGTTAATAAAGAAATCCCTCATCAAATAGGGTTGCCAGACTCCAGGTGGGGGCTGGAGATCTCCAGGGATTACAACTGATCGACCGGTGACAGAGATAAATTCCCCTGGAGAAAATGGCTGCTTTGGAAGGTGGACTTTATGGCTGTATACCCGACTGAAGTCCCACCTCTCCCCAAACCCCACCCTCCTCAGGCTCCAGCCCCCAAATCTCCAGGTATTTCCGAACCTGGAGCTGGTAATTAGGGTTGCCAACCTCCAGGAACTAAATGGAGATCTCCTGCTATTACAACTGATCTCCAGCCGATAGAGATCAGTTCACCTGGAGAAAATGGCCGTTTTGGCAATTGGACTCTATGGCTTTGAAGTCCCTCCCCTCTTCAAACCACATCGTCCTCAGGCTCTGCCCCCAAAATCTCCAGGTATTTCCCAACCCGGAGCTGGCAACCCTACGCATAAAAAATGGGTACTTTTCTTTGCAGAGATACAGCTGGAGCAGAAGAAGCAAAGAAATATCTGCTGAGTTGCCTGTGGAGGGCCAGCAGCCTTGTTCTTCTGTCATGCCACCTTCCGGGCAATTTTGTGCAGCAGCTAAACAAATTGGCCCAGCAGATGTCTTTTCCCTCTGGGCGAAAGGTGAGAGTCCGAACGACAGGAGCTCCTGAGCAAGTGCCTGTTGGGAAACTGAGAGAAGCTCAAGGATACAGAGACCCTGCAGTGGGGCGGTTTGGCAGGTACAGCTTCACTCCTTACATGGGACGGCTGCCATTGCTCCAGAACAAAATCTGGCTGACAGCATGTTGGGATATGGAGTGAGCTGGTTCTAGCCCACCATAGGCCAAGGGAGGGGGGAAATATGATGGGTGGGGATTTGGAACCGTTGAGGTCAGCTGCAGAAGCAAACCTGGGCGAGAGGGGGCAAACAAGACCTCAAGTGACACCTGTGAATGCCCAGGTAAACAAGAGGTGATGGTTTCTTCTGCTCTGCTTGAATCTTTTTAAAAACTTTGAGAGGTGGGGGGGATAGAGGAATCCTCTAAACATTGGCTTGTATCCTACCACAAGTTCGAAGTCTTCCTCCAATGGAAGAGTCATTTAGGGTTAGGAATGCCAGCTTCCAGGTGGGACCTGGAGATAGGGTTGCCAACCTCCAGGTACTAGCTGGAGATCTCTTGCTATTACAACTGATCGTCACCTGTAGAAAATGGCCACGTTGGCAACTGGACTCTATGGCATTGAAGTCCCTCCCCTCCCCAAACCCCACCCCCTCAGGTTCTGTCCCAAAAACCTCCCAACGGTTGTGAAGAGGGACCTGGCAACCCTAACCTGGAGGCTGGCAACCTTATTTACCACAGAGCTGGTTTCTCCTAAGGCAAATCTAGGGCTCCTACAAATGCTGCACAATTCCTAACTAAAAGTACTTTTATGTGGATTATAGTGAGGAACATTGACATAGCCCCTGGTTTCTGATGCACTTATAGGTATAGTTTTTGCATTCGGGCACACATGGTACAGAAAGTGTTGAAAACTCATGGCATTCTGTCACGTGTGCATTCAGAGAACGTCCCATGTGCCAGTTTGAATGATCAGACCATTTACATGTGGATTTCATGCTACTTTCTACATTGAACTGTCTTTTGGCAGGAATTTTGTAATGTTTGAAAGAGCCCAAGACATGAAGTTAATTCTAGTTGTCATTTGCTATGGAGATTTTGAGCAAGTTTGGATGTTCGTGGTGGACTTTTGCCACCCTGCGTATCAGAGTTTGTGAAATGTTCTGTTTCAGCGTTTAACTGAAACACACAATTATTAGACAACTTCAGCCTGTCAGGGATTTTTTTTTTTAAGTTACTTAATTCGGAAGTGTGTTAATCATCTTTTGGTTCTGCAATTAAACAATTCTGTGTCATTTCCGTTTGCAAAGAAACTAGAGTTATTACACCATTTCCCCTCGATTAACATTTCTCTCCCTGGTCCCTTTTTGTGTCATTTTCCAGCATCCATACTTGGCAAATCCAGCACTCCAGAATTTCCAAGTCCCTCGTATAAATTATATTCATTATTCTAATGGCAACCCTGTAAAGCAGTTCAGTGTCCCTATATCTAATAAGAAAAAGGAGCCGCCCTCCATGCCAATCATGAAAACAGCCCTATGCCCTCCACCCCACACAGACAAGGAAAGGGTTACTGTGTACTTGGAGGACAACCCGGGTATGCAGAAAAAATATGAGTGTGTAAATTAACCAAGAGAAATGACAAAAACAAAAATAAAAAATGGTCAGATGAGGACCGAATATGCTTGAGATGATCCCAAACGCTCAGAGCAACTAATAGCCTACTAAATGAAAAGCTGAAGGAAATAAGCTTCTGGCAACTTATAGGGCACTTTACACATGCCAAATAATGCACTGTCAACCCACTTTCAGTGCACTTTGCAGCTGGTTTTTACTATGTGAAATGGCAAAATCCACTTGCAAACTATCGTTAAAGTGCATTGAAAGTGGATTGAAAGTGCATTATTCAGGATGTGTGAAAGCACAGAGTTTTGGAAGAGAGATCTGGATGGGTGCAGCGGGATTTCCTGAAAGTTCTTCCCTGCCACAATTCCTCTTGGGCCCTCAGCTTGCTATGTCCATATTACGGATGTGGGACCGAAATGACATTTGCATTGTAAAGTCAGGAAAGTTGGATGGCACTCGTAAATCAACCAATTGCTTCAGAACCTTCATGTGAGCTCATTTAACATTTTTCTAATCTTTCATGTACACACATCAGTGTGGGGGTGAAAGATGGTGTTAAGTGGCATGTGTGAATGCAGCCTGAGGGAACAGTAGCCTGGTGAGTTCATAACAGAGTGGGATGTGAACCGAGGGTTTCCCAGCTAACTCTCAACCATGATTTTACACCAGATCTCTTGCCTTGCTCCTGACAACACGGAAGAACCACCCTGGTCATCAGGGTGACAATAGCAAGTTTAAACCCTGACCTATATCCATGGAGCCTAAGAGAAATAATCTTGACTGACAACATAGCCAGTTTCAGGTTCATAAAATGTAACGACATGCATGGAATGCCCCAGAGAGTTTTGCAATAACTCTTACTGTATTCAGTGGGGCTTTCTCCCAAGTACATGTGCATAGCCACTCAACTAGGTTTAGCACTGACAAGAGGAAAATGCATTTTCACTGTGTGATTAATTTATGGGATTTACAGCCTCAAGAAGTGGTGGCAGCCATAGCTTAGATGACTTCTGAAAAATTTCTTAGAGGTTAATCAAGAGCTGCTAGCCACGAGGAGCTTCTTTGTTCAGAGGCAGTATATATCTGACAGCCAGGTGCAGGGAGTAAACAACAGGGGAAAACCTTCATAGTCTGCTTGAGAGGGCTCAAAAATCTAGCCACGGTTGTAGAAGACCTTGACAACCAGCATGTGTAATGGTTAGAGGGTTGGACTGGCATCTTGGAGACCCCCAATTCAAATTCCACCACTTTGCAGTGGAAAGCTGCTGGTTGACTTTGGGCTAGTCACATGTCATTCTAACTCATCACACAGGGTTGTTGTGGGGATAAAATGGAGGAAAACAAAATAATGTAGAATCCATGAGTAAGAGTGGAATAAAATAAACTAAATAAATAGAATGCTAGACCACAGGGATCTGATCCAGACACATGGCTCTGATGCCATCCTAAGATTAAGGTCCTCCCATGCTGTTCAGCATATACATGAAACGCTTAGGAAACAGAACCTGGACATGTGAAGCTGCCTTATTCCCAATTAAACCATCTAGCTCTGTATTATCTACTCTGACTGGCAGCAGTCCTCTAGGGTCTCAGGCAGAGAAAGGTCTTTCCCGAGACTTTCTGTGTGAGATCCTTTAACTGGAGATGCCAGGAGTGTCCTGCATATGAAGAATATGCTACACCCCTGAGCTACAGACCCCTCCCCAAAGATTTGGTCACCATCTGTATACTGATGGTACCCAGCTATATTTCACCTGTTCCCCAGAGGCAGGTGAGGTAGCGTACATCCAGTGCAGGTGATCTAGAAGGGTAACAGCCTGGATGACGGCCAAATTAACCTACAGTAGGGAGGGGCCATGGCTCAGTCATAGAGCCTCTGCTTGGCATGCAGAAGGTCCCAGGTTCAGTCCCTAGCATCTCCTGTTAAAAGGATCAGGTAGGAGGTGATGTGAAAAACCTCAAACTGAGACACTGGAAAGCTGCTGCCAGTATGAGTAGACAATCCTGACCTTGATGGATTGATGGTCTGATTCAGTATAAGGCAGCTTCCTTTGTTCAAGTTCAACCCCCAAACTGACATGCAGTTAGTTGGCAGTAATACATGCCAAGGACTTGGGTATCAATTTGTTCTGGGCAGGGTTGCATTCCTGCTTAAGAATGAGATGGGCAGTACAAGGCCGCTATTAGATTCAGATTTGCAGTTGGACATCCAGATTTCCTCTGCCTATAAGCAGCTTTGTCTGATTTGCCAGCTTCAGCCATTTCTTGAGAAGATGGTTATCTATCCAACGGTGACTTCCAAGCTAGGTTATTGTAATGTGCTCTCCTTTAAGTACCCTTTGAAGAAAGTCTACAAACTTCATTTAGTTCAAAAATGATGAAACAAGGCTGAGGACAGGTGTCAGTTATCAAGTCTATTTTATTTATTTATTGCTTAATTTATAGTTCGCCTTTCTTACAAAGCCTCAAGGTGACTCTCTCTTGGTGGTATTCGAGGACAAAGAGCTACACAAGTGGGCTTGATTCAAAGTGCACCTTATCTTTAAAGCCCAAATTGTCTGGAATCAGGGGATCTAAATTACCCTCTTCTTCTTTAGATCCGCTAAAGATCTGTATCAAAGGCTTTCTTCCATATGTCTCTTGGCACCAGGGCTCCTTCAAGGTATTGTTACCCAAGCAAAATACACCCATTTTCTCCTGGGCCGATCCCACCACCAGCAGGGTCCAATCCATCTCCCTGTGTTGTTACTACTTGAGGGGCTGGTTATGCAGGGCTGTTTCTCTTGCGATCACCCCACCAACTGCTTCGGGGCTTCCTTTTGATTATGCATGCCTTTCCCAATCATCAGAGGTTGCCTCATGCTCCCTCCGTGATTTGTCTGTGTTTTCCGGATTCTGGCTAAATCAGCATCCGGCAAACACAGGCAAACCGTGCAGAAATGTGCAAGGAGAGCAAGTCGACCTCTGACGGTCGGGAAAGGCATGCATAATCAAAAGGAAGCCCCAAAGCATACAGCAGGGTGGCCCCGAAGGAAACAGCCTTGCATAAATGGCCAGTGACTTCAGGTTATTCTTTGTAGATGAGGAAGTTCTCTCAATGCATTGAGGATTAATGTTATTTATCAGGTAATATTATTTACCTCCATGCCATGAAAGCTCCAACTGTTCATTTCTACACATTAAGGCTTTATTTAAAAAAAGAGAGCATTTTTCTCCAGGCTAGCTGGCAACCTTAAATCACCCCAGTCCCACCTCACCACTTTTCTCTTACCAGCAGAGGTTATATATCAGACCTTGTCAGAAAAGACTGTATGTATTTTGAAGCTCCCTTTGCAAAAGGAAGAAGAAACAGATAAATCTTATCACAGCAGCCAACTAATCTAAGGCTCAGAGACAGAATGGAAATTTATGACCGCACAATCAAGTGGGGATTTGCTAATCCTACAGATCTTGCTGTCGTTGGGCATTTGTTAAATTTTTGTCTCATAAAAAACAGGCATAGCACTCTTTCAACTCCTCATGATGGCTGTAGGTAACAGACAAAGAAAATGTGGATATGCCCAGGTTACTTTGCCATGTAGGGGCAAAATGGGGTGCTTTTTGTTATGGTGCTGTGTTCTCTCGCTCTCTTTTACTGAGAACATATCAGCAGGGAGAGAGAAGCAAAAAAGGAAGCCAATGGCTGTAATGTTGAGAGAAGCTGCTTTTGAGGCACAAAAGGCCTCTGCTGAACAACTGGCTGCTGCAAAGATCTTAAAGGCACAGTGAGGCTAATTCATTTGCCTTCAGAGGCTTTGAACAGGTTAAAAACTAGTCTGCGACCTGTTCCCTCCCGTCTATGAAGAACACCTTATCTGGCAATTGGCCAGAATGGGAGAAAAATCGGTCATGCCAGTGGAAAACTGTCTAATTAATAACACCAGGAGTGATAGCTGACAGAGCATTCTTGAAGTCATCCTGCCAGTTTTTATTCATCCACATCATTAATGCATTCTGGGAACTACAGTTCCAGGAACACCTGATTTGCAGTCGATCCCAGATGATGATGGCAACAATAACAAAAATACAGCACAGCCAGCTATGTAGTAAGAAGCCCCTAATTCAGACCTTGCCTGGGACATGAATTCAAGCAGGTGTCCTTTGACAAACCATTTTAAATGACCCCCACACACACACCTGCAGTGAGGACAACAGTGTCCTATTTCACCTTCCAGTTTGTAAGGATTATAAAACAATGTATACGAAGTGGTGTGAATACTGTATGTTCGGTACATTAGTTACTACCCCATATTTATAAGTATCATGAATTAACCATTCATAAGTTGGGGTTCTGTATTCCCCTCCCATAAAGGGTCCCCAAACATATTTGCTAATACTATTAGTAGAAAAGAGCAAGTGTCCAGTAGCACCTCAAAGAGTAACAAAATTTCTGGCAGGGTATGAGCTTTCGTGAGCCACAGGCTCACGAAAGCTCATAGCCTGCCAGAAATTTTGTTAGTCTTTAAGGTGCTACTGGACACTTGCTCTTTTCAACTGCTAGTGACAGACTAACACGGCTACCCATCGTGCTAAGACTACTGTTACTATCTATTGTTAGTACCTGAAGAAGTGAGCTATAGCTCACGAAAGCTCATACCCTGCCAGAAATTTTGTTAGTCTTTAAGGTGCTACTGGACACTTGCTCTTTTCTACTGCTAGTGACAGACTAACGCCACTACCCACCGTGGTAAGACTGTTGTTACTACCTGTTACTATCTGTTGTTACTACTATCTGAAGAAGCGAGCTGTGGCTCACGAAAGCTCACACCCTGCTAGGAATTTTGTTAGTGTTTAAGGTGCTACCGGACTCTGGCTCTTTCCTACTGGTAACAGACTAACATGTCTACCCACCACACTTGTATTCTCAGGGATGTATTAAGAGTTTGAAAACGTTATAAAAAATACTGTTCGCACTTTCTGTGTATTCCCACCGATGTATTAAGAGTTGGGAAAAGTTATAAAACATACTGTTCGCGCTTTGTTTGGCCACTTTAGCTGTGAAGACGTCCTCCAACCATTTATAAGCCGCGGTATCCAAAAACCCTTTTAAACCTTTTTTTAAATAACATTTTCAAACTCTTGATACATCGCTGGGAGTGCGGTAACTATCGTTACTATCAGAGGTTACCGCACTTGTATTCCCAGCGATGTATTAAGAGTTGGAAAACGTTATAAAAGAATACTGTTTGCACTTTCTATGTATTCCCAGCGATGTATTAAGAGTTGGAAAACGTTATAAAAAAATAATGTTCGCACTTTCTATGTATTCTCAGGGATGTATTAAGAGTTGGAAAACGTTATAAAAAATACTGTTTGCACTTTCTATGTATTCCCACCGATGTATTAAGAGTTTGAAAACGTTATAAAAAAATACTGTTCGCACTTTCTATGTATTCCCACCGATTAAGAGTTTGAAAACGTTATAAAAAATAATGTTCGCACTTTCTATGTATTCCCACCGATTAAGAGTTTGAAAACGTTATAAAAAATAATGTTCGCACTTTCTATGTATTCTCAGGGATGTATTAAGAGTTGGAAAACGTTATAAAAAAATACTGTTCGCACTTTGTTTGGCCCCTTTAGCTGTGAAGACGTCTTCCAACCACTTATAAGCCGTGGTATCCAAAAACCCTTTTAAAGCGATGTTTTTTTACAACATTTTCAAACTCTCAATCCACCGCTGGGAAGACAAAGCGCGCTCCTCCCCCTCGCCCCTTCCCGCTCGCGCGTGCGCGCTGCCCCTCGCTTCTCTCCCCGTCTCACCAAGCTGCGCCGCCGGACCGCGCACGCGCGAAACACCCCCCCTCCGCCAGGCAAGAGCCGAAGCGCGGCTCCGGACGGGACCGAAGTCCGGCGGCCTTCCTTGGGCGCACGCGCGCTACAGGTCCCCCGCCGCCCCGCCCCTCGCCGAGCGCGACCACGACAGCCGCGTCGCGCCCTCCCACGCCGTCGCTGCCCGGCTAGGCCCCGCCCACCCAGCGCGCGGGAGGTCGGGAAGGAGGGAGGGAGAGGTCGCTGCGCAGCAACCGGAGCGGCAGCAGTAGCGGGAGGCGACAGCAACGGTCGCAGCAGCGGAGGAGGCCCAGGCCCGAGCGCCGCCATGGTGAAGATCGCCTTCCAGTCGCCCTTCGCCCACAAGGACGAGCCCAAGAAGGAGGCGGCCGAGGCCTTGGTGGCCGACAAGGTGAGGGGGAGGCGGGGCCGGCGGCTGGCTGGCTGCGCCATCGGCGGCTGAGGGCCTGCGCCGCCATTTTGAGGTGGGGGAGGGGGCGAAGAGAGAGTGAGGAGGGGGGGGCAGGCCTCCGTCCTCCCGTCCCCACGCACGCCCTGCAACATGGCGGCGGGAATAGCAACATCAACCTCCTCGCCCCGAGAAGGAGGAAAGCTTTGGGCTCTGCGGGGTGGTGGTTGTTTTTGTTGTTGTTGGTGGTGGTGGTGCTAAATCAGAGCCCAAAGTCCTAAGCTTTCCTGAGAATCTCGCTCTGAGCGGCTGTGGGGTTGGGGGGGGGGGCCCTTCTCCCATGCTCAGAGGCACTCTCCCTACCTCCTCGCCGTTGCATTTATTTTTTCCCCCTCGTCCCACGGGACCTTGATTGCCCAACCCAGAACATCTGCGAGTCACCGTTTGGGTGAATCAGAAACTGGAGAAAAAGCTACAGCTGTTAGAGGAATGGATGCTGGCTCCCCGCTTACTAGCGCAGCTCACAATAAGTTTCCATCTGCACGCATGACAGTATGGAATAATCTGACAACGTGGGCCAAAGTTCTGTCAAAGAAATAAGACTCAAAAAGCCGAGCAGAAGGAGCTCTTCTGATTTTTATCAAGATCACTACTCTTGAACACACACACACATATTTTCTGGCAGGGTATGAGCTTTCGTGAGCCTGTGGCTCACGAAAGCTCATACCCTTCCAGAAAATATGTGTGTGTGTGTGATCTTGATAAAAATCGTGAGCTGTGGCTCACGAAAGCTCATACCCTGCCAGAAAATATTTTTGTTAGTCTTTAAGGTGCTACTGGACTCTTGCTCTTTTCTACTCTTGCAGACAGACTAACACGGCTACCCACTGTTGATTATAATAGGTGAGTGTGCATATAGCTTACTGTGACAGGTGCGCATCTTTCAATGCGGCCGTTTATGCATGGCAGGTTTTGCCACTCTACATGCACGTTTTCCCCCACCCGAACTGTCAAACCCAAAAAAAGAGAGGCCCCCATGCAGAGTTCTGAGGATTTGGATGGGGGAAATGTGCAACTAGAGAGCGGCAAATCCAAGGCGAAACCTCCCGTGCATAGAGAGTGTGTAAAATTCGCATGTTGAAGAGCCAGGAGGAGGGCTTTGGCTTGAAGCCCATGGGCATCCCATGGAGAGGCACTTCAGCTGTATCTGGGGTTGGAGAGTCAGAAGCCATTCAGTTATCAATGCTGAGCATACTAGGATTCACTTTGCAGACTGGTGCAATCCTAACTTGGCAGGCTTTAAGAGAGGAGTGGACATGACATATTCATGGAGGAGAGAGCTGTCCATGGCTGCTAGTCAAAATGCATAGTCGTCATGATGCAGACCTACAGTATTATCTCCTGTATCGGAGGAGCATGGCTATTATATTAGGTGCTTTGGAACACAGGCAGGATAATGCTGCTGCAGTCATCTTGTTTGTGGGCTTCCTAGAGGCACCTGGTTGGCCACTGTGTGAGCAGACTGCTGGTCTCTATGGGCCTTGGTCTGATCCAGCAGGCCTTTTCTTATGTTCAGGTTGCTTGGCTGGAGCAAAGAACTGGATGGTGTCAGTGGAAATGTAAATTGAAGGGGCAAAAGGGTTGCAGCGATTTCATTTTGTTACAGGCCTTATTCTCTCCTCCAGGAGGGGGACAAATTTCAGGGTGATCTAGAAAAGTAGCTTGTTTCAGAACTTCCCCTTTTTTACTTCCCTAAAGTAAAGCTGTGTCCCTTTAAAGCTGCTTGTGGCCTTTGTTTATTTTCCTTGAGACGCCAGCTCAGAGGTTGCTGACAGGGTGACATTTTTGAGGGCAGAGAGGGAGGGGATGGATATTGCTGTCCTAAAAGCACTGTGACTCATTCCTCCCTTACAGAAAGTGAAAGCTGTTTTGTTACCAGAACGTACATGTTCATGCACTGTTGCATATGAAGACATTGTGTGAATCTATTTCACTGCATAGTAAGAGCTGTGGGCAGTTGTGGTTCCTTGCTTCATGGGATGTGGCTGTTTCACACATGATGGAGTCCTTACAATCTGGTCCTCTAATGTGTAACATGGTCCTGAATATCTCATGGGTGTATGAGGGCTGCTTTGTGCATTAACTGGTTGGGGTTGCAAACCATCATGTTAGAATTAGCTGCATTTTTCTTCTGTGGGCACATGCAGTAGAAGGCTGGGGTTGGTTGTGGTTTCCCCTGTGGTGTGTTCAAGACACTCTGCCTTCTAGTTGGCATAATGAATGGGGATATTGCAGTTATTGGCTTAAGCCCTTTCTTAGCTTACAGTTGTGCACATGCTTGTAGTAGGTGCTTAAGACGGGTGACTGCCAGTTCAAGTGTATATTTACTGTCCTACATTCTTAATCGGCCAATCCCAAATGTGTACCAAACACGCTTGAGCTAAAATCCGGGCAAGTAAATACACATGGACTCTGTATCTGCATTATCTGATATGTGTGTGCATTAGTGTGAAGAAATTTATTTAAAGATGCAAGACCTAGAAGAAAAATGCAGGGACGAAGTCATCCTAGTTTCACCCTGACACCTTCGTGTATATGTATGTGCAAGTATACTTGGGATATGAAGGTAAAAATTAAAAGCATAAGGCTGGTGCTTTTGGGTAATCTTTTCTTTTAAATGAAGTTAATATTGCCTATTCAGTGTAGCTACACATATAGGAATATAAAATCTCCCAAGGGCTCATAGGATTACACATTGCAAAATCAAATAAAGTAAGTGCAAAATGCAAAAGTCAGCTTTTCATAGCCTCATTTCAAATGCAGGCTGCAATTTTATGTGTAATGTTTCTGAGTACAAGCCCCATTAAATACAAAGCTAACTTCTGAGTAAGCATGTACAGGACTGAGGTGGCTGTAGTTCAGCCTTGATAGAAAGGCATACATTTTCATGACTTCTATGGAACCAGATCCCAAACTGAATGGGTCTCTGGATGCATAACAGCACCCGAATGGTATAGATGCAGACTTGAACAGGACTTAATGTCTTGTCCTCACGCCTTCCCTCTACACACAGAGACTCTCTTTATTTAAAAATATCCAACCTGAGAAAGAGTTCTGGAAAAAGCTCTCACTGTTGTATTTCATATGGTTGGTCCTAATAAATTGCATTACATGGATTGTGTTCTTATTTAAGGATTTTGCTTCTCTTAGGCCACGGCCTTAACACATTTGCACGGAAACAAGGCAAGCCCTAAACACACACATGCCTTGGATCGTTTTGGCAAGAGGTTCCCGTCAGCAAAACTGAAAGATAAAATCAGGTGCCACCTCGTATAACAGGAGTTTCATACCAGATAATCTGGTCTCATTTCCAGTTTGGCAGCAGGAGAGAAGAGATAGAGTGGTGCATATAGATTTGTTTCAAATATCAGATGGGAAAGGTTGCTATTTGTTGCTGCAGAGGTGTTCTTGGCCTCTCTAGTCCATGTTCATTTTAAAGTTGATGTGCATTGTTTTGAAATGTGCATGAACTCTTGCTTCAGTCCCCTTTAAACCTCTTGCTCAAGTGCTAGATCTGCTCCCCACCCCTGTGCTTCACAATTCATTCTCTTGAGATTCTGAGAGCAAAAGCATTGTTTAGAGTATGAGATTTTGCTTTTGTTTTGTTTTTTTGCAAAGCAGTTGTTGTGAATAGCCCTTTTCTCTGAGTATGAATATATGGATTCAAAATAGAAAATCCAGTGCAAATGGGCAAGCTCCCAAGACTGACCCCTGGCATCTCTAGGCAAAGGGTTTGAGAGAGAGTCATACCGACGCAAACTGTTTCAGTCCCATCTGTAGCAGGGCTGAATGCTGTATCCTTTCCATGCAGCGTAACACACACACACCCCAGTCAGGGTCTGAAAAAGAGCTTGTGGGTGGCAGGGAAGGCCTGAATGGAGGGGCTGGGCAACTTCAGAACCTGCCAGCTGTGCTGATATTTTAATTGTATGGCATCAGGCTTAAAATTTAATTCTTAGCGTTAAGATGTGATTGGGTAACCTGGTGCTTAGAGAGGCAGGTCTGTCAATGCTGTTGCCTCAAAATAGAATAGCCTCGGCACCGCTGGTCTGACTCAGTGTAAGGCAGCTGGATATGTTCAAACATGCACTTGTTAATGCTCTAATGAAATGCTGTAGGCAGTTGCTTGAAAATACAAATAGCTGCTTGGGGTTATGACTGCCAGTTACCGTAATTTATGGCTCAGTCAATAGCGTGCACTATGTAGACTCTTGGACGGATTACAAATCAAAAAGCAGTATCTGTTTGGCTGAGAGTTGGCTTGGATGCTTTCAGAAAAAAATGCTGAAGTACAAAATGCTAATGCATACAGTTTTTATCAGCTGTAGACTTGTAAGCTAATATTTAGAGGTACAATTTAGCACTTAGGTGATTGTGCAGTGTTAGCTAGTTCAAAGGGCAGGGGCCAAACTGGATGGATCTCCCAAGTATTTTTATTGGGATGTAGAAGGGTTCTTCCCCTGTGCGATATTCCTGTTCTAACTCCTGTGGAGCTGCCATTCCATTGAGGGAAACATACATAGCATTTCTGAGAGTTATTAGGGATCGGGGTGGGGGCAGATCTGAATTGCGGCATCAAGTTCCTGCTATTAAACAGTTTTAAATGTTCTGTGAATTAATTCACAGATCTCCTAATGCCCTATTTAGCTTGGCCAAGTTTAACGGCTGCTTGAATTTTTCCCCGTCTCACCTGGGGGGTGAGATAAAAGCCTCCTGAAAGTAAGATGAGAGTATCTGTAAAGATGATAACCTGGCCATACCAAACTCAAAATTCTGAGACATCTTCAAAGAGTAGTTGTCTGGTATGTGGCTTTCCAGTTTTGTTTCTTTAAATGCCACGCTGTGCAAAAAGGATACGGTGCAAATAAAATACAAGTTTTCTTAGAATTTTTTTTTTAAATACTGCGTGGAATAGATATATCCCAAGCACATACTGTGTGGAACTGATATTACCACAAACTTACACCATGCAGGAAATCAAAACTGCTGTATAATCAAATTTGTACTTTCATCTGAACCCATGCATGAAAAAGCATTAGTGTACATAAGGCAGACTTCAGTTTGAGTGGGCCAGACAAATCAAATATTTCTGTATGCACAGTGTTTTACTGAGTCCAGTTGGGTTTTAAATAATGTTACCTTCCCTGAGCCGGCTTGCTGGGGAGGGAGGGCTATAAATTTGAAAATAAATGTGGTCTACCAGAGACTGATTTAAGTCAGCTGAGGTAGGCAGAGAACCGCTACCCCTGCCAAGCCTCAGTTTTGCCAACTAGCATTGCCTCTGTCTTGCCTGGATTCAGTTGCTTGCTCTTGATCACAGAATTCAGGCATTAGCTGAGCATGCTATAAATTCTGGTTGCTACAAACGCTTCTGAATTGTGCCAGAACGCTGCATTTGTTTTGCTTGTGCCACTTGGCTTTTTGGCGTCTGCTCTGTCCTTGTTTCTCATCGACTTCAGAGGTCAGATTACTCTGCTGTATGACTTGTGATCATCCATGCTGACTGCATCCAGCTATACCAGGTAGCTGAACTCAGGGAAAAGGTTTTAGATTTCTTGATGCTAGCATAGCATTTCAGGCTGCCTGGTCAAACCAATGAAAGACACTTTCTTGTGTTTTATATATCTGTCCTTGACCACAAAGTCATATTGGGACAGTACCTGAATTTTGAAAATGCCTGTATCCTGCCTGTTTACTAAAGATGTACTTCTATTTTGGCTGTTCGGATCTTCCTTTTTGTCCTTGGACTTCTACCAACAATTCTAATGCTGTTTATTGGCATGTATAGTTGCTTGAACAGCATTTTTAAGGTTCCACAAAATTCTGGATGACTGTATAAGCAATGTTTGTTCAGATTCTGTTGCTGAAACATTTCCCTTTCAGCAGTTTTGGTTCTCAAGGTCATGAGGTTGTTCTTCTAATCTTCGGAGGAGGAGGGCAGGGAAAGACATTTTTTAGCCTCCCTGTGGCTAGTTTTATTGTATTTGACATTCACAAGTCAGAGTGGATAAAATTCAGATGTTCAAAAAACTAAAGTGACTGATTATTAAGCAATGGTAGTTATCATAAATTTCTCAATTGCTCAATTTAAAATGAAGTCTTAAGAAAAGTCTGAATGTGTAATCTTGTAAAACTAAATTGTGATGTTCCATTGAACACATGTAACACTGAGTTCAGTTGTTTTTCCTGCGTAGAATTATGAGATTAGATAATCTGACTGTTGAGCTCGGGCACAAAATATGATCTATTCTTCATTAAGGGTATTACATTAAGAGCCAGGTACTGACCAGCCACTATTAGGGCTGAGAATCTAGCCCTTGCATCTCATCTGTGTCTCACTAGGCTATTCCAAGGAGCTTGCTAGAGTGGGGTCGTATGCCTATCTGTCCTCTTTGTTACTTTAAGATCAACAATTATGACAGTTTTCAACTGCTGAATGTTGATTGTTCTGATGAGCAATAACTCTCATGCATAGCCTGTCACAGGATTAGTTCTCTACTAAGTGTAGGGAGCTCACAGATGAAATGTGTATACTGGACTTCTTGGAGGGTGGCAGTTACCCTTGGGAAGTGGGTGGAAGCATCTGGATTTGTGAACTCTATGGCAGTAGGCTGTAAATGTGCTATGGGCTTTTCTGTCATTTACCTCATAATTTACATTCTGTACAGCACCTGGCACATGGATGCTTACTAAAAGCTTGTAGCAGTACTAGCAGTTAAATAATGGTGTTTGTTCTTACTAGAAGGGTAAACAAGCTGCCCAAAGCACAAGCTTGAGAAAGTGAAAGTAATTATCTCTTTGAATGTGGGTGGCACATAGTCACATGCTTAAATATGTTAACGACATGAAGGTTAACAGAGCAGCTACTTCATTAAATTTCGTCAGGTTTTTTATTGACTTATCAATAACCAGATTATTGCATACATGGCTCCCATTAACTTATCTGAATTACAGCATTTTTACTAGGCTAGTAAAACATAGTTTTGACATTTTAAAGACGAGTATTTCCTCTTGCTGTAATTCAGATAAGTTAATAAAAGCTATTTATTCAGTTATGTTGTTTAAAGATTTTGAAATATATTCTGTTCATGTGACATTAGAATGTCTTAGTCCTTGTTTCAAAGAGTGCATTTTGTCTGGCACTTCGTCTTTCACCTTGAAGGTTGAAAATCCCTTCTTATTCAAGGTAATTGCTTTAAAGCAATATCTCTGAGACAGCGATGAACTTGGTTTTCTTTCTCCTTTCTGAAGGATCCAGAAGTTGCAACTCACAGACATGAAAGCTCATCTGGAAGATGTCTGTTGACCCTTCTGGGTGTTGCATTCATCTTGGCAGGAGTGGTGGTTGGCGGAGCCTGCATCTACAAGTACTTCATGCCAAGGGTAATGGAATTACATTTTTTCTCTTTTTGGTCGGAAAAATTGACAAAATAAAACATAAGCAGAACGTTCCACAAAATACAAGCATGGATGTAATTGAATGTGCAGACGAGCATAAACAATGAACTGTATCCCAAGCCTGTGACACTTCAAAGATATGTCAGTGAGGAATCATGAAACTTAATAGCAAATAACAAAATAGATCTTCAAAACTGCCTCATCTCTCCTGGCTTGTTTGTATAGACAGTCATGTTTGGTTGATTCAGGTGACACGTTTCAGAATCACAGCGTTGGAAGGGACCACCAGGGTCATCTAGTCCAACTCCCTGCATAATGTAGGAAATTCACAACTACCTCCCCCACCCCCCACCAGTGACCTCTACTCCATGCCCAGAAGATAGCCAAAGAACAATTCTCCAGGATCCCAGGCCAACCTGGCCTGGAGGAAAATTGCTTCCTGACCCAAAAGTGGCATTTGGCATTTCCCTGAGCGTGTAAGAAAGGGCCACGAGAGCCAGGTACTGACGCAACCCTTCCTTCCTTCCCTCTCATGAGCTGCCTAAGTTCACAGCATCAGTATTGCTTACAGATGGTCATCTAGCCTCTGCTTAAAAACCTCCAAAGAAGGAGAGCCCACCACCTCCTGAGGAAGCCTGTTCCACTGAGGAACTGCTCTGTCAGAACGTTCTTGCTAACGTTTAGCAGAAAACTCTTTTGATTTAATTTCAACCCGTTGGTTCTCGTCTGAATTTCTGGGGCAACAGAAACCACTCTGCAGTAGAAGTAGCAAGAGGGGCCAGAGGAGCCACTTGACATGCAGGGAGAGTGCCCTGGAGGGCTGCTGGCAGCCAGGAGCGAGCAGGGCCACGTGCCACAGTGGTGCTGGCAGTTTGGCAGGCTTCATTCTGCTTCATCCCGGTGCAGGAAGAAGCAGCAGGTCAGCTTCTTCCTGGCCACATCCAAGCTGAGTAGTCTCTGCAGTGCTGCCATATAGCACTCCATTGACCACTGCGCTGGTCTTGCTCCTGGCCCACTATAACTTCCCAGGCTGCCCTGATATCAAGTCTGTGCAGAACTCCCTTGGAAATAGGGCACAAGAACTGTTTCTTCCACTATCGGGGTTGCAGGTACATGTTCCCATTGCCCATACTGCTCCCTTTGTTCTTGTTTCCCCCTCACCCTTCCTAATGGTGAAAACACACGTAGCACATGTTGAATCCCACAGTCCTGTCTTGAGCTGTGTGTGCAGCTTTACCTCTAAGAGTGCCATAAGGAAACTGTTCTTCATTTTAGCATAAAGTGTTCCATGGACAAATATGTTATGTAGGAGAGGACAATCCAGACAATGCTGCAGAGCCGTACTTCCTACCCATTTCTGAAGTTGCTGATATCCGGGAGGATGATAACATAGCAATCATCGATGTTCCAGTTCCAGACTTCTCCGACAGTGATCCTGCAGCTATCGTTCATGATTTTGACAGGGTGAGTTTTTAAAAGTCCTGTGCTTTCTATGGTCTGACGCTATAAGAACTTGACTGGGAGAATACATCTTTGAGGCAGCAATGTTCACTTTGGATCCCACTTTAGATTCCCGTCCCTAGAGCCTCTGGCTTCCCAAAGTCAGTGGTTCCTCTTGCATACTTACATCAAATATTTTATATCATATTTAAAGAACTGTGTGCTGAGTCTTGGAGTAGAATTGAGTTTGGAAGAAGTTAAACAACCCTTGTGGACCATCCACAGAGCGGTTGTCTATCTGGAGCCAGCACCTAAGAATAACTTGAATAGCTCAGACACTGTTTACAGTAGGACACGGAAGTGCAAAGACACATGCTAGTCTTCATATCCAAACAGTTAAATGTGCATGATGTTTGAAGGTTCTTGGCCCCCTTTGCCTGCTCTCTGCTTGCCAAATACTGGAGGCACCCTTGGCTTTATAGAGCAGGCCTTGTCAGTTTTTCTTTGGCTTTATGAGCCACCCTGAAAATTTAGGAGCCAGGCTTATTTTTCAGCCTTCAGAGTTTAGTATTTGAATGACCATACTTCCTAACTATTGCTATCACAAAACTTAATCCTGAACCTTTCAGTTTCTTGTCCTTAAAAAACACACACATAAGCTTTGCAGTGTATCAATACATATGGGGTAACTTTGGTTCTCGTTACAACAAAAAGCTAATTTATAATCCCTCACCTAAATAAGCCTTGTACTTCTGAGAATCACCAAGAGGTACTTAAAGTAAATGACTACTGAAAATACTAGGTGCCACAATGAAATTTCTAGGTGCCCTGGTGCCTGGGATTTGTTGAGCCCTGTTATAGAGATACGTGTTCAGACATTCTTTTCAATCCAGTTTCCCTGTTTAAAGAGCAACAAGAAGAAACAAGCGCTAAAGCATTTCTTGCCATGGCTAGAATAAGACTTACTTGGAAATGTGAGCTTAAGGCTTCACATGCATGTGTGTGGCCCCATAGCTGCCCTAGAAAGCAGTCTACTGTTCAGCCTCCGGCTTTGATTAGGTTTTTCTCACAAGCCCCATTGAAAAGAATGCAGGCTGTTCAACTACAGATCATAAGAAGAGTTGGTTTTTGTACCCCACTTTTCTCTACTGAAAGGAAGCTCAAAGCAGCTTACAATCGCATTTCCTTCCCCTTCCCACAACAGACACCTTGTGAGGAAGGTGGGGCTGAGAGAATTCTGAGAGAACTGTGACTAGCCCAAGGTCACCCGGCAGGCTTCATGTGTAGGAGTGGGGAAACCAACCAGGTTCACCAGATTAGAGTCCACCTCTCATGTGGAGGAGTGGAGAATCAAGCCCGGTTCTCCTAGCATGTAGAACTGCTAGGATAGAAGCTACCAAAACGGGTGGTAATGGTAGATTTCTCTCCCCATTAGTATCTACCTGTATTACCTTTCTCCAAGGCCACTCTATTTTTTAAAATAATGTTTGCACAAGAATCTGCCAATAGTCTTATCTGTACTTCTCAAAAACTGCCTTCTTTATTTGCAAAATTTATATCTTCAGAGTAGATCTCAAGTTTTATCACTTTCTGTCACTCTAGTGCAGGGGTCAGCAAACTCATTAGTCAAATGAGCCAAATATCAACAGTACAACGATTGAGATTTCTTTTGAGAGCCAAATTTCTTAAACTTAAACTATATAGGTAGGTACACTGTTTATTAACTTAATAAACTTTAATTAAAGTTTTAAGTCTTAATTAAACTATAGGTACACTGAATAAAACTTGATATCATACTTAATAGTGATCTTATTTATTGATAAAAATTAAATTGTAAGTCCCTGCCATTTCCCCTCCCCGGTTGGAGTCCTCGTCTGGAGGCCTGGTCTACCGCCATAAAAGCCTATTGGTAGACCTGGCCTCCGGCTGAGTCCCAATGGGAGGCCAGGTCTACCCATTGGCTTTCTTGGCAGTAGACCTGGCCTCCGGAGGCCCATAGAAGCCAATCGGTAGACCTGGCCTCTGAAGGGGGACTTTTTCCCCTCCTCGGAGTCCAGGTCTACCGGCAAGAAAGCCAGTGGGTAAACATGGCCTCCCAATGGGACTCAGCCGGAGGCCAGGTCTACCAAAGGAAGCCCGCCCCACCCAACAGCTGATAGGCGGGGGGGGCAGGAACCGCTGAGCCGCCCGCCCAGCAATCGCGCAGCTAGAGGGGAGGGGAGGCTTTAGCCTCCCAACCATTGAGGGCAAAGGAAAGGGGGACCCGGCCATTCTCCACGGCGGGGGGGAGGGGAGAGACAGCTCGCCTGCTCTCAGGCGCGCCGGCTCCGCAGCCCGGCTGCCTGCGCGAGCGGGCGCAAGAGCAGGGGCTCCGAACCAAGTTCGGAGAGCCGCACTCAACCGGCCAAAGAGCCACATGCGGCTCAGGAGCCGCAGTTTGCAGACCCCTGCTCTAGTGTGAGTAGAATTGCTATGCTTGAAAATCTCTGTCTTCTCTACTTGCCAGATTCCCCCACACACACTACTTCCAGCTTCATTGCTCTCTTCAGCTAAGTTTGACAATTTCATTGAGCGTTTGTAAAGCACATAAAGGTAGTGGGAATAAAATAAGTTTTCAGAGTCTACACACGACTGACATATTCTTGTATTTCTTTTCCTAATAGCTTCTGACAGCCTACCTTGACCTGCAGCTGGGTAACTGCTATGTGATTCCTCTGAATACTTCCATCGTGATGCCACCACGGAACCTGATAGACCTCTTCGCAAAATTAGCAGTATGTATTATTTTATCTCTCAAATTAGCCCTGGAGAAAGGATTTCTGTTCTGTTAAGGTGGAATTGCTCATTCCCCTTGCTGCTGTAGCCTGTATTTCCACATATGTTCCTGGGCTTTCACTTCGGCCTGCTCTGGCCTTATGAGCACTCAGGAACTGGCCGGTGTTGCCCAGCCAGTTTCTTGTGTGTGTTTGTGTTAAGTGCCGTCAAGTCGCTTCCGACTCATGGCGACCCTATGAATGAAAGTCCTCCAAAATGTCCTATCTTTGACAGCCTTGCTCAGATCTTGCAAATTGAAGGCTGTGGCTTCCTTTATTGAGTCAATCCATCTCTTTTTGGGTCTTCCTCTTTTACTGCTGCCCTCCACCTTTCCTAGCATGACTGTCTTTTCCAGTGACACTTGTCACGATACGATACGATAGCTTTAGTTTAGTCATTTTAGCTTCTAGAGTCAGTTCAGGCTGACTCTATAATCTAAAAAATCTATAACCCACTGATTTGTTTTTTTGGCCAGTGTTTTACTACAGTTTTATTGATACTGAAAATAGGCCTGTTATCCAGAAGGGCACAGGCGACGCCTTTCTTTGAGCAGGCTAGCCTGGTAAAGTACCAAGCTTCTCAATTTGCATGGAATTCTTCAGGGAGAAGGGAAAATACAAACTGAATCTAAAGGCATGTAAAAAGGCCTCTGCAGGTATTTTATAAATGAAGTTCTCAGACAAGTACCTTAAACATGCCTGTTCCAGGAGACAGTCCTGTTAATCAGTGCTTTATTTATGAAGTTCTTAAGATGTTACGAATTCTCATATAAGACATACAAAACAGTTCAGAAAGGCATCTCCCAAAATAACTGTGTACTTCACTTGCTTAAATACTGCATGAAAAAGTTGCATGTTTTTAATAAGTATGGGAGTGAAATTGCACCAAGAAATTCATCAGTACCGTATATACTCGCGTATAAGCCGAGTTTTTCAGCCCCAAAAATGGGCCGAAAAAGCCGGCCTCGGCTTATACGCGGGTCAATACGGGGGGAAGGAGGGAGGGGAAAAACTTACCGCCGTCGCTGCCGCCGGGCCCGTGCCGCTTCCTGCCGCCGGGAGCGGCCTGGGGCAGCCTCCTGCAGCCGCAGGAAGGCTGCCCCGGCCCTTCCCACCCCCGCCGCCATTTTTCCCGGACGGGAGGGGCCTTGGGCAGCCATCCTGCGGCTGCAGGAGGCTGCCCAAGGTCCCCCCCGCCGCCATTTTTTTCGGGCGGGAGGGGCCTTGGGCAGCCTCCTGCAGCCGCAGGATGGCTGCCCAAGGCCCCCCCCCCGCCGCCATTTTTCCCGGGCGGGAGGGGCCTTGGGCAGCCATTCTGCGGCTGCAGGAGGTTGCCCAAGGCCCCCCCCCCCCCGCCGCCATTTTTTCCGGGCGGGAGGGGCTTTGGGCAGCCTCCTGCAGCCGCAGGATGGCTGCCCAAGGGCCCCCCCCGCCCCCGCCGCCATTTTTTTCGGGCGGGAGGGGCCTTGGGCAGCCTCCTGCAGCTGCAGGATGGCTGCCCAAGGCCCCCCCGCCCCTGCCGCCATTTTTCCCGGGCGGGAGGGGCCTTGGGCAGCCATCCTGCGGCTGCAGGAGGCTGCCCAAGGCCCGCCCCCGCCGCCATTTTTCCCGGGCGGGAGGGGCCTTGGGCAGCCTCCTGCAGCCGCAGGATGGCTGCCCCGGCCCTTCCCGTCCCCCGCCGCCATTTTTCCCGGGCGGGAGGGGCCTGGGGCAGCCTCCTGCAGCCGCAGGAAGGCTGCTCCGGGTCCCCCTGGGCCTCGCCGCCGCTTCCTCCCGCCGGGAGCGGCCTGGGGCAGCCTCCTGCAGCCACAGGAAGGCTGCCCAGGCCCCCCCGGGCCGCGCAGCCGCCGGACCCTCGCCGCTGGAGAGCCTTTCAGGTAAGCCTGCGGGGGGGGAGGGGTTATAAGCCGACCCTCAGCTTATACGCGGGTGCCTAATTTTTCCCCATTTTTGGGGAGAAATTAGGCACCTCGGCTTATACGCGGGTCGGCTTATACATGGGTATATACGGTATGTGTGTCATCTGACCTTCTTAAGGAGACTTGAAGAGAAACCCCAGCAAATATTCCACCACTGCAAAACCCCAGTTGCTGTTTACATCATTTTTTGCACAAAAGGGCTTGGAGATCTGTCTTCTAAGTAATCGCTTCTGGAGTTATGAAATGTTAAATCCTTAACTTACTGTATGTCCTCAAGGCTATTTACATAATGGTGGATCAGTTAAAATATCACCATAACAGAGCAAATGAGGCCACTCTTTGTAGATTGAACTGGATCCAGGCGCCATGGAAGCATTCCTGGCTACTGCCTCCCTTCCCTCAGGTGGCCTCAGCTGACTTCACTAAACTGTCCAAGCTGCTGTGCCAAAGCCCAGTGGCCTGTTGGCTTCAGCCAGGGGAAAAAAGACAAGAGCATCCCCAGAAAGCTTATGGTGGCAGAAGTGAAAAGGCTGTTTCCTTTTGGTTACTGTGAACTGGGTCTGCCTGTCATTGGTGTCCAACAGCATGATCTGGAAAGGCTGCTGTTTCTAAAATATGACCTAGCATTGGCCCCTGACTGGGCTTTGGTTTCTTTCCGTTCAGAGCGGTTGTGGAATAATTTTTTTTTTTTTAATGGGTGACGGCATGAAGTCACTCCCAGGGAAAACACAGAAGTAACATCAGAATCGCTGTAAACTCTATAGTTTACCATAGAATTTCTGGTGATTACTAGAGAGGTGTGATGCCACTTCCAGTTTTTCCCAGAAGTGCCAGGCCATGCCTGGCAACTGGACCGTGTGTGTGTGTGTGTTCAAGAGTAGTGATCTTGATAAAAATCCAAAGAGCTCCTTCTGCTTGGCTTTTTGAGTCTTATTTCTTTGATAGAACTTTGGCCCACGTTGTCAGATTATTCCATACTGTCATGTGTGCAGATGGAAGATTATTGTGAGCTGCGCTAGTAAGCAGGGAGCCAGCATCCTTTTCTCTAATAGCTGTAGCTTTTCCTCCAGTTTCTGATTCACCTAAATGGTGACTTGCAGATGTTCTGGGATGGGCAATCAAGATCCAGAACTTTTCAGTTCTCAAAAGTTAATGGTGCAAATTGTGTTTTCTCCCCCCTTTCTTTTCTTAGACTGGTTCCTATCTGCCTCAAACATATCTTATTCGTGAAGAAATGGTTGTGACAGAAGAGATTGATAATGTGTCGGATCTGGGCATTTTCATTTATCAGCTCTGTGCAGGGAAGGAAACTTTCAGACTTCAGCGCAGAGATCGGATCATGGGTGAGTACTTCAGGATGCCAACAAGCGGGCTTGACCCACCAGTAGAAATCAAAAGCTAAAACTGGAATTTAGCCATCTTCCAAAATGTCCAGAAAATAACATTGGGGTTAGATCTAGCCAGCTTTTCCGCTAGTGAAAAAGAAAAGAGGGGACCCCTTAGTTGAACCCAAAACATACTGTGCTGGGGATCAAAGAACTTGCATGGACAGAAACCATCTATAGGAACAACTGACTGGACCTGACCCATCATGATAGCTAGATGGGTTACTTTCATTACTAGAATGGGAACTGAAAATTTTGGGCTAACTGGCTTCCTCTCCTCTCCTTGTGTGTTACTGGGAAAATGAAAACATTGAAATCCTGGCTTACAGGCAAGAGGAACAAAACCACAACAGGAAGTCTTCAGCTTCCTGGCATTTGTGAGCAGAGGGTGGAAAGGCAGTACAAGAGCCCTCAAGACTTTGTTTGTTTCTAATGTCCCAATGGAATGCTGGACTTCCTATATGACTGTGACAGGGGTGGGGAACCTTTTTCCTGCCAAGGGCCATATGCATATTTATAACATCATTTGGGGGCCGTACCAGGCGTAGATCTCCCGGCGGGGGGGGGGAGCTAGGGTTGCCAGGTCTCCACCCACCACCTGGAGGTTGGCAACCCTAGGAGAGGCTATGCAGAAAAGCAGGGAGATAGAGGGAAGGAAGGGGAGGGAGAGAGAGAAGCCTTCCCGGCTCCCTACACACACACACACACCTGGCCACACACACGGGCCCACCAAGCCGGCAGCGCCCTGGCGGCACGAGTCTCGGCCGCCCCCTCAGCATTAGTCCGCAGCGCGGGGGAGCGGCTAGGGGTGTCGAGCAGGGGGAGGGCTGTACAGGGGCCCACCGAGCCGGCGGCGCAGCCAGCACGCAGGATGGCAAGGCCCCGGCAGCACGAGTCTCAGCCGCCCCAGCAGCGTTAGTCTGCAGCGCGGGGGAGCGGCCGGGGGATTGCCCCGCCCCACAGACACAGGCAAGCTGGGAGCGGGAGGAAGGTTCAGGACCGGCATGTTCTCCTGCCTCCCAGCAAAGCCCAAAGTTCAGAGAGGAGGCCCTGGCTAGCGACAGCTAGCTCCGTGGAGGTCCCAGCCTCGGCAGGTGGGCCGGGGGCCAGATGAAATTAGCTCGCAGGCCGGAGGTTCTCCACCCCTTCTCTATAAGGCATTATAGGGCTGCTACTGAGACGGCTCGAACAGAGGGAGGTCTCTCTGGTGTACGTTCAGCTGTTGATCTCGTTTTCCTTTATTCCTTATCAGGTCTCCAGAAACGCTCTGCTGAAAAATGCCACTCAATCCGGCATTTTGAAAATGCGTTTGTTGTGGAAACCAAGATTTGTCAGCAGTGAAAAATACAGGCTGGAGAGTGATGATCTCGCATCTTCACCAGGAAGTCCAAGCTTTACATTTTAAACTTCAGAATTAAAGAAGTGCAGTGATAATCAAAAGCCTTATGCTTTTTTTGTGTATTGCTTAGATTTAAGAAAAGAGAAAATATAAGCACGCTCCAAAGTCGTCATGGTTTTTTGTTTTGTTTGGGGTTTTCTTTGGGCCCCTGATGTTGCTCACTTTTCCTGATACTAATCTGGAATGGAAATTTGCACAACATTTAAAGTGATTGCCACTCGTCCAATGAGCATCTGTTTCAGTTTTTTTGGTTTGTTTCTTAAAGCAGAGAAATTCCCCCCCCCCCATGTAAACTGTGCCCAATTCCTGCATAGGACTGTAGCCTAATCATCAGCTGACTTCACAAAATGAAACTAACTTTATTAATCTGTGGTTTGCACATTTCTTGAATAGCTTGGCAAATAGTTCTGCACTCCATCTCCTGGTAGGAAAAACCACATCAAGACTTCTAAGGTTTATTTGAACTTCCTGTGTGAAGCATGTAAATTTTAACCTTGGTAAATCATCAGCAGCTAACATGGCTTTTTTCATTTTGTGCAATTACTGTATTGAACGTATGTATATTTGGAACCTTTCCTGAACTTACCTTACAACCTCTTTTCTCTCTCTTTCTCTTTTTGGTGATAACTTAGTTATATCCTGGTACAGTTGCTCTTTAAAGCTTTTATGTTATTTTGGTTAGTATGGTATCTTAAAACTGGTTTAACACTTCAACTACAAGCATATGTAATTACAGCCTGATTTGGACCAATTGTCAATGTTTCTGTAGCCGTAAATTCCCTCCCAGGTCTACATATTAAATTTTTTAGATCAGAACTTATGAGCGAGAGAGCATCGTTAACTGCAGTCGAAAGTATTGCCCTTGTTCAGGGCTGCAGTACAAGATGGCAAAGGGATTGCTAGAGAGCTGCTAAGCTGAGCATTTTATAAGGGACTTTATATTTCACACGAATCCTGCAACCCTCTAATAAATGTTTCTCTAAGACTATGGTGGTGGCCTCTCTTCTTGATGCGAACTCGGTGGTCATGGGGAAGGCTCTGTGAGAATGTCATGTTTGCATCACATTGCTCAGCAAATGAAGATACTTGAGCCATTCGTGTTCTGCGGGGGACCAGAAGAAGAGCAGAATGTGGTTTTCCAGAGTATAGTCCAGTTCTGGCTCTCATCTGGGAGATATGCTTGCAATTGTGTGGACTGCATCGGAATCTTAAACAGGGTCTAGGTAGGATTTCAGGGAGCTGAGGGCAGAGGGCCCCTCCTCATTGGCAAGCAGAAGAATATGATGGTGCAGCTGAAAAAACATTTTATTATTCCACTCGAAGTGAGTAGAAGGGTGAGGAGTGCATAGGAAGGGGAAGCTGAGTCAGGAAGGGCCAAGAGAACTGTGTCCTCCCCTCTGTCTCTCCTCTCTGGATTAAAGCGAGGAGGTGGACAGGGAGAAGCTTTTTTCCCCCCTCAATACCAGAATCCGGGGTCATCTGTTGAAGCTGGAGGGCAGGAGATCGAAAGCAGATAAAAGGATTTCTTCACACAACACAGTTAAATTGTGGAACTCCCTGCCCCCGGATGTGATGGCTGCCAACTTGGAAAGGGCTTTAAGAGGAGTGGACATGTTCATGGAGGAGCGGGCTATTCATGGCTACTAGTCAGAATGAATACTAGTCATGATGCATACCTGTTCTCTCCAGGATGAGAGGAGCATGCCTATTAGGTGCTGTGGAACACAGGCAGGACAATGCTGCTGCAGTCGTCTTGTGGGCTTTCTAGAGGTACCTGGTTGGCCACTGTGTGAACAGACTGCTGGACTTGATGGACCTTGGTCTGATCCAGCATAGCTTTGCTTATGTTCTAAGGTTATGAGGAGAGCATGCTGAGAGAAGGTTGCTTTGCAGATTCCCTGACAAAGCAGCTCACGGATCTTTGAATAAGATATAATGAAATAGCAAATTGTTGAGTACCCTTTCAAAGAACTTTGTTCAAAACATTTTCATGTTTTTTCCCCCTGCATGGTAGGGGTGACTAGCCCAAAGTTACTCAAGAAGCTTCATGGCCGAGTTAGGGATTTTTGATCATTTGGCACTGCTTGAATGAGGATATGAAGGTTGTGTGGTTTTGTAGCTGTATCTTTCCACACATAAGGAAGGTTCTGCTTCCTTCAACTCTGACTCTTTGTGGCAGGTTTGTGGCCTGGCTGTGGTGAACTGACAGGCAGCTATAGCCCAGGTTTAGCTTTAAGCCACCAACTGGAGAAGCAGAAGGCTATTAACGCGATCCTTTTCTTTCGCAAAGCTGATGCCTCAGGACAACTGCAGTTGCAGTGGGTTTGCTGGAGCTGCAGTAGCCTTCAGGTGGGTGTTTGCTCCAGCCCACCATTCCCTGTCTCATTCTTGCAAAATTGCAAGATAGTTGGTGTCTTGTGGAAGGTCGTCCCTCCTGCAGCTAAGCTTGACACATTCTTGAGACAACAGCATTTGTCCACTAGATGGTGCAAGCATCCAACTAAAGAAAATGTAAAACCCATTGTATTGGACAAGGATATGAACAGTCAAGTTTGCATCAAGGGAAAAGCGGATGCTGCTTCGTTGGGGAGAGTCTCTAAAATTTTTGGTGTTCTGCTCTGAGGTCTTCCTGCATGCCCATGCCCAGCACTGGACAGCCAGCGTGGTCTAGCGGTTATAGCATGGAACTAGGAGACCAAAGTTCAAATTGCAACACCATCTGTTGTGGTTCTGAACACATGAAGCTGCCTTATACTGAATCAGATCCTTGGTCCATCAAAGTCAGTATTGTCTACTCAAACGAGCAGCAGCTCTCCAGGGTCTCAGCTACTTGCCTAGTCCCTTTATCTGGAGATGCCAGAGATTGAACCTGGAACCTTCTGCATGCCAAGCAGATGCTCTGCCACTGAGCCACAGCCCCTCCCCCAATGTTCTGGAGACTGAATTGTTTGCACACAGTGTGGCCATGTTTGCCTTTTGGACTGCATGTTTCATGGTGTTTGTTGTTGTTGTTGTTTATTTAATTTCTATCCTGCCCTCAATCCCCGGACAAAACCGGGCTTAGGGCGGCTAACAGCACTAAAATGTAACAATTTTGTCGATAATAGAACCATGCATACTGAGCTAACGTCCTCAAAACGTCAATAAATAGCCATTCTAAAATTAATAATTACAATAAATCAAGTGATGTGCTATGGAGAGCAGTAGCCAAGACGTTCAAAGCCACAATCAACATCCCCCAATAATATCATGATGGGATGGGGGAGAGAGAGGGAGGCTGGATCTAATAGAATCGTTGCTGCATTCAACTATAGACCTGGCGGAATATCTCTGTTTTGCAGGCCCTGCGGAACTCTCTAATGTCCCGCAGCAGGGCCCTGGTCTCATTAGAAAGACAATTCCACCAGGCCGGAGCCAGGGCCAAAAAGGATAGTCAATGCCAGAATTATGCTGCTACATGAGATGATTCCTCTATGGCAGGTGGCGGGGGGGAGCATCATTTGCATTGGGAATTGGGTAGGGAACTTTGTATTGGACCCCCCATGCTAAAAATCTTGACATTAACTAGTAAGTATTGTGAGAGCTGTCTAGCATAGTGTCCAGGAACTGGAGCTAGGGTTGCCAGGTCCTTCTTCACCACCGGTGGAAGGTTTTGGGGGCGGAGCCTGAGGAGGGTGGGGTTTGGGGAGGGGAGGGACTTCAATGCCATGGAGTCCAGTTGCCGAAGAGGCCATTTTCTCCAAGGGAACTGATATCTATCAGCTGGTGATCAGTTGTAATAGCAGGAGATCTCCAGCTAGTACCTGGAGGTTGGCAACCCTAACGGGAGCGGTGACCTGGCAAGGCTCATCTAAGGAAGTGCCTAGGTGGCTAAGTTAACCTCAACGCTTTCAGCTTCTTCCTCTTCCTGGTTTGCAAATCAGGGTAATACTGAACTACCTTATAGGCTGGTGGTAAGAATTACAGCAAGACGGTAAGTTGTTAGCTCTGGTTTTGTTAATGCTCCTTTGCACCCTTAGTTTATCCACTTGGGTTACTGTGAGAGATCCCCCTCTCTGAGTTTGCTTCTCCAAATCAGTTGCTCAGACGTTGATACAGAAACAATCGATTTATTGAAGCCTTCAGGAGATGAGACAGGCACAGGTAGAAAGTTGCAAGTGAGGGGCTATACGGGTTTACAGAATATATTGACTCCAGGGCACTGGGGCACTGGGGTTCACACTTATTGTTATGGGAAGTTACAAGCTTGGCATAATACAAAACATCAGACAGATCCCAGGAAGTCTGGGCGGCTATCACACTTCCAAGGCCGCATCGGCCTGAGGGAGTACTGGCAGGAAGAACAGCGGGGGGGGGGGGAAGATACATGGGCCATCAGGCCTGGCGCCTGAGACCAGAAGGTGTGAACTGCTTTTACGAGTTCACTGATAACACAGCAGGTGATGGAAAGCAGAGACACAAAGACAGAGACCCTCACATTCTGCCCCCCTTAAGGCCCCCCCCCGGGGTCCCCGAGAGGACGAGGCTTATCGGGATAAGCAAGGTGGAATTCCCGGACTAAGCGAGGAGCCGCCATGTGGGGTGCGGCCACCCATTCGTCATGAGCGGAGCCAAGGTTTTTCCAGCGAACAAAGTAAAACAGTTTCCCTTTCTTCCATTTGGAGTCTAAAACCTTGGATATTTCCAAATGGGTGTCCCCTCCTACTACGGTAGGAATCTCGTGTGCGGGAGGGGGGTGGAACTGGGGGGCTGCCACATAGGGTTTGAGGAGGCTTATATGAAAGACTGGATGGACTCCTTTCAGAGTTTTTGGGAGGTCCAGTTCCACAGTAACCTCGTTGATTACTCTGGTAATGGGGAAAGGTCCCACATAACGGTCGCTCAGTTTTTTGCAGGGGCGAAGAGAGCGGAGGTTTTTGGTGGACAGATAGACTTGCTCCCCCACCTTGAGTTCCCATCCCGGAGACCGGTGTTTGTCTGCTTGTTCCTTGTACTTGCTTTTTGCCCTTTCCAGATTTTTGAGCAACCATGGCCAGGTGGATTTAACCACCTGAATCCACTCCTGAAGGTCAGGGGTAGACTGGAGCTCTGGCGAGACGGGGGCAGAACCGAAAGGGCCGAAATCCGTCCCGTATATAACTTGGAAGGGACTAAAGCCGGTAGAGGAATGAGGCGCATTGTTATACGCATATTCGGCAAATGGCAGCAGGTCGACCCAGTCGTCCTGGTGGAAATTTACATAGCAACGCAAATAACATTCTACCACCGCATTTACTCGTTCTGTTTGACCATCCGTTTGGGGGTGATAGGCGGAAGAAAGGCCCTGCTCTTCCACTCCCATTAACTTTAGGAAGGCCCGCCAGAATTTGGCAACAAACTGGACCCCCCGGTCGGAGAGGACCTTCCTCGGGATCGAGTGTAGCCTGAGGACGTGTGTGATGAACAGTTTAGCTAAGCCCTGGGCTGAAGGAAGGCCTGCACATGGAACGAAGTGAACCTGTTTGGAAAAGAGGTCTGTGATAACCCAAAGAACCGTTTTTCCCCGACTCGGAGGTAGGTCGGTGATAAAATCCATGGCGATGACTTCCCAGGGACGGGAGGGGCTCTCAAGCGGTTTGAGAAGCCCTGGGGGTTTTCCCATCCGTTTCTTGGCTGTGGCGCAGGTGGGGCAGCTGCGCACATACAACTCTACATCAGATCTCATACCGGGCCACCAGAATTGTCTTCGAACCAGGTGAAGCGTTTTTATGAAACCAAAATGACCCGCTAGCCTGGCACCATGTACAAGTCCCAATACTTCCTTGCGAAGAGAGGAGGGGACGTACAGTTTCCCCCCTTGCACCCACCAAGTGTTGGTACGTTCCAGACCAGTGGGGAGGAGATGATGCTCCTCCTCCTGCAAGGAGGCGTCCCGGAGTCGCTGTTGGAAGGCTTCCGGGATGCCTTTGAGTGTAGGGGGGGTCTCCGGTGGTCGGGCTTGGGACCGGGTGGTGACGGCTAAGCTAGGAACTTCCCCTCGCTGCTCGGGAGTGAACAGGGAGTCGACTGGGCGATCGAAATCGTTGCGATACTGGGGAAGTCGTGACAAAGCGTCGGCTAGGGCATTTTCTTTGCCAGGGACATGTCTGAGAGTGAACCGGAACTTAGCGAAAAATTGGGCCCACCGAACCTGTTTGGCATTGAGTTTTCTAGCCCCCTTGAGGGCCTCAAGATTCTTGTGATCGGTACACACTTCGAATGGCAGTTCGGCCCCTTCCAAGAAGTGTCGCCATATGGTAAGGGCATGTTTGACCGCTGCTGCCTCCTTCTCCCAAATGGCCCAGTTGATTTCAGACTGGGAAAACTTCTTGGAGAAGTAGGCGCATGGTCTCAACCGTCCCCCCTCATCCCTCTGCAATAGGGCCCCGCCCATGGCTACATCCGAGGCATCCACTTGCACCACAAAAGGCTTGGTGCAATCTGGGTGAGCCAAAACGGGTTCGGATGAAAAAAGTAGCTTCAAACGTTCAAAAGCTAGCTGGCACTGGGGGGACCATTGCAAACGGGCTGAGGGAAGCGCGGCGCTAGCCCCCTTGTCCTTGGTACGCAACAGGGCAGTGAGGGGAAGCGCAACTTGGGCAAAGTTAGGAATGAAGTTCCGGTAAAAATTGGCAAACCCCAAAAACTGCTGAAGTTGGCGGCGGGTAGTGGGGGGTTCCCAGTCCCGCACTGCCTGGACCTTGGCGGGGTCCATTTCCAACCCTTGGTGGGAGATCACATACCCCAGAAATGTAATGGAGGGTTGGTGGAATTCACATTTGGACACCTTAGCATACAGTTTGTGCTCCCGCAGCCGCTGGAGCACCTCTCGCACTAGGCGCACATGGTCTTCCATGGTTTCAGAGTAAATAAGGATGTCATCGAGAAATACCACCACCCCCCGAAACAGCAAATCATGCAAAACCTCATTAATTAATTGCATAAAGACACTCGGAGCCCCCGAAAGTCCGAACGGCATGACTAGGTACTCAAACATCCCAAAACAACTGGAAAAGGCCGTTTTGGGTTCATCTCCTTCTTTGATGCGAATGCGGTGGTAGGCTTCTACCAAGTCCAGTTTGGTGAAGATTCGGCCCTCCTTTAATTGTGCTAGAAGGTCAGGAATAAGAGGGAGGGGGTAAGCATTAGACTGGGTGACTGCGTTCAGTCTGCGAAAGTCAATACACAGTCTTAAATCTCCCGTCTTTTTCTTTACAAAGAAAGCTGGGGCTGAATAAGGAGCCTTGGAGGGGCGTATGAAACCCCTCGCCAGATTGACATCCAGATAGTCTCGCAACACTGTCTTTTCACTAGGGCTCATGGGGTAAACCTTTCCCTTAGACAGTTTGCCTTCCCCTACAATCTCGATGGCACAGTCCGTTTCTCTGTGGGGAGGCAGTTCGTCGCACTCTCTAACATCAAAAACATCAGTAAATTGCGAGTACTCAGAGGGTAATTGAGGAGAGACTGGGGCGGGGGACCCTACCAGTGCGGCGGCTGGAGTCCTGAGTACCCGTTCCTTGTCATGCAACCCACAGGGGTTTTCGGGGAAGGAAAGCACCCGTTTAACCCAATCAATGGAGGGATTGTGCCCCCTTAACCAGTTCATCCCTAACACCACAGGGGTTACAATAGGGGCGATAGTGAAATACAACCGTTCCCAATGTTCCCCCACGGACATAATCACGGCTGCAGTTCTGTGGGTCACCGGGCCCCGTTTAAAGTCACTCCCGTCCATTTGGGAAAAACGGAGGGGTCCCGGAAGCCGCTTGCGCCGGACACCCAACTTCTTGGCAGTTTCCTCATTTATCATGGTGCGGGCACACCCCGAGTCGACCAACGCGGGGACCTCTAACGGGGGACCCCCTTTGGGTAGGGACAGATGGACACGCACAAATACATTGTCCTCTTGGGCGCTTACCATCGGTGGAGCTCCTTGCACAACGATAGGGACGGTCTGCTGCGGAGCCCCCTCTACAGCAGACCGACGGCGTTTTTTGCCGGCTGTTCCCACTCTTCCTCCTCGCTGGAAGAGGGGGACGGGGTAGTGGCCTCCGGGGAGCCGTCCGAATCAAAGACGGTATTTGTAATCCGGGACCCCGATGGGACCGTAGAGTCGGATGCCCCATCCTGGGGACGTGCGTGGAGAGCGGAGGGTGCGCCGGAGCGCCGGCTCAGTGGTCCACTTCTGCGGCGAGGCTGGCTGTCGGCGGCCGGTTTCGTCGGCTCGGCCTGGGTTTGGCGGGGAGGGGTCGGACGGCCTGAGCGAGAGGGGCATTGCGATGCAAAGTGACCCTTTCCCCCGCAGATCAGGCAGACGCCGGCCTCGAACCGCTTGCGGCGTTCCGCGGCCGAGAGGACCCCGCCACCCCCTTGCCGGAGTTCCCGGCCATGGTCACCCCGGGGCCTGGGGTCTCGCCCAATCCGTTGCTTGGACAAGTTCAGGAGTTGTTTGCGATTCTCGATGTCAGCAGCATGGCGAACCCAACCTTCCACATCCGGGGGGTTCCCTTGCATGAAGGCCCAATGTTGGAGGTCTGGGTTGAGACCCTCCCTGAAACATTGTACCAAGGTAGCCTCACTCCAGTCCAGAATTCGGCTAGCCAGTGACTGGAACTCACTTGCATACTGCGCCACCGACTTAGTCCCTTGGCGCAGTTGCATCAGGGAGGCTTTAGCCCGCTCACCTAGAGTCGGGTCCTCAAAACGGTTTCGGAGTGCTACCATGAACTCGTCCAGGGTTCGCAGCACCGGCGAGCGGAGTTCATACTGCAACACCATCCAGGCAGCCGCCTCCCCTTGCAGTAAGGAAGCCACGTACTGCACTCGGGACTCCTCAGAAACGAAGGTTCGGCCTTGTTCCCGCATAAAAATGTCTACTTGGACCATAAAAAAGGTCAACTGGTCTCCCGACCCGTCATACGTGACTTTCAGGTCCCGACGGGCCGGGGGGGCAGGGGTTGCGGGCGGAACTACTGGCGCCCCGTCTGGGGGAGCACCGGCTGGAGGTTGCAATTTCAGCGCATCTAGGGTCGTGGCCATCTCACCCATTACGCGTTGCATGATCTCCATCTGCTCCTGCATAGCCCGGCGGTCTTCCTGCCACTGTTTTCGTTCTTCCTCCATGAGGGCCTCTTTGCGGGCCGGGTCCCCTTCGAGTCCCGTGCTGGGGAAGGCCAACCGGCGATCCTTCGCCGCAGTCCGCGAGAGCGACCAGCCCTTGGGAGAGTCCAGCCAATAAGTGAGCCCCCGGGGACGTCCGTCCCGATCTTGGTCGGGGGCGCGACCCCTCGGTTTCTTTGGCTTGGCTCCCTCCTCTTTAGGGTCCGGCTTCTCCGGCTCGTCCGGTTCCTTGGGGGCATCGGGGTTAGGGGTGGTGTCCTCGTCGGCTGACATTCTGTCCAAAGCGGTACAGCTGCAGTCCGAGAGGCAAGGACTTGCAACTTAATGTGAGAGATCCCCCTCTCTGAGTTTGCTTCTCCAAATCAGTTGCTCAGACGTTGATACAGAAACAATCGATTTATTGAAGCCTTCAGGAGATGAGACAGGCACAGGTAGAAAGTTGCAAGTGAGGGGCTATACGGGTTTACAGAATATATTGACTCCAGGGCACTGGGGCACTGGGGTTCACACTTATTGTTATGGGAAGTTACAAGCTTGGCATAATACAAAACATCAGACAGATCCCAGGAAGTCTGGGCGGCTATCACACTTCCAAGGCCGCATCGGCCTGAGGGAGTACTGGCAGGAAGAACAGCGGGGGGGGGGGAAGATACATGGGCCATCAGGCCTGGCGCCTGAGACCAGAAGGTGTGAACTGCTTTTACGAGTTCACTGATAACACAGCAGGTGATGGAAAGCAGAGACACAAAGACAGAGACCCTCACATTTACTACCCCTGCAGGTTTATGGATCATTGCTGAAAATCGCGAATATTCACTATACTTGCTTTGAACAAATAGTATTAAGTGCTGCTGAATTTTTGCTTTCAGAAGAGTTAATGTTTAGAACAAAATCCGAACTATTTCTGGTAATTAAGATACTTATACCCTACTTTCCCTCCCTCATTGGTCCTCCAAAGCAGCTTACAATGTTCTCCCTTCCATTTTATCCTCATGACCCCTCCTGTGAGGTAGGTTAGGCTGAGTGTTTGACTGGCCCAAGGTCACCCAGCAGCTTCCATGGTGGAGTGGGGATTCAAACCTGGGTCTCCCAGATCCTAGTTATATGCTGTGACCACACTGAAAGTTTCCAAGGAGCTTGTGGAGGTCTGGCTTCCTTCTATAACTCATGGAGAAAGGAAGCTGGGTGAGTTGCTTCAAGAGGATTTGCAGACAGTGCTTTAACATGCAAAGCAGGGCTTCCGCGATTGAGGTAGGGTTGCGGATGCCACAGGGAGTAGTTGTCATACCAGCTATTTCTGAGAGTTAGCTGTCCAAATTAGGATCTGGGAAACGGATCAAATCCCCACTCTGCCATTAACATTGGGCATCCTTGGGCTAGTCACTCACTGTCGGCCTAGCCTACCTCACAGGGTTGCTGTGAGGATAAAATGGAGAACCGTTTCTGCGGCTTTGAGCTGCCCGCAGGATGACTGGGAGAATCGTGAGCAGTAGAAAAGGTAACCAAAGCTCTTGCACTAGAAGCTGGAGAGCTGCGTGGGAGACGGAACTGTGCTGGGGGGGGCGCACGGGGAACCAGTAGCTATGCAAAGTGATGTGTGTGTGTGTGGTAAAGGATCTGATGCTATTTGTGCAAGGGGGAAAACCCCAGGGCAGAAGGTGGGTTGACTCTGCTGTGGGCTTTAGGTTTCTTGCCAGCAGCTTGCTCACGAAACCAGTTTTTCCCCAACTCTTCTGCAGCAGCAAGCCAGGTTGGGTAATATTTTGTCCTAACCAAGTATCTTGTCAGGCCTCCTCGAATAACCTTGTGATGTGTGCCAGTTTATAAATATCTGTGGGCTACTAACTTTTTCCTCTCTCTGGTTTACACTTAAGTATAGCTTTGAACCTAGAAGCTAAAATGACTAAACCAAAGTTATCGTTACATCGTGAGAAGACAAGAGTCACTGGAAACGACAATTGTGCTGGGAAAAGTTGACTTCAGCAGAAGAGGAAGACCCAACAAGAGATGGATTGACTCTATAAAGGAAGCCACGGCCCTCAGTTTGCAAGACCTGAGCAAGGCTGTCAACAGTAGGACATCTTGGAAGATATTAATTCATAGGGTCGCCATGAGTCAGAAGCGACTTGACGGCACTTAACATACACACATAGCTTTGATCCAGGCCAATGTCCAATGCTTTCAAACAGCTTGCAAAGTCATGGGATGCAGAGCTAATAGTCCATATCCTCATGGGCCATACAAAGTGATCTAGGGCAGGGAGTAGACAGGTCTTTTCCAGCGCAATCCATCAGTATGTCTTCAATGTTTGTGTCGTTTCATGAGGGCTGCTGTGGTCCAGTGGCCAAGACCGGTTGAATCTCACCTGGACAGTAAACTCTCTCTCAGCTCCCTGCCCCCAAATATGATGATGATCCTTACCTTTACAGGCTTGGTGTGGTGCAGTAGTCAGTGTGCCACGTTAGGATCTGGGAGACTCACATTTAGATCCCTCCTCTGACTTGCAAGCTTCCTGGGTGACCTGGGGAGGGGCTATGGCTCAGTGGTAGAGCATCTGCTTGGCATGCAGAAGGTCCCAGGTTCAATCCCAGGCATCTCCAGTTAAAGGGACCAGGCAAGTAGGTGATGGGAAAGACCTCTAGCTGAGACCCTGGAGAGCCGCTGCCCGTCTGAGTAGACAAAACTGACTTTGATGGACCAAGGGTCTGATTCGGTATAAGGCAGCTTCATGTGTTCATGACCCTAGGCCAGTCCCACACTCTCAGCTTAACCTACTTTGCAAGGTTGTTGTGAGGATGAAACGGAGGGAGGCTGACGGATACTGCCCTCATCTTGGAGGACAACTAGGATAAAAAGGTACCAAATAAATTTGTTCATTGGTATATATAATATGCTGATTTGCATATACAAGGAAATAACCATTCTTTTCAAATATCTTTGTGGGGTTGGGTGCATACTCACTTGAGATTAGATTCCCATTTAGACTTTTACATTCTTGATGGAACAACAGGCACCCATTTTAACTAGAACTGTGGTCAGGAAAAAACACAATTTCATCCCCACTAAGGAGAACCCATCTCAGAAACTGAGATTTTGTATGTTCAAGCAATTTTACCACATCCCCAGTGCTGTATTTTGGGACTAGCAGCTAAAAAAAAAACCCCATTACATCTACCTGGCAACTTGGTGTCTGATAATACAGACTTCCAACACACTACAACCATGCTGAGTAGGCTTGGATGGATTAAATTTTTAGGCTGTCTTTATAATAATAATGTATTAGATTTTAAGGCTCAGGGTGGTGTACAACCCTGCATTGTGCAGGGAGTTGGACTAGACCCTGGTGGTCCCTTCCAACTCTATGATTCTATGATTACTATACAATTAAAATCAGTACAGTATATAAAGTTAAGCTGAAATATTAGTTAAAAATGACAGCGCCCTTCTTTTATATCATCCAAATAATAGAATAAGAACAGCAGGAATTAACGCCGTTTATTTGTGTCCTAGGAGCCCCATGGCGCAGAGTGTTAAGCTGCAGTACTGCAGTCAAAAGCTTTGTTCACCACCTGAGTTCGATCCCGACGGAAGTTGCTTTCAGGTAGCCGGCTCAAGGTTGACTCAGCCTTCCATCCTTCCGAGGTCGGTAAAATGAGTATCCAGCTTGCTGGGGGTAAAGGGAAGATGACTGGGGAAGGCAATGGCAAACAAAGTCTGCCTAGTAAACGTCGGGATGTGACGTCACCCCATGGGTCAGGAATGACCCGGTGCTTGCACAGGGGACCTTTGCCTTTATTTGTATCCTGCTTGTCTTCTAAGGAGCATAGGTGGGGTTTTCCTGTCCGCCCTCCCCTCCCAAGAATCTTGGGTGGTCGAATAGGCTGACAGAGAGTAGACCAAGGTCATAGAATCTGAACTAAGAGTGATCCCAAATTTTGAAAGATGTCTGGTATGATTCAAACATCCCTGTTTCAGTTTCTCCCTTGTGAGAAAGGAACCTGTGAGTGTATTTTCTCATCGGTTTTCTCACATCATTTGCAATTAGAAGAAGAGTTGGTTTTTATACCCCGATTTTCTCTACCTTTTTAAGGAATCTCAAACCAGCTTACAACCATCTTCCCTTCCCCTCCCCACCTTGTGAGGTAGGTGGGGTTGAGAGAGTTCTGAGAAAACTGTGACCGGCCCAAGGTCACCCAGCTGGCTTCCTGTGGAGGAACGGGGAACCCAGTTCACCACATGAGAGTCCACCACTCATATGGAGGAGTGGGGGAACAAACCCGGTTCTTCCGATTAGAGTTCACTGCTTTTAACCACTACACAACGCTGCCCCACCCCACCCACCCCGTGTTACTTTTACAGTGTTATTGGTTGGGTGTAAGATATAATCGGTGTAAAATGGCATGAGAGAGACCACAACACTAATGTTGACAACATTTGCCACCCAGCAACGGCTTCACCTGTTGCCCCACAAATCTCCCCATCTCTGCCCTCCCCAGGCTCCACCCCCAATATCTCCAGGTATTTCCCAACCCAGAGCTGGTGTCATTACAAACCTGGGGAGGCATTGCCCCCACTGGAAAATCCTGGGGGGAGCTTGAACCCCACTGCCCCCTCATGTTTTTGCCTCTGTCCCATGCTGCTGTAGAAATCTTCTTGAGAAGAGGCAGATGATTTGATCTATGCAAGTTCTGCCCCACCCTTCTTCCAAGGATTATACACGGAGGCCTCTTTCCCCCGTTCTCTACACACCACTCCCTTGTTAGGTAGAACAGTAAGATTTGAGTCCAGTATGAACTTAAAGACCAGCAAGATTTCCAGGGTATGAGGTCTAGAGAGTTGATACAAGTAGGAATGGAGATCCCTGAGCCCTTATATCCCAGTTAGAAGGTGGGAAGGCTTTTGTTAGGTAACAGGTTGAGAGTTGGGGACTGGCCCAATGTGAGCTTCATAGCTGTGGGGGGATTTGAACCCCGGTCTCTCTGGCTGAAGTCCAGCCACTGGGCTCACATTGGCTTTCCCATACATGTGGGAGGTGGTAAGCTCTCCTTCCCTGGAGGTTTTTAAGCAGAGGCTAGATGGCCATCTGTCAGCAATGCTGATTCTATTACCTTAGGCAGATCATGAGAGGGAGGGCATACTTCTGTGCATGGAGGTGTGGTCACTGGGGGCGTGGGGAGGAGGAAGTTGTGAATTTCTTGCATTGTGCAGGGGGTTAGACTAGATGACCCTGGTGGTCCCTTCCCACTCTATGGTTCTATGATTCCAAGAATAAATCCCCTTGGCATGGAAACCCTTGGCCTTTCCCACACAGCCTTTGAAACATGAATTGTGAAATCTCTTCCAAACATGGTGTAGAGTAGGGTAACCAAGCTCAGGGTGGGGGTTGGAAATCTCCCAGAATTACTACTGATCTGCAGACTACCGAGTTCCCCTGGAGAAAATGGCTGCTTTGGAGGGTGGACTGTGGGGCATTAGGCCCCACAAGGGGAGCACACCAGAACATATCCATTAGAAAAGTCTCTGCACCTGTAAAGCAAGAGGATTTGAGTAGGGTTGCCAGGTTCCTCTTCTCAACCGGTGGGAGAATTTGGGGGGCGGAGCCTGAAGAGGGAGGGGAGGGACTTCAATGCCATAGAGTTCAATTGCCAAAGCAGCCATTTTTCTCCAGGCGACCTGATCTCTATCGGCTGGAGATCAGTTGAATTAGCAGGACATCTGCTACTACCTGGCAGTTGGCAACCCTAGATTTGAGAGAGTGTCCGACATAGGACTTTAATAATCACATCTAGTGTATCTTATTGTTTGTAAATAGTTGATCTAAATGTTGTAATTTTGGCATTAATATATTTTTGCATTTTGTCATACCCCTTGTGTATATTGGTTTCTGTGTATGATTTTGTACTAAGTACCTGGTGGTTGGCAACTCCACTGGAATTACAGGTGACCTGTAGACTACAGACATCAGTTCCACTCAAGAGGGAAGACTCTGTGGTATTACACCCTGCCCTTCCCAGGCTTCACCCCCAAATCTCCAGGAATTACCCAGCCCAAAGTTGGCAAACTTAAAGCTACCAACTAACATGGCTACCCTTGGATTCTTTCGATGGGAGCCCAGGACAGTTCAATAGACTGCCTTCTAGGGTGTTTGTAGGGTTGCCAGCTCTAGGATGGGAAGTACCTGGAGATTTTTGGGGCGGAGCCTGAGGAGGGTGGGGTTTGGGGAGGGGAGGGACTTCAATGCCATAGAGTTCAATTGCCAAAGAGGCCATTTTCTCCAGGTGAACTGATCTCTATTGGCTGGAGATCAGTTGTAATAGCATGAGATCTCCAGCCGCCACCTGGAGGTTGGCAACCCTGGATGTTTGGGAAGAGTCCAATCTCATGAAATGTGCACATGCCATTGGATCTCCATAGGGAATCAACTGGGCCTCTGGCTGTGCCAAAGGCTTTCAGTTCCCCTCTCCCTTCCAAATGTAACTGATCACCAAACATGAAGCTGGGCAGCAATTTAAAGAAGGCCTGGCTGGCTGGTGCCTTTGCGTTGCATCTCTGGGTAGAAGGCTGAGGTTGGTTCCCCGTTCCCAGTTTGTTCCCAGTTCCTTATTCACATTTCCTGTTCCTGAATGTTATTGAGGACAATTTAAAAGCTCTGCACCCCAAAACAAAGTTGGGACCACCACCACATATCATACACCCTCACATTCAGGGGACTGGGCCCTCCGAGGGGGCATGTGCTGGGTCCTGGTCCAAAGTCCGGTTGTTGTGCCAGCTGTTCCCAAGTGGGCTGCCCCCAGGACAAATGCACACACAGACACTGAGGCTCAGCTACACCCCGAAAAAATGTTTAGACCACCCCACATTACATATCCCTACACTCCAGAGACCATCCCTTGCAAGAAGACATACTGTGGTGCCCAGTCCAAACTAGGGTTGCCAGGTCCCTCTTCACCACCGGCGGGAGGTTTTTGGGGTGGAGCCTGAAGAGGGTGGGTTTTGGGGAGGGGAGGGACTTCAATGCCATAGAGTCCAATTGCCAAAATGGCCGTTTTCTCGAGGGGAACTGATCTCTATCGGCTGGACATCTGTTGTAATAGTAGGAGATCTCTAGCTGTTACCTGGAGGTTGGCGACCCTAGCCCAAACACTGGTTCTGGCACCACTGGCTTCTTTTTGGGTGTTCCCCCCACCCGAAACAGCCTCTTTCTGTGTGTGTGTGGGGGGGGGCTTCCTGTGACACATGACATCTATCACTCCTCAGAGCCATCTAAGTGTGCTCCCTCTTGCCACTGCCTATGCTATTTGTCATCGTTCTTTTGCAACTGAGCATTTCACACATCTTCGCATCTCTGTTTTCTTTACCGCAGTGGTTCTTTTCACCTTTTTTTGCTTGCCCTGTGGTTTCCTGCTTGCCGGTTATTCGGGCGACAGAAGAGAAACAGGCATGAGCAGAGAGAAACGAGAGCTGTCACCCCTCGCCTGTTCACAGAGCCCTCGGAGCAGGTGTTTGCGTTCCTGCTTTGAAATCGGCCTGTTGGCAGAGAGGCGGTGATGGAGGGAGGGGGGCATCCATGGTGAAAGGCAAGCCGGCCTCGATCCGAGTGCAAGTAGTCAAGTACTGAATTTACTCAGTGGTGTGCTACTGAAATTAAGTTTGGGGAAGGGGATAGATTTGAAAATGGCCATGTGTTAAATTACAGACCAGTCATACCTGTAGATACACATGAAGCTGCCTCATACTGAATCAGACTCTTGGTCCATCCAAGTCAGGATTGTCTACTCAGACCGGCAGCGGCTCTCCAGGGTCTCAGGATGAGGCCTTCCCTGTCACCTACTTGCCTGGTCCCTTTAACTGGAGACTCCAGGGATTGAACCTGGGCCCTTCTGCGTGCCAAGCAGATGCTCTACCACGGAGCCACAGCCCCTCCCCAACCTCCAGGTAGGACCTGGAGATCTCCCAAAATGACAACTGATCTCCAGACTACAGAGCTCAGTTCCCCTAGACAGCTTTGGAAGGTGGACTCTATGGTATACCATAGTCTAGGAGAATCTGAAGTCCTTGCAGCCCTAGTTGGAACTGGACATGGGATCGGTGGAATGCAAAGCTTGGAAACTGGCTTTCACTTTTATTTGAAAGTTTTGTTTTCTGAAGGTATTAATAAATTTCTGTCTCCTCCGCGGTCAGATCTTTATGTTTCACATTAGCTGTCCAAATGTGAATCCAAACTTTCTTTTTTTAGAGCTGTCCCCTTTGTCCCTCCTGTCTATTGGCCCACGGGCTGCTAGACTATCCCTAGGCGGAGCACTGCAGGCAGTAGCCCAGGAGTCCCCAGCATGGTGCCTGTGGGCACTGTGGTGCCTACCGATACCTTCATGGCGCCCACCAAGTGTTTTCAGGAAGTGGGTGGGGCCAGATGGGGCCTTTGTGCAGAAGGGCTTCTGATTGGCCATTGGAGATATGATTGGCTGTGCAGAAAATAAGTTTTCAAACAAGATGTCCATTTTAAAAGGCATCCTGTTAAACAGAGCTTCTGCCTGAAATGTTGAAGAGTTACTATTAGAGTTATGCATGACCCAGGTTCAATCCCCAGCATCCCCAGTTAAAGGGACTAGGCAGGTAGGTGATGTGAAAGATCTCTGCCTGAGACCCTGGAGAGCAGCTGCAAGTCTGAGTAGACAATACTGACTTTGATGGACCAAGGGTCTGATTCAGTAGAAGGCAGCTTCATGTGTTCATGTGTTCAGAGTTGCCAACCTCCAGGTAGTAGCTGGAGATCTCCTGCTATTACAACTGATCTCCAGCGGATAGAGATCAGTTCACTGGGAGAGAATGGCTGTTTTAGCCATTGGACTCTATGGCATTGGAGTCCCTCCCCTCCCCAATCTCCTCAGGCTCCGCCTAAAAAACCTCCTGCTGGTGGCTAAGAGGGACCTGGCAATCCTAGATCTGATTCAGTATAAGGCAGCTTCATCTGTTCATGTGATCATTGCTTTCTGGCTTGATCTGTGTTTGTATTCCCAAGCGAATAACAGCAACATTTACCATCCAAATAAGCCTGCACAGCCTCTGCTCTGCTAAAAAAAAGCCCCTCTTAACCACAGCTATATATAGTTTGAGCTTTACAAAAATGTGCCGAGACACAAAATACTGCACAAATGAGTTGAAATTTCCATAAGTTAAGCCCATTCGCAAAATGGGGAGAATTTTCTCTGCTAGTTACTGGCAGCTGTGAATAGCACTGGAAACTGGCTTTGCAGTGGCTTTTTTTTTCTTAGGATGTACTGCCGACTCCGTTCTAAGCTGTTTATTGCTGATGCAAATTTGCTAGAAACTTTTTTTAAGTATGTAAGCTGAGGCCCAAACTGTGCGTTGTACTGAGAATCAGTGATTAGGTTATCCTTCAACCTTAAAAGAAGCTGCGGAACAGAAGACTGTTAAGAGACATCATAAGCCTCCCTCACACCATGTAGGTGAAACCCAAACATTACATGAAAGGAAGGGCCTAACTCCAGATTAGGCTTTTTCCTAGGGTTGCCAACCTCCAGGTACTAGATGGAGATTTCCTGCTGTTACAACTGATCTCCAGCCAATAGAGATCAAGTTCCCCAGAAGAAAATGGCAGCTTTGGCAATTGGACTCCATGGCATTCAAGTCCCTCCCCTCCCCAAACCCCACCTTCCTCAGGCTCTGCCCCAAAAATCTCCAGGTATTTCCCAACCTGAAGCTGGTGAACCTACTGGGGGAGGGTGTGGAGGCAGGAGGATAGGCAGAACCAGGAGGATAGGCAGGCAGGCGTGTTCACACACAGCCATGCATTTTTGCAAGCAACCCATTGAGCACTCACAAATACCCATTAAACAAGTTTTTGGTGGGGGATGCTCTGAAAAATGAGAACAATTCCAGGTCAAGCATGGGGATCTTTGCCTATCACTAATGAGGCTGGGCCATAATCAGGGTCACCCAGAGATCATCAGACAAGTGACAGCATAGGAAGCAGGGTTTCCATTCTCCAGGTGGGGACTGGAGATTTCCCAGAATTACAACGGATCTCCAGACTACAGAGAACCTGGGAGAAAATGGCCCTTTGGAGGATGGACTCTATGGCATTATACCCCACTGAGGTCCCGCCCCTCCCCAAACCCCAACCTCCGGAGTCTCTACCCCCAAAATCTCCAGGAATTTCCTAACCTGGAGCTGGCAACACTAATTAAGGAAGACTAGCCAGAAAAGGCTTATCCCTAGACTTGCCAACCTCCAGGTTGTGGCTGGAGATCCACCCTGAAGCTGGCATCCTATCCCTCTCCATTCCTGCCTGGGGAAAGGCAGGATTATGGAAGTAGAAACACACGTTTTCATTTGTCTTAAATCTTTTTTTTTTTTTTTGCAGACTACCAAGGTACGTACAGTAGATAGCAACACAGATATTTCATTCACATTAAACTGTATGTCAGAGAATCACTGGGTTTATTATAAGAAAAATAAAACATGTTTTTTAATATATAAATTAATTCCATCAGGAATTTTAAATTAACAGTCCAACACTTCACAGTATTTTTGCCAGGTACAAAAAAAATGAACACAACACGCTGTTTAATATCATCTATCAAGGCTACTATTTAAGGAAGTTCCCTTGCCCTGCTCTGTGCCACGTGTGTTTGCCCGAGTGACCCATTCTGCCCGCTGTCTGACCATTAGGAATGAGCGATGGCCAAGCACCGATCTGTCCTCTTAAATACTGGTTCTGGGGTCTTGCGGTCTCAGATTCCATTAAAGGGGACTTTACATGAAGCAAATAATAATCAATCCCATTCTCTCGTAAGCAGTAAGGAGTTTGTAGACAGATGTGCCGGTATGTGGGGGAGCTGTGATTTTGGAATTACTTCTCCAAATCTCAGCCATTAAACATGGTCATGCCCGCAAGCTTTGTAAGAGTAGAAGCATTCGTAGATAGGCCTGACAATGTAGCTATGATGGTTAAATAGAACCTCCAGCATCAGAGGAAGTATACCTCTGAATATCCATGGCCACCAGGAGACCACAGGGGGCGGGAACTGCTGACATCATGCAGTACTTATGGGCCTTCTGCAGGCATCTCCTTGGCTATGACAGTAAACAAAATGCTAGATTAGCTCTTTGGTTTGTTCCTTCAGGGATCCTTTCTGTTCTAAGAGGCAGATCAGAAATAAGATTGCCAACTTCCTAGAGAGAGAGAAAAAAGTCGTGTCCCTTCAACAGAGGCTTAAGGGGATGTTCTTTACCAGTTGCCCTGACCTGGATGGTCCAGGCTAACCCAATTTCATCAGATCTTGAAAGCTAAGCAGGGTTGGCCCTGGTTAGTACTTAGATGGGAGATCACCAAGGAAGTCCAAGGTTGTTACAGAGAGGCAGGCTATCATCTCTTGCCTTGAAAACCCTACCTACAGAGTCGCCATAAACCCTATTAAAACAATAGCACCAATAACAATTGTTCTGCTAAAAGGGGTATGAAGATATCATACTGGACATGTCAAGAATGCTTTCAAGATCTGGCATAGTAGTCTTTTCCGTCTTTCCTTCTCTTCCTCCATTCTCATAAATAGGTACATAAATGTTAGTAACATGGTCTTATTGATAATGGGAAATAATTCTCCTTCCAGATGTAAGACATTTAAGAAATGGTCGATTTTGTCTCCATCCAATGCTCTTAAGCGGCCCTGAGATGCATTTGGATCTAAACTGTGTCATATGGATGGGGATCTCCAAGGCTGTTATAACCACTGCTTTGGGTGGTAACATCCCTGACCATGGTCAATACATTACATGTGATCTTGGGAACTGTATGGAGAGTCTGGGGTATTCTTCAAGTATAAATGTGACTTGAGGAATTATCACCTGAAGAAAGAACAACAACACTGGCTTTGTGTCACTTTTAGATAGAGCCTCTGCTTTGCAGGAACAAGGTTCCAGGTTCAATCCATGGCATCTCCATGGACCAGGCAGTAGGTGATGGGAAAGACCTCTGCCTGAGACCCTGGGGAGCCACTGCCAGTTTGAGTAGACAATAGTGACCCTGACGGACCAATGGTCTGATTCACTATAAGGCAGCTTCATGTGTGTTCAGTAGAATCAGGGGATATGTGCAAGCAAAAGGTGACATTGGGCAACCAATCAAGTCATTAAAGGCAACCAATATGTCCATCGGCAAGGGCTCTGAAGTTTTAGGGTTGGGGTTAGGGTTAGGAGTTTGAGCCCATGGCGTTACATTAAACCATTTCAGAAAGTACTCCAACATTCATGCTGGGCCACTGCTCTGTGTGGGGCCATTCGTTTTCCCATAGTGTGCGTTATGGAGCTGGATGCTGTCTTGTAAGTCTTGCCTTGAAAGTCTCCTTCGGAACTCATCTGTTGTAAAGTAATAAATGACTGGGTCGAGGCAAGAATTTAGACTGGCGATACACAAGGCTATTGGGTGGAATATCAAAATCACCTGTCGAGCATAACAGTCTTTGATTATTTTGGCTTTCACAAAGAAGTCTAAAGGGAAGCTGATGTGGTAAGGGACAAAGCAAATCAGAAATACCACAGCACAAGTTAAGATCATCTTCAATGCTTTCTTTTTCTCTCCAAGGTCTTGAGAAAGGGAACTATTTTCTCTTAGAGATAAGGCAGTCTTCCATGTACAATACAGAATGATCAGCAAAGGGGTTACAAACCCAACCAGTTCTCCAAGGGTCATCATGGTGACAGTGACGGTATTATCGACAGCCTTGACTGGAAGATCCACAAAGCATTTGTTGCTGTTGTGTGTCTCATTAGAGGTAAGTCGTAGGAGAGGGAAAGGCAAACAACCTGCACAGACGACGATCCACCCAACAATGCTGATGTACACATCATAGATGCGCTTGCAGTTGTTGAACTTAAAGGGGTACATGAGGAACAAAAAACGCCTCACGCTGATGCATACTAAGAAGTAGATGCTGGCGTACATGTTGACGTATTTAAGGTAGAAGCAAAACATGCAGACCCCTTTGCCAAAGTGCCAACTTTCTGATAGGTAATAGAAAATTCTGAGAGGCAAGGATAAAACTTGTGCTAAATCTGCAATTGCAAGGTTGATCATAAAAATGACTGCTCGTTTTGTTTCTTTCATGTACCCGTAAAACACCCAGAGTGCCAGAATGTTCCCAATCAGTCCAGGAACCAAGATGATCGTGTACACGATGGCGTAGAAGCGCTTTGAAAAGTCATTCTCTCCATTGCAGTCTGAGCCATTCGTTGCCATGTCGGTTTCCATATAGTACCGAGGGGTCAGTGCCAATGGAAATGTAATTGACGAAAGATTCTGCTACCTTGAAATTTCACAGAGGGGAAATAAGGACACGGGGCATCTTGGGAAGCTGCCAATGGAAGATCTGCTTGGTGTCCACCTGTTTTGCATTTTCCCGAGGTTGTGGGGAACTGACAGCCTGTCCAAGTCAAGGTATCCTTGGAGATAAATTTAAGGAGAGAAAAGTCTTTCTTTCAGTGCTTGTTAGCATTTGTTCCTGTAAAAGTTGTTCTAAAAGCACACATAAGAAGGATGTCCTTCAGCTTTTCTCAGCAGCTTATTTAGTACAGTTTTTTTCTCATTCTTTTCGACCACTGCAGTTAGATTTTGGAAGAAGCTGTATCACAGATTAGAAATCCTCCACTCTTCTAGTTGCTCATGGGCTTTCCAAAGTGGGTTGGCTCGAGGCCCAGATATACCAAGCTGCATATGATGGAGGAGATGATGAATGAAGCAAGCATTATCCAGTGTGTTGGACCGGTAATGACAGGAGGGCTTTCTGTTCCATTGAGAGTGCCTCCTTCACAGCTAGTTTTCTCAGCCAGTGATGGTTGTGCACCTACAATGGTAGAGACAAACACAAATTTACTTGGCTTCTTTACAGAAATCAAAACCAGACCTTATCTCCAGCTGATAAGAGATCAGTTCACCTGGAGAAAATGGCCACTTCGGCAATTGGACTCTATGACATTGAAGTCCCTCCCCTCCCCAAATCCCACCCTCCTCAGGCTCCGCCCCAAAAATCTCCAGGTATTTCCCAACCTGATGCTGGCAACCGTCGCTCCAACCAATAAATCTCATTCATCACTTGCTTGCCCATTCACCTACTTGGGAGAAGTCGTTCTGGTTCGATTCACAGCCTGCTTGGATTTTCACTGTCTTGAATAATCTATCGTCTGTAGACTGATGACTGGCTACTCCAGATCATTTAAAAATCTTAAATAGCATAGATTTAGCGCATTTGGGGGATTCCTCTGCTGACTTCCCTCCATCATGAGTAATCTCCGTTTATTCCTAACTCTGCTTCCTGTTATTTAACCAGTTCCTGTCTTCCTCTCCCATGAATGCTAAATTTACCCAACAGCCCTAAGGGTAGAGTTTCCAGCTCCAGGTTGGGAAATACCTAGAGATTTTGGGGGCGGAGCCTCAGGAGGGCAGGGTTTGTGGAGGGACTTCAATGCCATAGAGTCCAGTGGCCAAAGCGGCCATTTTCTCCAGGGGAACTGATCTCTATCGGCTGGAGATCAGTTGTAACAGCGGGAGATCTCCAGGCACCACCTGGAGGCTGCCGCCAACCCTACCCAGATCCTAGTCCGACACTCTGCCATGGAAACTTGCTGGGTCAGTTGCACACTCTCAACCTAACCTACCTCAAAGGGCTGATGCGGCCTCCATGAGGACACTGCCCCCATTTTTAAAGTCATTTTAAAAGGCCATGAAGCGGCCATGCAGCCCTCTTGTCCCCTGTCTGTGGCTTTTCTAGTGCAGAAAATAATGGAGTCATGGAGGACGGGTCTATCAGCGGCTACTAGCCATGGTGACTAAAGGAAACCTCTATGTTCAGAGGCAGTAAACCTCTGAATCCCAATTTCTCCCATACCCCCTTCTTGGTCCTTTCATTGTATTTTCTTACAATACATAATTATGATACCTGCACACATAGTATATAAGAGACTTATCCTAACCAGTATTACAACAAGAACCTATTATACCAGATGTTTGAGTAATTGGGAATAAAATTTACAACATATACACATGCCTGGTTGGGTTTGAACTGTTTGTATTTGTATTCATTGATGTATTTCTGTAAATGTGTGCAGGCTTAAGAAAAGGTTTTAATTAACCACTTATGAAGGCCCCATAGGCCGAAATGCGTTTGGTATGTGGTTACAGTTATCAACCTCAGGAAATGCCATTGTGCTATTTTAATGCTTTTAAATAATTTTAACTTTTACATAGCACTTCTAATAAATTATACTTTCAGTATTTATACATAGACTTATATATATTTTCCTTTCACCCAACCTTGGGTACCCAGGAATTCACCCCCTCCCCACAGGATATAGTGATGGTCACTAGCATGGAGGGCTTTAGAAGATTCACGAAGAATGAGTCTATCAGTGGCTACCATCCATGGTGACTAAAGGGAACCTCCATGTTCAGAGGCAGTAAACCTCTGAACACCAGTGTCAGGATGCAACATCAGGGGAAGACCTCAGCCTCTGTGTCCTGTTGTTGGACCTCTTGGCTGGCAACTGTGTGAGACAGGGTTAGGGTTGCCCAGATCTGGGTTGGGAAATACCTGGAGATTTTGGGGGTGGAGCCTGGGGAGGATAGGGTTTATGGAGGGGAGGAACATCAGCAGGGTATGATACCCTAGAGTCCACCCTACAAAGCAGCCATTTTCTCCATGGAAACCAATCTTGGCTGCCCGGAGATTGATTGTAATAGGGGGAGATCTCCAAACCTGAACAGGTTGCTGGAGGAGATGGACCACTGGTCTGATCCAGCAGGGCGCCTATTCTTATGAAACAGCTGATGAGGGATAGGGCGCTGTCCTTCTGGTGGCCATGAGGACACCATCACATCGAATTTGGGCCTTACAGGTATCTACACATATGCATATGGAATTTGAACTCAGGTCTTCCTGACCTTAGTCAATACTCTAACCATTATATTCCATTGTCTTTGTGAAACTATGCTGTGTCTCATGGAATTCTGAGTAAGATTGCTCTATGTGATCAGAATGAGAAATAATGTGATCAACTGCCAGTATGGAAATTTCACACAGTACCTCTTGAAGTTAAAAATAAGTACGGGCATTTTCGACCAAGCAACAATGGAAAATCCAGCAAAGTGCTATATTAAGCATGTGGGGGGATTTTTTTTTATTCACCATTCGTTAAGTTTATATATAGATAGATATTAAGTCTTACACAGACTGTTATCAGTGTGTATAGCTCAGAGGTGTTGAACTCATTTGTTACGAGGGCCGGATATGGCATAAATGTCACTTGGGTTGCCAGCTCTGGGTTGGGAAATACCTGGAGATTCTAGGGATGGGTGGAGCCTGAGGAGGGTGGAGGTATACCTTCATTGAGGTATACTGCCATAGACTCCACTATGGCATTAAAGACAAAGTGGCCATTTTCTCCAGGTGAACTGATCTCTGTTGCCTGGAGATCAGTTGTAATCCCAGGAGGTCTCCAGCCACCACCCAGAGGCTGGTAACTCTACCAAACTGCATCACATCTGCCCTTTTTTGCATACATGATGGCGAAAAGGAGGATGATTAGGGGAAGCTACACAGTGAGCGAAGCGGGAACAGTGCCATTCTGACCTGTTTCCACCTCACTTGCAGTGGGAGATGATGTGACCCATATCGATAACTCGCCATGACCTCCTCTGCTTCATTTTCTCCCGCACCCCCTTCTCGGTCCTTTCATTGTATTTACTTACAACACATAATTAACTGCATTAATTCACTCCCACAGGATATAATGATGGTCACTACCATGGAAAGCTTTAGAAGATTAATGGAGAACTTGTCTATCAGTGGACGCCTGCCAAGGTGACTAAATGGAGCCTTCACATCCAGAAGTAGCAAACATCTGAATGCCAGTGCTAGTAGGCAACATCTAGACAAGCTGTATGGTGTAGTGGTTAGAGTGTCAGACTAGCGTCTAGGAGACCAAGGATCGAATCCCCAAGCTGACATGGAAGCTTGCTGGGTGACCTTGAGCCAGTCACACTCTCTCAGCCTAACATACTTCACAGGATTTTTGTGAGGACAAAATGGAGGACAGGAGAACGATATAAACTGCTTTGGGTCCCCACTGGGGAGAAAGTTGGAATGTAAGTGAAATAAATAAATAGATCTAGGGGAGCCTGCCCTATGTTGGCTCTTCAGGAGCATCTGGTTGGCCACTATGTGAAACAGGATGCTGGACTAGATGGGTCACTGGTAGGGTTGCCAGCTCTGGGTTGGGAAATACCTGGAGATTTTTGGGGCGGAGCCTGAGGAGGGTGGGGTTTGGGGAGGGGAGAGACTTAAGAACATAAGACTTAAGTGCCATAGAGCCCAGGTGCCAAAGTGGACATTTTCTCCAGGTGAACTCATCTCTAATAGGAGATCTCCAGCTAGTACCTGGAGGCTGGCAGCCCTTAACCACTGGTCAGATCCAGCACAGCTGCCCTCATAGTCTACACTGCAGTTATTAAATTTTACTGCTATGTGTGATAGGTGCTTCACTGTAATTCATGCTCTCTGAATGTCATGATGACAAATGGATACTGACATCTGCAGTTTAGGGCTTGGTAAAAGCCAAGGGACGCGAGCCGTTTGGCCCTTTAAAAAATCAGAGCGAGAGAGAGGAATGCAGAATTTATAGCTGACTATTCCATGAGTCATTAAAGACGGTTGCTTAATAATTCACAATGGTATCTCTTAAGACTTGCAGAGGTGAATCCAAGGTGAAATCCTCTGGGGGTTAAAGAAGGAAGAGCTGAGTTGCCTTTATCGTTGCAGAACAGACAGAAATTCAACAGGGGGACTTTCTCCAAAGAAATGGTGCAAAGACAGGCAAAACTGCATCTGTTGAATTTCTGGCTGTCTTACAGCGGTTGAAGGTACAGGAGACAAATGCTGGCTTAGATGACTTTAAAACAGTGGTTCCCAAACTTTGCGGGCCACCGCCCCCTTGGTTCCACAAACTCAACCCCAGTGCCCCCTATAAAAAGCATTATTCAAAATAGGGGTTTGCATGACTCACTAAAGAAGATAATAACAATAAAGTTTAAAAATAGCAACAATTAATTGCACATCTATTCAAAATCAAATTAAAACTTTTTAGTTGAAATGTATTCAACAAAACTGATGAACTTGATCCAGTGGTACCAGCTCTTCAAAATCTGGGGAAAAATTCTGATAGTTTCCACCAAATTTGCCAGCATGGTGCATAGCTTGCACCATGTAAAATGTATTGTAAATCAGTGAACAACACAGAATAGAATAGAATCATAGAGTTGGAAGGGACCACCAGGGTCATCTAGTCCAACCCCCTGCACAATGCAGGCATTTCACAACTACCTTCCCCACACACACCCCAGTGACCTCTACTCCATGCCCAGAAGATGGCCAAGATGCCCTCCCTCTCATGAACTGCCTCTCATGAACTGCCTAAGGTCATAGAATCAGCATTGCTGACAGATGGCCATCTAGTTGAAGGGGCCCACCTCTAGCACCACCCTGCTGCCCTCTTAGTGCCCCCTAGGTAATCCCACCGCCCCCAGGGGGTGGTACTGCCCACTTTGGGAACCATTGCTTTAAAAGTAGATTAGGCAAACTCATGGAGTTAAAGGCTACCAGTCCCTATTACCCATGATGGCTAAATGGAACCTCCTTGTTCAGAGGTAGTATTATAAGATTGCTAGCTCTGGGTTGAAAAATACCTGGAGATTTTGGGGTGGAGCCTGAGGAGGGTGGGCTTTGGGGAGGGGAAGGACTTCAATGGGGTATAATGCCATAGTCCACCCTCCTAAGCAGCCATTTTATCCAGGTGAACTGATATCTATTGCCTGGATAACAGTTGTAATCCCATGAGATCTCCAGCCACCACGCAGGAGATTGGCAACCCTGCTCCACACACAGTGCTCTTCCTAGTGCTTATCTGGTAGAAGCAGGTTAATGGACAATATTTTCTACATCTGTGGAACCCCTCAATGTTTAATTCCTCAGGTTTTCTGTGTCTGTGCTCTGCCCCCTCCTTCTGCTACTCTAATGATAGGCACAAACCAATCAAGCTTGGTATTAAAAGGCGAAGTTGAGTGATTTCTTTTTTTAAAAAAATCTGTCCTATCCTCGAATGCTCAGAATGGGAGACAGTATCTAAAACAATTTAAAGATGGCATTGTAAATCAACATTGCACTAGTTCTTCATATAGGGTGGCCAAGTCCCTCTTCGCCACCGGCAGGAGGTTTTTGGGACACAGCCTGAGGAGGGCTGGGTTTGGGGAGGGGGAGATCTCCAGCTAGTACCTGGAGGTTGGCAACCCTATCTTCATGCCTCCAATGAAAAGGACCGATTAAAACATTTAAACGCATGTGAAGTCTACCACATGGCATCGCCATGGCAGTGTTCCACATGAGAGGTGTCACATTTAAAAGCTCCCCCCCCCCCTTAGTTTATTGTCCTAATTGCAGACAGTGGGCGAAAATGCACGGTCGCTTTAGCCTCCTTTACTCCCTGTTTCAGCCAGGATTCAGCCAGGATCGAACACACGTTCGGCAAAACGCATGTGTTCGATCCTGGCTGAATCATGGCTGAAACAGGGAATAAAGGAGGCTAAAGCAACCGTGCGTTTTCGCCCAGTATGTCCAGATCAGCACTGTTCATCTACAGTGATCCTGATCCCAGACACCCTTGGGGAGATGAAACTCTTCTTTGGTCAACATCTGGGTGAAGAGTCTTTTCAGCATCATGACCAGTGCATTATTATGTATTGGATTTGAACACATGAAGCCTTATTCTGAATCAGACTCTTGGTCCATCAAAGTCAGTATGGTCTACTCAGACGGGCTGACAACATCCTGTTTTCAGCCTTTCTGAACTCACTTGCCAGCAGCATTTATACTCGCACGCACACACACACAATTTTTATTTTTATTTTAAAGAGACAACATTTAACGTTTTATCTTGTCTTTTCTTAAGGCTGGGCATCTATAGATATTGGAGTAAACAAAAATATATATACAAATATATAATAACCAGAATTGCCATACTCTTCTGGCAGCCTTTCCTAATTGTGGTATTGCGTATTGCCCAAAATTCATCCTGCAGGTGCACAGAAAACATCTCCTCTCCCTCTTTTGATGCTGTGTTGTTTGGCTACTTTGTTCCCTTCATTTTTTTACACTTAAAAACAGCCAGTACTTGTCTTCTTTGGGAAAGGATCCTATCTGCTCATCCCATGTTTACAATGTGAACCCCCTGGGATGAGGGAAAGTGAGTTTACAGCTAGATCAGATGCATTTGCATCTTCTCATGAGGAACTCCCCCCCCCCCCAAAAAAAAGACCACATTTAGGTAAAGGACATTTTAAAAAACGAAAAGGAAGATTCCCCTACCTTTGCAAATTTCTCTCGGGGCTTCTGCACTGAATCCTGCAAGCTCTTGATAACCAGCCACTTGACAAAGGCGTTAATTGCTCGTTTCCAGCTTAATATAGAAAACAAAACTGCGACCGCAGCCAAGACCAGAAGCTCTAGTGGTAAAAACTGTCAGAGCGCTTCTGAAAAGCAGTTGCTCCTCAGCACATAGCGCATTAACTTTTTCCAGGAGGCAGCGCACTTCGTGATTGGTGATGGGATGTGGTCGTTTTTACAGGAGAGCATCGGTGCCTGTGCAACACCACCTTTCGAGGTTCATGCCTCACCAGAAGAGGTGGAAAGCGGATGTTTCTATCTATAGGCTGGTGTCCTGCTCTCAGAGTGGGAGCTGCTTTTGTGAGGGTCGATAATGTGGCTTGTTATTTCGCATCAGCCCAGGCTGGTAAACCACAGGGATCGGCCGATCCATATCACTGGTAATAGCATGCCTCCCAGCATTGCCCAGATGAAAACAGGGACACCCTAATAACAACAACACATGATCACCGCCCCAGGCCTCCCCATCACCCTCCCCAGGAGGCTCTGTAGCCAGTCCAAACTGTAGCCTGCTTTCCTTTAAAAACAAAGAGCATGTTTGTTCTTTGGTTTAAAGACCACATGACATCATTGCTTTGCTTTAAGGACCAGATGACATCATTGCTGGACAATAGGATGGATGACAAATTGCTGGACAATCCCGGGTTAGCCACGGGCTACACGTTGTGAAAACAAGCACAAAACCAGGAAATTAAAAATATGAAATTAAGCCATTTGATCCTTGCACATACTGTCTCTTCTTCAAAACACAACTGGCATTCACAGCGAGACATGGGCATTTTCCTTTTCGCTCGTCCCTCCTTCCCTTCCTCCCCCCTCTCTACAGTTCCCAGTCTCCAGGTACTAGCTGGAGATCACCTGCTCTTACAACTGATCTCCAGCCGATAGAGATCAGTTCACCTGGAGAAAATGGCCGCTTTGGCAATTGGACTCTATGGCATTGAAGTCCCGCCCTCCTCAGGCTCCACCCCAAAAACCTCCTGCTGGTGGCAAAAAGGGACCTTGCAACCCTACCCCTCCCTCATACACACACACACAGCCTTTCATTACTCCATGGGCTATACTGTCTCCCCTTAGAATTAACATGGGGGGGGGCTTTGATTGCTTATTAGGCCCTTTGGCCGTCTCGATGATCTAATAATGAGCACCATTGGTTTGTTTTTATTTAAACTGATGTTTTACTTAAATTGATGTTTACTGTTCTGATGTTTTATTAACTTAATGTCGATGGGGCTAATTGCTGTTTATTTTCTATATTGTCATTTTAGTGTATTCATTATATAAATTACCAACTCCTGCTATCACAACTGATCTCCAGCCGATAGAGATCCGTTCACCTGGCGAAAATGGCCACTTTGGCCATTGGACTCTATGGCATCAAATTCCCTCCCCAAACCCTGCCCTCCTCAGGCTCCACCCCAAAAACCTCCCGCCGGTGGTGAAGAGGGAACTGGCCACCCTCCCACCCCGGCTCTCTAATAGTCTACTCTCTGGCGAGGCTTCCAGTCTGCTGCTTCTGGACTACGGAAGATGCTTAGATGTGTGGATGGACCGGTGGGGCCCTTTCTGCCTTTGCCCTGTCCAGAAATGCTGTGAAGATCCCATGAGAGGTCTCATGAGGCCCTGAAATCAAGCTCTAGCTGCAGAAGGCAGCTTGGTTGCTTTTGCACAAAGAGGCCCTGTATTCAAAACTGAGCAAAACGGCATTCAAAACGGAAGGAGCTGCAGCAGCTAAAAAGGCAAATGTGATCTTGGTCGACATCACAGAAGTATAGGGTCCAGATCACGCAAAGTGATGGTATCACTTTACTCTGCTCTGGATAGACCTCACCTGGAGTACTGTGTTCAGTTTTGGGCACTGCAATTTAAGAAGGATGTAGACAAGCTGGAACATGTCCAGAGGAGGGCAGCAAAGATGGGGAGGGGTCTGGAGACCAAGTCCCATGAAGAAAGGCTGAAGGAGCTGGGTATGTTTAGCCTGAAGAGGAGAAGACTGAGAGGGGATATGATAACCACCTTCAAGTACTTGAAGGGCTGTCATGTAGAGGAGGGTGTTTTTCTGTGGCCCCAGAAGGTCGGACCAGAACCAACGGGTTGAAATTAAATCAAAAGAGTTTCCATCTAGACACTAGGAAGAATGTTCTAACAGTCAGAGCAGGTTTTCAGTGGCACAGGCTTCCTCGGGAGGTGGTAAGTGCTCCTTCCCTGGAGGTTTTTAAGCAGAGGCTAGAAGGCCATCTGTCAGCTACACTGATTCGATGACCTTAGGCAGATCCTGAAAGGGAGGGCCCCTTGGCCATCTTCTGGGCATGAAGTAAGGGTCACTGGGGTGTGTGGGGGGGAGGTAGTTGAGAATTTCCTGCAGTGTGCAGGGGGGTTGGACTAGATGACCCTGGTGGTCCCTTCCAACTCTATGATTCTGTTCTAGGATTCCTGCAGAGGAGGCCAGTTCCCGTTGCTCTGCTGTTCCCTCAGAGATGGGAAAGGCGTTTCGAGAGCAGTGGTGGTGACTTGTAACGTAGCGGCCCCTTTTTGTTCCTTGTGGTTTGCATAGGGTGAGTTTTTAATGTGCTTTTCTTAGACTCTTGAGGCCAAAGGAGCCAGGGCTTTGAACGTCTTGCTGTGGTGGGCAAAGGTGCTTCTCCTGACCGGCTTTCCTTGTTAAAACGACAAAAGCCCGGTTTTACTCCTTCTTTCTAAGTGGGTATAAATTATTGACTATGCACATTGAGCTGGATACCGCAGGTGCTTTCCGCGAAGGCGAGGGCATTTTCCTCCAGCTACAGGAGGTGCTTTATAAAGAGATTTCCTGGAATGAGCTGGAGCAGAGTACTCAAGAGTGCACCATCCTCAGCTCCCGAACCTCACTCCAAAGGCTACAGCTGCACAGAAAGAGTTGCCAGCCTCCAGGTGGGGGCTGGAGACCTTCCAGAATTTAAATGAACTCCAGAGGAGAGATCAGTTCCCCCGGAGAAAATGGCTGCTCTAGAGATGGGACTGTATGGCATTATATTTCCCTGAGGTCCCTCCCCAGGCTTTACCTCCCAAATCTCCAGGAATTTCCCCGCCTGGAGCTGGCAGCCCTCAGATGTAATACTGCTGGCGAGAGACTCTTCAAGGCCACCAAAGATCGTCTGGGCTTGACAAAAATGAGCATTTCAAGGCGTTTGGATGTTAGACCAGGAGATGAGGGGCTTGCAAAGTCCAAGGAGAAAGGGGACCCTGGAGGAGGGGGCATCCTTCTCCCCACCTGTCAAGATCACCAGGCTTGAATAAAGGGTTTAATACTCTGCTCTGTTGTCTGGATCTTATACTGTGGATGTCTAACAGCCAGTGTTTTATACGGTGGGCTTTAATCGCAAGACACCTGAAGAGGCAGCATAGAAATATTCTAGATAAATGTATCAATAAACCCTATGGAATCTGCGTTGGGTCGAGATCTCTCTACATTTCCCCCCCCCACCCCCATGACAGCAAAATCCCTCCAGACTCCAAAGCCAGTCACGGGCGCGCTACAGAAAATGCATGCTGTGGATAGGGTTGCCAACCACCAGGCACTAGCTGGAGATCTCCTGCTATTACAACTGATCTCCAGCCGATAGAGATCAGTTCACCTGGAGAAAATGGCCGCTTTGGTAATTGGACTCTATGGCATCGAAGTCCCTCCCCTCCCCAAACCCCGCCCTCCTCAGGCTCCGCCCCAAAACCTCCCGCCGGTGGCCAAGCGGGACCTGGCCAGCCTAGCTGTGGCTGAACAGCCCGGGGAAACCAGGCCAGGTGGAGGGAGACCCCAGCTCAGCTAGGCCTCGGTGGAGCCCGGTTGCTAAGTGACGGGGACACGCCCTCCTTTGTGACATCGCCCCCTGCTGGAGCTCTGGGCCGGGGGTCGGTTGGGGAGCTCTGTGGGTTGGAGAGAGGCGTTGGAGGCGGTGGAGTTTTTGATTGAGAGGGAGTGGTTTGGTGTGTTAGTGTGGTTTGCAGTGTTGTTCTTGTTTGTTTGGGTTTGTTTCGTAGATAGGGATAGTTAGTTTGTTTGTTCTTTCTATAGAGTTGTTTTATATTTTAAAAGTTAATAGAGTTTTTGATTGAGTGTTGTTCGTTTGTTCATTGGTTGTTGTTATTTTGTTGTTTGCAGTGTTTTTTCTTGTTTGGTGTGGTTTATTTAGTAGATAGTGATAGTTGGTTTGTTTGTTCTTTCTACATAGAGTTGTTTTATATTTTAAAAGTTAATAGTTAGGTGTTTCTTTTTCTAAATAGGTTTTTTTTCAGAATTTCCCATAGTGTATAGGTGTTTTTAGTGTTTTCTATAGGTATTTTTAATGTTTTAACTTTTCCTTATATAGTTTTTTCATTTTATAATTTTCATATTAGGAGTAGGTGTTTTATTGGGGTTTTTTGTTGTTTGTGTTAATTATTATTGTTTAGAGGTGTTTTTTTAGATAGCGTAGTGTTTTAGTGTAGTGTACTGTAGTGTAGTAGAAGATGTTGAATATACACCGCAAAACGTAAGTACGGTTCTGTTTGACGGTATCATTGTCATGCTGGCCTCCCCTTGCCTCCCCTCCCCTCCCTCCCCCCTTTCTTCCCTTCCCCCTTGCTCCCTTTTCGCGCCACACCAGATTTTCTCTTTAACCTTTCTTCATATGTCCTAATAGTTTGGCCCACCCCCCCCCCCATCTGTCCTGGTCCCTGTGTTGTTCAGCATCTATAAAAGATTTGGATGAAGGAATAGAGGGGATACTTATTAAATTTGCAGAGGATACCAAATTGGGAGGGGTGGCAATATAGTAGAAGTCAGAGCCCGGATCCAAACCACAAATCACAAAATCACACAAGGTTGGAAGAGACCACAAGAGCCATCCAGGATACAGGATGATCTTGACAGGCTGGAGAACTGGGCTAAAACTAATAATAAAAGGCATTTCAACATAGATAAATAGAATGTTCTTCATTCAGGTAGGAAAAATCAAAAGAATAATTATAGATGGGGGAGACTTGTCTTAGCATTAGTGTGTGAGGAAGGGATCTAGAGGTCTTAGCAGACCAAACTGAACACGAGTCAGCAGTGTGATGCAGTGGCTGAAAAGGCAAATGCAATCTTGGGCTGTATCAACAGAAGTATGGTGTCCAGATCACGTAAAGTGAAATAATCGCTTTACCCTGCTCTGGTTAGACCTCAGAGCATTGTGTTCAGTTCTGGGCACGGCAATTTAAGAAGGACGTAGACAAACTGGAAGGTGTCCCGGCGAGGAGGGCAACAAAGATGGGGAGGGGTCTGGAGACCAAGTCCCATGAAGAAAGGTTGAAGGAGCTGGGTATGTTTAGCCTGAAGATGAGAAGACTGAGAGGGGATATGATAACCATCTTCAAGTATTTGAAGGGCTGTCATAGAGAGTATGGTGCCAAGTTGTTTTCTGTTGCCCCAGAAGGTCGGACCGGAGCCAACAGGTTAACATTCAATCAAAAGAGTTTCTGGCTAAACAGGAGGAAGAACTTTCTGACAGTTAGAGCGGTTCCTCAGTGGAACAGGCTTCCTCGGGAGGTGGTAAGCTCTCCTTCCCTGGAGGTTTTTAAGCAGAGGCTAGATGGCCATCTGACAGCACTGCTGATTCTGTGACCTTAGGCAGATCATGAGAGGGAGGGCAGGAAAGGTTGCATCGGTGTTTAGCTCTCGTGGCCCTTTCTTGCATGCCCAGGGTTGTGCTGATCACCACTTTGGGGTCAGGAAGCCATTTTCATCCAGGCCAGATTGGCCAGGGTTCCTGGAGGATTTTTTGTTAGCCATCTTCGGAGCATGGAGTCAGGGTCTTTGGGCGGTGTGGTGGGGGAGGTAGTTGTGAATTTCCTGTACTGTGCAGGGGTTGGAATAGATGACCCTTGTGGTCCCTTCCAACTCTATGATTCTATGATGCTACTACAAAATATGAACATGGTAGTACAGTAATCCAGACTTAATATAATAACATCTCTCGCGACAGGGATAATTGGGCACCAAAATAATCGGAGGAATTCTAGCGTGTTCGAATAGTTTTCAATGTTTTAGAATGTGCTCAAATGTTTTATTCTTTTAATTTTGTAATCAAATGTTGATGTATATTTAACTACATTGGTAGCCATAGGTAAATATCGGGTTCTGGTTTATTGGCCCCAAAGTGTTTATAAACCATTTCAGCAGGCAGAGAACATAACTCTGACACTTTTGCCCTACTAGGTGGACTGTTGGAGAAGCTTCCTTACAGTCAGCGGTTTCAAATTATAGGGAATTGATTCAGTTCTTTGAGAATGTATCATAGGAAAAGAACCTAAGAAAAGCCCTGCTGGATCAGACCAAGGCCCATCAAGTCCAGCAGTCTGGTCACACAGTGGCCAACCAGGTGCCTCTAGGAAGCCCCCAAACAAGGCGACTGCAGCAGCATCGTCCGGCCTGTGTTCCACAGCACCTAATATAATAGGCATCCTCCTCTGATACTAGAGAGAATAGGTATGCATCATGACTCGTATTCATTTTGACCAGTAGCCATGGATAGCCGTATCCTCCATCAACATGACCGCTCCCTTCTTAAAACCTTCTTCTGAGCAGAGATTTTGGAGAGGTGAGAATGAGGAACTGGGGCAAATAGTGGTAACAAGGCAGGAAGTCCTAGAACATCTAGACAAACTGCAAACTAACAAGTCACAGGGACCAGGCTGTATTCACCCTAGTGTTCTTCAAGAACGGAAATGGGAAATTGCTGAACTCCTAACAATGATAAGTCGCATGTCCCTTAGATCAGCCTCTGTACCAGAGGATTGTAGAATAGCCGATGGAACATCCATTTATTAAAAAAAGTTCCAGGGGGACCCAGGAAATTACAGGCTAGTTAGCTTAATGTCTGTTTGAGGTAAATTAATGGAAAGCATTATTAAAGATAAAATTGTCACGCATATAGAAGGGCAAGCCCTCCTGAGCAAAACCCAACATGGCTTCTGTAAGGGTAAGTCCTGTCTCACCTTTTAGAATTTTTTGAAAGTGTCAATAAGCATGTAGACAGGAATGAGCCTGTGGACATTGTGTATTTGGATTTCCCAAAAGCTTTTGACAAAGTCTGCTAAGCAAAGACTGCTAAGCAAACTTCATAGTCATGGGATAAGAGAACAAGTCCTCTTATAGACTGAGAGCTGGTTGAAAAATAGGAAGCAGCGAGTAGGTATAAATGGTCAGTTCTCACAATGGAGGGATGTGAGCAGTGGAGGGATGGAGGGATGTGAGCAGTGGGGTCCCTCAGAGATCTGGGTTGGGACCGGTGCTTTTCAACCTGTTCATCAATGACCTGGAATTGGGGCTGAATAGTGAGGTGGCCAAGTTTGCAGATGACCCCAAATTCTTTAGGGTGGTTAAAACAAAATCGGACTGTGAAGAGCTCCAAAAGGATCTCTACAAACTGGAAGAATGGACATTAAAATGTCAAATGAGATTCAGTGTGAGCAAGTGTAAAGTGATGCATAGGGACAAAAAATCCCAACTTCACATATGTACTGATGGGCTCTATGCTAGCAGCGACAGACCAAGAAAGGGATCTTGGGGTTGTAGTGATTTGCACAAAGATGATGTCAACCCAGTGTGCAGCTGCTGTGAAAAAGGCAAATTCCATGCTGGCCATAATTAGAGGAGGAATAGAGAACAAAACTGCTGCTATCATAATGCCCGTGTACAAATCTATGGTGGGACCACACTTGGAATACTATGTACAGTTCTGGTCACCACACCTAAGAAAGGATATTGCAGAGCTTGAGAAGGTGCAGAAAAGAGCAATCAAAATGATCAGGGGGCAAGAGTAACTGCCCTATGAGGAGCGGTTAAAGCGCTTAGGGCTTTTTAGCTTGGAAAGAAGGCGGTTAAGGGGAGACATGATAGAGGTCTATACAATGATGCATGGTATGAAGAGAGCAGTGGCAGATCTGCTATGAAACGAATGAAGCTTAAGCTTCAGGGGCCCTAATCCTGGAGGAGCCCTGAAGCCACTTTTTTTTAAGGAGGGGATTTTTCAACAAAATCGATGGAGTTTAAAAAAAGGGTTTGTGATCAAAACAAGGCAATTTTAGTGATAGAATCATAAGCCAATGGGTTGAAGTATTAAGTATGGACCTTAGAATATGCTCAAATAGCCATTTCATAAGGCCTCCAAATGTCGCTGTCATGGGTCCAATTTCAAAATTTTCTCAGGCCCTTGCAGCGCCCAAACTCCCAGCTATATGGGTTTGCTGAGCTCGCCAGAATCTATTCAAGGCAAGGGGCTCACTGTATGGCTCATCTGCAAGGACTCCACCCCACCACCCTGTTCTCTGCCATTTGGGCCTCGAGGTCCTTGTAAGGGCAGCAGGGCCCTTTGGGCCTTGTTGGATGTTGCCCTTTGGATGCTGGTTGCAAAGGGGGCCCAAAGGGGGCCCCATAGCAGTTCAAGCTTCAGGGCCCCAAAAATGTCGGTCCGCCTCTGGGAGACAGTGGACAGGGAGAAGCTTTTCTCCCTCTCTCCTAATACTAGAACGCGGGGTCATCTGCTGAAGCTGGATGGTGACAGATTCAAAACAGATCAAAGGAAGTATTTCTTCACACGACACATAGTTAAATTGTGGAACTCCCTGCCCCAGGATATAGGGATGGCTGCCAACTTGGAAGGCTTTCAGAGAGGAGTGGACATATTCATGGAGGAGAGGGGTATTCATGGCTACTAGTAAAAATGGATACTAGTCATGCTTCATACCTGTTCTCTCCAGGATCAGAGGAGCATGTCTATTACATTAGGTGTTTTGGAACGCAGGCAGGATGGTGCTGCTGCAGTTGTCTTGTCTGTGGGCTTCCTAGAGACACCTGGTTGGCCACGGTGTGAACAGACTGCTGGATATGATGGGCCTTGCTTTGATCCAGCATGGTCTTCTTATGTTCTTATCTGTCATTTAAGTACAGGGTATTTTGAATTGCTACATCTTCACGAGTAGCAATCTTGTACCTAGATGACGCAATCTGGATCAGTTGATCACTCATTCTACCAACACATGCCAACTATTGGGGTGGGGAGGTGAAGGGAAATTGGGAAGGATAGGTGGAATATGGCAGGAGAGGATGCTTGTGGGTGCAGCAGAAGGGGTAATAGGGGATTCGGAGAATGTTTGATTGTACTGTAATTTTTAAAAATGTAAAGAAAGAAACATTTTGCATTGTTAGTTAAAAGTTAAAGTTGTATTTCAGCTGTCTAAAGATCATTTGTTGAAGCCTCCCTAAACTTCTGGGAAGCCCCCCTATATTTCTGGGGAGCCCCTCCGTAAATCCCCCATGGCCCTGCCTCCATAGAGAGTGGCAAAGGAAGCCCCTCCCTGTGATGTCACTGGCCCCTCCCTGTAATGTCATAGCAATGCCTCTGGCCCAGCCCCAGCCCCCCCACCCACCGGGAAATGGGAAAGTCTACGCCCCTGGACAGACCCCAAAGCCCCCAAGCAAGAGGTTCCAGCCAGTCCCCATCAGATGCCTGCTGGAATTCATCCAGAGGACAGCAAATCTGTGCCAAGAATGCCGGGCAAGCGGGCGGGGGCAGAGGAGGCTGCAAGGCCCACTCCTCACCCTCTCCGTGCTCTCCTCTAGGCTCCAACGCCTGAGGGCCATCTTCAGCCGGGGGAAAGTCGCCCCAGTGGCCCCAGAAGGCCAGCGGCAGGAGGCTGCAGGTATGGGGACTCTCCAGGGGGAGGGTTCCCAAGTGCCCGCTTCTGGCGGGCAATCTACCGCCCGTTGTTCTCCTTGCCCGCTGACTCCAAGTTGGTGGGCGGGAGATTTAGGGAGGCGGGGTTCGGAGTTGCGGCCAGTGTCATCTACGGGATGATGTCAGGTCAGGTTTGTTGGGGCAGCCCCAACCCCCGGCGGTGGAGAGAAAAGCAGCCCTTCTTCCCTGCCTCCCCGCCAAACAGCTGACTGAAAAACAGCTGATCAGCGGGGAGGTTCTGGGGCAGGTGGGGAGGGGGGCTGGAGAGGAGAAAACAAGGCCACCATGGCAGCAGCTGCAGGGAAAGAGTGAAGAGCCGGCCCAGACCTGCGTCTTCCTCCGAGGGAGACCCCAGCCTTCCTGAAACCCTACCTGCAGCAAAACAAACCCAAAATGCCTGGACGCAGCTCTGCTTGCCGCTGAGGAAGGGGAGCCGGCGCTGAGCCTTCAGACGTTGGTGATTTTTTCCACCCTCCAAGCACTTTTTGGTGGTTTTGCTGCGGGGAGGTTCCTCCAGCACTCGCAAAAAACACAGTGGGGTCTCGAAACCACTCACCACTCGGGAAGCCGGACCAAAAGGGCTCAGGGGGAGGGAGGCTGGACCGGTGGAAGGAAACACAAACCCCACCCTGTATTCTCCGTGTCTTCTCTCTGCAGCTTCCGCACCTCCGCCCACAGGAAGGGACCCGGCAGAGCTTGTGGCTGGCTACCTTAGTGGGAGCAGTAAGGTAACACAAAAACACACATATGCACAGCCAGCCCCGCAAAGGTCCTCCTCCAGAGAGCAGGGCCTTTTCCGTTTCCTTGGCCGGCCCCGGGCATGGCAGAGGGATCCCTTGGGTCCCGTTCTTCTTCGGAGCCTCCTTGTGAATGGGGACCGGTTCATTTCCAGGGAGGCCAGCTTCTTCTCAGGAGTCGGCAAACGTAGCGCCTGCCCGCCCTGCCCGCCCTCTGCCATGCAACAGGGACCCGGGGCTCTCCTCGCCCCGCTAACAGCCTCCCTCTTGCTACTTCCAGGCCCCCCACCAGGAGCTGCCCTTCCTGAGAGCCATCTGGAGGGTGTGCGGGGCTTGCAAGACCAAAGGCCTCGCCACCCTCCCTTTCAACAAGGAGGCCGCGGGCGAGGAGATCAAGGTGAGTGAGACGGAGCATGTTCTCTTGCCTTGGAAAGTCTTGGTGAAAGGCTGGGTAAAATCACCTGAATCCCCCAGAGTCATTTCTGCTCCCCGGACGTGGTCTCTGAGACTGAAAGAGCCCAACTCTGAGTGTGGGAGGAAGGAGAGAATGGGGGGCAGGAACAGCCCTGCTAGAGTCCAGGGAGCGCTGACCCCTCTGTTTTGCCCTTTGGTGTCTCCCAGGAAATCATGGAGGAATCCTTCTTCGAGGTGTCTGAAAACTTCCTCCAAACAATGAGGAGCTTGCGTGCTCTCAGGTACATCTTTTGTCGAGGGAACCTCGGTCCTCAGCAGTCAGGCGGACGGGAGCTCTGTGAGGAGGGGATGAAGCGGGAGACCTTGGGGGGCAGAGCCGGGAAAGGGGAGAGAGCCACTGATCCCTGGAAGGAACAGGCCGCCTCAGGATCCATCTCCGTTGTCCTTCCACCATAATTGGAGACTCCTTTTCTATTGGAGAGGCTAAATTGCTGTCACCACCACCCCTTCCCCTCCGGCAGGACCTGCTGCTCTGAGTTTACATGTTTGTGGCCTGTGGGGAAGCGGGGTGGCTCAGGGACCGCGCACAGGGTTTAGGGAAGACTAGCCCTCCTTTGCTGCACGAAGTCTGATCCTTGCCTTTCCATCCTGACAGCCACTTCCAGCCTCCCCTGGGCACAGAGCTCAGGAGCTCGATCGTGTCCTGGGCTCTGAGGCTTGTGCTCAGTGGGAGGCCCGGCCGAGAGGACCCCCGGCGCCAGGTACGCTAAATGCCCAGGGCCTTGTCAAGAGTGTGGCAAGAGGCCTGCTGGTCCTGCGGGGCCCGAGGCCGTGATGATGGCCCCTCTTTGGGTCCTGAATCCATGGGCCCGCTTGCAGCAGGAGAGCGCCAGGCAAGACATTCTATGGGGCGGGGGGTTCAGCACGCCCCACACCAGCTCCGTCTGTCTTTCAGGCTCTGCAAAAAAAAGCGGAGAAAGGCTTGCAGCGCATGCTCAGGGGGATGCTTCAGGAGGACCCGTCTCGACACTTCTGCTGGGCCTCCTGGAAGTAAGTGTGGAGGAGACAAGAAGTAGGGGAACGGAGGTCCCCTGGGAGGCTGGGGATGCAGACGGGAGCCTGGCAGGGAGGAAGTAGCGCCTCGGGCCAGCAGCAACCCCACGGCCGCCCCACCGGGGCCCCATCTCCACTGGCTGCTCAGGGACACCACCATGCCAGGGCTATGATAGCCATAAGCAAAATCAAACAAAACAGGGTTGTGCAAGCTGTCACGCCATCACAACAAAACAACACTAGGCTATAAAGTCTTATGAGCTATATTCACAACTGGTGACCATCAATGGGACAAGAAAGCAAATTACATATACAGATAATGAGTACAAAAGTGCAAAAACCCAACCCCCTACGGAGGTGAAAGCAAACCCGAGAGTTCAACAGGTAAGTCCGCGTTTACGTTGTAAAGGGATAGATATTCTTCTGTCAAGGGGGAAAAAAGCCAAAAAGGTCAGGTACATATAGTCTCCAGAAGACCCCCGGCAAGAGGTAGATCAAGAAGATGGGCTCTCTGGATAAAAGCTGTGCTCCGTTTAGGCTGTCAGCTTCATCAGTTGCTTGATGATCCCCAAGTAACAATATTTTCCATGTTTTTTTTTCTTGGGAACTCTTGAGGGTTTATAGGGGTCTGATAGCCAGCATCAAAGCAGGGTGCTTCTTCCCCGGGGGGTGGGGGGCACGGCCAAAGGGCCTTGAGGGAGGAGGGCTCAGCCTGACCTTCTCCTGCCCCCCCCAACCATTCTGTTCCCACCTCCACAGCACCTCGCCTACTGGATGCACACTAGCTGTCCCACTGCCAGATCCCGGGCTGTCTCTGCTTGCAGCGCCCTGCTGCGCTTTGTAGGCCGTCTGCCCTCCTTGAAGGTAAGCGCCTCCCCCCGCCCACCTCTCCAGTTTGTAGGGTTCTGCTCTAGGGTTGCCAGCCGCTCCAGCCACTAGAGATCAGTTCCCCTGCAGAAAAGAGCCGCTTTGGCAATTGGACTCTTTGACTCAGGCTCTGCCCCCAAAATCTCCAGCTATTTCCCAACCCAGAGCTGGCAACCCTACTCGACTCCCAGGGCCACAGAGCCGAGCAAGAGAAATGGGGCAGTTTGTCCCACAATTTCTCTCTAGAAATAGAGTCAAAAGCACTTTTTAGGTCAATGAAAGCTACAAACAACCCCCCCCCCCCCCACATCTTCATGTATTTTTTCACCAGGAAGGATAAGACCAGACTGTGATCCAGAGATGATTTGTTCTTAGTGAATCCTATTTGCTCTGGGCCAATAATGGATTTAGCTTGAGACCACTCCGAAAGGCGGATCTTAAGATGTCTAGCATATAACTTACCCAGTATTGATAGCAAGCTAATAGGGCGGTAGTTTCCTGGTAGAGTAGGGTCTCCCTTTTGATAAATTGGCATGAAGATTGAGTTCAGCCATGATTCGGGAAGGATACCATAATGGTCAATTGATGTAAAAAGACTGGCTAATAAGGGGGCTCACCAGTCAGCATATTTCTTAAAGAGTTTGACAGGGAGCCCATCTGGACCCGTTGCTCTACCGGTTTTTAGTTTAGAAATTAGTGTCATAATTTCCTCTCTACTTACTACATGCCATGGAGAGAGATTTGAGGGAATAATTTCCTCATGATCAAATGGAGGGACCACAGCAGAGCCAAAGACATTGGAAAAATAATCAACCCATACTTGGGGGGCAATATTGGACTCAGGGGAGGGTTTGTTGTTTAACAAAAAAAAAAGTGTTCTCCAAAAGATTTTACTGTCACTTCATTGCAGAGACAAAAAAAAGGTGGTCCCATCTCTTTTGATAATAGGCTTTCTTTTTGTTAGCCATTAGTTCCTGATAAGCTTTTTTTAGCGATAAATATTGCTCCATATCAATGATTTGGCCTTCTTTCCTAAAGTTCCCAAATACCGATCGTAAATTCCTTTTTTGAGCTAAACATTCATAATCAAACCAGGTCGATGCTTCAGAGGTTATTTTACGTGTCAGTTTAGCTATAGAGCTACATTGCTCTATAACTTGAGAGAAGGCTATTAGTACCTAATTAGTACTATTAGTACCTATTAGTAGTACTATTAATTCCTATTAGTATCATTAGGAACAATTGTACATATTAGTACTATTAGTAATTAGTACCGAGTACTATTGGAAAGTCGGCATATAAAAACCAACTCTTCTTTGTCTGACCTACCAGAAATTTAATTAGGGCACTTTCATAGAGCCCAAATAATGCACTTTCAATGCACTTTCTTCTTCTTCTTCTTCTTCTACTCCTCCTCCTCCTCTTCCTCTTCCTCCTTCTCCTCCTTGGTGAGCCCTCAATTCTGGCAGAGAGGTTGCTGTCTATGGGGTGGAGGGGCAGAACGTGGGGCCAAGGAAACGGAGGCTGAAGGGTTGGGGCCAAGTCCTCAGAGAGTTCCTAGCAAAGGAAGCCTGTGGGGTGGATCTTCTGGGAGAGACTGGACCTAGAACCGAGAAGGCGGTCCAGAGCTCCCGTGGAGAACTAAGCCATGCCTCTTCTTCTCCTTCCTCTAGATGCAGGACGCTGCCCTGGGTCACGTGGTGGTGCAGCTGGCCGTCTCCCTGGCCGACCCGCAAGCCGGCATCCGGGCACAGGCCAGGGAGACCATGGGCCAGCTTCACAGCATGCTGCTGTCCCAGAGGGGTAAGTTCACTGGGCAGGATGGGACCCCTGGCCTTTCTCAGCGCCCAGTCACCTCCTTCCTGATGCCAGTGACAAGCAGTGGTCCCAGTTCTTGCTGTAGACCTCCTCCCTGAACATCTTCGCAGGCTGAATTCTCCTCTGAGAAGCTTGATTTCGCCAGTCTGGGGGGAGGACACTGCCACGTCGAGACAGGAAGGGGGGTCCAAGTCAGGCCGAGGGTGGGGTCTCAGAGACAGTTCCCATCCTGAGGCGAGAGAGAGGCCCCAAGCCAGATGGCAAGAAGAAAGCACCGCTGTTCTTTGCGAGGAAACCAACGTCAGCCCTTTCTTCTCCTCAGGGCTCACAGGCCAGAGCAAAAAGCCCCTCTGGGAAGTGGACCCAGGGCAGCCCTGGAAGGAGGGCTACCGGCACTTGGTCCGTGTGGGTGAGGTAAGGGGAGTCTTCAGTGGGGCTGGAAAGGCATCCTCAGGAAAGGGAAGAGGCTGGGGAAAGGGGGGTTTATTGCCCTCCCCTCGGGGATTCTCTGGGCAGCGGTGTGAAGAGAGAGATGGCACTCTCCCTCTGCCTTCGGAAGGCCACCCTTCAAGGGTCCTTCTTCTCTCCCTTTATCAATTCCATGGACCCTCCAAGGGTCCAAAGAGATGAGTTGCCGCCTCAGAGAGTCTCCGGTCTCCGTTTGGAAAGGGGAGGAGGCCGGGGACCAGGGAAGGCAGGAGCCAGGCGATCCAGAGGGAGAGAGGCCAGAGCGGTTCCACGTCCGCGGCTTCAGTTGGGGCAGGGCGGGAGAGGACTAAAAGGAGGACTTCTTGATTTCAGGTGTTCTGGCCGCACCTCACCCCCCAGCAGAGGATCGCTTTCGCCGGGGCCGCCTGGGAGAACGTTTCGTGCCTGGCCCAGGAGTGGGTGAGGGAGGGAAGCCTGGTCATCCTGTATTCCCTCCTGGGCCGGGCACAGGAACTGTTGGAGGAGGAGGAGGTGAGCAGTGGGGTGAAGTAAGCAGGGGGGGGGGAGACAGAGAGAGATGGAGGCAGACATCCTAGCCGTTTGCCGAGAGGAAAAGAGGGCTTGAATCATTGGGGGCTTTTCCCTCTCTTCTGCAGGAAGATGACGTCAGGATGAACCTCTCTGCCCTCCTCTTCAAGCTGTGGAAGGGCAGGGAGGTTCCCAGGGACATCGGGGCACTCCTGCAAGGGCAGGTAAGGCCGTTTCCACAGAAAAGAGGGCGGGGAAGCAGGGGGGTCCCCAGAGCCACAAGAGGGGCCAGAGCTGCTCCTGCTCCAAACCAAGGCCCATCCTCGGTCCCCTCAGCTGCTGCGGAGTGGTCTGAGGACTCCTGAAATAGGCTGAAATAGGACTGCAAGAGACCAGGTCAGACGCTGGTGGGTCTTGAAATGTCAGCCTTTCCACAGGCCAAAGAGGGGCTCCTTCTCAGAAAGCCCCTTGGCGCACATTGCAGGCTTGCCTGCCTGGTTTGGGACCCCACCTTGCAACACACAGTCCAGACGCAATTCTTCCCTGTATTTCAGATGTGTAGTCTAATCCTGGACAGCCAACACAAAGGTCTGTCTGTCTGTCTGTCTGTCTTTCTGTCTGTCTGTCTGTCTTCTCTCCCATCCAGATGACCTTAAATAGATAGACGCAGGAGTGCCCCTCCTCCTCCTCCTCCTCCTCATCTCCACCGGGGCTGATGTCCTTGACTGAGGCATACATGGACTCTACAGCCAGACTAAAAAATGATTTCTTAACTTATAAAGATCTTCTCAATAAAGAGGGGGAAATTAAAACACTACAAGAATTAACGGAGGGAAATATGAAAATTTCACGGTTTGCTTACCACCAAATTGTACATGCACTGTGACTAGATTGCTTATCAAAAGGAAAAGAAAGAAAACAAGCAGAATTTGGACAATTGATTCCCAGATCTTCTGAACACCTTCTATCAAAGATTTACAAAATATTACTAGCCACAGAGATGGCTCCGGAACAAGGGAAGACCTGTATAATTAAACGGATGCAAAACACTGGTGAGATGATTCCGATGCAAATATGGAGAAAAATATGGAAAGTTGAAATCAAGTTATCCAGTTCACAAGCCATCAGAGAGAACTGGTATAAGATGTTGTACAGATGGCTTCATGTGGAACTACAAGAGATGTACGGGAAAGATAAACATTTTGTATTTAGTTGATAGGGTGGGAAAAAATAACGAATTCTGAAAGCTTGTATAGCCAGACCACCAAAAATGAGATATAAACATAAGATTTTAAGTGGTAAAGAGATGTAACAGATAGCTCAGTCCAGACATAGGCCCAGCTTTGAATCAATGTTTTTTTTAAGAATTTTTATTATTTTCCATAAAATCATATATAAGCTTTTTGACACACTCAAAAATAACTACATATAGTTATATAGTTGTTGAAAATACATCATTATTAAGAGATTAAATAAATGAAAACTTCCCCTTCATCCTCCTCCATCTTTCTATTTGCTTGTTTGGTCTTTTGCATTTAGAATTCTAATCCTAATGTTATTTTATATGATGTCTACCAATAGCTTTGTTATTGCATACTAATTTCTTCGTTTCAAACAAAGAAAATAAAAGGAAAAGCATAATATATCGTTTACAAACCTTGGTTATTAAATATTATGTGTAATAAAAAAATAAATTAAAATAAACTATTCGGTATAAAGATAGGTTTGAGTATTGCAATTTTTACCTAGACCTTATTGATCAGTGGATTAGAGCAAAGAATAACCTTACAGTTTCCCCATATCAGTTTCAGTCTCACAGTAAGCCCTCCACGCCTCCCATTCGCCCATAAACTGAGCATTGTCTTTTTGGTTTACGAAAGCTGTAAGTTTTGCCATTTCCGCCATTTCTAACATCTTTTGTATCCAGCCATTTTTGTCTGGAGACTCAGTTGATTTCCATTGAGCTGCATATATCAGTCTGGTGGCTATGGTTGCACATATCAAAAAGGATCTTTGAGTTATAATAGAATTTGGTATCATACTTACAAGCATCATCTCGGGTGTTTTAGGTATATTGTTTTGTATAATCATCCTTATTTCATTATAAATCATGTCCCAAAAGTTTTTTGCTTTTTCACATGTCCACCACATATGATGAAATGAACCTACTTTGTTAAACTTCCAACACTTTGGAGACATGGATTTGTAGGTCACCTGTACATGGGCTACACCCTGGGCCTCCTGGATTGTTCCCATTTGATCAAGATATCATCTTCCTGCTGACTCTTGGGTGGTCCCATTGCTGTTGGGGGATGCTAACCCAGAAATAACCAAATGTGTCGCAAAATATAGTAATAGTCTCCTTAAAGGCGCAACAAAGCTACACTATTGTTAAGTAGTGACATTATCAGTATAGTTATTGTTATGCCAGTAAAGTAACTCATTTCTTGGTATCTGTTATTTTAATTTTAAAGTGTTTCAAGAATTTTAAGAGTTCGAAGTTACTGCTGCCGTAAATTTTAATAATCTATAATGTTAAAATTATTTTATCGTATGCACGTTGTGCTCAAGACCTTTGGGGTCTATTTGCCAGAGCAACGAAGCCCATCAAGTGCAAGGAAGCAGGGCCAGGGGTTCTCGCCCAAGGGTTTAGTTTCTTTTTTTTTATGCAGGGAATTCTGAGCAGGAAGGGGACATTCACAGTGGCTGGCCCTTCCCGTCCCTTCCTGCTTGGCAAACCTGGGGGGAAAGACAAGTTTTAGTACAGATCCCCATAAATATAAAATGGCTTAAAGTTCCAATCAAGATTGAACAGTCCTTTACTATAGTTTGGACTGTTCAACCTTGATTGGAACCTTAAGCCACTTTATATTTATGTGGATCTGTACTAAAAGCTGTCGTGTGTACATACAAAACTGAGTGACTGTGTTAAATACAACTCAGTGAATGTAATAACCAAAATACAACTCAGTGAGTTTAATAACCATTCAAAGCTGTGATTTATAATATTTTTAGGAAACAGGAATTTAGCCATTGTGGCTGCAATATTCTTTTTTTTTTTTTTTTGAATACCTTTTTTTATTTTTCTAACCTATTAACCACATATTTCAGCAATACAAATAAACAGTAAACATCAGGATAGATAAAAAACATTCGCCAAAATTGTTACATTCAATCATTAGTTAACTTCCCCTACACGTTCCTCCGCCCTGGCCTGGATGGCCCAGGCTAGCCTGATCTCGTCAGATCTCAGAAGCTAAGCAGGGTCAGCCCTGGTTAGTATTTGGATGGGAGACCACCAAGGAATACCAGGGTTGCTGTGCAGAGGAAGGCACTGGCAAACCATCTCTGTTAGTCTCTTGCCATGAAAACCCCAAAGGGGTTGCCATAAGTCGGCTGCGACTTTACACACACACACACACACACCCTCCTCCATCTCAAAATATATTTGTATAATCTTTTGCATAAAACTTCTAATCCTAATATTTATTTCCATTATTTATCTATCCCTTACTATAACAAAAAAGAGAACGAAAAGAAACCAGAAAAAAGGGTTAGGAATTATATAATACAATCAATCTTATTTTATCTTATAATATAATATTGTGGCTGCAATATTCTTTATCAATACTACATTGGCCCCCTCAGGATTACGGTGCCCCTACCAGAGGTGTATTGCAAAATCCTGACTGCAGAATAGCAGGTAAATGTTGCAGCCCTATATTCTGGGCTTGTAAAGCATTGTTGATTCCTCTAAAAACAAAGTCTAACTAAAATAAAGAAATTATTTTTCATCGGGAATCTTTTATTCAGTTCAGAGATCAAAAGCAAGTCAGATGAGGAAGAAGAGAAAAGCGGGGTTGAACATTCCTGATCTGAACGATCTTGTTACAGATCCAGCAGTTAACCTAATTCTGCTTCTCTTTCAATGAAAAGGGCAGACGGTGGACACAGACGCGCCGTGAGCCGTGATTGGTGATGGGATGTGGTCGTTTTAACAGGAGAGCATCAGTGCCTGTGCAACACCCCCTTTCGAGGTTCATGCCTCACCAGAAGAGGTGGAAAGCAGATGTTTCTATCTATAGGCTGGTGTCCTGCTATCAGAGTGGGAGCTGCTTTTGTGGCAGTCGATAATGTGCTTGTTATTTCGCATCAGCCCAGGATGGTAAACCACAGGGATCGGCCGATCCATATCACTGGTAATAGCATGCCTCCCAGCATTGCCCAGATGAAAACAGGGACACCCTAATAACAGCAACACATGATCACCGCCCAAGGCCTCCCCATCACCCTCCCCAGGAGTCAGTCCAAACTGTAGCCTGCTTTCCTTTATAAACAAAGAGCATGTTTGTTCTTTGGTTTAAAGACCACATGACATCATTGCTTTGCTTTAAGGACCAGATGACATAATTGCTGGACAATAGGATGGATGACAAATTGCTGGACAATCCAGGGTGAGCCACGGGCTACACATTGTGAAAACAAGCACAAAACCAGGAAATTAAATATATGAAATTAAGCCATTTGATCCTTGCACATACTGTCTCTTCTTCAAAACACAACAGGCATTCACAGCGAGACATGGGCATTTTCCTTTTTGCTCATCCCTCCTTCCCTTCCTCCCCCCTCTCTACAGTCCCCAGTCTCCAGGTACTAGCTGGAGATCACCTGCTCTTACAACTGATCTCCAGCCGATAGAGATCAGTTCACCTGGAGAAAATGGCCGCTTTGGCAATTGGACTCTATGGCACTGAAGTCCCACCCTCCTCAGGCTCCGCCCCAAAAACCTCCTGCTGGTGGCAAAAAGGGACCTGGCAACACTATACCTCCCTCATACACACACACACACACACACAGCCTTTCACCACTCCATGGGCTATTCTGTCTCCCGTTAGAATTAGCATGTGGGGACCCTGATTGCTTATTAGGCCCTTTGACGGTCTCGATGATCTAATAATGAGCACCATTGGTTTGTTTTTATGTAAATGAACTCCAGAGGAGAGATCAGTTCTCCTGGAGAAAACGGATGCTCTAGAGATTGGACTGTATGGCATTATATTCCCCTGAGGTCCCTCCCCAGGCTTTACCTCCAGGAATTTCCCCGCCTGAAGCTGGCAGCCCTCGGATGTAATATTGCTGGTGAGAGACTCTTCAAGGAAACCAAGAGATCGTCTGGGCTTGACAAAAATGAGCATTTCGAGGCGTTTGGATGTTAGACCAGGAGATGAGGGGCTTGCAAAGTCCAAGGAGAAAGGGGACCCTGGAGGAGGGAGCATCCTTCTCCCCCACCTGTCAAGATCCCCATCAGTGCAATGTCCCAACAGTGTCCCCTCACTGATCTGAGAACCAGTACCCGAAATGAAGAAGCCACCAGGATGTATTTATTTATTGCTTTTTAAAAATATATATATTAACAGATATAAATACAATCACAGTTCACAAACACAGGAACACATAAATACATGAAACAAACAAGGCAAGAACAAAGAAACAAACAAACAACAGCACACATTGCTTGGCCCCCAGAGCATCTTCAAATGAAGAGATGAAGAAGAAGAAGAAGAAGAAGAAGAATCAGCAGCCACAGCAACAGCAGCAGCTGCGTTATACTGAAACAGATTTTTTGGTCCAGCAAGATCCGTATGGTCTACTGAGACTAGCAGCATCTCTTTGGGGTCTTAGAGGTCTTTCACATCACTTACTACCCTTTAGATGTTGGGGATTGGACCTGGGACTTTCTGCATGCCAAGCAGATGCTCTACCACGAGCCTCCCTGAAGCACAACAGACTTTAGCCAGCGGTGGTTATGGTTGCACAAGCAACTGCCAGTCAGTGGCCAAAGCCGCTTTGATGTGTATCTATCCTATTTTTCTCCCTCCCTTCCTCCATGGGGTTTTTATTTTATTTCAACATCAGCGCTCTTTAGGCAGGTTAGGCCAAGAAAGACCAACTGCCCCCTGGTTACTCAGTGCGCTTCCTGGAGTCTTGAACTCTAGTCTGAGTCCATAATGTAGACCATTACACTGGTTTAGCAGCTAGGTTGAACCACTGGTTCAGTACACTGGTCAAGAGCCTTCCAGAGCTTAGCTGGCCCACTACGGTATTCTTCATCACATCCAAGTTTTGTAAGTTTTGACTCGAGTGATTTCCTTCAGCATCATGACCCTCCAATAGGTATTTGGACTTGGAGCTGGGAGATCCAGGTTCATATCCCCACTTTGCCATGACATCTTGATGGGTTACCATGGGTGAGTGACACACTGTCAGCCTGACGGCCCTCACAGGATTGTTGTGAGGATAAAACGGGGGAAGGGCATCCAGAGGACACCTTGGTGACCCCTGGACCCCATAAAATCAGACCCCCTGACCCAATCTTCACCAAATTTGGGGGTTCATGCAAGGAGAGTCCCTTGAAGCTACCCAGAACATTTGGGAACTTGACCTCCAAAAATGCCCCCACAGCAGCTTCGGGAATATATCCCCATAGAGTATAAAGGACCTATTCCCCCCCCCCCCGGTTACCCTGGAAATAAAGCCAAAATACCCCTTTACAGAATAGGTATTCGGTTTATTCTGTTTTTTTATTTATTTATTTTTTGCACAACCCTAGTTGGGAAGAGGATGCCAGGGAAAGCCTTTCACCCGTCTCCCCACCTGCCACAGTCCCGGTCCGAACTGGGCCTGCACATGACTGGGAATAAAGTTGTGCGCATGGAGCCCCTCACGCATGTCTGTTTGACAAGAGATGGGGCAGACCCATACCCAACACGTTGTGTACTTAGGCCCAAATGTGTCTTCATGAGATCTGAATGCAGCCTCAGAAGGTATTTTAGGGCTCAGCACTGAACACCACTGAAATCCCTCTCTGCTTTCCTTCAGACGGAGCTGCATGTTCTGAAGATATCTTCCCTTATTGGGGGCGCATGGCCTGCAGCTATAGTCGGAGATCTCCTGCTGGCAACCCTCTTGCCTGACACCGTTCCGAGCAGCGGTGGGACAAAAAAAGCCACTGGCTTTGTGCGCAGAGTGATAACACTCTGAGAATCACTGGAAACACCATGGAGGGCATTCTTGAGCTTTCCGAGAGCCAGCTATGGAGGCTAGAGAGACTTGAAAGGTGTATGACACCAAGAGCAAGCGTGAACACACAACTCTGCCGGATAGTGAGTTGGTCCATTTGTCTATCAAGGTCACCATTGGCTGGCAGCAGCTCTCCAGGGGTCTCAGGCTTCCAGATCTGTCTCTCAAGCCCTGCTGTCTGTGCCCCCCACTGCTTTTCAGAGGTGAGAGGAGAAACAGGGCATGAGACAACCCCCCCCCAATGATGCTCGCCTACTTTGTGTCCCGTTAGGTGCCAGCCCAACACACAGCTTTTAACCCAGGCTTGAATAAAGGGTTCAATACTCCGCTCTGTTGTCTGGATCTTATACTGCGGATGTCTAACAGCCAGTAGTTTATACTGTGAGCTTTAATCGCAAACTATCTGAAGAGGCAGCATAGAAATATTCTAGATAAATGTATCAATAAACCCTATGGAATCTGCGTTGGGTCGAGATCTCTCGACATTCCCCCCCCCCCCATGAAAGCAAAATCCCTCCTGACTCCAAAGCCATTCACGGGCGCGCTACAGAAAATGCATGCTGTGGACAGGGTTGCCAACCCCCAGGTACGAACTGGAGAACTCCTGTTATTACAACTGATCTCCAGCCGATAAGAGATCAGTTCACCCAGAGAAAATGGCCGCTTTGGCAATTGGACTCTGTGGCATCGAAGTCCCTCCCCTCCCCAAACCCCGCCCTCCTCAGGCTCCGCCCCAAAACCTCCCGCCGGTTGCCAAGCGGGACCTGGCCAGCCTAGCTGTGGCTGAACAGCCCGGGGAAACCAGGCCAGGTGGAGGGAGACCCCAGCTCAGCTAGGCCTCGGTGGAGCCCGGTTGCTAAGTGACGGGGACACGCCCTCCTTTGTGACATCGCCCCCTGCTGGAGCTCTGGGCCGGGGGTCGGTTGGGGAGCTCTGTGGGTTGGAGAGAGGCGGTGGAGGCGGTGGAGTTGGAGAGAGAGAGGGAGGGTTTTGATTGGTTGTTGTTGGTTTGTTCATTGGTTGTTGTTGGTTGGTTGTTTGCAGTGTTTTTTATTGTTTGGTGTGGTTTATTTAGTAGATAGTGATAGTTGGTTTGTTTGTTCTTTCTATATAGAGTTGTTTTATATTTTAAAAGTTATTAGAGTTAGGTGTTTGTTTTTCTAAATAGGTTTTTTTCAGAATTTTCCATAGTGTATAGGTGTTTTTAGTGTTTTCTATAGGTATTTTTAATGTTTTAACTTTTCCTTATATAGTTTTTTCATTTTATAATTTTAATATTAGGAGTAGGTGTTTTTTGTTGGTTGTGTTAATTATTATTGTTTAGAGGTGTTTTTTTTTTAGATAGCGTAGTGTTTTAGATAGTGTAGTGTAGTGTAGTAGAAGATGTTGACTAGACACCGCAAAACGTAAGTACGGTTCTGTTTGACGGTATCATTGTCATGCTGGCCTCCCCTTCCCTCCCCTCCCCTCCCTCCCCCTTTCTTCCCTTCCCCCTTGCTCCCTTTTCGCGCCCTACCAGATTTTCTCTTTAACCTTTCTTCATATGTCCTAATAGTTTGGCCCACCCCACCCCCCATCTGTCCTGGTCCCTGTGTTCTTCAGCATCTATAAAAGATTTGGATGAAGGAATAGAGGGGATACTTATTAAATTTGCAGAAGATACCAAATTGGGAGGGGTGGCAATATAGTAGAAGTCAGAGCCCGGATCCAAACCACAAATCACAAAATCACACAAGGTTGGAAGAGACCACAAGAGCCATCCAGGATACAGGATGATCTTGACAGGCTGGAGAACTGGGCTAAAACTAATAAAAGGCATTTCAACATAAATAAATAGAATGTTCTTCATTCAGGTAGGAAAAATCAAAAGAATAATTATAGATGGGGGAGACTTGTCTTAGCAGTAGTGTGTGAGGAAGGGATCTAGAGGTCTTAGCAGACCAAACTGAACACGAGTCAGCAGTGTGATGCAGTGGCTGAAAAGGCAAATGCAATCTTGGGCTGTATCCACAGAAGTATGGTGTCCAGATCACGTGAAGTTAAAGAATCGCTTTACCCTGCTCTGGTTAGACCTCAGAGCATTGTGTTCAGTTCTGGGCACCGCAATTTAAGAAGGATGTAGACAAACTGGAACGTGTCCCGGCGAGGAGGGCAACAAAGATGGGGAGGGGTCTGGAGACCAAGTCCCATGAAGAAAGGTTGAAAGAGCTGGGTATGTTTAGCCTGAAGACGAGAAGACGGAGAGGTGATATGATAACCATCTTCAAGTATTTGAAGGGCTGTCATAGAGAGTATGGTGCCAAGTTGTTTTCTGTTGCCCCAGAAGGTCGGACCGGAGCCAACAGGTTAACATTCAATCAAAAGAGTTTCTGGCTAAACAGGAGGAAGAACTTTCTGACAGTTAGAGCGGTTCCTCAGTGGAACAGGCTTCCTCGGGAGGTGGTAAGCTCTCCTTCCCTGGAGGTTTTTAAGCAGAGGCTAGATGGCCATCTGACAGCACTGCTGATTCTGTGACCTTAGGCAGATCATGAGAGGGAGGGCAGGAAAGGTTGTATTGGTGTTTAGCTCTCGTGGCCCTTTCTTGCATGCCCAGGGTTGTGCTGATCACCACTTTGGGGTCAGGAAGCCATTTTCGTCCAGGCCAGATTGGCCAGGGTTCCTGGAGGATTTTTTGTTAGCCATCTTCGGAGCATGGAGTCGGGGTCTTTGGGCGGTGTGGTGGGGGAGATAGTTGTGAATTTCCTGTACTGTGCAGGGGTTGGCATAGATGACCCTTGTGGTCCCTTCCAACTCTATGATTCTAGGATGCTACTACAAAATATGAACATGGTAGTACAGTAATCCAGACTTAATATAATAACATCTCTCCCGACAGGGATAATTGGGCACCAAAATAATCAGAGGAATTCTAGCGTGTTCGAATGGTTTTCAATGTTTTAGAATGTGCTCAAATGTTTTATTCTTTTAATTTTGTAATCAAATGTTGATGTATATTTAACTACATTGGTAGCCATAGGTAAATATCGGGTTCTGGTTTATTGGCCCCAAAGTGTTTATAAACCATTTCAGCAGGCAGAGAACATAACTCTGACACTTTTGCCCTACTAGGTGGACTGTTGGAGAAGCTTCCTTACAGTCAGCGGTTTCAAATTATAGGGAATTGATTCAGTTCTTTGAGAATGCATCATAGGAAAAGAACATAAGAAAAGCCCTGCTGGATCAGACCAAGGCCCATCAAGTCCAGCAGTCTGGTCACACAGTGGCCAACCAGGGCCCTCTAGGAAGCCCCCAAACAAGACGACTGCAGCAGCATCGTCCGGCCTGTGTTCCACAGCACCTAATATAATAGGCATCCTCCTCTGATACTAGAGAGAATAGGTATGCATCATGACTCGTATTCATTTTGACCAGTAGCCATGGATAGCCGTATCCTCCATCAACATGACCGCTCCCTTCTTAAAACCTTCTTCTGAGCAGAGATTTTGGAGAGGTGAGAATGAGGAACTGGGGCAAATAGTGGTAACAAGGCAGGAAGTCCTAGAACATCTAGACAAACTGCAAACTAACAAGTCACAGGGACCAGGCGGTATTCACCCTAGTGTTCTTCAAGAACTGAAATGGGAAATTGCTGAACTCCTAACAATGATAAGTCGCATGTCCCTTAGATCAGCCTCTGTACCAGAGGACTGTAGAATGGCCGATGGAACATCCATTTATTAAGAAAGGTTCCAGGGGGACCCAGGAAATTACAGGCTAGTTAGCTTAATGTCTGTTTGAGGTAAATTAATGGAAAGCATTATTAAAGATAAAATTGTCACGCATATAGAAGGGCAAGCCCTCCTGAGCAAAACCCAACATGGCTTCTGTAAGGGTAAGTCCTGTCTCACCTTTTATTATTTTTTGAAAGTGTCAATAAGCATGTGGACAGGAATGAGCCTGTGGACATTGTGTATTTGGATTTCCCAAAAGCTTTGGACAAAGTCTGCTAAGCAAAGACTGCTAAGCAAACTTCATAGTCATGGGATAAGAGAACAAGTCCTCTTATAGACTGAGAGCTGGTTGAAAAATAGGAAGCAGCGAGTAGGTATAAATGGTCAGTTCTCACAATGGAGGGATGTGAGCAGTGGAGGGATGGAGGGATGTGAGCAGTGGGGTCCCTCAGAGATCTGGGTTGGGACCGGTGCTTTTCAACCTGTTCATCAATGACCTGGAGTTGGGGGTGAATAGTGAGGTGGCCAAGTTTGCAGATGACCCCAAATTCTTTAGGGTGGTTCAAACAAAATCGGACTGTGAAGAGCTCCAAAAGGATCTCTACAAACTGGAAGAATGGACATTAAAATGTCAAATGAGATTCAATGTGAGCAAGTGTAAAGTGATGCATAGGGACAAAAAATCCCAACTTCACATATGTACTGATGGGCTCTGTGCTAGCAGCGACAGACCAAGAAAGGGATCTTGGGGTTGTAGTGATTTGCGCAAAGATGATGTCAACCCAGTGTGCGGCTGCTGTGAAAAAGGCAAATTCCATGCTGGCCATAATTAGAGGAGGAATAGAGAACAAAACTGCTATCATAATGCCCGTGTACAAATCTATGGTGGGACCACACTTGGAATACTATGTACAGTTCTGGTCACCACACCTAAGAAAGGATATTGCAGAGCTTGAGAAGGTGCAGAAAAGAGCAATCAAAATGATCAGGGGGCAAGAGTAACTGCCCTATGAGGAGCGGTTAAAGCGCTTAGGGCTTTTTAGCTTGGAAAGAAGGCGGTTAAGGGGAGACATGATAGAGGTCTATACAATGATGCATGGTATGAAGAGAGCAGTGGCAGATCTGCTATGAAACGAATGAAGCTTAAGCTTCAGGGGCCCTAATCCTGGAGGAGCCCTGAAGCCACTTTTTTTTAAGGAGGGGATTTTTCAACAAAATCGATGGAGTTTAAAAAAAGGGTTTGTGATCAAAACAAGGCAATTTTAGTGATAGAATCATAAGCCAATGGGTTGAAGTATTAAGTATGGACCTTAGAATATGCTCAAATAGCCATTTCATAAGGCCTCCAAATGTCGCTGTCATGGGTCCAATTTCAAAATTTTCTCAGGCCCTTGCAGCGCCCAAACTCCCAGCTATATGGGTTTGCTGAGCTCGCCAGAATCTATTCATAGCCAACATTTGGGCAGCTGGATCTTCAAATCCTTCGTTGGTGCATGGCTTAGTAGTTCTACAGCTCAGCCCTTAGGCTAGAGCCAATCAGAACCATAAAAAGACATCTGAATTCTCAGCTCAGGCTGCACTCGTGTCACTTGTGCATTTTGACAGCAAAAATCAGATTTTCACCTCTTGATCCTAACAAGCCCCTTGTGATGACCCTCTCCCTCTCTCTTAAAGAATGAACTAATACATCTGCCGCCCTGGCCTGGATGGCCCAGGCTAGCCTGATCTCGTCAGATCTCAGAAGCTAAGCAGGGTCAGCCCTGGTTAGTATTTGGATGGGAGACCGCCAAGGAAGACCAGGGTTGCTGGGCAGAGGAAGGCACTGGCAAACCGCCTCTGTTAGACTCTTGCCATGAAAACCCCCAAAAGGGGTCCCCATAAATCGGCTGCGACTTGACGGCACTTGACACACACAATACATCTGCCATAGAACCACCCCACTGAAGAAGACAACAGCGGTTACCCAGACCTCATTGCTGGTGGCAAGGGGCTCACTGTATGGCTCATCTGCAAGGACTCCACCCCACCACCCTGTTCTCTGCCATTTGGGCCTTGAGGTCCTTGCAAGTGCAGCAGAACCCTTTGGGCCTTGTTGGATGTTGCCCTTTGGAGGCTGGTTGCAAAGGGGGCCCCATAGCAGTTCAAGCTTCAGGGCCCCAAAAATGTCGGTCCGCCTCTGGGAGACAGTGGACAGGGAGAAGCTGGATGGTGAGAGATTCAAAACAGATCAAAGGAAGTATTTCTTCACACGACACATAGTTAAATTGTGGAACTCCCTGCCCCAGGATATAGGGATGGCTGCCAACTTGGAAGGCTTTCAGAGAGGAGGGGACATATTCATGGAGGAGAGGGGTATTCATGGCTACTAGTAAAAATGGAGACTAGTCATGCTTCATACCTGTTCTCTCCAGGATCAGAGGAGCATGCCTATTACATTAGGTGGTGTGGAAAGCAGGCAGGATGGTGCTGCTGCAGTTGTCTTGTCTGTGGGCTTCCTAGAGACACCTGGTTGGCCACGGTGTGAACAGACTGCTGGATTTGATGGGCCTTGGTTTGATCCAGCATGGTCTTCTTATGTTCTTATCTGTCATTTAAGTACAGGGTATTTTGAATTGCTACATCTTCACGAGTACCAATCTTGTACCTAGATGACGCAATCTGGATCAGTTGATCACTCATTCTACCAACACATGCCAACTATTGGGGTGGGGAGGTGAAGGGAAATTGGGAAGGATAGGTGGAATATGGCAGGAGAGGATGCTTGTGGGTGCAGCAGAAGGGGTAATAGGGGATTCGGAGAATGTTTGATTGTACTGTAATTTTAAAAATGTAAAGAAAGAAACATTTTGCATTGTTAGTTAAAAGTTAAAGTTGTATTTCAGCTGTCTAAAGATCATTTGTTGAAGCCTCCCTAAACTTCTGGGAAGCCCCCCTATATTTCCGGGGAGCCCCTCCGTAAATCCCCCATGGCCCTGCCTCCATAGAGAGTGGCAAAGGAAGCCCCTCCCTGTGATGTCACTGGCCCCTCCCTGTAATGTCATAGCAATGCCTCTGGCCCAGCCCCAGCCCCCCCACCCCCCGGGAAATGGGAAAGTCTGCGCCCCTGGACAGACCCCAAAGCCCCCAAGCAAGAGGTTCCAGCCAGTCCCCATCAGATGCCTGCTGGAATTCATCCAGAGGACAGCAAATCTGTGCCAAGAATGCCGGGCAAGCGGGCGGGGGCCAGAGGAGGCTGCAAGGCCCACTCCTCACCCTCTCCGTGCTCTCCTCTAGGCTCCAACGCCTGAGGGCCATCTTCAGCCGGGGGAAAGTCGCCCCAGTGGCCCCAGAAGGCCAGCGGCAGGAGGCTGCAGGTAAGGGGACTCTCCAGGGGTAGGGTTCCCAAGTGCCCTCTTCTGGCGGGCAATCTACCGCCCGTTGTTCTCCTTGCCCGCTGACTCCCAGTTGGTGGGCGGGACATTTAGGGAGGCGGGGTAGGGGGTTGCGGTCAGCATCATCTACGGGATGACGTCAGGTCAGGTTTGTTGGGGCAGCCCCAACCCCCGTTGGTGGAGAGAAAAGCAGCCCATCTTCCCTGCCTCCCCGCCAAACAGCTGTCTGAAAACAGCTGATCAGCGGGGAGGTTCTGGGGCAGGTGGGGAGGGGGGCTGGAGCGGAGAAAACAAGGCCACCATGGCAGCAGCTGCAGGGAAAGCCTGAAGAGCCGGCCCAGACTTGCGTCTTCCTCCGAGGGAGACCCCAGCCTTCCTGAAACCCTACCTGCAGCAAAACAAACCAAAAATGCCTGGACGCAGCTCTGCTTGCCGCTGAGGAAGGGGAGCCGGCGTTGAGCCTTCAGACGTTGGTGATTTATTCCACCCTCCAAGCACTTTTTGGTGGTTTTGCTGCGGGGAGGTTCCTCCAGCACTCGCAAAAAACACAGTGGGGTCTCTGGAAACCACTCTGGAAGCCGGACCAAAAGGACTCAGGGGGAGGGAAGCTGGACCGGTGGAAGGAAACACAAACCCCACCCTGTATTCTCCGTTTCTTCTCTCTGCAGCTTCCGCACCTCCGCCCACAGGAAGGGACCCGGCAGAGCTTGTCGCTGGCTACCTTAGTGGGAGAAGTAAGGTAACACAAAAACACACATATGCACACCCAGCCCCGCAAAGGTCCTCCTCCAGAGAGCAGGGCCTTTTCCGTTTCCTTGGCCGGCCCCGGGCATGGCAGATGGACCCCTTGGGTCCCGTTCTTCTTCGGAGCCTCCTTGTGAATGGGGACCGGTTCATTTCCAGGGAGGCCAGCTTCTTCTCAGGAGTGGGCAAACGTAGCGCCTGCCCGCCCTGCCCGCCCTCTGCCATGCAGCAGGGACCCGGGGCTCTCCTCGCCCCGCTAACAGCCTCCCTCTTGCTACTTCCAGGCCCCCCACCAGGAGCTGCCCTTCCTGAGAGCCATCTGGAGGGTGTGCGGGGCTTGCAAGACCAAAGGCCTCGCCACCCTCCCTTTCAACAAGGAGGCCGCGGGCGAGGAGATCAAGTTGAGTGAGACGGAGCATGTTCTCTTGCCTTGGAAAGTCTTGGTGAAAGGCTGGGTAAAATCACCTGAATCCCCCAGAGTCATTTCTGCTCCCCGGACGTGGTCTCTGAGACTGAAAGAGCCCAACTCTGAGTGTGGGAGGAAGGAGAGAATGGGGGGCAGGAACAGCCCTGCTAGAGTCCAGGGAGCGCTGACCCCTCTGTTTTGCCCTTTGGTGTCTCCCAGGAAATCATGGAGGAATCCTTCTTCGAGGTGTCTGAAAACTTCCTCCAAACAATGAGGAGCTTGCGTGCTCTCAGTTACATCTTTTGTCGAGGGAACCTCGGTCCACAGCAGTCAGGCGGACGGGAGCTCTGTGAGGAGGGGATGAAGCGGGAGACCTTGGGGGGCAGAGCCGGGAAAGGGGAGAGAGCCACTGATCCCTGGAAGGAACAGGCTGCCTCAGGATCCATCCCCGTTGTCCTTCCACCATCATTGGAGACTCCTTTTCTATTGGAGAGGCTAAATTGCTGTCACCACCCCTCCTTCCCCTCCGGCAGGACCTGCTGCTCTGAGTTTACATGTTTGTGGCCTGTGGGGAAGCGGGGTGGCCCCGGGACCGCGCACAGGGTTTGGGGAAGACTAGCCCTCCTTTGCTGCACGAAGTCTGATCCTTGCCTTTCCATCCTGACAGCCACTTCCAGCCGCCCCTGGGCACAGAGCTCAGGAGCTCGATCGTGTCCTGGGCTCTGAGGCTTGTGCTCAGTGGGAGGCCCGGCCGAGAGGACCCCCGGCGCCAGGTACGCTAAATGCCCAGGGCCTTGTCAAGAGTGTGGCAAGAGGCCTGCTGGTCCTGCGGGGCCCGAGGCCGTGATGATGGCCCCTCTTTGGGTCCTGAATCCATGGGCCCGCTTGCAGCAGGAGTGCGCCAGGCAAGACATTCTGTGGGGCAGGGGGTTCAGCACGCCCCACACCAGCTCCGTCTGTCTTTCAGGCTCTGCAAGAAAAAGCGGAGAAAGGCTTGCAGCGCATGCTCAGGGGGATGCTTCAGGAGGACCCGTCCTCGACGCTTCTGCTGGGCCTCCTGGAAGTAAGTGTGGAGGAGACAAGAAGTAGGGGAACGGAGGTCCCCTGGGAGGCTGGGGATGCAAACGGTAGCCTGGCAGGGAGGAAGTAGCGCCTCGGGCCAGCAGCAACCCCACGGCCGCCCCACCGGGGCCCCATCTCCACTGGCTGCTCAGGGACACCACCATGCCAGGGCTATGATAGCCATAAGCAAAATCAAACAAAACAGGGTTGTGCAAGCTGTCACGCCTTCACAACAAAACAACACTAGGCTATAAAGTCTTATGAGCTATATTCACAACTGGTGACCATCAATGGGACAAGAAAACAAATTACATATACAGATAATGAGCGCAAAAGTGCAAAACCCCAACCCCCTACGGAGGTGAAAGCAAACCCGAGAGTTCAACAGGTAAGTCCGCGTTTATGTTGTAAAGGGATAGATATTCTTCTGTCAAGGGGGAAAAAAGCCAAAAAGGTCAGGTACATATAGTCTCCAGAAGACCCCCAGCAAGAGGTAGATCAAGAAGATGGGCTCTCTGGATAAAAGCTGTGCTCCGTTTAGGCTGTCAGCTTCATCAGTTGCTTGAGGATCCCCAAGTAACAATATTTTCCATGTTTTTTTTCTTGGGAACTCTTGAGGGTTTATAGGGGTCTGATAGCCAGCATCAAAGCAGGCTGCTTCTTCCCCGGGGGGTGGGGGGCACGGGGGGTGGGGGCACAGGCTGAGGAGGGCTCAGCCTGACCTTCTCCTGCCTCCCACAACCATTCTGTTCCCACCTCCACAGCACCTCGCCTACTGGATGCACACTAGCTGTCCCACTGCCAGATCCCGGGCTGTCTCTGCTTGCAGCGCCCTGCTGCGCTTTGTAGGCCGTCTGCCCTCCTTTAAGGTAAGCGCCTCCCCCCCCACCTCTCCAGTTTGTAGGGTTCAGCTCTAGGGTTGCCAGCCGCTCCAGCCACTAGAGATCAGTTCCCCTGCAGAAAAGAGCCGCTTTGGCAATGTGACTCTTTGACCTTGACGTCCCTCCCCTTCCTAACCCCCTCCCTCCTCAGGCTCTGCCCCCAAAATCTCCAGCTATTTCCCAACCCAGAGCTGGCAACCCTACTCGGCTCCCAGGGCCACAGAGCCGAGCAAGAGAAATGGGGCAGTTTGTCGCACAATTTCTCTCTAGAAATAGAGTCAAAAGCACTTTTTAGGTCAATGAAAGCTTTGTAGGTCAATGAAAGCTACAAACAATCCCCCCCCCCATCTTCATGTATTTTTTCACCAGGAAGGATAAGACCAGACTGTGATCCAGAGATGATTTGTTCTTAGTGAATCCTGTTTGCTCTGGGCCAATAATGGATTTAGCTTGAGACCACTCCGAAAGGCGGATCTTAAGATGTCTAGCATATAACTTACCCAGTATTGATAGCAAGCTAATAGGGCGGTAGTTTCCTGGTAGAGTAGGGTCTCCCTTTTGGTAAATTGGCATGAAGATTAAGTTCAGCCATGATTCGGGAAGGATACCATAATGGTCAATTGATGTAAAAAGACTGGCTAATAAGGGGGCCCACCAGTCAGCATATTTCTTAAAGCGTTCGACAGGGAGCCCATCTGGACCCGTTGCTCTACCGGTTTTTAGTTTAGAAATTCGTGTCATAATTTCCTCCCTACTTACTACATCCCATGGAGAGAGATTTGAGGGAATAATTTCCTCATGATCAAATGGAGGGACCACAGCAGAGCCAAAGACATTGGAAAAATAATCAAACCATACTTGGGGGGCAGTATTGGACTCAGGGGAGGGTTTGTTGTTTAACAAACAAGAAATGGTTCTCCAAAATATTTTACTGTCACTTCATTGCAGAGACAAAAAAAAGGTGGTCCCATCTTTTTTGATAATAGGCTTTCTTTTTGTTAGCCATTAGTTCCTGATAAGCTTTTTTTAGCGATAAATATTTCTCCATATCGATTATTTGGCCTTCTTTCCTAAAGTTCCCAAATACTGATCGTAAATTCCTCTTTTGAGCTAAACATTCATAATCAAACCAGGTCGATGCTTCAGAGGTGATTTTACGTATCAGTTTAGCTATAGAGCTACATTGCTCTATAACTTGAGAGAAGGCTATTAGTATCTAATTAGTTCTATTAGTACCTATTAGTAGTACTATTAATACCTATTAGTACCATTAGGAACTATTAGTACATATTAGTACTATTAGTAATTAGTACCTATTAGTACTATTAGAAAGTCGGCATATAAAAACCAACTCTTCTTCTTCTGCCCTACTAGAAATTGAATTAGGGCACTTTCACACAGCCCAAATAATGCACTTTCAATGCACTTTTTGCTTCTCCTTCTCCTTCTTCTCCTCCTCCTCCTCCTCTTCCTCCTCCTCCTCCTCGGTGAGCCCTCAATTCTGGCAGAGAGGTTGCTGTCTATGGGGTGGAGGGGCAGAACGTGGGGCCAAGTCCTCAAGACAGTTCCTAGGAAAGGGAGCCTGTGGGGTGGATCTTCTGGGAGAGACTGGACCTAGAACCGAGAAGGCGGTCCAGAGCTCCCGTGGAGAACTAAGCCATGCCTCTTCTTCTCCTTCCTCTAGATGCAGGATGCTGCCCTGGGTCACGTGGTGGTGCAGCTGGCCGTCTCCCTGGCCGACCCGCAAGCCGGCATCCGGGCACAGGCCAGGGAGACCATGGGCCAGCTTCACAGCATGCTGCTGTCCCAGAGGGGTAAGTTCACTGGGCAGGATGGGACCCCTGGCCTTTCTCAGCGCCCAGTCACCTCCTTCCTGATGCCAGTGACAAGCAGTGGTCCCAGTTCTTGCTGTAGACCTCCTCCCTGAACATCTTCGCAGGCTGAATTCTCCTCTGAGGGGCTTGATTTCGCCAGTCTGGGGGAAGGACACTGCCACGTCGAGACAGGAAGGGGGGTCCAAGTCAGGCCGAGGGTGGGGTCTCAGAGACAGTTCCCATCCTGAGGCAAGAGAGAGGCCCCAAGCCAGATGGCAAGAAGAAAGCACCGCTGTTCTTTGTGAGGAAACCAACGTCAGCCCTTTCTTCTCCTCAGGGCTCACAGGCCAGAGCCAAAAGCCCCTCTGGGAAGTGGACCCAGGGCAGCCCTGGAAGGAGGGCTACCGGCACTTGGTCCGTGTTGGTGAGGTAAGGGGAGTCTTCAGTGGGGCTGGAAAGGCATCCTCAGGAAAGGGAACAGGCTGGGGAAAAGAGGGATTATTGCCCTCCCCGCGGGGATTCTCTGGGCAGCGGTGTGAAGAGAGAGATGGCACTCTCCCTCTGCCTTCGGAAGGCCACCCTTCAAGGGTCCTTCTTCTATCAATTCCATGGACCCTCCAAGGGTCCAAAGAGATGAGTTGCCGCCTCAGAGAGTCTCAGGCCTCCGTTTGGAAAGGGAGGAGGCCGGGGACCAGGGAAGGCAGGAGCCAGGCGATCCAGAGGGAGAAAGGCCAGAGCGGTTCCACGTCCACGGCTTCAGTTGGGGCAGGGCGGGAGAGGACTAAAAGGAGGACTTCTTGATTTCAGGTGTTCTGGCTGCACCTCACCCCCCAGCAGAGGATCGCTTTCGCCGGGGCCGCCTGGGAGAACGTGTCGTGCCTGGCCCAGGAGTGGGTGAGGGAGGGAAGCCTGGTCATCCTGTATTCCCTCCTGGGCCGGGCACAGGAACTGTTGGAGGAGGAGGAGGTGAGCAGTGGGGTGAAGTAAGCTGGGGGGGGGAGAGAGAGAGATGGAGGCAGACATCCCAGCCGTTTGCCGAGAGGAAAAGAGGGCTTGAATCATTGGGGGCTTTTCATTCTCTTCTGCAGGAAGATGACATCAGGATGAACCTCTCTGCCCTCCTCTACAAGCTGTGGAAGGGCAGGGAGGTTCCCAGGGACATCGGGGCACTCCTGCAAGGGCAGGTAAGGCCGTTTCCACAGAAAAGAGGGCGGGGAAGCAGGGGGGTCCCCAGAGCCACAAGAGGGGCCAGAGCTGCTCCTGCTCCAAACCAAGGCCCACCCTCGATCACCTGAAAGAGACCAGGTGAGACGCTGGTGGGTCTTGAAATGTCAGCCTTTCCACAGGCCAAAGAGGGGCTCCTTCTCAGAAAGCCCCTTGGCGCACATTGCAGGCTTGCCTGCCTGGTTTGGGACCCCACCTTGCAACACACAGTCCAGACGCAATTCTTCGTTGTATTTCAGATGTGTAGTCTAATCCTGGACAGCCAACACAAAGGTCTGTCTGTCTGTCGTTCTGTCTGTCTGTCTGTCTTCTCTCCCATCCAGATGACCTTAAATAGATAGACTCAGGAGTGCCCCTCCTCCTCCTCCTCCTCCTCCTTCTCCTCCTCCTCCTCCTCCTCATCTCCACCGGGGCTGATGTCCTTGACTGAGGCATACATGGACTCTACAGCCAGACTAAAAAATGATTTCTTAACTTATAAAGATCTTCTCAATAAAGAGGGGGAAATTAAAACACTACAAGAATTAACGGAGGGAAATATGAAAATTTCACGGTTTGCTTACCACCAAATTGTACATGCACTGTGACTAGATTGCTTATCAAAAGGAAAAGAAAGAAAACAAGCAGAATTTGGACAATTGATTCCCAAATCTTCTGAACACCTTCTATCAAAGATTTACAAAATGTCACTAGCCACAGAGATGGCTCCGGAACAAGGGAAGACCTGTATGATTAAACGGATGCAAAACACTGGTGAGATGATTCCGATGCAAATATGGGGGGAAATATGGAAAGTTGAAATCAAGTTCTCCAGTTCACAAGCCGTCAGAGAGAACTGGTATAAGATGTTTTACAGATGGCTTCATGTGGAACTACAAGAGATGTTTCAGGTGAACTTTGACATAGAAGCCAAATATTTCTTGCTTGGAATGGCTCCACCAGAAATTAATTCAACGAATCAAGAACTGTGCCAATATGGATTGACAGCTGCAAGGACTTTGTTTGCGAAGAACTGGAAAGAAATGCCCCAACACTAACAGACTGGACTGCAAAAATGGATGAGTATGCATCTGTGGCAAAGCTAACCAGTTGGCTACAAAGAAAGATGATAGATGACCATACGCAGAAATGGACACCTTTTTATGACAGATATGCTTAATTCATAGGCTGTTTAAATACCTTAGATCCATGTTGGCGAACCTATGGCATGTGTGCCGGACTTGGCACGCCGAGCCCTCTCTGTGGGCGCGCGCGGGTAAGTTGAGCAGCTGTAGCGTCTGCCTTCCCTGGACTCCTTGCCCCCCAGCTTAGGGGCTTTGAACAAACATTAATTGTTCAAAAGCATGCCAAATGCAAACTTTTACCTTTCAATAAAAAGTTGGTTGTATCATTGAAAGCTCTGTTATTGTGTTTTTCTTTTAAGGCAAAAGATGTTAATAATGTATGTGTTGTTTTTTCTAAACTAAAACCTCAGTATTCAGGTTAAATTGCCATGTTGGCACTTTGCAATAAATAAGTGGGTTTTGGGTTGCAGTTTGGGCACTCGGTCTCTAAAAGGTTCGCCATCACTGCCTTAGACAAAGGAAAAAGTGGTCAGTTTTGTGATAGACTAGTCCAATGAGGTTATATCAATTTGTATAACTGGATGTTATAGTTACAGATAGTACGGGGAAGGTAAACATTTTGTATTTAGTTGATAGGGTGGGAAAAAATAACGAATTCTGAAAGCTCGTATAGCCAGACCACCAAAAATGAGATATAAACATAAGATTTTAAGTGGTAAAGAGATGTAACAGATAGCTCAGTCCAGACATAGGCCCAGCTTTGAATCAATTGTTTTTTTTAAAGAATTTTTATTATTTTCCATAAAATTATATATAAGCTTTTCGACACACTCAAAAATAACTACATATAGTTATATAGTTGTTGAAAATACATCATTATTAAGAGATTAAATAAATGAAAACTTCCCCTTCATCCTCCTCCATCTTTCTATTTGCTTGTTTGGTCTTTTGCATTTAGAATTCTAATCCTAATGTTATTTTATATGATGTCTACCAATAGCTTTCTTATTGCATATTAATTTCTTCGTTTCAAACAAAGAAAATAAAAGGAAAAGCATAATATATCGTTTACAAACCTTGGTTATTAAATATTATGTGTAATAAAAAAATAAATTAAAATAAACTATTCGGTATAAAGATAGGTTTGAGTATTGCAATTTTTACCTATACCTTATCGATCAGTGGATTAGAACAAAGAATAACCTTACAGTTTCCCCATATCAGTTTCAGTCTCACAGTAAGCCCTCCACGCCTCCCATTCGCCCATAAACTGAGCATTGTCTTTTTGGTTTACCAAAGCTGTAAGTTTTGCCATTTCCGCCATTTCTAACATCTTTTGTATCCAGCCATTTTTGTCTGGAGTCTCAGTTGATTTCCATTGAGCTGCATATATCAGTCTGGCGGCTATGGTTGCACATATCAAAAAGGATCTTTGAGTTATAATAGAATTTGGTATCATACTTACAAGCATCATCTCGGGTGTTTTAGGTATATTGTTTTGTATAATCATCCTTATTTCATTATAAATCATGTCCCAAAAGTTTTTTGCGTTTTCACATGTCCACCACATATGATGAAATGAACCTACTTCTTTGTTAAACTTCCAACACTTTGGAGACATCAATTTGTAGGTCACCTGTACATGGGCTGCACCCTGGGCCTCCTGGATTGTTCCCATTTGATCAAGATATCATCTTCCTGCTGACTCTTGGGTGGTCCCATTGCTGTTGGGTGATGCTAACCCAGAAATAACCAAATGTGGCGCGAAATATAGTAATAGTCTCCTTAAAGGCGCGACAAAGCTACACTATTGATAAGTAGTGACATTATCAGTATAGTTATCGTTATGCCAGTAAAGTAACTCATTTCTTGGTATCTGTTATTTTAATTTTAAAGTGTTTCAAGAATTTTAAGAGTTCAAAGTTACTGCTGCCGTAAATTTTAATAATCTATAATGTTAAAATTATTTTATCGTATGCACGTTGTGCTCAAGACCTTTGGGGTCTATTTGCCAGAGCAACGAAGCCCATCATTTATGCAGGGAATTCTGAGCAGGAAGGGGACATTCGCAGTGGCTGGCCCTTCCCGTCCCTTCCTGCTTGGCAAACCTGGGGGGAAAGACAAGTTTTAGTACAGATCCACATAAATATAAAATGGCTTAAAGTTCCAATCAAGACTGAACAGTCCTTTACTATAGTTTGGTCTATTCAACCTTGATTGGAACCTTAAGCCACTTTATATTTATGTTGATTTGTACTAAAAGCTATCGTGTGTACATACAAAACTGAGTGACTGTGTTAAATACAACTCAGTTAATGTAATAACCAAAATACAACTCAGTGAGTTTAATAACCAATCAAAGCTGTGATTTATAATATTTTTAGGAAACAGGAATTTAGCCATTGTGGCTGCAATACTCTTTTTTTTTTTTTTTTTTTGGAATACCTTTTTTTTATTTTTCTAACCTATTAACCATATATTTCAGCAATACAAATAAACAGTAAACATCAGGATAGATAAAAAACATTCGCCAAAATTGTTACATTCAATCATTAGTTAACTTCCCCTACACGCTCCTCCGCCCTGGCCTGGATGGCCCAGGCTAGCCTGATCTCGTCAGATCTCAGAAGCTAAGCAGGGTCAGCCCTGGTTAGTATTTGGATGGGAGACCAAGGAATACCAGGGTTGCTGTGCAGAGGAAGGCACTGGCAAACCACCTCTGTTAGTCTCTTGCCATGAAAACCCCAAAGGGGTTGCCATAAGTCGGCTGCGACTTGATGGCACTTTACACACACACACACACACACACACCCTCCTCCATCTCAAAATATATTTGTATAATCTTTTGCATAAAACTTCTAATCCTAATATTTATTTCCATTATTTATCTATCCCTTACTATAACAAAAAAGAGAATGAAAAGAAACCAGAAAAAAGGGTTAGGAATTATATAATACAATCAATCAATCTTATCTTATAATATAATATTGTGGCTGCAATATTCTTTATCAATACTACATTGGCCCCCTCAGGATTACGCTGCCCCTACCAGAGGTGTATTGCAAAATCCTGACTGCAGAATAGCAGGTAAATGTTGCAGCCCTATATTCTGGGCTTGTAAAGCATTGTTGATTCCTCTAAAAACAAAGTCTAACTAAAATAAAGAAATTATTTTTCATCGGGAATCTTTTATTCAGTTCAGAGATCAAAAGCAAGTCAGATGAGGAAGAAGAGAAAAGCGGGGTTGAACATTCCTGATCTGAACGATCTTGTTACAGATCCAGCAGTTAACCTAATTCTGCTTCTCTTTCAATGAAAAGGGCAGACGGTGGACACAGACGCGCCATGAGCCGTGATTGGTGATGGGATGTGGTCGTTTTAACAGGAGAGCATCAGTGCCTGTGCAACACCCCCTTTCGAGGTTCATGCCTCACCAGAAGAGGTGGAAAGCAGTTGTTTCTATCTATAGGCTGGTGTCCTGCTCTCAGAGTGGGAGCTGCTTTTGTGGCAGTCGATAATGTGCTTGTTATTTCGCATCAGCCCAGGATGGTAAACCACAGGGATCGGCCGATCCATATCACTGGTAATAGCATGCCTCCCAGCATTGCCCAGATGAAAACAGGGACACCCTAATAACAGCAACACATGATCACCGCCCAAGGCCTCCCCATCACCCTCCCCAGGAGGCTCTGTAGTCAGTCCAAACTGTAGCCTGCTTTCCTTTATAAACAAAGAGCATGTTTGGTCTTTGGTTTAAAGACCACATGACATCATTGCTTTGCTTTAAGGACCAGATGACATAATTGCTGGACAATAGGATGGATGACAAATTGCTGGGCAATCCAGGGTGAGCCACGGGCTACCCGTTGTGAAAACAAGAACAAACCCAGGAAATTAAATATATGAAATTAAGCCATTTGATCCTTGCACATACTGTCTCTTCTTCAAAACACAACAGGCATTAACAGCGAGACATGGGCATTTTCCTTTTCGCTCATCCCTCCTTCCCTTCCTCCCCCCTCTACAGTTCCCCGTCTCCAGGTACTAGCTGGAGAAAACCTGCTCTTACAACTGATCTCCAGCCGATAGAGATCAGTTCACCTGGAGAAAATGGCTGCTTTGGCAATTGGACTCTATGGCACTGAAGTCCCACCCTCCTCAGGCTCCGCCCCAAAAACCTCCTGCTGGTGGCAAAAAGGGACCTGGCAACACTACACCTCCCTCATACACACACACACAGCCTTTCACCACTCCATGGGCTATTCTGTCTCCCGTTAGAATTAGCATGTGGGGACCCTGATTGCTTATTAGGCCCTTTGACGGTCTCAATGATCTAATAATGAGCACCATTGGTTTGTTTTTATGTAAATGAACTCCAGAGGAGAGATCAGTTCTCCTGGAGAAAATGGATGCTCTAGAGATTGGACTGTATGGCATTATATTCCCCTGAGGTCCCTCCCCAGGCTTTACCTCCAGGAATTTCCCCGCCTGGAGCTGGCAGCCCTCGGATGTAATATTGCTGGTGAGAGACTCTTCAAGGAAACCAAGAGATCGTCTGGGCTTGACAAAAATGAGCATTTCGAGGCGTTTGGATGTTAGACCAGGAGATGAGGGGCTTGCAAAGTCCAAGGAGAAAGGGGACCCTGGAGGAGGGAGCATCCTTCTCCCCCACCTGTCAAGATCCCCATCAGTGCAATGTCCCAACAGTGTCCCCTCACTGATCTGAGAACCAGTACCCGAAATGAAGAAGCCACCAGGATGTATTTATTTATTGCTTTTTAAAAATATATATATTAACAGATATAAATACAATCACAGTTCACAAACACAGGAACACATAAATACATGAAACAAACAAGGCAAGAACAAAGAAACAAACAAACAACAGCACACATTGCTTGGCCCCCAGAGCATCTTCAAATGAAGAGATGAAGAAGAAGAAGAAGAAGAAGAAGAAGAAGAAGAATCAGCAGCCACAGCAACAGCAGCAGCTGCGTTATACTGAAACAGATTTTTTGGTCCAGCAAGATCAGTATGGTCTACTGAGACTAGCAGCATCTCTTTGGGGTCTTAGAGGTCTTTCACATCACTTACTACCCTTTAGATGTTGGGGATTGGACCTGGGACTTTCTGCATGCCAAGCAGATGCTCTACCACGAGCCTCCCTGAAGCACAACAGACTTTAGCCAGCGGTGGTTATGGTTGCACAAGCAACTGCCAGTCAGTGGCCAAAGCCGCTTTGATGTGTATCTATCCTATTTTTCTCCCTCCCTTCCTCCATGGGGTTTTTATTTTATTTCAACAACAGCGCTCTTTAGGCAGGTTAGGCCGCGAAAGACCAACTGCCCCCTGGTTACTCAGTGCGCTTCCTGGAGTCTTGAACTCTAGTCTGAGTCCATAATGTAGACCATTACACTGGTTTAGCAGCTAGGTTGAACCACTGGTTCAGTACACTGGTCAAGAGCCTTCCAGAGCTTAGCTGGCCCACTACAGTATTCTTCATCACATCCAAGTTTTGTAAGTTTTGACTCGAGTGATTTCCTTCAGCATCATGACCCTCCAATAGGTATTTGGACTTGGAGCTGGGAGATCCAGGTTCATATCCCCACTTTGCCATGACATCTTGATGGGTTACCATGGGTGAGTGACACACTGTCAGCCTGACGGCCCTCACAGGATTGTTGTGAGGATAAAACGGGGGAAGGGCATCCAGAGGACACCTTGGTGACCCCTGGACCCCATAAAATCAGACCCCCTGACCCAATCTTCACCAAATTTGGGGGTTCATGCAAGGAGAGTCCCTTGAAGCTACCCAGAACATTTGGGAACTTGACCTCCAAAAATGCCCCCACAGCAGCTTCGGGAATATATCCCCATAGAGTATAAAGGACCTATTCCCCCCCCCCCCGGTTACCCTGGAAATAAAGCCAAAATACCCCTTTACAGAATAGGTATTCGGTTTATTCTGTTTTTTTTTTTATTTATTTTTTGCACAACCCTAGTTGGGAAGAGGATGCCAGGGAAAGCCTTTCACCCGTCTCCCCACCTGCCACAGTCCCGGTCCGAACAGGGCCTGCACATGACTGGGAATAAAGTTGTGCGCATGGAGCCCCTCACGCATGTCTGTTTGACAAGAGATGGGGCAGACCCATACCCAACACGTTGTGTACTTAGGCCCAAATGTGTCTTCATGAGATCTGAATGCAGCCTCAGAAGGTATTTTAGGGCTCAGCACTGAACACCACTGAAATCCCTCTCTGCTTTCCTTCAGACGGAGCTGCATGTTCTGAAGATATCTTCCCTTATTGGGGGCGCATGGCCTGCAGCTATAGTCGGAGATCTCCTGCTGGCAACCCTCTTGCCTGACACCGTTCCGAGCAGCGGTGGGACAAAAAAGCCACCGGCTTTGTATGCAGAGCGATAATAACACTCTGAGAATCACTGGAAACACCAGGAAGGGCATTCTTGAGCTTTCCGAGAGCCAGCTATGGAGGCTAGAGAGACTTGAAAGGTGTATGACACCAAGAGCAAGCGTGAACACACAACTCTGCCGGATAGTGAGTTGGTCCATTTGTCTATCAAGGTCACCATTGGCTGGCAGCAGCTCTCCAGGGGTCTCAGGCTTCCAGATCTGTCTCTCAAGCCCTGCTGTCTGTGCCCCCCACTGCTTTTCAGAGGTGAGAGGAGAAACAGGGCATGAGACAACCCCCCCCCCAATGATGCTCGCCTACTTTGTGTCCCGTTAGGTGCCAGCCCAACGCACAGCTTTTAACCCAGGCTTGAATAAAGGGTTCAATACTCCGCTCTGTTGTCTGGATCGTATACTGCGGATGTCTAACAGCCAGTGTTTTATACTGTGGGCTTTAATCGCAAACTATCTGAAGAGGCAGCATAGAAATATTCTAGATAAATGTATCAATAAACACTATGGAATCTGCGTTGGGTCGAGATCTCTCGACATTCCCCCCCCCATGAAAGCAAAATCCCTCCTGACTCCAAAGCCATTCACGGGCGCGCTACAGAAAATGCATGCTGTGGATAGGGTTGCCAACCCCCAGGTACGAGCTGGAGATCTCCTGCTCTTACAACCGATCTCCAGCCGGTAAGAGATCAGTTCACCCAGAGAAAATGGCCGCTTTGGCAATTGGACTCTGTGGCATCGAAGTCCCTCCCCTCCCCAAACCCCGCCCTCCTCAGGCTCCGCCCCAAAACCTCCCGCCGGTGGCCAAGCGGGACCTGGCCAGCCTGGCTGTGGCTGAACAGCCCGGGGAAACCAGGCCAGGTGGAGGGAGACCCCAGCTCAGCTAGGCCTCGGTGGAGCCCGGTTGCTAAGTGACGGGGACACGCCCTCCTTTGTGACATCGCCCCCTGCTGGAGCTCTGGGCCGGGGGTCGGTTGGGGAGCTCTGTGGGTTGGAGAGAGGCGTTGGAGGCGGTGGAGTTTTTGATTGAGAGGGAGGGGTTTGGTGTGTTGGTGTGGTTTGCAGTGTTGTTCTTGTTTGTTTGGGTTTGTTTCGTAGATAGGGATAGTTAGTTTGTTTGTTCTTTCTATAGAGTTGTTTTATATTTTAAAAGTTAATAGAGTTTTTGATTGAGTGTTGTTCGTTTGTTCATTGGTTGTTATTTTGTTTGCAGTGTTTTTTCTTGTTTGGTGTGGTTTATTTAGTAGATAGTGATAGTTGGTTTGTTTGTTCTTTCTACATAGAGTTGTTTTATATTTTAAAAGTTAATAGTTAGGTGTTTCTTTTTCTAAATAAGTTTTTTTTCAGAATTTCCCATAGTGTATAGGTGTTTTTAGTGTTTTCTATAGGTATTTTTAATGTTTTAACTTTTCCTTATATAGTTTTTTCATTTTATAATTTTCATATTAGGAGTAGGTGTTTTATTGGGGTTTTTTGTTGTTTGTGTTAATTATTATTGTTTAGAGGTGTTTTTTTAGATAGCGTAGTGTTTTAGTGTAGTGTAGTGTAGTGTAGTAGAAGATGTTGAATATACACCGCAAAACGTAAGTACGGTTCTGTTTGACGGTATCATTGTCATGCTGGCCTCCCCTTGCCTCCCCTCCCCTCCCTCCCCCCTTTCTTCCCTTCCACCTTGCTCCCTTTTCGCGCCACACCAGATTTTCTCTTTAACCTTTCTTCATATGTCCTAATAGTTTGGCCCACCCCCCCCCCCATCTGTCCTGGTCCCTGTGTTGTTCAGCATCTATAAAAGATTTGGATGAAGGAATAGAGGGGATACTTATTAAATTTGCAGAGGATACCAAATTGGGAGGGGTGGCAATATAGTAGAAGTCAGAGCCCGGATCCAAACCACAAATCACAAAATCACACAAGGTTGGAAGAGACCACAAGAGCCATCCAGGATACAGGATGATCTTGACAGGCTGGAGAACTGGGCTAAAACTAATAATAAAAGGCATTTCAACATAGATAAATAGAATGTTCTTCATTCAGGTAGGAAAAATCAAAAGAATAATTATAGATGGGGGAGACTTGTCTTAGCATTAGTGTGTGAGGAAGGGATCTAGAGGTCTTAGCAGACCAAACTGAACACGAGTCAGCAGTGTGATGCAGTGGCTGAAAAGGCAAATGCAATCTTGGGCTGTATCAACAGAAGTATGGTGTCCAGATCACGTAAAGTGAAAGAATCGCTTTACCCTGCTCTGGTTAGACCTCAGAGCATTGTGTTCAGTTCTGGGCACGACAATTTAAGAAGGACGTAGACAAACTGGAAGGTGTCCCGGCGAGGAGGGCAACAAAGATGGGGAGGGGTCTGGAGACCAAGTCCCATGAAGAAAGGTTGAAGGAGCTGGGTATGTTTAGCCTGAAGATGAGAAGACTGAGAGGGGATATGATAACCATCTTCAAGTATTTGAAGGGCTGTCATAGAGAGTATGGTGCCAAGTTGTTTTCTGTTGCCCCAGAAGGTCGGACCGGAGCCAACAGGTTAACATTCAATCAAAAGAGTTTCTGGCTAAACAGGAGGAAGAACTTTCTGACAGTTAGAGCGGTTCCTCAGTGGAACAGGCTTCCTCGGGAGGTGGTAAGCTCTCCTTCCCTGGAGGTTTTTAAGCAGAGGCTAGATGGCCATCTGACAGCACTGCTGATTCTGTGACCTTAGGCAGATCATGAGAGGGAGGGCAGGAAAGGTTGCATTGGTGTTTAGCTCTCGTGGCCCTTTCTTGCATGCCCAGGGTTGTGCTGATCACCACTTTGGGGTCAGGAAGCCATTTTCGTCCAGGCCAGATTGGCCAGGGTTCCTGGAGGATTTTTTGTTAGCCATCTTCGGAGCATGGAGTCGGGGTCTTTGGGCGGTGTGGTGGGGGAGGTAGTTGTGAATTTCCTGTACTGTGCAGGGGTTGGAATAGATGACCCTTGTGGTCCCTTCCAACTCTATGATTCTATGATGCTACTACAAAATATGAACATGGTAGTACAGTAATCCAGACTTAATATAATAACATCTCTCCCGACAGGGATAATTGGGCACCAAAATAATCGGAGGAATTCTAGCGTGTTCGAATAGTTTTCAATGTTTTAGAATGTGCTCAAATGTTTTATTCTTTTAATTTTGTTATCAAATGTTGATGTATATTTAACTACATTGGTAGCCATAGGTAAATATCGGGTTCTGGTTTATTGGCCCCAAAGTGTTTATAAACCATTTCAGCAGGCAGAGAACATAACTCTGACACTTTTGCCCTACTAGGTGGACTGTTGGAGAAGCTTCCTTACAGTCAGCGGTTTCAAATTATAGGGAATTGATTCAGTTCTTTGAGAATGTATCATAGGAAAAGAACCTAAGAAAAGCCCTGCTGGATCAGACCAAGGCCCATCAAGTCCAGCAGTCTGGTCACACAGTGGCCAACCAGGTGCCTCTAGGAAGCCCCCAAACAAGGCGACTGCAGCAGCATCGTCCGGCCTGTGTTCCACAGCACCTAATATAATAGGCATCCTCCTCTGATACTAGAGAGAATAGGTATGCATCATGACGAGTATTCATTTTGACCAGTAGCCATAGATAGCCGTATCCTCCATCAACATGACCGCTCCCTTCTTAAAACCTTCTTCTGAGCAGAGATTTTGGAGAGGTGAGAATGAGGAACTGGGGCAAATAGTGGTAACAAGGCAGGAAGTCCTAGAACATCTAGACAAACTGCAAACTAACAAGTCACAGGGACCAGGCTGTATTCACCCTAGTGTTCTTCAAGAACGGAAATGGGAAATTGCTGAACTCCTAACAATGATAAGTCGCATGTCCCTTAGATCAGCCTCTGTACCAGAGGATGGTAGAATGGCCGATGGAACATCCATTTATTAAAAAAGGTTCCAGGGGGACCCAGGAAATTACAGGCTAGTTAGCTTAATGTCTGTTTGAGGTAAATTAATGGAAAGCATTATTAAAGATAAAATTGTCACGCATATAGAAGGGCAAGCCCTCCTGAGCAAAACGCAACATGGCTTCTGTAAGGGTAAGTCCTGTCTCACCTTTTAGAATTTTTTGAAAGTGTCAATAAGCATGTGGACAGGAATGAGCCTGTGGACATTGTGTATTTGGATTTCCCAAAAGCTTTTGACAAAGTCTGCTAAGCAAAGACTGCTAAGCAAACTTCATAGTCATGGGATAAGAGAACAAGTCCTCTTATAGACTGAGAGCTGGTTGAAAAATAGGAAGCAGCGAGTAGGTATAAATGGTCAGTTCTCACAATGGAGGGATGTGAGCAGTGGAGGGATGGAGGGATGTGAGCAGTGGGGTCCCTCAGAGATCTGGGTTGGGACCGGTGCTTTTCAACCTGTTCATCAATGACCTGGAATTGGGGCTGAATAGTGAGGTGGCCAAGTTTGCAGATGACCCCAAATTCTTTAGGGTGGTTAAAACAAAATCGGACTGTGAAGAGCTCCAAAAGGAAGAATGGACATTAAAATGTCAAATGAGATTCAATGTGAGCAAGTGTAAAGTGATGCATAGGGACAAAAAATCCCAACTTCACATATGTACTGATGGGCTCTATGCTAGCAGCGACAGACCAAGAAAGGGATCTTGGGGTTGTAGTGATTTGCACAAAGATGATGTCAACCCAGTGTGCAGCTGCTGTGAAAAAGGCAAATTCCATGCTGGCCATAATTAGAGGAGGAATAGAGAACAAAACTGCTGCTATCATAATGCCCGTGTACAAATCTATGGTGGGACCACACTTGGAATACTATGTACAGTTCTGGTCACCACACCTAAGAAAGGATATTGCAGAGCTTGAGAAGGTGCAGAAAAGAGCAATCAAAATGATCAGGGGGCAAGAGTAACTGCCCTATGAGGAGCGGTTAAAGCGCTTAGGGCTTTTTAGCTTGGAAAGAAGGCGGTTAAGGGGAGACATGATAGAGGTCTATACAATGATGCATGGTATGAAGAGAGCAGTGGCAGATCTGCTATGAAACGAATGAAGCTTAAGCTTCAGGGGCCCTAATCCTGGAGGAGCCCTGAAGCCACTTTTTTTTAAGGAGGGGATTTTTCAACAAAATCGATGGAGTTTAAAAAAAGGGTTTGTGATCAAAACAAGGCAATTTTAGTGATAGAATCATAAGCCAATGGGTTGAAGTATTGTATGGACCTTAGAATATGCTCAAATAGCCATTTCATAAGGCCTCCAAATGTCGCTGTCATGGGTCCAATTTCAAAATTTTCTCAGGCCCTTGCAGCGCCCAAACTCCCAGCTATATGGGTTTGCTGAGCTCGCCAGAATCTATTCAAGGCAAGGGGCTCACTGTATGGCTCATCTGCAAGGACTCCACCCCACCACCCTGTTCTCTGCCATTTGGGCCTCGAGGTCCTTGTAAGGGCAGCAGGGCCCTTTGGGCCTTGTTGGATGTTGCCCTTTGGATGCTGGTTGCAAAGGGGGCCCAAAGGGGGCCCCATAGCAGTTCAAGCTTCAGGGCCCCAAAAATGTCGGTCCGCCTCTGGGAGACAGTGGACAGGGAGAAGCTTTTCTCCCTCTCTCCTAATACTAGAACGCGGGGTCATCTGCTGAAGCTGGATGGTGACAGATTCAAAACAGATCAAAGGAAGTATTTCTTCACACGACACATAGTTAAATTGTGGAACTCCCTGCCCCAGGATATAGGGATGGCTGCCAACTTGGAAGGCTTTCAGAGAGGAGTGGACATATTCATGGAGGAGAGGGGTATTCATGGCTACTAGTAAAAATGGATACTAGTCATGCTTCATACCTGTTCTCTCCAGGATCAGAGGAGCATGTCTATTACATTAGGTGTTTTGGAACGCAGGCAGGATGGTGCTGCTGCAGTTGTCTTGTCTGTGGGCTTCCTAGAGACACCTGGTTGGCCACGGTGTGAACAGACTGCTGGATATGATGGGCCTTGCTTTGATCCAGCATGGTCTTCTTATGTTCTTATCTGTCATTTAAGTACAGGGTATTTTGAATTGCTACATCTTCACGAGTAGCAATCTTGTACCTAGATGACGCAATCTGGATCAGTTGATCACTCATTCTACCAACACATGCCAACTATTGGGGTGGGGAGGTGAAGGGAAATTGGGAAGGATAGGTGGAATATGGCAGGAGAGGATGCTTGTGGGTGCAGCAGAAGGGGTAATAGGGGATTCGGAGAATGTTTGATTGTACTGTAATTTTTAAAAATGTAAAGAAAGAAACATTTTGCATTGTTAGTTAAAAGTTAAAGTTGTATTTCAGCTGTCTAAAGATCATTTGTTGAAGCCTCCCTAAACTTCTGGGAAGCCCCCCTATATTTCTGGGGAGCCCCTCCGTAAATCCCCCATGGCCCTGCCTCCATAGAGAGTGGCAAAGGAAGCCCCTCCCTGTGATGTCACTGGCCCCTCCCTGTAATGTCATAGCAATGCCTCTGGCCCAGCCCCAGCCCCCCCACCCACCGGGAAACGGGAAAGTCTACGCCCCTGGACAGACCCCAAAGCCCCCAAGCAAGAGGTTCCAGCCAGTCCCCATCAGATGCCTGCTGGAAGTAATCCAGAGGACAGCAAATCTGTGCCAAGAATGCCGGGCAAGCGGGCGGGGGCAGAGGAGGCTGCAAGGCCCACTCCTCACCCTCTCCGTGCTCTCCTCTAGGCTCCAACGCCTGAGGGCCATCTTCAGCCGGGGGAAAGTCGCCCCAGTGGCCCCAGAAGGCCAGCGGCAGGAGGCTGCAGGTATGGGGACTCTCCAGGGGGAGGGTTCCCAAGTGCCCGCTTCTGGCGGGCAATCTACCGCCCGTTGTTCTCCTTGCCCGCTGACTCCCAGTTGGTGGGCGGGAGATTTAGGGAGGCGGGGTTCGGAGTTGCGGCCAGTGTCATCTACGGGATGATGTCAGGTCAGGTTTGTTGGGGCAGCCCCAACCCCCGGCGGTGGAGAGAAAAGCAGCCCTTCTTCCCTGCCTCCCCGCCAAACAGCTGACTGAAAAACAGCTGATCAGCGGGGAGGTTCTGGGGCAGGTGGGGAGGGGGGCTGGAGAGGAGAAAACAAGGCCACCATGGCAGCAGCTGCAGGGAAAGCCTGAAGAGCCGGCCCAGACTTGCGTCTTCCTCCGAGGGAGACCCCAGCCTTCCTGAAACCCTACCTGCAGCAAAACAAACCCAAAATGCCTGGACGCAGCTCTGCTTGCCGCTGAGGAAGGGGAGCCGGCGCTGAGCCTTCAGACGTTGGTGATTTTTTCCACCCTCCAAGCACTTTTTGGTGGTTTTGCTGCGGGGAGGTTCCTCCAGCACTCGCAAAAAACACAGTGGGGTCTCGAAACCACTCACCACTCGGGAAGCCGGACCAAAAGGGCTCAGGGGGAGGGAGGCTGGACCGGTGGAAGGAAACACAAACCCCACCCTGTATTCTCCGTGTCTTCTCTCTGCAGCTTCCGCACCTCCGCCCACAGGAAGGGACCCGGCAGAGCTTGTGGCTGGCTACCTTAGTGGGAGCAGTAAGGTAACACAAAAACACACATATGCACAGCCAGCCCCGCAAAGGTCCTCCTCCAGAGAGCAGGGCCTTTTCCGTTTCCTAGGCCGGCCCCGGGCATGGCAGAGGGATCCCTTGGGTCCCGTTCTTCTTCGGAGCCTCCTTGTGAATGGGGACCGGTTCATTTCCAGGGAGGCCAGCTTCTTCTCAGGAGTAGGCAAACGTAGCGCCTGCCCGCCCTGCCCGCACTCTGCCATGCAGCAGGGACCCGGGGCTCTCCTCACCCCGCTAACAGCCTCCCTTTTGCTTCTTCCAGGCCCCCCACCAGGAGCTGCCCTTCCTGAGAGCCATCTGGAGGGTGTGCGGGGCTTGCAAGACCAAAGGCCTCGCCACCCTCCCTTTCAACAAGGAGGCCGCGGGCGAGGAGATCAAGGTGAGTGAGACGGAGCATGTTCTCTTGCCTTGGAAAGTCTTGGTGAAGGGCTGGGTAAAATCACCTGAATCCCCCAGAGTCATTTCTGCTCCCAGGACTTGGGTGCAGGTCTCTGAGATTGAAAGAGCCCAACTCTGAGTGTGGGAGGAAGGAGAGAATGGGGGCCAGGAACAGCCCTGCTAGAGTCCAGGGAGCGCTGACCCCTGTGTTTTGCCCTTTGGTGTCTCCCAGGAAATCATGGAGGAATCCTTCTTCGAGGTGTCTGAAAACTTCCTCCAAACAATGAGGAGCTTGCGTGCTCTCAGGTACATCTTTTGTCGAGGGAACCTCGGTCCACAGCAGTCAGGCGGACGGGAGCTCTGTGAGGAGGGGATGAAGCGGGAGACCTTGGGGGGCAGAGCCGAGAAAGGGGAGAGAGCCACTGATCCCTGGAAGGAACAGGCCGCCTCAGGATCCATCCCCGTTGTCCTTCCACCATCATTGGAGACTCCTTTTCTATTGGAGAGGCTAAATTGCTGTCACCACCACCCCCTCCCTTCCGGCACGACCTGCTGCTCTGAGTTTACATGTTTGTGGCCTGTGGGGAAGCGGGGCGGCCCAGGGACCGCGCACAGGGTTTGGGGAAGACTAGCCCTCCTTTGCTGCACGAAGTCTGATCCTTGCCTTTCCATCCTGACAGCCACTTCCAGCCTCCCCTGGGCACAGAGCTCAGGAGCTCGATCGTGTCCTGGGCTCTGAGGCTTGTGCTCAGTGGGAGGCCCGGCCGAGAGGACCCCCAGCGCCAGGTACGCTAAATGCCCAGGGCCTTGTCAAGAGTGTGGCAAGAGGCCTGCTGGTCCTGCGGGGCCCGAGGCCGTGATGATGGCCCCTCTTTGGGTCCTGAATGCATGGGCCTGCTTGCAGAAGGAGAGCACCAGGCTGGCCTCAAGACATTCTGTGGGGCGGGGGGTTCAGCACGCCCCACACCAGCTCCGTCTGTCTTTCAGGCTCTGCAAGAAAAAGCGGAGAAAGGCCTGCAGCGCATGCTCAGGGGGATGCTTCAGGAGGACCCGTCCTCGACGCTTCTGCTGGGCCTCCTGGAAGTAAGTGTGGAGGAGACAAGAAGTAGGGGAACGGAGGTCCCCTGGGAGGCTGGGGATGCAGACGGGAGCCTGGCAGGGAGGAAGTAGTGCCTCGGGCCAGCAGCAACCCCACGGCCGTCCCACCGGGGCCCCATCTCCACTGGCTGCTCAGGGACACCACCATTCCAGGGCTATGATAGCCATAAGCAAAATCAAACAAAACAGGGTTGTGCAAGCTGTCACGCCATCACAACAAAACAACACTAGGCTATAAAGTCTTATGAGCTATAGTCACAACTGGTGACCATCAATGGGACAAGAAAGCAAATTACATATACAGATAATGAGTGCAAAAGTGCAAAAACCCAACCCCCTACGGAGGTGAAAGCAAACCCGAGAGTTCAACAGGTAAGTCCGCGTTTATGTTGTAAAGGGATAGATATTCTTCTTTCAAGGGGAAAAAAGCCAAAAAGGTCAGGTACATATAGTCTCCAGAAGACCCCCGGCAAGAGGTAGATCAAGAAGATGGGCTCTCTGGATAAAAGCTGTGCTCCGTTTAGGCTGTCAGCTTCATCAGTTGCTTGATGATCCCCAAGTAACAATATTTTCCATGTTTTTTTTCTTGGGAACTCTTGAGGGTTTATAGGGGTCTGATAGCCAGCATCAAAGCAGGCTGCTTCTTTCCCGGGGGGTGGGGGGCACGGCCAAAGGGCCTTGAGGGAGGAGGGCTCATCCTGACCTTCTCCTGCCTCCCACAACCATTCTGTTCCCACCTCCACAGCACCTCGCCTACTGGATGCACACTAGCTGTCCCACTGCCAGATCCCGGGCTGTCTCTGCTTGCTGCGCCCTGCTGCGCTTTGTAGGCCGTCTGCCCTCCTTCAAGGTAAGCGCCTCCCCCCGCCCACCTCTCCAGTTTGTAGGGTTCGGCTCTAGGGTTGCCAGCCGCTCCAGCCACTAGAGATCAGTTCCCCTGCAGAAAAGAGCCGCTTTGGCAATGTGACTCTTTGACATTGGCGTCCCTCCCCTTCCTAACCCCCTCCCTCCTCAGGCTCTGCCCCCAAAATCTCCAGCTATTTCCCAACCCAGAGCTGGCAACCCTACTCTGCTCCCAGGGCCCCAGAGCCGAGCAAGAGAAATGGGGCAGTTTGTCGCACAATTTCTCTCTAGAAATAGAGTCAAAAGCACTTTTTAGGTCAATGAAAGCTTTGTAGGTCAATGAAAGCTACAAACAATCCCCCCCCCCCATCTTCATGTATTTTTTCACCAGGAAGGATAAGACCAGACTGTGATCCAGAGATGATTTGTTTTTAGTGAATCCTATTTGCTCTGGGCCAATAATGGATTTAGCTTGAGACCACTCCGAAAGGCGGATCTTAAGATGTCTAGCATATAACTTACCCAGTATTGATAGCAAGCTAATAGGGCGGTAGTTTCCTGGTAGAGTAGGGTCTCCCTTTTGGTAAATTGGCATGAAGATTAAGTTCAGCCATGATTCGGGAAGGATACCATAATGGTCAATTGATGTAAAAAGACTGGCTAATAAGGGGGCCCACCAGTCAGCATATTTCTTAAAGCGTTCGACAGGGAGCCCATCTGGACCCGTTGCTCTACCGGTTTTTAGTTTAGAAATTCGTGTCATAATTTCCTCCCTACTTACTACATGCCATGGAGAGAGATTTGAGGGAATAATTTCCTCATGATCAAATGGAGGGACCACAGCAGAGCCAAAGACATTGGAAAAATAATCAACCCATACTTGGGGGGCAGTATTGGACTCAGGGGAGGGTTTGTTGTTTAACAAACAAGAAATTGTTCTCCAAAAGATTTTACTGTCACTTCATTTCAGAGACAAAAAAAGGTGGTCCCATCTTTTTTTATAATAGGCTTTCTTTTTGTTAGCCATTAGTTCCTGATAAGCTTTTTTTAGCGATAAATATTGCTCCATATCGATTATTTGGCCTTCTTTCCTAAAGTTCCCAAATACCGATCGTAAATTCCTTTTTTGAGCTAAACATTCATAATCAAACCAGGTTGATGTTTCAGAGGTCATTTTACGTATCAGATTGGCTATAGAGCTACATTGCTCTATAACCTGAGAGAAGGCTATCAGTATCTAATTAGTTCTATTAGTACCTATTAGTAGTACTATTAATACCTATTAGTACCATTAGGAACTATTAGTACATATTAGTACTATTAGTAATTAGTACCTATTAGTACTATTAAAAAGTCGGCATATAAAAACCAACTCTTCTTCGTCTGACCTACCAGAAATTGAATTAGGGCACTTTCACACAGCCCAAATAATGCACTTTCAATGCACTTTTTGCTTCTCCTTCTTCTCCTTCTTCTTCTCCTCCTCCTCCTCCTCTTCCTCTTCCTCCTCCTCGGTGAGCCCTCAATTCTGGCAGAGAGGTTGCTGTCTATGGGGTGGAGGGGCAGAACGTGGGGCCAAGGAAACGGAGGCTGAAGGGTTGGGGCCAAGTCCTCAGAGAGTTCCTAGGAAAGGGAGCCTGTGGGGTGGATCTTCTTGGAGAGACTGGACCTAGAACCGAGAAGGCGGTCCAGAGCTCCCGTGGAGAACTAAGCCATGCCTCTTCTTCTCCTTCCTCTAGATGCAGGATGCTGCCCTGGGTCACGTGGTGGTGCAGCTGGCCGTCTCCCTGGCCGACCCGCAAGCCGGCATCCGGGCACAGGCCAGGGAGACCATGGGCCAGCTTCACAGCATGCTGCTGTCCCAGAGGGGTAAGTTCACTGGGCAGGATGGGACCCCTGGCCTTTCTCAGCGCCCAGTCACCTCCTTCCTGATGCCAGTGACAAGCAGTGGTCCCAGTTCTTGCTGTAGACCTCCTCCCTGAACATCTTCGCAGGCTGAATTCTCCTCTGAGAAGCTTGATTTCGCCAGTCTGGGGGGAGGACACTGCCACGTCGAGACAGGAAGGGGGGTCCAAGTCAGGCCGAGGGTGGGGTCTCAGAGACAGTTCCCATCCTGAGGCGAGAGAGAGGCCCCAAGCCAGATGGCAAGAAGAAAGCACCGCTGTTCTTTGCGAGGAAACCAACGTCAGCCCTTTCTTCTCCTCAGGGCTCACAGGCCAGAGCAAAAAGCCCCTCTGGGAAGTGGACCCAGGGCAGCCCTGGAAGGAGGGCTACCGGCACTTGGTCCGTGTGGGTGAGGTAAGGGGAGTCTTCAGTGGGGCTGGAAAGGCATCCTCAGGAAAGGGAAGAGGCTGGGGAAAGGGGGGTTTATTGCCCTCCCCTCGGGGATTCTCTGGGCAGTGGTGTGAAGAGAGAGATGGCACTCTCCCTCTGCCTTTGGAAGGCCACCCTTCAAGGGTCATTCTTCTATCAATTCCATGGACCCTCCAAGGGTCCAAAGAGATGAGTTGCCGCCTCAGAGAGTCTCAGGCCTCCGTTTGGAAAGGGAGGAGGCTGGGGACCAGGGAAGGCAGGAGCCAGGCGATCCAGAGGGAGAGAGGCCAGAGCGGTTCCACGTCCACGGCTTCAGTTGGGGCAGGGCGGGAGAGGACTAAAAGGAGGACTTCTTGATTTCAGGTGTTCTGGCTGCACCTCACCCCCCAGCAGAGGATTGCTTTCGCCAGGGCCGCCTGGGAGAACATTTCGTGCCTGGCCCAGGAGTGGGTGAGGGAGGGAAGCCTGGTCATCCTGTATTCCCTCCTGGGCCGGGCACAGGAACTGTTGGAGGAGGAGGAGGTGAGCAGTGGGGTGAAGTAAGGGGGGGCGGGGGGGAGAGAGAGATGGAGGCAGACATCCCAGCCGTTTGCCGAGAGGAAAAGAGGGCTTGAATCATTGGGGGCTTTTCCCTCTCTTCTGCAGGAAGATGACGTCAGGATGAACCTCTCTGCCCTCCTCTCCAAGCTGTGGAAGGGCAGGGAGGTTCCCAGGGACATCGGGGCACTCCTGCAAGGGCAGGTAAGGCCCGTTTCCACAGAAAAGAGGGCGGGGAAGCAGGGGGGTCTCCAGAGCCACAAGAGGGGCCAGAGCTGCTCCTGCTCCAAACCAAGGCCCATCCTCGGTCACTTCAGCTGCTGCGGAGTGGACTGAGGACTCCTGAAATAGGCTGAAATAGGACTGCAAGAGACCAGGTCAGACGCTGGTGGGTCTTGAAATGTCAGCCTTTCCACAGGCCAAAGAGGGGCTCCTTCTGAGAAAGCCCCTTGGCGCACATTGCAGGCCTGCCTGCCCTGTTTGGGACCCCACCTTGCAACACACAGTCCAGACGCAATTCTTCCCTGTATTTCAGATGTGTAGTCAAATCCTGGACAGCCAACACAAAGGTCTGTCTGTCTGTCTGTCTGTCTGTCTGTCTGTCTGTCTGTCTTCTCTCCCATCCAGATGACCTTAAATAGATAGACGCAGGAGTGCCCCTCCTCCTCCTCCTCCTCCTTATCTCCACCGAGCTGATGTCCCCGAATGAGGCATATATGGACTCTACAGCCACACTAAAAAATGATTTCTTAACTTATAAAGATCTTCTCAATAAAGAGGGGGAAATTAAAACACTACAAGAATTAACGGAGAGAAATATGAAAATTTCACGGTTTGCTTACCACCAAATTGTACATGCACTGTGACTAGATTGCTTATCAAAAGGGGAAAAAAGAAAACAAGCAGAATTTGGACAATTGATTCCCAAATCTTCTGAACACCTTCTATCAAAGATTTACAAAATGTTACTAGCCACAGAGATGGCTCCAGAACAAGGGAAGACCTGTATAATTAAATGGATGCAAAACACTGGTGAGATGATTCCGATGCAAATATGGGGGAAAATATGGAAAGTTGAAATCAAGTTCTCCAGTTCACAAGCCATCAGAGAGAACTGGTATAAGATGTTTTACAGATGGCTTCATGTGGAACTACAAGAGATGTTTCAGGTGAACTTTGACATAGAAGCCAAATATTTCTTGCTTGGAATGGCTCCACCAGAAATTAATTCAACGAATCAAGAACTGTGCCAATATGGATTGACAGCTGCAAGGACTTTGTTTGCGAAGAACTGGAAAGAAATGCCCCAACACTAACAGACTGGACTACAAAAATGGATGAGTATGCATCTGTGGCAAAGCTAACCAGTTGGCTACAAAGAAAGATGAAAGATGACCATATGCAGAAATGGACACCTTTTTATGACAGATATGCTTAATTCATAGGCTGTTTCAATACCTTAGATCCATGTTGGCGAACCTATGGCATGTGTGCCGGACTTGGCACGCCGAGCCCTCTCTGTGGGCGCGCGCGGGTAAGTTGAGCAGCTGTCGCGTCTGCCTTCCCTGGACTCCTTGCCGCCCAGCTTAGGGGCTTTGAACAAACATTAATTGTTCAAAAACATGCCAAATGCAAACTTTTACCTTTCAATAAAAAGTTGGTTGTATCATTGAAAGCTCTGTTATTGTGTTTTTCTTTTAAGGCAAAAGATGTTAATAATGTATGTGTTGTTTTTTCTAAACTAAAACCTCAGTATTCAGGTTAAATTGCCATGTTGGCACTTTGCAATAAATAAGTGGGTTTTGGGTTGCAGTTTGGGCACTCGGTCTCTAAAAGGTTCGCCATCACTTCCTTAGACAAAGGAAAAAGTGGTCAGTTTTGTGATAGACTAGTCCAATGAGGTTATATCAATTTGTATAACTGGATGTTATAGTTACAGATAGTACAGCAAAGATAAACATTTTGTATTTAGTTGATAGGGTGGGAAAAAATAACAAATTCTGAAAGCTTGTATAGCCAGACCACCAAAAATGAGATATAAACATAAGATTTTAAGTGGTGAAGAGATGTAACAGATAGCTCAGTCCAGACATAGGCCCAGCTTTGAATCAATGTTTTTTTTTAAAGAATTTTTAATTTTCCATAAAATCATATATAAGCTTTTCGACACACTCAAAAATAACTACATATATTTATATAGTTGTTGAAAATACATCATTATTAAGAGATTAAATAAATGAAAACTTCCCCTTCATCCTTCTCCATCTTTCTATTTGCTTGTTTGGTCTTTTGCATTTAGAATTCTAATCCTAATGTTATTTTATATGATGTCTACCAATAGCTTTCTTATTGCATACTAATTTCTTCGTTTCAAACAAAGAAAATAAAAGGAAAAGCATAATATATCGTTTACAAACCTTGGTTATTAAATATTATGTGTAATAAAAAAATAAAATAAACTATTCGGTATAAAGATAGGTTTGAGTATTGCAATTTTTACCTATACCTTATCTATCAGTGGATTAGAGCAAAGAATAACCTTACAGTTTCCCCATATCAGTTTCAGTCTCACAGTAAGCCCTCCACGCCTCCCATTCGCCCATAAACTGAGCATTGTCTTTTTGGTTTGCGAAAGCTGTAAGTTTTGCCATTTCCGCCATTTCTATCATCTTTTGTATCCAGCCATTTTTGTCTGGAGTCTCAGTTGATTTCCATTGAGCTGCATATATCAGTCTGGCGGCTATGGTTGCACATATCAAAAAGGATCTTTGAGTTATAATAGAATCTGGTATCATACTTAGAAGCATCATCTCGGGTGTTTTAGGATAATCATCCTTATTTCATTATAAATCATGTCCCAAATTTTTTTTGCTTTTTCACATGTCCACCACATATGATGAAATGAACCTACTTCTTTGTTAAACTTCCAATACTTTGGAGACATCAATTTTTAGGTCACCTGTACATGGGCTACACCCTGGGCCTCCTGGATTGTTCCCATTTGAACAAGATATCATCTTCCTGCTGACTCTTGGGTGGTCCCATTGCTGTTGGGTGATGCTAACCCAGAAATAACCAAATGTGGCGCGAAATATAGTAATAGTCTCCTTAAAGGCACGACAAAGCTACACTATTGTTAAGTAGTGACATTATCAGTATAGTTATTCTTATGCCAGTAAAGTAACTCATTTCTTGGTATCTGTTATTTTAATTTTAAAGTGTTTCAAGAATTTTAAGAGTTCGAAGTTACTGCTGCCGTAAATTTTAATAATCTATAATGTTAAAATTATTTTATCGTATGCACGTTGTGCTCAAGACCTTTGGGGTCTATTTGCCAGAGCAACGAAGCCCATCAAGTGCAAGGAAGCAGGGCTAGGGGTTCTCGCCCAAGGGTTTAGTTTCTTTCTTTTTATGCAGGGAATTCTGAGCAGGAAGGGGACATTCACAGTGGCTGGCCCTTCCCGTCCCTTCCTGCTTGGCAAACCTAGGGGGAAAGACAAGTTTTAGTACAGATCCCCATAAATATAAAATGGCTTAAAGTTCCAATCAAGATTGAACAGTCCTTTACTATAGTTTGGACTGTTCAACCTTGATTGGAACCTTAAGCCACTTTATATTTATGTTGATTTGTACTAAAAGCTATCGTGTGTACATACAAAACTGAGTGACTGTGTTAAATACAACTCAGTGAATGTAATAACAAAAATACAACTCAGTGAGTTTAATAACCAATCAAAGCTGTGATTTATAATATTTTTAGGAAACAGGAATTTAGCCATTGTGGCTGCAATATTCCTTTTTTTTTTTTTTTTTTTGAATACCTTTTTTTTATTTTTCTAACCTATTAACCACATATTTCAGCAATACAAATAAACAGTAAACATCAGGATAGATAAAAAACATTCGCCAAAATTGTTACATTCAATCATTAGTTAACTTCCCCTACACCCTCCTCTGCCCTGGCCTGGATGGCCCAGGCTAGCCTGATCTCGTCAGATCTCAGAAGCTAAGCAGGGTCAGCCCTGGTTAGTATTTGGATGGGAGACCACCAAGGGAATACCAGGGTTGCTGTGCAGAGGAAGGCACTGGCAAACCACCTCTGTTAGTCTCTTGCCATGAAAACCCCAAAGGGGTTGCCATAAGTCGGCTGCGACTTGATGGCACTTTACACACACACACACACACACACACACCCTCCTCCATCTCAAAATATATTTGTATAATCTTTTGCATAAAACTTCTAATCCTAATATTTATTTCCATTATTTATCTATCCCTTACTATAACAAAAAAGAGAATGAAAAGAAACCAGAAAAAAGGGTTAGGAATTATATAATACAATCAATCAATCTTATCTTATAATATAATATTGTGGCTGCAATATTCTTTATCAATACTACATTGGCCCCCTCAGGATTACGGTGCCCCTACCAGAGGTGTATTGCAAAATCCTGACTGCAGAATAGCAGGTAAATGTTGCAGCCCTATATTCTGGGCTTGTAAAGCATTGTTGATTCCTCTAAAAACAAAGTCTAACTAAAATAAAGAAATTATTTTTCATCGGGAATCTTTTATTCAGTTCAGAGATCAAAAGCAAGTCAGATGAGGAAGAAGAGAAAAGCGGGGTTGAACATTCCTGATCTGAACGATCTTGTTACAGATCCAGCAGTTAACCTAATTCTGCTTCTCTTTCAATGAAAAGGGCAGACGGTGGACACAGACGCGCCATGAGCCGTGATTGGTGATGGGATGTGGTCGTTTTAACAGGAGAGCATCAGTGCCTGTGCAACACCCCCTTTCGAGGTTCATGCCTCACCAGAAGAGGTGGAAAGCAGTTGTTTCTATCTATAGGCTGGTGTCCTGCTCTCAGAGTGGGAGCTGCTTTTGTGGCAGTCGATAATGTGCTTGTTATTTCGCATCAGCCCAGGATGGTAAACCACAGGGATCGGCCGATCCATATCACTGGTAATAGCATGCCTCCCAGCATTGCCCAGATGAAAACAGGGACACCCTAATAACAGCAACACATGATCACCGCCCCAGGCCTCCCCATCACCCTCCCCAGGAGGCTCTGTAGTCAGTCCAAACTGTAGCCTGCTTTCCTTTATAAACAAAGAGCATGTTTGTTCTTTGGTTTAAAGACCACATGACATCATTGCTTTGCTTTAAGGACCAGATGACATAATTGCTGGACAATAGGATGGATGACAAATTGCTGGACAATCCAGGGTGAGCCACGGGCTACACGTTGTGAAAACAAGCACAAAACCAGGAAATTAAATATATGAAATTAAGCCATTTGATCCTTGCACATACTGTCTCTTCTTCAAAACACAACAGGCATTAACAGCGAGACATGGGCATTTTCCTTTTCGCTCATCCCTCCTTCCCTTCCTCCCCCCTCTCTACAGTCCCCAGTCTCCAGGTACTAACTGGAGATCACCTGCTCTTACAACTGATCTCCAGCCGATAGAGATCAGTTCACCTGGAGAAAATGGCCGCTTTGGCAATTGGACTCTATGGCACTGAAGTCCCACCCTCCTCAGGCTCCGTCCCAAAAACCTCCTGCTGGTGGCAAAAAGGGACCTGGCAACACTACACCTCCCTCATACACACACACACACACACACAGCCTTTCACCACTCCATGGGCTATTCTGTCTCCCGTTAGAATTAGCATGTGGGGACCCTGATTGCTTATTAGGCCCTTTGACGGTTCTCAATGATCTAATAATGAGCACCATTGGTTTGTTTTTATGTAAATGAACTCCAGAGGAGAGATCAGTTCTCCTGGAGAAAATGGATGCTCTAGAGATTGGACTGTATGGCATTATATTCCCCTGAGGTCCCTCCCCAGGCTTTACCTCCAGGAATTTCCCCGCCTGGAGCTGGCAGCCCTCGGATGTAATATTGCTGGTGAGAGACTCTTCAAGGAAACCAAGAGATCGTCTGGGCTTGACAAAAATGAGCATTTCGAGGCGTTTGGATGTTAGACCAGGAGATGAGGGGCTTGCAAAGTCCAAGGAGAAAGGGGACCCTGGAGGAGGGAGCATCCTTCTCCCCCACCTGTCAAGATCCCCATCAGTGCAATGTCCCAACAGTGTCCCCTCACTGATCTGAGAACCAGTACCCGAAATGAAGAAGCCACCAGGATGTATTTATTTATTGCTTTTTAAAAATATATATATTAACAGATATAAATACAATCACAGTTCACAAACACAGGAACACATAAATACATGAAACAAACAAGGCAAGAACAAAGAAACAAACAAACAACAGCACACATTGCTTGGCCCCCAGAGCATCTTCAAATGAAGAGATGAAGAAGAAGAAGAAGAAGAAGAAGAAGAATCAGCAGCAACAGCAACAGCAGCAGCTGCGTTATACTGAAACAGATTTTTTGGTCCAGCAAGATCAGTATGGTCTACTGAGACTAGCAGCATCTCTTTGGGGTCTTAGAGGTCTTTCACATCACTTACTACCCTTTAGATGTTGGGGATTGGACCTGGGACTTTCTGCATGCCAAGCAGATGCTCTACCACGAGCCTCCCTGAAGCACAACAGACTTTAGCCAGCGGTGGTTATGGTTGCACAAGCAACTGCCAGTCAGCGGCCAAAGCCGCTTTGATGTGTATCTATCCTATTTTTCTCCCTCCCTTCCTCCATGGGGTTTTTATTTTATTTCAACAACAGCGCTCTTTAGGCAGGTTAGGCCGCGAAAGACCAACTGCCCCCTGGTTACTCAGTGCGCTTCCTGGAGTCTTGAACTCTAGTCTGAGTCCATAATGTAAACCATTACACTGGTTTAGCAGCTAGGTTGAACCACTGGTTCAGTACACTGGTCAAGAGCCTTCCAGAGCTTAGCTGGCCCACTACAGTATTCTTCATCACATCCAAGTTTTGTAAGTTTTGACTCGAGTGATTTCCTTCAGCATCATGACCCTCCAATAGGTATTTGGACTTGGAGCTGGGAGATCCAGGTTCATATCCCCACTTTGCCATGACATCTTGATGGGTTACCATGGGTGAGTGACACACTGTCAGCCTGACGGCCCTCACAGGATTGTTGTGAGGATAAAACGGGGGAAGGGCATCCAGAGGACACCTTGGTGACCCCTGGACCCCATAAAATCAGACCCCCTGACCCAATCTTCACCAAATTTGGGGGTTCATGCAAGGAGAGTCCCTTGAAGCTACCCAGAACATTTGGGAACTTGACCTCCAAAAATGCCCCCACAGCAGCTTCGGGAATATATCCCCATAGAGTATAAAGGACCTATTTCCCCCCCCCCCCGGTTACCCTGGAAATAAAGCCAAAATACCCCTTTACAGAATAGGTATTCGGTTTATTCTGTTTTTTATTTTTTGCACAACCCTAGTTGGGAAGAGGATGCCAGGGAAAGCCTTTCACCCGTCTCCCCACCTGCCACAGTCCCGGTCCGAACTGGGCCTGCACATGACTGGGAATAAAGTTGTGCGCATGGAGCCCCTCACGCATGTCTGTTTGACAAGAGATGGGGCAGACCCATACCCAACACGTTGTGTACTTAGGCCCAAATGTGTCTTCATGAGATCTGAATGCAGCCTCAGAAGGTATTTTAGGGCTCAGCACTGAACACCACTGAAATCCCTCTCTGCTTTCCTTCAGACGGAGCTGCATGTTCTGAAGATATCTTCCCTTATTGGGGGCGCATGGCCTGCAGCTATAGTCGGAGATCTCCTGCTGGCAACCCTCTTGCCTGACACCGTTCCGAGCAGCGGTGGGACAAAAAAGCCACCGGCTTTGTATGCAGAGCGATAATAACACTCTGAGAATCACTGGAAACACCAGGAAGGGCATTCTTGAGCTTTCCGAGAGCCAGCTATGAAGGCTAGAGAGACTTGAAAGGTGTATGACACCAAGAGCAAGTGTGAACACACAACTCTGCCTGAGAGTGAGGTGGTCCATTTGTCTATCAAGGTCACCATTGGCTGGCAGCAGCTCTCCAGGGGTCTCAGGCTTCCAGATCTGTCTCTCAAGCCCTGCTGTCTGTGCCCCCCCACTGCTTTTCAGAGGTGAGAGGAGAAACAGGGCATGAGACAACCCCCCCAGTGATGCTCGCCTACTTTGTGTCCCGTTAGGTGCCAGGCCAACGCACAGCTTTTAACCCAGGCTTGAATAAAGGGTTCAATACTCCGCTCTGTTGTCTGGATCGTATACTGCGGATGTCTAACAGCCAGTGTTTTATACTGTGGGCTTTAATCGCAAACTATCTGAAGAGGCAGCATAGAAATATTCTAGATAAATGTATCAATAAACACTATGGAATCTGCGTTGGGTCGAGATCTCTCGACATTCGCCCCCCCCCATGAAAGCAAAATCCCTCCTGACTCCAAAGCCATTCACGGGCGCGCTACAGAAAATGCATGCTGTGGATAGGGTTGCCAACCCCCAGGTACGAGCTGGAGATCTCCTGCTCTTACAACCGATCTCCAGCCGGTAAGAGATCAGTTCACCCAGAGAAAATGGCCGCTTTGGCAATTGGACTCTGTGGCATCGAAGTCCCTCCCCTCCCCAAACCCCGCCCTCCTCAGGCTCCGCCCCAAAACCTCCCGCCGGTGGCCAAGCGGGACCTGGCCAGCCTGGCTGTGGCTGAACAGCCCGGGGAAACCAGGCCAGGTGGAGGGAGACCCCAGCTCAGCTAGGCCTCGGTGGAGCCCGGTTGCTAAGTGACGGGGACACGCCCTCCTTTGTGACATCGCCCCCTGCTGGAGCTCTGGGCCGGGGGTCGGTTGGGGAGCTCTGTGGGTTGGAGAGAGGCGTTGGAGGCGGTGGAGTTTTTGATTGAGAGGGAGGGGTTTGGTGTGTTGGTGTGGTTTGCAGTGTTGTTCTTGTTTGTTTGGGTTTGTTTCGTAGATAGGGATAGTTTGTTTGTTTGTTCTTTCTATAGAGTTGTTTTATATTTTAAAAGTTAATAGAGTTTTTGATTGAGTGTTGTTCGTTTGTTCATTGGTTGTTGTTATTTTGTTGTTTGCAGTGTTTTTTCTTGTTTGGTGTGGTTTATTTAGTAGATAGTGATAGTTGGTTTGTTTGTTCTTTCTACATAGAGTTGTTTTATATTTTAAAAGTTAATAGTTAGGTGTTTGTTTTTCTAAATAGGTTTTTTTTCAGAATTTCCCATAGTGTATAGGTGTTTTTAGTGTTTTCTATAGGTATTTTTAATGTTTTAACTTTTCCTTATATAGTTTTTTCATTTTATAATTTTCATATTAGGAGTAGGTGTTTTATTGGTTGTTTTTGTTGTTTGTTTTAATTATTATTGTTTAGAGATGTTTTTTTAGATAGCGTAGTGTTTTAGATAGTGTAGTGTAGTGTAGTGTAGCAGAAGATGTTGACTAGACACCGCAAAACGTAAGTACGGTTCTGTTTGACGGTATCATTGTCATGCTGGCCTCCCCTTGCCTCCCCTCCCCTCCCTCCCCCCTTTCTTCCCTTCCCCCTTGCTCCCTTTTCGCGCCCTACCAGATTTTCTGTTTAACCTTTCTTCATATGTCCTAATAGTTTGGCCCACCCACCCCCCATCTGTCCTGGTCCCTGTGTTGTTCAGCATCTATAAAAGATTTGGATGAAGGAATAGAGGGGATACTTATTAAATTTGCAGAGGATACCAAATTGGGAGGGGTGACAATATAGTAGAAGTCAGAGCCAGGATCCAAACCACAAAATCACAAAATCACACAAGGTTGGAAGAGACCACAAGAGCCATCCAGGATACAGGATGATCTTGACAGGCTGGAGAACTGGGCTAAAACTAATAAAAGGCATTTCAACATAGATAAATAGAATGTTCTTCATTCAGGTAGGAAAAATCAAAAGAATAATTATAGATGGGGGAGACTTGTCTTAGCAGTAGTGTGTGAGGAAGGGATCTAGAGGTCTTAGCAGACCAAACTGAACACGAGTCAGCAGTGTGATGCAGTGGCTGAAAAGGCAAATGCAATCTTGGGCTGTATCAACAGAAGTATGGTGTCCAGATCACGTAAAGTGAAAGAATCGCTTTACCCTGCTCTGGTTAGACCTCAGAGCATTGTGTTCGGTTCTGGGCACCGCAATTTAAGAAGGATGTAGACAAACTGGAACGTGTCCCGGCGAGGAGGGCAACAAAGATGGGGAGGAACAGGCTTCCTCGGGAGGTGGTAAGCTCTCCTTCCCTGGAGGGTTTTAAGGAGAGGCTAGATGGCCATCTGACAGCACTGCTGATTCTGTGACCGTAGGCAGATCATGAGAGGGAGGGCAGGAAAGGTTGCATCGGTGTTTAGCTCTCGTGGCCCTTTCTTGCATGCCCAGGGTTGTGCTGATCACCACTTTGGGGTCAGGAAGCCATTTTCGTCCAGGCCAGATTGGCCAGGGTTCCTGGAGGATTTTTTTTTTTGCCGTCTTCGGAGCATGGAGTCGGGGTCTTTGGGCGGTGTGGTGGGGGAGATAGTTGTGAATTTCCTGTACTGTGCAGGGGTTGGCATAGATGACCCTTGTGGTCCCTTCCAACTCTATGATTCTAGGATGCTACTACAAAATATGAACATGGTAGTACAGTAATCCAGACTTAATATAATAACATCTCTCCCGACAGGGATAATTGGGCACCAAAATAATCAGAGGAATTCTAGCGTGTTCGAATGGTTTTCAATGTTTTAGAATGTGCTCAAATGTTTTATTCTTTTAATTTTGTAATCAAATGTTGATGTATATTTAACTACATTGGTAGCCATAGGTAAATATCGGGTACTGGTTTATTGGCCCCAAAGTGTTTATAAACCATTTCAGCAGGCAGAGAACATAACTCTGAGACACTTTTGCCCCACTCGGTGGACTGTTGGAGAAGCTTCCTTACAGTCAGCGGTTTCAAATTATAGGGAATTGATTCAGTTCTTTGAGAATGCATCATAGGAAAAGAACATAAGAAAAGCCCTGCTGGATCAGACCAAGGCCCATCAAGTCCAGCAGTCTGGTCACACAGTGGCCAACCAGGGCCCTCTAGGAAGCCCCCAAACAAGACGACTGCAGCAGCATCGTCCGGCCTGTGTTCCACAGCACCTAATATAATAGGCATCCTCCTCTGATACTAGAGAGAATAGGTATGCATCATGACTCGTATTCATTTTGACCAGTAGCCATGGATAGCCGTATCCTCCATCAACATGACCGCTCCCTTCTTAAAACCTTCTTCTGAGCAGAGATTTTGGAGAGGTGAGAATGAGGAACTGGGGCAAATAGTGGTAACAAGGCAGGAAGTCCTAGAACATCTAGACAAACTGCAAACTAACAAGTCACAGGGACCAGGCGGTATTCACCCTAGTGTTCTTCAAGAACTGAAATGGGAAATTGCTGAACTGCTAACAATGATAAGTCGCATGTCCCTTAGATCAGCCTCTGTACCAGAGGACTGTAGAATGGCCGATGGAACATCCATTTATTAAAAAAGGTTCCAGGGGGACCCAGGAAATTACAGGCTAGTTAGCTTAATGTCTGTTTGAGGTAAATTAATGGAAAGCATTATTAAAGATAAAATTGTCACGCATATAGAAGGGCAAGCCCTCCTGAGCAAAACCCAACATGGCTTCTGTAAGGGTAAGTCCTGTCTCACCTTTTAGAATTTTTTGAAAGTGTCAATAAGCATGTGGACAGGAATGAGCCTGTGGACATTGTGTATTTGGATTTCCCAAAAGCTTTGGACAAAGTCTGCTAAGCAAAGACTGCTAAGCAAACTTCATAGTCATGGGATAAGAGAACAAGTCCTCTTATAGACTGAGAGCTGGTTGAAAAATAGGAAGCAGCGAGTAGGTATAAATGGTCAGTTCTCACAATGGAGGGATGTGAGCAGTGGAGGGATGGAGGGATGTGAGCAGTGGGGTCCCTCAGAGATCTGGGTTGGGACCGGTGCTTTTCAACCTGTTCATCAATGACCTGGAGTTGGGGGTGAATAGTGAGGTGGCCAAGTTTGCAGATGACCCCAAATTCTTTAGGGTGGTTCAAACAAAATCGGACTGTGAAGAGCTCCAAAAGGATCTCTACAAACTGGAAGAATGGACATTAAAATGTCAAATGAGATTCAATGTGAGCAAGTGTAAAGTGATGCATAGGGACAAAAAATCCCAACTTCACATATGTACTGATGGGCTCTGTGCTAGCAGCGACAGACCAAGAAAGGGATCTTGGGGTTGTAGTGATTTGCGCAAAGATGATGTCAACCCAGTGTGCGGCTGCTGTGAAAAAGGCAAATTCCATGCTGGCCATAATTAGAGGAGGAATAGAGAACAAAACTGCTGCTATCATAATGCCCGTGTACAAATCTATGGTGGGACCACACTTGGAATACTATGTACAGTTCTGGTCACCACACCTAAGAAAGGATATTGCAGAGCTTGAGAAGGTGCAGAAAAGAGCAATCAAAATGATCAGGGGGCAAGAGTAACTGCCCTATGAGGAGCGGTTAAAGCGCTTAGGGCTTTTTAGCTTGGAAAGAAGGCGGTTAAGGGGAGACATGATAGAGGTCTATACAATGATGCATGGTATGAAGAGAGCAGTGGCAGATCTGCTATGAAACGAATGAAGCTTAAGCTTCAGGGGCCCTAATCCTGGAGGAGCCCTGAAGCCACTTTGTTTTAAGGAGGGGATTTTTCAACAAAATCGATGGAGTTTAAAAAAAGTGTTTGTGATCAAAATAAGGCAATTTTAGTGATAGAATCATAAGCCAATGGGTTGAAGTATTTAGTATTGACCTTAGAATATGCTCAAATAGCCATTTCATAAGGCCTCCAAATGTCCCTGTCATGGGTCCAATTTCAAAATTTTCTCAGGCCCTTGCAGCGCCCAAACTCCCAGCTATATGGGTTTGCTGAGCTCGCCAGAATCTATTCATAGCCAACATTTGGGCAGCTGGATCTTCAAATCCTTCATTGGTGCATGGCTTAGTAGTTCTACAGCTCAGCCCTTAGGCTAGAGCCAATCAGAACCATAAAAAGACATCTGAATTCTCAGCTCAGGCTGCACTCGTGTCACTTGTGCATTTTGACAGCAAAAATCAGATTTTCACCTCTTGATCCTAACAAGCCCCTTGTGATGACCCTCTCCCTCTCTCTTAAAGAATGAACTAATACATCTGCCGCCCTGGCCTGGATGGCCCAGGCTAGCCTGATCTCGTCAGATCTCAGAAGCTAAGCAGGGTCAGCCCTGGTTAGTATTTGGATGGGAGACCGCCAAGGAAGACCAGGGTTGCTGGGCAGAGGAAGGCACTGGCAAACCGCCTCTGTTAGACTCTTGCCATGAAAACCCCCAAAAGGGGTCCCCATAAATCGGCTGCGACTTGACGGCACTTGACACACACAATACATCTGCCATAGAACCACCCCACTGAAGAAGACAACAGCGGTTACCCAGACCTCATTGCTGGTGGCAAGGGGCTCACTGTATGGCTCATCTGCAAGGACTCCACCCCACCACCCTGTTCTCTGCCATTTGGGCCTCGAGGTCCTTGCAAGGGCAGCAGAACCCTTTGGGCCTTGTTGGATGTTGCCCTTTGGATGCTGGTTGCAGTTCAAGCTTCAGGGCCCCAAAAATGTCGGTCCGCCTCTGGGAGACAGTGGACAGGGAGAAGCTTTTCTCCCTCTCTCCTAATACGAGAACACGGGGTCATCTGCTGAAGCTGGATGGTGACAGATTCAAAACAGATCAAAGGAAGCATTTCTTCACACGACACATAGTTAAACTGTGGAACTCCCTGCCCCAGGATATAGGGATGGCTGCCAACTTGGAAGGCTTTCAGAGAGGAGGGGACATATTCATGGAGGAGAGGGGTATTCATGGCTACTAGTAAAAATGGATACTAGTCATGGATACCTGTTCTCTCCAGGATCGGAGGAGCATGCCTATTACATTAGGTGGTGTGGAAAGCAGGCAGGATGGTGCTGCTGCAGTTGTCTTGTCTGTGGGCTTCCTAGAGACACCTGGTTGGCCACGGTGTGAACAGACTGCTTGATTTGATGGGCCTTGCTTTGATCCAGCATGGTCTTCTTATGTTCTTATCTGTCATTTAAGTACAGGGTATTTTGAATTGCTACATCTTCACGAGTAGCAATCTTGTACCTAGATGACGCAATCTGGATCAGTTGATCACTCATTCTACCAACACATGCCAACTATTGGGGTGGGGAGGTGAAGGGAAATTGGGAAGGATAGGTGGAATAGGGGAGGAGAGGATGCTTGTGGGTGCAGCAGAAGGGGTAATAGGGGATTCGGAGAATGTTTGATTGTAGTGTAATTTTAAAAATGTAAAGAAAGAAACATTTTTCATTGTTAGTTAAAAGTTAAAGTTGTATTTCAGCTGTCTAAAGATCATTTGTTGAAGCCTCCCTAAACGTCTGGGAAGCCCCCCTATATTTCTGGGGAGCCCCTCTGTAAATCCCCCATGGCCCTGCCTCCATAGAGAGTGGCAAAGGAAGCCCCTCCCTGTGATGTCACTGGCCCCTCCCTGTAATGTCATAGCAATGCCTCTGGCCCAGCCCCAGCCCCCCCACCCACCGGGAAATGGGAAAGTCTACGCCCCTGGACAGACCCCAAAGCCCCCAAGCAAGAGGTTCCAGCCAGTCCCCATCAGATGCCTGCTGGAATTCATCCAGAGGACAGCAAATCTGTGCCAAGAATGCCGGGCAAGCGGGCGGGGGGCAGAGGAGGCTGCAAGGCCCACTCCTCACCCTCTCCGTGCTCTCCTCTAGGCTCCAACGCCTGAGGGCCATCTTCAGCCGGGGGAAAGTCGCCCCAGTGGCCCCAGAAGGCCAGCGGCAGGAGGCTGCAGGTAAGGGGACTCTCCAGGGGGAGGGTTCCCAAGTGCCCGCTTCTGGCGGGCAATCTACCGCCCGTTGTTCTCCTTGCCCGCTGACTCCCAGTTGGTGGGCGGGAGATTTAGGGAGGCGGGGTTCGGAGTTGCGGCCAGTGTCATCTACGGGATGATGTCAGGTCAGGTTTGTTGGGGCAGCCCCAACCCCCGGCGGTGGAGAGAAAAGCAGCCCTTCTTCCCTGCCTCCCCGCCAAACAGCTGACTGAAAAACAGCTGATCAGCGGGGAGGTTCTGGGGCAGGTGGGGAGGGGGGCTGGAGAGGAGAAAACAAGGCCACCATGGCAGCAGCTGCAGGGAAAGCCTGAAGAGCCGGCCCAGACCTGCGTCTTCCTCCGAGGGAGACCCCAGCCTTCCTGAAACCCTACCTGCAGCAAAACAAACCCAAAATGCCTGGACGCAGCTCTGCTTGCCGCTGAGGAAGGGGAGCCGGCGCTGAGCCTTCAGACGTTGGTGATTTTTTCCACCCTCCAAGCACTTTTTGGTGGTTTTGCTGCGGGGAGGTTCCTCCAGCACTCGCAAAAAACACAGTGGGGTCTCGAAACCACTCACCACTCGGGAAGCCGGACCAAAAGGGCTCAGGGGGAGGGAGGCTGGACCGGTGGAAGGAAACACAAACCCCACCCTGTATTCTCCGTGTCTTCTCTCTGCAGCTTCCGCACCTCCGCCCACAGGAAGGGACCCAGCAGAGCTTGTGGCTGGCTACCTTAGTGGGAGCAGTAAGGTAACACAAAAACACACATATGCACACCCAGCCCCGCAAAGGTCCTCCTCCAGAGAGCAGGGCCTTTTCCGTTTCCTAGGCCGGCCCCGGGCATGGCAGAGGGATCCCTTGGGTCCCGTTCTTCTTCGGAGCCTCCTTGTGAATGGGGACCGGTTCATTTCCAGGGAGGCCAGCTTCTTCTCAGGAGTCGGCAAACGTAGCGCCTGCCCGCCCTGCCCGCCCTCTGCCATGCAGCAGGGACCCGGGGCTCTCCTCGCCCCGCTAACAGCCTCCCTTTTGCTTCTTCCAGGCCCCCCACCAGGAGCTGCCCTTCCTGAGAGCCATCTGGAGGGTGTGCGGGGCTTGCAAGACCAAAGGCCTCGCCACCCTCCCTTTCAACAAGGAGGCCGCGGGCGAGGAGATCAAGGTGAGTGAGACGGAGCATGTTCTCTTGCCTTGGAAAGTCTTGGTGAAGGGCTGGGTAAAATCACCTGAATCCCCCAGAGTCATTTCTGCTCCCAGGACTTGGGTGCAGGTCTCTGAGATTGAAAGAGCCCAACTCTGAGTGTGGGAGGAAGGAGAGAATGGGGGCCAGGAACAGCCCTGCTAGAGTCCAGGGAGCGCTGACCCCTGTGTTTTGCCCTTTGGTGTCTCCCAGGAAATCATGGAGGAATCCTTCTTCAAGGTGTCTGAAAACTTCCTCCAAACAATGAGGAGCTTGCGTGCTCTCAGGTACATCTTTTGTCGAGGGAACCTCGGTCCACAGCAGTCAGGCGGACGGGAGCTCTGTGAGGAGGGGATGAAGTGGGAGACCTTGGGGGGCAGAGCCGGGAAAGGGGAGAGAGCCACTGATCCCTGGAAGGAACAGGCTGCCTCAGGATCCATCCCCGTTGTCCTTCCACCATCATTGGAGACGCCTTTTCTATTGGAGAGGCTAAATTGCTGTCACCACCACCCCCTTCCCCTCCGGCAGGACCTGCTGCTCTGAGTTTACATGTTTGTGGCCTGTGGGGAAGAGGGGTGGCCCAGGGACCGCGCACAGGGTTTGGGGAAGACTAGCCCTCCTTTGCTGCACGAAGTCTGATCCTTGCCTTTCCATCCTGACAGCCACTTCCAGCCTCCCCTGGGCACAGAGCTCAGGAGCTCGATCGTGTCCTGGGCTCTGAGGCTTGTGCTCAGTGGGAGGCCCGGCCGAGAGGACCCCCAGCGCCAGGTACGCTAAATGCCCAGGGCCTTGTCAAGAGTGTGGCAAGAGGCCTGCTGGTCCTGCGGGGCCCGAGGCCGTGATGATGGCCCCTCTTTGGGTCCTGAATGCATGGGCCTGCTTGCAGAAGGAGAGCACCAGGCTGGCCTCAAGACATTCTGTGGGGCGGGGGGTTCAGCACGCCCCACACCAGCTCCGTCTGTCTTTCAGGCTCTGCAAGAAAAAGCGGAGAAAGGCCTGCAGCGCATGCTCAGGGGGATGCTTCAGGAGGACCCGTCCTCGACACTTCTGCTGGGCCTCCAGGAAGTAAGTGTGGAGGAGACAAGAAGTAGGGGAACGGAGGTCCCCTGGGAGGCTGGGGATGCAAACGGTAGCCTGGCAGGGAGGAAGTAGCGCCTCGGGCCAGCAGCAACCCCACGGCCTCCCCACCGGGGCCCCATCTCCACTGGCTGCTCAGGGACACCACCATGCCAGGGCTATGATAGGCATAAGCAAAATCAAACAAAACAGGGTTGTGCAAGCTGTCACGCCATCACAACAAAACAACACTAGGCTATAAAGTCTTATGAGCTATATTCACAACTGGTGACCATCAGTGGGACAAGAAAACAAATTACATATACAGATAATGAGCGCAAAAGTGCAAAAACCCAACCCCCTACGGAGGTGAAAGCAAACCCGAGAGTTCAACAGGTAAGTCTGCGTTTATGTTGTAAAGGGATAGATATTCTTCTGTCAAGGGGGAAAAAAGCCAAAAAGGTCAGGTACATATAGTCTCCAGAAGACCCCCAGCAAGAGGTAGATCAAGAAGATGGGCTCTCTGGATAAAAGCTGTGCTCCGTTTAGGCTGTCAGCTTCATCAGTTGCTTGAGGATCCCCAAGTAACAATATTTTCCATGTTTTTTTTCTTGGGAACTCTTGAGGGTTTATAGGGGTCTGATAGCCAGCATCAAAGCAGGCTGCTTCTTTCCCGGGGGGTGGGGGGCACGGCCAAAGGGCCTTGAGGGAGGAGGGCTCATCCTGACCTTCTCCTGCCTCCCACAACCATTCTGTTCCCACCTCCACAGCACCTCGCCTACTGGATGCACACTAGCTGTCCCACTGCCAGATCCCGGGCTGTCTCTGCTTGCTGCGCCCTGCTGCGCTTTGTAGGCCGTCTGCCCTCCTTCAAGGTAAGCGCCTCCCCCCGCCCACCTCTCCAGTTTGTAGGGTTCGGCTCTAGGGTTGCCAGCCGCTCCAGCCACTAGAGATCAGTTCCCCTGCAGAAAAGAGCCGCTTTGGCAATGTGACTCTTTGACATTGGCGTCCCTCCCCTTCCTAACCCCCTCCCTCCTCAGGCTCTGCCCCCAAAATCTCCAGCTATTTCCCAACCCAGAGCTGGCAACCCTACTCGGCTCCCAGGGCCACAGAGCCGAGCAAGAGAAATGGGGCAGTTTGTCGCACAATTTCTCTCTAGAAATAGAGTCAAAAGCACTTTTTAGGTCAATGAAAGCTTTGTAGGTCAATGAAAGCTACAAACAATCCCCCCCCCCCATCTTCATGTATTTTTTCACCAGGAAGGATAAGACCAGACTGTGATCCAGAGATGATTTGTTTTTAGTGAATCCTATTTGCTCTGGGCCAATAATGGATTTAGCTTGAGACCACTCCGAAAGGCGGATCTTAAGATGTCTAGCATATAACTTACCCAGTATTGATAGCAAGCTAATAGGGCGGTAGTTTCCTGGTAGAGTAGGGTCTCCCTTTTGGTAAATTGGCATGAAGATTAAGTTCAGCCATGATTCGGGAAGGATACCATAATGGTCAATTGATGTAAAAAGACTGGCTAATAAGGGGGCCCACCAGTCAGCATATTTCTTAAAGCGTTCGACAGGGAGCCCATCTGGCCCCGTTGCTCTACCGGTTTTTAGTTTAGAAATTAGTGTCATAATTTCCTCCCTACTTACTACATGCCATGGAGAGAGATTTGAGGGAATAATTTCCTCATGATCAAATGGAGGGACCACAGCAGAGCCAAAGACATTGGAAAAATAATCAACCCATACTTGGGGGGCAGTATTGGACTCAGGGGAGGGTTTGTTGTTTAACAAACAAGAAATTGTTCTCCAAAAGATTTTACTGTCACTTCATTTCAGAGACAAAAAAAGGTGGTCCCATCTTTTTTTATAATAGGCTTTCTTTTTGTTAGCCATTAGTTCCTGATAAGCTTTTTTTAGCGATAAATATTGCTCCATATCGATTATTTGGCCTTCTTTCCTAAAGTTCCCAAATACCGATCGTAAATTCCTTTTTTGAGCTAAACATTCATAATCAAACCAGGTCGATGCTTCAGAGGTCATTTTACATATCAGATTGGCTATAGAGCTACATTGCTCTATAACCTGAGAGAAGGCTATCAGTATCTAATTAGTTCTATTAGTACCTATTAGTAGTACTATTAATACCTATTAGTACCATTAGGAACTATTAGTACATATTAGTACTATTAGTAATTAGTACCTATTAGTACTATTAAAAAGTCGGCATATAAAAACCAACTCTTCTTCGTCTGACCTACCAGAAATTGAATTAGGGCACTTTCACACAGCCCAAATAATGCACTTTCAATGCACTTTTTGCTTCTCCTTCTTCTCCTTCTTCTTCTCCTCCTCCTCCTCCTCTTCCTCTTCCTCCTCCTCGGTGAGCCCTCAATTCTGGCAGAGAGGTTGCTGTCTATGGGGTGGAGGGGCAGAACGTGGGGCCAAGGAAACGGAGGCTGAAGGGTTGGGGCCAAGTCCTCAGAGAGTTCCTAGGAAAGGGAGCCTGTGGGGTGGATCTTCTTGGAGAGACTGGACCTAGAACCGAGAAGGCGGTCCAGAGCTCCCGTGGAGAACTAAGCCATGCCTCTTCTTCTCCTTCCTCTAGATGCAGGATGCTGCCCTGGGTCACGTGGTGGTGCAGCTGGCCGTCTCCCTGGCCGACCCGCAAGCCGGCATCCGGGCACAGGCCAGGGAGACCATGGGCCAGCTTCACAGCATGCTGCTGTCCCAGAGGGGTAAGTTCACTGGGCAGGATGGGACCCCTGGCCTTTCTCAGCGCCCAGTCACCTCCTTCCTGATGCCAGTGACAAGCAGTGGTCCCAGTTCTTGCTGTAGACCTCCTCCCTGAACATCTTCGCAGGCTGAATTCTCCTCTGAGAAGCTTGATTTCACCAGTCTGGGGGGAGGACACTGCCACGTCGAGACAGGAAGGGGGGTCCAAGTCAGGCCGAGGGTGGGGTCTCAGAGACAGTTCCCATCCTGAGGCGAGAGAGAGGCCCCAAGCCAGATGGCAAGAAGAAAGCACCGCTGTTCTTTGCGAGGAAACCAACGTCAGCCCTTTCTTCTCCTCAGGGCTCACAGGCCAGAGCCAAAAGCCCCTCTGGGAAGTGGACCCAGGGCAGCCCTGGAAGGAGGGCTACCGGCACTTGGTCCGTGTGGGTGAGGTAAGGGGAGTCTTCAGTGGGGCTGGAAAGGCATCCTCAGGAAAGGGAAGAGGCTGGGGAAAGGGGGGTTTATTGCCCTCCCCTCGGGGATTCTCTGGGCAGTGGTGTGAAGAGAGAGATGGCACTCTCCCTCTGCCTTTGGAAGGCCACCCTTCAAGGGTCATTCTTCTATCAATTCCATGGACCCTCCAAGGGTCCAAAGAGATGAGTTGCCGCCTCAGAGAGTCTCAGGCCTCCGTTTGGAAAGGGAGGAGGCTGGGGACCAGGGAAGGCAGGAGCCAGGCGATCCAGAGGGAGAGAGGCCAGAGCGGTTCCACGTCCACGGCTTCAGTTGGGGCAGGGCGGGAGAGGACTAAAAGGAGGACTTCTTGATTTCAGGTGTTCTGGCTGCACCTCACCCCCCAGCAGAGGATTGCTTTCGCCAGGGCCGCCTGGGAGAACATTTCGTGCCTGGCCCAGGAGTGGGTGAGGGAGGGAAGCCTGGTCATCCTGTATTCCCTCCTGGGCCGGGCACAGGAACTGTTGGAGGAGGAGGAGGTGAGCAGTGGGGTGAAGTAAGGGGGGGCGGGGGGGAGAGAGAGATGGAGGCAGACATCCCAGCCGTTTGCCGAGAGGAAAAGAGGGCTTGAATCATTGGGGGCTTTTCCCTCTCTTCTGCAGGAAGATGACGTCAGGATGAACCTCTCTGCCCTCCTCTACAAGCTGTGGAAGGGCAGGGAGGTTCCCAGGGACATCGGGGCACTCCTGCAAGGGCAGGTAAGGCCCGTTTCCACAGAAAAGAGGGCGGGGAAGCAGGGGGGTCTCCAGAGCCACAAGAGGGGCCAGAGCTGCTCCTGCTCCAAACCAAGGCCCATCCTCGGTCACCTCAGCTGCTGCGGAGTGGACTGAGGACTCCTGAAATAGGCTGAAATAGGACTGCAAGAGACCAGGTCAGACGCTGGTGGGTCTTGAAATGTCAGCCTTTCCACAGGCCAAAGAGGGGCTCCTTCTGAGAAAGCCCCTTGGCGCACATTGCAGGCTTGCCTGCCTGGTTTGGGACCCCACCTTGCAACACACAGTCCAGACGCAATTCTTCCCTGTATTTCAGATGTGTAGTCAAATCCTGGACAGCCAACACAAAGGTCTGTCTGTCTGTCTGTCTGTCTGTCTGTCTGTCTTCTCTCCCATCCAGATGACCTTAAATAGATAGACGCAGGAGTGCCCCTCCTCCTCCTCCTCCTCCTTATCTCCACCGAGCTGATGTCCCCGAATGAGGCATATATGGACTCTACAGCCACACTAAAAAATGATTTCTTAACTTATAAAGATCTTCTCAATAAAGAGGGGGAAATTAAAACACTACAAGAATTAACGGAGGGAAATATGAAAATTTCACGGTTTGCTTACCACCAAATTGTACATGCACTGTGACTAGATTGCTTATCAAAAGGGGAAAAAAGAAAACAAGCAGAATTTGGACAATTGATTCCCAAATCTTCTGAACACCTTCTATCAAAGATTTACAAAATGTTACTAGCCACAGAGATGGCTCCAGAACAAGGGAAGACCTGTATAATTAAATGGATGCAAAACACTGGTGAGATGATTCCGATGCAAATATGGGGGAAAATATGGAAAGTTGAAATCAAGTTCTCCAGTTCACAAGCCATCAGAGAGAACTGGTATAAGATGTTTTACAGATGGCTTCATGTGGAACTACAAGAGATGTTTCAGGTGAACTTTGACATAGAAGCCAAATATTTCTTGCTTGGAATGGCTCCACCAGAAATTAATTCAACGAATCAAGAACTGTGCCAATATGGATTGACAGCTGCAAGGACTTTGTTTGCGAAGAACTGGAAAGAAATGCCCCAACACTAACAGACTGGACTACAAAAATGGATGAGTATGCATCTGTGGCAAAGCTAACCAGTTGGCTACAAAGAAAGATGAAAGATGACCATATGCAGAAATGGACACCTTTTTATGACAGATATGCTTAATTCATAGGCTGTTTCAATACCTTAGATCCATGTTGGCGAACCTATGGCATGTGTGCCGGACTTGGCACGCCGAGCCCTCTCTGTGGGCGCGCGCGGGTAAGTTGAGCAGCTGTCGCGTCTGCCTTCCCTGGACTCCTTGCCGCCCAGCTTAGGGGCTTTGAACAAACATTAATTGTTCAAAAGCATGCCAAATGCAAACTTTTACCTTTCAATAAAAAGTTGGTTGTATCATTGAAAGCTCTGTTATTGTGTTTTTCTTTTAAGGCAAAAGATGTTAATAATGTATGTGTTGTTTTTTCTAAACTAAACCCTCAGTATTCAGGTTAAATTGCCATGTTGGCACTTTGCAATAAATAAGTGGGTTTTGGGTTGCAGTTTGGGCACTCGGTCTCTAAAAGGTTCGCCATCACTTTCTTAGACAAAGGAAAAAGTGGTCAGTTTTGTGATAGACTAGTCCAATGAGGTTATATCAATTTGTATAACTGGATGTTATAGTTACAGATAGTACGGGAAAGATAAACATTTTGTATTTAGTTGATAGGGTGGGAAAAAATAACGAATTCTGAAAGCTTGTATAGCCAGACCACCAAAAATGAGATATAAACATAAGATTTTAAGTGGTAAAGAGATGTAACAGATAGCTCAGTCCAGACATAGGCCCAGCTTTGAATCAATGTTTTTTTTTAAAGAATTTTTAATTTTCCATAAAATCATATATAAGCTTTTCGACACACTCAAAAATAACTACATATAATTATATAGTTGTTGAAAATACATCATTATTAAGAGATTAAATAAATGAAAACTTCCCCTTCATCCTCCTCCATCTTTCTATTTGCTTGTTTGGTCTTTTGCATTTAGAATTCTAATCCTAATGTTATTTTATATGATGTCTACCAATAGCTTTCTTATTGCATACTAATTTCTTCGTTTCAAACAAAGAAAATAAAAGGAAAAGCATAATATATCGTTTACAAACCTTGGTTATTAAATATTATGTGTAATAAAAAAATAAATTAAAATAAACTATTCGGTATAAAGATAGGTTTGAGTATTGCAATTTTTACCTATACCTTATCTATCAGTGGATTAGAGCAAAGAATAACCTTACAGTTTCCCCATATCAGTTTCAGTCTCACAGTAAGCCCTCCACGCCTCCCATTCGCCCATAAACTGAGCATTGTCTTTTTGGTTTACGAAAGCTGTAAGTTTTGCCATTTCCGCCATTTCTATCATCTTTTGTATCCAGCCATTTTTGTCTGGAGTCTCAGTTGATTTCCATTGAGCTGCATATATCAGTCTGGCGGCTATGGTTGCACATATCAAAAAGGATCTTTGAGTTATAATAGAATCTGGTATCATACTTAGAAGCATCATCTCGGGTGTTTTAGGATAATCATCCTTATTTCATTATAAATCATGTCCCAAATTTTTTTTGCTTTTTCACATGTCCACCACATATGATGAAATGAACCTACTTCTTTGTTAAACTTCCAACACTTTGGAGACATCAATTTTTAGGTCACCTGTACATGGGCTACACCCTGGGCCTCCTGGATTGTTCCCATTTGATCAAGATATCATCTTCCTGCTGACTCTTGGGTGGTCCCATTGCTGTTGGGTGATGCTAACCCAGAAATAACCAAATGTGGCGCGAAATATAGTAATAGTCTCCTTAAAGGCACGACAAAGCTACACTATTGTTAAGTAGTGACATTATCAGTATAGTTATTCTTATGCCAGTAAAGTAACTCATTTCTTGGTATCTGTTATTTTAATTTTAAAGTGTTTCAAGAATTTTAAGAGTTCGAAGTTACTGCTGCCGTAAATTTTAATAATCTATAATGTTAAAATTATTTTATCGTATGCACGTTGTGCTCAAGACCTTTGGGGTCTATTTGCCAGAGCAACGAAGCCCATCAAGTGCAAGGAAGCAGGGCTAGGGGTTCTCGCCCAAGGGTTTAGTTTCTTTCTTTTTATGCAGGGAATTCTGAGCAGGAAGGGGACATTCACAGTGGCTGGCCCTTCCCGTCCCTTCCTGCTTGGCAAACCTGGGGGGAAAGACAAGTTTTAGTACAGATCCCCATAAATATAAAATGGCTTAAAGTTCCAATCAAGATTGAACAGTCCTTTACTATAGTTTGGACTGTTCAACCTTGATTGGAACCTTAAGCCACTTTATATTTATGTTGATTTGTACTAAAAGCTATCGTGTGTACATACAAAACTGAGTGACTGTGTTAAATACAACTCAGTGAATGTAATAACAAAAATACAACTCAGTGAGTTTAATAACCAATCAAAGCTGTGATTTATAATATTTTTAGGAAACAGGAATTTAGCCATTGTGGCTGCAATATTCCTTTTTTTTTTTTTTTTTTTTGAATACCTTTTTTTTATTTTTCTAACCTATTAACCACATATTTCAGCAATACAAATAAACAGTAAACATCAATGAATACACTTCAGGAGACTTTGGACGATTTTGGAAAAGTATCAGGCTTTAAAGTGAATCAAGAAAAAACAAAGATAATATTTAAAAATTTATCGGAAACACAGCAACAGGAATTTATATCATATACTGGCTGGGAGAAAGCTAACAAAGTTAAATACCTGGGAATTTGGATTACTGCAAAGAATAAAGATCTGATAACCAACAATTACCTCAAGTTATGGGGTAAGATTAAAACTGATATGATTATATGGTCAAACAAAAAATTGTCACTAATGGGACGTATTTCAACGATCCAAATGAATGTCTTACCGAGGATGCTCTTCTTATTCCAAAATTTACCAATAATATCACAAACTAAATATTTTGAAACTTGGAGGAAAGACATTTCAAACTTCATCTGGCAAGGGAAAAAACCAAGGACTGCTTATAAATACTTGGTGGATCTAAAAACTAGAGGAGGTTTAGCACTGCCTAATTTCCAACTCTATGCTGAAGCGGCAGCTTTAGTATGGCTAAAAGACTGGATGAACTTGTCAAATATACGTTTGTTAGACTTGGAAGGTTATAATAATTTAAGTGGATGGCATGGTTATTTGTGGTATGATAAAATTAAATTACAAGCAACATTTCGTAATCATATAATCAGGTCCTCTTTACTTCGTATCTGGATGAGATATAAACACATTTTGGAACCAGAAACACCGATGTGGATATCGCCTCAAGAAATGCTAACTTTGCGCCCACTTAGACCAGACAAATTTATTACTTATCAAGATCTAATTAATTGGGAAGGAAAGAAATGCTCACTAAAAGACTTTCAACTTCTTAAGGATGATTTACAATGGCTCCAATACTACCAAATCAAATCAGTTTTTGTACAAGATGCTAAAAAAAGGTTTTTCTAAAGAAAAATCTTCTTTTCAAAGGATTTTACTAGATAATAATACAAAACTGATCTCTAAAATGTATAATCTCCTTTTAACAATATATTGTGAGCAGGATACGATTAAACCAACTATGATCGATTGGGCTCAAAATGTGGGACATGATATTGTGTTAAATAAATGGAAAAGATTATGGTCCAAAGATCTAAAAGGAATAAAAGCACAGTCAGTGCGAGAAAACATTTATAAAATGATGTATAGATGGTATCTAACACCCAAGAAAATTGCAAAGATTTATAAAACGATGTCCCCTACTTGTTGGAAATGTAACAAAGAAATTGGTTCCTTTTATCACATGTGGTGGACCTGTGACAAAGCCAAAGACTTTTGGGACATGATTTATAATGAATTGAGATTAATACTACAAAAGAATATACCCAAAACACCAGAAATGATGCTATTGAGTATGATTCCAGACGACTTAGCAATACAAAGAACTTTTTTGATTTATGCCACAACAGCTGCGAGACTGCTTTATGCAGCGAAATGGAAAGGGCTAGAAACTCCTGAGAAAAAAGACTGGATTGTTAAAATGTTTGAAGTGGCAGAAATAGCAAAACTCACAGCCATTCTAAATGAAGAAAATGACGTTCGGTTTTTGGGGGAATGGGGGGCGTGGATGCATTATTGTGAATATGAGTTAAAAATGGGAAGAATGGAAGAATACTTTCTAATCTGATCCAGAGGATTATTTCTGATCTTTTTTATAATGATTAAGTATAAGTATATTTACTAACAGACTATGATTTTTTTTTCTATATATAGTATTGATAGTTTATTAAGATTAGATTACCTACGACGGGATGAAATTTTTATTAAGAGGCAGACAGAGGTGAAGGGGAAGTCTAAAAACTTTTCCATTTTTCTTTTTTCTTTTTTTATTATATGATATGGAATTATAACAACTTTAAGTTAGAATTGAAATTTGATATTGTTATAGATGTTGTTCAATGTAATGGAAAACTTCTAGTATAAAACCTAATAAAATTTATATACCACTGAAAAAAAAACAACAACAAATAAACAGTAAACATCAGGATAGATAAAAAACATTCGCCAAAATTGTTACATTCAATCATTAGTTAACTTCCCCTACACCCTCCTCTGCCCTGGCCTGGATGGCCCAGGCTAGCCTGATCTCGTCAGATCTCAGAAGCTAAGCAGGGTCAGCCCTGGTTAGTATTTGGATGGGAGACCACCAAGGGAATACCAGGGTTGCTGTGCAGAGGAAGGCACTGGCAAACCACCTCTGTTAGTCTCTTGCCATGAAAACCCCAAAGGGGTTGCCATAAGTCGGCTGCGACTTGATGGCACTTTACACACACACACACACACACACACCCTCCTCCATCTCAAAATATATTTGTATAATCTTTTGCATAAAACTTCTAATCCTAATATTTATTTCCATTATTTATCTATCCCTTACTATAACAAAAAAGAGAATGAAAAGAAACCAGAAAAAAGGGTTAGGAATTATATAATACAATCAATCAATCTTATCTTATAATATAATATTGTGGCTGCAATATTCTTTATCAATACTACATTGGCCCCCTCAGGATTACGGTGCCCCTACCAGAGGTGTATTGCAAAATCCTGACTGCAGAATAGCAGGTAAATGTTGCAGCCCTATATTCTGGGCTTGTAAAGCATTGTTGATTCCTCTAAAAACAAAGTCTAACTAAAATAAAGAAATTATTTTTCATCGGGAATCTTTTATTCAGTTCAGAGATCAAAAGCAAGTCAGATGAGGAAGAAGAGAAAAGCGGGGTTGAACATTCCTGATCTGAACGATCTTGTTACAGATCCAGCAGTTAACCTAATTCTGCTTCTCTTTCAATGAAAAGGGCAGACGGTGGACACAGACGCGCCATGAGCCGTGATTGGTGATGGGATGTGGTCGTTTTAACAGGAGAGCATCAGTGCCTGTGCAACACCCCCTTTCGAGGTTCATGCCTCACCAGAAGAGGTGGAAAGCAGTTGTTTCTATCTATAGGCTGGTGTCCTGCTCTCAGAGTGGGAGCTGCTTTTGTGGCAGTCGATAATGTGCTTGTTATTTCGCATCAGCCCAGGATGGTAAACCACAGGGATCGGCCGATCCATATCACTGGTAATAGCATGCCTCCCAGCATTGCCCAGATGAAAACAGGGACACCCTAATAACAGCAACACATGATCACCGCCCCAGGCCTCCCCATCACCCTCCCCAGGAGGCTCTGTAGTCAGTCCAAACTGTAGCCTGCTTTCCTTTATAAACAAAGAGCATGTTTGTTCTTTGGTTTAAAGACCACATGACATCATTGCTTTGCTTTAAGGACCAGATGACATAATTGCTGGACAATAGGATGGATGACAAATTGCTGGACAATCCAGGGTGAGCCACGGGCTACACGTTGTGAAAACAAGCACAAAACCAGGAAATTAAATATATGAAATTAAGCCATTTGATCCTTGCACATACTGTCTCTTCTTCAAAACACAACAGGCATTAACAGCGAGACATGGGCATTTTCCTTTTCGCTCATCCCTCCTTCCCTTCCTCCCCCCTCTCTACAGTCCCCAGTCTCCAGGTACTAGCTGGAGATCACCTGCTCTTACAACTGATCTCCAGCCGATAGAGATCAGTTCACCTGGAGAAAATGGCCGCTTTGGCAATTGGACTCTATGGCACTGAAGTCCCACCCTCCTCAGGCTCCGTCCCAAAAACCTCCTGCTGGTGGCAAAAAGGGACCTGGCAACACTACACCTCCCTCATACACACACACACACACACACAGCCTTTCACCACTCCATGGGCTATTCTGTCTCCCGTTAGAATTAGCATGTGGGGACCCTGATTGCTTATTAGGCCCTTTGACGGTTCTCAATGATCTAATAATGAGCACCAGTGGTTTGTTTTTATGTAAATGAACTCCAGAGGAGAGATCAGTTCTCCTGGAGAAAATGGATGCTCTAGAGATTGGACTGTATGGCATTATATTCCCCTGAGGTCCCTCCCCAGGCTTTACCTCCAGGAATTTCCCCGCCTGGAGCTGGCAGCCCTCGGATGTAATATTGCTGGTGAGAGACTCTTCAAGGAAACCAAGAGATCGTCTGGGCTTGACAAAAATGAGCATTTCGAGGCGTTTGGATGTTAGACCAGGAGATGAGGGGCTTGCAAAGTCCAAGGAGAAAGGGGACCCTGGAGGAGGGAGCATCCTTCTCCCCCACCTGTCAAGATCCCCATCAGTGCAATGTCCCAACAGTGTCCCCTCACTGATCTGAGAACCAGTACCCGAAATGAAGAAGCCACCAGGATGTATTTATTTATTGCTTTTTAAAAATATATATATTAACAGATATAAATACAATCACAGTTCACAAACACAGGAACACATAAATACATGAAACAAACAAGGCAAGAACAAAGAAACAAACAAACAACAGCACACATTGCTTGGCCCCCAGAGCATCTTCAAATGAAGAGATGAAGAAGAAGAAGAAGAAGAAGAAGAAGAATCAGCAGCAACAGCAACAGCAGCAGCTGCGTTATACTGAAACAGATTTTTTGGTCCAGCAAGATCAGTATGGTCTACTGAGACTAGCAGCATCTCTTTGGGGTCTTAGAGGTCTTTCACATCACTTACTACCCTTTAGATGTTGGGGATTGGACCTGGGACTTTCTGCATGCCAAGCAGATGCTCTACCACGAGCCTCCCTGAAGCACAACAGACTTTAGCCAGCGGTGGTTATGGTTGCACAAGCAACTGCCAGTCAGCGGCCAAAGCCGCTTTGATGTGTATCTATCCTATTTTTCTCCCTCCCTTCCTCCATGGGGTTTTTATTTTATTTCAACAACAGCGCTCTTTAGGCAGGTTAGGCCGCGAAAGACCAACTGCCCCCTGGTTACTCAGTGCGCTTCCTGGAGTCTTGAACTCTAGTCTGAGTCCATAATGTAAACCATTACACTGGTTTAGCAGCTAGGTTGAACCACTGGTTCAGTACACTGGTCAAGAGCCTTCCAGAGCTTAGCTGGCCCACTACAGTATTCTTCATCACATCCAAGTTTTGTAAGTTTTGACTCGAGTGATTTCCTTCAGCATCATGACCCTCCAATAGGTATTTGGACTTGGAGCTGGGAGATCCAGGTTCATATCCCCACTTTGCCATGACATCTTGATGGGTTACCATGGGTGAGTGACACACTGTCAGCCTGACGGCCCTCACAGGATTGTTGTGAGGATAAAACGGGGGAAGGGCATCCAGAGGACACCTTGGTGACCCCTGGACCCCATAAAATCAGACCCCCTGACCCAATCTTCACCAAATTTGGGGGTTCATGCAAGGAGAGTCCCTTGAAGCTACCCAGAACATTTGGGAACTTGACCTCCAAAAATGCCCCCACAGCAGCTTCGGGAATATATCCCCATAGAGTATAAAGGACCTATTTCCCCCCCCCCCCCCCGGTTACCCTGGAAATAAAGCCAAAATACCCCTTTACAGAATAGGTATTCGGTTTATTCTGTTTTTTTTTTTAATTTATTTTTTGCACAACCCTAGTTGGGAAGAGGATGCCAGGGAAAGCCTTTCACCCGTCTCCCCACCTGCCACAGTCCCGGTCCGAACTGGGCCTGCACATGACTGGGAATAAAGTTGTGCGCATGGAGCCCCTCACGCATGTCTGTTTGACAAGAGATGGGGCAGACCCATACCCAACACGTTGTGTACTTAGGCCCAAATGTGTCTTCATGAGATCTGAATGCAGCCTCAGAAGGTATTTTAGGGCTCAGCACTGAACACCACTGAAATCCCTCTCTGCTTTCCTTCAGACGGAGCTGCATGTTCTGAAGATATCTTCCCTTATTGGGGGCGCATGGCCTGCAGCTATAGTCGGAGATCTCCTGCTGGCAACCCTCTTGCCTGACACCGTTCCGAGCAGCGGTGGGACAAAAAAGCCACCGGCTTTGTATGCAGAGCGATAATAACACTCTGAGAATCACTGGAAACACCAGGAAGGGCATTCTTGAGCTTTCCGAGAGCCAGCTATGAAGGCTAGAGAGACTTGAAAGGTGTATGACACCAAGAGCAAGTGTGAACACACAACTCTGCCTGAGAGTGAGGTGGTCCATTTGTCTATCAAGGTCACCATTGGCTGGCAGCAGCTCTCCAGGGGTCTCAGGCTTCCAGATCTGTCTCTCAAACCCTGCTGTCTGTGCCCCCCACTGCTTTTCAGAGGTGAGAGGAGAAACAGGGCATGAGACAACCCCCCCAGTGATGCTCGCCTACTTTGTGTCGCGTTAGGTGCCAGGCCAACGCACAGCTTTTAACCCAGGCTTGAATAAAGGGTTCAATACTCCGCTCTGTTGTCTGGATCTTATACTGCGGATGTCTAACAGCCAGTAGTTTATACTGTGAGCTTTAATCGCAAACTATCTGAAGAGGCAGCATAGAAATATTCTAGATAAATGTATCAATAAACACTATGGAATCTGCGTTGGGTCGAGATCTCTCTACATTCCCCCCCCCCCCCCCATGAAAGCAAAATCCCTCCTGACTCCAAAGCCATTCACGGGCGCGCTACAGAAAATGCATGCTGTGGATAGGGTTGCCAACCCCCAGGTACGAGCTGGAGATCTCCTGCTCTTACAACCGATCTCCAACCGATAGAGATCAGTTCACCCGGAGAAAATGGCCGCTTTGGCCATTGGACTCTATGGCATTGAAGTCCCTCCCCAAACCCTGCCCTCCTCAGGCTCCGCCCCAAAACCCTCCCGCCGGTGGCCAAGCGGGACCTGGCCAGCCTAGCTGTGGCTGAAAAGCCCGGGGAAACCAGGCCAGGTGGAGGGAGACCCCAGCTCAGCTAGGCCTCGGTTGAGCCCGGTTGCTAAGTGACGGGGACACGCCCTGCTTTGTGACATCGCCCCCTGCTGGAGCTCTGGGCCGGGGGTCGGTTGGGGAGCTCTGTGGGTTGGAGAGAGGCGTTGGAGGCGGTGGAGTTTTTGATTGAGAGGGAGGGGTTTGGTGTGTTGGTGTGGTTTGCAGTGTTGTTCTTGTTTGTTTGGGTTTGTTTCGTAGATAGTGATAGTTTGTTTGTTTGTTCTTTCTATAGAGTTGTTTTATATTTTAAAAGTTAATAGAGTTTTTGATTGAGTGTTGTTCGTTTGTTCATTGGTTGTTGTTATTTTGTTGTTTGCAGTGTTTTTTCTTGTTTGGTGTGGTTTATTTAGTAGATAGTGATAGTTGGTTTGTTTGTTCTTTCTACATAGAGTTGTTTTATATTTTAAAAGTTAATAGTTAGGTGTTTGTTTTTCTAAATAGGTTTTTTTTCAGAATTTCCCATAGTGTATAGGTGTTTTTAGTGTTTTCTATAGATATTTTTAATGTTTTAACTGTTCATTATATAGTGTTTTCATTTTATAATTTTCATATTAGGAGTAGGTGTTTTATTGGTTGTTTTTGTTTTTTGTTTTAATTATTATTGTTTAGAGGGTTTTTTTTAGATAGCATAGTGTTTTAGATAGTGTAGTGTAGTGTAGTGTAGTAGAAGATGTTGACTAGACACCGCAAAACGTAAGTACGGTTCTGTTTGACGGTATCATTGTCATGCTGGCCTCCCCTTGCCTCCCCTCCCCTCCCTCCCCCCTTTCTTCCCTTCCCCCTTGCTCCCTTTTCGCGCCCTACCAGATTTTCTCTTTAACCTTTCTTCATATGTCCTAATAGTTTGGCCCACCCACCCCCCATCTGTCCTGGTCCCTGTGTTGTTCAGCATCTATAAAAGATTTGGATGAAGGAATAGAGGGGATACTTATTAAATTTGCAGAGGATACCAAATTGGGAGGGGTGGCAATATAGTAGAAGTCAGAGCCCGGATCCATACCACAAATCACAAAATGACACAAGAGACCACAAGAAGCCATCCAGGATACAGGATGATCTTGACAGGCTGGAGAACTGGGCTAAAACTAATAAAAGGCATTTCAACATAGATAAATAGACTGTTCTTCATTCAGGTAGGAAAAATCAAAAGAATAATTATAGATGGGGGAGACTTGTCTTAGCAGTAGTGTGTGAGAAAGGGATCTAGAGGTCTTAGCAGACCAAACTGAACACGAGTCAGCAGTGTGATGCAGTGGCTGAAAAGGCAAATGCAATCTTGGGCTGTATCAACAGAAGTATGGTGTCCAGATCACGTAAAGTGAAAGAATCGCTTTACCCTGCTCTGGTTAGACCTCAGAGCATTGTGTTCAGTTCTGGGTACCGCAATTTAAGAAGGATGTATACAAACTGGAACGTGTCCCGGCGAGGAGGGCAACAAAGATGGGGAGGAACAGGCTTCCTCGGGAGGTGGTAAGTTGTCCTTCCCTGGAGGTTTTTAAGCAGAGGCTAGATGGCCATCTGACAGCACTGCTGATTCTGTGACCGTAGGCAGATCATGAGAGGGAGGGCAGGAAAGGTTGCATCGGTGTTTAGCTCTCGTGGCCCTTTCTTGCATGCCCAGGGTTGTGCTGATCACCACTTTGGGGTCAGGAAGCCATTTTCATCCAGGCCAGATTGGCCAGGGTTCCTGGAGGATTTTTTTTTTTTGCCGTCTTCGGAGCATGGAGTCGGGGTCTTTGGGCGGTGTGGTGGGGGAGATAGTTGTGAATTTCCTGTACTGTGCAGGGGTTGGAATAGATGACCCTTGTGGTCCCTTCCAACTCTATGATTCTATGATGCTACTACAAAATATGAACATGGTAGTACAGTAATCCAGACTTACTATGATAACATCTCTCCCGACAGGGATAATTGGGCACCAAAATAATCAGAGGAATTCTAGCGTGTTCGAATGGTTTTCAATGTTTTAGAATGTGCTCAAATGTTTTATTCTTTTAATTTTGTAATCAAATGTTGATGTATATTTAACTACATTGGTAGCCATAGGTAAATATCGGGTACTGGTTTATTGGCCCCAAAGTGTTTATAAACCATTTCAGCAGGCAGAGAACATAACTCTGAGACACTTTTGCCCCACTCGGTGGACTGTTGGAGAAGCTTCCTTACAGTCAGCGGTTTCAAATTATAGGGAATTGATTCAGTTCTTTGAGAATGCATCATAGGAAAAGAACATAAGAAAAGCCCTGCTGGATCAGACCAAGGCCCATCAAGTCCAGCAGTCTGGTCACACAGTGGCCAACCAGGGGCCTCTAGGAAGCCCCCAAACAAGACGACTGCAGCAGCATCGTCCGGCCTGTGTTCCACAGCACCTAATATAATAGGCATCCTCCTCTGATACTAGAGAGAATAGGTATGCATCATGACGAGTATTCATTTTGACCAGTAGCCATGGATAGCCGTATCCTCCGTCAACATGACCGCTCCCTTCTTAAAACCTTCTTCTGAGCAGAGATTTTGGAGAGGTGAGAATGAGGAACTGGGGCAAATAGTGGTAACAAGGCAGGAAGTCCTAGAACATCTAGACAAACTGCAAACTAACAAGTCACAGGGACCAGGCGGTATTCACCCTAGTGTTCTTCAAGAACGGAAATGGGAAATTGCTGAACTCCTAACAATGATAAGTCGCATGTCCCTTAGATCAGCCTCTGTACCAGAGGATTGTAGAATGGCCGATGGAACATCCATTTATTAAAAAAGGTTCCAGGGGGACCCAGGAAATTACAGGCTAGTTAGCTTAATGTCTGTTTGAGGTAAATTAATGGAAAGCATTATTAAAGATAAAATTGTCACGCATATAGAAGGGCAAGCCCTCCTGAGCAAAACCCAACATGGCTTCTGTAAGGGTAAGTCCTGTCTCACCTTTTAGAAATTTTTGAAAGTGTCAATAAGCATGTGGACAGGAATGAGCCTGTGGACATTGTGTATTTGGATTTCCCAAAAGCTTTGGACAAAGTCTGCTAAGCAAAGACTGCTAAGCAAACTTCATAGTCATGGGATAAGAGAACAAGTCCTCTTATAGACTGAGAGCTGGTTGAAAAATAGGAAGCAGCGAGTAGGTATAAATGGTCTGTTCACACAATGGAGGGATGGAGGGATGGAGCAGTGGAGGGATGGAGGGATGTGAGCAGTGGGGTCCCTCAGAGATCTGGGTTGGGACCGGTGCTTTTCAACCTGTTCATCAATGACCTGGAATTGGGGCTGAATAGTGAGGTGGCCAAGTTTGCAGATGACCCCAAATTCTTTAGGGTGGTTCAAACAAAATCGGACTGTGAAGAGCTCCAAAAGGATCTCTACAAACTGGAAGAATGGACATTAAAATGTCAAATGAGATTCAATGTGAGCAAGTGTAAAGTGATGCATAGGGACAAAAAATCCCAACTTCACATATGTACTGATGGGCTCTGTGCTAGCAGCGACAGACCAAGAAAGGGATCTTGGGGTTGTAGTGATTTGCGCAAAGATGATGTCAACCCAGTGTGCGGCTGCTGTGAAAAAGGCAAATTCCATGCTGGCCATAATTAGAGGAGGAATAGAGAACAAAACTGCTGCTATCATAATGCCCGGTGGGACCACACTTGGAATACTATGTACAGTTCTGGTCACCACACCTAAGAAAGGATATTGCAGAGCTTGAGAAGGTGCAGAAAAGAGCAATCAAAATGATCAGGGGGCTAGAGTAACTGCCCTATGAGGAGCGGTTAAAGCGCTTAGGGCTTTTTAGCTTGGAAAGAAGGCGGTTAAGGGGAGACATGATAGAGGTCTATACAATGATGCATGGTATGAAGAGAGCAGTGGCAGATCTGCTATGAAACGAATGAAGCTTAAGCTTCAGGGGCCCTAATCCTGGAGGAGCCCTGAAGCCACTTTGTTTTAAGGAGGGGATTTTTCAACAAAATCGATGGAGTTTAAAAAAAGGGTTTGTGATCAAAATAAGGCAATTTTAGTGATAGAATCATAAGCCAATGGGTTGAAGTATTTAGTATTGACCTTAGAATATGCTCAAATAGCCATTTCATAAGGCCTCCAAATGTCCCTGTCATGGGTCCAATTTCAAAATTTTCTCAGGCCCTTGCAGCGCCCAAACTCCCAGCTATATGGGTTTGCTGAGCTCGCCAGAATCTATTCATAGCCAACATTTGGGCAGCTGGATCTTCAAATCCTTCGTTGGTGCATGGCTTAGTAGTTCTACAGCTCAGCCCTTAGGCTAGAGCCAATCAGAACCATAAAAAGACATCTGAATTCTCAGCTCAGGCTGCACTCGTGTCACTTGTGCATTTTGACAGCAAAAATCAGATTTTCACCTCTTGATCCTAACAAGCCCCTTGTGATGACCCTCTCCCTCTCTATTAAAGAATGAACTAATACATCTGCCGCCCTGGCCTGGATGGCCCAGGCTAGCCTGATCTCGTCAGATCTCAGAAGCTAAGCAGGTCAGCCCTGGTTAGTATTTGGATGGGAGACCGCCAAGGAAGACCAGGGTTGCTGGGCAGAGGAAGGCACTGGCAAACCGCCTCTGTTAGTCTCTTGCCCTGAAAACCCCCAAAAGGGGTCCCCATAAATCGGCTGCGACTTGACGGCACTTGACACACACAATACATCTGCCATAGAACCACCCCACTGAAGAAGACAACAGCGGTTACCCAGACCTCATTGCTGGTGGCAAGGGGCTCACTGTATGGCTCATCTGCAAGGACTCCACCCCACCACCCTGTTCTCTGCCATTTGGGCCTCGAGGTCCTTGCAAGGGCAGCAGAACCCTTTGGGCCTTGTTGGATGTTGCCCTTTGGATGCTGGTTGCAAAGGGGGCCCCATAGCAGTTCAAGCTTCAGGGCCCCAAAAATGTCGGTCAGCCTCTGGGAGACAGTGGACAGGGAGAAGCTTTTCTCCCTCTCTCCTAATACTAGAACGCGGGGTCATCTGCTGAAGCTGGATGGTGACAGATTCAAAACAGATCAAAGGAAGTATTTCTTCACACGACACATAGTTAAATTGTGGAACTCCCTGCCCCAGGATACACGGATGGCTGCCAACTTGGAAGGCTTTCAGACAGGAGTGGACATATTCATGGAGGAGAGGGGTATTCATGGCTACTAGTAAAAATGGATACTAGTCATGCTTCATACCTGTTCTCTCCAGGATCAGAGGAGCATGCCTATTACATTAGGTGGTGTGGAAAGCAGGCAGGATGGTGCTGCTGCAGTTGTCTTGTCTGTGGGCTTCCTAGAGACACCTGGTTGGCCACGGTGTGAACAGACTGCTGGATTTGATGGGCCTTGGTTTGATCCAGCATGGTCTTCTTATGTTCTTATCTGTCATTTAAGTACAGGGTATTTTGAATTGCTACATCTTCACGAGTACCAATCAGTTGATCACTCATTCTACCAACACATGCCAACTATTGGGGTGGGGAGGTGAAGGGAAATTGGGAAGGATAGGTGGAATATGGCAGGAGAGGATGCTTGTGGGTGCAGCAGAAGGGGTAATAGGGGATTCGGAGAATGTTTGATTGTACTGTAATTTTAAAAATGTAAAGAAAGAAACATTTTGCATTGTTAGTTAAAAGTTAAAGTTGTATTTCAGCTATCTAAAGATCATTTGTTGAAGCCTCCCTAAACTTCTGGGAAGCCCCCCTATATTTCTGGGGAGCCCCTCTATAAATCCCCCATGGTCCTGCCTCCATAGAGAGTGGCAAAGGAAGCCCCTCCCTGTGATGTCACTGGCCCCTCCCTGTAATGTCATAGCAATGCCTCTGGCCCAGCCCCAGCCCCAGCCCCCCCCACCCCCCGGGAAATGGGAAAGTCTACGCCCCTGGACAGACCCCAAAGCCCCCAAGCAAGAGGTTCCAGCCAGTCCCCATCAGATGCCTGCTGGAAGTAATCCAGAGGACAGCAAATCTGTGCCAAGAATGCCGGGCAAGCGGGCGGGGGCAGAGGAGGCTGCAAGGCCCACTCCTCACCCTCTCCGTGCTCTCCTCTAGGCTCCAACGCCTGAGGGCCATCTTCAGCCGGGGGAAAGTCGCCCCAGTGGCCCCAGAAGGCCAGCGGCAGGAGGCTGCAGGTAAGGGGACTCTCCAGGGGGAGGGTTCCCAAGTGCCCGCTTCTGGCGGGCAATCTACCGCCCATTGTTCTCCTTGCCCGCTGACTCCCAGTTGGTGGGCGGGAGATTTAGGGAGGCGGGGTAGGGGGTTGCGGTCAGCGTCATCAACGGGATGACGTCAGGTCAGGTTTGTTGGGGCAGCCCCAACCCCCGTTGGTGGAGAGAAAAGCAGCCCGTCTTCCCTGCCTCCCCGCCAAACAGCTGTCTGAAAACAGCTGATCAGCGGGGAGGTTCTGGGGCAGGTGGGGAGGGGGGCTGGAGCGGAGAAAACAAGGCCACCATGGCAGCAGCTGCAGGGAAAGCCTGAAGAGCCGGCCCAGACCTGCGTCTTCCTCCGAGGGAGACCCCAGCCTTCCTGAAACCCTACCTGCAGCAAAACAAACCAAAAATGCCTGGACGCAGCTCTGCTTGCCGCTGAGGAAGGGGAGCCGGCGCTGAGCCTTCAGACCTTGGTGATTTATTCCACCCTCCAAGCACTTTTCGGTGGTTTTGCTGCGGGGAGGTTCCTCCAGCACTCGCAAAAAACACAGTGGGGTCTCTGGAAACCACTCTGGAAGCCGGACCAAAAGGGCTCAGGGGGAGGGAGGCTGGACCGGTGGAAGGAAACACAAACCCCACCCTGTATTCTCCGTTTCTTCTCTCTGCAGCTTCCGCACCTCCGCCCACAGGAAGGGACCCGGCAGAGCTTGTCGCTGGCTACCTTAGTGGGAGCAGTAAGGTAACACAAAAACACACGTACGCACACCCAGCCCCGCAAAGGTCCTCCTCCAGAGAGCAGGGCCTTTTCCGTTTCCTTGGCCGGCCCCGGGCATGGCAGATGGACCCCTTGGGTCCCGTTCCTCTTCGGAGCCTCCTTGTGAATGGGGACCGGTTCATTTCCAGGGAGGCCAGCTTCTTCTCAGGAGTGGGCAAACGTAGCGCCTGCCCGCCCTGCCCGCCCTCTGCCATGCAGCAGGGACCCGGGGCTCTCCTCGCCCCGCTAACAGCCTCCCTCTTGCTACTTCCAGGCCCCCCACCAGGAGCTGCCCTTCCTGAGAGCCATCTGGAGGGTGTGCAGGGCTTGCAAGACCAAAGGCCTCGCCACCCTCCCTTTCAACAAGGAGGCCGCGGGCGAGGAGATCAAGGTGAGTGAGACGGAGCATGTTCTCTTGCCTCGGAAAGTCTTGGTGAAAGGCTGGGTAAAATCACCTGAATCCCCCAGAGTCATTTCTGCTCCCCGGACGTGGTCTCTGAGACTGAAAGAGCCCAACTCTGAGTGTGGGAGGAAGGAGAGAATGGGGGGCAGGAACAGCCCTGCTAGAGTCCAGGGAGCGCTGACCCCTCAGTTTTGCCCTTTGGTGTCTCCCAGGAAATCATGGAGGAATCCTTCTTCGAGGTGTCTGAAAACTTTCTCCAAACAATGAGGAGCTTGCATGCTCTCAGGTACATCTTTTGTCGAGGGAACCTCGGTCCACAGCAGTCAGGCGGACGGGAGCTCTGTGAGGAGGGGATGAAGTGGGAGACCTTGGGGGGCAGAGCCGGGAAAGGGGAGAGAGCCACTGATCCCTGGAAGGAACAGGCTGCCTCAGGATCCATCCCCGTTGTCCTTCCACCATCATTGGAGACGCCTTTTCTATTGGAGAGGCTAAATTGCTGTCACCACCACCCCCTTCCCCTCCGGCAGGACCTGCTGCTCTGAGTTTACATGTTTGTGGCCTGTGGGGAAGAGGGGTGGCCCAGGGACCGCGCACAGGGTTTGGGGAAGACTAGCCCTCCTTTGCTGCACGAAGTCTGATCCTTGCCTTTCCATCCTGACAGCCACTTCCAGCCTCCCCTGGGCACAGAGCTCAGGAGCTCGATCGTGTCCTGGGCTCTGAGGCTTGTGCTCAGTGGGAGGCCCGGCCGAGAGGACCCCCGGCGCCAGGTACGCTAAATGCCCAGGGCCTTGTCAAGAGTGTGGCAAGAGGCCTGCTGGTCCTGCGGGGCCCGAGGCCGTGATGATGGCCCCTCTTTGGGTCCTGAATCCATGGGCCCGCTTGCAGCAGGAGAGCGCCAGGCAAGACATTCTGTGGGGCGGGGGGTTCAGCACGCCCCACACCAGCTCCGTCTGTCTTTCAGGCTCTGCAAGAAAAAGCGGAGAAAGGCTTGCAGCGCATGCTCAGGGGGATACTTCTGGAGGACCCGTCCTCGACACTTCTGCTGGGCCTCCTGGAAGTAAGTGTGGAGGAGACAAGAAGTAGGGGAACGGAGGTCCCCTGGGAGGCTGGGGATGCAAACGGTAGCCTGGCAGGGAGGAAGTAGCGCCTCGGGCCAGCAGCAACCCCACGGCCACCCCACCGGGGCCCCATCTCCACTGGCTGCTCAGGGACACCACCATGCCAGGGCTATGATAGCCATAAGCAAAATCAAACAAAACAGGGTTGTGCAAGCTGTCACGCCATCACAACAAAACAACACTAGGCTATAAAGTCTTACAAGCTATATTCACAACTGGTGACCATCAATGGGACAAGAAAACAAATTACATATACAGATAATGAGTGCAAAAGTGCAAAAACCCAACCCCCTACGGAGGTGAAAGCAAACCCGAGAGTTCAACAGGTAAGTCCGCGTTTATGTTGTAAAGGGATAGATATTCTTCTGTCAAGGGGGAAAAAAGCCAAAAAGGTCAGGTACATATAGTCTCCAGAAGACCCCCGGCAAGAGGTAGATCAAGAAGATGGGCTCTCTGGATAAAAGCTGTGCTCCGTTTAGGCTGTCAGCTTCATCAGTTGCTTGATGATCCCCAAGTAACAATATTTTCCATGTTTTTTTTCTTGGGAACTCTTGAGGGTTTATAGGGGTCTGATAGCCAGCATCAAAGCAGGCTGCGTCTTCCCCGGGGGGTGGGGGGCACGGGGGGTGGGGGCACAGGCTGAGGAGGGCTCAGCCTGACCTTCTCCTGCCTCCCACACCCATTCTGTTCCCACCTCCACAGCACCTCGCCTACTGGATGCACACTAGCTGTCCCACTGCCAGATCCCGGGCTGTCTTCTTGCTGCGCCCTGCTGCGCTTTGTAGGCCGTCTGCCCTCCTTCAAGGTAAGCGCCTCCCCCCGCCCACCTCTCCAGTTTGTAGGGTTCGGCTCTAGGGTTGCCAGCCGCTCCAGCCACTAGAGATCAGTTCCCCTGCAGAAAAGAGCCGCTTTGGCAATGTGACTCTTTGACATTGACGTCCCTCCCCTTCCTAACCCCCTCCCTCCTCAGGCTCTGCCCCCAATATCTCCAGCTATTTCCCAACCCAGAGCTGGCAACCCTACTCGGCTCCCAGGGCCACAGAGCCGAGCAAGAGAAATGGGGCAGTTTGTCGCACAATTTCTCTCTAGAAATAGAGTCAAAAGCACTTTTTAGGTCAATGAAAGCTTTGTAGGTCAATGAAAGCTACAAACAATCCCCCCCCCCCATCTTCATGTATTTTTTCACCAGGAAGGATAAGACCAGACTGTGATCCAGAGATGATTTGTTCTTAGTGAATCCTATTTGCTCTGGGCCAATAATGGATTTAGCTTGAGACCACTCCGAAAGGCGGATCTTAAGATGTCTAGCATATAACTTACCCAGTATTGATAGCAAGCTAAAAGGTCGGTAGTTTCCCGGTAGAGTAGGGTCTCCCTTTTGGTAAATTGGCATGAAGATTGAGTTCAGCCATGATTCGGGAAGGATACCATAATGGTCAATTGATGTAAAAAGTCTGCCTAATAAGGGGGCCCACCAGTCAGCATATTTCTTAAAGCGTTCGACAGGGAGCCCATCTGGCCCCGTTGCTCTACCGGTTTTTAGTTTAGAAATTAGTGTCATAATTTCCTCCCTACTTACTACATGCCATGGAGAGAGATTTGAGGGAATAATTTCCTCATGATCAAATGGAGGGACCACAGCAGAGCCAAAGACATTGGAAAAATAATCAACCCATACTTGGGGGGCAGTATTGGACTCAGGGGAGGGTTTGTTGTTTAACAAACAAGAAATTGTTCTCCAAAAGATTTTACTGTCACTTCATTTCAGAGACAAAAAAAGGTGGTCCCATCTTTTTTGATAATAGGCTTTCTTTTTGTTAGCCATTAGTTCCTGATAAGCTTTTTTTTTAGCGATAAATATTGCTCCATATCGATTATTTGGCCTTCTTTCCTAAAGTTCCCAAATACCGATCGTAAATTCCTTTTTTGAGCTAAACATTCATAATCAAACCAGGTCGATGTTTCAGAGGTGATTTTACGTATCAGATTGGCTATAGAGCTACATTGCTCTATAACCTGAGAGAAGGCTATCAGTATCTAATTAGTTCTATTAGTACCTATTAGTAGTACTATTAATACCTATTAGTACCATTAGGAACTATTAGTACATATTAGTACTATTAGTAATTAGTACCTATTAGTACTATTAAAAAGTCGGCATATAAAAACCAACTCTTCTTCGTCTGACCTACCAGAAATTGAATTAGGGCACTTTCACACAGCCCAAATAATGCACTTTCAATGCACTTTTTGCTTCTCCTTCTTCTCCTTCTTCTTCTCCTCCTCCTCTTCCTCTTCCTCTTCCTCCTCCTCCTCCTCGGTGAGCCCTCAATTCTGGCAGAGAGGTTGCTGTCTATGGGTTGGAGGGGCAGAACGTGGGGCCAAGGAAACGGAGGCTGAAGGGTTGGGGCCAAGTCCTCAGAGAGTTCCTAGGAAAGGGAGCTTGTGGGGTGGATCTTCTTGGAGAGACTGGACCTAGAACCGAGAAGGCGGTCCAGAGCTCCCGTGGAGAACTAAGCCATGCCTCTTCTTCTCCTTCCTCTAGATGCAGGATGCTGAGCTGGGTCACGTGGTGGTGCAGCTGGCCGTCTCCCTGGCCGACCCGCAAGCCGGCATCCGGGCACAGGCCAGGGAGACTATGGGCCAGCTTCACAGCATGCTGCTGTCCCAGAGGGGTAAGTTCACTGGGCAGGATGGGACCCCTGGCCTTTCTCAGCGCCCAGTCACCTCCTTCCTGATGCCAGTGACAAGCAGTGGTCCCAGTTCTTGCTGTAGACCTCCTCCCTGAACATCTTCGCAGGCTGAATTCTCCTCTGAGAAGCTCGATTTTGCCAGTCTGTGGGGAGGACACTGCCACGTCGAGACAGGAAGGGGGGTCCAAGTCAGGCCGAGGGTGGGGTCTCAGAGACAGTTCCCATCCTGAGGCAAGAGAGAGGCCCCAAGCCAGATGGCAAGAAGAAAGCACCGCTGTTCTTTGTGAGGAAACCAACGTCAGCCCTTTCTTCTCCTCAGGGCTCACAGGCCGGAGCAAAAAGCCCCTCTGGGAAGTGGACCCAGGGCAGCCCTGGAAGGAGGGCTTCCGGCACTTGGTCCGTGTGGGTGAGGTAAGGGGAGTCTTCAGTGGGGCTGGAAAGGCATCCTCAGGAAAGGGAAGAGGCTGGGGAAAGGGGGGTTTATTGCCCTCCCCTCGGGGATTCTCTGGGCAGCGGTGTGAAGAGAGAGATGGCACTCTCCCTCTGCCTTCGGAAGGCCACCCTTCAAGGGTCCTTCTTCTATCCCTTTATCAATTCCATGGACCCTCCAAGGGTCCAAAGAGATGAGTTGCCGCCTCAGAGAGTCTCAGGCCTCCGTTTGGAAAGGGAGGAGGCCGGGGACCAGGGAAGGCATTAGCCAGGCGATCCAGAGGGAGAGAAGCCAGAGCGGTCCCACGACCGCGGCTTCAGTTGGGGCAGGGCGGGAGAGGACTAAAAGGAGGACTTTTTGATTTCAGGTGTTCTGGCCGCACCTCACCCCCCAGCAGAGGATCGCTTTCGCCGGGGCCGCCTGGGAGAACGTTTCGTGCCTGGCCCAGGAGTGGGTGAGGGAGGGAAGCCTGGTCATCCTGTATTCCCTCCTGGGCCGGGCACAGGAACTGTTGGAGGAGGAGGAGGTGAGCAGTGGGGTGAAGTAAGCGGGGGGGGGGGGAGAGAGAGGTGGAGGCAGACATCCCAGCCGTTTGCCGAGAGGAAAAGAGGGCTTGAATCATTGGGGGCTTTTCCCTCTCTTCTGCAGGAAGATGACGCCAGGATGAACCTCTCTGCCCTCCTCTACAAGCTGTGGAAGGGCAGGGAGGTTCCCAGGGACATCGGGGCACTCCTGCAAGGGCAGGTAAGGCCCGTTTCCACAGAAAAGAGGGCGGGGAAGCAGGGGGGTCCCCAGAGCCACAAGAGGGGCCAGAGCTGCTCCTGCTCCAAACCAAGGCCCATCCTCGATCACCTCAGCTGCTGCGGAGTGGTCTGAGGACTCTTGAAATAGGCTGAAATAGGACTGAAAGAGACCAGGTCAGATGCTGGTGGGTCTTGAACTGTCAGCCTTTCCACAGGCCAAAGAGAGGCTCCTTCTGAGAAAGCCCCTTGGTGCACATTGCAGGCTTGCCTGCCTGGTTTGGGACCCCACCTTGCAACACACAGTCCAGACGCAATTCTTCCCTGTATTTCAGATGTGTAGTCAAATCCTGGACAGCCAACACAAAGGTCTGTCTGTCTGTCTGTCTGTCTGTCTGTCTGTCTGTCTGTCTTCTCTCCCATCCAGATGACCTTAACTAGATAGACGCAGGAGTGCCCCTCCTCCTCCTCCTCCTCCTCCTCCTCCTTATCTCCACCTGGGCTGATGTTCCCGACTGAGGCATATATGGACTCTACAGCCAGACTAAAAAACTATTTCTTAACTTATAAAGATCTTCTCAATAAAGAGGGGAAAATTAAAACACTACAAGAATTAACGGAGGGAAATATGAAAATTTCACGGTTTGCTTACCACCAAATTGTACATGCACTGTGACTAGATTACTTATCAAAAGGTAAAGAAAGAAAACAAACAGAATTTGAACAATTGATTCCCAAATCTTCTGAACACCTTCTATCAAAGATTTACAAAATGTTACTAGCCACAGAGATGGCTCCGGAACAAGGGAAGACCTGTATGATTAAAGGGATGCAAAACACTGGTGAGATGATTCCGTTGCAAATATGGGGAAAAGTGTGGAAAGTTGAACTCAAGTTCTCCAGTTCACAAGCCATCAGAGAGAACTGGTATAAGATGTTTCAGATGAACTTTGATATAGAAGCTAAATATTTCTTGCTTGGAATGGCTCCACCACAAATTAATTCAACGAATCAAGATCTGTGCCAATATGGATTGACAGCTGCAAGGACTTTGTTTGCGAAGAACTGGAAAGAAATGCCCCAACACTAACAGACTGGACTACAAAAATGGATGAGTATGCATCTGTGGCAAAGCTAACCAGTTTGCTACAAAGAAAGATGATAGATGACCATACGCAGAAATGGAAACCTTTTTATGACAGATATGCTTAATTCATAGGCTGTTTCAATACCTTAGATCAATGAAAAAGTGGTCGGTTTTGTGATAGACTAGTCCAATGAGGTTATATCAGTTTGTATAACTGGATGTTATAGTTACAGATAGTACGGGAAAGATAAACATTTTGTATTTAGTTGATAGGGTGGGAAAAAATAACGAATTCTGAAAGCTCGTATAGCCAGACCACCAAAAATGAGATATAAACATAAGATTTTAAGTGGTAAAGAGATGTAACAGATAGCTCAGTCCAGACATAGGCCCAGCTTTGAATTAATGTTTTTTTAAAGAATTTTTATTATTTTCCATAAAATCGTATATAAGCTTTTTAACACTCAAAAATAACTACATAAACATTCATATCAAGATGTTGAAAATACATCATTATTAAGAGATTAAATAAATGAAAACTTTCCCTTCATCCTCCTCCATCTTTCTATTTGCCTGTTTGGTCTTTTGCATTTATAATTCTAATCCTAACGTTATTTTATATTATGTCTATCAATAGCTTGCTTATTGCATACTATTTCTTCATTCCAACCCAAGAAAATAAAAGGAAAAACAGAATATATCGTTTACAAACCTTGGTTATTAAATATTTTGTGTAATAATAAAAAGACATTAAAATAAACTATTCGGTATTGGAAAACTGCTTCTGTGGAAGGAGTAAGGTAAGGCCCAGCTGGTGCTAGCTAACCTCTCCCCTTTCTGGAATGCAAGGCCGGGCATTGCCGTAGTAACTAATTGGTCAGCCATCATGACGATGTCCAGGTGCACGTTTCCTCACCTGAGAACCTCTCTGAGTGAGTCAGCATTTCTGACCCAACGATTAATTAACTGCTAAGTGCTTTCGTTTTCTCAAATGGTCTCTACGAGCTCATCCCTTGGAGAAAACGGATATCAGGACAAACCAGCCCTAAGCAAACTATGCACGCTTTGGGGTACAGCAGGAGAGCTGTGCTGGCTGCATCACAACCCATTGGATTTTGGCCCTTGAGGGGGAAACTCTGGTCAAACTGACCTGCTTGGAGAAACCTTTGGACAATCTTTTGAAACTTTTGAATGCTGGAAGCATCTTTGGAACTTGGTAACTATAAATCTGATGCAAGAAACCTTTGCCAATCCTTTTGAACCAACAAGGCTTTTGAATGTATTAGCTAGCTCTGCTAAATAGTTTATTATTTTCTTGCTTGAAACTTCATGACTTTTTCCTTCCTGTAAACCAGCATAACTTTGATAAATAAATTGTTAGCCTTTAAATGGACTATGTCTTTTGATTTTGGGATTCCAAGCCTAAATTCTAAGTGCCTGGTTTGAGTGTAAAAACCACCTACCAAAAGAACCTAAGACATTTTGGGAGTGTAATCTTTCCCTGGCAGGCCTCTACCTTGCAGGGTAAGCGTTGCACTTAATTTTGGAGTGAGTTGGGAGAGGATTGCCCTTATCTTCCCCCTGGAGCTCAACCTTTTGAAAGGGCTGGTGGCAGCTACTCCTTGGACTTGGGGCGAAAGCCTGGAGTTCAAGGTTTTGTCTTTTGGAAAACTTTTGACCAAACCAAAGCAGCCTCGAACTGGTGGAGACAGGTTGGGGATCTCTTTGACAGTCTCACAGTAAGCCCTCCACGCCTCCCGTTCGCCCATAAACTGAGCATTGTCTTTTTGGTTTACCAAAGCTGTACGTTTTGCCATTCCCGTCATTTCTAACACTTTTGTATCCAGCCATTTTTGTCGGGAGTCTCAGTTGATTTCCATTGAGCTGCATATATCAATCTTTGTCTTTTTGGTTTACCAAAGCTGTACGTTTTGCCATTTCCGCCATTTCTAACACTTTTGTATCCAGCCATTTTTGTCTGGAGTCTCAGTTGATTTCCATTGAGCTGCATATATCAATCTGGCGGCTATGGTTGCACATATCAAAAAGGATCTTTGAGTTATAATAGAATCTGGTATTATACTTACAAGCATCATCTCGGGTGTTTTAGGTATATTGTTTTGTATAATCAACCTTATTATAAATCATGTCCCAAAAGTTTTTTGCTTTTTCACATGTCCACCACATAGGATGAAATGAACCTACTTCTTTGTTACACTTCCAACACTTTAGAGACATCGATTTGTAGGTCATCTGTACATGGGCTACACCAAGGGCCTCCTGGATTGTGCCCATTTGATCAAGATATCATCTTCCTGCTGACGCTTGAGGGGTCCCATTGCTGTTGGGTGATGCTAACCCAGAAATAACCAAATGTGTCGCGAAATATAGTAATAGTCTCCTTAAAGGCGCGACCAAGGTACACTATTGTTAACTAGTGACATTATCAGTATAGTTATTGTTATGCCAGTAAAGTAACTCATTTCTTGGTATCTGTTATTTTAATGTTAAAGTGTTTCCAGAATTTCAAGAGTTTGAAGTTACTGCTGCTGTACATTTTAATAATCTATAATGTTAAAATTATTTTATCGTATGCACGTTGTGCTGAAGACCTTTGGGGTCTATTTGCCAGAGCAACGAAGGCCCATCAAGCGCAAGGAAGCATGGCCAGGGGTTCTCGCCCAAGGGTTTAGTTTCTTTTTATGCAGGGAATTTGAGCAGGAAGGGGACATTCGCAGTGGCTGGCCCTTCCTGTCCCTTCCTGCTTGGCAAACCTGGGGGGAAAGACAAGTTTTAGTACAGATCCACATAAATATAAAATGGCTTAAGGTTCCAATCAAGGTTGAACAGTCCTTTACTACAGTTTGGACTGTTCAACCTTGATTGGAACCTTAAGCCACTTTATATTTATGTGGATCTGTATCTGTACTAAAAGCTATCGTGTGTACATACAAAACTGAGTGACTGTGTTAAATACAACTCAGTGAATGTAATAAGCAAAATACAACTCAGTGAGTTTAATAACCAATCAAAGCTGTGATTTATACTATTTTTAGGAAATAGGAGTTTAACCATTGTGGCTGCAATATTCTTTATCAATACTACATTGGCCCCCTCAGGATTAGGCTGCCCCTACCAGAGGTGTATTGCAAAATCCTGACTGCAGAATAGCAGGTAAATGTTGCAGCCCTATATTCTGGGCTTGTAAAGCATTGGTGATTCATCTAAAAACAAAGTCTAACTAAAATAAAGAAATTATTTTTCATCAGGAATGTTTTATTCAGTTCGGAGATCAAAAACAAGTCAGATGAGGAGGAAGAGAAAAGCGGGGTTGAACATTCCTGATCTGAACGATCTTGTTACAAATCCAGCAGTTAACCTAATTCTGCTTCTCTTTAAATGAAAAGGGCAGACGGTAGACACAGACGCGCCATGAGCTGGCTCCATTTTGATTAACGGATTCCATTACTATAGCTACACAATCTGATAACGCATGACTTTGAATAGCTGGGGATGTTGCTGGGGTGCTTGAATTCTTTATGCATCTGAATGCAAGAAGGTAATAAAGTGGTGAGCAGGGTTGCCAGCCTCCAGGTAGTTGCAGGAAATCTCCTGCTAATTCAACTGATCTCCAGCCGATAGAGATCAATTCCCCTGGAAAAAATGGCCGCTTTGGCCATTGGACTCTATGGCACTGAAGTCCCTCCCCTCCCCAAACCCCGCCCTCCTCAGGCTCCACCCCAAACACCTCCCACCAGTGGCAAAGAAGGACCTGGCAACCCTAGTGGTAAGTGAAGCTTTGACCTGGTGGAATTCATGCTGGGGCAGCATTGAGCACCAGTGGTACAAACAGGGTTCCTTTTTGTTTCTGTCGGCCCTAAGGCAGGGGCAAGAAGATCATGTACTCCCCTGGCTCAATGTGGTGCAGAGGTTAGAGTGGCCATGTTCACAAGTTAGAGTGCCTGCATATAAAGTCTGTGAACAGTGCATACACTTGATTTTTCTTTATGTGCGCTGCATAATTCTCAAGTTACATTCAATACATGAACAACTAAACATGTGATTTAAACCCCACTTTTATCCTTGTACTGGTCCCTGGTTTCATTCATAAAGGGAACATGTTTGGCTCTAAGAAACAGGCACATGCATTAGGGTTGCCAACCTCCAGGGGGTGGATGGAGATCTCCCGCTATTACAACTGATCTCCAGGCGCCAGAGATCAGTTCACCTGGAGAAAATGGCCGCTTTGGCCATTAGACTCTATGGCATTTAAGTCCCTCCCCTCTCCAAGCCCCGCCCTCCTCAGGCTCCACAATTCCCAACCGAGGATGTATGTGTGTTCACTGTACTATGTGAACAGGGCTAGCGTCAGACCCAGAGCAGGAAAGCCAGGGTCCAGATCCTTGTTAACAGTACAATCCTAAACAGAGTTGCACCCTTCTGACATTACCAGAAGGCTAGGATTAAAATGTAATAGATTTATAGGTATGTGGAAACATCCAAGTGCTACTTATTTCCAGATGAAAAGTATGCCGAGTCGTATCCAAATAAGTGGATTTTAATTCACTAGACTCTTGATATTTTTGCTGCAGCTGACTAAGAGGGCTATTCCTCTGTCCGGGAGGCTACTGCAGAAGAAATTAATACAACACAGAGGTCAATAACACATGGCTGTTTTGTCTTGCAATTCTCCCGCGAATGTTGCAATGCTCTATTGTTGTAACACATGAGCTTCTCCTGCCTGCGGGGCAACACTTCCATTCCGCAACTTCTCCATGTTTTCCCATCCCAGTTGTCTTCTGATTTTACTGTAAGTTTTGCAACAAATGCAAGTATTTACCAGTGCATATTTCAGCGCGCAGGTCGATCCCACTGAGTCCTGACATGCCCCCTTTTGTCTTTCCCCATTTCCACCCCTCCTCCCAGTTCCTTTCTGGTCGACCCCTGAAACATATCTGCCTTAGCCACCATTGTCCACTGTTCCTCACCTGCTTCCTCATTCTCCTTTTTTTGGGGGTGGGGGTGGGGGGTCAGAATACCAGTAAACCAACGAGGCGCCGTATTAGAAAGATGACCTTCTTGGTGCTCTATACTTCCCCGAGCCATTCCCGCTTGCTGGAGCACCTAATAGTCTCACAAAACTCATCCAATATTCCCTCCCCCACATGTTCTGTGTACCCAACTATTGTAAACATTCCCTAAGCAGTCTCTTTTATTAAGTAACAACATTATGTTCATATTTTACATATTTCACACGTGTGCCTGTGTAGATCTGTGGTTTGGTGTGCAAACAGGAAGATGATGGGTGGCAATCTGCAGGGCCAAGATGTGTTATTTGAACGGTATGTATATTGCTTTTCCTTAACGGGCACCATTTCCTTTGCCTTCTCTAACAATCTAGGAGGTGGATACTGTTCAGGGGCGTGGGAAATGCCATTTATTTAATTTTTTTTTTGCTGATGCAATAGTATACCAGCATACTGGTAAGTCTAAAAAATAACAATTAAGGATAAAAAATAGCAAACAGTAACTCGGCGTTTGGGTCAACCTTCTATCAGCCTCGGCCAGTCACAAAACGGTGATAAAAATGACGGGGAAACACCCGGCCACTCCCCAGGTAGCCCACATTATAGGCTGGGCAAAACGTACCATGCTTTCTACCCTGATCAGTTGCGAGAATGCTGTGGGAGAGCAGTCGCCATGCGTTCCATTTTCTGAACTTGGGATAAAAAAGAGTGAGAAAAGGGAGGAACAATCCAAGGACATTCTAGCCATGCGTTACTGTTGCACCCCAATTATCCGTAGAGACCAATGACAGGCAATTGAGAGAAGGTTGGATGAAACTAACAGCTCTTTTATTGATCAAGAATAGAACCGGGTGTGCACATCTGCACCCAAATGGCAGGCGGGAGATGACCCCCCCCCCCAGAGGCAAGCAGTATGATTTATAACTTTCAGGCAAACTATGTGTGCAATAAAGGTTACTTTTCTGATCATGCGATGCATCATTGCCCATTGTTCTCAGTTTGCGTCAGTAATTCTCTACATCAGTAATTCTCAGATACATCAGTAATTCTCTAAGCACAGGAGAGTCTTAGCTTGTCAGTTTCACTAAGGGAAATACAGTGAATTTTCACTTGCGATAAGAGAGTTCCGCAGGAAGGTCAGGAGGGAGGAAGCTTTAGCCTTGGAGAGGGGGGTAGAGTGGGCTATGTGTGTTGTGTGTCAGGCACTTCGGTGCAGAAAAGGAAGGGGGGCAGAAGGGGGCTTTGCTTGGTGCTTGCGTGTCTGCTTATACCAGTGTCCGTGTGAAAGCCAGGGAATTATTCTTAGTCACTTCATTATCAGCCAAAGACAGCGTGTAAAAGGGAAAGGAAGATGATCCCTGGTGTAAAGGGTCTAGCAGGCATCACACTTTTAGGCCTTTCCTCCAAGGAACTTGGGGTAGATACAAGGTAGGTTAGACTGAGAATGTGTGACTGGCCCAAGTCATCCAATGAGTTTCATAGCTGAGGGTTTGAACCTGGTCCCCACTGTTCCAGTTCCACACTGTAATGACAATGGCATTATTTCCATCTGGGGCTTGCCTAGACTTGGAGGATTTGTTCGACCCTGGCTCACAAACCTGGAGCATTGGGAGGGGGTGTTATACATCTACATGATGTCGTCCTCCAAGCATTCTCCTCCTGTCTCCTTTTGTGATTTCCATGGAAAACTTCAGAGAGGGTGGAAACCCAACACACTGTATTTTAACTACAGGGAAACTTTCCCAAACATTTCTGAGCCACTCCATCCTCCCCCCTTAGTTTTTGATCTTGCTTTCCAGTTAACATGTACAAAGGAGGGTTCTGGTATACTTTTGACATGGCTGAGGAAGCACGCTGGGGTTAACTGTATTTGAAAATCTCATGAATGATATATATAAACATTTTTTAAAGCCAACTGCATTTCCACTAAGCCACCACATATTATTAAAATTTCCTCTATCCACTAAGCAATGCCAGCATCTGCTGCCAGGTTTTGTGCCGCTTGCATGGTGCCAAATACCACCATGATGCAATTTTCCAGTTGTTTTCTCTAATATTTAGTGATACAGAAAATTGTGGACCTTTCTTAAACAAACCTCATATGAAAATATTTTCTTGTAGACCTCTGTTCCATTTAGACATGGGTGTTTTCTGCAACTGGATTTCCTCAGCCAACCAGATTCAATATGTGTGTGCATAATATGTCCAATCTATTAGGTAATAATTTTTCTGTTTTGCATGAATATCAATGCCCCAAATTTCATCCCCCCATCCTTATTCTGCTTTGTAATATCAGATTTCAGTGAGACTTGCTCAATACTGAATGCTGAGTGTATAGTAATGCTGTAAATGATGTTGTATTTGTGTTATTTTCCCAAAGAGAATGGAAATGTAAAAATAAAATAAGACAGTCGGGCTGCATAGCAAAGGTGTAGTTTCCAAATACTGAAACCTCTATGTATTGATGCTTCTGTCTGTTTTCCATAGATTGTATATCAGGATCAACAGCCAAAATTATCATATCCTTCAAATGATGTACGTGTTACTGAACTGTGATCAGGGAACCAGTGATGGATTTAATTTGAATGATCTGCTGTTGAAAATGTTTTTATTTACTTCATTTATACCCCATCTTTCTTCACAACGGGCACCTGAATTGACTTATGTTGCTCCCTTCTCAATTTTATGTTCACAACAACCTTACGTGGTAGGTTAGACTGAGAGTATGAGACTAGATGAAAGTCACCCAGCAAACATCCAGGGGCAAAGTGGGGTTTCGAACCTAGTTCTCCCAGACCCTGGTCCAGCACTCTGACCACTACACAACACTAGCTCTTTCCTAGAGTTGCCAGCATGCAGGTGGGGCCTGGAAATGTCCCAGAATTACAACTGATCCCTGTCCTCTGGAGATCAGTTATAATTCCCAGCGATCTCCGGATCCCACCTGGAGGTTGGCAACCCTAGGCCTAGCAACAACCACTGTGTGACTTGATATCACACAATCTGCATGACTCAACCAGGCTTCACTGCTTGCTGCTGTTCAACAGCAGGCACCTTATGAAAGCCAGTGTGGAGTAGCAGAGCTTCAGAGTCAGGTCTGGGAGACTCAGGTTCGAATCATCACTCTGCCATGAAAGTGATGTAGGGCTAGTCAGATACACTCAGCCTAAGCTACCTGACAGGGTTGTTGTGAGGATGAAAAGGAAGAAAGGAGAACGATGTAAGTTGCTTCGGTCCCCGCTGCGGAGAAAGGTGGGGTGTAAATGAAGAAAATAAATAATAAATATAGCTGAAGATGGATGGCAGATAAAAGGTAGATTGGTGAACAGCTGAGGAGAAGAAGGACACAGGGAAAGGGAGAGAATATGGGAGTTGCCAGGAGGAAGGAAAAGGAAACTGGATCTCTTCGGGTCTTTGTTTTGATTATGCCCACGAATCCTAAGGCACCGTAAAATGCACGGCGTCCCCTTTCCCACATTGCAGCTGCTGCTATATGAACTGTGCTGATGGCATGATTTAGGACAAGAAGATTTGGTTTTTATACCCCACTTTTCTCTACCTCTAAAAAGTCTCAAACCAGCTTACAATCACCTTCCCTTCCTCTCCCCACAACAGAAACCTTGTGAGGTAGGTGGGGCTGAGAGAGTTCAGAGAAAACTGTGACTGACCCAAGGTCACCCAGTAGGCGTCAGGTGTAGGAGTGGGGAAACAAGCCCGGTTCACCAGGTTAGAGTCTGCCACTCATGTGGAGGAGTGGAGGAACAAACCCAGTTCTTCGGATTAGAGTCCTCTGCTCTTAGTCACTGCACCATGCTTGCCAGCCAATCTTTATCCCCAAGAACAAATTCCTTCTCATTAAAAAAAAAAAATGCAGGACAAGCTATTGCAAATGAAATGAGCTTAGCATACAGTAGGCAGGGGGAGGGGGAAAAACCCTTCTTCTGCAATGTGTAACAGTGGAGGGTGTGGGGCTTGCACTCGGACCCTTGGTACGAGAATAAGTCCATTACAAATACGTCCCTTCTTGCATCTGCGGAAGGCTGGAAGTGATGACGCTGGCTCTGAGGAAGGCCATCTGCTCTGCCCCGTTTGCTGTTGTCGGGCCTGCTTCCGCGAGGGAAGCCCTTATGGTCGGGAAAGAAAGTCATCCATCCAACAGGGAGCAACCTCCCGTAGCCCCAGGGAGGGGCTGAGAGCTATGGATGGAAGAGAGGCTCCCCACACACACACCCCACGATTCCCAGCAATTGTTGGTGCCAGCTTGCAGATGTGAAAGTGTTTGGTGACAATTCTTCCATTGCACAGGAAGAAACAGGGATGTCCGTCTCTCTGCAGCTGTACTTTTGCGAGTTTTTTTTTTTTTAAAAATGGAAGCTCAGGAAGTAGCTTTTAATTAGAAAAAGGAGTACAGTATGTAATCGGGGTCATGCCGAAAGCACCACAAAATGCAAGGAAGACCAAGAAAAAAGGCAGAACGGCTATGCGGCAAATGCCTCCTCTCCCCACTCCCAACCCCATGTGTATGTGTAAAGTGCCGCTAAGTCGCAACCAACGTACGGCGACCCCGTAGGGTTTTCAAGGCAAGAGACTAACAGAGGAGGTTTGGCATTGCCTTCCTCTGCATTGTGACCCTGGCTTTCATGGTGGTCTCCCAAACAAGTACTGATCAGGGCCGACCCTGCTTCGTTTCCGAAATCTGACAAGGCTGTCCCATAATTGTGTGTGTATGTCGAGTGCCGTGAAGTCGCAGCCGACTTATGGCAACCCCTTTTGGGGGTTTTCATGGCAAGAGACTAGCAGAGGTGGTTTGCCAGTGCCTTCCTCTGCACAGCAACCCTGGGACTTCTTTGGTGGTCTCCCATCCAAATACGAACCAGGGCTGACCCTGCTTAGCTTCTGAGATCTGACGAGATCAGGCTATACCAGGCTGCCTTCCCTCCCTCCCATCAATTTAGGAGGAGTTTAAATTTGAACATGTTCTTCTTTTATGTGTCAGTTTAATGTTCACAAATACTCTCCAGGTTAGACAAACAAACAAAAAAGGTTCCTTCCATGGTTTGGAGTTTTCCGAATCAGCTGCAGGTTCTTATGGGCCCTTAGCGTGCATGTGCCTCTCGCCACAGCAGCTCCCTTCTCTTCTCCACGCCAGTCACAGCTCCCCTTTTTTCCTCTCTCTCTCTCTCTCTCTCTCTCTCTCTCTCTCTCTCTCTCTCTCACACACACACACACACACACACACATTGCTTCTAGCCCTAGTGGTATCAGCAAGTCTGAAAGGAATGCCAAGAGGTGGGGCTTCACTCCCTCTAGTGCTCCTCCCACCAGGGAACGGGCTGGACCCAGAGACCTCAGCACTTCCAATGGGAGGGCTACAAGGAGAAAGCAACACAGCTCGTAGTTCTGTCATGCTCTGCTGTTCCCACTGCTGCCAAACACTAGATCAGGGGTCCCCAACGTGGTGACTCTGGCCACCGTAGCACTTCTCCGGCATCTTTTCTGGTGCTAGGGATGCCAACCTCCAGGTGGGACCTGGGGATCCCCCTGGAATTACAGCTCATCTCCCAGCTACAGAGATCACTTACCCTGGAGAAAATAGATGTGTTGGAGGGGGGACCATGTGGCATTATACTCCACTGAGGTTCCTGTCCTCACCAGGCTCCATCCCCAAATCTCCAGGAGTTTCCCAACCTGGATCTGGCCACCCTACCTCCCCATCACCCACCAGTGGCCAGGGGGGAACCTGGCAACCCTATCTCGCACCCACCAAGTGTTTTTAGGAAGTGGCCGGGGCAGGTAAGGCTTTTGCCCAGCAAGGCTTCTGATTGACTTTGGCAGATTTTATTGGCTATGCAGATTTTTTTAAATGTTGCTTTGGCAGCAGCTGCCACCACAGCACAAGGGACTACACTGTGTTACTGAAGTGAAGCCGTGGCAATCATTTTGTGGCTGGTTGCACCTCCTGCAGCTGCCATTTTGCGGCAGCCATTTGGTTGCAGCACCCGCCATGCCGTGTCAAAATTCCAAATGTGCCCGCAGGCTAAAAAAAGTTGGGGACCCCTGCACTAGATAGTTCAGCAGCGGGACGTTTATCAGGCACTTAGTGGAAGCCCAACCACGCTGCCATCTGACACTAGCCGTGTAATTCGCATGTTTTCTTTGACATTGGGAGAGGCTGTGTCTTACAGTCCTTTTGCCCCACAGAAGTGAAAAGGTTTGTCCTACCCAGCTATCCACAACGATGGAAGGGAAATCTGTTTTGTGCAGTTCTCTTTGTGCTACAGATGTTGCATGAGGACTAGTGCTGTGTAATCCCATGATCTGCCATGAGTGCTGTCTGCTTTTCCAGGGGGTTATGAGGCCGCAGACAATGCAACAGCAGCATCTAGTGGCAGAACACAGCATTGCAACATAGTGTTAAAACATCATCCATGTGATGAAAGCACCTATTCTGGACAGGATGTGTTTTTAAACAAAGAGCTGTGCAGAGCCCAAGTAATCAACCACATAGGGTGAAACATGTGCACTGGTTTCCAAACATATCCTCCGGACTGGTTCACATGTCTGTGTGCATCCCTCACTGCTTGTAGCATTAAATGATTAGTTGTGTGAGTCACCACAGTTAGGAATCTTTCACATTGCTGCATTTTTCAATGTTCAGACACTGAGCTGAGAGTGATTATCTGTCGAGTAAACAGTGTGAGAACAAACAAAGGACATTCATGTGCGAGCCAGCCCTCTGTTAACAAGACAGAGGAGACTCCATGCTGTCTCTTTCAAACCTGTGCGGCCGCCGAGCCCAAAAGTAGGCCGTTAAAATGCTTTTATTTTTGTGACTGTCACTTCTCTCCCCAGCTGATGACGTTGCGCTGTTGCTGTCGTGGTTGGTGAGACGCTTCAAGATGGCGGCTTTGTTACAGCAGAGGAGCCTGTCCTGGAACTCTGACGTTGTGAAGTAGTAGAGAATCGGATCCAGACAACAGTTGAGACTCGCCAAGCACAAAGAAACGGGGTGAAAGTATAAAGCTCTGTGCCGCACAGCGCAGTCCAGGATGGCTTCCCGTTTCACCATCATAAATATGGGGAAGTTCACGTGGTAGGGCGTGAAGCATACAAAGAACACCGCGGCGCAGGCCAAGATCATGTGCAAAGCTTTCCGCTTCTCACTGGTGGCTTGCAAGGGGGTGTGGAACTCCTGCAGGGATTGTCTCATTTTCCACGTGCAGTAAATGATGAGCGCGAGGGGGACCACGAACCCAGCAAATTCAGCAACTACCACCAAGGCAACCGAGGCTCCGACCGTCACCTGCTTCATCCCAAGGTCCGCAAAGCAAGTGCTGGTGTCATTGGATAAATCGGAACTCCTGAGGATTGGGAGAGGCAAGCAAGCGGCCCCCACCCCCATCCATACGGCAGCGCTGATGGCGATATCGTACCTGCGCTTCCAGGCTTTGGCTTTGAAAGGGTGGCGCAGGAAGAGGTACCGCTGGATGCTGATACAGGTCAGGAAGAAGATGCTTGCGTACATGTTGAGGTACTTGAGGTAGAAGCACACCTGGCAGAGGAAGCTCCCGAAAGGCCACCTGTGGTTGAGGTAGTAGTACATGCGCAAAGGCAAAGAGAAAACATGCGCTAAGTCGGCCGCCGCCAAGTTGATCATGAAAATGACGGCTTTGCTTTTCTTGCTGATGAAGCGGCACAAAACCCAGAGGGCAAGACTGTTGGCTAGGAGTCCGGGGACAAAGATGATTGTGTAGGTGGCGGCGTAGAGGGAGGTGTGGAAATCTGTCGGGGGATCCGTGCAGTTTTGCAATGAACTATTGTTGTGCATTTTGATTGGAGGTGAGCACGTTCAGAAGGCAGGTCAGGCTGGCTGGAAGAATCCTGTTCAGAAGACATTTTTAAAAATAGGATGTCAGACACTGACCGGTCCATAGCAAAATGCAAAACCAAGAACCACAGCAATACTTTTTATTAAGACCAACCAAAGTAATATAATGCAGTTGTTCACACAAGCTTTTGAGTTCTGCAGAACTCTTCATCAGGCCAGATGTTAAAGAACAAGAAGCGGAGGGAAGAAGAAAACACATTGTTCTGGCCATTATGTTTAAGGTTTTTTTGGTTACGTCCTAGTGTGGGATGCTTAGAGAGTACCGGGTGTGGCTAACTGGTATTAGATTGTGCTTCTGGAAGAAGAAACTAAAATGGAAACCATTCTGTTGAAAACAGAACAACCAATGGTTGATTCCATGAAGAACTATTCTCCAGGATAGTTCATACAAAGACTACTACATTTTTCTTGTACGAAGGCTTTCCTTTATTTATTTACTACATTCGTTCCCAATCTTACTTCCCAATGGGAATCCAAAGCAGCTTACATCGTTCTTCCCTCCTCCATGTTATCCTCACAACAGCCCTGTGAGGTAGGTTGGGTTGACTGTGTGGGCTGGCCCAAGGTCTCCCAGCAAGCTTCCATGGCATAGTCGGGGATTTAAACCTTAGTCTCACAGATCCGAGTCTGGCACTTTAAGCACTACACCACACCTTCCTTTTGGCCTCTGAGAAACACATGATCAGCTACTGGTTGTTGTATGAAACCCAGAACATACAACTATTAAAACATGTATGCTTCCACAGCAGAACAGGGACAGAAAAGTGTCCTCAGAGGCCTAGTGAGGAAGGATCGTTTTGCATAATCAAAGGGCATGCTTAAAACAAAATAGAATATGGCCTTTTGTGCAGCGACGTTTCCCCATGGTCACCCCTGCTGACTAGGGTTGCCAGCTCTGGGTTGGGAAATACCTGGAGATTTTGGGGGCAGAGCCTGAGGAGGACGGGGTTTGGGGAGGGGAGGGACTTCAATGCCGTAGAGTCCAATTTTCAAAGCAGCCACTTTCTCCAGGGGAACTGATCTCTATCGGCTGGAGATCAGTTGTCATAGATCTCCAGCTAGTACCTGGAGGTTGGCAACCCTACCGCCAACTGCTTCGGGGCTTCCTTTTGATTATGGATGTCTTTTCCACCCATCAGAGGTTGCCTCACTCCCCATGCGTTTTGACTGCATTTTCAAGCTTCTGGCTAAAACAGCATCTGGAAAACATGGGTAAAACGTGCAGGGAGAGCGAGGCGACCTCCAGCAGATGAAAAAGGCATGCGTAATCAAAAGGAAGCCCCAAAGCAGTCGGCAGGGGTGACAGCAAAGAAACGTCCCTGCACAAAAGGCCTATGTTCCCTTTTCTTGAGTGGTGTTGGAAGTTCCCTATTTCCTTTGGAGGAGAGATATTAATTAGCACTAGAACCACCCCATCCCCCCAAAAACAAGAAAGAAAAAAACCCACAGAAACTACCAGATGTCCAGATTAGCAAGAGGAACTAAAGTCTGTGTATTTTTAGCAAGGGTGCTGACATCCCGTAGATAACAAGAGAGGAGCTTATGTCACTAACTGGAGATATTTTCAAACAGATATTTTCAAGAGTCTCCCTTCCTGTCTGATGACTCAGATAATGTGGAATCATTTCCCATGCCAAGGGTGTTAACATCTGTAAAGCTCTGGGAGTGCTGAAACTGACATTGGCTATGGAATGATGCCGTTGGATGAAAAAGCATCTCATTTCTTACCAGGAGAAGATTTACATGCCGGCCAAATGAACTGTGGAGGGAGGTGCCCGAGCAAATTCTCTTAAATTTCATCACAAAATTCCAAATTTGTGTTCTCCTCATTTGGATTCTTGTCCCCTCTACATTCCCAAATAGACAGTACTAATGAGACTTACAACATATGGCTGTGACAACTTTGAAAATGGATCAGACCAAAGATCTGGCATCCTGGTTCCGACAGTGGCCTCTCAGATGCTCCTTGGAAGGAGGTTAAGAGGGTAGCAGTTAGGGTTGCCAGGTCCCTCTTCGCCACCAGTGGGAGATTTTCGGGGCAAAGCCTGGGGAAGGTGGGGTTTGGGGAGGGGAGGGACTTCAACGCCATAGAGTCCAATTGCCAAAGAGGCCATTTTCTCCAGGAAAATTGATCTCTATCAGCTCTCCAGCTGATCAATTTTCAGTTATAATAGCAGGGGATCGCCAGATAGTATCTGGAAGTTAATAACAGATCAAGAAAACCTATGCTGTGATAATCAGATAGAACTAATCAAAGAAGGGCAGCACGAAGGCTCAATTTCTAACGTAACAATACTTTACTCAAAGTCTTCATAAACCAAAGGAAACTTACAAAGCTAAAGCTATAAAGGCATTAACCTCATGCCCACACATCACTCATAACCACAATACATAAACAACTATTATAGAATTCAAGTCCAAATAATTTTAGACCACAGGTAAACACAAAAGTCCATGTAGGTTCAAATAACCCTGCAGTGCTCAGATGAACATTTGTGCGTGGACTCGAAATCCGTGGAGACTCTCCTTTTACTGTAGTAAAAAATCCCAAAACACTGACAAGGTCATCTGTGTCAAGTAGGTGTGAGAGACAAAGCCAGCAAGTACGTGCCTCTAGATTTAAACGTGTTTTGTCCTCTTCATCAGCTTGCCGGTTCTCCTATGTATCAACCCCAAATCTTCAACATTTCAAATCACAGATTTGAATGGGCCAGATGCCACTAAATCTAATTCAAAAATTCAAAAATACAAGGTGGCAATAACAAGCACAGTCTCACACCAGCAACTGTATATTATTTAAAACCTACTTAATTCCATTATGCATGGTCACTTTAACCTCCTTTATTCCCCGTTTCAGCCAGGATCAAAGAAACCTGGGTTGGGGGAAACGGGACGAAACTGTGTGCTAATGGAGGCATGAATACAGAAAAGCAGTCTCCCAAGTTCAAATCAAGTCCCACCCCTTTAAATGCTGCTCTGTAATTGGCTTACCTCGTGAGAGATGATTTCCTTCTCCCCAAACCCAACTGCCACATTAAAGAGCATTTTAAGAACAAAAAAAAAAAACGGAGCAATCTGAAAGAAGGGGGGGGGGGAGAAATCCAAACCTTGTTTTAAAAAAGCCTTTCTTTTGCTCAGAAAGATCTCAGAGGTAGCAGGAAGCACTTGAATTCCCGCCTCTTTACATACTGCTTTGTGATTGGCTGTGAGAGAAGCCAATCTTCTGTGCTTCCCCTATTTGGCTATCAGAATGCTGCCTTAAAGAGGAGTTTGGAAAAGGGTGGTCAGCCCGAGAAAGTTGTACGCTTGCTCAGTGATTCCAGAATGAGCCAGGATCCACGGTTTAATTAGGGGCCAGAAGAGGAATGGGAAAAGCCGGGTTCATTTTGCGTTGAAGCAGCGTTGAGCTTCCAAGGAATGAAGTAACGTGCATACCCAAAAATTTGATCCTGGCTGAAACCGGGAATAAAGGAGGGTTAAGCAACCATGAATAAAACACTTATGTAATTTTTACCAGGGACAGGGATCAAAGGAATTATATTATTATTATTATTGGAGCAGTGGACTCTGATCTGGAGAGCCAGGTTTGATTCCCCAGTCCTCCACATGAGCGGTGGAGGCTAATCTGGTGAACCGGTTTGGTTTCTCTACTCCACCACATGAAGCCAGCTGGGTGACCTTGAGCTAGTCTCAGTTCTCTTAGAGCTCTCTCAGCCCCACCTACCTCAGAGGGTGTCTCTTGTGATAAGTGAAGGTGATTGTAAGCCGTTTTGATTCTTCCTAGGGTTGCCAACCTCCAGGTACTAGCTGGAGACCTCCTGCTATTACAACTGATCTCCAGCCGATAGAGATCAGTTCACCTCAAGAAAATGGATGCTTTGGCAATTGGACTCTATGGCATTGAAGTCCCTCCCCTCTCCAAACCCCGCCCTCCTCAGGCTCCACCCCAAAAACCTCCCGCTGGTGGCGAAGAGGGACCTGGCAACCCTAATTCTTCCTTAAGTGATAGAGAAAGTGGGCATATAAAAACCAACTCTTCTTCTTTTTCTTACACGTATGATGGTGTGAATGGAGGCATCTATTTATAAAAATATATTCTATATGCATGGGTGGAGAGTGTGTGGGCCCGAGATTCACTTCCTCATACCAATATAGCACTCTGGGGTGTGGTTCAGTATGACCCCCACTGGCTTGGATCCAGCAATGCATGAGCGGAAAGGAAAATATACGTAGTGCAAGCAGTAGCGCAACGGTTGCATCAACGCAGCACTTCAATGACAATGGCAATGTTTAATGAAATTACAATGTACATATGGAGCAATGGAATATACAGGTTGCATGGTTTTCTTTCATTTGCTTTTGAAATTGCATCCAAAGTTGTGCGGTATCTGGTGCACACAGAAAAGATAGGATGCAATGATCACAAGATGTCATGCAAGGTGTTGGTTTTGTCCTTTAAATCCCTTACATGGCTTGAGAGCATGGAATCGGAAAGACCATCTTCTCCTCTAAGTTCCTGCCCAGGAATTAAGATCATGGAGAGATGCCCTCTTGACTGTCTCACGAATTAAAGAAGCTCATTTGGTGGGTACACGGGAGAGGGCCTTTCCAGTAGCAGCCCCACAATTATGGAGCAACCTCCCCAGGGAGGGGCGCCTGGCCCCCTCATTGTCGACCTTCAGGACAGTTTTATTTAGGACTGCCTTTTGATTGATTTAGCTTTTATTATCGGCAGTCCTGATTGGAGTTTTTAATCTGTGGCTTTAATAGGTTTTATCATTGTTTGTTGTGTTGTTTATATTGATTTATATCATAAGCCGCCTTGAGTTCTTCAAGGGAGAAAGGCAGCTAAAAGATGTTTTAAATAAACAAAATAATAAAAAATGCATGGACACATGAAAAATACATGAACTGCCTTATACTGAATCAGACTGAATCAGACTGTCAGTCCTTCTAGGTCTACTTAGAGGCTCTCCAGGGTCTTCGGTCAAGGTTTTTCACATCACCTGTTACCTTATCCTTTTTACTGGAGGTTCTAGGGATTGAACCTAGGACATTCTGCACATCAAGCTGATGCTCTAGCCCTCACCAATCATTTGTATTTAGCAAAAGCAGCCAACAAGGAGTAATTTTAGTGTTTCAATTCGTACAAGGATTGCTAAAATGGTAAAGGTAGTCCCCTGTGCAAGCACTGGGTCATTACTGACCCATGGGTAGGGTTGCCAACCCTCAGGTACCAGCTGAAGATCTCCTGCTATTACAGCTGATCTCCAGCTGGTAGAGATCCATTCACCAGGAGAAAATGGCCACTTTGGCAGTTGGACTCTATGGCATTGAAGTCCCTCCCTTCCCCAAACCCCACCCTCCTCAGGCTCAACCCCAAAAACCTCCTGTTGGTGTCGAAGAGGGACCTGGCAACCCTACCCATGGGGTGACGTCACATCACAACATTTACTAGGCAGACTATGTTTACAGGATGGTTTGCCATTGCCTTCCCCCGTCGTCTACGCTTTATCCCTAGCAAGCTGGGTACTAACCTCGGAAGGATGGAAGGCTGAGTCAACCTTGAGCCGGCTACCAGAAACCGACTTCCATCGGGATCGAACTCAGGTCATGAGCCGAGCTTTGACCACAAGGATTGTTACAAACAACAAATCTTGTGAGAGCTCCAACCAGTTCTCCTGTTCTTCTGCTGCGCTTATGGACAATTTAAGTAGAGTGTACTGGTTTTCAGAGAAGATGTAGTGCACAGACTACAGTCCACCTGTGTTTAGATCAGGATATTTGGGGTAGTTGTGAGGCTTATTCTGATTCACACCCTTGTCCAAGTTCCTTTCGTTTAATATCTATTCTTCTGGATCCCATTATGCTTTGTGTATTTCCTATACATGCTCATTTCCTCCTTGCAAAACTGCTAGCTCTGTTCCAGGCCTCATCTTGAAATGTGTATGCCAGCAAATTTCATGTCATGTGCCAGAACAAAGAAGAAAAGCCTGGGGTTTAGAAGTAGCCAGGACTGGCTAAAGGTAATGAGCAGACAAAATTAATAACCGGGTGCTTCCAAAACGAGTCTCCCTGAGTGCCTTCACCCATGAATTGTAGCAGATCCCCATTCAAGAATCAGCCACCTTGGAAAATGGTGGATACAGAATTAAGGGCACTGAATGATCATGTCTCATTAATAAATTGTGTTGCTACATGGTCCAGAAAGACATATAAACTTCAATATTATCTACATTTTCTAATGGGTGCATAATGAATATCCAGGACAAAATGGTAATGGGTGCTCATAGGTCAGTGGTGCAACTTCAGCATTGAAATACTGTATTAAGGTTTTGTTTTTTTTAACTATAATAAACAGGGCAGTCTTATTTAAAAAGGGACCAGACAAATTCAACAAAAAGTGGTCTATCATTGCTGGTTAAATGGAACCTCTATGTTCAGGGGCAGCTGTTGAAGCATTAGGGAAGATACTTAATTCCTGGGAAAGGCTCTGGACAAAGGAGTTTAAATTTATCATTGCTAGCAGTATAAGGCAGAACATGTATAAAATGTTTTACAGGTGGTATACTACACCAGTTCTGCTAGGAAAGATGGATAAGGTATTGTCTGACATATGTTGGAGATGTAAAAAACAAAAAGGTACGTTCTTCCATGTTTGGTGGACCTGTAAAGGGGTTAAAATTTTTTGGAAATCAATATTAATGAAAACGCAAAATCTGATACAAGGCAACATAAAAGAAAACCAGAATACGGTTTATTAGGTTTGTTACCAAAAGATTTAATGAAGGAGGACAAAATTGTCTGCCAATATAGTTTTGCTGCAGCCAGGATAATAATAGCTAAATCTTGGAGAGGGGACAATAAGTTGTATAAAAGAGACTGGAGAATTAAACTCTTGGACTATATAAATTTAGCTAAACTAACCAATTCTATACAAGGCAAAGATATCGATTTTTTAAGAAACAATGGGAAAAGGCCTTTGTATATTGGACAAATATGGCAAAAGCAGACTGTTCAATACTCACGAAAGGGTTGTAATGAATACATACCAAAACGGGTAACAAAAAGATTATGGGAATTTTCCTAAGAGTTACATTAATGGAAGTCATTCAAAGTGGGGGTAGAGGGTTTGGTAGGTGGTTAAGGTACTGTTTATTCATATATATATATTCTTTTTTCTATTACTATGCACACTGTTATCCTTTTTTCTTGTAAAACTTGAATAAAAATTTTACTAAAAAAAAAAAAAAAAAACCTCATGAATTGTAGCAGATCCCCATTCATGAATCAGCCACCTTGGAAAATGGTGGATACAGAATTAAGGGCACTGAATGATCATGTCTCATTAATAAATTGTGTTGCTACATGGTCCAGAAAGACATATAAACTTCAATATTATCTACATTTTCTAATGGGTGCATAATGAATATCCAGGACAAAATGGTAATGGGTGCTCATAGGTCAATGGTGCAACTTCAGCATTGAAGATACTTATTAAGCTTTTTTTGTTTTTTTTTAAACTATAATAAACAGGGCAGTCTTATTTAAAAAGGGGCCAGACAAATTCAACAAAAAGTGATCTATCATTGCTGGTTAAATGGAACCTCTATGTTCAGAGGCAGCTGTTGAAGCATTAGGGAAGATACTTAATTCCCTGTCTAAGGACTTTGTCTGAAGCAGAACACGGGATATTGGACTAGATGGTCCTTTGGTCTAATCAGGAGAACTCTTCTCAGATGGGGGGGGGGAGAGAATAAGATTTCATAGAATCATAGAGTTGGAAGGGGCAATACAGGCCATCTTGTCCAACCCCCTGCTCAATGCAGGATCAGCGTAGAGCATCCTTGACAAATGTTTGTACAGCCTCTGCTGGTACAGTCTACCAGTGAGGGGGAGCTCTCATTACATCCCTAGGAAGCTGATTCCACTGTCAAACAATGCTTACTGTAAAAAAAAAATCCCCCTAAAGTCTAGCCAGTACCTTTCAGCCAGCAATTTAAACCCATTATTGTGAGTCCTATCTTCTCGGTCTCCCATGCTAATCTCAGGAAAGCGTGCATCTCTTCAGTGCAGTACAGGGAGTGAAGTGCCTATAAACTTCATTCATGGGAAAACATATATTCTTTCATATGTATAAACATTCATAGGTTCATGAGGTGCTATGCTCAAGAATAGAGCATAGCATCAGGCAGATGTATTCTGCCCACACATGGAAACTTTGGGAACGTTGGCATCCATAACTATAAGAGGCCAACAGAACACATTGCCTGGTACAGGCTTTAGAGAGAAAAAGTGTCTTACCTTCACTGTTAGGAATGTGAATCACAAGACCAAGTGCTTGCTTAGAGACAGCTTCTACCAATCTCTATATACTATGTTAATTAAAGTAAGGTAGACAACCAATGTCTAGTGAGTCAACGTAATTGGAACATCCCTAAGTTATAATTGGGGTTGCAATCCTTTGTTCTGTGTGAAAGACTGTCCTGCGCATTTGGGCAGCTTCACCTGGTACGTATAAACAGGCCTAATAAACAGACTGCTTTGAACTATCAACCTCCTACTGTGTTATATTAATCCGGAATTAATATTATAACACAGGCATTTCAGGAGCCAGTGTGGTGTAGTGGTTAAGAGCTGTGGTTTGGAGCAGTGGACTCTGCTCTGGAGAACTGGGTTTGATTCCCCATTCCTCCACATGAGCGGCGGACTAATCTGGTAAACTGGATTTGTTTCCCCACTCCTACACGCGAAGCCACCTGGGTGACCTTGGACTAGTCACAGTTCTCTCTGGACTCTCTCAGCCCCACCTACCTCACAGGGTGTTGTTGTGGGGAGGGGAATGGAAGGTGATTGTAAGCTGGTTTGATTCTTCTTTAAGTGGTAGAGAAAGTCGGCATATTAAAACCAACCCTTCTTCGTCTTCTACAAGCTCAAGATGGTACCACCTCTTCCCCATGCCCTCCCCACCCACTGTGGATCACTGGACAATTATAGATTACAGGCTGCAGTGTGGACTGTGCCACCCTTTTGCACAACATGGTAGAGTATGCAGAGTACTATCCCTTGGGAGGCATCCTAATCCACTAATCCCTTTGTCCAGCTGTGTCGCGCCACCAGCTTTTATAGAAAATCAAAGTGCACATCGGGAGCATCCGAAAGTGCCCTGGTGGGTGGCAAAAGGATGGGTAGAAGCTGGAGTTCCAAACTCACACACAATATGGTTTTTTAAAAAAATTAAAAACTCGTTTTGGTCCAAGGGTGAGTCATACGAACCAGTCAAACCATCCAATATGACTGCAGTAAACCAATGGAACATAACTGGCTGCTGTTTTTCTTCCTTAGGGCAAGGAACGCGCTGTTTTTCATTGCTGTGGTTTCTGCGGTTCAAGAACTTTCCTATTCACAACAGCATAAGCTCCAAAGCCCTAGCAGAGCAGCTCTCTTTGCGAGGTGTGAAAAGACCGTTTTCCAAGCCGTTTGTCAACCCCAGCCAGCTGAAGGAGCTTCAGGATGAGAGATGAGTCTGTGTCAATCTAATGCCAAGGGTTGCAAGAGACTCAAGGAGGTTCCACAGCTGCCTCGAAATAGTTTCCTAAAACGTTTGTTTTCCTAAAACCCAGCCCATTTTTCCCAGTCATGCATGGCAATTATTAATCAACTTAGCCATGGATAGAAAAACATTGAGAACTTTAACTGGACTTTTCAGTAAAATACTATTTTTAATACCAAATAAATAAAATCCTGCCCTGCTGCCCACCCAAACAGCAATAGGACAAACTTTTTCAAGGAGGTATTATTTCCTATTCTGTTTTTTTTTTTCCTTTTAAGAACCCAGAAGGTTAGAAGTTGCTTGTTGCCAAAATGTAAACTAAGAAAGGTTAACTGGTGAAAAGGACAATCATTTCTAGAGCAATGCCTTCACTGGGCTGAAAATCCTGCCCTGTTAACTGCACACGCGCCATTAGCATTATGGCTTACAGCTGACCCTAATGTGCTTACTCTGATGTAAGCCCCACTGAATTCAACAAGCCCTACTTCATCCTGGCAATTATCCTAAGGACTGCAGCCCCAGCCACTGATCCTAAGCATGGGGCAACAAAACCCATTCAGTTCAACAGCTTTTCATTCCCAATCAGTATGCACGAAACGTGCTAGAAGGCGAAACCTTACCTCGCCACAATTTCCATCCTTTGAAATGGCGACAACCACAGGAAGGCAGGACAGCAATTAAAAACGAAAGAGGCGTCTTCCGATTGTCGAATTGGCACCCATGTCTGCTGCAGAGGCTGCCTGACAATCTCTTGAAGGTAATACGAATTTCCAAACCGTCTTGAGGAAGTCTTTCGAAATGCAACTAGAGTCCAAAGACTGGACGGGTGACTGTACAAAAGGAAATCCTGTATCTCGTTTCTCTTCCCTTCTGAAAATATACTCAACTACAGCTTCTGGAAACAAATCCAATGATGACATCGTATCGGTACGCTTGCCATTAAAGAAGCAGCTCAAATACTGTGTGTTTTTTCTCTAACATCTAGCCCATCTGCCTGTTAATGCCCTGTTTTGCTTCATACAGTCTTCTTCCCAGTAGAGGCTCTGAGTAGCCATGTGGTGTAGTGGTTAGAGTGTTGGACTAAGATCAAGGAGACCTGGGTTCAAATAATCTCTCAGCCATAATGCTTACTGGGTGACCTTGGGCCAGTTACTCTTTCTGTTTAACATACCCCGCAATTTCAGATGTTAGTCGATATTAGGAATGTTCACCTAAGGAAAAAAATCAATATTTTTCTGATAGGGTTTTCAGGAAGGGCCTAAATACCAGTATTTGGGGATACTTGAGCCCCTTGATATCATTTTGGGATTTGGGTTAATTTTGGGGGGGATTCCAGAATTATTTGGGTTCTATTATTCCCTGTCAAAGATAGGTCAAAGATAGGACATTTTGGAGGACTTTCATTCATAGGGTCGCCATGAGTCGGAAGCGACTTGACGACACTTAACACACACACACACACACACACACACACACACACACACACACATTCCCCGTGGTAGATTTTTTCAGGGATACTGGAGTGGCTGTTTTTTCTCCAACCAAATTACACCAAAATTGCATGGGATCAAATATTGCCTGTCCCCTAAAGAACCACCAAATGTCAAGCAAATTGAACCAAGGGGTCCAAATCTATGGGTCCCTGAACAAGGTACCCCCAGCCATCCTACTTGTCTTAATTGTTTTTTATGGGAAGGGCTGTGGCTCAATGCTAGAGCATCTGCTTAGCATGCAGAAGGTCCCAGTTACAACCCCAGGCATCTCCAGTTGAAAGGGACAGCTAGTAGATGATGTGAAAGACCACTTCCTGAGGCACTGGAGAGCAGTTGCCAGTCTCCATAGACAAGATTGACCTTGATGGACCAGTATAAGGAAGCTTTGTGTGTTCATGTGATCAAAAGTCAAAGAAGCCAATAACCAAACACACAAGAGAAAGCAAAAAAGCCACCAAATGCAAATAGAACCAACAATAGAGTGGGGGAAGAGGAGAGCGCCGAGGTTGATCAGGGGCCTGGAGACCAAGCCCTATGAGGAAAGGCTGAGGGATTTGGGAATGTTTAGTCTGCAGAAAAGGAGGTTGAGGGGGGAAATGATTGTTCTCTTTAAGTATTTGAAAGGCTGTCCTTAGAGGAGCGCAGGGAGCTGTTCCTGTTGGCAGCCGAAGATAGGACTTGCAATAATGGGTTTAAATTGTGGTTAGAAAGGTCCTGGCTGGATATTACGGAAAATATTTTTACTGTAAGAGTTGTTCAACAGTGGAATCAGCTACCTAGGGAGGTGAGCTCCCACTCACTGGCAGTCTTTAAGCAGAGGCTGGACAAGCACTTGTCAGGGATGCTCTAGGCTGACCCTGCATTAAGCAGGGGGTTGGACTAGATGGCCTGTATGGCCCCTTCCAACTCTAGGATTCTAATATTCTAATCCCAAAAGAACTAATGTCAAACCAGACAGTCCCAGCAGAACCAGCCTGAACAAGGGACACTGTTGCAAGGCCAGCAGAACCGGTGTCAAACCAGAGAATCCCAGCAGAACCCAAGGCCAGTGTGGCAAGCCCAACAGAACCAACAGCCCTTCATCACTGGTGCTCCTGTTCCCTTCTACCCATGGAAAGAAGAAACACAACAGCAACACAGCAGGAAGGAGCTTTGCTTTAGGTGCTTTTGTAGGATCTGGTTGTGCTGGTTTTAAATTGAGATGCTTGTCTACTTTCCTATATCTTGTTCCAGTTATATCTGGGGTGGGGGTCTTTATAAGAGTGTCAAAAACAACTTTTTGGGCACCACGTTTATTTACTTTCTGCACAGAAGTGCTCCCCTTGGCATCTGACCCCACTGCCTGGAGGAGCTGCATCCCTCCCACCTCCCTTCCACTGCCCAGAAAATGTGTAACATGGAAGAAAAACAGTCCTGGAAGCCTTAAAATGCCAGCCCCACATATTTTTGGAGATTCCCAAATATTTCTGGAATTTTGGGGGAATCAATATCTGGTATTCCTGAGAATCCAGAACATCACCCAGATGCCCGAATATACCAGAAAAATTCCAGTAGGAATTTTTATATATATATATATTCAGAGCAGAATTATCTACGTTCACATCCCTAGTTCATAGTTGCAAAACAAAATCTGAGTCCTGTAGTGCCATAGAGACCAACAAATGTTTCCAGGACGTAAACTTTTGTCAGTCAAAGTTAAATTTTTCAGCTACAGAGATCTGATGAAGTGCACTTTGACTCATGAAAGCTTACATCCCGGAAAATTTTGTTGGTCTCTAAGGTGCTACTACCTTGCAGGGTTGTTGCTAGGATAATATGGCTAGGGTAGAACTATGTATTCCTTCCTCCAAGGGAAAGGGTGGAATAAAATTGATGATGCAGTTCTATGGGTGGGATTTATGAAGACAAAGATTGCCCTGCCCACTCCGCCAGACTCATCCATCATGTGAAAACCAGTGACTTGCTATTAGCTCAAATAGGCTAATTATTGGGCATCTTTCTATGCCCTAAACACCCACCCCTCCAATTTCATTTGTCATATTTATATTCCACTGTTTCTCCAAGGAATTCATTTTATTTCTATGGCTGTTTCCAGATGGATGTTTTTCTCCACTTTTGCTTTCAAACTGGAGTGCTATTTTCAGGAGCATCCACACAACATCTGCCTCGACTCACCCACTTTCCAGGTCTTCCTTAACATGCTCCTCAAACCTGATTTACTGCAATCTTTTCTAAAATTCCAAGTGCATTAGCATTCCATCTGGATGGCAAGGTGTGCAGTTTCAAAGGTCCTGCTCACATCAGCACCATCTTCCTGCTGTCAGCCACGATTTTATATAGTGTTTTTATATATAGTGTTATAGTGCTATTGCAATTACTGATATTTTTAAAGCCCTCTGGTGGCATGGTGGGGGAAAATGCAGAGCAAATAGTGGTGTAGTGGTTAAGAGTAGTGAACTCTAATCTGGAGAACCAGGTTCGATTCCCCACTCCTCCACATGAAGCCTTCTGGGTGACCTTGGATTAGCCTCCGCTGCTCATATGGAGGAGTGGGGAATCAAACCCAGTTCTCCAGATCAGAGTCCACCGCTCCAGCTTGAGAAGGTGCAGAAAAGAGCAGCCAAAATGGTCAGGGGGCTAGAGCAACTGCCCTATGAGGAGCAGTTAAAACGCTTAGGACTGTTTAGCTTGGAAAGAAAGTGATTAAGGGGAGACATGATATAGGTCTATAAAATTATGCATGGTATGGAGAGAGTGGACAGGGAGAAGCTTTTCTCCCTCTCTCATAATACTAGATTGTGGGGTCATCTTCTGAAAATGGAGGGTGAGGGATTCAACACAGATAAAAGGAAGTATTTCTTCACACAACGCATAGTTAAATTGTGGAACTCCCTGCCCCAGGATGTGGTGATGGCTGCCAACTTGGAAGGCTTTAAGAGGGGAGTGGACATGTTCATGGAGGAGAGGGCTATTCATGACTATTAGTAAAAATGTATGCTAGTCATGATGCATACCTATTCTCTCCAGGATCAGAGGAGCATGCCTATTAGCTTAGGTGCTGTGGAACACAGGCAGGATGGTGCTGCTGCAGTCGTCTTGTTTGTGGGCTACCTAGAGGCACCTGGTTGGCCACTGTGTGAACAGACAGCTGGACTTGATGGACCTTGGTCTGATCCAGCAAGGCCTTTTATGTTCTTGTGATGACCGGGCACCCTGGAGTTTTGTCTCCATACAGTGCAATCTTAAGAACTCTTTTCGGAGAATAAGCCTCATTGAATAAAATGGGACTTTCTTCGGTGTAGACCTGCTTAGGGGCCCCAAGCATAGATAGCAACATGCCCTAATAATTGAAGCACCTTCCCTAGGAGGAAAGACTAAAATATTTGAGGTTTCCTTGTTCAGAAAAAAAAGAAAAGAAAAATGATCAAGGCAGGGCAAGACAGAGGTCATAAACCAAACCACAAAAAGACGATTGATAAAACCAGGGGGGAAATCAGCAATAAAATCCGCATTTTAATCACTTGATTTATTTCATTTGTTTAACCATTTTTGGCCCACCATTTCTATCCCAGAGTGGTGTGAGAGCCAGTGTGGTATAGTGGTTAAGAGCGTGGGACTAGTACCTGGGAGACCCGGATTTGAATCCCCACTGGTGCCATGCAAGCTCACTGGGTGACACTGAGCCAGTCCTGTCTCACTCTCTCAGCCTAACCTACCTCACAGGGTTGGTATGAGGATAAAATGGAGGAGAGGAGATTCATGTACAAGTCATCTTGGGTCCCCACTGCGGAGAAAGAGGGGAAATAAATGACATCAATAAATAAATAATCTCCTCAGAAGCAAGGCAGACCATAAATAGGGTTGCCAGGTCCCTCTTTGCCACTGGCGGAGGAGGTTTTTGGGGCATTTCTTAATACAATTGCACAGAGTTAATATAAAACTTGGAAACCAAATTTTCAATTTCTCTTGGTTGGCCAAACATCACAAAAGTTACACCTTTATTAACTGCATTTAGATGTCTGTAATCCTTTGCTGCAAAGACTGCTGAGTTTTACTTCCATGCTGGGGGAAAAGGAGGTTTGCATGGACTTGAGACACATACAAAGTACCCTGCAATACCTAAGAGAAAACTCTACTTCATGCTGTTAAACCACAACAACACAAGGTGGTAGCCAGGATGAGGTCAGCAGATGCACCAGCGCATTAGGTTTCCATCAACTAAGATTATTTTTTAGGTCTGGGGGTTTCCCCCCACCAAAGATGTGGTATAACAGGTTCTATTTAAAGAATAAGATCACATTTTAGAACAGGAGGATATCGGGTGAAAGTGATTACAGATCACATGTTTCCGCCGAAACCCTGGTTATGCATGCTTTCAATGGTGCAAGCACCATACGTGACAGGGAGTAGCCGTTGATGTAAATTTTGTGTTCGATTGTTTATGTGCTTGCATGCCATCAAATCGCAGCTGACATGGCGACCCTGTAGGGTTTCCAAGGCAAGAGATGTTCGGAGGTGGTTTGCCATTGCCTGCCTCTGCGTGGGCTGAGAGAGTTCTGAGAGAACTGTGACTGGCCCACGGTCACCCAGCAGTAGGGTTGCCAACCTCCAGGTACTAGCTGGAGATCTCCTGCTATTACATCTGATCTCCAGCTGATAGAGATCAGTTCACCTGGAGAAAACGGCCACTTTGGCAACTGGACACTATGGCATTGAAATCCCTCCCCTCCCCAAATCCTGCCCTCCTCAGGCTCCACCCCAAAAACCTCCTGCTGGTGGCGAAGAGGGACCGGGCAACCTTACCCAGCAGGCTTCATGTGGAGGAGTGGGAAATTGAACCCGGTTCTCCAGATTAGAGTCCGCCTCTCTTAACCACTACACGACGCTGGCTCTACTGCAACTTTAAGACGGAACCATGTGGCATTCTGGCCAAAATGGTAATGGCAGTTACAACAGGCAGGTAGCAGACCTCAGCACTGAAGTGATTTTAGTTCTGAAAGTACCTGGAGATCTCCCACTATTACAATGGATCTCCACACAACCAGGAGCGGTTCCCCTGAAGAAAACGGTGCTTTGGAGGTACGGTTGCCAAGCTCCAGGTGCTGGCTGGAGATCTCCTGCTATTACAACTGATCTCCAGCCAATAGAGATCAGTTCCCTGGGAAAAAATGGCTGTTTTGGCAATTGGACTCTATGGCATTGAAGTCCCTCCCCTCCTCTCCCCAAACCCAGCCCTCATCAGGCTCCGCCCCTCAAATCTCCAGGTATTTACCCACCCAGGTCTGGGAGCCCTGTGTGTCCTTAAAAAGGTAAAGGTCCCCTGTGCAAGCACCGGGTCATTCCTGACCCATGGGATGACGTTTACTGTGTTTACGGGGTGGTTTGCCAGTGCCTTCCCCAGTCATCTTCCCTTTACCCCCAGCAAGCTGGGTACTCATTTTACAGACCTCGGAAGGATGGAAGGCTGAGTCAGCCTTGAGCCGGCGACCTGAAACCAACTACCATTGGGATCGAACTCAGGTCATGAGCACAGCTTGGACTGCAGTACTGCAGCTTACCACTCTGCGCCACGGGGGTCTTGGGATCAGGCTAAGTCAACTTTAAACCCTCCTAGGGTTGCCAACTTTTGATAGGCACAAATAGGGGCCTGGCCCTATTTCACCTGATAACTTCAGATACTAATCCTGAACTCAGAGGAGTATGTTGAGAGCCAGCGTGGTGTAGTGGTTAACAGCGGTGGTTTGGAGTGGTGGACTCTGATCTGGAGAACCAGGTTTGATTCCTCACTCCTCCACATGAGTGGCGGAGGCTAATCTGGATTTGTTTCCCCACTCCTATACATGAAGCCAGCAGGGTGACCTTGGGCTAGTCACACTCAGCCCCACCTACCTCACCAGGTGTCTGTTGTGGGGAGGGGAAGGTGATTGTAAGCCACTTTGATTCTGCCTTAAGTGGTAGAGAAAGTGGCATATAAAAGCCAACTCTTCCTCTTCTCCCCCTCCTCCTCTTCTGCAATATCCTTTTTAAGGTGTGGTGACCAGAACTGTACGCAGTATTCCAAGTGTGGTCTCACCATAGATTTGTACAAGGGCAGTATGATAGCAGCAGTTTTATTCTCTATTCCTTGTGTAATTATGGCCACCATGGAATTTCCCTTTTTCACAGCAGCCACACACTGGGTTGACGTCTTCATCGAGCTATCCACCACTATCCCAAGATCCCTTTCTTGGTCTGTCACTGCCAGCAAGTTGCCACAGGTGTGCAGCTATATGTTCAATGGTTGTGGTGAGGATTCTCCATTATGCATTTACGGCCACTGCAAATAACTCATTTCCATTGTCAATGCAGCTTCCACATGGGATTTTTCTAAGTATTTGTCTTCATCAAGAAGAAGAGTAGATCTACCCCACTTGTCTCTTCCTTAAGGAGTCTCAAAGCAGCTTACAATCATATTCCCTCCCCTCCAATTTTGGGGTGGAGACTGAGGAGGGTGGGGTTTGGGGAGGGACCATAGAGTCCAATTGTGGCCATTTTCTCCAGGTGAACTAATCTCTATTGGCTGGAGATCAGTTGTAATAGCAGGAGATCTCCAGCTAGTACCTGGAGGCTGGCAACCCTAGTAGTTAAGACCGGCAGCCTCTAATCTGTGGAACCGGGTTCAGTTTCCCACTCCTTTGTATGAAGCCTGGTGGGTGACCCTGGGCCAGTCACAGTTCTCTCAGAACTCTCTCAGCACTACCTACCTCACAAGGTGCCTGTTGTGTGATGGGGGGAAAGGAAAGGGAAGGAAAGGTGATTGTAAGCCACTTTGAGACTCCTTATGGTAGAGAAAAGCGGGGTATAAAAACCAACTCTTCTTCTTCTTCCAATTGCAGGTAGGGAAATTTCTGGAGATTTGGGGGTGGAGCCTGGTACGGTAGAATTTGGGGAAGGGGGCAGCTCATCAGGGATGCGATACAGTAATGTCTACCCTCTGAAGTTGCCATTTTCTCCACAGAAATTGACCTTGGTAATCTGGAGATCAGGTCAAAATTCTGGGAGAACTCCAGGCACAGCCTGGAGGTTGGCAACCCTTGTGTTAACTGATGTGACAGTCACTGCATTTTTTGTTGAACAGGTAGAAAGGAGCATGGAGTTACTAACTCAAAAAGTGCAGCAAGTTTAGAGGTGGGTTCTGCTTCGAAAAGGTTGAGAACTGCTGTTCTACAGAATGAAAGGCCGGCTGTGAAAGAGAAGTAGGCAATTTTCATCCCCATACATTAGTCAAGGATGGTTCTGAGCCAAGTGGATAAAGTCCCAGAAGTCACTGCTGAAATGTGGAGCTTCTTCTGAGGTTCTTGGGACCAGCTTTTCCTCCAAGTGATGGCAGTCTCTGTAAGAACTGGTTGGAAATGGGCCCTGCTCCAGAACCAGGCATTCTTCTATGGGTCATCTTCTGAACCTAAAAAAAGGTCATCTTCTCAAGACAGCTGTACGTCTGCCACAGTTGGACCAAAGCTTCTCCTCGGACACCCTCTTGGCTCTCTCTCCCAGAATGCCCCATACTGTCTTCTCCCCAAAGAGAACATGTCCCCCCCCCCCAGATTGCCAACCTATAGGCGGTGCCCGAAGATCTCTTGGCATTACAAATCATTTCCAGACTACAGAGATCAGTTCCCCTGGAGAAAATGGCTGTTTTGGAGGATGGACGGTATGGCAGCATATCCTACTGAAGTTCCTCCCCTTCTCAAACCACATCCTCCTCAGCCTCCACCCTCAAATCTCCAGGAATTTCCCAACTTGGAGCTGGCAACTCTATTCCCTTTTCTTCTCAAGCGATAACCTGCCTGTCCTCTTAGGCATGGTTTATGCATGCAGGAGAATGATGTGGCAGAGACCTGAGGTGGTAGGATGGATTGAAATGGTACCATCCATTCTACCTAGGGTTGCCAGCCTCCAGGTAATAGCTGGAGATCTCCTGCTATTACAACTGATCTCCAGCCGATAAAGATCAGTTCACCTGGAGAAAATGGCCACCTTGGCAATTGGACTCTATGGCACTGAAGCCCCTCCCCTCCACAAACTCCACCCTCCTCAGGCTCTGCCCCAAAAACCTCCTACCGGTGGTGAAGAGGGACCTGACAACCCTAATTCTACCACCTCATTCCTCTGCATTAGTTCCCTGTTGCCGTTGCTAGGCAGCACATCAAAGAGGCTCTCCAGAGATATTTCTTTGTTCTCCCCCTAGATGGCAGTATTCTCAAACCTGTTATCGTGTGTGTGTGTGTGTGTGTGTGTGTGTGTGTGTGTGTGTGTGTGCGCGCGCGTGTGTGCACACACGTGCACAAAGTGCCATCAAGTCCCAGCCATCTTATGGCCACCGCATAGTGTTTTCAACACAAGAGACTAACAGAGGTGGTGTGCCATTGCTTTCCCCTGCAAAGTCTTCTTTGGTGTTCTCCCATCCAAGTACTGACCCTGCTTAGCTTCCAAAATCTGACGAGATCAGGCTATACTAAACCATTCCACATCCACAAACATGGTATTAGAGGCTTACAAAGAGTATTACTCCCAGTCCCCAGGCCGTGTTTGGTTTTTCTTTAAAAAAAAAAAAAAAGATGTTTCTGGCCTGAAGGTAAAAACGCAAATGCAGACCAGCAGTTAAAAATAACTGGCAGGATGCACCTGAAGAAATTGTCAAGAGCATTCTTAAGCCTTTAGAAAAGGAAGGAAGGAAGCAAAGGAAAAAGTAATCTATACAGGGAAGCACTTTTTAAATAAAATGCCATTATGTGTATGTATGTATTTGCCATATATGCCATATATGTATGTATGTATGTGTATACACACACATACCCACATTTTATTACCACAGAATGGGGTTCTGGCTGCAAGAGCCTTTTTAAAAAGATCGGACCAATTCTGAGTAGCTAAACATAGCAACGGGTATGAATCATTATAGCTAAAGGGAGCCTCCATATTCAGAATCTCTGTACTTGTGACTCACAGCTGCTGATGGAAAGCGACAGGGCATGTCTGCTAGAACAGTAATGTGCCACATCTTAGACAGCAGCTAAAAAATCTTCCCGAAAGCCCCTGCCAGTATTACCCAATACAAGGCAGGTTCCCCACAGGAGGGTTCCATTCTCTCATCTCAGGGTTTGGGACAGGTTGTTATGGGAGAATAAAGTCCTTTATGTACTGTGGATTGAAACCATTTTGAACTTAAAGGTCAAAACCAGCACTTTGAATTGGGCCTGGAAGCAAACAGGAAGCCAATGTAACAAAGTGTTATGTGTTTATTATAATGGGTAAGCACTCTATCAGCTATGTTATGGATTAGTTTAGCCTTCTAAACTGTCTTCAAGGGTAGCCCCACGTAGAGTGTGGTGGAGTAGTCTAACCTGGATATTAACTAGGATGTGGCTTCATATTAACCCTACTGGATCTCTTAGATGCCTTCATAAAAGATGCCAATTCAGTGCCTGGAATTTGGTGTAAGGATTTGGGGGGAGAGTGATTAGATGTTGTGGGTTCTGAATGAGTAATGTGGTATTGTTTAAAGTATGCAATGCCATTGAATGAAAGAATCCAAAGTTTTGGAGCATGCTGATGATCCTCAGCCATGCATTTCTTGAACTAAGCCCCCAGAAGCAGCTATCCCTGCTGTAGGCCAGTGTCTGCTGCCCATGGTCAAGTAGCTGAGGCCATTTTTGCATGGTCAATTTTGATGCTCGCTCAAAGCTCTTTTTTAAAATGCGACATTAAAAATGCCTTTTCACGGTCCCTACCAAAAGGAGAAGTTCCACTCCCCCCACTCGCCTGCTCCTTTGTTCCTGTTTGCATAGCTATTAGCATATGCATAGCTAACGCACCTCTGTTGTTTTGCATTGTTTCTTGAGGGGGATTCTTCGCGGCAAACACCAAAGGTCGTGTTAAGTGGGCTCTTTTGTAATGCGAAGCAGGTATGCGCCGGCTTCGCAGTCACTTCCGGAATGACGGTTCAGCGTGCAAAATTCAAAAAAAATATGCGGGGCACTTCAGCCTGGAACACGCTGCTAATTACCATGCAAAAATGGCCTGAGAAAAACAAGCCGAAAGCAAATCAAGATAAGGTGGAGGTGATGCTAGTTAGCAAGGTGGATGGCCTTGATATTTTGCTGAATATTCTTGATAGGGTTAATTAATTGAGAGTCAGCATGGTATAGTTGGCCACTGTGTGAACAGGCTGCTGGACTTGATGGGCCTTGGTCTGATCCGGCAGGGCTTTTCTTATGTTCTTATAGTGATTAGAATGCTGGACTTGGGTCCAGGAGACCCAGGTTCAACCAGACCTTTAGTTATCCAATTTTGAATCACCTGATATCACTTGGGATCTCCCTGTTAGTCATCTCATCATAGAAACAAAAATGCTAATGAGAGAGAGAGTGAGAAAGAGAAAATTTTGAATATTATACAAAAGGAATATAAAATGTGCGATATTTGCAAGATAGTATACACAGATAGATTGTCACAGGAGTCATCCTGTTTCAAGGAGGAACCTCTTCTTCAGGAACTTTCCTTGAAAGACTTTTGGAAGTATCATGAGGACATCTGAATCAAGTCAGATTCATGAATGCCTCTGGCATTGTTCTAAAACTTCCATCCAGTTAAACCCAACTACTGCACTTCCTCAGATACTTATCACAATTGCAAAGTTCATTTCATATTGTTTATTTTTCTCATGCATATAAACATGCCAGACTCCAGTGACCTGTTTGATATTGGTACATCACTGTGTAAAGATCTTATACTTTATACCTCCCTGGTCATGTAGAACTGCTGTTCCTTGCTTGTTCTGACCAGCCATCTGATTTTTTAAAAAAAAAATCAGTTAAAAACCAGGCACCAGAATTTTTAAACAAGTTAATTATTTTGATTTAAGAACTTACAAAAATTGTGAGTGACTGGATCCATTCCTCCCCCCCCCCCACACACACACACACTTTCAGAAGGAATGCCTCTTTTAAGAGGGTACCTTCTACTACTTACAAAAAAAAAAGCCAAGTATGAATGCAGAGAAATTTCATAGCAAACTCTGTTTGCTCTGAAGCAAACGACAAACATATCTTCACGAGTGGTGGGGAAATTCATCCCAAACTCTTATTTCACGAAGATTGTATGAAAAGAACAGATGTGAAACCGATTAGAAACAGCCATTTGGTCCCATTGCAAGTAAAAATCACCTCCAAAAAACTGGCAGGCAAATTTTTGTAAACTGGAAGACAGTTCTTTAGTCCTTATTTCAAACAAACAAAAAGGACAGAACTCCACTGTAAACTATGCTAGAAATATAAATCGCAGCGAGTATGGCTAAATTTAATAACACACCGACGTTTTGTGTTATTATTAAATTTAGCCATACTTGCTGTGATTTAATTCTAATTTCAGGCAGGGAACATACCACAGTGTTTAGTATAAGCATATGTTGGCACACAGGCAACCTTCATAGACTTGTTGGAAAGCCTGCTCTAACCCTGAATAGGAGTCCCTGTTGGCAGAGCAAGACCTTGCCCTTATGGATAGGGTTGCCACAGCCAGGAGAAAAACATGCCCTGCCCTTTTAACAGAGGCTTAATGTGTGGAAATGGGCAGCTGAAGCTTTTCAGAGCATGGAGATAGATAACATGGCATCACATTAAGCCTCTGTTAATGGGGCAGGGCATTTTTCCCTTCAGGCTATGGCTACCCTACTGCTGGTTACACCCTGCATGAGTCTGCTTGAATGGGTGGAGTCACTGCAGAAACCAGGAAGAATTTGTCACTAAAGAAACTTTTGGAGCTACAATTCCGGTGCTTCGTCCCATCCAGTAACAGCCTGCAGATTTGTGGGTGTTTGACTTGATTCCCCCCCCCCCCGGTCAAGTCACATCTGACTTATGGTGACCCCTGGTGGGGTTTTCAAGGCAAGAGACATTCAGAGGTGGTTTGCCATTGCCTACCTCTGCGCTATGACCCTGGTATTCCTTGGAGGACTCCCTCCACAGATATAATTGATAAACCAATCGGAACTCGAAGGATTAACCACCGAAGGCTACAGTCTTATGCACACTTATGAGGCGCAAGTCCCAATGAAATCAGTGGGACTTGCTTCGGAGTAGACGCAATGAGAATGGACCTACATTTTTTCTTTCACTGAGGTCGAAAACGCATGGCCGCTTTGTCCTGCACTTCTCCCACAAATGTAGCGAAACTCCGCAGGTGGAACGCATGCCCCCCCACACACAAGATCAACCCACCTCCCTCCAAAACTTCCCAGGGTTTTCCAGGTCCTGGGTTGTCCCGAATCTAAGGCAAGACTCACATCAGTTGCAAGTTCTTGCCGCAACATTTGCATCCGCTGCCCCTCCCCAGGCTTTTAAGTGCTCCTCTGACGGGTGGAGAGCTTGCTGAGGGGGCGAAGTGAAAGGTAAGCTTGTAGGAATGTAGGAGCCACTGCCGCCATGCACCTCACCCTGCTGCCCCCCCCACTAGGAAGGGCTCCTCTGATGGGGGGAGAGGGGGTGAAGAGAAAGGTGCGCCGGGAGACTCCCCGCTGCCGCCTCCACCCTCCTTTGCCCGTCAGAGGAACCCTTCCAAGCGGGGGACGGGGAGGAGGAGCATGGTGGCGGCTCCTACCGGCACACCTTCAGTCCACGCGTTCAATTTTTTGAATGCAGATCTGAAAGACCAGCAACAAACCACCCCAGGTACTGCCATGCGTTAACGGCCTGAGTGATAGTTCTTATACACACATTCCAAATCCCTCTGCAGATCTCTCCCTAAAATTGCAGAAGTCTTTCTGTTTGTTCTTTGCCCAATTTGAAATGCTTTTTTTTTAACCAAAAAAAGAGAAAGGATTTTATTCTTTCACTGAAGAACCACTTTCCTTGCTCATCAGACGACCCCTGATGGCCAGACTGCTGTGTCTTGAGATCTGGTCCCGAAATTCGGAAGTTGTAAAGAAATATAGGATGGGATCTAAACAACAGTTGAAGCTGGCGAGGCTTAAGCAAAATGGGTGTATGTACAAAATACTTTTAACTGCTCCACAGTCTGTAATAATCATCTCTTTGACCATCATAAAGAAGAAAAAAACAATATGATACGGTGCAAAACACACACAAAACACAACGACACACGTGGCCACCATCCGCAACGCTTTCTGCTTTTCCAACACATTTTGCAGAGATATTTGAGATTCTTGAAGAGAAGCTTTGGTCTTCCAGGTGCAATAGACAATGATGATCAGCGGGACCAAAAAACCAACACATTCGGCCACTGTCACCATTATGAGAGGGACAGCTTTGTTGGCCATCTTTCTGATGCCAAGTTCAGTGAAGCAAGTCTTCGAGTTTTTGGAATCTCTCATCAGTGGGAATGGCAAGCAAGCGACTCCCACGAAGACCCACACGACAATGCATATGGCGACGTCATACCGCCGCTTCCAGTCTTTGGCCCTGAACGGGTGGAGGAGGAAAAAGTATCTTTGCACGCTGATGCAGGTCAGGAAGCAAATGCTTGCGTACATGTTGAGATACTTGACGTAGAAGCAGAAATGACAAAGGAAGCCCCCAAAGGGCCAGTAGTTGTTGATGTAATAATATATCCGCAAAGGTAAGGAGAGAACGTGAGCAAAGTCAGCTGCAGCCAAGTTGACCATGAAAATCACGGTTTTGTTCCGCTTGCTGATGAAACGGCATAAAATCCACAGCGCCGCACTGTTGGTCAGGAGGCCTGGTATGAAGATGATGGTGTACGTCACTGCGTAAAGGGAGTGTTGGAAATCTGTGCCAGGTTCAGTGCAGTTGTCTGGAGAGGTGTTGCTTTGCAGTGACGGGATGTTGTGGGCAAGGTGGGCCAGATGGCCTACTCCCGCGGACTGATTCTGCACTCTGTAAAAGTGAGAAAAAAAGTGGCATGCTTTGATTGTTGTTGCATTGCCTCAGTGGCTAAAACCAAGATGCTCTCCTGCCACCCTCCAACATCTTTTCCCTTCAATAGGAGGAGGAGGAGGAGGAGGAGAAGCAGAAGCTGCAGAAGCTGCAGAAGCAGAAGCAGAAGCAGAAGAAGTAGAAGCAGAAGCAGAAGAAGATAAAGAGTTGGTTTTTATATGCCGACTTTCTCTACCACTTAAGGAAGAATCAAACCGGCTTACAATCTCCTTCCCTTCCCCTCTCCACAACAGACATGAGGTAGGTGGGGCTGAGAGAGCTCGTAGAGAGCTGTGACTAGCCCAAGGTCACCCAGCTGGCTTCATGTGAAGGAGTAGGGAAACCAACCCGGTTCACCAGATTAGAGTCCGCCGCTCCAAACCACCACTCTTAACCACTACACCATGCCACACCAGCGAAAAGTGCACCCACACCCACCCACACACACATACACACCAGGTTTAGGGTTGCCAACTTTTAGGTGAGCCACAAGAAAGAAAGGCTCCGTGCTGAATAGATTCTGGCAAGAAAAAACAGCACGACAATATCTTAATATAAAATATAAAAAATCTATATTAAAGTGATTAAGGTGACTAAAGACAAACAACAAAAATACAAGATAAACTATATACAATATGCACAAGAAGGCACCAAGAAAAGTATCCGTCTGTAAAACAAATAAGCAACAATGTATCAGTCTTGACAGTAGTATATGTTGCTTCACTTCTAAAGTACAAAAAGTCTATGTAGATAGTGACTTGCTTGTTCCTTTATAACCTTTTTCTTTTCTTCTTTTCCAGGAAATAATATCAGACAAGAGGATACTCTTCAGATGTTCATATCATAGCGGAAAAAAGGACGCGTTGCCTAGATCAATTTAACACATTTTGCTATACGCTTCATCAGCTATCATAAAAAGGATGAAAAATACCCTAATAGGTGCTATATTGCAATGGACCCGAAGGTTCTTTCAAAATGCAAGGTGAGGCCTGGAGATCTCCCAGAGTTACTGCTGATCACCAGATGACAGGATTATTTCCCCTTGAGACAGTGGCTGCTTTAGAAGGTGGGTTCTATGCAGGGTTACCAGGCCCCACCAGGGTCAGGGGATCCTCTAGTCCGGGGCCCCTCCCCCCAGTACCGATCAGCTGGCTGGTGGGGGAATTACCTGCAGGGAAAAAAAGGCCTAGGTCTACATTTCCAGCAACGTGGCCATGTCAGTTCCAGCATGCACCAGAAGTGACATCATCGTGTTGCTGGTGATGCAGGGGTGCACTGACATTTGGGGCAAAACTCTATGGTAAAAATGACTTCTACTATACAATTTTTGCCCAAATCGTAGAGTTGACAAGGTTGCTGAGAGAGGAGAGGGCAACAGTCTGTGGTCCCTGATCCCCTTAGAGGCCCACGGATAGGGTTGCCAGGTCCCTCTTTGCCACCGGCGGGAGGTTTTTGGGGCGGGGCCTGAGGAGGGCGGGGTTTGGGGAGGGGAGGGACTTCAATGCCACAGAGTCCAATTGCCAAAGTAGCCATTTTCTCCAGGGGAACTGATCTCTATCGGCTGGAGATCAATTGTAATAGCAGGAGATTTCTAGCCACTACCTAGAGGTTGGCAACCCTACCCATGGAGCCAGCGACAGCATGCATTTTGCTTTTATGCGATGTTTGGTTTGGATGAGGGGGGCTCAGAGAGGTTTTTTGTCTGTCTCCGTATCCATGGTAACCTGCAGACGCATTTACTCTTGGTGAGCATATTTTATCCTTGGCAGTGGCACAGTTAGCCTTGATGTAATAGTTGCATTGTTGTGATATGTATATACATTGTTTATATTTTTTCTCACAGCTGACGGTCAAATGAACAACCGGCTTTTACCAATGCGACATAAAAGCTGCGGTTGTCTTCTTTTTATTTGGAGCTGATGAAAGCCCTTGAAACGTGCACCAAAGACTAGCCACACGTTCAACGAATTGAACTACCATTACTTGGAGACTGTTGATTTGTAATTTCAGGACGGGAGTCTCACGCCCCTTTTCGGAGCGACTTTGGATTACATCTTGATTTGTATGATAGTCGGGATTGACTATATGTAGATTTATACTTTGAGAATTGCATGAATGAATGCCTTATATTATTATATGACTTATTGTTGATTTCCAATGTGGTTTGATATTTATGAGCCTTCGTGCCGCCACTACCTGGAGGTTGGCAACCCTACCCATGGAGCCAGCGACAGCATGCATTTTGTTTTTATGCGATGTTTGGTTTGGATGAGGTTTTTTGTCTGTCTGCGTATCCATGGTAACCTGCAGACCAGCAACTGAACCCCCGGGGCTCCGACTGCAGCAGCCCTTGTTTATGTTGCACACAAAATCGCAGACATCCTGTTTTGCATTTTCTACTCACTTCAACAGCACATCAAAAGATGTCCTGAGCTTGTTTTGTCCTGTGGTTGTTTACCAACTTCCCCGCAGTCTCCTCCCAATATTTTACCGTCAGCGCCCATGAAGCAAGTGCACAGCCTTGAGCCAATTCGTTTTAGTTAAGTCAGTCTGAAATTCATTAACAATTGCATTTCCAACTTCCTTCTTATAGGCAGTTGTCTCTGGATAAAGTTACATTTATTGCATTTTTATAAAAGGACTCTGGACTTTCTCCATCTTTTAAAGAATTAAAAGAATTTAATAAAGTCATGTAATACAATTAATGTCTGGTTGAAGGATCAATAGGAAGTATGTTTTATTGCAAGTTTAGGGTCAAATGCAAGGTGAATTTCCGCTCAGTCTGTTTTTCTACTTATTTCCTTTGTTGGCTCTCTTCCACATGGCTAAAAGCACCCTAAGCAACAGGCCCAGGCTAGGCTGATCTCGAGGGTTGCCAGCTGCAGGTTGGGAAATACCTGGAGAATTTGGGGGGTGAAGCCTGAGGAGGGAGGGGTTTGGAGAGGGGAGGGACTTCAATACCATAGAGTCCAATTGCCAAAGCAGCCATTTTCTCCAGGGGAACTGATTTCTATCACCTAGAGATCAGTTGTAAGATCTCCAGCCACAACCTGGAGGTTGGCAACCCTACTGATCTCATCAGATCTCAGCAGCTAAGCAGGGTTGGTCTGGTCAGTATTTGGATGGGAGAGCACCAAGGAAGGCCAGGGTGGCTACTCACTACACGGAGGCAGGCAATGGCAAACCACCTCTGAACATCTCTTGCCTCAAAAACCCCTTGAGGGGTCATTCTACGTTAGCTGTGACTTGACGGCACTTGACACACACAAGCGACAAGTGCAGGGAAGTAAAGTGTAGGAGAGTTGAGCAGAGGGAGAGAGTTTGGGGAAACACTTTGCCAGCTCTGTAGCATCTAGCTGAGCTTCTGTCTCCTTGCTGTCTGCAGGTCTAAAAGCTTGGATGTGACCAAAGGTGTGAACCAAATGACAAGAGCCAGAGTGCTGTTAGCCCTTGGCACTTAGCCCAAGGTTCACAGCCTGGAGCCTACAAATGAGGTTACCCATCAGCACGTGTTCCCTGTTTTGTTCCCTGTTTTGCTTGCTTAAATGATATTGTTTAATGTGATGTGTTGGAGGAATTTCGGTTAAGTAGCTTTGGGTCTCTTAGGATAGAAGGTTCAGCACCCATTTATAGAGATACCACCAGTCTGTATTTCTTTGGCTCCGAGTCTAAGTTCCAGTAGCTTGCAATGCTTGCCTTTAAAGCAGGGTGAATGTTACAACTAACATAGTCTAACCTCAGGTATACCAGAGCAAGAGAAGAAATCCCACTCCCCTCTTCAGCTTCTTCCCTTCTCCTCTCCAATGTACCTGCTTACCAATTTACCTGGCAGTAGTGGTGGTAGTAGAGGTGTCAAGTAGCTAGCAACCTGGCCTAGAAGAGAAATATTCTCCCTGCCTCTCACTCTTCCTCTCTTGTCCTCTTCTCTCCCCGCCAGGCTTGCAAACTCCCAAGTGGTGGCTGGAGATGTCCTGCTTTTATGACTGATCTCCAAGTGACAAAGATCAGTTAACCTGGAGAAAATGGCTGATTTGGAAGGTGGACTCTATGGCATTATACCCCATTGAAGTCTCTCCCCTCCCCAAACCCCACCCTCTTCAGGCTCCACCCCCCAACCCGGAACTGCCAACCCTACCCCCCCAATCCACTTTGGGGACAGCATTTCTTGGTTTCTCGGACATCTCAGTCAAACATAATGAGATACTGGAAGATCTGTAAATCCTTTGTTTCTTGGAATAGTGGTCATGGCGGGGGGGGGATAGTGGTACTGGGGGCAATTCGGATCAGGACCACAGCAAGGAAATGGAATTTTAAAAACCCTCCATTTGTGACACTCTCCGTTGGTGCGAGGAACTTCTGTTTGACCCAATGGGGGGCGCATATAAATTGCCTGGGAGGTGCCTGTATTTTTCCCCCAATGGACCAACTAGCAGTTCTGGTGGAGAGTGTGTGAGGTTAGGAAATCAGAGGAGTGGGGGCATGAACCCCTTCCTCTGAGTTGTGCCCTCTGCAGCTGTCATTTCGGGGCAGGAGGCAGAGACCTCCTCTGGACTTCCTGACTTGGCCCTCAAAAGTTCAATTGCTTAAGATTAGTTGGGTTTTCTGAAGAAAGAGATTGCTTAATGTGCTTTTGTGCTCATGGCGAGTTTAGCAGCTATAAGGTGTCAGAATTACACAGGATGTCAGTTTTTTTTCCTCATAGGCGCTATTGTCTGTACTGAGACAGCAAGGTAGACTTCCTCTGAATATGGAGGATCCACTTAAGTATTTTGATTTAATAGTTTTTGATAACCTCTTCTTTCTGTAAATGTATTGGGATAGCAAGGGAATAGTCTATTGCTGGGCAGGATAGCTCTCTGTGTGTTAAGTTAGTAGGGGGAAAGTCATGGTGAATGATAATGGGAACTGGATGGAACTGCTGCGCTGTACTGACTCTCTGTCTGTGAAACAGATAAGCACGGAAAGTTGACGTGCCCCGTCAGAGCATGGATTTGGGATAAATGTTACTTCCTCCATCAGAATGTGTGTGCGTCCAGTTCGAAGCTGGTGATGAATTGGCTCAGCAAGATGGATAGTTCACAGCAGGAGCAGATCGAAAAGGGGGGAAATGACCAGATCCCCATCTGCACATGCGGTGCTCCCAGACCGATCACTACGCAGATCTGCTGTTGCTAAAGGAGGATTCTCTTGTTCCCCTTTACATCTACTCACCTTAACGACAAGCATAAAAAGACTGACGACTATCAATTGTCTCCTTGCAAACTGTAAAATGGGAGGGGGTTATAGAAATAGCAAACTGGGAGGCCATGGGGATTCACGGGAACAGAGAACAATTTGGAAATCCTCCCCTTACCCCTAAAATATCCAGGGTTCTATACGGTCTAAGAATGAGCTGCTTTTGCCTCTCCTTCCCTCTTTCCTTTAATTGACTCTCAACGACTCTCAACACTCTATGCTCTCAAAGCATGCTCAGATCTTATCAGGCTGTCTGGGGTTTTTTTTTTTTTTTTGTTAGATTAATTTACATAGTTGTGTTTTTCTGCAAATCCTGATGGCCTCCAGCAAGGGCCCTGTATTTCCCCTTCCCATTCAGTAGCAGTATTCAGCAGCAGGAGGTAGAATCCACACTGTGAATCACCATGCAAACTGCCACTGGCATCCGCTCCACACATACATGTTTGTGTGCAAAGTGACGTCAAGTCGCAGCCAACTTACAGTGACCCCAGAGGGTTTTCAAGGAAAGTGAGCAAGGAGAGGTGGTTTGACATCGACTTCCTCTGCACAGTCTTCCCTGGTGGTCTCCCTTCCAAATGCCAACCCTGCTTAGCTTCCCAGATCTGACGAAATGAGGCTATACAATACCATTCCACACATCCCAACACATACATATCCCAACTGAAAGATTTAATCTCTTTGGACCTGGGCTTAGACTCTGAAACCAAAACAATGGCAAACCTTGCAATTTGGATGAATGTTTTTGAGGTGTCCCAAAGGACAAAAACTGGAACACCTACATACAGAGTCATTTACTAAGGACAGGCATAGGGTTGCCCACAGGCCTGGAGAAATTATGTTCTTAATGGGATGTTATTTACCAGGTGAAGTAATTTACCTCCATGCCATGAAAAGCTTCCGCTTCCCCTTTCCATGCAATAGGTCTCTGGCAAAGAGACTGGAGGGCATTTTTCTCGAGGCCTGTAGGCTACCTTAGACAGAACCAAGAAAAGCCACTGTAGGGTAGTTAGGGTTATCAACCTTCAGGTGGTGGCTGGAGATCTCCCACTATTATAACTGATCTCCAGGCAACAAAGATCAGTTCACCCGGAGAAAATGGCTGCTTTGGAAGGTGACGTCTATGGCATTATACCCCATTGAAGTCCTTCCCCTCCCCAAAACCCACCCTCTTCAGTCTCCACCTCCAAAATCTCGAGGTATTTCCCAACCTGTAGCTGGCAACCTTAAGCGTAGTGGTCAGATTGTTATTGTTTGATATGTAAGGAATGTTTCTATTCTGCTAAGTTGTCACAGTTAACCTGTAATGACCTCAATAGTGTTCCTTTTACTAATCAGGTGTTTGTTTGTTTTCCTATGATGATCACTGGGTTAGGCATTCGACTGTTTGCTGTTTTGATATTGGTACTTTTAAAATGGATTTTAGATTTTTTAATTTGGGAATTAAAATAAGCTTTGTGTCAAAATGCAATATAATTTTTAAACAATTCATTACAATTAGGGTTGCCAGGTCCCTCTTTGCCATCGGTGGGAGGTTTGGGGGGTGGAGCCTAAGGAGGGCGGGGTTTGGGAAGGGAGGGTCTTCAATGCCATAGAGTCCAATTGCCAAAGCGGCCATTTTTCTCCAGGTGATCTGATCTCTACCGGCTGGAGATCAGTTGTAATAGCAGGAGATCTTCTGCTATTACCTGGAGGTTATAAAATACAAATACCTATGCTGAATTAGAAGAAGCTAAGATATAAGAACAGTGCAAGGGGCTCTCTTAACAGAAAATGAACAAGTCTATGAAATGCATATATTATCCATTTTTATCTAGTTCCCACAGAGGGGTGTAAAACCTAAGTGAATTTTCTCAATATAAGTATTAAACATATCACAACGTGAACAAATCAATAGTTGATAACCTCTCAACTTAGTACATGAAACATAAAGATTGTTCTTCAAAACGGAACCAAGGAAAACCAATCTAACAAGATTATATTGCGTGCGAACGCGATAATAGAGTGCAAATACAGTCCAGGAAATTTTCTTCACAAAGGCAAACACCTGTCCAATGTGAACTCCCAGTCTGGAGATGGCAAGGACGTGTAATCGATTTTACCCACTTTCAAGCTTTCTTCAGCTTGCCCAAACGTTAATTCATCTTCCTTAGGAGTTAGTTGCAGCAGTTGGTCGCTCAATATGTATACGAACCACACAATGTCAGTTTCACGAACGGGGTGCGGAGAAAAACCTCCACACCCCATTTGTGAAACTGACATTGTGCGGTTAGTATACATATTGAGCTACCAACTGCTGCAACTAACTCCTACGGAAGATGAATTAACGTTTGGGCAAGCTGAAGAAAGCTTGAAAGTGGGTAAAGTCAATTAAACGTCTTTGCCATCTCCAGACTTGGAATTCACATTGGACAGGCGTTTGCCTTTTTGAAGAAAATTTCCTGGACTGTATGTGCACTCTATTATCACGTTCGCACACAATATAATCTTGTTAGATTGGTTTTCCTTGGTTCTGTTTTGAAGAACAATCTTTATGTTTCATGTACTAAGTTGAGAGGTTATCAACTATTGATTTGTTCACGTTGTGATATGTTTAATAATTACCTGGAGGTTGGCAACCCTAATTAAATAGCTAATTAAATAATAATTAAATAGCTGTCAAAATCACATCACTTTTATCAAACAGAAACTTTGCTTGTGATTTCATTCAAAGTAACAGGTAGTGGCAGGCATAGTTAGCATGATGGCTCTCTTACATTTTTCTTCGCTCTTCCAATTTTGCTGCAGGACCATATGACATCAGTCCTAAATGGCCAACCATGATTCTGAGATCACTTTCTCAGGACCTGCTTCACTTGCCAGTGCCTGTTGGAGATAAGGTAGGGTTGCCTACCTCCAGGTAGTAGCTGGAGATCAGTTCACCTGGAGAAAATGGCCGCTTTGGCCATTGAACTCTACAGCATTGAAGTCCCTCCCCAAACCCCACCCTCCTCAGGCTCCGCCTCAAAAAACCCCTGCCCGTTGCAAAGAGGTACCTGGCAACCCTAAGATAGGGCCTTCTATATGGTGGCACCCAAACTGCAGAATTGCATATTCTGGCTACTGTGCATTCAGGGCATATTCCACTGGAGCTGACTCAGTCAAAAGTGTTCCATTCTATTGAGCTTTGATTTCTTTTTCATCCCACCCTAACCTGGATGGTCCAGGCTGGCCTGATCTTGGAAGCTAAGCTGTTTTGGCCCTGGTTAGTACTTGGATGGGAGACCAGTGTCAGCGAGGGCACCCAGTCGGCCACCAAGGAAGTCCGGGCAATGGCAAACCACCTCTGAACATCTCTTGCCTTGAAAAGTCTATGAGGTCAATTTAAGGCACTTTCCACCACTATTCCAGCCCACAGTTAAAAAAAACAAAAAAACAGCTTCCATGATAATATTGGAGCCAGTTCTGGTACATCTCTGCAATAACAAGCTAGAAAGGCATCAGTAACAATTCTTACACCAATAAGTACATTTTATCCCGCCTTTCTCCCAAAGATCTGCAACAACTTCTTTTCGAGTCATTTTTAGTCATTCGTTGGACAGAGAATGGCAAGAAAAATGTGTTTCCCTTGCCACAAGGAGCGGTAGTAAATTATAAGTGAACATGAAATTTTTATTGCATATAGCCATTGGCCATCACAATTTGCTAAAATAAATAAATGATAATACAAATACAGTGGATTAGTAAATAAAATATTAAATTAGATAATGGAATATACGAAAACATTTCATTTTCAAAGATAAGTAGTTGCTCCTTTCGATACCACATTAAACCTTATTTTCTTTGCTGCAAGAGCAAACAAAGAGACTCTACATGATGAATATGCATCAATATCAAATAACAGAAATTTCTCTGCATCAACGTGTGTATTAATCCCAGATAATATTCCTACCAAAAATTTAGCCCTGGGGCCAGCATACAGTGGGTAAAATAGGATGTAGTGAGGTAAGTCCTCCAGAGCTGAGGATCCACAAATACAGACACATTGATCCCTTGGTGTTCGAGAATAGCACCCCGCCAATACAGCCGTTGACATGGTTTGAAAGCGTAAGGATGTAAAGGACACTCAAAGATTATAATTTGCAATGTTGCCTAGTAAATTATAATCTTCCACTTCCTCCAGCATTTCAAATCTCAAAAAGGTACCAACTTTAGGACTGTGGAAACATGGATTTTTTTACATTAACCAGCTTATCATTAAAAAAACAGTTGATTAATACACGAACCACCCATCAGTCAGTTGGCAGCTCTGCTCACAGTATTTTCAAAGAAGAGCCAGGCATAGTGTAGTGTAGCAGAGACAGACAAATATAATTTTTTTCTTTTATTAGTGTTAATCCTTGCTGCTTATTTTTGGGAGTTTTTTGCTATCAGCAGTCCCTGTGGAATTATTATCCTGTTGCCCCAAAAGAAAGTCACTTGAATGTATCACAAATGTCTTTTTAAAAAATCTTCGGCCAAGTAGAGAAATTCACTTGAGGCTGATTATATCTAATTGATCGAGCCGTCAGCCAATCTTTCTTGCACAATGGGGGGAAAACAGCTTTACAATGTAGTAAAAGTCATATCCTGTAGCACTGCTCTATTGGGTTCTCTGTCATGAACTTAAACACATAGTAGGAGAAATCACCCATGCCTCAACTCACAGAGGTATTCTTCTTGCCGTTATCACCCAAAGTTCAGCGCTGTGTACATTGTCAGGAGACAGAGAGCGAAAAGTGTTTCCAAAGCTAGACAGTTTTCAGCTCCAAAAAGCTTGCTACCTCAGTTGCAAGACTATAGCAAAACCAGAACTTCAAATGTCCTCCTCATGTTTCCCCCCTGTTCTGGGTCTAAGTGTCTTTTACCTTTCCCCGTCAGTAAACCTTGGTTTCATAAAACCTCTTTGGCAATCGCTTCAAAATTGATGGTCTGCATTGCAATTTCCTTACCTCATTGGAACTTTCCAGCATCTGCAAAAGTAACTCCTTGGGGTGGGGTGGGGGGAATAAACCAGCCTCAGGACCCCGAAGTCGCACCTTGCTCAGCTCTGATTTCACGTGCAATTAAAAAAGAAAAGCAGTCAAGGGAACCTGCTCTCAAAGTCACGTTCCCTTAACAGGAAGTTAAAACTTGTCTTGAGCTTCTCACCGCAGAAGCCTTGTTTAGCAAGTGAAGGAAAGACTCTGTAGCCCGACATTGGTGAGGGGAAAGCTAACCAGACCGAGAATGGGCTAGAGTCACAAAACGGCTACTGTGACAGCTCAGAGCATCTTGAAATCCAGGCCCTTGAGGACCCATTTCCCCGCTGTAAAAAAGAATTCAGACTAACGCATTCAGCTTTTCTAGTGGTGGTAGGGCTGCCAGCTCTGGCTTGGGAAATACCTGGGTTTTTGGGGGGTGCAGCCTGAGGGCGGAGTTTGGGGAGGGGAGGGACTTCTGTGCCATAGATTCCAATTACCAAAGCGGCCATTTTCTCCAGGTGAACTGATCTCTGTTGCCTGGAGATCCGTTGTAATAGCAGGAGATCTCCAGCCACCACCTGGAGGTTAGCAAACCAAAAACAGCAGAAGGGGGTTGGGTTTGAGCTGAGTCAACTCAGCTCAAACCCAACCCCCTTCTGACTATATATTACTCTTCCTACACACTTGACACTGAGAGACACTGTCCTTCAGTGTTACTCCTCTGACGATGCCTGCCACAGCAGTACGAAACGTACTTCAGTTGTAAGAGCAGGAGATCTCCAGCTAGTACCTGGAGGTTGGCAACCCTAAACTGAAGTCAGGAAAATGGTATGGGGTTGGGGGTGGGGAGGTTTGAAGCCCCGTCTCCAAAATGAACCACAGTCTCAATCTGAATCAGGCATTGCTCGTACAGTATCGAAAAGAACACACAGTCCATTTCTGACTGTTACAGAAGGCCAGGACCCCAGACCCAACCTCTGAATGCCAGTGCCAGGAGGCAACATCTGGCCAAAGCCTCGGCCTCTATGCCCTGCTGTTGGACCTCCAGAGGAACCAGTTGGTCACTGTTTGAAACCGGATGCTGGACTAGACGGGCCACTCATCTATGCCAGCAAGGCCCTTCTTCAGTTCTTAACCTGTGAAATCCTTAACAAGTGAATCAGTTATCAAATGTCGTTTCCAGCAAACTGAATCCCTGGCAGATTACACTCTGGATCATGGCTTTCTGGGGCATAAAAACAAAAATATAACAGTGGTGGCGAATTTATGTTGGCGTGAGAGCAACTCAGCATACCTTGACATTGGGGGAGGGGCGCTAATTTTACTCTAAGTTAATTGTTATCTCTTAAATGGGATGTTCCTCTTTGACTGACCCTGGGGACTACCCTCTAACTCCTCCTCCTTCTCTCTCAGTAGACGTTTTGTCTCTCTCTTTTCCACGTGGTCTGCACGGAGGCAGACGATTCCACAGATCTCTCCTATAAAAACCAATGCAATCATACTTGCACTCACATGACGCTAGATTAGCTAGCCACTTGTACAGGGAAATATATTCTTTAGATGAAGCTTTCTATCTTTTATCAACCACAACAAGAATGTTAACAGACTAAACTTGAATAAATGTAAGTTCTACTTTTTTGCAATTTACTTCTTGGGAAGATTGATTTTATATTGCACTCAATATCATGTAGGGTTGCCAACCTCCAGGTACTAGCTGGAGATCTCCTGCAATTACAACTGATCTCCAGCCGACAGAGATCAGTTCACCTGGAGAAAATGGCCGCTTTGGCAATTGGACTCTATGACAACGAAGTCCCTCCCCAAACCCCGCCCTCCTCAGGCTCCACCCCAAAAACCTCCCGCCGGTGGTGAAGAGGGACCTGGCAACCCTAATATCACGCTTCCATGACTGGGCAAACTCTGCCATATTAACCATATATAAAACCCAATAATTTACACATCAAGTTTTTTTACCTTTTTTCCTCCCCTCCCCTGTGTTTTTTTTTTTGTGGTGGGGGAGGGAAATCTTTCTGGGGCAAACGCATAGGGTTGCCAGGTCCCTCTTCGCCACCAGCCGGAGATTTTTGGGGCAGAGCCTGAGGAGGGTGGGGTTTGGGGAGGGGAGGGACTTCACTGCCATAGAGTTCAATTGTCAAAGCGGCCATTTTTCTCCAGGTGAACTGATATCTATTGGCTGGAGATCAGTTGAATTAGCAGGAGATCTCCTGCTACTACCTGGCAGTTGGCAACCCTACAGATGCAGCCTCAGAATATCAGGGATTCCAGGCAAGGCCTTTTTGCCTCCGTTTACTGCCAAGCTTTCAGACTGTTAAACCGCCTTGACGTGACTCGTTCGCCTTTCCGCTTTGCCAGCTGTGCAGCTTTTGTGGTCTCTCCTCAGCAGCTCGCTTTTTGAGGTCTCATGCACATTCCACGTGCACAGCTTGCCACAGGTGGGCACATTTTTTAACGGCCTGTGACTCAGAACAAAGCCTTTTGGATATGCAACAGTTTCCTCCTTCAAATGCCTATTCCCCTTTTGCTGTTGTGTTATAGCAATGAAATGTTTGCCTTGTGAGTAGGGTTGCCAGCTCCGGGTTGGGAAATACCTGGAGATTTGGGGGGTGGAGCGTGAGGAGGACAGGGATTATGGAGGGGAGGGGCTTCAATATGATATAATGTCATAGAATCCACCTTCCAAAGCGGCCATTTTCTCCATTTCTGTCTCTCTTGAGATCAGTTGGAATAACCTGGAGGTTGGCAACCCTACTTGCGAGACTGTACAGTGAGGCTTTTTTGAGTTAGGTATCCCCAGGACAGGAAGGACATTTTATCTCATCAATAGCCCTGTAGGGTCTCCAGTCTCCAGGTGGGGCCTGGAGATCTCCCAGAATTGCAGTGGATCTCCAGACAACAGAGATCAGTTCACCTGGAGAAAATGGCAGATTCGGAGAGTGGACTCTATGGTATCACAGCCTTGCTGAGCTCTCTCCCCTCCCTAAATCTCCAGAAATGTCCAAGAGAAAGAGAGAGAGCAACCAGTCTGGGGAGCTTTACAAGAATGGAAATTTAAGCACACTAGAGTTGCCAGCTCTGGGTTGGGAAATACCTGGAAATTTTGGGGGCGGAGCCTGAGGAGGGCAGGGTTTGGGGAGGGGAGGGACTTCAATGCCATAGAGTTCAATTGCAAAAACAGCCATTTTCTCCAGGTGAACTGATCTCTACAGGCTGGAGATCAGTTTTAACAGCAGGAGATATCCAGCTAGTACCTGGAAGTTAAGTTAAATAAGAAACCTGTGCTGAGTTAGGGAAAGACTAAGATAAAGTGCAGCACGGGGGCTCAAGCTGGAAACTGCAAATAAATATGCTAGTGTGATATACACTTGATAGCAGTTTAATAATGTCCAAATTCAACATATGCAAAAAAAAAAAAACGTTAGTATGAACAACAGAAAGACCAACCAATCATGGACAAGGTGTAAAGACTGATCAATTCTCAGTATTGCATGTAATGACACAACATAGCCTCATTACTATTGATTACATACAATGAAAACTGGAAACAAACAAAAAAGGCTGATCAATTCTCAGTATTGCATGTAATGACACAACATAGCCTCATTATTATTGATTACATACAATGAAAACTAGAAACAAAAAATCAATGTGCCCAAATATAGCAACAAGTATAACAAAAATGTATCTGTTAATTCACGGTATTGTGCCAACGGCATGAATGTGCTATGAGAGATTCTTAAGAGAAATTGCAAACAGAAAAATGCAAGAAGAAACCGCACAGAGTTGCTACCCCAGTCCCTGTACAAGGCACGGAGAACGTACAGCACGGAGGGCGTATCGCCTCAAGGCAGGGAAAGACCCGGAATTGAAAGGTGGTTCTTGCGGGGGCAAGAGAGCCGTCTCGAGTCAGTTCGGGTCTGGGGGGGGGGTCGTGTTTGGCGACGTGTTACCGGTCAGGACACGTTACGGTTGCTTCGTCAGCTCCTAATTAGTTCTAATTCTGCGGTGCTGGCTTCGCTTTCATGAATTATTTTTAGCCGGCTGGGTGATTTCTGTAATGATTTATAAATTTAATTAAAGCATCACTATTGAAGTTATTGAGTTGTTGTTGTCTTATTTCTAATTAATTAACATAAGATGCAAAGAGTCACTTACCCAGTCCAGTGAGTATGAACAACAGAAAGACCAACCTCCCATCCAAGTACTAACCAGGGCTGACCCTGTTTAGCTTCCAAGTTCGGGGGGGGGGGGGCAAAAGATGGTATTCCCCTCCCCCCTTTAGGATGTAATACACTAGAGGGGCCAATTAGCAAAATGAGCAGGGATGTACGGGGTTGAACCCCTGAATCACCTTTTTACATCAATGCAGTCTGAATGGTGGGCTACATAAACACACACAAAGTTGCCTTATATTGAATCAGACAATTGGTCTATCAAGGTCAGTATTATCTGCTCAGACTGGCAGCGGCTCTCCAGGGTCTCAGGCTGAGGTCTTTCACATCACCTAGTGCCTGATCCTTTTAACTGGAGATGCTGAGGATTGGACCTGGGACCTTCTGCACACCAAGCTAGGGTTGCCAACCTCTCTCTTTCCAAGATGTGAACTGGCTACTGAGCAGACCATGTTGTATCCTGAAGAAGATTCTTAATCGAAACAGGAAGGATACCGGATCCCTGTACTTTTGCACTCTTGATATAAGTCAAGGGAACTTATACACAGAAATTAATGTCCAGGAACGAAAGCTACATAGCACGTCATCATTTGCCTTGGTGGCTCTTATAAAAGACCAGCTTTATATACTGATTTGGTCCTAATATTCACCTTTCTACTTAGACTTTTGAACTGCATTTGCTTTTCTGCACATTGTTATGTTGTATTGTACAGTCTGTGTATTGTAAACTGCCTAACTTTGTTACCTTTAACAACGTTGATCTTTTGCATATACTAGCAGTATTATTGCCTTTCTGCTGTTATTTCCTCACAACCTCCAGGCACTAGCTGGAGACCTCCTGCTATTACAACTGATCTCCAGCCGATAGAGATCAGTTCACCTCAAGAAAATGGACGCTTTGGCAATTGGACTCCATGGCATTGAAGTCCCTCCACTCCCCAAACCCTGCCCTCCTCAGGCTCCACCCCAAAAATCTCCAGCCGGTGGTGAAGAGGGACCTGGTAACCCTACGCCAAGCAGATGCTCTACCACTGAGCCATGGCCCCATTGGTTACAATTCAACTTAAATAGTCTTTGGATGATCTGTGATCTTTGTCATATCTTTGTTGACCCTCACTCCCAGGTAAATTGCAGCCTTTGGACACAGGGCAGCAATTGAGGTCACCACGAAATTGTACCCTTACCAAAGGTAAATAGGGCTGGATGTTGGGGGCGGGGGGAGATCCCCTTGGAACCATATGTACGCTGCCTTGAATTTCATGATGGAAGAACTAGTGTAATGTAGGGAAAAGAATGGGCATTTCTTTGAGTAAAGACTGCAAAGGATTAGGCTGCAAATGACTCATTCACTCGCTGAATTTGCCTCAAATACTTCTTGGTCTTGTGGCTTAAGCAATCATTTCTGTGCATAATGACAAGGTCCACACACAAACGCCTCTTTCAATTTCCTGAGCAATCGGCAGATCTCCTTTTATAACCCTGGCAACCGAGAAAACATTGCCAAAGCAATTTCTATGTCACCCCCAATGAGTGGTTAGAATGCTGAATGAGGCAACCTGGAGATGTTTTAGGAAACCGGATGAGTGTGGTGAGAGAACATGACCGGGTGACAAGAAGAGAACGCAACAGTTGTATCAGAACACGGCCTGTTGTTGCTAAAATAGTGGGAAAGAAAAGCCAAAAACTCAAAAGTACAATTTTCAGCAAGTTGATACTTTCGTGTTCTATGGTTAGCCTGATCTCTTTCCCATCCCCATCAAAAAATATTAAAGGGTGATCATAACAGTTTGACAGCCAGAAGTATACAATGAAGACTGATCACCATTATCAACAGGATCAGCGAGGAAATGGCTGGGTCCCCTCCACTCTCAGACAGGAAGCTTGGGAGCAATGAGGAGGGCGTTGATGCTCCGCAGGTAGGGTTGCCAGCTCCAGGTTGGTAATACCTGGAGATTTTGGGGGTGGAGCCTGAGGAGGGTGGGGTTTGGGGAGGGGGGAGACTTCAATGTGGTACAATGCCATAGAGTCTAATTGCCAAAGCGGCCATTTTCTGCAAGGGAACTGATCTTTGTGGCCTGGAGAGCAGTTGTAGTAGTGGGAGATCTCCAGCCACCACCTGGAAGTTGGCTACCCTATCCACAGGGGACTGGCTCATTTTCAGTGATCAGCAGCTGAGGAGTTGTCTAACATCACCTCCTGGGTCCAGACCACTGTCAGCAGGTCTAAGAAAGTTCCAGTGGCAGTGCCAGTCATTTTTAGAAAAAACCCTGGGCTCAGTGTATCTGTATACGTGGTAGCTCAGGGGAAGATCTACTCCATTACATCCTGGCCTGCCCTCTCTACATCAAGCCTCAGTTCCTGGCAAATATTCTTTCCACTTATTATCTGATGCCGATAAACTAATTTTCTTGCTTTCCAATACTGACCCTTTTGTTTCCCGGGAAATGGCACTTTGTAGCCTTGCAGCCAGGGAAAATCAGGGCAAAGAAAGCCATTGAATAAGGAAAGGAGCCAAACTGGTGTATTTTAATCTTACGACTTTTAATGGTTTTATATACATTTTAAGTTGTTTTAATATTGTCATGATTGTAAAGGCTTATGGCCATGCACAATAAATATGACTAACTGACATCACCTCCTGGGCCCCGGCATCTCCAGTTAAAGGGACTAGGCAAGTAGGTGATGTGAAATACCTTTGCCTGAGACCCCGGAGAGCCGCTGCCAGTCTGAGTAGACAATACTGACTTTGATGGACCAAGGGTCTGATTCAGTATAAGGCAGCTTCATGTGTTCAACATTTCCTTGCTTTAGAATTGTTTTTTATTTTTAATGTAATTACCTTGGGGCACAGGATGGGGCCTTCCACTGAGTTTGACCATTGGTCCACCTAGCTCAGAACTGTCCACTCTCAGCAGCTCTCCAGCCTCGAGATTTCCCTTTTTGAAGAAAACTCTTTTCTGGTCCTTAGAGCTAAGAAAATAGGCTTGAAAATATTGCAGACTGAGAAAATCTCAGAAACTACTGTAAGAGTTTCTCGTTACATAGCAGCAGTTAGGAAGAGGTTGAGCGTCCGTTCCCTGCATAGATGTCTTTTCCCATAAGAAGGATCTATGCATATTTGACCAATATATGCAGTTTTTCTTAATTTGAATAATTAATACACAAAGAGGTCATTGTTTCTTGGTCCTGAGCTTGGATTTGTTGGGTACTCGATTTTTAGTTGCTGTTTCCTCCCCAATGCAACGCAGTCCTAAGTGTGGTAATAATACTCACTGAAAACCTTGCTGCAAATTTCCTACTATTGACCACACGATGGCAGCACTCTCTTTAGCAATAATTTAGAGATAATTCTTGTTCTTATCAAAGTCCCCCCCCCCCCAAGCAATAGGATAGATCCTTGGGTGGAAATCAAAACAGTCCTTTTATATGGCCAGAATAATATGCAGTTAAAAGACTGGCAGCTCTAGGTTTGCTCTTCCAATTTTCCTGTTTATGAACCCAGGAATGGCTCAAGTCAATAGAAATCAAAGATTCAGTGGCACTTCAAGAGTAACATTTATTTCAATGTATTTCAATAGTTATTTAAATATGAGCAAAAAGGTTTTTCAGTCAGGCAGTCTTTATTATGGCCCATAAGCCATTTAGAAGTAAGAGTAAAACAAATAAAAAGACAAATATAAAACAAATCTACATAAAATACCTCTGTACTTCACTCGTCCTGATATATCTAACAGTTAAAAGGTTAGAATCTAGGTAAATTATGTACTAGACATTATCTCAGCCCATATTTTCATTGCAGAAGACAAAACATTCACTTCAGAAGCAGTAGATCCCCCAGAATTACAACTGATCTCCAGACAACAGAGGTCAGTTCCCCTGGAGGAAACCCTGCCCAGGTTCTACCCCAAAATCTCCAGGAATGTTCCACCCCAGTGTTGGCAACCTTTCCTCAGGGTGATGTTTGGGGCATCCAGGAAAGAACAGCTGACCCTCCAAAATGTTATTTTACTGCAGCCTGCTCTTTTTGTGAATGCGGAATTTCTCATGGAAGAGAGAACTGTAGTTAGGAAGCCCCTCGAGGTGGGGGTGGGACAAAAATGTTTCCTCTCCAGATCTGTAGAAAAAAAATGGGCAGGCTGTCTACCATACATTCTTACACATAGCAGGATAAAGATACTAATCAAAAGCTAGGGTTGCCAGGTCCCGCTGCCACTGGTGGGAGGTTTTTGGGGTGGAGCTTGAGGAGGGCGGGGTTTGAGGAGGGGAGGGACTTCAATGCCATAGAGTCCAACTGCCAAAGTGGCTATTTTCTCCAGGGGAACTGATCTCTATCGGCTGGAAATCAGTTGTAATAGTGGGAGATCTCCAGCTAGTACCTGGAGGTTGAGATAAAAATGCACAAGTACTAAGATAGTCTAGCTAAGGTAAAGATAGTACTGGCTCTCAAAATGATTGCAAAACGTATATATTGACAATAACAAAAGTGCAAGTGCAATAGTGTGACAACGGAAACTTATCAAATCTAAAGACGGACTCAATACAGCAAGATAGTCAACAATAATATATACAAACAAATATGCCAACTGTAAAAAAGTCAATTCCGGCTTGGGGTCCAAGTCTGGGAAGTACAAATGCAAAGTCTCTTATTTCATAATCCTAACAGAAGGAAAAAAGAGGGAGATTGAAGTCGGGTCGGAACGCCGTCCGGATGCTTTGCGTTTTCGCCGCCACCGGGGGCAGCTTCTTCAGCTCTCCGTGTGCAAGGAGGCAGTGCTCCTACAACTTAAATATCAAGAGAATATCTTACATGTAAACAAGGGTATGATTCTCAGCTAGTCAATGCTTGCTCCCAGAGGGTTGCTCAATGTTCTGTCTTGTGCCAGTTGTGGGTTGTGCCAGTTCTGGGTTGGGAAATACCTGGAGATTTTGAGGGTGGAACGTGAGGAGGGCAGGGTTTGGGGAAGGGAGGGACTTCAATGGGGTATAATGCCATAGAGTTCAGCTTTCAAAGCAGCCATTTTCTCCAGGTGAACTGGTCTCAGTCACCTGGAGATCAGTTGTAATCGCGGGAGATCTCCAGCCACCACATGGAGGTTAGCAGCACAGGTGTGAAACTTAATAACAAAGTCCAAAACCTATTTATAGCTACACCAATTAAACACAGTACATGGACAAGACTAATATATACATCTCATGAGCTATCCTAAAAGACATACCAACATATAAACAATCAAAAAGTCTCTTGCACAGGCCTCAATGATCTGTATGCAGAATGGTTCCACCCAGGATGCCACGAAGTAGGTAAATAGGTTTTGCACTTTGTTATTAAGTTTCGCATCTGTGCTGATTTCCAAACCGCGTGGTAGTGGTACAGGGGTGCCTTTTTCCTACATACCACATGGAGGTTGGCAATCCTACCCATTGACCAGAGAAGAAATAAGGCAGGAAAGAAAAGCCATGGAGGAGGAAACGTGTTACAATCCCAGACATTCAACCCAGGGCAAAATGAATGTTTGGCTTGGCTAACCAAATAACTCGAGCCACCCCATGTGACTACAGCCACACGTAGTGTTTCAAACTTCCAGTTGTCTGTGGTCAGTACAGAAAGTCCCGTGAGCAAGCACAGGGGCATTCCCCTTTTAAGCTGGCTCCGCTTTTATAAGCCCCAAATCTGTTTCTCAGGCAACCAGATTCAAATGACCACAAACACGACCCCCCGACTCCGCATCCCACAGTCTAGTCTTTGTTGTGATTTTCCTCCCCGCTTCCTCCCTCCTAGTGATGTTTTCCAGATGAGGGTGTGTGTGAACTTCCTTCCTTCACTTAATCATTTGAATATAATGTCGTGAATCAGAAAGCGCCAGGGGAAAGGCATGCCCTCCATATCAAGGCTGGGTACATTTCCCCACGTAGGATATAGTGTTCTGGGCTGGCAGAGAAAATATTGCCAAGAAGAGTTAATTATATGAGAACGCAAGAAAAGCCCTGCTAGATCAGACCGGGGGACCGTCTAGTCCAGCATCCTGTTTCAGAATGTGGCCAACCACTTCCTCTGGAGGGCCAACAAACATAGGGTTGCCAACCTCCAGGTAGTCCCCAAGACAAGAAGGCTCGGTGCTGTGAGGATAATTGTAGCAACCCAAAACAGCACTATGACAATTTAAAGCAAATTAAAGCGCATTTTATAAAGTGCAATAGTGAAAAAATATATACACAAAAATATGTACAAAATAGAAGTACAACAAGATACAAAATTTACAAAATGCAATCCAATAAATATATTATTCTTCAAGGGATATCACAAATCCTCAAGCAACAAATAAGTCAAAATATATAACCCATAGGCAAGAAGAGATGCACATTACATGGGAAAAGCCCCTAGGAGCAAAAGAGATGGAAAAGGGGGGAGAGAGATGCACATTGCATGATACAGGTTGCTCAAGAAGCCATATGCGAAACATGGTCCCGATCTAGATGACACGTCTGACATCCTTTTCCTGTGGCTCTGCTCCAATATTTGGAATAATCAATAGACTTTGATATCAATGGATGCCCCTATGGGTTATATATTTTGACTTATTTGTTGCTTGAGGATTTGTGATATCCCTTGAAGAATAATATATTTATTGGATTGCATTTTGTAAATTTTGTATCTTGTTGTACTTCTATTTTGTACATATTTTTGTGTATATATTTTTTCACTATTGCACTTTATAAAATTCACTTTAATTTGCTTTAAATTGTCATAGTGCTGTTTGGGTTGCTACAACCTCCAGGTAGTAGATGGAGATCTTCTGCTATTTCAACTGATCTCCAGCCAACAGAGATCAGTTCACCTGGAGAAAATGGCCGCTTTGGCAATTAGACTCTATGGCATTGAAGTTCCTCCCCTCTCCAAACCCCACCCTCCTCAGGTTCCGTTCCAAAAAACTCCCACCGGTGGCAAAGAGGGACCTGGCAACCCTAAACAAACCCAAAAACAGGGCATAGAGACTAAGGCCTTCCTCTGATATTGCCTCCTAGGTTTGCTGCCTCTGCATACAGAGGTTCCCCTTAGTCCCCATGGCTTAGGGTTGCCAGCTCCGGGTTGGGAAATACCTGGAGATTTGGGGGGAGGAGCATGAGGAGGGGAGGGTTTGGGGAGGGGGAAGGGCTTCAAAGCCATGGAGTCCTATTGCCAAAGCAGCCGTTTTCTCTAGGGGAACTGATCTCTGTCGCCTGGAGATTGGTTGTAATAGTGGGCGATCTCCAATCACCACTTGGAGGTTGGCAACCCTACCATGTAGTAGCCACTGGCAGGCCTCTCCTCCATGAATCTGTCTGGTCCCCTTTTAAAGCCCTCTAGGCTTATAGCCCTCACTACAACCACTGTGACCAGGGTTGCCAACCCCCAGGTAGCAGCTGGAGATCTGCTATTACAACTGATCTCCAGGTGACAGATCAGTTCCCCTGGAGAAAAATGGCTGCTTTGGAAGGTGGACTCTATGAAATTATACCCCATTGAAGTCCCTCCCCTCCCCAAATCTCGCCCTTCTCTGGCTCCACCCCCAAAATCTCCAGGTATTTCCCAACCCAGAGCTGGCAACCCTGTCACTTAATTTCAGAATTTAACTATTCATCGAGTGAAGTAGTACGACCTTCTGTCTGACTTGAATCTATTGCCCATCAACTGGAACAGTGGCCTGAATTCTCATTTCATATGACAGTTCTCTCAATGTGCTCCTTCCATCGCATGCATAATTTTAATGAGAACATAGTACAGATGTGTAGGCTTTGGGGGGGGGGCTCACCGTTTGGGCTAACTTGAGCATCAGATTTCACTGGCCTCTGAGCTCATTTTGAATAGCCCAGTTTTGATTTTGCTTCTGCCTAGTGAGAAATGAAACTGCAGTTCTTTTTTCCACACACCATTCTGATTCTCCTGTGCCAAATCATCCCCCTAGAAATGTACGCATTTTGTGTGCCTCAAGTGTGCGCAAAAGGGGTTTTCCACACAGGGACAGACATCTGCGGTTTCACAGATGCTGGTGCAGCTGCTGATACAGTGCAGCAGCAATGGGGCTTTCCCATGACAAGTTTTCCTGTATTTTCCCTGCCCAGGCCCATAGCTAGGGTTGCCAGCTCCAGGCTGGGAAATACCTGGAGGTTTTGGGGGCGGAGCCTGAGGAGGGCGGGGTTTGGAGAGGGGAGGGACTTCAATGGCATAGAGTCCAATTGCCAAGCCAGCCATTTTCTCCAGGTGAACTGATCTCTTATTGCCTGGAGATCAGTTGTAATAGCAGATCTCCAGCTAGTACCCTGAGGTTTAGCAAAACCAAAACAAAAGCACCTCCGTGCCTATACCTTGGTGGTTTGGAAATTAGCACGGGTAAAAGGTACACAAATGCTCAGAGCCAGTTAGCAAAATACAAATATTATTAGGTGCTTAGACAAAAAAGACAAACTGTGTGAAGCAAATGTTCTTAACAACTGTGACTAAACAATATACAATATATACATGGAATAATTCATTTGGTGGGCAAAAAGTCCTCTTCTTAAATATTTCAAAGATGATCCGTTCCAATGCTATAAGTTATTCACAGGTATCAATCCAACAGGTATGGATCCAAAGTTTTATGGATCAAAACATGGGGGACGGCCGTTTAACCTTGGTTTCTTCAGCCCCATATTATTTCATCCATGCAATGGTAATTTCACAGCCTAGCAAAGTCCATAAAGGTTCAGTCTTAAGCCACAGCAATGTCCACAAGTTCCCATAAGGGATACTAACTTATACCATTGGAACGGATCATCTTTGAAATATTTAAGAAGAGGACTTTTTGCCCACCAAATGAATTATTCCATGTATATATTGTATATTGTTTAGTCACAGTTGTTAAGAACATTTGCTTCACACAGTTTGTCTTTTTTGTCTAAGCACCTAATAATATTTGTATTTTGCTAACCAGTACCCTGAGGTTGGCAACCCTATGTGCAGTACAGGTGTTAAGTGTTGCGCTATGGGAGAGATGGCTCCAAGTCCCTCCTCACCCAGGGTCAATTAATCTTTGGTGGCCTGCAATGCAGGGTTGTTGTAAGAACGGCATGGGGGGAAGCCACATATGCTGTCTGAAATCCATGAAGGCAAGGCAGGAGAAAAATGTCCCTGGTGCATTCTCTCGGCATGAGGTTCCATGCAGGAAGCTGCTGTGATATTTTTGCCAATTCTAATCAGAAGTTCTCATCTCCTGGCACTGATTTATTCTGCTGACCATTGTCATCTTGAATTCTAGGAAGGTCTCCAAAGCCTTCTTTCCCCCCCCCCCACCTTTGCAGTTGTTTCTTGCCTTAAATGACAGTTTGGCAAGGAAAGCAAAGACCGACACGCACAGGAAGGCGCTGTTTTTCATAACACGGTTATTCCGAGGATACTCCAAGGGGGTCAGGAAAATTCTGTAACACATTCTCCCCCCCCACACACACACACACATATACTTGTGTGTTTTCCCCCAAACAGGATCTTCTTGCTTCCTTAGTTACTAATGAGATTTCTGCACCTAACAGCCAACCAAGAGGCAAGACAGTTCCAGCGCTTTGCCGGAAATCTGATAGGGGACAGCATCTTGGCTGGGTTTTTATTTTAAGCCACATGCGTGTATTTGATTTTTGTGCAGATGACAGTCACCGGCAGATGGCTTTCGGTAGGCCTAACCGAGTAACGCAGTTGAGCGACAAACAGAATCCCCAGGGGACTGATGAGCACAGACCGTTTAATAACTAGGAACTGTCTGGAAAGCAGGGGCTGTTCCACCCATGCAAGAGTATCACTTCCTAGTGCCTGACACTGAACGGAATGAATGACAGCTGAATGTGTGAATGGTGGTGTTACATCCGTGATGGCCCAATATTAGGGCTGCCACCTGCCCGGGGAACAAAATGCCCTGCCCCTTTAACAGAGGCTCAATGGGATGTTATTGATTGGGTGGGGTTATTTAACTCCATACCACAAAAAGCTTCAGCTGCCTGTTTCCACAAGTCAAGCCTCTATTCAAGGAACAGGGCAGGTTTCCCACACACCCCCTCTGCCAGGTTTGGCCCATCCACACATGCAAGTCATCACTTGATGGGACACAACAGTCAGGTAATGGGCATGTATGTGTACATTGTCCTTTTGAAAGCCTGTAACACCCCATCTTCAAATACAGAACCCAAAAACACAGAAGACATGCCTTATGCCGAGGTAGACCATTGGCTAGTCTGGCTCAGTATTACCTACTCTGACTGGCAGCAGCTCTCCAGGGTCTCAGGTCAAGGTCAGGTCATACTCTCGCTGTATCAAGGTCAGCACTGTCTACTCTGACTGGCAGCTGCTCTCCAGGGTCTCAGGTCAAGGTCAGATCATATTCTTGTGGTATCAAGGTCAGTATAGTCAACTCTGACTGGCAGCACCTCTCCAGGGTCTCAGGTCAAGGTCTTTCACATCTTCTACTACCTGATTGTTTTAACTGGAGATGCCAGGGATTGAACCTGGGACCTTCTGCACGCCAAGCAGATGCTCTACCACTGAGCCATACTGCCTCCCTTACCTGAACATATGAAACAGTCTTATATCAAGTCATACCACCAGCCCTTTTAGCTCAGTCCGGTTCCCTCTGATCAGCAGGAACTCTGGCTCTAGCATCTGAGACACAGAAGGGTCGGCTACTTTGGATCCTGAGTTGTTAGGATTGGACCTGGCACCTCCTGCACACAAAACATGTATTCTGCAACGGAGCCGCAAGCTCCTCCCCACCCCAAAGTCCTCCCAGAGTTTCTCCTTGCTTTCTACCACCACTCTGCTCCAGAGATGTGGATTCCAAACTGGGCACCATCTTCCTGTCTCCGTCTTTGTGTGCCAGTCAAACAAAAGAAGCTCCAGTTCAAAACAGAGGTGCAGTTTGTCATTGTTTCCCCCTTGGGGCCATCGTGGTTTCCAGGTGAGAGTGCGTCATTTTCAAGGAGCCTGTGAAAAGTCCCATCACATCTTTCCTAGAACTTTCCCAGATCTGACTTCCCACCTTTTTCAGATAACGAGAACTTCAAAAAAGCTTCATTCCTCAGAAAGATATTCGTAACCTCCTTGTCACGGTGACGATCAGAGTCATCATCTGACCGTCTGGTTTCCTGAGGCTGCCAGACCATCAAAAGCCTTGCTCTCAATGACAATGAAACGTGTTGTGTGATTCTCGGGGACTGGTGGCATGCCAACAAACCATTTCCCAAAAAGAAAAGCTGGGAACCGCTTTAAAAGACGCACGTTCCCAGGGTGTTCAGGAAATGCTACTTAAACAAACCAGGGACGATGTTTATCCTCATGTTTTGGAAACCGTCCGCAGAACAAGATCAGTTGGTTATTCTGATTAGTCGTTTTCTTTTCCCCCCCTATGATTTGAAATGAAACTTGAGGTTTACAAAAGGGCTGCAGAGAGGTGGCCCAGGCAAAGATTCTCTCTCCACCCCCCAACCACCCTTCAGAAAGACACATGGTACTTTCCACTACAGGTAAGCCGCTACTATCCTCCAGTAGTACCTTGCAGGGGTGATTGTAGCCTGATTGCCACAGCCGTCATAGTCAGTGGCCTTTTATGCAGGGACGTTTCCCCGCGGTCACCCCTGCCGACTACTGCAGGGCTTCCTTTTGATTATGCATGCCTTTCCCACCCATCAGAAGTTGTCTCGCTCTCCCCGTGCGTTTTGCCCGCATTTTCCAGATTCTGGCTAAAACAGCATCTGCAAAACACAGGCAAAAGCGTGGAGAGAGCAAGGTGACCTCTGACGGGGAGGGCGGTGTCCTCAGTGGGGTATAGTGCCATAGACTCCACCGCCAAAGCAGCCATTTTCTCTAAGGCAAACTGATCTCTAGTCTGGCGATCATTCAAGGTGATCTGGCCCCACCTGGAAGTTGACAAACCTTCCTGGGCCCCTGGAATTTTATACCCCTTCTTCTACCCTCTTGGGGGCTCCAGTTCACACACACCTTTCCTTAGAATTATGGTCCGCATCCCTAATATGCTAGTACCCCAATAGTATCTAAATGGTGAAACTGTGCAGACACAGTTCCAGCACAATAAATTTGCACATGACCAGCGTGCAGAGGCGGCAGATTTTGGTGTATGTTAATTTAGTTCCAAAAGGAAATTGTAAGGCTTTGGGGCCAGATGAGCACACACGAAGACAGCCACCTATTTGTTCACATGCTTGCTGCAGTTAAAATAACAACATTTAGAAACAGTCCCAAGGAATGTATACGTTTCTACCATTAGCTGACAGCAAGTTAAGCTTGTCCAAATAAGAAACAAGGAGTTTCATATCTTTGCTGAATAGTTTGAAAGCAACAGTCCTGCTAAAGAGTCAGGGATTTCACTGAGAAAGCGATTTCAAACCAGAGCCCAATTTTTCTAAGATCTGGCTCTCCAAGTCTCTCCGTCTCTGGGCAGGTTCTGCAGCTAAATGAATATTTCTGTTTTTGTCCTCATTGCTAACAATGACCCTTTGTTGGGGAAAAGAGAAAACCCAGATGCCCGCTAGCTACGTAAAATGTGAATCTTCTTTTTTTTTTAATTTCTCATTTCTGAACTCAGTTTCTTCCAGGCTGGCCAAAAGCATCTGGAAAGGGGGGGGGGGAATTCCAACCGTGACTTTTTCCTCTCTCCATGAATGCATAATTAGTTATTGGTACACAATGCCCGCACCCTGCAAACGCAGAAGGGGGGGGGGGACCCAACCCTGAGCGACCATCTGTAAATCTGAGTCCCAATATGTGATCGTATAAATCATGATAGGTGTTAAATGACAAAATAATGGATCTTTTCAGCGATGCCCTTGGCACACGATGATAGAGGTGCATTTTATATGAGAAAACCGACCACAGCTCTTTGGCTCATAAAACTGCAAACAGAAACTTGTAAGCTTTGGCAGCGGTTGGCCTTGGGGGCGGGGGAGAGAAAAGAAGCAGCCATTATGCTCAGATTAGAGTTGACCCATCCTGGAGACGCACCAAACGTGTACAGTTCCCTCAGCTCCCTTTCAGCATCCCCTTAAGGAGACTAGACTGTGGTTTGTTCCAAGGGTTTGGGGAGGGGGGGAGAGAAAAGTCAGTCTAGTCAATGCATCTGCTAGGGGAACGTTAAAATCTCCCAGCTTTATGGGCAACAAGACACCCCCCCTCCCTTTGTTCGTTCAACTTTGGCCTAGAAAGCTGGGCTTTTGAGGGTCGCTCTGCTACTTTTCATTAACTGAGAACAGAGTTCTGGCACATAGAAGATGGCAATCCCGACACGTAACTCAAGGAAAGGAAAAAGGCCATTGAAAACAGGAGGAAACTGTGCACGGAGAATCTCTGCAGTCTCCCCGCTCCCCCCTCCAGTTCCCTCTCAGCATGAGCTTTTAAACAACATGAGCATGGTTTAAACAAGACATTTCCATTGCCCTCTCAAGAAAGAACAACAGTCATTAAGAATCCAAGAGGAGGCCTCTTGTATAGAGACCAACACAGTTGGCATGCTAAACAATATATTCTGGACCATTTTGAATCCTTTCTCCAAACGAAAAGAAAGCATTCATAAACTCAGCCATTCAGAAGTCTATCATCCAGTTTCCCACAATGGCCAAATAGATGCCCGCCCCCCACAGAAGGCCTACAAGCGGGGCACAAAGTCCAAAGCTCCCCCGTTGTCTCCCCCCCTCCCCGGCCCCTGTCACTGCTGCCTCTGAAAGTGGAAGTTTTACTTGGCTAGTATGGCTAATAGCCACTGATGGACCAATTTATCCTCCATGAATTTGTCTTACCTTCTTTACAATGTGAGCCATCTGTACAAGATCCTTGTTGTGTCAGTAGGCTTACCAACTTCCAAGTGGTGGCTGAAGAGCTCCTGGGGTTACAACTGATCTCCAGGCAATAGAGATCAGTTCACCTGGAGAAAATGGCCGATTTGGAAGGTGGACTTTATGGCATTATGCCCTGCTGAGGTCCCTCCCATTCCCCAAATCTGCCTTCTCCAGGCTCCACCCCCAAAATGTCCAGGCATTTCCCAACCTGGAACTGGCAACCCTATGTGTCAGACCACTGATCTATTCAGTTTCACACAACCACTTGGCCCAGAGGACCAATGAAAGGCATAGAGGCCAAGGTCTCCCCCTGATGTGGTCTTCTATCACTAGTATTCAGAGGCTTACTACCTCTGTAGGAGGGAGTTTCCTTTAGTCACCATGGCTAGTGGTCACTGATGGACCTCTCCTGCCTGAGTCTGTCTATTTATTTGCCTTTTAAAACCATCTATGCTCATGGCCATCCCTACGTCCAATGGCAGTGAAGTTCTCAATTGAATGTCCTGTTGAGCATTGCAAGGATCTCCCTTTGTCTTCGTCTCTGTGCCATAGAGTTTCTGTGTCTTTCCACACTAATTGGAAGATTAATTGACTACTGTTAATAAAGGCTGGGCCAGGCACCATCAGGGAGGTGTGTGGGTTTTAGCCTGCACCGGTGTCAGCCCGCACTGGAATGTGGTTAACCAGTACATTGCTCTCTGGTGGTGGTGGAAACTGCTGTCAAGTTACAGCTGACTCATGCAACCCCATAGGGTTTTTCAGACCAGAGACATTTAGAAGTGGTTTGCCATTGCCTGCCTCTGTGTAGTGATCCTGGAGTTCCTTGGTGGTCCCCCATCCGAGTACTAACCATGGTTGACCGAGATCTGACGAGATCGGGCTAGCCTGGGCCATCTATTCCTCCCATTTTTTAAAAGAAACTTCCCAAATTTCTTTCCGCTCTGCATTTCATTAATTCTTTCGCAAGTGTGTCAAAGTGAATTCCCCATCACTGCATTGAACATCATGCGGGAGTTCACTCCTAATGTTTGAGGTAATTCAGTTTGCGAGCACCGCAAAGGAAGCACTATGCATTCATTCATTGTTGTCTGCTGATTGTCCTCTTGACCTCTGAGCCAGAAATAGTCTCACAACCTTGACTGGAAACGTTGGCAGCATGACGGCAAGCCTTGGGTCAAGTTGCTTCCCAAACACATTCTGATGTCAAGCATCAACCACCTCCTCTATCACAGCTAACATACCAGAAGGAGTTCTTTCTCCTGCACATTTCTTCCTGGCCTCTCAGATCAGCAGCGGAAGCTCTCGTCTTTTCAGAAGCGAGATTGTTAGCCATTTGAACGGGGCCTCATGGGTAGTGGCACCAACTCTCTGAAGCCATAACTTTAAATGTACGTGCCTCAGCCAGGTTTCTGCTTTGTCTACCTGGAGATCCAGGTGGCAGACTTGTTCCTTTCACCCAGCCTATAAATAAATAAATATATACTCTATACTATACTAATCCTACCTCATTGATTTCAATAATCTCCTTGTGCATCACAAAACTTACCTTATGGTAGCAAATCCAAAGCCGATACACTTGCTACCTGGTAACTGAGGGGGGAGGTTTATAGTTTAAAGCAAACCTAGATCCCAAAAATCACAGGAGGCCTGTCAGTCTCTAAGGCGCTCTGGACTTGAATCTAGCAGTCCCAATGCAGAACCACATACCGGTAGCTACCCTACGAAACTATCTTTATGGCTCTTGTGTCTGTGCACAAAATGCCATCAAGTAGCAGCCAACTGGTAATGACCCCATAGGGTTGTCAAGGCATGAGACTACCAGAGGTGGTTTGCCATTGCCTTCCTCTGCATGGCGACCCTTGACTTCCTTAGTGGTCTCCCATCCTAATACTAACCAGGGCCAACCCTGCTTAGCGTCTGAGATCTGACAAGATCAGGCTAGCCTGGGCCATCCACCTCAGGGCTCCACAGTTGTGTTTAGGATCATAGCCCAACTGAGCACATCCGCTGGAGAATGGCTGTGCAAGAGGAAAAAAATGTTCCAAACAATGTGCAGTCAAAACAACTGATTTCGACTACATTTCTCTGCAGATGTCATGTTTCGTTCAGATGGTGAGGGAGCTGGCCAGCAGCATGTTTCAGGAGTGCAGTAAGCACAACCACAACATAATGTGAATTGGGCTACACAGGGATTTTCAATGCGCTGCCCAATTCATACGATACGGCAACTGTGTGTATTGCACTCCCAAAATGTGTGGCTGGTGAGCTCTCATGCATGCAAACAGAAGGCAACGTAATGTCTGAAAAGGGCTCAAATGTAGGGGGAAAAGGGTATAATCAGATGCAGTAAAAATCAAGAGAAGGTGAAATATTTTATTTACTAGCTTCAAAAGCATAGGGGCAATATATATAGGTAATGTTATTTGAGTTAACATATGATGATCACTTTTCAGAAGGTAGTTAGAACATCCAGTTTGCTGTTCTTTTCTTTTTTTAAAACCTTTCCTGTACTGTTCCCATAGTTTATGGTTCGGAATCCTAGATCAGAGATGATGTGGTTCTGTCTGAAACCCAGTTCCCAACACACAGCTGATGTGGAAAGCCCCAGCCTCAAAAGTGTGATTCAGACATCCGATCTCTCCCATTTCTAATGGCCTGGACCCTTGCCTCCTCCTGTATCACTGGCATGATGGTATGGGTTGTTAGAGGGGTTTCGGTCTTGCAAAGGGAGTCGTTTTTGATGTCCGAGGTGATATAGAAAGACTTCTGAAAAGATTCTGAAGTGAAGTAGTAGATGAAAGGGTCAAAACAACAATTCAGGGTGGCAACACACAACGTGATCGGGTACAGTGTCCTCGCAAATCTCTCCAAGGAGCAGTTAGCGATGGCTTGGGAACGTACAAGAGCATACAAGAAAAGGATGGAATTGTAGGGTACGAAACAGACAATGAAGATAGCCACATGCACCACAATCATTCGGAGGACTTTGTCTTTGTTTGTGCCAATCTGGGAGAGGGTGTCGGGTTTCCGTAGAGTCCTCAGCACCAGCGACGCACAGGTGAGGTTGAGCATCAAGGGAATAATGAAGCCAACCACTTCAATAAATATTGTAATCTTGGACAGGTAGGTCTTCCAGATGCGCTTGGAAAAGCCTTCGAAACATGTTGTGCTTGTGTTGTAGGTGTTTGTGGTAGAAAACAAAGATGCTGAGATTCCGCCACTGAGGACCAGAATCCAGACACCCGCACACACAATGGCGGAATTCTTTCGCGTCCGAATGGTACGAGACCGGAACGGGTAGACAATAGCGAGGAAGCGGTCGACGCTGATGCAGGTGAGGAACAGCATGCTCCCGTAGATGTTGGTCAGGAAAGCAGTCCCTGAAATCTTGCACAAAGTGTCCCCAAACGGCCAGTGCCTGTTAAAGTTGTAGAAGATTTTGAACGGGAGAGTGAAGACAAAGAGCAAATCCGAGAATGCCAGGTTGGTCATGAAAATGGTCGTCTCGTTCCGCATTTTGATGCGAAAGCAGAACATGAACAAAGAGGCACAGTTGGTAATCAAACCCAGGATGAACACCACACTGTAGACGGCTCCATAGAGGTTGTACTTGAAGGAATCATCCGTCACGCAGGTTTGATTATTGCTGTGATTTCCCATTCCAGCTCCGCTCTATGCAAAGTCCTAGCTCGTGCAATGAACGTCACGGATTTCTCCTCTCCTTTAGAAGCGTGCACCAGTGAGACGTCCTGAATGTCTGTTGCCACATAGTTGGGGTGTGTGTGTGCTTTTCTCCTGCAGAAAACAAGGCAAAAAAAATCATTTAGAAATGTCCTCGTCATGTATAACCTGATTCAAAGACAATACAGACCACATGTTGTGTTTTGCAAATAAATATCCAATTTGCCTCAGTTCGTTTCCTCTTTTGTTTTGCCTTTCAAGGGGGAGGGTTATGTGTATTCTGCAACTCTGAGCATCTCCCCTTGGTAAACCAGGTTCTCAGCTTGGGAGTGCTACTCAACCCAGCAGGCAGCTGCGGTGGTTCGGAGTGCTTTTGCTCAACTTTGGCTGGTGTGCCAACAGCCTCTGTTCCTGGGTCAGTCAGCCACAGGGACCCATGCCTTAGTTACATCTAGACTGGACAACTGCAATGCGCTCTAGTTGGGGCTCCCCTTGCCAGACATTGGAAACAATGTTTGGGCTCCCCTTTGCCAGACATTGGAAACAAAAATCGATTCCAAAGATAGAGGAATGGCAGGTTAAAGTTAAAGAAATATATGTTTTGAAAGCTAACAACATATCAGAAAAATAGAGATACAATAAGTTTAGATGAGTTATGGTCACAAACTATAAATAAAATAGAGAATTTTATAAACAAGGGCGAGAAAGGGGAATGTGTTGTGCTCAGTCAGGACGGAACGATGAATATGAAGAAATAAGCTGTAACATAGGAATCCTGTTGTTATCTTATACGATATATAGATATATTGTATTTTAAATCATGAAGATGGTCATTTTTTCTGCTTCTTTCAGTTGCTGTTATCATTTATTGTTATTGTTGTTCTCCAATAAATTTTTTAAATTAAAAAAAAAGGGTTCAGAAGCTGCAGCTAGTGCGGACTTCCGGTGGTGCCGTTGGAGAGAGCACTCCATTTCCCCAGGTTGTCCTGGGAGAAATCCAAGTTTGCGTTATTTTTGGGGTACATAGATACCCCAATCCGACCCTTGCAAGTGGGTTGGAAAGCAGGAACTCCCTGCAGCCCGCAAACGCGGTTTGACCTCCTAGGTACTCTGAGGGGGCTTTTTTAAGCCCCTCGGAGTCCTAGACGCCGGTCCTGCGAGGGCACTAGGGAAGGACATCGCCAAAACGCAACTTTGGCAGCAAGCTCTACCCTCCACCGCCTTAATACCAACATAAGGACTACATAAAGAAAAGAACCTCACCTCTTGACACCCAAGTGAGTACAAAAGAAGTCTTCGTCTACTTACTAGAAATTTGAACAGACGGGAGGCTGATAAGAATATTTCTGGGACCCCCACCCCTCCATAATCCGAACTGAAAAAGTTTGATTTGAGTTAGTCATCGGGATTAGCGACAGGAGCCTTATCGGATCGATCAGCCTAAACCATAACAAAGAGTCGGAAGGATACCTTTTAGACTGACAAGAATTATCACCAATGAGAAGGTCCGAAGGAAGGGGAGGGTGATTTCTCTTCCTGATTTTCCGGCGAATTCCTGCCACGTTTGCAGTAAGGGAGTGCCTGGAACGGAAGACTCTCTATAACACCCTCTCTATCATTGGAACTAAAACAACAGGAAGTAGCCGCGGGACTGAATATCCGTCGCACTCGAGTTACTTTCAAATCATTCCTGAAGGAATAACCATCGAGAAGAGGCGATAGAAGGTCTGCAGCACTAGTAACTTCCTGTTTACTTCCTGATTAATCCGATCTAGAGCGACCGAAAAAACTCACTGGTATTTTAAAACTTTAAAATGCAATTTTAAAGCCAATTTCGACTCTTTTCAACCCGAAAAAATTATTAGGCTGATCTTTGAATTATCATCTTTTAACCAGCACCTTAAAGGCCCTGTCGGTGGACATGTATTTTACCAGCTTCTTTTGAATGTAAATGTCTCGACCCCGCTCTGGCTCACTACATAGCCCTGCCTATACTAAACTAAGGGACTCTTTACAAACCTCGACCATGGAAAAAAAGTTACAGGATATGCTAACTAAACAAACTGAGGCAACAAATAAACAGTTTGAACAGATGTCTGCACAGATGACACAGTTGACTTCTATGATGACAAATCTTGGTCAAGCATCCCAAGCTATTAATCAGAAGTTGGATGTGGTCACTGGAGACTTGAAAGAAGTAAAAACTCAAATGATTGTTATGAAGACAGATATGCAAGCGATGGATGTATCAATTAAGAAAGTGATGGATGAGCACAAGGACACAAAGAAAAAATTAACAAGCCAAGAAAAACAGATTGAAACAATACAAGCGGACCAGATGGCGGCAAAAAATCAAATGGCAATGATGGAGATGAGAGTGAAAGAGACCAACCTTCGTATACGCAATTTTCCAGATATGATGGGAGATAATAAAGAATCTGCAATACCAAATTTGGCCTACTTATTTCAGATAGATGAACAAGAATTAAAACAAGCCATTAATAGAATATACAGGATACCACTACCTGCTAGAATGAGAAGATCTAAGCCAAGAGATTTGATGATAGTGTTCTATGACACCAGAGTTAAAGACAAGATTATGAAGATTCATTATGAAAATCCAGTGTCAGCAGGAGACTCCTCTCTTATACTACTGAAGGATATTCCAAGGCATCTACTTTCACAGAGGAATAACTGAATAACTGTGTCTATACTGAAAGCTAATGGCATCAAATATCGTTGGATTATGCCACAAGGTTTGGCTTTCACCTATAAGGAAGTGAAAACGACAATTCTATCCCAAGCAGATGTGGGGAAATTTTTGAGAAAATATAAAATGGACCTTAAAGAATTACCTGGAGAGAAGGAGGAAGAAGAAGAGGAAGAAGAAGAGGTACAGGGTGCAGAAGGTGGTACTAAACTATAGACTTTTTATTTTGCTAAAAAATACTACATTATGGCAAAGCAATTTCTTGGAATGTAAATGGACTGAATGAGAAAACTAAAAGGGCCAGAATCTTCAAATATCTACAGAAATATAAATACTCCCTAATTTGCCTACAAGAAACCCATATAGCTTCAAAGCATAAAAAATACTTGGAGAAACAGGTGCTTGGACAAGCATTTATTGCTTCTGCTAAAACTAAAACAAAGGGAGTGGTAATCTATGCCCACCCCAGTCTCTGTCCAGAACTAGTATATAAAGACAATGAAGGAAGAATTGTAATTATCAGAACTAAAATATTGGGACAAAGGACAATAGTGGTTGGAATCTATGCACCCAATGAAGGGAAAAAATCCTTCTATGAAAAATTACATGACCTGATAACCCAGTACGCACAAGACCAAATTTTATTGATGGGCGACTTCAATGGAATTATTCTCCCATCTCTAGACAAAAAATCAAAAGCAAAAGATATCAATGATGGATGCTTGCCTAAAACTTTCTTTGCCATGGCTTCAGAATTAGAATTACAAGACATTTGGAGAACAATGAATACAACAGCTAAAGAATATACCTTTTATTCAGCAAGACACGATTCACACTCCAGAATCGATATGATATGGGCCAGTAAATCAATTTTCACGCAACTACGTAAAATTCATATTTTACCTAGAACTTTTTCTGATCACAATCCTGTTACCTTTGATTGGAACAATAAACAAGCATTTAGATGGCGAATGAACGATAAACTTTTAAAAGACAACAAGATACAAAAGGAATTACAGGTTTTAATGAAAGACTTTTTTGAAATTAACCTTAATGGGGAAACTTCTTTAAATACAGTTTGGGACGCATTCAAAGCTGTTCTGAGAGGTTTTATGATACAGAAACACTCGGCCTGGAAGAAGACTCAATTGCAATTTACAAACAACATACTTTGGAATTTACAAAATTTGGAGCAGAAATTGGTAATGGTAACACAGGAAGAAGAGAGAAGAGAAATTCAAATACAGATTTCTGCATCTAAACACCAATTAAATTTGGTAATAATGGAGGAAATGAATAAAAATCTGAAACTTGCTAAACAAAAGTATTTTGAATATGCAAATAAACCAGGAAAATTTTTAGCAACACAACTGAAGGACTCATTTCAAAAGAAGATTATAACAAAAATCCAAACTGCTAAAGGACCAGTTTATTCAACTTCAGAAATTCAGAAAGAATTTGTTTCATTTTACTCTAAGTTATATCAGAAAGAAAATACTCCAAAACAGAAAATAGATAAATTTCTAAACTCAATACAGATGAAAGCTTTGTCAATGACCCAGAGAGAATGTATTGAAGCTCCAGTAACAAGGGAAGAAATACAAGAAGCAATACTGAGACAAAAAACGGATAAAACACCTGGACCAGATGGAATTACTGCACTATTTTATAGAACATTTAGTGACAATTTAGTTGGATTTTTTGGTTCACTCTACAATGCAATTTTGGACGAGGGAACATCCCCGGAGACTTGGTCACACGCATTTATATCACTGATACCCAAAGACGGAAGAGATCCAGAAAAAACATCTAATTACAGACCTATATCGCTCTTAAATGTGGATTACAAAATTTTTGCTTCGGTCTTGGCATGTAGGATAAAGCAATTTATTAAGGATCTTATACATGAGGACCAAGCAGGTTTTATACCAGGAAGGCAAATAAAAGACAATGTAAGAATTTTACTAGATTCACTGGAATATTATGACCATAATATTCAACAAACTGCGGCTTTTGTATTTTTGGATGCAGAAAAAGCCTTTGATATGGTCTCTTGGAACTTTTTGAAACGGATTTTGGATAAATTGAATTTTGGAGATCGTTTTCAGAAAGGTATATTGGCTATTTATACCTCCCAACAAGCTAAAATTTTGGTTAATGAATCAATGTCAGATAACTGCCAAATCACGAAAGGGACTAGACAGGGATGTCCCTTGTCTCCACTTTTATTTTTGTTGGTGTTGGAACCGCTATGTGTGAAACTAAGAAGTATGGAGGACATCCGCGGGCTAAGAATTAAAAAACATGAATTTAAGTTGAGAGCATTCGCGGATGACCTACTGCTAATTTTGGAAAACCCAACACAGTCAATGAATATACTTCAGGAGACTTTGGATGATTTTGGAAAAGTATCAGGCTTTAAAGTGAATCAAGAAAAAACAAAGATAATATTTAAAAATTTATCGGAAATACAACAACAGGAATTTATATCATATACTGGCTGGGAGAAAGCTAACAAAGTTAAATACCTGGGAATTTGGATCACTGCAAAGAATAAAGATCTGTTAACCAACAATTACCTCAAGTTATGGGGTAAGATTAAAACTGATATGATTATATGGTCAAACAAAAAATTGTCATTAATGGGACGTATCTCAACGATCCAAATGAATGTCTTACCGAGGATGCTCTTCTTATTCCAAAATTTACCAATAATATCACAAACAAAATATTTTGAAACTTGGAGAAAAGACATCTCAAACTTCATCTGGCAAGGAAAAAAACCAAGGACTGCTTATAAATACTTGGTGGATCTAAAAACTAGAGGAGGTTTAGCACTGCCTAACTTTCAACTCTATGCTGAAGCGGTAGCTTTAGTATGGCTAAAAGACTGGATGAATTTGTCAAATGTACGTTTGCTAGACTTGGAAGGTTATAATAACTTAAGTGGATGGCATGGTTATTTGTGGTATGATAAAATTAAATTACAAGCAACATTCCGTAATCATATAATCAAGTCCTCTCTACTTCGTATTTGGATGAGATATAAACACATTTTGGAACCAGAAACACCGATGTGGATATCGCCCCAAGAAATGCTAACTTTGCGCCCACTTAGACCAGACAAATTTATTACTTATCAAGATCTAATTAATTGGGAAGGAAAGAAATGCTCACTAAAAGACTTTCAACTGCTTAAGGATGATTTACAATGGCTTCAATATTACCAAATCAAATCAGTTTTTGTACAAGATGCAAAAAAAGGTTTCTCTAAAGAAAAATCTCCGTTTCAAAGGATTCTACTAGACAATAATACAAAGCTGATTTCTAAAATGTATAATCTCCTTTTAACAATATACTGTGAGCAGGACACGATTAAACCAACTATGATCGATTGGGCTCAAAATGTGGGACATGATATTGTTTTAAATAAATGGGAAAGATTATGGTCTAAAGATTTAAAAGGAATAAAAGCACAGTCAGTGCGAGAAAACATCTATAAAATGATGTATAGATGGTATCTAACACCCAAGAAAATTGCAAAGATTTATAAAACGATGTCCCCTACTTGTTGGAAATGTAACAAAGAAATTGGTTCCTTTTATCACATGTGGTGGACCTGTGACAAAGCCAAAGACTTCTGGGACATGATTTATAACGAACTGAGATTAATACTACAAAAGAACATATCCAAAACACCAGAAATGATGTTATTGAGTATGATTCCTGACGACTTAGCAACACAAAGAACCTTTTTGATATATGCCACAACAGCTGCGAGACTGCGAAATGGAAAGGGCTCGAAACTCCAGAGAAAAAAGACTGGATTGTTAAAATGTTTGAAGTGGCAGAAATGGCAAAACTCACAGCTATTCTAAATGAAGAAAATGACGTTCGGTTTTTGGGGGAATGGGGGGCGTGGATGCATTATTGTGAATATGAGTTAAAATTGGGAAGAATGGAAGAATATTTTCTAATCTGATCCAGAGGATTATTTTTGATTTTTTTTTTATATTGAATAAGCATAATTATATTTACTAACAGATTATGGTTTTTTATATATGGTATCGATATTTTATCAAGATTAGATTACCTATGACGGGAGGAACTTTTTATTAAGAGGCAGATAGAGGTGATGGGGAAGTCAAAAAATTTTCCATTTCTTTTTTTCTTTTTTCTTTTCTCTTTTTTATTATATGATATGGAATTATAACAACTTTAGGTTAGAATTGAAATTCGATATTGTTATAGATGTTGTTTAATGCAATGGAAAATTTCTATCATAAAACCCAATAAAATTTATATTAAAAAAAAAATGCAGCTAGTGCAAAATGCTGAGGCTAGATTGCTAATTGGGGCTAGCTATCGGGAGCACGTGACCCTGATATTACCGCAATTACACTGGCTACTGCTCTGCCCTTGAGCCCAGTTCAAGGTATTGGTTTTGTCCTTTAAAGCCCTACATGGTTTGGGACCAGGATATCTGAAGGACCATCTTCTCCCATATGTTCCTCCTTGGAAAATAAGACTGCAGAGAAAGGCCCTCCTGATTATCACATCAATTTTTAAAATTATTTTATTATTAAGTTTATATCTTACCCCTCCCCGACCTTGGTCAGGCTTATAACCAGTATAAAAGATGCTGGTTTGGTGGTTACACAAGAAAGGGTCTTTTCAGTGGCAGCCCCATGATTATGGAACGACCTCCCCAGGGAGATGTGCCAGACCCCCTTACTGTTGATCTTTAGGAGGCAGCTGAAGACGGTTTAATTTAGGGCTGCATTTGATTAAAACAATCCTAAATTGTGTTTTAAAATTTTGGCTTTATGTTTTCAATATAATCTATTTCATATGTTTTATTAACATTGTAAGCTACCTTGAGTTCTGTTAAGGAAGATAGGTGGCTAATAAATATTTTTAAACAAATAAACAAATAATTAAAGACACAGATGATCGTGTTCAAGTTCCTGAGGGAAAAAAAAAAACAGCATCCAAGCAAACTTTTCACACTGACGGTCCAAAGATTACACTTAAATGTCCATGGGCAATAATACCCTGTCAAATCTCAGAGGCAGCTGAATAAATATTGGAAGAGTAAAAGAGCAGGGGTTTCAGCCTCTCTCATTTGTTATGAGGGCCAGATATGACATAAATGTCACTTGGCTGGGCCAGGCCATATGTACCATAAAATTTAATGGCAGGTACCAGAAATACAAACTTTATAGAAGAAAATATCCTTTCAAGCATGTTTGTATTTTAAGTAAAAAATAAAGTGAAAAACTTTGCCTGTATAGCCCCTTCCCAGAACTAGAAGAACTTAAGTAAAATAATCAAAACTATGCATATGTGATTAATGTGCATAATTTATACAGAACACAGCTTCCAACTTTCTGAGTACAGAATCTACCAGATCAGAAATGCAGGTTCCAACATCAGTCCTTCCAATCTTCCCCCAAAGCAAAGTAGAGACAAAATCAAGACAGGGGTTTACTAGGGACGAGTAGCAGAAAATAGATAATGTTTAGGATTGCCAACCTCTAGGTGGTGGCTGGAGATCTCCTGCTATTACAACTGGTCTCCAGCCAATAAAGATCAGTTCACCTGGAGAAAATGGCTGCTTTGGCAATTGGACTCTATGGCATTGAAGTCCCTCCCCTCCCCAACCCCGCAGTCCCCAGGCTCTGCCCCAAAAAACTCCCGCCAGTGGCGAAGAGGGACCTGGGCAACCCTAATAATGTTGCCAATAAAAAGGGACAGAGTTCAAGAAAGTGAGCAATCCTGAGCTGTTCAAGACCCAGTTCTGGAGCCCAGGGCTACTTGAAAGGTTTATAATCCCAAAACCAAGCAGGAACATGCAAATCTGACTTATTCTGAGTTGGAAGAAAAAAGAGGGGAATAGAACCCAACCTGGAAAACAGAAGTGGGTACCCAAGGTTGGGTGGGATGAGAAAAAATATAAATAATGAAAGCATATAATTTATTAGAAGCCCTATATAAGAATTAAAATTATTTTTAAAATGTTAAAATAGCACAGTGGCATTTCTTAAGGTTGATGTCTGTCACCACAAGCCAAACGTGTTTCGGCCTATGTGGCCTTCCTCAATGGTCTATTTAAATCATATAAAAACACGCACACACATTACAAATATATTTACATGTACAGGCAATGTACAGCAGACCAGGCATGTAATAGGTAGTATATATTACCAATTACACCAACATCTGGTGGTATTGTCTTAGGTTTTTATGCTGGGCTGTATACGTCTCCCGCATAAATTGTGTGCAAGTATCAACCTATTCTGAGTTGGCCCGCTGGTCTATCGAGGACACCATTGACTAGCAGCCATTCTCCGGGGTCTCAGGCTGACGGCTAAGGGAAGACATGAGAGAGGTCTATAAAATCATGCATGGTTTGGAGAGAGTGGACAGGGAGACGTTTTTCTCATAACACTAGCACGCGAGGTCATCTGCTGAAGCTGGAGGGTGACACATCCAAAACAGATAAAAGGAAGTATTTTTTCACACAACGCATAGTTACATTGTGGAACTCCCTGCCCCAGGATGTGGTGATGGCTGCCAACTTGGAAGGCTTTAAGAGGGGAGTGGAGATGTTCATGGAGGAGAGGGCTATCCATGGCTACTAGTAAAAATTAATACTAGTCATGATGCATACCTATTCTAGTATCAGAGGAGCGTGCCTGTTATATTAGGTGCATTGGAACACAGGCAGGATGGTGCTGCTGCAATCGTCTTGTTTGGGGGCTTCCTAGAGGCACCTGGTTGGCCACTGTGTGAACAGACTGCTGGACTTGATGGACCTTGGTCTGATCCAGCAGGGCTTCTCTTATGTTCTTATGTTGCAATCTGCCTCTCAAGCCCTCCTGTCTGTGCCCCCCACCCTTCAGAGGTGAGCTGGGGAGGGCGACTAGAAACAAGGGCTTGGGGGGGGGAGATTGGCGCCTTTGACGGACAGGAGGCTGTCCCGCCCCTGAAGGGGAAAACCGCCACTCAGCTGAGCTCCAGCATCCAATCAGCTTTGGGAATGGGGATGAGGGGCAGTTGAGATTTGCCTGGGGGTGGGGGGAGAGGGCAGGGAGAGCTCAGGGCTGGCCCAGGGAAAAGGGCAGGCAGGGAGAAGGGGAGCTCAGCCGGGCAGCGCCCTTTAGCTCTATCTCTGGGATTATTAGGCCTGTCTCTGGGGATGAGCAGACCTCGTACAATTTTTGGGGAAAGGGCAGGCTGGTGTGTGTGTGTGTGTGGGGGGGAAATCCTGCGCGTGAGAGAGGATCGAACCCAGCGGCGAGCCGGCAGGAGCCTGTCTTGTGCCCGAAAGCTTCAAAGAAACCCCTAGCTACTCTCCGAAGCCATAACTGGTTTAGATTTATGTGCCACAGCCAGGGTTCTCCTCTGTCTGCCCGGGGATCCGTGGGGCTGATTTGTGCCGTGGACCCGCCCTGCAAATAAATAAATACAACTTCTTGACCGTGGGCCAGTTGCAGTTCTCTCAGGACTCTCCCAGCCCACGCGGAGGCCGGCAATGGCAAACCACCTCCGAACGTCTCTTGCCTTTATATAAATATTTGTATTGATTTTCAGTAATACATAGGGGTACAGAAGGGAAAAAAAGGAAAAGGAAAAAAAAACATTACATAAATATTGTTCAACATTGATATGCCTAGTACTACTCCCTTGTAGAATATAGTGATACATTAACTTACTAGCAGAGTGGATTTGATCTCCAATTTAATCCTGCTGTAGCTCACAGTTTAATTGTTATTTTTTGGTTTTAATATATTCATAGAAAGATTTCCATTTGTCTCTATTTTGTTTTTGAGTATCCTTTTGTAATGTTTCAGTTAATTGCGAACGTCTCTTGCCTTGAAAACCTCATGGAGGTTGCCATGTCGGCTGTGACTTGATGGCACGCGCGCACACCACCTTTCGACCCCCCCCCCCCAATGAGTCTTGCCTGCCTAGTTTGTGTTCCTTTAGGCGCCAGGACAAAACATATCTTTTTACCCAGGCTAATAAATAAAGGTTGAATAGTCTGCTCTGTTGTATGGACCTTATATTGGTGCTGTTTAATGGCCTGTGTTTTATACTGTGGTTTTTAATCCTAAGCCACCTGAAGAGGCAGCATAGAAATATTCTAAATAAATGTAACAATAAACAATATGGACTCTGTGTTGGGTGGAGGTCTCCCTACAGTCCCCCCACCCACCTCCACCACTGATAACAAAATTCTTGCTAACTAAAAGCCATACACGGGCGTGCTACAGAAAATGCTTGATGTAGATGAAAAGCCAGGGGAAACCAGGCCAGGTGGAGGGAGACCCCAGCTCAGCTAGGCCTCAGTGGAGCCCGGTTGCTAAGTGACGGGGACACGCCCTCCTTTGTGACATCGCCCCCTGCTGGAGCTCTGGGCCGGGGGTCGGTTGGGGAGCTCTGTGGGTTGGAGAGAGGCGGTGGAGGTGGTGGTGTTTTTGATTGCAGGGAGGGTTTTGATTGGTTGTTGTTGGTTTGTTGTTTGGAGTGTTTTTCTTGTTTGGTTTGGTTTATTTATTAAATAGTGATAGGTTTGTTCGTTCGTTCTATATAGAGTTGTTTTGTATTTTAAAAGTTAATAGAGTTAGGTGTTTGTTTATCTTCTAAATAGGTTTTTTCAGAATTTTCCATAGTATATAAGTGTTTTAGTGTTTTCCATAGTATATAGGTATTTTTAGTGTTTTAAGTTTTCATTATATAGTTTTTTCATTTTAAAATTTTCATATTAGGAGTGTTTTATTGGTTGTTCTTATTGGTTGTGTTTATTGCTATTGTTTAGAGTCAGGGTTTTTTTTTAGATAGCGTAGTGTTGTGCCTAGGGAAGATGCTGAACAGACACCGCAACACGTAAGTACGGTTTCTGCATTCTGTTAGATGGTATCATTGTCATGCTGGCCTCCCCTTGCCTCCCCCTGCCTCCCCCTGCCCTCCCTCCCCCTTTCTTCCCTTCCCCCTGCTCCCTTTTCGGGCCATACCAGATTTTATCTTTAACCTTTCCTCATATGTCCTAATAGTTTGGTCCATCCCCCATCCCCGATCTGTCCTGGTCCCTGTGTTGTTCAATATCTATAAAAGATTTGGATGAAGGAATAGAGGGGATACTTATTAAATTTGCAGAGGATACCAAATTGGGAGGGGTGGCAATATAGTTGTTGTTGGTTTGTTCTTTTGGGGTGTTTTCCTGTTTGGCTTGTAAATAAGATAGTGGTGGTGGTAGGTTTGTTTGCTTTGAAATTTTCTTAAGAGTTCTTGTTTGTTTTATTCTGTACAAAGTTGTTTTGCATTTTTAAAAGTTTTAATAGGAGAGATAGGTTAGTTTGTTTTGCTGTGCATTCCTGGGGGGGCGAGTCCTCTTAGGACTCTCACAGCAGTCACAAACTCCTCTGAGGGAAGCTACCCTCAACCATTCTCCTTCACGGGGAGAGTGGAGAATACTGGCCTGCCTGGCAGGGCTGTTGTTAGGATGACTGTGACTGTGAAGCGCTTTGCACACGGAAAGTGCTGTCTCAGTCTTCTTATTGACTAAATGGTAAAAGAGAGTCTCAACAAGCCCCAGACTTTCACTAGTATCTAGGAACATGCCTCAAAGGCGAGCGATACGCTCTGCCGGAAACTAGCAGGCAACTATGAAAGGCTTCCCACTGCTGCCCTTGACCCCGGGTGTGTGGAAAACCTGCCCCGCAGTGAAGAGACAGCACCTCGCACAATTAGATGGACCCCAAAGCCCCCAGCCAAGAGATTCCAGCCAATCCCCATCAGATGCCCACTCTAATTCATCCTGAGGACACAAATCTGTGCCAAGAACGCAGGGCAAGCGGATGGGGGGCGAGAGGAGACTGCAAGGCCCGCTCTTCACCTCTGTGCTCTCTTTTAGGCTCCAACGCCTGAGGGCCATTTTCAGTCATGGGAAAGTCGCTCCTATGGCCCCAGAAGGCCAGCGGCAGGAGGCTGCAGGTAAGGGGAAGCTCCAGGGGTCATGTGGCATTTCTGGCACTCAGGAATAGAGGGTGAGCCCGTCAGGGACGAACGTCCCCTGTTTGACGCTCAGGAATAGAGGGTGAGCCCGTCAGGGATAACCTTCAGATTGCATTGAGCAATGCAATCAGCTGCCAAAGAAGGTTGCAGCTGCCTGTTGACCAGACGCCGACTCACAGCTGATACCCTGACTGGCTGTGAGTCGGCTTCTTATCAACTCACCCCCCTCAGCAAAAGAGCTCCCCAGTGAGGTTGCAGCAAGGAGCTCTTCACTCCTGGCCGAGCTAGGCAAGGACAGAAGCAATGCTTTGGATCTCTGCATTGCAAAAGGAGCAGGGAAAATCGGCAGTTGTGATTGGGCATCCCTAGTCCCCACCCAGTTGGGAAGGCCTTGAGTCTGACTCCAGCTCTTCCTTTTGCCAGCCCCAGCAGCCCGGCCTCGCCTGTTTTTCCGTTTGTGTCAGCAGGCTGTGCCGGGGAAGCGCTGGGGGCTGCCACGTACTGCAAGGGCGACCCAGCTGGGGCCCGCTCTGCTGCTCTTTACGGTGCTCCCCCCTCGAGCCACTGAAACAGTTTTCGGAGCATGGCCCCACTGGCTTTTGCTGCAGTGCAGTGGGCCGATGCTCCAGACGAATTAAGCAGCTCCAGGGCCGGGTTTTATTTTATTTTAATCTTATTTATGCCCCCACTCTTTTCCAACCAAGTTGGGCTCAGGGCAGCTTCCAACAGACCATATATTTGGGGAGGGGATCCTTCCTGGGCCAGAATAAACTCTTGTTGCTTCATGAGTAGTTAAAGGGGGGGGGGATGCAAAAACAGCAAAGAGAACCACATTCCAGAGAAGCCATGGGAACCTTATGTTTGTCCCCTGGCTGCTGGGGAAGATAAGGTTCATGTTGCAGAACCCCACCTAGCAGGTCCCCGGAAGTAGCGATGGAATCCCCGGCCATCACCCTCTGAGTCCTGTGGGGCAAGAGGGGCTGGAATCACCCACAGCCACAAGGTGATCTGAACGACCCCAGAGTGAGGTATATCGTGCCCAAAGCCCCAACAGGTCCCATGGGACTGGCTGAGAGGCTTTCCCCCTGCCAACCTCCGGGTGATCACCCCAGGGCCATTAAAGCAGTCTCTGGAAACCAGTTGCCAGTCTGGACGCCAGACTGAAAGGGCTCAGGGGGAAGAAACCTGGGATGGTGGAAGGAAACACAAATCCCACCCAGTATTCTCCGGGTCTTCTCTCTGCAGCACCGACGCAGCCCACAAGAACGGCCCCTGATTTGTGGCCAGCTACCTAAGTGGAAGCAATAAGGTAAACTCCTCACAGCAAAGGTCCTCCTCCAGAGACCTCCTCCTCCTTCCACTGCCTCCCCAGGCCCCAGGCATCACAAAGGGACCCATTTCGTTCCACTCCCTTCTGAATTTTCTCGCTCGAGTAACAGAAGGTTCCAGGTCCCAAAGAACGGCTTGGGATTTAGGTGGTCTGCCATAAATACCTTGCACTAGCTGGCAGCTTCCCTGAAAGAGGAGGTTTGCATGACTGAGAATTCGTTACCCACAGTCCCAGTCCTCCGGGTTTCGAAAGCGTTACTGCTGGCCCATGAGCATCTCTTGGAGGAGCCTTCACTTCCATATGGCCTGTCTGTAAAGGGTGCCTTGTACTCTGATCGTCTTTCGCAGCATTACCCAGAGGTTGGATGACCTTACACTTACAAGCAATCCTGACTGGGCCAGGCTGACCTTCCAGACAACAGTGGCCATGACCTCTTTCAGTCCCAGTCTTCTTCAACACCTCCTTGAGAATGGGGACTGGTTCATTCCAAGGAGATTTACTACTTCTCAGCACTGGTCTGGGCAAAGGGGGGGGTCTTTATTCCCCTCCTTGTCCAGGAAGGCTGGGTGGCATGGGGCAGGACACTAGGAGCCACCCATGGGAATACTCTGGGCAGTGATGTGAAGAGAGAATTTCATTCTCTCTCTCTCTCTGCCTTAGGAAGGCCACAGCTCAATGGTCAGTCTTTTATTCCTTCATGAATTCCGTGTACCCTCCAAGTGCCTGGTCCTGACTAGCAAGTAGAGAAAGGATGAGTCCCTGCCTCAGGGAGTTTCAGGTCTCTGTTTTGAAAGGGGATGAGGAAGGGGACAGAGGGAAGGCGGGACCCAGGCTATCCAGAGAGAGAGGTGCCAGAGCGGTTCCATGTCCGTGGCTTCAGTTGAGGCAGGGCACGAGAGGACTAAAAGGGTGGCTTCTTGATTTCAGGTGTTCTGGGACCACCTCACCCTCAAACAGAGGGATACCTTCGCGGAGGCAGCCTGGGAGAACGTCTTGCACCTGGCCCACAAGTGGGTGAGGGAGGAAAGCCTCTTCCTCCTGTATTTCCTCCTGGGCTGGGCACAGCAACTATTGGAAGAGGAACAGGTGAGCAGCTGGGTGAAGTAAGTATGACAGGGCACAGCGTGGGGATGGGGGCAAACATCCCAGCTGTTTGCTGAGAGAAAGAGGACTTGAATCATTTAAGGCATTTCCCCCTTCTCCAGGAAGATGACATGAGGATAAACCTCTCTGCCCTCCTCTATAAGTTGTGGAAGGGCAGGGAGATTCCCAGTGAAATTGGGGCACTCCTGCCAAGGACAGGTAAGGCCAGTTTCCATGGGAATGTGGGTGGGGAAGCAGGTGGGTCCTCGGAGCCACAAAAGGAGCCAAAGCTGCTCCTGCTCCACACTAAGGCCCATCCTCTGTCGCCTCAGCTGGTGCCTGAGTAGCCCAAGAGCCCCTCTGGCTGAAATCCAGCTGAAAGAGACCACGCAAGATGCAGTTGGGTCTTGAAATGTCAGCCTTTCTGCAGGCCAATGTGGGCTCCTTCTGAGAAAGCCCCTTTGTACAAATTGTAGGTTTACCTGCCCGGTTTGGGAGCCCACCTTGGAACCCACAGTCCAGAAGCAATTCTTCCATGTATTTCAGATGTGTAGTCAAATCCTGGACAGAGGGTTGCCAGCTCTGGGGTGGGAAATGCCTGAAGATTTTGGGGTGGAACCTGGGGAGGGCAGGGTTTGGGAAGGAAAGGGACCTCAGCAGGGTATTATGCCATATAGTCCACCTTCCAAAGCAGCCATTTTCTCCAGGGGAACTGATGTTGATTGTCTGGAGATCAACTGTAATAGCAGCAGATCTCCAAGTACCCCCTGGAGGCTGGCAACCCTAACTGGACAGCCAACACAAAGAGATGTCTGTCTGTCTTCTCTCCCTTCCAGACAACCTTGAATAGATGCAGAAGGGAGATGAGCACAAGCTGAAAGTAGCCTGATTACCCTATCCAAAGAACAGAAGAGAGAAAGGTGAAGAAGACCAGGCAAAAGCATTTGCAGAACAACCATGGCAATTTATATGTGCCAATCCAATAAAACCCTTCCCTTTTGCACAATCCCTGTGTGGCGGAGAATTGCTTTTAAGCTAAATATCCAATTCATGTTACCCACAACCCACATGTTATTTCTCCAGCATGGCAAGTTCAGAGCAAACTAACCCAGCCTAGTGAATTGTTGGCTGACCTAGAGAGAGAGGTGGGGGGGGGGGCTGCCATTAACGTTGCCAACTCTCGATCGGGGAATTCCTGGAGTTTTGAAGGTGGTGCCTAGGTCAGGTGGAGTTTGGGCAGGGGAGAGAGCTTGTTGGGATGTGATGCTGTGGATTCCACCCTCTGAAGTCCTCCAAGGGAACTGTTCTCTGAAGTCCGGAGACTGGTTGTCATTCCAGGAGACCTCCATGACCCACCTAAAAGGGGTGTAACCCTGCTTCCAGTATTCCCTGCCCATCTCAGAGGAACAGCCCAAATAAGGCCAAACTGTCACACATGTCCTCAGGATATTGTCCCAATGAAATGTCCACAACCCTTTGTGGTTGTTGGTTTCCCTTGATCCCTTGAAGATAGCAATAGACAAGAATGCTCAGGTTGGCTGAGAGGGTAGATGTCAGGCTGGTTCTGCCCTCAAAAGATACATGCATTTGAAATTAGAGATCTCTGACTGTAACTTTACAGTGGTGGTGGAAAGTGCCATCAAGTCACAGCTGACTTATGGCGGCCTTGTAGGGTTTTCAAGGCAAGAGACATTTGGAGGTTGTTTGCCATTGCCTGTCTCCATGTCTTGCCCTAGTATTCCTTGGAGATCTCCCATCCAAATACTTGCCAGGGTTGAGGCTGACAGTGTATGACTGGCCCAAAGTCACCCAACAAGTTTCCATGGCAGAGTGGGGTTTCAAACCTGGTTTTCCCAGATCCTAGTTTGATACATTATCCACTACACCGGGGTGGGGAACCTTTTTTCCACCAAGGGCCATTTGGATATTTATAACATCATTCATGGGCATTACAAAATTATCAACTTAAAAATTAGCCCCAAGCAGGCAGCTGTCCCATATGACCCCCCCCCCCTGGTGCGGGCAAACAGGCAGGCATCCAGCCAGTGGCGCACTCGCCCACCTGGTGGCACAGGGTGGTCTGTTGCACCAGCCAGATGTAGCCGTCCAGCCACACACTGGAGTTGCTCCTGCTCCGCATGGTTGGGGCCGGATTCTACAGCCGGCTCCTGCTACCTCCGCCTGCAGGGGTGAAAAGAGGACACACTGGCTAAGAACTCGTCGTCCCCCCCCTGCGCATTCTGGCCCTGCCCCCTTTAACCCCTCCATTGTCGCCACTTCCGCCCCCAGCCCTCTTGTAGTACAGAGGGAATACGTTTCTCCGCGGCCCAAGTAGGAAAGGGTTAACACAGTTTCTTGGGCGGTCCTAGCAGCTCCATAGCTAACGACTCTTCTGCAAGGGGGGGAAGGTTCCTTTTCTCAGCAAAACAAACTCACATCCGCCTTGAATAGAGGCTATTCATGTCCACAGGAGGGGGCGGATCACCAGTCTTGGATCCTTCTGAGCTAGAGATCTGCCAGGACCCACAAAGGGCCAGACCAAATGATTTCACATGCCTTAAACGGCCCCCAGGCCTGACGTTCCCCACCCCTGCACTACACCATGACTTCTGCATAGCTGGACTCCAACCTTATGGGGATTTGCTTGTTTCTCTTGATGCCCCACTTTACAAAAGGGATTGCAAAGTGAGGACTGGAAGTCCACTTGTATGACCTTGCAATTCTGCTTGCAAAAGCCGCTGGACGGCATCTCTTTTGATCAAGGGTGCTCTGCAGAGTAACAGAAGCAAAAATGAGTCACTGCCCCAAGAAGATGACCGTGGGATCTTTCTTGGCTATGTGACAAGGGACTTCAGAGATGGACCCGGACAATTTGCTTTTGTCCTCCTTTTAAATTTTTTTGGAGCATCTGCCTGGTGAAGAATTCTGCAAATCATGATAGCTCACACAATGTCTTGTGTGCTTTGAGTTGGCCTCATAAAAAGGTATTGCATGGTTTTGCTTCTTTTGACCCTAGGAGCTGACATCGTTTGTGGAGACAGAGATGGAAAGGTGCTGGGAGGAACGCAGGTAGAACTTCCCTAACTTATGGCATATCAAAAGGTTGAAAGGAAAACAGCCAACTCAAAAGACATTTGTCTGCCTCGTGAATTGTGGGATGTTTAGCCTCGCTGGAGGCAGACGGCTCAGTAGTTCTTTACAAGGCAGAAATCCAGATAGTCTACCCAAATGGTCTGTCCTGCCGAACCAGAGAAGCAGAATGATCCAGATGTGTACCTGCATTCCTGTCTCTGGGGTCAGTACAAGCTTAAAGACAAAGACACCAGAGGAGGGAGGGAGAACTGGCCTGCTGAAGTCCTTGAGAGCATAATAAGCCCTGGAGGGGGAGATTTTATGGAGGAATATTTTATTTGTGTGAGGGGATTCCCATTTGTCCTCTCCCCTTACAATATTTCATGGGTACCCAGCTTGTTTACACCAAATCGCAAAACCGTGATTTTCCAAAAGACTTCAGTAACCATCAATCCCAAATTTATAATATCCCACAGTGCCCCTTAGATTACATGACAGGACCATCCTGCATTTTTCCATGCAAACTGTGCCATACCCCAAACGTAGAGCAAATTTAGCCACAGTCCCCATTTCAACAAGTTTGAGAATGACTGTGCTTAACCCCCGGGGGCAGAAGGATCTCAACAGCTTTGCACTGTGTTATCCTTCTGCGTAAGGGTGCCGCGTGGTTGCTGGTGTCCTGTAGAAAACACCAGGAAGCCACGGATCACATGCACGCCTTGTCAAGGTGGCAGGTTCACCCTATCTTGTTGGCTGGCAGGCCTTGATCCCAAAGTACGTGGGATGTCCAGAGTCACTGGCACACTTTATATCTTGCATTTGGGTTTATTTGCCAGAGCAACAAAGGCCCATCAAGGGCAAGGAAGCATGGCCAGGGGTTCTTCTCCGAGTGTTTTGGTTCCTTCTTTTTATTCAGAAAATTCTAAGCAGGAATGGGACCGTCACTGTGGCCCTACCCTTCCTGCCTGCCAGGGAAGCTACGTCCTTGGGGGGTGAGACTAAAGTTGCCACCATCCAGACAGCTGCGCTCAGTAGCAGTGCCAATGAATTTCACACACTGTTTTGCAAACAATATTTACCATATAAGCGAGCTGTCAGAGCCACTTTCCAGAGGAACAGACTCTTTCATTTAAAGAATTATGTCCCTCTTGCCAGCGCAATGTCAATATTGCCAGCCCTGGCATTCATCTCCCTTCAGGGCAGGCGGGCAAGAGTTGTCTCATCGCTGCTGCTTATCTTAGATTATCATCCTGAGCATTGAAACTTGACTACTGTGACAAAGCCGTGAGGTCAAGGAATGAGTCAGTGGATGGTACAGAAAATTGAGTGGTTATCTAAAGGAAGGTTCATTCGGTGCCCTTTAGCAAGAAGTCCATCACTCATTGCTCTCCCCGCTATGTCGGCTTTAGATTTTCTTAGCTGTCCCTAACAGGAACTCCAAGAGTTTACATTTTTACGGCTGACTGTCAGAGCCAGTCTAGGATTGTGGGCAGCGGCTCCCCAATGCAGCCTGGAGTGTGTCTTTCTAGCCCAGGGCCTGTGAGGTCAGTGGCTGACACTGGAGCAGGCAGAAGGTATCACGGCTGCCGAGAGCCACCAAAGGCCCCAGAGAAATATTCCTCCTGCCTCCCCCCATATGTCTCTGATCCAAACCAAGTATCATAACAAAACAAATCATTTTGCTTGCTGCTACCATGAATCTATAGCAATAAAAGAATCAGCCTATCTATCCATCTGTTCATTTATGGCAGGCCTAACTCATCAGAAAATAAAGCTAGAAGACTAAAAAACTGGCCACTATCTTCAAGAAGATTGTGGGAGGGCCAGGGCCAAAACTGAAAGGCATGGGAATATCCTGGCCCAGGTGAGACATTCCCCCATGCTGTTTGCAATGGAAGCTAAGGGTCTCTGTTTGTGGCAGGCATAGCTTATCTCAAAATAAAGCTACATCTTTGAAAACTGGCCACCAGCCCAAAAGGATTATGGAAGTTGCAGTGCCTAAACTGAAGGGAATTTGAACATCCTGACCCAGGTTATCTTCACGATAGACAACATGTAATAAGAAAGCTTTGAAGCAACCTGTCAACACTCAGATCCCCAATCTATCATAGAAGTTGCTGGGTGACACACTCTCAGCCAGACCTACCTCACAGGGTTGTTGTGAGGATAAAATGGGGGACAGGAGAACAATGCAGCTTTGGGTCCCCACTAGGGAGAAAGACCGGTTATGACATTTGTTATTGCTCTATTACCATGCATGTAAAAGGTGGAGGAGGGAGGAGAAAGAATCTTTTTACTATTATGTTAAATCATGGGGAAATATTACACACACACCCTTCTGTTCAAAATATGAACAAATGTTTGCTACTATACTACTAAGTACATTCTGTTGCCAAGCAGGATAGGGATGAGAAAGAGTTGAGACCTTAAAAATAAATGGGAGGGCATGGATAAATTATGTAGCAAAAGAGAGAAATGAATAAGAAAAGAGTGGGAAAGAAATTAAGGAAAATAGAGAGAAATGTTGTTTTATCTTGCTGCAACATGCTAACTACCACTTGGCTTCAGTCTTGCAGATCAGCGAGTCTAGCCAATAGCCAGAGCGTAGGGTTGTGCAAAATAATTTTTGGTAAATTTTGGGTTTGGGTTTATTGGCCCCATTGCAAAAATTCACGACTCTTTGGAGAGGAAGTGCCCATTACAGACTGTAAAAAGTCTTTTAAAAATTCTCCTGGGGGCATTTTTAAAAGTAGAGTTATCAAATTTCCAGCATAGCTTCAAGGGACTCTCCTTGCACGAACCCCAAAGTTTGGTAACGTTTGGGACAGGGGGTCTGATTTTATGGGGTCCGGAAGTATGGTAAAGTATACAGTGCTTCTCTATGGAGGAGGGGGGCAACCCCTTCCAGACTCCATAAAGTCAGACCCCTGACCCAATCTTCCCCAAACTTTGGGGTTCGTGCCAGGAGAGCCCCTTGAAGCTACTCTGAAAATTTGGGAACTCTAACTCCAAAAATGCCTCCCCAAAGCATATTAAAAAAAATTCCCATAGGGAAAGCAGAAGCCGAAAAAAACCAAATACCTATTCGGCTGATTTGGCAATCAGCTATTCAGCTTTGCCAATTATTCCCAGGTTTTGGTATTCGGGTTTATTTTCGGTTCAGGTTTATCGATATGCACAGCCCTACCAGAGCGCCTTTTCCTGTGCTCAGACTCCCCTGTGCCCCAAGTGGCTTCAGCCAGAACTGCACCAAAGGGAAAATCACTGGATGCAGCTGGAGGCTGGCTTTAGGGCCCTCCAGCTGACTCCCCCCCCCCAAATTTTGTCTCCCTCCCCCAGCAGCCCTGGCAGGTATCGCTCTGTTAGTTGTCCAGCCAGTGGCAGAAGGGCAGGTTCCTGCTGTAGTAGGCATTGCATAGTGGTTAGATTCAGACTAGGACCTGGGAGACCCAGATTCCAATCCTGTTCTGCCATGAAGCTTATTGGGTGTCCGTATTCCAGTTTACCTCTCACAGTCTAATCAACCTCACAGGGTGATTGTGAGGCTAAAGGGGAGGATGGTAGTACTACACAGGCTGCCCTGTACTGCTTGGGGAAAGGGTGGGTTAAAATGTACCTAATATACACACAGAGCCAGTATAGTGTAAGACTTTCATGGATTTAGGATCTGCTTAGGATTGCACTGTTATTTTTCTCCCAGTGGGGACCCAAAGCTGCTTCCAATGTCGTTGCCCAGTCCTTCATTTTATCCCAACAATAACCCTGTGAGGTAGGTTAGACTGTGTGTGACTGACCACGGTCACCCAGCAAGCTTCCGTGGTAGAGTGCAGATTAGAGCCTGGGCCATCCAGATCCTAGTCTAACAATCTAACCACTACATCACACTGGCTGTCTTGTGGTTAGGGAAGTAACATGGAGATGGAATGGGTGGGGGGAAACAGTTCAAGGTCCTCTGAGGCACGGCTATTAGAAGGCAAATATCTGCAGCATGTTAAAAAAGGCATTCCAGCTGCTTGTTTCCTGTGTATTATGTGCTCTAACATCTGACAAGGTATGTAAAGCAGCAAAGAGGATTTGACAGATGGAACTATTAGCTCGGAGTCACATCAGCAAGCAGCCCACTTCCAAGGCCCATTTAAATTGCAAAGCACTTAGCGATTCAGGACACAAGCGCTCCCTCAAAATCGCTCACAGTCTTTCATGCATGGCTGTTTCACTTGTGGTCACTCGGGTCTTTGTGTTGATTATGCATACTGTTTCTGACCGTCAGAGGTCGCGGTCAGAGGTCGCCTCGCGCTCCCCCTGCGTTTTGCCTGCATTTTCAAATTTGAGATAAAACAGGTCTCTGAAAATGCGGGCAAAACGCATGGAAACGGAGGGGGAGAGAGAGGCGACTTCTGATGGTCGGAAACAGCATGCATACTCAACACAAAGACCCAAAGTCTTTGGAGGGGAGAAGAAGAAGAGTTGGTTTTTATATGCCGATTTTATCAGCCTTTTAAGGAGAATCAAACCGGCTTACAATCTCCTTCCCTACTTCTCTCGACAACAGACACCTTGTAAGGTAGGTGAGGCTGAGAGAGCAGATGCAGAAATCTGCATAATTAATTGAGGTTGTACAATTTCCTTATAAAAAGCATCTCAGACTTTTTTATTTAAATAATTTATAATCCATCTTTCCCTGTGACTGACTCAACATGCCTGATTCCGTTTACTGGTTATATTTTACCCTCCCTTCGCCAAGAAGCAGAGAGTGGCACTCATTATTTCTCGTCCCCTTTTATCTTCCTGACAATCCTGTGAGGTAGGCTAGATTGAGAGAGTGACGCATCAGCTTTATGACTGACCATGGACTTGAATCCAGGTCTTCCCAGGTCTGTCTCCATCATCCCTGGCTTTCACAGTTTTGTCACGTGATACTGTCAATTTTGAGATTTTATTTTTACAATCTGAAATTAGTAATGTTGCCAGGATCTGTCCTAGAGATTTTAGGACTGTTATTTTTATTAGCAGAGTTTCAATACATTTTTAAACACTACACATGGCAAAGAAAAATAAAATCCCATTTGCAAGTATTCAGTTTGGAAGTGGTCTTTTATCTGACTTCTGTTTGTTTTGATGTGACAACTGAAATTAAAGGCATCGTTCCAACATAGAGCACAACAGAAGAGAAGGTATCTTTTTACAAGTAATGCCTACTCTATTAGCATTAAGAAAGCTCTGTTTGATCTCTCTGGCTAGCAGTCCTTCCTCTAAGGCTGAAATTCATGCCAAATGGAAAAGTCTTGCCAAGAAAGCAAGAATCAGAATTCTCTGGGTTATCTAAATGAACCCTACAGAGGCATCAGCATGTAAATAAGAGACGGCAACAGAATCACCCGTTATTTACATGCATGCAAACATTTCTCTGGATGACATTCTAAAGTATTATCACTGGACACGAACGCAAAACCTTTGGGTTGGCTCCAAAGAATTATGAGCAGAAAGAACACAGATGGACCATGGGTCTGATCCAGCGGGCTCTTCTTATGTTGTTATTTCCCTACAACTACACTTAGAACTGCAGCCTAATAAAAGTTCAACCAAATGCTTTTGCGAACAACTGCCTGGGGAGGCTGAGATTGAAGAAAGTGGGACGGGGACAACGGGTTCGTGTTTGGGGACGTTCATATGGATGTAAAATTTCTGGAGATGTTGAAGTCATGGAAAATAACCAGGTATTTTCCTGAGGTTTTTGTTCCTGGAACTCCCCCCCACTGCCAAATTTGGGAGTGAAGTGAAATATATTAATACTTACTTTCCTATCAACCCTAACCCTATTTTACTGCTCTAACAACATAAAATGCATCAAGATGAATTAGCTGACATATAAAATTGTACTATTCAGTATTTTTAAGACACTGAAAATATTATTGCCTTAATTTTCTACAAGCAAAACTGCAAGAGAAACAGGGAGAGGGAGAGAACTACAAATAGTTGCCCCCGTGCCACATGTATCTTAGTTTTTCTCTTGAAAGGTACAGGGGGGAAACCAAAAGTAACAGAAAACACAGATTTTGTAGGAAAGGAAAAGAAGCGCATTGTTTAGGCACAAACTGTTTCATGCAGTCATAGAAGGGCTAGCAGCACATCAGGGTATCCAGTTAAACTTTGTAACATGGGAAACACTGATCTCTTCAGTCGTCTATAATCATCACACACATTATAACATGCATATTCCAAACAGCCACAGACTTCACGGAATGGGACTTTACTGCTTCCCCTTCCTGCTACAGCTCATGGATAGGGCTGCCAGGTCCCCCCTCTCCTCCGGTGGGAGCTTTTGGGGCAGAGTTCAGGGGAACGCGCGTGCGCGCGGCGGTGTGCGGGTGCGACACTTCCAGTTTACAACCGGAAGTGCCGCCTCGCGAGGGGCCTTATGCCACTCAAACTCTTAGTTTGAGTGGTAAAGGGGCACTTGCGATGCGGCACTTCCGGGTGTAAACGCATTGCAAGGGGCCTTTTACAACCGGAAGTGACATGTGCGCGGTGTGTATGCATGCGTGCACATTTGCCCGCCCTCAGGTGGTCAGCGGGCAGAGGGGTGAATTGCCAGGGGTTTGCCCGCCACCACCGGGCACCTGGCAACCCTACTCATGGATCTCGCCAAAATTTTGTTCCGGGGAGGCAGCAGACTCTCAGGCACATCACAGGGGGCACAGTGGGGGGACTGCAATCACCACCCCTTCTTCCGCAAATGGAAATGTCCTTCCGCCAGAGGAATGGGTGGATACGTCTCATCAATTTCAGACAACATTTACCTCATTGAAACAAAAAATATATCCTCGCAAAGTACCTGGACAATCAACAAAGGAATTAGTTTATCTGTTATTGGATGTCTTATGCAAAAATTTTCTGCATGAGTAAAACTTAGTCTTAAAAAGTACTTCACTCTCTCCAAAAGAGTAGTAGTTGGTTGTTGTTTTTACAGTGGCACCCAAAATTTCCAATTTTTTTTATGCTGAAAAAAAAAACTGAAAAGGGTTGTTTAGGGGAAAAGGGAGGGAGGTATTGCCCGTTTGTCTGTCTGTCTGTCTGTCTTTCTTTCGCCTCTACATCTCTGGGGATGGAGTGTTATGAGAAGGCTTGCCTTCTCCCGCCTGGAGCCTGGCAACCACACCAGGACACGTGCTGCAGCCACCTTGGACTCAGTGCCCAACCCACACGCCATTGGGAAAGGCACCGCATTTAAGCAGTAGTCATGGGGAAACCTCGGGTACGGAAACCTTTCTAACACAGCCAGAGAAAATCCATTTTCCTGGGCCAGAGGAAGACTCCATCGCTGCCATGTCATAAAAAGCATGCTGGCACGTAGACAGCGCGCCTAACCCGCTTTCCATTTAAATAACGACTTCTCGGAGAATCGTCCCGATAACAGCGATCGCACCTCCTGAGCCTGAATGAAGCAGCTGGAAGACTTCTGCATTCCTTTGTCTGCTGCCCCGATAATCCTGTCAACGACCTCTCCCGCTTCTCCTGAAATGTGCCTTGTCAATAGTCATTGTTAAATCACCCCATACCCCACCTCGGAGCCAACCGTTATAGCTTTTGTCCACCTGGAATCACGCAGGGGCTTTCCTCCTCTCCCCGCCCCGCAGAAAGAGTATAACTAAGGTCCCCGGACCCCATTCATGAGCTTAGCTCACCCCTACCTATCCTCACTGTCTCTCTGTAGTGTGGGTTTTGCGCAGCCCGGCTACGGCCCCGTACTCGATCGTGCTGGTCACGTCCAAGAATCCCCCCCACACCTCTTGTCTCCCGATCTTGTCAGTTTCACGGATCCTCTGACGTCTTCAAGAGCAGATACCGTATTACCCCTCTTTAAAGGGAACCGGCCAAAGTGGCGAATGTCTCTGCTCTCCTACCTTTGATTCCTAGCCTCTTTATGTGTGTATTTGCTTATATGTGTATGATTGTGCCTGTACAATTAGTAAAATATATTTTTAAAAGGACATTGCTTTTTGCTTTGATTTCACGGAAGGGACTCTGGCATACAAAGGTTTTAAGATCCCTTTGAGTCAAACCCTTGCCAGTTATTAATAGCTATTCCCCATATAAATTTATAACTGAGCAATTTGGGTAACAGGAGATCCAGGCATAAGGACAGCAAAGAAAAGAAGCACCCTCACTGTGCAGGGGCCTGAGGCAACTCAGGAGGACAGCAGAGAGTGGGTACATTTCACTGGAACAGATGTGCCTGAAAACTGGATGGAGCAACAGGCACTTGGGATAATGTTGTCGGAGGCTTTCACGGTCCGAGTTCATTGGTTCTTGTCGGTTATCCGGGCTGTGTGACCGTGGTCTTGGTATTTTCTTTCCTGACGTTTCGCCAGCAGCTGTGGCAGGCATCTTCAGAGGAGGAACACTGAAGGACAGTGCTGGCGAAACGTCAGGAAAGAAAAGACCAAGACCACGGTCACACAGCCCGGATAACCGACAAGAACACTTGGGATAATGTTGCTAGCCTCCAATTGGGGCCTGGAGATCGCCTGGAATCGCAACTGATCTCCAGAATGAAGAGATCAGATCCCCTGGAGAAAATGGCTGCTTTGGAGGGTAGACACTCAGGAAGGGTCCCCATCAAATGTTTTTAGGAAGTGAGTGGAGCCAGGTAGGGCTTTTGCCAAGCAAGGCGTCTTGGCTGTGCAGATTTTTTAAATAATGTTGCTTTGGCAGCAGCTGCCACCACAGCACAAGAATCTACACTGTGTTACTGAAGTTCAGCCGTGGCAGCCACTTTGCAGCTGGCTGCGCCCACCACGCCATGTCAGAATCCTTCATGCTCCTTTATTTCTGTTCTTTATGCTCACGGACCAACAGGTCACAAGCAAAACATATTCAACAGAAGTCCAAATGACCCCACAGGCTCAAAAAGATTGGGGACCCCTACTCTTAGCCACTGTACTCTGCTGAGCTCTCTTTCCTCCCCAAACCCCAGCCTTCGCAGGCACCACCCTCAGATGTCCAGGAATTTCCCAACACTACCTTGGGAAGGGATTACTAACACTGATGCAAACACACCTTCCGGCCGCGGCCCTGCTCGGAGCCCCTCCTCCCTATGGTGGTGCTAGCGGGAGATGAATAAGCACCTCAGCATTAGGGTTGCCAACCTCCAGGTGGTGGAAATCACAAGCGTTCGCCTGCCGTTTTGTACGTTTCAGCAAATTACCAGCCGATTGCCAGTTTCTGAAATATGCTTGTATTATTATTGTGCTCCAACCCACTCTAAATAAACATGTACACAAAATACCCCAATATCCAAACCAACTGTCTACAGCATTATTCATTGGTTCTTGTAGGTTATCCGGGCTGTGTAACCGTGGTCTTGGTATTTGCTTTCCTGACGTTTCGCCAGCAGCTGTGGCAGGCGAAACGTCAGGAAAGAAAATACCAAGACCACGGTCACACAGCCCGGATAACCTACAAGAACCAATGAACTCTGACCGTGAAAGCCTTCGACAACATTATTCATTACACTCTACACCCTATCTTCGGGAAAACTAATTTGTGCCGAAGTTCTTGTCGTTTTAGAAAGATTATGCCAAGGTCTTTGTATATCTAGTCCCGTTTCCAAACAAGGAAAGCTGTTCCACAGATACACTGTTGTGGCATTCTTCCGACTTCGTCGCTGTTGTGTTGTTTTTGATATTGTGGTATTTTGTGTACATATTTATTTAGAGTGGATTGGAGCACAATTATAATATGGGCAGATTTCATCAACGTTGGCAATCGGCTGGTAACCTGCTGAAACCTCCAGGTGGTGGTTTTATTACAACTGATCTCCAACCGATAGAGATCAGTTCACTGGGGGGAAATGGCCGCTTTGGAAACTGGACTCTATGGCAACCCTACTCAGCACCCTTCCATAGGCTTGAACTACCCAGACCTCTCTGTGGAATTCCTCCGGAAGCACTTTCTTAGCACACTGGATTTTAATTGATAGCCACATGTGGATTTCAAATTGATAACCATATATGGGTTTCAAATTGATAACCATATATGGGTTTCAAATTGATAACCATACATGGGTTTCAAATTGATAACCATACATGGGTTTCAAATTGATAACCATATATGGGTTTCAAATTGATAACCATATATGGGTTTCAAATTGATAACCATATATGGGTTTCAAATTGATGCAAGCTGATTTGGGAGCCAATTTTAGCCAATGAACATGGTACAAATAAAATAAGATTAAGAGCCCCCGCCCGTTTTATAACCTCCCTTTTCTCCAAACAGAGGCCTAGTTTTGAAACAGCTCTCAACGCAGCTAGCTGTGCATCTAAATTTGGGCTCGTGATTATGAGTGCTCGCATTGATGCAGACTCACAGCCGAGGTTTCCGTGTGCCCAGTTGAATCAATATGTGCATTTGTTTTATAAAACATACTGAGCTGTGCCCACAGCTCCTGGCTTTGGGCTTTCTCAGACTGTGTATTCAGAGGCAGGGAAGTGCGTATTTTAAAAGCAGGCGCTCAAAGACTTGCATTTATCGTCGACAAATCAACCTTCGATTTCTCCCACAAAGAAGTCGGAACGGCGCCATGTTACTACTGCAAGCTCATTGAGGAAGGCCATTTTTTTTAATTGCTTCTTTTGATAAGGGCTTGCTGGAATAAATATCACTTTTGTTTCCCTGTGGTGCCAACAAATGGAAATCTTCTGCCCAGAAAAATCTGCAAATCAGGCCAAGGGAGGCCTGTGTCACATGTGCCTCATCCAGTGACTCCTCCTCTTCTTGTGATGTGACTGATGTCATGCGCTTGCAATTGAGTGAGTCCCAGCTCTGCAAAGCTGAAGACCACTGTACTAAGATTATAGTATGGAAGGGTGAGGAATTTCCTGTTTACACACAGAGGGAGATGGTAGAATTCAGAGAGCCGTCTGCAACCAGTTACGTTATGTCATGTGCCTAGACAAGTCTGCAAAGAGTTTTCCAAGTCCTACAAGTATGGTTGCCAACCTCCAGCTGATGGCTGGAGATCTGGGATTACAACTGATCTCCAGGCAACACAGATCGGTTCACCTGGAGAAAATGGCCACTTTGGAAGGTAGGCTCTTTGGCGTTATACCCCACTGAAGTCCCTCCCGTCCCCAAACCCCACCCTTCTCAGGCTCCACCCCCCAAAAAATCTCCAGGTATTTCCCAACCCGGAGCTGGCAAGCCTGAATCAACGTTTTTAAGACACCTGGGTGACCAGGCGCCTAGGATTTTTCTTGGCCAGAGCAAATGGTTTGCATCTATAACCCAAAAAATGGATTGTGACCAAGGAGATAGGTTGTAAGCATCATTATTTTTGTAATCTCACTATGCTACTATATAAATTGGTATTGGTTACAGCAGGAGTCCCCACAATGTTTGAGCCCGAGGGCACATTTGGAATTTTGAGAATGGGTGGTGAGCGCCACCCCAAAAGCAGCTTCCACAAAAGGTAAAGCCAAGCCGCACACCGCTTCTGCAGGAGGTGAAGCCAAAACACAATACCTGCGTGGTGTAGTGGTTAAGAACGGTGGTTTGGAGAGGTGAACTCTAACCTGGAGGACCAGGTTTGGTTCCCCGCTCCTCCACGTGAACGGCGGACGCTAATCCGGTGAACTGGAATTGCTCCCCCACTCCTCCACATGAAGCCCGCTGGATGGCCTTGGGCTAGTCACAGCTCTCTTAGAGCTCTCTCAGTCCCACCTACCTCACAGGTATCTGGGAGGGTAAGGGAAGGTGATTGTAAGCTGGTTTGATTCTTCCTTAAGTGGTAGAGAAAGTCGGCATATAAAAACCAACTCCTCTTCTTCTTCTCCCTACTCACATCTCCAGGGAAGAAGGGGGGGATGCAGCTACACACGGACTAAGAAGGGGCTTACCAGTTCTCCTGAACCCCCACTGGAAATCCTTTCATTTGAATGAGGGCAGCCAATAAGAAGCTCTGCCTTACAATGGCCCCGCCCACTTTCTGAAAAGCTTGGCGGGCACCAAGGGAGGTGCTGGCAGGTGCCACGGTGCCCACGGACACCACATTGGGGAACCCTGGGACACAGAATCCAACGTTCTGAGTATCCCAGCCAGTTCAAACTGTAAAGCAATGCTAGGTATACAGCACCCTGGGAACTCGCAGAAATCACCACTAGCCCTGACAGGCGGCAGCCATGCCCAGTCCGATTCATACAGCCCTTTCTCTCTGTGGCACAAGGAAGAATTACAACATTTGTTAACATACAGATAAACCACAGTTCAATGAGAAATGGGAACCATTGATTATTATTGTAACACTAAAAGCTAGAAAAAATATATAGACAAACATATGTGAATTGCATAAAGTCTAGTTAGAATAATTGGTTGATTTCTATGGTGAATTGTTTTCCTGAGAAAAGCTAATCGTTTAATATATATAGGATGATAAAATGATCAACATATATATCTTAAGAAGTATAAACATTTATTTAGTTAAACATCAACATATTGGACTGTTACGTTTGCTTGTTTAATAATTCTTCAAATCCGATTCAGTTTATGTATTTATATATTTGGAAAAATACTTTTTCTATATTGGATGATTTCCTTTCCCTCCTTCCCATTTTCCCCCTCTTTTGTATCCCCTCATTAAAATAAAAAATGTATTATAAAAAAAACATACAGATAAACCACCTGCTCCAAAGCTGAACTAAAAATTCCGGCAGAAATCTGACTGCCCTAGTATCAAAATTTAGGAATCAAAATATTTATAATGAAAAACACATTACCCACAATCCAGTAGAAAAGGAGTGTATTCAAGTGTAAATAAAACTGTTTTGGATCATGCATATTCACTTTAAAAAAAAACTGGAAGGTAAACCGCTACCAAGAGCATTTCTTTTTACTTGTAAGATTGATGTTGCTGTCAGAATTCCATTGTTCAAACTTGCCAAGATAAATGAGTAAAGTGGAGCCGCTCCCAATCATTCAGAAAGGTTTTCCTTTGACCCTGAGCTGATATAACATTTTAAAAGCTAGCACATTCTAAATTTTATTGCATTTTTATCCAGTCTTTTGCCCAGAAACCTGACCTGGATGGCCCAGGCTAGCCCAATCTCATCCGATCTCAAAGGTTAAGCAGGATCGGCCCTGGTTAGTATTTGGAGGGGAGACCTCCAAGGAATACCAGGGTTGTGACGCGGAGGCAGGCAGTGGCCAACCATCACCTCTGAATGCCTCTTGCCTTGGAAACCCGTGCCAGGGATCACCCTGAGTCAGCTGTGACTTGACGGCACTTTCCATCACCACCTTCGCCCAAGGGTGCCTGGCGTGCCTCCTCACCGTTTTATTCTCACAGCACCCTGGTCAGGCAGGTTAGGCTGAGAGAGAGGAGCCATGGCAGAGTATCCACGTAGCATGCAGAAGGTCCCAGGTTCAATCCCCGCCACCTCCAGTTAAAAGGATCAGGTAGTAAGGGATGTGAAATACCTCTGCCTGAGAGCCACTGACAGAGCAGATAATGCTGACCTTGACGGACGGACGGTCTGGTTCCGTACAAGGCAGCTTCATGCATCCACGTGACCGGTCCAGGATCAACTTAGTGGGCCTTATGACTGAATAGAGGGCTTGAACCCAGGAGGGCCCCTAGGTCCACATCCAACACTGGCATGGATCCTATTACTATCCTACTACTCCACGAAAGGAAGTCTGAAGCCTTCCTCCAGCCTTTCTTCAATGGAAGAGCCACTCAAGCTGGAAGAAGTTTCCTTAGTCTGGCGGAAATTCCTCCAGCCTAATACTAGATCCGCAACACTCACTATAAAAACTACTCAAGAGCTCTCGCAATTATGAACGTTATTACTGTTAAGTATAATTAAACGTGCTAAATCTTACAAGAAAAGAAGATCCGGTTTTAATTCTCACCACAGATGTGCACTCATTGGGAGACCTTAGGTAAGCTGGAAAGCAGTAACCCCACTCCTCCATCTGGAGTACAGAAATAATAACGCCAAAGCATTTCTTCCCCTCTAGAGTGCATCTATACTACAGATGTAAACCCATTTAACATTCATTCAATCTCCCCAGGGAACTCTGGGAAGTGTAGTTTGGTGACCGGAGCACACACACTCTAACAGATGGTCCTCCGCTTCCTCATCAAACTTTGGGGGCAGCCACGGCAATTAACTTAATATAAAAAGCAATGTAAGTCTTTATTGTAAATATGCTCTTAGACTGAAAGCCTACAGGCAGTAATTCTCCTTTCAGACAGACATTTACTGGCATTTTCCAGCAAATCACATCCGAGATGCTTTCTAAATAATAAATATTATGAGCTTAAGGCTTTTTGCAAGAATGACTGAGGAAATGGGAGAACTTAGGGAAAGGGCCATGTAATTTATTAAGGCTGGAATACAAAACCCATTTATTAGGGAGGAGTTCTTGCTCAGTGGCTCAGTTGATCTGAGTGCTTCAAAAAGATCATTATCTTCGACTTCCGGTGCTGAGCTGGGCTGAGTGCTACGTCTTCCCAGGAGCTCCTGGGAGAGAATCCAAGTTTGCGTGTAATTTGGGGTGTTTTACCGCACCCCAACCCAGCCCTTGCAAGTGGACTGAGAGGCAGGAATTCCCTGCAGCCATATATGCGGTCTGACCTCCTGAATACTCCGAGGGAGCTTACTAAGTCCCCCGGAGTTTCAGACGTTTGGTCCCGTGGGCACGAAGGGATTGAAATCGCCAGCGCGCAACTTCGGCTTTAGATTCTACCCTCCAGCACCCTATAAACATCATAAGGACTATATCAAGATTAAAGCCTCACCTCCGGGCGCCCAAGTGAGTAGATAAGAACCCTTCGTCTTTCACTGGCGTTATCAAATAACAGGGGGTTGAAGAAAACATTCCTGGTAACCGCTTTTCTCCCTTAATTGAACTGGATGATTTTGCTGTATGAGATCCATCAGACAAAGCAGCAAGAGCCTTATCAAATTGATCAACTTTAACTAAAACAACGAGCCTGAATGATTGACGTAAGATCTGCCAATCCGACGCGCTCTTAAAGGAAGGGGAGGGAGAAATCTTTGAGAATTTGCATGGGGCCCTCCAGCCACGTCTACAACTAAGAGGATTCTTTGACCGGAAGACTCTGTGCTTTACCCAACACCCCTCTCCACTCCTCTACAAAATCAACAGGAAGAAGGTCGTAGGACCGGAAATTCGTCTTACTCGTGTTACTTCAAAACCATTCCTGAAGGTAATAACCATAGAGAAGAGACGATAGAAGGTCCACGATGAGGCAATTCCTGAAATACTTCCTGGCTTAGCCGATCTAGAGCGTCTGGAAACTCGTTGGTATTTTCAATTTTAAAAAAGTTTTCTTTTTAAGTTTAAATACTTATTTTTTCAACCCGAAAAAGATATTAAGTTGGTCAATGAAGTATTCTCTATCAACTATATGTGATGGACTCCTGCTAGATGACCAGCAAATTTTTAATTAAGTTACATATTCTGGAACCTCCCCCTGATCTGGCTTAATACATAGCCCTGCTCCTATGAAATCAAAGGGAATTTTACAGAATTCAACCATGGGAAAAAAAGTACAGGACATGCTTGCTAAACATTCTGAGGCGACAATTAAACAATTAAAACAGATTTCAACACAGATGGCTCAACTGATTTCAATGATGACGACTCTTGACCAATCATCACAGGTATGCAATCAGAAGTTGGATCTGGTTATAGAAGACATAAAAGTCTTGAAAATTCAAACGATGACCACAAATACAGACATACAAGCAATGGACTCTTCTGCCCAAAAAGTCATGGAAGAATACAAGGATACAAAGAAGAAGACAGAAGTTCAAGAAAGCAACCAGCCGGCGATAAAGAGATCAGACATACAAGAAATGGACTTTTCATTTTAAAAAGTCATGGAACGACGTGTGGATATAAGGAAGAAGAGAGCAGGTCAAGGAATACAGATTGAAGCCACGATGGAGATGAAGCCCAGAAAGAGTTATTTTGGGATACGTACCCTGTCTGAGGAAATGAGAGAACACAAAGAAATCCTGTTCCCATACCTGACTGGCCTATTTCAGTTACAGAAGGAAGTATTAGACCATGGTTAAAGGATTGATTTAAACATGATTGCTGGATCCAAAGGCTTTGATAGTGTGGACGGGTGGCATGGCTATTAATGATGTAGTGGAATTAAGATTAAGACATCATTTTGGGAATATAAAAATAAGTCCTCCTTATATAGATTATCAATTGATATAAAGGTATATTGGAATGGGTGGACTTTTGATATGGATTTGGGATATGATTTACACTGAAATAAGATTGATTAAACAGGAATCCCCAAAATACCGGAGAGAATGTTGTTTAGTATGATTAAATTTATGTTATAATGGCTGCAATTTGAGGTAGCCAAATAGAAAGGGACAAAGGTTTCAGAATAAAGGGATTAAATCATTTTACTGTTAGAACTGGTGGCGTTGGAGAAACTAGAGGGGAGAATTGAAGGAATCACTGTAACAATGTACAAGATCTGGGAATAATGGAAGGTTACTTTTTATTCTGAACCAAAATGTAAAATTATATATAACATGAAACTTTAGAATGAAATTAATGCTAGGATCAGTATATGTTAACGAAGGATAATAACACTTTATTAAGAGGTAGATGGAGGTGATGGGGAAGTCGCTTTATTTTTCTTTATGTTTAATGGTAATTAAGACAACATTCAATATAATTGTGATTGTGATATTATTTTTACACTGTTGTCAAAATTATGGAGAATTTATAGTTTTAAAAAACCAATAAAATTTATTAAAAAAAAAAAAAGATCATTATCTTCTATTACTATGAAGCTGCCATATCCCAAGCCAGACACTTGGTCTATCTAGCTCAGTGTTGTCTGCTCTGACTGGCAGCAGCTTTCCAGAGTGTCTTGGGCACAGAAAGGTCTTTCTCTGACCTACCCTCTGTGATCCTTTTAGATGGCAGTGCAAAGAACTGAATCGGGTATCTTTTTTGCATGCAAAACATGTACTGTACTGCTGAGCCCTGCAAAAGCAAGAGGGGACCAAAGACATGCCAGTCATAGCCCCATTGTTAAAGCCAAAGGCTTTAACTCTTCAAAAAAGAGTTCTAGAGGATAGCTTCTTCTCAAATCCTACAGAGCAGAGGTCCCCAATGTAAATTTTAAAAAGATTTCTGATTGGTAAATAATAGCTGCACCCTGACCTGGATGGCCCAGGTTAGCCTGATCTCATCAGATCTCAGAAGCTAAGCAGGGTCGGCCCTGGTTAGTAATTGGATGGGAGACCACCAAGGAATACTAGGGTCGCTATGCAGAGGCAGGCAATGGCAAACCACTTCTGTTAGTCTCTTGCCTCAAAAACAAATGATTGCTGCATGTTCTGCTGCTATTTGAGAGGGGATAAAGGGAGTAAAGGGAGGGGCTGTGACTCAGTGGTAGAGCATCTGATTGGCACGCAGAAGGTCCCCAGGTTCAATCCCCGGCATCTCCAGTTAAAGGGGTCAGGTAAGTGGGTGATGTGAAAGTCCCCTGCCTGAGACCCTGGAGAGCTGCTGCCGGTCTGAGTAGACAATACTGATTTTGACGGATCGAGAGTCTGACTCAGTACAAGGCAGCTTCATGTGTGCGTCCATATGTGTTAAATAAATAAATGGGTCGACCCTACTGGAACACTGACGGACCCATTTCCAGTTCAAAAGGGGGTAAGACAGGGATGCCTGCTTGCTCCCTCCCTGTTTAACATCTTTATTAACGATTTGGTGCCTCGCATCAAGGAGGGAGCTAAACACCCTCCCTATCTGGGTGGCCATTCCATACCACTTTTACTATATGCGGATGATGCGGTTTTGTTGGCAACATCCGAAGTGGGATTGAGGTCTACTGTTAATCTCTTCTTGGAATATTGTGACCAAGAAGAACTTACTGTGAACTATGCCAAGTCAAAGGTTCTTTGCTTTTCTGCCACCAAGAGAAGAGGTTCTCAGTTTTTCAAGGTTAAAAACGGACAGCTCGAATGGGTTTCCACCTTCCCCTACTTGGGCATTGTCTTCAGTTATAATCTATCTTGGTCTGCCCACCGGGATCATGCGAAGAAGACATCAAGATCCACTACTGCAATGGTGGAGAAGTTTTTTCGAACCAAGGGGGCCAAGCACATTCCATCCGCCATTGAAGTGTTTAATGCGAAGGTGGTCTCCCAAATTCTGTACGGAGCAGACATTTGGATTTCCGGTGTTGATGAGAAATTAGATTCTCACTTGAACAACTTTCTCAGAAGAATTACTGGAACTCCCAGGTGTGTTGCTGGGACAGCCCTCCGCATGGAATTGGCCCAACCCTCGCTTGAGGCACGTGCATGGAAGAGAGAATTAAGCTTAGGTTCAAGTTGTCCAACGCTAACCTTCCGTCCCAGGCGGGGTTTCTCCATCTTATTCTCAAGGATCTGGCCCCCAACCCTTGGATGACTCTTCTAGCACAAAAATTAAAAGTACTGGGACTTCCAATTTCTACTCCCTCTGATAATCTTGTGCCATCTCAATCAGTGGCAATTTTGAAGAGGCTGAAGGAGTTAGATTGGGCCAGCATGGTTGTGAGGGCCAGACGTACTTGTTCCGGTTTGGTGTTGGGGCTCCCTCCACCTGAGAAGCTTCCAGATTTCCATACTACGGTTCCAATTTCTTCACATCGTTGGGCTTTTCGTTTAGCTTGTCTAAATGCCTTTCCATCTATGGTCATGTTGGGCAGATTTAGTGGGATACCTTACCCAGATCGTCTCTGCTTATGCAATACAGGCGAAATTGAAACTTTGGACCACTTGATGCTCTGTTGTCCTCGCTGGTCTCAGGACAGAGAGGTTTTTATTGCTCCAATTCTTACTAGCTTGAACCTCTCTTCACATGCCTGGGTGTTGCCATTTTTGCTTGGCAACTTAAACAATGGTTTGGTAACATCGAATGTGGCTCATTTTTTGGCCAGAGTGGCTGCACTTAAGAAGAAAGAACTTTCAATGCCTACCTCTGGCAACTTTTAGTCAGTTCGCTCCACCCCTAGTTTATTTTAGCTAGGAATTTTATCTATCGGGCTGAAGTTTGTTTTTTAGCACTGTTAATTTAATATTGTCTTATGTTTACTATGTTTTATGTTTCCAACCTTTCCTTTGTGTTCCCCTCCCTCCCTCTTTCCTTGATCCAAGACTGCGGTCATAGACCTAATAAATTATTATTATAAATAAATGAGCAAGGAACAACTGCTACAAGGGTCAGCTCAACAGCAGAAGGGGCATACCTTGTAAGAGGAAATTAAAACTAGTATGTAAACTCCAGTTGCTGGCTTTTGTGACTGTGGATAAGTTTTAAGATAGACGGCCAGACTAGCTAAATGCTCAGAAACACAAACAGGAAGCCCCTAATTTCTGCTTTCCATCCCTTGTGATTTTGAAATCCACAGCTCAAAAGCATCAATGCGTCGCATTCGTGCTCTCAGGACGGCAAATTGCATAAATTGCATTTTCTTAAATGTGTTTATTAGAGAATAAATGTTGCTTTGTACGTTGAGTGGATGATGAACACAAAGCACTGCTCTGTGGGGAAAAGGCATGAAACCCTTACTGTAGGAGAGAACCCTATTAATTATAGTCCTAATCTCTGCTGCTCCCCCAAATCCTGTACAAATCAATAGTTTGGTGTAATCGACTAAACCAGCTTTCAAGCCACTTGGGATATAATAAAAAGGAGAAAGATCTCCTTGAATGATCCAGTGCCGATGTTTATTTTTTCCCTCAAACAGCTTCCATGTATAGGCACTGGAATGAGGGTTCATCCTTTAAAATAAAGGTAGTCTCCTGAGCAAACACCAGGTCATTACTGACCCATGGGGTGACATCACATCACAACATTTACTAGGCAGACTATGTTTACGGGGTGGTTTGCCATCATCTTCCCCAGTCGTCTACACTTTACCCCCAGCAAGCTGGGTACTCATTGTACCAACCTCGGAAGGATGGAAGGCTGAATCAACCTTGAGCCAGCTACCTGTAACCGACATCTGACGGGATTGAACTCAGGTCGTGAGCAGAGCTTTGACTGCAGTACTGCAGCTTACCACTCTGTTCATCCTTTAGTACAGTTTAAAAAAAACTTTATGAACTCTTCCCCTGATTTGGATAGCCCAGGCTAGCCCGAACTCATCAGATCTTGGAAGCTAAGCAGGGGGGCTTTGGATGGGAGACCTCCAAGAAATATCAGGGTCATGACAGGGCAGGCAATGGCAAACTATCTCCAAACGTCTCTTGCCTTGGAAACCCTACGGGGTCATCATGAGTCATCTGTGACTTGACAGCACTTTCCACCACCACATGAACTCTTCCAAACCCCCCCAGCACTACTTCAGTTAGGGTGGGATCAGGCGAAAAGGGTAAAGGTAGTCCCCTGTGCAAGCACTGGGTCATTCCTGACCCATGGGGTGATGTCACATCCCGACATTTACTAGGCAGACTGTGCCTACAGGGTGGTTTGCCAGTGCCTTCCCCAGTCATCTTTCCTTTACCGCCAGCAAGCTGGGTACTCATTTTACCAACCTCGGAAGGATGGAAGGCTGAGTCAACCTTGAGCCGGCTACCTGAAACCCACTTCGGTTGGGATCGAACGCAGGTCGTGAGCAGAGCTTTTGACTGCAGTACTGCAGCTTACCACTCTGCGCCACGGGGCTCTTGGGATCAGGCTAAGTCAACTATAAACCAAAGGGTTAAAGATATCGAGCGACAAGCAGATTTAGCAAGAGTGCCTCTATTTATGGCTCCCCCCCACTCCAAATTTATCCTTGCACCAGCAGCCTATCTCCGTTACTTAGAGATAAACAAATATAGGAGGGCTTTTACCTTGGCTAGGTGCGCAGCCTTACCCTCTGCTATGTTAGAGGGGAAATTCAAGAAGATACCCAGGGCAGAGAGTCTCTGCCCCTGTAAATCCGGGGATTTAGAAACCACTGAACATGTTCTCCTGAATTGTAACTTGTACACAATACCTCGTTCCAAGTTTATTGAGTCCCTCATGCTGAGAATGGGACCTGACAGGGAAAGAGAAAAGATCGAAAAGCTCCTACAAGGAGATAATCCTTCAATCACCTCTCAGGTAGCAAAGTTTTGTACGGCAGCAATGAAAATTCGTTGCCATAGAGTAGTCTCTTAGTCCAAATGGCAGATGTAACTTGGATGTTATTTATTTTACTATTTTTTATTTATTTATTTTTTAATGTGATTTAGGACTCGGACTGTAAACCTTTGTCTGTTAAGACTATTTTAGTCCATGTATTTTGTTTTATCTGGCCAAGGGCCATAAATAAACTATCTACCTACTCCATGTGAACAGTGGTGTTTTCTTATTTGGGGCACTCTACATCAGGAGTCTATGCCATTCACACCAAACTGTAATTATTTATTCAGATTTATAGCGCCATCCTAAGCAGTTGCACCTTTCCAAGTCAGCTGAAGCAAATGGACATAGAAGGGTGGCACTCTTTTTAGGATGACACTGTTAGATATGTAACCTTATCTAAAAAGGAAAAAGCAGCCGTGTGGCTAATGTCACTGGGATCAAGAAGAAAAGAGCCACACCCCAATGCACAAAATGACAACCAACTCCGATGTATGTAGACAAATCCTTTCTACCCAGCGTGAGTCGAAACACACATTCATGTGAGCAGTCAAACTCATATGGAAGTATGTTGCACGCACCGGACCTAACCGTCTCCAAAGATAAGCCCTGTAAAAAAGAACAGGGTACAGGACTGTTTGGCTGACGCCTGTGACGTCACTTGGTTACCCACCCCCCCATCTATAAGCAATTTTGTACTCTGATTGCACTTTTTAAAATGTGGCAAACAAACCTTACATAAATAAACATTCATCTGGCTTTTCTAAAAGATGAAAAAGGAAGAGAGCCCAGCTGAAGTATGGGTGGGGAAAATGAGACAGACCTGGCTCAGCATTCAACAGGAAACTGAACACCTGCATCATGTGGCAAGGTCAACTTCACAACTCTTCGAAAAAGCAATCCTCTTTACATAGCCTGCATATTTCTTTTGTTTTGATCCCCGCAATATCCCACTCACCAAGTTTGGGGAAATACCCTTTTGGAATGGCAAGACCTAAGCTTGGTTCATAGTGTACTTTCAGCCCAGTCTTCCCTGAGTGGATCAAGTAGCATGAGCATTACAGTCAACATATGTGCTGGGAAATTGCTTATCTTGTCTGAGAGGAAAAAGTGTTTGCAACCTGGAACCAACAGGTTTCTGCTTTGGAGAATGCGGAAGTAGCCATTGCCTGAAATCTGTAAGCCCCTGGTTCACAAATCAAAGGAGATAAACCTAATGAGTGAAGGGAGGGACAGAACAGGACTTGCGAAGTGGCCTTTTGGCAAACTCTCTTAAATTAATTTACTATGGCAAAGCAGGGAGCCAATTAGGATGGAGAATGAAGTTGTGTCATCTGCATACCCCCCTCATCCTAAAGAGATCCCACTAGGACCTGTTGATGCGGCCTCTCACCAGCACACACAATTGCTAAGTATTCATTTTATTTATTTACTTACTTGATTTATATCCCCCTTTTCTCCCCAATGCGGACCCAAAGCTGCTTACATCAGTTTTCTCTCCTGTTTTATCCTCACAACAACCCTGTGAGGTAGGTTAAGCTGAGAGTGTATGACTGGCCCAAGGTCACCCAGCGAGCTTCCATGGCACCATGGGGATTTGAATCTGGGTTTCCCAGATCCTAGTCTGACACTCTAACAACTACATCACACTGGCTCTAAATAATAACTCTGAACTGCACAAAAAAGTCTGATTTTGGTGTATTAGGGGACTTGCTGTGCAATCCTTTACTCAGAAGTAAGGGCCAATGATCTGTTCAGGATTGCAGTCAGTGGCATTATAGCTATTCTTACAGGAGTGGGGGATGTTTCCTTGGTTTTATGGCACATTTTTAAAAATTATTTTAACAAAATACCTCTATATAACAATTTATCCATTTCCCAAGACACTAACAAACAACCAAAGACAGCCAGCCTAATGCACACAATTGAGACGGATTGTCTTGAGATTTATCACGTAAGCAGCTTTCCCGTCTGGTTCCTAGAGAAAAACAGCACAGAAACATTCTAAATGAATGGATATTTGCTCCTGCTAATTAACTTTCACCAGAAGATGCTGAATTCCAATGTGCTGAGAGAGGGAGAGAATAATTTCTCTCCCCATGCTGTCTCAGACATCAGTCTGACCGGTGATCAAGAATGTTTATTTTAGACATACAAGTAGACGAGTCCGTATTGTAACATGAATTTAGACCTGTTGTCTTTTGGTTCATTTCATGTCAAGACCAAGTATAAGCTGAAAACGAACAGGAATGCTGAGGGCATTTTCAATGGAAGTAACTCTTCACATGAAATGGCCATTCAAGTCTTTCAGAAAGCAGCAGCATGCCCAGGCAGGCTCCGTTACCTCTCTTCTAAGGTTTTATGTATTCGGTGTTGGATCCCACAGGATCTATTCCACACAGGATCTATTCCACAATCAGTGGCACTTTCTCCCAGTGCAAAGAATTTTCCACTGTTGCAAGAGAGCTGGGGAAACTGTAAATGTCAGCAGAATGGATCCACAGAATCCCATCCGCGGAATACTCGGTTAAATCACCTGATAAATAATTATTCAGGCTTTCCTTTGCCAGGATTCCTAGGATCCCAGCTTTGACATAACGAGTGTATTCCAATGTTCCTGTATCCAACGTTTCACCTGCATCCAAAGAGGATTGTTGCAGTGTTTGAAGAGGAACTTGCACCAACTAGGTATGTCACCACACTCTAGATAATCCCAGTTTATGTGTACTTAGAGCTGTGGCCAAAGACTTAAAGACTAGAGACATGCATGATCATCACAGTCCTTCTATGTGCTTCCATTCTAAAACTTAACTGATTTTCCATTCTCCCTTCCAATGCAGAGCAGAAAGGGCTTTCACCACAGAGATGTCAAAGCCTAAAGGTAAATGTAAAGGTCCCCTGTGCAAGCACCGGGTCATTCCTGACCCATGGGGTGACGTCACATCCCGACATTTACTAGGCAGACTGTATTTACGGGGTGGTTTGCCATTGCCTTCCACCGTCATCTACACTTTACCCCCAGCAAGCTGGGTACTCATTTTACCGACCTCGGAAGGATTGAAGACTGAGTCAACCTTGAGCCAGCTACCTGAAACCGACTTCCATCGGGATCAAACTTTGGTCGTGAGCAGAGTTTGGACTGCAGTACTGCAGCTTACCACTCTGCTCCACAGGGTAGACTGACACTATTCTGTGCCCATAAAGAATAATGCCTGATGGCATCATGGCAGCTTTCCATTTCTACTGTAGCAGGGTATGGGACACTCTGCCTTTGATGGCAAAATGAAAATCATCACATGAAGCTGGGTGTGTAGTTACCACAGGGAGGGGGTGTAGTTCAGTTTGTGGAGCATCTGCCTTGGCATGCATAAGGACCCAAGTTCAATCCCTGGCATTTCCAGTTAAAGGGACCAGGCAAGTAGGTGATGTGAAAGACCTCTGCTTGAGACCCTGGAGAGCTGCTGCCGGTCAGAGTAGACAGTACTGACTTTGATGGACCAAGGGTCTGATTCAGTATAAGGCAGCTTCATGTGTGTTCATGTGCATTCACAGGAAATTATAGCACATGGAGACTACACTGTGTACTTAGCATCCCAGTGCTGACTTGAGTCAGAGAGGCCACGGGTAACAGTGAGCAGAAAAGACAGATGTGATGATACCTGAGGCTCAGCTAGGAAGCCAAAGTCCATGACTGAGCAGGCTATAGCAGAATGGTCCATGCCATGAACCAATAAGGAGGAGGGGCTTTGGGAGCAGGTGGACAGTATTGGCTTTCCTGGGTCACCTGGCTCTTGGGAGCAAGAGAATTTAGGTCTCTGTATCCAAGTGTGAACTGCCTGGATTCCTCTCTAGTGATACAGGGAATTAAGAACTGGTACCTGACCTGCACAGCTCACAATTCTCATTCCATAGCACACATGAAACTGTTCACTCCAGTTGCATATTGGGTAGTGTCTGTGACTGTTTCCATGATAAAAGGGACTCAGTATACCTGTGATGGGGACCAAGAAGCACCATTTAAACAACCTGCTATTATTAGCGTTACATTTAGAAGAATGTGCTGTCAAGTTGCAAATGACTCATTGCAACCCCAACCGTGGGGTGTTCAAGGCAAGAGATGAGCAGAGGCGGTTTGCCATTGCCTGCCTCTGCATCGCAACCCTGGTCCCCCATCCAAGTATTGACCTAAGTTTCTGAGCTCTGATGAAATCAGGCTAGTCTGGGCTTAAAACATGGTTACTGTAGACTTCCTTGGTGGTTTTCCACCCAAGTACTAACCATGGCCAACCCTACTTAGCTCCCAAGCCCTGATGAGTTTCCGGCCAAACTGGGCTGTTTGGGCTGCTCAGTGTTACATTAGCTGTCATGAAGCATATCTAGGACCTGGGTCTCTCGACTAGCACAAGGGGCAACATGTCTGCTGCATCTTGGATGGCATTATTACAAATCCACTTACTTTCCTGAGCTCCTTGCAGAAAGGATGGGGTAAAATTATGACAAATCTGCGCTGGAAGAGTACGTGAAATCAGTAAATAAGACAACTCCGCTGGCGGTGCTGCCTTACAACCAGAGGAACTCAAAAATCATAAAACACAAAAAGAGCCCTGCTGGATCAGACCAGTGGCCCATTTAGTAAAGCATCCTGTTCCATGCAGTGGCCAATCTACCGTTCTGGAGGGTCAACAAACAGGGCATAGGAGGCAAGTCTTCTCCTGATGCTGCCTCCTAGCACTGGGATTCAGAAGATTACTGTCTCTGAATATGGACATTTCCTTTAGTCACCATGGCTAGTAGCCACTGATGGACCTATCCTCCATGAATCTGTCGAATTCCCTCTTAAAGCCATCTGTACTTGTGGCCATGACTATGTACACTAGCAGTGAATTCCACAAGTTAATTACTTGTTGAATAAAGTACTATTTTCTTTTGTCCACCCTGAACCTATTGCCCATCAATTTAATTGGGTTCCCTAAGTTCTAGTATTACGGGAGAAGAGAAAAAACTTTCTCTATCTGCTTTTTCCACACCATACATACGGTAATTTTATAAGCCTCTACCATGTCCCTCCTTAGTCACTTCCCCCCCCTAAACTGATAAGGCAGGCTCTTCAGCTTTTTCTCATAGGAAAGGTACTCCATCTCCTTAATCATCTTGGTTGCCCTCCATTTTTTTCAGCTTGCAATATCCTTTTTGAGATACGATGATCAGAACTGCACACAATATTCCAAAGGAGGCCACACCATAGTTCTACACAAGGGCATTACAATATTTGCAATTTTAGTTTCAATTCCTTTCCTAATAATCCCAAGCATGGAGTTTGTCTTTTTCACTTCTGCCACACAAGTTGGCATTTTCATTGCACTATCCACTATAACCCCAAGACCTCTTTCCCTCTCAGTCTTGGAAAGTTCAGACCCCTTAAGCATATATTTAAAGTTAGGATTTTTTGTTCCAATGTGCATCATTTCACCCTTCCCTACATTACACTTCATTTGGCTCTTTGTTGCCCTATCACCAGATTCAGAGAGAAGAAGAGTTGGCTTTTATACTCTGATTTTCTCTACCATTAAGATGTCTCAAACCGGCTTACAATTGCCTTCCCTTCCTCTCCCCACAACAGACACCTTGTGAGACAGATGGGGCTGAGAGAGTTTGGAGAGAACTGTGACTAGCCCAAGATCACCCAGCTGGCTTCAGGTGGAGGAGCAGGGAATCAAACCTGGTTCTTCAGATTACAGTCTGCCGCTCTTAACCAGTACATCATGCTGGCTCTCTCCTCCTAGAGCTCTTCAAAATCTGGTTTTTCATGATCCTGAAAATTCTGTCTTGTCTGCAAATTTGGCTACTACACAGCTCACCCACAATTCCAAACCATTTAAACACAAATTAAATAGGACCAGTCCCAATATTAATCCAAACACAAATGTGCACATGGAACAGAAGAAAAGTACAGATGCGGAAAGGTCACATCTACCTCCAATGCCTTGAACAGAAGAGGCCAACTCTAAAATTAAATGGATGACCAAAGACATCTCTGCCATCATTCGCCTTCAAATCTGGCAGAACTTCAAGAAGCTCAACGGTTCAAACAATATCACATCCTGCACAACGGGAGTTAATCTTGTGAATACGAAGCAGTGCTTCTCAGGTGCTACAGAGCCACAATCCCTTTCCAATCCTCGAACGTCCGAGTCCCCACTCAGACACTGAACATTCCCAACTCTCCTCCTCCTTGTAAGCAATTCCGGCAGAGAGTCGTCCCCTGTCTTTGGGAAACCCTGAGCTTTGACTGTTTAGAGGCCTATTAGATGTTGCATAAGCAAGCGTATTTATAGGTGTTGTGCTGTGGCATAGCAGAGTTTTACCCCAGAACACTGCTGGGTCAGGTCTCCCTTCCATCATTAACTTACTGTGGGTGAGATGAGAAGGGATTATACATCTCTACTAGTCAACTTAACACAGCTTCAATTCAGATTATGGCCATGCAGGAAGAACATTAGGAAGACATTAGGAAGAATTTTCTAACAGTTAGAGAAGTTCCTCAGTGAAACAGGCTTCCTCAGGAGGTGGTGAGCTCTCCTTCCCTGGAGGTTTTTAAGAGGAGGTAAGATGGCCATCTGTCAGCAATGCTGATTTTGTGACCTTAGGGAGATGATGAGAGGGAGGACATCTTAGCCATCTTCTGGTCACTGGGGTGTGTGTGGGGGAAGTAATTGTGAGTTTCCTGCATTGTGCAGGGGGTTGGACTAGATGACCCTGGTGGTACCTTCCAACTCTATGATCCTAAGGTGTGAGCCATCATGGTTTCATTAATTAAAACTACTATCTGGTCACTTATAGTCTGTCTGACCTTCCCACTTGGCCCCTATCCAAACAGAAGGGCCAGAAAGCAGCCACTGAGCTTTACAAGACTCTTGGACAATCTGAGCATGGATCTCCCTGAGTCTAATCTATTTTGAGCAGCAGGCAAGCAAGGATCTTTCAGCCTCAGCGCCCAACTACAACCTTAGGATTGGTCTGTCCTGCAGAGCTGCTGTAAGGATATGCCCAGAGCACTCTAAGACTGCAACCCTAGGATTGATCTGCAAATATCCATTTGAAATATTACTGGTATTGGACATGCCATAACCTTCTAAGAAAGCATTTAAATGGCTTCAGAAACCACTCGGTGCCAGAACTTGCAAAGGAAACAGTGCAATTTCCATGCAGCTGACGTGCAGCCTAAGCTGGATTCCTTGAAAGGAAGAGAATTCAAGACTAGTCTAGATACCCAGTTCCATGTCCCTAATAGTATTATCCAAAGCAGAGATACATCCTTCTAAAGCTGTTGAAGTCCATGGGTTTAGAATGGTGTAACTTTGAGTAAGACTGCATTGTAAATACTGTGTGTGTAAAGTGTTGCCATGTGCGCAGCCAACTTGTGGCGACCCCATAGGGTTTCCAAGGCAAGAGACAAACAGAGGTGGTTTGCCATTGCCTGCCTCTGCATAGCAACCCTGGAATTCCTTGGCGGTCTCCCATCCAAGTATTAACCAACTAACCAACTAAGCTTCTCAGAGAGATCAGGCTAGCCCGGGCCATCCAGGTCAAGGCAAATATGTACCAGCTGGGAAATCTGCCTTCTACCAGGAAGGATCGCAAGGTACACCATCCTATCTTGCATTTCGTTTGACTGTTCACAGGTAACCAGAGATTTGGGGCAGCAATCTTCCAGTGCTTTATTTTTTCCGTGGAAAATGTTCCCTTTCTAAACATTCATTATTCCATAAAATTAACAACAATGAACGGATGCCATTGCCAATTCAGTATTAGGCAAGCTTGTGAGTTTCAAAGTTGTAATGTTTTTCAAGTGAGTATGCCTAGGAACTGTGTGAGAGTTCATGTCAACTGTGTTATCAATTAGTAAATTGGAAGTGAGTTGAACAAGTGACCTAATCGCAGTAAGGAGACTTTAGGTACTAACTAAAATGAAGATTTTTAGGTGCTAACAAAGGCAAAATAGTTCAAGAAATCAATCTGGCTTCCTATCTCTGCTGGGGCGGGGGGAAGCATGCAGAGCAGATCTGTTAGCTTCTCTCTGATTTATTCAATGCTTCTAGTAAGAGGAGAAGACAGATAGGGCAAGAGGATATCCTTCGTGAGTTTTGAACTCTGAACTTTCCCTCCTGTAGGTTTTACCATCCATTGTATTTACACACAATGTAAATGATTTTTTTTTTAAAAAAAATAATGCAACATAACAATGCTGAAACCATCCTGGATCGTGAAATCTTAAGTGCAGCAACATTTTTTGATGTTTACCATGATCATTTGGTATTAATTTAATTCCCAGGGATTCCAAGAGGTACTATTAATACTAAAAAGTGCACAAACTAGTAACAAAAAATATCTTGGGGCAGGAATGCCCACCACCCTAGGAGAAAAGGTACCTGGAACTGTTCAGTTTAGAAAAAAAGGTGATGGAAGGGGAGTCATGAGAGAAACCAACAAAATTACACATGTTGTTGATAAAGCAGACCAGAAATCTTTGCTTTCGCTCCCATAACAATAGAACTTGGAGTCACCTTATGAAACTGACAGGCAATAGTTCAAGACAGACAAAAAGGCACTTCCTCATGCAACAGGCAATTGACTGGTGGAACTCATAGCCACAAAACACATGGTGATTGATGGCAGCTGGTTTAGATGGATTTGAAAGACGAAGAAGAGTTGGTTTTTATATGCCGACTTTCTCTACCACTTAAGGGAGACTCAAACCAGCTTACAATCACCTTCCCTTCCCCTCCCCACAACAGACACCCTGTGAGGTAGGTGGAGCTGAGAGAATGTGACTTGCTCAAGGTCACCCAGCTGGCTTCGTGTGTAGGAATGGGGAATCAAACCCGGTTCTCCATATCAGACTCCACCGCTCCAAACCACCGCTTTTAACCACTACACCACGCTGGAGGGTTGGATAGATTGATGGAGAAGAGCTCTATTATTGGCAATAGCCAAATGGGACCTCCTGGTGAAGAGACAGAATGCCTCTGATAGGTCAGATGTTAGCGTCTAGTCAGCTGTAGCTAGAAGTGTATGCTTGGGGGCTTCCCTGTGACATCTGTCCAGCCACCGTTAGAAACAGGATGCTGTACTAGATGGACCATCATTCTGAGCCAGCACAGCTCAACTTACGCTTTATCACCTTTAAAGCCATCATTTCTGCAGGGCATTTGGCTTGACCCCAGAAGCTTCACTGCCTACAGTAACCACTTTTAAGCCCAGACTAGCTCGATCTCACCAGAGCTCAGAAACTAAGCAGGGACGATACTTGGATGGGAGCCCACCAGAGAAGACCAGGGTTGAAATGCAGAGGAAGGCAACGGCAAACCACCTCTGCTTATCTCTTGCCTTGAAAACCCCACGATGTGGAACTTCATGGGGTCGCCATAAGTCGGCTGTGACTTGACAGCACACTTTACCTAAGCTTGCAAGGGCCCACATTAATTCTCCCATAATGCCTCCCTCTGTTGTATGCCCAACTGACCCCTTTCAGATTGTATACTCCTAGGGAGCAGAGACCTATCTTCTCTGGCTCCTGTCTCTTTGTAATGAGGCACGTGTGTGACCTGACAGTGCTTTCCAAATACATAAATAAGGAGCATTTTACAGATTCATTTATTTCAACAGCAAAATTATTGAACATAGCAGCTAAGGAATGGGCTACTAAACAATCCCTGATTTGAATGTCACATCTAACATGAGTTGATCTTAGGGAAGTTGTTCTCAATAACACACACACACTTAAAATATGAGGATAATACCACTTTACACATTTAATGTCAGAATTACAGCACTGGCAAAAGAAAGCATGTGTTTAAATCCCTCCCTTGGAAATGAATCAAAGATCGAAGCTCAGTATAGGATCAGCTCTTCACCAGTTATTCTGAGGATGGAAGAAATTGCATTACATTTTACCTGGCGGTAAAAATTACACCGATGCTGTATTTAGCATTCATTCCCCATGGGATGTTTGCCTATGTGTAAACCTGTCGCTGAATCACAGCTTAAGCAGGTCTCTGGAGAGGTGGCGTATAAATTCCCTAAATAAACCATTCCCTTGTTTCAAGGGAAGCGTAATTTCATCATAAGGCAGGGTATGTTTTTTTTTAAAAAAATCATGTACTATTTAAAACAAATGAAGAGCTTTGTTATAACTGAAATACTCCCGAGATGCAAAACTGCTTTGCCCAGAACTGGCCTTTTCTTCTAGGACCACAGAATTATATGTGTCGCATTCACACCTGCATTTGGAAGCCATGGTCTGAAAGTGAGAAAGGCTGGGTCGAACTATTTTAATCAATCGAAAAATTGTCTATCACTTCAGCTGGGAAGGGGAGGAGGGGGTCGAGGCACCAGGCAAGCATATGGGACCACGCTCGTTTCCAAGGCCTCATTGTGGTCCTCTGAAAACTTGAATAACAGGAGTGTGTGTGAATTTCCCTATAATTCATGATTTTAAAAAGGATTTGAATTGTCTCCTAATGGCAAGGGTGCGATGGGGCGACCGATAAGAGAGGATAGCGCAATACAAGACTTCACTGTAGGAACCCAGGGGTTGAAAGCGCCTTATCAAAAAGTAGCACCTTAAAGACTGGCCACATTTCTGGCAGGGTATGAGCTTTCGTGGCCCTGACCTGGATGGCCCAGGCTAGCCTGATCACATCAGATCTCAGAAGCTAAGCAGGGTCAGCCCTGGTTAGTGTTTGGATGGGAGACCTCCAAGGAAGACCAGGGTTGCTGTGCAGAGGAAAGCACCCGCAAACCACCTCTGTTAATCTCTTGCCATGAAAAGCCCCAAAAAGGGGTCGCCATAAGTCGGCTGCGACTGGACGGCACTTCACACACACACACACACACACACACACACACACACGAGCTTTCTTAGCCACAGCTCACTTCTTCAGCTACCAGCTCCCACCCTGCCAAAAGTTTGGTCAGACTTTAAGGCGCAACTGAACTCTTGCTCTTGTCTACTGCTAGTGACAGGCTAGCCATCGCGATCTTTTAAAAAAGCAGCTTTGTTTTGTTTCCTCGGGGTCAGATTGGCACAAAAGCCTAGAGACGTTAATACTGGGATACAATGGGAATTCCCTCTTGGGGGGGGGGGGAGAAAAGACCCCAGTCCTAAACGTACACACACACACACCCCTGCAACCGCCGTCCTCTTTTGGGCAACAGACTGCTCGCGCACCATAAGCCCCCCGTGCAGCCTCGCCTGCTGCGAGCGATCCACGCGCGCCGCGAGGACCCGGAGGCGCCTGGGATCGCGCGCAGGGAGGCGGCGGCCGCCGGGCGGCCAAGCTCCACTTACCCCCGGGGAGGCGAGCCCTGCAGCGCGGGGCCGACGCGCCCCCTCGCCCGGCCGCCGGCCAGCGCGGAGCTCCGCGCTCAAAGGGTCCTGCTGGGGCCGTAGGGCTGAGCCATGCTGCGGCGGCGGCGGCTCCGCTCGGGGCGGCCCGTCCTTTGTCTGCAGCGCCGAAGCCCTCCGCGCGCCTCCGGCTCAGCCCGCCGCCGACCGCGCCGCCGGAGGTTGTGACTGCGGGGGAGCCGGGGAGAGGGAGGCCCTCTGGGGAGGGGGCTCTGCGGGGGACGCCTGTGATTGGGCGGCGAGACCCCGCCCAGCCCTTGGGGCTCCTTGGAGCGGCCAATGGCTGCAGGCCGGGCTTCTGCCGGGGGAGAAGAAGAAGAAGAAGAGTTGGGGCGAAAACGCCCGGGCGCTTCAGCCTCCTTTCATCCCTGCTTTAGCCAGGATCGAGCGCACGGTAGGCGAAACGCACGCGTTCGATCCTGGCTGGGACAGGGATTACAGGAGGATAAAGCGACCGTGTGTTTTCACCCTTGGTTTTTGTATGCTGACTTTGGGGGTTACCGCACTTTGTATTCCCAGCGATGTATTAAGAGTTAAAAAAAAAAAAACATCGCTTTAAAAGGGTTTTTGGATACCACGGCTTATAAATGGTTGGAAGACGTCTTCACGGCTAAAGGGGGCCAAACGAAGTGCGAACAGGATTTTTTTATAACGTTTTCAAACTCTTTATACGTCGGTGGGAATACATAGAAAGTGCCTCTGGGTCATTCAGATGTGCATTGGCAAACTGCAGACGGGCCTGTACATGAAAACAGTTGGTAACACACTACGCCGTGAAGGACTCAGATCTTGCAGAGCCCGCAAGGTCCCCTTGCTCAAGACGAGCAAGGGGACCTTGCGGGCTTTGCAAGATCTGAGTCCTTCACGGCGTAGTGTGTTACCAACTGTTTTCATGGTGACTATGGTCCCAGCTGCCCTGAGATCATTGACAAGTTCCCCCCGTGTAGTTCTGGGCTGCTTCATCACCGTTCTCATGATCATTGAAACTCCACGAGATGAGATCTTGCATGGAGCCCCAGACTGAGGGAGGTTGGGGATCTGGCTGGTTGATAGGGGATCAAATACTTATTTCACTCATTATAATGCACATCAATCTCTGACTTTTGTCTTCTGGGTTTTTTCCTGTTGTTATTCTGACTCTCACAGCTACAACAAACCTACCATTAAAATTAAGGACTGGTCATTTCTTTGTCAGAGGGCAAACGGGGAAATTTAGCAGGGGATCAAATACTTTTTTCCCTCACTGTATGCCCTCGGCTGTACTTGAAGGCAAATATTTTTTTAAACTCCATACTTAGAGAGACTCTGCCCATGTACAATGGGGGAGGTGGAGACGTTGGTACATGTGTTTTTTCAGTGTCCGTACTACAGTGGATTGAGGGCTAAGTTTGTTTCTCCTTTACTAGTTAAAATCCCGGAATGCTCAGAACAGGTATGGCTGGAAAAGCTGTTAATTGATGAAGATCCCATTATTTCAAAGCAAGTGGCCAAATTTTGTGCTTATGTGGTTAAAGCTCGAAACAAGAAAAGGGTTGCTGGCAATGATAAAGAATCATTGCAACTACAGATCTATGCTTTATATTGTTTGATATAGAATTTTATCTATTTGCTAGTAATTTGTACCTTGTTATTTTCTGGTCTATGGCTGCAACAAATTTATCATCATCATAATCGTTGTTGTGAGGATGAGGATGAGGATGATGGGAGACCACCAAGTAGGTTCAGGGTTGCTATGCAGAAGTAGGCAATGGCAAACCACATGTGAACATCTCTTGCCTTGAAAATCCTACTGGTTTGCCATAAATCAGCTGCAATAAGTGCCTGGTGGACCATGGAAACTGGTCAATGGTCCACCAGTGGACTGTATTCTACCTTCCATCCATGCCTGAACTGTCCACGCCCATACTGTCCATGCATATAGGTATCACTTGCAATAACATATGGGTTTTGTAGTCATTAAAAGCTTATATGAGTAGTCATTGTCATGCTTCTGTGTTTTGTTTCCTGATAATAAAATGAGTTGGTGCAAAATGGTCAAAGCATCACAAGGATATAAATAGTCTGGCTCTTGTGCTTCCTTTATTACATAAAGGGACAGCGACTCAGCACAATGAGTTCATGAGGCACTGGGAATACAAACGGTTTGTCCCCAGAAGAACAAAATATAAGTGGAATGCCATTGTTATGAGAATAAAGAAGGATGAGATCTGTGTTTTAAAGTAAAAGAACTATGAAATTTGCTCTCCCTGTCTCCACATCTAACATGTAAGGTACAGTATGTCATTTTTTTCTCCACTACCAACACCACACAAAGCAACAAGGATATGGTAGTTTGTTAGTAAGGCAGTGTTAAAGGTAAAGCTCTCTCCAGTGACTTTCAGCCAACGCTGGGATTTGTCCAAGTGTCTTCTTGAAGAATAAACACAAGATACATAAAAGAAAAGAGGAATCACACTGATCGCAGTATTTAGCCACAACGTGTTGATTCTGCTGACTCGGGAAGTCTTTAGCATGAACTCAAGCAGCTGAACTAACTTATGGTGTTTATTTCGAGGCCCGACAGCTTAATAAGTAACCATGATATTGATTTACATGTTTCTTTAATTGAATACAAAGCATCTTTGCCCATCCTTCACCTCGGCTGAAATGCTATTGCCAAGAGGCAGTTGCAGCATAACCGGGGTGTGTGTGTGTGGCTACTATATATTCCAGCTACTATTAATTTGAAGGAGGGATGAAACATCTCTTGATTCACAAATATTTTACTGTTGGCTTCCAGACAACAAGAGCAATCCAGCCAATAAAACTGGACATTCGTTTGGAAGCAGGACTTCCACCTTGTTTCTGGAAGATCTCTCCTATGCTGAATAGGCAGAGGCCATATTTGTGGAGTGTAGGCATATCAATAGGGTTGCCAGGTCCCTCTTCACCACTGGTGGGAGGTTTTTGGGGTGGAGCCTGAGGCGGGCAGGGTTTGAGGAGGGGAGGGACTTCAATGCCATAGAGTCCAATTCCCAAAGCAGCCATTTTCTCCAGGTGAACTGATCTCTGTCGGGGGGAGATCAGTTGTAATAGCAGAAGATCTCCAGCTATCACCTGGAGGTTAGCAACTCTAGCTATTAGCCATGATGATGGCTAAATGGAGACTCCATGTTCAGACACACACACAGAGAGAACCTCTGAATATCAATTGCTGGGGGAGGCTGAGAACAAGAGGAGGCTTTGCTGCCCCACCCTACTGGTAGGCCTTCCAGGAGCATCTATGTGGCCACCATAGGACAGGATGCTAGACAGACCTTTGATCTGTTACAATAATGTTCTTATGGTTTCAGAGGGTACCCATGTTGGTCTGCAGTAGAACAGTTAGATTTGAGTCGGGAAGAACCTTAAAGACCAAGGAGAAATAAAAGGGAGATAAAAACTAAGTCACAGGAGATAAAAACTAAGGCCAAGGCCGATGGTGCAAAATACAGTAAAAATATTTTTCATTACTCTGTTAAAATTCCCAAATTTCCCTACGTGTTTTGCCAAGAAGCTTGTCGGCAAAACACATAGGGAATTTTGGGGATTTTAACAGAGTAATGAAAAATATCTTTACCGTATTTTGTAACACTGGCCTTGGCCGTAGTTTTTAGCACCTTAAAGTTCAACAAGATTTGGGGGATATAACTTTTGAGAGTCAATGCTCCCTTTGTCAGGTATGTTCTTATGGTCCTCCTGTGTTCAATAGGTCCATGTCTGTGAGGGTGGGGTATAAACCTGCAGCGACAGGAAAAACTGTAGGCCTGACATGCAGTTAGGAGCCCTGCCAGAAAAAAGTGACAATCTTCTGCTGCAGAGGCATGTCCCCAAGATTATGCCTGCTATAGATACACTATGTGAGGAAATATGCAATACAGATAGGTTTATAATTGTAGACAGTACTTTTAGACACCCACCCACCCACAAAAAATATTCAATCTAGTCATTACACTAGATTAGCTTTCTCAGCATCCTGATAGAACCAGGAGAGGTTTTTTTTTTTACACAGAATTGTATTTGTCAGAAAAACAAGTGACTCCATCATGGTTGTCTGATGTAGCAATGGAGAAGGCATTTCTTGTAAAACCAGACAAACAAATCACAAGATCTTCCATGATTGTTTCACTGCTCCTCGCCATAGTTTTTAATCCGGGAGCTTTGCTGGAGACTTGGGTGAGGCTGGAATTTTGCGGTCGTTCCTTGTAAAAATATTGGCGGAGTCCCTTCTGTTCCTCAGGAAAGAAGAAAAACACTAGATTGTATTTTCTTACCAATGTGGTTATAGGAGCCAGGAATGCATTAGAAGGCAAACCATGATCTCAATCAGTGGCTGAGACTGGCAGCTGGGTCATGGAGCCAACATGGGGTTCATGGGGTCACAAGCCCCCATGGAGTAGGGTTACCAGGTCCCTCTTTTTGGGGCAGAGCCTGAGGAGGGCGGGGATTGGGGAGGGGAGGGACTTCAACACCATAGAGTCCAATTGCCAAAGGGGCCATTTTCTCCAGGTGAGCTGACTTCTACCAGCTGGAGATCAGTTGTAATAGCACGAGATCTCCAGCAACTACCTGAAGGTTGGCAACCCTACCATTGAGCCATTAACTTGGGGGGTTACTTTTTGGAAAGGCTTGACGCAAGTGCACCCACCTTTCTTTGCATGCATACCCAGGAAGTTCAGGTGAAGTCAGCTGGTGTTGGAGAGGATCCCTTTATAGCATAGGCAGCGGTTCTGTTATGTCACACAATTGTGATGTCATTTTACTTTCTGTCTCCTGCCAACTCAGTGAGTCCCATGCTGCCACTTGGGGTTAAAGGTAAGTCCCAGATCTGGAGAAGGTGAAGGCCACTAATCTAAGAGGAGTAAATTAGAAAAGTGATGGGCTAGCTAATTTATTTATCATTTATTCCTGCCTTTCTTGTTCAAAAGGAAAAACCCAAAGAAATAGGAAACATAAGTTGGTGAAAGCAGAGAACCACAAGGTCCATCTTTCTCAAAAATTCACCTCTCAGCCCAGAGAAAAGTTGAGAAGTTGTCTTGGAAGCTAAGTAGGGTTGGCCCTGATTAGTGTTTGGATGGGAGACCACCAAGGATGTCCAGGGTTGCTATGCAGAGGCAGGCAATGGCAAAACCGCCTGTTTCTTGCCTTGAAATTCCTATGGTGTCGCCATAAGTCATCTTTGACTTGACAGCACTTTCCACAACCACCACCAACATAGTTATCGACCATAATGAACCAAATGATATCCTGCGTTGTCCCATATAGCTCCACTTAACATCCATAGTAGGAGCCCCGTGGCGCAGAGTGTTAAGCTGCAGTACTGCAGTCCAAAGCTCTGCTCACGACCTGAGTTCGATCCCGACGGAAGTTGGTTTCAGGTAGCCGGCTCAAGGTCGACTCAGCCTTCCATCCTTCCGAGGTCGGTGAAATGAGTACCCAGCTTGCTGGGGGTAAAGGGAAGACGACTGGGGAAGGCACTGGCAAACCACCCCGCAAACAAAGTCTGCCTTGGAAACGTCGGGATGTGACGTCACCCCATGGGTCAGGAATGACCCAGTGCTTGCACAGGGGACCTTTACCTTTTTAACATCCATAGTGGCATACATAACTAAATTACCCACTATAGTAAGTATGTAATATTTGAAGAAAAGTATAAGTTTAATCCATGGTTGCATGCAATATAGGAGAACGTCTCCAGCAAATGTTCTTAACTTTAATTTGCTTGTGGGGGGAAATTGGCAAGAGGATATCATATTATTGCCATGGAAATCACTAACAAGATGTACGGTGCAATCCTACGCAGTTACTTCAGCCTAAACCTATTGATTTCAGTGGGATTCAGCTCTGAAGAAGAGTGCACTGTTGGGTGCACAAGGAAGCCCAAGATAAACATGTTCAAGCCTCTCTGGTTTCCACAGCAGAAAGTTAAGCACAACAGTATAAGGGCAAACAGCAGAAAATGACCGTTGTCACCAGGCCATTTCTTAGCTTTCAGAGACAGTGAGCTGGACCTTGGGCTGGATCCAATATTTACAAAGCCATCCTAAGCCTTTCCTAGCCTATTGACTTCAGTGGGCTTAGGACGGCACTGGTTCTTTATTTTTTAAGGCTCATGTCCCGCCTTTCCTGCCCTCAATGGCTCATAGAAGCTTACCTGGTGATTCTTTGATTTGATTACTTGGGGATCATTTTATGCTTCTATGATGTGGCATGGGACAGCCTTGCACTTCCATCACACCTTGGGTTATATACCTAGTGTTATTAGAGAAAGAAGTGAATGTTCCCTGTTGGGTTTCTTCTGTAATTTTGACATTTGCTTTAGTTCTCTGCTTTTTGCTTCTGATTTTGTAGATCTGTTGGTATTTTGTACATGTGCTGTATAGTGTTTATATGTATGATAGCTGTTGTTTGTAGGGATGGTGCATAATACTGATTTACACAAATAACACTGGAAAGTCTATATTTGAGGAGAAAAAAAATCAGTGCAAAGATACAGAAAACATGGCATTAAAATAAAGAATCACAGGTTCAATTTGCACAAAGGAGAAACAAACATGAAACAGGGTTTAAAAAATTCAAAATCATGTCTAGCTATCATCAGCCAGGAGTTGTTTTCATTAGCATTTACATTTTTAATGTTATTAACTTATATAGCACTATCAATGGTCATTTAGTCATGTCATAGAACTAGAAACCCCCCCCCCCAAAAAAACCATATCCCCAAAAGTTCTTACAGTCTCAGGCACTGGACCCCAGGGGTCGTGGGGAGCCACATTTGCAGTTACCATGATCCAAAGAGGCAGGTTTACTTCCATTCTTGCCCTTCAGAGAGGCTCTCAGCTTTTCTGATTCTCCAGCAGCAGTTTCAAGGTGGGAACCAGCTGTCAACCACAATCTCCACTTGGCAAAGGCCTTGCCTATTTTCCTGAAACATGGAGCAGGTCCCACATTGGGGAATGGTGCTCAGAAGAGCCACAGGCGGCATATTAGAGACCACATGTGGCTGCTGAGCCACTGAGTATCACCGATCTAATGCCATTTCCATATGGGTTATTTTCCCTGGGTCTGATGATTTTGGGAAGCTTTCCCGCCCTGCTTTTCCACAGAACCATGGTGCATGGTGCATTCATAAACCTCCTGGGGTTTCCCTAGCTTGTCCTTGATTTTTCTGAAACTTACTTTGCTGTGAAATTTCGGGGGAAGATGAAGCCTGGTTGGCCGCCATGTGTGTGGGCAAGGTAGTATTTTACCACCCATATGGCAGTCATTTCCCCTGCCCTGGTCTCAAGGTAGCCATTTCCTCCCCTGCCACTGGGACACATTTTTATTTTTAAATCAGCAATTGACTGTAGCTATAATATTACAACAATTTGTGTAGCAGGATCTCTGAATTCCCAGCTTTCAGCCTCTAGCCCCTTTTGTTGTGGAGATATAAGGGGAAGGCATATCTCTACAACAGAGGCTAGAGACTTTTTAAATGAAAGCGGGGAATTCAGGGAATCCATTGCTATAACAGATCGATATCATATTTATTTTGCCCATTAAACAAAAAACCTGAAAATGTCTCAGTGACCTGGGCAAGGGGGGATGGCTGCTGCCAGAGGATTGGTGCAGGGAGACAATGGGGAAACTTGCCATGGGGAAGCCCCATTGCTCCTGCACTGTATTGGCAGCCACAGCAGCAATGGGAAACCACAAACTCCAGAAATGTTGATCCAGAGTGAGACAGGGAGAAATGTGAGCAAACACAATTCCACACAGTCTAACTTTGGTTCAGTTGGGGAAGGAAACTAAGGGGTTACATACATAAATGCTTGCAGGAATTGTGCTTATGCAGAGATATGCTACAACACCAGACTCTCCCTTGGTTTGGAAGAGCAAAAACTTCCAGCATCGAAATTTGGCATTTGATCTGTTTTCTAAGCTGTGCTTCACGATGTTATGGATAAAAGAAACCGAAGATAAGCGTGAACACATAATTGCCTGGGAGGGACGGCCTGGAAACGGCTGAATGAAAACAAAGCAAATACTTGGGTTGGGATCCTTTCACGCCAGCAGTCTAAGCAGGCCTAAAGGGGTACTTCAGCAGGGATCACTACATTGTTTTCTTCCAAAGCAATCATTTTTGACATTAAGCATAACTAGAACTTCATGTTAAAAAAGAGAACCAAATACAATATGAGCCCAATGCATACATTCCAATTGCACACTCAAGAATCAACATGCGCAGAGGAGGAGCGCGTACAAACATGGTGCCCCTGCCTCCTGCCTCCACATGATCTCCAGCTCATGAACACAGTGCATATAGCCAGCACATTTAGACACCATGCTCACAACTCAGTCATGTGAAAGTGGGGGCAGTGTGCTTCTGCAGAGTTGCCAACTCCAGAATGAAGAGGTTTTAATTTCCATCAGTTTTAATGTGTAGTGTCAACTGCTTGGGGTATAAGGTTGCCTCTGGGTCGGGAAATTTCTGGAGATTTGGGGGTAAAGCCTGGGGAGGTAGCTCAGCAGGGTATAGTGCCATAGAATCCAGCCTCCAAAGCCCCGCTTTCTCCAGAGCAACTGATCTCTGACCTGGATTGCCCAGGCTAGCCTGATCTGGTCAGATATCAGAAGCTAAGCAAGTATTTGGATGGGAGACCTCCAAAGAATACCAGGGCCGTGAAGAGGAGGCAGGCAATGGCAAACCACCTCTGAATGTCTCTTGCCTTGAAAACCCCACCAGGGGTCGCCATAAGTCAGATGTGACTTGATGGTAAAAAAAAAACCCAACACCTAGGATTGCCAGGTCCCTCTTCACCACCGGCAGGAGGTTTTTGGGGTGGAGACTGAGGAGGGCGGGGTTTGGGGAGGGAAGGGACTTCACTGCCATAGAGTCCAATTGCCAAAATGGCTATTTTCTCCAGGGGAACTGATCTCTATGGGCTGGAGATCAGCTGTAATAGCAGGAGATCTTGGGTAGTACCTGGAGGTTGGCCACCCTACCAACACCCAATCTCTATGGTCTGGAGATCAGTTGTAATTCCAGGAAATCCCCAGACCACACCTGGAGGTTGGCAACTTGGGAAGCATTTTTTGCTGAAAGGTGACTGTGAGGGACAGAAGAAGATCCCACACTCTTCCCCCTTCAGATTGGACCAATCACATTTGAAAGGCTGAATAGAATATTGGGGTAAGAAGTGTGGGGCGGGGGAGTGTTGTGTATGTATATAGTTGGGGAGTAATCAAGGGGGACTCAGGAGCTTGAGTTCTGAACAAAGGATCCTAAATCCTGCTCACCCTATTGGTCAAACAAACGGATCCTATTGGCCCTAAGCCAGCATGTCTCATTGGTCACCGAGAGGGTATTCCCCCCCATCACGGATTAGGGGGGGAGTGGCCGCAGGCGGCCAGGGGGGCATATAAGCAGGGCACGTTCAGGGTGTTAGTTCTGTGCTGAAAACAAGTAAAGCTGTGTTGTTGAACTCCGTCTCTGATCTCGTGAATCCTTCCCATGCGGACTTAACAGGGAGAACCCAAGGTAGGTTAGCAGCCAAGAACCAATGGGAAAAAAGGGTTTGGGAGGAAGAAGGGATGGAATTGTTTAGACAGGCAGGATGTGGTTGCTGTTCCTATTTTTAAACCTCCCCTCGCCCCCAAGTGAAGTGTTAAGGCTTGTCTGTTTAATGTTTCCAATCTTGAGACTCTTAAATAGGGTTGCCAGGTCCGTGTGTTCTCATCAACACGTTTAACCCACAAAAAACTCTTATCGGTTCCAGGGAAAAAGAGCTCCTATTGGTATCTTCCGTGGTCTGTTTTTTTTGTTTTTTTTTAAGGATTAAGGAATCCCGGGGGTGTAAAAAAGAAAAGAAAAAAGGAATCCACTTTGCCTCACACTCCCAGGGCTGAGGATGTGGGTGGTGAGGTGGCTCATGGCCCTCTGGCATGAGGTACTTGTTTGTTAGGTGTTATAGATACAAAGGCCTTGACCTGGATGGCCCCGACTAGCCTGATCTTGTCAGATCCTGGAAGCTAAGCAGGGTCAGCCCTGGTTAAAATTTGGATGGGAGACCACCCAGGAAGTCCAGGGTCACAATGCAGAGGCAGGCAATGGCAAGCCATCTCTATTTGTCTCTTGCCTTGAAAACCCTATGGGGTCGCCATAAGTCCACTGTGGGTTTATAAATAAAAAAGATATAAATGTATATTTCAAAAAATGAAACGCCCGGATCAGGGGCTCAGTTCAGTTTATTTACAGTTATTTGACCAGCAAATATCAGTATAAAATTAGTTTTAAAACCCCAACTGAGGACCTCCGTATCTTACTAGCTACATAACAGAACTTTGCCATTGCATAAGAAATAAAAACATCTCTATCTTCTAATAAAATTTTAACAATAAATTCATCTGAATGGCTAACATTTCTGAAATTTCTGGTCAACACAGGTAAAATCAGCTTATTTCTAACCTCCTGATAAAATTCACAGTGTAATAAAATATGTATAATTGACTCAACTGAATTAAAATTACAGGGGCATAATCTGGCCTCTACAGGTATATGCTGAAATCTCCCACTAAGCATAGCTGACAGAAAGGCATTAAATTGGGCTCTTGAAAAGGCCCATTGAAAACTAGAAAATGTAATGGTTGTTAAATAAGGAGCACTAGACAAACCTTCCCAGCTCTTTTATGATTTATAATGTCCTGGATCAGGAGCTGTAACAGAGACATATAAATATTGTAAATTAATTGTCAGGGATGCTCTAGGCCAGGGGTGTTGAATTCATTTCTTATGAGGGCCGGATATGACGTAAATGTCACTTGATCAGGCTAGGCCATGCCTCGCCACCCCAGACTGGGGTGGGGGGTGGGGGCTGACTTGGCTGGCTCGCAGGCCAGACAAGAGCTCTCACAGGGCTAGATCCAGCCCCTGGGCCATACGTTTGGGAGCCCTGCTCTAGGCTGATCCTGCATTGAGCACGAGGTTGGACTAGATGGCCTGTATGGCCCTTTCCAACTCTATGATTCTAATCCCCAGCATGGAACTACACCTTACACACAGATGTGCGTAAGAAGCCCCCAAAGGCTGTTTCGCCCAGGGAAAAGCGGGAGTGGGTGATTTGTTGTGGAGAAACAGAAGGGAGTGAACTTTTCCCCTGCCAGTTTCCTCTCTATAACTTCCCCCTGTCACTTTCCCTCCTGACATCTGGTTATGAGGGTAAACAATTACCTGGAAATCACCTTTTCCCTGTGGGAAAAAGCAGCTTGGGGAAGAGTTGTTGGGGGAAGTGAGGGCCAGAAGGAAAAGTAAACACCCTCTGCTGCTGCTTCCCCCACTCACCATTGTCCTCCCCAAACCAGTTTTTACCTGGGAGGGAAAAAAACCAAAGTGCATAATGTGTAGATTCTCTACTGGACTGTTGGGTTTTTAAGTACACAGCAACAAGGCAGTGCGATTCACAATCCTTTCTTTAATCAGCCTGTGAAGCACCTATCACGGATTTTGTAAGAGGCATCAATCGGAAGAAATCTTATTGCCTGGATAAAAAAGAGCAGGTGTTTTCTACCTTGACCACAACTGTTGGGGGGGGAGTTGTGTTAACTTTGGCACGCTAGATGCTTGAACTCAACCGCCAGTGCTGGCTCTGTCATGTGGATGGGTAGAAGGGTTTGAGTACACATGGCCCCCGGTTTGTGCAGGAGATGTTAAAATAGCATCCATTGTTCTTTGAGGCGTGCGGGAGGAAGCCTGTTTACAAAAGACGTACCGAGTTCAGAAAGGATTTCAAACCCAGACACAGTGTGTGTGTTATTGTTGAGATTACTAATATATCCTGCTGAATGAAGTAATATCCTAGGCAGTGGTTCTGTTCCTTTTAAGGCAGAAAAGTACCATCAATGGGAGATTTGCTTCCTGGACAGTGGAGGAGAGGATTCCCCTCCCAATAGGTTTTTATAAACCCTGGAAGGAAATTTGGGAGGAGATTAGCAACTTTCCCCTGAAATACTTCCTTTCTCATTTGCAAACTAGAGATGGTTGCTGGCATTTTCTGATTGGAAGTCTGATCTTTGCTATACAACTGGGGTCGCCAATGTGGCACCCGTGGGCACCATTGTGTCCTCCAACACCTCTCCTGGCGACTGCCAAGTGTTGTAGAAAATGGGTAGGGCCTAGTGGAGCTTTTGCTGAGGAAGGCTTCTGATTGGCTGGGCAGATTTTTTAAAATTTTGCTTTGGCAACATGCTACCACAGCACAAGGATCTTCACTGTGTGATTTAATGGAAGCTGTGGCAGCCATTTTATGTCTGTCTCCACCTCCTGCAGCAGCCATTTTGTGGCCATGCCTACCATGCTGTGCTGGAATTTCAAAGCTGGAATTTCAAAGGTGCCCACAGGCTCAAAAAGGTTGGGGACCCCTGCTATACACTCTTTCAGCCCAAGTTTGGAACCTGAATCCTGAAAGCCTGACCCTTGGTAATGCTTACACCCTTGGATCTTCCAGATAGAAAGGGTTGCCAGGTGCCCACTGGTGGCGGGCAAACCCCTGGTAAAGTGCCCCTCTGCCCACCGACCAGCTGAGGGTTGGCAGGCAATTGTGCATGCGCAGGCCCGCACGCCAGCCGGAACCTTCCCTTGCCCTCCCCGGGGCGAGCGGGTCACCCTCTGCAGGCCCACGCGCCAGCTGGGAAGCCTCTCCTCTTCCTCCCCAGGGCAAGCGGGCCGCCCACTGCAGCCCCGCGCGCCAGCCGGGAACCTTCCCTTGCCCTCCCTGGGGCAAGAGGGCCGCCCACTGCAGCCCCGCACACCAGGCAGCCCCGTGCATGCACACACACAAAACAGAAACCTCCTGCCAAAGGTGAGTGGGGACCTGGCAACCCTACAGACTTATTTTTAAACCTAACTAGTTCCTTATTTAGCACACAGGGGGCTCCTCTTGTCTTATGGTAGAATAGGCCTGAGGAACTAATTTTACGTACTTATTATACCTTCATGTTCTTACCAGGTATGATGCCTGTAATCTCAGGACTTCAGCAATAGCAAGAAGCCTCTCTAGGAATGTATAATAGTTTGTTTTAACCCTTTGCTTCCATTGAAACTAGAGTGTGCTCTCCCATGGCAAGACAGCACTTGTTATGGCTTAGATCTTAAATGGTAACACACACACCCATCACTGACAACATGATCACCAGATTTAACAACGGCAGTTATACTATCTCAGCTTTATTCACTTGCTCATCTTCCAACACGTTGCGGAAAAATGGAGGTTCGTGGAGGAGACCCGAGACCGTTAGTCGAGAAAACAGTTTTGTTCCAGCTGTGGCTCAGCCCGCAATTGACAAGCGGAAAGACTGAGGCCCCAATTGTACTGGGGAATGAACTTTTATCCTAGTTCCATGCTAAGACATGGCATGTCAACATTCGGTGCTTATCTGGTAGTTTCAGAGTCAGGAGCACAGCGGTTCTCTCCAGTCCCCTTTATCATTCACCATGACTTTCCCCCCACTGACTCAACACACAGAGCTGTCTTGTACTGCAGCAGACTTTTTCCCTTGCTGTCTCAAACATTATGGCCTTTTATGCGTGGCTGGTTCCCTCGCGCCACCCCTCCGACGACTTCAGATCTTTGCGTTGATTACGCCTGCCGTTTCCGACCGTCAGCGGTTGCCTCGCTGTCCCCCTGCATTCTCTGCGTTTTCAAATTAGAGATAAAACAGGTCCCTGAAAACATGGGCAAAATGAAGGGAAACGGGGAGAGCGAGGTGACCTCTGATGTTCGGAAACGGCCGGCATAATCAGAAAAAAAATGCAAAGTTGTCAGAGGGGTGACCACGAGACATATGCATAAAAGACCTTTATAGGCCATCAAATGTCAGCAATGCCTCCACACTCTACATCACATGACAGGTCAGTCCTATGGAAAAGAATAAATGGATATAAATTTGACATTAAAAACCACAATACACAAAAACCAGTGGGAGAACATTTGAATCTTCCAGGTCATTCCATTGTAAACCTAACAGCGGCAGTCCTTTCTTTTTCTTCTTCATTTCCCCCTGTTCTTAGACCGAAGTCTTGAACAATAAAACCATAAAACTTAAATACCGTATATACTCGCATATAAGCCAAGTTTTTCAGCCCAAAAAAAGGGCTGAAAAAGCCGAACTCGGCTTATACGCGGGTCAATACGGTAGAGGGGGGAAGGAGGAGGGAGGGGGGAACTTACCGCCGCCACCGGGCCCGCGCTGCTTCCTGCCGCCGAGAGCGGCCTGGGGCGGCCTCCTGCAGCTGCAGGGAGGCTGCCCCGGCCCCCGCCGGGCTGCACCGCCGCTTCCCACTGCCGAGAGCGGCCTGGGGCGGCCTCCTGCAGCTGCAGGGAGGCTGCCCCAGCCCCCGCTGTGCTGTGCCGCCGCCAGGCCCGCGCTGCTTGCTGCCAGGAGCCCTCTCAGGTAAGCCTGCGGGGGGGGGGAGGGGTTATAAGCCGACCCTTGGCTTATACGCGGGTGCCTAATTTTTCCCCATTTTTGGGGAGAAATTAGGCACCTCGGCTTATACGCGGGTCGGCTTATACACGGGTATATACGGTAAGACCCATGTCTGAAAACACCTCCATTCAATGCTTCTCTGCAGCATGTAAAAAACGAGCAACAAAATAAGTACATTGTAAGAGTCCTCTTGGAGGAATTTAATCTTTTGCTCTAAAGTTGCTTGAGAAAATTGGACCATTTGTTAAAGCATGGCATAATCAGTTTTAGCCTAAATTGAGACACATAAGGCATTGCAAAAGGATATGTACTTAGGGGTCTACTGACTGAAGAGGGCAGGGACATAGCCAGTCAAAGAAAGGGATCCTTAGCAGACGGCCCAGCATAAAGATTCTACATAACTTTAGACTAATGAGAGAATCCAAATAGGAAGGAAGATAAAAGGCCCAGGTTAAGTGGAGAACATGTCCTCCAAGCATTAAAATGAGTGTAACTCTTATCTCTAGCATAGATCAATTTGGCCACATGTTTTTTTACATTGATCTACAGAAAAAGAGAAAAGGTCCTCCACCTTCAGATTTACAAGTGATAACTTCTGTTCAAAAAGCTGGAGCCAGGGAACCTTATAAGAATCCCTGAGGGTTAAGCGTAGGGGCCTAAAAAATTAGATGAAACCAGAAATTAAAGGCACGTACCCAAGCCAAAGCTTCTATTGAGCTAAAACCAAACTCATAATGAAGAGCCGATGATGAAGTGCACCTGGGGAGCACTCCAATTGCTGGAAGGAAAAAGGACTGAACTCTATTTATAGAATTGTCTACATCAGAAATCCATATAAGGGCAACAGTGGCAGTTCTCAAACAGAGAAGCTTCAAGGGGAGATTACAACATGAGATTGCTGAACTTGAGTTCATTCACAAGTTCAGAACAATAGATACCCCAGGGCTGAATATTTTTAGGAAGTATTAAGTCTTTGGGGCATCCTCAAGAAATTCCTCCATTTACACATCTGGGATCAAATAGGGAACAGAACTGCAAATACAGCAAATCAACTGTAGTTGCAATACATAGGCTGTTACCACACTTGTAGTCCCAGCGATATATTAAGTTTGAAAATGTTATAAAAAATACTGTTCGCACTTTGGCCCCTTTAGCTGTGAAGACGTCTTCCAACCATTTATAAGCCGTGGTATCCAAAAACCCTTTTAAAGCGATGTTTTTTATAACATTTTCAAACTCTTAATACATCACTGGGAATACAAAGTGTGGTAACCCCCATAGTTGGGACAGATAGAATACACAGCTGTAGGAACATTTTCATAATACATATGGGCATGTGAAGACAGTGTCTACAATTGCAGAGATTAGGCATATCCTATTCTTCCTGTTTTTGAGGTATTTTGCCACAGCAGGTTCTTTTAAATAAACAGTAGGTTGCATCGCCATCCACACCTTTCCCTCTCCTTAGTTGGTTCTGAGAGCCAGCGTGGTGTAGTGGTTAAGAGTGGTAGTCTGGAGCAGTGGACTCTGATCTGGAGAACTGGGTTTGATTCTCCACTCCTCCATATGAGCGGCGGAGGCTAATCTGGTGAACTGGATTTGTTTCCCCATGCCTATACATGAAGCCAGCTGGGCGTACCTCGGGCTAGTCACACTCTCTCAGCCCCACCTACCTCACAGGGTGTCATGGGGAGGGAAAGGTGATTATAAGCCGGTTTGATTCTCCCTTAAGTGGTAGAGAAAGTCAGCATATAAAAACCAACTCTTCTTCTTAAAGTTACACAGATATTAAGCCTCCTCCTTTTAATGTATGCTTCTTTTGACCACACTTTCAATAGTGAAAAGATACATCTGATACCAATTGTGGGCAAGAAAAAGGGTGAAGGGATTCAGTTGCTGCTGCAGAGCATGCTCTGTTGTAAATAAGAATGCTCAATAGCATTTTGACACAAAATGATGACTGTACACATGTACGAGGAGTGCACAGCAACTGCAATACTGTTTTCCTGGGAGTAATCCCCCATATAACACAGGACTTCTGAGTGGACCTATCTAGGACGGGTCAACAGTTTCCTTCTGGGATCTCCCCACCCCTTGTGCTATCTTGTGGGCAGCCAGCTTGTTTGACTAAATTACAAAATCATGACTCTCCAAACATGCTTTAGTACCCACCAGTCCAAAGTTTACAGTCTCTATATTGCCCCTCAGACTAGCTTATAGGTCCATCCTGCTTTTAAATACAAACAGGGTCATGGCCGTTATCAAAACAAATTATGTGACAAGCACAGTCTCCTAGATCCTACCCATAAAACTAAAACCATGAGGAAATTTGGTTAAACACAGAATTTGGTGGCAACTGAAAAGCTGATTATGGGGAAAAAAACCTTCTCTGAACTATACCAGTTGGGTTTTTAATAAGTCACAGAGTGCCAGGACCTTGGAAACTGGTGGTTATTATTAGAAGTCCACCTTTTTACCGCACCTTTGCTAAGGCTATCATATCTAAATAAGATCACTTCTGTGCATGTGTGTTGAGGTGACGGAAAACCTGGCCTACTGGCCTACTGACCTACCAGCCACCACCTCCAGGGTAGGAAACTGTCACTAAAGACAACCTTTGTTATTCCTGAGGGGACAGTCACGAGTCTGTCATAACAGCAGAAAGATTGATCCTACTAAGGTCGTTCATGCATGAGTTTTACCTGGGGTTTGATGATCGCTCGATCCACTTTTCTGTTGCGAATCCAAAAATTGCTATGCACCAGCAAAGTCACCAAGCTCAAATCCGGAAGCATCTCCCTGCCCCTTGAAAATGCCACTTTGTAACTGGCTGTATTGTTTTTTGTGAGAAAAACATCCAGTTCCCCTCTCCCCCCGCCGAAAACCCAAGTGCTGTTTTACAAACCATTTCAAAAAACAGAGCTCTTTAAAAGGAACGGGGTGGGTGGGGGGATGGGACCCAAGCGGTTTTAAAATCCTTTCTTGTGAGACTAATGTCTGCTCAGCAAGAACTCCAGGTGGAGACAAAAACCAGGAAGCATTTGAGTCCCCACCATTTGAAACGCTGCTTTGTAATTGGCTGTAGTGTTTACTGTGAGAAAAACATCCCCCCCAGCTCCCCTGTCCCTCGCTTTGGCTTATGTATGGATATGAGGACAATTTGACCCGGACAATTTGATCTCAGGGGAGATCAAAGAATCGGGATTAAACAGCATTGGGAACACCCGGGATTTGCGAGGGCTGGGTGCAAGGTCATCTTTAACAGACGGGAAACTCAGTGTCAGTGAATTAAACCCATGTCCTCATATTCACCAGTCTTCTCAATATCAAATCTTTGCTTATCAGTAGGGTTGCCAATGCCAGGAGCCCAGAGGTCAAGGGGTGGAACTGGGCAAAACACTCCATTCATCTAAGGGACACACTTATTACCTTTGCTCACAAATCCCCTGCCACTGAACCATACAACCAGCTGTAAGATGAGGCCCACATACAACAACCAAACACAATCCAGACTCCCAGCAGGGTTGCCAGGTGACACTGGAAACCTGCCAGGAAGGTTTTGGGGCAAGGACAATCTTCCTGGCACAACTCCAACACTTCTGGCAAAAAACAAACAAAAACACCCCCCTGGAAGTGATGTTATTGTACCAAGGTGTCACTTTAGGAGAGTCAGCCTGGCATGATAAAGTCACGGTCAGTTTTTCACAAGAACTGTGATCACGCATTTGGCACAATGCTGAGAAGCCCTCTTAATTCCCACCCCCCTTGCAACTGTCCTGTTAAGCAGCAGCAGAGAACAAGGGTCCTGGCTATAGTGGGAGACCCATACCCCCTAGCTCCAAGAGAGTCACACACAAGAAATAAAGGAGTGGAACCCAGACAGGAGAGCCCCGCTGCAGGACTACAACAGATTCACCCAACATCTTTTCCAGGAATGAATCATGTTGAACACATTCTACAAAACTATGTACCCATTTTACAGACAGGAAACACTGAAAATGTGCATTTGTAGGAGATTCTAGGAGAATCCATGAACACGTGGCGGGCAGGAACACAAGACCCCTTTGTCTGGAAGACTGAGGTTAGGCCTGATTCAGATATAAGTGTTCATTTAAGAAGGCCTAGGAGTCTCGTTTGTTTTTCTATATCGTTTGTTTTTCTATATCAGGTTATTTAACTCCTAGCCAGAGTACACCTCAATAACATTTCAGGTTTGTTATTGGTATAGTATACAAGTAATACTATCAGAGAACCTCCACTTCCATTTTAAGTTTTTATTACAAAACTATTCAGAATTCTTAACATTGGCTAAATCAACAGAAAATTATGCCATCATTGTTACATAGATAATTAAAAGAGAACAATTACATGAGTCCATAAAAGGATCTTATCCCTAAAATAAGTAGGGAGTGCCATCTGAGAAGAATCTCTTGATCAATTCAGCTTTTCATATTTATAGGTTTTTAATATAATCTCCTAACAATATCTAACATTTGGTAAGGGTGCACATTCTTGGCTAACTAATTATCTTATAACTTCAGACAACATACAAGGTTTTGTATACTTGAAATGTTTTCTTAAAATGTGTAAAACTGTAGGTTCATTCTTGCTACTTTTTATCTCAGCAAAGTGTTCAGAAATAATGTTTACAAGCTTCTCATATACATGAATATCTTATAAATCTATAAAATAAATAATTTATAAATCTAACTCTCTCTCTCTATATATATATATATGAACATCTTGGTCCTCAACCAACACACTCCATCTCTGAACCATATCATCACTTCTGTGAAGATGGACATTCTTGCATAAGATGCATTTGCACCTGGGCCTCAACACATCTAATATCTATTGATATGAGTCAGGCTGCTTCTACTCTACACAAGGCCATATAATTATGTTTCTACTTTGACTTCTTGGTCCTCTCTAAGGCTATTCTATTCTGGGGCTCTGAACTCCCTTTTTAGCATCTGGCCAGGGTAGTTCTGTTTCTGGGTATAGAAACATCCTCTATGATCATTTTGGTCAAGTCCAGCAACTGTTCCCCTTACTCCTGGCTATATCTGTAACACCTTGCAAAGCAGAGAATGCTCAAAGTGATCCAAGGCACATATCAAAGGAATCAATGCAGCGCAAAGTCTCTTGAGGAAGGGAATTTGTTCTCCCAAGCATACACATCAACAGCAATTCATACAGATACATGCAGACAGCCTCCTCTTTCTAAAAGTAAATGAAAATCTTATGGCAGTTGAAAGACTAACAACTTTTTTTATTCTGGCCAAAGCTTCTTGGCCTGAAGCCCATTTCCTCAGATCCTTGCTATCTCTTGTAACTCTCTTCCCTCCCCATCAGCCATTCTGTTACTTTGCCTCTACCCTACTTCTATAATCTCTCTCATATCCTCCTTCATCAAGGGGGTATAGACTGCTTCCCTGTATGAAAAAGACCCCTTTGCATTTGGCCGCCATCTTGGAAGAGACCACAAGAGTCAAGGAGACCTCCAATCTCCTCTTCCTCACACAGGCGTATTTCCATTTGGCACCAAGAGGAAATCCCAGAAAGTTGCACCAGGTACATTGGTGTAAAACGTTATGAACCATCTTAAAATAACATCACTGGTTGAGTAGTATGGAATCTATGTTGAGGGAAGATCACTGCTACAGTCCCCTTCCCCCCACTGCTGATGACAAAATGTCTCCTAACGCAAAACCCATATGCAGGTGTGGTACATAAGATGCTAGATGTGGATTAAAAACCGGGAAAAACCCAGGCTGGGTGGAGATGCCAGCTTGCCCAGTGGTGAGCCCAGTTGCTAAGAGACAGGGACACACCCTCCTTTCTGACTTCGCCCCCTACTGGTGCTCTGGGTCAGGGGTCGGTTGGTGAGCTGTTAGAGGTTGGTGAGGGTTTGAGAGAGATGTTGATGGTTGTGGTGGAGAGATAGAGTTTGGATTGTTTGTGGTCAGTTTGTTATTTTTTGGTGTTTTCTTGTTTGGTTGTATATTAGATAGCAGTAGTGGTAGGTTTGTTTGTTTGGAAATTTTCTTAAGAGTTCTTGTTTGTTTTATTCTGAATATTGTTTTGCATTTAAAAGGGTTTAATAGGAAAGATGTTTGTTTTTACTGTTTTAACTTTTAACTTTGTACACAATTCTTTTTTGGATGTTCAAAGTTTCAATAGTAAATATAGGTGTTTGTTTATAGAGTTTTAATCTTTCATTTTGTATACAGTTTTTTATTTTAAAACTTTCATAGTAGATATAGGTGTTTGATTGTTTGTTTTTAAGTTAATTTATAGGGTGCGTTTATTTTGTTATTGTTTTTTGGCTTTAGAGGTAGGTTAGTTAGTGTAGGGTAAAATGCTCGCCAGGTACCAAAATGTAAGTAGGGTTTTTGCATTTTGCTCCCATAAGAACGTAAGAAAAGCTCTGCTGGATCAGACCAAGGCCCATCAAGTCCAGCAGTCTGTTCACAGTGGCCAACCAGGTGCCTCTAGGAAGCCCCCCAACAAGACGACTGCAGCAGCACCATCCTGCCCGTGTTCCACAGCACCAAAGATAATAGGCATACTCCTCTGATCCTGGAGAGAATAGGTATGCATTATGACTAGTATCCATTTTAACTAGTAGCCATGAATACCCCTTTCCTCCATGAACATGTTCAGTCCCTTCTTCCAAGTTGGCAGCCATCACCACATTTTGGGGTGTTTTTCCATCTATGTTTTGGTCCTTCCTCCCTCCCTACTGGGAGAAAGGTGTCTCCAGAGTCTCTGCCCTTTCTTGGGCTGGCTCAGGCAAGGGAGCCCTACACAGAGGAAAGGAGCTGGGAGGGCAGTGCCCAGATTTACAGTGTTTTAATCTTTCATTTTGTATACAGGGTTTTTTTCATTTTAAAACTTTAATAGTAGACATAGGTGTTTTATTGATTGTTTTTATCATAGTTTATGGAGGTGATTGTTTTGTTGTTTAGATTTACGGTTTTAGATAGAATAGAGAAAATGCTGGTGTGACACCGCAAAATGTAAGTGGGATTTTTGTATTTTTCTCCCATCTATGTTTTGGTCCTCCCTCCCTACCCCATCCCCCAAAGCAGGGGAATGTGATCCAAAACTCAATGCTCAGGATCTGTTTCCATGCTCCAAGCAATACAGCTGGCCTTTTCCTTGAGAAACGAAATCTCAGCCAGATGTTGTACAAAGGAAAGCTTTGGGGACCAGATTGATCTGTCTCACTCAAGGCTGACAGAGGGTTTCGGCTTCAGGGCGACATGAAGGTGCCAAAAATTCGCCAGTGAACCCATTGAGCAGATGAATGTCCTCTGTTTGACACTTAGGCACAGACTGGGAGCCCATCAGGGATATCTTTAGATTGCATCAAGCACCTCAAACAGTTGCCGAAGAAGTTTGTAGCTGCCTGTATGCCAGAAGCTGACTCACAGCTGATGCAGTGACTTGTTATCCACTCGCTCCCCTCAGCAAAAGAACTCCCCAGGTTGCAGCAGGGAGCTCTTCACTCCTGGCCAAGCTAGGGAAGGACAGAAGCAGCGCTTTGGATCTCTGCATTGCAAAAGGAGGGGAAACAGGCAGTTATGTTTGGGCATCCCTAGTCTCCACCCAGCTGGGTCTGACTCCAGCACCTCCTATTTCTAGCTCCAGCAGCCCTGTCTTGCCTGTGTTTCCATTCGGATCAGCTGGCAGTGCTGGGGAACCACTGGGAGCTGCTGCGTACTGCAGAGACCCAGTCAGGGTTCTCTCTACTGCTCTTGATGGCACTCTCTCCTCAAGCCACTTAAATGTGTTTTTGGAGCATGGTCTCACTGGCTGTTGCTGCAATGCACTGGGCCGATGCTTCTGAAAAATTAAGCAGTTCCAAGGCTGGATTAAAAGTCTCATGTGGGGCATCCCTCCTGGGACAGACCTCACACTCCTGTCAGTAAATGCGTAATCAAAATCAGGGGAAGGGGAAATGCCACAATGGCAAAGAGAACCACATTCCAGAGAAGCCACGAGAACCTTATGTCTGCCCCCTGGCTGCTGGGAAAGGTGAGGTTTGTATTGCAAAACCCCACCTACCAGGTCCCAGGAAGCAGTGATGGCATCGCCGGTCATCACCCTCTGAGTCCTGTGGGGCAAGAGGGACTGAAATCACCCACAACTACAAGGTAATCTGAATAACCACAGAGAGTAGCAAGATCTACCGTATCAAAAGCCACTGAGAGGTCCAAGGAGACTGGAAGTATTTCCCCTGCCAGCCTCTGGGTGGAGGTCATCCATCAGGGTCACTAAAGCAGTCTCTGGGAACGTGTGTTGAGTCTGGAAGCCAAACTGAAAAGGCGGAAGAGGAAGAAACCTTGCAGTGGAAAGAAATACCAATCCCAATGTATATTCTCCATGTCCTCCGAAGCTTCAGAACCATCAAACAGAAGGGATCCTGCCAACTATGTGGCCAGCTACCTGAGTGGGAATAAGGTAAACCTCCCACAGCAAAAGTCCTCCCTCCAGGGACCAGGCTAGATCCTACAGTCACAGAGGGGGATTCTTCACGGTGGATTTTGCTGTTGTTTTGAATCGCAGCAATTAAATCGATTTACATAGCTTTTTCACAGGAGCGCAGTTTCCCCCTCCCCCCCACGTACTTTTTTTTTTCACAAGAGAAAATGTGCACTTCTCTGCGCCGGTAAAATTTCCTTCCACTCGTGACCCACCTCTCCAAATCTCCCTAACCCAGCCCTCTCTGGCCATCATCCTGCTTTTCTCCATTTTGCCTGTAAATGTCGCTATTCACTGTTTAACTGCAAACACCTTTCAGGGCGTGCCCCGGCTGGTCGGACACAAAGGATTGGCACATGCACCCTCCCCCAGTTTTGGTTGGACACTCCTCCATTGTTGCTGACGGCGGGAGCATGTTTACAGCTACCGTTGTGTTCCTGCTACCATGTCTCCCCCCCCCAATACATTATGTATGATTCCACCTGAGGTGCAGATGGGTGGTGAGGAAGCACAGAATATTAATAAAAGCAATGAACAAGGATGGCGAGAGTGGAGGCCGGTGACGGCAGAACCACGGGGACTTTTTGGGGAGGCGGGAAGGTGTGCCGGAGCAGTCGCAATGCCCACAATGAAGTTGGAGGAAGGGGATGAAGCCCGGGACAGTGGACCTTGCGCCTACCAGGTCCATTCCTCATCCCTCCTTTGCGTGGCCACAGAAGGAATCTGTAATGACACAAAGGGTTATGCTATGGCTGAGGGCACCACTTGTTGCTGCCCCCTTACCAGGCCTCCGTCCCTGGACTCATTCATCAAGTTTCCGCACGTTAATCCAGCATAGACTTTGATGGGACCACCAGGGTCATCTAGTCCAACCCCCCGCACAATGAACACAGTTAACTCCTTCCCCCACCCACATGCCCAGTGACCCATACTCCATGCCCAGAAGATGGTTATAGCTGTTAGGACACACTTACTAATGTCTAGAACGTTACTGCCTAGATTAGATTACACCTAACCTTGTTGGATCTGGGGCCGCAGGGGGAAAAAAACACACCATCTCCTGCAGCTCCTCAGGGACTGGTGGACGGAGGTCAGAAACACTTCCCGGAAAGGATTTCAATGCCAAGGTGGCTTTGGGGATCTGGAACCGTGAAACCTAGGTTTGCCAACCGTAAGGGGGTGGCTGGGTATCTATCTCCCGCTATTACAGCTGATCTCCAGGAAGTAGAGATTAGTTCCCATCGCAAAAGTGGGTGTTTAGGCATCTATCTTTTTCAAAATACTTACCCAGCAATGCCTGCATTTGAATAAAAGATGCAGGTCTGCCTTTACCTTTTTTGATGTGAGGGTGCTGCTGAAGAGCTGCGACTAGTTTCGTCCTTTTAGAGATTTCCTGAAACAGCTCGGGAAATGGCAGCTGGAACTACATAGTACAATTTTTTCTTCTCCAACTTCGCAATGGAACACTTTTGGGCATTTTCCTCGCCATTACTTTATTGGGACATCATGGCCACAATGCTCTCCATTTTGGCAGACAGGATGCCCATGGGTCAACATTTAACCACCTACACCTAACGTGATCCAGCAAGTGTGCCTATAAAAACCAACAATTCCACTTATAGTTCAACATATCAACAGAGTCACTCACACAGCTTGAAATGCAATTTGGAACTCAGGGATGAGAGGTGCAGATATCAGTTCACGAAACCTGACAATGTACGCACAAGGCACACTGCCGAATAATGCGTTGGAGAAATTCCAAGACGCAACCGTACCATTTCGATAGCATGGCCACGTATGCATTTGCCAACGTCAGTAAATTTTTAATTAACATCCAAGTGGGTGGCACAATTTAGTAAAAGTTATTTGAGTTCACATTTTCTAAAATCACATTCTCTGCTTTTCCTTCAACCAGGACCTTCTCCTAAAGGGATGAGACCCACACGTAAATGTGCGCAATGCTTAGCGTTAACGACCACGCTCCGGCCTCCTCACAGACCATTCTCCCCCCAAACACCCAGCGCTACATCAACTGCATGACAAAAGGAAGCCGTAATTACCAACCCACTAATTGATATTCCGGCCACGCACCCCCCTGGATCCTCCCAAGCCCCCGTTCAGGAACTCAGACAAAAAAATGTCTCAGCGCAGGTGGACAAGGGACGAGATGCGACACCTCCTGCGGTTCCTTGAGGTGCGCAACCTCACATTTAGGGCGCTCCTTGGAAGATCAAACGAGTTTGCCCTCGCGGTCTCCCTTGAAAACTTTGGGTACGGACGCAGGTCGTCACAAGAATGCCTTGCAAAATACCGCTAGTTGTGCATGGAGTTTGAGGCCAACTTTGCAGAGGGGGCAGATGCAGTTCGTGCACAAGGGCGGAGTGCACTTGCACGGCACGACATGATGTACCACCATTGGCACAGGTCTGGGCGCCCAGCCAACCATGAGGTTGCCGACCGTGATACGTCAGGTAAAGTTTTAATTGAACCGTTATTACCTGTTTAGTGCAATATTAAATAGCTACCCGTTCAGAGCCATAACTCCCGATATGCAATGCGAGCATCGCGCCGCAATTCCCCACTAAATTGGGATGATTTTCCTGCTGTCTCAATCGTGTTTTTCAATTGATCAGACCTATTACTGTTTCCTTTATGCGACCCATGCAATAGAATTTTTTTCCATCTCTTTCGTGATCTTGTCAAAAACATCCATGTTACGATGGGATTTGTGCAAAGCACGCTGCATAGTATGGTCGCCCCAAATGGCTAGTAAATCTAGGGTTTCTCTCCCTCCATGATGCGCCACGAACACCAGCCGTTTTTTGCAAACCGGTCATCGCGAATAAAAAGGTGTGCTAAGGTACTGTGCCTGGTAGAAGTGGTCTCCTCAGCAACAGTGGCAACTTGAATGGGGTTGGGCAGGTAACCTCACAATTAATGCGATTGGCTCCCACCCGCAAGCAATCAGCTTACATTCAAAAAGTTGTGAACGAACGGTACAAAACTGTGTTGAAGTTAAAGAAAGAAAGGAAAGGACACCTGGTGATCACTGCAGCCATGGCAGAGAAAGGGGCGGTGTTGACAGCAAAGCACCCCACTCCGGGAGCCAATCGGGCGATCGGGGGTGTGGCTAGAACATCATGGGCAGGGGGTGCAGAGTAACCGAAGCAAACATTTCTTCATGGGCATCCCGACCGGTAAACGCGTGACAACGGGAAACAACGGCTCAAAAGTGGTCTGGTTTGCCTCGCAGTTAACGCGGCTTAAACTGTACATCCCAGGAAAACCCGGAGCTGCAATGAATAAAGTAAAATTTGATCCGAGGAAAACTGCTGTTTAAACCACAGCAAACACCCGTGAAGAATCCCCCAGACAGTAGCAAGGTCTATTGTGCCCAAAGCTGTTAACAAGTCCAATGAGATTGGCAGACAGGCTTTCCCCCTGCCAACCTCTGGGTGGAGATAATCTCTCAGGGCCACTAAAGCAGTCTCTGGAAACCAGTCACCACTCTGGAAACCGGACAGAAAGGGCTCAGAAGGAAGAAAACTTGGAAGGAAGGAAGGAAACACAAATCCCACCCTGTATTCTCCATGCCCTTTTGCTGCAGCTTCAGAAACACCAAGGCAGCCCTGAAGAAGGGCCCCTATTGACTTTGTGGCCATCTACCTGAGTGGGAATAAGGTAAACCTCCCACAGCAAAGGTCCTCCTCCAGAAACCAGGGCCATTTCCATTGCTTCGGTATGCCCCAGGCACTGCAGAGGGACCTTGTCGTGGGTCAGCCAGAACTGCATGGCAGTGAGGACTCATCATAGGAAGAAGGGCTCTGTGTAGCCAACGCAGAGCTAACAGAAGGCAGCCAGCAAGGGACTGAGGCTCAGACAGAGCTGGGCAAGGAAGCACAGCCTCCCTTCAGTCCTGAGTCAGCAGACGAAGGGCAAGCAGTGGTGCCTGGCCCTCCCAGATCACCTACACCTTTGCAGCAACGTAGGAAAAGACTGCAAATGGAGTTGCAAGAGAGAAGACGCAGTGCTTGCCTCCAGAACAGAAAGCAGCTGTTGGCCAATAGTGGAGATGAGTTGTTGCAGGATTCTGACTGAATTAGTGGGAGCTACAACAAGTACAGCAAACGCTTACCTGACGCCGCTCTGTTGCCTGGAACTCGGACCTTGCCTTGATTAATAGTGCTGGCTAACCCTTGATAGCTGACCTTGGACTGAAAGCCTCTGACTCCTGGAACCCTCCTTGCTCTCTGCAACCTGACCCCTGGAGCCTGCTAATCAGTACAGACCTTATCGTTCCACTCCCTTCTGAGTTTTCTTGCTCGAGGAGCAGAAGGTTCCATGTCCCAAAGAAGGGCTTGGGAGTTAGGGGGCCTGCCATCCAGATCCTGCGCTGACAGCTACCTTGGAAGGTGGGGTTGCATGATGGGGAATGCGTTACCCACAGTCCCAGCCCCCCCAAGTTTTGAAAGCTTCACTGCTGGCCCATGGCTCTTGGAGGGGCCTTTGCTTCCAGAGAGCCTGTCTGTAAAGGATGCCTTATACTCTGAGCGACTTCTGAGGCATTACCCAGAGGCCGCCAGGACATGCTGGATGATCAGCCCGCAAATTATCTTGACTGGGCCAGGCTGATGTTCAGGGCCAGAATGGCCATGGCCTCTTTAGTTCTGGTCTTCTTCTGAGCGTCTTTGTGAATGGGAACTGGTTCATTTCCAGTGAGGCTACTTCTCAGTAATGGCGAAAACATCAATCCTACCCTCCCTGCCTTCTGCCATGCAGCAGGGACCCGGGGCACTCCTCACCCAGCTAACAGCCTCACTCTTGCTATTTCTAGGCCCCGCACCAGGAGCCACCATTTTTGAGGGCGATCTGCAGGGTGTCCGAGGCCTGCAAGACCAAGGGCCTCACCACCCTCCCTTTTAGTAAAGAAACAGCAGGGGAGGAGATCAAGGTAAGATGGAGGGCCAGCATCCCCATGAGAAGGTGGTGGGTGGGAGATCCCAGGATTCCTTGGGGAGGGGGATTCTGCCTTGTCTTCCGCCTCTTGTTTGCTTGCGTTTTACTGGGTCGTGTTTATGACAGGCAGATTTTTCACTGAGTTTGCATTTTCTATTGCCATGGAAAGTCTTGGTGAAAGGCTGGGTAAAATCCCCTGAATCGCATGGAGCCATTTCTGCTCCGAGTACTTGGGTGCAGGTATCAGAGATGCAACTCTGAGTGTGGGAGGAAGGAGAGAAGGGGAGCATGTGGGCCAGGAACAGCTCTGCTAGAGTCCAAAGAGCGCTGAGCCCTCTCTTTTGCCCTTGATTTCTCCCAGGAAACCATGGAGGAGTCATTCTTCCAAGTCTCACCCAACTTCCTCCAGGCGATGGCAAGCATACGCAGTCTCAGGTACATCTTTTTTTGAGGAAACCTTTTGTTCACAGCAGTCAAACGGACAGGAGCTCTGTGAGGAGAGGATGAAGCAGGAGGCCTTGGGGTCCACACAGCACTGGACCTCGACACCTCCTGGTAACAGTAAAGATGTAGCTGCCTGATGGACATTGGATCCTGACCCATGCTCTGGTGGACTCTGGGGCATCCTGTTCTTATATGGATGCTGACTTTGCTGAGCAACACCAGATTCCTTTGTGCTGCAAAAAGACCCCCATGCAGGTGGAAGCCATTGATGGGAGATCGGACAAAATTACCGCCTAACAAGAAAGCAATTGGATGTAAGTGGGTATTTAAAGCAAAACAAGATGCAGACAGAAAAGTAGAAAGATATAAAGCAAGACTAGTAGCAAAAGGATTTTTGCAAAAATATGGAAAAGTCTTTGATGAGACTTTTGCACCTGTTGTAAAATACAGTACTATTAGAACACTCTTTAGTATTGCATCTAATAAGAAAATGCAATCAAAGCCAAACACACCTTGTATGTAAACTGAAGAAAGGCCTATATGGACTTAAACAAGCTGCAAGAGCCTAGAATGAAAAACTAAACAGTATGCTTCTTGAGCAAGGATTTAAACAAGGTGAGGCAGAAAGGCTGGGTAAAATCACATGAATCCCACAAAGTCACTTGTGTTTATGGCAGGCAGATTTTTCATTGAGTTTGCATTTTCTATTGCCTTGGAAGGTGAAAGGCTGGGTAAAATCAACTGAATCCCACAAAGTCATTTCTGCTCTGAGGACTTGTGTACAGGTCTTAGAGATGCAAAGAGTCCAACTCTGAGAGTGGGAGGCAGGAGAGAAGGTGTGGCAGGAACAGCCCTGCTAGAGTGCAAGGAGCCCTCACGCCTCTGTTTTGCCTCTTGGTCTCTCCCAGGAAAGCACGGAGTATTTCTTTTTTGAAGTATCCAAGAATTCCCTCCAGGTGATGTCTATCATCTGCAGTCTCAGGTACATTTTTGTTGAGGGAACCTTTCCCCATAGCAGACAGACGGGAGCTCTGTGAGGAGTGGATGAAGCAGGAGGCCTTAGGGTTGTGGGAAAGGGGAAAGATCTACTGATCAATGAAAGGAAGAGGCTGCTAAGTGGGCCCACCTCAACAGTCCTATTGACAACAGTCAGAATCTGAGCTGATTCACAGCTGAATCAGTGACTTGTTATTCAGTGACTTGCTATTTGCTCGCTCCCCTCAACAAAGAACTCCCCAGTGAGGTTGCAGAAGGCAGCTCTTCACTCCTGGCCAAGCTAGGCAAGGACAGAAGCAACACTTTGGATCTCTGCCTTGCAAAAGAAGCAGAGAAAATGAGAAGTTGTGTTTGGGCATCCCTAGTCTCCATCGAGTTAGGAAGGCTCCCAGTCTGACTCCAGCTCCTCCTGTTTCCACCGTCAGAAGCCCTGTCTTGCTTGTGTTTCCATTTGGATCAGTTGGTGGTGATGGGGATCCCCTGGGGACTGCCATGTACTGCAGGGAGAGACCCAGTCGGGATCCCACTGCTGCTCTTGATGGCACTTTCTCCTCAAGCCACTTAAATGTGTTTTCGGAGCATGGTCCCACTGGCTGTTGCTGCAATGCACTGGGCCGATGCTCCTGACAAATTAAGCAGTTCCAAGGCCGGATTAAAAGTCTCATGCAGGGCATCCCTCCTGGGACAGACCTCACACTTCTGTCAGTTAATGCATAATCAAAACCAAGGGGAGGGGAAATGCAAAAAAAGGCAAAGAAAACCACACCCCAGAGAAGCCATGAGAACCTTAAATTTGTCCCCTGGCTTCTGGGAAAGGTGAGGTTTGTATTGTAAAACCCCACCTACCAGGTCCCTGGAAGCAGTGATGGCATCACCTGTTATCACACTCCTGTGGGGCAAATCACCCACAGCTACAAGGTGATCTGAACAACCCCAGAGAGAGCAAGGTCTATCATGCCCAAAGCCGCTGACAGGTCCAATGAGATTGGTAGAGAGGCAATCCCCCTGCCATCCTCCGGGTGGAGATCATCCCACAGGGCCACTAAAAACAGTCTCTGGAAACCAGTCACCACTCTGGAAGCAGAACAGAAAGGGCTCAGAGGGAAGAAACCCTGGACGGCGGAAGGAAATACAAATCCCACCCTATATTCTCCATGTCCTCTCTCCTCAGCTTCAGAACCATCAAACGGAACTTTGTCGCCAGCTACCTGAGTGAGAATAAGGTAAACCTCCCACAGCAAAGGTCCTCCTCTAGAGACCAGGGCCATTTCCATTGCCTTGGCAGGCCCCGGACATTGCAGAGGGACCCCTTGGGTTCCGTTCTTCTTCAGAGCCTCCTTGTGAATGGGGACTAGTTCATTTTCAGGGAGGCTGACTACTTTTCAGGAGTGGGCAAACATAGAGCCTGCCCTCCCTCTGCCATGCAGCAGGGACCCAGGCCTCACTCTTGCTACTTCCAGGTCCCGCCCCAGGAGCTGCCATTCTTGAAGGCCATCTGCAGGGTGTGCGAGGCCTGCAAAAGCAAAGCCCTTGCCACCCTCCCTTTCAGCAAGGAGGCAATGGGGGAGGAACTAAAGGTGATCGAGGGGCCAGAACCCCCATGGGAAAGTAGTGGGCGGGAGATCCTAGGACTGCATTGGGGGGAATTCTAATTTGTCTTCTGCCACCAGTTTTATTGCGTTTTACCAGGTTGTGTTTATTGAAGGCAGGTTTTTCATTGATTTTGCATTTTCTAAATGCTTTCCAAAACTGAGGCCGAGCCATTTCTGCTCCGAGGACTTTTGTGCAGGTTTCAGAGATGCAAAAAGCCCAACTCTGAGTGTGGGAGGAAGGAGAGAATGTGGGGCAGGAACAGCCCTGCTAGAGTCCAGGGAGCGCTGACCCCTCAGTTTTGCCCTTTGGTCTCTCCCAGGAAATCATGGAGGAATCCTTCGACGTCTCTGAGAACTTCCTCAAGGCAATGAGGAGCTTACGTGCTCTCAGGTACATCTTTTATCCAGGGAACCTTTGTCCACAGCAGTCAGGCGGATGGGAGCTCTGTGAGGAGTGGATGAAGCAGGAGACCTTGTGGGGCAGAGCCGGGAAAGGGGAGAGATCCACTGATCCATGAAAGGAAGAGACTGCCCACTGGGCCTGCAACAGTAAGATTGACAAAACAGAATCTGAGCATGAAGAGTTTTGCTTTAAGATAGGCCGGACTGGAGCTTGCCCCCTCCCTCCCTTCCGAACGACTTCTCAGAGGTCATTCCATTGGTTTGCTTCACCTCAGGAAAACACGACTGGAGTGCTTCAGGATCCAACCCTGTTTTCCTTCCATCATTATTGGAGGCTTCTTTCTTATTGGAGATGCTACATAATTGTAAGACACATCCTCTCCGGAACCTGCTGCTTTGCTCGTTTGTGGCCTGTAGGGATGGGGTGGCTTAGGGACTTGGTACTAGGTTTGGGGATGAGCACCTCTTCCTTACAGCAGAGTCTACTACTTGCCTTTCCATCTGGACAGCCTTTTCCGGCGTCCCCTCAGAGTTGAGTTCAGGAGCTCGATTGCGGCCTGGGCTCTGCGGCTCATCCTAAGCGGGAGCCCAGGCCAAAATGCCAGGTACGTTACAGTCCAACGGCCTTGTCAAGAATGGGGCAAATCAGCAGTGTTTGAGGCTGTGTCTTCTCTGGATTGCCGAGGTGCTGCTTTGGGGAGAGCTGTGTTCCTCAAGTGAGGCAGGAAGAGGCCACGGAGACAGAAACAGTGGCCCCTCTTTGGCTCCTGAATCCATGGGCCTGCTTCCAGCAGGAGAGGGGCAGGCTGGCCTTCAAGGCTTTTGATGGGAAATGGATGAGGATGGAGCCCCCACACTGGATCCACCCTTTCAAGTTCTGGAAGAAGAAATCAAAGGGGGCCTCAAGCTGATGCTGCAGGGGCTGCTGAGGGAGCACCAGTCTGCAGGGCATCTGGTGGGCTTCCTTGGAGTAAGTGTACGGGAGAGAAAATGGAGGTGAACATAGGTCCCCTTTGAGGCTGGGAGTACAAACGGCAGCCTGGTGGGCAGAAAGTATCATCTCAGGGTCAACAGAACCCCCCCCCCCAACTGCACCCACACTGAGGCACCATCTCCAATGGCTTCTAAGGAACACTACCATGCCAGGTGACTGGTAGCCAGAATCAAAGCAGGTTGCTTCTCCCCCAGAGAAACACAGCCAAAGATCCTCCAGCTGTTATATTTGATGCTTACGTTATGTTATGCCATATGTTATGACCTATGGTTATGTCCCAAGACCGACCCTCGGTGGGCCGGCTCAGGCCGGTTCTCCCCCTTCCCTGCGGCACACGCCACGCTCACCCGAGAGGCAATGGGAGGAGGCACCAGCAGTCCGGACCATGGCAGGGAAGAGACCCACCCCACACAGTCTCCAACGATCATTTTCCCCTTTCTAGACGCCAAAGCTGGGAGAGAGACAGACCTAGCTGGGCAAGAGGAGCCAGGTCAGGGAAATGGGCTGCACGGGAACAGCGGCAGTGGAGAGCCCAGCTGGAGTGTGGCTTCTTCTGAGGCCCGACAGCTAGTTGAGTGTCGGGTGGGCCTGCGGGGGGTGGGGATGTGGCCGCAGCAGTTGGACACTGAGGGCCGGAAGGGCTGGAGCAAGCCCTTCCTCTGCCCTTATATGGACTTGGGGGGTGTCAAGGGAGGGGATTCCAGGACCTGACCCTATATAAGGCCAGTGGAGCAGAGGCCAGGGAGGAGAGAGGCCACGGGTCTGGAGACTGTAGAGTTGACTCAGGCCACCTCCGAGGGAGAGCTGAGTTCAGACTCCCACTCAGAGTGGTCTGAGGCCGAGGAAGCTCCCTTTGACCCCCGAAGGTGTCTAAAGAAGGGTCTTTGAAGCCCGGGCCCTACAGGTTACATTAAATTTGATTCATTCATGCTTCCAACTGGGAGCATACAAGCTGCCCACCCTGGAGGGCTTCTGGGAGCCAGTCCTTTTCTCTTGGAAACTCAGGGCCATGTTAGATCACAGTTACACTTTCCGTGGATTCTGCCTTTTCACAAGGTGGGTGGTAGGGAGGACCTTTTACTGTTGCCCCATCTGAAAAAGGTCCATGGGCGTAGAGAAGGAGCTTGTCAGGGAGGAGGACTCAGCCTGATCTTTTTGCTATCTTACCGACCTCCTGTTCTCCAAACAGACTCAGGCCTGCCTAGATGGTTTTCTTCTTATGCTCACAACACCCATGTCAGGTAAACTAGGCTGAGAAATAACAACCCGTCAAAGTGATCCACTATGTTGCAGTGCCTCCCCTGGTCCTGGTTTGCTGTTCTAACCACAACTCTCCTGCTCACAGCAAACATCCTCTTGTTTTGGCTTCTCACCTCCCATTATGCTGCAAATAGGCCAAGGCGGGACATGCTGGGCAATCAATTCTGGCAGAAAGGTGGCTGGTCACAAGATCAAGGGGAAGAGCGTGGGGCCAAGGAAATGGAGGCTGAAGGGTTATGGCAAAGCCCGCTGAGAATTCCTAGCAAAGAGAGACTGTGGGATGGATCTTTCCAGAGGGATCTGCCCTGGAACTGAGAAGTGCCACCTGTGGGTTTGCCAGATGTGCTTCTTCTCCTTCCTCTAGATGCATGATGCTGCTGCCTTGGGCCCCTGGTGGCACAGTTGGCTGTCGACCTGAAAGCCAGCATCCGGGTGCAGGCCAGGGAGACTGTAGGCCAGCTGCCCAGGATGCTGCTATTCCAGTGCAGTAAGTTCTCTGGGCAGGATGAGACCGCAGCCTTCCTCAATAGCCAGTCACCTTCTTTCAGACTTCGGTGCCATTGGGTGACAAGCTCTGGTCGCAGTTCTTGCTGTATACCTCCTCCCTTAACATTGTCACAGCTCTTTCCATGATGCTCTTTCCACTAGGGCTGTCAATTCGGTTCATCCCGAACCAAAAAACAGCTGAATTTCCCCCAATTCGGTGGTTTCCGTTCGGATAGAGCTGAATTCAAAAAAAGGCGGGAAAACAAGGAACCGAATTTGGCGAGTTCGGGCGAAAGCCGAATAAATTCAGCAAATTCGGGGGCACCGAATCAGCAGCGTAACCATCAGTTAGTAAGTAACTAGCATCATTCTCCCGCGGCCAATGGTGGCCAAGCCGGGTCTTCTTCTGGCCAATCAGTCGCAGTTGAGTACGTGAGCCTAGCTGCTGTGCAGCCCGGGGAGAGAGAGATCCACGTGGGGGGGGGGGAGGTGTGTGTGCACATTAGCGCCTCTCCGTGGCTCGGGGGGGGGGGGCTTGTTTGGAGGTAGAGGTCCCAAACTTTCAGTGTAGCTTGAGGGGACCTTTCTTACAAGAACCCCCAAGTTTTGTTAAGATTGAGTCAAGGGGTCCCAAATTATGGGGCCCAGAAGGGGTCCCCCCATCTGCCCATTGCAATAAAGCCATTACAAACACATTCGGGCTTGCTGCAGCTTCGGGGTGGCATTTTTGGAGTTAGAGGTCCCACACTTTCAGTGTAACGTGAGGGGACCCTTCTTGCAAGAACCCCCAAGTTTTGTGAAGATTGGGTCAAGGGGTCCCGAATTATGGGGCCCGGAAGAGGTCCCCCACCCATCTGCCCATTGGAATACAGTCTTTAAAAACACATTCGCGTTGGGCCATACCATTACCCCAGCCCGGGGGTCTGACTAAAAGGCAACTAATCCCGAGTTATGGGGTTCCCCCCATCCACCCATTGGAATGAATGGGAGCAGGCAATCCTTAATGTGCATCTAGAGAGCGGCAAATCCAAGGCAAAACCTCTCGTGCATAAATGGCCAGAGTGTATGTGTGTGTGAGTTTGCTAGAATCGTATTGGATTACTCCTGAGTCCTGACTCCTAGTTCCTGCTCCTGATGGAAGAGAAGAAGACATCCACAGTAAGACCCATTTGGTGGCTTTTCTCTATAATTTTTTTCCTGTGTGTGTGTATGGGGGGAGAGATTGTGTGTGTGTGTGTGAGTGAGAGAGAGAGGGAGGGAGGGAGGGAGGGAAGCCAAAGGGGGTGGGCTTGATTGCCTCTGTGTGGGACTGTGCTTTCTACTGTTTTCACCGGTTGCCAGCTTCGTGTGGAGTTAACTGTGGGTCAGTGAGTCTCTCTCTGGCTGGTTCCTATTGTTTCCAATGGGCTGTCCAGTTGCTCCTGTGGTTTCGAATGGGCTAGCCTGTCATTCATTTTAGTACATCCCCTGTAATGTATTTCAGTGGAGTCAATGCAAGTCAACCGACATTCCCCTCTCCCATTATCTTCAATGGGCTGGGCAGCCTCTCCCATTGCTTCCAATGGGCTGACTTGTCATTCGTTTTAGTACATCCCTTTTAATGGCTTTATTCCAATGGGCAGATGGGGGGACCCCTTCCGGAACCCATATCTCGGGGGGGCCCTGACCCAATCTTCACATAAATTGGGGGTTCTTGCAAGAAGGGTCCCCTCAAGCTACACTGAATGTTTGGGACCTCTACCTCCAAAAATGCCCCCCCCCAGAGCCATGGAAAGCTGCGAATGTGTTTGTAATGGCTTTATTGCAATGGGCAGATGGGGGGACCCCATTCGGGGGCCCAAAACTCAGGGGGCCCTCACCCAATCTCCACAAAACCTGGGGGTTCTTGTAAGAAGGGTCCCCTCAAGCTACACTGAAAGTTTGGGACCTCTACCTCCAAACATGCCCCCCAAAGCCACGGAAAGACGTGAATGTGCTTTAAATGGCTTTATTCGTTTGATTTTCCCCCGAACTCCCAATCTCGCACCGAATTCCACGGATCCGAATCAGGGGAGTTCGAACTTTGGCATTTCCTGAATCAAAACGGGCCAAATTTTGCTGAACCTGAATTTTACCGATTTATTTTTCAACAGCCCAACTTTCCACTTGTCCCGATGGCCCCACTGTCAGGGCTTTGGCCTGGTCTCGCTTCCCAGGGCCTCTCTAGTGTTTGTGCTTTCGGTTTAGCACGGCCAAGCACCTGGACCGTGTTGAGTCTTCAACTGTGGGAATCTTTATCTTCGTCGTTGCCAGGCAATGCTAGCCCAGGACCCCAGAAGAAGTGCTTATAGTCTAGTAAACTTTTCTAAGAAAGTATTGCCTGGTTCCTGCTTTGCTACGCCTGTGAGCGGTCAAGTGTTTAGTCTTAGCCTGCTTGTCTTTGAGTAAAGTGTTTTACTTCAGACCACACCTGTCTGAGTAAGTCCTTTACATAGATCGAGAGGTAGACACCTGAGCTTGACACCCACCCCATTTGCCCACCTGAAAGGTGGTGGTAAGCCCAGAAGAACAATGGGTTGGATTCTCCCTTTTGAAGCTTGATTTCTTGAATCTGGCCTTAGAACACAGCAATATTGAGACAGGAGGGGGTCTGAGTCACACCGAGAGAGGAGGAGTCTCAGAAACCCTTGCCTCAAGAGCTGTTCCCATCCCAAGGCAAGAGAGAGACCCCAAGCCAAACGTCCAGAAACAAGCAACTGTTCTGTGCGAGGCAACCAAACGTCAGCCTCTCCTTTCTTCTTCTCGGCTCAGTGGAAAGAGCCAGGAGCCCCTGCAGGAAGATGACCCAGGGAAGCTTTGGAAGGAGGGCTACCTGCACTTTATCCATGTGGGTGAGGTAAAGGGAATCTTCTGTGGTGCTGGAAATGTGTCCTCATGAAAAGGAAGGGCCAAGGCAAAGGGGGGGGGTCTTAATTCTGCTCCCTGCTTAGGAAGGCTGGGAGTCACCCATGGGAATTCATTGGGCAATAGTGCGAAGAGAGAGATTACATTCTCCCTTTGCCTTAGGAAGGCCACAGCTCAATGGTCAGTCTTTTATTCCTTTATGAATTCTGTGTAGCAAGTAGAGAAAGGATGAGTCCCTGCCTCAGGGAGTTTCAGGTCTCCATTTTGAAAGGGGATGAGGCAGGGGACAAAGGGAAGGCGGGAGCCAGGCAATCCAGAGAAAAAGAAACGGCAGACCAGTTCCATGTCCACAGCTTCAGTTGGGGAAGAACAGAAGAAGACTAAAAGGATGGCTTCTTGATTTCAGGTGTTCTGGGACCACCTCACCCTCAGAGGGAAACCTTTGCAGAGGCAGACTGGGAGAATGTCTCGCACCTGGGCCAGGAGTGGGGGAGGGAGGGAAGCCTCTTCCTCCTGTATTTCCTCCTGGGCTGGGTGCAGGAACTATTGGAGGAGGAAGAGGTGAACAGCTGGGTGAAGCATGCCAGGGCACCGGCGGGGGGTGGGGAAGAGATGGAGGCAAACATCTCAGCTGTTTGCTGACAGAAAAAGGACTTGAATCATTTGGGGCATTTTCCCTTCTTCTCCAGGAAGATGACGTGCAGATAAACCTCTCTACTTTCCTCTATAAGCTGTGGAGGGGCAGGGAGGTTCCCACCAAAATTGGGGCACTCCTGCCAAGGTTAGGTAAGGCCAGTTTCCATGGAATGGGGATGGGAATAGAGGCATGTTCTTGGGCCACAAGAGGAGCTCTTCCATTCCAAGGCACGTCATCTCTCTCCTCAGTTGGTGCTTGAGTAGCCCAAGGGCCAGTATTTTGCTGAAATATGGCTGAAAGAGACCACTCAAGAGGATGGTGGGTCATGCCACAGGCTGAAGAGGGCTCTTTTTGAGAAAGCTACTTCACACAAATCACAGGTTTACCTGCTCTGTTTGGACGCCCATCTTGGAAACCAGTCAAGAAGCAGTTCTTCCATGTATTTCAGAGGTGTAGTCAAATCCTGGACAGCCAACACAAAGAGATGCTTGCCTGTCTTTTCTTCCATCCAGATGACCTTGAATAGATCTGCAGGAGTGCCCCTCCTCTAAAATCAAGAGATGCTGGGATCCATCAAGGACTCCTGTGGCCCACAAGCGATGGGTCTCAGAGACATTCCACTCATGAACCTCAACTATCTGTTCCCTCTTGAGAAAGCACTAGAAAGGCCCCATGGAATGCTGGGTGATTCCTGCCTTGCAGTTATCCTTTGTCCTGCCTGATCTCTGACCCTCGCTTTCCTCATGGCTTTGCATGGTTCCTGCCGTATGATGTGGCACAATCTCCTCTATTACCCAAGATCTGTCCCCATGTCAGTCCTATCATCTCCATCTGTAGGGGGCACTGTGCTTTGGGGGTTCTGCTCTTACTTGACCACCTTATTCCAGAAGGTGGTGCTGGGGGACTGCTGCTCAGCCCCGTGGCATTTACACTATGGGGTCCTGCAGTGTTCTATCTTATCCCCTACACTATTTAACACGTACATGAAACCACTGGGAGGGGTTATCCAGGGATTTGGAGAGAGGTGACACCCAGATGACACCCAGCTCTATTTCCCCTTAACAGCTAAGTCAGGAGGGTCTGTGGGAGTCCTGAATAAGGTAGCTAGAGAAGGTATTGGGATGGATGAGGGCCAATCCACTGAAGCTCAACCCAGACAAGACAAAGATACTATTGATCAATGGAGATTGCAGAGCCAGTCTATTCTGGAGGGGGTTGCACTCCACTGTAGCAGCAATGTACAGTTGGAAACTCAGGTCCCTTTCATGGCACATAGCGCCTTTTATCAGCTCCAGCAGGTTTGCCTGAAACAGTCATTCCTCAAAGTGTGATCTCTCCATAGTGATCCATGCTTTGATCACATCCAAGATAGATTACCATAATGTGCTCTGTGTGAGGCTGCCTTTGAAAACTTCAATTGGTTTAAAATGCAGCCGGCAGCCTACTGCAAGGAATTGGTTTCAGGGATTGTGTCATTCCTGCACTGAAAGATCTGCGCTGGCAACCCATCTGTTTCCAGGCACAATGCAAAGTGCTGGTTCTTATCTTTAATGCCCTAAATGGTTCAAGACAGGGTACCTGAAGGACTGTCTCCTCCCTTATGGTCCAGCCTGCAACTTAAAATCTGCCTCTCAAGCCCTGCTGCTTATGCCCCTCCCTCACTTCATTGGTGAGCTGGGTGGCAACTAGAGACAGGACTGTTTCAGTGGCGGCACCTCAGTTTTAGAACACCCATCCCCAATGAGGCTTACGTGCCTTCTTTGCATTCCTTTAGGTCAAACACACCTTTTTACCCAGGCTTTTAATTAAGGGTTTAATAGTCTGCTCTGTTATATGGATATTATACTGCTGCTGTCTAACATCTTGTGTTTTATACTGTGGTTTTTAGTTATGGAACCTGGGAAGGCAGCGCAGAAACATTCTGCATAAATGTATCAATAAACAATATGGAATCAGTGTTGGGTGAAGATCTCCGTACAGCCCCTCTCCCCCCCCACCACTGATAACAAAATCCCTCCTGACTCCAAAGCCAAACACGGACAAGCTACAGAAAATACTATGTGCATGAAAAGCCAGGGGAAACCTAGGCCAGTTGGGGACACCAGCTAGGCCTTTGTTGAGCCAGGTTGCTAAGTGACAGGGACACACCCTCCTTTGTGACATCACCCCCTGCTGGAGCTCTGGGCCATTGGTCAGTTGGTGAGCTCTGTGGGTTTGAGAGAGGCGGTGGAGGCGGTGGAGTTGGAGAGAGAGAGGGAGTGATTGGTTGCTGTTGGTGTGGTTTGGAGTGTTTTTCTTGTTTTGTTTTGGTTTATTTATTAGATAGTGATAGGTTTGTTTGTTTGTTCTATATAGAGTTGTTTTGTATTTTAAAAGTTAATAGAGTTAGGTGTTTGTTTATCTTCTAAATAGGGTTTTTCAGAATTTTCCATAGTATATAGGTATTTTTAGTGTTTTCTATAGTATATAGGTATTTTTAGTGTTTTAAGTTTTCATTATATAGTTTTTTCATTTTAAAATTTTTATATTAGGAGTACGTGTTTTATTGGTTGTTCTTGTTGGTTGTGTTAATTGTTATTGTTTAGAGTTAGGTTTTTTTTTAGGTAGTGTAGTGCCTAGAAGATGCTGAACAGACACCGCAAAACGTTAGTACGGTTTCTGCATTCTGTTAGACGGTATCATTGTCATGCTGGCCTGCCAGACACTGGCAGCACTAGACCTCTCAGAGGCACAGGAGGCTCAACCTGCTGACAAATTGAAAGGATCTGTAGAATTCTTCCATAGGCACAAGGTGGCTTCTTCTACTCATTAGCACCTACCTCTACCCAACTGCTGATTTCTGTAGTAGAAGCCCCAGTCACCGCTCTACACTCATTTGACCTGGTGGCAAGAGACGGCATGGGTTCCGTCCATGACCCATTAGATAGGAAGGCGGAGTTAGCCCTCAAAAGGGCTCACGAGGCTTCAGCTCTGGTGGCAAGTGCCTCTATTACTTCGGCCCTGATATCCCACGCAGCCATTGTTTGGACCCGTAAACTGCAACAGTTGATCCCTGAGGGTGATAGGAACGCCCTGGAAGGTGTGTCTAGAGTGTTAAAGGCTGTTACCTTCTTAGCCGACTCCACCCTGGACACAATGTCCCTCTCAGCACGGGCAATGGCCACCCAACTAGCAGCACGGCGTGCCCTTTGGCTAAGATCCTGGCAGGCTGACCACCACTCCAAGACGGAGCTCATGGCTTTTCCATATCAGGGTAATAAACTCTTTGGGGAGGAGTTGGACTCTATCTTGATAGAAACAAAAGAAAAAAGCACTCCCCAAAAGCTATCATAAGGACCAGCAGACCTCAACCCATCATTCCTTTCGCTCTTCACACACCCTCCACAGGTTTAGAGGTGACTACAGAAGAGGGACATGGAATAATTTCAGAGGTTCCTTTTGGAGTGGGGGGACGGTCATCCACACCGCCCCGCTTCTACCAGAATAGTGGAGACAAGCCAAGTGGAGGCCCTGGCAACCCCAAACAGTGACACCGGGGTCCCTCCAGTGGGAGGTCGGTTAACACAGTTTGCGGAAAAATGGACGACCTCCCTCACAGACCACTAGGTAACTCAAATCATCAACCAGGGTTACCGGATCGAATTCCGCCGTACTCCACCAGACAAAATCCTATCAAGATCACTACGTCTCAGGACTTCCAGTAGAGCAGCTGGACTGAGTGCTACGTTCCTTGGGCTCTCCCCGAGGAAATCCAAGAAGCGCTCTATTTGGGGTGCTGTATAGCACCTCAGCCCAGTTCTAACAAGTGGACTGGGAAGCAAGAAATTTCCCTGCAGCCGACAAGAGCAGTTTGACTCCTAAACTCTCTGAGAGAGCTTTCTTAAGTCCCCTGGAGGTTTGGATGCCTGTCCCGCCAGCATTGAGGGATAAGAAATCGCCACAAACGCTCCTTTGGCAACCAGGCTCAGCTCTCCTCTACCTATCAACATCAAAGATCGACTATTATAATCAAAACCTCATCTCCAGAAGTCCAAGTGAGTCACTGGCACTCTTTTGTATTTACCTTAAATAAGAAGTAACGGGGAGCTGATAAAAACATCTCTGGATCCAGGGTCTCTCTGCCCAGTATATAAGCTGAATTTTGAATGAAATATCCATCAGATAAGCCGGCAGGAACCCTTATCAATTTGATCAGCATATAGTCTAAACAAATGGGATTTTATGAGTGGCATGGACTTTACCAATTAGATGTGGCATCGCTGGAAGGGGTGGGAACATAGAAACCTCCCCCCTTGTAACCAGAGACGTCTTTCCTATCAAAAATCCTATCATGATCACTACGTCTCAGCGGGGACAAACTTCGCCACACAAAGGAAGCAGTTCACCATCTTCGGAACATCAGGGCCATCTAAACATTCGAGCAATCCGAACATTTCTCAGGCGTTTACTCCGTGTTCTTCACGGTACTCAAGAACTGGGATTGGAGAGCAATTCTGAACCTGAGGTTCGTCAGCAAGTTCATCAGGTACAGACGATTCAGAATGGAAACCCTCAAGTCGATTGCAGAGGCTCTGACACCAAAGACCTTTCTGACCTCAGTCAGAAAAAGTGGAGTCCATGCTACCAAAAGGCAACATTATTTGGATAATACTATTTGTTTCTCCACAGATTTAAGTTCAGCTTGGCCTCATGAACATTCCATCAGCAATCTGTTCTGTGTTCATTATGATGGACAGGAGATCTGATCTGGGACCACCACTTGTTTGAGAAGCAACTCCAAAGCAAGCTTTGGAGATTTTACCGAAGCCTACCTACATGTTCCCATACATCCCGACCATTGGAGGTACCTGAGGTTCACATGCCAGGGAGAACACTATTAATTTCGCACTCTCTCATTCTGACTTTCATCTGCACCGAGTTTTCACCAAGGTCCTGGTGACCTTGATGGTAGAGGCACGAAAGCAGGGGGTCCAGGTACATCCGTACCTGGATGACATACTCATCTACGCGCCAACACAGAATCTCAGTCTATCTCACACGAGACTGGTTACACAACTGATCCAAACTCATGGGTTCTTAATCAACTGGCACAAGGGCCATCTTACTCCATCCCAGAGACTGCTTCACCTGGGAGTGATTATAGACACCATCAACAACCGGCTCATTCTCCCTCAAGAGAACGTCCTATCCATCTCCAACCATGCGAGGCGGGTACTGGCCTCACCAACCTGCCGCCTCATGACCCTGGCTAAACTGCAGGGCCATATGATTGCCTGTATTCCTGCAGTCCCATGGGCATGCTACCACGCGAGACCACCTCAATGGCTACTTTGACCTCATCAATTGGACATCATCCGGAAAAGGAACAAGACCATAACAGTTCCAAATCCAACGAGTCTGGCCTTGAGGTGGTGGACTGTTCCTTCCAACCTCTCAAAGGGATTGACCTTTATCCATGACCCCCCAGTTCAGTTGTTTACAGATGCCAGCTTGACCGGCTGGGGGGCGACCTACCAAAACCAACTGGCCCAGGGCACCTGGGGTCCAAAGGAAAAAGGCAAGAGCATCAACTACCTGGAAATTACGGCCATCCTGAGGGCTCTACTTCACTTCGGTCCTCAACTGAAGGGGCAACACCTGCTTGTTCGAACGGACAATGTGGCGACCAAAGCCCATGTGAACAAGCGGGGGGGGGATCACGTTCGTCCAGTCTCCACAGACAGATCTATTTGGCCCTCGATTGGGTGGAACTTCACCTGGCGTTGAATTCAGACGAACATATCCAAGGCACTCTGAATGTCCAAGCAGACTGGCTGAGCTGCCAGCGCTTTGAGGAGGCCGAGTGGACCCTGAATCCAGAAACCTTCCACCTAATTTGCACAAAATTCGGGAACCCTATACTCGATCTGTTTGCAACCTCGTCCAACACTTAGTTGCCCTGATTCTTCTCGAGATTCCATCAGCCAGGAGCGGAGCCGACGGATGCCCTTCTGGCTCCGTGGCCCCAGGGACTTCTATATGCCTTTCCTCTTCTACAGTTAATCCCATTAGTACTCAGGCGCATCCGCATGTTAAAAGCCACCGTTCTTCTCGTGGCGCCAGACTGGCCAAGATGACCGTGGTACCCAGCTCTACGTCAAATGTCGTTCCAACCTCACTGGCACCTTCCGGACAGGCACGCCCTGCCCCTTCAGGGACCCATCTGTCACCCAGACCCACAATGGTATCAGCTGACCGTTTGGCCATTGAGAGGCAATGACTGCTAGATTCCGGGTACAACGCTGACATCACAGACACCATCCTGGCATCCAGAAGACCGGCCACCCACCGGATCTACGTGTTGGCATATTAGACTAGTAACAGTAAGCAGATTGTGGTGATCCAGGTGACAGCTGAGTGACAGCTGGGATCACATGACTAAGTGATGACTAATGCCAGCTCATCATGACTCTGCAAGAAAACTGCACTGAGCAGGTTTTACTTGGGAGCTGGGCAGCTATCAGTGGATTGGCTGATAGACTGGGTCAGTATTGTATATAACTGTATGATACCTGTACAAAGGTGTGGAGTGTATGGAGAAGGATACTGGCGAAGCACTTTGATTCACTGTATAATAAATAGCACTTTTATAAGTGCTAGTCTCTGCTGTGTTCACTTGGAAACAGGGTGGAATAAAAACTAACAACGCCATCACTACGGGGTCACCTGGAGAACTTTTGCAACTTGGTGCAGCCGTAATTCAGTTGACCCTCTTAAGCCTAAGATGGTAGACATCTTATCGTTCCTCCAGGAAGGGAGACACTTAGGGATCAAAGTCACTATGCGGCGTCAACTGGCAGCCATCGCCACTCTAGTCCCTAGAGTCTCAGGTTACGCCTTAGGATTGCACCCACACAGCAAAGCGTTCCTACGGGGAGTCAAATCTTCCTCCCCACCTGTTGTACACCGATTTCCAACCTGGAGTCTTCGCTTAGTCCTAAAATCTCTCACCAAACATCCCTTCGAACTACTTAGAGTAGTGGGCCTCAAATGGCTACTTATGAAAGGGCTGTTCTTGACAGCCATTACCTCGGCGAGACAAGCCTCAGAACTAGGGGCTTTATCCATTAGGCCCGACCTGAGCACCTTTTGCAAAGACAGGGTCGTCCTCCGCACAGACCCTTCATTTATACCCAAAATCAACACTGCCTTTCACAGAGAACAGGAGGTGGTGTTGTCCACCTTCTTTCCCAAACCGGCCAATCACCAAGAAAAAGAGTGGCACTCATTAGACGTGAAGAGGACGCTGAGGATCTACATCAGACACACTCAGCAAATCAGAACCTCGGAGCGCTTATTCATAACGCTTACAGCCCCCAATAAGGGGAAAGCGATGTCTAGAGCCGCCATCAGTAATACCATTAAGAATTGCATCTCACATGCCTATAGGGCATCTGGTCCGCCCACTCCATTACACATCACAGCACATTCAGTTAGAAGAGCTGCTACAACTACAGCCCTTAGTCACAGAGTTTCAGTAAGCAGATTTGTAATGCCGCTACATGGTCATCATTTTCAACATTCCTAAGGCACTACAGAGTAGACTTTTTTGCACAACAAGGTACCACCTTCGGACGAGGAGTACTTCAAGCGGTGCAGGATACCTAGTTTCTCCCGCCCAGTACGTAGGTAGCTCTGGTACGTCCCGAGCTGAAGACGCCCTCCTCCCTCAGAGCGAGAAAGAGCCTTGAATTACTTACCATGAAGGCTCCTTCTGCTCTGAGGTACGGAGGACGTCTTCCCCTCCCGATGGTACCTGCAAACATACAAAAAGAAAACATTTATACATATCAGATTTGAGAAGATTACATGACAGTATACCTGTTTTTACCACAGTCCTCTCCGATTGGATTATACCATTTTCAGGGGAGCAGTTTGTCTACCCCATGTTGTTCTGTGTTTAGTTTTCTGTTACACAAGGAAGGGCCTGTTTTTCCTTCCAGTTAGGTGCTTTCTGTCTATCATAAATAGCTCTTCAACTACTGGAGCTCTCAGAAAGGAGGGGGTCTCTTCCTCCGGGAGACAGGAAGACCTAAAGAATTTTATTCCTGCCTTCCCTAGCAACAGGAGGAAAAGAACCCGAGCTGAAAACGCCCTCCGTACCTCAGAGCAGAAGGAGCCTTCATGGTAAGTAATTCAAGGCTCTTTTGGCTTGTTTATTAGATAGTGGTAGGTTTGTTTTGAGATTTTCTTAAGAGTTCTTGTTTGTTTTATTCTGTATACAGTTGTTTTGCATAATAGGAGAGAGGTGTTTTTAATTCTTTATTTTGTAGAGGTTTTTTTTCATTTTCAGAATTTCCATAGTATAGAGGTGTTTCTAGTATTTTAATATTTTGTTTTGTATACTTTCTTTTTAAAAATTTATTATTAACAATACAGCATTAATTTTAAAACTTTCATAGTAGATATAAGTGTTTTATTTTTGTTTTTATCTTAGTTGATGGGGTATGTTTGTTTTGTTTGGTTTTTTGAGAGATGGGGTTTTTAGACTGATAGTGTAGCGAACAGGGAAAATGCTTGTGAGGCACTGCATTTTGCTCCCATCTGTATTTTGGTCCTCCCTCCCTAGCCCCCCCGCACCCTAAAGCAGAGGAACATGATCCAAAAAGTGATGTTCAGGATCTGTTTCAATGCTCCAAGCAACACAGCTGGACTTTTCCTTGAGGGGAGGAAATTTCAGCCAGATGTTGCCTAATACATGGGCAATCTCCTTCCCTATTGCACTCCACCCTCCCTAGAGAGAGAGAGCCCCCAAGCCTCGTGTCCAAGCAACAGATGCTGCTTACCCACAGTCGCCCTGAAGTAACCTTTCCATCCAGACAGTTTCCAATTAGTTGTGTGCAGCCTTTTCTCCCAACATTCTGCTTCAGTAGGAGGCCTGTGGTAGTCTTAACCCTGTATTCATTTTGTACTGGTTTTGGTTATCAAGAACAATGTGATGTTCCTGGGAGGTGGTGTAACATAATGGCTGAGTTATGATCTGGGAGACGGAGGCTTCAGTTCTCACAACAGAGGCAAACTCATTTCAACCATTCTCCTTTAGCAATGTGGAGGGGGGGGACAATACTGGCCTACCTCGCAGGGTTGTTGTTAGGATTACTGTGATGATGAAGAGCTTTGCACAGTGCTGCCTCAGTATTCTGATTTGACCAAACAAAAATTTAGAGTCTCAACAAGCCCCAAGTATTTTGCAAGTTACTCCCAGTACAAGCAATACACAAGAGGAATGTGTCCAAGCCTGAGAAAGCAAGACCTGCTGGAAAAGAGCACCCAGCCATGACGGGGGGGGGGGGGGGGCAGGTTTTGTTCATCAGGTTTTGTGCAGCAGGGCTTCAGGCTGATGTCTGGCACCCAGCAAGACATGGGGAGGTGGGGACATGGGGAGGGCGCTGTTAGCACAATGGTATGATATCACTCCCAGGGAAAACATGGATGCGACGTCACACTGTTCCAGAAATTCCTAGAGTGGCCTGCCAGAAGTGACATTGCACCATTTCTTCCACTGGCTGACCCAGCTGCAGCAGGAAGCTGGGCAGTTGGCGGGAAGTCTCCCATCATAGCAGGAGACCTGGAAACCCTATTGTGCAGTGGGCCTGGAAAGGAGTCTTCCAGCTGCCCCTGACACCGAGTATGAGGAAAACAAAACTTGCCCTTCCAAGCAGAGAGAGCCCAGCAATTAAAAAAAAACCCCACAGCCCCAACCTAGAGGTTTCAGCCCATTCCCTATCAGTTGCCCACTGCAATCCATCCAAGGACAGCAACTTCACACCAAGCCTGGAGCTTTCCAGAGGCCTGAGCTCCATGCAAGTGGCTGAAAGCTAGAAGATGCTGCTCGCCCACTCTTCACTTTCTCCCTGCTCTTTTCTAGGCGCCAATGCCTACGAACCATATTTCAACAGGGCAAACCCCAAGCAGCCTTTCCACAAAGACCATTTGTGGAGATTCCAGGCTCCCATGGAGCTGCTGACAGGGCGGGGATGTGGAACCGATGGAATTGCAGAGAAAAGTGGCACACCTGACGCTCAGGTGTCCTGGGCCTCTGAATGAGAAGCACTTTGAGGATCAGGCTGATCGGTCTCACTGAGGACCGGGAGAAGGTTTTTGACCCAAAGGCCACACTGGGGTCTTGGCCCACTTGGGAAAGCTCAGAGACGGACTCTAGCTCCTCTGGCAAGCTAGCACCGTAAGTTCTGGTTTGCCTGGGTTTATATCGGGGTCAGCTGGTAGTGCTGATGAGCCAACAATTGCTGTACACAGAGACCCTGATGGGACCCTCTCTGCCACTCTTAGCACTCCACCCTCGAGCCCCTAATCCATTTTTAAAGAGAGTGTTCCTGCTCTCTAATGCTGCAGTGCAGCGTGCTGGTGCTCCTGACACTGTCAAGCAGCTCAAAGGGCCAGATAAAATGCTACACTGTGGAGATTCCCCCGGGCCATCTCTTGTGTTCCTATTGGTTTACTACTAATCAAAATAGGGGGAAAAGGCAAAAACAGCAAAAGAACCACATTACAGAAAAGCTGCAAAGACCTTGTCAATCCACTGGCTGATCGCAGAACCCCACCTAACAAGTCCCAGGAAGCAGTGATGGTACCCCTGGTCACCACCCTCTGAATCCTACAGGGCAAGAAGGACTGAAATCACCCACAACGTGATCTGAACAACCTCAGAGAGGACTGTGGTCTATCATACCAAAAACCACCAAAATGTCTAACGAGACTGGAAGAGACGTAGTTTCCCAACCTCTGGATAGAGGGCATCCATTAAAGACACTAAAGCAGTCTCTTGAATCTTAAAACCAGTCTGGAAGCCAGACTGAAAGGGATCAAGGGGAAGAAGCCTTGGACAGTGGAAGGAAACATGAATATTGATGTGTATTCTCCACCTTTCTCACTAGCTTCAGCGTAGGGATGCCAACCCCCAGGTGGTGGCTGGAGATCACAGGGGATTATAAGTAATCTCCAGGTGAGAGAGATCAGTACCCCTGGAGAAAATGGCCACTTTGGAAATTGGACTCTATACCATTATACCCCATTGAAGTCCCTCCCCTCTCTAAACCCCACCTTCCTCAGACCCCCCCCCCTCCCAAATCTCCAGGTATTTCCCAAGCTGGAGATGGCAAGCCTACTTTAGCAGCATCAAGGAAGCCCTAAAAAAGGGACCCTGCTGAATTTGTTACTGGATATCTCAGCAGCAACAATAAGGTAACACATACCCCAACAGAACAGAAGCCTCCTCCAGAGCCCAGGGCAATTTCCAATCCCTTTGCAGGCCCCAAAGCATCCCAGAGTGGCCCCTTTTGTTCCACTCCCTTTCTGAGTTCTCTCACGCAAGTTGGACAAAACACCAGGCCCCAAAGAAGGGTTCTGTAGCCAGGGTAGGCCACGTGTACACAGATCCCCATCCTAGCTGACAGCTACCCTACTGGAAGGTGGATTCAGAACAGAGTATTTGTTACCCACAGTCCCAATTCCCCTGGTTCAGAAAGCTTCCTTACTGGCCCTCAAACACTTCTATGAGGGAAATTTGCTTCCTAACTGTCTGTTTGTGAATTCTGCTATCTGCTCATAGTTTCCTTTGAGGCACTACACAAAGGCTACCAGGGCAAAATGGATGATCAGCCCGCAAACAGTCCTGAGCCTGGCTGACTTTCAGGGCGAAAGAAGCTTTCAGTTCCATTCTTCTTCACAGCCTCTTTGGAACAGGGACAGGCTCATTTCCAGTGAGACTGACTTCCCAGTATTGAGGGAAACGTAGATTCTACTCTGCCTAGTTCCTTGCAGCAGGGACTCCAAGGCTCTCCATGAGAGCCATCAGCAGGGTGCGCAAGGCCCGCAAGAAGGGCTCACCACCTACCTTTTTCTAAGGAGGCTGTTGGGGAGGAAATACAGGTACGCAAGACTCAGGGCCAGCATCCTAGTGGGAAGGTGGTGGATGGGAGAGGCCAGAACTGGATTGGGGAAAGTCCTGCCTTCCCTGTCCCCCTGCGACTGCCCAGAGGTCATTCCAGAAGTTTGCCACACCCCTGGTAAATGTAGCCAGAGTATCTCAAGAGCAAACGTGTTCTTCCATTCTTAATGAAGGCTTCTTTTCTGTGGCAGCAGCTACACAGCTAGTCCCCCTTTACATCAGTTTGGACCTGCTGCTCTATACTGAGCTTAGCATTTGGAAATTCATGGCCTGATGAGCAAGTGGAAGATTGCTCAGTTACCATGACCCCCTGGCTGGATGACCATCCCTTCTTCACACCATAGAGTAAGCCTCCCCTCATCACAGACCGAAAAACATATATTTTGGCCTGGGCTCTGTAACCAGTTTTGAATAGGAGGCCAGCAAAGATCAACCTAAAAGCCAGCGACTATAAAAGCGGATTGCATTTTCAAGAGTGCTGGAAACATGCCTGCCAGTCCAGTGGTACCTGAGGTCATATCTTCTCAGGACTGATGAGGTGCAGCGTTGGGGAGAGCTGTGTGCCTCAGGCAAGGCAGGAAGATGCCAAAGTAACCATCTCCGTCTTGGGGTCTTGAATCCATGGACCTGCTTCCAGCAGAAGAGTGACAGGCTGTCCTTCAAGGCTTTCTTGCAGGGGGGTGAGGAGTTCAGCACCTCCCTCTTCCTTTCAGGCTCTGCGCAGGAAAACCTTGGAAGGCCTAGACCTGATGCTGCAGGGCCTACTGGGGGAGGACCGATCTGCTGTGCATTTGGTGCCGCTCCTCTATTTAAGTCTGTGGGAGAGAAGACAGAGTTGAACATAGGTCTCTTTTGATGCTGGGAAGCAAAGGTGGGCCTGGCAGGGAGAAAGGTTCACATCAGGGTCAGCAGAACCACACAAACAAACTTTTTTGTACCATAGGTTACCATTGATACAAAAAAACATTTTTCTCTGCATTTACTGGACACCTAAATTGGGGTTATCAGACTTGGAGATGTAAGCAGTACAGAAAAAAATGGCACCTATATTATTATATGTCCTATTATCATGCCATTTTGGTTAGGAATTAATAGACATTTTAATTTTGCACTAGAATGAATGTTCATTGAATATTAATCCATATAGTGCAATATTAGGGTACATTCTTTGTTCCTGGAACCTGACAAAGGACAACAGCTTTGGATCTGACAAGCCTTGATAATAGCTAAAGGTCCCCAACCTTCTTTTTTTTATAGTAATTTTTTATTATTTTTCACAACATATAAACACATAGTTCAACAATTAATAAAAGTCATTAAAAAAGATAAAAAACAGTAAGTTATTGTTGAAAATACAAATATATTCAGATAAAATATAGAGACTTCCCCTCCATCTCCGTCTACCTCATTATAAATTTGTATACTCTTTTGTATAAGGTTCTAATCCTACTATTGTCTCATATATATGGATAAATTTTTATATCCTAATCAACTAAAGTAATTCCATATTATCAGATCATATATATCTATTGTCTATCTTAAAATTAATCTTGTTATAATATCTATATATTTGAATATAAAAACATCTTTTAAGATAATAAAAAATGGATTAGATCAATATGTAACCCTTAAACTCCCCCATTTGAAGTTCATTTTCACAGTAAATTCTCCTAGGTCCCCAACCTTCTTGAGCCTGTGGGCACATTTGGAATTCTGACATGGCAAGGTGGGTGCCGCAACAAAGTGGCTGCCACAGGAAGCAAAGATAGCCACAAAATGATTGCCAAAGCTTAACTTCAGTAACATAGTGTGGATCCTGGTGTTGCACTGTGGCAGCTGCTGCCAAAGCAACATTTAAAGCAGGGGTGGGGAACCTTTTTTCTGCCAAGGGACATTTGGATATTTATAACATCATTCGCGGGCCATACAAAATTATCAACTTAAAAATTAGCCGACCCCTGAGCTAAATGAAAAATTTTCAGAAGTGAAAAGCAATAGCTGTGCCACATATTGAAACATGGACTGAAGCAATGTTAGCAGTGGTAGGCAAAGGAAGAGTTGCCTTTAATAGACAAGAAGCTCATGCAAACTATCATGACATCTGGTCTGAATCTGTGGATTTATTTGGACAATAACATGTGTGAGTATTAGGCTGTATACAGTAAGGGATTAGCTGGTCACTTTAGGGCCAATCAGGAATTTTTTTGGACTGACTCTAACTGGCTGTGAGCAAGGGTTTTTTTTTGGGGGGGGGGTGCCTTCTTCATACCTTACAAGGGAGCTTAAACACTTAAATAGACATGGTTAGTGTTCAGTGATTATTAGGTCTTAACTGAGAATATATACATGAAGCCAACAATAGCGAAGTCCAAGTCCATTGCTGAAGGGAGTTTGCCAAAATCAGCCATCTATCAGCCATATGACCGAGGGGGGGGGCATGAGGAGGGCACTTCCTTAGTGCTGGGCAATACAGAAATGAACTCTAGTTGCTGTATGGCATGGGGGGATGTTGCTGGGGTTCAGCACCTCAAAGCACAATTCTGTGCAGAAAATAAATTATATAGTACCCCCCAAAAAGCCTCCAACCAGGAGCTACTGAAGCCGTCCAACCTAGAGGGTTTTGGGGGACCCATTTTGTTCTCTCTCAGAATTTCAGGACTGCCTTAGAGCATGCTAAAGCTTTTACTGTGGGATGTGGTTGTCAGAGAGGACCCTTCACTGTTGCCCCATCAGAAAAAGATCAGGAGGAGAAAAGGACTTGTTAGGGAGAAGGGCTCTACTTGACGTTCTCCTTACCATGAACTTCTTGCCTTTCTATTCCCACGTCCTGTTCTCCAAAGGGCCCAGGACTGCCTAGATGGTTTTTCCTTCTTCTGCTAACAACATGCCTGTGAGGTAGACTGGGCTGAGAAATAACAATTGGCCCAAAGTGATCCGCCATGTTGCAGAGCGCCATCCCTGGTCCTGGTTGCAACTCTGTGTTGAAGAGAAAGAACTAGAGAGTTGTTGAAGAGAAAGAACTCTGAAGATGCCTGCCACAGCTGCTGGCGAAACGTCAGGAAAAAAAATACCAAGACCACGGTCACACAGCCCGGATAACCTACAAGAACCAAAGAAAGAACTAGATTCAGCGTTATAGTTTCATTTTGCTTATTAAAAAGCTATGTGTTTTAATAGAGGAGTTAACTGCAGACCATGGGAAAATCAGGCACTACCCTAGGGTTGCCAGATCCAGGTTGGGAAATACCTGGAGATTTGGGAGACAGAGCCTGAGGAGGGCAGGGTTTGGAGAGGGACTCCAATGCCATAGAGTCTAATTGACAAAGCGGCCATTTTCTCCAGGTGAACTGATCTCTAGCGGCTGGAGATCAGTTGGAATAGCAGATCTCCAGCTAGTACCTGGAGGTTGGCAACTCTACACTAGCTTAATTAAGACCATTTCTGCATTCTATATCATACAATAAACCATAATATTCTGAAGCACATGCCAGATCAGTGCCTTACATGACAAAGCGAATCCTGAAAAACAGAGACTTTAAAACTTTGTGCTTAGTTTATGTTGATGGGCAGAAACGTCTTCTATGAAAACTGCAAAGTGCAATAATCCCAGACTTACCGGGGGTTGTGTTTGCAGCCATGGGGCCTAGAGCAAGCCGAGGGGATGTGTTTTTGTTAGCTCGGAGCAGACATCAAGGAGCCTGGTGGAGTAGACTCCTGCAGCAGGCCCGGGCTGGCCAATCCTGGTTTGCAACTCCAAGTAATGCAACTCTATGCAACTCTGTCACAGCTCATATGCTCTTGTTTGGGGTTCTATTTTACAGAAATAGTCCAACATGGTGTCCTCCACCTACACCTTGTAGCAATCCAATCCAGGCTGCAGTTTGCTACATGTTGAAACCGGCCCCCAGATTGTGGCTGGTGGAGAGTCCTCAGCTCTTCCCTGCCCTCCCCAGTAGACCTTCTCCCAGACAGGATCAGCCTGGCTGGGAAGGCCAAACTATCTGCCTCAGGGGACAATATCAGGATAGATGCAGGCAGCAATCCCACAGGAGCAGAGGCCTTTTGAAAGATGAGGAACCACCCCCAGAGGATCTCTCTGCAGAGCAGCAGAGTCCTTTGTAGGCACAGCTGTCAGCAAAGGAGGTCATGCAGAGACTTGGCCCAGGAGACTGAGGTGTCACTTCCCTCCATAGCACATGACCTGCTGGATGCAGAGCAAAAGGCTGCAGGCCTTCTCCGAGTTAGTCTCCTGCTTTGTAGGAGAGATTCCCAACTGTTGGCGGCAGGGTTAAAACATTATTAAACTTGGTTCCTATCAGAAGGCTGTGCCTGGTCTCAGTTCCAACTACTCATTGTAAGCTAGGCTCAGCTTACAACAGCTTTCCTCAGAAGCCCCCTGCAGCTCTTGGCCTGCCATCTGCCTTCTTTGGATGTAGGCATTCCCACCTACATGCATGGCCTAGCTCCAATGCAAGTGGGGTGCCCGGATCCTGCTCTTTCGTTTGGGAGGGTGCTGTTGAGGCCTGGGCCTCCCGCTAAGATTAACATAAAAGGATTTGGTCAAGGTCCTGGAAAGAACAGGGGTTCCGCAGAACTGGCTTCCAAGAGATCTGCGTCCTTTTCACGCTCATCAGTTCCGGCTCCAGCTAGGAAATTTCATGGGCCGCTCAAGACTCCATTTCCCCACTCTCCTCTCTTGACCTGATGCCTCCTTCCAACCGAGGGACTCTTGGAGCTTCTGCATGTCTTCTGCACAAGCTCTGTTGGCCCGTCCAGCTCGAGGCAGCCTGCTCTGACTAGCGACGGCTCTGCAGAGCATTGAGGATGCAGTTTCCCCTCGCCCCTGCTCCCAAGTGCGAATTATGCATGGTTGGATCCAGGCTGACTGAACCCCAGAGCAGAGCTGCCAAAACACTAGGACCACCCTCTATCCCTTTGCCTCCCCTCAGCCTTGGGAAACTAGGGTTGCCAACCTCCCGGTGGTGGCTGGAGATCCCCCGCTATTACAACTGGTCTCCAGTCGATAGAGATCAGTTCCCCTGGAGAAAATGGCCGCTTTGGCGATTGGACTCTATGGCATTGAAGTCCCTCTGCCTCCAAAATCTCCAGGTATTTCCCAACCCAGAGCTGGCAACCCTATGGGAAACTAAAGAATGGACATTAGTCTTGAGGTGTGAGCCTCTCCAGGACACCACTCTCTGCCAGCCTGCTCCCCCTGAAGAGAAATTTGGAGCCAAGCCCACAGGCTCAGGGCTCCACAACCAACTTCCCCAGTGGCTCAACTGCCTCTGAAGGAAAATGGCCGTTTAACTGCTTTTTGCACTCCGACTCCCCCTCCCCCCCCCTCCCCCCCCTCCCCGCTCTACCAGCATTCCGAAGGCCCTGATTGGCTGTTCCCCGCCCCATGAACAGGCCAACCCGGTTTAAAGGCGATTGGTCGTTTTCAGGAAAAGGGCAGGACTTTGACCTGCCTGTCACGCAGGCCTGTCCTTAGGCACATGGCTGTGAATCAGGCCGACATTGAGCCAGAGAGAAACTGCCTTGCGTCTCCTGCTATTGAAGAGCTGCAGGGTTGGGTGTTAACACCTGGCATAAGGGAAGGGGAAAGGGGAGGGGCATACTCTGCAGGGGGGGCCTTCGCATATTGGGATAAGCTGGCAAAAAAAGAATTTTGTTGATATAGTGAACAAGTTGTAGATACAATTTGGTAATATAAATTATTGTTAAAATAATCTATTAATAAATTGTTGAGACTCTTCTCCGGAAGTTCAACACGGTGGTGGGAGGGATTAAGGGTACACTGGTGGGGGAGGTGGGAACAAAATGGGTAAGATGATTGTAATAAGAATGTAATGATTGTATTTTGAATCTCTTTTGTTTTAAGTTTTTTATAGCTATATCATTCTTATTATGTAGTTCTCTATATTGTTATACTTTTTTCTTTTGTATTTGTTGTTTGTATTGTTTTTCCCCTTTTTGTTTAAAAATTTAATGAAAATAAAAAAAAAATACTTTGCAGGGGGTCTTTGAAAGAAAGGGATCCTGCTCCAAGGGAGGCTGGGAATGACAATCTGGGTTGGGAGATTCCTGAAGATTTTAGTGCTGGAGCCTGGGAGAGGGGGGTGGGGGCTTCACCTGGGTATAATGTAGGGTTGCTAACCTCCAGGTGGTGGCTGGACATTTCCTAGGATTGCAACTGATCTCCAGGCAACAGAGAAAATGGCCCCTTTGGAAGGCTGACTCTGTGGCATTATACCCCACAGAATTCCCTCCCCAAACCCTGCCCTCCTCACCTTCCATCCCTCAGATCTCCAGGTATTTCCCCACCTGGAGCTGGCAACCCTTGTATAATGCCATAGTCCACCCTCCAAAGAAAACTTTGACCAAATATAACAGGCTAATTTTTAAGTTGATAATGATGTATGGCCCGTGAATGATGTTATACATATCCAAATGGCCCTTAGCAGAAAAAAGGTTCTCCACCCCTGCCTTAGTGTCAGTGGGACTGGGGTACTGCTAGATCAGACAAATACGGCAAATAACTATTCAAAGCTCCTGTCAGTCAGCATCCTTGGGTTGTCATTCTTCAAGTTTCAAGCTTCTGTCGCCAAGATAATCAGAAATTAAATCTCTGAAATGCATCAATTTCCAAGCAGGAAAAGGATTCATCATGGCTTGGGTCCAGGGCATCTGAAGATCACTTCCTCCCATATTGTCCAACCACCAGCTGAGATCTGCCTCACAAACTCTGCTCTCTATGCCCCCTCTGTCAGAGGTGTGGCAGGTGGCAACCAGAGACAGGGCTTTTTCAGTTGTGGCACCACTCTTATGGAATGACGTTCCCCTTGACAAAAGTCCACCTCTCCCCCCCCCAAAGCAGCCATTTCTTCCAGGGGAACTGATCTCCATCACCTGGAGCTCAGTTGTAAGTCTTAGAGATCCCCAGGCCCCACCTGGAGGTTGGCAACCCTAGTACCCCCTCTTATTTCCATCCACAGTATTGCCTGTGCTTTTGGGTCTGACCCAGAGACACCGACACTATTTTAGAGGTGAATTTGGCCATTATAAATGCCACAGGGGCCTGATCCTGACTGAGCCCATGACGCAGCAGGACCAGGCAATCTTGTTTCACACATGCACACATGAAGCTGCCTTATAATGAATCAGCCCCTTGGTCCACCAAAGTCAGTATTGTCTACTCAGACCAGCAGCAGCTCTCCAGAGTCTCAGGCAGAGGTCTTTCACATCTCCTACTCGCCTAGTCCCTTTAACTGGTGATGCCAGGGATCGAACCTGGGGCCTTCTGCATGCCAAGCAGATGCTCTACCACTGAGCCACGGCCCCTCCCCACACCTTTTCAAGTTTCCTTCCCCCCACATCTTTTTGAGTGCCAAAACCGTGGTGAGGGGTTGTTTCGGCACCTGAAAAGGCATACCAGGGGTGGGGGTACACAAGGTCATCTGGTCCTGCTGTGCCACAGGCCTCATCAGGCTCAGGCCCTCACGGCATTTTTAAATGGCCACATTAATCTCTCAAACCGTGTTGGTAACCACGGGTTGGACCTGTGGGCGTTGTAACATCGACTTTGTCCTTCGGTTACAGGCTTATCTGTGTCAAGGGCCGTTCAGCCCTGGGCCCAGGTTGTTCGTTCCTGCCCTTTGCTTTCCCTCTGGGTGGAATTCGGCTTCCCTTGAAGGGACACATGGTTTTGCTTAGCGCAAGCTAAAAAGAGCTGCGCATTGTAAGGCTTGAATCGGTGCCTGCCAAAATAAGCAATCTCTGCTGCGAACCTTAACAATCAAAGCCTGTGGTTATATTTGTTTTCCTGGGCAAGGGTTTTTCAGCTGCTGGTTTCCAATGTTTATTGATGTTCTCCTCTTCAGTAATTAAGAAATTATTGCCTTGTTTAACCTGCCATTCCCTTTCTAAGCATGAAAATATTTAACTTTACCTTGATCCTAGTGATTGTTAAGGGGGCATCTTTCTTATCGTGGAGATGAGGATATTGGGTGCTCTCATAAAAGGAGCGATCCGAACTAGAATACGCATGAAGCTGAGAAAGGGGTGAGTGGTATCCCTTGCTCCCTCCTTGCTCCAGCCCAGTGTTTCACATAGCCGTTCTTCCCCATGCATCCAGAGACCCTAGGAATCATCTTTATGGGGATTGGAAGGGGCTGCAGGAATGAAGAGGATCATGGGAAAGAGTTTCCCTGCACAGGTGCTTGGATACGGCCCAGAATTTCATCCTTTATGGAGAAGAAACTTTCCCAGATTTCGGAGTAGATACTTTCCTACAGATTGTTTGATTTGGACATGTGCAATTTAATAACTTTCCCTCTGCTGAAGCAACTGCAAGGACTCCTGTAACAGGGCTGTCATGTTCGTTAATAGGACATCTGCCATTCTACACTAAAAACCTGTACCTTAGGAAGCAATGTTTGAGTTCTCCCTTCACAGGAGACACTGGAAGGGTGGGAAAGGGAGCCTAGCTCACTTCTACCTGCAGCCTCCATTAAGCCACCTTGGAGATTCACTGGATCCCAGCCACTCCAAAGACCTACAGGTCTCACTGTCGTTTGATCTGAGCTAGGAAAGGTAAGTTTGAAACTAGTTTCAATGCACAATGTAGACATAACATTCTCACAGGTGTTCATACAAATCAGAAACAACTATGTGTACGGGTGTGTGGTGTTATATAAGTAGGACTGTGTGTATGTGTCACTTAATGGATATAGAATCTTGATATAATAATTCATGTGATCATGACTTTTTTTGCAGTGTTTTATTAATATGCATGTGTGCTTGAAAAGAAATAGCAGGAAAGCAGCAGCAAACTGGGCACGCTCCCAATCAGGAATTAATTTTAGAAATTATCCTAGATAAATCAGAATCAAAGAGAGGAACACTGTGCAAATGTTAAGAACAATAAGGTAATAGAATGGGGAAAATCTACTCACTCATCAACCTGTATGGCAGATGTACAGGCCAGTGAATTCAATAATGACTTAGCAATTAGTGATACTTCTCCCTTCCTTCTTCAAGGGGACTTCCACCACTACCCTTTCCAAAAATAATAATTTTTTTTTTAAACATTGAAAAACTTCTTTGGATAGGACAGATGATATGGGTTAGTGACCCCACCAGTCTTGCCAATCACCGCTGTGCCCAATTGGTGGGTTTCCTATGAGTTTGATCTGGGGGAGAATACTGTACATGTGAACAAAATGTTGGAAAATCTGCCCTTCCTAACGGTGTCACTTGGCTACACATTAAGAGGGGGAACTGACCAGATAGTCAGATAGATAGATGGGAAGATGTTAACAGTTGCACCTCTCCCCTCATTTCCTGCCCTTTGATGTTTAGAGCTATATTGTCAGGGACAATATCCTCTTCCCTCTCTCTTCCCTTTCACCCATCGACCAAGCAAGACCTAGGAGCCGGGTGCTCTCTGTGCCCAGGCCTTCCCACCCCAAGATGGAGTGGAAGGCAGATACCCTTTTATACCTAGAGAAATAGCAAGATAGATTAGGATAGAGAACCCTCGTTTGTCCTTTCCTATCAAAAGTGTATTTCCATAATAAATGTACTTTAGTTTGATTAGAGCACACGACTAATGCTCCCTTTCTTTTCACACACGCACGCACGTGTGGCTTCTGCTGATGCTAAGCTTAACGCACTCTGCTAAATACAGGAATATCTCCACGACAGATATTCCAACAGGTTATGTTTGCCCAGATTTAAAAGTTATGAGTTTGCCTGGATTTTGTTCCTGATTTTGTTCCTGCGTGGAGCCCGTCTTGAAGCTGCTTCCTGAACCTCGAAGGGTTACAGATTTGCTTTCTGGCCGCCGAAAGGACTGGTGGAATCCAATCGTTTCCCCACAGACGGAGGAGAAAAGGAAGCATCTCTTGGAAAGAGGAAGGGTGAGACCGAACCGATTTCTATATTTCTGAGGGATATATCCATGCCAATAAGTCACGATGACGTCCAATAAAATAGCCGAGACTCATGACCTTGTGATTTTAAGGAAAGGAAATTTTTCGGCCTGGGAAACCCGTTTGGAGTTTGCCCTTGAGTCGGAAGATTTGCTTAAATATGTAAATGAATCGAAGCCCGCAACTCCAAATGAGGATTGGAAAGCAGGCAACAGGAAAGCCAAACGAATACTTGCGGCTAGCATTGGGGATGAATTGTTATGTACCTTGAAAGGGTTAGAGACTGCAAAGGAGATGAAAGAAGGAATTATTAAATCGGTGACCAAAACGGGCTGGCCGTATAGAGTTGCATTATACAGAAAACTGATCAGCACACCCTTTAAGGAAGGGAGTGATTTTGACGCACACGTTTTTAAATTGAAAGAATTGATCTCGCAAATGGAGCTAGCAGGATCCACCCTGGACGATGCAGATAAGCTTGCATTTCTATTCATGAGTCTCCCAGACAACCTTACTGCCCTGGTTGGGCAACTCGAGTGTAAGGGTAATCTGACCCTAGAGTCAGCGGCTGACGAGATCAGCACAGAAATCGCTCGCAGGGAACTTTTGCAGGGATCGGGAAATTCCCTCTCTGAGGAGTTCGCGCATAAGGTGGCTGTAACAGATCACCGTTGTAAACCACCAAACGCCTCTCTTCATGAGAACAAAGAAAGGTCCAACCATGAGGGAAGATGGGAGGGGCCGAAGAGGGAGACAAACGGCAGGTTTAAAGGGAACAGTTTTGGCGCGAGAGCAAAGAGCCCCTCCCCTCCAATGCGATCAAGGAATCAGGCTTCTATTGTGTGCTTTGGCTGTTCAGAGGTTGGCCACAAGGTGTCTCACTGTCCACATAAACAGAGTGAATATGCAGACGACCCGGACCGCAGATATAAAGATTCAGACAGGAGGCGGTTTCATGACAAGCCCAGACATTTCAACTATTCCGTTGGGGTAACTTCTCACGAATCGTCACATTTCCTACTTGACACGGGGTCCACTACTCACCTTTGCAATATGAGACAGTTTCTCATTGACTTAGAAGAAATTTCCCCTCAGGAGGTAACTATGGGGAATGGAACAAAAGTTTTAGCCCGACAGAGAGGCACGGGAATCTTACACTGCCAACTAGAAGGTGATGAGACGTATGAATTACAATTGAAGGGTGTTTTGTATGTTCCAAACCTCACTAGTAACCTGGTCTCTTGGAGTAGACTTGCTGCTGAAGGATATGACATAAATGGAAGAGGGACCAGATGTACTATTTCACTAAATGGAAAACCATGCATGATGACAGAGGAATGGAACGGTTTGCCTGTTGTTCAAGAAGTGAAAGATGTTGGCTCCCCTGATCTGGATGCCACCGTTCCCAAACAAGAGACTCATATGACAAAACACTGTGACAAAGCAGATAAAGTCAATCTATGGCATCGAAGGCTAGGCCACTGCAATTTCCAAACACTTCGGGAAATGGCAAAAAGGGATCTAACTCAAGATTTATATTTCTCAGATTGTGATTTTGACACTAACTGTGTGTGTTGCATTAAATCCAAAGGAGTAAACAGACACTTTCCGAGAAGGAGTGAAAGAAGAACTACAAAGGCCCTAGAAATAATCCATTGTGATCTCTGCGGCCCTCTGGATAAAACACTAGGTAATTTCCGATACGTTGTGTCATTCATAGATGATTACTCACGGTATACTGTCTTGTATTTGCTCTCTGAGAAATCCCAGGTACTGGAAAAACTGAAGCAATACGCAGCTCTCGTGCAGAATAAGTTTAACCGGAAAATACAAGTGTTTCGCTCGGATGGAGCGGGGGAGAACACATCTAAAGCAATGGAGCAGTTCCTGGCAAATGAAGGCATTGAGCATCAACTGACAGTGGCATATAATCCAGCGCAGAATGGTGTGGCAGAACGAATGAACAGGACTCTGATTGAGATGGTAAGATCTATGCTTACTGATGCACATCTCCCACACGATTTTTGGGGGGAAGCCATAATGACAGCTGCCTACATACGGAACAGGGTGCACACAAAGGCTACGGGGAAGACACCTTTTGAGCTGTGGCATGGGCACAAGCCTTCCATGCAACATCTACGTGTTTTTGGCAGCAAAGCCCATGCATATATTCCCAAAGAGAAGCGTGGGAAGCTAGATAACACCACACATGAGGGAATTTTTGTAGGCTACTCAGCCAGGAGCAAGGGTTACAGGATCTTAGACCCAGTCTCCAAGAGAATCTCAATAAGCAGAGCAGTCTACTTTGATGAAAGGGAAAGACGGCCAGCTTCAGAGGGGGTGAAGGCAGAAGTGGACAGCGCATTCAGGTACCCTTGTAGCTTTGGCCCCAAAGAGGAAGACACTGAGGAACCTTTGAGGAACCAACATGAGGCAAAAACCACAGATGTTGAACCGGAGGGGGCCGCTGACTCACAGGAGCTTGATGAAGCGGAACAGGCCACACAATGTGGATTGAGGAGGTCAGAACGCACCAACCGGGGTGTCCCACCACTGAGGTTGTCCTACCTTGCAAGAACGGCGGACGACTTCGAGCCAACCTCCTGGAGTGATGTTTCCAAATTACCCCCGGAACAAGGGCAGCTGTGGAAGCAAGCTGCACGAGAGGAGATCCGCTCTCTACACAAGAACAAGACTTGGACTTTAGTTGAGTTGCCCTCCAACAGGAAGGCAATAGGGTGCAAATGGGTCTTTAAACGGAAACGAGATGCCAATGGTGAGGTCCAGCGCTACAAAGCCAGGCTTGTGGCGAAGGGATATTCACAGAAATTTGGCACAGACTTTGACCTGACATTTGCGCCTGTGGTTAGACATACCACTATCAGGACTCTTTTGAGTGTAGGAGCAGCCAAGGACATGCATGTCAGACACATTGATGTGAAGACTGCCTTTTTGCACGGCGACTTGGAAGAAGAAATCTACATGCAGCAGCCCCCAGGGTTCGTCCAAAAGGGAGAAGAGGGACTTGTATGTAAGCTGCAGAAAAGCATCTATGGGCTAAAGCAGGCTGCCAGAGCATGGAATGCAAAGCTGAATGACATTCTGCTTCAAGCGGACTTTAAGAGAAGTGAGAATGATCAGTGCCTGTATACCAAACATGAAAAAGGTAAATGGACTTTTGTTCTCTCGTACGTTGACGATTTGATAATTGCTTTTGAAGACCCAGCTGACTACAAGACACTCGTGCATCACATAAGCAAAGAAGTAGAAGTGACAGAATTGGGACCTGCCAGTCACTACTTGGGAACACAAATCCAGAGAGAAAGTGATGGGAGTTTCCTAATCAGCCAAGAACAAAAGATTAAAGAGCTGATATCATTCCTGAGGATGGACCATGCCATCTCTTCACCAACTCCAATGGAGATCAGTTATGTGAAACAGCTGGACAACAGTGCTCCACTACCGCCTGAAAACGTATACCGTGAAGCGCTAGGTAAGCTGCTATATATAAGCACACTAACTAGACCAGACATCAGTTCAGCGGTGGGCATATTGTGTAGGAAGGCTTCGGCTCCAACTAACAAGGACTGGAATGCAATAAAGAGGGTTGTAAGGTACTTAATTGGCACAGTGCACTACAAACTTAAGCTCCCTGCCAGTGAGAGGCCCAAACTTATAGCATACGCAGATGCAGACTGGGCTGGAAGCTTAGAGGACAGAAAATCCACCAGTGGCCACATATTTTTCTATGGAGGTGGAGCTATTAGTTGGCTAAGCAGGAAACAGGAGACTGTAGCCACATCCAGCACAGAGGCCGAGTACGTTTCCCTTGCACAAGGCTGTCAAGAGTTAACATGGCTACGCAGACTCCTGACAGACCTAGGAATGGATATTTCCGATCCTGTAGAAGTTAATGATGATAGTCAGAGCTGCATATCTTTAGCAAAACAAGAAGACACGAATAAACGAACCAAGCACATTGATGTCAAGTACCACTTGGTAAGGGAAATGCATAAAGACAAGATTATTGCGCTGAAACACTGTCCTACTGGAGAGATGACTGCAGATATCCTTACCAAGCCGCTTACCAGAGTGAGATTCGAAGATCTCAGAAGAAAAATGAACTTGATAGAGTGAGTCAAGTTACACCGAGAGGGGGTGTTGGAAAATCTGCCCTTCCTAACGGTGTCACTTGGCTACACATTAAGAGGGGGAACTGACCAGATAGTCAGATAGATAGATGGGAAGATGTTAACAGTTGCACCTCTCCCCTCATTTCCTGCCCTTTGATGTTTAGAGCTATATTGTCAGGGACAATATCCTCTTCCCTCTCTCTTCCCTTTCACCCATCGACCAAGCAAGACCTAGGAGCCGGGTGCTCTCTGTGCCCAGGCCTTCCCACCCCAAGATGGAGTGGAAGGCAGATACCCTTTTATACCTAGAGAAATAGCAAGATAGATTAGGATAGAGAACCCTCGTTTGTCCTTTCCTATCAAAAGTGTATTTCCATAATAAATGTACTTTAGTTTGATTAGAGCACACGACTAATGCTCCCTTTCTTTTCACACACGCACGCACGTGTGGCTTCTGCTGATGCTAAGCTTAACGCACTCTGCTAAATACAGGAATATCTCCACGACAGATATTCCAACACAAAACACAGTGAGAGTGCTTGCATGGCAGCTTCACTGCTACAGTTATGTATATCTGATGCTTTTGAACTCCTTCATTTGCAGTCAGAGCGCCACCAACATTGTGCAAGATCACATCTTCCTGTTTGTGGATTAGCTGTGCTTTGTGGGTCCACCCCTGAATGTTTACGTCAACACTGGAGTTTGGGCATGTGGAAGGAGAACAGCTGGAAGGCATTAGGACTATTTATGGCTCAAGACAAGGATTTTCCATAAACCCTACACTGAAGAATGTTAAGTGTTTTCTGCAGTGACATATTAAAATTACAGCTGCACCCCATTGGCAGCAAGCTCCACATAGGAAGGAGGTGAAATTAGCCACAAGAGTAGGGGACGGGAAAGATTTTGACTGTCAAATTACCCAACCGCTGCTGAATCATCCAGAACCGTAGGGAAATAGGCTGCAGTTTCATTCATTCAAATGGCCTGGGAAATATCCAAAACATACAAAAGACCAGAAACATTAGGTAAACCGGGAGGCCTATGCTTCCATAGCAGTAAGCATACTAAGTAAGCAGAGGCCTAATCAAACGGAGGCCTTTGTTCCATTAAGAAAGGGACCGAACTGAGCTAGTACTCTAGAGGAGAGGGTTTGGCTCAGTGGCAGAGCATCGGCTTTGCATGCAGAAGGCCTCAGGTTCAGTCCCCGGCATCTCCTGCTAAAAGGACCAGGTAGCAGCAGATGTGAAAGACCTCTCCTTGAGACCCTGGAGAGTCACTGCCCTGAAGGACCAAGGGTCTGATTCAGTATAAGGCAGCTTCATGTGTTTGCTGTGGGCCAAGAGGGTGTTTGAGGTAGCAAATGCCCATTTGCAAGGTTTATTAGCCGTCATCCCTCTCACAATTGCCAGAATTTTGTTAGAATTGTTAGATTTTTATTCAGTTTTGTTGGATTTTATGTTATGTACTGTATTTCTGTTTTAAAAAATATATTTTTATATCACAAAAAAGTACAAAAACACACTAAACACTACAATACACATAAAACCATACATACAGTGTACCAAACCTTCTAAAAAGTTCCATATAACAGCTACTTTATGATGACAGCAAGGTTATTGAAAGTATCTAGATTAAAAGGCCATATTATAAATAAAACTCCAATGTCCCTTTGTTAAAATGTACTGCACCACATCATGATTTTTGAGTCATATATGCCCCCTTATTGTGCTGCTCCTTAAAGCCTGGTCTGCAGTTTTCTTTAAGTAACCACATATTAATCTAAGCAATATATTTAACATATCTACGATACAAAAACTTGCACTTTAACTGAATATCAGTTTAGCATAGACATAAAGCAAAATGTTTTCTGAATTGCTATTTCCTGCTTTTATGTAATGTACTGTATTTCTGATGGATGTGAGCCGCTCTGAGCCTAGCCTTGGTCAAGATAGACCAGGGTAAAAAAATATATAAATAAATAAATGTGTCTTCCAACCATTTTTCATGTCTTTTCTAACACCAGCTCTCCTTGCCTGTTGCAACCAATAGAACTCCAGATGCTCCTGATGAGTGGTTGGAGTGTCAGACCAGGATCAGGGAGACCCAGCTTCGAATTCCCACACTGCCACAGAGGATAGCTGGATTACCTTGGGCCAGTTACACACTCTCAACCGGGTGAGAATGATATGAAGAAAAGGATAATGCTGTTAGCCACTCTGCATCCCCATGGGGGAAACACATGGGATATAAATGAAGTAGAATAAACTAAGATGTGCCACACAAAAAAGTTGGGGGAAGCTATTCTGGAGTTGTGAACATCCAGCATAATGATGCTGTTGCCATTCCCGGCATGGTGTAGTGGTGAGAATATCAGAGTAGGATCCCAAAGACCTGGGTTCGAATTTCCACTCTGCTCACAAGGCGACCTTGGGCCAAAATAAAACAAAAGTCTAGTGGCACCTTGGTGGCTGACAACATTTATTCCTTGGGTCAGTCACACATTCTCAGCGTAATCTACCTTGCAGGGTTGTCGTGAGGATAAAATGGAAGAGAGGAGAATGGTGTTTGTGTTCCCATTGGGGCGATAAGCAGTTATAAGTAAATTAAAATTGCAATTCATTCTTTCCATAAATAGGTTCTAATTCAGCATCATAAAGATCTACTAAAAACATAGATATGTTAGTGAATGTTATCCAAATGTATTTCAGCCACTGGAGGTTGGGAAATGGTAGGCACAAGCACTGCATGTTGCCACAGGGCTCACTCACGCATATTTCCTTTATTTCTGTTCTTTATGCTCGCGGACCGACAGGTCAAATTCAATAAATTCAGTAATATAGAAATAATGTACAGAAATACAATACCTAAGGTATACAATTAGAAGGAAGTATCAATAAAAGCCATAGATAAAAAATTTGCCACAGCGATGGTTACATTTGCATCAATAGCAGCCAATAGCTTTGCAACTATCTCTTGCTTTAGTCACTCATGCATATGGTCTGCGTGCATACATGTGTGCTAGAGACAAGATGCAGCCTTTTCATTCTGGGGTTTGCCTTTTAGAGCTGAACCCCGAAAGGTGATGATGTTGGCAATTCATATGAGCAAAATGTTAATGGGACATGTCCAAAGTGGAAAAGAGAGGACACTAATTTATCAGGGACAGATCACAGAACATAGGGACCATCCTTATCACCTACAGTCAGTTGGAGTACGGCATAGCACATTAAGACAATTAAATTGTTTCAGTTAGCTCTAGAGTTGCCAACACCAAGTTGGAAAATGCCTAGAGATTTGAGGGTGCAGCCTGCGGTTTGGGGAAGGGAAGGGCCTCAGCAGGGTTTAATGCCATAGAGCCTGCCCTCCAAAGTAGCCATTTCCTGCAGGGGAACAGATCTCTGTAGTCTGAAATCAGTTGTAAGTCTGGGAGATCTCCAGGCCCCACGTGGAGTTAGGCAACTCTAGCTTGTTTAAATTCAGTGTGACATTGTAAGACCCAATTCAGCAAGGAACTTTTCCAGTTTAAAGAAAAGCATTTGGGGGACAACCTTACCCATGACACAAATTGGTTTGGGGTTTTTTTTGTTTTGTTTTTTGCACTATCATGTTGGACAAGACTGTGTTAGAATCAGTGGTACAGTGTGAGGCTTTTTAATATTTGTTTCTCACTTTCTCAAATATGCTTTGGAGGCTCTTCCTGAGCTACGTTTGTTCTGGGTGCATGGGAGAACTCCAGACTGAGGTTACTATATTCAGAACTGAGACTCCAGTGAGCCTTGCTTGGCCACACATCTGTATAAATACCCAACGCAAACAGGCTCCCATTAGCTCAATGGGAACTAGGTAGGACATTTTACAAATGGCTGTTTTTAAATGCCTCCAAATAGAGACGGAGACATGAAACAAAACCACAAAGTAGGTCCAAAGCAACAAGGTTTGTGAAAGATCAGAAGAGTTTTGTTCTGAGTCAATAAATCATCTTGGTTGGAGGAACTCTCCTAGCTGGCTTGGCTCTGAGTGAACTGCTTTGTGAGAGAGTGTCATGAAAGGTAGATCTCTCTCAGACATGTGAGCACACACAGATTTCCCCCCAGGACTCAAAAGAGCATGTTATGTGAATATTCTGTTATTCTGAAACTATGTTCCTCAAGCAGTAGGCATTGATGCTGGATACATAACACAGCATTATGAGAATTTCTGCTTTTGTTGGAAGAACCGGCAAGTTTCTAGTCTTCAAGATGCAAAGACAGACCTGGAAATACATGCACTCTTATAAAGAAGAAGAGGTGGTTTTTATAGCCCGCTTTTCTCTACCTTAAGGAGTCTCAAAGTAGCTTACAATCACCTTCCCCTCCACAACAGACAGCTTGTGAGGTAGGTGGGGCTGAGAGAGTTCTGAGAGGACTGTGACTGCCCCACGGTCACCCAGCTGGCTTCATGTGTAGGAGTGGGGACTCCAACCCGGTTCACCAGATTAGAGTTCGCCTCTCATGTGGAGGAGTGGGGAATCAAACCTGGTTCTCCAGATTAGAACACACTGCTCTTAACCACGACACCACGCTGGCTACCAGCAGGTGGAGCAAGACTTATTCATATGCAGGCTTCTTCTAAGGAGTGACCTCAGGGATACTTGCTGTTCTGGTCCTGAACCAAAACTATTTGCACAGCACGGATTGGCCAGTTGTGAAAAAGCAGAAAGCCACCGCCTATTCAGAGCAGGACTGTGAACAGCAATGATTGGCTGGCCCTTCTGACAAATCACAAAGCCAGTTTTCTCCCCTCTTTGAACAGATTTTTAAAAGTTTAAAAACGGTGTCAAAAGACATCTAGAGGACACAATTAATATTAAGAGTTATAATCATTTATATTAATAGAAGATGTTTTATGAAAGTTAAATGAATTTATGATAGTTAAGATCAGACTAATTACGATGGGATGAATACTTTATTAAGAGGCGGAGAGAGGTGATGGGGAAGTCATAAATTTTCCTTTAATTGTTTTTTGTTATGAATTTAAGAAACTATAACAACATAGAGTTAGAATTTTGAATTTCATATTGCCTTTATTGTTGTTTATTATCATGGAAAATTTGTATTATAAAAACCAATAAAATTATTTAAAAAAAAAAGACATTAGAATGCACCACATACATTTGTGATTGAGTAAACATGGCAAGGACTTGAAGGATAGCGCAAAACGGAGAGCCCGCCTGAAGTCTTAAAGGATGTGTGAACAGGAAGAGACAATCCAGTTTGCTCCCAAGTTGTGGTCTCTTTAGAGGAGCAGATGGGGTGGGGCAGAAATCACAGTGCAGCCAAAAACCTCTCACCTGCTCATGTTCACAGATATACCTTCACCTTTACAGGAGGAGAAACATGGTCCAGGGGTTAAGCGCACACTTTGCAGGCAGACGGTCCTAAGATCACACCCTAGCCTTGCCTCTGAAAGGATCTCAAGTAGCAGCTGTCTGAAAGACATTTCTCTGTCAGAATTCCACTGCTAATCCATAGTGATAAACATGTCCTCTGTACATGGTCTACATAAATTAATCATACCATAATAATATGGACAAATCATTTCCCCCCCCCGCCAGTTAAATCCTGTTCAGTCAATTTGATCGTCCAAAAGGTTATTTAATTCTTGTAGTGTTATTTGCCCACACAGACTCTTGTGTTTTCCTCTGTATTTGGCTAAGTGCTGCCTTCTTAATAACCCAAGCCTGTGTATGTTTACCCAGAAGTAAGCCCCACTGGCTTCAATACAACAAGAAGAGTGGAACAGATGGGGGGGAGGCAGTTTGTAGCTGCTACATCACATTAGCAGAGGAAGCAAAGCAAGAATGAAAGATAATTTTCTGCACAGAGCCCACAGTGTTGCGTGAAGTAATGTAGATCCTCTTTTTAAAATCACCATTATTGGGGAAGGAGAAATCTCTGTTTCTGGTCCCCACTGACAAACAGCAAGATGCTTTGCTTTTATAGCATCAACAAATCAGCTCTATCTAGGCCAGTAAAAAAAATGAACTCCAAACAAACACAAACCCACTAGCCAACTATTCCATAACAAAAACAGCCCTCCGCAGACCACATATTAGGGTTGCCAACTCTGGAGTGGAGCCTGGAGAGGGTGGGGTTTGGGGAGGTGAGGGGCCTGAGCAGGCTATAATGCCATAGAGTCCACCTTCCAAAGCAGCCATTTTCTCCAGGGGAACTGATCTTGATCGTCTGGAGATCAACTGGATTTAGGGTTACCAGTAGGGTTGCCAGGTCCCTCTTCACCACTGGCGGGAGGTTTTGTGGATGGAGCCTGAGGAGGGTGGGGTTTGGGGAGGGGAGGGACTTCAATGCCATAGAGTCCAATTGCCAAAGCAACCATTTTCTCCAGGTGAACTGATCTCTATTGACTGGAGATCAGTTGTAATAGCAGGAGATTTCCAGCTAGTACCTGGAGGTTAGTGTATACAAAGTGCACAAATTTTTATAAAGCTACCAAACCTAACATACAAAGAATCTAAACATACTATATACACTATCAAGCTAAGACAAACAATATATCAATACAAGTGGATTGAGAAACTAAAACATACACGGTGACTGTACAAGTGAAATAGAGTCTCTCTCAATTGTAGAGGAAATGGTATCCAAAGTATTCACAATGAGGTTCACAACGAGGAGACGATTGTTTCGAGTTCACAATGAACAAATCTTCATCAGTCCTTCCTAAAATTCATACAAAATGTATACTAAACAACAATCAGTAAAAAATTATTATTTATACTTACAATATCCTCTTGTATATATATTCACATATTCTCCCATATCGGGTAAGATTTGAGATTGCCAACAGCTTATAATTTCCCACGAAGGGTAAAGTATACGTTGTTTCCCAAGCAGGGTAAAAATTAAAGTGTAGCAATGTTGATGACCCAAAAAATTCTATGTTAAATAATCAACTAGTGTGAGTGACCAAGGATTAAGTCAGTACACCTGTCCCGCCGCAGCTGCAGCCGAAGGACGGCTCTTAAAGATGCAGAGTCCTATTACAGAAAACATGAGTCATCATTTTCTAAGTTTAATCCATGAGGCGTAATAGTATTCAGGATATGAATGAAATATGTTTCTTTTTGCCTCAAAAGTCTCTCATTATTATATCTATTGAATTTTCTAGGATTAAGTCGCCAGAGCTCAAAAAAACACAAGTCATTTTCATTGTGTTTAAGCTGAAGAAAGTGTTCCACAACTGGCGCAGAGATCAAACCCGCCCTAATTCTGGATCTGTGTTCTAATATTCGAGTTTTAATTACTCTAATTCTGGATCCTGCATACATTTTGCCACAGGGGCAAAGAAGGCAGTATACACAGAATTTAGTATTACAATTTGTAAAGGACTGTAACTTAAAAGTAAAGGTGGAATCAGTCCTAGTGAATTCTTTAACTTCTAAGGCAAAATTGCAAGCGAGACACTGGTGACATTTAAAATGTCCTTTTGTAATTTGTCTCTGCACATCTCTATAGATATTGGAGTGTACTAATTTGTCTTTAATTGAACTTGTTTTTTTTATAGCCAATTCTAGGGAGATCCCTACAGCCTGGGATATCTGCCAATAAATGCCAGTGTTTTTTAATAATGTTAGTGATATGTTGAGATAAATGAGTATATTGCAAAGCAAAAGTTATAGGCTGCTGAAATGGTTGTTGACGTTTATTCTTATATAGTAGTTCTTGTCTATCTAAGACGTCAGCTCTGGTTTTGGCCTTAATAATAACATTATGGGGATAGCCTCTTTCTTTTACTGCAAGTGAAAGGGAGGTGGCAGATTCGTTATAGCCAGCATATGTAATGTTATGACGTTTAACTCTAAGAAATTGTCCAAATGGAAGAGTCTGTCTTAAATGTTTGGGGTGAAAAGATGAAAAATGTAAAAGGGTGTTTCTATCTATCTCCGGAGGGGCATTTTTGGAGGTAGAGGTCCCAAACTTTAAGGGTAGCTTGGAGGGACCCTCTTTGCAAGAATCCCCATGTGTGGTGCGGATTGGGTCAGGGGGTCCCGAGTTATGGGGTCTGGAAGGGCCCCCCATCAGCCCATTGGAATGAGTAGGAGCAGGCCAGCCGCCGGAGTACCAAAGAGCCCTTTGAAGTTTGCAAACTATGCAAAGCAGCATGCGACCTTTGGAGTTTGCATTTGCAAACCATGGAACAAAGGTGCAGGCGAGTGGGGACTAGTTGGGAGAGTGGAATTTCTCCTTTTGCGTCGGGAGTCGGGACAGTGCGAAATGCGATTGCATTTTTAAAGTCACATTTTGAAGGAGAGCTTTGAGCGAGCATCAACATAGACTGCAAAAATGGCCATACTGACTGTTTTCTGCCCAAGGAAGAGGTGCGTGTGCCGAGCGGAGGGAGACTCACGCCGCACCGCCGCACTGACTCAACTTCAGGCAAAGGTGGCAATGGGCAGAAAAAGGCAGAAAGCACACTCCCGCAGAGGCGAGCGGGCACACACACCCCTGTCAGAACAGGTGACAGCCCCATTTTCGCTTCCCCCCGACCACAGAATCTGCTTTCCCCACACAGAGAGAATCTGCTTTCCCGCACACACACACACACACACACACACACAGAGAGAGAGAGAGAGAGAGAGAGAGAGAGAGAGAGAGAGAGAGGAGAAAAGGTATAGAGAAAAACCCCAAAAATCAAACTGTGGGTTTCTTCCAGCAGGAGCAGGGAGGAGAAGTAAATCTAATCCTTTCCAGTAAGCAGCAGCAGCTCAGCTCAGGATCTCTCAGGAGCAGCACCACCAAAATGGAAGGAAATGAATAAAGACTCGGGACGGGAGTTTTTATACTCTTCTCCTGGCCAATTCAAAAGGGAGAATCCCTGCTCTGATTGGCCAGAAGAAGACCCAGCTTGGCCACCATTGGCCGCGGGAGAATGCTGATTCGGGGTTGCCGAATTTGCCTGAATTTATTTGGCGTCCGCCCGAACTCGCCGAATTCGGCTCGTCGTTTTCTTGCCTTTTTTACTTTGGCTCTATCCGAACTGGAAACCGCTGAATCAGGGGAAATTCAGCTGTTCTTCAGTTTGGATGGAACCGAATCGACAGCCCTGATGAGCTGTAATTCTGGAGGATCCCCAGGTCCCAACTGGAGGCTGACATCCTTAGTTGGAATTCCAGGATGTCTCCAGGCCCCACCTGGAGTTTGGCATTGTACCCACTGGAATCATGAGGATGCTGGGAATTTGGGTTTGTTTGTTTTTTAAATGGAAATAATGGTTCCCAGTTTTGGGTTGGGAAATACTTGGAGGTTTTGGGGGTGGAGCCTGAGGAGGGCAGGGTTTGGAGGGGGGAGGGACTTCAATGTCATAGAGTCCAATTGCCAAAGTGGCCATTTTCTCCAGGTGAACTGATATCTATTGGCTGGAGATCTCCAGCCACCACCTGGAGGTTGGCAACCCTACCTCTCCCTGATAACTCACAACCTCATGCTCACATGCTTGTCTTTATACAGACTTTCTTTTCTGGCTTGTGGTTTTCAAGCAGTTCCTATAACGAACGAATAATTCAACGATGGAATAATTTTGCTTAGCTGTCGTCTGGTTTTGAAGCTGAAATTATCCAAGAATACAAAGCAGTTGCAATTTTAAGATGATGCGGGAAGTGCGGAGGGGAAGTTTTAGGGTTTTTTTAAAGGCCTTTAAATAGGAGCAAACATCAAGAACAGCCCTTGCTGGCCAACCTTGCCTGTTGCAGCTTGTTCTAAACATCTCTGGACTTTAATACCCTGGGACATCTCGATCTGTTGCAGCTGCTGATGGGCAGTAAATTATCTCTTTAAAAGCCATGATGAACATCTTCACAATACTGCTCAGAGTTTTGCTGCCGAGAAAACAGAAAGACAAATGTTTAGTTAGAACTGAGCAGACAAACACGCAGCTGCATTCCTGGAAGGTTTGTTCCATCCATATGAATCCTCTAGGGAGCTATTTTCTGTTGTAAGGAATGAATTGCGTGACTCCAGAGATGCTTTCAAATATTTTCTACTCATCCCATCCTTGTGTTCATATTTATGTGTGGTTGGGAGGACCCGACAGGCAGGGGGTCCCCTATTTAGAAGGCAGGTCCTGCTGTGAGTTTCATCTCATTCTTTTTTTAAATTAATTGCATATTTTCATTGTACTAATAAAAACAATTTTTAACAACCACTACAGCAATAGGGTCAATAAACACAAGTCCATAACCCTATTTAGAAAAAAAGAAGGGGGAGAAACCTCTGATAGAAGACAGAAAAAACATGTGCAAAGCAACAGAGGTTACAAAGCGTTTATCTAACAAGACGATTATTGAAGAAGAAGAGTTGGGTTTTATATGCTGACTTTCTCTGCCACATAAGGAAGAATCAATCCAGCTTCATGGACAGCTTCATAGACAGATTCATGGAGGATCAGTGGCTCCATGAATCAGTGGCTACTAGCCATGATCACTAAAGGGAACCTCCACATTTGGAAGCAGTAGACATTTGAATATCAGTGCCAGGAGGCAACATGGACCCCTCAGCCTCCCTGCTCTGTTGTTGGACCTCTAGAGCAGAGGTTCCCAAACTTCTGAGTCATGGAGCACTTTTCAGGAGAGAAATTCGTCACGGAGCACTAATTTTCACCTAGCTCCTATATACTAAACCGAATGGCGGTACTATTTTTCTTTCCAATCTCTTCACAGAGCACTAGGAGATGTTTCGAGGAGCACCAAGTGCTCCATGGAGCACAGTTTGGGAACCTCTGTTCTAGAGGAACTAGTTGGTTACTGAGTGAAACAGGATGCTGGACTAGATGGTAAAAGGTAAAAGTAAAGGTAGTTTCCTTTTCAAGCACCGGGTCATTCCTGACTCATGGGGTGATGTCGTATCCCAACGTTTACTAGGCAGACTATGTTTACGGGGTGGTTTGCCAGTGCCTTCCCCAGTCAGCTTCCCTTTACCCCCAGCAAGCTGGTTCCTCATTTTACCGACCTCGGAAGGATGGAAGGCTGAGTCAACCTTGAGCCGGCTACCTGAAACCGACTCCCTTCGGGATTGAACTCAGGTCGTGAGCAGAGCGTTTGACTGCAGTACTGCAGTTTACCACTCTGCCCCACGGGGCTGGTCTAATCCAGCAAGGCTCTTATGTTCTTAAATTGAGCGTGCACTCATCCACTGACCAGCCCATTGGCAGCCCTAACTACATGAAAGATTGCCCCCTTTGAGCCAGCGTGGTGTAGTGGTTAAGAGCGGTGGTTTGGAGTGGTGGACTCTGATCTGGAGAACCGGGTTTGATTCCCCACTCCTCCACATGAGTGGCGGAGGCTAATGTAGTGAACTGGATTGGTTTCCCCCCTCCTCACATGAAGTCAGATGGGTGACCTTGGGCTAGTCACACTCTCTCAGCCCCACCTGTTGCGGGGAGGGGAAGGGGAAGAGATTGTAAGCTGGTTTGATTCTTCCTTAAGTGGTAGAGAAAGTTGGCATATAAAAACCAACTCTTCTTCTTCCCTTTGTACTGGAAGCCAGAGCTCTTTCTGTTACGTCAAGAGGACCAGGGATACTCGGACCTACTGAGAATCAAACTATAAACTCCTTTTATTACATTCCTGAAGGTGAAGAGTGATGCTCAAAAAGTGCTGAGGGGTGATTTTGTTCTCCTTAAATTGTTCTAATCTCTGCTGTTTGAAGGGGGTTTTGTCACCAGGACAATGTGGGATCAACTACTTGGCTCACCTTAGAAAAGCCAACCAAAAATGAAATGAAATTTAAGAAATGGGAACTGCGTTCAAGACTAATGCCTTTTCTTTTGTCCTCTCTGTAGTTACAAGAGCAAACCACCTGAAGTGCCTTCTTGTGGAAGTTTCTTTAACAGAAGGAAGTGAAAAAGAAAAACAAAGATTGTAACGTCCAGGACAAAAAAAAATACATTCTCTTTATCATAAACATCAAAGCATTTTTGAGCTCCCTGTGTCTTTGGAGCGAACGGCTGGTTATGTTATCTTCAAGCCCCGTCCTCCACAAATAAAATGAACAAACTTTGTCGTGGTTCTCCCAACGGTTATAAAAACAATTTAATTGAATGAAGTTTTCTTAGGCTGGCAAGGCCACTTACATAAGAAGTGCCAAAAAACATTTGCCGCAACCCTTATAAAAGGAAGCACATGTCAGCTAGTGCACAAACAACAGGGAACAGCCGCACTCTTTTGCACTAATAGCTAACATGTGCTTATCATTAGCCCACATGAGGAATGGAAGGAACAAGGTGGAACAGTGACAAGGCGGCAACCCACATCATGTGCTCCGCATCGAAACAGCGGCGATCTTTGCAAATAACAGTTTTGAACACTGAACTTCTCCTACTAACAATGACCGTTTTCTTTCAAGTCGGGAACCCCAGATGCTCGCATTGTTGATGATATGTTTGCACTTGGCTGCGCAGTTTTCATCATCGCTTTGGTGGAGGGCTGGTTGCTGCTGCCAGAGCTTGGCCAGAAGTTGCAGTGTTGCTGGGCTCAGGGCCACTCAGAGATGGGGGGGGGGGACAATTTGGCCTATGCCTGAAGCTCCAAGGGGGCCTCAGATTTAGACAATCCTTTGACATTGGGTAGATTTCACAAGCCCTGACCTGGATGGCCCAGGCAAGCCTGATCTTGTCAGATCTTTGAAGCTAAGCAGGGTCTGTCCTGGTTAGTACTTGGATGGGAGACCACCAAGGAATACTAGGGTTGCTACGCAGAGGCAGGCAATGGCAAACCAACTCTGAACGTCTCTTGCCTTGAAAACCCTATGAGGTTGCCATAAGTCAGCTACAACTTGACGGTACTTTACACAGAGAAAGAGAGAGATTTCACAACTTACTTTTAAGTACATAATGTATCCTCAATTTTAATCTTTATTATGATAAGTCCTCAAAATAGGAGTGAAATCAAGGGGTCAAAGAAATGGGGGGGCACGATTGGCGCAACCGCATTATGTCACTTTTGGGGGAAACCCGGAAGTGACATCAGTGGAATCACCTGCACCGTCTGTGCAACAGCATTATGTCACTTCTGGGGGAAACCTGGAGATTACATCTAGGAATCAACTGTATGATTTTGCCATAGAGATTTTGGCGATTCCTAGAGCAGACTGACATCACTTCCAGCTTTTACTTGGAAGTTACATAACACTGTTGCATCAAAGTCCATTTTTTTTCTCCTGCTGGGTGTTGGATCAGCAGCTGGAAATGGGAGCTGAGCTTGGGAGAGCTGCTCCCCTACCAGGAACCTGGCATCCCTACCTCAAAAGCTGGAAGTGGCCTAGGCTTCTCTAGGTGTCGGAGAGCACCCAACTGGGTTTGGTAAAAGTTGTAGCTTTCTTGGCCTTCTGATTCCTTTTGGGAGGCAGCAAAAGCTACAATCCCAAAAGGAACTCATGCTGGGAATGATTGGGAAGGGTAATTTACAGGAAAAGGACACCCTGGTCATTCTCCTGCACATGCCAGCCACATAGGGTTGCCAAACTCCAGGAGATCTCCCGCTATTACAATTGATCTCCAGCCGATAGAGATCAGTTCCCCTGGAAAAATGGCCGCTTTGGCAATTGGACTCTATGACCTTGAAGTCCCTCCCCAAACCCTGCCCTCCTCAGGATCCACCCCAAAAACCTCCCGTCGGTGGTGAAGCAACCCTGGCATTGGTGAAGCAAACCTGGCAACCCTACAACCACATCTCATGAGATGCCACTGTCTTTGCTTTTCCTTCAAAAAATATCCTTATTTATTGAATGCTTGCAACATTTAACCATCAAGATGGTTAAGTAGAGAAAAGAAGATATGGAATTACTTTAGTGACGGGTAATTAGCAGGAGAATAAACACATTACGCACACCACAAGAATTTCAGGCATGAGGAGGGCTGCTGTCTGTTTTATCGCTATCCAGTGGGCTGGTTTTATTGTCCATTTTCTCTTTATGGATGGTAATTTTTTATTGGCGGACAGCCTTGAAAATTCTATGGACTGAAAGGCAAGATATAAATATCTTAAATAAATAAAATCTGAAAATCGTGCCCCTGCCTCTGGGTTGCAACCACAGCTTTCTGTAAACCCTGAGGTTCTCGTTAAATATTTAGCTATAGGCTGTCCAGAAATAAATTCATGTCTTTGCTTGCATTTCTTCCCTTTTTCATTTTCTGATGAGGTGCCTGGAACTTCTGCAATGGGAGTCCTGTTTTAGCGAGCTGCTCTTATGCAAGAAAACAGCTGTGATGCGATAATTCAATGCGGCCAGTCACAGGGAACTCCTGGGGCACTAAAGCTGTGGTGATCCATAGCATACTTCCCAGTTTCTGTCAAAGGAAAGCCTAGAATGGGAAGGCTTCTGAGGACAATAAGACAGGGTTCTCCCTCTGTACATCAGCAGGACAAGCCAGAGCAATACATCAGTAACACGATCATTCATCAAAATGAATTGTAGTGTGTGTGGGGGGTGGGGGGGAGCCTTCTGCTACAGGGATATCCTTGTAGCAGGGGAAAATACAAAGGAAGGAAGGAAGGAAGGAAGGAAGGAAGGAAGGAAGGAAGGAAGGAAGGAAGGAAGGAAGGAAGGAAGGAAGGAAGGAAGGAAGGAAGAAGAGAAAGAAAGAAAGAAAGAAAGAAAGAAAGAAAGAAAGAAAGAAAGAGCTGTAATGCTTGCCTGCTTACTTCCATTCTAAAAAAATTAAAAATCTTTTTGCAAAGGCAGAGGACTACAGGTTATTTATCAACATAATTCCCAATGGACTACAACCAGCAGATAAGCCCTTCCTGTCTACCAATTTTTAACCTGTAAAATGGTTCCAAAACTGCAAGGGTTCATAGGGAAATTTCATAATCAGTGATGTCACAGGCACTGTCCAATAGGACATTATTTTCTCCTGTTCTTTCAGCTGATTTTAAAATGTAGGTTTTCTTATCAAATTCAACTGAATTTCAGATGAAATCTGCACTGATTCTGCTATTCAAATCCTTCATGAATCTGCATTAGACACACTGGACAAGATAACTGGAAAAAGCCAAAGGCAATCTAGTTCACCCCTATGCTAGGAGCAAAGGAAGATGTTACTGTAACCCTTGGGAAAGGATATGTAAAATCCAAATGAATCAGGAAAAATAATCACCTGCTTGCAAAACAGAAACACTTATATTAGGATCATCCTAATATTTTATATTAGGATCATCCAATGAATTAGATATGCAAAGAGATTGAAGACTAAAACACAAATGTGTTTTTTTCACACAAGACTGTCATTAACCTGTGGAGTTTCTTGCCATGAGATGTGATGGCCATTTGCACAAGTGACTTTAAAATGTGGTGGGGGGAAGTGCCGTCAAGTCACAGCTGATTTATGGAGACCCCATAAGGTTTTCAAGGCAAGAGACGTTCAGAGGAGGTTTGCCATTGCCTGTGACTGGCCCGAGGTCACCCAGCTGGCTTCAGGTGGAGGGGTGGGGAAACCAACCCCATTCTCCAGATTAGAGTCCGCCGCTCTTAACCACTACGCCATACTGGCTCTCGACTTTAAAATACCATTAGATAAATTACAGTCAAAAGGGGCTTATGTGAAACCACAACCAGGGGGTATAGTGGTTAGAGTGTTGGACTAGGCTCTGCAAAACCCTGTCTTGAATCCCCACTCTGCCATGGAAACTCACTGGGTTACCTTGGGCCAAGGATGACTCTCAGCCTAACCTACCTCACAGGGTTGTTGTGGGGATAAAAAGGATGAGGAGAGAACAACTTAAGCATCTTTAGGTCCATATTAGGTAGAAAGGTAGAAAGGCAGGATATAAATGAAGTAAGTTTTGTTAGTGGCTTCCTAGAGGCCCCTGGTTGGCCACTGTGTGAACAGACTGCTGGACTTGATGGGCCTTGGTCTGATCCAGCAGGACCTTTCTTATGTTCTTATGTAAGTAAATAAATAAATACATTCACAGGTGACAGTCCTCTGAATCGCTTCACACATTGAGAAGTCCTGCAGTTTAATGACAGAGCTTATGTTTTGCAATGCATAGGTCCCAGGCCAAATCTCTAGTTTCTCCAGTAAAAATGATCACAAACTATAGGTGAAACCCCAGAAAACTCCTGTTATTTATCTATTTACAGCTTTTCTATGCCACCTTTCCACCCAAATAGGGTCCCCAAGTTGGCGAACATCAAACATTAAACCATTTCAACATTTAAAACATTTAAAATAAAGTATATATATACACTTAAGAGCCTCGTGGCGCAGAGTGGTAAGTTTCAGTACTGCAGTCCAAGCTCTGCTCACGACCTGAGTTCGATCCCAACGGAAGCTGGTTGCAGGTAGCCGGCTCAAGGTTGACTCAGCCTTCCATCCTTCCGAGGTCGGTAAAATGAGGACCCAGCTTGCTGGGGGTAAAGGGAAGATGACTGAGGAAGGCACTGGCAAACCACCCCACAAACAAAGTCTGCCTAGGAAACGTTGGGATGTGACATCACCCCATGGGTCAGGAATGACTCAGTGCTTGCACAGGGGACCTATACCTTTTTATATATATACATTAATTCAGTAAAACAATTCAATACCAACGTATAAACACACATAACATCAAAACCCAGAGAGGAGACCAATAACAGTTATTGGGGGTATGACAAACAGAACAAAAAAAAAAGTCTTCATTCGCTGGAAAAAGACAACAATAGAGGGAGATGGATGATTCTCCCTGGGGAGGGAGTTCCAAAGTTTTGACTGCATGACTGAGAAGGCCTTTTCTCAAATCACCACCCATCTGGCCTGAGTTGATAGGGGTACCTGAAGCAGGGTCTCCAAAGATGACCAGAGTGGATAGGTAGGTTCATATTGGAGGTGCTCCTAAAGAAGCCTAAGAGGAGACAATACTGAACAGGAAAGAGCAATGATCTGACCAGAGCTATCGAGAGTCACCACAACAACCCAGATGAAGACTCCCTCTGAGCCCCCTTGCAGTCCTCAGACCCAACCAAGACATCATGCAAAAGCAAATCAAATGGCTTGATCCGTTTCATGAGCTTTGAGGGTGACTGGATTTTAGAAGCAGTAGTAGGTGTATTGCTATAGCAGCATTACATTATTGGAGCGTGTACCAAATCTCTATATTCTTATATGGTCTAGGGAGGGGAGGGGGGAGAGAGAGAGAGAGAGAATACTATAGGGATATGAGAACCAGTGTGGTGTAGTGGTTAAGGTTGTCAGACTAGGATCTGTGAAACCCTGGTTCGATTCAGGTTCAACTCTGCCATGGAAACTTGCTGGATGACCTTGACCGAATCACACTCTCAGACTTGACTCTGGCTAGTATTAGGATGGGAGACCTCCAAGAAATACCAGGGGATTGACAGCGAGGCAGGCAATGGCAAACTACCTCTGAATGTCTCTTGCCTTGAAAACCCTACAGGGTTGCCATAAGTCAGCTATGACTTGAAGTAAAAAAAAAAAAAAAGGATATATACCATAGGGATATATACTACCATTTTTGAGAAGGGAACTGGCAGGTACAAGGGGATACCCCAGAGAAGACCCTTCTAAGAAGCCTCCAAATGCCTCTGCAATGAGAGCATGAGAGCAAAGGTGTCCACGGGGATTTGAAGGTCACTCCACCCCCAGCTGCCCATAATCCTAAATTTACGAATATAAATTCTGCAAGCAATCAGGTGATCTGCAGTTAGCATTCACCTCAGTCCCCTGCCCTCTTAGAATAATTTCTCCAGATGCCTTTGCACTATAGGGACCACCCTAGCAACCTCAGTGTGCGCCAATTCATGTATTTCTTATTGGGCAATATTATACCCTGTGAGTGCTGTTACTATATGTTTTTCCTTGTAACCTTTTCCTTCTTCACTGCCTCTGATTTTAAAACCTCTGGCATTTCCAGTTCAGTTCTTTGCAGCTGTCTTTATGGAATCTTCCACAGGCATAAATCAAAAGATGCTCCAGATGATGCACTTCTGAGGGCCAAGTTACACAGCATGAGTGACAAAACTGGGCGATGGGTGCCTGACCTGACTTGCTGTCACACATACGATTGGGGGACCTCACCTTCAAAGTGTTCCATTGCTCCTTTCAGAACTTGAGCACTGTGAGGGGGGAAGGAGAGGCTTCAGGCTTCCCTCCGAAGCCATTTTTGCCAGCAGAAAGGGCAGGGAGGAGAGCCTAAGGAAGGGGCAAACAGGCCCCTTTCTGCAGCCATTTCCGATGGTGAAAACAGTGTGGGAAGGAAGAATAAGCCTTTAATCCCCCCCCCTCATCCCCACCCTTGCAGTGCTTCAGAGCCAAATGGAGCAATGGAACATTTTGAGTTCCCTCCGTCCTATGTCTGACTACAAGTCAGGTCAGGCACCCGTGTCCCAACTTGTGTTACAGCTATTGTATATTATGGTCCTGAGTGGTTCATAAATATTCAAAACACAGTGTCATGATGGACTGCAGTTTGTCCCATGTTCTTTTATTCTATCCTCAGCAACTGAGCAAGTCTGTTTGCAGGAGCTGCCAGAATTCATTTCAACCATCAGGAAATGATTGATTCTAGTAAAAAGCACAGGCTCGCACTAAATCAGACCCCCGACATTTATGGGTCAAATGAATGCGATTCCCATCTCTCTAGCTTGAAGCAGAGCAAAATGCCGGATTCTTTCCAGTAACTTGGTGTCAATCAAGTGTCGAAATAAATATCCAGGCTGTCATTTGAAGAAAAGGAAGAATGTGCAGATTTTCATTCTTCTGCAAGAGCATTGCTCTCCATCCCAGATTTATGGGTTCCCTTATAACAATTTACACTTGGGCTGAACCCAGAGGGGCAAATGGCATTAGTCTGGCTTTGGTAATATTCTGCTTCCTCAATTTTCTAGACAAACATGCCAAGGTGGAGACAGAGGGGAGTGTATTTTGTATATAATTTCTTCAGAAACAAATACCAAATATAATACAGTCAATGCAGTAGATGGGAGGTCGCATCACAACCTTAAAGGCATTATTTTCAACCCTTAAGAAACCTGAATGACAATTCCAGTGATCAGTTTAAGGAAGCTGCTTCTCTCCAAAGCAAATGGCCTCATACCGCTCTAAAACAAACTTCGTTCATAAATTTCTAGTAACTTCAGAGGTTTAAGAAGCCATTTCCAGTAGTGGGAATTGTGCATTTCTTCCAGGGTCTAGCACCCATGCAATCTTGCCAGTACAGATTTAAGATCCATAATTTGATAGACAATTGACAACTGATTTGTACAAGATTTAATGAAAGAAGTAGATACAGTGTAACTCGGCTTAGGAATGTAAAATAAACCTATTAATAGGACTAGGAATAGGGTTACAGATACAATCTGATCCCAGTATATTTGGGAAACCTCACCAAGGATGTGAACAATTTGGACTAAGCATCCTATGTAGCCTTTTTGGAGTAAGTTATTCTTGATAGAGAGCCTTACGCCAAGCCACTCTTAACTAAGTGAAAAGAAATCCTGTATTTTCTTCCAGATCTGAAAATAACACCTAACTGCATGTGTGCATTAAATAAAAAAGAGTTTGGTCACATAGGATCCACGTGCATGTGATGGTCAAGATTCTCTACTAGGTCGGAAACGTGTATTTTAGCTGCAAAGAGCATCCAAATATGGACTGGAGGGCCACAGCATTGGGGGGGGGGTTTCACACTTCCATAGGGTTGCCAGGTCCTCCTGGCCACTGGTGGCGGGTGGGGTTGCCAGATCTAGGTTAGAAGACCCATGGAGATTTGGAGATGGAGCCTGGGGGGTTCAGGGACCTCAGTGGGGTACAATGCCACAGAGTCCACCCTCCAAAGCATCCATTTTCTCCAGGGGAACTGATCTCTGTAGTTTGGAGATGAGGTGTAATTCTGATGGACCCCCCAGTTCCCACATGGAAGCCGGCATCCCTGCTCTTCTGCCATGCTATTGTTTTACAATTGGTTGGTTGCTCTTGTGTGAAGAATTTATCTTTTCATAGCTTTCCATATTGTAAAAACAGGTTACTTTAATGGTGTTGTGAACTACCCTGGGCGAGTTGAAAAGGTGGGATGATGATGATGATGATGATGAAGAGGAGGAGTTGGTTTTTATATGCCGACTTTCTCTACCACTTAAGGGAGACTCAAACCGGCTTACAATCACCTTGCCTCCCCCTCCCCCCAGCAGACACCCTGTGAGGTAGACTGAGAGAGCTCCAAGAGAATTGTGACTAGCCCAAGGTCACCCAGCTGGCTTCATGTGTAGGAGTGGGGAAACAAATCCAGTTCACCAGATTAGCCTCCGCCACTCATGTGGAGGAGTGGGGAATCAAACCTAGTTCTCCAGATCAGAGTCCACCATTCCAAACCACCACTCTTAACCACTACACCACACTGGATATAATTTTTTTTAAAATAAATAAATTTCCTAGATCAGAAATTTCCCCCTTCAGGATGCTTTCCCTTTCTGTGGTTGTCCTTTTCCCCTACTGGCATTGGAAGCAGCCCAAGGGAGTAATTTTCAATTAGAGAAATGGCAGGGGGTGGGGGTCAAAGAGTTAACTGCCCCCCTTTTCTAGTGCTCTGTGTCCCCAGTCTGCCCCCCCACAACGGTTGCTTCTTGCAGCTAAAATACTTGTCTGAAGATCCTGTCACAGATCCGAATATCACAGTGAAAAGGAAGGCGGTCAAATTTCAGAGTTGGTCAAAAGTTCCACAATACTTTTGCCAAGTGTTGAATTCACTCCACCTGCTTCACAGACCCTCTCTGTTAAGGAAAGTGGTGAAGAGGATGGAGAGGGGAGGCAGTGTCATAAAGGAGATGAGGTAACCTAGGTTGCTTTCCGCTGTTAAATTTAGAAAAGTGAAAGAAATGACTGTCGTGCTTCCCAGCCTCATTCATTTCATCCCTGAAGTCTTGGCCTCCGAATCATCTTTAGGCCTCCATCCCAAAACCTTCTGAATAGAAGCTTTTTGCTGGAACCCAGTCTCTAATAACATAGTGTAAAGGATGCTAACGCTTCCGGCAGTTCAAGATTTGCCGAGACATAGAGTTTCAGATCTCCCCCAAACCAGGTGAGACTTCAGGAGTTCAAGGCCTTATTTTTTGTTATTGGGACCATGATGTAAAGGCAGGAAGTGTTTAAGCCTCCCCTCCACCCATGTGTTTTCCCAATCTAAGGGAAAACCATGTGTTTCACCACGGTCACCCCCTCTGACTGCTTCGGGGCTTCCTTTTGATAATGCATGCCTTTTCTGCCCATCCAAGGTTGCCTCACTCTCCCCACGTGTTTCGCCCGCATTTTCCAGATTCTGGCTAAAATAGCATCTGGATAACACAGGCAAAATGCGTGGGGAGAGCGAGGAGACCTCTTACGGGTGGAAAAGGCATGCATAGTCAAAAGGAAGCCCCGAAGCAGTCAGCAGGGGTGAATGCAGGGAAACATCTCTGCATAAAAGGCCTCAAACAGCCCCAGAGAGTCGATTTGGCCCCGCTAGAGAAACAGAAGATACAGGTACTCGTATTTTGTTCCAAAGGGCAAGTAGCAGTTCCTAGAGTTGCCAACTCCAGGTTGAGAAATTCCTGGAGATTTGTGAGTCGAGCCTGGGGAGGGCAGGGTTTGGGGACAGGAGGACTTCAGCAGGGTATAATGCCATAGAATCTACCCTCCAAAGCAGCCATTTTTCTCCAGGGGGATTTATCTCTGTAATCTGGAGATCAGTTGTAAATCTGGGGGATCTCCAGGCCTCACCTGGAGGTTGGCAACACTGGTCCCCTCTCATGTTTTCCTGATATTTTTCTTCTCACTAGATCCTATGAGCCAGCTTCAGTCTCTACCAACTGATCATTAATTATCAGCATTCTAACTTTCATTCGGCTATCCCTGCTAGGGTTGCCAGCTCTGGGATGGGAAATACCTGGAGATTTTGGGGGTGGAGTCTGAGGAGGGTGGGGTTTGGAGAGGGGAGGGACTTCAATGCCATTAAGTTCAATTGGCAATGCAGCCATTTTCTCCAGGGGAACTGATTTCTTTCGTCTGGAGATCAGTTGTAACCGCAGGGGATCTCCAACCATCACCTGGAGGTTGGCAACCCTAGTCCATACACCTTACAACTCTTAATTCTTGTTTCAAGTGGGAATGGCTAAACCATTCATTGGCTCAATAAATAGCTACTTTAACCTACTGAAAGCGAAGGCTAAGCCAGAGAGAGCTTATTTCACCCATACACAAAATGCTGCAATGTGAAATGCACCTTCTTTTAGTTAACTATTCATTGGATTCAAAAAGGGGGTGACAAATATTCACAGTCCCCCATACATTCTGTTGGGGAGCTGTGAAAAGAACTGATGTACTCTTTCGCCTTTGAAAAGAGCTGCAGGGGTGGATAAAATGTGAAATTTGCTGCCTGAGGATGTAATGATGGCCAAAGGCATAGATGCCTTTAAAAGAGTATTAGACAGATTCATGGAGGATACTAGCCAGTGGCGACTTAAGGGAACCTCCACAGAGACAGTAAACCTCTGCACACCAGTGCCAGCAAGTAATCAGGAAAAGGCCTCAGCCTCTAAATAATATATGTGTAGAGGTGTAGACAGAAAGATGTTAGTATAATGTTTATATATATATATGTGTGTGTGTGTGTGTGTGTGTGTGTGTGTGTGTGTCAGTAACAAGAATTATCTAATGTTATTTTTATACTATACACACACATATACATATATATCCATATAGATTTCAATTGCCTTAAGTGATTATGCTGACCATATAGGTTGTTATGTATAGATACAACATTAGACAGTAGATTTGATATGAAGAAATATTTGGTTTTAATGATAGCATAGAAATACAGATCATTAGGCTTATCAATATTTTAAGCCAATATAGTCTTAAATAGGATAAACAATTTTGACTAATTCACAGTGGGTAGCCATGTTAGTCTGTCTGCAGTAGTAGAAAAGAGCAAGAGTCCAGTAGCACCTTAAAGACTAACAAAAATATTTTCTGGCAGGGTATGAGCTTTCGTGAGCCGCAGCTCATACCCTGCCAGAAAATATTTTTGTTAGTCTTTAAGGTGCTACTGGACTCTTGCTCTTTTCTACTAATTTTGACTAAATATAGGTTAGAGAATAAATGCTTACACATTTGCCTAATTAAGAGTTAAGTGGTTGTGTAGATTAAAAGAATAGTATTATATGATATAGAATGTATTAGGACCGCTCTATTGGTTATTTGAGGATCTTGTAGTCATGGAGTATGAGGAGTGTGTGATGTATGTGAGCTGTATGTGTTTTATCAAAAATAATTTTAAAGGTTTATTAAAAAAAAAAAAAAAGGAAAAGGCCTCGGCCTCTATGCCCTGTTGTTAGTCCAACAGATAAACTGGTTGGCCACTGCATGAGACAGGATGCTTTACTAGATGGACCACTGGTCTGATCCAGCAGAGCTCTTCTTATGTTCTTTTGTTCTTATGATATCAGGGCCATAGCACTGGGAGAGATTAATACATTCTCCAAGCCATTTCTCTGGTCACATCTGTTCCCAGCCCATTTTAGGCTGTGTTTAGCCCTGGCGATGAAAAAAAAAAGTACCGTACTTGTCTTTCTCCCCCTACATTTCAGGCTCCCAATTACAATGGCTGTTACCGCACTAGGTATTTCCAGTGATGTATCAAGAGTCTGAAAATGTTACAAAAAACATCGCTTTAAAAGGGTTTTTGGATACTACGGCTTATAAATGGCTGGAAGACGTCTTCACAGCTAAAGGGGCCAAACAAAGTGCGAACAGGATTTTTTATAACGTTTTCAAACTCTTAATACATTGGTGGGAATACAAGTGCGGTAACCCCACGAAGCAAAAAAATGTATGTGAGGTTTGTAAATAGCTGAAAGAAAGGACAGATGCCTCTTTTTTAAACAATCAAACGGTGTAGCAAACATTTTTTTTATTCCCTGAGGAAACAGTTAAGAGTTTGTCAGAGGTCTGAAAACACCGCAGTCACAGGAAGGTCAAACTTAAACTAAACCCAAAATGACTAGAGATGAATGGAGAGATCTCGTTTCTTTTCTGGAAAAAAAGAATAATTCTTATTTCAAAGAACGAAGAGCAAATAATGGGTCGTTGGAGACTGTGGTAGGCTGAGCGTGATAAAGTAACGGTGGATTTATCAGATTTCAAGACCACATCCCGGTGACCTCGGTTTTCGTCAATTCAACCCTGAGCTGTCATTGAAGGCGTGCCAACCACATGAAAATGAGGAAATTGAAAACTTCTAGCATTGACATTTATACTCCAGCAATGAAGTATTTATGCCCCAACTATTTTGAATACTGGGGGGGGGGGGCTGGCTGGCCTTGTTTTACCATCTTCGTGGACCAGATAGTCTCATTGGAATGGGCATAACAGTGTTTGTGGGCGGGGGTTGCGGGAAGATGGCTGCCAGCGGTGTAAGATACAGGTTGAGCATTTCTCTCTCTCCCCCATTCCAGGCACTTAAAACCTGGGTGTGCTGCTTGCAGCATGTGGAGACCCACATAGGGATGTCAGGGTCCAAGCGGCACCTGGGGATCTGCTGGAATTACAGCTCGTCTCTAGACTTAAGAGATCAGTCCCCCAGGTGAAAACGGATGCTTCAGAGGGTGGACTCTATGGCGTTGTACCCCAGTGAGGTCCCTGTCCTCCCCAGGTTCCATCCCCACATCTCCAGGAGTTCCCAGCCTGAATCTGGCAACCTCCCATCCCCTGGTGGTGATTGGCAACCCTAGCCCCACAGCAAGGCAAACATGCCCACCCACAGCTGTTTTGGCCTGAGAAAACAGTGCTGGAGGGAAGGCTGAAGTCCCTCCTCTGACCATGCCACAATCCCCTCATACTGGAGATAGGGAAGCCGGCCTCTCACAGGCAGCCCTCTAGGAATTGCCAGAAATATTTTCTGGCAATTCCTAGAGTTACCCAGTGTCACTTCCGATTTCTCCTGGGGAACTGATGTCAGGCACACACAACATTGCACCCCCCCATGTCCCCGTCCCTGAAGCTCCTGCCAGCTTAGGGTAGCCAGGTCCCTCTTCGCTACCAGTGGGAGGTTTTTGGGGCGGAGCCTGAGGAGGGCGGGGTTTGGGGAGGGGAGGGACTTCAATGCCATAGAGTCCAATTGCCAAAGTGACCATTTTCTCCAGGTGAACTGATCTCTATCAGCTGGAGATCAGCTGTAATAGCAGGAGATCTCCAGCTACTACCTGGAGGTTGGCAACCCTATGCCAGCTGCCACACACAACCTGGCAATCCTAGTTGGAGTGCTTGGGAACTTTAGTGTCTTGATGTTGGTTTGGCAACCTCCAGGTGGAGCCTGGAGATCTCTTGCTATTACAATTGATCTCCAGACAACAGAGATCAGTTCCCCTGGAGAAAATGGCTGATTTGGAGGGTGGACTCTACAGCATTATACCCTGCTGAGGTCCCTCCCCTCCCCAAATAGGGTTGCCAACCTCCAGGTGGTGGGTTGGAGATCTCCTGCTATTACAGCTGATCTCCAGACCACAGAGATCAGTTCCCCTGGAGAAAATGGCCGCTTTGGCAATTGGACTCTATGGCATTGAAGCCCCTCCCCTCTCCAAACTCTGCCCTCCTCAGGCTCTGCCCCAAAATCTCCAGGTATTTCCCAACCTGGAGTTAGCCACCCTATCTCCAAACCCCATCCTGCCCAGGCTCCCCCCACCCCAAAAAAAATCTCCAGGTTTTCCACAGCTGGCAACCCTATGTCTTGTGGGACTGCAAGTCAATTTAAGGACTCCCATCCTGATTTGTGATACATGTATCTGCTAGCTGGGCACTAAATAAAACAGTTTCTCTCTCACACACACACATACACAAACATTTCCCATGATGAGCCAATAAACAAGATATAAAAAATAAGCAAATACATTCAAATATTTATAATATGTAGGGTGTGCATACAAAAACTATCGAAATAAGACATGATACGCCCTCATTAACCTCAAAAACTTACCTGAAACTGGTAACTTCCTGAATCCAGGGTTTCTCAGATGATCTTCTTTTAATAACTGAATCATTTCTAATTGTCTATTCTGTTTTGTGTTCTTACCTGCAAACCCCTTGCAGTGCAATGCTATGCAGACTTGCTCCAGTCTAAACCCAGTGAGCTTGGAATTGAGCACCTGTGCATAGGATTGCACTGTTGTTTCCAGCAGAAAGGGAGCATAAAAATATATTGCATGAATAAATAATTGTGACCCTTTTCAGTCAGGCCTTTTGGCACCAGAAATGCTTTGGTTATTACTGATGACTTACACTTGGGGATGAAAGTTGATTTTCCGCAGCTTCTCAGTGACTTCTGATACCATCAACCGCAGAGTCCTTCTGGGGCCCTTTCTTACATCAGAAACTTACAGTGCAATCCTAAGAACACTTTCCTGGAAGTAAGCCCCATTCAGTAGACTTCAGTGGGATTTTGAGTAGACCTGCTTAGGATTGCACTGTTAATGATGGGCAGGGATGGAAGGGAAAACCTTATCACCATGCTCTGCAACAGAGAATGTAATGACCTCTGAAATGGGGACACTTTGTCCTGCCAGCCTGAAATGTGGGAGTGGGGGGGAATCCCTTGGCCGAGGGCTCCAGTCCTTGAGAATTTCATCCCAATAAATGTTGGGGAAGTTACAAGGGAAATTGACCCCTGACCTCGTGACCAAATGGTCTTAAAGAATCCAAACAAATGTTTAATAGACAAAATGAGCCAAACACGAACCTGAATCAAATCTGTGTTAAACTAAATCAAATTGTTTCCTTTTTTGTCTTATGTCACTCTATCCCCAAACTATACGCTACCACTATGCCATAATTTATATTCCACCTTATAAGGAACACCTTAAACAATCCTGTTAAGACAGAAAAAAATGTGGCATTCTTCTATCACTCTCTGTTGCTGGTGAACTGTCCAATGTTTGCTTTTCACAGCTGCAGCCAGCATCTGTTTTTCATCTCATCCTTTGGCCGTATCCACCCAGAGATGCAACAAAACACTGCTCTCTTGTTGGTGTTCCTTCTGGCTTGTTCTGCCTTCTTTTGCAGTGGGCCTTTCAGGTACTTGAAGCTAATTTCCATATCCTCTGTGCCTTCCAGTTGTAATTGTTTAATGGTAAATGTGTATGCCAATTTTCACCCACCTGTGTGGACACTTGCTCCCAAGTTCCTCTGTGTCAGAAGAGACCTAAGATTGTGGAACTCCCTGCCCCAGGATGTGGTGATGGCTGTCAACTGGGAAGGCTTTAAGAGGGGAATGGACATGTTCGTGGAGGAGAGGGCTATTCATGGCTACTAGTCAAAATGGATACTGGTCATGATGCATACCTATTCTCTCCAGGATCAGAAGAGCATGCCTATTGTATTAGGTGCTGTGGAACACAGGCAGGATAATGTTGCTGCAGTTGTCTTGTTTGTGGGCTTCCTAGAGGCATCTGGTTGGCCGCTGTGTGAACAGACTGCTGGACTTGATGGACCTTGCTCTGATCCAGCATGGCCTTTCTTATGTTCTTATACACCAGCAAATGGGATCCATACTGGTGTAGCCTCATCCTAACATCAGGTTGTCAACCTTCAGGTGGGGCCTGGAGATCTCCCAGATCAGTTCCAGCAGAGAACTGGCTGCTTTGGAGATTGGGCTCTACAGTATTGTACCCTGCTGAGGTCCCTCCCTTCCCCAAACCCCAGCCTCATCAGGCTCCACCCCCAAATCTCCAGGATTTCCCATCCTGTAGTTGGCAACCCTACTAGCATGAGTATTGTGTACTCTTACTCCCAGATAAACTCTCATGCTGGCAGAACACCAAAGTCTGTGGTAATTTTTCCTGGGGATTTTTCTTTAAAGAGAATGTAGTCACAGGGGTTCTAGTTTCGCAGAGGAGGTGGGAGGAACTCAAGCTATACAGCTCTTTCCCCTGCACAATTTTCTTTTTATATATTGCCAGTTCCAAGCTGCTTCGATACCTTGGGGGGGGATATGGCCTGACAACTCTCAGTGGAATAATGGTACAAAGGAATTAATTAGCCCCTGTTCTTTCATGCCGGTTTCCCCTCTAAATTACAGCCCCAGTGGCTCCTTTCCAGAGGTCAGAAATGGAGACTCAGTATCCTAACTCTTTATACCTCCCCATGATCTGCAGGAAAAGTATAGAATGTACAGATAGAGCAAATTTATCTATTACATTTTCATCCTGTATATTGTATAAGTCCATACTATGGAATTTGTTTTTGTTTTTCTGAGTAGGGAATTTGGGTTTTTTTTAAATGCCCAATTTCGACGTGTTTAGCACCAAATACAGATGCCCTGACCGAGAGGACATGATTGGGTTTTGGCAGGTGGGAGTTCTGATTGTGTGGCAATGCACCAAATGTGTATCAGTGATTATTTTTTTTGTTTTATCTTATCAGCATTGAAATAGTATATAGGAATAGTTTTTTTTATTATTGTGAATTGAACTGTGGACATTCTGTGGTTCCTCAAAGGATAATGGTTCCACCTGGTGGTGACCTGTCCACTTTTTTGCACGTTGGAAGCAAATTCCTCCACCTCTGATGAAAAGCTCTGTGAATCGACAGCATTCAACCTGAGCCAGCCCTCTATGGAACAAAACAAAAATAGAGTTGCCAATCTCCAGGTGGCACCTGGAGATCTCCCACTATTACAACTGATCTCCAGGCGACTGAGATCAGTTCCCCTGGAGAAACTGGCTGCTTTGGAGGTAGACTTTATGGCATTATACACTGCTGAGGCTGCTCCCTGGGCTTTACACCCAAATCTCCAAGAATTTTCCAACCTGGAGTTGGCAACCGTAATATAATATGGACCTGGTTTCGGTTTAAGGGAAATCACAGCCTAATTCTCACATACCACCTATGACGAGGTAAAATTGTGTCTGAATTGCTCTACTGCAGACTGAAGTTGGGAGCATACATGCTAGAACGTCCCTCCATACAAAAAAAATCCCTGCATGTAGAAAACTAACCTGTCAGGGAGAAAGTTAAAGTTAAAGCCCTTTCTTCCTGAAGTTTAATTTATATGCAGAGGTTTTAATTTTTTGGTATGGAACATCCAATAACATGGTATTGCCGGCATGGTGTAGTGGTTAAATTGTCAGACTAGAATCTAGGAGATCCGGGTTCAAATGCCTGCTCTGCTATGGAAACTTGCTGGGTGAACTTGGGCCATTCACACACTCTCATCAATCCCTGCTGCCTGCCGCCAGTCCAGCAGCCAGTGGGAGAAAAACAACGTTCCAAAAGGCTGTCAGCCATGACTTCCTGGTTTTCCCTGATTGTGTACCCCCAGGTCCCTCCTCAGCTTTTTGTATTGTGTCCATGCAGCTCCTCCATTGCAGTATTTTAGCCCCGGCTTTCAAATATCTATGATCCAAAACATATCTCCCGCCAACCCACCCACAGCCACACAGAGAGAGTTTTAGGCATGGATTGGATTATAGCAGGCATGAAAGTAAATGACAGGGGTACTTTGCAGTTCCTGAAACTTACACGCAGCATCCTGTCTTTAGTTGTGGTTTGTTATGTTCCATAAACAGACCTTTCTGTGCCTGGCTGGGGATCAGATTGGGATCCCCTCTTGCCGGGCAGAAAAATCAAGTGGTGGCTACCTAACACGGGCAGCCAAAACCAATACAATATGAAAACATAATGCTTCATAACCAACAATTATTGTCCTGGCAGAGTCTAGAAAATTTAATGGGTGTTTTTGGTTCAAAGGCATAGTTTGTAGAGCGTAGCAGTTTTCTGAAAACAAATGACAAAACTATATTGAGAAAAGCAACGTAATCCGGAGGGATCGTTTGTCCCATTGGTTAGCCAATGCAGGTGACTTCGCGGGCAAGACCATGGTTGTGGGAATGTATTCGAACCTGAGTGGTCTGATGATCGGAGATCTGGGAGATGAAAGAGTTGGGCTTTAGATCTGCTTTGAGGACTGTGGATGAATCCAGGAGTCCAACCACATCACTTGCTTGGTCCATCTATTCAGCTGAAGCACCCCTGCAACCATGAAGGCCAGAGAGCCCCGCCAGCAGTGAAAGCCTTGGCTTCCATCATGCAGGTAGAGTGCAACGGGGCCTGGCTCTCGCCATGAATGGCTGATCCTGCACAACCCCAGCTAATTATTCATTTTCTTTAAATCACTCAATGGGGCCAGCTGCAGCTAAAATTTAGAGTCCTGAAAACCTGGAACAATCACCAGGTTTGCAGGGGGAAATTATTTGTTACGAAAGGGGAGTACCCTCCTCCCAAAATAAAACCCCTGCCAAGAGTGGTATCACTTGCTAAGAGGGGCCATCACAAAGCAAAAAAGAAAATGCTATGCAAAAAAAGGGGAGAAGAGGAGAAGCTGAATCTCACTTTGTTATCCATCCTCAGCTCACCTGTTTCTCCCTCAACTGAGTGGAGAATTAGAGAGTTTTTATACCCCTGGAATCTCAAAGCAGCTTACAGCCGCCTTCCCTTCTCCTTCCACACACCCCACCCCCAACAGACACCAGGTAGGTGGGGCTGAGAGAGTTGGGAGAGAATTGTGACTAGCCCAAGGTCACCCAGCAGGCTTCATGTGGAGGAGTGGGGAATCAAACCTGGTTCTCCATAATAGAGGCTGCTGCTTATGTGGAGGAGTGGGGAATCAAACCCAGTTCTTCAGATTAGAGTCCGCTGCTCTTAACCACTACACCATGCTGGCTCTCACTGGGAAGGAGGGAAGAATGAGCAGATGGGTATGGAGGGAGTGGCAGAGGAGGAAAGCAGGTAAAAGTAGGGAGGGAATGGGATGGTGCCTTGTCCATGAGTTCCTGTGGATTTCTTGTAAGTTAAAAATATTTAAGAACATAAATACAGTCCTTCTGGACCAAAGTAATGATCCATCTATCCTGCTTACTATACAGGCCAAACAGATGTCTCCAGAGACCTAAAAGGAAGACGCAGAGAACAAGACTTCCCCTAGAGATGCCCTCCTTGTCACTGTTATTTGGAAGTAAGTTGTCTTTGAACATGGAGGTTCCATTTATCCATCATGGCCGACACCCTCTTGAGCCCACTTATGGCAACCCCCATAGAGTGTTCAAGGCAAGAGATGAGCAGAGGTGGTTTGCCATTCCCTGCCTCTGCGTAGCAACCCTGGGCTTCCTTGGTGGTCTCCCATTCAAATACTGTGGGGCCGACCCTGCTTAGCCTCCAAGATCTGATGAGACCAGGCTAGCTGACCTATCCTCCATGAATTTGTCTAATCTCCTTCTAAAACCATCGAAAGGTCATGTCCCTCGCTACATCCTGTGGCAGCGAGTTCCGAAAGTTAATTGCACGCTGTGTTGAGAAGTACTTCCTTTTGTGTGTCCTTTGTTTACTACTACCTGTTCCCTTCATAGTTTGTCCCTGGGTTCTGGTATTAGGGAAGAGGGAGAAAATGTTCACTCCGACCACCTTCCCTCAACTCCACAAGGAAATTTTATAAACCTCGACTTATATTTCATGCTCGTTTGCAAGAAAAATAGTTCTGAGATAGAAACACATATTCTGACTAGCTGCTCAAGCTGTACCTTTTAGATACTAAAGCAGGGCTGTCTTTTTCTATGGGCGAGGAGTAGGCGATTCTCAGCCTTTTACAATCTGTATCCATATTTCTCACTAGAGGGTGCCGCAGCACCTGGCAATAACGTCCCTTCTCTTCGCTATAGGGCTCAGATTGTTCTCTGCCAACAAAAGTTGAATTTTGGGACCTGTAGGAATTATTCAGATGAGCATCCATGGGGTGAAGGTAATGGACACAGACAAAGTCTTAGGGGGCAGAGGACAAGTTGCTACATATCTTGGGCAGAGGATAGTGCAAAATAGGCTTTGGGTCACCTCTTTGGCTCTCTCAGGGGCAATTCTAGAACAAGCACCCAAACCTGAAGAACAGACAACCTTCCCTGAGCAGTAACCCTAGTTATATTAGATTTAGGGCCTATTCAAACTGCCTGTATAATCTGTTTGAGCAGCAGGTTGCTAATGGGTTTTTTGTGTCAGTTCAGACACAACCAGTTTGGCTCCCGGCTGCTAACGGATTTTTTTTTACCTGTTCAGACAAAGCTGCTTGTGTCCCATTCACAAAGCTGAGCTGGTTTTTATGAAAACTTCTTGCAGCCATTTTCAGTTCTTCCTTGCGGCTCTGAATCGCTCCAGTGTGTTGTTTGAACTGCCTGGAGCCCTTTGGGGAGGACCATGATTGTTTTCTCGCCTTTTTTGCCAGTGCGTTCTTCTCTGGCTTTTTCTTTTTTTGAATATTCTGAGACTTGTGTTATAGCATTATAGCACCAGCAAAAAAGGGTGGGAAAGCAATCGCTGGGCTGTTTGAACTAGCCAGAGCGCTTTAGGGATGGCTCATAGACCAATTGAAATGAGCTGAATCTTTGTATTGCTTTATTCCACAATGGGCCAACAATGGATGACATCCAGTTTAGAACAGTAATCTGAACAAGTCCTTACACTTCAATGTAGCCTCTGATACAAAGTCCTCATGTTTGTTGAGAGATGGCCCCCACCACCGGGCACCTGGCAACCCTAGTCTCCCAACTGCATTAATTGGCCACTAGCACCTGAGACACAGCAGAGGTCAGAGATTCTCACTCTCCTCCCCCTGAAAACAATGGAAGATGATTTAGAGGGTGCAGAGTTGGCTGAGGCAGCTGGAAGTTATGCCCTGCTTTGAAAACTGGGAGTGTGAGGAGGGGAAGGCACCTGGGGATGCCAGCCTCCAGGCCTGCAGAGGGGGGGTTAGGGAGGGGAGGGACTTCAGTGGGGTATAATGCCATACAGTCCACCTTCCAAAACCACCATTTTCTCCAGGTGAACTGATCTCTGTCAGTTGGAGATCAGTTGTAATAGCGGGAGATCTCCAGGTGCCACCTGGAGGTTAGCAACTCTAACCATATGGCATCGTTTCCCACACACACACACTAAAGTCCCTGTCTTCCCCAAGCTCCATCCCCAAATTTCTAGGAGTTTCCCCGGAGCTGGCAACCCTAAAGGCACCCCCGCCACACACACACACACACACACAGTGTTAACAGCCATTGCTGAAAATGTTCCGCAAATACTGCTGAGGAAGAAGCTACATTTCCTGGGATCAGTGCGACTCTAAGGAGACCATCAGCAGTCACAGGGCCATCAGAAGACTGGGGTGAAGGCTTTGGTCAGCTCTGCCTGCCCCCCCCCAGCCCCTCCCATTCCTGTAGCAGCATCACAAAAATTGAGAATAGCAGCCTGGCCTCATCTTTCACCTTTTCATTTCATTTATTTATTTATTTCGATTTCTTGCCTGCCCTCCCTAGCCAAGGCAAGGCTCAGGGCGGGTCACATCATTTAAAATGTATATCAACCATAACAATTAAAAAAAAACAATAAAACAGTAACATTGGTTCTTGAAGGTTATCCGGGCTGTGTAACCGTGGTCTTGGTATTTTCTTTCCTGACGTTTCGCCAGCAGCTGTGGCAGGCATCTTCAGAGGAGTACTCCTCTGAAGATGCCTGCCACAGCTGCTGGTGAAACGTCAGGAAAGAAAATACCAAGACCACAGTTACACAGCCCGGATAACCTACAAGAACCAATGAACTCTGACCATGAAAGCCTTCGACAATATTTTATAACAGTAACATTTTAACTAAAAACAGGCAAGTCTCAAGGTTGCTCCGATTCTACTGACTTGTCCAAGTAGACAGGCAGGCCATCCCCTTAGATGGAATCCAGCATATAATACAGAAGGTGGGGGAATAGGGAGGCCAGCAGATGATATCATTGTCACTCTTTTGCTTCAAACTGACTTTAATAGCCTCATAAGCCACTTTAGGTGCCAACATGTGCAGGAAGGCAAGGCATAAATGCTATAAAATAATAATTTTTGTTCTTATTATTCCACCCCCTTCCACTGTGGGTCAACAATATGGAGATATCCCTCCATGACACACACCACACACACAAACCCTTTAAGCAAGTTGATTTGAGCTATCATTTTATAGCTCTAATGCACGACTTCCCCTACACTGCTACTAGGATTGCCAGCTCCAGCTTGGGAAATTCCTGGAGAGCTGAAGATAGCGTTTGGGAAGGGGAGGAAGCTTAGCAGGGATGTGAGATCATAGAGTCCACCCTCCAAAGTTGTCATTTTTTTTCCAGGGAAACCAACTTCTGTAGTCTGGAGATCAGTTATCATTCCAGGAGAACTTCAGGCGGGCTCTGGAGGTTGGCAACCCCAACAGCTACTGAGCAGCCAGCTCATAATGAACACATGAAGCTGCCTTATACTGAATTGGACCCTTGGTCCATCAAAGTCAGTATTGTCTACTCAGACCAGCTGCGGCTCTCCAGAGTCTCAGGCGGAGGTCTTTCACATCACCTACTTGCCTAGTCCCTTTAACTGGAGATGCCAGGGATTGAACCTGAGACCTTCTGCATGCCAAGCAGAGGCTCTACCACTGAGCCACAGTCTCTCCTCATAATTGGTTCTTGTAGGTTATCCGGGCTGTGTAACTGTGTAACAGCCCGGATAACCTACAAGAACCAATGAACTCTGACCATGAAAGCCTTCGACAATATTTCTCCTCATAATCCTTGAAAGACCTGCCTGTGAACCAACCTGTCAGTTTAGGTGCTTCTCATAAGTCCTGCTCCCTTCTGTACAGGAGAGAGGCAGGTGGGGACTAGGGAGAGGGTTTATTCAGTGGTGCCACCTCACCTGTGGAATGCCCTTCCCCTTGAGGCTCCTCGAGACCAGGGCCGCTGACTGAAGTGGCGGCTGCCTTTCCGGCCATGGTGTTTCCTTCTCCTTCAAGTGTCCTGTGGCATTGCTGTTGGCTCCATTCCAAAAGTTATGTGCATCCATGCCAGTAACAGGATTTCACAAACGGGGTCAATAGTCACTCCACAGGGGCCTGAAGGAGGAGAAAACAGTCCCGTCATTCTTGGCGGCAGAGATAACTCATATCTCATATCTCGGTTTTGCAACTGTTCAAATATATTTTGGGTTCTGGAGGACAGGTTTCCACTTCCTAGGTAACCAGACTTCTGTCAAAACACTATCGGTCTCTGGACTCCCTCTATTGGCAACCGCTGCCAGGGCTATAAAGGGGCAGATCATCTGCATTGCAAGGAAAGGCCCCAGGTTCAATCCACAGAATCTCCAGCTTGAAAAAATAAAGATCAGGAAGCAGGAGATGTGAAAGATCTCCACCTGAATCCTTGGAGAGGCGCAGCCGGTGTTAGGAGACAACACTCACCTTGATAGACCAAGAGTCTGATTCAATAAAAAGCAGCTTCCTGCGTTCTTCTGTGTGTTCAAAACAGAGCAGGGGAAAAACAGATATACTGCCCTGAGCTGCTAGGAGGAAGGGCAAGATAGAAATGTAAGGCCAGAACTGTGTACGGTGCTCTCAAGTGTTCAAAACATTTCATGCACATTCTCTCATTGTAAGCCTTTCAACAGCCCTGTGAAGCAGGGCAGCATTATTGTCTCCATACTGCTGATATGATGTGAGAGAATGGCCCAAAGCCATGTCATGAATTCACAGCAGAAATCTGGAAGGGGAGGAACCTCATACCATAGAGTCCACCCTCCATTTTCTCCAGGGGAATTGATCTCTGTTGCATGGAGATCAATTGTAATTCCAGTTGCCTGGAAGCTGGAAGGTTTCCCAGGTGGTCTCTTAGCTACTATACTACACTAGCCCATGTTAAAGTCGCCCAACACTCACTAAAGTACAAAAGACCCTTGTGAAAAGCGTGTCACCAAATGTCCTAGTTCTTTGTGTGTGTGTGTGTGTGTGTGTGTGTGTGTGTGTAATTTTTTTTTATTTTTATAATATAAAACAAAACAAAACAAATACAGTACTAACAAAAAACTAAAAAATACAAAAGAGTATCAATTATAATTATACAAAGTTATAAAGTTCAACAAAGCAAAAATACCCTTTTGTAATAGCTAATAACCAAATGCCCTAGCTCTTGATCATCCTTCCTTGGCGCGAACGTCACAGCGCTTCGGCAAGTGCTTCTGACGCAAAAGCCCTTCCAGCCCATTTGAGAATTTCCCTATCAAACCGTCACGTTTACTTCTCTTCAGAAAAAAGGTTGAGCGGGAAATGCCGGTTTGACTTAAGCCTTTTTGCTACGCTTCACAGCACGCGAGCTATAAACAACTTCTTTCCCATGACCCCGGTCTTCCCTGCCTCGCAGGTCTAGGAGTCTATATCTAGTCGATGGCCGTACATTTTTATTCGTGTTTGTAGTATTTTATGTGCAACCCTTCAAGAAATGACAGGTCTAAGAATGGGGCATCCTGGAGTGAGGGAGGGGGAAAAGTTTTTGTTGAGAGTCTTTCCTGTTGCTTAGCAATGAGGGATGGTGGACCCGCCTTGCTGCCTCTGTGCAGAGGGGCGAAGAGACACCCTCTCTTGTTTATTTGTATCAGCCACCCGTTATAACAAAGCAAGAGCGAAACACAGTTACAATAAACCCCAAAAAGGAAGTTAAAAGGCAGTTATAATCAAAACAGTCACCCGCGTGAGTTGCCAAATAGTAGTTTCATACGTCTGCAGCCTTGAAAACGAAAGCCCTTTTTCCTTTTTTTTTTTTATAAATTTTTATTGATTTTTTAAAGCTATAAATTCTCCATAATTTTGACAACAGCGTAAAAATAATATCACAATCGCAATTATATTGATTGTTGTCTTAATTACCATTAAACATAAAAAATATGACAACTTCCCCGTCACCTCCATCTACCTCTTAATAAAGTATTATTAGCCTTCGTTAACATATACTGATCCTAGCATTAATTTCATTCTAAAGTTTCATGTTTTATAAAGTTTTACATTCTGGATCAAAATAAAAAGTAGCCTTCCATTATTCCCAGATCTTGTACATTATCACAATGATTCCTTCAATACTCCCCTTTTCCCCAGTTTCTCCAACTCCACCAGTTCTAGCGTTAAAATGATTTAATCCCTTTATTCTGAAACCTTTGTCCCTTTCCATTTAACATAAATTTAAAATAGCCATGCCACCCGTCCACACTGTCAAAGCCTTCCAATCCAGCAATCATATTTAAGTCAATCCTTTAACCATGGTCTAATACTTCCTTCTGTAACTGAAATAAGTCAGTCAGGTATGGGAACAAGATTTCTTTGTTTTCTCTCATTTCCTCAGGCAAGGTGCATATCCAAAAATAATTCTTTCTGGGCTTAATCCCCATCGTGGCTTCAATCTGTGTTCCTTGATCTGCTCTCTTCTTCCTTGTATCCACACGTCCTTCCATGTCTTTTTTAAATGAAAAGTCCATTTCTTGTATGTCTGGTCTCTTTGTCGCCGGCTGGTTACTTTCTTGAACTTCTGTCTTCTTCTTTATATCCTGATATTCTTCCGTAACTTTTTGGGCAGAAGAATCCATTGCTTGTATGTCCATATTTGTAGTCATCATTTGAATTTTCAAGACTTTTATGTCTTCTGTAACCAGATTCAACTTCTGATTACATACCAGTGATGATTGGTCAAGAGTCATCATCACTGAAATCAGTTGAGCCATCTGTGTAGAAATCTGTTTTAATTGTTTAATTGTCGCCTCAGAATATTTAGCAAACATGTCCTGTACTTTTTTTTCCATGGTTAAATTCAGTAAAATTCCCTTTGATTTCATAAGAGCAGGGCTATGTATTTAGCCAGATCAGGGAGAGGCTCCAGAGTATGTAACTTAATTAAAAATTTGATGGTCATCTAGCAGGAGTCCAGCATGTAGTTAATAGAGAATACTTTATTGTCCAACTTAATATCTTTTTCGGGTTGAAAAAATAAGTATTTAAACTTAAAAAAACTTTTTAAAGTTAAAAATACCAACGAGTTTTACCAGACGCTCTAGATCGGCTGAGCCAGGAAGTATTCCAGGGATTACCTAATCGTAGACCTTCTATCGTCTCTTCTCTATGGTTATTACCTTCAGGAGTGGTTTTGGTGTAACACGAGTAAGACGAATTTCCGGTCTTACGACCTTCTTCCTGTTGATTTGTAGAGCAGTGGAGAGGTAAAGCACAGAGTCTTCCGGTCAAAGGATCCTCTTTGTTGTACACGTGGCTGGAGGATCTTTTTTTCCTCATGTAACTTCTCAAAAGTTCCTCCCTCCCCTTCCTTTAAGAACGCGTCGGATTGGCAGATCTTACATCAATCATTCAAGCTCGTTGTTTTAATTTAAGTTGATCAGTTTGATAAGCCTCCTGCTGCTTTATCTGATGGATCTCATACAACAAAATCATCCAGTTCAATTAAGGGAGAAAAACGGTTACCAGGAATATTTTCTTCAACCCCCTGTTATTCGATGACGCCAGTGAAAGACGAAGGATTCTTATCTACTCACTTGGGCGCCCGGAGGTGAGGCTTTAATCTTAATGTAGTCCTTATGATGTTTATAGGGTGCTGGAGGGTAGAGTCTAAAGCCGAAGTTGCGCGCTGGCGATTTCAATCCCTTCGTGCCCACGGGACCAAACGTCTGAAACTCCGGGGGGCTTATTAAAGCTACCTCAGAGTATTCAGGAGGTCAAACCGCATATATGGCTGCAGGGAATTCCTGCCTCTCAGCCCACTTGCAAGGGCTGGGTTGGGGTGCAATAAAACACCCCAAATCACACGCAAACTTGGATACTCCCCAGGAGCCCCTGGGAAGACGCAGCACTCAGCCCAGCTCAGCACCGGAAGTTCGAAAACGAAAGCCCTTTTTCCCATGACATTTAGAAGTAATAACCTATCCTCCATTTCCCAGAGGAGCCGGGTAAGAGTTTTCCCTCAGAAAGCTGAGACAGCATCCGCCAGAATGGCTACTAGCCATAACGACGAAATGAAACCTCCACGTTCAGAGGCAGTCAACCTCTGAATACCAGTGGCAGGAGGCAAAATCAGGGGAAAGACACTGCCTCTGTGTCCTGTTTTTGGACCTGGGTACCCAAGGTTGGGTAGAAAGAATATGTGTGGGTGTGTATGGGTGTGGGTGTATAAATACTAAAAATATAATTTATTAGAAGCACTAAGTAAAGATTAAAAATATTAAAAAACATTAAAATAGCACAAATGCATTTCTTAGGGTTGATCTCTATATCCACGTACCAAACGCGTTTCGGCCTATTGGGCTTTCATCAGTGGTTAATTAAAACACATGTTAAGCCTGCACACATTTACAGACATAAATACATACATACATATACAAACAGTTCAAACCCAACCAGGCATGTGTATAGGTTGTAAAATCTATTACCAGTTACTCAGACATCTGGTCAGATTGATTCTAGTTGTAATACTGGTTAGTATATGTCTCTCATATACGATGTGTGCAGGTATCAACCTAGTAGAGCAGGAACTGGTTGGCCACTGTGCGGACAGGATATTGGACTAGATGGACCACTGGTCTGATCCAGCAGGGATTTTCTTAATGTTCTTCGAATGCTATCTTTTGGGCTAAGATCTCTGAGGAAACACCATCCCACGTGAACTACTCAGGTCCCACCTGTGGAGAAGTTGTCCACATTTTCGGGGGTGGGGGGAGTCCCTCTGAAACCACTATGGCTGGGAAGAAGAAAAGTTAGTTTTTATTCCCCGATTTTATCTACCTTTAAGGAGACTCAGGCTGGTTTACAATCGCCTTCCCTTCCTCTCCCAGTCACCTTGTGAGGTAGGTGAGGCTGAGAGAGTTCAGAGAGAACTGCGACTGGCCGAAGGTCACCCAGCAGGCTTCATGCAGAGGAGTGGGGAATCAAACCCTGTTCTCCAGACTAGAGTTTGCCGCTCTTAACCGCTACACCACACTGGCTGGGGATAGCTAGCTGCCCCCATAACAGCCCCTGATAAAGACCAGATATACTCTATTCCATTTATTGATTAATAGGTTTGTCAATACAGCTCAGGGCCTTTTGGACAAAAAGAAGAAGAAGAATGCTTCACAACTATGCATGTCATCCTTGCGCAGGACCAATGCTGATCTTCTCTGTATCATTCCAATTTTAGGCTATGTGCTGCCCAAGTGAGCACTGCATTGCAGGGGTCAGCAACCTTTTATAATTAATAAGCCAAACTAGGTTAAAATTCAGAGCAAGTGATCAATAGAGATAGAGCTGCTGAAAATATTTAGTTTAACATTACTGATAATTGGCATATTGATTAATAATCCATAATATTTATGCAGCTCAGTCTCTGTTTGTTGCAAGTTTTTTTTTAATTAAGAAATGGCACACGACAACATAAGATCTCACAATGCATAATGCTGCAGAAGCACCTGGCATAATTGTTTTAATGAACTGGCATAAATCTTTGCATAGTTCACATTTGGATTAATGACAACTGTTCAGCTCTGTCATTTCCCTTTCTGTAAAGCATCTCTAAGAGGTCCTGCACCTCCCATTCCCTCCACAAACTGGTTATTCTAATACCCCACCTACCCTTCTAATATACCTTATCATAAAGATTTCTTTTTCTTTTTTTGGAAAGAACCATATTTGCTTCTGTATTCAGTAGGGTTGCCAGATCCCCCCTGGCCACTGCTGTGTGTGTGTGTGTGTTGCCAGATCCAGGTTGCAAAACTCCTGGCAATTTGGGATGGAGCCTGGGGAGGACAGGGACCTCAGTGGGGTACAATGACATGAAGCCCACCCTCCAAAGCATCCATTTTCTCCAGGGGAACTGATTTGTGTAGTCTGGAGATGAGCTGTAATTGCAGGGGATCCCCAGGTCCCAACTGGAGGTTGGCATCCCTAGTACTCAGTCACATTTGTCTCTACAGCCACAGGTTACAGGGAAACAACATTTCCTATTTGCAGTAAGCCCTGGAGAAAGAGCACCTGGGCCCCTCATGGATAGGGTTGCCAACCTCCCGGTACTAGCTGGAGATCTCCTGGTTTCAAACAGCCCCTTTTCTCAAATAGAGTTACTTCGTGAAGTAGCCCTAGTTAGATAGCTGTTCAGCATCAAATTTAACCATTTTGGAATCGTGTGTGTGTGTGTGTGTGTGTGTTCATTTCAGTTCATCTAAGAGAAGTGCAAAAAAAAAAATTTTTTTTAAAGGAATGTAGGAACGGCTGAGAATAGGGTCACCTTGTAGAGCCCATAGTGACTCTCTGGGGCTATAAAAGGAAAACAGCACAAGGTGAAAGGGCCGCCCATCCCCTTGCATCACTGTCTCAAAGCTGTATCAGGCCCCTGCATGCCTGGTTTTTAGAGATAAAGAAATGCTGGGAGCTCCATTCCCAGAGCCCTGAATGGTGATCTAAAACAGGCCGCCTGCATTGCTCACGGTGTGTGTGTTCACCTGATTTGCAATGCTTCAAACAAAGTCTGAAAAACCACTGAGCAGAGGCTGTAACCAAAAAAGAGAGAAAGGAATGCACTCACCATTAAAGTTTTTATCATACTACCTTAAACTCTCTTAACATCTTTTGTTTATTCCTAGGAGTGCTTAGGGATTGGGGAGTCAGGGACAGGTGCCCCTGAGTCAGGTCAGCATGCAACATCACTGCTGGCAAAAAACTGGAAATGATGTCATGATGTCTGAGGGGGACACTCTAGGATCTGCCAAAAATGTAAGGTTCAACCATAAAGTTTTTGGCAAATCCTACAGAGTCATCCCCGATGTCATGATGCCACTTCCGGTGATGTCTTGCACTGATGTGATCCTGCCACACCCCAATTTCTTCCATTCCTCTGCCCTTGTTGACAGTGGTGGGGATGGCCAGGAGGTCTCCTGCAAATGCATCCCTACTGTAAAGGCAGGGCATAACCACTGTCACACTCACAAAGCTATTTTCCTCATCAGTTGGGTCCATTGGTTTTGGAACTTTTCAACAGGGAAAAGTTGGCGGAGCGATTGCAGGGGAGAATCCGTGAAGAAGAGTTGGTTTTTAATATGCCGACTTTCTCTACCACTTAAGGAAAATGAAATTGGTTTACAATCTCCTTTCCTTCCTCTCCCCACAACAGAAACCTTGTGGGGTAAGTGGGGCTGAGAGAGTTCAAATAGAACTGCAATTAGCCCAAGGTCACCCAGCAAGCTTCATGTGTAAGAGTGGGGAAACAAACCCGGTTCACCCGATTAGAGTCTGTCGCTCATGTGGAAGAGAGGGGAATCAAACCCGTTTGTCCAGATCAAAGTCCACCGTACTTAACCACTACACCATGCTGCTTCCAGACTCCTAGGTTTGTCACCTCCAGGTTGGGAAATTCTTGGAGATATGGGGGTGGAGCTTGGGGAGGGCAGGGTTTGGTGAAGAGAGGGACCTTATCAGGGTATAATGCCATAGAGTCCATCCTCCAAATCAGCCATTTTCTCCAGGGGAACTGATCTCTGTCATCTGGAGGTCAGTTATAATTCTGGGAGATAGCCAGGCCCCACCTGGAGATTGGCAACCCTACTCCACACATAGCCAACCAGCTCTCTCTCCTGCAGAGGTTTCCCATGGAACCCTAGGAGAAGCAAATAGGCAGGTTGTGATTGGGAACCTTGAGGTTTTCCATAACGTCTACTAGTTCTGTCTTAAATGTCCTCTCCAGGGAGTTCTCACAGAGGAAGAATCTCTCATAAACTGAAGTCTTCTCGGACACAGCTGTATCTGCTCAGTGGTGATTCTCATACCAGCATCAGCACATAAATTCCCAAATATTCTTCAGGCCATGTTGGCAGGTCAGACACATTATATAAATAAATACAAAATATTTTTCCGTTGATGTGATCACGAGAATTGTGGCAGACAAGCTAGGGCAGGGAAGCAGCTATATCTGGGGACAGCCTGCTCCCAGCATCCAGAAAACATGGGCAAAACATGCGGAAATGCGCGGGGAGAGCAAGGTGACCTCTGACGGTCGGGAAAGGCATGCATGATCAAAGCAAAGTGCTGAAGCAGTCAGGGGGTTGACCGCGAGGGAAACAGCCTTGCATGAAAGGCCTATGAGATCTTCTCTAGTTTGAGGATGCCCAGGAGTCTTTAAGCAATACTGAACTTTGGGGCAGAGTAGCTATGATGCAGCAGATCCCAGATCTATCTCAATCTTGTATTAAAAACATGGGAGGATTGTGGGGGGCTGTGGTTGTGGAGAATCCTCACAGAAGACGGTAATCCACGCCTGGGGGAAAGTTTTAGCCCCTTCCTGGCCATGTTCCATTTTTGCTTTTAACACCCGATGACCCTACCACCAGTCAGCTCGTGCTGAGGACGAGGCAGATCTGAGATGAAACATGCATATCTCCTGCTCTTGCATTTATTTTGTGACTCAATCGGTTGTCAAGACCTTTACGGCTTTTAAAACCAAAATGAATGATGAACTTCCAAGCAGGGGGTTGTTTCTGCCTTAATGAGCATCCCAAGGGATGTGTACATTACAAAGAAGAAAAACTACACTGAACACGGCCATTTGCAATTGCTTCTAATTTTATAAAGACTTTTTTTCTTCCACAAATGCAGCCTTTGGGATTGATTTATGAAGAGAGAGAGAGAGAGTGTGTGTGTGTGTGTGTGTGTGTGTGTGTGTGTGTGTGTGGGGGGGATCTTTAATACTTTCATCCTCTGCCATTATCTTGCCAGAAAAAGCCATCTTGGGCTGGAAAAATAGAGGGATTGATATGGTTGCCAGATCCCTCTCTGCCACCAGCGGGAGGTTTTCTGGGTAGAGCCTGAGGAGGGTGGGGTTTGGAGAGGGAAGGGACTTCAATGCCATAGAGTCCAATTGCCAAAGCAGCCATTTTCTCCAGGGGAACTGATCTCTATCCGCTGGAGATCAGTTGTAATAGCAGAAGATCTCCAGCTAGTACCTGGAGGTTGGTAACCCTATACATTGGAAAGGGATTGCGAAGTCTAACTTTTGATTGGATCTTATTGCAGTTTCCTAAAACGCCCAATAGGATTGCTACATTGTCCCTGCTATCTGATTGGTTCTTCTCTAACCAGGCTAAGGGACCAATGCAACAGCTCTATTATTCCTCCTTCACTAATAGGTTAACTTTACAAACCCTTAATTTGCATGATTAATAAAGCTTTCTAAAATTCATCCCCAAGAGCTTAAATTCACTCTAATACATATACTTTTCTGTTTACAATGATAAATATAAAAATACATACACGGGGTTTTTTAGTTCCTCGCATGCTGTTATACTCTGGATTGCTTTCATCGGTAATGTTTTCACTGGTGTTGATTTCATTGATTTTGTTTTCGTTTGTTTTTGCTGATCTTTTCTTTTAATTATTTGTACGGTTTTAACTGTGAGACACCTCGTGCGATTCTGGAGAGGGGGCAGACAAATTTTCTAAATAAATAATAATTAAATACCTCTTTACTCAACGAGTAATTAAATTGTGGGATTCGCTGCCAGTGCGCGTAGTGATGCCCATGAGCAATAGGTGGCTTTAAACCTGGGTTAGACAGATTGCGGTCCTAATAGCAAGGGAGGCCCCAAAGGGGAATAACGAAGGCAAACACTTAACTGGAGAAAAGAGGGTTTTTATTGGAAAATTATCACAGGAGCATTGGCACAGCAAGGGGCATGGATTCAGCACTGGTGACCCACCTGTCGACTGATGACACCAACTATCCACCCAGCCTGCCTGCTGGGGAAGTCTTTTTGGATCCACATGGGCGCAAGCCGCTGCTTGGTTCTGTTGTCATCTGGGGGTGAGGTAGGGTTGCCAGCCTCCAGGTAGTGGCTGGAGATCTCCCGCTATTATAACTGATCTCCAGGCAACAGAGATCAATTCACCTGGAGAAAATGGCTTCTTTGTAGGGTTGCCAACCTCCAGGTGGTAAATCACAAAGGGAAAAAACCTATGCTGCAATGAAGAATACTAGATCAAAAAACAGCACAAGGGCTCAATATTGTAATATATTATATACTTTTATCTGAACATATCATTCAAATAAACATCTAATTTGTCTGAATAGTTCATACACTATCAGTTGTTCTACACAATTATATACAAACAAAAAATAGGTCCCAAAAAGACCGTACAACACAACAAGGCTATCAAAGTCCATCCAAACCAGATATTCACGAGTGCATAAAAAATGCACTAGCAGAAATGCCCAAAGGCAATACCAACAAGTGCGTGTTCTCTAGATGGTATACACGTTTCGTTGTTGGCTTTGTGGAGGGGAGGGACTTCAATGCCAGAGAGTCCAATTGCTGAAGCAGCCATTTTCTCCAGGGGAACTGATCTCTATTGGCTGGAGATCAGTTGTAATAGCAGGAGATCTCCAGCTAGTACCTGGAGGTTCAACCAAATAACAGTAGTTATGGCTCACAAGGTGTGCAATATATCAGAATCTTCAATTTGTAATAACATGTAATAACCTGGAGGTTGGCAACCCTACATGGTGAGGAAAGGAACCTCCACATTCAGAGGCAGTAAACCTCAGAATACAAGTGCTAGGGGAAAACATCGAGGGAGCTTGGCATCCATGCCCTCCAGGGCATTTGATTGGCCACTATGTGAAACAGGATGCTGGACTAGATGGAACACCGGTCTGATCCAGGAGGATGCTTCTTATGTTCTTAACAAATGACTGTTGTTCAAGTGCAAAGCTGTTTGAGATGAATTTCAACAATAACCACTGGGACTATCTCAGCACGATCTTACCTCGTATGTAATGTTGAACGAGGAGATAATGTTTGTGTCGAAGTTCACAGCATGCTTAGTTAAAGGTATCCCCAAATTACAAGGCTTTGATTAGTACCGGTCTGCTGTTGGGGTTTGTAATCGGAAAGATTCACCCCAAATAGGGCTGCCAACCTCCAGGTGGTGGATGGAGATCTCCCGCTATTACAACTAATCTCCAGCTGATAGAGATCAGTTCACCTGGAGAAAATGGCTACTTTGGCAATTGGATTCTATGGCACTGAAGCCCCTCCCCTTGCCAAACCCCGCCCCTCTCAGGCTCCACCCCACAAATCTCCAGGTATTTCCCAACCTGGAGCTGGCGACCATAACCCCCAAGGTGTCTTTGTCTATAGAGTCAAAAGAAGCCTCACTGTCCACAAAAAATGGAAGATGGCTTCCCTTCCGCAGCCTGGGGTACTCATCAATTACATACACCAACATGAAGCCAAGTCTACCATCAGTGAGCGGGCTCCAGATCTAGCCCTCATCAGCAATAATGTTGTTTTCTTGAGCCCAGCACACCAATCTGCATAATAAATATTTTACATAGAGTTTATCCACTATGTCAATTAAGCTGATGAGGTGGTAATTAGTAGGATGGTTTTTCGTTGCCTTTCTCATATATGAGAGTGATTGTGCTAACTTCCCAGCCACAGGAAATAGGGTCCAGGAGGTTAATTGAATAAGAAAGTATAGCAATAACTGGGATTCACCATTCCATGTTGTTTCTGAAGAGCTGAGATGGGATATCATCCCATTAGATGATTTACTGTTACCGAGGGAAGTAAATGACCTAACTATCCACACTTCCAGAGCAGACTGCTGTAATGCACTCTACACAGGGCTGTCATTAAAATATAGCCTAAAACTACAACCATGATGAATAGATTTCCCCTTCTCCTGTTCCTTCATTGCTGTGGAATTTTATCTATTCCTTCATTCCTGATGTCCTGAATTCAGGTTAAACTGGGAGAATTTCTAAAATTAATTCTGCACTTGGGATCTGCAAAGGTTGCTATGGCTTTCAGTTCCTTCAGCTCACTGGTGTCTCCCTCTCCCCCTTCCTTATTGCTGAGGAGCATGTGCGTGCTGATAAAACACTGCAAAAAAACATCTTGATAAAAATTGCATGTATGAGTGCATCAAGATGCTTTTTGGTATGGTATTTAACTAAATGCAACATGCATTCCAGATAGGGTTGCCAGATTAGCTTTGGATTTCACACATTAACAGATCACTTCAGGATACAATGGTTCCATATTAACATACCACACCCTCATTAGCCATTATCTTGATACTGACAGGACAATGATTAGCACATTACCTTTGTTACTTTTTGCAGGACAATGATTCAGCTCAAACCCAACCCCTTTCTGACTATATATTACTCTTCCTACACACTTGACACTGAAAGACACTGTCCTTCATTGTTACTCCTCTGAAGATGCCTGCCACAGCTGCTGGTGAAACGTCAGGAAAGAAAATACCAAGACCACGGTTACACAGCCCGGATAACCTACAAGAACCAATGAACTCTGACCGTGAAAGCCTTCGACAATATTTAGAACTTTAGCAGTTGCAATTTTTTAAATTCCTTTTGTCTATTGGGTGATAAGTGATTAACAACAACTATTCACCGCTCAAAATCAATATATCATAAAGCTTTTATTGGATAAAAGGAATGGAAAGGATATTAAACTTTGTAGCCAGGTTTGGATCACAGACATTAACAGAGCGCGTAAGTTTCCGCTGAAGAGTGGAAGCAGCCGGCTGGTTTATTATCACATCTAATACCAAATACAAACGACGGCAAACATCAGCATTTCATGAGCCTGTTCTTTTGCCTGGTAGGAGCCACACATTGAGTGGACAAGAGAATCCAGGAGGTGAAAGATTATGGTAGAATAGTATCCTTGGATGTGTGGATTCAGTGCCCAATTCAATGTTTGATATATATCAATAACAGTATAACCATTATTTTCAGTTGCTTGGAGAAAATTAAGGAAATATCCATATCTCATCTACAATGAGTGGTAATTTTTTACTATGGCTTTTCAAAAAGGATATAGTGGAAACATATATTAGGGGTTGCCAACTTTGGGTTGGGAAATTCCTGGAGATTTGGGGGCAGAGCCTGGGGAAGGTGCAGTTTGGGGAATAGAGAGAACTCAGCAGGGATGTTATGCCATCAAGTCCATCTTATGAATCTGCAATTTTCTCCAGGGAAACTAATTTTTGCAATCTGGAGATCAGCTGTAATTCTGGAAGAACTTCAGTCTCAAACCGGAAGTTGGCAGCCCTAAAATGCACATAAAGAGGGTAATGATGAAAACGTACTAGCAGAGTGGGGCGGGGGGGGGGAACCCCAACAACACATGATAGTCCATCTTCTGATCAGATATGACAATCCCAGGAGAAGCTAGAAGGTTTCCAGATGTCCCCAAATGAAGTTGTGAGTATTATCTCCCTTGACAATGCATTTATAACCTTTCAGCTTATTCTAATCAGTTAGGTACCAGGCCTTATTAAGCCACACTGTTTCCCAGCCCTGAGCCAAAACAGTTCCATATGGCAACAAATTTCCTCCCCATATCTCATTCTTAGATAGTACCCAATTCCTCAGATAACCTACTTAGTGTGTGTGTGTGTGTGGGGGGGGACATTCATAGCCCAGCATCAAATTGTGGTAGGCCAAAGTGTGTTGCAGCTGGTCAAGCATTGCTGGGCATGCCTTGCGGGAAGGGACACAGAAAGCAAATTCTAATCAAATTCTCTCACCACATTTATGATTTTTCCCCCTAGTAATTTAACTAGTGTTCAATGCAACTGGAAGAACTTTTTATACATGTTTTCTGTCAGGCAAGGTGGGGTTGCCAGGTCCCTCTTTGTAACAGCAGGAGATTTCTAGCTAGTACCTGGAGGTTGGCAACCCTATAAATTAGGGTTGATAACTCCAGGCACAGCCTGAGAAGGAGGAGTTTGGGGAGAGGAGGGAGTTCATCAGGAATGTGATGTCATAAGTTGCCAATTACCAGGTGAGGCCTGGAGACCTCCCAGACTTACAACTGATACCCATACTACAGAGATCAGTTCCCCTGGAGAAAATGGCTGCTTTGAAGGGCAATTGATATGACATTATATCCCAACAAGGTCCCTCCACTCCCCAAATTCCACCCTCCCCAGACTCCACCCTCCAGGAATTTCCCAGCTCAGTGTTGGCAACCCTATGACAGAGTCTACTCTCCAAAGCTGCCATTTTATCCATTGTCTGGAGACCAGTTGCAATTACGGGAAATTTCCAGTCCAGGCCACTCCTGGAGATTAGGTGTTAGCCTCCAGGTGGGGCCTGGAGATCTCCTGGAATTACAACCAATCTCCAGACGACAGAGGTCAGTTCCCCTGGAGAAAATGGCTGCTTTGGAGAGTGAACTCCATGGCATTATACTCTGCTGAGGTCCCGCCGCTACCCAAACCCTGCCCTCCCCAGCCTTCACCAGGAATTTCCCATCCCAGAGCAGGCAACCCTACGGAGGTTTTGTAAATATCATCTTGCCTACAACACCTGATTTATCTGCAATGAATATAGGGTTGCCAATCTCCAGTTGGTGGCTGGAGAGCTCTTGCTATTACAACTGATCTTCAGGTGATAGAGATCAGTTTCCCTGGAGAATATGGCCACTTTGGAAATTGGACTCTATGGCGTTGAAGTGTTATGTTTGCGCAGGTTACACACGAGGCCAGTGACAGAGTTCCAACAGCAACCGCTTTATTCAGTTAACAGGGAAGAGAGAACTAACATAACTGCAAAACACCCCAACTTATATACAGTTCCCAACCACCCGGAGCCACCCCCCTAATCCGTGGTTGGATGGCCAAAGTCCACTGTCCAACAGGAGAAACAGACGATGGAGCCTGGAGCAGAGACTCAAACTCAACACAGTTCAGCACAGCTGAGTTCAACAGTTCAGCGGTTCAATCGTTCTTCATAGTCCTTGCAGCAACTAAATACATTACAGAAGTCCCTCCCTTCCCCAAACCCAGCCCTCCTCAGGGTCCGCCCCCAGAATCGCCACGTATTTCCCAACCTGGAGCTGCCAACTCTAAATAAATACCATAATTAGCAAAGCAATTCGTTTTTTACTGGGGACCCTCATTGAACCTGAGTGCAGAGCCTGGCTGGCTCAGCCTCTGAAAGTGAGATAGTAGGAATACAGTCTTCATTTAATCTCTCACACACACACATAGGCACACACACAAGTACGTATCATTACCTTGCCTTAGGGTTGCCAACATCCAAGTACTAGCTGGAGATCTCCTGCTATTACAACTGCTCTCCAGGCGATAGAAATCAGTTCACCTAGAGAAAATGGCTGCTTTGGCCATTGGACTCTATGGCATTGAAGTCCTTCCCCTCCCCAAACCCCACCCTTCTCAGGCTCCACCCCAAAAACCTCCCACCGGTGGCAAAGAGGGACCTGGCAACCCTACCTTGCCTGACAGAAAGCATCTATAAAAAGTTCTTCCAGTTGCATTGAACGCTAGTTAAATTACTAGGAAAAGGTCATAAATGTGGTGAGAGAATTGGATTAGAATTTGCTTTCTGTGCCCTGGCATCCCTACTAATTTAGCCAAAGGAAGGCTGCATAATCTCCTTTCAGAACCCTGGCTTCTACTGTGAAGAAACGTCATGGGTTATGGGTGTTGTAACATCACACAGAGATGTCTGAAGAGACAGGGTAGCAATAAAATGTATACAGGCAATAACTCCTGTCTGACTACAAAGAAGCAGGAAAACAGCCCAGTCTCTCCCCATGTTGTCAGCTCAAAGATTCCCCTCTACCAGAAGCTGGGTCTATAATCATTTATCTCAAGCATGTCCTTGGCGCAACTGCCAGCTCTAACGGAGACTCTGTGTTCTCACTCGTCCTGGGCCCCAGCCTGCAAAAGAGTGAGATGGGGAAAATACAGGGCAACATGGATAGGGTTCCCAACTGCCTGGTTGTGGTGGGCAATTGCCCACCAATCAACCGGGCTGCCTACTGACCAGTTGAGGGTCAGCGGGCGGAAGCAGGAAGGGGAGAGCGATTTCTTCCCTGCGCGCTCTCCCAGCGTGATACTGCTACTTCCGGGTTCCCAGCCCCGCTGTCTGGGCGCTCCGAGGAGTCAGAGCATACAGACAGCAGGGCTAGGAACTCCCCAGCCTCCCTTTCCAAACTGCATGCCAGATCAGTCCCGATCTGGCTTGCAGCTTGGAGAAGGAGGCGAGGACGTTCGTTCGTCCTAGCCCTGCTGTCTGTGCTCTCTGACTCCACAGAGCGTGCACACAACAGGGCTAGGAAACCGTAAGTAGTATCGGGAGCCTGCACGAATCCCTCCACCCAGCTCCGCCCCCAAGAAGCTCCCGCCAAAGGTAAGTGGGGACCTGGCAACCCTAAGCATGGAGTCTGTGAAGGCTCACTAAGCCTCCTCAACATCTTCTGGAATTTCAGCCAGGACAACAAATATGTTGTTGTAAGGCTCCACTCACTATGTCGGTCTTAGGAGGAAATGGTGCATAGTGTATGGTGCAGGCCCTCAGTGTCTATGGTCACTTTTAGAATGATGAGGGAAGGTAGTTGGGCCATCTCACAAAATGGCTGCCATGGGTCAGGACATCCTTCTAGGATGGATGGAGGCAGCTGCTTTTGAATAGGCACTCCCTGCCTCCAGGACTCTTCTGAAGCTCCTCCGGCAAAATGCAGAAGAGGCTCAGCTCTCTGTCGTGGGGAAGACATTTTTTTTTCGAGTTTCCAAAGACATGGGATTTTTTTCCCTCCCTGAGTGGCCACAGGGAGAATTCCAAGTGCAGAGACATAAAATAAGAGCGTTTATCTCTATAGCCAACCTGAGGTAATGCAACGGGGACTTTTCTACGTAGGATGAGTTCATCATTGTCCTCCTCAGTAAACGGGTAGAGTCCTGAAGTTCCTTGGAAGTTTTTTCTGTTCCATTCAAGACCCTTTGGATTTTGTCCCAACATTACAGTAGCAAGCAGTTGCCAGGAAAACACTGGCGGGTGCTATGGCAAGTTGGGGATCTCTGAGAGTGGCAGACTGAAGAAAAGCAGATACCCAGAGAGAGAGGACACACACAGAGAGAGACACACAGAGAGAGAGAGAGCGCGCATGAACCTCAAAAGCCATCTCACAGTGGTCTTTGTCTACTTCTCTGTCTCTTTGCAATTCTAAAAGTAGAAGGAATGCCTCACATCATGGGCAATATATGCAAGTAGCTGATGCACTTTCTAAAACTTTGGAGACTAGGGGTTACCCTCAAAGTGTTATCAATAAGTCCAGAACACGAGTAGATAATGTGGATCGTGCCCAGTTACTTAACCAAAGTAGACAGCGTACTACCCACAAGGGTATCACATCCTCTTTACAGTACACAAGTTACACCAGAGAGATACAAAACCTCATCTTCAAACACTGGCATCTTTTACAGAATTTACCGGGCTATGAGTCGCCTCTTAGATTTGGATACCGCAAAACTAGGGCATTGAGAAATTTTTTGACCCACACTGATAGTTTGCCTAAAGAAATATCTAATTTGCCCTGTGGCCATTTCCGGTGTGGCGAATGTAACTACCCGTTAAGGAATTTAAAAGTGCCAGTTCTAATTTTGTTTTCAAATTAAGACCGTTCACTAATTGTAATAGCCGCAATGTAATTTACATATTGCGCTGCCCTTGTGGTTTTCTTTATGGGGCAAAACAATGAGACCCCTTAAACTTAGAGTGGGGAAACACAGATCCCGTATTCAAAATAATGTTCTCGAAACACCATTGGTCTCCCATTATAAATCCATGCGACACTCGGATACGGAGATTCAGATCTTCGTGGTATGGCAATATAAACCTAAACCCCACTGCAAACAAAACATAGATAGAATTTTGTTGCTACAAGAATCCCAGTTCATTTTTCTTTTTAATACCCTTTCACCTTAAGGCTTAAACTCTGCCTCGGATCTTACCTGTTTTCTGTAACACACATGCTGTTTTTTGTAACTGTTTTTTGTAAACGTTGTTTACATTTGCAAACATTTACAAAACCTGTTCTGGAGCTAAACTATGGTGCATCTCCTAGCACAATATGTAAAGACCAACCAACAGACAGACAGACAGACACATTGTACAAGTCAACAGACATGATATAATTTCACTGGGAGTCCTCCATCTGGAAAAGGACCCACTCCACCACTGCCATAATCAAGACCGCGTCAGCTGATTGGCTGGCCGGCTTCTCTGTCCTTATATGGTAAGATTCTCTTGGCAATGCAATAATCTGGCCTGGAGAGCCTCTAAATTCACACGGCTCAGCCGCCAACAGCTGACGGATGTACGGTCTGGAAGTGTCAAAGTTGTGCCAAACCCTCTCTAGTAAATTGTGCATCCTGGGTTTGAATCTGCAGCTGCTCCAAAATGGTCTCTGAAAGCAGAATGAAATAGCAAGAACAGGACCGTGCTGGTGGACCTTTGCGAAACCTTTAGAAATATTACGTAGAATCAATAATATGATAGTGGGAAGGCTCTGAAGTAGGCAGTACCCGGTGTTAGACGAATTAGAGGTCCAGGGCCCACACAGCACCCATTTCCCTGCCCCAGCAGTGGCCATTTCTTCCCTCTGCCATCGGGAAGGGGCTTTTAAAATTGGCATTTGTATACCATTATATCCATTACGTCATAACTATCTGTGTATCAAGTTCTCTGAATTCTCCGCTTTCATGGTTTTGTTGGGTTTGGAATGGGGTTTGGCCTGCGGGTGTCGCAGATCCCCTTCAATCAATGTAAATAAATAACTGAACAAACTTTTATCTCCCAACTGAGGTGTCGGCTCTCCTTATTCTGCCTCTGTAGGCAAATGTAGGGATTGCCAGGCCCCACTCCACCCTCAGCTGGAAAGACTGCCTGAAAATGAGGACAGGATGTAACCATACCAGTTTCCCTGCCCTCCTCCCCCCTGTTTCAGTACCTCCCCTCCCCCAAACAGTGCACCCCCAGGCTCCAGCCCCAAATCTCCAGGAATTTCCCAACCTGGAGCTGGCAATCTTACTCTGAGTTGAAATCTGGCAAACCCACCAAAAAGAGCCTTAATCTCTAGGTGTGGCCAAAACTATAGCTGGAAATCAGACGTTTCATCCTGGGGAATAACAGCAGAAATCTAGCAACTGGGCTGGTTGAAGCAGGAGCCATTCTAAGATCTGCAGTCCCCTTTGGTTCATATATGGAAGGGGGCTCTCGCTGTTTTGTAAATCAATTTAATCTGTTCTTTGTGTATGGAAAAGAAACATACTTCACCTTGGTATCCAGGAGTCATCCATCTCAAGCTCTCTGTTGGCAGGGAAAGGCTCTCATTTGCCACTTGACGTGTTAAGCTGGGGCACTTACTCATGAGCCGCTCTCCTCGGTAAGTAAACACGGCTTATTGCTCTTTCAAAAGGCAAACGTGCAGAGTCAATGTTCCTCTCATTAGCTGTTCCAGTACAGCAAGGAATGTTTCAAGAAAGTTAATTGAATTGTCCTAAAAGCAGAGAAGTTACCTGGGACCAGGTGTGCCCTGCATCAGCTGCTCCTGATTCTTGGGTATCTCCTGGCTGGGGTGGGAGGGAGAGGAGTTCTGTTGCATGCAAGGAGTTGTGTGTGACTCTGGTGAGTCAGCAGTAAAATCCCTTGACAGTCAAGCTTTGAAGAATTGCCTTCCTAAGGCTTAGCAAAAAGTTACATTCGCTGTGTACACAGACCACCCGCACAAATTCTTTCCCATTTCCACTGATATATACATGATGATCCCGGCTTCCTAAAACCCATGTCAGACACCCAGCAAGCCCAAATGCTTTTATGATGAGCGGGTTGAACTATAGAAGATTTGCATGCATATTACGCCATTTAATGTTGGCTTGCCTTATCATAACCACTTTATAACAACTGCAAACATTTGCATTGGTGTGGTTAAGCTTTATGGGGCAGGCAGTGGATACCTCTGAATGACCTTTGACTTTCTAGCCTAGAAAGGATGAAGATGCCTATTTTGTATGTTTTACTTTGGTGTTATTCTTGTTCAAAGTAATAACACATGGACCTATTGTCAAGTTGTACTGTGCTCCAGCCAACAGAGATCAATTTATCTGGAGAAAATGGCCACTTTAGAAGGTGGAGTATATGGCATTATACCCCACTGAAGTCCCCTCCAAACCCTGCCCTCCTCAGGCTCCACCCCCCCCAAATCTCCAGGTATTTCCCAACCTGGGGCTGGCAACCCTAGTTTTACTCCATTTGATGAAGGGCAAACTTGTCTGGTAGATATGGCTGCATTGTTTTTAATGGGTTGTTTCACCGTGTACTGTTTTTAATTGGGTATTGCTCTGCCTTATCGATAGAGACTTATGCTGCTTTTGCATTACTGCAGCTATCGCAGCTTCATTAGCCGCCTTGAGTTTGTGGCAATTAGGAAGGATATATATATTTAAATAAATCAGCAAATGCTAATCAGGCATTCCCAAAAGGCAAACATCGAGATAAAAGAGTGACAGTTATCTACCAGGGAAAGGGCCCCAAAAACAGAGACTGTCCCTGGTAAATAGGAATAGTTGGATCATATGTAAACATTCTCAAGAAAAGAAATGATATTTATGTGTTTATATTTGATTCTATAAAATATGGAAGTGATTTTTATTGTGTTTACAGTTTCTAAGTATCCTTAGTGGCACAAAGTTAACAAGGCTCTGTAGCTGCTTAAAATGCAAAACTGACAAATTAGGAACATGACATAAATTTGAATGGTGTGTTTTGTCACAGCGGAAGGCAATGTGTGGTTTTGGGTGCAGGATCTTTCATGCAACATGCAGTGGTGAACACATGGATACATGAAGCTGCCTTATACTGAGTCAGACCACTGGTCTATCAAAGTCAGTATTGTCTACTCAGACTGGCAGCGGCTCTCCAGGGTCTCAGGTTTTTCACATTACCTTCTACCTGGTCTTTTCAACTGGAGATGCCAGGGATTGAACCTGGTACCTTCTGCATTCCAAGCAGATGCTCTAACACTGAGCCACAGGCCCTCCCCAAAGTTGAAGTTGAATTTACCCTAATTTGGTGCAGGTGCCTGAGAAGGGTTGCCAACCTCCAGGTACTAGCTGGATATCTCCTGCTATAACAACTGATCTCCAGCCGATAGAGATCAGTTCACCTGGAAAAAATGGCCGCTTTGGCAATTGGACTCCATGGCATTGAAGTCCCTCCCCTCCCCCAAACCCCACCCTCCTCAGGCTCCGCCCCCAAAACCTCCCACCGGTGGCGAAGAGGGACCTGGCAACCCTATGCCTGAGGAATCAATTCCAATAGCCTCTTGCATATCATTACAGACTGTTTACACATTCTCCTACACCTAGGGCTGCCAACCTCCAGGTGAGGCTTGGGGATGTCCCAGGATCATAGTGAATCTCCAGTCTGCATTGATCAGTTCTCCTGAAGAAAATGGCTGCTTCAGAGGTAGAACTTTATGGCATTGTACCCCGCTGAGGTCCCCCCTCCCAGACTCCACCCCTAAATCTCCAGGATTTTCCCAACCTGGAGTTGGCAACCTCACTGGCAGCTGACTTTGTGCACCGACTCCAATGAAAAGCATTGTGCGTGATGCAATATGAGGTGATATGATAGTTCTGTCTTTGTTGCTTGATTTTGTGATTCCTCATTCATACATGCCGGTTACTGTTTGCTGCTATATAATTCTTAGCAAGCACCAAATGCCGAGTATGATCTATATTCACATGCGAATGCCTACACAACTGCAAAACATAATATGTGATCACACAAGGATTTGACCCACTATCAAATCCATGTGAATACATATGGTACACAGTTCTAACTGTGATAGGAACCATTGTATGGGGGGGGGGTTAACCCCTCTCGGTGCGCTGCTTTCCTGTTACAAATCCTCCCTCCCTCAAGGTGCTATTTCAACTGGTTTGGGAAACAGAGTCCCCAAGGAGATCTGTGTATTTTAAAAAAAAAAAAACTTCAATTTTTTTTTTCAAAAACACAAAGAAAAGCAGAAAGAAATCACCATGCATCAGGTTTTCAAGGTACCTCCAACGCAGGTTATCCAGCAACATGTTCAGAATCTATTCCATATTCAAATCATATCAAAACAAAACAAAGATAGACTCTATTTTATCCTCTTTATAACAATGAATGACATGGGGAGGGGGAAGAGTTAAAAAAAAAAATCCTTCCCCAACATTATGATCCTAATCAATAGGCCATCTCACATATGCTGTGGGGGAGCCATTCAGAAATCTTCCAATGTCCCTGAGAAGTAAGCATAATCCTTTTATGCTTGGCTGTTTCCCTCACGGTCACCCCTCCGACGAGGGCCTTCAGGGTTGATTATGCATGCTCTTTCCGACTGTCAGAGGTCGCCTCACTCTCCCCCTACCTTTCCCCATGTTTTGCCCACATTTTCAAATTTGAGATAAAACAGGTCTCCGAAAACGTGGGCAAAATGCAGGAAAGTGCAGGGCGAGAGCAAAGTGACCTCTGATCATCCAAACAAAGACCCAAAGTCATCAGAGGGGTGACCGTAAGGGAAACAGCCATGCATAAAAGGCAATAGGTTAGCCTCACTGAGTTTTGACTTGGTAGGAGAACAAACGGATGGGTTGCTGTCCATCTCTGGTTAATCATAACAACGGTGCTTCTTTTTATTGTCAGAATAGATTGTTCTTCCCAATAATTTATTGTATGGTTCCATTTCAAAGTGTTGTTTGCAAGATACTGCTGGTCTGTATCACAAAGCTATGATTAACATTTCTCATTTTGCAGCCAGGAATCTCAGCAGCAGCAAAGAGAATGATCCACATCGCCATTTCTTTTATCGTCTGCTTCTGACTTTTAGCCACCCTAAAAAAAAATCATAGAATCTGGCCAACATTGTACACCTGCAGAAGAAATTTGAAATGTGGTGTTGGAGGAGACTTTTACAGATACTGTGGACCACCAAAAAGACAAATAAGTAGTTCCTACATCAAATCAAGCCTGAACAATTAAACTGAGGCTATCTTACTCTGGTCGCATTATGAGAAGGCAAGAGTCACTGGAAAAGACAAGCATGCTAGGAAAAGTTGAAGCCAGGCAGCAGGAAAAGAGGAAAATCCAACATGAGATGGATTGACTCAATCAAGGTAGCCATGGCCCTCAGTTTGCAAGACCTGAGCAAGGCTGTTAACAGTAGGACATTTTGGAGGTTGCTCATTCATAGGGTTACTATAAGTTGGAACTGACTTGATGGCACTTAACAGACACACAGCACAAGAAATTAGTAGATAAGAACCAGCATCAGTTCGATTACATTCTAGCATTTGGTCAAAACTTGTGGTTTAACCATAGAGTTTTGACCAAATACTAGAGTGTTGCTGTCGATGTGTTGATGTCACTTCTGGTCACAGCAAAAGTGACATCAGCATACCAGAATACTGACAAACCCCCCTCATTTCACCCCCATTTTCCTCCCACCGCCCAGCTGAGCAGTAGCAGGAAGAGCCTGCTGGAGGTGGAATATCTCTTACCTAGGGTTGTCAGCTCTGGGTTGGGAAATACATGGAGATTTTGGGGATGGAGCCTGAGGAGGCCAGGGTTTGAAGAAGGGGGAGGGACTTCAATGCCATAGAGTCCAATTACTCAAGCGGCCATTTTGTCCAGGGGAACTGATCTCTGTCATCTGGAGATCAGTTGTAATAGCGGGAGATCTCCAGCCATCACCTGTAAATTGGCAACCCTACTCTTACCCCAATTGGAAAAGGGCAACCCTAGCATCCATGCTGTACAGACTATGCTGTGGACGTGCAATGAACTGTCAGCCTGGGGGCCACATTTTCATTGTCATTTTCCCCAATTTGTTAAATTTTCTGCTCATGTGGCCCTATTAAACCTCAGAGTGTTTTTTAATTAACTTAATAGAGAACTTTTTCCCTGTGAGAGAAGAGGGACTAGCCTGTTGATCTCTAAGGTGCCACTGAACTTGAATCTAACACTTCCCAAGATTCTCTAAGAAAACTGAATTACTTGTAAATCAATTAAAGTATGTGGTATACTTTTGCCAAAAGATCTCCCCACCTTTGGGTTCTAGGATTGCCAGGAGCTTTTTGAGCAGGGACGGGGTGAGGGGAGGCTGTGATGTCATATGCCTCATTATGCCACTTCCGGGTAAATCCATAGAGTTTCCAGTGATTCCTAGAGCTACCCTCCATCACTTCCAGGTTTTCCCCAGAAGTGATATAACACACTTGATGTTGCTGTATTTTTTTTAAATTTTCTGCCACTGCCCCTTGGAGTGGTGGTGGGCAGCAGGATCTGGGGGTTCCCCCATCTCAACTGGGGCACTAGGAAGCTTATTGGATGCTCTTTAGCCTCTTTGTAAGAAGAAACTTGTAAGAAGAAACTTGTAAGAAGAAACTTGTAAGAAGGTTGTTTATATTTTCAATCGGATGGCTTCCATTTTTGCTTCTTTTTGCCATCATACAAGGGTCCAGTCTGATACCAAGTAGCCATACCCTGTGCCCATTGACAGGATGTTAAGTTTGGATTCATGTGCAAGGATACTTTTTCAGAAAGATGAATGGATTGTTGGAGTGAGAGCGACTCAGCATGCCTTGACATTGGAGGGGGGCGCTAATTTACTCTAAGTTTGTTGTTATCTCTTTAATGGGATGTTCCTGTTTTGCTGAACTTGGTGGCTGCCCTCTAACTCCTCCTCCTTCTTTCTCAGCAGCCATTTTGTCTCTCTGTTGTTTCCACAAGGTCTGCAAAGGAGGCAGACGTTTCTACAGATTTTTCCTGCATAAACCATACAATCATACTTGCACTCACATGACGCTGGATTAGCTAGCCACTTGTATAGGGACATGTATTCTTTAGATGAGGCTTTCTATCTTTTATCAACTGCAACAAGAATGTTAACAAACTAAACCTGAATAAATGTAAGTTCTACTTTTTTTGCAATTTACCTCTTGGGAAGATTGATTTTATGCACTCAATATTACACTTCCATGACTGGTCAAACTCTGCCATATTAACCAAATATAAAACCCAATATGGGTGGCGCTGGTTGGAGAAGGCCTTCGGAAGGGAACTGGATCTGCTATGTGGGGTATTTCTGTTGTTGTTTTTCAAAGTTAAATGGAATATTTAATTTTCTTCTACGTGGTCAACAGAGATGGACAAACAGATTATAATTATTATTTATTATTATCAGGCTATATTATCTCCTCGAAACCATGGCGCCTGAAGGCTCCCTTATGGGAGGCATTACCCATTAGTTTAGCTTCCTTGGTCCATAGACTGGCATTATTATCAATCCCAAATACATTATGTAGTTTTCTCTGGACTTAGCTAATTGAATTTCACAATTATGAATATAGCTAAAAAGACTTCTTGGGTTATCTAGAGTCAGTTCTTCAGACACGGAAGATGCTTTTTTTCCTTCTGAAATTTTTCTAGCAATATCTCAGTGTCTAATGACAATTTTTCCAATCCTTTTTATACATATTTGACCCAACCCTTATAAAACTTATAAAAAACCAGTTTTGCAGCACGATGGGGCAGCAGTGTTTGAACTGGCTTTCACTCATGGATATGGAAAACGGCGGGCCCCGACTAACCAGAAGGCCCGATTTGGTGGCCTGGGCTGGGAGCGAGGCCCGCTCCGCAGGTGGCGGGGTCCAGCGACGGGTGAGCTGGCGGGTGGCCAGGAGCTGGCCGCGGGCCCTTTCTCCCGACGCCGCTATGGGGCAGCAGGCGTGGGAGGGGCAGGAAGCATGGGACCTGAAGTGTCCTGTGCTTCCGCCCATGCTGCTTCATCCCGCCCTGTTTTCAAACGGGTCAATGGGGGGCCTGGGCGGCCGCAGGAGGGGTGGGGTTGTCGGTGTGCTGGACCTGGGTTGCTGCTCAGGTCCAGCAGCGCCGCCATCACAGGGGGCTGGACGGACCGTGGCAGCATGTGACTCCAGATTTTCCCACCCACCCTCCCTTTGTTTAGTGTTTTTTTTTTATTTGTCACAACTTTGTGTTGGCAGTTTGGCATGGGGAAAGCTGGCCTGCGTGCCCCCTTTCCCCCCACCACTATGAGGATCCCAATAAGGGATTTGGGGGGAGGCCTGGATATGGATGGGAGCAAGCCCAACTATGGGGGCTGCCAGGGACAAGCCCAGTCGGGGGCTGTCAAGGGACTTGCCCAGCGTGGAGGCAAGTGGAACTTGCCCAGCTTGGGGGCAAGTGGGTAGGGCCTCCGTCCAAGTGGCAGAGATCCACACAGATGGCTTCCGTCCATGTGGGTTCAGATACTGCCATCTCAGTTGCTCCCAGCAAGCGGGCTGGGAGGTCTGCCACGTCGGCCTGCACCGGGTGGGCTGAAGTTAAGGATAACGCCCCAATGCCATGCCAATGCCTATTGCTGTAACAATAAAGTTGTGGCCATTTCAACCAGCTACTGCCTCTGTGCCCTTATTGCAAATCAAGGCCATGGGAGCACTGGGGGAGGCTCGGCCACTGCGGGGAGGTCTGGGCAAGGGTAGGAGGGGGCTCGGCCCTGCTCCCCATAAGCACCAGGCCAGCAATGACATCCTGAAGTCCATTGACTTCAAGCCAATTACAAAACAATTCTCTGCAAAGAAATTTTGTTTGTGTAGAACACTTGATTAATAATATAGTAATTCCATACTGTGCCATCTCCGTCTGTATGCTTTACCAATTGAGCATCATTTATATGTTGAAATTTGTGTTTTTTGTTGCTCATGTTCAAACATTTGTGTTGATTAGTCTTTGCTGTATAGCATGTTTTTTTTAATGTTTAAACAATGATTTTATTGGAAGCACCAATAAATGTATCTTTAATTTTATCGACCATTTACATTTTTATTCCTGTGAGTGATTGTGTAGGTAGGGGCCCCAGTGCACTGCCTTGCCTGGGGGTCTATAATGCTGTTAAGACAGCCCTGGTAAAGATGTGCAAGAATTGGCAAGCTGCCACTCATGTTGCACTGGCAACTTATTGCTGTAAATTCCATGCTTCCCTGAACAGTGAGAATTTCTAGGGGAAGCATTATTGGGCTTAGTTTCCTGTGGATATGAAAGCATTGGAGACAGTATCTTTGCCACAATAATTTAATTTACAGATTTACAAGCCGTGTCTAACAGGTACTCCGTCAAAGACGGGTGTCCCACAAGGCTCCCCTGCCAGTTCAGTGAACTCCAGCTGAAAAATTCCACTATCAGTCCATTCCAGCTGCTGTTGGTTCACACAAACATCTTGTTGGAAGTGGTTTCCACTTCTTGCATGCAGGTGAGATGCCCATTTAGGAACAATCTATATACTAATAGCCAAGTTGGCCAAATCTGAGGATACTTAAATCCAGTGGTTGGAGCTGTTAATGGGGAAGACAGATCTTTCTACAAACATGAAAATCACCACAGGTTTGCAGAAAAATTTGAAATCTAAAAAATTATAATGTTGTTGTTTGGGGGGGGGAAACCTCAAAATGAGAAAAGGAGCGCTTGTGGCTTTAAGAAACAGATTCCTTCACTGGCTGTTACTAGGCAACCACAACATTCCAGGCTTGAGCTTTCTGTGAGTAAAAGGGAGGAGGAGGGCCTTTTCCAATGTGGTTTCCTCCTTTGAGAGAGGACTGATTGGGGCCAGGCCTGAGGCTAGGGTTGCTGGCTCCAGATTGGGAAATTCCTGGAGATTTTAGGGTGGAGTTTAGGCAGGACAGGGTTTGGGAGGGGAGGGGTCTCAGTCAGATATGATGCCACAGAGTCCACCCTCCAAAGTAACCATTTTCTCCAGGGGGACAGATTTCTATCATCTGTAGATCAGTTGTAATTCCAGGAGATACCCAGGTCCCACCTGGAGGTTAGCAACCCTAGGCATGGCAGCAACCACCGGGTGATTTGAAACCAGCCAGTTTGCAAGACTCAACTTGGTCTAGCTGCTTGCTACTTTTCAACAGCAAGCACACTCTGAAAGTGGTGGAGCTGTTAGAACTTCAGAGTAGGGTCTGGGAGACCCAGGTTCAAATCCTCATCTTGCTGTGAAAGCTCACAGGGAAAGGAGAGAGGATATGAGAGTTGCCAGGAGAAGGGTAAGAGGAAACAGGGAAGGTGGGGGGATTAGGGTTGCCAACCTCCAGGTACTATCCGAAATACCTGGATACCCACCGTTTCCCAAAAAGCATCTCTTTTGGGATCATTGTACCTTGTATAGGACTCAATGAAATAGAAATATATACTTAGAAGAACCAATTACTGTGTTGCAAAGAGACTGCACTAAAATTTGTGCTATATATATTGTATATATTTTCAAGTGTTTTTCACTCTGTTCTGTTATTGTCATTTATGTGTAAGCACCAATAAGATTTTTTGCTACTTTTGTATGGAAAGACTCGGTTGCAGTTTTTTCTAACCTCCAGGTACTAGCTGGAGATCTCCAGCCAATAGATATCTGTTCACCTGGAGAAAATGACCACTTTGGCAATTTGACTCTATGGCATTGAAGTCCTTCCCTTCCCCAAACTCCGTCCCCAAAACCTCCCACTGGTAGAGAACAGGGACCTGGCAACCCTAAGGGGGATACAGGGGAAAGTGAGGTGTCCCCCACAAGTCCTTGAGGGTGCCCAACCATGCAAGTGAGCCTGGCCCAGTGTCTGGTACCATACAGCTGGGCCATAGCTTTCCTAGGTAGAGGCTGATGGGGGGTGCTCAAGATGGTGGGCAGATAAGGGTAGGTTGGCTGTTGGGTAGGAAGGAGAGAAGAACAGACAAAGGGGAGAGGTTATGGGGGCTTTCAGGGAAGGGAAAGAGGATATAGTGGGGGGTGGGAAATGAGATGCCCCCTCGTAAGTCCTTGCGGGTTCCCTCTTCTGTTAGAATTTCCTTAACTTCCACCCTAATCTCTAAATTCAAGGTCAAACTAGGTGGGGAAGATGCCTGATGAGGATCTCTCGCTTTCCCTTTGAAACTAATTCGCTGCCCCGCATGATTGCTTTGAAGATGAAGGAAGTGGTAGGGAGAGAAAGACAAAAGGTGTTTTCTGCTACACCATTTCCTGGATGTGAGCAGCCCTCTCAATTTGTGTGCGGAAGAGAGGGGAGAGTTACATATCAGTAGCCTACAGTGCTTAGTAAAAATGCATAAAAGGACCGGTTAGCCAGAACTCAAAAACATACCAGGTGATTCATTATTAAGTGTTTACATAAGACAGAGTGATTTCCCCATCATCAGATGTATGTTTTCCCCTCTGTATGTTTCTATGAAGATAAACGGTCCTTCAGGCAACAGCTGCTTCCTTGCCACTCACAAATGCAAATTAGGATCTTGTTGGCCTAGACAGCCCTGCCCTAGGGATGAGCACTAGGGATGAGTAAACGTGTTGTATCCATTTAGGTCTTTTATGCATGGCTGCTTCCTTTGCCATCACCCCTCCGACAATGAGTCTTTGTTTTGATTATACATGCCGTTTCCGACCGTCAGAGGTCACCTCGTTCTCCCCCTGCGTTTCCCCACATTTTGCCCGCGTTTTCAGGGACCCGTTTTTGCTCAAATTTGAAAACGAGGGCAAAAAGCAGGGAAATGCAGGGGGAGAGCGAGGCAACCTCTAATGGTCAGAAATGGCATGCGTAATCAACACAAAGATCCGAAGTCGTCGGAGGGGAGACCGCGAGGGAAACAGCCATGCATAAAAGGCCTTACATTTTGGTCAATATTTTGGGCTCTCTCCTTTTCCCTGTAAACTTTGCAGTTTTCTTTGTATTGTGTACACATGTACAGTTTAAATGCAGAATTCAAAGGTACAATGTACGTCACTTGTACACATAAATCCATAGTGTATCATGCTGGTTTATTGTTGCACAGATAGTGCTGAAGCGTGTGCTTAAAGCCCTCAGTGCGCCGAAACAGCAAACGGAACAGAAGTAAAGAATTCCAGGCTTGATTTGCAGAAAGAAGACATTTAATCAAAATAGGGATTTGGGGGGTCAGAACAGCAGAGATGAGAAATTCAGCATTTTCCCCAATTCCCTTTTTGTAGAATATCGGCCATGGGTTTGACTGGCATGGTTATGGTAAGCAAGCCAGGCATTTCTGCAAATGCCGCCAGATCTGCAACCTAGAGGAAAAAAGGAAGAGAGAAACCTAGAACACCAAAAGCAGGTTTCTGCCCCCCCCCTTGTTGTTTCGAAACAAATAACTCCCTTATTTCTAGTCATCCCACCAAATCACAGCACCTTAGTGCAGGGGAGTTATCCATACAGTCAATTCCAGGAAACCATGACCACTAAAACACAGGCTTCCCTTGATGAGCTATGCTCCTCCTAATCTTGGGGCTGACTAGCATTCCTTGTACGGAGCTATTCCCGTTGTTTGGCCAAGTGACAGAGGATTTGTTTGGCAAATCTAGGCACTTTTCCAGGTACGTCAAACAATGGTTCCAATCACATTGTCTCTCAAATGTAAGTTCTGAAAAGCTCTCGCTACTCTTGACAGTGTCATAGCAGAAAAACAAGCCCTTAAATGAAGGGTGGGCTAAAGGTAGACTGTGATTTAATGGTAGATCCTGGGCTGGGTAAAGGAAGCTTTCCTAAAGCTGGTGACCCAGGAACCACAGGGAGCCCTCATTAGCCGGTGCTCCTTGGATTTAATGCAGTTCTGAGGCCCACCGTAGCCCTCTCCCTTCATCCTGTTTTTCCAGGAAGCTCCCACCCCTGCAAGCCCCCATCACTAAGGAAACCAGTCTGTTTCTCTCCCCTCCCAGCCCCATGGCAGCCATTATTCTCCAATTAAGCTGTAAATAAAATTCTATACAAATTGCCATTTCAAAACTGTAAAAAGAGAGGGTTAATCACTGTTCTCAGTCCCAGTGTCCCTTGTGCATAAAATGTATTTATTCATTTACTTCATTTATAGCCTGCCTTTCCCACTAAGGCCGTTAACGCATGGTCATTTTGTCTTGCGATTCTCCCTCTTATGCCTCATGCTTTTCTATCCCACGATCCAAAAATTAAACGCATGGTGAACTCTATCCTGCATCAATCCCACAAAAGATCAGGGAGGCAAGATAGTAGGGGAGTACTCGTCATTCTCGTCAGGGCTTTGCGATTGGCTGATGCAGGTAAAGGGCTGACCTAACAACGAGAGTTTTTTTAAATACATTTTTTGATGGGATGCCAGTATACCATCGTTTCAACATTAAACACTCTTTTTTAAAGCAAGCAGGGTTTTAGACTTCCTCCCCCCCCCCTTTGCAAAATAAAAACAGCCTGGCGCCATGACTTTCAGGGCCCAGAGAGGCGAACGAGCAGGCGGGCGCAGGTGACCCTGGCCGGTGAATGAGCTCCGATGGCGGGAAGGTGGGGAGGCCTTCTCTCGCTCCTGCGTCGTGTGCCCCTTCTCCCCAGCCTCTGCAGCAGCAGAGGGTTGTGTGTGACAGAGTGTATAGGGGAGCAATGGCAGAGCTCCCAGCCACAGTGCTTTACTTCTGTTTTTCTTGTTGCTGCTGTGTCTTATCAAAAACTGCAGCACCACCCGCCTGCCATTCCAATAAATTGGTATCCCAACATACCAGCCCAAAAAATCATTTCAAATAAAAAAAAGGAATGAAGGAGCACTCCAGAGATGTACGGCCATTCTGTGCAGTGGGGGACATTTTCCAGAGTTCTACCGAAAGGGAAGTGGGAGGCGGAGGGGGAAAGTGGAATGGGGGAGAGTTGGAAGGAAGGGGAGTTGACCCAAGTGCTGAAACGCACAAGCAAGCACTCACAATTGCAGCAATTATTTATTTAAAATCGGGAGAAAACTGGGACTGGAAAACCAGGGGAAGTTTCGCAATGGAAATGGGTTGGTCCCACACGCATGACATAACCATGCATTTAGACAACGGAGATTTGCTATATTCTGGGGAGAATCGCAAGACAAAACAGCCATGTGTAACGCTCTAAGACTCAAGGCAGATGACTGACTGACTGACTGTCTGTCTATCTATCTATGGTAGTATTTTGTTTGAATGTGTTTATTTATTTTGTTTTTCAAATTTATATCCCATCTCTCCCACAGCAAATGCTGCTTGAGACAGCTAACATCAATATAGAACACAATTTAAATAAATACCATATGACAGCTTCATGTGAGGGCTATCTGGCTGCGACATCCTTCACCCCATTGATCGCCAGGGTTGATTCAGCTGATCTGGCTGGCTAGGCGGGTGTCCCCTACCTCCCTCACCGCTCCATGTGCGTCCCTCCAGAAGCTGTGCGCTCGGTGGAAGAGGATGACCATCCCAGATAGAAGGAGTACCATATGACAGCTAATATAATTTAAAACCAATATAAATAAATAAATCAAAAATTGGAAGCCAAAAACGATAGCAACAAAAGGGGAGAAATAACTAGAGCTGAACAGAAATTATAGTCTCCCTGGATTTAGGGTGTAGTGGTTAAGGTGTCGGACTAGAATCTGGGAAACCCAGGTTCGAATCCCCACACTGCCATGGAAACTTGCTGGGTGACCTTGGGCTGGTCGCACACTCTCAACCTCGACCCTGGCAAATATTTGGATAGGAGACCCCCAAGGAATAAAGAGGCATGATGCCAGGCAGGCAATGGCAAATCACTTCTGAATGTCTCTTACCTTGAAAACCCTATGGGGGTCACCATAAGTCAGCTTGATGGCAAAAAAAAAAGGTCAGAGTTTTTACGCACACACACACACACACACACACAAATCATTTGGATTAATTCAGTCTTTGTTCAGCTTATTCTGGCTCCAAAACTTCTTAACATCTGTATTTTCATGTAAACAAATTAAGCATCCACTTCCTAATACACCCCCCTTGCGATTAGTGTGTGTGCACATCGGGAGAAAAGCAACTTCTGTTGATGCATAAAGCTGATTTGTATTTTTAAACAAGCTATAGCATGCAGGTAGTTTGTGTGTGTGGGCGGGGAAGGGGGTGTAAAACCTGTCTTATTCCATGTTTTAGTTCAGAGATTTGAAGCACTTTTGTCCAGTAGGGCTCCAATATGGACAAAGACTGAACAGGGAGGGAAATGCTGCAAGTATTGGGCATAGTGAGGTCAGGTGCACATGTGTTTGCGTGGAGGATTTAGATTGCATTTTAAAAAACCCCAGACTTTCCCCTTACCTGTTGTGTAAATATTCCAGGAAAGGAGACAGAAGCCAATTCATAAGTCCTCTGCCAGTTCATGCTTGCCAGTGCCTGTTGTTGTAAGAGAGAATTTTAATTGCACACAGGACAGGGAAGCTTTCCAGTCTATGCCTGAAATTTGGGATGGAGGATCTTTTGGGAAACGGGCAAAATTCCTGAGGATTCAGTTCCAGTGTGTGGGTGGGTAGGTGGGGGATGACAGAACACAAAGGTGTTCCCCACTGAAAGCAAAGCTATCAGATTGATTTCCTGTTACAACCAGCTTTGAATCTGACATTAAACAAATCCCATTCAAGTTTTTAAAATCACATATCATCTTAATCCAAATGATTTGTGGGTGTGGGTGTGGGTGTGTGTGTGTAAAAACTCAGACAGACATCTGCCTTGAGTCTTAGAGCATTAACACATGGCTGTTTTGTCTTGCGATTCTCCCCAGAATATAGCAAATCTCCGTTGTCTAAATGCATGGTTATGTCATGCGTGTGGGACCAACCCATTTCCATTGCGAAACTTCCCCTGGTTTTCCAGTCCCAGTTTTCTCCCGATTTTAAATAAATAATTGCTGCAATTGTGAGTGCTTGCTTGTGCGTTTCAGCACTTGGGTCAACTCCCCTTCCTTCCAACTCTCCCCCATTCCACTTTCCCCCTCCGTCTCCCACTTCCCTCTCGGTAAAACTCTGGAAAATGTCCCCCACTGCACAGAATGGCCGTACATCTCTGGAGTGCTCCTTCATTCCTTTTTTTTTTTTTTTAATGATTTTTTGGGCTGGTATGTTGGGATACCAATTTATTGGAATGGCAGGCTGCTGGTGCTGCAGTTTTTGATAAGACACAGCAGCAACAAGAAAAACAGAAGTAAAGCATTGTGGCTGGGAGCTCTGCCATTGCTCCCCTATACACTCTGTCACACACAACCCTCTGCTGCTGCAGAGGCTGGGGAGAAGGGGCACACGACGCAGGAGCGAGAGAAGGCCTCCCCACCTTCCCGCCATCGGAGCTCATTCACCGGCCAGGGTTACCCGTGCCCGCCTGCTCGTTCGCCTCTCTGGGCCCTGAAAGTCATGGCGCCAGGCTGTTTTTATTTTGCAAAGGGGGGGGGAGGAAGTCTAAAACCCTGCTTGCTTTCAAAAAGAGTGTTTAATGTTGAAACGATGGTATACTGGCATCCCATCAAAAAATGTATTTAAAAAAACTCTCGTTGTTAGGTCAGCCCTTTACCTGCATCAGCCAATCGCAAAGCCCTGACGAGAATGACGAGTACTCCCCTACTATCTTGCCTCCCTGATCTTTTGCGGGATTGATGCAGGATAGAGTTCACCATGCGTTTAATTTTTGGATCGTGGGATAGAAAAGCATGAGGCATAAGAGGGAGAATGGCAAGACAAAATGACCATGCGTTAACGGCCTTAGTGGGAAAGGCAGGCTATAAATGAAGTAAATGAATAAATACATTTTATGCACGAGGGACACTGGGACTGAGAACAGTGATTAACCCTCTCTTTTTACAGTTTTGAAATGGCAATTTGTATAGAATTCTTATTTACAGCTTAATTGGAGAATAATGGCTGCCATGGGGCTGGGAGGGGAGAGAAACAGACTGGTTTCCATAGCGACAGGGGCTTGCAGGGGTGGGAACTTCCTTGGGTTAATATCAACCCTAGGAAATGACATTGTGCTATTTTAATGTTTTTAAATATTTTTAACCTTTACATAGCGCTTTGAATAAATTATATTTTCAGTATTTTTATATATATAGATATATATGTGTGTGTTTGTTTTTTCTTTCCACCCAACCTTGGGTACCCACGTACAATAGCATGCCCCAGCTAGGCTCCCAACTCCAGGTTGAGAAATTCCTGGAGATTTGGGGAAGGAGCCTGGGGAGGGCGGGGTCTAGGGATGAGAAGGACTTCAGTGGGGCATGATGTCATAGAGCAGGGGTGTCAAACATAAGGCCTGCAGCCGGATCCAGCCCCTTGAGAGCCCAAATCCAGCCTGCAAGCCAGTCGAGGCAGCCACCCCCTCCAGTCCCAATCTGGGCTGGCGAGGCATGGCATGGCCCGACCAAGTTACATTTATGTCATACCTGGCCCTCGTAACAAATGAGTTCGACACCCAAGTCATACAGTGTACCCTCCAAAGCTGCCAATTTCTCCAGGGCAACTGTTCTCTGGAGTCTGAAGATCAGTTGTAATGCCAGGAGATCTCCAGGCCCCAACTGGAGGTTGGCAACCCTGGCCCCTGCATAAACAGAGAGCAACATAGCAATAGGTGGGTCCAAAGGTCCCCCATGGCCTGGAATCCCCCCCTTCCCCCTCACTTTCCCTTTATCTCATGAGTTCCACTGTAACCCTCAACAAGGTTCCCCAGTGTAGTGCTTGCGGACACCGTGGTACCACCAGTACTGGCTCTGGTGCCCGCCATTTTTCGGAGAGTGGGTGAGGCCATTGCAAGGCAGGGCTTGTTAATGGCTGCCTTCGTTCAGAAGAGTTTTCCATGGCTGCGATAGCAGCTGCAGCCACTGGGGAATCAGTAGGGTTGCCAACCTCCAGGTGGTGGCTGGAGATCTCCCCCTATTACAACTGATCTCCTGGAGACAGAGATCAATTCCCCTGGAGAAAATGGCCGCTTTGGTGATTGGACTCTATGGCATTGAAGTCCCTCCCCTCTCAAACCCCGCCCTCCTCAGGCTCCACCCCCAAATCTCCAGGTATTTCTGAACTCGGAGCTGACAACCCTGAGAATCAGGGGGAGGAATAAGCGGCTAGTATTGTCGTTTCATTTCCCCTTCTGCTTTATTTTGTTCCCCCTTCTCTTTCTATCTTCCTTCCCTTCCTGGGCTTTCCTTCATTTCTTTTTATTCCTCTTCTGTGATTCTTAGCAAAACAGGGTTGCCAGCTCCCCTACTCAGCTGCCTCCCCTAGCTTCCATTTCTGCTTGAAGTGTCAGCAGGAGAAACTTTTTTTAATGGCCATCAGGCCAATGCCATGACGTGAAAACCTGACAGTGACATCACACCTCTCTAGGAATCGCCGGAAACGCTATGGTAAAAAGTCACTTCTGGAGAAAACTCTCATGGAAGCCATTTTGCGGTGGCACACACTGTAGGGATTGTTGTAATTTAGAGTCATGTCCTTATAGGAATGTAGAGGATGGGACTTTACATATCCCTGCTGGCTAGGAGCTGCAGTCTGGAGGACTCAGAGCATTCAGGGAAAATGGAAGAACACTGTGGCCTCTTATGCATGGGCTGTTTCCATTGCCATCTCCCCCTGACTACCTCAGGGCTTTGTTTTCATTATGCATGTTTTCTCCAACCTTTAGAAGTCACCTCGCTCTCCCCTCGCATTTTCCCTGCATTTTCTGGATGCTGTTTTAGCCCGAGTTTAAAGTCTGCCTCAATCCCAATTGGAAAGCTGGTCCTGTGCATACTTGTCAACTCAGGTTTTTCTCCCCATGCCCATTCTCGCTGCTCCTTCCCATTATCATTCCCCTTATCCAACCCCTCCCCTCGAAGCCATCTAGGGAGAGGAGGCTGGAATAATCAAAAATGAACTATGTGGTTGCTGATTTGGTCGGTTTCACACCGAATGTTGGTCAGTTTCAGACCTTGGCTAGTGGAACAGTTTTTTTGTTTGTTTGCGAGTACAGGATTAGAGCTAGAACACTGAAATAATCACAACCTATGGGGCTGCTTATTTCTCCATTTAATGTTCTCTTCAACTCCCCCACCCCCCGACGGGGAGTTATTCAGCTACTTGACAGAGTTAAAATGAAATAATCCTGGGAGGGTGGGCTTTCTGGTGGACTCTGATCTGGAGAACTGGATTTGATTCCCCACTCCTTCACATGAGTGTGGGATGCTAATCTGGTGAACCGGGTTGGTTTCCCCACTCCTACACTTGAAGCCAGCTGAGTGACCTTGGGCTAGTCACAGCTCTCTCCGAGCTCTCTCAGCCCCACCTACCTCACAGGGTGTCTGTTGTGGGGAGGGGAAGGGAAGGTGATTGTAAGCTGGTTTGATTCTTCCTTAAGTGGTAGAGAAAGTCAGCATATAAAAACCAACTCTTCTTCTTCTTCTTCATGCACAAGTGCCTTTTTCCCACCTGTGATCTATCACTAGAGCACGTGCATGATCCAAAAAAGGGGAGGCAAGCCGCATAACAACGACAACATTGGTGACCTGCCCTACAATATGGCTCTGCAGGCAAAAGCCCTCCACAAGGGCTAAAACAGAGGAGCTGGCACAGAGCGGTGAATGCTGCACTAATTTGATGGTGATGTCCTTGAGGCAACTCAGAACATTTCCTACCATGGTAGGAACATTTCCCTGTGGTATACATTTCATCTGAACCTCAATTATTGTGGTTTTTAAATCATTTCCAAGCATCCTGGAGGAACCTGACTCTCTTCCAACTTCTTTCTGAATAGTCCTTTACTTTTTAGTAAAATCCCCTTTTTAAATCAAATGTGATTGTTTAGCACTTCAGTGTCCACTTTCCTTTGGCCTGCATGTTGAACCCAACAGTTTACAGGAATATAACATCTTAATCCAGGTGACTACAAAATATACCTCATGTAGCGCCAACACAGAATTTGAGATACATTAAACAAAATAACTTGGTAGGCACGGAAGGAGCAGCAGAACTTATTAAAAAGAAGCAGAACCAGCTTCCAGACAAAAGTTTCAGATTTTTCTAATTCATGATTTCAGATATTTCTAACAGAGCCAACTTAATCAAAGGACTGGCCAAAAAGAGAGAGCCAGCATGGTGTAGTGGTTAAGAGCGGTGGTTTAGAGTGGTGGACTCTAATCTGGAGAACCAGGTTTGATACCCACTCCTCCACATGAGCGGCGGAGGCTAATCTGGTGAACTGGATTTGTTTCCCCACTCCTATACATGAAGCCTGCTGGGTGACCTTGGAGGGGAAGGGGATTGTAAACCAGTTTGATTCTTCTTCCTTAAGTGGTACAGAAAGTCAGCATTTTAAAAAACCCAACTCTCCTCCTCCTCCTCCTTCATCTTCTTCAAAAAAGGTAAGTTTTTAATGCTGCCTAAAGGCCACAAAGGAGCCCCGTGGCGCAGAGTGGTAAGCTGCAGTACTGCAGTCCAAGCTCTGCTCACGACCTGAGTTCGATCCCGACGGAAGTTGGTTTCAGGTAGCTGGCTCAAGGTTGACTCAGCCTTCCATCCTTTTGAGGTCTGTAAAATTAGTACCCAGCTTGCTGAGAAAGAGCACAGGTTAGGGTTGCCAGGTCTCTCTTTGCCACCGGCAGAGCCTGAGGAGCGCAGGGTTAGGAGAGGGGCTTCAATGTCATAGAGTCCAATTGCCAAAGCAGCCATTTTCTCCAGGTGAACTGATAGAATTAGACAGAAGATTTTGGACGCCCCCCTCACTATGCACTTTATAGACAATAAACACAGTGAGAATGATATCCGGTTTTTTGTTATTTGGACTTATAAGGGTAATTTATTTGATCTTGAAAATGTACAAAAAAATTTATTACAGCAAGAAATGCGTTTTATATATTTATTCAAATCTTATTTTCCGTATGGGCTCAATAATGAAATGGACTTGTCTTGTTTTTTATAAACTTCTTATAAACTTCTTATAATTGTCTTTAGTTAGCTGTCTCCTTTAATAACGTTTCTACTGTGGAGCATTGTATAAATTAACTTCACCTGTAACCTCAGTATCCGACTTCGAACGGAGCAGCTTTGCAGCGCTGTTAAATTGTCTTGAGATTTTTGTAAACCCTATTAGAAAGGTATGTCAGGTCTTTGTTTTAATAGCAAAAGTGTATTTTAGCAACAGTAACAATCTATTTAAATTATTAAAAAAATATTTAAAATATTTAAAATTTAAAATGTATTTAAAATGTATCTGGAAGATTATATATATTATATATTATTATTGTTATATTTATCTAGGAGCCTTGTCTTCCGATATTAGAACGGTGTGCTGATGAAGCCACTTGCGCGGCAGTGAAAACGTTAAAGTTAATCCGGACTGCGTTTCACACAATCCATTTTTTTCCACCGTCCTTCTTATGGACTTTGCTTGTTGAAGCCTTTTGGACTTTAGTAAGAACTTCAGTGAAGATTGTTGAAGATTCCGTGAGACTCTTTGAGAGCCATGTATTTTTCCTGCTTGTAATGTTTGTTGTTTGTTCACTGTGCACTTTTTCACTGTACTAAACTTAGGTTGCCTTTACGTTGTGTTGGTACTTATTTTCTCCCAAATTCTATTAGTACCAAGTGCCTCTTTTCTCCAGTACCACCTGGAGGTTGGCAACCCTAGCACAAGTAGCTTTTGCTGAACATTCCTGCTGGAAACAGAAGGAAAAAATGAGATGCTTCACTGCAGCCGCTGGAAATTCAGCACGTAGCTTCTTGGAGAAGTGCCTTATTTGTAAACATGAACAGATGCATTTTGTACTTTAAAAAAATGTGTTCCCACAGAAAGTGCACGAAGATAGGAGTCTAGATCGGGAAGTCAATGGTAGGAGTGAAAGAAAGCGTGTTACATTTTAATTAAAGAATTATCCCATCACAAAGAGGTAATTTAGTTGGGGCTCGCCACCCACTCCTCGTATATTCATTTCAGAGATACTCATGGAAAAGAAGAGCGGCCCCATTCACTGGAAAAAGCCACTGTAGCTTAATACAAGGACTGTATATTCTAATGAAGGATGACACATGTAAGCATTTTCTTATGAGCTCACAATGGGTACCTTAGGGCTTTCTCATGCATTTGAAATTGGGACTTTTTATGGGTTTTTATCATTGTTGCTTTTATTTTTATAATGTTTTATTTGTATCGTAAGCTGCCCTGAGTTCTGCAAGGGAGAAAGGCAGCTGATAAATAATTTAATAATAATCACCACCACAACAACAACAACAATACACAAGCTTAGGATCTCATTGAAACTGTGCTGCAATCCCTGTAAAGCAGCTATATGTATAATATGTGCTTAGCATACCAGCAAAAATCCCACAAGCGCTACATATCTCTGGTGTACAAAATAGGCACACTTTGCATAAGTTGCAGGTACGGTTGCCAGCTCCGGGATGGGAAATACCTGGAGATTTTTGGTGCGGAGCCTGAGGAGGGCGGGGTTTGGAGAAGGGAGGGGCTTCAATGCCATAGAGTTCAATTGCCAAAGCGGTCATTTTCTCCAGGGGAACTGATTTCTATCGCCTGGAGATCAGTTGTAATAGCGGTAGATCTCCACCTAGGCTTGCCAGGCCCCGTAGCTCCACCAGCGGGAGCTTTCCATGGCCGTGGCTGCCGCGTGCGATCTGCACGCTCGCCTGGCAAGACGCATGTGCGCACCCCACACAGTGCGCCTACATCACTTATGGGTTTACCCGGAAGCAACGCGGACTCTCTAGCGATCTCGGCCAAAACTCTATAGTTTCCACAGAGTTTTATCCAAGATTGTTAGAGCATCCATGTCACTTTCGGGTTTACTCGAAAGTGATGTGTGTGTGCATGTACGCAGTGCCTGCTGGTTATCAGCTGGCCGGCAGGCAGCTCAGTGGATCAGCGGGATTTTACCCACCACCACCGGGCACTTGGCAACCCTATCTCCAGCCACCACCTGGACGTTGGCAACCCTAGTTGCAGCACAGTTTGGATTAAACAAAGAACCTATACAAAGTCTCATGGGGTGACTTTTGCCCCATGAACCATATAAATCTCAGGCCTAAAGCACTTTGGGCTAGAATAGTCAGATCTCCCACTATGCTAGGAGGCCTCCTGCTGTTCTTCTCTGTTGTCTGCCACCACTTCATGCAGAAGCAGCAGGAGAAAAATCACGAAAAATATCACTGGTGGCCTTTTACCATTATGTAACTCTTGGGTACAACTCAGAAGTGACAATGGGTAGCTCTAGGAATTGCCAGAAACTCTATGGTGAAACCTAGCAACCCTGTTTGTGCCTTAAATAAACATGGTTCAAGGATCAGAGTGTTATTTTAAAAAAAAGCATCAGTGTGTAATTCTGGGACAGTGATATTCAGTGGCTCTGGAGCCAGCAGTGGCTCTTCTGAGCACTCTTTACCAGTGAGGCATCTGTCCCATGTTTCAGAAAAGTGAGCAAGGTAAGGCTACTGTATGTAGAAAACTTAGCACAGAGAAGTTCTAACTAGGGCTGTCCCCCAATTCGGGGGTTTTTCGGTTCGGATTGAACCGAACTCAAAAAAGGCGGGAAATCGGGGAGCCGAATTCGGTGAGTTCGGGGTGTTCGTGAATAAATTCAGTAAATTCGGCTTCCCGTTTTCTTGCTCTTTAAACAGATGTTTCCCCTCTCGCGCCTTCAGGGGGCTTCCCTGAAGGCGCGCAGGGGGCTCTTTTAACAGATCTGCGCCTCCCAGCTGGGAGGCGCAGATCTCTTTAAAGAGCCCCCCGTGCGCCTCCATGGAAGCCCCGTGAAGGCCCACGGGGGGCTCTTTAAACAGGCCCATGTACAGAAAGCATACCCTTTGTTAGGTGAAACAGGAAGGTGCAAATCATCAGTCCTGTCCATTTAGAATAACCTAACCCTATTTTTAACCTATCCTCCTCCTCTGCATCTAGCTTGGAAAAGAGTTCTGGGAACACAAAAGTCAGCTCGCTTCTTTTCAACATCTTGGTCCTAGCATAAGTGTTATGCCAATGTTTTTATTTGGATGAAGCAACACAGCTGCCTGCCATTGGTCTGTGTTTAAATGAGAGTCCTATTTCAAGAGATGAAGTGTGTTTGGGGAAAGTGCACTGTGTTTTGATCCATACTTAGGTTGGATCATGAGCTGGTGTTCTTAGAAGTAATTAAGATAGCATTTTATATGCTATTTTTTCCATGTCACGAGACTTTCCATCAGTGATTGACTGGGAGGCTTCAATTGCTCAGGAGCAAGCAGTGTGGCAGGTGCCATTCAGCACGGATCAGGACCACAGCGACGACGATGGGTGTAGGCTTACCGATCTCTTCCTCTCCAGCAAGGAACAGCCCCTGGACATTGTTACCAGATGTGGCCTGTACATTTGTATGTCAGACACATCCCCTGTGTGAATCCCAGATTAGAGCCAGAGTAACAAACACTAATAGCCAAGTGTAGGGAAGTGACTTAGATGTTAACACCTGGCTAGAAAGAAAGAAACAAGAAGAGCCCTGAGGCGCAGAGTGGTGAGCTGCAGAACTGCAGTCAAAAGCTCTGCTCACGACCTGAGTTCGATCCCGACAAAAGTCAGTTTCAGGTAGCTGGCTCAAGTTGACTCAGCCTTCCATCCTTCCGAGGTCGGTAAAATGAGTACCCAGCTTGCTGGGGGTAAAGTGTAGACAACTGGGGAAGGCACTGGCAAAACACCCCGTAAACATAGTCTGCCTAGTAAATGATTATTAATCCAGAATTTTATTAGCCTAATATTTCCTTTTATTATGTATCTGTGGTATCCTTGACATGTTTGTAATGGCCTATGGCTAAATGCAAATAAAACAATTCATTCAAATAGGCAGGGTATGTTCTTGTCGGCTAGCCTAGTAAACGTTGGGATGTGATGTCACCCCATGGGTCAGTAATGACCTGGAGTGCTTGCACAGGGGATTACCTTTACCTTTAGAAAGAAACATGTCAGAAGTTGAACTTAAACCTGCATTCTGAATTTTAGAAATCTATGACCAAAGAAGGCTGTCCTGGACAGCTCAATCTCGTCAGATCACAGAAGCTAAGCAAGGTTGACCCAGGTTAGTATTTGGATAGGAGACCACCAAGGAAGTTCAGGGTCCCTACACAGAGGCAGGCAATGGCAAAACACCTCTGAACATCTCTTGCCTTGAAAACCCCGTGAGAGGTCACCATAAACTGGCTGTCACTTGATGGCAAAAAACAACAACCAAGTGATAGGACTCCAGAAGACAAGGAACTCAGAGAATGTTTGAGTAGAATAAAGTATGTTCCCGCATTCGGAATAATATCGAGTACATACCACACCCCTATGTATAAAATGCTGACCATAACTGCAAAAATTCCCACAGACTCTCTTCAGAAAAATAAGTTGTGGGGGGAGAAAAGAAAGCAAGGCAACATCAGAGACTTTTTAGTCCACCGTGTCATCTGAGCAATGAGACTGGGTTAGAGCTGTTGGAAAAAAAAAAACGGTAAAATTCAGATTCGGCAAAATGTGGCCCGTTTTTATTCGGGAAATGCCGAAGACCAAACTCCCCCAATTCGGATCCGTGGAATTCGGCACTAAATTCGGAGTTCGCGAATAAATTCGGTCTTTTAAAGCCATTAAAAACACATTCATGCCTTTCCGCGGCTCCAGGGGGGGCATTTTTGGAGGTAGAGGTCCCACACTTTCAGTGTAGCTTGAGGGGACCCTTCTTGCAAGAACCCCCAAGTTTTGTGAAGATTGGGTCAGTGGGCCCCAAGTTATGGGGCCTAGTACTGCTCGGCTCAACCACCTACAAACGACCCAAGGAGGAGGTGGGGTGGTTGGCGTGCAGAGGGAGAGACTCACACGTGCGCACCGCCGCACGGACTGAACTCACTGGCCAGGCCACGGGCAGAAAAAAAAAGCAGAACGCAACCTCCCGCAGAGGCGAGGGGGCACAAACACAAACACACGGCAGAACTAGCAAAACCCTCCCCCTCAAGCCAGTACGGCTCAGCTCAACCACCTACAAACGACCCAAGGAGGAGGAGGGCCCAATACCATAGAGTCCACCTTCCAAAGTGGCCATTTTCTCCAGGTGAACTGATCTCTGTTGACAAGAGGTCAGTTGTAATAGTGGGAGATCTCCAGTCACCACCTGGCGGTTGGCAACCCTACTATAACTTGAACCAAAGAGAGGCCTAAAGCCTTAATGGTATTTAAATTAGACCAAAGAAACTACTGATGTTCTTAAAGGAATGCATTTGGAAGATAGGGATTTTTAATTACACTTGCAACTGAATTTCAAAAAGCAATCTGATTTGATTGGAATGTCTGCATTTTTATTTAATTTCTTCTTTCTGAGAAACAAACCAGAGCGTAATTATTTTTCCACTGGTTTATCTTATCTCATTCCAGCTCTCATCTCCTGCCATTTCCCCGCCATTAAAATAAAAAAAATTTCCCAGTGTTATTTTCGTGGCAATTGTGAGCCGATGGCTTTAAATGATGCGCATGTCAAAAGGAAGGCTCCCTTATACCATCAAACCATTATTCTAGCAAGGTCAATATTGTCTACTCTGACCAACAATGGCTCTGCAGAGGGCTCAGGTAGAGATCTATCATGGGGTTGCCACCCTCCAGGTGGTGGCTGGAGATCTCCTGCTATTACAACTGATCTCTAGGTGTCAGAGATTAGTTCCCCTGGAGAAAACAGCTGCTTTGGAAGGTGGACTCTATGGCATTATAGCCTTTGAAGTCCCTCTCCTCCCCAAATCCCCCCTCCTCAGGCCACCCCCCCCCCAAATCTCCAGGTATTTCCCAACCTGGAGCTGGCAACCCTATATCACCTGCTACCTGATCCTTTTAACTGGAAATGCTAGGGACGTCCTCTACAGTGCTCAGGGTTCCCACTTCTCCATTTTACCTTCACAACAACCTCGAGAGGCATATTGGGGTGAGAAAAAGATAGAATGACTGCCAGCGTGGTGTAGTGGTTAAGAGCAGTGGTTTGGAGCAGTGGACTCTAAACTGGAGAACCGGGTTTGATTCCCCACTCCTCCACATGAAGCCAGCTGGGTGACCTTGGGCTAGTCACAGGTTTCTTAGAGCTCTCTCAGCCCCACCTACCTCACAGGGTGTCTGTTGTGGGGAGGGGAAGGGAAGGTGATTGTAAGCCAGTTTTATTCTTCCTTCAGTGTAGAGAAAGCTGGCATATAAAAACCAACTCTTCTTCGTCGTCATCTTCATCATCATCACTCAGGGAGATTCATGCCAGGGTCAGAACTTGAATACGCCTCTCCTTAATCTAATAAAGGATAGCTCAGAGGAAGGGAAACTGAGGAGTTTCCTGTGGGAAGGATCAGATCAGAGGGTGAAGCAGGTAGCTAAATTCTGTGCTGCAATGTATAGGCTCCGTCAGACAAACCTGGGGCTTGGTAATTCAACTTAAAATGGAAAATGTATTAGTTCGAGGTTGGTTTAAATGGTATAAACTGTCTACGAATCATATATCCCATACTCTTAGTTACTGTATAGGTACTGTATAGTTACTGTATAGTCTCCAATTTTAGTTCTGTATCTGATATGAATGTTTTTAATGGCATTTGCCATATTAATAAATGAATCTATTGAATCTATTGAACTTGAATACACATCTTCCCTATCCTCATCTGACAGTCCTGACCCTGACACTACACTGGCTTTCATTGCAGTCTCTAACAATAAATTTGTGAACTATCCAGTTCAGAATAGTCAGAATAGTTTGTCAGAATAGTCACAAAGAAGGCTCCAATGATCTGTGACCCAAACAAGCATGCTGGCAGCCGTCCTGTGGCCCCGAAACATCCTGCTCAATTTTCTCACCCTTTCTACTCGAAGAGAAACATCTTCAGTCAAGGCTGGAAAGATCTATAATAGACACATCCTTTGAACTTCAGCTTTTTCCATGTCTGGTAGAGTCTTAGCTAGATAATTTGCAGTAAAGTAAATATTCAAACTCTGGGGCTGCAATTTATCGGCCAAGAACAGCAACATTAAGTTTCTAAGTCAGTTTGGGGTTGAAGAACCCTTAGCACCATCCAGTTCACAAGGCATCCGCAAATCACATCTACTCTGACCAACAATGGCTCTGCAGAGGGCTCAGGTAGAGATCTATCATGGGGTTTCCACTCTCCAGGTGGTGGCTGGAGATCTCCTGCTATTACAACTGATCTCTAGGTGTCAGAGATTAGTTCCCCTGGAGAAAACAGCTGCTTTGGAAGGTGGACTCTATGGCATTATAGCCTTTGAAGTCCCTCTCCTCCCCAAACCCCACCCTCCTCAGGCCACCACCACCCCAAATCTCCAGTATTTCCCAACCCAGAGCTGGCAACCCTATTCTGAGACGACACTTCCTGTTTCCAGAAAAGAAAATAATGTCATGGCACTAGGAATTTCAAACATCTCTATAGTAAAACTATAGAGTAAAACTATACAGATGTTTGAAATTTCTACAGTGGCATATTATTTCCTGTTCTGAAACAGGAAGTGATATGCAGGCATCAATTGAATAGATTATCCTACCCCCATTTGCCCCCCATACACACACACACCATTGAGCAAGGGCTGGGGACAGGGAGAATTGCCAAGAGGTTCCCCATCAGAATGGGGTTGCTAACCTCCAGGTGGTGGCGGGAGATCTCCCGCTATTAAAATTGGCCTCCAGGCAACAGAGATCAGTTCACCTGGAGAAAATGGCCTCCTCGTAGGAATGCCAGCCTCCAGATGGGAACTGGGGATCCCCCAGAATTACAGCTCATCTGTAGACTACAAAGGCCAGTTCCCATGGAGAAAATGGATGCTTTGGAGGGTGGACTCTGTGGCACTGTATCCTACTGAGGTCCCGGTCCTCCCCAGGCTCCATTCCCAAGTCTCCAGGAGTTTCCCAACCTGGATCTGGGCACCCCACCCTCTGCTGGCGGCAAGGGGAGACCTGGCAAACCTATTGCTTTGGAAGGTGGACTCTATGGCATTATTCCACATATAAGCCCCTCCTCACCCCAGACCCATCCCTCCTCAGGCTCCACCCCCCAAATCTCCAGGTATTTCCCAACCCAGAGTTGGCAACTCTCCACCAGAACCAGGTAAGTGGCAACCCTATGTGGAGCATCACACAGGCAATGGCAGTCTTGTGCCTCCCAAATGCACACTCTCTATTTTTGGTGCGATACCAAAGCAGGCACAGAGAAACAATTTTAGCTCCTCCCCCTCCGCACTAATTTCATATCTGCAGACTGTTCATGGAGCCACTATTGGCTCCACTGTATAACATGATTTTTACAACCAAGCCAATAGCAGCTCCACGATTTCACATCTGTTTATAGGATTGCAAGGTCCCTCTTTGCCACCGGCTGGAGGTTTTTGGGGTGGAGCCTGAGGGGGCGGGGTTTGGGGAGGGGAGGGACTTCAATGCCATAGAGTCCAATTGCCAAAGCGGCCATTTTCTCCAGGGAAACTGATCTCTGTCGGCTGGAGATCAGTTGTAATAGCAGGAGATCTCCAGCTAGTACCTGGAGGTTGTCGGCCCTATCTGTTTACATCTATGTGTTACAGATGTGAAAACAGCAGGGGGGCAGCCTAAAGCTGCTTTTCGCTGCTGATGCCAATTCAGTCCATTAAATGATCAACCTATGACAGAAATTTCGGTTGAATTCTCTTGTGGCTGTTAATGGCAGGGTCGGCGTCAACATATGCTGAGGTGGGGAAGCTTCCAGGGCCCATGGCTTCTGGTGGGGCCCACTGCCACTGACCCCCACCCAAGCACCTCTCTTGCCATCTGTTTGCATCCCCTTCCCTATCTGTCAGCTTTAAAGGCTCCAGCACCCACGCTCCCAGCTGCCCAACATTATTGAGGAAGGGCATTAGAGTTGCCAGGTCCCTCTTTGCCACTTGCGAGAGGTTTTTGGGGTGGAGCCTGAGGACGGCGGGGCTTGGGGAGAGGAGGGACTTCAATGCAATAGAGTCCAATGGCCAAAGCGGCCATTTTCTCCAGGTGAACTGATCTCTATCGCCTGGAGATCAGTTGTAATAGCAGGAGATCTCCAGCTAGTCCCTGGAGGCTGGCAACCCTATTTCCACTAGAAAAATTCTAGTGTCAGTTCACCCTGTCAGTTCACCTGGAGAAAAGAGCCGCTTTGGCAATTGGACTCTATAGCATTGAAGCCCCTCCCCTCCTCACATCCCACCCTCCTCAGGCTCCGCCACAAAAACCTCCCGCCGGTGGTGAAGAGGGACCTGGCAAGCCTACCACCAGGAGGGCTTGCAAACAGGAGGATGCATAGGCAGGTGGGGGGCACGCGAATAGGGGGGTGGGAGGCATGAGAGGGTCCCTGGTGGTGGGCAGATGGGGACCCCCACTACCTGGAACCAGCCCTGGTTAGTGGCCTAAGGTTTCTTCAATTGGGTGAGAAACATTCTTGGAAATAGCATTGCTACTCAGAATTTTGCATCATTCCCTGACATCTTAAACAGAGTCGGTCTTCCTTTCGGATCGGTGAGCACGCAGAACAGCCCCCACCTTGTACGAGCCAGGGGGTTGGGCTGTTAGGGAAAGCAAGGATGAGGACAGACTTGAGCCAGGGAATTTCTGGCTCGTGCCATTAGCTGCTATATTAGTCTTGCTCTGGAAGCAAGCAATAATTCTTAAGAATGCTGAAAATAGCTTGAAGGGAGAACGACACTTGCCTTGAAGCTCCATGATAATTATTTTTAAAACATGCACTTTCAATCTGCTTTTTGTCCCACTTTGGAAATTTTACTTGCTACTTTAAGTTTTCCCCAGCAGCTGCGGGAGGGGGGGATTTTCAGAGGAAAAATTGAGGGATGAGTCAGTGACGGGAGAATTTTTAGTTCTCCCTTGGGTTCTTGGAAATTGGAATTCCCCAGCCTGCTCTACTCACCAAAAGCAATGGCCAAAGGATAACAAAGATAACACAGATCATGCACACCAGTCACCTTTAGATAATCAGAAAACTCTTACATAGAACATAGACGTTATGATAGTGAACCAGACAGATTTATTAAGCTTACAAGAAAAATACAAAGCAAGGAAAGAAACAGTACTTAACTTTAATATTTAAGGCAGAATTTTAACAGACTCACATATACACAGACAAAACAGTTATCAGAGATCTCTGGATCACTCTAAGGAGAGATGGCTAGAGCCTAATTTCCTTCCCCAGAATGATAAGGAAACAGGGATCGCGCGAGACGTTTTATAGGCTAAACCATGGGAAAGAGATCATTACAATAGCCCTTTTCACAAACTTTCCAGAGATGGCCCTGTTCATGAATTGTAGCTGTGAAACTTTCTGTTCCTAATATGTTACTTAGTGTCACTGACAATTTGTCTGCTTGAGAAACCTGTAAATTCCCTTATTTAACAGGATAATTTTGTTGCTGGTTCAGAGGCTCTTTATGTCCCTGAAAGGAATTTGCAAGCACCTATTTTCTAGTAATGTAAGTTCTTCCAAGATCACAGGCCCTAGTTTGAAGATGGGGTCAGACTAGTAGCAGCAGAAGGCTAAAAGCCAGAGTCAGGCCTTAACTATAAGTTAAGGCCTATAAATGGTTCTTTCTTAACACAAATAACATTTAATACTAAAAATTTCCCACCACAGTCAGCAAGATGGTCTCTAACATAACATAAGAACATAAAGTAAGAAAGACCCTGCTGGATCAGACCAAGATCCATCAAGTCCTGCAGTCTGCTCAGACAGTGGCCAACCAGGTGCCTCTAGGAAGCATGCTCCTCTGATGATGGAGAGAATAGGCATGCATCATGACCAGTATCCATTTTGACTAGTAGCCACGGATAGCCCTCTCCTCCATGAACATGTCCACTCCCTTCTTAAAGCCTTCCAAGTTGGCAGCCATCACCACATCCTGGGATAGGGAGTTCCCCAATTTAACTATGCATTGGGTGAAGAGAAACTTCTTTTTATCTGTTTTGAATCTCTCAACCTCCAGCTGCAGCAGATGACCCCGCGTTCTAGTATTATGAGAGAGTGAGAAAAGCTTCTCCCTGTCCACTCTCTCCAAACCATGCATAATTTTATAGACTTCTATCATGTCTCCCCTTAACTGCCTTTCTCAGCTAAACAGCCCTCTCCCTGAGGGACAGGGTCTCTCTCCCTGAGCTGGCCTACCCATTTAAACTGCATTCCCAGCAGCTGCATTCTATACAATAAGAACATCTGTTAAAAGAGTCACAGAACTACGTGGAAAGAGTAGTTCTGCTCTGAGATAGTTTTTGCTCCCCATGGGGTCTACACATACTTCTCCCACTGATTGTATGTGGCTATTGTCATACAGATTTTGTGGGATTCTGAGATGATACCAAACCTCTTTAGCAGATGTGCAAGGAAGATACCCCAAGCGGCAGCCTCTGTTTTGGACAGCCTCAATCTGCAACCACGTGACAGTACGAAAGAAACACAGAACTCTGCCTTTCGTCAAAAGAATCAAATGCACACGTATAGGATGAGGGGAAATCTACCGTAACTAGGTACTAATGTGAAAAGGATCTTGGGATTGTGTCTATTGCAAGCTGAACCTGAGCCAGCAGTGTGGGGAAAAGGCCAAGGCAATTTTGAAAGGCATTGGTAGAAGTCAAACTATAGTTCCATTCTAGTCTGTGATGGTTGGACGTAATCTGGAACATAGTTTGGGGTGCTGCAGTTTAAGAAGGATGAAGACAAACAGGAAACCTACCCAGGCTCCATCCCCAGATCTTCAGGACTTTCCCAACTGGAGGCTGGCAACGCTATCAGGTCAGGAAAATGGCACAGGGGAGGCTTAAGACCCTTCTCCCTGCATGCTGCAGTCCTGATCAGAATCAGGCCCACATGTGCCTGGAAACTGATTTCCCAGTAGGTAACTCCTAGTACACATCCGATGTAAACATAATTTATTAATTTAAAACGTTCAGGAGCCACCTTTCTCCCTTGCAAAACTCAAGCAGCTTACAATATAAATAAAACAATTATAAAGACACAATAAAATCAATGTAAATAAACAACAAGGATAAAAACAACATAATTAGGACTGCCAATAAATTAAAAATTAAATTGGTTAAATGCAGTCTTAAATAAAACTGTCTTCAACTGCACTCCTGAAGATTGACAGTGAGGAGTCCAGACGCACCTCCCTGGGGAGGTTTTTCCATAATTGTGGGGCTGCCACTAGTAAGTTTTTTCTCATGTGCCCGCAAGATAGGGTTGCCAACCTTCAGGTAGTTACAATAATGAAAAACACCTGTGCCAATACTAACGTAGTTGTGGGAAATGGCGGCACGAGGGCTCTAGAAATATAACACCACACGGGGTAAGAGTAAAAACCAGAAATAAACTAAACAAATGGAAACATAAACAAGAAGTACACTATCAATAAAAAATCATAAAGGCACTTCTAAATATAAGACAACGTTTATGGCATAAAGCCAATATTCAGCAATAAATAAAGTGAAAAGCATTACATCATGCAATGAAACAAGCAAACATATAGCACAAGGCGCTCCAAAATGAATTCAATCCACAACGGGTACAAAGGTTTCCAGTCCAAAATATACAGTCCAATATCAAAAGTCCAAAGGAATTATGAGTAGAAAGGTCCAAGAAAGGCAGTCGAGGAAAAGAACCAACATAAAAGGGAGAACGTGTGGCTAGTCGTGGTATCACGTTTCAAAGGCTTTCTTCAGCTCCAACGTTGCTAACATTTACCAGCCCGTAGGCTACAGAATAATACAGTAGGTTCATGAGGACATGAGGACATATGCGCTGTTGAATTCCACATAGACGCATTCCCTAGGTATAGTTGTTTTTCCTTTCTATTCTCTTCTCTTCTGAATTCGTCATTTCCTTTCATATAAAATATTGCTATTACATGGGTTTTTAGCATGCTACATATGATGTTATTTATTTCACAGATGACGGTCATCTGAACCTACTGTATTATTCTGTAGCCTACGGGCTGGTAAATGTTAGCAACGTTGGAGCTGAAGAAAGCCTTTGAAACGTGATACCACAACTAGCCACACGTTCTCCCTTTTATGTTGGTTCTTTTCCTCGACTGCCTTTCTTGGACCTTTCTACTCATAATTCCTTTGGACTTTTGATATTGGACTGTATATTTTGGACTGGAAACCTTTGTACCCGTTGTGGATTGAATTCATTTTGGAGCGCCTTGTGCTATATGTTTGCTTGTTTCATTGCATGATGTAATGCTTTTCACTTTATTTATTGCTGAATATTGGCTTTATGCCATAAACGTTGTCTTATATTTAGAAGTGCCTTTATGATTTTTTATTGATAGTGTACTTCTTGTTTATGTTTCCATTTGTTTAGTTTATTTCTGGTTTTTACTCTTACCCCGTGTGGTGTTATATTTCTAGAACCTTCAGGTAGTAGCTGGAGATCTCCTGCTATTACAGCTGATCTCCAGCCAAATTGTGGCAGCCCTACCACCAGATGAGCTTCTTTGATTGGTGGGGCAGTTAGGAGGGCTTCTCCCTGCAATGATAATTCACGGGCAGGATGACCACAAGGATTTTGTAATTTGCGAATCGGCCCCTACATGCTCCAGCGTAACTCCAACATGTGATGGATAAGGTTGCCAGGTCCATCTTCGCCACCGGTGGGAGGTTTTGGGGCGGAGCCTGAGGAGGGCAGGGTTTGGGTAGGGGAGGGGAGGGGCTGCAATGCCATGGAGTCCAATTGCCCAAGTGGACATTTTCTCCAGGTGAACTGATCTGTATCGACTGGAGATCAGTTGTAACATCAGGCGATTTCCAGCTAGTACCTGGAGGTTGGCAACCCTAGTGATGGGGGGAGAAGGGAACCATATACTTAAGTTGGTGGGAGGTGGCAGTGTCATGAGTATGGGCACCCTAATAATAATCTTATTTATTTGCTCACAGACCATCAAATAGAGCGAATTTACCTAGCTGAATAGTATAGGGTAAAACAAGTACAGAATACAATTGTAATTAAAATGCTTAAAAATAGCAAAGGTTACAGAGGTACATAGCTAGTTAATATCAAACTATGAACACCCTATGCACATGGATCCATAGAAACCTTCCACCAGCCCCACCAATATTTCAAGACATGGCTCCCAGTTTGTAGGAAAAGCCTGCTGGTATTTTTGTTTAGAGAATAAGAGATTAAAAATTGAATAAAGACTCAAGGAAAACATCCCTCTTCAAGATGCAACAAGTCTAGGAGATTTAACGTGGACTTGCAGATGTGTTCATTAAAAATGTTATTCATCTGAAACGAACCAGTTTGTGGCCTTGCTGTTTTGCATTTCATCCAGCAGTATCTGTTTGTCACAAAGCGCTGTGGTTTCCTCCTCTGATCATCTCTGAACTTGTGGGAACCCCTGTGGGGCACCTACTAACGGGGGAAGGGGAGGAATGCAAAGGTATGCAAAATTTGAAGGCTGAAAAGGGCATAGATCACACGCATGACCCACATAGATTGAAATGAATGTCCAGAGAAGCAGTCTGAGGGGGGGAAAGATAGTACTTCAGTAATGCACGGGTGTAATGATAGCCAACCGTTAAATATCCTCAATTAGGTTACCGAAAAGTGCTCTGTATCCTGTACTTCCTGTCGTCCCATAGTGGGTTTTCATGCAAAAATAATTGCTTCCAGGAATTGAAATAATGAGAGCTCTAAATCATTTTCTTGAAGTAATTCTGTGTGAGGGAAATCTGTTAACCTTCTGTGAGCTAGGTAAAAAGTCAATTCATACCGGACCTGAATAGGATTCTCTGTTTCATGCCCTCTGGTAATACATCCAAGAGGAGCAAATGGCTTATTAAACAGCCCAATCCTACTTCAGACTTGGTTAGGGTTGCCAACCTCCAGGTACTAGCTGGAGATCTCCTGCTATTACAACTGATCTCCAGCCAATAGCAATCAGTTGCCCTAGAGAAAATGGCCTCTTTGGCAATTGGACTGTATAGCATTGAAGTCCCATCTTCCTCAGGCTCTGCCCCAAAAACCTCCTGCCGGTGGCAAAGAGGGACTTGGCAACCCTCGACGTGGTCAGGAGCAGATTGTCCTTCTCTGGTTCCTCTCTTCTCCCACAAAAGAAGCCAGTTTGAAAAGAGGAGGCCGAGTTGGGTAACGGGTTCCAGACAATTGAAGGGTAGGGGGTACAGCAGCCTGGCAGGTCTGGTTCTGCTTACAAGTGTCCCCTGTGTAGGGTTGCCAGATATCGGCTGGAGATCTCCTGCTATTTCAACTGATCTCCAGCAAATAGGGGTGAGTCAGCATTGTCTACTCAGACCAGCAGCAGCTCTCCAGGGTCTCAAGCAGGGGTATTTCACATCACCTACTTGCCTAGTCCCTTTAACTGGAAATGCCGGGGGTTGAACCTCGGTCCTTCTGCATGCCAAGCAGATGCTCTACCACTGAGCTACAGCCCTTCCCCAGTGTAGGTTCCTAGTGTAGGCTCCCAGTGGACTAGTGGGTCTGAACCAAGCAAAATCTGTGCTTCTACCAACACTGCAGGGGCCACTTAATCTGCTCTTGGCTGCCTGCAGCCCTCTGGAGCATCGTCCCACCGGGAACTGTTCCAGTAATTTAAAGGACCAGTCCACCCTGTGGTCAACGTCTGGATGGGAGACATCTGGAGAATCTCATACCAGCTGCTTTAAATGCCATTGTGGATAAACAAGTAGGGTATCAATAAATAAGGATATCATATGTAATCAAGACACTCTTGTTAGTAAACTGTCCACTTGTTATGGATATGGGGGGAAGGCATAAGGGAAGACTTAACACAGACATATATATCATTCAGTAACATAATTCTTTCGCAAACCCCCACCCCATGGCTGCTACCTATAGAATTATCAAGAGACAGAATATCTCCAGTATCTCATCTACCTTGACCCTAAATATCTCACTCTGTTTCCCTCCTTTTTCCAGCCTTCCCTAGGGAGGGCAACTTTGTTTTCCAAGTCACAGTAAAGAGCCCTTGGACTCAGCATTACCTAAATATCCCACCTGATTCACTGGGTCCATAGACTCCTGTTGATTAACTGTTCAGCACGCCCCACGCCTCTAGCGATGTATGCATCAGGCCAGTCACAGATTCAACACATGATCCATATGGACTTTCATAAAACATCAGAATCAGACCAAGGTCTATAAAGTCCAGCAGTCTTGTTCTAACACTGGCCAGCAGAAGGGTTCAGCCAGCGCTCCCTACTGAAAATGCTGGGAGATTTGGGGGGCAGTGACTGGGAAGGGTGAAGTTTGTGGAAGACGTGATATCATTTTTGATCGACGCTCTAGGACTTTCCCCTAATCTCGACAATAAAGACCATACGGACTATGGGAATTCCTAGAGCATTGCTATGGAGGCCATTTTTTATTCTACTCCTCAATTTCTTGAGGAGACTGGCACTAGGGAGAGGAAGTTCCCCAACAGGCCAAGGCAATTGGGAAGTCTTGGTAAGAGGACTGAGGTGTTTGGGGTCTCAGCAGACTTGTGCTTAGAATAGGCACTGTATCCTCTGAGGTGATCAATATACAAGACTGGATTTCCTCACAGTGCAATTTCAAACACACATGCAGACAGACACTTTTATTATGAAATGGTACAGTCTGTAGCAGTGTGATATTTTTAAACATGCAAGTTGAGTTCAAAGAATAGTTCAAGAATTAAGAATAAAGTTGGCATCTAGGTATAAAACACTTATTTTCAGCTCAGGCTTTTAACTAAACTAACTTTTTAAAATTAGGGTTTATTTAATAGTTTGTGTCTAGTGCGAGGAATATTTTATGAGTATAATTTTACACATTAAATGCCATTTTTATGCTCCAGCTAGGTTTTTAATCGTTTGTTAATTTTAATGGTTTTAAAATGCTTTTTATGATTTTATCATGTTTACTTTGTGAGCAGCTTAGCGAGGGGGGTTATACATTTTCTAAATAAATGAATATGCTGATTCAAATGTCTATACCTAGGTCCAGAATAAGTCCATATATATGCAGTCAGGTTTTTTTAAATCACTTTTTTAGAAAACATGTGTCCTGCTTTTCTGTTATAACACACAGAGTGGTGTGCCACAAGAAAATCCAAGCTAATTTTTAACAATAAAACTAAGTCATAAATAGGAACAAACAAGTGGGGGGGGGGCGCAAGAGACTCGAAGTGGGTGATTCCATATTCCCCCATTGCCGAGCCTGGTGCAGTTCCACCACCTATCATTGAGCCTTGCTGCCAACGTTTTCCTCCACCTCCACCTCAGCCAGGCCTGGAAGAGCTGCTGGGTCCAGAGTGGCTGGTGGCATCCTCCACCACCGCCGGGCCCAGAGCAGCCATCGGCGTCCACCCCAGGGCCAGGAGCAGCTACTAGCATCCACCTCTACCACCACCACTGGCCTGGAGCAGCTCCCTTCTCTACTGGTAAGTGCATTGTCTGTGCATGTGCAGACAACACAATCGTATGTGGGGGATTTAAACCCTCCTATATATTTTATTTTAGATTTTTCTGCAACTTGGGGAGTCCCCCAAGTTTGCAAGAAAATCTATTTAGCATTAGCATGGCCCCAATCTGCAGATTTAGGTATCTGCAGATGGGGGCCACACATTGCTATTAGATATATAACTTAATGAACTGGGACTGGCAGTAGACAGATGTAACACTGGTACACATGAAGCAATAGTAGCACTCAATTGATTTCTGGGCATAGTTCAAATGGTTGATTCCAATCCCAAAATGCCAGTGAATTTGGGATCGGGATACCTTATGGATCTTCCTCTGTTCAAAACACTTAAAAACAGCTCCCTTCTTAAAATTAGGGTTGGCAAGCCGTGCCTGGCAACAGAGGGGTTGGGGGCAGGAACATGGGGGACATCAGCTGCCTCTCTACATCACTTCCAGAGAAAACCCAGAAGTGACATATGAGAACTCTAGGAATTGCTGGAATCTTTATGGTAAAAGAGCAACATTATGTACTTATTTCCCCAATAAGTGACGTAGTGACACAGCTGACACTGACATTTTAAAAAAAATCTCACACAACCACTCGGAGCATAGCAGGCAAATAGAGCCATAGTTAGGGTTGCCAGGTCCCTCTTCGCAACCGGCGGGAGATTTTGGGGGTGGAGTCTGAGGAAGGCGGGGTTTGGGGAGGGACTTCAATGCCGTAGAGTCCAATTGCCAAAGCGGCCATTTTCTCCAGGTGAATTGATCTCTATCAGCTAGAAATCAGTTGTCATAGCAGGAGATCTCCAGTTACTGTTGTGATTGAGTAACACCGTTCAGACATCCAAAGTACACACATAGCCAAAGAAGCTGCTTGTCAGAGGCCCCAACCCCCCTCTTTAGCAGGCATATACACAAACACTCCAAAGGCTGGAATGTCCCCTCTCACATAAGGAGGAACAGCCTCCCACCCACCTATTCCTCCTGTTCTGATACTTTCGTGTCTCCGTGTAAGGGAGCAATAGAGTCCCATTGTCTATTGTAGCCATGCTCACACAGGCAGGGTAGAAACTATGACGTTGCAGTGACAAGCTACATCGGATGGTATTGGAATGTCAGTTGTCTATATAACCTCTTGTATTGCCCCTCCCTCTGTGTGACCAGACTGCAGAGCACATCGTCTGCCTTCTGGCTCGCCCGGTTATGACATAGTGGCCAATAAATCAAGCCATGACAGCTCAACCCAACCTCCTTGTCTTCATTTACTCCATTGGACTCTATGTAAATGAGGGGGACACATCAGTACCTGGAGGTTGGCAACCCTAGCCATAGTGGGAGGCCTGGTAGCCCTACTTAGAATCTTCCAAGGAAGCTCGGACTTCTCTGCATCTCCCAGCTTCTGAAATTAGCACTCTAGCTTCAAAGAGTAGGGCCTCCTTGGGGGCGGCCTCTTCCTTCCTAAGGAGGCCCAACAGGCTTGCTCATTCATGAACTTCAGAGAGTTCATAAAAGTTCATACGTTCCAACCTCTGTTGCTTAAATTAGTCTGCCAAAGATGTTATGGATGGAACAGTATTAGCTGGCAATGTTTGAGACAGCTGTCGGTGTATGCCAGCAATTGTTTGTTTAATGCATCTCTGTGTGGTTTTAAGGAGATGGTTTGGAGTCATTTGCAAGATACCTTGGGAGCATTTTGGACAAGTGGGAAGGACAAAAAGTTTAAATAAAGGGTGGTTCCCAGTATTGACTTCTTCCAGTTAATACAAGGGGGTTGCAGGTGTCTATGTATTTATTTAACTTATACTCCACACCCTCTCCCCACAGGGGAATGAGGGCTCCTTACAACACTTACAATGCAAATACAATACAAACCCAAATGAAAGCCATAAACAGAACAATAAAACCAATTAAAACACCAACTTAAGGAAAAAATAGCTCGGAGAATTAAAACAACTGACCAGCTCCCTGGTTCGTAACATTAACCAAAGTCTGCATGAAATAAAGCAGCCTTGCATGCCCTACAGAGTGTTGAAAGATCCCACAGGGCACAAACTTCCCCGGGGAGCAGATTCCACATAGAAGGGGCAACCAATGAAAACGCTCTTGCCCTGGTGGTTGATAAGTGGGCAATTCGTGGGCCAGGCACCTGTAGAAGGCCCTGAGATGATGATCTAAGGAGGTGAGGGAGTAGGGTTGCCAGGCCTCTCTTTGCTGCCGGTGGGAGGTTTTTGGGGTGGAACCTGAGAAGGGCAGGGTTTGGGGAGGGGAGGGACTTCAATGCCATAAAGTCCAATTGCCAAAGCGGCCGTTTTCTCCAGGGGAACTGATCTCTATCAGCTGGATATCAGTTGTAATAGCAGGAGATCTCCAGCTAGCACCTGGAAGTTGGCAATCCTATAGGGGAGTCATACTGGGAGAGATGGTCCCACAGGTACAATGGTCCCAGACCTAGGATTGCCAGGTGGGTGGTTTTGGCAGGCAATTGCCCACCAATTCACCAGGCTTCTCCGGAGTGGGATTTGCAACACAATTACATCACTTCCAGGGGTAATCTGTTCCCCCTTTAGGCTTTAGCTCTTTTTAATCTCCCTCCCCCCTTAGCTTTTTCTTCATTTCTTTTTGTTCCCCATTCTTTCTCCCTCTCCCCTCAGGTGTTCCTTCTGCTCTTTTTATCCCTCCTTCCTCCCCCCAGCTTTCCTTCATGTCTTTTTATTCCCCTTTTGCATTTGGCTCCACCTCCTGCAGCAGTCATTTGGGGGTGGCATTCACCACCCCCTCTTAAAACACCAAAGGTGCCTGCAGGCTCAAAAAGTCTGGGGACCCTTGCTGTAGAGGCTGCTAGTGCTCAGTGTAAGAATACATATTTCTTAAAGATGTGGGGAAGTCTTGCTGGGCAGGAGGAAATCTGCAAAAACACCGAGCTGAGTCACCACCACAAGAGGAAAAGGAAGAATAAGATGGCCAAGGGTTGTTATTTTTATTTGTTTTTTTTTTTTACAGATCTGTGTTGATTTATACAGGAAGATTCTAAGGGTGAATACAGATGAACATTATAAAATGGCCTCAACGCATATTTGCCCTGAATACCATCGCTTCAGAATGCAGGAAACGTGTTCAAAAGCCTTTTACCACATTTTACTGTACCTCTATGTGGGTGAGGTGGGTAGGGTTGCCAACCTCCAGGTACTAGCTGGAGATCTCCTGCTATTACATCTGATCTCCAGCCGATAGAGATCAGTTCACCTGGAGAAAATGGCCGCTTTGGCAATTGGACTCTATGGCATTGAAGTTTCTCCCTTCTCCAAACCCCACCCACCTCAGGCTCCGTCCCCAAAACCTCACACTGGTAGCAGAGACGGACCTGGCAACCCTAGATGTGGGGACCGTATGGTTGCCAGCTCTAGGTTGGGCAATTCCTGGAGATTTGTGGGGTGGAGTCTGGTAGGGTGGGGTTTGGGGAGGGACCTCACATGGGTATCATGCCATAGAGTCCACCCTCCAAAGCAGCCATTTTCTCCATAGGAACTGATCTCTGTCGTATGGAGTTCAGCTGTAATTCTGGGATATCTCCAGGCCCCACCTGGAGGTTGGCAGCCATAGGACAAGGCTGGCATCAGCACACTCTGAAGTGGGGTAGCTGCCAGGGCTATGGTTGCCAACCTCCAGGTACTAGCTGGAGATCTCCTTCTATTACAACTGATCTCCAGCCAACAGAGATCAGTTCACCTGATCTCTGAAGAATCACATGCGAGTATATGAAGCAACTGCATGAGCAGCTCCAAAGTGAAGCAAATAACTCCACCGCACACTATTTCAGCTCCGGAAAACAGCATTTGGGAAGGGGGAGGCAGGAACCCCTTCACCCCATGCCACAGTTCTGACCTGGATCTGGCCCCTGCAGTCCTTTCAAAATCCATTCCCCTCATATGCTGTTCGGCTGCAGGGAAAGCAAGTTTCCCTGAACCCAACGCATTGCAAAATGTAACTCCTCGTTCGGCTCTTAGCAAGCATACCTGTGCCCATTTCTGTGGGTTCTAAATTACTGCAATTGAAACAGAAAAGGCTGGAGCTGCCGCTGAGGCCTGGGCAAACGCATGCTAGGCAAGCAAGCCCCAACACACACCTTGACGTTAGCATCAGACAGTGCCATAATGTCAAAGCGAGGCTCGGTTGAGCAACTTCCTCTCACCTCGTAGTGGTGGAACTGGGCAGCTCCTTGCTTGATCCTATCTTGTGAGGACTAAACTCCTCCCTAGCCAATGCAACTAGGGAGGGGCCTGTGTGGTCTGGATTCCTTTTTAAGTGGAGCTAGCTGCTCCGGAGAGCTGCTTTCACAAGCAGGTAGTTAGATCTGAGGCTGAGCAAGCAACAAGTCTTTGTTGTGTGTGAATCTGCCCCTGAAACTGCAAGTGTTTCTCTGCATCAGCATTTCTCTGCTTCTTTCCTGGACATCCGACAGGAGACACACGTGCTTCCCTCCTCATACGAGGAGGAAGTGATCTGCATGGGAAAGAAGTAACTTCTATTCCAAGAGTGTTGTTATTCACACACCCAAAAAAGATCGAGTCTGTTCTGCAGCCAAAACCTTGGCGGATTTCTGAAGAAAATGTTTTGCATAAGACCATGATTGTCTCCTCCTTTTGAAAACAGCAAGAAGCGTCTAACTGCCACTTGGCAGGTAAGTTACTCTGGTGTTTAAATTCCAGCAAAGTATATTTATATTAATATATTCAGAGCGTGGTCTTTTAAAAGCTTTGCAGCTGGGAAATAACCCGCAGGGCAATTAGGTCCGCTGGAGTCTCTGCTCTGTTTTTGCAACCTGCAATCACAGCTATAAATTCTTCCAGTCAAGTTAATTTTTCCAGTGTACAGCTTGTAATAATGCAATCTGCACATGGTGCGTGGTCTAGCAGAAATATGTTGGCACCAAAAAAAAAAATCCATGCTACAGCTTTCTCCAACCTTGTTACTGATTCCTGTCATCTCTAACTAAGCAGAGCAGGACACAGTTGTGTTATCAAATCCAGTATTTCTTCGTTTTCTGTCATGAAGACAGACAATTAAAATATCATTTATTGGGCTCTTCTTCTTGGTAGAAGAATCTGGTTATTGTGGTACGTTCATGTCCATAGAGCCATGGCTGTGTAATGCAACACGGTCAACGGCTTCTCAGTTTGCAGGGTCGACCGGCCAACCATTTGCTTCTTCATTGGATAATAGCCCAGGAGGACCAGTTGGTGTTTCATCAATGGGGAACGAATGGTTAGGAGATGGTGTCTTGATAGCTGGGCAGCTCTCTGTATTACTAAAGGGATAGATAATAGCCCTCCAATAGAGCGACAGCAAAAACAGCTTTGACAGTTCTTTAATTTGAGAAGCAAAGGGAGAAGCATAGAAATAGAGGGGAGAATTGACTGAAGGTGAGACACCTTAGGGTAACAGCGTTTCCCTCTGGGGGACCTCATATGGGTTATTCTGCTGCCTTGTAGGAGTGCTTGTTTGCCTCCACGTAGACTGTACTTGTAAATCTGTCAATAAAGCAAATATTATAAAGCCATTGTAAATCTCCAGTGCATTCTCATCCAAAGGAATCCAAATCTGGTAGCATTGCCTCTGGTAGCATTTTCCTTAGCCTTCCCTTTCTCCCTTTCCTTTCTTTCTTGCTTTGAATGAGATTTAAGAAGTTTGCTGATGTACACAATGATTCTGCCACATTTCTGCTGACTTCAACTCACAGATTTTTAAAAAATGGGATTTAAGAGAATTTAACATTGCTGACTACAGAGCCAGCGTGGTGTAGTGGTTAAGAGTGGTGGACTCTAATATGGAGAACTGGGTTCGATTCCCCCTCCTCCACATGAAGCCTGCTGGGTGACCTTGGGCCAGTCGCAGTTCTCTCTGAACTCTCTCGGCCCATGCGGAGGCAGGCAATGGCAAACCACCTCCGAACGTTTCTTGCCTTGAAAACCCTACAGAATTGCCATAAGTCAGCTGTGACTTGACGGCACTTTCTAACAACCTGTCTAACACAGGTGACCGCAGAGCCAGTGTGGCTAGAGTGTTGGATTTGGACAGGGGAAATGTGAGTTCAAATCTCATGTCAATTATTTAGTTCAGTTTACAGTCTCAACTGAACCTATCCCACAGGGGTGTTTGGATGATGGCAGGTGGGGAGTAAGTAATTTCCTTAGAAGGACGAGAGGCTGCAAATGTGATCACTTAATTTGAGAGATTAGATTGGTCTGGTGCAATAAATATCTACAGATCTGTGGCACCATTTTTTAAAAAAAATCTGACATTTTATCTGTCACAATTTGTATCGCACCTCTCCCCTAAGGAAGTTCGCACATGATTCCCCTCACATGTTGTTCTCACAACCACTCTTTGATGCAGATTAGGCTGAGAAAGGTGACTGGCCTCACATTAGAAGAAGAAGAAGAGTTGGTTTTTATATGCCGACTTAGGGGAGACTCAAACCAGCTTACAATCGCCTTCCCTTCCCCTCCCCACAACAGACACCCGGTGAGGGAGGTGGGGCTGAGAGAGCTGTGACTAGCCCAAGGTCCCCCAGCTGGCTTCGTGTGTAGGAGTGGGGAAAGAAATCAGTTCATTAGATCAGCCTCCGCTGCTCACGTGGAGGAGTGGGGAGTCAAGCCCGGTTCTCCAGATCAGAGTCCACCGCTCCAGACCACCGCTCTTCACCACTACACCACGCTGGCTCTCAGTTACATTACTCACTGGCTCTCAGTTACATTACTCACTTATGGCCGTGAGAGGTTTTCACTGGATCTCCCTATTCCTATTGCACCCGTCCCCCTACATCTGAGTGGCCAGAATGTCCAGAGATGACAACGTTTGGTGGTGGTGGGGTTTGGAACTGATAGCAGGGGTGATGTCAAGTGTCTTTGCAATATTTACTCGCAAAAAGAACATCAGTGGTAGCAGAATAACCCCCTTACAAGACTGCAGATTCATTATCCCTCATCTGAGAGAGAGCAAGAGAACGTCTAAGGGGCTTCACCTTCAGCCACTTCACAGCTCTCACAGAGATCCAGCATGGTGAAGAACAGTGGTTTGGAGTGGTGGACTCTGATCTGGAGAACCGGGTTTGATTCCCCACTCCTCCACCTGAGCGGCAGAGGCTAATCTGGTGAACTGGATTTGTTTCCCCGCTCCGACACATGAAGCCAGCTGGGTGAGCTTGGGCTAGTCACACTCTCTCAGCCCCACCTACCTCACAGGGTGTCTGTGGTGGGGAGGGGAAGAGAAGGGGATTGAAAGCCTGTTTGATTCTTCCTTAAGTGTTGGAGAAAGTCGGCATATAAAACCAACTGGTGTAGTGGTTAAGGGTGGTGGTTTGGAGCGGTGGACTCTGATCTGGAGAACCGGGTTTGATTCCCCACTCCTCCACATGAGTGGCGGATGCTAATCTGGTGAACTGGATTTGTTTCCCCACTCCTACACATGAAGTGAGCTGGGTGACCTTGGGCTAGTCACACACTCTCAGCCCCACTTACCTCACAGGGTGTCTGTTGTGGGGGGGAAAGGGAAAGCAATTGTAAGCCAGTTTGAGTCTCCCTTAAGTGGTAGAGAAAGTCGGCATATAAAAACCAACTCTTCTCCTCCTCCTCCTCACTGTTCCAAACACAAACCGTCCTTTCGACATGCACATCTATTGCCCTCCCCTCAGTTTGAGGCGGGTGGGAATGCCATTTTCTCCAAACTATGACTTGGACAAGATCTTGAGAAATCTCCTGACATCTCGAGAAACATTTACAGCCCTTCAGGAATATTAACGTTCTTTATCACAGACTCCAGTAACAGTTCCATGCATAGCAATCTCATGATACAAGCATGCTTCAAAGATATTGCGGGTTCGGTTCCAGACTACCGCAATAAAGTGAATGACTCAATAAAGCGAGTCATGCAAATTTCTTGGTTGACACAAAAACACAAAGTGAGCACATGCTGTTGGGGAAATGGTGCCAATAGACTTGCTCGAAAGCGCAATATCTGTGAATTGCAATGAAGCAAAGCGCAATAAAACGAGGTGTGCCTGTATATTCACCAGTTTACAAATTTCTATAATTTTCTCCCACATTTCAGCAGAAGTCCAAGGGCCGGGCTGCCACCAACCCATCTCACACCTCCCAGTTAGTCAAAGAGGAGGAAAAGCATAGCATCACTATGTACTTTGTGCCACCTCTCTGGATGCCAGTTGTGAGGGGGAGACCATATACTGACTGAGTACAGTGACCCGATATTGTGTGTCTTGTTTCACTGGACATTACTGGGGAGCCGCAGGAGGTGAGGCTGGGGATTGGGCCCTCCCCACATTTACAAGGTTGCCAGGTCATTCTTTGCCACAGGTGGGAGGTTTGGGGGTGGAGCCTGAGGAGGGTGGGGTTTGGGGAGGGACTTCAATGCCATAGTGTTGAATTGCCAAAGCGGCTATTTTCTCCAGGTGAACGGATCTCTGTCGGCTAGAGATCAGTTGTAATAGCAGGAGATCTCCAGCTAGTACCTGGAGGTTGGCAACCCTACACATTTATGATGATGGCCTTACAACCGATTAGAAAAACACATTCAATTAATAGGGAAACTTCCTTATGGCTTTTCAAAAGAACATGCCCTGAACTGGATGGCCCAGGCCAGCCCAGTCTAATCAGATCTCAGGAGCTAAACAGGAGTACTAAGAGGTTAGTACTTGGATGATGGGAGACTACCAAGGAATACCAGGGTTGCTGTGCAGAGGCAGGCAGTGCCAGACCACCTCTGTTTGTCTCTTGCCTTGAAAACCCCACGAGGGGGTCACTTTAAGTCAGCTGCGACCTGATGACACTTTCCACCACCACCCCTAGCCAGCATTGCAGTGCGTTTGCATAAATCCATGATTGTAATACTGTATACTGCTCCGACTGCCCCATCTCAAAAAGGACATCTTAGAAAAGAAAAAGTGCATAAAGGGAAACCAAAATGGTCCAGAGGTTTAAACACCTCCCACCGAGGAATGGGTAAAGAGTTTGGGGCTTTTTAGATAAAACAGATTGAGGTGGGCCATAACAGAATTCTGTTTGTTGAAGCATGCGTGGTGTGGAGAAAGTAGAGAGATTTTTCTCCCTCCCCCAATGTACTAGAATTTGGGGGCACCCAGTGAAGTGGATTCAGAACAGCAAAAGAGTATACTTCTTCCCACAACACATTATGTATTTATTTATTTGGAAAATTCATATGCTGGCTTTCCAGAGACCTCGTCGAGCTGGCTCACAATACAATAAAACTAACAGCATAAACATTATCCATTTTAAAAATAAGCCATAAAAACAAGTTAAAGACATAAAAACAGCATAAAACATCACTCAGGACCCTAAAATTATACAAATCAAACAGTCCTCAGGCTAGAAGCAGACCATAAAGCTCCTTAATAAAAGTCTGGGTAAGAAGAAATGTTTTGGCCTGGCATCTGAAAGACAGTAAGGAAAAGGCTAGGATAGTTCCTAGGTGACACCACTGAGAAAGTCATGTCTTTAGTCAGCACTCTCCTCACTTCTACAAGTGGAGACATAGAAAGCAGTACTTGGGAAGAGGATCTTAACTGGCAGGCTGGACAGTAGACCCCAATATGCCTTCTATGCACTGCAGAGTATGCTGTAGATAGCAGTTTCCCCCTTATGTGCACAAGGACCCCCATGTGGTTATTATAATCAATGTGCAAGCATCAGACACGCCGACATGGTGGGACCAGCAGGTGTATAAATGATCCCCTTTCATATATAGATTGTAACATCTGGCAAAATATGTGTGCAAGAAGGCATCTTAGATGTGACCCAGCCCCAGTTCAGCATTTTTAGCCACATGCTTGACACACCCATTCAAGATTATGGGAGTTCAGTGCTAGGCTGGATCTTGCCCCTCTTTGCTGACGTTTTAAATAGAGGAGTCATTCATATTGACTGTAGGCAATGCTTTCCCCCCCCCCACCCCGATAAGCTTTTCAGAACTTTGCAATCTACATGAACTACAGTCGAATCCTCTTTGCCCTTTCTAAGAATGGCCCTGCATCGGAGAGTGTCTTTGAGAAAAACATTTCTTACAAAAGAAGCCTATTTCTCTTTTCTTACACAGTGGCGACTGAATTTATACTCTGCAAGACTAGCAGATTCCCCTGAAGAAGCCTCTTGGGCGTAGGGAATTTTATTTGAGTCATAAAATATATTTTTACCTCTTTCGCACCACTGGCCTTGGCCTTATTTTTTGTCTCCTGTGACTGGTACGCAGGGTTGCCAACCTCCAGGTAATAGCTGGAGATCTGCTATTACAACTGATATCCAGCCGATAGAGATCAGATCACCTGGAGAAAATGGCCGCTTTGGCAATTGGACTCTATGGCATTGAAGTCCCTCCCCTCCCCAAACCCCACCCTCCTCAGGCTCCACCCCAAAAACCTCCCACCGATGGTGAAGAGGGACCTGGCAACCCTACTGGTTTTATTTCTCCTTACATAGTGATCAGCCAAATCAGTCTGGAAAGGAGAGAGGCTACAGGGGCTTGCAGGGAAGAGACAGAGGATGTAGTGAGGGAGGGGGCAATGAGATGCCCCCTGCAAGCCCTTGAGGGTCCCCCACTTGTAACAATCTATTCTTCTAACACCATGGCCTTGTGCCTACTAGAACAGGAGCAAAATGGGACCACCAGAAAGGGGGTCACGGGTTCTGCACGTTCCGTGGACTCCCTAGGCATGCAGAAAAATATCACTTGTAAATGTTTAAAGGGAGAGAAATAATGGGTTGGTGACGACTGGGCATGTTTGTTGCCCTCCACAGACCACAGAAAGTTGAGTGCCTGTTTAGGAAATAAAAGGAAAGCAGAGAGGGGAGGCGAAATGGGCCTGCCTCAAAGACTAAAGCTTATGGTATTCTGTGGGAGGGATTAGCTTTTATGGCACACATTTCTTGACCTTCATTTCTACACACACACCCAAGTCCAGACTGCTGTAAGCATTTAAAGACTTTGAATCATTTGAAGCCAAAAAGTACAGGTCTAGTGGCAAGAGTTAACATGCTCAGGCAGCTTCTGGGGGTCCCAGGAGAGCCTACTGTTGACGGAAATCTTCAGTTTCAAGTTGAGAGACACACCCAGGGCAGGAGGTGGGCAGAGCAATCCTGAAGAGGGGGGGTGAAAGGCTTCGGGCAACTTATGCCGGTGCCGGGGAGTGGCAAAGTAGCACCGTGCTCGGGTGCTGAAGGGAGGAGGAGGAGGAGGAGAAGAAGAAGAAGAGGTTTTTATTTGCTGACTTTCTCTACCTTTTAAGGAGAATCAAACTGGCGTACAAGCTCCTTCCTTTCCTCTCCCAACAACAGAAACCTTGTGAGGTAGGTGGGGCTGAGAGAATGGGACTAGCCCAAGGTCACCCAGCTGGCTTCATGTGGAGGAGTGAGGAAACCAACCTGGTTCACCAGATTAGAGTCCGCTGCTCATGTGGAGGAGTGGGGAATAGAACCCGGTTCTCCAGATTAGAGTCTGCCGCTCTTAACCACTACACCCCGCTGGCTCTCCACCGCAGCAGCAGCAGCCCCCACAGCAGCATTTTTCTGGTGCAAGGGCTCGTGCCAGTGCCAAAAAAGGCTTTCGGGGCGGGGGGGCTGACTTTAGTCAGCTCCCTAAACCCTTTCGGCCCGGAAACACCCCCTTTTGCAGACACGGGCTTGCGCCTGCAAAAACCATGGTGCAGCCCCGTGTAGCTCAATGAGGCAGTTACAGTCGGTTGCAGGGGGAAATACATTTTCGCCTTCTGCAGCGGGCTGCCAAGCTGCTCAGGAGGCGACGTGGCTGCGCCATCCTCGAGACTGCCGTATGCCCCCCCCTTAGGATTGCGCTGTTAGAGAACCTTGTGCGCTAGTGCTTCCCCCTGGGTGTGCCTCCCAAAAGTGAGAGGAAGATTGCCTCAGTGGCCCTATATGATGTTGCAATGGTTTCTGGGGAACGCTTCCATTTCTCACTGGGAGGGGCACCTGTCCCCCAACAATAGGAGACCCTTTTTGACTTAACAATAGTGTGACTCTTTAGTTCTCCCTTTAAAGCATTCTTTTACAGGTAGCTTGTAGCTTGAGGCAGTCTTTTTCTTATCGTTAGCAAGAAGAAATGGTACTTTTTGTTGCTCTGACCAATGGTGACCGCCCTTGACGCAGATTTAAGGAACCCATGCCTGCATGTTCCATAAATAAGACCATGTAGCGCATAATATCTTTCATCGTTCCTCAGAATCGTAAGTTGAATGGCACATTATCATGTCCCCCATCTAGGGACTGATTCTTACATTACAAAGTCCTCATATCCACCACATGTCTGCCATGGATCCTCTAATAGACAAAGTGCTGTGAGAGTTCCATGCTCAGATTTAAATTCCCCGGCACATGAACACATGAAGTTGCATTAGACTGAATCAGACTGTTGGTCCATGAAGGTCAGTATTGTCTACTCAGACTGGCAGCGGCTCTCCAGGGTCTCAGGCAGAGGTCTTTCACATCGCCTGCTTGCCTAGTCCCTTTAACTGGAGGAGCCGGGGATTGAACCTGGGACCTTCTGCATGCCAAGCAGGTGCTCTACCACTGAGCCACAGCCCCTCTCCCAAGGACCGATTTGGATCAGGACGACAGTGTGCAAGGACAAGGGACTTAAGCCTGTCCTCCGGTGCTGCTTTTCAACCTGCAGCGGCCCCATTGTCCCATTGGAGGAATTTATGTGTTCTCTGATGGGCTATGTGTGTACTCATTGACTACATGTAGGTTTTGACAGTGAGGTAAAGAACAGCCCCCGGGGCCATTTCATGTCAGGAAAACGGTGTGGGGGTGAAGGCTTGAGGCCCCTTCCCCATGCACTGCACCCACATCCTGAATCGGGTCCCTATGTCCTTGGGAATTAAGTTCCAAGCTTAGAACTCCCAGAACACGTTTACCAAGAGGACCCATGTAGAACATGACAACTTTGTAACTTGTGAATTGGCCCTTGCAGAAAGCACTTGGTAACTTCACAGTATTTTGCTCAGTTCTGGGGATCTTCTCAGTCTTTTGTTCAGTTCTGAGGAGATTTCTATGACAGCTCTGATTCATTTTGAAAGTTTAAGTTTCCTTCACAGTTTCTCCATACTCAGGATGAAACTTGTTTTCGGAACTTTTAAAAACTAATTGTGTTATTTATAGTCTGCGATTCTTGCTGAGACTGACGGTGAATTATGCAGTGTTCGTCAAAATAATCAACAGGATGGGACATCCAGTAAGCAAAGTAATAGGATTAGCATTGCAGAAATTTGAAGACAAGCCAACATCTGAAACAAGACATAAGTATAAACGTGAGATGTTAAATGATTCAGAAATTGCATAGTAGAATAATACATGCAGCAATAGATAGTATGTTCTACAAACAGTAATGTCGTCCACAATTCCTAAATATATTTCTGAACTAGAATCATAGAATCATAGTATCATAGAGTTGGAAGGGACCACCAGGGTCATCTAGTCCAACCCCTGCACAATGTAGGAAATTAACAACTACCTCCCCCCTACATCCCCAGTGACCCCATCCCCAGTGACCCCTACATCCCCAGTGACCCCAGTGACCCCAATCCTGCCATGCAGGATTCCACAATCAAAGCACTCCCGACAGGGCCATCCAGCCTCTGCTTAAAGACCTCCAGAGACGGGGACTCCACCACCCTCCGAGGCAGCGCATTCCACCATCGAACTGCCCTCACCGTCAGAAAGTTCTTCCTAATGTTTAGGTGGAATCGCTTTTCTATTCGTTTAAATCCATTACTCCATGTCCTAGTCTCTGGAGCAACAGAGAACAAGTTAGTTCCCTCATCAACATGACATCCCTTCAAATATTTAAACATGGCTATCACATCTCCCCTCAACCTTCTCTTCTCCAAACTAAACAAACCCAACTCCCTAAGTCTCTCCTCATAGGGCACGGATTCTAGACCTCTGACCATTCTGGTCGCCCTCCTATAGACACGCTCCAGAGGAACTGTTTTGTTACAGCTCAGGTTTATTACCTGTATAAAAAACCTCTGCTGAATAGTTCAGCTTTGTGTAGTTTGCGGAAGGCCAGGTGAGAGGAAGGAAGGCCATTTCATAAGGTGGGGGCTACAACAGAGAAAGCATATGTGACAGTAGCAGTTGATCTGGCCATTTGCAAGGTGGCACCTCCAGAACGCTCAAATGTCTGAAACTGTCCTGGCAATGTATAGAGAGACAGATGGACCTGCAGACCAAAGCTATGAATGGCTTTGTATTGATAGCCAATATACCTTAAGATGAACCTCATTACTGACGGGCAGACAATGGAGTGACTGCAGAATGGGCTAAAATGAAGAAAGCCCTTGTTTTGCAGCTGCATTAACTTGCTTCTCCAGGAGTAATTCTGGCTCCCATATAAACCCTAAGCTCTTAACTAGGTCACTAAAGGTCATCTGAACCCCAACGAAGGTAGGAAGGACAAAGTACTTCAAAATCTCCATCTACCTAGGGTTGCCAGGTCCCACTTCACCACCAATGGGAGGTTTTTGGGGTGGAGCCTGAGGAAGGCAGGGTTTGGGAAGGGGAGGGGCTTCAATGCCATAGAGTTCAATGGCCAAAGCAGCCATTTTCTCCAGGTGAACTGATCCCTATTGGCTGGAGATCAGTTGTAATAGCAGGAGATCTCCAGCTAGTACCTGAAGGTTGGCAACCCTACATCTACCCTACCAACATTATCCCTGTCTTGTCAGGATTTAGTTTTAATTTGTTCACTTGTAGCCATTCAACCACAGCAGACAGGCAGTGATTCAGGACTTCTGCTGCATTTTCAGGAGATTTGGATGAAGAGTTATACAGGTGGGTGTTGTCAGCATATTGATGTCAGCCAGCCCCCAAACGATGAATGATTTGTTCTAAGGGCTTTACATAGAGGTTGAATTGCATGGGGGATAGGGCTGTGTCCCACACCGGTGACAACTGGTCTCCAATGGAGACCCTTTGAGTACAGTATGTGAGGAATGATTTCAACCAGTCCAAGGCACATCCCTGTTACCGGTATATATTATTACATATTACTGACTTGTCACAGAAACAAACAAAAATAGGAAATTTGCCAAGGAAAGTAGATGGGATGAAAATGGTCGGTCCAACCATGCACAAAAATTAATCAGTGAAAAAAAAATTTATTCATATATTCCCTTTCTATTCAAATCTGAATAAATCAGCTAAATTATGTTCCTTTAATGAAGTTTTATCATTGAAAACTAGGATTGTGCTGCATTCGTTTCCTCTAAGGCTAAATCATTCTGAACAAAGATGTCTTTTGGTTTGGTTTGAAATTTCAATACAGTAACAAAGATTCTAGATTTTTTAAAGATGTCGGGAAAGTCGTATGTTTGAATCAGTCTATTTTCTGCGCCAATTCAGGGAATTTTATTGCTGCTGTTCTTGAAACCATATCCTCCAGAGTCTGCTTTCTGATATATGAGATAGTTTCAACCAATAATGAAGCAAGTACAGATAAATTCCACTTAGGGTTGCCAGGTCTCTCTTTGCCACCGGCAGGAGGTTTTGGGGGCGGAGCCTGAGGAGGGCGGGGCTTGGGGAGGGGAGGGACTCAATACCATAGAGTCCAATTGCCAAAGCAGCCATTTTCTCCAGGTGAACTGATCTCTGTCGGCTGGAGATCAGTTGTAATAGCAGGAGATCTCCAGCTAGTACCTGGAGGCTAGCAACTCTAGAAAAATTCTTAGTAATATCAAAAGTTTACTCCTAAGATAGCTTTTTAAAGACTATATTCTGAAATGGCGCCAAATGAGATGGGCTATAAAACCCTAAACTTTGGCACCATTCAAAATTTAAGGGTATAATATAGATTATAGTTTTTTTAAAAGAAACAAATGCCACCATTATTATACCCCAGAAAATCCCCATAACTTCAGTACACCAGGTTCTATTTACTTCTTTCTCTGCTGAACTGGACCCAAATGTGTTTTTTCCACCTGCCTGAGCCAAAAAACAGGAGCCCCGTGTGTTAGGTTTTAAGACCATTCGAGTTTAACGTGGACCTATTTACCATGCAGGCTGCAAAGTTATATATCCCAAAACAGTTGCTTTGGTTTTGTTATTGTCTGTGCCAAATGTATTGCTGTTATAACTGTTTTCCAAAGCAGCTATAAAGGAGGGTCATTCATCACTCTAAAACCCAGAGAGATATTGCCTTTGATACTTTGCCATGCTGACAATCCTAGTAGATAAAGGGGATTTAAACAAAAACAGAAAATCTGTTATTCTAAAAACCAGCTTCTGTTCAAGTTCCTGTGACAGTGCTATGTGACAAATCACAAACCTTTTCTGAAAAAGAAAACAAGTCTTAAGTGGGGTGAAACAGGGCTCCAAGAGGGGCAATGCTTTCACTGGTTTGATCCTGGTTTACAGCCCTGCCTGTTTAATTCCCCCAGCAGGACAAACAGCATCTCCAGCGAGCAGGGTGATGAGAAAATGACAGAGGGGTTTTAGGGTTGCCAACCTCCAGGCAATTATTAGATAAGTGCGTGTTGTATATGGATGCTGGTTAATCTCCTGTTCAAGAATAAATATCTCAACACGCTGCCACTTATGATTCTTTTGTTATTTTAATACTTTTCTTACGCTTTCATTTATAAACAGTACCAGTTAGCAATGTTGTCATAACACAGGCTACAAATCATAAACAATCTTGTACCAAAAAAACAAGACGGAATTGAAATCTCACACGTCCGTTCCACAAAGACAGAAATGAAATACTGTCCACAAGAATTCTCAAACGCCCGTTCCACAAAAGGAATCTTTCCAATGCTGTGAACCTCCGTGTCGTGTTGCAGTGTTTCTGCAAGTCAGCTGCTCTCTGCTGACCAATATGTCTCGCAGTTCCTTCTCCAAGTCACCGCGGAAAAAGTAAACAGCCCAATGTGATTTCAGCAATATTCAACAATATGCTCGGGGGTCGCATAACTAGTTAGCATGCCAGAGTCTCGTTCGTTATCGGAATTAACCAGACAAATCGCTCCACCAACTGAGAACGGCAATGCACCACCACCCACAGAATCGAGAAAGAGCTATCAATCTGACACAACACGGGAAACCTCGCCCGGACACGGAAAGGATTGACAGATTGATAGAGATCAGTTCACCTGGACAAAATGGCCACTTTGGCAATTGGACTCTATGGCATTGAAGTCCCTCCCCAAACCCCGCCCTCCTCAGGCTCCGCCCCTGAAATTTCCCACTGCTAGCCAAGAGGGACCTGGCAACCCTAGGGGGATTAGATCCCCACCATCCCAAACACCATGGCCCTGATCCAAAACAGTGGCCTCCACATAGGGTTGCCAGATCCCTCCTCTCCTCCGGTGGGAGGCTGTTCTCGGATAGCGTGTGTTTGTGTGTGTGTGCGTGCGTCGCATAGGGCCTTTACCTATTAGTTTGAGTGGTAAGTGGCCCTTTACCACTCAGACTAAGAAGTATAAGGCCCCTTGCGAGGCGAAACTTCCAGTTCTAAACCAGAAGTGACGTGCGCGGTATGCACACGCGTGTGCATGTTTGCCTGCCGACTAAGGTTGCCAGGTGCCCGGTGGTACAAAAGCTATATTGTGTTTCAAACAATTCAACAAGCACAGTGGACTACAAAAAGTGACAAATTACAAATATATACAAAATATACAAAACATGTTTGATGCAGTCAAAAAATAGTACAATCTTCTTGGTATATGTATGTAGGAAAATTCATTTGAAAAGTCCATAAGGTACATGTGTATGATCACAAAGTCTTCATTATGCAAAGATCTCCAGCTACACTTTGCTGGCTACACTTTGGAGTATCCTACGGGAACTGGTGAATTGACTGTATGGTTTACAGAATTTAATTGTACTTGGGGCTGAAGAAATATCCTTGAAACGGCTGTCCCCCACCTATCTTTGCATAATGAAGACTTTGTGATCATATACATGTCCCTTATGGACTTTTCAAATGAATTTTCCTACATATATATACCAAAAAGATTGTACTATTTTTTGACTGCATCAAACATGTTTTGTATATTTTGTATATATTTGTAATTTGACACTTTTTGTAGTCCACTGTGCTTGTTGAATTGTTTGAAACACAATATAGCTTTTGTACCATTGTACTGGTTTTTTCCCGTGCCATTTTCCAAACCTTACGGTATTAGCACAGAGGTGCTTGTTTTCTTGTATTGCTAGGTGCCCGGTGGTGGCGGGCAAACCCCCGACAATTCGCCCCTCTGCCTGCCAACCACCTGAGGGTTGGGGGGCAAACGTGTGCACGATTGCACTGATGCGCGCGGCACTTCCGGTTTATAACCTGAAGTGCCGCCTTGTGAGGGGCCTTTTCCTCTTAGTTTGAGTGGTAAAGGGCCGCTTTACCACTCAAACTAAGAGGAAAAGGCCCCTCGTGCCGCACGTGCGTGCGCAATCGCACCCACAGCCCCATAGCCTCCCGCCGGAGCAGAGGAGGGACCTGGTAAGCCTACTGCCGACCCTCAGGTGGTTGGTGGGCAGAGGGGTAAATTGCCGGGGCACCTGGCTACCCTACCTCCACAGCTTCTATTTACAAAAAGGGTTGCCACAGGGCCAGGAGAAAAATGTCCTGTCCCTTTAATAGAGACTTAATGTGTAGCAGCAGGCAATTGAATCTTCTCATGGTATGTAAGTAAATAACATCCCATTAGGCCTCTGTTAAAGGCATAATGACATCAAGAGATTTTTGTCCAGACCTATTTACTATAAACATGCTAAAAGATGCAGTCCTGGATCTTCCAGAATCCTGTCTGGTCTGACCCTGTCTACAGTATCTTTCTTATTATCAACAGCCCACATTCCAGTTTTGGAACGTCTTTTTCTCTGTCAATCACATCAAAAGGCAGCACAGAGGCCATTCTTCTTTGTAGCATAGGGTTGCCAACCTCCAAGTACTATTGGAAATCACAGGCACTAATGGCAAAAATTCCGACACAATATGCTGTTGCAAAAAGTGTAATATAGCACAAGCACTAACACATAAACGACCCAATGCTGTAATGCTAATTCATATCAATGCAAGTATAGAATCCATCTGGAGTCGCACCAAAGTCCATATGACTCAAACAAACTACAACGTTGTGTGGTGAAAGTCAACATAACCACAAACACATAAGCAACCCAATATAATTAAAGCCGAAACATGACTGTACATGTATAGAATCCATCTGGAGTCGCATCAAAGTCCGTATGACTCAAGGAATCTTCAACGTTGTGTGGTGACAGCCAAAATAGGTCTCCGGTAAGTATCCTATTTAGCAACCGCTCTTTCGTCATTGGCAGTCCACAAAAACAATTTCCTTAGAACTTTTGTTCCAAGTGTTAGGCTCATAGCCTCACTGTATTAATGGATGGCGAATCTGCGTCATCTTTTGATATGAATTAGCATTATAGCATTGGGTCGTTTATGTGTTAGTGCTTGTGCTATATTACACTTTTTGCAACAGCATATTGTGTCGGTATTTTTGCCATTAGTGCCTGTGATTTCCAATAGCCACTTCAGGGGCACTTGTTTTTGCTTTGATTGCTAAACCTCCAGGTACTAGCTGGAGATCTCCTGCTATTACAACTGATCTCCAGCCCGATAGAGATCAGTTCACCTGCAGAAAATGGCCGCTTTGGCAATTGGACTCTATGGCATTGAAGTCCTTCCCCAAACCCCACCCTCCTCAGGCTCCACCCAAAAAAACCTCCCACCGGTGGCAAAGAGGGACCTGGCAACCCTACTTCTCACCCAGAGATTTATCTTCTAAAGACTCAGAATGACAAAACTATCACTTCACACAAGCATCATTTTAATGTGGCACTCCCAAAAAAGAACAACAGGGAACACAATTTTCCTGAGACGGGTTCCCCCCTCAAAAAAAGGGAACTGTTCATACCTTTTAAGGACATTGTCATTGCAAGTCCACCCAGAGTTGTTCACAAGACTGGCACAACTCTACATATTATTGCACTAGCAGAGGCCCAGGAACTTAGTGGGTGGTTTTAATTTATCTGTTTGTTTACTGGTTCATACCCCACTTTTCTCCTCAATGTGGTCCCAAAGTGGCTTACAACATTCTCCCCTTCTCCATATTGCCCTCACACGAACCCTGTGAGGTAGGTTAGGCAGAATGCATGTGACTGGTCCAAGGTCACCCAGCAATAGGGTTGCCAACTTCCAGGTAGTAGCTGGAGATCTCCTGCTATTATAACTGATCTCCAGCTGATAGAGATCAGTTCCCCTGGAGAAAATGGCCACTTTGGCAATTGAACTCTATGGCATTGAATGCCCTCCCTTCCCCAAACCCCGCCCTCCTCAGGCTCCGCCCCAAAAACCTCCCGCCGGTGGCAAAGAGGGACCTGGCAACCCTACCCAGCAAGCATCCAAGGCAGAGTGGGGATTCAAACCTGGATCTGCCAGATATCAGTCCAATACCCTAATCACTACACCACCCTGGCTGCCAATGCGCCAGCCCTCACCACAGTTGGTGTTTCTAAGGTGGGTTTCAATTAGCCAGTTCATAGCAAAGGAATTTCACCACCCCCATTGCAAATTTACCCCATTGGGGGTTTTTTTGGGGTTTTTTTGTAATGTTATTGAGACGCTGAACAAAAAAGGTGGTGATGCTGCTATGACAGACAGAGCCAAATCTTTAAAGCGCTTAACGGTCTGGGACGCTCATACCTATGGGACCATCTCTTCCGTTACAAACCCCCACAACAGGGTTGACAAACCCCTCTTCGCCACTGGCGGGAGGTTTTTGGGGTGGAGCCTGAGGAAGGTGGGGTTTGGGGAGGGACTTCAGTGCCATAGAGTCCAATTGCCAAAGTGGCCATTTTCTCCAGGTGTTTGCTATCGGCTGGAGATCAGTTGTAAGAGCAGGTGATCTCCAGCTAGTACCTGGAGGCTGGCAACCCTACCCCAAATTCCCTTTGCTCGTCCTCTAGGAGCCTCTTGCAGGTGCCTGGCCTCAGGGTGGCTTAGTTAGCTGTCACTAGGGGAATGGCCCTGACCTGGATGGCCCAGGCTAGCCTGATCTCGTCAGATCTCAGAAGCTAAGCCAGGTCAGCCCTGGTTAGTATTTGGATGGGAGACCACCAAGGAATGCCAGGGTTGCTGTGCAGAGGAAGGCACTGGCAAACCACCTCTGTTCGTCTCTTGCTATGAAAACCCCAAAAGAGGTCGTCATAAGTAGGCTGCGACTTGACGGCACTTGACACACACAGGGGAATGGCCTTTTCCGTTGTGGCCCCTACCCCATGGAATGCACTCTCAGATGACACCCATGCCCTGTTGGACTTGTTTAGTTTCTGCAGCGCATGCAAGGCGAATTGTTTAGGTTGGCCTTTGGAGCGTAATACACAATTTTGGGGTGTTTTGTTAGTGGGATGGTGCTAGCTACATATTTGAATAGTTTAATATTTTAATGTTACTATTTTATATTTGTCATCTGTTTTTATGTTGGGTTAAACTCATTTATACTGTTTTAATGTTGTAAATTGCCTCAAGACCCTTTAGGGGAGAAGTAATTTTAAAAAATCTAATAAATAAGTAAGCAAACAAATAAATAAAATAAGTCCGCCCCCTTTTTCATATTTGCTGGAACATAGTACTTGTCGGTGCTGATGTGACCGCTTCCAAAGATAAAGCCCAAGGCAATCTCAGCTCTCCTTTTTAGAAAGTCTAGATCAGGGGTATTGAATTTATTTGTCACGAGGGCCAGATATGACATAAATGTCTCTTGGTTGGCCATGCCTCGCCAGCCCAGATTGGGACTGGAGGTGGGCTGCTTCAGCTGGCTTGCTGGCTGGATAAAAATTCTCAAGGGGGCAGTTCTGGCCCATGGGCCGTATGTTTGACACCCCTGGTCTAGATAGTCCATGATAAATAGAGATGGAGAATTTATGAAAATGCCCTCCGGAAAAAAATGTTTTTCCTAATTTTCCTCAGAAAGAATTGGTCAGTAGACAGGAGATTAATAAATACAAGACAGCCACTGCTAATAACTTCACTATGTCTTTGAAAGCAGACCATTTTTAATAGCAGTTTAGCAGACTTGTGTATCTCTCGTCTTCAGATCAATACAATCTTGAAAACCCAAATTTGTATTATCTATTTCAGCCCGCGTGGTGTAGTGGTTAAGAGCGGTGGTTTGGAGCTGTGGACTCTAATCTGGAGAACCGGCTTTGATTTCCCACACACACACACACACACCACATGAGTGGCAGACGCTAATCTGGTGAACTGGGTTGGTTTCTCCTCCACAAGAAGCCAGCTGGGTGATCTTGGGCTAGTCACAGCTCTCTTAGAGCTCTCTCAGCCCCACCTACCTCACAGGGTGAAGGTTGTGGGGAGGGGAAGGGAAGGTGATTGTAAGCCGGTTTGATTCTTCTTCGTGTGGCAGAGAAAGTCGGCATATAAAAACCAACTGTTCTCCTTCTTCCCTCCTTTTTGAGATCTTTCTTTGCTTCGTGACCAACTGGCACTACTGGGACTTGTCTTATTTGATTTATACTGGAGCTACTAAAACAGGATTACCACATGCTGTTAGGTTTTCATTTGTTTCTTTTTCCAAATGCATTCCCTGTGCGCCATAAAAAACCCTTCATTTGCTTGTGATACGATGTGACAAAGCAAACCCCAAACACCGGCAAATAATATCTAACTCACTCCAAAGCAACTGCAGAATAAGGAAAATAGTGCTTTTACTAAATCAAATAAAACCCTAAACACACACAATGTCAATAACATATATTTCCATAAAACAGACAATAAGGATTTATTTGTTAGGATAATTGGTTTGTAAGCAGTGGCTCAAGAGCACAAAGCCAGGGGAAATAATTGGTCAGAGAAGATAGTTCTCTAGGAGCATGCCTTTCAATTCCTAGTTATTTCTTTATGTCCCAATTTCTCCCCCTCCCAAGAAAGGGGGCTCAAGGCAATTGACAAAGGAGAAGAAGAGTTGGTTTTTTACCCTGCTTTTTTCTACTGCAAGGAGTCTCAAAGCAGCTTCCCTGCCCCCCCCAAACAGGCACCTTGTGAGGTATGTGCGGCTGAGAGAGTTATGAGAAAACTGTGACTAGCCCAGACTTCATGTGGAGGAGTGGGGGAACAAACCTGGTTTTCCAGATTAGAGCCTGCCATTATGTGGCAGAACCCCGGTTTTCCAGATTAGAGTCTGCCACTCTTAACTGTTACGGGAAAATGGGGTTCGTGGGGGAGAGAGAGACCCGAGACCGTTGTCAAGAAAACAGTTTTATTTGCAGCTGGGCCCAGCGGCTTTAGCAAGCAAAAATCACTGAGCCCCGATTGTACTGGGGAAGGAACATTTATCCCAAAACCATGCTCTGACGGGGCACGTCACCATTCTGTGCCTATCTGATTGTTTTTACACAGTCTGGAGCCCAAGAGCTCAGCGGTTTCATCCAGTTCCCGTTATCATTCACCATGACTTTTCCCCTACTAACTTAACACACACAGAGCTAGCTTGTATTGAAGCAGACATTTTCCCCCTCCTGCCACATAACGATTACACCACACTGGCTCCTGAGTAGGATCGTCAGGTCCCTCTTTGCCACCTGCAGGAGGTTTTGGGGGCGGAGCCTGAGCAGGGCGGGGTTTGGGGAGAGGAAGGGCTTCAATGCCATAGAGTCCAATGGCCTCCAGGGGAACTGATCTCTATTGGCTCTATTGGTTGTAATAGCAGGAGATCTCCAGCTAGTACCTCGAGGTTGGCAACCCTACTCCTGAGTGGGGGGAAAAATAGGCAGAGTACAGTGTATATTTGAAAGCCAAGGCAAGTAAATGTTAGCTATAAGTATCCCAGTTACCATTGGCCCCATTTTTGCTATAGCAGGAAGAGAAGATGGGCAAAAGGGTCAGCAGGTTAATGAAGGGGGATCCCTTGCAGCCAAATAATTCACTGCTATGGAACTGTCTAAGACATCTTCATGTTGAAGACTAGCAACCCCGATCTCTCTCTTCCCCTTATGCTGGCAATCCCCCAGTTGAGGATAGCTCAATGGCTGTCTATCAGACAGAATTACTGTTTGGAGGTTTTTCTGACAAGGATAATCCCCTCTACACGTTGTGTAGAGGGGATTATCCTTGTCAGAAAAAAACCCAAACTACACAACACATAGTTGTGTAGTTATTGCAACATAAATACCGTTGCTCTCCGTATAGCTGAGATTTAACAAGCTTCCCCTTTTGCCCAAAGAAAGAAATCTGTGCAACTCTGAAAAGCTTGCAGTGGTCCAATAAAAGGCATTTGTTACCCATTCTGCATTTTCTTATTTTACATAAAAAGGTAAAGGTCCTTCCTGACACTTGGGGTGACGTCACATCCTGACATTTTCTAGGCAGATTTTGTTTACGGGGTGGTTTGCCAGTGCCTTCCCCAGTCATCTTCCCTTTACCCCAAGCAAGCTGGGTACATAAGTACATCCTAAAAATTAAAGTTGCTGTAGTAAATTCCAGCATCATGCCTCTAAGGCAACAGTATCTCCATTCTGCACACACATGAAAAGACTTTCAAACCCTGTTGTAAATTTGGTCTAGTAAACAGTGGAGAAACAATGGGCAAGGTAGGGTTGCCAGCTCCGGGTTGGGAAATACCTGGAGATTTTGGGGGCGGAGTTTGAGGAGGGCGGGGTTTGGAGAGGGGAGGGACTTCAATGCCATAGAGTCCAATTGCCAAAGCACCAATTTTCTGCAGGTGAACTGATCTCTGTCAGCTGGAGATCAGTTATAATAGCGGGAGATCTCCAGCCACCACCTGGAGGTTGGCAACCCTAGGGCAAGGGCAGAGCCCTTGAGCTCTAAGCAAGCTCCGTTCTTCTGCAGCAACAGCAAATGTGTTCCTTTCTTCCCACGCAATTTTCCTTTTGTCCAGTGGACAAGCTGGTCTTACTCCACCTTAGAAGGTTTTTGGGGTGGAGACTGAGGGTGGGGTTTGGGGAGGGGAGGGACTTCAATGCCATCGAGGCCAATTGCCAAAGCGGCCATTTTTCTCCAGGGGAACTGATCGGCAGCTGGAAGCAGGCCCAGTGGACAGGGGGGCAGCAACGAGTGCCCCCGGTGCGATAACGTCACTTCCACGTTGATGCGGAAGCGCAAGATCGGACCAGAAATGCTCACTTTTGCGTTGACGCGGAAGTGATGTCATTGTGCTGGGGACACTCATCGCTCCCCCCGCGATGCTCCCACCGATAGCCTAACTTGGACCCACACACTTGGTATTTTTCTAGCTCACTTCAACACAACACACACACACCCAATACATGTGTACACATGTGTGGAGGAGGAGTGGATACAAGCACACTGGCCACATCACATGCTTGCCAGTGAAGGGTCACAAAAAAACTCTTGTCAGCTTTTGCCTCATTGGGGTGTTTTCTATTAACCAGGGCAACAAAAGCAGCTTGTGTGGGTGGGTGTTCAGTGCCATCAAGTCGCTTTCGACTCAAGGTGACCCTATGAATCAATGTCCTCCAGAACATCCTATCTTTACCAGCCTTGCTCAGGACTTGCAAATTGAGGGCCGTGGCTTCATTTATAGAGTCAATCCATCTCTTGTTGGGTCTTCCTCTTTTCCTGCTGCCTTCAACTTTTCCTAGCATGATTGTCTTTTCCAGTGACACTTGTCTTCGCATAATGTGACCAAAGTACGATAGCCTCAGTTTAGTCATTTTAGCTTCTAGGGTCAGTTCAGGCTTGATTGGATCTATAACCCACTGATTTGTTGGAGTTTTTTTTTTTGGCAGTCCAGGGTATCCGTAACACTCTCCTCCAACACCACATTTAAAAGGAATCAACTTTCTTCCTATCAGCTTTGTTCATTGTCCAGCTTTCACACCCATACATAGTAATAGGGAATATGATGGCATGAATTAACTTGCTCTTGGTTGCCAGTGACACATCCTTACACTTAAGAATCTTGTCTAGCTCCTTCATGGCTGCCCTTCCCAGTCTCAATCTTTTTGGTTGATGATGGAGCCAAGGAATAGAAAGTCTTGAACAATTTCAATTTCCTCATTGCCAACCTTAAAGTTGAGTAATTCTCCTGTAGTCATTACTTTTGTCTTCTTGATGTTCAACTGTAGTCCTGCTTTGGCAGCCTACCTGGTAAAAATGGCCTAATCCCTAATGCAGCGTAGCTATTTTTCTTGTTCTGACCAACAAAAGCAACATCAGTTTGTGGGCACAGAATCTTTGCATATAGGAGGCATACACACATAGGCTTTGTGCTCACCAACAGTGCTGTTTTTGTTGGTCCATGAAACAAAAATAACCAAGACGTACGTGCATGCAGGCTAGGGTTGTCAACCTCCAGGTACTAGCTGGGGATCTCCTGCTATTACAACTGATCTCCAGCAGATAGAGATCAGTTCACCTGGAGAAAATGGCCACTTTGGCAATTGAACTCTATGGCATTGAAGTCGCTCTCCTAACCAAACCCTGCCCTCCTCAGGCTCCGCCCCAAAAACCTCCTGCCAATGGTGAAGAGGGACCTGGCAGCCCTAATGTAGGCTCCCTCACTGTGATCGGTAGTGCTAAAAACGCAGCATTCCTAATCACAGGGAGAGCATCTACAAGTATCTACTTCTTATGGGAATAGACTCCATGCTCATGTGCCAGCAAGTATGCACAAGCATGTGCTCACTCCCCCTCTATGTGCATTGAGTTCAGTGCACATAAAGTTATATGTATAGGTGTAGAAACACAGCATCCTTTATGCTTATAAGACAGGCAGCGCTTTGCAGTTTAACAGACTGGGGGTGGATTATGTTAAGGGACCCAACACGGCTCCAAGGGAATTATCAAATGGCAGCCAATTTTTAAGCTGCAAAGTAGCATTTAGAAGACTTCTTCCTTGCAAAAATTTGCAAGGGATAAATATCATTCCTGTTTCTAACTGTAAGAAAATGCAAATTGCTTAATCTTGGCAAAGTGAAACTTGCACCTGCCATAAATGATATGAGATTATATGGGGAATGTTAATAGCTTGAGGTAGGGGGAGGACTGCACAAATTGAGGCCTTTCAAAATTCCTCTTACATAGGAAAATGGATTATCTGTGTGTCATTTGTTGATTCAAATAAGAGACTTGGCACAGACTGAGATACACACACATTAGGAGTAAGTGGTCTTTTCGCCTTCATAAAAATCATGTAAAACACTTGTAACTTTGGGGCCTTACGCACTCAGTATATACTACATTTAAAAAAACGTGTATCCAGGTTAGATCACACCTCAGACCTCCCATTTCGGCTTGGAAATGGTTCGGAAGCGCCAGACATCTGTTTTTTCCCAAAACGCCTATACCACGATGTATTTTGTTATGTCATTTCAAAACCGGCAATCCAAGGGGTGTGTTCAGTTACATACTCTATTTAGTTCTCCTCCCCTCTTTTTGCAACACCCAATGAAAAGCCTTTCTCCTCCCATCCCACCTTCCCCCTCCCCTCCTGTTTGCATCCACCAATCATTATTGTTACTTAATCCCCCCCCCCCAAGTGCTTGTGGTCTTACAAAGGAACACGGGAACGTTGGAACATTAGATCAACCATTTTTATTTGTGCAGGGTCCCAATTAAACATTTCCCTTATATGGAATGTCCTTGAAGTGGATTTTGTAAATGGTTCGTGGTCTTGAGGGGGAAGGAATGCAGAGGAGAGCGAGGGCTGGAAAAGTAGCGAAATTGCTGCGAGTGGCAGATGGGGGGGAAGCAGGAGGAGGAGGAAGGGAGTGAGACTGAGGGATAGAGAGAGCGCCCGCACACACACACACACAAGTCAGGGCTCTCCTGCCAGCACAAAGTTTCTCCCTGCCTGTCCCTCCCTTTCTCCCGCTGCCGGGGTTGAGGTGCTTCCCTGCTCTCAAAAAAATTTTTAATGTGCTCGTCGCAACGAAAAAATGCAAGATTGTTGGACCAACGCCCGAAAAGACGGCAGCTCTGTGATTAGCACTGGGCAAGGAACGGCTCATTTTGGGTTCTTTATGGGGGGGGGGGATGCCTGCATAGGTCATGATTAGGATTTCCCTGCTGTGCAAATGAGGCAATTCTTAATGGCGTACAGCGGTCCTTCGGATCAATGATATTGCGCGTGTGTGGAAAAAAAGGGGAGGGGAGGCGGGGAAGCATCAGCAACGTAGACATGACGCAGTGCTGCCCCTCGCTCCTTGTGATATGACGATAAACGGTCTTGGGAGCAGTCTTAACAGGCATGGTGCGATCGGAAATGAAGAATACGCATCCAAAACACACACACCAAGCAGGATGATAATATGCTGTAAATTGTTGGTGCAATAAGCCTCTTTGTGATATAAATAGTACTGTGTGCTAGCTACATCTGCTGAAATTCTGCTTCTCTTGCTATATTTTTAAATTTTATTTTATTCAATTTATACCCCACCCCTTCCCAACCCAAGTCGGGCTTGGGGCGGCTTTTCTGTAACATCCTGTATCGAGAATGAGGGGTGTCATTTTTTGTGTGTGTCAACTTACATTGAAGAACGCTATGAAAAAATTAAAATAAGGAGGTTTTTTGGTTAAAAAAAACCCTGCAAACAGTTTGTTTTGGGGGGAAATGTAGGAGAGAATTGGCCTTGGAGAAAGTGTGCCCTTAGGCACACATTTTCAGAGACACCCACCCCCTCCCCCACACAACTAGACCCCAGGGAAATGGGAGATGCATCCAAGTGCATATCCTGTTCATTGTCTTCAATATGTTCCACTACAGGCAATTCTGAATTTGGTGCTGTTTTCTTTGGAAAATGGTGTAGTTATTTTATCATGGCCCTTTAGGGGAAGAAGCAGTTGCTGTGACTGAATTTCCCTTCCCGTTCAAGTTGTTGTCAGTAATATCCAGCCCCTTTTATACTGGGGGCTTGCAGAATTCCTGCACAACAAAAATGCACAATTAGATGTGCATCTGGATGTCTGTTCCTCCGACAACTATGCGCTACAGATCAGCCTTCCACTTTGTGATGTGTATTGGGACAGAACCCCTGACATGACCTGTGGATATTGTACAAGCTTGGCATGTGTGAACATGGTCTGTTCTGCATGCTTGGCCTCTGAATCCTGTGGCTCACTCCATCCTAAATGACAAAAGGAATGTGAACGCTCAAGGGCCCTTAATTGTTGGGAAATTGTTTTGTTATAGTTTCAGAGGGCGGCCATGTTGGTCTGCAGTAGAAGAGATGGATTCAAGTCCATTGGCGCCTTAGAGACCAATGAGATTTTCGGGGTATGAGCTTTCATTCCATTGTTCCATTCAAGCTCCATTCAGATATACTGCCTGGAAGAGATATCCCTCACCTACCGGTTCCTAGTTGAAGGGAGAGTCCGATGTGTGAGACAGAAGTGGGTTGTTTTAGGTTGTGGCTGTCATAGACCAGAGTATGGATTCCTTCTCATCATAAGAGGTCAAAGACTCAGAGGAGGCAGCTGGTCAGCTAACACCTCCACAGAAGGAAGGCATTGAAACATCTTCAGGAGTTTCCTTGAGTGTGCAGGAAAAGCCCCGACACTCTGGGTCATCCAGCTCACCTTTGCATACATCCCTGCCTTCTGATTCGGATAGAGTTGCCAATCAGGCTGGGCCTGGAGATCACCTGGAATTACAACTGATTTCCAGACTACAGAGATCCATTCCCCAGGAGGAAATGGCAGCTTTGGAGGGTTGACTCTGTGGCATTATACCCTGCTGAGGTATCTCCCCTCAGCAAAATTCACTTCCCCCAGACTTCACCCCCAAAATCTCCAGGAATTTCCCAACCTAGATTTGGCAACCCTAGATTCAGACTTGGATCCTGAACCCTCTACCCAGGAGCCTGCCAGAGGTCGCTCATCCATGCTACCAGAGGTCGCTCACCCATGCTCTTGGCTCCAGATTCAGTAATCTGGTTCCTGCCTTGATTCCTGGATCTCAACCTCCAGCAGGACAATGGCTGGAGGGACACAAGAGTGAAGCAGACAGCCACTGCTGAGAAGAGCAGAAGTACAGGGTGGGGTGGAGTTGCAAGGTCAGTCTCTCTCTGAAGGTCTGAAGACCTGATGCGCTGTGATATGCTCTGATGGACTTGCTGCCCAGTAGCCCTCATTGCTTCCACCAGGGCTCTGCTCATACATTTGCGGCCAAAGCAAATGCTGTAAAGAAACCATGAAGTCTCCAGTGGTGTCTCCTCCAAAGGGAACCAAGCACATCATCCCTAGAACTTCACTGCTTGGAAAAGCAGAAGAGTTCTGGGACTGGAATGACAGCCCCAGAGTGGAATTTCAGTGCACTCTGGGGGCTGTCAATCCAGTGCCAGAGTAGTCTATCTGGGCCAAGTGACCTTTCTGGAAAATGTATTCTGCATTTTCTTTGCAACTGTATTTATGCTGTAATGTATTTCAGTGGAGCCCATGCAAGACCATTGGCAATCCTGGCTCCCATGATCTTCAGCGGGCCTTCCAGCCTCTCCCATTGTTTCCAGCAGGCAATCCTGTCATTCCTTTTAGTACATCCCTTTGCAGACCACAGCCAATTACCAAGCAGTATTTTCAAGGGGCAGGAACTCAGACACTCCACGTTTGTGCTGGTGATTTTGCATAACACAAACTTACTCCTGATATAGGAGCCCCGTGGAGCAGAGTGGTAAGCTGCAGTACTGCAGTCCAAGCTCTGCTCACAACCTGAGTTTGATCCCGACGGAAGTTGGTTTCAGGTAGCCGGCTCAAGGTTGACTCAGCCTTCCATCCTTCTGAGGTCAGTAAAATGAGTACACAGCTTGCTGGGGGCAAAGGGAGGATGACTGGGGAAGGCACTGGCAAACCACCCCACAAACAAAGTCTGCCTAGTAAACGTCGGGATGTGGCGTCACCCCATGGGTCAGGAATGACCTGGTGCTTGCACAGGGGACCTTTACCGTTCTTTACTGCTGATATGCCAGGAGTTTCTTTGGGGCAAACAACCACCATGCATAGGATTTTGAGAATTTAGATCAGAAAAGTGTGGGTCAAGGGAGTGTCGAACCCAAGGTAAAATTCCCATGCATAAAAGACCATAAAGTACTTGGCAAAATAAAGTGGCTTTAGAGTTGATCAGCAACTACTCGAGAGATGATCCAGGTTAGCACTTTCTTAGGACCACAGGGTTGTATCAGCCATGTTAAGTAGCAGCTTTCCATGCTGCAGAAATGCCAAAGACTAGAATCAGCTCTGGTGCAAGTCCACCCCTCTTTTTCCTCTCACCTCTCCCACTTCCAAAATTCCTTCCATCCATTCACACACCCATACACATGCAAGCTTCTCTAAGGGAAACAAATTAATTCTTACGTCCTGCCCTGCCCTCTCCCTGGTGGGCCAGAGATAAGGCATTTTGGACAGCTCTGCCTCTACAGCATCCATCCCACAGAGGCACTGAAAGGCAGGTGTGAGGAGCCAAACTTGTTCAGTCATGTGCTCAGCTGTGCTCTTTCCATATTGTTTTTGTGTGGGAGGTCTTCATAAAGATAAAGGAAGGTTTCAAGAAGTAGTGTTATCTCAGGAACTTGTGTAAAACCCTTGGTACATTCTTGAGGTTTTTCTGGTTCAATTACTCATTGCTACATTTTGTTACCCTCAGGGGAGGATTCTTGAAAGACTTTTGATTTAAGCTTCAGCTTCTGCGTGTCCTCGGTGGCCACAATCCAACAAGAGCGATAACCAAGCATGGAGGAGAACCAGGCATGTGTGTTTTTTTTGGGGGGGGGGGAGGCTTTCCTTCACCTTTCCATCGCTTTTACATTTGAGACCTGAAATGGTCTCTTCTTTCCTCTTCTTTTGTAAAACAACTTCTGCAAAATAAAAATATAGCTCTGCGATGTTTTTCCTCGTATTCATTGGGGAATGGTGCATTCTACATGCATCCTTCATGCATTGAAACCGCAATTGCCCCGCCTCTTCTGCACAACAGCTGCAGGAGGGGGCAATCTGAAGCCCAGAGGTGAACATAAGAACATAAGAAAGGCCCTGCTGGATCAGACCAAGGCCCATCAAGTCCAGCAGTCTGTTCACACAGTGGCCAACCAGGTACCTCTAGGAAGCCACTAAGAAGACAAGCGCAGCAGCACCATCCTGCCTGTGTTCCACCGCACCCAAAATAACAGGCATGCTCCTCTGATACTAGAGAGAATAGGTATGCAGCATGACCAGTATCCATTCTAACTAATAACCATGAATACCCCTCTCCTCCATGAATATGTCCACTCCCCTCTTAAAGCCCTCCAAGCTGGCAGCCATCACCACATCCTGGGGCAGGGAGTTCCACAATTTAACTATGCGTTGTGTGAAAAAATATTTCCTTTTATCTGTTTTGAATCTCTCGCTCTCCAGCTTTAGCAGATGACCCCGTGTTCTAGTATTATGGGAGAGGGAGAAAAACTTCTCCCTGTCCACTCTCTCCAAACCATGCATAATTTTATAGACCTCTATCATGTCTCCCCTTAGCCGCCTTCTTTCCAAGCTAAATAGCCCTAAGCGTCCTAACCGCTCCCCATAGGACAGTTGCTCTAGTCCCTTAATCATTTTGGTTGCTCTTTTATGCACCTTCTCAAGCTCTGTAATATCCTTGTTTAGGTGTGGTGACCAGAACTGTACACAGTATTCCAAGTGTGGTCTCACCATAGATTTGTACAAGGGCAGCATGATATCAGCAGTTTTATTCTCTATTCCTTGTCTAATTATGGCCAGCATGGAATTTGCCTTTTTTACAGCAGCCGCACACTGGGTTGACATCTTCATTAAGCTATCCACTACCACCCCAAGATCCCTTTCTTGGTCTGTCGCTGCCAGCACAGATCCCATCAGTGTATATGTGAAGTTGGGAATTTTTACCCCAATATGCATCACTTTACACTTGCTCACATTGAATCTCATTTGCCATTTTAATGCCCATTCTTCCAGTACACAGAGATCCTTCTGGAGCTCTTCACAGTCCGATTTTGTTTTAACCACCCTAAATAATTTGGTGTCATCTGCAAACTTGGCTACTTCACTATTTAACCCCAACTCCAGGTCATTGATGAACAGGTTGAAAAGCACCGGTCCCAACACAGATCCCTGAGGCACCCCACTGCTCACATCCTGCCATTGTGAGAACTGACCATTGATTCCTACTCTCTGCTTCCTGTTTTTCAGCCAGCTCTCAATCCATAAGAGGACTTGTCCTCTTATCCCATGACTATGAAGTTTGCTTAGCAGTCTTTGGTGGGGGACTTTGTCAAAAGCTTTTTGGAAATCCAAATACACAATATCTACAGGCTCATTCCTGTCCACATGCTTATTGACGCTATCAAAAAACTCTAATAGGTTAGTGAGACAGGACCTACCCTTACAGAAGCCATGTTGGGGTTTGCCCAGCAGACCTTGCCCTTCTATATGCTTGACAATTCTATTTTTAATAATGCTTTCCACTAATTTACTCGGAACAGACGTTAAGCTAACTGGCCTGTGATTTCCTGGGTCCCCCCTGGAACCTTTTTTATAAATGGGTGTTACATTGGCCATTCTCCAGTCCTCTGGTACAGAGGCTGATCGAAGGAACACATTACATATATTTGTTAGAAGTTCAGCAATTTCCCATCTGAGTTCTTGAAGAACTCTAGGATGAATACCGTCTGGTCCCTATGACTTGTTAGTTTGCAGTTTGTCTAGACCTTCTAGGACTTCCTTCCTTGTTACCACTATTTGCCTCAGTTCCTCATTTTCCCCTCTCCAAAATCTCTGTTCAGGAGAAGGAATCTGCCCTGTATCTTCAACAATGAAGACAGATGAGAAGAATTCATTTAGTTTTTCAGCAATCGCTTTATCCTCCCTTAGAGTTCCTTTACTCCCATTGTCATCCAATGGTCCAACCGCTTCCCTGGCTGGTTTCCTACTCCTAATATACTTAAATAATTTCTTATTGTTTGTTTTGATGTGTTTAGCAATAAGCCCCTGAAAATCTTTTTTTGCATCTCTAATTATCTGCTTGCATTTCCTTGGTGCAAGTTTGGGTTTGCTTCTGTTCGCCTCATTTGGGCAAAACTTCCAGTCTCTGAAGGAAGACTTTTTTTCTCTAATTGCTTCCTTCACCTTACCCGTTAGCCATGGTGGTGACCTCTTGGACTTATTACTACCTTTCCTGACCTGCGGTATACAAGCTAGCTGAGCCTCTAGTAATGTGGACTTGAGTAACCCCCAAGCCTTTTCAAGAAATTTAACCCTCTTAACTGTTCCTTTCAACTTCCTCTTTACCAGTTTTCTCATTTTAGAGAAGTTCCCTCTTTTAAAGTCAAAGGTAATTGTATGAGATTTCCCAGTCACTTTTCCACTTACATCTAAATTAAATTTGATGCCATTGTGATCACTATTGCCAACTGGCTCAACTAGTTGCAGGGCGTGTGGACAGCTTCCCTTTCACTGATTTCCCCCTATGCATCCCCTACTCTTCTTTTTCTACTGCCAAGATGTAAGACTTATATCTGAGGGCTGAGTCACACACCATAAAGTCCTCATGGCTTCCAGATATGTTTGTATCAGTATGTGCGACCAGCAGCTTAGTTTATTATGTTTGCCACTGGTTCCCTCAATGTTCAAAATGGTTTTAGTGTGTGATGTGCTGAAGATAGGTGTGGTTTCCAGTGGTGCTTAACTGGGCCTCTACCCTACACCTTCCTGACAGCTGGTTTATGTGCAAACATTTGCATTTGATAATACTTATCTCCATGCCTTGAAAAACTTTACCTGCTGATTCGTAAGTATCAGGCTGCTGGAAAAGGCTGGGGCAAGGAGGCAATGGGAAAGTCCAGATGCCACAAATTTTGTGCCAAGTGGTGTTCACGATATCAATCAGACATGAGCCAATCACCAGGTCTATTTTGTTACTGCTACTATGTGACTGAATTGTTATTTTTTAGGAACACGAGAAGTCAGTGATTCCAAGGCTTGAACCTAGGCCCTGATGGCAAAGGCTGGGATCTAAGTGCAGTGACATACCTAGTCTATGAGCCAAACTCCATGGGATGGAATTCTTTGGCTGAATTCCAAACTTAGCCTTTGGCCCTAAGGGGAAACTGCAGGGGAGCCCAGTATGGATCACAGCGGCCTTGTTGGGGAAGTGGTGGTTTAACTATCTCCTTTGCATCATTACCCTGATCAAAAGTGGCCCCCAAGTTGCTTTAAGCCCCTGTAAAGAACACAGAAGTGCCCATATTGTTAGGGTTGCCAACCTCCAGGTGGTGGCTGGATATATCCCATTATTACAAGTGATCTCCAGACAACAGAGATCAGTTCACCTGGAGAAAATGGCTGCTTTGGAAGGTGGAGTCCATGGCGTTATACCCTATTGAAGTCCCTCCCCTTCCCAATCCAGAGCTGGCAACCTTACCTATTGTGTCTGTCTACCCCCCCCCCCATACTGGAGATAAAAACAGTCCATATTATCAGGGAAACTGTACAACAGGTAGGGTTGCTAGGTTCCTCTTCGCCACCGGCGGGAGGTTTTGGGGGTGGAGCCTGAGGAGGGCAGGGTTTGGGGAGGGGAGGGGCTTTGTTGCCGTAGAGTCCAATGGCCAAAGTGGCCATTTTCTCCAGGTGAACTGATCCCTATTGGTTGGAGATCAGTTGTAATAGCGGGAGATCTCCAGCTAGTATCTGGAGGTTGGCAACCCTAAATAAGGGGCATATCTACAAGGACGAGTGGCTCCCCGCCCCCACTTAGAGAAAGTGCAACCTGATCTTATGCATCTCCAGGTATCTCCCAACCCGGAGCTGGCAACCCTACCCTTATTTCTAACCACAGCTTGTGGTTTCACTTTGTTTCCTGCTTGCACAACTCTCTGATTTCTTTGGAACTGAGTCGAAGTTCAAAGCATGAAGAGTTTAATCCGTACTGCTCTAAGGCTGGGGGTCAAGATTGGAATACTGTGTACAGTTCTGGTCACCTCACCTAAAAAAGGATATTGCAGAGCTTGAGAAGGTGCAGAAAAGAGCAACCAAAATGATTAGGGGGCTAGAGCAACTGCCCTATGAGGAGCAGTTAAAGCGCTTAGGGCTGTTTAGCCTGGAAAGAAGGCTGTTAAGGGGAGGCATGATAGAGGTCTATACAATTATGCATGGTATGGAGAGAGTGGACAGGGAGAAGCTTTTCTCCCTCTCTCATCTTCGGATACATCCCTGCCTTCTGATTCGGATAGAGTTGCCAATCAGGTCGTGCCTGGATATCACCTGGAATTACAACTGATTTCCAGACTACAGAGATTCATTCTCCTGGAGGAAATGGCAGCTTTGGAGGGTGGACTCTGTGGCATTATACCCTGCTGAGGTGTCTCCCCTCAGCAAAATTCACTTCCCCCAGACTTCACCCCCCAAAATCTCCAGGAATTTCCCAACCTAGATTTGGCAACCCTAGATTCAGACTTGGATCCTGAACCCTCTATCCAGGAGCCTGCCAGAGGTCGCTCATCCATGCTACACTCTTGGCTCCAGATTCAGTAATCTGGTTCCTGCCTTGATTCCTGGATCTCAAACTCCAGCAGGACAATGGCTGGAGGGACACAGAGTGAAGCAGACAGCCACTGCTGAGAAGAGCAGAAGTACGGGGTGGGGTGGGGTTGCAAGATCAGTCTCTCTCTGAAGGTCTGAAGATCTGATGCACTGTGATATGCTCTGATGGACTTGCTGCCCAGTAGCCCTCATTGCTTCCACCAGGGCTCTGCTCATACATTTGTGGCCAAAGCAAATGCTGTAAAGAAACCATGAAGTCTCCAGTGGTGTCTCCTCCAAAGGGAACCAAGCACATCATCCCTAGAACTTCACTGCTTGGAAAAGCAGAAGAGTTCTGGGACTGGAATGACAGCCCCAGAGTGGAATGACGGTGCACTCTGGGGGCTGTCAATCCAGTGCCAGAGTAGTCTATCTGGGCCAAGTGACCTTATTGGAAAATGCATTCTGCATTTTCTTTGCAACTGTTTTTATGCTGTAATGTATTTCAGCGGAGCCCATGCAAGTCCATTGGCAATCCTGGCTCCCATGATCTTTTTTTTTCTTTCACACAACGCATAGTTAAATTGTGGAACTCCCTGCCCCAGGATGTGGTGATGGCTACCAACTTGGAAGGCTTTAAGAGGGGAGTGGACATGTTCATGGAGGAGGGGTATTCATGGATACTAGTTAAAATGGATACTAGTCATGATGCACACCTATTCTCTTCAGGATCAGAGGAGCATGCCGAATATATTAGGTGCTGTGGAATACAGGCAAGATGGTGCTGCTGCAGTCGTCTTGCCTGTGGGCTTCCTAGAGGCACCTGGTTGGCCACTGTGTGAACAGACTGCTGGACTTGATGGGCCTCGGTCTGATCCAGCGTGACTTTTCTTATGTTCTGAGGTTCTTAAGTTTACTGTTTCGGTACTTCCAGTCCTGGGGCCACCTGGTATCCTGACTCCCATGATGGGCTGGGCATTAATGCTACCCTCGCAATCACCCCCACATTCATATTTTCCGAGCGCATCCGCTCTAACTAGCTCTCCAGCGACACGCACAGTTGACAGCCACCCCAGTCTTGAACTAGAATTTCTGATTGGTCTGAGTCTGGTTAATTTCACCGGGGCTTTGTTCCAATCAGTATATTACCAACTATGGTCAAGGTCTGATTAAGGGCCACCAATGGCGGAGCAATCGTCATGGCTTAGAAAGAAACTGGGGGGGGGGGACCTTGCCTTTTTAATGGATGTGACCTGCACTAAGGAACACTTTCCAGTCTGGCAGCACAAAGAGGAAAGCACTATCTTCCAAGTAGGCTTTCCCAGCCACCCAAAGAAAATGAGCACTGTTGTTTTGTTAAGTGTACCAGGGAGATTCCTCTTTCTAACCAGGATTGCCCCCTTCTGGCTGTTTGCTCAATTCTCTACCCAGAGAAACAAGAAATAAGTGGCTGACTCATCACAGAACAGGAACTGTTATAAACCACAGCTGTGCTTCTCTAGGAGATATTTGTTCTGAACAATCACCTGGGAACCCAGAAATTTTTTTAAAATAATTTTATTGGTTTTTATAATACAAATTTTCCATGTTAACAAACAACAATGAAAGTTATCTGAAAATCTAAATCATAACTAGTATTGTTGTAATTATTTAAGTACTCAATAAAATAAAAAATAAAGGAAAAATATTTTGACTTCCCCTTCACCTCCGTCCACCGCTTAATAAAGTGTTCTATCCCATCGTGATATGATCTGATCTTAATTATTCTTATATCTCAATTAAATTTCAATTACAATAATCTGTTAATATAATTAATTACACTTCTTTATATTAATAGTGTCATCTAGATCAGATTAAAAAGTACTCTACCTGGGAACCCAGAAATTAATGCCCACATTGGCGTTTCCCTCCTAGCTTGGCTGAAGGCACCTACAGGCCTAACTAGGGTTGCCTAGAGTTCTCCTGCTATTACAATTGATGTCCAGACAACAGAGATCAGTTCACCTCAAGAAAATGGCTGCTTTGGAAGGTGGACTCTCTGGCATTATAGCCGTTGGGGACCCTCCCCACTCAAACCCTGCCCTTCCCAGGCTCCACCCTCCAAATCTCCACGTATTTCTTCACCCTGAGCTGGCAACCCTAGGCCTAGGGTTGCCAACCTCCAAGTACTCAAAACAAGAAACAAGCATGTAGCTCAAGATTATTCAATATATTTCCAACATACATCAAAGACAAAACCTAACTCTAAATTTCCCAGTACACGATACATTCAACACACCACAAACAACATAACTGTAGTCGCACCCCTCCCAAATTGTCTGTGACAGAGAGCTTGTAAACTGTCAATAACCGTTTCTGCCTGGTGAAGGGTTCTGTAGAACTTGAAAGTGCACAATGTTTTGAGTCATTTGGGTTGGGTCAATAAAAGGGATTATGTAATTCTGTTTCTTTTTTTTCCTGGATTTTGCAGGGGTCAATATGGCTGTTTACAACTTTAGTCCTCTATGGCCTGAGACAGCTTCCACAGAAGCATTTCCGTTTTTTAAAAAATCCCTTATTCATCCCCTCTCTTGACTACTTCCATTTTCAGATGTGTGTGTGTGTGTAAAGTGCCTTCAAGTCGCAGCCGACTTATGGCGACCCCTATGGGGTTTTCAAGGCAAGAGACTAACAGAGGTGGTTTACCAGTGCCTTCCTCTGCACAGCAACCCTGGTATTCCCTTGGTGGTCTCCCATCCAAATACTAACCAGGGCTGACCCTGCTTAGCTTCTGAGATCTGACGAGATCAGGCTAGCCTGGGCCATCCAGGTCAGGGCATTTTCAGATACTTCCCCCTAAATTCTTCATATCCTGAGATTACCAGGATGAGATCTCTACAAACTTACTCAGATTGTTGACTTCTCATACCCCATCTTTAATTTTCAATCCAATGCCAAAACTCTGATTCCCTCTTCCTCTTATGTACTAGTTGCTAAACTTAAAAAGGAAACCTCACTCTTTTGGTGCTGTATACATACAATATATCTAACTGATTTTTTTTCATCTTTGGAATGTAGGATTTGGATCGAGTGATGTTACCATATCTGACAGAATCTGTCATGGCTGCTGGTGAGAATGTCACAAGCTTGTCTACAACCGATCTGACATGCCATGTTACCATTGATGACTTCCGAAATCAAGTGTACTCTACAGTGTACTCCATCGTCACCGTGCTGGGATTTGTAGGAAATGGCTTTGTGTTGTGTGTCCTGATAAGGACATACCACGACAAGACAGCTTTCCAAGTGTACATGCTCAACCTTGCCATTTCAGATCTCCTCTTTGTATGCACCCTACCTTTGCGGGTGGTGTACTACAATTACAAAGGCAACTGGTTCTTTGGCGACATCTTGTGCCGGGTCACTTCGTACGCATTGTACGTCAACTTGTACTGCAGCATCTTCTTCATGACAGCTATGAGCTTCTTCCGCTGCATTGCCATCGTCTTCCCAGTCCAGAACATCCATTTCTTAACGGAGAAAAGAGCCAGGCTGATCTGCGCGGCGATCTGGATTTTTGTGATGCTGACGAGTACACCATTTCTGCAGAGAGGCTCGTACGAAGATCCGGAGACCAACAAGACTAAGTGCTACGAACCACCGTCGGGCGGGATGGTGGTGAAGCTCATGGCCCTGCACTACGTTGCATTGTTTGTCGGTTTCATTGTGCCGTTTGCCATCATCACCATCTGCTGCACCATGATCATAAGGGCCTTGTTGAAAAATTCAATGCATAAGAAGCAAGGAACCCGCAGGAAAGCTGCCTGGATGGTCATCATCGTGACCTTGACCTTCCTGATCAGCTTCTCTCCTTACCATGTTCAGCGCACGGTCCATATCCATTTTATGATGAGAAAAGACAAAAGCTGCGAGGATGTCCTCTATATGCAGAAGTCGGTGGTGATAACTCTTTCTCTGGCGGCGATGAACTGTTGCTTCGACCCACTTCTCTATTTCTTTTCTGGGGCCAACTTTCGCAGAAGGCTTTCTACTTTCCGGAAGGCTTCAGCCTCCAGCGTGTCACAGTCGCAAAGGGTGAAGTTGCCCTCAAAGAACTTAGATGAGGAAGCATCTAAGGAAAAGATGCAAGAAATTGTGGAATGATAGCCTTCCTCCTTTCCAGAAGCCAGAGCTGCGATGTGATGAGAAGCTAGAAGAATTGTCCAGGTTTGCATTGTTCCTTTTTGAATCAAGAATGTTGTCATGTAAGACAATACAGTGACAATGTAGCTCCTGATGTGACACCACAAGGAGTCGCCCTGCTTTGAAGTGCAGACCATATGTGCCTCTACTGTGCCATCAATGTGCGTGTGTGGTAGAACTGATATGCAGTAGAACGCAGACCATATGAGTGAATTGCACATTGGTGCATACTGTTGCAAAAAAAAAAAAATACCAACAAAACCCTAGACTGTGTGAGCATGAGCACATGTCCACAAATGTGGTTTTCAAGAGAGCCCTTTTCTGAGAATGGGAAAAATTTCCCAGCCCCTAGTCCTTAACCTCCATATGACGTGACTGAAAGTTAAGCTACGTGTGTATACACCCGTAGAGCATACTCCACAAATTAGGAACTGTGTTTTTCCAGAGACACTGTACATATATACCATTGTAGGCACATAGACTGTCTTCAGATCTGTTGGGTGAATATATGGAAGTTGGGGAATTCCACTCTACCAAATGTTCATGGAAGACTACTAAGGTGTGAAACCTGTGCTAGTCATTATTTACTGCAAGAGAAATAAATTTCACCTTACAGGGTGTTATGCATGTGAACACAGAAGTTCCCTTGTACTGAGTCCTTCTAGATCAGTATTGCCTACTTTGAGGGCAGTGGCTCAGGCAGAAAAAGGTATTCCTCAGTACTTGGGGTCCTTTTGCCGGAAGAGCCCGGGATTGAACCTGGGACCTTCATGCGCTCTGCCTTTTAGCCTCTGTCCCTCTCCATGGATGCTGCAGTCTTCCCTGACGTCATCCTCTCCACCTGCTTCTCAGGAAGGAAGAATGTACGAGCAACGTGCTGGATCTTTGAATGGATAAATTTTATTTGTGGTCAAAGACCAATAAATACATACTACATATGATAACCATTACAGCATTTGAATAAAATAGAATATAGAAAACTTATCGGAATTAAAAACAGATTACAGCATAGTAATTTAACTGTTATCTCTTTCCTATAAACAAAACAGCCATCAGGTTTCTCCACTTTTAAACTCCAGTATTTTATGCTCTTCTTTATCTGCATCTTTGCTTTTTAATTTACTACGTATTTTAATCTCCGCAACGCAAAATTTGGCAACCTGTGTTGTGATCGAAGGGTTTTCGTCTGCCAGTAGTTTTTCAAGTTTATATTTATTAGAGTAACCAGATAAATTATCCAATAGTGGGGATATAATGGAGACTTGGAGCTGATTATAGATAGGGCATTTAAAGAAAATATTCTCCCTAGTCTCGACTTCTCCAAATTTGCATGGACAGATCCTCATCGCAAGCAGAATCTTATTATTTCTACCTTCCATTATGGCAGATGGTAGTGCATCACATCTAGCCAGGTGTGCTGGATCAAACCTGTGGTTCATCTAGTTCAGTGATATGTTTCATAGGATGGCCAGCCAGAAGCCCTGGAAGACCTACAAACAGACCACGGAGGATACGGCTTCCCCTGTTGTAGCCCCCCGAGCACCAGCAGCGGGTTCCGGTTTCCGAACATGTAGACTCCATTTAGCCATTGTTGCTAATAGCCATTGATGAGTCTATTCTCTATGCACTCGTCTGATCCCTTTTTAATGTCCCTTTTCAAACTAAAGCTAATCCCATTGGAAAGATCCTGTGGCAGTGAGTTCCCCAACTTTATGACGAAAAAAGTACTTCCTTTTGTTTACCCTGAATCTACTGACTATCAACTTCATTGGGGGGCCCTGAGTTCTAGGATTTGGGGAGAGGGGAAAACAGTTCTCTCTGACCACTTCCTCTATTACGCCTTCTGTCATCATTCTCTTAACCCTAATGCCTCCTTAGCCTTTCCTCATATGGAAGGTGCTCCAGAACTAGGGTTGCCAATCTCCAGGTAGTAGCTGGAGATCTCCTGCTATTACAACTGACCTCCAGCCGATAGAGATCAGTTCACCTGGCAAAAATGGCTGCTTTGGCCATTGGACTCTATGGCATTGAAGTCCCTCCCCTCCCCAAACCCCTCCCTCTTCAGGCTCTGCCCCCAAATCCTCCCGCCAGTGGTGAAGAGGGACCTGGCAACCCTATCTTCCCTTCTTGTGCCGCTCTTTCAGCACTACAATATCCTTTTTGAGAAACAGGGACCAGAACTGCATACAGTATTCCCAAATACTGCCACGTCACCAAGGGCATTACAACACATTGTCTGGATTTCATCCCCTTAGCTAATGCGCCCTCCCTAGCATTGAATTTGCTCTTTTTTATTACTGCCGTACCCTAGGGTTCCCAGCTGCCCGGTTGTGACAGGCAATTGCCCCTCAATCAACTGGGCTGCCTGCTGAACAGCTGATGATGAGTGGGCAGAAGCAGGTAGGGGAGAGCGATCCCACTCCCACCGCCCCCGCACGCTCCCAACTTGATACTGCCACTTCTAGGTTTACCCCAGAAGTGTCAGCATCGCATGGGAAATCTAGCCAAAACCTCTGAAAACAAATTGCTCCCCCCAACCCCGCTGGAAAGAAACTCCTGCCGAAGCAAGGACCTGGCAACCCTACCCTACACACAGGTAAAATTTTAGTTGAGGTATCTACCACAACCCAAGGTGTCTTTCTTGGACAGTCACCACCAGTTCAGGCTAATGAGCACAAGCCAAGTTTCTCCAGCTGGTCCGTTATACCACTTCTGCTTCTTAGCTTCAGGCGTTTTCACACATGGTGCATAATGCATTTCCAATCGATTGTCAATGCACTTTTAGTGATTGGGCTTTTCCACATTCTCATCTTCCTAGCTTGTAAGTTCCTGTTTCTTCTTGGGTGTGTGTGTGTGTGTGTGTGTGTGTGTTCTGTCCCACGTGTGTTTTGCTCCTTCTAGTGGTTGATTCGATGTCTCACAGGTTTATTTCCCTCATATCTCCCTGCAGATTTAAACTGCACGTTTTTATGTCGGACATAAACCTGTGTGATATTGAATCAACCACTAGAGAGAGCAAAACTCGTGGGGAACAGGATCCCCCCTCCAAAGAAACAAGAACTTACAAATAAGAAGACCACGGGGGAGGTCTGGATCAGAAACAAAACCCAGTTCTTTGGGAGGAGGACTTTCTGCCTGTCCCTAACAGCGTTGAGGAACCCCGTGGCGCAGAGTGGTAAGCTGCAGTACTGCAGTCCAAGCTCTGCTCACGACCTGAGTTCGATCCCTATGGAAGTTGGTTTCAGGTAGCCGGCTCAAAGTTGACTCAGCTTTCCATCCTTCCGAGGTCGGTAAAATGAGTACTGAAGTGCCATGTTGTCTTATATAGTCCAATGAAGACAACTAGGAGGAGGTTAAAAAGAGCAACAGTTCTTTATTTAGCTAAACACAGACCTGGGGATGAAATAACCCACAAATAAGATGCAGAGTTACTCACCCGAGAAACAAAGGAAAGTCAGTATCATTTATGCATTCACATGGGGCAGGCCCATGGCTGCTGACAAGCAGATTGATACACAAAAGCCCCAATGCACATTAAGTGTCTACTTCACTCTAATTAGCATAACCTATAGATCTTGGCCGAAGGCTGTCTCTAAGCAAGTTCTAGGTCTTGTGATCTTAGTAACTAGAAAACTCATTCCTAAGGATGAAGGTAATTCAGAGCTCTGTACTAGTGAAAGGCCGTACAGAGAGCATGATTTGTTGGTTCATGGTTCCCGGATGCCAACTTCTCAAAGCTTCCATGTGTGTGCGTATGAATATATAGTGTTCTAAACCAGCCCTTATATCTGGGCATTACAGTACCCAGCTTGCTGGGGGTAAAGGGAAGATGACTGGGGAAGGCACTGGCAAACCACCCCGTAAAACAAAGTCTGCCTAGTAAATGTCGGGATGTGATGTCACCCCATGGGTCAGGAATGACCCAGTGCTTACACAGGGGACCTTTACCTTTTACCTAAGTGTTGCTGACTGTTGCCCATTTATTTTCTCCCATAGAACTCATAGGGGGACCCCCGACTGCTGAGCTTGACCCAATCTGCATAGCCCCATCCCTTCATTTACCTAGTCTGGCTTTAGAACACACTAAAATTTATTTATTTATTTATTTATTTATTTATTTATTAGATTTCTATCCAGCCTTATCCCAGCCATGGTATGCCATGAGAAATAATTTAAAGGCTCCTGGAAGTACAGGAGCTTGCCTGCCGCATCTCTGCATGATTCACTGTTAGAATCCATGTTGTGTTATTGAGCATTCAGTCACACAGTGACACAGTTAAGCTAGGGAGGTAGGGTTGCCAACTTTGGATTGGGAAATTCCTGGAGATTTGTGGGGTGGAGCTTGGGGAGGGTGAGGTTTGGGTGGTAGCTCAGTGGATTATAACTCCATCTAGCCATGCCTTGAATCTATTTTCTCCAGGGCAGGGCCAGATATTTTTGGAAGGGGGAAAGAAGTACAAAATGTTGCCCCCCCCCCATATATTAAAACAAAGTTTCTTTAAATATGCATATATAATCAACATATATAATATACATATATAAGCACTCCTTTAAACGATAGAATAAATTGTGCTGACCTGTGTCAACTGTTAATGAATAATTACTTTTACATTATCTTATTGATCTATTCTCTATGAATAATTACACTTTTGATACTTGACTGCTACCCTTCATGAGAGCAAGGATGGAGAGAATTTCATTAACAGCAGCCGTGAGGCCTTGCACAGGGATGGGGAGACCAGTCCGAGGAGGGTTCCCAAGCTCTAGGTGGTGGCTGGTAATCTCCTGCTATTACAACTGATCTCCAGCCGATAGAGAACAGTTCCCCTGGAGAAAATGGCCGCTTTGGCAATTGGACTCTATGGCATTGAAGTCTCTCCCCTCCCCAAACCCCGCTCTCCTCAAAAACCTCCCACCAGTGGAGAAGAGGGACCTGGCAACCCTAAGTCAGAGGGACAACAGAGAGGATGACTTCCCTAACGGGAATGGGTGACTTAATATTAACCAACAGGCCAGAGTTGGTAGATGGAGTGAAGGTGGTGCGGACCTTAGGGGAAAGTAACCATGGGCGAAAACGCATGGTCACTTTATCCTCCTTTAATCCCTGTTTCAGCCAGGATTCAGCCAGGATTGAACGCATGCGTTTCGCTTAATGTGCATTCGATCCTGGCTAAAACAGGGATTAAAGGAGGATAAAGCGACCATGCGTTTTCGCCCCATGTCTTCCTAGAATTCCTTTTGCTGTGGGAGATCAAGGAAGTTCACAGCCAGACATGTATGTTAGATTTTAGTAGGGCAAACTTTAATGAACTCAGAGGCGTGATGAGAATCATTCCATGGCAAGAATGTAGGAAGGGAGAGGAGCAAGTGAAGGGTGGGCTCTCCTAAAACAAGAGCTCTTGCAAGCTCAAGCTATCAGCATTCCAGTAAGACAGAAATGTGGTAGAGAATTCACTACAATCCAGGGCAACTGATTTCTGCCGTCTGGACATCAGTTGTAATTCTGGGAAATCGCCAGGCCCTATCTGGAGGTTGGCAACCTTAGGAGGGGAGGGGAGGGTTGCCAACCTCTAGCTGGTGGCTGGAGGTCTCCTGCTATTACAACTGATCTCTGGGTGACCGAGATCAGTTCCGTGGAGAAAATGGCTGCTTTGGCCATTAGAGTCTATGGCATTGAAGTCCCTCCCCTATCCAAACCCCACCCTCCTCAGGCTCTACCCCCAAAATATCCAAGTATTGGCAACCCTGGGGAGGGATACTTTTTCTGTGCTTCTGCACCTGTTGGTTTCCTCAAATTGTCATTGTGTAAAATGCGAAAGGCTGCTCCCTTGCCCAACAAAACTGGGGGTTCCCGATAGGCTGCAGCAAGAGGGGTAATCACCAGAAATCACTACTACCTCTTCTAAAAACATAAGTATCTATATAAGTATGACTTATGGTTACCAACACCAGGTTGGGAAATTCCTGGATATTTGGGCATGCAGCCTCCACATGAGGCCTGCTGGGTGACCTTGGGCCAGTCACACTCTCTCGGCCGCACCCACCTCGCAGGGTGTCTGTTGTGGGGAGGGGAGGGTGATTGTAGGCTGGTTTGAGTCTCCCTTAAGTGGTAGAGAAAGTCAGCATATAAAAAACAATTCTTCTACCTCACAGGGTTGTTGTGAGGCCAAGAAGCCTGATAGGTGTAGTTCTTTAGTGTGTTGCTGCTCCTGATTCCTTTTCTTTGCACTGCCCTAGTTCTGTATCACCATGTCTTGGTTGTTTGCTTTTCTTTTTTTTACTGCCCAGGGTATGTACAGGGAGACTTTTGTCTTGTTTGTGGGCTTCCTAGAGGCACCTGGTTGGCCACTGTGTGAACAGACTGCTGGACTTGATGGACCTTGGTCTGATCCAGCAGGGCTTTTCTTATGTTCATATCAGCATGCCTGTCATGTTGGGTGCTGTGGGACACAGGCAGGACTGTGCTGCTGCAGTCGTCCTGTTTGTGGGCTTCCTGGAGGCACCTGGTTGGCCGCTGTGTGAGCAGACTGCTGGAGTGGACGGGCCTTGGTCTGATCCAGCAGGGCTTTTCTTATGTTCTTATGGGTTTAGGGCAGGGTAGGACCTCAGTGGGGTATAATACTATACAGTCCACTTCCAAAGCAGCCATTTTCTCTAAGAGAACTGATCTCTGTCACCTGGAGATCAGTTCTAATTCCAGGAGATCTCCAGGCCCTACCTGGAGGTTTGGAATTCAAAATATGGCACAAGACAATTTTTCCAAAATTAGGAAAACAAAAATGCAAATATGCAAATCTTGCTTTTAGGTAAATATATTGAGAACAATTATCATACAGTCACACTTCTTGAGCAGAAAATATGTAACAACTGGTCTAAAAAAGACCCCAGTTCATAACATAAAGTGTTACAATGTGAAAATATAAAGGCTCAAAGGCTCACTTCTTATTCAGTCCATTTCAAAAGAGTCCATAAATATTGCACCAGTAGGCAACGGAAACAAGACGTGATACAATGGAGATCCGGTATAATTCCATTTCGTGTAAACTTTCTCAAGCCTTCAGCCTTTCCGTGCACTATTCATTCAATGCCTGGAGGTTGGCAGCCCATCCTCTCCCTCTTGATAGTAGCAGAGAAATAGGCCAGGGCCTAGGAACAGAATGGGGGAGAGGGAAATTAAAAGGTAAAGGTCCCCTGCGCAAGCACCGGGTCATTCCTGACCCATGGGGTGACGTCACATCCCAACGTTTACTAGGCAGACTTTGTTTGCGGGGTGGTTTGCCAGTGCCTTCCCCAGTCATCTTCCCTTTACCCCCAGTGAGCTGGGTCCTCATTTTACCAACCTCGGAAGGATGGACGGCTGAGTCAACCTTGAGCCGGCTACCTGAAACCGACTTCCGTTGGGATCGAACTCAGGTTGTCAGCAGAACATGGACTGCAGCTTACCACTCTGCGCCCGGGGCTCCTAGGGGGAAAATACCCCCCCCCAAAAAAAACTCAGATTGCAAATGTCACGCAGAATCACACACACAGCACACAAGTCTGCAGCATTTATCAGCACCCTTTCCCAATTCCAAGACGCTGAAGAAAAGCAAGCCCCGGAGGCTGAAATAAATAGAAATGAACTGTGGAACAAACGGAGCAGTGAGAAACCGCAAACATTCCTTCGGTGCCGCAAAGGTTGCAGGAAGCTTTGACTGCCATCCAAGCAAAGTAAACAGACTTGGAATCCCCCAACAAGGCCATCGGGCAGACGTACAAGACATTATTAATCGCCGTGCCAGTGGGAAATGTAAACACTGGCCACGGTGGGAATTAACAGGGCTTCTGAAAAATGGAGGATGTGCTTGGAATCCCCAAACAGACTGGGGTTTTGCTATTGCGGGGTAGCCAATGCGATGCCTTTCCTTACGCAGGGCATAAATGTGTCATACGTCCCGTTGTGAGAATGGCACAAAACAACAGACCCTTCTGTGCTTAACCAGGGACTATTTATTTACAAAAAAGACTTTGAACTTGTAAAGAAGCAAGAACATCGTGTATCTAGTCCCAATTTTGTCTTTGGTCTTAGCTGAGTTCACCCTGGACTTCTTGAGATGAAACAGCAACTGACTATTGACTGAAAAGCAATCTGCCTCTCGCTGAGTGACGGGGACACAAACCTGCTGCGAAGGTGCCGCAAAGTGCGCTGCTGGAAAATGAAGTAAGATGCCGAACCAAAACCAACACTATTAGAGACACGAGCTCCAAAGAGATCAAAGACTCGATTCCTTTAGCGCTGATTCCCAGTCCCAGAGTTTATGTCAAATCAGGCGATTTGGCAGTGATCTGACTCATAGTTTGCAGAAGGGACAAGTGGTCAGACAGCATAGAGGAGAGTCCTCCCTGCCTTATACAAAATATTACTAATAAATAAGCTTTGAATGACCAGTGTTGTTGCACGCTGTGCTACATCATCAATGTGGTCTTATTGCCAAATGTCACCTGCATCTAAAACTGTAGAGTTGGTTTTGTCATTGTGTTGATGGACAACTTCGTTTTCCTTACTCCCGTTCAGCTTTGTAAAACGATTGCAAATTATAATAACGACCCGAGGGGGGTGGAGTCTGTGGTTTGTGAATGTCCTTTGTATCTACCAAATAAGACCAGATAAAACATTTAAAAATCAGAAGTGAAGTTTATTGTACTTTTATCCGTTGAGAATCGTCTTAGTTCTAGAACAGGGAGGGGAACCTCAGGCCCGGGGGCCGTATGCGGCCCCCGAGGACATTTTTTGTGGCCCTCGGGAGCTCCGGGAACCCTGCTGCAGAGGTGGAGCGCAGGGCAGCCCTCCCCTGGGGCCACGGCTTATAGGGGCGCTGTAGTGCCCTTTGGACCTCCTCTCACCGACTATTGGTTGTTGATTGGCGAGAGGGGAGGGATGCTTCCCCCAAGGCTGCCCCCTACAGCCACGGCGTGCAGGAACGCCATGGCACATTGTAAGCCCCTCTTGCTGCCTGTCGGCTGTTGAGCAGCGGGGTGGGGGGGAAGAGGCTGGCGGCTCCCGGTGGCAGAGCATGCATGCGAGAGCTGATCGGGCTTGGGGGGGGGGGGCTTTTATGGACTCTGGGAGGGGAGGGCATGGAGACTGGAGCCCAGTTGCTCGGGGCTCCGTGTGCCGCCGGGTGTGTGTGTGTGGGCAGGGGAGGTGGGGAGGCTGGGGCCCGGTCGCACGGGTTAGCGTGTGCGTGTGGGGAGGCTTTTCTCTACTTTCTTCCTCTTTTTCTGTCACTCTTTCTCCTTTCTCTCCCTCTCTTTCTCCCTCTTTTTCTGTCTCTTTCTTTGTCTCCTTCCATCCTTTTCTTTCTTTCCCTTCGTCCTTTTCTTTCTTTCTCCCCCTCTCTCCATTTCTTTCTCCCTTTATCTCTCTTTCTCTCTCCCTCCCTTTTCCTCTTTCTCTGTTTTCCTTCCTCCCTTGCCGATCGACTGCAGGCTGCGCCCCCCTGGCGCCTTGTTTGCTGGGGCCCACAGCTGGCTGCCCTCCCGCCTGGGAGTGGGGAGCAGGGGCGCCCTGCAGGCCTTCTCTGTGTGGCCTCCCCTGGGGTTGCCAACCTCCAGGTGGTGACTGGAAACCTGGCAACCCTAGCCTCTCCCCCCCCACCGGGAGATCTACACCTGGTATGGCCCCCGAAAGATGTTATAAATGTGCAAATGGCCCTTGGCAGGAAAAAGGTTCCCCAACCCTGTTCTAGAAACTCGGTATGGTAGGGTTGCCAACCTCCAGGTGGTGGCACAAGATCTGCTATTACAACTGATCTCCAGCTGATAGAGATCAGATCACCTGGAGAAAATGGCTGCTTTGGCAATTGGACTCTATGGTATTGAAGTCCTTCCCTCCCCAAACTCCGCCCTCCTCAGGCTCTACCCCAAAAACCTCCCACCGGTGGCAAAGAGGGACCTGGCAACCCTACGGTATGGCCATCTCCAATGATTTCCAGCAACAAGGAGAAACCTGGAAAAAAATGATCGTCATGGCTGAGTTCTGAAAAAGCAATCGCAGCATTCTGAAATGTAGACATGTGACACCAGTAAGAGCATCGGCAGGCATTGCTCAGCATCATGCATGGGCACAGGGCAGAATTCAATTTGCTAGAAGGGACACATGTGAAACACAGGTGAAGCTGTCTTATACTGAATCAGACCATCAATCCATCTTCAGGACTGCCTCTCCCTATATAACCCCCGGAGGGCCCTACAATTGGCTAATAATAATGAACTGGAGATCTCTGGCCCTAAAAACATCTGGCTTTTCTCAACAAGGGCCAGGGCCTTCTGGGCCATGGGTCCGGCCTGGTTTAGTGAGATCCAGGCGCCGCTGAGAGCTTTAGTTGCTTTCTTCAGGGCCTGCAAGATGGAGATGTTCCACCAGGCCATTGGTGGAGAACAGCAACGTTACTATTAGAGTACTGGCCTCCCCTTCCCCCTTCCTTTCCTTTCCCTCTTTCCCCCTCCTCTTCCTTCTACCCTCCCTTCCCCCCTTTTTTCCCCCTTCCCATTTCTGGGTCTGATATGATCCTATCCTAAACCCTTCTTTTTCCCATATGTCCCATATGTCCATTGTCCTCTCCCTGAGATTGGTAATATTGGCATGATGCTGTAGCAACTAGCCCAACCATTAGGGTTGCCAACCTCCAGGTACTAACAAGAAGAACAGCACAAGCTCCAATTTCAAAATACAAAATATATATTCACAACCAATGTTCAACAGTCAAAGGACTTGCACATCATATACACAAAATACAACTGTACCATGGATGTGTAAAGAGTTCAAAACCAAAAGGTAAGTGGAAACATATCCAAATAGTCTTAATGGTTACAGAAAAATCAAAGTCAATGGCTCATAGAAACCCCAAAGGTCTATTCCCAAAGATGGCAAGCACAGAGGAGAAGGCCTTTCTAGGATGGAACTCCAACAGTGGCAGGGGCTGATCATGCACAGTAGAGGTGATAGAAGCAATTCCAATACCAGCAATGCTGCTCATGTGCAGTAACTGGTAGTTAGGTTGTGCGCAATGGGAACTGCTGAAGGAACTCAGTTGCCCATAGCAGTGATCTTATTAATGGAACCAATGCATACATTGAGGAATCCTCAGTCATACATAAATATCAAACAACCATGGTGCAGAGGGGAGGTTCATGGGTACGTGGACTCCGGATTGTGTTCACGTTTCGCTTGAGGGCTTCATCAGCCAATAGTACACAATGTCATTCATCAGTGTCGAATTCTTTTAGACCTGCAGGTTCAGTATCAGTCATCAAGTCTCCTAAAAACAATCTAACACATTTAAAAACATTCTAAAACATAATAAAACCTTAGCCCACTTTAATTCTGTAATTGTAAATTCGGCGCACTGTTTGCTATATAGGGAGCGATGATGGTATGGTTGGTAAGGTTGTCAGGTCCCTCTTTGCCACTGGTGGGAGGTTTTGGGGCGGAGCCTGAGGAGGGCGGGATTTGGGGAGGAGAGGGACTTCAATGCCATAGAGTCCAACTGCCAAAACTGCCATTTTCTCCAGGTGAACTGATCTTTATCGGCTGGAGACCAGTTGTAATAGCAGGAGATCTCCAGCTAGTACCTGGAGGTTGGCAACCCTAGTTGCCAGCTCCTGGTTGGAAAATACCTGGAGATTTGAGGGGGGGAGCCTGGGGAGGGGAGGGTTTGGGGAGGAGAGGGAGATCACCTCAGCAGGGTATAATGCCATAGAGTTCACCCTCTAAAGCAGCTATTTTCTCCAGGGGAGCTAATGTGGGTCTCCTAGAGATCAATTGTAATAGCAGGAGATCTCCGGGTGCTATTTGGAGGTTGACAACCCTACTGTATGGCATTGTACCCCACTGAGGTCCCTGTCCTTCCCAGGCTCCATCCCCAAATGTCTAGGCATTTCCCAACCTGGATCTGCCAAGTTCCAACCCTATTCCCTCATCTCCTGCCGGTGTTCCTCTTAGGAGGGCAATATTGTGGCTCAATTTTTGTTGTTCTTTTTATCTTTTTATCCAAGCCAACCATTCTGAGAGAAGTAAGAAGGTCCTCTGTTTGCCTTTGTTGCCCTATGGTGGGGGAAAGAAGCACCCGCTAAAAGAAATAACCACCAAAGCAGCTGTTTGAACTCTGTCTTCACTCAGAGGACCACAGTTGTGACTTAAAAGGCCATTTGGATGACTCTTTTTCTGTGGACATGGCTTCCCACGCTATGATTTGGGCTCAGAGGGAAAGATTTCTCAGGGCTGTTAAACTGACAAGCTGAAGTAAAGGGGGAATTATATTAGAAAATGTGTGTGGCCAGGACAAACCATATGGCCCATGTGCTTTGGCATTCTTTCTTGATAGCATAATTAAGTTTGGAACGAGGCACACGGCATAAATCTAACCATTGTGACAAGTTAATACACAACAATTTGGGAGAGTCCTGCTTTTCTCTGGAGGAGACTGTAAATTTTAAAATATGGGTACAAGAAGAATGAAATACAGTTTGCTTTGATGCTTACATGTTAGCATGTATTCGGGTATTATGTATAAGGGTATATCTGCACTACAGACTTAAACTGGTTTAAATTATTACCCACCACCACCACCACCGGGAAACATGGCAACTGTAGTTTTATGAAAGGGGTAAAGGTTTTCTAAGAAGGGGGTTCTTAGCACCCTCACCAAACTAAAATTCCCAGAGTTCACTGGGGAAGCCATGTGAATTAAATGGATATAAAACTCATAGGTCTGTAGTATAGTTTTTTGAGGGGGGTTGCAGTCAAGTCACAACTGACTTCATAGGGTTTTCAAGGCAAGAGACTTTCAGAGGTGGTTTGCCATTGCCTGCCTCCGCATCCTGACCCTGGTATTCCTTGGAAGTCTCCCATCCAAATACTTGCCAGGGTCAAGGCTGAGAGTGTGTGACTGGCCCAAGGTCACCCAGCAAGTTTCCATGGCAGAGTGGGGATTCGAACCTGCGTTTCCCAGACCCTAGTCCGACACCTTAACCACTAGTATAAAGCAGATACCCTAGTGTATATTAATCTTAAGGAAATTTACTCTCAAGCAATGAGCAAAGGATCGTGGACTTACTGTCACAGGAATGTACTGGTACATTGTCAGTACAATCTTTATTAATCTTTATTAATATGGTGAGAAACCAGCACAAATCACAGCAAAACTCAAAACGGGTAAAAGAAATAATTAAAATTAACTCCCACACATAAATTACTTATAATTTAGGGGAAATACAAGTTAATAAATAAGGTTGGTTTAAAAATCTATAATATATAGCTAAAAATTTAAATTTTCAGTGTTTGGTGAATTTTTCAGAATACTTGTATCAGCTGTTAAACAGAAGCAAAAAAAAACTAAGGCTTTCAGTCTCCACCTATGATGCGGTATACACTGCATTTTATTTTTTAGATGAGAAAAAAAAACATCAGAAGCAGTTGAGCGACCCAGAAGTTGATCCTCCAGGGATGAGGAGGCGTTCTGCTGGATGGTTTTAAAAATTGTTTCCTCCAGAGTCATCCGCTTCATTAACAACGGTTTGCCTTAGAAGTCCAGTTTTCGGGTCACTCTGGTTTTTGGATGTCCGGTTAAGGATACTCAACCTGTATTACAAACAGGTTGGAGTAAACGAGTCTTTTATACCAACCCATCATACTGTCTCCAACGGTGGACAGCTAAACACCCAGCAAGGCAGTGCTTCTCCCAGTTTACGCATTCAACCAAGATGGCATTGCAATGGAAGGGTAGAGGAGCCCTGCAAGACCACCACCCTCTGCACCATCTGCACCCAGCCTACCTAGCTGTTACTACCTTAGGATTTCATTTAACTGTGTATTTGTGCTCAGTTCTCAGTATTTAACAGAAAGCAACACAACTACTATAAAAATTACATTTCCTTAAATTTAAAGATACTCATGGCACCTAGCACTAGTCAGGATTATGTTAGGCAGATAATGGCAGCCTTGAGTTAGAATGCCACTCCAAACCTAGGTGGCACCTCAACATCCTTGAGAGCTTCAGGAGAGGAGCAAGGGGTAGAAATGACGTCGGGCTATTGGCATGTTGCCTGAGGTCATTTCCTCCCCTTGTCCTAGGGTTGCCAGGTCCCCCCTTGCCATAGGCGGGAGCTTTGATGGGGGTGTGTGGATCTGCTAGCATGCAACACAGGCAATAATGTCCCTTCCTGGGTAAACCCAGAAGTGACAGGGACACTCTAGCATGTCCCTAAAACTCTATGGAAACCATTGAGTTTTTGGATGAATGTGCTAGAGTATCTCTGTCAAGTGATGAGGACAGAAGTGATGAGGACACTCTAGTGTATTCTTCCAAAAACTCTATGGTTTCCATATAGTTTTTTTGTGGGATGTGCTAGAGTGTCCCCGTCGCTTCCGGGTTTACCTCAGAAGGGACATTATTGTGCCACCCTTTAACTGGCCTATTTCCCCCGCCAGCCAGCTGAGGGGTGGCAGGCAGGCATTTTAATTGGTGGGTAATTGCCTGCCATTAACAGGCACCTGGCAACCCTACCTTGTCCTGACACTGAAGCTCCTGGGGATGCCAGGATACCACCTGGCATCTCTGCCTAATGCTGCTGTACTTCCTTGGCCTGGGCCCCTTGTTGCTAACAGTAGCCATGAGGCCACAGCACTGCCAGAAACCTGCAAGTGCCATATCCATCACCTGCCACACTGCCAGGATGTCTCCCCTGCCCACCAGTCAGCCAGCACCTTCCAAGTACTTGTTCCTCTCTGGCTGTTAAGGCTGCGCCTTGCAAGCATTTGGACACTGGTGCCAACCTGTCAGATTCAATGAATGAGTAGATCTGAGCCACAAAGAAAGCACCAAATAGGGTTGCCAACCTCCAGGTGGGGGTGGAGATCTCCTGGAATCACAACTGATCTCCAGACTTCATACATTGCTGATTGATTTATTGAAAACATTGATTTCACTCTTCCTGGAGAAAATGGCTGCTTTGAAAGGTGGACTGCATGGCATTATATCCTACCGAGGTCCCTCCCCCTTAAATCTCCACCCTGAAATCTTCAGGTGTTTCCAAACCTAGGGTTGGCAACCCTAATTGGTATGCATGAGCTACCCACCACAGAAGTACAACTTATTCAATATTTGACTTTATCCCAAACATCTGGAACCAGTGAGTATCAGATGGGCACTAAAAATAACCTGCTTTATTTCCACAGCTGAAGGGGATCTTTGTGTGGAGGATTCAACAGGCTGTTACATCTTATGTTTAATTCAGTGCCTGTTTGTTCCCCCTTCTGCCAAATATCAGCTGGGAAGGGCGGACATTTAAATCAGGAAATCAGCACAAAAACATCTGCTCCTCCAGCGTTGTCTCCCTGGTCCAAGTCATCCCACCTCCTGCCACTGTTGAACTATAAAAAGAAAAACATGGGATACTCAGGCTGAAATTCTAAATGTATGTCACTAGAAAGTAAGACCCGTGGCGCAGAGTGGTAAGCTGCAGTACTGCAGTCCAAGCTCTGCTCACGACCTGAGTTCAATCCCAACGGACGTCGGTTTCAGGTAGCCGACTCAAGGTTGACTCAGCCTTCCATCCTTCCAAGGTCGGTCAAATGAGGACCCAGCTCGCTGGGGGTAAAGATGACTGGGGAAGGCACTGGCAAACCACCCCGTAAACAAAAGTCTGCCTAGGAAACGTCGGGATGTGACGTCACCCCATGGGTCAGGAATGACCCGATGCTTGCACAGGGGATCTTTACCTTAAGACCCATTCAGTTCAACAGAACTCACTTCTGTGTAAACATACTCAGGAGTGCACTGTCAATCATGGGTTGATGTCTCATCTACTTTCACCCTTAGTATCCTAGTTTGCAGAGCTAAGCATTCTGGGGAACAGTATTGAAGGTTGAGTACTTTTAGAAAAAGGCCTGTATTAAGAAAGAGCAGAACTCCAACATGAAGCTAGATGGTGCTGCCTCGCAACTAGAATTCCTTGTAATTTACTACGTGGCGTTCTTGCTTTTAGTTACAGCTCAGCCGGTGTACAGTAATCGGACGCACCGTATTGGTGAACGTGAACTGTATCTGACCATTGACACATTCAGGATTCAATAGGAGTGTCAAATGCCGGCTTGAAGCACTGACCCAAGTTTCAGCGTGGACAGAAGATTCTCCTTTTTCTTTTCTTTCAACAGGATGCAAAATTCTTAGCATGCATGTGCTGTCAGCCAGTTTTAGGTGATTAATCATCTTGGTTTTTTTTTAATCAATTACACGATTAAGTATATTTGCTTAATATATGTGCCTTTTGGATGATATCGAAAGAAGAAATTGTCATTCTTAATTTAATGTAAAGCTGTTGTACACCAGCAGTTTGCTGACACAAACACAATACTTTGTTTTGTATTTAACTGTTCAGATAACTTCATATACATTATCTCAGTAAATCCTTGTAATAAAATCAGTAAGCACTCTGCTATTTCCATCAGCACATGTGAACTTCATAGCCCCATGTTTAAACATTTATCTCCGTTTGTGTACACAGCTAGGAAATGCTTTGAGTTTTCTGTTTTTCTACACGGGCAATAAACTTTTCACAAAGTTACCTAGATAAAATTATTAGGGACTGTGATCTATATTACTGTGTGTAGCCTGCTGAAACTAGGATCCTTTGATTGTGGGATCCTGCATGGCGGGGGAGGGTTGGGGTCACTGGGGATGTGGGGGGGAGGTAGTTGTTAATTTCCTGCATTGTGCAGGGGGTTGGACTAGATGACCCTGGTGGTCCCTTCCAACTCTATGATTCTATGATTCTACATAATTTTTGCATCATTTAATGCAGTGGTTCCCAAACTTTTCGGGCGACCACCCCCTTGGTTCTACAAACTCAACCCCAGCGCCCCCTACCCTATCCTATAAAAATCATTATTCAAACTAGGGGTTTGCATGACTCACTAAAGAAGACAATAATAAAATTTCAAAACAGTAACAATTAATTGCACATCTATTCAAAATCAAGTTAAAACTTTTTAGTTGAAATTTATTCAACAAAACTGATGAACCTGATCCAGTGGTACCAGCTCTTCAAATTTGCCAGCATGGTGCCATAGCTTGATCTATTGTAAATTAGTGAACAACACAGTTGAAGGGGCCCACCTCTAGCGCCGCCTCCCCCTGCCGCCCTCTTGCCTCTTAGTGCCCCCCTAGGTAATCCCACCGCCCTCCAGGGGGTGGTACTGCCCACTTTGGGAGCCACTTATTTAATGTGTCATGTTGATACTGATGTTTTGCTTCATTTCTGGTTTTAGACTTCTGGTTGGTTGTACAACCCTAGTCCCAAGGTCAGCCTGCGGGCTTCCATGGATGAGTGGTGATTCGAACCTGGGTCTCCCAGGTCCTGGGCTCACACTTTCATAACTACTCTATGCTGGTTCTCCAGTGAAAGCTCTCAACTGCCATCAGGGCTGATGTTTCTGTGGAAGTCAATGTTGATGTGTCTATTAATATAAATGGGATTTGCACTCGTTTCATGTTTGAAGCCATATTAGCTTTCATATCTATCACAATTCAGATAGCCGTACTTTGGCAAAGGAAATGTTCTTGTTTGCTTAACTACTAACAGCGGTCTTTGGGTGACTTGTCAAAAGAATATTGAGATCTGGAATCCCGGCGGGGGTGGTGGTGGGGGAGGACTGTGAAACTGCCACAAAAGCTTTGGGATTTATCTTTGCAAGTAAACAGGCAAAAAGTATTATCAGCAACCAAGGTACATATATTATGCTATGTGAAAATCCTCTGCCAAACAACGAAAATGTGGTGGTGTGAGCACAATTGACAAATTATATGAATAAAAGATCATCCAAAGAATTCCAACATGAATGGAAAGTACATTATTCGTATTATTCTTTTTAAAAGGGGTGTAAAAAAGGTGATTGTTGTGATATATATGAAAAATGAAAAATTGCTCTGACATACTGAAAACATGCTAAAAAGGAAGCAACATTCAATTTACATTTGGGAATTATCTCTAGAAAAATATAACAATTACTACTACTGTAAATCATCTTATCTATTATATTATGTAATCCATTCTATAACATTGTCTAATTCCGATATCATGCTTATGAAGTATTATACATAGTATCTTATGATTTATGTTAAGAATATTAGGATGATCACTGATTAATACTTATCATTACGCTATCATATATTGCTCATAATTGCTAGGGTTTTTTTATCACGCATTGTGTATAATATTACTGTCTGTTATGTTATTGCTTTTTCTTTGGATGTAATCAACTGTAATTCCTGTCATGACGTGGTCATTTAATTTTGCTTTTCTTTGTATTCCTTTTCTTCTATATTCTGTTTTTATATATCTATAAAAAAATAAAATCTTAAGAAATGTGGTGGTGTGGGGGGGGGGAGCACAAGCATGTCAAAACAGTAATTTGGCCCATTACATTTTTGCTGCTGAATTGTAGAATCTGTTTCTGTCTCTGAGCAATTTCATGAGCATTGGTTCATGAACTGGTTTGAGTCAGACTTCATGATACTAACATCTGCTCAAGAAGAAACCGCTTTAGTTTCTTTGCATGGCCACAAACCAAGGCTTCTTTTTGCAAAAGGAAAACAGTTCGTTGATTTCCTGGAGAGCAAACTACATACATACATACATACATACATACATACATACATACATACATACATACATAAATTTTTATTATTTTTATAACATAAAACAAAACAGAAAAGAAAAATACAAATCAATACCCTCAATATACAGAATATTACATTATATAATAAAATACAAATAATCAAGGTATCATAACAACCCACCACCCACCTTATTAAGTATCCCATCACCAGTGTGAGAGACATCCGGAGAAGTGTCTAAGCAGTTTAAAATCAAACATATTATCAACAATTCAATAGTTCTATTATATCTATAACTTGTTCACTATATTAGTAAAATTCATTTTTGCCATTTTATCCCAATATGCAAAGGCCTTTGACCAAGTAGTTTTAAATTCTTCCAGATCCTTCCCATGAAGGGAATCAGTTAGTTTGTACATCTGCATATATATCCATAATTTTTCTCTCCAGTCTTTAATTAGAGGTCTATTTACTTGCTTCCAGGATTTAGCAATTATAATTCTGGCTGCAGCAAAGCTATATTGACATATGACTCTATCACTTTTATTCATTTTCTCCTTGGGAATTCCCAATAAACAAAAAGCAGGTTCCATTTTTACTTTAATATTAATCAGATTACAGGTCTCTTTCCATACTTTTCTCCAAAATGGTTTAACCTTTTTACGTACCCACCATGCATGCATAAAAGTTCCTTTTTCCGGTCCACATTTCCAACATAAATCCGTCAATCCTGAATTCGTTTTATTTAGCATCACTGGTGTGATATACCATCTATAAAACATCTTATGTAAATTCTCTCTCATTTCATTAGTGATTGTGAATTTAAATTCTTTTTTCCAGAGCCTAGCAAACTATATATATCGACAGTATCTCTGTGCTTGGTTTCAACAGCTGCTGTATCTCTGAAAGATGTGTTTGGATATGAAGCTCATTTGTCCAGAGGGAGTTGTTAGGGAGCAGCCAACAAGAAAGTGTGAGGGTTCCGCATTAGATCCGACACGATTCTAATTAGAAGAGGAGAAGAAGAAGAAGAAGAAGAAGAAGAAGAAGAAGAAGAAGAAGAAGAGTTGGTTTTTATATGCCGACTTTCTCCACCACTTAAGGAAGAATCAAACTGGCTTACAATCACCTTCCCCTCCCCACAACAGACACCCTGTAAGGTAGGTGGGGCTGAGAGAGCTCTAAGAGAACTGTGACTAGCCCGAGGTCACCCAGCCGGCTTCATGTGTAGGAGTGGGGAAATCAATTCAGTTCACCAGATTAGCCTCCGCCGCTCACGTGGAAGAGTGGGGAATCAAACCCGGATCTCCAGATCAGTCCACCGCTCCAAGCCACTGCTCTTAACCACTACACCATTCAAACTTGAGTCTCATGTTGTTTTCAAAAGTTGAGCCAGATTCTTTAATATGAGAAATAAAAATGTCAGGACCTTTCGTGGACCAGGCTCTTGAACCCCTCTAACCTCTCCTCTTGTCCTGTGCCCTTTGTTCTCTACCACATGCCTCATGGCTCTTCGTTGGAGTCACACATTTCTACAGGTCTCTCCTGTAGAAACAGTGTCCTCAGTCCTCATATTTCCACATACATGGCCGTTTGTGATAGGGATTATTATTCTTTAGGTTAGGCTTTGCTTATCTCCTTTCAACTGCAACATGAACTTAATCTACCTGAATAAATGTAAGCTTTACCTTTTTTGCAATATACTTCTTGGGAGTTTATTTACTGCACACCATATCACACTTCCATGACTGGGCAAACTCCGCTGTATTAACTACCGTACATAGACCAAATAGCACAGACAGGCCAATAAGGACCACTCTGTTTGTCAGGAAAATGAGGCTGGTTGGACAAAGTCCCTCTAAGTCACATATCTGCAGATGTAATTCTCCTCCTCCCCGCCCACACACACATATCCCAGTGCCTGGGAAAATGGAAAATAAACACCGTGGTGCCAAATTAACTAAAAGGGCAGATTTTCTGGCAGGGTATGAGCTTTGTGAAGAAGCGAGCTGTGACTCACGAAAGCTCATACCCTACCAGAAATTGTGTTAGTCTTTAAGGTGCTACTGGACTCTTGCTCTTTTCTACTGCTACAGACAGACTAATACAGCTACCCATCGTGATCTCTAAGAGCAGTTGCTTCTTAAACACTCCTGAAAGTCTGACAGAACTCTGTATTTGAGGCATTAAATATATTTACAAATTGCTGTTGGGTCGGATTGAAATGTAAGTTTTTTTATGGGCTCGATGGGGTGAGTTAGGTTTTCCTTCCCCTTTTTTACTCCCCCCCCCTTAGAAGCTTTATCAATTTACAAACCTTGAGCAGCTGAAAATTCTCATTTGTCGTTTTTTTGACTTAAGGGATAAAAAGACGGAAACAAATTTTGCTACCGCCAAAGTAATCTTAGGATCATTATCTCTAAGCAGATAGAACAAAGTTTCCAAGGTATAAGAAGGAAACGGGCTAGTAATAAGTGGCTTGGTATAGTATTCCCTAATGTTTTCAAAAAATGGAGGGGGCATTCAAGCAGGACATGGAAAGGTGTTATTCCCCCCCCCCCCGAACTTATTCCCATAGTTGTATATAACCAAAGCTTCTGTTTTTGCCAAATTTTTGATGTGACTTTATTTCCCCCCATTGCAATAAGCCATTTTGAGGATCTATGTCTCGATGAAGCAGGGTGAAACAATTTTAATCAATATAACTAAACATGGGGTAGGTTGTCACAGAGAGCCAGCATGGTATAGTGGTCAAGGTGTCAGACTAGGGCCTGGGAAACCCAGATTCAAATCCCCACTCCCATCATGGAAGCTTGCTGGATGACCTTGGGCCAGTCACACACACTCAGCCCTGACCTTGGCTAGTATTTGGATGGGCGACCTCCAAGGAATACCAGGAGCATGACGCGGAGGCAGGCAATGGCAAACCACCTCTGAACGTCTCTTGCCTTGATGGCAAAAAAAAAAAACGCTGTCACAAAGCATTCCAGATTGTATAGTTTGCATTGTTTGGACATTAGTATTTTGAATATTGTAAGTCTATATGTGCCCTGACCTGGATGGCCCAGGCGAGCCTGATCTTGTCAGATCTCAGAAGCAGGGTCAGCCCTGGTTAGTATTTGGATGGGAGACCACCAAGGAAGTCCAGGGTTGCTGTGCAGAGGAAGGCACTGGCAAACCACCTCTGATAGTCTCTTGCCATGAAAACCCCAAAAGGGGTCGCCATAAGTCGGCTGCGACTTGACGGCACTTTACACACACACACAAGTCTATTTGTGGAATTATAATTCACGTTTTTGAAATTATACAATTTTCACATTCAGTTGCATAGTGGTATTTTTCTGGATTCATGAACCTCCAGGTATTAGCTGGAGATCTCTTGCTATTACTACTGATCTCCAGCCGATAGAGATCAGTTCCCCTGGAGAAAATGGCCGCTTTGGCAATTGGAGTCCCTCCCCAAACCCGTCCCTCCTTAGGCTCCACCCCAAAAACCTCCTGAAGAGGGACCTAGCAACCCTATCCCAACATTTTGCAATCTCTGCCCCACCCCTCGCCATGGCAGCTATATTGTGACTGGTCCCACCTCTCAGGGCAGTAGTGTTTTAGAGGTACCCACGAACCTATTTCCAAATTCCAAATAAACTACAGACTCAACAAGGCTGATCTAGATCTAGAAGAAGGCAAGTGAGAAGCCACGGCTTCAACCCATCCAGAGAAATGGTGCCCCCTTTAGCACCCAGATGCCAGGCCTGGTAGAAAGCAATGAAACAGCTGCTGGAAATACCATCACTGTTATGGCAACGATGAGCTCCCCTCAACCATAACCCAGCATGCTGGGGGAGGGCAGAAAGATCAGGGAGTGTGTCAAGGGGTCTGGAGAGGTATTTAAGCCTGGCAGAGCTCAGCACTCAGAATAAAAAAGCATGGAGAAGAGGAGGAGGAGGAGGAGGAGGAGGAAGAAGGGTGAAACAGATCTCTTCCCCTCTTGTCTGAGGTCACCATCCAGGCAGGGGCTGTTGGAGAGGGAAGAAAGAACAGTGGAGGGCCATGCCTAACCTCGGAATCAACAACCCAAGAGTAAAAAAAAATCCAAGATCCAACCCAGGCTATCTACTACCCAGCTAATGTGAACAATTAGTAAACTGTTAATTGACGGCCTGTGTTGCATCCTAGAGAGCCACCGTGGTGTAGTGGTAGGGTTGCCAGCTCCGGGTTGGGAAATACCTGGAGATTTTGGGGGTGGAGCCTGAGGAGGGCAGGGTTTGGAGAAGGGAGGGACTTCAATGCCATAGAGTCCAATTACCAAAGCAGCCATTTTCTCCAGGGGAACTGATCTCTATCGGCTGGAGATCATTTGTAATAGCAGGAGCCCTCCAGCCACTACCTGGAGGTTGGCAACCCTATGTAGCAGTTAAGAGTGGCAGACTCTTATCTGGAGAACCAGGTTTGATTCCCCAATCCTCCACATGAAGCCTGCTGGGTGATTTTGAGCCAGTCACAGTTCTCTCAGAACTCTCTCAGCCCACGCAGAGGCAGGCAATGGCAAACCACCTTCCAACGTTCTCTTGCCTTGAGAAGCCTACCGGGTCACCATAAGTCAGCTGTGACTTGGCAGCAAAATCACACACCCAACTTTGCTTAGGAGTGCACTTTTCAAGTAGCCATGCCCTTCGAATAAAGAGCAGGACTTCCTTCCAGAACAGAGAGTAGGACACGCTTGCAGCAATGTGCCCTATTACCTCTCTTTTTAAAAATTAAGCAATGTCCCTTCCTTTTTGACTTCATTCAAAGACCACAGTCCAACAGTTGTTTTAAACAGTTGAATGTTATTGTTATAGAGATGCTCCTGTATCACCATTAAAACCTTACGCTAGGTAGGATTCTGCCATATTTTCACCCATACAAATGTTCTGAGTAAAGGGAGGGATTGGAGCAAACGTTTCAAGAAATTCCCTCTGCCTTACATTATTTTTCACACTGTTTACCATCTGTTTGCAGTTGCGTCCACAATATATCCCAGCCAATCAGGAATCAAATAGGCAATGAGATTTGGGATATTACATCAGAGAGCCAGATCAGAGAAAGGACAAGAGGTGTTGTCCTCACTGTCAATAGGTTCCTCTAGATTTGCAATGATGTCAAGACACCAAATCAGGTTGAGGGCTTCCTTGGTCTCAGTTTGAATGGCCAGACAATGTCCGATCCATTGTGCCGCCACCTGTCCGAAAAAATATCCCAACACAAGTGGGGTGCATTTAACAAGAGGCAAAGTTTTCCACGAAAAGCTTTTGCCTGTTAGTCTGACCTAACCTTTGCCTGTTAGCTGGCATTTTATACCCTCCGTATTGCTTCTCCAAACATCGGCATCTATTTAAGAGTCTGTTGTTTACTTATGAACGCATGAAGCTGCCTTCTACTGAATCAGACCCTTGGTCCATCAAAATCAGTATTGTCTACTGAGACCGGCAGCGGCTCTCCAGGTTCTCAGGCGGGGGTCTTTCACATCACCTACATGCCTAGTCCCTTTAACTGGAGATGCCAGGGATTGAACCTGGGACCTTCTGCATGCCAACCAGATGCTCTACCACTGAGCCACAGCCCCTCCCCTATTTTGCTGCACGTTCCTATACAAAGTATTGGCTGATGCTCCAAGTGATGAGAAGCCAGCTTACATGGTATCTGAACAAGAGAAACCAACGTTGGCAAGATAAAGAACTTTCTTTTTCTTTAGCCCCATCTATACACAAAAGGCCAGTGTTCATTTTCATAACCGGTTCTCTGGTACAGAACAGGAATTAAGGGCAATCTTTTTTTTTTTAACTAGGGAAAGGCTTAAATCTACAGTGTAACCTTTTATTACAGGCAGGGATTAACAAACCTTGTTGAATGATGTCAGGACAACAGGCCAGACGTTTGCATTTTTCTCCCTCCCTTTCCTCCCCCAACCCCAATTTTACCCAATGAGAGCTCCCTGATGAGTGACCCTGCGTTTGGAGACGCTGAAGAGCAGCTAAAATTCAGACAAAATAGTTCAAGTAGTTACAAAAGGAAGTACACCAAGGAATGTCCAAAGTGGTTCTGGAACGCCTTGTTTTGGGGATCCTCTACAGAAGCTAGTGCTTGTAGTAATTCTGCCCCTTTAGTTCTAGGTTCCCCAGAAACAAATTTCTAAACTATTTTTGCTAGTCTGTTCCCTCCTTTGCAATTGTACAGAGTTCTTTCAGGAGAGCCAGTGTGGTGTAGTGGTTAAGAGCGGTGGTTTGGGGCGGTGGACTGATCTGGAGAACCGGGTTTGATTCCCCACTTCTCCACGTGAGCGGCGGAGGCTAATCTGGTGAACTGGATTTGTTTCCCCTCTCCTACATATGAAGCCAGCTGGGTGACCTTGGGCTAGTCACAGTTCTCTTAGAGCTCTCTCAGCCCCACCTACCTCACAGGGTGTCTGTTGTGAGGAAGGGAAGGTGATTGTAAGCTGGTTGGATTCTTCCTTAAGTGGTAGAGCAAGTCAGCATATAAAAACCAGCTCCTCCTCCTCCTCTTCTTCCTCCCTTCCTTGCTTCGGCACTATTACAGCTCCCACAGTTTTTCCTTTCTCCTCTTCCTTCCTTTCCTCCTTTCTTCCAGTTTCAACAGTTTCAGCAGAGGTTCCCATGTCCCAGCACTATTATGGCTACCAGCATTCTTCCCATCTCCTCTTCCTTCCCTCCTTCTTACCCACCCACTATGGTTACCAAGTCCAGGCTGGGAAATTCCTGGAGATTGGGGGGCAAAGCCTGGGGAATTGAGGGTTTGGGGAGGGGAGGGACCTCAGCAGCGTACAATACCATAGGGTCCACCCTCCAAAGCAGCTGTTTTCTCCAGAGGAAGTATCTTCGTAGCCTGGAGAGCAGTTGTAGTTCCAGGAGATCTCTGCACCCCACCTGGAGGTTGGCAACCCTACTACCTACCTACAACCAAGTGTTTAAGCACTATTACAGCTGCCAGAGCCTCTTCTTGTCCTCCTGCCCTCCATTCCCACCTACCTTTCTTCCAGTGTTTCAGTAATAGAACAGCAGCCAAAGTTCTTTCTGTCCACCCACCCATCCTTCCTTCCTTCCTGTATTTCAGCACTATTATCATAGCTCTTCTAACCTTTTGCAGCACTCTTCACTTGATATCATTATGCTGAAACCAGATCCATCCAAAATTCACGTGTGAATAAGAGTGATACGTGTCTTTTTTTGCTACCCAGCATCCCCCTTAATGCAAATTCATAATATGATGGCACTTATTGATCAGATCAGGGAATGCTCTTGGGTTTTACAATAGGGATAAACTGAACCATCAGGCTTTGCCCAAGCACACAAGCAAGCAACCAAGTTGTTACTTGGGGTAGCACTCCGTTTAGGGGTCCGCTGTGTCCCTTGTAGCATTGCAGGGGGTTTCAGGGGGGTTGTGTGGGGCTGTTGCGCAGGATGGGGAAATGTCCCGGGCCAGCCTTCACCATTATGACAAAGGTACCACGTCGCTAGGCAATTTTGTCAATCATTTTTCTTCTTTCTCCGGAAAATGTTATCAGTTTTTTTTTTTTATCCTCCGTTCCCAAGCAACACTTGACTGGTGATGAATTCACATGAGAGATCAAAAGGATAGCTCAAGTGTTATTAAATCTCGATAAGATAACACGGTCAAAATTTTTCTTTTTCTGGCACAAAGGGGTCCTTATTCGTTTTCATAACAGGTTCATAACAGATCTGATTACATGACAATCAGACAGACCGAGGAGGTGAAGCCACGCAAGACTGGCGTTCAGAATGCCAATGTTTGCAGCTAGCTGCCATGACTCTTCCAGTTTTAAGCTTCACGGGCTATGTTGTTATTATCAAACAGGACTTCTGTGGAACACAGCTAGCCTGACCACAAAGAAGGACGAGGAGACCGCCTAAGGTGGTAGATTGGGGATGGCACAAAGTCTTGTAAAAATGGAGGAAACCAGACAAATCTGAACCCAAAGATCATTGAAATAAACAATAGCTGTGCCAAAACATTATATCAATGGCCAAAAACGCATGGTCCCTTAACCCACTTTATTCCCCGTTTCAGCCAGGATCAAATTGACCCGGGCTGGGGGGAAACTGTACGCATTACCTTGAAAAGCAGGGACGAAACTGTGTGCAAATCCATCCATGTAAACAGAAAGTGCGGGAGACGTGCACAGTTCCTGTTTAGCTTGCAACACCCCCGCCCCTGGTGATTGGTGGTTTCTCGGGGCAGGGAAGGCCCTCATTGGTCAATTTGAAACGACCAATCACCGGGGGAGTGGGGTGTGTGCCAAACTAAACAGGAACTTAATGTCTCCCTCACTTTCTGTTTACATGGATCGACTGGCACAGTTTTGTCCCTGCTTTTCAAGGTAATGCATACAGTTTCCCCCCCAGCCCAGATAAATTTGATCCTGGCTGAAATGGGGAATAAAGTGGGTTAAGGGACCATGCGTTTTTGGCCAATAAGAGTTTTGCAGGGTAACTTCCAGGTGGACTGTGCCCGTGCTTTTCCATTCATATCCACATATCTAGTGTGCTTTACCAGGATCCGTGAACACCCGCCCATTCAGGTCATGTTCTGCTGGCTGGTCACAAGTAGGAACTTGGGCCGGGTGGGGGGGAGATGTTTGGCTGTTCATGAGAAGCTCAAGCTTGTTCATCAGGTTACTTTCCCTTACTCAAACAATACAGCACACTGCAATCAACAGTATTTCACACATCCTGAATAGCCCAGACTAGCCTAAGCTTGTCAGAGCGTGGGAACTAAGCAGGATTGACCATGGTTAGTACTTGGATGGGAGACCACCAAGAAAGACGGTTGCTATGCAGAGGCAGGCAATAGCAAACCACCTCTACTAATCTCTTGCCTTGAAAACCTCATGAGGGGGTTGCCGTAAGTTGGTTCCAACTAGACAGCACTTATTATTATTAATGCATTCTTGCAGAGTGTAATGGTAGTCCTAGTTTGCTCCCTCCTCCACAGACCTATCATTGCTGTTTGGCGACACAGAAATATTTGCATGCGTGCATGTCTTATGACAGGGGTGGGGAACCTCAGGCCCGGGGGCCATATGTGGCCCCCGAGGACATTTTTTGTGGCCCTCGGGAGCTCTGGGACCCTGCTGCAGGGGCGGGGCGCAGGCCGGCCCTCCCAGAGGGTGTTCCTGGCACCACGGCTTACAGCGGCGCTGCGGCGCCCTTTGGACCTCCTCTCGCCGACTGTCGGCTGTTGAGCAGCGAGAGGGAGGGGGAAAGAGGCTAGCGGCTCCCGGTGGCAGAGCATGCATGCAGGAGCTGATTGGGCTTCGGGGGGGGGGCTTTTGTGGACTCTGGGGAGGAGAGGGCATGGAGACTGGGGCCCGGTCGCGCGGGGCTCTGTGCGCCGCTGGGTGTGTGTGGGCAGGGGAGGCTAGGGCCCGGTCGCGTGGGGCCAGCATGCGCGGGTGTGTGTGTGGGGGGGAAGGCTTTTCTCTCTTTTCTTCCTCTTTTTCTGTCACTCTTTCTCCTTTCTCTCCCTCTTTCTCCCTCTTTTTCTGTCTTTGTCTCCCTCCGTCCTTTTCTTTGTCTCCCTCCGTCCTTTTCTTTCTCCCTCTCTCTCCATTTCTTTCTCCCTTTCTCTCGCCCTCCCTTTTCCTCTTTCTGTTTTCCTTCCTCCCTTACCCATCAACTGTGGGCTGCGCCTCCCTGGCACCTCGTTTGCTCGGGCCCACTGCTGGCTGCCCTTCCGCCTGGGAGGGGGGAGTGGGGGCACCCCGCAGGCCTTCTCTGTGTGGCCTCCCCTGGGGTTGCCAACCTCCAGGTGGTGGCTGGAGACCTGGCAACCCTCGCCTCTTCCCCCCCCACCGGGAGATCTTCACCTGGTATGGCCCCTGAATGATGTCATAAATGTGCAAATGGCCCTTTGCAGGAAAAAGGTTCCCCACCCCTGTCTTATGACCTGGATGGCCCAGGCTAGCCTGATTGCATCAGATCTCAGAAGCTAAGCAGGGTCGGTCCTGGTTAGTATTTGGATGGGAGACCACCAAGGAATACCAGGGCTGCTGTGCAGAGGAAGGCACTGGCAAACCACCTCTGTTTAGTCTCTTGCCATGAAAACCCCCCAAAAGGGGTCACCATAAGTCGGCTGCGACTTGACGGCACTTTACACACACACACTTATGGTTTGGTTTTAAGATCAAGATTACTTCACGAATGCATTTTCACTTAGCCGTATTGGAGTCGAAGTACTCCCCGCTCTCCATATCATGTAATTATCATACCTCACCATCCATGATCCTGGGGAGAATCAATTTTACCTACTCTGCCGATGCAAAAACCGCTTGTGAGGCAGAGAGAAATGTAACTCCGCAGCTACCCGACAGCCACAAAGCTGTTAGGCAGCTGCTCGAGGCAGACGATGGAGAGACAAAGAAGTCTGAGGTTCAGCTCAAGAGTGATCCCACTGTTAAACGAGCTATGTACACAAGTCACACCTGTTTGCCCCAAAGTTTGCAGTGTCCCTACTGTCTAGATTTCCTTATTTGATGTTCCTCCATATTGCTTCCTTCTTTGTGAAAATTAGGTTCCTACTTTGAGTCAAAATCTATTTTTATCCCACCCTTTCTTTCTCCAAGAAGCTGAGCATGGCAACATACATGGTTTTTCTCTTCAAAACAATCCTGTAATGTGGGTTAGGCTCTGAAAAGCCCAACTACTCAGTGAGTTTCATGGCTGAGCGAGGATTTCCTTTCCCTAGATTTAACATCCATTAGCTATTCATCTGCCATTCCACACTTTAAAAGCAGGGGGGATGAAGATTAATTTCTTCTTGACACTATAAAGTCTCGTCTCTCACGCAATTCACCAATTTAATTGACAGCTAGGGCTGCCAGCTCCGGGTTGGGAAATACCTGGAGATTTTTGGAGCAGAGCCTGAAGATGGGAGGAACGTCAGTGCCACACAGTCCAATTGCCAAAGCGGCCATTTTCTCCAGGTGGAATGATCTCTATCGGCTGGAGATCAGTTGCAATAGCAGGAGATCTACAGCTAGTACCTGGAGGTTGGCAACCCTGTTGACAGCAGATAATGCAGTATCTGCTTCTCAGAAAGTGCCATTAGCTGTTTTATCCAGGGAGTGATATATGTATATTTCATGCAATTTTATTTTGTGAACATGCTAAAACAGTGTGGGCTAGGGCAGGGTTCTGCAAACTGCAGCTCCCAAGCCGCATGCGGCTCTTTGGCCCATTGAGTGCGGCTCTCCGAACTTGGTTCGGAGCCCCTGCTCTCGCGCATGCTCGCGCCGGCAGCCGGGCTGCGGAGCCGGCGCGCCTGAGAGCGAGAGCGAGCGAGCGTGAGATAGCAGGTGAGTGGGCGCGCTGTCTCTCCCCCCCCCCCCGCCGTGGAGAATGGCCAGGTCCCCCTTTCCCTTGCCCTCAATGGTTGGGAGGCTAAAGCCTCCCCTCTAGCCGCGCGATTGCTGGGCGGGTGGCTCGGCAGTTCCTGCCCCCCCCCCTGCCCACCTATCAGCTGTTGGGTGGGGCGGGCTTCCTTTGGTAGACCTGGCCTCCGGCTGAGACCCATTGGGAGGCCATGTCTACCCACTGGCTTTCTTGGCGGTAGATCTGGACTCCGAGGAGGGGAAAAAGTCCACCTTCAGAGGCCAGGTCTACCAATTGGCTTCTATGGGCCTCCAGAGGCCAGATCTACTGCCAAGAAAGCCAATGGGTAGACCTGGCCTCCCAATGGGACTCAGCCGGAGGCCAGGTCTACCAATAGGCTTTTATGGTGGTAGACCAGGCCTCCAGACGAGGACCAGGCGGGGAGGGGGAAATGGCAGGGTCTTACAATTTAATTTTTATCAATAAATAAGATCACTATTAAGTATGATGTCAAGTTTTATTCAGTATACCTATAGTTTAATTAAGACTTAAAACTGTAATTAAAGTTTATTAAGTTAATAAACAGTGTACCTACCTATATAGTTTAAGTTTAAGAAATTTGGCTCTCAAAAGAAATCTCAATCATTGTACTGTTGATATTTGGCTCTTTTGACTAATGAGTTTGCCGACCCCTGGGCTAGGGAGTCTCTTTGATCCAGACAAAATGGGCATTTGTGTTCTTCTGCAATAATTTTATTGTATCTCCCTTGCACCTCAGCTGAGTAGAAAGCATTATACCTTGCCAATAAAAAAGTTCATCTAAATTTATAGATTTCTAACCAGCGGAAATAGTCTGGCAAGGAAAAAGTACTGATAAAGAAGAGAGGTGGACATTCACAATTTGCGTCCTTAAACACTAAAGACCAATCTAGTGAGGATTTCAACCCATTTCTCCCAGGTCCTAATCTGATACACTGACCAGGACACCTCACTGTCGTTTTTAACCCTCATGAAGCGAGGCCACATGGGAGGTATATAACCACAAAATGACTTTCTTTTAACCACAATGGAAACTATGAACTGAACTGGCTGCTAGCAAAAGGCAAACTGAAGTGGAACTGGAAAGTTAAACTTCTTGTGTTAACAGGCTGAATTCCAGCACTTCCTAGTATAGCAAGCTGGGAGGGCCAATACACTTCACTCTCTGTTACAGTCCTGACCCCACACTGCTATTTCAACCACAACCCATTTAGTAGCAATATCACCTGGCTTCTTATTATGATGAACTGTGAGAGATGAAGCGTTGATTTAATTTGGGGGAAGACATATTGCAAATAATTGGCTTGAATAATACCATTATTTCTTTGATACGAGACCTAGTCTAGCAAGGCACATTTGTTTCTGAACAATATGTCCTGGGAAATGAAAAAAAGATTGGCTAACCAAAATGAAGCCTTTGATATAGCACACCTTGCATGAGTTTGTTGGCTTGTAACATGATGTCCCCTTTGAAGACTTAGAGTTCAGAATTAAATATGGAGGAGGAGGAAGAAAGAAGAAGAGTTGGTTTTTATAATCTGACTTTCTCTACCACTTAAGGAAGAATCAAACCTGTTTACAATCACCTTCCCTTCCCCCTACAATAGATACCCTGTGAGGTAGGTGAGGCTGAGATAGCTCTAAGAGAGCTATGACTAGCCCAAGGTCACCCAGCTGGCTTTATGGGTAGGAGTGGGGAAAACAACCTGGTCCACCAGATTAGCGTCCACTGCACATGTGGAGGAGTGGGGAATCAAACCCGGTTGTCCAGATTGGAGTCTACCACTCTAAACCACCGCTCTTAACCACTACACCACTCTGTGTTTCCAATTAAAATACTACACTTTGAAAGTGGGGGAGGGGAATAAAGATATCTGGTTTAAAAACGGAGGGCCTGACTATATATTGGCCCCATCTGTCCACTGTTGTTCCCATCTGTCTCCAGTTCAGTCCCACTTAATAAAATTTAAGATTCCCAGGTGCATGGGGAGGGGGCTGATTTGGATGGGGTCCATAGTATACAGGGAAAGGGGCTTAAGCCTCCCCCCTCTGTACCATTTTCCTGCCCAGAAATGGCCCCAGTAGGGATACCAATCTCCAGGTGGGGTCTGGAGATCTTCTAAAATTATAATTGATCTCCAGACCACAGAGATCTGTTCCTCTGGAGAAACTGGCTTCTTTGGAGGGTTGACACTATGGCATTGTACCCGTGAGGTCCTTGTCCTCCCCAGGCTCCATCCCCAAATCTCCAGGTAGTTCCCAACTTGGAGCTGGCAACCCCAATCCCAACGGATGCGCAGAGCCGCAGGGAAGCTCTGTGCACAGGCCGAGCATGATTTTGCATGCCTACATCAGAGGATGGAAAGCTCACTGTCATCAGACAAAGGCAGTTGTTGTATGAATGCAGACGGGGGAAAGGAGTCCAGCAAGTATGTGGATGCTAGCCCATGGAAGGGTTTGCAAGGTAAGCACTAGCACCTGGAACCAAACTCAGGAACACTTGGAACAACTGGTCACCTTTCGGCTATATAACCTACGGGCTTCTGCACGTTCTGGCATTGCATCAGGAGAGCCAAAGGCTGCTAAATAAATAAATAAATATATTGTCATAATTTCATAGACAGTGATAGGAAAGGCTGGAGAAAAGTGCAGGAAGGTTCATTTCAGTGTTTCGTACCAGTAAACAAAATGATCACAATCAATGGAAATTTTTTACGGCAGAGAGTGTTACGAATATCCCTAAACAGGGATTGTGAGCTTTTTATGACACATAGGTCATTTATGCACGGTCACATTAACCTCCTTTATTCCCTGTTTCAGCCAGGATCAAATTTTTCAGTATGCACGCTACCTCATCCCTTGGAAGCTCAACGCTGTTTCAACGCAAAACGAACCCGGCTTTTCCCATTCCTCTTCTGGCCCAAATTAAACCGAGGCTCCTGGCTCATTCCGAGTCACAGGGCATGCATACTGCATTAGGGGGAAACAAAGAAGTTTGGCTTCTCTCACAGCCAATCACGAAGCAGTGTGTAAAGAGTACTTAAAGTACTCAAGGATTCAAGTACTTCTTGCTATCTAGGAGCAATTTCTGAGCAAAATAAAGCCTTTTTTAAAACCAGGCTTGGATCCCCCCCCCCTTCTTTCAGGTAGCTCCATTTTTTGTTCTTTCTTTTTAAAATGCTTTTTTTATGTAGCAGTTGGCTTTGGGGGGAAGGAAATCTTCTCTCACTGTAAGCCAACTGCAGAGCAGCATTTAAAAGGGTGGGACTTTATTTGAGCTTGGGAGACTGCTTTTTTGTATTCATGGTTCGATTAGCACACGCTTTCGTCCCTGATCATTCAAGCCAATGCCAATGCATACAGTTTTCCCCAACCCGGGTTACTTTAATGTGCGATGAACCCAGGTCCAAGCAGGGAGATCAAGCCCATGCATAAAAGACCATAGTTTCAGAGGGAAGCCATGCTGGTCTGTAGTAGAAGCGCAAGATTCAAGTCTAGTAACATCTTAGAGGACAAGATCTATTGGCCTCTAAGGTGCTACCAGCTCTTTTATGGACAGAAATTGTGCCACACAGCCGCCTAATATGGAACAGAAAACGACAAGTGAAGTAATTTCTTGCTTCTCAGAAGGAACCCCATTTTTAATTTCTTTTATATCCTGCCTTTCCACCATGGATCTTAACTAGGGATTCGAACCTCCAGGTGGCACCTGGAGATCTCCCACTATTACAATTGAACTCCTGGCTACCAAGATCAATTCCCCTGGAGAAAATGTCTGCTTTGGAGGGTGGACTCTATGGCATTATACCCTGCTGAGGTCCCTCCCTTCCGCAAACCCTGCCCTTCCTAGGCTCCACCCCCAAAAATCTCCAGGTATTTCCCAACCCAGAGTTGGCAACCCGAATCTTAAGAGGACTGAAAAATATTTAGTAGGTATTCTCCCATCCTTACACTGATCCAATGCCGAACATTTGGGTGGTTTTCGGGAGGGCAGATGGAACATTTTGAAAAGAACCCCGATTCTTAATTTAGGGTACAATTTTCCGGAATCCTCAAACTCTTTACACCCTGAAACAATCTCACCAAGTAGAATGACACAACGATGTGGGGGTAAGCAATCCAAAGCTTGAAACCTCCCAAAATAAGATTCCTTTGAACTCCCAGTTCTAAAATAAACAGTTCAGCGTCGTATGTATGGATAAAGAAGCCTGTGCGACATATATGTTTGAAAGCTGTTATAGATTATAAACAAATTAAAGAGCAATAAAACACATGTGCTGGGCATTTCCCAGCGTTCCAGATGTTGGGCCTTTTCCTCCTTCACTTCTAATAGCTATAAATGTATGAAAGGATATCATTTACAAGGTGCTTGGTTTTAATGCCTCCCAAATGTTTTCCTGAAAGCTTTATTGTGTATCGCTCACATGCAGATCTTGCATAGTTGTGTCAGATTATGTCAAAAAGATGCATCCACAAAGGGGCATGTTGTCAGGTTATTTGACAGTGGGGTTGGGTAGATAACTCCAGCAATGCTGGGTTCAAAAGCAGGGGGACCCAGGTGGGGGGGAGGAAAAGAGATGTGTGTTGTGTCTTGCTGCATTTTTCAGAAAAAGTAGTACTTTATGGCAGAATGCTCATCACCAGAATTACTGCATTCAAGCAGCTTCACAGCAGTTTTGCACCACTGTGATCCAGTAATAAGTACATAAATACATGAAGCTGCCTTAACCTGAATCAAACCTTTGGTCCATCAAGGTCAGGATTGTCTACTCAGACTGACAGTGGCTCTCCAGAGTCTCAGACAGAGGTATTTTGCATCACCTACTGCTAGGGTTGCCAGCCTCCAGGTACTAGCTAGAGATCTCCTGCTATTACAACTGGTCTCCAGCTGATAGAGATCAGTTCCCATGGAGAAAATGACCGCTTTGGCAATTGGACTCTATGGCATTGAAGTCCCCTCCCTCCCCAAACCCCACCCTCCTCAGTCTCCAAAAACCTCCTGCCAGTGGCAAAGAGGTACCTGGCAACCCTACCTACTGCAAGATCCTTCCTGGGATTGAACCTGGGACCTTCTGTATGCCAAGCCAATGCTCTACCACTGAGCTACAGCCCCTCTCCAAAGAACATACCCACTTGACTCCACCTTATACTGAATCAGACCATCAGTCCATCAAGGCCAGTATTGTGTTCTCAGCTTGGCAGAGGTTCTCCAGGGTCTCAGGCAGAGGTCTTCCATATCACCTACTGCCTGGTCCTTTTAGCAGGAGATGACAGGGATGGAGCCTGGAATGTTCCACACGCAAAGCAAGCTCTCTACCACTGAACTGCAGTCCCGTACACAGTTTTCAATCAATAGGCAGGCCTGAATCACTCTGTCAAGGACTCAGGAGTAAGTTAAAATTAAAGATAACCTCACCAGGGCTAATGAAAAACAGGCGAGGTGGACTACACTGTCTACATTGGGATTCTGCCTGTCCAGCTGGTCTTTGCTTTTAAAAATGTGTTTAGAGGAGCTATTGATGGCTCTTTCTGCACCTTGCCTAGTTGTGCCCCGAAGGGATGTAGGGCTCTTTTAGCCCTTTCAATTAAGCTCATTAGAATTCCAAGAGAATGCCCGGAAAAAATGTCTGGAATGTGGATGGTTAGGGAGCTTTCCACCCCATGCTTTCTGCAGCACTAGTTTTTCTATCCTTCCTTACAAACCGTTCAGCAGCAACCAGCTTGCTGTGTTATAGATCTGTCTCCACTGTCTTCAGGATAGAATGAAGGTTCACAACTAGCCTAAGTCATACCCTAAACGTTTTCTGCAGTGCTGAAGGATGAAATTACCGTACCTGCAAAGGTTAGTAAGGGAGAGTTGAAAATCCCGGTTACCCTCATTGCAAAGAATGACACAATTCGTTAGCAAAAAAGATCTCTGCTCCTCAGAATAGGCTCTATAAGCCTTTAAAAATGTTCTTATATGCAACAAATGCATAATTATTAGTAATTTGTTGAGAGAGGAATGTCTTCCCCGAGGGTAATGTTTCTGTAGTGAGGAAGTCCCAGTTTAGCAGCACTAAATTCCAAGTTCCAACATTTCTAATACACTGGAAGTGGTTGCATGGCTATCGCAGGCCCCTACTGGATAGCACCTGTGACGTGACCAGTGACTCAGCTCCTCCACCTGCCCACCTGGAATTGCTTTGCTTGTTTTATCCTTTGATGCTTGACTACTTCTTTGCATTACAACTGCCAAAGCAAAGGGAGGTCTAAGCTATGAGCAGCAGCCTTCTCTTTAAACTCCTTCAAGCAGGTGCAGAAAACACAATAGGATTTTAAAGGGCAAAAAGCAGCACAGCTCCTAGGGTTGCCAACTCCAGTTTGGGAAATTCCTAGAGATTCTGGGGGTGGGGCCAGGGGAGGGTGGAGTTTGGAAAGGGAGTTCAGTGGGGTATAATGCCATAGAGTCCACCCCAAGGCAGCCATTATCTCTAGGGGAACTGTTGCCTGTCACCTGGAGGTCAGTTGTAATTCTGGGAGATCTCGAGGCCTCGCCTGGAGGGTGAAACACACAAACACCCAGCAAGGCTGTTGTCCTTCCCCCTAGGATGAGCACCATTGGGTTGGATCCAGCGGAAGATTTTTGCAGACAGAAGAGGGGTGATTTTTGCCTATTCCCCACTCCTACTGCAAACCTTCTACTCCCCTCCATGATGTTCTTCGGGATCCCGTTCCCCAGAAGCAGCATTCGGGAGGATATTTCGGGCCACAGAAGGAAGGGGAGTCTCTGTTAGGGTTGAGAGGTGCTGCCAGCAGTGGTGGTAGGGGCTGGGGCACATAGGAGTTGCCAGCTCCAAGTTGGGGAACTCCTGGAGATTTGGGGGTGGAGCCTCAGTGGGGGACAATGCCATAGAGTCCACCTTCCAAAGCATCCGTTTTCTCCAGGGGAACTGATCTCTGTAGTCTGGAGATGAGCTGTGATTCTGGGTGATCCCCAGGTCCCACCTGGAAGCTGGCATCCCTAGCTCACAGCCTTTTAAGGGACTTGTGTGCTCAGTTTGGCATTAGACAGACATTCGAGCAACTATTGGTTTCTGGGGGTTCAACAGGATGGATTCCGCTTTTCCGGGGTTCAAACAATAAGGTAGGAGAGGCTTGATGAGTTGTCAGGATCCAAGAGAATGCCTGGGCTATTCTTTTGAATACTGATTGATTGCTGGGATGGGTGCAGATAGGGTAAGTAATGGTCTGCTGAGTGCTGATTAGATTACCTTAGGGTGACACCATGGAGTTTAACAGTTGGTAGCCGTGTTAGTCTGTCTGCAGTAGTAGAAAAGAGCAAGAGTCCAGTAGCACCTTAAAGACTAACAAAAATATTTTCTGGCAGGGTATGAGCTTTCGTGAGCCACAGCTCACTTCTTCCAAGTCATTCTAGCTGTATCTGAAGAAGTGAGCTGTGGCTTACGAAAGCTCATACCCTGCCAGAAAATATTTTTGTTAGTCTTTAAGGTGCTACTGGACTCTTGCTCTTTTCTACTACCATGGGGATTAGCTAGCTAGCCCCATTGTCCACACCTTAGGGTAGGGTTGCCAACCTCCAGGTACTAGCTGGAGATCTCCTGCTGTTACAACTGATCTCCAGGCGACAGAGATCAGTTCCCCTGGAGAAAATGGCCGCTTTGGCAATTGGACTCTATGGCATTGAAGTCCCTCCCCTCCCCAAACCCCACCCTCCTCAGGCTCTGCCCAAAAATCCTCCCGCCAGTGGCGAAGAAGGACCTGGCAGCCCTACCTTAGGGGGATGAGGGGGTTGCCACATTCAGGTTGGGGAACTCCTGGGGATTTAGGGGTGGAGCTTGGGGAGGACAGGGACCTCAGCAGGGTATAATTCCCCATTGAACCCCCCCCCCCAACATCCATTTTCTCCAGGGCAACTGATCTATGTAGTCTGGAGATAAGATGTAATTCCAGGGGATCCCCAGGTCCCACCTGGAGGCTCGCATCCCTACTCTCCACTGAGGGAAAACCCTTCCAACAGTAGACATTTCTTGTGGATCCAAACTACTGTGGTGTACTGGCTAGGATTTGGGTGAATCCAGGTCAGAATCCCCACTCGTGCCATGGAAGCCTGCTGGGTAGGGTTGCCAGGTCCCTCTTTGCAACCAGAGGGAGGTTTTTGGGGCGGAGCCTGAGGAGGGTGGGATTTAGGGAGGGAAGGGACTTCAATGCCATAGAGTCCAATTGCCAAAGCGGCCATTGTCTCCAGGTGAACTGATCTCTAATGGCTGGAGATCAGTTGTAATAGCAGGAGATCTTCTGCTATTACCTGGCGGTTGAGGAATCAAAAGTCTGCACTTGTTTAAAGCTCAATAAAACACATCCAAAGCAATTTGCAAGCAATTGTATTATGAGGTAGAGCCTCACCTCAACAATATCCCAAGGATATAAATACAGAGCAGGGACTTGTTATAATACAATAGAATACATCAGGTAAGTGTATATACAAAGGAAAATCAGGTGCACAAAAGTTAACAATCCAGAATGGTAATGTCCAAATAAAGCACGGAACAGATTTCAAACGCAATGGGCTTCCGGTAAAATCCCCATTTCAGAGCTTTCATCAAGCTTCAAGAAGTACCACGTGCGAATATCACCAAAATTGGGAAGAGACGTCTATTCTGCCATTCTGTCTAAGAGGCTGGAGATCAGTTGTAATAGCAGGAGATCTTCTGCTATTACCTGGCGGTTGGCAACCCTAATGCTGGGTGACCTTGGGCCAGTCACACACTCTCAGCCTAACCTACCTCATTAAGTTGTTGTGAGAATAAAATGGAGAAAAGAACAATGTATGTCACTTTTGGTCCCCGTTGGGGGAAAAGGCGGGGGATAAAGGAAGTAAAAAGTAAATAAATAATAGAGAAACTTTGGAGGTGTAATGCAATCAGAAATTTGCAACTGAAGCATGTACTGACAGATGCTGGCCTTTTGTATTCTCAATGAGAACTACAACACTAATAATAACCATTAGTGTACATTTTACAGGCCCTTTTAAATAATTTATGTTTTAAGGATGTCCCCCCCCCAAAAAAACATAAAATGAAATATAGGCAAATGTATTTAACACACCAGAAACTTATTTTGCACAATGAATGCTTCCTTGTTAAAAGTATTATGTTTAGAAGAACAATCCAAATGATTTATTTTTTTTAAAAGAGAGAACGCCAGGAAAATTAAAGGGAATGTTCTTTTAAAGAGGTAATTAAAGCGGTTCTACATCCATACAGATTAAGGGCCCTGCAGAGTTACAAGATTCCTGAGTCAGAATGCTGAAGATTCCAGGAATTCTCTCAAAGGTAAAATTATTAACCAGCCTTTTGCTCCTGGTCAACAAACACATCCTGTACAGGAGTCTGTTTTCATTCGGTGACGGACTGAACTTTGTACTTTCATATTGCTTTTCCAAATATTTAAGATACTTTGGTGTAACTTTGCAATTGTTGAGACATGCTAAGCAATTACCAGCTTACCAATATAAAATGTTATACAGCCATACTGGGCCACGTAAAATCCAAAATCCATGTAATATCTTTTATTAGGACCTGCCAGACATAGCAAAGCCAGCCAGGGAAAACCCTGCCAGTTTGGTTGATGCAAATAAAAAGATATTACACGGATTTTGTTCTTGTTTTTAAACTGGTATAGCAATTAATTAATACCTTAGGCCAATAGGTCAAGGAGGCCTAACCTGTGAGGCTGCACAGTAACAGCAAACTTGTTAACGTCTGTGTTACTGTAAAAGGAAATCAAGAAAGAAAATATGAAGTCAGCTCTTCTTTCTCACTGAATGAGAACACCATCTCCCAATTTCTTCAATGGCTTGGCTGAAGTGGTAACACCAGCCCATATTTGGCAATACACGAATGAACCTTTGGGAATGGCCAGTATTGTAATGCCCTCATACTGATTTCTGGAATCCCTCCAGAATGGCAATAGGGGGTTTGAGGGCTTGCACACAACGGTCTCTCCACCTTCCAAGAATTCCCTGGCTTTTTTTGCATTTCTCCACAAACCAGCTTCGGTACACAATGCGTACTTGGGCAGAATATGGATTTCCACACCTTTCTCCCCCTCACACACATCTGGTGCCATTTTCCCTTTCATTTATCCTCATGGCTGCCCCCACCACACACACCCCACTGTCCGTGATGGAACCTGTGCCTTTTTTTAAAAGCCAGCAATAGCAATGCCACTATAACAGCATTACAGTGATATACCGGCTACTGTTTGTGTATTTGTTTTAATTCTGCCCAAAAGAACTCCAGTGGCAGAGTTCCAGTGGAGGAAAGAATGGAGAATCCCCAGTTTGGGGGTATTATCAGTCTGCCGCGGCAATGAAAGCACAACAGGGAATCATCCCCAAGTGGAAGCAACTGGAGAGATCTTTGTCCTCCTTCTCCCAAAATATTACAATTTTGTGGCACCCAATGAAATTGGTAAGTAGTAGATTCACTCAATGCAGAGTTAACTTGTAGAACTCACTGCCATGTGATGTCATGAGGGCCAGTAGCTTATGTGGCTTTAACAGAGAATTAGACAAATTCATGGAGGACAGGTCCATTAATGGCTATTCAGAGACTACATACTCTTTGAATTCCGGTTTCTGGTATTCGAGTCCAGTAGCACTTTTTTCTTTGGCTGTCAAGTCACATTTGACTTATGATGACTGTTGGTGGGGTTTGCCATTGCCTGCCTCTGCGTCACGACCCTGGTATTCCTTGGAGATCTTCCATCCAAGTACTAACCAGGGCCAGCACTGCTTAGCTTCTGAGATCTGACAAGATCAGGGGCTAGCCTGGGCTATCCAGGTCAGGCCAGTAGCACCTTAGCAAATTTTCCCTATCCAAATTCTCAAATCTCACAAATAAGCCCCATGTAGAGTTTTGAGAATTTGGATGGGGAAAATGTGCATCTAGAGAGCAGCACATCTAAGGCAAAACCTCCCATGCATAAATGGCCTTGCAACACAGCTAATCTCTGGAACCAGTTCTGGGAGACACTACTAAGAAAGAGGCTTTGGTCTCCGTGTCTCCGCTTTGAGTCTTCTGTTTAATCCTACTTGGCCACTGTCGGAAACTGCAAGATTTGAATACAGTAGCACTTAAAAGAACAACAAGATTCCCAGGTATAAGCTTTTGGCAGTCAAAGGTCCTTTCATCATATACTACGAAAGAGGATGCTGAAATATTGTTTCCAAATTAGTCTGCCTAGCACATGAAGTTTAAGAGCCTCAGATCTGAAACTGCATCTCTCCCCACTCTCCGTTGAATTGGGATTTAAACTTGCCAGTACCAAATGCGCTTGGACATTGGCCTTGTTAAAATCAGTTGCATTAAGAGGGTAAGAGTGTAATTCTATGCTTGCGAGCCTGGGAGTAAGCCCCAAACATAAGAGGGCTTACATCTGAGTAGACATGCATAGGCTTGGATTGTTTATATATTGCTTAACAATTATAATTCTATTTATTGAATAACAATTTAATTCCACAGTATTTAATTCATTAATAAGAATACCGTGGATTGATAGATATTGAGCTTTCTAATATTTGAAGGGCTTCACTTACATTATCTGGTCTGTCTTTACAACAGCCTTGTAAGGGAAGTCATTCTTATTATATTGCATGGAAGGGGTGATTGAGGTAGATAGATAGATAATTTATTTGCAGCCCTTTGCCAGATAAAACAGGAAACATGGACTAAAATACTCTTACAAGCAAAAAATTACAGTCCGTGTCTTATAACACTTAAAAGGAATTTTTTTTACAACCGAGACACATCTGTCATTTGGGCTAAGAGACTGTTCTATTGGTAGAGGGGCCTCCCTAAGGCCGGCTAAAAAAGGTTTGTGGGAGAAGTGAGATTCAAGCCAGGCTTGTAGCTCAGTCTTTAGAGCAGCACTTTACGGTGGTGGTGGAAAATGCTGTCAAGTCGCAGCCAACTTACGGCGATACCCTTAAGAGTTTTCACAGCAACAGACAAACAGAGGCGGTTTGCCATTGCCTGCCTCTGTGTCAGCACCCCTAGACTTCTTTGGTGCTCTCCCATCCAGGGCTGGATCTTGGGGGGGTCTGACGGGAGCACTTGTCCTGGGCACAAGGAGAGGGAGGGCACCAGCACGGGCATGAGAGAAGGAGTGCCGCTATGCTGCAGCACGGGTGCAGATGCCTGCCCATGGCCCGGCTGGTGCGTGCGCTGCCCACCTACCCTCAGCTCATACTGGCCACTGTTCTCCCTCTCTTTGTTTCTGTGGGGGTGGCCCCACCCAGTGCATTTCTCTCTGCCCTTAGGGCCACCAGCGCCTGGCTCCAGCGTGTGCATGCCCGCGCATGTGCACTAGGGTTGCCTGCCTCCAGGTGGTGGCTGGAGATCTCCTGCTATTACAACTGATCTCCAGGCAATAGAGATCAGTTCCCCTGGAAAAAATGGCCGCTTTGGCAATTGGACTCTATGGATTGAAGTCCCTCCCCTCCCCAAACCCCACTGTCTCACCACCATCAGCCCCCAAAATATCTAGGTATTTCCCAATCCGGAACTGGCAACCCTAACGTGCATGTGTCACACCCCACCCTCCCCCACCCTGCCCTGGGCACTCCTTCCCCCAGGTCTGTGCCAGCGCCCATCCAAGTACTAATCAGGGCTGACCCTGCGTAGCAGCTAAGATCTGGCAAGATTGAGCTAGCCTGGGCCATCCAGGTCAAGGCCAGTACTTTAAACCAGTGATTTATAACCTAACTTATCCTGAAGACTTGGGGCAGGTAACAAATTGTGGGGAAAGGTTGACAGAGGTAAACAAAACCTCATCAAATAGGCTGACATTTCCCCCACGCATTCTCGTTTGGAGCCAGCTGAGCCACCTGTCAAGGCCAGCCCCAACAGGTAGGTTTTAACAACATTTCCAAATAATGCTCAGCCTTGAACCATAGCAAGTCTGCAACAGGAAGGAATTCAATAATTGGGAATTGCTTCCAGATATATCATACCCTGAAGGTTGTCATCTCTGGGTTGGGAAATTCTTCAAGATTTGGGGGTGGATCCTGGGGAGGGGAGGAATCTCAGCAGGGTATAATGCTGTAGGGTTCACCCTCCAAAGTAGCCATTTTCTCCAGGGGAACTGATCTCTGTAGTCTGGAAATCAATTGTAATTTCAGGAGATCTCCAGGCTCCACCTGGAGGTTGGCAACCCTACATACCCTCCAGTGTTTCACCGATGAAAATCTTATTGTGAACACCTTCCCATCACCAATTTTCATTCCAAAGTTCTCTGCTTGAACCCCCCCATAGGGTTGCCAACCTCCAGGTAGTAGCTGGAGATCTCCCGCTATTACAACTGATCTCCAGCCGATAGAGATCAGTTCCCCTGGAGAAAATGGCTGCTTTGGTAATTGGACTCTATGGCATTGAAGTCCCTCCCCAAACCCCGCCCTCCTAAGGCTCAGCCCCAAAAACCTCCCGCCAGTGGCGAAGAGGGACCTGACAACCCTAGCAGGGCTGTTTTTCTACTGTCACGCCTGTCGACTTCTCTGGGGCTTCCTTTTGATTATGCATGCCTTTCCGGATCATCAGAGGTTGCCTCGCGCTTCCTGTGGGTTTCTGCACGTTTTGCCCGCGTTTTCCGGATTCTGGCTAAAACAGCATCCGGAAAACACTGGCAAAATATGCGGCGACGCACGAGGTGATCTCTAACAGTCGGGAAAGGCATGCATAATCCAAAGGAAGCCCCGAAGCAGTTGGCGGGGTGACCGCGAGGGAAACAGCCCTGTATTAAAGGCAGCAATTCGCATTAAAATGTGACAAGGCATGCCCAAAAGCCAAAGATACAAAACAGGGGTAGTGATTTACCAAGGACAGGAACCATAAAATGGAGAGTTTCCCTAGTAAATGGGACAGCAGAGATGTTTGTCTTTCCAACCTCTCAGCACTTGTCAACTGTTATCGACTGTTCAAAATATATCTCATTAGTTGAAGTTTCTAAAATGGCAGGCATCAACATTGACAGTGACACATTCACGCAGCCAGAGATTTAATTTCTGGAAACCCTGTGCAGTAAGCTAGACTGCGAAGAATGACAAAGTAAGCATCTCACAGTAACAACATTTGAAACAGGTATTTCCAAAAGGCTCAAATTGGAACTGGTGCCGGAAAACAGACAATCCACATTTGGGGTATATGCCTTTGTGCCCCTGCATTCTCAACTGGATGGTATCCTTCCAAAAGGGCCCTTGGTGACTCTTCACTATCAGGATGGGACGCAAAGAAGGAGACACTATTTAAGGTGCATGGACGGACTAAGCATTTGCATGCAAATCTTGGAAGCGGAAGTAGCCACTATTGCAAACTGTTTGGACAGCTAATCCAAAGGGAAATGCCAGAGGAGCATGTGGTTTGATTAGAATCACCAAGATTCAGTGATAACAAGAGCTCAGATAACTGGAGAGTTTTTACTTTCCTTTGAACAGTGTTTACATAATGCTTTTTGCCCTCTGTGTTGGCAGTCCAAGATGGTAAATAATTTGTTAGAGCTGAACAACCAGGAACAGTATACACGGCCTTCCTTCGTGCCTTTTGCCAGCAGCAATGGAAAGTTCTTTTATTATTTACAGTTCTGAAAATTCTGTTCGAGAAAAAAATTTGCATGCTCTAGACCAAAGTTTCTTAAACTGTGGGTCGCAACCCCGTGTGGGGTCACATAACTAAATGTGGGGGGTCGCGAAAAATTTGGCAACAGTATGCAAATATGATTTCGTCTTTAATAAATGGTAAAAATTAAATTATATGTATACCAAAGAATTGTTTTTTAAAAAAATTCTTTATGATTTAGTATCAGTAAATGTTTGATTTGTATACTTATTTTATATACCTGGGGTCGTGTAAACATTTCTTGGGCAAAAAGTGGTCGCGAGTGGAAAAAGTTTAAGAAGCTCTGCTCTAGACTAGGGAGGCATTAAAAAAGAAAAGAAAAAAAAATACTTGTAATTGTGAGGTATCCACAGATCCCAAAAATTTCAACTGGTGATTTTGTGAAAGCCAGTCAAAATCCATAAGCAAAATAAATTCAAAACGGTTGAGAACGCTACATGTTTCATTTAAAGCCCATACAGTGATAATTGGAGAACAGATTGTACAGCAGGCCAACATGGCTACCCTCCGAAACAATTTGAGAGCCAGTGCTCTTCAATGAGTAGGGTTGCCAACCTCCAGGTACTAGCTGGAGATCTCCTGCGATTACAACTGATCTCCAGCCGATAGAGATCAGTTCCCCCGGAGAAAAGGGCCGCTTTGACAGTTGGACTGTATGGCATTGAAGTCCCTCCATTCCCCAAACCCCGCCCTCCTCAAGCTCCACCCCAAAAACCTCCACCAGTGGCGAAGAGGGACCTGGCAACCCTAAGACACGTGAATTTAAAAAAATCCACGTAGTATCTTTTACCAGGACCAATCAAAATGACAGCAAACAGTGCGTAAGCTTTCAAGTTCAGCAGAATGCTTCATCAGGCTACAATAACAAAAAAAAATAAGAAGAGGCTACGGAGAAAAGATGTCTCAGGTTCAGATCTGCACTGAACCATAAAACGTGCTGGTTGGCTTTGGGTTGCTCTCTGTATCAGCCTATCCTACTCTCCAAGGTTGTTGGGGAGGATAAATGGAGATGGAAAGAGCAGCTCTTTGGAGGAGGGGTATGATGAAATGTGATGCCTTGCACCAAGTCAGACCATTAGTTTATCTAGCTCGGCATTGTCGATTGTTGTATTTGACTGTGATATTATGAGAAATGTATTGCCGGCTTGCAACAAAACGCTATTTGAAGAAACAAAACTAATCTAAAATAAATAATCCGGCTGGCACCAGCTCTACAAGGTCTCACGGCGGGCCTTTCCTCGCCGCCCCCGCTACCTAAGATCCTTTATGTGGAGATGCCAACCCAAATTGTCCGCGAGAGCAAACTCTAGACACTCTTAAAGACTAACAAAAATATTTTCTGGCAGGGTATGAGCTTATGGGCTGCATCTGAAGAAGTGAGCTGTGGCTCACGAAAGCTCACACCCTGCCAGAAAATATTTTTGTGAGTCTTTAAGGTGCTACTGGACTCTTGCTCTTTTCTACTACCGCAAGACAGACTAACACGGCTACCCACTGTGAATTAAAGACAGATGGATTCACATTCTAGCTGTATCTGAAGAAGTGAGCTGTGGCTCACGAAAGCTCGCACCCTGCCAGAAAATATTTTTGTTAGTCTTTAAGGTGCTACTGGACTCTTGCTCTTTTCTACTACCGCAAGACAGACTAACACGGCTACCCACTGTGAATTATCGACCGAGGCTGGATCGCAGCGGGTAGCGGTGTGAGTCTGTCCATAGCCGCTGCTGTGGCTCGCGCCCTGCCAGAAACATTGCTGGTTTTAAGGTGCTACTGGGCTCTTGCTCTTTTTCACCGCTGCCTTCAAGACTAACATGACCTTAAGGACTTAACGCTTTTCTACAGTTGTGTTAGTCTTGAAGGCAGCAGTAAAAAAGAAGAAGAGAGAGCAAGAGTCCAGTAGCACCTTAAAGACTAACAAAAAATATTTTCTGGCAGGGTATGAGCTTTCGTGAGCCACAGCTCACTTCTTCAGATACAGCCCATAAGCTCCTACCCTGCCAGAAAATATTTTTGTTAGTCTTTAAGGTGCTTCTGGACTCTTGCCCTTTTCTACTACTGCAGACAGACTAACACGGCTACCCGCTGTGAGTTATCTAGACATTCTGCACATGTTCAGATGCCCTCTTCTTTCGAAACACGACTTCCAAGGGAGCAGTCAAAGCCGGTTCCTGAGACCACAGCCACCTCTTGGGGAAGGGGCGCGCTTAATTTGCAGCGTGCCTCCTCGGGAGTAAACCACACTGCACTCAGCGAGATAATTCCCAGTGGGTAGCCGTGTTAGTCTGTCTGCAGTAGTAGAAAGGGGCAAGAGTCCAGTAGCACCTTAAAGACTTAACAAAAATATTTTCTGGCAGGGTGTGAGCTTTCGTGAGCCACAGCTCACTTCTTCCAAGTCATTCTAGCTGTATCTGAAGAAGTGAGCTGTGGCTCACGAAAGCCTGCCAGAAAATATTTTTGTTAATTCTTTAAGGTGCTACTGGACTCTTGCCCTTTTCTACTACTGCAGACAGACTAACACGGCGACCCGCTGTGAGTTATCTAGAGACCTTCTGCACATGTTCAGATGCCCTCTTCTCTTTCGAAACACGACTTCCAAGGGAGCAGTCAAAGCCGGTTCCCGAGACCACAGCCACCTCTTGGGGAAGGGGCGCGCTTAATTTGCAGCGTGCCTCCTCGGGAGTAAGCCCCGCTGCACTCAGCGAGGGCTTGCTTCCGCAATGGCTCAACCCCTCCCTCCCGAGTCGATTTTTTTTACCGGCTCTCTTCCCCCACCCCTTTTTTTTAACCTGCCCGCTGCGAAACCGCAGTGGGTTGCCGAGCCCGGCCGCGCTCCTTTTTCTCCCCCGCGTCCCCCTCCGGCGCCTCTCCCCCCGCCCTCCCCGTCTTCTGGCTTCCCCGGCCCAGCGCCGCGGCGGCAGGCAGGGCGCATGCGCGCAGCCCGCATTCCATCATGGCGGAGCCGTCTGGCTGGGTCTGCTGCGACGCTCGGCGGCGCCGAGCCTGAGGCGGCCGCGGCGGAGGCGACCCCCGCCCCACCCCGCCCCCCCTCGCCGCCGCCCCCCCCGGCCCCTCCTCGCGCGGTGAGTCCGCGGCCCGGACCCCTCCTCACCGGGAAGGGGAGAAAGCCTCTCAGGCCTGGGTGGGGCTGGGGGGGTCTTAAGATGGGGAGGTGGGAGAGGGCCTGATGTGGGGGGGGTGCTGGAATTGGGGGGGAGGGGCCGTAAGTGGGGGCGGGGCCAATCCCTCAGCCTCCCCCCCCGTTACTCTTCTCCCTCATCCCCTCCCACCCCCACTCTTAAAATCCCATCCATTTGACCCCCCCCCACGACCATTTTTCCTTGAATCCCTCCCAGACAAACCACCCGCTCCCCTGATCTTAATCCCACCCCCAGCAAGTGGACACCCTGGTCCCACCAAGGTCGCCACTCTTGTCTCTTCCCAGTCCACCATCCCCACAACACACACTAAGCTGCCATACTGAATCAGGCCCTTGGTCCATCAGAGTCAGTATTGCCTACTCAGACCGGCAGCGGCTCTCCAGGGTCTCAGGATGAGGTCTTCCACATCACCTACTTGCCTGGTCCCTTTAACTGGAGAGGCTGGGGATTGAACCTGGGACCCTGTGCATGCCAAGCAGATGCTCTACCACTGATCCACGGCCCCTCCCTCTTCTTAAGACCCAACCTGGCTATGGGAAATATGTGCACAACAGTAGTCTTCCGCGTGCAACCCACGTGTATGCATGAAGCTGCCTTTTACTGAATCAGACCCTTGCTCCATCAAAGTCAGTATTGTCTACTCAAACGGGCAGCGGCTCTCCAGGGTCTCAGGATGAGGTCTTTCACGTCACCTACTTGCCTCGTCCCTTTAACTGGAGATGCCAGGGATTGAACCTGGGACCCTGTGCATGCCAAGCAGATGCTCTACCACTGATCCACGGCCCCTCCCTCTTCTTAAGACCCAACCTGGCTATGGGAAATATGTGCACAACAGTAGTCTTCCGCGTGCAACCCACGTGTATGCATGAAGCTGCCTTTTACTGAATCAGACCCTTGCTCCATCAAAGTCAGTATTGTCTACTCAAACGGGCAGCGGCTCTCCAGGGTCTCAGGATGAGGTCTTTCACGTCACCTACTTGCCTCGTCCCTTTAACTGGAGATGCCAGGGATTGAACCTGGGACCTTCTGCATGCCAAGCAGATCTCCATTCCCATCTCCTGCACAGCTGACCTTCCTAGAGGCTGATCTATTTAGGATCAGGGAAGGGGGGTGTTAGAGGGTCAGCTGTAGGGGATGGGAATGAAGCAGCGGTCTGGAAAGGGTCGAGGGAGAGTGGAGAGTGATGGCTTGGGGTCAAGGGGGCTAGTTTGTTGGGGGTGGGATTCAGATAATGGCTGGGAGGATTTGGATGGGAGGAAAGTTGGAGGGGAGGCCAGGATGTGTGAGGGTGGCAAGGGGACACGCAGAAGGAAGGGGCTGAAATCCCATGGGAGGTGGTTAGGGTGATGGGGGGGGAGTAAGTAGTGAAGTGAAAAGGAGCAGGACAGTAGGGGATGGCTTGGGAATTGGCAAGGAAATGGGCCTTCGAGAAGGGGGCCGTGGGAATTGGGTGCAAACAGGGCTGGGTTGTCGGATGGCCAGGGAATATGGGTTGGGGTATGCGAGGACCAAGTTTCCGTGCAGTGAAAATGCCGGTGGTTAAAAGGGAGAATGAGCCCTTGGGGCAGGTGGGGGCCTGGTTGGGACTGCACGTTGGGATGTGCTTCAGAACTGGAGGACTTCCTTAGAGCCTCAAATCCGGTTTGAGTGGATTAAACAGTCAAACCCCAACTACGCTAGTGTGAAAGAACTGTATTTCTTCTCTCTCCCCCCCCCCCCGCATATACCAGCAAGTCTTTTGCAAGGCAGTTGGAGCAGAACTGACCCTGCTATCGGTGTCCCTTTTGGGCAAGATTAACTCCAGGAGGAATATCGGGTCTTTCCTTCCGATTACGGTTCCTGCTAATTATTGGTTAAGGGGCTAGAGGAGGTGATGTCTTTCCTTCTCCTCTCTCTTCCCCACCCCCTTCCCCCGGTGCCGCTCTATCTGAATGCCACGTAGCCTTTTAGCGATTCCCCTTTGACTGGAGTGAGTGTACAGCTGCTAGATACCCGACACCTCCCCCGGTTTTTCTTTTTGTGGTGAAAAGGTAAGTGCAATAAGCAGTGGCTCTGGATAGACAGTATTTTACTCTTTCCTGCTTCCTTGCTTTAGTGCGTGTGTGTGCGGGAATCGTCATCAGTTGAGGCGAGGATTCTGTCGTGACTGTTCTTTAGTTGGTACCTGCCAAGAATTGCTGTCCTTAGACTTTGTCTGTGCGCAGTTATTTATTTGTGTTTGTGGGGGGCGGAAAGGATGCTTCATTTGATGGGAATCCTTGTTTCTGGAGCAAGGCTATTTCTTGCAAAAAACCCTTCGCCAGTATATGGTAAGTAGTGTGTGTTTTTGTAATCTTGCCAGTTGACTGTGGGTGCAAAACTGACAGGTGTCCTTAGCTCATAGTTTTGAGTTTTTCCTGTTTGCACCCATTTTTGTTTCTCAGCTTTTTCAGTAGTTTTTCTTGGGCGGGGGTGTGCGTGAAGGAAGGTTTGTAATTTTTGTCTTTACACTTAGGGCCTTTAATGAAATGTCTATGGTTTTCATGCCAGTGTTTTTCTGGTTTGTTTTTGGAACTTTGTTTAATACTGCTCATACCCTGCCAGAGGTTTTGTTAGTCTTAAAGGTGCTAATGGACTCTTGCTCTTTTCTACTGCTAAAAAAATAATAATACTGCTATTGACAGACTAACATAGCTACCTAGCGTGGAGTATATCCTTTGTTCAATATTTAGGCATTTCTGCTGAGAATACTCAAGCATGTTTAGGATGGTAAGTTTTGTAATTTAAAACAAATGGAGACAATATTTATCTATACTCACAACAGCACTTGTCTGGCAAAATAAACTCAAGTGATTATAAATATATTTACTACTCTTGTGTGTCCAAGCAGTCACAGGTGATAACTGCCTCAATTTATAGTGGGGGTGGGGAGTGGAGGAGAGTCATAAAGAGAGGAAAGTAGTTGTATTTCTTTGGATCAAAGTGATAATGCTGGACGTCTTGTCCTTGCTGAAAAAAGCAGAGTATGATCTTTGAATCTGGTATTTTGCCTTATTGGTCCAAGACTTTGGAATGCATGTCATTGGTTCAAGCCATGTTAATTTTCCTATGGGTGTGTACATTGTCTAGTTTCAGTGTGTTAGAACCATTTTCTCTGTTGAGTTAAAGGTAACAGTTCAAAAGCTGGTTGAAACACATAGGGGTTTTAATTAATAAGTTCCTAGTCTCAGCTGAGCCATGAACTTACTGGGGAGAGGGAACTCTAGGTAGGCCATTCTCTCAGGCCTCCTCCTGCACTACAGAACTAATGGTGACCAACTGTATAGGGTTGTTATGACTATTACTGTGATAATGTCTGTGAAGCTCTGTAAGTGCTTAAGAAAAGTGCTAAATAAATATCAGCTTATAAGATTTGTATCTCACCTTTAGAACAGCATTTTAAGACTCACCACCCTGTGAGGTAAGTGAGGCTGAGTGATAGTGAATTTTTTGAGCAGAGATTTTAACTTTAGCTCCCTCACTTCATTCACTGCACCATACCAGTTCTCACTAATACTATTATTATGATACTGTATTATCTGAATTTCTTCAGATAATTATCAAACTCTTTCAATAAGCTGCTAACTCTTCAGGCAGTCAGATGACTATTGGGCAGCAATATTGATTTTGCCATACAATGCATGCATCCATTGATTCTTGATTCTTGCAGTAACCCTATGTAGGTAGCTAGACTGAATGTAGTTAGGGATGACGGCTGGGTCAAAGTCACCTTCATGGCGATGTGGGGAGTTGAACCGTAGATCTGTCTGCTCTAAGTCCTTTTTTGATTTTGTTTTGGTTCTGCACCTGAATTTACTTATGATTAATATGTGCGTTTGGGCAGTGCTACTTCTATTTTAGCACTAAGTTCTGTAGTATGGATTTTACAAAATGGTTAGCTGGGTTGGGAACTCTTCTCCCCCAAAAGCCTTGGGAGAAGTGTTTTTATTCATTTTTAGTAAGTTGCACTGGCAAAAAAAAGAAAAAGATTATTGGGCATATTTAAAGAAATGTCAGTATTCATACTACTATGTGAAACATATACAATATCATCTGCTTTCCTCAGAAGAGGGATTGACAGCATGTAAGAAATTATTGACTCAAGTATGCTTTAGTTTCACTAGCCAAATGATCCCATATGGTGTCTTCAGTGTATTGTTCCCAAACGTTAAGTACTTGGAGATCAGTATCTTCCCCACCCCCAGGTTAAAATAGGTGGCACGCTTCATCCTATATTCAAAAATATATTTTCTCCGTTTCTAGAACAATGAGCAGGTGTTTTTGTTAACTGCAAGGCAGTAAGTCAATATTGCCTCCTGGTATCCTTTGCTTTGTCTGGTCAATCAGGGATGGGACTGTACTTTTTGGGCCTGCTCTAAGTCCAGCATTCTGCTTCTCTACACCACAGTGGTACTGGTAGTACCAAGGTTACTATTGGTTAAGTTTTTTTCTGTAAAAATGTACCATTTTTATGAAACCGTAAACACTTTTGCTTTGTCCCAAAGGGTATAATGCTGGACTAAACTCAAACAGTAACATCTATATACCTACTGTTCACACTTCTTGAAGGAGGGTGTCCTAATTTTGCTGCAGAAATCACTGTTTCTGTGGTACAGACTGTTTGCAAAAAAGTAAAGTAGCATTTGTGTCGTGGGTTACGTGGTTCTATCAACACCTGTGACTGCCTTATATCTACATTTATTTTAGTCAGATACTTTAATCCATCTTTTCCATGCTGCGTAATCAAAAGGAAATGTCATTGTTGTCATGCTTAGAATGGTTACCTGAGCGCTCTTGTAATTTTAGACCATCCTCTACTCTGCAGATGGGTGGAGGAGGTGTATATCAACATGTAAAAAAACCAAATGACATTATGTCTTTTGGCTCAGGAAAAAAAGGATATTTCAGGACTGTAAAGTTGTATTAACTCGTAAGATGTGGCTCTTTGTTCCTTAAACTGTTGCTGCTTGGTCTTTTGAGAACATGTACCCTGATGGTAAATATTTCCATGATCCAGAGTGTGCAGTCCACAAATAGAATAAATGTACACAAGTGGATCAGCTCTGTCTGGCTGCACAGGCTAGTGGAATCCTGTTATTTTGGAGAGGGGAGAGAACTCGTGCACAGATACTCCGTAATACATTGTTTTTATTAATTACATTTATGTTCTGCTCTTCGTCCAAGTTATTTCATTAGTAGTTATTTTATTTTGTACTCACAGCTGCATGAGGCAACTGTAACCTAGGTCAAGTCTTGCAGGCTTTTTGTTACTACACACACACACACACAATCCCAGGCATCACTTAATACACAATCTTGTGTTTAGAATATTTGAAAAAACTTGTATACTTCTGCGGTGTTATGCATTGGGATCAATTACGGTAAGTGGAAGTAAGTCCCATAGACTTCTAATGAGACTTCCACGTGATTTCTTCAGAATCAGTTTTTAAGATGTGGTATAATATCCATGTGAGCAGGAAGGTTGCATCCTAGGGTCTGTTGCTGTTTGTGTGTTTATGTGCTTTATAGCCTGATCTCAGAAGCTAAGTAAGAGTTGATGCTGGCAAATATTTGGATTGGAGACTACCAGGGTTGTGATACAGAGGCAGGCAATGGTAAACCACCTTTAAACACCTCTTGCCTTGAAAGCCCCACCAGGGGTCACCATAAGTCAGCTGTGACTTTATGGCAAAAAATCCAACAGCTGTTAATGTCATGAAACAGGTACTAAGTTTTGCATGATTACTCTGGACAGAATGCTTTCTGGTCATTACCCATCCCTTTTTCCCTTATCTGAGTCTTTACAAATTTGTGAATTTCTTCTCAGCTCTTTCTTTTCACAAAAGTTAAACCAGAGTACCTTACAATCCTGTCTAAAGATCTATCCTGCCCCTTTCCCTGTAGATATAATCACATTATCATGTGGGTGCTTGTCAAGTGTTTGGCAAAACAGCTACATAGTCTGTCTTTTTTATTATTATTGAGCTTTTTAGGGGAAAATGGGTATATAAATCAAACTCCTCAGAAAGAATTATGTCTGGGAATTGTGTTTAGATCTGTTCTGGGACAGTGAATAGAGTAGTACTCCATTCCATCAAAGTGACATTGGAGGCTTCCAAAAGGAACATTCTTTATCATTGCACGAAAACCTGCTGCAGAAACAAGCTTTATACACTTCTTCTCTTTCACCTGCTTTTTGGCATGTAGCATAAGTCAAGTTGTGATTAAGTTTGCCAAGGTCAAGTTGGTAGCTTTCAGCTATCTCTTCTGCAAACCAGACTTTAAATGAAAAGTTTTGGATTCCTGTGTGAGGAATGCACACTGAACTCTTTATTACATTCTTGAAGAGCTTTTTGTAGAAGCAGCCATAATTTATTCTCTCATTCGTGTTAACACAAGTCCTTCTATGTACATTAGATGGTGTAGACACACCATTTCTCAGTGATCTCGCAGCTTGAGCACTGCAAAATACTGGAACTTCCAGAATCTTTATTATTTGCACAGTTGTTCTGTAATGATTGAGCTCGTCAGAATACTTCCTCCGTTTTACTTTTCCATGGGGGGCATTTTCCATTTACTTTTCCATGGTGGAGCAGAAAGGATTTGAAGATCTGAGCCATAAAGTGGCTAGAAACAATGATAGGGCTTTCCAAGAAAATGTAACTGAATAATTTAAATAATGTTAGCAAAAGAAGGCACATACACCATGGACAAGCCTTGAGCCTGTATAAGCACTGGGGCTTGGCCGTGCTTTGTATCTCACATTTAGCCCATCTAACATGATTGATTTGCAGCACAACAGTCCTGACAACTGTAGACTATATAGACGTGGGACAGAAAATTCTCTATGTAAAAATTAGCATCAGAAAACTTTATGATGGAATTTTTCCACCCCGAAGAAGGAATAGGCAGGGTGGCTCAGTCAGTATGTTGAGACCTCTGACTATTTTGGAATGTGGTAAGCACAGTGCCTTGGGGGGTAGTAGGACTCTAGGAAATGGCTGCCTTACCCTCCTTTGGGAGGTCTATTAAGTGATCAGAGGATCCAGTATTGTGTGGAAATTGCAATTTCCTATTTAAGGAGGTGTGGGTACATGGGAGCCTCCTATGGCCATGTCAGAGTACCAGCTAAGTAGGTTTATTGTCAGACACCTTGGTCAGCCGGCAAATGGTGTGCCCTTCTGTATTGTTCCCAGTATGTTATTTATCACTATATCTAATAGCCAGGTGCTGGGCCAGGTTTGCAGGAAAAACGTTTAACAAAAAAAAATTCTGATTTTGGGGGCAAAACCACCACAATGTTCCTTGAAAGATGGCACTAAAAATAAACTACTGGAGTTCAGGCATCATGTTGGGTTGCTATGATAAGCCAAACAATGCTGGAGCAATGGTTTTGGCCAGGAAAGGAGACAGTTTTGGAGATGGCTGACAAGAGGAGGAGCCAGAGGTGCCCGTGTTTGGGGAGAGCCAAGTCCAACCAGTGCAAGTGAGATGGAGCCGGGGGGCGGGGCGGGCAGCTGGAGCTGGTGGAGAGTGGGGAAGCTGGAGCTAACGGGAGGAGCAGGAAAATTGGACTTCCCTTTCCCCACGAGTCCTCAAAGCTCCTTTTGCTTGGGGCTCTTTCTTACTTTTCTGCAAATTATATGGACCTGTTAATTGACTTGATGTGAAGATATTGGTAAGGAAACCTAGCTGAGTGTTGCAATATAAATGGTTTGAACCGTGGAATTTGACACCAGATAATTTTTATTTCTTAATTCAGACACAACAAATCCCTCTCCGATTGTTCGTTATTGGCAGGAACCCAGCTAGTTGCCATTCTTGCACAAGGTGCTGAGGTTGAAAGCAAAAGGCTTCAGTTTCACTCCAGTTATTGATGACATCTGAAGTGGACATTTTCACTAACTGAGGTTTGTTTCTGCCCCAGTATTTGGGGTTCTCAACCACAGTCTAATTCTTATTTACTATGGTAAAAATACACTTCTTTTAGTGAAGGCAAGTAGTATTAGGTAGAAGCCTTAAGTGTCAGCTCACTGAATGAGGAGAGGGAGCAACAGGGCACAGGATCCTGGCAGTTAAGCAGGTTTGTTCCTGTCATGAGTGGAGATTTGTTTGTGGTGTTCAGTTGAGTCGAGTCAAATTAATAGCTTAGTAATAGTCACATACTCTAAGGTTAACCAAACTTCCTTTTTATGTAATTGCTAGTCTTTTTTTCTGATTTGTGCAGGTGGCTTGGTTGATTGCTATGTTTTGAAATATCTCTTCTTTAACCAGTAGCATTTAAAAATATTTGTTGTATTTCTCATTATTTTCATTGGTTTCAGTGAGAAGTTATAGTCAACCCTGGAAACAAACCTCATTTGCCTGCTGCCTTGAAATCTGGTGCTGGCAGCTAACAATGTGAGATTTTTAATCCTTATTCCAGTAACAATTTAAAAATAGCTAGCAGCAATCAACCTTCAGTCATACTTGTAATTTTAATGACATCCATTTGACGCAGAGGGGTTATGGATGTCAGTTTATGGGTGACAAACACATGGGCTAGTTCTATGGTCTGTTGCGCAAGGCAAAAGGCAGCTTTGAAAAGAGAGATGTTCGTTTTATACCAATATAATGGTGGTTTTATTGTAGTTTTCAATCTGTTGAGTTTACTGTTAATTGGTTTTTTAATGGCTGTTTGTTAATAATTGTTGACTTTTCTTTTAATTTTTAACATTGTTGTGTATATGTTGGAAGTTGTCTTGAGAATCTTCTTAGGCTTCAGGATGAAAACATTATAAATAGGAACAGCAGAACCTTTACTGCATGCACTTTAATTTGGGTTACTACTTTTGAAAAGAGTTTGGAAAATATAGTTGTTTCAAAGGTTAACCCTGAATGTTATCTGGATCTAGCCTTGTGGAAAATACGATACTGGTTTTGCAATTCTTTTTTGGGGGGCTCCCAGGTGGTTTCTACGGTTAATTAAAAGAGCTGTGGTTTAAAGCCATAAAATTGTCTGGGTTCATCAAGGGCAGTTTCTTCCACATGACCCTACCTTTACTTTCAGATCTTTCTCAGGGGTCCTGCTCAGTCTTTCCACAGATCTAAGAGGAAACTGGGGTATAGGACAACTCTTTCTCGGCAGTGGAGCCATGGCTGTGGAACTCACTCCACAGGGAAGTTCTGCTGTATCTCTGGCCACAGGTTCTGGGTTTGGGAGGTATTTATGCTTTCCTTCTATGATTTTGTTGTGGTTCTGCACCTGAATTTACTTATGCTGATTAATATGTGAGTTATTTTCTCAGTTTCTAGAACAATCAGCAGGTGTTCTTGTTAACTGCAAGATATCAAGTTACTATTGCCTCCTGGTATCCTTTGTCTGATCAATCAGGGATGGGACTGGGCAGTGGTAATGCTTTAGAAATTTCCATGTACCCTGTCTGCTGTAGCACAACCTACATCCAAATCCTGGTACACCCAGAGATGCAAAAGCCACAGGAAAAGCATGTTTTCCCCCCTAGAAAAATAGATTTTTTTTGAGGAAAGTGAAATATATGCAATACTTACTTTCCTATTAAACCTAATCTTATTTTTGTTGATTGAAAAACATAAAACACATCATTTATAACTTAGTTAGCCTGTGAAGTGTTACTATTGAGCATATTTATGGAATTTAAAAGTATAAATATCTTGATTTTTTGTAAGAAAAATTGAAGGTATACCCAGTACTTGGAGAGTTGCGAACTGCTCTTTTGGCTTCTAATATCTATATGCTTATAGTGCCCAGTCTGTTTTAATTATGGTTTCACATGATTGTTTTAAAGTTACATTGTATGTCATTTGGGTGCTCTTGCTGAGTTGGAAAAGTGATTAATCCATTTTGTAAATTGAGTATTAAATTACAGTTCTCTTAAGCTTTTACCTGAGTAGACAGGGTTCACTCTCCGTGGTGTGAACTCTATTTTTTAATTAACCGTGCAATTTTGAAGGGTGTGTGTGAAGCTCCGTAGGAGCCGGCGTGACCCCACGCTGCCATCCGTGCCACTTCGTGCCATGATAAGTGGCATGGACGCTGGCTCGGGGGCACTAGTGCTCGCTCTGGGGTTGGGGGGGCATTCCTGGGACCTTCCCAGGGGAGGAGCTAACAGTCAGCTCCCAAACCCCTTTCAGCCCGGTTTCAACCTCTATGGTGCAGCATTGCTGCACCAGCAAAATAACTGGCATAGCCCCATGTAACTCAGTGGTTTAGTTTCACTTAAAAAAAACAAAAAACCTTTAGCGTATTTTCTGGCTGGGAAGCCACTGAGGAGGTGGCGCCGCTACACTGCACCCGGCAGACGCTTCCTATCTACCCTCCCTCTCCTTCAGGAATGGGCTGCCCACCTAGTTGCATTATTCTTAAATTCTTATGGATGCTCAACTGTAATGTGCATGTTAACATACTGAGTGGTGATTCTCTTGTACTTAGCTTATTATAACACCATTATACTAGTTATAGTTCAGTAACATAAGCAGGGGGAATATGTTGAGGTATGGAAACAGTTGTTCAAATAAATAATATTAAAAGACTGAAAGTAAAATAGTACAGCAAAGCCAGGCAATTTGTTCTAAAAAGGTTTACTTTATCTAGGAAGGTACAGGGAAGGATAGCTGGCTGTTGCTGATCTAGTACTTCGGAAAGGCATTTTGTTTTAAAAGGCATTTGCTGTTCCAGGCAGAATTGCAGCTTAGGAAATACACTGTAACTACAACTTGAATATTTATCAACACTTCTTTTTTGGCGTTAGGCTATATGCAGAGAGTGTTGGTTTGTAAAAGAATATTCTTGCCTGAGATGGAAGAATAAAGAGAAGGAAAAATGTTTTGAATTCGTGGGTACCAGTGTCACTTCGTAGATGCTCAAGAATTTTAAGATTGTAGTTTAAAACAAAATTTGCTTGATATCTCAATGTATAATTTTGTATGGAAAAAAAACCCAGACTTTCAAAATATTAGATACTTCTCTGTTAACTGTGTTCGCAGTGCCTTACCAACTGGTTAAGTCTGCATACTCAAAATTAGCTGGTATTTAGATTGACCAATATATGCTCATCATGATTAAAAGAACCACAGCAAATTTTCCCTTACTCCTACCACTTTCCGGTCTGCTTTGTTTGTACATCTTCAGTGGGTTCTCCTCATTGGCTGAATTCAGATGCCACGTTTCATGAACTCTAAATGATAGCTCTGAGACTGGGAGTGTCCCATGGGCTTGCCCACTCCCTCCTTTTCTCTTGCATGCAGATTCCACTCTCCCTTCCACAACTTGCTGTATTTTGCCATTGCATCTGCAAAAGCTGGGAGCCCATGTTATCTGATAGGGAACCCCCCCCCCCATCTCTCCTTCTGGTGTGGTGGTTAAGAGCGGTGGACTGTAATCTGGAGAGCCGGGATTCCCTGCTCCTTCACATGAGCAGCTGAGGCTAATCTGGTTTCCCCACCCCTCCACATGAAGTCAACTGGGTGACCTTGGGCTAGTCACAGTTCTCTTAGAACTCAGCCTCACCTACCTCACAGGGTGTCTGTTGTGGGTAGGGGAAGGGAAGGTGATTGTAAGCTGGTTTGATTCTCCCTTAAGTGGTAAGGAAGGTCGGCGTATAAAAACCAACTCTTCTTTATGTTAAAGCTGTTAGGGACTCAGCTGGCCAAATATTTTCTTCCCCTCTTCCACTTACTTTAACTGATTCTCATCCGGTCTGAGCAATGAGTTCAATGAGCATTCTCAATTCACATCAGGAGGCTTGTGGTGGTAGTTTAATTTGAAAATTCTTCATCAGGAACCCCCAAGTATGTGGGAAAACCCAGCTGTCTGAGAGTGGACGGCTTGGTGCCTTTTGTCATAGGAACAAGTTAAGGGCCCATGAGGAAGAAGGAGAGTTGGTATTTGTATTTTGACTTTCTCTACCTTTTAAGGAGAATCAAGCTGGCTTACACTCTCCTTCCCTTCCTCTCCCCACAACAGACACTATGTGAGGTAGGTGGGGCTGAGAGAGTTCAGAGAGAACTGTGTAGAAGTGGGGAAACCAACCCAGTTCACCAGATTAGAGTCCATCACTCTTAACCACTACACCACTCTGGCTCTCCAGCGAAACTGTAAGGTAGGTGTGTGTGTATATGTAGATAATAGACTTGGAAATTTCCTTACACCATCCCATAATCTCCCCATCCAAGATTCTATAACCTTGAGCAGGTCACCTTCCTTTTATCCCTCTTATTTTCTCCCTTTTAATTGACGGTCAATTGCCATCTACATTGTATAAAAGGAAGTATTTCTTCACACAGCACATAGTTAAATTGTGGAACTCCCTGCCCCAGGATGTGGTGATGGCTGCCAACTTGGAAGGCTTTAAGAGGGTGTGGACATGTTCATGGAGGAGAGGGATATTCATGGCTTTTAGTAACAATGAATATTAGTCATGATACATACCTATTCTCTCCAGGATCAGATGAGCATGCCTATTATATTAGGTGCTTTGGAACACAGGCAGGGCAATGGTGCTGCAGTTGTCTTGTTTGTGGGCTTCTTAGAGGCACCTGGGTGTCCACTGTGTGAACAGAGTGCTGGACGTGATGGACCTTAGTCTGATCCAGCATGGCCTTTCTTATGTTCTTACACCTTCTGTCTACATGGTTCAGTCAGTCGTCATCAAGTCATTCTTTGAGTGTGTCCACCCCCCACACTTTCTTTTGGTTAATTTAAAAGTCTGAGAAATCCCCTTCCCTAGTATGTAGAGACTCCTGCCATATATGAATGGCCTGATTTTTGCTGCTTTTGTGATTAGTATGAACTGTCCACTTTTTTTTGCTGTCAAGTCACCTCTTACTTATGGCGACCCCTGGTGACCCTGGTATTCCTTGGAGATCTCCCATCCAAATACTTGCCAGGGTTGACCCTGCTTAGCTTCTGAGATCTGACGAGATCAGGCTACCCTGGGCTATCCAGGTCAGGGCACCTAGCTATTAGTTAATGTAAAAAAAAAGGTCAAAAAACGATGAAAGGTAGAATAGTATTGATGCTTGAGCAGAGAGCATACCAATTGACAGCAAATGTCTGATTCCCAGACCATAGACTAGTGATTGGGAAATGAGACGTCCCCTTAGTGGGAACAACAAAAACAAAAGGTTACCACCTGTACGGTCCCCTACAGCTTTTAGATTTGTGCGCCATAATTTTAGGTTGGTTTTTTAAAAGAATTTTATTGACGGTTTTATTATGGATTTTAATGTTTATTTATATTGTATGCTATTGTATTTTCAAAATGTTACCCGCCCTGTCGGCTTGCTGAGGAGGGCGGGTTATAAGTCTAATAAATAAATAAATAAATAAATACTCCTTGGGTGTGATATTTGAGGGTTTTTTTCTGTTTGACTTACAGTGGCTGAAAGCATCTGTAAAATAACTTTTACAGTCAACAAGCAAACACCATGTACAATACCTGGCATTGGCAAAAGGTGGGAAGAACTGAAATGCTCAGTGTTTCGTTCCTTCTCCAATGTCCTCCCAGTATGCCTCTACTAAGAAAGGACTGTGTGTGTGTGGTTGGGGGGACAGGTGTTGTCCTAGAGGCAGTAAAAGATCTCTCCCTCTTTGTTAACAAAGGACAGGGAAGGGAGCCGTATGGGGCAGAGAGGTAGGTCACCTAGCAACTGGATTTGAGGGCCACTCTGCTTTTTTTTTCTTTCACGTACATGGTGTCTGCATGTTTTTTTTTAACCTTGATGCTCAGGAATTGAAATTATTTTTTCCACCTTGTGGAGGATTTGTGTACCAGTCCTGGAATCTGCCCATAATATAAACTGACACCCCCCAAAAAAGCTTTAAAACAACTAACATCAACCAATCACCATATACTTGGAAAGCATAGACCACAAAAACGTATTTCTAAAAATAAAATTTTGTATCACCGTGTTAAAATAGAGTGGCATTAGCTTAGTTATTCTGTTAGATAGTTGCTTTCTACTATTTCTTCTGTTTACTTGGTATGTTTTTAAAGCAGGTTGTATTTCTTTCTGTAGGCAAAAGGAGATTAATTGAGAATCACATGCAGGATAACTACTGGTAACTCATGCCCACGGCTTCAAAGGCCCAATATATCCATTTCCAGAATCTCTGCTGTGAGTTCTCCACAGAGCAAAGAAGATAGACCTTAGGAAAGACTACAACCTGACTGGTTATTTTGAGTTTCAGTCTGATACTTACTGGATGATACCTGGAGTGTCACCAAGCTGATTGGACCAATACCTTCCACATTTGGCTGGTAGCACTTCTTTTGATGCTCTCTTGCAATGTTACAAGCAACAGCATCACTAGCTGCATGCCGAATGACTGTAAACTTGTTTCATAACACCAGCAAAGTTCTCAGAGAACATGGCTGGTATCAGGTTTGACTAGCCTGTGTCCTCAACAAGGGGACTAAACAACATTTGCTGACCTCAGCAAGGGCTGTCCTAAAAATATGTAGCAACAAGCTTTCCTTTGGAAGGGAGCTCCAATGTATGGAATGACGGCTTAGGATGGGCAAGCCGGTAACAGAAAACAGGCAAGATTTCCCTTTTTATTGGATCGATGATCCAGTCTGTAAGGGCAACCTTTAGTTTTTTGACATGACATTCAGCTGTGCAGCAGCACCATTGGTGAAGGATGAAGAAGTGCCTGCTAAAGGTTGGGTTCTCATGTGGGGCAAAAATGCTTATAAACAAGTCAATTTATCCTTGTGTTTCAGGTTGAATCAAGATTTTAAATGTAAGTTCATTCCAAACGGCAGACATTAAAAGAAGAGCATAGCTGCTCTAAATATAAGACTTCAAGGGGAGTTGATTAGTTTAGTGTCCTGAAGGCACATGAAGGTCTAAGGGAAAATGGGGGTGGGGGTGTTCATTTCTTACACTTCTTTCCATATTTCTAATTTAAAATGTTTTGGGCAGTACTGAAACATCTGTTTTTCTTTTGGAATTAGTTAAATGGTTTTTAAAAAATATGAGGTATTACTCAGAATGCATGTAAAATGGTTTATAGAGTTAATGGTGATTCATAGTTTCAAGCATGTCTTGTTCAGATGTGATTAATTGTGTGTACCATTAATGTGCTGTGATAATGCACTACTGAGTAGTTGAGTACAGTCAATGTTATAAAATACAACTTGATATCAGTGTTTGCCGACTTTATATGACTGCTCTGTCCAAATAAGACACTTTTTTTGCTACAAAATTTGTTTTTCTAATCTCCCCCCCACACACACACACACTTCTATAGGTTAAAATCTTTCTGTTATGTATGTCAGGGAAGCTTGATGGATTTATACTCCTGTGCATCTGGTGAAGTGAGTTAAGATTCATGAAAGTTTATGCTGGAAAGTTTGTTAGTCTTCAAAGTGCCATTGAACTCCTCTTTTATTTTATGTGCTAACTAAGTTTTAAAGTAATTTTTTAATGTTATAGCTCAGTGATGGAGAACCTTTTAGAGACCGAGTGCCCAATCTGCAACCCAAAACCCAATTATTTATTGCCAAGTGCCAATGCAGCAATTTAACCTGAATACTGAGGTTTTAGTTTAGAAAAAACAACTCATACATTCACATCTTTTGCCCCTCCCCATAAATGTTAACAGCCGTTATTCAAGCATGGCTACTGGCGAATCAGAGCTCACTTCTTCAGATACAAGGGGAAGAAGGAAAAGCCTTTCCCTCCTTTTCATCGAAAACGACAGAAGGGGAGGCGGAAAGCGGGAGCTGACATGAGAGAGGCTGAGCGTCACGGGTGAGGAGGGGCCCCGCTCTCCGGGTGCCGCTTTGACCCACGGGGGGGTCCTTTGACGGATGGCGGGAGAGGCCAGAGGTCGTGGCCTCTCTCGCTCTCCTGCAACGAATATGCACAAGGAGCGCGGAGGAGCCGGGTCAACAAACACTTGAGCCCGGGGGAAGAAGTGCCGGAGCACGGGCTGGTGGAGGGGGGGCGTGCTGCTCAGCAGAGTCCGAGCTCTCAGCAGAGTCAGGTGCAGGCTAGAGAGAGAGAGAGAGCGGGACACCCACCACCACCCGAGAGGAGAGGGGGGAGGCAGCGCCCTTTCCCGCCTGCCGACTCAGGCCAGCCGGGGCGCACCAGAGCCCGGCTCGCACGAGGGAGGCCCGGCCCAGAGCGGCGGGGCCTGCCCGCCCAGCCTGCTCACGCAGCGGTGGCGCAGCTGCCCCCGGGCCCACCGGCATCCTGGACGGTGTGTGGTAGGGTGTGTGTGTGGTGGGGGTGTGTGTATGGTGGGGGGGACTCCCACCGGTTACCTGTCACTCCTCCTCCGTGGCGGCGGCAGGGCTCCAGGACTTGGGAGCCCCCCCTCCCCTCCTCCCCTCCTCCCCTCCTCCTCCTCCTCCTCCTCCGCCCCCGGCCCCCCTTGGCGGCCCCGGCCTCCTTCCTCTTCCAGGGCGGTGGCGGGGGCAGGGCGAGGCCTGATGTCGCTGGGGAGCCTCTGGCGGCTGACCCAGGTTGGGAGTCGCCCACCAGCAGGCAGGGGGTGGCGGCTCTTCGTGCCGCGGGAGATCTGGGCCCGGCGAGGGGATGCGGCCCAGTGCCATCGGCCATCCGCGCCAGGTGCTGAGGCTCGGGAGGGGGCAGGCGCTGCTGCTGTGCGCCTGGCCCTCATGCAATGCAGCAAGCCACTTACCCGTGCGTGCCCACAGAGAGGGCTATGCGTGCCGAATTATAAGAGTTCCCTGGCAATATTTGTCCCAAGTGTAGCATTGTGCCAAGCAGCTTTGTACCTGTGCAGTAATTCGTGCTACAAGTCCAGATTGTCACTGCTGCTTTCATCCTAAATAATTTCAGTTACTGAAGAAACAGTATGAATTCCTGGCAAACTTGTGTAAAGCATGGAATTGCTTGCTGTTTGTTGTCTTATTGCACCAGCACAGTTGGATCCATCCTTTAAATGACTGGCACCAGCAGATTGCACTGGCTGCTTTTTGTACCTGACACTCAGTGGCATTTATTCAAGAACTGATCACGAGAACTGGTTGCAAAATTAGCTGGGCTCCTCATCAGTAGGGCTCATGAACAGGTATCCAAGGCACATAGAAACATCAAAGAAGTAAGCCTCAACTCAGAAATCTCAGATGAGCTCCCCACCACACTTTTATTTTACTGTGTACCTTTTAAAACTTGACAAGCTATGACAGACAGGTGGCAGTGGGGCAGCAAGTGTGAGAAAGCACTGCAGTCATGCTAATTGAACACATCCAAATTTGCTAGGACACAGTTTGCTGAATAATTGGTTCCCTGTTCATAACCAGTGAGCAGAATTTAAGCTGTACTGTCTGGGTGATTGAGCATGCCTAATTTGGGTACAAAAAACACCAGTTACAGACAGCAGGAAGCTAACCAGGTTTCCCTTTGAAATCTATGGCAAATAAAAATAAATGGCAAAAACCAAGATCAGTGTACTAATGGAACTGGTGTATATAAAAATGAAATACAAAATTATTAGAAATAAAAGAAGGAATGAAATGCCTAGACGAGTTTTAGGATTTAACCATTAGTTTATCACCCATTCCTGAAAAATCTTGGGCGCATTCTCAAGACCGTGGGTTGCCTAAGGCCTCCTGTTGAGTTCCTGCTTCAGCTGAGATTTGAACTGCAGACTACCTGGCTGAAACTCTTGTTCTTTTTAGCTATTGCACGCAGAAAAGAACAAATAGTCCCAGGTTCTAATGTGAGATGTACTCACATTGCAGGCTGTCGTGATGGAAATTAAGGATGCCCAAGGCATATTTAACTAGCACAAAACTTCATAATAAAGTCGGGGGTTGTGCTTGAGAATCTTTTAATGCTGGTACATGGCTAATTATTGTGGAACCTCTTTTGCAACTTGTAGTCATTTTAAGCTTGCCAGGTGAACCTGCCTGTCATTTCCAATCTACCTGAGAGGCCCACCTTGAATGGGTGATCCTCAGAGTATGCAATCTCAGTTATTGAATTCCTTCCCTGTTGTGATTTGCCTGGCTTGTAAAGTTTTAGGCATCAGGCAAAAACACTTCATTGTTTTCTCAGGCTTTTGTTTTGTATGTCTCGACAGATCTCAGAAGCTAAGCAGGGTCGGCCCTGGATAGTATTTGGATGGGAGATCACCAAGGAATAGCAGGGTCATGACACAGAGGCAGGCAGTGGCGAATGACCATTGAACGCCTCTTGCCTTAAAAACCCTGTGGGGTCGCCATAAGTCAGCTGTGACTTGATGGCAAAAAGGGTGGGTTCTCTCTTAATTATTCTGTTTTATTCTTCTCCATGGCTTTTGTTATTGGTTCCTGAACCTTTTATTGTTTTTATTATATGTGATTACTTTATGTTTGATATACAAGCCAGTAAATATAAGCCAGTGAATGCCAGCATAAATGTCTTAAAGTTCTTACTTCAGAGCAGTAGGGAATATGATGGAATAATTCATTGAACTGTCCAGTATATGAAGGTTCTTCTGGAGAGAGCCTCTCATTTGTACTTCAGGAATTCATGGTTTATGGGCTTTCCCCCCCTTGTTTGTAGTGATTTATCCCCACCACAGGCAAAGCTGTTTCACATATTAATTATGTGGATATTTTCCATTTGTGCATACAGAAAATGTTTGACTGTGGGTACTTGTTGGGTCAGGCCTAAGAAACGTTTCCAGTGTCTCAGTTTAACATGTGGTGCTTTTTGGGATATGAGCCAAATATTATCCACCAGAGAGGGTTGCATATAAGCTCTCTTGGGAAATGTTTCAAATTATTTCCAAAGATTTAATAAGAATATATCTTTAGTTATGAACAGATTGCTGTTATAGAGAGCTGGTGGTCTGCACTGGTGCCCCCTTCCCCCAGATTAACTTTATAACTAGGTTTTTGTCACACACACAAAAAAACACCCTTATTTTCTGACCTCCCTTGAATTCTGAATTGAATATGGATACTGGTTTACCTGAAACATTCATGGGTGGTCCTCCTGCAGTGAAGAAACTCTTAAAAGTAATCTAACAAGGTGTCACAGTTGTGTTTATCTGGGGGGAAATAGCATGGGAGAGTGGGTCTAGAAATTTCAAGTTTGTGAGGGGCTTTGTCTTAAATATATATGTATATATATATATTGCTGTCAAGTCACAGTTGATTTATGGCCATGGGTTTTCAAGGCAAGAGATGTTTGGAGGTGGTTTGCCGTTGCCTGCCTCCAAATCATGCCCCTGGTATTGTTTGGAGGTCTCCCATACAAATACTTGCCAGGGTCGAGGCTCAGAGGGTGCATCTGGCCCAAGGTCACCTAGCATGTTTCCATGGCAGAGTTGGGATTCAAACCTGGGTTTCCCAGATCCTAATCCGACACTTTTAACCACTACACCATGCTGGCTTCTCATCTTAAAGATTCCCTGAAGTAATTAAAGATTATCCTAAAATGCCTGATATTGAGTTTAATCTTTGGGGCCAAATAAGCATAATTAGTTATATTGACTGTTAGCTATCTAGATTGGGTGTGTGTGTGTGTGTGGGTGAAAAACATTGGAGAGTCTTACTTTCCTTGTTGGATGTTCAAGAATACTATAACAAAATATTTCTGAAAGGTAATTCTTACCTATTAAGCAGTTTTAGGACAAGACTGTGTTGTAATTACAAATGTTGAAATCAGTATTGAGTGTAGGTGGGAAAGCGTGGTGTACCCCACAATCTGTGTTTGAAGAATAAATTATACTCTTTGTGGAGAAATGTATGTTTTTGAGGTTTGGACTGAGCCAAACCTTCACTTTTTGTTTTAAAGTTGTCTCTCTTGGCAGAATGCAGGTTGGAGGGGGAAGTCAATTCACTTGCTCTCCAGCCTTGCCTCAGCCACCCTGTAGAAATGCTAATAGCTCTCTGGTGGGAGGCAATGGGATGGTCAAGCCCTCATCCTTCAGCAGGGAAGGTGACATCTAGTAGGAATAGGGTTTTGGAGGATGAAAATTTGCTTTGTCACATTTGCTTTATTGCTTGCACAAGATACTGAAGTAGAAAAAGACTCCCCATGAAGAAGCTTACGCAAAACGCATTGGGGCTACATAACTTACTAAAATATTATTTCTCTTGACCCAATTGTTTCTTCGCTCTTGTAAGGCCAACCAAAATAAAAGGATACAATGTATGTGGTTTCACAGCCTGGAACACAACTTTAAGTGACTAGAAATAAGATTGGGGGTTCTCTAGAACTCTTAATCAATACGTGTGTAAAGAAAAGGTGGGAGGGAGATCACTCAGGTCATGATCTCAAGTCTTTGTCAGCATCTGGTATAGAATGCTTAAACTCTGCCTCCAATGGGCACAGGGTACTGCTAGTATCAGGTTTCATCCTTGTGATGCTGAGAACAAGAAGCCAAAAATGGAAGCCATACAGCTGAGAACATAACAACCAATAGTTGATCAGGTGTCTCTGACCCCAAATGAAACTCTCAGATCCCTTAAAAGGCCAAGAGTAAAGGAGAAACACCGTAGTTTTTAGATTAACAGTGCTGGTAATTAACTCTTGACAATGCACTAAGTAAAGAGTCAGCATAAGACAAATTATGGTAGTATTAGTCGGAACGTTTATATTCCACGTCACCAGAGATCTGGTTGAGGCAGCTCACAAAGTAAAAATCACAAGCTAAGAAATCATGATTAGAAGAAGCCATAAAAACAGCATAAAACATTATTCCACACTCTTAAAATATGTCAGTAAAGCAGTCCTCAGGCCAGAAGCAGACGATAAAAGCAACTAAAATAACCTCTGGGTTATTAAATAAAGCCTGGGTAAAAAGATGTGTTTTTCCTGACAGTTAAAGGATAGTAAGATAAGGCACCAGCAGAACCTCAAGAAAGGTGGGTATTCCAAAGTATTAGACCATTAGGATTAGTATTTGTCAGATCAACATTGGATCAACAGTTAGCTGTTACGCTTTCCGTTGGGTGGCTTTCATTTTCTTTGCTTGTTTCTCAGGATGCCAAGGGTGCTCGCTGGCACTACTCATGACCTGTGCCTATTGAACTCAGCAAAGCATTCTACCCCGGACGCTGATGAACAGGCTTTAAGATCATGGCCTGAGAGTTTTTCCCCTCCCCCTTAGTGTTTTTCGAAAACATGCCTGATTAAGAGTTCTAGAGAACTCAAGAGTTTTGTCCACTGTGCTATGATACTTTGCTTAGTCATAATGAAAGGTATTCCATGGTTTTTATTTTTGGAATTGCTATGAACCAATACAGCTACCTCCCTTTTATTTGTTGACTTCACATAATGTCTGTTTATATAAAAGTACTTGAATGTTTTACAGATCATAATGTTTTCTGAAGTCCACTGCATATACCTTACTTTCTCTTTCCATAAATGGAATGAAGAGGCTTAGGCTTCATGCTTTTAAAAAATCCACATCTATTTTCTCATTTAATACTGCATAATAGTTTTTAAAAAGGAGGCCTGGGTGCCAGCTAAAATCTCAGTACCACTCATAGGGTAATTCCAGGCTGGAATATTTGAAATGGTGGGTTTCTTGTGATAGCTGCAAAAATGACCAAGAGCTGAGGTTCATTGGAACTTCTGACTCAGGCTGGTTTTTATGGTTGGAAAAGGCTTATCTCGGGGTGGTTCATCAGCTGCCAAGTGATAACTGCTGTGCGTAATCGTCATTTGAATTTAGCCTCCTCTTAGTATAAATTGTCATTATCTGAGTCGTGGGTTACTAATAGTTGATGCAGCAAACCAGATCTCTCACTGGAAAACATATCTATGTACGATCAATTAACTCAAGAAGGGAATGCGTTAAGAAAATTACAACCCCAGTAAATATTATGTTGCCCATTTGTAATAATTGGGCTTGTTTCGTTTGACAAATGATGAGAAATTTAGGCTTAGAAGTACATAATAAGATAATGAGTGGTGCGGACAGAGAAAGGAAGCAAGCTTGCTGCTTCTTTAATGTAAGTAGTAAAAGGCAGTAATGGCCACAGCTGTTTTGCAGTAGGGTGTCCAGGTGCTTGGAGTTCCCAACCAGTGTAACACACTTGAAACCAGAGGAGTAACTTGTCCTCAGGAACCCAGTCTCATTTCTTGTGGCCCTCTCACTTTCCCCCTTTGCACTCTCCTGTCTCCTCTCCCCCCATTCCCTTTACAGCTCTGCCTGCTCATGCTTCTCCCATCTCCCGTTATACTAATCTCCCATCTCCTCACCCCCCCCCCCACCCTGCTGCCCTATTTCCCACAGTCAGCTGGCTCCCTTTTCCCTGGGTGAAGTAGTTTCTCTTTATCTCCTTGAGTGCTCAGGAGGGGAAAGGTAAGAACATAAGAAAAGCCATGCTGGACCAGACCAAGGCCCATCAAGTCCAGCAATCTTTTCACACAGTGGCCAACCAGGTGCCCCTAGGAAACCCACAAACAAGATGACTGCAGCAGCATTATCCTGCCTGTGTTCCAAAGCACCTGATGTAACAGGCATGCTCCTCTGATCCTGGAGAGAATAGGTATGCATCATGACTAGTATCCATTTTTACTAGTAGCCATGGATAGCCCTGTCCTCCATGAACATGTCCACTCTTCTCTTAAAGCCTTCCAAGTTGGCAGCCATTACCACACCTTGGGGCAGGGAGTTCCACAATTTAACTATGTGTTAAAACATACCGTATTTTTCTCTCTATAAGACACACTTTTTTCCTCCTCAAAAGTGAAGGGAAATGTCAGTGCGTCTTATGGAGTGAATGCAGCGCCGCCCGCCCCGGGAGCCGGCTGGGACGCCACCAGCTGGGGCCAGGAGGCCCCTCCCAGCCACCCAGGGCAGAGCAGTTTAACCTCCACCCCCCGCTTCCCGGTCCGGAGGCTCAGCTGTTGGGCGGGTCCTCGGAACGGGAAGCACGGTGGGGGCAGTGGGTCTTTAAACTGCTCTGGGCTGCCTGCCCAGGCAGCCCAGAGCAGTTTAACCTCCCCCCGCTTCCTGGTCCCGAGGCTCAGCTGAGCCTCGGGACCGGGAAGCGGGGGGGGGGGGTGCGGAGGAGCAGTTTAAAGACCCACCGCCCCTCCTGATCGGGCTTGCCTGACTGGTCCCAATCCGGCTTGCAGCCTGGAAAGGGAGGCTGGAGCCTTCCCCCAAGCCCTGCTGTGCGCACGCTCTGATCTCTGAGCTCGTGCACACAGTGGGGCTTTGAAGGCTTCAGCCTCCCTTTCCACGCTGCAAGCCTGACTGGTCCCAATCCGGCTTGCAGCCTGGAAAGGGAGGCTGAAGCCTTCCCCCAAGCCCTGCTGTGCGCACGCTCTCATCTCTCAAAGCGTGCACACAGTGGGGCTTTGAAGGCTTCAGCCTCCCTTTCCAGGCTGCAAGCCTGACTGGTCCCAATCCGGCTTGCAGCCTGGAAAGGGAGGCTGGAGCCTTCCCCCAAGCCCCGCTGTGCGCACGCTCTGATCTCTCAGCTCGTGCACACAGTGGGGCTTTGAAGGCTTCAGCCTCCCTTTCCACGCTGCAAGCCTGACTGGTCCCAATCCGGTTTGCAGCCTGGAAAGGGAGGCTGGAGCCTTCCTCCTAGCCCTGCTGTGCGCACGCTCCACAGAGCAGTACTAGGAAACTGGAAGTGGAGTGCAGTAATCCCTCCACCCAGCCCTGGCCATAATAACCTCTCAGCTGTTGGTTGGGAAGCGCGGGGTGTGTGTGTGCGGAGGTTAAACTGCTCTGCGCTGCCTGGGCAGGCAGCGCAGAGCAGTTTAAACCACCACCGCCCCCCTTCCCGGGAGTCCCGGGAAGTCTTTAAAAAATATATATATTTTTTCTTCTTTTTCCTCCTTTAAAAACTAGGTGCGTCTTATGGTCAGGTGCGTCTTAAAGAGCAAAAAATATGGTAAATGTTTCTAAATAAATATGTATGGTGCTTTGAGAGAAACTAGCACCTGCCCAGCAGTGGTGCCATCTTGCTTTTTTGCTGATGCAAGTGAAACCTAACATGAACTGCTCCCCAATGCTAGAGAAAGGAGTATAGGGGGCTCAGCAGTTTTAAGACCTCCAAGTTGTTTCAGTGATGGAGAGAGCTGTGCAGTCCACTTGTCATCCCATGCCTAGAATAATAATGGGGAGGGGGCCATACTTTCTCTCAGGGTGGATTTGATTGAAATCTAATCGATTTCCATCATGATTTAAATCACTAGTCAGTAAGACTAGATTTAAATCATGGTTTTCTACATAAAGACTTGTGGAGTATTCGGCTCAAAAGGTTTCACTTTCATTTTTAATGCTTGCCCCTCCTTCCCCACACTTAGCTCCTTGTGCAGATCTATTCCACTCCAAACAATCTTCTATTCATTGAACTTTTTGAAACTTAGCACTTAGAGGTAAGGAATTGATTCTGTGTACAGAGATTCGCAAAGGAACAATGGGATTAAGGTATTTTTCTCAACTCTCAATGTTTTCTCAGTGTTGTGAAGAAGAGGCATGTTATCGCTTCAGATGCAAATTCACAGTTTTGAGAACTGCCAAACCAAGCATCTGCGATAACATCTTCTAGATCAGTGGTTCCCAACCTTTTTGAGTCGCGACCCCCGCCACATTTGCATAAATCCATAAAATGACATTTTCAATAGGATAAAGAAAACACATTAAAATAGATTTTTCAGAATATAATTCCAATGTAATATTTAATTAACTAATTTCATTAAATAATTAATATTTAATGCGATGGTTGTGCTTGCATCTGGGTAACCAGCTTCAAAATTCGTGGCTGAGTGTTTTGTCTCTAAGTGACGTTTGAGTTCTCGCTCTGGAAGAGGAGGTCATCTGTAATCTGGGTGTTTCCGTTCCTCTTGCTTCTGGGAGGCAGGACTAAATTTTGACTTCCTGTCCCTAGGGAAACGCCCCCTCATTTCCAGTTCTTTCCTGCCTCGCATCGGGAGAGCAGGCTCTGTCAGCAGCTCTCTGCTATTTCCTCTTTAGAAGACTAATTTTTCTAATTTCTTTCTTCTTCCTCTTAGAGGACTAATATTTCTACCTTCTACTCTATACTGTTTTTTATCTGTCCTCCTGCTATTCAGTGCAACTAGGCCCTTTTAGTCAGGTCTTTTCCCGCCAAATCAAAATGGCGGACGTTCCCCCTGACCCCTTTATTGCACTGGAGGATTTGGACCCCGGCTTGCTTGTCCCAGCCCCGCAAGTCCACCAAAAGCCCCCTGGCAGCCACTCCGGTGGCTCTAAGGGGAGGAGCAAGAAGAAGCGGGGAGACAGTTCCCTTAAGAGGAAAGGAGCCGACGCGGCTCAGGCAAAAAGCGCTAAAAGAACTCGCGCACCTACTGTTTCCCGCTCTCTTGCTGCGGCCGCGCCGCTCAGGCTCTCCTCCGTAGCGAAGGGGCCGGAGATCCCGACGGCTCCAGCAGCGCCGCAAGCCGCAACCACAGAGAACCCTCCAGCCGGTAAGGCGCAGACTCCCTCCTCGGAGGGTAACGCGCTCTCCTCCTTATCCGCCATAGAAGCGGCGGGACTACTGTCCCTCAAAGCGGAGCTTTCGGCACTAATTAAGGATGCCTTTGTAGAAGGCATCAGAGCGGTACAGCTCTCTTCCCCAACCTCCTCTGTCCGGGACCCCTCTGAACTCTCTGTCAGTGACCCGGGGGAGGGCCCCAGTTCCCAACCACCCCAAAGGGAGGGAAGGAGCCAGTGGCTTACCAAGGCAGCCCTCAAGCCCCCCCCGGCCAAACAAGCCTCTGCCACAGTCACCTTTTCTCCAGCTTCCTCTGGCGATGAGAGGGAGGAAGGCGAGTTCTCATCCGAAGGAGAGGACCTCGCTACTGAGGAGAAACAACTTAGGTTATTTAGCCCTGATGACTATCAATCTTTGCTATCCAAGACATTAGCAGCCCTTGACTTAAATGCAACTCCTGACTCCCAGCCCCAAGAGAAGCAGCTAGGAGCCAAAGAGTTTTTCCACATGCACCATGCCACTCCACGTGTAGCCCCCGTCCCTGATTATTTTTTAACCCTTATTAATGCAGAGTGGGAAAAGCCCCTGGCTTCTCGCCAACCTCCAGCAGTGGTTAAGAAGCTTTACAACATAGCTAGTAACTCTGCTGAAATATTCAAGATCCCCCTAGTGGAATCTGCAGTCACTGCTCTCCATACCTCTGACCTAGTCACAGAGGAGGGCCAGGGCCTTATTAGGGATCCTGTAGACCGCAAGGCCGATCTGGCTTGCAAGAAGTCCCACGACGCAGCGGCTTGGGCCATCCAAGCATCCATTACTTCAGCCCTGGTCTCTCGTGCGGCAATAGTCTGGACCAGGAAACTAGGTCAACTTATCCCAGAGGACGACAAAAACGCTTTGGAGGGGGTTTCTAGGATTTTGAAAGCCGTGTCCTTTCTAGCCGACTCCTCTTTAGACACAATGGCCTTCGCAGCTAGGTCCATGGCAACTACGGCAGCGGCTAGAAGGGCGCTATGGATCCGCCCTTGGCAGGTGGAGCACAGATCTAAAACAGTTTTAATGGGGTTCCCCTTCCAAGGAAAGAAGCTTTTTGGGGAAAAGCTGGAAGAAATATTGGTCGAAACGAAGGACAAGAAGAAGGCCTTACCCAAGGTCTTCCGTAAGGAACAAAAAGGTTTTTCCTCCCAGGGTTCCTTTCGCACCTCCCATACCCTATCTCGTTACAGACCGGAGCAAAGAAGAAATCAGTGGAGCTCCTCCAGGGGATCCTTTCGGAGAGGGGGCCGTTTCTCCAAGTCCCCCCGCTTCACCAACTTCCAGGGAGAAAGGAGCGACAAACCTTTTCGTCCATCAAAACAGTGACGCTCCCGTCCAGCCTGTGGGGGGCAGGCTGACTCAATTCCGTCATCAGTGGAAAACCTCCCACCCAGATGCCTGGGTCTTCAGCATCATCAATCAGGGCTACCAGCTGGAACTAGTCACCATACCTCCAGACCGCATGGTAGCATTGACACGCCCTTCAAACAAAGAAAAACAGCTCAGAACAGCAGAAGCCATCCGTCACCTGCTCGACATTCAAGCCATCGAGCCAGTGAATCCACAGGAGAACTCATTGGGAGTTTACTCCTATTTCTTCACAGTGCCAAAGAGAAACGGAGATTGGAGGGCTATCCTCGACCTCAAGTTCCTCAACAGACACGTCCACAAGAGGCGCTTCAGGATGGAGACTCTCCGCTCGATCACAGAGGCTCTACAACCGCAGGACTTCCTCACATCCATAGACTTAAAGGAAGCCTACCTGCATATCATGATACATCCCCTCCATCGAAAATACCTCCGTTTCCGTTTTCAACACAGGCACTACCAGTTCCGGGCGCTCCCCTTCGGCTTGTCATCCGCCCCTCGGGTCTTCACGAAGGTCCTCGTAACCTTGATAGCCCGGGCACGGCAGAGGGGGATACGACTGCACCCCTACTTAGACGACATTCTGATCTGTGCGTCATCAAGGGATCTTTGTCTCAATCACACAATGATAGTTATGGAGCTTTTGGAAGCCCACGGTTTTCTGATAAACAAGAAAAAGAGCCATCTTTCTCCTTCCCGGCATCTGCTTCACTTGGGAGTCTACATAGATACAGTCTCCAATACTCTGACGCTTCCAGAGGACAAGGTGACCAAGATCTCCTCCATGGCCAAGTTCACTCTCCTCTCCAAGTCATCTCAGATCATCAACCTGGCAAAACTACAGGGTCTTATGATTTCCACCATTCCAGCCGTAAGGTGGGCCAGACTCCACGCCAGGACGCTGCAGTGGTTTCTTCGTCCGTATCAAAGGGAGATTTCATCCAGGTCTCACAAACGTCTGGTTCTTCCCAAAGCCGTCAAGTCGAGCCTTCGATGGTGGGCCTGCCCCAGCAACCTCTCTCAGGGTCTTCAATATATCACCCCTGCTCCGATCCAGTTGTTTACCGATGCATCCCTCACGGGTTGGGGAGCCACCCTTCTCAACCAGCCGGCTCAGGGACTCTGGAACTCGAAGGAACGGCTTATGAACATCAACGCCCTGGAAATCAGAGCCATCCGGATGGCCCTACTGCATTTTCATGCCCAGGTCAGGAACCAACACCTTCTCATCAGGACCGACAATGTGGCAGCGAAAGCGCACATAAACAAACAGGGGGGCTCTCGGTCATTGAACCTACACAGAGAGGCCAAGCTCATTCTTTCCTGGGCGGAGATCCATCTCGCCTCCATTTCCGCGGAACATATCCAGGGGATAGTCAATACTCAAGCGGACTGGCTGAGCAGACGGAGTCTGGACGAGTCAGAGTGGTCTCTGCATCCAGAAACCTTTCTTCTTCTCTCCCAGCGCCTGGGTTTTCCGCAGGTAGACCTTTTCGCTTCAGCTACCAACCACCTGCTCCCAAGATTCTTTACCCGTTACCAACATCCCCAAGCGGAAATGACGGATGCTCTATTGTCTCCGTGGCCGAAGGTCCTCCTCTACGCCTTCCCTCCCCTTCCACTCATCCCCAGAGTTTTGAGACGAGTAAGGCTTCTGAAAGCATCCATCATACTGATCGCCCCCTTTTGGCCGAGGCGTCCCTGGTTTCCAACTCTCGTGGAAATGTCAGTCTGCGACCCATGGCGACTCCCAATGCGACAAGATCTACTCAAACAGGGTCCAATCTGCCACCCGGACCCGGGGTGGTATCGCTTGACCGCATGGTTGTTGAAAGGGACCGGCTCTTAGCCTTAGGCTACGACCCAGACATTGCAGATACCATCGTCACGTCTCGGCGGCCATCCACACGTCGCATCTATGGCACGACCTGGAAGACCTTTGTTAGGTGGTGTAGACGCAAACATGTGAACCCTCTAAAACCTCGAGTTTCTCACCTGTTGTCCTTTCTCCAAGACGGGCGCCTCAAGGGCCTCAAGCCAGCCACACTTCGCCGACAACTTGCCGCAATAGCCACCTTGGTTCCCAAGATTTCAGGCATCCAGATCACTAAGCATCCACATGTTAAGGCCTTCCTTAGAGGGGTCAGTCTTTCCTCCCCAGCAGTGGCCCATAGATTTCCCACGTGGAGTCTCCACACTGTTTTATCCGCTCTCACCAAGGCACCTTTCGAACCTTTACGATCTACCGATCTAAGGCATCTAAGAATGAAGGTCTTGTTCCTGACAGCCGTTACTTCAGCTCGAAGGGTCTCAGAGCTTGGGGCCCTATCGGTTAGACCAGAATTATGTGCCTTTCATAGGGATAAGGTGGTTCTTCGCCCAGATCCGTCTTTTCTCCCAAAGGTCAACACCAAATTCCATAGGGAACAAGACTTAGTGCTGCCCTCCTTCTGCCCCAACCCCCAGCACCCCAAAGAGAGAGAGTGGCACACTCTAGACCTCAGGAGGGCGCTCAAAATTTACATCTCGCGCACTGAGGGCATCAGGACATCTGAATCCCTGTTTATCAATTTGTCAGCCCCGAACAAAGGCAAACCCATGTCTCGCGCGGCAATAAGTCGCACCATCAGATCCTGCATTACTCAGGCCTATAGCTCCAGCAGGTTGGCCGTGCCGCAGGGCATCACGGCCCATTCCGTCAGGAGTGCCGCCACCACGGCTGCCCTCCACCGGCAGGCTTCCCTAGAGGAAATCTGCAAGGCGGCGACTTGGTCGTCCGTCTCCACGTTCGTTCGCCACTATAAATTGAATCTGTTCGCTTCTGCAGACGCGGCCTTTGGCCGTAGGGTCCTTCAGAGCGTTCTGCAAAATTCATAACCCACCCGGGCCGGGGACAGCTCTTGTAAGTCCCAGATTACAGATGACCTCCTCTTCCAGAGCGAGAACGAGCCTTGGATACTCACTGTGAAGGCTCCTTCTGCTCTGGAATACGGAGGTCATCTGGCCCACCTCTCAGGAATTTTGCATCTTAAGTCTAGGATTAGCTAGTTCGTTTGGGGATCTAGCAAATCTTTTCCCTATCCACAAAGGAGCCACGGCTCCTAGTTGAATGCTGTTACTAACACTTGTTATTTCTCGCAGTTACTGTTGTTTTTTCTCCTAAGACCTTCCTGTCCTTAAAAAAAAAAAAAAAAAAAAAAAAAGTTTAGGTGTTTTTTGTACCCTATGGCTCGGAAAGTTTTAAACTGGAAATGAGGGGGCGTTTCCCTAGGGACAGGAAGTCAAAATTTAGTCCTGCCTCCCAGAAGCAAGAGGAACGGAAACACCCAGATTACAGATGACCTCCGTATTCCAGAGCAGAAGGAGCCTTCACAGTGAGTATCCAAGGCTCGTTTTGAAGGTTTCATAGATTCAGCACTGAGAACAACATTGCACAAAACGCATTGTGGCTTCTCTATGCCATTGCTGATCAAGGTGGTAAAGCCAAATTTTAGATAGTCTTCTGAATATTTACGTTTTTTCTCAAACTTTTCAGGCTGCCCAAAAGAAATAGCAACCACGTTGCAGTCGCCTTTTAGTCTCCCTCCCCATTATCACCTGTTTTGTTCAACCTCCCAGCCTTGTTGTTTCTCCCCCCCCCCCCGGAAGGGGAGGCAAAGCAAGGTCACTGCCTCAGGAGATCCTAAGAACATAAGAAAAGGCCCAGCTGGATCAGACCAAGGCCCATCGAGTCCAGCTGTCTGTACACACAGGGGCCAAACCAGGTGCCTCTAGGAAGCTCTGTACACACAGGGGCCAAACCAGGTGCCTCTAGGAAGCCCCCCAAACAAGACTCTTACCCTCCCAGGAGCTGGGGAATTAAAGCAGGAGGAGGAGGAAGAAGGAGGGGGAAGAAGAGAAGTCATCTCCCATCCCCACCTCCTCCCTCCTGCGATCCCAGGGGCAGACCGGGGAAGGAAGAGGAGGGCGGGGAAGGAACTGCCTGTTTGGCTGTGAGGAGGAGGAGGGGCCACTGGGCTGTCGAGGCTGAGCTGAGCGGTGGTGGAGGCGCTGGGGCCTTGGACCCGGGGAAGGAGAGGCGGCAGAGGAGGAGGAGGGGAGCCGGGAGGCGAGTGGGAGGCCGGTGCCCCCCCCACCCTCTGGAGGTCACGCCCAGCTGCTGAAAGGCGGGCAGGAAGGAAAAAGTGACCAGCGACGACCCCTCAGAAAACACTTGGGTCACGACCCACAGTTTGGGAACCACTGTAATCTAGATAGAAAAATTGCCCAAAATAATATTACAGAAACCTCTGGAAGAGCGGACGCATCATGGATGAATTCATGCATTCCATCTTTTATTACTTCACTGCCCCATAGATTCTCTGAACTGTCACTGGATATAAATTGGCAGACTCTTTAAGGGCAGCTTTGAAATAATAGTTGAAAGAATGCAAACGTTTCTGAGTATTTTGTCACAACTTAGATGTAACCCATAAAATCCACTGGAGTACTTTAGTTTCAGAGAGTAACTGTGTTGGTCTGTGGTGGAACAGCTAGATTTGACTCCAGTTGCACCTTAGAAGCTGGGAGGGGTGTTGCAAAGAAGGAACTCAGGATGCAGAGGTACAATGTGCATTGTAATTAGATATATTACAGCAGAGGGGGGATGCATGAGGGCAGAAAATTAGCATCTGTAGTGAGAGAGGAATCCTGTGCCCCTATTAATCCCTGGGGGTCTATTGTTCTGAACTTGTGAATGTATTCAAGTACAACCATCTCACATTGTAATCTTCCCTTGAAGCTTCTCCGTTTGAGGACTGCCACTCTTATGTCAGCGATGGAATGACCTAGAAGATTAAAATGTTCTCCTACCGGTTTTTGAGTGTTGTGGTTTTTAATATCGAATTCATGTCCTATTCTTTTGTGTAGGGACTGACCTGTTTGTCTGATATAGAGAGTGGAAGGGCATTATTGATATTTGATGGTGTATATAACATTGGAAGATTAACACTGGAAAACGAACAAGTGAATGAACCTGAGATGGTATGACTGGTGTGGTGTGGTGATTGTGTTGTCAGAATGAATATGGGGACAGAGTTGGCATCTGGGTTTGTGGTTGGCCCTGGTCCCAGAGTCTGTATCCATGTTAGGAAGGTCTTTGTTGTGGGTGACAAGTTAAGGTTAAGAGGCAAGAAAAGATTTGCTTCACAACCTCTGTGAGAGAGGAGTATCATAGCCCAGCATAGGTTGTAGGTAATGATATGTTGAACCGGTTTGAGCTGAGAGCTCTATGCGACCACCAATGATGTTCTATTTCTGTTTTGTTTGGGCCTGTCTTCTATCTGGTTAACCATTGGTATCATTCTGGCTTGTTGATCTGTTTCCTTACTGCATCAGGTGGGTATTGCAATACCGAAAATGTTTGTTGTAGATCCTGCTGCTGAGAATTTCTGTCTGAAGAGTCGGATCTGTTCCTGGCTGGAGTACTTCAGCAGCAGCTGGCACAGCGGCCCCCTTCAGATTGTGTTAAGCTTTCGGCCATGTGCTCATTGCTTTGAAGAGATCTACAGAGGAGACCCCTGCTGTCTGTTTATCGGGGCCATGTGTGCCCTTCAGAGAATTTTCAGTTGCCTGGTTTTGGTTTGTGTGTTTGAGTTGTATTGTTGTTTCAACTTCGGTCTTCAGTGCAGCCCCACATGGGACTGCGCAGGCCTGCCACCAGCCTGATTTTTCAGCTTATATAATTTTTAACCACCAGAGGGAGCTCTCCTTCCGACGCTGTGATGCTGCCCTTCCCATAGCGTCACATGTCTATGGGAGGAGTCTCCCCCTGCCCCCCAGTTCCTTTTTTGCCGCCGCCACGTCTGGTTGTTTCTAGGGCGTGCTTAGCTAAAAGATTGAATAAAAGAGTTGGATTTTGCAAGGCTGAGGCAAGAAACTGACCTAGCCTATATTCCCTCGCAAGGGAACCGGAATCTGTCGAGAATTGGGAGACATTGAAAGATCCCAACGTTATGGCTACTAAGGCCCTCTTTAAGAAGTGCTCGACTAAAATGACTCAGACTGACGAGCATCAGTTGTGCTTGATGTGTTTGGGGGAAATCGCATAACGTGCAGGCTTGCAAGGTATGTGCGAACTTTACCCCAAAAGCACGGGGAGATAGGGCAGCGCGCCTTAAGGCAGCCCCCTGGAAAAAAGCCGTTATGCCTCCCATACATAATGAGATGCTTCCCAGACCGTCCTCAGCACAACCAACCCCATCAGAGCCCAGGGACGTTGAGATCACGTCGGTCCAGTCAACCGGATTCGCCAAGGCGACTTCTGCCTCGGTTCCATCCTCGGTTCCGGGGGAACCTTCAACCTCCAGCATGCAACCTCCCAAGGCCACTCCCAAACGTAGAGAGAAGCAGGAAGATGACTGAGAGCCAGAGCCAAAGAAACACCAAGACAAGAGTAAACACAGGGGAAAATCCCTTAAGAGAAAGTCGGCAGGGGACCCTCCAGTGGGAATAATGCCCTCTCGAACCCCCTCTTTGCAATCCAGTTCACTTTCTCACTCATTCTCCGAAGTGGTTCCGGATATTCTCTTTTCTGATGAGACAGGAATACCCATGATGCTGGAACCGACGGTGGAACCGATGGCTCAGGTTCAACCCCTCAACCCGGTTCAAATCCAGGATTGGATTGAGTTTTGTCAGATCCGTCAGTTTGAAAGGGCTTCAGGACAATTTCAGCGTCCTATACCCAATCTTACCGGGGGAATGCAGCCCCCCTTTACTAAGATGACAGAATATACTGAGTCGGAATCGGATATAAACAGGCCATCCACCCTCGATTCGAGACCTGTTCAGGGGCATCCACAGAGGAGGGCAACCTAGTTCCAGATTGCCTAGTGAGGACATTAAGCTTCACACTGAACAGATGCTCCGTATGGCGGAAGCCTTGGATATTGATGTATACATATCCCAAGACAAACCAAGGGACAAGATACTGAGTAGATTACACTCTGAGACTCCCACTGTAGCAGCCTTCCCAGTCCTGAAAGGGCTTTCTGAGCTCAAGGAGATAATTTGCAAGAAATCGGCATCAGCTCCTCCCTCTACTAGGAAGTTAGAGGGCCTCTACAGAATCAAGCCTGGGGCAGCAGACTTTCTTTCTGTTCAGCCCCCTCCCTCATCTATTGTGGCCATGGAAATGCAGGACAAGCAGAGGGTGGAGCAACATTCAAACCCCACGGACAAAGAAAGTAGATACTTAGATTCTCTGGGTCATCCAGTCTACACGGCTGCAGCCCTCAATTTTAAAGTGGCCAATTACCAGACCAAAATGGCAGGCTACCTGTTGTTTTTATGGGAGAAAGTGGCCGCACATCTCCTAAGTATACCAGAGGAGTTCAGGTCACTGATTCAAATGATTCAAGCAGAAGTAGCCATGCTCTCCAAGCAGGAGATCTCTGTGGGAAGACACGCTGCTGAAGTGTCGGTCAGAGCATTGACCGCAGGGGTGACCCTCTGCTGGCATGCCTGGCTTCGCACCACCGCTCTGCCGATACACACAAGAGCCCAAGTAGAGGACCTGCCATTCGAGGGAGAGACCCTCTTTGCGACCTCAATGACAGAGTTCTTGAAGAACATGACTGAGGAGAGGAAGACGGCTAGATCCTACGGGGTTCTGCCATACTGGCAAGGCAGAGATAAGCAGCCCTACAAGCAGCAAGGCTCATCGTACTTTAGGGGAAACAAATTTCAGCGTTCCCAGGCTTCATTCCACTAGTATCCTCAACAGAGGTTTTTTCACCACCAGCAGCAGTTCTACCCCTCCTATCATCAGCAAGGGGGTAGATATAGGGCAGGTGGTAGACCCAGATCCACTCTTCCACCCCAGCAGAACCAGAAGGAGCAGGGCCACAGGGCGCGTTCCACTCGGGCGTTAGGATCCTCAGCAGCGTTCCAACAGAAAGTTCCCCTATGGAATATCTGCAGAGCAGCTACCTGGGCAACGGAAGAGACATTTTTTAAACATTATGCTGTGGATCTGCAGATGAGAGCAGATGCAGATGTGGGAAAGGCAGTGCTGCAGACGCTGTTCCAGTACGATTGCCTCCCACCTTCCTTTTAATGGTAAGCTTGCTACAATCCCATCATGTGGGGCTTCACTGAAGACCGAAGTTGAAAACAGAGTTGCACTTACCTGTAACTACTGTTCACTGAGGTCTTCTGTGAAGACACACATCCCTTCCTCCGACCCCGCTGTAGGTTCTCTTACTGGTGGAAGCATCAGCAGAAGGTCTTGCAGCGGCGGTCAGGAACTGGGGAGCAGGGGAGACTCCTCCCATGGACATGTGACCCTACGGGAGGGGCAGCATCGCAGCGTCAGGAGGAGTGCTCCCCCTGGTGGTTAAAAATTATATTAGCTGAAAACAGGCCGGTGGCAGGCCTGCACGCAGGCGCAGTCCCATGTGTGTCTGCACAGAAGACCTCAGTGTACAGTAGTTACAGGTAAGTGCAACTCTGTTTTCCTCCATCCTCTGATCCCATAACTCATGCATTTTCTCTTTGTCCATGAAAGTTATATTCCTATTGAGTTAACTGGATTGGCCTAGAATGCTTGCAGCTTTTCTGTTTGTCATTGTTGTATATTAGTATTTTTTTGAAATGGTTGTACATTTACATGTTTGTATAGAAGCAGGCCAGCTGATGAAGAGATTTGGTAGGTACCAAACAAGATCTTTTGTGTACTGGATGAGTGGTCAGTATTCTGCAGTTGAATTCTGTGTTTGTGGGATGTGATTGCAGAATGCACAGTGCTTTGGCTGCACTGGTGAAATATGAGTGGGGCTCAAAGTATTTCAAATGCCTCATCCAGCAACTGGCTTTGGTTCCTGGGTGTGACAAAGTTACCTTCCATTTGCTTCCAGGCTGATATAAATCCTCTTTGACCTGAGAGTACAGCTACGTGGCTATACCTAGCTGAGTGCTATGTAGGTACCACAGGTGAGATGTGCATTCTTGCTGTGAGGGGGAGGGCATCTTGACATTGGTGATTCCCATTTGTCCATCAAGGAGGCAGGAATAAAATTATTCCAGACTTTCTGTCTTTTGGGCAGGGTCATCCATTTTCCCCTGTTCATTTCCTGCCTTGTTAGGGAGAGCAAGCTTTTGCTTTACACCCTTTGGAAGGAGGATGTTACAGCAAGTGGTCCAGGTGTACTGGTTTTCCCACCTGACATGGGATACAACTGCTTACCGTGAGGGTTCTTTCTACTCTGAGGAAGGGAGGGCATCTTGTCCCACCCTGACTTAAAAGGGCGGGGGGATTAGATTTACTTAGTATTTTAGTGTAGATACTTCTTAGGGCGTTACTGAATTGAGGAAAGGGGGTGATTCTGCCCAGGAGACAGGAAGCCTGGAAGAATTTTAGTCCTGCCACCTGGATGGGCAGATGGGAATCACCCATGTCAAGATGTCGTCCCTTCCTCAGAGCAGAAGGAACTCTCATGGTAAGTGCCAAGGCTAATTTCTGTAAGTGTTTTAATGTGCCATAATTCATTGGTGCAGATCCATTTAACATATTTGTGTTTTACAGCATGAGAAAATGAGAGCTGTTCTCTTGTTCTACAGATAAAACAAGTCCCAGTGGAAGAATAAAGGGATTGAACTTAGGGTCACTTCACCCAGTCACGCTACTTCAGCAGCTGTTAAACAGCTGTTTCCTAGTATATTCATAGTTTGACTTCTTTGAAGAGCATGTGGGCTGAGAAGTAGCAGAAAGTTATTCCAAAGCTCAAGTGATTGTCTTAAATGAGAGCTTTCATTGTAGCTGCTGTGTAAGGTCAGTGGTTTGTTTCCGTGTTGCAGTTAAGGAGCTGAGCCTAAAATTGTCTGAGGCCACCTAGTGAGTTATGGCTGAAGTAGAATTTGAACCTTGGGCTTCCTGGTTCACAGCTCATACTCGGAGCATATGGTGCCCGCTTTAATTAATGACTTCAGTGAATGCCAGTGAAGGGAAAAGAGCCTGTAGTAACTCTTTAGATTTTTTTGCCTTGAAGCACTTTGTGCTGTCTAGATATTCAGCTGTCTGCATCAGTGTTCATCTTTACCAGCAGCACCTTTTACTGGACTGAAGCCCTGTTAAATATTGCATGCATACAAGCAGGGTTTGTGGTTGTTGATGTTGTTCTGCAATTTCCTATTTGCAATTTCCTATTAGCATTCACTGTTGCTGAAGGCAGTTCACTGGCCTCATCACAGAATTGATTCAAGCATCTAGGAAAAGTATGCAGTATAATCCTGCCAAGGCTATACCATTTGCGGCAGGGGATTATGTGTTTGTCTGCCAGCCGCCGGGGAACGTCTTCCCTTTAGATCAGGGGTGGGGAACCTTTTTCATGCCAAGGGCCATTTCCATATTTATAACATCATTCGAGGGCCATACCAGTCGTAGGTATCCGGGGTGGGGAGAGGCTAGGGTTGCCAGGTCTCCAGCCACCACCTGGAGAAACTATGCAGAGAAGGAAAGGGAAGGAGGGAAAGAAGGAAGGAAAGGAAGGAAGAAAAGAGAGGGAGAGAAAGGGAGAGGTTCCCAGCTTACCCCCCTCACACACACACAGGCACGCCCCCGGCTGCGCAAGCGGCCGGGAGCCATCAGGGAGATGCCACTGTGGCTTCTCCCGCCTTTGTGCGCGCGCGCACACACACACACACACACACGCAAGCCCGTCCGCCCCCGGGCACGAGCAGCCAGGAGCAATCGAGGAGAAGCCTCCGCGGCTTCCCCCGCCTTCGCGGGCGCATGCACACACAAGCAAGCAAGCCAACCAGCCAGCCCCCAGCCGCGTGAGCAGCCGGGAGTGATCAGAGAGAAGCCGCCGCGGTGCGCGCGCACACACACACGCACACACACAAGCCAGCCAGCCCCCAGCTGCATGGGTGGCTGGGAGCGATGGGGGAGAAACCTCCACAGCTTCCCCTGCCTTTGCGCACACGCACACACACATGTACGTTGGCCTTGGGGGAGAGTGAGGGGAAGGTTACATAGGAGCCCACCAAGCCTGCGGAGGGTGCAGCGCGGCCATCGGCAGGGCAATGAGACTGGGGGAGAGCGGCAGGAGATTCGGGTGCCCCCAACAACTTTAAAATGCGCCGCTGCCGCCAGGGCGCAGGCCGGGGAGAGCAGCAGGAGATTCGGGTGCCCCCAACAACTTTCTCTCCAGGAACAGGAAGCAGGGAGACTTGGGGGAAACGCCCCCACAGTCACCCAATCAGCTTTTAGTTTCGTTAGCATGCTCTCCTGCCTCCCTGCAAAGCCCGAAGCGCCGGGAGAAGGGCCTGGCTAGCAATAGCTAGCTCCCGGTCTCGGCAGGTGGGCCATGGAGCTCCAGGCCTTGGCAGGCAGGCCTGGGGCCAGACAAAATGGTCTCGCTGGCCGAATGCGACCCTCGGGCCGGAGGTTCCCCACCCCTGCTTTAGATTAATTGGAGTCTAAACTAGATAGCATCTTAGAGGTTTTGAGGGAGTGTATTTATGTGTACATCATTTTTAGTACTAAGGGTAAATTGGTAGGATGTTGGGGACCTTTAGTAATATTTGATTTTAAGTGCATTTTAATTGTTTAATATAAATGCTCTGGGCTCATAATATATAAAGATCCTCTTTCTTCCCAGTGAGTCTGCCTGTCATATCGATAGCCTGCAGAGATCCTGGTCTAAATGCTTTCTCCCATGTAGGTGATGTGGAAGTACTTACTGGACACCAGGGCCTCTTCTGTGATGGCCTCCTGCTTGTGGAATTCCCCCTGCAGGGTTTATAGAGTGGTGTCTTCATTAACATTTTTTGGTCACAGGGTCTTGTTTACTCAGGTTTTTTGGTGAGGTGCGATATTGTGTTTTTTTTTCTTGAGCAGCTGCTTTCTTGTCCTTTCTTAGTCTTCTAGTGCTTCTGAAGCAATTTTTTTTACGAGATGAAAGCTTCTTAAGCATTTCTTTTGAATAGAAAGGCTGTGTATAGTACTCTTAAACAGATAGGTCTAAAATGCTGCTGAAACACTGTCTCATATCGTGACTAACAAACTAAATCTGAAAATGATTCTTATGGTAAGATTACACTTTGTTTTATGACATTGTGATGTGCTGGTAGCCTGAATTTGGGAAACTCTCAAGTTGCCACCTGCTGTCTCCCCCCCGCCCCGGTACTACCTGCAACTCAAAGATTTAAAGCATGTTTTTCACAGCTGGTTATTTTTAAACTAATAATTTGAATGCTTGTTCAGTAACCATGCTGTATCCCAGAGGGCTTTTCCCTAGTTGTGTTGTTTTGCTGTGTATTGAGGTGTGTTGATCAAGCTCAGAGGAGCATAATTAAAACAAGAGTCACCTGAACTGCCCTTCTGTGCAACATTCTTTCCCAGAGCCTTTTTTTAGTGTTAAAGTCAGCTAGTAAATACTAATACTGAGTTTAATGTGGCAGGAAAGTATCCTATTGACTTATTTATTTTGCTTCAGCCCTTGCAAAATGCCTATTGTCATTCAAGGCTGTGGATTATGTCAGTGAGAGGGCTGGAATACTGCAGGATACTCTGGAAAGATGCAGCGAATTATCGTCTAGCTAGAAAAGATCTGGTAGCCTAGTGATGGGAAGGGGTAAGATGGGGCAGATTGCCTTTCCCCTGCAAGAGCATCTCCGGACAGGGCACTGAACTTTATCTGTTAGGAATAAATACCAGGTGTTTATGTAGCACAAAATTATGAATTGCACTTGAACCCTGAAGCTAGAGGCTGTGCATGTCCCTGTTCATCTAATAGTCTTTGCACTTTTAGCCTGTTTGTTTTGTTTTGTTTTGGCCATCAAACTCGTCCATTCTAACTACGCACATTGTTGGGTGTTGTGCTGTAGTTACCCTAGAGCGACTGGATTGTTTTGTCTACCAGGATAATGCAGTTAGGAATTATTGCTATAGTGCGATAGCACAATGTCCAGTGAAGTGTGGATGCAGGCCTTGATGAGACGCTGGGAGAGCTGTGAATGGATCCGTGCCAGAATGTTAAAAATGTTAATGAAACCCATGCAGGGGTGTGGTTTGGATTGTGGCTTTGGGGGGTGGGGGGTGTTAACTCATGCCTCGTGGGGTACTTTTGCCAATCAAAACCAAACCTTCCCACCCTCCATGCTGTTGTTAGCCCTCCAAAGATAAAAAGGCAAATGACAAGAGTAAATAGAATAAAGAAGGGGCGCGCGTCTTTTTTCTTTAGGCACGAATTACAGGGTGCGGGGAGAGAGTCAGCCTTGATTGGCAAAACATCATTAGGAGGATAAGCGAAAGCCCTTCTCCGCCAAACACGGCACACACCCCCAACCACATAAGGCCCCCATGTGACTTCTGTTAGCATTTTAAAAACACTGTGGGGGATCAAGTCACAGATAACCGGAGTCTCTGTTTTGACCCTTAGTTTGCTGTGCATGCACACATACATGCATACCCACAACTTCTTTTCCCTGGTTGCAGCTTCTTTCCTTTCTCCATCAAACTCACTGGGAGCTTCTGAGAGCTGAGCCAACTTCTGTATGCTCAGAGCCCTACCCTGAATATTGTTGTTTGGCCAGGCCTTTCATCCTTGGGATGAAAGAGAAATAGCTGCAGAGATGCCTTTATAATCACAGCCAGAAGATGGTCAGATAGCTTTCAGGGGCGCTATGTGTTGTCTGTTGATTGTTTGCTACTTTGCTCTGTAAGTTTGGTTTCATTATCTATTGCAAGCCACTCTGAGCTGTTGGAAAGATGGGCTAGAAATATTTTAAGTAAATAAATGTGGATGCTGCACTTGTAGTTATCAACTCTCTAGATAAGCCAGAGGCCTCCATGTCTTGTGGAGGGTCTGATATGCTAAAGCACTGCATACCATTCCTATAAGAAACCGGGGTAGTTCTGCATCACTTGTAAACATAGTATATTGGGCAGCAGCTCTGAGCATCTGAGGGAAAATTATTGGAAAGGCGCAGCCAGTTATGGGATTTAAACTTCATTTGTTCTTGTGATCAGAAGGTAAAAGGTTTGTGTTCAGATGGAACATTCCCTCAGTCACCTTGGTGCACGATGAGAGGGGAACATGTACAGTTAAATCTCAATGAAGTATGAATGCAGATGTTAAAGTTAGTTAATGCTGACCACAGGCCAAGTTTTTCCACAGGTCTTTTCTAATTTTTTTTTATTTATTATTCTTCTAGCCTGCCCTCCTCAGCTAAGTTGGAGGACTAGTTGTTTCAGCATGTCAGCTGTACACCTACCAGTCTGACCTTTGCTCAAGCTATGATGATCAAAATTGGTGGTTTCATTTGGATAGCTAAAACCAGCAGGTGAACATGTTTCAGAGTCAAAAGCTCAGAGCTAACTGATGTTCAACCTGTCTTTTGTTTCAACAGGTTGATGCAAGAGAAATTGTTAACGAATGGTCATTCCAGCTATGATGGCAGACCAGCCGCCTCCATTGGAAGCCACGCCTATTTTGAATGAAGTGCCACTTCTACCTCATATGGTCAATGGGGACACCACGCAACAGGCAAGTGGACCTGCGCAGTATGAAAATCTCCCAAGTTATTTGCTGGAGTTTGTCATTCCCTTCTATAAACACATAGATGCCTAGTCCCTTTGGAGCATGACCTCTGTAATTAGTGGCATCGAGGGAATCTGGTAACAAGCTTCCTGTACTACTGTTAATATGTACGGAGACCATAATTGTGCTCCTTCTTCTCCTTGGCGTGCCTGCTTGTGTATCTGCCGTCCAATTTAGTTTTCAAAGATAACATCAAGCATATTCATGTGCGCTTTAGAAGAAGCAAAGTTGGTAGCAGCTGGGGGACAGGGCATGGCGGGTTGGGAAATAACACATAAGCATCCCGCTGAATGTTAGTTTGAGTCCTGAACTTTTCACTATCAACTAAGAACCATGTAGATTGTGGGGTGCTTCTAGCACAGATCCTGACCTGTCCGGTTTCATAAGAACTCAAGAAGAGCCTTGCTGGATCCATCTCATTCAGCATCCTTTCTCAGACAGAGAACAACCAGTGATTCTGGAGGGCCAGAAACAGGGCGAAGAGTCCAAGGCCTTCCCCTGATGTTGTCTGCTAGCACCAGTATTCAGAGATTTACTGCTGCTGAATGTGGCACTTCCCTTTAGTCAGTGTGACTAGTAAACCACTGATGGACTCCATGAATTTATCTAATCCTCTTTCTTTCAGAGGGGGCATAGCTCAGTGATAGAGCATGTACTTGGCATGCAGAAAGCCCCAGGTTCAGTCCCTGGCATGTACGACTGAAAAAAAGAATCTGGGGAGAGCTGGGGAGACATTGCCAGTCACAGTTGGTCGTATAGATAGAGTTGGTCTAGTTTGGTATTTGTCCTGACCTGGATGGCCCAGGCTAGCCTGATCTCGTCAGATCTCAGAAGCTAAGCAGGGTCAGCCCTGGTTAGTATTTGGATGGGAGACCACCAAGGGAATACCAGGGTTGCTGTGCAGAGGAAGGCACTGGCAAACCACCTCTGTTAGTCTCTTGCCATGAAAACCCAAAAAGGGGTCGCCATAAGTCGGCTGCGACTTGACAGCACTTTACACACACACACACTTTGGTATTTGGATATATGATGTGTTGTTGTCTAGAAATATGAGAGTTTTTTATAATGGACAACTGAAAATATGAAAAATTGCTGAGCTTTTGCTACCAGGCAACAGATTGGCGTTTCAGAGACAGTTTCTAATCCAGATTTCCTGCCTAAATGCAAATTTTTAAGAATTTATTTTTTAAGGTTGAGATCTCTTTAAAAGCAGGGTTTACGTGGCTGTGTTTTTGTGAAGAACATTTGTGCACTAACATGTTCTGTGCTGCTTGGTATAAATTAAAAGACTGCCAAATGATTTCATGTCATATTTGTATTTGAGAAAATTCAGGATGTCAATTGATTAACAGTCCTGGAAAAAAAATCTGTTCTCTGCTTATAATCTTCATTAATTTCCTTGTGACTTGAATGGGTTGCACAGTACAATACCGACAGCATTTAAATTGCTTAAACAAAAGAAAAAGGGGACAAATGCAACCATTCATCAGTGCAGGTAATTTGGAGATACTCAATGGAGATCACTTTTATAGCCATGCAAAATTCTAATGACACACAGGCTGAGATCCAGGGAGCTACTTTAGTTATATTCTGAGGGCATATCCTTATGTCACGGGCAACTGCTTTATAATCACAGGCTGCATTTGGAAAATCCCTGACTTTCAAAGAAGCTTGTCACATGGCACAAGTAGGCTGCTCTTCAAGACACTTGGGTCCAAGTCCCCCCCCCCCATGCACAGAAGTAGTTGTGTGGTTTCTTTGGCTCCAGGCCATCTGTAAAATCTTTTTTAGAGGTGAATCGTTTTAGACGTAGAAGAATTGTTTTTTAAAAAAACATTATTATACTTTATTACAGCCAAAGACCAGTATAAAAAATAACATCTCAGAAGCAAATATAATAAATCAAAATACAGTATATTATATATCATTAAGTTATATTAAATTATCGTTTTAAAATCTAAGATTTATCTAAAATCAAAATATTCAACCTTCTGTTGCTTTCACCATAGGATGCCTTATCCTTGTTGCTATGAAACAGAATTTTGCAGCAAGTTTGGTGATTTTGGGGTGTTTATCTGAGAGATTTAACATAAAATTCCTCTGTGCGACCAGGTAACTTTCTTAATAGTGATTGGATCAGCTCTCTTCAGATATCACAATAAAACATGAAGTACAAGAGAACATGACCAATTGTTTTGATCTCATCTGTGCTACATGGGCATATTGTGTTGCCATCTGGATAACAGTTGTCAATGACTCTATAGATCGTCCATTGCTTCAGTTCTTACGAAAACTCCTAAACGCCCCTCGATGTGTTGCTGGCGTTACTCTTCGTTCCGTGTTTGGCCAAATGTCACTCGAAGCTAGGGCGTGGTTGGCCGCCTTTAAACTACACCTTAAACTGTGCTTTGGCACTGAGGGGTTCCTAGCTTCTCTGAAGCACGACCCTTTTAAATCCTCATGGCAAAAAATCTTAGATGAGAAACTGTCATTGTTGGGGCTTCTCGCAGGATATGTTATTAGATCTTGGGAAAACTGAAGCTTTCACCAGAATTAAAAAGCGCATTAAAGAGCTTGATTATAACAGCACTACTTTTCGTGCTCCCCACGTTTGTTCATCCCACTTCTTTGGAATACCACCACCACGTGGTTTGCCTGCTTATACATATTATTTGACAGCTCCTCGTCTTTCTAGAGCCTTCCTGTTTAGCTTGATTGAATGCTAACCCCTCTATGGTTATGCAGGGCAGAATTTTGAATATACCATATCCAGACAGGACCTGTCCTTGCTCTTCTGGCTCTATTGATTCACTAGCTCATGCCCTTTTGGAATGCCGCTTTTACGAGGAACTTCGATCACATTATATCTCCCCCTTTAAACATACAAATCTAATGCCTCTGTGTCTGACATAATGCCTTTTCTACTAAGCGATAGGGATCCCAAGGCTACATTGTAAGTGGCAAGATTTGTTTCAGTCCTTATATCCCCCAAACACTAGATATATGCTGCTCAAGATCAATGGATCAAGGAGCTTCTAAGGGATAAAAGGAAAGGACATGGGCATATTCTCTGAAAGGCTGGTATCTTATGATATCTGCCATCTAATGAGACTGAAGGGAGGGCATTAAAGCGGGCTGTAGAAAATGGAATTGGTTTTATATGCCGACTTTCTCTACAGAAAGGAGTCTCAAAGCGACTTACACCTTCCCCTCCCCACAATAGACACCCTGTGAGATAGATGGGGCTGAGAGAGCTCTAAGAGAGCTGTGACTAGCATAAGGTCACCCAGCTAGCATCGTGTGTAGGAGTGGGGAATCAAACTCAGTTCTCCAGATAGAGTCCATTGCTCCAAAACACCTCTCTGAACCACTACACCACGCTGGCTCTTTTACTGTCTTAGGCAAGTGACATACTTGGACTTGGGGATAAAACTATTGTAACTGTCTGCTAGGTGAACCTTAATAGAAATGGGGATTCATTTCAGTGTAGAATATAACAGCTGTTTGGGATAGAAATATTGGGCAGAGTGCCCTTTTCCTACTACCATTGTCCCTTATTTTGTAATGCAAAGGAAGCTGGGGTAGCCATTACAACTTTTCTCAGCAAAAATGAACAGAAGCAGTATAATATCCTTTGAAAAGCAGCATAGAAGTAATTAAAAATATATATATCAGGAGTATCATATGGGTTGATATCCTGAAGGCTGCAATCCTGAAGGGGGAGTGAAGCTCCTTAGGAGCCAGTGTGGCCCTGTGCCAGTGCAAGTGCCCATTTCATCTGTGATAAGGGGCGCTTACACTGTCACGGGTAGCATCCATGCTGGCGCTGGGACAGCTAGGGTGCATGCGCTGCCTCCTGGCAGTGTTCCAGTGGCGCAAGTCCCCATGCAGGAGTCCTGGGAGGCATTCCTGGGGGCGGAGCTGCCTTTAGGCAGCTCCCTAACCCCTTTGGCCCCGGGAACACCCCTTCCCACAGCGGTGGGTTTTTTTGGGGGGTGTCGTAGCCCCGTTGAAGGCTATTTTTTATTTTTTACAGAAGTTAATTTTTTTACAGAAGTTGCAGAAGGTAGCATGGCAGTGCCACTCCTGTCTGCTACCTAACTGCCCCCTCTTTAGGAATGGGCTGTAAATCTCCCAACAGTGGAGTGAAACTCTCCTCCCCCACCCCCCACCCCATTCCTCAGCAACCCACTCTGTGCAAAATGTTGTTTGTGGGAGATAGGGAACCATGAGGAATAATAAGAAGGGGGAATTGGTGGAAATTGCCAATTTAGTTTGGGTTTAACCTGTTATTTTATTAGGACAGCCAAAATTGTCACAAAGCAGTGAGCAGGCTTTTGAGCTTCTCAAAATTCTTTATGGTAGGAAGTGGAGGGAGATAAAAAAGATGTTTTGGGGCCTGATGGAATGGAAAAGCTCAAAACCTGCTGTTTGTAGTCTTAGTAAAATGGAGACAAAAGCAATATTTCAGATTTTAATTATGTTTGGTGGTACTGAGTGCAAAATGGTATGAAGATGCACTAGAAGCTACTGGATTAGAGAAGCAAAAAACTGGCCATTTCTCATTTGCAAGTGTAAAGAGCCACCGGTTGATCACCATCCTGGAGAATTATTTCATGTTTCAGAAGTTAATGTTGTAGAAGCCGGTTGCTTGAGTTGCTTGCTGTCAACTCCAAACAGATTCCAGATATTTTTCTCCATCTTGTAAAAGTGATGTTCCTTCCCTGTAGTTCAAAGATGCGCTAATTACAAATGATAGCAACTTAGGTCCTTTTGTTGGGTGAACAGTTTTAACAAATGATGAACTGGACACTAAAACTTTGCCCTTTAAGCTGATGTTTTCAATGCTTGACTTCTGTCCAGTAATGAGCTTACAAAATGTTGACGAAAACTGGTTCACTCTTCAGCTTTTGTGAAACAGAGAACCTTTCCCAGTTAGTAAAGTTCAGAATTGTCTAAATTCTCTTTTCCAACAAACATCTGGTGGTTGGTTTAAAAATAAATAAAAGCACTAGACATAATTCTGGGAAAAGTGGTTTGTGACTGTTCCAGTAAAACTTTTATTTCGAAATTGTGCTGCTTGTCCATGTAACAGGCATGGCAAAAATTCTCTGTTAACCTTCAAGAAAGGATATGACGTGTCTGTGTAGGATTTGTAAGTTCAGAAATGCCAAATAAAGTGTTCTCTTGGCTTCAATTTAGTATATGTGTAGAGAGTTCAAATCAGAGTCTGTACTGTAAGATGCAAATGGACGATCTTTCCTTTCCCTAGATTTAACAGCCACTGGCTATCCACCAACCACTTCACACTTTAAAAAGGGAAATGAAATTTAATTTTTCTTTGACACTATGAAGAGAAAAGTTGCCACATCCCTCACACAATTGACAGATCTATTTGACAGCAGATAACGCAGTATCCGCTTCTCAGAAAGTGTCTTTAGCTGTTTTATCCAGGAAGTGATATATTTATTTTGTGCCGTATTATTTGGTGGACATGCTAAAACATTGTGGGCTAGGGAGTCTATTTGATCTGGACAAAATGGGCATTTTTATTCTTCTGCAGTAATTTTATTGTATCGCCCTTGTGTCTCGGCGAAGTCTAGGGCATTACATCTCACCAATAGGAAAGCTCGACTGAACTTATGAATTTCTAACCAGCGGAAATAGTTTGGAAAGGAGAAAGTTCTGTTGAAAGGTATCTGGAAGAAGTGAGGTGAACATTTACGATTTGCGTCCTTAAACACAATAGTGTGGCCGGGCTTGAGAATTTACCTTGCCTTATATCTACACGACAGGACTTTCTGATATCTGCAGAGACATAATCTGAAACTGTCTCTGTCTGCAGCTAGGATCTTGTGTGTGAACTGCAAAAATGGTCCACCCCTGCCTCTTCACCTCATGGCACAGACGTCTGTGAAGGTTGTCTTTTGGCACATGCTCCTTCAGTACATTAAAGCTGTTTTCTTAAGGAACAGCTCCTTCCATTCACCTTTTATTTTATGCGGTTACATATCCTTTTGTTATTCTTAACATCTAATCTGCTTAGAACCTTCCTGTGCATTCATTTCAAGTGAAACTTGTTCAGGGAAACTTCCTGATGGATTGTGCCCCTGATTTCATAAAGAAAACTGGGTGTGGAAAACTCAAAATTATTGCACACTTAACCAGTCACAAAATTTGGAGTATGCCAGATAACTTCTTCATTTTAAGAAAATATCCTCTTTCTATGATATCCCTGCCATTCCTTTCCTTCCTCCCCTGTTGTTGAAATTTATGTTGTAAGTTTTTGAGGGCAAGGATTTGTCATTCTTTTAGTTTTGCTTATTACCCTGTAAAAGCCCCGTGTATCGTGTGTGTGTGTGTGTGAAGTGCCGTCAAGTCGCTTCCGACTTATGACGACCCTGTGAATCAAAGTCCTCCAAAATGTCCTTTCTTTGACAGCCTTGTTCAGATCTTGCAAATTGAGGGCTGTGGCTTCCTTTATTGAGTCAATCCATCTCTTGTTGGGTCTTTCTCTTTTCCTGTTGTCTTCAACTTTTCCTAGCATGATTGTCTTTTCCAGTGACTCTTGTAATCTCATAATGTAAACTGAGGCTATCGTATTTTGGTCAGTTATTTGTATCATGCCGATATAGAAATCATAATTGGACTGTTACAACATTGTCAAATGGAGAAAACCACTGAACTTCTATAGCAAAGCAAGCAATGGGTCCCTCATTTCAGGAGCATTCCTAAACTGCACTGGCCGTGTACAAACAGACCCCCAACCTCCCTGCTACTGACATGGTGCAAGTGACTTCTTAAATTTCCCATGTGTTTCAGCCTGAATAGCCCAGACTAGCCCAAGCTTGTCAGAGCTTGCTAAACAGGGCTGACTATGGTTAGTACTTGGATGGGAGACCACCAAGGACGACCAGGGTTGCTATACAGAAGAAGGCAATGGCAAACCATCTGTGCTGTTCTTTTGCATTGAAAATCCTATGAGGGATTGCCGTAAGTCATCTGAAAGTTGACAGCACTTATTGTAATTGTCTCTGGGCTGGAACCCTTGAACTATACTGGCTTGTTTAATAAACCAACTTCTGTTCAATTCAGATAAAGAAACAAAATCTGAATGATGCAGATTGAATCACTATTAACTGTTAGATTCTATGCCAGTTTACCTTACTGCAGCTTCGAGGTAAGCTGGGATAGAATCTAACAGTTAATAGTGATTCAGTCTGCATCATTCTAATACTGTCTGGTGCACTTTCAATTAAGTTTCCTCATAAAACCAGCACCCAAACTGTCTTCAAATAAGCCTCCCTATGCTCACGAAGTAGAGTGATAACAGTTAACCAGATAACCTCACGTGAACTTTGACAGAGCTAGTGTAGGTACGTTTTCTGTGTTCAGCTTCCAGCTTCTGTTGCTTAGAACTCACCATATTAATACAGGTTGCGTATCCTTTATCTTGACTGCTTGGGACCTGAAGTGGCCTGTATTTCTGATCTTTCCATGTATTGGAATATTTTGGAATTTTTGCCTATACATAATGAGATATCTTGGGGATGGGACCCAAATTCATTTATGTTTTATATACACTTTATATACAGAGCCTGATTGTACACAAAATTATTAAAAATATTGTTTAAATTACATTGAACCTTCAAAAAGCAAAGGTGTAACTATCTCCCCAGAATACCTGTATCAGCTGTTAAACAACAGCAGCAACAAACTAACAAAGGCAGGCTTTCAGTCTCCACCTACAATGCATCGTACACAGAATTTTTTTGTGGGGGTGAGAGGAAACAATTGAAAGCAGGCAGCACGGATCTCCCTGCATGCCGGCTCGAAGGGTCTGGTTTTCAGATCAGTCTGTATATGGGATGTCCAGATAAGGGATACTCTACCTGTAGTAGCCACCTTGGACACATTGGTCCCAGTTACGATATACAGGATGAACAAGCTCATGAAGCATAGCTGAGGGTTGGGAAGCTCATCACATGGATGCTGATCCCCAACAGAGTGTAACATTTAGACCACTGTTAATATCCAAGGTGGCATCCAACCTTAATGGCATATTGTTGGTCAGTCTTCAAGTAAATGAGGTTAGAATATTTTTTTTCCTTCCAAGATTGTTCTGCTTTTGCAATGGGCAGGGAAGGATAAACTGTGAAGTAGGTTACAGTAATTCATAGAGCTGTCACAAGGTTTAATTAACAAATGACCTCTCTGTTCTGTTAGAATGATCTAGGCCCTGAGCATTAGTTCTATATTCCACAAGCTATTAACGAGCACATCCTTTACTGGATGAGGCAGAAGCAGATTCTAAATTAAGTTCTTATTTCATTTGTAATTGAATGAGACAGTGTTGTTGCTCTTTGAATGTGGTGCCATAACTTCTGTTAAAAATATCAGACATTTGGCCTGCTCAACGCCAGGTCGAAAGCTAGGAAAATGAGACACTGAAGCTTCCGGCTTGCTAGTGCTTGTAGAAATAAGCCTTTTCAGTACAAAGCACATGGTTCGGCTCTCTCTCTCTTTTTTGGGGGGCTGTAATGGTATTAGGTCATCTTTGACCTTTCCTGTTCCCATTATCTGATCAGCATATACGTCATCTTGGCACCTCTGGGTTACGCAATTAGCTATCCTTGATCCTTTTGTAACTTTCAGGCTTTTAAAAAAGAAGGGGAAAAAGCCTTGTAAAGTTTAGAGCAATCAAGCTTAAAATCAAAACCAAAAGCTAGAAATAAAATAGTATGTTTGTTTGTCTTGTAGCATGCAATTCGTTTTGATTTTTAGCTCTGTGAACTGGTACAAAGCATGCTCTATAGAGCCGCTTTGTGCAAAACATTAAGACTGAAGAACTTCGTTTCCCAAAAAGACTCTTGGCCCATAACAGCCAGATGTTTGATTTCGAGAGCTTTGAATGACAAGTATTTAATTAGCTAGCCTTCAGAAAGTTGTGGATTCTGAACTCTATAGCTGGCTGTTGTTTTGGAATTGCATTTCATAGTTCTTTCCTTGACTAACCCTAGCACTGGTTCTAGTGAGTGACTGAAAAAGTGCATTGCTGTTGGCTGATAGCGGTCTTAATAGTGCATCCTATTGAGTTATTACGGTTTCTATCATTTTTAGCTTGAGGCAGCCATCATTCTTGAGGGAATTGCATGCAATGTGCTACCTGCCTCTGGGTACAACAGTTGTGTTTAAAGAATATCCTTTGTTCAGTAGTAAAGAAACCATTGATCCACACAGTTCTCTTCTGAGGCTAGGGCATCTTGAAGCTGTGGGGTGTTTACCGATGCTCTCCGGGGAGGCAGGACCAAATCTTATTGGCTGTCTCCTCTAGGCGGGAAACAGCCCTCAGCTTCCCACTTTCCATCCTGCCTTTGAGGGGAGAGCAGTGTCTATGCACAGCTCTTGGTTAGCTATTATCTAACTTTAAACTTCTATTTGGTTCTTCACTTATTTATTTCCCTTGATTTACTTCGACTTCTCTTACTTGTCAATTTTGCTCCAGCTTTCTGTCTCCACTCTGTCTGTTCCCGTTCCCCCCCTCCTTTTCGTTTCGGGCGGATAAAATGGCGGACGAGAATCAGATGAGGGAGGACGATCTCCTTTCGGTAGGAGATTGCGAAAGTGGGCTGGTCCAATCCGCCCGGGTAGTTGCAGAGGCTTCCAACGGCCTTTCTTGCGGACCCTTGGAAAATTTAAGCCCTCAAGACAGCTGTAAGTCGAACGAGGCGGCGGTGGCCGGCAAGGCATTAGCGGCCAGCAAAGGAAAAAAGGCACGGAAGTCGGCACCTCTACTGGGAGCCGCCAAAAAGAAAAAGATCACTTTTAAGACAAGCGCTTTTAAGGGGAAGGTAAGACGTGCTGCTTCGGCAGTCCCCTTATCCGCGCCACAGCCTCCTATGCCTGTATTAACGGTCCCTTCTCATTTTCTGCAGCCGGCTGCAGGAACTAGCAGCGCGGTATCGCAGGGGGTGGCCATTTTTAACTCCACTCTCCTGGGCCAATTGGGAGTTGGGAACCTGGCCACTGTGGAACAGATTTCTGCAATGTTTAATGTAGCCTTAGAGAGACAATGGCAGTTTATGCAGGCCATGATGCCTTCCTTCCAATACCCTAATACAGGGCAAACGGGGAACTCTGTGGGCAGCCCCTCCTCCAGCCAGACCTCTAGAGTCATTGAGGAGACAGAGGAGGAAGTCACTGATCAGACAGGTCCTAAGCCATGGCCCACTAAAGCAGCCATGAAAGCACGTCCCACAAGGGTCTACGAACCACGACCGGGTCCCTCTTCCTCCCCAATAGATTCAGATGACTGGGGATCTGAAGAGGGAGAAATTGATTCTGATGGGGACCTTCCTGTCACCGAGGAACAACAGCCTAGACTGTTTTCCTCTGAGGATTTTCAAGAACTGCTGACTAGGGCCTTAGTGGCTCTTGATCTTAATGAGGAGACAGAATCAGCCAAAGAGCCTCAACCCAAGTTAAAAAAGGGGGTTAAGGAATGTTTTCCAAGGACTCAGGCCCAGAACAACCTAGTCCTTTTTCCTGAGTTCTTCCAAAAGCTGTCAAATCTGAGTGGGATAATCCCACATCCAGCAGACAGTTCCCAGCTAACTTGCGCAAGCTTTATAAGTTGGCCCCTCATGCCATGGATCTCTTAAAGATTCCAGTAGTGAAAGCCCCAGTAGTAGACGTTCAAAATCCAAGTCTAGTGTCTGAGGATGGGTCCGGATCCATCAGAGATCATTTGGATAGGAAATCAGAGTTTCTTACGCGCAAGGCCCATGAGGCTGCAGCACTATCCATTCAGGCTAGTGCCACCACCTCAATATTCGCAAGAGCATCCACTATAGGGATGAGGAAACGTATTCAATTAATCCCTCAAGATAACCGCAGGGTTGTTGTCGGATTAGACAGAGTCTTTAAAGCTATTTCCCTTATGGCTGACGCCTCTGTCCTTTTCTGCAAGGTCCATTGCATCCCTTTCAGCAGTCAGGAGAGCCCTATGGCTCAGACCATGGCAGTCTGACCTCAGATCCCAGGTGATTCTAATGGCCTATCTCCTCCAAGGGGGGCGGCTGTTTGGAGGAAAATTAGATAATATATTAGTAGAAACCAGGGATAAGAAGGCACTTCCCAGGCAAGTCAGGAAGGACAATAGGGGTCCTTCATATCCTTCCTTTCGTCCCTACAGGCCAACTCCCAGGTACTGATCTGATTACAGATGGGGCTCATGGTCCAATAGAGGTTCCTTTCGCAGAGGGGGAAAGTTTCAAAAACAGGGACAATTTAGACAGGAAAAGGGAGACAAGTTCTCCAAAACCAACCCCAAAATATAGTGGCCAAAATATAGTTTGGCTGTTGGCTCTGAGCCCATGCTCCTTTTTCTTCTCATATGTTTCATTTACCTCCCTCCCTCCCACTTTGGAGGCAAGCCATAGTTTGCCATTACATCTGTGCTAGGAAATTATGGTTTATGCTGTTCAAGCTAGAATTGCATGCTCCAGTTTGATTTTGGTTTGGAGGGAAAACACAAGCCATAGTTTGCCGGTTTTGATGCAGTGGCCAATCTCCTTTTAAAGTAGGAAGAACAGAGAAAATTATAAATTGGGAGGTGGGAAGGAGGGAGCATATGACCCTTTTCTCCCATAATACCAAACTATGGCTTAGTGCTTCCATGTGAACTGGTTTTGTATCTTCATGATGTCCTTTTCTTTGTATGTCTTTGGCCTTGATCTGAATGTGTCAGCTGTGCTAAGAATATCTCACAGTTCAGGTAACTTTTGTCCAGTGAGATTGCTCTTGGCGCTCAGGGCCACAGCCTCTTTGCTAACTTGACTTACCCAAAGTCTGTTCATTTGGAAGGAAGGTTCTTGCAGACAAACACGACCTGCTTCCCTATAAATATTCTGGGATTAATGGTGTTAATCACGCTGTTGGCCTTTGTGGCAATGCTTCCTTGGTGTTACAATCAGTGCCTTGTCTGTTTAGTTCACTTGTTCTTCCAGTTTTGTTGTTTTAAACCCAAATTTTATTGGCAGCCATTTGTGACAGATAGGGAGGGGAAAAAACCCAGACGCACGGTCTGTGATCTGTTTCATCATATTTGTGTGCTTCTGAGTTTGCGTTGTTCCTGTCTACCTGATGCCTGTCTGCCTTATATATAAAGTGCAGCAGCTGTTCTTAGTAAAGCAAACAATTTGGCTCGTTATTTATCTCTCTCCGCCATGTGGCTACTGCAGCATTAAGTCACAGTACCATAGAAACAGCTGCTAAGAGGCATATTCAGCTACTGAAACAGAACGTCCAATTTCTGAATACGAGAATTTTGTGAAAAACCTGCGAAGCAACAGTCCTTTTTGTTCCGCTCCCCCTCAACACTGAACTCTACACAACTCTGTAGGTGTTAGTTCTTATGAGCATTATGGATCACTGCAGTGTACAGAAAGAATGCTGATAGTCTCTCTTTGTGGTACTGTCCTGTTACTGTCTGTTGTGTACATGAGAGCTTCCTTTTAATCAAAGCACCTGAACATGCATGTTCATGGAGGAGATTGGGAGCTGTTATAGCGGAAAGGATAAAATTAGCAAATAAAACCTTTAAAATATGTATATCCTACTATGCTGCTTAAAATAAGAATGGATTGCAGCGTTTATTCCGAAGCATGCCAATCGCCTTTCTGCTAAAAATATTCATGGTGTAATGGATTAAAATTGAGTAACTGAAACAGCAATGATGCTAGCAAGAGGAAGCGACAGCACCAATTAGAGCTACATACAAAGAAAGGAAAGATTTACTGAGGTAGCCCTATAAAACCTATGTCAGTGGTAGACTGGTCTAGACCAGATTAATATCTTCACATAGAACAAGGAAACCTAGAATGCTGATTACTAGCCTCTTGTAGAATTGTAATAATAGAGAGATGATGAAAATTCATAGCATAACCTTGGCTGATGCAAGTTTATTAGCCTGGCTTTAACCTGCTTTAAATTTTAATTTATCAACATTAATGCTTCATTTATATAATAAGCAGTTTTAACCCTGAATATATTTAGAGATGTGTTTTGGCATTTTAACAATCATAATGCTACCGAGAAACCAATTATATTAAAAAAAGTAGTTGGACCTGTTTTTCAGTATTTTCTGATAAGAAAGATTTTCTTTCAAGTGGAACAGAATTCAGGACCTTGATCAGGGTTGATGATGCTAAGGACTTAACTAGGAAAATTCAGACGTTAATTTTAGGTCTAAGCAATCTTGAACCGACTTTTTAAAAAATGAAGGAGAGACCAAAGGTTCATTGTACCAGGAAAAGTTTGCAGATGGATGTGATCTGATGTTGAAATGAGTGATAACTTTTTTAAACAAAGAGAGTTCTGTTAAGATTCAGTTTTAGTGGTACCATTTACCGTTCAGAAATGAATATATAATCTATAACAGGACAGTTGCTGGTGATGTCACACTGCTTTTCTTCACATCTTCTGAATGTATGCATTAATTTAAGTGTGTTGGAAAGAAATCTGAAAATCAGTCAGATGTGACCAGCTATTACATTCCACAGCAAGTAAACTGGCCTTTTTAAAAGTCTGTTCTTCAGAGAGGTTTTGAATTTTGTATTAACTATAGCAAAGCCACCTCACTTTTGAACCCTGCTGCCTCAGTACTGGAAAAAATATTTGAGACTGTTTTTATAGTAGGATAGTTTTGAGTCACAACTTGAGTAAAATTTGGGAGAGCTGGGATAAAAATATTTTCAATACGTAAGTAATACATCAAATTATAGTTATACTGGATTGGAATGATAAAATATAAGATAACCCCCTCCCACCATTTTTTCCTTTCCTTTCCTTGGGTTGGATTCAAATGACTCTTGAGGTTCATAGGGGAGGAGACGCTCCCGTGGGCTTCCTGGGTGAGCCTAGGCCAATTATCCCTATCCCCTCCTATCCCCCTCCCTCTTTAACATCTATTCAGTCTAATTATTGGGGGGGGGGAAACTTACTGCCCGTAGGCCCTGCAAGGTGGATACCACCGAGGAGTGCCATTTTATGCACTTATTCATTTTATTCTGATTCTAGTGACCTGTTGATTTTGGGGCTGGATTTCATTGTTATATAATGTTTTAATGCATTTTAATATGTTCTTGTTTTACTGTAAGCCGCTCTGAGCCCAGCTCTGCTGGGGAGAGCGGGATATAAGAATGCTGAATAAATAAATCAATTTAGGCCCCTCAAGCCATTCTGGTAGCAAATGCTGAGATAAACCCTGTCAGTAAACCATTCTGCACTGATGGTAGCTTCTAAATGGAAACCCATGTAGTGATCGATATGAGAGGTAACCAGTGCATGGATTATTGTAGTATACATAAAAGCAGCAATACATTAAAAAAGAAAGAAAGAAATGGCGGCAGACATTAAACTAGAATCTTCCATAAATCCAGGAGGCTAGTTAAAATTAATGGCTATCTGTGTACTGCCACCATGTCAGTGATCAGGGGGGAATAGGAAATGAAGGTATAACCACTAATTGTGATTGAGTCTGTGGTCGCATTCAAGGCATCATGATAAACCACAGTTTTGATGTCTGCATGTTGGCTGCCCACAAACTCTTGTTTGAGTTCTGCATGGGGTTTCTAAACCATGGTTTGTTCATGTAGCTAGTAGTGTGGTATGAATGCAGAAATCCCAGTGTGTTCTGCTCACTACTTTATCCTCCTGCATATGGTGAGGGAAGCACAGACCAACAGAAAATTTTGCCACTCCATCTGCATTCAGCTCTCGGTGGTACTTTCTGAAGACACATCCTCCCCACTCCATCTGGATTATTTCATACACACACTCTCCCTCCTGATAACATGCTGAGCAGTAATGTGCTTGGGAAACGTCAGACTTTCGAGAGGGAGTTTCAAAGGCAGTGAGAGGGAGGCAGGGCTGTAAAATATTGGTTTAGTTTCAGAATACAGTAGAGGGGGGTTGCATTGAAGAGGTTGGGCAGAAAAGGGGGAGGGCTATAAAATACTTATCTTGTTTCAGAGTTGAAAGGGCTTCAGTTAATCTGTTAGAATTAGGTAGAAAGTGGTAGGGAGAAGAAAGTGTTCCTAATCAAGAGAGAGGAGGAAGCATGGCTTGCTCTAGACTCTACCCTTTCCCATTTATTGTATCCAAACATTAGCAAGTGTGCTGTATTTGTAGTGAAGCTTTGCCAAGGGGCACAGCAATGCAAGGAAGCTTGGGATACCATTGAAGGGTTCTGGGACACGAGGCATGCAACATTTCCAAATAAGCTATGGTCTATTAGGTACATCTACTATATAAGCAGGGTTTATGCAGCACACTGTGGTTTAAACAAACTGCAGTTTTTTGTGACATTGGAAAGTTATGTATGTAATGAAGCAGAAGAGCTATAGAAAAACTTTAGCCACAGTTGACTAAAATGCAGATGTGAGCCATCAGGTTAGTATCAACTTTTGGTGACGTACTAATTATTGTGGAATTATTTTGCAATATGTTTAAAACCATTGTCATACAGAAACGTGTGTGGTGCATTTAATAAAGTTTGTTTTGTCTTTAGGTGAGGCTGATATGTAGACATTGTATGTTTATTCTCTGTATTTTGTATTTAGGTTATACTTGTACAAGTAAATCCAGGAGAGACTTTCACAATTAGAACTGAAGATGGACACATTCAGTGTATACAAGGTAAAGAAATCTGTGCTGAAATACATGTTTGCCTCCTTTCTCTGACACCAGTCAATAAAATCATTCTCAGCATTTCTTAGGCAGACCTCATTTATTTACCTGGAGCACATTAACTACCTTTTGACCAACAAAATTGGTCCCCTGAGGTGGTTTACAGTATAAGATAAAAACAAATTTTAAACTTTTTAAATTTTAAAAAGTTTTTAAAAGAAGAGTTCTAACTGAGCAAATAACTTTAGATGACTCATGCAAGGAAGGCAAGCAGTATACTGGGGTGGGGGAAGAAGATCATACTGTTAATCTGATCTCGTGAAAAATTATTTCTCAACCCCAAACACACTGAACTGCGTGTAAGGAAAAGTCACCCAGTGTGATCTCATAAGGGAAATTTTGTTCAGTGTATTTCCATATACTCATCATTCTGTCCCTGGCTGTAGCAGTTTCTGGTTCTTCAGAGGAAGTGGAAAGAAGGAGGGGAATGCCAAACCTTCCCTGACTTCTGGTGTTTTATAAATGAAGCATCTGAAAGAAGGCCTGCATTCCATGTTTTTTATTTTCATTTTCGACCCAAACCACTTACTATTTCTTCATTGCAAGTCATAGTCTTTCATTTTGAAGACTAGAATTTAATGCAGCAAGCAGTATTCTGTTTTCTGAAACTTGATCCACTTTCAGCAGCAACATTATTGCGTGTTGCTGATGTCCTTGAAAATCTGTGGAACACTCCTCAGTCATAACTTTATATGTTGAACGTCAGAGACATAGCCCCAGAAGTCAGGATTTTTGAGAAATTTTGCTGGATAGATGTACTTCTTCCATTAAGTTCGGAAATATTCCAAGGTCTATCATTTCTGTAAAGACTTCCTTTAATATGCTTTGGTTCTGCTTTCAAATCCGTTACCCCTTCTCATGTTTTTTCTTAAGTTTCTGCGTTATGCAGCAGTTTCTTAGCATAGTAGATGGGGTTGTTCTCTGTATGGGTTGGAAAACAGAGGATGGAAAATCACTTAAAACCTTTTGCATCAAAATTTAATGTGTATGCATATGCCTGTTGCCATCTAGCTTATCGAGATTGTCAAATGAGCTGTGACTTGCACACGTTCTGCTACTATATACAGACATGAACTTGCTGTTGCTTGGTTTCCTTTCAGGTCCAGCGCATGTTCCTATGATGTCACCCAATGGTTCTGTGCCTCCAATATTTGTGCCTCCTGGCTATGTATCTCAGGTAATCATCTCCTATCCCACGTAACAGTGTTCACAAAGCCTTTAAGTGGGGTAGAAATGGAGCTCTCCCCCCCTTGTTGTCATGCATAGGATCCTGGAAGCAAATTGGAAGCCAGTGTAGATGAGACAAGACTGGAGTGATATGGTCCCTATGACCCACTCCAGTCAAGACTCTGGCCACAGCATTTTGTACCATTTGTAGCTTCTGGACAGTCTTCAAGGACAACTCCACATAGAGTGCATTGCAGTGGACTAATCTAGATGTTGCCAGGTCATGCACCACAGTGGCAAGATCTTTTCTGGTCAGGAAGAGCTGCAGCTGGCTCAACAGCCAAAGCTGGTGAAAGGCACCCCTGGCCACTGCTTCCCCTTGTTTATCCAGGAGCACCCCAAGCTATGAACCTGCTCCTATAGGAGGACTGGATGCCCATCCATAACAGGGGATAACCCTTTTCCCATATCAGACCTTACCTGCACCAGTAGCACCTCTGTTTTGTTGGGATTAAATTTCAGCTTGTTAGCCTTCGACAATTTCATTTTATCTGTTCTGAAGAAATTGTGTCTGAGTTTAGTACCATCAGCTTTGCATGATGCTGCTTTTTTAAACAAGGAAGGGATTCTTTAAAAATACAAGTACATTAACATAACAAGTTAATTGCTCTTGACTTTGTGGTCACATTACGGGTGAACATCTGCTGTAATAATCCCTGGCTTGACAGATTATTTCTCTTTTAAAGCCAGCTGTTTCCCATCATTCTGACTTACATGGAGTTGAGAAACTTTCCAGTTCTGTGCTTTCGTCATAACTAGTAGTTCTACCTCTGTAAATCCTTCTTAGCCAGCTAGGAAATTGTGACAACTGATAGTCCAAATTAAACAAGCTTCAAGCAGAATTATTATTTTTAAAAGGAACTTTGAGACTGGAAGATTTACTTTGTCATCATAAGACTCTCTGACCCGGATGTGAGGTGTAGTAAGGTTTTGCCAGGTGGTTGATAAGCAAGCATGCATAATAGTTTACTGTTAGAAGAATTTTTGACGGCTTGATGTGAAGGTCTGTTGTACACAGTTTTGTGCGCACACTTGGGTTAAACTTGAGCAAATAATCCATTCATTGCTTCAGGTTAACTCTTATCATGACCTAATAGAGGTAGCAGCTGTACCACGCGAGGCCATCCTTTGATCTATCTAAATGTTATCTACTCAGGCGGGCAGTGTCTCTCCAGGGTCTCAGGCAGAGAGATTTCACTCCTAACACCTGCTCTTTCAGCTCTAGTGGGAGATGCTAGGGATTGCACCTAGGATCTTCTGCATGCAAAGTCATTGTTTTCCCAGACTAGGAATTGGAGTCACAGCCCACCCTACCACATTTAGTTTATAATTCATGCTGTACATCTAACATCTCTTATGGAGGCTTTTAAGAACCTATATGGGAGAAGCAAACTTAGGTTTATCATGTATACTGTAGCAGAGACACATTGGTCAGCATTTCTCTGATATCCAGCAACAGCTGAAAGTACAGATATTTTAAATCCCATTGATGCCAATGGGGCATCAATGCGTCAGACAGGGGTGGCTGACATTTCACATTGGCAGGCAGAATCTACATGCACAGGGGTGTGGTAACGAGTTTCTAGCTTTTAGGCTGTTTGTGTAAAATGCTGTGAGTGATGCATAATGTGTGTACATGCGTTCATATGAACACAGTCACCTTGAGCAGATTGAGGTGTTTTATTAATCCTCTAAATAAATAAATATGCTCTGCACATGTAGCCCACTCCTTGGATGCATGTGGCATAAGTGCATGCTTTTGGTCACATGTCATTTTGAGAGTTTTTTTTTTAACTTGGAAGTGGGATCAAAAGTAATGTGTTGATTATAAAACTTTTATCCTTCCCTCCACCCAACAGGGATCCAACGCAGTTTACAAAAAAGTTAAAAACAAGTTTCATCATGATACGTAACAATAAGAAACAAGAAAATGTCATATAAACAGACTGTTCATAAGCATTACAGACTACTGCCCAGATACACACAACAGAAATCAACTGGCTCATTGACTATCCAGCTAAATTAGTTGACACACATTAAAGCTCAAAGTGCCTTCAAAAGTTTTGTTAAAACATTTGTCCTTATAGAGGTTTTTGCAAAACCTTGAATGCTAGGATTTATTCTCATTCATTCTGATTTATTTTGGCAGGTTGTGCATTGGGGGGACCTGTACAGTCTGAGGTTTTGCTCCCCCAACCATTATTTGTAGAGCCCAACTGAACTGAACTTCCTTTGGCTTGTGTCCAAGGACTTGCTCAAAACTAAGAACACGATGTGAGATTTTTCTGGCAGCCCTTAACTTTCTCCTTTTTTAATTACAAGTTAATAGTACCTGTAGATTGTGGAACGGAACCTTTGTCAGATCAGACTGAAGAGAACGGGTGCAATTTTGAAGGCTGCCTGAACTAAAAGCCACTTTACTGTGTGTGTTGGTGTGTCTTGTTTCAGGCAGTCTGAAACGCATGAAGCTACTTTATACTGAATCAGACCCTTGGTCCATCAAAGTCAGTATTGTCTACTCAGACCGGCAGCGGCTCTCCAGGGTCTCCGGCAGAGGTTTTTCACATCACCTACTTGCCTAGTCCCTAACTGGAGATGCTGGGGGTTGAACCTGGGACTTTCTGCATGCCAAGCAGATGCTCTACCACTGAGCCACAACCCCTCTAAAAAAGAAGCCCAAGCCTGTGGGGTCTCCATGTGTCCTCCTTTAGGTCTTGCAAGGGCAAACTGAGGATGTGAATAACAGTTGTAGTAATTCATGATGGGCTATTTTCCCAAGCTGTCTTTTGTTTAAAAACACCAAGACCTCATAATCTATAGCTCAAAAGCACAAACTATCTAGGATAAGCTTTGGAGGGGGATGGAGGTAATGTACAATCTGTGTTTTAGGACTCTTTAAATATATCAACAACTTGATCTGTTTTTCACTTTGCATTGTAGGTGGTGGAAGAAAACGGAGTTCGGAAAGTTGTTGTCATGCCGCATTCGACTGAATTCCACCCCTCCATGCACCCGCCTCCTCCGCACGTGCCCCATTACATGCACCCTCACCCTGCTTTGCTTTCCCATCCGCCTCATCCGGTGTATCCTCCAGTTCCAGGGACAGGAGAAATTCCGCCACAGTTCATTCACCAGCATCCTCCGCCACCCTCTCCACATGTTTATCAAGAGCAAGGTAAGATGCGACTGTTGCTTTTCATTTTAGCTGATGAGGTGATGTGCAGTCTTGCAGTTAAATGACCCATACTCAAGAAGCTTGAGGGGTTGCTCTCTATGTGGCAGCTGACTGTCAACGGGCTCATTCTCTTGCTCATGCAGAGTGCAGTGCAAGAAGGGCTTTCACATTAGCCAGATGTGGAGCTTTGCCATTGGCCGTCCTAGAAGGCAGATATTAAAAAATCCTCTTTCCAAGAGAGTCTTCCCGTGCAATGGTGAAGAAATTGAGACCCGTAAACATGTCTTCTTATACTGCCCTCTCCATCATGAGTTTAGATCTAAGACTATTCAAGAAACTCTAAGAAATAATACAGGGCTACCTGATAAAATCTGTATCCAACAACTACTGGAAGATAGTAACGCACAAACTTGGAGATGTGTGGCCGAATTCTGTGCTGCTATCTATAAGGCCCGAAAGGATGTAATGTACAAATAGGTACAATTTGATAGATAAACGTTTTAGAAGCTAGTTTGCTTACCTTTTTAGATATGGGATTTTATTGATATATTTTAATTTTGTGGACTTTTCAATTGTCTGATATTGTTTTATTACAAATTTATGTTGCTGTTGATTAGATGTTCTACTTTTGGTCAAATGACCGTAAAATAAAGATTGATTGATTGATGGATTGACCTGTCTCCTGACTGGAGGGAGTCAACTATTCTTTATTTTATTTATCTTCGGACTTGTAACCCGCCCTCTATCCCGGCCGAATCTGGGCTCAGAGTGGCTAACATCAGGTAAAAACGTTACACGTAACAATAAAATATACAAGAAAAAATTCAATCCTGATTAAAATCACTAACTTCTTGAAGATTAAAACAAGTAGGTGCTCGTTATCTGCACTGCAAGTTATCTGCAAGTTATCTGATGCAATGCATTACACTAATATGTCTTCATCTGCACTGGGTTTGCAGAGATGTCTATGCCCAATACAGAATTTTTGTTTTTTTAGTCCAGGTTTGTTTTCAGTCCAGGGATCATGGCCATTTGTGGTTTGACTGTCTCGAATGGGCATCGCACTTGCATGCTTCACTCGCCACACCCTCACTTCATGGTAATTTTCACTGTAGTGGTCTGAGGGGGAGGAGAAGAGGATGCAAGGTCAAATCCTCTGCATATGATGCTGATGCTGAAGATATGGTTTGGCCTTGGCATCTGGATATCTTGGTCCAACACAGCCTAGACCTGGTTTCTTACTTCACACACTCTGACAGTCTTTAAACCTTGTTATCTGTATTGTGTTGTCCATGTAAGAAGGTCATATGAAATAGCATTCAGAGGACTTCTGAGAGTGTTGGCTGAGAGTGTTGGGTTCTGTCTCTCTTTCTGGCAGGAGGCAGAATTGCCATGGCCATCTCTCCTGAGCTTCAGGCCTCATGGCAGTAGAGAACCTGCTGAGAGCGAGGGAAGGAAAGGGTACAGCGTGGTGTAGTGGTTAAGAGCGGTGGTTTGGAATAGTAGACTCTAATCTGGAGAACCAGGTTTGATTCCCCACTCCTCCATATGAGCGCTGGACACTAATCTGGTGAACTGGGTTGGTTTCCCCACTCCTACACATGAGGCCAGCTAGGTGACCTTGGGCTAGTCACAGCTCTTTCAGCCCCACCTACCTCACAGGGTGTCTGTTGTAGGGAAGGGAAGGCGTTTGTAAGCTGGTTTGATTCTTCCTTAAGTGGTAGAGAAAGTCGGCATATAAAAGCAACTTCTTCTTCTACTCAGGCTTCCCATTGCAGAACTCTGCTCTGCACCAGTCAGCACCTTGTATAGTGAGCCGGCGTGGTGTAGTGGTTAAGAGCTGTAGTTTGGAATAGTAGACTCTAATCTGGAGAACCAGATTTGATTCCCCACTCCTCCATATGAGCGCTGGACACTAATCTGGTGAACTGGGTTGGTTTCCCCACTCCTACACATGAGGCCAGCTAGGTGACCTTGGGCTAGTCACAGCTCTTTCAGCCCCATCTACCTCACAGGTGTCTGTTGTAGGGAAGGGAAGGCGATTGTAAGCTGGTTTGATTCTTCCTTAAGTGGTAGAGAAAGTCGGCATATAAAAGCAACTTCTTCTTCTACTCAGGCTTCCCATTGCAGAACTCTGCTCTGCACCAGTCAGCACCTTGTATAGTGAGCCGGCATGGTGTAGTGGTTAAGAGCGGTGGACTCTGATCTGGAGAACAGGGTTTGATACCCTGCTCCTCCACATGAGCGGCGGACACTAATGTAGTGAACTTGATTGGTTTCCCCCCTCCTCACATGAAGTCAGATGGGTGACCTTGGTCTAGTCACTCTCTTAGCCTCACCTACCTCACAGGGTGTCTGTTGCGGGGAGGGGAAGGGAAGGAGATTGTAAGCTGGTTTGATTCTCCCTTAAGTGGTAGAGAAATTCGGCATATAAAAACCAACTCTTCTTCTTCTTCCTCCTCTTCCTCCTCTTTCTCTTTCTCTTCCTCCTCTTCCTCTTCTTCCTCCTCCTCTTCCTCCTCCTCCTCCTTTTCCTCTTCCTCTTCCTCCTCCTCTTCCTCTTCCTCTTCTTCCTCCTCTTCTTCCTCTTCCTCTTGTGAGATCTCTCTCTTCACCAGCAGAGCAGGCCCCTAGAGTTTTCATTAGAAATTGAGATGGGAGAGCCACTGTGATTGCAATTGGCTGTGTGGGGTGGATAATCCTGTCTTTAAAAATTACTGGGGTTCTCCAAACCCTCCCCAAATGCTATCTGTGTCATTGATACAAAAGGATCTTCCAAGGGAGGTGTTGTGGTTCAGAGGCAGAGCCTCTGCTTGGTGTGTGGAAGTCTCAGGTTCAATCCTCTGCATCTCCAGCTAAAGAGATCATGTAGTAGGTGATGTAAAAGACCTCTGCCTAAGACCCTGGAGAACAGCTGCCAGTCTTAGACAATGCTGATCTTGATGGACCAAAGGTCTGATTCAGTATAAGGCAGCTTCATGTGCGTTCAAGATTGATTGGTGTTCAATTATTATTTAAATTTTGGATTTCTAACCTGCCCAACCCTTGAAGGCTTTTAAGCTTTTAAAAGCAGTTGAAATTACTATGTTGTTAATCGATCTCTTGCTTAACTTCTGCAATTACCTGTCTTTCTAACCCAAAATGCACTCTGTGTGTGCTTATGTTCCCATCTAATGTGCTCTCTCCCCCTCCCCCCAGAGTCCCGTCATCATGGAAGGACGAATTTTGCTCAGCGAGACGAAAGGACTCTCAAAATGCAAGAGCATTTGAAGAAGAGGCTAAAAGACCGACAAGCCAGTGGACATACGAATAATAAAATGAACAGCCCTCCTTCGTCACCTCATAAAGTCCAGAATTCTTCTAATGCCAACGTTCAGAACGGATACGGAAAGGGACAGCAAGGAGCAGGAGGACAAATAAAGCAGAAGCAAATAGGCAAGACCAGGGGAAGCCCACCAGCTGATGCAGACATGGGAGGTATGCCAGGGCTCTTCAGCTCTTTTGAGGAAAGAGCATACATTTGGGTGCAAGTTCTAATGAGAATTAAGCTGTATAAGAAAGCATAGGAGAGAACAAGAAGCAATATGTCTTCCTTTGCTGCTTTAAGAGGCAACATGAAACATCTTTTTTTAAAAACTGTATAGGCTGGTTTAAATAGTGAAAATATCCAATCCATTTCTCTATACCTTTGGGGTAGGACATCCGAGATGTTCATGGCAACACAACTGAAAACTTCAGCGACTTACCTGAGGAGCATTTACTCTAGCTCGATGTTTGGTTCTTCCCTCTGCAGTATTAGAAGGAAAATTCAAAAAGGCTCCCCTCTCACAAAGGCTCTGTCCCTACAAAGGTGGTGAACCGGAAACACTATAACATGTCCTTCTTAGGTGCAGTTACTATAAGGAGGATAGGCAAAAGATTATTGGCCCTCTTTTGAGAAAGAGTACTGGTTATCCTGAATCTGTTAGAGTTAACATCCTTAAGGATGAATTTTCTCAGGTAACAAAGTTGGTGGCCAAATTTTATGGAATAGTATTTAATTTTTGGAAATCTAAATAGAAATGGAAAGTTGTAGATTGGATTGATTGTTTATATTTATATTGTAGAGCAGTTTTTAACCATTATAAAGACAGTAATATTTTGTATAGTGTTTTAACCAAAAGGTATTGTTTTATACTGCCGGTTTGGGTAAGGCAATGTAACTGCAAAAAATTTATGTTTCGTCTAAGGACGGTAATAACAAATACAAATACCTGGAGGAGGGGAGGGTCTAGATCCCGATACCACCTCTTTTTTCATATTCTACTCTTTCATTGTAAGCCAGAGTGAGAAACCACAAGAAGAAGGGTGGTGTCTGCATCCAGGGTGGATTTACTGGAACTGGAATATGCCTGCATCAGAGTTGGAAAATTTGTATTAATTCCTCAGGCCATGGGGACAATAGAGAGAGCCTAATTCAAGGGAACTTTCTTACATGAGGAACATCCTTGGAGGTTAGAAGCTTGAATGTAGGAGGGAGAGCTAGGATTGCTGGGTAGGCCAACTACTAGATTGACTCTGCTTGAAGTTAGGTTTCTGCCTGCCTGCCTGTGTTTGCCCAGAGCCGACAGTGGCAGGCGCCCAGTGGGCCTGTGTGTTTGAATTCAATCAGGTGATCAGTAATTGCCCGTGAATTCAAAATTGTCTTAGGGGTTTTAATGATATGTCAACAAAAAGTCTTTTTTAATCAGAAGTCTGTGTACTGTTCAAGAGAATATGTTTTGTGCATCTATTATTTGAGTGATAAAGCACATACATTTTTGGATTTGGCCACAGGAAAATTAAAATGGTGCCATTGTGCCTGTACCGTTGAAGCAATAGTTTTTACTCCAGGAGTATCTTCAGTGGCATTGTACTTTGCTTCTGTGCTTTTTGCATTGTTGACTTTGCTTACCTTTCACTGGATTGGAGTAATGTACCTTATTTCTGGAGTAACCTACTACTGTTTGGCAGCTGAGGAACAAACACACCATAGTGTAGGTCACATTGCAAAAAAAATTGTGTGTAATTTGTTCTACCATTGCTTGAAGAAATGAAACACAAGCAATCTGTTTTTCTCAATTTGAAACATCACTGTTTGCAATAAGAATAGCAAACCTCATTGATAAGGGAAAAGGAAAGAGAAGATTCTTCATCTGCATTCAGACCTGAGCTCATGAATCTTCCCTGCTTCTGTTCGACTTATTCTACCCTTTGCATTAATGAGTATCTTGAACTTTGAGCACTGGCAAGGTAAGTAAAAAAGCTAACATGAAATTATCTGAAACACAAGCAGGGAAATGCATGACTTTTCTGTTGTATCATTTAAACATTCCTTGACGAAGCTGTGGTCTTAACTTTTGAATGCTAAAAGCCTCTTACACCCCCAGCCCATTTTATATAAATACCTTATGGCAAGGTGGACAAAAAGCATCTTTTATATATATAAAAAAAAGCTTTGCTTGTGGTATGTAGCTAATCTCAAAAATGGACTTCTCCCAAAGAATTTCTGGAATAACTTTTAACGAAAGAAAACAGGCTACAGTGCGTGTCCAAAATAAAGTGGCAAATGGGCAAGTTTGCTGTTGGGGTTTTAATGCCTCAGAATTCTAAAATTCCTTCCACCAAAGAGAAACAAAGATGTGAGAAACAAAGATGTATTTAAATCCTTGATGTGAAATGAAAGGAAGTTTGTGCAATTCTGTTACATCTGTGAAGCCTGCTTATCCAGATCCTGTGGTCAAAATAAATAAGGGCAATGAACCTTGCACAGTATATACAGTGCTTCTTATAAAGCTGTCTCCATTGTAGTTGCAATAATGATAATAAATCATTTCTCTCTCCCTATCTAATACATCTTTATGTGTTTTCAGAATCTGATACAGAATCCAGAAAGTCACAAGAGCTCTTTAGCATCAGTAAACCTATAGTAAGTTACCTTTTAAAAACAGTATGGTATTCCATTTGCATTCTTTTCAACAAATCCAACCCAATGGAAGAGATTTACTAGTACAGTTGAGACTGTGGCATGAGACTGGCAGAATCCCCAGAGAAAATGGATTGTCATCGATGTAAAGTAGCCACAGAAGATGCAACTGCATATGACGATGAAAATCCTGTGGGTTCTCAGTATCTAATATTGTGATGGGACATGTAGGGAAAAGTCCATATTTGAACATGTCGCTGCCAAACTGCCCTGTTTCATCATGATAAACTCTGATTGACGGCCACTCTCCAGGGTGTCAAGCGGAGAACAGTCTTTCCCAACACTCCAACTTGGAAGTTTGAACCTGGGATCTTATAAAGCATGTTCTCTACCGCTAAGCAGTGAGCCCCGGCACTAGCTACTCGCTTACATCAGATAAGCGAGGCTGGTCCACCTACCTCTGTGCTGCTGCTCACGACCTGAGTTCGATCCCGACGGAAGTCGGTTTCAGGTAGCCGGCTCAAGGTTGACTCAGCCTTCCATCCTTCCGAGGTCGGTAAAATGAGTACCCAGCTTGCTGGGGGTAAAGGGAAAATGACTGGGGAAGGCACTGCCAAACCACCTCATAAACAAAAGTCTGCCTAGAAAATGTCGGGATGTGACATCACCCCATGGGTCAAGAATGACCCGGTGTTTGCACAGGGGACCTTTACCTTTACCAGCAGAATAGATGTGCATTTTCTCCTGTGTGACAAAGGGTAATGTGAGCTTTGGAAACAAATGGTAATTTCGGTAGTCAAAAAGAGGGTTTTTCTAAATATGCTTTGCAAAGACTGTTTCTTGAAGAATAAGAAGAGTTAGTTTTTATATGCCGACTTTCTCTACCACTTAAGGAAGAAGCAAACCAGCTTACAGTTACTTTCCCTTCCCCTCCCCACAACAGACACCGTGTGAGGTAGGTGAGGCTGAAAGAGCTCTAAGAGAACTGTGACTAGCCCAAAGTCACCCAGCTGGCATCATATGTAGGAGTGGGGAATCCAACCCAGTTCACCAGATTAGCGTCAGCCGCTCATGTGGAGGAGTGAGGAATCAAATCCGGTTCTCCAGATTAGAGTCCACCATTCTTAACCACTACACCTTGCTGGCTCTATCTGGTCTTCAGCTGTTTTTCAACCTGCCAGGTGTTACCTACCAAGGGGTTGTACCAGAAGCTACAATCACACCCCCTTTTATTTAAAAAAGTTCTTTCCATTCCTTTTTAAGACAAAGAGCCAAGGAATGGGAAAAGCATGACCCAGGTGCAAATGTGTTTTTTAATCATTAAAGTAGAAAAGGATGTTTTGAGAGGCATGGCTTGCGTGATTGGCTTCATCTGCCAATAAAATACAAAAACACATTATTCTGTATAACTGAGTAGTAGTGAAGCCCTGCCCTCATTTGCCATCCTGTCGCCCTGAAGAGCCCCATATGGTGCAAGCAGCGTAATCCTAAAGAGAATTACTCCAGTCTAAGCCCATTGAAATCAGTGTGCTTAGACTGGAGGAACTCTCCTTAGGATTACACTGAAAATGTCAGGTAGATCACAGGTTCTAGTTTAGACTTAAAAGTGGACTCTGCATCTGAAAAGGCCAACGGCTGCTGTTGTCAAGGGCTTCATTGAATCATATCTGTGACTGCAGAACACAGCTGCTAATGGAGGGAACCAGCCATTAAGTAGTTTTAGTAGAAGAAATTAAATACATAAGGAAGTTAAACTAATTTGCTGCATTAAAGTACTGCGAGACACCCCCCAAAAAACCTGTTAACCCCTTCCACACACACACCTGAAAAGATAACACAAACCTAGTACTTTCACCAACAAGTAAAGAAAAAATAGGAAGATGACCCACATATACTTTATCTGATATGGAAGACATGCTAGAAAAGTAACCCTGCTCATTCTTTTGTTCTTCAAAGGTTTCTGAAATTCAGGCAAGGTCAGCAGTCTTATCTTGGAATCCTCCGGTGGCTTCACAAAATGGAGAAACTCAGAATGTCAGAACTGAAACATTCATGTATGAAGTGGCAATTTCAAACAGTGGTAGAAATGGAAAATTTAAATCAATTCATGTGTAAGTTCAGTTTCTCAGTTTGACCATAAAACCTCTGTTTGACACCGTGGGTTGGATCTAGCCAGCTTTTTTATTCATTCTCACCTAATTCCCCCCTCCTTACTACAGCCCCTATGCCACATGGCTTTTGTCCCTATATGTCCCTTGATCCCCAGCATAGCCTTTTTTGGGAGGTCGGAAGGTGTCCCCTCCTCCCCTTTCATTGAATCAGTAGAAAAGATAGTTGGATCTGACCCCCTAACTGGTAGCATGTTCACCAGGACAGATTTCCAGCTTTGTTTCCATATATATTATCTTTTGATATATTGTAGGGTGCTTCCTACTCTAGGGCTAAATCTGTAGATTGTGCTAGCTCAGGGGAATGCTGACAGGGACCATACCGACCACTGTACTTGCATTCCAGTGCCATGTTGTTATCTCGGCAATGCAAGGGTGTTCACTGTTGGAAAACATTAAGGCTGATGTGGCAAGAAATCCATTGTTGTAGTCAGCTGTAGACTATTGTGCTTGGAAATGTTTAGCTGTTGCCTAACGGACTCGTTCCTCCACAGTGGTGAAGAGACAACTATTACTGTTCCTGATCTCAGACCAGCCACGGACTACCACGTTAGGTGAGCACGGAGAGAGAATGTCACAAGAAATTGAACCTGTTGTTGAAATGATGGGATATGACCTCCTCCTTGATCTTCCTCGCCACTTCCCAAATAGCAGTCTAGTTTGAAATTATTTAAAAGATAAAATGAATATATGCAAGGTAGTGGGGATAGAAGAAGAAGAGTAGGTTTTTATATGCTGACTTTCTCTACCACTTAAGGAAGAATCAAACTGGCTTCCAATCACCTTCCCTTTGTCAGTATCAGGCCTCTGTCCCTAGCATCCCATAAGCAAACCCATCCAGGCAGGTAGCTCTGAAACAGTAATACTTTATTAGGAGCAAAAAGACAGATTAAAAGACTGACTGCCTACAGGCAGGTGAGGCTGGTAATGGCGAAACATAGGCAGGGTACACGTTTAAAGCACTACAGGCTGTGAAGGTAAACATGGCTAAGCAACCCCGAGATAAGCGATTCCCAGGAAGGAAGACTAAACATTAGAGCAGTTGTGGAAAACAGGACGAGCGAAACTGTGCACAGAGTTTACAGGCATGAGAACCAAGGACTTGACTTGTAGCCAGAAACTGGCCTACTCATGTCAAGAGCCTTTACTCCTGCTGACGGCAAAGGCCTGACACCCTTCACCTCCCCACAACAGACACCCGGTGAGGTAGGTGGGGCTGAGAGAGCTGTGACTAGCCCAAGGTCACCCAGCTGGCTTCATGTGGAGGAGTGGGGAAACCAGCCCAGTTCACCTGATTAGCCTCCGCCGCTCATGTGGAGGAGTGGGGAATCAAACCCGGTTCTCCAGGTTAGAGTCCACCGCTGTTAATCGCTACACTATGCTGGCTCTCAAGAGAGAGAAGTTGAGGCATTGAGCTGGCACTATATTGTTCTCTATACTATATAAAATGTTGTGTTTGCTAAGTAATATTTCTGGTACTGCAGAATACCAAATACTTTTTCTACTCTAACATTTACTTAGTATTGCAACGTAAAGGACAGCAGTGTTCCAGTGCTGCTCCTTAGCAGCTTGATTGTTCTTGGAGCTGATATAATGGCCAGCCTTGCCATGTAGGGGAGGGGGACACAAAAGCCAGAGTGCCCCATGTTTTTTTCTTCAACAAGGATTGTCTCTTTTGCATCTTCTTCTCTCCTCCTAGCTAGGTAGCTGACCTAGAAGAAGAGTTGCACGCGACAGATCCTGCCTTCTGTGTGTGATTTTGCCATCAAGTCACAGCTGACTTTATGGCAACCCTGTGGGTTTTCAAAGCAAGAGATATTTGGAGGTGGTTTGCCTCCGTGTGGGCTGAGAGAGTTCTGAGAGAACTGTGACTGGCCCAAGGTCACCCAGCAGGCTTCATATGGAGGAGTGGGGAATCAAACCTGGTTCCCCATGTTAGAGCCCACCGTTCTTAACCACTGCAACCACACTGGTTCTTAGATTACTGTCTATCAGTGCATTATCATCAGTCACAGATTTTAAGACCTCAGCGTCATTGTATACCTAGAGCAGTTCCTTAACCTTTAATTTCTTCTTCTTCTACAAATCAGAGTTTCAGCCTCAAGCAGGTCCACAAAGGAAATTGTTTCAGAACTGGCGAGTTTCACTACAGAGAGCTGTGAACCAGACCCTCCAGCTGCACCGAAAGTAGCCAACAGAACCAAAAACAGCCTCACTTTACAATGGAAGGTAATTTTTATGTTTTAGCCATGAAGACAGCTTCAGGGAGTTGCTCCTCAGGAGCGCTGGACACGAACTGGACTCCCAAATGGCGAAGGTGTTTCCAGACCACCCAGTGAGTTGAATCTTGTCTCTCGCAGAGCCTCAAGACATGCTGATTGCTAGATTAGGACCGTGGTGGGTCACTGAACATACAACAGTTGGAATTCAGGATGTGCTTCACCTCGTTCTGTAGGGCAGCACTCCCACACAGAGCAAGCAAAACAGCATATAGAATCATAGAATTGGGACCACCAAGGTCATCTAGTCAAACACCCTGCACAATGCAGGAAATTCACAACAGTAGTACAGGTAGAGTATCCCTTATCTTGACATCCCATATCTCGACTGATCCGAAAACTGAACTCTGTGAGCTGGCATGCAGGCATATCCGTGCTGCCTCACCTAAAAAAAAAATACAGTGTACACTGTGTTGTAGGTGGAGACTGAAAGCCTGCCGTTGTTAGTTTGTTGTTTGTTGTTGCTCTTCAACAGCTGATGCAGGAATTCTGGTGATATGGTTACACCTTTTGTTTCTGATGTACACAACATTATTAAAAATACTGTTTAAAATCACATTCAGGCTATGTGTATAAAGTGTATATAAAACATAAATTAGTTTGGGTCCCATCCCCAAGATCGTCTTTATGTATATGCAAAAATTCCAAACTATTCCAATATACGGAAAGATCCGAAATACGGACCACTTCTGGTCCCAAGCTGCCTTCACTTTTCCTTGACAAAATTCGCAACAGTAAGCATTTGGGCAAAATATTTCTCTGTCTTTCTTTTCAGTCCTCAAATGATAATGGCTCCAAGATAACAAACTACCTTTTAGAATGGGATGAGGTAAGTCCTTTGCTTTTGAGATAGGAACTGCAGCGTAGTCATCCTGTAGGGTTGAAAATGTGTGTTGCCTACGTCCTGTATGCCGCGCTGTACCGCTCAGTGGGTCTGGTCCTGCGGATCAGTTCTGCTAACAGCAGCCCTTTTCCTTCGATGCAAGGACGCATCTGTTGATGCAAGAAGTTCTTCTGCTAGCGGGATCCAATTGAATATGCTGCTTAGTGCTTGTGTGAGGCTGAGAGTTCGCCTTCAGTTAGGTGAATATGAATATGCTGCAATCTCTCCTTCCCAGAAAACCACCATGGGAAATGAGATGGCTTCTCTAGAAGGCTTAGTCAGAAGCTTACAGAGTACTTTGCCAGTGTGTTACTCGTTTTACTTTATGCCTCTAGGTGTGATTTATTTATTTATTGCTGTCTTTATTAGTACTTCCATTGCAATCTGTTTTTAGTCTTACTATACAGAATCTTGGAGGTCTAGTGGTAGAAACATTTATTTGTTCATTTATTATTTTAAATTTCTTTCCCTCCCTCCCCAGCCGAAGCCAGGCTCAGGGCGGGATTGATTTTCCCAGCTGTCGAAATGTGGTCTAGTTTTATTTAATTTAGCAATCTGCTTAAAACTAATAAGTTAAGAAGCAGTATGAAGTAGGGCTGTTGAAAAAAAAATTCGGTAAAGTTCGGCTTCAGCAAAATTTGGCCCTTTTAAATTCGGGCCGTGCCGAAGTCCGAACTCCCCCGCTTCGGATCCCCGAAATTCGGCGGGAGATCTGGAGTTCAGGGAAAAATTTGGCCAGGTCTTTAAATGCTGGGCGCCACATGCCCAGGCGGCGCCCACCACTTCAAAGAGTCGGGAAGGGGGCGGGGGTCTTTAAAGAGCCCCCCCGCGGGCCTTCACGGGGCTTCCATGAAGGAGCGCGGGGAGCTCTTTAAACAGATCTGCGCCTTCCAGCTGGAAGGCACAGATCTGTTTAAAGGGCCCCCTGCACGCCTTCAGGGAAGCTCCATGAAGGCACGCGGGGGTGGGGAGGAATCAGAGGCGCAGATCTGTTTAAAGGGCCCCCTGCGCGCCTTCAGGGAAGCCCGTGAAGGTGCGGGGGGGCAGAGGGGTTTAAACACCCCCCACCCCTCTTCCCGGGACTCCTGGGAAGAGGGGCGGTGGGTTGTCAAGCCCCTCTGCGCTGTCTGCGCAGGCAGGGCAGAGGGGTTTAAAGACCCCCCGCCCCTCTTCCCGGGACTCCCGGGAAGAGGGGGGATGGGTTGTCAAGCCCCTCTGCGCTGTCTGCGCAGGCAGGGCAGAGGGGTTTAAAGACCCCCCGCCCCTCTTCCCGGGACTCCCGGGAAGAGGGGGGATGGGTTGTCAAACCCCTCTGCTGTGTCTGCGCAGGCAGCGCAGAGGGGTTTAAAGACCCTCTACTGCTGCCCTGAACCCCGAATTTGCCGAATTTATTCCCGAACACCCCAAACTCGCTGAATTCGGCTCCCTGTTTTCCCGCCTTTTTTTAGTTCGGTTCGTCCCGAACTAAAAACCACCGAATCAGGGGAAATTCGGCTGTTTTTCGGTTTGGGACGAACCGAATCGACAGCCCTAGTATGAAGTAGGAGAAGAATACATTAACCACCAAAAGGAATGACTGGTGCTTTGTCTGAATTCTGCAGTGTCGGTGCTGAATTCTGACACCTTCAGATTTGTTACAACGAACAAGATAATTGCGAAAGCACTGTGGCTTGAAAGGGTTAATAGCATCAGCAGGTGAAGAGGCAGGGAGAAGAGACTGGAAATTGTTGAAAGGCAGCCAAGCCCAGCAGTCTGATCATGTGGGGGAAACTAATTAAACCGACTCTGGGTATAGGATTCTCGTTCGCTCGCTGGCTTGCACAGTATGGCCCGCCGCAGTGGCCATGAAGTGAGCTCTGGTTGCAGGGTTGTTTTTCCCCCTGAAGTCCATAGATATCTAGAATTCACAAGCAAAACTGACTATGCCCATGAAGCAAATCTGCAAGAAGTGACAAGATACATAGAAACACTGTACTTGGCTTACCTTGTTACTGAGTCTGGCAGTTGGGGGGGGGGGTTACTAGGGCCAAACTGTCTAGTTAGTCTACTATATATGGTCAGTGATCCAATAGTTTTCTTTCTTTGAAAAGGGAAAGAACGGAGCGTTCAAGGAATGCTACTACGGTCACCTAAAGCAGCACAAACTAACCAAGCTGACCCCTTCTACAAAATACACATTCAGGCTGGCAGCTAAAAATGACATCGGAATGAGGTAAAGATGGAATCATGCAGTTAATGCGGTTTCTGTAAAGTTTCTAATGACCCGAGCTTTTCCTGATCTCTTGAATTTTCCATCCTTCCCAGTGGATTCAGCGAGACGTTGGTATGTTACACCATAGGAATCGTCCCCCCACCGCCTCTGCCCCCTCGGCTCACTGAAGGAGGAGTGACCTGGTTATCGCTTGAGTGGAGTCCTCCGAGTGGAATATCTTCAGATGACTCCCTCACCTACATTTTAGAAATGGAGGAGGAAGGTTCTGTAAGTATCTGGGGTTTTTTAATGGGTTTGGACACCTGGAAGCCCAACATCCAGGGACCTGAAACTGCCTTCTTGTATAGAACATTACAGTACCATCCAGTGAATAATGTATACACTGTTTCAAACACCCCAGTGAAAACAACAGACATGTTTTCCTGGGCCATTTATGCAGGGGTATTTAGTTCCCGCTCCCTGCTGGACTGCTTCAGGGCTTCCTTTGCATTATTCATGATTTTACCAACCTTTAGAAGTCACTTTACTCCTGCCTTGTTCTTTCCCCTTGCCATTTTCATGCCTAGTCTTAACTTCGTGTTTCTCTCCCCATGCCCAATCTGGCTTCTCCCTCCCACATGTCTGTCCTCCCATTCAACCCCTTCCCTCAAAGCGAAGTACAAAAGAGGGAGTGAAACATTCATAAAATGTGCAGGAGGACGCCAACCAAAGAGAGGCTGGAAGGCAGCTCCTGGCAGGGAGCTGTTGAAGAAAGGAGAGGTGGTGGAGTACCCAGCTTTGCAAAAGCACACACACAGATGGGGCAGTTCCTTTAAGGGCTGACCCGCCCCCTCCCAGTAAACTGCAACAAGACTGTGTTTTCAGGGGGAGAGAAGCTCCGTGACTCACTGGGGATGCATAATTAATCACAAGGTACTCCTGGAATTTCTTGGGGGGGGGGGGAGCCCTCATGTATATGATGTTTGAGAATTCAGATCAGAAAACTGAGCAGCAAACCAAACACAAACTTCCCCTGCATAAATGACCCTGGGGCCTTCCAGGAATAATTCAGTAGCAAAATATTGCTGTGCAAGTATGGACCCTGTAGTGGTAGGGTCAAATCCAGTGGGGTGCTGAATGGCCAGTGCTAGAAAGCACCTGATTGTTAACAGCAGTTTTGTGCAGGTCCCTGCTGACTGAAGCTCTGGGCACATGTGGCGCTCCATGCTGGGCACATCCTAGTGCTGCCCGATGCGCTTCATTCTCGGCATCAGCTCTTCACCTATGACAGAGCAGAGCAGATTGTGCAGGACTGGGGAGGTGCTTTGGCTCAGTGCTAGATCAGCTGTTTTGACATGCCAAAGACCCCATTTTCAGTATTTGGTTTCTCCAGTTAAAGGACCTCAGGACCCAGGTACTGGGAAAGCAGAGACCTTTCTTGGCCTGGGATTGGAGAACTGCTGCCATTTGGAATAGGTAATGCTGAGCTTGATAAAGCAGTGATCAGACTCAGTATAAGACTGCTTCACATTGTCTGGGGCTTTCGTATTTGCGGGACCGCCTCTTCTGTTATACCACCCCCCCAGAGCTTTATGCTGCTCTTCTGACATAGTCCTGGTGATTCCTGGCCCAAAAACCATTTGGCTGTCCTCGACCAGGGCCATGGCTTTTTTGGCCATGGCACCTGCCTGGTAGAACTCTCTGTCCAAAGAGACCCGGGCACTACCGGATGTTTTCCAGTTCTGGGGGGCCTGTAAGACAGAGATGTTCCGTCAGGCCGATGGTTGAGGACAAGAGGTTTATATCTATGGCATTCTGTTCTCTGGCCTGGACCTTTATGCTTCCCTCCTGCTTTCTCCTCTCCCCCCCATCCCAGCCTCCTGCTTTCTTTGTTTTATTCATGCTGGGCTTGTCATTATTCCCCCATGCTGTCTGAGATACAAGCTGGGTGTTTCAGTATTGGGGGTGGACAGACGTTAACGTGCCATGATTTTAGAGTGTATTTTAAAGTTTTATCTTGCTTGTGTTTTATATTTTGTTACCTGTTGTTGGTGAAGATTTGTTTTATTTTTGTTGTAAACTGGTCTGAGCCCTGCTTTGGCAGAGGAGGGTGGACCATAAATAACAATAACAACAATAATTACTATTACTATTATTATTATATTTTAAAAGCACAAGTGTAATGGTTGTGTTTTAGCATATACATTTCTTGATCTATTAAATGTTTGTAGGAAATGTCAGTCTCATTTTTTTCTCTTTGTTTTCTCCCCCCTCCCCCACCTCCCAGGATTATGGTTTTCAAGCAGGGTACAATGGAGATGAACTTTCTTGCACTTTAAAAGACCTTAGGAGGAGTACTTCCTATAAATTCAGGGTATGTGTCAAATTGAAGCAATCGTGAGAGTAAAGATCATTTGCCAGTAGCATTTTTTTGTAATGAGCCCTGAATTCTACAATGAGAAATCTGGTGCCTGCTAAGCTGAGGTGCAGGGAAATCATGCGAAGAAGGTCAAATGAATGCTGATCTCCTCAGGGTACCTGGGAAACCACCAAGCCATGTACCATAACATGCAGCACAAACAAACGTGGAAATCTAAACCCCTGTGCTCTACCGTATCTGAAATTGCTTCCCCTGTCCAATGGATATTTCATCTTGGGACTGACCTTTCTGTCATCGAGGAAAGGCTGTTCCCAGGCCTTTCTTCCAAGCTCCCCTTGAACAGTTCTCACTGTTAGACTCTCTCCCACCCATTCCTGTCTTGTACCTCGTACAGATTAATGCTGCTGTTTTACATTCTGTTTGTTTATTGTGCAACAGATTTTTGCCCACAACACTGAAGGAAAAAGCAGTCCTAGCGAGGTAGTAGAATACAGCACAAGCCCCGACAAACCTGGACCTCCAAGTAAACCAGCAGTAAAGGGAAAGATCCATCCTCATAATGTGAAAGTCACCTGGGGTAAGCGAGTTCCCATTTAATATCCCCCCCTTGTTGAGTCAGAAGAGGCGGCACTGGCTACTCTGCATTTGCAGTTTCGGCATGTAATTAACAGCGCAGAAGTAATGAGTGAGAGATGCATTAGTCTGGACGGATGGGTTTGGCGATTGCGTAGATCTCCGCCTATTTAGCATACGTCTCTGTGTGTGCAGGCTGTTTAAAAACATTGTTCAGAATTCTTTTTTTTCTCTGCCCCCTTTCCCCATGTGTCCAAACCTGATTCTGCACATGCTGCATTTTTTTGTACTTCTTCCATGTGTCACTTAATGCAGTGTATCAAAAAAAATTTGCAAAGATCCAAACATGAAAGGCTGCATAATTTCCTTGGGGTATAAGGGTAGGACCAAATGTTCAGGTCTGACTCTTCTTTCTAGGCACGGCTATTTAATTAGAGATTACTGTCCTGCAAATACCATTTTGAACCAAACATCTCGCTTCTTTTAGATCCACCAAAGGATACCGGAGGGTCAGACATCTCCAAGTTTATTCTAGAAATTTCAGAAACCTCACCTGGTAAGCTGCTGAACTTTCTTAAACTGTTTGCACCTATCCGAAGAAAATGCAGCTTTTTTAGTTGTGCCATAAGTTTTGAAATGATACAGGAAACAACAGTAGCCAGTGTGGTGTAGTGGTTAAGAGCGATGGTTTGGAGCGGTGGACTGGAGAACCGGATTCAATTCCCCACTCCTACACATGAGCTGTGGAGGCTAATCTAGTGAACCAAGTTGGTTTTTCCACTCCTACACATGAAGCCAGCTGGGTGACCTTGGGCTAGTCACAGTTCTATTAAGAGCTGTCTCAGCCCCACCTATCTCACAGGGTGTCTATTGTGGGAGGGGAAGGGAAGGAGATTGTAAGCCAGTTTGATTCTGCCTTAAGTGGTAGAGAAAGTCGGCATATAAAAACCAACTCTTCTTCTTCTTCCTTATGTAACCAAAATAATTCCTGCCGTCTAACGTATAGCTTAATAGATGATGTTCTCTAGTACCATTGCAAAGTTGTCCTCCCTCTTGTTTTCTCCGAGGTGGACTGTAATTCATATTTGATTTTTCTCTTAGGAAGTAAATGGGAAACAGCATATACCGGTTCCACACGAGAACATGTCTGTGCTCATCTCAGGCCGGGTACTTCCTACCGGTTAAGGGTTTACTGCGTTGGTAAAGGGGGCCAAAGTCAGGTGAGCAGCCAGGACCCCTAAAAGCAAGCACTATGTGTATCCAAATTCCCTCTAAGCACAGAAAAGCTGTAGAATTTGTTGTCCTGAGAATCAGCATCTTTACAGTAGTTCTGATATGAGTATGCATAAGATACAGGGTAGAATGATTTAACTACAGTCATTTCTGATTTCTTCATGTTACTAGCCCCTATCACTGCAGAAGTTAAAGTGAGCGATGCCTGTCTCTGAAGTCCAGAGGATGGTTAAGTAGGATTTCTGATGATCAGAAAGTGGGGTTTTCACTCTTGGCATCATTCATTGCCCTTCCCATGTGCAGAGTAAACCATGCACGATTAAGAAATATTTGCAAATGTGCAAATACAGGTTGCCAGATTTAGTTCTCTTGGTGCAGAACGTGGGTCCATCCTAGCACAGAATTGTCACCTTCACAGCACAGGGGGGCGTGCAGCCTTGCTTCCAAAGGTTCTGCTCCTGATGGTATTTTTGAGATGAATGTTGCAGTTGGATTTCCCCAGCTGTAGCTTTAATAAACTAATATTTGTGTTCTTTTCCAGCCATCTGATGTACTAACTGTTCAAACATCAGCTGTTCCTCCTGGACCGTGCCATCCTCCATGTCTGGCTGGCAAAGCCAAGCCTAGGGAGATCGCTCTTCAGTGGGGTAAGGGAGAAGTGGAAGAGGGGAGAATGAAACCGGATATATCTTACCCACAAGTATGCAAGTCAGTAAAGTAACATTGGCAAATGTAGTGCAAGTTCGGTTTTTTTTGTTTCCCCCCCCCCCCCCCTCTTAGGATAAGCAACCCTATGGTTCAGGTTAAATTTAGAAACTATTAAGAAACCAGGATTTTCAGGTCTGTCACTTTGTCTTTTGCAGATCCCCCTTCCATAGATGGGGGCTCAGAAGTAACAGAATACATTGTGGAAATGGCAAACTGTGACCAAGATGAGCACAAGCAAAGCTACCGTGGCCAGGCCCTCGAATGCACAGTGAACGGCCTTCTTCCCGGGAGGACGTACTGCTTCTGGATACGAGCAGCCAACAGAGCTGGGGTACCTGCTTAGTTCTTTGCAAATCAACAACTGTGTGACCCTTTCCCAGTACTAACTTCCAGTGCAAATGCCAGCAGGGCATGGCAAGGCTGTGCGCATTCTGCAACCAGGAAACCCAGATTCTGAGCTCAGAATAGATTGCTCCAATGAAATCTATATTGGTGCTTTTGCTATGTTTGCACCCACTTGTTTAGCTCCAGACTCGCTCAGATAAATCAAAGTCTTAATATGAATGCCTCAAAATTTATCAAGGGGCCAAAGGGTATTGTTGGATATGTGGAGCTGCTGTTGTAATCTTTATACATATATGGTGGAAATGTAGCAGAGCAGTAGAATACTGGAATATGATTGCTACAGTGATCTCTCAAGGTATAAGGAAATCATACCCTAAGGTTTTTGTGGGGGGAAGGTTGAATTGTATGGATTTCCATCCTAAAGATGTCCATGAATTTGTTCTCAATGCTGTAACATCTGCAAGGTTAACACTTGCCCAAAACTGGAAGAAGAATATCATCCCAAAGAAGGGGTGGTGGGAGAAACTAGCGGAGTGTGTTCGTTTGTGTAAATTAACCTGCTTATTACACGGCCAAACATCTGATAAGTTTCGAAAATGGAACATTTTCCTGTCCAGAATGAGAACTTAAGCCCAAGCTTGTACAGTTAATGTCTATAGCAGTATTGTATTCTGTAATTTTGTATTTTAGACCCATGTTTGTATTTGATTTGTTTTTCCTTGAAAAGGTTTTTTAACAAAGCAGCAGGAGGAGTGGGGAATCGACCCCGGTTCTTCAGATCAGAGTCCCCCTCTCTTAACCAGTACACCACGCTTAGAAGTCTACAGCAAGCCCTGCTTTCCCTATGTATTTCCATTAGCACAACTGTAGCCTAATTCTAAAGCGCATTTAATTGCCACTGATTGAATCTGTGCTGGGCATTTCATTCTGTAGTTTCCCACTACAGCATAAGAAGGCAGCATTTGGGAAATGCTCATCTGTTCTCTCGGGCCTGGGTCCAGCAAAGCCTGTCGTCCATGCTCAAGAGGGACTCGGGGATTCCATCCATTCATGCTCCAAAGACATGAACGAGGCCTATGTCAGGCTCCATTAGCCAATTTCTGAATGAACATTAGCTTGGTTTATTTCTATCCATTAATTTCAGGTCTTTCTTTTCCCCCTTCTACAGCTGGGCCCTTATTCAGAAAAAACAGAGATTACTACCGCTCCCGGCCCCCCCGATGTGTGCTGTCCTCCCCAGCTAACTTGTAAGACGGCGACTTGCGCAGTAGCCTCGTGGGAGGTACATTGTTTTCCCCTGTATACCTCTTTTCTAAGTAGCAGTTATGCAAGCCCCTGTAAAGTAAATGAGGGGATTGCATAAAGAAATTAATGGGTGATGATAGTTTACGAGCTTAGATAATGAAAGTCTTTGTGTGACCAGGGCATAAAATAAGGGTCAGGGTGGTCTGGAACAAATGGATTTTCTTGTGCTTTTCACCTAAATAAAACCATTTATAATAATGGGTAGCATTTACATGACACATTTGCACAAATGATTTTGGTATAATCCTTAAGACGTCCTTCTAAAGCTAGACCAATGTGATTATTCTCATCTTATGGAACAGGGGTAGTGGCTGAAACAATTATTTGGATCAGGGATTTCCTGCTTCATTCTCCTGGCCATTGCAATACACCATGCTAGCTCTCAGTTTAAGAATAATTTTCTTCAGTAGCCTGTGTTCTTGTAACTAGGTTCCTTGCATGCTGGCTTAGTACTGCCTGCCTCAGCGCAGCATTAGAAGTGGACCTGGAAATCTGGTTTCATTCCTCTGGTCGGTCATAGACTTCCTGTAGTGATTGGGCAGGAATTTGCTTTCAGATTCAGATCCCCACTCGTAAAACAGTACTGGTGGCCTGCTCCACTGAAAGTTGCAAGGACAGTTTGTGCAAAAGCTTATAAAAATAATGAACCAAAGGGCTTCAGTCCCAGAGTACCTGGGTTTGCTGCTAGCATATTTTGCTTTTACGTCTTCCAAAGGCAAACGTAACCACAGTTGTTTCTGCAGTTTTAATACCGAGCCGGTTCATGCCTGAGCTATCTGATGCAGAAATCCTTAGTGCTGTTCTTTTTTCCCTGGCCACTGGGAACACTGCCACACTGCCCAAGACACCCTAGAGAAGCAGCGGCTCTTGGCTTTCAGAGGGGTATCCTAAGGCCCGATTTAGCCATGGCACTGGTGGAAAAGAACAACGTCTCCCTGTGATATTGTGATATCCCTTTTGGGGAGCCTAGATAGACCAGGATCCAGTTACCTCGGTTGCCAGGTAATTTTAGCCCACCAGAAAAGGGGGAGAATCCTTTAATAGGATTATTCTTCTACAGAATAAAAAAAGGATCTGAAGCATTGCATCCTTTTTGTGTGTTTTTAATTATGAAAGCATATATATCTATAAAAATAAGTGGCAGGTTTTAAGAAACAAACATGGGCCATTTATGCAGGGTTGTCTCCCTACGGTCACCCGACTGCTCCAGTGCTTCGTTTTGATTATGCATGCCTTTCCTGACCATCAGAGGTCGCCTTGCTCTCCCTGCGCATTTCCGCTCATTTTGACCACGCTTTCCAGATTCTTTCTAAAACAGCATCTGGAGAACACGGGTGAAACGCGCGGGGCACAAGGTGACCTCTGATGGTTGGGAAAGGCATGCATAATCAAAACGAAGCACCGGAGCAGTCGGCGAGGGAAGCAGCCCTGCATAAATGGCCATGGATAAAAGAACAGACTCTTTGGCGTCATGTCAGCCCCTCTCTCTAGTTGATTCCACCTCCTCTTTTAAGCAAAAAGTTCATGAAAACTTTCCACAAAGCTTCCCAGAGCAACATGCTAGGATGTTGTGATTCCATTGGCTTAAACAACTTCAGCAGGCAAGATTAGCTCCTTCAGACAGGGGCAGTGTGACCTCCAACAACTCCACAGCCTGTATTTTCAGAAATGCTGAGCACAGCTGTCACGTACAATGGAAAAATTTAAGTCCTCAAAAACCAGAGTAGTCAGAACAGCATGGGTGTTCTAAGGCCACTGTGGCCAGCCACGACAATTGCATCAGCATCTGTGTTATATTGAACTGCCGCTATTGTTGTGTTGCTAAATAGCTTTAGTTTTACACTTATTGGCCATTTGTGGTTTTGCTGTTTTGACTTAACCTGGTATTTCTGAAACGTTTAATTTTTTTTGTAAGCCACCCAGGTACTCCATTAGGAGGATGAGGTGTAAATATAGTAAATAATCAGTTGGGCTGCCACATGTAGTAGTAACTTATTGTATATGACCATAGGCCATTACAATCTAGGCTGCCACATGTGCAGAGATACTAAGGATGCAGTGTTCACATTCCAGCCCAACACCTGTGTTTCTGCTGTGCTAACACTGCAAGCATAGTGGATGAGGACACAGCTTAAACGAGGCACTGGGCACGTGCAGCATCTGAAAATAAGCTATTGCTTGTCAGCATCACATTTACATTATGGTTGGAAGGGACCACCAGGGTCATCTAGTCCAACCCCCTGCACAATGCAGGAAATTCACTACTTCCTCCTGATATTGCTGTCATGGATCCATTCCTCTGGCAGGTGTGCTTTCTTGAAGCAGAAGGAACCTTCTGCCAGAGTGGGAGGGACTTTCAGTAGCGGCCCTGTCCATAAGATTCAACTCGGGGCCTAAAAGGAAACTCCTTCCCTGACTAATTGTTTTTGCCTTTGAAACTGCTTCCTCCTGCTTGTAACCGGCCCACAATGAATCAGGGATTATTTTACACTCGGTATGCTTCACTTCTAAAGGCAACTCTCCAGAGATGAGGAGAACCAATTCTCACAAGGATTGTTTGCTTGAGTATAGTTTCAGGTGAGTAGTTGTGTGGGTCTGTAGTTAGAAGAGCAAGATTCAAGTCTAGTAGCACTTTAAAAACTAACAAAATTTCCAGGACATAAACTTCCGAGAGTCAAAGCTCTTTTCATCAGATCTGACGAAGGGACTTTCGAAAGTTTTACCCTAGACATCCTGTTGGTCTTTAAGGTGCTATTAGACTCGAATCTTGCTTTTTTGCTTGGGTTAGGGTTAGTGGTTTCGATGAAAAGGCAAAGGTCCTACACTCTACACAGTGACAGGTTTCTGTTTGCCTAGTCTCAATCATTGTATGTTCTTCACAGGTATATCATAAATGAATATTCTTTTGCAAACTGTGCTTAAGGTGCTTTTTTATTAAAAAAAACCCCAACAAAACAAACGTGTGTTTGAAATTATCCTAGAGTCCAGCATGTAATGGTGCAGAAGTTAGTGAATTTAGACTGGAATGGGGCCAAGTCGAAGGATCAATGCATATCATATATTCAGGCCCTCTTCTGAGCTATGAAGTGAAAGGACTCACACCTGCGACTACGTACTATTGCAGAGTACAGGTAAGGAAGTCTGGGTTGTGCTTAAAGAGACATTTTGCCTGGCAGTCAGCTTCCCTCCCCTCCCCCCTCTCACTCAAATGCTGCCCTAGGACGCATCTGTTTGGTCTGCCTTTCCCTGATCTATCCTTCTTCCTTTTGATTTTTCTTTCTTTCCCTTTCTGATGCATCACGTTTTCTACTTTTAGCTTATAAGCCTGCGGGCAAGACTCAAAGTTCAGTACAGTATCTAGGAATTTCTGGGGCATAATAAATTAATGCCCTGACCCGGCTAGCCCCAGCCTAGCCTGTTCTCGTCAGATCTCTGAAGCTAAGCAGGGTCGACCCTGGCAAGTATTTGGATGGGCGACCTCCAAGAAATACCAGGGTCGTGACATGGAAGCAGGCAAAGGCAAACCACCTCTGAACGTCTCTTGCCTTGAAAACCCTACGGGATCTCCATAAGTCATAAGTTATATGTAGACTGCAATATGTTTCGCAGTTTCTTTGTAGTTTTGTTACTACTATTTTGTATAATTTTGTAGTAGCTACAAGTTTTTAAATGCCTTTCAACCTCTGTTGCCCAGCATTTTTTTCTATCTTCTATCAGAGGTTTCATAGAATCATTGAGTTGGAAGGGGCCATACAGGCCGTCTAGTCCAACCCCCTGCTTAACTCAGGATCAGCCTAGAGCATCCCTGACAAGTGTTTGTCCAGCCTCTGCTTAAAGACTGCCAGTGAGGGGGAGCTCACCACCTCCCTAGGTAGCTGATTCCACTGTTGAACAACTCTTACTGTAAAAAAACTTTCCAAATAATTTTCCTAATATACCTTTCCTCCTGCAATTTAAACCCATTATTGCGATTCCTATCCTCTGCTGCCAACAGGAACAGCTCCCTGCCCTCCTCTGACAGCCCTTCAAATGCTTTAAGAGAGCAATCATGTCCCCCTCAACCTCCTCTCCTCCAGACTAAACCTTCCCAACTCCCTCAGCCTTTTCTCATAGGGCCTGGTCTCCAGGCCCCTGATCATCCTTGTTGCTCTCCTCTGCACCAGCTCGATTCTGTCCACCTCCTTTTTGAAGTGAGGCCTCCAAAACTGCACACAATGCTCCAGGTGCGACCTGACCAATGCAGTGTACAGCGCAACTATGACATCTTGTGATTTGGACCTTATGCCTCTGTTCATGCACCCCAAGATCGTGTTAGCTTTTCTCCCCTTCCTGTTTTTTCGGCCACTTTGGGGACCAAAGTGCTGAACCAGCTGGGCTCTGCCATTCTTTGGTTTGTCACGCACTTGCGGCCTCTTCTCTGTCTTAGGCTGTGAACATTGCTGGAGCTGGATTGTTTGGGGAGATCGCCATGGTCACCACCCCAGCGTCAGTGCCAGCAGCGGTGACGGTATTGCACTTGCTCGAAGAAGACCAGATGGAAGCCCCTCTTCCTCTGTCCACGTGCCTTGTTCTTCACTGGGAAGAGCCCTGTTGCCACGGCGCCGAGATCACCGGCTACAACATCGAGTATGGGGAGAAGCAGCTCTTAGCAGTCAGCAGAGTTACAAGCCACGTCCTGGAGAGCTTGCAGCCAGACACTTTATACAGGTAGAAGATTCAATTGAAGATTGGAATGATTGATCGGGTGAAACGCTTGCCTGAAGGTTGTTTTGTTTTTAAGAGCTCAAAGAATGCTTGAAATGTGATAATCATGACCCAACTAGGCAAGAGGTGGGAGACGTGCTCAGCTTTTTGGTGCTTTTTTGGTTATGGAAATGGAGGTGTAGGTTTAGGAACTGGAACAGCGGGGGTTAAGGCTTTCCATGTGGCTTGTTTTTTAGGGGACGGGCCATGGCTCAGTGGTAGATCATCTGCTTGTCATGCAGAAGATCCTAGGTTCAATCCCCGGCAGCATCTCCAGTTAAAGGGACTAGGCAAGTAGGTGATGTGAAAGACTTCTGCCTGAGACCCTGGAGAGCTGCTCCAGTCTGCGTAGACAATAGTGACTTCAACAGATCAAGGGTCTGATTCAGTATAAGGCAGCTTCATGTGTTCTGCCCAAAATTATTCATTATTTATATATCACCCTCAGTGTATTGATTCCAGACCACCAAATAGCCTTCACCCCGTCCTGTCTCAGTGTTCTTCCACCCACTTTATTAGAACAGATACCATGGCACTCCAGGAGTCTACTGAGGTGCAGAGTTGATTTAGTGGCACACATTTGCCTTTTTTAATACCTTGTAATGGAAGATGGTACAGGTATACCTTGCTTTATTGTGCTTCGCTTTATCGCGCTTCGCAGATACTGCGTTTTTTTTTACAAACTGAAGGTTTGTGGCAACCCTACCTGTATATATATTTTCTTATAACCACTCTGTTAATGTAGGTTTTCTTCTGTTGGTCCGTGACAACAATAAATTATTGCTTGATTGCTAGCACTGTCAGTGTGAGTGACACTTTATGGAGTAGAACAAGATGAGTCCCTGCCTTGAGGAACCGGCAATCTAAAATTTGAAGGAAGGAAAGCCAAAGAAAGGAGGGGAAGAGAATGAGCTTAGTTTTATTAAGGGGGGCGAAGGGGTTGTGCTTCATGAGAACAAAGGGTTTTGAGATGTTTGAGAGAAATTCGGGGCGGGGAGGTGTTCACGCAGGTGTTCCGGGAGGAGGTTCTCAGCAAAAAGGGCAGCAAGGGAGAAAGGACATTGCTGGTGGAGGCAGCGGGAGACCTTCAGTGGTAGCAGTGAGTGAAGCTGGAGGGGCTAGATGTCTCTGGCAGGGAGGGATCTGCATATGAGAACAGAGAGGTCAGATGAGGTGAGGCTGTGGGGGCTTTGATGGTGAGGAGGAGGAGGAGGAAGAAGAAGAGTTGGTTTTTATATGCCGACTTTCTCTACCACTTAAGGAAGAATCAAACGGACTTACAATCACCTTCCCTTCCCCACAACATACACCCTGGGAGGTAGGTGGGGCTGAGTGTGATTAGCCCAAGGTCACCCAGCTGGCTTCATGTGTAGGAGTGGGGAAACAAATCCATTTCATCAGATTAGCCTCCCCCGCTCATGTGGAGGAGTGGGGAATCAAACCTGGTTCTCCAGATCAGAGTCCACCGCTCTTAACCACTACATCACACTGGCTTCTGGAGCAGTAGTCTTACTGCAGTAGTCTTACTGCATGCAGGAGCAGATTTGCGGGGAGTCATGGTCAGAATGGCAAATTGTCCTTCCCAGCTCCTTCCCTCCCAGTGGGGGAGTAAATTCAAGAATCTTGCCCCTTCGCTACTGCAGATGGGAAAGCAGCCAGGGGGCATCCCCCCCCCCACACACACACTGTTACAACCCTGCAGTTTCACTGCAGTCTCCCAAAAAGAGGCCATTCTAGCAACTCCTGCCTCTCACCTGGTTTGGCCCTGAGCTTACTTGTAAATCTGCTTCTGCCTTCAAAGGGGGGTGGGGAGAAAATGTAATTTTCAGGGCCTCTTAATATTGATGGTGGCTGTGGCAGGGGATTGAACTCCAGAGGGTGCCATAGCAGGCTGAGTTGCCTTAACATGTGAACAGCCCCTGTTAGAAACGGTTATTAGAAATTCTTGGAAGGCAAGGGGGGACGGAAGGTACCATTTCTCAGCCGAAGCTCGTGTGCCTGTCAAGTTATTTATTTATTTACTTATTTGGTTTATAGTCCAATTTTCTTGCTGAGACTCAAGGCGGGTTACAGGGTATAAAACAGCGCAGCAAATCTTGGGCAGCCAGTCTTGGGGGAAAGAGTTGCTTCCTGCCAGGGACCCCCAGAGAGCCACCGCCAGTCAGAACAGGCAGTACTATGGTTGCCAACCTCCAGGTGGTCAGTACAGGGGCGACAAAAATGTACAATAACAATTACTGTTAAGTGCAACCAATGTTTATCCTATGGTGTCTAAATACAACTATACATATAAACATACAGTGTTATGTACAAGCATACAAAAATAACAAGCACAACCAAACAAGTCCACATGGATGGTGACACAGACACTAACAAAATTCACAAAAATGCAAAGTCTTTGGCAAGGTGCTGCATTCTTCTATAAGTCCCATGCAGGTAAGTGTGCAATTCTAGCAGAAATACCAATTTTAGAGGAGTAACTTGATGGAGGATACGGCCGTTTCAAATTCTTATGGGTAGAATTCTTCATCAGTCCTTCATATAGATTCCTCTAATATTGCACATCTTAAAGATTAAATTTCAAAATGCTGGATGCATGTTAGTTCCCACGAAGGGTAGTTATCATTAAGGCAGCTATATGAAGGACTGATGAAGAATTCTACCCATAAGAATTTGAAACGGCCGTATCCTCCATCAAGTTACTCCTCTAAAATTGGTATTTCTGCTAGAATTGCACACTTACCTGCATGGGACTTATAGAAGAATGCAGCACCTTGCCAAAGACCTTGCATTTTTGTGAATTTTGTTAGTGTCTGTGTCACCATCCATGTGGACTTGTTTGGTTGTGCTTGTTATTTTTGTATGCTTGTACATAACACTGTATGTTTATATGTATAGTTGTATTTAGACACCATAGGATAAACATTGGTTGCACTTAACAGTAATTGTTATTGTACATTTTTGTCGCCCCTGTACTGATTTCCTAATCTCCTGATAGTAGTACAGTGGTGTCTTTTTCTCCTACTAACCTCCAGGTGGTGGCTGCAGATCCCCTGCTATTACAACTGATCTCCAGCTGATAGAGATCAGTTCCCCTGGAGAAAATGGCCGCATTGGCCATTGGACTCTATGGCAGTGAAGTCCCTCCCCTCTCCAAACCCTGCCCTCCTCAGGCTCCAACCTCCAAATCTCCAGGTATTTCCCAACCCGGAGCTGGCAACCCTAGGTAGTACTGAGCAAGCTGGACCAGTGGGATCCTGCAGTTTCTTATTTTCTTATGTTGCTATTGAGCCAGTGTGGTGTACTGGCTGATATATTAGACCTGAACCTGCATTCAGTTGCGTATTAATCTCTGACCTTGTCTAAGCCTAACATGCCCCAGCAAACATGTTGGGAGGATAAAATTTCAGAAATCCAAAGTACACCTCTTGGAGCTTTTCCAAAGAAGGCTGAAATAAAAGTGGGATAAATAAGTGGTGGGAGACTCTGGCCTTGTCCTCATTGAAGTGCGAAGGGCTCGTCTGACTGAATGCTTCTCCACACCGAAAATGTGAGCAGATGGAAGGTTCTAACTAGAACTTGTATTTCAGGGGGAACACTTCATGAGGCAGAGCTGGGCCGTGGGGAGGATGGGGTGGAATGCAAAGTGGTGTTGGAAAGGGGCAATTCCCTGGGGGTGTCACGGGGGAGACATAAGAAATGTAGCTAACTGGGAGGCAGTGACAGTGAGCGGAGGAGTTGCTCAGTCTGTAGAGGCCAAATCCAGACCCTTGGCAACATTGTTTGTCCAAAACCAACGACCCCAGGCTTGCAGGTAGGACATCCATCGTTGCTTTGAGAGTTGCATATGGAAGAGGAGATCCCACTTGGTGGATTCTTTTTATCTAGCAAAGCATTATGGTTGGGGAGGGGGGAAAACCGCCATATCAAGTAAAATTCTGTCTTCCGTGTAAGATGCAAGAGTCATAGAATCATAGTTGGAAGGGGCCATACAGGGCATCTAGTCCAGCCCTCTGCTTAATGCAAAATCAGCCTAGAGCAGTGGTTGGCAAACTCATTAGTCAAAAGAGCCAAATATCAACAGTACAACGATTGAGATTTCTTTTGAGAGCCAAATTTCTTAAACTATATAGGTAGGTACACTGTTTATTAACTTAATAAACTTTAATTAAAGTTTTAAGTCTTAAACTATAGGTACACTGAATAAAACTTGATATCTTTTGTGGGGAGAGGAAGGGAAGGTGATTGTAAGCTGGTTTGGTTTTCCTTAAAAGGTAGAGAAAGTCAGCATATAAAAACCAACTCTTCTTCTTGTGTTCACCTGAAATTTATACTCCCCAGTCCTTACTTCCTGATATGAGTGGACTGCTTGTGCTTACTAAGCAAGGTGGAAAAGGCAATTTGTGCATGATCAAAGGCATCTTTTTCTTATTTTCTCATTTAATATTCCTGGACATTTTCTGGGCCTAAGTCCTTGTGAGCCTTATTGGCGATTGTAAGCCGGTTTGATTCTTCCTTAAGTGGCAGAGAAAGTCGGCGTATAAAAACCAATTCTTCCCTTCCATTCACCTCCTTTATGCACTCTTTAAAGTGGGGCCCAATCCACACACACACCCAACCTTTGTGCCCAAGCGAACAGGAGCTACGCTCACACGTGCTAATCCTGCCAGAGGAAGCCCGGCCGCGTCGAGCTCCCCCCCCCCCCGCTCCCTGGGCAGAGGCGGGCAGCAACCCTCCTCCCCTCTGCCCCTCTCCCATCGCCCCTGAGACTATTTTGCATGCATAACGGTGCTTCCAGCAGGTCAATGCGAGGGGGGGAGACGGAGACATCCTCACAAAAGGCAGCCCAGCATGGCCTTTCCTGGCAGCCCGGAGCCCTACGCGCCCCCCTACCCCCGACTCCCACACGCCGCCACCGTTGCTTCTGGAATCGGAGCCAAGAGGGAAGGAGCAGCCGGGAGCAGCCCCCCCCCTCCCCAAGCAGCGCGGCCGTGAGAGCAGCAGCCAGCCCCGGCTCAGTGGGGCTGGACATGTCGCCGGTGCGCCGGCTCTGCTTTGCCACCTGCCCCCGACGACCCCAGCCCGGCCCCTGCTAGGCACAGCGCCCAGGCGCAGCAGAGAGGCGCTGGGCCGGCCCCACTCGCCCTCGCCCAGACCTCCCTCTGCCCCATTTCCCGGCCAGACGCTGCGGCGTGGCCCGGGCTTGAGGAGCGGCCTCCCTGGAGCGAGGGGGGCTGCTCCGCACCGGCGCGCCCTGGGCACATAGGCGAGGGGGAGCGGCCGCCTGCGCCTTTGGCGGGCACGGAAGGCGCCGCCTCGCTACCGCCAGGGAGGGAAGGCCGGGGCCGGCCGGCGAGCGCCTCAGAGCGCCGCCACTGCTGAAGCGAGGGTGTGTCCTTGAGCCCCCACCCCCTCGGTGCTGGTGGGGGGGAGAGGTGGAGACCGGCGGGAGGAGGAAGTGGAGGCGGCGGAGAATAGAGGGCCAGTGGAGCCCTGAAAGGCTGCAGGAGCTGCAGCGGAGGGGGCTCCGTCCTTTCTCCCCCCCCCCTCCACTGCACCCCACCCCAACCCCGGGCCGGTACCTTGCGGAGTAGACGCCCAGCTTCTCGAGCTTCTTGGCGCGGGGCGCGGAGCGGAGCTGCGCCTTCTTGCCCGAGATGCGAGCCGAGCCGGGGACCTCCTCCTCCGCTGCGCGAGCCGCACTCAAGTGGCCAAAGAGCCGCATGCGGCTCGCGAGCCGCGGTTTTGCGACCCCTGGCCTAGAGCATCCCTGACAAGTGTTTGTCCAGCCTCTGCTTAAAGACTGCCAGTCGGCATATGGCAGCCCTGAACAAGGTGGATGTTTTCCCATCATGTGGTTTGAAAATGTTAAAACTCATCCTGGTCGTTTTGCCGTAATTGTAACTGATTTCCTCCCCTCTTCTTTCAGGATCAGAGTACAGGCCTTCAACTGTCTTGGAGCTGGTCCCTTCAGCCCTTCCATCAAAGCGAAAACGAAGCCTTTGCCTCCTGATCCCCCCCACCTGGAATGTGTTGTCTTCAGTTACCAGAGCCTTAAACTGAAATGGGGTGAAGGTCCTAGCAGAGCTTTAATCACCAATCCCACCCAGTTCAACCTACAGATGGAGGACAGGTTTGGCAGGTGTGAATGGCCTCAAGCGCATTTAAATCTGCCTTGAATCTCACTGGGAAAGACGGGACTATAAATAAATGAATCTCTCAGCTTCCTGGTTTGCATTTATTGAGGGAAGCAGTCTCTCTCCCTTGCATTGAGATCTTGTAATGACAGCCTGTTGCAAGTGCCTACTGCTGTAAATCCAGTGGCAACAGCATTTATTTATTTGCTTTATTTGTAACCTCCATTTTTTGCTGAGAGTCAAGGCACATTACAAATTAAAAAATGATGCAGTCAGAAAAACGTAAAAACATAAGAAGAGCCTTCTGGATCAGACCAGAGGTCCATCAAGTCTAGCATCCTGTCTCACACAGTAGCCAACCAGTTTCTAGAGGGCCAACAACAGGGCACAGAGGCCAAGGCCTTCCCCTGATGTTGCCTCCTGGCACTGGTATCCAGAGGTTTACTGTCTTTGGACATGGAGGTTCCCTTTAGTCACAATAGCTGGTAGCCATTGATGGACCTACCCTCCATGAATCTGTCCAATCTCCTTTTGAAGCTTTCTGTGCCTGTGGTTATCACTACATTCTCTGGCAGCGGATTCCACATTTTAACCACTCGTCGTGTAAAGAAGTATTTCCTTTTTTTGGTTAGGTTCACCACTGTCTACAGCGGACCTTGTCACACGTACAAAGTGCAACGACTCAGCGAATCCAGCACGTATTACTTCAGAATCCAGGCATGCAATGATGCCGGTGAAGGAGAGTTTTCTGAAGTTTACGCGTTCACCACAACCAAATCTCCACCACCTGGTCTGAAAGGTGAGAACAAGAGAAGGATATTTTTGATTAGACAGTTACAAGAATTCAGAGGCTAGCCATGTTAGTCTGCAGTAGAACAGCTAGATTTGTGTCCAGTAGTGCCTCAGAGACCAACAAGCTTTTCAGGGTATAAGTTTTTCGAGAGCTCCCTTCATCAGATGTGTGTTGGAATGGAGATCTCCAAGTCCTTATATCCCAGTCAGAAGGTAGGAGGGGTGTTGCTAAGAAGGCACTCAGGATGCAGAGGTACAATGGACATTGTAATCAGCTAGGTTAGAGCAGAGGGACAGAAAATTAGCATCTGTAGTGAGATAAGAATGCTGTGTCCCTATTCAGCCCTGTCAGCCCTGGTTAGTATTTGGATGGGAGACCACCAAGGAAGTCCAGGCTTGCTGTACAGAGAATGGCATTGGCAAACCACCTCTGTTGGAATGTGTGTTGCCTTGAAAACCCCATAAGGGGTCGCCATGAGTCGGCTGCGACTTGACAGCACTTTACACACACACGCATTCAGCCCTGGGGGGCTCTGGACCTTGATCTGATTTAGCAATGTTGATTCATAAATGGTTGTCATTATTTTAAAAAGGTCCTTCCTACCTTTCTAGCCATTGTGGGCCGGTTACAATGCTAACCAAAGATTGTCAGACCAAGTTAAAATGTGTCCTAACAAGCATATTAAAAAATCCCTCTCAGGGCTGGTTCAAGGGCTTTTGTTGCCCCAAGCAAAATATACCCGTCAGCACCTGGGCCCTCATTTGGTGTGGGCATGTGGGTTTACCCGCTGCTTCCTGTGCCACTGATGCCTGCCCTCTGCATCAGTTCTATTATCTTTACACTGCTGAAGTGTGTGTTTGGGTGGGTTGGCGAGAGAACGGGCCTTAATCTGTTTTTAATACCGTGAGTAACATCAGTGCAAGTCAGAGCTGTCAGGCATCTGACTGTCAGCCAAAGGCTAATTGAGATATGAAGCTTTTACGTATACCCTTTGAAGCTGTGGCTCTAAATTCACCTTCTGTAGATGATATCACGAAGGGTGGCTTGTTTTCTAACAAGAATTTCACCATCCTGACCCCACTGAAATGGCAACTTCCATGCCACAGTTAAAACTTGGCACAGTACTGGAAGTAATGTGCGCTTATAGGTGAAGCTGTGTAGGGCTAGCTTATACAGGAAAGCTGAACCCTGTTTCATTCCCAAGAGGGATCTTACAGCCAAAAGAAAGCAGGTGTTCCATAGGTGTGAACTGGCTCGGTGAAGTGTGTGGGATTTTTCTTAATCAAACCCTCCCGAGCCCGAAGGTTTTTTGAGTCGTCTGGGAGCTGAATGCTGCAGTATTGCTGAAGCTCAGTCTCTTAGGTGGGAGACCTCTGGGACATACTGCAGGAGCCAAGATATAAAACATAATAAATACTGACTATATATTTTGCAAGCAATAATTTGCAAGCAAATGGAAAACCAGCATCATTTAGCTGATGATTGGGCTGGCGATTGGACATATTTTGGCTCGAGACCAGCATAGGATTCACTGGCTGATCTTTGCAATCCCACTAGTATTCACTTTCTTTGTTACCTCAGTGACAAATAGCGTTTACCCCCTTGTTCATATGGTAGATGTTGGTAGTAGTGGTGGAAAGTACTGTGAAGTCACAGACGACTTATGGCAACCCTGCAAGGTTTTCAAGGCAAGAGACAAACAGGTGGTTTGCCATTGCCTGCCTCTGTGTAGCAACGACCCTGGGCTTCCTTGGTGGTCTCCCTAACCAGGGTCAGCCCTGTTTAGCTTCTAAGATCTAAAAAGATCGGGCTAGCCTGGGCCATCCAGGTCAGGCCATGGTAGATGTTATATCTCAATACATTTTGTGTCCGTAACCTCATGATTGGAGAGAGATGAGGGAACAGGAACATGGCCTCTTGACTGTGGAGCAAGTGACATCGGCTTATGTTACCCAGATTAAAAAGGACTTCCTAAATTCAGAGTCATGGGTTTTGGATTCTCTCCTTCCAGCACCCAAAGTACATCAGCTGGGAGACAACATCTGTGACGTCACATGGGAACCTTTACAGCCAATGAAAGGCGATTCCATTGTTTACATTTTACAACTTGCCTGTGGGAGGGAAGTTGATCAGGTAAGCTCCAAATGAATTTCTTTGCTAGAGATAAGTAAATAATCTGCTGTTGCAAAAAAAAGATCCATATTATCATTCCAAGGAGGAACAAGTAAATGCTTATCCTGTAGCAAAATCAGCACCAGGCCAAAATTCTTTGTACCAAGAAGACTGATATATAGCATGCTTTTTTTTACATTATCTTGCTAATTGTCATTCGGAGACATTCCCATTATCAAAATCTGAGATTGCAAATGTGTACTCATTTCGTACACATTTCTTCAGTTTTCCGAGCAGGATGCCCCAGCTTATGAAAACGGTAACATTCTTGTAGGAATTTGGCTTACTTTGTGGAACTCCCTGGGTGTGGAATTCCAAAAACTCTTAAAATCTTTTTCTCAGAGAGATGGTAAACTATAGCTGGGGGCTGCACAACAACAGACTGCAGATAGGGAAACCTGTCACCCACCAAAACATTTATTCCTGCATACATAGTAGTAGTAAGTTGAAGAGAAAGCTGGCTATAGGCCCCTTCTACCTGGCCTGACGGTTTCCTATGTGTAAGCATCCTCTGTTTATTTAAAAGATCTATCCTGCCTGTCCTTCCCCTCAAGGAGGTTCAGAACAGTTTATAAAAGTAGCAGGCTTGTACAAAGAAGACAGCATGCATTGGTACAAAATACTAAGAGGACAGCCTGTGGTTCTAAGACTCTAAAATAACCAGGAAGGCAAAAATGTCACCCTTAACAGCACGGATTTGCAGTACTCACTAAACTCTTCTGAAATAGATGCCCTCCTAACCGCTCCGAATGGCCGTTCCATGGGGACCAATGTGGTGTAGTGGTTAATAGCGGTGGACTCTAATCTGGAGAACCGGGTTTGATTCCCCACTCCTCCACATGAGCAGTGGACTCTAATCTGGTGAACTGGGTTGCCCCCCCCCCCACTCCTCCACATGAAGCCAGCTGGGTGACCTTGGGCTAGTCACAGTTCTGTCTGAACTCTTTCAGCCTCACCTACCTCACAAGTTCTGTTGAGGGGAGGGGAAGGCGATTGTAAGCCGCTTTGATTCTCCTTAAAAAAGGTAGAGAATGTCGGCATATAAAAAACCAACTCCTCTGCTTCTGCTTCCAACTCCTTCCTCAGGTATACAAGGGACCAGAAACTTCATTCCGCTTCACCAACATGCAGACAAACTGTGAATATCGATTCAGGGTGTGTGCTGGGCGCCAGTACCATGACTCGACTGGATCACAAGAACTGTGTGGGCCGTACAGCCCTAGTACGGCTTTCTCATCTCAGAAACAGGAGTCAATCTCCCCATGTTCAGACCCCAGCCCGGACCTCACCAAGAGCGGGAGGAAGGCGCTCAGCGACGAACAGTTTGCGTTTCTGCTTCTCATTGGTTTTGCGACGGTTGCCATCTTGTTTGCTGTTATCATTCAGTACTTTGTGATCAAGTAGCGCGGCCTGAGAATTGCCATAATTATTGCTCAGCTCATTATTTTCATACGGAAGTTTATGCCTTGGGTATTTATGTAAATTCCAATTAAAATGCTAGCTGGGAATGATTCTATATGACACATTTCCATTTTTGCTGCTGAGTAATACGGCGAGGCTGGATAGGTAGAACTCCCCATCTCCTCCCCTGCACACCCCTCCCCAAAAAAAAACAAGTGAAGAAAATCCTTAATGTAGCACAATTGTGCATCTCGTAATCAGGGTTAGCTGTTCAAAACAGCAACGACAACAAAAGCTGCCTTAACGCGCACTTGTGATTCTCAGAAAGCTGGACTTCATTTTTGCTGTCAGATCTTTTCTTTTCCAGTACAGCAAAGCAGGAAAGGTGGGGTGGGGGTGAGGGAGACCAGCCGCATCAACCCAGGTCTTGGCATTCGAGAGAGACACAGCAGCAAAGATGCTTCTGCTTAGGACAGTACTGTATTACAGAACATTGCTAGAGTATACCACGTTTAATATACTGTAGATGGGGCAGGGAGGTAGGGGAAGCAACCAAAACATTATCAACTTCAAGTTTAGCGCTCGTTCTACTTTTATTTTTCCCTGTTGTTTTAAATCGTTGGGAATTTCCAATAATTCACTATCTATCACTTCAAGAGCCGAGGGCCACAAGAAGGTGTCGGTGTTTTTAGAACTTGTACCCAAAAAGCGCTGGAGGCGCCCAGCTGGTCCGGAGACCGAGGGATTGCATTGGTCTCTCTGTGGGTGAAATTCTCTCCCCTTCCGTACTGGACACTTCGGAATGAAATGGTTTCTGTTGTTGGCAAGCAGATACCGGCCCAACCCCGAGTTCACTCTCAGTGCCTGAGAGGACGGTAACGCCCTGTGCTTCTGAACGGAACCGCCGCAACGTTTTGCAGAGGAAAAGCACAGAAATTTTTTTGTCTTTAATGAGAACAAAAAAAAGTGCATTTATGATAAATGTTTCACTATTTGGCTCAAACTGAGCAAAATGTTTTTTGTACTATTCTTAACGTAAAATTTAAGGACAAAAATCAGCCTTTTTTTGTTTGTTTTTCTTTTGGATGCCCTTGTAATGTTATCCAAAACAATTGCGTTGCATGTGAAAATGCATTTTTAAAAGTTACAATCCTAAATGTTTTAAAGAAAATTGCTCCCTCTCTGGTAGCAGTTTCATTTTCCACTGTTTTGCTTTTTTGTGGTTCAAGTCTTTTTTGTTCTGAGAAGGAACTCTTCGACAGTAGGTCTGGCTTTGAGTGAAACACCTTTTTAAAAAAAAGAAAAATTATATATCTATACCATGCACTACATAGGACTGATCTTTGTCCAGCCTCTCTGCACAGCAGATACCTGTGAAATTAAAAGCTGTGTTGTCTTTCCATTTGCTGTCTTTGGAAAGCTGGGAACCACCTGTTTGGTTTTAGGATGCATCTTCGAAAATAAAAGAAAAAAACTCTAGCTCAAAGGCCATTAATATTTTCTTAGGTTTTGCAAACTGGCAGGGACTGAACAGCTATCCTTTCTCAAACATCAGAACCCCTTGCACACGTATGTGGGACAGTGGACGTAATGTGTAACCTCATTGTAGCTTGCGACTTCTCTGTTCCAGAAATCAGGCCATCATTCAAGTGTTTCTCCACTGGCTGTTAGTTCATAATGGTAGCTTAAGGTCTGTGGCACTGTGATTGCATTTCACATGTGGGGAAGGGGGGGGAAGAAAACGATGACATCGTTATCACTTAATATCTTCAAAAAAGTAGATTTATGGTGCAATCTGAAATTAACCTTTTTTTCAAAAATGTACTCCTTTTTGTGCTCTATTTATTTTGATTTTTAAAAAAAATTCTGGAAAAATGTATGTTTGAATGTATTGTTCTATGTGTAGCAGAACTTTAAGTTAATCATTTATTGTAATGGAAGCCTCTCTTCAGTGTTGGAAAAAGTTTTATACGAATATTAGTGTCTTTAGTTTGCAGAAACGTTTACAACCTGTTTCCTGTCATATTTCACTTTTTAAATAAAATAATAGATTCTTTCCAGCAGATTTCTGTTGCCAAAGGATATTTCTTTTCTTTTTATTTCTTTCTTCCTTCCTTTCTTCTTTCTTTTTAAATTTTGATTAAACTCTCAGACAAAAGATTGGGGAGGGGGAATCACATGTAATTGGCAATAGTATGTCAGATGCATTTTTTTTTAAAGAAAATAGTTTTCTGAACAAATACTAACCAAAATTATGACTTCCTAGAGAGTTAAAAGTTAAATTTGTACTTCTAATTGCCACAAAACATTTATATTTCCAGACAGCTTACTGGAAAGCATAATGTAATGTAGAATTTTATATTTACAACTATACATTCCAGATTGATGTACTCTAGTGGCATTAATGTATTAGATCTCCTTTTCTCTGTATTGTAATTTTTGCTGTATTTCATACTTATGTTAAACCTGCCAGGCATCGTATTACTAAATTGTAACTATCAAATAGATAATATATTTAATATGGCCAATAAAAATACAAAATTCTTCACAACTGGTTTGTGTTATAGTTGCTTGGGTTTAGGGTATGAACATGGGGAGTGGGGACAGAACCTCATATATTCTTTACATGTACCATTGTCTTAACTGGTACCAGCTCATTATGTGGTATTGCTTCTATATAATGGCTATGTAGCCCTGACCTGGATAGCCCTGGTCTAGCCTGATCTTGTCAAATCTCAGAAGCTAAGTAGGATTGGCCCTGGTCAGTATTTGGATGGGAGACCACCAAGGAATTACCTGGGTTGCTACATACCAGCAGGCAATGGGTAACCATCTCTGAACACAGCTATCGTATACCCTTGACCAAAGAACGGTACATTCCTTCTATCTGGGATGGCTGTCCTCTTCCACCGAGAGCGCAGCTTTGGGAGGGACGCACACGGGGCAGTGAGGGAGGTAGGGGACACCCACCTAGCCAGCCAGATCAGCCGAATCAAACCACCTCTGAACGTCACTTGCCTTGAAAACCCTATGGGGTTGCCTAGGTCAGCTGTGACTTGACGGCACAAAAAAAATGGCTATGTAAGAGAGAGGTTTTTGGGGCATCGGCATGCCAGCCTCTGTTCAGTTTGATCTTTGGCCTATGTTTTTCGTGGGAGATCCATTACAGGATTTCAGCATATTTATTTACTTCTTTTGTGTACCCCCCTTTTCCCCCAATGGGGACCCAAAGTGACTTACATAGTTTCCCCTCTCTTCCATTTTATCCTCTCAGCCACCCTGTGAGGTAGTGTGAGTGTGTGACTGCCCCAAGGTCGCCCGGCAACCTCCCATGGCTGAGTGGGGATTAATTTGGTTTTCCCAGACCCTAGTCCAACACTCCAACGACACCACACTGGCTCTCATGTTTAATGATAGATATGGGTGTTCTCAAGGCAAGTAGTTGAGAGGTAGCAGGGAAATGGCAGGGAAAAGAGAATTCCTAGGGCAGGGTTGTCAGCTCCTGGTTAGGAAATTCATGGAATTAATGGGTGGAGCCTGGGGGGGTTGGGAAGGTTAGGGTCTCCAGTTGTCACGATCAGGCGTCTGTCCCTAGCATCCCATAAGCAAACGCATCCAGGCAGGTAGCTCTGAAGCAGTAATACTTTATTAGGAGCAAAAAGTCAGATTAAAGGACTGACTGCCTACATGCAAGTGAGGCTGGTAATGGAGAAACAAAGGCAGGTTACATGTTTAAAAGCACTGCAGGCTGTGAAGGTAAACATGGCTAAGCAACCCAGAGATAAGCGATTCCCAGGATGGAAGACTAAACATTAGAGTGCAGCTGTGGAAAACAGGATGAGCGAAACTGTACACAGAGTTTACAGGCATGAGAACCAAGGATTTGACGTGTAGCCAGAACCTGCCTACTCATGTCAAGAGCCTTTACTCCTGCTAACAGCAAAGGCCTGACACCAGTAGGGGGGTAATGTCATATAATCCACCTTGCAAAGCATCTGTTTCCTCCAGGGGAACCGAGCTCTACCATTTGGAGATTTGCTGTAATTCTGAGATATCTCCAGGCCCCACTTGGAGGTTGGTAACCCTATCCTTGTGGTTTCCTTGGGGCAATGAGAAGCATTGTTCTGGGGTCTGTCCAAGTTCCATCAAAGATACCTGATTTGAGGCCACCTTGAACAAATGCAGCTGCTCTTGTCTTCTACCAGCTCAAACAAACTTTGCTCTGAGTGGCAGCAGCTCTCCGGGAGCCTCAAGTAGAGTTCATCCCCTTTACCTCCTCCTTATCCCCGTAACTGGGGAGGGGCCATGGCTCAGTGGTAGAGCATTTGCTTGGCATGCAGAAAGTCTCAGGTTCAATCCCCGGCATCTCCAGTTGAAGGGACTAGGCAAGTAGGTGATGCCGTAAGTCATTCTCAGAATGTTTGTCCGTAAGAAAATGTTCTACAACGAGCATCGCTGATCTTGGCTCTAATCCTTGATCTATGCTCTAATATCCTGGTTTTGACTGGTCTAATACTGGACCCCACATACATCTTATCGGTGTTTGCTTCCTTACATTCTGTACTTACACAGTGGTGTCTCTTTTGAGTAGTTAGTACCTGGAGGTTGGCAACCCTACCTACATGTGTTTTAAAAATCACACTTGAGACAAACGTTTTACAGTCTGACATTAATTTCATGCAGTTAGCACCTTCATGCCAAAATAATGATGACTCTTCCAACCGGATATTGCTTTTAACTGGACTTGCGTTGTAACACAACATCCCCTCCCTGCAAGTCTATCTGTAGTCGGCACCTTGAGTGTAAAATACCTCTGCCAAACAGATAACCATTTCGTACATCTGATTAAGTGAGCTCTGACTCCCAAAAGCGGACGCTGCAATAACTTTTGTTACTATAAGACAGGGCTTCTAAAACTTTTTCCACTCGCGACCCTTTTCGCCTGAGAAAATTTTACGCGACCCCAGGTATATAGGTATATAAAATAGGTATACAAATCAAACATTTACTGATAAAAAATCATAAATAAATTTATTTTAAAACAGTTCTTTGGTATACATATAATTTTACCATTTATTGTTGCCAAATTTTTCACAACCCCCACATTCAGTTACGTGACCCCATATGGGGTCGCAACCCACAGTTTAAGAAGCTTTGCTGTAAGATACCTCCCCACTCTCCTGTTTTATTTTACTGGGGAAAGTATTCTAATTCTGGTAGCAAATTCACCCAGACAGTTGTGTGTGTGTGTGTGTGTGTGTGCGCGCGCGCGCGCGTGCTTTGAAACAAGCCACACCACGGCTAATTTGCAGAGCGAAGCCAGAGCTGCTAGAGAGTTTCAGCATAAGGGAGTGGGGACTTTCAATCTCTCTGCATTTTTCCCTGGTTGGCTGCAGCATCAGTACTATTTTTTTTTTCCCTTGGGGCAGAAAAGAGCTGTTTTAAAAGTGGTGTTTTCAAGCAGCCAATAAAGTTTCGCTGCGTAGCGGGATCACTGACAGCAAATGAAGGAAATGACACAGAAGGGACTAAGTCTTACTAGCAAGGTTGCCAGGTCCTTCTTTGCCACCAGTGGGAGGTTTTTGGGGCGAAGCCTGAGCAGGGCAGGGTTTGGGGTGGGGAGGGACTTCAATGCCATAGAGTCCACTTGCCAAAGCGGCCATTTTCTCCAGGTGAACTGATCTCTATCGGCTGGAGATCACTGGTAATAGCAGGAGATCTCCAGCTGGTGCCTGGAGGTTGGCAACCCTACTTATTAGCCACCCACAGGGCAATGAGTTGGGAGTGGGGATTGTATGGGGGCGGGGGGCGGGAAGCAGCTCATTCATTACCAAATAAAGGATGCTTTTCCCTTGTGGAGAGGATGTATGTCCCTGTGAATCCACCCCCCTTCCCGAATAATTGCCCCAAACAGCAAGTGAATACCAGTTGGCCACAATTTTTCATGCCCTCCAACTTAACCAACATTTATTTTCCAACGGGTTGTCTACATAACTGTACAAAAGACACTCAGAGAGGACCTTTCCTGCACTGCTGCTGGTAAAGTTGGCTTAGTTGCCAGGATCTCCACCCTGGCTGCGGGGATTGAATCAGCCCACAAGCAGCTTTCTGAGATTTTGTTCTCCTCTTATTCCACCTCTTTCCCTCCCATGTCCATTGCAAGGTGAGCCAATGTCTCAGATACAAGAGGCCCAGACCAGTGGTCTACTCTGTGTGTTCTGTGTGTTCCTCCAACACCACTCATTTCTAGGGTTGCCAGGTCCCTCTTTGCCACTGGCAGGAGGTTTTTGGAGCGGAGACTGAGGCGGGTGGGGTTTGGGGAGGGGCTTCAATGCCATAGAGGCCAAAAGCCAAAGCAGCCATTTTCTCCAGGTGAACTGATCGCTATCGGCTGGAGATCAGTGGTAATAGCAGGAGATCTCCAGCTGGTACCTGGAGGTTGGCAACCCTATTCATTTCCTGAATGACTGGACATCTACCATCTCTAGGACCAGGAAAAGAGGAAGCGAGAGAATGGAAAATTGTGGCAAACTGAGGCAGCAGTCCAGCTCTGGGCACCCTTAAAAATGTGTTGCAGTGAACGAACTCGTTTCCACTCCTTCCCTGGAAGTCTTTTCGCTCCTGTTGAAGTGTCGGGATGGCCACCCCCGGCTGCATTTCAAAAACCTGCACAAGGCCTTCCGGTATCGTTCCGACATGACGTTATACAGGATGGGATTGACCGAGGCGCCCAGGTAAAAGAGCAGCATCGAGATGAGGTTGAAGTACTGAGTCAGCTCGTAGGGGACGAGGCGGCCTTGGGCGAAGAGGATCCGCCCAACGTGCAGCGGCAGCCAGCAGAGCACAAAGGCTACCACAACCACGGCTAAGGGAGAGAAAGGAAAATGGGTTACTGAATTACGTTCTCTGTCGGACACAGGGAGCTTTGACACTCGAAAGCATCGACCCTGGAAACTTTGTTGGAGGAGGAGGAGGAGGAGGAGGAGGAGGAAGAAGAAGAAGAAGAAGAAGAAGAAGAAGAAGAAGAAGAAGAAGAAGAAGAAGAAGAGAGTTGATTTTTATATGCCGACTTTCTCCACCACTTAAGGCAGAATCAAACCGGCTGGCAATCACCTTCCCTTCCCCTCCCCACAACAGACACCCTGTGAGGTAGGTGGGGCTGAGAGAGCTCTAAGAGAGCTGTGGCTAGCCCAAGATTACCCAGCTGGCTTCATGTGGAGGAGTGGGGAATCAAACCCAGTTCTCCAGATCAGAGTCCACCACTCCAAACGACCGCTCTTAACCACCACACCACGCTGGCTCTCTTAAGGTGCTACTGGACTCGAATCTCACACATTCTCACTGCCAACTTTTCCTATCTTTAAATAAAAACAAATCTACATGTTTCTAAAGCTGGCAACAAGCTGATCAAATTTTGCTACTGGCTGCGGGAGACAGTTGACTTTCTGGATTTCGTTAGGGTGCCACATGTTACCCAACTTGCTGGCCCTTGAGGCGGCAAACTTTTACAGAGTGGCAAAGCTTCTCCCGCTTAACCTGTGTGTAAAAATGTGTTGACAGCTGGGGTGAGGGTTGCCTTGTCCCTCTAGTGCAAGACCATGTGGCTGAAGCCAGTTTTATTTATTTATTTTTTTTACCTGACTTGGACACATGAAGCTGCCTTATACTGAATCAGATTTTTTTGGTCCATCAAGGTCAGTAGTGTCTACTCAGACTGGCAGCGGCTCCCCAGGGTCTCAGGTAGAGGTCTTACACATCACCTGGTCCTTTTCACTGGGGATGTGGGGGATTGAACCTGACACCTTCCGCATGCCAAGCAGGTGCCACAGACCCTCCCCATTTTTAATCCCCCATTTTTAATCACACTCTCATTTTTAAAAAAAATTAAGTCTCTAGCCCTTTTCATTTCAGGTCTCTGCACACACACAAAAAAGAGCTAGAGTCTTTTAAAAATGAATTCAGAGGAATCAGCAGATCATAGCACTAGGCTGTTATAATGTCATTGCACTATTGAGAACTAGCAATTGTGAGTTTTTCCCCCAACTCTCTGGTGGCACAGGCTATGTGTGTGGGAAATGAAACAAATTGCCAGCTGAGAAGAGCAACAGAGCTGCAAGGGATGTGTGTGTGTGTGTGTGTGTGTGTGTGTAGAACTCAACTTGGTGAGAACACCCACATGCAAAAAGCCAATTGAACAGCATTGAATTGTTAAGAAGCAAGATGCTAAAGCAGTCTGCTGAACAACCGCTAAACAGGCCGAGAAGTGGTCTTTCAAAAATTGGCTCCTTGTTCACAATTGGTGAATGGGACGGGAACTGAACCTGTGGGTGTTCCAGTGTCGTCCCCCCCCCTTCAAACTTGGCTCTGGCGTCCCATCTTGGGGGGGGCATAGGGGAAGGTGGACGAGAATACCTGCCAGGGTGCCATTGCTAGATTAGGGAAGTGTCTTATAGGAGCATAAGGATCACCTTATGCCAGCGTGGTGTAGTGGCTAAGAGCCGTGGTTTGGAGCAGTGGACTCTGATCTGGAGAACCGGGTTTGATTCCCCTCCCCACCCCACCACATGAGCGGCGGAGGCTAATCTGGTGGACTGGATTTGTTTCCCCACTCCTACCCACGAAGCCAGCTGGGTGACCTTGGGCTAGTCACAGCTCTCTCAGCCCCACCTACCTCACAGGGTGTCTGTTGTGGGGAGGGGAAGGTGATTGTAAGCCGGTTAGATTCTCCCTTAAGTGGTAGAGAAAGTCGGCATAGAAAAGACAACTCTTCTTCTTCTTACCTGATGCTCTGATTGTGTCCTTGTAACTGAGTAATCTGGGGATTGAACTCCTAAACCAAAGCGCCTAGTCCGCTAGTCACCTGTGTAGTGTTCCTGTTTGAATTGAACCCCATTGCCGAGTCCTCAGGAAAATCCAGTTTGCCCCGGTCTGCTTGGGAAGGAAGGGTTGAGGGAGGGGATGCCTTCTCACCTGGGGCTGCCCCAGCTGGTTTGGAGGGAGTCAGGGGATCCAGGGGCCTTGCCTGGCCATGAGACATACTCTGTTAAGGTGGCTCCCTTCATGTCCCATCTCCTGTCCATCATCATATCTCCCTTCCGTCCCTCCCATGTATTTATTATTTATTTTTTTAGATTTGTATCCCGCCCTCCTTGCCAGCCGAAGCCAGGCTCTGGGCGGCAAACCACAGTTAAAAACATCATAAAATGCAATACAATGAAACATTCACATTTCAATTCAACATTTATTTAAAGCACAGCAAATCTGCTCTAAAAACAGAATTGCTGGATTTTGCTGGTCAAATGACTGTAAATAAACTGAACGGAACTGATCTAAAAACGTGTTTTGGCGCACAGGACCAAGCCAATCCTGACAAAACAATCAGGGTCCCTTCTTTGAATGCTCTAGTAAGCCGTAAGTTGAAAATGGGGGGGAAAGGTAGGTGTGGTGCGAATTCTTTAGTATTAAAACATATTACTAGTTTGTGTTAAGAAAGAACCAGTTATAGGCTCTAACTTATAGTTTAAAAATCCTATTAAGGCCAGACTATGGCTTTTAGCCTTAAGCTGCTTCTAGTCCGACCCCATCTTCAGATTAGGAGACGGGTGCTTACAACTCCTTCCAGGGACATAAAGAGCCTCTGAACCAGCAACAAAATTATCCTGCTGAATGAGGAAATTTACACAGACTTCACAAGCAGACAATTGTCAAGGACTTTTTCAACTAAAGTAACGTATCAGGAGCAGAAAGCACCGGTCCATCTCCGGGAGAGCTTGTAAGGAGGGGCTGCTTTAAACCTTCTCTCTCTCAGTTTAGCCTATAAAAAGTCTTCCAAGATTCCAGTTCGGGGTCCTTCTAAGAAAGAGACCAGGGCCTGGTTGCCATCTGTCTCCTTCTTGGAATGACCCAGAGATCTCTGCTAACTGTTTGTATGTCCAACGTATGTAAGCTTGTTAACTGTTGTCATATATATTCAGTTACGTATTGTTGTTGCCTTTGCCTTATATTTCTTGTAAGCTTAATAAATCTGACTGGTTCACTATCACAATGTTTATGTTCTACGTAAGAGTTTTCTGATGCATGCTCTATATTTCACTATTTCTTTCCCTGGTCATTGCTTTGGTGAGTAAGTGGGCCGGGAAGTCCAAATACAATGAACCAAAGGAAGGAGGGGGGAAATTCTCCCCACCCCTCAGTTGGAAAAATTCTCACATCAGTAGGGAGGCCCGTTCTGATGGAAACTGTTGCTGCCCAGCTAAAAACTTTTGGGATATGATATACAATGAGCTAAGGTTAATTCTACAACAAAACATCCCTAAAACTTCAGAGATTATGTTGTTAAGCATTATACCAGACCACATTATAACACAACAGACCTTTTTACTCTATGCCACCACAGCTGCGAGAATGGTATACGCATCTAAATGGAAAATGTCTGAAATACCGGACAGAACTGATTGGATTCATAAAATGTTTGAACTAGCAGAAATGGCAAAATTGACTAAGTTAATAAATCAAAAAGATAATGATGAATTTGTTAAGGACTGGGAGGCGTGGATTGTTTATTGCAAAAATGAAGTTAATGTGCAAAATGTTAAAGGTTACAACTTAGACTAGGTTAATTTTCTTGTTTCTATTTTTCTTTCTTTTTTAATAACTGTAGAAGGTTTTACAAAAAAATTTTTTTTATAAAGAATTAGAAAATAATTGCTAAGAGGATTACGAAGGTAAGTTAGGGATAGAAGAAGGAAGAGGGGAAGTCAAAGCAGGGGAAGATAATTGTTATATATATGTTAGTCTTAATTGAGAATTAGAAAAGATTGAAAGGTAGTGTTAATTGATTGTATCGAATGTATGAAAAAACAATAAAAAAATTAGATATATAAAAAAGAAACTGTTGCTGCCCCTGCTAGAGGCCTGGTGGATAGGGTTGCCAGGTGCCCGCTGGTGGCGAGCAAACCCCTAGCAATTGACCCCTCTTACCACCAACCACCTGAGGGTCGGCGGGCAAACATGCGCGCGTGCATACCGTGAGCGTCACTTCCGGTTTAGGACTGGAGGTTCCGCCTCGTGAGGGGCCTTATACCTCTTAGTTTGAGTGGTAAAGGCCACTTTACCACTCAAACTAAGTGGTATAAGGCCCCTAAACCGGAAGTGACGCGCGTGGATCGGTGAGCGCGCGCACACACGCACTTACACGCAAAAGCCTCCCGCCGGAGGAGAAGATGGATCTGGCAACCCTTCTGGTGGAACATCTTGGTCTTACAGGCCTTGCGGAACTGCGTTCGATCCCACAGGGCCCTGATCTCCTCAGAGATGGAGTTCCACCAGGCGGGGGCTGAAAAAGCCCTGGTCCTAGTTGAGGATATCCGGACATTTCTTTGGACAACCAGTATGTTGGTGTTAGCCAAGCATAATACTCTACAGCAGGGGTGGGGAACCTTTTTTCTGCCAAGGGCCATTTGGATATTTATAACATCATTCGCAGGCCATACAAAATTATCAACTTAAAATTAGCCAACCAATACGTTTCTCCATGGCCCGGGTGGCAAAGGGTTAACACAGTTTCTTGGGAGGTCCTAGCAACTCCATAGCTGAAGACTCTTCTGCAAGGGGGGTGAAAGGTTCCTTTTCTCAGCAAAACAAACTCACATCTGCCTTGAACAGAGGCTACTCCTGTCTGCGGGAGGGGGCGGATCACCAGTCTTAGCTCCTTCTGAGCTAGAGATCTGCCAGAACCCACAAAGGGCCAGACCAAATGATTTTGCGGGCCTTAAACGGCCCCCGGGCCTGCCCTTCCCCACCCCTGCTCTACAGAGTATTAAGAAAGTTACCTGGTCGTCATCCCAATTTGTAACATACCACGAAATTTTGACATGGCAAGACAATAAATGTGCCCTGAAAGAACATGACAATTTAAAAGAACATTTGACTTGGTTTCAATATCATCAAATAAAATCTGTATATCTACAGGACATGAAAGTAGGTTTTAATAAAGATAAATCAACTTTACAACAAATGTTATTGGAGAATAACGAGAATTTAATTTCAAAGATGTACAAGGTGCTGTTGATATTATATACAGAGCAAGAACAAATAAAACCTACGATGATAACTTGGGCACAGACATTGGGATACAATATTCCTTTGAATAGATGGGAAAGACTTTGGTCAAGAGACATGAAAAATATACTCTCACAATCGTTAAGAGAAAATATTTACAAGATGATCTACAGGTGGTATCTGACTCCTAAAAAATTAGCTAAGATGCATAGAACAACGTCACCAAACTGTTGGAAATGTCGAGATTGGTTCCTTTCATCATGCTTGGTGGCTCTGTGAAAAAGCCAAGAACTTTTGGGATATGATTTATAATGAATTACGATTGATATTACAACAAAACATCCCTAAAACACCGGAAATGATGTTGTTAAGTATTATACCAGACTCTATTATAATTCAGAGATCTTTTTTGATATATGCCACCACCGCCGCAAGATTGGTTTATGCAGCAAAATGGAAACTACCTGAGATACCGGATAAGATTGACTGGATTAATAAAATGTTGGAACTAGCAGAAATGGCCAAACTCACTGCATTAATAAATCAAAAGGAGACTGCGGAATTTGTGGGAGAATGGGAGGCATTGACAACATATTGTGTTAATGAATTTAACCTGGGGTATGTTGAAGGCTATGCTTTGATCTAATTCAATTGACTAAAGTAGAAGTAATACTAATGTTAAAACCTAGATGGGATATGTGATTAAATGTACATATGAATTACTATAATTAATTAGAAGTTAGATACAAAGGGAGGAACAGAGATATTAAATGGATAGAGGAGGGGAGAGGGGGAGTCGAATAGACAGAATATTCACATTGATTAGCTATATATCATATGTATTGTATAATTACATTAAATGAATGACGGAAATATATGTGATTAAATTAGAAAACAATTTAAAAAAAATTTAAAAAGAAAGTTACCTGGTCACACTGAGAAATTTTATGTTAAATATCTCTTCTCAGATAAAGACTAGAAATTCACCAAACTTGCTGCAAAATTCTGTTTCATAGCAACAAGGATAAGACATGCTACGGTGAAAGCAACAGAAGGATGAATACTAATTTAGATTTTAGATAAATCTTAGATTTTAAAACAATAATTTAATGTAACTTAATTACATATCATATATTGTATTTTGATTTTATTTATTATATTTGCTTCTGTGATTTTATTTATTTATTTATTGCTGGTCTTCCATAATAAAGTATAATAATAATAATAATACTGTACGGGGGGACATACAATTCTGATTCCCTTGGTCTAACAGGAGTCTAACTCAAAGCAGGCTGCCACTTACCTAACATTTTGATGGTTTGTTGGTGGTACTTCTCTCTGGTGGCAGCCTGGTGCCCCTCCAGGCCGTGGGCAGTTCTCCAAAGCTTTCTGCAGATCAGTCCATAGAGGAGCACCAAACAAAACACCGGGAGGAAAAAATAGAGCGTGGAAAGCCAGGTCATGGTTTCAAGAAGTCCCGAATGGGCCACTTGCTCGATGCATTTGCATTCATTTGTCTCCTCCGGGAGGCTTCCGTTGCGGTGCTCAACACCAAAGAGGAACCAGATTGGAATGGCGGTCACTGACGAACAGAGCCAGATGAGGAGGATGAAGCCCTTGACCCTGCGTTTGGTGATGGTGGCTTTGGCTTTCAGAGGGAAGCAGATGGCAAAATATCTCTCTATGCTCAAGGTAGTGATGTGGAGGATTGTGCAGTAAGTGCAGGTTTCGCTGAGGTAAATGATAAACTTGCACAGAAAATTGCCAAAGATGTACGGCCTGTATCTCCAAATCCGGTACAAATCGAACGGCAAGCCGACAAAGATCAGACTATCGGACAAGGCCATGCTAGACAGATACATGTTCACCGTTGTTCTCATCTCCTTGTACCTTGTAAAGATTAGTATAATGGTCACATTCCCAGCAATGCCCAAGAAAAACAAGAGGATGCAAATTATCGTCACGGGCACCAAGACAGGAATTTCAAACAAGGAAAAAGAAGGGACTTCGTAATACTCAGTGTCATTTCCAGCAGAGACATTCGATGATGAAGAAGCCATTTGCAGTTGGAGCCGGTTCCTTCTTAGTAAACCACAACAGGAATTACTCTCTGGTGGCGACTCATCTATGCTTTGTTCATTTCCAAAAATAGATAGAATGGCCATATATAAAAAAGTTCTGCTATTTTCCCCCCTTGAGGCTGAGGTCTGATCATACAAATCAAATATCTTGCAGAATATGAAGAGATGGACTTGGACCATCTCTTTGAAGCTGATGGGGCAGAGCTAGGAGGAGATCTCTGTATTTCTATTGGGGGAGAGGGAGGGAAAGGGAATTTGGTGTCCAAACTTGGCACATATTTGATTAGACAAACAGCTCACCCTGTCCCATCCCCCTGATAAAATAATAACTTCGACAAAAGGTAAACTAATGTTTCTCCTTGGGCATAGTACAATCATAGCCTACTAGACCTATTGCATAGTATAACGCAGATGCAACCTCCCCCTCCCCACACACACATATTTTCACATAAACATTAACAATTCTTCAAAGTTAAAACAGCTAACAAAGAGGTCTTTTATGCTGATTCACTTGCCGTCACCCCTCCGACGACTTTGGGTCTTTGTTGTGATTATGCATGCTGTGTCCGACCGTCAGAGGTCACCTCGTTCTCCCCCTGCCTTTCCCCGCATTTTCAAAGACCCGTTTTACCTCAAATTTGAAAACACAGGCAAAACACGGGGAAAACACAGGGGGAGAACGAGGCGACCTCTGACGGTCGGAAATGGCATGCATAATCATAACAAAGACCTGAAGTCGTTGGAGGGGTGACGGCAAGTGAAACAGCCATGCATAAATGACCAGAGAAAGATGCAAAGCTCAAAATGACAATCTGGTAAATGCATGTTGGGAAATATTTTACCTTTCTGCTAAGCATCTTTCCAGATTCTTCTGTAAATTCTCAGACTTCCAAGGATGTTGCTGACAGAATTGCGGACATATTGCGGACACAAACTCACAAGCAACTTCTTTTGCTTACAACATGGCTATTTTTCCCCCAAAAGCCGTCACCAAGGAGTGTGCACCACTTCCCTTCCCCTGCTAAAGAATTGCAGCTGTGCATAAAAGCCTGCCTGAGTGTCGCTGCTCTCGGGGAAATGGGGTTGGGGAAGTTTGCTATTTTGAGTGCTTTTCCCTGGCGGAGCATGATAAATCCAGCAGTGTTTTAAAGCCATCCATCAACATTTGTCTGCCATTTAAATGGTGCACTTATCCAACAGCTGGTGTGGTCTCTTCTCTTCTCCTTAATCTACCGAGAACATCCACCGTTACCTGGGAAGCCCGAGCAATTCTTCAATACTGCTAATTTAATTAGAAAGCCCTGCTCAATTAAAGTTTTCCAGTGAAAAGGTCCTCCTTCCTGCCGGCCAGGGAGGGCTTCCCTGCAACAGCTGCTGTAGAGTGGAAAGATGCATTTTTAAATGGCAGGCATGAAAGAATGGGTGCATGGTCATCTGTGAGGCTCCTTGACTTCACTGGTCATCAATCTCATCATTAACCAGGCCTGTCCAAACACCTGTAGAGAGGGACACCGAGTAAGAGAATAAGTCCCCAACTAGGCAGCTATTTTTGTAAAACCTCATTTGGTACTGCTAACAGGTCAGTTAGCAGTACCAAATGAGATGTTCAGAGCCAGCATGGAAAAGTGTTTAGAGCAGGGGTGCCAAACATAAGGCCTGAGGGCCGGATCCGGCCCCTTGAGAGCTCTTCGCCGGCCCGTGAGCCAGCCGAGGCAGCCCCCCCCTCGATCTGGGCTATAAATGTCTAAACAAATTAAAAATCCCAGAATATGATTTTCTCACCTTTTACAAAAGGACGTGCAGTCCCAAAAGGTTACTAACCAACGTCTCCCCCAAAGGCTTTATACAACCTGAACCTAAATTAAACTCAGACAGCAACCCAAACCGCGGCTTACACTAACCAAAGTTTTAGAACCCAAACCAGTTTGAGCTTCCAAACATGCAAGCCGTAGTTTAGAGCTGCTTCCGCACATTCGTTTGTCAGCACTCTGCTTTGTAACTGGGTTTCTATCCTCTCTGGTGCAGCAGCTCCCCCAGAGGCCCCCAGTGATGGTTTTCCATTCAGACAAATATGCCACACCATTTTTAATGCCAACAACGGCTTGCAACCTTACCTCAACCCATGTTTTCCAATACCGGCTTGATACCGGCAAACATTGGTTTGTCCATTCAGATGTCAGGCCAAACCAAAGTTCCCTTAAATTCCTTGATTTAGATTAGAAGGTGAGGCCTGAACAGTGACATGATTGGCATACGAGGTTTTCCATTTCCTCAAGAAGAAGAACTTTTAGGGTTGCCAGTGCAGAGTTGGGAAATACCTCTCTCATTGTCCAGACTTCCAGCCAAGATCTTCCTCATGGGCCCTGCTCTCCATGCCCCCTCCTTTGGAGGTGAAGCAGGTGGCAACCAGAGACAGGGCTTTTTCAGTGGTGGCACCTAACTGCTGGAATGCCTTCCCCCTTGAGGCCTGCCTGGCACCCACACTACTTCCTTTTAGGCCCCAGGCCAAAAAGTCTCTGTTTAACTAAGGGACTGCTCCCCCTTGGCATCACTTTATAGGCAGCTTTTAGTTTAAGACCCCCTTTTAAGCTGCTTCATGTTTTATGCTCTGCTATGTCTAATTATCCTATTATTTTAACAGTGGCTTAGCAAGATGTTAGCTAGCTAATGATGTTAATCTCCACGCCACAAAAAGCTTCCACTGGCCATTTCTACACTTAGAAAATAAAGGGACAGGACATTTTTCTCCAGGCCTGTTGGCAACCCTAAGTATGATAGAACCACCTCTTGAATGAACTAAACCCCTTGTCTCTCTCATTTTGGCAGTTTCCCACTTCATCTCATGATTTCAAATGTACCCACAAAGTCCAAGATCTTAGATGCCCTTGCTTGTCTGAACATCTTGCATGGCTCTAGATGGTTTTTCCCCTTAAAAAAACAATAGTGAAAACTCCAGTGTATTAGCCATGGATAGCACATGCACGCTGCACAGTTGTGCCAATTGTTGACTAGGAATTTACATCTCATCGGAACAACGCGGAGCTGACAGATCTGTACTCAGACACACATTTAGATATTGGGGCCCCCTTTTTCCTGAGCATGCAGAAGAATTGGAGCAGTCAACCCCCAATAGCAGCAGAGAACCCACAGGACTGCACATGCAAGTGTTGTGGCTATAGGCTCCGATCTGGAATGGGCTGACTTGGGTTCAAATCCCCCCAAGTCATGGAGTTCTCTGGGTGTCCTGAGACCAGAAGCTCACTCTCTCAGTTTAACCTACCTCATAGGGTTGTTGTGAGGAAAAAATGGAGGAAGTGTGAACCATTGCTGTCCTGAGATACAAAGGACAGTCTCTCTGTCTCTCTCTCGGTGCCTCCTGCCGAATTCCAGCAGATGAGTTTTGTAGCAAAAGAATATCAACCTCCTGTTCTGCGAGCAACTGTGCCGATCAAGCCAGGCTTCAGCCACCCAGGATGCCATAACTCACAAGAGATGCTCAGCTTCACACAAGGCACTTGGGGCTTTGCGGGGCAATGCATTCCAGAGGGGCAGTCTGTTGCTCTTGTCCACAAAAGCTTCTGTTGCAGTAAAATCTTGTGAGTCTTTAAGGTGCTGCCACAGGAGAAGGAAATTCCAAAACTGTGGAGCAGTCATGGAGCTGAACCCTGGATATCAGATCACCCTATGCATCTGTACTTGGTCCGTCCCAGAAATAACACACAAACTGACACACAATTTAAGCAAGTCTCTTTTTAAGAAGAGTTGGCTTTTTATATGCCGACTTTTCTCTACCACTTAAGACTCAAACCGGCTTACTATCACCTTCCCTTCCTCTCCCCACAACAGACACCCTGTGAGGTAGGTGGGGCTGAGTGTGATTAGCCCAAGGTCCACCAGCTGGCTTCATGTGTAGGAGAGGGGGGAAACCAACCCAGTTCACCAGTCTACTGCTCCAAGCCACCACGCTGGCTTTCCACACCATGCTGACTCTCCCAAAACCGCTTCACTTCCCAAGAGAAAGCGGAAACCTAATAGAGCTAAAGCTACATTGCACCATGCGCTATAACAGTGGTGGAAAGTGCTGTCAAGTTGCAGCTGACATACGGCAACCCCACAGGGTTTTCAAGGCAAGAGACTTTCAGAGGTGGATTGCCAGTGCCTGCCTCTGTGTAGCGACCCCGGACTTCCTTGGCGGTCTCCCATCCAAGCACTAACCAGGGCTGACCCTGCTTAGCTTCCGAGATCTCACGAGATCAGGCTAGCCTGGGCCATCCAGGTCAGGGCGTGCACTATAATAACTATGTTTAAAATTCAGCAGCAAAGCAGGCTGGGATCTGCCATCTCTAGTACTTAACACTAGTTGAGCAAATGTTCTTATTCTACTCAATTCATAAGAAAGGGCATTCACAACCTGCTCTCCATGTATTCCATTTAGCATCTGTGCACCTTACAACCAAACCGTGCCTTCTGAGACTTCACCAGCTGTTTGCCTTTCCAAACTACATCCATAAGAGTTAGAAACTTTATTTTAAAAAAGGAAATCCTTGATGCTGCATTTGCACCCAAAACCATCTTCTGGGCTTGCATAGTGCTATTCATAATCCATACAGACCATAATCTGGGATTAAGCCAAGCAAAAGTCCCCCCTTTATTCTTATGTTTCTTCCTCTTGCTTTCTGGGGCATCGGGCTGACCTGTAATGCCTTAACATCAAGGAGAGCCCCAAATTCTCCTGTTTGCTCAGATGTTGTGGTCTTGATGGACAGGTATCCCTTTTTTTTCTCCAAACTGCCCAGGGACACTTGGAAGAGAAACATTATCCATAAACAAATGAATGTAGGTATTTTTCCCACCATTTATTGCAAAAACCAACTGGAAAAGGCACAACGGCAGGCGGAGCATGGTGTCCCACAGTGGAGGGGGAGCCTCAGTACTCCGACTCGCTGGTGTCTCCCCTCTCTTCCCGGGCCTCCATTAAGCAACTCTCGTCTATGTTTTCCAGCGAGGAGGCATGCTGGACAGTCAGTTCAGACAGCACCATGGTTGGAAGCTGGCTTTGCTCGGGATGCAGCCAAGGTTTCATGTTTGCGCTGTGCTCCTGCTTCCAGGAGGGATATTTCAAGCACGCCTTGTGCATCTTCTTCAACATCTGGCCACAAAGAGAGAAAAGGTTTAAATGAATGCGCAGGTTTTGGACTGATCTGCATCCCAGATCCCGCAATGACAGAAGAATATCGGCCTGGAAACGTGATCATGATTTGCATGCGAAACGACCTCAGCTAAGTAGGGCTCCCAGCACCTCCAGCGGAAGGCTCTACAGCTGAAGGACCCCCAGTTGGAAGAGGTTTGCACGAGACCCTGAAGACAATACTGGACCACATGGACCAAAGACTGGATTCAGCATAAGGCTGTTTCGGATGATCTAGTCACCGTGAAGCCATCTAGCCCTATCCCTGTTCAAAAGTCAGGATCGCCCAGCCTCAAACAGATTTGAGAGGAACATGAGGAAGTACTTGTTCATTCGACAGGTAATCCAATTGTGAGGTTCACTGCTGTTGGACAATCATGGATGGCTTTAGAAGGGGATTAGATAGACTCATGGGGGGGGGCATCGATGGTTAGAGGCAGTAAACCCCTGGAACCCAGTGCTAGGAGGCAACATCAGAAGAAGGCTTTGTCTGTTGGTGCTCCAGGGCAACCGATTGGCCACTGTGTGAAACAGGATACTGGAATAGATGGACCACTGCCTTGATCCATCAGGGCTCTTCTTAGGTCATTATTAGGGGAAGGCCTTGGCCTCTATGCCCTGTTGTTAGACCTCCAAAGGAATTGGTTGGCCACTGTGTGAGACAGGATGCTGGATTAGATGGGCCACTGGCCTGATCCAGAAGGGCTCTTTTTATGTTCTTATGTTATTTAAGGTAGTGAGGGCCAGCCACGCTGCAAGCCAAATCCACTACAAATGCGAGCCACTCAAGTGTGTAAAATCGTCCATACAGGCAGGGAGTCCCCCCTTCTTTGGAAAAGTTTCACCTCTAGTCCACTGTGCTGGGCCCTCTGCCTCCAGCCTGGGTGTGCCAGTTCCTCCCCCGTCCAGAGACACTCAGCTATGCCAAAAGCTTCCCTTATGAACTACACAACAAAACATGACAGGAAGTGATACTGTGCAAAGTTGAACATAAGAAAGGCCATGCTGGATCAGATCAAGGTCCATCATGTCCAGCAGTCTGTTCACACAATGGCCCAACCAGGTGCCTCTAGGAAGCCCCCAAACAAGACGACTGCAGCAGCACCATCCTGCCTGTGTCCCACAGCACCTAACATAATAGGCAAGCTCCTTTGATCCTGGAGAAAATAGGTATGCATCATAACTAGTATCCATTTTGACTAGTAGCCACGGATAGCCCTCTCCTCCATGAACATGTCCACTCCCCTCTTAAAGCCTTCCAAGTTGGCAGCCCTCACCATATCCTGGGGCAGGGAGTTCCACAATTTAACTATGTTTTGTGTGAAGAAATACTTCCTTTTATCTGTTTTGAATCTCTCACCCTCCAGCTTCAGCAGATGACCCCGCATTCTAGTATTATGAGAGGGGGAGAAAAGCTTCTCCCTGTCCACTCTCTCCATACCATGCATAATTTTATAGACCTATTAGGTCTTCCCTTCACCTCCTTCTTTCCAAGCTAAACAGCCCTAAGTGTTTTAACCACTCCTCAAAGGGCAGTTGCCCTAGCCCCATGATCATTTTTGTTGCTCTTGTCTGCACCTTCTCAAGCTCTGCTGGTAATGAGCACAAGATATTATTTTGGCTGCTCTGTTGGTAATGAGCACAAGATATTAAGAACCTCATTGTTCTTTTAAACCAGTGGTTCCCAACCTTTTTTTGACCAGGGACCACTAGGACTTTTTTGTTTGGTGCAGGGACCCCAAGGTTCAAAATAAAAATTCCGGGAATTTGAAAATAAACTTTAATCATAACTGTTAGTTAAACATTAAACTTAGAATTATATTTGAATATATATATTTTATAATAGAGAACTTTTAATTGAAAATATTAATTTATTATGGGTTTATAACTTTGTTTCGCGGACCTTAATTTAGTTCTCGCGGACCCCTGGGGGTCCATGGACCCCTGGTTGGGAACCAGTGTTTTAAACAAACAAACCCAGGTTTCTAGTCCTTAAGACTGCAATGGGATTTCAGTGTCCTTTGGGACTCTTAACAAAAGCAGAATAAGTTGGAGGGGGGAGTTATGCTTGCAAATGTGTTTAAGTTGCAGAATCTTCCATGATTCAGAACCTGAATTTAGTGCACAAAGCCTGAACTCAGGATAGGGTTCTTTTTTTTTTTTTTTTGAGGTATAAAACTAAACAAAGAAGCTATAATGAGGGGGAACTGGAACTCTAGCCAGAGAAAAATACTGCCCTCCCCCACGAAAATCCATTCCCATTGAATCCAATATGGCACCAGATGACCTGATGCGACCTTAAAAAGTTCACCCAGAGAGCAAGCTCACCTTTGGTGCCAGGTATTGCGAAGATTTATTCACAACCCACTTGGGCAGCGACCCTAAAGGAGAAGAGAGACAGGAGGAAGAGCAGCATTTATCGACATTAAAAAAACCAAAAATACCCTTTGGTTCTTCTTTAATTGTAATGTTATCCACTGCTCTCTTGCATAATATTCTGGACTCCTTGTCCCCACCACAGGGGAAAACCTGGTTCTCTCAAACAAATACCAGTGCAAAGTCCATTACGCAAGAAGGAGTATAGCTACGCTTGAGGCTGGAATGGCCTCATTGGAACTACAAAAGTTACTTTAGCTGTTAAAAGCAGCCACAAAAAGGGAGAGGAGATACAGGTCAGGGGGTGTGGTGTGCAGGAGAGTTAACTCTCCCCTCCTCCCCACAGACCTGATTAAAAAATGACTTCACTTCAGCTGCTTTAAACCCTGGTAGGGCAAAAACAGTAAGAAGGCAAGACACGACATGGGCACCTGCCTTCTCTCTGTTCAAGACAAAGGCACAGGGGAGGCAAAAGAGTTAAAATTCCCCTTGCTGCAGCAGTGCATTGTGGGGCTCGCTGATGAGAACACTGAACTCTCAGCATTCTGAGCAACCACACAAGAAGCTCAGTTAAAAACAACAACAATTTAGGAATATCAGATCAGATTTATCAATACGGCATACGCCAATAAAACTATACATTGATTTGCGATAAAAGCAATAGACACTTAACTGTATCAAAAATAAAACAGTTCCTATCTTAAAATAAAACATCAATTGAAACACTTCAACGTTTGGAACTATTACATTCAACCTTGCGAAGTGGACTTTGATTGCTATTGAACAAAATTTAGCTACCTGCTTTAACCTCTGAGAGTTCCCTTCCCATAAAAGGTTCTTAATTTTTTCTTCTTCGGATCTGACTGCAGTTTTACTAAGGAGGGGAGAAAGCAGCTTATGGTGATCTTCCACATAGAAGGTACACCTACAGACATGCCCTACAGTCTCCAATTCTCCTGATTTGAACGGACACCCCCATACGGTTCTTAGTAGCTTCTTATACCTTCCTTCCAAAATCGCTGAAGGTAAGGCGGAGCATCTCGCAAGCGTTAACACTTTCCTTTGCTTATTTATCTCTAAATAGGACAGATTTTCCACCGGTGCCAAAATATATCTATTTCTAACTGGGACTTACTTGGGAATATACAGCGTTTAAATGTTTTTAAACAAAAAAACTGAATTTTAGAAGTTGGGGGATTCTTCCTCACACCCCTTTTTATTTAGCTCTACTGCAAATCAACATCCCTTTAGGCCATAAAGCAAGCTGAAGAGAGAGGGCGAAAGAAAGAAAGAAAGAAAGAAAGAAAGAAAGAAAGAAAGAAAGAAAGAAAGAAAGAAAGAAAGAAAGAAAGAAAGAAAGAAAGAAAGAAAGAAAGAAAGAAAGAAATGCTTAGAGAGACTTTTGCTCAGGAAAACAGGACAGGGTCAGAAGCAAAAAAAAACCTTGGGAGAAAGTCTCCACTCCCCCTCCAAACCTGGTTTAAACTAAGCTAGGAAGATACAGAGAAAGATAAGCAGAAAAGAACAGTTATAAACAGAGCTGTTACCTGCCCTTAAGTGTCCTGTGAGCAAAGACCAAAGAAAGGGATAACGTGCATGAAACCTGACGAAGGGAGTTCTGGCAGTCTGCAAGCAGTGATGGACTGGCCCTTTAAATTGCCGGGGAATCCCTGGTGGGCCCCTGCCCTGGAGACCCAGTAGCGAGCAGAGATCCTATGGGGTGGGCAGCGCTACGGGGTCTGCTTGGATTAGACCCGGGCCACGGTGATGACTGCAAGGTGTGGAGGGTCACCCAACGGGATCCTGACAGGCTCATGTTACAGGGAGGTACACAAGACCTTCAACCGCGACAGGAATTCAGGACAGGCATATTGTGAGTTGCAAACAGTCTTGGAGTAAAATGTCCCCTCTCCTTTTCACAGAGCTGTCATGTTTGGAAATGAGCAGCCGAAGGTTTTCGTGGCTGGTAAGCCTGATAAGTAACATCCCATGAAATCTCTATTAATGGAACAGGACGCTTTTTCTTTAAGCAGATGGCAACTCTAAAGAACAATCCAGTCTGTTCCTGTCTGCAAATACACAGAAGAGTTTTAGGCAGAAGAACCTGTCAAAGGCATGAATGTCAGCAAGCGTGGAGAAAGCAATTGTTTACCGCTTACTTGCAGACAAGCAGGAATGGGCTCAAGGAGAGACAGAGTGGTGTGGTGGTTAAGAGCGGTGGTTTGGAGCGGTGGAGTTTGATCTGGATAACTGGGTTTGAGTCCCCTCTCCTCCACATGAGCGGCGGACACTAATCTGGTGAAGTGGATTTTTCCCCCATTCCTCCGCATGAAGCCAGCTGGGTGACCTTGGGCTAGTCACAGCTCTATTAAGAGCTCTCTCAGCCCCACCTACCTCACAGGGTGTCTGTTGAGGGGAGGGGAAGGGAAGGTGATTGTAAGTCGGTTTGATTCTCCCTTAAGTGGCAGAGAGAGTTGGCATATAAAAACCAACTCTTCTTCTTCTTTAAAGGAAGCTACATCAGAACCTCAACCCTAGGAACAATATGTAGCAATATGGAAGCCTCTTCTTTGGACACTTTCGAAGGAATACTGGACAGGTATCAGGCAGCGCAGTATGGATCGGGAGAGGGACAGTTTTGCACTCGATGGCTGGAGGGATCTCCCTTCTCTCCCGCTATATGCCCCAAAGAGTGCTTTGCTCTGCTGGAGAAAATCTGCTGGTGATCCTTGGCCCAAAGGACGTCCAGCTGTCCACAGCCAGAGCTTTTTTGGCTCTGGCCCTGACCTGGTGGAACACCCTGACAAATGAAATCCGGGCCCAGAGGGGCTTTCAGTTCTGCAGGACCTGTAAGACAGTTGTTTCACCGGGCATATGGTTGAGGACAGCAATGGTTTTCATTTTGCTGGCCTCCCTTCTCTTCCTTCCCCCGCCTTTCCTTCTACTTCTGAAAACGTTTATCAATTGTTCTCTCTCTGTGTGGGTGGATAAATGTTGCTGTTTATGAGTTAAGGACATTGTTAATTCTAATTGATGCTGTAGATTTAGATGATATATTGTATTGGTTTTAATTGTAAAATGCTGCTGTAAGCCGCTTTGAGCCTGACTTGTCAGGACAGAGCAGCCTAAAAATCAAATAAATTATTATTATTCTAATAATCTGTACTGTAGCATCACCCTCTTCCCACACAGACCTGCTGGAGCACCAAGATCCTCACCGGAGGTCCTTCTCAAGTATACCCTTCACAATCTAAAGCAACCGGTTGGCTTAAAGAAAGGCCCTTTTCTGTAATGGGCTGTGGTTCCGGGAATTCTCTCCCAAGAGAAGCCCACCTGGTCCCATCTACACTGTCCCTATTCAACAGTCCTTTTCGTGATATAAAGAAGCCCACAGGATCCACCTGATTTACCTTTAGGGTCCACCTGGGCCAGATAAGTCAAACTGCAACTGTCGCTCCCAGTCGGTTGCACCAAGTACCCAGCCCAGAGCGAAACGGCCCGCACCAGGTCCTTGCGTGGAGGGTATTTCTGTAGAGGAGAAGCCAGACAATCAGCTATCAGACTCCGTTCTGATCTGGAGGCAGGAGGCGGCATGGGACAGACCGCTCCTCAGGCCAACAAGCTGGCATCTTGGACCAGGATCCAATGGTGAGCCTCCAACCTTTACCATCCGTGGGATCACACAAACACACCATCAGCAGGATCACTGTCCTCAGTGGCCAATCCCACCCACCCAGGAAGGTGGCCGTATTTTGCCACAGGTTGCTTTCTCCACAGGAATTCTGGGAATTGTTAAATCCTCTCCCAACGCCTAAGCCACCCATCCACTCCACCCCCTGCCACCTCTCTTGTCCACCCACCGGGTGCTTGACAGAGAAGTTGACGATCACGTAAGACTTATCCAGGACATACCAGGACCTCAGCGTCACCACATCCCGGTTCTTCAAGGGCTTTGGGCACTTCCCTAGCCAAGAAGGAAAGAAAAACGACTCAGTATCACTCCAAGACATCAGAATTAACGTGAAAGGAGAGCATTCCAGTGCTGGCGGTTGTGGCTCTTCTGGCGACCAAGCGCAAGGTGTCTGTTCTGTCATGACAGTTTTTGATGCCTAGGGTTCTATCAGCCAGAACCTTCTTTTTCACCTACAGCTATACATCTTTCTCACTATCCCAAAAGCCCAAGAGTCTTCAGGGCGCAGGAAGCCATCAGAACAATCCCAATACATGCTTAGTCAGGAGTAAAAAGGTAAAAGTCAACTGTGCTAACACCGGGTCATTCCTGACCCATGGGGTGACATCACATCCTGACGTTTCCTAGGCAGACTTTGTTTGCAGGGTGGTTTGCCAGTGCCTTCCCCAGTCATCTTCCCTTTACCCCTAGCAAGCTGGGTCCTCATTTCACCGACCTCGGAAGGATGGAAGGCTGAGTCAACCTTGAGCCGGCTACCTGAAACCGACTCCCGTCGGGATCGAACTCAGGTCATGAGCAGAGCTTTTGACTGCAGTACTGCAGCTTAACACTGCGCCATGGGGCTTCTACTTAGTCAGGAATAAGCCCTACTTAATTCAGCTATCTGTCATTTGCGCAACTGCTCAGAGAAACAAATTCAAAATAAAGCCCACCGAGCCTGTGTAAATCCAGCATTAAAGGATTACCTGCTCCCACACAAACCCACCTGGGTCTTTAAAACCTTCTGCTGATCCCAGGTGACAACCCTCCACCTTCAGAAATGTGGGAGGCAGCTACCCAAAACAGGGCCTTTTCTGAGGTGGCACCCAGACAAATTCCCACCCCATGACATGTTCATCAGGTGTGGGAATTAGGGTGCTTTCCTTTATTTATCTAGGACAGGGGTGGGGAACCGGGGGCCGTTTAAGGCCCGCAAAATCATTTGGTCTGGCCCTTCGTGGGTTCTGGCAGATCTCTAGCTCAGAAAGAACTAAGACTGGTGATCCGCCCCGCGGACATGAGTAGCCTCTATTCAAGGCAGATGTGAGTTTGTTTTGCTGAGAAAAGGAACCTCCCCACCCCCTTGCAGAAGAGTCATTAGCTATGGAGCTGCTAGGACCGCCCAAGAAACTGTGTTAACCCTTTCCCACCCAGGCCATGGAGAAACGTATTCCCTCTGTACTACACCAGGTGGGTGAGTGTGCCACTGGTTGGATGCCTGCTTGCTTGCCTGCGCTGGGGGGGGGTGTCATCTGGGGCAGCTGCCTGCTTGAGGCTTGGTAGGCTAATTTTTAAATTGATAATTTTGTATGGCCAGCAAATGATGTTATAAATATCCAAATGGCCCCTGGCGGAAAAAAGGTTCCCCACCCATGATCTAGGACGTTGGGGCCCTTTTCTACTGGCAGTGAGACTTTCTTTTGTTCTGATTTCAGAGTAATAGTTTGTTACAGATTTTTTAAAAATGAATTATGGAAAGGAAATCCTTTTTAAAAACCAAAGACACCCCCCCCCCAAACTACACGTTAACTGGTCAGATAACCATTTCATTTATTCGTGTGAAATATTTCTATGCTGCTTTCTTGCTGTGTTCAGTGATTTAACAAAATAAGCATGAAATCAAACATACAATTAAACCCCAATCAATGAAACCACCCATGGAACACAATAAACCAATTTCAGCATCACATACTAGGTAGAATAAAAATATCTTTCATTCTTTGCAGAAGCTCACACGGGAGGTAGCTTTCTACACTTCTTCTGGAAGATGATTCCAGAAACCCCTTTTTAAAAAGGTCTGGTCCTAATTGCCATCATCCTCACTTGAAAGAAAGAGGGCACCAGCTTAGCCCGGACTGCGTTCCTAGTCTGGCAAACCCTAACCCAGGCACTTCTCCGATTGCAGCTCAAGCTCTTCACCTAGCTATGCCTCCTCTTCCTTCCCTACACCGGGGTGGGGGGGATCGGGGCCATCCTCCTGGCCCACCTTCACTTACATGAATAGTAGCCCACGTCGGCATTGTTGGTGATGCGAGCGATGTCGTGGGTGTCAATGACGTTGGAATCCCATTTCCGGCGGTAGTCTGCATCGTGGAGCACATCGTACACCGTTGCTGCCGACACCCCTGGCATGTCCACACGGCACTGTGGAGAGAAGAAGAACGCTGGCGTTGTCAAGGCCCCGATCCACTGGGCAAGCATCCTCATACAGAGCGGCTGAACGGGGCTGAAGAGCGAGAAGAAACTTCTGAAAGGCGGGGAGGAAGGGTTAGTTCTACCAACTGAACCACTCGAAGAGGATCAGATTCTCTCTCTTGTCGGGAAAGTTCTGCCACAAAATGTACCAAGAAAGCAGCTCCCCTCGGCCAGCCTGCCATGGCAAAAGCTGGAGGACCAAATGTCCCCACTGGAAAAAGAACAAAACCCCCAACCCAAAGTATAAAAGCCGCTCTGAGCCTGGCTTTGGCTGGGAAGAGCGGGACAACAAATTGAAATAATAAATAAAATAATAAGAAGAGTGGGTGCCGATTTTCTCTACCTTTTAAGAATTAGACTAGCTTACAATCTCCTTCCTCTCCCTACGACAAACACCCTGTGAGATGAGGATGAGAGAGTTCAGAGATAACAGTGACTAGCCCAAGGTCACCCAGCTGGCTTCATGAGGAGCAAGTGGGGAATCAAACTCCGTTCTCCAGATTAGAGTCCACCGCTCTTAACCACTACACCACACTTAAGACAGGTAAAGAGGGCAGCCTCTGTCGAGGAAGGCAATGGCACACCACTTCTGCTTCTCCCTTGCCTCGAAAGCCCCTTTCTGGGGTCGCCCTAAGTCGGCTGTGACTTGACAGCACTTTGCACACACACAACCTATCAGGGCCAGGCTTGCGCCTGGCAACAATCACTCGGTGACTTGATACTACCCGATTTGCATGACCTAACTAGCCTCGCTGATTGCAACTGTTCAAGAGCAGCTACTGGATGAAAGCCAGTGTGGTGTAGTGGTTAGAGCTTCACAGTAGGATCTGGAAGACCCAGGTTCAAATCCCCATCTTGCTGTAAAACCTGAATGGGTAATTTTGGACCAGTCACATGCTTTCAGCCTAACCTACCTCACAGGGTTAAAAGGATAAGAGGATAAAAAGGAGGAGAATAACGTAGACTGCTTTGGTTCCCACTGTGAAGACAGGTGGGTATAAATGCAGTAAATACATGATAAATATAGCTGAAAATGGGAGGCAGATAAAAGGTAGGTTGGTGAATGGCTGAGAAGCGAATGAGGCAAGGAAAGGGAAGAGAATATGGGGTTGCATCTTTGCATCCAGTCTTTGCATCTATCCGCTCTCTCTCCCTGAGCCAGGCTGAATTGCTAGAACATTCAAAGTGCAGCCAGCTCTCCCAAGAAATGCTATGTAATGAGCATGCTCCTGATTTGCCAAAGGCTTTCTTTTTGGGGAGGCTGGGGTGGGATTTGCCATCCCCTCCGCATTGCTCTTAGGGACTGATTTGGTCTTTCTGTTGCTATCTGTGTGGGGTTTTGAGTATAATAAATAACAGATTTAAATAACTGGTTCTTTCCCACCCCATGAATAAAAGTAATTATTACTGTACTTGATCTATAGCAGTAAATAAAAGAAGTTTGACCATCAATTGGCTGCCCATAGATTCGCTCAGGGCTTACTTTACTATCCTTTAGGTGTTAGGCCAAAACATTTCTCCTTGCCCTTTAAACTAAGGGGTCCCATCATTTTTAGCTGTTTTATGGTCTCCTCCTAGGCTGACGAATGGATAATCAACATAGAGCAGTTGGAAATTATCTTGGTTGCCAAGTTGTCATTATTTGTCTGATTTTATTGATTTTGTTTTAGTTCTTTTTATGGGTATGATTTGTTTTGATTGTTCTTTGCTTAGTCCAGTTTTATTTTCTCGAGCAGGTCTGGAGAGACAACATACAAGTCTTCTAAATAAATAAACAATAGTTTGAACTAGTTTTAATAAAGTAGCCGCAGGTACCAATTAGCTATGTTATGCTAATTGATTAGGATGTAAATGCTGCCCAGGCTGAAACGTCCTCTCAGCTGAGGGAAGCTGAGTAACTTTGGGCCAGTCACTCTCTAACACCGCAGGGTTGTTGGGAGGATAAAATGGGAGGGGGGGTCACGTGCCTCCTTGGTGGAAGATAACTCAAGTAAACTAACAACCCTGTGAGGTAGAATTTAGTTTGTGGAGAATAGCACCCAAAAAGCAAATTGGCCTGACCAGAGCACTGTAAAAGATGAGAAAATGCCCTCCTTGGTGGAAGGGTGGGAGATAACTCAAGTTAACCAACAACCCTGTGAAGTAGAATTTAGGTTGTGGGGAATAGTGCCCAAAAGGCAAACTGCCCTGACCAGATGAGAAAATGCCTTGTGTCATGTGCAGGTGCTTAACAATTCCTTAGATCACGCATGAAAATAATACTATCCTCTAAATAATATCCTCTAAAATACTATCTATTTTTCAGTCTGGACATATATCATCACAACTTTAACTAACACAATATGATGTCTTCTAGCATAGATGTTCCTCTCTTGGCTTTGTTGACACAGTTCACTGTGTCCGGTCTCCCATTCTGTTCAAAAGTACAAAACAAGCAGCGCTCATAACTTTCATCCTTTGTCTCTGACTGAGTCGGGAAGGCTTGGGTGCTTAGTAAATCATTGATCTATTTTAGCCAGCTTCCTGGTCGGCTAGGAAAAGCATGACTCAGGTCAGTGCCGAAACCGGGAGCAACTCCTGCATTCTCCATTGGCTGGACAACCTTTCGAACCAGAACCCCACGACAAGGAAGTTTCCACAGCGGTGAAGCCCCATGAAATCTGGAAACAACTTGGACCAGAACGTCCAGGATGCGGACATCTTGTGCTTAATTGTTGCCTTGGCAAAATCTGCTGCTGGGTAGCCTAGAGGGCTTCAGTCACCTTTTCTATCATGCCCTTTGTACACATTAAGACAAGCCTTTGTATACATTAAGAGGAGAGTGAGATGAGCAAAGATACACTCAGAGATACTGCAGCAGAAAGGATTGCTGGGTCAGCCTGCCTATATGCAATACACCTTGAGCAAAATACAGGTTGAAATTTGCAAGCTGCAAGGAAGCTGTTGAAAAGCAGGTACATTCACAACACCTGTGAGCTGGGGGGAAGGGCAAAGCCTTGGAACCGGCCCTTCAGCTATCTACTCACCTTCTGTCCTTTTCAGAACCCTAAGCACAGCCTCTTCCTAAGAAACCTCCTTCCCTGTCCCAGAGAGCTGAGCACAAGTCCATGAGCACCCAGTCTCTATGCACTTATTTCACGAGTCCCAGTCTGATAATCCAAGGCATAATTTCAGCCAGAATAGAGTGACCGTGCCAGATCAAGTGATCTCATCCGCCCTGAGTCCCAGTCAGAAAGGCAAACGATAAATAACATAAAATAAAAACACCAATAAATACGCACAGAGGCTAGAGCGCACATTCAAGTGTGGCAGGAGCTCCGCATGCTCTCCTTTCCCAACAGCCACGTTAACGGCATACTAAGGCTTTCAGAGCAGAAATCTGAGACACGCCAGATACCAGCAGGGCCTGCTGAAGTTATTTCGCTGCCCCCACCCCCAGCAATTCTTGGGCTTGAGAACCAACCCACATGCTGGCTCCTCTGTGCCCGAAACAGTGGGAAAGTACATCGCTTTAGAAAGACTGTCAAAAGCATTGTCTAAGTAAGTCTCAGAAAGGCTGCAAAAACACTCAGCTTGGGCTGACAGTTTAAGCCAGTTCCCCCGAGTTTTAATCTCTGAAGACACACAGCAGGCAAAGCTAGGCATTGAAGTCCTTCTGGGGTCAGTGGGAGGATTTAAGAATATGTTCAAGTCTCTCCCACTGAGATTAAACAGAACTTAAAAGTGTTTGTCTTTCTAGGACTGGATCCTCTGCTTGGTATTACGTTTCTATTGTGTGTCCCCCACCCCAAATCGCTATAGCTACTTGGCTCAAGCTCCTGGGAAGAGCTGGGCCAGAAATTCATTTCCCCCTTTATCATTCTTCCTCTTTTGCTCACACACAAATAGCATAGTTGCCAACCTCCAGGTACTAGCTGGAGATCTCCTGCTAATACAACTGATCTCCAGCAGATAGAGATCAGTTCCCTTGGAGAAAATGGCCACTGTGGCAATTGGACTCTATGACTCTGAAGTCCCTCCCCTCCCCAAACCATGCCCCTCTCAGGCTCTGCCGCAAAAACCTCCCGCCGGTGGCAAAGAGGGACCTGGGACCTAAATTAGCAGCAAGTGTGAAAGGTGTTTAGAACTTTAGCCAATGATTCAAGATTTCTCTGCCTTAGGTAGGCGTGTTACATTCATTTGTGTTTAATTCTGTCTAAAAACGTTTCTCCTACAAGTGTAAAACCTACACCAACTAGAACACCCCTTCTATTTTTTTTACCATCCCCATGTTTATCAACATTCACAGGAGCCACAAACCCTATCCAGGCCAAGCCAGGCCATACAGCAGTGAGCTGAACACTTTCTCTGCTCTTAGGAGTCTTAGGGTTGCCAACTCCAGGTTGGGAAAGTCCTGGAAATTTAGTAGTGGATCCTGGGGAGAGACTTCAGTTTCTCCTAAACTCTGACATACCACATAGTCCTCCCCGCCAAAGCAGCCATTTTCTCCAGGGGACTTGATCTCTGTCGTCCTGAGATCAGTCATTCCAGGAGATCTCCCTGGAGGTTTGCAGCCCTACAGATGACTGCACTTCAAGATGGATATCTTAGCCTCCCCCCGCCCCTCATTCAAACCTTTCCCTTATTGTAGAAAAACTGCCTAACAAGAAATAAGCTAGCAGAATTCCTGACTAAGAGGCTCCTGATGGGTGATACTCCACACTTTTCGCTCCCGACCGCCAAATTCTGTGCCATCGCAACCAAAACTCGCAAAAATTAGAGTGGAAAAAAATAACTTTGCTATATTTTTAGAAATATTAAGATGCTAAGTCAATTCTTGTGATTTGTGTTAAAATCTTACATTTTTATCATGCCGTTAAAGGTGACTGAAACGGGGCTTACATTTTAATAGCATTAGACTTTTATCTAATTTTGTAATTTAGATTAATTTTGCAGTTTTATTACATTGGCAACTGCATGCATAACTTTTGGCTGGTCAAACAGACCGTATCGATAAACTTACTTGCCTAACAAGAAAAGGCAGGGCTGAAACTTACTTTCTTCGATGCGGTGGTTTTGGGTCCCCCGTCCCCCCATTATGAGAAGACAGGAGTCACTGGAAAAGACCGTCATGCTAGGAAAAGTGGAGGGCGGCAGGAAAAGAGGGAGACCCAACAAGAGATGGACGGACTCCATCAAGGAAGCCACGGCCCTCCATTTGCAAGACCTGGGCAAGGCTGTCAAAGATAAGTCAGATACAGCTAGAATGTGAATCCATCTGTCTTTAAGCAGAGGAGAGTGAATTCAGACAAGCATTAGTATGTCAATGTTAACCGTATGTCAATGTGAATAGCAGGCGTGATGGGATTAGGTGTGGCATGCAGAAAAGTCTGTGATGTCCAGGGGAGAGATGGGTGTGGAGACATCAGCCTTGGTCACAAGCCACGAATGCAAGGTCTTTATTCAGCCCAGGTCAATGCATTGACTTTAGTTTGAATATCAACTGTAATTCAGCAGTGTCTCTTTCCAGTCTCCCTTTGAAATTCCTTTGTAAGAGAACTGGAATTTCAAAGGGAGACTGGAAAGAGACACTGCTGAATTACAGTTGATATTCAAACTAAAGTCAATGCATTGACCTGGGCTGAATAAAGACCTTGCATTCGTGGCTCGTGACCAAGGCTGATGTCTCCACACCCATCTCTCCCCTGGACATCACAGACTTTTCTGCATGCCACACCTAATCCCATCACGCCTGCTATTCACATTGACATACGGTTAACATTGACATACTAATGCTTGTCTGAATTCACTCTCCTCTGCTTAAAGACAGATGGATTCACATTCTAGCTGTATCTGAAGAAGTGAGCTGTGGCCCACGAAAGCTCATACCCTACCAGAAAATAGAAAAGGGCAAGAGTCCAGTAGCACCTTAAAGACTCACAAAAATATTTCCTGGCAGGGTATGAGCTTTCGTGAGCCACAGCTCACTTCTTCAGATACAGCTAGAATGACTTGGAAGAAGTGAGCTGTGGCTCACGAAAGCTCATACCCTGCCAGGAAATATTTTTGTTAGTCTTTAAGGTGCTACTGGACTCTTGCTCTTTTCTACTACTGCAGACAGACTAACATGGCTACCCACTGTGAAAGAGAAGTCACTTTGGAGGACTTTCATTCACAGGGTCGCCATGAGTCGGAAGCGACTTGATGGCACTTCTCTCTCTCTCACATACAAACACACACACACACACACACACACCATGGGGTATAAGATAGATGGTCTAAGTTAGCTTGGGCCAGGGCAAAGTATGAATTGCAAAATTGTAAAATCACGAGGCCACCGTTAGAGCAGAGTGTGGAGAAACGGAATGGTTTCCCATTGGCAAAGGTGTCAGACAAGGATGTATTTTATCTCCCTACCTCTTCAATCAGTGCTAGGAAAAGTTGAAGGCAGCAGGAAAAGAGGGAGACCCAACAAGAGATGGATTAACTCAATAAAGGAAGCCACAGCCTTCAGTTTGCAAGACCTGAGCAAGGCTTAAAGATAGGATGTTGAAGGCAGTAGGAAGGCAGTAGGAAAGTTGAAGGCAGCAGGAAAAGAGGAAGACCCAACAAGAGATGGACGGACTCCATCAAGGAAGCCACAGCCCTCAGTTTGCAAGACCTGAGCAAGGCTGTCAAAGATAGGATATTTTGGAGGACTTTGATTCATAGGGTCGCCATGAGTCGGAAGCGACTTGACGGCACTTCACACACAAACAATGGGACATAGGCTGCATGCATTTTCTTGGGAAGGGATTTCAACAACTAGGGTTTTTATTACTTGAAAAGGGCAAGAGTCCAGTAGCACTGAAGAAGAAGTGAGCCGTGGCTCACGAAAGCTCATACCCTACCAGAAAATATTCTTGTTCGTCTTTAAGGTGCTACTGGGCTCTTGCCCTTTTCTACTACTGGAAAAGACAGCCATGCTAGGAAAAGTGGAGGGCGGCAGGAAAAGAGGGAGACCCAACAAGAGATGGACGGACGACATCAAGGAAGCCACGGCCCTCAGTTTGCAAGACCTGAGCAAGGCTTAAAGATAGGACGTTGAAGGCAGTAGGAAAGTTGAAGGCAGCAGGAAAAGAGGAAGGCCCAACAAGAGATGGATAGACTCAATAAAGGAAGCCACAGCCTTCAATTTGCAAGACCTGAGCAAGGCTGTCAAAGATAGGACATTTTGGAGGACTTTCATTCATAGGGTCGCCATGAGTCGGAAGCGACTTGACGGCACTTCTCTCTCTCTCTCTCTCACACACACACACCCCAGAAACGAACGCCAACCGTCCCCTCCGCCCCCCCCGCCAGCAGCCCAAAGTGGTACAGTCCAGCCCAAGCCGTACCACTCCGGCCTCTCGCGCGCCTGGACGCTTCCACAGCGCTGGGAAAGGGGGGGGGAGAGAGAGAGAGATGAACTGCTCCCCCCTCTCCCCCCTCTCCCCCCCCGCTGACCTTGAGGCGGTGCACGGCGAAGGCCCCCGAGGGCGGCAGCTGCCCCCAGACCGCGACGCCCTCCCGGCTGTAGCGGCACTGCCAGCCCTGCTGCGCCTCGCACTGCGCCCGGAAAGCCCGGAAGGCGTCCTCGTCCGGCAGCCGCACCGGCTCCATGGGGCGAGCCGCGGCGGGGGGGGAGGGGGCGAGTGCGGCCCGCCAAGAGCCCTGCGCCCACCGCCGGCGCGCACCACCTCCCGCCGACCACAGGCGAGTCCCACAGCCCCGCCCCCAGCCCCGCCGGGGGCGGGCGGGGCGAGGAGGCGGCCGACGCCCATTGGCCCGTTCGGCCGGCGGGGGCGGGGGGCGGGGCGGCGCCGGGTTCCAAAGCCAACCGCCCCGCAGGCCGCCGCGTGGCCGGCAGAAGCTGGCGGGAGGGCGGCTGGGGCCGGCTGGCGCCGCGTCCACCCTCGCCCAGCCCGGCCCGGCCCGGCCCAGCGACGCCTTGGGCCCCATCAGCCAATCCACAATTCCTTTGCAGACCGTTAAATAAAGCACATTTGCAGAGTTAAATGTATGTGTCAAGCTGCCGTCAAGTCGCAGCCGCCTTACTACCGGATGAGATAGACTGGATAAATAAAATGTTGGAACTAGCAGAAATGGCTCAACTTACGGCATTAGTAAATCAAAAGGGGAACACAGAATTTGTGGGAGAATGGGAGGCGTGGACCATATGTTGTCAAAATGAACTTAAATTGGGAAGCATTGGAGGTTATGTTTTGCTCTAATTCAATTGATTGAGGTAGAAATATTAAGATCAAAGGTTTAGGTTTTAAGAAATGTAATTTGATTAATGTATGGAATATTGTATTGAATTAGAAACTAAATGCAAAGGGGACAATAAAGTTATCAAAAAGCTAGAGGAGGAGAGGGGAAGTCAACTTAAACATATGAACTAATTAGTTATATAGAATAGAGAAATATTGTTTATATTATATAATTATCTTAATGAATGATGGAAACTACTGTACTATAAAAAACAATAAAAAAATGTTATAAAAAAAGTCACAGCTGACCTATAGCGACCCCTTTTGGGGTTTTCATGGCAAGAGACTAACAGAGGTGGTTTGCCAGGGCCTCCCTCTGCACGGTATAGTATAGGATAAATACAAATACGGTTGCCAGGTTCCTCTTCACCACCGGCGGGAGGTTTTTGGGGTGGAGCCTGAGGAGGGCGGGGGTTAGGGAGGGACTTCAATGCCGTAGAGTCCAATGGCCAAAGCGGCCATTTTTCTCCAGGGGAACTGATCTTGATCGGCTGGAGGTCAGTATAGCAGGAGATCTCCAGCTACTACCTGGGGGTTGGCAACCCTAAATACAAAATAGATTTGCTAAATAAGCATGTGGACAGGAATGAGCCTGTGGATATTGTGTATTTGGATTTCCAAAAAGCTTTTGACAAAAGTCCCCCACCGAAGACTGCTAAGCAAACTTCATAGTCACGGGATAAGAGGGCAAGTCCTCTTATGGATTGAGAGCTGGCTGAAAAACAGGAAGCCGAGAGTAGGAATCAATGGTCAGTTCTCACAATGGCGGGATGTGAGCAGTGGGGTGCCTCAGGGATCTGTGTTGGGACCGGTGCTTTTCAACCTGTTCATCAATGACCTGGAGTTGGGGTCAAACCAGAGGCGGATCTACTGTGAAACTAATCCCGGAGGGGCCCCCTGAAGCAAAATTTTTAATGAGTTAATTTCTCAACAAAATCAATGGAGTTTTTAAAGTGATAGAATCATAAGCCAATGGGTTAAAGTACTTAATACTGACTTTAGAATATGCTCTAATACCCATTTCATGTGGCCTCAAAGTGTCCCTGTAATTGGTTAAATTTCAAAATTTTCTCAGGGGCTTGCAGGGCCCGAACCCCCAGCTGTATGGGTTCACTGAGCTCGCCAGAATCCATTCAGCGCCTACATTTTGGCAGCTGGATTATCAGATCCTTTGTTGGTGCATGGCTTAATAGTTCTGTAGTTTTATTTCATCGCTGTATGGCCCATTTTCAAGCACTCCACCCCACCATCCTGTTCTCCACCATTTGAACCTTGAGGTCCTTGCAAGGGCAGCAAGGCCTTTTGGACCTTGTTGGATGTTGCCCTATTGTTGATGGTTGCAAAGGGGCCCCCATAACAGTTCAAGCTTCAGTGCCCCAAAAATGTAGGTCTGCCACAGGGTCAAACAGTAAAGTAGCCAAGTTTGCAGATGACACCAAATTATTTAGGGTGGTTAAAACAAAATCGGACTGTGAAGAGCTCCAGAAGGATCTCTGCCTACTGGAAGAATGGGCATTAAAATGGCAAATGAGATTCAATGTAAGTGTAAAGTGATGCATATTGGGGCAAAAAAATCCCAACTTCACATATAAACTGATGGGATCTGTGCTGGCAGCGACAGACCAAGAAAGGGATCTTGGGGTGGTAGTGGATAGCTCAATGAAGATGTCAACCCAGTGTGCGGCTGCTGTAAAAAAGGCAAATTCCAAGCAGGCCATAATTAGACGAGGAATAGAGAATAAAACTGCTGATATCATGCTGCCCTTGTACAAATCTATGGTGAGACCACACTTGGAATACTGTGTACAGTTCTGGTCACCACACCTAAAAAAGGATATTACAGAGCTTGAGAAGGTGCAAAAAAGAGCAACCAAAATGATTAGGGGACTAGAGCAACTGTCCTACAGGGAGCGGTTAAGAGGCTTAGGGCTGTTTAGCTTGGAAAGAAGACGGCTGAGGGGAGACATGATAGATGTCTATAAAATTATGCACGGTATGGAGAGAATGGACAGGGAGAAGTTTTTCTCCCTCTCCCATAATACTAGAACACGGGGTCATCTACTAAAGCTGGAGGGTGAGAGATTCAAAACAGATAAAAGTATTTTTTCACACAACACATAGTTACATTGTGGAACTCCCTGCCCCAGGATGTGGTGATGGCTGCCAGCTTGGAAGGCTTTAAGAGGGGAGTGGACATATTCATGGAGGAGAGGGGTATTCATGGCTGTTAGTTAGAATGGATACTAGTCATGCTGCATACCTATTCTCTCTAGTATCAGAGGAGCATGCCTATTATTTTGGGTGCGGTGGAACCCAGGCAGGATGGTGCTGCTGCAGTCGTCTTGTCTGTGGGCTTCCTAGAGGCACCTGGTTGGCCACTGTGTGAACAGACGGCTGGACTTGATGGGCCTTGGTCTGATCCAGCAGGGCCTTTCTTATGTTCTTATTAAAGTGGTAAAATGGTTAAAAATGGCAAGATTATCAAGGTGCATAACTAATGTCGGAACAAATTCTAAATGTGGGTAAAATTAGAAGGCTTGATAATATCCTAAAATTACAGAGACTAAAACTAGAAGGAAAAATAAATATGTATTCAAACTGCAGGATCAAACAGTATTCATTCTCTATTTCCTTAGCTATTGTAGGTTCTTAAACACACTCTGCCTAATTTTAATTGCTATCCAAGCAAACCTGGCCATGCTTCTGAACCATCTATTTTTGGCATCCCACAAGCTGGTTTTTAAGAAAAATCTATGGTGGCTTAACATAAGAAAGGCTATGCTTAGGGTTGCCAGCTTCGGGTTGGGAAATACCTGGAGATTTTGGGTGGGGTTTGTAGAGATTAGAGGGATTTCAATGCCATAGAGCCCAATTGCCAAAGCAGCCATTTTCTCCAGGGGAACCGATCTCTGTCACCTGGAGATCAGTTGTAATAGCGGGAGATCTCCAGCCACCATAATCTCACACATATGTAGAAGAGATCGGGCTTGTCCCCTTCGTAGTCTCAGCTGCATGTAAAAATGGTTGTATAATATTTTTAAAATGTAATTTGTTATAAAATTGTTATTAGTTAAGTTAAATATCGGGGCACTATATTGACATTGAAATGTTATTTTAAAAGTAGAAAATAACTAGTGGCAATTATGAAAATTGCAGGAGAAATGGCAACAAAACGATGTTGAATCAAATGGCAATTTAAGCTCTCCAAAGCGCTTGGGAGTTAACTACGGGTGGCTGATGAAGGATCGTACGGAAACAGGAACAATTTACTAGAGACCTGTACCGCCCTTTTTTGTATTTATTGGATTTGCCAAATTTATTATCTTTGTATTGTAATTTATTTTTACTGTAATAGCAAACTGATCATGTGACTTAGCAATGATCAAATCATATTGAGTTGCCGCAGCTAACACAATTGTATTATAAGGTTATGCTGCAAGCTTATGTAAGAGCCATATCGTAAAGTACACGAAATGTATTAAAAGAATATAACAAAAAGAAAAGTTTAAACAGTGCTCTGATTGTATTCATTGTTTTTTTATTATTAGCCATAGCAGCTGTTGACATTGCTTTATCTCCATGATATTTACAGCTGTTTGTTTGATTATATTGGACCACCTGGAAGTTGGCAATCCTAGCCCTACTGGATCAGACCAAGGCCTATCAAATCCAGCAGTCTGCTCACACAGTGGCCAACCTGGTGCCTCTAGGAAGCCCCCAAACAAGATGACTGCAGCAGCATTGTCCTGCCTGCGTTCCACAGCACCTAATATAATAGGCATGCTCCTCTGATCCTGGAGAGAACAGGTATGCATCATGACTAGTATCCGTTTTTACTAGTAGCCATGAACAGCCCTCTCCTCCATGAACATGTCCACTCCTTCTCAAAGCACTCCCCTGTGTGCTTATACAGTTTTTTTCTACATCTCTCTCCGCCCCCCCCCCAACTGCAGGGGCTCTTCTGTGTCCGGTTCCACTCCGCAGTTTCCCACTGCAGGCTTTAGTACGGTCTTCCTCATAGGGGGTTGGGGGACAAGGAGGTTTCTCACATTTGGCACCACTTACCCTCTGCCACACTATTCTCCCCCACCCCCTATCTGTGGACTTTTTATTATTTTTGCTGGCGGATGTGTATCTCTATAGTGGTAACATAAACCACTGATTTTATTTAAAAACCCCACAGGAGGCAGATTGGGTAGGGTGGCAGGTGTGAGGGGAAAGAACTGGGGAGCCTGTCCCCAGCAGAAGCAACGTTGCTGTTGTAGTCAGCAGTTGGCAGCTCCCATCTGAATAGATTTTAATCTCACACATTCATATGTAGAAGGGATCAGGCTTGTCCCCTTCATATACTCAGCTGCATGTCTGCGGCAAGCCCAAGTCTAGGATATTTTTTGCCACCATTCCTCCAAGGCAATGCAAAAGACTAGAGGTTCCCAAACTGTCCTCCAAGGAGCACTTGGTGCTCCACAAAACATCTCCTAGGGCTCCATGAAGAGAGTGGAAAGAAAAATACTACTGTCATTCGGTTTAGTATATAGGTGTGTTAAGTGCCGTCAAGTTGCTTCTGACTCATGGAGACCCTATGAATCCGTGTCCTCCGAAATGTCCTGTCTTTGACAACCTTGCTCAGATCTTGCAAATTGAGGGCTGTGGCTTCCTTGATAGAGTCCATCCATCTCTTGTTGGGTCTTCTTCTTTTCCTGCTGCCCTCAACTTTTCCTAGCATGGCTGTCTTTTCCAGTGACTCGTCTTCTCATAATGTGACCAAAATACGATAGCTTCAGTTTAGTCGTTTTAGCTTCTAGGGTCAGTTCAGGCTTGATCTAGAACCCACTGATTTGTTTTTTTGGCAGTCCAGGGTATCCGTAACACTCTCCTCCAACACCACATTTCAAAGGAATCTTTCTTCCTGTCCACTTTCTTCAATGTCCAGGTGCTGGGTGAAAATTAGTGCTCCATGATAAATTTATCTCCTGAAAAGTGCTCCATGACTCAAAAAGTTTGGGAACCTCTACAATAGACAACATATTCTCTGCAGATAGGGCGGGAGCCTGTGTTTGCAGCCTGCACGCATGCAGGGCCCACCAAAAACAATTGGCTGTACCCTTTAGGTTGCCCTGCAGCTCTTGTAACAAAGTTGTGTCAGTTGATGCAAGGCGACTGAGCTTTGGTTTAAATGTGATGCTGCCTGGTCAAGAGATCTAACTTGTGTGATCTTTCACCCCTCCAGCATCCTGTTTGAAACTGGATCCATTGCTACTTTTGCTTGCACATTGAGGATGCCAGCGCTCCCTAGCCAGCCAGGCACTGTGCACTGGGCTACACACAGCAGCATCACAGTTGCAACCAGGCGCTGCACCATCTCACAGGCGATCTCTTCTTGCCTGCCAACGTTATGGTTAAATAAGCCGTCATGAATCATACACTCCCACTCTGATCAGAGGCACTGCAGGAGTCTATTACCACAGTGGCTCATTCAGAGACAAGTCACCAGGTGCGTACTATGCAAAATTTGTGCAAATGTTTCATCACTCCTTAACAGAAACCAGACCACAAGACACTATCATGGCTACCTTTCCTTTCCCCCTTGGAAGCTCCTTGGTTCATAAATCTTGAGCAGCATAGCTATCACAGTTACGGCATAATTATCATCGTTACTGCCAGCACTTCAGAGGTCAAAACAATTCTACTGTACTTTAAGTGCATTTTTTACAAGTTCTTTTGTAGGTGTCTCTTATGGGGCAACATAAGACATCTGCTTCTTGCTTTCATAAAAGGAGCACCGCGCTAGATAACGACAGGCTGTGAGTTTTGTAACGAAGCCTGGGCTGTGAGCATAATCACAATGTGAGAATCTAGTTTCTCTGTCTCGCCACAGAAACTTCCCAGACTAATGGGATGAAAACAAAAGAGTGCCATGTGAACTCCCTGGCTTCAAGTCCTGCTAAAAAACTAAGCAAGAGGGACAAAGCTGAGGGCAGGTTAAACCAGTCGCTCTGGCAGAGCTATACCAGTTGCTTGCCTAGACAAAGTGCAAACCCACACGTTAAAAGTGTTTATAGCAAGAGCCACACCCTTCTGGAACAGCAGCTAAGATAGGGGGAAAAACACCCACAAAAGAAATCTTTAGGTACAGGTAGCATTAGAGGTCTTGTTAGAGTGGGGAACAAGGAGCAATTATTTGCGGCGATGCAGGTTACAGTTTCACAGAACGCTGAGAGCAGACCAGGGCGACTTGCTGAAGCCATCATGTGGCCTGTCGGAGGGATGTTGGTCACCCTGACTCCCCCCTTCCCCACACCATTCTAGTTAGGAAATCAGCACAACCACCAGCATGCAGCAAGGTGAATCAATACACCTGCCAGCTGAGAAAGCCACAAACATTTCCCACAACCAATTTGGCAATTATGCTTTTACTTGCAAAATTCACATTTTTGTGGTGAGACTCTTGAAGTGGATGTTGTCTTATATTCTGCAGAGAAATCCCATCTACGAGGCCTCTCTTTTTGAGAATACCAGAATTCACAATTGGGTGGGAAAGCGCAGCTAGAATCTGGACCAAAACATTGCAATGAGACACTAGAAAAAGGCAATGCACTTTACCGCATCATATCCAGAATTTGGAAGAACATACACAGCCCAGGATGAGAAGTGTGGCATTTAAATGTTGAGCACAGAGGTCAGGGTCTTGGGGAACCCACTGCTCATTAAAAACTGTAATGAAGTTTCTAGCCTTTATCACTGTAAATATAGGACTTACAAACACATGGCCCTTTCTAATGCAGAAGAGGTGAATGTGGGATAAAGCATCTGGTGGTGTTCAGAGGGTAGGGCCTTCCTGTTTTGCATTCGTTTTGATTACTAGCATTACACAAAGTAAGACCCAAAATAAAACCCAAATACCAGGATTTCCCCAGCTTATAGAAATCACAGAAGATTTTCCTGGCACAGCGTCTGTTCCCCCACCCCCTACATGCCACTAAAAGTACTTTCCCTCATAAGGAAGATCTGTAGATAAGACGAGCCCAGCAGTCCTTTCCCAACAAAATCCCACCAAAGCAACAGAATTGTGGTGAAATTAACTTTATTTAGTGTGATACACAGCTGTAATCTGACAGTCAATATTCATATATTAAGAGTCACTTACTTGGCTAACAGCTAGGAGACGGCAGTGCCAGAGACACACACTCAAATATTATACACATCCACAGAGAAGGCAGCGGAAACGTGAACCGTGCTGCTCACCAGATTTTTCTCCCTGCCTGCCCAACCGCCCCCCCATCCCTCCCCACCAACATTTACTTTTTAAAACCCTATTCTCTGGAAAAGAAACACGTGGTGTTCTCTTCAAGACACACTGGAAACAACAGCAGTGGCAGGATCGGGCTGCCAGTGAGAAAGGGGACGGTGCACAGGTGGACCGCAGAGAAAAAAGAAACAAGACACACTGACAGGAGGTCATGAGCAATTCCCACACAACAGGGAGGATATATACACAGGAGGGAAGGGGGGGGGAGAAGCTGTTTTCAAAACTGACCAGGTCAAGCTTGTAGGACTGCCCACTCTTGATGGAAAGGTTCCCGGAGAGGACAGATCACACAACTTTTGCATATGGGGCGCCTGAGTGCTCAAACATTAAATGGAGGGGGGGAGAGCACCAGACTCCTTGACATCTGGCTTTCAGTGGCCAAGAACAGAGATGTAGGCTGTCTGAGATGGGTTTTTTTCCCCCTAGCTAAAAACATCTGCTTCTCAGCATCCAAGATGCAGCAGAGCTTACTTAATGCTCCAACCCAAGAAGAATCTTAAGCAATGTGAATACTAATTTGGTTTCTGCTATGGGCCTAGCCAGGGCTCAGATTCCTAAAACCATGATGCAGGAGGGTCCACACACGCATCCGTGCAGGCACGATCCCAGCGACCGCAATCCTTCCATCTTTAAACCAAGGGGAAGGGTTACAGGAAGTGGATGGTACTTGAAGAAGCCCCAATGCAGGTGTTCGGTGGTAACCGATGTACATGCAAGCCCCCTAACTACTCCAAAAAGGAAAGAGTACCTAACTTGGCAGGCCAGCAGTAAAAATCAGTATCCCCTAACCATGGAGAAACAAGCAAGACTATGCATATTGGCTTTTTCTCTCTAGCTAACAGGGCTAGAGATTTTGGTGGGGGATACGGACTGTTAACATGTTCAAAGTGCAACCATGGGATCCACAAAGGATCTTTCTCCTCATTCTGCATCATTTATGTTGTGCCTAGCAGTGTTTTGCAGTTGTCAGTGCTTCAATATTAATAAAAAGCCAACAAGTACAGCTCCCACCTCCCAGAGCCGGGGCAGGGATGAAGCTCACTTGTTGAGCTCCTCCCTGCTGCATAGCTGTTACAGGGACACGAGCCTGTAAATTAAGCTTAAAAGCATTATTAAGCTGGAAACAGGGAGAAGGGGGGGAGGGGAATTCATGAGGAAAATAGAAGGAAGCAAACCCTTTGCAGGCCAGCCCTCGGGGAACGGAGGAATGAATCACCCATGAACCTGAGCAGGCAGTAGTCAAGAAAAGAGAACAAATTGGGGGACAGAGATCCAGCTAACATACCTAAAAGGGTGGGGGGCTCCTCTCTCCGCTCTTGGTACAGACATGGGATTTCAAGGGAAACAATTAAGGATGTAGGAGGACAAAGGCAAGACAAGAGCTTTATTCTCTTTTCAGCTCGTCCTTCTGAAAGACTCACCTAGCATGTCAGCATTTCTTGCTCTAGAGCCCGGTATCAGCAGAGCCAAATTTGTAGGTGGGAGAATGAGACACGATTCTTTCCTTTAGTTCAATGGTGACTAAGATATACCCACCCACCGCAGCTGGAGCCAAGGGAAGCATTCTGCTCTTGCCACCCTATAGCCCTCACTCCTTTGCCAGAATCAAGCCATGCCTTATAGTTATGTCTAGACTAGGCGCCAAATTCCTTCCAGTTAAGAGGAGGAGAGTCCCATGCGCACACACACACACAAGAGTGAGGGTTGCCCAAGGCAATTTCAGAACTACAGGATTAGTACACACCTGAGGCTTCAAATTTTTTGGCTTTTGACACATGCAAAATTTTTCCTCAAACCAAACAAAAATGGGGTATTCATCCAAGAAGGGTAATCCAAAGTCACCCATCTCCAAGATCAGTCTGCACATTAACGAAACTTGCATCAGCAGCAAGAAGAGGTATTTGAAAGCATATTCTGTGCTAAACCATAAAATCACTACATAGGGTCCTCTTCCTCTAACAACTTGGATACACAAGTAATTTATACAGAGAAACAGTAGACAGACAAGAATTAAAGTGACCTTCTGTGGTGTATTGATCAAAAACGGAACTAGCTGTGAATTTGCCTAGATTCTGGAAACTGGTCAACAGCAGGTGTGGGAAAAAGATAAGCAGAAAAAACCTTCATACCAAAGCCAGGCTTAGGCCAGGGGAATGCAATGCCAGCTCAGATAAGGGTCCTTTCTATACCCAATTTGGACCCCCCCCCCGCCTCCAGTATGGCTGTTGACAGGACTCCAATCCCCCATTGTAATAAAACGGTAATGGAGTTATGTCTTCCTGTAGCAAGCGTGGAGGTAACTGTAAAGCACTTTGCATATTAAAATTGCCACATAAATGATAAATTATACAAAAATAACAGTCCCGGTATTAATCCCGATCACAACTGCAGCTCTTAGATTTTCCCAGAAAAAGATCTTTTTGAGTGCGGGGAATGAGGCGGGAGGAGAAAGGAGCAAAAGAAATCGAAAAGATAGGAAGTGCAAAAAATATACTTGAGAAGACACTCCTAGTGCTGAGACACTGCTCTCCTCCGCACCCCCGTCTGTCAGTAGGCAGGAACAAGGTTCCCCCACTCCAGCCAGCCCAGCTTTGTCTCTGCTGCCTATTCATATCTGACAGTTAACTGAGCCCCCTTTCAGGAGAAGAGCAGAGAGCCTGCAACTCAAGGCAGCCATCAACTCTGTGGAGGTCTAGGGCCACTTGAAAATGGAAATCTGTAATGCCAGGATAAGAGAATCTGAGCTTCTTTCCATACTCCGTGAAGAACAGACATAAGCCCCAAAGGGGAAGTGAACAAGTGGTAAGGACACCCTGCAGGAAGCCTGCTGCCCAGGAGTACGTCCACGCTGTACAGACCAGCTGCGCCAAGCGGGCAGCTTCTAGATGGGGGAATGAACAGAAAGCAGCAATGAAGTAGGACCCTCCCGCCCCCCCCCAGCTCCGCTCCCTCCCTTTGCTGTAGGCTTATCAGTGTTTTCCTAACTTGGGAAAAGCTCCTCCCTTCTGCATTCATAGGACAACACATCTAGGCGCGCACGCCCAAGGTAGGAAACTGAGAAAAGGGGTGCCATGGCACCAAAGTGCAACAACCAACAAGGGACAGGACACACTTGAGGCTCACACCATGCAGTAGGAGGGGGGCAGCCTGAGCTGTCCACAGAACAAGGGGGGCTCAATCGCACACTAGGCCGGGGTTGGCAGCCCTCAGAAAGTGGTTTCTCTAGTCAATGAAAAAGAGATGCTCTTCGGCAGGGCCAGCCAATCAGGAAAGGGTCGCCAGGGCTGCGGGTCCTTTAGCAGGAGCACCCGCTCTCTGTTACGGGCTGCTCGGGAGGCTTCTCTAGTTTGATGTCGATCACTGGAGACGACGGGTTAAGGAAAGCAACCAGTGCACTGAGAATGTGCCGAAGGGGACCACACAAAGCGCCACACTGCACTGCTGCGCAGAATGAGAAAAGCAGGTCGAAAGGGAAGCTTCGCAAATTACAAGAGAGGTGTCAGGAGAAGGCATCGGGTGGATCAGCCCTCAACCCAAACATCCCTGCTACTCTGTAAGTTTCTTTTCCCCCCATCCTCCACATGACTAGAAACAGCTTGATACATGCAAGCCAGAAAGCCTGTTCGAAGAACTAGAAGGCGATGCAGAAGTAACAAACTATTTCATTCAGGCAGGGTGTAGGATGGAGAGGCCATATAGACAAAAATGGCACCTTGACCAATCCTGGTGGTAGAGGAAAGTGCTGTCAAGTCACAGCTGACTTGTGCTAACCCTGTAGGGTTTTCAAGGCAAGAAATGTTCAGAGGCTCCACATTACATGCACTGTCCCTACTAGGAACAAAAGGGGTTAAACCAGCCTTTTACTTATTGTCTGGGTTAGGGGATCCAGTCAGTGAATGAGGCCAACATGACCATCCCTTACTCATGTCGAAATACGGTGCTTAGCTTCTGAGATCTGACACGATCAGGCTAGCCTGGGCCATCCAGGTCAGGGCAATGCTTACCAGCCCACCCTCAAAACTGCCCTCTTGCAAAGCTATTTGCTACGTGGGTGGAAAAGGAAAGCCCAAACAGTGCAGTGGCGCCTCTGTCAATAGTTCCCTGCAAATCTCCCTGGCAACACACCGCACTTCCTTCTGATCAGACTCAAGCGCTAGAGTTGCTCAGAGTGGTGGCTCCTCTTTTCATTCTGATCAGGAGGAGACGTAGTGAGTGGCCTAGTTAACTCCTGAATAAACTCCTCTGATAAACATGAATCAAATGAGTTGGGAACAATCTATTAGGCAACTACAGAACGTTCTTATCTTTGGCCTTCCTTATCATTTGGTTGCTGGCATAACTCTTTTGACAGCCAGCGTGGTATAGTGCCTAAGAGCGGTGGACTCTAATCTGGAGAACCGGGTTCGAGTCCCCACTCCTCCACATGAGCGGTGGATGCTAATCTGGTGAACTGAGTTGGTTTCCCCACTCCTACACATGAAGCCAGCTGGGTGACCTTGGGCTAGTCACAGCTCTCTTAGAGCTCTCTCCACCCCACCTTCCTCACAAGGTGCCTGTTGTGGGGAGGGAAAGGGAAGGAGAGTGTAAGCCAGTTTGATTCTCCTTAAAAAAGGTAGAGAAAGTCAGCATATAAAAACCAACTCTTTTTCTTCTTCTACAAGTTCTAAGCACACTAAAACCTGGGTCTCAAGACATCACCACCCCAGTTACAGCTAATTACAAATGCACACAAAGGCAATAATCTCTCATTTGATCTACCCAGACACAGCCCTTCCCGTGGAGTGAGGAGGGAGGGCTGGCCTTCATAACCCAACCTTCCACCAAGTGAAAGGAGTTGTCAGCTCGCCAGAAATTATGCCTCAGAGATCTAAGATGTAATCCTGGCATTTGGAGTATCTAACAAAGCAAGATGTTCAGCGTCTACCTCTTGCTGCATGAGGCATGGCTCATAGCAATACTATGATGATTTGAGTAACCTTAAAAAAAAACAACCAACCCTGTTGCCACATTTAGGTCTCTAGCGGAAGCAGTCTGTCCTGTTTTCCTGCTGTTCTAACCCACAGCCTCCAGGAAAGGGACAGAAAGCACGAGGTAAAGGAATCATACAGTCAGCAGAATCAAGTGACTGAGCTTTTCCTGGGCTGTATTTCCTTCATACTGCAGCCCTAATTAAAAAGCCTCCTTGTACAAAGAAGACTAACGTGTCAGGGATTTTAGCTTAGTCTGAAGTCACATGGGAAAGACTCACTCGCTTGGAGGGTCCGGCATTACTCTGCAATGCTTTTCAGCGCTCATCCAGAACTTAACTAAACGCATGCCAAATCGGAGAGGCTAGATCTACAAAAGCTGTGTCTGAACCGGAAAAAACTATGGGATGGATTCCACACCACCAACTGTGAAGTTCTTGCAGAGGTAGAAAGCACAGAAGGGAGGAGAGGGGAGTTTCTCTCCCATTCCCTCTCGTCAACCTAGCCGCATATTTGTGTGACATTCTTTCACGGGGGGGGGGGGGGCTCTCCCAATGCTCAGCATTATCTTTTCAGGGATCCCAAGTGGTGGCCAGAGGGAGGCAGGGAACATCCAACCCAGCAAACTCCCTGCACTGGCAGTTTGTAGAATCCAGCCCAGGCAGCTTGTCCTCAAGGCTGGAATGGTAATAAGAAGTCTAAAGCATTTCATGGATATTACTATAATCTTTACAATCACCCTACGAGGCAGGAGTGTGTTAATCCTAATTGCCATGCAAACAGTGGCTTGGCTAAAGCCACGTAGTGAGTTGATGGCACAGAAGAGGTTTGAACTACGGACTCCCTGACTCACTCCCCAAGACTGTAAACCTCTAACCCACAATAGTTAATGGACTAAACAGCTCAAGTGTTCTCTAAGAGTTGGTAGCGGCATGTCTTCAAACAAATTCCTGCCCGAAGAAGAGTTGGTTTTTATATGCCGACTTTCTCTACCACTTAAGGCAGAATTAAACTGGCTTACAATCTCCTTCCCCTCCCACAACAGACACCCTGTGAGATAGGTGGGGTTTGAGAGAGCGCTTAATAGAACTGTGACTAGCCCAAGGTCCCCCAGCTGGCTTCATGTGGAGCAGTGGGGAAACCAACCCAGTTCACCAGATTAGCATCCGCCGCTCATGTGGGGAATCGAACCCGGTTCTTCAGATCAGAATCCACTGCTCCAAACCACTGCTCTTAACCACTATACCACGCTGGCTCTCCGAGCTTTGCAAAGTGGTAGATAAGGCACAGACTCAGGTTCTAAACTTTAAGGGCAGGTGGACAACTCTCGGTAAAAAGGCTACAGGTAAACCTGCCATACAGGACGCAGGGTAAGACAGGACTTGACAAATTCCAGGTGCCAGGACGACATGGTGTCTGAACATTTCATTGTAGCGCCTCCATCACAATGGGTAGTCATGTTTGTCTGTAGCAGTAGAAAAGAGCAAGAGCCCAGTAGCACCTTGAAGACTAACAAAATTTCTGGCTGGGTATATGCTAATGGACTCTTGCTCTTTTCTATTGTAGCACCTAGTATTTTCATCAGTCATTTATTGTAAGCGCCTCCTGGTGATTCTCAGTTGAAGTATAAAGCTCCTTTAGGGGTCCCCAACTTGTTTGAGCCTGCAGGCACATTTGGAATTTTGACACAACATGGCGGGTGCAGCAACAAAATGGCTGCCACAAAATGGCTGCTGCAGGAGGTGGAGCCAGCCACAAAATGATTGCCACAGCTTAACTTCAGTAACACAGTGCAGATCCTTGTGCTGTGGTAGCAGCTGCTGCCAAAGCAACATTTTAAAAAATCTGGACAGCCAATCAAATCTCCAACAGTCAATCAGAAGCCTTGCTGGTCAAAAGCCCTGCCTGGCCCCATCCACTTCCTAAAAACACTTGACAGGCACCACAAAAGATGTCAGCGGGTGTCATGGCATCTACAGGCACCACGTTGGGGACCCCTAGGTTAGAGGCTAGCTTTTGGTTGTGATGAAAAGCAGAATACCCCATGTTTATACGCGGCTACACTTGTTATAGCCTTGAAAAAATGACAAGCAACTATGAGGAGTTTAGGAACAGGTTTTGTGGTAGCAATAATTAGAAAGCATGGTCATTAAAACATAAACCCTGAAGGCTAAAAAAAAATAAGCCTGGCTCCTAAACCTGAAGAAAATTTATCAAGGCGTGAGGTAAGGATACTGTCGTCTTTGCTTTTCTCGGGAGTGTTGTCCATCCCTGGTAGGGCAGCTGCCACACGGCGGAAAAGCTGAAAGGCAACACGAAAAGGAAGTGAGATCAGAACCGGGCGGGGGGGGGAGAGGGTGTTTGTCAACTCAAGAATATACATGAAAAACAGGTTAACACATACAAACAATGAATGCACAGACGTCAATGCTGAAGTAACTTGCAAAAAGAACAGCTAAATCAGGAATTAAAGCAGCGCCTGGTCTTTTATTAATAGCTCTGTCTGGAAAGATAAATTAATTCATTCCATGTTTTGGAGTTTAATACACGTTTTGGAGTATAATCATTCTAAACTGGTCAAGTCCAAACACACACATTTATGAGAGGGAACGAAAGCTATGTGTGTGTGTGTATGTATGTAAAGTGCTGTCAAGTTGTGGACGAGGCAAGAGACTAACAGAGGTGGTTTGCCATTGCCTTCCTTTTCACAGCAACCCTGGCAAAGCTATACCAAGCAAGAAAGATTCAAAAATTCAGATATGAACCTCTGGGAAGTTTGGCACTCTGTCGTTGAGGGAAGAGTCAGGACTAGGGTTGTGCAAAAAAAAAAATTTCGGTAAATTTCGGGTTTGGGGGTTTTTTGGCTTGATTTTTCCGGTAAACCCGAAATAAGCCGAATACCCATAATGGTAAATATGGGTATTCGGCTTATTTTTGGGTTTCCCAAAAAATTCAGGCCCATTACAGTCAATGGGGATTATTTGCAAAGCTCCTGGGGGGAATTTGGGAGGCAGAGTCCCCAAATTTGCAGTGTGGCTGCAAGGGATTCTCCTTCGACTGTCACCAAAGTTTGGTGAACTTTGGGACAGGGGGTCCAATTTTAAGGGCCTGCAAAGGGGTTGCCCCCATCCTCCAGGCATTTAAATTGCAAGCCAGGCTGTCCATCAGGTTCCAAAGTTCAGCGTTGCCGAGGACTGGCGGAAAGAGGTGATTCCAGGCTGGCGCCTCAAAGTCTGTGCTGCGCCTTCGTTTCTGGGTCGCTTTGCATGATGTTCATGCAAATGAGCTTCCAAACGGAGAAAACCGGCTTAAGTGCAAGAGAAATAAGGCACAGAAAACATTTCTTTTGGTGGCAAATGACATCCTGAGAGCAGTCCTTTATTGTGGTCATGAAAAATCGGATTCCAACAGATGGTCATGGTGCGGGGAAATGATATCGGAGCCAGCCGAAGTCTTGACCAAGACAGCTCATGTTAAGGAGATTGCTCATCCATGCGGGTGAGGGAGTCTTCTTCAGAAGGGCCATGAGCAGCTCACGGAAACTAGTGTTCTCCGGCCTGGGTGAGCCCCGTCTTTAAAGTGCAGATCAGCTAGTTGTCAGTTGGTCAGACTAAGTTGGCTCCGATTACACAACCCCTACCTCAAACTATGGGGCCCTAACAAAACCAGTAAAAAAAATAAAAAGGGGAGAAAGCACAGAACCATGCCGCTGAGCAAAGGCGAATAGCCAAACCCAAAAAGCCAAATATCTATTCAGCTTTTTTGGGAATTGTCTATTCGGCTTCAGCTTTATTCCAAGGTTTTTGCATTCGGTAAGCCCTAAACCCAAAATTTACCAAAATGGCTAATTTCGGGTTTATTTTAGGTTCGGGTTTATCGATATGCACAACCCTAGTCAGAACATACTTCTAACATGGGTGACAAATGCAGATTTCTAAAACACAGAAGGTTCATTTACTTTCCCCCAAATTAAGCAGAACTGCAAGCCACAAACAACAGTGAGCCATGCCAAGTGCTACCTTTCAAGGAAATGGGAATTTTGAAGAAACATATCTGCTTTATTGCCAGCGAGGTGTAGTGGTTAGAGTGCAAGACTAGGACCTAGGAGACCCAAGTTTGAATCCCAGTATGCCATGGAAGTTTCCTGGGTGACTTTGGGATCATTGCACTCAGTATAGCCCACCTCACAGGGTTGCTGTGAGGTTAACATGGGGGATACGCTGGCTGTTGCTCCTGAGTTTGAAAGAGAAGGATAAAGAGAGGTGAAGGAAACCTCCTTTTCAGTCTGAGGCCTGTGGGAGGGTGCACAAGTGCCCCCTGCTGGAAAGGATCTGCCAGAGCTGGGCAGGACTACAATAACCAAGTTCTACACAGAGAACTTGGGTTGTGTCTCACCCTGGAACCAAATCTTTAAAAAAGCCAACAACTAGTTTGGCTCTAAGATTGTGAAAACCCAGGCTCAAATCCACACTTGACATGAAATTCACTAGCAGCGCTATCCTAAGAAGAGTTATACCCTTCTAAGACCATTGACTTCAATGGATTCAAAAGGGTATAATTCTGCTTAGGATGACACTTGTAGGCGACTTCTGGTCATTTGGCCTAACCAACTTCACAGGGTTGTTGTGAAGGTATAATAGAGGAAGCAAGAACTGTGCATGAGGCCCTGAGCACCTTCCTTGAAGGGTAGGATTTTAAGTGGTATGATTTCCAGCAGGAATTACCTACATATTTAATGGTATCTATGTAGCTGTAAGAGTAAAACATCTTTTAAATAAAAGCAGAACTGTATCAAACCCTGTACCAAACATGAAGGCCAATGGAAAGGTATGTTCAAAGCCTCTATCCATTATCGGCAGTGCTAGAAACAAGGAACTCTTGTTCTCATTTACAAAGTTTACATGTGGCCAGAGAGGCTTGGCCCATGGCCTACTGAGAGGGCCCTTGGGGTGGGTATGCACACAACTGGGGCCAGATCACAGAAGGAACGGCAGTAAAAGCTTCTCCAGAAAGCCAGCCCGTAGGTCAGGTGTGGCTGAACACCCATTCATTTGAGCAACGCTGGTTGGCTGCAACTGTAGCTACTGGGAAGAGGGACTAGCGCTTAGGCTGAGGAGTGTCTGGGGAGGGCCCCAGGGGCATGGCTGGCTCCTAGAGAGTCTGACGCTCATGGGCAGCAGACACAGGTCACTAGGCGAAGCGCCGTAGTTGGCCGACCCGTCTACTGGAAGAGAGAGCTGAGACCGGCGAGGCCAAGGGCATGAGCTGGAGAGAGTCAGCAAAGGGAAGGGTGAAGTCAACTGCTTCCTCGAAAAAGAACCGGGAGGCCCAGGAGGGGAGCATGGCAAGGTAACAGCACCAGCAGGCCCTACTGTGTCTGCTGTCCAGGTGTGGTAGAAGAAGAGTTCTTTTTATACCCCGCTTTTTTCTACTGAAAGGAGTCTCAAAGGCTTACAATCACCTTCCCTCCCCCCAACAACAGATACCTTGTGAAATTGATACGGCTGAGAGAGTTCTGAGAGAACGGTGACTGGCCCAAAGCTACCTAGTTGGCTTCATGTGGAGAAGCGGGGAATCAAACCCAGTCCTCCAGATTAGAGCCTGCTGCTCTTTACCACGCTGGCTCTCTTAACTACTACACCATGCTGGTGGAAGGAACACCGGGAAGTTACTCTGTGATTGTCGAAATAAATCCATGTTGCACAGGCTGCCTCTCATTCATAGCTACCTGGGGAAGGATGGAACTGTGCACACTGCCTAGTCTGATCTGAGTCCCCATACTGCAGGCTTTCCATGAGGGTGTGCCCATGCTCACAATATCACTATAATCCCCTTTTTCAAATGAAATTCTTACTGTAGCCTGTTTGTTGGGTTTTTTTTAACAAGACCTTAAGAGTTCTAATTGGATAAGCCAGGGAAAATGTAAAGTTCACCCTTTGGATACAGCACCAGATTACCTGTTTCACATTGTATCCAGTCTTTGCACTAGTCTCGATGAACATCACACTCAGTTCTTTGGCTCTTTGTTCACCTTCTTCTGTAGTAATTTGCCTGAAGAGATAGATGCAAATGGGAGAGAAGGTAACAAGGCACTAGACCTTGGGGACCAGAGTCCATCACTGTTACTCCCAGTTCTCCAAGCCTTCATAAACCGCCATTACCTCAGGTGCAAGGGACCACCTCACAATACAAACTGAGGAGACTAAGTTACTGTAAATATATCAGTGTTTATACTTAGAGGAAAGCCTCCTACAGCTATAGCCAATTAAAACCACAGGTTTTGACCCCCAGAAGCGTTTTCTTAAACAAATCCACAAAGCTGAATACTCTTCTCAAGCTTTCAGTTGCACGTGGAGCAAACAGATCCATGCTAAAGATGAAGTAGTGTTGCTAAGGGAGACAGTATTCCCATTTGTTGTGTGTGTAAACTGCCGCCAAGTCGCAGCCAACTTATGGCGATCCCTGATGGGGTTTTCAAGGCAAGACACGAAAAGAGGTGGTTTGCCAGTGCCTTCCTCTGTATAGCAACACTGGTATTCCTTGGTGGTCTCCCATCCAAATACTAACCAGGGCTGACCTTGCTTAGCTTCTGAGATCTGACGAGATCAGGCTAGGCTGGGCCATCCAGGTCAGGGCATTCCCATTTGTTAGGGGAGAGTAAAAACTGATCTCACAGTAGACTTTATTTGGGAAAACAGATGAGTCACCTGTGCTGTGAATTTTGGTAAGGCAAAAGGTTTCAGTCAAATTTGAACTCAAGACACACATAAGCTGTTAACAGAACAAGTCCCTTTTGACACCCTCTGGAACTTTCTGATTACCTCTGTAACATGGCACTAGCACAATGCAGTTATTTCTGCCTTTGGTTTCAAGAACTGCCTCCAACGGAGGATAGCAGCTGCATAAGAGAGGCACAGGCCTACCTGCTCCTTTCCTGGTGTGCTGCAGCAGCTGAAGGCATTCCTCCAAATTACGCAAAGCCATCCCTTCCACAAGTCAGATTTTCTGGCCTACTGTGTCATACTTCAGATAACTTTTCAGTGAGGCACTACAGCTTGTAGTTCTATTTACATTTCAGGTAATAGTTACTATCATTTTTTTAAGAAGAGCTGGGTCTGTCAACCATCTTCAGAAAGAGGTCCATGTCGTGCATATGGAGACAAGCAGCTGAGAAAATGGACATTCAAGCCGTATAGATTTGACTGTCTAGGAATGGTACAAGGCAGACTGAAAGGTCAGGGCTTCCCCTGCAGATCAAGAGCTTATTTTTGAGATTTGTTCCATGTAGACACATTAGCTCCCTAACTATTCAAGGAGAGCCCTGCTTACCAATAAAAAAACTGCATGAGAAATTGGGAGGCAGGAGGAGAAAAAGCAAGCAAGCTTATGATCCTTAGAGCATGCTGCTGCCTTTGGAGAAGAGGCCACAACCACCTCTCTAGGAATATCAGCCTAACAATGAGGGTCAGTTGTTCCTACAGAATCTTCTTAATTACTCATTGGGAGTAAATAATTATATTAGGTGCTGTGGAACACAGGCAGGATGGTGCTGCTGCAGTCATCTTGTTTGTGGCTTCCTAGAGGCACCTGGTTGGCCACTGTGGGAACAGACTGCTGGACTTGATGGGCCTTGGTCTGATCCAGCAGGGCCTTTCTTATGTTCTTATGGGAGGGGGGCATTCCTGGTAGCAATACTCATACCAAACTGCTGATGGGTCTTTTCGATTGTATTGTGACCCACCCGTTTCACTGCAGAAGAGGACCAGAACAGAGCCCTCTCGCACCGAGCCTTCAGAAAGCTGGCCAGCAAGCTTTCCTGCCCATGTTAGAGAAAAAAAACAACCACCTGCTTTCCACTTCCCCAAATTACCTTTTGTCTGCAAGGTCAGTCTTGTTTCCCACCAGCATGATTATGACATCACTCCCTCTCTCTGTTCGCACATCATCAATCCATTTGGAGGTTTGCTGGAAGGAATTCAGATCTGTAAAGTAAAAAAAAAAACTTCTGACAGAATAGAACTACCTTTTATAAATTCAAATTTCAATACCTTTATTGGCATACCATCAAGCAGTCGATCAAATAAACCATTTTGTAAAAAATGGGCACTTGTATACCTCAAGGACCTTAATGTCTGCCAGCACGATATAGAGCAAGGCCGAGTGGTTTTAGTCGAATGAAACTGAGTTCTGTGCGCTAACCCGCTGTCTCCATACCCAAAACAAATCACTCACTTGTAATGTCATAGACTACCACTGCAATAGTCGAGTCACGGATGTAGCTGGGAATGAGGCTACGGAATCGCTCCTGGCCCGCTGTGTCCCAAAGCTGAAGTCGGACCTGCTGGTACCAGTCCAGGGAGGTACAGAAAGACAAAGACAGAAAAGAGAGAAAACTATCCTTTAGAGAGAAGGCCATTAGAAAGGATTTTATAGCCCTGTAAAGATGAGCCTTGTGGAGCGGAACTCTGAACAATACAGTCAGGTCAAGCAGACAATACAGTGGGGAGGAGAAAAAAACACCCCACAGCATGGAGCTGGAGCCTGTAGATCCACTCTGCTAATGGTGGCACTTTGTGTTGCAAGAGGTTCAAAAAATGGAAAAGCTGCTCCCACGAGGTGGGGGAAGAACCACCAGCAGTGTAACAGAACTATGAGATCTGTCCATGGTGTGTTTTTGCTACCACAGAGCCTCCATCTCCCTAAAGGCTATCAACCCAGACAATGGCATCAATACAGCTAGTTTGTCCAGGGCACCTGACTTCAATCTTTGCATTCTAGAAGACAATGGTAAGTGTCCTGCGGTCACCAATCTGAGCAGGTAAAGATGATTGCCTGTAAGGCTGTGTTCTTCTAAACTCTTCTATAGTATGTTCCTCAATGGAAGTTTTGGGAAAGAATATTGCGGCTGTTCTTCTGCAAAAATAGCATGCGTCTGACTTAAAGAGTCTCACTCAGAGGCTTGTCCCTCCATTAAGTATGACACCAAACAGATTTTCAGAAGGTGTACAGAGGTGACGCTCCGCCCCGGGAAGCACAAGCTGTATTCATTGGATACCTGAGCACCATTCATAAGAGAGAATAGGAATATTCTACATCAACAGTATCCAGTGTAATGAAGCTAATATGCAACGTTTAGAGCAGTGCTCTCGAACTCAAGGAACTCTCATGGCTTACCACAAATTATGCAAAACTGAATTATTCAGGAAGGCTTTTTTACACAGGTAATAAGGCTGTCGGAAGTCGGTTTCAGGTAGCCGGCTCAAGGCTGACTCAGCCTTCCATCCTTCCGAGGTGGGTAAAATGAGTACCCAGCTTGCTGGGGGTAAAGTGTAGGCGGCTGGGGAAGGCAATGGCAAACCACCCTGTAAACAGTCTGCCTAGTAAACGTCTGGATGTGACGTCACCCCATGGGTCAGTAATGACCCGGTGCTTGCATAGGGGACTACCTTTACCTAATACGGCTGTACTGTCATGAAATGGTACAGAAACATTCTTTGGTAAAGGAACAGGGACTGTGGACTGTCAGTTGCTGTAAGTATTCTCCTACTATGTGGTTTCTGTATTGTTCAACATGTCATGTTTAAATGCTTATGCTTTGTTTCAGATCTGCTTGTTTTAGTTTTCCACAATCCAAACCCTATTGCATTGTTTGTTGATGCCCTATATTGTTGATTGCATTGTATTACACTGCATAATCTCCCTTGAGTCTCAGTGAGAAAGGTGAACTATAAATGTCTCCTCTGAGTGACAGCAGTTTTCCTATGAGAACCAAGTCTCCTATGAGACCAAGTCCTATGAGGAAAGGTTGAAGGAGCTGGGTATGTTTAGCCTGAAGAGGAGAAGACTGAGAAGTGATATGATAACCATCTTCAAGTACTTGAAGGGCTGTCATATAGAGGATGGTGTCGAGTTGCTTTCTGTTGCTCCAGAAGGTCGGACCAGAACCAATGGGTTGAAATTAAACCAAAAGAGTTTCCGTCTAGACATTAGGAAGGACTTTCTAACAGAGCAGTTCCTCAGTGGAACAGGCTTCCCCTGGAGGTGGTAAGCTCTCCTTCCCTGGAGGTTTTTAAGAGGTTAGATGGCCATCTGTCAGCCACGCTGATTCTATGACCTTAAGCAGATCATGAGAGGGAGGGCATCTTGGCCATCTTTTGGGCATGAAGTAGGGTCACTGGGGGTGTGGGAGGTAGTTGTGAATTTCCTGCATTGTGCAGGGGTTGGACTAGATGACCCTGGTGGTCCCTTCCAACTCTATCAATCTAGGGTGTCAGGAGGAGTAAGCATTCATGACATTTGTCCTCCCCAAGATCCTTGGTGGGAGGAGAACCTTGGGGAGGGAAAAGCCCTGGCTATCTCAAAGCTAAGGAATTATTCAAAGCTAAGCATACCCCTGTGTGCCTCCCTTTGGTAAGCATAAGCTCAGACTGTGTGGGTGCTGAGACCACCATAACACCAATTTCAGATATAGAAAAAAAAAACACTTTGTAAGCAGTCAGTCAAAGGAAAAGCACAGTTAACTAAAAACATCTGAACAAAAGGAGAAAAACTGAGCATTCAAATGCAACCATTTCCCCTTCATCTAAAGCCTAGCCCCCAAGATGGTAATTAAATAGGTAGGCCTAAATTTCCAGATTGTTGGTTTGGACTTTGTCTTTACCTTTCTCCACCATTTTGTTGGTCTCCTCCACTCTGACCTCATCCCAGGTGTGACTGTGTTCCCTTTCTCACAAATGAGAGATTCTCTATACAGCCCACTTCCCTGCTATCTAGTGGAAAATTAACAGCTAGAGCCTAGCAAGGAACAAGTCTGTTTTTTTTCTGGGCTACCTCTATTGAGAGCCAATGTGATGTAGTGGTTAAGAGCGGTGGACTCTAAACTGGAGAACCGAGTTTGTTTCCCCACTCCTCCACTCAAAGCCTGCTGGGTGACTTTGGGCCAGTCACAGTTCTCTCAGAAATGTCTCAGCCCCTACCTCACAAGGTGCCTGCTTGGGGGTGGGGATTGTAAGCTGCTTTGAGACTTCTTAAAAGACAAAAAGTGGGGTATAAAAACCAACTCTTCGTCTTCTGTTAATGTATGACTTGACATCTTGCTCTTCACAAACTGGAATTTGGAAGAAGAAAAAATCAGTTCTTGACTATCGAAATTTAACATCCACCTTGCAGAGCTGTAAATTTTTACACAGATAGCTGGGGCGAAGTGTTATTTCACCAACCGTGTCCCAAACCACACCAGACTAAGCAGGTCTACAGAGGTTTGCACACTGTTTTTCCCAATCTGGTTGGTCCTAATAAAAGGTATTACAGATTTTGCTCTTGCTTTTGGATTGTGTATGGATTGACACAGCTATTTACGATGTTTTCCCGGACAGATTGTTCACCAGCTACTCAAGATGGCATGCACAGTTCAAAGAAGCAAGGAAGAGTCTTGTTCTCTTGCCACATGCTGCTCAAATGTAGCACACTTCCACTCAGACAAACCCAAAGGATATACCACTGTCATTACCATCTACCACATCATCAAGGAAGCTTTGGGAAAATGTGCAAATTTTTAAAGCATGAGAAAGGTGATCTGGTCCTTTCCTTTATTGCTGGCTTCTCATCTAAAGCTAACAGAGTTTGAACTGGGAAGGAAGGGAGTGGAGCTAAGAGGTAGGAAAGCAGCATGGTTGAAACAGAAGACAGCCAAAGAGGAAGCGAAGCAGGAATGAAAATAACTGAACTATTGATAGCAGCAATACTTGCCCCTCATACTAAGACACTTAAATTGTACTTTACGTTATCTATTTCCCTGATCAAATATTTCTGCTCAGCTACTTTTAATTACTAGGAAAACTCCAAACTTTTAATTTCATTGAAGTGGAAGTCAAACACAATTAATCAAATTCTAACCAATTTGCACTAGAAGGTTTCTGAAAAAGAACCCCGCCTGGCCCGTCGGCAACACAGAAAACAAAGGCATTATGAATCAAATCAACAACCTCCTCCAGAGGACAGGAGACTGACTCTACAAGAAAAACTCCACACATAAAACGTGGATTATTTTCAAAACATTATATTTTTTAATTTGGGGTTGTCAGCTCTGGATGAGATTCTAGAAGGGCACAAACTGGGAAACCATCGTATATTATGGTCTGTTCTTCTCATACACAACTCATTAGGTCTTCCTATGTGAAGTATTAAACCACAGTTCTCCCTCTACCATATCAAGATCTATTTAATACCTATGTCCACCTTATGTATGTTAGCTCTCTAGTTACTCATGGTTAGCCCAACATTGCCAATATATCAATCATTCAGGAAAGAAGAAAAAACTTTCAAAAATGCCTGCACAAGATCTTTGGAGGATTAAAGAGGGAACAAATAATACTCTCACAAGCCAGCCAAAGGTTTGGTATTAATGCTAGCGCAGGATAGTGGTGAATGTTGGACAAGAACCGAGGAGACCTGGATTCAAATTCCCACTGGCCGAGAATTTCAGTGGGTGGCCTAGGCCAGTCACCGTTAACTTACCGCAAAGGATAGTCGCATGGAGAGAACTGGGGGAGGTACAACCCTAACCCTATGTAAAAATGTGATACAGAGTTGCTACTGCACACATTTTAACACCTACAGAATTATCTTTGGGAAAAAAGTGAAGGCCAAAAAAGTTGGGCAACCAGATTTACACCAAAGCAAAAAACAAACAAACAAACATTGAGGACACTTATTCCCAAATTAATTCAACTGCAGGGTGTGAAATCTGACTTTTTGATACACATGAATACAAGAATTCAAGAGGCTGCTGCATATACCTCTACAAAGAAATCTATATGCTGCATGGGAAGCAGGATAATTCTGCCAAGCTATCAAACCTGCAGTCAATGAAGAGCGATGAACAGGATTGATCAAAACAGGTGCATACTGTTTTGTAATGAGAATTTACAGTTCCCAAGGACTCTCTTCTGTATTATAAGCATAATTACGTACCTGTAAATACTGCTAAGATAGATCCCCGTGGCACAGAGTGGTAAGCTACAGTACTGCAATCAAAAGCTCTGCTCACAACCTGAGTTCAATCCTGATGGAAGTCGGTTTCAAGTAGCCGGCTCAAGGTTGACTCAGCCTTCCATCCTTCTGAGGTCAGTAAAATGAGCACCCAGCTTGCTGCTGGGGGTAAAGTGTAGACGACTGGGGAAGGCAATGGCAAACCACCCTGTAAACATAGTCTGCCTAGTAAACGTCTGGATGTGACGTCACCCCATGGGTCAGTAATGACCCGATGCTTCACACTAATCTTTATTTGAGGGTTTTAGTATTTAAAGGTAAATACTAAAACCCTCAAATAAAGATTAGGTGCCCTCCCCTAGCAGCGACAGGTTCTACTAAACTCCATCTGTTTCCTTAGTGAAAGTGACAGGCACAGATCCTCTCCTCCTTTAAGAGCAAGGCCCTCGCAGAGCCTAAGCCCCCATACCTACTTGTAACATCAAAGACAATGACAGCCGCAGCAGAGTCCCGGATGTAGCTGGGAATGAGGCTGCGGAATCTCTCCTGGCCGGCTGTATCCCACAGCTGCAGCCTGATCTGGGAAAACAGAAAGTGTGGGGGAAGGAGGGAGGGAGAAGTAGCGTAGAGGGAAGGAAAGAAAGAGCAGGAAGATGGAAAACAAAATGAAAACAAAAAACAAAACAAAAACGCGAAATAAAAAAGATGCAAACTCTAGGCAAAACAATGCAAGTGTCAAAGGAAAAAAGTTAAATGAAACAAAAATGCAGTGCAAATCAAAAAAAAGGTTTGCCAAAATGTACCTTGTCTCCTCCTCCAACGGTTCCCCTTTAACAGGGCAAATCAGTCATTGGTTCTCTTTACATGCATCTTGATCATCAGAGTTAATCAACCTTTTAAATCAACAAGTTTTACCTACAGTAGGAACAACTGCATACAACAGATCTAGACAACAAGGAGCCCGGAGGCTCAGCCCTTGATGCTATTTTTTCCTAGCATTCTACTGCTTGCTCCACTTACTACACGCTCTGTTCCTACTAGGGAGGGAAGAGGTTACTTCTGTCTGGATTCTGGGACTGTCAGCAGATAAAGCAAATATTGCCATCTTGGTGCTTGAAAGTGCTGTCGAGTCACAGCCAACTTATGGCAACCCTGTAGGTTTTTCAAGGCAAGAAATGGGCATAGGTAGTTTGCCACTGCCTGCCTCTGCATAGAGCCCTGGACTTACCTTGTGGCCTCCCATCCAAGTACTAACCAGGGCCAACCCTGCTTAGCTTCTGAAATCTGACAAGACTGGGCTAGCCTGGGCCATCCAGGTCAGGGCAGTTAAAAAATTTACTGGCTGACTAGGAGCTCAGAGCCTGGCTGATCAGGATTCCAGCCTGAAAGAATTTTTTTTCACTATAATTTAGCCTCCCTCAATCCTGACATAATAAGGGCTTCACCACACTATTGTCGAAGGCTTTCACGGTCAGAGTTCATTGGTTCTTGTAGGTTATCCAGGCTGTGTGACCGTGGTCTTGGTATTTTCTTTCCTGACGTTTCGCCAGCAGCTGTGGCAGGCATCTTCAGAGGAGTAACACTGAAGGACAGTGTTTCTCCATCCTATCAGTGACTCCTTTAATAAATGGCAAGAATACCTTTCCTATGGGAGACTGTTTTTCCTGAGTTTTTTGATTTTTGTTTGGTTTAATGGCCCTTCTGATTTCATTTCTGGAATAGGAGTCACTGATAGGATGGAGAAACTTTTGAAAAAAACATAACCTACAAACAGTGTTTAAACCCACCAAGAAAATACAACAGATGCTACGATCAGCAAAAGACAAAAGAGACCCCCTCACCTCTGCAGAAGTATATCGTATACCTTGCAGTTGTGGACAAGTTTACATCGGGACCACAAAACGAAGCATACAAACAAGGATAAAAGAATATGAAAGATACTGCAGACTTGGCCAACCTGAGAAATCAGCAGTGGCTGAACATGGACTGACACAAACAGGACACAGGGTCTTATTCCAAGACACTGAAAGACTGGACAGTGCTACCAACTATTTTGTCAGATTGCACAGAGAAGCCATTGAAATTCATAAACATCAGTACAACTTTAACAGAAAAGAAGAGAGTTTAAGAATGAATAAGGCTTGGCTTCCTGTCCTGAAAACCTCCAGACTAACAAAGACTACAGTCCACAATAGCCATGCAGATTAGCTTTGGATTTCACACATTAACAGATCACTTCAGGATACAATGGTTCCATATTAACATACCACACCCTCATTAGCACATTATCTTGATTCTTACAGGACAATGATTAGCACATTACCTTTGATACTTTTTGCAGGGCAATGATTCAGCTCAAACCCAACCCCTTTCTGACTATATATTACTCTTCCTACACACTGGACACTGAGAGACACTGTCCTTCAGTGTTACTCCTCTGAAGATGCCTGCCACAGCTGCTGGCGAAACGTCAGGAAAGAAAATACCAAGACCACGGTCACACAGCCCAGATAACCTACAAGAACCAATTTCACCATACTGTTAAGACTGGGAGAGAATGAAAAGTACAGCAGCAGTAGCTGAAACAACCAGGTTGCCAGGGCTAGAACTGCAGGTTTACAACGAAGGCAAAGGTGCCTTCCATTATTACATGAACACTCTGAAGCCATCTTATACTGAATCAGACCCTTGGTGCATCAACGTCAGCACTACCTACTCAGATGGGCACTGGCACTCCAGGATCCCAGGTTGAGGTCTTTCAACATCAACTACTACCTGGTCCTTTTGAGTGGAGATGCTGTGGATCAAATCTGGGACCTTCTGCATGCCAAGCAGATGCTCTACCACTGAGCCATAGCCACTCTATCACTTCTCCATTTCCAGTGCATCAGTCCTTTGCAGAATTACCTCTCTGCAGCTCAGGCAAAGGGATCTCAACTCTGTCAGCCACAGAGCTCTGCAGACTGCTTCAATGACAACAACTGATGCCATTCGTTGAGCTGTATTTCATTATGGCTACTGTCAAGACATTTCAGGAGCTAATGAAGGTGAACGGCAAGGTTCAGATTTAGTAGATGACAGCCTTGTCTTAACTCCGGCAGCCAAAGGCAAAACAATACAAGAGGCACAGCCTAGGTGCTAGACAACACAAACACATTGTGGTTATATTGTACAGTAAAGAGAATGATGGCATTGCAGTCAGTGTTGGGGTCACACCTAAGCAATCCACGTTTGGCTCCTGGCATAGCTATAAAGATCAGACTTAGGACAAATCTCTCTGTAGTCTAAACTTTGACCTTGTAGCTGTGGCACAAATGAGATAAGGACTGCAGATTGCTATCATATGGATTCTCCTCTTTCAACTTTAAAAAAAGCACAATACTACTCATTGTGGACAAGGACAATAATGCTTAGGAATATAGGTCTAATCTATGCAATACACTCACCACAGGGAGCTTTCTATTTCCATGTGAAATATTTGTTCATTTAGACAGGTGACCTGCCATATTGACTTGTTTGCTTGCCACTTCAGCAATCCTCAAAAATCCACTAATACTTTCACATGATCTTTTCAGCCTGTGTCAATTAGAATGCTTGCATTATGCTTCAGGGAAAGAGGCTGTTATGTTAGTATCTGTTGGCAAAGGAGTTCTGAGTGCAATACATATCTCTGGTTGTAACAATCAGGGCAAACATTCTTGCCAAACATCACATCACCAGCCAGGAACGTAGCGAGCTGTATATCATCAAGACCAGGCCATACAAACCACATGGTGGGATTTTTATTTTTGCACACACCAGCGTGGTGTAGTGGTTAGGAGCAGTGGACTCAAATCTGGAGAACTGGGTTTGATTCCCCACTCCTCCACATGAAGTCAGCTGGTGACCTTGGGTTAGTCACAGTTCTCTCCGAACTCTCACAACCCCACCTACCTCACAAGGTGTCTGTTGTGGGGAGAGGAAGGGAAGGAGATTGCAAGTTGGCTTGATTCTCCTTAAAAGGCAGAGAAAGTCAGCATATAAAAACCAACTCTTCTTCTTCTATATCCCAGTGCATTTTAAATGCACCACTGGGCTGCTCCTTGCTAAAGACTATGGTTGACATGGACTGCCATGAGTTTAAAGGACAATGCTGAACACTGAATCAAATACACACACCATTGACTTGTGGAGATTACATCCCTGCCAAATTATGCATATAGATATTCCCACTCACCGTGCGGTCTTCTAGATACATCGTCTTTGAGAGAAAATCAATTCCAATAGTGGCCTGAAAAAACAAGAAAGGAATCCTAAGTAACTATGCACTGTGGTGCACTTCGATTTAAGAGGCATCCGTCCAAGTATTTTAAGTGCTTTAACTGCAAATATTAACTGCACAGATTTAATGAACTACATAAAGGGAAACAAACATGCAATGTCCCCCAAGACAAAGGAAGAGAATGGTTTGATAAAGTTTGCATGCCTTCAGTCAAAATTCTGTAACATTTGGACTCTAGAGATGTTAGCTGGATATTAGCACATCACACCCACTTGAAAGTTAACAAATGTCAGGGGAACTGGACACACCATCATGGTGTGGGGGTGGGGAAGGCATTGCACTTCTGCCCACAAACGGTGGTTTTCAAGCTAGATAGGATTCTGAATGACCGGTGCCTCCTGCCTGTGTTCTTAAGAGCATCCTTCATTAGAAAGTAGGCATCAGTGGATGATGTCAAGTATTTAAGAGATTAATTACTCATTGTCAAGTCAGTGATTTGGAAATGAGGCAGGCCTTCCTAAGAAGCACCAGATGTAGAATTTAAACTTCTAATTGAAGATATTTATAAGCCATCTTTTCCAGCACTCAGTCAAAGAACCAGCACAACAAAAATATAAATTCATCCAGATGTAAAATAAATCAATAATCCAGAATAAAAGTTTTTAAAAAGTGATTACTCCAGACAACCAACTCCATAATTAAAACACCACTGATGCACCTAAATGGAAACCTGAAAAGAAATAATTGAGGCCTCCTACAAGATGACATAAGGAAGCTAGGCTTTCTACAATCTCTTCTGGGATAGGAACTGGTTTTATTTAAATATATAATATTCCGATTTCTCCTTATCTCCTTGGAGATCAATCCTGGGTTCCAAACAGTGGATGTGACTATTGTTGCAAGCCCCTAGTGGCATTACGGAGTGAAAGGAGAGAACAATAAGAATGTCTCCTTGCTATATGTGGTATATAACCCCACTTAGACTAAGTAAAATCCATAAATCAGAAAACGACAGCTGTTGGTACTGTGATAGAAAACAAGCAGATTTTATACACATGTGGTGGAAATGTGAGAGAGCTATATCATTTTGGTCTGAAATAGTGAAATGTCTAACAGTTGGAATGGAGGCTGATATTCCATGTAAACCCAAGATATTCTTGTTAAATTTGGTACCTAGTCTAGCTAAAGATCAACTTTGTATGGTGTTACATATGATAACTGTGGCTAGAACGACCTTTGCCAGTCACTGGAAACAAAAATCAACTCCAAAGATAGAGGAATGGCTGGTTAAAGTTAAAGAAATATGTTTTAATTAAGCTAACAGCATAACAGAAAAACAGATACACAATAAGATTCGGTGCGGTATGGTCACATACAATAAGTAAAATAGAGAATTTCATAAATAAGGGCGGGAAAGAGGAATACGTCGCGCTCAGGTGCGTAATGATGAATATGAAGACATAGAAATAAGCTGTAGCATGGGAGACTTGATCTTATTTTATTATGTGTGTGTGTGTATATATAGTACCGTATTTTTCGCTCCATAGGACGCACTTTCCATAAGACGCACCTAGTTTTTAGAGGAGGAAAACAAGAAAAAAATCTTGTTCTCCTCCTCTAAAAACTTGTTTTATGGAGCGACTGCCGGCTGGGCGCATGTGGGTCGGCGCGAACCAGCGTTCCCCACCCAGACAACCAGCTGGGAGGCAGGCGAGGCCGCACAGAGCCGGCTGGGTGCATGCGCCAGCTCGCTCTGTGCGGCCCCGCCCGCCTCCCAGCTGGCCGTCGGGGCGGGGAATGCTGGCTCGCGCCATCCCGACACGCACACGCCCAGCTGGCATTCGCTCCATAAGACGCACGGACATTTTCCCTCACTTTTGAGGAAAAAAGTGCGTCTTACGGAGCGAAAAATACGGTATTTTAAATTACGAAGACTGTCAGTAATTCTGCTTTTTTTAGTTGTTATTGTCATTGGTTTTTTTCTAATAAAAATAAAACAACAACAACAACAAGAATGTCTCCTTGCACCATATGAAGTGGCACATAAGCTTGGATAGAGAGAAGTCTCTTTCAGTTAAATGGGCTCTCTGTCACAAAAGACTTTAAGCATTAGAACCAACAGCATGAAGTCAAACCGGAAGTGAACTGGTAAGTAGCACAGCTGCTCTAAGACTGGCTAGATCAGGGGTCCCCAACACGGTGCCCACTACGTGTTTTTAGGAAGTGCGTGGGGCCAGGTAGGCCTTTTGCTCAGCAAGGCTTCTGATTGGCTGTGCGGATTTTAAAAAATGTTGCTTTGGCAGCACCTACCACCACAGCACAAGGATCTACACTATGTTACTGAAGTTAACCTGTGACAGTCATTTTGTGGCTGGCTCCTCCTCCTGTGGCAGCCATTTTGTTGCCCACCATGATGTGTCAGAATTCCAAATGTGCCTGCAGGATCAAAAAGGTTGGGGACCCCCAGGCTAGATAAAATTGCAATGTCCAGCACCAAATCAGCAAGTGAGTAGCCACATTTTGCACCACCTGAAGCTACCAAAGTTGTCTTTAAGGGAAGCCCCATGTTCAACATATTACAATTAAGACTGGCCATTGCTTAACTGGCAGAAGACACAGACACACACACACACAGGCAAGGCAAAAAACAGGAAAAATAGAGACTCAAATCCCATTCTTGAAGAGAAAATTGCAACAATTCCTATAGACGGAGAATTACCACTATCACTTCAAACTTTATGTAAGGCAATTTACACAAAGGACACATTCAGCGTTCACACAAAATCTTCACAAATCTTCTCAATTACCGTTATTGTTGCAAGATTCAGAATAAAAGCCATGGATGAGATCTACATCTAAGGAAGCTGGTTGCTAATACTGATTCTCTCAGCACTATACATTTTCATAAATGGTTTGTGAAGAGCCTGCTTCTGTTTTGTCTTTGTTAACAATGGGAAAACTTGAACAGCTTTTCTAACAATTTGGTGATTTTTACCACAGCAACATCTGACCACCTTGGTGGATGCAAGCCCAGAAACCTCTTAGAAAGCATCCCATATTTTAAAGCCTACTCCCATCTAACCAGTGGCACCAAATGAGTATATAAAATATTCATATTTTAACAGCCACAAACTGTAAACAAACTGAAGTATGGCTGTGAACAAAGGGCAACCAAATCCTGACACTCAATCACCTTTTCCTCTGCTCCAAAATAATGAATTTTAGGTATTTTAGGGTTCACAACATTCCTACTTACCTGGTAAGTGTTGTCAAAACTGTCGTACATAAACCTGGTGATCAGGGAGGTCTTTCCAACTACAGAAAAGAGAGGAGGAAAGGTTACTCTTCACATGTGAAGTGGTAGCAGATCTAAAATGGCCACCTACTTCTTACACCACTCATTTACCCAATATGAACCAGTAAGATTTTGGATCTGCTTCTCTAGAAACTGTATGCAAGATATATATATATATATATATATATTTTAAAAATTGTGATGAATTTTTGACTAAGAGACTGCATGGGCAACAGATAAGGGGATAAAAATAAACAGAATATAAAGATTCCCACAATATGGAGTAGATACAAATTGTGGCAACCCAAATTCTAGACAGACAAACAGGGAGAAATCACGTCTTGTGAGGCTGTGCAAGCAGGATCCATGCATGCCATTTGAAAATATTTGTTTAGTCAACATGGATGAGGGCCAGCTCCACACACAAACGCATGTGCTGTTACAACTGCACTCTTAAGATCAGTACAAAGAATGGTCCTATTTACATCAGCTGAACTTTTCCTTCATAGTATTTGAAGGGACTCTTACATGACAATTATGCCTGCTGAAATAATGGCAATGTCTTTCTACATTCCGATTTCTTCCATCCAGAAGTGAAAATAATTTTGTAAGCATGCAAAATAAAAGGAATGTTCCAGTGGCTGCATGTGCAAGTATGCAAAACAGAGGAAGACATTATAAGCTACATTCCTAATTCCGTTATTATTATTATTAGGTTTCCTGGGCCGAGATGGTCCAGTATGTCCATTGCAATTAAAAAGGCCATTTCAGTGTAAAGAACCACAAGTACTAAACTCTGCCTGAGATCAATCATCGCCCATTTCCCATTTCACTCCAATTAATATAATTTAATGTTAAGAATCCTATCTAGGAAAGTATCTGGCAGTAGAAAAGGAATGTTCCAAGACATTTGTATAAACAAGTGTTTAAAAATATCTGAAATTCCTTTAAAGTACAACATTTGGTTTGGTTGGGAGGGGCTGTTTGGCATCTGGCACACTGCACAGGTAAATCCCATGCTTGCTTTAAGCTTGACTGAGTTCAGTGCATCTTTCTTCCAACCTTCAATGTGCACAGACCTTGTCACTAACCCTGCAGAGGAGCAACTATGGTAAGTGTGAAAATTCTCTCACTGAAAGCATCTAAATCCAAGTCCCAAACAAGCTACCTGGCCATCTTTTATCCTTGCATGTAAGATTTATGAATTAGTAATATTTTATGTAATTAGTATTAGGAGGAGCTTTAATTTCTGAAACAATTTTTCCATCAATGGGCTCCTCTGAGACCCAGAACTCTAACAAATTCTGGTGTTCAAAGAGAACAGGTACCATTTTATAAGAGTTTTATTTGGGAGTTGGGGGTGGGCTGTGGCTCAGCAGTAGAGCATCAGCTTGGCGTGCAGAAGGTCTCAGGTTCAAACCCCGGCATCTCCACTTAAAAGGTCCAGACAGTAGCTGATGTGAAAGACCTCAGCCTGAGACCCCTGGAGAGCCACTGCCACTGATTCGGTAAAAGGCAGCTTCATGTCTGTGTTCAACAATCTCAGAAACACTAACACCTCTCTATCTTCTTCCAAGAGCCTCCTCCAGACTCCAAACGTCTCCCCCATTAGTGGATTGTCTCTTCTATCCTTGCCAGATTTTACATTAATCTACACTCACTTTCCTCACTGTCAACTTTAGTTTGTAGGCTCCTCAGGGCCACCCACCCCCACCCCCATGATCAGGGAGACGCTGATGTGAAAGACCTGAAAGCCGCTGCCAATAGTGGACTTATTGGTGGATCACTGCAAGGTACCCTCATGTGCATTCATCTCTCTCTAATATGAGGCAGTTACGGGTTGGATCCTTGCTAAGTTTTCCATCAGTGTTTTGGAACGTTCTTCCCTTTCCCCCACTGCCTTTACAGCCTGTGAAATGCTGCTGCTTGTGGAGGGTGCTTGTGGGACCTCAGACCTTCTACATGAGAGACCCTGGAGAGCCACTGCCTGTCTGAGTAGATGATACTGACTTTGATGGACCAATAGTCTGATTCTGTATAAGGCAGTTTCACGTGTTCACGTGAATGCAAAGCTGATGGCCTATACCGAGACACGGCCCTTCTTTGGAGAGGGGAGGAGGGAGCAGATACCCTACCACTGAGCCACAGCCCCTCCCCAGCAGATCCGGAAGTCACATAAACACATGAAGCTGCCTTATACTGAACCGGACCCTTGGACCATTCAAGTCAGTATTGTCTACTCAGACCGGCAGCGGCTCTCCAGGGTCTCAGGCTGAGGTCTTTCCCAAAACCTACTTACCTAGTCCCTTTAATTGGAGACACCGGGGATTGAACCTGGGACCTTCTGCATGCCAAGCAGATGCTCTACCACTGAGCCACACCCTTAAAACACACGAAGCTGCCTTACACTGAACCAGACCCTGGGTCCATCAAGTCAGTATTGTCTACTCCGACTGGCAGCAGCTCACCGGGGTCCCAGGCCAAGGTCTTTCACATCACCTATTTGCCTAGTCCCTTTAACTGGAGATGCCGGGGATTGATCCTGGGACCTTCTGCACGCCAAGCAGATGCTCTACAAACTGGGCCACACGGCCCCTTCCCCTAAAGGCCTTATCCTAGGTCTTATCGGTAAAAAGAACAACCTCCTCCCCTATGGGGCAGTGCAAGGAGTAGCCCTCATAAGGCCGGGGGGGATGACCGTCTTTGGGGGGGGTCGCTTGGGCCCTCCTTCCCTGCCGCTTCCTCGCTTCAGGACCCCCCCCCGCCCGCCCAAGACCCTTCCTCCGGCCCCGCCCGGCCCTCACCGCTTTGCTCCCCGAGGAAGACCAACTTGAACTTGCGCAGCGGGTTGCCGAACTCGCCGCCGGCTCCTCCCGGCACCGACATGGCAGGGCTGGAAGGGGAGGAAGGAGGGCGGGAGGGAGGAAGGGGCGGCGGCTGAGGGGAGGAAGGAAGAAGGGGGGGAGGGGCAGGCAGCCGCCGGGCCGACCTGACGGGAGCGGAGACGCGGCAGGAGCAGGACAACCACCCTCGAGCCGCCCGGCCGCCGACTGCGTCACTTCCGCCCTGCAGCGGCCGCGCGACGCCTCCAGGGGCAGAGCGGTGATCTCATCCCCACACGTAGCGGAGGGAGGGAGGGAGGGAGCGTCATGAGGTCATCGCCGCTCGACGTCCAACGGGGTGGGCGGTCGCCGTTCCGATGGTAACCATAGCGACGCTTCCGGTTCCGGCAATTTTTTTTGTTTTTTAAAAAAACGAAACATTCTGGGATCATACAGTTAGGCGAAGGCTAGAGAGCCAGTTTCCGTTTCCGGCCCTCTCTGGAAAGCCGCCGTTGATGGTAATTCCCAGTCTTGCCTGCAGTAGTAGAAAAGAGCAAGGGTCCAGTAGCACCTTCAAGACTAACAAATACCCCTTTAACAAAGATATCTTTTTGGATTTAATGGTTTGGTAAATTTGAAAGTAATAATTAGTATATAAAGATACTTTTTTGTATTTTGTTTTTTTCTTTTATTGTATTTTTTATTACTGTTTTGTTTTGTGTTATCAACATTTACTAAAAAAATTAACAAAGATATAAATATAAATTTTGTTAGTCTTTAAGGTGCTACTGGACTCTTGCCGTTGATAGTGACCTTAGCTTTTGGGACCGATCAGAACGTCAGGGGGGAAAATTAGGGATTTTCTGGGTGCTTCGAAACCCCCTCATCAGCCAGCAGCGCACCAGTAATCTGACATTTCCAAGGTTAAGCATTTATTTCCCTCAACAGGGGAACCCTGGGAGAAAGAGACCACATACACAAATCACACCACACTTTTCTATTTCCTTTTCTATCCAGGCCCCTCCAGTGGTCCCCCGTCTTTTTGATGGAAACAGTAAATGGCTACTGTTGGCAAAAAAAAAACAGCCTGCATCTTGCTTAACTGCAAGGCTGAAAAATGGGTGTTAAGCTACCGTAAACCATAGCCCCAAACACACAGGCAAACAAACACACCATCCTTGTCAGGAAGATTACTGCATAGGAAGTCCTAGGAATTCTGCGCATGCGTAGCGTGTCTGACCTTGATGGCGCAGTTGTTGCTAGGGTTGCCAGATTTTTGGGTGGAGTAGGGTTGTCAACCTCCAGGTACTAGCTGGAGGTCTCCTGCTATTTCCACAGATCTCCAGCCAATAGAGATTAGTTCACCTGGAGAAAATGGCTGCTTTGGCAATTGGACTCCTCAGGCTCCGCCCCCCCCCCCCAAACAACCCAACAGTGGCAAAGAGGGACCTGGCAACCCTAGGGTAGAGCCTGAGGTTTGGAGAGAGGAGGGTCTTCAATGCCATAGAGTCCAATGGCCAAAGTGGCCATGTTCTCCAGGGGAACTGATCTCTGTTGCCTGGAGATCAGTTGTAATAGCGGGAGATCTCCAGCTACCACCACTTGGAGGTTGGCAACCCTAGTTGTTGCCAGGTGCCACCAGCCATCCTGGACACATAGGTGGGTGGCGGGTTGAGAGGGACCAATCCATGCTGAAACAGTAAAGTTAGGGTTGCCAGGTCCCTCTTCGCCACTGGCGAGAGGGTTCGAGGCGGAGCCTAAGGAGGGCAGGGTTTGGGGAGGGGAGGGACTTCAATGTCATAGAGTCCAATTGCCAAAGTGGCCATTTTCTCCATAGGGTTGCTAGGTCTCTCTTTGCCACTGCCGAGAGGTTTTTGGGGTGGAGCCTGAGGAGGTCGGGGTTTGGAGAGGGGAGGGACTTCAATGCCATAGAGGTTGGCAACCCTAAGTAAAGTACATGGTAAGAACACAATTGGAGGTAGGGTTGCCAGGTCCCTCTTTGCCACCGGCAGGAGGTTTTTGCAGTGGAGCCTGAGGAGGGTAGGGTTTGGGACGGGGAGGGACTTCAATGCCATAGAGCCCAATTGCCACAGCAGCCATTTTCTCCAGGGAAACTGACCTCTATCAGCTGGAGATCAGTTGTAATAGCAGGAGATCTCCAGCTAGTACCTGGAGGTTAGTCAACCCTATGCAGCCACTATGGCAAGAAATTATTTATATAAAAAACACCGAAAATAAATCCATACCATATATAACCATTTGTATGATATATTGTTGCTTCACATAGACATAGTCATATGAATGATTTTCATATACATTTTAGCAGCAAGAAATAAATAAATACTTGTTACTTCACAAGTCCATGTAAACTGTTCTTTCCTTTATAACTATAATACAACTAAAATCAAGACAGGTATCCGGTAAGAATGTCCTGTTTCAAAATCAATTTTTCTTCAGTTGATGTATGTATAAAGATGATTCTTCTCATCTAGTGTGTCCTTATTTTCTTTTGCAGGTTTCAATTATCCACGTTGCAGTTTATAGAAGATCAGCACTCTGTGCATTCTTCATTGTACTATATTGAATATTCTATTATTCAAAACAAATTTTTAAAGGAATTTGTACAGGTGTTATTACAAAGTAATTTTAAGATGCAACTTTAATGTATTAATACAAAAATTAAAAACATTACTCACCGACTTCTTAGTCATGTCTTATATAGATCCTAGCATGTGCTGTACATTCAATGTTTCAAGAGCATAATGCTGGATAATTACAGTAATAAAACTCTCAAGCTATATGGGAAAATTGTTAACACAAGGGCGGTTAACAGAAAGGCTGAGTAGTCACAGGTGGCGTTTAGACCGTTCGGAATTACCGTATTCATCATTGTAATGAAGTGGGCCTCTTGTTGATTTAAAAAATTTTCTACATTTTCTTTGGCAAACCGCTTTTTTTGATAATGCCAAAGGGCGAAAATTATTACAGATCTCGGATACAGATCTCAGATTTTTTGCACTGTAGCAGTTTCATCCAAAAAAATATGAACAAACAAACATTGAAAGAATTTTAAGTCAACAGGAGGCTCGCTTTATTAGCCTCTTCAATACAGTAATTCCAAACAGCTTGAATGCTGCATGTGATTTCTCGGGATTCTTGTAATTAAATGCTAATAATTTTCAGCTGGTGGTATGTTGGGCTAAAGCTCTTGTCTGTAATTGTTAAAATACTAAGTTGTGATAAGAATAATTACAGAAATTAAAAGAGCGGAGACCGATTATGTATAAATAGTTTATAGGTTTCATGTATCCCACATGCGCAATTATACCCTTATAGGTTAGACGGCATGCCGTTGTTTTGAGCTAAGGTTAATAATACCTTGAGTAAGTCTGTAAAATTTATTTTGTAATATTACTACACAGAATGCAATGTAAAAATATTTTATTACTAATGTTAAAAAGTTTATAATTTAAACATGTTAAAAATTTAAGATGTATTTAGTTCACAGAAAAAGGGGCAACAAAACAAATTGATGACACGTGGCAACGTACGCTCAGAAAGAAATCAAGAGCCTGAATGGGGGGCTGATGAAGGACTCGTCGGAAACAGGAATTATTTACCGGAGAACCTGTACTCCCCTTCTATTGACTTTAATTTATTCACGCCGTTTTCATTGATTTAAAAAACATTGATTTAAAAAGCAAGTTGCAAGTTGACAATCATGTGTTGCCGTTCTTGTAAAAGAAAATGAAATAAGTGATAAGATGTTTATTTTATAATGAACAAATGAAATGAAAAGAATTAGTCATATAAATTCTCCAAGTGGTGGCTGGATATCTTCCGCTATTACAGCTGATCTCCAGGCGACAGTAGGGTTGCTAACCTCCAGGTACTAGCTGGAGATCTGCTATTCCAACTGATCTCCAGCCGATAGAGCTCAGTTCCCTTGGAGAAAATTGGGCTCTATGACATTGTACCCCTTTGAAGCGCCTCCCCTCCCCAAACCCCACCCTCCTCAGGCTCCACCCCCAACATCTCCAGGTTTTTCCCAGACTGGAGCTGGCAACCTTAGCCAGGGACAAAACCAAACCCAGGGACTGTTCCTGGTAAATGCAGATGGACCCTCCAAATCTGGTATTGGACCTTGGCATTTTTATAATTCAGAACCAACACTAACAGTCAACTATATCAAAGTGAGCAGAAAGATGGAGGACAGTTAGAAGGTTAAACTGATTAGAAGGTTAAACTGATTCCCAATGCGGTTTATCTGAGTGGAGAGCAAAGGACAGAACAGATTGCATCTACCAGTCAAGCACAGATCAGGTGACATAACAGAGACCCACCTAAAATTGCTGGGTGTCGCTTGCCTCCCAACCTCCATCAGAACAAATTGCTGCTCAGGGACAGACTGCAGTTCACAGACTGGCAGTTCTGACAGGTCTCCCGCCCAAGTCATCTGCTACTGCTTCCAGGTCACCAATCCTGATGTTTACTTAGTGAGTAGGTGTCAGAAGGTTGTATTCACCAGGGTCTACTGCCCCTGAAATAATGAGTTACTCAGTGAGCTGTATCAAGGTTCCATCTTGCTTCTTCTTCAACATCTATATGAAACTATTGGAGACAGTCATCATGAAAGGGTTTAGAGTCTGGGGCCATCAGTACGTGAACGACATCTAATGATACATCTTTATTTTTTCTACAGCTGGGTGTGACCTCGGACATTCCCTGGGTAGGGACTAGGTTTAACAATGCGCTGGATGAAAGTAAAAAACCCAAACCTCAGCTCAGATAACAAGAGTTTGAGGGTGGACACCTGGGTGAGCTTGGAGGGTGGCTTATGGCCTGTTTTGGATGGGGTCACATTGTTCCCTTAAAAAGCAGGTCTATAGTTTATCTGTCTGTATGCCACCTCTCTGGTTGAGAACAAGCACCCATGCAACTGATAATATGACAATATTAACATAATACATTTTTTTTTAAAAAATAAAGCAGTAGTGATTGATGAAGGTCCTAGGGTGGTGAGGACAAATGGTACAAAATGCCCTTACCAAAGTCCTTAGATGCTGTAACTGCTGATTCACTTGTTCCTGTTTAAAGATTCTGCAATGCCCTTGGGAGAAACAGACTCCACCCCACATCTTGGAAGTGTGCTGCCAAGCAACCTAAACTGGGCAATACCATATACTTTCATTCCTAGATAGGGTTGCCAGATCCCCCCTGGCCACCAGCAGGGGAGGAGGGTAAGGTTGGCAGATCCAGGTTGGGAAAGTCCTGGGGATTTGGGGATGGAGCCTGGGGAGGACAGGGACCTTAGTGGGGTACAGTGCCATAGAGTCTTCACTTTCTCCAGGGGAACTGATCTCTGTAGTCTAGAGATGAGCTGTAATTCCAGGGGATCCCCCAGGTCCCACCTGGAGGATGGCATCCTTATTCCTAGGGCACAGGGCTTCTCCTCACTTGGGGCATCTGGCTCTTACCAGCAGCAGTGATGTCTAATGAAGGCACCAGGGCTGAAGGCGATGTGAAATGCCCTCAACCCCATCCTAGCACGTTACTTCATTTGCCATTTTTCCTTTATCCAGATCTACTATTTGATTCTCAGGTGACATCCTGGCCATAAATGTCATCAGCTGAGACTGGTTTGCCAACTGCACCCGCTTCCTGGAGGATGGTGGCCTGGCCACCATGATGAATACCTCAGTCATCTCCACCCTGGATTACTGTAATGTACTCTGCACGTGGTTTCCTTTGAAACGTTTTTGGAAAATTACGTTGGTCCAGAATGCAGTCTCCAGATTATTAATAAGATCTGATCTGAGTGGAGCTCATGAAACATATGCTCAGTCTTGTATTCTTCACCAGTTCATTTCTGGACTCGGTTTACTATTTGTGTGCCTATTTGCTCATAAAACAACCAGACACCCTTTTAATTGCTGATTATCTCCTAAGGAGTTCTGCCTATGAACCAGAGACTAATGCTTTACCTATCTGTTCAGTGGAGTACCGCAAGATAGGCACTGCTCCTCTCCATAGATCTGTTTACAGGATCAACTCCATGTGTATAAAAAGATCGGCTCTTACATAAACACTGAATATTTTCTAAGATGATATTTTCTAAGACGTGGTGGCGAACCTATGGCACGCGTGCCAGATTGGGCACTCAGAGCCCTCTCTGTGGGCACGCGCGCCGTCGCCCCAGCACAAAGTTTGCCTGAGTTCATTACTAGAAAGCCAGAGGGATGCGGAGCCGGGCTGCTCCCCTCCCCCTCTCCACGCACGCCTGAGGGTATTTCTCACATCACCCACCCCTCTGCCCAGCAGCCCAATGGGAGTGCTTCCTCCCTCCCCTGTCTGGGGTAAGGCGTGTCAAGGAAAGCCCCCCCCCCCCATTCCTTGTGTCTGAAAAATCTTTGGTCCAGGCCTTTGGCCTGGCTGGGAAAATCAAACTGCAAAACATTCCAGGATGCGGCTCAATTAACATTGGTAAAAAATGCAATTGCTTCACCCATCCGCCAGACCACTTGTTGTCATAGTTGTCATCCTGCCTCAGGGAACCCCAGGTGATCTGCTCTGTAAGCATTTGTCACCTTGGTGTTTTCTGTTGCAAGCCGGATGTCATCAATCTTCGGTCCGTTGGCATCTCCGGAATCTCAGTGAGGTTTGAACTCCCCCCTCCCTAAGATCCTGGAAAATAAAAGAGGAACACACACAACTGTGCATGTGGTGGTCTGGACACGTGGACAGCATGTTGGATACCATCAATCCATCTGATTCCTGGGGCAGGGATATGCCAAACAGAACTCTTGGAACATTTATTGAATGCTGAACTGATGTGCATCATCGCTTTTGGAATGGGTAACGTTTTTGTAACTTGCTACGCTTTTGCCAAACTCTTGAACCTAAGAATCCTACTGTGTAGCCAGCTGCTTAAAAGCTTTGTTGTTTTGATTTGCTTTTGAGAACGTCACACAAAACTAATTTTTATATGATCTTAAAGGTAAACCACAGAATTGCTTCTCCAATCCTATTGGAAAAGAAGTGCATGCAGAATTTCACATAGCTGTGAGTGTTCATGAAACACAGCATGATGCAGCAATCCAACTAGGATACTGCTGGCTTAATAAAAAAATAAATGCAATCTTGCACAGTATTACTATTATTGACAGTATTTATATTTCACTTTTCTAACTGCTCCCTGTCCCTAAGGGGCTCACAATGTAAAAAGAAGCAAAAGAACACCAGCAGACAGCCACCGAAAAGACACTGCTGGGGTGCGGAGGACCAGTTACTCTCCCTCTGCTCAATAAAAGAGGAACACCCACTTACCCAGCATGTAATTAACCTGTGGAACTCCTTGCCACAGGATGTGGTGATGGCATCTAGCCTAGATGCCTTTAAGAGGGGATTGGACTAATTTCTGGAGGAAAAGTCCATCACGGGTTACTAGCCCTGATGGGTATGTGCTACCTCCTTATTATAGATGTGGGTCACTGTGAGATACAGGAGCTGGACTAGATTATTCAAAAGCATGCCAAATGCAAACTTTTAACTTTCCATAAAAAGTCGTTTGTATCATTGAAAGCTCTGTTATTGTGTTTTTCTTTTAAGACAAAAGATGTTAATGTATGAGTTTTTTTCTAAACTAAAACCTCAGTATTCAGGTTAAATTGCCGTGTTGGCACTTGGCGATAAATAAGTGGGTTTGGGGTTGCAGTTTGGCCACTCGGGTCTCTAAAAGGTTCGCCATCACTGATCTAGTGGATATTCTTGTGAGGTTGGTGATTCAGGGATAGTTCAGATATTATCCTTCCTTCTACTGGGACAAATTGTAGCTGAACCCACACAGTAATTGTGGTATATTCACTGCAATATATGTGTATAATGGTACAGCCTGCTCCTCCCCCATTATCTATGGGAGTTAGTTAGGTCCCACAGGGTAGAGCTTGTGTTACCATGTTCTAGTTTTTAGTTGATGTTGCTGTAAACTATGGATGGGGCTTGTAACACACCATCATCTCTGGGACACACTGTTACTTTTCCTTTTACAAGAACAAAGCCCAGCCAGCAAAAGAAAGGCCACTCGGCGTAATCGTTTGCAACTTTATTTTTTAAAAATGAAATATTCAAAGTACTTTGTCTTTCAAATGTCAACACGTCATATATTAACTTTTACTATTTACAACAGGTTGTTTTAATGGTCTTGTAGAAAATACATGCTTCCGGTCTGAAAACCGGAGCAAAAATGCAACAAACCATTTTAACTGCAGCCATTGAACATAAACCTGTACAGGATCCAGCCAGTGTCCAGAGCAGGAATACAAAACCGGAGTCTACTGTTTCCTAGCAACAAGTTTCAGGCCGTTATACTACAACTTCAGTTAAGATTAGAACTGCTGTTAGATAGGAATGGAAAATCTTGGCATACACTGTAAACATCATTACTTTTCATGAGAAAGCAAAGGAAAATGACTAGTAATTGACATAACACTGTATGCTAGAGTCTTCTCTTTTTGTGTTTTATCGACACCTTTTTAATTAAAGTTTCAACGTTCTGCCTTGGTTCGCATTATACAAGTAAATATTGTCAAGGACACACTTTGATATACTAACGTTTATTAAGAGGCTAAAGTTCACCACTAAATCTAAGAAAAGATTGTAACTGGCAAACACATTCTCTTGGACCGATAACATAAAGTGACCGAGAAAATTCCCCGCAGTAAATTAAACTTGGAGTATTACCAATTTCTGTTATGGTGTCTATAAGCCAGCATGTTTATATTGAGGGATGGGGGAATGGTCAATGGGGAAGGGTCAGAGGGCAGACTCTACCAAACAATTAGATCTCATACATTTTGTAATATCTATCTTCTTGTGCTAAAATATACTCTCTCTCTCCTCTATATTGAATATCCCTTTGGACTCCATTATTGTCATGGCTCTAACGACTACTCCAGACTAGTTCACAATTGCCTCTCCCCGCCCATGCCTGTCTCCTTCTCAGGAACAGTAATATAAAGCATAGTTGGTAAGTTTCTCTTTAAAAAAGTAAACTCACCCACCCTTTCCCTGCCCCTCCCAATAAAGCCCCCGTTTTCAGTAATATCTGATTATAATGTAGGAAGGATGCGGTACTTTCTAACAAGTGCCCGACCAAGAAGATCTGGATCTTGAACAGGGGAGAATACACAAGGTTGTCTTTGTTCCAGCTTGCACCTATTCTATATATACCTCTATACATAAGACCAAAGTGCTCTAGATTTTTCTGAATAATTCTTAAACTACTATTTTCACCACCATAAAAAAATATAGGGCTCAGTTCTCCCGGTAGAGACATTGTTGTGGTGTTTCATGAACTTCCGGAACTACGTTTCAAGGTGGAATTCTTGAGCTGTTATTAGGATCTGCTTGGAAGCCTTCAACCATGATTTTGGCCTGTCCTTGGAAACCAGGAAGAGAAGTGTAGTGAGTTCTGGGCTGGATCAGGACCCCTTCTCAGGCTGGTTTTCTTTCCTAGTGACGATGTACCTGTTCGTCTTGACAGACGAGCTGCTGCCCGAGAAGGATGAATAAACGCAAAGGGATGTTTGCTCACCATGCTGGGTCTCTCACACCCTACAGAAGAAGTTACGATGGAGCTACACAAGCATGACCTAGCCTAGGGTTTGCCTTGCCTTCCTCACTCAATAGCCAATGGTACTGGTCCAGCTGTGAAATCGACCTCCATTGGCCCCTAAAGGTTTCCAAGTCTAGACCATGAAAAGAAGGTTCCCTGTATTCCTACAGAAGCAAGGATCTCACCACATGTGGCTTTCCTTTTTTCTTTAACCTTGCCCTGCTTGGGGAAGCTTCATTTGCTTAATTTTTTTTTTATCACACAATTGATAAAGATGCAGGAGGAGAGCCAGTGTCAGGCTGAATGAGAAAAGGGTTCTGCAGAGTGTAGGATTACCATCTGCTTAGAGTAAATAAAAAAAAATGGACAGGACATTTTTCTCCAGGCTGGTTGGCAACTGTAGCAGAGGGAGAGACAGTAACTGGGTTACAGGATCCTGAAGGAAGAGTAAATAGACCTCCCTGCAAGCAGAAAACTAGCTTAGCAGGGAACATATTGCGCTACAATCTTGAATTCAACCTGCTGGTCTTTTCAACTTGCAAAATGCATTCAGTAATGGTATTCCCTACCTGCAGGCTATAATCAACTCAGTTAAGGATGCTACCATCTAAGCTGCTTCCCCCTCCACTGGGAAGTCTTTTTGTTTTGTTTTGTTGAGCCAATCTGCCTTGCAAATACAGTCTTTTGCTGTGTTGATATTTGGGCTCAGTTCCAGCACTGCTGTCTTCTTTCCTCAGAGGTGAATGTCTCTAAACATTCCATAACATCGGTTCTCATTTTCCACTCCAGTATTTAAGGGCCTGGCTATGTATTCCATGCATCACATCAAAAGCAGCCATGCAAACCAAGCTCTGAAATGTAAAGCTAGAGACAAACACAGAAGCAAGTAGGAAACCCTGGCCACTTTTATCCTGTCCATCTGCTGCTTAACTTCTGTCTCCCTTAGCAAGTGAGATAGATGGTAGATGCATGGAGAAGGGTGGCCAGGGGCTACTGTTTCCCTGGTGTGTTTGACACCTATGATCTTCTTCAGCATGGTGTAGTGGTTAAGAGCGATGGTTTGGATCGGTGGACTCTGATCTGGAGAACCGGGTTCGATTCACCACTCCTTCACATGAGCGGCGGACTCTAATCTGGTGAACTGGATTTGTTTTCCCACTCCTACACATGAAGCCAGCTAGGTGACCTTGGGCTAGTCACAGCTCTCTCAGCCCCACCTACCTCACAGGGTGTCTGTCGTGGGGAGGGGAAGGTGATAGTAAGCTAGTTTGATTCTCCCTTAAGTGGTAGAGAAAGTCGGCATATAAAAAACCAACTCTTCTCTCTTCTTTGTCATCTTTCCTGGGGGAACTTTATTTACGAAGAGCCCTGCTTGATCAGACCAGTGGTCCGCCTAGTCTAGAATACTGTTTCACACATTTGCCCTGGAGGATCAACAAACGGCACAGAGGCCAAGCCCTTCCCCTGATTTTGATTCCCAGCACTGGTATTCACAGGTTTGCTGCCTGTGTATATGGAGATTCTCTTTTCTTACTTTGGTTAGTTGCCATTGATGGACATATCCTCCATGAATCTGTCTCCCTTTTAATCCCCTTTTAAAGCCATCTACACTTGTGGCCATCCGTACATCCACTGGTAGTGAATTCCATCATTTAGAAGAAGAAGAAGAGTTGGTTTTTATATGCCGATTTTCTCTGCCACTTAAGGCAGAATCAAACTGGCTTACAATCACCTTCCCTTCTCCTCCCCACAACAGACCCTGTGAGGTAGATGGGGCTGAGAGAGCTCTAAGAGAGCTGTGACTAGCCCAAGGTCACCCAGCTGGCTTCATGTGTAGGAGTGGGGAAACAAATCCAGTTCACCAGATTAGCGTCCGCCGCTCATGTGGAGGAGTGGAGAATCGAACCCGGTTCTCCAGATCAGAGTCCACTGCTCCAAACCACCGCTCTTAACCACAGAATTCCCAGTCAAAGCCCAGCTGACATGATGATTTTTGACATGTTGCCAGTCTTGTGGAATGGTTGCGTCAATTTAGCTAACTGGCACCACTGCTACAGTTCCAACCAACCTGCCCCTAAACTCCTTACAACATAGACCAGAGGTGTAAGTCTGTGAAACTTGCAGCCTGCCTGTGAGTCGAGAAATGTGAGACAGTCAGCAGGTTCCTCTTCACTTTTAGTCGTGTCTTTTCTACAGCAAAGCTACCGCTGCTGGAAGAAAGAAGATGTGATCCATTTGTGGGGTTTTGGCCCCTGCAAATATCTCCCTTAGTCACCAACACAGTGCCTCCTGTCCAGAATGCTATGCGAGGAATCTTTTGCTTGTGCTAATGAAACTGGTGCAATGCAAAAATCCCATGTCCACGAGAACTTTCAATAGATGTAGTGTTTATGAACATTTCAGGATTTCAGCCAACAGTAACCAAAGGCTTCATTGCCATCCCGACCACACACAATCCCTTAGTGCATTACGACATTTTAAATGCTCATTAGAAAATCTTTTACTAATGTTTTTTTCTCATTTGGGTCATCACGCTTTAGTGCAAAACGAAACGAAACAGGCTTAGCGACCGAATGCACCAAACAAGCACGGAGTCGGAACCTGCTTCCACCAAAATGTGTTTAAAAAAGTCAACGTTTCTCCCTTTGCTGTGGCTTGCCGAAAGCTGCAACTTTTAAATTGCATGCAAGCTTAGAGATGCCAAAGTAACTTATGCATTTCTCAGGGCGCACCTCCTCGGCGCATTTCTTCTCCAAATAATTTCAGAATTTCTCTGTGGATCACGGCTACCCTCCACAGTGAGTATAAATGATGGTCATTTAGGGTGGGGTCAGAGTTGTTCTTCTTCCTGTCTTGTGCTGCTTTCTCCTTTGCTGAATATAGGGCAGGAGAAAGTAATGGTGGTTCTTCTATACAGGCTCTTCTTAATGGCTTTACTTGGTAAAATGTTCTTGGCGTTAAAGCACACACAAAGCCACCCTGCCTAGCACATGGCTGCCTTTTTCTCTTTGGCAGGCATGTCCATAATGAGCACACGCCACAAACAAAAAGTTCTAAAAGTGCTGCCGCAGTGAAAAGAGGAGAGCGAAGGGGCGGCGTGGTGTCAAGACCAGCAATTATGCCTGTGATACATTCCACTAGGCTTAGGAGAGAGATCCCCAGTCCTCGTTTAGAAATGGCAGAAAAGTGTCCCGTCCCCCCGGCAATTGCATACCCTCCAACATTTCACAGGTGAAAACAGAGACATGCTTGTAGCACCCCCGCTTTCATACCAAGGATTACTGCCTGAGCCCCCTCATTAGATGCTGCTGAAGCCCGTACCCTGCCTGCCGTCTGTTTATTCTGCCTCTCTGCTGTAGCCCAGTTTCAAACATCAAGAAGGAATTTGTTTTCTAGAAAAAGTGCAATCTGTTAGGAATAGTTCAAGACAGTTCAAAAAGTGTGAGAAATGGCAAGCTGCACGTGGCATGGCGCCACGGTGTTCCTGCGCACATGGAGGTGTTCTTGATACAAGGTGAATCCAGCCACTCAGAGGTTTAACTTATGGAAACATGGAGCAGGGTGCTCAGCCGAGGAGAATGACAACACAATCAACTCACAGTTAACCACATTTTTAAAAGGCATCCACAAAAGAGAGGGACAGTGATTTTTAAAGGACAGGCACCAGAAAATACAGACTCGTCTTGGGAAACAGGAACAGTTGGAGTGTACGCAGTTGTTCTGGCTTTACATAGATATACTGCCTAGTACTATGAGACAGCCCAAATGCTAATAAGCTGGAGTGTTTAGACTGTGCACTGTCTTGACTAGAAAACCATGTTCTTTTCAAGAGTCAAGAAAAGCTAACATCTTGGATGCACCTTAAAAACGTTGTTGTGTTAAGGTAAAACCTGTCAGACCGGGGTTCTGCACAACCATCTCATTTCAATTAGGCTTATACAGGAAAACAGGCAGGTGGATTTCATTTTTATAAATGGGAACAAGTGTAATTTCCCCCCCCTGAGTTTCAGAAGCAGATGTGATAAAACTATTTATCTTCTACCACCAGAAACTGGGGAACTGTTACTCCTGTCCATTTTTTTAAACTTTGGATTCTTATAAAATGTACCAAGGCAATTCTACTCATTCCTTGGTAGATGCTAAAGGGGAAAAAAATGGCAGTCCATTTCACTGTATGAGCTTTTGGCATAATAACAAAAACAACAATATTCAAGGCAGTATTAAAAAAAGAAAAACCCTCAGTGGAAGGTTACCTAAAGTGCATTTCCTGCATATAATACAAATATAACTGTAAAGGACTCAAGGCACAGGCTAACGTAAGATGTATTACATATCAGAAATGCACCGTTCAAGCGAATTAAACCTTCCTGGGGATTTAAAGCATTTTGAAAACAACCACCTTATTTGTGAACTGCCAGAAAAACAAAACAAAAAAGCACAATTGCTTAAACTGACTGCCAGATAGGGTTGCCAGGTCCCCCTCGTTGATTGGCGGGAGGTTTTAGGGGGCAGGGTTGGGGCGGCTGTGTGTGTGGCCGCGTACACACAATGATGTCACGGTTTGAGTGCTAAAGTGGCTGCGGCGATGTGGCACTTCTGGGGGGAAACCAGGAAGTGACATCATTACGTGTGCGCAGCCGCGTGCACACATGATCGTTGCTCCGGAGCCACCCGGCCACCCTACTGCCAGATCAGTGATCAAAGGTATAATTATGAATGCACTTTCTATATATAAAGTTCAGAAATTACTTTCTGTAGATTAAAACAGCTTCTTGGATCTGATGGTCTGTTTTAGACTGGTGTGGAGGTATTCAAATTCTCCATGGTTCTACCGGGGGGGGCGGGGGAGATCACCAGATCATCTACTGCCAATGAAAAGTGAGATCAGAGTCCAATATAGAGTACTATTTAGTCAGACTGTGTTAATAGGATCCAATAGGATCACAATAAAGTTCTAATTCATGAAAGGGACTTAGGATTCTACCACCAATGGCCAGGGGACATAATAACCAGAGTCTGCGTCAGCGAATGGCAACAAGTGAGGCGAAAGCAAGTCTCCTTGTTATCTGGTAGGCTCACAACTGGATTCCACAATCAAGTCCACCTCTAACAATAGCGGGCGATCAAGCGTCCAAAAGAAATGAGCAATTATGAATACTGAATATTGGAATAATCAATCTAACATTGTATTCTACTTAGTACATAATGTGGGCAAATGCATTTCACATCTTTGGGCACTTGTGCTACAGAATTGATTGACAAGGGACAGGTCCCACAACCAAGTTGGCATTGTAGCTAATGGGAGTCAAACGGTGCTAACATGCAGTGAACTGGTCCAAGCTGGCAACTCAATCCAAATGACTTGCAGAGGTCAGAAATGGCCCAGCTATTGGTGCAGTATAAAGCCTGAGTTTAGGATTGCTAGATGGCTTGGAATGGCGGGCAATTGCCCACCCATCAACTGGCTCACAGAAAGGATCGCGCACACGGCCGCGAGCAATGCGATCTTGTCACTTCCAGTTTACTTTCAGAAGGCATGCAGTGTGAAGGGACGATTTACCACTCAAGTGGGGGGTTGAGTGGTAAATCATCCTGTTGCACTGTGGTGCTTCCAGAAGTAAACCGGAATTGACAGGATTGTGTCACTCGCGGCTGCGCAAGTGCAGTCCCCGCCCCAAAAATCTCCTGCTGGAGGAGAGGGGGGACCTGGCAACCCTACTTGAGGTGCACATCAAAGGGGCCATTTGTACCACCATTTTACTGTGTGCCAGGCTCTGTACATTTCCAGTCCCGTTTCTCAGCATTTCAATTTTGGCCGTATGAATGAGCCCCTAAGATTGAACCAAAGCCAGCCCTCAACCGTTGGTTTCAGAGTAGCCCTCCTGTAGTTTTATCCCCTTTGCTGAGTCTTCTCTAGTGAGCTGAGAAGTACTGTGGTGCCATGGTTGATCTGAAAGGGAACTGATTGAGTGTAAAGCTCTTCATGACCTGGGGCCCCCATATCTGTAGGACTTTTTCTACCTGCATGTTCCTTTGTAGGCAGCTTCATACTTCCCAACAAAGTCTACTGTTGGTAGCCCCTCTGCTAAGGCCCATTCTGCCATGGTGTGGGCTCAGATTTGATCAGCGGTTGCCCCATGCTTTCAGAACAGCTTGCCAGAAGAGATCGGGGGTGGGGGAGGGGGGTCTACTCTCCTGGCTTTCCAGTGAGGCTGCAAGACCAGAGTTATTCCAGAGAGCTTTCAAGGAAGCCTTAGCCTGGGCAAAGGGTGACTATCCTTCTAATAAGGTGTTTTTAGTTGGTTTTTTAAATATGTAATGTATTTTATGGGGGCAGAGAAGACGGCATGGTATAGCCCAAACGAATCAGATTTCGGAAGCTAAGCAGGGTCAGTACTTGGAAGGGAGAGCACCAAGGAAGACTCTGCAGAGGAAGGAAATGGCAACGCATCTCTGCTACTCACTTGCCTTGAAAGCCCCTTGCTGGGGCCGCCATAAGTCAGTTGTGACTTGATGGCACATATGTATGTAATATATTTTAATTTTTAAATCCAATTGTTTTTATATCGTTGTTACCTGCCTTGGGTCCCAAGATTATCAGATAAAGGCCAGTAGGTAAATATTTAAAATATAAATCTAATCAATAATGTGTTTAAGACCTTGTGTCCAATTTCTTTTTGGCAGAATACCCACACACACACACACACATATGTAACCATTTTAGTGGCAAATTTCTCAGCGATTTTGGAGCTTGCCAACAGGTGGATTTCAGTGACCAGTTGATGCCTCCTCCACAAAGGGATCGGTTCATCATCAGCAAACATCTTCCTCATGGATGGCAACTGCGTGCAAGTTTCTGGAAAGGCTATTGTGGGGAGAGCTCACTATGACATCGATCACACGGTATATGCAAGAGCATTAATATATACATTAATATATAAAGGCGAATTATAACTGTTTAGTTTACTTTAGTTCAGCAGTTCCCAAACTGTGCTCCACGGAGCACCTGGTGCTCCACGAAACATCTCCTAGTGCTCCGTGAAGAGATTGGAAAGAAAAATACTAATGTCATTCAGTTTAGTATATAGGTGCTAGGTGAAAATTAGTGCTCTGTGATGAATTTCTCTCCTGAAAAGTTCTCCCTGACTCAAAAAGTTTGGGAACTGCTGCTTTAGTTTATTAGATTTATACCCTGCACCTTGACCTTATCGATATTCAGTTGTTTCCATATAAAGTAGTCCCTGTGAAACTTCAAGGTTACAATAAGAATGTCTATGAAGTGACATCCCTGCCTATGCTCTCCTATTAATATGGGGTGGTTTGGATGGTATTTGCCATGGGGTGGTTTGGATGGCGTGGTTTGATGGTATTTGCCATGGGGGATAGAAGAGAGAGCAAGACTATGCCCACCCATCATGGAGCCAATATTATGGCGTAATGTCAGAATGGCACCAAATCCTACGTCTGTAGGTTCAGATTGCACTGTTGATCCCTTAGACAGAATCTAGGAATCAACCTCACTATCCAAAACTAAACATACAGGATTTGGCCCTACCTGGACGTTAAGCCCCACTGTGTGGATGACTGCATCCATCACAAATGGGTCTGGGAGCCAAATGAGTGGAAAAGTAAGACTTGCTCTTACTCTCTCAGCTTGTTCCCCACTGCACATAGGAATGAGCATTGTCCGGACTAGCTGTCTCATTGATGGTGAAGGTGCATCTTTCACTTATGAGGCATTTGTGAACCAAATTATTAGCAGTGCTTAGATTTCTCAAATCTTGATCCACTTTTTAAAAAATCACTTGCACAATTGAATTATTATTCTTGAAAAGCCATGATTCAAATGACTGATCCGCAATTTAATAACTCCCCGACTAGTAGACACAAAGACTAGAGGGCTGGTTTCTTTCTCGCTGGCACTGAGGAAAAAAATACATCTACCGTATCTGGGTATACTTGTGCCTTGGAGTTACCCCTGCAGGCTCCGTAAAAAATACAGCTAATAAAATACTGCTTGGCGATGTAAGGATTTAGATCAAGAAACAAAAGGGCAATGCTTCAACCACTAAAATGCTGTATGCAAGTTATTAAAATCAATAAAAATGTCTGCCAAAGAAGGACAGAGAGAGCACACTAGACATTTTGCCCACGTGAACTGTTTTCAAATGAAGTTCGACTCTGAGATCTTGGCTTCTGAATTTTTGAATACAGCCACACTAGAACTAAAAAGCACCGCCAATCTCCCAAAGAGTTTAAACAAACTATATTAAAATACCATCTTCTGTCACATTTAAAGGCAGTTGGATATGTTTCCCCCCCTCTATATTTATATATACAGTTCTGATCTAGAAAAACCAATACAATAAACCTTTACTGAATGTTTTAAAAACAGGCAGTCTTTGGTGATGCAAAGGCAGAGATCTTTTGTTTATTTGTTTGTTTGTTACCTTCTGCCTATTTCGCTCTGTCTCATAAAGTGAATATTGTTGGCACTGTCAGAAAGTTCTAGATACTGCTCCACAGATAAAACGAAATATCCGTCATAGCCTTGCACCTTCCCGGTGCTTAGCAGCTGCTGCTTTTCCGACTCTGTCCAAGCCCTAATACCTTCTTCGCCGTCTTGGAGCCGTCTTTGTTCCCTGCTCCAGGCCTGAGCCACAGCCCTCTGCCTGGCTACTTCCAAAACGTGGTTCTTTTCCTCCTCCACAGTAGTCCCGTAGCGAACATTAAAGCACAAAAAACCATGTTGGAGTTGAATGTCAGCAAACCGTCTAGTCCTCCCGTTGATGACGGAAGTCATTTGGGACACGGTGACGTTGACGCCGTTCTCTAAAATGCGCCGCCCTCCCGTGTTCCCGATCACCGCCAGGTCTTCTTCCAAAGACCCAAGCTTGATGAAGTAATGCGTGTCTCGCCCATCTACGGTAAAATGCAGGTCCTCTAGATAGTGAGCGTTGTTCAGGACGGCCGCGATGCGCCGGCTGTCTTCATTTGCTACGCCAATGACGTCAGCGGTCACCAAGCCGTCCTTAATGGCAAATTTGATGCCTTTCCCAAAAACGGAAGGCACAGCAGCAAATTGAGGCTGTTTGTTTGTTTCTACGCATCTCCCGTCGCTGTACTTGGGGGTCATGGGAAGCTGGTCCAAGGAAATGAAGTTCTTGAGCTGCTTTTGTAACTCACACTGAATGCCAAGGATAGTCTGGAAAAGAGAAGAGCAACATTACAGAAAGCAAAAGGTTCTCTAATTCAGTTCTAGTTCATGGAAACACAGAGCTTCTACTGAATATCCCCCCAAAAAGTCCCGTAGGGGAAACTACACATTACATTTACGTGCTGTTATAGTTTTAAAAGATGTTTGTTTCTTTTCCAAATGCAGCTGCTGGGGCTGCTTTTTCAAGATGTGCAGAATGGGATGCTAGGGATGCTGCCGCACATTGTACCACTCCCTTGGTGGGCTCTGGCGATGGCTACTGCCTTTTGGAATGGCACATAAACATACCCTGTCCTTTTCTAGAGGCAACCAAACCCAGGATGATGTGTTTGCTCACCTTCCCAGGGTCCCACTCCTGGGTCTTTGTCTGAAGCTGTACAAGTTCATATGTTGTCTCCAAAGTATCCATCTCTGGTTTAGGGAATCCGGGAAGTACATTGTGCAGCTGGAAGCCAAAGAGCTCAAGCCAACTTCCAATGTCTAAAAACAAGATCCATAAAAATATGTTAATGTACTGAACATGAGAAACACTGTACAAAGGTCAATGAAACATAAAGTGAATTTAATTGATTAAGTGTCTGTTTTATTCAGGAGCCTCTACGAAATACATTCAAACTGCGATCTCCAGTGTGTGTTCTCCCCCACCCTCTTTATGCCCATCTTTTTGTTTATGGCCTATAAGTGGGGGTCAGGGAGAAAGAGTAATGGAACTGGGGCAAAGGTTCTGGTTTGCAGAGCAAGCTGCATGTTAGATGCAGGACACATCAGAGAGTACTTTGTGTACAGAAAACCAGCTTCATGACGGGGTAATGTTCAGTAGAAAGGTAGCAGTGGGGAGGCTAAAGAGTAGGGTTGCCAGGTCCCTCTTTGCCACCGGCAGGAGGTTTTTGGGGCGGAGCCTGAGGAGGGCGGGGTTTGGGGAGGGGAGGGACTTCAATGATATAGAGTCCAATTGCCAAAGCGGCCATTATCTCCAGGTGAACTGATCTCTATCGACTGGAGATCACTTGTAATTGCAGGAGATCTCCAGCTACTACCTGGAAGTTGGCAACCCTACTGCTGAGGCAGCACTTTACTCATTCCCCAATCTGTTGAGCAGGGGTGTCGAACTCATTTGTTACGAGGGCCAGATATGACATAAATGTCAACTGGTTGGGCTGGGCCATGCCTCGCCAGCCCAGATTGGAACTGGGGGGGTGGGGTGACTGCCTCAGTTGGCTTGTGGGCTGGATAAGAGCTCTCAAGGGGCTGGATCCAACCCCCGGGCCAAACATTTGATACCCCTGCCATAGAGGGTCTCCTAAACTGATTTTTCTAGGCAAATGTTTGCAAATGCAATCATGCATCAGAAGCCATGTGGAGGAGGGGAGGAAGATTAGAGGGGTGAGATTTGGAGTGGGGGAAAATAAAGATGGTTAAGCACCCATTCTTACCCCTGATCTTCTGCAAAAAACAAAAACGCCCCTTCTATAAGGCATTTTTCATTAATTCAAGTGTTCATCAGGGTGCTGTGAATCACATCTGAGTATCAGGTTCATATTTTCGTCCTGCATCTCTTCCAAACAGTCTTGGGTGGTGTACCTAGGTCTTTCTCCCTCTCTAGTTTACATCTCCCCATTTTATCCACACAACATTAAGCTGAGAAATAAGCCCCCTGCTGCCTCAGACGTTATGCTGGCTTTCGGGAGTGCTGATCGGGACATGTCCAACAAAGGGTAATAGGAACAGAAAAATAATTATTTTTATTTTGCTTCTTTATTTTGCTTCCTGTACCCACCAGGAGCCCTTAGAATAAGGAGAGGGATCAGAACAAACAAACATTTTATATTTAGTCTTTACCCTGAGACCAAACGGCAGAAAAAATACTGACACAGATGAGGCTGCAGGCTTAGGCACAGAAAGTTGAGTGTAAGTCCTTACTGAAAGCAATGAGACCTAGTTGTGAGCAAGCATGCAGAGTCTGTTTGCAGGTGAGTTTTCTCATCTCAGTTGCCCCCCCCCCCCTGTTTTAACTTCTCTTTTCTTAAGGGCCTGAGAACTGTCATACTACATCACCTCTTTCAGCCAGCATCTGACAAAAACAGTAGCTAGGACTAATTAACCAGGGGAAAAGTAGTCCACACGGTCACAGAAACACAGAATGTGATGGTTTCTGTGTCAGCCGTTGCGCCATGTTCCCTTTTACAGGACCTGGATAACCAGTGGGGATGCCAGCCTCCAGGTACTAGCTGGAGATCTCCTGCTATTACAACTGATCTCCATCCGATACAGATCAGTTCACCTGGAGAAAATGGCCGCTTTGGCAATTGGACTCTATGACATTCAAGTCCCTCCCCAAACCACGCCCTCCTCAGGCTCAGCCCCAAAAACCTCCCGTCGGTGGCAAAGAGGGACCTGGCAACCCTAATAACCAGAGGTTGGAAAGTAATTAGCACATTTTGAAATTAGCATATCTTTATTACATGTATCAGAAAGGGTGACAATTTATAGGAAGAAAATAAGAATATAGAGAACTATTTCCCAGCCATGCAATGCTAAATAAATCCACTTGGATCCTAGGCGGATTCTCCCCTTTCACTGCAGCCTCCCCATTGACTCCTGTCATCTTCCTGGGGGGGCAGTCTACTGACTCATGGGGGAACAATTTTTGACAGCACAGATGAATGCAGAGGGAGAGGGGAGGCAGGAAAGTTGCCGTTTATGCAGCGCAGGTCTGGTAGAGTCACACAGGATTTAAGCCATTATTTTCAAAAAATTATTATACAGGTTGAGTATCCCTTATCCGGACTGCTTGAGACCAGAAGTGGTCTGTATTTCAGATCTCTCCATATTTGGGAATATTTTGGAATTTTTGCAAATACATAATGAGATATCTTGGGGATGGGACCCAAGTCTAAACAAGAAATTCATTTATGTTTTATATATACTTTATACACACAGCCTGAATGTAATTTGAAACAATATTTTTAATAATTTTGTGTATACTGAACAATCAATGGCACTGCTGAAGGTCTGTGAGTAATGCCTGTACGCCGGCTCAAAAGGTCAGGTTTTCGGATCAGTCCGGATATTGGATGTCCAGATAAGGGATACTCAACATGTATTTAGAGATGAACTTTCTTCAGACCAGCCCAATTTAAGGCAGATTATAGAATACAAACACCATAAGATGTTTCATGTAATCATTTCACAGCAGCCTAGTATGACTTTCCCAACATAGAATCCAGGAACCAAAATCAAGAAAACATTCTCACTAAGCAGCCCCAGCAATTCAAAATCCAGGAAGAGCTCTCCTAAATAAAGGAGGCTTACATTTGCAGAAAATGGGGGTGCCCTAAGCAATCTCTATTGGGAGCCTATTTCACAAGTCAGGACCAACTACTGGAAAAGTCCTGGAACAGGTCACTATGGGACTTGTAGTTTTACAAAGAAGTCTGGAATTCAGAGCATAATCGGTAACTCTAGCAGATGACAAAAGCAAGGGGCACAGGGGAAGCTGTGTGAGTACAAAGAGTAGCTGGGTTATGAACAAAAAGTGGGAGGGCTTAAAGTCTAACAAATTTATCATGGCATCATCATCATCATCATCTGGGCACAGAGCCCACCTGGTGCACCAAGTGTGTACTCAGTGTAGCAAAGAAGTCTTGAATGTACACAGTGGAGTCAAAAGGCAATGAAGTACATTTACTGTGACACTTCTATGCTAAGCTCAAATGTATGCAAGGTAAGTATAGTGACTGTTCTCAAGTGATACCACACTTGCTGAACATACGAACATCTATAGCGTGAGAGGGACTCATTATGTCCATGTATATATTATCTGCCAGTTAAGGACGTGATTCATGCATTTGATGAAGTGTACTCTAGAGCAGAGCTTCTCAAAGTGTGGGGCAGCTGCAAAATTGGGTCCCTCCTGGCCTCCCCCCCCCCGGCGGTGAGTAGGGGGTGGAGGGCAGGCATGCTTTGGCATCCTTGCATCTGGTGCTGGACCAGGATTGCGATTATTGGGGGGGGGGGTTCAAGGGTTCTTAGCCAAGGGATATTTCTCTCTCACACTCCTCACACTCCTTGTCTCTCTATTTTTCTCTCCCTTCTTTCCTTCCTTTCTTTTCTCTTCCTCTCTCTGTCCTCTCTTTCTCCCTGGTTCTCTTTCTTTCTCCCCCCGCCCCACTCTCTGGTGCTTGCTTGCTTTCTCTGCCCCCCTCTAGTTCATTCGTTCTCTCTCTCTCTCTCCCCCCCCCCCGGTTCTCTCTTTCTTTCTCTTTCTGTCTTTCTCTCCCTTTCTTTTTTATTTCTTTCTCTCTTTGTCCCCCTTTCTCTCTCTCCCTCTTTCTTCCCCCTTCTCTCTGTTTCTCTCTCCCCCTCTTTCTCTCTCTCAGTCTCTCTCAGTCTCTCTCTCTCTCTCTTTCTCTGGTTCTCCGTTTCTTGGGATGTACTGAAACAAATGACAGGATTGTCCATTAGAAGCAATGGGAGAGGCTGCACAGCCCATTGAAAATAATGGATTGCCAATTGACTTGCATGGGCTCCATTGAAATACCTTACAGCACAAAAAGAGTTGCAAAGAAATAGTGGAATGGAATTTCCAGTAAGGTCTCTAAGCCCAGATACGCTACTCTGGGACTGGAAGGCAGCCCCTGGAACTAGCAGAAGTGTTCTGGGACTGGATTGACAGCATCCAGAGTGGAATGAGGACCCCTGGGACTTGCACAAGTGTTCTGGGACTGGAATGACAGCCAGGCGGGAATCCTGTTTGTCTCCAGGCTGGGAACTGATTCCCTTCCTGATTGTTGCAGATGAAACCTAAGCTAAAGGCACAGGTGCTGGGCAGGCTGGAGTTTCTCCTGGTCATTTGGCAACCCGAGTGTAAAGTTGTATGGGCTGCCAGGCAGAGCTTTGTCTGGCTGCAGAGCGCTCTGTTTGCATTTGGGGAGGGGGAATAGAGCTGCCTCCATGTGTACCCCCCAAGACTGTCTGAGAAAGGTGGGTACCTGTCCTCTGGGTCTTCACTTACTTGGTGTTGCTTGGTGTTGAAAGATAACTGAATTCCCCCCCCCCCCCATAAAAAAGGCAAAAACGCGGCCCTGGTGAGCATCTGCCCTCCTGAAGCGATTTTTTTTTCTCATGGGAAATGGGATTCCTTTGGAGCAGGAGGAGGTGGTGGGAATACAGTGAGGCCCTCCTTTAGCAAATGGGGGTGGGTGGGGTGGAAGTGTTACACAACATAGGATTTCTGTGGGGCCGGTAAGGCATGTCTCCTGATTTGTAACTTTTTCAGCCCCCTCTCTTGAGTGGACAGATCAGGAGAATCCCAAATGGAAAATGTGGGTGTGGGGAAAAAAAACTTTTTCCCCCCAGGAAGAGCTGCTCAGAGCAAGAGGCCAGATGCCTTAACTGGAGTGGGTGGGGACTCTTTTTTGGGGGGGGGGGAGATTCTCAGATGACTGCAGCCTGTTAGGCAGGGTGTGCATCCTCCTGCCAATGTCTTTCATCTGAACCACATTTTTCAGGAGGATGCTTTAATTAAAAAAGGGATATTGTTGTGATTTTCGTGGTGGTTGATATATGGCTGGTGTAGGAAAAAACCCTCCTTGCCTAATGTTGCAGTCACAGTCTAAATTGGACCTCCCCAACGGATCCAAAGTGAGAAGGTGTGGCTTCTCATCTGGACTCTTCCACTTGTTTTGCGGCTGACAGGTCTGTTGCTGGCTTAAAGGTGAGCGTTGCCTTCTTGCCAACTTTCCTGGGGATGGACCCTGAGCCCATAGCTCCTGTTTGCCACAGGGGTACCTTTCCCCAGTGAAACCCAAGAATGCTTTCTGTGAATGTTCAAGGTGCTAGTTTTGACCTTTAAAGCCTTACACCAGGTGTGTTAAACATAAGGCTCTGACTCCTTGAGAGTCTTGATCTGGGCTGGTGAGGCATGGCCCAGCCCGACCAAGTGACATTTATGTCATAGCCAGTCCTCATAACAATTGCGTTTGACACCCTTGAGCCAGCTGAAGCACTAATACTAGAAGCAGCCACACAGCTAGAAACGCAAAAGGTGGCGATTACTGATCGTGTGGAACAGCCGAATATTAAACAGCCCCGCACACATACACCCTCAGTCACTAAGTACTACGAAGGGCAGGTTGTAACTTTTTTTCTGCAGTATAAACACTTTTCAGGTGCAGTCTCGGTAAGGGAAAAAATCCATCCTTAAAATCCTTTAATAAATGGTATAATTATAGGCACACCAGTGAATTGTTTTAAAATAAATTTCTTTATGATTTATTATCAGTAAATGCTCACCTAATGGTGGACTGACTAAGAAAATCTTAATTCAAAGAGGCGTTAAACAAGGGTGTGTTTTAGCTCCCCTACTTTTTAATATTTCTCTTTCTGATCTAGCGCAGTCATTGGGTTCAGTTAATGGTCATCCACCTAAATGAGGGTCCCAGTCTTTACCTCTACTTCTTTATGCGGACGACACCGTCATTCTTTCTTTCACTAAAGTAGGCCTCCAACGATATTTAGATGCTTTTAATAATTATTGCCATTTTAATTTACTTTCTATTAACTCCTCCAAATCAAAAGTAGTGGTATTTTCCCAAAAATGGTCCTCATACAAATGGCACATTGGGAAGGATTCAATTGAACAAGTTAAAAGCTATAAGTATTTGGGAATTACTTATAACTATAATCTCAATTGGTCTATACATCGAAAAAATACTATTAAAGCCACCAGGATTTCCTTAAATCAACTCAAGGGGAATCAGTGTGTTCCTGCAGTGATAAAAATCCTGAATTTGAAAATATCCCCCCAACTTCTGTTTGGAGTTCCCTTATGCCTTGGAACTCTTAATCAAGAAGTGGAGAACATCCAAGCCATATTTCTTAGACAAATATTGGGGATACCTAAATGTGTCTCATATTTCACAATTTGTTATGAAACTGGGCAAAACTTGATTGCCACCAAAGCCTGGATTCAAACAATAAGATATTGGCTCAAATTATATTTTCAAACTGAGCCAGGTTCCCTTTTATATTTCTTGAAAAGTGAACTTCATTATTTCTCATGGGACATATTGATTAGATCTAGACTCTGTCAAATTGGAATTGATTTAGATAATCTTGCTCTGGCCAATGAATCTTACATCTTTAAAAGAATCAAGCAACGTCTCCTTGATGTAGAATTGCAGAATTTTAACCCAGCTCTTCCCCCCATCTGCTCTCCGGCGGCCCTAGGCCTTAATAATGGATCGGGTAAAATGGCTAGGTATCTAGATAACCTAGAGATACCTTCTCAACGCCGCGCTTTTCTATTAGCTAGGGTTAATGCATTCCCATCTAGGATGCTCTTAGGCCGATACCTCCAGATCCCTAGACATGAACGCCTATGCACATGTGGTTTAAACTTGTTAGATACAATTGACCACATCCTTTTAGATTGCCCCTTCTATGTGACTCTGCGGGATAAACTGCTATCTACTTTGCTCCATTACAAGACATACAGGAGTAATGAAGTGAAATGCAAATTTCTTTTGAGTGACCATGATCCCACAATTACTGCTACCGTGGCTGAATTTCTTACAGGAGTTCTTAAAGAACAAGAAAAGTTTTATTAACCCGACTGTAACTTATATGTATTGCCCTTTGGAGGTATTTTGTTGTTGTTTTTTCTATCTCTGTCTTTGGTATGCCAATAAAGGTTAAAAATAAAATAAAAAAATTATCAGTAAATGTTTGGTTTGTATACCAATTTTATATACCTATATCCCCAGCGGGGTCCCCTAAAAATTTCTTGGGCAAAAAGGGGTCGCGAGTGGAAAAAGTTTGAGAAGCTCTGCTCTGGAGCCCTTTTCAGTCATTAATGATTTTGGTGCCCCCTACTGCGTGTACCAGGAAAGCACACCACCCACGATTCTTTCCCTGGGTACGACCACCATATTTTACAGGTTCAGTTCACATGACTGGAAACCCAGATATTTGAGAGTTCATGTGTAGAGAAGTTGGAAAATACATGTGTTGCCCCGTTCACATAAAATGGTGACTGTACATACGATGGACAGGATGCTGTCCTGTCCCTGAAGGGGAAAACGGCCACTCAGCTAATTAATCCCTGAGCATCTGGGTGTGCTGCTCCAGCACCAGATCACATTTTTTTGGGGGGGGGATGTTGGAGGAAAGCACAGGAAGAGATAGCTCGGGTCTGCCTCAGGGAGAGGGCAGTGGTAGTTTGGGTCTGCCTCAATAAAGCAGCAGATAGCTTGAAGAGGAGCTCTGAGTGGTAGTGTGGCACAGTGGTTTAACTCTAGAACAGAGTAACCAAGTGTTCAGCCTGACTCTGGAAATGAGCAGTCCTTGTACCATTTAGGCTGACTCTTGAGAAAGGACTGGCGGGTATGGGTGGAATCCTGTGCGTGTGAAAAGATCCAACCTGGCTAGTCAGTGAAAGCCTGTTCGTGCCTGAAACCATGCTCTGAAGCCATAACGAGCTTAAACTGATGTGCCTCAGCTAGAGTTCCCCTTTGTCTGGAAACCCTGTGCTGCTGATTTGTTCTTTAAAAATAATCCATAAATAAGTAAAACTTCTTCATTATTTGCATACAAGTCTTGCTTCAGCCATGTTCTACTTGCTCACCACAAAAATTAGGGCAGTGAACCCAAAGCCTAGGAACATCTTGTAACTGAGGGGAAGGTTTAAAGTTTAAACAAACCTTGTTGCTAAAATTCATGAGGCTGTGTGGGTCTCCCCGGTAGAAAAGCCCTGTCACAGTGTATATTGAGAGAACTGCACATAGTGCACTCTCCTAGTATGCCAAAATTGCAATGACTGAACAGGGCTTAGATCACAAAAGCTTACACCAGGGGTGTCAAACATAAGGCCCACGGGCCGGCTCCGGCTCTTTGGGAGCTCTTGTCTGGCCTGTGAGCCAGCTGAGGTAGCCACACACACACACACACACCACTCTCGATCTGGGCTGGTGAAGCATGGCCCAGCCCAACCAAGTGACGTTTATGTTATATCTGGCCCTCGTAACAATTGAGTTTGACACTCGTGGCTTTTACTATATTACATCTTATTCTTGCAGGTGCTGCACTATTTCATTTATTTATTTATTTTGCTATGATGACTAACAACCCTTTGCATTGTCTGATGCTAAGAAGAAAGTCTACAGTCAAATATGCAAGTATCATAGTCATGGCACCAATTGAAATGGGACCAGAATTGTTTTCCATTAAATAAATATTTTACCTGTTGTGTATTTGGCCACATCTTGGATCTTGCCGGCTGGATAGTTATTTTCAAAAGCATAAACATTAAATGGTTTCGGGACGTTCTTCAGCTGCTCCCAGATGTGATGGTTTGGTGTTGTCCAGCGTCCGGCAATGACATCATAATCTCTTTGCCCCAGGTGCACCAGTTTAGTAAGAGAGTCATACAGTCCTCCACGGAAACCAATAATGAGTTCAAAATCTGGATTTGTGTCCTGATAGATCTCCCCATAAGGGGTGTACAGAACTTCTTTTATCACTTGACCTCGACTGCTGAAGATAGCCAGAGGTGTGCCGGTATTGTCACAGGCGACGTAATACTCTTCCCCGCTGCTTAATTCCATAGCTATCAAGTGACCCTGAAGATCGTAATATAAGGATGTTATTTCTGAACTGCTATGATTGTATAAATGTGTGACTCTTACTGGGTTGGAGAGGTCAGCATAAAAGAACTGCAAGTGTTGTCCTAGACTCGATTTGCTGGCCACCCGTCGACCCAGCCCATCATAGCAATACTGGATTGTCCACCCCGAAACCCTGTTGTAAGCTTTATTCAGAAAGCCATTGGAGCTGTACTCAAATATATTGTTTCCTCTTTGTTTAAGAAAGCCATCTTCATCCATTCTGTACTGAATGTCTCCTAGTCGTGTGATGCGATCTCTAAGGTCGTACCTCAGAGGGGTAAGTCGGGCACTATTTCCGTGGCTAAGTAAATTGATATTCCCATTGAGGTCATAGCTGTACCGCCATTGGGTTTTATCATTCACTGAGACAGTTTGAAGCTGGCCATCGGCATCGTATTCATAAAAATACCTTGTTATGTTGGCATCGACTCCAACTCGTATATCACATATCACCATACGACCCATGTTGTCATACTGAATGGTCATCCAATAGGCTATAGATTTCAGAATTTCATATTGCACTTCAACAACTTGACCATTGGCATTGAAAATTTTGGTATGCTTCATCACAGTGGTGGTTATCACTTGGTTTAAGTCATAGTTGATTACACTAAATTTCCCAAATTGTTCCGTTTTACCAGACACATCAACGTAGCGATATAGATCTATAGGGAGAGGTGTTTCATTTATCATGGCTTGCATGCTGGTCACTCGAAAGTTGTTGTAACTGTAGTCAAATCTGGCATTCACAAGACCTTCTTCACTAAACCTGAATATCTGACGACCAATGAGTGGACCTGTGTATAAACATTGCACAGATGTTTCAGGAGAAAGAAAACAAACCAAATGTATGTATCATTTAGGTTGGCATTATTTTAGAAAATAAATCTTGAAACATTATTTTGGGTTATTGTATTCAAGGGCTATTACAATGCTATTTACACTGTTTTTAGATTAATCTTTGTAACGGCCTTTGGCCATATGCGATAAATTTGAAACCTGAACCTTACAATGCTGTTCAGGGTGCAAAATCCATTACAGTGCCATCCTAAACCGAGTTACATCCTGTTAAGTCCACTGAAGTCCATTTATTCTAGCTAGTTAACTGATCTTGTATCTCATCCCACACATTTCACCTGCAATATGGCCAAGTAATGAGAAGCTAAAACTCATTTCTAATATTCTATCCATTATAAATACTTTTTTGATTGGTCCAGATATATTTCTTTTTTTAGCTTATATTGATTTCCTAGATCTATATAAATGAGGATTTAGGCTGGAATAGCAGGCTGGAGCAGCTTTAGGTGTACTTGTCAGCGAGGGCGTAGTCTGACAGTACTTCTGTGCACAGAAATATAAAAATTGAGAGTTGTATCTTCTGGTGCTCTCACCACGGTTTGTGAGACCGCGTCTCATCAACATCATCTAATGGGATGGGTTGCAGAAGAGTGACCCCCCCCCTTTGCTGTCAAGTCACACCTGACTTATGGCAATCCTGTGGTTTCAAGGCAAGAGATGTTTGGAGGTGGTTTGCCATTGCTTGCCCCCACTTCACAACCCTGGTATTCTTTGGAGGTCTCCCATCCAAATACCATCAGCATCAGGGGTGAGATTGTGTGACAGGCCCAAGGTCACCCAGCAAGTTTCCATGGCAGAATGGGGATTTGAAGCTGGGTTTCCCAGGTCCTAGTCCAACACCTTAATCACTATAACAGGCTGGCTCTTGGAGTCACTCCTACCTATCTGAAATCCCAATAATGCTAAGAGAAAGATGCATACCCTGTGGAATATTGGAAGACTCCCCCACCCGAACAATTTAACATCTACAGCTCTGGGAGGGCACATTTAACTGCTTTAGAGTATTTTATTTATTTATTTATTTATCTATTTTTGCTCTTATATTCCACTCTCCCCAGCAAAGCTGGTCTCAGGGCAATCAACATATAAAGAACAATAAATAACACTAAATGATTCCATCAGTTAAAAAACCCCAAAACAATTCTGCACCAGATTCCTGATAGCTTGCGGGCCAATTGAAGGTACTGATGATTACTTTGTAAAGGCCTAACGTTCGTGGGCTCTTGTTACCCTTATGGAGACTGTATCTTCCCTCCTGTTGTCTGAGTGGAAAAATCCCATGTTTCTCCATATACCTTCCTCCATTCAGGTGAAATTAAGAAGAACATGGAGCGGAGATTTTTCAGTGGTGGCCCCCAGTTTTGGAATGCCCCACTTACTCTTCTTCCGCAGATATAAATGGACCTTTCCCCCTGTTTTTCTGCCGTTTGATCGAGTCCTGTTGCTGCTCATGATTCATTTTTGTGCATAGTTTTTAATCTTTTATTTTGTAGTTTCATTGTGTTCCTGTATTTATTTTTTTATAAAAGTTAACTTGTTTTCATTTTTTAAATAAGATGACCAATAAATCTTAATAAGGATAGTAATAACAGTAACAATGTTAGCAAGCCAGTTGGATCACAGCAAAAATGATATATATAGAAAAAACGACATCAAGTATAAATTTAACCTACCCGTTTGCCTGTATCTGATGGTGCAAATGAATCCATCATACATTAAATGTATTGTTTTAATAACTCCAGATGATTCCTCATAAGTGAAGGAGACCTGTGTGGTGTCATAAAGTATCTCCGAGAGTCTGGACTGCTTTGTGTATTTGTACAGAATCCTACGTCCTGTTCCTGGGTAAAGAGTTTGCAGAAGCCGTCCATCTCTGGTGAAATCCTGGATGAAAGATGCGCTGCTGTCCGGTGGAGAATAAAGGTTACGATAGTAACCAACGGAAAGCATCGTCTGGAAGCTGTGGCGCACCATGCTCGGCATGGTGACAGAGAACAGGTAGTCTGACTGGTCATACTCAAAGATGTAGCGCCGCTGGCTGTGCAAGAGGAGTATCACAGACTGAAAGGGAAAGCCAGAAAAATAGTACAGAAGGATGGAATGGAAAACAATAGGAATCAGAGGCAGCTGATGAGAATCCCACAGCTAGATATGCCGACTCCTGAAGGCAGCATAGAGTCAGTTGGCTTCAGAAAACCTCTATTGTATCTGAGGAGTGCAGAGCACAAGGATAGGCATTGATCACACACACCATTCATTTCATTTAATCCAGCCCTAGCAGTTACTTGAGCCTGTAAGGCACTGAGGCATTCGTAATTAATTATTTTCCCCAATAAAACTGATAGAGCCAACAGGCTTCTGGGGCTGCTCAAGCATGCTCAATACACCACTGCTATGACACCTGAAAGGAAAGTGGGCAGAGGGAATGTGTGACTCTTCATGCAGTCGCAGCTTTTGTATGGTCCCTCTGCAGAGGCAGAATTCACAATTTAGAGACATTCCCTTATATTTTGCAGTCGTAAAGAATTACTAATTTATGGACTTGCCCTAAGATCATATGAGTTAATTTTGTTCTAGAATAAGGCTTTAGAGACTGCAGTACAAGTTGTTTAGGTGTCCTTCATATTAATGTTGTTTCAAGCCATTCCTCATTCAGTTAGTCTTTGGTCGTTTATGTATAGGAGTTTTACCTGAGGTTCATTGCTCGCTGAACCCATACTTTCCTCAGGCGATACAGAAGAGGTGCATTAAGAGGCAGGTCTCTCTGTGATGTCCGAGGCTGCTTTCAGAAGAGGACTAAATGAATAGGTTCATTTTCTCTTGTTTGCGACTGCCTTGTTTTGGTCAAAGATGTCTGTCCCATGTACACCGGCCAAAATAATGCCCACATGTGACATATTCAAGTTAATCCAAGACCCATCTGTTGCAATAAACATTTCAACTGCAACAAAACATCCGTCTAGCATGTCGAAACAGCTAGCATGTCAAAACGTTTATAGAGCTCACAGCATTTAAGCCTCACCTTAACTCACCAGTCTCTGGTCCACAGTAAACTGTCTGTGAATCTACCAGTACTAATGCGATATCCTCTCTCCCTTCCCCCCACAGTATAAGTTCCCAGGCCCAGTTAAAGCGATCTGCTATACACAGAAAATGAATACCAAAATAAAAAAGCCTCCCCTAATATAACTTTACAACCCCTGCGAGCAAGTTGCTTTGTGGTGCTGTTGCTTTTCCTAGACTGCTGTCTAAAGTAATAAAATGGAAGTGCAAAAATGGGAAATGTTCATATAAACCAGCATTTTCAATGTTTATGATAGAGGGCAGCATAAAATACATCTTCCGAGTCCTTCCCACCATTCAGTGTGGTGTTAGGAGAGACATTTGCTCCAATCCAGCTTGGGTCCTACAGCTTCCATGCATCTATTCTTAGCTTAGGGTTGCCAGGTTCCTCTTCACCATCGGCAAGAGGTTTTTGGGGCAAATCCTGAGGAGGGCGGGGTTTGGGGAAGGACTTCAATGCCATAGAGTCCAATTGCCAAAGCGGCCATTTTCTCCAGGTAAACTAATCTCTATCGGCTGGAGATCAGTTGTAATAGCAGGAGATCTCCAGCTAGTACCTGGAGGTATGCAACCCTATCTTAGCTGCATTTGTCTCCCTCTCGGCTTAAAAGTTCTACCTGAGAATAGGAGGGAGCCAGTGTGACCATTCCTGCCTCAGAAAAGATGATCGGTACTATTGCTGACAATCTTACTCATTTCTCATCCCTGGAGTAGGTTTTCAGCGGAGGGAAATATTCACACATATATCAGGACAGAGCATATGAGACCACGGATTTCAGGCTCTATTCAAATACCTTGCCAAACCACACTTTGAGCTTCCAAACTTACAACTGGAAAAGCACAGCCTAGAGTAGAGGGACTTGCCTATATCTTCTTTTCCACCCTACATGCAGCTTCCTAAGTCCACTCATGTCTGTTTCTATGATGCAACAACCTCAAGAGAGGGTGAGGGCTGCATCTGTAGGGCTGCCAACCTCCAGGTGGCACCTAGAGATCTCCCTCTACAATTGATCTCCATACAATAGAGATCAGTTCCTCGGGAGAAAATGGCTGCTTAGGAGGGTGGACTCTGTGGCATTATACCCTGCTGAGGTTCCTCCCCTCCCCAAACCCCACCCTCCCCAGGCTACACCCCCAAAAGCTCCAGGTATTTACCAAGTCGGGGCTGGCAACCCTACACATCTGTGATTTGGCTATTCAGACATCATGTGCTAAACCATAATAAGTATAAACTGTGGTTTGCAAGCCTACTTAAAACTAGTTTCTGATTCTGGATTGCAAGACAGCTCCAAATGGCTTGGGGTGGGGTATATGAAGGACAGCTTGATCCCATATGCTTCTGCCCGTTTTGTTAGATTATCTGAGACAGTGGTCCTGACGTTCCTCTCCCAAGGTTGGGTGAGTGGTCACTCAGAACCAGGCTCTCTGTTCTCTGTAAAAGACCAGATTAATTAACCATATTCATTTTGGAAATCCTTTATTACTTGACATTTTCCAATTTTTCAGTTTGTTTTATCATTCTCCCCCTTTTAAGTTAATGTAGGTTTTGGTTGTCTTTTATATTGGCTGTTTTAATTTTACATTTTTAAATGTGTAAATTGCCTCATAGATACAATTCTCTTTAATAAGTAGGGTGGCGAGGACCCTCTTCGCCATCGGCGGGAGGTTTTTAGGGCGGAGCCCGAAGAAGGCGGGGTTTGGTGAGGGGAGGGACTTCACTGCCATAGAGTCCAATTGCCAAAGCAGCCATTTTCTCTGGGTGAACTGATCTCTATCAACTGGAGATCAGTTGTAATAGCAGGAGATCGCCAGCTAGTACCTGGAGGTTGGCAACCCTATTAATAAGCCAACTTCTGGGGGTTTCCCAGAAGTGACAACACGCCATTGCTGATGGCACCCCCACGTCCCCCCTCCAGTCTTCTGCTGGTTTCTAGGCCACGCCTGGAAACCGTTTTGATTATGATTATTCATATTTGCTATTGGATCTTTTGGCTTCACAATTTGCAGGGGTCTGTGTGCCCGCTGGCTCTCCTTTACTTTCAGGATTCATTGAACTGTTGGTATAGACCTTTTTCTTCTTCTTCTTCTTTTGTAAGATTGCACTATAAAACTGTCAGTCTTGGAACAATGGGTAATCCAGAACTCTGGATCAGCCTGGAAGGGAGCGGAGAGATTTCAGACCATTATCTTGCGGCTTATCCTTCATGGATTTAAACATCCCTCTCCTTTTTTTCGGGGTGTGGAGGGGGAAGGGTTCAATAACAAAAAACCAGCCTGATGAAGAGTTTTGGAGAATAACGATGGACAAAATTTAGATTAAATACAATATAGACACATTTAGGTCTTTTGAAAGTTTTTTAAAACTTAATTTGTTGAGGCAAAATTGAGCATTATTATTGTTATTTCAATATTACTGTATATTTGAAATGAGCGCATCTCCTGTAACAATAATTTTAATAAGGATTTTATCTTTTTTCCTAGAGATAGTCCCCTGAAGGAGGCCTGTACAGTCCAACATGAGTGTGGATTGTAAACATTTTGTGGGCTCAATAAATCTTCTGTGTACTTTTTACAGTCTTTCTTGCACCGGCCATTACCCTCTTCACTGTTTCTTCGCAGCTCTGCCGCACATAACTCTTTTTAAAGTGTGGAAACACACGGAGGTGAGGCCACATAGGTATTCAACAGTGGAAGTGCCAACATTCACAAATTTCATTCATTCTGAACTCATATATAACAGAGCTTGAGTTTTCCCAATCCTGAGATTAATCTCTGGGTTTGGAAAAGTAACTCAAAAAAGCACCCCTTTGGGTTAGGAAGATTGGATTGGATACAAATATGCCCTTCTACATGAGGAAAACTGTTGTCTCCTTGTGGAGGGGCTATATGACCTTGTCTGTCAACTGTGGTCATCTCCAGAAGCCCTTTCACCAAGTTTCCTTGTTTTCAGAAGCTGAGGAGGTAGGCATCAGAGAGAGGGCTTTTTCTCTGATGACACTCCAGTTATGGAACTCTTCCCCTAGACATATTAATCAGTTACCATATTACCATCTGTGTGGCTCCAAGTCTTGGCATTTCATAAGGGTTTCTCTGAGCTTTCGATGGCACTTAATCCCCCCGTTTTGATGGCTTCTTTCTATGGTTCAATCTACAAAAACCTTGTTATTTGGGCAAGCGTTTAATGGCTGGAAATTGGTGAGAAAAAGATGGTAGGGACAAGCACGGAAGCAGGACTGTGGCTAAGAGAATGAGCTGTGATTCCGGAGGTCACTGGCTCAAATCTCACCTTATCCATGACCTCAATAGATGGCCTAACAAAAGAACATGAGAAGGGCCCTGTTGGATCAGGCCAGTGGTCTATGTAGTTCAACATCTTGTTTCACAACAAGCTTCCTGGAGAGCCAAGGTATCCTCTGATGTTGCCTCCTCATCCTTGTAATCAGAGGTGTACTGCCTCTGGACATGAAGGTTCCCTTTAGTCATCACAGCTAGCAGCTATTGATGGACTTCATGAATACTTAGTCCAGCCAAGCCCTCCTCTTCTCCCACTCAGCCTACCCCCACCCCCCAGCATTGGCAGCTACTTCACAGGGTAGTTCATGACATGAAAGACTGCTACCAGCGACCCTGAAGAGCTGCTGCCAGTCTGAGTAGGGAATACTGACCTTGATGGACCAAGGGTCTGATTCAGGATAAGGCACCTTCATTAGGGTTGCCAGCTCCGGGTTGGGAAATACCTGGAGATTTTTGGGGTGGAGCCTGAGGAGGGCTGGGGTTGGGGAGGGGAGGGACCACTGAGTCCAATTGCCAAAGTGGCCATTTTCTCCAGGTGAACTGATCTCTATCGGCTGGAGATCAGTAGTAATAGCAGGAGATCTCCAGCTTGTACCTGGAGGTTGGCAACTCTAACCTTCAAACATACAAATATGTTGTTGCAAGGTCTGAAACTGGACCATGAGAGTGAAGAACTCTGAGCAATGAAAGCATTGTTAAAGCATTGTTATTTACAATGCAAACCTAAGAAAAATTACTCCATTCTAAGCCCACTGATTCCAATGGGCTTAGACTGGAGTACCTCTACTTAGGATTGCACTGTTAATGTCAGATATCTAAAACCTATTTTATTTTACACTTCTGTGTGGAAATATTGTTAATTAGTTCAAACTACTGGGGGCAGGATGGATTAAAAAAAATCCATACTAAAAAGGGGAGCACATAAATTTAATCTACTGAAGTCGGAGGATCATGAGAATTTGACATTATACCCCAACTGAGAAATGGCAATTAGGAGGCGCCCATTAGGGTTTTGGCCTCTCCTACTTATTTCCCAGAAGCCCTTAATGAAGAGGTAAGCATTAGTGCTCAGTAGAAGCAACTGACCTGGGGCCTGATCTCTACGGAGAGGATTTCATATTGGATGAAAATGGGTTTTGGATGATACATCTTGGAATGGTCAAAAGGTATGATGCAGCTTTCCATTCTGACATCTTTGCAATCCAGGTCATCTTTAGAGTCTGCACTTAAAAGCAACTCCCCCCACCTCCAGTCCCTATCCCCCATTGTGTAATGCTCAATTTTGGAGTTCTTAAGGTGATTTTGTGTGCATTAACAAGCCTCCTCTTAACAAGAGAGAGAGCGAGAGCGAGAGCGAGAGCGAGAGCGAGAGCGAGAGCGAGAGCGAGAGCGAGAGAGAGAGAGAGAGAGAGAGAGAGAGAGAGAGAGAGAGAGAGCAAAAATCTTGCTATAGTTCTTTTTTAAAAATTAATGAAACCTGGCCAACGTTTTTAGCTAAATATATACCTGCTAATTTTTAAACGTATTTTGGAAGGTGAGAACTTTAGTGGAGCATTATATAATACAATATCCTGTCATCTGTATTAATTCATTGGTCTGGTCTCTCTCACCACAAAAGGTTGAGATGGGTGAATATAAAGCTACAATATGAAAAGAAACATATTTTACTACTCCGCCAAAAATTCCCTACGTGTTTTCCCAACAGGCTTCTACAGGGAAAAAGACTAACAGATTCTCGTTGAGAAGCCTATTGGTGAAACACGTAGGGAGTTTTTCGCCGAGTAATAAAATAGGCTGCCCTGATTTTGTCAAATCGGGGAAGCTAAGCAGGGTCAGCCCTGGTTAGTATTTGGATGGGTGACGTCCAAGGAATACCAGGGTCATGACCTGGAGGCAGGCAATGGCAAAGCATCTCTGAATACCTCTTGCATTGAAGACCCTATGGGGACAACATAAATTGGCTGTGACTTGATGGCACAGCTATCTATATCTACATCTTTACTTGTACCATCGGCCTTAGTGTTATTTTAATCTTTTAGTGACTGGCGTGCCCCTTCTATTTTCTCCTTGACAATAAAGCTGTACGGCACAGTCCACCCTTGTGTAGCAGAGGCACTTAGTTAAATGAGCGGCCTTGGTCCCACCTTCTTGGTTTCTGGCTGGTCTTTGACACATTCACACTACTTTCAGTGAGGCTCCAGAGCAGGAGAAAATATTTCATTTAAATCATTCGTATAACACCCCATAATCATAAGAGATGTGAACAAAAATACAAAATACTTAAAAAACAAACAAATCATGCCCAATCATATACACACAAGTCAGCAACAAAACCTTAAAATAATTCACAACAGCAGTTTACATGGTTCTGTTTAAACAACTCAGCAGCAAATAAAAACCACTGAGCAGCAGTAAAACCAGCAATTTGCAGCAGTTAAATGAAAAGAACAGCAGAAAGAAAACTTAAAAATCTATTGGGCAGCAATTAAACAGTTTAAAGAAATTAAAAAGAGAATCAGACATAAACACTAACTCTGGAATAATAAAAAGCATTTTCAGTCGGCAGCTTGGACTTTGTAAGGAAGGTGCCCAGGTATATAGTAATGGGAAGGCAAGTCAGCAGATGTGGGGCCACCATGCCGAAGGCCCCGTCCCTCGAGTCCCACCCACCTCACTACTATACGCAGTGGCATACTCAACAGGTCTTCAACTGGGGGACGGGCAAGTCCATACAGGAGTTCTTAAAGTCACCTGATCCTGGCCCATTTAGGGCTTTCCCAAACACTTGGCCCAATCCATATTCACACTGGCAATGTAATCTCCATCCTAGTCCCTTTTTCAAAGGATTTACCTTTTCTAGGTATGTGTAGCTCCATATTTTACCATCTGCCCATGTCCTGGAAATTATCTTCCCACTTGGGTCATACTCCATTTTTTCGGTCCACGTTCCTCTTTGAATATATGTCACTAATCCGGAATGAGAGTATGTGATGTTGACTTCGTTGTATTTGCTGATGGGGGACCAAAGGATGGGGCGGCCTGCCTGGTCGTACAGAATCCGAAGAGTGAACTTCCGATGGTCATCGTAGATCTTCCCTGTTCTGGTGAGGTGGTCAAAATCAATCGAGAGCAGGTTTCTGTTATGAGCCTAAAGATGAAATATGGAAATTAACAAGAAAGGCACAACAGATATCTTTGTGTGTCTTGGTCAGCCCCCTATCCAGGTATATTCTTGCCTTCTCTACTGGCACTGGCTCTCCATGGGCTCTGGCAGAGGTCATTCACACCATCAGCTATTTGATTCTTTAACTGAAGATGCTGGGAATTGAACCTGAAGATGCTGGGAATTAAAGCAGATGTTCTAACACTGGGATATAGCTCCATCCTATATGTAGCTATCTATATTTAACTGAAGCACTTCTACAGGAAAAAGAATATAAGGAAACTGGTCAATTCATGCTCTCAACTCCTCTCACCCACTTCTCCATTTAATCTCCACTGTTTTACCCACATTTGGCCCACATCTCTTGGTTAGTGATATAGACAATGTAACACTGCAATAGAAGAGTTCCTTTTCATTTGAACATCGCACTCGGGGTAGTAATATTTTCTTACTAACTCTCAGACACGTAAGTTTCCCCAAGGCTTTATTTGGACCAAAGCTCATTAGTGTTTTTTACACAGGAAATTCCAGGCCTAAATCCTGAAATATGAGAAGAAAAATGTGCTCCTGAGATTTGATTTCTCCATTGGTATAAATTGTCTTTTCTGTCCCCACATACTAGGCATGAATTAATTCCTCACATTTATATACCCCCTCCTCCTCCTCAGAGCCATATACAAACAGAGCAATTCATTGTTTTTTTCCCACAGAGAGGAGAGAGGAGAGAGAGAGAGATCGGCCAAAGGTTATACAGTGAGCTTCATGACTCAGGCAGGGTCTGAATCCAGATCTCCCTAATCCAAATCCATTCAGATGATCACATGAAGCTGCCTTATTCTGAATCAGACCCTTGGTCCATCAAAGTCAGTATTGTCTACTCAGACTAGCAGCGGCTCTCCAGGGTCTCAGGCAGGGGTCTTTCACATCACCGACTTGCCTCATCCCTTTATCTGGAGATGCCGGGGATTGATCCTGGGACCTTCTGCACGCCAAGCAGATCTTCTACCACTGAGCCACAGCCCCTCCCCTATACTGCAGTAGCTCTTAAATCCAACATTCAAACATGTGTTTGGTACCTTTCAAGCACAATACAAGAAGATTTGAGCAGACCGCCTTCCCCTCACCTGTCCCTTCTCCATACACTCAGAATTAAGGCAAGGATAATAGGCTGCGCTTCCATCCTTCAAAAAGTCTCTCCCTGCTATTCTTTGCTAGGATGTAATTTATGCTGAAGATGGCCAAGGCACAGCAATCTTATTTTCAGCACCAGGGCTGAATCATGAAAAATGTGAAGGAAAGTGTTTGAATAAATGCATACGAAGAGCCGATGTATGGTACTACAAATGATATCAACTTGCATCTTATTCAACTACTGCGACTTTTGTCACATGAAATTTTTCACAAGTTCTCTGTGGCAAGGCGGTAGGATCAATATGTGATATTGACAACCATGCCTATGATGATCAACCTAGCAGAAGTCAGATTATTAGTATGCCACAAACAGAAAGCAAGAATAAATGATAAATGCATGGACAGCAAGAATCTCAAGCAGGAGAGCCCTGCCACTGACTACTAAGTCGTACGTATAGGCAGCATATTGCCTGGAATTTAGACGCCATCTTAGATGTGTTCATCCCAATTTATTGCCAACTCCGAGTTGGGAAATTCCTAGAGATTTGGGGGTAGAGCCTGAGGAGGGCAATGTCTGGGGAGGGATCTCAGCAGGAGATGCCACAGAGTCTACCCTTCCAAGGTGCCATTTCCTCCAGGGCAGCTGATCTCTGTAGACTGGAGATCAGCTGGAATTCCAGGAGAATGCCAGGCCCCCACCTGGAAGCTGGCGACCCTAGGCCTAAGCAATCAGCATGATCTAGCCCGTCTGCACGCAGAGCAGGAAGAGCAAGTGGTCACCGTAGCCCATGTGAGATCTCTGCCTGTGAAGAAGAAGAGTTGGTTTTTATATGCCGACTTTCTCTACCACTTAAGGCAGAATCAAACCAGCTTACAACCACCTTCCCTTCCCCTCCCCACAACAGACACCCTGTGAGGTAGGTGAGGCTGAGAGAGCTGTGACTTGCTCAAGGTCATCCAGCTGGCTTCGTGTGCAGGAGTGGGAAAACTAATCCAGTTCACCAGAAGGGGGACATCCAATGTAGTCTGTGGGCGAAAACGCATGGTCCTTCACCTTCCTTTAATCCCTGTTTTAGCCAGGATCGAATGCACATTAGGCGAAAAGCATGCGTTCGATCCTGGCTGAATCCTGGCTGAAACAGGGATTAAAGGAGAATAAAGTGACCAAGCGTTTTCGCCCTTTGTTTTCCACAACTCTCAGTGAAGGTCTAAGAATATCGAGACCACACTCCTAAGGCAAGGAGGATCAGCTGCAGAGAAGCTTCCCGGGTTTGTGTCAAAGGGGCATTTTTCATGGTAGATTTTGCTTCTGTTTTGCCACGGACTAAAAAAACCCACACGATTTAAATGTTTTTTTCATGGCCGCGATTTATCCCCTTCAATTATCTGTAGTTTTGGTTTTTCATGGGAACAAAGTACGCTGTATTTGACAATGGTTTGGTCTGTCCCTTTTGCAGGAGGCCTCCCCTTCCAACAGGCTCATTATTTATGCCTGCCCCCAGCTCTGCCCCAACTCCGCGGAGCAGATTACCTTGTGCGGTTCACCAGCCCCAGCGCAAAAAACAAGCCCCAGTCCCTCTGGTCTCCTCCATTTTTCTTCCACCCTCGCTCTGTTTTGCTTTTGGAACAGTCAGATTCCAAATTGGGGGGGGGGGCAAGGCAGCGCTTTCCTCAAAGCTTCCCTCTATTTTCTATAGGTGTGGAACCCATTGCCCTTTAATGATAGACAGGATTGGGGGGGGGGCAGAATTGCATCCATGTGCCCAGAGAAGTGTTTAGCTGAAAGTGGGAATGGGGGGGGGGAGAGGAAAGAAGGCCCCTGGATTGTGCGCCGGCCATGATCCGGCCACAGTCCATCGAGAGAGAGGAGGGAGATAAGAGCAGGCTGGCCGCCCCTCTTCAGAAAAGTGATGGGAGGGAGTTTCGCCTTGGGTTTTCCGCTGTCAGGATGCACATTTTTCCCATCTGATTTCTCAAAAATCCTCCCTCCCCTCTGGGGCAGAGGGGCCAACAGCCCCTTCCCTTGAAAACCCCCCCACGGGTCCAGCTGCCCTAGACTGAGCTGCCACCACCACCACCCCCAGCGCGCGAGGAGCACATGGCGTGGCCCCGCCGGAGCAGCCGTCCGATGTCCCCCTGGGCTTGGAGGTGTGGGCCCAGCTCCAAGGCCCATCCCGGGCAAGGGGCGGGGAAGGCGTGCAGGGACGGAGGGAGAGAAGTGCCAGGATTCTAGGCAGGCAGGCAGGCAGCCAAAGTGGCGGTATTCTTGTCCGAGCACAAAATTCCCCCAGCCAATCACCGTTCTTGGGGGAGGAGAAAGGAGACGTCCCGGGAAGCAAAGCAAACATTTTTTCATGGGCATCCGCGCAACAAAACACGCTTCCACAGGAAAGATCGTCTCAAAAGTGGTTTGGATTGCCTCTCTTTTAACGCGGCTTATTTTGCTCAGTGGGGGAAAACACGGATCTGCAGTGAATAACCAAAATTTGACTCCGATGCAAATCAGCGTCGAAACAGCAGCAAATCTCCGTGAAGAATACCCCAAAGTCTTGCTGATTCACATTTGCAGACCTATTCACATTTACCATGGGTTTATATTCTGGCATAGGTAGATTTTCAGAAATCCCTGTTTTTTTATTTCAGCAGAAAGCTTTAAATAAAGAGAAACTAGGAAGTAAGCCTTCAGACATGTGCCCCAATCTGGCTATGGGAAATATGTGCACAACAGTAGTCTTCCGCATGCAACTCACATGTATACATGAAGCTGCCTTATACTGAATCAGACCCTTGGTCCATCAAAGTCAGTATTGTCTACTCAAATGGGCAGCGGCTCTCCAGGGTCTCAGGGTGAGGTCTTTCACATCACCTACTTGCCTAGTCCCTTTAACTGGAGATGCTGGGGATTGAACCTGGGACCTTCTGCATGGCAAGCGAATGCTCTGCCACTGAGCCACGGCCCCTCCCCTACCTGGAAAAAGAACCACATGCACAAATAAGGGTTGAGAGTATGGTTCACGGCCTGATTCAGTCACAGGCGCTTGCATAGATCCCCCACCCCACCCCCCAAACCCAGCAACAACAGTGAATAACCATTCATCAGGAGGGACACGGGGAGAGAGGAGGACTGACTCCTCTTCCTCCCGGGCAGCTGACCGGAACTATTGCCAATTATCCTAGAGGGCTACACTTCCATCTTCAGTTGGACTGGGGGGATGTCTCTTTATGGATGGCTACACTGTAGTCTCTTGCTGAGGGTCTGTCAGACCATAACTGTCATCCTGGGTATTTTCAACTCGTTACTGATAAAAAAATACAGCGACTCCTCTATTGTTGTAAGCATACGTGTTATCTTGTAATAAGCCGCCATCCACCCACACGTTAAGGACCCAGCACGAGTGGTGGCAGAATGGCATTTCTCCAAGCACCAGCTGGCTCAGGATATGAAATGAAGAAAACCTACCTCATGGACTTCGCTAGGGGGAGAAAACGGTTGCATTGGTTTGGAAACCCCGAAGTCCTGCTTTACCATCAGTAATGTCTAAATGCCAGGATCTCACAGAGCAGCATTCACAAGTGCAGCTAGCCCCATAGTGATCCTGGACAAAACAGCTGACAATCCTCTTTAAAAAGAAAGGTGTGTAATGGCATGGTTTTAAATCCCTGCTCTCCTGCTAAGGACTGTTCTGCACAAAAGCCTGGCTATGTGGAACCGTGTCCATGCAGCTGGTTTTTGCAGGATGTGTGAATCAGGGCTCAGTGTCATAAATGATGGAACTAAAGAGCTGGCAAAAGGCAGAAGCACCAACCTCCCCAAACAGCCTCCAACAGAGAAACCTGCACAAGTCAGAACAGTGTGCCAAAGAGAAGCATATGCAATGATGATTAGCTATTGCCTGCCTCTGCGTGGACTGAGAGAGTTTTGAGAGAACTGTGACTGACCCAAGGTCACCCAGCAGGCTTCATGTGAAGAAATGGGGAAATCGAATCCAGTTCCCCAGATTAGAGTCTGCCGCTCTTAACCACTATACCACACTGGCTCTTGAGAGTCTTGTAGTGCCACCATAATAAGAGTTACACCCTTCTTTAAACCCATTTTTACTTCAGTGGCCTTTTATGCATGGCTGTTTCCCTCGCGGTCACCCCTCCAACGGCTTTGGGTCTTTTTTTTTATTATTATTATGCATGCCGTTTCTGACCATCAGAGGTCGCCTCGCTCTCCCCCTGTGATTCCCTGCATTTTGCCCATGTTTTCAGGGACCTGCTTTACCTCGAATTTGAAAAAGCGGGCAAAACGCGGAGAAACGCAAGGGGAGAGCAAGGCGATCTCTGATGGACGGGAAAGGCATGCATAATCAAAACAAAAACCTGAAGTTGTTGGAGGGGTGACTGCGAGTGAAACAGACAGGCATAAAAGGCCAGTGTCTGGATATGTTGACCTCTGACCAGGAATGGAGGTTTTCACGTATGTAAAATGAATGTTTACTCAGTGAATGCAATCCACAAAAAAGTAGCCATGATCAAGTGCTAATGAATTCAGCTGGTCTTAAGCAGGCAGTAAAGCTATTAAATTCCACTGTTTTTGATGGCATTTTCGGTACTTTCTCCCCTCTAGATTGGGCCCAGAATGTTTAATACCTGTAATTACTACCCAAGTGTGATTTCACGCAAGGTAGAATGTGTCCTTCCCTATATTTAGACGCAAACAATTTTGAAAGCAGGTGTTTGCTCTTCAGCTCACGTTGCTACATTTTTAGATACATGTGCTTCCAAGTTTAATACCAGCCATTTATAAAAGCTGTAACGCTCCCAGAGATTGCAGTAACTTCTATTGATAGTTAAAGTGCACTCCCCGGTCTGAGATTGAACTATATATTTAACAAATGACATTTGCCATTTTAAACACATGCTTTGTAAAATTACCGAGAGCACAGACAAAATAACTTCACAAAGTTAGTAAGAAATGAAACTCTGCTAATATGCTTTTGGCATTAATACATGCTTTACTTAATGGTTGTTTGGAGACCATTAGAGACTATCTAAAATATGATATAAAGTAGCAAACGAAGAGGATACTAACCAATTAAGAGATAAGGCCATGACTACTTCTTAAAGTGCTCTATTATTAGCGATATGATTAAATTCAGGGATGTATGCATTATTTACTGCTCCAAGAAGATTCTTGGCTAAATTATGTGTCCCAAGTTGTCTGCCAGAACCGAACAATGCTTAGCAGTACTTTTCAGTTCCAAGTATTTCACTTTGTTTGATTCTGTAATCTTTATTGTAGAAGAATATTATTATCCTCATGTGAGGGTAAGAGAACCTGGCATATTTGTTATCCTGCAGTAAGTGTGAAGTCTTAACTGCCTAAATTTTTTAAAATATAATTGACAGATATAAGTTAATTGTTTAATATTTTTATATCTTTTTATTTATTTTTTTCAGAACACAACACACATATAGTCATAGGTTTTTTTTAGAAATGTACGTATATATTTTGTAGTCTGGAATGGTGATTGTTTACACCACTGAGGAAGGCTGTATAGCCAAAACACATATGGTCAGAGTTTAATTGTTTGATTTTATGTCTAATTGTGTTATATGAGCATGTTGATTAGGCAGGCTTTTTCAGGCTTATATGTGTTATATGTGTTATTAGATTTTAGCTTGTAATAAACACATACGTATTTTGTACGGACATAACTTTTAGATTGTATAACTTTTGGCCTTGGATATTTTTTATTTTTTCTTGACCTTCGGGTACTTAATTCTGCTGAGCCAATCAAGCCATTCCCATCTGATTCTGTCCCATCATCTTTCCTCCTTCACCACTTTGCTTGATTGTTTCTTTCCTCTTCAATGTTTGCACTGACAAGTGAGAACACTAGGCAGAAAAATAGAGTGAACTTTATACTATGTTGGGGTTGCCATCTGTTTGCAGAGGGGAATTTGCCTCAGGAATAGGTGGGGCTATGGAAAGAGGCAAGAGCAGGAACATGAATGCCCAGTTTCACTCAGCTTGGTGTCTCCTATTCATCATTAATTGCAAGCCACCTTGCTATAACTTGTCCATGTATGTGTGCGTACTTCTGACGCTATGCAGAATGTCTTTTCCTCATGAATGAATAACCACCATCAAGCTTCTATTCCTCACTTCTCCCCAAGAAATCGAGGCTTAGGGCTAAGAGGCATAATGCTCAGGCAGGTTTAAACCCAGGACTTCTCACTACCTAAAAAGGTCTTTGGGTGGTCTTCCACTGCAAAATGCAGAAGAGCTAAGAGGGTATAACATCTAAGAAGTGCTAAGTCCCACCACTTCTCAGTACAGAAATCTAATGTCTTTGGCAGGTCCTAAATACATGGGAGCCAAGTAGAACCCCTTTTCTGAGGGTCAAAACTGCAAACACTTTGCTCATGTGCAGAATACTTTAACCACACACCTACTCCCTAGTATTAGTGGACAAATTTCAAGGTTGGAGGGAGTGATCTGTAGGAAGGTGTAATTAATAGTAATTAAAATACAGATTAATTGTCAGTCCTTCATTCATCAGCTTCGCCTACACCATTTAGAATCCTACCCTCTAGCCTTATGACCTGCAACATCTCTTGAGATAAAAGCACAGGCACTATGAAAGATTCATAGTATGACTATAAACAAATCACATATACTTGGATAGATGATGGTATGCCACATTACAGATACATGACTTCTAAGATTTCTGTGCATGCTTGCTTGTGGTAATCAACTGTACATTTGAATTGGAGATGGGAGGCAATCATCTTGTACTTACATTTATGTATTTATTTATTCCCCACTTCTCTCCCCAATGGGGGCCAAAGAAGATTACAACATCATTCTCTCCTCCTTTATTTTATCCTCTTTTATTTTATCCTTACAGGGTGGTTGTGATAGGCTCTTTCAAGCAACTGAGGGGACCCACCCAACGTCCTAAGGTTCTGGGGAACCAGGCTCTTTTAGCATATAAAATCTTCCACCTCAGTTATAAGCAAGGCTTTTTTTGTGATGGTACTCAGTGGTACTGAGAGTGTGTGTGTGTAAAGTGCGACCCCTTTTTGGGGTTTTCATGGCAAGAGACTAACAGAGGTGGTTTGCCAGTGCCTTCCTCTGCACAGCAACCCTGGTATTCCTTGGTGGTCTCCCATCCAAATGCTAACCAGGGCTGACCCTGCTTAGCTTCTGAGATCGTACTGGAACCTTTTTTGTGTGGCTTTCCCAAATCCTTAGTGAGGGAACTGGTAGAGATGAGTGCAACCTTATATATGAGTACTGGCACTTTTAAAACTATTATTATTATTATTATTATTATTATTATTATTATTATTATTATTATTATTATTATTATTCACTGGAGTGAGGCAAGTTTTGTGGTGAACACCATGATCACTGAGGATTAAAAACACACACATAAAGATGCTTTATTCATGTACAGGGATTTTCAAGGCCAATTCAGCAGCATGGTCTTCTTCAAAACAGTTACAGGAAAAGCCTGGCTGAGGGACCTCAGACTTGTAGTGACTGGATTAGGGCTTCCAACTCTGGGTTGGGAAATTCCTGGGGAGATCTCCAGCCACAGCCTGGAGGTTGACAACCCTACGATCAGCAGAGCAAAGTTTCTCCTGCTGGCAATCTGTTCTTCAGGCATCTCCAAAGAGGAAGAACTGGCCAGCCGCAACTGCTTTTTTATAGATGCCATAGCTCTGCTTTATTTTTCTTTTAAATTCATTACTTTTAAATCTGAAACTGTACCCCGATCCGAGCATTTCAGGAAAAGAACTGATCAGTGAAACAGTAACATCTATAGAACCTTTACTTAGCATTGCTACAGTTCATAACAATTCATTCATTATGACTTTTAGACATTCATTTAATTGCTTCACAGTAAAAGTTAATTAATTTGGCTTTGTAATTAGCACAACGGTCAAACCTGTTATGCTTGCCAAAAGACCTGGGGGAAAATGTCTTGCCCCTTTAACAGAGGTTTAATGTATGAAAATGGGCAGCTAAAAGTTTTCATGACATGGAAGAAAATAACATCCCATTAAGCTTCTATTAAAGGGACAGGACATTTTTCCCCTCCAGATCTGTTGGCAACCCTCCATCCTGTTGATGATTGAAGTTTCTTTTTTGTTGTTTACTATTAATGCTTTAAAAAGACTTTATTATTATTTGGCAATAAGTGGCCAACATTTGATCAAATCTGCCTTGACTGGTGTCAAGTAACCTGGCCACAGCTCACAGAATTCTTGTGTAAGAACTCATACATGGTATATCGAAGGTCACAGATTCAATCCCCAGAATATCATGTTAAACCAGCTTGGGAAAGACCTTGGCCTGAGATCCTGCAGATTTGGGCCAGATGGCATGGCTGAGGCACTGCTGCGGCACCTGAAAGGTTTTAAAAAGCCTTTTGAAGGGTTTTAAATTTTTCAATGGGGCATTTTGCCCCACTGAAAACAGCGAGGCTGCACCAACAAAAAGCTGTTCTCACCGACAGCGTACCCAGTGAAAGATGTCAGGACATTGCCTACTGGCGCTGCTGGGCGGTGCTGCTGCGGCAGTGACAGTAGAATGGCATCCAGGTCCCCCCGCTGGCGTCCGTGCCATCCTGGACAGCATAAGTGGCACAGGCACTGGTGCTGGGGGCACGAACACTGGCGCAGTCCCTTCCTGGCCTCCTATGGACATTCGTCCTTGAGGCTCAGGAAAGGGCTGTGAGGGTTTTGACATAAGCTGCTTCCAAGTTTGTTATGCACTTACATTTGATATGCTGAGTGAGGTTGTGTGTTTCATATATACTTATATCACACACCCTCTACCCAGTTTGGTACCCAAGGTGGTGCACAATTCTTCAGCAAGTAAAATATATAACTGTATAGTAAATAGTAACAATAAAATACCCAGCAAAAACTTAACAACAACACAAGCATTTAGATATTTTTAGAAGACTATGAATCACTTAAAGCAAACAAAAATAAGGTTATCACCAGTTGGAGAGGGATCAGCAAAATGACTGAGAAAATGTTCTTTTTTTTTTTTACTTGGTCTGCAAGTAGAAAAGGCTAAGCAGTAGACAAATGGATGTTTGTGTTGGGGAGTATTCCACAATTGAGGTGCCACAACTAAAAAAAGGCCCTGTCTTTTTTTTGGGGGGGGGGGGGAATATACCAAGCAGTGCGTCTGAAGGTCATCTTAGATGGCAAGCAGGCTCATATGGGAACAGTCAGCTCTTTAAATATCTTGGCCCTACACTCTTTGAAGCTTTAAAGGTAACGTTTAGCACTCTGAAATTGATCCAGAAGCCAGTCAACATCCAATGTAGCCCTTCTGAAAACTGCCAAGGTTAAGACATAGATTTGCCTTTCACTCAAATCTGCTAGTTAAAGATAGTGGTGCATTCTACTTTACATGCACAGACAATGAGGATGCATCATTTAAACACTTTTCAGAGTGATGCAGCTGCATAACAGACTCCCCGAGATGGAGTCTATGGCTGATGTATTTGCCCGAGTGGGTAGCCTCAGTAGCACGGTTCATCACAAAAAACCAGAGGATTTATGTTGCTATGAAAGAAACTTGATTTTGACTTTATTTTTATAGCAGATTGGGGAGGTGAGAAATCAAGCAAGGATTAGATATTTCACAGGCTATAAAACACATAGTATCTTTTATATTCTAACACATTTCCAATAAATTAGTTAACCTGAAATTGGTATTTCTCTTTTTCCATGACCTTTATGTATTACTATAGGTTTCAGTCTGTGGGAATCAAACCAAGTAAAACCTATAAGAAAGCAGCTCCCTAATATAACATTATCAGTGCAATTTTCATGTAACTGCCTCTATGCTGAAATAGTTCCCAATATATACTGCTTCAGGATCAGAAACCACTGGAACTACATGGATGGGATTCCTGTTCTTCTCCACAGCATCCCAATCCGGGCCTCTGTCACAAAGGTTGTCTTGGCTCAAGAACCCAACAATTTTCCTGAACAATTGTAGGCCTCAGCAGACATTACATTCTGCCTGCTCATTGGAAGCAGAAGTCTACCAGCCACATATATTGGGAGCATGCAGGTCCCAAGGATGCACTCAATCTTCATGCTTATCATCTTGTGTGATTTACACAATGTATGGATTTTCCAAGTGGGTGCAGCTTTCATTGCTCTGACCTGGATGGCCCAGGCTAGCTTGATTTCATCAGATCTTGGAAGCTAAGTAGGGTTGGGCCTGGTTAGTACTTGGATGGGAGACAGAGGCAGGCCATGGCACACCACCTCTGTTCATCTCTTGCCTTGAAAACCACATGGAGTTGCCCTAAGTTGGCTATGATTTGATGGCACTTTCCTCTACCACCGCTTCTATCCATGTAAGACATAATCCTAGAAAATCAGCGTTCTGATTTAGCACTTTGAAACTGAACCAGAAGCCAGTCAACATCTAATGTAACCCTTTTGAAAACTGCCAAGGTTAGGACATAGATTTACCTTTCACTCAGATCTGGTAGTCAAAGATAAGAACATAAGAACATTAGAAAGGCCATGTTGGATCAAACGAAGGTCCATCAAGTCCAGCAGTCTGTTCACACAGTGGCCAACCAGGTGCAGAAATGAACAAAGATGGTGGGGCATTCTACTTCCATTGCGTAAATGGAAGATGCAGCCACATGGAAAACCTTGGAGGTGGTGGAAAGTGCCACTAAATCACAGCTGATTTATGGGGACCACTAGTGGGATTTTCAAGGCAAGAGATGAACAGAGGTAGTTTGCCATTGCCTGCCTCTGCGGAGGAACCCTGGTCTTCCTTGGTGGCCTCCCATCCAAGTACTAACCAGAACCAACCCTGCTTAGCTTCCTAGATCTGATGAGATCAGGCTAGCCTGGCCCAAATGGGTCAGGGCTAGAAAAGTTCTCACCTAATCTGTGTCTGGACTGCACCACTTCAGACTGCAGGTAAGGGGCTCACAAGATCGAATGCTCTACCACGCAAAACAAAAACATCCCCCCCTAAAAAAAAACTTTAGTCATAGAAAGCTTGCAAGTAAGGGAGAAAGGTAGGATACACCTTTTATCTCTGTCAAGCTACTTTTTCTGTGCACAGGGAAATTCTTTGTCTGGAGGAACATCAGTTATACAAGCCCCCACCTACAACTTGAAAGGCTACAGCCCAGCCTGAGGTATTCCATCTTAGTAAAACTGGGGGGGAAAGGAGAGAAAAAGTTGTGGGTCAGAAACCCTGACAAGTAATATCCTAAAAAATGTACTTCAGAGGATTGACCATTGGCAAAAGACCCCAGGCACTCTGTGCAAATCATTCCCAACCTCCCCCTGCGCATTTCCATAGACAAGAATGACTTCTCCCATGGGTAACATTAGCTGTACATTGATACTGAGTTAGAAGATTCTCACCATTCAAAACTAATGAAGCAAACACAGAGAAAGACACAGCAATGAAGCAAAACATAGGCTGTGTCTTAATAAGAGTGTGAAAATGTACCATGTCTATGGCAGTAGCAGAAGAAGGGCAGGAAAAGACAAGGAGCAGTTATTCCCAGTCCACTCACTGTTTCTGCCGCCCCTCTTCTTCCCCTTCCTTCCATCACACCAGCACCCCCCCTAGAATTTCCCCCTTCCCCTTCCCTTTCCATTTCTTAGGCCAGCCATGCTGTATGGGTACAAAATGGCTGGGCTGTAGGGTTGCCAGCCTCCAGGTGGCACTTGGAGATCTCCCACTATTACAATAAATCTCCAGATGACCAAGATCAGCTCCCCTGAAGAAAATGGCTGTTTTGGAGGATGGACTCTGTGGCATTATACTTAGCTTTGGCCCCACCCCTCCCCAAATCCTGCCGTCCCTCAAAATCTCCAGGTATTTCCCATCCCAGAGCTGGCAACCCTACTGGCTGAGTAAGGGAAAGTGCTCTTTCAAGGCCTAAAAGGGTGGTGGTGGTGGTGGGGGAGAGGCATGGGGCAGTGAGCTGCCCCCCCCGCCATGTTGAAAGCAGAACTTATCTCTACAAACACACCCTTTTTCTGAGTGGCTGTGGATAAAGCATCCAGTCAGACGCTCCTCCGACAGCTACTTGACAGTCCCACATTTGAAACCAGATCAAAGAGGGTTTATTTCTTTTGATCCTGTTTAAAGAGGGGGGCTGGAGTATGGTTGCCAACTGTCGGGAGAAAAAAGGTAATGTCCCTTTAACGGAGACTTAATAGGATGCTTTTTACCAGGTGATGTTATTTGCCTCCACGCCATGAAAAGCTTCAGTTGCCCATTTCCACACATTGAAGCTTTTATTAAAGGCACAAGACTTTTTCTCCAGGCCTGTTGGCAACCATAGGCTGGAGACAGAATGCAACATTGCATCCCTCCCCCTCTCATCAAATTTGAAAGGCTTTGACTTCCTTATAATAATCACTGCAGAAGCGCTTCCTTGCCGGTAGATCATTAGGCTGGATGCTAAATATTCACCGTGCTGATCACCGTTTCCCAAAGGAGCATTTCTGTCAAATGGAAAACAGATTTCCTAAAGCATTTTTCCCCCAGCAAGTTATTGATGGCTCTGAGCCTTAAACAAGTCTGTTAATTAAACACGAATACTGACCACCTGCCATAAGAGATCTGTTAAATACAAATCCAAGGGCCAAAATAGACATTACAGATGCAGATCAACGTTTAAACACGGAATCGCCCCAGGAGGTGAATGAGGATCGGATTAAAAAGCGAAAGGGGTACATGAGTGAGTGGACATGAACCCCCTTCATACTTCGCTCCTTAGCACAGCTCTCTGTAGCACCTCCCCGTAGCTTTTTACCTGTCTGATTTCTCTTCTAACATGACAGCCCTGCTAGGGAGATTCTGCTGCATTCTCCTTTGACTGTTTAAAACCCCCTCCCCTTTTAGTGCGTGCCTGGGCAATTCTATACTATCACACGTGACATGGCTACTGTCGTATCTAGGTTGGCCAGTTCAAAAATTTTTTTTGGTTAGAGACAAATTGTAACTCAACAAATATGCTCATACAAAACCATGGATCCTAAGCTTTGCTTTAGTGTCACTCCTGTCCACGGTAAAGGCAGTTTTCTGTGGAACGCATTCCTCCAGCACTAGGACCTTCCATTCCTGCAACCCCGGCATCTTTCAATGAATTACAAAGGACCTAACGCCGGGGAAATAGCACTGGGCAATAGACAACCACCATGGATAACAACGGGTATGAAAAGAAGGCAAGGCTTTGGATGCAAGCCAGAATCTACATTGGAATGACCCACATGTTCATATTTACAACAGGCTTAACTGGAAGTGTGAAGAGATTGTGCGAACAGATCCCATCTACTGCTGGAGACACACTCCTCACCGCCCTCGCTTAAGGATCAGACCTTCTGTTTGCCCCTCAGCACACACTGGCTCAGTTTTCCTCATGACTAACAGAAACCATGGTGAGGCAAGCCTGGGAGGTCTCGTTGACACGAAGAATTTCTCACTTTGCAGGGATGTCCTGTTGAAATTTCCAGGGAGACAGCTCATCTTCCTAATAGTTTACAAAACGAGGAGTATTGAAGGCAACTGTGTAAGCCATGGCCTGCCCGAGCTTCCTTGTCTGTGAATGCACAACTCATCAGCTGAGGGAAGCTGCAACATATTATTAGAAGTAATAATGGGGTGGCTCCAACCGTCCACTAAGTAGCTTTCCCCCCCAAAAGTAGCTCTTCTGTCAGTGGAAGAACCACTTAAGTTGGGGGAAGGCTCCTTAGACTGGAAGAAGGCTTCAAACTTGAGCCAAAAGGAAAGGTGAGGTATAAATATTTTTAAAAATAAACGATTCGAAGGGCTTAAATTAGATAAGATGCTGGGAAATCCATTGACAGGAGTCTCCCAGCATTTTTCAAAGGCCAGTACCAGCTTCAAGGAGCCCAATTCAGACCAGGGCTGAAACATGGGGGGTGAGGGGGGGAAGAGAAGGTGTTTTAACCCTTCCATCACTATACAGTTTTGCGTGGTAAAGCCAACCCCCCCACACACTATTGTTATCTTATAAAGAAAGGGGGGGAAGGCAAAGATAGGGTGACGGTCATTTTCCCTTCCAAAGTTATTAACAGTCAAGGGTGTTGGTTTCCACTGAGAAATGGTTAACCCCCCACCCCCCAAGGAGCTGCTACTAGCCTTTAAAAATGTTGCAATGATCCAGACATTGATCTCCTGGCATCTTGTCTAGCTGGACATTAAGATGCTTTGAAAAGCAAAAAAACTGTGCACTTTACACAAGAGGAGGAGGAGGAGAAGGAGGAAGAGGAACAGGAGGAGGAAGAGGAGGAGGAAGAGGAAGAAGAAGAAGAGGAAGAAAGAAAGAAATCTTACCCGTAACCTTCTCTCAAATGCAGAGATGCTGCCCTTGGTCTGTTCCTTCCTTTGCCTCCACTCAATAAGGTTGGAGTTATGCTCCCCAGGTAAAGAGACGTTGCATTTTCCTAAAGTGGGATTGGCAACACCTGCCAGGATATGCGGCTCTGTATTGAGAGTGACCTCCATTCCACTGGCAAAGGTGACTCGCAGAGAACCGTCTGGGCTGACCCGATAGATATTCTGAGTGTTGTCTGTCCATAACAAAACAAGGAAGGGGAGAGTTCAGCTCTCTAGCTTTATGAAGCAAATGTTATGTGTGGAAAGGTTATATTGATCTGTAGTTTGGAAGGCTGCAGGCATTGCCGACACCTGTGTGTTTTCATAACACAAAAATCTTATTACACCTGGAACCCAGTATTGACAAGAATTAGAGATGCACTGAAGCTTGAATAAAGGCCTTCCATTTCCAGAGGCTTTTCAAAAGGTTAACTTTAAGGTTAGTTTTTTGGATACTTCACACGTATAAACTTTAGGGTACTGCTGAGATCATCATGGTGACTAGCTAATACTGAAATAACAGATATCTGGGACCTTCCATTTTATAAAGAGAAGACCAAGGGGGTACATGATGGATGTTTATAAAATTATAAACAAGAGAGTACACGGGGAGAACTTTTTCTCTGTCTTCCAAAATAGTTGAACTCAAGGGCATCTAATGGGGCTGATGGGAAGTAGATTCGGGACAGACAAAAAAAATACTTCTTTACACAACAAGTGATTAAAATGTGGAATTTGCTGCCAGAGGGTGTAGTGATGGCCACGGACAAAGACAGCTTTACACAAAGATGACCTGATCTTCAGTAATCACTATACTGATGTTTGTTTTATTATCTTGCTGGATCAGGTTGGTTGAGCAAGTTCATGAAGTAATAAACACATCTCCATGGGAGGGTATAGTTCTAACCACTTTGAAAGAAGCAGTTGTGAGACCCATCCTGAAGGTGTCCCTGGACCCAAATTACCTAAATAATTACTGCCCAGTGGCAAACGTACCATTCTAGGGCAAGGTGTTTGAGCAGGTGGTGGCTACATAGCTTCAAGCGGTCATGGGGCAACAGATTACCTAGACCCATTTCAGTCCAAATTCAGGCCTGCTTTGGGACAGAAACAACCTTCACTGCCCTAACTGACAATCTTTGCTGGGAGAATGACAGAGGAAATCATTCCTCTGTTCAATCTCCTGGACATCTTGATGGCTTGTGATATCTTTGACCATGGTATTCTTTGGGAGAGGATGGCTGGGTTGGGAATGGGGTTGGGAGGGGGCACTGTGCTTTGGTGATTTTGCTCTTCAGTAGTTGGCTGGTTCCAGAAAATGGTGCTGGGGGAGAGGTGCTCAGCCTCACAGTATTTATGTTGTGAGGACCTTCTGGGCTCCATTTTGTTTCCCATGCTGTTTAACATCTATGTGAAACCACTGGGAAGCTGGATATTTGGATGACACCTGACTGTATTTCTCCTTAACAGCTGGGCCATATGGGTCTGTGGAAGTCCTGAACAGCTGCCTGGAGAAGGAAATGTAATGGATAAGGGTCAATAAACGGAAGCTCAATCCTGATAGGACTGAGGAGTTGTTGGTCAATGACAAAGCTGCTTGAAGACTGAGGGGACAGCCTGTCCTGGAGGGGGTTGCCTGAAGGAGCAAGTTAGAACCTTGGGGGTTCTGCTGGATCCTGCCCTACAGGTAGAGGCCCAAGTCTCCTCCTTGGCACATAGCAACTTCAACTGAAATACCAGCTACGGCCATTCCTTGAAAAGTGCGATCTGGCCACAGTGATCTATGCTCTGATCACATCCAGGTTAGATGATTGTACTGTGCTTTATTTGGGGCAGCTGTTGAAAATCATTCAGAAACTTCATTTGGTCCAAAAGGGTCACAGCCAGTCTCTCATCAGGAGCTGCATGCAAACTAGCCCGTCAGTTTTCAGGCAAAGTCCAAAGTGTTGCTTCTTACCTATATAGCCCTGAACAGCTTGGGGCCAGGATACCCGACCACTCGCTTCCTCTCATACTGTTTACCCCTCCCAATAATATCTTCTTCCCAAGCCCTGCTACCTGAGGCTGGCACTGACTACAAGTGGTGCCTTGCCTTTGGAATGCCTTCTTCCCTTGAGTTTTGCCTGAGGCCCACTGTATTGTGCTTTAGGCATCAGACCAAAACAGGCATAGAAGGGAGTGCAGTAACAGCTGTGGACATTTCTGGCATTTCAATAGCATTGCAAGCTGACCGAGAGCTTGTACCAGCATTTATTTATTTATTTTGCCATCAAGTCACATCTGACTTATGGCGTCCCCTGGTAGGGTTTTCAAGACAAGAGATGTTTGGAGGTGATTTGCCATTGCCTGCCTCTGCGTCATGACCTCAGTATTCTTTGGAGGTCTCCCATCCAAATACTTGCCGGGGTCAACCCTGCTTAGTTTCTGAGATCAAACGAGATCAGGCTAGCTTGGGCTATCCAGGTCAGGGTGCCAGCATTATGCTAGGATCCATTAGGCTAGGATCTAATCTGGGAACAGATGCACTGGCCAAATCCGTTGTACTTTCCATCAAATGTGTTACACTTTCTCCCTGGTGGAGATGCTTGACTGATAAGTTTGTAATTTCCTAAATCCCCTGGCTCCCTTTAAAAACTGGTGTCACACTGGCTACCTTCCAACTCTTTGGAAAGGAGACTGATTGTAACAATCAGAGCATATAATTGATACTCTTTTATATTTCTTTCTTATTTTCTTTTTAGTATTGTATTTGTTTGTTTCATTTGTTATAAAAATAATTTTAAAAAAAAAGTATTTATTTTTTCCAGCGTTGTAAGGAATTATATGCGTCTACATAAACAACGAAACAACATTAAACAAGCAACAAAAGTATGCACCGCCGGGTACTAGGATTTGCCAAAGTGATTGCACGCGTGTTTCCTGCGTAAACAGGCACCGCTTTCCAGTAACGCGTGACCGATCCTCCAAGCATTCCGACGCGCCCAGATTAACACTTCCAGACGGTGACGGAAATAGCCGCGGAGACTGATTGTAGTGATAGCTTGTGTGCTTAATTCCCTCCCATTAAGATCAACGAGACCAATAAATGCTTAACTTTGGATGGATGGTGCCCAACGTTAAAATAAAAGTAACAGCTTGGGATCTTGGAGACTCTCATGACTGGATGCAATCCCATCACTTAAAATCTGACTGATCGGTTCATTCTTATCAGCTTTACAATAATCAAGTAGGAACTAGCATTAAACGGCATAGAAAACAGATGGGCAGAGCTCCGCTAAATACATTCAGCAAACATAAAAACTGCAAGAGATCAGACTTTCAAATACCGCAAAGACAGATGTACTTTCAGCTACCTTGCTTTAGTGTGTAAATAGTAGAGGTAGCAGAAAAGTTTGTAGCCGTGATCACATTTTCCCTATTCGAAGTGTCGAATTCAACTCTCATCAGTTTTTCGACATCGCTATGGAAACTGCTGACTTCGCCGGTTGGAAATGTCACATTGGTTAAATGGCCGTCTGAGTCATACCTGGTAAAATAAACCATTATAGAAGATCAGTCACACACACACACACACACACAATAGAAAACGCAACACGTTGGACATACATTTTAAATATTGAATGCCGATGTTACGCAAACAAAAGGGGATTAGTGTAACATTTAATTATCCCAAAGGCTGCATGGTTGTTGACTGTGGTTCTTTTCATTCTGATTTGTGAGTTTTTAGATCTTCTGGATTAATACAGTTGATAATGAGCTTCATACTTTGCTATATATTGGCTAGGTGACTGAGTGGATGCTGGTTGACTCGTTCCAGGAACTCTTGGAGGCAGTTTGGGTTCAGGATGGAAACTGCCCTAGTGGCTTGGTAGATAATCTGCATCCAGTGGTAGACAGGAGAAGAAGAAGAGTTGGTTTTTATCTGCCAACTTTCTCTACCACTTAAGGGAGAATCTAACCGGCTTACAATCACTTTCCCTTCCCTTCACCCCTACCCTGTGAGGTAGATGGGGCTGAGAGAGTGTGACTAGTCCAAGGTCCACCAGCTGGCTTCACGTGTAAGAGTGGGGAATTAAACCTGGTTCTCCAGATCAGAGTCCACCGCTCCAAACCACCACTCTTAACCACTACACCACACAGGAGGAGGATGACTCTCTTGGGTCCTCTGCACCTTGCAGGTTTTCTTTCAAATTACCTGGTTGGTTTTGGGAGGGGGGGGGCAGAGACAGCACTTTAGAAGTTTCTCTCATACCTAGATGGATGATTAAAAGGTGGATTCAACACCCTGAAAAGCTGTGTCTTGTCCCCAATGCTGTTCAATATGTATATGCAGTTATTGAGTGATACCGTTTGTAGTATTGGGCCATCAGTATGCTAATAACACCCATATCTTTTTTTCCCCTTTTTATCTAATTGGGGGAGTTCCACTGAATTCCCTGTGGGATGCTGCAGGACTTGGGAAACCCAGTTTAATTTAATCCAGTTTAATTCAGACGGGTCAGAAGTGATGACTGTTGACAGATCCTTCTGGAGGTAGATAGAATAGTACTGGCTTCACAGTTCAGGGGTGTTTTTGGGCCACTGTCTTGCTCTTGAAGGACCAGCTGGTGAGATGGTAACTCCAAATAAAATTTATCTCTATAGTCTCCTGCAAGCCCTCCTCAAGGTCTGGTATTCACACCATATTTATTCTGAGTCTGGTAACCTCAGAGCCAGCGTGGTGTATTGGTTAAGAGAGGTAGATTCTAATCTGGAAAACTGAATCCCCACTCCTCCATATGAGCGGCAGACTCCAATCTGGAGAACCAAGTTGGTTTCCCCACTCCTACATAGGGTTGCCAACCTCCAGGTACTAGCTGGAGATCTCCTGCTATTATAAGTGATCTCCAGTCAATAGAGATCAATTCATCTGGAGAAAATGGCTGATTTGGCAATTGAACTCTATGGCATTGAAGTCCCACCCCTCCCTAAACCCCACCCTCCTCAGGCTCCACCCCAAAAACCTCCCACCGGTGGCAAAGAGGGACCTGGCAACTCTACTCCTACACATGAAGCCTTCTGGGTGACCTTGGTCTAGTCACATTTCTCTCCAAACTCTCTCAGCACCAATAATCTCACAAGGAAGCCAGCTAGGTGACCTTGGGCTAGTCACAGCTCTCTTAGAGCTCTCTCAGCCTCACCTACCTCATAAGGTGTCTGTTGTGGGGAGGGAAAGCAATTGTAAGGTGGTTTGATTCTTCCTTAAGTGGTAGAGAAAGTCGGCATATAAAAACCGACTCTTCTTCTTCTTGTGGGGAGGGGAAGGCAAGGCAATTGTAAGTCACTTTGAGGCTTCTTAAAGGCAGAGAAAAAGCAGAGTAGAAAAAAGCAACTCTTCTTGTTCTAGGCTGGATTACCAGATGCACCGTGTGGGGAGCTGCCTTTGAAAATGACCTTAAAGCTTCAAGTGGTGCAGAATGCTTTGCTGCATCACTAACTGGGCAGCAAGAACAGTCCGCTTCTGTTCTGGGGGTGTTTGTGTTACCCCTTGTTTGCTTCTGGGCTGAATTCAGTACTGATGATTACTTTAAAACCCTACATGACCTGGGCCAAAGAGACCTTAGGAAGTGCTGCCAACAAAAACCTCCTTGTGCATCCAAAAGACCTGAGGCTGCTTCCCTCATCCCTTCCTTTTGTGAGATAAGATCTGACGGAGATCAAGATGAGACCGAATTTGAAACACTGTTGGATGCAATTCAAATGTCTTCATTTCAATTTTGTTTGCCCTGGTGAGACATGGCCCTGCAAGCCTTAATTTTTGCACCAGTTAGTCTTTCCTCGTGCTGAACTCTCCCTGTTAAAGTTAAAACCTTGTTCAATGTCATTTTTTTTATCAAAAGCATATAAAGAGCGTATATCTTATTAAAAAGAGTAAAAAAAGCAGGTTTAAGTTCAAACAGCATAGAAAGAAATACAAGAACCAGGAAAGACAGCAAAGAACATGAGGCGAGCCAAAAGCAAGGGCATTAATAACACGTGAAAGCAACCAGAAACTAAAAAGGACATTCTGGTTCAACTCTAGTTTGAGCGGGACCTCCTCAATAGTGTCACCTAAGTCACACAACTCCCACCCCCAGGGAAGCTCACAAGCGTACCTTTCTTATTACCTCTACTGTTTACTGAAGTCTGTTCAGTTTACTGCACCTCTGAACCAACCTCTCCTCTCTCACAAAAGCTCACACCCTGCCAAAACTTTTGTTAGTCTTTAAGGTGCTACAGGACTCTTGCTCTAATCTCTCCTCTGTTTTGCTTCTACTCATGTTTACATGATTTTAAAATGCCGCCATTGCTCTTTAAATATGATTTTATTAGTAATGCTTTGCTTTAAACTCACCCTTGGGCAAGTTGTTGTAATGGTGGCATATCAATAATGGAAAGAAAGAACCAAGCAACCAATCTGGACCGAATTCACTGATCGGTGAGTCTAGTAGTACACAGTATAGAGATTTTTATGAGATTTGGTGCTTTAATGTACTTTGATGCAATGCATCACAGAAACCACAAGAGGTCACTCTGTGTCCAGGAAAGAAAAATGAAAAGAAGCTACTGAATAATCAATTCCGTATTTTCCTGTTAACATTTTATCCCTTGAAGATGTTTAAATGCTCAAAATACTTCAGCAATCATGTGCATGATCCAGACTTTGCTCCCATGGCTGTGTGTACACACTGCATCCCACCTTGAGGGCCTTGGCTATACATGGATTATCCCTTCCATTTCACAGTTGTCCAGGGTGAGAATAGCACAGCAGATAATAATGGAAAAATGGGGCCCCTCTATGTCTTCTTAGGAGGGAATCCAGCTGACTGGCTATGCACGTTTTTTCTACTTGGGCTGTGAGGAGATCCAGCCAAAGGTAGGTGCATGGGATCTACCCCCCAAAACTCCAGGAATTTCCCAACCTGGAGTTGGCAACCCTACCTGAGAGCTATAAACCCCATAGCACTGAGAGAGGCTGGCAGGATGAGTTAGAACTCTGGCCCATCTGAGGGCTTATCTCACCTATTTTCACTTTTTTGGGCTACGTCTCACTCACGGTCCTCAAGGCCAGTCTTTGGCTTACTGACAGAATGACCCATCTTCTGAAAGTTCCAACTACACAGATCAGTTCAACCCATGTGAGCAACTGTGTTGATTAACACTCCTTTCACATAAAAAAGGAAGTTGGCAGGGACAATCATTCAGAGCAGGTTTAACCATACACTGGATAGTACTTTTGCTGATGTTTTACAGACCATGCAAAATTTAAACATTGGCAGGTGGCAAATCCACATGGACTTGCAAATATGTTCAGGTCATCAGGGGAGGACCAGCTCCTTGTCCCCACCCAGTATCAAAAGTAGGAGGGGGATCACATGAAACAGGGCCTTCTTGGTGGAGGTGCCAAAGGCACACATGAACACATGAAGCTGCCTTATACTAAATCAGACCCTTGGTCCATCAAAGTCAGTATTGTCTACTCAGACCGGCAGCGGCTCTCCAGGGTCTCAGGCAGGGGTCTTTCACATCACCGACTTGCCTAGTTACTTTAACTGGAGATGCCGGGGATTGAACCTGGGACCTTCTGCATGCCAAGCAGATGCTCTACCACTGAGCTACTGCCCTTCCCTATATTCTTTCCCCAAAGAGGTTGTTAAGCTCTGTTTGGTCAAAGAATTACATTGCAGACCGCATTGGGGTTAAGCTGATGTTGAGCTTCTGTTTGTGTTGTGAACTGTGGCATCCTTTTCTTTCTTTTTGCCTTTTATATTGATTCATTGTGCAGATTCTTAAAAAAATTTTTTTTGGGGGGGTAGAAATTGACTATGTTTTGTGTTGTCTGAAATAGATTTTCAAACATCTGTGGGCCTGAATGGGCCCAAAATGTGGGATGAGAACACTTTAAGTAAGTAAGTAAAATAATTCAATCATTTAAGTAATCTGGGGTCTCTTCTCCAAGAGGCTATCCTGGGCTGCCATTTACCCATTGCTGCATTGTACTCTATTGCTGTGCTATAGCAGCCATTCACAACTGGATTTTCCAGTGTGGACCAAGCAATTCAGTTGCGAATGATTGGTATGGTGTAATATCCAATGGTGTGTGGATGCAGCCCTGTGATGTCTATTTGCGACATCTGTATGGTGACATTTAGGGCTATAGCCATCCTTTCTCACTAGGTGGGGCTGCAACATTTCCAGTTAGGGACAGACCCTGCCCAGCCAATTTGCAAGGGCTGAGGGCACTGTAACATTATGGCTTAGAGAGTCCAGTTCCTGAACAGTTTGGATGGGGAGGGTTTTGACCCTAGACTAGAAAAAAAAATGGAAATCTTTACATTTCCCCTTACCCTTTTTAAGTACCTTGCCACATTACTAGTCATTGCCATTTAAATGGATGGTTTCTTGTAGTGGAAACATACTCAAAAAACAAGCTCCTGTTCATTAAATGCAAAACTGCCACGTCACAAATTAAGAGCTCTTTTCAAAAAAAATTTTAGGTGGGGTGAAACAGTGTGCCAAGTAGGCAGGATACACTCACTAGCTCCTCTTAGCTACACACCCTGGTGACCTTTCATACTTCATCTGTCTTATCTAAAGTTCAATAGTATGAAGTGTTTTTAGCTGATTTGCTTTTTAATCGATTGCATAATCTAATAAATATATTTGAATGCTGCTAAAACCTAAAGATGTCTTTCTGGGCATACTGAAAGAAGAATACATTTTCAGTTTCATGAACAAAATTTACCATGTTTGAAGGAAAAGGCTGTCTTTAATGATCTTTCACTTTTCATTCCCTATGAGGGGCTGTGGCTAAGGTAGAGCATCTGCTTGGCATGCAGAAGGTCCCAGGTTCAATCCCCGGCATCTCCAGTTAAAGGGACTAGGCAGGTAGGTGATGTGAAAGACCCCTGCCTGAGACCCTGGAGAGCCGCTGCCAGCCTTAGACAAGATTGACTTTGATGGACGAAGGGTCTGATTCAGTATAAGGCACCTTCATGTATTCATGTGTTCATGAATAGTCTGCACCAAAATTAACATTCTGCACCCAAGCAGCCAAAAATTATGTGCCAAGAAAAGCTGCAACATGTAACCTGTGTAAATTATACACACTGAAACAATTTACATAACTTCCTCTTATTCTGCATTACTTATTCTATAATTTGCACTATTTTGCACAACATTCCAGTTTTGTTGGTTGTGTGTGTGTGTATGGGGAAGACCAAGGATATAGAAGCCACACCCACAAGCACTGTCAATCTTTATCAGCCACTTCTATGGCTTCTGAGATTGGAACAGGAATTGCCCATAGACTTTCAAGCATATCTTTGCATAATAAGGACTAGAACTTTTTTAAAAAGAGAAAGATTTTTTAAAAAAGTAACCTTAACTCTTAATCCATCATCCATCGACTGCCCTCAGTTAATCAGCGAAAGCAACTGGCTTCCACTAACTAAAGCTTTAGTTCATTAATCTATCATCCAAAACTGATTAAAATGTACAGCCTTAATTAAACAAACCCAGAAACAGACCACACCTGACTTAATAATTTCAGGATATACTGCCCTGCCTGAAGCATTCCAACCTCTTGCTGCACCGTATTGTGGGTCTTCAGGATGAAGAATTGGGGGATGTGCGAGGACTCGCAGGGGGCATCTCATTTTCTCCAGTATCCCTCTCCCCCACTATTTCCTCTTTTCCTTCCTTGGCAGCCACCCCCATACACTTCCCTTTCCCTGTTTCTTTTTCTCCTTCCCACCCGCCAGCCAGCCTACCTTTATCTTCCCTCCCGCTCGCCAGCTTTCCACCCTTCCATACTCCTCTCCCTGGGAAAAGTCTGGCTGAGTTGTGTGGTGACTGCCAGTGCAGGTAGGGTTGCCAGCTCTGGGTTGCGGAATACCTGCAGATTTTGGGGGTGGAGTCTGAGGAGGGCGGGGTTTGGAGAGGGGAGGGACTTCAATGCCATAGATAGGGTTTCCAGATCCCCCCTCTCAATCGGCTGGAGGTTTTAGGGGGCGGGGCTGGGGCAGCCGTGCACGCACTCAATCGCCGTTCCAGAGCAGCTAAGTGGATTGGCAGGCAATGGCCCACAGAAATCACTCACCTGGCAACCCTATTCATAGAGTCTAATTGCCAAAGCGGCCATTTTCTCTAGGGGAACTGATTTCTGGAGATGAGTTGTAATAGCAGGAGATCTCCAGCCATCACCTGGAGGTTGGCAACCCTAAGTGCAGGGCCAGTTGCATGGTAACCTACAATGTCAGACCAGGCCCAGTTTTGTGGAGGTCGCTGCTAGTGCTGGGACCAGTCACATGGTGGCTGCCATCAATGGGCCTATCTCCCACCAACCAACTAACCTACCTTTATCCGCCCCCATGTTTTCTGTTTTCCCTCCCTTCCTACTTGACAGCTTCTCCTTGGGAAACGTCTGGCTGGGCTGCGTGGTGGCCGGGCCCAGCTGTGCAGTGGCTGGTGCTGGGCTGAGCCAGGCTAGGCTGAGTTGTGTCGTAGCTACCTCCAGGCCAGGCCAAGTTCTGTAGGCAGCGTGTTTCCAGTAATCACCGCTGGACCTGTCTCTGGTGAGTCCTCCCTCCATCAGGGGACATAAGTGAGGAGGGGGGAAGGACTGTTTCTAGGGCTTTTTCAGCCTCTCGCTCAATTCCTCCCCCCTCATATCTGTGCTTTTCCAGAAACCGAGGCTTGGCAACCCCCAACAGCCACTGAGAGTTCTGTAGGCTCAAAAAGGTTGGGGACCCCTGGACTGCAGCCTAGGAGATTCAGGTTCAAATTGCCACTGTGCCATGAAGCTTGGTGGGTGACCTGGGGCCTGTCATTGGGCCCTTAACTTGCCTGGGGATGAAACCATGTGTATTATCTGAGCTCCTGTTAGAATCGGCAAAATAAAAACATACTGGACAGATGCTACTTTTTTTTGCAAAAGCAGCCAAGGTGGCTTACAAATAAAATTAAAAACATCGGTTAAATTATTAGTAAGACTATTTCAGGATAACTTACTCATAAACCGTTGTCCATCCATACTCATTACTTTTGGTTGCAAGAAGACCCGTGTTGCCAGGATATGTCATTAAAGCTAAGTTGTAGCCTTGGGCATAGACCCTTTTGAGAATACCATTGCTACTTATGGTCAGCCAGTATACCTGGCCCCCTGGCATCACCAGCCACAGGGGTAAGCCGCTGGCATCTCTGCGAATGTGAACTGAATTCCCATTGCTGTTGGTAATGGTGCCGAGTTCACCTTCCCCGTTGTATGTGAAATTGTACATGTAGTCCCTTGTAATTAGATTGAGTGTGTGCAGGTGAGTCCCATTGCTAGTGAACTGATACAGTTCCTGGTCTGCTGGGGATGCAATCTCATAAATATTCATGTCATTGAGATGAGCCTTATTTCGACTGACTGCACGGATGCGGATGTTGCCAAGGTCAGCTATGTACAAGGTGCCGTCGGGAGATACCGCTAGCGAAGACGGAGCTTTCAGCTTTGCATCTTTGGCATACCCACCATCACCTGGAAAAGCAAAATACAACGCCTTTAGTAATACTTTCTATATTTTAGCCTGGCAAAGAATGAACAGCCATATTCTATCTCCAGCATATCTTTTTTTTTTGGGGGGGGGGGGGTAAGACAATCAATAAACCAATATGGATTTATATCCCATTATTATAAACAACTGCCATTCTGAATGAATGTAACTGACGATTAAATAATGAGATACAGTTACACCATTTGTGTTAAATCGAGAACCCTTCTGGCAGGCAAAGCTATCATATTTCAATATGCCTGTGAAAAAAAGGTTAGAGCCAAAAATGTTTTCCTTGCCAGTTTTGCCATACAGGCAAAACATGCAATACTTTCTTTAATCAACATCTACTCATAAAATCCAAAGCGTCTTGCATTTTAAGGCTGTATGCATAAACCACATGTTGCCAGTGGAATTAACTGTTGTAGTTAGGTAGGTCATGGGGGCATCTTATGTTATGAGAGCCATCCTGGTGTAGTGGTTAAAGTGTTGGACTAGGATCTGGGAAACTCAGGTTCGAATCCCTACTCTGCCATGGAAACTTGCTGGGTGACCTTGGGCCAGTCATGTATTTTCAGCCTAACCTACCTCACAGGGTTGTTGTGAGGATAAAATAGAGTAAAGGAGAACAATATAAGCTGCTTTGGGTCCCCACTGGGGAGAAAAGTAGGATATCAATAAAGTAAATACAATAAATAATAAAATATTTGCAAAGCTAAGCTAGAGCCTTCCTTTATCCCTTAGAAGCTCCTTGATCCATTGATCTTGAGCAGCACATATCTAATGTTTGATGGGTATAAGGACTGAAACAAATCTTGCCACTGACAATGTAGCCTTGGGATACCTGTCACTTAGTAAAAAAGGCATTATGCCAGACACAGAGGCATTAGATTTATATGTTAAAAGGGGGGAGATATAATGTGATCGAAGTTCCTCATAAAAGCGGCATTCCAAGAGGGCATGAGCGAATGAATCAATAGAGCCAGAAGAGCAAGGACAGGTCCTGTCTGGGTATGGAAGCTAGAGCCAGTCTTAGGGGCAGGGTTGCCAGCTCTGGGTTAGGAAATCCCTGGAGATCTGGGAGTGCAGCCTGGGGAGGGTGGGGTTTGGGAAGGGGAGGGACCTAATTGGGGTACAATTCCATAGAGTCTAGCCTCCAATCCAGCCATTTTCTCCATGGGGACTGCTATCTTTCATCTGGAGATCAGCTGTAATTCCAGATCTCCAGGCCCCACCTGGAGGTTAGCAATCTTGCTCAACCCATGATCTGTAGCCCTGGACTTCTGCCCCACCAGTTCTACTGGTAGTATACACACCATAGGATCATATGCCACATTCTACTGGGAGGCTGCAACGTTTGAATCTACATAGTCAGCATAATATGGCAACAGACCTTTAAAGTTGTGCTCAGTTACCACAACACTTGTGTCTAGGCGGACCTTTCCAAATGACACACATAGCAAATTATGGCCATGGTTGGTATAATTAATCATCCCATACTCAACGATTTTAATTGTCCCTATTCTGATGTAAAGTCTGAGGTCATCTATGTGCCGTGAGATACATCATACACCATTCACCAGCCAGTGTTCGGTGATGAACAGCTTGTGTTAAATTAATGCCTTAGTTTGTCATTTGGAAGGAAAAAAGGGAAGACACAAGGCTGATGCAAGCCTCAGATGAATGTAGTCTGGAGTCCTGTATAGATGCCAAACTGGGTAAAACCGTACATGAGGGATGAAACGAGGCGAGTCTTGCTTCCTTGGCTTCTTTTCCATGCACTGATCATAACTTCTGAACAAGGCACAGAGAGGTTCCGAATTAAGTGTAGGTAGAACATGTGCAGGCTCTGAATGTGTAATCTTTACCCTTTGTTTTAGCAGTAATGAATCACATTATGAGCCCATTCCTAAGGGATGGGGGAAACTCGTGATAAGGTAGCATCTACGCTGGTGCAGGGACAAATACGGTGGCATCTACGCCAGCACAGCCATGCTGGCAGGGCTTTTCCGGAAGGGAAAGCCCGTGCCATCATGGGGGGGGGGGCATTCCTAGGGGTGGAGCTGCCTTTAGGCAGCTTCCACAGGACTGTCACCCCGGGAACACCCCCTTGAGTGGCAGAGGGGCTGCAGCACCTTTTTCGGTGATACAGCCCTGTTGTCAGCAATGGGGGATTTCCCCATCTTTTTAATTTTTTAGGTCTCTTTTTCCCTCCGCGTTGGCCGGGAAGCCTTGGAGGAGGCAGCGTGGATGTGCTGCTCCCGGCTGCCATGGAACTGCCCCCCCTTCAGGATTGGGCTGCCTGTGAGCCAATATGCAAAGCCCCCAAGTCAAAGTTATGATCAGTGCATGGGGGATTGGGGACTAAGCCAGCAGGTGTGGTTCTAAAACCAACCCCACCCCCACTTCGCACATACGTTTCTACCCAGTTGGATCATCTGCATCACGCTCATTTGGTATATCTCAAAACACTTCTGTTACTAGGATAACCTATTTGCAGAAATCTTATTTTATGCCAAATGATTCTTCAACGATCCTCTAAGGTGTCTGAACAAGGTGATTTTACACTCCTGCAAGGCTCTCTCTCTTTCTCTGACTTACAACTCATTCTGCTCTTTCCTCTTGCGGCTGGATTTGATATCTTGTCTAAAACCTCAATAATGAACCAGTTGCTTCTATGCTCTCTTCCTTACTTCATATCTGATGTGCAATTATGCTCCCTAATAATTAAGAATCATTGGTTCAAAGATTGCTGCCTAAACCTACTGTTTTTTTAAAAGTTCACAAGATAGCCTTTTAAAGCAGAAACCCGATAAAGATGACTTGGAGTACATTCAGAATAGACAAAAGCAAGCACTTCTCCACGCAGCATACAATTAATTTTGTACAATTCAGTAGCACAAGAGAGAGAGAGAGAGCAACTTGCTTAAATGCCTTAAAAAGGATTACACAGATTCACAGGGAACAGAACCATTGATGGATATTAACCAAGATAGCTAACTTGAAGTTCCATGCACAGATGCTGGGAACAATCAAGAGGCATAACCTTTATCACCTCCTTATAAACTTCAAGAGCAGGGATAGTTCTGATTTGTAGCAAGAAGTAGCAGGATATTCCCTCAACATATTCCCTGCTTCATTCCCCCAGCTTCCAGGTACATTTTAACAGGGTTCTACAGTGTGGATCAAAACTTCACCACCATTCTATGAAGTATGTATTTACTATGCACAGAAAAATATCTTTGATCCCCTAATTAGGGTTGCCAGGTCCCGCTTCGCCACCGGCGGGAGATTTTTGGGGCAGAGCCTGAGGAGGGTGGGGTTTGGGGAGAGGAGGGACTTCAATGCCATAGAGTCCAATTGCCAAAGCGGCCATTTTATCCAGGGGAACTGATCTCTGTTGGCTGGAGATCAGTTGTAATAGCAGGAGATCTCCAGCTAGTACCTGGAGGCTGGCAACCCTACCCCGAATAATGGTCTTCACTGTCCATTTGTTCCCCCAAACCGATTTTTTTCTAGCGTCACCTATGTCCCAGAGGCATCTCACTGGAAACAAAAATGCAACCCTTGACAAACAATACCGTGGAAAGAAATAAGTACCTGAGAAACAGTCACAATTGGGGTCAATTTTACAATCGCAGTCTGTCGGGGCTCCAGCAATGATAGAGATTTCACCGTTGGTCGTGACCTGTTGTATTCGGTTGATCTTTCTTTCATCAGTCTCGGCAATGTACAGCACTCCACTGTGAGACACACTGATGGCTCTGGCAGACTCAAGTGTGGAGTGAATTGCCACTTTGCTGACCAAAACATGGTCGATGCCTGGCACCTGGCAGTGAATAGGGCGACCTGCAATAATTCGCACTCTCCTATTTTGAGAAATTTGAAGTACGATGTTATTGTCCAGGACGTACAATGAATTGTCCACTGGATTGACAGCGAGGTCTGTTGGCCACTCTAAGCGGACCTGCAAAGAGAAAAGAACATGGTCAGGGATGGCAATCATCACCCCCTTTCTTGCCTCTTCCTGTGAGTAAAGCGGTAACACTATGGATGTGCAAATGTCTACTGTGCTATCTTCTTTCTGGAAGAAATGAAAGACTTCAAAAAAAAATTCCAATTGAAAAAAAAATGTTAGGAATTTCTGGAAATTAAAAAACAAAACAAAAAACAATTCACGTGAAATAATCTCTCTTTTGAGATGAGTGCTTTTTAAGAAAAAGTGTTACTCAGAGCATGCTGTATGAATTTTAATGTAAATATTAGATAATGCAATTCCTGTGTATACTTGTAGACAGATATTCAAGCAGATATTGTTTAAATTGATTAATTTTGTCTGAAATTAATATGCTATAATGTGAATGATTATCACACACTACTGAACAGTTCAATAGTTTCAGTGTTGCAACTCAATATCCAAATGATATGTAGACTTTATGAGACAGCTTCCGTGGAAATAATACCGTTTATTTTCAATTTTCAACTTCATTTCCCCCCCTACTTCTCAGGTGCCAAAAAATAAGATATATATGCTAAGCTCTTGTTCTCAGAAGTAATGGGCATGCTTGCAATTCTGTACGTAGAAAATGGAGGCATTTTATACTTCTAAATTCCATAAACATGTCAAAAGTTCAATTGCTTATGCTAGCTAAGTTATAGATTATGCATTTTCAGCTGTTCAAACAGTAAAATAAGTTTAGGTTTGATAAGAAAGCGAATGTTTCATAATTTATAATTTCTCCAAAATTTCTGTTTCTTTCTTTTAAAAGTTCACAATGTCTGATAATTTCACATCTTTGTCCTCTCTAAGTACTTTGAAAGATTTCTTTAATGGGTAAGTAGAAATGTTCATCAGCTGCAATATGATAAATGAAAACTTTCAATAATTACATATAAGTTTAACTGACAGTTGCAAGCTTTTCCTTTTACTGGTGTGAAATGGCTGTGACTAAAACTGGCGGTCGACCCTGGCATGGTTGTGCACCTTTTGCTACAAATTTTGAAGGACCTGACAGTCCACCACTGTTGAAGGACAGGGGTATTCCCAATCTGCACTTCCCCAACGGCAGTCCCAAGTGGTACAGTATGAGGTAGGGTTGCCAGGTCCCCATTCACTATTGGCGGGAGGTTTCTTTGCATATCTTGTGTGTGAGCATGCGAGTGCTGCAGCGAAACTAAGAGTTTGAGTGGTCTAAAGCTCCTCGCGAGGCGGCACTTCTGGTTATAAACCGGAAATGCCGCATCAGCGCACATGTGCAAGATTGCCCACCAGCCCTCAGCTGGTCGGCGGGAAGAAGGGCACATTACTGGGGGTTTGCCCTCCGCCAGCGGGCACCTGGCAACCCTAGTATAAGGGACTGTTGTCAGGCCCTCTTACCTCATGGTTAGGATGTCAGACTAGCATCTGGGAGACCATGGAAACTTACTGGATGACCTTGGGACAGTCACTCGTGCTCAGTCTAATCTACCTCATAAGTAGGGTTGCCAGGTCCCCCCTCCCGATCGGTGGGAGGTTTTAGGGAGCTGGGCTGGGGTGGCTGTGCGTGACGATGTCACTTCTGGTTTTGCTTCTAGAAGCGCCGCATCGCTGCGGCTGATTTAACATGCAAAACCCAAGAGGGAATTAAAACTGGAAGTGACATCATCACATGCTAGGGTTGCCAACCTCCAGGTAGTACAGAAAAAGCTATTGGAAATGCAATAACAATTATATTGACAATAGCAACAGCTACAAGCCAATGGAATACATAGTACAGTAACAATCACTTCAAGGTGAATTCTTCAGAGAGCTGAATAAAACCGGGAGACGATCGTTTCAATTTCTTGAATTCTTCCTCAGTTCCGTCTCTGTACAATGCGTAGAAAATGATATACAATAATATCTATAATACAAAACTTACAATCTTACAAACTACAAACTACAATATATTGCAAAAACTTACTTATTTATACTTACAATCATAAATGTCAGTTGTTCACAATGTTAGCTCGTATACCTTCAATTTTTCTTATCTATACATAATTCCTTCATGGAAAATAAGCAGCAACCATACATTCTCCGTATTAAAGATCCCCAATGGGATATCAAATTGATACGGTTGCTAAGACAAGTTCACAATTTCTACGTTCCCGCTCGGGATACAAGCTGTGGTGAATGAACTCCACAGCAAAGCAGCTTAAGTGGCAGCCGGTGTGACGCTACGGCAAGCTCTTAAAGTTACAGTACCCCTCCAAGAAAATAACACCCTTATATGTAACATGATAGATCGTTCTCTAAATTTAGACCGTTGGGGTCTAAAGAGTTGAACAAGTGTATGAAATATGCTTCTTTTTGCTGGAGCAATCTCTCAGTATCTCTCCTGTCCAAATGTTTACCCTGAAGTCTCCATACAACAAAAAAGTGCAGTTCATTCTCATTATGGCGCAACTTAGTAAAATGCTCTACAACTGGTGCTGTACAATTTTTTGAACGTATTCTCGATCTGTGTTCCAATATCCTGGCTTTGATAGGACGAATACTGGAACCAATATAAATCCTTTGACATGGGCAGATCAAGCAATAAACACAGAACTTGGTTTCACAATTTGAAAAATTATTGAGTTTGAACGTGAAATCATAATCCATTCTCTTAAATTTCTTAACCTCTAGACTAAAGTTACAAGCTAAGCACTGGTGACATTTGAAATGTCCTTTTACTTTATCATCTCTAGCATTCTGTGATATATCAGAGTGTATTAATTTATCACAGATGGACGCAGTTCTACGATACCCTATCTTAGGCATGGTTTGACAGCCAGGAATATCTGACAACAGATGCCAATGTTGTCGAATTACACTAGTAATGCGGCTGGAAAGGTGAGTATATTCAAACAAAAAGGTAAGTGTATCTCCTTGCTGACTTCTATCAGTATTGCCATAAATCAAATCCCTTCTATTCCTAGCCTCAGTTCTCATTCTAGCTTTCTGCACAATGTCAGGTGGATAGCCCTTCTGAATCAAAGATGTCAAAATGTGGGCGTTTTTAACATAATCAGGATGAGATGAATTATTGCGTTTAGTCCTAATAAACTGGCCGTAGGGCAAATTCTCTCTAAGATGCCGAGGGTGGTGTGATCTAAAATGTAAGAGGGCATTTCTGTCTGTGGGCTTTCTAAATGAACTGACAAAAAACCTGTTGGATGCTCCACGAATAACCATGGTGTCTAGGAATGGGAGCTTAGTATTGTTAGTGCTTCCAGTAAATTTAAGGACTGTGCGGCTGTTGAGCCAGTCAAAAAACCCGGAAAATTCTAAATTGGGAGAGAGAAAGTACATCATGTCATCAATGGATCTACGATACCCAAGAATCATATTGGAATGAGGATTATTGTTATATATATGCTCCCATTCAAAATGGGCGATATATATGTTTGCAATAGTGGGCGCATATGAGGAGCCCACGGCAATACCGCCGGTTTGTAAATATATGGTATCCTGAAATTTGAAAAAGTTATTGATAAAGGAAAGGTCCAGTAGTTTCAACAAGAAAGCCGTGGAGAAACTGGGATCAATCCTGGAAGTAAGTAAATCTTTAATGATTTCACGAGTAGCTTCTAAAGGCACGTTGGTGTAAAGAGACGTGACGTCAACAGTAGCTAGAATACACGGCTCAGGTATTTCAAGATTTTCTATAAATCTTATGAAGTCACTGGTGTCCCTTAAATATGATGGTGTGTCCACCGAAAATTGGCGCAAATGGATATCTAAATTTTTTGCAACAGGTTCTAATAAACCCTGAGAAGTGGACACTATGGGACGTCCTGGGGGGACTTTGCCTGGTTTATGTATTTTTGGTAACATGTACAGTACAGGCATGCGAGGATATTTGTTGAACAAATAATCAGCAGTGTTTCGATCTATGTCTCCACATTCTACAGCTTCATCTATTATTTCTCTTAGGGAATGTGACACCTTGTCAGTGGGGTCTTTTGTAAGCGCTTTATAATATTGCACTTGAGTAAGCTGATGCATTACTTCCCCTACGTATTGTTCCTTGTCCTGTAGGACAATGTCCCCGCCCTTGTCCGCTGGCTTCATAATTAAATCAGAATCATTAGCCAGGCTGTCTAAAGCTAGCTGTTCATCTTTAGATAAGTTATACTTTTCGGGTATGTTTTTCTTTTCGATAGCATGGATATCTCTCATGACCGCCGCATGAAAGGCTGTAATCATGGGGTTAGTATGTGCAGGATTAAACCTCGATTTGGGTCTAAACATACTTTCCCTAATTAATGGAGGCTTGAAATGGTCTTTTAATTTTATAATCCTAATCATTTTATATATGTCTTTTTTTTGTATATAATTTTTTATTATTTTCTTGTTTTCATTAACATGTGTATAAAAACATCAATTTTTAAAATCAAATACAAATTTAAAAGTAAATGATTGTAACAAGTAACATATAAAACAACTTCCCCCTCATTCTCTTCCATCCTAAGTTAAATGTTATATACTTTTGCTAGCAGCTCTAATCCCTATCCAATAATGAATATATACATAGCTTATCTTATCTAATTATTAATTCAATATTTTTATCTTAATATAATCATAATTCAAAGTTATCATAGGGATTAAATCAAAGAATATCTTAAATGGTCCCATTAAAAATTGCTTCTCACAATAGTCTCCATGCCACCCAGCCCCCAAAATTGTACATTATCAAAAAAGTATTAACTTCCCCTACACCTCCCTCCTTCCATTAAAAATTGATTACTATGTTCATTTTCCATTTCACCCTAAATTCCATTTCAAACATATTAATTTCAGTAAATCATAATCATACATAATACTACTGCGCTATGATCAATTCTTTTAACCAGCTCATTTTAGTTAATAAATCTATATCGAATGTTGTGATGTTACCAATTAAGCCAGTCTTTCTAACCAGTTCCATTTAATCATATCAACAAAGCCAGACCTTAACCAGTTCCTTTTAATCATATCAGCAAGGAAGACTAAACTCTTTTAAATTAGTCCCTTTGCCTGGAATTTCCAGGATCTCCTTCTTTTCTCCAGTAGCAGTAAACATCGAAGATCATCCTTGGAGGTTATTAGCAAAGTCCCTTCTGCAAGTAGATAATTTTCATAGTAAATCCACATTGTAGTCAGATCCATCCCAAATTCAAAACAGAGAATCTTGTCAGCTCCATTTTTCCTGCTCCTTAAACCCTCCAAGCAAACATTGAAAAGTTCATCCTGCAGGTCAAAAAAGCAAAGATCAAAGCCACCCATATTAAAATCTCCTGTTAACAGCTGGATTGTTACACATTGCTTATTGAGACTTCCCAGTTCCTCTACAGATTTCTTCTGTTCTTCTTGTATCTTATCATCTAGAGGCTCCAGGTCTTTGAAGTCTTCCTCATTCATTATTGGAGTACTTGACTGGGTAAAGGTATTTATCATCCTGTTCATCATCCATTCCATCTGTTTTAATATCTGCTCCTGTTGTTTTAACAGCAATTTATGTTGTTTTGCAGATATCTCATTTTGCTGAGCAAACAAAACTTGAATTAGTTGTTCCATGATTACTTGCAAAGTTTCATCCGGTTGAAGATGTTTTGATATGTTATAATCAAAGAAGTTCTTATTACTCTATTTTTAGCAGTTTTAACAAGTCTCAAAAAAATCAGTTTTCCAGGGTGTGGGTTTAAGCGATTTTGGCAAGTCTTAAAAAACAGATTTTCCTGAATATGGGTAGATTAGCAGTTTATGCTGGATCAAATCGCTGAAAATGTTTTCCAAAAAGCCTCAAAAATCAAGTAAAAATCAACTTTTAAAAATTTTAGGTACCAACGAGTTTTCACAGACGCTCTAGGTCGACATGAAACAGGAAGTAGGAAGTTGGCCAGAAATTATGTATCCACGGAACATCCGTCTTCCCCGTTCTGTAGTTTTAGTAACAGACCTTGTAAATGGTGCACCAGGGGACGTCAGATCCGGTTCTAAGCGTCTCAATACTTCCCTTCTCCCCGATAGCTAGCATTCACTGCAAGCGATGGTAGTCCTAGAGGTTTTCCGGCTCCAAAATTTCCAAAGACGTAGCAGGAGGACTGGAACGGTAAGGTGACCAAGGGGAGGGAGGGCTTTATTTCTCCCTGTAAAGAAAAGCAACCTTGCTCTTCTTCTGATCACCAAACTTTGGTTCAGTCTGCAGCCTTCTATGTCTTCAATGTCTTGATATCAGACTCTGGGAGCTGATGACCAGCTCTCTCACAAACCATTCCCGTGGGAAACCATTTCCATTTCCCGTGGGAAGCCACTTCACTTTGGGGGGAAAGGTGTGGAGACCGGAGGCACTGCCACGTCCACTTCAAAGCACCTCCATTTCAAAGCCTTCCTATTGTAAATCAGCTATCTGTTCTTTTGGTGACAATCCTGTTAGAAGCCTGACATCTCAAAAGCTTGAAGGAGCCCAGATGTTTTGCATTGCTGCAGAGATGCAAATACATCTGTAACTTCAAAAGGCCTAGAGGTGTCATGCCAAATACCTTACAAGTTTACTGCGTTCTCAACGATCTCATTGGGGCGAATGGTCATAACCCAAGGAGATGGGAGAGATAAATATGGACTCTGTTCTAATCAAAAATCATGAAGTTTGGGAAGGGGACATGCTGGCATGTCCCCAAGCGATCATCATCTTTTGGCAACTATGTTTTATAGTTACCAAAAACCTGGTTCTTGGTAACTGTAAAACAACTAAAACCTTGCATTTGTTACTCTCTTGGAAACTTTGCCTATTTTGCCTGAAACTTAAAGAACTACTGTGAAGGTAGAGATTGCTAAGATTTCTTGTTTTTATGCTATCTGCCTCACAAGTGATTTCCTTTCTGTAACGAGCACATTTTATTAAATAAACTTATAGACTTTATATTGAAGTCTGAGAAACCTTTTTTGGGTCTCAGGGCTAAATCCAAGTGTCTGAGTGTGTGTGTGTGTGGGAAACCACCTACCCTAGTGTTTTGTGGCAATAAGCCTCCCCTGGCAGAAGCTCTACTCTGCAGGGACGGTTTTTGCTTGTTTTGACTTTTAGAAACTGGCTGGGGAAGAGTAGCTCTCAGCTCATCCCTGGGAAAGCCAGCCTTTTGGAATTGGGAGCCGGTGGCAATATACCTGTGCTGCGCTCAAAGGGGGAATCCTGGAGCCCAGTAAGGAATTTGGGTTTTCTTAGGAAAACATTTGGTGACTGAACTAAAGAGGAACCGGCCTGCTGGAGAGCAGACCGAGTCTCCTCGACAAGGTAGCAGAGTCTACCCGCATTGTGTTTTAGGGGGAGTCCTGAAGCCCAACTTTTGACCCAAAGAGGAACCGGTTTGCTGGAGAGCAGGCCGGACTTCCTTGACACTCCCTTCCCCTCAAACGTCACCGAGTCTCATTGGTACTTATTCTGTCCATCAAAAATGAAGTTGTTTAGTCTACCCGTAGATCAAATGTATAGAGTCCTTGCCACTTTATCAAACATTTTATCTTCACAAAAGTAGTCTTAGATGGGGGTGTTCCCAGTTATTTGCTGCCAACCAGGTCTTCTATTTATTCCCAGTAAAATCAAAAGTATTCTTATTACTCACATAGATATCCGAGAGTGAGGTCTTTTATCATTAAATAATTCTTTAGTTGGTAATAGGTAGTGGAAGCTCAAGCCTAGATGCCAAGATAACGCTGGCGGCGATGCCTTCTCCCCTCAATGCCTAGCAGGACAGTCATCCACACCTCCGGGGGGCTTAGAAAAGCTCCCTCGAAGAGTGTGGGAGTCACACCGCTATCTTCTGGCAACAGAGGAATTCCTGCATCCCAGTCCACCATTTAGAACCGGGTTGGTGTAGTAAAAACCACACCAGTTCAGCGTAACTTGGATTCCCTTGAGAGAGCCCTCTCAAGGGACGTCTGCTTGGAGCTAGCTCATTACCAGAAGTGTCATTTTATATATGTCAACCTCTGTTTGAAATGAGGAACATGAGGGAGTTACCACAAAACCTAGTCCCAAATTCAAAACCTTTTCCTGAACTGATGTAAGTTGTCGAGACGATAAGTTCACCACTAATTGTTCTTCTTTCTCTGGTAAATGCATTTTCCAGAAAAATATTGCTTGCGGTTGTTGGGGCGGAGTCCATAGCTACGATTGGAACTCGAACTAGCCATAGAGTCACTGATTGATTCTCTTTTGGTGGAATAATCCTCCTGCCTGCGATTTTGCCTCTTCTGAATCTTCTCTCTAGATGCCTTACTACTGTCTCCCTGTTCATTAGAGTAGTACCATGTATATACTCTTTTGTTTGCAAAGTCTTCTCTGTCTCTTTTATATTTCTTTGCCTTGTATGATTTAACTTCCTCAGTAAATGTTTTCAAATCTTTTTCCAATTTCTCAAATTGAACCTTAATAGTTTCAGCATCTGACTGACTCTCCAAGGTTTTGCGTATATCTTCTATGTCTGTTTTAAGTTTACTAGCTTGTTTCTTTGCCTGATCAATGATTAGCACCATTAAATCGACCAAAAACCGGTCTTTAACTTTAGTCTAGAGGTTAAGGAATTTAAGAGAATGGATTCTGATTTCACATTCAAACTCAATAATTTTTCAAACTATGAAACCAAGTTCTGTGTTTATTGCTTGATCTGCCCGTGTCAAAGGATTTATATTGGTTCCAGTATTCGTCCTATCAAAGCCAGGATATTGGAACACAGATCGAGAATACGTTCAAAAAATTGTACAGCACCAGTTGTAGAACATTTTACTAAGTTGCGCCATAATGAGAATGAACTGCGCTTTTTTGTTGTATGGAGACTTCGGGGTAAACATTTGGACAGGAGAGATACTGAGAGATTGCTCCAGCAAAAAGAAGCATATTTCATACACTTGTTCAACTCTTTGGACCCCAACGGTCTAAATTTAGAGAACGATCTATCATGTTACATATAAGGGTGTTATTTTCTTGGAGGGGTACTGTAACTTTAAGAGCTTGCCGTAGCGTCACACCGGCTGCCACTTAAGCTGCTTTGCTGTGGAGTTCATTCACCACAGCTTGTATCCCGAGCGGGAACGTAGAAATTGTGAACTTGTCTTAGCAACCGTATCAATTTGATATCCCATTGGGGATCTTTAATACGGAGAATGTATGGTTGCTGCTTATTTTCCATGAAGGAATTATGTATAGATAAGAAAAATTGAACCTATATGAGCTAACATTGTGAACAACTGACATTTATGATTGTAAGTATAAATAAGTAAGTTTTTGCAATATATTGTAGTTTGTAAGATTGTACGTTTTGTATTATAGATATTATTGTATATCATTTTCTATGCATTGTACAGAGACGGGACTGAGGAAGAATTCAAGAAATTGAAACGATCGTCTCCCGGTTTTATTCAGCTCTCTGAAGAATTCACCTTGAAGTGATTGTTACTGTACTATGTATTCCATTGGCTTGTAGCTGTTGCTATTGTCAATATAATTGTTATTGCATTTCCAATAGCTTTTTCTGTACTTTCTTGCTAATCTTGGGTATCTGTACAGAGGTGTTTTTTTGGGTTGCTCAACCTCCAGGTAGTAGCAGGAGATCTCCTGCTATTATAACTGATCTCCAGCCGATAGAGATCAGTTTGCCTTGAGAAAATGGCCCCTCTGGCAATTGGACTCTATGGCATTGAAGTCCCTCCCCTCCCCAAACCCTGCCCTCCTCAGGCTCTGCCCGAAAAACCTCCTGCCAGTGGCAAAGAGGGACCTGGCAACCCTATCGCACACATGCACAATCGCAGCTCCAGAGCTGCAGGGTGGATTGGCGGGCAATTGCCCGCCAAAACCACGCACCTTGCAACCCTACACATAGGGTTGTTGTGAGGATACAATGGAGGAGGAGAATGATGTAAGCCGTTTTGGGTCCCCACTGGAGAGACAGATGGAGTATCAATGAATAAGTAAATAAACATATGCTACTCAACAGGGAAGAAGGGGGCTGTGAACACTGTCATCGCCTCAAGAAAATGCAGATAAACGTAACGTTCTATGCAACCTGAAGCAATTTTAGCACCAACCAATATGTTCGGTGAGGCTAGGGTTGGCAATAGCTTGTGGGAAAATGTCCTGTCCCTTTAACAGAGGCTTAATGGGATGTCATATACCAAGTGAGGTTATTTAACTCTTGGCAAGGAAAAGCTTCACTTATCCATTTCCACACTGTAAGACCTGGTTTCAGAAAAGGAAGAGGCACTAGAGATCATATTGCAAATATACGCTGGTTACTGGAGCGTACGAGAGAATTTCAGAAAAAAATCAGCTTGTGTTTCATAGATTACAGCAAAGCTTTTGACTGTGTGGATCATGAAAAGCTATGGCTGGTTTTAAAGGAAATGGGTGTGCCACAACATCTGATCGTTTTGATGTGCAACCTGTACTCTGGACAAGAGGCCTCAGTTAGAACAGAATATGGAGAAACGGAATGGTTTCCAATTGGCAAAGGTGTCAGACAAGGATGTATTTTATCTCCCTATCTCTTCAATCTATATGCAGAACATATAATTAGGAAAGCTGGATTAGATTTAGATGAAGGTGGAGTGAAAATTGGAGGGAGGAACATTAATAATTTGAGATATGCTGATGACACTACATTATTGGCAGAAAATAGTGAAGATTTGAAACAACTATTGCTGAAAGTTAAAAGAGAAAGTCCCAAAGCAGGACTACAGCTGAACATCAAGAAAACAAAAGTAATGACTACAGGAGAATTACACAACTTTAAGGTTGACAATGAGGAAATTGAAATTGTTCAAGACTTTCTATTCCTTGGCCCCACCATCAACCAAAAGGGAGACTGCAGCCAAGAAATTAGAAGGAGATTGAGACTGGGAAGGGCAGCCATGAAGGAGCTAGAAAACATTTTGAAGTGTAAGGATGTGACTCTGGCCACCAAGACTAGAGTAATTCATGCCATCATATTCCCTATTACTATGTATGGGTGTGAAAGCTGGACAGTGAAGAAAGCTGATAGGAAGAAAATAGATTCCTTTGAAATGTGGTGTTGGAGGAGAGGGTTACGGATTCCGTGGACTGCCAAAAAAACAAATCAGTGGGTTATAGATCAAATCAAGCCTGAACTGACCCTAGAAGCTAAAATGACTAAACTGAGGCTGTCGTATTTTGGTCACATCATGAGACGACAAGAGTCACTGGAAAAGACCGTCATGTTAGGAAAAGTAGAGGGCAGCAGGAAAAGAGGAAGACCCAACAAGAGATGGATTGACTCAATAAAGGAAGCCACAGCCTTCAATTTGCAAGATCTGAGCAAGGCTGTCAAAGATAGGACATTTTGGAGGACTTTCATTCATAGGGTCGCCATGAGCCGGAAGCGACTTGACGGCACTTAACACACACAAGACCTTGTTAAAGGGGCAGGACATTCCCCGCCCCTCAAGTTGTTGGCAACTCTAAGTGAGGATTATCAGACTCTTCCATTGTTACCCCAGGTCTAGTTTTTTCATGCAGAAGAATGAGGTGAATGGACTGTATCACTTTAAACTGCAGGCGGGGGATATATATTTTTTTTCAAACACTTCCCTATGTTAAAAACTCCTCCCAAATGGAAAAAAAAATCAGCACAACTGGTAAAGCTTTAAGTGATATTCTCTCCTTAAGGTTGCCAACCTCCAGGTACTAGCTGGAGATCTCCTGCTATTACAACTGATCTCCAGCTGATAGAGATCAGTTCACCTGGAGAAAATGGCCGTTTGGCCATTGGACTCTATTGCATTGAAGTCCCTCCCCTCCCCAAACCCCGCCCTCCTCAGGCTCTGCCTCACAAACCTCCCGCCAGTGGCAAAGAGGGACCTCTCAACCCTATCTCTCCTTATGATATGCTAATTTTCTGTGTGCGGAGAGGGTTTTTTAAGAAATAGGGGAAGCATTCAAATTGGTATCCCCTATTTGCAGTCTCAAGTGGCACTGTCCCATTTTATCATCTCATTCTGCTCCAGCTGTAAACCCAGGCCTAGCCCACACCCCTGGAAAAGATGAGCCATGAATAAAACCTGGGCTGGAACTAGTCTCAATTCTGACATGCTAGAGCTCTAAGAAAATATGAATGGCTTACACCAGCTATTCTTGGCCCCAAGGTATGACCTCATTTGCAAGACAGTCAACACAGCTCTTCCTCATAAATGAAACTTTATTCATAACTTCAGCATGAGATTAAAAAAAAACAAACCAATGTCTGGACAAATTTACAGTTCCTGGGATGAATATGCTGGATTAGACACAATAAAATAATTAGGATTTAACAAGATACAAAAGAAGATGGAAATTAACTCAAGTGCTTATGCATCAGTGTTTTCCTACTGCAACTAAGGCTTTGGGGTAATTATTTGGGCAGAAAAATGCCACTATCAGCGTGACTTGGATAACCTTTCTTACTATGTGTATGCACCACTGAATACCGACACCATTTTCTTTTCCACTGACATTCAAGTGTGCTTGGTACAGTTCTCTGTTAAGGTGGGCACATCATTATCCACTGGGAATTTATGCAAATAAACAAAAACAAATCCTGGTAGGCAGCATCCGTCAGACATTTTCGACACATGCTTGCCACTGTTTAAAATGTCACAGCCAACCAGCACTGACACCCTCAAATGCTGGTGAATAGAAACCTGGATCCTAGGCTCTCATTACTTCCAAAGGGAGTCCCCAAAGGAAAAAGAAATATGCAATATGCACAGTGCGAGAGAGAACCTACCGGAGAGAGTATACACAGAATATAAAGTATGTATGGAGAATGAACGTATGGTAATGCAACAGGGGATGGCCTTTTGATCAGTTTGCAAGCTACAACTGATGCAGAATGGTGCAGCTTGTCTCTTAAAGCTACACAAACAGCCTTACACTGGCACTTTGGCGGCTGCTTTATTTCCAGGCTAACTTCGTGGTGCTGTCATCACCTTTTAAGGCCCTAAAACGTTTAATCCTTCATATTTGAGGGAAATGGAACACCTTCCCTGTACGGTTACCTCTAGTACATCTTCTCTGGATACTATCTGCTTCTCTAGTCCAAACGCAATCTTTAAAGACAGTTTGGTCTGTGCAGGCTGAGTGCCAAGAGCACCCTCCATGCTGTACTCATTAACAGCCCTCCCTAAGATCATCTGTTAGGATATGTCACTTTTGAATTTTAGGAAATTAAAAGTTCAGCCTGGCACTTGTAAACTGCTTAACGTGATGCCTGCATTCTTGATGTGGTATTTTAAGGAGTTGTATAGCGCTGTCACTGCTAAATGTTTCAAATATACAACCACAGCAATCCTTACAGCAGCTCTATAACATAGGCTGGTGTTATCATTCGTATACTGCAGATGTGGGGGGCAGAGACATGAAAGAAAATTTGTAGCTGAGGCAATATTTGAAGCAGATTACAGCTGATTCTCTTAGCCACTATGAGCTACTGAGCAGCCAGCCTAGTAGTTTTTTTTTTAAAATGTTCTGGGAACCAACTATCTTGTGTGGGGTGCATGGAGAAAGCTCTTCTGGAGAACGCCACCAGAGAATTAGGACAGTTGCATTGAATCAACTTTGTTTTAGTCTCCAGTGGCATTTTTTGGGCTAAGTTTATCACAACTAAGGGCCCATTTGCACTTTATATAGACTTGTGTTTAGTAAGCGATGACATGAAGACTCTGACATTCAATTGGAGTTTTAGACCTCCCAAGATTCATATATACGCTTTTTGCCTTGCAATTGGAATGCATGGGCAGGAGCAGCTGCAGCCTTCTCCAATTCTGTTTTTTCCTCCTTAAACTGCCTCAGGTGATGATTTTTTTTTTAAGTATGTCTCAAGCCCTTTTCTTTGTGAGGTCACAAGGCAAAATGCACAGGCTGCACATTTTCTTTTTTCAACCGTGCAAAAAACAAAAGGAGCTAGAAACATTTAAACAAATGAAAGATGGGAACAAGGAGCTTTTGGCAATGGATAGTTATAATGTTATAGCACACTAGCAATTTCCAATTAAGTAAGAAAATGACTAGAGGAGGCGGGTAAAATGGTGGCCACTGGTAGTGAAAGCAAGGAAAGTGCAAAAAAACCTTCCATGTGGATGCTTCATTGTCACTGCGAATACCACTGCACTTGACTCAGCAATAAGGTTGCCAGCTCAGGGTTGAGAAATACCTGGACATTTTTGGGGCGGAGCCTTAGGAGGGCAGGGTTTAAGGAAGGGAGGGACTTTAATACCATAGAGTCCAATTGCCAAAGCGGCCATTTTCTCCAGATGAACTGATCTCTATTGGCTGGAGATCAGTTGTAATAGCAGGAGATCACCAGCTACTCCCTGGAGGTTGGCAAGTTGCAACCCTACTCAGCAATGAGAGCTACGCAGAGAATTGTCTCCATGTGGAAGCATCCAGGGTTGGGTCTGGGTGGTGTGGTGTGGGGCACAGAGGGAATCCTTTTTGGGGGGCCTCCTGTGTCTCTCAGAAGCCCTGCTTTTGGATATGAGAAGGAACCTGCTTCCTCAGAATAAATCATTTAAACTACAGAATTAAGCCTGCAAAGTTAAGATAAACTTTTTCTTGGAGAAAGAGAGCGAGAGAGATATGTTGCATAATGACCTACTTTTTCTTATGCATTTTGCTTAGTTTCATTTCACATGAGTCCCTTCTCAGTGTAGTTTTCCCCCCCAACTGTAGGAAGGGAAGTGCATAACACAGAATGTTCGGAAAGGAGGTTTAACCTCTGGTACATTTTTGCTGCTGGAGCTCATGTATCCAGTGCATTTTTTAAAAGCCTATCCTATGAAAGTGGAGGCTTGAAGAGGCTGATACAATCTATATCAACACTCGGCTCAGAAACCAGCAACTTGAAATTGTATGCCTGGCTGGCTGAAGGCCAGGTCTGTTCATCCTCTCCAGACCAGCTACTTCCTGTGTAGCTTCAGTTTTAGAAACTGGCTGATCCTTCAGATAATGAGGTCTTAAAGTGAGGCTAATGTGATTATTGTTTTTCAGCCTGGCAAAATTAAGAGTACTCATTCAGTCATCAACCCCCCTTTTTTATTCATTCAATTTTCTAAACAACATTGTCACCTAGCATTAACATGAATATGGTGGGTTTCCCCATTGGGGCAGCTGGGGGTCATAGCACAAGATAGATGGGGGGAAGCAGATGGAAGCAGATTCTGGTTTTTTAAATGCGCTCCTTTCAGTTTCCCAAACAAAATGAGCTCTGGATGAATGAATGAGCCAGTGTGGTGTAATGGCTGGATCTGAACTGGGGGAACCAAGGTTCAGCTCCCCACTTGCTCTGAAGCTCAATGGGTCATTATGGGCCAATGACTCTCTCTCTTGTACTGAACACAAGCGGAGGCAGGAAATGGCAAACCACCTCCGAACGTCTCTTGCCTTGAAAACCCTACTGGGTTGCCATAAGTCAGCTGTGACTTGACGGCACTTCCCACCACCAAGGACTTCATAGGGATGCCTTTTTGTGCCCATCTGTGTTCTACTTATTTAAACAAAAATAAGGCAAATGTTTCAAAAAAAAAAATGGCAAAAATCTTTAGTGCTTTCTTATCCAAATCCGGTAGCATTGTGCTTGGCAAATTGGGAAGTGTGTAATAAGATTTTGAGACACTCAAAAGAATCTCTCAGATGTCTGGCGCCTAAGCCACAATTGCAGAATGAAGAATTCAGGCTGCAAGCAGCCAGTGATATTCAGTTATTGGAATGGGATACGCAGCACTGGAAACTTTTGGTTAGTTGGTTGTTTAAATGTTCCAGCCTTGAACTGAAAGAGGGATTGGTGCTACGTAAGTCTGCTACTCTGAGGTGAGACCATTTTTGGAGGTAAACTGGAAATACAGCCAGGTGAGGTTTTATACTTGCTACACTGACAGATATGCTTATAACTCATGTGCATTGTCTTGGCAACAGAGCCGATAAGGCCTTTGTAACCCTAAGGCACTCATTACAAAACATCACAGTGAGTTGATGGGTTGCCTTTTGCCCTGAGATTTTAACCTTTTGGGGTTTAAATTTCACAATCAGGACTACTTTGACAACACCATGCTGGTGGGCTAATCTGTTCCTTCTATTGCCTTTAGAAAATGTAGATCATTCTTGGAATGGACCCATTGCATCTTGAAAAGCATTCTCCTTGCTTCTCTCAGTGTACAGGTTAATCACGTAATGACTGCATGTCTAGATCATCCATCACACATTTAACACCACAGATAGAAACTATCCTTGTAACTTCTCCTCTTTTCTTTCCTCTGGCCAATGCAGCTATTTCCATCCTAGAATCATAGAGTTGGAAGGGACCACCAGGGTCATCTAGTCCAACCCCCTGAACAATGCAGGAAATTCACAACTACCTCCCCCCCCCACACCTCTGGTGACCCCTGTGGCATTATACCACATTGAAGTCCCTCCCCTCCCTAAACCCTGCCCTCCTCAGGCTCCACCGCCCAAATCTCCAGGCAACCCTAATTATTGGGAATGATTGATCTGCTTGGCATCTTGAAACATTTCAGCTCTACACGGGCACCGCCTTCCATGGCTCACAGCTGCTAATCTTTTATCAGAGCAACAGGAACTGCAGCTTCTTCCTGGCCAAGCCCGTGATGCGGTTGACTCTATTGCTATGTCCCACCCTGAGTGCCGCCAGAGCTACGCACAGCTACAGAATTGGTGGGGGGGAGATCTGATTCACCTTTCCTCGATGATAAATCTTCCACCAGGTTATATTCCTAATTTACACAAAACCCTGAGTAATATAAGTTTCCCAACAAGGAGGAAAATGTCAGTAGAAATGACAAATGTGACCAGGAGTCGGGGATTATTGTATTTCCAACTCAGAATGCCAAATGTGCAATACAGCTTCTTTCATTTCAGCAGCACTGTGATATTTCCAAAAGCATAACTGCTAGCAACAACCTCAATAGACCTTTTCAATATCAAAGTGGGGGGGGGGATCTATACGTAATACAGCTTTTCGGTTTCAGTTTCTTAACAAAGACAGGCAGCTATTCTACATCTATCTTAGTTTTTGAGAGCAAACAGAAAGCATCACATAGTGGTTAAGGAAACTGGCTGTAAACCTGGAAGTCCTTGGTGCAAATATTCCCTATACCATGAATTCACAAGATGACCAGGATGCTTACCCTCCACCACTCCTCCCAGTATGCCATTTGAGGATATTATGGTAATGCTGACCTGATTTACCAACTTTCATTGTAAGATTATAGTGAAGTGCTTTCAGTACTCCGAAGTGCTATAGAAAGATAAATAAGAAGGCTTCCAGGATTAGTCTGTTGCAGCAAAACCAAAAGAAGACTCTTCCTTTTGTAAGTAAGAAGGGGGGCCTTTTAAAGTTGGTTATGTCTGTTTCTAAAGATCGTAAGGGCCTCATTCACCTGCAATTTCTCCCTAAGCAAGGCCCATCATGCAAGGACAAGTCCCAGTCAAGTCAATGGAGCTTGCCTAAGAGAGAACTAGTGGACGGTATTCTCTAAAAGACTATCTGTTTCCATATGAACATGGCTGGGGGTTACAATCTTCATTGAAGGCCCAGGTCTTCTTGTCCCCAACTTCAGTGGGGAGGTGGATGACCACTAAGGACAGCCCCTTTGCTGTTGTGGTGCCTCAATTATGGAATGCCCTCCCTAGAACTCTTGACCAGACATCAAAATTTGTGTCCTTTTGGTGCAGGATTAAGACTTTTTTTTTTGGGGGGGGAGGCTTGTTTCCCCAGGCATTTTCAAATTGCTGATTTTACTGTTTAAATTTTGTTATGGGTTGTTATGGCTAATTCCTCCTACTCTTCTTGTTTTCACTGGCTACACTCATCTAAGCCTTTTAACTGCTACTTGCTTGGATTTCATCGAGATTATTTCAGTTCATCTGTTGGCGTTTAGATCAATGTTTAGAGGGGTTTTTATTTGTTTTCTCCTCTGTTTTTGTATGTCATTGCTTATTGAAAACCACCTTGAGAATCTTTTAATTAAAAATACAGTGTATACATATTTCAAATAAACAAACACTATATCCAGTGGGAGTGAATTATAACTATGACAGCCACAGAAACAAAAATATGCCAAGAGGTCATTCAAAAGACCAATCAATTAACTCACAACCAAACCATGGCAATCCCAGGAAGTTCTACCTCATAGGGTTTTCAAGACAAGCAATGAGCAGAGGTGGTTTGCCATTGCCTTCCTCTGCATAGCAGCTCTTGGTGGTCTCCCATCCAAGTACTGACCCTGCTTAGCTTCCAGGTTCTGATGATATCAGACTAGTCTGGGCTATCAGCGCTGTTCCTTTTTTAAAAAAACTTTGAATAATTAATATAGAAATTCTTTTCTCTTTTGTTGTGGTTGGGACATTTACTAACACATAGCAAATAACAAGTATTCCATTTCCTAGATGAGTTAATTTTTATTTTTCCATGCTGCTCTATCTCCATGCACCTTCGGAAATAATAGAGATTTACAAAGGCCAACAAACACTGGATGATTTTGACATTTTATATGCCTGTATTCCCATATTCCATTCCTGCCCTCTGTTGTACTACTCTAGCAGAAGACTTGGGATAGACTGGCCTGCAATCTTAGTTTGCTGGAAACTTAGCTAGCATGGTGTAGTGATTAAGAGCGGCAGACTCTAATGTGGAGAATGGGGTTTGATCCACCACTCTTCTACAAAAGCAGCAGGCTCTAATTTGGAGAACTGGGTTTGATTCTCCACTCCTCCACGTGAAGCTTGCTGTGTGACCTTGGGCCAGTCACAGTTCTCTCTAAACTCTCTCAGCTCCACCTACCACACATGGTGCCTGTTGTGGGGAAGGGAAGGGAAGGTGATTGTAAGTCGCTTTGAGACTCCTTAAAGGTAAAGAAAGCGGGGTATAAAAACCAACTCTTCTTCTTCTAGGACCAAGGAGTGATTCTGTCAGAAACATTACATATATATAAGCAAGTTGGCTGAAATATAGACAAAATCATGTCCAGTCTTCACCAAACCCCTGGACTTTTTGTGCTGAGGAATCCCAGACTCTATACTCAGATTAAACTCAATGCAACACCAACAGACTGCATAATATACAATTAAGTATTGCAAGTTTCTTAAGTAATCCCATCCATCTCTGTGACGATTTTTTCAGGACTGCTAATAATAAAGAGAGAACCAGCATAGTGTAGTGGTTAAGAGTGGCGGACTCAAATCTGGTGGATTGGGTCAGCCGTGACTTGACGACATTTCACACACACACACACACACATACACACACACACACACACACACACAGAAAACTGCACATTTTGCAGAGAGACAGATTCAAGTGTAGCAAGTTAACAATTTATTAACAAGTCATTGCTTAGCGTCTAACTAAAATGTAATTTGCTTGGAAGGTGACTATGACGGCAGAATCTCTGGAGGGCTTTTAGAGAATAATTCCACTGATTGTTGCCCGCCCTAAACAACTTGCAGCCCAGCCGACGGATCTCTGTGATCAGGGCTCCCCACTGGGTGACAGAATAATTTGATTGGATTGCAAATTAGCACTGATGAAACTTTTATTCTTTAACATCAGCATGTCAGATATTTTTAAATCAGACAGAAGCTAGATTAAAGCTATTTGAGACTGATTGCATAAACTCTATAGCAATTGCAGTTGATTCAAGTGAGTATGAAAAGTTATGACAGGCTCCACCGTTGGCTGGTTCAGCGGCAAGTTTTTTTTTTTTTTTTAAAGGCATGCATGCCACTCTGGCCGTTCAGTAAAATTACTCCCGATGAAGTGATCTAAGGAATCTCTCTCTTACTCATGATGTCACAAAAACAAGTAAACTAGAGGTATTCCTTATTTCCTTGTTCTCCGCTTGGATTAGAACACACAGGAAGTCTGATCTGGAATTATAAAGATAAAAGGAGTCCACCTGCAGTTTCCTCTTTTTCAAGGCTGGCCTATGTGACTGATTCACAGGTTGGATCAGGATTACTGTTGTGTTTATTAAACGCCAAGGATGGCATAAAGTGAAAAGATATAATTTATTAGTCTAGGCAGCTGTGAATGTTTTTTTTTTTTGGGGGGGGGAGAGGAACCTTTTCACCTAACATGGCATAAGACGAACAGTCAGAGATCATATTAATTATGAGTTACTCGGTGTCACTCAAGGGCTCTTGGGTAGGTGGTTTCTTGTAATAAACTTTTCGCTCTTGAGGAGAATGTTTATTCATCTGTCTACAGCAAAATGGTGAAGTCATTAGGGTGTCAGAATAGGATCTGGCAGAGCTAGGTTGAAATTCCCACCCAGCCACTAAGCTTGCTAGGTATCCATGGGCCAGTCCACATACGTACCACATAGGCATGTTGTGAGGATAAAATAATGGATGGGAGCATAAGAACATAACATAAGAACACAAGAAAGGCCCTGCTGGATCAGACCAAGGTCCATCAGGTCCAGCAGTCTGTTCACACAGTGGCCAACCAGGGGCCTCTAGGAAGCCCCCAAACAAGACGACTGAAGCAGCATTGTCCTGCCTGTGTTCCAAAGCATCTAATATAATAGGCACGCACCTCTCATCCTGGAGAGAATAGGTGTGCATCATGACTAGTATCTATTTCGACTAGTAGCCATGAATAGCCCTCTCCTCCATGAACATGTCCACTTCCCTCTTAAAGCCTTCCAAGTTGGCAGCCATCACCACATCTTGGGGCAGGGAGTTCCACAGTTTAACTATGTGTGATGTACACCACCCAGAGCTCCTTGAAAGGAAGGGCAGTTAGACAGACAGGCTATGCCTCACTCTGATGTACAAGAGAGACAAAGAGGAGAACCACCCTGTTGTTCCTCCTGGACACCAATGACTTCTGATACAGTTGACTATGGGATCCGTCTGGACAACTTTTCAGGACTGAGAATGGGGGAGGGGGATGACCAGTGTTCTGATGGTTCTGCTTCTACCTGGAGCACCAGTTTCTAAAGGTGGGGAACTATAGCTCAGTGCCTGAGTAATTATGCAATCTGTTCTGTTTCCCCACAATCTTTATTTAACACGTACATTAAATGACAGGCAGAGGTGATCAAGGGATTTGGCATGAGATGGCTATCAGCATGCTGATGACACCCAGTAGAAGTTCTCTGTTTCATCAGAATTAGATGGAATGATGGATATGTTAAACAGGTGCTTGGAGGCATGACCAGGCATGGATGAATAAACTGAAGCTCAGTCCAGGCAAGACAGAAGTGCTGTTGGGGTTTTGGATCAGGATGGTGGCTTTTTGCTTGTTCTGGGATGGGGCAAGCAATCCTCCTTAGAGAACGGGTTCACAGTTTGCCCAGTCTTAAAGATCACGTTGTTGGGGTGCCTTGTAAAGCTCTCTCTGAGCTGCAACTAGCATCCTTGATCAGGACAAAGAAAAAGTTAAGCTTAAATTTCTGGAGGTGCAGAACTTTATTTTACATTACAAGTCAGTTCAGAAGTTTAGGGAAATTAAGTTTGTCTTGCAATGTCTGTGAGTTTATGAGCCACTCTGATTTTTATTTTGAAGCAGACAACTGCAAACGTTGTATCACTAGTTGTAAATAATTACACTGGGATGGGGGTTATTCATCCACATATCTGTCATTTTTGTTGTTCTGTAATTGCGCAAGCTGATTATCAAATGTCACAATGACACAATTAGTTTTGCCTACAGCTCAGTTAGGAATGTTTCCAATGGCCTAAATTAACAGATACTGTTCCAATACAATCCCATCCTCAAAAAAACAAAGGGACCTGTTCCTAACACAGAAGGTAATTTAGGAGTAGTCAGGATGCAGGGGTTATAATTCTTTGGGCTGAGTTCTCACTGAGTGGTCATCCTGTGTCTAAGCTTGACTGCAGTTACAGATTGACATAACTGAAGGTACCTCTATTCAAAAACCTTCCCTGCACATAGAAAACTAGGTGCCTGCTTGCCCATCCTTCTGCCTGAAATGCTAGTTTTCTATTTTTAGCAACTCTGTTGCATAGGAGGAGCCCTTTCTTGCAGTCTGAAGAGACATGGCCCCCAAACAGGTTTGCCACCTCACTGAGGGCAGCTTAAATAAAAGATGTCCCAGGGTGACCACATTTAGCCAAAGGGAGCTTAATCTTCCTGGCAAGGGCAAATTTGGCTTCTTCAATTTAGGCAGCATGATCGAAAGGTATTAAAAATGGGGGTTAAGGTTCTGCTCTCATGTAGATGGACGTTATTCATAACAGTGTGAACACTTTGTGGTTTAACTCAGCAGATGTAATAGCAGAACATATGCTAATGAATCTGAAATTAATTCAGTCACAGACAATTTTGCCCTATAATGTAAGGAAATGATGGTGAGGAACGAGATACACAAGCAAGGTTTGGCCATTTGTCACGGGCAGCTCTTAGATTAAGGACAACTCTTTGTGGTCCAAGCGTTTTTCATTGCGATGGCATCAGCCTGGAGTTGCATGAAAGTCAGCAAGGACTGTCCTTGTTGCCCACCACACCATAATACTCCGGGCATAATTGCCTGCAAAGGATCAGTCAGCATTTTGGGGGGGGGAATGCACAAAAATTATACAACATTTGAAATCACAAATAGACATATGAATCTAACACATTTGTATCTCACCATTCCTTCAAGGAGTTTAGGCTGGCATACTTGGTTCTCCCCAAAACTACCACGTAGAGGTTGGTTAGGCTGAGAAAGCGAGAGAGTGACTGGCTTAAGGTCACCCAAAGAACTTCACAACTGAATGGGGATTTGAACCTAGGTTTCCCAAATCCTAGTTCAATAATCTAGATCAATTAATAATCTAACCACTACACCACATGCTTTACATACATTCTCATTATGGGAAAAGGATATAAGTGAGGTGGACTTATAAACTATCTTAACGAAGTCTATGGACTAAGCAAAACCTTAGTTGGGTATCTCTGCAGTCTTGGTTCTTCTGGAACAGCAGGGAAAGATCTGTTATGTATTTACCCCTCCCTTTTCAGATACTTTGAAAAACCCAGAGCTTGCTAGGTCAAGAGCTAGAGGGTTGAGGCCTCTATCGACAAGTATGCTAATCCCTGCCATAGCTGGGGTGAATGAAGCAGGAAACGCAAAAACAAGGTGGAGCCTCTGAGTGGCAGCACAATAGATGCTAGTCCCCAAGGTGGATTGAGACTTAGAAATTGACTAACTGGTGGTGATGGAAGTTACCCAAAGAGTAGGGTTGCCAGGTCCCTCTTCGCCACTGGCAGGAGGTTTTGGGGGCGGAGCCTGAGGAAGGCAGGGTTTGGGGAGGGGAGGAACTTCAATGCCATAGAGTCCAAATGCCAAAGCGGCCATTTTCTCCAGGTCTGGAGATCAGTTGTAACAGCAGGAGATCTCCACCTACTACCTGGAGGTGTAGATGATTTTGTTTTTTGGGAGAGAGAGAGGGGGAAAGAGAGAGGGGGGGAAGGGAGAGAGGGAGAGAGAGAGAGAGAGAGAGAGAGAGAGAGAGAGAGAGAGAGAGAGAGAGAGAGTGAGTCTGGGCAGGAGACCTGGGATGGCTGTGGCTTTTCTCACTCCCATGTGAACTGAAATGAAGGCTTTCCCTGCAATCCTTCCCAGTATATATTCTAATTAGGCCCCTACACTATGACTGTCCTTTGTGCCTATGTAAATCCAAGCGCAGTGAAGAGGGATAAAGCCTGATATGACTCTTAGAAGTACTCAAAGATCTGTGAGATTCTACTTAACACTCGGTAACCATGTGCACTGAAATAGTGGCTGTAAAAAATATACCAAGCAGAATCAATTACCAGCACTCTAGCACTTTACCTTCATAGGTCTAATTTACCTATTTTCGCTGTCTTTCAAGTTCTATGGTGCTTATGTGGGAGGCTGACAGCCAGCAACTTATAAACAATATGTTGAACCATTTCCTCAGACTCAGTTCAGGTTGATATTTACAACAGTCTTCAAAGGAAGACCCAAAATAAAGTATTACAGTAGTTCAGCCCGTATTCACGAAGCAGGATTCAAAACTGAAAGATTTGTATCCTAAAAGAGTGAATGTATCCTTCACTCTAATATTTAATACTTTTTTGCTCTTATTGCATATGAAGCATCCAAAGCTGACAAGAAGTATTTTGCTTAAGGCCATTTTGGGAGTTCAAAATCAAGATCTGAACTGGGGACTTTCCAGATCACAGCATTCTCATTTTCTCTCCTCTATCCTCACTCCCTGAACCACTATGGTATCATAGCTAACAAAGAAGACGGAATTCTTTTGGGCAGCACCTGGAAATTTAGTGCTGAGTTTACATGATACAGCTATCAGTCTGTGCCTTACAATGTGGGTTGTGCCAGACAGTTAATAAAGTGGCAGAATGGGGTAATTTCAAGTGGGGAAGTACGGTAATGCTGGATCCTTCCTCCACCTCACTGCTTTATCCCTTCTCCCAAATAATTTTTCCATGAGTTTATTTCTGGACTCAGGGCCCAGGTAAGAGGAAAGCAGCTGGGGGGGGGGGGGGAGCTCCAGGGAAAAACAGCAGGCATTCTTTGTATCTGTGGGGCCACCTCTCCTGGTATGCTCCCCAGAAAACATTACAATCGTCAAATGCTAATTTGCTGGTGGTCCCTGGCTGAAAGAGTGTCTGGCTGGCAAGCTTGGTGTAGTGGTTAAGAGTGGTGGTTTGGAGCGGTGGACTCTAATCTGGTGAACCAGGTTGGTTTCCCCACTCCTCCACATGAAGCCTGCTGGGTAACCTTGGGCTAGCAACAGCTCTCTTAGAGCTCTCTCAGCCCACCTACCTCACAGGGTGTCTGTTGTGGGGAAGGGAAGGGAAAGTGATTGTAAGTTCGTTTGGTTCTTCCTTAAGTGGTAGAGAAAGTCGGCATATCAAAACCAACTCTTCTTCTTCTCTTCTTCAACCAGGGCCAGGGCTTTCTCTGCCCTGACCCCTGTCTGGTGGAATAGTCTCTCAAATGAGACCAGGGCCTTGCGGGACCTTACAGATTTCTGCAGGGTCTGCAAGACAGAGCTATTCCACCAGGCCTACAGTTGAGGCCAACTATGGTTCCTTTTTCCTTCACATGCTGGCTCCCCTACCCTGCCCTACCCTCTCCCTTGAAATTATTATCTTATGAGGGGTGGAATATAGCAGGCCCTACTGTGGCAGATATGTCTCAAATTATGTGCACCATCTGATATATATTTTCTATATATTGATTTATGGGGCAGGTTTTAATAGTGGTTTTATTGATTTTACTGTGTTTTATGTACAATTTGTACTTGTGAGAGCTGCCCTGAGCCCGGCTTTATTATTATCATGATGCATGCCTATTCTCTCCAGGATCAGATTCATGATGCATACCTATTCTCTCCAGGATCAGAGGAGCATGCCCATTATATTAGGTGGTGTGGAACACAGACAGGATGGTGCTGCTGCAGTCGTCTTGTTAGTGGCTTCCTAGAGGCACCTGGTTGACCACTGTGTGAACAGACTGCTGGACTTGATGGGCCTTGGTCTGATCCAGCATGGCCTTTCTTATGTCCTTATGGGGAGGGTGGGATATAAGTTTAATAAAATAGATAAATAAATTCAGCACCTCTTCCCTCTTTCACTCCCTTCCCCGCTTCCTTACTGTGGTCTGGAGCAACCCATGTTCTGAGATGCAAACTGTGACGTGCAGTTTGGCCTTTGGACACAGTAATGAGCGGAGCTGCAGCTCAGAGCTGCAAAGCCCAACTGACGGCTCATCTTAAAATAAAAGCCCACCAGAGTCTCATTATCAGCTCTGGTGGGTTTAAATGCTTCACAGCCACATATGCATTAGAACAATTCTGCCATTTCCTTTATTTAGAAGTAATGGTTGACTGCCCGTTTATGTTTTCCATAATGTCTCATTTATTTAGAAGCCTACTTTGTCGGCCTCAAATTAATTTGGTATTTAAATGTAGGATGGATTTCTTGGGACAACAAATAGTTTTTAGGTTTTGGGGGAATCCAAAGAACCACAATTTCTTTTGTGAGTCATTTATTTTCCAAAACAGCATTCCAAATGTTGGATGTTTCTCTTTGAGCCTCAGTGCATACATTCCAGATGTTTTGTGACCTGGTGACAGAAGTATCACATTATAGATCAATTCTAAATTGTACAGCTTGATATGGTTTGATATGGTATCCAGAAAAACTGGTATCCAGTTTGATATGGTATCCAGAAAAGCATCCAGAAAAGAAACAGTAGCAACATTGCGTCCAGAAATAAGAGTCCTTTGTCTGACATTATGTCCACATATATTGGGCACCCACGAACCACATGTCCTATCTATGATGCTCCCCATACATGTGGTCATATGATTCTCCCCATGTACGATGTCTGAACAACGGAACACACACATTTTGCATGCATATACAGCTTCAGAGCCAGAACACTAGAAAAGCCAATGGTTATACCTGTTGTATATGCATTCAAATTACATGTGTTCCCCCATTCAGACAATATGCGTATCGGGGGCATCACAGGTAAGGTGCACTCCCAATGTGTGTGGTTGCTAAGGACATAATGTTGGGAAAGGGCCAAAGTATTTCTGGATTGGGCTTTAGCAAATACTGAAAGGGCAAGCTCTAGAATAGGGGTCATCAACTTCTTTGTTAATGAGAGCTGCTTCTGAGTAATGAAAAATATCCCAGGCTCCTAAAACATACACACATAAGTCCCAATTCACATTTGTTCTCCCAACTAAAGGCAGGACTGGTTCCAATTCTCTTATCATAGAGAGACACAACAGGTCAATTGACTGGGCCTTCCCAGGTCTTTGAGTCTTGCAAAAGCATTCTCTCTTGCAAAAAGCATTCTCTTTCCCTGAGTCTTCTAAGGGCTGCACAAGCTCTTCTTTGGCAGCTGGCAAGCTACAAGTAGCTCACAAGCTACCTGTTGGAATCCTGTCCTCTAGAAATAGGAGGGGAGCCATTTCCCACCTTACTTACTTATTTTCTTTCCCTAGATTTAATGGTCATTAGTTATTCATCTGCCATTTCATACTTTTTTTTAAAAAAGGGGGGGAATGAAGATTAATTTCTTCTTGACACTATAAAGAGAACTGTTGCCATGTCTCTCATGCAATTCACCAAGCTTATTTACTTATTAACAGTGTATATCTCACCATTGCCATTTCTGCTCAGGGAAGCTTACACCATAAAGATTAACCGTGCCCAAGCTGTGGTGGACAAAAGCCCACTCCCATCAGCTGCAAATCCTGAATGATTTCGCAACTCAATTCTCATCCCCTTGTTATATAACTCACGTAGGCATTCGTATATATATGACGCTCAAGCTAAAGACACATTTGCCCTGTACAGTCATTCATCATCACTGTATCTAATAGTATACAGCAGGAGTCCCCAACAGGATGTCCGTGGGTGCTACGGTGCTTGCCGGCACCTTTCCTGGTGCCCACCGAGTGTTTTTAGGAAGTGGGTGGGGCCAGATGGAGCTTGTACACAGCAGGGCTTCTGATTAGCCACTGCAGGTCTGATTGCCTGAGCAGAGATTTTAAAAGTTGCCTTGGCAGCAGCTACAAACACAGCCCAGGGATCTTCACTGTGTGACTGAAACTGTGTGTATACACGTTAATACTTTTAAACAATGTGTTCATTTTAAAAAGCATCCCGTTAAACAGAGCTTCTGTCTGAAATGTTGAAGAGTTACTATTAGAGTTATGCATGGGGTTAGTTCTGTCTCCTGCAGCAGCCATTTTGTAGTTCTACCCACCACCCTGTCTCAGAATGTGCCCACAGGCTGAAAAGGTTGGGGACCCCTGGCACACTCGATAGCTTATGACAGTCATAGAAATATAGAAACAAAACCCACAGAGAAGGTTGAGGTTTCAACATGCCCTTGAGGCTTTCCAAAGAAGTGGAACAATATGTCTTAATTAATTAACCAAAAGGTGGAAAATTTTTCCCAAAATGACCTGACTTCATAAATTAACCCAAAAAAGGGGGGGCGGGGAATACTCTCCAAAATGGCCTGATGAAGACTGGTCATGATTCATAAGGTAAAGAATACTGTGAACAATTTAAAGGGGTGTGTGGAAGAGAGAGACAAGAGATAAAATCAGCCTGCTGAAGTCCTTGGAAGTTTATAGAATCTTGGAGGGGGAGATTTTGATGTGGGAATGGAATATTTTATTACCCCCCCCCATTTGCAATCACCTCAAAGGAAGACATCTATGCAACTGTTTGGTGACAATCCAGGAATCATGGTTATTTCCTTTCCATTTATTCAAATGGTGTTCTTTAATGTCTAATTTACAGCATATAAAATGAAATTTGCCTTCATACTGAACAGTAACAACGTATGAAAACTATTAGTGTCTACCTGAGTGATGTCCATGCCAGCATCACAGCTCAGCGGTTGGGTTGATGTGAGACCATTGGAGCCTATTAATGTTGTGATCACTCCATTCCCATCAATCTTCCGAATCATGGTGCCATCAACAAAGTAAATGAAGCCATGCTTATCGACAGTGATACCTGTTGGGAAAGGAAAGGAAATTTAACTGCAGCATTAACCACAGGATAGAACTAGAAACAGTGATATGTACATATTCCTTATATTTTCCTTATTTAAACTTCATGTTGGTTTTCTTTTTTTAAACACCTGAATGCATCTTTAAATAAATTTCTCCCTAAGCCTGGGAGAAAGAAAATTTATTTATTTATTTGTGTGTGTGTTAAGTGCCGCCAAGTCGCTTCCGACTCATGGCGACCCTATGAATGAAAGTCCTCCAAAATGTCCTATCTTTGACAGCCTTGCTCAGATCTTGCAAATTGAAAGCTGTGGCTTCCTTTATTGAGTCAATCCATCTCTTGTTGGGTCTTCCTCTTTTCCTGCTGCCCTCACCTTTTCCTAGCATCACTGTCTTTTCCAGTGACTCTTGTCGTCTTATGACGTGACCAAATTTATTTATTTATATTTCAACATATATCCCGCCCTCCATCCCCAGCCAAGGCCGGGCTCAGGGCAGCTCACACCAACAATACATAGAACAAAAAAACCATAAATACAACTTCAAAATTGTTAAAACAGTTCCCAATTTGTAGTCAATTAATTAATTAAAACAATTAGAACAAGTAGCGCTCAACGTTAAGTGTATAGGTCTGAGTGGCCTGAATAGTAGTCAGGGTCCCAAGATGTAGATTTATGACGAACAGAACAGGAGGGGGTAGGGAGGGCAGATCTGATGATAAACCATTGCTGCCCTCAACTATAGGCCTGGCGGAACAACTCTGTCTCACATAGGCTTGCCAGGTGGGTGGTATTGGTGAGCAATTGCCTGCCAATCCACCCAGCTGCTCTGGAGCCGTGGCTGCGTGTGCGCGCACGCAATGATGGCACTTCCGGTTTTACTTCTGGAAGCGTCGCATTGCCGTGGCTGTTTTTGTACTCAAACCCCCAAAATTTGAGTGTTAAATTGGCTGTGGCGATGTGGCGCTCCCCGAAGTAAAACCAGAAGTGCTGTCATCGCGTGCGTGCACACGCACGTACCCGTGGTTGACTCAGCCCCACCCCTAAAACCTCCTGCCAATTGGGAGGGGGGACCTGGCAATCCTAGTCTCACAGGCCCTGTGAAAACCTGCGAAAGTATATTATACAAACCCAGGGATTGGGGGGTGGGGACACACAGATACTTCCCAGATAACCTTCCTGTTAACATGGTATGATTTATTTATGTATTTCATAATGAAAATGGTAATTATTTCATGATTTATGAGATGACAGTAAAAAGGACTGGGGAGTGGGGCATGGTAAAAGTCTGTACCAAACCCAGAGAGATTAAGCTTGGCTCTGACCCACTGGCAGGCAGTGAAATTTCTATATTTTCATCAACATGTTTTTACTGTCACAGAGAATATGTCAATAACCGTGGGAAAAACAGAGGCCAAACCAGAGATGCTTCTGAAATCACAAACGACAGTCTGGTCTACAGATCAGTCCTTGGATAAAAAACAAATTTAGTCCTGTGAGCCTCAATGACGTTCTATCCACCTATTTATCTATTTCAAATATTTCTTCCATGCATCTCCCAACAGTTTGAGGTGGCTTATTACACACATCGCTTAAAAACAACAACCCCTTAATGCGAGATCCCTAAAACATCATTTCAAAAACAAACCACAGCTGTTAAGCCATCCATCCAGAAAACACCAAGCTAACTTGAATCCGAATTGTGACGAACACAACCGTGCTGTATTTCAAATGGTACTGTGTTTATATGATGGCATTTTGGTTCTTTTAAAGCGGCATCCATTATCCCAAGCCTCTGATTACAGCAGGAAGATTCAGCTTCCATGGGGAAAATCAGCTTGAAGCTAAATGTTTCTCCATTTACAGCAGGATTTTAAAAGCTTTCAGAAAGCTGTGACAGTAATGATGAGACTACAGGGCACATTTGTACACGGACTTCACAGCGAAAAGTATGCAAAAGAGGCTTTTAACTAAAGAAAGCCTCATTTTCAAACAAAACAAGAGGAGCAGAGGAAAGAAAGTTCAGCCATGGAAGTTTGGAATAAGATAAAGGAGAAACGCAAAAAAATGTTTGGGGAAAAAGAGAAGACAATAAGATAAATCTGCTTCTTCTTTGAGGGGCCTACGATATTGGTGAGGAAGGGGATTCCCCTTCCCTGGAGAGAGGACATTTAAAAGGGCAGAAATGCAGCACAATGTGCCATATTCTAAAGGTATGGTATTGGGAATTTAGAAAAGCCCCAAATGGCGGCATAGCAAGAGAAATGCCAGTGTCCGTTCATTTGGTAGAAATGGTGGCAGCAACTGAAGGTCAGGTAGGGTTGCCAACCACCAGGTAGTTAAGCCAAAATTCACACAGAAACCATAGATTCAATATATGCAATTATATTCCAATACTTCATCCCCCAACAAACCATGAATACAAAAAACCTCCACAATAGTTGTATAATACAATTTCATCAAATATGATCAACAGGTAAGTATATAAATATTTCTATCTAATATTATTTATTTATTTCACAGCAATATATTCATTCATCAGATGTCAAACAAGTGAGGAAGACGGCCGTTTTGTTCTTCATCAGTTCCTTTACCTTGATATCGTCAGTTGATATATACTCCCTTTTATCTCAAGTTACAATTCTAAACTCCCCATGGGTAGATAACTGGTCTTTCTGCCCAGCCAGGCTAGTATAGTAAGGTAGTAGCAGAAGATCTCCTGCTATTACAACTGATCTCCTGCCAATAGAGATCAGTTCACCTGGAGAAAATGGCTGCTTTGGCAATTGGACTCTATGGTATTGAAGTCCCTCCTCTCCCCAAACCCCACCCTTCTCAGGCTCCACCCCAAAAACCTTCTGCCCGTTGCAAAGAGGGACCTGGCAACCCTAAGGTAAGGCCATGACTGGATCTGCCAATCCATTTTAAAAGGTTAAAAAGCAGCCCTACTGGGATTAGGGTAGCAATGCTGAGATCAGAGAGACCCACATCATTTACCTGACAGAAATCGCCCCCACTGAGTTGATATTAGTTGCCATAGGGAACAGACAGGTACACCACAGGCCCCTGTCTTTTTCCTGCCAAGGCCTATGGGGGAAACAGTAAGGGGAAACTTTTCTGGGAGGGGCAATGGGCTGCAGCAGAAGTGGGGGAGGAATCAGCAGAAATTACCACCACTTCTGAAGAAAATTTAAGTTTTTGGAACAGCCTGACCCAGATCTACTTACATTCTGCCCCAAGGCTGCTTTATAACATTAAAAAAAGCATACTGAGACTATGGGCTCTTCACAAAATGTGGGGAGACTCAGACTATCAGCCAAAGGACAATGTCTGTGACTGGGATTCTAGACATGTTATCTGGATCAAAAAGACATTTTTGGAGTGAGGGTGTCTGGATTAGGCCCATAACCCCGGAAGGAGCAGTTAATTCTTCCCCTATGCAATTTCCTTGATCAAAAATATCAAGAATGGCAGGAAAGAGTTACACCCTTTTTTTCGCCCAGCACTGCAACCCTGATTCCTCTCTCTCTGAGCAAAAATGCACTGTGGCTTTAGCCTCCTATATTCCCTGTTTCAGCCGGGATCGAATGCATGAGTTTCGCTGAACGTGTGTTCGATCCTGGCTGAAACGGAATAAAGGAGGCTAAAGCAACCATGTGCTCTCTCTCTCTCTCTCTCTCTCTCTCTCTCTCTCTCTCTCTCTCTCTCTCTCTCACACACACACACACACACACACACACAGAAGAGGCTGAAGAGGGCAGTATTTGGGGAGGGGAGGGACTTCAATGCCATAGAGTCCAATTGCCAAAGCGGCCATTTTTCTCCAGGTGATCTGATCTCTATCAGCTGGAGATCAGTTGAATTAGCAGGAGATCTCCTGCTACTACCTGGCAGTTGGCAACCCTAAAACACACACACTCACACACACACACACTCACACACACATACACACACAGAGCCAGATTCTTTTTAGGCCAAATTACACACTGGGAGTTCCAGTTATAGAACTCCAGTGTCAATGTACTTTGGTCCTAGGAAGCCTGACAAATATGTAAAACACTCCCCCCGCCACACACATACATATTATCAAATCAATCAATTGCTGAAATAGTTAAGATGTTGCTCGCCTCTGAAGGGTGGCTGGAATACCGTTCAAGAGGTAACTAGACAAACTGGCTGCCGCACCTGTCCTCTCACAAGAAGCACTGGAGAAAATGATTGATATTTCAAACTGAAGGAGACATTGTTGCGCCCATGGGGGTGATGCAGGTTAACAGGCAGCATAACTGTAAGCAACCATTTGTTGAGAAAGGGGGAACCACCATTATGGGGGTAAATAAACTTCCCCTCAATTGGAAATCTATAAATATGCTGCCATCATTTCTTCCAGGGCCCATTTACAGGAGTCAATGAGCAGCTGGAAACATATTGAGTCAGACACTGGAAGCATTTAAGGATGGCATAGAAAGCGCTAAACATATAAAGGCAAAAAAATGTATCAGTAGTGCAGCATGTACATCCCAAGTTTAGCTAAGTACGAAATACAAATACCTTTATTGGCATAATATGTTTAAGGTTTAGCTAAGTTAGACCCGTACCCCTACAGGATTTGGCCAGGGGACTGCTTCTAAAAGAAGGGTACACTCTCAAAAGTCAGATGGAATGTGTAGGCAATTCCAGTTGTAAGCACATGTATATTTGAGTGTGTATGTGTACAAAACCTAAATGTTATCACAAATCCAGTCCTGCATCACCTACCAGACACTGATGATATATTTGCCAGACCGACAAGAGGGAAATGGGTCAGGAAGACTGATTTGCCAGAGGCCTATCTGCAGATGGTGATGGAGCCAATATCTAAGACACAACTCACCACAACTCAAAAAGGGTGTGCCAGTACGACAAGTTTGGCATCATTTGAGCTCCTGCTGCAGGAAAATAGCTGAGGGAGCTAGTTTTGCACGATACACTAAGAGCAAAGTCTGATAATAACTGTAGCCACAAGACCAGCTCATTTCAGAACCCTGCAAATGGCACTGGAACATGGTTGCACATTGCAGATGCTCCAATGCCAAAGGCTGCATCTCAGCTTAGACCAGTCGGAGGGTTTGTAAACTGCAACCGCTAATTTGTGCCAAAGCAAGTGTCCTTTGTCTGCTGAACAACTCCGACAGAAGGATCAAAAAGCGGGCTTGATCATGCCACTACAGAGCAGCTCTCTTGCACACAAGAGCATCAGCCACATTGTGCTTGCACACTTTGACCTATCCTCGCCCATTTAAGTTAGCATGCAACACTTCAACAAGAAATGGGACAGCCACATCCCCTGCCATGCCTGACTACCAAGAAAGGTCAATCACATTTGTCCCCAGGTCTTTGACAGCAGCAGAATGATAGCTAAGCACTTGAGCCTATCGTAGGCTGTTGAAGAAATGCAAGCAAGTATCTACATGGAAGACAGTTTGAGCACTGAAACCCAATCCTTCTTCTTGCCTTCTCCCCTCAATGGAGTTTCTATGAAGACAGACAGCACTGGAAAGAAATGAGCCACAAATACCCTCCTCTACCATGTTGTTTCCTGATTCCCATGGTTAAAAGTTTGATAAAGATTGTGTTGTGGAGGCATTCACCCACCGTGGGAAAGCAGCTCCATGCAATGGCGTGAAAGGACCCTGAAGATCACTTTTGTATTATTTCTCATAAGGTTCCCCCACCATTTAATCCTTAAAACCTATCATTACATTCCCCACACAGCCCCAACTATCAATTAAGAAAAAGCAACCAACAAACAAAGATACTGATGAGCATCTGGCTGAGATCCATAAACCATGTAATGTAGCACACTTGCCTGAAGTCATCGCTGAGCCAATGGAGTCAACAGAAGAGGGACAATTGATGTGCAATTGCTTTATGGATTGCAGCCTGAAGCGGCAGGCAGCTTCTCTTCCCATGCTTTTGTTCTCAGGCCCTAGAGTCGAATTGCTACAATTTATACAGTTGACCACATTGCCCTTCCCATTACCCTGAGATACCTAAGAATCAAACATACAAAAGGGGGCCATACAACAGGATAGCCTCTGATTTTATCTTTATCTACAGTGAGGGAAAGAAGTATTTGATCCCCTGCTAAATTTGCCCGTTTGCCCTCTGACGAAGAAATGACCAGTCCATAATTTTAATGGTAGGTTTATTGTAGCTGTGAGAGACAGAATAACAACAGGAAAACCCCCAGAAACCCAGAAGACAAAAGTCAGAGATTGATGTGCATTATAATGAGTGAAATACGTATTTGATCCCCTATCAACCAGCCAGATTAGGGTTAGGGTTCTGCTGTCGACAGAAGCAATCAATCCATCAGATTCCAAACTAGCCACCATGACCAAGACCAAAGAGCTGTCCAAGGATGTCAGGGACAACAAGATTGTAAACCTGCACAAGGCTGGACTGGGCTACAAGACTATTGCCAAGCAGCTTGGTGAGAAGGTGACAACCCTAACCCTAACCCTAACTGTCAACCTCCCTCGGTCTGGGGCTCCATGCAAGATCTCATCTCGTGGAATGGCAATGATCATGAGAACGGTAATGAAGCAGCCCAGAACTACACGGGGGGAACTTGTCAATGCTCTCAGGGCAGCTGGGACCATAGTCACCATGAAAACAGTTGGTAACACACTACGCCGTGAAAGACTGAGATCTTGCAGAGCCCGCAAGGTCCCCTTGCTCAAGACAGCACATGTACAGGCCCGTCTGCAGTTTGCCAATGCACATCTGAATGACCCAGAGGAGAACTGGGTGAAAGTGTTTTAGTCAGATGAGACCAAAATCGAGCTCTTTGGCATTAACTCAACTTGCCGTGTTTGGAGGAGGAGGAATGGTGCCTACGACCCCAAGAACACCATCCCCACCGTCAAACATGCAGGGGGACGTATTATGCTTTGGGGGTGTTTTTCTGCTAAGGGGACAGGACACCTTCACCGCATCGAAGGGACGATGGACGGGACCATGTATCGTCAAATCTTGGGTGAGCACCTCCTTCCCTTAGCCAGGGCATCGAAAATGGGTCGAGGATGGGTATTCCAGCATGACAATGTCCCAAAACACATGGCCAAGGCAACAAAGGAGTGGCTCAAGAAGAAGCACATTAAGGTCCTGGAGTGGCCTAGCCAGTCTCCAGACCTTAATCCCATCGAAAATCTGTGGAGGGAGCTGAAGGTTAAAGTAGCTACACATCAGCCTCGAAATCTTACTGACTTGGAGAGGATCTGCAAAGAGGAGTGGGACAAAATACCTCCTGAGATGTGTGCAAACCTGGTGGCCACCTACAAGAAACGTCTGACCTCTGTAATTGCCAACAAGGGTTTTGCCACCAAGTACTAAGTCATCTTTTGCAAAGGGATCAAATACTTATTTCACTCATTATAATACACATCAATCTCTGACTTTTGTCTTCTGGGTTTCTGGGTTTCCTGTTGTTATTCTTCTGCTCTCACAGCTACAATAGACCTACCATTAAAATTATGGACTGGTCATTTCTTCGTCAGAGGGCAAAAGGGCAAATTCAGCAGGGGATCAAATACTTTCCCCCCTCACTTTACCTGCAAACAGGTAGGAATGGAGAGCCTCCTTCAAATTCTTTGGAAACATGCAGCCAGACAGCTGTGCAGGCTGGCGTTTAGTCGTTTCAAAGGCACTTGGCATGGATTTTTCTTCACCCCACCCCCCTTCTTCATGCTGAAGACACAAATGAATCATAGAATCATAGAGTTGGAAGGGGCCATACAGGCCATCTAGTCCAACCCCCTGCTCACTGTAGGATCAGCCTAGAGCACCCCTGACAAGTGCTTGTCCAGCCTCTGCTTAAAGACTGCCAGTGAGGGGGAGCTCACCACCTCCCTAGGTAGCTTCCACAGTTGAACAACTCTTACTGTAAACTCCCCATTGTGAGTCTTATCCTCTGCTGTCAACAGGAACAGCTCCCTGCCCTCCTCTAAGTGGCAGCGTTTCAAATATTTAAAGAGAGCAATCATGTCCCCTCTCAACCTTCTCTTCTCCAGACTGAACAGTCCCAGGTCTCTCAGCCTTTCTTTGTAGGGCTTGGGGACAGTGATGCTGGATACAAGCAGTCCAGGATGTTTGTATTAAGAATGTGAGAAGAACTCGACAGGATCAGATCAAGGGGCATTAAATTCAGGATCCTGGTTCCAGCACTGGCCACCTAGGCACTTTCAGGAAACTCCCCAGAAAAGGACACAGAGACAGCAGCCCTTCTCTGTGGTTGGTAACATTAACAACTGCCATTTAGAAGTATATTGCCTCTGGCCATGGAGGTTCCATTATAATGGCCACTTGAAAGGCCATTTCTTTCTCTAATCCTTTTTTGAAAAGCCTATTCTTGTCATTGCAGCTGGTGGTAATGAACTGTTAGCATGAGACAATTTTTTAAAAGATTAACACAGAGGCAGGGAATAAGAGTGCAGAGTGACACCCTTTATAGCCTTACACTCTCAGCATCCTAAATGGTTCCGCATTCTGCCTCTCAATGATGGTGAGACTTTTTAAAAATCATGTGAGCCCCCCTGCCTGCAATCTGAAGTGGTACAGCCCAGACACTTGCTTACTATCTCAAGGAGAATCAGGGATAAGATGGGCAGCAGGCCTAGGTGCTTCTTTCTCCATTCTTATGGTTCCACTTTAGCTGTCATAGCACAAGCGTGTACTTGCCTGTGTAATCAAAACAAAGACCCAAAGTCATCAGAGGGGTTACAGCGAGTGAAATAGCAATGCATAAAAGACCATACATTCAGATCCCACATAGATGGCTCTTATCTGTTAAATGACAATAGCCAGCGTGGCCTTGTAAACTAGAGGGTTATACGTTCTTATTAAAACCCAGAAATGCAGCAAAAACAAAGCACAATTTATTAAAACAAAAACAAACCAGTTAAATATAGAATCGACAAAGTGTATCAATTCATTAGGAAGCTCCTGGAACAAACCTATATTCCAAACTACAACCATACTGTGGCTAATGCTCTGCATTCCACACTGATGATTCCTAAATCTAAACCTATAAATTCAGCATTTTCTCTGAAGATGCTCTCTCTGACACACACGCACACCATAGTTACAGTCTGTCAAAGGAGACTTTTGGCTTAGCCTTCTGAGAATGTGCTTTGTTGGATATTTGAGAGATTAAAAACATAAAGCCAGGCTTGGCAGAAAAGGAGAAAATGCAGAACACAATCGGACGAATGACCCTGGAATCAATTCCTGGGAAACATTCAATGATCATCTGGAGCCAGTGTGGTGTAGTGGTTAAGAGCAGTGGACTCTAATCTGAGCCTGCTGGGTGACCTTGGGCTAGTCACAGTTCTCTCTGAACTCTCAGCCCCAACTACCTCACAAGGTGTCTGTTGTGGGCAGAGGAAGGGAAGGTGATTGTAAGCCTGTTTGAAACTCCTTAAAGGTGTGTGGCTGGGTTTGTGTGCACTCCCAGCGCAACACTGTCACTTCCAGGTTTGTTACTTCTGGGTTTAGTGTGGGATGCTCTAGCCATAAGCTTTGAAAACTCTATGGAAACCATCGAATTTTCAGAGAATATGGCTAGAGCGGCCCTCTAAACCCAGAAGTAACAGTAAACCCGGAGTAACAGTATTGCGCCAGGAGTGCGCACTGGGGGGGGGGATCATTCTCCCTTTCCTGCTTCTACCTGCTGACCATCATGTCCCCTCATGTCCCCTCTCAACCTTCTCTTCTCCAGACTGAACAGTCCCAGGTCTCTCAGCCTTTCTTTGTAGGGCTTGGGGACAGTGATGCTGGATGCAAGCAGTCCAGGATGTTTGTATTAAGAATGTGAGAAGAACTCGACAGGATCAGATCAAGGGGCATTAAATTCAGGATCCTGGTTCCAGCACTGGCCACCTAGGCACTTTCAGGAAACTCCCCAGAAAAGGACACAGAGACATCAGCTGGTCAGCAGGCAGCCTGGTTGATTGGAAGGCGGAACTCGAGGTATAATAGAGTCCACCCTCCAAAGCCGCCACTTTTCTCCAGGAGAACTGCTTTCTGTTGAATGCAGAAAACTTGTAATTTCAGGAAATCTCCAGGCCACACCTGGAGATTGGCAACACTAGTCATAGTCCAGAAACCCTCACTACAGTTGCAACAGAGAAACTTGCAACCTTGTAATTGGGGCAAAGAAAGAATAATATTTCTTCAGAGAGAAGTATTTTGGATCTATAGACAATTTCCTGCATTGGGGGAAGGGTTGTGTCAATACTCATGGGATTTGATGGCACATTTGAAGAAAATGTGATTTTTATTAAACTTTTCACCGAAAGTGATTACATAAAGCTTCTTTAATTTCCTGGCTAAAAGGTGTTGTCTGTATAAGCCTGGGAAGGAAGCACCTGTCCTTGAAAAAGACGGGGACTAGATCTTTGAATGCTTTTCTTGAGTTTAATGAGAAGGATACTAATTATGTTCATGGTGGGTTGGTTTGAATTTCCATTCATTTTCCAGGCTGAATTATCGTGAGTTCTTTTGGAAACCTGCCATAATGAATGTAAATTAGGTAAATGTGGTGTTTTACTTAATTAAAAGGAATATATATACCTACTTGAATCGTTTAAAAAATTGCAGCAAGAGCTAACATTTTAGAGTGCTTAGTTACTTGAAATAAGGACTGTGCGCATCTGGCAGTTTGCAAAACGGAACTTGCCCCTCTTTGATGAGAATACAGAAAGTTTTATGGCCTATAAGCAGCCTGCCTTGCAAAGTTCATGTTGAACTGCATATCATTGGCAACTGTGGAGATGTTCTGGGGAAAACAGTTGTAACTGAAATGGAGAAATATTGGAAATCTGTAGAGACTAAAGAACTTAAGAAGGATGTGGATGCCCTGGTTTTGAAAAGCGCTGAGTGATTCCCTGTGTTAATGACCCTCAGAATTCTACCGTAATTTTAACCTTTCCATCTTTGTAAATAATATTACTACACAAGACAGGAGGTTATTTGTTTTATTTAAGACACAGACATCATGGTATGTTGATATGATCCCACCCCCCCTCTGCAAGCAGCTAAAATTTATTTCTCCACATTAAGACTGCTGGGTGGCCATGGGCTAGTCAGTTCTCTCTGAACTCTCTCAGCCCCACCTACCTCACAAGGTGCCTGTTGTGAGGAGAGGAAGGGAAGGTGATTGGAAACCACTTTGAGACTCCTTAAAGGTAGAGAAAAGCAGGGTATAAAAACCAACTCTTATTCTTCCTCCATTTTATCCTCCTTGTAACAACAACCTTGTGAGGCAGGTTAGGCTGAGAGAGGGTGACTGGCCCAAGGTCATCCAGAGAGCTTGCATGGCAGAGTAGGGTTTTGAACTAGAGTCTCCCCAAACCTAGTCCCACCACTACACTATCCAATGTACCTACACAGTGAACTCTTTTGCAAATCTTTTTTTTTAGTTTAAAATGCCACCTAGCAGCTAATCAATCCTGCTGTTTCATTACATGTTTATTCTTTTTGTCAGAATTTATTAAGTAACGATGGTAAAGAGAACAATAGAGATAACTTTCAAAATGTTCTATTTGTACTTTTAGAATATGTCCGTCATTTTGCACATAATGAACTTTTTCTAACTCAGCTTTCAAAGAAGTAATAGATGAAAACATCTCAAACTACTGGAGAGATCTGAGAAAAAACAAAATGTGCCAACTGTGTTTGGGAAGAACTTGCAGTTTCTCATGAAACTTTTAATAGGAAAAGCAAAGCAAATTGGTTAATTTTATGGTTGTAAAAGAGAAAATTACACGTCGTCCATTTCTAAGCTTCTAAACATGTCTGGTGCTTTTAATTAAAGCTGCCATCTAGGGACTAACAAGGCGTTTTTTGCAATTAGTTATTTATAGTCTACTATAATACACAACTAAGAAAGGAAGGCAGCATGGTATAGCCTGATCTCATCAGATCTCGGAAGCTAAGCAGAGTCAGCCCTGGTTAGTATTTGGATGGGAGACCACCAAGGAATACCAGGGTCGCTATGCAGGGGAAGGCACTGGCAAACCACCTCTGTTAGTCTCTTGCCTCGAAAACCCAATAAGGGGTCACCATAAGTTGACTATGACTTGACAGCACTTTAGACATACACAATCAATTCACAACTACAAATAAGATATAACTGGGTTACATTTTAAAGGTGAGTGATTGTTGATCCTATCTTTTATTACTTTCCAAGGGTGGGATAGATAAAAGCAAACGTCATTGTTGCTCAGGTTTTGAAATTACTTTGTATGCATTACTTTGTATGTACTTGAGCTACACAGGCCATCATGTTCTGTTGCCCAAAACCTGTCAGATTAAATTCAGTATTTGAGACAACATGTTAAGCCACAACTTGAACAAATATGGTGTGTTCACTGTGTATGCATTCCCCCCCATCCTCCCTCCCTTCTTACACATAGCATGAAAACCATTCCCCACGATATCTGCATTCATGGACTTAAATTATAGCCCCAGTCCAATTCTAGTCATGGATAAATCACATCCAACATCTGGCAGCCCAGGTTGCAGGACGTTCATCACCGATGGACACATCCAGGCAATTTAACAGGGCCTGAGTGAAAACTGGGATGTGCCTGGGGCCGGCACATGCAAGAGCATGCCTGCATCCACACTGATTATCCACAGACATGGTTGCTTTCATGTCTTACCCTCACTTGCTTCATAGGGATAAGTAACTTCCAAAGAGATTTTTTTCTGGCCTGCTTCACTGCATGCAAATTATGCCCATGAGTCATAGAATCATAGAGCTGGAAGGGACCACCAGAGTCATCTAGTACAACCCCCTGCACAATGCAGGAAATTCACAAATACCTTCCCCCCACACACTCCCAGTGACCATTACCCCACGCCCACATGGCAAAAAAACAAAACAAAACCCTTCCATGATACCTGGCCAATCTGGCCTGGAGATAAATTGCTTCTTGACTCCAAAGAGGCGACCAGCACTACCCTGGGCATGCAAGAAAGCACCATGAGAGCCAAACACTGATGCAAACCTTCCTGCCCTCCCTCTCATGACCTGCCTAAATTCATAGAATCCGCATTGCTGACAGATGGCCATCTAGCCTCTGCTTAAAAACCTCCAAGGAAGGAGAGCCCACCACCTCCTGAGGAAGCCTGCTCCACTGAGGAACCGCCCTAACTGTCAGAAAGTTCTTCCACATGTTTAGCCAGAAACTCTTTTGATTTAATTTCAACTCATTGGTTCTGGTCCGACCTTCTTTGGCAACAGAAAACAACTCTGCACCAGCCTCTATATGACAGCCTTTGCGAGCCAACACACAACCACCTGGACCTTTGCATTCACAAAGCTGTTCTTGACAGGATATGGATTTTTACCTCCTCTAGGCACAGAAAAACTCTGAAACCAATTTGCAAGAGAGTGCAGAATGATCAGGATAATTCAGCCCTCAAACTGAAGAGGTGGGGACCATCCCTGCTTGATGTTATTCCTTGTCCCTTTCACATACTTAAACAAGAAAGATACCTGAAAACAAGGTTGTGTTCTTTATCTCATCTCACAAATCTAGACTCATGGAGAAGAGTTTTGACGGATTCTTGGAGGGTAGAGATCCATCAATGGCTACTAGCCATGGTGATTAAAGGGAACCTCCATGTTCAGAGGTAGTAACCCTCTGGATCCAGTGCCAGGAGGCAACATCAAGGGAAGGCCTTGGCCTCTATGCCATGTTGTTGGCCCTTCAGAGGAACTGGTGGCTACTGTGTGAGACAAGACGCTGGACTAGATGGACCACTGTTCTGATCCAGCAGGGCTCTTCTTATGTTCTCATTACTCTTTTTAGTTTTTTGAGGAGGGTGGAATTATTAGGCGAAGTGTCCCCACTGTCCCCACGCTGGCTAATTAGACCACACTGGTCAAAGAATCTTGTACCTCCTAGAAATTATCCTGGGTGGGTGGGTGAGGGGGGGGGGAAACAGACTCTGAGAGCCCTGGGAAAGAAACTCACATGGGCTAGAACTTCTTAAACTATGATGACACCAGCATATATCCCCCGCTTACGGATCTTTTAAATAGGAAGTTTTCTTCTATTGATGCTTTCAAAAGTACATTAGCTAAGATAAATTATGTATCTAGCTAACTCATTCCAAGGCTAGAGGGATTTCACATATATTTGTGACTGTTTTACTAGTCCATTCTAAATTTACGCAAACAAGAATTACAACTGTTTGAGAAATTTAATGTAGGCTTAACTTATCATTAATACATTTTTGTGTCCTATTTATTTTTAAGTGAGGGAATACCATAAAATGCTAACAACAGAAAAAGAAGGTTTTTTTTAAATGTCTGGTATTCTGGATAATGTCTGTCCCCCTAGCCTCCTGGTATCATGTGTGTGTGTGTGTGTGTGTGTGTGTGTGTGTAAAGTACCGGCAAGTCACAGCCGACTTATGGCGACCCCTTTTTGGGGTTTTCATGGCAAGAGACTAACAGAGGTGGTTTGCCAGTGCCTTCCTCTGCACAGCAACCCTGGACTTCCTTGGCGGTCTCCCATCCAAATACTAACCAGGACTGACCCTGCTTAGCTTCTGAGATCTGACGGGATCAGGTTAGCCTGGGCCATCCAGGTCAGGGCCCTGATATCATAGCTTGCTGTTTAAGACAAGATATTTACTGAATTGCAAGGTTTTTAGTAATGTCTCTTTTTTAATGTTCTCTAACATTAATACAGTATTTATCACACTCTCCAAAGAAGGTTGAGCAGATGCATTTTAGGTTTTTTGCAGCAGATGATGATCAACAGGAATTTGGCCTATGTAAACAGCGGGGTTCATTCCTCAGTTATTACAATATTGTCAATTTCTCCCAGGCCATTTGGAAGAAGCTATCATCAGGAGCTTACCAATTTCTTGCTAACAACACTATTATCATCAAACTTTTTGGTGTCACATAACTGATCACGGGATTGTAGTTAGAAATTACATAGGTATTTTTGAAAAACAACAACTACCTTTTGCCTCTGAACTCTACCCCCAATGAGTAAATAAGACCCAACAGATAATTGTTCGTTAATTGGATATAATCAATTTCAGTCACCAACAATATATTGACTGTTGTTTTCCAGCAAGAGGGTCTTTAAAAAGAAAGAAAGAAAGAAAAGAAACCACCCTTCGATTTCACCTATCTTTAGAATTGATTTCTTACATTAATTAGCAGTCTGAAGATTAACATCTTATTTGTGCTTATTCTACACTTACCTTCTGTCATTAAAGACACGTTAAAACTACTGACTATAATTACAAGCTGTTGCAAGCTAGGTATTTTTTATTTTTAAGGTTCTTGCATGCTGTGTACATCCAACTACCTGACAGCTCATTTGGACTTTCTACTGATCTACAGCTTTCCTTTATTAGCTCTGAGCCAGAGTGAAAAACCAAACTTCTCCTCACAGCTCCTAATTAGGCATTTGCAGTACCCTAGAAGGTTAATAAGCCAGAAGCAGAACAGTTAGAGTTCCGCCCTGCAAGGATTTCGGCACCCTCCACTCCACATGACTTGTACTGAGTACTAATGATGTTCAACATTTTCCACAATCGAGCTGTTTTTCAAAGTCGGTTCAATTCCATGACCAGGTTTCGCTTAGCAGAGGCAAATTGTCTTTGTGTGTGTCTTTTGTGGATCGAGCTTGCATATGAATACTGAACTTGAGAGCCAGTGTGAGGTAATGGTTAGAGTATCAGATAAAGAGAAATGGGTTCAAATCCTTGTTCAACTATGACATGCATGGCTGCTTCCCTCGCGGTCACCCTTCTGACGACTTCAGGTCTGTTTTGATTGTGCATGCCATTTCCAACCGTCAGAGGTTGCCTCACTCTCTCCCTGTGCTTCCCCACATTTTGAGGGACTTGTTTTATCTCAAATTTGAAAACTCGGGCAAGAGACCTCACTTTATTGCAGCTCATTAGGCTCAGCCAAGGACCCTTTAGGCATCAAAGCCTCAGCTGGAAGCGGGGTGGGGTGGGGGGAGGAAAGCCTGAAAAGGAGTTTGTTGTGGCCCAGGCAAGGAATCGTCACAGGGAGAGCCATGCCAGGAAGAACCAGTCTCCCCTGAACCTCAGTCAGCCGAGAGTTGAACCCAAACAGGAAGAACCACACACCAGTCCTGCTGAGGATTCCAGAGTGGCTGCAGAACCACCCCACTTCGATGACCCAGCTCCAGCTGTGACTATGCAGAACCATGACCTACCCAGCTCACCTGAAGTAGTTAGACATCACAGGCAATGGGGCAGAGCAGAGCTTCAGGCTAAAAGATGCAGTGCCCACTTAGAAACACTAAGGAGATGTTTGGAGAACTGTGAGTCTTTGGAGGATGAAGGCTGAGGTAAGCAGAAACAAGCTTAAAGCCTTGCCTAGGACAAACCAGCGTTGCAAAAGCAATCTTGCAAAAGAGCCTGAGACTTTGCTGTTGACGCTTCCCTGACACTACTCAATGGAATTCTGACCCTTTGGACTGGACTACTAACCTTGCTCCTGCGTGCCGACTTTGACTCCTCTTCCCAGCTCTGGGCAAAACTCTACGTTCCTGGTGACCACATTCAGCCTGCTGTTGAGCCCTCCCGCTTTAGGTAACCCGAGACTCTCTGGCTACAGTCTGGGCTGGCACAGAGTTGTGGGGAGGCAATCCACAGGTGGAGGGAGGCTTCTGAACTCAATCAGTGTGCCTGTACCATTCTACTTTTGAAGCTGGACCCCCATCCTCTTTGCTAGGTCAGAGGTCCGGTCTAATTTTTCAACGTGCAAAACCACCACACCTGACGGAGGGATAGCTACACTTTCTATCAAGATCCTGCAAGTAGGTAGTTAGTAGGAGAGGCACCACGGTTTCCTCTTCTATTCCACATGGTTAATATGACTACAAAGATTCATTTCGATACAACTGATGCTTCATAGCATCATGTGGATTTATGACAGTAGTAGCTTGAGCCACAAAGCTCCAGCAGCTACATAAATAAAAGTAGAGGAAATAATGCCAATTTCTTTAGTCCAAATATGTTTTCAGAGGATTACCATGTTCAGTGACAGAAGTTAATGGAACTGTAGTGATGTAAAGGCTTACTGACATGACAAATGAGCAATGCGCAGCCGACAGACGACAGTGATGGATCTTTATATGCCGAATGTTGACGAATATCCTGGGTGTTTTATATGGTTATGAACCTTTGATAATTCATCATGAAGAACAGGTGAGTTACAATGGAGTTACATTCTTGAAGAACTCATGGGGAAGTGGAACTACAAGCATCTGAAATTACTGTTCTACCGAAGGAAGACAATTTCCATAGAAGCTGTGGGTTTTAATGACTCGTCTTCAGACTCCTCTGTTCGCCAACCAGAGGGAACATTAAAGAATGGGAATGTTGTGAGACTGTGTTTTAAATTAAAGATTCAATCAGTGCCAACTCTGTGCCGATATCAAGTAACCCTATCCCAGGACTCAATAATATTAGCCATCAAGGGCTTATGTACACGCTCTAATGACATTTATGCTCTAAATAAGTCAACTTTAAACACGGATACATTCCAAAACCAACGGAGAAGCATTTCAGTCTCCTTGGACATTCAGCAACAGACCTAAAGGATATAGCACTTCAGGAGAAAAGTGTCAGAGGGAAACTTCAGTGAGAAGACGTTGGGTTGGAGCTGATATGCAGATTCAACAATATCAGACTTAGATTCAATGGGCACTTCGAGCAGTTAGCTCTCACACACAAAAATAACTGCCCCTCCTTACAGGTTTATGTACAAGGCTTCAGAGTCACCCTACTTTGCCAACTCTTCAAAGGTTGGAAGTGGCCCATACCCATCCTGACGGTATTGTTTACTCTTTTGACTTCATCTTGTTTTCATCTGTACTCTGCAATTTACACTGCATTCCTGAGAGGAACCGCATAGGAACCTCCCTGCTGTGTGAAAAATCCCTTCATAGGGATTGCACGGGAAAAACCCTTCATATGTTTGCACGGGAGATACGCCACCTAAAAAGGTGGTGTATCTCTCAAAAATAAAAAGTGGCATTCCTGGCCCAAAAGGGCTTTGGAGGCCACCTAAAGGTGGGTCCTCCCCCAGCCCGACGCCAGAAAGTCCCAGGAACGCCTCCGGGGATGCCAGCGTGGGCTTTGACGGCAGTGGGAAGCCAGCAGAAGACCCCATTGGCATCCCGGGGCGGTGCTGCCATGACAGCACCCTGTGTCCAGGCCTTCCTGCCAGCGTTCAGACCACTTACGCTGGTGTAAGTTGCCCGGACACCAGCGCAGGCCCCCCCCCCCCGAATGCCGGCACAGTGCCTTCTTGGCTTCGTAAGGGCTTTCGCCCTTAGAGCTCAGGAATGTGCTGGGAATGTTAACACACCTTGACCTGAAAAAACCCAACTCTTTGAAACACCTCAGACTAGTCTTTCTACTGTTTGTAGCTCTAGGTATACCTCTTTTTGCAACCTAAATTTCATATATCAGGTTAACTGGGCCATGAATCATGAAAGTATGAGCCATAATAAATGTATTTATCTTTAAGGTGCCACAAGTTTTGTTGTTATTTCTAACTAACACAGCTACTCCCCTGGAATAAATCATTCATGAACACATGAACACATGAAGCTGCCTTATACTGAATCAGACCCTTGGTCCATCAAAGTTTAGTATTGTCTACTCAGACCGGCAGCACCTCTCCTGGGTCTCAGGCAGAGGTCTTTCACATCACCTGCTTACCTAGTCCCTTTAACTGGAGATGCTGGGGATTGAACCTTGGATCTTCTGCATGCCAAGCAGATGCTCTACCACTGAGCTACAGCCCATGTTTGTTGTAGCTCTTATAGGAAAATATAGAGCTACTGAATATTTTTTTCATTTTTATTTGTAACACTTTTTTTTTAAAGTACTGCGTTGAAGGATAATGGGTTCACTTTGTGTTATTTTCTTACCTCGGGGACTGTGAAGTGATGCTTCTGAAGCCCGCCCTCCATCTCCACAGTGACTCTGGTCAAAAGGAAGGCATTGGTCCCCTGTTCCTGCCACCACCTCATAGTTCTTAGCCAAATCCTTGGTCTCGCTGAGAGATTTCACTTTGTAAACTCTCCTGGTATTGGTATCAGACAAGTAAAGAGATTCTGATACAGAGTCCACGGCCAGGTAGTACTTGTGAGCCGGACTTGTGCTGAAAAGGCAGGGAAGAATAAAGACTGAAATTAATAATAATCTAATATGCTTTCTTTTTTTCTTCTGGAGCTTAAACACACTGCCTAGCCTCCTCACAAAAGATTTTTCAAAAAGTGATCATTTTCTACAAATGTCGAATGTTAACAAACCCAAGAATAAAATTTGTAAGTTGTACAAAAGTTACAGTCTACAGCACTACAAGAGCCAGTGTGGTATAGCGGTTACAGTGTCAGTCTAGGATCTGAGAGACCCAGGTTCGAATCCCCACTCTGCCATGGAAGCTTACTGGAAGAACTTGGCCCAGTTCACCCTTTCTCACCCTAAGCTACCTCACAGGATAGTTGTGAGGGTAAAATGGAGGAGAGGAGAATGATGTTAGCTGTTTCCACTCCCCATTGAGGAGAAAGGCAGGGCATAAGTGAAGTAAATAAACAAATAAATACAAGGGATTCTGAAAAAAGCACTCCTAGCAATTTTGGTCCTTATGTAAGCTGAAGGGTATGAAAAAAGGGGAAATATTTCGCGACTTAATACGTTGATAAAAAGGCAAGAAAGCTATCAAAACACCTAGGTGTGAATTAGCACAACATACTTCACACATCAAAGTGATTCACTGTGAAGATTAAAAGATGTATTTTTGTTTTAAATCACATTATTTACATATGTGAGCAGTAAGTTCTAAAATTACACTCAGCGAGCTGGTGTGCACTGTACTCGTCAATAATATTTTATTTTTAGTTTTTAAATCACCTTTTATTGTATTTTTAGTATCTGTGAATATAGCAGAAGTCCCTGAGGTGATGTATAAAATGCATTAAAATGTCATTAAAAACAGACCACACATATATAGATTTACAAATCACTGATTGTTCAGGCAATTTACATCTTCTATTCTACACATGCCTGTACCAAGGTAAGTCCCACTCCCACGTATGTCTAGGACTGCGACCTTGGAAACTGCTCAGAACTAACTAGATCAGAGGGGAGAGTCCTGAGTATTTATTAATGTCTATGTTCTATTTGAGAACCAGAGTCGTACAGTGGTTAAGAGTGGCAGACTCTAATCTGGAGTACCAGGTTCGATTCCCCACTCCTACCCATGAAGCCTGCTGGGTGACCTTGGACTAGTCACAGTTCTCTCAGAATTCTCTCAGCCCATGTGGAGGCAGGCAATGGCAAACCACCTCAGAACGTCTCTGGCCTTGAAAACTCTACCAGGTCGCCATAAGTCAGCTACGGCTTGACGGCAAAACCACACACACATTCTGTTTTCCATTGAAGTTGCATTGATGAGAGTCTGTTTTGACATGGAAAGGAGTGGGAAGTCCAGCAAAGCAAAAGCCTCACTCCTCTTTCCTCCTCACCCAGCTGCTCTCTGTGGCATCAAGGACTTTTCTCTCAAATGGAGCTCTGATGCAGGGCTTCAGATAGGCTGGGGAGAAAAGCGCATGAAACAACGGGGTGCAGTGAGGAAAAACGTGGTTTAGCTCCCTTCACCCGAATGCTCTTTAGGTGAAAAAATATAGACTCCCCACAATGAAATTATGCAAGATACCCATGAGAAATCAAATGTTTGAGAAGAGCAGAAGTTTGAAAACAACTGGAGGGGGGGGGTTATCACTGAGGTGCTGTTACTGTGCATTCCTGACCGGAATGCCTGTGCCGGGCTTAGGAGGCAACGCAGCGGCACGCAAAGAAAAATCCACGCAAAGGGTTGCATGGGAGATAAGCCACCTAAAAGGTGGGGTGTCTCAGGCAAAAAAAGGGGGGGGCATTCTCAAGCCATAACAGCTTAGGAGACCGCCTAATGGTGGCCCCACCCCCCAGCGTGTCGCCCCAGGAACACCTCCTGGAATGCCGTGACACTCTGGGAATGCCTCCCGGAATGCCGTGACGCCCCGGGAACGCCTCCTGGGATGCCGCTGCAGCCTTTGTCGGCGTCTGGATGCCAGCGGTGGGCTCCGTTGGCATCTGGGCATATCACCCACAACATTTTAAAGTACTGGAGTCTTCCTTCCTCTTTAGAACACAGTCCTCACTGTGTTGTTTTCGTGGTATGTGCCGATTCATTTTGAATTTTTAAAAATTCATATGAAAAATCTATTTCTTTTTTTATCCTTCCATCCAGACTACTTAGGTACAGATTTTATTTGAAAAAGCATCTGGCAACTCAGTAAACTTTATCATACTATCTTGGATGCAGGGAGTACTTCTGTTAACACCTCCGATTTTATTGCTTGAACAATGTAAGGCAGCCACTGGTTGGTAGAAGTGTTTGTCTCCTGTATCCCTCTTTTGGTGGCATATAGCTCAGCTGTTTTATTATATATAGGTATTACAAAGACACCATTCCAACCTTTTCCCAACACAGTTATGACCCAAGGAAACAATAAATACATTAAAAAAACTATTAAAGTCATTACAGTTGGAAGTTCAAACAGATAAGCCAGAGCCAGCATGTCATAATGGCATATGTATGCCACGTGTGTTGCCAGCATGCACAATGGGAATGTTACCTGTTCTCCAGCATTTCGCATTGAGTCTCCTTTCTACATTAACATTTTCTCTGTTTTTGGTATAAATAAGAAGAACCAGTAGATATTCAAGACTCAGATGTAACCCTGCAATTCTACTAATGTCTTAATATTTGTTCTATTGTGTATGACTGTCGTAGCTGGGGAAAAGGTACCTATTTCTTTCTGCCATATCCAGAAAGTAGGATTATAACCCCTAACCATGTTGTGAAGCTAATCTGGAGTGACACACTGTCAGATAGGATAGCACATTCTCATGGTTTTTGGGGTCCCACAGGCTGCCCAGCACACAGCCACGGGGTCCCCCTCCTTATGCACGTATACAGACAAGCACACCGATTGAGATTCTTTGCAATTCGGATAAAACTTGGCCAGCATTAGTAAAGCATTATAACGTGCCAGAAGACAATAAACAATTTCTATATTTTTGTGCCAAGGTGTATCCCCGTTTGAGTTGGCACTCAGCTTCCACTCTGAAATTACACATGTGAGCATGCAAAAAAGAGTCAACTCGAATTAGCAAATAACAAGCATGACGCCGGAACAAGAATTTTTGCTGACCAGCATTTTTGTTTTCTTAAATCGGGGGGTTGTAGAGGAAGAGTCCTCAACTCCTTTACTAGCTGAAAGAATACTTTGGTGGGAACAGTCTGGTTTCACACTAACTGTCCCCAAAGGTGTCTTTGATCAAGATGTGATCCGAGGATAGCTTTGGGGGTTTTCCCAACAAGCACGCCTATGCTACAAGAATAACTAGAAGAATCTCACTTCTGCAAAAAAAATAAAAAAATCCCCAGCTAAAGTGAGCTTTGATTATACAGACAATAAAATCTCATGTGCCTGTCAGAAATTCCAGCTTCAACATCCTGTATTCTTTTTTTAAAAAAAAAACATACACAGAGTTTTGCTAGCTTTTGAGTCAAACAGCAGCTATCCAAATCAGGTTATTTTAATCTCAAATATAATATGAATATATGGCAAAGGAATATAAATCTAGAGCCACACACCACATCTACATCCAGGTCATAAACTTTCCACAATTTGTTCTGAGAATGGACCATAAACAAGAATTATTACACACTTTTCATATGTAGTTCTATTCATCAAAAGAGAGTCTGGTTTACCTTTATTTTATGCCCAATTTATCATTTAGTTTTTTCACCCTTTTCCCAGGTCATTTTTCTATTGTGGAAATTTCTCGTAGATTTTTGACACAATGTGTCTCTTTTCATTGCCTATAATTATTCTTTTGATTCTCACAATTGAAATTCATTATTATTATTTTTAGCTTGCACAAGTAGAATCTTACTGAGAATTTAAATTATGAAGGGCTTTAATCTGCCATCTGTACTTTAACAGTACATTCCTAAGGAGAGTTACTCCAGTCAATGGGCTTAGACTGGAGTAACTCTCCTTAGGAATGCACTGCAATTCCTTCATATTCACTGCCTTGAGAAAGGTTTTATCTCTACAAATTCAATTTTCTTCATTATATAAAACATTCCATTACCCACAGAGGTTTAAAGTTATTGTCATACATGATATCGCTGCCACTGTAGATTTAGATGGGCTGAGGTTGCAATTCTACACACATTTACCTGGAAGTAAGCCCTATTGAGTTCAGTGGGACTCAGAGGCTGCAAATCTGTTCAGTTCTAAAAAATCTTCAACAAGTTCTTAGTCACATGGTTCTCAGTCAACCTATTAGAATTTGGAGGGCGTTTTAAATGTATTAAACATCAGCACAAGCATATTTCAAGTAGGTCTACTATCTGGATGGCCCAGGCTAGCCCGATCTCATCAGATCTCAGAAGCTAAGCAGGGTTGGCCCTGGCTAGTACTTGGATGGGAGACCACTTTCAAGGATGTCCAGGGTTGCTATGCAGGCAACAGCAAACCACTTCTGATCGCCTCTTCCCTTGAAAATCAATGAAGCAAGGGTTGCAACAGCACTTTCCACCACCAACTCTATAAATAGGGTTGCCAACATCCAGGTACTAGCTGGAGATCTCCTGCTATTACAACTGATCTCCAGCTGATAGAGATCAGTTTACCTAGAGAAAATGGCCGCTTTGGCAATTGGACTCTATGGCATTGAAGTCCCTCCCCTCCCCAAACCCCACCCTCCTCAAGCTCCATCCCTTAAACCTCCCGCCGGTGGTGAAGAGGGACCTGGCAACCCTATCTCTACGTATTGCATGAAACAGAAGTTGCATTCAGATGTCATGGCACGGTGCAATTAAATTCTGATTGGATACAAAGTTTGCTGCTGTGCTTATGCACGCACACCTTGCTCTTCTCACCTTCCTCTGCTCTAGCTCATGCAGTTTGGTTGAAAACTTTCAAACTCAACATGTCTGAATGCGGGTGCCTCGGAGAATTGGAGTTCATTTACTCCACAGAAACCAGGGTTCCAAACTTGGATGAAACAGGAGTTTAAGAATCCTTGTTTGTGCAGAATATAAATAAATAAATAAATCTATTCACTGAGGCTCCTGCATTTGAACATCGCTGTGAATTGGAGCTTGATGAAGCCAGGAAGCGTTCCACCATACTCCATGCAATGGAGGAAGAGGGAAGGGAGGGAAGCAAGGGGCATGAGCAGGCATACCTACAAGCTGCATTCTTGCCTGATGAGAATTTAATTACAGTTTGTTATGATGTCTGCATGCAGTTTGAATCTTTTAAGAGTGAAAGAAAGAACATTTTGATTAGAAACACTATTGCATTTAAAAATATAAGCTTTGAGGTGCTGTCTTTCTGCATCATGTTACTTGGTACAGTTTCCATCTGAAATTGTTGCTCAGTTAGGGTTGCCAACATCCAGGTGGCACCTGGAGATATGCTGCTATTACAGCTGATCTCCAGGAGATCAAGATCATTTCCCCTGGAGAAAATGGCTGCTTTGTAGCGTAGACTCAATGGCATGATACCCTGCAGATTTACCCATCTCAATCTCCTTCTGATTTCTTGGGGCAGTCTTTCTTTTGGTTGATGATGGCGCCAAGGAATAGAAAATCTTTAACAATTTCTTCGTTGTCAACCGTAAAGTTTGGTAATTCCCCAGTAGTCATTACTTTTGTCTTCTTGATGTTCCGCTGTAATCCTGTTTAGGCACTTTCTGCTTTAACCTTCATCAGTAGTCATTCACTGTTCTATTCCAGTAATGTGGTGTCATGTGCACATCTCAAAATATTATAGCCAATCTTAGTATTAATCTAAAGCCTACCTGGCTAGCTTCCCTAGCCCAACCTTCTCTCCTCTCACCCCCATGGCCAGCCATTCAGCCAAAGGAGAGGAAAAGACAAGGATTCTTTAACCATTAGGCCACCTGGTGAATGATCACCTCTCCTCGCAGACTTCATCAACAACCAACTACTTGGCAGGAGTGGGGAGGACAAACAGAAAGGCCCTTTTCACTGACATGCTTTCATAACATTCAATCTGTATTTGCAAGCTGGATTTAAGTTTTTTTCTTTTGAAGAAGAAAAGCAGGATTTGAAAATAGTGAATAAATAAGTGTTCCACAGGGATGTGGGTCTGTAAAACAAAAAGAGTACGTGGACCTCTAACTTTACCATATTGGTTCATTTACCTCACTGGACAGCCAGTGTGTTGTAGAGGTTGGATTATGACTGAGAACCAGGTTTGAATCCCTGCTCTGCCATGGGAGCTTGTTGGGCGACCTTGGGCCAGCCACACACACTCAGCCTAAACTGCCTCATAGGATTGTTGTGAGGATAAAATGGAAGAGAAGACAACAATTCTGTAAACCACTTTGGATCCCCATTGTAGAGAAAGGCAAGGTATAAATAAATAAATTCAATGACTCTGGCATACTTCTAGAGTATAGAATTCTTAACGGGATGGCTAACGTATTTTTGCATTAAAATATTTGGCAGTTATTCATCTGGACATGATATCCTTCATGTGCTCCATCATTTCCTCTAACAGTGAAGTAGGTGGCTCCGTATCAATCAGTACATCAACAAAATAGGGTCACCTACAAAGAGGAGGGAGTTTTTGCATATTAAGTTGTTTTTCTGGATTTTTTTGGTCATGTATAATATTTCAGTGAATTTTTCAAATCATATCATTTTCTATAGCAAAGCACCTTGTATGTGTTGGAGGCACTTTTCTGGCACTCTGTTCTTGTTTGGTAACCTAACGATTTATCATTTTTGCCACAGTGTGGTAAACTGCAGTACTGCGGTGAAAGCTCTGCTCATGACCTGAGTTCGATCCCAAAGGAAGTCAGTTTCAGGCAGTTGGCTCAAGGTTTACTCAGCCTTCCAGCCTTTGGAGGATGATAAAATGAGTGCCCAGCTTGCTGGGGGTAAAGTGTGGATGACTGGGGAAGGCAATGACAAATCACCCCATAAAACATAGCCTGCCTAGTAAATGTTGTGATGTGACATCACCCCATGGATCAGTAATGACCTGGTGCTTGCATAGGTGCTTGCATACCTTTACCTGGTGCTTGCATACCTTTACATTTATTCTTATACGGTAACCTAGCAATTTATCATATTTAGAATTATGTTTAGCAAAATTCAGGATTTTAAAAAAAATGTAATATACTTCATTTTCTCCAAGTTTTTCTAAACTGCTTATACATTTCTACGGCTTGTGTATTTGGTGTGTGTGTGGACCTGTTCTGTTGACTTATTTATTAGTTTAAGATTTTATCACTTCCACTATTTAGAAACCTGGTGTTGAAATTAGCTGATTGCTCATGACAGCTCTGCTTCCTGGATCTTTTCAATTAGTTCTGAAAATAAACAGCATGAGAGACCTGAAGATTCTGCTCTCCAGAGGCTCCCGTTAACACTGCTTGGCTGGTGGGATCCACCTTCTGCCTCCTCAGCTCCTTCCCTTGTTTTAAAACTGCCACTTCCAACCATCAACATTTTCACAGGAGCCCCTCCCTTTACTTTGTTATGCCCTTCCACTTTGCTTCCCGTGAGCAAGTTTATCTAATCTTAACAAATTAGCGGTTATAATGAAGTCAGAGTTATATAACTTAACTGGCACAGCAAGGAACTTTTGACCATTGGTGGCTGTGATGGAAGCCTCTAATTTTGCTGCTTATCTGTAGCATGGGATCCATTTAAGATCTGCACCTTACCCTGTGCATTTATTTGTTGCATTTATTTGAATCATTTTTATGCCATTTTCCCACCTGATCAGGGTCTCCAAGGCAGCACACTTAAAAATATTAAAACGTTTGAACAATGAAAAACAGCTTTTAAAATGGTACAATAACTCAATAGAAACACATAACTATTCAAGAGGATGGCCAATAACTAGGGTTGCCAGGTCCCTCTTCGCCACCAGTGGGAGGATTTTGGGGGTGGAGCCTGAGGAGCAGGTAAAACATTTTATTACGGCCTTGCCAGAAAAATACATATAGTTAGCTCAATGGGCAAATATACTCATATACATACTATATGCTGTTACAACATAATCCTTCTTTCTGGGAACTCAGTCCTAAATAATCTGAATACATAATTACAAAACCGATGGACGCCCTTTTGAGGTTAGTCCTTCACTCCTTAGGAATACTCTTAGATTGACACATTTTAATCGCTACTGCGCAGAACCTGGCAGTGGAGCATGTAAACTGCTTGTTTTCCCAAAATAACAACATCTGCAATAGATCTGCTTGCGGTACCCCTGTGACACCTTTTATTAGGGGGAAAATGAGCTGGACACGAGCCTCATTATACCAGGGGCAACCAAATAAAACATGTGCCACTGATTCCACCTCCCCTGATCCACAGGGGCAGAGTCTCTCTGATATTGGTATCTTCTTAAAACGGCCCTCCAACATAGCCGAAGGGAGAGCCTGGACAGGTGCTAAAGTAAATGCTCTCCTATGGCTTCTTCCTTCCAACTGAAACAGATACGATGCTGGGGCTACTTTGTACGGTACCTATTATTCTCTGTTGATATGAAGGCAGGACACCTCCCCACATCCTCCTGTCTTTCTATGTCCCAGATCCTCTGTTTAATTAGACTTTTAGCCTGTTCGTATCCCATCTGAGACACGACCTGTGGGTCCAGTCCTATTCTAACCAGCTTCCTAAAGACTGCCTGAAGCCATGATGATTTGAAGTTATCCTTTAGAATCAGGGCGGAAAATCCCATTGGGTTGGTGATCATTTTAAGCCACATTAAGATAGATGCCTGGCTCACTCTGGCCTCCATCCTCACCATCCCCATCTCCAGGCGGATGTTAGCGTTTGACACAGAACTAGGGACTTGGAGGGCTGTTCTTAGAAATTTAGATTATACCCTTTCTAGAGGTGCAAATTGTAATGAAGGGGCATCCAGCCATGACCCATACAGGAGCTGTGTCAGGGATTTCGCCCTAAATAGTTTGAGGGCTGCGGGGACGTAATGACCACCTTTTACCCGCAAAAACTTTACTATATTATTAGCAGACCTCTGGCCTTCGGCTGCCACCCCTTTCAAATGCTCAGCCCTCGAACCCGAAGCCTGCATCCTGACCCCTAGATATTTGAAGCACTTCACTTGCTCTATGTTCTGACCATTTAGACTCCACTTTTGTATCTTTGGCCTTCTGCCAAAAACCATAATTTTAGTCTTTTGAAAATTCAGCCTAAGCTGCTCGGTCTGACAAAAATTGACAAGTTCCTGCATTGCCCTATTCAGGCCAACTCACGTTCTAGATAGTATCACTGCGTCGTCGGCATACAGAAGAACCGGAATGTGTCTATGTGCTACTCTCGGGGGGTGAAAGTCTGGGTTGTTCAACTGACTGACTAACCCATTGATATAAAAAATAAATAATATAGGGGCCAAATGGAGCCTGAGGAAGGCGGGGTTTGGGGAGGGGAGGGACTTCAATGCCATAGAGTCCAATTGCCAAAGCGGCCATTTTCTCCAGGGGAACTGATCGCTATTGGCTGGAGATCAGTTGTAATAGCAGATCTCCAGCTAGTACCTGGAGGTTGGCAACCCTACCAATAACCGTTACTGGGGTAATCCCATATTGAGCTTCTCCAACTCACCTTGTAAATAGCTCAGTCTTTCCTAACTTCCTTAGGGAACTCTTGCAAATATCTTAGTCCCCTCTGTAAGAGTTCCTAGTGCTGGCATATTACATAAGCAGCCCATTATCTCCTCCCCGAACCTACCCTTGTAAGGCAGGGAGGGTTTGCAGTAGCGCCACAGTCTCTTCCTAAAAGCCTGTTATGTTCGCATACATCATCCACTGGCAACAGGGAGTCTTGGAAATTGATTTCCCAATGTCTCCCAGCTCAATCAACTGACATGCGAGGAACTAAGAACTCCATTTCTCAGGCTCCCAAGTGATAATGTAGGCTTCACACTAGCATCTAAGCCTTTAAAATGTGGCTTCCCCAGCAACTGCACGCCTTTCTCACTGTGGGAAACACCCCCTCCCACTTTTCAAGGGTAAATTTTGAGAAAATGGGGGGCCCTAGCAGTGGGGAAAGGCTGGAAGTAGCACAATTGTCAATACAGAACACGAGACCAGTCTAAACACACTTTAGTAGCACCTTAGATATTAGCAAGATTTTCGGGGTATAAGCTCTCGAGAGTCAATGGGAGCACTGACTATCGGAAGCTTATACCCCGAAAATCTTGTTGATCTCCAAGGTACTACTGGATTCAAATCTATCTGTTCTACCAACAGACCAACATGGCTACCCTCTGAAACTGCATTACTTTAGATTGTTACTTCAATTGACTAAATCTACAGACAAACAGGAAACTTTCCTGTCTCTTATAGTAAGTTGTGCAAGCAAGACATTTTGACTTTCCTTTTCCACTGAACGCGGTGCACATTTCGTTCATCATTTACGTTTCTCCTGTTGTCACGAGAGGCCTAATAGAAGGTTAGGTAGAATCTTGAACTTCCGTAATGAAGAGTGATTAGAGGAAGCTTGTGAGATAATGAGTTTGCTAATTAGAGCCTGATATTGAAAGGTGTCTATTATCATCCATTGACATCCCAGCCCCTTGCGGTATCTAGTTACAAGCTTATCTGGTGTAGGGCAGACCCTGGTCATGGTTTTTGACAAAGCAGAGGAGAATAAAGAACAGAGCAAGAGGGTGATGCAAGGAGCGGAAGCAAAGAGGAGGCTGAGAAAGGGGGCATAAGGCTGAGGAGGAAAAAATGGCGACAGACACTGTCATCACGTTCTGATGTCAAGGCAAATCTGTTTAGAATTCTATACAACATTTGAAGCATTACAAAGTGCTTCATGGACATTATCTAGAAGCAGTTATTCCAACGGTCCTTCAAAATTTGTGTGTGTAAAGTGCTGTCAAGTCGCAGCCAACTTATAGCAACCCCTGATGCAGTTTTCAAGGCAAGTGATTGAGCAGAGGTGGTCTGCCATCGTCTTCCTCTGCAAAGTCTTCCTTGGAGGTCTCCCTTCCAAGTACTGACCCTGCTTAGCTTCCAAGATCTGATGAGATCGGTCTATACCATGCCACCTTCCCCTCTAGTCCTCCAAATTAGGCCAGTTATTAGTATCTTCATAGTGCAGGTAGGGAGCTAAGGATGGGCTTGTCTGAAACCAAAAAGTGAGTTCATGGCAGATACAAAATTCGAACCAGGACCTCTGGGATCACACCTCATTCTTTTAGCCACTATGTTATACCAGAGAAAAGTCCCTGTCCCTGTCAGGTGTATTTCTTTATGTTTGTGAGGAACTCAAGTATGTTCACATATACCGCAAAAGGTCATAGCACTGATGATGGCCTGTAAGACCTTCTGTAACCTTCCAAGTCCACTTCTGCTTCTGCAAGGAAACAGAACTAGGGCTGTCTATTCGGTTCCATCCGACAAGAAAAACAGTCAAATTTCCCCCAATTTGGCGGTTTCTACTTCGGATGGAACCGAATTAAAAAAAGGTGGGAAAACGAGCCAAATTAAGCGAGTTCAGGGCGAACGCCGAATAAATTCGGCAAATTCAGGGGCTCCGAATCATAACCATAAAGGCATTAAAAACACATTCGCGCCTTTCCGTGGCTCTGGTGGGGTATTTTTGGAAGTAGAGGTCCCAAACTTTCATCATAGCTTGAGGTGACCCTTCTTGCAAGAACCCCCAAGTTTTGTAAAGATTGGGTCAGGGCGTCCCAAGTTATGGGGCCCGTACGGGGTCCCCCCCAAAATTGCCCACAGGAATAAAGGCATTAAAAACATATTTGCGCCTTTCCGCGGCTCTGGGGGGCATTTTTGGAGGTAGAGGTCCCAAACTTTCAGCATAGCTTGAGGTGACCCTTCTTGCAAGAAGCCCCATGTTTGGTAATGATTGGGGCAGGGGCCCCCGAGTTATGGGGCCCGGAAGGGGTCCCCCCACCCATCTGCCCATTACAGCCTTTAAAAACACATTCAATTTGGGCCGTACCATTACCCAGCCCGGGGGTCTGGTCTGGTGGTTGCCTCGGCAGTTGGGATGTACCATTACCCCAGCCTGGGGGTATGATTGCCTCAGCAGTTGGGCCGTACCATTACCCCGGCCTGGGGGTCTAACTAAAAGGCAATTAATCCCGAGTTATGGGGTCCCCCCCAATCCACCCATTGGAATGAATGGGAGCAGGCAATCCTTAATGTGCATCTAGAGAGCGGCAAATCCAAGGCAAACCCCCCCATGCCAGAGTGTATGTGTGTGTGAATCTACTAGAATCGTATTGGGTAGGATTACTCCTGAGTCCTCCCAGTCCCTGCTCCTGATAGAAGAAGACATCCACAGTAAGACCCATTTGGGGGCTTTTCTCTATAATTTTTTCCTGTGTGTGTGTATGTGGGGGGGGATTCTGTGTGTGTGTGTGTGAGGGGGGAAGCCAAAGGGGGGTGGGTTTACCTGTTCTGCTGGGCTTGATTGCCTCTGTATGGGACTGTGCTTTCTACTGTTTTCACTGGTTGCCAACTTCGCGTGGAGTTAACTGTGGGTCAGTGAGTCTCTCTCTGGCTGGTTGCTATTGTTTCCAATGGGCTGTGCAGCCGCTCCTGTTGTTTCGAATGGGCTAGCCTGTCATTCGTTTTAGTACATCCCCTGAAATTTATTTCAGTGGAGTCAATGCAAGTCAACCGACATTCCCCTCTCCCATTATCTTCAATGGGCTGAGCAGCCTCTCCCATTGCTTCCAATGGGCTGACTTGTCATTCGTTTTAGTACATCCCTTTTAATGGCTTTATTCCAATGGGCAGATGGGGGGACCCCTTCCGGGCCCCATAACTCGGGACCCCCTGCCCCAATCGTCACCAAACTTGGGGGTTCTTGCAAGAAGGGTCACCTCAAGCTACGCTGAAAGTTTGGGCCCTCTACCTCCAAAAATGCCCCCCCAGAGCCGCAGAAAGGCGCAAATGTGTTTTTACTGTGGGCGATTTTTTTTGTGGGGGCCCTTCCAGGCCCCATATCTCGGGACTTCCTGACCCAATCTTTACAAAGCTTGGGGGTTCTTGCAAGAAGGGCCGCCTCAAGCTACGTTGAAATTTTGGGACCTCTACCTCCAAAAATGCCCCCCCGGAGCCGCGGAAAGGCACGAATGTGTTTTTAATGGCTTTATTCGGCCGAATTTTCCCCCGAACTCGGAACTTGGCGCCAAATTCCATGGATCTGAATTGGGGGAGTTCGGACTTCGGCATTTCCCGAATCAAAATGGGCCAAATGTTGCCAAATCTGAATTTTACCGATTTTTTTTTCAACAGCCCTAAACAGCTATTTTTCTACATGCTCACAAACCTGCTCCCCTCACTATTTTTCCAGAACAAAGAAATACACTGCAAGAGAACTCCTCCTAAATCTGAAATTAGTTTAAACCTCAACGGGACTGCTAATTTTGAATGTGGAAGCTTTCATTAGGTTAGTTGTCTTTGAAACCAGACTTTCCCAGACTTCCTTCCTTTCAACCCCTCCCCCACATCTATGGACTTATTCTCTAGGCAAGATCTCATGCCCTCCCCATAGTCTACAGGAAAAATTTATGGAGTGTGGGAAGCCAGTAGGAGAAGATATGCCTGGCAATTAATAATGCCCAGCAGTCTTAGCACAACGTTTACAGCACCACCAAACACAGCCAGCCCCACGCAACATGTTGTGCCCCTATTAATCCCCCCCCCTCAGTTTGGTTTGGGAAATCGCTTCATCTCCACTTGATCCGCCTACTGGACCTGCTGCCAAGGGGTATTTTCAAACAGGGAAATAGTGTAAGAGAAGAGTTAACACCCCCCTTTCCCTATAGTGCCATGGCCTTGATTCAGATCATGCTCAGCCCAGTTCCAGAGCTCCAACACCACTTGTGTTTGGCCCCTAGGATGGCTTTCATACTATACAATATAGGTTAGAGGCATGGGAGCATGTATTGTGAAGCATCTTGCAGTAGAGGAATCAACGCCTGCTGGATCCAGCTGTAATTCCAACCTCTCAAGTTAGAGAAAAGGACAAAGGGAAGCTTATGAGAAGTTAGGCAGCAAAGAGGTTGGGTTTATACCTTCCTTCCTTCCCATCCCTGCCAATAACAAATTCTGACTGCTTTACAAGTGAGGCTTCCACAGTGAGAAGCCTGCAAGCACGTGAACGTTTGATGTTTCAGAATGGAGGTAAATTCTCATTTCTCTGACACCAAATCACTTCCAATTGTGGCAGACATAAAAACCTTTGGAGGAAGCCTAGATCAGACAGTTTGGAAGTTACTCAATCAAACCTTTCTATGAAACCTTTTCTTTTTTGCTACAGAGAGTCGTGTTGTAACACAGATATGGGAAGGTGCCAAAAGGCAATCTATTACATGGCCTGCTGAAAAACTGGACTTTCCAGCCCCAAACTGCTGCACCATAATTTTCTTACCTGTGTCTCGTGTCTCTGTTCCTTAAATGGCAGATTCGTCCAGAAACAACAACAAAAGAAAAATTAAAAAGCGGTTAGTAACAATGGTGGAAGCAAGGAGATAATTTGCAAGGAATGGCTGCTACTGTTGCTTTAGAGTATTCATATAAAAGGCACAACATTGAATATAGCAACACTCAAAACTAAAAGGGTATACCCTGGATAAGACAAATATCTGAATGGAAGTCACCAAGGGAATTAAATCAAACCATTTAAATTTAACTCTTTGGTTCCTTTTTCAGCTTCCGCTGTTTGCCCACCAGTTGTGAGACTCTCACATCTCCAGGTTTTATCTTGCTAAACAGACTTCTCATCCTCAATTAATTAATGACAGCCAGCATGGTATAGTGGTTAAAAGCGGTGGACTCTTATTGAGCCCCATTTCAAGAATTAAAATTATTTACATACTTAATTCATACCGATGAAACAATGTTAAGAATATAGACCTTGACCTACATTTTATTGTACAGCCTGACAACTGCAAGAGTTCAGCTGTGCTATAGTTTTCGATGACAAAGATTCACACGGAATGCTGACTTCCTGACGATCACCCATATGGCAACCCAGAGCCAATACCCATGTTTCTACCTAGCCCATTACGCCTTCACTCTCTAGAAGATGAAAATCAAAATATTGTTACAGCTGAGGCTGTCCTTTGTCAAGCTGATTGCATCCCATTTGCGGATAGAGTTTGCCCTTGCAGGAATGCCTTCTGCATGTCCTTTTTGATTGTTGCTTTTATGCTTGTAGCCAATCCCAATTCATTGACCCGCTGTTTGTAAACAGGGAATGGCTCTCTGATGAAATCAGGACATCCTATCTTATGTCCACGCAAAACCCAAAATAACTGAATCAGTTGTAAGGTTCTTATAGTTAGCAATCAGGTATCATGAATCGGGTGTAGCTTTCCTTAATGGCTGATTTGGGATGGTTATATTCAATGTTATTTATTTGTGCTCGGGTTTATCATAATGTATGTTCTTCCTTTTTTATGTGCCAATGAAGGTGTGTATGTGTGTATGTGTGTGTGTGCAAGAGGTTGGCTGTGCTGCAGTTTTTTGATGACAAAGACTCCCACGGAATGCTGACTTCCTGATGATCACCCATATGGCAACCCAGAACCAATAACCATGTTTCCACCTATCCCATCCGCCTTCGCTCTCTAGAAGACGGAAATCAAAATATTGTTACAGCTGAGGCTGTCCTTTGTCAAGCTGATTGCATTTAAACTGTGTTGTTGTTTTCTGAATGGGAGCTAATGACGGGATCTTTTCCTGAATGGGCAATTTCCCAAAAATATAAAGGCTGTGATTCAAGCTCTGCCAGGCACGTGTGGGTCAGCATACAAGTAATTGATAGAGGAAAGGCGGATGTTATGCAGTGTGAACTGGGGGAGAGAAAGAGCCAGGAGTGTTTAACAGGAGCTGGGGACAACTGCGGCATTCTGGGGGCACAGTTACTCTTGGGAAGCTAATGAAGCAGCGGCAGATGGGCTGCCTGTTTTTAGGAATCTCTGCTTGTACGTCGATAAATAAAACAGATACTGCAACGATGCTGTACACCTCTCTTTCGTCCAAAGACGACTAAACTTTGCTACCCTTGGACTTCTCGTCGTTTAGGGAATCTCTTGCTAATCCCATCTAATGTACATATCTTCAAATAAAACAGGTTGCTACAAACACATAATTTTATCTGAAAATAAAAAAAAAAGAATTTGCAAGGGGAAGATTAAAGGTTAAATCTCACAACCGCGTCTTTCCCGTTACTACTTATTACTGAATGGCATTTTCCTATCACAGGAATGCTACATCTATCAGTGGGTGGACACATTTATCAACAAATAAGGTAGTCACTTGGTAACTATCACTTGAACATGAAAGCCTGCCAAGACTGCTGTATTTGCAGCATTTATAATCATACATCTGAAATATGTACCAAGGACATCTTTAAAGGGCTCTGATTAATCCTTAGCAAGGCAATCACTTCAGATTTTAGCATGTGCGTGTGCATTTGGATAAGAACATAAAAAAGCCATGCTAGATCAGACCAAGGCCCATCAAGCCCAGCCGTCTGTTTATTTATTTTATTGCACTTTTACCCTGCCCTCCCCAGCCCGAAGGGCAGTTCACAAAGTGGCTAACCAGGTGCCTCTAGGAAGCCCACAAACAAGACGACTGCAGCAGAGTTATCCTGCCTGAGTTCCAAATCACCTAATATAATAGGCATGCTCTTCTGATCATGGAGGGGATAGGCATGCATCATGACTAGTTTCCATTTTGACTAGTAGCCATGAATAGCCCTCTCCTCCATGAACATGTCCACTACCCTCTTAAAGCCTTCCAAGCTGGCAGCCATCACCACATCCTGGGGCAGAGAGTTCCACAATTTAACTATGCGTTGTGTGAAGAAATACTTCCTTTTATCAGTTTTGAATCTCTCACCCTCCAGCTTCAGCAGATGACCCCACATTCTGGTATTATGAGAGAGGGAGAAAAGCTTCTTATGGATTCTCAGTTTAAAGCCCCATTGTTGTGTGTGTGTTAAGTGCCGTCAAGTCGCTTCCGACTCATAGCGACCCTATGAATCAATGTCCTCCAAAATGTCCCATTGTTGGATACATTCAAAATTAAACTGCAAAAAGCAGTATACCTTAATTTGTTGTGATTTCTGTTTCTACCTTAGAATAGCTACAAATGGTATCACAGTATTGGTGAAGGGCTGTGGCTCAGTCATAGAGGATGTCCATGGCTTCCCTGGTAAGAGGATTTTGGGAAAGATGTTCCTCCTCCAGAGACTCTGAAGAACTAAATGGGCAAACAGTCTGACTTGGTATAAGGCAGGTTCGTATGCTGATATATGAAGAATGACATCAACTTTTTTTAAAGCAAGGATCTATGTCTTTGAGATGTTAGCCAAATAGATATGGCCATTTAATTATTCAACAATACCTAATGCAACAAATTAATTAATAACCTCCAGAGGAATAATACAATGTGGTATGAATCACACAAAAAAACAAGTCCTCTCCCCTTCTTTAATGGTTCTCCTTTGAAGAAAATACCATGTTGCTACAGTCCAATACTCTTGGCAGGCTGTACTATAAGTTTGATTTCTAATGTGAGCAAAACGTCTTACCTTAACTCTAGGATGCTAACAGCATTCCCAGAAGGAAGGAGCCTCCGGACGAAATTGAAGTCACCAATATATATGCTGCCATCCGTCCCGGAAGCCATGGCAACGGGAGCAAAGAGTTTACTGCTATGAGATGGGCCGTTGCAAGTGGTGCAGGAGACACTTCTTTGGTGTCCGTTACCCATGACGGTTGAGATAACTGGTGGCTGCTGGGAGATGAATATATTCTCTCCATTTCCTTTATGTACGATACCTAGTTGGAAACACACACACATTTATAAAGAGTACATACCTTGGCATATAGCATTTTGCTCAACTCTGTTGGCTCTGGGCTTAATGGAACCTTAATGGAACCATGTGTCAGTATGAATTCAACAGAGATTCAGGATTAGATCCTCTACCAAAGAAGCCCAGTAAAAGCAAATCCATTAGTAAGTTTTTCCAAAACCATACACACACAAAACCTTGGAAAGTGTTAGTGATCTTATGCCATAACTGTGGGTGGCTCTGCATGTTGTCTCATGAACTATAAAAATATCGAAGCATGCTCTTAGAATACATACATGTGAAATGTAAAAATGTAACAAAAAGATAATGTATGTATTTATTTCTGATGGAAAACACGCATACTTTAGGGCAGGGGTTTGCAATCTTTTGGGCCAGAATGCTGAAAAAAATGAATAATCTATCTACGAAGATGTTGGTGTGTTGGCAAACTACAGAAGAGGGATGTTGGTTGTCCTTGGCTAATGATAAAAGCCATGTTGATTGTTTTCTCCCACATCACTGGCTCTAGTTCTGTTGCTGATACCTCAATTTAAGTTGAGAACTTGTCCCTTCTGTTGAGAACAATGATCTGGCTTGCTGCTGTTCAGCACGCATTGTAGGGGTTGCCTGCCCTTGCTGTAAAGCTACTTCTGAAAAATTGCTTTTATGTTGTTCACGAGAACAAAAAGAGTCTTTAATCAAAAGGTTATGAAACCACTGTTATAAGGTCTAAGAATTCTATGCCCATATTGCCATGAGAAAGAAAAAGAACTATCAACCAACCGCAATGCAACAACGAATTACCAACATTACCACATGTTGGATGATGCTTTGTTATCAGTAAACAAGAGGTATGAAAACTTTTTTTCTGAATTCTGAACGTGAACTGTTATGGAACGACCACTTTGAGCAGAGTTTCATAGGTCTGCTGAGAAAGTTGCAGTTTGTAAAGTTGCTGCGATTGCCCTGTGAAGGGGTTATGCCTTGCGTTCTCAAAGACTCTCAGGTGGCGTAACATTAACTGAAACTTTGAATTACCTCTCCCTAGAAACTGCAAATGCAAACCTCAATATTACAACAGAAGTGTGTATTAAATGTTATCAAAGACGTCCTGGTTCCACAGTTTTTTGCAACATCCAAATCAGATTAAATGATAAACTGGTTTGTTTGTTCTCTTTCCTACACACCAGGATTTGAAACCATGCTTTAATTCAAGTTAGAAATCCTGATTTATAGGAAAGAGAACAAACCAGTTTGGACATAAAAACAAACTGCAGTTTGCATCAATCAGGAAGTCTTCCATATCTAAATTCCATGCGAGAAGGAAGGGAAGAAAGGGCAGTGTGACAAAGGAATGTTGCCTGGTGCATGTATTAATCCTGTATAGTTTAACAGCTATTAACTGAATGTCTGAATGCAGCCACTCTCTTAGGCTCTAAGAATCCATCTGAAGTGAGCTCTGACTCACAAAAGCTCATGTTAAAATAAATGGTGTTAGCCCAGGTGCCACTGGATTTCTGTTTTGTTTTACTACAGTAGACTAACATGGTTACTCCTCTGGAATTATCTAGGAATGCCTGCCAGCTCTAAGCGTGTCTGTTGCTCAGATCCAATGAAACCTGTCTGATTAGCAGTTAGAAACAATTTAAGAAAAAAACAAAAATATCAGGGTTGGTTATTGGTCTACTAAATTAGCGGCTAATAGTTGTACTAACATGATGGGGATTGGTAGTTAAATATGTATGGTACTTTTAATATTTAACAAAGAGAAATTAATAGGAGAATGACCCTGCAGTTTTCAGAAAAGGGCACTGCATTGCAGTATGAAATCAATATTCAAATTGGAATGAAAACTGATCGACTGTGTGTGGAAACAGTCCTGCCTGTGACACAGCGCGGTTCCCAAGGGATGAAGAGTTAACAGAGAATGATTTTTCCCCCACCAATGAGTGTGAAAATAAACTAGGAAACATCCTTTTAACTAAACACTCCCTTTGTCTTAGTATTGGCTTTGCTAGTTTCATCATTCAGACAAGGTTTCCATTCCTTTTCTACTAGAGGCGACAAGGATTTACTAGTTCCAGAGGAGTAGCCCCAAACACAAATCTTTCAGAGCACCTTAAAGATTTATTGTGGCATAAGTTTTGGTGAGCTAACATTGCATGAATAGATGCATGAAGTGGATTCTTAAATGGAAGACAGGCATGAACATGGACATACAAAAACAGATACACTCAGAGAGAAGCAAAGTAACACAATCAAAAGCAGTGGAAGTACAGTCTGACATTATTATGTACAACTGAAAATAAGCACAGTGTGCTTATCATTGCTGAAATTTCTGAACTATTTGTTTTCAATCTGGCATCTTAACTGCTTTTCTTTATAATAGTTTCATTTATTAAATGCAGTCAATGACCAGCATAATAATTGCAATAAGACAGTACAATTACCCTAACATTTATTGGGCTGTCTCTCGTGCCAGCAGCGATTTCCGTAATAATAGTTTGTAAACCACCTCAGGAACCTTTGGGATGAGACTGTGGCCCAGAAATACGTTAAATCAACAAATAAATTCCTTATTGTCTGTCAATATTAGATGGGTCAGCCTGCGGGCAAGGTAATCTTATCTGAACTTTTGTTGCGGGGCTTTGTTTATAAGCACTGGGTAGAAATAATAAATATTATTGTGAAATATTATTATTTTTGAAACTCAACCATGTTTCAAAAGAAGCATATCTTCTGGGGATGGAATAGGGAAGGCACTGTTTGAGATACACACATCAGAAATCCTACTGGCTATTTTTCTGAAACCTGATTCACCCCAGTGCTTTGAATCATGGTCTAAATCACTCATCATTCTCTGAATATGAAATACCTCAAAATAGTGGCCATTTATTTACTTATGCTGCAATAAACAGCACTCTTCACCTCCATCATGAGGATGCAACAAACAAGGGACCTGCAGGACCTGCGAGGGGATCCTATCCTCCCTGCCCAGGCTGCCCAGTTGCTGGCCAACCTGCCTGCCGGTAGCACTGCTGCTAATGGCTGCCTGGCTTATGCAGTGGGGGTGGGGGAGAGGGGCAGAAGCTCCATCTCCCTGCCTTCTCCTCACCCCTCACGCCCACCTGCCTGCCTGGCACGTGCAACCGTGGCTCTGGCTCTCCCCTCATTCCCCTGCCCACCTGGCTCAAGCGGTAGTTCCCGCTCCCTCCTTCTCTGTCTACCTCTGGCCCACAGAGATGCTCCTCTCTTTGGGGAAATTTAATCCCTCCTCCATTAAAACAAAAACAAAAAACCTTTCAGAGTTTTCTGCAAACCTAGGAGATCCTGCAGGTCTGCAGAAGAATACCCCCTATTTGAACCAGTCTGGGGTTTTTCTGGCCACACAGGGGCCAAGTTCAGAATTAAATATATAATTCTGCCCTCAGTTATACGCGATAACATGGGAGGCAACCTGGGAGACGGCCTCCTCAGTCATGGCTCCAAACCTCTGGAACTCTCTCCTCAGGGAGAGTCACCTGTCCCCTTTTTGTTACGGTCTTCTGCCAGCAGGTGAAGCCTTTTTGTTTTATTTTGTTCGGCATTCCCTCAATGATTCCTCCTTCCTAACAATGTTTTTTTTATATATATATATATATTGTATATATTTTAACAGTTTTGTAAATATTCTAACGCTGGCTTTTTAAACTCTTTAAAAATTATTTTAATAAGGTATGTTTGGGAGGGTGTGTTGATTTTAATGGTTTTATAACGTAATTTTATCACAGATGTTTTAAATAGTTGGCAGCCCTTGTAAGGGCAGAAAGGCAGGATATAAATTTTGTAAATAATATTTATTTATTTATTTATTTATTTATGCAGGAGTTCATTTCATCTATTGGTAACAAAATGGTGCAGGTGCCAATCATGAATTCCCAGATAATATCCCATCATCCCTTGCCATTTGAGGGCTCATGGGTGGGAGGTATTATTTTGTTAGGTCTGAACATAATTACAAGGAAGAACAGCAGTTAGAAGCAGCCTGTGAGGAGGGCGTTACCTCAGGCAGTGCTTTTCAAGGAGTGACACTGAGTGAGCACAGCTGAGTGAAGTTGGTGGATATTTTATAGCAAACTTCCACAAGGCAAATTCAATGCTGAAAAATCCCTCAAAGTAAATGACTTCTCTGTTATCCACTGGAAAAACAAAGAGTGTTGGCCAAAAACACATGAAGCTGCCCTATACTGAACCAGGCCCTTGGTCCATCAAAGTCAGTATTGTCTACTCAGACCGGCAGCAGCTCTCCAGGGTCTCAGGCAGAGGTCTTTCACATCACCTACTTGCCCAGACCCTTTAACTGGAGAAGCCGGGGATTGGACCTGGGACTTTCGGCTTGCCATGCAGATACTCTACCGCTGAGCCATGGCCCCTAAGTTCTTCCTAAAACACAACAGACTTCAAAAGTACGAGTTCCAGTTTTACTTTTTAGATGACATTGTGCAGCAGTTTTAAAAAAAAATTACGTCTCCTCCTGGAAGATAAATAGTGGTTGGTGCTTAATATTAAATTCAAAGAGGAAATAATATTTTTAACTTATTTATCAACAACGAGGGATGGAATGCTTATTTCTCTCTGGAATTTAAGGTAGGTTTATGAGAGTTGACTGTCAACACACCAGCATACTTAATGGACACGGACATATCCTCCCCTGGAAGTAAAAACCCACTGAAGTGGCAGGTGTGGTTAGAGTTTGTCTGTGGCTAAACGTGTAAAAGAAATCTTTCATCTTTTGCCCACAAGTAACAATATATAATTAGGACCCTGGAGACCCAACTTTGCTGAAATACATGTTTATTTGCAAAGGCTTTGTTTACGGCTGGCAATAAAAGAGGCTTTTGTTTGATGTTCAGCCATAAAGACAAACAAGATACTGGTCTTATATTTTGATGTGTATTAAAAAAAAAACCTTTTGGGTTTTAAAAAGCAAAATCCAGAAACTTTATCACATAATCAATTAGTCTATGTTTTAATCAAATATTTCACTGCAATGAAACCAGAGTTTATTGGGCCTGTAAAGGATGAAGCAGAACTTTGTCATATAAAAATATGGTTGAAATTTCTCTGCTTAGCCCTGAGAGGAAAAGCTCAGTCCGGGGAAAAAGGGTCTAACAACACACTTAATGGAGATCTGCTATACCTTCTCCACAGATAAAGTGGCTCAGTGTGGACAAGACACCAAGCCATAGTTTGTACCAACTACAGCTGAGATATCACACCAAACCGTAGTTCGTCAACTCAGATATCACACCAAACCTCAGTTCGTACAAACCATGGTCTATAGCCCCACTTCAAACCATGGGGTCTGATACTGGGAGGTATTTCATACAGCAAGCCTTGGTCAAGCTAGGCAGATCTGGTCTCCCTAGTTCCTAGGTAGAAATACCTCCAGAATCCTAAATATGCCACCTTGATTTCCATGATGACAGGATATAAATGTAATTAACAAAGGAAATAGCATATCCCAATTTTTATTTTCTTAAATTTGATTTTGAAAGTGTACATGCATTGTATGTGCGTTTATTAAAAAATGAATGGGGAATGTTAGGGAAGAATGTTGAACAGTGACAGGAGAATCCCTACAGGGAGGCCAAAGGAATGCTGTTTGGATGGGGTGTGTGGAGTTCATTTGTTCTTTAGTTTGCATTTCTGAAAGAACAGATGACATTTCTTAGCATCTTGCACAAGCAATGACATCCTGACTGACCATATTCTTTAGTTTAATTGACATCTGCAAACTTTTTAAGAACAAAGTTCATAAATGAGAAGTGTTTCCCATTAATCTCCCCGCACACGTCTGAACTTTTTAGATTTGTTTTTCAGCCTTGAATCACAGCATTCACCTTAAATATACATTTTCATGGCTTAAACCAGAGAGAGGTCCTTTGAGCTTTGAGCCAAGATGAAATAGTGAATAATTTTTGACCTTTCATCTAATGAAGTTTGAGAGTACAGGCTCTGTTCTCTTTTTGTACACTTTTTCTGTGCTCTCATTATTCTCTCTCAGCTGCTTGCAGGGACATTTCATTCTGGCGCAACAAACATCTAATCTGTTTTGGCAAACAGTTCAGACAAATGGAACCACCATCATGATATTCCAGTAGAAACTGTTTTTGTTTTTTTTTGCTTACTATACTAGATGTTTTGAAGGACTAAGGTTCTCTGATGAGGTTTTCCTGGCCAGAAGCAATACATGTTGAAGGTGAGTTTATAACTAGGCTTGTCATTCCCCCACTGGGTGTGGGGTACCCCACCCCCAGCAGGTGCCTCCTCACTCCTGCACAGCTGGCCGGCGGGGAGAAAAATGGTGGGAAACAGAGGGAAATGTTGGCAGCGTCCTGGTGCGCTGACATCATTCCTCATGCGCCTGGCAGCATAGTCAGAGCATCACTGGAGGATGCCAGGGAAACTCTTGCATTTGGGCAAAACTCTATGGTCACTCCTGGGCACATGGGGGTGACATCAGTGCATTGCTAGCAACATCATTACATCGCCAGCAAGGGCCCCAACTGCCAGGAAGTCCCCCTGCGGGCTGCCAGGCCCTGCCTGCAATAATAACTTATAACATTAATTAAAATTTATTAAAAACCTTTCCAGTTTTCATCTTGGGGAAACATGCTTTTCAGTGTCATCTGATTAATAACTAATGTACTTACCACTCTGTGTATTCAAAATATGGTGTTTGTCTAATGACCAGCCACCCAGATTTGAAGCATCCAACTCAAATCCCTGCAGTACCACAGTCCTTTTCTCCCACAGAATGAAATCAGGACAAGTCTCATATTCATAGCCTACTGATACTGGAAACAGATAACAAACAAAACGTTAAGGCTGAGTATCCTTCCATCACCTACGACAATTCTACAATTAACGGGTCAATAGTAATTTCCACCCAGTCTTGCTCAGCTTTGTCTTTGGTGAAGGAATGGCATATCCCATTAAGCAAGTTTACAGTGCAATCCTAAGAACACTTCCCTGAGAGTAATGCCACTGAACAGCATGGCATTTACTTTGGAGCATACCAGTTTAAGACTGGTCCCTTAAGGCTGTAATCATGAGGCAGCGCAACCAGCATACTTATTAAACTGGAGCCTAATTCTCACACACTGCAAATGAGATGGCAAAACCCGTGTAGTGACTAGCCCACTTCAGACTACAAATGCTTGCTCACATGAAGGAATGCGTCTCCATAACCACCCTACACGTATAAAATGAATACACACGGGGGAAAAAGGCTGTGCCCTAGACTTCTCCCAGATCTGCCTGCTTTCTGTACACAGGGAATTATTTTGAAGTAATAAACATTTGATTAGGGGACCCCCACCCACCCCACACATTCATCCAAGCGTCCTCTGAAGCAGACTAGTCGATACACAGATTTAGCACTTGTGTTTGAGAGAAGTGGACCTACAAATGGCCCAGAGGACATGCTACACGATCATCTGGACCTTGGTAGCAGGTGCATTTCCAGAACAGGGCAAACAGTGGCTTCCTGGGGAAATTTCAGATACGAAAAATGTTGGAAAGTCTGTGGAGCCTAATTTGAATGAGAGAAAACTCTGTGGCTCCAGGAGGGAAGAGGTCTGATGCACTGAACTGATGCTGTCCATCCTCCGGAATCGGACCATCCCTTCTGGAGACTCTTATTCTTGAAGTTAACAATCACTGACTCTTCACTGGTTTTCGCTCTCTTGCTGTTACAATGTTTTTCGAGTTATGCTGAGGTTAAAGTTATAAAAGCCTCCTAAGCCAATGGCTTTGTGAATAGTTATTAAATACAATTTTCTTAACCTTTAATATGTGTGCTGTTTAGAAATTCCTCCACGTTCACAGACACTCTATTTCAGTAGAAAAGAGCAATAGTTCAGTAGCACCTTAAAGACTAACGAAAGTTCTGGCAGGGTAACCCTTAGGATTGCCAGGTCCCTCTTTGCCACCAGGAGGTTTTTGGTGCAGAGCCTGAGGAGGGCAGATTTTGGGGAGGGGAGGGACTTCAATGCCATAGAGTCCAATTGCCAAAGTGGCCATTTTCTCCAGGTGAACTGATCTTTATCGGCTGGAGATCAGTTGTAATAGCAGGAGATCTCCAGCTAGTACCTGGAGGTTGGAAACCCTAGTAACCTTGCCAGAAATTTTGTTAGTCTTTAAGGTGCTACTGGACCCTTGCTCTTTTCTACTGCTAGTGACAGACTAACACGGCTACCCATCGTCTGCTGTTTAAGGACGTGGAATATCCTGCATCTGGTGAGTCTGGGATATTACCCCTGAGGGAGGATTGGGTTATTTTTCTTTTTCCCTCTAACAGAAAATAGTGCAGGGTGGGAAGCCTTAAGCCCACTCTCCCCATGGCCCTGATCTGAAATGGGCCCATGCATCATTGGGAACTACGTTCCAAGCACAGAACTCATGTCCATTGAGTGGATATTATGGGAGACAAGAGGACTTTGTAATGTGTGAACTGGTCCCCTTTGCCAGCCATTCCGACTCCCTCCTCGGGAGTCCCTCCCCTCCCCAAACCCCACCCTCCCCAGGCTCCACCTCAAAAGCTCCCGCTGATGGGACACTGGATAGTCCCTAGGCACACTGGATAGCATGTGTGGGACAAACTTTCATTTCTGTTTATAAAGAACAGAATGTCCCCTCCCTCCACAAAATCAGTTTCAAATCCCAGTTTTTCCCCATAGGGAAGCTGCGTGTGTCTTTGTGTGTGTTTACATTGTATTTTTTCAGGTCAACGAGAGAAAGTAAAAGGCCATTTCCTGCAAATTCTCCGCAGTTCAAAGCCCTTGCAAAAAGTATATCTGTAGCCATGCCATGCTGCAGTGGGGAGGGGGGGATATGTTTGTATAAGGTATAAAGAAAAACATGCAGTTTCTGCATACAGTGCCTCCAAAAAGACGGAATAAGCATATTTTGTGGGTAACTATTTTTTTTAATAACCAGGAAAACTGACACTGCAGGCAGCCCAGTGTCTTCTTCTTAATTAGTGATTTTGCAACAAAAGTCATAAACAGCGAGCCGCCATACACTAAAAAGGAAGCCTAAGATTTGTTACCTGAGTTACCACGTAATTTTACTACAGCAGCCAAACATTTAGCCCTACACCAAGTTACCTGTGCATCTTCAGTCCATTCCTGAAAGCAGTGGAGCCAGGGATGAAGTAGCCGTGGCGCTGCCGCGGCGCCTCCAAAGAGGGCTGCAAAGAGGGGACTTTTCCCCTCCAAAAAGGGGGGGAAAGCCCCATAGCAAACAGTGATGCTGCACCAACAAAAAGGTGGCGCTGCAACGCCATTGCCTAAGGGGGCATTCTTGGGTTGAAGGGGGTTAGGAAGTGGCCTAAAGGCAGCTCCGCCCCCCGGAACACCCCGGGAACACCTCCCAGGATGCTGGCATGGAGATTTGCACCAGAAGGATGCCCGCGGGAGCCCTCACTGGCATTCGAGGGTCACACTGCCACTGTGGTCCAAAAGGCTGACGTAAGTGCCCCTATGCCAGCATCCATGCCAGCTTGAACGGCACAAGTGGCACGGATGCTGTCGTAGGGGTCGTGTCACCTCCTAAGCTCATTCAGCCTCCAACCTCAGGACTAGGCTGTTAGTAACCAAGAAGACTTAACCTCTAAAAGAGATAGAGTCTTGCTTAAGTAAAGGAAAAATCAACTCAGCTCTCAAATCTGAAAATTCACCGCAATCCAAAATAATAGGATCTATAGAGCCAATTCTGTTAGTACCACATCTGCAGCATCTATTAGAGTATGGAATACCAGGCAACCCAGTGTTGAAGGCAACAATATCATTGACTATAACGTCCGTAGGAAGCAGCTGAGACATCATTCCATGGACAACAAAGTGGTAAAATCTTCCCAAATCAGAAAGCATGGTTGTGGTGGAAAGTGCTATCAAGCTGCAGCTGGTTTATGGAGATCCCGTAGGGATTTTAAGGCAAGAGATGTTCCAAAGTGGTTTGCCATAGCCTGCCTCTGCATAGCGACCCTGGACTCCTTTGGTGGTCTCCCATCCAAGTTCTAACCAGGGCCGACCATGCTTGGCTTCCAAGATCTGACGAGATCAGGCTAGCCTGGGCCATCCAGGTCAGGGCACAAGCAGGGTAGCAACCCCCAAATCCAGTTTCGAGTCACAAGTAGTTTTCAGATTGCCAAACACTTTTCTATTTCATTAGCACGAGGAATACAGAGGCAACTGCTGCCGCTGGAGCTGATATATCGCAAATCCCGAGGCTACCACTGAGTGCCTGCCGGTAATGTGTCACCTACAGAGATACAAGAGCCTATGTGCAAGGGGGAAAATACAACTCTACTCGACCCTCCTGAAAACAAAAGGATTTAATTGCTCTCCTCTCCTGGAGGGAACCGCTCTGGCAGTAAATAAGCATTTCAACTTCTGCCAGGGACACATGTGAAGATTCATTAATAAGAGGGGAAGAGATACCTAAACTGAACTCATACAGGAATGTATATTTTTTTTAAATGAAATCAATTATATCAGTGAAGCGAATGAGAGATCAGTTGGTTTATTACTGCCAAATCTGATTATAATTTTTAATCAAAGCATTGGTGTAAATAATGGCATATATTTTTCTCCCTGCCAATGGATATCAGCATTGAATTTAGCCCACTGTACCATTCTGTTTCCCAGGAACAAAGCTCTCCTGGCATTGTTCTGTTCGATGGCGGCGGGGGGGGGGGGGGGGATGGCTTCGACTATGGACAGGTGTTTTCTGTTCCTTCTCTCCCCAGCAATTCATCAGTGCTGGGAGAATTCTGCTGCAAGGCAGAACTCCTGCAGCACTGATCTCCTAAGGGTTGGAAGGGCAATGTGGGGCTCCAGCTGGCATACCCGGGGCAAGGAAACTTCTCCTTTCATCTTTATGAGAGAGCTACCATCCCCTCTACTCCCTAACCTCACTGTCACTAATCCATCACTTCAAAAGGAGTAGATGTTGCTGGGAGGTGAGAGAGAGAATAGAATAGAATAAGATTCTCTCCTTTCCCCCATCTGCTTTCCTTCAGTGCACTTGAAGACAAAAAGGTTTTATGAAACTTGCTATTTCGAATTTGTTTCAGGGCGGATTTATTATTATACAGTTATCTAGGTATAATATCATGCCATGACTTCTTAATCATGAAGGAGTTTGGGTCTTTAGTCGTACAGTATTTAACTAGGATTTTTTTCCTCCTTAGAGAGAAAAATTAACATATGTTTAGAATCTCTTACTTATTTTCCCTAATCCTTTTTTGCTAAAACTGCCTTTATATTCATTAAATGAATAAAAAATGAACAAGCCAGAACCTCCTGGTTGCAGAACAAATACAAACTGCAACCTAAACATTTAAAAATCAACTCAATATGTGTGTTTTATACATACACTCACACATAAACACACAAAGTTGCAGGTTAAATCCGATTTTAAGTCAGTTCATTTGGAACCACCAAAACACTGCTTGTCTTACTAATGGCCCATAATATTAACACAGTTTGTATTATTAATGGCCCATAACATTCAATAACAATGTAACTACCACTACATTTTGAAAGCCAGAATGGATGGTAATAAAGAAGTTAATAACACTATAAAGTTTTAAAGAAGTTGCAAAATTAAAAAAGAGAGACTGAGAGACAGTGGCTACTGTTTCTTTTGGCTTCAAAGAGTTTGCGGGGGGGGGGGGATGGGAAATTGGGTTCAGAGACATGTGCCAAAAAGCACATAGTGTCTGAGCCCAAATCCTGTTCCCACAGTCACGATTTTTACTTTTTTGGGGGGCGGGGATTTTTATTTCTTCCTGTAAAGTAAGAGCAAGCTCCACTGCAGATTCAGCAGTTGCTAGGGCAGTTTTAAAGAGTCTTTTATTTCTCATAATTGAGCTGAAACTTGCTGAAGGAGAGACTTTAACTTTTCAAACACAGAATTTTGGTGTTCAGTAAAAATGAGTAAAATGGTCATTGCCAGGTCTGGCTCTGTGCAGGGGATGGAGATAATATTGCTGTATTAGCCCCCTGTGTCCCACATTTTCCTCCAGTCCTGGACTTCATCCCCACTCCAAGATTTCCCTAGACCTCCAAAATGTCTGACAGTTTTGTAACTCTTTGCCATGCTCGGAGGGTTAAAAAAAGTGTTATGGATATATACTGTGTTGGCACCACCAGTTACATAATCTATCTGGAATGTTCTAAAATGTTCATATTTCCAAGTTATTGCAAATATTGCACAACATTTTCTAATGTGAGAGAAGCTGCGACACCCCAGGGAAAAACACAAACGATTCCTGCATGGTAAAGTCAGTTGGTTACTGGTGACTAAAAATATTCATCTTTAAAGTTGCACCTGCTCAAAGGAAGAAGAAAGCAGATATACACCAGATGATTCACACTGAATGGCCACATTTCTACAAACTATCATTCAGAAATGGCTTGTAATCATACTGTGTTGTGCAACACATTCACAGTTAAAGTTTTTACAAAGGGCATACCCATTGCTTCTGCCAAGCCGGAGACTTTCTGACCGTAAATATCAGTCTTGTTCCAAGCAAAGGTATAGACGAGATTCGTGGCAGCAGGGAACCATTTCTGAGCTAGCCGCCCTTCCACAGTAATGGTAAGATGTACTTTTGTCATTCCAGGAGGGATTGTAGAATGTGTCAAGATGATGCGCAGCAACGTTTTATAGCCTGGAGTTCGGCTGCTCAAGTAACTGAGCTTCACAAAGCTCGAAGGAAGAGGGATTTCCTCCTGGACCACCTGAAAAACAGTTGCGCATGTTAATGTCAAAGAGAATCATGTCTGAGAAAACTACAGTGGCACAGACTTCTTTCGCAGCTCTGCTAATGCCTTGTGTGGGGACTACGACAGTGTCAAACCAGGCAGAGTCATGTATATTGAGACGTCTCACAACAGCGTTAGCTGTTCATAGAACAGAGTAAAAAGCGGCCTTGTGCACAATCTAATATGCTTAGGTACAGACCAAGAGAGGCATGTCAACGCATATTATTCCAGGATATAAAATGTGTGGCCGGAAGGGAATTTAGAGCCTCCTGACCATTTCTGATTTTCTTCGCTCCCCTTCCTTCCTGTTGATTCCCCAGCTGCCCTCTGTGACATGCATCTGCCATCCTCATTCCCTCTCTCAGACCTTACTTTTTCTCTCAAATAGCAGGGAGGTGCACATACTTAGTCATTACTTGATAATCATGCATCTGTGCACTTCCTTTTACCGCTGTGGTCTGTCAATCGATGCGCCTGAATTTTCATTACATTCACACGAATTAAGGCCTGGCACTGAAAACCCACTGCACCCTCACAGGCAACATTTGTGAGAGTTTAGGGTTGATCTGTGCAGTGTTAACACGTGCTACACAATTGCAGGTCCTCCTGCAACCCTTTGAGCAAAGGGAATACACACAGGATTATTATTTTTTTGCCTAATTCAGTGCATTCCTAAGGAGAGTTACTCCAGTCTAATCCAATTGAAATGAATGGGCTTAGACTGGAGTAACTCTCCTTAGGAATGCACGGTGTGTCACCCAAGTCAGGAGCAGAGCAGGTTTCAGGTTGTATATCTCAACCTCTGCCACAATTACAGCATCAAATAATCTGGTTTTGTGTGCTGCAACATGAGTTAATTTTTTTATCTTTTTTTTTTTTTTGCAGTCAAGTCACATCTGACTTATGGTGCCCCCTGGTGGGGTTTTCAAGGTGAGAGACATTCAGAAGTGGTTTGCTATTGCCTGCCTCCTTGTCACTCCCCTGGTATTTCTTGGTGGATATTAAAAGAGACCAAATTGTAAGAGGCTACCCCCTCCCCTTGTGCTAAGTTTATTTATTTATTTAGATTTTTATCCCGCCCTCAATCCCCAGCCAAGGCCAGGCTCAGGGCAGCTAACAATATAATACTTAATACATAAAATGCAATAAAATAGGCTAAACTCACGATATAAAGATAAAACAATTTAACCGCCCCATAAAATCATCATATTGAAATAATAAACAGATGGTGCTCATTTTTGAGGCATAGGGACCACTGTGTGTGTGTGTGTGTGTAAAGTGCCGTCAAGTCGCAGCCGACTTATGGCGACCCCTTTTGGGGTTTTCATGGCAAGAGACTAACAGAGGTGGTTTGCCAGTGCCTGCCTCTGCACAGCAACCCTGGTATTCCTTGGTGGTCTCCCATCCAAATACTAACCAGGGCTGATCCTGCTTAGCTTCTGAGATCTGACGAGATCAGGCTAGCCTGGGCCATCCAGGCCAGGGCAGGGACCACTGTAGGGCCTGAAAAAAAAAAGTCAGGACCCCCACATTTTAGTTTAAACCGTTTACATCAACCGGTGGGGGGGGGGAGAGGTAGGAAGGCCAGCTCTGATGGAAAACCATAGCTGCCCTCAACTGTAGGCCTGGTGGAATAACTCCGCTTTACAGGCCCTGCGGAATTCTTTAGACCTGATTCGGATCCCGATGGCTATGTGCCTATAATGATACAAGTCATGCAAGAGGGTTCTTATGGAGGTGGGAGAGAGAGACAGAGTCTATTTGGACTCAAAGACCTATGGGCAGACCTTGATTTGTGCTCAAAGATGAAGCTCCCTCTGAACCCTCTTTTTCTCCATGCCGCAAAATCAGAGTCAGAAGAAGAATGGCTGTTGATAACTGGGAATGATTTCCAGGTGCGCTGACCCCAAAGCTTCTGGGGCTTTAAAAAATTAAGAACCAACACTTTGGATGAGTCTTGTCCCACTATTGTGGCACAAATTTGCACTGGAACACATGAAGCTGCCTTATACTGAATCAGACCCTTGGTCCATCAAAGTCAGTATTGTCTACTCAGACCAGCAGCTGCTCTCCAGGGTCTCAGGCAGGGGTCTTTCACTTCACCTTCTTGCCTAGTCCTTTTAACTGGAGATGCAGGGGACTGAACCTGGGACCTTCTGCATGCCAAACAGATGCTCTACCAATGAGCCACAGCCCCTCCCTTATGGCTTCTGGTTCTCTGGCTCAAAAAGGTAAAACAGCAGGCACTTGTGGTTTTCATTTCCCGCACTATTTGGGATTGCAGCTTCACGGGATGCAAAAAGCACAGCTGCTGCACTCTTCTTCACTGCTATCACCAGACTGACTTGTGGCAGCCTCAAACTCAGAAGTAACGAGAAGAATACGGCAGGTTCTTCTCTCCCCACTTTAAAAAACCATAATATTGTTTTAAGCTGCAGGAGCATCACTGGAGAAACTAAAACGGTCCCTCCGGCTCATGTTCTCAGTTTACTTATTCCAAAGAAAGAAACTGATTCAGTCCCTATGAAGCTGAAAGCACTCGCTGAACACAGCACTTGGCCCTCTCATTCCTCTATTATTAAAAGCTAACTGTCAGTATATCTCGAAGGATACTGCAAGTTCCTTTTGGTAGCCCGCTGACCCACTTGTGTGTTTCTGAATGTCTGAATGTTCATTTCTCCCCTCCGGATATGGACACACAGCTGTGTTTTTACTGCACAAAAAAGCACTAAGTACAACAACTCATTTCCGTAGTTTCCTCTGCTTATGTAATTTATTATAACTAAATCCTTCCAAAGATAAAAATTTCATCAGCTTTAACGAGGGAAGGATTTAGATGGGAAACAGCCGGAGGTTATTCTGGGAACAATTACAGTTGTGCAGCAGTTATCGGAAACGAGCTCCACAATGAACCCCACCATGTGCCCACACCTGCATAGCCCCCCCAAACGCAACATGCTCTGCTTTAAGGGAGCCACAACACTATTTTCAAACAGGCATGTTCTGGAAGGGGACAGGGCATGGATACATCATTAAAATACATTGCAAAATTGAGCCTCCCATACCCTCCTTCTCAAGGCTTTTAACGACAGAATAAATCAAACACTGAGACATTTATTTATACCACATTCCTCTCCTGCACAGTTTCTAGCAACATAGTGTACTAAAATGATAACTACTTGGGGTTCTAGAGATTTCCAAAATCTTGTATAAAAATATTCCATCACTGGTATTTCCAGAAGAATGAACTTCCTTACTAGGAGATACTCGCACATGAAACGATTTAAAATGTTGGTATCACTATTTTCACACCCACACACCAGAGATGGATCAACCATTCTGGGCTCAATTTGGATTTGGGTTCAGTAAACTGTTCAAAATTGCTCTGTCTTGTTTTCCCCCCTTAAACTAATTTCTAAGTCTCAGCATCAGTTGAAAAGTGGGTGGCACTGGGGGCAGGGAACACCCCAACCTACCTACCTGAACATAAGAATGTAAGAAGAGCTCTGCTGGATCAGTCCAGTGGTCCATCTAGTCCAGCATCCTGTCTCACACAGTGGCCAACCAGGTGTCCTGGAGGGCCAACAAACAGGGCATAGCAGCCGAGGCCTTCCCTAATCTCGTATGTTTTGATTTTGGGTCTAAATTAGTCCTCTCGAGTTACAGATATATGTCCAGAATAGCAACTTTAAATACAAAAAGCTTCAGGGAAAATGTGTCTTCATTTACGTTTGATTTTTACATCTTGACCCCCACTTGTGCAGAAATTCAGCACCAGTTCTAAAATTTACCATCGCCGAGGGGGCTGAATCCAACCAGCTTTTCTGCTGGTAAAAAAAGGACGAGAGATCTCCTTTGAACAACAAAAAAGGCTATGCTGGGGATGATGGGACTTGCATATACATAAGCCATATTGGATGTTGGCTATGGTAAGGAGGGTGATTGGGAAAGATTAAGTGAACAAGCTGGCTGGATCCAACCCACAATCTTGAAATTTAAAGGAAGAATTTATCAAAATGTTAATTAACAACACTCATCCTTTCACACAAACAGAGGGAAAACGACCAACAGTTTTCTAACACTGTACAATGCAGAAGAACACCTTTATTTTCTATTTACCTGCAGTTCTGGGATGATTGTTCCTCTTTCTGGGCAGGATCCTCCAAATGTTGTCAGGGGGAAAGGAAGCACAATTGGGTTGGGGCTGATGAAGCTACTGATGTCACAAGATGGTGGCTCCACCTCTGATCTTTGCATGACTACTTTGTCTACCACAATAAACCTATTCCAGGACAACCAAAGTGTCCTTTTCACAGAAAGAAAAGGAGATCTGTCAAAGACCAGGGTGACCGAGATGCCTCCAATAGCCACTAGGTCAAAACTGCAAAGACAAAACAAAATATTTCATCTTACTCTGATCTTATATAGTTTGACAAATACCCTTTTGAAAAAGCATGTTTCCTCTTGTGTCTCTGTGTCATTTGTCTTAAGTGTCTTCAGGGTTGCCATTTTTCTTCCACGCAGCAACGAGGTTCTCCTAATGTGAGGTGGGACTGATCTGACCACTCTTGATCGTTCAGCACCAAGAGAACACAAAATTTACGATACAGTTTTCTGCTCAGAACTGAAAGTTAGCTTTATCACCAAATTTCATCTTACAGACAAAAGAAAAAATCCCCTTAAATGGCTTTAAAGGGGGTTGTAAGCTATGGCCCCTCCCCCATGAAAACCAAGTGTGACATGGAAGAGTGGGAGTTTGGATGGGGTGGCAGCAGAACAAACAGCATGGGAATGAAGCATGTGGATGCCATTACTACCTGTTCCCACACTGCATGCTGCTGCTGTGGTACATTTTTGCACCTCTCTCTGGAAGCAGCCAGCATTGTGTCTTGCACATGGAGAAAACTAGCACTACTTTAGTAGTGGAGCAGTGGGGAATCAAACCCGGTTCACCAGATTAGAGTCTGCTACTCTTGTGGAGGAGTGGGGGATCAAACCTGGTTCTCCCAATTAGAGTCCACAGCTCCTAACGACTACACCACTCCCTTATTCCTACTACAGTTGTGTACAGACATTTCGGTCCATGAGGATGTTCTTCTGTCTTGTAACTTCCCTTCAGTTAATTTTTTCTTTGCTTCACCTCCTGCCAAAGATGACTGCTTCTAGTGAAGCCTGACCATTTTCTCTCCTCCTGTTTTTGAGTGTCTATACTGTATAGGTCAATACCTGTAATGCCACTATACTGGGGAGAGACAATCTTGCCCTCACAAAAACATAATGCTCATTCTAAGAACATAAGAACACAAGAAAAGCCATGCTGGATCAGACCAAGGCCCATCAAGTCCAGCAGTTTGTTCACACAGTGGCCAACCAGGTGTCTTTAGGAACCCCACAAACAAGACAACTGCAGCAGCACCATCCTGCCTGTGTTCCACAGCACCTAATATAAAGGGCATGCTCCTCTGATACTGGAGAGAATAGGTATGCATCATGACCAGTATCCACTTTTACTAGTAGCCATGAATACCCCTCTTCTCCATGAACATGTCCACTGTATGAGCACTTCTACAAAAGAGAGGAAAAGAAAGAGGTGGACATAAACATACGCTGAGTTACGGGTTTTAGTTATCATATCCCATCCGCAAAGCATTAGTTTCTAAACCTGAAAGCACAATGGGGAGACATTTGGGTGTTGCCAATCTCCCCCCATGAGTTATCATGTCTGCAAAATTTCCCATCCATTAGTGTCATGAGAGATGGAGCCTGCAAGAACTGTGCAGCGTTCCCATAGAGGTGCTGATGGCACCCAGTTGCTGATTGTTTAACAACCAATCTTTCAATAGTCATTTATTTTAATAATGGAACCCCTGAATTGGCTTGTCAATCACCACATTCTTGCCCCTGGACATTCCCCCCCCTCCATTTTGATGGAGTGTATTTGCTCTGGCCCAGATTTCTCTTTGCTTCACATATGCTGGTAAAGTAAGAAAAGAATGTATTTTCCCCTCTCCAAGTAGGACTCGTTAAAGTTTTGACATCTTATTATAGTGTTCCTATAGATCTGCTCCAGCTAATGTTCTGTCTCATTCCGTCATAGGTCTGTGCAAGTATTGGATTCTGTGTTAACTTCACAGACAGCTAATGGTTAGTTGTTTTTGTATTCTGCCCAATTATTGCTATCTAGTGCAATCTACCCAATTATTGCTATCCAGTTATTATTGATGAATCTCTAATGACAATTCATATGTATATATTTCCCTTTTTTTTGCTCAGACAAATGTACATTTCAATAAAAGAGGTGTCTTGGTATCAACACTCTTCATAGTTTCCTAACCACTCACTAAAAATTATCACTATTGGTAATGATAAAATGGCTGAGCCTCATGCTAATCACAAAAGCAGCAAAAACTGGGGTATCCACAGACAAGTTAAGGGTATCTACATACTCAGAGGTCTCTCCAGGTATGCAGGAAAAAATATGAATTTAACTAACAGAAACCAACCAAAAAAGGAGGGGGTCCCCTAAAAACAGGCTGATGAGGAATGGATATGCTTCAAAAGTGTGGAATGTTGAGAGCAGCTGAAACAGCTAAAGGAAAACAAAACAAGAGGAAGATAAGGAAACTGGTTTACTCAAATCCCAAAGATTTTATAGAATTCTGAAGGGAAAGATTTGTGTGATAGTGGGAGTGATTCCTAGGGTCGCCATGAATCGGAAACGACTTGACAGCACTTAACATACACACACACACACACAGAAGCAGGGTGGGCCAGGTCTCCTGCTATAGCTCCTCAGCTTTGTTCCTATGTATAATGTCACTTCCGGTACAAAACCAGAAATGACATAATTGCATTAGCCAGACACTCTAGGACTGATCCAAAAGTCTATGTTTTAACCATAGCATGTTGGGTGACTCCTAGAAAGTTGATGGTGCAGTGATGTCACTTTTGGTTTTGCACTAGAAGTTATGTCATGCATAGCACAATGCTGAAAAAATTGTCCCTACTCCCCAAATTCTCCAGCTGGGTTACCAGCTACAGCTAAATGGGGGGATAGATCGCCAAACCTAGTTTTAATAATAAATGAAAAGGAATTTCTCCCCTGCAAGGAAACAACCCTGAGTGCAACAAGACTCCTTTCTTTTTACTGTATTATTTTATTAAAAACATAAAATTCATAATAAAGCTCAACAATTACAATTAACAAAAAAGAATTACCTCAGTCTAAGACATAAAAAAACCATAGGTATTCATGATCATTTTATAAGGAGAAGTCAGTGGGTTGGATCCAACCACCATTTTGGCTGGTGAACAAAGGAAGGAAGAGTTCTCTTCGTACGCTAAAAAAGCTATGCTGGTGTTCATGGGACCTGCATCTGACAAAAGCCACCTGTAACCCAGGCTGCAGTAAGGAGCAGAACTGGATAAGACTGAGCAAAAAGCTGGCTGGATCTAGCCCACATAATTGAAAGGATTTTCTAGAATCACTGTTTATCCTTGGTCGCATTAAGGTTAGCCATTTCAGCTAAATTCCAAGATATATTTAACCATTCCAAAATAGATGAAATGGTTGGGTTGATCCCAGCATTTGCCAACAGAATTTTTTGCCTCAGTATGAAAATTCAAAATCATGGGCACAATTCCATTAAAGTATCTGCCTTGGTATTAGTCCAAGTCTGATGATAATACAATATCCATTTCCCTTTAAAAAGTGAACCTCCTTACTACTGCTTACTACTATAAGAAGTCTGGGGTAAATTTAAAAACTGCCTCAGTCCTAATTTTAAAAGTTTTAAAACTGCCTCACTTTTCCTTTCCTTTCTGAGGAATGCTGAATTTATAGTATCTGGTGAAAAAGTCTCCCCGACTCTCAATATAACAAGACATAAATTAACAAGTAAAAAATAAATAAATAAAGTGTCCGAGTAGATTGAAGCTGGGAGAAGAGGTTAAAAATATAAGAAACCAAGTGTCCGTACTTACTAAAAAGGACAGTGCTGTGTTCTCAAAGATCTATGATATTTGGTTGAATAATAACTATTTGGGCAACACCTTCATAGGAAAGATGGACCAAGATATCTAAACAATTTTATGCTTTAAAAATAAATTATTATTTGGAAGCTTTCCTTCCCAATCAGGACCCAAGGTGGCTTATCACGTTGTTCTCCCCTCTTCTATTATTCCAGATGCTACTTGGAGAGAAATGTTTTGTGAATGTACCGGCATCCTCCCCCAAGAGTTCATTTGAAAGAAAGTGTATAAAATTGAGTATATTTTTGGTATTTTAATTCATTTTATTTTAGTAAAACGTATAACAATAATTATGACCACTGGTGAAGATATAGCTCAAGAAAATGGTGATTTCTCAAATATGTGGTGGGACCATTCTGTGACACAGCAACTGGGAAAAGACAGACACTAATTAATTCGGCGAGCTTCATTTTGACCAACTGGATATCATTCTTGGCTCAGCTGGGAGCAGCAAGGCTCCTGTCAATCTCCATAATGCTTAGCTTATCTCCACATAATGATTACAGAATCAGGGTTGGTAAAAATAATAGCACCACAGGGAAGCCACCAGTATTAACTCTGCATAAAAAATGATCTGTATTCAGCCTACGAAACAAACCATCTAGCACCCAATAAAACTAGGCTGGGGCTTTAATAGAATAAGTATTTTAAAAAATGGGATGGAGCAAGGTGGGAGCAAAGCCTACATACTGGCAAGTGGAAACAACCAGATGGAAGCGCTACCGGAAGTGCTACTGGTTGGAGGAAGGACTGGCCCAGGAATTGGGATGTCTCCTCTCTGGATGGGGTTGCACTCTCCAAAAGGAGCCACATGAAGAAGAAGAAGAGCTGGTTTTTATGTGCCGACTTTCTTTACAGCTTAAGGAAGAATCAAACTGGCTTACAATCACCTTCCCTTCCCCTCCCCACAACAGACACCCTGTGAGGTAGGTGGGACTGAGAGACTAGCGCAAGGTCACCCAGCTGGCTTCATGTGTAGGAGTGGGAAAATAAATCCAGTTCACCAGATTAGCCTCCACCGCTCATGTGGAGGAGTGGGGAATCAAACCCGGTTCTCCAGATCAGACTCCACCGCTCAAAACCACCGCTCCTAACCACTACACCATGCTGGCTCTCAGGCTAATGTGGCGAACTGGAATTTGTTTCCTCACTCCTCCACCTGAAGCCAGCTGGGTGACCTTGGGCTAGCCACACTCTCTCAGCCCCACCTACCTCACAGGGTGTCTGTTGTGGGAAGGGGAAGGGAAGGTGATTGTAAGCCGGTTTGATTCTGCCTTAAGTAGTAGAGAAAGTTGGCATATAAAAACCAACTCTTCTTCTTCATAGCTTGGAGGTGCTCCTGGACAGGGGACTTCTGTTGGATAAGCAAATGACAAACTTGGAGATGAACGCTGACTAGCCCTTTATAGTTACTGCTTCACAGCACACTGCAGGAGCTAAATAATTTCTACTCGATACTTACCTACACACAGTTCATAGCTGCAAAAATTCACCACTTTGAGATCTTGTCACATTTTATTTATTTTTCTTTCCGATCTCCTCACGGAGCACTAGGAGATGTTTCGCGGAGAACCAAGTGCTCCATAGAGCACCGTTTGGGAACCGCTGCTCTACAGTATGTTAGAAAAGGTGAACTGGCGGGAGGGGATGCAAACAGAACTACTCCATAAGTTCTTCTCAGTGGACAGCTAAATCTTTTCGAGGGGGGGTACTGATTCTAGATGGATTTGCATTTGGATTTAATGTTAACTGTGTTATGAAACAGCTAAAACTGATACAAAAATCATTCATTCCACCAGTCATTCCACCAGGATACAGCAACCTTGCTGAAGTTCAGCAGGGTCTAGACAGTGCCTAGATGGGAGACCTCCTGGGAAATCTATTTACTTGAGTTCCATAATGAAAGAAAGTGAGATTATCAATGGAAAAATAAATGAGTTGCATTATTAATGATCAAAAACGACAAGTCTCTCTTACTTTGTGCCAAATTCACCTCCAATAATTTGAAACATGACTCCTCTTTGCTCCTTCCCAGTTTGTTCGCTTCCACACCACCTACCAGTACCAACTCCTGCCACTATCTGGTTCCACGGAGCTACTGCTGTAAACTTAGAGCGCATTCCTGAGCCGCACTAGCGGTCAGGACAAAAGCCTTCAGGAGGCCGGAGAAGGCCTGCGCCAGTGCAAGGGCTCACGGTGCTGGCGTGCAGGCCCGGACACCAGTCGCTGGCCACAGCTGCGACAGCACCGGGCTCAGACAGCATCAGAGCCTTCCACCGGTGTCTGGCCGCCGGCAAAGGCTGTGTCGGCGTCCCGGGAGGCGCTCCCAGGGCGTCACGGCACTGGCTGGGGGGCGGGGCTGCCATTAGGCGGCCTCCTAAGCCGTTACAGCTTGGGAACGCCCCTTTTTTTCCGGCCAAGAGGTGGCGTATCTCCTGTGCAATCCTATACGGGTTGCATGGATTTTTGGCGCCGTGAGGAGGCAGCGCCACTGTGTTGCCTCCAAACAGCAGCACAGATATTCCACTCAGGATGCACGGTAACAGAAGCATTTACGTTAAATATGGACGGACCTTGTCAAACAACTGGACTGTGGCAGCGAACCCTATAAATGACATGCGGCCCAGGAATGCAATCCATTTTGCCATTGGAAATAAGGAGCAGTTGTTAAAGGATAGCTTCAGCTGCATCATTGGCTTAATAACTAAATCATCGCTGTCTAAAGCCCTCTGACATTATCCAATCTCCTGCTAAACTACCCTGCAGCTAGCACATGAAAACTCCCCCCAGACATGTGGGGAAGGAAGAGGAAGAGTTGGTTTTTATACCCCACTTTTCTCTACCGTAAGGAGTCTCAATAGGAGCCCTGTGGCGCAGAGTGGTAAGCTGCAGTACTGCAGTCCAAGCTCTGCTCACAACCTGAGTCCGATCCCAACGGAAGTTGGTTTCAGGTAGCCGGCTCAAGGTTGACTCAGCCTTCCATCCTTCCAAGGTCGGTCAAATGAGGACCCAGCTTGCTGGGGGTAAAGGGAAGATGACTGGGGAAAGCAATGGCAAACCACCCCATAAACAAAAGTCTGCCTAGGAAACGTCGGGTTGTGACATCACCCCATGGGTCAGGAATGACCTGGTGCTTGCATAGGGGACCTTTTCCTTTTACCTTTAAGGCGTCTCAAAGAGGCTTACATTCGCCTCCCCCACCCAACAGGCACCTTGTGAGGTAGGTGGGACTGAGAGAGTTCTGAGAGAAGAACTGTGACTGGCCCAAGGTCACCCAGCGGGCTTCATGTGGAGGAGTGGGGACACAAACCCCGGTTCACCAGATTAGAGTCCGGAGCTCTTAACCACTACACCATGCTGATTATTATGATGGTGAGGTTAGGTTAACCCTCTCCTCTTCCCCTCGCTGACTCACTCCAAACATGGCTTGCAGAGCGCTGCTCTCCCATGATGCAAGAGAGGAGATTAACCCCTTGTTCACCTGCCCACAGCCCAGGCAGGGAAAGTCCCTGGTAATGCCAACCAGCCTTAGTATATCCCAGGTTATTTGGAAATTGTTGGCAGCAACCACTGGGTTCCTATCAATAGGAATAGCTTGCAGATCAACTTGGAAAAGGCATCCTCTGCCTTGCCCACTTTATCTGCCATTCCGTTACACATATTTATTGCTCTATGTTGAGCTGATACTTGTGAGAGAGCAGAACTCTCTCTATTCCCTGGAGAGGTACAGGGCATAAAATTGTGTTAGGCAAAGGAAAAGATATGGTTTCCTATTTTCATAAGAGTTTAACATCTACAGTCATGTAACGTAAGGCAATGTAAATAGATACTACACTCTATTACTGGATGCATCTATTACAGAAGCCTTTGATGGTAACGAAATGTGATTGGGAGTCAGACTTAATTATGCATATTCCATCACATTCTCCAAACTTTACACATTACACTCAAAGGAGGGAAAAATTATAAGGAGCACATTTAAATGCTACAGCTCTGTCAAGAGTTAGGTAAATCAGAAATCATAATTAGGTAGCTTGCAACTTGGGCATTTTAGAATCAGAAAAAAAGTATGGAGTAAATATTAGCTCTATTACTTACAAGTCCCGGCACTACAATGGATTATTTACATACAGCTTTACAGCATTTATGCTGCCACTGCGGCAGTAAGGAGAAATGATCTCATGAAATTAGGAACATCAGCTTCTTCTAGTTGATTCTAGTTACTTGCGGAGGGCAAATTTAAATCAGTGGAGCCTTGTGCTAAGGACACACCTCTTTGTTTTTGGCTGAAGTATTTTGTTGCTATAGAACAGCATTGGCTCACATGGTGGAGCATAGTGGATATCCTAGCCCCCGACCCTGAGCACCACTGAAGTGGGTAGTGGTGCCCATACCAGTGGGTGGCAGGGGGTGACAATGGAGCTGTTGGGGCCACAACTGCAGCTTCATGTGAGCGCTTAGCATAGAATAACTCGATGCATGTGCAGCCAATGACATCACGTGCTGGCATAGGTTCTGCTAGCCACATAGGAGCTATGCAAGCACATGTGGCTGCAGCTGGGGCCCCAGCAACTCCGTCACCAGAAGAAGAGGAGTTGGTTTTTATATGCTGACTTTCTCTACCACTTATGGAAGAATCAAGCCGGCTTACAATCACCTTCCCTTCCCCTCCCCACAACAGACACCCTGTGAGGCAGGTGGGGCTGAGAAAGCTCTAAGAGAGCTGTGACTAGCTCAAGGTCACCCAGCTGGCTTCATGTGGAGGAGTGGGGAAACTAATCCAGTTCACCAGATTAGCTTCCGCTGCTCATGTGGAGGAGTCGGGAATCAAACCCGGTTCTCCAGATTAGAGTCTACTGCTCCAAACCACCACTCTTAACCACTAGACCATGCTGGCTCTCTCACTTTCCTAAGAGGTAGTGTTGACTAGTGGTTAGAGTGGATCAGGGAGACCCAGGCTTGAACCTCCATTCTGGCATGGACGCTCGCTGGGTGACCTTGGGCCAGTCACACTCTCTCAGCCTACCCTGTGTCACCTGTGTTGTGAGGATGACATGGAGGAGAGGAGAACCATGTATGCTGCTTTGGTCCCCATGGGGTGGGGGGGAAAGGCTTGGGGTATAAATCAGGTAAATAAATTAATACATTTCTGATGCTTACCAGTAAAGGTGCTGCCTTCTCAATCAGCAATGCTCAGTGGTGGGGACTGGGTTATTCCCTGTGACAAACCGTCACAGCATTAGAGAATGTGTGTTTGTGTATATATATATAAATAAATAAATATAACGGATAGTTCAACAAATAAAAGAGACCAATCTCAAAAGGGCATTTTTCACTGCAGTTTTGGTAATAAGAAAATACACAGATCGGTGAAAAGTCTCATGAGTCAGTGGCTAAAAGTTATTTAACTCAGGTAATGGCCTGATATTTTTCCCCCTCCAGCAACCGAATTAACTAACAAAATCCACACACAACAGTAGGTTAATACCTTTATTAAGGCCAATTAAAATGTTACAAAAGTACTGAGCAAACTATCTCTTGAATTATTCTTCAGAGTAGTTGTAGTGGTGGTGGTGGTGGTAAACGAGGAGGAGAAGGAGAAAAAATTGAAGAAGAAGATGAAGAAAAAACGGAGATGTATGATTGGTTCTACTAAGGTACTACCCTAATGTTGCCTTGGGATTTCCCCTGGAGGACCAACCTAAGCACCTCAAACTTCTGTCTGCTTTGAAACTATGCATTTTCTTAATGACCAGAAGTTATGGGACAAATTAACTCTCACCTTCCATCCTGACGGCTGATGGTGTATCCAAAATCACTGTGGTGCTGGAAACTCACATTCACTCCAACCAGAGGGGTTCCATCTATTGCCACCACTTGGCCTCGGATGACACAGGCGCGTCTGCAGTGGGATGGAGTGAATTAATAAAGCATGAATAAAGACAGACTTTATCCCATGTGATATTTATGCCAGTTTAAAAAAAAAAAAGCATTTAACTTTGGCATGACACGATGAATACTTTGGTACTCTCACACTTTACTATTCATATATTTTATTAAGGCAATGCTATCTTTTTTTTTAATCCAAGACTTTCAAGGCAGCACATGATCTCCTGCCCTCCATTTTATCCTGACAAGCAGGTTAAGTCTGAGAGAGGCTGACCGGCTCCACAAGTGAGCTTCACTGAGTGATATATTCACTTTCCTTAAGCTTTAGGGTTGCCAGGCCATGCTTTGCAACCAACAGGAGACCGGGGTATGTGTGTCAGTAACAGCATGAAGTAACTTCTGGGAGAATCTGGAACTGATGTCACAGCTCTCTGGGGATTGATGGAAACCACAGAGTTTCTGGAGATTCCTAGAGAGGACTGGCATCACTTCCAGTTTTTCCTCATAAGTGATGTCATGCTGTCAAGCCCAGCAGCCATGTTTAATTTTCCCCCACCGCCACTCTGACCACTGCCTAATTTCCATCACTCTCCCTGCTGCCCCCTTCTGTATAGAGAAAAGCAACCTAGGTATACTTCATACACCTGGCCACTCCTATGCAGAAACACCCGAACAGCCATCGAAATTAGTGCCTGGAGGGAGATAAATAAAATAAATGTGCCTGGAGCTGGTGGCACCTGGCTCTGCCTAACAACACTCCTGCTGCCACTGCCCTGTACAGGCAGGCCTGGAGTGCATAGAGGCCCTTGGCACCCCCCTCTTTACCTGGGAAAACCAGCAGGAGGAGGATGCAGGAGGCTCCAGCACTGGCCAAGGAAGAATCTGGAGAGGAGATGACCATGCTGTCTGGGGAAGGGGATAAGCTTGGAGTATTATGAGCCCCAGCCCTAGTCCCTGTACCCTATTCTGAGGCCAAGAGAGCCCGGAGAAACCTGAAAGGGATGGACAATGGAAAAGGGGCAGGGCTGTCTCAAGAAGACCCTGACACCCCATGATACCAGTAGTGGCACCATGTCACTTCCAGCAAAAAACAAACAAACCCAAAGTAGCATAGGGTAGCTCTACTAATTGCCAGAAACTATGGTTTTACCACAGAGCTGCCTCCCATATCCCCATCCACAGCCATCCTGCTGGTTGCCGGATGCTTCCTGGCCACCTGCATTTTGAGCAGGATGAAATTTGATTATAAAATGCCAAAGGCGAAACAGGTAAACAACCTTCTCTCCCCCCCCCCCAACTCATTTCAGGTACAAAAAACCCCCAACACCTTCAGGAAATCCATTCATGGATCTCCCATATAATGTGTAGCTTTTACCTAAGAAACACTGATCTAATTTATGGTGGCCAGATCTAATTTACAGACTCAGATATATGAGAAACTGTTTGGCATTATGGATGATCTGTAGCTGCCATCATGAGTACATAAATTACAGCTGCCTGAGGTAGGCCCGATATATTAAAAAAAAAAAAACCAACCCTATGTGCCTCTATATTTCAAACGTACTTCCCTTTTCAGGAAGAAAATCTATGAAACCTTGTCTTCCGAGCAAAAATTTGCTCTTCCAGAATCATTTGTCCTTCTATGACCAAAAAAAAAGCATCACAGGCTCACAGATACATCAATCATTCCCACAACCACCCTGTAAGTCACCCTTATTTTCTGGCAAACTGAAGAGCTAAGGAGGCTTGCCCAGCATTTTCCTTTGGCGCTTGGCTGATTACCGGGTACCTCATATTCAGACATCACCACAAACCTGAATGTCCGTAATGGGCAGGAAGAGAGTGCGTGCCCTCCTTCACCTCCCCTGTAGCCTTGAACCCAGCTCTGAACTGCCCTAACTTCTGAACGCAGGCTGCCTTGGCAAATTTTGACTTTTCTTTGTCACCACAAAGGTTTTGCATTGGATTTGCCACTCTTTAGATGCACTTTTTCCCCAATCCATATTCTCAAAACTCAACAATAAGCCGCCATGCAAAGTTTTGAGAATTCAGATGGGGAAAATGTGCATCTATAGAGTGACAAATCCAATGGCCTAGGATTCTAAACCTCTTTTTCATCTCAACATACTCTAGAGTCGGGGAGAGGGGGAGGAGGTTGCTTGTCTCACTTCAGGTTCTGAAGAGGAGAGAGGGAAGGTCAACTCCTGTGAGAAGAAGACTGCTTATGGAAGACCATCTTCCCTTACTGAAAGGCTTTTGGTTCTTCTGTTGGCGCCATTTGTCAAATCATGTTACTTATGTGGCGCCACCATCCAAGTTTCGCTATAATGTTTCCATAGCACTATCTATTATGTATGCATGGGCGATACACGAGACCGGAGATGGAGTTCCAACAGCGACTCCTTTACTGAGTGAATGGGAACAGAACTAGAGAATTGTGCAACAAACCCCTGCTTATATGCTTACTCAGCCGCTCGGGGGCCCGCCCCCCAAGGCTGTGATTGGGCAGCTACAACCCTTACATCCAATAGGGACACACAAGCGCAGGAGCCTGGAGAGGCTCCAAGCTCAACAGAGTTTCCAGCTTTCTGCTGCATACATAACACTGTCTATTTGAAATTAAATCAAAAGAGTTTTCTGCTAAACATTAGGAAGAACTTTCTGACAGTTAGAGCGGTTCCTCAGTGGAACAGGGCTTCCCCGGGAGGTGGTGGGCTCTCCTTCTTTGGAGGTTTTTAAGCAGAGGCTAGATGGCCATCTGGCACCAATGCTGATTCTGTGAACTTAGGCAGATCATGAGAGGGAGGGCAGAAAGGGATGAATCAGTGTTCGGCTCTCATGGGCCTTTTTTACATGCCCAGGGTAATGGTGATCACCAATTTGGGGCCAGGAAGCCATTTTTCTCCAGGCCAGATTGGCCAGGGATCCTAGAGGATTTTTATGGCCATCTTCTGAGCATGCCATAAGGGTCATGGGTGTGTGTGTGGGGTGAGGCAGTTGTGAATTTCCAGCATTGTGCAAGGGGGTTGGACTAGATGAACCTGGTGGTCCCTTCCAACTCTATGATCCTATCTATACACACACAATAAATATATAATAGACAGATGAATGCTGAGCTAAGGTCCGCTGCCAAGATCTATACCTAACTTTTAAGAGGTAATGAGACTCTACCCAGAACCAACAAAGTTCTGGTGGGATAGGTCTCCCACTAGAAAGATGGCCTCTTGTGGGGACTGAATCTGACCTTATCAGCCCTCATGAAGCCCATCACATTGCAGACCAGTTTTAAGAGAACCCGCTGGCCCTTTAACATTTGATGAAAATGAAAAAAAAAAAAAAGAGTTCAGTGTCATTGGCTTCCTGAAGACTCCTTGCTCTAGATCCCCAAATAACGAAACACAACAATTTCAGCTAGATGTTAAACAGCATAGGGGGGAAACTGACTATTTTGGAATCCCAAGAGTCCAATAGGAAGAAGCAACAGTTCCCCAGTTGCTTTTGGCAACAGTTCCTCTTGGCATCTGCTTTTAGGGTAAAGGCATAAGTACCACACAATAACATAAGAAAAGCCCTGCTGGATCAGACCAAGGTCCATCAAGTCCAGCAGTCTGTTCACGCAATAGCCAACCAGGTGCTTCTAGGAAGCCCATAAGCAAGATGACTGCAGCAGCATTCTGCCTGTGTTTCACAGCACCTAATATAATGGGCATGCTCCTCTGATCCTGGAGAGAATAGGTATGCATCATGACTAGTATCCATTTTTACTAGTAGTCATGGATAGCTCTCTTCTCCATGAACATGTCTGCTCCCCTCTTAAAGCTTTCCACGTTGGCAGCCATCACCACATCTTGGGGCAGGGAGTTCCACAATTTAACTATGGATTGTATGAAGAAATACTTCCTCTTATCTGTTTTGAATCTCTCAGCCTCCAGCTTCAGCAGATGACCCCGCATTCTGGTATTATGAGAGAGGGAGAAAAGCTTCTCCCTGTCCACTCTCTCCATACCATGCATAATTGTATAGACCTCTATTATGTCTCTCCTTAACTGCCTTCTTTCCAAGCTCAACAGCCCTAAGCATTTTAACCACTCCTCGTAGGGCAGTTGCTCTAGCCCCCTGATCATTTTGGTTGCTCTTTTCTGCCCCTTCTCAAGCTCTGCAGTATCTTTTAAAGTGTGGTGACCAGAACTGTACACAGTATTCCAAGTGTGGTCTCACCATAGATTTGTACAAGGTCACCACAAAGCAGTGCTCCCAATTAATATAAGCAATCCAGATGAATACCATGGTAACCGGTATTGAATCTGATGAGCGTTCCAGGAGAACGAAGAGTATCATACTGCCCCTCTCCTTTTCCCAATGCAAGTCATCCCCCTGAGGGAATTAAAGCCCCCAAACCAAACTGAAACTAGATCTAGACTGCATCATGCAAGAAGCCAGCCTGCCATCACATGCTCAACTTTAAAAAATGGCCAATTAGAACCTGGCCAGGAGATCCAAAATACATTTTCTTTCCTCCCTTGTATTTGTCAGTAATAGCGGGAGGAAACCCAAACAAAATTCTCTAGACAATTGGAACACAAACATTTCCCCACCACCACCCTCACACTATAACAGCAGGATACCCTCCATTCGGAAAATGCTTGTTCGTAATGATGCACTTACCTGCTGTCAAATGAGACATCTCCCCGGATTACATGAGTGCTTTCCTTGCCAATAAGAAATTTGATTCTATCGTAAAAGAGCCTTGGCGGATGCTGTGAGAACGGAGGCTGGCTTTGCTGGATGAGGTCAAGAGGATCAGGGGAACCCTGGCAGAGAGGGCTTGCGAAACAGTTGCTTTGCTGACAGCAATCAGGATCTACACAGTCTGTCAAACCATCTAGAAAAAGAAAACGAAAAGAAGTGGATAAAATGTGAATGACCCCTGGTGTTAGGAGCCAAAGAACTTACAGCTGGGAAGCATGACAGACCAGGTAGTTAATCAAATGGTACCTATGGACACAAATATATGCAGACAGACACATGTCCTGCACATCCACCCAATCCCATGTTTACTCTGGCATTTCACCAGGGAAGTTTTAAACCAAAATGATTGATATGAATGAACACCCTGGCAAACAGGATAACCCTAGGTTTTGGGATGTCACAGAAGTGCATATAGGGTTGCCAGCCTCCAGATGATAACTGGAGATCTTTTGGGATTACACTGATCTCCAGCTGACAGAGATCAGTTCACCTGGAGAAAGTCACCGTTTTGGAAGGCAGACTCGATCATATTATACCACATTAAAGCCCTTCCCCTCCCAAACTCCGTCCTCCTCAGACTCCATCCCCCAAAATTTCCAGGTACTTCCCAACCTGGAGCAGGCAACCCTAAGTACATAGCCAAGTCCTATTCCTCTTCTTCCTATTCCATTGCTATGTCTCTGGCTCCTAGAATACTTGACCTATCTGTCCTGCCGTCTCTCTCATTTTATCATCCAGTCCTCCAATCTGTACCAATTCTCCTCCTTTCTTATCTACATACAACAGGCGTTACTGCTTCTCTTTCCCCTCATGCAGCCATTCAAACCCTCCCATTCTTTCTCCCATATTTCAGGCCACACCATTTCCTCTCATGCACAGCTTGGTGGATCTAGACCCATTTAGATCCATTTGGGGTGTTGTTGTTTTTTGTTAGTTGATTTGTGTCTGTACTTTGTATTCTCCCCCCCCCCTTTTTGAAAGCTGCTTTGGATCCCTCTGGGCAGAAAACCAGCCTAAAAATGCTAATAAATAAAATATTGCCTATTTGTCCTGCCCCCTTTTAACCACCCAACACATTCCTTACCATGACCATGGCAGGAGGTGCAAGCAACACATTCACAAGTCGTTTATGCATTGGAGTTTTACCTCAGGTTCATTGCTCATGGGATCCACACTTTCCTTTGGGGAAACTATGCACCAGCAGTAGTGCTTACTGTGAGAGAAAAGTCACCCCACAACTGAACGGCAGCATAAAAAAGCATTTTAAGAACAAAAAATGGAGCAATCTGAAAGGGGGGGGGAGACATCCAACTCTCATTTTTAAAAAGCCTTTCTTCTGCTCAGAAAGAGCTCCCAGGAAGCAGGAAGCATTTGAATCCCCGCCTCTTTACACCCTGCTTTGTAATTGTCTGTGAGAGAAACCAAGCATCTGTGCCCCGTGCTTTGCCTTATGCATGCGGATTTCACGCAGGCTGAACTCAGTGAAGATGGAAGAATCGGGTTAACAGAGGAACAGGAAGTCCTGGGATTTGGGAGGGCTGGCAGCAAGGTCATCTCTTATGGACAGAAAATTCATGCATGACTCCAAGGAACAACCGAGACAGACCGGTGGTGAACATGAGTGAAAGTACCCAAGCATAAATGACCACAGTAACTGTATTTTCAAGCCCTGAAAGAGATGCCTACCAATCAGATTCAAGAAGATCATGTGCACACACCACCTTCATCATTTAATATTTCTAAAAGTGTACAACATTTAAAAATCAATGAGAGCTCTGCATGAAAGCTTATGACCTTAAAAAAAAAAAGACATGAAATGGAAAAAGAGAGGAAAGAGAAAGAGGGAAGATGTTTGTCTAACATCAGGATAAAAACAGAAACAAACAAGAGGACAAAAGATTAATCGAGATGAGGAAGTGGAGAGAAAAGATGGTCTTTAAAGAGTATTCTTTAAACAGAGGAAGTCGGGCACATATTTTGAGGACACAATTCCAAGCATTAAAAAAAAATTAAAAAGGAAGAAATGGGAAATAGCACATCAATGGATGGAAAATATCTGCAGGAAGGCAAATAAATAAGGACAAGGCTATCAATACTTCTGAAAGCAAGCATCTTATATTGAATACTAAATGGAAGAAGGAGCCACACAACAGACTAAGTAAGCAAAGAGGCATTTTAAACTAGGGCTATCGATTTGGTTCGGCCCAAACTGAAAAACAGCCGAATTTCCCCTGATTTGGCGGTTTTTAGTTCGGGATGAACCGAACTCAAAAATGGCAGGAAAAGGGGGGGCGAATTCAGCGAGTTCACGAATAAATCCGGCCAATTCGGGGCGGCAGTAAGCAGCATAACCGTCAGTAAGCAGCATTCTCCTTCCCTGGCCAATCGGTGGCCAAGCTGGGTCTTCTTCTGGCCAATCAGTCAGGATTGAGTACTGGAGGAATCAGCTGATGTGCGGCCCGGCAGGGGAGAGAGAGAGAGTGAGAGAAATTCTCATGTGTGGGGTGTGTGTGCTTGTGCACATTCGCTCCTTTCCGAGGCTGCAGGGGGCGCATTTTTTTGGGTACAGACCCCTACCTTTCAGTGGAGCTTTAGACAAGCCTTCTTAAGAGATCCCCCAAGGTTTGTAAATATTGGGTCAGGGGGTCCTGAGATATGGGCTCTAACCCTTTTCCCTCCCCCCTTTTCCATTTCCGTGGCTGCAGGGGGCGCTTTTTTGGGGGTGCAGCCCCCAAACTTTCAAGATATCTTCAGACAAGCCTTCTTAAGAGACCCCCCAGGTTTTGTGAAGATGGGTTCAGTGGGGGCAGAAATATCGGCTCCCCCCCTTTTCTCTTTCTGTGGCTGCAGGGGGTGCATTTTGGGGGGTACAGACCCCAAACTTTCAGTGGAGCTTCAGACAAGGCTTAAGAGACCCCCCAAGTTTTGTAAACATTGGGTCAGGGCTCCCCGAGATATGGGCTTTCCCCTTTTCCCTATTGGGATGAATGGATCACCCTGTATGCATCTCCAGAGCAAAATGTCCCGTGCTTAAATGGAATCGTCTTGGATTACACAGTCCTCCTCCCAGCCCCTCCTCATGGAACAGAAGACAGACACAGTAAGACCCCTTTGGGGGCTTTAATCTATACTTTTTCTCCTGTGTGTGTGTGTGTGTGTGTGGGAAAAGCAGAGTCTGTGTGTGTGGGGAGGGAGCAGTTTCTGTGGGGGGCGGAAGCCAAAGGGGGCTTTCGCCTGTTCTGCCTGGGGGTGTGTGTGCCCCCTCGAGTCTCTCTTTCCCTGGTTTTAGGGGGGGCTTCAGTTGTGTATCCTCAGGTTTTCCCTCATTCATAAGATTGGTTAGGTCTATTTTGATCCTTGCTCAAAACTGATTTTCAAATGGTGACTTAAAGAATGCATTTTCCTGGTCCCGAGTCCGATGCAAAAGGAAAAATTCCACCCTCTCCTGCTCCTTATGCATAGCTAGCTGCCTCTGTCCCTTTCCATGCTTTGCACAGTTGCAAAGGTGTTGCTTTACTTGTTTGTGTTGCTTTGCAGCTGGGTTGCTTTGCAAACTTCTCAGCTGTTTGTCAGGGCTGGGAGCTTTGTGCGTGGGCGGAAAGCTCTGCTCAGAGATGCACATTAAGGGTGGGGGGACCCCTTTCGGGGCCCATATCTCAGCCCCCCCGACCCAACCTTTAAAAAACTTGGGGGGTCTGGCAAGAAGGGTCCTTTGAAGCTCCGCTGAAAGTTTGGGACCTCTAACCCCAAAAATGCCCCCCCCCAGAGCCACAGAAAGGCACCGGTGTGTTTTTAATGGCTTTATTCGGCCGAATTTTTTCCCCGAACTTTGAATTCCCGCCGAATTGCACGGACCCGAAGTGGGGGAGTTCGGACTTCGGCATATGCCGAATCTAAACGGGCCGAATTCAGCCGAATCCGAACTATACCGATTTTTTTTTAATTCAACAGCCCTATTTTAAACTTCTGTGCAAGGCCAGTAAGGTAAGAGAAAGAATTAAGAACAGTGATAAGAGGCTTACAGCATGAGAGACAGGGAAACCAGTAAATAATATAGCACACCAATCTATACATGAAAGAATTATATTTTGAAAAAAGTGTTATCTGAGTCAGTAAGAACAAAAGGATGGATTTTGTAATATCTGAGAGGAAGAGATGATGGAGCTTAGACAGAGGATCAATGTAGGTATAGAACGAGACAGAGGAATAAAAAATAATGCCAAGATTTTGAGCCAGGTGAGAACAATAAAAGATGAGATTATTTTAAGGAAAATAAATCGAAGATGGTAATAAGGGGTTAGGAAGAAAGATAGAAGTCCTGGTTTTTGCTTATTCTATTGTCAATGTGGTATAGTGGTTAAGAGCAGTAGACTCTAATTTGGAGAACCGGGTCTGAATCCCCACTCCTCCACATGAGGAGCGAATTCTAATCTGGTGAACCGAGTTTGTTTCCCCACTCCTCCACATGAAGCCTGCTGGGTGACCTTGGGCCAGTCACAGTTCTCTCAGAACTCTCCCAGCCCCACCTACCTCACAAGATGTTGGTTGTGGGGAGAGGAAGAGAAGGCAACTGTAAACCAGATTGAGTCTCCTTAAAAAGGTAGAGAAAATCAGGGTATAAAAACCAACTTTAAAATACTCTCCTCAGTGCAGTGATATAGGCAGTCTGAAGTAACGTGAAGGAAAAATGGCAGGAAGATGAAAAATTATGTTAGAGAGAACAGTTGAGGGAATTGGGGGGGCAAGGAGAGGGAGATAACATCATCCACAGAATAATGAAAACAGAAGATGAGTTAGACAGCAGAGGAGAGGACCAAAACATGTTGAAAGCCTGTGCGACGTGTACTGAATGAGAGAAAAAGGGGGTGACAGAGAACCGTCAGAAGAGGCTTTAAAGGTGTGGTGTGGTTGGCGATAAAGGCCAAGACCGAGTGTTGCCATGAAAGCCCAAAGAACAGAGAAAGATTGATAATGTGTCAACTGAATCACAAGCTGAAAAAGGTCAAGAACATAGACTGAAGAAGATCTTTATGCATTTTAGATGGGGTTGTTTTGGTAGAACAGGGCAAAAATGTGATTGAAATAGGTAAAAAGAAGAATAACGCAAGTCAAAAGGAATAAAAGTAGTTTAGGAATGATGGATAAGAGAGAAGGAGGTTGACCATAAGGAAGAAAGAGAGGATCATGACTGAGGTCAGGAAAAGTAAAAGCTAACCGAGGCAGATGGACCCATCTCAGAAGACAGAAAAATGAGACACAAACTGTAAACAATCAACAGGAGACCAGAAGGTACAATGGAAAGAAAATGGCGAGAAAGGATTTGGTTGAAAGGACAAGTTAAGTGGTATATTTTGCTCTGGAAAGTAGTGAAGCAGGGCACTGAAGGAAATTAATGGCGGGGTGGGGGAGAAGAGTTCACAGAGGATGAAGAACCTGGAATGGAAGACCCATTTTGTCTATGGAAAAGTAGAAAAAGGGAGAAGATAGAAGAAGATGGGGCAGAGGAGAGAGGATCCAAAGGCGAACTCCTGTCAGAAGAAGACTGTTTATGGTAGGCCACTTTCCACTGTTTGGAAGGCATTTGGTTCTGCATCCCAGTACACTTGTTATATCAGCAAATTTCAGTACTCAAGGGAAGCAACATATTATATTTTCCTCAGATTGCCTGTGAAGGGGGATATCTTGCCAGTTGTACACCATTTCAGCTGTGTTTTTTGACTCCTTCCTGTCTGCATGTATATGGGCTGGGTGTGATCAGAAAGGCAAGCCTTCGGGTCTGAGCCTAAGGACAAGAGTCAATGGGCTCATGGCCCATGGCTTATATCCTGGGCCTTCAAAATGCCGACCACGATATTCAGGAGCGGTCCAAGGCTGAAATGTAGGTTATAGTTTGCTTGATGGGTTTATTTATATTATGAACCCCCTCACCCCCCCATACACACACTGTTGTACATTGCTTTGGGTCCCTTCAGGGAGAAAAGAAAAAGAAGAAAAAGAAGAAGAGTTGGTTTTTATTTGCCAACTTTCTTTACCACTTAAGGGAGAATCAAACCAGCTTACAATCACCTTCTCTTCCCCTCCCCACAACCTGTGAGGTAGGTGAGGCTGAGAGAGCTGTGACTAGCCCAAGGTTACCCAGATGGCTTTATGTGTAGGAGTGGAGAAACCAACCTGGTTCACCAGATTAGTGTCCACAGCTCATGAGGAGGAGTGGGGAATCAAGCCCGGTTCTCCAGATTAGAGTCCACCGTTCCAAACCACTGCTCTTAACCACCACACCACACTGGCTCTCAGCAGGATAGAAATGGTTAAATAAATAAATAATCCCTGGAAAGTGGATGTGGGAGTTAACCTAGTATTGCGTCCTGAATTGCAGAACTGGTTCCGGAAGATGCAAACCGAATTCCATTTTGATAGCTTGATGTTCAAAGGAGGCGCCGTGTTACAAACGGAGATTGCCTCGCGTATATTTTTTGCATAAAATTAAAATATATTTTTTGAGATTGTGTAAGAAAAGAGCATTACAAGCATGGGCTGAAAATGTCTCAGGACTGTGGAGCTACCAGTGTTCCAGTTATACAACACAAGGGAAATCAACTGCGCTAAAACTGAGACTCAGCATTTCTGAAGTCTCATCTTGTTAATAAATGCACAAAGAAGATGTTGGATGGGGGAATAAGATTCCTTAATCTTTTTTTATAGGCATTAGTATAACTGTCAGTTTAAACATGCTAGCGAAAGCAAGAATGCAGCGCGTAAAAAGAAACTGAACTTTTGCGCCATTTCTTATAAAAGCTGCTCAAGCATAGAAGGGTAGGGACGTTTGTTTTAGTGCTCAAGAGAAAGCCCAATTACAATCACAGAATTACCTCCTTTTGTGCTGTTGTTGTGTGGTAAGTAAAGCCACAAAGAGATGGTTTTTTAAAAAAAATCACTTGCATTGGCTGAAATACAGTTTCCCCTTTTCTGATCTCATTATTCTTGAAACTTTCTCTTACGGCTCTGTGACCTTTTTTGCACTGTCCTGCACCTAAAGGTTGGCCTCTCTGTTTTTAATCTTGTTGCCAGAGTTAAGTCTTGTTTTCCTCTCTTCCTGGTTTTTCCCCCTGCTTTGCAGTCTGTCTACAGTTCTAGATCATAAAACCACAAAAGGGGGTGCACACACTATTTTATTTCTGAAATGACATAAGCAGACCATAATAAAGTAATGAGTTTGCAGCTCCGACAAGGTTTCCCTCCTCCAGGATCTGGAAAAATGTATCCATGATCCCTATTATGTCTGGGCCCTGGGAGTAGGGTTGCCAGCTCTGGGTTGGGAAATACCTGGAGATTTTGAGGGTGGACCCTGCGGAGGGCAGGGATTGGGGAGGGGAGGGACCTCAACATGATATTGCGCTATAGAGTCCAGTGCCCAAAGCAGCTATTTTCTCCAGGGGAACTGATCTTGTTCATCTGGAGATGAACTGTAACAGTGATGATCTCCAGGTGCCACCTGGAGGTTGGCAGTCCTACTCTAGAGGGACCAAGGAGTCATCATCATCATCATCATCATCATCATCATCATCATCACCTTTATTAGGCATTTACATCAGTATACCATAAACAGAATTACAAAATCGGTTAAAACAGATTACATTAAAAGGACATTACTTAGAATTACGTACAAACTGCTCGCGAATCCTTTGTGCAGACAGGAGAAAACTAGCTACTTGTTGGGTAACGGTAGGGTTTCTATCAGATAAAAGGTACATCACCGACGGCTGATCTGAAAGATTCTGTTCACTAGGCAGTAGGGGTTTAATATAAGTATTCCTCGGCCTCATGTAAAGCTGGCAGTACAACACCACATGAGTTAAGTGTTCAGGATCCCCAGTCTTACATGGACAATACCTATCAATAAAAGGGATTCCGACCAAGGAGTCAAGAAAAGCTTGGAGGCAGAGGGAGATATATGTCACAAGGGGAAAGGAGGAAGTGATAGGAAAGCAAAATGTTTCTCTCCCCGCCCCCCATCCTATGCAGGTCGCACAAGGGTTGCCAGGTCCCTCTTCACCACTGGCAGGAGGATTTTGGGGCGGAGCTTGAGGAGGGCAGGGTTTGGGGAGGGACTTCAATGCCATAGTGTCCAATTGCCAAAGCAGCCATTTTCTACAGGTGAACTGATCTCTATCAGCTGGCGATCAGTTGTAATAGCAGGAGATCTCCAGCTAGTACCTGGAGGTTGCCAACCCTAGGTCCCACTCTTGCACTACTAAGGTTTCCAACCTCCAGATGGAGCCTGGAGATCTCCAGAAATTTCAGCTGGTCTGCAGACAACAGAGATCAGTTCCATTGGAGGAAATGGCTTGGAGGGTGGACTTTATGGCATTATACCCCACTTAGATCCCTCCCTTCCCCAAGCCCCGCCCTCACTAGGGTCCACCACCAAGTCTCTAGAAATTTGCCAACCCAGAGTTGGCAACCCTGTGTCCTGTCAAAACTTAAATAATGCAAATATAGGCATTCCAATATTTCACACACATCTTGCTTCTGCTCTGGTTTAACATGATAGTAACAACAAAAATCCTTTGCACTGACATCCATTTGCTTTTCCTGGCATTTCTTCCAAACAGCAGCTTCTAAATAATTCCAGTTCTGGTCTGTCTTGCGACAAACTCTGTAAGGCCCAATTACGTTGGCTAGGAATCCGAAAGAACACCATCAAAGCTGAACTGAAGGGGGAAGTGAGCAGCGATACTACTAATGAGGCTTATTTCAATGCAGAAATCTAAAAACGCACTCCAAGTATTCGAGTTATGACACACGACTATTTGGCAAGAGCAACGAGAAGTCAGTAATTGAAAAGAGAACTACCTGGTTTTATTTAGGCCAAAGCAGATGCGACACACAACTGTTGCCTCTTTCCTCCAGTGTTTTCTAGTTAAACTATGAAAAGCACCCTCAGAGGCTACGGTTGCATGAAGAAGAGTGGCTGGTGGTGGTGGTGGGGACACAGGTGATTTAACCCGTTGACCCTCAGTGTACTTATTTTATTGCTCGTTTTTTGGGAGGCTGCGGAGAAGAGTCGAAGGGAGGTGTTTTTAGAGTTAGGTCTTATTTACGTTTCATTGTTCAAGACCTCAATCTTAGAACAGGGGGAAACAAAGAAAACGGTGGTTGAACCCCTTCCTCTCTGTTTGCTCCCACATCACACCTCCTCAGCTGCTTTTCCACTTGCCTGCGGGTAACTACTGATTAGCAGACAAAGGGTTAAACAACCCACCCATCTCCCACAGGTATTCTGCTCCTCCTTTCAGCCTCCAAGGTTGCTTTCTCATTGAGTCTGGCCCTTAAGCATACACATTTTTTAAAAAGCCCTTCCTGGTATTTTTACTAGTTTTACATTTTAAACGTTAGCATGCTTTCCCCCTTTTTGAGAGCCAGCATAGTGTAGTGGTTAAGAGCGGTGGTGTGGAGCAGTGGACTCTGATCTGGAGAACCGGGTTTGATTCCCCACTCTTCCACATGAGCGGCAGACGCTAAACTGGTGAACCAGCTTGGTTTCCCCACTCCTATACATGTAGCCAGCTGGGTGACCTTGGGCTAGTCACAACTCTCTTAAAGCTCTCTCAGCCCCACCTACCTCACAGGGTGTCTGTTGTGGGGAAGGGAAGGTGATTGAAAGCCGGTTTGAGTCTTCTTTGATAAAGAAAGTCGGCATATAAAAAGCAACTCTTCTCCTCCTCCTCTTTTATTCTCAGTTTGTTGGCGCAGTTTGCTTTTTCTGAAGTAAGAAGTGACTGATAAAGCTCATCCTTCACAGCTGCAGTTGGCTGTTTTCAGTTGGTTTAAGTATATGTCTGTAGCACAGATGGGGGATGCAGCTCCGCAATTATTAAATTTAACAAGGAAGCAGCTGTTTATGTCTTGTTATTAATTATGCCTGACCTATTGAAACCAGTCTATGATGTGGCTTTCAAATTTTATTGTCTGTCAATGTGCTGACAACCCTGTCTGTGTGTCAAACTTAGCTGATGTGTGATTGCAACAAATGAAGATAAAGTTAAAGTTGGACACCCACATGGAACCTCAGGAAACCCGTTCCTGTCCACTGCTGGCTCTGCCCACTGTTCCCCATTGCTACCGGGCCTTATTTGTGGCTGTTGTTGCTTTGTGCTGCCTTTGCCCTACAGCCTAGAGTCTGTAGGGTCGCTTATGCATGGGAGTTTTACTGAGGTTCACTGCTCGCTGGACCCACACTTTCTTCTCGCGAAGCTATGCACCAGCAGTCTCCAAGCTCAAAACAAGAAGCTTGTGAGTCCCCGCCCCTTAAAATGCCACTTTGTAATTGGCTGTGGTGCTTAGAAGTCGTCCCCTGAAACCAAAGTGCTGGGTCAAAAAGCATTTTAAAAACCAAAAACAAAACGGAGATCCCTAAAAGGAATGGGGGGGGGGGGGGGGAGAAACCCAAGCCTTGTTTCTAAACCCAAGCCTCCTTTCTGCTCAGAAAGTACTCCCAGGAAGCAGGAAGCATTTGAATCCCCGCCTCTTGACACACTTTGTAATTGGCTGTCGTTCTTTCTATTAGGGAAACATCCCTCCCCCAAGCTTCCTTGTCCTGTGCTTTGTCTTATGCATGGAGATTTCAAGCGGGCTGAGCTCAGGGGAGATGGAAGAATCGGGTTAACAGAGGGACGGGAAACCCCAGGATTTGTGAGGGCTGGTAGCGAGGTCATCTCTAATGGACGGAAAACTCATGCATAACTCCAAAGAACTACCAAAACAGACCTTGGGTGAATGGGAGTGAAAGTACCCATGCATAACTGACCTAAGTGTACAATAGCATCTGTCAAAATGTCTGCAAAAACGGTGGCATTCCTGGAGGGGGGAGAAAAACCAAATGGGGGGAAACAAATGAGGGCTACAGCGGGGAAAGGTATGCAGCTGTGCCCATTTCAGCAGAAGTATTGGGGTCCAGATCTAATTGTAAGATGCTTCTTAGCTTTCTCTAAAAGTCACTTGCATTGTTAAGAATTTCTGGAATAATCAGAGTGAACTTCTGCTCGGGGGCTTGGACACATCAAACATGCATTTATTTTTGAGCCAGAATGTGCTGTACTGAAAAAGAGTTAGCGGCGACAAATTCCCACACAAACAACTTGTAGTCTGTTCAGGCAGCCTGAGGCCCCAGTCAGAGACGGAATTCAACTCAGGCTTTTGGCAGTTCTATGGGGAGGGGAAAAAATTACTGCCTCTTTGTGCACAACAGCTGGGCAGATGAGGGGAGGAATTATCTGTCCAGCTGATCTGAAGGGTCATCTTCGGCACTAGAAGTGAACACTTGGCCGCCACACTGCTGGAACAATGGCAAGGGGGAGGAATGAGGGAAGATGAGAGAGCCGGAAATAATGCGGCCATCTCGTTGCAAACTGCAAGATGCACGCCACCAAGGGCATCAGCTGAAGATGCCAGTATTGTGCGATTGGCAAACCCTGCCAGCATGACACAGATGCACTCCACAAGCTCATCTGAGCACTCTGTGGCTGCACATCTGTTACATGGTTTTCGTTGGAGAAACAGTTTAGCCAGAAGCTGTGCCATATCTATATCTATATATGTGTGTTGCAAAAGATTAAGGGCATGAGATATTGTGACATGGGTGGTAGGGAGAGTTCATTATGACAGCAACCAGGGAATCCGGGCTAAATCACTGCTCTGCAAAGTGACACAATGCAAGAAGTGTGCGCTCAGCAATTAGTAATACACTTTTTTAAATGAGTGTATAGGTCCAGTAGAAGGGTAACGCCTTATGTGCAGACACTGAACACCCAAAACTTAAGGGAGAACCAATATAACTACATATCGCTATAAATTCAGATCAAATAGATTACTTACTATAGATGTTGTAGGGGAAAAATGGCATCGAATAAAGATGTACTATTGAACGGTAACAGAGAGGACCCTTCTTTATACAACCTTCAAGAGGCATAAAAGGTGTCTGTACCTCCGTCGTTGTCCACGTTATCCCCGCACATCATTTCCATGACAATGTTACATCCCATTCCGCTCCAGCCCACCTGGCAGACACAGTGCCAGCCATTCTGGTCAAGGGTACATCGTCCATTTCCATAACACAGACCTGGGCAGCCATCTACACAAAGAGAGAGAGACACACACAACACACACATAAAATAACAAATAAACTTTGACACAAGATTTTTAAAAAAACTTTCAGCTAATGATAAAACGGTTTGTGAGCCCGTGGAAAGTGCCGTCAAGCTACAGCTGACGTATGGTGACCCCATGTGGTTTTCAAGGCAAGAGACAAACAGAGGTGGTTTGCCAGTGCCTTCCTCTGCACAGCAACCCTGGCATTCCTTGGTGGTCTCCCATCCAAATACTAACCAAGGCTGACCCTGCTTAGCTTCTGAGATTTGACAAGATCAGGCTAGCCTGGGCCATCCAGGTCAGGGCAGATACTATTAATACACAAAGCTAAAGAATCACAGTTGCTGGGGGATCTCTCTGGATTTTCTCGCGTAGCAGCTGCTAACTTGATTGTGTGACATGCAGCCCAGTTCTGTGGGTATTTAGCCAGAAGCAAGGCCTACTGGGCTAAACAGGGATTGCTCCCATGCCGCTGTGCCTGGAATGGCAGCCTTTAATGCCATAAATGGGTTGGATTCTTTCTCCTCCCATGATATTCTCAGCACAGCTTGCATTCCAGCCAGTAGATGTGCTCTAACTGGGCTCGGCTGCAGCTTTCTGAAGCTCCTTAATTATGTTATATTGATTGGTGAGCTCCAATATTGGCAATAAGCTCTGAGCCAGCAGCTGCGTCTGGAAAATATCAGCATTCGAGCTGCACTCCGAACAGCCCTTCTGTTCGCAAGGCTATGGGAATCAGCTGTCGCTGTAGAAACGTAAACCACCGTCTATACAAGGGCCAACCCAAGGAAGAGTCGGTAGGATGACCACAAGGCCAGTATCAGAAGCTATGCAAGTGAATGAGTACAGTAATTATCTAATACTGTGACTTGTGCTAAAAAATATGCCTATCGTGTTGCAACATGCAGGTTCACATGCAGACATTACAATATTTGCAACTACGTTTGTTTGTTTTTTAAATGCCCCACTGCCCTCCAAAAGTAGTTTACCAACAGTCAGACCAAAAAACCCAGTCTGTAGTATCTTCAGAGGAAGGAAGGATATGTAAAATATATGGTAGCTTGAGAGCCATTGTGGGGGCTATAGTGGGCAGAATGCTGGACTGACCAGGGTATCCTAGGTTTGAACCCCTGCTTGGGACACAATGCTTAATGAGTGATGTTCACTATTGCAGGCATGGAAAACCCTTTCATTCCAATGCGGGCTGCCAATAACAAGCCCTGCCTTACAAGAGCCCCACCCACTTTCTGAAAATTCAGCAGCTGACAGGGGATATATGGGCAGGTGCCATTGTGCCCAGGGTGCCACCTTGGAAAACCCTGTTTGCGAAATAGAACCCCAAAGATTGGGGAGGGGAGAAAGATTTCTTGCTACAGAGAGCATATTTAATGTAGAGACACCCTCTATTGTAAGTTGATTTTTTCCCCTTTGAGCAGAAAATGGTTTTGCAAAGGGGCAGTCATGACCAAAAGTTCCTGATCTGGACAGATTTTTCTATTAGCCCACACTAGGGAAGCCCAAAGGGAGACGCCTCACATCTATCAGTCTCTCACTGTGAAATGGGTGTTCATTAGGCTTGCCAGGCCCCGTAGCTTCACCAGAGGGAGCTTTCTAGGGCTGTGGCTGTAACGTGCGGTGTGCGTGGGCACCTGCGCAATGCACGTGCGCACCCCATGCGATGCACCCACATCACTTCCAGGTTTACCCAGAAGCAACATGGACTCTCTAGCAATCTCGGGCAAAACGCTATGGTTTCTATAGAGTTTTCTCTGAGATTGCCAGAGAGTCCGCGTCACTTTTGGGTTTACCCAAAAGTGAGCGTGCGCGCGTGTGTGTGCCCGCTGGCCATCAGCTGGCTAGCAGGCAGCCTGGTGGATTGGCGGGATTTTACCCGCCACCACCGGGCACTTGGCAACCCTAGTGTTCACGTAATTCAAGAATGTGGGGGAAAGCAAATGGGGAGGGGTGGCAGCTGAACAGAAGGAGCTGTGGGAATGCAGCATATGAATGTGCATCCATAAACTACCTCTGTACACAATCAAGGACATACACAAACAGTTTGAATTAAAATTGTCAGTGGTTTGATGGTGTTGATCCCAACTTGCAACTGAACCAAACTCCCTAGCTGGCTGGGCATTTCTGATTTTACCTTCACCTCCCTCTACTGTATGATAAACATCCGGGAGGGGGATGCACACCCCACATCCTCCAGAACAGTGCAAGCTGTTATGCCCTTAAGCAGACCAAGTTCCCCTCCTGGCTCAATTTTCTTCTTCCTTTTTTTGTCTTTAACTGACACGCACAGTGCCACCCTACTCAGCATTCCACCCATAAGGCTCTTCTGCATTAGAGGCCGGAGGATTTTCTCCCACTCCACATTGTCTTCTATGTGTCATGGAATGTGGCTGTAAGCAACCAAGGAAGGGTGCCTGTATGGTGTAGTGGTTAGGAGCATGGCGGGGTGGTTAAGAGCGATGGCCTCTAATTTGGTGAACCGGGTTTGATTCCCCACTCCTTCACATGAAGCCTGCTGGGTGACCTTGGGCCAGTCACAGTTCTCTCTGAACTCTCTCAGCCTCACCTACCTCGCAAGGTGTCTGTAGTGGGGAGAGGAAGGGAAGGCGATTGTAAGCCAGTTTGATTCTCCTTAAAAGGTAGAGAAAACCAGCGTATAAAAACCAACTCTTCTTCTTCCACAGATGTGTTGCAGCAGTGCATGCTCCGTGGTGGAAATTACCATCACATACCACTGTGCAGTTCTACATCCCCTTAAAAAAAAACCTGGGCTGTGCCATGGACAATTATTTCTGAACAGGATGGGAATCCCACCATGCGGTTTGAGGAAAGGGTGCTGCATTACCCAAGTGACAAGAGAGGTGAAATGATTTGGGGAGCAGGGCTTTGGGGAGAAGTGAGACAACTGAGGTGTGGCAAGGGAAAGCCAGGCAGAAAATAGCAGCATTCGAGGCAAGTGTTGACCAGCGCATGAACCAGAGTTTAGCTGTGTAGCGGGAAGGGTGTGGGGGGAGAAGCGAATAGATTTTCATGTCACACACAGGAGCAGTGATACGATTTGGCAAGGGAACTGACTAAAGGGAGCAAAAGAAGGGAAGAAATTGAACAGGACTGCAGTCACGCCATTTTCTAAATCACATCCCTTCAGCAGTCCAAAACCTTGTTTCTATCAATAGAGCTGTACTTCAACTTTGTAGATTTGGGCCACTGGGAGATGAAGGCAAAAAAACAGAAATAGAACAAGCATATCTCTGAATAAGAGTTTGCATCTTCTCGTTTTTCCCCTTTTGAGCTCATGCATTAAAAGCTTACATTGAATGAGTAGCTTAAAAAAAACCCCAGCACAAGGGCCATTGGAATTTATGTACCAAAATGAAAATACATAACCCTTTCAGTATTAATTTGCCATCTGTTGATTAAGATAAAAGTACCGCCGCTCTGGTTTAAAAGGTGGCTATTTCTACTTATATGGATGAAAGATAACACAAATCTCATCTCATTATTTCAATGGCCAGGTGAAGATATTCCTACTGGCAACAAAGTGTGAAACAAACACAGATGCTTGTAGTTATTTTTAATGGCCCTAGTTATGGGGTGTGTTTTATCGCCATTTGACACGAAATACCGTTCTCATGAAATACTGAACTATTATTGCCCCAATCAACTTATACAGGCACGTAGCGGTGAGATGCTGCAGGCATAGGTCTCTCCACTCAACATATACAAACTGCGGCTGTGGCTGCGGTTGTATGTTTGCACCAACACTACAGATGCGAATTTTCTGCCCCAAAGCATTTCTCATCTGCTCTAATCAAACCAATTAGAAGAAGAGTTGGTTTTTATATGCTGACTTTCTCTACCACTTAAGAAAGAATAAAACCAGATTACAATCTTCTTCCCTTCCCCTCCACACAACAGTTGCCCTGTGAGGTAGGTGGAGCTGAGAGAGCTCTTAAGAGAGCTGTGACTAGCCCAATGTCTCCCAGCTGGCTTCATGTGTAGGAGTGGGGAAACCAACCCGGTTCACCAGATTGGCATCCTCCGCTCATGTGGAGGAGTGGGGAATCAAACCCAGTTCTCTAGATTAGAGTCCACCACTCCAAAACACCGCTCTTAACCACTACACCACGCTGGCCCTCTACAATGCGCATTGTGCCTTCTTTGCAACACCTCTCCCACCTTCTGACTGGGATATAAGGACTTAGAGATCTTTATTTTGACTCGTATCTGATGAAGGGAGCTTTGACTCTTGAAAGCTCAACACCCTGAAAATCTTGTTGGTCTCTATGGAGCAACTGGACTTCTGCCTTATACCGGGGCTAAAACAAGTCAGGTGGATTGGAGGAAGAAAAAACAATAGCTTGCGGTGTGGACTTTTGGCCTTGGCCACAGCACACCTGGGAACTAAAACTAGAAGACCACAACAGCTTTTGTCAAGAGCAGCATCAACTGGGGGACGGGGGTAGATACAGGCCCAATTTGTTTCCAGACAGCAGTACTCATTCTGACATGAGCTCCTTCCCAGGTGGACAACCAGCAAGTTTACCTCTGTAAATGGATAACTTTTATTTATCAGTGCTATGAAATTCAGCTCTTTGCTTCAGATACAACCCAAACATTTCCCTGTAAAATGTGTTGGATATTATGACTCTTTCCACCAAGTCCTCCATCAGAGGAAGCCTTTCTTCATCAGAAGAAGTCATGAACACATGAAACTGCCTTTTACTGAATCAGACCCTTGGTCCATCAAAGTCAGTATTGTCTACTCAGACCAGCAGTGGCTCTCCAGGGTCTCAGGCAGAGGTCTTTCACATCACCTACTTGCCTAGTCCCTTTAACCGGAGATGCCGGGGATTGAACCTGGGACCTTATGAGCCACAGCCCCTCCCCATCCTGCACTGAGGGAAGACTTTCCCTCTGAAAGAAGGTTTAGCAGAAGGGAATAATAGGATCCAACTTAGTGGAAGGAATGTATAATCCAACCCACTGTATTTATATTTTCTGAGCCCTACTTCAAATTGGGATATGTTTTATGACTTCACAAAGCAACCCATTGATCCAAATCTGAACTTGGCTGAAGAATTTCCAGAAGAATTTCTATTTCCAAAAGGGTTAGTGCCAAAAAATAAATAAATAAATCATCAGGACTGTGTACACACCAATCTTACCAATGGTGCAGTGGTCCCCTTCCCATCCAGGGCTGCATTCGCACTTGCCGTCTTTGCACTGCCCATGTTCAGTGCAATGGGAATTACACATACGCTCCTCACAGGTCGGGCCTACCCAGCCTTCTTCACATTGGCACATGCCTCTTGCACAAACGCCATGGCTGCCACACTCCAGCGTGCAAAGCTCTGCAAGAAATTTTTTAAAAAGAGACAGGTTTCATTTTGAAAAGAACAAACTGAAAACAACAACGGCTAACTGCATTTTGATCCTATGCATATGCTTTCTTGAAAGAAAGTGCACTGTGGTCACTGGCTTAATCTCAAGAAAAGGGTATGTAGGAATGAAGCCATGCAGTCTTTTGAACCACACTGTATAAGAACACAAGAAGAGCCCTGACGGATCTGAACAGTGGTACATGTAGTCCAGCATCCTGTCTCACTAGGGTTGCCAATCTCCAGGTGGTGGCTGGAGATCTCCCACTATCACAACTGATCTCCAGGTGACAGAGATCAATTCCCCTGGAGAAAATGGCTGCTTTGGAAGCGGACTCTATGGCATTTTGCACCATTGAATTCCCTCCCCTCCCTAAACCCCACCCTCCTCAGGCTCCACCCCCCAAATCTCCAGGTATTTCCCAACCTGGAGCTGGCAACCCTACGTCTCACACAGTGGCCAACCAGTTCGTCTGGAGGTCCATCAACAGGGTATAGTGGCTGAGGCCTTCCCCTCATATTGTCTCCTGGCACTGGTATTCAAAGGTTTACTGCCTCTGAACATGGAGGATGACTTGTAAACCAACATATTAAGATAACAAGGCAGCAGAGAGGAATTCCTACTGAACATTGCTAATGGAGTCTAAAACTTCTTCCAAAACACAGTTGCTAGGGTTGCCAACCTCCAGGTGGTGGCTAGAGATCTCCTGCTTTTACAACTGATCTCTAGGTGACAGAGATCAGTTCACCAGGAGAAAATGGCTGCTTTGGAAGGTGGACTCTATGGCATTATACCCCATTGAAGCACCCCCCTTTCCCAAAATCCACCCTCCCCAGGCTCCACCCCCAAAATCTCCAGGTATTTCCAAAACCAGAGCTGGCAACTCTAACAGTTGCTCATTTATAAGAAAGCAACAGGTTATGGTGGCTAGTAACAGCTGAGATGCTTAGAAATGAATCCTCAAAGAACAGGTAAGGTCTATCATTTCATCCCATTTTCACAACTCTGCATAAACATGAAACACACACAGTCCACGGTAATCAAGACATAAAAAGTTAAATTCCTATTATTAACCCCAAAAGCAGTAACCCCCCACCCAAAAAAAAATCATAGTGGACCTTGGCTGCTACTGATTCAAATGCACCTTTTTAAATAACTATTTTATCAATAAAGGTCCAAAAGAAGGACTTCTTATCTCTTATCAGACTTTCTGTAAAGGCCATACCTGAGCACATACTGACCAAGATCTTCTACTTCCTCATATCCTCTCCCATTCAAAGTGGAAGAATGTGTTACAAACCCAAGACTGCTGCTGAAAAGGTAGCCCCATGTTGAACCTTCACAAATCTAGTTCAGTTAACCCTATGCCCTGATATTATCACAGTGTGCATTTTCCTTCATAAGAACACAAGAAAGGCCCTGCTGGATCAGACCAAGGCCCATCAAGTCCAGCAGTATGTTCACACAGTGGCCAACCAGGTGCCTCTAGGAAGCCACTAACAAGACGAGTGCAGCAGCACCATCCTGCCTGTGTTCCATCGCACCCAAAATAATAGGCATGCTCCTGATACTAGAGAGAATAGGTATGCAGCATGACTAGTATCCATTCTAACTAACAGCCATGAATACATCCTCCATGAATATGTCCACTCCCCTCTTAAAGCCCTCCAAGCTGGCAGCCAGCTTCCTCCCCTTAATGTCACTGGCTACCACTGGCGGAGACAAGTGAAACACGCACTGATGATGTATTAGTTACAGGTAGGGTTGTTAACCTCCAAGTGGTGGCTGAAAATCTCCCGCTGTTACAACTGATCTCCAGGCAACAGAGATCAGTTAACCTGGAGGAAAGGGCCGCTTTGGAAGGTGGACTCTATGACATTATACTCAATTGAAGTCCCTCCCCTCTCCAAACCCTGCCCTCCCCAGGCTCCACCCTCAAAGTCTCCAGGTATTTCCCAACTCAGATTTGGCAACCCCAGTTACAGGAGAACTTTCCAGTGCTTGGATCAGGAAGGCAAATCATGAGCAACAGCAGAGAATGCTCAGAAAATAAAAGATTCATAATGATGGAGTCTTCCCCAATCCTCCCCAGCACCAACCAGCTAGGAAAACTGAAGGATCTCTTCTTGCTTCCCCCTACTTCCCCCCCCCCCAGCACACTGAACAGTATATCATCAATGTCTAAAACACCGGGAGCATCGTGAAACGCAGTCACCAGGATGTATGACGTTACATTAAATGCTCTTCCTTATTCCTATCTAGTCAGCTAGCCGGTATTACCATGACAGCAGCCATAGCAAGGTAATTGGTCATGGTGGCGGAAAGGAGGAATTCTTTTCTGTCTTGGATATGCAACATACAACTCAAGCTCACACTGAAAAAAGGGCATTATGAACAACCCAAGTTCACATTCCGGGAATACAGCCTTTGGTGGAATTACTAATCAGGACGTAGGGCAAGATGAAAGGGAAAAAGGAACTCAGGGCAGGCCTGCTGTTTTCAAGGGCAGCCTCGTGTTCTGTGTTTTGCATGCACTTTATTGAAAACACTCTGCTAGCAACTCTGCAGGTAAGGACTGAAAGAAGCAGTTCTCTCAGAGATGCACTTTGGCTTGAAGAAGCATTTCTCCATCACATACCTCTGTTGAAATGAATATAGCCAAGGACCAAACCTACTGACATTAATGGCCACTTCATCATCCTGTATTTTGGAATTGTGTGATCTATTTTTATCTCGAGTTGCTGATAAATTGAAAGATTTTTTTTTAAAGGACCAAAGAGAATCTGACATGTAAGATCAAATTCTCCTCTCTCAGCATAAACCTTGCATTTAAATTCTTGCATAATTTAGGTAGTGGTCCTTCTTCCATCCTAGTGATATCGAGCCTGTCATTCAAAACACAAATCCATACATTCATTGCAACAAAAGCTCACCCAATTTGTCCAAAAATTAAGGATGTTTGGAAGAACTCATATCTCAGTGATATGTTTAAAAATCTACTGGGTTAGAAACATATTCTATTTTGGCCCCAATTCTATTTTAGCATTTATTTTGAAAAGTTACTACTTTCTCCCTATGGAGCTAGATCATGATAGGTAGCCGTGTTAGTCTGTCTGTAGAAGTAGAAAAGTGAGTATCTGAAGAAGTGAGCTGTGTCTCACGAAACCTCATACCTTGCCAGAAATTTTGTTAGTCTTTAAGGTGCTACTGGACTCTTGCTCTTTTCTACTACTTCCCCCCTGTATATTTCCCTAAAAAATTGCTGAACTTTACAAAGGAAAGCCCTCCTGGGTCAAATCAAAGACATATCTTTTCTAGCACCCTGGTTCCCAAAGTAGCCAACCAGATGCCCCAGGGAAATCCACAAGCAGAGCATGAAGACCACCTAGGGTTGCCAACCTCCAGGTGGTAGCTGGAGATCGCCTGGAATTACAACTGACCTCCAGGTGACAGATACCAGTTCACCTGGAGAAAATGGCCACTATGGTAAGTGGACTCTATGGCATTATACCCCACTGAAGTCCCTCCTTTCCTCAGGCTCCACCCCCCAAATCTCTAGGTATTATCTAACCCAGAGTTGGAAACTGGCAACCACCTTCCCCTGTTGCTGCCCCCAAGAATACACTGAGCCATCAATAATTACAGCTGTTGAGAGATTTATCCTCTATGAAATTGCTTAATCCCTTTTTAAAATCATCTGCCCATCAACTTAACTGGGCAACCCTATGTACTGGTATTGTCCGAAAGGGAGAAAAAAGTTCTCTCTATCCTTGGCCTTTCCTTGTAGGGAAGATCCCTGGATCATTTTGGTGGCTTTTTTTTCTGCACCTTTTCCAATCACCTCTGTCAAAGCAGCAGTATTGACAGCAGAGAAGGTCAGCTGATGCTAAAGAGGACAGCTACAGCACTTTCATTAGCTGAAAAACACTCCAATTTATGTTGGCCAGTGGCAGCCCAAACCACATCTGGTCTTGCCCCAGAACCTCCAAACATGCTCAGAAATTAGGCCTCCCAGTTAAACGCTAAAACCGTCTTTGTTTTCTCACTCAGAAAACATACTCACGACAACAATGCCTTCCACATGCCTTATTTACTGAAGTATTTCTATGCTGCTTTTCTCCCCAAAGGTACCCGGAAAAGGCTTACAGGACGTTCTTGATTACAAAACTGTTTAAACAAATAAGAAAAAGAAAGCACAAATGTATATGGGGTGGCAGCAGTCCACCAAGCTGCTAGCCACAGGCCACAGGCTTCAAACCACCAGCTAAGAGACAAACTCATGCCTCTTCCTATGTGAATAGAGCAAATTCACCACATACATATTGGTTATCAGGAAGTGCATGTTCTTATTAGTTTGCAAGGGATACTAAACATTGTTACCTCCTATAACAGTTTTCCTCTTTCTAAAACTAAACCAGGAAATACTTCTCTGGCAACCTTAGCCGGAGAACTGGGGCGGGGGGAGAGAGCAAATTCTTACATCAACCTGGGTTTTATTGATTAACTGGGCAGTAGAAGATACATCAGTACATATAATTAGCTAAGTCTTTGCTATCTACACTAATGCATTTGAGTATAGATGCAGATGCAATCATCCTGGGTCCTTTGAGAAAGATAGGTCGGAGTACAGAAAGTCTAGCGAAGTACCTTCTGAGGCTTGTTCCTTTAATAAAGTGACTGCATTAGAGTTGCTATCTGTGGGTTGGGAAATTCCTGGAGGTTTGAGGGGTGGAGCCTGGGGAGGGCAGGGTGAGGGGAGGGACCTCAGCAGGGTATAATGCCATAGAGTCCACCCTCCAAAGCAGCCATTTCTCCAGGGGAACTGATCTTGGTCATCTGGAGATCAACTATTATAGCGTGAGATCTCCAGGTGCCACTTGGAGGTTTGCCCCCCTGCTTTGCAGAAAGAGGCCTTGTATGTAGCTGATCCGAGGACTCTACAGCAAGGTCAACACTAAATAGATAGGGTTGCCGGGTATGGCCTGGCAACCAGCAGGAGATGGGGCAGGGACTTGGGGAGCTACCGTCAAAAACATTATGATGTCACTTCCAGGGAAAACTTGAAAAAGAAATCAATCCTCTCCACAGAGTTTCTGGTGATTTTCTAGAAAGCCCACAAGCAAGACAACTGCAGCAGCATTATCCTGCCTGTGTTTCACAGTACCTTATGTAATGGGCTTGATCCTCTGATACTGGAGAGAATAGGTATGCATCATGTCTAGTATTCTTTTGATTAGTAGCCATGGATAGCCCTAACCTCCATGAACATGTCCACTCCTCTCTAAAAGTCTTCCACGTTGGCAGCCATCACCACACCCAGGGGCAGGGAGTTCCACAATTTAACTATGCATTGTATGAAGAAATACTTCCTTTTATCTGTTTTGAATCTCTCACCCTCCAGCTTCAGCAGATGAGAAAATCTCCTCCCTGTCCACTGTTTCCATACTATGCATAATTTTATAGACCTCTATCATGTCTCCCCTTAACCACCTTCTTTCCAAGCTCAACAGCCCTAAGCGTTTTAACCTCTCCTCATAGGGCAGTTGCTCTAGTCCTCTGATCATTCTCACCAGAGAAATCAGGGCCCCCAGAAGGAAAATGGTACCTGCATCCGGGAATTCACACATTCACAGTAGTTGGAAGGTAGACACCGTACTGTACTCTCGATGGTACCATCAAGGGGAGAGATGGAAAGAAGGAAAAGGAGGATGGGGGGGGGAGTGGTAGCTCCTTTCTGGCCTCCAGGAAAAAGACACACAGGCAAGAGGAGGCTTCTCTTGCCTTTTTGGCATCCCTTTTTGGAGAGCCAGTGTGGTGTAGTGGTTAAGAGTGGTGGTTTGGAGTGGTGGACTTTAATCTGGAGAACCAGGTTGGTTTCCCCACTCCTACACACGAAGCCAGCTGGGTGACCTTGGGCTAGTCTCAGTTCTCTCAGAACTGTCTCAGCTCCACCTACCTCACAGGGTGTCTGTTGTGGGGAGAGGAAGGGAAGGAGATTGTAAACTGGTTTGATTCTCCCTTAAGTGGTAGAGAAAGTCGGCATAGAAAAACCAGCTCTTCTTCTTCACCCCTCAAAATCTGGCACCGTAAGCAATCACTGACCACTGGGCCAGCCCTGACTGCAGGGAAAGTGGTAGATGAGAGGGGAAGCAAGAAAGCAGTAAAAGGGAAGCTGCAGAGGCTACGAATGGGAGTGGAGGCGAAGACAACTCAGGGAGGAGGGCCAGCTGGGGGTGGGTGAAATTTCACCCCACCTCACATGCAGGACCCTTGCATGTACGATCAGAGAGTTAATGCCTAAATTTGTTTGTTTTCCTTTTTCTGTCCGCTTTCCTTTTTGTGTTGTGTATCCCATTGTAGGAGTTATTTTCAACTGTAAATTGCCTAGAATGCTATGACAGAAAGGTGTTCTATAAATGTATCAAATATGTAAAAACAAACAAAAAGGTGTTGTAGATGAATCTGAATTTAATATCAGCCTGGTTTGTTTTGTTTTATTACATGCTTATTGTTTCACCGACTTTTTATTGTCTCAATTGATTTTGTTTTAGTTGTGATCTGCTTCAAGCAGGTCTAGAGAGGGGGCATACAAAGTTCATGAATGAACAAATAAATAAATAAATGTTGAGTGGTTGCCTTTATGATTAGCTCAACATAACCTGTAGCTGACTTGAGAGCGATATAACTCAGTTGCATTCAGAATTCTATCCAGCCAGAATTTGGAACTGTTGTCATTAAGTCCTGTTGTACGGGCATATATTCTGTATGATTCATCAAGAAACAAAACTGCAGTGTAACTTGAAAAATTGACTTAGGCACTTCTGTGATACTGTAACAAATGGCTGATCTTTGCTTTATTTCCTGTTTTCTGAATAAAGCTTGCTGAATAAAGCTGACCAAGATTTATTTATAACATCTGATATGTTCATCCTGATGTGCATACATCTGTTTATCTTCTAGAGAGAGAATCTGCTGTTGTGTTGGCAGATCAGGGCCCTGGACTGCTACAGCCCATTCCTGAGCTTGGGGGCCAAATGGGCTTAGGAGGCGTCGTGACCCCTACGCCAGCATCTGTGCCACTTACGCCGTGCAAAATGGCATGGATGCTGGCGCAGTGCCACTTGCGCTGGCTTCCCTGGAAGGCCGCAGCAGAGCGGCCCTTGGATGCTGGCTCGGCCCCCGCAACAGTGGTGCTGCGCCAGCTTTTTGTTGGTGCAGCATCCCTGTTTTCAGTGGGGCTTTCCCCCTTTTTTCTCATTTTTATTTTTAAAATGCCTTTTTTAGCCTTAAAGCAGCCGAGAATCCTCATTGGAGGCGCCGTGGCACTGCCACGGCCATGCTGTCCCTGGCCACTTCAGCTCTCTGGAATGAGCTGTAAGTGAATGAGCCTTTTTTGGATCCCCCGTCAAGTCACTGGATCCAGTGTATTTCAGTAATATGTACAAGAGAACTCAGTATTATTGTTCCTATTTCTAAGGGAAATGCATTAAGTAATTATAGCCTGATTATATAATTTCTTGGACATGGTATCTTAATTATATTATAGATATTTAGCAAATGAATTATAAGCTTGGGTGATTAAAGACCAGATGCTGGCACAAGACCAGGCTGGTTTCAGAGCTGCAAGACATATTAGTATTTTGAGCAATATTTTGTTCTGGACCATCTGATCTTTGGTTATACAAAAGGGTTCCCTGCTACCCTGCACAATAAATCTGTATGCAAGAGTTGTAGTTTTAAAGGTGGCTTTCCATTTGTTAGATATCCATTGATTATGGCTAAAATTATTGCATAAAATACTGAAAGGTGATTTCTACTTTTCATTAAATGTTAATTTACTGCCACAAATACGAGGGCTGTGAGGGTAATTTAAGACTGTCAACTGTGCAACCCCCCTATCAACAAAGAGTGTGTCCTGGTCCAGGAATATTGTAAATTGGCACTCCTTTAACTCCATAGTTAAATCGTGGAACTCCCTACCCCAGGACATGGTGATGGCTGACAACCTGGAAGGCTTGAAGAGGGGAGTGGACATGTTCATAGATGATAGGGCTATTCATGGCTACTAGTAAAAATGAATACTAGTCGTGATGCATACCTATTCTCTCCAGTAACAGAGGAGCATGCCTGGAACACAGGCAGGATAGTGCTGCTGCAGTCGTCTTGTTTGTGGACTTCCTAGAGGCACCTGGTTGGCCACTGTGTGAACAGACTGCTGGACTTGATGGGCCTTGGCCTGATACAGCATTGCTTTTCTTATATTATGTCCTTTAATTTGCATGTGAAAAACATCACAATTTTAGGAATTTCTCTGTGTCAGTTTTAACGTGCAAGAAAGATGTGGTATTCGTCTCTCATTCACAGATCAGTCTTAGCATAATTTATGACGACCAGGTTTTTTTTAAATAACACAACTTCAAAAAACCCTTAATTAAATTTATAAGATGACGACTGTCATTATTGGTGGGCATCCTCCTAGTCATAAGTGGTACCTTGGTGATTACCTCTGCTGAACAAATCAACCCTTTAAAACATCATGGGATTCCTTTCTCTGGAAATCATTCATGGTCCACTTACTAGCTGGCCATTAAACTTTAAATTTCAAGGTCTGTTAAGGCTCTACTGCACTTTATGCTCAGTAGGGGTGGCAATTTAATCCCTTCTGCTGTTAAATTATTTCCAGCTAAAATAATGGCGCAAGTAAAATATGGGGATGGATTATGGGGTCTCTTAAACTTCAGCCAAATGCAGGTTCTGCAGAATGGTTTTCTGAGAGTGCTTTTACATCTTGCATCTAATCTAATACTCCACCTTTAGGCTCAGGAGCACATGGGGGAGGGCAATATCTATTTTAGCAAAGTTCATAAAGCTTTAAGTCATCAGTAGCACAAAATTCTGAAAAAGAGACACTGTAGAGTAAAAAAAAATAAAGACAAACAACTGCGCTTTTAAAGGAAGTGGGACAGAAAAAAATTGAGGTTTGTGGAATCTTCAGTGCTGTGGCTCAGTGGTACAGCCTCTGCTTGGCATGCAGAAAGTCCCAGGTTCAATCCCTGGTATCTTCAGTTAAAGGGACCAGGCAAGTAGGTGATGTGAAAGACCTCTGCCTGAGACCCTGGAGAGCTGCTGCAGGTCTGAGTACACAATACTGACTTTGATGGACCAAGGGTCTGATTCAGTAGAAGGCAGCTTCATGTGTTCATGTATTTAATGCTGCTCCTGAGGTAATTGGATTGGGGGTAGATTGATACTGGGGCAATGAGTGGGGGAGTATGTAACTCTTCCACCACACTAAATGAGTTTCCTTGAGCTGCTATTAACTGCAGTAATGAAAAAAGACAGGTATAATACAAGTAACCTTATAATGGGGGGGGGGGAGTTGTAAATGGCAGCTGCTTAATTCTTGGGCTCCTCAAATGGGCTCTTCTTAATTAGCTACAACAAATGATTGTGAGCTCAGGCAAAGTGATTAACAGCGGATGGCATCTATCGTACTATCTGCCTTACTCCAAGCTATGTGGCAACAGCTCCTATGAGGACAACAAAGATGACAGAAAGGTTCTCGTAGGTTATCCGGGCTGTGTAACCGTGGTCTTGGTATTTTCTTTCCTGACGTTTCGCCAGCAGCTGTGGCCGGCATCTTCAGAGGAGTAACACTGAAGGACAGTGTCTCTCAGTGTCCAGTGTGTAGGAAGACAACAAAACGCATCGGGACAACAAAACGCAGCATACAAACAAGGATAAAAGAACATGAAAGATACTGCAGACTGGGCCAACCTGAGAAATCAGCAGTGGCTGAACATGGACTGACCCAAACGGGACACAGGGTCTTATTCCAAGACACTGAAAGACTGGACAATTCTACCAACTATTTTGTCAGATTGCACAGAGAAGCCATTGAAATTCATAAACATCAGCACAACTTTAACAGAAAAGAAGAGAGTTTAAGAATGAATAAGGCTTGGCTTCCTGTCTTGAAAACCTCCAGACTAACAAAGACTACAGTCCACAATAGCCATGCAGATTAGCTTTGGATTTCACACATTAACAGATCACTTCAGGATACAATGGTTCCATATTAACATACCACACCCTCATTAGCACATAATCTTGATTCTTACAGGACAATGATTAGCACATTACCTTTGATACTTTTTGCTGGACAATGATTCAGCTCAAACCCAACCCCTTTCTGACTATATATTACTCTTCCTACACACTTGACACTGAGAGACACCGTCCTTCAGCATTACTCCTCTGAAGATGCCGGCCACAGCTGCTGGCGAAACGTCAGGAAAGAAAATACCAAGACCACGGTCACACAGCCTGGATAACCTACGAGAACCAATGAACTCTGACCGTGAAAGCCTTCGACAATATTATGACAGAAAGGCATTGGTCTCACTGTGAGCCCCCGGTAAGGCTGGGTACCTTTGAGAGCCTGATGCATCTGGAGCTGCTCAGTATATTGACTTATTTTTTTATCTAGTCCACTTCATTGGGAAGAGTTCCGGGACCCTGAAAGGTGGGGGAAGAGGAGAAGCTAATCGCAGTAGAAGAAGAGTTGGTTTTCATACCTCGCTTTTTCTCTACCTTTAAGGAGACTCAAAGCGCCTTACAGTTGCCTTCCCCTCCCTACAACAAACATCTTGTGAAGTAGGCGGGGCTGAGAGAGTTCAAAGAGAACTGTGACTAGCCCAAGGTCACCCAGCAGGTTGCATGTGGAGGAGTGCGGAAACAAATCTAGTTCACCAGATGAGAGTCCCTCGTTCATGTGGAGGAGTGGGGAATCAAACCCAGATTAGAGTCCACCGCTCTTAACCACTACACCATGCTAGCTCTCTACAGAACTACAGAATAACTACAGAACAAATGCCCCTAACATCTGGACAATACATCTAGTTTTCTGTTCCTCAAAATGAATCTGAGGGTGCATTAATTCTTCCCCTGGCCCAATCCACGTCTCATCTGTCCCAGTATATATCAGGGGATCTGATCAAACCCTAATAAATTGTGTAGTTGGTCCTTAAATGGGTCACTATTTCAGATTTGTGCCTGTGATTCAACAGGACGTGGTAAGGCAGAGAAGTTAAAATTATCTCAGCAACAGACGCCAGTGAGAGGAAAGCTCCAAACAACCGATACCAGCAGAGAGGGTTTGGGGACTGACAGACGGTTTTGTCTGTTGAGGGATGGAGCAAAGAGTATGTTTAAGGGTTAGCTTGACAGGGGAGTGATTTGAAGGACAGCATGGGGAACCGATTATTAATTTAATCACATTACAATGGAGCCAGGAGGGTGTTTTTGAAATTACAGCTGGGTGCTGAGGATTACTTGCAACATTTTACCAGCGTGTATCATAATATTTTTTTAAAAAAACCATCTGGGAAAGGCCCCTCTCCTTTGGCAAGTACTGCTTAAAACTGACATCCCACATTTTCCTGTTAACAATTCATAATTACCTCAGCAGGCACAATTTTAAATTAAACTTCATTCTTGTTCAGTTTTAAAAAGCAAACCTTCTTGTCTAGCCCAGTTTGCCTCATTCCTCAGTTACCATCCCAGGCTTGAGTGGGTTGTATAGTCAGGCTGAGATTTTATCTCTGCTGGGATTCTCCACTCCAGTGGGGAAAGCGGGACGTGGCAGGAATCCTTGCGGTGGTGCCACGGCCACGGCCCTCAGTTTGCAAGACCTGTGCAAGGCTGTTAATGTTAGGATGTTTTGGAGGTCATTCATTCACAAGGTTGCCATTGGTCTGAAGTGACTTGACAGCACATGACACACAGAGTAGACAATATCCTCAAAGGACAAAGCTGTGGAGCTGCTTCCTGTATACATTCTGCTAAAAAAAAAAGTCCAAGTAGGGTAGAATTTTCTCCCAGATTACTAGCTAAGAAATCTGAGGAACTTGGCTGCATGAATTATACTTCTCTGGTCGACAAAATTCAAACTGGGAAGAACTATTAGTAATAGACTATCCTTATCTTCTATGCTAAACTTTTTTTTTTAAAAGTGGAAAATACTAATGGATTATATTTGGAGAACTAAGAAACTCAGAACTGCTCTGGCAACTTTGAAAAAAAAGTGTCCTAATATACTGTATGATTATGCTTCACACTTAAAATGTTTAGCTTAATGGATTCACTCAGGGGTATTTTTCACGGAGATTTGCTGCTGTTTCGACGCTGATTTGCGTTGGAGTCAAATTTTGGTTATTCACTGCAGATCCGTATTTTCCCCCACTGAGCAAAATAAGCCGCGTTAAAGGAGAGGCAATCCAAACCACTTTTGAGACGATTTTTCCTGTGGACGCGTGTTTTGTTGCTCGGATGCCCGTGAACAAATGTTTGCTTCGCTCCCCGGGACGTCTCCTTTCTCCTCCCCCAAGAACGGTGATTGGCTGGGGGAGTTTCGCGCTCGGACAAGAATACCGCCCCTTTGGCTGCCTGCCTGCCTGCCTGCCTAGAATCCTGGCGCTTCTCTACCTCCGTCCCCGCACGCCTTCCCCGCCCCTAGCCCGGGATGGGTCTTGGAGCTGGGCCCACACCTCCAAGCCCAGGGGGACATCGGACGGAGCCCAGGGGGACGTCGGACGGACGGCTCCAGGGGGAGACCGGCGGGGCCACGCCATGTGCTCCTCGCGAGCTGGGGGTGGTGGTGGTGGCAACTCGGTCTAGGGCAGCTGGACCCGTGGGGGGGATGTTCAAGGGAAGGGGCTGTTGGCCCCTCTGCCCCAGAGGGGAGGGGGGATTTTTGAGAAATCGGATGGGAAAAATGTGCATCCTGAGAGCGGAAAACCCAAGGCAAAACTCCCTCCCATCACTCTTCTGAAGAGGGGCGGCCAGCCTGCTCTTATCCCCCTCCTCGCTCTCGATGCACTGTGGCTGGATCATGGCCAGCGCGCAATCCAGGGGCCTTCTTTCCTCTCCCCCCCCGCCATGCACACTGGCTGGATTGGGGCTGGTGCACAAGCTGGGAGCCCTCCTGTCTCTCACGATGCAATGTGGCCGGATCATGGCCGGCGTGCAAGCCAGGGGCCTTTCCTCTCCCCCCCTTGCCATGTACACTGGCTGGATCGGGGCTGGCACGCAAGCTAGGAGCCCTCCTGTCTCTCACGATGCAATGTGGCCGGATCATGGCCGGCGTGCAAGCCAGGGGCCTTCTTTCCTCTCCCCCCCGCCATTCCCACTTTCAGCTAAACACTTCTCTGGGCACATGGATGCAATTCTGCCTCCCCAATCCTGTCTATCATTAAAGGGCAATGGGTTCCACACCTATAGAAAATAGAGGGAAGCTTTGAAGAAAGCGCTACCTTGCCCCCCCACCCAATTTGGAATCTGACTGTTCCAAAAGAAGAACAGAGCGAGGGTGGAAGAGAAATGGAGGAGACCAGAGGGACTGGTGCTTGTTTTTTGCGCTGGGGCTGGTGAACCGCACGAGGTAATCTGCTGGGGGGAGTTGGGGCGGGGCTGGGGGCAGGCATAAACAATGAGCCTGTTGGAAGGGGAGGCCTCCTGCAAAAGGGACAGACCAAACCGTTGTCAAATACAACGTGCTTTGTTCCCATGAAAAACCAAAACTACATCAAGATTGACAGGGATAAATCGCGGCCATGAAAAAAACATTTAAATCGTGGTTTTTTTTTAGTCCGTGGCAAAACAGAAGCAAAATCTACCGTGAAAAATGCCACTCAGAATCTGATTGCATTTGGTACTCTATTAAACAAAAATGCTTTACAATCTACTTAAGTAACTGCCTCAGTACTATTTACAAAGATAATATCACTTCTTAAACCCAATCCTGGTATTTACGCAATTCAGTAGATTAGGGACAAACTTAATGTATTGTGTCTTATTCTATTTCTAAATTTACTTCTCACCCCACAATCTCACTAAATTTAGCACAGTGATTACAAATGGTCAGTGTTGCCTTCTCCAATGGTTCTAATTTTTTCAGTCAAATAAATTTGTGGTCACTTAGTTGAGGGAAAATCCAAGAACAAAATCCATCTTTAGTATCCCTATTGTTAAAAATGGGCAAGATGGAAGGTCATAAAAAGATGAAAATGTTACATTTGGCTGTCCCCTTCTATCATTGTCTTTCTTCACTGTGTGAAGACTTTTCCTTTTTGTTTAGCGTTCCCGTACTGAATCTCACTGATCTTCATTCCCACTACGTGTTTTATTTAAAAGAAAAAATTATAAATAAAAATAAATACACAATATTTATTGTAGAGCACAAACCTATTGGTCCTTTATTATAGCTTATCTAAAAAAAGGCTTTGATATAGATTTCCCCTTTTCTGCCGAGTTCATGCTACTAAGCTACACAGCCGTTTTTCCAAAAGACAAACGACATCTAATTGCACATCTGCTGACAGCTGCTAGACTAATATTTGCAAAGTACTGCAAATCAGACACAACTCCTACAGCTGACAAGTGGATTCTGAAATGGGCAGCCCATTCCTGAAGGGGGTGGGGTGGATCCTGAAGGGGTGGCATAGCTGAGCTGTTCCCGGCCACCACAGAAGCAAAAAAAGCCTTTTAAAAAGGTTTACAATTAAAGAAAGGGGAAAATACCCCATAGCGAGCAGCGAGGCTGCACCACTGAAAAAGGTGGCATAGCCCCGCTGCTGCTCAAGGCTGCTTCACCACCAGGAACACCCTGGGAACACCTCCCCCACGGCCTATTCTTTCCGGGAAAGCCATGCTGGCGTGGCTGTGCTGGTGGCAGGGGCTGGCAGGCCTGGATAGCAGCATGTTTGCCCCGCGCTGGCATAAGTGACACCTTATTCTGTGACACGGCACCTACACTGGCGTGGGGTCACGTCGGCTCCTAAGGAGCTTTGTGCCCCCCTTCAGGAATGGGCTCAAAGGAAATGTTTCTCCTAATCAAACTGACAAATTTAAAGAAAGGATATAATGTGTGACAATTGCAAAGAATTTGGGAATTTTTTTGTAGAAATACAGTCTCTATGCCTAAGTATACGTTTTCCTGCAAAATTATAAAATTATAAAATATTTGTTTTTAATAGATATAGATATAAATTTCTAAGCTTTTAATATTGTAATATTACTGCCTTGGGGGCCATAAATTAGGTGGAAAGACCATTTAATACATTTAAAATACAACAAAGTGTCAAAGATTCATTCTGAGGTGAAATATACATCAAGGGTCCAATACCTTCTCCTTGAATCCACATGATTTTTTAACCAATTACCTTATAACTGGCATCAAACTTCTTACTGCAAGATTTATCACTGCAAATTATTATTTAAATCAGAGATGTAATTGGCCTTGAGCCAACCTTCGTATTTGGGGGGAGCTGTTTGATTGTCTAGTGGTGTTAATAAAAAAAATAGTACAGGCTATAGTACATGCCATTGGACTGATAACTAAGCATGAATTAGATTTTGTTCCATAAAAAAAAAAGGTAAAAGTCCCCTGTGCAAGCACCGGGTCATTCCTGACCCATGGGGTGACGTCACATCCCGACGTTTCCAAGGCAGACTTTTGTTTTGCGGGGTGGTTTGCCAGTGCCTTCCCCAGTCATCTTCCCTTTACCCCCAGCAAGCTGGGTACTCATTTGACCAACCTCGGAAGGATGGAAGGCTGAGTCAACCTTGAGCCGGCTGCCTGAAACCAACTTCCGTTGGGATCGAACTCAGGTCATGAGCAAAGCTTTGGACTGCAGTACTGCAGCTTACCACTCTGCGCCACGGGGCTCCTTACAGACAGAACGACAACTCAAAACAAGTATTATAAAAAAATCTGAATTCTTTTGACTGTATAAAAAACCTTAATTGCCAAGTACTGGTTATGAGCAGAAGTACCTTCTCTTGCAAAATGGCTAATTTACACCTACGCTGGGGAAGGGAAAACATGCCAGCATCCAGGTGCCACCAGCCCCTGCTGCCAGCACAGCCACGTCAGCAGGGCTTTCTCAGAAGGGAATGCCCATGCCGGTGTGTGTGAGGGGGGGGGCGTTCCCAGGGGTGGAGCTGCCTTTTGGCGGCTTCTACAGCCCTTTCACTCCAGGAACACCCCCTTGAGCAGCAGTGGGGCTGCACCACCTTTTTGGGTGATGCAGCCTCGCTGTTTTCAATGGGGCATTTCCCCCATTCCCCCCTTTTTTAATTTTAAAAACTGCTTTTTTAGGTTCCGCAGTGGCCAGGAAGCCTCTGAGGAGATGGCACGGCTCCAGCGCTGCCTGGAATATAGCTCTGATGGCCAAATTATCTCAATTGGTTCATTTGAGACATAATAAGGAACAATGGAAAACCATTTTTAAACGTACGGTCTCATTTTCTGAATTGTATTAACTTTTGAAACAACATGAATATGTAGATCTTTGCTATTTGTTTACTAGTGTTATGGTATATAGACATTAAATACTGCACATCTTTCAATTTCCCTCCAATTTTCTATGCTTGCTTTCTGGGAAAAATAAAGAGGAAAAGCAGAGGTTTTCCCACTGCTTCATAATTTTTGGAAAAGCTATGTCTCTACTGATGATTGATTGGCGGGCACCAATTGTAGACAGCGAGGACAAGTTTTATAGAGTAAACCAATTAGGGCAAGCTGCCCCGAGTGTTATAAATAAAATAAAGTCAATATGACAAGAATAGCTTCATTCTGCAATTCAAGTTCATTTTCAGTACTAAACAGGAGGCACAAATTGGCCTTTCTTACTCTGCAGTTAACCTGCCAGACATGTATTTATGGCAATACTCTAAGTGCAATCTAAAATAATGTCTGTTTTGATTTAAAGGACAAGTTTTACAGATCCAACTCCCCCCCCCCCCCAGTTTCTTAATGACATTTTAATATTTGTACCGGCAAAATAGCTATTGTACATATGAACATTATTTTTTTAATGTTGAACCAAAATTCTTTATTGAACTTTTTTTTTTTTTTACTATGAAGAAACAAATAAAATAAAAATAGAATGATGCAGTAACACAAAAGTTGCTGTCAGCGATGCAATTTTACACCATATGTTGTTTTCTTTTCAGGAATCATATATAGCAATTCTCCTTAGCATAATGTTCTTTATTTAGCTGCAATGAACATATATTAATAGAACAGGCTGTAATTAAATGGCAGTAGTACATTATAGTTTGGAGGTCCTCCTAGGTCCAGTTTTGCTTCTGGAATCTCACCAAGTGACCGTGACCAGCGAATTGTGTCAACTAATGGGGGGGGGGGGAGGAGGACACGGTCACCATTATTCCTGGCTTGGTGACTTTTAGATCAGATTTTATGGGTTGTTCTTTTATTTTTTTTAATAAAGATTTTATTCGTTTTTAAGAGGGGTACAGAAAAAAAAACTCCAATTGCTACTTCTGGGCGATTGTCATTTAATGAGAGAGCCAGTGTGGCGTAGCGGTTAAAGTGTTGGACTAGGATCTGGGACACCCAGGTTTGAATCCCCATTCTGTCATGGAAGCTGGCTGGATGACCTTGGGCCAATTACATACTCTCAACCTAACCTACCTCACAAGGTTGCTGTGAGAATAAAATGGAGGAGAGGAAACTTCCAGCAGAAGGACTCCTGTCAATGGGAGGTTTGTGTCTTAGCTGAATGGCTCATTGGATCCAACCCCTTGAAAGCCTATAGGATTTCTAGACAAAATTCAGAATTCTTGTCTTGACTGTTAAAGCTTTGAATGGCTTGTGGCCAAAGTACCAGAGGAAACATCTACTCCTATACCAACCTTCCCACTCTATGAGATCTTCTAGCAAGGCCCTTCTCAAGATTCCATCTCTGGTAGATGAAAGTTTGGTAGTCACCAGTGGCCAAGTCCCCCCCACCCCCCCAAGCTATATAATGGTATACTAATTTTGTAAACATAAACAGCTATCTTTAAGCACAGGGTTTATATTTTAAAAGGTACCATGAATAAGTCTTGAAAATGCTCTGAAACAATGCAGTCTACGTATGTGTATTTGTGATTTTTGTCAACATAATACACCATTTTTATACAAAGAACAATAACAATGTACAATGTACAATGTGTGTGTGTGTGTGAGAGAGAGAGAGAGAGAGAATGGGGATTATTTAATCTAAAACGGTACCTGCTACCTGCAGGTTGCATACATACTTAATACATATAAAAAAATTGAGGAAAATCACACAGTACAGCTTTCATATGCCTCCACGTCCCTTCCATTTTCACTCAGAGTTTACGCTTTCAGAAAAATCATGTACATGTGGTACAGCCCTCTTTTGCAGAATGGCCACCTCCATGCAGATACAGATATTACAGGTAAGGTGCGGCCACCATCATGCAGATGCAGATGTTACAGGTACTCTGTGGCTGCCCCCATACAGGTACAGGTGTTATAGATACTGTGTGGCCACCACTGTCAGCAGCAGCCTCACATCCCCTTCTTCTCTTCCATGGTAATGCTTAGTACCACCAGCAGCAACCAATGAAGAGGAGCAGGGAGGAAAAACCTTCAATGCTTTTTTACATGTTGTGCCTTACTGGCCATTAACGGGAAGGTAGAGGAGACCAAGGGCAGCTGCTGGAGCTGGGACCTGCGCTGTGGCTGCAATGTCTAGTTCCATCCGTAGAGTAAGAACAGAAGGTAAGTGAAAGTACATTAATAGTGTAATCCTAAACAGAGATCTACCCTTTTAAGTCTATTTGAAGTCAATGGGTTTAGTAAGGTGTAACTCTGCTTACTGCTGCACTGTAAATGTTTCATATATTAAGTAATTGTTATTGAGAAGTGAGTGTGGTGTAGGGCTTAGAGTGTCAGACTAGGACCTGGGAGACCTTGAGCCAGTCACACACTCACAGCCTAACCTGTGTGTGTGTGTGTGTGTGTGTGTGCTATCAAGTCACAGCTGACTTACGGCAACCCCTGGTGCGGTTTTCAAGGCAAGAGACGTTCTAAGGTGGTTTGCCATTGCCTGCCTCCGCGTCACAACCCTGATGTTCCTTGGAAATTGCCTATCCAAATACCAGGGTCGAGCCTGCTGAGGTTCTGAGATCTGACGAGATCAGGGTTGCCTAGGTCTATCCAGTTCAGGGCCAGCCTAACCTACCTCACAGGATTGTTGTGGGGATATAGTGGAGGAAAGGAGCACGATGTAAGCTTCTTTGGGTCCCCATTAGGGAGAAAGACAGGGTATAAATGAAGTTAATAAATAAATAAATGAAAAATAGATATATAGAAAAGCAAATTCAGCTTTTCAAATAGCTGCTCTTAAGAATAATGAAGACTGTCCCTAACTGAGTAATGATTGTGCTCTTCTATTTTAGCAATTTGTCCCTCATTATATCCTCAGGGACACTTGTTTCATTTTCTACATATAGAACTTTTCAAAAATAAAGCATTTTTAAGGAAACAGAAATGAAGGCTCCTGGAATTTTTATTCTGAACATGAAAATCCATGGAATATACATTCAGCTGTGTCCTGTCCATATTTATTACTCATGCATTCTAAATTTGAATGCTCATTAATTCTATCACAATAAGACAAATATAGGCTTTGAAAAGTTCTTGGTTAGAAACATTTTTCTAAAAGGAGACAAATGAGTTGATTATTCCAGCACTAGTTTATTAACATTAAAAATTCACTTTGTTGACTTAGGTAATTAAATAAAGAATCCAAAGAGCTCTCTTAGGTATTTTCCCAATGATAAGTTTAACGTGCAATATATGAAAAATAAAATTAAAGCTAAATATTTTATCATTATATATGATAAGATCACAACAAATCGTGAGCATACCTCTGCCAGAGCATTTATTAAAACAGAGATATTTATTTTTACAATTAAATCTCAAATTTTACACAAACACACACACATAGAAATGATTTTATATATTTTTATATTTAGTAGAGAATCTGAGCCCACAAAAAAGTATATCTTTATATGTCATGTATATCACTTTTCTGTCCATTTTTAATAAATATTTTAAAATAATGATCAGGAAGATCAGGAAGCCTTAAGATGTAGGTCTGGGAAAATTTATCTACTTAGGTGTAATCATTTTAAAATATATATATAAAAAGTCTCTCTCACCTCTTTGGAGAGTGACACTATTAACATATATGAACTTTTCTTTCAACAACCCAATCCTATGTATGATGAATTGGAAATACATTCTATTGTACTGAATGAGGATTATTCCCAGGTAGGTATATATAGGACATATAAGTAAACTTAGCTTGAATTCAGTTCAAATTGAAAACCTGAGGGCACTATGGATTTTCAACTATCCCTATGTAAAGGGATCAGCACACGACTCCATGGGAGAGACTCCTGTTTTCCCTTTCCTTCCTTGGGGAAGGATGCACCAGCCCAAGTCAGGTCACTAACAGGATGGGAGACCCAAGCAGGCCTTCAGTACCCCCAGCCAGCGTTCCCTCTGGCTCAGTGCTTGAGCACCAAGGCAAAGGGAGATCAGGTTTCTGTTTAGCCTGATGCCAACCCCTCTGAAAGGGTTGCAGGCAATGGGCTGGATCCAGGCTAAACTGGCAAAGTGTAAGCCACCTTGAACCAAGGGGAAAGGCGGGATATATGGTTTCATTAATCAATAAATAATTTATGCTGACCCTCCCCACTTCCTGCTGCACTCATGTCATTCCTCAAGGTCCTCTATGGCCCATAAGCAGCATTTAATTGAGATCAGGGGCCGGGGCCGGGGAACGGGAAAGGGAGAGGCAGCGAAGGTCCATTGGACATTTTAGTCTGGATAAAACCCCATCTCCTTACGCTGGAAGTTTCAACGGAACCTTTCTTGCCTTTGTAACAGCTCTGTGCTAAGCAGCTGCAGTTGTCTTAACAATAAGGGACAGCTGTTTTGCAACGTGGCAAAGCCACTGATATGGACACGCACGCAGATACACTCTTTTTAATTTAGATTACTGTTATGCAGTGGAAAGAAGCGGCCCCACCCTTGGCTTTTGATCACTAATTTCCTGTGTCCTGTTTGATCCCAAGTTAAGCCATTTGCAACACCACCACATTCTAGACAAAGAGGTAGGCACTGGCAAACCACCTCTGTTAGTCTCTTGCCAAGAAAACCCCAAAAAAGGGGCCGCCATACGTCGGCTGTGACTTGACGGCACTTTACACACACACACACACACACACACACACGCACAATAATGTGTGGGAGAGCACTCATTTCCCAAGCAACCTCACTCAGATCAAATTCAAAGTCACCAAGCATCTATTTTAAAGATGAAGAAAAAGACTCCGTCAGGAGATCCTGTAGGGTTGTGGCCCTCTGGCGACGCTGGCAGACCACCGCTATGACCACTAGGCCGTGTTTAGCGAGTTGGCAAACTGCCGCTATACCATGCCCGGCCTTGGTGGGGCAGTCAGGTGATGGCTGGCAGACCACGTCACTGAAGACTGCCCCTCCTCTGTAGAGGGGGGGGTAGAACAATAGACAAAGGCTTGTATGACCTAGTTTGCTATCTCTGCCGCTACCATGGTTACTCACAACAGTTGCAACTTACAAGTTAGTATTTACTGCTTCCTATAAATAAAACGCAGCTCTGAGACCAGAGGTCTGTTTTCCTTGACACCGAGTCTTTGTCTTCACTCTCTCAATTCCCACATCTGGTGCCGCCGACGTGATTCGACGTGATTCACTGGGTCTCGCCTGCTTACCACGACTGGAAAAGGTTTACGCGTACTCTCAGCTCTTTGGCTCCCACGGCTCATCGGCCCCCTCGGCTTCGGCCCCCATTGGTAAGTATGGGTGAAACATTATCTTCAGAGCAGGTAAAGCATGCTGAAGAACTTTATCAATTGGTGAGACATAACGGGGACTCAGTGTCGACAGCAGACCTTAAGGATCTCCTACGGGAGATTGATTGTCAGTGTCCCTGGTATCCCCAGGAAGGCACTCTCAAACCAGGGGACTGGGAGCAGATAGGAAGGGACTTGAAGGGTGAGCCCCATGCACCAGTGCAATATATTCTTGCCTGGCAAAAGGTTTATAGAGCTGTCTGCGCTGGGACGCCAGCGGACAACATGCTCTTGAAACCTGCTATGGAGGTGACACCGCCCCCCTATCCGGCTCTCCTCCCTGCAGCCTCGTCTTTGGCTCCCTTATCTCCTTCTCCCGCTTGTCCACCGCCTCGATCAAAAGTGGCGTTGGCAGTCCAGGCAGCCCGCTGTAATGGGGACCTGGATCTTTCCGAAGAGTGGGAGGGAGATCCACCTGCGTAAATCTTTCTCTGCCTTGAAACAAAGTCCCAATGAGTCATATGCAAGTTTTGTAAATCGGCTTAAAAATACCATCTCACTGTTTTCACTGCCAAAAGCCCAATCACTTTAGGAATAAGTGCCGAGCCCCCGGTGGGGGAGCCTACCGGGGGAGTGGTGCTAACACTCCTAACTCTATGTTGCACAAGCACTTCAACAAACCCTCCCTGGTGAGGTTGCCCTTGTTTCCATGCGTGCTGAGGCTCCTCCTGGCACATACCTGGCCTTACCTACCTGTGCAGCCCAGCAACAGGGGATCAATGTGCAACCGGACAAGGTTGTGGTCCAGGACAATTGTATTTGTTGTTTTGCAGTGTTGGAGCGCTCTTCCTTTGAATTTAAAGGAAGGTGCTTCCTGTGCACACCTTGTGCCGCTCCCGCCCTCGGGAGTGGACAAGGGGGATTTTTCTTCTGATTCCTTACAGATTGCCTTGGTCACCGAGAACATCTGGCACCAGAAGCCAATTCGTGAGTATAAGGTACAAGGTAAAAAATTAAGAGGTCTTCTCGATACTGGTGCTAATGTTTCTGTGATCACCCCTCAGGATTGGGACCCCTCCTGGCCTCTAGAACAGTCAGCTGCTGTCTGGGGGGTGGGGGGTTCCACGCCGGCACAGCAAAGTGCTCGGCCTCTCCTTGTCACTACCACAACTGACCAGCAGGTGGGGTACGTGACTCCAATTGTCGTCCCACTTAAAGTCAATCTTTGGGGACGAGACCTTTTGTCTCAATAGGAGGCTACTTTAGTCACTAATGACTAAGCCTCGTGCCCTTGCTTTGTCATGGCTTTCTACAGACTATGTGTGGATCGACCAATGGCTACTGCCTGGTGAAAAATTGGAAGCTTTGCAACGCCTAGTTGCAGGGTCATTTGGTTCCTTCCACTAGTCCCTACAATACTCCAGTGTTTGTCATCAACAAAAAAATCTGGCAAATGGCGTTTACTGCATGATTTGCGCGCCATCAATAAAATTATCGAACCAATGGGTGCCTTACAGTGTGGCTTGCCCAACCCGAACATGATCCCTCGTAATATGGCTATCATTGACCTTACAGCCTCAGGATCAAAAATATTTTGCCTTTAAAACTCAACAGTCACATTGTCTATAAGTCCATTTTTGTGGACTTATTAGGTCACCTCACACTCCCAAAATATCCATAAGTGTCTGCAACGGCAATAGCATGCACCAGATGCTCAAAAATCACATCTCCAGGCCATTCCGGGAGAATCTCAAGGCCATTCCGGGAGATTCTCCAGGCCATTCCGGGAGACACCCCATGTCCATATTCTGGTGGAAGTTATGAAGGTTACAATATGTACAAATAGTGTAGAGACACTAATGAATTTACAATGTAGTTCTTCAAAGGAAGGTGGGAACATGAGACTGCAGCTCATGGTACACGTGGTAAGATGGAATCTTAATAACAAAGTCAGTGAAAGAAATGGATTGTATAAATAATGTGAATGATTCTACAGTGTCAGTGAAAGAAATGGATTGTATAAATAATGTGAATGATTCTACAGTGGTAACTATGTTTAATTGGACTACATCTGCATCGAAGCAATTAACTGCAGAAGTTTCCCACCAGCCATTAAAATGTATATATTTGAATGTTTCTGCTGTCTTTGTGGGTGTGACACCCAGGGCACTTTGGCCTCTGGATCTGCATGCCATAAACCTTTCCCCCTCTTTTTCTCTCCTGCTCTCTGTTTCTCTGCTACACACTTCACTCAGTGTGCCTAAACAGCACACAAACACGTTCACATTCTTAAAGTTGCAACAATTCTATGCCAGCCAGCTCGCTGTACTCCCCTCCCGTTGCTACGGCAAAGACCTTCAGTAGCATCTCCTGACCAAAGAATTAGTTGTTTAAAAGGTTCTATTGTTCCTTGGAAATAACTTTCTGTGCTCAAGTCAACTGCAGTTCTAACACTTTTTGTCCTTTTAGGGTCCCTTTGTATGGGCCCATTTTATTTTTGCGTTTTGCAGTTCTATACTAAAATTAATGGACATTATAAAAAATCTCCACATTTTTTTCTTTTGCTTAGTCCTTTTTTTTACTTTTTCAAATACTTCTGAAAATTTGTCTTTTCCCTCATGATGCAGTCAATCTCATCTCTGATAGTTTGTATGTGTGTAATGTCATTTCTCAGGTGGAAGGAAGCTACGTGTCTCCTTCCTGTGATGACAATCTCCTGAGTCTGTTCATTGCTTTGCGCAATCCATTGGCAAAGCGCACTGGATTGCTGTTTGTTGCTCATATCCGCAGTCATCAGCCCTTTTCTGGCATTATTTCTGAAGGAAATGCACGGGCTGACTCCCTTGTTTCCTATGCAGCTCTCTCCCCCATTGAGAGCCATGCCATGCATCACCAAAACGCCAATGCCTTGGCGAAACAATTTCACTTGCCCCTTGCAGAAGCCTCTGCCATCATTCGGCAATGTCCTCAGTGTTCTGGCCAGGCTTCCTTTCCTTCCACTGGTGTCAACCCTCGAGGTTTTGGAGCCAATCAATTGTGGCAAATGGATGTTACTCAGTTTTCTTCCTTTGCTCCCTGGAAATGTCTCCATGTGGTTGTGGACACCTACTCTGGTTACCTGTTTGCCACTCCCCAAAAGGGTGAGAAGGCTAAGCACGTTTGCACCCATTTACTTCGTGCCTTTTCGGTTATGGGTGTTCCCTCTGCTCTGAAAACAGGACAATGGCCCTGCCTATTGTTCCTCCGCCTTTGCTGCCTTTTGTGATCGGTGGCAAGTGCGCCATGCCTTTGACATCCCATATAATTCCACGGGCCAAGCCATCGTGGAACGTGCCAATGGCACTCTCAAAAGAATGCTTGAAAAATTGAAAAAACAAGGGGGAGTTGGCCTCTCCCTCTTGGACAAAGAGGGCCTACTTGCTCAGGCTCTCTTTACCCTCAACCATCTTAACCTTCTCTCTTTTAACTCAAAATTTGTTACTAGGACTCAGCGGCATTTCCAGGCCGACAAGCCGCTGCCACAGCCCCTGGTGCGCTACCGCCGTCTCCCCGACCCCCTTTGGCACGGGCCGGTGCCTCTCATCACGTGGGGCCGGGGCTACGCCGCAGTCCAAACATCTACTGGACCGTTGTGGGTGCCTGCACGGTGTGTTCGCCCTTATCTTCATGGCGTGGCAGCAGGATCTCCCCAACCTGAGTCCTCCAGCCAACCTGATTCCCCCCGACCCGAGTCCTCCAGCCAACCCGATTCCTCACTTCCGCCTTCAGTTGGCGGACCCTGAGCCTATGGCCGAGAGGCGTCGTGGTCGTCGCAGAGCGAGCCCTCCAGTAACTTGGGGGGCCATCAAACGCTTGTCTGAGCAAGCTCAACTGGAGTTGGCTAAGCAGCACCTGCCTATGACCCCAGAGAACTTTCTGGCTGCTGTGTTTGCCCAGCTGACTGTGAACTCAGTTATGATCGTCTTATGTTTCTGCCTCCTGAGCTCTGGGGTGCAGGGGGTCAAGCATGAGTCCTCTACTCCGAACTTATGGGTTCGTCATGCTTCTTACATGTTTGCTTTTCATGGCAAGAACGTTTCTCTGATTTATGAGCCTCCTCTCTCTGCCTCTGCTATGTCCTTTTTGCCTACTCCCTTTAACTCTCCTGAACTGGTTCTGTCTGAACTACAACATTTGAACCACTCCATGCTGTTTGCCTCCACCACTGACCCTCACTGGAACAGTACTCCTTTCCAAAGGTTTCGCTTTCATCGCTACCTACCTGGGTTGTGCTTCTGATGTTATGCTAGCAATCCTCTGTTTTCCCACTGGACTTATACGACTGCTGCTGATCAGATGTGGGGAATTAATGCAGCCAATTATACTGCTTGTTCTAACCATTTTTACCTTTGGGGTACTTTTAACTCTTCCTTAAGTCACATTCCATGACCTCAACAAAACCATTGAGGACGAGCTGGAGAAATTGCGTCATATGCTCACTAACAATGTTATTACTTCCGGAGCTCCTGGTCTTTTTGATTGGTTGACCAGTTGGCTACCTGACTTTGGGTGGCTGCGAGCAACTTTTTTAGCGTTACTTGGAATCATTGCTGGTTTTATTGCATTGGGGTGCTTTGTCCAATGTCTTCCTGGTCTTTACAATATGTGTGCTTTCTCTAAGGAGCATGTGCAACGTCACTTTCTGTATTATGCATATCATCAGCTTAAAACGAAAAAGGGGGAAGTGTAGGGTTGTGGCCCTCTGGCGACGCTGGCAGACCACCGCTATGACCACTAGGCCGTGTTTAGCGAGTTGGCAAACTGCCGCTATACCATGCCCGGCCTTGGTGGGGCAGTCAGGTGATGGCTGGCAGACCACGTCACTGAAGACTGCCCCTCCTCTGTAGAGGGGGGGGTAGAACAATAGACAAAGGCTTGTATGACCTAGTTTGCTATCTCTGCCGCTACCATGGTTACTCACAACAGTTGCAACTTACAAGTTAGTATTTACTGCTTCCTATAAATAAAACGCAGCTCTGAGACCAGAGGTCTGTTTTCCTTGACACCGAGTCTTTGTCTTCACTCTCTCAATTCCCACAAGATCCCATCACGGATGTTTCATAGCATGATTTATTTTGCTTTGTAACCACCTTAATTATCCCTAAGTCCATTTTGAACAGAACACTGAAACCACGGTTTATGCTAAAACTACAACACACCTGCTCCCTGGATAATATATAACATGTTGTGTTACATGTGCTATCTCTTTCCTCTGCTTAAATTCACAGCAATTAGCACAATATTTTTATATGTAGCAGGAAAGTAACCTTACTAATCCACTGAGACACACATACAAATACCTCAGTTTTTTTACATGGCCAAAGTTTCTGAAACAAATAATCCTTTGTAAAGGATTCCTCATTCACCACCGGGTATTAGCTGTGCTTAAATACCCATGATATCGATACTGGAAAAACTACAGTTTTGTCTACCTCTGAAGGAGGAGAGAGCTGAAGGTTGGAAACCTCCATGACAGGTCTCCTTTTATTTTAATTATTTTCCCTCACCAACCACCACATCGCTTTAGAGACTTACGAAATGTCTCTTGTTGTTTTCCTGTCCCACCCTTAAGATGGTGGGGGGATCTGCCAAAAAAAAAAAAAAAAACCTCCTTATTTATAAAAGTAAGAAGTATGGCAGAAGAAGCATAGCTGGTTTTTATACCCCGCTTTTCTCTACCTTTAAGGAGCCTCAAAGCGGCTTACAATCGCCTTTCCTTCCTCTCCCCACAACAAGCACCTTGTGGAGTAGGTGGGACTGAGAGACTTCCCAAAGAACTGTGACTGGCCTAAGGTCACCTAGCATACTCCATGTGGAGGAGTTGGGATTGGAACCCAGTTCTCCAAATTTGAGTCCGCCACATTTAACCACTATGCCACACTGGCTTCCAAGAGAGACTTAATGAAATAAAAACTCAAAAGTGCTTTATTTGTCTCTTTTTTGGGGAGATTCAGAAAATAAACTTGGCAGATAACAAAGAAATGAGAAAACTTAGGATATTTATAAACAATACATATTTTGTAATCAGGATATATCTAACACATTTCACAGACAGGTGTTGATACTTTGATACATACCGAGATAGAGTTCACTTGGCAGTTACTGCTTAGTCAATCAGACCTAAGCTTCTTGAAGCAATATTTCTACTGTTGATGGAGTCAGGAACAAAACACAGAATTTTCCAGTTTTCTTCCTTAAAACTGGTTAGGGATCCCCCTTTTTAGGAGCTATTTCTCTTATAACTGGTTAGGGACTACCCCTTTTACTGGGGAGCTATTTCCCTTAGGATTGGTTAGGGATCACCCCCCTTTTACCTAGAAGCTTTTTCCCTTAGGGAAGGACACTCAAATCACTTCCCATACAGACACAGGATCTTTCTTGATCCTAAACAATTGTGTTCCTCTCACTCCAGCTGCCAGCCTCAACTGTCAGCTTCAACAGTCAGTTTCCCACTGTCAGTTTCTAACAGTCTCTGTCAACTGCCACTTGTAGTATTCTCAGGGTTTTTTTCCCTGAACCTTCTGTCACTCAAGAGTTCCATGATCAGCACAACTCATCATTATGCAGCTGTCCATCACACCTACACCCCTTTCTCATTCTCCTTTTTTTCAGGCTTACACTGGTAGGTCAGTATAGGTCTTTCTAAGCAATGTTTAAAATAAAGGAACAGAAATATAAGCAAATAGTAGGGAAAACGCACCAGACCAAGGCAAGATAAGAACTACAGTCTTGTCCTCCACCAACATGAACATTTGTGTGTGTGTGTGTGTGTGTGTGTGTGTTTTGCTTTAAGAGCAAATGTCTATAAAAATCCCCAGTCAAAAAGTGTCCATTTTCATATGTATCTCAATTATTTGGTTTCCATGTTGTACACAGAGCAGCTGCAGAATAGTCATTTGAGATTTATACTCCAGGTTAAGAGGCTCAGTAAAAGTATTTGTCAATAATCTGACTACTGCAGAAAGCAATTTCTTTCAGGGAACATCTTTGCCTGTGACTCATTTCAACTAAAGGAAGTCACATAAAAAGGAGCCCATTCTATGTAGAGAATGAATGGGATAGGCATAGCACAGTAAAGTAAGGAAAGTAAGACTTGGAGGATTCACAGGAGGAAACTGCAATGAAAGCTCCTAAAGCAAACACCACAGAGATGCCAGAATCAACACTGACATTAGGGGTTGTAGGCAACAAGTGGGGATTTGAGACAGGACAGTCTTTAAATCAAGGGATGCCAGATTTAAGCTTTTTATGCTTTGGATTGTGACCAAGGACAAGACTGTCAAAAGCTCCACATGTCTCATAACTTTGTGGTGGTATCTGGAAATCTTTATACATATGGAAGCCAGGGTTTACTCAACCCAATGGTTCACTATCAAAGGATCTGGCCTGGATCCAGCTCTAGCTAATCCTACTTTCCTTCGACTTCCTGTTGCCATCAATGGGGCAGGAAAGCAGCCAAACACCCCTACGTGGTACCTGGTTTACAACAGCTGAGAGCTGCTCTCCCCAAGGTACATTTGTATTGAATGTCACATATCTGTTTTTCTCCAAGCTGCTTGTGGGGAGGGTCCATCAAGAACAGTAATGTACCTGAACAACAACCATTACTCAGAAATACCATAAACATATTTTTAAATGATTCCATGGAAATCCATTGGGAAGGGATTGAGGTGAGGAAAGTGGGGTTCTGGAGGTCAGCATTATCATTTCTGCAAGTATTGTCTGAATTTTGGAGGAATGCAGGAATACGTAGAATGTTTTATATGGCTTTCCCACTCCTTCTGCTTCTCTCTCCTTCCCTCCTACTTTATCTCTATAATTTCTATAAGATGGAATTCAAAAGGCCCCATGGCAGACTCCATGACTACCCAGGGTTCTTATGGGTGCACATGGAAGCATGTGTGCCCACCTATCCCTGCAGAACAATCTGGGTTCTAACCATAGTCTCTCTAATGCCATGAAGGGGGTACAAATAAAAGAGACATATTCTCAACACCTGTAAAGAAGAGCTGTCCACCTACATATGTTGGTGGTAATAAGTGAGCCAGCCTTTTCAGGTTTCCAAAACAAGTTTCCAAAACAAGACAATACCGCCTCAATTGTATCAGCAGCTTGGGAGATATAGGTCGCTTATGCACGGGAGTTTTACCTGAGGTTCATTGCTAGCTGGACCCACATGTTCTTCTCATGAGGCTATGCACCAGCAGACTCCAAGCTCAAAACAAGAAGCTTGTGAGTCCCCCCCCCCTTGAAATACAGATTTGTAACTGGCTGCAGTGCTTAGAAGTCCCCCCTCCCCAAAATGCAAGTGCCCGGTCAAAAAGCATTTTAAAAAACCAAAAGCAAAACAGAGCTCCCTAAAAGGAATTGGGGGGGGGGAAGACCCAAGCCTCGTTTCTAAATGCCTCTCCTCTGCTCAGAAAGAACTCCCAGGAAGCATTTGAATCCCCGCCTCTTGACACACTTTGTAATTGGCTGTAGTTCTTTTTGTTGAAAGAAACTTCCCTCCCCCAAGCTGTCTTGTCCTGAGCTTTGCCTTATGCATGGGGATTTCAAGTGGGCTGAGCTCCGGGTAGATGAAAGAATCGGGTTAATAGACGGGAAGTCTCGGGATTTGTGAGGGCTGGCCGTGAGGTCATCTCTAACTGACGGAAAACTCATGCATAACTCCAAGGAACAACCAAGACAGACCGGGGGTGAACATGAGTGAAAGTACCCATGCATAAATGACCATTGAATACATTCCGAAAATTTCAGTTTCTAATTATACAACAAAGCTGAAAACATTCTTGAAGGAACATCTACTTCCACATTATGCTCCCTGCATCATTGGATCAAGTGAGGCCCGTCTGAAAAGTTCCTTTTCTATTAAGCTTTTTATTAAGCTTTTCTATTAAGCTTTTTAAAACTTGAGGTGTCTTCAGTGGGCCAAGGGAACCATTGAATTGATTTCATCTTAAGGCAGCTTTCTAAAGTCATACAATGTGTTGTGAATAATCCTAAAACCTTTGGACTCTTGTGCCCCCCCTTCTCCCCTCATGCATGGAGGAGCCAAGACTGAAGACTTCATGGCATCATTTATTTGGTGCCTATTCCAGATGCTTTAATACATCACTTCTGGACTACAATCTGGGATTCTAAACTAGGATTAATCCTAAAAAGAGCACAAGTGAGACTGTATTCCCAGAGAGGGGTGTTTTTCTAAATAAAGTGAGGCCAGGAACAGAGTTGGCTGCCAAGTAAACCTGCATCCACCAGCAGACTATCTGCAGAGGGGGGAGCCTAGTTGGGCAGAAGAGGAGATTCTGACAGACTTCCTCACAATACTCTCCACATCTGGAGGAGGAAAGCCCTGTGTCTTTAATCTTCAGTGAGACTTCAGATAGGAAAAGACAATTGCGGGATTAACCATGCAAAGGCTATACAAAAGTGCTCTTGAATTACTCAAAGCAATATTATATTTTATGGCAATAGCTAAAACGAGTCTTAATCCATTCTTGGTTATATGGTGCTCAAGTTTTGTATTTCATTACTAAGTTAATGCATGCCTTTTGATCATAAATCCCCTCCCCCCCAGTTTCCTTCTGTAATAGGTTAGGCTCTCAAATGTTCATCACAAACTTTGCAGAATTAAGTGAAACAGACTCTGGGCCAGTAATCATGGGATTGCTTTCCGCTATACAAATCAATACAAAATGTAGACAAGTTGATTAGAGATGTGCAAGAGCTTTAGAGGCAAAATAAGTACTCAAATCAGCAAGGAAACAAGCTTCAAAGACTTTTTAAAAGCCTGCTTGAGTGTAGGCAATTAGTATTAGCTTTATCTTCCTTCCACCCTTCCTTAATGAAATCAAGAATAGTCAGCAAAGAGTCTTTTCTAATTAAGGACAGTCAATATTAGAATTATTTTCCATGTTAAGTACAGAGGATATTTCTTGATCCAAAAGAAGCAGAGGAAGATGGAGCGCTCTTAGAATATCCAAAGAGAGCAATTCACATGCCCTCGATGTCACCCGCATGACGTCTTACTGACATTAAGAGAGCTTGATTGCACCTCAAATTCCTTTGGGCACATGGATTTTGACTTCTGAGTTTCCCATCTGAATTATTTAACACAAATTGTGTAGACAACATAGCTCGTATAACAAAATGACTACGAAAGTTTGGCCGCGACGCCCAAGTTCAGCTCTCTGCTGAACTTTTAATTAGTACCAGCGCAGTGCGGTAGCTAGCTAGGGGGCTGAAGTTTGCCTATGAGAATACCAGCTTTTAAGTCCTGGCTTCAAAACAAAGCACATGGCTGGCCCTGGGCAAGCCGCTCTCCAACTAATCTATATCTTAGGGTTGTTGTGAGGATAACGCAATGTTCCAAAACCCTTGGCTAACTACTTGTGTTATTCCTGTTCCACCCCTCCCTGTATCTCCTCTCCTCAGGCTCCCTCTTGAAAATCTGAGGTTTTTTCCTGCATGAAAAGAAGCCTCGTCTTGCAAAGGGCTATCCGCTATCATGATTTGGCTCATAGCAAATATACAGCTGTCTATACCAAGAGGTTTGTTCTAAGTTTATCTCACATGAACACATGAAGCTGCCTTATACCAAATCAGACCCTTGGTCCATCAAAGACAGTATTGTCTACTCAGACCAGCAGCGGCTCTCCAGGGCCTCAAGGTAGAGGTCTTTCATATCACATACTTGCCTAGTCCCTTTAACTGGAGATGCCGGGGATTGAACCTGGGACCTTCTGCATGCCAAGCAGATGCTCTACCACTGAGCCACGGCCCCTCCCCCTGGCTTAGTTGGCATCCTTGCCATTCAGGTCTGGAGTATACTAAAATGTTGCTTATAGATGAAAATCCCCAGGTTACAGCAGGAATGGCAAAGTTTTGTACAGCAGCCTATAGAATCCGTCAGACAGTGCTGAGAATGTCGGTATGCCAATAAGTTTAATGGGTAGTATAAATAGTTGGTAATAATTGTGCAAATAACTATTTTACAATTTGTATAAACCTGTAGGTAGAGTGTAATACGAAGGGTTTCAGTGGTAAATTGTGAAGAGCTATGCTGGTCTATGACAGTTTTAATAAAAATTGATTGATTGATATACATCTGTCTCCCTCACCTCTCTGAAAACTAGCAATCTGTGGCAAACCAAACTTGAAAGCACATGATATGAACCTCTATTTTCTGTCAAAACCTAAGTTTAACCTTGTATGGGTGGGTAGGTTCAATGGAAGGAAATCTTAATTTTACCTGTTGAGCAGTCAGAACCGGTCCACTTGGGGTCACAGTTACACATCCCAGTATCCAGAAGGAAGGTGCCATGCCCTGAGCACTGTTCTTGGCAGACAGGAAGTGATGTCTCACAGTTAACCCCGCCCCAGCCCATGGAACAATGACACTCCCCTTGGACACAGACTCCATGGCCAGAGCACATAGGATCCAAACAGTCCTCTGGAGGGAAAGAAGGGAGATAATAACATTAAATTATTCCGGAAAAAATAATGATTTTTTTTTTACAAAAATTCAATTCAAATATCACATTTTAATAATGTTAATTTTATTATGCAATGGCTCAGTTTGAGCAGCATGCCAAATGTTTTGAACTACTTATGGTTCAAAACCCAAAGTATGGTTGGAACCTCCAGCTGCATAGGCAAACCACGATTGAGGAAGAGTCTGCATTTCGTTTTCCCATTCAGTCAGCACTCCAGGATCAATAACTTGGTTTGTCAGTTCAGACATCAAATCACACCAAAACACAGGTAGCACAAATGATGTTTTACAAACCCACTTCAAATTATTTTTTTGTAATTCTGGTTTTACTGACTGATTACAAACCATGGTTTAACAACTCCAAAATTAAGCCAATAAACTTCCTAAACCTTGGTTTGGTGTGATGTGTGACCTGAACAAGCCTTACACAAACATTATTTTCAGGCCTACCTCTTCATTCAGGTAATATTTGGAGGTAACAATCCAGCCCCCCCCCCCATATCACTGTCATGGGTGGCTACACAGTAAAGGGCCTTCTTTAGGTGGTGTCTAAACTTCTGATCTTCCTCCCAAGAGAGGCTCACCTAGGTTACACAGACCCAATGAGAACCTGAAGCTAAACTAACCTTGGTGACCCTGATCTCAGGCTGAAACTTTATCCCAAACTGGTTCTCATTTTATTTCAGTCACCTTTGCCACTTAACACAGGGCAAATACTTCTCTCATTTACAAGCTGGCAATGTACGATTTAAATCTGTCCATCTGTATAAATAACATTTTGTGACAGAGAAATATCTTTTGATGTTACAAATAAACTTCATCACTCTGAAGGTTGTCTAATATTATTGATAAAAACAAAGAATGCTTCCTTGGCAATATCTTTACTGTAGAACTACAGCTCCTTAACTGCTTTAAGAAGTCCAGGTTTGCAGTTCAGGGAGAGAAGGATGGATGGATGGATGGAGAAAGAGAGAGAGAGAGAGAGAGAGAGAGAGACAGACAGACAGACAGACAGACAGACAGACAGACAGACAGACAGAGACACACAGACACAAACCTTCCTCGCATATCTCTCCTTTGTATCCAGGGACACATATGCAAATTCCCATGATGCAAGTCCCATGGCCGAAGCAAGTGGGGTCAATGCACTGCTCTTCTGGAACATCACATTCGGGTCCTTTCCATCCATTGCGACACACGCAATGGCCCTTTTCATACTCCCCATTCCCACTGCACAACACTGGGCAGGAATCTGCAGATGATGAAACAGTTCAGTGTTTATGGCTTCTACAGTAGCGTAGTGCAAAGATTTCACCAGATTTCCTGCTTTGCCACACTTTTACCTTTTATGCTTTCAGTCTTCCCAAGAACTTGAAGGCATCTACTTCCATCCAGTAGTTTGCAAAACACGTGTCCCTCTCTGATACATTTTAGGTGCTACAATCTGGCTGCATTCAGAAATCAAGGTTAGACTGCAGCTTGTTTGATACAAGAACAAGGCTGTATTACCCAGTTTGTCTGTGATGGGCACAGACCTGGTTAATAGTCATGTTAACCCCTTTCTGCTCCACCTGCTTTTCTTTCTCCTTTCTTCCCTTTCCTCTCCCCTCCCCCTTCTCTTTCCCCCCTTTTCCCTACTAGTTTTTTTCCTTAACCCTATTTTATGCCCATCCATCAACATCTTGTTACTCCCCATGCTGGGTACGCATGGTTTCTCTGGACCTGGAAATGACAACATCATCTGAGAGCGACCATCAGGGTGCCATTATTGTTAATAATATTTAATATTTTAATTTTAATAATTCTGTGTTGTTAGCCTCCCTGAGCCTGGCTTTAGTCAGGAAGGGTGGGATAAAAACAACAACTACAACAATAATGTTTGTAGGATTGCCCTTCTCCCCTTCTCCTTACACTGCATGTTGCTATGGATGATGAACGTCTTCAACTAGCTCCAGTTAATCATGAGTTTGAATATGGGAACCTGGACAGACTGAAGTTTGTTTTTTCCTCACAAACTCAGATTCCCTGCTTTGGGATCCCAGTTTGCAGACAAAGTGGACAACGCATGACTTGTTGTTTTGTCTCTTTGGATGACATGACAAACTGTGGTTTCTTGGGAACCAGGAATTCGTCAATCTCCAAGCTTTGCACAAAGGAAAGAAACTGGGAATGTGCAAGTGTGAAGACTTCCACGGACTGTTCTCACAATGGGACCAGCCACAGTTTGTCTGTGGCGTTTAAATAGAGCCAATAACAAGATGTATTTTGGAACTATGCTTAGACTCACACATCGTATGAACCTGCTTTGGGGAAGTTCTCTACAATGAAAAGATCCACTTTTCAGAACAAAGGGGGCCTCGGAATGCCAACTAGTACTACGATCAATTCCACCAAGATGATACTTCCAGCGACCTCCAGAAGTCAGCTCAGCACAGGTGCCTGTGGGTTGACGGTGGGTCTTCAGGCAACACAACTGCAAAGAGCTGGGAGCTTTTATGCACCCAACTTTGAAGTGGCCACCCTACTCTTGAGGGACTGTGTTTGCATTTCCATTCTGCAGACAAGCCAGAGGTACTCTCAGTCTTTGAACCAGTTAAACGCCGGAGAAAACGAGCTCGTGCCATCATGTTTATCTTGGTTCAGCGAGCAACAATATGAAATCGAACATGCTTATCTGGGGAGCAATCCAAAGACAATGTGCAGCTTCAAGCTTGTTTCTTTAAATTGCTTTAACTTTAAACTGGATTTTTATGTCCTAACCTACAGTCATCTCTGCCGTATCCTGTTCAGTAGCTAGGAAGAGGACATTAAGCGGTCATTTCGAAACTGCTGATGCTGGCATCTTTGCCCGGTGGATAAGTCCAAGTGCCAATATCCCGACCTGTTTGCCACTTTTCAGAATTACTAAAGGCTCATTCAGAAACCAGTTATGCCCTTTTTACTTGTTTCAATTACACAGCCCTACCTCGTGCGCAGTCGGGACCAAGGAAACCTGGGAAACAGTGGCAGTGGCCAGAGATGCATTCTCCGTTTCCGTTGCAGTTAGTGGAGCAGTCATCCATCACTTCTGTTGTTATAGAAAGAAACGGCACCCAAAAAAGGGGAGGGGAGAAAAGCATACAAAAAGTCAACAAGCAACGTCTGAACCAAGAGGCACCCCCAGCACAACATGCTGCTTTGCAAGGGGTTGCCCCAACTTCAGAGGAGAGTGAGCAGAAGCAGAAGGACATCACGACACTCAATGTGAATCTGAAATACAAAGTCTGTACAGCTCTTGGAAGCTAAGCAGGGTTGGCCCTGGTTAGTACTTGGATGAGAGACCAGCAAGGAAGCCCAGGGTTGCTACTCAGAGGCAGGCAATGCTAAACCACCTCTGAATGTCTCTTGCCTTGAAAGCCTCTTGAGGGGTCGCCATAAGTCAGCTGACACTTGACGACACTTTCTACCACCACCTGCAACTTAGAAATACTGGATCCATTCTGCTAGCAGAGGCACATTCCACTGGCTGAAAGAGTTTCTGAGTATCTTGTACCACCTTTAACCAAAGGAAAGCTCCTCTGCTTGTGGAATGCATCTACGGGATCTATCCATTAACTTCTGCCTTGACAGTTCAGAATACAAGTGGTCTTTCATACTGCAACAGATGATGATGAAAGGTGTTGGTGTTTATTATTATTATTTGTTATCCTGTCCTTCCTCTGTGAGATTCATACGTGATGCCCTCCCCCTTTTAACCCTGTGAGGCAAGACAGGCTGAAGAAGAAGAGTTGGTTTTTATATGCCAACTTTCTGTACCACTTAAGGAAGAATCAAACCAACTTACAATCACCTTCCCTTCCCCTCCCCACAACAGACAACCTGTGAGGTAGGTGAGGCTGAGAGAGCTGTGACTAGCCCAAGGTCACCCAGCTGGCTTCACGTGGAGGAGTGGGGAAACAAACCCAGTTCACCAGATTAGCCTCCGCCGCTCATGTGGAGGAGTGGGGAATCAAACCCGGTTCTCCAGATCAGACTCCACTGCTCCAAACCACTGCTCTTAACCACTCCATCACACTGAGAGAGAATGATCAGCTCAAGGTCACACAGTGAGCTTCAGGGCTGAGTACGGATTTGAACGTGGTTCTCCATGGTGGCGGCATGACACTCTGTCTGCTGCACTACACTGGCTCTCATTCTTATTCATTAGCCCTCACATGATTCAACAAATCTGCTTGCCAAGGGAAAGTGTTCCATCAGCAACAGCCCTGCTCAGCATAACATGAGATCCTGTTCCCTCGAATCGAGGGAGAACTTTCTCGTATCACGCAGCTGCTCCTGCGGGCAGGCAGAAGAACACAAGAGAGATTCGATGCTTTTGCCTGCTCCACACACTACCGTGTTTCCCCGAAAATAAGACATACCCATAAAATAAGCAATAGCAGGATTTCTAAGTATTTGCGCAATACAAGCCATACCCCGAAAATAAGACATAGTGATAGGCGTGGCTATGCAGCGTACCAAGACTTCCCACCAGTTCGCTGTTCCCGGAGAGTTTCCTCGGCCTCAGACCACTCGTCCTGTAGGCCAACCCGTTTCCCCCTGCCATGCCCATTCCCGGGCCGTGCCCGCCCGTTGTTCAGCTGGTCGGTGGTCCGCGGGGAAGGCCAAGGGCCTTGCCTCCCGGAAGGCCATTCCCTGCCCGGTTCGATTTGGTGCCAGCCACGACGGAGCTCTGCTGGCCTGGCCGGGAGGCTCCCTCTGCACCGGGGCACAGAGGGAGTGAAAGTAAAAGTCTCCTCAGTGTAGTGAGGAGCAGGACGCTGTGCTTTAGGTATTGTGTTTCCTCAGGGGGAAGAAGTAAAGCTCTCTCCCCCAGCACCAACCAGCAACAGTCTGTGGTCTCTCTCATCCCACACAAACACCAGGGGATAGGGGAAAAGCTTCAGCAAGCAGTCTGCTACTGAGCCCAGAGAGATAATCCCAGCTCCACTGTGCAGACTGGACCCAGTTCTCACTGGATCCCTGATAAATAAGCCAGCCCTTACACATCAGCTTTGCTGGCCTACGGTATCTCAGCTTTTCCTGAGTATCTGTACCCCCAGACAAGATGAGTGCAAAAAGGAAGAGTTATTCTGTTGAGTACAAGAAAGGAATTGTGGAGGACTCCCAGGGCAAGAATCTTACGGCTTTCTGCAAAGAGAAGAAGTTGGATATCCGAATGGCGGGCAGAATACGATAACCTCAGTCTACAGGTGGACAGAGGAAATGCTAAGAAGCGCAAGTGTGGTTCAGGTTGGCAACCTTTATTTCCTGAGCTGGAAGACATGATCAGTGAATGGATTGCTGACAGGAGAGCAAAGGCTTTGGTTGTGCGCAGGGCTGATATTCAAGCATTTGCCCTTGCAATGGCACCACAATTCGAAATATCCCCAGAATTCAAAGCATCACAACACTGGCTGGATGGCTTCCTTCAGCAATATGAACTGTCTATCAGAAAATCAACAACACTGTTTAAGTTGGAAGATGCTGAAGTTATTAAGCGAGCACTTGCATTCAAGACCTTTGTTGATGGCATCGACTTTTCCAAATACCAACTTTGCAACATGATTGCTATGGATGAAACTGCAGTGTTTATGGGTCAAGGAGCCCAAACGACAATTGAACAGAGGGGTGCCTCCTCAATCTACGTTCCCTCCACTGGTCACGAAAGTTCACGTGTTTCCTGTATTTTGGCAATTCGTCTGGATGGAAAGAAAGTCACACCTGTTATCATCACTAAGGGCAAGAAAGATAAGATTGAACGTGTTTCTGGCATTTATGTTCTTGAAACCGAAAAAGCCTGGTGCACACAAGCAGTTATAAGGAAGTGGCTTGATTTAATGCTGCCACTTGTTTTGCGAGGTGGCCAAAGAGGTCTACTAGTCTGGGATTCAGCCAGAACTCACCATGCTGAAGACATGAAGAACTTCCTTGCAGAGAGAAGAATAGATCAAATAATGATTCCTGCAGGAATGACTGCCTATCTGCAGACTCTTGATATTGCAATAAACAAGCCATTCAAAGACCATTTGCATATGGAAATTAACGACTACATTGAACATAGACTGACAAGAAATCAGCGTGGAAACTTTGTGAAACCTAGCCTGCAAGAGGTCGTGATTTGGGTGAAGAATTCATGGGATAAAATCACTGACAGTGTTGTTGCCAATGCACTCCAAGCAGGTTACATGGATAAGAGCTGCTCATTTAATGAGAGCTCTATTGCTCGACATGAAAGATTGGAGCCAATGGTTCTAAAGGAAATGGAGTCGCAAGAAATTCGGGATGGAATTCCGGGTTTGGAGAGTTATGACAATGTTCCAGAAGAAGACGACTTAACTATCTTTGAATAAATGTAGATTGTTGTACCATACTTAATAAAAATAAGACATCCCCTGAAAATAAGCCATAGTGTGTCTTCTTGAGGAAAAATAAATATAAGGCAGTGTCTTATTTTCGGGGAAACACGGTACTGCTATAAGAAAGACCGCCCCCCCCCCCGGCTTCTTTCCTCAGGCAGAAATATTCATACAGTCTCTCCAACTCAGGTTTTGTGTAAGGGGGGGGGATGCATTTGCTCCTTCCACTTGACACATACTCATCTTGCTACAAGGCCCACGGGCAATTAATACATAAATGTTACGTTTGCATATGTGTGTGAAAAAATCCAATACAGGAAAAATCAACGGCGGCCTGAATCACATAGTGAATATCTGAATTTAATATTAGTTAATAACCATATGGTTCAGGCCCATTAATACTGGATTTTTGCTCACAGGTCCTTTGCAAATGTGTGAGCCATGCACAGATGGTGGGACTAGAGGCATAACTCTTAAAGGGTGGGGCTCATTCGCATATCTGTGTGTACCATATGGTGCCTGTAAGTTACCCACTGTAGTCCACTATGTGTTCAAAGGCAGCTGCAATTTTCCATAACTTGACAACGTTAATCGCAGAAATTTCCACCTGCCTCTTTGATTACTTTAGGAAAATCCTTGCATATTATCTTGGCCCATATTGTATTCAAACAGGCACTCCTCCCATTTTTCACAGGCAGGCTACATGCAAACATGATGTTCGCACATGGGTGGTCAGAAGGCCCTACAGTGAAGGAAGTGGATGTATATGGGGCCAAAACAGTTCCCCTCCTCACTCGCACAAAGCCTGTATGGTTACCTGAACTAGACCAACGAATGAAGATTTCATGGCAGAGATCCTGCTTAGGTTGAAAGCAAACACTGTCGTTTGTGTGATAATTTTCAGTCAGCTCTACTTATCCGTCTAGTGAGTTAGCATCAGACTGAAAACTGTATCCCCTGCATCTGAAACAAAGGTCCCCAACATTTTTGAGCCTGTGGGCACCTTTGGAATTCTGTAACGGCGTGGTGGGCACAGCTACAAAATGGCCGCAGCTCCTTACCTTCAGTCACAATAGTAAAGATCCCTGAGCTGTGGGGGCAGCTCCTGCTCAAAAATGCGCACGGTCAATCAAACGCCCAGTGGCCAGTCAGAACTCTTGATGAGCAAAAGCCCCACCTGGCCCCACCAACTTTCTAAAAACACTTGGCTGGCAGCAGAAGAGGTGTTGGTAGGTGCCATGGTACCCATGGGCACCTTACTGGGGCCCCTGATCTTAACAGTGGCATCTTTGAGCTCGCCAAAATGTAAAATGCAGTCCCCAAAGTGAATTCAAGTAGCGCTGCCACCCAGGTTTTCCGGCATGCAAAGTTGTGAAGCGAGTGGCAATTTCTCCCACTTTACTTTGGCCTACATTGTCAAGAACGTCTGACCTGACAGCCACATGCTCACACCAAAAAGTGTTCCATGCTCCTTGGTGAGCCTTTGCTTTGCTGTTTGGGATTCTGCATAATTGATGCCAGGCTGAAACATCTGGGTGAATAATTTATCACCCGTTCAGTTCTCCACCATTAGGAAATGAATAAATAATCCAAGCGATCCTTACCAATGGCTGTCGTTAACATAAGCACTTGCTCCATTTTCTTCCCGTCGTTGTAAAACGCCATGTGCCAGGCTCCTTGATCCATGTATTCTATGAACCCCGTTTCTTGCATCGACGTCAGGATCAGGTTCCTGGGAGCCTGCTGAGATTCCTCGGACTGTCTGGGCTCCGGCTTAATTAGCTGCTTCCCATCCATCAGTTTCACAAAATCAAACTGAAACAAAAGGGACCCAGTAAGAGCTTTTGCTTGCTGGGCAGATGCATGCACGCTCCTTACCATTTTCAGCTCTTCAGTGTTAGTTCTGGCCAAACCGTTTACGAACTTTACAAGGCAGCCAATTTTTGTTTTCCTAGACAGCTGAAATAAACTGTTTTTTAGTGTTCTCTGCAGATGATCTGACTGGAATTGAAGTATGGATGCAATTACAACAACCTGAACAAGCTTTAAACTGGCTGTCAGGTTTGCGCTCAAAATGCAGGTAATTATACTTGGCCAATTGAGTAAATTCCTTCAGGGAAACTACTTGGCTGGTTATCATAGATAGGAGCAGGGGGAGCCGTGTGAGTGAAGCATCAAGCTCTTCCCATCTTTAATACATCGCGTGGCCAAACAATGATTTCCAAACCAACAATGGCAATATTTTATCTTTTAGCTCTTAGTACAAACAAGCCCTATTGAAATGTTTTTCATTAGGTCAGGTGGATGTAAGGGAAAGGAAGGTCTGTAAGTAATAGGGACCCAGTAGGGGGAGGAGACAATGATTTTCAGTGGACCCCATGTACAGAGGAACATTGCAAAGGCAACCCAAGACAGAGCATACTAAAGGAGCGTGTATAGACCTTTCAGGAAGGGAAGGTGGCATGGTATAGCCTGCTCTCATCAGATCTCAGAAGCTAAGCAGGGTCGGTACTTGGAAGAGAGACCTACAAGGAAGACTCTGCAGAGGAAGGCAATGACAAACCACCTCTGCTCAATCACTAGGATTGCCATCCTCCAAGTACTAGCTGGAGATAGGATTGCCATCCCCCAGGTTCTATATAAAAGTAGGTGTACTGATCTGTAATTGTGCAACCCTAAGGAAATAATCTCAGTACACAGCCACAAATTTGTTTACTTTTAAATATATTCTTTCTCAAAGTATTTTCTTAATTTAAAACCTTTACCTTGTCATAACACATGTACAACAACAAAGTTATAAGTTCTGAGTACAAATAAATTTACCTTGAAGCTTCACTATACAATAACACTTATCAGAACCTTTTAACAATGATGAGTACCCCTCGGGAAAGTCCAAACGCCGGCAGCAATGTCGTTTACTCGAAAGTAGGCAATGTTGTGGGGATCGCTGTAATCCGCTCTGTGCCAATTACAGCACCACTTCCGCGGTCAGCTGATGTGGAGTGATCCAATCACAATGGTAGAATCTCGTTCCTGCCGATATCTCTTATTTGGCTAAAGCGGCTGTATATTGAATGTGATATTCATCCAAAAATCATATAAAGCACACACAGATGTTACAAGATCCTGGTTGTCTCTTGTTTCTTGTTCACAGAACAAAGGACTAAGAGTCATTCTTTTGAACTGCAATATATGCAGTCAGAATATTGTTGCACAGTCTGAAGAAGAAAGTTGTACTCAACGCGAAACAAGAGACAACCGGGATCTTGTAACATCTGTGTGTGCTTTATATGATTTTTGGATGAATATCACATTCAATATACAGCCGCTTTAGCCAAATAAGAGATATCGGCAGGAACGAGATATACCATTGTGATTGGATCACTCCACATCAGCTGACCGCGGAAGTGGTGCTGCAATTGGCACAGAGCGGATTACAGCGATCCCCACAACATTGCCTACTTTCGAGTAAACGACATTGCTGCCGGCGTTTGGACTTTCCCGAGGGGTACTCATCATTGTTAAAAGGTTCTGATAAGTGTTATTGTATAGTGAAGCTTCATGGTAAATCCTCCAGGTTCTAGCTGGAGATAGGGTTGCCAACCTCCAGGTACTAGCTGGAGATCTCCTGCTATTACAACTGATCTCCAGCCGATAGAGATCAGTTCACCTGGAGAAAATGGCTGCTTTGGCAATCGGACTCTATGGCATTGAAGTCCCTCCCCTCCCCAAACCCTGCCCTCCTCAGGCTCCGCCCCAAAAACCTCCCGCCAGTGGCGAAGAGAGACCCGGCAACCCTATCAATCAGTAAACCTTTAATGGCATATCCAATATTACAAAGAGGAAAAAAGCAGTATAAATACTACTATCAGCTAAAAAAAGAGAACTAAAATAAACATAAAATCATAACACAGAGCTATGTGTGTGCGCGCATACACACAGATCTTTCACTTTGCCCTTCTAATACCAGTGTGATTGAATCACAGTGGCAGTGACATCACAGCCAACTAGAGCCTTCTATCCCTCGCTTACCACAACCCTTACAGTGTGAACCCTCCCTCCAAAGGACAGGAGGGCATGTTACACAGAAAGGCCGCCACGAACAAATGATGGAAGCAAATTACTTTGTGCGTGTGAGAGAGAGACAGGGGGAGAGAGACATTCTAGGCGGCAGGAGAAACACATCAACATATTTAGTGAAGAAACTACTGCAGCACTGAGGTGTTCAGCAATAAATAAGACTGGGGATCTCTGCCTGAAAAGTGTGAACATCGGTAATGTTTTTGTAAGCCCTTCAGTGTACATGAATTTTGATTTGAAAGAGATTTTCAAAGCTATGGTTCCAAAAAAACTCTAATTAAACTCCTTGCAAGGTATGCATGTTCAGAATTCTGAAACAGCTGCTCTCGTAAATGGTCTGCTGAATTCAGAAAAGTCATGTGTTTCACAGAAAACCGGTTTGGATATATAGTTCTAATTATCCACAATTTAAAGTCTTCTGAACTCTCTCTCAGGATTAGCCTAATGCACACCTCAACCCTTTTTCTGTTGTCTTTTTCTGTGACATTATGAGCACCAATGAATAAGACAATTAAATCCCATTTTTGATAATCGTAATAGAAAAGGGTTTGCTCTTGTTTGGGAGGGTCTTCTCCAACATTTCCTAATAGGACTCTGAGAAATTTCACCTGTACAGCAAAATTATTCTCTACTTTTCAGAATTCCTTGGGGAAAACTCATTCCTTTCTCTCTTTTGACATTCTTTGGAAACATGCCCTCCTAATCAACTGATTGCTATCTGAAATTCACGGTTCAAAATATTAGCATATCTGAATAATCCACTTCTGATAATTCTATGAGACAAACATTATCCATTGATCACATATGAGCAGACAAAAAGTCCACTAAGCTCTAAGGTTTCTGATTCTGCTGGTCAATGAGATGCCTCCAAGCTGAATATCCCTACTGAGATGCAGGGAACAACGTTTCCTAGGATTTGATAGCCACCCCCTGCTCATGCCCCACTAGTAACTGGTGTTTAGAGGGGCAGTTCCCCCAAAGTTGGTTCCTAATCCCTTTAAAGAAGGAAGAACAGCCCCAGTAGATTCTGGAGTTTTGTTAGAAAAGAAACCAGGTTGGGGTGCAATTTGTGACCAGAAGAGAAACCTACACAGCGGTCTTCTAGAAGGAAATTTTATCTTCACTATCAGAAGCTTGGTCTAGGGCAATAAAGATATGGGCTCTTCCATCTTTATGGAAGAGATTATGCGTTCATACATGTATTTATTTGTTTATTTATTTAAAAACATCTATCAGTTACCTTTCTACCTTATGGAACTCAAGCCGATTTACAATGCAAACAAACCAATACATAGGGGAACAGGCACACCTCTGTGGGGAGGTTGTTCCATAATCATGGGGCTGCCACCAAAAAGGCCCTCTCTCTTATGCCCACCAGATGACCTTTTGTTTGGTGGGACAGTCAGGAGGGCGTCTCCCTGTGATTTTAATTCCAGGGCAGGAACACAGCACATGCTATCGAAAATGTTTAGGTCTCTCCTCTGGTCCCCTATTGAGATGCAGGGAATGACGACTCCTAGGGATCTTAAGGATGGAAACAAGAAAGACTTAAGGAAGTCAAAATCAGGAGTCTGTGTTTCTGTCCCAAATTTGAGAGAAGGCCCTAAAGGAAGAAGCATAATGAAGCTCTCAAAGAGGGTACAGAGTCTTGTTCACTGAGCTTGATTCGAGGCCACTAGTGCCATAGAGACCCAACAAGATTTTTTTTGGGGTATGATATCTTGAGAGTCAAAGCTCCTTTTGTCAGATACCACTTTTGTCACTGGAGCTATATACAATAGTGGTGGTATGTCACATTTCAACAAAGATGATACATGATGATAAGCCTTCGACAATATTATGATACATGTAATCTCTCCATTATGCCAGGCATGTCATAAGGGGTAAAAAATCCTGAATGTTCCCATGTGCCAAGGTTCAGCTGATAATTATTCTTATTTATTTACATTATTTATAGTCCACCTTTCTCACAGGGACTCAGGGCAAATTACACAAAGTGACTCAGTACAATCAACACAATTGAACATTCAATAACCAATGCATTAGGATTTTAGAAGCTGATTTTAGAACCAGCAGAAAGAACTGAAGCTCAGCGTAAGTACTGCCATGACACAATAAGCGATACAACAATTACATAATAGGATCCTACTCACAGTAAGCTATACACAACATTATAGACCACAGTCCCTAATCATTTATCCAAGTAAGTTTATGAACCGTTTTGTACCGTGCAACCCTATTACTGGTGCAGAAGAGCCCTCCTGAATAATTCAGCGGGAACCTTCCTGACCTCCTCGGGAAGGCTGTTCCACAAGGTGGGGGCCGCCGTGGAGAAAGCAAAACAAGGGCTAGGGGAGAAAGTTAATATTGAATAATAACACCCCCCCCCCAAATACAGGAGTCTTTTGGTACCTTTCAAGTGAACAAATTTACTGTGATATAAACTTTCATGAGCCACGTCCCACCTCAGCAGATGCATGAAGTGTTGCACTCAGTGGGCAGAAACATACATACATACATACATACATACATACAGCAAGCTACAGCGGGGGAAAGTGCAGAAGGAGGAGAAGTTGGAATTATACAGGCAGTGAGGCCAGAATGTCTCATATTCAAAGAAAATCTGTTATATACCATTGCAGAGCAGATGTGAAAACCAAGATGTCAAAACAGTGGATTTGGACCACTCCCAGCTGGTGAAGAATTGGCAAAATAAGACAGACAGTATATATAAACCTGGAAGGTAGGACCGTTTTTTCTCTCTCTCCAGTGAGCAAGCTAATCCCTATCGAGTCAGAAGATGAATGAAGCATTGCACTCAGTGGGCAGAAACATACATACAGCATACATACATACATACATACATACAAACATATATAAATACATACATACATACAAACATATATAAGTACATACATACATACATACATACATACATACATACATACATACAGCAAGCTACGGGGGGGGGGGGGGGAAGCGCAGAAGGAGGAGAAGTTGGAATTATACAGACACTGAGGCCAGAATGTCCCATATTCAAAGACAGATATCGTTGCAGAGCAGATGTGAAAACCAAGATGTCAAAAGAATGGGTTTGGACCACTCCCAGGCAAAATAAGGCAGACAGTATATATAAACCTGGAAGGTGGAACCGTTTCTTTCTCTCCAGTGAGCTAGCTAATCCCAGCACCTAACGAGTCCAAGGTTCAAGTATCATACATCTGATTAAACGGGTTCTGGCTCATGAAAGATTATTCCATAATCATTCTGTTAATCTTTCAAGTGCCCCCAGACTCTTTGCTGCTTTAATTATTTTTAACGCAACAGATTCTCATGGACTAGCTCTGGATTTGTCACAAACTCAGCAATACACACATACGCACACATACAAATATATCCACAAAAATGCCATTTATCATGAAAAAGCTAACATGTTTTTTTTTAAAGTTACCTGTGTGTGAGTGGGGGGAATATTGCGTCTCCCATAAATTCCCAGCAGAGAGTCCTTTGCCAATGAAACGTTGAACTTCAGGTACATTGGGTGATGGATCATGATCAAGAAACGCCAGAAAAGGCCCGGAGGGATATTTTGTATCACTTGATCTCCAATTTCGACTTCCCCTGTGTCTATCGCCTGCCCTTTCTGAAACACTATTTCTCCAGAAACAAAAGAAACAAAATAGTTAGCTGTCATTTAAAAGGCATGAAAGGAAGAGATAAATGTGCTGGGTAAAAACTGACTGTTAAGCATAGAGATCTATTCAATTCTAATGAATCAGTTGTTGAGAAAAGATCACAGCCCAGTGACAAAATGCCAGCTTTGAATGCAGAAGGTACCAGATTCAATCCCCGGCATCTCCTGTTAAAAAGGACAAGGACTGATGAGAACGCCTCTCCTGAGGCCCAGGAGAGTTGCTGCCAGTCAGAGCAGATAATATTGACCTTGATAGACCAATGGCCTGACTCACTAAAAAGCAGCTGCATGTGTTCAATCCTTGCAGTGAATCAAAGTCCAATGACTGGAGTAGAGTCACAGCACAGCTCCCAAAACAGAAGTCTTTGTGACTCCAGGGGCAAAGGCCTCATCACTCAACTAATGCAAAAGGGACAAGATATATCAGGACTGGCACCGTTTTTCCTTCTTAAGGACAACAGCAGCATTCTACTGCTACACACATCTGAACAAGGGATGGGCAGAGCAATCCTGAAGGAGGGGTAGTTGCGACGCGCCAGGGAACGGCTCAGCCATGCAGCCCCCTAATCGGTTTGCTGCTGGGCACTGAAAATTTTAAAGCAAACCCTGTGAAACTCTCCATAGAGTTTCATGAGGCTACACCTGCCTTTTTGAACATGTAACCTGGTGCCTGCAAAAAGGGCCATTCCCAGGCTGGAAGGGCTTTGGAAGCTGCCTAAAGGCAGCTCCACCCAGGAATGGTCCCTTTGGTGCTGGCGCCCATGGCTCACGCTGCTGCATGGCTCTCCTGTGGCGATGTAAGTGCCCCTGCACCGGCGTTCATGCCAGTTTGGACAGCGTGACACTTATACTTCTGTACGGGTCACGCCGCCTCCTCACCCATTTCACCCCTCTTTTCAGGATTGCACGGTTGATCTTCCTCCCCTCTTCTGTTTTCTAGGTTGTTTCTCCCTGTAACATGCACGGTTTTTGATAAGGCATCACCATCACAACCAGAACACAATAACCAAGACCGCTGTCTGACCTCACATATGGTTCACCAGCAGTAATGCCTTTGTGGCCCTAATTATGAATACATAAGGCCCTAACATCAGGCTCAGATTCATGTTTGGATCTTCTGACCCACAGTGAACCTTTACAAATAAAACTCAGTCTCCCCACATCTTCTGGTCTACGGATGGTGCGGGTGCCAACTGCTTTGAACTGCATCTGAATTTTCCAGCAGCTATTTGCTGCCTGAGCGCCATCCATGTTTTTAACTTGCTACTATCTGTTTTAATAATTTTAATTAAGAGATGTTTTGATTCCATTGTTTTATTGTAATGAATTTGTCGTGACCTGCCCTGAGGCCGGCCTTGGTGGAGGTTGAGGGCAGGCTAGAAATAAAACAAATAAACAAAAGAAATAAACAAAAGAAACTCTGAAGAATTATATAAATGTCCCCCCTCCCACACCCTATTTCAAACACTTTTCAGGTATTGACAAAATCAGCAAATCACTCTCCATACAGCTGAGCAAAATTCCAAAAAAGATATTTTTTGCTGATACTGGTATATGGTAAGTACATCCAATTACATTTAGTGCAATAACTCCAAAGTCAAGGACACAGCAATGTGTTTAAAGGTAATGGTAATGTTGGTCAGTGTTGATAGCCTTTAAATGAGATTGTAACTGCCATACTTTTATGAAAGCTTAAAAGACCTGCTGTTCTGCTGGAGATGAAAAAAATATCGTTATTGGATGATATTATTCAGGCATGACATGATGCAGTTGTGGGAAAACTGTATATTCCTGGCAGAACCGTTCAACATCCATCCTCTTTACAGCCAAGCCTGCTGTTCTATTGCAAAGTAACCCGGATCACATGTTTTTCATGGACTAGTCCACACAATCGACCAGTGCAGTATTTCACCATGCAGCCCCATGCCACATACAATATCACATAATGGTTTGGATCCTCAGATGCTAGTGCATCAGTGCTACAGCACAACAGAACAGCATTTCTATTTCTAGAGAGGGTAAAAGGTAAAGGTAGTCCCCTGTACAAGCACTGAGTCGTTACTGACCTATGGGGCGATGTCACATCACAATGTTTACTAGGCAAGACTACGTTTTATGGGGTGGTTTGCCATTGCCTTCCTCAGTCGTCTACATTTTACCCCCAGCAAGCTAGGTACTCATTTTACTGACCTCGGAAGGATGGAAGGCTGAGCCAACCTTGAGCCTGCAACTGACTTCCGGTGGGATCGAACACAGGTCATGAGCGGAGCTTTGGCTACAGTACTGCAGCTTACCACTCAGCGCCATGGGGCTCCTTTGTGGAGGCGAATGTCTATTTCTGCTGATTCTGAGCCTACACTGATCTAGGGTGCGGTTTACCAGTTAAGACGAAATCGGAATGGGAAAGACCTCCTCTGCCTCAAGACCTTGGAGAGCTGCTTGCTAAGCTTAATACTAAGCTAGACAGACGAAGGGATTCACTCTGAATAAAGCAGCTTCATGTGGACCCCTGCATTCATCTTCAGAGAGATGAAGAACGCAGAGCATGGTGATGAAGCTACTAGAATTAGCAGAGATGGCAAAACTAACTGCGTTAATTAGGGAAAATAATCTATACAAATTCATCGAAAATTGGAATCCCCTGATGGACTTCACATGGAAATCAGAAAAAAATAACTTGATGATATGTGGATTTGAAGATTAAAAGAAGAATTTAAGAATAATAGAGGAAAATAGATAATGTATGATGACAATAAAGACAATAAGTAAGATATAGAGTATAAAAGGTAACTAGAGAGCTAGCAGTAGTTTTGTTATTATAGATATATCCTTTGTAATTGAAAGCGGAAGGACGGGATGTCACAACAGCTCTTATGTAAACACGCACATAAAGCACCTCCATATGTACATTTAGTTATCTAGCCTTGATTGTAATAACACCAACATCTGACGAAAATACAATAATACGATCTAAAATGCAGTTACACCTGACCCCTTTTCATACATTTTACCAGCAGCAGATCACATTTAATCCTTTTTAAAAAATCCACTCTAGCTTTAACTGCTGCAAAGGTAAAAGAAGACACCTTAGATGCGACTGTCAGATTTTTAACATTTCAAACATAATCTGGCTTCAGATTGATTGGTCAAGAGCCTTGTGCTCAGGATCATAGACAGATGTTTCTTTCCTGGGTATTCCCACAAGCAGACTAAAAGAAGAAAAAGTGCGGCTGATCCGCAACGCAACCTGTACAACATATACACTCACTGCAGAAAGTCTTACAAGGACCACAGTGGATGCATATCTGAAATTGCAATATGCTTAAAGAAGTCTCTCAATTTCAGAAGGGTCCAAAACTGACCTTTGCAATTGTGGAAACTGTCATTGAAAACTCAATGTACAATTCCACTGGAACCTGTAAACAGAAATTGGATTGTTCAGAAAGAGAAGCCACTTCCTCTATCTCTATTACAAGCATTGAGATCTACATGCAAAGGAAACTGTAACAGTGAGATTACTAGTCAGGTGTGTCCTTGCATCCGTATTTTCTCTAACACAGAAGCCCCTCTACTCCTCTACAACCCCCCGCCCTCCTCAGACTCAACTGTGAGAACATTTGACCCTTATTTTCATGATGGTTTGCAGTGCTGACACAGTTTGCTTCCATGCAGCCCATAAGAAATATGTGCAGGGCCACAAAAGTGGGGGGGGGGGAGGGAATTTCCTGGGCCAGAGTTGCTCTGAACAGCTCCGAGACGTCTACCTGCCTAGTTTGGTTCTCATCTTTTCATTCAGCGTGATGCAGCACGAAGAGCTTCATCATCAGCTAGAAGCCTCTCTAGGAATTCATATTCAGCCTTTTCAACTCTTTCCTTGACTTGAAATAATAGAAAGTACTCTCCTGCAGAAAGGGAACACTTGCCATGTTTCATAGTCATAAGGAGGACTGAAGTGACCCTTTATGGATTATGGAGGAGGCTTTCCCCTTCTTTTAAAGGAATTAAGGATTGGTGAGTTCCTTCCTTTGGTCTAGGGCTGCCAGCGCTGGGTTGGGAAACTTCTGGAGATTTGGGGACAGGGCTTGGGGGGGACCTCAGTGGGGTATAATGTCATAGAGACCACCCTGCAAAGCAGCGATTTTCTCCAGAGGAATTGATCTCTGCAGTCTGGAGATCCATTGTAATTCCATGAGATTTCTTGGCCCCACCTGGCAACCCAACTTCTCTCCTCTCCAGGAGTCAATAGCAGCTCTTGGCAGCCTGGTCACACAGGGAATACATTTAAACCCCCCAAGAACCACAGGTCACACAAATGGGATTTTCAACACTTGTCTGAGAAAAATACTCAAACTCAGTATGCAGCCCAATCTTATGCATGCTTATTTGAAAGTAATGTTCCATCTATCGCTCAGGTGGGATTGCTCTTCTTAAGTACATGCACCTAGCATTATCTGCTGGGTGGTAATACTGAGGTGATAAACTGAACCATATCATTGCAGGCTGGGTATGGGAGGTGCCCTTTTTGAATGCTTATATAAAAAATTAAGCTGAGAGAAATATTCACTCTTCATATAGACCAGGCTAAATTGCCACCTGCAAGGCACCACTTCATACGCCGAGACTCTGTATTTTTCTGCCCTGGGGGTGGGATCACAAATTTTGTAACCAGAATAAATTATTCAGGTTAAGACCATCTGCTTCACTTTACTTCCAACCGAACGTGCTAAGGCACGGGCCGCCTGTCTGGTGACTCAAGGAGCACGCTTGCAGGGTTAAAAACGACCGTTCAAAATGCCCGCTGAGTGACAAGCTTTCCAAAACAGCAACGCTTATTATCATCTTGACATTTTCTCCCTCACTTCAATGCATCTCTCGCCCATGATTTAGAAAAAAAATAATGATGATGACTTTCAAACATTTTAAAATGTATTCCGGGTACAATTGCCTCATTTTGCTTTGGCACATCGTCCTCTACAATGCCGGGAGCAAAACACAGACTCCTAATCACTGAGCTCTTGTGGCTTCGAGGAATCGAAAATCCAAGTGCTGAGGCGCCAATTATCCTCCCAGGCAAGGGCGTGTGCGTGCTGATCGCCACTGATTTCTGAAACAATCAATCTCATTTGCTTTTCTGGTAAATACCAGCCATCAATAGGATGCCTCAACTTTTAATCACTGTGCTCCCTATTAAAACACTCAGTCACAAACCACCACTCTCAAACGGCAGCCTAAAAAAAAACTAATGTACAAAACTGAGCAACTGTCATTGCAGCTTTTCGTTAATATCTGCATTTTTCCCTTTCAGATTCTCACAAACGATGAATTCATAAGGGATCTGCCACAACTACCCTGAGTCTCCATCTGTCTAGAATTCAAGTTAATAAAGAGACAGCGAGGCAATATCTTTTATGAGGAACGTTTAAAATTCAGGGCTCAAACTGCTGTGCGAATGCAGAACTTTTTCTCAGACTGGATGTTCAAGGCAAGGGAAAGAAAGAGTGGGGAAGGGTGTTTCCATGCCAGGACATAATGCTTTTCTTGTTTATCCCCTTGATGGAGACGTGGGGGAAAGACAGTGTGGAAAGTCAGTGTAGTGTAATATCATAGCGTCCAATTAAGCCTAGGAGACACAGATTCAAATCCTCTTTCAGCCACAAAGCTCACTAAGGCTGAAAATGCATGGCCATTTTGTCGTGCGATTCTCCCACAAATGTAGTGAATTGCAGGAGACTCCACACATGGGGCGAAAACGCATGGTCGCTTTAGCCTCCTTTGTTCCCTGTTTCAGCCAGGATTCAGCCAGGATCGAATGCATGCGTTTCGCCGAACATGCGTTCAATCCTGGCTGAATCCTGGCTGAAACAGGGAATAAAGGAGGCTAAAGAGCCCATGCGTTTTCGCCCATGGCTGCCTCCCTCCCATGGGATCAACCCACCCCCCGAAACTTACCGGAGTTTTCCTATCCCTGTCTTTTCACGTTTTTTTAAAAAAGGACGCTACAATTGTGACTGTTCACAGGTGCGTTTACATGCACGGGTTTGACTCCCCTTCCTTTCTTCTACCACGACGAGGAGAAGGCAAGAAGACAAAGGGGCCTAGAGGCCGCCTCCACCGGCAGAGGAAGACCACCAGAACCTGCGCCTCTCTTCCCCCCTCCTCCGCCTACCGCCCTCTCCGCTCGGCAACCCCAGTCAGGTGGAGGCCAGCCTTCTCGACCATTGAACTCATGAATGAAAGGCGTGCGACAGGGAAGGGACCAAAAAATTGCAAAGCTTGCCATGTGTTAACGGCCCAAGTGACCCGGGGTCACTCTTAGCCTTTCACGCAGGATTGTTGTGAGGAAAAAGTGGAGAAGCGGAGAGCCGTGTGCATTGCCCTATGCTCCTTGCAGCAAGGGAGGGATGAATATGTGTCAGATATAAGAACCATCAACATTTCTTTTTGATCATTCAGCCTGAGGAAGACTTCTACGGAACTCAAAAATCACAGAACTAATCATAATAAGGACAGTTGGTTTTTACACCCCGCTTTCCTCTACCTTAAGGAGTCTCAAAGCGGCTTACTATCACCATCCCTTCCCCTCTTCACAACAAGCACCTTGTAAGGTAGGGGGAGTTGAGAGAGTTCTGAGAGAACCGTGACTAGCCCAAGGTCGCCCACCAGGCTTCATGTGGAGGAGTGGGGAAACAAATCCGGTTCACCAGATTAGAGTCCATCGCTCACGTGGAGGAGCGGGGAATCAAACCTGGTTCTCCAGATTAGACTCTACTGCTCTTAACTACTACACTACACTAGCTCTCGGAACCACAGGAAAAATTACACACACAAAAAGAAAGAGACGTGAATATATTGGTGTCTATATGTTAAATGGTTGAAACTTGAGAACCAACTAAAGTTCCTTGTATTAACAGAAATTCAAAGATATGATAGGCAAATCAGAAAATAGTCCAAAAGGTTACTTTATATCCAATCCATCAGTGTAAATATCACTTCACAGAATCTCCTAAACAAATATTGACAGGTCTCTGTCCCCACAGACCTTACAATCTAAATCTAACATTAAGGAGAGACAAGGTTAGCAAAGGATGAATGGGAAGAAAGTGAAAATCAATGGAAGACAATTATCACCAGAGAGCAAAGCTATGGGAAGGGATGTAGTACATCATATTGGTGTTGTTCTGTGTGTCAAAGACTCAGAAACCAATAAATCGAGCTCTTAAAAGAAAGAAACAATATTACCCACAGAACCACGATGGGCAGAAGGGCCAGGCCAAAGCATCCATGCATTTCTAGGGAGGAACTATCAGTCCCTGATGAAAACTCTGACAGTGATCTTGAAATACAGAAAATTAGGGGGAAATCCAACACCAGCAGTTGGATGAGTCTTGGGATCTTTGTGTGTATAGTAGGGTTGCCATCCTCCAAGTGGCACCTGGAGATCTCCCACTATTACAACTGATCTCCAGGCGACTGAGATCAGTTCCCCTGGAGAAAATGGCTGCTTTGGAGGGTGGACTCTATGGCATTATACCCTGCTGAGGTCCTCCCCTCCCCAAACTCCACCCTTCCCTGGCTCCACCCCCAAAACCTCCAGGTATTTTCCAACCTAGAGCCGGCAACCTTAGTGGATAGCCTGAAGTTGATCATATTATTCTCTCCCTGGAGGAGAAAACATATAATGAAAGCAGGCTGTAAAAGAGACCCAGTCTGAGAATAATTTAATGAAGTTCCTTTACCTATGGGTAAAGCAGTTCAGTGTGTGCAAATTGCAAACACCGAACAAAGAAATGCAAGGCCCGGTGGCCCGAATGAAACATCATGAGAAGTGCTGTTTATGTAGAAAACCATGATTTAAATCATGAAACTCTGGTCTTACTGACTAGTGATTTAAATCGTGATTTAAATCGATTTGATTTACATCAAATCTACCCTCCCATAAATGATATGTGACTTAACAGCACACACACACACACACACACACACACATTCCCCACAGTTCATCCAGCACAATCTGCCACAGATCGCCCCAGGTAAACCTTCACCTAATACCAATTCAGTTCTGGTACACTAGAAAGTTTGCTTGTTACTCTGAGATGTCTCAGTTAGACCCCATATTTTAATCTGCCAGAGAAATCAAGTGAAGACAACAACACAGAAAATGCTGCAAGTACGATACCTTCCAATTGTCTGGGTAAATAATTATTTACTTTATTTATATCCTGTCTTTCACTCCAACGAGGACCCAAAGAAGCTTATAATGTTCTCATCTCCTCCGTTTTATCCTGACAACAATCCTGTGTGGTAGGTTAGCCTGATAATGCGTGACTGGTTCAACTAGGGTACTTCCTTTCCTTCTGTCCCTTAGAAGCTCCTTGATCCTTTGATCTTGAGCAGCATATATTTAGTGTTGGAGGGATATAAGGACCGAAACAAATCTTGCCACTGACAATGTAGCCTTGGGGTCCCTATCGCTTAGTAAAAAAGGCATTATCAGTCACAGAGGAATTGGATTTGTATGTTAAAAGGGAAATATAGTGCAATCGAAGTTCCTTGTAAAAGCGGCATTCCAAAAGTGAGTCAATAGAGCCAGAAGAGCAAGGGCAGATCCTGTCTGAGTATGGTATATTCAGAATTCTGCCCTGCATTACCATAGAAGGGTTAGAATTCAATCTAGCCAAGCAAAAAGCTCTACAGAGACGAGGAGTTGTTAGATAATATGTATAGGCAGGCAGACCACGTGGAGGGGGTATTCCGAAGAACTGGGATGAACAGACATGACGAGCACGAAAAGTAGTGCTGTTATAATCGAGCTCTTTAATGCGCTTTTTAATTTTGGCAAAAGCTTCAGTTTTCCCAAGATCTGATAACATATCCTGCGAGAAGCCCAACAACGCCAGTTTCTCATCTAAGATTTTTTGCCATGAGGATTTAAAAGGGTCGTGCTTCAGAGAAGCTAGGAACCCCTCAGTGCTAAAGCACAGTTTAAGGTGTAGTTTAAAGGCGGCCAACCACGCCCTAGCTTCGAGTGACATTTGGCCAAACTCGGAACGAAGAGTAACGCCAGCAACACAAGTTGGTGCTTAGGCCTGGCTCACACACACAGGAGAATGACAGTACAATCCTAAACTGAGGTGTAAGTTTAAAGTGCCGTCAAGTTGCAGCCGACTCATGGCGACCTCTTTTGGGGTTTTCATGGCAAGAGACTAACAGGGGTGGTTTGCCAGTGCCTTCCTCTGCACAGCAACCCTGGACTTCCTTGGCGGTCTCCCATCCAAACACTAACCAGGGCTGACTCTGCTTAGCTTCTGCAATCTGACGAGATCAGGCTAGCCTGGGCCACCCTTCTAAATCCATGAAAACAATGGACTTAGAAGGGTATAACTTGGTTAAGATGGCACTTTGAGGCAAGAGGTAAAGCTGTGAGGCAACAGAATAGACTGTACCAGATTATGGATTCCAGCATGGAATTTTCCTTCATATTAAAACCCCAAAGAAAACACCCAAAGAAAGCAGGGTGAAAGGTTCTGCTAGCCCAAAACATCTTTATTTGCTCTGCTCATTTTCTATTTGGAAGAGATTTTTAGCATAGGGGAACATTTTAAAATGTGGTCCTCCGTGATACTTTGCTTGCGGTCCATTCTAACGTCTCAGGCGTCCGCTCCTTCATTTTCACCCCATTTCCCTTCGTGTGTGAACCAGGCTTCAGGCATCAAACAATGCCCAAGGTCAGGGGTATGAGGAAAGCGCTGTCACACCAATTGGAAACAGGTAGCCACAGCACCATCGAAATCCACACACAGAAAGTAGAAAACAGCCCAGAAAGACAAACACAGCAATATTACATTTCAAACTGGGAGAAACTGCTCCAAGTAAAAGGATTAAGGAGGTCGAAGAAGATGCCGAAAAGGATCAAATTGCTTTAGGAAGCCTAGAAGTAGTTTAAAGCCACTATAATGGAGATTCGGATAAAATGGATACAGGAAACTTAAAAGGAGCAAACTAATCAGGGGAAAATGTTAACCTTTTTAAAGGCAGAACTAGGTATTACTTCAGAAAATGAGGGTGCTGTAAGTCAGTTGCGACTGAATGGCACATATGTATGTACATTGGTCCATCAATAACTGTGGTGGCTACAAGGTACCTGTAGGTTCAAAAGTAGTGTACCCCTGGATACCAACTGATGGCAGAGGGGCAACAAAACGGGAAGGCTTTGGCCTCTGTGCCCCTATCCTTCCGAGGCATCTAGTTGGTCACTGTGGGCAAAGGATGGTAGACTGGATGGACCTTTTTCTGATCCAACAGGGCTCTTCTTAAGTTCTCAGCTCTTTTTGTGTATTTTGAGCAGGGTGATTCTGAATCTGAATACTGCTACCTTGTCACCCATGAGGAATTTCATATCTTCAAGATGAACACATGACATAGCCATCTCCTCCACAGAAACAGTAACATCGGTTTTAACAGAGCCCTCCATCCAATTCTTTAGGCATTTCAGATGGTCACACCCTTTTCTTGGTTCACATTTGGCAAGCAGGAACTGAGATGTTTTTGAGCAGAACTCTTGACAGGGCCTCTTTTGCTGTTTGGGGCAGGGAGGGGGAAAAGCCTGGAGTGAACGGCTGAAGTGTGAAGGTTCTGCCAAGTACTCATGTCCACAGTCTCTGTTTGGGAGAAAACAGCATATTATGGAGGAAAAAACTGGAACTGAGCTGATAATTGGTCCAAAATAACAACTGGCCCAAAAGGATTCTCCCTCTTGCTTAGGGGACCAACATGAGTATTAAGATTTTTATTTAGAATTAATGTGACTGGGTAAAATCCCACTATTAGACTAAAGCTTGAATATTCTGAAATCACCCATCATTTATGTGCTCCCACCCCCCACCCCACCCCCCAAAAAGTCAGAATATGAAATGGCAAGAACAGGATAGACACAGCAGCTCTGTTCAGATTTTATGCAAAACCGTAGTTTATTTTAACTGGTTAATTTGTGATACTAAGATTTGGCTCAATGATGATAATTCACATCCTTATTTGACTTGATGCCAGTTTCAACACCTTTGCTCTTTTCCTGGAAGACATCAGGCTGGTATCTCAACATGCCACACAATTGTGGTGCTAGACACAAGCCAGGGTTGAGCCACAATTTGGTCTCCCAAGATACTACCTGGGCTTCCAGATCTGCACATCATATGAAACCATTTTAAGACACTGCAGATAATAAACACCGCCCTGAGCCCAGCCTTGGCCGGGGATTGAGGGCGGGATAAAAAACAAAAAAACAAAAAAACCATGCATTCAGACCCTTGTTTGACATACCCTAACTAACTGAATTGACTGGCTTGCATTCAGATGACCGCGCTAACCATAACTAGTTTAATTAAATAATGGTTTCACATGATTCTGAATGGAGTTGATGCCAAAGAACCAAGTTTGTTGAGCTACACAAAAATAAGAACTTGATATTTGTGTATTTTGGGTCACCTGATGATTGAACAAGCCCTTACAGTCCTCCTTCATATGTGGTAAGCAAATGTGTCTCAGCCGTGGCCAGTGTGCACTCACACAAGAAGGGGAGTTAGCTGACTGACCCCCCCTTGCTGCCTTCAAATGAAGTGGCGCTTCCTACAGTGGTCCCATGCTGATGATAGCTAAGAAATCCTTTTTGACACCTTTGCTCAGCCTCAGCAGCTCTGGCAACCAGCCCAGACACAGCGTTCATCTTTGTGTCACTGTGAATTGACTAAACAAGGAGAAAATAAACATGAACTGTATGGAATGCAGGCACTCCTGGCTGTGAAGATCAGTTGTGAATCAGGAGCGCAAAGGGTGGGAGAGACATAATCAATTCTGCATTAGGTAGATTGTACACACACAGATGCACACAGTTGCTCTGAGTCAAAACAGTATATTTGAGCTGTAAATCTGGGCCCAATCTTGTCAGATCTTGGAAGCCAAACAGGAGAACAACAAGGAAATCCAGGGTCGCTGTGCAGAGGAAGGCAATGGCAAACCACCTCTACTTGTCTCTTGCCTTGAAAACCCTACAGGGTTGCCATAAGTCGGCTGTGACTTGATGGCACTTTACACATACATAGTAAGTGAAGCTGGGAGTTTAGGAATGCTTCATCGTTGGACATACGCATGCATATACATACTTCAGCAGTTATCACCTCTGTGACCATAGGGGAGTTGCAAATTGTCTCTATTTCTACCAGAAGATAAAAATAAGGCCAATTCTTACCTATTTTGCACCATTGGCCTTGGCCTTATTTGTATCTCCTGGTACTGGTGCGGCCCTCTTATTTCTCTCTATTTCTACCAGAGAAATGTTGGAGGGTCTGTAATAAGCTCTTTTTACGGCAAAAGAGAGTAAAAATAAATAAAATTTGATATGCTTTAGTTCCCTCGTTACAAATTAGCCATCATATTTTGATATTTCAGTTTTAGGGCCCTGCACTATGCATCCACGTCCTAAAAAAACACACCTTAACAAGAAAGGGAGGGAAAACCCCAATACCATGATATATCCCTTAGATAATTAAAAACAACAATTCCACAACTACTAGGGTAGAAATTGCTTTAATTAAAAAAACAAAACAAAGGAACACAATCACTGCACACAGAGAGATAGAAATGTACCTTTCCTTTCTGTTTTATCTGAAACTTTCCCTCCAATGGGCGAGTAAGTCGTATCCATGGATTCTGTGCCTTTGTTTCCCTTACTGACTCCATTTTCATACAGCTGCCCTTCCACAGGCTGGAGTTGCCAAGTTAGGCCAAACAAATGTACTGCTATTAAAAAAAGAAAAGAAGAAGGGGGGAAAAAAAGAACACCAATTAATTTATGCCCACATTGTGGCACCTTTATTACACAAAGAAAGAAGGCAGCCGGGCCAGCTTTTGCAAAAGTCAATTATTATATGCCTCTGTTTGGAATAAATTGGAATTCTAAGTATGCTAATTTCACCTTAAACTAAATGTTTAATTAGTTTCCACACGTTCTTTTGGAGATGAGCCAATACTGGATGATGAATTTCTCCAGCAATTAATGGAAATGCTTGCTATTCAAAGGACAATGGTTTTGTAAGTAAAATACTGCATGGAAAGTTATAATACTGTATCTATGAGCAAAACCAACACCCTTTCCACTTCCCCAAACAGAGAGAAGGTCCTGGGCTCATAGAGGAGTTATTTGCTTTATTTACAACTGCACAAGAGGATCATAGGGTGAGGAAACTAGGCACTTTTCAGGGCAGCAGATCCACTATCCCACATCACATCCCTCAAGAGAGAAAGAGTGAGACGCTGACCATAGGCACCCCAAGCTACTTTTCTTTCCAGCCAACTGATATCTGTTTCCATTTGTTGTCTCTCTCTCTGTGTTCCAAACTTCAAATGTGCTGTTTTTCCACACATACAAACATCTGCCGCCCCTCAGCTGGGTGTAGATGTGTGCCACCTTCTCCAAACTCTGATGGGTCCTTGAATGAGATGGGACCACCTTCCAAAAAGAACAGAACCACACCAATTAAGGAACACCCCTCATTAGGATTACCAGCCTCCAGGTACTAGCTGGAGATCTCCTGTTATTACAACTGATCTCCAGCCGACAGAGATCAGTTCACCTGGAGAAAATGGTAGCTTGGCAATTGGACTCTATGGCATTGAAGTCCTTCCCTCCCCAAACCCCGCCCTCTTCAGGCTCTGCCCCAAAAACCTCCCACTGGTGGCGAAGAGGGACCTGGCAACCCTACCCCTCATTCTTTTGTGAAGTTCCTGATCTCCATCATGTGGGACTTCGGGCAACCCGATAGTCTCATTCACATTCCCCAAACATCAGCTCCACGGTAGTCCTCTTGCTCAACCTTATGTCTTCAAAGCGTAGCCTCTGCATTTTCAGTGCAAGTCAAAGCTAGAAAATCATTTTTTTTGCAGCGGCAAAACTTTGGACACAAGAAGGACTCATGTCACCCCACTCCCATACACCCCTTGCTTGTACAAGTTGCTTTTTATTCCTCCCAGGTTCTGGGTCATTGCAAATACAGGTTGGGGATTGGGGTTGGGATGGGAAGCAGGAGAGTCTGTTGGCTTGTGGTGCATGCTCCCAGCCTTGACATCAAAGTCATAAATCTGGTTCCCTCTCTTCCTGTCACATGACTGTGGTCACATGTTGGCAGCTCAGTTCCTCCAGTATCAGGAAACATTGAAGGTCATTGACCTAAGCCAGGGGTCGGCAAACTCATTAGTCAAAAGAGCCAAATATCAACAGTACAACGATTGAGATTTCTTTTGAGAGCCAAATTTCTTCAACTTAAACTATATAGGTAGGTACACTGTTTATTAACTTAATAAACTTTAATTAAAGTTTTAAGTCTTAATTAAACTATAGGTACACTGAATAAAACTTGATATCATACTTAATAGTGATCTTATTTATTGATAAAAATTAAATTGTAAGTCCCTGCCATTTCCCTCTCCCCATTCGGAGTCCTCGTCTGGAGGCCTGGCCTACCGCCATAAAAACCTATTGGTAGACCTGGCCTCCGGCTGAGTCCCATTGGGAGGCCAGGTCTACCCATTGGCTTTCTTGGCAGTAGACCTGGCCTCCGGAGGCCCATAGAAGCCAATGGGTAGACCTGGCCTCTGAGGGGGACTTTTTCCCCTCCTCGGAGTCCAGGTCTACTGCCAAGAAAGCCAGTGGGTAGACATGGCCTCCCAATGGGACTCAGCCAGAGGCCAGGTCTACCAAAGGAAGCCCACCCCGCCCAACAGCTGATAGGCGGGGGGGCAGGAACCACCGAGCTGCCCACCCAGCAATCGTGCGGCTAGAGGGGAGGGGAGGCTTTAGCCTCCCAACCATTGAGGGCAAGGGAAAGGGGGACCCGGCCATTCTCTATGGTGGGGGGGGAAGACAGCGCGCCCGCTCTCTCTTTCTCTCAGGTGCGCCGGCTCCGCAGCCCGGCTGCCGGCGCGAGCAGGCTCAAGAGCAGGGGCTCCGAACCAAGTTCAGAGAGCCGCACTCAACGGGCCAAAGAGCCGCATGCGGCTCTGAAGCCGCAGTTTTGAGACCCCTGACCTAAGCCAAAGAACATTGCAAGAAGAGAACTAAAGCAAAGGAAACACCTTTATTTATTTAATTCTGATATTTATCATAAGGTCACAGTTGTACAAAGCTGTGCTTAATTAGCTTAATATTTTCAGAAGAGATGTTCTGAGCTGGCTCAAACCAACATTTTGTGCCTTTTGAACAATGAAAAACATCAAAAGGTTGCCAAGCCAGTGAGACCCTAGAGGTAATTTATTCCCACATTTAAATCTTCTGTGTTTTATTTTACAGCCTGCATTGTTTCCTTTTCAAAATGCGAGCAAATGATGCCAACTCCTCTGATCTAATTACTTTTGAATTAGTCAATCATGTTTATTTGTAAAACCAAAGGTCATCACAGAATGTCATAAGTCCCCAAAACACAGAAGTAGGCAAGAACCAGATAATCAAAAGCAGACAAGATCAAGCAGGGCCATATTATGATTAAAATGGAATGGAGGTAAAATCAGAGTGATAATTAGATTAAATAGGCACCCCCCATGAGATGTCATATGTACAGCTATGTGGAAATGATACAGAATACTATCACCTCTTATTCTTTTCCTCTTCCTGGGATTCTTCTCCGCTTTCTACCTCTCAAGCCTTGCCCTAAATGGCATTTACCCCCCTCTGGAGTCCTGCTCCTCATGTGTTCACAGTAATTTGAGCATATTTCTTCAATATAAACTGTGTATATAGCAGCCACCAAGCACTCTCACTAACAGTCATAACCGATACAGTCCCAGGATACAAAATACTACAAAGCCTCCTTTTGCAATCTCAGAGAACATATATTAACTCTAAATCAATCTATAAATAGTGCTGACTTCTTTGCAGCAACACTGGTGATCCTCAGTGTGGTGCCTATGAAGGTCATGGTGCCCACCAATGTGTTTCTTGAAGCCCACCTGCTTCTTCTCCAAAATGCCTCTTCCCCCAAACAAGGAGCTAATTTGGGCCTTCCTCTTCGCACTGGTTAGGGTTGCCAACCTCCAGATACTAGCTGGAGGCCTTCTGCTATTACAACTGATCTCCAGCTGACAGAGATCAGTTCACCTGGAGAAAATGGCCGCTTTGGCAATTGGACTCCATTGCATTGAAGCCCCTCCCCTCCCCAAACCCACCCTTCTCAGGCTCTGCCCCAAAAATCTCCAGGTATTTCCCAACCTGGAGCTGACAACCCTACTCACTGGAGCTAAATTCAGAAGACTAGTTAAGAAGACCAAGGAGGCATCACCGGTGGGTCTGCAGACAGTGCCCAGCTGAAAATAGCTGCCCCATCAAAGCAGGAAATTTAGCTTGAAAGTCCCAACATTTTGTAACTACCTCCATTGGAAGACATTTTTAACTAGTCCTGACTCTCACAGCAGCCATTTTGTGGTGGCATCCACTATCCTTTCTCAAAACTGCAGAGGCCCTGACAGGTTCAACAAGGTTGAGGACCCTGGCTATACATTACCATTGTCTCAATTCTCCTCATCGTGTTATACCAAGTTTTTTTTTAAAGCCAGATGTGAAGATGTTGGAAGGAGTCTTAACAACAGTCCAAATCATCTCTATGCCCACATGTTCCTTATTGGGGGCGTTCATATCCAGCGTGGTGTAGTGGTTAAGAGCGGTGGTTTGGTGCAGTGGACTCAAATCTGGAGAACCGGGTTCAGTTCCCCACTCCTCCACATGAGCGGCGGAAGCTAATCTGATGAACCAGGTTTGTTTCCCCACTCCTACACATAAAGCCATCTAAGTGACCTTGGGCTAATCACAGCTCTCTTAGAGCTCTCTCAGCCCCACCTACCTCAGAGGGTGTCTGTTGTGGGGAGGGGAAGGGAAGGTGATTCTAAGCTGGTTTGATTTTTCCTTAAGTGGTAGAGAAAGTCAGCATATAAAAACCAACTCTTCTTCTTCTTTCCTATCTCTGCCCTCCCCCACTCTCCACTTGTACCAAGGAAATAAAATTTAGGTAGCACATTATTTGATACCAACTTTCTGTAGATAGCACATGACTCTTCTTTCATAGTCTCCTGATGAGGTTGCGACTCTTCTAGTGTGAATTCGTGCAAGTGATTTCCACACACACAGCCTCAATTATAAGCCTTGAGGAAAAATAATGAACCTTATTATTAGGTGGTGGCAGGCCTGTTCTACTAAGCTTCGTTATATTACGACAGTATAACAGGCAAAGATATTTCACACAGCCAGGAGTCCAGTCAATTCAAACTCAGCCAAAAGGACTATTCTCCACAGTGTGATTTTAAACACAGTTGATGCTTGAGGGTGATGTGTGACCTCCCAATCCATGATATTTCCTGAATCTGTGGTAACCTGGTTCTCGGGGTCAGGTGGATAACAAAACTGTTTACAACCTTGGAAGCTAAATTCAATTCACTGATAGTTTCCAGAGAAACATGATCCTATTTCCTTGGCATAAGTAGACACCTGAGCAAAGTGGGGGAGAAGCAAAGATAGGAAGGGGGCGGCGGAGGAGAGTCTACTAACTTCTCCATTGGGGCCCTGCTGGGCTACTGATGAACTCGTTCCTACTGACTAATAACATTCATTCTTGCATATATCTTTGAAGTAAGTCTTTTTAAAATTCACCCTTTGTCCATCAACAAAGATATTTTGAACTGAATCTGGAGACATATGGAGTCTGACGGCAAAGAAAGCCAAGCCAACAACCCCCTAACTGTTACATTATGTTGAAACAACTGGATCTTTATGAGGCTTATTAACATCTCAGTCATTGAATTAGCAGCTCAACAGTCCCGTTTTATGCAGTGACAAACCAGCAGAGTGCTATATTGAGGGCTAAGAATCAAACTCAGAGGCAAGAAGACAACTAATCCCCATGCTCTGGAACTGTGAGTGGATTCCATTTTATTAAACTGTGGCAGAAACAGCCAATGGGGAAGGGTGGCAATCACAATGGTATGTGCTTTACATGTGTGGTCCAATACGGTGGAAGAAGAAGAAGAAGAGGTTTTTATATGCCGACTTTCTCTGCCACTTGAGGGAGAATCAAACCAGCTTACAATCACCTTCCCTTCCCCTTCCCACAACAGACACCCTGTGAGGTAGGTGAGGCTGAGAGAATGACTTGCCCAAGGTCACCCAGCTGGCTTCATGTGTAGGAGTGTGGAACCAAATCCAGTTCACCAAATTAGCCTCCGCCGGTCATGTGGAGGAGTGGGGAATCAAACCCGGTTCTCCAGATCAGACTCCACCGCTCCAAACCACCGTTCTTAACCACTACACCACGCTGGTAGAGCTAAGATAGTAAAAATGGAATGTACCACTTAAGATTGCAGATGGTGGAACATATTTATGAACACACCTTCTGGACCCATGCCCGTCCTGGCTGGTTAAGGTCAGCATGGGGGGCAAGGGCTTTAGGGGACACTGTCAATCTCTCCCTGAGCTCAAGCGTTTTCCTGGGTAGGCTGAAGGACACAATGGTAAAATCGCTCTTGAAGAAACCATCCCTAGACCCTTCTGATCCAGCCAACTACCATCCATTATCTAATCTTCTGTTTCTGGGTAAGGTAGTTGAGAGAGCAGCAGCAGAACAGCTCTAGATGTTCCTGGAGGACGCATTAGTTCTGGATCCATTTCAATCCAGCTTTCGGCCTGGTCATGGGACGGAGACTGTGCTGGTCACCTTCGCAGATGATCTCTGTAGACAGCTGGATCAAGGTGGGTCAGGGCTGCTGTTATTATTAGACCTTTTGGCAGCATTTGACACTGTTGATTATGATCTATTGACCCACTGTCTCGCCGATGCTGGATTCCATGGGACAGTCCTTCAATGGGTGATATCATTTCTCCATGACTGGGGACAGAGGGTGTTGCTAGGGGAAAAGATCTCAACACAATACCCTTTGGTATGTGAAGTCCCTCAGGGGTCCTTCCTCTCCCAAATGCTTTTTAATATCTATATGCATCCCCTTGCCCAGCTAGTCTGGAGTTTCGGGCTGGGGTATCATCAATATGCGGTTGACACCCAGCTGTATATGTTGATAGACGGCTGGCTGGGTATGTCCTGTATACCTTGGCCATGTGCCTGAGGGCTGTGGTGAAATGGTTAAAGCAGAGTCATCTGAAACTGAATCCAGAAAAGATGGAGGTCCTGTGGCTGGGTTGAGGAGGCCCAGGACAGGGGATTCAGCTACCACCCCTTGATGGGGTTCAACTTATCCCAGCTTCCTCCATCAAGGGTTTGGGTGTAGTTCTGGATGCCTACCTTTCTTTGGAAGCCCAGGTCACAAATACTGCCAGGATGACTTTTTTTTCATCTTCACCAAGCAGGCAACTGATACCCTACCTGTCCTGCCCTGATCTGGCTACTGTAATTCATGCAACGGTCACCTCCAGACTAGACTACTGTAACTCGCTCTATGCAATGCTACCTTTGAGGTTTCTCTGGAAACTACAACTGGTCCAGAATGTGGAGGCACAGGTCCTTACAGGGACCTCATGGACAGCATATATACAACCAGTGCTCTGCCTGCTGCACTGGCTCCAGACTGAGTACCCGATTAAGTTCAAGGTTTAGGTCCTGACCTTTAAAGCCCTAAATGGTCCGGGACCATCATATCTGCGGGACCACCTCTCCCAATAATGCCCCCCCCCCAAAGAGTGCTGTGCTCAACTGGAAACCACTTGACTGGTGGTCCCTCGTCCAAGAAATATCTGGCTGTCCTTGACCAAAGCCAGGGCTTTTGCAGCCCTAGCCATGGCCTGGTGGAACTCTCTGTTGAATGAGACCTGGGCCCTGTGGGACTTGGCCCAGTTCCATAGGGCCTGCAAGACAGGGGTGTCCCGCCAGGCCTGTGGTTGAGGGTAGCAACATTTTTTTTACATCATTTGCCCTCCCCTGCTGGACCCTTCTAAAGCGGTATGTCCCCTGCTGTTGGTACAAGTTTGTTAAGAAACAACACCAAAATTTCACCCATAGGAGGATGTTTCCCCTTGGTTAGGTGATAATAATATAAGGGGAATTTTATTGTTAGGGCCCCATATTTAGGTAGTTAGGCTTTATTTTACACTGATATATATGTTTTATGATTATGTCTATAGAATGTATATGAATGTATTGTTGTTAACCACCCTGAGCCTTACTTTGTTGGGAAAGGGCGGGATACAAATAAAACAAACAGACAAATAAATAAATTTGGAGAAGCATGATCTGCATGAGCCCTCTTCACTTTACTTTGTCTTCACTTTAGGTGGGATGTGGGGGAGATGCCCATGAAAAAGTCCCCTAAACTCCACCTCTCATTTTTGGGCAAAATTCCATTGCCTTGCACTGTAATAGAGTCATGCCTTTAGGGGACAAGCATCACAACTGAAGCGCATAATTGCATTGCGTTGTTTGTGATGAAAACTGGGAGGGAGGGACTTGGCACGTCTGGATAACAGATTATTTATCTTATGATTTGTGTCATTTATTTGGAGAAAGGATCTGAAAAAAAATACAAGGCTTTTGAGTTTTTGTGACAGCTTGTTTCTATATACGTTTTTTTTTTTTTTTGCAGATTACATTCTGTAAACTGGATTAACCCACCATCTGCAACAAAGCCAACGATTAAATTGAATTTATTCTTATCTACCTTCTGTGTAAGCACAGCTTGTCAACTTGCGTTCTGCAAAGTTTGGCAGTCAACAACATGTGAGGGCTGGCTGAAACACAAGCAGCTCCCTGTAGTGGATTGGCAAATAACAACAACCCCCCCAAACAGAGTGCAGCATGTATGTATGAAGCCTATGCATGGCATCTGCAGGGTGAGCGATGGAAATGCTACCACCATAAAGAACTTTCAAATGAACTACCTGGACTGAGAAGGTCCCCATTTTGTCTCTGTGGGCATGTTTTTGGCATTAGCATCTCACAAAGTGTTGCCAACCTCCAGGAGGGGCCTGGAGTGACTGATCTCCAGAAAGCACAGATCAGTCCCCTGGAGAAAATGGCTGCTTTAGAAGGTAGATTCTATGGTAGGTTTTATGGCATTATACCTAGGGATGCCAGCCTCCAGGTGGGATCTAGGGGTCCTCTGGAATTACACTTCATCTCCAGACTACAGAGTTCAGTTCCTCTGGATAAAATTAATGGTTTAGAGGTTAGACTCGATGTCATTGTACCTCACTGAGGTCCCTGTCCTCCCCATACCCAAATCTCCAGGAGTTTCTCAGCCGGATCTGACATCCCTACCCCAACCCCCCCCCCCTGCGGTGGTCAGAGGAGATCTGGCAATCCTAATTATTCTTCACTGAGTTCCCTCCACTCACATATCCCAAATTGCCCAGGCTCCACCCCCAAATCGCCAAGAATTTCCCAATTCGGAGTTGGCAACCCTAATCTCACCCTAAACTTTCCTGAAATATGGGAATTATATTTGGCAAACGGCACTGTAGCAGATGACTCCTGAAAGTGAAAAACCAGGTCTGCTAATCAAGGTGGATTGGATCCATGCCATAACCTCTCTCTACCCATGAATTTCCAGCTACAAATTAAAACACAGCCTGTTCCAACAAGAAGATGACAGTAAAGGCTAAACAGACCAGTCCACTCTCCAGCTGAAAGTAATTCCCGCTAAAATATCCCTTCCCCAACAAATGCTTGACATTTGGAACCAGGTAGACAAGCTGCAGACCTCTGCCAGGCCACTTAAGACTCATCTCATCCTGAGGGGAGGACAGGAATGACAGAACCGCCAGTCAGACCACCTTACTGAAGAGGCAAAAACATATATTTAAGCCATCGATTTGCTTGTCACAAGCATGGAAGGCAGCTACCGCAAACATAGTTTTCGGACTTACTGTGGCATACATATTCCTGCTATTTTTGTTGTACATGGGTGGGGGGGTACCTTTTTAACAGAGAGGCAATTCACAACTACAATCACTCAATTGAACAATAATTGAAAGGAGAGGATGTGCAAAACACGCCTCCTCCCCCTTCAGCACACACTACTGGGTCTATTTGTGAGGACAAGGCAGATCATCATCCCCATTGGTCTTTAAGAGTCACGGTGGTGTAGTGGTTAAGAGCAATGGACTCTAATCTGGAGAACCAAGTTTGATTCCCCCCTCCTCCACATGAGTAGCAGATTCTAATCTGGTGAACCAGGTTCGAATTCCCACTCCCCCATATGAGCAGGGGACTCTAATCTGGTGAACCGGGTTTGATTCTCCACTCCTCCATATGAAGACTGCTGGGTGACCTAGGGATAGTCACAGTTCTCTCAGCCCCACCTACCTCACAAGGTGTCTGATGTGGGGAGAGGAAGGGAAAGTGACTGTAAGCCCGTTTGATTCTTCTTAAAAGGAAGAGAAAGCCGCCATATAAAAACCAACTCTTCTTCTTCTAAGGTGAAGAGAGGGACTCTGGCTAGCTCAGCTCTCACATCATACTGCTGATCAGCAAATGGAAAAACTGGCCACCTAATAACTGAGCTGTAGGAGGTGGCCCAGGCTAGCCCGATCTCATCAGATCTTGGAAGATAAGCAGGGTTGGTAATTGGAAGGGGTACCACCAAGGAAGACTTTGCAGAGGAAAGCAATGGGAAACCATCTCTACTTTTCACTTGCGTTGAAGGCCTCTTACTGGGGTTGCCATAAGTTGGCTGCGACTTGAACATATGAACATATGAAGCTGCCTTATACTGAATCAGACCCTTGGTCCATCAAAGTCAGTATGGTCTACTCAGACCGGCAGCAGCTCTCCAGGGTCTCAGGTAGAGGTCTTTCACATCACCTACTTGCCTAGTCCCTTTAACTGGAGATGCTGGCGATTGAACCTGGGGCCTTCTGCATGCCAAGCAGATGCTCTACCACTGAGCCACAGCCCCTTCTGACTTGATGGCATTTTACACACACACAGGTGGTGGCCCAGGCTAGACTGATTTCATCAGATTCTCAGCTGCTGAATGACGGTACAATAAAACTTAAATCCCAACCCTGATCATATTTATTTGGGAAGCAAGTTCCATCTTCAGGATTATGTTAGATTCAGAGCATTAAAAATTCCCTAAGGACAAGAATAATTCCCCTCTCTCTCTCTTGCAAGATGGATGCACAAAGGAGATTTAGACTACAGAACAGTAATCACAGAGCAGATAAAACATCTTACCCAAATGGGGAGTTGGCCAACAGAATAAGGGGCTCAAGGAAGATGCAGAATTATTTGTCTTATTATGAAGAGTCTGGATAAAGATCTGGTTTTGGCACAGCACATCCTTCCTAATTTATGGAATTGGATTGAACTAGATTATCTCCAGGATTTCTCTGCATCCTGGTTGATAGTTTAAGAATTTATACACAATTGTGGCTTATCCCAGACACAATTCTGCCAACCACAACACTACTTTGCATATATAATTGGCTGATCTCAAACCTCAGCTATCCAGTCCTCATGAATTATTGCCATCTACGGAAGCCAGCATTCCAGTCATACATGGCAACCTCTGCTTCTAGACGCCCTCTGCTACCCGTCTTTCTTTTACACTGGAACTGGTCCCAATTAGGTGAGAAGAAATATCCCACAGTAAAAAACCTGGCATCCCAACCTCATAACACCATAAGCCATTCACAACTAGAATCTATCTGTACCCTCAAACTCAGCCCGTCTTTTTTCTCATCAAGCTACGGACTGCAGTGTCCTGGCAATTTAGCTTTGGGATAATTAAAGAGATGGCTTTACTCCTCAGATTTGGCCATGCAGGAATGAATCTGAGTTTATAATGCAAGCTGGAATGTCTGTTAGTACTCAGAGCAGATAAGCATTAAAAAGTAATAACACACGTTGCTTGCATTTTCGCTGTAGCAAAGAAATTTTAAGAAACAGGGAGGAAAAGGCTGGGAGGAACATCTTGGCCAGCTGTAGCATCTTGCTGAGCATTTATGTTGCATGCATACAGCAGGAGTGTGGCCAGAGGCTTTTTATCAGGGACGGCAAGAGTGAGAAAGACATCTTGGCCAGCCATTGCTCTCCCCTTCCTTTTACAGGTATTATCAGGCTTGGGGCTGGCCAGATATTTTATTTTATTTATTTTTTACATTTCTATCCCGCCCCTCCCCGACCAAGACCCAGGGCGGCTCACATCCAATATAATAACAACCATATCCACAGTCAATTTAAAATAATCACAACAATACATATAAATTAACATTAAAATATTGAATAAAAATCCACCGTTACTATCGGACTCAGGTGTCAAATCAAATCATACATAAACCCTCAGTCAGGAGAGACAAGGTGGGTTTGCAAGATGGAACCAAGTTTAACTACACAAAAAGCAGGAATAGGGAGGCCAAGTTTTGATGGAAACAGTTGCTGTCCTCGACCAGAGGCCTGGCAGAACATCTCTGTCTTGTAGGCCCTGCTGAACTGAGCTAAGTCCCGCAAGGCCCTGGTCTCCTTTGACAGAGATAGCTCTTGGGTGCAAGCTGAAGGGTTTTTGGTCCATGGCTAGGGTTGCTAGGTCCCTCTTCGCCACCGGCAGGAGGTTTTTGGGGCGGAGTCTGACGAGGGCGGGGAGGGGAGGGACTTCAATGCCATAGAGTCCAATTGCCAAAGCAGCCATTTTCTCCTTCAATGCACCAGCTCCTGAACCTCGTGTCACTCCAAGACAGCTTGTGCTTGTTTTCTTTGTTAGGGCTTTAATTCCCCCCCCCCAATTATTTAGAATTTCTATTTATCGTTTGCTGTTGAGTTTACTTTGAGTCTGGGGCTGTCTTAGGGCCAAACCAGACGTTGCGTTTTTGGGCAAATTGGTTCTGGGTTCCCCTGATGCCACCTGCTTTTCCAGCACTCATGCATCAGCTGCAGTGGTGACGGACAACTTCCAGTTCTGCCCTCCCTGGTCCCTCCTGATTTCTGGTCCCAAGGTGTGTATCCAACTTACTCGAGAATCCAGCCAATGAGAGGCTGTGGATCCTCGGAAGGCGGGGCGGAGAAAAGGAGTTAGAGGGGGAGAAAAGCAGTCATATAAGGCTTAGGCAGGGTAGAGATAGGGATAAGAATAGGTATCCTGTGCTTGGCAGGTTATTTCAGGGAGATAGTAGGTTGGGAACTCGTGGGAGGATCAAGGCAGGATCCAGAGGTTAGCTAAATGTATCTCCTGAGTCTGACTTCAAGGGTGATTGGACTGTGGAAGCATGGCGGCTGAAAGGTGAAGTCCACACTTCCAGTATTCCTGTCAATGTGGTAAAGGAGGAAAAAACAAAGGGGAAGGGGGAAAAACCTCTGAACAACGAAGGAAAAAAAGTGTGCACAGCACCAGAGGTTACAAGACTTTTATATAACAATCTGCAGCTAATCCAAATACGTAAAATATAGTTATTATTACAAAGGATTCAAAATCAAACAAATAATGTGAACATTAAAATTTCCAAATGGCTAGCCAAAAAAAACAATAATAATCCAAAGGCACATAGAGTACTGTGTTACATGGTTTACAATTGTTCTGTTATGACTTACGGTAACAGTTTCTACTATGTGCCTTTTCCAGATCAAATCACTCTACCTCTGCCACCAGGACAAACAACCTGGTGAGCTCAGTAACCCTGGGGGTATGGGAGACTCTGTACAGATTCTGAAGGGGACTGGGATTCAGTGTAACTGTGTGAAAAAAGATAACAATTTTACACCATCTTACTTTCCAACCAAAATATGCCTTCTAATTCTTCCATGGAAGAGACAATAAACTTACTGTTGTTTTGTTAAAAGAATGTATTGGTGTAGTCCAAAAGGGGAGGGACCAAATATAGTCAGTATTTTATTACGGTCAATTGACCAGTTCCATATAAAATTCAGAGATTTTTAATAGCGCGCAGGTAGTCCTCCACTACCAGAAATAATGCAGTTGAGTTTCCCACATTTGGGGAAATCACTGGGGTCAGCACACCCGAAGTGCAATGGATGAGCCTCACCCTGGGAGCCCCGCCTTGGTGATCGCGGGAGAATGTCCCCTGCCAGGTAAAGGGACAAAATATAAATCACCTTGGAAACTGGTGCTGCCCTCCCCAGATCCACTCGGTAACTTCAGCGAGTTACCCAGCCATCTCAACGTTTAGCCTTACTAACCACTTGCAACCAAATATTTGTTAAATACTATCCTTCACTAGTCACCCTCCTTAATTTTTCCAGAATCCAGGTTTAAAGTCCCTGAGCAGCCCTTATGACTGGGAAAGAAAAATCAGCCTTAGCCATTAAGGGAGGTGACAGAAAAGGGGGATTAAAAAGGAAATTGACTGTCACCGCACGGAATGTCACTTTAAAGATCAGAGAGAGCCCTTTTTGGCTTAGAACTGTGGCATAGTGGGAGGAGGGGCTCCTGCCTTCCACCCCATGCTGTTTTCCGGAGCTGAAATGGTCACAACTGGGAGTTAGTTACATAATTTCGGAGCAGCATGTAGAGTATTCCAAAGTTCTGTGAATAACTCCCTGCCTGGGCCATTTCAGCTTCTGAAAAGGGATGGTGGTGGTGGAGGGTGAGAGGGGGTCGCAGGAGGCCTACCTCTCCCCTCGTTGCAGTTCCAAGTTGAAAGAGGCTCTCTCTCATCTTTAAAATTATATTCCCTGCAGCTGCTGTGTAGATGCAGGGGAAGTGAGGTGGGTCGGGAAACCTACACCCAACTCTTCAAAAAATGTAACATCTACTTTGGCCCTTCGCCAAGGGACAACTGGGGCAGGAGCCCTGGGCCCCCATGCTGGGGGACCCTTGGCAGCCCAAGGCTCCTCGCCTCCCACAAATGGGGTAAAGAAGAACAGCAGGCTCCTGCTGGTACTTCTCACGACCACCCTGTCTAGAGCTTGGACAGCTAGAAGAAGAAGAGTTGGTTTTTATATGCCAACTTTGTCTACCTTTTACGGAAAATCAAACCGGCTTACAATTTCCTTCCCTTCCTCTCCCCACAACAGACACCTGGTGAGGTAGGTGGGACTGAGAGAGTTCGGGGAAGACTGTGACTAGCCCAAGGCTACCCAGCAGGCTTCATGTGGAGGAGTGGGGAAACAAACCCAGTTCACCAGATTCGAGTCCGCCGCTCACGTGGAGGAATGGGGAATCAAACCCGGTTCTCCAGATTAGAGTCCATCGCTCCTAACCACTACAACCATGCTAGCTTGGCGACAGCCACTCACACCTGCCTTATCTGGAGTTTGGGCCACTAGCTCTGTGTCGTCAGCCATTCGCTCCTGCCTTGTCTGGAGCTCCATCAGCCAACTTCTGATGGCAGCTCCTGCCTAACTCCCACAGGGCAAGGGTCCCACAGGGCAGAAGGCCCTGGCTGTCGGGCTCCCTGACTGGAGTTTTGCCCAGGATCCCAGAATTGCTAAGACGATCCATTTTTGGGTCTCTTCAGGGAAGAAAGCAGGATATAAATATTGCAAAGAACCCTTATCATATTCGACATAAAAACAACAACAGCCAGCTGCTCTCAATACCTATTAATCAGTTCTGAAGGCAAGACAGAAAAAACCCAAAACAAAGACCAACAAAATCCTCAGTAGCCTGTAGAAACCCAGCAATGTGCTTGTGAATAAGAGTATAAAGACGAGGCAATCGGATCCTGTGGGCTTGGGTACAGCACGGACCTTTCCACTCCAGATATTACTGTGCCATTCATATTCCACCTGGCCTTTGATTCCGCTTGGGACCATTTTTAGCTGCATGGATTGAGTTAATGACTGACTATTCTTCTCTGTGCTCGTGTGACGCTTTCTGAATGACATCAGCAAATGATTCAATATTTTGAATCAATCTAGAAAGACCAAGCCTTTTCTACTTTCCTTTAGATGAACAAGGTAAAGGCTAAAAAAAAACCCCAAGGGCGATAAATTAAAACAGCAGAAAAAAAGCCTGAAAGAAGCAGGAGAAAAATTAAATGAATATATTTCTTTTTAAATAACTGCCTTGCATGAAGTCTACTGTGACCCGCATTGCCTCCTACGTAAGTGAACTTCACAATAGCTCCCGGGAGCGGCTGGAAACTTTGCAGTACATTTGTTGTGGTGCCTGAAGCACCAGGGAAAGCTGGACCTTAATTGGAGTCTCTTGTCATAAGCAGACTGTTGCTCATGGCAGCCAGCTAGAGATGTACATCTAAGGGCAGCAGCAAGGTGTGATGCTTAAGAGCAACCCAGGGTCCTGATTACATTGATTTTGTTAATAACACCTTTGCATCGTTGCTGTTGGAAATGAAACATGCAATAATTTATTCTTCAGCTGATGGATGCAACTGCTTAATTCTTTCTCTTCCTCTGGCCATGTATTTTCTTCTGTGAGGGGAAAAAGCAGCTTGGGCAGAGGGGATTGAGCAGCAAAATGGTCTGGGGAAAAAAGGCTTAAAACATGTGACCGTGGGTACCACGGCACCCACCGACACCTTTTCTGGTGCCCATTGAGTGTTTTTCAGCAAGTGAGTAGGGTCAGGGTCTTTTGTCCAGCAAGACTTCTGATTGGCCACTGGAGATCTGATTTGGACACCGAGTGTCACGTATGGCTTAGGCCTCAGGTCCCACTTTAGAGACAGGCCAGTGTTGATCTGACTGGGCTACTAGCTTTCAGTGCACTACGCACATCTTCATCACAGCTGGCCTCTGCTTTCAATTTTGTTTCGAACAACTGTAACGTACATGACTTACTTGCATTAATTTGTTCAGTCTGTTAGACGCTTCGTTTTCAGGAAGCCAACCAACTGCTTATTTAAATCAAACAGGGTCTTTGCACTCATCAATACCACAATCCCCTCCTGAAACATTCCTAATGCATAATGACATCATAACCTCATATTCCCCTGCTCTGGTGCACATGGGCCTTTTAAGCAGGGACGTTTCCCCGGGGTCACCCCCACTGACTGCTTTGGTGCTTCCTTTTGATTATGCATGCCTTTTCCAGCCATCAAAGGTCGCCACACTCTCCCCATGCGTTTTGCCCATGTTTTCCAAATGCTGTTTTAGCCAGAATCTGGAAAATGCGGGCAAAACACACAGAGAGCGCGAGGCAACCTCTGACAGCCGGGAAAGGCATGCATAATCAAAAGGATGCCCCGAAGCCGTCGGCAGGGGTGACCGTGGGGAAACGTCCCAGCATAAAAGGCCATGGTAAACTCTTACCCTCTTTTTCAAATGGAACATTTGCAAACTTCAAAAGCATACATAGTGGACCAAACAGGAACCTGTGAATTATTACTTGAAAACTAAGAGGCCATGTGAGACCAGCAATGCTTTGTGCCTTGATTCAGTGGGACCTGGATTGCATTTGAAGATACTGAAGTGTCATGATCCTCTTTAAGCTACCAGCATTTTCTAGTCTTCCATGTTATCCACTCCAGTGGGTTTTTGAACTGATTCGCAGGAGTTCTGCTTGTTCTGGTTTAATTATGCTTTTTATGGATGAGATGATTTGATACACTGAACATCAGAATTCTGGACATGCAAGGAATTGATAGTTTTGGTATATTTATTTATTACAGAGATATCACACTGTTCCTTCACAGACCTCAGAACAGCCTACGTATTGTCGAAGGCTTTCAGGGTCAGAGTTTATTGGTTTTTGTGGGTTATCCAGGCTGTGTAACCGCAGTCTTGGTATTTTCTTTCCTGACGTTTCGCCAGCAGCTGTGGCCGGCATCTTCAGAGGAGTAACACTGAAGGACAGTGTCTCTCAGTGACAGACACTGTCCTTCAGTGTTACTCCTCTGAAGATGCCTGCCACAGCTGCTGGCGAAACATCAGGAAAGAAAATACCAAGACCACGGTTACAAAGCCCGGATAACCCACAAGAGCCTATGTATCTTTTTCAGATGGATTCTCATCCAAACAGCTAACTGGGTTAGCTAACTTCAGCTTCATTCACTTGTGGGGCTAAGACACAGATACAAATTAGGAACCCCTTGGTTCAAATCTTGCCCATTTTGTGAACTTACTACGAGACCACTGGCAAACTATACTGTCCCATTTGCAAAATTATAACAGATATCTCTTATGGAGCTCTTGTAAAAATTACAAGTAACAATGCATGTGATGCACCCCAAAGTGCTATCTAAGTTTTGTTGTTTTAAATACGAAGTGTTTACTGTATTATTCCACAGCTGAATTGCCTCCTGTGCCTTCAGCCTAAAGGCGGTTGAGGAGAGGGGACATGGCTCAGAGGTAGAGCATCTACTTTAAATGTAGAAGGTCCCAGTTTCAGTCCCTGGAATCTCCAGTTAAAAAGGCCAGGTAGTAGCTGTTGTGGAAGACGTTTCCTGGGGCCTCCGAGAGTCACTGCCACTCAGAGTAGATAATTCTGACCTTGATCGATCGATGCTCTGACTCAGGAAAAGGCAGCTTTATGTGTTCAGGAAAGATCCACTGTTAGATGGCCATCCAAACAAATATTACGTAACTACTATGAGATAAGAGGTTTATTATTAAAATGTATTACTAATCCCTATTTGAAGGTATAAACTCCAGTAAGTACAAATTTTGGCCTACATTAGTCTAAGCAGAACGATAACAGAATTCGCTTCCAGGGCTCCCACAGTATCACCAAATGCTGATCTCAGTGAGAATTCACATAAATAATTGCTTTGTGCTGTCTTCTTCCCCAAAGGAAATTTTAGATCCCCTTTACAAGTTAAGCGTTTGGGAAGGGTTTTTTTTTGGGGGGGGGGAATAAGTGCATTCTTTTGTCAGTTATTAGAACAAGTATTGTGATGATTCTTATCTGGAAGAACATTATTTTTCTCTGCTTGACAATTCCCTTTGCATTAATGCCTTTTATATAATATATTTTTTGGGGGATCCTACTTTGGTTACCCCTTAGATCCCTGAGGAGTAGCATTTTGTAGAAATTAGTGGGCTGCGGTGAGAAGAGGGGAAGGAAAGTTCAATTTTTGCCCCTGGAAAATGTAGGCCTTTTATGCATGGCTGTTTTCCTCACCGTCACCCCTCTGAGGACTTTGGGTCTTTGTTTTGATTATGCATGCCGTTTCTGACCATCAGAGGTAGCCTTGCTCTCCCCATGTGTTTCCATGCATTTTCCCCACGTTTTCAGGGACCTGTTTTATCCTGAATTTGAAAATGCGGGCAAAACATGGGGAAATGCAGGGGCAAGGCCAGATTTAGGTTTGATGAGGCCCTAAGCTATTGAAGGTAATGGGGCCCTTTATATGTCCAGCTGTCCTTTGTCAACAACAAATTGTCGCTTTTTTTGTGTTGAATATATGCTATATGGTAATTTATGGACCTAATAGGTATCTAAAGCCATTTGCACATAACAAAATATGTATTTTATCAAAGTAATTGTTACTTACATCATTACTTGCATCATAGGAGCCTACACAACACAAAACATTGGAGGTTACAGCACTTGTATTCCCAGTCATGTATTAAGAGTTTGAAAATGTTATAAAAAATACTGTTTGCACTTTCTATGTATTCCCACCAATGTATTAAGAGTTTGAAAACGTTATAAAAAATACTGTTCGCACTTTGTTTGGCCCCTTTAGCTGTGAAGACGTCTTCCAACCATTTGTAAGCTGTGGTATCCAAAAACCCTTTTAAAGCGATGTTTTTTACAACATTTTCAAACTCTTAATACATCACTGGGAATACAAAGTGCGGTAACCCCCACTGTTGTTTTTATTTTGTATCTTATATTTTGGAAATGTACATCCAGGTTTTTTTTCCTTTAAATTTTTTGGGGGCCCCCAAGAGAGTGGGCCCCTAAACTATAGCTTGTTTAGCTTATACGTAAATCCGGCACTGGCAGGGGGAGAGCGAGGCAACCTCTGACAGTCGGAAATGGCATGCATAATAATAATAAAAAGACCCAAAGTCGTCGGAGAGGTGACCGCGAGGGAAACAGCCAAGCATAAAAGGCGTTAGTCTGGATACAACCCTTTGATTCTTACATGTTGTTACACTCATGAGATTTGCCCTGGCTCTAGGTCCAGACTGAGCATCTATACTCCTTGGGTCATACCTGCAGAGGAATGAGCCGTGAGGTGGTGGAATGGACTACATCGCTTGAGACAGTAGGTGGTAGCTTCCAGCTTTGAAAGTTCCTTTACATTAAATCACCCAGGCAAAAAGGGAGAAAGCTTTTCTCTTTTCTCTTAGTTTGTTGTTTTGGTTTTCTTTTTGCAGGGACTATTTTAACAGAGGAGCATGGAGGTTTAAGCAGGGGAGCACACATATTAAGAACATAAGAATGTAAGAAAGGCCATGCTGGATCAGACCAAGGCCCATCAAGTCCAGCAGCCTGTTCACACAGTGGCCAAAAGGGCTGTCGATTCAGTTCGGCCCGAACTGAAAAACAGCCGAATTTCCCCTGATTTGGCGGTTTTTAGTTCGGGACGAACCGAACTCAAAAATGGCGGGGAAACAGGGGAGCCGAATGCAGCGAGTTCGGGAGTTCACGAATAAATTCGGCAAATTCGGGCCCAGCAGCATAACCGTCAGTAAGCAGCATTCTCCCCCAGCCAATCGGTGGCCAAGCTGGGTCTTCTTCTGGCCAATCAGTCAGGATTGAGTACTGGAGGAATCAGCTTTCTGCGTGGCCCGGCCAGGGAGAGAAAGAGAGAAATCCTCGTGGGGGGTGCGTCTGCACATTCGCTCTTTCCGTGGCTGCAGGGGGCGCATTTTTTGGGGTAGAGACCCCAAACTTTCAGCGGAGCTTCAGACGAGCCTTCTTAAGAGACCCCCCAAGGTTTGTAAACATTGGGTCAGGGGTCCCGAGATATGGGCTCCACCCCTTTTCCCTCCCCCCTTTTCCATTTCCGTGGCTGCATGGGGCGTTTTTTTTGGGGTGCAGCCATGGAACTTTGAGCATAGCTTCAGACGAGCCTTCTTAAGAGACCCCCCAAGTTTTGTAAAGATGGGTTCAGTGGGGGCAGAAATATGGGCTCCCCCCTTTTCTCTTTCCGTGGCTGCAGGGGGTGCATTTTTGGGGGTGCAGCCCCCAAACATTCAGCATAGCTTCAGATGAGCCTTCTTAAGAGACCCCCCAAGTTTTGTAAACATTGGGTCAGGGGGTCCCGAGATATGGGCTCCACCCCTTTTCCCTCCCCCTTTTCCATTTCCATGGCTGCAGGGGGCGCTTTTTTGGGGGTGCAGCCACGGAACGTTCAGCGGAGCTTCAGACGAGCCTTCTTAAGATACCCCCCAGGTTTTGTAAACATTCGGTCAGGGGGTCCCGAGATATGGGCTCCACCCCTTTTCCCTCCCTTTTCCATTTCTGTGGCTGCAGGGGGCGCTTTTTTGGGGGTGCAGCCACGGAACTTTCAGCATAGCTTCAGATGAGCCTTCTTAAGAGACCCCCCAAGTTTTGTAAAGATGGCTTCAGTGGGGGCAGAAATATGGGCTCCCCCTTTTCTCTTTCTGTGGCTGCAGGGTGCTTATTTTTGGGGGTGCAGCCCCCAAACATTCAGCATAGCTTCAGACGAGCCTTCTTAAGAGACCCCCCAAGTTTTGTAAACATTGGGCCAGGGGGTCCTGAGATATGGGCTTTTCCCTTTCCCCTATTGGGATGAATGGATCACCCGATCCTGTATGCATCTCCAGAGCAGCAAATCCAATGCAAAACCTCCTGTGCTTAAATAGAATCGTATTGGATTACCCAGTCCTCCCAGCCCCTCCTGATGGAACAGAAGACAGCCACAGTAAGACCCCTTCGGGGGCTTTAATCTATAATTTTTCTCCTGTGTTTGTGTGTGTGTGGGGGAAGCAGAGTCTGTGTGTGTGTGGGGAGGGAGCAGTTTCTGTGGGTGGGGAGGGAGCCAAAGGGGTTTTCTCCTGTTCTGCCTGGGGTGTGTGTGCCCCCTTGAGTCTCTCTCTCCCTGGTTTGAGGGGGGGGGGCTTCAGTTGTGTGTCCTCAGGTTTTCCCTCATTCATAAGATCGGTTAGGTCTATTTTGATGCTTGCTCAAAACTGGTTTTCAAATGGTGACTTAAAGAATGCATTTGCCTGGTCCAGAGTCCGATGCAAAAGGGGAAATTCCACCCCCTCCTGCTCCTTATGCATAGCTAGCTGCCTCTGTCCCTTTCCATGGTTTGCAAACTCCCAGGTGTCAGGTGTTGCTTTGCATGGTTGCAAACGTGTTGCTTTGCATGGTTGTGTTGCTTTGCAGTTGTGTTGCTTTGCAGTTGTGTTGCTTTGCAAACTTCTTCGCATCTGCCCCACCCTTGCTCCCTGCAGCTCAGCTGTTTGTCGGGGCTGGGAGCTTTGTGCGTGGGCGGCAAGCTCTGCTCAGAGATGCACATTAAGGGTGGGGGGACCCCTTTAGGGGCCCATATCTCAGCCCCCCGACCCAATCTTTACAAAACTTGGGGGATCTTGCAAGAAGGGTCCTTTGAAGCTCCGCTGAAAGTTTGAGACCTCTACCCCCAAAAATGCGCCCCCCCGGAGCCACGGAAAAGCCAAAATTTTTTCCTGAACTTTGAATTCGCACCGAATTGCACAGACCCAAAGTGGGGGAGTTCGGACTTCGGCATATCCCGAATCCAGATGGGCCTAATTCGGCCGAATCCGAACTATACCGAATTTTTTTTTTCAACAGCCCTAGTGGCCAACCAGGTGCCTCTAGGAAGCCCACAAACAAGACAACTGCAGCTGCATTGTCCTGCTTGTGTTCCACAGCACCTAATATAATAGGCATGCACCTCTGATTCTGGAGAGAATAGGTATGCATCATGAGTAGTATCCATTTTCACTAGTAGCCATGAATAGCCCTCTCCTCCATGAACATGTCCCCTCCCCTCGTAAAGCCTTCCAAGTTGGCAGCCATCACCACATCCTGGGGCAGGGAGTCCCATAATTTAACATACTTCCTGCTATCTGTTTTGAATCTCTCACCCTCCAATTTCAGCAGATGACCCCGCGTTCTAGTATTACGACAGAGGGAGAAAAGCTTCTTCTCGCCAAATCTCTCCGTACCATGCATAATTTTATAGACCTCGATCATGTATCCCCTTAACCGCCTTCTTTCCAAGCTAAACAGCCCTTTATTGTGTGCCCTTGACTGAAGAAGGGCACACTCCTCCTATCTGGGATGGTCATCCTGTTTCACTGAATGTGCAGCTTCAGGAGGGATGCACACATAGTGGAGAAGGAAGAAGGGGCCCCCACCTAGCCAGCCAGGACAGCCAAATCAACCCTGGCGATCAACTTGGTGAGTGATGTCACAGCCAGATCGCCCTCACATCCAACCAAGGGGAGCACAGTGTGATCTTCCATGGCTGTCCTCCTGTATTCTGAAACGATGTACTCCCATTCTACAAGTCTGAGCCCGCCCCTTCAGAGATCTATGGAAGTCACAGCCTATGTCTCCCCTACCTTTTAATGTCAGCAGCTCAGCCCCAGTATTCCTGCTGACTCTATACAACCTTGCTTAAGCCGCAGAGCACAGCAACAGGACATAAGCAAAATATTTCTGGGGTTGCCCATGGGAGGGTGATACATGGTTCTGCATTTGGATGTTTACACTTATATAGGAAGAGAAATGAGCTTGAGAAGGTACAGTAAAGAGCAACCAAAATGATTAGGGGACTAGAGCAACTGCCCTATGAGGAGCAGTTAAAACACTTAGGGCTTTTTAGCTTGGAAAGAAGGCGGTTAAGGAGAGACATGATAGAGGTCTCTAAAATTATGCATGGTATGGAGGGAGTGATCAAGGAGAAGCTTTTCTCTCTCTCTCATAATACCAGAACGTGGGGTCATCTGCTGAAGCTGGAGGGTGAGAGATTCAAAACTGATAAAAGGAAGTATTTCTTCACACAACACATAAACTGTGGAACTCCTTGCCCCAGGATGTGCTGATGGCTGCCAACTTGGAAGGCTTTAAGAGGGGAGTGGACATATTCATGGAGGAGAGGGGTATTCATGGCTACTAGTAAAAATGTATACTAGTCATGATGCATACCTATTCTCTCCAGGATCAGATGAGCATGCCTATTATCTTAGGTACTTTGGAACACAGGCAGGACAATGCTGCTGCAGTTGTCTTGTTTGCGGACTTCCTAGAGGCACCTGGTTGGCCACTGTGTGAACAGACTGCTGGACTTGATGGGCCTGGGTCTGACCTAGCATGACCTTTCTTATGTTCTAGTGCAGTAGTACCTTAAAGACTAACAAAATTTCTGGCAGGGTATGAGGTTTCATGAGCCACAGCTCACTTCTTCAGAAACCTCATACCCTGCCAGAAATTTTGTTAGTCTTTAAGGTGCTACTGGACCCTTGCTCTTTTCTACTACTATTGACAGACGAACACGGCTACCCATCATGATCTATCTCCATAGGAGCAGAAAGCAAGCAGTAGCCAAGTTAGGCCCTGTCCTCTACTTGCTTCTTTATGCACAAACTTCACTAAAGTTAAAGGGGACAGGAAAACAGCCTAAAACCTGGTGACAAAGCCCCACCCAACCAACAGGGCTTCAGAATATAATTTTAGTGCAATAAAAAGGGAGCCTAGACACACACGAGGCGCCACTAGTCAGAACGTCTCGTGGCAGTGATTTCCACAAGTTGTGTGCTGTACGAAATAATTATTTTCCTTGCCTTGAAGCAATTCCCAGCAACTTCACTGGATGCCTAGAAGTTTCAGGACAGAGAACATCATTGATCTGTTCTCCAAACTGTTCCTAGAATAGCATATCCCCCCTCTCTATTATTCATTGAGTTATACCCTATGTTTCTCCCCAGTGGTGACCCAAAGCGCCTCATTCTCTCCTCCTTTTTTATCCTTACAACAACCACTCCATGGTCATTTATGCATGTGAGTTTTACCTGAGGTTTGTTGCTCACTAGACCCACACTTTCCTGTTGGGAATCTATGCACCAGCAGTTTCCAAGCTCGAATCAAGTCCCGCCCCTTTAAATGCTGCTTTTTAATTGGCTTACTTGTAGTGTTCACTGTGAGAGAAAATTCCCCTCCCCCCAAACCCAAGTGCCACATAAAAAAGCATTTTAAGAACAACAACAACAAAAATGAAGCAATCTGAAAAGAAGGAGGGGGGAGAAATCCAAGCCTCGGTTTTAAAAAGCCTTTCTTGTGCCCAGAAAGAGCTCCGAGGAAGCAGGAAGTATTTGAATCCCCGCCTCTTTACACACTGCTTTGTAATTGGCTGTGAGTGAACCAAGCTTCTGTGTCCGCACTTTGCCTTACGCATGGGGATTCTTTCCGGGCTTTGCTCAGGGAAGATGGAAGAGTTGGGTTAACAGAGGAATGGGAAGACCCGGACATTGCGAGGGCTGGCAGCGAGGTCATCAATAATGGACGGAAAACTCATGCATAACTACAAGGAACAACCGAGACAGACCGGGGGTGAACGTGAGTGAAGGTACCCATGCATAAACTACCCATGAGGTAAGTTAGGTTGAAGGAGAGTGAGTGGCTGAGGGTCACCCAGTGGGCTTCCAGGGCAGAGTGGCCCTCCCAGATCTTAGTCTGATACGAACCACCACACTGGTTCTTAGCCACCTTTCTTCCCCTAAACTCCTTCTCCTCCTCTCTTTAAAGCAAGGAATGGGACTAGGTAGTTGCTGTACAGGGCAAGAGGGACAATATATCTCTCCTCACCCAGAAGTGATTTTTAAAGAAAATACCATAGCCCAGTGGTCACCAACCTTACTGAGCCTGTGGGCACATTTGGAATTCTGCGACAGTGTGGTGGGTGCAGCACAAAACGGTTGCCACAAAACGGGTGTCACAGTGTGTGGAGCCAGCCACAAAATGGCAGCTGCAGGTTGCTTGCAGTCACACAGTGAAGATCCTGCCAAAGCAACATTTTTTAAAAATCTGCACAGCCAATCAAATATCCAATGGCCAATCAATCCAATGGCAAAAGCCCCACCTGGCCCCACACACTTTCTTAAAACACTTGGCGGGTGCCAGGAAAGGTCTTGGCATGGGCACCACATTGGGGACCCCTGCCATGGCCTATCAACTCCTGTTCCACAGTTTCTGGATCCCACAGATTTAGGGTTGCCAGCTCCGAGTTGGGAAATACCTGGAGATTTTAGGGGGCGGAGCCTGAGGAGGGTGGGGTCTGGGAAGGGGAGGGACTTCAATGCCATAGCGTTCAATTGCCAGTCGTAATAGCAGGCGATCTCCAGCTGGTACCTGGAGGTTGGCAACCCTACACAGACTTAAACCAACCCCCTCAAATCCTCATTAAAGTGAATGGAGAGAGAGAGAGAGAGAGAGAGAGAATTCAATAGAAAGAAAAGCAAACACAAAGCTTACCAATCACATAGGCTAGCAACAGCGCCAGCGTGACTGTGATCGCGGTGGCGCTCAGAGCAGTGCACTTCCAGTTGCAACATCGGTAAGGTTTGTTAAAAGAGAAAGCCGGTCTAGAAAAAGTACTTCTAGGAAGCGGCCTAGGAGGTGGCGAGTAAACAGTGTTTGAAGTTAAAGGATAGTTCTGACTGGCTGCACTGAAGATAGCTGAAGACCCAGAGCCGTGTTTAAATAGGAAGTGCCTACGGGAAAGAAAGATAAGAGAGCCATATTGTAAAAAAGAGGAAAAAAAGCCAGGAATCATCGACCACACAAGGAAGAAGCAACAAATAAATAAATACTGTGGTTAACCATCACCTGTACGAAAATAGAGTTGGATATAGTATTAAAAACTCTGAAACCCCTCATTTGGCTCCTTCATGTGCTTTTCAATAAGATAAGCGGGAGCGCATTTATCTATTTATTTAAATTACTACTTTGCTGCTTTCCCATTGCATGCTCAAAGCAGTTATACAATCTTTCAAAATCTCCAGGTCCAAAATACATGCCGTGACGGCATTCTGAGATAGGAACTGAACAGGTGTAATCTGTCCCTAAGAAAGAAGGCGAGGGGAGGGGGAATCTGACTCAGGCCACCCAGCTAGGGAAAGAGAAGTTAACTCTTGCCATCTGTGCTATTTCTCTGAACTGTCTGCTTCACCCCCTCTCCCCCACTGAGACTTAAAGCCGTCTCCCTGAACTGCTGTATGTCTCAGTAGGAAAAAAGACAGGCACAATAAGGATCCCTGTCTTTCCCCCCTACCGGGACTTCAAAGTTACGAGGGAACACCACTGATCAGGGAAACAATGTGAGAGAAAACTGTAACACCAATGGCCCCTCTCTCCGGGCAGAATGATCCACTCTGGGGATCCTACCGCCATTTAAAAGCCTAAACATTGGCCATTTAAAAAGACCGCGAGGGCAGTGCTGTGGGATGAAGCGTTCTGGTCTGTCCCCCCTACCTTTTCAAGTGCTGAAACAGCCACGGGGGGGGGGGGGGGGGCAACTTTGGCCCTTGAAAACCCGTAGGGGGAGGACAAGAGCATCTAGGCCCACAGCGCTGCCCTCGAGGTATTTTTAAATGGCCAACTGCTAGGCTTTTAAATGGTGGCAATATTCCCGGGATGGACCTGGAAACGTCGTCACGTCTACTTCAGTCCTCATAGCTCATCATGGTCAAATTACACATCTGAAGTTCCCATCATAGGCTGTGTAGTTTGGCCTTCAGTGTGCCTTTCCCACCATGAAAAACACATTGGACTTTACGAAGCCTATTTGAGCTTTGGAGGGCAAATGCAGGTTCCCAGAAGCGTGGCATTCTTCATTACCAAACATTTCAAAAGACAAGGGTTCATAAGGCTCCTAGATATACAGAAAAGAATGGATAAATAATCTGAAAGCCTGAAATAACAACAGTCTAAAGGCTGGCTGTTCCGGTCACACTACCATTTTCAAAATACTGAACTTTTTAAATACGAGAACGAATTTTCAGAAAGAACGGATTTATGGAAAGCTGAGAGGTGCCATGGAGCACTTACTAAAGTGAGGCTGCCTAGGGAAGGTCCCAAGCATGTAAACCACTGGGTCAACCCAAGGGTTGTACAAAATCGCATATGGAACTTCAGCAAATCCTCACACAACACCGTTTCAACTGGACCCTAAACTTTTGAGTAGCCAAGAAATGCATTCTTAGAATAGCCACGGGCCTTATAAAAGGGTGCTTCAAGTGACGCCCTAGCCAGTTTTTTCTTTGTGCCTCCCTCATGGTTGGGATGATATTTAAAGGAACTAACAAAGGGAGGCACAGCCTGCTCATGTGAGTATTTCCCACAGGAACTGGTAAACCCCTTTGCAATTGGCCATACCCATCCAAAGGGAACACTCATCCCAGCCGTAAAGAGGGAAGCTCTCCAAAAAGCAGCTCCCACACTGAGCACCAGTGAGGTGTAGTGGTTAGAGCATCAGACTAGCATCTGGGAGACCCAGGTCCAACCCATGAAGCCTGTTTGGTGATCATGGGCCAGTCATGATTTTTCAGTCTAGCTCACAGGAGTGTTACAAGGATAAAATGGGGATGGGAGAACCATGTGTACTGTCTTGAGCTCCTCAGGGGAAGGATGGTCTAAAATGTGTGACAGATGCTGTTTGAAGGGTTCGTAGGGTTGCCGCCTCTTCCACAGTTGGTACTGGTTGCTTGTAATGTCCAAAAAGGATCTCAGAATAGAAGCTGCACAGGCTGCATTTGTGTCTACAGTTGGCAATGCTTCCTTGCAGTGTCCAAAGCCATTCTTAGAATGTAGCACAGGTATTCAGTTTTTGTTTTTGATGTTTATGCCTGATCACTTTCATCTCAAATGGTGTCTCTACCTACAAGGGCATTGTGATATCTTAACCTTTTGACCACATGCCCAAAGTCTACTGATGCACTGGCTGAAATAATGCCTTTACTGTTAGCCAAGGCAAGTATGTCATACTGCCTAAGGAGCAGTTGTCCCTGTTCGGCCAATGCAGTCGAATCAATCACACATATCGTGCTGCACTGTGAATTCTATGATGAAATCAGAACAAATACTATTTCCCCCCTGCTTTCTCGTTTTAAGCATCTGAACCTTTTTCTGGGGTGTACGGAGTTAGCCCTGGGCAAACTATTGCTTGAGGATAGGGAGGCTGCCATATCCCATGCAATGACGAAATTATGCTTCTTAGCCATTAAGAAGAGAAACGCACTTACAAGTAAGGAGGTGGATTAACAGTCTTATTTACACAGTACTAACTTATATTGTAGCTGAGGTTCGCACAATTCACTTATGACAGTTATATAGTTATCCTTAGCTTATTTATTCAATCAGGATTTTTAGCTTTTGATTTTATACAGTTTCTATCTTGTTATAACAATTTTGTAATTTGTATATATGCTGGTCTTTGACTGAAACAATAAAGATTGAGCTTGCCATACTGGGCAGTTCTACAAGTGCCCGGACAAATCCAAAAATCTGTCTTAACAGCCCCTTCTCTGCCAACTTAGAAGGCTTTAAGAGGGGAGTGGACATATTCATGGAGGAAAGGGGTATTCATGGCTATTAGTTAAAATGAATACTAGTCATGCTGCATGCCTAATCTCTCTAGTATCAGAGGAGCATGCCTATTATATAAGGTCCTGTGGAACAAAGGCAGAATGGTGCTGCTGCAGTAATCTTGTTTGTGGCTTCCTAGAGGGACCTGGTTGGCCACTGTGTGAACAGACTGCTGGACTTGATGGGTCTTGGTCTGATCCAGTAGGGCTTTTCTTATGTTGTTATGTTTTCACCTGCTGAGATTTGGGGGACATAGCAGGCATATGCAGATCTGTGTTCAAGATTCACCTACATTACACAGATGCTGTTAGAATTGCCCCTTTTAGTTCTTGCCATGCTACAGTGCTATTGGCATGGCATTCTACAAACACAGTTGCCAGACAAGCGGCCGTGAGCATGCCTTTTCATTCTGGTGATCGCTGACCATACCACAAAGTGAGAGATGGGACACGACCTGGCACCAGGTTTATCAGGCACTGCCCAGAAGTGAGGTCTCACTGCTGTCATCAGGAGCCTCCAAATGCAGTGTGACATCAGAGGTGAGACATGCTCTTCTCCAAAGACTGGAACTTGAGAGGAGAGAGGTGGTAATCCCTGACCATCCACTGGGTTTCGGAGGACCTTGAAGAAGGCTGTTTCGAAGTCCATCCAAATCTTGGAACCACATCAGACTAGATTCGAGTCTATGCCTTATCCATACAGGGGAGGAACAGGGGAAGTTGTGACCACAGCTAATGGTGGGCCAGTCAACCCAAATTGATTACCCCCCTCCACTGACATCCTGTAAATATGACAAAATAAAGAATCTCTCCATTACGCTGGAGAGGGGGGAGCTTTGTATGGTCACTTTTATTATGTCAAACTGCTGTTTAAAAACAGGAGGGGGCCAGGAAAAAAAGAGGACTGCAAGCTTTAATGTAAGGGAAATCACAGGTTGGATCTAGCCAGCTTTTTTGGTGAGTAGCTGAGTTAATCTACAGTAGAAGAGTAAATTTGAGTCCAGTCACACCTTAAAGACCCACAAAATTTCCAGGGTATAAGATTTTGAGAGTCAAAGCTCCCTTTGTCAGGTATTTAACGAAGGGAGCTCTAACCAGGGCTGTTGATTTGGGTGTTCCCGAACCAAAAAACAGCCGAATTTTGCCTGGTTCCCCTGAAGCTATCCTGAACGTTTGGGACCTCTACCTCAAAAAATGCCCCCCAGAGCCACAGAAAGCCATGAATGGCTTTAAATGGCTTTAAATGCCATTTAAATGCCCGAATCGATTAGGGAATGCCGAATTTCAGCCGAATCACCCTGAATCCGAATCAGGGCGATTCGGGAATCGGCATTCCCAAACCGAATCAAAGCCACCTGCACCCGAACCGAATTTTTTTTTATTTGACAGCCCTAACTCTAACTCTCAAAAACTTATATCCTGGAAATGTTGTTGGTCTTTAAGGTGCTACTGGACTGAAAGCCAGATTTTTCATAAGAATATAAGAAAAGCCATGATGGATCAGACCAAGGTCCATCACATCCAGCAGTATGTTCACACAGTGGCCAACTAGGTGCCTCTAGGAAGCCCACAAACAAGATGACTGCAGCAGCATTAACCTGCCTGCATTCCACAGCACCTAATAGGCATGCTCAACTGATCCTGGAGAGAATAGGTATGCATCATGACTAGTGTCCATTTTGACTAGTAGCAATGAATACCCCTCTTCTCCATAAACATGTCCACTCCCCTCTTAAAGCTTTTCAAGTTGGCAGCCATCACCACATCCAGGTGCAGGGAATTCCATAATTTCACTCACTTTCATCTAATTCCACTCCTTACTACAACCTCTATCCATGCAGACCCCCAATATAACCTTTTGGGTGGTCAAAGGGCCCCTCCTCTTTCTTTTCTCACCAACAGAAAAACTGGCTGGATCCAACCCGATATATTTTGTGCATATGTGATAAATAGCACACCTACATACATACTCACATAGGTTTGCATTAAAACCTACAGGTCTCTCCTGGGGCTAGAAAAACTAATCCGTAAGCAATTTGATTGTTTTAGTTAGTGGCAAATTCAAACGGAGACTTTTTAATAAAAGCTTTCCAGAGCTTAAGACACAGTTTGTGTGTATATATCCTGATGCAAACAACACAATGGTTTTCCTGATTTGCAAGACAGCTAATAAACTGTCTTGGCTGATTCACTGGTGAAAAACAAGACAGCAAATTGACTAACCAGTCAGTGGGCAGCCCTAATGAATAGGCAAAGACTGAATGCAACAGACAGGATGTCCTAGACAAAGAGGAATATCATACTACTGTAGACGCATCCAAGCGACATGTTGGCACTTGATGTATTCCAGCTTTCCTTCATGTCCTCCCAAATCCGACACACACTATTGCTGTGACTGTGTTAATTAAGATAAGGTTCAATGAGACTATTTTAATGGCAGCCATTCAGTGTTTTTTCAAAAGAGTTAATACTGCCTCAGAATACTTTATCCACATTTTCCATTGCTATGTACACATTTCTGGAATCCATCCATTCCCTTCTCACAATGAAAAGTAAAGCCAGAAGGCCGAATGCCTACAGGAGAGGAACTAGGGCTCAGTTGCGGAGCCTATGTTTTGCATGCAGAAAGCCCCATGTTCAATTCTTGAAATCTCCTAAGTGATCCTAAGTCACTGGGTGTTGGGAAAGACTTCTCTTTGCCCGAGATCCCGGAGACCTGCTTCCGGTCATTACGCAAGGGCTGCTAGTCCTACTCAACATAAAGCTAATTAAATTCCATATATGCTTTTAATGTTTTGCAAAGTGCTGGTTTTGAAGTCAACTGAAGTCTGATCTTAAATTTTCCCTGCTGAAATCAATGGGGTTTACATGTGCTTAACTTTAACTGCATTGCATCTTTTACGGACCAGGCTAGCCCAATCTTGTCAGATCTCAGAAGCTAAGCAGAGTCAGCCCCGGTTAGTATTTGGATGGGAGACCACTAAGGACGTCCAGGGTTGCAATGCAGAGGCAGGAAATGGCAAACCACCTCTGTTCATCTCTTGCCTTGAAACCCTCATGAGGGGTCGCCATAAATAAGCTGTACTTGATGGTAGTTTCCACCACCACTCTGGTAAGGCTGATTCTTAGAATACATGCATACTAAATATCTGGGAGCAGTGGTTTATTCTAAAGTCTTATTTGATTGTTTATTTGAAAGTACATCACACTGATCCAAGTTCTAGTGGGACTGACTTGCACAGAAACATGCTTTGGGATTACATTTGGCACCGCCCCTGTGACTCCTTGGTTTGCTGTATCAACAGATGTGTTGTGGGGGCTTGTGGACTTCCTCCTTCCCCTCCGTTCATGCATTCCAATTATCTTCCTCTCTAGTTTGAGCAAACTGTAGTTTGCTGGGATGTCCAACTTGGACAAAACAATGGTTCGCACCAATAGTTTGTCTTCATATTTAAGGGACTGAAACCGACTTCAAGCTATGGTTTCAAACCCCTGGTTTTGGATCCAAACTATGGATCCAAACTATGAAGCGCACAAACTGTGACATTTTAAAAATTCTCCAACCTCTGGCTTGGGAGATGGGATATCTGAATTGGCCATGGGATGCAGATCTCTACTATAACATTAGGGATTCAGCCTCCAGGTGGGACCTGGAATTACAGCTCATCTCCAGACTACAGAGATCAGTTCCCCTGGAGAAAATGGATGCTTTGGAGGGTGAACTCTATGGCCTCACTTTCCTGATGAGGTTCCTCCCCCACCCAGATTCCATCCCCAAATCTCCAGGAGTTTCCCAATTTGGGAAACCCTACCCCCCCCATCCCCTGCCAGTAGGCATGGGAGACATGGCAACCCTATGTGTGCCTGGGCAACTGGCATTGTCCTTTTGTCCAATATGCAGAGGGGAAGTCTTAATGTGTAGATGGCTTTGTGTTTCCATAACAGCCATGTATTTGTGAATTGTTTCCCAGAGCACAGACATAGATTTGGTGCCTCACTTACAGACAGGTTATCAGCCTGGGCAAAACACAAAATTCTAGGTTATAATTTGGGGTCCTCTTTCTAGTTAGATTTGTTATTGCTGTAGTAATATTAATGCAGAATCAATGCAATTAATGCAGAATTTTTGACTGCATAGAGGGACAAATAAAAAACCATAGGAGTGATCACAGGTACCTTATCTAATAATAAGAAGAGTTGGTCTTTATACCCCGCTTTTCTCTACTGAGAGGAGTTTCAAAGCTGCTTACAATCACCTTCCCTATCCCCCCATAGCAGGCACCTTGTGAAGTAGGTGAGGCTGAGAGAGTTCTGAGAGAACTGTGACTTGCCCAAGGTCACCCAAGAGGCTTCATGTGGAGGATTGGGGAATCTAATCTGATTTTCCAGATGAGAGTCCGGTGCTCATATGGAGGTGCAGGGAATTGAACCCAGTTCTCCAGATTAGAGTCCGCTACTCTTTTTTTTATATATTTTTATTAATTTTTATAACAAAACATAAAAACAAACAAATACAATGAAATTAACATAAAAAAATACAAAAAGCAAAAGCAAAATACAGAAGGGTATCTATATACCTTAATTATTACATTCATGATTACTTAATTATAAAATTCAAAAAGATACCCCTTCCCCCTCCACCCAACTAAAAAAGTGACCCTTCACCCGACTTCCGAAGAAGTGTCTAAACAGTATTTATTATACTTAATAACACAAAAATATAAAATTATTAAAACTAGTTTCTATAACTCGTTAATTAATACTGTAAAATCCATTTTTGCCAAATTATCCCAATATGAGGCGGCCTTAGACCATGTTTTTTTTAAATTCTTCCATATCTTTTCCATGTAGGAATTCTGTTAATTTGGCCATCCTCATATCCATCCATAATTTCTCTCTCCAGTCAATAATTGAAGGTTTATTCGCTTGCTTCCAAACTTTAGCTATCACAATTCTTGCAGCGGCAAAACTATATTGGCAAATGACCCTATCATTATTACTCATATTTTTTGGTGGAATTCCCAATAAACAGAATACTGACTTCCTTTTTACTCTACCATTAATCAGATTATTCGTTTCCCTCAGTACTTTTTCCCAAAAGCTTTTAATTTTTTACATAACCACCATACATGCATATATGTACCTCTTTCCTTTCCACATTTCCAACATAATCCCATTTCTCCTCTATTCATTTGAGATATCACTGGGGTTATATGCCATCTGTAAAACATTTTATATAGGTTTTCTCTAATTTTATTGGTTATTGTAAATTTAAATTCTCTCTTCCATAAATTTCCCCATAATTCCAAATCAATATTAAATCCTAACTCCTTCATCCATTTAATCATAACTGGTTTAATTCTTTCTTGTTCTAAGTTAGTTACAATTAATAATTTATACATTCTACCTATCAATCCTTTATTTCCTTTTATTAATATTTTCTCTAATTCAGATTTATTTTTATTAAATCCAAACTGATTGTCTTTATTGAATATATCTCTTAATCTATAATACAGAAACCAATCCTTTATGTCAAGTTCTTCCCTACTTTTTAAAACCCATTTTCCATCTTTCCATTCAATAATATTTCTATAGATATCCATTTCTAAATTCAAATGTATTCCGCTTCTCATATGAGCTTCTACGGGGTTAACCCATCCCGGAGTCTTATTTTCTAAAATCCTTCTATACTTTTTCCAAATTTGAAATAATCCATCTCTAATAATATGACTATTAAACTCTTTATTTACCTTTTCCTTCTCATACCATAAATATGCATGCCATCCAAAACATAAATTATAACACTCGAATTCTAATATTTTGGTCTTCTCTAACATAATCCAAGTCTTTAACCAAGCGAAACAAGATGCCTCATAATACATTTTTAAATCTGGTAACCCTAAGCCTCCTGTTTCCCTTAATTGAATCAAATTATTATATGCTATTCTATGTTTTCCTTTACTCCACAAAAAAATTAAAATATCTTTTTTCCAAATTTTAAATATTTTGGTTCCTTTAATAATTGGTAAATTTTGGAATAAAAAAAGCATCTTAGGTAAGACCATCATTTTAATTACCGAAATTCTACCCCATAATGATAAAGGTATTTTTTCCCATTTTTTCAAATCTGTACTAATGTGCTGCCAAATTTTTATATAATTATTTTTAAATAGATTAAAGTTATTTGAAGTTAACCAAATACCCAAATATTTTATTTTATGTTCAATAATAAAACCAGTGCGTTTTGATAGTTCTTGATGCTGCAAAAGTGTCATATTCTTAACCAATATTTTCATTTTATTTTTATTTATTTTAAAACCCGCAAGCTTTCCATAAACCTCAACCATTTTGTTCCATTCTACAATCTGACTAATAGGGTTAGTTAAAAAACAAACTAAATCATCCGCATAAGCTTTAACCTTAAAATGATTTATCCCAATTTTATAACCTATAATATCTACACTATTTCTAATCTTTCTCAATAAAATATTGTCGAAGGCTTTCACGGTCATTGGTTCTTGTAGGTTATCCGGGCTGTGTAACCGTGGTCTTGGAATTTTCTTTCCTGACGTTTCGCCAGCAACTGTGGCAGGCATCTTCAGAGTAGTAACACTGAAGGACAGTGTCTCTCAGTGTCAAGGGTGTCCCTTGACACTGAGAGACACTGTCCTTCAGTGTTACTACTCTGAAGATGCCTGCCACAGTTGATGCGAAACGTCAGGAAAGAAAATTCCAAGACCACGGTTACACAGCCCGGATAACCTACAAGAACCAATTTATCAATAAAACTTCTAACGTTATGATAAACAATAAAGGTGAGAGAGGACAGCCTTGCCTAGTACCCTTTTGAATTTCAAATTGTGATGTTAAACCCCCGTTAATTAACAACCTAGCAGTTTGATAAGTGTAAATATTTCCAATAGCTAATTGATTTTTCCCCAAAATCCATATATTCTAATACTTTTCTCATAAATTTCCAATTTACATTATCAAACGCTTTTTATGCATCCAAAAATATCATTGCAAAAGGTGTAGTACTAAATTCCGCATATTCTAAAAGATCTAATACTACTCTAACATTTTGACTGATCAATCTTCCTGGAAGGAAACCTGCTTGGTCTTCATGTATAACCTGGTTTAATACAATCTTCAATCTATTTGCTAAAATCGCTACAAAAAGTTTATAATCATTATTCAGTAATGAAATTGGTCTATAATTTTTAGCATCCAATAAATCTGAATTTGGTTTAGGAATTAAAACTATGTTTGCTTGTTTCCAGGTATTTGGAATAGATCCGTTCTGCAAGCAACTGTTCATTACTTTTAATAAATATGGAGATAGTTGTTCTATAAAAACTTTGTAATAAAATGCTGTAAATCCATCTTCGCCTGGTGCTTTAATTTACTTTTAGCTATTACTGCTTTTAATTCCTCCATAGTCATATTAACATCTAATAAATCTTTATGTTCTTGTAAAATTCATTCCCATTCAAATTGATTTAGATACACCTCTATTTCCTTCTCAGAAACCACTCCTTGTCTATAAAGATTTGAATAGTAATCTATAAAAGTTTCTATAATTTTTTGTTTACTGTTGTAACTTTACCGTCCCTCTTTATTTTTAATATAGGTAATTTCTTCTCTTTATGTTTAAGTTGCCAAGCTAACAATTTACCCGGTTTATTTGCATGTTCAATTTTTTTGCCTATTATACATAATTCTTTTTTCTATTTCAGAAGTTATTAAAAATTCATATTGATATTGTCAGTTTTTTATCCTATCCATCTGTTCTTGTTTAAGTCCGCTACTCTTAACTACCACACCATGCTGGCTCTCTAAAGCTTCAATTATTATTTTTACAAGGTATTAGTAACATTTACACAAAACTACTAAGATCCTATCAAGGATCCTATTCCAATACATTCTCCCCCTTTTGATCTGTATATTGTTTAATATATTTTGTGGTCAAACATTTTAGGCCTTTATATCAAGCCACCAATAAGAATATGACCCACCTTTCTAGCTCAAACCAAGGATCCATCTAGCCCTGCGTCCAGTTTCTACTTAAGTCTGCAGGAAGCTTTTGGGAATCTCACATTGGGCATAAAGGAAATAAACCTCTCCTATGGTTGGTCCTCAGCAATTAGCATTCAGTGGCCTACTGCTCCTGCATGTGGAGGTTTCACTTAGCTATCATGGCTAACAGCCACTGACAGATCTATCATGACATAATTCTGTCTAAGCAACCTGAGGGTAAAAACAGGTATGACAAAGGTAAAAGCTCTTGGACAGTCTGTAAAATGCATGTGTTTACAGACCCAGGTCAGGCTGGGGTTGCGTGGAGAGGGTTTTTTTGACCCCTCAGCTGCTCCTCAGTTTTGCTAATCAAACCAGATTCCTCACACTGTTATTAATCTTTAAAAGGGAAAAAGACACAACCTGTAAAAACATGTCTTTTCCCCGCAATAAAAACATGGAGGACCTGGTTTCGATTTACAAAACTGATCACGGGATGTTAAATCTTCACTCCCCTTTCAATGCAGCCCGACTGCAGCTGTTTGTACATGGATGTTATTTTTTTACAGACTGACAGAGATTAATAATCCTTGCCATATCTGTTTTGGCCCTGTGCTTCCAACATAACTCCCAGCCATAAGTGAATGAAGCATCAGGCGAAGAAGTACTTTCCTTGGTCTGTATTGAATCAGTTTCCCATCAACTTCAATGGGTTTTAGTATTATGGAGGAGGAGAAAAAGTCCTCTCTGCCCACTTCCTCCACACCATCCATAATTGTATAAACCTCTGTCATACTCCCCCACCCTCCCCCTTTTACTAATCTTCCCCCCATAACTGATAATGCTATTGAGGGAAGGCTTTTTTGCAAAAAGAGGCTCTTACATTTCACTTGGCACGAGGGAAGATACATGGTCCTCCTGATTTCTGGTGGAAGGCAATTCCACTGCCGAAGGCCAGCAAATCTCCCACTGACTTCTGTGGGAACAGGATCAGGACCACAATGGGGAATAAGGAAAAAGGATATAATAAATTTCTTTGGTCTTTCTTTCCTGATCACAATTAAAAAAAAAAACTCTTAACAATTTCTGGATACAAGATGGTAAAAACTGTTTAATTCCCTATTCTCCTTTTCAACAAGCAACCTATTGGAGGAGTAAAATTTTATTGTATACAGCCATTGGCCATCACAATTTACTAAAACAAATAATAATACAAAAACAATGGATTAACAAATAGAATATTAAAATAGATAATGGAATGTACTAAACTAAACCAATTCAGTTTAAAAGATAAGTAGGTACTCCTTCCGATACCACTTTAAACCTTATTTTCTTTGCTGCAAAAGCGAACAAAGAGACTCTATATGATGCATATGCATCAATATCAAACAGAAATATTTTTTTTTCTGCAGCTTAATGTATATTAATACATTCTGCCAAAAATTTAGCCCTGGGGCCAGCATACAAAGGGCAAAATAGGGTGTGGTGAGGTAAGTCCTCTGGAGTTGAGGATCCACAAATGCAGACCCGTTGGTCCCTTGGCGTTCCAGAATAACGCCCATCCAATAAAGTTGTTGCCAAAGATTGAAAGTGTAATGATGAAAAGGACACTCTAAGAATATGCGATGTTGATTAAATAGAGAGTTCTAAAGTGGTCATTTTTTAATTAATTTATACCACGGTGCTGCTTTTGATTTTTAAATTAATGATCGACAAGCAACCTACTGGATTTTTCAACATTAGTCCAACATTAACCCAAATGGTTGACGATACTGACAGCTGTGTTCAAAAATACCAAAGTAAAAAGGCAAAAAAATGCTAAGCTGAAATCTATTATTAAAGTTATTGCAATTTGCAATCAATAGCTAGCAATAATTATAGGAGGATTTTAAAACGGGGGCTAGCAGCTGAGTGCTAACAGCTCCGGACAGAAAAGATAATTAAATTACAGGGGCCTTTGAAAGCACAGAGATCTGAAATTAATTTGCTTTAAATTTAATAAAACAGAGTGTCTCACACACAGCTAAGGCATATTATTTTTAGGGGGGGGGGAGGAATCTAAGATAACGATTCAATGTCTTCCAGCATAATAATGGCAAGAGGAGGTTTGCAAAAGTGCAGGTCTGGTATCGCTTAGGAATTTCTTTGCCAGGAAAATATAACCTCTTTTTAAAACACTGATGAGATCATGTGTATATCTAGATGGTGACAATTCTTGTAAAGCTCATAAACAAGATTCTCTGGTGTGAATACCTGTTGGAAGAAATTAGGGGGCGGGGACAATCTTATCAGCATTGCTCCAATGCGTGATGTCACTTTTGACACAAAATCAGAAGTGCTAGGAGTAAATGAATAAATACCCTTTTGCTTACACTATGGTTGCCAGCCATAGCTGATACCTGTTGGGAGAAATTAGGAGGTGGTAACAATCTCATCAGCATTGCTCCAATGTATAATGTCACTTTTGACACAACACCAGAAGTGCTAGGATTTCCCCCCAAACCACAGTGTTTTGGGTGAAACCTAGAATGTCACCCTGATGCGATGGCATCATTTCTGTTTTGCATTATGTTGCATGTTGGCACAACACCAAAGAGCCCTTTTGGTTTTCTCCCGCCAGCCTGCCAAGCGGCAGAGGGGAATGTGGAACCGAGGAGAGGAGACTGGTATACAGCGGAAGACCTACCACCCCTAAGCTTACACAGACTGCTGCCCACTGAAGGGCATATTCAAACGTTGCTCCCAATTTGATTTACAGACATTTTGAAGGAATGCATTGTTTATGAGTACTGCAGCCAGCTTTGCTTGAGCACCGAGGCCATAATCCTTTCACATAGGAAGGAGATCAATCGTAATAGTGGGAGATCTCCAGGGGCCACCTAAAGGTTTGCAACCCTCAGAAGAATCACAAAAGCCCTCTTCATCCTCTCCTTCCACATACATGTGCAAGCAGTTCACAGAGGCAGTCTGGGAAATGGGAGGACTTTCTCCTGGTGAACTGATCTCTATCGGCTGGAGATCAGTTGTTAATAGAGGGAAATCTCCAGCTAGTACCTGGAGGTTGGCAACCCTGGGGGGAAGCGGAGAAGGTAGGGACCTGAAGATTTCCTGTACCCTGGTTCCATCGGTCCATTTATAACCTTACCGTGTTCTACAGAATGCTTACATATAAACTCAGCATCCTGTATTATAAAAAGCCCATTTCCTCCCAACACAATTTACATAGCATCTCTCCTACAAAACAAAATGTAGCAATAGTGTTTGTTAACATTAAAATAAACATTTCCTTTTGCTCTTTGCCAGTGCAGAGCAAACAAAACAATTTTAAAACAATTTCCCTGACTCATTTGAATCCCCCCCCTCCTTTGCCCTCCACTAAAGCTGCTCTGCTCCAGGATTCTTGCACGCAGGAACAGTATGCAGTTTTAAGAGAGCAAAAAACAACTCAACTGTGAGTTATAAAATCAGTTAATAAGGTTGTTAACCATCATTTGCCTATTATAACATTCTTTTAGAGATTTTGGGACTAGCTAATGCGGCGGCCTCGCATCCGGAACAATAAAACCCAGGAAGGAAGAGGACTTTGATGTAAATTGATCGCAACACCAATTTCCGAGGGCACAACCTTAAGTATATCACCTGCTTTTTACTTTATTCCCTTATACCTTGTGATCCACCTTCTGCATTGTTTACAGTGCATTCCTAAGGAGAGTTAACTCCAGTCTAAGCCCATTTGGGTTTAGACTGGAATAACTCTCCTTAGGAATGAACTGTTAGAGCAGGGGTATCAAATGTAAGGCGGAAGGCCGGATCCGGCCCCTTGAGAGATCTTATCTGGCCTGCGAGGCACCCCCATCCCCACTCTCAGTCTGGGCTGGCGAGGCATGGCCCGGCCCAACCAAGATATGACATTTATGTCATATCCAGCCCTCGTAAAAATTGAGTTCGACACCCCTGGTTTTAGGGTTGCCAACCTCCAGGTACTAGCTGGCGATTTCCTGATATTACAACTGATCTCCCAGCCGATAGAGATCAGTTCACCTGGAGAAACTGGCCGCTTTAGCAATTGGACTCTATGGCATTGAAGTCCCTCCTCTCCCCAAACCCCGCCCTCCTCAGGCTCCACCTCCAAAACCTCCCGCCGGTGGCGAAGAGGGACCTGGCAACCCTACCTGGTTTAGAGTATACCTTGCCTCAGAGAGTGTGGCTTGCATTGTTCTTTAATTTCTGTAATCCTCATTCTATTCCATTGTTCACTGGGATATAAAGTTAGTTTTTATATGCTGGTTTTCTCTACCTTTTAAGGAAGAATCAAACCAGCTTACAATCTCCTTCCCTTCCTCTCCCCACATCAGACACCTTGTGAGGTGGGTGAGGCTGAGAGAGCTCGAAGGGAACTGTGACTAGACCAAGGTCACCCAGCTGGCTTCATGTGCAGGAGTGGGGAAACCAATCTGGTTAACCAGATTAGAGTCCGCCGCTCTTAACCACCACACCACGCTGGCTCACTGTCTGTCTGCAGTGTTTTATATCTTGCAATCTGCCTGGCGTTTCAGCTAGAAAGGTGGACTATAAACAAAGCAAATAACATTTTAAAAGATGTTATGGGATTTAAAAAACAAACAAACCCACAGATATTTAATTGTTATCCCCCCCTCTTCCTCCATGAAGCTCCAGGCTGTTCCCTTCCCAACTTTATCCACCCAGCATATTTATGAGGCAGGTTTAAGCTGGAAAAGAATAACCGGCCCAAGACCACTCAGTGAGCTTCATGACTAAGTCAGGAACTGAATGCAGAACTCACAGGTCTCCGTCTCACACCCTAACCGCTAAATCACACTATCTTTCAAGGAACGCTTTGTGCATGTTGCACTGTGCCTCCACTGTACACCTGGGACATTCTCTGACTTGAGCCAATGCATGGGGAGCAAATCCCACTTTGCTTCTGCGGGTGCAAGGAACTTCCTCTCACAGAACACAGCTTCCGTAGCTCCCCTTCCTGCGGCAGCCCAAGCTGTCTCCCCCTCGCCCCCAGGGTTCCCAAAATTGTGAGCAACAGCTGAGGCTGATGTAGGGAGGGTGAACCCCAAAAGCTGCACCGGAATTCATTTTTGACTGTGGAAACATTGTGCTGGATCCAACCCATTGTTTGCAAAACAATTTGCACCAGATGCGCAACTGGTGTTGTAGCAGCACGGCAGCTGAAAACTTGGGTTTTGATCTGGTGCCTCTCAGCCAACAGCCTGGGGGTTGAATAGAATTTCCTAAATTAAAAAAAAGAAAATAATTTCCTAAACTCATACACGTACTGCAAAGTGTAGCACAGCCTGCCAGTTATGTGATGAAATCTTGCCTCCCTTATTTTTGTTCATTTCCAGCCTCGTCTTGGAGAGCCAGCGTGGTATAGTGGTTAAGAGCTGTGGTTTGGAGTGGTGGACTCTGATCTGCAGAACCGGGTTTGATTCCCCACTCCTCCACATGAGCGGTGGTGGCTAATCTGATGACCTGGATTTGTTTCCCCACTCCTCCACATGAAGCTAGTTGGGTGACCTTGGGCCAGTCACACTCTCTCAGCCCCACCTACCTCACAGAGTGTCTGCTGTGAGGAGGGGAAGGGAAGGTGATTGAAAGCCGGTTTGATTCTTCTTTAAGTGGTGGAGAAAGTTGGCATATAAAAGCCAACTCTTCTTATCCTTCTTCTTGGCCTTGCTTACATCACAGCCACTCCTTGTGATTTCAGAGGGCTTCCAAGTAATTGTATATAGTTGGAGTGTATTTCCTATCCCAGCTATACTTTTTTGGGCAGAATGTGGACAGGAGTGGCACTAGAACTTTTTCTTCCTAGGACACTGTCATCTGTACAATACTAGAAAATGTCTCCAAAGTACAGCCAGTTACCACTTACAATTTGCTTCCTATAAACAAAAAAGCACCCAAGGTTAAAAAATATATATCCCAGAAATCTATGTGTTTCACCACTGGGGTGGTTTTTCCTACCACAAACCCATTTAACACTTTGGGGTAAAAAAATACCCCACAATTTCCATAAGAAATCTCTCATTGAGCCAACCATCTTTAAGCGCTCTAGAGAGATGCAGCCCTTTTTTTACAACCTGGAGAATATTTGCCTCACCGCAGAACAATATATTCACAGAGCAGAAAAATACCCCAAGTATCAAAAAGAAATAATTAAAATTACATGTTTGCCTTGAAAATTCATTGACGTTTACATTGACTAATACCTTAGGTTCAAACTATAGTCCCCCCCCCCATTTCATATGTATGTACATGTTGTAAAAGAAACTGGAGTGAGTTATTCAACATGCAAAAGGAGAGGGGTGAATCTATACAAAAGAAACATTCTGCCTCTTGCCAAAGTATGTTATCAAGCTCTGGATGTTTTAGTACTGAGAAACACAATTATTTCTCCTACAGCAAGCAACAATAATTTGTAGGGCTTTTTCTACCTTAAGATACGTTGGCATTTGGCTTGAGGTACAAATATACCCCCAACACAATATATGGAGGGTTTTTTTGACAGTGTTGTTAGAGGGGACAAAGCCCCATAGTGCAGAGTGGTAAGCTGTAGTACTGCAATCAAAGCTCTGCTCATGGCCTGAGTTCGATCCCAATGGAAGTCGGTTTCAGGTAGCCGGCTCAAGGTGGACTCAGCCTTCTACCCTTCTGAGGTTGGCAAAATGAGTACCCCAGCTTGCTGGGGGTAAAGTGTAGACGACTGGGGAAGGCAATGGCAAACCACCCATAAACATAGTCCGCCTAGTAAATGTTGTGATGTGACATCACCCCATGGGTCAGTAATGACCCAGTGCTTGCACAGGGAACTACCTTTACCTTTACTTTTACCTGTTAAGAGGGAGCTGCAGCTTTTGTTTCTCCTTTGATGAACAAAAATGCCACAGCTGTGCCATGGGTGTGTCACAGTTGCTAATAAAACAAGTAGTGACCTGAGAGGTTCAAATCCCATTTCAGCTGCACAGTCACCAGGTATCCTTTGCAGGGGCAGACTCACACCCTGCACTGGAGTGCTACTCTGGAGGGCCACTGGAAATCAGAAACAAGCTGAGTCAGGTAGATGCTGCCACTTGGGTTGGACCCGGGCCATGGGGACAGTGACACGGTCACCAAGGCCGTTGTTTATCAATCTCTTTATTAAAAATAAATAAAAATACAGTCATAGACCAGCACAGCTCTTCACAATTTACCACTGAACCCTAAGTATTACACTCTACCCACAGGTTTATACAAATTGTAAAATAGTTATTTGTACAATTATTACAAACTATTTATACTACCCATTAAAATTATTGGCATACCGATGTTCTCAGCAGCGTCTGACAGATTCTACAGGCTGCTGCACAAAACTTTGCTGTCCCTGCTATAACCTGTGGATTTTCATCTATAAGCAACATTTAGTATACTCCAGACCTGAATGGCTGGGATGCCGACTAAGCCAGGGGGAGATAAACTTAGAACGGACCTCTTGGTATAGTGGACAGCGCAGTAGAACGTGCTCCGTTGTTTCAATTTCCCTTAAAGCACAGGGGCATACCCTGTCCTCCAAGGGAACCTTTCTATATCTCCCATCCAAAACCGCCAAGGGAAGAGCTTGGCATCTAGCAAGGGTGAATGCTTTTCTGCATCTGAAGATCTCTAACTGGGAGAGGTAGGCGGCAGGAGAGGCTACATATCTGGACTGTTCTGCTGATAGAAAAGTCAGTGCCTTCTCTAGATCTTTTTGGCACTCCCTATCCAGTATCCTTTGTTTTATAACTTGCCTTGCCTGATCATACCCCATTTCCAGGGCTGATTGAGGGGAAAAACCCATCTCAGCCAACTTGCCTCTGACTGCCTTCAGCCACATAGACTGCTAATTATCTAGAAGGATCAAGGGGGTTAAGCCTTGAGGTTTTATGTTTAACTTGAGCCAGAGGTAGATAGAAGACATGCCCTAGCCTCTACTTTGATCTTGCCCGTCTTCAGGCACAGAATAGCATTTGACAAACAGCAAGGACGTTGGAGAGCTGCTCTCAAGAACTTTGTTTCCACCCATTCCAATGGGGCAAAGTGAGAAGAAGGAGGTCCTGTCATGATCCCATAAAGATGTTGGGCCATCGTCTTAGCTTGAAATAATTTAAGAGCAGCTGGGACATAGTGAGCTGTTGTTTATTGGTTTTGTCAAGGTGCTCTGGGGCACGCAGGTGCTCTGATTTTGAAACAGGAACAGGACAGCGACAATGGGCAATCCATTGTCATTTTCACCACAGCTCAGGTCTGAGCCATGCAGCCGCTGCCAACTCCACAGGATCCACTTCGCTCAGCTTGCTCCAGGGGTGGTTTAACATCCCAATCTGCTCCTGCTCACTGAGGCTGTGGCTCAGTGACAGAGAATCTGCTTGGCATGGAGAAGGTCCAAGGTTCCATCTCCAGCATCTCCAGTTTAAAGGATGAAGATGTGAAAGACATCTACCAGAGAACCTGGAGAGCCACTGCTAGTCTGAGTAGACAATACTGTCTCTGATGGACCAATGGCAGCTTCATTTGTTCATGTGTCCTTAGACAAACCACTTTCCCTCAGTCCCCCTAAGCTGTGATACGGGAATAATACAGGCCTATCTTCCAGGCAGACCCAGGTTAGCCCAATCTCGTCAGATCTCAGAAGCTAAGTAGGGTCGGCCCCAGTTAGGACTTGGACGGTAGACCACCAAGGAATACCAGGGTTGCTACACAGAGGCAGGCAATGGCAAACCACCTCTGGATATCTCTTGCCTTGAAAACCCTATGGGGTCACCATAAGTCAGCTGTGAATTGAAGGCACTTTCTAACACCACCATCTTCCAGGTCTATTGTGAGGATTGCTAATATATACAAACACCCACATATAAGCTAAGTGTTTTTAATTGCAGAAGGATACATGGATATCAGAAAAAAAGATATGAAAATATTTACTGTCAAGCAATCAGTTAAAAAAGAGAATAAGATTTAGATTTAACATACAACGTTTAGATTTAACATACAACGTTCACATCGTACACATAGAACAACAAAAAAACCCACCTCCCCGCTCCCATATTTCCTCCTCCCCAAAATTGCTGGGGGATACATGAAAAATGCAGTGTTGTGCTCCTGCTATATGAACTATGAAATTTTCAAGCAAAGGGGGTGGAATGGTGTGATGTTGTGTTTCACTGAAAATGCTGACAAAATATTTATCTATGTTTCATTTATAAAATTAGACAAAATATGTCTTATTTTTAAATGACAAGGCCTATGTACAAATTCACACTATTCCATTTCAGAGACATTTGGAATATTTCCATATTTTTGTTGTTTGGCACAGTGAAGAAATAGTCATGGGACTGTCGAACTGAACTGCTAAGCCTTGGTATTCCTTTTAAAAAAAATTGTAATTCATCTCCACAAAGGTTAGAGTTATTGTTAATTAAATACAAAATGGCATGTACAAGAGGCATGTCAAATATCAAGCAGAAAAGCTTTGCAATATGAAACAGCATGGCAGTTTTCTTTCAGAATATCAAAGATGTTTTAAAGAAACTCTGAAGTAATGAGTCATTAACTAAGCATCGTATCTATCTGATAATTGTCTTCATATATACTGTTTCAGAGGAGCATCATCAGTGATATTTTCTGCAAAATTTTGCAGGTTGCTCCATTATACCTGGGAAATTAGCTTATTTCTATTGCAATCCTAAACAGAGTCGCACCCTTCTAAGTCAACTGAAGTCAATGGGCTGACAAGGATACAACTGTGATTAGTTTTGCACTATTAATATCCTCTTTCCACTCCAGACACTAATGCAATGTGGGAAATCTGTGATGAGGATCTCCCTCAGGTTTTTTGTAAAAGCAGCCATAGGTGGGAAGATGAAATTCTGGTTAGAGTGCAATCCAAACCATCCTTGCCAGGAGTATATTTCCAATCATAATCCACCCCTGCCTGGGGCCCTTTCTCAGATGAAGACAACATTCAGGTAGCATAGAGATGCTTGCTCCCATGGAACACACAGCAGCTCTGGTCTGTATGTGAATTGTCACTGGTAAAACAGGTTGTGGGAAGGGGTTAAAAGTGCTCCTCCCCTATTATAGTGGCGGAAAGTGCCGTTAAGTTGCAGCCAACTTATGGTGACCTCTTGGGGTTTTGAAGGCAAGAGATCAGAGACGGTTTGCCATTGCCTGCCTCTGCCCTTGGACTTCCTGGGTGGTCTCCCATTTAAATACTAAGCAGGGCTGACCCTGCTTACCTGCTGAGATCTGATGAGATTGGGCTACCCTGGGCCATACCTATTATGACCCCGAGCCCAATCCTCAATGGCTTTTACCTTCACGGAAAACCCACGGGAGTAATTTGTCACATGTAATTGGATCCCAAGGGTATATGGAAATACGTAACAGTTCTTGACCAGTTAACCTTACCTGGCTGGGATACTATCTTCCTGGTCTAATTTTAGCTTTGCCAATAAAGGCAATGGATCACCAATAAAGGCAATATATTACTTTTGTTCAGCAGGTTCTCTTGCTTGGCCTGGGTTGTAATAATAGCTTTCAGGCTTTCCACTTTCCCTAGATGGTGGCTTTAGAGGACACCACCTTAACTCTAGTAAGGAATAGGCTATTAGTGCACATATGCTGGGGGCCCTTAGGTAGGGTTGCCAACCTCCAGGTACTAGCAGATCTTCTACTATTACAACTGATCTCCAGCCGACAGAGATCAGTTCACATGGAGAAAATGGTTGCTTTGGCAATTGGACTCTATGGCACTGAGGTCCCTCCCCTCCCCAAACCCCACCCTCCTCAGGCTTCACCCCAAAAACCTCCCGCTTGTGGCGAAGAGGGACCTGGCAACCCTACTGTTAGGGAAGCTAGTCTCTCATTGTATTTAAAAATGATGCTGGTAGGAAAGAAGAAGATACCCAGGTGGGCCACCATGCAGATTATCTTCCTACATGGGCAACTTTAGCACATGTGCACAACCATCTATAGAAATGTGGCATGGAAACACTGCAAGCACAGCACAGGGACTCCAGTTTGAATGAGATACCAGGCATGTCCAAAGTCAAAAAATAAATTATATGTAAAGCTTCATCTTGATCATGGGTAACACTGACAAGACTGCACTCTAGACAGACTTTTATTGATTATTTTACAAATATAAAATGTTCGCAGCACATACCCACCTGCCTCTGTGACAGGGAGTAATAGTTGATGATGTAAATTTTATCTCTGATTGTTTATATGCTACTGCCCCTTTAAGGCGGAGCCATGTGGCATTCTGGGGAAAATGGCAATGGCAGTTTGCAGACTTCAGTGCTAAAGTGATTTTGGTTCTGAAAGTGTTTTAGTTAATGTTTGGTGTGTCCTTAAGAAATGAAAGCCAACATTTTCTACACATTTTGCCTTTCCCCCTGATTGGAGTGTAACATCTCCAGCTAGGGTCGGCAGGTCTGGGTTGGGAAATACCTGGGGATTTGGGAGGTGGAGCCTGAGGAGGGCGGGGTTTGGAGCGGAACTTCGAAGGGGTATGCCATACAGCCCACCTTCCAAAGTGGCCATTTTCTCCAGGTGAACTTATCTCTGTCACCTGGAGATCAGTTGAAATCCCAGGAGATCTCCGGCCACCACCTGCTGGTTGGCAACCCTACCTCCAGCCCCTGTCTCTTATACCCTTTCACCCTTTAATTTCTCCTATCAACCCTCTTCTCTTTTAATACCCCCGCTGTTTGTCTTGATTCAGCAGTTAAGTGACTCCACGGTGCACATTTTCACTACTGTGTGAAAGAGTGACAAACTGTCCACACTGCTATCATCCTGAATGCAAATACCACAAATGGTTAACAGTGCAATCTGATGCAGTTACCCCAGTTTATGCCCACTGGAATGTATAGGTTTAGGACTGGAGTAACTCCGCATAGGATTGCACTGTAACCTGCAGAAATTGATCTTGAACATGTGACCCTGGCTGTACCATAATAAACTACATAGAAGAAATAACTCAAAACATTCATGTTTTTTCCCCAATTCTGTATTTCATGTTCTTTTAACTGTTTATTTAGTCTAGCAAACAATCCCTCTGTGTGGTATTTTTCAGCACAGAAACATTGAATAGCAGAGAATCACAAAGAACTGGTAGTGGTAAAAACACAGATGTCTTTGGAGACGAAAACTGAGGGAAGAATTTGCCAGATAAGATCCCTGGATCTTATAACTGTCTCACATGGTCACTGGTAACAATTTGTACCTAATACCCAAGAGAATATTTCCTTAACAGATATAGATGACTTTTCCCCTATGTGTTGGCATGGATTATCTATGGATTATCTACTTTGGGGTAGCTGGAGGTTTCATGCTGCTTAGTTAGGATGAGAAGTATCCTCATGGGCATGAGCACAGATTACCTACATAACTGAAGTCAGCATCTGTGCATGGGCTGGGTACTGGGTTTATGCCAAGGAGAAGATAGCTCAAGCTGACCACAGAGAGAACCGTAGCCTTGACTCCCCTGCTATTAATCCTGCTATCACTCACTGCCATTGGGTGTGTGTACCTCAGCTCCACATGGAAGCCAGGGCAGTGTAGAAGGTCAGACTAGCATCTAGGACAGGGGTGGGGAACGTCAGGCCCGGGGGCCATATAAGGTCCCCGAAATCATTTTGTCTGGCCCTTCGTGGGTCCTGGCAGATCTCTAGCTCAGAAGGATCTAAGACTGGTGATCCGCCCCCTCCCACGGACAGCAATAGCCTCTGTTCAAGGCGGATGTTTGTTTTGCTGAGAAAAGGAACCTTCTTTCCCCCTTGCAGAAGAGTCATTAGCTATGGAGCTGCTAGGACCGCCCAAGAAACTGTGTTAACCCTTTCCCACCCGGGCAGTGGAGAAACATGGCAGACACTTGGAGCTGTCTCCAGTCGTGCCTCTTGGCTAAATTTTTGACCGAATATAGCAGGCTAATTTTAAAGTTGATAATTTTGTGTGGCCCGCGAATGATGTTAAAAATATCCAAATGGCCCTTGGCAGAAAAAAGGTTCCCCACCCCTGATCTAGGAGATCCATTTTGAAGTCTGCCTCTGACACGGAAGCTTGGTGAATGACCCTGGGTCAGTCTCAGGCTAAGCTACCTCACAGAGTTGTTGTAACAATAAAAGGGAGGAGAAGAGAACAATGAGTGCTCCTTTGCATATCCATTGGGGATAAAGGCTTGGGGTATAAATTAAGTAAATAAATAAATGACAAAGTCTCTGATACCTCTGACTACCAAGCCATTGGGGAAGGGAAGACACACAAGAGTGGCATTCAGAAGTCACTTTCGACTGACAACAAACTAGAGTGTGAGCACCAGGGCTGTGCAGCTGGTTTTGTCGGTTTGGGGTTTAATAAACCCAGAATTTTTCACACACAAAAAAAATCTGAAAAGCCAAATATACTTGATTTAACTTTTTTGAAAAAATTGAAATTTTCAGATTTTTAAAACCTGAACCCAAAAAATGCAGCTGCGCAGAGCTAATTGCTGGGCTCTGTGGAGCCCAGCATTCAGTTTTGAGCCGCTGGCGGGATCAGATCCTTGCTGCTTGCCGGCTCCGACTTGCACATGGAGGTCAGAGCCGGCAAGCGGTGGCGCTCTCAGAGCCATCAGATCGCTACTGCTTGCAATCTCAGAACTCCACCTGGAGGTTTTTTTTTTCTGGTTTGGGTTTACCGAATGCACATCCCCAGGGAGCACACCTGGCTTCTTGCCTCTTTCCTCACTCTCTTCTTGTGCGGAGAATCCCAGTGAGAAATGTACATCATTTACTCATGACACATGAATACAGGTTAACTGGAGTTATGTTTTCTCTCTCAACAAACAGGGATTCAACACCAGATTAAATCCCAATTTGTGTGCATGCACAGGGGGACTAACTCTAGTAACCCATATACTCGTATTTTAATGTCAAGAGTAACTGGAACTAGCCTCTAACTGGGATTCTGTACACAAGATGGAAGAGGGGGAAGGAAGAAACCGTAAATCATGGCAACGAGTTGGGTTTGTGCACAACTCAGCTTCATACTGGTTAAAAGCAATATCTGAATGGAGCCAAGGGGAATCGTTGATGGTGCCTTTGGCTGAGAAAATCTGTGAAAATCAACACAGCTTGACATTTAAAAATCAACTGCGCTCTAAAAACATAAAACTAAAGACACCAAGAAGAAACACACACACACACATTTGGAACTGTCCCACAAAATTATAACACTTGGGAGAGGGAAAGACACACACACAAATCACAGAAACTGCACACACCTATCCCCAGCAGTTATGTCATTTCTAACCCATCTTCTGCAACACAAGAGACATCTCCCACTAGCAAGGTACAAAGAAGTCCTTTAAACTGAGAGGTTTTCCATTTATTATTCAATCAGGATAGTGCCTGAATATATACAAGATTACACCTTTGTACTCTGTATTGATTAAGCATCACCTTCCAGTTCTGCACTCACATGGTCATTAATGCAGATTAGCATTCCCACTTCACTCAAAAGCATGTACTGAAAGGGGTTGGAGAGAGTGCAGAGTTTTCAGTACTCTGAGAAAGGGAACGGCAAGGGGCCTTGGAAAGAAAGTAGGGCATTGCTTCTAGGGAGATGTGTGCACCAGAAGTTGCCTCCAACTACCTAGAGAGCTGCCTGGCAACGAACTCCCCAAACCATTAACAGCAGTAAAGATGCATGTATGTGGCTCCTTCTGCCAGCGGGATTGGAAGACCATGTTTCCTTCTAAAGGAAAAAGCTGCGCTCGGTACCTTGATTCCCTCTCCGGATTGTGATTTATGGGTTGCTATTCTAGTATCTTCCAGTTAACAGGCCCTTGCTGATCACATCAGGCCTAGCTGATGTAAAGCAATGCCACAGACTCCAGGGGAAAAACACACACACACAAAACAACCCCAAATAATCAGAATGTGCATTTAATACCCTTAAATAACTGCCAAGGCACAGAGAGGAGAGGAAAACATGCTTTATTGAGTTGTCTGAGCTTTAAGGGCCGTATAAAAAACAATAAGCTGCAGAGAGATAGGGCTGTCAAAGCTAATGACAATATACGGTCCTGTAAATCACCAGCACTGGGCGATTAAAGCAAAGTATCTATAAAACCTGAAGAACCATAATTATTTTAGTGAGAGGAAGGGACCAAGCTGGGGGGTTGTGTGAGTGCTTTAACCTGAGGGAGGGGAAAAAATCAATTTATGTATCAGGGTAATGATACTGTGGCACTAAAAGGGAAGCTCAAAAGGGAACGGCTGCTTTTTTAATGCCTTCCTAGACCTTTGCCATATTTTGTTACAATGGACTAGCGCCCTGTGTAAGGGAATTTCAGACAGATTACATTTTCCAGCAGCCTTGGCTCTAGAGAGGCTGGCCTTCCTTTTTCCAGAGGGGAGGAGGGAGGTGCAGAGTGACACTTGGTGGGTCTAGTCAGGCAGGAGCAGGCTGGCAGTGAGGATAGGGTTGCCAGGTCCCGCCTCCAGCGGGAAATTTTAGGGGCGGGGAGACCGAAGCACAAATGGTCTCCAAACCACAGAGGTAAGTTCTCTGGCTGGTTTGGAGGGTGGAGTCTATGGCATTGTACTCTACCTAGGTCCCCCCTCCCCTCCCCAAACCCCACCCTCCCTAGACTCGACCTCCACATCTCCAGGAATGTCTCAGTACTCAGTTTGCAACCCTGTGTATAACTGAACAGATGCATGTGTGAATAAATACCTTCTATCCATGTCTACTTTTAAAGTTATTTTAATGTTTTGTATGGTGGATTGTGATGGCCTTCGGCCACAGACAATAAACTTTATCACTATGACTTGAGTGTAGGAATTTCCCTCTGCTTAGACATCTGGTAAAGAGAGATTCACCAAGATTTACATGTTTTATACCTAATGCATGTTTCATATAAATGATAACATCTGTGTTTCATATGCCAACTGCAACTCCTAATAGAATGTAGGACCACGGAAGTCAGCAGCACTGGCCAAGAATGAACTATGAGGCCGGAAGTCCCTCTTTAAATCTCTCCTTAGTCAGAAATATATTCGGCAATCTAAAGTCACCATTCCCACAGCCTCTATCAACAGTAACAGTACTGGCCGACCTTAAGGTTTTGTTGTTGTTGTTTTTAAATACAGATCATTAATGTGAACATATGAGATACTACCAGCAATTAGTATTTTGTTGCTTATATCAAGATCCTTCCAGAGGTTGATAGCAGCCTGGGCACTGTGTTTTGCACTAGCCTGGATGTTAACAAGCATGTGAGTTGGTGGCCGGATCCAGGAATGGTTGCACTTGGCAATCCAACCTAAACTTATGAAAGGCATGAGTATCACCTGTTCATTCACATACGGTAATGATTCCAGCAACAACCCCACTTTCTAGGGCTGATCTTTTAGGGAGTGTATAACCCCATCCAGAACAGGTACCACTTACTGTTAGATCAGATTTAAACTCTGTCCCTGTTCAGAAATTTGAGCACCTATGTGCCAAAGTATGTGGAAGAATCAAAAAACAAGTCCCAAATTATTAATTTTTTTAAAAGTTCAATCCCCGGCTTTAGATGATGCATACAAGCGCCTAACTTTAAGAGCAGAAAGAATAAATTTAACTACATAGAGGGTAACTCCCTTATTGCTAACGGCCAAGAGAAATAACAGGCGAAAATCATGCCAGCAGATGTAATCCCAATCCGCCAAATTTTTGTTTTATCTGGATTACGTTTTACTTAGTTTCAACCCCCCCCCCTTATGCAGCTGTCTAGAACAGTGGATCTCAACCTTTTTACGACCGTGGCCCCCTTCCGACCTTGTTTCCTTCCTGTGGCCCCCCTGTCCTACCGGTAGAAAGGTAGCTATTTAAATGTTTTGTTTGTAAACTGCCAAGGAACAAAGAAGCATAAACAGCCACACAAAATGCACACATGCAGTTCTTAGTGGGAAACTGAAATTTACAAAAAATACCCCACAAAAAGGGAATACAACACGCTAATAAACAACAATGTTCACATACAAGGGAGAACAAAGCCTCTACCACCGTTGCACAAGATGACAGCGATACAAAAATCCACAGTGGCAAACGATGCATAGAAGTGCAATGAAGAAAGTCATGAAGAAACAGCACCCCACACACTGACACTGCTGCAGCCACGCACCTTGCCCATGACAAACGAGATGCGGACAGCTTGGTGTGTGCAGCGGTGGAGTGCAGAAGTGGGAGGGAGAAGGAAGCAGAAGCAATGTTGCCGCAGAGTGCACATGGCCATCTATCCACTGGGAAGCATGGTCACTTCTCTGTTCCCTCTACTTCTCTGTTTTCTATTTTCTTCACTTCTCTGTTTTCTTTTCTGTTCTCTTTTCTCGGTCACCTCTCTGTTTTCTTCACTCCTCACTTCCCTCTGTGGCCCCCTAGTCTTGTGCTGTGGCCCCCCATTTATGCAATTTTCACCTGTGGCCCCCTTGGGACATCCTGGCCCCCCCGGGGGGGCCATATGGCCCCAGGTTGAGAACCACTGGTCTAGAGAATCCAACTTCAGGATGCAACTGTAGCACTCCTTGTATCTGTTGCTTTTAGTTGTAGTTTTTAGGATGATTTATGTGTTATACTTTATTCATTTTATTGCAAGCTGCCCTAGATGCTCCTTTCGGAGCAAAAGGACACAATTATAAATTTACACAACAACAGCAGCATCAAGGGTGGCTTGCAATATTTAGAGAATCCCAATATCATATCATACATGGGGAACAGATGATGTCAAGGAGGCGCCCCCGCCCTCATTCCACTCCCAGAGTGTTGTGTTCTACCCCTCTACTCAAGCCTCCTGAAGAACTAGTATCTGCAACTATTGCTGCTCTGTGTTTCCTGCTTCAGGGACGTCCCAATGCAAATATTCTCACCTCCAGGATACTAACAGTTAATAGCAGGGATGCTGGGATGCCAGCGTGGTGTAGTGGATAAGAGCGATGGTTTGGAGCGGTGGACTCTAATCTGGAGAACCGGGTTTGTTTTCCCACTCCTACACATGAAGCCAGCTGGGTGGCCTTGGGTTAGTCACAGCTCTTAGAGCTCTCTCAGCCCCACCTACCTCAAGGGTGTCTGTTATGGGGAGGGGAAGGGAAGGTGATTGTATGCTGGTTTGATTGTTCCTCAAGCGGTAGAGAAAGTCAGCATATAAAAACCAACTCTTCTTATTTGGGCTGAGCTGTGAACTGACAGTTCTAGCTCTCTCCTCCTTCCAGAGAACAGTAAAGAAGCTGTGGTGGGAAAAGAACAGGGGCAGAATGGCCATTAAGATCATTGGGATGACTCCCAGGGGGACAATTGCCCAGAGGGCCACCCCGTGCAACCCCCCCCACTTGTGGCTAACCCACCAACCAAGGGCAAAGAGAGGGGAGCGTGCACGCTACAGGTGCAGGGAAGGAGGGCTTAATGCAGCAACAGCCACGGCCACCTGACTCACCTTAACCTGGATGCCCAGCTTGGCCATGAACCTCCTGCTCAGGGCTTGTCAAGCAGGGTCTCCCTTTCTCCTGGGGGGGGGCAGGGCAGGGCAAAGGGTGGCTGGGGGCAGGGCTTTTTCCAGGGTCCGTTACCCCCCGGACAATAACGACTAAAGCCATCCCCCCAAAACCTCTTGCTGCCCTGACTGCTGCAGCTGTTCTTCTTTCTCCTGTCTACACTGTAGAAAATCTCCCCCCCCCCCAAGATGTTGAGATACAGTTTTGACAGAAAAAAATGTGTGAAGCACCAGAGGCAACAAGGCGTTTATCTAATAACTTGTAGCTACTCCAAAAATTTTCAAAATGGTAGTAACAACAAAGGCTCAAATAAATCACAGTATACAAATAATGAGCAAACGCAAAAAGCAAAAGTGTTGATAATATAACACAGAACCACAACAGTGACAGGTCTGCCGGCTAGTATCCCGCTTCGATATCCTTTTTCAGAATGTAACTGTAGCTATCATCAGAAATGAGGCAATTATCCTTTATGACACGTAGGTAATATGAGACAATGAAGCCATAAATCCAATTAACACATGCAGTGGAGATGGCTATGGGCTGAAGAGACACAGTTTTGACCAAGTTGCTTCTAGGTGAATAAGAAATGACCTAGTCACATCAACAGAGGTTGTACTGTGGGAAAGTCTCATCAACAGCTCTTCCCAATGGGTTTTTTTTGGCAAAAAGCAATCCAAGTTCTCTCTGGCAGGGCATGTAGTAGGTCTCTGTTTAACAGCCCTCTGCTTTTCTGCCTCTATAAGGGAAGTAGGAAAAGCTTAATCTCAGCCTAGGCCAAAACAAGCTACATCTTGACAAGCTGCTGAAACAGAATAGACTGTCTTCAAGATGGGGCTTTATAGAGCCTGAGGAATCTCAACTGGTTCCAGGCTGGTCATACGCTAAGGCCCAACCAGGCAATGCCAGAGAGGACCCAGTAATGCTGCTGGCTGCACCAATACCAGATTCTCCTTGCTTTTTCCATCACAACTGTCCCTCATGCACTAGATCCTGACTGTAGAAGTCCTGGTTACAGTCCTATACAGTCATCTTACAATATGTACATTCTGGATAATCCCATCCAAGTTTATGGTTTTCAGTTCCATCTATACACTGTTGACCCCCAGCAATTGCCTCTCTAACCACCTTCTTGGCTGTCCTCATTATGAGTACTGTTGTATTTCTCCTAAGTGTTAAAGGATACATGCCAGCAACCCTGTAAGGTAGGCCATTACTATCCTCATATTACAGATAAATTAAGAGTGATAAGAGGTTGATATGCCTGAGGTCACTCAGTAAACTCATGGCTGAAGGGGATTTGGACAGTAGATCTGTAATTCCATCATGCTGAATGTAGCTTATTGTGCATTCTTCGATTATGAGCAGATTGGGAAGCTCACTGCATTTCTGATGTGTGTGCATGATTTTGCCGTCAAGTCACAGCTGACTTATGGCGACCCTGTATGGTTTTCAAGGCATGAGACATTCAGAGGTGTTTTCTATTGACTGCCTCCATGTGGGCTGAGAGAGTTCTGAGAGAACTGTGACTAGCCCAAAGTCACCCAGCAGGCTTCATGGGGAGGAGTGGGGAATCAAACTCAGTTCTCCAGATTAGAGTCTGCTGCTCTTAACCACTACATCACGCTGGCTCTTGCATTTCTGATAAGCAGTACTAAACAGGCACTGCTGATCATATAACCAGTGGTAGCAAGAATTGTCATGTTCTTTTTTCTTTTCTTTTCCCACCTTAAAGCTACCTGTTACAAACGGGTGCAGTTAAGAATTAGAATGAGATTTTGTGGGATATAAGAACTCAACATGTGCATTGTGAATTATCTCTAGTTATTACAGTGGGACACAAATCAATGCTTCTAAATCTACTTTGAGATTACAAATGTTCTAAATAAAAAAAAATCAGCTTATACTTATTAGGTAGATTTCAGAGCTATTATACAAGAAAGATTTAGACCAGGGATGCAGCTGCCACCAAACATGCCTTCTTTGATTGTGTAAGAATTTTGATCCCTTTCATATCGCTTTAAGGGGGGAAAGGGTCATTGATATCTGAGCCACTGATTTACCCATCCAATTGTGTATTAGAAAGAAATGGAGAAACAAGATAATGCTTCTTAAATCCATGCAGAAGAAACACCATTGAATAAAGAAGCTCTAAACTAGAACATTACTTCAGCAGAATCTGCACTGGCCACACTCTGCAGCAAAATGATGATGGATGATCTAGGATAACTGATACAGCCCAGTACCCCAATATCGACCACTTTTTTTTTTTTTTTGCAAGCTCACAATAAGCGCATAAGGGCCAACAAAAACACTGAGTTGTATCCTACCACTCTGCTCAGCTAAGTATGGGGCCTTCTCCCATCTCAAGATGCCTTCCTCCAGAACAAGGAGGACTTCCTCAGGAGGAGGACTTCACACATAGCTCGATACAAGATTTAGACCAGTGAGGGCAATCTTGAATTCATAGTTTCACCCAGTTCACATACAAATTGAAGGAGTGAGGTGGGCCATTTTTCATAATATGAAAAGGATAATGCAGACGATGCAAGTCTCACTCATCACAAGAACACATGAGAGTATAAGAGCAGCCCTGCTGGATCTGACCAGTGGTCAGTCTAGTCTTAACATCCTGCTTGATTCAGCATAAGATGGTGTCATATGTTTAATCCAAAAGGGACACAACACATAAGGAAAGGGCCTGGGAAGGGATGCAGGGCAGCAAATTATGCAGGGAGTGGTTTGTCATGGGATGATCTGAGCTAGGGCAGGTAGAATTGTAATGAAGAAATCCAGGCCTATGGTTACTAAGAAAATTCGTTAGATTGACTCAAAGTTGAAGAAATTATACTGCACACACAGACATTCAGAAGAATAGGCCTACAAGATCTGGAACCAGCAGATGAAATCAGGGAAGGTTCTTTCCTTCTCAAGTCTTCCAGTCTGTGGCCAAAAGCCATCATGACCATCACCTGGATTTGGCCTGAAGTAACTCTAGGTGAGCGAGGAATACAAATGCAAGAGGACCTAGATCAGTGATATTCATAATGATTTAGCCCACTAAGGTGGTCAAACTTAACCAAGGGTCAAGTCATTCATGCCACGTTGAATTGCAAAGCTGGGTGAGTAATGAAGATTATCACTTCATCACATGGCCCACTGGAAACACACCAGCTCAACTTTGAGTTTATTTGGACAGTCAGTGTTCACTCCAAGATCCGAGTCCCAGGCACATCCTTAACTGCTCTCTCCCACACACCTTTCTTAGAAATTAATAACAATAAACACTACACTTGAAACAAAAGAGTTTCAATAAGTAATGGCCATTTTTGACACATGCTGTTGGCACTCACATATGTTTTTACTTTCTGATACAACCTTGAACTGATCATTCCTCTCTAAAGAATTATTCCTCAGTATACCTCACCCCTGCCACTCTTGAGTAGTAGCTAATGTCAGAAGCCCGTTGGCTGTATTTTAAGATCTCTCCAAGATCTCTCTGCACTTCCATCAAGCAGCTGAGAAGAGCTACCAATCAAGAGAGAAGATCAGCCATACCTAAGAACTCTGCCGAGTGCAAATCATAAATCAATGACCTGACCCAAACCAGCAAGAGGATAACAAACTGTTTCTAACAAGTTGTTATTATTTTACAAAATCCCAATTATTAGTAGGGTTGCCAACCTCCAGGTATTAGCTGGAGATGTCCTGCTATTACAACTGATCTCCAGCTGATAGAGATATGTTCCCCTGGAGAAAATGGCCGCTTTGGCAATTGGACTCAATGGCATTGAAGTCCCACCCTTCCCCAAACCCTGCCCTCCTCAGGCTCTGCCCCATAAACCTCCTGCTGGTGGCAAAGAGGGACCCTGCAACCCTAATTATTAGGCTATCTTCCTAAATGTTCTGCTGTGTTGTTCTCCTAACTTTTAGCTCACAAACAGGTTCAAATATAGGTTTGTAGCTACCTGGTCTCCAGCGGGATGTTACTATTCAAGACCCAGCTGTTATGGAGATGCACAGAGTCTTGGGTGCTACTTGGAGGGGGTGGAGCGGCCGGACTTGGCTGGCTGCGAGTCGTCATTGATCTTCCCTGGAGAGAGTCGGCTGATGAAGTTGGTTTCCGGCTGCAGGTGCAGGCATGGGGTGGTGGAGGGGGTGGCGGGAGCGGTCTGAATGTGAACTGGTTGCGAGGGCTGCCCGGCATTTCTAGATGCAGAGAGAAAACAGGAGGAGAAATAGGTCTAGTTATTATTGTAAGCAATGGAAGAAAAACAGAAAAGCAGAATACCTGGCAGGATTACAACCATTGGTTTGCTAGCGAGTTCACATCACTCGGTCTCTGAGATATAATTGTAACTTATGAGACTTTTCCAAGCGTGCATGCACAGATTTGAATCTATATGCAAACTGTGGAGAGGTTCTCTTCCCTCCTCCCTTCCTTCCTTTTGGAATAAACACAGATAAATCACAGGATGACACTGAGATGCAACTCAAGCACCACTTGATTTTATCAACTGTAAATCCCATTTAGGAAAATACCTGCAAAAGGAACGGTGATGCTGCAAAAAGAAACATCATTCATTTTAAATTGGACCACAAGATACCATCATCCAATTCCATCAAACTTGCTTTCGATATAAACTACCGCTATAACTAACCCATTCCATAAAATAAGGGTATAAAAATTCAGATATTGTACTCAGGTAATTGTTGAAAAGTTCTAGCAAACATTCTCATTATAGAATCAATGACCAATAAAGGAGGTGAAATTCTGTGACAGCAGGAAGAAGGTAATCAGGAATGTGAGACTTTAGTATGTTACATGATTGTGAATAACGGTCTTTGGAAATAAGCCAGAATATGTGAGCGCCTCTTGTTCCTCTTTTCCCTTTGTAAAAATGCCCTCCTGAACAATTCTCCTCCTGAACAGATTCGTGTATCTTGGAAAATACAATGCCTTTTTTGTAATAAAAAGGTGCCACAAAAATGTCCTGAGAAAATGTAATAATAGTCTCGGGGACACCAGAATACAGGTCAGGCACTCAAAATGGACTTATTTGCTCCAAAAGACAAAATGAGGGGACTCAGATGTCTTGCTCAAAAATTCTCTACAGCAGATTCTCACCTCCCCCACACACACACCCAAACCCGTGACCCTAGAGCTTGGGCCTTTTCAAGATTATCACCTCTTCTAACCTACACTTTCTGTGGAAAGTTAAACATGAAAGGGTGAAGCCTGAGATGTTATATAAAGAAGTTGTTTGACAAGTTGCTTTTATTTGGGTATATATTCCCTCCAGCAGAAGAGCAGGACAGTACCTAACATCATAACTGGAACTGAATATGCCTCTGGGAGGCAGAAAGGAATACATTTTTGTCGAAGGCTTTCACGGTCAGATTTCATTGGTTCTTGTAGGTTATCTGGGCTGCGTGACCGTGGTCTTGGTATTTTCTTTCCTGATGTTTCGCCAGCAGCTGTGGCAGTGTCAGGCATATCAGTGCTGTTCTCTGTTTTCCCATCCTGCCAACCAGACTCAAGGAATGTTATGCCTACTGAACTGCAGCCAAGGTTGCAAGGACTGTTATGCCTACTACTTTCTGTTTGAAGCTCTGGGAACCTACATTGTTTTCGATATGTAATCTCTCGCCCTTTCTGTGCATTTATATTACCAAGTTTCAGCCAGACAGCCCCATAGCTGTCACCCTTTCCTTTATGCTCTGTTATTCTATTTGACCAGTAAAGACCAGCTTCTTTGGACCTAATTGTCTGTGTCGTGGTTTCTGGTTCATTTGGACCAAGGGCTTACATTGTGACAGCTATCCCCACTCTATCTACTTTCCTCCGTCAGGCTGGAGCCCAGGAGGGTTCGCCTGGCACTCGGATGGGAGCAAGGAGAGCGCTCTCCGAGTGAACCCACAGGGGCAGGTGCCCCGTGCGGTTCGTCTCAAACCGGCCGGTTGTGATCCCCGGACTACGGGTGTCTGGACCAACCCTGGAAGGTGACGACCCCAATCTCTTACGGGACGTTGTAGCTGAGCTGAGCAGGACTAGCACGGAAGTTAGTCGCCTTAATGGATTACTACAGTCCCAATGGCGTTCTCTAGTGACTGTTCCTTGGATGTCTGACGTTGGGGATACCAACACCTGTTTAGACCTCCAAGTCCTTGATCGGTTGGTAGATGATGCCCAACTAGCAGCGGAGGATTTACAAATACTAACCGGTTTGTTGGATAAACTTATTGCTCGTGAAACTCACTCAACAGGAGCCATGGCAGGAGCCACACCGGCAAGTTATTCTTTGGTGCCGAATGCAGCCGACTGCCAGGCAGAGGCGAGACGGATCGCTATCCAAACAGCACTTCTATTTGTGGATCTCACCAAGGATACTACGGTAGCCACTCTATCACAATTGTTGTCTCCAACTTTCGGGGCTGATGCACCTGCGCTCGCGGTCCAGATTCAACCGCTGTTGGGTGGGGAGTCCGAACCGCTCCTCGCCCTCTTGGAGAAGGAACTTTTACCGCTTGTGACCGCTGATGTTGCCTTGAAACTCGAGGCCGCTCAAGCTCTCGCGGATAGAGAAGCAACGATGGTGGCGGAGGCGGCGGCCAAAGCTCAAGCCGCACGGAACAGGGAACAACAGTTGGCTGCGGAACGAGCACGGGCGAGTGTCCGTCCCAAGGATCCCGGTCAAACCGGCCCTTTGTGGGGACCAACGTTCTCCCCGACTTTTGCCCCGTCCTGCACCAACCAACGCGCACGGCGCCTCGCAGAACGACTTCGGGGATCCGACAATTCTGATGAGGAGGACTTGTATGGAGACAGCTCCCACTGGGCCACGGGCTTCCGGGCCAGCCGGGCGCACCGTACGGGGGGTCCTGAGGACGAGGTGCACTTGTTGCGGCCGCAGAACCAAGAATTATATGATCGTGTAGACCGTCTCCAGGAACAAATGGAACGTTTGTTCCAGGAAATCGAACGACTACAGCGGGCGCAGGTAACTCCGGCGCAGCCCATTCTTCCCGGGCCCGGCGCACCAGTTCACCCACCAGTTCAGCCGGTGGTGCCAGCTCAACCACCAGCTAACCTCCCCGTTCAACCACTGGTCCCCGGAGCGCCAGTTGCCCCAACTCCCGGGGCACCCGTACAGCCGGGACAACTCATACCCGGTCCATGGAAGCAACCCCGATTGAAAACAACCTATGATGGCTCGCTCGAGACTCTACCCTGTTTCCTACATCAAGTGGACAGTTATATGCGGGAACAAGGGCACTTCTTTCCCACAGAGGATAGCCGGGTCCGTTTTGTAGCTTCTCTATTGACGGGGAAAGCAGCTGACTGGATGGTCCTCCAATTTGACACTCGGTCTCGGTCTATCCGCTCCCTCAACAATTTCATGACTGCCTTGCGGAGACGGTTTGAAGACCCCTTTATGGGAGAACGAGCCAAGGCAGAACTTCTACAACTCAGGCAGGGCTCTTCTCCAGTCCGAGAATTTGCAGATGAATTCCAGAGGCTAGCCAGTAGAATAGTAGACTGGCCGGAGGCCACCCTAATCCACTATTTCAGGGAAGCCTTACACCCTGACATTTTGAACTGGTCATATATGCGAGGCGATCCTAACACCCTCGAAGATTGGATTTTACTGGCGGAAGAAGTTGAAAGCCGCCGGCGTTTCATATCCCTGGTCCGGCAACGACACAAGGATAAGAGCGCCCAGAAAGCCCCATCAAGAGCACCGCTCCCCAGCCTGCGGAAACCAACGCGACCACCTCAGGATCGCGAAACAAGGTTACAGAGGGGGGCTTGCCTCGTGTGCGAGGAATTGGGCCACTTTGCAGCGACTTGTCCTCAACGACCGGAGACCACCCACCCCAGCGTGTCACTCCGAGCGCGAGGAAGACCTCAATGCAGAGGCACTGCGGCCACCCGCAGCGCAGCGCTGGGACGACCCACAACCTCTGCACTTCACGTTGAGGAATCGGCTAACCTTTCTGCACCAAGCGACCCCGCAGGGTCTCGGATTATAAGTGTCCCAATGGGGGACAACTCTCCTTCTTCTGACGAGGATCAATGGAATGCTCCAGCGCTAAACCTGGAATCCCCTCTTGATCTGTCAAAAAACGGATTCGGTCTGTGGTGAGTGGAGCGTCTCCACAGACCCCTGCAGAATCTCCTGCTAAACCCAAAGCTCCCGTCAAGGTGAGTGAAGTGGAAACCACTGTTTATGTGGACGCAGTGTTGCAACACTATAAGGGGGGCCCCCAACTGCCTGTCAAGGCACTTATTGACTCTGGCTGCGGTCGCACTTTAATTAGTGAAGCCACATTTGCAGCTCTCAAAGTTAAGTCCGAGGCGTTACCCGCTCCCGTCCAATTTGCCCAGATGGATGGAAGCCCTTTTAAGGGGGGACCAGTCGATCATCGCACACAGGAGTAGCGATGGGTATAGGTTCCCATTGGGAACAAATAGACTTTACCATAGCCCCCATTCGGTTCGAAGTTGTCCTAGGGATTAATTGGCTTAAAGGCCATAGTCCTTATATAGACTGGGAAACGGATACTATTTCCTTTACCAATCCCATGTGCGAACAGCACCGACAGGGAGTCGCAGTGACGTCTCCACCCACTCCGGCCTTAACCTCCGATGCCGCATCGCCACCGCCTTTGCCCGACGCCTACAGAGACTTTGCAGATGTCTTTGATGTTAAAGAATGTGACGCCTTGCCCCCCCATCGTACCACTGACTGTGCCATTGAGGTAGTTAAAGACTGCACACTGACAAAAAGCAAGATTTACCCCATGAGCGTTTCCGAACGTGCTGTATTACGTGACTTTTTGGATAAAAATCTCGCTCGAGGGTTCATTCGGCCATCGAACGCTCCCAACTCAGCCCCAGCGTTCTTTGTCCGGAAAAAGGAGGGTGACCTGCGTTTATGCATTGACTTCCGAAAGCTTAATGCAGTTACCCAAGCCAACGCCTACCCCATACCGTTGATTTCAGATATCATGGGGCAGTTACAGGAGGGTCGTATTTTCTCCAAATTGGACTTGGTGGAAGCTTACTACCACGTCCGTATTCATGAGGGGGACGAACCCCTCACCGCCTTCTCTAGCTGTTTTGGAATGTATGAATTTCTTGTGATGCCTTTCGGGTTAAAGGGGCCCCCGGGGGTCTTCATGCAACTCATTAACGAAATCCTCCATGATTTGCTGTACCGTGGCGTGGTAGTTTATCTGGATGATATTCTTATTTATTCAAAAACCATGGAGGAACATGTTGTTCTGGTCAGAGAAGTTTTGCAACGACTCCGTAACCACCAGCTCTATGCAAAACTGTCTAAATGCGAATTTCACCGAAAGCAGATAACGTTTTTGGGCTACATAATCTCTCATCGTGGCCTTAGCATGGATCCCGCTAAAGTCCAATCGGTATTGGACTGGACTCCGCCCTCCACCCGCAAACAAGTACAGCAATTCCTGGGCTTTGCTAATTTCTACCGCGGTTTCATTCCCAATTTTGCTCAAGTGGCGCTGCCAATCACCGACCTCCTGAAAACGAAGGGCAAAGGGGTTTCTGCAACGTTGCCCTCTGCCAAAATACTGTGGACTGCTCAATGCCAGTCTGCCTTCGTAGCCCTTAAACGACTTTTCACTTCTGAACCGGTCCTGCAGCACCCAGATCCGAACCAAATGTTTATCGTGCAGGTCGATGCATCCGACGTAGCCATGGGGGGGCCCTACTCCAGGGAGGGCCAGACGGTCTCCTGCATCCCTGTGCCTACTTCTCAAAGAAGTTTGCACATTCCCAACTAAACTGGCCCATTTGGGAAAAGGAAGCAGCAGCTGTCCACCATGCCCTTACACTGTGGAGGCAATTCCTGGAGGGATCTGGGATCCCCTTTGAAGTTTGGACCGATCACAAAAATCTAGCTGCCCTCACTGGGACCCATAAATTATCAGCAAAACAACAGCGTTGGGCAGACTTCTTTGCTCAATTCCGTTTTGTTCTCAAACATGTACCCGGGAAACAGAATGTGCTGGCAGATGCCCTATCCCGGTTGCCTCAATACCCAATAAAACGTGATCGGCCAACAGACTCTTTATTTACCCTGCCGCGAAGGGAAGCCCTGCCCCTGCTGGTCATGCAAACCCGAGCCCAAACCCGGCTCCAGCAGGAAAACCATACTGTAGCCAGCCCGGACCAGCAGGCTCCCTCGCCTGTCCCCCTTGCACCATCTGTTTCCAGCGCTCCGCAGCAACCAGTCCCTCCTCTCCATCCACCTCCACCAACTCCTGATTCACCCTCTCCTACGAAAGGAGAGGGTTTGATCATCTCCAATACCTTTCTGGACTTCCTTCGGACTCAGTGCCTAGCCGAACGTACTGCCCAAACCTTGCCCCAAGGTGTACTTGAACAAGGGGGTTGTTGGTACAAAGACTCAAAACTATACGTGCCTAAAATACTTCGAAGAGAAGTTCTACAATTAGCCCATGGAGCTAAAACTGCAGGACACTTTGGGTTCCTGAAAACTCTCCACTTGTTGCGCAGACAGTTTTGGTGGAGGGGAATGCGTTCTGATGTGGACTCCTTTATTCGCAGCTGCCCTATCTGTGCCACAGTCAAACGATCTCAAGGCAAAACCCCAGGACTACTGCAACCACTGGAGACTCCCAGCAAACCCTGGGAAGTGATTGCCATGGATTTCATGACGGATCTCCCCCTTAGTGGGGGAAAAACTGTACTTTGGGTTGTTACTGACTTGTTTTCCAAACAGGTACATTTGATTCCATGTGCGGGTATTCCCTCCGCCCCCAAGTTGGCCCGCCTCTTCATGTCACATGTTGTCCGGTTGCACTCGTATCCGCGCAAGATAATCTGCAACCGCGGAAGTAGTTTTGTGGCGAAATTCTGGAAAGCGTTCCTTAAATTGGTGGGGGTGGAGCAAGGGTTGTCAAGTGCTTACCATCCCCAAACGGATGGACAAACCGAACGTGTTAATGCTGTGTTGGAATGTTATTTACGTTGTTATGTTAATTACCACCAAGATGACTGGGTAGACCTATTGCCTTTTGCAGAATATGCGTACAGTAATGCTGTCCATCAGTCTACAGGGTTCAGCCCTTTCTATGCTGTGTACGGTCAGGACTTCGGTCCTATTGCCCCGGTAGAAGTACCTGAGGGGGAGGGGGATTCCGATATAGCCTCTTGGGCACATACCCTTCGCACCACTTGGCCCTGGCTGGTAAGCAACCTGGAGAGAGCCAAGCGCAAATATAAAGTGCAGGCGGATAAGCATCGCTCCCCCAGCAAAGATTTCCAGGTCGGTGAATTAGTGTATCTTTCCACTAAAAACCTACGGTCCACCCGACCTTGCCACAAACTTAGTGCCAAGTACATCGGGCCCTATCCCATTGCCCGGATCATCAATCCTGTCACTGTGGAGCTGACCCTCCCCAAAACCCTGAGACGTATCCACCCTGTTTTTCACGTCAGCCTCCTTAAACCTCATGTCGCCTCCTCAGACTGGCATCCAGAGTCACCTCCTGAACAGCCCATGATGGTGGGGGGGGGGAGCATTTTGAAGTGTCAAAGATCCTAGATTCATGTATACGACATGGATCCTTGCAGTATCTAATTCGATGGAAGCACTTCCCCCTGCCTACGATGAATGGGTGCGGGCACAGGATGTCTCCGCCCCGCACTTAGTAACTGCCTTCCACACCGCGTACCCGGATAGACCGTCCCCCTCACAAGGCGGGAGGGGGCCTTAAGGGGGGCAGAATGTCAGGCATATCAGTGCTGTTCACTGTTTTCCCATCCTGCCAACCAGACTCAAGGAATGTTATGCCTACTGAACTGCAGCCAAGGTTGAAAGGACTGTTATGCCTACTACTTTCTGTTTGAAGCTCTGGGAACCTACATTGTTTTCGATATGTAATCTCTCGCCCTTTCTGTGCATTTATATTACCAAGTTTCAGCCAGACAGCCCCATAGCTGTCACCCTTTCCTTTATGCTCTGTTATTCTATTTGACCAGTAAAGACCAGCTTCTCTGGACCTAATTGTCTGTGTCGTGGTTTCTGGTTCATTTGGACCAAGGGCTTACAGGCAGGCATCTTCCGAGGAGTAACACTGAAGGACAGTGTATCTTCAGTGTTACTCCTCTGAGACACTGTCCTTCAGTGTTACTCCTCTGAAGATGCCTGCCACAGCTGCTGGCGAAACGTCAGGAAAGAAAATACCAAGTCCACGGTCACGCAGCCCGGATAACCTACAAGAACCAATGAATACATTTTTATTCACTAACATGGCAGCATTCAAAAAAATAATAGGTTTGTTTCAAACCTATTAATAGGGTTGCCAGGTCCCCCCCGCTCCTCTGGTGGGAGGTTTTGGGAACGGAGCTGGGGCGAAGACTGCAAATGTGCAACAGTGCGCAACACAATGACATCACTTTTGGTTTACACCCGCTAGTGTTTTGGGAGTTTGAGTGGTAAAGTGGCCCGTCACGACGCAGCGCTTCCGGGTGCTAACCGGAAGTGGCGTAATCGCATCGCATGTGTGCAATCCCCACTCCTGAGCTGTCTGATGGACTGGTGGGAAATTGCCCGCCAATCCAAGCAACTTGGCAACCCTGTCTATTAACATTAACCTATTAATGGTTAATTTTAAAGTTACCAATATAATCTGGGCTTCACTTTTGAAATGGGCCACATTTACAGGGACACTTGTCTAGAGTGCATGTCTTTAACCACACATGTATACTAATTGCTAAGGGAGATACAACATTAAGCCTGAACCCCAAATCCAGCCACATTATTCCATTGCTTTTTTAAAATTAGTATTATTGTTTCACTTTCAAACATATAAACCTAAACATATAAACATATCCAATAGAGTTATTACATTATATTGGAGCTTACTTTGAAGTTGCATTTCAGTTATTAATTTATTTTACTTACACGTCTCTATATTCTCATTATTTTTCATATTTATTCTTAAACATTTTGAACTTAGATTTTTAAATTCTATTTCTATTCTCAATTTTTGGCTGCATGGTTAAAGAATACATTCTGTTTTTCATAAAATTTACAATGCATTCCTGAGCAGTGCCAGCGGCCAGGACGAAAGGCCTTTGGATGCCGGAGAAGGTCTGCACCGGCACAAAGGCCCACAGCGCCGGTGTCCGGGCAGTGTATCCCGGTGTTTGTGGCCCCAGTGCTGGCGTGCTGTGGCAGTGGCAGGCCCGGATGCGGGCAAAGGCTGCGGCAGCAGCCCGGGAGGCAGCCTCCTAAGCCATTACGGCTTGGGAATGCCCCCTTTTTTTGGTCGAGATACACCACCTTTTAGGTGCTGTATCTCCCGTGCAACCCTATGAGGGTTGCACGGATTTTTGGCGCCGCAAGGCAGCGCCGCTGCGTTGCCTCCAAACAGAAGACTGGTCAGAAGACTGTACTAAAGATCCATTTTTTAAAAATGAAAGCTAAAGTCATTATACTGTGACAGACGGTTTTTTTAAAGTTGGAATACCTCACGTACAAAATCTGGTTCATGGGATGCATTGTACTCTTTCTGTTTCTAACGATGTAATCCAGTTTTATGACACTGTTCATTGTATGCATTACAATGGTCTTCACTGCATTGTTCTTATAATTCTGTAAGCCGTCTTGAGCCTCAATGAGAAAGGCGAACGATAAATGACATAAAGAAACAAGTAAATAAAATGTTAAATCCTCTGCCCATGCTTTCCAATTTGCCCAAGATATGCACCTGAGGTAATGGTTTGTTTTGCTTGCTTGGTTGTCTGGGGATGCATTTATATAAAATTTGGTAGGTTTAACTGAAAACTATCACATTGGCTGAATTAAAAGCGGAATTTAAAATAGGTTTGTGGAATTTTAAAATTGTATTACTGAAACAAAGCCTCCCCCCGCCCCATGGCCGCCACCCCAAAAGAAATCTCTGCTCACCAGCAACAACTGACTGCCGAACAGGGGGGGGGGGTTAATCCACCAGGAAACAAACCCATATCGCCCCAGGCAACACTGACTATTTCACCTGCACATTAATATACACCACCCAGCACTGTTCACCTCCTGTTGATTCACAGTGAACCAGTCAAACTCTACACAAAGAAATTCATATACGAGGCTTAATAACAAAAAGTAGCAGCATTCAGAAGCCAGTACAAGACTGTTTCAGTTTCCCAGGACTTTGAGGAAACCTTAAAATGCCATACTTAAATATAACCTGAAGCTTCAGTTAGAATTCATTAATATATTTCACATACATGAACCTTTATTGGCATAATAACCATACTGGCAGATGCATTCATACAGGGGCCTCAAAAGAAAATGTTCCATCGTAAAATGACCATCAGTTAAAATCGGTATATGACTAACATTTTAAAAAAGATCTCCTTCTCATATTTCAAGCTAAAAAACCCATTTATATGGACCCGTTAATAACAAATGCACTATCACATCTCTATGGTCGTCATTCTTGTCCTAAACCATCATTCTCTCTCTCTCTCTTTGTCTTTATGACAATTGCAAGAAATTCAGCGACGTGCTCGGTAACTTCTTATTAATATATTTTACAGTGTTGAGCTTGGATTTCTTAGGGATGAGGAGTAGCTTTTTCCCCATGCACAAAGGAGAAAGAAAATACGATATGAACACTTATCTCCCCAGTTATACAGACATACCACTAGTGGTCAATGGCTCAGTATCCTGCGGCTGATGCATGAATACTAGGGTTGCCAGGTGCCTCTTCGCTACCGGCGGGAAATTTTTGGGCCGGAGCCTGAGGTGGGCGGGGTTTGGGGAAGGGAGGGAATTCAATGCCATAGAGTCCAATTGCCAAAGTGGCCATTATCTCCAGGTGAACCGATCTCTATTGGCTGGAGATCAGTTGTAATAGCAGGAGATCTTCTGCTATTACCTGGAGGTTATGCCAATAACTCACTCTACTGTAAATAGTAATGATGCAAATAAAACAGTAGTAGGCAAAATTGAATGAGACAATAAGCAATGGATAGCAGGCAGCAAAACAGCGAAGGCTGTAACTATATTACAAAGAAATAAATGTACAAATGAAGCTAAGCAACAAGGGTTACAAAGCAAGGAAATAACAATGTCAAGAAAAACATCAGCTGGAGTTGCTGATAATAAGTGCAAAAAAGTTCATGTAAGACATAGAGTCATATTTTAGTCAATATCAATGTCAATATGTCTTCAGGCAACGGAGATACAGATGGTAACGCGGCTCCGGACGTATTCCAGTGTTTTCACTACAAAAGTAGCTTCATCAGCCTTTTGGACTTTTTTGCACTTATTATCAGCAACTCCAGCTGATTTTTTGCTTGACATTGTTATTTCCTTGCTTTGTAACCCTTGTTGCTTAGCTTCATCTGTACATTTATTTCTTTGTAATATAGTTACAGCCTTCGCTGTTTTGCTGCCTGCTATCCATTGCTTATTGTCTCATTCAATTTTGCCTACTACTGTTTTATTTGCATCATTACCTGGAGATTGGCAACCCTAATTAATACACTTACTGTAAACTAGATTTTTAATTCATCTGTGTTCCAAATAGGATTAAAATACACTCATAGTCATCTCCTGTGTACCCTAGTACGCATCTGCATAATACATGACCAGACACACTTAACTGTGATATTTCTAAACCACTGAACACACATGGACACATGAAGCTGCCTTATACTGAACCAGACCATTGGTCAATATTGTCTACTCAAGACTGGCAGCAGCTCTCCAGGGTCTCAAGCAGAGGTCTTTCACATCACCTGCTGCTCGGTGCTTTTAGCTGGAGATGCCGGGGATTGAACCTGGGACCTTCTGCATGCCAAGCGAATGCTCCTCCACTGAGCCATGGCCCCTCCCCGTGCACCTGATGAAAAGGCTGAACTGCCACAGAAGTTTTCTTCTTGTTTTTAACTACAAATAATGTCCCTACTATCTTTTTTAGAATTTTACTACTATACCTATTTAATGGGAAGATTTTGAATTTCTTATCCCCGTTGGCTGAATTTTAAAATGCCCATTTCAATTTTTTTTCTTCCCTCTGGTGCAAGTCAAACCCACAGCTCTTTCTTTTTTGGGATATTTTCTCATTTTCTGCATTGAATTTCAACTGGACAATGAGCATACTAACATTATTTCTGCATAAATAAATTTCCTTATTCATTCTCTCTCATATAACAGATATTGTGTGTATAAATATTATATTCTGTTGCATTAAAACTATTTAAAATAAACAAATAAATCTGCAGTTCTAGTAACAAATGTGGACAGACAAACCATTCACAGTGACAATATACAGAAACAACAGGAAAAAGGTATATACATTTGTCTGCCCTTAGTAATTTGACTTGGAAAAAATGTGCACTGGGGTTTTCCCTTTGAGTTCTCTCTTCAACAGCTCCTCCAGATGAATTGCAAACCATCTTGTAGCTACTTATTTTGGGTACAGGAGTACACCCTAGTAGTGTGATTATACAGCATCATATTCATGTTGTGGTAAATGTCATTTTATGAATAGAAACTGGCTGTCATTGGCTTGTCATCTGTACCCTTGCTGAAGCTGACAGCTAAGCTACCATGTATGCCATGGGATATTCACAGACACTCTAATTGCCCAAGGTGAAGGTGTCAATAACAAAAGGTTGGTACATAGAACAGATTTTCTGTGTGGGAAGTGAGATATTAGTTTAGACAGGAGAAAGCTTCATACCAATCACAAGTGTCTTATTTTTGAGCAATCAGAATTTCTGATTTTAATCTTTCTTTTGGATAATACCATACATTTTACAGGGGAAATTGCAACCATGGAAGGGAGTCTTAAATTCCAGTTAGTTGCTGCCTGTAGTTATTTATTTATAAGAAAAAAAGATGTACTTTAGTAACAAACTAAAAAAACAAAGGATGATGTAGTTGACCTTGGAATATAATATCAATTTCTGAAATGGAAATTTAATTCTAAGCAATCTAAGACTCTTTACTTAAATGGCAATGCTTAGCAAAGAACTGAAAATTGTGGAACTCCCTGCCCCAGGATGTGGTGATGGCTGCCAACTTGGAAGGCTTTAAGAGGGGAGTGGACATGTTCATGATGGAGAGGGCTATCCATGGTTACTAATAAAAATGGGTACTAGTTATGCTGCATACCTATTCTCTCCAGGATCAGATGAGCATGCCTATTATATTAGGTGCTTTGGAACACAGGCAGGACAATGCTGCTGCAGTCATCTTTGTGGGCTTCCTAAAGACACCTGGTTGGCCACTGTGTGAACAGACTGCTGGACTTGATGGACCTTGGTCTGATCCAGCATGGCCTTTCTTATGTTCTTGTGTTCTTAATTTAGAGTCAACACATGCTTTTGGAAACTCCATCATGATTTTTCATTATTTTAAGTGTGGTAAGCATGACTAGCTCTAGTAGTCAGAAGGAAGGGAAAGTTAGGGAAGGACTCATCCAAAGACAAAGGTCAAGAAAGAATGTGAAATCCTTAGAAGGGACTGAATGTCTCAGAATTGTTACAAGTGTTCAAATTGTTCAAGACGAAGGAGTTAGTAACAGTTCAATAACTGGTTGAAATGGCTGGATAACGAGACTATGCCAGCAAGCAGCCTGAGTGTCCTTCCGCACCAATGAACACCCCTTGCCCTAAAGCAGCAACAGGATAGCTGCATGCAGCAGCTACATTTCATGTGTCCAGCTGATGCACCCGTATCACAACAGTTTGCCATGAACTCATTAAGCGATCTTAGCTCAGCTGCTCCCTTTCAGCCTCAGATCCATTTGCAATATGGGGATAAGTACCAGACAGACTGAAAAGTAGCACAGAAAGTGATGAAATAAATGCACAAAATACACCCATTTAGGTTACAAAGGTGTTGTAAAACTGTGCCAAGAAGATGGATGTGAAGTGCTTTCTATGGTACAAAATAATTGCTATCTATTATCATCAGCTGGGCCACGCTGAATGAGCTAAAAAGATCTTTTGATGGGAAATTACACCTCCCTCTGGGGCTGTTATGTATTGGGTTGGGTTCAACCAGGTTTTTCCACTCATTCTCACCTTATTCCCCCTACTTACTCAGCCCTGTCCACAAAACTTTTGTCCAGGTAGGTCGCCTGATCCCTAGCACAGCCCTTTTTTGGTCAAAGGGGACCTCTCCTCCCTTTTTTACTATTAGAAATGCTGGATGGATACAACCCTTCATATACATCTAACTATTAAAAGGTATATTCAGTTCTTGCTCGTCCACAAAACTGGCTTCCAAGGTAGGTTACACAAGAAATACTAGCAGCAACAATTAAAAAAAGAAACAACAAAATAGCAATTAAAACGAACATAATTTGTTAGCCCAAAGCTGCGAAGATAAACACACACATACGAATATGGCCCCAGATGCAAGCCAAACAGTCAAACCATGGTAAAAACAGCAGTTTAAAGAAAACCAGACAATAAAACTGACAAAACGCATGGGGAAATAGGACAGATTTTGCCTGGAGCTCAAAAGATGATAACGCTGGTGCTGGATGCATATGTCTGAGGAGGAAGTACAACCACAGAAAAAGTTCTTTATTTATTCTCTTCATTTATACCCTGCTTTCCCCCTCAATGGGGTCCCAGAGTGGTCTACAACAGTCTCCATTTTATCCTCACAAAAGCCCAGTGAGGCAGGTGAGGCTGAGGGGGTGTGATGGGCCCAAGATCAGTGGGCACCACTTTGGGGAACCCTGCTGTAATGAAACTGTGATTGGACATGAGCATAGCCTGCTTCTGTGCTCCTCCCTCTTCTCCCACCTCCTCTTGTGCATAGAACTTTACTGATACCTTCCTGGCTTGCGCAGTTTAGTTTGAAGTCCAAATGTAGGTGCTTTGGCAACTGGAGTTGTTCCCCCCCCCCCAAACTAAAATCTCAAACTTCAGTTAAATCCCAATTGAGAATCCTGCTCCGTGGGGAGTAAACTAAATTCAATTTGCTGAGGCCCCTGCATTCAGCCGTCACTGCAAAATGGAGCTCGTTCAAACTTTCCAGCCCACATTCTGCTCTTTTAATGCAATCCTAGGCATGTCTAATCAGAAGTAAGTCCCATACTGTTCAGTAGCGTTCGCTCCCAGGTGTTTGTAGATTTGAATCTTCTGTGACCTTTATAACACCTTGATATATTTCCTGGTATGTATAAGTAACCATTAATCAATGTCATCCACTCAAATAAGTCAACACACAGCTTAAAAAATGTTCCCTCTCCTCCTATCCTTTAACTCCAGCAGAATTATTTTTGTTAAAAATAGAGACCTTCCAGCAATTAATTAAATGATGTTTCTTGCATTGCCTGTTATTAATTAACTGCAAATTATCTGTAAACCTAGCTAAGGCTTTAATGGAATAATTTTCATATCCCATTTGAAGAACAGAAGAATCACTCTCTCCTCCGCATCCACATACCCCAGAAAGTAATCAAACTGTTTCATCATTTCTTGACAGAGCTATAATACTGCCAGAATTGTTACACATTGAAGCTAACCATTTAAGAGAAGATATTAAAAAGTAATGAACCTTAAAAGTTCTGCATTTAATCTGCAGGACTCCAAAGGCATTCTGATTCATCTCTGCCCAAAATTCATTATTTATTGGTATTGCTTTGCACAAAAACAAGATTTAGCTTGAAATCCATTATTTAATGAATTAAACAGCAACATACTGTTAAGTAGGTAGGGTGAGAAATTCAGTAGGAGGGAGGAAAAAAGATGAAATGATATTAACAAAGAGAACATAACTTCCAACATGGCACAGATGAAAATAGAGATGTATTGTAAAACAGTGTTTTCATACAAATGATCACCGCACAAGCCATTCCTGCCCCTCAGTACCATACCAAACAAACCACTCTATTCCAGAGGTCCCCAACTTTTTTGAGCTTGTGGGCCTTTAAGGAATTCAGACACAGGGTGGAGGGCACCAGCACAAAATGGCAGCCACAAGTTGCAGAACCAACCACAAAATGCCTGTTGCAGGAAGCGGAGCCAACCGCAACATCAGGGAATGAGGTTTATGCATAACTCTAATAGTTACTCTTCAACAGAAGAGGCAGCAGCTCTGTTTAACAGGGCGCAATGAATGTATTGTTTCAAAAATAGTTTATTTCATACACACAACTTACCTTCTGTCACACAGTGCTATAGTGGAAGATGCGTTTTTAAAAAATCTGCACAGCCAATCAGATCTCCAATGGTTAATGAGGAGTCCTGCTGATTTCTAGCCCCACCCACTTTGTAAAAACATTGGGCGGGCACCAGGAAAAGTGTCGGCGGGTACCATGGTGACCATGGGTGCCACGTTAGGAATCCCTGTTCTATTCCATATGCTTAAATCACTTACTCTTCAGTGACCTACCGTGCACTGCTTTTCTTTTTCATTAATAACACCCTTGAAGAAGAAGGGGGAAAAACCCACAGAGAGAGATGACCTACAATCTGTTATCAATACTTCAAAATAAACTTGCAGCATGTGAAATGGGACCTTAGTCCACAACCCCTTGTATTGCATTTACATGCATACACAGTACAGACAAGGTGCACCTATCTCACTTCTAAAGAGCTGCTCTGTTTTGATGTTGTGAAACCATTCTGACTGCTCAGTTGGGAGTTTCATGGTTTCAATCGACATTCAAAAAATGAATGTAGCATTCACTGTCATAAACCTGCCTTGGGTCTATTTGTGTTTACATGTATGTAGCTTGTTCGTGTGCATGTAACGAGTTCTTCTTTGGTTCCTACCACACCAAGTTAAGTCCAGCTTCCCCTAATACCAGTGTAGTCCAGATACATTGTATCTTTATGAAGGCACAGGGCGAACCTTCCCACCACTTAAAGCCCAGCTTCTCCATTGAGATACAGTGCAAAGATCACACTAAAGATTCTGAACCCAGCCACTTTGCCAATGCATTTCAATGGAGGATGGGGTGACCCTTTCCAGACCCCATAACTCCGGACCCCTTGACCCAATCTTTACCAAACTTGGGGGTTCTTGCAAAGGAGAGTCCCTTCTAGCTACCCTGAAAATGTGGGACATCTACCTGCAAAAACGCCCCCCCAAAGAGCCGTGAAAAGCCACGAAATGGGTTTAATGAGTTTAAATGGCCGAATATTTCAGGAATCCCAAATTTAAAGCCGAATTCCTACCTTTACTGGTATAGGAAATTCAGCATTTGGGTTTTCCCGAAAAAAAGGCCAATAAATCCGAACCCAATTTTTCCAGATTTTTCCCCCCAACAGCCCTATTGGGGACCTCTCGGAATTACAACTGTCCACCAGATGACAGAGATCAGTTCCCCTGGAGAGAATGGCTGCTTGGGAAGATGGACTCTATGGCACTGTACCTCGCTGAGGTTGCTTCCCTCCCCAAACTCTGTCCTTCCCAGGCTCCACTCCAAAACTCCAAGTATTTGTTGTCAACTATGGTTGTCAATTCTGGGTTGGGAAATTCCTGGAGTTTTGGGGGTGGAGAATGGGAAGGACAGGGTTTGGGGAGGGGAGGGATCTCAAAAGGGTATAGTCCCATAGAGACCACCCTCCAAAGCAGCTATTTTCACCATGAAGATCTCTGTCACCTGAAGATCAGCTGTAATTCCAGGAGATGTCCAGGTCCCTCATGGAGGCTGGCAACCCTAACAATGCTACCTGAACAAACAAGTCAGTCTGAGATGTCGAAACTTTGGCAGAGTTTTAATTTTTAAGAAAAGTATTAAAACTCTGCCAAAGTTTAAGAAGACTGCATTCAAAGTTTAAGAAGACTGCATTATTTTAAGAAGACTGCATTCAAAACAGAAAGGCAACAGGGGGTAGGTTGCTGTTTCTTATCTACCCACTTGATCTTATCAAAAAGAAAAGTAGTTCAAAAGTGATATAGAAAAGATTGGGGCTTCCCTAAAAGTTGGTGCAAGGCAACGTGACCTTCTGCACCAAAGCTTTTAAAAGTTTGTTTTTTAAAAAAAGGAGGAAAGAAATATCAGCAAAGAATTAACTCTTTTCCCGTGTTTTTTCCTGCTCCATTTTAATACAAATCTAGAATTTGACATGAGATGCTAATAAATATACATAGTTCTCCACAGAATCCAAAAGACCGAGAAATGGAGTGCGTAGGCTCTAATTAAAATGCCTCTTAAAAACAAATAGCCCTCAAAAGACTCAGAGTGTATATACTTTGTGTTTTTTAAATAAAATGACAAACTTGAGTAGCAGGATTCATCTCCGACAGTGACATTATTTAGATTATTACTTGAATGCATGGCTTGCTAATTATACCTGAGAGAGATTCAGAGGCCTTTTTTCACATATGGTATTCATTCTTAACAGCCTCAATGAAAGTAAAACAGTGCCATTAAGATTCAACCCGTGCTAACATAAACAAATCAAAGCTATAATTTATTTTACTTATCAGTTCAATAATTTAAACAGGTGCCTATTAAATGCTTTTAATTCTGGCTAGGAAATGCAGCATGTTCTTCTCCCATCAGTTGTCTCAGGAGACGTCCCAGCAAACGGCAAATTAATTTGTCTGACTTTTGAAACCCAAACAACTATGTGGTGAGAGGGGAAAATCATACAATTTCTTTAGAAAAACCATTATTTCACTGAAAGATTCATTTTAACTTTTTTCCCTTCAGCCCGCTGAATTTTTTTCTAAACTGAACTATGGAAGTTGCAAATCACCGGTTACAACTGTCATAATATAATACCCAACCAGTTAGGGTTGCCAGCTCTGGGTTGGGAAATTCCTGGAGATTTGGGGGTAAAGCCTGGGGAGGGCAGGGTTTGGGGAGAGGAGGGACCTCAGCAGGGTACAACGCCATAGAGTCCATCTTCCAAAGCAGTCATTTTCTCCAGGGGAACTGCTCTCTTGTCTTTCAGAGATCAGTTGCAATTCTGGGGGAGCTTCAGGCCTCACCTGGAGGTTAGCAACCTTATCTCCAATAACTCCCAGGTTCAAAAAAAAGTTGCTGACATTTCAGTTCTCAAAGGATAACACCCTAAGTTGCCCCCACCTCAATTTCACACAGTTGTCTGCTCTAGAGGAGCCTGTTAGTATATCAATCTGAGAAACAACCTCAATCAAGTTACTTAAAAAAAATAATAGGTGTTACATCTCTACAATATCAAACAAAATCATCACAGTAGCAAAGGCATCAAAGAAATACCCAGGGAAACATACTTTTCATATAAAGCTAGCCAAGAAAACATTTTTAATGAGCGCATATCTATTAAAAAAATTCTCAAGATGCTGTAATTATTATTCATTCCTAGAATTGTTTCACAAAGAACCTTTACGATTCTATGGGGATTTTCATGTTTATGTATCGCGACGATTGCGTTACTATTAAAAAGCAATTTGGCTGACATTTTACATCTTTTGTTGCCAGTTTTAATTGGATTGTTCATCAAGCATCAACTCCCCCGTTAACTGCAAAAGATCTACAGGCCAACATCAGTTTATAGTAATGTCTGTTTAATGATTTTATCTTGTCAGAATGCCAACTTCACAAGGGATATACGGGTGCTTGGTTTCATATGAAGATCTATAACTAGATAACTGAAAACCAAATAATAGGAATACATTTGTCAGAAAGTTACTTTTAATAAAAGGGTGACGCTTGGTTCTACTTATTAGTATTATTAGTTTTTTCTTCAAGGTTGATGTTCAAATAACGCCCATCAGTTCAAGAAGACAGGAGCTTCAAAAGATATATCACTTTACGAAGGACAGAACCTTGGCCAAAATAGTAAAACTGACCACATTATGAAAATCAGAGTTGGTCACCAAAATAATGATAACCTTGGTATTTTTTCAAAAAAAAGTTTCTAAGACACTCCTTTCTATTGTATGACAGGAAATTTTATGTGCAGTCTTACTTTTATTCTTTTTAAATAAGAGCCAGCGTGGTGTAGTGGTTAAAGACTGGTGGACTCTAATCTGGAGAACTGGGTTTGATACTTCTCCACATGACCAGCAGACTCTAATCTGGTGAGCTCTAATCACAATCCTCCACAAGAAGCCTGCTGGGTGACCTTGGGCTAGTCACAGTTCTTTCCAAACTCTCTCAGCCCCACCTACCTCATAAGGTGTCTGTTGTAGGGAGGGGAAGGCAAGGCAATTGTAAGCCAGTTTCAGACTTCTTAAAAGTAGAGAAAATCGGGGTAAAAAACAACTACTACTATGACTCCTTCTTCTAAATACGCATCTAGTTGTTTGCATTCAAGAGCATCCATTTTGTAAGCACAGTTTGACTACTGGGCAAGGGCTACTGTACCTCAATACTAACTGGAAAAGGAGGACTTAGCAAGAGGCAGGTTCTAGATAATTGAGTTCTGTGACCCAAAGGGACCTGACTGTCAATCCAATTGGCCAGAAGCAATTGCGTAGTCAAAACCAGGCATCAGATGAATTCTGAGTCAGCAAGGCATGATCTAAAGGGCCAAAGGCAGGAGAACCAAGAAGTAGCTGAGTTCTGAGCCAGAAGCTGGAGCTTTCCAGATAGCATCATCACTCAAGGGACAAATTGTTTAAACTGAGAAGCAGATTTGGAGGCTATGGCTTTGTAAGGCTTGGTGGACAGGAATTGCCCTGCTGGCACTGAATGATCCAGAAGAGCTTATTCTGTGGCGAAATCCAGAGCTCAACCTGCCAGGACTTGGAATGGAATCAGGAGTGCGAGTGGTGCAAGAGATAGGGAGCCACAGGCTGGCTGGTGGAACCAAGTTCTGAGCCCACCCCCCTCCCAGTGATGCTTTTAGGGTTCCCTAATGGGACACCCTGCCGCTGCTTCCATAAAATCTCTTGCAACCTTAATCTAAAGACAACACACAATTTATGCAAACAGGTTTTTTGCTCAACTCATTTTCTGACTGGTTAGCATCTCAGGGGTAAGGGAGGAGGTTTTTTGTTGTTGTTTTAATCAGATTGTCCTGTGAGTGGCGGCTGCAATTTTTCTCCCCAATATTACAGTTTGCTTGTTTGAGTCATTAGCAGGTAATGATGCATGCTCTGTTACTGTGACTCCCCAGCACCTGGTTCTCTGATGCTATATGGGGGAAGCCCTGGGGCTTTACGCTTCAGTATTTATTACATCTAATTTTAGTAAGACCATCTAGGTATATCCCCTTCCCCCACTAGCTGTTAACTACTCCCAGCATTCGAGACTCAGATGCAGGGCACTTTGGCATTTTTAAATAATACACTTGAATGAACTTTCCATGTGCTACTCTATGGTGCAGCACAGAGAACTAATTTTAACCCTGCTGGTCGCCCTGGTTGGGAGAAGAATGGCTTCTTCCAACAGAGTCAACAGTAGTTACAGCTGGAAGAACAGGACATATTTTGACAAGTCGTTTTCTTCAGTCGAATGCCAGACTACTGTCTTCCAGCTGTTCCCTGACAGATATTTTGGCTTTAGGTATCTCGGATCTAATGAGCCAGACTTACTTTGCACGTTATTTTTTATGTGATATGGCGTTGCAAAGTAAAGTGATACCCCCCAACCTCTGAGAGGAAGGCTTTCCCTGTGTTATTCTTTGGAAAATCAAATTTAATTACTTTCATATCTGCCTATAAACAAGATCTCTCAAGTTGCTCTTTCATCACCTGATGCTACAGTCCCATTGCTTAGAAAATGTCAACTGGTTAAGGATTTTGTCTTGTTTGACAGCAGACCAATCTCATGCACCATTGATCACTATCAGAAGTGAAACATAAAAATAAAAACTGTCTTCATTAATGTTTGTTCCACCAAAAGAATGATTAAAATTTCATATACATATAATTGTGTAAAATGCCATCAAGTTGCCATCGACTTATGGTGACCCTGTTGGGTTTTCAAAGCAAGAAACCAAGGTGGTTTGCCGTTGCCTGTCCCTGGGTAGCAACCCTAGACTTCCTTGGTGGTCTCCCATCCAAGTACTAACCAAGGACAACCCTGCTTAGCTTCTGAGATCTAGATAGACAGATAGACAGATAGATGAAGATGAAGAAGAAGAAGAAAAAGAGTTGGTTTTTATATGCCGACTTTCTCTACCACTTAAAGCAGAATCAAACTGGCTTATAATCACCTTCCCTTCCCCTCTCCACAACAGACACCCTGTGAGGTAGGTGGGGCTGACTAGCCCAAGGTCACCCAGCTGGCTTCATGTGGAGGAGTGGGGAAACAAATCCAATTCACCAGAATAGCCTCCGCTGCTCATGTGAAAACTTATATCCTGGAAATCTTGCTGGTCTTTAAGGTGCAACTGGACTCAGATCTTGCTCTTCTACTGCAGACCGGCAAGGCTGCCCTCTGAAACAGTCTTCTTCCAGTTACCATATTTTAGATTTAATATACACAGAAACTGATAGCCTCAGTAACTGTCCTGACCAGTGACCGGCTTTTTATTTAATACAAACAGAAATTGATGCCCTCAGTAACTGACCTGACCAGTGACCATTTTTTAATTTAATGTAAGCAGCTGTCAGCGCTAACTTAAATGTACTGTGTGTTTGCAGAGACCCCAAACATGGCAATGACTGTGGAATGAACAACTGAATCAAACTTTCGGGTAACGAATTTTGTACTTTCCTCGTAGCCTTGAGAATTCTATTTCCCCCCTTTGTAGGCATCCTGATTTTTTGACACACACTAGAGTATAAGCAGATGCATTAAAACCATTTCTGTTTCCGGTACAGGGACAGAAAATCTTTTACTGCATCGCAGCATGGGCTTTACTATGCTTCAGGCCAAGTATCTAAGCCTCATAATAAAAATCAAAGCTGCTTCTACTAAACATATGGAAACTTAGCCTCATGTCTTCCCAATATGCAGGTCTTCTTGGGGAGTCCCATTGTTCCATTCTGATATCCAGCTCCTATTACTTCCAGCGTGGTGTAGTGGTTAAGAGTGGTTAAGAGTGGTGGTTTGGAACGGTGGACTTTAATCTGGAGAACCAGGTTTGATTCCCCACTCCTCCACATGAGAGGTGGAAGCTAATCTCGTGAACCTGTTTTGTCTCTCCACTCCTCCACATGAAGCCTGCTGGGTGACCAACTCTTCTCCTCCTCCTCCTCCTCCTGCTTCTTCTGCTTCTTCTTCCTCCTAACATTTATGGAGCCATGCTTCTAATACCAGTATTTTCATACCAGTATTACGGTATGAGCACACTTTTATCATGCTTCTAATACCTGTATTTTTGTATCACTCCTTGGCCATTATGACATGTGTAGCACTGGCGGCCTCAAGGGGACTCGCCCTATTTTCCTCTGAAGCTTGGAAAGGTCAAGCCAAGGGAGCCTCCTCGGCCTCAGACCATTCTGAGGGAGAGTCCGAATCGCCCTCTCCCTCAGAAGAAGCCAGGATCACTTTGCTGTGGTTCAGCAATAGGACCGCTGACTGTGCTCCTCCTCGGCCTCAGCTCTAATGGCCTTTTTATAGGCCTGGCTCCCGGCCCCTTCCTACTAGCCCCACCCCCCCAGGCCTTATTAGGGCCAACGCCCCGGCTTCCCACCCCTGCGCACCCAACTGAGCCGTCTGAATAGCACCGGCGTGGCTGCACCCCTGGCAAGCCCATCCGCTGCTCAGCTGGGCATCTGAGCTACAGCTGGTGGGCAGCAATGTGCCCCCGCATCTCCGCCACCTGTTGTCCCCTGGCTTCCACCCTGCCTCCTCGCCCTGTCACCCCTGGGGCTCGCCGGCTCGCAACCGTTCCCCCTTGCTTTGGCCAGGTTCTTCTGGCCGGCCGTCACTGCCATGGGGTCCCGGCTGCGTCCCTCTGCCTGTGGAGAGAGAAACCCCCCCGCCCCGGTAAGGGAACATTTGTCCCAGGTTCTGGTCCCTCTGCCTGCGTCCTTCCCATCCCTGGGAAGGCTTCAGGGTTCCTGGCAGGGTGGGCGAGGCCCAGGCAGCCCGGGATGAGGGCTGTCCCGGGACAACATGCTGCTGAAGACCTTCTCCGCCTGCCATATGTTGCATTCAATTATTTTGCAATAGCCCACCCTCCATTTATTGAAAAGACAAGATGGTGCTTGTTCTTTTGATTAACATGTATACTAGAACAACACAAGCATCTGACGTTTATTGTGTGATTAACAGTTCAAAGGAGGTTTCAGTAGCTACTGTGTGCAAAATGGCAGGCCAAGCAGCACATGATGCCTTGATATCCATGTTTATGTATTTATATGCAGAGGGAACTGGAGAAGTGACGAACTTTACAGTCCGGTGGTGGTGGAAAGTGCTGTCAAGTCACAGTTGACTTATGGTGATCCCACAGGGTTTTCAAGGCAAGAGACATTCAAAGATGGTTTGCCACCTCTGTGTCATGGCCTGGACTTCCTTGGTGGTCTCCTATCCAAATATTAATCAGGGCCAACCCTGTTTAGCTTCTGAGATCTGACAATGTTGGACTAGCCTGGGCTATCCAGGTCAGGACATTACTATCCTACACTTACAAAATTTTAATAAGGTATCCCCAAAGGGCAAAAAGCCTTGTGGTGCAGAGTGGTGAGCTGCAGTTCTGCAGTCAAAAGCTCTGCTCACAACCTGAGTTCGATCCCGACAGAAGTAGGTTTCAGATAGCTGGCCCAAGGTTGACTCAGCCTTCCATCCTTCTGAGGCTGGTAAAATGAGTACCCAGCTTGCTGGGGGTAAAGTGTTGATGACTGGGGTAGGCAATGGCAAACCACCCCGTAAACACAGTCTGCCTAGTAAACTTCGGGATGTGACGTCACCCCATGGGTCAGGAATGACCTGGTGCTTGGACAGGGGACTACCTCTACCTCTACCTAAAGGGCAAAAATACAGACAAAACAAGCACAATGATTTAGTAGGGGGATAGTATAAAGAATATATATGTGCACATACCATTACGCATTTTACCATGTTTTCATCTATTTAACAAATATATTTTATATAAAGCTTACATTTTAATATAAGCTATACACATGCACAGTAAAATCACCAATACATTTATTACCTAAGATCTGACACCAAGGCCAAATGTACTCACAGTATTTGTACATGTATATTGAAAAATGCACATGAAATTTGAGGGCACATTTGGTTAGGGTTTCCAATTTTGGTTTGGGAAATCCCTGGAGATTTTGGGGTAGAACCTGGGGAGGGTGGGCTTGAGGAGAGCAGGGACCTCAGTGGGATATAATGCCATAGGGGTATTCTTCACGGAGATTTGCTGCTGTTTCGATGCTGATTTGCGTCGGAGGCAAATTTTGGTTATTCACTGCAGATCCGTGTTTTCCCCCACTGAGCAAAATAAGCCGGGTTAAAAGAGAGGCAATCCAAACCACTTCTGAGCCGTACTTTCCAGTAGAAGAGCGTTTTGTTGCTCGGATGCCCATGAAAAAATGTTTGCTTCGCTCCCCGGGACGTCTCCTTTCTCCTCCCCCAAGAACGGTGATTGGCTGGGGGAGTTGCCACTCTAACAGCATTGCACAGGCAGGAGGGAGACCCAAAGCAGACTGGCTGCCCCTCTTCAGAAGGGTGATGGGGGTTTTGGCTTGGATTTGCCGCTCTCAGGATACCCCCCACAACACACACACACATAGGATCGCACCAGCTGGAGGGAGACCCAGAGCAGACTGGCTGCCCCTCTTCAGAAGGGTGATGGGAGTTTTGGATTGGATTTGCCGCTCTCAGGATGCCCCCCCCAACACATACACACAGGATCATGGGAAGAGTGGGCGGGATTAGGCGGATTTGGAGCGGTGAGTCATGAAAAACTAAAAATGCCTCGGGATGGGGGGAGAATCTGCGCTGCCATGAAAAAGCTATTTAAATCGGTTTATTGTTTGCTCCGATTCGAAACCGAAGCAAAATCCACAGTGAAAAATACCCCATAGAGTTCAGCCTCCAAAACCACCATTTTCTCCAGGGGAATGGATATCTTTCATCTGGAGATCAGTTATAGTTCCAAGAACTCTCCAGGCCCCACCTGGAGGTTGGCATCCATACATATGGTTTCAAATACATCTTAGAAAAACATTCATTGTTCTAGGCTACATTTTGAGAAAACACAAGTAGGTTGCAATTGTTTAGCTTAAGGTCTGGAAAGGCCATAGATGCGTGTAAAATGGGAACTACACTGTGATTGCTTGCTGTAAAAAATGACATTTCTGTAGACTGTTGCTACAGGATTTTAAGCTCAGACCCTTTTTGGAAGGTAAATGATCTCAAGCACACACACACACTTTAACCAAGAAAGTTTGGGAGTTATATAGTCCCTCGGATAAACAAATGAAGCTATTACACAACCATTGCACATAGTGTTGTGACCACACAAATATTCACACTTCTTTGCCTTACACATTCCACATCTGATTGAGACTACAAATAAAGTTTTATGGGACATGAATCACACAGGGCTCGAGTATTCGTACAGCAGCATAGCTATATTTCTTATGGAAGGCTACAGTGCTTAATCATTTTTTCTCTCTTGAAATTTACTGTTTGGGGTATATAAATACATTTTATCCCTCAGAGGAAATAACTTTATCTGGAAATATCTCAGACTCAAATCATAAAAGTAGAAAATGCAGCATTTAAGTTACCATACATGTGGTAAAGCTGTTTTTTTTTTTATAAAGGAAAATCTTTTTCAAGACTAGATTACAAACCTTAATAAAATCTCACTAAAGAAAAAAAAACAGCAGCAGAGAAATGGTTCCAGGCAGCCAGAATGTGGGGCAGGGCGAAGCACACATACTCAGCAGGAGCCGGTTTGGAAGCTTTTACTGCAGCTGATCCCTTGGCTGAACAGGCAAACCAGTTTTAAATGGAAGGGGAGGAACTTTTAGCAATGACTTGGCTGTGAATGTGCATTCTCTCCCAGTCTGTGTGTGTGCAAAAGCTGAGGGTTTGGGGGCAAGCTGTGTGATGGCGACTGCGATTCATGATCAGCTGCTCAATGGGGAGTGAGTGGGCAGAGGACTAAATTCAGCCCGTCCTTTCTAATTAATAATATTTCAATTCTTCCATCCCCCCCCCCCCGCACACACACTGCTACCTGCCTGAAACAGGTATGACTGCAGCCCATGTTGATCAGATTTGGCCATCAAAGCAAGATTCCAACCCCCCCCCCAGATACACTGTATCTCTATGTAGGAGTGGGGTGAACTTTCCCACCCTTTAAAGCCCAGCTCCTCCGTTGAGATACATAGCGAAAATCACACTAAAGAATCGGAATGTAGCCACTTTGCTGTTTATTTTCTATGGAGGAGGATGGGGGCGACCTCTTCTAGACCCCATAACTCCGGACCCTCTGACCCAATCTTCGCCAAACCTGGGGGTTCTTGCAATGAATGTCCCTTAGAGCCAAGCAGAAGATTTGGGGGCTCTACCTGCAAGAATGCCCCCCAAGTGCCACAGAAAGCCATTCCCGATATTTATCTGGCTTTTTCGGGTTTTGCAAATTCTCCGTTTTGTGGACTCGGTAAACCTGAACCTGAAATTTACCGAAATTGCTTTTTCCGGTATTTTTTCAGTTTGAGTGTAACCGAATGCACAGCCCTAATTGCCGGCTCTGGGTTGAGAACTTCTTGGATGTTTGGGAGCGCAGCCTGGAGAGGGCAGAGTTTGGGGAGCAGGGATGTGATGCCATAGATTCCACCCTTGGAACCTGCCATTTTCTGCAGGGGAACTGATCTCTATGGTCTGGAGCTCAGTTGTAATTTCAGGAGAACTCCAGGCCCCACCTGGAGGTTGGCAACTCTATCCCCCAAGTGTACTGTAATGCGGCCAGCCATTGCAGTAATGTGTGTTCTCCAGATCTGCCCTCTCTCCATATTACACCTGTGAATGCAGCATACCAATGTACTAGATCCTGGTGCTGGATATTAGAGGTCAGAAGCAGCTCACATTATATCAGTGGCTGAGAATGTTATGTAGCTTCTGGTACAGCATCAAAGTGTTCAGTTAACGGGCAGCCAGAAGTGGACTGCCTGTAGAAATGCGTTCAACATGCACTGGGTCCCATGTGGAAAAGGCAAAGTGGATCACGCTGGTATCTTTTACGTCTAATTCCACTCAACTGAATGTCACACAGATGCCTGTTTTATGTACTCAATACCATACCTTAAGCCATAACTAACAATGTTAACAAAATGGCAAGATCAGATTTTGGAATGTACATGGTTGAATAAGCAACCCGGAGCAAAACAAAAGGCTGCACAAGAGACTTGCAAACATGGAAATGCTGGTATTCTATGAATTCAGATTTATTACCATTGCAGCATATAAATGTGATAAATAAATAATGTGATAAATTGATTTGGGCAAGCATCAAATACGAAATGTCATAAGCTATCAGCTGTCATACAGTAAATACCATTGCATATTATCTATCAGAACCTGTCAGATACTAAAAACCATTAAATGTCAGCTATCAAACACTGTCAAATCCCAAATATCATTGCATGGCAACTATTAAACATCATTGGTCACATACAGTTGGTGATTTAGAAGTAAATAAATTGCCAGAGCTCAAGCATTTAGAAAATAGCTTGAACCAATCAGCTGCAAAGGAAAAAAATTGAGGGGTGGGGATTAATCTCATCTCTAAATTGTGAGCATGTGAAGTAGTAGACTCCTATCAAACTAGGTAAGCTTTACTCAAGATGAATAGCTGGATTTGTTTTAACTTGGTATACATTTAAAAAAAAAATTCTGCTCAATTTATGATGTTTGCTATAAATGTTAAAATGACAAGATGTTCCCCTTTGTTACCAGTGCATAGTATTCCAGCGTTTGGAATGGCAGTTTTTGTTTTCCAAAAAATACTATACAGTCCAGCATTTATTTATAGTAGTTGTGACTGCTTTCCCCTAAAAAAGTACCCAAAGTAGTTAATGAAAAAACAATGGAGCATCCACTAAAAATATTAAGCAGCTATTAACCTTTTATAGCTATTTAGCCTCATCCCCATTCAAAGGTGAACATAGAGAGCATATTTTAATTCGCTTCTTCCAAGAGGGAAGGGGGCAGGTGAATACCTTTGGGAAAGGTATTTTTATGTGTTTTATTGAATTATTTTATGATTTTAAATGTTTCTTTTAATTGTTCAAAAGGTGGCATAAAATGTTTTAAGTAATTAAAAGTAATTTTTTTTTAAAAAAAATTAAATATTCAACCTGGTGTAGTGGTGAGCGTGCTGGACCTGGATCTGAGAGACCCAGGTTCAAATTCCACCCTGTCATGGAAGTTTGTTGGGTGACCTTGGGTCACTCTCAGCCTAACCTACTCTCACAGGGTTGTTGTCAGGATAAAACAGAGAAGGGGAGAGTGATGTAAGCTGCTTTGGGCCCCCATTGAGAAGAAAGGTGTGGTACGAGTGAAGTACATTTGAAAGTCTCAGTGCCTCTATAGAATAGGCACTATCCCTGCTCAGTAATCTCAATTTGAATGATGGGAACACCAAGAGCACAGCCTCATACGAGGATGCTCTTAGCATGTGAGAAAGAAAGCATAACAATAATTCTGGCCACAGATTGCTCTGGGAGCCAGCGTAGCGTAGTGGATAAGAGCAGTGGTTTGGAGCGGTGGACTCTGATCTGGAGAACCGGGTTTGATTCCCCACTCCTTCATGTGAGTGGCGGAGGCTAATCTGGTGAACTGGATTGGTTTCCCCACTCCTACACATATAGCCAGCTGGGTGACCTTGGGCTAGTCACACTCTCTCAGCTCCACCTATCTCACTGGGTGCCTGTTGTGGGGAGGGGAAGGGAAGGTGATTGTAAGCCAGTTTGATTCTTCCTTAAATGGTGGAGAAAGTTGGCATATAAAAACCAACTCTTCTTCTTCTTCTGGGCTTTAACAGTGAACACCAGCACATTAAATGGAACCCAGAAACCAACTGTAAGCCAGCGAACCTCTCTAATCATGGTGGCTCTTTGCCACCAGTCCCACCCAACATGCTGGCTGTAATATTCTACATTAAAAGTAATTTGCAATCACTTTTTAAATGCATTCACACACAAAGTGAATCGGAGTAGTCCAGTCTGGAAGATACCAAGGCATGGATGACAATGGTAAGATCTTCCTCTGCCAGGAGAGGGCACAGTTGGCACATCAGCTACAGCTGACAAAAGGTGCTTCCGGTCACAGGTACCAGCTCAGCATCCAGGAGAAAAGTCCAGCCTAGTACACACACACACACACAAGCTGAATCTTAGAGTGGACTGCAGCTGCATCGAGAACAAGCCAAACACTAACCCAAGGACCAGCAGAAGGAACTCCATCCATTTTCTCCACTTTCCACGGATAGAGCTTCAGTTCGCTTATCACTCATCCAGCCCATTACTGACTAAACACCTGTTCAGAATGGGAACCACCTCACCTGAATTAGATGAGCAGGTGCTCATTATCACCACATAAATGATGCCTCACCCCAAACTCACAGGATTTTTCCTTCCCCAGAGATGTCACATGAATGTTAAACAGCACGTAAGTCAAGATGGTATCTTTGGGCACCTGATATAATCTACTCTAAGTTCAGCATCAACCCCAAAGCAATGCTTCTTTTTCCTAATGGGCAGGAAAGGCCCTGATTTCCTGTGGGTTACTTCAGAACCCTGATGGTAGAAAAATAGCATTGAAAAAAGAGTTCCAGTGTTGGAAGCACTGGTTGGGGAGGACAAGTACAGGCTATTAAGAAAACCAAGGTTCTGCTGGTATTTTTCATCCAGTGATTCATGGAAGGAGCATGTCGTGTTGCTGGGCCTTTAAGAGGGTAGAGGAAGAGAGAGTTGAGAGATGAGTCTATTGCCAGGCAGAAACGGAGGGCAGGTACAGCCAGCATCCTACTGAGTTTAGGGGAATGGCAAGAGTGGTTCCTATTTTGAGCCACTCTTGCCAAGCATCTCTGTAGCTGGGGTGGCCACAGAACACTTGGCAGGAAAAGATTAAGCTTGGGTGCTTTGTTCGTGATACAAAACCATAGTTAACAATAACTTCAAACCCCGGCTTCACAGAACCTAACTAAATATAAGGTGTGTGGTGGTCGACAATTGTACAATCAACTAAGGATGGTTAATGTAATTAACCCATGGTTTTGTGTCATGCCTGCATTGACCTAATATAATTTCTGTAGTCATTGCAATGATGAAATTTACAGACTGATATTATTGTTGTGCTGGAAAACAGAACAAGAAATCTCCATATGAAGCTCAACACCAAAGCAGAACTAAAGCAATACAGGAGACACCCAGGTTTTGCTCCCCCAACTCAGCCATAACTAGGTCATCCGGAGATGCATCATTGCTTCCTCGGGCTCTTCTCAACGTATGATAGAACGTTATTTTGGAATGTATATTTCAGTTGTTATGGAAAGGATGATTAGGAATTCTTACTTGGAGGGCAGCAGAGTCTACTGGGTAGGGAAAAGATATATCATGGGAATCAGAGCCCTGATGGGTTGGCCATGGGCTTACTGAGTAACTCAGTAATCTCAGCCTACCAGTTCCCCTGCATAAAGTTGGTGTGCTTGTACCTCTCTCTCCACCACACTGATGGGAAAGGTACAGAGAAAAACTCTAAGGACATCTCAAATATAAGCAAAACAATAAACAACAACACTCACTTCTAGTTTAAGTATATTATTATCTAATATCACAAGAAGGGGGGCAAAGAGATCAAAATAGAGGTGGTTTTTTTTTAAAAAAATGCTGAAGCTCCTTTTGAAAACCCAACTGCTTAGACTGGAAGAAAAGTAACCAATTATAGTACTTTGTTTATTAATATAGTATTGTACAGGAGAATGTTGAAAAAAGAAACATAAACAACATAAAGCATAAACACCACCACCTATAGAAGGAAACAATTTTCCTAACGTTTCCACACAAATCTTATTGCCTATTACTGTTCCCAAGGTTTGCTTTGTTTTGTTTACAAACCCCAACTGACTCACCTGTATTGCTCAAAGATGAGCAGATAGTCCCTCCCATTATATGCTATCTAGAAATGGTAGTCTGAAGGCTTGGCTTCCTGTCTTGAAAACCTCCAGACTAAGAAAGACTACAGTCCACAATAGCCAGGCAGATTAGCTTTGGATTTCACACATTAACAGATCACTTCAGGATACAATGGTTCCATATTAACATACCACACCCTCATTAGCACATTATCTTGATACTTACAGGACAATGATTAGCACATTACCTTGGATACTTTTTGCAGGACAATGATTCAGCTCAAACCCACCCCTTTCTGACTATATATTACTCTTCCTACACACTTGACACTGAGAGACACTGTCCTGCAGTGTTACTCCTCTGAAGATGCCTGCCACAGCTGCTGGCGAAACGTCAAGAAAGAAAATACCAAGACCACGGTTACACAGCCCGGATAACCTACGAGAACCAATGGATTTCCATTATTCCACACTGTATGCTCATATCTCTGATTCTCAAAGGGGCTTGTGAGGATGCAATTCTACCAGCCATTTGGAGAGTAACAAGAGTGACACACTTGGCCATCTGTATAACAAATACAGACTCTTAATAATATTCTTTCATTTTTCCTGGTTTAGCCAAGAGGAAATGTACACATACTGTACCTTCTATACTTATGGGCTTAATCTTTTGGAATTTTTTTCCTGCATTCCCATTAATTTCAGTGGGAGACTGCAGAAGGATTCCTTGCTAAGCTTATTTTCAGAACATCAGATGCAGTATATATTTTTTCAATGGTCATTTGAACATAACGAAACTACTGCTTTTCACAACTGGCAAGGTTGCAATGGAAAAACCACCCGCTCTCTTGTACACAACCCATCTCTTGTGTAAACCAAGAGTTGGAGAGGTGTTATTTCAAACATCAAAGCTACATAAACAGATTTTTGTGATCTTTTCAACAGAAAATCTTTTTTTTTCTCACAAAGGGAAAGCCTCCCCTCACAGCCCAGACTCACTCTATTCCAATGGTTTGAATATCTCCAAGTGCAGCATTTTATATGCTCCAAGTTACTTAAGACCCAATTTACCAAGCCACTCACAAACTTCAGAAATATGATTTGGAATAGAAACTGCTATCTAATGGACCCAAATGTTATTTTGCTAAGCCACATGGGAGATTTGGGCTTACCTAAGCCACATGAAGGACTGATCATTTCCCTCGTTTTAGCAGCAAAAATACAGATAGCAAGCAGCTCAGTGAAAATTTAAATGGCTTCCATTGATCCAGAGAAGGTCCACAGGAGCTTGGGGTATGATGCTCATGGACATGATTACTGTGCAAATTCAGAAGTCACACAGCCGTTTCATTTCAGATAGCTATAGGGAATGCTGGCTGCCCTTCATGATGCTTTTGGTAACTGAGAGAATTACCTGACTAAAAAGCCAGCCAAGTATCCATCCATATGTATGGTGCTCAAAACTAATCTTTTCTTATGAAACTGGGGGGAAACAGAGTGGAATGAACAAACTCACGTTGTCCACACATGTGGAATCTTTGATTTTGGTCCGAATGCGAGTGTTAGAAATGCTAATTATCAACATTGAAAAAAACTCCTAAAATATTTCCTTTGGAGGGGAGATGGGAGAGTTAGTGGGTGGCTGGATATAAGGGGATCAACACTGTTACTAAAGATGCTGTACAGCATTGTTTACCATTCCATCAGGGGAGTTATTGGGTCGTTCAAATAAGATGACGTATTCTGAGCGAGTGGGTCAATGTGGTTCTGGTCAAACAGAGACCCTTCAACATTCTCTAGTCAACTGAGACCTGCTCAGTGTGGCAAGAGATAGATAGATAGATAAAACCTTTTATCCGGGGCCCTAGGTGTGAATTGGATAATTTGAGGTTTCTTTTAGCAGAGGTGGATTTCAATATTACATTGGCAGTTGCCAAGTCCCCCCCGCCCCGCCCAGTTGATTAAGATTAAAAATTGCTAACTCTCTACTGTTAATGCAGAAATATATAAAAATATAAATATATATTTCCTTTCTTTTAGTCTTATTCTGACACTGTTCAGAGCCGAATTGGCTGTAGGAGCAGTAATATTAAAGTACAGGTTAGCTCAATTGTGCATTGAGCTTGAAAGTGAAACTAAGCAATAAAAAAAACCCATGTCCATACTGGGAAAAAATCTATGGCTTAGATTCCCAAGAGTACTTTCACGTGCAGAAGGACATGCATTCATTTTCTTGCATCTCCCCTCCCATGGTTTTCTGAAATGCACCTTGTCCTGGGGGGCAAGGGCAATCCAGGCTGACATAGCCGGGGGCAGTGGGGGAGGGGAGGCAAGAAAGTTGTGCTCCATGAACGCACATTCTTCCATCTGCAGAAATACACCAGGGGATCTAAGCCTACAGGCAGTACATGGTTCAACACAAGCAATCAAACTGAATTTGAATAGGCTAGGTTAGAATCTCTGCCTAGTGTTAACTGGGATGTATTAGACATATTTTCAATATAATGAAGGAATGTTACTTTGACATGCAATATTCACATAATTTTTATCGCCAGAAGAGTGTGAAGAAACACTGTTCATCATTTTATACTGTTGAAGTCTTATATAAATTGTTATAAGAACAGAAATTCTGCACAAAGAAAAAAAAGGGATACTTGATCTGCCTTAAAAGGATATGTAAACTTTTGCACACACTTATTCTTTCTTCCCTGTAGGGAAGAAACACTTTCTGGAATGAGTTTATTATTTATAATTTGCAGAGAATTTCAGATGTACATTAGCATATTGATAATGCACATGCCCAAATATGCATGCATGCTTGTGAAATGTACAGCATCCACTGGTGACTTGAATGTGAGAATGAGCATCATAGGTCAAAAAACAAAGAGATCTTTCACCAAACCTCACTCACGATGCTTTTCAGTGGTGTCCATTCACACTGTTATTTGTTCCACACGTCTCTGAGTAGCAATGTCTGGACCTTTGGAGGTGATGACACTTGTTGCCATGACCTCTCAGTCTTCATTTTCTTGGCATTCGTTTCAAATGCTTGGGCTGTGACTATCTCACACATTCTACCAAAATTCAGAAAGTTCTGACTTGTTCTTGTTTTCTTTGACCATGCTATCTGCAGGACAAAGGAGGCAAGTTGGGGCACAAACAAAGGCAGGAGCAGGCAAAACTACCCAAGAATGGCCTGTATGTGTGTAAACTGCTGTCAAGTTGCCATCTACTTACAGCGACCGCTGGTGGGGTTTTCAAGGCAAGTGATTAAGAAGAGGTGGTTTGCCATTGCTTTCCTCTGCAGAGTCTTCCTTGGAGGTCTCCTTTCCAAGTACTGACCCTATTTAGCTTCTGAGATTTGACGAAATCAAGCTATACTATACCATTTCACATTGAGAGCCAGCGTGGTGAGGCGGTTAAGAGTGGTGGTTTGGAGAGGTGGACTCTAATCTGGGGAACCGGTTTTGATTCCCCACTCCTCCACATGAGCGGTGGACACTATCTGGTGAACCAGATTGGATTCCCCACTTCTACACATGAAGCCAGCTGGGTGACCTTGGGCTAGTCACAGCTCTCTTAGAGCTCTCAGCCTCACCTACCTCGCAGGGTGTCTGTTGTGGGGAAGGGGAGGGAAGGTGACTGTAAGCCGGTTTGATTTTTCCTTAAGTGGTAAGAGAAAGTCAGCATATAAAAACCAACTCTTCTTCTTCTTCTTCATCCCAAGAATGGCTTACAAACCCAGAAAAAGTTAAGCCTAGCTCAGTGGAAAAGTCAGAGAGAAACCACCCAGCTGGGCCAAATTCACCTTTTTCTCTATCACCTTTTTCTCTCCCTGTCTATCAGAAATCCCAAACCACCTATTCTAGACAAACACCTTCCCCCCTTCCCTCAACTAGGAGCCCCCCAAGTTCTGGTGGATGCTTGATAAAGCTATCAGGGGACCATCTCCTAGCAATTAGAAGAAGAATGGCTTTTTATATGCTGACTTTCTCTACCACTTAAGGGAGACTCAAACTGGCTTACAATCACCTTCCCTTCCCCTCCCCACAACAAACATCCTGTGAGGTAGGTGGGGCTGAGAGAGCTCTGTTAGAGCTGTGACTTGCCCAAGGTCACCCAGCTGGTTTCATGTGGAAGAATGGGGAAACAAACCCAGTTAACCAGATTAGCTTCCCCGCTTTATGCCAAGCCCACAGTGTCGTACTTGAGGCCAAACCCATTCAATGTAATCAGATAGCAAATCCACAGCAATGTATTGTGCTTAAGTGTTGAGTAATGTAAAAACATACATGTGTGAACAAGCACTGAGGCGCCAGTGCTTAATGAGACATTTGCCTGCCAACAAACTTTCCGCTAAAACAACATTTGCCGGGTGAGTGCCTAGGAGATCAGACTGTTTGAATGTTTGGCATTGCATCGAAAGCGTGATCGGCACTAGACATTTACTCTGTACGTGCTGCACTGGAATAAGACTCAAAACATCTGGTAGTTGATGATGTTGATGATGGGGCACTGAAAATTGGTCCAGCAAGGAGGGAAAGAAATCACTTGCTTTGCCTCGTTGTACTATAAAGATACAGAGAAGACTGTGACAACATTTCCTTTTGCATTATGCTTAATGATGAGCAAAAGATGATGAAGAAGAAGAGTTGGTTTTATATGCCAATTTAAGAAGAATCAAACTAGCCTCCAATCACCCTCCCTTCCTCTCCCCCCAACAGACACCTTGTGAGGTAGGTGGGGCTGAGAGAGTTCAGAGAGAACTGTGACTAGCCCAAGGTCACCCAGCAGTAGGGTTGCCAGGTCCCTCTTCACAACCGGTGGGAGATTTTGGGGGCGGAGCCTAAAGAGGGCGGGGTTTGGGGAGGGGAGGGACTTCAATGCCATAGAGTTCAATTGCCAAAGCGGCCATTTTTCTCCAGGTGATCTAATCTCTATCGGCTGGAGATCAGATGAATTAGCAGGAGATCTCCTGCTACTACCTGGCAGTTGGCAACCCTACCCAGCAGGCTTCATGTGGAGGTGGGGAAACCAACCCGGTTCTCCAGATTAGAGTCCACTGCTCTTAATCACTACACCATGCTGGCTCTCAGCCTATGAATAGTTCAGTCAGCTACCAAGAAGGGAGACAAAATGTCACAAGCCCTGGTCACCCTGGGGGACTCATGACACTAGTCCTACCATTTGTTTTCACTTTATGTTTGGTCGGAGGAGGAGGAGGAGAAGAAGAGCTGGTTTTTATATGCCGACTTTCTCTACCACTTAAGGAAGAATCAAACCGGCTTACAATCACTTTCCCTTCCCTTCCCCTCCTCACAACACACACCCTCTGAGGTAAGTGGAGCTGAGAGAGTGTGACTAGCCCAAGGTCACCCAGCTGGCTTCACGTGGAGGAGTGGGGAAACCAATCCAGTTCACCAGATTAGCCTCCACCGCTCATGTAGAGGAGTGGGGAATCAAACCCGGTTCTCCAGATCAGACTCCATCGCTCCAAACCACCGTTCTTAACCCCATACACCATGCTGGCTGAGTGTCGGTGGTGTGAGCAGGTCTCTCAAGATCATTGTAGGGGAGCCCATAGTCACTCTTGGCAGCCCTAGGCTCAGCCTCTGAGATTTTTTAACCAACTCTCAGGGGAAATTTGATAGTTTTAGGCACTTATTGCGATTCCTCCTAAACTCAGAGACAGCCTGGGGGAGCTACGCCATTCATTCAACCCTTTGCTCTTGGGTTCTCCTTCCCTTGCCCTTTTTAATTTCTGAAACTGAAAACAGAGTGGGAAAGGAGGAGGAGGAAGAAGAAGAAGAGGTTAGTTATCTAGAGATATAGAGATATAGTTTTGAGTCCTCCATTTTGAGAAAGTGATAAATGCCCCTTGGCAGCTGTTTCCAGTAACTACAATATCTTATTTCAAATTGCAACATCCTACCAACTGTGGGAACACCAGTCAGTCAGTAATCTAGAACATTTATAGCCCATTCGTGAAAGGGGCTCCCGAAAGTCTTCTGGAGGAGGCTTGACCCCGCCGCCAGCGGAAGTGCGTGTAATCGCGCGATTACACACACGCTGGTGGCGAGGCCAGTCCCACCGGTGGCAGAGCGCCGCGGGAACGCCCCTTGCCCCTCCACCAGTGCGGCTTCTCCGTGGCGCAGGCCACAGCGTAGACAGGCCGTGCCGGCGCAGGGGGGCATTCCGGGGGGAGGAGCCGCCGCTTTGGTGGCTCCCTATCCCAGTTCGGCTGGTTACGCCGGTGCCGGGAACGGCAGTGCTGCGCCTGCTTTTGAGCAGGCGCAGCCTCGGTGTTTTCAATGGAGCTTTTAGCCCCAGTAAAACAAAACAAAAAAGCTGTGAAACGGTTTTTTGTTGTTTTACGGAATGCACAAATCTGGAGGAGTTCACCGATTCCGCACGCCGATTCCGCACGCTGTTGTTTCAGGAATGGGCTGTTATTGTGTGATTTGGAGGGAGAGATGTAAGACTAAGAGTTAGGGATGGGGAAATGGGGTTGGATAGAACTGGGACATTAGATAATGGTTCTGGTGAGTAATGAGCTGCAACATATTGTAACATTACAAATGATAATCAACCACCACCACTGGATAAAACATTAATTAAAATATGATTGCTGTTATGCACTTTTTTCTATTCTCTGTTCTCTCACACACACCTCTTTTTGCAATCTACACTCTAAAAAGCTGTCCCATATTAAAAACAAAAGTTCTTACATTACTTCTGCAAATGGATTATAATGGAATGCTGAGAAAGACACTACGTTTCAGAACTGAAAGACTGGAATTGCATAGTGCATGTAGCAAAATCTGATTTGAAGTCATCAGAGTGACTGAACAGAGAATATTTCCCGGAACACTGGCTCACTAATGATTGTAGAAATAATTTCAAGAAAATAAATTTAATGTGTATGCTTAACTTTTAATCATCTTTGGCATCATTCTGGAAGAACAGCCAGGAAGTGATTAAGGAGAGGAGAGAAATACTTTGAAATCCAGCAAAATGCTAATACTATGGCCCAGTCATTATGCAAAATCCCATTTTATATTTTGCTATGGAATTAGACAAAATGGAAGGCAGTGGATGAAGGGAAAGCACTGCTCAAGGGTACATTTTCAAGTTTTGTCTTATGATTTTTTTCCCAAATGCTGGGTGAGAGAAGCCAAGTGAAACCTTCAGCAGGTGTGATGAGAGTTTTTGACTCATACACAAGGAGTTCGCTGGCTTATTTTGTCTGACAAAATGCAGCTGCAGAGCAGAGAGCTGAACCATTAAAATTGGGTTCATTTCTGGTTCAGCTGTAGAACTGATATTCATAAAGAATATCCTCACCCTATTTGCTTGCAATGTAGTTCTGTAAAATGGGCAGGAAACAGTGCTCAGTTTCAAATTTGGGGGATCACGTTCAGTTCTATTAACCGGATGATTTTATTAATCATCCTGTAACTTTGTCTGGAGCCCTGTGGCGCAGAGTGTTAAGCTGCAGTACTGCAGTCAAAAGCTCTGTTCCTGACCTGAGTTCAATCCCAATGGAAGTTGGTTTCAGGTAGCCGGCTCAAGGGTGACTCAGCCTCCTGTCCTTCCGGGGTCGGTAAAATGAGGACCCAGCTTGCTGGGGGAAAAGGGAAGATGACTGGGGAAGGCAATGGCAAACCATCCCATAAAACACAGTCTGCCTTGTAAATGACAGGATGTGAAGTCACCCCATGGGTCAGTAATGATCTGGTGCTTGCACAGGGGACTACCTTTAGCTTTTAAACTTTGTCTGAGGTCTCCTCTCCATCACTGAGATTAAGTTTCCTCCTCTGTCCACTCAGGTTTGCTAGGCCGATCCTAGGCCATAGTGGCACAGCTGATATCACTTTAAAAAAATCCCCCACACCCACTGCTTGGAGCAGCAGCTGATAAAGCAGACTACCAGAAGGAAGCCACCCTCCTTATGGGAGGCCTAGCAGCCCTATGTCAACTGTAAGGTTAGATTTCGCTTCCACAACAGCATCATTGCTAGGGTTACCAGGTCTCTCTTCACCACTGTTGGGAGGTTTTTTTGGGGTGGAACCTGAGGAGGGTGGGGTTTGGGGAGGGGAGGGACTTCAATACCATAGAGTCCAATTGACAACACAGCCATTTTCTCCAGGTGAACTGATCCCTATCAGCTGGAGATCAGTTGTAATAGCAGGAGATCTCCTCCTAGTACCTGGTGGTTGGCAACCCTAATCATTGCATATTGCTTGCTCGTTTTCAGTCCTTCCTTTTTCTGCAAACATGGGTGTGGATCCAATCAACTTTTCTGCTGGTGAAAAAGGGAGGAAAGGATCCTGTCTGACCACAACCGCCCCCCCCCATTAAACCCCCAACAATGCTGGGGATCACAAGACCTGCACAGACAAAGCCATGTGGAGGTTGTAGGAGAGAGTGTAGTTGGCTGACATTCAATGAAAAAGTTGGCTGAATCCAACCCATTGTTTGCAATTTCATGGAATTAAGTTAGGCATTCCCCCTCTTGGACGCACACCTGAATGTGGTGAGGGGGTTTGTGTGTGTCAGCAAAGCTGAGAGCAATACTGTAAGTGGCCTAAACTCTGTCAAGAGGCTAAACTCCTAGCAGAATCACTCAAGGTGGAATGGTCACAGATGAGACACCATACTAAGATGCGTCCACCCCCTTCAAGGATCAACAGCCACATCAACAGAAGAGAACAGAGCATTCCAATGGTGAGGGGGGCGGAGGACTCCTCGAAGGGCAGCAGCAGTAGTGTAAGGTGGCACTGGAGAAGGATCTTTCACAGACAACGGCGGTGCCACTTCAGCTAACCCTGGCTAGTACTGGGCAGAAGAAGGCAATGGTAAACCATTTCTGACCAACTCTTACTTTGAAAACCCTATGATGAGACAATCCAAAATGAGAAAAAAGAACGACAGGATGTTTTGGAGGACGTTAATTCATAGCAGTAGAAAACAGCAAGAGTCCAATAGCACCTTAAAGACCAACAAAAGTTCTGGCGGGGTATGAGTTTTCGTTAGCCACAGCTCACTTCTTCAGATACAACTAGAATGTGAGTCCATCTATCTTTAAGTAGAGAAGAGTGTCTACTTAAGGATAGATGGCAACACGGTTTTAGTTTCTTTTCATGAATTTGTATTATTAATATTTTAGTAATGTTATATTTCCATTTTCTTTTATTGTTATATTATCATTTTCTCTTAATAAATTCTCTTTAAAAAAATAAGGATAGATGGACTCACATTCTAGTTGTATCTGAAGAAGTGAGTGGCGGCTCACGAAAGCTCACACCCTGCCAGAAATTTTGTTGGTCTTTAAGGTGCTACTGGACTCTTGCTCTTGTCTACTGCTATAGACAGACTAACACGGCTACCCATTGTGATTAATTCATAGGGTCGCCATAAGTCGGAAGTGACTTGACTGCACTGAACACACACAGAAGTTACGTTAGGCATTGAACTACATGCAATATCAACATAATTACATTCTTAGGCCATAGTTGTTACTTTGCTTACATTGCATATAGGTGTTTTGGGGGGAAACCTCCTTAACTTCTGAACAATGAACCTGGGAAAAACTTAACTCGGGCTGTACCTTTTAGCAGAAAATATAGTATCAGGGAAGGGCTCCAAACCTCCCCCCCCCCAACTTTCCTCTTCACTTTGCAAGCTACATTTTGTGCAACAGAATGGAAACAAGCACTGAAGCTTGGCCCTTCCTCCATCTCCATCCTTTGTCTGTCTGCTGAAACTAGCAACAAGGCCATTCAGTTTTGCCAACTGTAGTTTTGCAGCCTGAAATCTTGACGCTTGTTTTGTGAGCACTTTACACGCCAAGGACCCATAACAACCGTTTTACTGCCCGACTTCCTAGGAGAGGCATTGGCTGGGCTGGCGTTTCGCCCGAACAGACTGTTAACAGCCAGGGAGAGTTCTACGGCTTCATTTGTTTTCAGGGGTTTTGTTTTGGGTTATCTTCTGCTTGTTATAGAATTTTAAACAGCAAACCTTGAATGCAACGCCAAAGAGGAAATGCAGGAGATAAAGAAATGGTAGAAAGATGCATGCTGAGGCTTAAGGCCACTCATTCACACAAGCGAGCCAAGTCATGCATGGCAGGAGGGGACCTCTGGCTCACTTGCTGAGCATGTTCACAAAGAGAAACAATCATGTTTGTCCTTGGTTAAAACTTAAGAGTTGCTTCCTGAATATACTTCAGATTCTGAAAACAAGATGTCCATGAACTGAAATGAGTTACTTCATCATCTCTCTTATGTTCCAGCTTGCCTCTCAAGTCTGTGCACATGTTTCTAAATGCAAGGCCAGCTTCACTGAGTTGCGCAGGGTGCAAGAAACAAATGCAAAGCAAAAGAAATTGAGTGTAGGGTTGCCCGGTTCCCTGAACCTGCACCTCCTTGGTTCTAATCCAACACCCAAACTGCTATACGATCCCAAGACTTTAAGCGGAGCAGAGGGTCAGCTACTTTAGCATCCTATTTCCCACGGTGGCCAGTGAGATGCTTCCAGGAAATCCAGTAGAAGATCACCGAAGCAACACCTCCCTTTAATCTTTGCCCCCAGCAACAAGCATTCTGGGGCACACTGCCACTGAACAGGAAGGTTCAAGAAGAAGGAGGAGGAGGAGGAGGAAGGAGGAGGAGGAGTTGGTTTTTATATGCCGACTTTCTCTACCACTTAAGGAAGAATCAAACTGGCTTACAATAGCCTTCCCTCCCCCTCCCCACAACAGACACCCTGTGAGGTAGGTGGGGATGAGAGAGCTCTGAGAGCTGTGACTAGCCCAAGGTCACCCAGGTGACTTCGTGTGTAGGAGTGGGGAAACAAATCCAGTTCACCAGATTAGCCTCCACAGCTCATGTGGAGGAGTGGGGAATCAAACCCGGCTCTCCAGATCAGACTCCACCGCTCCAAACCACCGCTCTTAACCACTAGACCACGCTGGCTCTCTTTATTTAGACTCTCTCTATTTAGCCTCTGTGACTAAAAGCCACTGGTGAATCTGTCTCAGCTCTGATTTCATTCAAGTACTCCAGGTTCAAAACATGAAGAATTACGGTCCCCACACACACCTCTGAGGAGTGTGCCGACTGCATCTCCACAAGAGTTACTGCCCCAGCGTTGCCTCCTTATAATGAGGAGGAACACGTGATACATACGGGGCAGGGGGCTGGCCTCATGTCAGGGATGGCAGCTCTTACAGCTTCATAAAAAGTAAACGTTTTCAGCTCTAGGAGTACCCTGCGGATGTGCTTCTAATTACAATCCAGGAAAAGAAGAGTCTACTTCAGTTTCAGTGGAAGTTTGGGAAAATGATTTAACCAAATACCCATACCTAAATGACATCCCATTATATTATTATCTAATAAGCTGCTATTCCTTGTTATCATTTTAAGGGCTTTCAGTTCCTCCGGGTATGTACATATTGCCTTAGGGCTTCGCCACACTCTCCAAACAATAGTAAAAAAATTAGTTTCCATGCATAATAAAAGATGCAAAGAGTTCACATGAATTTTTAACACTTGTTTGTCTCGGTAACATCAGAGAATAATAATTATGGTTTACAGATTGGCAGAATCGGTGGGTGATTTAGATCATTTGAACACATATGCTTTCATGGTGTAATTAAAAAAAGGAAAACAAAGACGCTTCTAATATTAACCTTATGTACTTAATCTTTTGTTTCCCTACAAGGGCATTAAAACGTACCAGAAGCTTAACAGGAAACCCATAGGGAAAGATGGAAGCAGAATTATACCCTTTTACACCCATTGAAATCAATGGGCTTAGAAGGGTTTAACTCGGCTTTGAATGGCGCTGTTATTGGATGAAGCTCACCCAATTGTGCATCTTCACAGTGTGTTTCTTAAGCCACCAGAACTGGCACTCTTCTACATAAAACAGTATATGCTACAATAGTACAGACAATATTCCGGTCTTGCACTCCTAGACTTCAAGGGGACGGGGATTCCCCTGCTGCGCAGTTTAGGGTTGCCAATTGCCTGGTGGTGACGAGTAAACTACCACCCATCCACCGGGCTGCCCGTCGGCCAGCTGAGTGCCTGTGTGCAGATGCGGCGCACGGATCACATTTTGGTAAACCCGAAAGTGACGTGGACACTCTAGCACCCTTGGCTAAAACTCTATGGTAACCATAGAGTTTTGGCCGGGATCGCTAGAGCATCCCCGTCACTTCTGGGTTAAACCAGAAGTGACGCAGGCGCATTGCGTGCTAACACCATGGGTCTGGTAGACTCGACAGCAGATTTGGGTTTGTCTCTCTGCATAATGTGCAAAATAGCCAAGAAACACAGCTTCTGGCTCATTAATGCTATAAATCTATAAATACTAAACATGAAAAAAAATCATATATAAAGATGTTAGGTGTTAACTGAAATGAAAATGTAGATATGTTAGTAGTAGGGTTGCCAGGTCCCTCTTCGCTACCGGCGGGAGGTTTTTGGGGTAGAGCCTGAGGAGGGTGGGGTATGGGGAGGGGAGGGACTTCAATGCCACAGAGTCCAATTGCTCAAGGGGCCATTCTTCTCCAGGTGAGCTGATCTCTATCGACTGGAGATCAATTGTAATAGTAGGAGATCTTCAGCTAGTACTTGGAGGTTGACAACCCTAGTTAGTAGATGTAATTTGTAAAAGGGGGGAATTGCAAAGGGTTTCTTTGCCAATGGGTCCTCTAAAGCACAGCAAGTTTAAAACTGGGTCCCTCTTCAAAAATGTTGCCTTAGCCCAGGGGTCGGCAAATTCATTAGTCAAGATAGCCAAATATCAACAGTACAACGATTGAGATTTCTTCTGAGAGCCAATTTTTTAAAACTTAAAATATATAGGCAGGTACACTGTTTATTAACTTAATAAACTTTAATTAAAGTTTTAAGTCTTAATTAAACTATAGGTACACTGAATAAAACTTGACATCATACTTAATAATGATCTTATTTATTGATAAAAATTAAATTGTAAGTAACGTATCCATAACATTAAATCATGACAATGACTGACAAACACTTAATGTGAACAATGGCCTTGCAGCTCCTTGGAAAGTTTGGGTAAGTCAGGTTTGTATGTTGTTATTTTTAATTTTAGGCACGATTCCAGGTTCTCATCAATAAGACGACGTCTCAATTTACTCTTGGATAAGGTTCATGCTTGAAAAAGCTTGCTCGCATGAATATGTAGAACCGAAAAGGGAAAGAACAGCAAACGCTAGTTTTTTCAACTGATCGTATGAGTCAGGAATACTATTCCAGGTGTTAAAAATCATCATGTCTTCCTTCTCCAGGTCTTTCAAAGCAGACCACTTGTGCTGTGAACTGGCCGAGGGGCCAGGGAGGGCGCCTCGGGGCTTAGGCCCCTCCGTCGTTGGCAAGCCCCCCTCTACACTGCAGGGAGCGCCATGCTCTGGCGCTCCCCTTGCCAGCCCGGGAGGAAGGAGGGCCCGCACAGCAGGGAGGGGGGAGGTGGCGGCCGCCGGGGCAGCTCGCTCTCTGCCTCCCCCTCCACTCCGGGCTGCGGGCGACCTCAAGAGTGGAGAGAAAGGCGCTGTGCGGGGCTTCCTTGTCCGGGCGATGAGCATCCTTTGGCGCAATGCGAATTAGAGGCTGGGATGCTCCGTCACAACCCCTCCCAATCCTAAAAAAAACCTTGGGCTTACCGTACAAATATTGACATGGCGGCCGCTCCCTCCGCTGCTTAAAAAAACCCCAATCCCCACAGCAGGCCCGCCAGCATCAGCGGCACGCGGTCGCTGCTTTATCACGCAAGCGCCTCCTGCGCAGACTCTCTCCCCACAGCAGGCCTGCCAGCATCAGCGGCACGTTGTCGCTCCTTTGTCATGCGACAGCCTCCTGCGCAGATTCTCTCCCGCCCCCTTTTGGTACTGCCATGCTGGTATTCGTCTCGTTCCCCCCCCGCCCCCCGTCTCGACCGACATTCGCGACCTGTGCGCCCGCACGTGGGAAGAGCCGCCCTCAGGGGCCCAAAGAGCCACTTGCGGCTCGGGAGCCACACTTTGCCGACCCCTGCCTTAGCCTATAACTGCTTGCCAAATGTTATGATCAACCCATCTGCAAAGCACGATACCAACACAGTTGGTATCACAGCTTATCACATTTGCCTGCAAACTGTGCAAATACCTCTCTGAAAAAAAAAAACACCTTAACAACCCCTTCTAAAACCAACGAAGGGACCTACCTCACTTCCCTTGAGAGGTCATTACAGAGCCATGATGGAAAAGGAGCAGCACTGGGTAATGGTGGCAGTAGTAGACTATTGTCTGGAAGACCTGGGTTCAAATCCCCCCTCTGCCCATGAAACTTATGAGTGGCTTTGTATCAGTCCCACTCTTTCAGCCTAACCTACTGGACATGATATTGAACAGACAAAATGGAGGGGGTGGAGAATGGGGTATGCTTTGGGGTATCCTTTGACTCCTCAGAGAAAGGGAGAGATAAAAAATGTAGTGGACAGACAGAAAATGGCTCACAGAAGACCAGTGTAGATATTACAACCCCATGGGGTAGCACAGCAAGTTAAAGTCACAAGGAGGTGAAATAGGGTTGCCAGGTCCCTCTTCACCAGTGGCAGGAGGTTTTTGGGGAGGAGCCTGAGGGGACAGCGGCACAGTGGTAGAGCATCTGCTTGGAATGCAGAAAGTCCCAGGTTCACACCCTGGCATGTGTAGTTAAAAAGATCAGGTAGTAAGTGATGTGAAAGATCTACCTAAGACTCTGAAGAGCCGCTGCCAGTCTGAGTATACAATACAGACCATGATGGACCAAGGGTCTGATTCAGTATAAGGCAGTTTTATGTGTGTTCAATGACAGGCAGTACATGTTCATACCAAAAGGCAGAAGAAGGGACAAAATGGGGACAGATGAGAAGCAAATCAAAACAAAACAATAGAGACAGGCCATGGTAAATAGTTGGAGCAAGGGTGTGAGACTTCAGAACTTGAAAGTCTGTGGGATTTGGGCTGGAAGTCATAAGAACGTAAGAAGAGCCATGCTCCAAAGCCCATCAAGTCCAGCAGTCTGTTCATACAGTGGCCAACAAGAAGAAGAGTTGGTTTTTATATGCCGACTTTCTCTAGCACTTAAGGGAGAATCAAACCAATTTACAATCACCTTCCCTTCCCCTCCCACAACAGACACCCTGCGAGGTAGGTGGAGCTGAGAGAGCTCTTAATAGAATTGTGACTAGTCCAAGATTACCCAGCTGGCTTCATGTGTAGGAGTGGGGAAACCAACTCAGTTCACCAGATTAGAGTCTGCCGCTCGTGTGGAGGAGTGGGGAATCAAACCTGGTTCTTTAGATTAAAGTCCACCGCTCCAAGCCACCGCTCTTAACCGCTACACCACGCTGGCTCTACACCAGGTGCCTCTAGGAAGCCCACAAACAAGACGGCTGCAGCAGCACTGTCCTGCCTGTGTTCCACAGCACCTAACTCATTTGCCTGTTCAGTAAGAGACTTTTCCCAAGAAACTTGAGTTACTAAAAGCAAGCTGACTAAATCTACACCGCAGGACAGGTGAGGGGGCAAGGGCTAAGTGCACAAGCCTGAGCTCGCTTTGGGTTCAGTAATTTGTATGATGATGCGAGCCGGACAGGCGCCGCTGCACAACTGATTCTCCACACTTCACAATCCCATTCCAAAGATCACTTATGCAAAATACTGCTTTTTGATTATAAAAGGCAGAAGCAGTGAGCAGGCTTGGGTGACTGGCAGTGGGTTTTTTCCCCCATACTGTGCAAGCAAATGCAGCAGGAAATATACTGAAATCCATTTCCAGCACTGGGCACTTTATGCGTTGCACTGTTAGCCTTGGCGGTTTTAATGCTCAGAAACGGAGATCTTGAATCACGCTATGCGCAACAGGACACATTTCAGCGATTATTTTAGAGGGTCAGAGTGTCATTTTGGGATTATCGGTCAGGCTTACTTACATAAATAATTCAAGTTAATGGCACGTATTAATGTGAAACACCTTGTCCCCCCCACCCCAAAAGTACTTTATGGAGAACAATCAGCAGTGTAGGGATAACCACAATTCTATTCAGTGCATTATTACCATTTTCAAGTAGAGTTGTATGGATAAAATTTAGGACTGACGCATAGCTTTTCAGGGTCTTTCAAGCTTAGGCAATGAACTTTTTTACCCAAAATTGAACAGAGGGCTGTTTCATCGCACTCTATATTTATGGGGTGCCCTGAACGGTTCTGCCGTTCCTTGAGGTTCGTGCCATTCCAGTGTGTTTGTAGAAATACGCACAGGGCACAATCCTGCCATTTACTCTGCCTGTGTGGGAAGAAGCTGCAGGAGTGCGGAAGTCGAGTGTGGCTGCTATAAAGGCAGGGCCTGAGGCTGAATGTCGCACTTATCGCAACAGCAAGAGACCGTTACTTCTGCTCCAGAAGTCCCCCCTGCATTGTTTCTATCATTTTTGTAAAGCAATAGGGGGGAAATGTACTAGAGAAGGAGAGGGGCCATCCCAGAAAAGGCCATAGCATTGTACATAAATACGCGTACAAGACACTGGTGAGCCAGTGCGGTGTAGTGGTTAAGAGCGGCAGCTTGGAGCAGTGGATCTGCAGAACCGGGTTTGATTCCCCACTCCTCCACATGAGTGGCGGATGCTAATCTGGTGGACTGGGTTGGTTTCCCCACTCCTACACATGAAGCTAGCTGGGTGACCTTGGGCTAGTCACACTCTCTCAGCCTCACCTAACTTACAGGGTGTCGGTTGTGGGGAGGGGAAGGGAAGGTGATTGTAAGCCGGTTTGATTCTTCCTTAAGTGGCAGAGAAAATCGGCATATAAAAAACCAACTCCTCTTCTTCTTCTTCTTCTGCCGCTGCCGTCACCTCCTAGCCTGGAAGTTCTGTTTAGCCATTGTGGCTAATTGCGGTGGGTCGAGCTATCCTCCATTAATCTGACCTATCCCCCTTTAAAGCCATCCAAATTAGTGGGTATCAGCACGCAAGGCTGGATCCCGTCAAAAAGATCCATGGGTTCATGGGAAGGGCAACTATTGCTGATTCCTCCCCTCCCAATCTTCTGGCAGCCCTGCTGAGGGTCCCCCAACTGCTCCTGAGGGTCTGCCATTTGCCAGGAGCAGCGTTTTGGGGGAATTTGCAGGGGGAGGGGCAGGCAGGGAAGTTATATTCTGTGCATGGAAACCCTTCAGTGCATGAAAATTTTAGAGAGACTCCAACGCAGTGCATTCTATAAGCTGGTTATGGATTGCGTTAAGAAGCGCTTTCTTTCGTCTCCCTTCTGAATTTACTGGCAATTCCTAATTCCAGCATTCCTCTACAGCCCATTCCAGCAGCTGCACAAATAGCCCTCTTAGGTAATCACCAATATGCCAGCAAAGTAAATCTCAATTTTCTTGAGCAAGCTTATAATGGAAGAGTAAACAGAGACTATTTTTGATTAGAAGAATCCAATAGAAGCATCTTCAAGACGGTCGAATGCTGGGAACTGAGACCAAGTTCAGGTGGGGAAGGGGGGGCTGGATTTAGTCTCCCCTCCATTTTGTCAAGCAGCTGATGGGTGTAATTGCTATTTATCTGACAGGGCTACATGTGCACATAGTGGCCAGTTTTCTCTTCCTTGACATCTCTGGCTTTTGTGAAATCGTGCATAAGTACAGTCAATTGCCTTTGCTCACAGTAATACCTGGTTCACCCTGCCTTACCACCCCCTGCTTGCTTATGTCCTTCCCTATCACATTTTAGATTGATCACGATGGGTCGTCGTGTTAGTCTGTCGGTAGCCGTAGAAGCGAACAAGAGTCCAGTACCACCTTAAAGACTAACAGAATTTCTGGCAGGGTATGAGCTTGTATCTGAAGAAGTGAGCTCACAAAAGCTTATACCCTGCCAGAAATTTTGTTAAATTTTTAGATTGTAAGTATCATGGGACAGGGATGTCTTATTTATTTATTTATTTGGCCGAGCTACTCTATCACACATCAAATGCCTTCACGGCGCTGCAAAACAAATAACAGTAATCAGGCATAAAGCCACCCTGCCTTCCGAGCATGGCGCAGGGGGACACAGTTCAGCGTTCCTTGGCAAGCGGTCACATTTTCAACCGCTGCATGTGGACGTAGACGGCTCTCGCCCTTATCCTGATTGATGTAACAGACCGGCGACTTCATTTTCTTAGCGCTCTGCATGCTGCCGAAAGCGTGGTATGGGGCCGCCAGACGGTCAGAGGCAATCACATCTGGGCTAATAATCTTGACAGGAGGGATCAAGCCGAGACGGAATCCAGACAAGATGAAGGTGATGCTGGTCAGCTTCAGCTGATGTTCTAGAGGGGACTGACCTACATGTTTTGGCTGGCCTGAAGCTATCTTTATCTCAGTGTGTAAAGAGCTTCGGGTGCTTTTAGATCCTTTGAAAAACAAGGACCGGTCATTGCAAAGAGTCCTTTTTCCAGCTGCATCTGGGGAAAAAATGTCTTCCCCTCTAACTTAATCCTGTAGGGCAGATTACTGTAATATACTCTTCATAGGGCTGCTGTTAACGATAACCCAGAAGCTTTATTAAGTGCAAAATGCAGCTATAGATCTGCTTGCTGGGGTAGGAAAATTCGAGCATGTAGAACAGGCACCAAAATGACCGTACTGTCCTTCAATTTGCTTCTGGCAAGTAGCAGCTCCTTGGGGCCAGTTCAAGTTGGAGACATAGTGTGAGTGCGTGGAGAGGGGGTTAAGCCCCCCTCTCCATGTATCATAGTTTTGATTCAACTTGGATTCCTGCTTGCCTCGAACTCCCACGTACATGTCTAATTGACAGGACCCGTGAGGACCATGAGGACTCTGTCATGTGAAAAGACAAGGGAGAGAAACTTCCAAAAAGTAACCTGGAAGACACATTTCAAATAAGCCCTGTTGTGTTTTGAAGGGATGTGTGTGCTGCATAATATCATATTTGTTCTAAGGCCTGTGCAGGGAAATTTTCAGGCTTCTTGCAGTCACAGAGGAAGCGAAGTCTCATTCCAGAACCCTGACAGTATAAACTCTACATCAGGGTATTTATTTGAGATTTCTCTTCTTTTTGTATTTGTCTCCTCATTCTGCTGTCCCCCCCCCCACCAAAAGTCTCTCTTCAAGAACTCCAAATCTTAGTCCACAAAGTAAGGTGATCCCATTGGTTACTGATTTCTCCATCTTTATCGCTTCAATGATCTTGCTTGCAATCTGAGAAGATTTGCCTCAGGTACAGTTGCATAAATGTTACGCACCTTCCTGAACACAAGCTCACAAATCTTTGTTTTCCATACATGCTGAGAGAACAATAATTTGGAGTCCAAAGTGTTCCATTACGATAATGGTTAACACAGGCTTTGTCATTAGCCCAATAGTCTTTCTTCCTCTACTTCGCTGGAGCAGGAGGTGAATCAGAAAAGCTGAGGAGACACCATCTTTGTGACTGCAAGGAACGCCTTTTTGAAAACAGCCATCTTCACCAAAGGAAGGTTTGTGGTCTGGAACCCTCTAAAGTTTTGTGATTGGACCCAACCCTCACAGCAACCTCTTTGTGGTGGCTTCTGCCTCCTGTCCTCAAAATCCCACAGGTCCTCAAAGTGTCAACAGGTTCAGCAGCATTGGGGACCTCTGGGCTAAGACATTTCTCAAAGTCATAGCACTAAGAAGACTGACCCTTAGGTCATTTATCCTACACCAACATGGCGGTGCTCTTTCCTGAGAAGAAGATCCATCAAGAAGGTGGAAATATGCACTGGTAAGCTCCAGAAACCAATATGGAACAGGAGAGAGCGGGTTTCAAGAGGTGGACTGGGAGCCTGCTGAAACCAAAGGCTGCCATATGAGCGTGCCTTCCTTCAGGAGACACAGCATTGCCTGGGGGTACTGGCAGCTGTGGGGCTTCTGCTTCAGACTGCAGGACTGAGGGGGTGGTGCACTGGCTTCAGCCAAGGCTCCCCTTCTGCTCCTGACGAAGTCTCCTTCTTGTCTAATGGGTCTCCCTGCACCATCTGAAGGCTGGGGACACCTTCCTCCATCTCCTCCACATCTGAGGAGGCAGTGGCAGGCAGAACCATGACACTGAAGCTTGTTTTTGGATGGAGCTAGGACCGCCATTAAGTTGGTGGGACCAGGCAACCTCTGGCCTCTGCCTCAGTCCCCTGCCCTCACTGATTTTAGTGGTGGGAGAAAAAAGGGGTGGTGTCAGTGATGACACTCGATGAATTTCCCCCAGTCTTTATCACTTTATCACTGAGACCGGGAGAATTCTTACAGGAGCACAGAGGAAGTCACATCACCTCCGAAAACGCCACCCACCCCAGGCACTGCCAACGAAATCTCCCCGTGTTTGCTGAAGCGGGGCAGGCGATCCTAGCAGGCAGTTGATCTCTCACTTCAGGGTGTAACCGTGTGTGTTTCACCTATTGAAATAGTGGTAGAAATCAGGTAAGCTTATTACATTAGCAAACGTCATTGTTTTCTTTTTTTGTTTGTTTAGTGTGAATTTTGCCATGTGCATTTGGAGCACACTCTGTATCAATCTGCCCGATTTTAATACCTGTTCTTTTACTTAACTGTTACAGTGTTTGTTTAATAAATTAATCTTTTTTTTGTTTACTCTGCCTTGGTTCCTCACACCTCATATTTGGCTGTATGGCAGGGCACACGCCCTGACTGAACAGAAAGTTGCCTGAGGGGGCACGGAGGGTTCTGGGGCCCCTCCCTTGAGCCTGAGTAGGGGCAGCCAGACCCTTTTCTTCTCTAGGGCTGAAAGGGGCAGGAAGGGACAGGTGGGGCTAGAGGGCTCCCTGGAAGGGACTCCTCATCTGCACACAACGCAGGCTCCATCCCGTCCCATGACAGCGTCACACAGGCCAAAGCTTCCCACTGTTATTACCCCTCCAGCAGCTGGCATGCAGGAGCACAATGGCTCTGAACATGGATGTGCCAATGAGCTACCATGGCTATCAGCCACTGGCAGACTGACGGCCACTGAACATTTCCACATTCCGGTGGTGCTGTGCTTTGGCTCAACATTATTCACGCTGTCTTTGGGTTTGCTCCCATTTTCTGAGAGCTCCTTAACTGTCAGTCCCTTTACGTCTTCCCAGAGTTAAGGCAAACAGGCACACGGGTGAAAGAGATAAAAAGAGCAGGCGCTTCATGATGTATTCCAGTCACTTGCCCAAATTCACTTAAACATTAATATGCTGCAGTACAGTTAACATGCCATTTTACTTCCATGTTTCAGCTCCATTTCTTCAGCTTGCAGCAAGCAAGAAACCACAACTGATTCGCTGCATTTGTTTCAAGGTGATTTAAAGCTTCTTCGCTGGGGGATCACACAGATGACACAGCAGAGCAGGGCGATCGGCATTTGATTCCTTTCTCCCCCCACCCCTTCCTCAGGGGATAGCAAAAGTAAAACCAGAGCCTCTCTGGCTCAATTTACATCAAATAAAAACTAAAGACTGAGCGCACAGAGATAGACAGCGATCCCACATAGAGGTATCAAGGTTGAAAGGAACTCTGTGCTGAATCTGTGCAGAGCATGACAGCTGAAAGAATGAGGTCTCCAGTTCAAATCTCACTGGCCATTTTTGCATGGTCAATTCTGATGCTCGCTCAAAGCTCTTTTTAAAAATGTGACTTTAAAAATGCCTGTTCTCAGTCCCGACGCAAAAGGAGAAATTCCACCCCCCACTCGCCTGCTCCTTTGTTCCTGTTTGCATAGCCATTAGCATGTGCATAGCTAACTCGCCTCTGTTTTTTTGCACGGTTCCTTAAGGGGGATTCTTCGCGGCAAACACCAAAGGTCGCGTTAAATGGGATCTTTAGTAATGTGAAGCAGGTATGCACTGGCTTTTCAGTCACTTCCGGAATGACAGTTCAGCGTGCAAAATTCAAAAAAATATGTGGGGCAATTCAGCCTGAGCTCTCTTGACTAAGAAACCACAAAAAAGAGACCTGATTCCATGACATAGCAACACCACAGGAGACCGCAACATCACCTAGGATTGCCAACTCCAGATCAGGGAATTCCAGCAGATTTTGGGAGTGGGGACCGAGGAAGGCAGGGTTTGGGGAGGGGAGAGACCTCAGTGGCTTATAATGCCATAGAGACCACCCCCCAAAGCAGCCATTTTTTCTAGGGGAACTGTTGTGTGGAGAACAGTTGTAATTCCAGGATCTCCAGACCCAACCTGGAAGCTGGTAACCCTAGTTGGAGGCTCTATCCAGAAGCATGAAAGCTTGGGTAGAACAACCTATTGCATTTGTATCCTGCCCCTTTTCCTAAGAAGCTCAAGACAGCTTACACAGCTGCCCCTTCATCTATCTTATCCTTTACACAGGTGTCCTCCATGGTGGAATGGAGTTATGAACCAGGGCCACCCCCAGCCCTAGTTGGACACTCTAACCTTTGCATCACAATGCCTCTTTCAAAGCTGTGGCTGATAAAACTTCCATAAAAACAGAGCAGGCAGGAAGAATAGTCCAGCTGGAAGCCACAGCTCAGGGTTTGCATCATGCTTTAGGAGAGATTGGTAGGAAGACAGAAGCAGAAGAAGAAGAGTTGTTTTTTTTATATGCCAACTTTCACCACTTAAGGAAGAACCAAACCGGCTTACAATCACCTTCCCTTCCCCTCCCCACAACAGACACCCTGTGAGGGAGGTGGGGCTGAGAGAGCTCTAAGAGAGCTGTTACTAGGACCAAGGACACCCAGCTGGCTTCATGTGTACAAGTGCGGAAATCAACCCAGTTCACCAGATTAACCTCCGCCGCTCATGTGGAGGAGTGGGGAATCAAACCCGGTTCTCCAGATTAGAGTATACCACTACACCATGCAAGTAAAGGGGGAAAGAAAGAAAGAAAGAAAGAAAGAAAGAAAGAAAGAAAGAAAGAAAGAAAGAAAGAAAGAAAGAAAGAAAGAAAGAAAGAAAGAAAGAAAGAAAGAAAGAGAAAGAAAGGAAAGAAAGAAAGAGAAAGACAGACAGACAGACAGACAGACAGACAGACATCATGGTGGGGTGGGGAGAATGTGCTTGAAAATTTATATCCTGCTTTGCCAAGCAAAAATCTCCAAGGGGGGGGGGAGTAAAATACAATCTCCAAGTAAAGCAACAGTAAAAATATAAGTTACATATCCACCTTGGGCTCTCTGGAGGAAAGATGGGATAAAAATGTTAATATTGTTTGTTACTGTAATAGTATTGTTATTATTATGTCATAACAGACAGATGGAGAAACAGGGTGGTTGGAGTATAGACAATCTGAGCTTCTGAACTCAGCCACTGCCTCCATTTTTTCTGCATGTTGTCTTTCAGTGTCTGAACATCAGCACAACAGTTATCGGTTTATCATGCCAGTGAAGGTGACCCGAGAGCGCATTTCCAGCTAATCCCCCTGGGAGACCACTGATGAGCCGAGATAAGGCATACGTTGGCATTCGAGATAAAAAGAGAAGACATGAATTCAAGGATGTAGACTTATCAAAATGTCATCATATTTGCCATGAATTTAATATTAAATGTTAATCAAAGTACATTTAGTAAGCCACGGCTCCTGGTTATCTTTAACTTGTCAGCTGCTAACAGGGGTGATATGGAATACAGGAGGGAACATCGAAAGGGAGAAAATAAAACCCTGCCATCACCTGTCATCCATATCTTAACACTGAAGGAAATCAATACGTTTTAAATAGGATTATCGCAATGATTTAATTAATATTTTCATGAGACGTCAACTTTTTAAAAGCGTCCCTCACTCTACCTCTGGAAATGGTCTATGTCCTCTCTAAAAGAAGCTGACAACTCTTTCAACTCATTGACTGTGTTGCGACAGTTGTGAAATTCTCTCTCTGGATAAACTTCTGCCAGATGTTTCATAAACTGCCTTGTTTAATTTATGTATTGCTTTATACTGTATCTCTCCCACAAAACAAAATTGCCTCTGTATGCACTTTATTTTTTGCATGATTACTGGATTCAAGTATAACAATAATATGGTAGTAAAAAGGGAATTGTTCAGTAAAAGGGAATTGTTCAACAGGGCTTTTTGTATAAACAGAATAGGATTGTAATTTTACAGTGCAATCCTAAAAAACACTTTCCTGGGAGTAGATCTGAGTGGGATTCTGAGCAGCCGGGTTAGGATTGCGCAATCCTACTCAGTCTATTCAGTGGGGCTCACTGTTAATACACTGCTAATGTCTAAAAAATTAGACATCCCCTTTGTATTGTTTATTGGATGCATTACACTGTTTTCTTTTATTTCAGAGTTCTCGAGTTTTGTAATCCACTTTCACTGGACTGTTTGTGATATGCACTCGTATTACACTAGTCTTTGTTGCACTGTTCCCTAATTCTGTAATCTACCCTGAGCCTCAACGAGAAAGGACTGTAAATTAAGCAAATTAATAAATGCACTGGAATCGAGAAGAAAAATGAGACATTTCTTCTAACCCGTCTTCTCTCTCTTTCGAGAGAGTCTGCACTGGAGGTCCCTGATCCCATGCAGGAAGGCCCCAGGATACTTTGCTGAAGCAGGACTTTCATTCCCCAACCTACGACAGCAGCACAGATAACAAAGAGGCAAGGATCATGTTTGTGAGAGATGGGCGTTCCTGATCATCAGGAAACCACCATCCTCAGATGCCTGCTCAGTAGGGCTGCCAACCTCCAGGTGGGGCCTGGAGATCTCCCAGATTTGCAACTGACCTCCAGACTACATAGATCAGTTCACCTGGAGAAAAAGGCTACTTTGGTGGGTGTATTGTGTAGTATTATACCCTGCTGGGTCCCTCCCTCCCCTCCCCAAACCCAGCTCTCTCCAGACTCCACCCCTAAATCTTCAGACATTTTCTAACCTGAAGTTGGCAACCCTACTCTTTAGCCCTCTGAGTAAACTTCTGGCTGATTCAAACTCCCTTCTGGCTGATTCAAACTCCCTTTTGGCTGATTCAAACTCCAGAAAGGCTGGTTCTCGTGAGACACCCTGGTATTTCTTAGGGATGGGGGTGATCCTGGGTTTCAAGTATAGTAAAAGGGCTTTAAGTGTTATATGAGATTGTTGAAGTGCACAACATTGGGATCATACACTGGGAGATTGCACAATTTCCTTCCTCAGTAATCTTTTTACAAGTGGGAGCACTGAAATGTTTATCCATAAATGTGTATCAGAGAAAAACAAAATATTTTTTGGTTTAAAAAAATGAAGAAAATGCTAACATGCTGAATGAGGCATGCCTTAGCAGTAAGGGCAAGTATTTGTTAGAGAACAGGCAGTTAGGAAACTTACACATGATCAGATGCCTCAAAACCTTAAGCGATGGCTATATATTTGGGGTGGGGGTAATGCAGACAGAGCAGAAGAATCTGGAGAGTGGAGAGAAGATTCATTCTGTTGAACACACCATACAGATATCAGGGAGAAGGGAAAAAAAACAACCCTCTAGGATGTATACATGCCCTGAATACAGAACTAAAACCGTTCTATGGGAAATGATCAGAAAGGTTGATTGCATTTTGCTGAAGGTGAAATTCTATTAGGTGAAGATATGGAGGCAGTTACAGGAGGCGAATGGCATAGAACAGGAAGTAATGTTCAGTGCAAATCCTCAGGACCTTTATGCAAAACCGGATTGCAACACTTTGAGCTAACAGATGCCTGCAGATATCAGCAACGGGTAAAATGGAATATGTAACGTTGAGCCAAATAATAGGTGCTTGAAAACTGATGCGTCCTCTGTTTGCCCACAGTCTATCAATAAGGAGACAAAACCAGCAACTGGTACTTCTACCATCATACATCTTTAAAGAATTTATGAAAAAGAATATAGGAATAATACTGTATGGCAAGATAAGAGAATCAAAATAATTTTTTAAAAAATACTCCAGAGATGGACAAAACAATAATATAGCAAGCCAAGAAAGCACATTTTATAAATAATTGCATCCTATTTGAAGATGGAAAGAACTTTGGAGCAGCATTTAAGAGACCAGAGATCATATAAAGCGAACACATCCTGAATGTGCTTCTAATAGCTGGAGATGACAAAAGGAAGTTAGATTTAATATGTAGCGTGCAAAACAAACAAAAAAAACCTCTGCGTGAGATGGGAATAAATCAGGAAAAGCTGCTTTGCTAACGAGTTTGCTAACAATATTTTGCTGATTGTAAAAAGGGGATTTTTTCCTGCTCTTACTAACACAGAAAACAAAGAGTTCTCTATGGTTTAGAAACAATTACGTGTCAGAGAATCCAGGTAAAAACGAGGTATTAGATTCTTCTTCTTAATCTACCCTGTCAACTGAGCTATACATGCAGCAGTAAGGTTAAAGATTGAGGAAGGGGTCCAGGAAAATGTCCAATTTGGTGGCTATCTGGCACATAAAACATCCTCCTCCTCTTCTTCTTCAACACCCCTTTTTTCAAACTTACTGGGGTAGAGGAGCAGTGAGGAGGGATGCCAGGGGGGAGGGGCCCTGCATATCGACATTTCCTGTGATTATCAGCACCCCTGGATGTTGCTGTGTTTTGTTTTTTTGCAGCAATGTCCAAGACCTGAGACTCTTCACACAACAGTTCCTGGGAGCCCCTCTCATCCCCCCACCCCAGTTTGGGAAAGAGAGTGACAATAGGGAGGGATCCAGAAGACCTCCACAGGGCAGGCCAAATCCACTTCATATCAGTAAGGGTCCAGAAGGCCAGAGTTCAATCCTAAACTAACCATCTGGGAAGATGAAACCCAAAGTCAGAACTTGCGTCTTGTGACTTTTGCCCCACCTGTACTACTGGGGTAGATCCAGCCATCCTCTGAGTAGCCGTCGTCCAACTTAAGTGGCTCTGCCTCCAACAACTGAATTTGGAAGAGGTCTCCTTAAGACTGGAGGAAGCCTTCATACCTGAGCCTAAAGTAAAGGTGAGGTATAAATATTTTAATAAACCAACCAACTTTGCACAGTGGAGGGGTAGGTCCCACCCCATCGACTAGACAAGTTTGACACATTTGCTCAGCATCTGAGGAAAACTTCGAAATGTAAGAAATAACCTGGCCCAGGAGGCTTTATTTCTGAATTCTTGAAGAAAATGTATTTCTGGTATGTCTATTAGACTATTCCTTTCAAACAGTACTTAAGAACTACAATAGCTGATGAAATTATCTACGTGTGTTTTTATTGCTCCCTCCTCCCTATGGATGCTTCATGGGGCACATTGCATGTGGGGTGGAAAGGAGATTAATGAAATATTTCACCAGAACCTGTTTCCCACTGCCACTAAAGGGATTAGTAGTAGTAGTATTTTAATTCTAACCTTCATCCATAGAGTTCAGGGCACAAGTTGTCAGAGTTGTCTCATAACAGAAGCCCAACAAACAATGGTCATAATTGTGCAGGATTCTTTTGAGAGCCAGTGTGCTGTAGTGGTTAAGAGCCGTGGGTTTGAGCGGTGGAGTCTGATCTGGAGAACCAGGTTTGATTCCCCACTCCTCCACATGAGCAGTGGAGGCTAATCTGGTGAACCAGGTTGGGTTCCCCACTACTACACACGAAGCCAGCTGGGTGACCTTGGACTAGTCACACTCTCTCAGCCCCACCTACCTCTGTTGCGGGGAGGGGAAGGGAAGGTGATTGTAAGCCGGTTCTTCCTTAAGTGGTAGAGAAAGTCGGCATATAAAAACCAGGTCTTTCTTTGTCTTTTGTAGGAGGGGAGGATAATGCCTTCGACCCTAAGAATTTCAGGTTAAAACTATTGGGCCCACACACAGTCTCAGGGAGACACAGCAGTTTGCAAAACTGCCTGGCCTTCCCTTTTTCAACATGCCTTTAAAGGCAGAGAAATGTATACTGGCACAACGAAGTAATGAAAAGCCAAAGGGTAAATCATGAGACTGAAAAACATCTTCCCCCTCATCAGATTCAATGATTCTTATGCAGTGTGTCAGGTGATTCAGAGATCTGTGAGAGTTCACAATTCTACTCTTCCTTCCTATATGATGGCACCTGACATTATCTTGTTTTTAATGTTCCTGGTTTCTTTAAGTCTGTGGTTCTAGAACACTTTCTTGGGAGTCCCATTGAATACATTCATACTTACCTCTAAGTAAGCACATATAGGAATTTGGGCTATACTTTGGTCAGAAGATGGAGCCTAGTTAGAGTCTAGTAGAGATAATGCTAGGTTGTCAGCTCCTCTGAGAACCCAAGATTGGGGGGGGGGGCTGGGACCTAAGAGTGGTAACTTGAGTGTGAGGTTTGTAAGGATAGGGGGGTAGCCTAGTATAACCTTGTGGGCAAAGCACAGCACCTGGCCAATCATGGGAAGGGCTTCGATGTACCTGGTACATCAGGGATGTATCCTGCTGGACATGCAGGTGAAGAGGAAGCATGTAGCAAGAGAAAAAAACCTTTCAAGGCAAGCAAAAAACAGCCTGTTCCCCTTGGCTATGGCTTCTTAGTCTGGAATTTTAACCATCCCTCTGTAAACATGTAAAATCTAAACTCTGATACCTGGAAGCTCTTGCTACGATCCGTACTTAAAGCCCTGATGATCAAATACATCATTTAGTCTAACATAGAGACCAACCAGGTACCCTTGGAAGTCCTACAAACAGGGCATGGTCAAAACCTCTGCCTGTTATTGTACCCCAGAAACTGAAACTCGGGATAAACTGCCTTTTAGTATGGGGGTTCTAGTTACCCATTCCCGCTAACCATCACTGATGGACCTATGCCCCATAAACTTTAAAGCTAGCTAAAGCTAGCAACCCTCACACCCTCTGGCAGCAAATCTCTTAAGTTATTTATGTGTGAAGGAATACTTTCTTTCATCTTCCCTGAATCTACTGCCCATCAACTTTGTTGAGAGCCCCTAAGCTCTAGCATTTTGGGTGAGGGCAGTGATGCGAGATGGAAAATTCCCCAGGAAATTTTCCAATGCTAGATTGTTCCATGGAAAATTGCCTGTCCCACATATGTAAATGTAGTCCGTCTAGCTATAAATGTCAGGACTGCTGCACTGCGCATCAATCTTGTTAGATGGTTTAAAGGTAGACTATGAAGAGTGCTTCTACATGGGCCAGGCTTGTATATGGTGCACTTGCTTCCTTTTGCTAACGTTACTTAACATTATTTAAATTTCACTAACATTGTTTAAATATTTAAATTATTTATTTAAATTTGAATCAGAAAATTTTCCAACTCCAATCAGAATGCCCCCATCACTGAGTGAGGGAGAAGAAGTTCTATCTGCTTTCTTTAGATCATGCATCATATTATAAAGTTCTATCACGTCTGCGCTGAGATGTCCTTTTTTCCTGGAACAGAAAAGCTCCCAAATTGCCTTGATTAGGAAGTTATTCTCACTCTTTGCTCATTTGCTCTCAGTCTTTGCTCATTTTTTGCTCTTTCCCTAGCTCTGCAATATCCTTTTAGAGGATAATGGCGCCATACCAGAGAGCTGAAAGACAACAATATTGGCTGTTAGGATATAGCAATACGCCAAGCTCACAGGAACAGAACCAGGTACTCTTGGGAGTAGGGTTGTAAACTCTGGGTTGGGAAATTCCAAAGTAAATGGGGGTAGAGAATGGGGAGGGAAGGTTTAGGAAGAGGAGGGACCTCAGTAGGGTCCAAAACAGTTGTTTTATTCAGGGGAACTGATCTCTTTCGTCGAGAGATCAATTGTAATTCCGGCCCCACCTGGATATTTGCAAAGAAGAAGAAGAAGAAGAGTTGATTTTTATATGATGACTTTCTCTATCACTTAATGAAGAATCAAACCGGCTTACAATCACCTTCCCTTCCCCTCCACACGACAGACACCCTGTAAGGCAGGTGAGGCTGAGAGAGTGTGACTAGCTGAAGGTCACCCAGCTGGCTTCATGAGGAGGAGTGGGGAAACAAATCCAGTCCATCAGATTAGCGTCTGCCACTCATGTGGAGGTTTACCGCTCCAAACCACTACACCACGCTGCTATGCAATTGGCTACAGAATCCTAGCAACAGCAAGGAAGTTCTCCTGCCTGGAAAAGCTCTGTACAAATGAGGCAGCCGCTCCAGCATTGTTCCTCAAGGAGAGCGAAGAGATATTTAGCTTTATGTACTGTACTTGAACTGTGCTTCTTAACAGGTTATTGCACAATGGTTTTAGGACCCATTATATAGTGGGGTGAGAACACACACACTGAAAATCCCCAGGTAATAAGAGCTGTAGCTTATAAACAGTTTGCTGTGCCTTTGTTCTTTGACATTATTTAGAATGCCCCTCGAGTAATCTCAAAGGGTTTTTTGTGCACTACGCAGCGGTAAAATGTAATTCCGTAGAAGCACATCTATTTTGCTTTTTTTTTTTGCTTGCCATCATGCCATTTTAACATGTTCACCAGAAAGTCATTTTATTTTATTTTTAAGTAGAGCCACTGTGCTTAATCTTTACTCTATGGTTAAGGCTTGTTGCTGTGATAAACGCAGGTGTTTTTTTTTTTTTAAAAGCAAAGAAACCGGGTAGGTAGTTAAAAGGTTGGAAATGATGTGCTATTTCACGTCTACATTTGGGAGAAATTGGATGCCACAAGATTTAACAGAGGTGCATGCTAGAAGGATACTCAGGGTTTTTAAAAAGGAGATTGACTAGGGAAGAAAGATGTAAACAAAAAAAATGAGTGATGGAAATAATGTAGGACACTTCAGACACAGATGAGAGGCACTAAAGATCTGAAATAAATTACACCCTAAAATGATTCAATAAAAATCAGAATTGTAGTGCAGTCATCAGACAACATATTGGTGGGGGGGAGCAACCTATTAAAAAACAGAAGGGACTCGGAAGCACTCTAACCTATTTGCTCTCATGGAGAAATCCATACAGCCGTGATAAGATGATAAGCACAGAGCCAAATGCAGCTGGATGGGTATTTCAGAGGAAGCAAACCACAGAAATCGTAGTCCCAGGACAGAGAGTGAAGCAGAGTGCAAAAAACCCCAAAACAAAAACCCCACACACAAAACCCACAATGCAATCCTCAACGGAAATCGAGATAAACATGAAACTGAAAGGGGGCAGAGGTAATACCAGCCCAAGGAAAGGTGACTCAGTTCTGTTTGCTGCCATAAGTAAAATCCGAAAGAGAAAAAAAGCCCTCATGAACCAATTAAACACATCGCCCGCCCTAAAGCAAACACACAAGAAGAGTGTGTAAATGTAAACAGCTGTAAACATATCTAGCAAGCGCACAACTCCTTCCTTAGATAGCAAAACATAGGTGTATAATATGCTAATTTATAAGATTTCTCTGTCGGTCCATTAAACCAGTTAAGCAGGAACATGTACATTTATGTACATTTAATCCCTAGGGTTAAGGAGCCCCGTGGAGCAGGGTGGTAAGCTGCAGTACTGCAGTCCAAACTCTGGTCACGACCTGAGTTCGATCCCGACGGAAGTCGGTTTCAGGTGGCCGGCTCAAGGTCGACTCAGCCTTCCATCCTTCCGAGGTGGGTAAAATGAGTACCCAGCTTGCTGGGGGTAAAGGGAAGATGACTGGGGAAGGCAATGGCAAACCACCCCATAAAAACAAAGTCTGCCTAGTAAACGTCGGGATGTGACGTCACCCCATGGGTCAGGAATGGTGCTTGCACAGGTGATCTTTACCTTTAATTCCTAGGGTTGCCAACCTCCAGGTGGTGGCTGGAGATCTCCTGCTATTACAACTGATCTTTAGCTGATAGAGATCAGTTCATCTGGAGAAAATGGCTGCTTTGGCAATTGGACTCTATGGCACTGAAGTCTCTCCCATCCCCAAAACCATCAGCAAAGGCGTGACATCACTTCTGCCAAAAATTGGAAGTGATGTCACACCTGTCTAGGAATCCCCTTAGTTCCCCCATTTACGTGCACTGTTTTCCCTTATCTGAAATAACTCTGGGAGTTGCTGATGGTACCATTTGGGAAACTTATATGTGGCGATCATTACACTTACATTTTCCAGTAGGGCAAACAGCGGGCCCCACGGAACCGTTCCAGGTTACAAAAAGGGCATAGGGGGAAGGCTGAAACCCCTTCTGCACAAGAGCCATAGTCCCAATCTAAATTGGGTCCATGGTTGCCTGAGGAAGCACAGAACAGGAAGCACAGATCCGAAGACCTCAGGATACCCACAAGGACTTTGTAATGTCTGAATTGGCCCTTGGAGTAGGGTTGCCAGGTCCCTCTTCACCACTGGCGGGAGAATTGAGGGGCGGAGCCTAAGAAGGGCGGGGTTGGGGGGGGGAGGGACTTCAATGCCATAGAGTTCAATTGCTAAAGCGGCCATTTTTCTCCAGGTGACCTGATCTCTATCGGCTGGAGATCAGTTGAATTAGCAGGAGATCTCCTGCTACTACCTGGCAGTTGGCAACCCTACCTTGGAGGCTACTGCAGGTGGAAAAGACAGCGACTCTTCTTCAGAAGCATGTCTCACTGGTGCTGTTGTCTACACTGACTTCTGAAGTACGCTGTGGGCACTCATTTAAAGCCTGGGAGGATCACTACAGAAATTTTCGGAGTGGAGCCCTTTCACACTAACAACGTATCTTTCAGCTGCCTTTGAAATCAAAGAGTAAGGCTGCAGGGCCAGTCCGAATCCCAAAGAATCACTTAGGTCGCCTGGCGAGATTTCAGCCGGCTCTGAAACAAATTACATGGTAAGTAAATTTGCACAGAGCAGCATTCAAAAGCATCACAGTAATAAGATTCAAAACAGTTTACCCAAAATTAACAGCTGGTCAATATCAGGAAATGGACATCTCTAAGAAGGGCATGCCCAAAATGTGGCAAAATTGGCTCCTCCGGACCGTTTTAGCCTGTTTCAAACTACATCCGTACAAAAGAATCAAAGAGAAGAAATGAAGGATGTAATGCAATAAAATTGTACACAACCGGGCAAAAACAAAACAAAGCAGTGCTAATATACCATCTATGTTTCCAACTGGTCAGGTTCTTAGAGAATAGAGATAAAAGCACCCAAACTGAAAACGTAGCTTGGGAAACTATTCAACCTGAACTGCAGCTTCTCCTCTGGATTAGTTTGCACACTGGACTTTAGCAATGCTGCAAATTGAGAATGTTTTACACCCTGCTGGGAACTCCAACATCTTTATTCCTGCATTGTGCAGGAGGTTAAACTAGATGACCCTTGAGGTTCCTTCCATTGCTATGTTTTAGAGAGCCAGCGTGGTGTAGTGGTTAAGAGCGGTGGTTAGGAGAGGTGGACTCTAGTGGAGAACAGGGATTGATTCCCCACTCCTCCACATGAGTGGTGGATGCTAATCTGGTGAACCAGGTTGTTTTCCCCACTCCTACACTTGAAGCCAGCTGGGTGACCTTGGGCTAGTCACAGCTCTCTTAGAGCTCTCTCAGCCCCACCTACCTCGCAAGGTTCCTGTTGTGGAGAGAGGAAGGGAAGGAGATTGCTGATACTTAAACATCAACTTTTCTATCCAAGGAAATAAGTTTAGTTCCCAAGCAAACTGTGGAGAGGTGGAGGAAATAGAAAAAAAATGAAGACCACCCCCTACATCCAAATCTCCCTCTTCGCAATAGAATAAACCAAGGGTGTCAAACATAAGGCCTGCAGGCTGGTTCTGGCCCCTTGAGAGCTCCTGTCTGGAGGAGTCACCCCCACCCCCTACACACACACACTCTTGATCGGGGCTGGTGAAGCATGGCCCAGTCCAACCTGACCAAGTGACATTCATTGACATTTATGTCATATCCAGCCCTTGCAACAATTGAGCTCGACACCCCTGCAGTAAACTGTCAGGAGCCTGAACAGCCCAATTTCCTTCCTCTCCCCTAACCTCCTTCACTGGCCCTGAAGAGCCCTCAATATTCCATGCTTCCTAGATGGCAATGAGGATGCCCAGTCCTCATCAGTCTGTTTCTCTTGGGGAATCTTCTTTATTCTCATATAAATTAGCATTTTCCTCTGCCCGGGGAGTTTTCCAAATGAAGCATGCTACACATGGCCCATATTCCCACCATTTTATTTAATCTTCTCCCTCTCTACCCCACGCCTTATTGGCATTCCACATCTCAAGTCAAAGTTTTGTTATCCAAGCGGGCCACGTTATATATCTAATAATTTTATATTTGTCTACAGTTTATACTTCTGGCTCAGTTCTCTGCCTAATGCACTGAACTACGGACAGAGGAAATGTAAATTTCAAAAACAAGTTAAAAAAAAAACCCCTCTGATCCAATTCCTTTTTGCATCATACCCCCCCCCCCCCCGCAAGACTGGAAGGTTTTGCAGACTTCAACTCAGGAGAAAGGGAATGGGAAATATTGTTCCACTCCCAGCACTGCAGGCAAAGGTCAGCTGGCTGATGGAAAAATCAAAACATATTTCCTTTCGGTTCAAGACATTGTTTCAATGTGCTCCTCTGTAAAATATTAAATATCGCCAGCAATTTGTTCTGAGAGAGCTACCTCTGTGGCTGTAAAGCAAAATGCCCTGAACGACAGCGGTTGTGAGCACTTAAACTTTCCCCCCTCCCCAAATGCTGTAGGATTGTGATGAAAACAATCCATAATGCATCAAAGGGACTCTGCGCATAGCTTCTGCAGGACGGGATGGGGTGGCCTATAACGTCCATGGAGTAAAGCAATAACCTTTCTATAAGCACAATAGCAAGTAGGGAATATATCCGGCGAATTCCCTTGAAAGGGTAGCGCATCTCAAAAGGACCCTGCCGTGTGAGGCCAACCAGTCAGTGTGTCAAATTCGATTCCCCCTAATCTCTGTGGTCTCTGGAAAACCTCTAGAGCCTTGTGGGGGCTGTCAGGCTCTCCTTCTGTTCAAACTCTGCCCCCCAAAAGAACCTGGGATTGGCAGCCAGCCACAGGGTACTTTCTCTGGCAAGACTCACGACGCATCTTCCAGACATTAATCTTATTACTGAGTGTAGTTGTTGATGGCATCCTACTGCGGGGTTCCCAACCTGGTGTCTGTGGGTGCCACGGTGCCTGCTGACACCATTTTGTGACTGCCTCCACTTCCTGCAGCAGCCATTTTGTGACTGGCTCTGCTTCCTGAGGCATTTTGTGACTGGCGCTGCTTCCTGCAGCAGCCATTTTGTGACTGGCTCCACTTCCTGCAGCAGCCATGTTGTGACTGGCGCCACTTCCTGAAGCAGCCATTTTGTGACTGCCTCCACTTCCTGCAGCAGCCATTTTGTGACTGGCGCCACTTCCTGCAGCAGCCATTTTGTGACTGGCTCTGCTTCCTGAGGCATTTTGTGACTGGCGCTGCTTCCTGCAGCAGCCATTTTGTGACTGGCTCCACTTCCTGCAGCAGCCATGTTGTGACTGGCGCCACTTCCTGAAGCAGCCATTTTGTGACTGCCTCCACTTCCTGCAGCAGCCATTTTGTGACTGGCTCCGCTTCCTGCAGCAGCCATTTTGTGACTGGCGCCACTTCCTGCAGCAGCCATTTTGTGACTGGCTCTGCTTCCTGCAGCAGCCATTTTGTGACTGGCGCCGCTTCCTGCGGCAGCCATGTTGTGACTGCCTCCGCTTCCTGCAGCAGCCATGTTGTGACTGCCTCCGCTTCCTGCAGCAGCCATGTTGTGACTGCCTCCGCTTCCTGCAGCAGCCATGTTGTGACTGCCTCCACTTCCTGCAGCAGCCATGTTGTGACTGCCTCCACTTCCTGCAGCAGCCATGTTGTGACTGCCTCCACTTCCTGCAGCAGCCATGTTGTGACTGCCTCCACTTCCTGCAGCAGCCATGTTGTGGCTGGCTTCACTTCCTGCAGCAGCCATGTTGTGACTGCTCACCATGGTGTGTCAGAATTGTAAGGGTGCCCACCGGCCTCTGTTCTAGTGCTTCCGAATGGATTGTTCCTGGGTGTTTGGTTTCCTTCATTTTTTTGTCGCCTCGCACAGAGTGGTCCATGATCCCTGCTGGTGTGCTAAGCTGTATTATTCTGAAGGTTGTACATTTTGGAGGCTAACTTTTGGGGCTGGCCTATGCTCTGTTTTTGATTTAACTGTCTGAATTTTTTTTTTTTTACTGTTTTAGGAACGTCACTGTATGCCCAGTAGACACGCAGCCCATTTTTAAAAAACTTTTTTTTAAAGGACAAATTCTCCTCATCATGGTTTTTGCACTTACGACTTACCCTACCAATTCCACAAACGCTATGTCAGGTTTCCAAGTGTGAATGGCTATGTGGAACAAATCTACTGGGCAAATATAAATAATATTACACTTGGAAAGAACCACTGAGTTGAGAATGATTCGGTTGTCGCCTTTCTGGAATGAAAAATCACAGAAACAGCTCAGGCAAGTATGCCTTTAGAAAGATCTCTGCAATAACCGAACTATATCACCCATAAGATATAATGTTGTTTCCAAAGTCTTTTCTTATGCTGGAACCTTTGCCAGGCACTATTAGTAAGCATATTATGTCAACTGAAAATAGTAAAACAATGTATTAAAACTGTGTTTGCGTGTATTGTCAAAACAGATACACTTATTTTCTTCCACGCAGTGTGTAGGAACGAACTTTATCTTGCCTTACAAAATATAACCCCCTGCCATTTCTGTAATACTGTCAGTGCTGACATCTTGAAAGCTTTATTGCTGAAGGGTTCACACTTCACACAGTAACTGTGTATGTGTGAGAACAGCTATTTATAGAAAAGCTGGAAATGATTATATGAGAAATTGGTCATTTTTTATTATTAGCAGTCAGTATATATCTCGCTCAGCCACAAGTTCAACCAAAGAAAGCTTAGGCATAAATTAATCATTGTTACTTTTTTTTTTAATGCAGTGGTATCAATACAACTTGGTGTAGTGGTTAAGAGCGGTGGTTTGGAGCGGCGGATTCTGATCTGGAGAACCAGGTTTGATTCTCCACTCCTCCACATGAGCGATGGACTCCAATCTGGTGAACTGGATTAGTTTCCCCACTCCTACACATGAAGCCAGCTGGATGACCTTGGGCTAGTCACAGTTCTCTTAGAGCTCTCTCAGACTCACATACCTCACAAGGTGTCTGTTGTGGGGAGAGGGAAAGGAGATTGTAAGCCAGTTGGATTCTCCTTAAAAGGCAGAGAAACTCAGCATATAAAAACCAACTCCTCCTCCTCTTGCTCTTCTTCTTCTACATGTAGTACCCAGTATATGGCTAGAGGGCAAATAATGTGGCCATTTTGCCGAACCTAAATTCTATAAGACATCAATTTAAGATACCGTATATACTCGTGTATAAGCCGGGTTTTTCAGCACATTTTTTATGCTGAAAAAGCCCCCCTCGGCTTATACTCGAATGAGGGTCCCACTTACCTGTTATCCGGTGCAGTGCTGGTTTTCTCCGATCTCTCCTGCTCATCTGCGGGCGCCTGCAGCCTCTGTAGGTGGTCCGATGACTGCTGATATTTTCCGCGCATGCGCCGTGCGCCCGCCTCACGGGTGGGGGGTAAGCAAGGGGGTGCGGGAGGGTCCCTCGGGGGGGGGAGAGGGAGGACTGGCGGGGCCCCCCTCAGTGAGGGCGGCTGGGAGGGGGGGCTTCAGCGGTTATGAGGCGGGAAAGCAGTGTGGGGGGAGGGGCGCCTCCGACCCCCTCCTCCTCCTCAGAGAGTTCCGGCGGCCGCCGTCGCTGAGGGGAAAAAAGACGGAGCGGCGAGGATGGAAGAGGAGGAGGAGAAGGAGGGGGGAAGAATAGAGGCACCCGACGCCAAGGGGGAACGCGTGCACGGCGTAGGATGAGGGGGCATGGCTGGGGGTGGGTGAGCACGTATTAGGGCTCATAATATACACGCTGCGTTGTGTACGCACTGTGTTACTGCACGTGTTGCGTTAGCACTTCTTTTTCAAAGTCTTTTTTTTTATCCTGTTACAAATGGATCCCAATACTTCTAATCCTGGACCAAAACAAAAACGCATGTCATACGAAGCTGGTTTCAAACTTAAGGTTGTGTCAAGAGCAGAAGAAAGCAATAACAGTATTGCAAGTAGGGAATTTTGTGTTGACGAAAAACAAGCGAGGGAGTGGCGGAAAATGAAAGCTGACTTGGAAAAGATTCCAAAGGCAAAAAAAGCTCGATGCGGAAGATATCAGCAGTCATCGAACATACAGATGGTGAGGAGGAATCCAGTTTTGAAGGATTTTAACGCTTGTGTTTTAGCTTGGTTGCTGATTGAGCTAAGGTTTTTGTACTTTTAAAGTTATTGTTGATTCAAAACCTAAAGTTATTCAAAACCTTTTAACCTACTGATGCCTCAATTAATGTAATTTTATTGGTATCTATTTTTATTTTGAAATTTACCAGTAGCTGCTGCATTTCCCACCCTAGGCTTATACTCGAGTCAATAAGTTTTCCCAGTTTTTTGTGGTAAAATTAGGTGCCTCGGCTTATATTAGAGTCGGCTTATACTCGAGTATATAGGGTAGTTTATAGAATGGCTCTGTACACAGCTTTTGGAGCAGGAAAGCAGTTTAAAAAACCCAGTAAATACAACCCATCAGTCATCACTATCTTCTGGACTATCTACTCCATTACATACCTACCTGAGCACTATGGACATCTTCTGAGGCTCTCCCTTCTGAAATTAAGCAGGTGAAACCCGGGAGAGGGTCTTCTTAGTCATGTCACTAAAACCGTGGAACTGTCTCTCCCTAGAGAGACTCACCTGCCCCTTCTTCCCTCGCTTGCAGAAGATGGCAACAAACCTTTTTTGTTTCATTTGCCGTTTCCTCAGCGATCCCTCCTTCCTTCTCTATGCTTTAATTATTGTCTTTGTGTATTTTATTGTACTGTACGTGCATAACCTGGTTAGTATTTGGATGGGAGACCACCAAAGAAGTCCAGGGTCCCTACACAATAGCAGGCAACGGCAACCCACCTCTGAACATCTCTTGCCTTGAAAACCCTACGGGGGAGCTATAAGTCAGCTGTGACTTGACGGCACTTTCAACCACCGCCATGTGTATTTGTATTTAGGTTGGTTTTGTTTTAATGATGTACGTTAGGGGGGTTGATTTTAATTGTTTTAAAATGTGGGTTTATCATGTATGTTTTAAATTGTTAGCCGTTACCTGCCAACCACCAGCCTCACTGGGCAAAATGGCCTTCCACATTTTCCTGAGACAAGGGGTGAGTACCCCATTGGGGAATGGTACTCAGAAGAGCCACAGGTGGAATGTGAAAAAGCCACAGATGGCTCCTGAGCCACTGAGTGGAGTTATCACTTGGTCTAGAGAGACAGAAGTCTGGAACTCAACCTATGTGCATAAAAACTGCACACGCCAGGGTCTCTGATCACAGACAAGCATTACACGGTCAGTTAGCTGGACACTCATAGGACAGTCCTGGCTGTCAGTTCTGCCTCTCTACAGACATAAATTGTGTGTATGTGGGCTGAGCCTGTGTACCAGGTCAGGGCACAACCATCATTTCTTGGAGCCTGTACCAAACTTCAAACATGCCCCTTACACACCCATGAGCCTCCCCTACCCGTAATGTCTCATGAAAACAAGTAATCACACGCTATTTCCAAAATGCTGTAAACCATATTGTGGAGATCGGTTTGCAATGTAGACCAGTCCCCTCTGGACTCTGAAAAAAGTGCACCAATTGCCACTCTCCTGCTCGGGCCCTGATTAGGGTTGCTATTGGTGAAAAACCATCTACCTTTTTGATACAGTAAGAGAGAACTGGTTAAGAGTGGTGTGGTGGTTAAGAGTGGTGGACTCTAATCTGGAGAACCGGGTTTGATTCCCCTCTCCTCCACACGAGCAGCGGACATTAATCTGGTGAACCGGGTTGGTTTCCCCCCTCCTATACATGAAGCCAGCTAGGTGACCTTGGGCTAGTCACAGTTCCCTTGGAGCTTTCTTGGCCTCACCTACCTCACAAGGTGCCTGTTGTGGAGAGAGGAAAGGAAGGAGATTGTAAACCGGTTTGGTTCTCCTTAAAAGGTAGAGAAAATCGGCATATAAAAACCAACTCTTCTTATATCTGTTGGAGTGAGTGACTCAGCATGCCTGGACATTGGGGGGTGCGCACGCTACATCACTCTGCATGTATAAGTGTTATCTCCTTGAATGGGATGTCGCTCTCCTTGTCATAACCTGGGAGTTGCCATCTGACCCTCCCCTCTCTCTGTGTACTCTGTTCTCCCCCATTCTTCGCATGGCTCTTCATGGAGTCACACGTCTCTACAGGTCTCTCCTGTAGAAATAATGTCCTCATACCTCCACATATGTGATGCTAGATTTAGCTGGCCGCTTGTGATAGTGAAAGTGCTCTTTCGATCAAGCTTCTCTCTGTCCTTTCAAATGCAACCTGAATGTAAACTAAATATACTTGAATAAATGTAAGTTTTACTTCTGCAATATAGTTCTTGGGAGATTTATTTTACTGCACACAATATCACACTTCTGTGACTGAGCAAATTCCACTATATTAAGCAAATATCCCAGTAATATCCACCAAGCAGTCAGACTTCCAAAGACCATAACAGATGAAGGTCAGTCCATACAATCCTTCCAACGCCTGACAGAAGAACGTATCGTTTAAAGTGAAAAAAAGGCTAGTGGATTTGAATGCCCATGGGACATAGTCACTGAACACACAAGGGCAACTGAGGGACAGATTTAAAATTACACTACCAACTTCACATCTGACCTGCTCTCCAGCACTGTCAAAACACATAAATACAACTGCTGAAAAAGTCACAGAATCACAGGCGTCTTCCGTGACCCACTATCGTGTCTTCTGTATTCAGATGTTATTAGTCTCGACACTCCCGAGTTAATCCCCTGATATTTTTTCCGCCGGAGGCCCCCTTACCCCATTTTCAATTTTTTTAGTCAAGAGTCAACACCCATTTATTAACCAAAGACAGTAAATGCAGGACACGTCCAGTGATACATAAATGAATCACTGTCAACTCACAGTTTGAGAAATATATACCAAGTTGGTCTTAGGATATGCTTTTTGTCTCTTCATCCCCGTATTTCCACCATGTACAAAGGCGAAAATCACACCTACTGCCAGGATAATATTTATGCTTCACCCATAACTGAACATACTTCACTATGCACTATATATAGTATATATATATATATTTAACTATGAATCAACCATACCTTTTTATATGTCTAGAATGTGACACTGATATACATCTCCGTCTCTCTCCCACAAAAACACAGAGAGCAATTCAAATAAATGTTGAATTGTATCAACGCTTCACACACAGGCTGCCCTCTTACCGTTTTCTCCATCAGACTTCCTTTCATGGTCTGTGTCCGTGAGTGACAATGCAGAGTTTGCACGACTTGATAGACAGGAACTGTGTTCCGATTTCATTCCCGTCATCCACATCCTCAAGGCCTGGTCCGGCGAGGCGCCACCTTCCGTCTCGGTATCCGCATCTGATCCCATTTCTATCGGATAGCCGTGCTGGGAAACAGCATGCAAGTCTGACTGGTAGCCAGTACACAAAATGTGCGGAGTTTCACAGAATTCCATCTCTGCAAAAAGAGAGAGAGAGAAAGAAACTGTTTAAGAATGGAAGGAGGCGTTCCCCTTCCAGCCAGCGTGGTGTAGTGGTTAAGAACGGTGGTTTGGAGCAGTGGACTTTAATCTGGAGAACCAGGTTGGTTTCCCCATTCCCCCATATGAACGGCGGACACTAATCTGGTGAACCAGGTTGGTTTCCCCACTCCTCCACATGAGTGGCAGACACTGTATTATGCCATTAAAGGTATTTGTATTGTATTATTGAGTGGCGGACACTAATCTGGTGCACCGGGTTGGTTTCCCCACTCCGACACATGAAGCCTGCTGGGCGACCTTGGGCTAGTCACAGCTCTCTTAGAGCTGTCTCTCAGCCCCACCTACCTCACAGGGTGTCTGCTGTGGGGAGGGGAAGGGAAGGTGATTGTGAGCCGGTTTGATTCTCCCTTAAGTAGTAGAGAAAGTCAGCATATAAAAACCAATTCTTATTCTTCTTCCTTTGGCTTTCAAAATGTTTAGCCACACTTTGATGACCCATTATTTTTTGCAAATGGTTCTGTGTGTCTCCCCTCCCATCTTCCAGCCTTGGGGGCTTCCTCTTGAGCGAACGGTACACGCTCTGCCAGCTGGGGCCAAGGGCCAAGGGCCCAAGGCAGCAATTTCTAGCTCACCCTATTCTAGGCAGTTTCCTCCTGTCAGCAGCCCAGCAGCAGGGTCATCACTGTCTGCAGCAGCAAAAGCTGCAGGGCGGCTCCAGCCCAGTAAATCTGACAAATGTTAACTTGATGACACATTTTACATGAGGCAGAATGTGGCCATCTATTTGTGTTTTAATTATGCAGGCAGTCAGCAATGTGGCAAATATATTTGCAAACAAGCTTTGCACAGACCAAGCATTATGGGTGATTCAGAAACATTCCCTTCCCTCCGAACACAGTGCGTTGACTATTTCTTTACCTATGCATATTTTTGCAGTGCCCTGGCTCCCATGGGATGTCTTTTCTGTGAAGCTCTTCTAGTTCCATAAATGGTTGTTTTTAGCTTCACACATCGAACCCTGTTGCCAACAATATTGTACATTCCCTAGAGGAGGTAAAACTCAACTGGATTTATGATACTCCTAGGCGTGCTTCACCTACGGCATGGGAACTGCTTCCGCACGGCGCAGTCTTATGCTCCGTGGGTGCACATGAATAATGCAACCACACAGACGGAGCCAACTGCATGGGTCTTTCCCACACAATCAGCCTCCCGCTGGGAGGGAGGCAGCAGAGACGGTCTGATCTGTGCCAGGAGCGGCATAGCAAGCTGCAAAGCATCTGAACCCTGGCGCCTTTCCGATGATATCCATCAAAGTCTGTCCCCGCATAAAAGGCCAATGTAATACAGATGTGATTATCTGAACAAAGCTAACCATTGCTTAACAGGCATGAGGATTTTCTGGACTTTTTTACAAAAATTGTCAACAACATTTGCAAAAATGTATGTTACAATGTAACAACTGAACAGGCAAATGCTAACATTTCCCAAGACATTTACTGCAACTGAATCTGCATTGTATTTCAGGCACCCTGCAGCCAAAAAAGTCCTCAACACAACTCCAAATTTAGTGAAATATAGCTACAGTTTGCGACAAAGCTGTAATTTCACTTTGAATTGTGTGCCGTTTTAGTGGTTCCGTTTCGAATTGTACTAGCGGTGTACTGATGATTCTCTAATAGTAACATTTGACTTGAAATAAGGATATTGAAATCAGCAAATTGCTGGGGGGGGAAGTGTTGTGTCAAAATAGCTCACTAAATTTTTGGGTTGTTTCAAGTGCTGTTCAGTTTCACTTTGGCAGCTTCTTCCAATCACTAACCTGGTTCTGGACTCCAGAGCCAGCATGATGTAGTGGTTAAGAACGGTGGTTTGGAGCGGTGGACTCTGACCTGGAGAACCGCGTTTGATTCCCCACTCCTCCACATGAGCGGGGGATGCTAATCTGGTGAACTGGATTTGTTTCCCCACTCCTACACACAAAGCCAACTGGGTGACCTTGGGCTAGTCATACTCTCTCAGCCCTACCTACCTCACAGGGTGTCTGTTGTGGGGAGGGGAAGGGAAGGTGATTGTAAGCCGGTTCTCTACCTTAAGTGGCAGAGAAAGTCGGCATATGAAAAACAACTCTTCTTCATTTGTACACAATGCCATTTATTACAACTGGTTCTGGCAACCCACATTATTTTTATTTATGTTATTTATAGCCCACCTTTCTCTCTGTAATCTCAAAGTAGATTGTGTGTGTAAAGTGCCGTCAAGTAGCAGCCAATGCGTGGCAACCCAGCATGGTTTTCAAGGCAAGAGACTAACAGGGGTGCTTTGCCATTGCCTTTTTCTGAGTAGTGACCCAGGACTTCCTTGGTGGTCTCCCATCCAAGTACTAACCAGGGCCAACTCTGCTTAACTTTTGAGATCTGATGAGATCAGGTCACCCTGGACCATCCAGCTCAGGGCCAAATTGTATCAACACAATGTAATTTTATTTATGAACACTGGGTTGGATTCAACCACCATTTTGACAGGTGAAAAAAGAAGAGGGCATCTCCTTTGACCTCCCCCCACCAAAGCTATGCTGGCAGTCATGGGACCTGAACTGACAAAAGCCCTGTGGTACCAGAGGTGTGGAAAGGAGGAGAAGTGGGCAAGATTGAGCAAAAAAGGTGGCTGCACCCAAGTCCACCCCATTTTATCCTATGCTAAGGAAGGTTTCAATGACAGAAAGAGTACATAAGAACATAAGAAAAGCCCTGCTGGATCAGACCAAGGCCCATCAAGTCCAGCAGTCTGTTCACACAGTGGCCAACCAGGTGCCTCTAGGAAGCCCACAAACAAGACGACTGCAGCACCATTGCCCTGCCTGTGTTCCACAGCACCTAATATAATGGGCATGCTCCTCTGATCCTGGAAAGTACAGGTATGCATCATGACGAGTATCCATTTTGACTAGTAGCCATGGATAGCCCTATCCTCCATGAGCAAGTCCACTCCCCTCTTAAAGCCATCCAAGTTGGCAGCCATCACCACATCCTGGGGCAGGGAATTCCACTATTTACCTGTGTTGGGTGAAGAAATCTTTCCTTTTATCTATTTTGACTGTCTCAACCTCCAGCTTCAATAACTAGCCCAAAGTTATTCACTTAGCTTTATGGCAGACCTGGGAGGTTGACCCTGGGTCTCCTTGGGCCTAGTTCAGCAGTCCAGCTATTATTCATTGTCTTATTCCATGACACTTCTGAGACCACCAGGGCGGTAAATATCCTTAGGCATCCAGCTGCCAGGGCACCTATGCAGGCACTTATAAATATGAGTAGTTATTATTTATCATTCAGCAAAACTGACACTGGATAAAGCTGATGCTGTTCCAAAACAAATAAATAAGAGCCTTAGAATTTGAATTTTCCTATTTCATCATCGGCTTTCCTAATGACTGAATAAATAGATGGATTTGGGGTGGGATACGTTATTTCCAGCTTTGCAGAGGAAACAAAAAAAAAACATTTGGTGGGAGCAAACAACAGAATGATGAAAGGTTCTGCATTTAGTAACCTCCAATATTTTAATTTTGAAAATAGGGACACATTGGTAACACATTTACAATGCAATTCTAAGCACAGTTACAACCTTCACTGGCTTCAATTGGCTTAGAAGAACATTGCTTCAGATGGCGCTGTTATTGACTTAAAGATATCCCTCTTATTATACAATATTTAGGACCCAGTTCCTTCTGCCCTCTTCACTGATTCGGCGACAGCAAAGTGTTAGTAACTCCAAAGACACCAGCTGTGGTGGAGTTCAAATGTCAGTGCTAATGTCTGAGAGTTCTGTGTGTGGTTAACTCCTAGCCAAAGAAATTCAACCACAACTTTTGCAGAGGACAGCTTGATCTCAGCAGAGAAGCAGTGCTCCCTACCAATCAGATTCAGGACAAAACAAACTGAACCAGACATTAATCCCAGGAGTGTCTGGTACCGATCTACTTTTTTAAAAAAACGCAGGGTGAGAAGGGTAAAGCTCATAAAGTGACAGGAGATCTCCACCTGCCAGATCTTCAACAGCTATATTAACTGTATAGCCAGCATGGTATAGTGGTTAAGAGCGGGTTTGATTCCCCACTCCTCCACACGAGCGGCGGACTTGAATCTGGTGAACTGGATTGGTTTCCCTACTCCTACACATGAAGCCAGCTGGGTGTCCTTGGGCTAGTCACGGTTCTCTCAGCCCCACCTACCTTACAAGGTGCCTGTTGTGGGGAGAGGAAGGGAAGGCGAGTGTAAGCCGGGTTAGACTCCTTAAAAGGTAGAGAAAATAGGGGTATAAAAACCAACTCCTCTTCCTCCTCCTCTACCAGCTCCACCTCCTCTTCTTCCCTTTCTAGCAGGTAGAGTTTCTGTCTCCAGAATATGATGAACAAGACTAATAGTCTGAGTCTCCATTTATAATAATAAATAACAAACATGTTTACTGTAAGTTAAGTCGTAACAATAAACAAAAGGCTAAAAGAACTTTTTTAAAAATGCACAAATATATCTAAATGTTCCCCTCTTGTATGTTACATGAGGGTCTCCCTGCCTTTCTCTTCCTTTCCATATATGCTACATCTCTAGATAATAAGCCATCAGTTAGGTAAAGCCTCTAAAAAAAAGGGCAGAGCCTTTGCCAAGCAAACCCAGAATCCCTGCCCCAAATATATTAGAAAGCAGGTATGACGCACCCCCCTTCCAACCACTTCAATATCCCACTCACTCAGCCCGGCCGTATATGCTGAGGGGTAAAGGCGTTGGCCTGAGTATATTTGTGAGGATAATTATTTTCCTTCTTCTCCTCCAGTCCCACACCCGTATTTACCTCCGTGAGAAATAGGAGACAAGAGGCTTTTCAACTTAAACAGAGAAAACAGGGAAGTTTATTAAAGAGAACTCACAGAATATTGTCGAAGGCTTTCATGGTCAGAGTTCATTGGTAGGTTATCCGGGCTGTGTAACCGTGGTCTTGGAATTTTCTTTCCTGACGTTCCGCCAGCAGCTGTGGCAGGCATCTTCAGAGGAGGAACACTGAAGGACAGTGTCTCTCAGTGTCAAGTGTGTAGGAAGAGTAATATATAGTCAGAAAGGGGTTGGGTTTGAGCTGAATCATTGTCCTGCAAAAAGTATCAAAGGTAATGTGCTAATCATTGTCCTGTAAGTATCAAGATAATGTGCTAATGAGGGTGTGGTATGTTAATATGGAACCATTGTATCCTGAAGTGATCTGTTAATGTGTGAAATCCAAAGCTAATCTGCATGGCTATTGTGGACTGTAGTCTTTCAGTGTCTCTCAGTGTCAAGTGAAAACCTCCAGACTAACAAAGACTACAGTCCACAATAGCCATGCAGATTAGCTTTGGATTTCACACATTAACAGATCACTTCAGGATACAATGGTTCCATATTAACACACCACACCCTCATTAGAACATTATCTTGATACTTTCAGGACAATGGTTGGCACATTACCTTTGATACTTTTTGCAGGACAATGATTCAGCTCAAACCCAACCCCTTTCTGACTATATATTACTCTTCCTACACACTTGACACTGAGAGACACTGTCCTTCAGTGTTACTCCTCTGAAGATGCCGGCCACAGCTGCTGGCGAAACGCCAGGAAAGAAAATTCCAAGACCACGGTCACACAGCCCGGATAACCTACAAGAACCAAAGAACTCACAGAGATTGGTTTGTAAGAAAAGACAGAATATTTGAAGGGAAAACTCAAGTCAGATTTATATACACGATTTCTAATCCCTTATTTATACTTTATATTTTGTATTAATTTTATATTAGGTTTTGATTTAATAATGTTAGATAAGATAAGAACAGGTTAATTAAAATAATATTGGGATTAGCTCTGTTAGCAAAAGTTTATACAATTCATTTTTAGATGGAAGAGGGAGAGGGAGAAGTCATTTTATTGCTAAATTAGTGATACTACTTGTTTTTTATTATTATTACTATTATTTTTAGTATTGGATACCATTTCTGTTGATATGTTAAATGAAGAAAATAAAAAAAATATTATAAAAAAAGATTTATATACACAAGATTGCTTCAGAGAAATAGCTGAGATGTTCCCTTTACTCAAGTTACTTTCAGTTCTCAGTTCTCAAGCTTGGTTCTATCTCTCAGAACTATTATACACATTCAGCTTCAGCTCTATCCCTTAGAACTACTATTCAGACGTTTAGACTATCTCTCTGTCATTCAGCTTCATACTCTCAGCTCTGTCCCCAGCCTAGCTCTCTCTCTCTCTGTCTACCCCACCTAAGTGGCTGTAAACCTCCACACCTTCATGCTACTGGAATAGCTCCACCTCAGAGACTAATTCCCCTCCTAGTGACTTGAGAACGGGTCCTCTCGAACCCAGCTCTCACTCCTGTCACTCCCACAGGTCATGTGTGTCAATAGCTCTGGCTTTCACTGAACCCCTCAGGTTCACAGAGTACAGTCTGGCTTCTTCTTCGTCTCTTCACTCAGCTCTGAATCTAACACAGCCTCCTCTCAGGCTGGTCTCAAGCTTCCACTACTTTCTCAGCCTCCTCTCAGGCTGGTTCCACGCTTCGAATCCTATCACTGCCCTCCTTTGTTTTTTATAAATTTTTATTAATTTTTGTAAGATAAACATAAAAAATGAAAAACAAAAATACAAAAATACAAAAAGAGCACTTATACTACAGTTTTGCATCATCTGTTATAATATTATAGAATAAACATTGCCCAAATACCCACCACCCACCTTAAATGTGTATCCCACCACCTATGGACTTCCGGAGAAGTATCCTGACAGTATTTAAAATTACCTTATCCTGTTATTATATAAACAACATTACACTCTATCTATAATTCATTAACTATACTTGTAAAATTCATTTTTGCCAGTTCATCCCAAAATGCGATGGCCTTTAACCAAGTTTTTTTAAACTCTTCCATATCTTTACCATGTAAAGAATCTGTAAGTTTGGCCATCCGCATATACATCCCCAGTTTCTCTCTCCAGTCCTTAATTGAAGGTTTATTTACTTGTTTCCAATTTTCTGCTATTGTAATTCTTGCTGCTGCAAAGCTATATTGGCATATAACTCTATCATATTTATCCATATTCTTTTTAGGAATTCCCAATAAACAAAATGCAGGATCTATCACAGCCCTCCTGTCAGGCTGGGTCCCAAACTTCGAATGCTTCCTCTGCCTCTCTCAGCTCAGAGTGTCAGCTCTCTGGCTCCGGCCACTCTTCGCCTGTCAGCTCTTGCTGCTGGTTAACCCCTTATCCGTCACAGCAGGTCACTATCTTTATACAATGATTGTACTGAAAATAAATATCAAGGTTCTTGTAGGTTATCCGGGCTGTGTGACCGTGGTCTTGGTCTTTTCTTTCCTGACGTTTTGCCAGCAGCTGTGGCAGGCATCTTCAGAGGAGTAACACTGAAGGACAGTGTCTCTCCAATGTCTCTCCAGTGTCTTAGGAAAGAAAATACCAAGACCATGGTCATACAGCCTGGATAACCTACAAGAACCAATGAACTCTGACCGTGAAAGCCTTCGACAAATATCAAGGTATTCATTCATTCATTCATTCATTCATTCATGCTACAATTTTAATTACAGCCCCCAAAGACATTCAGCAATTTCAAAAACAATCTCTACAGCCCTTCTGAAATGGTATGCAAAGGGAATTCAAAATACAATCACATCAACTAACCATACAGCTAATACCTGGAGGAAACTCAGCACATGATCCAGTCAGTCCCGTTGTTGTATACATGGAGTGCATGGCATAAAGGTTTCTCTGTGCACAAACAAACCATGAGGACCTCCTGGAAGGCTGCCATGTGAAAAGAAAAATACCTCTCACCATTGCCTCCTCAACCAAGTGTGCCACTGAGTACCGAGTTGTAGAATGTCAATGGGACCCCCCCCCAATCTTCCACAGCAAGATATCCAGCACTGTGACCTTCAACTGACTCACGTGCATAAACTACTTGAGGTCAGATCTCTTAGAAGTCTACAACCAGAGCTCTACAATAGGGTTGCCAGCTCCAGGATGGGAAATACCTGGAGATTTTGGAGGTGGAGCCTGAGGAGGGCAGGGTTTGGGGAGGGGTGTCAATGGGGTATAATGCCATAGAGTCCACCTTCTACAGTGGCCGTTTTCTCCAGGTGAACTGATCTCTGTCACCTGGAGATCAACTGTAATATCAGGAGATCTCCAGCCACCCCCTGGAGGTTGGCAACCCTACTCTACAATAATACATGTGCTAGCAGTAAAACGGTGTGGCGGGTGGGGTGGAGAAGTTTGCCTGAGAAGTCCCTAGAGCTCTTATCAGGTTCTTGACTTTATAAGGACTGGGGAGTTGGGAAAAAAGGAGGAAAGACTTGGCTAGATTGGCACTTCCATGCTGTCTGGCCAGAAAGTGTCGGATCCAGGGTAGCCCAAATGTGCCCCATTATTCTGTGCATCATGCCTCCCCTGATGGACCCACCCACACAACCGGGCCCCTGCACACAATATTGTTTATTGCTAACAAGAGCTGAGGCGGAACTTGGAACCAAGCTGAACTCTGACTCCAAAAAGCAACCGTTAAAGTGCAATATGAGGACAAATTAAATGCCCAAAGGGAAGAAAATGAAAAATTGGAGCAATTTCTATCCTCAACAGCAGTATCCTTATATCTCTGCTCAGGCTTAAGGGTAGTAAACTGAATTGAGACCTCTCCAAGATGGAGAGAATTCTAAACACACTGAGGGGGGGAAATGGCGATGTAAAATTAAAGTATGCCTACCTTCTTTAATGGATACTCTGTTAACAAAGCAAATGCTAAAACATTTTATCCTGTCCTTGGTGAATCCGAAATGTGGTGTTTAATTAACAAAACAGTGGAATGAGTTGCCTAAAGAAACCATTATTCTTTGTGCTATTTGATTATTCCAAGATTGGCTCCATTTTGCATTCTCCTTTGCTTCCTGGCATTTAATTTATCCTAACTTTTAAATGCACTTAATGGAGTTTTTACGATTTAAACAGAAGGGTTACAGTCTTTACCCAGTTAAAAGGGGGGGGGGATAAGACTATTCAAGGATGTTGGAGGGAGGGTAAAAATCCTCTGAAGGCAACAAAACTAATTATATGAAAAGAGAAAATTCAAGCTGTTCCGTGTAGTCTTTTTTGGTGTGGGAAAAATCATGTTTCTCCTTTGAATATATTTTATGGGTTGGACTCTGCAAGTCTATTCCACTTGCAGTGGCCCTTTCCCCCACCAACAGGGGCAGAACAGATCTACAGGATCCTATCTGACACCATTCCCATTACAAATGCACATTTTAAATTGGCACTGGGGAACTCTTTGGAAAGGCTGACATACCAGCTAACTTTTATCCTAGGCTTCTTCCAAACAACTCAAGTTGGCATACTTAGTTCTTGCTTCCTTCATTTTTGTCTTCACAACAACCCTGGTACGTAGGCTTGATTAAAAGCCTCCTAAGGTCACTTTGTGAGTTCCATGGCTGAGTGGGGATTTGAACCCGGATCTCCCTAATCATAGCCCTGCACATTAACCACTCTACCAATGATTTAACCATTCAAATGAGTATGATAGTGCATAATGCCCTTGCATTAATCTATGGTAAATCCTCATCTGTAGGATTATGTACAGTTCTGGATGTTATATCTTAAAAAGGATACTGAAGAGCTGGAAAAAAACACACAAAGGTGGCTAAAACAAAGATGGCTAAGGGGTTGGACCAACTTTCCTATGAGGAAAGGCTGAAGAGTCTGGAACTTTTCAGTTCGGAAAAGAAAGACAACTAAAGGGGGAAATGAGAGCCAACGTGGTGTAATGGTTAAGGTGTCTGACTAGGACCTGGGAAACCCAGGTTCAAATCCCCACTCACACCATGGAAGCTTGCTGGGTGGCCTTGGGCCAGTCACATACTCTCAGCCCTGACCCTGGCAAGTATTTGGGTGGGAAACCTCCAAGGTGATGCGGAGGCAGGCAATGGCAAACCACCTCTGAATTTCTCTTGGTTTGAAAACCCAAGCACGGGTCACCACAAGTCAGCTGTGACTTGACGGCAAAAAAAGGGGGGATGAGAGAAGTTTCCAGGCATACCTTGTTTTATTTTGCTTTGCTTTTTTGCACATCACAGATACTGCATATTCGAGCAAGTTTAACGGTGCCATTTTCCAACGTCATGTACTCACTTCATGCCTCTGTGTCACATTTTGGTAATTCTCACAATATTTCAAACCTTTCATTATTATTATAGTACATTTTTTTAGACATAATGCTATTGCACACAATATACTATAATATAGTGTAACTTTTATATGCACTGGGAAACAAAAAAAATTGTGTGACTCGCTTTATTGTGATAGTCACTTTATTGCAGTGGTCTGGAACCGAACCCACAATATATCTGAGGTATGCTTTTATAAAATTATGCATGGGGTGGAGAAAGGAATAGAAAGACCTTCCTCCTCTTTCCTCATAATTAGCACTCAGGGCACCCAATTAAGTTGATGGGCAATTGATTCAGGACAGACAAAAGGATACATCTTTATTCAACAAGTAATTAAACTGTGGAATTCGGTGTCAGTGGCCCTAATGACGGCCACGAGTGTAGATGGTTTTAAAAGGGGGCTGGACAGATTCATGGAGCAGATGTCCATCAGCGGCTTCTAGCCATGGTGAGTGTTAAGGGAACCTCCACATTCAGAGGCAGTAAACCTCAGAACATCAGTTCCAGGAGGCAGTGCCAGGGGAGGCATGGGCCCTCCAGAACATCTGGTTGGTCACTGTGTGAAACAGGATACTGGAATGGATGGACCACGGGTCTGATCCAGCAGGTCAATTCCTATGATACATTACCGGTTAAAGTGGAAACTTGGGCAGAATGTATCTGCCATGTGCAAGACAGATGGATTAAATTATAATGGAGAGAGAACTGAGAGAGCCTTTTAATTATAGACAGGGTTTGTGATATGCACACGTTTCCCTTTGCATTAATCTTAATTCCCATTTCATCCGTCAATTTTAAAGCAGGTGAAAGTTTAATACAAGGACACTCACAAATGGCTCCAATCTTGCACGGATTATACAAATCTCATCTAATTCTACCCAGTGTGAAAACTGGATCTAATATGTTCCTTTCTCTGATTTAAACACAATTCTGTGTGTGTGTATATAAAAGTAACACTGGACTCTTCCATTCCTTAGATCAGATCAAATTACATCTGGCCGCCAATCCCAGCATCAATGGTACAGGATGAAAGCCATCAAGGGATATCTGTTATCTGTGACTGGGCAGCTCAAAAAACAATTGTCACTCAACATTCTCCACTCAGCCTTGTTTTAAGGTATTAGACACCCAAAAGTTCAAGAATGTCTCAGGCATGTAAGCTTAAAACATTCTTAACAGAAGGGGCAAAAGAAAGTACCCTATATCAGAGTGTACTTATTTCAAAAACTGAAAAAGTATATTTGGCAGAAAAGATACTTCGAAGCGTCTGAAATAACCTAAAGTGGGGGTCTCACAATTGCTGGCTCATCAGCACTGGGCCTAAGCGTGGAAGAAGTATGTGTTGTGTACGCTCCCCTCCTGTGATGAGGAATGTTCAGAAAACACCATCCCCAGTCACGGGGATGAAGCATACATGCACATGCTTCTTCCACATGCAAGGACAGTGCTGACAAGCTGATGATCGTGCAGAGATGCAGGGCAGGGCCAAAGGGATTGGTTCAACATAATGTGTGTGTGTGTAAAGTGCCGTCAAGTCGATTCCAACTCATGGCGACCCTATGAATTAATGTCCTCCAAAACATCCTATCTTTGACAGCCTTGCTCAGATCTTGCAAATTGAGCGCTGTGGCTTCCTTTATTGAGTCAATCCATCTCTTGTTGGGTCTTCCTCTTTTCCTGCTGCCCTCAACTTTTCCTAGCATGACTGTCTTTTCTAGTGACTCTTGCCTTCTCATAATGTGACCAAAATACGATAGCCTCAACATAATACCCTGCAAGAAATTTTGTTAGTCTTTAAGGTGCTACTGGACTCTTGCTCTTTTCCACGGGGCAGTGGGGCTTAGAATGCAGAACAAATTTAGAAGAGGTTCTGGAGTCCCAAAAAAGTTAGAGGAATGCCAATCTAGGCATTCAAATGAGTTAACCACAGAGACCTTGACTAATCAAAGTAGAACACTTGTCTAGGATGTACCAGACAAGCGCAGGACAGATGGATAATGGATTAGAACAGAAGCCAGACAACACTTTAAACTGTCTGATATTGGGCAAGTTGGGGCTGCCAGACAGCAAAAAAAGCCCGATCCATCACCACTCTGCTTTTAGCACACTGTGCGCAGACTCTGCCTGTGGGGCCTGCAAACCTGAAATAGTTTTTCATTGTGCAAAGGAACTTCCTTGATCAATGAAGTCTGCAGCAGTCAAGAGGAAGTAATGAATGAATGAATGAATGAATGAATGAATGAATGAATGAATGAAGGAAGGAAGGCAGGCAGGCAGGCAGGCAGGCAGGCAGACAGACAGACAGACAGACAGACAGACAGAAAGAAAGAAAGAAAGAAAGAAAGAAAGAAAGAAAGAAAGAAAGAAAGAAAGAAAGAAAGAAAGAAAGAAAAAGAAAGAGATCTTTTGGCAATAGAGAGTTCAGGTTTTTAAATCATTTGGCAAAGGTTTGGGTAGAGGAAAGCAAACCTAAGGCTAAATAGTGAAGGTGGAGTATATAAAACCTGGTTGCATTGGTCTGTGAAGATTCAATTTGTGAAGGTACACCATTGATTTTTTCCCATTTGTTCTGCATTTTGATTCTGAAAGCTGGCTTTGCCCATTTCTTATTAAACAAACTTGTTGTAAATAAAAAAAAAAGAAAGAAATGAAGGAAGGAAGGAAGACAAAAAGACAGGGAAGGGAAGGGAAGGGAAGGGAAGGGAAGGGAAGGGAAGGGAAGGGAAGGGAAGGGAAGGGAAGGGAAGGGAAGAAAGAAAGAAAGAAAGAAAGAAAGAAAGAAAGAAAGAAAGAAAGAAAGAAAGAAAGAAAGAAAGAAAGAAAGAAAGATGGAATACCTTCCCTCTTTCTAGCAGCACAGACAGCTAGCTGTACTTCACAGGGAATAAATCAGGCTGAAAGGGCAGGGGAGCTCACTAACAAATTAGACAGTGCTAGCCCTGTAAACTCATCTTTGCCCCGCAGGAAGGCCTGCTGCGAGCCGATAAGCTAACCCGGAGTTTGTTATCACAAGCTATCCTTAGTCCCACCTCATAAAAATTTGACACAGCTGGAGGTGAACTAATTGAGACAGCAGAGATAGTGGCGGAAAAGGGAGTTTGAAATGTAATTAAAAAGTGATCAGAAAAAGGGAGGGGGGGTCCCCCAGAAGAAAGAGCGCTCAGAGCTGGGAGAACTGCCGGAGGGCTGAGCGGCAGTTCCAAAACTGACCTTTCATCGGAATGAGCAAGTGCATATCAAAGTGGAAGTAAAAGACCCTTAAAGACTTCTGACGGGAAAAAGTCCACACAATCATCCGTCTGGGGATATTTAAAAAGGGAAGATGGCAATCTGGGTTCCCAATGCTGCCAGCGGGTGAGAGCATTTAGGACTGACTCGACAACCAGCTTTATAGGTTGGGGGCTTGACAGCATTTCATCCACAGGGAACCTCTGTTGCCTGCCGAGGCATACTGGAACCCCCAGCCAAGAAAGAACCATGTGAGAGGCAAAGAAAGCCCCTCTTCACAAAACACACAACTAACTTCAGGAATTTGCCCTCACACAATGTGATAACTGCCGCTACCTAGGAGGATTTTAACAGGGATTAGACAAATTCATGGCTGGAAGCCCTGATAGCTAAATGGAACCTCCCTGTTCAGAGGCAGTATACCTCTAAATACCAATTCCCAGAGGCAAGCGGCAGGAAGGGTGTGTGTGAAAAAGTTGTTGCCTTCTTGTAGCATATTGGGTAAGACACCAAGAGGTGAATCAGAAAATCCCAGGTTTGAACCTCAGTTCTGCCATGAAGCTACTTACTTACCTCATTTATACTCTGCCTTTCACCCCAACGGGCACCCGAAGTGGCTTACATCATTCTCCTGTCCTCTATTTTATCCTCACAACAATTCTGTGAGGTAGGTTAGTTGAGCTCCCAGGGAGCTTCCATGGCAGAGTGGGGATTCGAACCTGGGTCTCCCAGATCCTAGTCTGATACTGTAACCACTATACCAAACAGACCTACTCGGTGGCCTAAGGGCAAACCACATTATCTCTTACCCCTCAACCTCTCATTTGCTCTAAGACAATAATAATACTGACCTACCTTACAAGATCGTTGTAATGGTTACTGACCTGAAGTATGTGAAGCCCTCTGAATTCTATGAAAACAAATTCTATGCTATGCAATAGCAAAAGCCAGGTATTGTTATTGTGCCTTGCTAGTAGTAGTAGTAGTAGTAGTAGTACAAGAAGAAGAAGAAGAGGAGTAGGAGTAGGAGTTGGTTTTTATATGCTGACTTTCTCTACCACTTAAGGAAGAATCAAACTGGCCTACAATCCCCTTCCCCTCCCCACAACAGACACCCTGTGAGGTAGGTGGGGCAGAGAGAGCTCTAAGAGAGCTGTGACTAGCTCAAGGTCACCCAGCTGGCTCCACCAGAGTAAGGAAACCAATCCAGTTCACCAGATTAGCCTCTGCCACTCAAGTGGACAAGTGGGGAATCAAACCCAGTTCTCCAGATCAGACTCCACCGCTCCAAACCACCGCTCTTAACCACTACACCACGCTGGCTTCTTGGAAGCATCTGCCACTAAGCTTAATGGCTGACCTTGGCCCAGTCACTATATCTTGGCGTAAGCTACCTCAAAGTGTTGATGTGAGTATAAAACGAAGAGGAAGAAAATAACATATGCCACCCTGACCTCGCTTAAGGAAAGTTCAGGTTCAGGTTTATTGCAAATGGCCAAAGTCCATTACAAGAACTGATATAACAATAATTGATAAAAGTTACATTTTGGTAACAGATTAAAACTCAAAAAGAATAATGCTGTAACCCGCCAGAACTTGTCAATGTTGGTGCTTGCCAGTTTATACCATAGTCTGCCTCTGTCTTCTTGTAGCATATTGTCCCTCTCTCATAATACTAGAACGCAGGGTCATCTGCTGAAGCTGGAGGGTGAGAAATTCAAAACTAATAAATAGAAGTATTTCTTTACACAATGCATAGTTAAACTGTGGATCTCCCTGCTCCAGGATGTGGTGATGGCTGCCAAATTGGAAGGCTTTAAGAGGGGAGTGGACATTTTAATGGAGGAAAGGGCTCCTAGTCAAATGGCTACTAGTCAAAATCGATACTAGTCACGATGCAGGCCTATTCTCTCCAGGATCAGAGGAGCATGCTATTGATATTAGGTGCTGTGGAACACAGGCAGGACAATGCTGCTGCAGTCATCTTGCTTGTGGGCTTCCTAGAGCCACCTGGTTGACCACTGTGTGAACAGACTGCTGGACTTGATGGACCTTGGTCTGATCCAGTATGGCCTTTCTTATGTTCTTATGTCAACTGAGTCAAAGGCAGAAACAAGATCAACAAAAACCTCACAGGGGTGTTTAGTAGGAAGGATTCGATAAAAAGATCTGGCAGTCCATCGTTGGAAGGGGGAAACTGGACCAAATGAACCCCTGAGCCGATTCTGCAGGAAACATTCTTTTACAAAGCTGCATACCATCTCAGGATTTCAGCCCTCTCCTCTTGAGTTAGGAGAGACAGACTTGGCGGATGCAAGTTCTCAGTTGCATGTTAGCAATCTCTTTCAAACCCGCTGCAACAAGTGTAAGAGTGCCTTCAATTCATGCGGACGAAACATCATTTTTTACATCCTGCAACAGCCATTTTGTCTTTTAAAAAGCGCTATAAAATTTGATCTATAAAAGTTAGATTTGGTTCTGTGAATGGAATTGTCTTTGCTATCTTATCTGGCACATTTGCAATACAGGTTGGCTGGAAAGAGGAAGACGTTACAGCCACAAAGTTATGAATTTTCGCAAGCGTACCAAGCAATCCTGAACATGAAATGAATGCATCAAACGGCTAGATTATTTTTATATTGAATTGTGAGCTTCTTTTCAAATACTGAGATTGATCTCCATTTATCAATGGCATTGTTTTTATTGTTGCTTTTTTATTTATGGCTCCTATTAATCTTGATAATGTAGCATTTGTACAAAGGATCTACATTATTTACTCTTCTTTTCCTTTGGAGGATTTATTATGCATTAAAAATGAAAGATATTTTACTCCCTGAAATACCTCTGAATCCGTCATAAAATTATATTGAGATATGCATATCTGTTTGTTAGCAATATTGCTCCATTCAATCAACAAGTCTAAACATATCCATTTTCCCATTACCACTGTCAATGTGGCACCAGAGATTAACGGGCAGATGGCTTCTAATCCATACAAAGCTCTGAGAAACTTTAATAAACTACAAGGCTGAAGGCACAACACTATTATTTTCAAGACACCCCAGTGTTCATTGTACCAAATTGTAATATTCCTTAATGTGACAGTTCCCCAAAGTGAAAGATGGAGCCAATGAAACATATTCTTACTGACTACCTGATGACATACTGAAGTCCATATATGTGTCCTTATTTATTCATTTACAGCACAATCTTAAGGAGGGGGGTGAATGGGCTTACGGAGCTGACTGACCCTTAAACCAGTGGATCTCTGAGTTACGCCGGTGCAGCAACCTAGCGCCGCTGTACCGCTCTTGTGAGTTGGCACTGCTGGGCAGCTGCTGCGCATTGGCACAACTTAGGCGCAGGGCTATGCGCTGGTGCAGTTGTAGACGGACTGCATGGTGTGGCCAGAGTTAGTCTGCTCCCTAACGCCTTTCAGCCCGGGAGTGCCCCTGGACTGAGGCGCAAAGTTGCGCCCAGAAAAAAGGTGACACAGAGATTAGGCGGCAAAAAGAGTGCCCCCACTGCTGCAGCCATGTCCATGAGGCCTCAAGCAGCTCTGGATGCAGACTAAGGGAGTGACCAATTACCTCCCTCCCCTGTGGTGACCAAGCACCCTCATCAGCACCCAATCACGTCCCCTCAGCCCTACAAAAACCCCAGCCAGGATGGCCCCACAACTCATGAGGTAGGGTGCATTGCACAGGGCCCTGTCTGAAAGCTCCCTGCCATCATGATGATGATGATGATGATGATGATGATGATGATGAAGAAGAAGAAGAAGAAGAAGAAGAAGAAGAAGAAGAGTTGGTTTTTATATGCCAACTTTCTCTCCCACTTAAGGCAGAATCAAACCGGCTTACAATCACCTTCCCTTCCCCTCCCCCCAACAGACACCCTGTGAGGTAAGTGGGGCTGAGAGAGCTCTAAGAGAGCTGTGACTAGCCCAAGGTCATCCAGCTGGCTTCGTGTGTAGGAGCGGGGAAACAAATCCAGTTCACCAGATTAGCGTCTGCCATTCATGCGGAGGAGTGGGGGATCAAACCCGGTTCTTCAGATCAGAATCCACCGCTCCAAACCACCGCTCTTAACCACCACACCATGCTGGCTCTAGACTGGATAACCACATAGTCCTTGAACTCATGCCCTTGCAGGAGCACATTCCCTTGGAGAGGGTGCCAAGGTGGACAGTTGGTTTGGTCATGAGCACCAGATGGGCAAGGATGTTTTGGATAGTGCCCCCCCTCCATTCCACAGTGTGCCCTGGCTGCAAAAGAAGTCAACTGTATGTAGCCTGCTGCCCTTCTTGGTCCTCCCTCCTGCAGGAAAGCCACCCCAGGAGAGTTACTGTTGGGAATTGGACGACGAGTTTTGTCTGGAGCAGGAATGCTAGTTAAATGTATTTATTTATTTGCACGATCTCAGGGAACAGTGCTGCAGCACATAGTCAGCGTTATTTGATCCGTTGGTCGTGTGACATTCTGCTGCGTTTTGAGGGGCTGCAGTTAAACTGCTGTTTTAAGTGGTTGAGACAGACTGGCTATGAAAGAGGACATATTCCTCAAACTATAAGTGACCTGACAGCTTTTATTATGTATCCCATGTTTACCCTCCCTATAATAAGTAAACGTTTGTTCAGTTAAAAGAAAGCTACAAGTCCAGAGTCCTTTATTTTGTGTGTGTGTGCAATAATCCACAAGATCACGATCTATTTAGAATTCAAACTCAACAGCTACACCCATTTCCTCTGAGGTTACATGGAGGTGGATTTTGGGTGAAAACGCATGGTCGCTTTAGCCTCCTTTATTCCCTGTTTCATATTCCCTATTACTATGTATGGGTGTGAAAGCTGGACAGTGAAGAAAGCTGATAGGAAGAAAATAGATTCCTTTGAAATGTGGTGTTGGAGGAGAGGGTTACGGATACCGTGGACTGCCAAAAAACAACAACAATGGGTTATAGATCAAATCAAGCCTGAATTGACCCATAAAAGCTAAAATGATTAAACTGAGGCTATCGTATTTTGGTCACGTGATGAGACGACAAGAGTCACTGGAAGAGACAGTCATGCTAGGAAAAGTTGAGGGCAGCAGGAAAAGAGGAAGACCCAACAAGAGATGGATTGACTCAATAAAGGAAGCCACAGCCTTCAATTTGCAAAATCTGAACAAGGCTGTCAAAGATAGGACATTTTGGAGGACTTTCATTCATAGGGTCTCCATGAGTCGGAAGCGACTTGACGGCACTTAACACACACACACATTCCCTGTTTCAGCCAGGATTGAACGCATACAGTTCAGGGGCTGAGAACGATGGACTCCTTGGTCTGTTCTAGAAGATGTATGACATTTACCAGCATAAGAACATAAGAAAGGCCCTGATGGATCAGACCAAGGCCCATCAAGTCCAGCAGTCTGTTCACACAGTGGCCAACCAGGTGCCTTTAGGAAGCCCACAAGCAAGACAACTGCAGCAGCACCATCCTGCCTGTGTTCCACCACACCTAATATAATAGGCATGCTCCTCTGATCCTGGAGAGAATCAACCATTTTCAGCACTTCAAGTGAGACAGTCAGATGTTATTCTTCACACATAGGAAGATCTTAAAATATTGACTCTTCCAGACTGGGTGGGGGGGATGAAAAAGTGTTCCTGTTTTAAACAGCATTCCTAGAAATGCAAATTCAGTAAATTGTAATGATCCGTCATTTACTGGTAAGTTAATTTCTTAATGTCTTCAATTTATCCTCACCAGGTTTTTTCCCTAATTATAAGGTTGAGAAGCCAGATTGTCTCTCTTTTCACAGATGGATTGGAGAAAATTACATTGTGTGGTGCTTCCCAAGACACAGATAAATAAAAGTAAACAACGATGATTAGAAAAAGCCTAATTCTGACAGCCTCCGTTTTCAAAAATAGAAATATACTGCCCCCGATGTTTTGATAACCCTTTCAAGCCAGTCAAGTTACCACCAAGAGTATGAACATCTTGAACCATCAGTGAGCCAGTGAGGTGTAGTGGTTAAAAGCGGTGGTTTGGAGCAGTGGACTCTGATCTGGAGAACCGGGGTTTGATTCCCCACTCCTCCACATGAGCGGCGGAGGCTAATCTGGTGAACCCAGAAAAGAGCAAGAGTCCAGTAGCACCTTAAAGACTAACAAAAATATTTTCTGGCAGGGTATGAGCTTTCGTGAGCCACAGCTCACTTCTTCAGATACATAGGACCTACATCGACCAGACTATGTGGGTCCATGGCTGCTGGAGTGGAGATACGTTATTTCTTTAGGATCTTTGCAGCTCAGTCTTAAGCAGAGTCCATGGACATAGAAGGCTACAACTCTGCTTAAGACTGGCTGGAGGGATTTCTATCTATTTACAGTACCCATTACATAAGGAGCTAGCGTGGTGTAGTGGTTAAGAGCGGTGGACCCTAATCTGGAGAACCGGGTTCAATTCCCTACTCCTCTACATGAAACCTGCTGGGTGACCTTGGGCCAGTCACAGTTCTCTCCGAACTCTCTCAGTCCATGCCGAGGCAGGCAATAGCAAACTACCTCTGAATGACTCTTGCCTTGAAAACCCTACAGGATCACAAGAAGTCAATGAAGCCTTGACCGCATGCACACGCACGCACGCACACACACACACACACACAACAGAATACCCATGAGAATCAGAAGACCAACCACCCCTCCTCTTACAACCTTTTGAAGTACAACCATTACCAGAACAAATCCACAAGATTCCACCCAAAATATACGAGGGAGCGGTAAAACAAATGTGCTCATACAGATAATATCAACACAGATAATGATAATATATTGAGAACCTAAACTGGAATATACCGTAGTTTATTCCAATATTTTACCATCTTCAACCCAGTTTGGGGATTGAAAGATTTTATTCTTCTCTACTGGTTTGAGCCTGTCTGATCATTTCCCCCCAATTCCTGCTACAATACAATTTCTTCCTCATAAACTCTTTCTGATCTGGCACAATATTTAATCTCCAATGTCTCACATATACCATATTGGCTGCCGTTAAAAGACACATAACAAAGGGTTTGTCCTTCAAGCAAAGGTCAGATAACATACTGAGTAATATAACTTTCATATTCTTGCTAACTCTCAATGCTGCAATTTCATCTATGTAATCTATTTACAACATCCAAATGATCTGCAACCTTCAAACTAACCCAACACGGATGCACAAATTATTCCTCTGTAGAGTTACACTTTTAACAACGAAACCTATCCATTTTGCAGTGCAATCCTATGCAGAGTTAACCCAGTCTAAACCCACTGAAGTCAATAATCTTAGATGGAAATAACCCTGCACAGGATTGCATTTATTCACCTTTTTATTGGGTCAGTTAGCAACTATGGATTATTTTTACATTGGGACAAAGGGAAATTTATGCAATATATTATTTAAATTGTTTAGTGACATAAATTTTATCAGAAAATTTCTGATCTTAACAGTACTGGAACACCCCACCCTAACTTCATCAGACTTAGTATTACTACTAATAAAATCTCTAATGTTATAACAAGTTTGGTGAATCCACTCTGAAAACTCCATAAAATGATCTGGATTATATTTCCTTTGAAAAAGAAATGCTTTCAGTATAGAGGCAACAGGACTTACCTTATCTTTACATTTTCACCTATTCTGCAAAATAGGATCCCCCAAAGAACACAATCAGAGGAAACTGATATTCCTTCTTGTAATAAATAAATCCAGTGATTGTTTGGTTCATGCAGAAATCATCCTTTGGGATATGTTAAAATCACAGTTTCATGCATTACTATGACATTTGCTATCACTACACCCCTCTGAAATCTCTTATTTTATAGTATCAAGAAGCTGAATCTGGGCTCATGTCTCACTACAATAATCTTTTGACACCCATTTAATTTGCTCCTAGAGACTTGAAAAGGAATATATCTTAATCATCATCATCATCATCTTAAGAGCCACATTTATGTTTAATTGTTTCTAAGAAAAGATAAGAATAGTCCACATCTTTCAAAATCTGCTTGCATTATATCTACCACACATTGATCTTTTCCTTGATACAGTTTCTGAAGATCTTCTCTCGAGTAAACTCTCTAATATTTTACATCATTTCCCTAGTTCTGTGATTAATTTGCTTCCTTAGAGTCTACTTATAAGGTTTATCGAAATTAAGGTCCAAGGGTACTGATTTTTCTAAATTTACCTTATAACTACATAATATGGAACTACTTTCAACACTCTTCTCAATGAAGCTCTAGTAGCTTCCAAGAACGTACATAAATGACTTCAAATTGCAACCAACTTGTGGCAACCCCAGCAAGGGGCTTTCATGGCAAGTGTGAAGCAGAGGTGGTTTGCCATTGTCTCTCTTTGCAGAGTGTTCCTTGGTGGTCTCCCATCCAAGTACCAACCCTGCTTAGTTTCTGAGTTCAGATGAAATTGGACTATAATCACGCTGCCTTCTTTCCTATATCTTTTCTACCTACACTAATATCACTTACATTGTGAGTTCGTCTAATCTTTATAGGCAGTGGTATGACTACTAGCAGAAATGTTACTGGTGTAAGAGAAGGCCTTTAACCAGGTAGAACGGAGAATCAGGTAGAAGCATAATATAGGTTCTGGGAAAATTTCAATTAGAGAAATTTTATAAATTGAATAAAGGTAACTTAGAAAGACCTGAAAGCTCAAAATGAATTGCAGTTCCTTAGAATAATTAACAGTTAAAGCTAATATAGGAATCAAAATCCCAGTAAATTCTTTTATTTTATGTATTATTTTTCTTCTTTTATACCCCACCTTTCTCCTCAAAGGGAACCCAAAGCAGCTTTCTCCACTTAATCCTTACAACTGCCACCACATGAGTAGGGTTGCCAACCTCCAGGTGGTTACTGGAAAATCACAGGCACTTATGGCAGAAAACAGACACAATAGTGCAATTATTCAAACTGTGTATTATGCACAAGCACAAACAGTAACATATACCAAAGCACAAAAATACATATACTTATCACGATATCTCACATTATCATAACTCACAAAAAATGAACTACATAGAGTCCTTAATATGTTGTAACAACAATCCGTAGGACTACAAAGGTCCTTGAAGCTGAGTGATGAAAGCCAAAAGACTCAGGGTCCTTGAAGCTAGATGGTGAAAGCCAAAATAGGTCTCCGGTAAGTTCCTATTTCGCATTTTCATCATTGGCAATCCACGTAATATTTCTTCAGAACATATGTTCTGCAAAAATGTTAAGTGCTCATAAATATAACAAAAAATTCCAAGGAGTTACACAAGCACAAAACTTACAATGTATAAGAAAAGAGTTTTTAAATACCCAAATCCCAGGCACATAGCCTCTTTCTACAGATGGATGGCGAATCTGCGTCATCTAAACATTGTAACCACTATTCCTGATTTATAGGGAACCCATCTAATCGTATACAGCTGAAGCCGTCTTTCCAATTAACAGACACAGGCGAGAATCAATTAAGATTTGTAAATACATATGTTAACATCAATAAATAATTAAAAGTATTGATCCAGATGTTATACAAATGAATTCAGTCCCAAACATACATACAAAAAATTCTATGTCCAATGTTCTATCTCCAAAAATCTATCATAAAAAACTGGATAAATCAAAACTGGTATTTAATCCATTTGGCGCTAGAGTATTAAATAAATAAATAAATCTACTTTCCTGCTGTGATGATTACCTATCAATGTCTTGATGATGGTATGGCTTACCCTGATACTGCCAGACCACGAAAAACTGCATTTCGTGGTCTGCATGTTTAGCCCGAATGTAGTGTAGACCGACTAATTCATTCCGATACAGGGAAACCAGCTCGGACTTCACAAACTGCTGGACACTTCCGGTGCGGGGAATGCATCGCTTGCGCGCAGGCGCTACCCGTTAAAAAATTTGTGGATACCTGCACAGGTTTTAAATTTACTTTAAAACATTTTTCAAATTGCAACAGCAAGAACGTGATTTATATTATTAGATGACCAAGTGGATTACTTTATACGGGCAAAACGAACGGCAAATTAAACTGAGGATCGGTGAGCACCGATCACGTGTGCAGAAGAGGAATTCAGAAGCACCGTTAACTACACACTACATTCAGGCTAAACAGGCAGACCACGAAATGGCGGCCGAAGATGGTGGGGAGGAGGCACCGCTGCAGCGCCTCCTAAGCTGTTCCACGGCCGCCAGCAGGTCGAAAAAAGCCTTTCAAAGGCTTTATCTTAAAATGGGACATTTCGCCCCATTGAGAAAAGCAGGTGCAGCCTCACTCTTCTTGCTGTCAGTGTACCCGGGGTGAAAGGGGACAGGAGGCTGGCTAACGGCAGCTCCTCCTCCCCAGCTTACCATGGAAATGCCTCCCGGGACACCAGAACACCAGAACACCCCCAGCGCGGGCCTTTACACCAGTGGGATCCTGCTGGTGTCCCGGGGCAGCGCAGCGCCCGGAGACCGGCGTCCAGGCCTCCTCACCAGTGTTGGGACCACTAACGCTGGTGTAAGTAGCCTGGACGCTGGTGTAGGGGGCCCTTATACTGGCTGTCGCCCTCGAAGGTCAGGAATGCGCTGTCATAGTCCCAAGGTACAAGAATCTGAAACAGTTCCAGGCCAGGTCTGTCTTACGGTTCTGTATAGACTAGATCTAGGCAGGTTGCTATGAAGAATTCTGGGGGGCCTCATTCTCTTTTTGAAACTAAGAAAAGGCAATGGGTTCCACCACAAGGTCTTCATAAGGTTATTATGAATAAAGTTATACTCTGGTTCTTGTAGGTTATCCTGGCTGTGTAACCGTGGTCTTGGTATTTTCTTTCCTGACGTTTCACCCGCAGCTCTGGCAGGCATCTTCAGAGGAGTAACACTGAAGGACAGTGTCTCTGAAAGTTATACCCTGTTTACCTAAGAAGACCCTCAGCATATTCCTGAGTGACGTCTTACACTAATGTATATCTGAGAAATTCAGATGATCTGAAAACTCAGAGATTTGGTTGGATTGTGGTATCTCAGACATATCCAATTATTGATAATATTCTATCAACCAACAAAAAATCTGCACAGTTGTCACTGTCATAGATCTAAGGGGTTTAATGGGATCTGAAAAGGCTGTAAAGGACAATTATGAGGAGATTATGAAACAATTAATTTTTAAAAAAATTCTGAAGCAATTCAAAATGACCTTGGATAGGGTAAATTTCTGGGATTAAAAAATGGTACTGAAGTTTTATTTCTGTTTTTCAATCATACATCTTGCAAATGCAATCAATGACTAATAGAGACATTTGGAGCAATAAGCCTTCTTGAGATAACCAACCAATTTTATGGATAAATTCATCTGAAGGCACTATGGCTGTACTGTGTTTGTAGATAAAAATAAAATGCTTACAAAATGAGAAAGCTAGATCTCTAATGTACTTCTGAATGTTCTTGTATGAGTAACAGAAACATATTTGCCTGTAACAATTAAGGATAATATTCTCATTTCTTCACTATTAAGACCATGAAGTATCAATTTAGCTTTTCACTATCATCTGCGGCCCCTGTATTATATCAACAAGAATTCAATGTTATAAGAACTAGAGGCAGTTTTCCTGTTTGCAAATAGGCAAATAGTATAAACATGGAAGAGGAGCCCCACGGCGCAGAGTGGTAAGCTGCAGTACTGCAGTCCAAGCTCTGCTCATGACCTGAGTTCGATCCCAATGGAAGTTGGTTTCAGGTAGCCGGCTCAAGGTTGACTCAGCCTTCCATCCTTCTGAGGTTGTTCAAATGAGCACCCAGCTTGCTGGGGGTAAAGGGAAGATGACTGGGAAAGGCACTGGCAAACCACCCCGTAAACAAAGTCTGCCTAGTAAACGTAGGGATGTGACGTCACCCCATGGATCAGGAATTACCTGGTGCTTGCACAGGGGACCTTTACCTTTTTATAAACATGGAAAATTCCATTGTAAGCATTTTATTTGCTATGAATTAGCAACAGAGAGATTAGAACAATTTCTGCAGCTTCAATATTATCATATTAATTTGTTTAATCTGTATACCCAGTGTGGTACAGTGTGTAAAGCTTTGGACAAGAATCTGGGAAATCCAGGTTTGAATCTGGGAAATCCAGGTTTGATTGTGTACTACTGTGATTGCTTTTTTTATTGTTATGCTGGTCAATGACTGTATTTAATAAAATTTATCTATGGTTTGGTGTTGCAAAAAAGAAAAGAAAAAGGAAATAATGGAGAATGCAAAATGTCTCACCTGTATATAATCAAGAAAAAGGGAGAAAGAAAGGCTACTGATGAAAATAAGCAGTTAGACTTTCATTCCAAGTTTCATGAAGCAAGTCTGCACCTCTTCTGTTTTTCCCCCAAAACTCTGACAGAAAGGAAAACCAGCCCAGAAGTATGATAAATTTGTAACACTACTTAGATATTTTTCCCTCGCTCTCCCTGTACCCTGCACACGGCAAACTAGTTAGTTCCTTGTCATTCTCTTCTTACATTAGCTCAGACTTCTACCTCCATTTCTGACATCTCTTCCCAAAGCACTTAGAAGTGTCAAAATGTCAGTGCACTTTTTGGTTAAGTAATGGCATGTTATAGATTTTCTGAGATCATTGACATACTCAGAGATAGCTTTCTAAACCAAGATGTACAGCTTGGCTGGAAGCCCATCAGTATATAAGATTAGGATTATTGGAGAGACTCATTTGGAACGGGGTGAAGGTTGCTGAAAGAATTTTCAGCTAAGATGGGCTTGTAATGCTTGTCAGGGTGGCCTTCAGTTTAGAAGATTAAGTCCACGGTACTGGAGAGGCCTTTAAAAAAGAAAAAAATGGGTGACAGTTTTCTGGAGCAGTTCCATGTACTGAGGTGGCGAAGGTAGAGGTTTGAGTTTTGACCATTTGTATTTCTGGGAAGTAGGCTGCAAAAGACAATTAATGACCCCCTTTTTACCAAGAAGCAGCTGAAGACTTTTTTTGACCAAGGGTGTCATCACCGAGGGTTGCCAGCCTCCAGGTAGGGCCTGGAATTCCCGAAGAGTTTCAACTGCTCTCCATTCTACAGAGACCAGTTCTCTTGGAGGAAATGGCAACTTCAGAGAGTAGAGTAGTGGTGTAGTGGTTAAGAGCAGTGATTTGGAGCGGTGGACTGTAATCTGGAGAACCGGGTTTGATTCCCTACTCCTCCACATGAGCATCGGAGAGTCGGTGTCTAGGGTTGCCAGGTACCCGGTGGTGGCGGGTAAAATCCCACCAATCCACCGGGTTGCCCGCCGGCCAGCTGAGGGCTGGTGGGCACAGCGAGCACGTGTGTGGGCTCAGCGTGCATGACACTCTGCGCGCGTCACTTCCAGGTTTACCCGGAAGCGATGCGGACGCTTTGGCAACCTCAGCTGAAACTCTATGGAAACCATGGAGTTTCATCCATGTTGCTTCCGAGTAGACTCAAAAGTGACATAGGCGCATCGCGCAGTGTGTGCGTGTGCCGCTGGGCACTGGCGCACATGCATGGATGCTGGCGAGGGCCCTTGTGTGCCTCCAAAGAACTTTCATCCGCAAAGCTCAGGAATGGGCTGTTAAATGTTACAAGCTGAAACATCCATTATCCCCAGCACCTCCTGCCTCCTGAATTAATATGTCCCATCTCATCCCATCCCTCTCTCATGTAGGCTTGTCAGCCTCCAGGTGGGCCTGGAGATCTCCCAGAATTATAACTGGTCTACAGTGGCTACTATCATCCTTACTATGCAAATGCAATCTTGATAAATTTATAGTTGTTTTATTATTATTGTTGTCTTCAACTGAAGTTTTAGTATTTTATATTGTTTTAAATGTTGTTACATGCCCTGAGCCAGGCCTGGCTGGGAATGAGGGCAGTCTATAAATTTAAATAAATAAATAAAATGATAGAGATCAGATCCCCTGGAGAAAATGGCTATTTTGGAGAGTAGATTCCATGGAATTATACCCTGCTGAGATCCCTCCCCACCCCAAAATTTGCCTTCCCCACACTACCCCCCCCCCAAATCTCCAGGAATTTCCCAACCCAGAATTGGCAACCTTACTCTCAGAAATGGGTTTATATGGTTTTATTATATTCCGCTTCTGGTAATTAGCTCAACTGTGCAAGTTCCTGCTATTCAGCGTGTAGGTGTATTTTACCTTTTTGGTTTTGAAGTTTTTATCTGCAATTTTAGGATTTGTGTTTGTTGGTTTTGTACCCTACCTTTGAGCAGCAGCTGCTGAAAAATGATTCAGAAACTTTGCGGGGGGGGGGGGATAATGCACCTGTGCCTTGCATAGGTTCTTAATCGTTTTATTTATTTATTTATAATCTGCCTCTCTCACTGGGACTCAAGGCAGATTACACAGAGGGGATTAACGCATGGGGAGAATGTTCTTGGTTCGCTCCTCTCTTATCTCACAATATTTTAATCCGAGACTGGATAGTCAAACGCATGATGCCAGCCCATCCCACTATAAGTCCGAAGCAAGTAGCTGCTGGAGGCTCCCCATGCGTTTGAGCCACCCATATAATGTGAGATAGTAGGGGAATGACCGCCGTGTCATTGCCCAAGGATTGGCTGAGGGGTTATCCAATCAAAGGCCAATTCTCCCCCTTTTTTTCCTTGGGACACCAGCGTTACGGTATACTATTGTGTCGGTGTTAAGTACCCCCCTACAGGGCTGGTCGGGGGGGGGTCTGTCTGGCCTGGAGAGGGTAGGGGCTTGAGGCGCCTCTTCAGCCTCAGACCAGTCCGAGGGAGAGTCTGAGCTTTCCTCTCCCTCGGAGGCTACCCGGGTGGCTCTATGCTTAGCCAGCCTGGGTCACAGCCTACTTCCTACCTGGCTACAGCTCTCCTCTGGCCTTTTATACTCTTCAGGCCAGAGAAGCTCTGCCCCTTCCACCCTCTGCCCATCCCCCCGGAAGTCCATAAAAGGAGCTCTCCTTCCCCGTCACGTCACTTCCCTTCCTAGCCAGCAGCGCGGCTCGCACCTGCCCCGCCCTTGCTCACCCGCAGCTCAGTTGTTTGTCGGGGCTGGGAGCTTAAATGAATGGAGGTTAGTAGTGGGATAGTCAGGTGATTACATGCCTGCCGGCGTTCCGGTAATGTAGCGAAATAAAAAAAAGTAGTGGTTTAGCACTGAAAAGATCGCTAGAAAACAGGGATTGCTTAACCCGTTTTTTGTGTGTGCTTAATTCACGCCTAAGGTGGGTCCGATGTGCAGCCCTTGGACGGTCATGCGTTTAGACCACGGGAATTCGCTACTTTTAAGGCACAAGGCGAGACAAATTGGCCATGCGTTAAACCCCAGAGTGAGTCAATACAACCAACTGGATGAGGCATTCAGTAAACAATTAAATAGGACTTAGGTTGTAGAACAAACCAGAAATGTAAAAAACAGGACTGAACCAAAGCAAATTGTTAACATGACACATTAATGATGCAAAATTACGTAGTAGGAGCCAACTTACAGGAAACTATACACAGTAGTATAGACCATAGTCCAGCGTGGTCTAGTGGTTATGAGCGGTGTAGTGGTTAAGAGTGGTGGTTTGGAGCAGTGGACTCTGATCTGGAGAACCGGTTTTGATTCCCCACTCCTCCACATGAGAGGTGGAGGCTGACCTGGTGAACTGGATTTGTTTCCCCACTCCTACACACGAAGCCAGCTGGGTGACCTTGGGCTAGTCATGGCTCTCTTAGAGCTCTCTCAGCCCCACCTATCTCACAGGGTGTCTATTGTGGGGAGGGTAAGGGAAGGTGATTGTAAGCCAGTTTGATTCTGCCTTAAATGGGAGAGAAAGTCGGCACATAAAAACCAACTCTTCTTCTTCTTCTTGCTCCTCCTCCTCTTCTTCCTCCTCCTCCTCCTTAATAATGTATCCATAATATTGTGAAAGCCTCTGTACAGTGCTACCGTATTATCTGCATAGAAAAACTCTCTTGAATAATTCATTTTTGCATAGTTTGTGGAAAGCCAGGAGGGAGGGAGCCTTCCTGACCTCTTCAGGCAGACCATTCCACAAGGTGGGGGCTACAACAGAGAAGACACCGTGTATGGGCAGTTGTTGATTTTGCCCATTTGCAGGTTCGCACCTGCAGAAGGCCCTGCTCAGAGGAGTGAAGCTGGTGTGGTAGCTCATGGGGGGACGGTCTCGCAGGTAATGAAGATCCAAGGCCATTAAAGGCTTTGTATGTGATAGCCGATACTTACAATTGAGCTCAATAACAGATGGACAGCCGGTGGAGTGACTGCAGAGTGGAAGTAATATGCAGGCCCCTTCTAGCTCCCAATAACAGCTGAGCCACATCATTCTGCGCCAACCGGACTTTCCAAATTGATTTTGAGGAGAAACTAGGGTTGCCAACTGCCAGGTAATAGCAGGAGATCTTCTGCTAATTCAACTAATCTCCAGCCGATAGAGATCAGATCACCTGGAGAAAAATGGCCGCTTTGGCAATTGAACTCTATGGCATTGAAGTCCCTCCCCTCCCCAAACCCCGCCCTCTTCTGGCTCCAGCCCAAAATTCTCCCGCCGGTTGAGAAGAGGAACCTGGCAACCCTAGGGGAAACCCATGTACAGTGCATTACAGTAATCTAGTCTTGATGTCACTGTGGTATAATTAGCTATGTTCCCCTTCTTTTTTTTCATCTCATCTTTATGGGGGATCCTGATTGCTTCCCTAGGCTGGTTCTTGGTCATGTGCGCAGATGGCTGAGCGCCATTGTTTAAGTTGTTTTAATTTGAAATTAGCAATTTTAATTGGTATAAAATCTGTATTTTTTGTAAATGTCGCTTGTTTGATGTGAACCACTCTGAGCCCAGTCTTGGCTGGGGATAGAGGGCGGTCTACAAATAGATAGATAGATAGATAGATAGATAGATAGATAGATAGATAGATAGATAGACAGATAAATAAGACAGTCTGCACAAAATATCACAGCTGAAACCATGAAAGGAGAAATCTAAAGCCAGCCACCATTTGCTGGAAAACACAAAAAAAAAACAGAGTTTCACTTACTGTAACTGTTGTTCATCTTGTGGTCTTCTATGCAGGCACACATTGGGGACTACGCAGGCGCAGGGCAGCCACGGATAAGATTTGTCAGCTTCTAGCAGAATCGAAAGTGAGAGTGCTCCTCCTCCCCTCGGGGCATGCAGCCTTCCCGCCCAACGGTCACATGACCCAGGGGCAGGGAGCACTCTCCCCTCCGGTTCTCCAACCTGCCGCCACAGAACCATCCATGTGAATTGCAGATAGGTTCCACAGTGGGGAAGGAGGGAGCGATGTGTGCCAGCATAGAAGACCACCAGATGAACAACAGTTACAGTAAGTGAAATACTGGTTTTCATCTGCGTGGCTTCTATGCAGTCCCACATTGGAAGAGTAGCAAGCTCGCTTACCAGGATGGCGGGTGTGGGACAGTCATTGAAATAATGACTGCAAGACGGCATGTCCCACTGCTGCCTATCTAGATGAATCCACGTCGACCGCATAGTGCTTCATGAATGTAGAAGGGGTCGACCATGTCGCCGCTCGACAGATGTCCCGGAGGTCGATTTTAGACAAAAAAGTGATGGAGGCAGTGTAAGCTCTTGTGGAGTGCGCCTTGATCATGTCTGGACAATCCACGTGTGCTCTCTCATAAGAAAGTCTAATGGCTGAGGTAATCCACCTTGACGGGATCTGTGGGGAGGCCCGGTGACAATTGCGGTGGCCACTAAAGCAAATAAGAAGGTTATCATCTACCCTAAAAACCTGTGGTTCTTTCTAGATAAAAAAGGAGGGCCCTACGGACATCTAAAGAATGCAGAGCCCTTTTTGCATCAAAAGATGGATTTGGAAAAAATACGGGTAGTACAATATCTTGGAAAAGGTGGAAAGAGGAAACCACCTTGGGCAAAAATGAAAGCTTAGGTTTCAGAACCACCCGGTCCGTATGTAACTTAGTAAATGGATGGGAATGACAAAGGGCTGCTAGGTCGCTGACCCTCCTGGCTGAGGTAATAGCAACCAGAAAGGCAGCCTTATATGACAGAAAGGGTAAATCACATGTAGCCAAAGGCTCAAAAGGGTGTTTCATGAGCTGGGACAATACCAGAGATAAGTTCCACTGTGGAACAGGTGGAGACACCAGGGGGTAGAGGTTGATGAGCCCCCATAGAAACTTCTTTGAGTGTGGATGAGGAAAAAAAACAGTCCAGCTCAATGTGAAAGGTCGAAATGGCGGCCAAGTGAACTTTAATAGAGGAGTTGGACAGTCCAGAATCCTTCAGACATAACAGGTAGTCAAAAACTGATGACAGGGGACAAGCAACTGGGACAACTCTTTGTCAGCAGCCCACAAGGAGAACCTTCCCCAACTTAAGGGAGTGCAAAAGTACTTGAGCCACCCTATCTGAACAGGGATTCACATTTGAATTCTCCAAGCTGCCAGCTTGACCTTGGGAGATATGTGAGGGGATATCTCAGGAAGGAACCTGCATTTCCCTTGAGCCATGGACATCATTGTTGCAAACCAGGACCTCCTGGGCCAAAATGGCGTTACTAGGATGCAACTTGTCCTGTCTGTCCTGATCTTGGCCAGAACTCTGCTCAGTAAGGGGAATGGGGGGAACATGTAAAACAGGTAGCCTGACCATATCATTTGGAATGCGTCCCCCATTGAGCCCGGGCTCACCCCCGCCCGGGAGTAGAACCACGGACATACCACTTTGTGTTGGGTTGCAAAAAGATCTATTTGCCGTGTGCCCCATGTGCGGAAAAGATGACGAAGGCAATCTGTGCTTATAGCAAGCTCGTGAATATCATTTGGATAACGGCTTAACATGTCCGCGAGCGTATTGCTCGTGCCTGCAATGTGTATGGCAGTGACAGTGGTGCGGTGTGAAATGGCCCATTCCCAGACCGCGATGGCCTCCTTGCAAGCAAAATGGACCCTGTGCCTCCCTGTTTGTTGATGTAGTGTTGAGCAGTGGAGCTGTCCGTTGCGACCTGAACATGCCTGCCCTCGAGGATTCCTGCAAAGGAACAGAGAGCAAGCCTAACAGCATGGAGTTCAAGGAGATTAATGTGCAAGGTAGACTCCTGGACCAACCACAAACCATGGACCCTGAATGTCATACAGTGGGCCCCCCAACCTGATAGGGAGGCATCAGTGAACATATGAACCTGTGGGGTTGGTGATTGAAAGGGAACACCGGCCGAGAGGTTAGTCTCCAAGGACCACCATCCCAGAGAAGCAATAACTGATCTGGGTATAGACAGCCACTTGTATTGTGAGTTAACATTCAAGCAGAATGTTCTGAGAAACCAAGTTTGCAAGGGACGCATCCGCAAATGAGCAAAGGCCACAACCGCAGTGGTGGAGGCCATGAGGCCCAACAGCGTTTGAATTTTATGGGCCGTTTGGAATCGTTTTCTGGAAAACTGGCTAACCAGCTTCTGGATGGAGCGAATCCTCTGGACAGGAAGATATGCTCTAGCAGTAACTGAATCTAGGTGTGCACCGATGAAATCTATGCTTCTGGATGGGGTTAAGTACGACTTTTTAAAGTTGACCACGAGACCCAGGTCTGCTAGGATGGAGAGTACAACCTGCACTTGACTAGCAAGGGGGTGTTCAGAGGTACCGACTATCAGCCAGTCATCTAAGTATGGAAAGATGACACATCCCCGGAGGGCTAGGTGTGCAACCACCGCAGAGAAGCATTTCGTAAAGGTATGGGGTGCTGTGGCAAGACTGAAGGGCAGAACTGAGTACTCATAATGTTTTCCGTTGCAGACAAACCGTAGATAACGTCTGCATTTGTTATGGATTGCGATATGAAAGTATGCGTCACGCAAATCCAAAACAACGAACCACATCTGCTCCTCCAGGAGAGCCAGGACCCCGGGAAGTGATAGCATGCGAAACTTCTGGACTTTGATGAAGTCGTTAACTCCCCTCAGGTCCAGAATAGGACTTCCCCCCCTTTTGTTGACCAAGCAGAAACGGGAGTGATACCCATGACCCCAATCAGTAGAGTTTTTGGACCTCCTGTAAGAGTTGGGCAGGAGCCTGCCGAGTAGTGTAAGCCGGAAGGAGGTAGGGAGGCAGGGTTTCAAACTCAATAAAGTATCCATGCTTTATTATTCTAAGAACCCACATATCCTCTGTGATGGAACACCAAACATTATAATACCCAGACAACTGGTCTGTAAAACAAACATGTGTATCTAGTAATGCCTGTTTAGGCTTAGGATGGCGATTGGGAGACGGTCTGGGCCCCTTATGGGGTCTGGGTCTGCCCATAAACTTCCGATCCTGTTGGTTGTTTTGGAAGGAAGATTATTGTTGGAAGACACCTTGGTACCTGTAGGGCCGGGAAGGTTGGGACTGCCTAACCAAAAATCTGGGCTTATAAGCTGGTACAGTAGGAACAATACCCAAGGACTTAGCATTGGTTTTGTTTTTCTTGAGTCGATCAAGAAATGCATCGGATTGATAGCTGAAGAGCGATGTTCCCTCAAAGGGCAAGTCCTCGATTCGCGATCGAGTATCGTACGGGAGAGCAGACTGACTAAGCCATGCATGCCTCCTGAGAACTATGGACGAGGCCATGGCCTTACTGGAAGAGTCTGCAACATGACATGCAGCAGTTAGTTGTGGACCGTGTCCTCTAATATGGGTGAGCTTGGAAAGGGAATCACTCGATGGGATTCTTGCCTCTGCAACACAAGGTCCCAGGAAGCCTCTTGGCGCCAAGATTAATCACAAGGATGCTGATGTGAAGGACGATGGCGAGAGTCATCGCAGCGCCTATGTCGGCGGCAACAAGGCGACCGACTTCGACGGCTGCAGTACTGCGTCGAGGACAATCGGTGCTGGGTTCCTCTGTGATGTCTGGAACATAAGGAACAAGAGAACGATGACCGCGAGGAATTGTATTGGCTCTGAGAACCAGAACGGCTTCGAGAATTGGAGCAACTATAATAACCGGACGGGTGATGGGATCTTGAACGGTGCCGATGATCGGACAGGTGATGGGATCTTGATCGGCATTGAGAATTCGATCGACGGCGATGATCGGACGGATCTAGATCGATGGAATCTAAACTGGCGACGGTGATCAGACTGGCGGTGGGATATAGACCAGCGGTGATCGGACAGGCAGTGGGATGTAGACCGGCGGTGATGGCCGGACAGGTGGTGGGATCTCGATCGGACGCGATTGGCTCCGAGAGTTGGAACGACTTTGGGCACCACGATTGGATCTGGAACGAGGCCTCGACGTCGAATGATGGGTCGATGCCAAAGGGCTGCGTGATCCAAGACACTCACTGGATCTGGATCCACGGACAATATGGATATCTGCCGCCGTGCCGACTTCTCCGCTGCTAGGCTCGGGAGGGTTTGGCGTAACGGCGCCGACTTCAACCCTCGGGAGAAGCTTGTCCGGTGTCGACAAAGGCACATCCTTATACAGTTGTGTAAGGAATTGTTCGCGGAATTGCTGATCATCCTGGGACCCGCTCTGAACCATAGCAGAGGGGTTAACCAGGGAATCACGAGGAGGTGTGTCCTCAAGAACAATCAGTGGGGTTGGTTGACGCGAGGAGACGTCGACGATAACCAATGAAAGGCGCCGAGGAGAACCCAATGCCGATCAGTTCAGAGGAGACTTTGAAGAGGATCGACGCCGAGGGGTTCGTCGCCAAGGAGATTTCGATGGAGATCGGTTTCGAGGCAATTTGGCCAGAGACTGATGACAGCGGTCCGAAGTGGCCGGAGCAAGGAACTTGGCCGGTTTAATAATGGATTTCGCTGTCTTAGATGACCGAAGGGAGGATTTGTCTCGCTTAGACATACCTCCAGCGTCCAGCCGAGTTTCCCAATGAGGAAGTTTTCTCTCGAGCTCTATGGAAGCCAATCCTTCAGGGCCAGCCGGCTGTTTAGAAGTACCTTCTCCGGGGTCCGGACGAAGGGACTCCATGTAAAGATGAGACTTCAGACGTTCATTGCGGGACTTCAATGCCCTCAAAGTGAGCTTGGCACAGCTCTTACAGGTAGAAGGAATGTGCCCTTCTCCCAGACAAAGAAGGCAATCATTGTGGCAATCAGACTTTGTTTGAAAAGAGGAACCTTTTTAGACTCCATTTTAAATAGAGACGCTAAAGACACGTTCTCTCTCCGTGGCGGCAGAAAGAGAACTGGAGGGGAGAGTGCTCCCTCCCCCTGGGTCATGTGACCATTGGGCGGGAAGGCTGCATGCCCCAAGGGGAGGGGGAGCACTCTCACTTTCGATTTTGCTAGAAGCTGACAAATCTTATCCGTGGCTGGCCTGCGCCTGCGCAGTCCCCAATGTGGGACTGCATAGAAGCCACGCAGATGAACAAATTATTTTAAAATTCTAATTTAATCCTGCATTTTCCACTGTATGTTCTTGTACAAACAAGCCTTCTTAATTTTTTGCATTTTTTGCCAACTCACCTCTAAGGAGTCTATTACCTTCAAAATGTTCATTCACAAGGCCAATGAATTGCTCAGTAAAGCAGCAGGTGTTGCTCATTTGGCCTATTGTGCAAAGCCCCCCCCCCTGCACACAAAATCTCTACAAAGTGAATGCTGCATCCGAGCATTTCTTACCTAGCCTAAGCCTCCTAGGCATGGTGAGAAATTTCTCACCTTCTGAGTTCTGGGTTGAATTCCACCGCCTCTCCTTGAATTTACACTGACAAAAGAAATCTGCATCACCTCGTCTTATTGCTCTCCATCATTTCATCTCCTCTTTTGTCAAATGGTTGCCTTGGGTCAGTCACTCTCTACAGGCTAATCTACCTCCTAGGAGGTTATGAAGATAAAATGTTGGGGGGCTGGGGAGGGGGGAGGAACCATCTACCGCATAGCTCCTTAGAGAAAGAGCCAGCTAAACACTCGAGAAATGATTGCAATAAGTAAAAAAGTAGACTTCTCCCTGGACCCCTAAACTTCTTAGGGTTTGTATCCTACCTTTAACCCCCCAAAAGGTTTTCTGAGGCTCAAAATAATACTTCAAAATATAACAACCCAATCACCAAAATGGTATAAAAACATTTTCAAATCAGCCCAATATAATAAACATGTACCAGGGCAGGGGGCAGTGGTTAAAAATGGAGAAGGATTCTACAAATATTCGGTGAGAATCCTTTTTAAAAGAACAAAAACTAGAAGCACATATGATAATACAGAAGAACATTTTGAGCATGTGCAGAGAGCTTCTCTCTCTTTCCCAGCCCATACATATTTGAACACTGCGGCAAATAGTTTCAAGGCTGCTCTAGACCCATTAACTCTTGTTCGGCGGAAATCAGCTGCTTCTCCTTCTTGGCATGTCCCTGTACTCTCCACTACAGCTGTGGCTTCTTTCCACATGAAGCTACCTCACAGAGATAGATCCTTACAGCCCATTCCTGAGCCGTGCCAACGTCCAGAACGAAAGCCCTTTAGGAGGCCCGGGAGGGCCCACAACGGCATATGGGCCCCCTGCGCTGACGTCCAGGCAAGTTACACTGGCAATAGTGGCTCCAACGCTGGCAGGAAGGCCTGACCGCTGGTTGCTGACTGCTCCTGCGACAGTGCCAGGCAGGGACGCTGCCGGAGCCTTCCGCCAGCATCCAAATGTCTGCAAAGGCCATGCTGGCATCCTGGGAGGCGTTTCTGGGGTGTAACAGGCCATTAGGCTAAGCCGTTTTGGACTGAGAACACCCCTTTTTGCAGAGATATGCCACCTTTTAGGTTGTGTCTCTCCCGTGCAACCCTATGAGGGTTACACAGATTTTTTTGCACCAGGAGGAAGTTTCGGCAGGGCCGAAACCTTCTTTGGAGGCAGAGCAGCCACGTTGCCTCCTAAGCCCAACACAGGCATTCCGGTCAGGAATGCACTGTTAGTCTATCAAGTTTGGGAACCACTTGTCACCTTGTCACTCTGATAAGAGTGGCTCTCCAGAGTCTCAGGCAGAGGTCTTTCCCATCACCTACTTCATGCTCATGATTGAACTCGGGACCTTCCACATGCAAAAGTAAAATCAGAATCCCATGGCTACATGGAAGGCGCCCATGCCATGGCTTTTCCCTCCACCAATGTTACTCCTCCCAAAAACTGGTGTGAGAAAGAGCTGCAGTTAGGGTTGCCAGGTCCCTCTTCGCTACCGGAGGGAGGTTTTTGGGGCAGAGCCTGAGAAGGGCGGGCTTTGGGGAGGGGAGGGACCTCAATGCCGTAGAGTCCAATTGCCAAAGCAGCCATTTTCTCCAGGTGAACTGATCTCTATCGACTGGAGATCAGTTGTAATAGCAGGAGATCGCCAGCTAGTACCTGGAGGTTGAAAATAAACAAACACCTCTGTGTGTGTGTGTGTGTGTGTGTGTGTGTGTGTGTTAAGTGTCGTCAAGTCGCTTCCGACTCATGGCGACCCTATGAATGAAAGTCCTCCAAAATGTCCTATCTTTGACAGCCTTGCTCAGATCTTGCAAACTGAGGGCTGTGGCTTCCTTTATTGAGTCCATTCATCTCCTGTTGGGTCTTCCTCTTTTCCTGCTGCCCTCAACTTTTCCTAGCATGTCTGTCTCTTCCAGTGACTCTTGTCGTCTCATCACGTGACCAAAATACAATAGCCTCAGTTTAGTCATTTTAGCTTTTATGGGTCAGTTCAGGCTTGATTTGATCTATAACCCACTGATTTGTTTTTTTGGCAGTCCACGGTATCCATAACACTCTCCTCCAACACCATATTTCAAAGGAATCTATTTTCTTCCTATCAGCTTTCTTCACTGTCCAGCTTTCACACCCATACATAGTAATAGGAAATACGATGGCATGAATTAATCTGGTCTTGGTGGCCAGTGACACATCCTTACACTTCAAAATATTTTCTAGCTCCTTCATGGCTGCTCTTCCTAGTCTCAATCTCCTTCTGATTTCTTGGCTGCAGTCTCCCTTTTGGTTGATGGTGGAGCCAAGGAATAGAAAGTCTGGAACAATTTCAATTTCCTCATTGTCAACCTTAAAGTTGTGTAATTCTCCTGTAGTCATTACTTTTGTTTTCTTGATGTTCAGCTGTAGTCCTGCTTTGACACTTTCTCTTTTGACTTTCAGCAGAAGTCGTTTCAAATCTTCACTATTTTCTGCCAATAATGTAGTGTCATTGGCATATCTCAAATTATTAATGTTCCTCCCTCCAATTTTCACTCCACCTTCATCCAAATCTAATCCAGCTTTCCTAATTATATGTTCTGCATATAGATTGAAGAGATAGGGAGATAAAATACATCCTTGTCTGACACATACTCTGTACTCATTCCTAAAGGTTTGGAAATTAGCACAGAACCAAAATTGTATAACAATGTGCAAAACATATATTAGGTGCTCCAACAATACAGTTATATACAAACAGAGTTATATTCTATTCTCATATATACAAAACAAAGTCCTGTATAATATATGTGAGTCCTTTAGACTTCGTTCATACAGTTTCACTCGACAAGGGTCCAATGCTGGTACCAAAAAGGAGTAGAAGGGGATACCGCCGTTTCGAATTCTTCAACAGTCCCACTTCCGGGGGGGGGGGGGCTTGATCTCTTTGCGAGTGTGATTGTTGCTGCTCTCATATGTTTGTGTCTAGTAAGAGATTCCAATATCAGGACAACTGACAATTCCCCAGAGGGGTACAACTAGTAAAGTTATTTCTCCATCTTATTGTAACAAAAGAGTTGACTAGTTCCCAACAGGGATACAAAGTAAAGAACTACAGAATTGGAATCTAAGATTGGAAGTGGGACTGTTGAAGAATTCGAAACGGCCGTATCCCCTTCTACTCCTTTTTGGTACCAGCATTGGACCCTTGTCAAATGAAACTGTATGAACAAAGTCTAAAGGACTCACATATATTATACAAGACGTTGTTTTGTATATATGAGAATAGAATATAACTCTGTTTGTACATAACTGTATGGTTGTAGCACCTAATATATGTTTTGCATATTGTTATACAATTTTGGTTCTGTGCTAAGTACCTGGAGGTTGGCAAACCCTAGCTGTAGTATAGGATCCTCTCACATGGCCCAAAATATCTGCTGTTACCTTCCCACTGCGGAAGACAGCCACGCTGCCAGTAGCACCCAGAGCACAAAGAAAACATCAAAAACAATCTCCAAGTTTCCACCTTCCAAGCACCGAGTCCTCGAGAAAACACTCATCCAAGCACAAAGTCCTCAAGAAATGTGATTGCTGAACTCTGTTTTCTGATGCTGAAGTGCAACATTTTACCTGGTCAGTATCAAGAAGCAAGGTGTAATCCTGCCTTAGGTATGCTTCCATCATCCCTTTTTAGCTCTAAAACTCTCCAAAATTAAATTTAATTAAAATTACATTCAGTTATATTGATTTTAAATTTTGCTCTTCAAAGAGGCTCTTGACAATTCTGAGGCCCTCAATGTTTGTTAAGCAGGCATCTGGCCTAATGGGAAGTTATTGCAGAAAGCCCAAACCCAGTTTCCCAATATTTCTGACTTTGATGTAATAAACTTAATTTTCTAATAATCTCACCTAGTTCCCAGAAAATAAATAGGTCAGGGTTGCCTGAAAGTTTTTAAAAACCTCCATTTTCTTTGGATTTGAGGGAAATGCTGATGCTGTCCAACAGTTAACATGGTTATAATGTCACTCTCAAAGCAAAAATTTGGCCAATGGAGTGAGAAAGAGCCACTTTTTGTTTCTGCTAACACAGAAACTTGCCTTGTCATACGTAGGGAACAGGATTCCAACCTAATAAACCAGTTTGGCTGCTACATTTTACAATCTAGAATCTGAATTGTGCATGTTAATAGAAAATTAGAGCCCTTGCTTAAAAAAAAGGGGAACAAGGGGGGGGGGACCCTTTCCGGCTGCTGAAATAGTATCATTCGAGAGCAGTTTTCCAGCCAAGCCACCAAGCGATTGCTTGGAGCATTCTAATGAAGAGGCCATGGAGAACACAAAAGCACGGGGTAGTCTTTAAACAAGAAAAACAGGGTGGGGGAAGTCAGATCTTTCCACAGTGGGTGTTCACCTTCCAGGTTTTCTAACACACTCCCACTTGAACAGCCCATTCCTGAGCCGAAAGGACGAAAGTCCTTAGGAGGCCAGGAAGGGGCTGCGCCAGTGCCTGGGCCCCCTGCGCCAGCACCCATGCCACTTATGCCGCCCAGGGTGGCATGACCAGAAGGGGGTATGCCATCCTCACGGCGCTGCTGCAGCAGTGCCACCCAGGGATGCTAGCACAACTTTGTGCCAGTGTCCAGCCGGTGCACAGAGGTGCCTCCCAGGGGCATTCCTAGCTGGTCCAAGGAAGGAGCTGTGTTTAGGTGGCCTCCTAAGCCCTTTTGGCCCATGAATGCCCCCTTTGCCCTTACTTGCATTTACGCCACCTTTTGAGGTGGTGTAGCCCTGTGGAACCCTATGGAGCGGTTACATGGGGCTTACAAGTAAGGGCAAGGTTTTGGCTTTAGTGGAGGGGGGGCTCATTTGGAGGCAGCGCGCCTGCGCTGCCTCCAGCCACCTGCGCAGCCCTCCCCCTCAGGAATGGGCTGGAAAAGACTGAAATATTGCAAAGACTAATATATGGTTGGCCTCCAATCCAGGACAATATACCACTCTTGCAGAAACCAGGCACATTTGTCTAAGAAATCTATCCCCGGATGCCTATCTTCCTACAGATCAATAAAGATGATCATGGCACGGATTCAAACACTGTCATACCAGACAGCCTTCCCTTCAGCTCAGTTTTACACAACGATATGCATTGATCCAGAAAGAACTCTGTACTGCCACAAATTTTAGCTTGCACATATAATCCTCCAAACAGAAATAATCCCCTTTGAGGTCATATGGATCTAGTTTTACCTGCAAGGGCCACAACGGAGGGCAAGTCGCTGGACTGCACATCAGAGATGAGCCTCTAGCATTTACATTTAAAGGCTCTCCACCACCACAATGCTCTGGAATAGATTATCTATATCAGTGATGCTCACTCGGGGCTCAGGAGCTGAACATGGTTCTTTGAAATGCCACTTGTGGCTCTTCTAAGCATTGTTGCCCAATGTGGCATCTGCCCTGTATTCCAGGAAAGAGGGCAAGGCCATTGGCTGGCTAAGGTTCAGTAGTGGTGGGGAGAGAGAACCCTACAAGCTCAGGGGTAGTCTGGTAATTTTAAAGCTTATAGTTATATATTCAATATATATATAGTTATATATTCAACGGTTCTCCCTACAAATACTGGCCTCCCTAATCTCTCCTCCTTCCCCTGCTGCTAATCTCTGCTCCCCATGTATACCATCATGGGGGTGGTCAGTTCTAATTGCCCAGCTGCAGACAGATATTTTTTTATTTCAGCGGGGGGCATTATTGCCCTATCTATTAGAATGGCTTGGGTTATTTTTAAATGGTATTTTAAATGGTATTTTAGATGTTTTATTGTTTTTATGGTATTCTGGTTTTTGAGAGCTGCCCTGAGCCCGGCCTTCGGGCTGGGGAGGGTGGGGTAGAAACGCAATAAAATAAATAAATACTTATTGTATGTGTGTGATTGGTGGAGTGGCACACAACAATCATGTGGTTCTTTCGGTTGATGGTAAGTGTAAACGTGGCTCTCCGCAAGCTATGGAGTGCTTACCACTACTCAACCCGCTCTGAGCCCAGCTTTGGCCGGGATATAAATGGAGGGAGGGAGAGAGAGAGAGAGAGATAGATCCTCTTACAGTTTGTTCCCAGGCATCCAAACTTCCCTTCTCAATTCATCCAGGCAAATTTCCTCTTTATCTTTAAACTACTTCTGCACAAGCTTCTAGGGGTCACCAGAGACACATTAGCTCTTTATGTACTCATTATCTACTGTCTCTTACCAGTTAACACTTTTTGCCATTCGTCTGACTCCTTGAAACCTTGGCCTCTCTCCCCCCTCCCAACTTTCACCTTGTCGTTTATGGCCACTTTGACTATTTCTGTTGGTTTATTTCGCAACTGACACTAATAAACATGAACCTGTCGTGTAAGAAGTCAGGGCTTTTTTAAATCAATATATTTATGAAATTCCAAGCTTGTTTATCTAAAAGCAACTCTGAAATGCCAAGATGACCAATCCTAAGGGCAGGGGACTCTGATCTGGAGAACCGGGTTTGATTCCCCACTCCTCCAAATGAGTGGTGGAGGCTAATCTGGTGAACTGGATCTGTTTCCCCACTCCTACAAACCTGGTTCTCCAGATCAGAGTCCACTGCCCTTAGTAGGCGCTTGGCAACTGTATGTCCCCACCCTTTGAGCAATTTGTGGAATGTGCTTCATATTCAGCCCGAAGGACAGCACACAGGGAGTCAGTTGGCATTCATTGGATCCTGAAAACATAGATCTGTTGGCATATAAGATAGTATAATAGTTCACACTTGGAGGAGAACGTGGTGGCAGATCCCTGAGTGACTGAATTGACTGAGCACTAGCTTTGAATGACCCTTGGCATGAAAAAAGGCTCCAGATAGAAGGATAATGAGCACAGCAAAAAAAAAAAAAAAATGCCACTCCTTTTTACTTGCAGGGAATTTTAAACGTAGGGCAACATTTCAAAATGTGATACTGCTGTCTGAAATGGTGCAGTAGCCCATTCTACCACCAGCTTGGAATAGTGGTTAAGAGCGGTGGTTTGGAGCAGTGGACTCTGATCTGAAGAACCGGGTTTGATTCCCCACAACTCCACATGAGCGGCGGAGGCTAATCTGGTGAACTGGATTTGTTTCCCCACTCCTACACATGAAGCCAGCTGGGTGACCTGGTTTTTACATAGTGTCCCATGATGTTTTTACATAGTGTCACTTCTGGTTATGCAGTCAGAAATTATGTTGCGGGGCGCCGTTTTGGTAAGTCTCTGCTGCTCCCACTCTCCTGGGGTTGACAGTTAAGGGGCACCCCAACATGAACAACAACTTTTACGGACAACTCTGCTCTGCCTCTCTTCTGACTCCTCCTTCCCTATTTGTGGCTTTAAACAGTCACTAGCTTTATCACAGGCATAACTAGTCTTGTTGGTTAAAAAAACAGCAACCCTGTCTCTTGAGTTCTGTGATTCTGTGGAGTTCTGTGGGATCCACAAACCTACTATGACTCCGAAAAGACAGGAACGGTAGCACAGAAATAGCCCAGCAGAAAAACGAGATAGCTGTTGAATCCTGTATTTGACAGGAAACAGATCTTCTATGTTCCTTTGAAAAGAAAACAAAAGGGGGAAATAATCCCTCTGTGCCCAGATGCCCACCATCTGCAAATCTGCCATTTCAGGACAACTCCTGTTGCCAATAAACAATTGCAAAGACTAAACTTGCCAAGAGCTAATTTCCTATATTTGCCAAGGCCATAGATTACAATAGACTAAATCTGCCAATAACTTTATAACTTTGGGCTGCTGGACATTCTTCTTTTCCCCCTTACTAGAATGACATACTATCAACTTTATATTCCCCTAGGTAAACAAACAAACAAACAAACAGAAAACAAAAACAAAACTGCAAATGAACTATTTCAGACTGCAGGTGGGAGCTAATAGAACTGAATACTCCTTCATGCAAAAAAATAATAATCCAAAAACAAACTAGCATCACAAGCTTTAGTTCCTGATATGCTAGCTTTCTATAGGCAGTGATTTAAAAAGAATTCAGAGAAGGGTGCAGCTGCATTATTTTATGTATGTATTTATTTAAAACATTTATTAGCCACTGTTCTTCCTTACGAGCTCAAGGTGGCTTACAGCACAAACAAAAGCACATAAAATAAAAATCCATTAAAAACATAAAATCCAAGATTTAAAATGACAATTCAGGACCAGTAATTAACCAAACTCAGTCCTACATAAAAACAATTTTCAGCTGCCTCCTCAAAAACCAAAGTAAGGGGGCCAGGTGCATCTCCCTGGGGAGGTTGTCCCATAATCATGGGGCTGCCACTGAAAAGGCCCTCTCTCATGTAGCCACCAAGCCAGCACCTTTAATTGATGGGACCGTCAGGAGGGCCTTTCCCTATGATCTTAATTCCTGGGCAGGAACATATGTGATGAGACACATGAACACATGAAGCTGCCTTATACTGAATCAGACTCTCAGTCCATCAAAGTCAGTATTGTCTGCTCAGACCAGCAGCAGCTCTCCAGGGTCTCAGGCAGGGGTCTTTCACATCACCTACTTGCCTAGTCCCTTTAACTGGAGGTGCTGGGGACTGAACCTGAGATCTTCTGCATGCCAAGCAGCTGCTCTACCACTGAGTTACAACCCAGGAGGTGGGGCTAGAGATGCTCATGCTCCCTCTCTCTCCCTGCGTAGTGAGCGCTATGCGATTAGGACATTGGTATACATTCACTCCACGGTGAAGAACATTCGGACACTGGCTTATTCCATAGTATGGTAACATCCTGGTGCCTGGCTGGCGTTTTCTACCTCCAGCACTCTCAATAGGGTTGCCAGCTCCGGGTTGGGAAATACCTGGAGGTTTTGTGGGTGGAACTTGAGGAGGGCGTGGTTTGGGGAGGGGAGGGACTTCAATGGGGCCACACAGTCCACCTGTCAAAGCATCCATATTCTCCAGGGGAACTGATCTCTGTTGCCTGGAAATCAGTTGTAATAGCGGGAGATCTCCAGCCACCACCTGGAGGTTGGCAAGCCTAGCGGTAAAGCTGCCGCCCAGAGTTCTAGCCTTGATTCCAGCGAGGTCATAAATCTGGCTCCTTTCTTCCTTCCCTGTGATACTAACAAATAACTGCCTCTTATGCTTGAAGCTCAGGAAGTCACGTCTAGAATGGCTGAAGTCCATCACACTAAGGAATACACAAACTTCCCTACAAACAAAGGCTCTTGGAGTATTCAAAGAGTATTTCCGCATCAGCACAATACCACAATTTACTAAACCCCCCCCCCCCGGTTTTTTTTGAAGTGTGCAAAACTGTGTTATTTTCCTGGCTGAATGAATTGGCACAGATGATTGCAGCTACTCAGAATTTTATCTATCAAGAGTTGCAACAAAGGAGGACAAATATCTCAGAATGACTAACATTTCGACTGCAAAAAAAAAAAAGCTGAAAATGAAGGAAGTGTTCCACTGAACAAAATATTTCTTCACTCTTGCCGTCAAATGATCACACCTATAATTACACAGTAGACAAAGCCAGAGTTAATGTCACAGACTCGGACGGGAGACGCCCACATTCAAATCTTCCTCATCCATGAAGGAGAGTGAGTTGTGAGGATAAAGTAAGGAAGAAGAGAACCCCATATGGATCTCTGAGCTCCTTGAAGGAAGAGTGGGATAATAAATCTGAGATGGCCAGACTAATCTGTAAGGGGACCAGCTGCTTAAAATTATTTGAAACACTGCAGACTTGTCTTCATTTAGGGTTGCCAACTCTAGCTTGGGAAATATGGGGGAGGGTGGAGATTTGGGGAGGGGAGGGAGCTCAGCAGGGATGTGATGCCATAGAGTCCACCTTCCAAAGCTGCCATTTCCTCCGGGGGAACAGATCTCTACAGTCTGGAGATCTGTTGTAATTCCGGGAGAACTCGGGGCCCCACCTGGAGGCTGGCAACCCTAGAATACACTGCTGTTCAAGTCTTGTGCTCTGAAATAATTATTCAGAAGATCTTATAGAGGCAATGAAATACTGCTTGCTTCCATGGTCGATGCTGTATGTTGAGTTTCTGTCTTCCTTCCCTTGTTGCCTGCTTTTATTTTAAGACTAAACAAAAACAGGGAACAGTTCAATTGTGAAAGCAATTAATAGGGAATGTCGATATTCCTGCCTGTGTCCCATTTGAGTAAAGGGAATGTATTACTTAGCTAGGATTGGTATATATAATGTCAATGGTCTCGACAGCTCTAAACAAAATGTGGACATTCTACCTAATCAAATGCTTATTAGTATCTACAAAGAAACACACAGGGGTACCCGTAATTTATTACCGTATTTTTCGCTCCATAAGACGCACTTTTTTCCTCCCCAAAAGTGAGGGGAAATGTCGGTGCGTCTTATGGAGTGAATGTGTGTCTTATGGACCCTAGCCCAGTCCATAAGACGCACATTCTAGCTTGGAAGGAAGGCGGGCGGGGCGCACAGAGCCGGCTGGGTGCGCCAGAACGACGCGAGCCGGAGTTCCCTGCCCCGACGGCCAGCTGGGAGGCGGGGGGGGCGCACAGAGCGGCTGGGCGCGCCAGAACGACGCGAGCCAGCGTTCTCCGCCCCGACGGCCAGCTGGGGGGGGGCGTTTTATGATCCGGTGCGTCTAATGGAGCGAAAAAATACGGTACTTACCCTTAATCCCTGGTAATTGCTTTTAGTATATTATCAAAGCATTTTCTTTATAAATGAATCATGCTTGGTCTCCATAGAGATATTTCCCTAGCATCTCATTTAATTTCGTAGCAAAAAAATCTGTTAATATTTTATAAAATAAGTACTTTTTTTAATATAAATTTTTATTGGTTTTTTAAAACTATAAATTCTTCATAATTTTAACAACAATGTAAAAATAATATCACAATCACAATTACATTAATTGTTGTCTTGATTACCATTAAACATAAAAAATAAATCGACTTCCCCATCACCTCCATCTACCTCTTAATGAAGTGTTATTATCCTTCGTTAACATATTCTGATCCTAGTATTAATCTCATTCTAAAGTTTCATGTTATATAAAATTTTACATTCTGGATCAGAGTAAAAAGTAACCTTCCATTTTTCCCAGATCTTATACATTATCACAATGATTCCTTCAATTATCCCCTTTTCCCTAGTTTCTCCAACTCCACCAGTTCTAACATTTAAATGATTTAATCCCTTTATTCTGAAACCTTTGTCCCTTTCCATTTAATCCCAAAATGATGTCTAAATCTTAGTTCCACTACATCGTTAATAGCCATGCCACCCATCCACACTGTCAAAGCCTTCCAATCCAGCAATCATATTTAAATCAGTCCTTTAACCATGGTCTAATACTTCCTTCTGCAACTGAAATAAGTCAGTCAGGTATGGGAACAGGATTTCTTTATTCTCTCTCATTTCCACAGACAGGGTGCGTATCCAAAAATAATTCTTTCTGGGCTTCATTTCCATCATGGCTTCAATCTGTGTTCCTTGACCTGCTCTCTTCTTCCTTATATCCACACGTCCTTCCATGACTTTTTTAGATGAAAAGTCCATTTCTTGTATGTCTGATCTCTTTGTCACCAGCTGGTTACCTTCTTGGACTTCTGTCTTCTTCTTTGTATCCTTGTATTCTTCCATGACTTTTTGGACAGAAGAATCCATTACTTGTATGTCTGTATTTGTGGCCATCATTTGAATTTTCATGACTTTTATGTCTTCTGTAACCAGATCTAACTTCTGATTATAGGTCTAAAAGAATCCGTTTTTGCTAGATGTCTTTACAGATTAAAACTATTTTTGCTCATATCTAGGATTTAGGTATCATCCCAAACCAAAGTTTTGTTAACTGTGAATCTAAAATTCAAATGAATCTCTTATAATAATAATAATATCATCTGGGCCAGGACCTTCTTAAAAATATTTTAATCTGATTATTTTCTGATGCTTTATTCAGCTCATCTTTAGCCTACCCAGTTAATTTAAGTTCAGCCCAAATTGTGAAATCGGCTTTATACTTGGATTGTGTGTTTCGGGTAATGGTCAATAAAAATTCAAAAACAGTTTGGCAGGTCCCCCATTCCTCATCTGTACTAGGAGAGCGTTGCATATTTGTTTTTAGTAGCTAGCTGATTTACAAGCAGCGGTTTGTTGAAACTGGAACCTCTCTTCAAATATTTTTTGTTTCTTGGAATACTTCAATTGTGAAAGAAGGGTGGTTTTCTTTCAGATTTAATTTGAGGTATTCACACTGAAGTACACTTGGCCTAATTCTGGAATAACATTCTATTTGGGAGGTTGGGGGAGAAGATGGGAGATGATCATGTGACAATGAGCAGGGAGGAGTAATAGTTCTGCAGGCCCAGAACCTGAGCAGACAGGACAGAGATTATCAGTGAAGACCTGAAGCCAGATTCTCTCAAAACACTTTCGCCATTCTGAATGACTGTGAAGTCAATGTGTAATCTTCCTGCTACTCACAATCTTTTCGAAGATGTCTCCATGTAATATAGCTTCTGACTTCATTTGGGTGTATTCAGAAGCAATGGGGCAGTAATGGGCAAACGATGGTAAGGCATAAAAGGTAGGGGTAAAGGTAAAGGTCCCCTGTGCAAGCACCAGGTCATTCTTGACCCATGGGGTGATGTCACATCCCGACATTTTCTAGGCAGACTTTGTTTACGGGGTGGTTTGCCATTGCCTTCCCCAGTCATCTTCCCTTTACCCCCTCATTTTACCGACCTCAGAAGGATGGAAGGCTGAGTCAACCTTGAGCCGGCTACCTGAAACCAATTCAGGTTGTGAGCAGAGCTTTGGACTGCAGTACTGCAGCTTACCAAAGGCATGCCATGCCCAAAATGAACATGAAAATCCAGTCTATGGAGCAGATTGTTATATATAAACACACACACACACACAAGAGAATGTAGTGGCTTTTTTAAAAAATCTAGTAAGTCTTCAGGTAAGAACTGCCTGGACAATTGTCCTTTATTTTAACAATGCAGTTGCACATAAACATAGAATCATAGAGTTGGAAGGAGCACCAGGGTCATAGAATCATAGAGTTGGAAGGGACCACCAGGGTCATCTAGTCCAACCCCCTCCTCACCCCCAGTTACCCCTACTCCACACCCAGAAGATGGCCAAGATGCTCTCCCTCTCATGATCTGCCTAAGGTCATAGAATCAGCATTGCTGACGGATGGCCATCTAGCCTCTGCTTAAAAACCTCCAGGGAAGTAGAGCTCACCACTCCCGAGGAAGAATGTTCCACTGAGGAACTGCTCTAACTGTTAGAAAGTTCTTCCTACACTTCTATTATTCCCAGCATCCCAGGATTTCAATGTAGTGATTTTTCTGATTAAGAGACCTGGTGTTATCTCAGTTGAAGCTCGCTGAAAAGCACATCAAAACAGTTTGCGCTTGTGGATGCTGAAGTGTGTTCACTAAATCAATAAGCAATGACTATATAATCAATTATGCCCGGGGGGGTGTTATCCAGAGGTCTACCTAGCAGGGTAGACATGGCAATCCTTCCAGGCGGTATTCTTGATCTGCAAAGTACTAAGCACATACAAGCATAATCCTTCTAACATTCAAACTACTTGTTCACCCTCCCAAGCAATATCATAAACTCAAGGTTTCACCGCCCTCTTGGAATATTCGTGGTGGGTAACCCTGCATCTTGTTCTCTTCCTTATCTTAACTCCCTGTTCTTGGCACAAAATATATTCCCTGTATCAGGCAACCTAAGAACTGCTGCTCTGGATTGCTTATAATGGCAATCAGTCGGCTGGGTTCTTTACCGCCTTCAAGCTGACAAGGGTCTAGAGACTGACCCTGGAGATGTTCACCATTGAATCTCAGCTTTTGAAGTTCTCAAGGAAAATAAAATAAAATGGACTGCCAGCTCTTAATTTGTTTTGTAAGGTTCAATTTTCTCACAGTGCTTTCCGCCTCCAGCTTTGGTACATTCCTACTAGAATATTTACGGCCCTTTCATTTAATTTCTTTATTTGCTCAATCTTGGCCTGTCTAACTGAGATGAGCCTCCAACAAAACCTCCTTCAAAGCTTTTGTCTATATGAACTGAGCACTCAAGAAGCGGCACAGTATTTGATCCTTGATAACAATCTTGTGGGATGTTAACTTAAATAATGGTCTCCCAGTAGACCAATTCTTTATTCAATGTTGATTCTTTTCTTTTCTCTTCTGAAAGTAAGCATGGTAGAAACAGACAGGGAAAAGGTCTTCCTTCAAAAAAAGTTTGTTTGGGAGGAAAAAAAGAGAAAGAGAAAGAAATCTGATCCAGGCACAGGGAAAAGACATAAAACAAAATTGTATGCAATTTGTTTTCTAAGACTGTTTTAGCGAAGAACAGCATACTACAGGGATGCCAATATTAAACACTTGGAGCATTGTAGACTATTATATAAAAAAGTACATTTAAAAAATGTTCTATGTTGACAAACATATACTTTGATTCAGCACTGGGAGATAACAGATGGTCTGCAAAACTGCAAATGGAGAATGAATCTCTTTTGATGTTTCCTGCTTCCAAACAAGAGACACTGGGGAGATTTCTTCTACACAGAACTCTTACGGAGATTTGGAAGGAGAGAGAAATATGGAAATCTACTTTTCTAAGAAGCTTCATACCAAACTTCCCACTTCAGTAAGGGATGGGGGCTTTGTGCATCCCTTTCCCTGACTTAGACTGGAGCAAGAAGATGTGGAAGATCAGTACCCCCCTGCCGGCAAGGTATGCACCATCCATTAAAATTGCATGGTGAAAACACACTACAAGTAAGTGATGTAGAACTTTCAACACTCCTCATAGCTGTCCATGTAAGAGCTTGAACAGATTTACTGGTACCCAAGATACCATACAGTTGTTGTGTGTGTATGTCACAGCAAACCTTGGTTTGTTGTCACAGCAAATCTCGGTTTGTTGGCAATGGTCACCAGTCTAGCATGTTGATACATGCGTGTTCCTCTCCTTCCCTTTACGCACAGCTGCAAGGGAGAGGAAGAAAGGGGACAATCCCCCCATGTCATTCTTTAGGGTCTCCTATCACCCTGGAGCAGCATTTCGTGACATCGGTGGGCTGAAGCCAAAGGTGGAAGGCAGGGAAATTCCATTCTGCCACTGGAAAATTTACAGCCCATTCCTGAGCTGACGGCGTAGGGGAACGGCGAGGAAGAGGCGCAGCAGCGGCTCTTCCTAAGCCGTTTCCCCTATGCCATTAAACAAACAAACAAAAAATCTGTTTCATGACTTTTTTTGTTTAACTGGGGCTTTTCGCCCCATTTAAAACAGCAAGTCTGCCCTGCAAAATAGCAGGCGCAGCAACGCTGTTCCAGCCTCCGGCGCAAGTGACTGAAAAGGGGGTAGGGAGCTGCCTAACCGGCAGCTCCTGCCCCCGCCCCGGAACGCCCATATGCGCCGGCGCAGCCTCTCTATGCCATTGCCGGTGCCACGGAGAGGCAGTGCCGGCGGAGGGAAGAGGCGTGGCCCCGCGGCGCTTGGGTGCCGGCAGAGCCACCCTCCCCGCCAGCGTAAGCGCGTGTAATCTCGTGATTACATGCACTTACACCGGTGGTGGGATCAGGCCGCCTCCTAAGAGGTTTCGCCCCCCCCTCAGGAATGGGCTGTTAGTCTCACAAGCCCAGAAACAAACCAGGCTCATAGTGGTCATGATCCATATAGATTATCCAACCCCCCCCCCCAAAAAAAACCCAATTATGTTTCCACATTTCGCAATGCATCGTTGGAATATAACAATATTAAACATTACCATTTAAGCTTCCAGCCCTTTGATAACTATTCAGGGAAGGAAGGAAGGAAGGAAGGAAGGAAGGAAGGAAGGAAGGAAGGAAGGAAGGAAGGAAGGAAGGAAGGAAGGAAGGAGGGACAAAGTCAGCTGCTCAAAATTTCAGCCAGCAATCTTATGCAAAATTACTGGTCTAGAAATAAATATTGTCAATCTCCTTCTTTCCACTTAGCTTTCTCACACTGTCTGGAACTGGTCCCAAGTTGTTAAGACAGAATGCTTCATTTAAGAGATATAATTATGGGCAGCAAGCTTTATTTACACATTTACTCCAAAGTCAGCCTAGCCCAGACAATTTCTTCCTGCTGCAGAAGGGTCACAAGTCATTCCTCAGGGTCTCACATTCTCCAGGAACAGCATTTTGTGGGGATCTGTGTGGGCTGCAGCAGGAGCGAGAAGGTAGGGGAGTTCCATTCTGCCACTGGAAAATTGCCATGGTCACCCAGCTTTACTGCGCCTGCTCTTTAGAGAGGTACTGATCAGTTTGGTTGTGACAGCCTCAGGGCACCGTTTTATCTCCTTTCCTACAGGCTCTCCTGCAGATTCCTCTCCCTATCAGATAACTGGATCCCAAAAGTGGGTTTGGGGGTCCTGAATGTAGTGGCTGGCTCCTTTGTTGCATTTTGGCCTGAAAGCTTAAAACGTAAATTCTGAAGTCTGGTACTTTGGATCTAGCCCAGTGCATCTAATTAAGCAACTCCATATAATTGTTGCAAGACAAGGTAATTCTTTGTGCAACAGAGACAGGCTTTTGAAGGCAATGACATCAGTAGATCTTATTTAATTACACTGATTACCATTTTCCATGATTTCCAAACACAAATAGCAGTCAAATATGAAAGAAAAATAGATTAGGCAAACAACCAGTAAGCAGTACTTAAAAGTGTGGATATAGAAATGTCAGGTTTCCAGCTTGCCAGATAGGTATCTCCTAGGTCATGGAATCCTGCCTCCAAATCTCATATATATGGGATCTTGTATACTGGAGTGGTGAGATCTGAACTTAGACAACATTTAATCAAATCTTGTGGGAAACCTTATAAATCCAGCATTGATTTGGTATGTGGGGGGGAGGAGGAAATACTTAGCACACACAAATGTTTTTTTAATTATTAACGAGAGTATATAAGTAAAAGAATCACTAAAACAAATGACAGCATCAACAGCTGCCATATTAGTGGTTATAACATCCTACAGCAATTATCTTTCTTGGAAAACATATAGCAAAACCACTGCACCAACTAAGAATTATTTTGGGTTTCACAGACAACTGGTGTGGGTGATCACCGTAAAACATGTACATAATCTCAATATGTTTGTCATAATGAGTAAGTGTACCTTGTGTGGGCTCATCAACAGCTTTCCGTTTTCGGCTATGGCTGTTGTAGTTCAGTCTTAGTTCTTGGTTGTAGTCATTGAGAGTTTCTCGGGACTCGTAGGATTGTCTTGCTTTTCTCCCATCTTCGCTTTCATCTGAAGAGCTTGTGTAAGCTAGATCCATTTCATGCTTAGCTTTTGACAGCGGTTGGTAGGGCTTACAGTCCATCTGCTCCATCGCTGATTAAGTAGGCCCAGAGTCATGAAACCAAAGAGGAGACTCCTTAAAGAAACAGTCCTGGAAGAGACAAAACGTTCGATGTTATACTCCATTTAACTGTACTGGTCATTGACTGTAATAAAGAATTGTATAGTATACTCCATTTAAGTACGGGGACCATTTGAGCACCTCTAACAATATCAATGTCAACTAGGATATAAGGACTCAGATCTCCGTTCCAACTCATATCTGATGAAGGGAGCTTTAACTCTCAAAAGCTTATACCCCCAAAAATCTTCTTGGTTTCTAAGGTGCTACTGGAATCAAATCTAGCTGAAACTATCGCTCAATGTCAAGTGATCTGTTTAGTGGGCTTTCTTGAGGGAAACAAGTATTTGCACAATGATCCCTTATACTGAGATACTCTGCCAGTGAATAGTAGAAAAATATTAAACAATAAGCAAGGACAGCTACCAGACAATGCCCTCAAGGTATCACCTCAGTGCCCAAGAATTGTGCCAAGGGTATATTTGCACAGCCATAAAAAAAAAAAAAAAACACAACATGATTTCTTTTTGATTGTGAATATATTCATGGGTTTCTCAACATTAATCACAGGCCAAACAATACATATCCCCACCAACCAAAAGTTCTTAACATCAGACAACGGGCACTTTGAATATAGACTGCAATAGCCCCATGGCTGGATTGCAAAATGCATATCCTCCTTTTCAGGTGATTGAACAAACCATCTCCTGGTAGAAAAGGTTGGATTTAGTGGTGGTTTTCCCCCTTTCACATCATCAGCCAGAAAACAGCATGCATACAAAGCAGACAAATGTGCATTAAGACTGACAGTTATACCAGCAAGTTCAGGCATGTCCATCAATGTGGCTTCAACATCATGTGATAATTGAGATGGGGACATCATGCAAATATCGAGAGGAGAGCAACAGCCGCCAAGTCCTTGGCAACTAGCATGGGTGTCGTGTATATGCCAATTCTAACAGACTGTGTTCAAAATAATCCATCTAGAGAGACAAACAAGGCGCTGAACTGAAAGACCACGCAAATCGTTCACCCAAAAACTCCCTTGAGTAGGATTCCTGTCGACACCTGCTCATAGATCTCCCCAGAGAAACCCATATTGGTTTTCAGTTCCAGCTCTGGATGTAGTCTTCTACAATCAATGTTTCTAGAACAGAAGTAGGCAACCATTTCAGCCCAAGTGCTGAGAAGAAACAAACAAAACAAAAACATATCTACCTGTGAAGTTGTTGGTGTGCCAGGAAACAAAAAAGTGGGGAGGAAGAAAAAGGGATTTACTTGGCCAAGTACACTGGAAACAAGGCAGCCCCCAGCAGTATTGGCAGCATCTCATAGGCTTATCTTGGACATAGTTGGTAGCTATAAAGACCCAGGAAGCAATCGGGGATATAAGCCACCCCTGGTGCGTTCACCCATGCCACTGGCGCAAGCGATGCAGCCTCCATGTCAAGGGCTTCAGTTGTTCAGGTGGAGAACTAGCCATATGTGCCAAGCAAAATGGTCTGGGGATGGTTCTGATCAGAATATGTCTTGGGGTTGTATACCCCTGTTCCAGGCACTCTCCTGTGGAGCTAACCACATTAACAGAGGTCCAGAGTATAGGGTAAACATGGAAGAAACTAAAATTTACTCACAAAGATGCATTAGATGCATTTCTGAAATCTTTTTTAATATAAAAATTTATTATAGCATTAAAAAGCAAACAATCCAATCCAAACATCAACCAAGGATATAAAACGTGTAAAACATATAATATTTCCAAGCAAGCAGTTGCTTTATGAACCTCCACCATCTGATTCTAGACTTTTAAGTATATTTTCCATTCTGGAAATTGTAGGATTCCATACTTCTTCTAAATCCTCTATGTTTTTATCATTTTGATAATAAGTCAATTTAATCAAAACATAGGTCTCTTTTACTTTATCAAACCAACTAATTGAATCTGGTGAGTTTTTTCCTTTCCAACATCTAGCAAAATTTACTCTTGCTATTGTTAACACGTGGAGGAATATATTGAGATGTTTCTTATGCATGCTCGGTAGACAATTTAATAAAACTGTTTCTGGTTTCATAGGTAACTCTGTTTCCAGACCTTTGGATATAGTATTAATCACTTTTTCCCAATAAGTTGTAGCTCTAATACATTCCCACCACATATGATAAAAATCTGCCTTGTCCATTTTACAGAACCAACATTTACTTACATCCTCATTTAAATCTGTATTCTACTAGGGGATAAATGCCACATATATACCATTTTATATAGATTTTCTCGAAATGATACTTATTCTAAAATTTAAACCTTTAGTGAATATGAATTCCAATTTCTGATCATCTAACACATAACCAAGCTTTCTGCATTTCTGAAATCTATTATTTAAAAGACTGGATTCTAACCTGAACTATGTGGGAACAAAACAAAACACTACCCCAGTCTTCTATCCATTCATAACATAGCATTTAATTTCGGCCCCATGAAAATACATGGAAAAATCAAATATGTATTTGGATTCTTTCGTGGGGAAGAGAGAAATGGAGAAAGAATGTCAGTCAATTGCCTGAACTCATTCTGTGTCCCAGTGCATTCATGAGCAGGAAGATCTCTACTGAAAATTCCCATGCTGTTACAGATGGCCCTACCTCTTGCGACTCCAAATTACTTTCTTGCTAGGGTGCATCACCACTGGCATGCACCCAGTAGGGAAAAACGGGGGGAAATGCACACCTCGAAAATGTTATCGAGAGATTTCAAGCTGATGCAATTTTCTGGCTCCTTTGCACCACAGGGTAAACAAAGTTGGGCGACGTGGGGGACATCAATCAGGCAAGAGCACAACTGTCCAATTTGTTCCAAGGCACATAAGCAGTTGTCGTCATAAGGTTATATAATACTCGCATGACAGAAGCCAGGCACACACACACACAAACCCCTTCGGCAGCATTTACAAGGCATTTTGCAGTTTGAGGAGTTGGAAAATCAGTACACTGTGGATGTGCTAAGATGCTTGGCACGCCTAGTTCTAACACCTGGGATCTGGACCTCTTCATATTTCAGCAGGGGTTAAATGAACAAGGCAGAATGCAAGCTGATCCAGGGCAGGTGCAGCTGATGCTACATGGAAGAATCAGCAGAGACCTGTTCTATCGCAATGGAGGTACGATCCCAAGACTTCACTTATGCACAAACTCCTCTTAGGGTTGCCAGGTCCCTCTTCGCCACCAGCAGAAGGTTTTTTTTTGGGGGGGGGGAGCCTGAGGAGGGCAGGGTTTAGGAAGGGGAGGGACTTGAATGCCACAGAGTCCAATTGCCAAAGCGGCCATTTTCTCCAGGTGAACTGATCTCTATCGGCTGGAGATCAGTTGTAACAGCAGGAGATCTCCAGCTACTACATGGAAGTTGGCAACCCTAACTCCTCCCCCTGCAGATTTTCACATGTGTCTCTTCTACTTTCCCTGGGAACGATGGGGATCTGGGAGAAAATGTCTTTGTGCATGCTTTTGAGCAGGGGTCCTCAAACTACGGCCCGTGGGCCGGATCCGGCCCCTCAGGGTCCTGAACCCGGCCCCTCAGGCTGGGCCCAAAACCAGCGCTGCACCTCCCCGCCGGGAACTACGAGCCCCATGATGCAGAGCGGCCCGCCTCTGGATGGAAACAGGAGGGAGAGAGAGCCCGTTCCCCCTCCCGCTGCATGCCGGGAGCGGTAGTTCGAAGAGGGCCTCCGCGCGGGGATGGCCTCCGACCGGCTCCACTTGGGCGCCATCTTGTGACCTGAGGCGGCCGTCACCATCTCCTCCTCCTTTCCCCTCCCTCCCTGCCTGCCTGCCTTCGTCCAGCCCTCCAAAAGAGGGAGCTGAGGAGACTGCCGCCAATTGCCGCCGCCGGTGGTTTGGGAAGAAGCCGGAGGCAGCCGACCCGGACCTCAAGCTGGTAAGGGGGGCAACAGCTCTGGGGCAACCCGCCTTCCTCTCTTCCCCCCCACCCCTTTCCCTCTGTCTAGCCTCCTCCCTCCTTCGCCTGTTCCCAAGTGCGCCTACTCAGGAGTAAACCGCATTGACTCCCGGTAGAGCTTAGCCCGCCGCCTCCTGTCCGGAGTTGCTCCTGTCTAAGCCGAATTCGGCCAATCATGCACGGGAGGTTTTTCCTTGGATTTGCCGCTCTCTAGAGGCACATTTTCCCCATCTTGCATTCTCAAAACTCTGCATTGGGGGGGAGGGCTTATTGTTGAGCTTTGAGCATTCAGATGGGGAAAATGTGCCTCTAGAGAGCGGCAAATCCAAGGCAAAACCTCCTGTGCATAAATGGCCAAAAATAAGCCCCCAAGCAGAGTTTTGAGAATTCAGATAGGGGAAATGTGCATCTAGAGAGCGGCAAATCCAAGGCAAAACCTTCCACGCATAAACATTTTCCCCCATCTGAATTATCAAAAACTCTGCATAGGGGCTTATTTTTGACTTTTGAGGATTTGGCTGGGGAAAATGTGCATCTAGAGAGCGGCCCTAGGATTGCACTGAGATAGATTTTTTTTTTTAAAATAAATAAGCCCCATGTAACAGCATGCCCAGGAAGCATCAAGCCGACCTCCTGCAAGACTAGCGACCCGCCCTGCAGCCCACTCCTTCAAACTGACCTTTCCCACTTCCCCTCCTAAATTTACCTCTATTTTTATCCTTATTTTCCCTCTCCCTTTTTAAATTTAGCCAAAAGCAGGACCGTACTTCCCATTGAAATATTATAAGTTTATGTTGACTAAAATCGTTCTTCATTTTAAATATTGCATTGTTTTATTTTTTGTGCGCTACAAATAAAATATGTGCAGTGTGAATAGGAATTTGTTCATATTTTTTTCAAACTATAGTCTGGCCCCCAACAGTGTTTGAGAGACAGTGAACTGGCCCCCTGTTTAAAAAGTTTGAGGACCCCTGCTTTTGAGCGAAATGAATATTTTGGCTAGGATGCAGCAAACATGGAAGCAACATGGAAGCCCATCAGGGAGGGGAGTGTTCACCGACTACTATGGGGTCTCCCTGCATGCTACTATGTTCAAGATTGCATTGCAGGAGACCAGCACCCACTATATTTTCACAAGTAGCATACATGTATGTCAGTTTTCAAGTATCACAAGCCTAAAGCATTATCTGTTGAAGCTGATGTCTGGTTCTTAAGAATATTTCAACCAAGAGTAATATTAGCTAAATCAATTCCACCTCACCCAGCACTTTTTTTGAGTATCTACCCAGAATGCGTTCAAAATATATGAAGGGCGTGGCCATTGCCTGCCCTGCTGTGCCTGACTTCAAAAGCTTTTTTGGCCCTGGCCCCAGCCTGGAAGAATAGTCTTCCTTGTAACATCAGGGCCCTGCAGGACTTCAATGAGTTCTGCAGGGCCTGTAAAACGGAGCTATTCCGCCAGGCCTATAATCGAGGGCAGCTGCAAGTTTTACATCATTGCTGGCCTCCCCATCCCTCCCCTCAATTTCTGATTTATGGGGGTTACAATGCTCGACCAGATCTACAGTAGCTGCCATCCCCCTATTATGAGAATGCCACCTTGTCACTGTATTTCTGTTTATATTTGTGTTAGGATATTGTGGTTTTAGCCAGTGTTTTTATGGTTTTAAATGTTGTTACCTGACTGAGCCAGGCCTGTCTGGGAATGAGGGTGGGGTATAAACGTAAATAATGATGATGATGATGATGATGATGATGATGATGATAACAACAACAATAATAACAATAATGATAAAGCAGGGTCAGCCCTGGTAAGGACTTAGATGGGAGACCACCAAGGAAATCCAAGGTTGCTACACAGATGCAGACAACAGCAAACCACCTCTGTTCATCTCTTGCCATGAAAACCCTATGGGGTTGCCATAAGTCGACTGCTATTTGATGGCAATAAAATAGTCATTGTCTAAACTCAGCGTTGAAGCAAAGGTGAACTCTCTGTAAATTTGGAGGTACCATTTAGCTATCTTTGTTTTTAATTTTTCCAGTTCAGTAACCAAGGTGGCCAATGCATTCATGTCATATTTTGTTAGAAAAAAAAAGTTTAAAGGCTTTTTTCACTCTACTTCAAGGTGCCTTGGAAATTTCAAAAGGCTAAAACAATTAAAACCTGAACCAACAAGCAGAGATACCCAAATACTAACAACCATATAGCCAGAAACGGATAAATCTGTACCATATTCTTACCATGGTAACATATATGACATTTTTCCAGGAAGACATTATCCTGGTTTGAAACGGGTTTGGTCTCAACTGTCGTAAAAGTGAGGTGGGATCATTTCAAAGAGGATACTCTCTCATGGGCCCTTTAAACTGTACACACAGCATGTTTGGGTCAGATTTTGAATTTCAGACGGTTGTGTGCTTTTTTCTGCTGCCCACCATTTATTTTTGTTCTTCTCTGTTTTGCACTATACTGATATATTGTTATATTGAAAATGGGGAGGAAAAATAAAGCAGCTCATTACAAAGCACTACAAACAGTTCAGATAGTATCTCCCACGACTCAGAAATACAACCACACAACAAAACCTGAAGAAAAGTGATTTCACAAAAAACTGATCAAATCTTCATAAAAAATGGGACAACAATGTTTGTTCTTTAAGATGTAGGAAATGAAAAATAAATAAATAAACAAACCATTCTCCATCAGAATTGGTAATGGTTTAAAGAAAGAGCCTGACTGTATGAAATGCAAAAAAGAAAAAGACATTCTCCATCAGATATCAAAATGGATTAAATAGCCTGTCTGATAATGATCACGGTGGTAGAAGAAAGTGCTGTCAAGTCGTGTCCCACTTAAGGGGACCCCTCAAGGGGTTTTCAAGGCAAGAGATGTTCAGAGGTGGCTTGGTATTGCCTGTCCCTGATTAGTAACCCTGAACTTCCTTGGTGGTCTCCCATCCAAGTAATAACCAGAGCTGACCCTGCTTAGTTTCTGAGATCTGACGTGATAAGGCTAGCCTGGGCAATCCGGGTGAGGGCGATAACGATCACAGCGACTCAAATTTAAAAGAAGACCCTTTGAAATAGAACTATTTCACTGGCCCTCTTGAAACTTAGCAAGTAAGGTGGCCTCAACTTCTTGAGCAAGTTGTGTTACGATACTAGCCCAATAACCCCAAATGCCCATTTTCAAGTATCAGCAGAACAAGCAGATTTGTGTGAGAGCACCAAAAGCAAGGCAACAATGAAGACTATCATAAATGCATAGGGAGACATGACACTTCATATATATAGGACCCAGGCAATGATGGGTTTAACAGGTAAACATCAGCACCTTAAACTGAGCCTGGGGATTTTCAAATACACAATCAAATCATCCAGCATTAAACAGTAAATGGGTAGCCACTTCCTGCACAAATCAAATTTTCTGTGCTATCTTTATGGACAGCCCCTTGGAGGTATGATAGTCTAACACAGAGATTACAATAGCACAGATCAAACTAGCTATATCAGAGGAAACTAAGCAGAGAACTATCCTTTGAGCAAGAGGCAACTAAAAGAAGACCCTCCCTGATAAAATGCCAAAACTGTTGCTCCAACAGACCACAAAGAGCCTCCAACTTTGACCCGCCAATGACAGCCGAACCTCAGACATGGTAGGAAGACCACATATACAACAAAGATATCTAAGCTCACACGGAAAGAAATGGCAAATGATGTTAAAAAATTAATAGAAAATCTTAGGACAGCACCAAATTCAGCTTCTTCTTCAAGTAATTAAGAGGAAAAAAGAACGAGCAAGAATATTCAAAGACCAGTCATAAAACTACCAACGTTAAGGCTGATCTCACAATAGGGGTCAGTTGTTTTGCAGGGCAAATTATCTCTTGGGCTTAAGACTTTTCAGTTCACTCCAGCTTCAGACAATGAATTTGGTGATGAACTTTGACTGAAGTAATATGTCATCTCTCACCAGATTTTGCCTTTGTTGATCTGGTAGATACTGGCCGTTGTATGGTCTGCCCCAATAAAGGAAGGCATTTTGTTTGTCCTTTTTCTCAAGTCAGCCTCTACAGCATGAAGTTATCTCATACACATTAATCTGTAACAAATGAAGTCGCACAATATGTGGTTTGTGCTGCTGCAATTTGACAGAAACTTGTGAAGACCTCTCGAGGTGATGATGTGATTTCAGTCTTTTCAGGTTTTACTTCTTTGACTGGTTACACGTTGCAAGGGAAATTTGCCAAACACAACCAACTGACTGCTGCATCATCGGATGCCAGGAGAGAGGGCAGGGTTTGTCAAGCAAAACTGGAAACCACCATGGCAGAGCTCAATGCTGAGGTGGGATTCAAAAATTTTTAGGAATCCAGAACAACCTGACTGGCCCACAGGTATTGCCTGGGGTCAATGCACCTGCTCTTACACTTACCCCAGGGGATTGCACACCCCACTGCGCCAGCAAGCCCCAAGGCTGGGGAAGTCATGTCAGATCACTGCAGGGCATGGCCTTGAAGGAGCCTACTCAGGAGTCAGCCAGTTTGAAGGAGCCCAGTCGGCTCTCAGTGGCACGCTCAGCAGCAGAAGTCAACCCACTCGAGATCCTACCAGAGAGGACCCTGGCTCTGAGACCCACAGGAGCTCTGACAAAGGGGCAGGGACAACAGGCAGCGCTGACTTTCTTGGAAGAAGCTGGGCAGGGCAGCGGCTCTTTGAAGACCCGACCCCAGCAGAAACTGACGGGTATCTTGCAAAGATGTGTCATGTTGGCATACAACTTCCGAAGATACTCACTGCAATTAGAGAATGACATTTTCACCCATCAGCTACTCCAGGTAGCTCAAGTGTGACAGGCAGCTGGCATGCAGAGAAGCATCTCCTGAATTTGTCCCTTCACAAATGGGGCGAAAATCTTGAAGCCACCAAGGGCCGGAATTAGGTTTGATGAGGCCCTAAGCTATTGAAGGTAATGGGGCCCTTTATATGTCCGGCTGTCCTTTGTCAACAAAAAATTGTCGCTGTTTTTTGTGTTTAATATATGCTATATGGTAATTTATGGACCTAATAGGTATCTAAAGCCATTTGCACATAACAAAATATGTATTTTATATATAGAAATGAGCAAACCAGTGATATTTTAGGGAGCAGGCTAGCAGGTGGGACCCATTACTTACATCATAGGAGCCTACACAACACAAAACACTGTTGCTGTATGTAGGTTTTATTTTATTTGTTTTTTATCTTATATTTTGGAAATGTACATCCAGTTTTTTTTTCCTTTAAATTTTTTGGGGCCCCCCAAGAGAGTGGGGCCCTAAGCTATAGCTTGTTTAGCTTATACGTAAATCTGGCACTGAAGCCACCTAAAGCTGTCCCTGAGAAGGGGCCACTTGTAAAATATATGATTCATATCCACTAATTGGTTCTTGTAGGTTATCCGGGCTGTGTGACCATGGCCTTGGTATTTTCTTTCCTGACGTCGAAGACACTGTCCTTCAGTGTTACCCCTCTGAAGATGCCTGCCACAGCTGCTGGCGAAACGTCAGGAAAGAAAATACCAAGGTCACGGTCACACAGCCCGGATAACCTACAAGAACCAATGAACTCTGACTGTGAAAGCCTTCGACAATATTTTCATATCCACTAATATTAACTGCAAGGGGAGGTGGTGATGGCCACAAGCGTACATAGCATTAAAAGACAGATGCATGGAGGAGAGTTCCATCAATGGCTACTAGCCATGGTGACTGAAGGCAGCAAACCTCTGAATATCAGTGCTGGGAGGTAGCAGCAGGGGAAGTCCTTGGCCTCTATGTCCTGTCTGTTTGGCATTCCAGGGCAACTGGTTGGCTATTGTGTGACACACTATGCTAGGATAGATAGACCGCTGGTCTGATCCAGCAGAGCATTTCTTATCTTCTTATAAGTTGGTTTCGGGTAGCCGGCTCAAGGTTGATTCAGCCTTCCATCCTTCCGAGGTCGGTAAAATGAGTACTCAGCTTGTTGGGGAGAAAATGTAGATGACCGGGGAAGGCAATGGCAAACCACCCCATAAACAGTCTGCCTCGTAAACGTTGGGATGTGACATCACCCTATGGGTCAGTAATGACTCGGTGCTTGCACAGGGGACTACCTTTACCTTTGTACATGGGAGGTTGCACTTCTGTCTAGGGCAAGGATGAAAACAACAGGAAAACACAAGTTCATGTTACAGTTCATTGATTTATTATTTATGGCCATAGTAAACCATAGTACATGCCCTGCCCCAGTCATCCTTCTGGGGCCAAGGCAAACCTATTTGAAGCATAAGTTCACAAGAAAACATTCATGTTCAGCCAGATACAAAACCTATCATTAGATGTTCTAGATGTGTGAGTTTGATCCAGCCGGCTTTTCTACTGATGAAAATGGAACGAGGGTTCCCCTTTGATCACCAAAACGAACACGTGCACATGAAAGGACATGCATGCAAGAAAGCCATGTCTGACATGGGCTATAGTCAGGACAGGGTTGCCAGCTCCAGGTTGTGAAATTCCTGGAGATTTGGGGGGTAGAATCTGGGGAGGGTGAGGTTTGGAGAGGGGAGGGACTTTAGTTGGATATAATGCCATAGAGTCGATGTTGCAAAGCAGCCATTTTCTCCAGGGGAACTGATCTCTGTGGCCTGGAGATCAATTCTAATCCCAGGAGATCTCCAGCCACCACCTGGAGGCTGGCAACCCTAAGTAAGGAGAAGAATTAGGTGATATTGAGTGAAAGCTAGACCCAATCCTATATCTTACACTTGGATTGATTAGAGATTGGAAAAGGGTGTATTATTTGTATGGCTGGGTCCTTTCTATTTCAGATGAATAAAAGAAAATTGTGGCCATATGTGTATTGAATTTAACAGACTATTAAGTAGGTGCACCTGTTAACAGCCACATAGGAAAGCATCTCCCTTCCTTTCAACTGTGAAATTCAGGAGGCTGCAATTATTGTGCATCTCTGGCCTAATTTATTATCCCTTGTTCGCCTTTCTGCCGCACTGAAAATGAACCAGACTTGGGGTGGGGTGGGGGAGAAAAGAAGAAGACGGTTTTGCCTGCATGTATCACTTGAAGAAAAGACATGAAGGATTCAAAAAAGGCCAAACTATCTCCCTATTAAAGCTAAAGGTCCCCTGTGCAAGCACCGGGTCATTCCTGACCCATGGGGTGACGTCACATCCCGACATTTACTAGGCAGACTTTGTTTGCGGGGTGGTTTGCCAGTGCCTTCCCCAGTCATCTTCCCTTTACCCCCAGCAAGCTGGGTACTCATTTGACCAACCTCGAAAGGATGGAAGGCTGAGTCAACCTTGAGCCGGCTACCTGAAACCAACTTCCGTCGGGATCAAACTCAGGTCGTGAGCAGAGCTTGGACTGCAGTACTGCAGCTTACCACTCTGCATTACGGGGCTCCTATCTCTCTATTACCTTTTCTAAATACAACTGGTTTGTCTCTTATCCTGACAAGCATGTTCATTTCAGTGGGTAACATATTAATTTCACCTTAGTTATAGGTCAAATTTGTGCTCCCCTATATGTGCTCATGCCCTGACCAGGATAGCCCAGGCTAGCTTGATCTCGTTGGATCTCAGAAGCAGGATCAGTCCAGGCAAGTATTTGGATGGGAGACCAAAGAATACCAGGGCCGCTATGCAGAGGGAGGGAATCGCAAACCAACCTCTTGCCTTGAAAACCTTACTGGATCACCTAAGTTGGCTGAGACTTGACGGCACTTTACACATCCCACACATGTGAACTTGGATTTGTAAGATGATATAAAAATGGTAGGATGGGATAAAAAGATCGCCTCTTTTCTATCCATCACACACACACATCTATATCTATATTTCAGTCCCAATAAGATTTGGTCACAGCGGCATGCTCTTTAACTGTCCCTTTAACTGTCAGGGATTTTATTTCCTGGGTTTTCCTATTTTCTCTATTTTCTTGGTAAAAAGTGTCCTCATTATGCACTGGTAATGCACATGCTTTGCATGTAGAGATTCTCGGGTTTAGTCCCTGACACCTCCAAAGGCAAAGGATCTAAGGTAGCAGGAACTATGAAAGCCCTTATTCTGTCCACGGCCTTGGAGAACTGTTGCCTTTCAGAGTCAACACTAGCCTAGATGGACCAATGGTCTCCACAGGTTCAAAGTAAGCAAGCTTCAGATTGTAGCTACAATGAAGTCTTTGGGATTGAACGGAGAACAAAGGACCTCCCATTTTATCAGATTCTAACTCCTTTGATAATAGGGGACAAAATCTCCTGCTATTCTGGGAGACCCCTTGGACTGGGCCCCTGTTCCCCACTGCCACTTAACAAAGAGGTGGGGAGAAAATGGGGGGGGGGATTCAGCACTGTGCCGACACACAACGTCACTTCCTGTGCAAAACCAGATGTGACATCATTGCTTCAGCATGACATACCAGAATAAAGGTGTAGGCGACTGGGGGAGGCAATGGCAACCCCCCCATAAACATAGGGCAAAAACGCATGGACACTTTGGCCCCCTTTATTCCCTGTTTCAGCCAGGATTCAGCCAGGATCGAACGCATGCGTTTCGCCGAACATGTGTTTGATCCTGGCTGAATCCTGGCTGAAACAAGGAATAAAGGAGGCTAAAGCACCCATGCGTTTTCGCCCATAGTCTGCCCAGTAAATGTTGTGAAGAGACATCAAACCCATGAGACAATAATAAACTGGTGCTTGCACAGGGGACTACCTTTACTTTTAAAACAGAGGAGTGAATCCTAGGTTTGCCTAGGTAAATCCTGCAACATTGCCCCAACACAATGATGTCAGTTCTGCTTTCACGCCAAAAGCCTAATAGCTTATTGTCACCCAGCAAATTCCCTCCCTGGGCTGCTAGCGCCAGCCGGCAACCGTATCTGATATCAGAAGGGCAGCTGTGTTATTCTTCTGCAGCAAAGTAAGACAGAAGTCCATTGGCACCTTAAAGACAAATACCATTCAGCACGTGCTTTGTTGAATCAGAGCTCACTTCTTCAGATGCTATGAAAAGGAAATAATATTCCCTATTTTTATAGGGAAAATTACAAAGAGAGGCAAAAGGAGAGGATTTGGGGGGCAGTGAGAGCCTCGGTATGAATCCCACCGGAGATCTTTCAAGGGTGATTCTCTGCGCAGTGGACTGGAATGGATTATGGTATTACCCCAACGAATGATGAAAGCCGTCAGAGGTCCAGGCCTCTCTCTCCCGGGGTGCACATGAACAAGAGAATAATTAAGCTGGATAAACAGCGATTAATAGAGGAAGAAGCAGATTGAAGCAAGAGAAAATTAACGGACAGGAACAACCGGAAAGGGAACAACTGGTGTGGTTCTGTTGTGACCGTGCGCGTACACACACACACACACTGTTCAACAATCACTGATGATCTTATACCCACAAACACAATGAGCCTTTCTGCGCAGTGCTCCGAGATGACTCCTAGAGAAAGTAGTTGTCAATGAACTGAAATGTTTCCCAGTGACAGGTCCAAGGTAACACTGCTGAGGAAAGGTGACAAAGAGGAAACGCTAGAAATATGAAACCTGACAGCATAGTAGGGAATAGGCCTACATCTTTCTCCTCTCCTCCATCTTATCCTCACAATAACCCTGTGAGGTAGATTAGGCAAAAAGTCTAATACAGGCCCAAGGTCACTGACTGAGCTTCCATGGCAGTGTGGAGATTATGCCATGAGAACCACATAGGTTCTCATGATTGAGAGGCGCATGATACATCCACACTCTGGAAGCCAAGCAGATCTGAGATGCATTTGGTCAGTGCCCGGATGGGAGATCTTCTGGAAGTCCCATGCATACCACACCTTCCGATTCACACTGGAGGAAAGGTGCGGTAGTAGGGTTGCCAACCTCCAGGTACTAGCTGGAGATCTCCTGCTATTACAACTGATCTCCAGCTGATAGAGATCAGTTCACCTGGAGAAAATGGCCGCTTTGGCAATTGGACTCTATGGCACTGAAGCCCCTCCCCAAACCCCACCCTCCTCAGGCCCCGCCCCAAAAAACCCCAGCCGGTGGCGAAGAAGGACCTGGCAACACTATGCGGTAGAAATGCAAGAAAGAAAGAAATAACATACATCACTCGCCATGTACCTGAAAAGAAATGGAAGTAGGCCAAGGATCTTTCGAGGCTTGCTCACATTGTGGCAGACCACGATTTGCCAGCACATGTAAACCAAAATATGTGCTGAGCTCACCCATTCTGAAGAACAAAACAAAACATGGTAAAAAAAATTCTGCTTTTCGGTCAGCATCAGCTTCAACAGAATATTCTCCCAACAAAAGACATTTTCCATTCAATTCCTTCTGCAACTCTTCCCTCAAATATGATTTCTTCCGGCTGTGAGATGGATTAACGAATGCACAATAAGGAGAGCAGATGCCTAGATAAAAAGGCAACAGGTTTCGTGGATTCTTAAGCATCTTTTGACTGTATCAGTTATGCAAAGACAAAGCTTTACACTCAGGGATGTAATACGGCTCTGACACAATCTCCCTGGAGGATTTTGGGGTTCATAAGGCAACGGATAGATTACACTCAGCCATATATGCAGACTTTTTCATCTCAGCAGATGTAAAATGGATAATCTTCATTTTAATATTAAATTACAGCCTTCATCTAAAATTAATCAAGATAGTATTTAATTTTAGCTGCTAGGTAAGTTAAAATATTCATTTTTGTTCCGTGCCTCTGGAAAGCAAACCCAACAGAATGAAAATGATTCAAACAAAATGAATTAGAAGGATGAAATTTAAAAACAACAACAACAAAGGATATATTATATATAACGTATGACACTATGTACAGAAACAGAAAAATGTGTTATTTATTTTCCAGTTGTACATCTGGCTGTGAATATTACTTTTACTTCACTATAATAATATTACTCTGACCGATTATTATTTTTAAAAACCCTTCATACTTGATAGCAACAGTAGACCAGAACCATTTTTTCCCTGTAATCTGTGGTCCAAATCAATCTATTGTGGATGGAGCTGGTTTCACACTTAAGCTAGATATGTTGCAGAACAGAGCCACAGTAAACGAAAGGTGATGCTGTAATCCAGTTAGCTCCAGCAATCATTAGGGTTGCCAGGTCCCTCTTCGCCACCGGTGGGAGGTTTTGTGGGTGGAGCCTGAGGAGGGCAGGGTTTGGGGAGGAGAGGGACTTCAATGCCATAGAGTCCAATTGCCAAAGCGGCCATTTTCTCCAGGTGAACTGATCCCTATCGGCTGGAGATCAGTTGTAATAGCAGGAGATCTCCAGCTAGTACCTGGAGGTTGGCAACCCTATTTGTGTGGCATTTAACAGCAGCATCTTATAAGGCTATTTATGCATGGGAGGTTTTGCCTTGGATTTCACTTCCATTTTTACTGCTTGCCCCTACCTCCTCACACTTAGCTCCTGGTGCAGATCTATTCCACTCCAAACTATCTTCTATTCATTGTACTTCTTGAAACTTAACTCTTAAGAGGTAAGGGATTGATTCTGTGTACATACATTTGCAAAGGGACAATGGAATTAAGGTCTTTTTTCTCAGCTATGCATGTTTATTTTATAACATTTTTGCTGTGAAGAAGAGGCATGTTATCTCTGCAGACACAAATTCACAGTTTTGAGAACTGCAAAACCAAGCATCTATGATAATATCTTCTAGATGGAAAAACTGCCCAAAATAATCTTACAGAAACCTCTGAAAGAGCATGACATTGTGAATGGATTAATGGGATTCATTTACCAAAAACTTTCAACATTGCATGAATATACAGCCTCATGCTACATAATTAAAAACTAATTCTTATTTCATGATGAATATCCTTTGGACTTTAATATATCTTAAATAAAAACTAACTTTAGATAGCTTTTCCCTCAAATATCATTTTATTTTAATATCCAATTTAAATCAAAAAAATACAATTTAAATTGTAAAAATCCAATTTTTTAAAAAACATTGATTTTTATCCACTGGGGTAAAGTGAGAATACAAAACAAGCAGAATAATCTGTGAAGTTTGTCATCAAGATAAGCAAATTAGCTAGGGTTGCCAACTGCCAGGTAGTAGCAGGGAATCTCCTGCTAATTCAATTGATCTCCAGCTGATAGAGATCAGATTACCTGGAGAAAAATGGCCGCTTTGGCAATTGAACTCTATGGCATTGAAGTCCCTCCCCTCCCCAAACCCCGCCCTCCTCAGGCTCCGCCCAAAAAATCTCCCGTCAGTGGCGAAGATGGACCTGGTAACCCAAAAATTAGCCCATGGTCAAGGACTACAGTTGCCAGATCCAGGTTGGGAAATACCTGAAGATTTTGGGGGTGGAGCCTGAGAAGGGTGGGGTTTGGAGAGGGGAGGGACTTCAATGCCATAGAGTCCAATTGCCAAAGTGGCCACTTTCTCCAGGGGAACTGATCTCTGTTGCTTGGAGATCAGTTGTAATAGCGGGAGATCTCCTGCTACTACCTGGAGGTTGGTGCCCTCCTCAGGCTCCACCCAAAAAAAACCCCGCCGGTGGCGAAGAGGGACCTGGCAACCCTACTGAAGCCCAAGACCCAAGGTGTAATTAATAGGCTATGGCCCCGTCGCATACCAAGCAGAACAAGGCTGGTTTTTGGTTTGTCTAGACCAGAGTTCCTCAACGTGGTACCTATGGGCACCCAGGTGACCACAAACACTTTTTTCTGGCGCTCAGCAAATGTTTTTATGAAGTGGGTGGGGTCAAGTAGGGCTTTTGGAAGCAAGGCTTCTGATTGGCTGTGCAGATTTCTTTTAAATGTTGCTTTGGCAGCAGCTGCAACCCAGGACAAGGATCTGCAGTGTGTTACCGGAGTTTAGCTGTGGCAATCGCTTTGTGGCTGGCTCCGCCTCCTGTGGCAGCCATATTGTCGCTTAGCCCACCACGCAGTGTCAGAATTCCAAATGTGTCCACAGGGTCAAAAAGGGTGGGGGCTCCTGATCTAAAGTAATACCTGCTACAGTGTGAACTGGAGAACCACATGAGCTCCTCTTCCTCGTATTATTTTTATTTTTGGTATTTCCTGTCCAGCAGAAGCCAACAAGTCTAGTTCTGGTGGGAGAGGACATGGCTCAGGGGTAAAGCGAACAAAACCAAAGGGGTTGAGCTAAACACTGCTAATATATCAACAAATATATATGTTTTTCATTATTATGGTGCACAATTATGTTAAAAACACAGGGCCTACAATGTAGGCTAACTAAAAACAATCAACATTTTCTTACAACACATACACAGTTGATGTATATCTATACAATGACCAAACTAAGACCAGACACATTTCGGCCTTATCTAGGCCTTCCTCAGTCGTCATATTATTATATAATGCACATCCTGACATCTCCATTAACGTAATACAAGGTAAAAAATATGTAAACTCTTTTATTATGTGTGGCTTTGTGTAGGAATGCTTATTCCATGTGTATTAAAACATGGCCCACAGCTCACAACTTGTACATGATGTCCAGCTTCTCAGGATGTGTATACATCAACAAGAGTGAAAGATAAAATGAATCCCTGAGAAGGTCACGAGTTCCATCCTTTCCACCTACAGTTAAAGGATCTCTGGCCGCAGGAACCGGAAAGACTTTACTTACTTTTATTGTACTTTACTTTTATTATTATTATGGTCATTGACCAGAAAATACATATTCACGTATATAAAACATTCAAGTGAAGACGAAAGCAATTTAGTAGGACAACACCAAAGGACTAATTCATGATAATAATAAAACCATTTAGCCACTTTTATAATTCCAATAACAATAGAGTTAATAAATAAATCTGTAAAAGGTAAAATAAAAATATAAGTAAAATACAGTAAAATATGAATATTAAATTTAAAATTTAAATTCATTTAGCATTTTTATCATTATACCTGCGGCTAACTTTATATACAAAAGCATGGAACTTAGCGACATTACTTGTGACTTCTGGATTTTCGTCAGAGAGGAGTTTTTCAAGTCAAATTTTTTCAGAATGACCTGGGATTTTCTTTAATAAAGGGTAAATAATCTTCATTTGCATTCCATTGTAGAAAGGACAATGCAAAAACACATGGAAGAAATGGGAATGTTATTTTGACTATGTTAAATGGAAAGAGTAGATTAAAAATCTATACACAGAGATAACATATATAATGCTTAGTTTATATAGTATTTGAATCTATTAAGCAAATTGTATAACACTGAAATAACATATAGAACATATAAAATGTAAGGTGAAATTTACTCCCTGAAGGAGTATAATCTGTGTGACAGCAACTGTATGTATCATTTTTTTCTTTTAAAAATACCAATAAAATATCTTTAAAGAAAAGAAAAGAAAAAACACATGTTCTCAAGTCTGTACTTCCCCAAGTATGCATACCGGTAAACACTTTTTATACCTGATGGACAAGGGTCTAGCAAGCAGGTGGCAGACCACCGTTCAACAAGGCTGCTTTCTCGGCATCTCAGCAGTCTTTCATTCTGATCTGAAATAATTCAACAAGCAGCCCAATCGGATGCCTCCATTTGCAGTACAGTTGTAACTACAGAATCAAGGTCAGAAAGCATGTAAGAGATGTCAGAAGAGTGCTTTGTGTATTAGTCACAGTGGGCAACTGAGGAATGTTCCTTTTTCACAGGGAAGCTGTTCCGTTTAGAATAGCTCCACTGGATGGCATTGTGCAATTGCAACGGTGGCCAAGACAAACTGGCTTCTTCCGTGTCAACTCAGTTAAACACACAAAGCCGCATACGGCCATCATAAAATCCCCCCGGAACATTCTGGAAATGTTGGGTGGTTTATTTAATTGGTCCCCCATGACCACCACAGTAAGAAGTTGTTGCCCCAGCTTCTATGTGGAGCAGCAATTTGGGGTGAAGGAAATCTCCAATGTTTAGAAGTTGCTCAAAACAAATTTGCCCACCTTCTATTGGTTGCTCCTTTTGGCTGAAAATTATCTGTTGTACATCTCCAGGCCTTTTGACTTGGGCATATGGGGAGATGAAGGCTAACTCTTGGCATGGTTTTCGATTGAGGTTAGGGGATAGCCTTGGATTCTCATAAGAATACCTGAGAAACCTTGACTTCTATGCAGCTAAACATTTAGCAAAACAAAGATTGGTAGACCAGAGTGCCCAAACCAATGGTGGATTAGTAGAAATATTGAGAGCAACCCTCCTTTACAGGCAATTATTTCAGTAAGACGTCACCAGGAGAAAATTCACAAGCCACCTGCTTTCTTTAAAATGCATAGCCTAAATAGCTCTAATAACCTTCTCCTCGCCCTGACCTGGATGGCCCAGGCTAGCCTGATCTCGTCAGATTCAGAAACTAAACAGGGTTGGTCCTGGTTAGTACTTGGATGGGAGACCACCAAGGAAGACCAGGGTTGCTGTGAAGAGGAAGGCACTGGCAAACCACTTCTGTTAGTCTCTTGCCTTGAAAACCCCATGAGCGGTCACCATAAGTGAGCTGCGACTTGACAGCCCTTTACACACCAGCAACCTTCTCCTCAACCTACACGCAAACCAACTTATATGAGGAGGGGCCCTTGCTCCATGGTACAGCACAGGGTTATTATGCAGCAGATTACTGGTAGCATATGTTGGGGAAGTCATTTTCTCTATAGACCTGGTTCGATGGACAAGAGAGCAAGCAACCGCATGGGGCATCCAATCAGCAGGGGAGCAACCAGAGGACGTCCTCTACACCCACACCTCTGCTTCTGGCCTCAAGTGTAAGGCTGTTGCTTCTGCAGCCTGCCTTGCATCCAGCAAGGCCATGTGTGAGGAGCTGTGTATCCCCACACCCTCTGGTGCCCAGCTCAGATCCAAATTGCCTTGCATACACACCGGCAGCTCTGCTGCTGGCCTCAGGTGCAAAATGCTGGGGAAGAAGGAGATTAGGGCAGCAGAGAATGAGCCTCCCTCATCTCTCTGCCTGAGACAATACAGAGCAGCTGCCTGCCAGAGTAGACAACACTGAGCTAGATGGACTGACTCAATAAGAAGTAGCTCCATATGTGTATATAAAGCCTGTGTATTTGGATAAATGCGCACGGATCCTTAGGTCAGCTGCCGGAGAGGCTGCTAAGAACATTCTGCACTAGAAGGATATCCACGGTATCGTTCTAAAATTCTCACAAGAGACTTTGAACTCTTTTTTAAAAAGGCAAAGAGAGAAACAAACACTTAAAACCGCATTAAAAACTTTAATTTTGTGGAAGATTGGAGCCAAAAAACTGAAATGATGGAAGTTCTCTCAGGGCAGGTTTATAACTTTGTATCTCCAAAATCACCATTCATCACTCTTAAAATGCTGTATTTTATGATTGACGAAGCAGGATTTTAATTACACCTGAAAAGTAAACGTTTCAGAGACCAAATGACAAATCTGCCAACCCGCTCCACCTCTTCAAATCTCTGGGGTTTGGCTGGGAGAGAAAATCTGCATCCAGAAAGCTGATAGCTCTGACCTCTCTCTCTCATAGCAACAGCCACTGAGGGAGCCTGACAGCTGGGAAGGGAAAAGCCTCCTGCAAATAAATAAGATGGAGAAAGATGGCTACCATCTCCCTTCAATGGCTGCTAAGGAGCCCGAAGGCTCAGAGTATAGCAGGTTGTGAGAAAAGTGTGGCAGTTCTTACAATAGCATGCCACCAAATGTGGCCACCTCGTCCCCGACACTAATCTACAAGAGCCCTAGGAAACTCACACTGCAAAAGAAGCTGGTAACTAGCAGTAAGAACTGGGCCAGGCTTACCATATAATCCTGTTTGCAGCTTCTGCACTACCCAGGTTAACATGCAGAAACGGCCTAACCTGATTACATTTGCAAACCGTTGGACAACTACAGCGTTTTCCTGCAGCTCAGTGAGCTTAATTCGCAATCGCATAAAATGATACAAAGCATTTCTAATACCCCTTTGCAAGACACTAAACTTAGAGCTTTGGGGAGGAAACAAGTATCTAAGAAGGGAATTAGTGTGAGCCTTCAAGCTCCTTTCCCCGGGTTGGAACAGCTGAGATCTTAATCTTTGGTCTCATCATAAGCCTTCTCCCTCCACTCAATGCCTACAGCAGGTACCTATGGATGTTTGACAGGCAGCATAATTCAAAATCTGTCACTGCAGATGGAAGCAGAGCCGAGTCTGGGCACAGCGGAATTCCACAGTTTGGCTGCTTGAGGAATAAGCCCATGCTTAGGCTTGTTACTAAGAAAAGGAATAGAAGTTCTTTATTATAAGAGAACTCCATATTGGATAGGAAAGGCAGAGTAAAGGTCTCCAGCTATCTAAGCTAGGATGGAGAGAGATTGTAGAAAACATGTCCGCCTCTCGTGGTGGACAAAGACAGAGAGAGAAGAAAAGTGACCGGAAGGAAGGAACCCCTAAGAATAGCATTCTGGGCAACAAAGGGACAGCCATAGGAGTGAAGACAAAGAAGAATGGGTTTTTATATGCAGACTTTCTCTCTACCAATAAAGTAGGTTAAGGGAATAAAGTGGGTTAAGGGACCATGCATTTTTGGCCATAGTTTAGCCTGAGAGAGAGCGAGTGGCCAAACGTCACCCACCCAGCTTCACGGCAGAGTGGGGTTTCAACTCAGGTCTCCCAGACCCTAGGGCCTAGGCCGATGCTTCAGCCACGACACCAAGCTGGTTACAGAAAACGATGAGCGCAAAACAGTAATGGTAACATGGATAATTATCTGTGAGTGTCATTTGAGGGTGGTGGTGGGAGTCTCATTTGCACTGCAGATGCTGCAATCAGAAGAAGAAGGAGAAGGAGAAGAGTTGGTTTTTATATGCCGACTTTCTCTACCACTTAAGGGAGACTCAAAGCGTCTTACAATCACCTTCCCTTCCCCTCCTCCCAACAGACACCCTGTGAGATAGGTGGGGCTAAGAGAGCTCTAACAGAGCTGTGACTAGCCCAAGGTCACCCAGCTGGCTTCGTGTATAGGAGTGGAGAAACAAATCCAGATTAGCCCACCAGATTAGTCTCCACCACTCATGTGAAGTGGGGAATCAAACCCAGTTCTCCAGATTAGAGTCCACCTCTCCAAACCACTGCTCTTAACCACTACATCATGCTGGCTCTCTGGGTGGTACTCATCCTGCTTAGGACTGTTTAGCTTGGGAAGAAGGCGGTTAAGGGGAGATATGATAGAGGTCTATAAAATTATGCATGGTATGGAAGGAGTGGACAGGGAGAAGCGTTTCTCCCTCTCTCATAATACTAGAATGTGGGGTCATCGGCTGAAGCTGGAGGGTGAGAGACTAGAAACAGATAAAAAGGAAGTATTTCTTCACACAACGCATAGTTGAATTGTGTAACTCCCTGCCTCAGGACCTGGTTGGCCACTGTGTGAACAGACTGCTGGACTTGATAGGCCTTGGTCTGATCCAGCATGGCTTTTCTTGTGTAGGAGCCTAATCATTGACACCTGCAAAGTGTTCTCTGCTGAACTTGCAAAGAAAGGATCTAGATATGGAGCCAATTAGGCGTTAAAGAACTCTGGCAAACCTGATCTGTTAGATTGAAAAATCATGGTAGCACCCTTTAAACTGAAGTTTCTCACAGTCAGGTACAGATCACAAGTGTTACACAGGACAGCTCATTCCAGGAGAATATCTCTCTACCCTAATATTAGTAAAAACATTTTGCCTAATCAGTTCCGCTTGAATGCCAACATACGATTAACATAATGAACAAGCAATGAAAATGCTTTGCCATCAACTCCTGAGGAATGATGGGCAACCATCGCCATGTGGGTCTCATAAACAGCTGACACTGTTACACCAGAGTTTATATTACATCCGAACCACTTTACTGCTATGGAGTAGCAAATTAAAACTCATCATGCGTAGCTGAATATTGTTTGCCATTGACGCACACAAGAGTGAAACCAACCTAAACTAATGTTTGTATCTGGTTAAAAGGTGTGAAGCTCCCAAAGCCAAGCTGGTGTAGTAAAATCACTTAAATGTCCTAATATCTAGGGCAATCTAATAGTATTTTGAAAGATGCCATAATTATTAAACTCTGCCATCCCTCCATACCTGTTCCCAGAAGCCACTGATGCATCATGACCACCATCCCAAGTGAAACCTAGAATTGCGACTTCATTATTACTTGAAAGTAAGTTGATTTAGTTGGGCATCCTGGGGTGGGGGGGAATCAATAGTACTCAAAGAACATTCAATAAAGAGTTGTAGGTCTTCATGGACAACATCAGACTGTGGGGGCAAAACATGAAGCTCAACAGGATGGTGGGAAAGTGTAAGAGGCTTGAAAGCACTAGGGTATCGATGACTGGAACATGCAATTATTCCTTTAAAGGTAAAGGTAGCCCCTTGTGGAAGCACCTGGTCATTACTGACAAACGGGGTGATGTCACATCACAACGTTTATGGAGTGGTTTGCCATTGCCTTCCCCAGTCATCTGCACTTTACTCCCAGCAAGCTGGGTCCTCATTTAACCGACCTTGGAAGGATGGAAGGGTGAGCCAACCTGAAACCGACTTCCGTCAGGATTGAACTCAGGTCGTGAGCAGAGCTTTAAACTGCAGTACTGCAGCTTACCACTCTGCGCCACGGGGCTCCAAGTATTCCTTTACTTACTGACAAAAACCATCATAAAGTGATCACTTTCAATGCTGCTTTAATAGCTATCAGGATTCAAATATACAGAAGAAACTGGAAGGTGACGTCTACTTTCTTTGAGGCTGGGGCTCTTTAAAAAGACCTGGGGGGGGGGCTTTGTGTATTAAAAAAAAAACTTTAAATGTTCAAGAAATAACAATTATTGGTCTTTGCTGGACTACATAACTACCTTTCTACCCCCAATAAGTGGGCTGTGTGACTCTATGGTCATTAGACACCAAGCTGTTTTTGACAACTGGATTAATTTAATGTCAATAGATCCTGCCTTAACCTTAACCCTCCTGTGCGTCGGCTTGCCTTTCTTCCTTCTCCCACTGCATGACCAAATTATATTTAATACAAATTCTAATACAAAGTCCCCTGGCATTAAAATGCCCATAAAAAATCTCTTTGTACTAAACATATCATTTTCCGGTACATTGCTTATTATGGCTAATTTTCATTGTAACACATTTATCAAAAATAGACTAAACAGTCGTATACAAGGGGGAGAAATTGTGTCTTGAACCATTTAATTTAAAATAGTTAAGCTAAGAATTATTTTCAGAAATTATCCTGGTACGCTCGGTCGGCACAACATGAGCCCCAGCAAGCCAAAAGCAGTCCAACCATGTATGGCGCCAGCCCGGCAGCGGCTTAATAAGCTCCTGGCTTTGATGCCGGGGCTGAAAAGATGGGGGAGCTGTCGAGCCGGATGCCTCCGGTTGGCAGGTTGCTTTCGGCTTACAGGGTCATAAATTATTCTCTGCTCAAACCACTCAATAAGGGTTTTCATTTGCAAACTGAACTCTAGTATTCGTTTCTATCCATTGAGTCTGAGATATGGCAAATATTCTGGAAGAATTGGCATGCTAGCAAAATTAAAGACTGAGTTCTACAAGCTATTATACAACAAAAGGGTGTAATTTCTTTGGATCCAATACAAGGTTGAAATATACACACACAGGGTTGGATCCAGCTAGAGCTGAATTTAATTTCACTCCTTAGTACAGCTCTCCTCTCCCCTAATATGGTTTTGGTCCAAGCAGGTCCTATGATTCCTAGCATACTTTTTTGGTAGTCAGAGGAGAGCCTCTCCTTTCTTTTTCACCAGTGGAAAAGCTGTTGGTATCCAACACGTTGACTCTGTTGCAGAATACAAATTCATAAATTTTGAATGAAAAATTTATATTTTATTTCTATCCATCACATCCTTTTATTCCACATTTCCTCCAAGCGATTCCTTTGTTTTCCCCGCCTCTATTTTATCTTAACAACCTCATGAAATAGCATTAGCTAAAAGGGTAGACGACTGGCAGCGACCTCCAAGAAATGCGTGGGGAGTTGAACATGGGTGTCCCCTAGAGTTGCCAGCTCTGGGTTGGGAAATACTTGGAGATTTTGGGGGTGGAGCCTGAGGAGGGCAGGGTTTGGGGAGGGGAGGGGCTTGAATGGGGTCTAATGCCACAGACCACCTTAAAAAATGGCTATTTTTTCCAGGTGAAATTATCTCTGTCGCCTGGAGATAAATTGTAATAGCAGGAGATCTCCAGCCACCACCTGGAAGTTGGCAACCCTAGACTCCCCATTCCTAGTCTAACACACCAATCACGATATCACATTAGGTCCTATAACTAATGTGCTACTTCTGAATTTTCATTGTCAATAGACAGTATCACATTAATGGGCTTTTAGCCCAGAATTGTCATTGTCGAACCCTCAGTATGGTGCCCCCATTTTCCCTTCCACGCTTGGGGTCAGCCAAGAAGGGGATATTGCCAACAACAAAAGATAGACCAAATTGCAAATCCCACAGAAATAAACAAAGCTGTGGAATTAAGTGAGAAACCTACATTTTCACGTACTGTAGGACAGCTAAAAAGCACAGAAAAGCCTCTGGACATATATACTTGGATTCTAACACACATTATCCTCTTGCTACATTCACCTGCCTTTCAAGCTCTTCCTCCAGCAACGTAAAAGAAATAGCAACTGTGCATTTTTACCCAACAGGAAACATATTTTGGTGTCAAGGTAACAAAAGCCAAACAGGAAAATGTATATATAAAAAAGCTTCTCCCCTAAAATGGTATCTAGTTGTTGCATCAAAGAGTGTTCTCTGTTACCTTAGATACCACTCTACAGGAACACTATGTATAAAGTTTGCCAAGCTGCATGATTTCTCATGGACAGCTGATTAATCTTGACAAGTTCAACCAGAATATTGGGAGAAAAGGGAAGAAAACAAGGCAGCAATCAAAAAAGGTTGGCGGTGCTATTTTAAAGCTGTCTTCTTTCATTTAGATAACATTAGTGGTGCACGACATCGATACAGGACCTTTCATTGCTGGGCAGCTTATAAAGTTTAGCTTTATATTTTTACGCATCGTTTAAATATCTTGGACTTTGCGACAATGGCTCGAGCAGATGTTTAATACGCGTATGTCCATGCAATGTGTAATAATACGCATATGTCCGTGCAACACGTAATACTCAATTTCAGCAAGCAATTCTAGATTTCCCATTTACTTCTGCAAGTGATTCCAAAGTTCCAAGAATACTCCAATGTAATGACATTGGGTGAAGATTCCGCATTGCTACAAGAGGCCAGGATGGCTGATATTCAAAACCTGGCAAAACTTCATACCCACCAACAGAATAATTTAAACCAGTTGTTTTGACTCTGAAACATGGTGGTCATTAAAAAGGCTGACAAGCGGCTGGTTAAAAATCTTGCACCCCCAGTGGTACACCAGAAGTGCATGCCTCTAGCTCATGGACACACTCTCCTTGCATTCGCAACATGAATGGTTCCACCATCAATCAACACAAAGAAGGCGGGGATCAAGACCACACCCTCACCATGAGCCAGTATAGTGGTTAAGAGCGGTGGTTTGGAGCGGTGGACTCTGATCTGGAGAACCGGGTTTGATTCCCCACTCCTCCACATGAGCGGGGGATGCTAATCTGGTGAACTGGATTTGTTTCCCCACTCCTACACATGAAGCCAGCTGGGTGACCTTGGGCTAGTCACACTCTCTCAGCCCCACATACCTCACAGGGTGTCTGTTGTGGGGAGGGGAAGGGGACTGTAAACTGGTTTGATTCTTCCCCCCCCCCAAGAGTGTCATTATTCCTTCCCTGTCAGCATGGGGTTGGAGGGCTCTTGCAGCTGCCCAGCTTCAGGGTATGCTGACGCCGGCCCTGCATATATATGCGAGTAACGTGTGTGAAAAAGATCTTGCGGTCTTAGTAGATCAAACCCTGAACATGAATCAGCAGTGTGATGCAGTAGCTAAAAAGGCAAATGTGATCTTGGGCTGTATCATAGTGTCCAAGTCACGCGAAGTGATGGTATCGCTTTACTCTGCTCTGGTTAGACCTCACCTGGAGTATTGTGTTCAGTTTTGAGCACCACAATTTAAGAATGATATAGACAAGCTGGAATGTGTCCAGAGGAAAGCAAGGAAAATGGTGAGGGGTCTGGAGACCAAATCCTATGAGGAAAGGTTGAAGGAGCTGGGTATGTTTAGCCTGGAGAGGAGACAACTGAGCGGTATTATGATAACCATCTTCAAGTACTTGAAGGGCTGTCATATAGAGGATGGTGCGGAGTTGTTTTCTGTTGTCCCAGAAGGTTGTACCGGAACCAATGGGTTAAAATTAAATTGAAAGAGTTTCTGGCTAAATATTAGGAAGAACTTTCTAACAGTTAGAACGGATCCTTAGCGGAACAGGCTTCCTCAGGAGGTAGGGGGCTCTCCTTCTTTGGAGGTTTTTAAGCAGAGACTAGATGGCCATCTGTCAGCACTGCTGATTCTATGACCCTAAGCAGAGAGGGAGGACAGGAAGGTTTGCATCATTATTTGGCTCTCATGGCCCTTTCTTGCATGCCCAGGGTAGTGCCAATCGCCACTTTGGGGTCAGGAAGCAATCTGCCTCCAGGCCAGATTGGCCAGGGAACCTGGAGGAGTTGTTTTTTTTTTCCATCTTCTGGGCATAGAGTAGGGGTCACTGGGGGTGTTGGGGGGAGGTAGTTGTGAAATTCCTGCATTGAGCAGGGGGTTGGGCTAGATGACCCTGGTGGTCCCTTCCAACTCTATGATTCTATGAATCTATATGGCTTAAGGAAGGTGTGGAGCAAGGCAGCCCTGTGTGCACGCGCACACACAGCAAGGTCACAGGCTGTGCCATAATATGGTGAGGGAAGGAAGTGTGCGCTTCTTCTCCAAGTCATCTTTACCATTGCAAGGACAGAAATGAAGGGGCTCAAGGCCAAAAGTCCTCCTTGTGGAGGAGCACCCTGCTCACATTCATGGGGATAGGGGGTCAGGTGGTGACTATGGCTTCTAATGCTACCAACGTACGAGCCTGGAGCTACTCTTCCCTGGGCCTCCTCTCCAGTTTCTCTCATTCATTTCCTCCTTTCCCCCAAACCTTGTTCGCAGCGAAGATTCACTGTCACGGCACAAGATTGTTCGCTCTACTGTACAAGATTGAATTCGTTCAGCAGCTGCGTCATCTGGCTTGATGGAACACTTCTTAGTCTTGCTAGGCTGCCATGAGCCAGGTCGAACCAGCTTATCTATCTGTCTATAACGGGGGCTACGGCAAGGAGAGTGCCAGCCTGTGCCAGAGCAACATTCAGTCTGCTCGGATGCTCCGGTCTGCTCCTGGCAGAAGTCAGCACTTCTGGCTTAGCATAAGCATGATTCTGAACATTGCAACGTCATCACTCTGGCACTTCCCTTTCTGTTTCCATGCCTTGTGCTTTTTGGGTGGATCTGATGAACACTGCAGTGGAATTACAAAACCAGCATTACAAATAGTAACAAAAGGGGGGGGGACCAGAGGAAGGGAGGTAAGGGAAAGAATACCCATGTTCTAGTCAAAGGAAGCATCTTTAAATGCTACATGACCAATTACAGGAACAAATGAGTCATCTATATATTACATTAGTAAGACAGCCCGTTCAATAATAAATTTTCTCCGGACCAAAGGGGCACACTATATTCCAGCCGCCCTTAAACGTTTTTAGGTAAAAACTCTAGCACAAATGTTATATGGAACACAACTTGACTCTCCACCCTCATGTCTTATTCCCATGGAACGAGTGCAATCCAAGTTTCTTACAGCTGCCCTGCAATTGCCAAGATGTGTATCAAATGCTATGATCCGTTTAGAAACTGGCACGATGAAGGTGGAGGCAAGGGTTGTCTTGTCCTCGCTTTATCTCTGGCTGAAAATTAATTTCAACCCCAAGGGTCTTCTTCCACTGATTCTTTGTGATACCTTTAGGTCAAAGTGGATAATAGCCATTGAAGACAAACAACCTGGGTTTTACCCCCCTAGCACTACTTCAGATAGGGTGGGATCAAGCTAAGTCAACTATAAACCAAAGAGTTAAAGATATCGAGAAACAAGTAGATCTAGCAAGAGTGCCCCTATTTATGGCTCCCCCCACTCCAAATTTATCCTTGCACCAACAGCCTATCTCCGTTACTTAGAGATAAACAAATATAGGAGGGCTTTTACCTTGGCTAGGTGCGCAGCCTTACCCTCTGCTATGTTAGAGGGGAAATTCAAGAAGATACCCAGGGCAGAGAGACTATGCCCCTGCAAATCCGGGGATTTAGAAACCACTGAACACGTTCTCCTGAACTGTAACTTTTACACTATACCCCGTTCTAAGTTTATTGAGCCCCTCATACTGAGAATGGGACCTGACAGGGAAAGAGAAAAGATAGAAAAGCTCCTACAAGGAAATAATCCATCAATCACCTCTCAGGTAGCAAAATTTTATACGGCTGCAATGAAAATTAGTTGCCACAGAGTGGTCTCTTAGTCCAAATGGCAGATGTAACTTGGATGTTATTTTTTTTTATTTTTTTTAAGTGACTTAAGACTCGGACTGTAAACATTTGTCGGTAAGACCATTTTAGTCCATGTATCTTGTTTTATCTGGCCAAGGGCCGCAAATAAACTATCATTAGTAAGACAATTTTTTATTTATTCATTCATTTCGTTACTTCATTTACAGCCCACTTTTCTTGCTCAGACTCCAGACGAATTGCAAAATATATAAAGGAAAACTCAGCCTACCTAAGACATCCAGTAAACAGTGCAACGTGACTAAGATTGCAGAATTAGAAAACGGTGCGGAGAACTGTCTAAAGCAGGTGTGGAGAACGGTGTGGAGAACTGTCAAACTCATTTGTTACGAGGGCCAGACATGACATAAATGTCACTTAGTCGGGCCGGGCCAGGCCTCGCCAGCCCAGATCGAGAGCAGGGGTGAGGGTGGCTGCCTTGGCTAGTTCGTGGGCAGATAAGAGCTCTCAAGGGGCCGGATCTGGCCCGCAGGCCGTATGTATGACACTCCTGGTCTAAAGCATGACATACCACAATGTGGAAAGGTAGAAGACGATGCAGGAAAAGCAAGACAATATGTACCATAACAATTCAAATAAACTGCAATCCTATTCCCCTATAAAAGTATCATTTTGAGCTGTTCTGTTATACTAGCATTCTAAATCCCTTTATAAGACATAAATTCCTGAATATTTCTGAGGGTTTTGTTTGTGTGTTTTGTTTGTTTGTTTGCAAAATGACTGGATGATCTAGCAGTTTACGTGAAAGATGTAAGAAATCTGTCATCACTATTGAGTGGCTAGCACCAATTGCAAAAACCACAAAAGCACACCTCCCATAGACAGGTGGAGGATTCCACACACTAGCGGGATTCCTGAGGTGTGCAGCAAAATACCATTCTGTATATTTATCAGAAAAATGCCCCAAAGGTAGCCCAAAGATCATGCTCAAAGGGGTACAGAATGTTCACAGAAACAGAGAGATGGGGAAGCTGACCTGCTCAATCCCCAGAGAATACTGTAAGGGGAGATTTGGCTATATGGGCAGGAGTGGGGTGGGCGGGTGACTGAGATCATACCTGTTCAGATGAGACTCTAAATGACTTAATATAAAGACACGTGCTGTGCTTTATAGAGATGTACAGCCACATCTGAAAAATGTTTGTGATCAACCTTTGGCATACAGATGAATACGAAGTCCCCAAAAGATAAACTAGAAATCAGAATGATGTATTTTGCTTTTAACTTCTGATTTTATTGTGGGGAGGGGGCAGGGGGACTGTGTAAAATGTCATGTCACTAGACAGCTCTTTTATTGGCTGTACATTTGAAGTGGCTCAAGAGAACTATTTTAGCAAAGAGCCAGCAGTCATTTACGCTCAATAAATTAGCTCAATAAATGGATCTACCAGCTTCCATGGAGAGCCCAGAAATAAACTTGGGGATTTGCTTAAATGCATTCATTTTTTGGTTCAGCTGCTCCCACGAATGAACCTGATGTTTTGTCAATGAGCCCTGGTCGTTCTGGGATGTTATTGTGACGCTGAAATATTGAGAGGTGAAATACAAATTATACACAAGGTGTCCAACTGAACCCAAATGCTGCCCCCCCCCAAACTTGGAAAGCAGATTGGGGAAGGGGGATTCAGAGCAAAGAACCAATGCCTCTTAATGCTTTCCCTGCCACAAACTGAGATCCCAAAGGGCTCCCTGCCCCAAAGGTGTACTTACTGGGTCACTGAAAGGGGAAATTATCTTAAACAAGATGCTAAGAATCCAATTTTAGTGTACGCGCTACAGACCTTGATTATGAAACCTTGGATAGAGTTGCTACGTTCTTTGCAACTGCCAGTGCCTACCAAGGTCCACAGTGTTGATTCAATGACACATATTTGCTTTTTTAGACATATTTTCAAGGAAGATTTTGAGACTGGGAAGGGCAGCCATGAAGGAGCTAGAAAAGATTCTTAAGTGTAAGGATGTGTCACTGGCAACCAAGGTCAAGTTAATTAATGCCATCGTATTCCCTATGGGTGTGAAAGCTGGACAATGAAGAAAGCTGATAGGAAGAAAGCAGATTCCTTTGAAATGTGATGTTGGAGGAGAGTGTTACGGATGCTGTGGACTGCCAAAAAACAAATTAGTGGGCTATAGATCAAATCAAGCCTGAACTGACCCTAAAAGCTAAAATGACGAAACTGAGGCTATCATACTTTGGTCACATTATGAGAAGACAAGAGAAGCTGGAAAAGACAACAACGCTAGGAAAAGTTGACGGCAGCAGTAAAAGAGGAAGACCCAACAAGAGATGGACTGACCCTATAAATGAAGCCACAGCCCTCAATTTGCAAGACCTGAGCAAGGCTGTTAAGGAAGAAGAGTTGGTTTTTATATGCTGGCTTTCTCTACCACTTAAGGAAGAATCAAACTGGCTTACAATCACCTTCCCTTCCCCTCCCCACAACAGACACCCTGTGAGGTAGGTGGGGCTGAAAGAGCTCTAAGTGAGCTGTGACTAGCCCAAGGTCACCCAGGTGGATTCATGTGCAGGAGTGGGGAAACCAAGCCGGTTCACCAGATTAGCATCCGTCACTCATGTGGAGGAGTGAGGATCAAATCCAGTTCTCGAGATTAGAGTCCACCACTCCAAACCACTGCTCTTAACCACTACACCACACTGGGTCTCACAACATGTTTTGGAGGACATTGATTCATAGGGTCGCCATGAGTTGGAAGCGACTTGACGGCACTTAATACACACAGTATGTATATATATATCTATATATCCTTATAACCTCGCTGTTAATGTATGTTTTATTCTGCTGGCCCATGACCGTAATAAATAACTGATTGGTTACAAAGAATTCTTTCCTTTCCTTTTATCCAATAAAAGCTCTATGATACACTGATCTTGAGCAGTGACTAGCTGTTATCACCCAACAGACCAAAGGAGTAAAAAAAAAATCTTGCAACTGCTAGATTTTTGGATCACTGTCAGCAAGTAGATACGTAATTAGGTCATAAGAATATACATCAGAACGAACTGGCAAACACGGTGAAATGCAACGCCTCCTGAGGTTAGCATGCAAAGGACGCTCCACTATGAATCAAAGCAGAAGACCATGGGAGATCCAGATTAAAATCCTCCCAGCATTTTCCAAAGTTTAACTACCACTCATAGGAAGGCTCCTCTATGTCTATTGTTTTGCAAAATGCACAAAAACTGAGTTGTTCAGGAGGTCATTTTTATAAATGGAATGAGTTTGCGGTGAAAAAGATTTGTGCAAAATGTTAAAACTCCACCCTGAATAACTTTGTAATATTGAGAATAAAGCTGTAACTTTAATTGCCCATGAGAACTTTTAGGCAGCTCCTCCCCCCCCTGCATTTTTATTAGCTATATTGCGCAGTTTTTATTTCATTCTTCTTTAATGGTGAAATGCAATTTTAATGTATTTTTTATTGCCTAATGGTATTTATTACCTGTTTCATTCCATTTTTATTGTATTGTTCTTTATTACATGGTTTTTATCATCTTGTAATTTGCCTTGTGTCTAAGTGAGAAAGGCGGATGATAAATGAACTAAACACACAAACAAATGCATACATATTAGTCACTTTCACCTACACATGGCTTCACAAATCAACCTTTCCCCCTTTTGTTATAGCTCTAGAAAGAGACCAGTACAAGAGGGAAAGCTGTCTTTTTGTCCTTTAAAGGTGCAATAACAACCTCTTTCTGCTCCCTGTACCGCTGTGATCTGAAGTAGGGCTGTGGAGAGGTGTCATCTGCCTTCCAAACATTTTCAGAGACCTGAGATTATCACCTAGTTTGATCCTTGGAACCTCTAATAGGTAGGATATCTCAACCGAACCCTCAACTAAATATTTCTCACACCTTTCCAACTCTTCTTTTTTAAAGGAAATATTGCTTCAACTTTTAGACTTCTCCAGTCCAGAAACTCCGTTCCTTACATGAACATGCAAAGATCCAAGCATGCAGACCTGAGCCAGCATGGTGTAGTGGTTGAGAGCAGTGGACCCTAATTTGGAGAACCGGGTTTGATTCCCCACTCCTCCACATGAGCAGCTGACGCTAATCTGGTGAACCGGGTTGGTTTCCCCACTCCTCCGCATGAAGCCAGCTGGGTGACCCTGGGCGAGTCACAGTTCTCTCCGAACTCTCTCAGCCCCACCTACCTCACAGGGTGTCTGCTTTGGGGAGGGGAGGGGAAGGGGATTGTAAACCGGTTTGATTCTTCCTTAAGTGGCAGAGAAAGTTGGCATATAAAAACCAACTCTTCTTCTGATAAGAACTGGAGATTGGTGAACTAACCCAAGAATCTCAGTTTTTTTACTGTCCCATGGTAGAGCGGTGCAACAGAGCCACGGGGAATTCAACTCACTCCAATCTTGCCAAATTTAGAATCCGGCCACTTCTCTGGAACACTGCAGCTTCTCCCCAGTCTACTCTACAGTTAGAATCCTTATTTAAACACACACACAAACTACTGCACAGAGCAGATTGTACTTCTAGTCCTCGTGCATTTGTAGTAGGTACCTGACCGCTTCCTGCTTCCTTTTGCACACAGCATCGCTGACAGAATAACTTTTGTACCCACCCAAGTCTTAGGAACTTGCCAAATGAGAGGTAAACACTTTGCAGCCACGGGTTCTAAGGGACAAAAGAATCACTGCAGACAACCCAGAACTGAAGCACAAGTAACCTCATCCACAAGTGATTTCACTTTATTAAATAATAAAATGAAATGAAAGTTTGTAAAATTTGAAAGAAAAAAAAAGGTGCCCAGAGCTTCCCAGTGTTTCCAAAAACCTCACACACCTTGGGCAGATTCTCGAAAGGCAGAAACAGGTTTACTTGTTTCTAATTGGACGAATACTGCCAGCTAAGATTGCCAAACTCCAAGTGGTACCAGGAGATCTCCCGCTATTACAATTGATCGCCATGATGAAGATCAGTTCCCCTAGAGAAAATGGCTGCTTTCAAGGGTGGACTCTATGGCATTATACCCTGCTGAGGCCCCTCCCCTCCCCAAACTCCGCCCTCCCCAGACTCCACCCCCCAAATCTCCAGTTATCTCCCAACCCAGAGCTGGCAACCCTACTGCCGGCACACTCGTTGCTACACCTCTGCATATCTAGAGCAGGATAGAAAACGGCTTTCTTGTAAAAACAGGTGTCGAAATTTCAGAGGGAAACCGGAAAGATTAGAGAGAGAGCCAGCCTCCCAGCAGTCTTCCTATAGACCTGGAATTGACAGTTACTCAAACTCAGCCCACTGTTTCTCCATTAGTTCAGTTTGGAGGTTCTTTGCCTCTTCAACAGCAGCTTGTCTCACCCTTGACTGTCTTTTCCTGCACTGAGGACAGGCCACTGGGAATGCATTAAATTTTATATATATAAATATGTATATGTGTGTGTGTGTTAAGTGCCGTCAAGTCGCTTCCGACTCATGGCGACCCTATGAATGAAAGTCCTCCAAAATGTCCTATCTTTGACAGCCTTGCTCAGATCTTGCAAATTGAAGGCTGTGGCTTCCTTTATTGAGTCAATCCATCTCTTGTTGGGTCTTCCTCTTTTCCTGCTGCCCTCTACTTTTCCTAACATGACGGTCTTTTCCAGTGACTCTTGTCGTCTCATGACGTGACATGTATATATATATATATATGTATATGTATGTATGTATGTATGTGTATGTATATATATATACACACACACACACACACACACACATATTGCAAACTGGAAATGGTTATTCAATGAGTTGAAAGAGGCTTTTCACACATGCTCAGATGTATATTGCAAACTGGAAATGGTTATTCCGTGAGTTGAAAGAGGCTTTTCACACATGCTCAGAGACTCTCTATTACTTAATGCTCGTATATAAAGCTCCGGAAGAGAAAGCGGGTTTCTGTGGCTGAGACCTGGTTTAAATTAAGTCAGAAAAGGACAGAGGCCGTGCGCCAGAAGCTGAACTCTGTATATTTCTTCACTTTTAAAGATTACCATTAAATTGTTAAGACTATATCGAGAGGTGCCACGAATGCAAAGCCCCAGTGCCGTTATGGCTGCAATTTTCCTGTATGTTCTTTTCCTTCATTTTATGAAGTTACATCTGAAATTACATCAAGGGCAGGAAAAAGGCCAGAAATACCATTTTTTGTTCTCTAGCTCTCTTTTAAGAAAGAAAAAAGCCTATATCCCCAGACTGCTGGATGCTTTTACTTCTGGTTTTTAAGGGTTTCTAATCAAACCTAACATTTGTGTGAATAAACAGGCCAGGGGAGGAAAAGAAAAATGAAAGTGTTTTGTTTTTTTTGCAAGGTTAATGGAATTTTGGCCACAGAGATGCAAAATGCAAATGCTTATCCTAACATTTCAACTGGTAGAATCTGCTTTGACAGGGAAGATTATTCTGAGCGGAATGTATATCAGCACAAGCTGGGAATGTTATACAGAACCAAAAAGACACCCAAGCCTAGAAATTCAGCACTGAGAGGGCGTGGGCCTGGGTAACCATGGAAACATGCATCCATCAAAATCAGTTCCCCAGGGAACTGGCCAAACGCGATGCTTTCTTCCACGCTAAGTGGTATTCTTTTGTCTCTTACACAAAAAAAATGAATCTCATGTTATGCAGCCTCCTGGAAAATGCACTTTTTATTGGTCTACCTAAGTGTTATGCCTTTTGATGTGATTCCTGTGCTTTACAGTCTACAGTATACGACACATATTTATGGAAGTGATGTGTGACCTCCTACATTTGGATTTTTTTTTTTTAAATGTGAAATCTTATTTACTGTTTATCTTTTTTTATTGTGTACATTTTCAAAGAAATGGCATAGTGCTGGAGGGCCTACTGCGCGGCACAGTTTATTCTAACACACAGCAGGCAATTCGTGAAATAAGGAGATCTGTGTGTCCAGCTGCAGAAAAACTTAAAAAGTAAACAGATACAAAACAGATAAAAAAGAAAAAGATGCACACCACTCCCTTTAAAGCCTCATAACATATATTATGCATATGTTATGGCATTGATTATTTCACTGTCCAAGGGCATTTATGGACTCAAACTGAACTCTGCTTAAAACAGTACCGCGCGTCTTACTGCTCTGTTCAGCAATGCTGGAAACCTTCCTCCAGACTGAGGGTCCCATCTTTGGACCGAAATGGCTTCTCCGCCAGAGGTAGGCTCCTCAAACTAGTAGATGGCTTCAAACATTGCTAAGCATAGAGGTAGGATACAAGTATTTTCGGCCATCACACAGTATTTCAAGACAGACACAGAAAAGAAAGTGCCTCAATTCTGCCTTGGTGCCTCTGGCATAGGGTTGCCAACCCCCCAGGTGGGGCCTGGAGATTGCCTGAAACTACAGCTGATCTGCAGACTACAGAGGCCAGTTCTCCTGGAGAAAATGACTGCTTTGGACAGTAGACTTGGTGGCACTGTACCTCCCTAAGGTCCCTCCCCTCTCAAACCCTGCCCTCCCCACGCTCTGCCCCCAAATCCTCAGGAACTTGCCAACCCAGACCTGGCAACCTCACCCAGCCATCTCCCATTAAACGGAGCATGTCAAAATTATGTCTCCAGTGGTTCCTCAGCCCTTGAAAGGATGACTGCTTCCTGCCCAGCCCTTCAGCAGATCTTGGCCCAGTTTGGTCTCTCTCTTCCAGTAAGCAGCTTGGCAAATCATAGGGCATGCAGGTATGCTCTATGCCAGCCCCTTGGCTTCCCTCCCCCAGCCTCCTTCTCTCGATCATAACAAGAGCTGCAGCATACAACATGCTACTGTTTTGTCCTACTACGTGCCCAGGATTTCTTGGGGCTTTACTCATGTTTGCCAGTATGAGTTTTGTCCTTCCCTTATCCCAGAGAACCAACCCTTGATGATGACTACAATCGTCCCATGAGTAGACCTCTGGAAAGTTCAAGTTCAGTATAATCTCTTCCACCGTGGTGTAGTGATTAAGAGCGGTGGACTCTAATCTGGAGAACCGGGATTGATTCCCCATTCCTCCACGAGTGGCAGACTCTAATCTGGTGAAGTGGGTTTGTTTCCCCATTCCTACACATGAAGCCAGCTGGGTGACCTTGGGCTAGTCACACTCTCTCAGCCCCACCTACCTCACAGGGTGTCTATTGTGGGGAGGGGAGGGGAAGGTGATTGTAAACCAGTTTGATTCTCCCTTGGACATAGAAAAAGCCAACTCTTCTTCTTCGTATTCTTCTTCCTCTTCCTACTCCTCCCTTGGACCCTATTTTAGAGTAGTGTTGTCTATATTGTGACATACATTCCTCACAACAGGCAACAACTCTGCAGTTTTGGAGAAGCTCATTTTGTGAAGAGTCTGTTACCATAATTGTAAGCAGACACAAAAATTCCTTATAGCTTTCTTGCATGTTGTTCATTCGACAACTACCTTTGGAACGCTCACATTTTGTCGATCTATTGCATTGCTTCTTGGAGGCAACATCCTATTGATTGCGTTGCTTGGCTGATCTGTGATCCTAACAAATAAAGACTGATGGACGTGGTGTAACCCGCTTGGGGTTCTCAGGGAGGCAGGGGCCTTTCACAGCGGCCGTTTGGGGGTTCTTTCTTGCCTGATTTGGATGCTGGGCCTTGGAGCCCCGTCCTAGCTCTGCCTCACCGGGTGTGTGCGCATGTGCACGTGGAGGGCTTCTAGTAACATGAATTCCGAAGGGAATAAATCTAGGGATGCTCCGTCTTGCGCCTTCCTTTCTGAACCGGCGCCACACAGAACTTTCAACAGGTTTTTTTTTTTGCTGAGCCAATAGCCATTCTGTCACTAGGGATTGCCAGCTTGAGATTGGGACATACCTGGAGAATTTGAGGGTGGAGCCTGAGGAGGGCGGGGTTTGGGGAGGGGAGGGACTTTGATGCGGCATAATGCTATAGAGTCCAATTTCCAAGGCAGCCATTTTCTCCAGGTGAACTGGTTTCTGTTGCCTGGAGAGCGGTTGTAATAGCGGGAGATCTCCAGCCCCCACCTGGAGACTGGCAACCCTATCTGTCACAGAGGCAAAACAATGATAATTGGGGGAAGGGGCGTCGGGTTCTCAGTTATGTATTTGTGGTGGAAGGGCTTGTCAGTTTAGAGAAGGGAGATAATCCCATTCACAAATAATTTGGGGGATGAAGTGTCCCCCATTCTTCTCAAGGCACCTCCAGTTTTATTTCCCTTTTCCATCCAAGCACAGTCAAAGCAGTCTCCTCTACAGCAGAAAATTCCCCACAAAGAGTGGTAAATGCAAGCTTACCAAAAGTGGTGATAAGTAATATTCCCTCAGGTAATGAGAGACACCGATGAGATGAAAAACGACCTCAGCTTGGCTTTATCTTGGCAAACCATTATAGAGAAATGGGGGGGGGGAGGAATAGCCCAGTTTATCTAGGCAGTGCAATGAAAGCTAGGCCTCACTGCTGGGTGGGGGGTTATTTCAGCATTAGGTGGGGGCATTCAGTTCCCAGGATGTGTCGGTGGCCTTCTCTTCAAGGGACTGTGATAACATTGTACCTTCCCTCCTCCTTCCCCCTCGCTCTTTCTTTTTAAAGCAAACTGTGGTTGGCTGGGAAAGAGGCAGTGTTTATGTACGTTTGTCCATATTTTCCAGCTGAATGTGCTTGTCTGGCCAGCAGAACGTCCAGTTTCATTGCAAAGATGCAGCAATGAATGGATATATGGCACCACTTCCCAAGGAAGGGTCCTTGGGCACCATACCTCTTTCCCTGCCATTTATCAAAGGGATGAGTGGGGCCCTGTCTTGGCAGGCCTTCTGGTTGGTTGCTTTGGCTTCCCATCTTGGAAAAAAATACAAAGGAAAAAAGAAAAAAATACAACAAATCATACATCCATACACACAGTATATCCAACCTCTGCGTAGTCTTCAAAGGCAGTCCCATGTAAAGTGTCTATTCTGGATATACTCAAGATAACTGTGCCCCCTTCAGTAGGGAAGGAGGCTTCTGGCAAAGGCTTCACAGAGAGGAAGGGATTTCAAGGAAGTCAAAAAAGAAGGTATTGTTAGAGGCAGCACCTGGCATAAGGAACAGCAAGGAGAAAGAGTGGAGTTGTTGGAGAAAGCAGGAGACCTTTGGATGGTTGAAGATGATGAAACAGGAGCAGCCAAGAAAAGGGATCTTGGAATACGAGCGTGGAGGAGTACCTTTTTCTCTACTCTACTTGGGACTGCATTATGAGGCACTTACATATTGATCAAGAAAGAAAAAGAAACATGGAGAAACATAAGAAACAAGGAAACATAAAAGAAAAAGAACATGGAGTGGAGAAGGCAGACAGTACGTGATAAGTGGATAACTGGAGGAAAATCATGGAACTAGAGCAAGATGACCTACCACCTCTGAAGATGGGACAATTTGAAGAGGAAGAGACATGGCTTTCATCCAATTTGGCGCCCGTTAATTCTGAACCTTAGGCACTGTCTATGTCCCGCTCAGCAAACACATGGATTGCCATGATTTTCTTTATTTCTGCTGTTTGCCTTACAAGATCCCTTGCAGAGGTGCAGACATATTCTGATAATTTATTTTAAAACTTTCCTAGGGAGAGAAACTATTGCTACTTTGGTGGAACCTGTAATCTTTTGCACTGGGCACAATCCTGCAACAATTTCTAAGCAGTGCACAAGCACAGGTACAGAGTCTTCTCCCTTAAAGGACCCCTGCCACCAATGGCACAATCCCTTTTTATGATGTGTTGGCAACACATAAGGATTTCTACTGAATTACCCCAGTTTTCAATTTGCTATCAGGTTTTGACAGGGCTCCAAGAGTGCAAGTTTCTGAAAAAAATTGGAACATGGCTGGAAATAGGCCACAGCCTGAGCACGTTGATGCAGGTGGAGGTGGCTGTTCAGGTACACTGAACTCAAGCAAAGGAGGAGAAGAGTTGGCTTTTATATGCCAACTTTCTCCACCACTTAAGGAAGAGTCAAGCCGGCTCACAATCACCTTCCCTCCCGCTCCCCACAACAGACACCCTGGGAGGTAGGTGGGGCTGAGAGAACTCTAAGAGAGCTGTGACTAGCCCAAGGACACCCAGCTGGCTTCATGTGGAGGAGTCGGGAAACCAACCCAGTTCAGCAGATTAGCGTCCGCGGTCATGTGGAGGAGTGGGGAATCAAACCTGGTTTTAAGGCTTTAAAAATCAAAATCAGCCCTTTGAATTGAGCTCAGAAACAAGCCAGATGCCAGTGTAAAAGTGTTTTTCTTTCCCTAGATTTAACAGCCATTAGCTATTCATTTACCATTACACACACATACACACACGTATATGTAGAGAGATTGTTGCAGCTGAGTCCCACCAAGGACACTTGCAGCCCCATTTCTTACCTCCATATTTTCTGAAGCATCACACCAAGGACACCCCTTCAAAACAGCACAGTGACATTACTCAAATCTGGATGTTAGGGTGTGTGTGTGAGAGAGAGACTGTGGTCACTACAGCTTTCCTTGGAAAGGGAAGATATGTGAAACCCTGCATGGGTTAAGTCCCAGCATCCTGCAAATCACATAAACTGCATCTTTAATTTTCAGCAGGTATCAAACTGGACATGAAGCAAAACAACAACGAAGTCTTACAGTACAGATGGTACTCCAAGGAAATCTAACGTCAATATCCATCATCAACTTTATACTCACAGCCCTGTAGCCACAGATTAAAGTCCATTTTGGGACTGATAAACTCTCAAATTAAAGTTCACAGTTCTCAGATCCAATTAGCAATGTTTTCTGGAGCTTATACCAGCATTTCAGTACAAATGAAGTAACCCACATCTATTCATTTTAGAACAACTGGGGGTCTCAACCCCAAAACTGTGTTATTTTGAATAAATAATTGCCCAAATGATTTTTGTCAGTTCTGAGCTATTACAAATGTGAATAACTCAAAAGAAATTGTGTTAGCAATATATACACTACACACCAATCCCCAGAAAGTCTACGCTTGTGACAACGGAAGTGAGTGTTTCATACTCATGAGGCTAAACAACCAACAAAGACTGTGAAGGAAAATATGTTATTAATCATCAACATTTTTAACATTGGGAAGTTTTTGGGCGCACACATCTGTCTGTGGTGAGGTAAATGTTCTCGAGATAAATCCCACTGTTTGCACCGACCTACAGACAACAATAATACAACAGACAACAATAATACTCTCTTCAATGCTTCCCTGGATCAATTGTCCTTTGCAAAAACAAACAAAGCATACAAAAAAAACCACAGGACATCTTTGGCCCAATTTGTGCTTTAAAAGTGACCCAATGGCAAAACCAATGGATTTCTAGGGCTGTTCTATGCCATAGGCGCTTTTTTGCTTGCAGATGAAAAATTGTACGCGGCTGTACTGTGGGAAGGATATTTTTTGCCAATGCGCTAGTAACACTTTCCTAAAACAGTGATAATCATCGGCTTGGAAGCCACCCGTGGTGCTTCTGAGCACTGTTCTCCAAAGGTATTGCCCGGTGGGGTCTGTGGTTGGCAGGTCATTCCACCTGCCAGAGGTGCAGGTAAGCTGGGAGTCTCCTTAAGGTGCAGGGCTCATGGAAGCAAATGTGGCTTTTAGTTGATGGTAATTGCTAATATGGCTCTCGATGGGCCACAGAACGAGTACCACCATACCAAAATGTTATAGAGCAGAGTGCATAAAAATGCAACCAGGATAATGTCTGTCCTGGAGGTTTTATATTTATTAGTGTACTCCCACTGTTCAGAACTTGCATTTATACCACTAGAAAAGGCCACCTGTGTTACATATATGAACCCATGAAACTGCCTTATACTGAATCAGACCCTTGGTCTATCAAAGCCAGTATTGTCTACGCAAACTGGCCGAGGCTCTCCAGGGTCTCAGGCAGGGGTCTTTCACGTCACTTACTTGCCTAGTCCCTTTACCTGGAGATGCTGGGGGTTAAACCTGGAACCTTCTGCATGCCAAGCAGACGCTCTACCACATTGAGCCTCTTACACAAAGTCTCATTTTGATGCAGAAATTAGGTGTGCTCTTTCTGACTTCTTGGAAACCCAAGGTCAAAAAAGAGGGAGAAGTTCATATTTGGTGTTTAAGGGTGGATAAATCTCCCACACCGCATTTGAAGTCAAAAACAATGCCCTCCCAAACCCACTTGATCTCTTTGATCATGCCAGCCTATTATTTTTAGAAAAATCTTAAGACACACTACTTAACTTCAATGCCAAACACTGCACTTATTTAAGTAACTTCATAAGGAAACTGTTTTGCAACTGAAGACTGGTATGAATCTTCATTAAGATTTACATCCCCAGCTACAATGCAGATGTATGGGAATTCCTTTAAAATTTCTTCTTAGCTGGCTCAGAAGTGTTCAGCAAAAAACCTTCCGGCAAATGAGTAAGGAGATATTTGGGATAATAAGGATAAAATACCTGTTTTAGAGAAGTCGATAGCTGAACAAAGACTTAAAAGCCTTAGTATGCAAAATGATTTGAGTCACATTAAATCATCCCTAAGTGCACCAACGTTGTTACATTACTTTGGAACCATATCTGATGACTCCAAAGTTCAGATACACCTATATAACAGAGTTGAGGTTTAATTTGGTTTATACAAAAGAGACATTGCAATCTTCACAGGGAGGGAGTACAAAACATGGCTGAGCGTATTTAGCACAAGAGGGGGGAAATCAAGGTTCTGTTCCAAGGTGATCAAATTCTGTGAGAACAGATGAATTCTGACTGCATAATTTATGTAAAATAAAGTTACTGTCCTTTGTATCCTTCCACAATTTTTACTTTATTTGAATAATTGTGGGTCTGATGTCTCAACCTGCCAGCACTGAACATCCATCCATCTTCTGATCCCTGGGATCTGATCAAGTGTTGCCCACAGATTTGCAAGCATTTCTTAATAAGGGCTACTAAACTGAGTGCAAATTGTACCATATTCTGTTCTTGGACTCTGCTTCCGAGGAATCACAGCACACCCACAATAATGGGCTGGAGGTATCAATCCATCCTTAGCCATTTTCAGATGTTCTAAGTAGAGAGGTCATCCAGATTCTAGTCCAGTAGCAACTTAAAGACCAACAAGATTTTTGGGGTATACACTTTTGAGAGTCAAAGTTCCCTTCATCAGACACAAGCAGTTCTACTGTAGACCAACGTGGCTGCCCTCTAAAACTATGCAGGGAGGATATATATACTGATCTTTTTATTGTATTGTTTCTTGTAAATATCCCCCTTCCCCTCCAACAAATAGAATTTGTTCAGCTGAACTAATAATATTAAGTATATGAGGTGGCAAGAACATTTTTTGCTCCTGATTTATTTCCTGCACAGAATTACGCCAAGAACTGCAGAGCCCACCAACATCTCCTCCCCCCGCCCCCATGTAGCAAGGGTTCCGCTCAATGCTGCTCAGCCCCAAGGAAGCCTCCTCTCCACCCACTCCGGTTGGGAAGCCAATAAGCGGCTGGCTTAGGTGAACTCCCTTCATAACAAGACTTTTTCCTGCCCATCTCATTCAAAAAAAAAAAACTATTTATTTTAACACTTTTTTAAAAGTCGTCAGACAAAAACACAATTTTACTGACTTATTTCCAAAGGCACTGCCCTAACTCTGGTGTGAATTGCAACCAGCAAGTGGTCAATCAAAACTCGTGGTGAGTCTACCCTGGCTCCAAACTTAGCCAGCTATGACCATCTTCATACCAACCCCTGCAGTTATCTGTCTACTCCAACCAGGTCTATTTAAATAAACTTAAGCTCCCTGATACAGGAGAAGGAGGAGGAAGAGGAGAAGGAGGTAGGTGAGGCTGAGAGAGCTTGAAGAGAGCTGTGATTAGCCCAAGGTCACCCAGCTGGCTTCATGTGGAGAAGTGGGGAATCAAACCCGGTTCACCAGATTTGAGTCCACCACTCCAAACCACTGCTCTTAACCACTACACCACCACTACACTCCCTTTAAGTACACAAGGAGTCTCTCATGGTCATTTAGAGTCCATCCCCCAAAAAATCACCTCTGCCCTCAGGAGACCAGTTACTCCTATAACGTATACAACCTAGTGCACACACATTAATGTACACAGATATTCCCCATTTATTTCTTTTTAAAGGCAGCTCTTTCTTTGCCTGCAAGGTCGACTTCAATCCATATTTCAATATGTAGAGTAGCTTTCTACTTTTGAATAATTGGTCTATTAACCAAGGCTCGTAAGATCAGACACTTTACCCTTTCAAGAGGTTCCAAGAAGAAGGAAGGGTACCAAGGTGCTAGTTTTGACCTACAGAACCTTATACAGTCTGGGCTTCTGCTCCCATATAGTCCCGCACTGACTGACAGGCCTTTCCTCAAATCTCCTTCCCTTCACAAATGAAGTGGATAGTCACAAAGGATAGGGCCTTGTCTGTGGTCTTCCTCTTGCCCAAAGTATTGGAATGATTTCTCCCTGCACCAAGCACCGTTGCTGAACTGCTTCCAGTGCTAAACAAACAAACAAAACCCTTAAAAAACAAACAAAAAAGGTTTCTAATTTTTTAAAAAGTTTTTATTATTTTCAACATTATAAACAAACATTTCAACAATATCTACAATTTATCAGTAAGAAAAAGAAAATAAAATAAATTTGCATTATTGTTGAAAATACATCTTTGTTATTAAGTAAAAATAAAAACATAAAAAAACCTTCCCCTTCATCTTCCTCCATCTTGTTATAAAAACTATTTGCTAAAGGTTTCTAATTAATCTGGCTGATTGGTGTCCCTCTGGAATGGTTACTATTATTATTTTCTGTTTCACTTGGTTTCCCCAGTGCTCTTAGCTGTAAGTTGCATCTGCTGTTTTAAAATGATTTTGTGTATATTGCTAGTTGTGAGATTTATGAAAGGGGAGAGGGTTGTTGATTACTTTATTATATTGTGAACTTTCTCGTGCATATTGCTACAGACACACACACACACTTCAGGGTTCCCAAACAGAGAGCTGCACATGCATGCAAAGATTTTAGACATATGTTCCAGGCAGCATACATAGATCAGGGACAGAATTTTCCTCTGCTGTTGTGCATTCCTTCCTTTCCTCTACCCGTTCACCTCTGCCCAGTAAGAATATCTAAAAAGAGCTATTATTTATAGCTCTGCTCATTCAATTATATTACAGAAAATGGATGAGCACACGGATAATGAGAACCCATTTTTGACAGAGAAGGAAATATGGCTACTTGCAAATAGATCACCCAGTATAAAGCTCATCCCTGAGGTAGATTTGCCTTATACCAAAAAAAAAATAAAAATCTTTAATGGGACTTCTGGAGAAACCTAAGGATATGGAAGGGGATCTTTAAATATTCTGTGGTTACACAGTTTGGGTAGGACGACTGGAAGCTTTTAGCTGAAGGCCATTAAATTCACTGGGTGAGAGACGGAGAGTTCAAGTCTTCCCCCCAACCGATACCCCCACTTCTCTCCCTCACATCTGTCCTTGAGGACACTGGATTGGACACAAAGGGTGATGTGAGACTTACCCCCCTCCAAATCTTGTCCTGGCCTTTCCCAGAACCTGATGAAAACATACTGCACCTCTTCTGCAACACTACAGACATTGTTTAAAAAAACTCTTCCCTCCCCACTTACCTGAACCCGAAAAATACCAGAAAAAAATGGTGCACACCCCTAGAAACAACTAAGCCATGCACACCATGGAAATAAACCAGTTTCTTGTTTTCCTCAAGCCCACTGTATGCTTCCTTCAAGCCTATAATAGCCAAGTTAATGCCAGGTGACACTCTAAGTCCAGGCACTGTCATCACTGAAGATTTAGACTAAGCAGTCCCAAAGGCCTCAGTTATTTTTTAAAAAGTAATACACAAACAAACAAAAGTTTTTTTAAAAAAACTTTACAGTGTGTGAAATTTAAGCCTGTAGTTGGTAAGTCTGGAAATGGGATGATATCACAAAAGGCTCTAGGGTTGCCAACCTCCAGGTACTAGCTGGAGACCTCCTGCTATTACAACTGATCTCCAGCTGATAGAGATCAGTTCACCTGGAGAAAATGGCTACTTTGGCAATTGGACTCTACGGCATTGAAGTTCCTCCCCTCCTTAAACTTCGCCCTCCTCAGGCTCCACCCCCAAAATCTCCAGGTATTTCCCAACCCTACTCTGCTCTATGCTGCCAGTGGTGGCTAGACTACCCAATGAGGAGATTAGGGGAACTGATCTACCTCATCAGCTTTCAACAGCTGCTTCCCTAAGCTCAAGTACTGATGTGTGTGTAAAGTGCCGTCAAGTCGTAGCCAACTTATGGCAACCCCTTATGGGGTTTTCAAGGCAAGAGACCTTTGGAGGTAGTTTGCCAGAGCCTTCCGCTAAATAGCAACCCTGGCATTCCTTGGTGGTCTCCCATCCAAATATTAACCAGGGCTGACCCTGCTTAGCTTCCGAGATCTGACAAGATCGAACTACATCCTCCCCCAAGTGCTGATAGAGAGGGGCAAATGAAGAGAGCAGGGGGAAAGAGAGGATTTTGCCTCCCTTGCCTCTAAAACAAATCACAGGTATGTGTGGTGAGGTAGGGAATTGGGCTGAGAGGAAGTGTGTCATGGGGAGGGGCACTTCTGATTCCAAACCAAATGCAGAACATCTGGGTGCCAAGGACAACTCAACAAGAAAAAGAAGAGTTGGTTTTTATATGCCAACCACTACACAATGCTTGTCTCTTTTCATGAACAAACATGAAAAGTTGAAACTGCCTTATACTGAATCAGACCCTTGGTCCATCAAGGTCAGCACTGTCTACTGAGTCTGGCAGCAGCTCTCCAGCGTCTCAGGTAGAAGTCTTCCACATTATCTACTACCTGCCTTTTAACCGGAGCTGCCAGGTTTGAACCAAGGACCTTCCATATGCCAAGCAGATGATCTACCTCTGAGCCACAGCCCCTCCCTCATACGCTCATGCAACGGTATCCCAAAGTGGCCACCAGAAGGGAGAAGGAAGTGGGTCAGGCTAAAGAGAAGTGCAATGCACACTATCCTCTGCTGCCAAGGATATCCCCCAGCATCATGAAGGAAATGCTTATGTGCATTTGTGCATTATGTGCATTTGTCTGACACAGTTTTGAAAGGAAAGGAGAACACAAGGCAAGATATTAAGGGTGCTGTATGTTTGCAGCAAAATACCAGTGTCAGGCCTGCGTGACCCTACTTTCTAAGCTAGCATGGTGCAGTTGTTAAAAGCAGTGGTTTGGAGAGGTGGGCTCTGATCTGAAGAACCAGGTTTGATTCCCTAGTCCTCCACATGAGCGGTGGACGTTAATCTGCTGAACCAGGGTGGTTTCCCCACTCCTCCACAGGAAGCCAGCTGGGTGCCCTTGGGCTAGTCCCAGTTCTCTCAGAGCTCACTCAGCCCCACCTACCTCACAGGGTGTCTGTTGTGAGGAGGGGAAGGGAAGGAGATTGTAAGCCAGTTTTATTCTTCCTTAAGTGGTAGAGAAAGTCAGCATATTGAAAACCAACTCTTCTTCTCTTCTGCTTGGGCTCGTCACAGTTCTCTGAACTCTCTCAGCTCCACCTACCTCACTAGGCGTCTGTTGTGGGAAGAGGAAGGGAAGGAGATTGTAAGCTGGTTTGATTCTCCTTAAAAAGGTAGAGAAAGTCAGCATTTAAAAACCAACTCTTCTTGTTATTGTCAATTTCCAGATCCTTGTAAAGACTTGGAAGGCGATCCATGTTTCCCAGCCAAAGTTTCTATTTAGCGGAACCCACAATATGATCTTCAGTTCCACAATGCTAAAGTAATAATGAATTGGTAGCAGTGTAATCTTTTTTTAAAAAATTAGAAACTGAGCTGTCAACAAGTTTATTATTATTATTATGCTTTCTTTACTAGAAACAAAATGCCCAGCCTTCCCCCTCCCCCCGTATTATCCTGCCTCGATTGTAAAATCAATCTGCTTATGGCTTTGAGATCAATATAAACTGGACAATATGGCACGCCATTTCTTTTATTTGTGTTAGTAGTGTCGCAATTGCAGTTTATTGTCGATAATTTACGAGGTTACCTGCAGAGAACCAAGCTATGAAGATTTGAGGTTAAATTAATGATGTGTCATCTGCTTAGCTGTAAAAAAAAAAAACCATAAGTCATAATTGCCAGAGTGTTCAGTCAGTCAGGATAGAAATGAAATCTGGGAAGATCTCAGGGTAAAGAAATAAAAACATAAGGCTGATACTACATGGGATGCCTGGCACGGCTTCATATTTCCTACATATTATGCCTTAAGAAACAGAAGGCTGGCTGCTGCTTTCCGTTTTCTTGGACCGCGGCCTCAAGAACGGCTGCTAGAGACCAGCACTGATCCTTGGATGCAGTCAGAGAGAGCTCGCGGCTACGAGAAGAGGCCAATGGACTAGAAGCAAAGCCTTGCACAAGGCAGGAAGGATGTCAGAAGAAGATAGGGAAAACAGCAGGAGTTTCGGGAGAAACAAATTCTCTCATCCAAATCCGCTTGCAGTTAAGAGGGTGAGTCCAGACGTCAACAACTGTGTTGCTGAACCGATCAGCAGCAGCCAGCAGAGCAATGTGTTCTGAGTGTTCATCTGCATATGCACTGCAGAACTGTAAACAATTAAATGTTAAATGAAATTATAAATACATAAATGTGCTTTCTGAATCCCTTGGACCTAAGTTAGATATACTGACCTATATGCATGGACTTAAAGAACTAGGGGAAAAAATTGTGTATGTGTGTAAGGAAATGTTGTCATAATAGCATACAGTAGCCATAGCTGTAGTTTAAAGCACAATCCTATGCGGAGTTGCTGTAGTCCAGCAGAGTAATTCTGTCGCTGTTAATGTGTTTCCTTAAAATTGTTTTAAACACAAGCTTAAATCATTATTTATTCTTTCAGTTTAACCCCCCCCCCCAAATGGGACTCAGGATGGCTATTTCAAATACCGCTTCAGGAATAAAACACAGCCCTGCTAGTTCAGAGTGAGAAGAAAAGGATGCGTGTTACTTTATATGTTAAATATTTTCAGTCCACCTACCTAATCAATAAATAAACCAGCCACTCAAAGCAGCTTGATAAAGAGCAGAATAATAACTATCAAGCTATTTCAGTTTCTAGCATGTTTACCCAGATACACGCGTTGCTCTTTTGTACTGCTTATCAAGTACAGAGCTGCCCACCTTCTTCTTCCCACCTGCAGAAGGAAACTGTCACCCAAGTACAGCTCATTCCTCTGTGGGGAAAAAATATGCTGGTTGCATTTCAGGTGTCAAGTCAAGCTGACACAGAATCTGAACAGAAAGGAACCTGCCCTGTTGCGATGCTCAGGCACCCACCATGCTCTTCCTTTTTGCTTCGCCCATGCAGCAGCAGCAGCAGCAGCAGCAGCGGCAGCAGCAGCAGCAGAAGAAGGAGGAGGAGGAGGAGGAAGGAGGAAGGCAGGAGGGGGAGAAGGCAGGAGGAGGAGTTGGTTTTTATATGCCAACTTTCTCTACCACTTAAGGAAGAATTAAACCGGCTTATAATCACCTTCCTTCGGACTGAGAAAGCTCTAAAGAGCTGTGACTAGCCCAAGGTCACCCAGCTGGTTTCATGTGGAGGAGTAGGGAAACCAACCCGGTTCACCAGATTAGCGTCCGCCACTCACGTGGAAAACTGGGGAATCAAACCCGGTTCCCCAGATCAGAGTCCACCGCTCCAAATCACTGCTCTTAACCACTACACCATGCTGGCTCAGAAGGTGGGGTCATGCAGGCCTGACACTGGTATTTTGCCACAAACATATAGTGCCCTTAATATCTTGCCCTGTCTTCTCCTTTCCCCTCAAAACTGTCAGGCCACTGCTCTAAACCACTGCTCTTAACCACTATACTACACTGGCTCTCTATCTGTGACGTCAGGATGGACACTTAACCCAGGCTTAAAACCTCAATTTGTGGTAACTAACTAATTTAGGGACAGACTGGCCATTTAATCTACAAGAAAATTTCCTGATGGACTCCTGCACCAGAATGCCACCGGGAGCAATGACCAAGCAGACCCGACTTTATTTATTTATTAGTCTTATATCTCGCTCTATATCCCGGCCGAAGCCGGGCTCAGAGTGGCTAACAATCACAAAACATCATGCATACATATAAACTCGATTTCTGATGGGAAGTGGGATTTACCAGTTATAACTGTGAACACTATTTGGGCAGCCGTTCAAAGTTTGGGCTTGAGACCTAACTATTAGGGTTTATTTTATTTCATAGTAAGTCTGGAGTTTTAATCTGTTACCAAAATGGAACTTTTATCAATGATTGTTATATGGATTTTTATCAGGTCTTGTAACGGCCTTTGGCCAAATGCAATAAATTTGAACCTCAACCTGAACCATACGTACATATAGATTAAAACTAGATCAAATATACAATAAAATTATTATTAATAAAGCTAATTGGCAATAAAACTGTCACGGGGTCCATGTAAAGAGCAATCAGGACCCCCAATGAAAGCACTGTAAGGTGGAAATTTATGGATGAGGGGGAAGGGAGGCCAGCTATGATGGATACCATTGCTGTCCTCAACCGTAGGCCTGGAGTTCCAAAACTCATAGAATCATAGAGTTGGACGGGACCACCAGGGTCATCTAGTCCAACCCCCTGCACAATGCAGGAAATTCACAACTACCTCCACCTCCAGTGACCCCCACTACATGCCCAGAAGATGACCAAGATGCCCTCCCTCTCATCATCTGCTTAAGGTTATAGAATCAGCATTGCTGACAGATGGCCATCTAACCTCTGCTTAAAAACCTCCAGGGAAGGAGAGCTTACCACCTCCCGAGCAAGCAAGTTCCACTGAGGAACTGCTCTAACTCCTCAGGGGACACTTGGTGTGGATCCTTCAGAGGCAGCGATGATCCTTGCCAGGTTACCCCCGCCTCCTTCTGCAAAGTGTTGGCAGTGTGGCAGCTGCGGCCAAGCCAGCACCAGTTGCAGTGCTGCTGAACCGACTGATCCTGCAACACTGGCGAGGGATTGCGACAGGGCCATTTAAATGCCCACTCTACCCCTGCTCCAGTTAACCCACGTGCCTGACTTGTCAATTATAACCAGAGTTAGTTTCAAACCAGGATTGCTTCAATTTCCCATGTGTGAGAGGGGAAAGAATGAAGTGTGCAAGCACAGCAACAAGTCAGGTTTGTGTACATTCAGGTTTCCTGTTGGCTTGACACCATGTCAGAAAGTAGCACCGGTCTGATTCTAATCTGAAGCACTCGGTCAGGTGGTCTAACTGGTAAAAATTGCCGCTGGTGTGTTGGGCCAAGGCCCTTCCACTTGCGCTCCATTTTTATTTTTGCCATTGGCACCACCCAGTTCCCTGCAAAAAGTGACTATTTCACAGAAGCAATGTTTCTTAACAGAATTCAGTTACCCTCTATTACCAGTTTCATGGCGGAGAGTAAGATTTCACTGTCAAAATGTTGATTCTCAACTAAAAACATGAAATCTCATTTGCAAAATGAAGGACCTGAATATAATCTCTTAAGTATCACAGGGAGAAGTCTGTAACCATCAGGATTTCTCAGCCCTACTGCTAATTGGCAGGAGAAGGCAAAGATTATGTAGAAGAGGATCAAAACCAGAGTCTAGAGTCAGGAAGAAAAAGACAGAGACAGAGAAAAAAACCGTTCCAAAAAGACAGAACAGTTCCAAAAAGACATATTTTAGATCAGGGATGGGGAACCTCAGGCCCGGGGGCCGTATGCGGCCCCCGAGGACATTTTTTGTGGCCCTCGGGAGCTCCGGGGCCCTGCTGCAGAGGCAGGGCGCAGGGCGGCCCTCCCAGAGGGTGTCCCTGGCTTACAGCGGCGCTGCGGCACCCTTTGGACCTCCTCTCCCCGACTGTCGGCTGTTGAGCAGCGAGAGGGAGGGGGAAAGAGGCTGGCGGCTCCCGGCGGTAGAGCATGAATGCAGGAGCCGATCGGGCTTCAGGGGGGCCCTTTTGTGGGCATGGAGACTGGGGCCCGGTCGCGCGGGGCTCTGTGCGCCGCCGTGTGTGTGTGTGTGGGCAGGGGAGGCTGGGGCCCGGTCGCACGGGGCCAGCGGGTAAGTGTGGGGGGAAGGCTTTTATCTCTTTTCTTCCTCTTTTTCTGTCACTCTTTCTCCTTTCTCTCCCTCCCTCCCTCTTTTTCTCCCTCCGTCCTTTTCTTTGTCTCCCTCCGTCCTTTTCTTTGTCTCCCTTCGTCCTTTTCTTTCTTTCTCCCTCTCTCTCCATTTCTTTCTCCCTTTCTCCCTCCCTCCCTTTTTCTCTTTCTCTGTTTTCCTTCCTCCCTTGCTGATCGACTGTGGGCTGCGCCCCCCTGGCACCTCGTTTGCTCGGGCCCACTGCTGGCTGCCCTTCTGCCTGGGAGGGGGGAGGGGGGAGGGGGGCACTCTGCAGGCCTTCTCTGTGTGGCCTCCCCTGGGGTTGCCAACCTCCAGGTGGTGGCTGGAGACATGGCAACCCTAGCCTCTTCCCCCCCCCACCACCGGGAGATCTATACCTGGTATGGCCCCTGAATGATGTCATAAATGTGCAAATGGCCCTTGGCAGGAAAAAGGTTCCCCACCCCTGTTTTAGATTTTGCCATATATTTTGCTGGTTTTTATTTATAGGGCAAGCTACCTAGAAATAGATTAAGCATGAGACACATTTTCAAATTATTCTACGAGACAGTCTCCCACCTATCTCTCTAAAGGCTTCTTAAGGATATCACAAAAAATAAAGCTTCTTGTGTCTAGCTCTTAAGTAAATAGGCCTATCTTGGCTTACATATGGCCTTTATCCTGAAATGGCTACTCAACAGTAGACCACTGAGCCAAGGAACCATGCCCTGCCAAAAACAAAACAAAAATGAAAACATTGTCAACTTTCTACCTGGAGTTACTCTAGCACAGGGGTCTCCAACAAGATGCCCACCACCACTCTTTCTGGTGCTCAACAACTATATGGTGTAGCCATATAGGGGTTTTGCCCAGAAAGATTCGGACTGGTCACTGGAAATTTGATTGGCTGTGCAGATTTTTTAAGTGTTTCTTTGGTAGCAGCTGCCACCACAACTCAAGGATCATCATGGTGCAACTAAAGGTACACTGGGACAGTCATTTTGCGGCTGGCTCTGCCTCCTGTGACAGCCATTTTGTGCTTGAACCCACCACGCTGTGGAAGATTGCCAGGTCCCTCTTTGCCACTGGCGGGAGATATTTGGGGTGGAGCCTGAGGAGGGCAGGGTTTGGGGAGGGGCTTCAATACCATAGAGTCCAATGGCCAAAGTGGCCATTTTTCTCCAGGTGAAATTATCTCTATCAGCTGGAGATCAATTGTAATAGCAGGAGACCTCCAGCTGGAGTAATGGATAAGAGCAGTGGTTTGGAGCGGTGGAGTTTGATCTGGAGAACCGGGTTTGATTCCCCACTCCTCCACATGAGTGGCGGAGGCTAATCCCGTGAACTGGATTTGTTTCCCCACTCCTGCACATGAAGCCAGCTGGGTGACCTTGGGCTAGTCACGCTCTCTCAGCCTCACCTTCCCCACAGGGTGTCTGTTGTGGGGAGGGGAAGGGAAGGCGGTTGTCAGCTGGTTTGATTCTCCCTTAAATGGCAGAGAAAGTCGGCATATAAAAACCAACTCTTCTTCCTCTTCTTCTTCTAGTACCTGGCGGTGGGCAACCCTAATGCTGGGTCAGAATTTCAAAGGTGCCCGCAGGCTCAAAAAGATTGAGTACACCTGCTCCAGCAGCATTACTACAGTACTGTATAGTATGTTCACATCAATTATGCACCTGCACATCAGCCAATGTGGCCTATGCCATCAATTTCCAGCATTACTCTTCTATGGTTTACATGGGACAAACAAAACAACGCTTACTTGCTTAAGAGAACGAACAGACAGAAATCAGATACTGGAAATCACAATGCACAACAAAAGCCACCAGGGAGCCAACATTTCACTCTCAGAACCCTTGATTTGTAGCTTCAAGGTCACAGCATAGTAATCAAAAGGAGACTTTGTTCAGTGGGACATGAACTCCTAAATTCAATCCGCTGGCATCCCCATTTAAACAATCTCAGTAGCAGGAAATTCTCAGCCTTTAGGAAAGTTATTTGCCATCGAGAGTAAACAAAACCAGGCTAGATGGACCAATAGTAAGCATAATTCGAATTTGCCAGACACTAAGGTGGTACAAGTCTCTTTGATATTTAATTTGCAAATAATACAACCAGGTTCTTGTAGGTTATCCGGGCTGTGTAACCGTGGTCTTGGTATTTTCTTTCCTGACGTTTCGCCAGCAGCTGTGGCAGGCATCTTCAGAGGAGTAACACTGAAGGACAGTCAACCAGGATTGCCAGCTCCAGGTTGGGGAATCACTGGAGATTTGAGGGTGGGACCTGGAGAAGTACCTCAGTAGGGTACAATGCCACAGAGTCCATCCTCCAAAGCAGCCATTTTCTCCAGGGGAACTGCTCTTTGTAGTCCGGAGATCAGTTGTAATTCCTTGAGATGTCCAAGCCCCGCTTGGAGGTTGGCTACTCTAATGACAACACTGTGGACTAGCTACCTAAACAGCCTGAACACTGAAAGACCAAAAGGGGAAAGACCGGAGAGGGTCAGAAATTGTTTTGCATCGGTTTGCAGAAAACATTCAGACTAGCAAATGCCAGTATTCTAAGTGGATCCCCAAACAGAAAATTTTGGCCGAAGGAAAAGGCAGACAGATGGATTCATGAAAATTGGTTATCTCCTTCTTTATATTCTTATTTAGTTGTTAGAAGTTGTCATTTCCGGCAGCAGCTTTTTAAAGGAAGGTGCAGACAGCTCCTGACCCCATTATTCCAACTGAGAGACCATCCAGGCAAAGATTCCTATTAGGTCCGGCTGTTTTGATATCAGGTTCAGCTATCCTCATTATCACCCAATCCAAACAGCTGCAAATAATAACGGCGGCATTCTGTATACCACACCTCTGTGAATTAGCCATACAAAATTAATGCAAATGTTAAAACTCTGCTAACAAATAATTCACCTAAAAGGCTCAGGAAATGTGTTGCTGTTCGGTGATCGTCAACATAATGTGTTTCCCCCTCCGGTTCACTTTATACTTGGCAATCAAAGAACTGTTCCTATTTTCCCACCAGAGTCCTAAAATGGGCAATTTTGGTAATTTTGCTGGGTTTTTTCCCCCTACTCTGCATGAATGACAGTGAACAGGAGCCATGAATCCAGAGGCAATTTCTTCATTATGTATTCCACATTTCCGTTCTCACACCTGTCACTTCTCACATACACTATCATCAAAAACAATTTTTATCTAGAACTAACGCTTCCAGCTTTCATTCTTGAGCTACAGAGAAAGAAACCAGCATCTTTCAAACACCTTTCCTAATATTCAAATCAACACGTTACCTAAAGGATGTAGGCCCATACTTTTAAACAGAAGAAGCAGTTATTGTGTTTCCAAGCATATAAACTTCCACAACACCACTGTTACCTTAAAAAAACAACACCCAATTTTGTCAAGTCACAAGAATATATAAACTAAAGGTTTCACTACATCAGCATTGCTTATCTCATTATTATTTATTAAAATACTTTTAGCCTGCTTTTCCCACCATCAATAGAACAGCATTTATACCTCCCCTATCTCCTATTTTTGGAACAAATAGTATTAGCATTACCAATCTCCAGGTGGCGCCTGGAGATCTGCTGGAATTACAACTGATCGCCAGACAACTAGGGCTGCCAACTCCAGGTACTAGCTGGAGATCTCCTGCTATTACAACTGATCTCTAGCCAACAGAGATCAGTTCACCTGGAGAAAATGGCCAGTTTGGCCATTGGACTCTATGGCATTGAAGTCCCTCCCCTCCCCAAACCCTGCCCTCTACAGGCTCTGCTCAAAAAAGCCTCCCACCGGTGTCGAAGAGGTACCTGGCAACCCTACAGACGACAGAGATTATTTCCTCTGGAGAAAATGGGTGCTTTGGAAGATGGACTCCATGGTATTGTATCCTAATGAGGTCCTTCCCCTTCCCAAACTCCACCCACCCAGGCTCCACCCCCAAATCTCTTGCAAGTTCCCAACCTAGAGTTAGCAACCTAAATGGTATACATGGTTCCCACCCAGGCACTGAACAGCTATACCACAATAAAAATACCAGCAATGCTTTATCAACCACCATGGCTTCCAGCTTGTCTGCCAGTCCGATTCAAAATGATGGTTTCATTGTTAAAGCCCTAAACATTTTGGTCCCAAAGTACTAGAAGGATTATTTTCACATGGCTATGATGGCTACTGGTGGGGCTTTGTTATGGGAATGTGCTCAAGCTGAAATACAACTGACAGGGACCAGTAGGAAGGTTTCTTAGCTTCTGCTCTAAAATTATGAAACTCTCTCCCCCAAGAAGCACAGTTGTCACCATACTTATCAGGGTTGATTGCATAATCCCATCTGCCCCCAAAGGTCTACGGAAGTATGATTTTGTTGTCTTGAAATTTTAATTCTGTTAGATGTATTAAATTGTTTATATCTGATTTACTGACGTGTATTATTCTGCATTTACAGTTATTTGTTTTACTTGAAATATCTGTATCTTGCATTCTCTAATATCTGCCTGAGGTAGTTAATAACATAAAACATTTATTTATGTATTTATTTTATTCAAATTTATAACCTGCCCTCATCCCCAGCGAGCCAGGCTCAGGGCGGATAACAATGATTAAAAACAGATTAATTAAAAAACACAATTTCAAATTGAAAGGGGAAAAAAAACACAGTTAAAGTAGCTGAACAACTAAACAAACTAAACAACAGCACCCCCGGTATTTTAAAATAGGAGAGAGTAAAACCACTAATATAAAATCAACACAAAGGCTGACATAAAAGCAAACACCCTGAAGCTGGATTGGATGCAAGTGATTTTGTTTGCAAAATATTTAGCAAATTGTTGCACAACAAATTTCTGAAATATCTGTTATTTGCTCCCACGGATCTAGATGCAAAAAGCCTCTTAGATAGGGTCATCAGGTCTAGGTTGGGAAATATCTGGAGATTTTTTGGGGTGGCAGCTGAAAAGGGCAGGTTTGAAAAAGGGAGGGACTTCAGTGGGGTATAAATGCCATACAGTCCGCCTTTCAAAGCGGCCATTTTCTCCAGGTGAACTGTTTTCTGTCACCTGGAGGTAAATTGTAATCATGGGAGATCTCCAGCCACTACCTGGTGGCCGGCAACCCTACTCTCACAAATCCAAACAACATCACTGGTCAACAACATACAGCTGCAATAGTGACAGAAAAGTAAGCATTCTTCCCTACCACCACAGCCAAAGAGTAGGCCCTAAAATGGGCTCTTACTTGGGTTTGGTCAGATTCAGCTCAAACCTTCCTCGACTGTTGCTCTAGCACAGGAGTCCCCAACCATTTTGAGCTTCTGAGCACCTTTGGAATTCTGACACAGGGTGGTAGGACCAGCCACAAAGTGGCTGCTATGGGAGGTAGAGCCAACCACACACATACGCACACACAGAGGAAGCCCAAGTGCAAGGGATAAGAGGACTAATTTCTAAAAAAATTGGGAAAGAGTGAAAGAATAAAAACAACCTGGTGGTTACTTTAATCTGCACAGTCAACCAGATCTCCAATGGCCAACTGGGCAGGAACCCCATTTGGCCCCACCCATTTTTAAAAGCGCTTGGCGGGCACCAGGAAAGATGTTGGCGGATGCCATGGAACCCACTAGCACCGCATTGGGGAATCCTGCTCCAGCCATTGCCTCAACTGGTTCATACAGCCTAGTTCCGCTGAGAACCAAGGTGTATGATAATCTCTCTTTTTAAAAAAAACTTATTCATAAAAATGGATAGGTAACAATAAATATATACATAAACGAAAAACAAAAAGTCACATAATAACATAAAGTTACATAAAATGCTTTAAAATCCTGCATCCATAGCCCTTTCTCGCTTAACCAAAACTATATCTTATTATAAGATGGACATTTCCATTCTTTGAATCGTTCTTGTCCATAACAGATCTACACTATTAATATCATCATTTTTTTTTTTTTTGGTAAGCGGTTAACTTCACTAAAATATACACCTCTTTTATTTTTGAAATCCAATCCTGTATCTTAGGGGAGGTGAAAATCGCTTTTTCCCCTCAGGAATTTTTTTTTATTGTCATAAAGTCTTAATTTTAAACACAAACATATAAACATAAACAATAAACAATCACATTATTGCATTATCTATGGAACTTATTTTTGAAATTACATTTCAATTATTAATGTATTTGAATTACATTACTCTATGTTCTCCATATATTTTCATATCTTATAATATATCTAATCTTAAACATGTATTATCTAAATCTTTCTTACTCTATTTTAATTTAATTCCATTCTTAATTTTTTGTTATATAGTTAAAAAAACATTCCATTTCTCCCTGAAATTCGGAAATCGATCTATTCTGTATAAGAGATGTTAGTTTTGCCATTGCTGCATATTCTGTTCATTTATTCATCCATGCAACCAAGTCTGGGTATTTCTCTGCTTTCCACTTTGCTGCATGTATCAATCTTGCCACCGGTGTAGGATAATCTCAAGCATGTCAGAACTGGCTGTGTCCAGTGCTCACAAGGGTTTCTTCTAAATCTATGGTGTGCTTTGGGGGACTTAAAGGTAAGAAACAGCACTCTGAACTGTGTCCAGAAACAACTGGGCATCCAGTGCAGATATTTCAGCAGCAGCAGCAGCAAAACAAGAAGAAGAAGAAGAGTTGGTTTTTATATGCCGACTTTCTCTACCACGTAAGGAAGAATCAAACCAGCTTACAATCACCTTCCCTTCCCCTCCCCACGACAGACACCCTGTGAAGTCGGTGGGGCTGAGTGAGCCCTACAAGAGCTGTGACTAGCCCAAGGTCACCCAGCTGGCTTCGTGTGTAGGAGTGAAGAAACCAACCCGGTTCACCAGATTGGAGGAGTGGGGAATCAAACCCAGTTCTCCAGATTAAAGTCCACTGCTCCAAACCACCAAGGGCAGTATGATCCCTCCCCAATGGCAAATTGGCTGCCACATTTTCAGCCCATACTTGAGCCTTGCAGCAGCTGGGGACGGCATGGCCGAGGCGCCGCCCCGGTGCCTCCAAAGAGGTTTCCCGGCCGCTGCAAGGCTAAAAAAAAAAGGTCTTTAAAACAAAAAAAAAAGAGTTGAAGATGGGGGGGGGAAACCCCATTGAAAACAGCAATGCTGCACCAAGAAAAACCGGGTGCAGCAACACTGTTGCTGGAGGGGGCATTCCCGGGCTGCTGGGGCTTAGGAAGCTGACTACAGTCAGCTCCACCCCTGAGAACACCCCCCCTCCACTGGTGCCACATTTCTCTTCCAGGATTTAGGTCCCGGAGAGGCTGCAGATTTGGAGGAGCACCGTGCAGCCCAGGCGCCAACGGAACTGCCCCCCCAGCCAGCGTAAGGGCCTCTTATTCCATGATAAGAGGGCATTTATGCTGGCAGCAGGGTCACACCGCCTCCACTACACTTTCAGCCCAATCCTCAGGAATGGGCTCAGAGTTCTCATTGTTGCCTCTTGTCAGTTTCAGATTCGGTCGCCTTTATTGGCATGATAATAATAATAACAAGAGTGCATACATGTACTCCATCTCGTTCAGAAGGGTCTCACATAGAACGATATATCATGGCTATCAAATTAAAACTCTTCAGTTAGTTTCTTGTCAGTCTTCAAAGGCAGACCGGTACAAACACGTAGCAGTAGTCTAACCCATATATGATCAGACTGTCATGCCCATCTACAAACTACCATAGCTGAAGTAACAGCTGAATCTGAAAAAAGGCCTCTATATGACAGAGAGGAGACCACAGCCTCCAACCACAGGCCAAGATCCGGCAGCACCCCTAAACTATGAACCTGCTCATTCAGTTAGTCTGCAACCCACTCTGGGTCAGGCTGGCTTCTCATTCACTGAGAAGACTGATCGTTGACCAACAGTACCTTGGCCTTGTCTGTATTGAGCTTCAGTTTACTGGCCCACCTCCACTTCATAACATTCTCCAAGAATTTGTTCAGGGCCTCTACTGACCCACTGGACTCCACTAATAGAGCTGAGCACCATCTTTATATTGGTGGCACCTCACTCCAAATCATTTTTTCCCCTGGTGGTTCATACAGATAATAAACAGCATGGGGGACATGATAGATCTTCCACAGAAACCCATGGTACAAATTTCCCAGGGTCATAAGAACATAAGAAAGGCCATACTGGATCAGACCAAGCCCCATCAAGTCCAGCAGTCTGTTCACACAGTGGCCAACCAGGTGCCTCTAGGAAGCCCACAAACAAGACAATTGCAGCAGCATTGTCCTGCCTGTGTTCCACAGCACTTAATATAATAGGCATGCTCCTCTGATGCTGGAGAGAATAGGTATGCATCATGACTAGAATCTGTTTTTACTAGTAGCCATGAATAGCCCTCTCCTCCATGAACATGTCCACTCCCTTCTTAAAGCCTTCCAAGTTGGCAGCCATCACTATATCCTGGGGCAGGGAGTTCCACAATTTAACTATGTGTCATGTGAAGAAATACTTCCTTTTATCTGTTTTGATAACCCAGCTGATGACCCAGCATTCTAGTATTATGAGAGAGGGAGAAAAGCTTCTCCCTGTTCACTCTCTCCATACCATGCATCATTTAATAGACCTCTATCGTGTCTCCCCTTAACAGCCTTCTTTCCAAGCTAAACAGCCCTAAGCGCTTTAACCGCTCCTCATAGGGCAGCAGTTAAGCAGCAGTGCCCCAGCAACACCTTCTGACAGTGGTGAGCAAGATCCACGACAGCTTGGTGCTGACTACCAGCTCAGCCAGCCATTTCAGAATGACATCCTGATGGATAGGACTGAAAGCAGCTGATAAATCCAGGGGAACAAGCAGGGATGTACTCACACGGTCCTTCTCCCAGTGAAGATGGGCTGACTTCCGTGCTTTAAAAAACAGCAACAGAATCAGGCCACGTTAAACTATCAAATAATAAATGTATTAAATTGATACTCTAGGGTTTGAATTGCTATTTAAGAGTTGCCTCAACTTTTACCCATGATGTGATCCAATCTGCAATCTAAAATTATATACAATAATCATACTTGGAACTTTAGGATATTTTTATAGTCCATTACTGAACCATTATTTTTACAGTTGTCTATGACGAAGATATCGCAGGTGTGGAATACTAACAATGCCATTATTGAGATGATTCAAGCAAAAAATTAAAAGGCAAGTAATTCTCTCTCATTTGGGGGAATATTTGCCATTAGCCATTTAGAATCTAAATGTTAATATAAAAATGGGATTTTCTTCTGCAGCCATCTGGAATCTTTCAATAAGTCTTCAGAGTATAATATAACCAGGGTCCACAAATCTGTCCATTTTCTGGAAATCATCATTTTTTCTTCATGCTTATATCTGGCAATCTTGACAATCAAGCAGTCCTTTACAAGGCTGGTTCAGTGCTAACAAACCAAGGTTTATTGGATGGCCCCATAAACCAGAGTTTAACTGTAACTCCAGAATGCAGCCCATTTGGGTAAAGTTTCAGATCTTCTGAACTGGCTCTCTGGCGGTGACTGTTGCCTTCTACAGTTAGCCTGTTGCATGGTAGTTGTGTGTGTGTGTGAAGTGCTGGCAAGTCACAGCCGACGTATGGTGACTCCAGCAAGGTGCTTTCAGGGCAAGTGAGAAGCAGAGCTCATTAGCATCCAGTTCTTTGAGCTCCTTACAACTCCTTAGGGATTCACAGAGCACACAATAGCCAGGGAAGATTTTGACGATAGAGTTGTAAGTATAGGAGGTTGTAGACAAGAGCACAGAACTGGTAATTAAACTAATAAAATCAGCTAAATGGGAGCTCAGTGTCTCGAGCTCTCGCCATGGCGCCATCTTTAGCACACACACAAAAAAGAGTCTTCTAAGCAATAGATGATCGACAGAGCATTCTCTACAGGTTTCACCACATCACCTACTACCTGGTCCTTTAAAAAAAAAAAGCCCAAAAAACTAGTGATGGTGAGAACCTGGGTCCTTCTGCATGCAAAGCAGATGCTCTACAGATGCATGCCCTAAGTAGACTCACATCTGTTGCTTCTCTTGCAGGATACACAATCCCGCATCTCCAAAAGAGAAGCTGACAATGTAACCTTATCTCATCTCAGAAATGTTTAAAAGGTTAATGAATTCTGGCATTAAAGTATTATCAGGAGTTCTAAATAAAACTATAAATTTTGATTCCCGCTGAACCAGGGGACACCCTCCCCTGCACTGGAAGGCATGGCTGGGAACTTGAATGATAAAAGCCACAAGCTGCCATAAAAAATTACCATTAAAAAGTTTGCTGAAATAGCAGGACCTTATAACAATATTTATGGTAGCAACTAATGATAGGTTAACAATGTTGAATGCAAAATGCATTCTGCTCCATTTCCACCAGTCCCTGCTTTAGTAATTACATTCAGGGGCGAAACAGGTATTTGTTATCCTTGGCGCATGATGAAATTTGTTTTCAAGCTCATAAATTAGCTTGCAAATTACCACATCTCCCTCCCCTCCTGTTCCTCCAGTACAGATGCATTGCAAATTCAAGGCCATATTACAGTTTTATAGTAGAAGCCTCTTTGTTTGCATTAGGGTTGAAATTAATTTGAAAGTTTCTACTTTCAAGTATTTCATTTTTCCAAATAAATTACTTGAATTACTAATGGATATCAGAATGATGGGACTGTGCGTGGGGAGGGGAATCAGGATCCCAAAGACTAAATAATATAATCCCCAAAATAATTTCATACATTCTAGCTCTCCTTTTCACTAGGGACAAGCCCTATTTTCTGTTCCCTGTTCTGGTAAACCACAATCCCTTTGGGGGATTGTTAATATTGGTTAGCTTGGGTTGCTTTGCATAGTCACTCCTTGGAGTCTCTCGAAGATAACCCTCGGAGCGGTTGAGTGGGTGCTTGTAACACACGTGTAAGTGATTGTATGTGATCACTGTACAGCCTGAATTCACACAGGCCACTTGCAAATGCTTTTCAGACCGTCTCCTGCTATTGCTATGCACGTTGTGTTGTTTTGTGTTTTTTTAAACAAAACCAGAAAGGCAATTTAAAAATGTGCTTGTACTGGATTTCTGAACTGATTGATAGCTATGCAGGAAGGCTGATTCGCAATTGCATTTCAGACTTCCCCGCACTTCATGTGTGATTTCAGTCTCATAAACCACAAGGTGCCCAGCCAGCCATTTCACTCACTGTAGCTGCTGGAGAATACTTTGAACCACTGATAACCTACCCTAGGACAACTATGGTTTTCTTTCTAGTGTTTCTTTAGCACCAAGAACAAATACCCCTTGGCTTTAAGATCCGTGCCAGACGGGTGATTGAAAAGGATATAAATAAGCAAATGTGCAGGAGGCAATGAAGAGACTTCATTCATGGGTGTCATCGGAAGAACGTGCCTTGTCGAGTGTTCCTTGGTCTAAGAACTGGGGAGCTACAACATGCAACTATTTTTGCGAGTGAAGTTTTGGAAGGGGTTCCACTTTGTGAGTTGGTATGTATGCGAGGCAGGCCCAGTAAATGTCATCTAAGAAACATGAGGAGCTGTGGCCCGAGAGACAGAGTACTAGTGAAGCCACACTGATTGTATTGATGGTGGCAGCTCAAAAAAAGGTTCTCTCTCTCCATCACACAAACTTGGAAGCTTAAAAATACACTGTTCAAGCAGAGGCACCAGATCGCACAAATTGTTCCCATGTCTAGGGTTGCCAGATGCCAGCTAAGAGCAGGGGATCCCCCATCGGAGCTCAACTGATGTGGAGGGTGGGCATCATTGCCCAATGCCACAATGTCACTTCCAGCTAGGCACCTAGAAGTGACATTACTGCATTACATGATGCTCTAGGATATACACAAGCTCTATAGTTTTTAACCACAGAGTATCAGGAAAATCCAAGAGTGTCATGCAATGTGGTGATGTCACTGCCGGTTACACAGCCAGAAGTGAACCCATTTCTCCAGGTCCCCACTATCCCCCCACCCCACACACACACCAAGTATCCTACCAGTTGCCAGCACTGGCAAACTACCTATGCTAGTCTGGCTACCAATGGTCCTACAAGCACCTATGGTGTGCCATCATATGCTAAGCAGCCAGTTGTTAATCATAAAAAGGTGCCATTTTTGGACAGCCTTCCACTAGGTACTGTGCATGCTGTACATCACTCCTTTCACTGTCAACATCTTACATGTTATTCCTCAGATGGGAATGTGATCAAGTCTCCTTGCAGGTCTTGATTTAAATCTAGGTCTTGATTTAAATTACTGATGGGATGAATGGAACAATAGAGAGTAAGGGTACCATATGGAAGATTGTTTCTAATGGCTGCAGGAATGCAGAGGTGTTGCATTTTTGGCTCTGTTTTAGAAAAAAAAACAGAAATGCTACTGGTAACAATAAAAATACTTAAGCCTGTTGCTGCTGGTGATCTCTTCTGACCATCATTCACCGACTCTGAAGCAATACCCTACACAGTTTTGTTCTGCAGTGTGACAGAACAAGAGGGAAATGACCCTCTTGGGTCATGGATCAATTTTGAAAACTGGTCATAAGAGCAAGGCTGAGCCCAGCAACATGAGCAACAATAACAGTACCCTCTGAGCATATACAGAGGGTCCCCCACTTCCTTCGCCTCCACTACTGGCAGACTCCCATGGTACACTATTCACTGATCATCAGGTTTGCTGAAGGAGGAGGAGGTTTTTATATGTCGACTTTCTCTACCACTTAAGGGAGAATCAAACCGGCTTGCAATTACCTTCCCTTCCCCTCCCCACAACAGACACCTAGTGAGGTAGGTGGAGCTGAGAGAGAGTGACTTGCCCAAGGTCATCCAGCTGGCTTCATGTTGAGGAGTGGGGAAACAAATCCAGTTCACCAGGTTAGTGTCTGCCGCTCATGTGGAAGAGTGGGGAATCAAACCCGGTTCTCCAGATCTGAGTCCACCACTCCAAACCATCACTCTTAACCACTACACCACACTGGCTCTCACTACACCCCGCTGGCTGTAAGGAAAACAGGGTTCAGTTTCCCACTCAGGCTCACTGGATGACCTTGGATGACCTTGGTCTGGTCATCTCTTTTCTACCTCCTAGGTGCTCCGAGGGTACAACAGAATCACCCCGCGCATTAAGGCAGATGAAAAGAAAGAATGGCCATCAATGAACTTCTCATGGTGACAGTCAAGTACTTGCTTCTAAAGGGGCTTCTGATGCAGAAGTAAAAGTAGCCACCTATTCCAGGCTCTCCACATGATCACCTTGGGCCGACTGATGCAGCGTGGAATCTGGCCACAAGGGAAGGGGTCTGCCGTGCAAATGCATTGCAAAATCATATCTAGGTCAGGTTGAAATGCAAACAAGGACAAAAACATAGCTAGTGGGAGATACTGGGGACACCGTTCCAAAAGCTAATTCTTCTCCCGGAAAAGCTCCATGGTGACTTTGCTCAACATGGCCTCCAGCAAGATTTAGCAAAGCCGGTATGTGCTTCACCATACATAAAAATCACGGCCAAGTCCTACCTCATTGCTAATTGCTTTAGAAAATGTGAGAGCTCTCTGGCTTACATTTTAATTACTTTTTCCACTTGACTAGAAGCGTTCTAGTATGAGATAAGATCAGAACAGCAAATATAGCAGGCATGGTGATTTAATTTGGGATTGACTGAACTTTAAGGTTCCCAAACTCTTAAACTCTACTCTGACCTCAGAACATTTCTAATAGTATCGACTTCAACAGACGTACACCTGCTACAGAAGAAACTGCTGCACTGGAACAACTGCAAAGAGATTTGCAAACCAAAGTTTACTTGAAAATATGTCCCACCAAGGACTTATCCTCACGTAAACTGGTATATAAATTTACCAATATTTTCCCCCCTCTGACGGCCAATGCAGGATCTAGCTTTCAGCCAAGGGTGCCGTGAAACACAATCAATGGTTAAACTTGCTATGATCCAGCTGATGGTTGGCATGCAAGCTGACCCACTCACCTGAACACCTCCATTTTGTGTTTAAATTTCTGATCAAGCACCACACCGAACAGCTTTGTGCCTGCCCAGAAGCTGCGTCTATAGATTTTTCTGCATAAGTTGCTTTGTATGCTTCAGGATCATAAGCCCCAGAAGCCAATTTGAGCATCACTATGCAAAGTGTGAGTCACAGAGCTACTCCTGGGGGATGATAGAAAAATAACCCCAGCCATCATACGGCAGTGCAATGCTCACTCGCAAATTATTCCAATTCTGCATGTTTTCGTGCTTTTCATATTAACACTGTATTATAAGAACATAGGAACATAAGAAAAGCCATGCTGGATCAGCCCAAAGCCCATCAAGTCCAGAAGTCTGCTCACACAGTAACCAACCAGGTGCCTCTAGGAAGTCCACAAACAAGACGACTGCAGCTGCATTGTCCTGCCTGTGTTCCACAGCACCTGATATAATAGGCATGCTCCTCTGAGTCGGGAGAGAATAGGTATGCATCATGACAAGTATACATTTTGACTAGTAGCCATGGATAGCCCTATCCTCTATGAACATGTCCACTCCCTTCTTAAAGCCTTCCAAGTTGGTAGCCATATCCTGGGGCAGGGAGTTCCACAATTTAATTTTGAGGGCACAAGGCATCAAGAATATAGTGAAACAAGCCCGAAAGCCCTGAGACACCTTCAGATTTCATTAGACAATCAACAAGAATTTGGCAGAAGAAAAGGGGGCACGAAAAAGTTCTGACGTTCCCACCAGGCAATGCGAAAATACAAATGCTTGACCCGGACAGCTCTCCCACCTTGCTATTGACAAGAAATGAGTCAGGCAGCATAAGAGAGACTTTCCAACTCTAAGTAACTGTGAAATGTCAATGTTTTGAACACTTAAAGAATAAAGCAAACAGTCGAGGGGGAGGCAGCGGAAGCAGCAGATGGGTGGGAACTGGGGGAAAGAATGAGACTGAACACATGCAATTGTCTTTTTCGCACAACGGAACATATGCAAACTGAACACAGAACAGTTTGTTGAATGCTCAACTGTTCCAACTGAGCTACTTCATTTACACCCCGCCTTTTTCTCCAATGTGGACTCAAAGTGGCATAGTTGCCTCTCTTCCATTTTATCCTCACAACCATCTTGTGAGGTAGGCTAGGCTGAGGGCGTGCAAATGGCCCGAGGTCATGTTGTTTTAACTGTCATCCAGCAGGATTCTGAGGAGGCATAGAAATATCCTAAATACATAAATAAAATAAAGGTCACCCAACAAGCTTCCATGACAGAGCGTGGATTCAAACCAGGATCTCCCATATCTCTGACTACTAGACCACGCCGGCTATATCAGAAACTGGCAGGTAATTGAGCATCTCTCTTTCAGCTTAGGATCTGCTGCGCTAAACACAATTCAAAGAAGTTTGGCAGATTAAGATTAAAAGCATCGTAGTATAAATAGATCACTTTTTCCTTTGTGACAGAGGCAAGAGAGAGCTACTACTAATACTACTAAAAATAATGTTGTAACTGGGTTTTGTGATACTTCCCAAAACTGAGAGAGCACATTTCCAACCTTCATATTAACTGAACATTTTTGAAAACTGAAGTCAGCTGCAGCTGACTGATTAGAAAGCAGATGCACTGTAGGCGGTGATTTTTCCTATGTATAAAACTTTGTTCACCTTCCTGCTTCTGCCTCTAGATCTCAATCTGTGTGTGCAGATTCCTATTCCACTGAAGTGTTGCACCATCCTCTTCTCTGTTCCACCACCAAACAAATATATGGGTCCTAACTATTAGATAAAGGAGTACATGCTAATCTCCATAATTTCAGGATTTCAGTCTAGCCTTCTCTGAGCCCTTGAGAGTGTCAACTCCAGTTACATAAAATGCCAAAATATAATTTTGAGCTTGGACTCATTGAACATCTCATGGCTGACCTGCACATTTTGGAAGACAAACCGTTTGAGGGCGGCACCAGCTTCAAACTGCTTCTTCGGCTTCTTCCAGTCTATCTGCACATCACACAAAAATATCTTCAGGAAACGGCTTGTTGCCCATTCCATATGAAGGTTATGCAACTGCTCCTCCCCATACGCTCCATGCTGATGGTGCAAAAATCTTGTTATTGAGTAAACTTGTTGGCTCAATTCAAACATCGTGCCAACCCAAGCTAAGGCTCCTTAACTACATCTGGGCTTGACTAAGTACACCATGGTTTGCAACTGGACAGCAAACCAGGAACTAAGGTTTGAAGCAGACTTGCAAACCAAAGTTTGCGTCATGTGTAATGTTTGAAATGGCAAATCACCGTTGTTGCCATCTCTCCATCCCAGGAAGACTTGACACCACAGAAAACAGAAGCAACTCTAAAACTACATGTGAAAATTCAAGCCACGGTTTATGCTGTAAAGAATGGTTTGCTAAAGTGTCTGGATTGGCTGCATACCTCTGCATCAACAAACATAAGTCTGTCATAACAGGACTACTCCTGTACATCCCTCTCTTCTGTCCTTGTGTGGCTCGGATGTTTTGCATCCTAAACAACTGTGGTTTGTTTTCTTGTCTAGAAAAACAAGGATTCCGCACTACAGTGGAATCCTGGTTGGCTACTTCCCCCACTTGGGACATCACGCCAAATTATAGGTTGTTGAGAACTGTAGCAGTCTTCAGCATGAAGGGGGGGGGGAGCATGTGAATCCAAGAACCGAGGCTTTCATGGCTTGTCGTCATAGTCTAAATAGTCTAAATAGAGCCATTATCTCTTTTTTTCAGCTCTCACGTCTGCAACAGGATTTATCTTTCTTAGCTCCACAATGCAACTTTTCACTTAAAAACCCCACCTTCCAATCTATGAGTCTAATAGGCATAGTGAGCACACTGAGTTATTGAACACGGGGAGAGCAAAGTGCTCACCCGTGCTTGCTAGCTGATTTCAATAATGCCTCTAAAGAAACAGATACTGTGTTTTTGTTCTGCAGATTGGCCTTCCAGGAACAAATCAATTAAAATAATCATATCATTCTTCCTCCCATTTCATTCCGAATTGTAGAAATGTTGCTAACTGCCTCAACCTCAAGAGTTACTTTCCAACAAGACATCCATAATACTTTTCACAAAACGTTGTGTTTTTGTTAAACAATATCATAGCTTTGCTCTTGCAGAAACCAGTATTAAATTTAGAAGGTCATGCTCTGATCCACGTATGCCACACCATTGTAATGCAAACTAGGAAAAGCAAGTTTTGTATCCAGTTGCTGTCATACTGAAGGGGAACACATCCCCCCCCCGCTCCAATAAGAACAATAGGGAAGGGACTGTGGCTCAGTGGTAGAGCATCTGCTTGGCATCCAGAAGGTCCCAAGTTCAATCCCCAGCATCTCCAGTTAAAGGAACTAGGCAAGTAAGTGATGTGAAAGACCTCTGCCTGAGACCCTGAAGAGCCGCTGCCAGTCTGAGAAGACAATATTGACTTTGATGGACCAAGGACCTGATTCAGTGTAAGGCAACTTCATGTGTGCAATACTAATTGTTTAGTCACATCAGACATATATATCTGTCCATCCATCCTGGACAGTACAGGTTGAGTATCCAGACATCCAATATCCAGACTGATCAAAAAAATGGACCTTTCGAGTTGGCATGCAGGCAGATGTGCAACGCATGGCCTCTGCTGACCTCCAAGTGGCCAGGTGGCTCAGATCTGACTCATTCACACCACCCAGTCTCTCCAAAGTCTGGAGAGGCCAGGAGGCATAAATTTGACTCACATCCATGCTGCCCAGTTTCTCCAAAGTCTGGTGAGATACCTTTGCTTTCTGATGGTACAATGTACACAAAATTATTTAAAAATATTGTTTAAAATTACATTTAGGCTATGTGTATAAAGTGTATATTTAAACATATGTAAAACATAAATGAATTTGAGTCCCATCCCCATGATATCTCATTATGTATATGCAAAAATTCTAAAATATTCCAAAATATGGAAAGATCCGAAATACGGACCTCTTCTGGTCCCAAGCAGTCCGGATAAGGGATACTCAACTTGTATTCTGCTTCAAACAGAAACCAACAGATGGGTCTAGAAAAAACATGTAGAAGGACATGGAAGCGGATTCTCCTAATATCTGTTCCGAAAGTCAGGAACTCTGATGTCTCATGACTCTGGACAAGATTTCACTACCATGGTTAATAACTCCAGTCAAGTGGCCCTCCCCAAGACATCTAAGTTATTGGCCATCACCACATGTTGTGTGGCGGGGGTGGGGGGGGGAGGATTGTAACATTCATCCTCAGAGGCATCTTTCCTCTGATTACTAGTTACTAGACACCCCCCCCCCAAGCCTAGTAACCAGTTTGTAATCATGCCAGCCATCTATACCAAAGGGTAGATGCATTTTTTGTGTGTGCGCACATTTATACCCTGACACATCGCCTTTAACTGCCTATGCAGAAAGCAAATGTTGCTGAATATGTTGGGATATGCAGTAATAAATGCAATCAGATTACACGGCCTATTAAATATTCTGGAGGGCATTTATTAAAGTAAACTCATGGTTATTTTATTAGTGTACACTTCTTCTTCTTCTTTTTTTTAAAAAAGCCCTATAACACAAGACAGAAAAAACAGATGCAATATATAGGAATGATGCAGCAAGTTACTTGGGTAAAGCTAAGAAGCTTAGTACCTGAATGGGACATTTCCTGGGGAATCCTATATATATTCTGTGGAAGAAAGCCAGATTATATATGCAATAAACAAATATCAGGTGGATGGAGACTGATCAGGCAGAGACCCTTGGCATGAGAACAAGTGTATGTTTCCAAACTAGAGAGTAGGAGGGGAGGCATATATTCCTACTTTCATCTGTAAATTGTAGAGTGTATAAGAATATAAGAAAAGCCATGCTGGATCAGACCAAGGTCCATCAAGTCCAGCACTCTGTTCACACAGTGGCCAACCAGGTGTTTCTAAGGCGCCCACAAACAAGATGGCTGCAGCAGCATTATCCCACCTGTGTTCCACAGCACCTAATATAATATAATCTCCTCTGATACTAGAGAAAATAGCATCATGACTAGTATTTATTTTGACTAGTAGCCATGAATAGCCCTCTCCTCCATGAACATGTCCTTAAAGCCTTTCAAGTTGGCAGCCATCACCACATCCTGGGGCAGGGAGTTCCACAATTTAACTATGTGTTGAATGAAGAAATACTTCCTTTTATCTGTTTTGAATCTCTCACCCTCCAGCTTCAGCAGATGACCTCGTGTTCTAATATTATGAGAGGGAGAAAAGCTTCTCCCTGTCCACTGTCTGCTTACCATGCATAATTTTACAGACCTCTATCATGTCTTCCCTTATATAAAGACACTGTGTCTCAAAGGTTTTATTTTCAATTTGTTTTCTTAAATTTCATTGCAAATCTATCCAAAGTAAAATTACAGATGCTTTTTTAACATGAAAAAAGTGTCAGTAATTTAAATCCTATATATACAAACCTTTAGACTTGCTGCACAGCAACACAAAAGTTCAGCACAAAGAGAGATCTGATTAGATTAAGCCTGACTTTGAAACTTATTGTTCAACAGACTTGTTGGAGTGACTTGACCTTAAAGCTGGAAGATGCTGAATCCCGTCCAAGTTTCTCAATTAATAACCTCCCTAGATAAGTTCCTTCTTACTATTGCAGCTGATTACTAAATCTCTCTGCTTCAAACACAACAGATGGCCTAGGCTCTTCCGAAATTAAAAAGGGCCAGAACTTCTGTTTCAGGGCGCAGTGAATCATGAGCATATATCTCACCCTACAAACCACATATTGTACTTGAAAAGAATGATCACAAAACCAGAAGAGATGGGAGGGTATTTTATTGCTGCCTTTAGTCCAATGGTGAGGAGCTTTAACACTGGAAGATGAACATCTTGATACGAGGGTTGCCAACTCCAGTTTGGGAAATTCCTGAAGGTTTGGGAACAGCAGCTGGGGAGAATGGGGCTCTAATGCCACAGGGTCTGTCCTCTGAAGCTTCCATTTCCTCCAAGGGAACTGATCTCTGTAGTGTGGGAAAACTCCTGGACCCACCTAGAGGCTGGCAACCCTACTTGATACAAGTACTGAAGCATTGCATTGACTTCAGTCTTTCACATGAGTGGTTCACACATGGGCTCAGGTTATATTCAAAGGCCACCATAGACTGTGGTTTGTGCAATAATCCCTGGCTGGTCTACTAGGCACAAGTAACGCCCCATTCATACATAATCCTCAGTTTACCTGATTCCGGTCTCTCTCCAGCCTCTCAACAGGAAGGATGCTCCCCCACAAGAAGAGGGAGAAGAAGAAGAGTTGGTTTTTATACCCCACATTTCTCTACTATAAGGAAGGAGTCTCAAAGCAGCTTACAATCTCCTTTCCTTCCCCACCCCCATACAAAAGTCACCTTGTAAGGCAGGTGGTAGGTGGAGATCTCCCGCTATTACAATTGATCTCCTGGTGACAGAGATCGGTTCACCTGTAGAAAATGGCCACTTTGGAAGGTGGACTCTATGGCATTATATAAAAATGAGGTCCCTCCCCTCCCCAAACCCAACCTCCAGAATCTCCAGGTATTTCCCAACCAGAGCCGGCAACCCTACCCGGGACACAAGAAACAGAACTACTACAGTAATTTGCACCACCTCCTCCTCTGCCCACAGTAAAAACAAAAAGAGTTAACTGCTTTTCACTTAACTGACTTCTCTTTCAGTTACCCAAGATTATTACTGTGCACAAATGGTAATTAAGAGTAATAAAGGTAAAAGACAGATCATACTTATTTGACCATTTATTGGGGGGGGGGGTTATTTTAGAAAGCTTCTCCTTGGGTGTCACGTTTAATTGCCTTTGAAGATCCTGTCTACTGGAACGTGCACTTCATCATTATTTTTTAGCCTTGTTACATCAATCACCTGAACTGCTACAGAAAATTCTTGGGCTGTGAAGCAATAATTTGTTCCGGTGGTATTAATGAGGCACGCCGTGGTCCTGAGGGAGTTGATGGCCAGTCATTCACAGTCAGCCGCTGATTAGGGATGCACACTCTTACACTGTCAGAAGCATACTTTGGCAGCCTCCAACTTTACTAACTTAAGCGCAACTGAACAGCTACCTCCCCAACTTTAAAGGGGTCCTGAAGTGCTGTCAATACAAGCGGGTACAAACTACTGGCTAACAGAATGAACCAGAATGTCCCATTCCCATCTTGCCTTAAAATCACAAGGCAGCCATTCCCTCTCAACTTACAGACCTGCTTTATGGCAGAAGCCGTTAAGAAACATAGTTAAAATAATTTTATTTGTCTATTTGTAAATATTCTGTTAGGAGCCCCGTGGCGCAGAGTGGTAAGCTGCGGTACAGCAGTCCAAGCTCTGCTCACGACCTGAGTTCGATCCCGACGGAAGGCGGTTCCAGGTAGCCGGCTCAAGGTTGACTGAGCCTTCCATCCTTCCGAGGTCAGTCAAATGAGGACCCAGCTTGCTGGGGGTAAAGGGAAGATGACTGGGAAAGGCACTGGCAAACCACCCCGTAAACAAAGTCTGCCTAGAAAACATCGGGATGTGACGTCATCCCATGGGTCAGGAATGACCCGGTGCATGCACAGGGGACCTTTACCTGAATATTCTATTGAATGGTATGTCCAGATTTAGGTGATTGTTGGACAGCCTCTGGGAAGAACTGTATGACAACAGAAACAAAAGGGCCCGACTGGCTCACTCTTGAGAGTAGGGTTGTCAGCTCCAGGTTGGGAAATTCCTGGATATTTGGGGGGGGGGAGACTGGGGGGATGGCAGGGTATAATTGTGATGGACTCCATCCTCCATAGCAGCCATTTGCTCCAGGGGAACAGATCCCTAGTCAGGAGATCAATTGTATTTCCAAGAGATCTCCATACCCTATGAAGGAGCCGAGGTGTTTCTGAGGAGGTGCTGTGATTTTTGCTGAAGAAGTAAAATTGTACCCGAGGTGAATACCACCTGTGGAACATTTTTTTTATTTACATTACTTATAGTCCGCCTTTCTCACTTGGACTCAAGGAGGATTACACAGAGTGAGTCAACGCAATCGATCGGTGGGACGTTCGGTAAACAATCTAATAGGATTAGGGTTGTAGAACCAACCAGAAGCCTAAAAACAGAACTGAAGCAAAGCACATTAACATAGCACATAGTATTAACATAGCACATTAAATGATGCAAAATTCCATAGCAGGATCCTAGTCCCAGCAAGCTACACACAGTAGTATAGATCACTGTCCCTAATAATTTTTCCTTCCTTTATCCCTTAGAAGCTCTTTGATCCATTGATCTTGAGCAGAATAGTATTAAATCTATCGTTTGGGGGATATAAGGACTGAGATAAATTTTGCCACTGCCAATGTAGCCTTGGGATCCCTATCACTTAATAAAAAAGGCATTATATCAGCCACAGAGGCATTCGATTTATCTTTTAAAAGAGGAGATATATATTGTAATCTAAGATCCTCACAGAAAGGACATTCCAAGAGCACATGAGCTAGTGAGTCGATGGAGCTGGAAGAGCAACAGACAAGCCCTTTCTGAATGTGGTAGGCTTGATGCATCCACACCCTTAAGAGCCCGGCATACAACAGAAGGTGAGACAGTGAAGCCAGGTTTTAACATATAAGAAGTAAAGAAATTTACAGGGAGCTTCTCTGTACTAGAAGGGCATTTAGATATTTCTTACTGCCCGTTATGATATGATATTATTAGGATGTGTGATAAGTTATAATTTTATACTGACCACTGAGGAAGGCCTTTCCAGGCTGAAATGTGTCTGGTCCTTTTTGGATCTCATATTGGCCAATGAAAGAATGTACATAGCAGTTGCTCATGTTTGTATTTATTGAATGTGTAAGTTTTTGTCTGTACTAGGAGTTTTATGCTTTTAATCTATATGTGCACCTTATTACAATTTATATATTTGTAATTGTAGCATTTTTCAGCTCAACCTCTTTGGTTTGTAATCAGCATTTTGGTTGAGTTCCATCAGGTCCCCCCCCCCTTTTTGGTGTTTTTTCAGGTTCAAAAATCTACCTTGCAAAACCATAGAAGGGTTAATAATTTTTCCAAGTAACTATTCAAGTAACTCTTGGAATAACTCCGTTTTGCATAGTTTGCAGAAAGCCAGGAGAGTGGGAGCCTTGCTGACCCTCCTCAGGCAGGCCGTTCCACAAGATGGGGGCCTCAATGGGAAGGCATATGTAAGGGAACAGTTGAGAAGCTGGTTGGCAGAAGAGTGTCCACATCCTGGGATGGCCCTATTAAACCACGCCACCTTGACAGTGTCTCTTTTAGGTCATGCCCCCCCCTGCCATTATACAAAAAGAACACTAGAGATGAAGGAGACATTTTTCCCCTCACCCTAACTCAATGATCTTACAATATATTATTGTTTGTTAGCAATGTTTCAGTTACTATACATTTTCTTCTAGCTCAAAATATAGGATGTGTTTGATTTAAGCATCAGCTCATACTTGCATGGGGCAACAGAAACTCTGTGACCACTAATAAGATCCAGCATGGTGTCGTGGTTAAGAGTGGTGGTTTGGAGCGGTGGACTCTAATCTGGAGAACCAGGTTTGATTCCCCATGCCTCCTCATGAGCGGTGGACGCTAATCTGGTGAACCGGGTTGGTTTCCCCACTCCTACACATGAAGCCAGCTGGGTGACCTTGGGCCAGTCACAATTCTTTCAGAACTCTCTCAGCCTCACCTACCCCACAAGGTGTCTGTTGTGGGGAGAGGAAGGGAAGGAGATTGTAAACCAGATTGATTCTCCTTAGAAAAGGTAGAGAAAGTCGGCATATAAAAACCAACTCTTCTTCTTCTTCTATAACAAGCTGGCCCTTCTTGCTGAGACGAGAGAAGTTAAAAGGGTTGCATAAGGATTCAGTGGAGTGGAACTAACGACATGGCAAAGGCAAGGGCTAGGGGTACAAGAACAGACAGGTATGAGAGAAAGGGGCTATGTAACACCTTCTGTATGGGCCAGCACATCCCTATAAATGAACCCACAAGGCTGCCTTCCTCCAACAGCACTCACTTCTGCTTTCAAGACTCTCTGAAGAGAGAAGTTTAAAACTGCCCAAGTAGGCAGAAGCCTTTCTAAAAGAGAGCTGAAAGGAGAGGAGTGTTAAGCATCCCTATCGGTCTAATCCCCCCCTCCCATCATCCACAGAGACTTCATAAGGAAACCATGGGCCTCCATTATACTTTCCTCATGTCCATTCCTGAGTTCAGGAAAGTGTTGTGCTCAGCACTCAGTTCCCACACGCAGAGGGGCCCAATTCAGGTCGTGACTGCAGTTCACTTGGCAGGGGCTTATGCCTCCCCTCCACCATTTTCCTGAGTCAAAATTTCCCCTTTGGGAAAGCTTAACCTGTACGGATGGGTGGCACATGTATTGCAGCTGTATTTCCCTAAGGGGCAAACAGTGGCTCCTTCGGGTTGGGTAAACAATGTGGGGGAAAGTAAGACCCCTCTGTATGTACACTGCGGTCTCAACCTGAAACAGGAGCCACACACCTGAGAACTGAGCACGAAACTCTCAGATCTTGCCCAGTTATTAGGCCCAGGAGAAGTTTAACATGTAGATACGTCCCATGGAATTATGAACCACGTTTCCATCACAGCATTTATCCCAGTCACAAAACGGTATATTAAGTATTTTGAACGGTGTAACCTCTTTCAAATGCACACCTGAAAAAAAGGTAATCCGATAGTATTTGAAGCTTTCCCTTATTCAGACATAAACGTATTTTTTTCCAGGTCTATTGGCTTCTAACATAAAGCAGATACAGTTTCAAAATCAGGTTTCAAAACAAAAAATCTAGAGATGGTTCCGATTACAGTACAAAGGCACTTCCAGTGAAATGGGATGGCGTCTTCTTTCAGAAAGCCAGGAAATCCATAAAAGATAAAAGTCCTCCCTTCTTTCAGAATGCTCCAATTCTTCAACAATCCACAGAGAACAATCCAGATTAGGTTTGCTCTTTCTTTTTTCTTTCTTTTTTTGTATTAAAAAACGAACCAACAAAAACAGCAATTTCACAGTCCCTGTTGATATATAATCCATCGACACAAAAGTGTTATCAAGCCAGCACAACCAAAAAATAAAATAAAAAAATCAACCCATCTGGGAATGATGCAGAAGAATAAGAAACGGTGCCTTTGTTGGAACAGAAGAATCTCCAAAATGCCACCATTTGATATGGTACATCTGTAAACAGCAGATGGCTTGTATGTTTGACGGAGAATGGGTACAGTATTTTTTTTTTAAAGCCACACAAGCCCTAATTCATTTCTGCAAGTTTGAATTTGATGTTCCCTCAGATTAGAGTGTTAACGGATCTGTCAAAGCAGGCTTTATCTATGCTGGCAGCCACTCCTGCATCGAAATCCATGGGACATATGTTCCAGTAACATACCTTCAAACACTTGTCAGATGGAACTAGCTACACTTGTTTTACATGGGACGACAACTGCTCATCATAGTGGCATAAACAAGCAAACTGTTTCCGTGGGAAATGAGGGCTGCCCATACCCCCAGGGAAGGGTTTTGGGAACATTTACTTCAAAATGGCTACCCTGTAGGGCTTTCAAGGCAAGAAATGTTCAGAAGTGGTTTGCCATTGCCTGCCTCAGTGTAGCAACTGTGGATTTCCTTGGCAGACTTCCGAGTCCCACCTAAGTATTAACCAGGGCCAACGCTGTTTAACTCCCAAAGTCTGATGGGATTGGGCCAGCCTCGGCCATCCAGGTCAGGGTACCTCTTTGGTGGCAGCCACTAAACTGTGGAATTGTGGTCCTCTTGAAGCCGGGTTGGCCCACTCTTTCTCTCTCTTCTTCAGAAGCAAAGGAAGACCAAATTTTTTCACACGACCTTTTTACGTTTGATTTTACCCAACAGTTGTGGAGTTGTGAAGCTGTACCACTGTTTTTATCTGCTGTTTTGCTATGTGTCACAATTGTCAATGGTTTTTAAGTCATGGGTTTTTTTGTTTTAATTGATGTTAATTGGTTTTATTAACTGCTTTGAGAATCATTGATGAAAAGTGTCATAACTGATAATATAAACAACTGCATAAAAGTGTTTTAAAAAGGAACAATTTTTCAATTAGATGCAAACCCATTTTCCAGTTACATAGGTTTTAGAAGTCTGCCAGATCCCCCCCCCCCCAAGTGATATTAAAAACTAACAGTCCCATACAAGAGCAACACAGCTGGAAATTCAAACAGGTACCTGGCCAGGACTCAGTATCAGGAGAGAGATTTATTTGGAAAAAAATGTTTCAGGCATCAAAGCTCAGTGTAGTGAGACATGGCAGGAGGCACAGTTTATTTATTTAGTTTATTCATAGTCCGCCTTCCTCACTGAGACGTAAGGTGGATTACAGAGTACAGAGAGAGAAAAGGGGGGACTTGTAATCATACAGTAAAAGGTAAAGGTCGCCTGTGCAAGCACCAGGTCATTCCTGACCCATGGGGTGACATCACATCCCGACGTTTCCAAGGCAGACTTTGTTCGCGGGGTGGTTTGCCAGTGCCTTCCCCAGTCATCTTCCCTTTACCCCCAGCAAGCTGGGTCCTCATTTGACCGACCTCGGAAGGATGGAAGGCTGAGTCAACCTTGAGCCGGCTACCTGAAACCGACTCCCGTCGGGATCGAACTCAGTATGTGAGCAGAGCTTGGACTGCAGTACTGCAGCTTACCACTCTGCGCCACAGGGCTCATATAGTACAGGCCATCAAATAATAGATAATGCCATAAGACTAGGAGTAAGACTAAGAGCCCATTCCTGGGGGGTGGGGGGCAAACCGCAGCAGCCAGTGTGGATCAGCTGAGAAGCCTCCTCAGAGGCTTCCCGGCCACCGCAGAGGAGACTAAAGTATTTTCCCCAAAATAAAAACAGGAAAAAAGGCTTTTCCCCCCATGGTGGGGGGAAAAAGGTGGCATAGGACAACCACCATCCTGGGAGGTATTCCCAGGGCGAAAAGGGTATGGAAGCTGCCTAAAGAAGAAGAAGAGTTGGTTTTTATACGCCGACTTTGTCCCCCACTTAAGGAAGAATCAAGCGGGCTTACGATCACCTTCCCTTCCCCTCCCCACAACAGACACCTTGTGAGGTAGGTGAGGCTTAGAGAGCTTGAAGAGAACTGTGACTAGCCCAAGGTCACCCCGCTGGCTTCATGTGGAGGAGTGGGGAAACAAATCCAGTTCATCAGATTAGCTTCCGCCATTCATGTGGAGGAGTGTTGAATCAAACCCAGTTCTCCAGATCATACCCCACCGCTCCAAAGCACCTCTCTTAACCACTACACTACGCTGGCAGCTGCACCAGGAGCTCCGCCCCAGAACATCCCAGGAACGTCTCCCAGGACGGCGGCATGGGGATTTGCACTGGGAGAACACTGGCAGGAAGCCCTACTGGAGCCTGAGCCCCAGCCTATGGCGAGGCGTTCCGGGGCCGGCAGGGATGCCCTCCGTGGCAGCGTAAGTACCCATTATCCCGGGATAACCAGGCACTTACGCTGCAGGGTCACATCAGCTCCAAAGCTGACTCGGGGGCCCCTTCAGGAATGCACAGTAATGAATTCAGCTATTATCATCCATTCACTATTTCCTATTTATATTACATTCAAAAATGGGGGGGGGGGTTTGCACCAGACTATACAAGCACTCAGTTCAAGATGTTTCAAAATGCTCAACTATCTAATGTGTCCTGTCTAAGAAAACCGATACTGTTTCAGGTTTAGGATGTCTATACATACTAATGTTTAATAAAGAAACAATGACGGTTTTTAATAAATATTGAACCGCCTTGAGCCAAGAGGAAAAGAGGGATAGCAATGTTGTAATAAAGTATTACAAAAATAAAACAACGGAGCACAAGGTTGTGCCCATCTCCCAATTATTTCCATAGACCTTGAACACTCTGTTGTGTTTGCATCCAATTAGATTGGCTGTTATGCCTTCAAATGAGAGAATCTGATCTGCAGAAAACCAGTGCAGGAAACTCTTCACAGCATTGAGAAACATCATTAGTGAGAAGCCATTAGAGAGCGCCTATAAAAGGTCCCCAGTTCAATCCTTGACATCGTTATGTATTTATCCATCTGTAACACTCCCCCTCGTAGCAACTTTCAATGTGATAAACATGGCAAGTGCTTTTTTAAAATATATATATTTATTTTTTTAATGTGTTTTACTTTAAAATAAAATAATTAGGGTTAAAAGCACTGCCTTGGCAAATGATGGGAGATTTTGAGGGTAGTGCCTGGTGAAAGTGGAATCTGGGAAGGATCTGACATCACTTCCAGGTGACGTTCCAGAGGTTTCCCCTAATCTCCATGGCAGAGACCTTAGAGGCTTGAGAAAATTCAATCCATTTTTTCTCCTTTTCCTCAATTTTTGAAGGTGGGTTATCAGCAGGACATCTCTTCTCAGAAAACCTGCAACTGAAGTCACTGCTCTCTAGGAACTGACCAAAACTCTATGATTTTACCACAGAGTTTTGTCCAAAACCCTAAAGAGGTATAACATTACTTCCAAGTTTCCCCAGAACTGACACTGTGCCATAAGCCAATAGTCATTTTTTAAATTCTATATTTTTTTTCCTGCCACCACGCAGAGTGGCAGAGGGAAACACCAGCTGGAGGCAAGGAATCTCTGCCCCCACTGGAGGGCTGGGGGGAGGTGGCAACCTTAGCGGGGAGGGGGGTTGCCGCAGGCAGGCAAATGGCAAGTCTAAAATTATTTCTGCCTAACAGAATAATAGCACTAGAAAGAAGTAGCACACTTACAGCCCATTCCTGAAGGGGGGAGCACGAAGCTCCTTTGGAGCTGGCATGACCCTGCACTGGCGTAGGTGCTACCTTATGATGGGATAAGGTGGCACCAACACCGGTGCGGGGGGAAACATGCCAGCGTGCAGGCACCGCAAGCCCCTGCCGCCAGCTCAGCCACACAGGCAGGGCTTTCCCAGAAGGGAAAGCCCGTGCCAGCATGGGGGAGCATTCCTGGGGGGTGGAGCTGCCTTTAGGCAGCTTCCACCGCCTTTTCGCACCACAAACACCCCTTGAGCAGCAGCAAGGTTGCGCCACCTTTTTTGCTGGCGCAGCCTCTCTGTTTTCAATGGGGCATTTTTTTTTAATTTTAAAATTTGGGGGTTTTTAGGCTCTGCAGCGGCCGGGAAGCCTGAGGAGGCGGCGTGGCTCCGCACCTCCTGCCCGCCATGGATCAACCCCCCCCTTCAGGATTGCACTCAAAGTAGACCACTACAGGATGCAACAGGGCTTGCCAAGCTGCCTTGGGGACCCGATCTGGGTAGAAAGGCAGTGCAGAAATGGCTTAAATAAATAAATAAGCAGGATGGTACTAAAATGCGAAAGAGACTGGTAAAAAAAAAAAAGTTCCACTGGAGTGAAAAGGTGTTCTCTTTGATAGAGGTGTTTTTCGTGGGGAGGATGATTCTGTTTCATCACAGAGGGTATTAATCTACTCTCGCAGAGCGGGTGCAATTTAGCAGCGGTTCAGAACCACAGTCAAGCGGCAGGCACCGCCATATAACACACAGCTCTAATCTCCTTAATTCTAACAATTTGCTGGCATAGATTTGCTTCCAAATACAGGAATCAACACAGGCTTATGAACAACCGCTGACCCAGAATTCAACGCACACATAAACGGATGCTCTTTCCATTTCGTGGCAGGTGCCAAATTGCAGCTCTTGCGCTTCCACCGTGTGACGCAGTGCGCCAAAACAAAACAAACGCGCGGCCACCCTTCCTTCGGAGTTGTCTTTAGATCCTGGCCTGTGCCCTAGGAAGAACCAGAGTAGATGACCAGGCTAATGCAGAACACCAGTAGGAGTGGCCACTTTATATTTAGACCAGCAGCCACCCACAGAATTAAGATGTCTGAAAGAACATCGACAGCAGGTGCAACTCAAGATGGAAACAGCAGTGTGGGATGCAGAAGGGGGGGAGAAAGGTGTCAGAAAATTCTTTATAATGCTGTAAAACGGTAGAGTCACAGTGAGACTTTTCAAGCACAAGAAGTTCTCTCTCTCGGTCCTTCTGAAGTTGAACAAATTGATTGTTGCTTCACATTTCCAGCAGCGTGTATGGCTATTAATAATTTGAATTAGCCTCTAAGGACCTAACTAAATGCAAAGGTAGCAGATCCGTCGGTTTAAAATCGAGACCTGACCCAACCATGTAGAAAGCAGCAGATAAGTGTCAGGCTGGCACAGCAAAAGAAGCTGATGGCACAGCATGATAAGCAGAATGGAAAGCAGCAAAGCTCAAAAACAGCCACTGTGGCGTAGCAGTTGTGCTAAGCATGCTGCAGCGGTTAAGAGCGGTGGTTTGGAGTGGTGGACTCTGATCTGGAGAATCGGGTTTGATTCCCCACTCCTCCACGTGAGCGGCGGAGGCTAAGGTGGTGAACGGGATTTGTTTTCCCACTCCTACACATGAAACCAGCTGGGTGATTTTGGGCTAGTCACACTCTCTCAGCCCCACCTACCTCACAGGGTGTCTGTTGTGGGGAGGGGAAGGGAAGGTGATTGTAAGCCAGTTTGATTGTTCCTTAAATGGTAAAGAAAGTCAGCATATAAAAACCAACTCTTCTTCTTCTTCCTCTTCCTCTTCTTAGACTACCTGGGTTCAAATCCCCACTTATCCATGAAGCAAACTCAAGCCTGTCCTACCTCAAAGGTGTTGTGAGGGTAATGGGGGGGGGGAACGACTATGAGACCTCCCTGACCTCCTTAAAGAAAGGGTGAGAGAAAAAACTGGGACAGAAAAAGGTGCTAGAAACAAATTACTGCTTGTTAAAAGTACTCCAAGATGTATCTCAAGTGGTGGTGGTGGAGGAGGAGGGGGAAAGTGCTGTCAAGTCACAGCTGACTTATGGTGTCCTCGTAGGGTTTTCAAGGCAAGAGACGGCTTCACGTGAAGGAGTAGGGAATCGAACTCAGTTCTCCAGATTAGAGTCCACCGCTTTTAACCACTACAACACGCTGGCTCCAGTGTACAATTTGGAGATGCTACAAACAAGGTACCTCCATCCCTCCTCTTTCTTGTTTCCTGATCACCACTTATCTCAAAATCACAAAATCACACAAGGTTGGAAGAGACCACAAGGGCCATCCAGTCCAACCCTCTGTCATGCAGGATCCCATAACCAAAGTGCTCCCGACAGATGGCCATCCAACCTCTGCTTAAAGACCTCCAAAGACGGGGACTCCACCCCCGCCCCGAGGCAGGGCATTCCACCTTCACCATCAGAAATTTCTTCCTGATGTTTAGGTGGAATCACTTTTCTCTTAGTTTAAATCCATTGCTCCGTGTCCTAGTCTCTGAAGCAACAGAGAACAAGCTAGTTCCCTCATTAACATGGCATCCCTTCAAATATTTAAACATGGCTATCATGTCACCCCTTAACCTTCTCTTCTCTAGACTAAATAAACCCAGTTCCTTAAGTCTCTCCTCATAGGGCATCTCATTCACCATAAAGAGCACCAATCTATCCTCTGCCATATCTATGGCTTCATTACCCACAATCTACGCTCAAGGACCTCTCTCCCATCATCTGGTATGGGGGTGGGGGGAGATATCAAATTCCAGTTTTTACTGGTGAATATCATCCCCCCCCCTTTTCCCCTGCCTGCTTCTCTGGTTCTTTCACAGCCCTTTCCCAAAGCTGCTTTTCTTTAGCAAGGGTCTGGGGGAGGGAATCTACCATATGCTTTGGTGCATGCTGTGTAATGAACCCCTTAAACCTCATCACCAGAAACTGTAAAATCAGAACACACCCTGCAAGAAGGGTGATCAGCAAACATTGGAAAAATGAGTACCCAGGCCCAACAGCCAAGGGCCAGTGTACAGAATGAGTTATCCTGGGAGAAGAAATGTTTGACTTGCTTCCGTGTCTGGCTTATGTTTACACATTTCAAGGGCTGGGTTGGAAAGTGACTCCTCTTTCAGTTCTAGCTTCTAGCAAAATCGGCATTCGCCGCTTGCCTCTTTCATCTGTCACCCTTCAAAGAAATAGCCTGATTGTTCTCCCTGGCTGGGTGCAGGTAGGCAAACTTACAGAATTCACAAGAAACACGCCATGAAAGACCCAAAATAATCAGCAAGGTCAGAGCTGAAACACTCTGCCATTCCTTGTCCACATACAGAGGGGCTGTCATCTTGAATACATATGTATTGCAAACTAGGGCTGTTGAAAAAAAAATTCGGGCTGGTTCGGATTCGGACGAACGTGGCCCGACTTGGGTCCAGTTCGGCCGAATTCTGAACCCCCCTGTTCGGGAATGCCGAATTCAGCGGGAAATTCGGCATTCCCGAACAAATTCGGTGTAAAGACCCCCCGCCCAGTTTCCCAGGAAAGCGGGCGGTGGGGGTTTAAACTGCTCCGAGCAGTTTCCTTCTTTAAAGGCAGGAAAAGGCAGGTTCAGCAAACCCCAAACCTGCCGAATTTATCCGGCGATCGCCGGAACGTGCCGAATTCAGCGTGTCCTTTCCCCGCCTTTTTTTAGTTCGGTTCCATCCGAACTGAAAACCCCCGAATCAGGGGAAATTCGGCTGTTTGTTCGGTTCGGACGAACCGAATCGACAGCCCTATTGCAAACCCTCAGAAAGCTAGTGTTTTCATCTGGGAATCGAGATTTAAACTTTTGCGCCTGCGTGGCTTAGACTCAAGTTATTGATCGATCAGTCCCCAGAAGGAGACAGAAGCACATCTCCGCCATGCTGTGCTCTTTTCATTTAAATAAAATAAATTGGTCGGATTGGAACTCTTCCCCATTAATTTCATTGGGATCGGAAGCTGTTATTACTAAACCTGTAATGGTATATACCAACAGCATAAAACTGTTCTTTACAAGGCATTATGATTATATACCATTATCATCATCTCAAGTGTACAATATTTTGAATAATAAGGTCGACCTATGCATTGGAATCAAGAATAGCGGGCAAGTTTTTAAAATTACCATTTTTTTTTTTTTTTAAAACACAGAAAGACACATATAATTACCAAATATATGCATAAGAATCAGAAATAAAAATCTTTCGTGAATAGGGTGGTATGTGGTAGGATTTTTTTTTTAACAATCGTGATTTAACAAGCATCTGTCTTAAAAAAAAAAGATGATGAAGAAGAAAGCAGTCTCTAAGCCGCTTCACCCCAGGTACCCACAGAGATTTAACCGCTATAGATGCAAGGGCCACCTGCAGCTTGCCATAAAAAAGGAAAGAAATTACAGTTTTGTAAAAGAAAAAAGGGGGAGAGAAGGTAGCATGGTATAGTCCGATTTCATCAGCTCTCATCAGATTTTGGAAGCTAAGCAGGGTCGGTACTTGGAAGGGAGCCCACAAAGGAAGGTGCACTTTAAGAGCGATTAAGAGCCAGTGTGATGCAGTGGTTAAGAGTGGTGGTTTGGAGCGGTGGAGTCTGATCTGGAGAACTGGGTTCGATTACCCACTCCTCCACATGAGCAGCAGAGGCTAATCTGGTGAACTGGGTGGGTTTCCCTACTCCTACACATGAAGCCTGCTGGGTGACCTTGGGCAAGTTTCAGCTCTGTTAGAGCTCTCTCAGCCCCACTACCTCACAGGGTGTCTGTTGTGGGGAGGGGAAGGGAAGGTGATTGTAAGTCGGTTTGACTCTTCCATAAGTGGTAGAGAAAGTCGGCATATAAAAACCAACTCCTACTCCTTCCCCTCCTCTTCCTCCTCTACAGAGGAAGGCAATGGCAAACCACCTCTGCTTAATCACTTGCCTTAAAAGCCCCTTGCTGGGGTTGCCATAAGTCGGCTGCGATTTGACAGCACTTCACATACACACAAAAGGACAAGGGAGTGTGCAAGCTTCAAGGGTATTTCACGGAACTCCTAGCTTCGGTTAGGCATTGCATCTGAACTGGCCATCACCCCGAATGTGAAACCCTGGCCCAGGTTAGCAAAAGGGAGGAACGTAGCTCAGCATTATGGATGAAGTAAGGCTTCGCTACATGTTCTTTCTGCTAGTCCCTTTTCAGTACCAACAATGCAATCTCCATTCTCATATATGAAGACAGGTGCTGTTCCTGTGAGGCAGATACCCCTACTGTCCATCCCACTTAAAATATATATGCACTTGTGGTGGGGCACCTCATTTTCCCCTCTCCAAATATCACTTGGACACATGAAGCTGCCTTAAACTGAATCAGACCCTTGGTCCATCAAAGTCACTATTGTCTACTCAGACCGGCAGTGGCTCTCCAGGGTCTCAGGTAGAGGTCTTTCCTATCACCTGCTTGCCTAGTCCCTTGCCTAGACCTTCTGCATGCCAAGCAGATGCTGTATCACTTAGCCACAGCCCCTCCCACTTCTTTCTCGTCCCTAAAAGCCCCCATAACCTCTTCCTTTTCCTTGCTTCCTTCTCTCCTTCCTACCCAGCATCCAACCTAGCTTTTTCTCTCCCCTTCCCTCCCCCCAGTGTCTTTCCCCAGGAAAACTCTGCAAGGTGACGGCTGGACCAGGCCCAGCTGTGCATTGCCAGCTGCCAGGCCTGGCCTAGGTACATGCAGGCTTGCCATTTTCCTACTGGAGGCAGGGAATCCCTGCACCTGGCTCCCACAGCAGGACATCACTTCCAGGGAAAACCTGGAACTAACATCAGTCCTTTCCATGAATCAAGGAAAGATGAGGATACAAGACTCCCAGGAGGAGGGAAAGAGGAAATAATAGGAGGAAGGAAATACAAGGGAAAGTAAGGTGCCCTCCACAAGGCCCTGCAAGTTTCCCACTGAGCAACTGAGGCCAGCCTGGCAGCCGACATGCAACCAGCAGGACTCCAGGTGGCCAGGCCCATGGATAGGGGAGGTATCAGGCAACACTGTGATATCAGTTCCAGACTTCGACGTTCTACCCAGAAATGACATCACACCTCTCCAGGAATTGCTGGAAACTTTATGGCAAATTCCAGCAGAGGAGAAAATTTGGGTAACCATGTTGTGTTTGTCTTCTTGCTTCATGCCTAATCTGAGAAATGATGCAGAGAAGTTATCCTTTTTCCCCATAAGCACACTGTCAGTCCAGATGAGTATCCCTCCACACAGCAGGATCTCATTAAGCACTGTGGAACTCCAGTGATACATTCAGTTCAGACCTCAACACCAACTCAGAAGCAGAGAAAAACTCACTCCTCACAGCACTAAAGAAAATCCACAAAATGGTGGAATGCTGCCAAGCTTGGGGAAGGGAGGAATTAATTCCGGTTTCTCCATAGTGAATTTGTACAGTTCCAAAGAACCAAAGAAGTTATAATAAAAAATCCCTCACCAAGCTGATCAAGCATACTGGGTAGGTGATGGGGAGGAAGTAATCACAGCCACCAGAAGCGTGCAACACTCTTTGGCTACACTCACAGAGCAATCACAATAGCAATTAACGGTTTTGTTCTCCCTCTACAGGTAACAAAATAATGGAATCAAGTATCAACAAGATGTATTGGCAAGGCAGGAAATGAACTAAGGAGCAGGGTAACTCCCACCTCTGGGGACAGGAAGTCTGAAACCAAGGTCTGCCTCCTTAACTGATTGGTGGGAATCACCCATGCAAAGATGAAGAAGAGTTGGTTTTTATATGCTGACTTTCTCTACCTTTTTAAGGAGAATCAGATGGGCTTACAATCTCCTTCCCTTCCTCTCCCCACAACAGACACCTTGAAGGTAGGTAGGGCTGAGAGAGCGCTAAGAGAACTGTGACTAGCCCAAGGTCACCTAGTTGGCTTCATGTGTAAGAGTGGGGAAACCAACCCGGTTCACCAGATTAGAGTCCACCGCTCTTAACCACCACACCACACTGGCTCTCCCCCTCAGAGTGAGAAAGATCCAGGATGTGTTGTATAGAAAATGTGAAAACTAGTCTTGCCTGCCACGTTTCCCCGCACGTGAATCAATGCGGTTCCTACTCATTCGTCGTAGGAAACAACTTCCCCCAAATGGCATGAACATTCACTTTTTAGCAATGAAAGAGATTGCCTGGCCTTTAAAGAAGCCAGTTTTAATAGCACTGGATCAAACAAAAGGTTGAGCCGCACTGATGAACAAGCCACCTTCATATTAAAACAAAACATGTCATAAACAGACAATAAGGAGCGCCACGGTTGGGTATCAACAGGCAGGGCCAGGCTTAATTAGACCTCCCTATGCAAAAAAGCACAACAGCCTCAACAAGGATTTAGTTCACTATTATAAGAAATCACTTGTATGGGGGGGAAAACAGGGGAACGGCATGATTAGGGGAACTCTTGGAGCGCAAATGAAAACTAAAACAAAACACAGTTGTGTGAGCGATAGTTATAAAGAGTTTAATAGCATGCATGCCGGGGCAGGAATGGCTTACTACTAAGAGAAACAAACTATTCGCTGTGTTCCAATTTCCAAGTCAACACTACATGTTTTTGAGTGGCAATGAAATATAATTGTGACTATTATAGTGTAGCAACAGAACCATATAGATCACATCCCAGTAATACACCAGGCAAGCTGCAGCTGATTTGCAGTTTGCTATTAAAAATGCTGTCCCAGCTAATCATATTTTTTTATTAAAAAGCACACCAAAGAACAGTCAGAAAACAGAAAACAGAACCTTTATTGGCATTAACAGTAACAAAACAAAAATGTAAAGCAGCTAGATATGGATCTAAAAAAAGAATAAATACACAGTTCATCGGTAAATATTATAATAAACAATTAAATGAGGGTTCCCTTCCTTCTTTCTCCCTCCTTTAGGACCTTGGCCAGGAACTCGGCTACTTGAGTGGTAACTTCAAAGCTTTTGTCATCCAATAAATGGGCTATGTTTCCAGTAGTCATTGCAATAGTAAATTGAGGAAGGGAGCTAATTAAGCTGCATCGAAGCTGTGTGAAAAGTGGACAGTACAAGAGAATATGTTGTATTGTGTCAGGTTCTTTGCATTGACACCTACAATATCTTGCTTCGCGTGGTATTCCCTTGTATCTACCACTAACAACAGCTGAAGGGAATATATTAAATCTGGCCATCAAAAATGCTCTACGGTGAGAGGGTATAGTTAAGTTAAAAAAATACTGGGCCATAGAGTTTGTTTGATAAGAAAGGCCTAAAAAACGAGGGGAGCAGATACCTTCAGCACCGGCTTTTATTATTTGGGAATCACTGTCCCATATCCTTTTTTGGATTGACCTAAAAATATATAATTCACTGGAATTGGACAAGGAATCAAGTTCAATCCCGAGTGATCTGATCCTATTTAAGATAAGCCGAGACCATCTAGAAACAGTTGAGTCAGTATGTAAAGCTGCCAATAAACTACTTGGGGGGGATCGAAAATGAGAGCGTAACCAGTATTTGATAGTAGTGATCCAAGCACCAGATTCTATCGTGTGCAGTCCCAGCTCAGCGCACAGAGAGAAATAACAAACAGAGTTTGTGACGCCAAGGATGCGTCTCAAAAAAACTGCCCTGAGACGCTCCACTTCTTTATTAAAACCCTGGATCCAAACTGGGATTCCATACAAAAGTTGCGGAATCACAGTGGCTTGGAAAATCTGTAAGGCAGCCGGAACAAAATGGTTACCCTTCTTATAGTAAAAACGAGTTATTGCAGCCATCTTATTTTTGGCCAAGGTTAGGGACTGATTACGGTGTGCAATCCATTTTAAATTATAATGAAAAGAGACCCCCAAATATTTGAACGTTTTCACTTGTTCGATTTCTCTTCCCTCAATTTTCCAAACTGATTGTTTCCAAGTCTTAGAAAAGATCAGGATCTTGGTCTTATCAAAATTAATAGATAGAGAATTCCGTTTACAGAATAGGATAAAAGAAGCTAATAAACGTTTAAGACCCATCTTTGAAAGGGATAGGACTGCTGCGTCATCGGCATATAACAGAATAGGGACTTTCTCAGAGCTTAGCTTAGGTGCATGACCATCAGTATTAGCTAAAAAAGCAGGGAGATCTGAAATAAATAAATTAAATAAGGATGGTGCCAGTACACAGCCTTGCTTTACGCCCTTTGTCACCGGGATTTTTTGGGTTAAAAGGCTCCCCTCATCGAATCTAACTTGACAGGTATTGGATGTATGGAGGTTACGTAATAAAAACAAAAGGCGTTGGTCAAGGCCCATATGGCATAGTTTCTCCCATAAAATCTGTCTATCAACTGTGTCAAACGCTCTTTGAAGGTCGATAAAAGCAACATATAACTTTCCTCTAGGGAACTTAAGATATTTTTCTGCCAAAAATGCAAGAACTGTGCAATGATCTGTTGTAGAATGGTTAGGTAAAAATCCAATTTGCTCTTTCCCTGGGAGATTATGAAGGGCCATCCATTCAGATAATTTCTTGAGGAGATGCTTGGCATAGAGCTTTCCTATAATAGACAAAAGACTAATTGGTCTGTAATTTTCTGGTTTACTGGGATCACCTTTCTTAAACAATGGTATTATGATAGAATTCAGCCACGAATCTGGGAGGATACCAAATTTGTCTATAAGTGTGAAGAGGTGTGCGAGTGGCGGGGCCCACCAATCGGAATTACTCCTTAGGAGCTCTGCAAGAATACCATCGGGTCCCGGGGCTTTGCCCAATTTTAAGCTAATAATATGTTCTCTCATCTCGTCACAGGTGACAGGAGGCCATTCTGGTACATCAGGGGCTATAAAAGATTCTCTGATAGAAACCCCTGGGGACTTCACATTAAAAACATTAGAATAGTACAAAAACCATGCCTGAGCATGAATTAAACTTGCAGAGTTGGCGCCAACCGAATAATTAAGTCCTGAAATTAGTGACCAGAAAGCTTTGCTATTTTTACTATTAAATGCTTGGAATAACTGCGACCATTTCTCCATACAAAAGCATGTTTTTTTTCGGCTAGCAAAATTTGGTACCCCTTTCTCTTTTCGCAGTACACTGAAGGGACCCAAGGTAACAGGCCTGAACGCATCAACTTAAACAGATGGCGAAGCTCTTTCTTTGCAGCAAGGCATTCAACATCAAACCAGGTGCTATTTAGGCATTTAGAGGACCTATGACTAATTGGTTGAGCAAAGTCACCAAGTCTGTCAACAATATTGTTATATATTGACAATGCCACCATTGGGGTTTCAGCATTTAGTAGTTCATTAAATAACTGCTGCCCAGTATCACTATGTATCCATTGCTGAATTTGGGTCGCAGTAGATGGAGACCATTTAATCCTCTTATACTTGCTGACAGTGTGATCCTGATCCTGGTTTGACAAAAAGGGCTTGGCAGGTTCACAACTAGTCTTAAAAGTCAGGAGCAAGGGTAGATGATCACTTTCTGATCGATTGCCAACTACATAATTGACAATGTGATCACTTAGGTCAGCTGAATGGACTGCAAAATCAACAACACTACAACCGCGCGGGGAGATATAAGTGTACTGGCCAAAGGGATCATATTGTAAAGAACCATTCAGTATACATAGATTAAAATTCACACAAAGTTCCACCAAATGATGACCAGTCTGATTTATAACAGAGTCTTTTGATGACCTAGGGGCTAAAAATGGGAATGGTATGAAATCTTCAGCAAGTTTGCTTTATGATTATTGATTTTACAGACAAAAATCAGAACTATATCCAGAGCTCATCTGATATGCTTTTTGATAGGGCTATCAATCTGAGCAGAGGGGAGCCGATTCCTCCCTCCTCCTCCTCTCAGGGATGGGGTGGCAAACCAATCTTGGAACACTTCTCCAGTCCCTCCTCCACTCAAGCTCCCAGCTTGATGTCTCCCAGCTTGATGCCTTTGACATTCCAAAACAGGCCTCTGTTCTCCTTCTGGAAAGAAAGTTGTGTTGATCTGCCTCAAGGGACAGTCCTAATCCTCACCATGGGGCTACTGAAATTTCTGCCACCAGCCCTTTGGAGGCAGCACTCTCTCAAGGGGAAAAGTACAAGGTTAGGGCTCTACCACAAGATGCCCAGGGATTGTAGAAGGAAAAGGGATGACACTCCAGTGCTTGCCACTATCTTGAGGTCCAAGGATGTTCTGGAGGTTGTATTCCCTTCCTCCTATGAAGACAGGGTTGCCAGTCCATACCTGGCAACTGGCAGGAGAGTTTCTGATACCCTTGTCACTTCCGGTTAGCTCTAGGAATCATCAGGAACTCTGTGGTCAGAATTTCTGGTATGTAGCCAAGGCTTCCCCCCCCCCCGTTCTTTTTTCTCCCCAAGATAATCATCCACACACACCCCAGCCCCAGTTTTCACCCACCAATCTGCTGAGCATCAGAGGGCAACAGCTGCAACTGGCTGGAGGTCTCCCATCATAAGTGGGAAAATGGGAACCCTAGATGAAGAATACGGCCAACTATAACTTGTTGGATCTCCCTGGTCTCCTGTTTCTCTCCACTCCTCTTCCCCTGTGGCTTTTTAGTTTGCATGTCTGAAAGCAGGGGCCACCGTGAATAACTTTGGGAGACAACGATCTGAAAATCAAGTCCCCTGCCTAGATGACCAAGACCTACATTACATACATAGGGTTCCCATAATGGGGCATAGTTTATTGAATCCTAAACATTCCTTCAAGTTTAAGAGATGGAAGAAATCAGTCACTCGCCTTTGATCCACCCTCCATCACCTTTCCCTGGAGTTCCATCGCTACCATACACACCCCTTCCCCAAGTGTTCTTCAGCCATAGTTTCCCTGAAGAAAGTGAAAGAACCAGGAGGAATTTCCTCCACGTTCTGTTTTCTCCTAAACCAACACCCTTCTCTTGCCCCTACAGGAATCAAAAAAGGAGGTACGGAGCCTAACACTCTTCTCATAAAGAGCTATGCTAAAGGTGGCTGTCCTCTGTTATTCTGCCAGCACCTTCGCTCAAGCCTGGAAGCTTCAATGGACAGCATGAACTGACAGCCTCTATAGCAGGACTAGAGGAGCACTTCTTTGGAGGCTGTGTGAAGGCTCACCTCTGTCTTTCACAGGGAGACAGATAGATAATCAAGGGCTTACTATGTTTAAAGGCTGTGAACATGCAGAGGAGGCTGGCTGGATTTGTGTTCTTTTCTTTTGGGGATGTGTAAGAAGAAAAAAGTAGGGAGCCCCGTGGCGCAGAGTGGTAAGCTGCAGTACTGCAGTCCAAGCTCTGCTCACGACCTGAGTTCAATCCCGACGGAAGTTGGTTTCAGGTAGCCGGCTCAAGGTTGACTCAGCCTTCCATCCTTCCGAGGTCGGTAAAATGAGGAACCAGCTTGCTGGGGGTAAAGGGAAGATGACTGGGGAAGGCACTGGCAAACCACCCCATAAACAAAGTCTGCCTAGTAAACGTCGGGATGTGACGTCACCCCATGGGTCAGGAATGACCTGGTGCTTGCACAGGGGACCTTTACCTTTAAGAAGACAAAAGTACAACCAGAAACCAATCAACTAGGGGAGGCCAACAGCTACTTCCCAACTTCCTCTAAAGGAGAAATGACTATAATGAAAACAGCATTTAAGAAGGACATTTTGCAGGAGGCTATGTAGAATTAAATTGCACAGAGCAAGGAAGTGAAGGATTGACTCAAGGCTTTGAAGGCTTAATTTTTTAAAAAACTCCAAAACACCCTAATTCCATAGGGGGAGGCAACAGACATTCTGTTCTGAATGATACCAGTGTGAGTCCTGTATCACCTGCTGAGTGAATCCTTCTGCAAGAGAAGCAGATAAATGGTATCATGAGCTTATGTTTTGGCACACAGGGACATATTTTCAGCATGGCATGCAAGCTAAATAAAAATATTTGCCTCTCCAAAAAAAAGAAGAAAAAAGAAGAGGATTTAGGCTTCTGAAGTTCCAATTCACAAAGCTGTACTTCTATTGCATATTGATAAAGATAATCTAAAGCAAAAAGGAACAGAAATCCAATTAACTGTGAGTTTAATTTGGTTTCACGTTATGTAAACCAAATGCAGCACAAAAAATGACTGCGCAAATTCTGGCTCCTTCTGCTTCAGATGCCTCCCAGCAGTACTATTGCTTCGTTGTTTAAGTCTACAGTATCCAAATTTTCTCCCATCTGCCCCCAAGAATTGTATTTCTGTGCAGTTAAATACTTTAAAAATCCACCTATTAGTAAGGAGTGTATAGAGTGCAACAGAAGCCCGGCAAACCAGTCTCTCCCCCACAGCTGCTCCTCTGCCGATTAAAATTGGCACACTTTGGGGGCATCCACCATTTGACGTTTGGTGGGGAGCTCTAGAGATGGAGCTCTCTCTGTCTGCAATGGATTGCCTTGGTTGCAGAATACCATTTAGGTCATAAAGGCAGTAGAAGGGCCCTGCTGGATCAGACCAGTGGTCCATCTAGCCCGGCGACCTGTTTCACACAGTGGCCATCCAGTGGAGGGTCAACAAGCAGGACACAGAGGCCGAGGCCCTCCCCTGATGGTATTTAGAGGTCTGCCTCCTCCGACTATGGAAGTTCCCTTGAGTCATCTTAGTTAGCAGCCATTGATGGACCTATCCTCCATGGACCTCCCAAACCACTTTAAAAGTCATCTACGCTTGTGATCATCACTATGTCCACTGGCAGTGAATTCAATAATTTAATGACTTGTTGAGTAAACAAGTACTTCCAGCATGGTGTAGTGGTTAAGTGCAGTGGTTTGGAGCGATGGACTCTGATCTGGAGAACCGGGTTTGATTCCCCACTCCTTCACATGAGCAGCAGACACTAATCTGGTGAACTGGATTTGTTTCCCCACTCTTCCACAAGAAGCCAGCTGGGTGACTTTTGGCTAGTCACACTCTCTCAGCCTCACCTACTTCACAGGGTGTCTGTTGTGTGGAAAGGAAGGTGATTGTAAGCCGGTTTGATTCTTCCTTAAGTGGTAGAGAAAGTTGGCATATAAAAACCATCTCTTCTTCTTCTTCTTTTGTCTGTCCTGAACAGACTACCCATCAACTTCATTGGGTGCTGCTTGAGTTCTGGTACTACAGGAGAGGGTAAAATAAATGATCTCTAACTATTTTCTTCAAACCATGCATAATTCTATAAATCTCTATTGTGGTGTCAAACATAAGGCCCAGGGGCCGGATCTGGCCCCTTTGAGAGCTCTTATCCAGCCCACGAACCAGCCAAGGCAGCCACCCTCCCCACTCTCGATCTGTGCCGGCGAGGCATGGCCTGGCCCAACCAAGTGACGTTGATGTCATATCTGGCCCTCGTAACAATTGACTTCGACACCCCTGCTCTAGCGGGTCTGTCTAAACTGAAAAGCCCCAGACTCTTCGGCCTTTCTTTATAGGAAAAAGTGCTTCAACCCGTAATCATCCTGGTAGACCTTTTCTGTACTGTTTCCAGCTCTGCAGTATCTTTTTTGAGGTACAGCAACCAGAACTATACACAGTATTCAAAATGAGTCCACATCACTGATATATAGAGTGATATTAAAATATTGGTTTTCTTTTAAATTCCTTTCCTAATAATCCCCAGCATGGAGTTTGCCTTTTTCACCACTGCCGCACACTGACTCAACATGTTCCTTGAGCTATCCACTACAATCCCAAGGTCTCTTTCCATCTTTGTCTCAGCCAGCTCAGTCATCATCTTTCCCCAGAGCTGTTTTTTGAGTGCCTATTTTAACGTTTCAAGAAAAAAATGGCTGTTTTTCCAAGCGTGAACTGGTGTGTATAAGCTGTGGAGTTTTCGTTTGGGTTCACATTTCAGATGGCCTTGATGAGGCTCTTTCATTGTGCCTGTTGGAGCCGCGGCATTTAGTTGCATCGCTTTTTGTGTGTTTCTAGGAAGCCGCTTGCGGAGAGGCAGCTAAGAAATACCGTAAATAAATAAACGTTGTTAAAAGGAAAGACGGTGTTCCAGCAGGGAAACTGGAGGCAAAATTGGACATCAGCAGCCAAATGTGCAGCGTCAGTTGCTGAACACATTCAGAATAACCCCACTGATATTCCACTAACAGCCATTGTAGGCTAACAACTGGGGTCTTTGCTTTTGAACAGCGCTTTAAGAGGCTTTTCACTCAAAATGAGCTCCCTGAACAAGCTCTTAAAAGGACAAAAAAAAAAATGGACTGGACTGTCTTGCAGAAGAGTATTCGTCTTATTATTAGCTATCAAAATCAATATGTTTCTAATGAAACAAGTCCCAAATTAGCTACTTCATATTGTCTATCATTTTAAAAAATCTATTGGGCTTTAATATTCCAGTGTTAATAAGCTTTGCATATGAGATGACAGCAAGTTCTGTTGTCCCCTTGGGAATGGAGGAGGAGGAAGGCACAGAGTTTCTCTCTCTCCACTCCCATAAATTACTATCGTACAGATTTCCACCCTATACTTTCCTGAGAGCTACTTTTGCCAAAGGTTCAGAAGCTCGCGCCTGGCGAAAACCTTTTCAGCTCACCTGTCAATCTACACGGAAAAGGATATTTCAGTGAGAGATCAAACACCAGGCAGGTCCTCCAAGACTAGTAATAACTAGAGCAGACGCTTAGTTGAGAGCTAGGAGCGCTAAAAGTATTAGAGCCGCACCAAGTATTTGTTTCATTTTATACACCCCACAGTCCGAACGACTGCCTTCCAAAGCAACTTGCATCAGTCAGGAGCCATCCAGCTATAAAAACAAATCACATAAGAGAAGGGGAACGAATAGGGTTGCCAGGGTTCCCTCTTTGCCATCAGTGGGAGGTTTGGGGGCGGAGCCTGAGGACGGAGGGGTTTGAGGAAGGGAGGGGCTTGAATGCCATAGAGTCCAATTGCCAAAGCGGCCATTTTCTCCAGGTGATCTCTATCGGCTGGAGATCAGTTGTAATAGCAGGAGATCTCCAGCCAGTACCTAGAGGCTGGCAACCCTAGGAACGAAGGAAAAGGCAGAGAAGGGAGACTGCACTGATACTCTCAAACCAAAGTTAATATTCATATCCAGATCTTATTTGGGTGGCCCAACTTCTTTTAGCGGCAGGTATCAGGGTGTCTTTCCCTCTCACTTCTACTTCCCCCATTTTGGTTTCTTGAAACAATCACGGTGATTTCAGAAGGAGCCCAAATCTTTCCCTGATCGCTCCTCACTTTTCATGTAACCTGCTCACCAATATCTGTACACCACTCTTTTGCTCTTTGGGGATCTCCCCCCCCCTTTTTCTAAGTGTCTTGTTTGCAGGAATAGTTATCCCAGCCAGTCAGGAATCCTATGGTGAATCTCACAACACTACACAGTCAATGTCAATAATTCAATTGAGAGAGAAAGAGAGCAAGTCTTTCTAGACCAACCCTATCGTTACTGTAAAGGAACAAATACAGTCACTTCCTTTTGGAGTAACGTTTTCTTTTTCAGAATGACTATTTTTCACACCAAAAAAACACCCCTCCCAAGCAATGCCTACTACTTCTTTTCAGCTCACACTGCTAAAAATACTGTTGCGAGACTAGTACTTCCTCATGTTCTCCGAATAGGCTCTAATCATCTAATGCACTGAACGTCAATGTCTTACTCTGAAGTAATGACCAGTGCTTTTAACAGGACCTAATAAAACATTAAAGTGCTGCTTTTCTAGTCTCCCCAAATTAGGATACCAGCTAAAAATCAGAAATCAATCCATGTGCAAGGTGGGGCTGAGAGAATACTCTAGGAACTAAAATTTCTAACGCTACTTCTGCATAAGATTGCCTTTAACTGAGGTATCACATCTGGGTATTATCGATTGTTATGGCCTTTTATGCAGGGACGTTTCCCTGCGGTCACCACCACCGACTGCTTTGGAGCTTCCTTTTGATTATGCATGCCTTATCCGCCCATCAGAGGTTGCCTTGCAATCCCCGCGTGTTTTGCCTGCGTTTTCCAGATTCCACACTCTTACACCTGCCTTCCTTACCTTAACTGAAAGGCATCACTTTCTCCATAACCTTACGGGTAGTTGAATAGAGCCAGTGTGGGACCATCTCCTACAATCTGCCTCCATCATACGTAACCAGCAAGGAGTCAATGGTCATGGCTCTAGTCCAGTCGCTCCAACTTTTATGAGCCTGTGGGAAACATCGGACTTTTGAGAGGGGGAGTGCCATCCCAAAATGGCTGCCACAGGGGGTGGAGCCAAACGCAATGCCTCACTCCTAACTTCTCAAAAGGGTCACAGAAGCGTGACTAAAATAAACGATGGCAAGCCAGAGGGTGGCAGAGCTTGGGAAAGACAGGTGCAACAGAGAGCGCTTCCTTCCTTCTACCCAAAAAACTGGCGCTCATCCCAGTGCCCGTCTCTCCCAGCTTCACATAGCTCTAGCCTCGGCAAGGGTAGAAGATGAAAATAGGCCCTGCTGAGCTTGGCTTGCTTTTTGCAGTGAAGACATTCACACAACGGGAATACCTGGAAGCCCTTTTAGAACATAAGGCCATGCTGTATCAGGCCAAGGCCCATCAAGTCCAGCAGTCTGTTCATACAGTGGCCAACCAGGTGCCTCTAGGAAGCCCACAAACAAGACGGCCACAGCAGCATCCTGCCTGTGTTCCACAGCACCTAATATAATAGGAATGCTCCTATGATACTGGAGAGAATAGGTATGCATCATGACCAGTATCCATTTTGACTAGTAGCCATGAATAGACCTCTCCTCCATAAACATGTCCACTCCCCTCTTAAAACATTCCAAGTTGGCAGCCATCACCACATCCTGGAGCATCGTACCTAATCACAGGCCAAAGGATCAAGCATATAATGTTATCCACCCAGTATGGTGCCGTTGTTAGAATAGTCGTCGTCAGAATATTCAAGTTTCCACATTAGTCATAAAATTCGCAGGGTGGTGCCAATTTGTCATTGTCTGTCACCTTGACCTACCCCACAGGATGGCTGGAAGGAAAATAACTTCCCTGCCGCCCCCACTCCATCCACGTATGCGACTCTGAGCTCCACGGAAGGAGTAAGGGATACCAGTGTGATGAATGAATCAATTTCCCATCTTTCTTGTCCGTTGGAAGTTACCATTGATTTACAAAGCTTAATCCTTCTGTCGCTTCCTCGGAGTGGTAGCTCTTTGAGCGCACTCTCTGGGGGAAACAGTTCAGGTTACACCCTTGCCACCTAATTAACATGCTGCTTCTCTGGCTGGTTTCCCGCTTTGTAAGAGTTCAAACACATTTTCCTTATTTGTTTTATATCTTTAGCAAATTATCCTTCAGAGTCCTTTCTTTGCTTGCCTTGTATTTGGTTTGCTGGAGTCTATGCCTTTCCCCTCTCATTCAGTCAAACTTCTACTTCTTAAAGGGAACTTCCTCACCTCTTATTCCCCCCCAACAGGTATCTCACACTCCTTTGCATTTATTCTAGGGCAGCATGGACACCACTTCCTAGTGGCCCTTCCCCACACAGCCACAATATGCCTGGGATGGCAACAGCTACGTGGCTGGGGTCGACAGTATGGGTTCCCCTTTCCAGCCAAAATTCCCTTTCTCCCACCAGGAAGAAAAGCTCCAACATGCGTTCACTGCAGGGGATCAGAAGCAAACAGATAAGAGAGGGAGTATAGCAAAGGGGGGCTTTTTGTTCCAAGGAAGGAAAGATAGCTGAATGTAAGAAGGAAGAATAGAGTCCCCCTTACAGCAACCCTTTGGCCACGGGGGTAAGAAGAAGAAGAGTTGGGTTTTATATGCCCACTTTCTCTACTACTTAAGGGAGACTCAAACTGGCTTACAACCACCTTCCCTTCCCCTCCCCACAACAGACACCCTGTAAGGTAGGTGAGGCTGAGAGAGCTGTGACTAGCCCAAGGTCACCCAGCTGGCTTCATGTGTAGGAGTGGGGAAACAAACCCAGTTCACCAGATTAGCCTCTGGTGCTCATGTGAAGGAGTGGGGAATCAAACCCGGTTCTCCAGATCAGAGACCACCGCTCCAAACCACCACTCTTAACCACTACACCAGGCTGGCTCTGTCATGGGGAAAGGAAGAGAAGGCGATTGTAAGTCGGTTTGAGACTCCTTAAAGGTAGAGAAAATCAGGGCATAAAAACCAACTCTTCTCCTTCCTTCCACCAACCATAGATCCCATCCCTTAAAATCCCAGGCCTTTCACTTCCCTTCAGTTTTACAACCATCCGTCTCTTTGCTTACCCATTCCTCTGCCTGTCCCCCACCTAAACAGAGCTCCAATTGTACCTATGCGCTGTGCGAAGCTGTACCAACAAAAACTGACCTCCCGCTTCCCTCCAAGAAGCTGAGCAGCGCCCTACATCAACGTCCTATGACCAAGCCTTCCTCTTGGAAGGTTCATAAAAACTCCGTTATGTGATTACAGCAGCTAAGTCAACAGAAAAAGGCAGGTCTCTGGCAAACCAGCATGCAGCCGATTATGCAGGAAGTAAGATAATAAAACATCCCCTGTTGCACTGGTGGAGGCATGTCCCCCTGCATACAAATGGACCGGGCTTTGACAGCAGGGGTAAAGAGAGAGACAGGCCAGTCACTTCCCGCCTCGTCTCTCCGACCACACACCACAAAAACATGACGCTGTGGAATTAACTGGGCAGACATGATCACTTACACTTGCGGTGACAAGCGCCAGCTTGTTTCTTCCTGCAGCCACGCAAGAGATCAATCCATGCGAAGGACGGTTTTTGTCGAGGCTGTACTTAGCCAGCCCGTCGACCAACCCGTGCCGGCATGATTACACATTCCGCTCACTGTGGGTGCTGCAGCATCCATTCGGTCTGCGACGGAGAAGCAGTGGCGGCAGCAAGGAGCGATCAAAAAAACATAGTCACTATTCTGAGAGAGAGAAAGTACTCCTTGCACAGGCGCTATTTAAAGGGGAGCCGCTACAATGTGGGTCTGCCATTAATTAAGAGGCCATGTCTTCCTACTCGGATGCAGAACTAAGCTCCCAAAATAATGATTAGGAGAAAGTCTCCTGGTTTAATCTGCTGACAAAGCAGTTCAGCTGCCAAGAATGAACTGGTGGGGGGGGGGGGGACAAACCACCCTTAAATGGAGGTCACATTTTTAATGGAAATAGCCTTTATAAATTTGCATATGGTAAGCTGCTAACCATTTGTGACCTTGCAGTGGACTTATACTTTCTCAGTTTGTCTGTGCCAGGAGAAAGAATATGCCTGCTTTAAAACAGTCCTTCGTGTAAAGAGTTGGGACATTTACAGCCCATTCCTGAGGTTCTGGGCCAAAAGTCCTCAGGAGGCACGCAAGTGGCCGTGCCGGCATCCGTAAAACTTGCACAGCCAAGACTGGCATAGATGCCGGCGTCGGGGCACTCACGCTGGCCTCCCTGGACTGCTGCAGCAGAGCGGCACAGGGATGCAGGCTCAGCTTCCCGCTGGCATCCCAACAGCACAAGTCTGTGCGCCGTCATCCTGGGGGGAGTTCCTGGGGCTTTCTGGGGCTAGAGCTGCCAATAGGCAGCTTCCTGACCCCTTTCAGGCCGGGAATGCCCCCTCACGCCTCAGTGGTGCTGTGCCAGGTTTTTGCTGGCACAACCTCGCTTTTCTCTATGGGGCTATTTTCTCCATTTTCTGTTTTGTTTTTAAAAAGGCTTTTTTAAGCCTTGTGGCAGCTGTGAAACCTCTTTTGGAGGTGCCCCGGCTATGTTGCTCCCTGCTGCCGCAAGGCTCAGGAATGGACTGCCAGGAGAAAAGTTGCAACTGACCCTTCCTTTAGCACCAACATTATTCTTTTTGTCCTGTACACACAAACACAACCTGCTGGCTTCACCACAGACATGTACCATTCTATCAGTTCAATGCAGCAGCGTCGTAAAAAGCAAGCAGCCCCAAATCACTTACAAGGCAGTAAAGCCCATGTGCTAAACCACCACTGTTCATTATGTAGGAGGTCTTTATACAGAGAGCTATCCAAACAATGGAGGATGGATTTATAATTAAGAGGAGGAAAGGATGGTATGCCAAGGATCAAAGCAACACACTACAGAACCGTTAAAAAATTTCAGGCCTGCAACTTGCAAGGAGGGAATCAGCATCTGTGATGACGTAAATTTCATTACAAAGGCAGGCAGCTATTCCCAGCAATTAGACTGCTGGTTATGGACCCTAGAAGACCTGGACTAAAAGATACACCCTCTCCCAAACACTATGGCCATCTGTAGACTCCTTACTCTGGAAAAAGACGAAGAAGAGTTGGTTTTTATATGCTGACTTTCTCTACCACTTAAGGAAGAATCAAACCGGCTTACAATCACCTTCCCCCTCCCCCCGACAGACACCCTGGGAGGTAGGTGGGGCTGAGAGAGTGTGACTAGCCCAAGGTCACCCAGCTGGCTTCATGTGTAGGAGTGGGGGGGAAATCCAGTTCACCAGATTAGCATCCATCGCTCATGTGGAGGAGCGAGAATCAAACCTGTTTCTCCAGATCAGAGTCCACCGCTCCAAACCGTCCCTCTTAACCACTACACCACGCTGGTTCCAAAAGATGTTAGGGTATCCAGGTTTACTCAAAGTGTCTGGGTTTCAACTTTATTTAGTACATTTTTAGCTCACCCTTCTCACACAGACCTCAGGTAAGCGCCGTCAAGTCACAACCAATTTGTGGCAACACCGTAAGTAAATAAATAATGTAATCTATACTTTTGAATTGATTGACCGAAAGTATGCTTGGGGAGAATTTCGAATCTGTACACCAAGTACTGGTTGGTCCAGGAAGGGAACTCCGAAAATGTTTATTGATTCATTGAAATATTTATATCTCACCTTTCCTCGTGGTTCAAGGTGGCTTACAATAATAGCTCAAAACATTTTCATTCTAAAGTCAAAAATAAAACTACAAACCTCAGATCTCTCCCCCTGCCTCTCAACTAGAGTAAAACCCCATAAACTGGGAAGCCTGGAATCCAGTTCTTCGTTCATGACCCAGGCAAGACAGGTCTCCAATTCCAACATCTCCAACAAGACAATGTGCCTTGAACGCATCTCTAGGGAGAGGGATGCTTAGGCATGGAAAGTAGTAATTGTTACCAAACGGGTCGCCAACTCCTGGACTGGTCATGGCAACCCGTTTATGCAGGCACACGACTACTGTTCCAGCTGCGCGCCCGCCCCACACGCTACCGGGAAGGCCGCAGCGCACCCCGTTGAAACTGACACGACCGCTCCTTTGTATTCCAAGCAGCCGGCAGCCGAGAGACAGAGAGAAGGGCAACCTTCAGAGAACCGGAGAGACTCCACGTTCCTGTTCAAACTCTGTTCCAGCCGCAGCCATGTCGTGCAAAGCAGACAGTCACATAGTCAGTGCCAACACCCCCCCTCCCATTGCGACATCAGCAGCGATCCTGATATCAGCGATGAGTCGTTCTTCCAGCTATGCAGCAGCGATCCCCAGACGTTAGGAGAGATCACGTCCTTTGTTTAGGATCGTTAAGCACATCAGCGAGATCCTCCCGGGTTGTGCAAGCCACTGGAATTAGAATAGATTGCTAAATTCTCACTACCCCACCCCAGCAGCCGAATATTAAATCTTTTGTGACCTTTTGTCACCCGGGAACCTAGGATGGGTAATCCAATCAACCCCGCCCCCAGAAAAACAGTATATCTGGGGTGCCCTTTGTTGGAGTGAGAGCGCCTCAGCATGCCTGGACATTGGGGGGCGCTATGTTACTCTTAAGTTTGTAGTTGCTGTTTCTTTAATGAGATGTTGCTGTTTGGCTGAACTTGGGGGCTGCACCCTAACTCCTCCTCCTTCTTTCTCAGCAGCCATTTTGTCTCTCTGCTCTTTCCACATGGTCTGCAAAGGAGGCAGACGTTTCTACAGGTCTCTCCTGCATAAACCATACAATCATACTCACACTCACATGACGCTGGATTAGATAGCCACTTGTATAGGGACATGTATTCTTTAGATGAGGATTTCTATCTTTTATCAACTGCAACAAGAATGTTAACAAACTGAACCTGAATAAATGTAAGTTCTACTTTTCTTTTGCAATTTACTTCTTGGGAAGACTGAATTTATTGCACTCAATATCTCGCTTCCATGACTGGGCAAACTCTGCTATATTAACCAAATATAAAAACCCAACACCCACAGTCCATAATTTTACCTTAGATCTTTCCTGGCACACTCGCCGTTACTCTGTTGGTTTGGTTTGTGCAGCCTGACCACGCTCCCCTCCCGCCTCGCTGGCCGAGTCTACGGGAACCCCTTGCCCTTGCCTTTATTCTATTTTCTGCTATCTTAGTCTACTGGAGCTTGGACAACTCCTCTACAAGATCAGTAAAGTATTCCCCAACCAACGATACCTGCCACATTGGCATCTGTCGCTACTCTACTGCCTTTTATTTCTTAGATTCTTTGTGTATGCTTGTGTTGCACCACTGAATGCTTGAATACATAAACACTATTTAATTTGGAATCCTTTTGCCTCTGTCTTGATTTCAGAGGTCACAGATTATTGACTTTGATATACATAGGTTGATCTCGCTATATAAATATTGTAGTTCTGATTGCTCAAGCTAATTTTCCCATTTATAAAGCAATTTGGGTAACATAGTAGTACAGATTTATTGCATATAGCCAAAGGCCGTTACAATCAAGTAGACACAATCAAATCAGATTCAACAAGAAAACAGTTAAAATCAAGCAAAAAAATAAATTTAAATCAAATACAAATGTTGTCCGGTTTAACTGCAATGCTGGCTCGAATTTTCCTGGCTCCTAGGGCAAAGAGACATTGTAAGAGACAGCAGAGTCAGTATCGGACAGGAGAAAAGAGAGCTTCTCCTGATCATTAAAACAGCTAATCTTGGGTAAAAAAGACCCAAAAAATATAGATCTGGGTTCATGGTACATAGAGCAGTTCAGCACGTAATGGGGGAGGTCCTCAAGTTCGGAGGATCTGCAGATACACACACGAGAGGCCATCGGGATTTGGGCATAGCGTCCAGCTAACATGGCTGTTGGCATGGTCTGAAAGTAGATGTAGCTAGCAACTGAATAATTGTTTGTTTGACCAGAGCTTTGTAATTACTGTACCTGCCTACATATTTTCCCCAAATATCTGAGTTGTCTAGTATGGATGCTTAGAAAATAAAATCCTTTTTAAAAAGGACTGGTTTTGGGGGGAGAACGCTTGAAGAAAGCAACTCAGTCATTAACCAATAGGGTTGCTAGGTCCCTTTTCGCCACCAGCAGGAGGTTTTTGGGGAGGAGCCTGAGGAGGGAGGAGTTTGGGGAGGGACTTCAACACCATACAGTCCAATTGCCAAAGCAGCCATTTTCTCTGGGTGAACTGATCTCTATCGGCTGGAGACCAGCTGTAATAGCAGGAGATCTCCAGCCAGTACCTGGAGGTTGGCAACCCAACTAACCAGTTTTTAATTTATAAAGAAGTGCTGGAACAGAGAGCAAAAACAGCAGAAAGGGGAGATATGGAAAAGTAAAGCCTCTTCACTCGTGTAAGCATGAACACACGCACAAACACACGTTTGAGATTACATTTCAGTTAGGAGAATGCAGGGGCTGACCAAAATGAGCTGGGATCAATATTTGCACTGGTGTAATATTGATCCTTCCAAGATTGGTAAAATGAGTACCCAGCTTGCTGAGGGTAAAGTGTCGATGACTGGGGAAGGCAATGGCAAACCTCCCTGTAAACAAAGTCTGCCTAGTAAACGTCGGGATGTGACGTTACCCCATGGGCCAGTAATGACCCGGTGCTTGCACAGGGGAATATCTTTACCTATACTGATCAAACCCAAATCCAATAAGATTCTTCTTGTAGTGGCAGCTACTGGCATTTATGACAAGGTTAACAGGCAAAAGGAATACTTTTTTTAAACAGATGTTACTCTTAGCAGCTTTAACATATGTACCCAAAGACTGGGGGATAGAGAACAAAAGTCTGTAACAGGCCTAACATCAATTGTCTTGTGACGAGAGCATGGTTGAGGTGGTCCATGGCCACATGTACCATGCTAAACGGCAAGGGAAAGGCTTTAGATTAGCTTGAACTGGTATATATTATGTGCAGAGAAGAATTTTTTTGCAAGGAATCGTTCAGAAATGCAACCCCTCCCACACACACACCATACAAGTAAAGCCTTGCTGAATTGTCCTAAGACAAATGTTCAACTTTTCTAGACCTTAGGGTTACCAAGTCCCTCTTCACCACTGGTGGGAGGTTTCTGGGGCGGAGCCTGAGGAGGGCGGGGTTTGGGGAGGGACTTCAATGCCATAGAGTCCAATTGCCAAAGTGGCCATTTTCTCCAGGTGAACTGATCTCTATTGGCTGGAGACCAGTTGTAATAGCAGACGATCTCCAGCTAGTACATGGAGGTTGGCAACCCTACTAGACCTGGAGTGGCATTTACTCACACTAGGCAGCAGCGTGAGACCTACTGAGCTGCAGGCACATGACAGGAAGAGGGAGAATCAGTGTTATGACCTCACTGAAGTCATGGCCAGGAGCATTGACACCAGACCAAGAAAACCAAGGACAGGAAACACAAAGCCAAGCACCAATAGATGTACCTTTACCACCAATAAGCCAAGGGTGTAAAGCCATGGAATAATCTCCGCTGCTGACTGATGTAGATTTGCCCTGCTATTCCTTTCAGCATCCATCTGAAGAGAGAGCAAGAAGTGTGGCACCCTTGCTTTCTACACAAACACACTAGCAGAGCAAGTCCTTCCAAAAAGCAGCATCAAGGCAGCCCTGCAGGGTCTACCAACCCCCAAAATGTGGTTGCAAAGCCCATCTGAGGGCCCTGAGTCATGGGCTGAAATGGAACCCACAAGCTATGGTTACTGCAATTAGCAGCCTCTCTTTGCCGGTGGCTCACATGCTGCATTCAATGAGCATGGCAAAGTGGCGGAAATCAGCACACTGTTTAGACAGACAGGAGCAGCAGAGACTTGCAAACCAACATTCATTCGATCCCTTAAGCAGTTGCATTTGCTGTTCAAAGGAGTGTTTACCTCTGAAACAAACCCATGACTTATGTTTTATTTATTTATTTATAGCATTTAGTTGCCACCTTTCTCCCTTGCAGAACTCAAGGAGGTTTACATTATTTGAAAAATGACAAACACCACAATAAAAACAACAATGATAAAACCCCTAGAAAGTCACAATTTTAAAACTCCAACTATGACCGTAAATAATAAAAGCTAAATCAATCAAATGCAGTCCTAAATAAAACTGTTTCCAATTGCTTCCTGAAGACTGATGAGGAGGTCAGGCACACCTCCCTTGGCAGGTTGTTCCATTATTGTGGGGCTGCTACCCAAAAGGCCATCTCTCGTGTACCCAAACAAGCATCTTTAATTGGTGGGACAGTCAGGAGGGCATCTCCCCATAAATTTAATGCCCAGGCAAGAACATACTGGAGATGTTTTGACTGCTAGGAATGCAAGTGAACCATTTTTCAGACCTCTCTAGCAAATCATAGTTCTCTGCGGTGTTGCTTCCAAATTTCAATTTTCCATCTCATGTGGTACCACCCTGATAATGTGGTAAACCCCACAAGTCTACCATAAGGCCCAAACATTTTTTACTTATATAAAATACGCAGCGTTAATGAAAAAGCACTTTGCAGATTAAAAGCACTACACAAATATAATACCTTATTTTTGCAGAGGAATGTAAGTAGTGCGGACTACAGTCGGAAAGGCCAGCAGACAACCAGCACTTGAGTCTTTTAACGAAATTAACACAATGGAGCTTTCAAGAGATCTCAATATCACACCTCCAGAAACAAGAAGAAGGAGGAATTCAGGCGTGCCCGCAATTGATCTCTCTTGCATTATCCTTTTTGTGTGTGTCCACTGAATTGGCTGCTAAACCTTATGTTATTGCTACTGCCACACACACCCATCAGAAACTTTTCCTTAATGCCTCCTGTGGAACTCACGTAAATGTATGCAGAGAGTATGCAGTTGCAGGGGTTTGGGAAAGGGATGGCCACGTCTCCTTCCCATGTGCTCAATGGGAGCCCCTCAAGATCTCCGTCGGGGACAGTGCCTCCTCCAGTAAGTGCCCACCTCATGCCCTGCACACTTAAGAGTATGACTTAAGTCCTTCAAGATTCATGGCCACCTGCAAAATTAGAAGGAAGGCAAGAAAGCTGCATTCTGCTCCCTCCGGTTGCCTTTCCAGCATGAAATGGGAGACTTCCCCATAAGCACAGGGTAGGAGCAGACAGGCCAAATGTCTCTGCTCAGCAGTGGGTCCTCCATCAGACTGTGGGCCCTGGTAGATGCCCAGCTGTGCCAGTCCCACCATCACACATGTTATCTCAGCTATCCATACAAACAACTTTGTATGGTAGACATTGCCCCAAAGTTACAGCCAAGAGTTGAGACTGAGAGGCAGCAATGGTGTCATGTCCCAGGGGCCAGAGGCAGATAAGCATGGTCAGGAGCGGTCCGAGTTCAAAGCTGTGTGATCTATAGAGTCCAGGTCAAAGTAACAAAATGTAGTTCAAGAGAAGAGTCAGGGTTCAGTCTAGAATCAGAGGCATGCAGGGTTCAGAAACAGGTAAAGTCACAGTGGGCACGGAGTGGTAACACAAGTTGTTCCCACACCCACCTGGATGCAAGCGTCTGCTTAAATAACCCAAGGAGGAACCAGCTCTTGCTGTAACTTTGGGGCAACTCAGCACTCCTTGCCTATCCTCACTGCTGTCAGCTGGCAGTGCTCTTAGTTGTGCTTGCAACCTAGCACTCCTATGCTCACATAGGAATGATCTGCACTTTTGGCGCCGCTGCTCCAGAGGCTGTAGAGGGCTGCTGTCAGACACAGGTGAGTCCCCTGCCCTGGATTGTGGTAGGCATGGGGAACATTCATCCATCTGTGCCTGCTCTGCCTGCTGCAGTTCTTCCCTTCCACTGTCTGCTGCTTCCAGGTCCTCTTCCTCTGAGGAAGCTTCAGCAGGCTGACTCGTGACAAATGGCATGCCTAAAGCCACCATGTGAGTTCATGGCCGAGACGGCATCGGAACCAGGGACTTCCAAGTTCACACACTTGGCCAAGGCACCAAGCCAGCACAAGGGTCACTATAGGTTTTGTGACATACTGTCCTCAACAGGACTGGCGAGGAACCTTCAGGAACGCACCCATCGGCTTTCATTAGATACTTGCAGCACACACAACCAACACAAGCAATTGCTCTGCTAAAAGCATGTGAACATTACGTCAACAGTCCATTAACACTCCCCCACCCAATCTTCCACCAAGTAAACACACCTAATTGATCGAATACGGCTTCCTATGCCTGGCTGCAGAACTATTCTTTGTGCTTATAATTTTTAATCATCACCTTGTCATCTTAATATATCAACATTCTGTTACTTATGCATTAAGAGTCATTCTATAATTCAAGAGGGAGAAGGAACAAATATTGCAGTGCAATACAATTGCAATATAATTAGTAATTTTCCAAGATTTCAAGCTAGCTGAAAGGGGGGGGGGTTATGGTTCAAGTCATTAACCCTCAGAATGCAAGATGTCCACATGTACTGGCTGTAGCCAAAACAGGCATTCCTTATACCAACAGCTCTTAAAACATAAGAGTAATACATTTAAAGTGAAAGTTAATTGGTCTGGTGACTAGAAGTCTTCCTCCATCCTAGATTGGTACCTTCCAGGGTAGATCTGATTTAAATCACTAGTCAGTAAGACTTGATTTAAATCATGGTTTTCTACACAAAGACTCATTCCTGATGGTAAAATCTTAAAAGCTACAACCAGATGGTTTCATTTTTAGAATAAAAACTTTTCAGATTAGTTTTACAGTTATATCAAAAAATTACTGATTTGGTTATACTGTTAGAAACACCCATGTGATAATTATGAAATTATAGTGAGGTGAACTATTTCCAGTTTCATTTGAGCCACCAGAACTTGCATTTCTTTCTTGCAGTGTTTGCATTTTGCATACATGCCTGCCTTACCCATAGGTAGAGGAACTTGATTAAAATTTTCCCAAACTGGGTCTCTTTTACGGCCTGCTGCCATTATAGATTGTCTCCTCCTGATAAACCTCAGGCTATACACACAAAGATCTCAAGATATGTGGAGTATTCTGCTCAAAACGTTTCACTGTAATCTTTACTGCTTGCCCCTCCCTCCTCACATTTAGCACCCTGTGCAGATCTATTCCATTCCAAACAATCTTCTATTCATTGACCTTCTTGAAACTTAGCACTTACAAGGTAAGGGGTTGATTCTGTGTACATAGATTTGCAAAGGAACAATGGGATTACGGTCTTTTTCTCAACTCTGTATGTTTATTTTATAACATTTTTGATGTGAAAAAGAGGCACGTTATCTCTGCAGACACAAATTCACAGTTTTGAGAACTGCAAAACCAAGCATCTGTGATAATATCTTCTAGACCGAACTATTGCCCAAAATAATCTCACAGAAACCTCTGGAAGAACATCACATTGTGAATGAAAATAAGCACAGCCATGCTGGATCAAACCAAGGTTTAATCAAGTCCAGCAATCTGTTCACACAGGGGCCAACCAGGTGCCTCAAGATGACTGCAGCAGCCGTATCCTGCCTGTGTCCCACAGCACCTAATATAATAGGCATGGTCCTCCGATGCTGGAGAAAAGAGAATGGGTTAATGGAATTCATTTACCCAAAAAATTAAACATTGCATGAATATACAGTCTCATGCTACATCAGTGGTTCCTAAACTGCCCCCTTGGTTCCACAAACTCAACCCCAGCGCCCCCAAGGGTGTGAAGAAATGGGACTTGGAGGTTTTAAAATGCTAGAAGGGGCTCCAGGAAGAAAGTTTCTGGAGGTTCCAGGAAAAACGTCTTTGACCCAGGTTGACCTAGTCAGTGGGTAGACACAGAAAAGGATTAAAACTGCTGAGAGGGAGGAGAGCGGGAGACACCGAGGGAAGGCATCAGGGTTTGAGAGGGACGCTGGGTGGGGTGGGGGATCCTGACCCCCACTCCAGTGCGCAAGTCCTACAACGGTCAGGTGGTGGCAGCAGTTACCCGAAAGGAGAAAAAGGCAACCCCTTCCAGGAGAGGTTGAGAATCCCTGGGAGAGGGCAGGAGTGGAATAGGGCCTGAGAACCTGAGCAGGCCCGTTCCGCCACGCTGGGTTTGCATGATGCACTAAAGAAGATAATAACCATGCAATTTCAAAACAGTAACAATTAATTGCACATCTGTTCAAAATCAAATTAAAACTTTTTAGTTGAAATTTATTCAACAAAACTGATGAACTTGATCCAGCTCTTCAAAGTCTGGAAAAAAATTCTGATCGTTTCCACCAAACTTGCCAGCATGGTGCCATAGCTTGATCTATTGTAAATTAGTGAACAACACAGTTGAAGGGGCTCACCTCTAGCGCCCCCCCTGCTGCCCCCTTGCCTCTTAGTGCCCCCCCTAGATAATCCCACTGCTCCCCAGGGGGTGGTACTGCCCACTTTGGGAAGCACTGTGCTACATAATTTCATGATGACTAACCTGGATGGCCCAGGCTAGCCTGATCTCATCAGATCTCAAAAGCTAAGCAGGGTCAGCCCTAGTTAGTATTTGGATGGGAGACCGCCAAGGAAGACCAGGGTTTCTCTGCAGAGGAAGGCACTGGCAAACCACCTCTGTTAGTCTCTTGCCATGAAAACCCCAAAAGGGGTCGCCATAAGTCGGCTGCAACTTGAAGGCACTTTACACACACACAACCTTTGGACTATAATGTATCTTAAGTAGAGAACTATTTAAACTATCTTTAGATAAAATTTTTATTAGTAGTATTATTTAATCACTGGTTTTTATCCACCTTGCTACCTCCTACCTAGCTTTAATTATTTCTGTCTAGGAGGGCAAGAAACACCACACAAGTTTCTTAAAGATGGCAACACACACACACACAAAAACACTTAAGATGGAGCTAAACTAGGAAAGGAAGTCATAAATAATCGGTAAAAGAGAAGCTGCCATTCAAGAGTACATTTTTAACATAAGCATTTGAGCAGCACTTGAAGCATTTGAAGATCTGGGAAGCAAGTTAGGTAGAGCAGCTGTTATTCCCCATGCAAAGGGAAGCAACTCTCAGGGACGCATCACTAACCCGTCATTCATTCCATAACTTGGATCAATCCTGCCAGCTAACCAAGCGCTTGGGCTGCCCAAACGCCCTGATTGTATAAATTTAAAGCCTTGCATTTATTTTAAACATTTCAATTCATAACCCGCTCTTCACATGGCTTAAAGATTTTCCCACCCATTTAAACACACTCCCCCACCACCATGGTCGCAAATACATGTTTATTAAATGCAGAATTAGTATACCCCCGCTTCAATCCAGCTGATAAAAGAGTCAGCGTAAACAACAGAGTCCTTCAGCGTTGCCAGAACATTGGACGGTTTAGCAGAGCCCAGCTGTGCACATCAGTTTTGCTTTCAGATTAAGACCTCTGTTTACTCCCGTGAGCCACACAGCTAGGGAGCAGATGAATGCCACAGCACAAGTCTATGGTCACCCAGTGAGCAGAGGGGCTCACTACTGGGGACTCTAACTACTGGGGAGGGGCTGTGGGTCAGTGGCACAGCATCTGCTTGGCATGCAGAAGGTCCCAGGTTCAATCCCCGGCATCTCCAGTTAAAGGGACTAGGCAAGTAGGTGATGTGAAAGACCGCTACCTGATACCCTGGAGAGCTACTGCCCATCTGAGTAGAATCACAGAGTTGGAAGGGACCACCAGGGTCATCTAGTCCAACCCCCTGCCCAATGCAGGAAATTAACAACTACCTCCCCCCTACACACATCCCCAGTGACCCCAGTCCTCCCCCAACCATGCAGGATCCCACAATTTAGAATCAGAGTTGCAAGGGACCACCAGGTTCTTTGATAGACCAAGGGTCTGATTCAGTATAAGGCAGCTTCATGTGTGCTCATGTGAAGCTAGAGGATTCCGTACTCTTGCTTTTGAGCTTTAGCTCTTTCCGTATATGTAGCTGATGCATTGAGGGCAAGTGTGGGGTGCGCAGTATCAGGAACGTGCCAGCTGTGGCCGAATCTATGCATTCATCTGATCTTTAGAAAAGAAACTACACACCAAGCTTTTAGCAGAAAATCAGAGGAATGCACAGAAGCTGGGGTAGGAAGTATAATTTCCCCACCCTTCACATGTATTCACTGAATGCGTGAAAACCTGAGCCAGTGTGGTATAGTGGATACAGTGCAGGATTAGGCCTGAGGAAACCCAGATTCACTACACTTGTGCAACAGGGGATTCCCAACCAATGTATTTCCTTCACACACAGGACAACAGGAGGGGCTGAGTGATGCGAATCAGGCTGACCAGATATTAACTGCAGTCTTACCTTATGCAAAGCTAGCCCTGCCATGAAGGATTACTGTGTTTTTGTTTTGAGAGTATTCGCTAGATTGAGGAGTTCAGTAACAAATTACTGGATTAGCCTCAACATCACAAGTCTCCCTTTAATGCATGATGGAGAAACTATTAATTATTCCATATATTTCCATAAAGTAGATAAATATGAATGTCTAATATCTGTGCCCGATTCTTTTCCCAGTGAGTTTCCTTTCTCACTCCAAGGCTTAAAGAGCCCCTGAAATTGATCCACGTTCTTTGAGTCTTGGAAGAGAAACACTGTTTGTTAAGACCAGGATGACTAACTGCACAATCCTAAAGAGGTGGTGGTTAAGAAGTGTCCAGGAATGGTGCCACTGCTACCTCGTGAGTGGCTTCCCGGCCTGAAAAAGGAAGACAAAAAGGTAACTTTAACAAACCCATTAAATTCCTCCATAGGGTAATGGCGCCAGGTGAAGGGGACGTTCCTGGACCAAAAGGGCTTTGAGAGCTGACTAGTCAACTACGCGCCCCCACCCCGGAACACCCCCTGTGATACCGGCATGAGCCCTTGCACTGGGGAAACGCTGCCGTGAGGTTGCGCTGACCCCTGCGGCTTGCACTGCTCCCCAGACCCAGCATAAGTGGCCCCATGCTGGCATTAGTGCCAGTTTAGCCAGCGCAAGTGGCACTAACGCCAGCACTGGGGTCACATCAGCTCCGAAACTGGTCCCCCACCCCCGGTTAGGATTGGGCTGTATAAGAGACAAACTCATGGAAAACAGGTTCATCGTTGGCTGTTAGACATGATGACTAAATGTTCTAAAGGAAGCATATTTCTCAAAACCTGTTGTTGTTGGGGGTGACCATGGGGGGAGGCTCTGGCCTCTATTCCACAAGTCTGTTCCACCTTCAGGGGCATCTAGTTGACTGCTGCAGAAAACAAGATGCTAGACTAGGTAGACAGACCACAGAGTGGTTCCTACAGGGTGGCTTTTACAGCCCTCCCCAGAATTCCCAGCCCTGCCTTTGCTTCTCCTTTCCTCAGCTCCATGTTCCACCGGTCATGATTTCTTCAGATGACCCATTTTACTTGCGCTGTCCAGCTGGCCCTGCTTTGTTTAGCTACTCCATCTCCGAACGCTAGTACCCTAGACAGTGCACGACCCAATATATACGCTCACTTTCTCCTCCCCCCACCACCATTACTGACCCTTCCAACTTCACCTGGCCCACGAGCCGGTGTGAGGATTAATTCCAGCTCAACGCTTCGCTTAGAAGAAAACATCCTTGAACACTCCACCTACCGCTCAGAATGTTTGTGAGGATTCAGAGACATCACATCAGCTGAGCCAAGTGGTGCTCAAAGTTTTGTCTCCGCCATTCTCGCGCCACCATATTCTTTGGTGTGTCATGCAGTATCAATTGAGGGTTCTGTAACTCAACAGCAGGTACACCACACAGCACAGCCAGCTTCAGTCTTGCAGGCTCCGGATTATTAGATCAATTTTTTTTCTTTACACAGGACTGTCAAAAGACACCACAGGCACCCAGACAAGATTCTTCCCTACGTGCACGGGCATACGCCACCCAGAGTCAACCCAAACACTCTGTGAAAACAAATCCTGCTGTCAGCATGAATAATTCTCTATGCTCATGGTAAATTTTGTTTGCTCCATTTCGCTGTTCGAATTTCCCATCGTTCCTCTACAGAGATCAAGGCATTATGTATTATTTTTTAAAATATTTTGTTTGCTGTCAACTTACATCTGCCTTATGGTGACTCCTGGTAGGGCTTTCAAGGCAAGAGATGTTCAGAGGTGGTTTGCCAATGCCTGCCTCCACATCATGACCCTGGTATACCATGGAGGTCTCCCATCCAAATACTTGCCAGGGTCAACCCTGCTTAGCTTCTAAGATCTGACGAGAACAGGCTAGCCTGGGCTCTCCAGGTCAGGGCAATCACATATTAGGGTTGCCAATAACGCAGTAAAAAAGATGACTTGTCTCTTTAACACAGGTTTGATGGGTGGAAATGGGCAGAGGAAACTTTTCATGGCACAGAGGTAGGTAACATCACCTGGAAAGTAACATCCCCTTAAGCCTCTGTTAATGGAGAAGGACTTTTCACTTCAGATTGTTGCCAACCCTGTGTATGAAAACGTTCTCCTTTTATCCATACAGCCACCCTGGGAGGGAGGTTTAGCTGAGAGACAATGACTAGGCCATGGTCCCTTCCTATCCCCTCTACAGTGAATTTACAGCCACACGCCAGGGTCACCTTTCTTAACTCCCAGGAGCAACCAGGCTCCCCAAAGGTTTGTCCCTCTTGTGAGCATCCTTTGCCCTCCTATAATACACACCATACAAAAATTAAGGAGACATAGCTCTGCTCACCGGTTAACAATGAAATCAGACATGGCACAAGAAAAGGGAAGGGAAAAGAGAGACACAGCACAGTGGACGCTGATCGATGGAGAAAAAAAACATGAGGTTACAGACTGGAAAGCCAAATAGGGAACCATGCAGGCCTGCAAAATTGCAGGGGGCTTGGAGTGTGTGTGTGTGGGGTTGGGTCTGTCAAGCGTCAGTTTTTAGCCTTCCCCTTCTTTCCCCCTCCAAATTCCTTAAGAGAAAAACATTAGACAGGGGAGAAGAGAGAAAAACTCAGAAACACACACAATAATATTTTATCATCCTTTCTTTATAGATCTTCACACCTCTAGGAAGCGTCCTGGGGAAAAAAATGTTTGTACTAAATTAAAGGACAGGAAAGGCATCAACTGGATCATATTACCTTCAATAATCTCCAAATTATTTAAATTAACAGGCAGCTTTATGAAGTTTTAATGAAGCGTTGAGAGGTATACTCTACATCAAGAGACAAAGTGAGTAAGCTTTCACATCTTTGTTTTTTTTAAAAACGACTAATCTAGTAATTACTTAATATTAAGACACCAGCATCACTCAACTACCACTTCTTTCTTCTCCACCTCTTGGAAGTGGTTCAGTGGGCCAAAATTATCCTTCAAGAGTCCCAGGCAACCAGCACACACCATTAGCTGCTCCATTTCAATGTATAACACCCAGTCAATTCAGAGTTGTGTTGGTTGCAATTCTCTGCTGCAACTTCAGCAACTGATTCGGGGCAGTTTTGCAGCCATCGCAGAACTGTAGTGGTTGAAAGGGACATTTTCTTTTGTTTCAGCAAGTTGGCCGTAACGATCTGAAAGAACTCAGGAGGGTCGAGCTGGGCCCCAAATCGAGTTGGACGCAGAACCGCCTAAATTCTTGCCTGCGCTTGGCCTTTCATCTATCAAAGCCGGTAAGTATCATCCACTCTGACAGGCAGCAGCTCTCCAGGTCTCCGGCAGAGGTCTCTCCCTTCACCTACTTCACAACCCCTTTAACTGGAGATGCCGGGGATTGATCTTGGGACCTTCTGCGTACAAAGCTGAGGCTCAGCCTCCAAGCCATAGCCTCTCCCCACGAGACAGTCAGCATCCGTATGGAAGGGGCCCTGAGGATAGCCACTGCTCCTTGGCAAATGGGGGAAAAAATGCCTGCAAATTTCTTAATTCTATAGAAGCAGGCAAAAAAAAAAAAACCCTGTGCAGCTTGTGAGTCCCATGCTGGTCTTTATCCATTCACACTGCAGAAGCACAGAATCGAGACATCCTGACAATAACTCAAGACAAGTTTCTGTGCTCCAAGGCTGTGGGGGGAAAAAAGCTTGAAAGCATGGAGACAATACCTCATGAGATTTCAGAAACCAGTGGACAACTAAGACGTTTCAATAATCATGGGGTAGGATTTCTGGGCCCTCAATAGCCTGGTGCTATAAACCAGGGGTGAGGAACCTTTTTTCTGCCAAGGGCCATTTGGATATGTATAACATCATTTGCGGGCCATACAAAAGTATCAACTTAAAAATTAGCCTGCTATATTTGGTCAAACATTCAGCCAAGCGGCATGACCGGAGACAGCTCCGAGTATCTGCCATGTAGAGCGACTCGCTTTTGAGCTCTGCCTTTCCCAGCTGGATCCAAGAGATTCAGGCAGGGCAGCAAACACAAGACACAGTTTGTTGGGCGGTCCTAGCAGCTCCATAGCTAACGACTCTTCTTCAAAAGGGGGAAAAGGTTCCCTTTCTCAGCAAGACAAACTCACATCCTCCTTGAATAGAGGCTATTCCTGTCCGCGGGAGGGGGCGGATCGCCAGTCTTAGATCCTTCTGCGCTAGAGATCTGCCAGGACCCACAAAGGGCCAGACCAAATGATTTCGCGGGCCTTATACGGCCCCCGGGCCTGACGTTCCCCACCCCTGCTATAAACCTTCAATTCGTGACTGGAGAGAGAAATTATGGATGTATATGAGGATGGCCAAATTAACCGAATTCCTACATGGAAAAAGATATGGAAGAATTTTAAAAAACTTGGGCAAAGGCCATCACATATTGGGATAAACTGGCAAAAATGGATTTTACTACTCTAATTAGTGAGTTATAGAAACTAGTCTTAATATCTTTATAATTTACTGTAAATAGATATTTTTAAAACTGTTCAGGCAGTTCTTCGGAAGTCGGGTGATGGGTCACATTTTTAAGGTGGGTGGAGGGTCGAAGGGGTATCTTTTCGGTCTTTATAACTTTGTAACTACGAACGTATTAATAGGTATATACAGATACTCTTTTGCATTTTTTTTGTTATTTTCTTTTTATATTATTTTTATTGCATTTTTTGTTTTTTTGCTTTAGGTTATAAAAATTTATATATATAAAAAATAGCCTGCTGCTGCTCTTGAATAATAGCAAAATAAGCTACCCCAAATGTAGTAATACGTGCTTAGTTTTGCATGCAAATTGTCAAAAATAGTTGGGTTTCCTTATACTGAATTTGGGCTACCTGACTAGTTAGAGCAGCCTTCCCCTCCCCTGAAAAAATATATATCCATTTTTATCCCAAAAACTAATCTCTTTGCTGGGTTTGTAATCTCCCTCAACAGGCAGTCAGCATCTAAGAGTTACGGGTACCTCTTCTCACTCAACTGCTGGCTACCCGCTGCCTTTCTGAACCAGTTCCCATGGTAACAGGGCCTGACAGAAGGAAATCGGGATGACTTAAAATCTTTACCCTATTTCTCATATTTTTATCTTTATTCCATTCACATGGTAACAAGGAGTAAAACAGCAGACGGAAAGACTGGTATTATTTCCCCCCCAAAATTAAAGTTCTATTATAAGGTATTAAAAGTTTGTGGCCCTAACCTAAATTTACATAGGTTGGAGGGGGGGAAGAGAGAAGGTAACAGGAGTTTTTAACAGAAGATTAAGTTTGCACTCAAGCATTAACGTTTAAAAAGTGATATTATGATGGTCTCACCCCCTTCCAAAATTTAACAGCTGAAAATAGGGTTGCCAACCTCCAGGTGGGCTTGGAGATCCCCCAGAATTACAACTGATCTCCAGACAACAGAGATCCGTCTCCTTGGAGAAAATGACTGTTGGAGGGGAGTAGACTCCGTGTAGGGTTGCCAGGCCCCTCTTCGCCACCAGCGGGAGGTTTTTGGGACGGAGCCTGAGGAAGGCAGGGTTTGGGGAGGGGAGGGACTTCAATGCCATAGAGTCCAATTGCCAAAGCGGCCATTTTCTCCAGGGGGACTGATCTCTATCGGCTGGAGATTAGTTGTAATAGCAGGAGATCTCCAGCTATTACCTGGAGGTTGGCAACCCTAACCCCATGGCATTAAACCTTGCTGAGGTCTCTCCACCCCAAACCCTGCCGTCTCGAGGCTTTACCCCCAAATCTCCTAGGAATCGCCCAACCTGGAGTTAGCAACTCTAGCTGAAACAGGGAATGTTTTTCATGCTGAAGTCTCCGTTCCCTACCAATACACTCTGCTGGGGCTCTAGTTGATCACTTGGGAACGCCTGCCGCTCAGAAGGGTGTTTGTTGTGTATTCATTTGCACCCAAACCTTTCTCCCCAAAGGGGACCCAGAGGGCTTACGCCGTTCTCCTCTCCTCCATTTTATCCTCCCAACAACCCTGCGAGGTAAGTTAGCCTGAGACTGTCCCGAGGTCACCGAACAAGCTTCTGTGGCAGAGTGGGGTCGCGAAACTGGGCCTCCCATTTCCTAGCATGGCCTCAAAATATATTAATGAAAACATATTTAGTATAGGTTACCAATAAGTTGAAAAATACAGATCGGTAGCTGCAGTGCGTGAAGTGGCAGGTTGTGCCACGTGTGGTATTCAGGGGCGGATCTACTATGAAACTAACGGAGCTCAAGCTTCATGGCCCCTAATCCCGGAGGGGACCCAAAGCAACTCTTTTTTTTAAAATGAGTGAATTTTTCAACAAAATGGATGAAGTTTTTTAAAGTGTTTGTTATTAAAATAAGGCTATTTTAGTGATAGAATCAAAAGCCAATGGGTGAAGTTCTTAATATTGACCTTAGAATATGCTCTAATGCCCACTTCATATGGCCTCAAAATGTCCCTGTAATTGGTCAAATTTCCAAATTTTCTCAGGGGGCCCGAACCCCCAACTGTATGGGCTCACTGAGATGGCCAGAATCTATTCACCAATTCATAGCCTACGTTTTGACAATTGAATCCTCTAATTCTTCAGTGCATGGCTTAATAGTTCTATAGCTCAGTTTTTAGGCAAGAGCCAATCAGAACCATAAAAAGACATCTGAATTCTTAATTCAGGCTGCACTCATCTCACTTGTGCATTTTAACACCAAAAATCAGATTTTCACCTCTTTATCCTAACGAGACCCTTCTGATGACCTTCTACCTCTCTATTAGAGAATGAATCAGTACATCTGCCATAGAACAACCCCATTGAAGAGGATAACAGCGGTTACTAGGGTTGCCAGGTCCCTCTCAGCTACCAGCAGGAGGTTTTTGGGGTGGAGCCTGAGGAGGGTGGAGTTTGGGGAGGGGCTTCAATGCCATAGAGTCCATTTGCCAAAGCGGCCATTTTCTCCAGGTGAACTGATCTCTATCAGCTGGAGATCAGTTGTAATAGCAGGAGATCTCCAGTTAGTACCTGGAGGCTGGCAACCCTAGTGGTTACCCAGACCTTGTTGCTGGTGGGAAGGGGCTCACTGTATGGCCCATTTTCAAGGACTCCGCCCCACCGCCCTGTTCTCTGCCATTTGGGCCTCGAGGTCCTTGCAAGGGCAGCAAGGCCCTTTGGACCTTGTTGGATGTTGCCCTATTGTTGCTGGTTGCGAAGGGGCCCCCATAACCGTTCAAGCTTCAGGGTCCCAAAAATGTAGGCCGGCCATTGGTGGTATTCGCTATCATGTGGGGTAGAGACAAGTTGAAGCATGCCTTGACTTGGCTACTGTCAGCGCGGATTTCTCCATGAGAGCTGTCAATGCTTGCTTGGTCCCAATCCAGCACAAGTCACTTATGAACCCCCATGTGCAGCATTTTCATATACAAGTCTTGAATCAGAAAGAGATCTGTATGCTCCAGCCTGCTCCCATGTGAGGATAACCTCACTGGACGTATTATGCAAAAAAGGTACTTCATATGTCTATAAATTTCCATAATGAAACTGAATCTGCTGTTGACAAAACAAAACCCCAGAATTAAGTTCATTGACATTTAGTTTTTCACTGTTTAAACTGTGGGAAAGGAGGCATACAAATCATTCAGCATTGGTTGATCAGTCTCATCACTGAATTACTTCCATGAGAAATAAGATCCAATTAGCCAGCCACAAACTAATTTCTTCCCTCTACATTAGGCACAATCCATCCAGAGTTGAGAACACTGAAATCCAGTTGGTTTCCACAGGAGAGATTAAGGTGACTGGCTACTAGCACCACTGAAATCTCTAAGATACAAAAGTGATCAATTTCAGCTAGATAATGTGTGTATTATATGCCATCAAGCTGCTTCTGACTTTTGACAACCATATGAATTAATGACCTCCAAAATGTCCTATCGTTAACACCCTTGCTCAGGTCTTACAAACTGAGGGTCATGGCTTCCTTCTCAGAGTCAATTCATCTCATGTTGGGTCTTCCTCTTTTCCTGCTACCTTCAACTTTTCCTAGTGTCATTGCCTTTTCCAGTGACTCTTGTTCTCACAATGTAACAAAAGTACGATAGCTACAGTTTAGTCATTTTAGCTTCTAGGGAGAGTTTGATTGGTCTAGAGCCTGCTTATAATAATAACCCAATTATAATAAACTTCTGTTGTAAATACTCTGCACAGTATTGTGTTGCTTACCTTGTTTTTCTTTCAAGAAGTTCAGAGATAGTTTTCATTGTCTCCCCTCCAACCACTCTGTGAAAGAGATTAGGCTGAGGGAGACTGGCTGGCCAAAGGCCACCCAGCAAGGTTCAGGGCAGTGTGTGTGTTAAGTGGTGTCAAATCACCACTGACTCATGGCAACTCTATGAATCAATATCCTCCAAAACGTCCTATTGCCAACAGCCCTGCTCAGGTCTTGCAAACTCAGGCTGTGGCTTCCTTTATAGAGTCAATCCATCTCATGTTGGGTCCTCCTCTTTTCCTGCTACCTTCAACTTTTCCTAGCATTATTGTCTTTTCCAGTGAGTCTTGTCTTCTCTTAATGTGACCAAAGTACAATAGCCTAAGATTAGTCATTTTGTCTTCTAGAGACAGTTCAAGCTTGATTTGATCGAGAACCCACGTATTTGTCTTTTTGGTGGTCCACGGTAGAGTGGGGTTTAAACCTGGGATTTCCAGAGGTCTGGAGTCTGCTACCCTAACCACTATACTGTCTCTTGACGTTCCAACTTAATTCCCTATTCCACTCTGGGTTGATAACTTCTATTCAGAGGGGAGATTCATCCCCCAAGTTTTGATTTAGGTGTAGCACAGACAGATTTTCACTAGCAACACCCAATGCCTACTTCCCCTCTACACACACACCCCTCAGTTTTCACTAATAATTTTGGGGTCTTGGACAGTGTGTCTGTAAGAAATGATGAAGTAGAAGAAGAGCTGGTTTTAATATGCTGACTTTCTATACCACTTAAGGAAGAATCAAAATGGCTTACAATCACCTTCCCTTCCCCTCCCCACAACAGACACCCTGTGAGGTAGGTGGGGCTGAGAGAGCTCTAAGAAAGCTGTGACTAGCCCAAGGTCACCCAGCTCCATGTGTAGGAGTGGGGAAACCAACCCGGTTCACCAGATCAGAGTACACCGCTCTTAACCACTACACCACACTGACTTCATACCTAGCGGAGGAGAACTTTAAATTTTGCAAGCACCACACACATTTCAGACTACAAAGAATTGGGAGACAGCATTAAGATTTAAGTCAGTACAGAAATATGAGCATACTTTTCACTTTCATCCCAGAATAAGAACCAGGTTGTACTTGTTGCATGTTTTTCTCTAACAAACTTGGGGGGGGGGGAGAGAGAAGAGAGTAGACGTCTGTGTTCCCAGGAAACAAGACAGAGCAATGAAGTTTCAAGCAGCTGAGGCTGGAATCCTGATCCTAACTTTTATTTAGAAGGCAGATCCACTGAAATCCACAATTGATTCCATAGGCCCAGAACCACCACCTTACAACCTTTGCTACAAAAAAGGAGCCGATAAAAATTTAGTGCAAGAGCCATTTAATTCCACAAGGTACACATGAAGCTGCCTTATACTGAATCAGTCCATCAGGGTCAGTATTGCCTACTCAGACTGGCAGCGGCTCTCCAGGGTCCCAGACTGAGGTCTTTCACATCACCTACTCCCTGGTCATTTTATCAGGAGATGCCAGGGATTGAACCTGGGACCTTCTCCATGCCAAGGTATCACGCATCCAGGCACTCCAAGAGCATTACAGAGGCTCAGCAACTGAGCATGGTGGAAATTCACCATCATAGACTGCACGTTGCATGAGTAAGAGGAGTGTGAACTGGAAAGGGGAAGAGAAAAACGCTAGTGAGATTCGAAAGAGGGATGTGAAGATGTGGTGCCTTGGCTGGAGTCTGAGCGGCAGGTGGTGCTGTGGGATGAGGACCCAGGAGATCTGAGTTCCAAATCTTGCTCAGCCATGACATTCACCTGTCCATCCTGGCCCTGTCACTTTCTTTCAGCTTAACCCTCCTCACAGGACTGCTGTGACCATAAAACACAGGAGGAAAGAGACATGCATGCCACTCTGTGCTCCTTAGAGGAAGCATGGGATAAAAATGAGTTAGGCTGCATGCTGACATTAGACCTGTTTATCTATCACCTAGTATTTGCACAGAGTTTTCCCTAAGAAGCTCCAAATAGCTTCGCATACAACCCTTCAAAGTAGGCCGGTATCCTTTTACACACGAACGCATGAAGCTGCCTTATACTGAATCAGACCCTTGGTCCATCAAAGTCAGTATCGTCTACTCAGACCGGCAGTGGCTCTCCAGTGTCTCAGGTGATGTGAAAGACCTCTGCCTATTTACGTGGTTCCTTTAACTGGAGATGCTGGGGATTGAACCTGGGACTTTCTACATGCCAAGCAGATGCTCTACTACTGAGCCACAGCCCCTCCCCATATACATACAGGCCGAAGCTGGGAAACCAGCATTGTTCGTATGTCAGCTAACACAACAGCCCACAGAGCCCAGCCTGCCAATGCATAATCCCAGAGAAATGCCAGAGCACATGGAATGAGCCAGCTATGCAGAAAATGACAGGCCATCAGGAAACTGACTACAAATAGGATACGAACACGGGATGCAGCGGCAGCGTTTCAGATGCCCCCCACAGGATTGGAGGGTAAGGAGAACATGCAAAGTGAGCGCATATGCCTCTTCTGCAGTGCTAACCCAGAAGCCAGATTGGAGATGTGTTGTGAGATATTGTGCACTCATTTCATTACATAACTCCTTACTGTCAAATATACATATATATAATAACTCAAAACATTTTGTCCTCTTAATCTACTTCAGAAGGGCAGTCAGTCATTTCTCCTCAATTAAAATCCATACCCAAAATAGATTTTTCTTTCCAGATGAGCCAGAAGCCATTATATTACAGCTTCACAGCCAACTGTATCCACTGTTATACAACTACAGCCTCAAAAGGGGGGGGACACACAGACAAACACACCACAAATCACATTTCTTATCATTTGAATATCTAAGAATTATATGCCACTAAGCAGAGGAATGGTGATGTTTCTTAACTTCTGTGGATTGAGGGGGGGGAAGATAACTGTTAGAATTGGTCCACAGGTGAATCACATATTAGAACTTGGAGAAGGTTCAGCCTCCACACACACCCCAAGGAAGGATGTAAAAAAAATTGTGTCCGTAGCCTTAAGCGAAGAAACAACAGCAGAGGCAGGAAATGAAGCAAATAGAGGCTGCTACAAATTGGCTAAAAGCATCTTGGGACTGCCAGTCTCTCTCGGCATCTGGTGTGGAGTGATGGATCTACAGCGCTGCAGGGGTGCCGCTTTGCTGCTACCAATGCTCTATTTGTGCATTTATAAGTAAACCAAATATTGAACACACACAATGCCAAAGATCTCCCCCAAAAGGGAACCACCCCTGGAAACACTAAAACAGGAAGTACTCTGCGTTAGAAGGAGAAGAAGAGTTGGTTTTTATACCCTGCTTTTTCCTCTACCTTTAAGGAGTTCTCAAAGCAGCTTACAGTCACCTTTCCTTCCCCTCCCCACAACAGGTACCTTGGGAGGTAGGTGGGGCTGAGAGAGTTCTGAGAGAACGGTGACTGGCCCAAGGTCACCCAGCAGGCTTCATGTGGAGGAGTGGGGAATCAAACCCGGTTTTCCAGATTCGAGTCCGCCGCTCTTAACCACTACACCACGCTTAGCTTGGTAGGTTAAGGCTCAAATGCTGAGCACTTTAGCTTGAAGTACAGATGACATTAAAAAGGATTCACATCTCCCGGGAAAAGGTAAAAGAGGATGTCAGCAGGGCTACAATGCAAAATCATTTCTCACACACCTATACATTAACCTGGAAGAAGTTGGCCAACCCCCCCTCCCAAATTCTTAACAAGTTATGGACCAGATGTGTATTCCATGTCCGTGTTAATTAATTCAGCAGCAGAACTTCTATAATTTGACAGTGTCAAGAAAGATTTAATCAAGTTTACTCATACAACACTTACACACACACATGCATACATACAGAAGAGACGGACGGGAGAGATTTTTCCTTACGTGCTACATATTCCCACATGAACGCATATCTGGCACCTGAATCCTAAACATATTACTCACACCCAAGCTTCACCAGTATCAGTCGCAACTTCACATCTGTCTCTAGGAGACTGGAATACCAATCAGTATGGGGTTTGCTTTCTCTTCACTTGATCAATCTATAGAGTGCAAATTGAACAATAAAGAAGAACAGCCGCACCTGGAAGGGGAAAAAAGAAACTTGGGGAACATTCATTCCTCTCCACTGGATCGCCACCTCTCTCACTATTAATATTCCTTCCCAGTTAGAATCCATAAGCTTTTCTTTCTTGCCAACACCGGAATTACGAGGGCCAATATGAAATCGATTGTGTGCTAGGTCTGTTAAGCTTGGTAATTAATAACCAGGAGAATGCAAACACAAAAGCAAGGTTCAGAGTTGTTTCTACAAACATATTCCTAAACAAAACAGGCACAGTTGATGCGTCTTCAGAGCAACGTTATCAGCTAGACTTTTATTTTTTTATTTTTTGCACTGCAGTTCATCTGTTTTGACGATTAAAGAGACAGAAGATCTCCAAACAGGCAAGATAGATTTTTGGCACTTTTGATCCACTGCAAGCATAACACCGAAATATGACTCAAATTCTATTCCATGTCTGAGCAAAAAGCACTGTAGTCAAAATCAGAAGTAATTTCTGTCGCAGAACGGAACCCTTAAAGTGTACATATTCCCCTCTACAGATAATATACCAACAGATTGGTACGTTCACGAACTCTCTTTCTAACTTTCTAACACCATAATGAATTATGAATACTGGTCATTCTCATTTCAAATAATGAGTTCAATGGACCACTTTCCACACAGAGATCAGATAGCTTGAAAAGAGAAACAGTACCTAGTGGATTGATGGATTGTACTTAGCAAGAATTTAGTGAAAATGACAAGATAGTAGGCTACGAGGGGAAAATATTCAGACCTTAACACGCTTAGAAAGCAGTAGCTGAAAGAAGAAGAAACAGAGGGGTCACCTAATGATCCAGAAGCTACCCCCATATTCACCTTTGCTGGAACTCTACAAAGGCCCTGGATCTCAATCAAACACACCTCGAAGCAAGGGCTGGTTTTTAAGCATCTCTCTTAACTGTCAGCAAAGCGTGCAAGCGCACACAGATACTCAAGTCCAGCCCAAGCCCCTCAGTGATAATCTTAAAGGTGGGTCAGAAAAAGCATCCTGCATTTCTGCCCGTTCAAACTACACCGAAGGCTTGATTCTGCAACACTTTTTGTAATGAAGGGCTAAGGAAAACCAACCAGCCCTTAGAAAATATTAAATGTTCTATCTGAGAGCGTTCGTAGTTCAGCTCTCATCTGTTCACTTGTTATGCAGGCAAGCAGTTCACCCACCACCTCACTCACAATGCAAGCATAAAAATAACTACCCTACAGAGTTGTCGTACACTGTACCGAGTGGGGAAAAACAAGACACGCTCAAAAAGCATTATCTAAAAATGTGAGTGCTGTCGCCATCATAACCTTAACACCCTCAAGCAAGCAAGCAACCAACCTGGGCCCGGAGAACACGTTTTTAGAGGGTGAGAGCACCCAAGACTGGAGGAAAATAAATGAGAAAGAGAGCGCACAGCGCCTGACGCGCTTGTTACAGTAACAGAAGGACAACACAGCAACTGTGAGCAAAGGAGACCCCCTATAGGCAAAATAAATGTGTCTATCTCCAGTTTAGAGCTTACTAAACAAGCATGAACCTCTCTTTGACAGAAGCGCTATGTGCAGAGAGAACCCAACGCCATAAATACTGCGACGTACAGATCGGGGCACAAAAAAACCCTGACAGTCTGATAAACCTCAGTCCAATGTTGTGCCTTCCTTTGCAAAACGCGTCCGAGCATCTCAACGTCCACCGCAGCCGGCCAAACTGTCCCAAGCTGTGCAAGCGTGTGTGAACGGAGGGCAGCCCTGGCAGGTATCTAAAGAGCAGGTAACTCCCGCGTTCAAACAAAAGCTGTGGCCGAGAAGGCTCAGGAGAGCCTCCACCACAACCATGGGATGGAGCCAGCTCTGGCTCCGAAGAGCACAGGCTGGGATGAAGGATGCGCCTCTAAGGAGCCGCTGGAGACCCGTTTCCAGACAGAGCCATTTCCAAGGGGCCGCCCGGGTGCGTTTGGGCTGCCCCAGCCTAGCCGGGCTGCCTCATGCCCACCTGCCACCCCCCGCACACTGGTCCAGGCGCGCCAGGGACGCGGGCAAGGGCGTTGGGCGCGCGGGGGGGGGGGAGCCGGCGTGCCAGGCTGGGTGCATGCACGGCGGGCGGGCGGGTGGGCGCGCGCCCCGGGAGGCACACCGAGCCCAGCGCGTCTCTGGCCAGGATGCCCGCGCAGGAAAGGTGCCAGGGCGGAGGCGGCCGAGCGTCCTTCGGGGGACATCTGGCCGAGGGGGAAGGTGCCTGGAGCCCGGTCCCTCGCACGCCTATCCCAGGAGGGGCCACCAAGGGCCAGGCGGCTCGGCCGGGGAGGAGGAGGAGGAGGAGGAGGAGGAGGAGGAGGAGGAGGAGGAGGAGGAGGAGGAGGAAGGTGGGGGGGCTTGCCCCCCCACCTTCCTCCTCCTCCTCCTCCTCCTCCTCCTCCTCCTCCTCCTCCTCCTCCTCCCCGGCAGCCCAACTCTTCTTACCTGCCCGGCGAGGAGAAGTTTCAGCAGCTGCTCCGGCGCGTCTCGCCCGGCCAGCCATCGCGCCCGGCTGCTGCTGCTGGCGGCGCCGCCGCTGCCCTCGCCCTGCCTGCCCGCCTCCCCCCGGCGCGGCGGCGGCGTCTATAAATCCACATCGCCCAGGAGGAGGAGGAGGAGGCGGCGGCTCCTCGCCTGCATCCCTCCGCCGCGGAGAGGAGAGGAGAGGGGCCGGCGGCCGGGCAGCAGGGAGAAGGGGACGGCGAGCGCGCCGCACCACCAGCAGCCGCTCGCTCGGCTCGGCTACACTGGCGGCAGCCCAGCCGCTTTGGCTCCTCGGCTGCTAATGAGCATGCCCGGGAGAGGAGGAGGAGGAGGAGGAGAGGAGGAGGAGGAGGAGGAGGGCATGCGCGCCGCCGCCCGCGCCGCCGCGCCTTCACCTGCTGCCAGGCGCTGCGCAGGTGGCGGCGGAGAGGCGAGGAGGGCGGCGGGGCCGGACGGACGGACGGCCGGCCGGCCAGCAAGCAGACAGGGAGCCTCCCCGTTTGGGGCGGGGGGAGGGCGGCGCCTTTCCCCGCGGGGAGGCCAAGGGCGAGGCGGGGCGGCCCCACGCCGCCTGCCCCCCTCTGGCGCAGCCCTCGCCCAGGTGCAACAGGTGGGGCCCGGCGGGAAGGGGGCAGGGCCAGAGCGCCCCGCCGGGGTGGGGTGGGGTGGGGTGGGCTGCCTGGCGCCGGCCGGGGGGCTCCGCGGCCAACGCGGGGCTCCTCCTGGGCAGCGCCGCGCGGGTCCCGGCCGGAGACCCGGGAAGGAGTGGCCGCGCAAGGAAGGCGGGACCTGGTCACTCCCTTCCCATCCAAATATTGGGGGGGGGAGGTCTCCCCCCGGCCTCCTCCTGGCCTTTCCATTTCGCGACCGCTCTTTTTTATTGGCAGCCCCAAATCGGCTCCCGGAGGAGCCTAGAGTCGTTAAACACGATTCCTGCTATTCCTTGAAATACGATCACGGAGGCGTGCGGGGAGAGTTTGCCCATGGGTTTGGTTTTTGTCAACATAATAATACATCGCATTCACAAAATGTCTCTTTCGTTTCGATCTGCTTTTCCAAAAGATCAAGGGCTGGCATGCCCCCTCTGAAATAGCCCCCCCCCCCATTTCTTTATTCAAACTGTTGGATACAAAATGGGAAATCGCCTGCCCGTCGGGCATTCCTTTCTGCTGTTCTTCCCCGTCGCATGTGTTGAGTTGGGGGGGGGGGGGGGGAGAGAAATGGAGGGACGCAGCAAGAAGAAAGAAAGATACTCACATCCTTGGGCAGATGGTACACAGCGCAGTCCTCCCCAAAGAGTTACACCCTTCTAAATCCACTGAAGTCAATAGGGTTGCGGGGCTGTAAGCCCTAACTCTGCGGGGCTGTCTCCCAGATTTAGCATTCGCCTACATCTGCTCACCCCGCCCCCAGTCCCGCTAAGCACTTTGGAAAATCCAAAATTCTTAGATAATCTAGTAGGGAGGGAGAAGTGGAGTACATGCAAGCCTGCCTGCATAATTGTGTGTGTGTGTATGGAAAGGGTTGTTGTAGAACGGCGTCTTTTTTTTTCCTTGTCTTTTTTAAGAGCAGGGAAGATACTACCCCAAGTCTGTCTCTTTACAAGGGAGAAATATTTGCGCTGTGTGTTATTAATATAGGGGGATGGTAGTTGGGGATTTTGGTTCGCAGCAATTTGTTTTACAAAAAGGAACAAGATTGTCCTGACCTGGATGGCCCAGGCTAGCCCTATCTCATCAGATCTTGGAAGCTAAGCAGGGGCAGCCCTGGTTAGTATTTGGATGGGAGATCTCCAAGGAAGTCCAGGATCGCTATGCAGAGGCAGGCAATGGCAAAACCACCTCTGTTAGTCTCTTTTCTTGAAAACCCTGTGGGGTCACTATAAGTCAACTGTGACTTGAGGGCACTTTACACACACTTCCATTATTCATGGAAGGCTTTGCATTGGATTTGTCACTCTATAGATGTACATTTTCTCTATAGATGCACATCTGAATTCTCAAAACTCTGCATGGCGGCTTATTGTTGAGTTTTGAGAATATGGATGGGGGAAAAGTGCATCTAAAGAGTGGCAAATCCAATGCAAAACCTTCCATGAATAAATGCTCACACACACAACAAGATTACCCTTCCTGTCTTCTGCCAAGTCCCAGACATGTAGCTGGCACTTCCTTGCCACCCAACTTTCACTGCTGGCTGACGGTTGGGTAGCATCTCTCTTGGTGCCAAGCGGGGCCCAGGGGCTGCCTGTTGCTGACCTTTACTGCCACAATGCCCAGGCACGTGATGAAAATCAGAGGACAGTAAAGAGGAACTAAACATACAGTCCCCATTACAGGGTTAGCATGTGTGCCACTTTATGGAGAATAACACTTCCAGCTAGGAGCCCCGTGGCGCAGAGTGGTAAGCTGCAGTACTGCAGTCAAAAGCTTTGCTCACGACCTGAGTTCGATCCCAAAGGAAGTCGGTTTCAGGTGGCCGGCTCAAGGTTGACTCAGCCTTCCATCCTTCCGAGGTCGGTAAAATGAGGAACCAGCTTGCTGGGGGTAAAGGGAAGATGACTGGGGAAGGCACTGGCAAACCACCCCACAAACAAAGTCTGCCTTGGAAACGTCAGGATGTGACGTCATCCCATGGGTCAGGAATGACCCGGTGCTTGCACAGGGGACCTTTACCTTTTACCTAACACTTCCAGCTGCATGTACATAATTTCACAGGATGCAACGTTTAAAGAAATGTAAACTGAATTGGAAACTTTTACGCCTGAATTGTAATAGTGGTTCTTAACATTTTTAAAAATCTGCCTTATATTATGTTTTGTGAGGGAAGGTGGCATGATCTCATCAGATCTCAGCACTAAGACCTCCAAGGAAGACTCTGCAGAGGAAAGCAATGGCAAACCACCTCTGTTTCTCACTTGTGTTGAAAGCCCATTGCTGGGGTCGCAATAAGTCAGCTGCGACTTGATGGTACTTTATACACACATATTATGTTTTACTAGCAAAATCTTGCAAGGTTTTAGGGATAGAATTGGTCCATCCTTCAGTCCCGTTCTCCTGTGTCACCTGCTCCTCCCCTACCAAGGCCACTGCTAAGAGAGGAAGGGGCACGACCACATCTTCCCAAGCTTGACTACCTGACCTCACAATTGTACATGCCTTCCTCGTGAACATGGGTTGAAATGCTTCCCTATTGCCTCTGCCCCTGGGCTGAGAGGTCTTCTTCAACTAAGACAGATGTAAGATTGGTAGATGCGCACAGCTCAGGAAATTTCCCACCTGAACTACGGAACTCTCTGCCCCAGGAGGCTTTCTGTTACTGTTTGATGTCTGTAGCGCTTGCTTTCTTCCTCTTTCTATTGTTTTGTATCTTTTGATGCTACTATTGTTGGATTTATTTGCATTTTTATTACTTCATTGTATTTATTAAGATGCATCGGTAAGTTGTTATAGGGGTTGGACCCATGTTTGGGTGCAAGGTATACAACACAAAGACAGGTTCTACAGACCCCCAAATTAATAGTGTCAACTGAGCCTACCCCTCCTTCCTTCCCCTGACCCTGTTCCTTCCCATACCTTGCAGCCTAAATGCATTCACTGTATGGATGCACCCTTATTGCACCTGAGGAAGTATAAACATGAACACATGAAGCTGTCTTATACTGAATCAGACCCTTGGTCCATCCAAGTCAGTATTGTCTATTCAGACCGGCAGCAGCTCTCCAGGGTCTCAGGAAGAGGTCTTTCACATCACCTACTTGCCTAGTCCCTTTAACTGCAGATGCCGGGGATTGAACCTGGGACCTTCTGCATGCCAAGCCCCCTCCCCCTGCCCTCGGCCCTTTCCCTATTGATGTATGAAACCTGATGCTGGAATACATTTTGTTAGTCTCTGCAGTACCAGTGGACTCCTGTTACACTGAACTCACAGGAGTCATAGGCAGGGAAGTCAGGATCATGTTTCCCTTCCCCTGCCCTTGCCTTATGGAGGGGAGGAAGCATTGCTTCCCCCCTGCATGGGATCCCCGTTGGTGGTCAGAGGAACTCAGGCAGCCCAATCCTGAGGTGGGGAAGCCACGCCACAGCCGGCACAGCGACGGTGCAGCTGAGCTGCCTCCTAGGCAGCTTGCTGCGCTGCAGCCAGCACAGTGATGGGGATGTCCCCCCAACCCCTGTAGACCAGGAACACTGGCCTGTGCCTATGTTTTCGCCAGTGCAATGTTGTGCCATCAAATGTGGGAGTTCCTTTGCCAAAAGGGCTCAGGGAGCCAACTAATGCCAGGCCCAACCTGGGGACACCCCCTTTGGTGCTGGTGTGGGCCCCTGCGCTGGAGCGTGTCTGGGCGGTGCAGCCGCACTAGCGCCCATGTGTTGTGTTGCCGTGCAGCCCTCTTGTCCTGGTGTAAGTGCCTCGGAGCCAGCATACAGTCCCCTTACGCCAGCGTTAAGTGGCAGTTACGCTGCTGCTGGGGTCATGACGCTTCCAGAGCGGTTTCGCACCCCCCCCCCCGTCCCTGCAGTGTTGTTAAATAGAGTACATTATTTCACATGCCTGCCATTCATTTGTATGGGATAAAAGTAGAACCTGGGGTGATTCCAGTATCTGGAGTGAGAAGCAGTTCTCCCCCCCCCCCCACAGCTGCTGTGTCCCAGATCACAATTATTATTTTTATTCCAAAAATGTATATGTTGCCTCTTTAGAACCCACTTCAGAGTCTATAAAATTTATATTAAAAAACAGCAGCATAAAAGTTATCAATCATAAATAAATAATTAAAACAAGATAGAATATTAAAAAGACACCAAAAAAAACCTTTTAAATTCATAACAACCTGAACTTTTAAATGGGATAAACTCATTAAATAAAACCAGTCAAAATATTTTTAATATATGATTGTTTTTTTAGATTTCTACCCTGCGTTTTTGTAGCAGGGTACCCCAAGTTAGTGTATATGGTGAGTACACTCCATTGTATCCTCACAACAACCCGGCAAGGTGAAGTAGGAAGAAAAGTAGTTATTGGCTTAAGTTGACAATGAGCTTTTTGACTGTCAGTGCAATCCTAAGGAGAATTACTCCAGTCTAAGACCACTGCTGTCTAAGGCCACTGAAATGAATGAGTTTAGACTGGAGTAACTCTCCTTAGGATTGCACTGTGAGTGGTAATTTGAATCAAGTCCTCTCCATTCTATCTACGATTATACCAGACTTGATTGTCATATTATAATCCCCCCCCCATTTTCAATTCATCTTAATTTGATTCTCAGATTGCCCAAATCACTGTGCCAGGAACTCACCATCTGACTTAGACTTAGATAACACATAAAAGAAGGGTTGAGTATATAGTGATGAGAGTCCTGCTGGGATTCCCCCCCCCCCAAAAAAAAGCAGCTACGGCAGGAATAGTGCTTTGCTTTCCTCAAACCAGCTATTTCTCCCCCATACCTTTTACTGACTGTTTTTCACATCATCATCATCATCATAGGAGTTGGTTTTTATATGCCGACTTTTTCTACCACTTAAGGGAGACTCAAACCAGCTTACAATCACCTTCCCTTCTCCTCCCCACAACAGACACCCTGTGAGATAGGTGGGGCTGAGAGAGTGTGACTAGCCCAAGGTCACCCAGCTGACTTCATGTGGAGGCGCAAGGAAACAAATCCAGTTCACCAGATTAGCATCTACCGCTCATGTGGAGAAGTGGGGAATCAAATCAAATGCAAAACCATTAATGGCATATAATATTGACCAACACAGTATAGCGACAAAGTGGGGAATCAAACCTGGGTCTCCAGATCAGAGTCCACCACTCCAAACCACCACTCTTAACCACTACACCACTCTGGCTCTCCAGCAAAATGGATACCAAATGCCTGTTTGTGCTGGTGAAGATCATTTTATAAGTCACAGACGGGTAAAAGTACATGAGGGCGGGAGCAACTGGAGTGGAAAAATGGCTGGCAATGAAAGGTTTAACCTTGCAGTCTTATCTTTCCTCACCCCCCCCCCCCGCCTGCTGCTGTGGTCCTTTCAGGGCCCTTTCCCAAAGCTGCTTTTCTGTAACGAGAAAAATATTGTATGTTTTGGCGCATGCTGTGTGATGAACCCCTAAACCTCATTACTAGAAACTGTAAAATTGGAACGTGCCATGCAAGAAGACTGATCAGCAAACACTGGAAAATGAGTACCCAGGCCCCGTAGCCAAGGGCCAGTGTACAGAATGAGTTATCTTGGGAGAAGAAACCTTTGACTTGTTTCTGTGTCTGACTTAAGGCTGACGTGTGTTTACATATTTCAAGGGCTGCCCTGGAGAGCAACTCTCCTCCTTCACTTTTAGCTTCTAGCGAAATCGGGCATTCGCCGCTTGCCTCTTTCATCTGTCACTGTTCAAAGAAATCGGCTGATTGTTCTTCCTGGCTGAGTGCAGGTAGGCAAACTTACAGAGTTCTCAAGAAACACGCCATGAAAGACTTAAAATAATCAGCAAGGGCAGAGCTGAAACACTCTGCCATTCCTTGTCCACACGCAAAGGGATTGTCATCTTTAATATGCTTGCAAACCCACAGAATGCTTGTGTTTTCATTGGTTTTTTGGCTTAACACTTCGCATTTATACAGTATTTTTGAGTGTTCAAAGCAAAACCAAATGCATTCTCCCTCTGTAATCCTTACAATAGCCCTGTAAGGTAGGTCAGCATTATCATCTCCCATTTTGCAGCTAAAGCTAAGAAATAATGACTCACTTAAGGCCACTTATAGCACAATTCTAGGCAGAATTACCCCCTTCCAAGTTCTGTGAAATCAATGAGCCTAGAAGAGTGTGCCTAGAGCCCCGTGGAGCATAGTGGTAAGCTGCAGTACTGCAGTCCAAGCTCTGCTCACAATCTGAGTTCGATCCCAAAGGAAGTCGGTTTCAGGTAGCCGGCTCAAGGTTGGCTCAGCCTTCCATCCTTCCGAGGTTGGTCAAATGAGTACCCAGCTTGCTGGGGGTAAAGGGAAGATGACTGGGGAAGGCACTGGCAAACCACCCCGTAGACAAAGTCGGCCCAGAAACGTCGGGATGTGACGTCACCCCATGGGTCAGGAATGACCTGGTGCTTGCACAGGGGACCTTTACCTTTAGAAGAATGTAACTCTGCTTAGGATGCCACTGTTAGCAATTCTGTGGCAAAAAGGGGTGGGATTCAGATTGGGTTGAGACATCGATTGGTCTTCCAGCCACTGTGCTACATCAATGCTCAGGATTTATTCTTATTGCAAGAGTAAAAAGCATTTGTATCTGATATTGTGCCTTCCATATACATCCCTGTCACACACTAGCATTAACGAAGAAGAGAAGGTGAGTTGGCCTATGCATGTGAAATTATAAAAGCCTTGCAGGTAGAAGTATAGATTATGAATGTATGGAAGCAGCCTCATATTGAGTCAGACTACAGTCCACCTGGCCACTTCTAAAAAAAAAGGGTTGCCAGCTCCAGGATTTCAGTTGAGTACAGTGTTGTACAGTCTGCCCTCCAAAGCAGCCATTTTCTCCAGGGGAACTGAGAGATCAGTTGTAATTACTGATCTCCAGGTCCCACCAGGAACCTTGGCAACCCTACTATACAATGCAGCAGGGTCCTGGCAGTGGATTTAGGAGACCGTCAGCCTCCAAAGCCACCCTTGCCCCTGGCACCACCCCATCCCCAACTCAGAAGCCACAGGAGATAATTCTCCTTCCCTTCTTCTTTCCCAGACATTGTGAAACACTGCAAGGGTTTTCCGAGCTCTCAAGAGACACCAAAGCTGTGCTTATTCAGAGACCTCTGAAGAACAAGGAGGGAAGAGCATTATAGACTACATCCTTTGAGCGATGTGGTACAGAGGACAAGCTCAGTCAAACCAAAATGGCCTCTAGATCCACCAGGTACAATAACTAGGAGTGCCAGCTCCGGGGTGGAAAATACCTGGAGATTTTGAGGATGGAGCCCAAGGACCTGGTTTGGTAAGGGGACGGACTTCAATGGGGTATAGTGCCATAGAGCCCACCTTCCAATGTGGCCATTTTCTCCAGGCGAACTGATCTCTGTCAGCCGGAGATCGGTTGTAATAGTGGGAGATCTTCAGTCCCCACCTGGAGCTTGGCAATGCTAACAATAATGCAATGATGTATTTTGCTGCTTCAGCTTTGTGAGGGTCTTTGATTATAATCCTAGGACTCTTCAATGGATAGACCCAATCTCTCCCCCCATCATGCTGGTGGTGTAACTCAGGGGTCGGAGGAAAAAAAGAGGGGAATAAAACCCAACCTAAAAACAAAAGCTGGGTACCCAAGGTTGGGTGAAAAGAAATACTGGTTAGTTGATACCTGTACACATAGTATTTGAGAGACTTATACTAACCAGTATTACAACAAGAACCTATTATACCAGACATTTGAGTAATTGAGAATAGAATTTACAACATATACACATGCCTGGTTGGGTTTGAACTGTTTGTATTTGTATTCATTAACGTATTTCTGTAAAGGTGTGCAGGTTTACAAAGGGTTTTAATTAACCACTGATGAAGGCCCCATAGGCCGAAACGCATTTGGTGTGTGGTTATAGTTATCAACCTCAGGAAATGCCATTGTGCTATTTTAATGCTTTTAAATAAGTTTAACTTTTATATAGCGCTTCCAATAAAATATACTTTTAGTATTTATACATAGACTTATATATATTTTCTTTGCACCCAACCTTGGGTACCCAGCGTAACTCAGGGGTCCCCAACCTTTTTGAGCCCTCAGGCACCTTTGGAATTCGGACACAAAATGCCTGCTGCAGCTTACCTTCAGCCACACAGTGAAGATCCTTGTGGTGTGGTGGCAGCTGGAGCCAAAGCAATGGTTTTTTAAAAAATCTGCACAGGCAGTTGAATCTCCAGTGGTCATCTAATCCCTTATTTATACTTTGTATTAATTTTCTATTAGGTGTTGATTTAATAATGTTGGATAGGATAAGAACAGGTTAATTAAAATAATATTGGGATTAGCTCCGTTAGCAAAAGTTTATACAATTTATTTTTGGATGGAAGAGGGAGAGGGGGAAGTCATCTTATTGTTAAATTAGTGATACCACTTGTTTTTCTTTTTATTATTACTATTATTTTTAGTATTGGATATTGTTTCTGTTGATATGTTAAATGAAGAAAATAAATAAATTATTATAAATTTTTAAAAGGCCCACCTCGTCCTGGCCACTTTCTAAAAATGCTTGGCAGGCACCAGAAAAGGTGTCCTCACATTGGGGATCCCTGGTCTGACTGGTAATTTAAAATGACCATCAGTAACTTGTGAAATATTTCATATTTCACAGAAGACATGTTTATTCTAAACCTGTTTGATTTGGTGGTTTTTTTTAAAAAAAATTCTATTTCAGGCCTGTTCTGTGTAACCAGATTTCAACATCTTTCTCACCCTATTTCTCCACACTCTCTTTGAAATAAGCTCAAGGATACATTTTTAGTAACGAGTAATAGTAGTGGAGTGTATAGCTCTGTCAAGGGGGAAAAAGAAGACACTTTTTTTATTTCTTAAACCCAGCCAGTGAAGAACCCTTTTGGTCTCTTAAGGCATTAAAGACTTTCTTTGGTTCAGCTAGTTCAAATAATTTCTTGTGGTGATGACATTAGTTTTCAGGAAATGGAATATTAAATAGAATCTGCTCACCGCTCTTCAGAGAAGTGTCAGGAAAAGAGGAGAAAAAAAGACTGGCAAAAGCCTGCCTGAAAAGTGCCTGGGTGTTATTTAGAAAGTCAATGTGGAGTAATGATTGGAGTGTAGGAGTAGGGCCATCAGTAGGGTTGCCAACCTCCAGGTGGTGGAGAAACAGTCACCTCTATACTAATAATAAAGGTTAGGAAAACAGTATAGGAGCGAAAAACATTTACAAACAAGGTGCAATTTTTATATAAGCTACTGAGATTCCTATAAACATACAATGTATAAATACAAGTAACCACACTATAACCAACACATAGTATGTACAAAATATACAATAAAGGAGCAAAACATCTTTCAAAGGTCTCAGCAGAGTACCAAGTATGTATAAGTTCAAGTTCAATTTTCAGATGAATAAGAAGCACAATCTTCAATAGGATACGGCCGTTTCAAATTCACAATAGTGTAGAATCCTTCTTCAGTCCTTCCTGTATTTTAAAATTGCAGTACATAGTCACATATTCTAGATTACAGCTATTCAAGATACAAAGTTAAATAAATAAAATATACTTGCAGAGTATATTTGTACATTGTATGTTTATAGGAATCTCAGTAGCTTATATAAAAATTGCACCTTGTTTGTAAATGTTTTCGCTCCTATACTGTTTTCCTAACCTCCAGGTGGTGGCAGGAGATCTCCTGCTATTACAACTGATCTCCAGCTGATAGAGATCCGTTCACCTGGAGAACATGGCCGCTTTGGCAATTGGACTCTATGGCATTGAAGTCCCTCCCCAAACCCTGCCCTCCTCAGGCTCCGCCCCCAAAACCTCCCACCAATGGCGAAGCGGGACCTGGCAACCCTAGCCATCAAGTCCTGGATTCAAATTACTACTCTGACATTACTCTTGACTGGGAGGCCTTGGCCCAATCATTTTCTCTCAGCCTAAAGCTGCGAGAAGGCCAACCTGTGCTCCCTGGAGGAAAAGTAGGATAAAAAAAGTAAAGAAAGCAACTTTGGCACCCTCACCAGATATTTCTTAGGTGAGGTCATTTTCTCTGCTCCGGACTTTCCTTCAAGCATTTATAGGGTGGCTATACCCAAAGTGCTGGGTTTGGAAATGAAAGGCCAGGATTCCAATGAAACCTAGCCCCGAACTACAAGCAGTAGGCCAATATATGTAACAATAGTCCAAATTAGTGTTCTAGAACAAGAAAGACCACTTTTAATTGAATGCTCAGAAGGGTTGAGGGTGCTGGGCTTTTCATCCTGTCCCCACCCATCAGTTCTCCGCTCAAAGTAGCCCTGCAAGTGTCCCCACCACCCACCATGGAATTTCAAATTCATGTTTTAACTTCACCACCAGTGCCTGCTTTTCTGAAAGGATTGTTAAGCTACCACTATATGTTGGGCTTTAATGTCTCCCAGCCTAACCCATCTCGCTTGGTTGTTAATTCAAAATAAGAGTTGACTTCTAAAGCACTCTGTGCACAGAAAAATGTTATGGAAATGACAGCCGTCTTGGTGTAGAGCCAGTGTGGTGCAGTGGTTAAGAGCGGTGGATTCTAATCTGGTGAACTGGGTTGGTTTCCCCACTCCTCCACATGAAACCTGCTGGGTAACCTTGGGCTAGTCACAGTTCTCTTCAAGCTCTCTCAGCCTCACCTACCTCACAAGGTGTCTGTTGTGGGGAGGGGAAGGGAAGGAGATTGAAAGCCAGTTTGATTCTCCTTAAAAGGCAGAGAAAGCCAGCATATACAAACCAACTATTCTTCTTCATTTATTTAATTATTTCATTTATACCCAGCCTTCGGATTTGTAAAATATCTGTCTTATTCTGGAATTTGATAGCTTCTCTATCGCCAATATAAAAAATACCCATGTTCACTTTCTGAGCTTTGCCAAAAAGTGGAGACAAGAAAAAGAAGTGGTGGTGGTGAAAAGTGCCATCAAGTCACAGCTGACTTATGGTGACCCAGTAGGATTTTCAAGGCAAGAGACATTCAGAAGTGGTTTTCCATTGCCTGCCTCTGTGTCACCCTGGACTTCCTTGGCGGTCTCCCATCCAAATACTAACCAGGGCCGACCCTGCTTACCTTCCAAGAACTGACAGGATTCGTCTAGCCTGGGCAAGGAAAAAGCACCCCGATATAAAGTTTGTTTGTTTTTGTTTACATTATTTATAGTCCTCCTTTCTCACAGGGACTCAAGGCAGGTTACACATAGTGAGCCAGTACAATCACAAACATTGGACATTCAATAACCAATGCATTAGGATTTTAGAAGCCGGGGAACAAACAGAAGCATAGCATAAGTATTCACATGACATATTAAGCGGTCCAGAAATTACATATATAGGACTCTATTTACAGTAAGCTAAATACAGAGATATGGGCCACAGTCTTAATCATTTACCCAAGCAAGTTTGTTAAACCATTTTGTGCAATGAAACCCTGGTACCTACGCAGAAAAGCCCTTCTAGATCTATCTTCGGAAGTTTCTTTTCAAGATAGCACAAAATTTGACTTGGATGTAAGTCTCTTTCATTTTTATCTTGCTTTCCGCCCCCCCCCCCCGAGATCCAAAGTGGCGTATAAGATCATTCTTTCCTCCTTCATTTTATCCTTAAGACAACAATGCTATGAGGAAGGTTAGGCTCAGAGAGAGGGACTGGCCCGAGATCATTGAGCAAAAATTGAATCCCAGATGCTAATATGATATTCTAACTGTTGCACATGCCTGCTCTCAAATCTATACCCCTACAAAAGAACTTCAAGGAAAACCATATGTTCCTTTAAAAAAAATATTTTTATTCATTTTCAAAAGGGGTACATAAGGGGAGAAAGAAGAAAAGGGGGGAAATGGGGGAAGGGGCAGATAGGGAAAAGATGTACAATTTGTTTCGTGTCCATGCCCATCAAAATTCGTCTACATTTCTGCTTTTATTATCATTGCCATTATTAGTGGTGGTCTTTTTGGGTACACAGGAGGGTGAAGGGGAGGGGTTGGGCATGAGGAGTGGGTGGTGGTACTTGTGTTGTGGCCCTCCTACCCCCGTCTAGTCTTGCACTTGATAGTGCTTCATGTAAACCTACGTAACTCTTTACTAAATTTTTGTTCTGGGGTGTCGTCTCTCAATAATAGATATTTGGTCCGTCTCATAAAGGGGGTCGCGGATTCTTCCTGCTGTGCCCTGGGTGAGATCTTGGGTGCCCTGCCCTTGCGGTCTGCTTGTGGCCTGGACCGGTTCTCATCCATATTTGTCGTAGAATGATCTCTACTTTTGTGGATGTTCCTCCAGTTGTGTGCCATGGATTAAGGTTTTCAACCTTGCCATTGTTGCGTACTCCATCATTTTTATAATCCATTCAGATATTTTCGGGATTTCCTTGCTTTTCCAGCTCTTTGCATATAGAACTCTCGCCGCAGTCACCGCGTATTGAAAAACTTCCTTTTGCTCTGTCTGTATCTGGGTTGGTGCTATTCCTAAAAGCATGGATTTTGGGTTTAATTCAAAGTTGTGCTAGGCCAGGTCGTCTCGGGTTACTGTCGGCTACTGGTCTTGAGAGCAGGCTGTTATCTCAGGAATGCAGGAATCGGGGGAGTCCCGCCAGGAGCTGGAAACCAAAATAAAGTCGGCGTGCAGAGGGGAAGTCAAAAGTCCGGTCCAAGGGTCAGAAGTCCGTTTATCAAAGTCTGGGAGCGTCAGCAACAAAAGTCAGAGATCCCTTTGCAACAATTGCTTTCGCAACGCCTGTCTGTTCCAAGCCTGGGTTTAAGCTGTTTCTCTTTGCCTTAGTTCTCATCCTCAGACAACTCACAGTCTTGGAGCCGTCTCCTTAGGGCCTGTAGTCGCGCACTTCTCCTTTTACTTTGCAACTCCATTCTCCCTTTTTGCCTGTGCTGTTGTTGAGTGGCTTCAGGTGAGCTGGGTGGGTCCTGCTTCTGTGGAGTTACAGCTGCATCTGGTTGTGCCGAAGGAGGTGATTCTGTGTTTACTTCCAACTCCTCAGCGGGGCTGGTATTTACTCCTACCTGTTGTCCTTCACCCTGCCCTGCATTCTCAGCTGTCTGAGGTGCAATGCCCGTTATTTCTCCCTGCTCTGGCTCTTCCTCTGATGATGTTTCGCCTGTTGAAGCCTGGGCCATGACAAAAGTCCACCCAAAGAATTTCTCTTATCTCTTTGTGTATATATGTTCCTTTCTCAATCCAAAAAGGTAGAACATTGAATTACCAAAAGGAATGCCACACACACTCCCCCCTCCCCAACGCACAGGGGAGATGCAAGGCCAGGCACACTCCTGCTCCCGCTGAAGTCTGGCCCTGAGGCTTTTGGCAGGACAGCTGAAGCTGGAGGGTGAGATATTTGAAACAGATAAAAGTAAGTATTTCTTCACACAGCACATCATTAAACTGTGGAACTCCCTGCCCCAGGATGTGGTGATGGCTGCTAACTTGGAAGGCTTTAAGAGGGGAATGGACATGTTCATGGAGGAAAGGGCTATCCATGGCTACTAGTCAAAATGGATACTGGTCATGATGCGCTCCTATTCTCTCTAGTATCAGAGGAGCATGCCTATTCTATGAGGTGCTGTGGAACACAGACAGGATTCTGCTGCAGTCGTCTTGTTTGTGGGCTTCCTAGAGGCACCTGGTTGGCCACTGTGGGAACAGACTGCTTGACTTGATGGGCCTTGGTCTGATCCAGTAGGGCTTTTCTTATGGGATTACCTTCCCATCCTGAGAGCTGTTGTTTTCAGATATCATATATTAGCTTTCCTACTGGGATATCTTTTATTATAACACCTGTAAGCAAAAATGTGGCTGGGAAGTTTTTCTATGGACTGATGAATGATGAGATGAATGGGATATCAGCGACCACACAAGAAAGCCCCTTTTCATGCATGCTCAAGGGCTAAACAGCTTTTGGAGGGGGGGGAATTGCACATGCTCTTAGGAATTGGATATATGATATACACTGTACAGAAAAGCATAAAGTTATGAAAAATGTTGCACTGCAGGGGGTGATGGAAGCAAAATATGTCCAGCTCTGCATTACTTCAGTAGCAGAAATTTAGGCATTCACATCAAATGCGACTGGCATTTGCTGTGGAAGCCCGATACTGACTTTTCTGTTTTGATAAATTGTCTTGAATGCCATATTTAGTACAAAGGCAGCATAATTTCCACACATATACACACAGGCACAAATAACCTTTTAAATGATTCCTCCATACAAACAGCACAGGCTATGCTTTTATAGAATCATAGAATTGGAAGGCGCCATACAGGCCATCTAGTCCAACCCTCTTCTTAATGCAGGATCAGCCTAGAGCAAAGCTTCTTAAACTGTGGGTCTCGGCCTCATATGGGGTCGCGTAACTGAATGTGGGGGTTGCAAAAAATTTGGCAATTGTAAAAGGTTTGTATACCTATTTTATATATCTATATGCCTGGGGTCGCATTAAAATATCTCGGGTGAAAAGGGGTCGGCGAGTGGAAAAAGTTTAAGAAGCCCTGGCCTAGAGCATCCCTGATTTCATACATGCAGACCCTTTCCCACTTTCATTTTATTCTCACAACAACCATGTGAGGTAGGCTAGCATGAGAAAGGGAAACCAGGGAAGTGTCTTGGCAGAGGAGGGATTTGAACCTTGGCCTCCCTACCTCACATTTAATTATACTCCTGTCTCTCTGTGTGTGTCTCTCTTCTCATCAGCCTATTAAGATCCACCCGACAGTTCTTGAACATGTCTGGCAGCTTCAGAAGCACAAACTAAGATTCCCCCCTCCTTCAGAGCTGGGGGGGGGGAGAAGTAACACATCTGATGAGCAGTCATCAAGTAATCATGCCAGAGAAGGCCAGCAGCCAATTATAATGGAAGAATGAAGCGGCGCAATGGTGTACCATTCTAAAATAAGCCCACAATTTTTGATCACACTTGGAAAAATCCCTAGCAACACTTCAGAAGTCTATGGCCTAATTCTCACCAAGATGAAAAACCTATGCTGGGCTATATCATTTCAGACTGCAGGTGCGGGGGTGCGGGGGTGGGCTTCCTTCACTGAATGCTCCACAGTATGAAAAATTCTCTTTACAGAGAAAATGAGATGTCAAGGAAAAGGGCTCCAGCTTAGCATGCTCCCCTGACGTTCAATTGTCTATGTGTTTGAGGCAGGCTTAAAACGAGGAATTAAATGAGCTCTCGTGAAGCTTTACACTGACCTGGATGGCCCAAGCTAACCTGATTTCAGAAACTAAGCAGGGTCGGCCCTGGTTAGTACTTGGATGGGAGACCACCAAGGAAGCACAGGGTTGCTATGCAGAGGTAGGCAATGGCAAACCACCACTGTGCGTCTCTTGCTTTGAAATCCCTAAGTCAGCTGCAACTTGATGGCACTTCCCATCATCAGTGAAGATTTAAATGGGAGCCACACCCAATGTAGCCACTTACGCCATCTGGAATGGTCTTTCCCTTTTAAAAAAATAAGCGGATGGATTTGCATGTTTGCATTTTTATACGTGTGGCTGAAGTCTCTGTCTTTAAACGGAAACTGAACAATGAATAACTGTACCAGCATGAAAACAGACAAGATGGGGAAATCTTGATGTCACAGGTCCAGCATAACTAGGGTTGCCAACCTCCAGGTACTAGAAAAAGAAAACAGCACGCTGGCTCCATGATTGCAAAAATTTATATTGACTACTTCAAACTATTTGTAAACTTATTGCTAAACAAAAACTTAAACTCTACCATTCATACTATAACCACATTTTAAACCATCACCATACACTTTAAAGAGTCCAAAGTCTCCCCCTTTTTTGGGGGGTCCAGGTAAGTATGTGAAAAATTGAGTGTAACAACCAACAGCCAGTCAAGGTTGCAGAAACTCTGTTTGTAGAAGCTGATACTCTCTCCATCTGCAGACCGGATTCGTGATCTAAGCTCCCCTATTCTCAATCTCATTGCCCTCATTGTGCTACTGATGTACATTAAAGAGCAAGGGCAAAGGATGGCATAGACCATCTTCCAGGTAGCATAGATCACAAATCCAGGCAAGGGTTTAAGACGCACCTTTACTAGCCCACTATTTTAAAAAAGGTCATTCGGATAACAATCTTTTTTTCTTTGTGCTCTGGCAGTTCCAACCGCATCCGTTTCATGAACAGAATATTAAAAGACTTCTTGCCAGCTTCCTTCTTGCATTGGTGCACTAACCGCGGACTCTTTTCCTACACGGGTCTCCATCGTCCTGTGCTTTCCGTCTGCAGAGACTTTGGACTCTTTAAAGCGTATGGTGATGGTTTTAAATGTGGTTATAGTATGAATGGTAGAGTTTAAGTTTTTGTTTAGCAATAAGTTTATAAATAGTTTGAAGTAGTCAATATAAGTTTTTGCAATCGTGGAGACAGCGTGCTGTTTTCTTTTTCTATAACCTAGTTGTTTGCAGCATAGGCTCTATTTGGTTTACTAGCTTGCTATACTAACCTCTAGGTACTAGCTGGAGATCTCCTGCTGTTACAACTGATCTCCAGCCGATAGAGACCAGTTTACCTTGAGAAAATGGCCGCTTTGGCAATTGGACTCTATGGCATTGAAGTCCCTACCCTCCCCATACCCCGCCCTCCTCAGGCTCCGCCTCCAAAATCTCCCACTGGTGGCAAAGAGGGACCTGGCAACTCTAAGCATAACTCTCATTTGGAATACTTCCCCATAGTTTGTCAGCAGCAGGTTTTATCATCATCATCATCATCATCACAACCATAAATCATTAATATTTGCATCCCTACTCCAGGGCTGACAGAGTTTTTCAGGGAAGGAGGTTCAGTTAGCAGGGCTGTAATGGAGGGGGGGCAAGGAGGGCAGCCTCCGCCCCTGTGGCATGCAGAGAGGGCGGCAGAACTGCCTCTCCTGTAGGCGCCTCTATGCTGGGTATGAGACGCAGTTCTGCTGCTGTCACTGCATGCCACAGGGGTGGCGGCTGCCCTCCTCCCGCCCCCAGTTACGGTCCTGCCAGTTGGCCAATGCTAGCCAAGCACTAATGGACAATCAGTCAATGATTTGGGCTTTCGCAGATAAGTTCCCTTTGCAAGAGATCTTGGCGGAGGGATTCTGAGTAGACATGTAGTAGGTGGAAGGAATTGCGTGATGACACTATTTATTCTTGTTGTTAGGCACTGTACTATTTTATTATCTAGACTTTTCTCAGTCTGTTTTAGGCACTATAAAAGCCATGGTGCTGGTGCTGGAAAGTGCCGTTAAGTCACAGCTGACTTCTGGTGACCCCAGTTTTCCAGGCAAGAGATGTTCAGAGGTGGTTTTGCCATTGCCTGCCTCTACGTAGCAACCCTGGATTTCCTTGGTGGTCTCCAATCCAAGTACTAATCAGGGCCAACCTTGCTTAGCTTCTGAGATCTGATGAGATCTGGCCAGCCTGGGCCATCCAGATCATGGCTGAAAAGGTCTTAGCTGCCCTGATCAGTGATTCTAGAGGACTACTGCTATTCCCTGTAGAATTTAAAGCATGGATTCCCAAACAACTTTATTTTGATCCCCATGCCGCGTGGCTTGAAAGCGTTGGATGAGACTGTCTGGAGATTTGGAACATGCTGATGATACCTGGCTCCATTTCTCCTTAACAAATGATTAAGGTGAGCCTGTGAAGGTCCTGAACCTATGCTGGGCTTGAGGGAGGTCAGGGAGCGCCTCCTTTCAGCCCCAGAGCTCAAGAATGGACTGTTAACCTTTCTCCAGTTTCACATCATTTTATTATTGCCTCAAAAAGTTGAATTTATTTGAACATTGGAGCTAGAATAGAAAGCAACTGGTTAAGAAATGAATTCATCCACCACCACTGAGGGTAGAAAGTTACCATACACACAAGCAATGACAAGAACTTCATGCATGCACATTTTATGTAATACAACAAAATATATCCTGATGGGAAATGAGAAATAAGCTGAGGATCACTGAGTGTACAATAAAATCATTGCTGAATATACTTGGGGCCACAATGACATTTTGAGGTGCCAGGGCAACTTGGCGCCTGGGATTTGTTGAGCCCTGGAGTAACAGAAAAACTTTGTACTATAGTCGGAAACACCCAAAGGCATTAAGGTAGCCAAGTTACACATAGTACAATTATTTTTAAAAAGCCAGGAAATGCCAAAAAAGTAAAGAAGATAGAATGTCCAAGGTATGCACACGTACACACATTCCAGACAGCGTGGAACAGGGGAAAGCATTGTAAAATAAATCAGATTTATCACGGAAATGAACGTTTCAAAGGAAAACATTCTAAACAAATGCCTGCTCATCGAGCAGAGATAAGAAATAAAATTATAGAAAACTGCAGCGGGATGGAATTTATTGAGAGTGTAACTGGAGCATGCAAAATACCTTTGCATGTTAAAAACCCCAGAGCACTTCAGAATGCTGAACACATCCCCTGTTCTGAGGTAGGCCGTTTGGTACGCATGCATCAATATTTTCCAGCCAAACATTGTAGGCGTGACAGAGAAGTGGTGGTTATTCCCTAACGTGCCGCCACAACCGAAAGCTGCCTGCCAAGACAAAGACCAAGACTTTTACGTTATCTGTTAACCAGGCGGCCAGCATCCTCTTTCACAGCAATTCCTGGGTGATATTTGCACATTTTTGTTTTGTATCATTTTGTTTGTTTCGGTGGGAGCCGACATCAGTGTCACGGCGGCACCGAGAAAGTGCAGTTTTTGAATGTGGGGAATGGTTTTATATAGCATCAGCAGAAATAAAAGTTGAAAGCAATATTTAAAATCAAAATAATGTGTTTATGTAAAGTAAAAAAGGGGGGAATGAAAAATGGGGTTTTTAAAAAAGCAGCGATGAAAAGCACCAACTGAATTTCTTTCCCATGGGTCTCCCCTTTTACACACAAACCTCGCGTTATTTAATGCGCTTTATTTAATGCACTGCATCTACCATTTACATGCAAAGCAGATTCTGATAATGTTGACAAGAATGGGGCAACCCTCTTCTTGTGGAAATTGTTGGATTCCTTGTGCAACCCAGCCCATAGATGTGGCTTCCTGGGGCAATTTAAGGTGGGTTTCACACTTTTTCATGAGGTTGGTAGCTTACATTCCAGCTCTCTTAATTTACTAGGGGCAATCTCTATTTATGTAGTTACATCAGTATCACTTTGCCACCAGTGGGAGATTTTTGGAGAGGAGCCTGAGGAGGGTGGGGTTTGGGGAGGGGAGGGACTTCAATGCGATAGAGTCCAATTGCCAAAGCAGCCACTTTCTCCAGGTGAACTGATCTCTATCAGCTGGAGGTCAGTTGTAATAGCAGGAGATCTCCAGCTAGTACCTGGAGGTTGGCAACCCTAAGTCTCACTGAAGCTGTTTTGCCTTTTAGGGGTATTCTAGAGATTCTGTTAGTGTTCTTCATGTGTGCTCATGTGCAATGGAGTGCATTAGCTTCCCATTCACCACACCACCCCCATAACAAGGGTTGGCAGCTTCCTAGTGGTGGCTGGCGATCTCCTGGGATTACAAATGATCTCCAGGTGACAGAGATCAGTTCACCTGGAGAAAATGGCTGCTTTGGAAGGTGGACTCTGTGGCACTATGCCCCACTGAGGTTTCTCCCCTCCACAAACCCTGCCCTCCTCAGGCTCCACCCTCAAAGTCTCCAAGTATTTCCCAACCCGGAGCAAGCAACCCTACCCATAACCATCTGTTAAGATATTATATACTTCTAAATTTGTTTGAGTCCCATTCAACAGGCACAAATACTGTGACATTAAATATTCTTAAGCATTAAAAGAAAGAAACTTCTGGGCCCCTTGGCTGAAACGCTGATAAACAGGGGACAGCTACTGCAGAGGAATACAGTTCAAAGCAGCTAAGAAAAACCTTCACCAAGGGGCAAAAGAGAGGGAGCTCAAGCAGTGATCTTTGGTGTCAGAAGTGGTCCTTTGCATATGCATACAACAGTTTCCCTTTTGTCACCTGTGAAATATTAGAAGATACATAATATTCACTCAGAAAGAGTCATTTTATACATTCTCCTTACACTGAGGTTAAGGTCCCACATGTATCAGTTCCCTGTGGATCTCTTTGACATGGTTATTTGGTTTTATTCCAAGGCTCCTGCTCACCAGAGGCTGCATTTTGATTCAGCTGAGCTGAGCTGGGGACTACAGGCAGGGGTGAGTTTAAACTTTGCCTTTTTAAAAAACGCTGGGAAGCCTAACTAAACTGAGAATTTAATTGAGGTTTGCTGGGAGAGGGTTGTGATTGTTGTGCCACTGGGTGATTAAGGTTGATTGCTGCCTGAAAGCTTGATTGTTACCTTGTTAAGTGGGGTTATTGTGATTGGAGCTTGTGTGTGACAGGTGGGGGATGTGAGCATTTAAATTCCAAGCATTTAAATTCTGCTCTTAGCCTGTGGATCATGACTGGAGATCTGTAGGGTGAGTATAAAATCTTGTTATCTTGGCAGAGTAACTCTCTCCATCCAGTTGGAGTGCCGAGCAACTTGAATTAGGGCTGTTGAAAAAAAAATTCGGTAAAATTCAGATTTGGCAAAATTCGGCCTGTTCTCATTCGGGAAATGCCGAAGTCCGAACTCCCCCCGCTTCGGGTCCATGCAATTCGGCGTGAATTCAAAGTTCGGGAAAAAATTCGGTGGAATAAAGCCATTAAAAACACAACTTCGCCTTTCCGCGGCTCCAGGGGGGGCATTTTTGGGGGTAGAGGTCCCAAACTTTCAGCGGAGCTTCAAAGGACCCTTCTTGCAAGACCCCCAAGTTTTGTAAAGATTGGGTCAGGGGGGCTGAGATATGGGCCCCAAAAGGAGTCCCCCACCCTTAATGTGCATCTCTGAGCAGAGCTTGCTGCCCACACACAAAGCTCCCAGCCCCGACAAACAGCTGAGCTGCAGGGAGCAAGGGCGGGGCAGGTGTGAAGAAGTTTGCAAAGCAACACAACTGCAAAGCAACACAACCATGCAAAGCAACACCTTTGCAATCATGCAAAGCAACACCTGATGCCTGGGAGTTTGCAAACCATGGAAAGGGACAGAGGCAGCTAGCTATGCATAAGGAGCAGGAGGGGTGGAATTTCCCCTTTTGCATCAGACCCGGGACCAGGAAAATGCATTCTTTAAGTCACCTTTTGAGCAAGCATCAAAATAGACCTAACCGCTCTTATGAATGAGGGAAAACCTGAGGACACACAACTGAAGCCCCCCCCCTCAAACCAGGGAGAGAGAGACTCGAGGGGGCACACACACCCCAGGCAGAATGGGCGAAAGCCCCCTTTGGCTTCCCCCCCACCCACAGAAACTGCTCCCCCCCACACACACACAGACTCTGCTTCCCCCCCACACACACACAGGAGAAAAATTATAGATTAAAGCCCCCAAAGGGGTCTTACTGTGGCTGTCTTCTGTTCCATCAGGAGGGGCTGGGAAGACTGGGTAATCCAATACGATTCCATTTAAGCACGGGAGGTTTTGCCTTGGATTTGCCACTCTGGAGATGCATACAAGATCAGGTTATCCATTCATCCCAAAAGGGAAAAGAGGAAAGCCCATATCTCGGGACCCCCTGACCCAATGTTTACAAAACTTGGGGGGGGGTCTCTTAAGAAGGCTTGTCTGAAGCTATGCTGAAAGTTTGGGGGCTGCACCACCTGCAGCCACGGAAAGAGAAAAGGGGGGAGCCCATATTTCTCCCCCACTGAACCCATCTTTACAAAACTTGGGGGGTCTCTTAAGAAGGCTCATCTGAAAATATGCTGAAAGTTTGGGGGCTGCACCCCCAAAAAAGCGCCCCCTGCAGCCACGGAAAGGGAAAAGGGGGAGGGAAAAGGGGTGGAGCCCATATCTCTGGACCCCCTGGCCCAATGTTTACAAAACTTGGGGGGTCTCTTAAGAAGGCTCGTCTGAAGCTCTACAGAAAGGAGTGAATATGCACATGCACCCCCCACGTGGATTTCTCTCTCTCTCCCTGGGCCGGGCCGCGCAGCAGCTGATTCTTCCAGTACTCAATCCTGACTGATTGGCCAGAAGAAGACCCAGCTTGGCCACCGATTGGCCGGGGGAGAATGCTGCTTACTGACTGTTATGTTGCTGCGCCTCGAATTTGCTGAATTTATTCGCGAACTCCCGAACTCGCTGAATTCGGCTCCCCTGATTTCCCGCCATTTTTTAGTTCGGTTCATCCTGAACTAAAAACTGCCGAATCAGTGGAAATTCGGCTGTTTTTCGGTTCTAGATGAACCGAATCGACAGCCCTAACTTGAATATCTATGTGAATTAGCAACAGATAGCTGCAGGGCAAGGAACTTCGGCACTCAGTTCTTATGTGGTACGGGAAGAGTGCAAGAGAGTAAAGGGCAGGGTTACAACACCAAAGAATAATATCATAATTAATTAATTAATAAAATACCAGTTATGAAGGTAGAAAGCCAGCAGGGGTCAGGGGGCTATCCAGTGTGCTGCATGGAGTGTCACATGTATGATTATCTGCCTGCTGGACTGAAGTTGTGGGTGTGTGCTCAGTGCAAGGAACTCCTGGCTCTCAGGAAGCGAGTTCACTTCCTTGAGGCCAAGGTAGCTCAACTGGATGAGCTGAGGCAGGCAGATAGAGAGAGGTGACTAAGGACTCCGGGGATGAAATAGTCACATCCCAGTCCCAAGGTGACGGCAACCTGCCAGTCATGGATGATGTAGCCCTTGGGGAAGGAGGCCATCTCACTGAGGTAGGGGGATGTGGTACCTTAGAAGGGACTTCTTGGTGGATGAACAGATATCCTCTTGTACCGAGGATATGCCTCAGAAGGGAAGGGGGGCTTCTTGTAGTGGGGGATTCAATCCTTAGGAATGTAGATAGCTGGGTTTCTGGCGGGTGCATGGTGACTTGCCTGCCTGGTGTGAAGGCTGCGGACATTACCTGTCATATAGGTAGTCTGGTAGATAGTGCTGGGGAGGAGCCAGTGGTTGTGGTGCATGTTGGCACCAACGACATGGGGAAATGTAGTCCGGAGGTCTTGGAATCCAAATTTAGGTTGCTAGGCAGGAGACTAAAAGCCAGGACCTCCAAGGTAGCTTTCTCAGAAATGCTACCTGTTCCATGTGCAGGACCAGCTAGGCAGGCACAGTTAGTGAGTCTCAATGCATGGATGAGACGGTGGTGCAGGGAAGAGGGATTTAGATTTGTAAGGATCTGGGCAACATTTTGGGACAAACCGGGCTTATACAAAAGGAATGGGCTCCACTTGAACCAGGATGGAACCAGACTGCTGGTGCATAATATAAAAAAAGTGGCAGAGCAGCTTTTAAACTGAACCTGGGGGAAAGCCGACAGGAGCTGAGAAGCATCCAGTTCAGGCAAACTCAGTGATATGGACAAAGGGAAAATTGCTTCAGATTTCCCACATAGGAATTACTTAGACATGAAAAGGGAATGGGGAAAAAATGATGGATAGCCACTTAAAGATGCCCAAAGGCACATACCAGGCAAGTCTAAAGAGAGAAACAGTGTGGAGGTGTTTCTATGCTAATGCTAGAAGTCTCCAAGCAAAAATGGGGGAATTAGAGTGCATGGCTTTAAGAGAAAACATAGATATATTAAGCATTACAGAAACCTGGTGGAGGGGAGAGAACCAGTGGGATACAGTCATCCCTGGTTACAAACTGTATAGAAATGACAGGGAATGGCGTATTGGAGGGGGTGTTGCTATGTATGTCAAGGAAGGCATAGTGTCTAATAAGCTGGAGACCATAAAAAGGGCAGACTTGTCCACAGAATCCTTATGGGTGACAATTCCGGGCCCCAAAGGAGATTTAGTACTGGGGACGTTCTATCGGCCCCCTGACCAAATGGCTCAGGGTGATCTTGAGATGGAGAATAAAATAATGGGAGACTTCAACTTCCCTCATATTGATTGGATAAAGGTATGCTCCAGTCAAGCCAAAGAGATAAAAAATTTAGACATCCTAAATGACTGTGCCCTTGAACAGTTGGTCATAGACCCAACCAGAGGGGAGGCAATCCTGGATTTAATACTCTGTGGTGCTGCCAGTGACTTAGTGCGGGATGTGGATGTAGTTGAGCCAGTTGGCAATAGTGATCACAATGGCATCAAATTTAATTTATATGCAAGTGGGAAAGTGACTGGGAAATCTCACACAATTACCTTTGACTTTAAAAGAGGGAACTTCTCTAAAATGAGAAAACTGGTAAAGAGGAAGTTGAAAGGAACAGTTAGGAGGGTTAAATCTCTTGAAAAGGCTTGGGGGTTACTCAAGTCCATATTACTAGAGGCTCAGCTAGCTTGTATACTGCAAGAGGTTACCACCATGGCTAACGGGTAAGGTGAAGGAAGCAATTAGAGAAAAAAAGTCTTCCTTCAGAGACTGGAAGGTTTGTCCAAACGAGGCGAACAGAAGCAAACAAACTTGCACAAAGGAAATGCAAGCAGATAATTAGAGATGCAAAAAAGATTTTGAGGGGCATATTGCTAAACACATCAAAACAAACAATAAGAAATTCTTTAAGTATATTAGGAGTAGGAAACCAGCTAGGGAAGCCGTTGGAACATTGGATGACAATGGGAGTAAAGGAACTCTAAGGGAGGATAAAGCGATTGCTGAAAATCTAAATGAATTGGCAGGGACTTACAATTTAATTTTTATCAATAAATAAGATCACTATTAAGTATGATATCAAGTTTTATTCAGTGTACCTATAGTTTAATTAAGACTTAAAACTTTAATTAAAGTTTATTAAGTAAATAAACAGTGTACCTACCTATATAGTTTAAGTTTAAGAAATTTGGCTCTCAAAAGAAATCTCAATCGTTGTACTGTTGATATTTGGCTCTTTTGACTAATGAGTTTGCCGACCCCTGGACTAGAGCAACTGTCCTATGGGAAGCGGTTATGTCATGAGTCAGCCTGCAGAGACCTCCTCTGACGAAGAGGAAGTAGAAGCCAGAACAGAGGGACATCCTCAGGCAGAAGTCCCACAGGAACAACCACAGGGCCTTCAGCCTGCCAGAATAGAGGATCAGCCAAAGTCAGGAGATGACTCACCATGCCTGCAGCCTGCCAGCTCAAGGACCTGACACCTTGCAACATGCAGTGTCTCCAGAGGCCTTGAGCAGAAAAGGAAACAGGTTCGCCTGGCAATGCAGCAGAGACGGCAGAGTGCTAGACTGAAGGCTTTACACAGGAACCTCCCAGTAGCAGTGATGAGGAAGAGCAGGGCTGAAGCACCACCTGTGAACTCAGCCTCATCAGCATCAGCTGGCTCTGCTACAGCAGCAGGGGAAGGGATTTAAGCCACCAGTTAGGCTTGGCTGTTGTGCAAGCAACTTGTCACCAACCTCCTGGTGTACCGGCCTTGTTTCCCTGCTATCCTTTGGATTCCTGGTATCCTGACTTCTTGGTCTGGCTCTGACTAACGCCTTGGACTTCCCTTGCCTGTATTGATATTTCGGACTCTGCCTTCACTGTGAATGACCTTGGACTGTTCCCCAGACTACGCTTACAGCTTACAGCCCTCGCTCCTCGCCTGCACCATGACAGGTTAGGACGCTTAGGGCTGTTTAGCTTGGAAAGAAGGCGGCTAAGGGGAGACATGATAGAGGTCTATAAAATTATGCATGGTTTGGAGAGAATGGACAGGGACAAGTTTTTCTCCCTCTCCCGTAATACTAGAACACGGGGTCATCTGTTGAAGCTGGATGGTGACAGATTCAAAACAGATAAAAGGAAATATTTTTTCACACAACGCATAGTTAAATTGTGGAACTCCCTGCCCCAGGATGTGGTGATGGCTGCCAGTTTGGAGGGCTTTAAGCGGGGAGTGGACACATTCATGGAGGAGAGGGGTATTCATGGCTATTAGTTAGAATGGATAGTAGTCATGATGCATACCTATTCTCTCCAGGATCAGAGGAGCATGCCTATTATTTTGGGTGCTGTGGAACACAGGCTGGATGGTGCTGCTGCAGTCGTCTTGTTTGTGGGCTTCCTAGGGGCACCTGGTTGGCCACTGTGTGAACTGACTGCTGTACTTGATGGGCCTTGATCCAGCAGGGCTTTTCTTATGTTCTTATGTTAGACATCTGTACTGTTTTTCCCCTGGGCTCCATTGTTCCCGTTTTCCTCTTGAGCCTTTCTTGGGTTCACATGTTTCCCATGACTTACCTTTGTTGCTTTAAAGAGGTATGCACCACCTTAAAAGCAGGGAACAGAGGGAAGCAGCCTTCCTAAGCTTTGATAGAAAGTGTGATTGGCAGGAACATACAGAACAAATTAATCCCCCATAAATCCAACTCTCTTTCCACATCTCATCCCAGAAAGGGTATCCTAAGGGAGAAAGAGAAATCTGTGGCTCTTCAACAATTTTTTAAATCACATGTGGGAAAGCCTGTACACAAATACCCTTAACCTGTAAACTTGAATAGATCCGTAAATTAAGCTGCAGTTTGAAGCGGTTCTAAGTTTACAACTTGCAGGCTTCCCAGCCCAGTGATATGTATTGCTTTTGTATGATTAAAAACCATAGGCCCCATGCCATAATAAACTGCACAGTGTGTGGATCCATGTGATGTGAAAAGGAAGCTGTGACATTTCCATGTCACATCAGCTCTACTTCTGCTAGAAATGCCTCTGCAATTAAAAACATACTTGGGGGGTGGAGGGGAATAGTTTGTAAGGAAGTTTTTAAAAGGACCAAGACTGATGCCATTATTCCAATGGTCATTGCTCATTCAATCGAGTGCTTCGCATTCCACGGATAAATTTAAAAGCTTGACAGTTGGACTAATTGTATACTTAGAAATGTATAATTCTGTCTCCTGAGCAACACGATGCCCGGGCAGTTCAAGTCAGAACTCATAAGGGAAGTGTTCTTTTTGAATCTATTGCTTTTTTCTGCAATATTTATGAGCGCACCAATATTTAATTCATTATTTATAGGTTCCTGACATATATCTAATTTGTTTGATATATACTTTTTCATATATTCATGGTGCTTTGTATACAAGCAATTACTGTAGGAAGCAGTACACCGCCTCAACCTTCAAGAGTCTCCGGGGAAATGTATTAAGTGCCTGAGCATGGAAAACGAAGCCCTGCTGCGAAGTCATATGGGATGCGGATTTCCTTCAGACTGTTGGGAAGTTCAGCTTAATCACCTGGATGTCTCTTGAAGCTGGATTCTAAATGCACTTACTTGTATCCTACCACTCCAGCTTAAGAAGCCTTCCTCCAATTTAGAGGAGTTGGTTTTTATATGCCAACTTTCTCTACCATTTAAGGAAGAATCAAACCGGCTTACAGTCACCTTCCCCTCCCCACAACAGACACCCTGTGAGGTAGGTGAGGCTGAGAGAGCGTGACTAGCCCAAGGTCACCCAGCTGGCTTCATGTGGAGGAGTGGGGACTCAAACCTGGTTCTCCAGACCAGAGTCCACCGCTCCAAACCACCACTCTTAACCACTATACCACACTGGTGTTTCTTGCTTGAGTCTAAAATGACCTCTTTCCTTCACAATTGCAAACATTTGGGTGGAGTTGAGGATAGGGTAGGGTTGTCAACTCTGTGCTGGGAAATACCTGGAGATTTGGGGCTGGCGCCTGTGGTAGGAGGGTTTTAGCAAGGGGAGGGCATAATGCCATCGACTCCACCTTCGAAAGCAACCATTTTCTCCAGGGGAAATTGATCTCTGTCACCTGGAGATGTTTTAATTCTGGGAGATCTCCAGCCCCCACCTGGAAGTTGGCAATCCTAGGATAGGGTGTTAGTTTAGACCATGGAAACACAGGATGATAAGCTCACAGAAAATGTCGGGACACTCTACTAACATACCTCACAGGGTTGTTGGCGAATAAAATGTATGCTGCCCAGTACTTTTGGGCTTAAAAACAGGATAAATGTAATAGTTAATCTGCCAAAGGGAGCTCTGACACTCGAAAGCTCATATCCCGAAAGTCTTGTTGGTCTCTAAGGTACTAATGGACTTGAATCTAACCTCTTCAGCACACCAACAAATCTACCCTCTGAATCAATCTTTATTGTTTCAGTCAAAGACCAGCATATATACAAATTACAAGTAATTGTTATAAAAAGAGAAAAACTGTATAAAATCAAAAGCTAAAAACCCTGATTGAAGAAATAAGCTAAGGATAACTATGTAGCTGTCCTAAATGAATTATGCAAACCTCAGCTACAATATAAGTTAGTACTGTGTAAATAAGACAGTTAATCCACCTCCTTACTTGTAAGTGTGTTTCTCTTCTTAATCACTAAGAAGCATAATTTCGGCATTGCATGGGATACGGCAGCCTCCCTATCCTCAAGCAATAGTTTGCCCAGGGCTAACTCCGTACACCCCAGAAAAAGGTTCAGATGCTTAAAGCGAGAAAGCAGAGGGGAAATAGTATTTGTTCTGATTTCATCATAGAATTCACAGTGCAGCACGATATGTGTGATTGAATCGACTGCAATGGCTGAAGAGGGGGCCACACCATTGCTCCATAGGCAGATGTCGAAACCTTCCATCTAAAACGGCAGAAGGTAGGGCGTCAAAGTGGGCTCTGGAAAAAGCCCATCTATATTCAGCATGAGTAATATTCAATGAATAGGGGGCTGCAGTTTTTCTTGACCATGGTTTTAGTGCACTCTAAAGCTTTGGCAGTAAAGGCAGCTCAGTTTGACTTTCAGTATCCAAGAGCCACTGTTGGACCAGTGATTTTGCTTTCCTCAGCCCCATCTCCAGAGGATGTTCTGGGTCTAACCTGACCGGAAATAGTTTATTTATTATTTTGGATGACCATTTCGGATATGGGATCTACCCTCTGAAAGTAATAAATAATTGAGTTAAATACTTCCTAAAACTGTACTCAGGACTGCAGTCTTAATGTAACCTTTAACTATTCGGATTTAAACACAACACAAGACCCCAATAAATTGACAATAATCACTCATATGTAATTTGTAATGGACACCATTGGACATTATATTCAATTCAACTTCCTGAACTTTTAAACTAAGTTATATTTAAACTGTGCAAAACTCACACGTTGGTCTCAATCTTGGGTAGTCATCACAGGTTCCGATCAATGGTAGCTTCCAGTCTCAAGTAGGGTTGCCAGCTCCCGGTTAGGAAATACCAGGATATTTTTGGGGTGGAGCCAGAGGAGGACAGGGTTTGGGGAGGGGAGGGACTTCAATGCCATAGAGTCCAATTGCCAAAACAGCCATTTTCTCCAAGTGAATTGATCTCTGTCAGCTGGAGATCACTTGTAATAGCGGGAGATCTCCAGCTGCTACCTGGAGTTTGGCAACCCTAGTCTCAAGGCCCTCACAGTTTACAGCTGAGGCATGTTCTCCATCCATTACCAAAGGTGGGATGGAGGGCTCTGTTCTCAGTATTGTCGTGGTGATATGATTTTAGGTTTTCCTGTTGCCCATTTTAGTGTTTACTTTCATTTTGTTTACCATATAAAACGGGTTTACATGGATGTCATCATCGACCTTTAGCAGCTATAGAAAAAGTGGGGTATTTGATCCCAAGCCTAGTGGGTCATGAGCAGAGGCTTACAGGAAGGCTCTGTCAGCCACCATGTTTCACTGAACTTGATCTCCTAAACAATCCAACTAAGTGGTATTATCAGGCAACACCCTGCTCCATTCAGTGATGATACCAATTTAAATAGACGTACCAACTCTGAAATCAGGAACCCCTCAGGGTGGGATGGGCCATGTCACAGTGGTAGAGCACCTGCTTTGCATTCAGAAGGTCCCAGGTGGAGTCCCTCACATTTCCAGTTAACGGGTTTCAGGTGCTGGGGAAAGGCCTTGCTCTGCCTGAGATCCTCGACAGCTTTTGCCAGTAAAAACAGAACACAGTATGGCTTGGTATAAGGTGTTTTTTTAATTTCATATGCTGTCAATAACATTTTTTTTCAATGCAAGCAACACCACATAAGCAACACAAATACAACATTATAAATATTTCCATGAAAGGAAGAAGAAAAACAAAAAGAGGAGTTGGTTTCTATACCCCACTTTTCTCTACCATTAAGGAGTCTCAAACCAGTTTACTATCGCCTTCCCTTCCTCTCCCCACAACAGACACCTTATGAGGTAGGTGAGACTGAGAGAGTTCAGAGAGAACTGTGACTAGCTCAAGGTCACCAAGCTGGCTTCATGTGGAGGAGTGGGGAAAACAACCCGGTTCACCAGACTAGAGTCCACCGCTCTTGTGGAGTAGTGGGGAATCAAGCCCAGTTCTCCAGATTAGAATCTATTGCTCTTAACCACTACATCATACTAATCTGTAAAAGTTCAAGATGCATAGTTTTAGAGATCTAGAAGATTCCATGAATGTCTTATCTTGACACACACAAACACAAAAAGACTCACTGATCCCAAATACTCACATTTAGCTATTTTAAAAGGCCATGCTGGAATTTAATGTTAAAAATTACTATTTGGTGATGCCATCTTGCATGTTCCAGACATTTCTGGGAAGGCAATCCTACTGTATTTTTACTCTTCTAAGGCATCAAAAGAGACATTAGGGCTTTTGTCCCTTCTAAGCTTTTGGTAGTAGATCCTAATTACCAGTCACTCACAGATCCTAATTACCGGGCATTAATCTGGGTTATAGCCAGTGTTATAATCCAAGTCAGCAATTCCTAGTCAAGTAGGGAGGATTTACATACAAATCTGGTTTTAAACTGACTCATTAGTCTGCCTAGCTCAGTATTTCCTGCTCTGGCTGGCAGCTGCTTTCCAGTGCCTCACACAGAAAGATCTCCTCCAGCTCTGGTTACCTAAAACCGTTTCCCTGGAGGGACTGAACCACGGGACTTTCTTCAGGCAAACCATGTGCTCTACCACGGAGCCATACCCACTACCTCTAACCCTGTATGGATTTACACATTACTCAGCCCCTGCCCTTCCATCTGTTTTCTAGGTGTTTCTAAATGCCATTATGTATTAAAGAATGAGATGAATTGGGTTCCGGCTTGGCAACTACTCAGTTGCAGATGCTTAGTGCTGCTCTGTGACCATGGAGGTTGAGCCATTATCAGTGCAATCTGAAACAGAGTCACGCTCTTCTAAATCCATCAAAATTAATGGGGTTAGAAGGGAGTAACTTTGCCTAGGACAGTACGGAGAGGTCTGGAACTGCTCGGGCCATCCACATAAATTATGGTACACTGCGCATTAAACATCCCATCAGCCACAGTTCAGCTGCAGTCCCTGGCGTTGCATCGATGCAAACAGCACATTTCAGGGCATTGCATGTCGCAGTGCCAGAAACACTGGTTTATAGGAAGGTTCGCCACAAGCTCCCATAGGATAGCTGCAAGTTATGGTACCCAACTCCCTGGCTGGGATCAGCTGCAACTGTTCTGACCAATCACAGTCATTGGGTCATGTGGTCTGACCTGGGATTTGTGGGGAGTCATCTGCCAACACTGCAGGGGCAACGGAGGGGAGAGAAAATCTCAACACATCAGTGTTCTCCCACAGGTTGTGCTCCACGGCTCCTTAACCACTTCAGTTTTTAATCTGTTTGTTTTTTCAGCTTTTAACCCATTTCTCTAGCTTCTGACCAATTTGTTTCTCAACATGAATACTACAGCATCTGAATAGAGGTGTTTATTTTTGGAGAGTCTTTTAATGGCGGTAGCAATTTCTGCTAGCAGAGAAACAATTTATCATTTGGTGGGAAAAAATGTAATCTCCAACATTACCTGTGATGCACACAAATGGATTATAAATGCCCTCTGCCAAGAACATCCTTCCACACGGAACAAGTCTGATTAAAATCAAATTCCAAAATCCACAGCTTTTCATCTGATAATAAGCTATGTATGAATTAAAAGACTAATGCTCTGTGATCCTCAGGATACATCTTCTCCTTATATTTAAACTTTATGTGAGACCAAATGAAAAGGCTCTTCGGCAACCGTCTTTCACACATTACTCTTGTTCTTGTTAGAGGCTAAATGCAGGCAACTATTCTTCTCCTATTGTAAGAGGATTGAAAGGGTTCTGAGTTGGTGAACCTTGTTATTGGAATTAAGCTTATTACACTGCTGTTCCCTAGACTTGGGATGGATCTGAGCGCTGTTTACAGGAATCAGAATGGCAGGGGAAAAAGCAAAGAATGCAATGTTAAATCCAGCCAGCTAGGACTGGGTGGGGCCTGGGATCAGATAAAAATAATATCACACTAATAATAATGGCTGTTTCTCACATTTCATAGAGAAAAAACTAGGTTTCTCAAGGAATATACTCTTAGATCTGCAAGCAATCAGTTTGGTAAAGTTTGGGACAGGGGGTCCAATTTTATGGGGTCCAGAAGGGGTAGATCCCATTCCCCATAGAAAAAGATTATAAACTTTACCATGCATGGAGGAGGGGGGCCAACCCCTTCTGGACCACATAAAATCAGACCCCCTGACCCAAACTTCACCAAACCATACATGTACATTCGGGGCTCATGCAAGGAGAGTCCCTTGAAGCTACCCTGAAAATATGGGAACTCTACCTCCAAAAATGCTCTCACAGGAGCTTCGAAAAAAATCCCCATAAACTATAATGCACCCGAATGTTTTGGTAAACCCACAAATAAACCCGAAATACAAATTTACCAGTATAGGTATTCGACTTATTCCTGGTTTACGGGGAAAAATCGGGCCCAATAAACCTGAACCCGAACCTGACCACTTTTTTTTTTTTTTTTTTTTGCACAACCCTAGTTCCCAATCATAACAGAGTTCACCTTAAACCCACAGGTCAGAGAAAGATTTGGGCTCGGGCTGAAACTCATACCCGAAGACAGAACACTCACTTGGCAGTATGAATCCTCTTTTCCCATAGCCCTAATAGTGAGGAAGAATTCTTTACTTGAACAAAAGGAGGATCATCACCACTAATGCACCAGGGAGGAAGAAGCTGAGGGGAGGGACTTCAATGCCATAGAGTCCAATTGCCAAAGTGGCCATTTTCTCCAGGTGAACTGATCTCTATTGACTAAAGATCAGTTGTAATAGCAGGAGATCTCCAGCTATTACCTGGAGGTTGGCAACCCTATACATATAGGCACAATAAAGTATCTCGCCAAATATATCACTGCAAGTCATTAGCACCCATACATCCCCTGTAGTGGTTATTTAGACCCTAGGTCTATGTTGCATATTTATATTATCCTCAAAACAAACAATGAACAAAACGATCTTTGCTTTGTCATGTTTACTCAAAGCACACTGTAGGGGAAATAAAATGTGTGAACGTTTTAAATACTGTCTACATTTATTTTTGCCATATCCGTGATTTAGATTAAGGATGTTAAAAGCAAATAAATATTTAATTTTTTTCAAAGTTATTTTACACTTGTATTTCTTTCAGCACGCTTGAAAATCTTTTCCTCTGTACATCATCAAAATTCTCCTTTTTTGCCACAGACGCTTTAATCTTCTGAGGAAAAAATGGCAGCTATAATTTATAATTACACTCAAAGATCTGGCACCATAATGCATTAAATATATATTTTTTAATTGCTTGACTGAAGTCAGTAGTAAAATTTCCTTTGGATTTACCACGTGACCATTTAAAGAGGATGCTGTTAATTTACATTTTTCAGATATTTAAATATCAATAGCGGGGAATGGTGTTGACAGGAAGAAATCTTAAGTCTCTGTGTGCTAACCCAACAATGTACAGCTTATTCTAAACATATTTCCTCATAAACCATCATACTTCCTATTCAGACAGGAAGCAGGAGTATCCTTGAGTCACATATCTTTGCAAGGAACAGTAGGTACGGGCAAGGGATGACAAGCAGGTGGCACACCTGAAAAGCATTCTAATGTATTGTAGTTCAAAATGAAAAAAAGAAATCATAGGTACATAGTTCTTTATGATGAGGTGCCAAGCATCCACACCAGCTGACTTGGTGCCACCAATGAGAGGTGGTTTTGATTTCTCGGTCAGGGTTTGGATGGTGTGAATGGGACTGAGTACAGAGATAAATATTCTATAGTAACATATCCCCGCCCCGCTTCCTAGTTTGATTGGGGAAATCTGTTGATCTCCACCTGATCTGCCTACTGAGTAGGGTTGCCAGGTCCCTCTTCGCCACCAGCAGGATATTTTTGGGGTGGAGCCTGAGGAGGGTGGGGTTAGGGGAGGGGAGGGACTTCAATGCCATAAAGTCCAATTGCCAAAGCGGTCATTTTCTCCAGAAAATGCTCTCTATTGGCTGGAGTTATAATAGCAGGAGATCTCCAGCTGGTACCTGGAAGTTGGCAACCCTACTACTGAGTGGGATTGACCCTGCTCACAACAGCAAAGCAAAAAAGAAAAAAGTTGGTGAGCGGGGTCAGCCCTGACAGGTGGTGCTTGCTGTAACCTTGGTAGTGCTAGGGCTCAGGCATGCGCTGTCAATGCTATGCCTACTACTGCAGACAAGTTGCCCTAAGAAAAGTGGAGTACCATTGCACCAAGAGGTTGGCAAATGCCTTCTCTGTAATAACTGTATGTCTCAATGAAGTGCTAATCTATCCAGTTGGGGAATATGTTGTTTTTTAAAAAAAAGAGAACTTTGATAAGTGACAAGTATACTTGGTTTGTGAATTAAGGACTTTGTTCTGTGGCTTGATTTTTAATACTCTTTAAAAGTCTTTTGTTCCTTTATTGTGATTCTTGATTTCTGGACAGTTTTTTTTCCCTTTGAGGAGCATATGCTTTCCTGTGGACATCTTTATTGTTCTGTCTGGGGTATTCTGTTTCATCTTATTCAAGAGCTTCTTCAATGCGGAGAGTGAAAGAGTCGTTCACAATCACGGATTTAACTGAGTGTTTCATCAAGACTCTGCAAGATTCCTGTTCTTCTCTCTCGACCTTTTCCCCTGTCCCATTTCATTTATTGGTTTAATTTACCACAGGAGTGTAGCATGCTTTCATTGGATGCGACTTGTTTTTTAGCTTTTCACCTATAAAATTTTAGTAGTCTTGATGTCGTAGAATATTTACATGTAATGAAATACAATATACATTTTTATTATACTTTGCATTTCGCCCCAAAGTTCTTTAATACCTTGAATGTGAAATTGATCATCCATTAAATAAAACAGTTAGCTTATCACTAAAATTAGCCGGCCTTTTAGAGGACAGAAAGATAACCCATGTAATGGCAAAAACAAGAAAAGGATATTGTGACGATAATCTTCGAATACCAGCCGAATTTCTGTTCTCAAGTAAATTGCTAAGCATCTATCCCCTACTAAAGGTAAAGGTCCCCTGTGCAAGCACCGGGTCATTCTTGACCCATGGGGTGATGTCACATCCCGACATTTTCTAGGCAGACTTTGTTTACAGGGTGGTTTGCCAGTGCCTTCCCCAGTCATCTTCCCTTTACCCCCAGCAAGCTGGGTACTCATTTTACCGACCTCGAAAGGATGGAAGGCTGAGTCAACCTTGAGCCGGCTACCTGAAACCAACTTTCATCGGGATCGAACTCAGGTCGTGGGCAGACCTTTGGACTGCAGTACTGTAGCTTACCACTCTGCGCCACGGGGCTAGGATACAGAAAATGTCGAATTTAAATGAAGATGCAAACAAATGTTGGTTTTATAATAAAGGTAAGGTGGGTTTTTATCATATATGGTGGGAATGTATCAAAGCTACAGTTTACTGGGAAAAAGTGATTATTATAATATCTAAAGGTCTGAAAATAGAAATACCTATGAAACCAGAAATAATCTTGTTAAACTGTTTACTGACTATGAACAAGAAGCATCTTGATGTATTCCTCCATATGTTAACATTAGCTAGGATAAATTTGCAAGATATCAGAAAGGAACAAACTCCCCAAACTTAAATAGTTGGTTCGACAAAGTAAGGGAGATTTATGTTTTGGTTAAATTGACTTACTATCAAAATGAGGGGACTTGGAATCCTACAATATCCAGAATGGAGAACACACTTAAAAGTCTAGATTCTGTTGTTGGTTTATAAAGAGACTGATTGTTTTACAAGTTTCATAAGTATTGATCGATGTTTGTTTGGAAAGAATTTTGATTTTAATGCTGTATTATTGTAAATCTTAATAAATATATTTAAATTTATTTATTTATTATTATTTGTATTTTTATCCTGCCTTTTCCCCAAGGAATTTAGGGCAGTATATATGGTTCTCCCCTCATCCATCCTATACTCACCATAACTTGTAAAGTACTTTTAGCTTGGCGCCAAACTGGTGGTGGTGGAAAGTATTGAGATAGTTGGTTAACATAGCAGAGTTTGCCCAGTCGTAAAAGTGTGATATTGAGTGCAGTAAATAAATCTCTCAAGAAATATATTGCAAAAAGTAAAACTTACATTTATTCAAGCAGATTCTGTTCACATTCAGGTTGCAGGTGAAAGGAAGAAAGAGAAACCTAATCTAAAGCTTACTTTTCCGTGTCACAAATGGCCAGCTAATCCGGCATCCTGTGTATGGAAGTATGGGGCATTGTTTCTACATGAGAAGACTGACTCAATGAAAAAGCCATGTGGAGAATGGGAAAAACAATGGACACACAGAGAGAGGAAGGTTCAGAGAGTAGTTCCCCAGTTAAGACAAAGAGAAGGACATCCCATTTGAGGAGATAACATTTACACACACTTAGAGTGATGTAGTGCCCTCCAATGTCAAGGCACGCTGAGTTGCTCACTCCAACAGAAAGTGCCATAGGTCATGGCCGACCCTGCTTAGCTTAGCCAGCATGGTGTAGTGCCTAAGAGCGGTGGTTTGGAGCGGTGGACTCTGATCTGGAGAACCGGGTTTGATTCCCCACTCCTCCATGTGAGCAGCGGAGGCTAATCTGGTGAACTAGATCTGTTTCCCCACTCCTACGCATGAAGCCAGCTGGGTGACCTTGGGCTAGTTGCACTCTCTCAGTCTCACCTCACAGGGTGTTGTTGTGGGGAGGGGAAGGTGATTGTAAGTGGGTTTGATTCTTCCTTAAGTGGTGGAGAAAGTTGGCATTTAAAAATAATTTCTTCTTGTTAAACTCACTTTTCCTGAAGTCCCACCACACCTGGAGGGAATGTTGTTTATGAAGCCTGTGATGGTCCTTGGGCAAGAAGGAGCTCCCACCACTCCCCCATGCCATTTTCCTGAGCTGAATTGACCCTTCTGGGGAATTCCTGGGACCCAACCCCCTTTCTGTGCAACCATACAGCATCCACAGGCAACACTGTTGTTAAAGCCTGTATTGTGTAGTTTCGCCCTTAGAGAGAGTGAAACAGTGACTTGCCCGATGTCAGTGAACTTCCTGGCTGGCTGGGATTTGAACCAAGGTCTCCCCAATACTTAGACCAATGCTCTAACCACTATGCCACTTCTATACTCATTTTGGAATAAGATATACTTTCCCCTTCTTCTGTTTGTACTTGTGTGAGTGTATTGGTACACACACACACAATCTGCCACAGATAGTATAAAACTTCATCCATTGGATTAAATGGGCTCTGGCTCATGACAACCCATCTGTTAGTATTCTTGGTACCACAAGATTGTCTGTTGTTTTATTGTGACAGACTGACAGCACTACTCCCACTGGATTTTGTCCTTATTGACACTTACTTTCACTAAATATCATCTGCTAATCGGCTGGTCATTTCACCCAGGTTGGAGAGTACTTCTTGAAGCACTTCCCTTGTAGTTTGGGATTTCCTCTGCAAATGGAGATTTGGGATTTCATCTGCAAACTGTTCACCCCTGGAGTTTTTGGTAAGAGGCTTTGTTAACAGCCTTTCCAGTATTTTGGACTGCCCTTAAATAACAGACATCTAAACATGAATTTCAGCGCATTCCTGAGATTCAGTGTGCGTGGACAGCGGGGAGGAGGCGCTGCCATGCCACCTCCTAAAGCAGTTCCCCGCACGCTGAAACACACAAAAAAGGCCTTTCAGAGGCTTTTTTTGGTGACATGGGGCCTTTTCGCCCCGTAGAGAAAAGCGAAGCTGCGTCTGCTAAAAAGCAGGCGCAGCCTCGCTCTTCTCCGCACCGGCGTTCAGGGGGCGAAAGGAGACAGGAAGCTGCCTAATGGTAGCTCCTTCCCTCTGAGCCACCCTGGGAATGCCTTCTGGGACGCCTCCCAGGATGCCGGCATGGGCCTTTACGCCGGTGGGACGCCAGCAGAAGGTGCTGTCAGTGTCCCAGTGCACGGTGCCATGGCAGTGACCGGTGTCCGGGCTTTCTTGCCGGCGTTGGGCCCACTAATGCCAGTGTAAGTTGCCCAGATGCCGGCGCCGAGGGCCCAAACGCCAGTGCAGTGCCTTCCTGGCCTCCTAAGGGCTTTTGCCCTTTAGGCTCAGGAATGCACTGTTAGTCAACAATTCATTGTTGGTGCTCTCAAAGAATTCTAAAAGGCTAAGGAAGTAAAGGGGTATTATTTAGGGTTGCCAACCTCCAGGTGGAGCCTGGAGATCTCCCATAATTACAACTGATCTCCATACTGCAAAGATCATTTCCCCTGGATAAAATGGTTGCTTTGGAGGGTGAACTCTATGGCATTATACCCTGCTCTCTCCTCTCCGCAAAGCATACCTTCCCCAAAGTCTGCCCCAAAACCTCCAGGGATGTCCTAACTCAGAATCGGCAACTCTGTTACTGGTTCTATCTCAGAAAGGCTGATAATAAAGAAATGGAAGAGTTAAAAAAAATATGGTCAAAGGCCATCGCATTTTGGGATAAACTGGCGAAAATGAATTTTACAACTATAGTTAATGAATTATAGATAAATGTAATGTTTGTTATAATAATTTGTTTAAATAATTTTAAATACTGTCAAACACTTCTCCGGAAGTCAATTGGTGATGGGACACAATGTTAAGGTGGGTGGTGGGTATTAAAGCACTGTGTATCTTTTAATCTACATGATAAGATGTAATTTTGATTATTGTATAAGTGCTCTTTTTGTATTTTCTTTTATGTTCATCTTTTTATGATTTTTAATAATTTTTTTCTTTTTTATTATTATAAAAATAATAAAAAATTATATAAAAAAAGAAAGGCTGATAACATGGTGGAAGGATATACAATGCCATCCACACCTTAGAGGAAGAGTGGAATAAAAATACGACAGATTGATAGATGGTCAAGTACCGTAATCCAAGAGCAGTTTGTCTCATTTACATAAGGAGCACAAAGGTAAAAGCAAGCCCATCAGAATGAGCGTTGACCGTTCTCAACTGGTAATAAACTGACAAAGCTATAAGGCTGTTTTATTTGCAAGGGCTTTTAAAGGGCTTAAGCTTTATGTATTGTGGGGAGGGGAGAGTTAACAGAGTTTACTGTATTTTCTATGTTTTTAGTTTTGGAAATGGAAGCTACCTTGAGTTACAAGGGAAAGGTGGGGCATAAATATTTTCATTCATAAATAGTGTCCCAGTAAAGAGGGACAGTTATTTTCTAGAGTGAGCTAGTCACTCTCTGAAGAATCTCAATTAATTGATGAAGTCTGAATGTGCACAGAACTGTGGTAGATAGCTCAAAATTAACATATGTGCTACCTGTTAGAATGACAGGGATTTAAAAACTGCTGTCAGTTTTATGTTATCTTATTGATATTTAGTATTATTGGATTTTTAAAAATTAATTTTATGTTCAAGGACTTTGATAATGAGGGGGTCCAAAAAGATGTGGAAATAAATGACGGAAACATATAGCATTAAACAACCGTTGCTCCTTCAGCTATAGAGAATTCTGAATGCTGATGACCATACTTTTGCAGAATCTCATTTCCTATAATGAGCCAGAGAAGGACATCTTGGAGAAATGATGCTCAGTATGGATATCAGCCAGGCACTACGAGCTGGCCCAATTTGTATTCCAAACCAGGTAATTATGAATATTCGGGACACCAGTGAGCAGAATAAGGCTAAGGGGTCTCTAGTAACCACCAGTATAAAATGAGTTCTGGTTCTCAAGACTCAAGATACCTGCGCCATATTTTACACGAACATGAACAATAGTAACAATAACCTTATTATTCTCTTAAATGCTCAAAGTATAGTACGCTCACAATTATTATCATCATCACCTCCCCCCAAATGCTTATGGGGCAAATGCATTGTCTCAGTAATCCTAACAACCACCCCGTAGTGAAAGACAGTATTATTCCTCCCATGCTACAGATATGAACGAGTGGACAAAAAAAGTATTGTGTTCTCTAAAGCTACCCAGTGAGTTCATCACTGATGTAAGGTATAAACTGCATGCCGGCTAGCATTTTTTGTTGGATGAATTTATGTTTGATGGTCCATCTATTTATTTATTTAGAATATTTCTATGCTGTCTCTTCATTGTCCTGCTCGAGGCAGCTGATAATTAAAAACCACACTATTAAAACACAATCCATTGGTCATTAACAGCATAGGAAGCATCCATAAAAAAAGTAGCTGGCCATTTATACGGTGACAAATTAAACCCCCCTAGTTAAAAGGTTGGGTTACAAACAGATATTTTAGCCTTGTGCCTAAAAGAAAGTAAAGTAGGACCCAGACAACCCCTCAAGGGGGAGGGTGTTCCAAAGGCCAGGTGCCACCACAGATAATTGCCCTGTCTCTAGTCACCACTCGCCTCACCTCTAGTCACCTCACCTGCTTTATATGCTTAACTGCTTAATCAGTATTGCAAGAAACCAAAATGGGCATTGCCATTCTTAAAAACAAACATTCATATGGATGCCTCATCTCTTGTGAACAAAGCAGTGACTCATCTCAGCATCCAATCCACATTCCCCCTTTCTCCCCATTTCCTTATTTTGCCTTAAGTTTAGGACAGGCCAGTACATAATAGAAGATGCATGGCTGCCATCAAAAGTAGCAGCCCTGGGGCTCTTCCTCCACTCTCACCCTGCAATGCTTAACAATAGAGAATGCTAGGTATTACTCTGTTAGTTGCCAGTTTTCCATGGCAGCACTGCAGCCCACTTCCAGTTTGATGAGGCCATGCTATGCTTGCTATTTTACTATAGGTTACCAAGGAAGGGAGCAAGGAGGAGACACAGGGCTGCCATTTTCAACGGAAGCTGTGCATCTTCCAGCATGTATACTTCTGTCAGCAAGGAGGGAGACAGCAAAAGTGTTTGGCTGCTGATTAATACTACTTGTTCACAATCCAAGGCCTTGCCCACCATCTGGATAATGAAGAAGGACTATTCCTTGTTAAAATTAAATGGTGTGAAGCGTCTTACTAAAGCTTTGCACATGCTCCCTGATAATGCTGTCATACAGCAATGGGCATCCCATTCCTGAAGGCGGGGGCACTTAGACAGCGGCCAGAGGCTTCCTAGCTGCTAAAACAAATGTACATAAAATGAAAAAGGTGAAAAATGCCCCATAGACTTTAGCGAACCCCGCTGAAGCATGGAGGGGCATTTCCAGGGTGAAAGGGGTTAGGAAGCTGCCAAAAGGCAGCTCCGCCCCCAGGAACACCCCAGGAATGCCTCCCAGGACACTGGCGCAGGGTGATATGCCAGGGAAATGCTGGCAGGAGGCCATGCCAGCTTCCAAGAGCCACACTGATGCCACGGTTCAGGGGGGCTGGCGTAATTCTGTGCCAGTTTGCACTGTGCAAGTGGCACAAATACCAGCATAGAGGTCATGCTGGCTCCTCTGGGCATTCGACCTCCCCCTTCAGGAGTGAAAGGTTAATGTTTAAAACCCCAAAAATGAACATAACAACTTTTAAAATCTGTAGAATGCAAATGAAGAAATGTAGTCTAGGGGAATACCTGTAGCAAATGGACTAGGCAAAAAATTCAGGCAGTTGCCTATCTGCATAACACAGAGACAAGGAGAGTGAGCATCTTAATGGATACAGTGGCAGATTGCATGAATTCTTAACCGTCAGATTAATTTGAGAGATGTAGGTAGTCATTAAATGACATCTATGATATGCAAGGAGGAAAGAGGGCATGGTTTAGCCTGATCTCATCTGATCTCGGAAGCGAAGCAGGGTTGGTACTTGGAAGGGAGACCACCAAGGAAGACGTTGCAGAGGAAGGCAATGACAAACCACCTCTGCTAATCACTTGCCTTGAAAGGCCCTTGCTGGGGTCATCATAAGTCAGCTGTGACTAGTCAGCACTTTACATACACATGATACGCAGAAAAAGAGAAGACTATTAATCAATTATTGCTCTGTCAATGGGATGACAGTTTAGACCCCTTTTTGGTATTATACAGTAATACAATTAGTATTCGGGCTGTTGCACCAGCTCTGGTCAGCTGAGGAAGTCTTCCTATCAGTTCTCTCATTTCAACTGATACATTGTGACCACTCAAAAGCCTTCTCCAGTGCCATACTAGGCTTCAAAAGAAGATGAGGAAGGCTCCATCCCAACCAACCTGTAGATCAGTTCTATTAGGGGAGGGGCTGTGGCTCAGTGATAGAGCATCTGCTTGGCATGCAGAAGGTCCCAGGTTCAATCCCCAGCATCTCCAATTAAAGGGCTAGGCAAGTAGGTGATGTGAAAGACTTCTGCCTGAGATCCTGGAGAGCCGCTGCCAGTCTGAGTAGACAATACTGACTTTGATAGACCAAGGGTCTGATTCACTATAAGGCAGCTTCATGTGTTCATGTGTTCTATTAGAGAGAACATCTGGCTTTCTGTAGTTTTATATTACCCTGACCTGGATACCCAGGCTAGTAAGATCTCGGAAACGAAACAGGGTCAGCCCTGGTCAGTATTTGGATGGGAGACCACCAAGGAATACCAGGGTCACAACATGGAGGCCAGCAATGGCAAATCACTTCTGAACATCTCTTGCCTTGAAAACCCCAATGGGGTTGCCACATCAGCTGTGACTTGACGGCACACACAAAAAAAGTTTTATATTGTGCTGTTACTCTTTATACGGTTCTCCCCTTTCATGCGGCTGAATTTTTAAAATAATGTATTATTTGCGGATATTTTTGAAGCAACCCTAAGCAATTCGAAGGACAAGGGATTTTTTTTTGTTAAATAAATTTAAACAAAAATGTCTTGTTCTTTCAAAAAATGTATGAAAATATACACAAATAATTAATTGTCAAAAAGCATGTGCTCAGTTCAGAGCTTGCCAAGGCATCTTACATAGATCAGAAAGAATAACCCATAAAATCAATAATAAAAACTACCAGTTAACGTACATTAAAAAAACTAGTAGCTATGAACAACTAGAAGAATCAAACCAATGAAAACCAATCATCAGTCAGTAAACACACACAAAGTTCCATGTTAGCACACAAGAATACAAAGGAAAACTTGCATATGCTCACCTTAGGGGTGCTAAGTCCATCTTCGCTATTGGCGGGAGGTTTTTGGGGTGGAGTCTGAGGAGGGTGGGGTTTGGGGAGGGGAGGGACTTCAACGCCATAGAGTCCAATGGCCAAAGAGGCCATTTTCTCCAGGTGAATTGATCTCTGTCGGCTGGAGATCAGTTGTAATAGCAGGAGATCTCCAGCTAGTATCCGGAGGTTGGCAACCCTAACTCACCCAGTTAAAAAAAAAAACCTGTTCTGTTTTCTTTGTTTTGGTTCATTTTATTAGTCTAGGTATGTGTATTGTATGTGTTTTTTCCTATTGTATGTGTTTTTTTTTCTATTCTGTTTTTGTGTTATGTGTTTTATAAAATAATACTTAATTAAAGAAAGAATACAAAGGAAAACTTGGTCATCAAAGTCGGCATAACAACAATCAATAATATGGGGTCAGAGTGTACCAAAAACAAACAAGCAAACAAACCCACAGCTGAACTAGATGATACAAAATTGTTGCAAGTTTCTTTGATAAAGACTACTTCAAGGAGCTTATTTTCTCCTGGTCACAAGTGTCTTTGATATAGATGAAAACATCACCCACCTCCAAGAGAACCTTCTTTCAATAGAACAATTGTAGGTACCTGTATTCCCCCTCATCTTTTGTTCTATACTTATAATAAAAGAGCCTTCTTGTAAGGTATACTTTAGAGAGATCTGAAAAGCTACTGTGAAGTTTTGTAATGTACCGGTGAAAATTTAAACTGAAATTGCTGTGACCTAACTTTTCATTAAAAGGAGAAGCTACAGGATGGCACATTGTCAACATTCAGCAGTAATGAACGCCACTGTAATGGAACAGAAATAAATTACCATGTCCAGACCACCGCTAAATCCTCCTCCTATTTATTTTTAAGAAACTTTATCCTGACAAAAAAAGCACCGGGAGACTAAAAACAAAGGACTTGGAGAAAAAAGAAAAAGAAAATCAAGATCCTTTTCATATTGTAAAGATTGAAGAGTGAAGAGGTTGGCATGCTAAAAGGACATTAACATCACAAAAGGAGGGAGGGAAATATTAGTAAATTTACAACTAAATAAAGTAGTTTTTTATTATTTGAGCTTGGGTAATAGGCTGCAGCCTACCTGGGTATGATCGGGATGCTGCCTGATGAATGGAATGTAGTTCCCCACCACGAAGACTGGCCCGAAGCACACATTATTGATTGGTTGATCAACGGATTACAGTTCTTTCCCACTCCATCCGGCGGGCTCAGAGTGGCTTATAGCTGTGCTTCCAAAATGCAAACACTTCCTTTCCCAAAGGGTACTGCATTTAAATGCTGATGCATGCAGCTTCTTTAAATGCAGAAAGGATGTTGTTAGCCGCCTTGAGCCCAGCCTTGGCAGGGGATTGAGGGTGAGTTATAAATTTAACAACAATAACAACAATAATGATAATATTTTTGTAAGCCAGCTTGGGAGCGGTAAAGGTTTCTAAACTGCCCAACTACTGCCTCCCTCCATACTTTTCAATCTACATCCTCATGGATGGAAATGGCAGATGAAGAAAGAGTAGGTTTACCAGGTCCCTCTTCGCCACCGGTGAGAGGTTTTTTGGGCAGAGCCTTAGGATGTTGGGGTATGGGGAGAGGAGAGACCAATGCCATAGAGTCCAATTGCCAAAGCGGCCATTTTCTCCAGGTGAACTGATCTCTATCAGCTGGAGATCAGTCGAAATAGCGGGAGATCTCCTGCCATTACCTGGAGGTTGGCCGGAAGACGACCAATTACAGATAAGTATTAAAAGTAAGTATCAATGTCCTCAAAGGGCTTGCATAGCAATCTGTACAAAAATGGTTTTTGCAATACTGTATATGAGAAGCACTCCAAAAAATGCAGCAAAGGTGAAAGATGGTCTTCTAGAAGAAGTCATCCGTTTTGTCTGTTGACTTCCTCAGTTCCATTTGCCTCTTCACATGTATGTGCTAAACTCAATACAAAGACAAAATCGATACTTCCATGCAATCCCGACTTAGGAACTACACCAGATAAAATATGGGTTCATCATGCACACCTTTGGTGGCTAATGTCTTCATGATCCATTTTGAACAACTATTCATTTACAATAATAATAGTCTTCCAGACTATTATTGTATGGTTTTGTATGGGATGTTATAACGCATTGTGGTTTGATATCAGTTACTGGCTGTCTATGTTTATTTTTCTAGTTTTGTTGCATTTTACATAGTTGTGCAATTTGTTTTGTGCTATTACCTGGAGGTTGGCAACCCTAGGAAAGAGTCAGTTACCCCCTTCAGCTCTGCTCCTGCTGCCACCTCTCTGCTCACAGTTAGCCTCATAGAAGTAGCATCTGAACATTTAAAAAGGTCTGTCAGGGTACTGTATTTACTTTCATTTCAGAAATGAGACAACTCCCAAATGCACGCAGCTTGGAGCAGGGATTGGCCTCTAAGAAACTAGTCTGGAGGAGGACAAGCAAGCAAAAGGCAAGCCCACCCAATGAGGGGAACGCAATAAAAACAGTTCAAAAGACAAGAGAAGAAAACCCCAAAGAACCCAGGAGTCATAAAAAGCAGTGGAGCAGGAAAAAGAAATTAAAAGGATTCAGAATGCACCATGCATGCTACAGCCAACAAATATCTAAACACCACTTCCCCTGTAAAACTTGCAAGGTATAATTCAAGTGGGGTTCTCTTAGAGTTGCCAGCTCTAGGTTTGGGGGATATTCCTAGAAATTTGGAGGTGGAGCCTGAGCAGGTGGTGTTTGGGGAGGGGACGAATCTCAGTGCCATAGTCCACCTTCCAAAGCAGCCATTTTAGGGAAACTGTTTTTAATAGTATCGAAATCAGCTATAATTCCAGGAAACCTTCAGGGCCCACCTGGAGGTTGGCAACTCTAGCTTCTCTAGATAGTCTTCTAAATTTATAAATGGTTGAGCTCCCATCAGCTCACCATAAAAGGTGTTCTGATCTTTGGCATTTTTTTGAAGAGCTTTTAGTGTGGGAGGGCAGGGGAGGCTTAAGCTCCTCCCCACACACCATGGTGCTGGGGTTGCTAACCTCCGGGGAGTAGCTGGAGATCTCCTGCTATTACAACTGATATCCAGCTGATAGAGATCAGTTCCCCTGGAGAAAATGGCCGCTTTGGCAATTGGACTCTATGGCATTGAAGTCCCTCCCCTCTCCAAACCCTGCCCTCCTCAGGCTCCGCCCCCAAAACCTCCTGCTGGCAGCGAAGAGGAACGTGGCAACCCTACATGGTGCTGATCCATACTGAACCCCTGTATACCTGGCAATTAAGTTCCAATAATGTCTGTTGAACAGCCATGAAGATATTGTACATGAAGACATTGTAACCTAAGAATTGGCCCTCAGGCTGAATTTAACAACCCACAGACACACATTTGAAGGAGATAAACCACAATGGGTACCCATGTTTGTCTGTCTGTAACAGTAGAAAAGAGCAAGAGTCCACTAGCATCTTAAAGACTAACAAAATTTCAGGTACGGTATCTGAAAAAGTGAGCTGTGACTCACGAAAGCTCATACCCTACCAGAAATTTTGTTAGTCTCTAAGATGCTACTCATGCTCTTTTCTACTGCTACATTTGAAGGAATATGTTTTGGTGGTGGCATCCAAGCATTTTCCCACTACTGTAAGTAACATCCAGCAAAGCAGCTTCAAGTAGTATGGGTACTTTTATAGCCTTGTCTGTACGACTGAGAAGAGAAAGTATCAGAGTCCAACTACTACATGTTTGAAGGCATGCAGCAGATGCCACTGCTTGCATGCACTCCAACTTGGATGCCGCTATCTTTGAGGCACAAATGATGTCCCTGGGCAGTTGGCCGATACAGCAGACCTGTTTCTGGCAGGGATGGAGGAACCAATGCTCCTGAGGCTGCTCATCCAACAACCTTGACCAAACTAGCCTTCCCCTGGAGATGTTGTTCTTCCTGGGAGAGAAGGGCTTTGGACATCCATCCATCAGTAGAAGTCATACTGTCCTTTCTCTCCCACCTGTTAACCCATTTTGTTTTTTCTGGAGCAACAGCAGTGCTTTTCAGAACGGTCAAAATATTTCCTGATGGCACCACAGCACCATTCTCTTATCCACTAACCTTTGTTCGCTGATCTACTGCCATTTGGATATTGTGGTTTTGTGTGTGTGTGTTTTCATTGTGGAACTAGATATCCCAACCATTCAGGGATAGCCCAGAGTCTGGCAGCATCACAATACTATAGATTTTAGTGTTTAAGCTGCTTGTTGTGTTCATTCTTATTGACAATTTTAATATATTGTTTCAAATTATTCTGTTGTCCTTCACACTAGATACAAACTGCAGCAAATTACTAATAATCAATAGATGTCAGGAAACAGAAGTAAGATGTACAAATCAAGGACGGGTGAATTCACCTGAAGTTTTAAAAAAGGTTGTTAGGGATGTTTCTTCAGCTCATTTTATGTCGAAAAAGAAAATATTTTATATGGCAGCTAAAGTAACAGTATGACGATTACAGACACTGTTGTCCTAGCAGCCTTTGTATCCACAAGGCTGCCAACTTGATTCAGAAGAACACCAGATTTTAAAGAGCCAAGCTAGATATTTTTGCAGCTACTGCAAAACAAATCAGTTGCTAGACCAGAGAATGAGAGGAGGTGGCGATGGATTCAAAGGATCCTAGATTAGATGACCCGCGTTCCTGGAGTTTTAATCCCATAAACTAGATTGTTAATTTAAACCTTTGAACAAGTATATGAAACGGGGGAAGTGGATTAAGACGTTTTGTTTTGCCATATCCTTTAGAGTCTCAGTTCCGGGGATTTGTTCAGTTTCTTATTTAGTCAGCAGCAAATAATGTTAGCCTTGTTTACTGTAGAGACTGGAAGCACTAGTTATGTAATAATCCCCTTCCTTCCCCAAGAAATAAACACAACTATCTGCCTTTCAGAAATTAAACTGAAGAACTGTTCAAGCAACTGTTGAGCAAACACATTACCTGAATATCTCTCAATATGTCTCTTAATGAGATCCCTAATTAGGCAAGACTTTAATTTAAAGTATAAAAAGTCATGCAGCTTAGTCTTTGAATTAACACTAAATCTGCATCAGAGGAGTTAGTCACAATAATTACCATCTAGCTGTCGACCAAAGGAAAATGTTCTACAACGCCGTATCTTGGAAAACATTTTGAGGTGTGGGGGAGAAGTAAAATTAACTTTAAGAGCATTTATCTCCCCCCCCCCCCAATTGTTAACAACCTGGAACAAAAAAAGAATCAGGATACACTGCAGCAAATCTCCCCTTCGCCATAGGTGTCAGGAATTCCTACACAGTCATATTACGGGCTGTGATTCCACCTCTGATTAAACATAACATGAAATCATGGTTTATTTTTAACTATAGTTAGACTGAAATCAGGATCAGCTCGCAGATGATCATTTACTTAATAGTTTGCCTTGAGGTATCCTGGTTTCATCAGACATCTCTACAACCCAAGAACAAATGAGAATGACTGTCAGGATGTCTAGGTTTTGGGGTTTTTTTATTTTTACATCACACAAAACCATAATTAAGACTTCCAGTGGTTAAGGAACCAACTTCAAACCATGGTTTCAAATCCTGATTTGACATACCTTAATTAACTATAGTCATTGGAGTGGCCCGCATTCAGAAAATTACAGTAACCGTGGTTGGTTCCATTGAATCCAGGTTTGACTTTACATTTGGTCCTTAGCCAAATCGAATAAATGGTAATAGGAGAACATTGTCAGTTGTTCCTGAATGAATAAATCTGGCGAAAAGCTTCCAAATTATGTGGGATCTCTGACACCCTCAATAGACTCTGAGATTATTAGGAGCTTCACATAGTTCTTAAAGGTCGTTTATGCATGAGTACTGTCACTCACGTTCGTCCCCCGTCTGTTTTTGTTGTTCCTTGGAGTTATGCATGAGTTTTCTGTCCATTAGAGATGACCTCGCTGCCAGCCCTCACAAATACCAGGACTTCCCATCCCTCTATTAACCCGATTCTTCTATCTCCCCTGAGCTCAGCCCAGGTGAAATCCCCATGCATAAGGCAAAGTGCAGGACACAGAAGCTTGGTTTCTTTCAGTTGATCGCTGGACCCACACTTTCCTGTTGGGAATCTATGCACCAGCAGTCTCCAAGCTCAAATCAAGTCCCTGCCCCTTGAAATGCTGTTTTGTAATTGGCTTACTTTGTAGAGTCCCAAACCCAATTGCTGCATAAAAAAGCATTTTAAGAACAACAACAAAAAACTGGAGCAATCTGAAAGGGGGGGGGGAAATCCAAATCTTGGTTTTAAAAAGCCTTTCTTCTGCTCAGAAAGAGCTCTGAGGAAAAAGGAAGCATTTGAATCCCCACGTCTTTACATGCTGCATTGTAACTGGCTGTGTGAGAAACCAAGCTTTCAATTCAATTCAAGACCTTTATTGGCATACAGAAACCAAGCTTGCATGTCCCGCACTTCGATTTATGCAAAGGGATTTCACCTGGGCTGAGCTTAGGGGAGAGGGAAGAATCAGGTTAACAGAGGAACTAGAAGTCCCAGGATTTGTGAGGGCTGGCAGCGAGGTCATCTCTAATTGACGGAAAACTCCTACATAACTCCAAGGAATAACTGAGACAGATGGGGGGCCAAAAGGAGTGAAAGTACCTATGCATAAACGACCAAGGTTTTTTTATACTCTCCAAACGTCCCTATTTATCTTGAGCTTCCTCTGAGAAAGGCAAATTATAAATATTTTAATAAATAATGCCCCATCATCCCTGGCTGATATTTTCTCACTGTTTCCCCCGTTGGCACTGGCTGCTGCATTGTTCCTACTTAAAACTATCCCCGCTTGCAAGGAACAACTTTCAAGTAGCTGTCCCTGCTAAATCACTGCTTTGGCTTGGCCATGTTGCTGGTGTGATTTGCTACTAAAGCTACTTTTTTTAAGAGTTCAGTTCCCCATTCAGAAAGTTAAATCTCTGAGTAGGAATGAGGTTGATGCATTTAACTCTAAGGCACATTTTTACAAATACATGTGGATGTAAAATGGACGAGGGACTTAGGTTATAATATTAATTTGGAGATATGGGAGAGGCTCTGGAAAAAAGAGAATTTTAATTCACAATAACTAATGAAATAAGAGAGAATTTATATAAGATGTTTTATAGATGGTATATTACACCAGTAATGATAAGTAAAACAAAATCAGGAATGACAGATTTATGTTGGAAATGTGAAATGGAAAAAGGAACATTTATGCATGCCTGGTGGGTATATAAAAAGATTAAACAATTTTGGAGAAAAGTATTGAAAGAGACTTCTAATTTGATTAACACTAAAGTAAAAATGGAACTTGCTTTTTGTTTATTGGGAATTCCCAAGGAAAAATATGAATAAAAGTGATAGAGTCATATGTCAATATAGTTTCGCAGCAGCAAGAATTACCATAGCTAAATCGTGGAAGCAAGTAAATAGACCGCTAATTAACGACTGGAGAGAGAAATTATGGATATATATGCGGATGGCCAAACTAACAGATTCCCTTTATGGGAAGGATTTGGAAGAATTTAAAACGACATGGTCAAAGGCCATATTGGGATAAAATGGCAAAAATGAATTTTGCTAATATGGTGAACGAGTTATTGATATAATTTTGAAAAATAAATTGTTGAAAACTATATTTAATTTTAAACTGCTTAGACACTTCTCCGTAAGTCGAACACAAGGGTGATGGGACACATGTTAAGGTGGGTGGTGGTTTTTCTTTTTTATGATATCTTGATTATTCAATTTTGTAACGGAATTTTTATTATGTATATTGAAGATATCAGTTTGTATTTTTCTTTTTTGTTTTGTTATGTTTGTTATATAAAAAAATTAAAAACAAACAAACAAAAAACAAATACATGTGGGTGGACACTAAGGCGTTATGCTCCACAGCCAGTTTTCTGCAAGCTTCAACTGGGGCTTACTGTCCTACTATTCCTACCAGCTCAGTACGATGTATGTAGGTATGCATACTTCTAAGTGAGCCCTCAAAAAGCAGTTTCTATTTCCCTCTCAAGGCCTACATAGGAGGGTCCTCACTTAGGTCATGTGTTTGATGTTGGCTGTAGCCTCTCTGTGTGGATTAGTGTTCTCTCCCAGCTGGGAGCCATAAAAGAGACCTGCTGTCAAAGCTACCAGAGTCTCCCATGATGTGCTGGCCATAGAGCAAGCTTTAATGATGAATTGGAAGCAGGACAGATAATTTCATGAGGGCTGCCAGGCCATGCCTGGTAACCCATGGGAGGCCCAGGGGTAGGGACATTGTGGGGGGGCACAACATCCTGTGTGCTATGTCATTTTCAGGGAAAACCCAGAAGTGATGTACAGTAGCGCTAGGAATCGCCAGAAACTCCATGGTACCATAGAGTTTCCAGCAATTCCTAGAGCTACCGAAGTCATTTCCAAGTTTTCCTTGAAAGTGACATGATGGCACAGATGATATAAGCTTTAAAAAAATACTCCCACTACCACTCCAAGTGGCGACGGGCAAAGAAGGCTGCTGGTGGGATGCCTCCTGCCATAGCGGGAGGCCTGCCAGCTATAAAACTCACACGCACCCACCATACCTCAGAGGAAACTACTCTAAGTGGATCAGAGTCATGCCAGCAGCTACCCCATCTCTCCAGTGCTACATCACCACACTGTTTGAGCCAACACACTAGGGCTGTTACCGCACTAGGTATTCCCACCAATATATTAAGAGTTTGAAACTGTTATAAAAAATACTGTTCGCACTTCGTTTGGCCCCTTTAGCTGTGAAGACGTCTTCCAACCATTTTTTAACCGTGGCATCCAAAAACCCTTTTAAAGCGATGTTTTTTATAACATTTCCAAACTCTTCATTCATCGCTGGGAATACCTAGTCCAGTAACAGCCTAGGTTAATAAGACACAACTGCCTTGGGTTCAATACCAACTGGAAAGCAATAATAAATTCTGCCATTACCTAAAGAATTATGGCAACTGGCTTAGACAACCCTAACCTCATAACCTTAACAGCCAAGGGATGAGGGATAGAATTTGAGGACAGCAAAGGCATAGGTTAAAGGAATAAGTTAGAAGCAATCCTACCATCTTCCCAATATATATTAAAAAATCAGCTACACATTTCCTGGTATGTTTATTTTAGCTTTGTATTTTAGTTTAGTTTATGGGCCACCCTTTCCTGGACAAGCCAGAGTGGCTAGATTTGGTTTTAATTGGTTTAATTATGTGCTTTTGTTTGCTTTGAATAGTTTTTAAGATGTGCTTTTATTATGTGTGTTTCTAATCCATTAGCCGCCTCGGTGGCCCCGATGAGGGCAGAAAGGCAGGGTATAAATTAAGTAAATAAATAAATAACATAAAATATCATATAATTTCCCCAAACATAATTATGAGAGACATACATCTGAGCATGTGCAGAGGACCTTTCTCACATTATTTAATTATAAGCATCTGAGACAAGGAAGATATTGTTTGTGGAAGAACAAGAAATAGTACACCATCTAGAAAACCACATTGAGGCACTTTCCCCTCATTTAAACCTGATTTTATTGCAGTGTGTTAAAGACAGACTGATCTGTGTGTGTTTTCTAGAAGAGGTTGCTTATTGCAGCTTTGCTCACAGGAAATAAAAAAAGCCATCTGCTAAAATGTTTGTAAGTTTTGTAAATAAAACACACACACACACCGAGCATTGCTCGCTTTTAAAATACCAACCATTTAAGTGTCTTTGGGGTTTTTTTTTAGTATCGTTGACAAATTCTGGAAAGGGCACAGGCCTGCTGCCCCTTTACTGCTTCAAGCTGTAAGATGACAAATTCTATTTCCTTTTCCTTCTTCCTAGAGTGTTATCCTAGAGCAGGGGTGGGGAACCTTTTTCCTGCCAAGGGCCATTTGCACATTTATAACATCATTTGGGGGCCATACCAGGTGTGGATCTCCCAGTGGGGGGGGAGAGGCTAGGGTTGCCAGGTCTCCAGTCACCACCTGGAGGCCACCACCAGGCGGGAGGACAGCCAGCGGTGGGCCCGAGCAAATGAGGCACCAGGGAGGGGCAGCCCAGGGTCAATAGGCAAGGGAGGAAGGAAGGAAAACAGAGAAAGAGGAAAAGGGAGAGAGGGAGAAAGAAATGGAAAGGGGGGGAGAAAGAAAAGGATGGAGGGAGACAAAGAAAGACAGAAAGAGAGGGAGAGAGAAAAGCCTTCCCCCCCACACACACACCTGCTGGCCGCACACGACCTGGCCCCAGGCTCCATGCCCTCCCCGCCCCAGAGTCCACAAAAGGCTCCCTGAAGCCCGATCAGCTCCTGCGTGCATGCTCTGCCACCGGGAGCCATGGGTCTCTTCCCCCCCTTGCTGCTCAATAGCCGACAGGCAGCAAGAGTGTGCCCCGGTGTTCCTGCACGCTGCGGCTATAGGGGGCAACCTTGGGGGAAGCGTCCCTCTCCCTCCTCTTGCCAGCCAACAGCAGTCAGTTGACGAGAGGAGGTCCAAAGGGCACCACAGCAAGCTGTGGCCCCAGGAACACCCTCAGGGAGGACCGCCCTATGCCGAGCCTCCGCGGCGGGGCCCCGGAGCTCCCAAGGGCCACAAAAAATGTCCTTGGGGGCCGCATACGGCCCCCGGGCCTGAGGTTCCCCATCCCTGTCCTAGAGATACATGGTCCCCCCTCTTGGAGAAACCTCCCAAGGAATTGCTCTTACCTAATGCTAGGAAAGGTCGAAGGCAGCAGAAAAAGAGGAAGACCCAACATGAGATGGATTGAGTCTATAAAGGGAGCCACGGCCCTCAGTTTGCAAGACCTGAACAAGGCTGTCAAAGATAGGAGGTTTAAGAGAACGTTGATTCATAGGGTCATCACGAGTTGGAAGCAAATTGACGGCACTTAACTCACACGTATTCATCACCCACAGAGATCCTGGGTTGCCTCAGTTCTTCTCTCACTGAACTTTTCCTAGATCCCCTAGTTAGAATTTAAAGTTGCCCTTGCTTGATTCTACCTTTAAAACCCTCTAGGGTAACTCCCCCACATCCTTCCCCACAAATAACTGAATTCTGGCTTTTCTACTAAAATGTATATGATCAGTTTGTTGGTTAGGGTTGCCAACCTCCAGGTACTAGCTGGAGATCTCCTGCTATTACAACTGATCTCCAGCCAGTCAGTTGTAATATCTGTTAAAATGTTTGTAAGATCAGTTCGCCTGGAGAAAATGGCCGCTTTGGCAATTGGACTCTATGGCATTGAAGTCCCCCCCTCATCCCCAAACCTGGCCCTCCTCAGGCTCTGCCCTAGGGTTGCCAGGTGGGTAGTATTGGTGGGCAATTGTCCACCAAATCCACCCAGCCACTCAACAGCGGGGTTTGAGTATTAAATTGGCCGTGGCAATGCGGCGCTTCCGGAAGTAAAACTGGAAGTGCCATCACTGCATGCGCGCCCACCCACCCACACGGCCACGGCAGCCCTGCCCGCTAAACCTCCTGCCGATTGGGAGGAGGGACCTGGCAACCCTATTCTGCCCCCAAAACCTCCCACCTCTGGCAAAAAGGGACCTGGCAACCCCATTAGTGGTGGTGGTGGGAAATAAGGACATCCTTGTACCCTGTCTGTTTTCTTTCAGAGGTGTAGGTGTGCTGCTTTCCCAGTTCTCAGGGCTGGAGATCTCTGATTGCATCCGGCCAATATTGCTCCTTGTTTGAACGGCTGGTGCAGCCATCTGTTGGGGTTGCCAACTCCAAGTTTGGAAATACCTGGAGATACCTGGGGGTGGAGCCTGAGGAGGATGGGGTTAGGGAGGAGAGGAACTTCAATGAAATATAACACCATAGAGTCCACTTTCCAAAGTGGCAATTTTCTCCAGGTGAACTGATCTCTGTCTCCTAGAGATCAGTTGTAATAGCGGGAGATCTCCAGAATGTCAACAGGGTATAATGCTGTAGAGTCCACCCTTCAAAGTAGCCATTTTCTCTGTCGTTGGGAGATCAGCGGTAATTCCTGAAGATCTCTAGACCCCACCTGGCGACCCTAATCTGGTTGGATAGTGTCTGCGACATCACTGCAATGGCGCAACACAATTATTACACAACTGTTGTGAGTTTTTCAGCATTCTAAATGTTTTTTTAGCGACATTCAACGAAATGGGTAAGGAGGAAATGCCTGGCAGCAATTCCTACAGGAAGGGGCAGCCATAAAACCAGAGTCGCAAATAAAATTACCTCATCCCTTTTCCATAGGGAGAAACAGAAGGAGCTGTCAAACGCCTTGCATTTGAAAAGCAAATGCATCTCTTTGATGACGCCAAAGTACAGAATTGCAGGAACCTGCTTGGATGTTTTTCCTCCTGTATGTTTGCTACACTGAGACAGGGGACAACTGATTTGGTCTATAAATGCTTCTTCTCCCCCAGATACTATTCCTCTTCCCTCTGTCCCGCAAGGACTGTGACAGCAATACATACATAATCCAATGCACATTTACATACATACACTGGCTGATGCTTCTGTTTAGGATCTCATGGGAAATTGGATGCAGAAGTTAGTAAACTACTTGGGGATGGGGGAGCAGGAGGAGCTGCACAGGAATATTGATATTTGTTTTGGTATAAATGGGAGGGTCACCGAGAACCAGAAGGATTCTGTTTCTCTATCTGAGTGTTTACCAGCTTGGGATCTAAATCCCCAAAGACCCAGAGAATCACTACCTCTCTCATTAGCTGGTCACAACTTCCAGACTCCTAAGGGAGTTATTACGGATGTGTTCACTGTTCAACAACGTACGATTCCTTAGCCTTGTGCCACATTTTGGAGTGTCTGAGACTTTAGGGAATTGTGACTGACAGCCTGGCTACTTTAAAGCATTGGGTACTTCTTTATCCATTTTCCGCTGAGTTACAGCTACAATTTATTCATGCATGTTTTTTTTTCATGCCTAGATATAAAACTTTTTTATTGCAATTAGCAATACCTTGCTTTTTATTAAATGAGGCTTTAGCATACCCAGAAGAGCTCTGAGAAAGGAAATGGTCCCTGCTCTAATAGTCAGGTCTTTGCCACGGGGCTGCCGCTCCTTTTTCACAATCCTCCCCCACACAAGCATGCAGTTTTGTTTGCATGCAGAAAGCAAACAAGAAAGCAAACAGTACAATATTTAACATCCTTGGCTACTTCTGTATCAGCTGGCCAAGATCACTCAGACCATTTATGCATGGCTGTCTCCTTGCAGTCACCCCACTGACTACTTTGGGTCCTTTCTTTGATTATGCTTGCATTTTCCAACCGTCAGAGGTTGCCTCTCCTCGCGAGTTTCCACTCATTTTGCCCACATTTTCTGGATTTGTGTTTCTTGAAGGCAAGCAGCCCGCTCACAAGGTACAGTCTAGTTGTACATAGACATTGGATGGTCAAGAAAGTAATCAGGAGGTAGAAAAAAATCAATTGGCCACTCCCTTAGTGTGTGTGTGTGTTGATTCTGTGGAAAGCCCCATGCCACTGTCTCACCCAGAGAGTTGCATCTACCACACATATCCCCCAACTGTATGGAGCTCCCTCAAATAAAACATTACATACTCTGCCGTGGTTGAATGTGAAGGACATCCCAGTGTGGTGTAGAGGTTAAGAGTGGTGGTTTGGAGTGGTGGACTTTGATCTGGAGAACTGGGTTTGATTCCCCACTCCTCCACATGAGTAGCGGAGGCTAATCTAGTGAACTGGATTGTTTCCCCACTCCTACTCATGAAGCCAGCGTTGTGACCTTGGGCAAGTCACACTCTCTCAGTCCCATTTACCACACAAGGTGTCTGTTGTGAGGGGGGGAAGGGAAGGTGACTGTAAACCGGTTTGATTCTTCCTTAAGTGGTAGAGAAAGTTTGCATATAAAAACCAACTCCTCTTCTTCTTCTTCCCCAGAGACAGCAGCACATACTCAGTGCACAAGAAATGTAGATGACAGAAAGGCTAATGAATTTTGGACTTTACATTTAGGAAACAATGCTAAGAGGGAGGGTCATGCTATAGAATAGTAAGTATAGACTGGAGAACTTTCCTTCCGCATTCAGCAAGTTAATGGCCCATAGATTCAGGCCAGATGAAAGTAAGTACTGCTTCTCACAACGCTTAGGAACTAAGTGCCACAAGGTATATAGCAAGGGCAGCAAGATGGCTTTAAAAGGGATTCGACAAACATATGAAACATATCCATCCATAGATATCAGCTATAATGACTACATGGAACCTCCGTGTTCAGTGCTAATGCACTTCTGCATACCAGTGGCTTTGGGCTGACAACTGGAGGACACGTTGGCGTCTGTGTCCCTGTTATTAAAGTTTCATGGATCGCCTTCTTGGGCATTTCTGGACAAAGGATGCTGGACTAGAAGGACCTTTGGTCTAATCCAGCAGGGCTCTTCTTATGCTCTCCTGTGATGCATGCAAAGCTCAAAGCACAAACAAAAAGACAGTCTCGAAATGAGGTATTAGGTTCTGAATTCCCTGTACTGGGTTCTCTTTCCCGTTTCTCTGATTATGCACCACTTTAACAACCACCGTTTCCTCCACAGGTAATGGTTGTAATGACCATAAGAGTTTAACCTAATGCAGTTAATATGCAGAAACATTAAAAAGACTCTCCCCCTACACCAACAAGACACAGCTGAATCTTTTCATCACCTTCTCTTGCTGCTGCAATATAAAGGAAGAAGAATCACATAAAGCTTCTGGTTACACTAAATTATGCCTGTCTCCATCAATGCTACATTAGTTTCCAACACAAGGAAAGGTACAGCATCTACTTGGTATGCAGAAGGTCCCAGGGTCAATCCCCAGCATCACCAATTAAAAAGGATCAGGAAGTAGGTGGCGTGAAAGACCTCAGCCTGAGTCCCTGGGAAGCTGCTGCCATTAGGAGTAGACAATATTGACCTTGATGGACCAATGGTTCTGATTCAGTATAAAGCACCTCCATGTGTTCATGTGTTCAAGAGCGTAGAGTCTGTTCTCCTGGGGTACCCAGAATTGCCAAAGGAGGCATGTATGCTAAGTTTGCACCACAATAGAATTCCCTTTACTAAGAAGCTATGGCTTATTTTGGGGGCCCATCTGCTTCTTGCATGTATGGCAGCTCTGATGGGTACATATATTTCCTTCATGTCTCCATTGCGTTTAAGAGGGTGAACCTTGCTTACTTAGATGTATACACAGGCTTGGTAGAAAAGCATGGCTGATCAATACATCGTGGAACTACTGGCTGGTGACTCACAATTTTCTTCCTTACTTGTAGAGCATGTAAGGAAGAAAGTATGTAGTGGCACCCGGTGCAATCCTAAACATTTAAAATCAACATGAACCCCACTGATTTCAATGCAACTTTCTCCCTACTAAATCTGCTTTGGATTGCTGTTTTCCTGTTATTATGGTTCGTCTACTCACTTCTTGTGTCAGGATTGCCTCGACAGATCTGTCAGGGTTGGTTATATACTAGCTTTTCACTGATGGAAGAGGTTGCCCTTCAGAGCAAACTGGGTGCAATGGTTAGAGTAATGCACTAGGATTAAGGAAATCAAAGTTCAAATCTCCATTCAATCGCAAAACTTAGGGAAACAACAGACAATCTTCTGACTTCTTTCTTCCAAGTCTTCCTCTGAGGAATAAAGACATTATCAAGCTGAAGTATGTCACCCAACATCTTTTGCCTGGAGGTCCTTGGTGGAAGCTTGAGATAAAAATTCACGGAGTGGATTCTGATGGCTTTCCTGGTGCCCGCTAAGCATTTTTGGAATGGACAGGACCAGGCAAAGCTTTTACCCATCAGAGCTTAAGATCACAACCTTAAAATGACACCGCTCTGGTCTCCTTCTTATTCAGGCAAACTGGAAAAAAATCAGAAGTGTGGATTTCTTCCCCCTTTTCAATGTACGGAAAGCTCAGTAGTCCTATGTAAACTTGTGTCATTTATTCTTTGCTATTTGTAACTTTTTTTTAAATTAATTGGACTTTCCCTCAAAATTGCTGCCCTTTAAAAATATGTTAGGGGAATGGAACAGGCAGGGGATCTAGTCCTTTTTGCCACATGTTGGTTGTCTGAAAAGAATGTGATTAAAGTGTATTAAGGAATGTGTTAAACATCTTGTGAAACACACACACAAACTTGTAATTTCTTTTTTAAATGATCCCAGTGGGATAAGGAACAGTAATCAGCTGCAGGAAGTGTGCCTGGAAGGCAGTCTTAAAATAACTGTAAACCACCGTCTCCTATACAGCCTGATCCAATTCCAGTTCAGTTTACTCAGAAAGGAAGTCCCAGTGCATTCAAGGGAGACCATCCCAAATGAGCACAGATACAATTAGCGGCTTAGTCGAATTTTTGACTGACCATTTAAGCTGAGACTGGAAAACTGACGCTGGATGGATCTGAACACAAACAGCTGCCTTATATTCTGGGCTGGGAAATACCTGGGGATTTTGGGGGTGGAGGAGGGTGGGGTTTGGATAGGGGAGGGACTTCAATGCTATAGAGTTCAATTGCCAAAGCGGCCATTTTTCTCCAGGTGATCTTATCTCTGTTGCCTGGAGATCGGTTGTAATAGCAGGAGATCTCCAGCCACTGCTTGGGGTAGGGTCACCAGGTCCCTCTTCGCCACTGGCGGGAGGTTTTTAGGGCAGAGCCTGAGAAGGGCGGTATTTGGGAAGGGGAGGGACTTTGATTCCCCACTCCTCCACATGAGCGGCAGACTCCAATTTGGTGAACTGGGTTAGTTTCCCCACTCCTACACATGAAACCAGCTGAGTGACCTTGAGCTAGTCACAGCTCTCTTAGAACTCCCTCAGCCCCACGTACCTCACAGGGTGTCTGTTGTGGGGAGAGGAAGGGAAGGAGATTGCAAGCCAGCTTGATTCTTCCTTAAGTGGTAGAGAAAGTCGGCATATAAAAACCAACTCCTCTTCCTCCTCCTCCTAAATCAGGGGTCCCCAACATGGTGCCCAGGGATGCCATGGTGCTCACCTGAAGTTTGCCTTGCATTTTTGCAAAATGGGGAGGGTCAGGTGGGGCTTTTGTCCAGCAAGGCTCATGATTGGGCATTGGAGATTTGATGGGTCATACAGATTTTTAAAAAACACTGCTGTGGCTTCAGCTGCCCCAAGAAACGTCACTGTGTGACGGACTGTAACCTTCAGCAGCCATTCTATGGCAGCCATTTTGTGGCTGCACCCACCATCACATGTTGGAATTCCAAAGGCGCCTGTGGGCTCAACAGGTTTAGGGACCACCGATCTAAATAAATAAATGGTAAATATCTGCATACAGTCAACACATAGACAGGAGAACACACGTTGATTGGGCCATCTGCCGAAAGGGACCGTGCATACAAGCATACAAAGTCTCTGTGGCAATTCTGCTCATGTAGCAGAACACCAGCTTGGCATGCAAAGGGCATTGGGTTTGATCCCTGGCACCTCCAGTTTAAGGAGCTCACAGAAAGACTCCTCTCTGCCCGAGACTGGGCGGATTCCTGCTAGGAAGAACAGACTGGGCTGTGCTAGATATACCAATGACTCAACTCAGTGTAAGGCAGTTGTTCATGTTCAGATCCATCCAGCGTCAGTTTTCCAGTATCAGCTTATATGGTCAGTTAAAAATTCAACGAAGCCACCAATTGTATCTGTGCTTATTTGGGATGGTCCCCCTTGAATTAACTGGGACTTCCTTTCTGAGTAAACTGAGCTGGAATCGGGTCAGGCTACATGAGCGGAATGGTGCCCCATGCACTTGGAAGCAAAGCATGGTCGGACATGGTTAGTACTTGGATGGAAGACCCCCAAGGAAGATTGGGGTTGCTGTGCAGAGGCAGGCCATGACCTGGCACCTCTGCTGATCTGTTGCCTTAAAAACCCCATGGTCACAGGGTCGCTGTGAGTCTGCTGAGACTTGAGGGCACACAATCATTATTATTAGATTATAAACAGATACAATGGTCTTTTATGCATGGGTTGGACCTCCCTGCTTGGATCTGGGTTCATTCCACATTAAGGTAACCCAGGTTGGGGGAAAACTATTTGCATTGGCTTGAATGATCAGGGACAAAACTATGTGCTAACCAAACCATGAATACAGAAAAGCAGTCTCCCAAGCTCAAATCAAGTCCCACCTTTTTAAATGCTGTTCTGTAATTGGCTTACCTCTCAGTGCTCCCCGTAATTGGCTTACCTCTCCGTTCCTTCCCCCCAAACCCAACTGCCGCATAAAAAAGCATTTTAGGAACAAAAAAACAAAAAATGGAGCTACCTGAAAGAAGGGGGGAGGGAGAGAAATCCAAGCCTCATTTTAAAAAAGCCTTTCTTTAGTGTGTGATTGGCTGTGAGAGAAGCCAACCTTCTGTTTTTCCCTGTTTAACCATCGGCATGCTGCTTTGAGGAGGGGGTTGGAAAAGGGTAGGGCGTGATGGCATGGGGGAGCTCAACCCCAGAACGGAGTATGCATGCTCTGTGACTCTGGAATGAGCCAGGATGAACGGTTTAATTCGGGCCAGAAGAGGAATGGGAAAAGCCGGGTTCGTTTTGCGTCGATACAGTGTTGAGCTTCTAAGGAATGAGATATCATGCATACTGAAAAATTTGATGGGGAATAAAGGAGGTTAAAGCTACCATGCATAAACACCAATGTCTGAACAGTTTTACTAAGGACAGACACTGGAATTGTATATGAAATTAGGTTTTCTGTTTATCTAAGCAGTGTGTGTGTTTTAATTTACAAAGGAGCATTAAGGTCATTGCAAATGACATGATTATAATTATAATGAGATTCCTAAGGGAAATTTTGTTTAAAATGTTTATCTTTCCCCTAGTTTTTAATACCTGCCACAAATTGCTTTATATTAATTGGGCTGTTTGCCAGCAGCAAGCTGAAAAGAACATCTGGATATTTCAACCGCACCTCTTGCGATGCTTCTGCCAGTGATGAGCTTTACATTGCTCCTGGCTATTTCCATTTTGACATGTGGCCACTCATTACTGTCCTCTTTTGGAAAAAAAAAAAACAGGAGAAAAATACCCTTAAACCAAAACAAATGCTTTTTTATGCATGTGTATTTCCCCCGTCAGTTACAACTTGTTGCATCAGAATATGCATCATTTTATTACCGCCAACAGTATTAAATCCGCACCTGATTATGCTTGATCCTGCTTTCCAGCCAAAAACTGGATCCTAGAAAAAGGCTCACAGGAATCAACGTCTGAAGCAAATTACAAGCCAATTTGAAAAAAGATTCCTTAGGTAGAGGATTTTCAGGGCCAAAACAGCCGTCACTCAGATCACAGATCTCTGTTCATGAGTAAACATTAAATTGTGTGTGTGTGTGTGTGTGTGTGTGTGTGTGCAGCTGCAGGATTAAGGGGAAAAAAATCCCTTCTTCCCTTCCCCCATGAGACCAATTCCAACTGTGGCTGTGTGGCTACACAATTTACCTTTTACAGGCGGACAGATATCGATAATCTCTGCCACATCCGTTTTGGAGGTGGTTTGCCATTGCCTGCCTCCGTGGGCCGAGAGCGTTCGGAGAGAACTGTGACTACTAGCCCAAGGTCACCCACCAGGCTTCCTGTGGAGGGGTGGGGAATCGAACCTGGTTCTCCCCATTAGAGTCTGCTGCCCTTAACCACTACACCAGGCTGGCTCTCAGCAAGGTATACTTTAACTATATCATCATATAATCCTTAACATTGTTTTTACCGGCTTTGAAAATGAGACATGGTATATTGCTCATGAGCTCTGTCAAAGCGCATTAGTAATCTGAATTTAATTGAGCATGCAAAACACCATACAAATTGTATTTCTTTTGTTTGTCTCGAAACATCCCCCCCCCCCGAGTTGGGCTCCCTTTGTGCACATGCAAGTGTACTAAAAACAATTACAACAACCTAGTTACATTCAGAGGTTCCCAGAAGGAAGGAGCTGTAACTTTCCATGCAATGAGAAGCAAGACCTGGTCTCAACCTGCAGCAGATGAGGCAGAAGAGTCTTGAGGTGACAGAATAGACTTTACCACTTCAGGAAGCAGGGGTGCAGTAACATCATTTTTCCAAGTTCCCCTACATCTATAATGTCCTGTAAGTAGAAAACTACAGAGTCCCGTGGCACAGAGGTGGTAAGCAGCAGTACTGCAGCCAAAGCTCTGCTAATAACCTGAGTTCGATCCCGATGAAAGTTGGTTTCAGGTAGCCGGTAGGGTTGCCTACCTCCAGGTACTAGCTGGAGATCTCCTGCTATTCCAACTGATCTCCAGGTTGCAGAGATTAGTTACCCTGGAGAAAATTGCCGCTTTGGCAATTGAACTCTAGGGCATTGAAGTCCCTCCCCTCTCCAAACCCCGTCCTCCTCAGGCTTTGTCCCAAAAACCTCCTGCCGGTGGCGGAGAGGGACCTCACAACCCTAGTAGCCCACTCATATATGTACCATCCAGGATGGCATAAGTGCCTGTTATCCCCGGTTAAATGGGCACTTATGCCGGTGTGAGCTCCCCCCCCCCCCGCCAGGAGTCCGCTCTAGGTCCACTGACTTCAGTGGGCTTAAGGTCAAACTAAATGTGACGGCGTCTACAAGTCCAACCTGTGGACGCTTCCACCATTTTAAAGCGATTTAAAAATGCCACGAGGGCCACAGTGGACTGAGGCATTCTTGTGTCCCCACACACATCCCCACCCACACATTTCCAAGTTCTGAAACGGGTGTGTACAAAAACCCTGTGGCTGTTTCAGCACTTGAAAAGGTGTAGGGGAGGGGCCAAGAGTGGCTCAGCCCACCGATCAAGTGCCATCAAGTCACAGTCGACTTATGGCGATCCCAGTAAGGGGCATTCAAGGCAAGTGAAAAGCAGAGGTAGCTGGCCATTGCCTTCCTCTGCAGAGTCTTCCTTGGAGGTCTCCCTTCCAAGTACCAACCCTGCTTAGCTTCCAAGATCTGATGAGATCGGGCTCTACCATGCCACCTTCCCTCCCAAGTGAATATTAGGATAGGGTAAATAAATTCACAAGAAGTATTACCAATTCCTTTCCCCCCCCCCTCCAGAAAAGTTTTCCTAGCCCCAAACTATGTTTCTTGCTTGCAAATGGCAGGTAAGTAAATCATTACAGAGGCCCTGAGCTGGATAGGATTTTACTCTTTCATGGATTTAGGATATTGTTTAATCTTAAAACTCGAATATGGTCCAGCCAGAATATTCTGTGTCATTTGTATGCAAAATTCAAAAGTATACAAGGAAAGCACAGAAACCATCTACAGCAGCTGCAATTGCTGACAGCAAAGTGTCTCTAATTTAGTGAAGCTACATGTGTAGCGGGTGAGAAATGCTTTGTTTCTGCTTTATTTATTTATTTGTTTGTTTACATTATTTACAGACCATTTTTCTCACAGGGACTCAAGGCTGATAGTGTAAGCCCTGGCTAATACAATCACAAGTATTGATGAATTCTTAATCAATTCAAGCCACCTTGGACCATGATGAAAGGTGGGGTATACATATTTTAATAAATAAACAAATGCATTTCATAAATTATTCAGTAATTTCACACTGTATAGCGTCACCTAAAAGTTCCTTTCTCCATCCAAGCCTGACTTGATCATAAGCATCTTTGCCCCATGGTTAATATTGCCTGCAACTGAGAAGATTTTTATTCTTTAATTAAATGTTTGTGCTGGCTATATTTGATCGTATTGTGCTTAGTAAACAAAGGAAGCTTGATATTAGGGCGCATCCCTCTTTTTATTTATACACAAAGAGATGGTCTGGTATAATAAAAGTGCTGCCTTTAAGCTCTCCAAGAAAAGTGACATCCTATAGCTATGGAGCCTTGGACACATCTTATTAAAATAACACCATGGCGGTAAAGTTCATTTTCTTTTCTAAAAGCTATATTCATTGGCAAACATTGGAGCCATCTTCATCATTTAAAAGTCAAATTTTCCTACTACTGGGTAGTTAAAAATAGATCAGAGCAGCTCTTTTCAAATGGTGAGATTATTCAAGGTAAATATTAAATCTGTAGCAGAATAATATGCTAGGGTTGATTCATTTCTCCAGGCGGCTGTGCAGCGGGGCACACTGAAAGCCCTATCCTATGTTTAAAAAGGTAAAGGTCCCCTGTGCAAGCACCAGGTCATTCCTGACCCAAGGGGTGATGTCACATCATGATGTTTACTAGGCAATGTTTACAGAGTGGTTTGCCATTGCCTTCCCCAGTCATCTACACTTTACCCCCAACAAGCTGGGTACTCATTTCACCAACCTCGGAAGGATGGAAGGCTGAGTCAACCTTGAGCCGGCCACCTGAAACCAACTTCCTTTGGGATCGAACTCAGGTCATGAGCACAGCTTGGACTGCAGTACTGCAGCTTACCACTCTGTGCCACGGGGCTCCTATGTTTACTCACAAGTAAATCCCATTATTTTCAGTGGGACGTTCAAGGAAAGCTAAAACACTACGCAGAATTATTAGGAAACAAGAACACCGTGGGTCTTCTGAGAAAATGTGTTGACTCGGGCTACATATAGAAAGGGTCCCCAATATGGTGGCCATGGGTGCCATGACACCTGCCAACACCATTCCTGGCACCCATCAAGTGTTTTTAGAAAGTGGGTAGAACCAATTGGGGCTTTTGTACATCAGGCCTTTTGAATGGCCATGGGAGATCTGATTGGCTGTGCAAATTTCTAAAAAGTTACATGGACACCAGCTACCACCACAGCACAAGGTTCTTCGCTGTGTGATGGAAGGTAAACTGTGTGTATGCAAGAACATATTTTTAAACAACATGTTCATATTAATAGGCATCATGTTAAACAGAGCTTCTGCCTGAAATGTTGAAGAGCTACTATAAGTAGGGTTGCTGTGCAGAGGCAGACAATGGCAAACCACCTGGAATTTTGCAGATCCTAGTCCAACACTTTAACAACTAGAACATAAGAACAATAAAAAAGCCATACTGGATCAGACCAAGGCCCATCAAGTCCAGCAGTCTGTTCACATAGTGGCCAACCTGATGCCTCTAGGAAGCCCACAAGCAAGACAACTGCAGCAGCACCATCCTGCCTGTGTTCCGCAGCACCTAAGATAACAGGCATGCTCCTCTGATCCAGAGAGTATGCATCATGACTAGTATCTGTTTTTACAAGTAGCCATTAAAACCCCTCTCCTCCATGAACATGTCTACTACCCTCTTAAAGCCTTCCAAGTTGGCAGCCATCACCACATCCTGGGGCAGGGAGTTCCACAATTTAACTATGCATTGTGTGAAGAAATACTTCCTTTTATCTGTTTTGGTCTCTCACCCTCCAGCTTCAGCTGATGACCCCGCGTTCTGGTATTATGAGAGAAGGAAAACATCCTAACATCCTGACTCCTGCTTGGAACCTGGCCACCCTGCCCTGGAGGAAGTAATTGGTTTGCCAGTAAAAAAGCGAAAAAACAAAAACAATTCTCAAGAAGGAGGTAAAGTAGCACAAATAACTTCTTCCTCTATACTGAACAGATCCAAATCAACTGTACTCATTAGCACAAAAAATGAATTCTGGCATCTGCCAGGGAGCGATTCCCACTGTGTTCAATGTCAGGCTTCAGAACAGGTCAGGTAGCTCTAGGTAGGAAGAAGTAATGAAATCGTGTAGAAACTTCACACGCCTCATGAAAAGTCCAGAACAATCACAAGCCAAGTGAAACACTGACTACCATTCTAAAGGAGTAAGCCCCATTGACTAGCAAGGTACTTCTGAGCAGACATGCTCGTGATTGCTCCCAAAGCCTTGAAAACAAAACAAAACCTCTGCTGAACAGTGGCTGAACATGGACTGACACAAACAGGACAAAGGGTCTTATTCCAAGACACTGAAAGACTGGACAGTTCTACCAACTATTTTGTCAGATTGCACAGAGAAGCCATTGAAATTCATAAACATCAGCACAACTTTAACTGAAAAGAAGAGAGTTTAAGAATGAATAAGGCTTGGCTTCCTGTTCTGAAAATCTCCAGACTAACAAAGACTACAGTCAACAATAGCCATGCAGATTAGCTTTGGATTTCACACATTAACAGATCACTTCAGGATACATTGGTTCCATATTAACATACCACACCCTCATTAGCACATTATCTTGATACTTACAGGACAATGATTAGCACATTACTTTTGCAGGACAGTACTCAGCTCAAACCCAACCTCTTTCTGACTATATGTTACTCTTCCTACACACTTGACACTGAGAGACACTGTCCTTCAGTGTTAATCCTCTGAAGATGCCTGCCACAGTTGCTGGCGAAACGTCAGGAAAGAAAATTCCAAGACCACGGTTACACAGCCCGGATAACCTACAAGAACCAAAAAACCTCTGCTGCTTCAGAGATTCAGATTACATAGTTGAATGATGAATACATAGCAACAGATGCTGCTGTTTCGTAGGTAGGGTTGTCAACTTCCAGGTAGTGGCTGGAGATCTGCTATTACAACTGGTCTCCAGGCGATATAAATCAGTTCATCTGGAGACAATGGCTGCTTTGGCAATTGGACTCTATGGCATTGAAGTCCCTCCCCTCTCCGGCTTCCGGTGGTGCGCTGGGACGAGTACGACGTTCCCTCAGGTTGTCCTGGGGGAAATCCAAGTTTGCGCTAATTTAGGGGTGATATATGCACCCCAATCCGACCCTTGCAAGTGGGTCGGACAGCAGGAATTCCCTGCAGCCCGCAAACGCAGTGTGACCTCCCAAAGACTCTGAGGGAGCTTTTATAAGTCCCCCAGAGCTTTGGACGCCGGTCCTGCGAGGGCAATTAGGGAAAGGAATCGCCAAAACGCAACTTTGGCATAAGGCTCTACCCTCCACCACCTTAACACCAACATAAGGACTATTTTAAGAAAAGAACCTCACCTCTCGATGCCTAAGTGAGTACAAAGAACCCTTCGTCTTTTACTGGCATTACCGAATAACCGGGGGGTAGATGAAGATATTCCCAGTACCTCTGCTCCTCCCTTATTTTAATCGGGAAAGTTTGATTCGTAAATTCCATCAGGATTAGCGGCAGGAGCCTTATCAAATAGATCAGCTTAAATCAAAACAAAGAGTTGGAAGGACGCTTAGATGACGGACTAAAATCTCCACCAATGAGAAGCAACTTTGAGGGAAGGGGAGGGTGAATTTCTTCCTGATTCTTTGGTGAAAAAGAATTTCCTGCCACGTTAGCAGCAAGGGATTCATCAGACCGGAAGCCCCTCTATACCACCCTCTCTATCATCTGAGTCACAACAACAGGATACAAGTCGTAGGACCGGATACGCGTCGCACTTGAGTAACACAGAAATAATTCCTGAAGGAAACAACCATCGAGATGAGGCGGTAGAAGGTCCACGGCAAATTCAACTTCCGGAATACTTCCTGGTAGATCCGACCTAGAGCGTCCAGTAAAACTCGTTGGTATTTCAAAACTTTATTAAGCTGTTTTAAAGCCAAATTTGGCTCTTTTCAACCCGAAAAAATTATTAAGCTGATCATTGAATTACCCTCAGACAGGGAGGGCCCTGTCTGAGGACATGACTTTTACCAGTTTTAAGTTATATACTCTGGAACCTCTCCCTGATCTGGCTAAATATATAGCCCTGCTCTTATGAAATCAAAGGGAATTTTACAGAATTCAACCATGGAAAAAAAAGTACAGGACATGCTTGCTAAACATTCTGAGGCGACAATTAAACAACTAAAACAGATTTCAACACAGATGGCTCAATTGATTTCAATGATGATGACTCTTGACCAATCATCACAGGTATGTAATCAGAAGTTGAATCTGGTTACAGAAGACATAAAAGTCTTGAAAATTCAAACGATGACTACAAATACAGACATACAAGCAATGGACCCTTCTGCCCAAAAAGTCACGGAAGAACACAAGGATATAAAGAAGAAGACAGAAGTTCAAGAAAGTAACCAGCCGGCGACAAAGAGATCAGACATACAAGAAATGGACCTTTCATCTAAAAAAGTTATGGAAGGACGTGTGGATATAAGGAAGAGGAGAGCAGGTCAAGGAACACAGATTGAAGCCACGATGGAGATGAAGCCCAGAAAGAATTATTTTTGGATATGCACCTTGCCTGAGGAAATGAGAGAGAACAAAGAAATCCTGTTCCCATACCTGACTGGCTTATTTCAGTTACAGAAGGAAGTATTAGACCATGGTTAAAGGATTGACTTAAATATGATTGCTGGATTGGAAGGCTTTGACAGTGTGGACGGGTGGCATGGCTATTAATGAAGTAGTGGAATTAAGATTAAGACATCACTTTGGGATTATATAAATAAGTCCTCCTTATATAGATTATCAATTGATATAAAGGTATACTGGAATGGGTGGACTTTTGATATGGATCTGGGATATGATTTACACTGAAATAAGATTGATTAAACAGGAAATATCCCTAAAATACTGGAGAGAATGTTGTTTAGTATGATTAAATTTATGTTATAATGGCTGCAATTTGATGCAGCCAAATGGAAAGGGACAAAGGTTTCAGAATAAAGGGATTAAATCATTTTAATGTTAGAACTGGTGGAGTTGGAGAAACTAGGGAAAAGGGGAGAATTGAAGGAATCATTGTGATAATGTACAAGATCTGGGAATAATGGAAGGTTACTTTTTATTCTGATCCAGAATGTAAAACTTTATAAAACATGAAACTTTAGAATGAAATTAATGCTAGGATTAGTATATGTTAACGAAGGATAATAATACTTTATTAAGAGGTAGATGGAGGTGATGGGGAAGTCGTTTTATTTTTATGTTTAATGGTAATTAAGACAACAATTAATATAATTGTGATTGTGATACTATTTTTACATTGTTGTCAAAATTATGGAGAATTTATAGTTTTAAAAAATCAATAAAAATTTATTTTTTTAAAAAAAGAAGTCCCTCCCCTCTCCAAACCCCGCCCTCCTCCGTCTCCGACCCCAAAATCTTCAGGTATTTCCCAACCCGGAGCTGGCAACCCTATCTCTCTTGCTGACATAGCCCAGACCAGGCATGACTATACAACAAACTTAAGAGGAATCTCAGTAAAAAGGATGTCCTTCACAGACAGAGGTGCCAATATTCCTATTGTGAATTCCTCTTTAACCCATTTCTCCTTGAAATCCAATAATCCATTTCTTTTCTTCCTTTCAGGAATATGCCATCTGAATCAGTTCCGTTTTGGTCAAAAGAGAAATTTTAAGAGAGAAGAGGAGGAAGGGAGGTTCAGCAAAATTTCACTCTGCAGATGCTCAAAAGCAGACAATGGGGGTTACCACACTTTGTATTCCCAGTGATGTATTAAGTTTGAAAATGTTATAAAAAACATCGCTTTAAAAGGGTTTTTGGATACCACGGCTTATAAATGGTTGGAAGACGTCTTCACAGCTAAAGGGGCCAAACAAAGTGCGAACAGTATTTTTTATAACTTTTTCAAACTCTTAATACATTGCTGGGAATACATAGAAAGTGCGAACGGTATTTTTTATAACATTTTCAAACTCTTAATACATCGCTGGGAATACAAGTGCGGTAACCCCCAATGACTTCCTAAACGTTCCTGTCCTCCTGCTAGAGTACTACCCTGTGGAATATAACATTAAAAAATAAAAACCCGCAAGGGCTAAAATGATAAAAGTGTGCATAGAGCACACAGTGTGGTATAGCAAAATAATAATAACAATACAAAGAGAAATTAATGAGAAATTCCTCTTTTGAAAAAAAAGAAGAAGAAGAAGAGGAATCAATGGCTATTTCTAGAAAAGTGAATGGGGGAGGGAAGATTCCACTGTTCATGACTAACAATTCGCTGCTTTGCCAATTGGACTCTTTGGCAATGAAGTCCCTCCCCTCCTCAAACCCTCCCCTCCTCAGGCTCCGCCCCCAAAACCACCCACCGGTGCCAGAAGAGACCTGGCAACCCTAAGTCCAGGGTCTCTACACAGAGGAAGGCCATGGCAAACCAAAGCGTTCTCACAAGATTGCCTGCACATGTACAATGTCACTGGTTGTGTGTGGGGGTTTTGTGGGTTTTTTTGGGATGGTTACCCCCTCATTTTTTAAAATGATCCCCCCCGACAAGTGGGAGGGTTTACAGAAAACTACCTTAGCCCCAGCTGGCCTCCCTTGCAGATCTTTGTATCCTCACAGAACAATCGCCCGACGCCCAATGCTATTAGATACACGATTATTTATAATTGAATTTATCATACGTTTAATGGATGTATCCTTTTTTTGGTTTCCTTTCTTTTGTGTAGCCTATGCTAACAGCCAAACATAGAGATGAGCAAATCATTCCTATTTCATTTATTTTTATATTCATTTCTATATTTAATCAACTGTTTCAATTTTCCACTTTTTGCTGCTGGTTTTCACAGAGTTGTCTGCATTACATATGCTCACTGAATCATTTTACACGCATTTTTATGACAGTTATACATTTACAATGCATGTCATTTATATGTATCATATAAATATTATATATATTGAAAAAATAATGTTAAAAATGCATACTTTACTGAAAAAGTTCAGCATCCTTACAAAATTCCTATATAAAGACTAAGATAACGAGATTCCTAGTTAATACTATGGGCACTTTCACACATGCTGAATAATGTACTTTCAATCCACTTTCAATGGACTTTAACGATAATTTGCAAGTGGATTTTGCTGTTTCACAAAGTACAATCCAGCTGTAAAGTGCATTGAAAGTGGATTGAAAGTGCATTATTTGGAATGTTTGGGAGACCAAAGAATCAAATCAAACCTCTGCCACAAACGCATTAGGGGTCCTTAGTCAAGCCACACTCTCTCTCAACACCACACCACACCACACCACCCCCCATCCCCACCCATATGAGGACAGTACTGGCCTACCTTGCAGGCCATTTTAAGGACTGCAAGAGGAACGTAATTATGAAGTGCTTTGAGCAATAAAAGCACTATACAATGTCAGTGCTAAGTACTATTATATCAAAATACCCTTCAAAAGTATCTATACTTTCCCAGAGAGACAGTGGTAGTTTCTGGAGGCTCAAGCAACGCAAGATGTAAAAAACATGTGGAGCATGTGGATAAGAACATAAGAAAGGCCCTGCTGGATCAGACCAAGGCCCATCAAGTCCAGCAGTCTGTTCACACAGTGGCCAACCAGGTACCTCTAGGAAGCCCACAAACAAGACGAGTGCAGCAGCACCATCCTGCCTGTGTTCCACCGCACCCAAAATAATAGGCATGCTCCTCTGATACTATGGATCAAATGTAAAGGATTTTATCTATGGAAAAGCCCAGGTTCAAGTCCCCACTCATGCCAAGGGAGCTTCCTTGGTGACCCTGGGCCTGTTACACACTCTCAGCCCCAACCCTGGTAGTATTTGAGTGGAAGACCTCCAAGAAATACTAGAGTTGTGACGCAGAGGCAGGCAATGGCAAACCACCCCCAAACACGTCTCTTGCCTTGAAAACCCTATGGGGTTGCCATAAGTCAGCTGTTACTTGCTGGCAAAAAAAAGGTACTCAGAAGAATGAGAAGGCACAGAAGAAAGTAACCAGGCCTCATAATCTCTCCAAGGGCCTGTATCTACTTCCCAGGAGTGGCACATGGTGTGAAAACCTTGCTACACTACACCAGCATGGTGTAGTGGTTAGGAGTGGTGGACCCTAATCTGGAGAACCAGGTTTTATTCCCCACTCCTCCACATGAGTGGCAGACTCTAATGTGGAGAACCAGGTTGGTTTCTCCACTCCTACACATAAAGCCAGTAGGATGACCTTGGGCTAGTCACAGTTCTCTCTGAACTCTCTCAGCCCCACCTACCTCACAAGGTGTCTGTTGTAGGGAGAGGAAGGGAAGGAGATTGTAAGCTGATTTGATTCTCCTTCAAAGGTAGAGAAAATCAGCAGATAAAAACAAACTTTTCTTCTTCACACGGCTCTGATCACTAGGTCACATCACAGTGGTTGGAGTCTCTCTGTGCGTGCCACCATGTCCATCCTACATCTACAATGGAGTGTGCACATTTGTGAATCTTGGCTGGTCCTGGCTGGGCTGAATCAGCTCTATAGAAGGCCCAGCAACAACAGTAATGTTGTGGTGGTGGTGATGGAGTTCATGCTGAGGAGCATGCTTGGGAAAAATCTCTACTGTCCATACCATGGCTATTGTACTGATGGGGCAGGTAGAAGGAGGAATGGACTAGCTGAAGGATTTGCTCACAGTCCCGGAAGGCTGGCCCGTCCAGCTGGCTCCTTCCTTCTCCCTCATACATAGTCACTCATAAGTAACTTATCCAGATAGGGGGCTTTGTGTACTCCTTCGCCCTACTGATGTACCCTTCCCTCCCTAGGTTTTTCTGACATGCAGATATGCACCCACACTACCTGATCCCTGCATGTGAACTAGTGGTTATACCCATCATTTGGACTCAAGAAACTACTAATGTTCAAAACTAGAAAACAGCAAAGATGATGCATGTATGACTTTGTAAAATGGGAAAGCATACGTACCTGCACACACACATATTCTCTCTCTGTGTATATATAAACAATTGCACTGTGAGTTGTAAATTCTGAATTTGCTATAAGCAGGATATGTTGTTTACAGCTGTTCAGTTCTACTAAATATCTGGATTTGCTTCCTCAGCTAGAGCAGGAACTTACTGGCTATAACTCCCTGCCTTGTTCAATAACTTCCAGTAATTATCAGGAAGAAAATGCCATAAATTTGTGTAATGGACTGCCCCTTTGCTATAATATACAATCAGAGGCGATCAATGCTTCTTACAATAAGGAGAAGAATAACTACTGTGTTTTATTTTACAGCGTTGGCAGTAGAGCTTTGGAAACCACCAGAGGGAGTCAAGGTAAGCTCTCGTGGTCAAATTCCAGAACCATAAAGCATAGCCCTGGGCTGACACTTTACAAAGTAGCAACACAACCAGCCATTAAACTCTTGTTCACCCAGCCAACACAGACCCAAATCCCTTGGTGGCGGCTCTTTCTCTGCCTGGGTTTTGGATTAGGAATACGATTATCAGCAATCAAGTTTCACTTTTTCTCAAAAGAACTTCAGATAGCTGATAAACAGAATAGATATGCTGCTGCTGTTTTCCAAAAAGGAATTTGGAAAAGGGACAGGTGTCTTTTTTCACGGTCTTTGCTGCAGTTTTATGATGACTTAAAAACTGATTGGCATCTCTGTGGCCTGCCTATTTATACTAAAATTATAATTGCATAGCACATATCTAGATACATACAAGGCAGTTACTTGTTACATGTACATTTTTTAGTCTGTGGCTAGGGGGAGGGCAGACCTCCAAAATGTTTCAGGTGTAGCACACAAAGAACATCAAGAAGTCAATTAACTGAGATAATAGATCCCAGCATGTCATTGCTCTGCTAAGGTACTATAGTTTCTGAGTTTAGCTGACATGGTATTTCTTTAATGTTGTTAGTCACATGTAGATAACTTTATTTGCCCATTGATCCTTGAGTAAATTCACCATCCATCAGTGACATTATTTATGGAAGGGTTTATACTAAAAAAAGATTGCTATTGCATCTCAATGTTATAAAATGAAACAGTGTATAAAAAGACTACAGTCCACAATAGCCATGCAGATTAGCTTTGGATTTCACACATTAACAGATCACTTCAGGATACAATGGTTCCATATTAACATACCACACCCTCATTAGCACATTATCTTGATACTTACAGGACAATGATTAGCACATTACCTTTGATACTTTTTGCAGGACAATGATTCAGCTCAAACCCAACCCCTTTCTTATATATTACTCTTCCTACACACTTGACACTGAGAGACACTGTCCTTCAGTGTTACTCCTCTGAAGATGCCTGCCACAGCTGCTGGCGAAACGTCAGGAAAGAAAATAACAAGACCACTGTCCCGGGACGAGCCCCTCCCCGCGCAGCCCGGGACGTAAACCACCCCACCAGACCATGCAGGGGGGGTGCCACTCACCATTGGAGGGAGGGAAGATGAGAGCGGGGTGGCCAGCCCCGCCGGCGGCCGGCGTGGCGACCGCGCTTCAGCCCTGTTTTTTTCCTTCAGGGCCTCCAGGGGATGACGCCAGCAAGCACCCAGCCGCGGCGCCGGCCGCGGCAGAGACTGCGCGCGCTCCTGCACCCCGCCCCGCTCAACAGCTGAGCCGCGGACGAGCGCGGGCGGGGCAAATGAGGGCGGGCCGGCCAGCTACCTCAGAGGCAGCCAGGTGACCCGGCTGGAGCCCTTATTTGAGAAGGTCGGGGGCGGGGCTAAGGGAGGAAGGGGCGGGACCTCTCTGGCCTGGAGGGGATATAAGGCCAGAGAGGAGCCTTGGCCGGGGAGGAGTAGCAGCAGCACTAGGTGGTAGGAGCCGTGCTGGCTCAGAGCAACCTGGCTGCATCCGAGGGGGAGGCAAGCTCCGATTCCCCCTCGGACTGGTCTGAGACCGAGGAGGCTCCTCCGGCCAGGTCCTCCTCCAAGGCAGAGACCCCGGGGGCGACAGCGGCGCCAGGGAGGCATGACAACCACTGTCACACAGCCTGGATAACCTACAAGAACCAATGAACTCTGACCGTGAAAGCCTTCAACAATATCTATATAAATAAAAATGTAAATGTTCGTTTGTTCAAAATCTTAAATCTCCAAAAGTTCTTCACCGATTGCTTTGAAATTTTGACACAACGTTGCATTCGAATACGCGCGTGTTTTTATATACCTATATTATATAGCTGTCACACCTGTGACAGGTAAAAACATGCTTTTTTTCAAAAACAGTGCCATCTGTTGGCCGTTAAAGCAACATACACTATACTAAATAGCCTCCCCTTTTGGTGTACTCATCTTCCTTTACCATAACATTCCTGGCTACAGGCCTGCATCTCCATAATATAATTAAGTAGCAGAAATATCTTGGAAGAATTCAATGTTGTTTCATCCATCATACACAGGATCAAGGCTGCAGATGGGCAAGCTCCCTGTCTCTCCTTGGATTCAAGTCAGCCTCATGCAGATCATGAATCTAAGAGCCACATTATGAATGACCTTTCCTCCCAGTTCAATGGTGCTCACTCTCTCAAGTACATTCACTGGTTTTACACTTTCACTTACTTTCATATTTAGGAGAAGCTAAGGCAGATCAAGGAAAGGGAAACATTTGGGTTTCCTATCAAAGTCAAGCCTTGATTATCTTTTCCTCCATATTCCTCCCTTGCCCAAGGGCGCAGATCTGTTCCCCCCCCCCCGCGCCTTCACGGGGCTTCCCTGAAGCCGGGCGTGGGGCGCTTTAAATAGATCTGCACTTCCCAGCTGGGAGATCTGTTTAAATTTGGCCGGGTCTTTGATGTGCTGGGTGCTGCGGCACTTCAAAGACCCGGCACTTCAAAGACCCGGCTGAATTTTCCCCCGAACTCTGGATCTCACGCCAAATTTCGCGGATCCGAAGCGGGGGAGTTCGGACTTTAGCACGTCCCGAATTTAAAAGAGCCGAATTTTGCCGAAGCCGAACTTTACCGAATTTTTTTCCCAACAGCCTTAATAGTTACTCCATTCTACGTCTTCCTTGGTGGTCTCCCATCCAAGTACCAACCCTGTTAAGCTTCTCATGAGATCGGGCTATTACTTTAATGATACTGTTTATATGGCCTATTTCGGCCCTGAACAATGTCACACTTAGATGAGACCGGGCTATACTATACCATTCCACATCCCCCAAACTTGCACAGCTTCAGCAAAGTAGCTATATCACATGACTTTCTGTGTACATTAAAGACAACGGGCACCCACTACTACTAGGGTTGCCAGCCCATCACAGGCAACCTCTGGGAGATTTCCAGGGGCACAGCCCTGGATAACAGCATTGTTGATGTACCCCCCTCCTATTTTGCTCTAGGGATTCCACAAATCTCTATGGTAAAGACTGTAGAGACAACTGGACTTCCTAGAGTGTTGGGGCACTGTGACATCGCTTTCAGATTTTCACTCAGAAATAATATCATGGCATTGCCAATACTGTGCCCCCCTTCCGTCCAGTTGTCAGACTGATTGGCAGCAGGCCCTTGAGGAAAGTGTTGGGGGACTGATTGCCCGCCACCTGTCACCCCGTAACCACAACTGTACTCAGAGATTTAACTTCTAGATATGGTGGGGAAGGAGCTGAGTGCACTGAAAAACTCTGGTATCTCATACCAGCAACAGTTTTAAACAGCGTCCGCAAAAGGCAAAAATAAGGGCAGTGATTTACTGGGGACGATTACAAGAAAAAAGGGACTGTTCTTGGAAAACGGAGGAGCATACGATACAATAAATCACAGGCAAAAGCTGGCTGTCCCTTGATTGTAATAAGGAATTCAAGTAGAATCGTGGGAACGCTTGGCTAACTTGTTACACAGGAAACACCATCATTTTATGGTTGCATTTTTAATGTCGATTTATATGAATTTATCTTCTGGATATATGAGCCTTCCACACACTAGACTGAGTCTTTAAGTGCTTCCATCCACATGCATTTGTCCCCTCTCCCCTATTAATGGGTTCAGCTTATGGTCTACTCTGCCCACATGCACCATTTAAGCCCCCGTACATTCAATATTCTGCCTTTCAGGTCTTTTTGCAGAAAGACACCAGGGCTCCACCGTAAACCAGCCCCATCATTCTGAGCTGAAACATTCTCCCGATTTTTGTACCATCTGCAATATTTATCACCATCTTACACAGTTCGAGTTTAACCAAATCAATAATTAAAGTCTTGAGGAGGCAATGAATGCAAGACAGAGACCATATGAACCATGAACACTTTTAACTGCAACACATGGTTTGTTTTTCTGCTACAAAATGTTTCAACCATATATTCACCTCTTGTCTATATTTAGAAGGTTCATGCCATAATCTATTCATGAGAAACTTTATCTTTGCCTTCTGCTTTCCCTGTGTATTGAGCGCCGCCTGGTATTAAGGAGTGATCATGTTTTCTCAGCACGATTTAGACTGGGAGCTTCTTTGCAGGCTCTGTGCTACTCTATCACTACTATGTACTTACGAAATAACTGTGGTACTGCACACAGTATTGGCATTACTACTTCTAAACAGACTTGATTTGTACTTGTAATCCATCTTGGTTCCCAGTAAAAAAAAAAAGAAGGTAAAGGTAGTCCCCTGTGCAAGCACCGGGTCATTACTGACCCATGTGTGACATCATATCACAATGTTTACTAGGCAGACTATGTTTACGGGGTGGTTTGCCATTGCCTTCCCCAGTTGTCTACATATCCCCCCCCCCACAAGCTGGGTACTCATTTAAACAGCCTCCGAAGGATGGAATACTTACTGTGCATTCCTGAGGATGGGGGCCAATTCTTAGGAGGAGGCGTGACCTCGCTGCCAGCGTAAGTGTGACTAATCACGGCACAAGACTCACGTACGCTGGTGGCGAGGGCAGAGCTGCACGGCACTCCTCCACCAGCACAGTCTCCCCGTGGTGCAGACCATGGCGGAGACTAGCGGCGGTGGCATGGGAGGGCATTCCTGGGGTGGGCTGGGGGGAGGAGCCGCTGGTAGGCAGCTTACTCTCCTCTTTCGCCCCATTGCGCCGGCGCAGAGAACAGCGTTGCTGCGGCTGCTCTTTAACAGGTGCACCCTCGCTGTTCTCTATGGGGTGAAAGGCCCCGTTTAACAACAACAAAAAGCCGCAAAAAGGCTTTTTTGGGTTTTTTGGCATGCGGCGAACGGCTTTAGGAGTCGGCTCACCTGCGCCTTCTCCCCACCGCTCCCGTACGCCGAATCTCGGGAATGCACGGTTAGTCAACTTTGAGCTGGCTACCTGAAACCGACTTCTGTCAGTATCAAACTCGGGTCATGAGCCCAGTGAGAAAGGAGGACTATACATGAAAATAAACAAACGGATCATCAGAGGGCTCACAAGGGTGTTAAGAGATAGGCTTGACAAAGGTCACACATTCTGTTCCATGCTTGTTCCACAATATTATGGTGTTAGATGTTCCATTCTGCCTGCTTCCAGTTGATCACCTGTGGATTTTCATCAGTGATAACAGGTAGGGTTGCCAACCACCAAGTGGGGCCGCCTGGAGATCTCCCAGAATTACAACTGGTCTCCAGGTTATGGAGATCAGTTTCCCTAGAGAAAATGGCTGCTTTGGAAGGTGGACCCCATGGCATCATGCCCCACTGAGTTCCCTCCCCTCCCCTCCCCAAACCCCACCCTCCCCAGGCTCTCCCCACCAAATTTCCAGGATTTCCCAACCCAAAGCTGGCAACCCTAATAATGGGTTAGAGCCAAATTACCTTTTTCAATGGCAGAATGGAACTCCCCTGCCTCCCCTTCCCATTGTAGCCCACTGATTTCCGTAAAAAAATGTGCTTCTGGCGGATAGGGACCCCAGGGAAAAGTATGAGAGGGGTTTGCAGGTGGAAAGGGGAGTCGGTAGAAATTGCCAATTTAGTCTGGATCCAACCCCATGTGCCGTATATGCACCGTATACCTGTTTTATATGTATTCAGGATGTGATGCAAAGCATATTTCCATAGAACTTGCATAATGGTAATACAGATACAAATGCATATCTACTGTGTGAGAAGCAGGAGCACCAAAGTTAGGCCTTAAAGGGATGGCTGTCCAGATGTGGGGGAAGACCTTTGAGTGTCCCTGGAAAAGCCCTCTAAGTTTTCCTGTTGTCAACACCACTGAAACTCATTCTAGCTACAGGGCTGGTCTAGAGGCAGACCACAGATGAAAGAGATGGCAGAGATAACTCTGCATGGCCTCAGTAGGGTTACCAACCTCCAGATACTAGCTGGAGATCTCCTGCTACCACAACTGATCTCCAGCTGATAGAGATCAGTTCCCCTGGAGAAAATGGCCGCTTTGGCAATTGGACTCTATGGCATTGAAGTCCCCCCTCCCCCAACCCTGCCCTCCTCAGGCTTTCCCCAAAAACCTCCCACCGGTTGCGAAGAGGGACCTGGCAACCCTAGGCCTCAGGCAAGGCAGGGCAAAAAGGAGGAATGAGGGCACAGAGAAAAATGGGGGCGGAGGGGTCAAGAAGAGAAAGAGAGAGGATGTGGCAGGGAGTACACAGATGAAAAACAGGACATTTGGTGGACAGTAATGGAGAGGAGACACCGCTAGGAGGATAAGAAAAGAGTGACGGGTAAGAAGGATGGGACAGCACTGAGGAGACCAAAGAGAAAGATAGTGGAGGAGCTGGGGCAGGCATGCAGTGGGGCCTGGGGAGTTAGGGCTAGCCTGAGGAAACCAATATAAGGGGAAGGTGCTCCATGCCATTGGATTCAAGATTGGAGGTAGTGGGTGAAAGGAATTGTGCTCATGTTTTGTAAGCAGCCCTGCATAAACAGAATACAAACAGAATATTGCACTGAACACACCATCAGAACAACAGGTAGCAAGAACCCACGTGCAGCTCTGCTCCTCGTAGGGTTTCCAGGCAATCGGCTGGAGCTTGCAGGGTGGGGACATAGAGGGCATGTGTGGCGTCACATCTGCCATGATGTCACTTCTGGAGGAAATCAGAAGTGAGGTCACATTGCTCTAGGAATCCCTGCAAACTTTATAGGAAAACCACAGAATTTCCAGCGATTCCTAGAGTGATGTGACATTACTTCTGGGTTTTCGGGGAAGGGTGTACACAATGCATGATGGTGATGATTAAAAAAAAATTATCTCACCACAAGCAGGAGGTTTGGCAACCCTAGTCCCATGACACAATCAGGTCAAAAGAGGAAAGTGTATTCTCGGAAGAATTCTTATCAAGGAACAAATTCCAAAGCATCCCTACTTAGGAGACTACAGCAAACCTGGTGTGTGACTACAGTTTTTGGTTCAAAAACACCATAGCCTAACAGAAAATGTTAATTGCCAACTGGGTAAACAGAGAAAACAGACTGTGTTTATTGTCCTTCCAAGCTAATTCATAAATCCAGCAAACAGCTGTTCAGTCACCCTAGCAGAACCAAAAGAGTTCTCGAACCTTTGCTAAAACTTCGGTTGAAAAATGTATAATTTAACATGTGCAATAATGATCAGGAACAAAGCACATTTCCTTTTAAAAAAGAAAAAGTCAAAGGAACACTGCCTGACCATTGGACATGTACTATATACATTTGGAGAGAACTGGCCATTGTATAAGAGGCAGCTAAGATCACACTCCTTTTTATTATTTTCATTCTTCTGTTCCCAAGATCCTACCGCAATGCCTGCCTGTCAAAAGACGAAACACAGAGCAATATGGTTGCCCCAGTGTTATGATTGCCAGGGGAGAAATTTCATCAAGAAAGAGAAAACCACACAGTTAGCCAGTCTTCTCCTGGCCTTCCCTTTATTGTTCATTCCTCGGAACTAATGGGCACAACACATGGTGTCATAATCTCTTTCCACAGGAAAACAGAATAGTGTCTCCTTGGCTATCATAAAAAAACCCCACTCCAATCATTAAAATGCTCCTTTGCACAAGAGACAAAAAAAAAAACCATAGAAGGAGTAATTTTGGGATTTATTTTCCTCATTAAGCTGCAGTGTTACTTGTTGCAAACTCTGCAAAATATGGATTCAAGAGGGTTGAGTTTTGGAAACATGTTATTGGCAGACAGGGCTGGTTCTCCAGCCAAACTACCCAAGCAACGGGAGAGTGCTGCAGCTGCTGCTCAAGGACTTATAGAATCATAGGTCATTTATGTATGGTCGCTTTAACCTCCTTTATTCCCCATTTCAGCCAGGATCAATGTAACCCGGGTAGGGGAAAACTGTATGCATTGGCTGGAATGATCAGGGATGAAACTGCGTGCTAATAGAGGCATGAATACAGAAAAGCAGTCTCCCAAGTCCAAATCAAGTTCCACCCCTTTAAATGCTGCTCTGTAATTGGCTTACCTCGCAAGAGAAGATCTCCTTCCCCCCAAACCCAACTGCCGCATAAAAAAGCATTTTAAGAACAAAAAACAAAAAACTGAGCAATATGACAGAAGGCGGGTGGTGGTGGTGGTGGTGGTGGGGAGAAATCCAAGCCTCGTTTTAATAGAGGCTTTCTTTTGCTCAGAAAAAGCTCCAAGGTAGCAGGAAGCACTTGAATCCCCACCTCTTTACACACTGCAGTTCAAAGGACAGCAGAGTGGGAGGCAGACTCTTTCCCTCTTTCCCTGCTTGCTGATTTCCAGCCGAAAATTACCACCCCCAAGTTACATTTACCTGCACAGGGGGAAATAATATGTGAGTATCCATAAATTTTTCCTCAGAGGGGTCAACATTTCTTGATAGGGGTGATGGTTAGAGGTAAAATGAGACATGGGAATGGAGTCCAGTAAGTATCCCAGGATCAGCCTAGAGCATCTCATATTTTAGGATGCATTCCTATTTTTTAAAAAAATGTTGGGAAAAGAGTCATGGAACTGCATGTAACATGCTGTTCCTTCCTGACAGTATTTTGCTCAATTATCTTAAGTTGCCCTATAGTGAATCTCACCACGAGTCTATCTTTCTTTAATGATACTTTTCATATGACCAATTTGGCCCTGAACAGCATCACACTAAGTTCAAAATTAAGGAAAAATAACTATATATATAAAGGTAAAAGGTAAAGGTAGTCCCCTGTGCAAGTACTGGGTCATTTCTGACCCATGGGGTGATGTCACATCCCAACGTTTACTAGGCAGACTCTGATTACAGGGTGGTTTGCCATAGCCTTCCCCAGTTGTCTACACTTTACCCCCAGCATGGTGTAGTGGTTAAGCGCGGTGGACTCTAATCTGGAAGGTTGATTCCTGACTCCTCCACATGGTGGACTCTAATCTGGTAAACCGAGCAGGCCTATATAGGAGCAGGTGTTCCTTGAGATAGTGTGGTCCTGGTCTGCTTGGTGCTTTAAAGGTTCTAACCTGCATAGCAATTCTCATGTTTCCATTCATTTGCAACACGAGTTCTTGCATAAACAGATCATCATCTTTAGCAGTACTTTCTGCAGTGCTCATGCAAGGTGTAAAGTCATCTTTGATGACTGCAAGTTGTCTTTCATGTGCAGAAGACCTGACTCCATCTTCAACTGCATGCTACTTCTAATGAATCTGACACAGTTCAACAGGCATCCACTATGTACAATGTCCCACTTTGCATTTAGCTTTGGCCAACATGTTGAGATTCTCTCTCTCTCTCTCTCTCTCTCTCTCTCTGTCTGTCTGTCTTTCTGTCTATATAAAATAAAACTTCTTTCTCTGCTTTCTAGTTAAATTTGTACATTCTCTGCTTTCCTGGTGAGGTGGGTGGAATTCCTTGTTGAACACTGTAATTTTTTCTAATGGGGGAAATCAAATTGTTACATTATCATTCCACTACTGCTAATGGATGTAACATTCTTTCTTAACACCCTTTTAATACACCATTTCAGTGATATTCGCTGGTAGAAAATGTTGCATATGTGTTACAGAAGTGTTTTCAGGAGTTGAGATAGCAATATCCTCATGTTACTATCAGCAGCAGCAACAAGAACGTATATACAAATTAATGAATATGTTGCATATAATTCATATTTCAACCTGGAAACCACTTCAAGTTCTGCTCATAAAGGTAAGTATAGTTTACCTCTATTTTGTTCAGAGGCAGTGATCTTCATTTTCCTTTGGTTTCTGATTCAGCTTCAGCAAATAGTGGCTCTTTCCCTTGAAAATCACTACAAAAATAAAGAACGTGATTTTGGAATATGTTCCACATCCCCAGATTGCATAACAATAGATTCAAAATATCCAACACAGTCCTGTTCCTTTATAAAAGTGCCTTCCAGAACCATGTTGCTATAATATAGCTCTATTACCTTTAATTAAAATGCCCTCCAGAACAATTCTGCTTTACATAGTGAGGGTGAAAAATGTGGGTTCGAGCGAAGATGTTTAAAAGGCAAGTAACAGCAAATTCCTTCTTTCAGAAGCTTAGGTCTTCAAAGCATCTTACATGAGTTCCAGACACCAACACTTGAACAAAGCAAAACTTACCATCTTATACAGGCAAAATTACATCACAACAGAAAAGTAAACTGTATCCAATTATTGATTGATAACGCAGTTCTGCACCAAATGAGAACCACTCAGACAACACCTTACACTTTCTCTTCCAAAACCTCTAAGACTATTTCTTAAAACTTTTTGAGAATCCTACAAACTTGTTTGAGTCACACTAAACTGTTTTCCTTGCATCAATATTTGCCAGCAAAGCATTAATATTGCTTATGAGCTTATTTTAAATTCTTAGGTAAGTAGGGTATGGGTTAAAAATATTCTTTCCCTAACTCAACAGCTAACTTGGTACTTATAGATACTTAAAGTGTATGGTTATATCTTTTCTAATACAGCTTATTTCAGCATTCTAATATGGCTGGGCCTCAACTTTTTCTCCTTGACATTTTCTCCTTCATTCCCCCCCTTTTGTTCATTTACCGAACACTCACACAGCCATTGTTTAACTTTAAACTTGTTGCACTCAGACCATTTACAAAGCAAGAAGGAGGAGGAGGAGGAGGAGAGTTGGTTTTTATATGCCAACTTTCTCTACCACTTAAGGAAGAATCAAACTGGCTTATAATCACCTTCCCTTCCCTTCCCTCCCCACAACAGACACCCTGTGAGGTAGGTGGGGCTGAGAGAATGTGACTAGCCCAAGGTCACCCAGCTGGCTTCATGTGGAGGAGTGGGGAAATAAACCCCGGTTCTCCAGATCAGACTCCACCGCTCCAAACCACCTCTCTTAACCACTACACCATGCTGGCTGCCTCTTCTCACTTTGGGTCATCACTTTAGCACTTTCTTTGGTACATAATTTGCACACTAGAATTAATACAAAGATGGATGTTATCATAAAAATTAAAAAAGCAATTCCTGTTAGAACCCTTTTGACCAAAAAGGATAGGGACCCAACACCATTGATATCCCAGTCAGGTCGTTCCCGTTGGATTGTCTGTGTGCCTTTGATAATCTGCTGTAATACCTACACTTGCGTTTCAAGCTCTTTGGTACTGTCATTTATATAAACACAATATTCAGCACCAACAAGTGCACACATCCCATCTTGGGATGCCAATAGATAATCAAGGGCCATTCAGTTTTGTATAACATAACTTCTAACCTGTTACAATTCATCATTCATTGCAATTAAACTCTCTTGGGTAGCACTGGTCAAGGATCCTAATAGCATGCTTAATTTTAGGATGTCAAAATAGTTAGGATGTCGAAATAGTTAGTCAATGCTCCAAAATATGGAAAGACTCCTTGCAGGTAAGTTTCAGTGGTAGCATTAGACATTGTTTCGGGGGTGGGGATCATTAATTATCTGTGTATTTTGATAATTATGTACAACTGACTGATGAAGGATTTCTTTAATGGAGCCATTACTCCATTTAATGGAGTAATTACATACAACTGACTGATGAAGGGTTTCTTTAATGGAGCCATGTGGGGAGATTACCACCACAGTACTTCGGTCCAACCAGTTTGGAGAGAGATATGTAAAAATACTGTGTCCATATTGAAAGAAAATCCCAGAAGATGGATTAAAATAAAAATAAGGTTTCAGGGGTCCTATATTTATTTATCTTTTTACAGGAAAGAGCTAATAGCTTGGTGAAGTTATAAAATTGTGTATGAGCCACCCTTTTTAATCCAAACTCCATTAAACCATTAATGTGAGAGAGAATAGACCGAGCAACCTCTATCAGGTCCTGGATATACGACACTAACTGCAATCCTAAACAGAGTTACTCCTGTCTAAGCCCATTCATTTCAATTTGCACTGTAAATTATCTCCGAACACTATAAATTGATGAGTACTAATACTATAATTTCCACAATAAGAATCTCCAGTAAAGCAGCAAAAAATTGGAAAGAGTCATTCCATTCCAAATTGCAGGAGGTATAATTATGCTTGAAAGTTCCCCGTTGAGAAAAGACAATGCTTTGCTTAAAACTGGTGGAATGGTCAGGAGATACAGAGTATCTCCAATTATTACTGTTAGCTTGGAAACATGGCTCAGACAAATTGTAAGTGAGGATCCACATGCCATTTTATTACAACAGATGGAATCTTTTGCCATTATCCCAATAATTCCAATAACTTCCTGAGTTATGCTTTCTATGTGATCCAGAACAACAGACAAATGGGAGCATTCCTGACCATTCCACAAGGTTAGAGCCATAACAGGGAATGCATTTGTATAGGCCGTTTTAACGCACTTCTACATTATGACATGGGATGCCTTAGACAGGTTGTTTTGTTTGTTTGCATTGTTTCCCGGTTTTATAATCCTAACTCTACTGCATCATTTATTAGATATTTTACGTTGTCTGGATTGTTTTTTGTTTTTTTGTTTTTTCAAATATACATATAATTTGTAATCTGCCTTGAGTCTCAACAAGAAAGCAAAAGAAGAAAAACATGCCACTGGCTTGCAACCAACTCAAGGCTACTGTACCCATGGGATGTTTCAGTCAAGAGACAATCAGTAGTGGTTTGCCATTGCCTTCCTCCGCATAACAACCCCAGTCTTCCCTGATAGTCTCCTATCCAAGAAACTAACCATGGCTGACCTTGCTTAGGTTTCATGTTTGGACAAGCTCGGGCTAAACTGGGCTACTCTGGCTGCTTAACAGCGAGAAAGCTAGGCTATAAATGATGTCAATAAACAAAGAATATAAAAGTTAAAAAGGGAGTCAATTTCAGCCGCAGTATTTCAAACACACTTCCTTATCGCAATTGTGAAAAATGAGGACCAGCTTTACCCTTAATGCGTGTGTTGGGCTTGACCTTTGAAACTAACCAGAATAATTTCTAGATGAGGAATTGCTTGAGCACCGATCTGCCCCACTTAAAGCATTTGTGTGTTAATTTGCAAATTAAGCTTTAATTAAATAACACTGATTATTAACTGACTAAACCTTGTATCCCTAGGGGGGAAAAGGGGGTCTGAGTGACTCTATTAATCCACGTCGTTTTGGCACAGTCAGGAATCTCAGCCGGCCTTTGGTTGTAACAGGAAGGATCATGAATCTGAGGGCACGAATGTGATCTTTCAGTATTTCCAGTGCCGCAACTTTATCCCTTGAATGACACAGGAGAAGTTCTCAACCATGACGGATGGCAGGCACAGTCATATTGAAATATCTTGTATGCGATGATGTCAGCAATACAGATTATGGCCACTATCCAGAAAAAAAAGTGACAAAGAGGTTCATTTTCCAAGGGAATTCAAGCAAGAACTTCTCAGGTTCACAATCAGCTTCTGCCTGAATTGCTTTTCAATCCTGGCTAATGCAGTTCATACATTCCCTTTTCTTAAGTCACACTGAAAAAGCAGTGCTTCTTTTTTTCTCCTTTCTAGAAAGGGGGGTGAAGATACAATAGCTAAAGGGGAGTGATTGCTGCTTTACAGAACAGTTAAATGAGCATGATGCTCAAAGATTCCTAGTCTCAGATATCCCAGAGTTGACAGAAATCATCTGATCAGACAAAATCATATGGAAATATATTCTAGCAAATATGTCTGTGCAAATCCATCTTTACGATGCCATTCCTGGAATACATTTCCAGGTCACATAAAGTGTCACAGAGTAAGACGCTCCAGACTTCAGCTTGCTACCTTTAATTTATTAACACTACCATTCTGACAACAACATTTAGAAACTGCAGAAGGAACTCGGCTGCTTTAAAGCGGGGTTTCATTTCACAAAAAGAACAATCAATCAGAAAAAAGCCTGGGATGCGCATAAAGTGAGATTTATTTATATGCAGAGATGCCACAAAGATCACAGTCCATGAGCTCTCTAAAGTATGGAATAGTCCCATCGTTAATTAGCACCACACTCTGTTTGAAACTATTTTGTAACTTTCTATTTTTTAATGCAATGAGGGACTTGCGAATGGCTTCTACTCTAAAAATGTCACACAGGGCCACCGAGAGCGCAGTGCGGACAGTCCCACTTTATTCAAAGTTCCTTTTCACCCAAATGCTCAGCCTCAACGGACACGCGTTTTGGCTGACAATTACAGCCTTCTGCAGGCTGAAGAACCGCCAGTACTGTCCTAAGCAGAGTTACATCATTTTGTACATGTATATCCTTCCTTTCTCCATGATTGGACGCAAAGCAGCTTTTCATATTGTCCTCCCCTCCACCACTCTATCCTCATAACAACAACCCAGTGTGGTACATCGGCCTGAGAGATTGTAATGGGGCCAGGGTAGGGTTGCCAACCTCCAGGTAGTAGCAGGAGATGTCCTGCTATTACAATTGCTCTTCAGCCGATAGAGATCAGTTCACCTCGAGAAAATAAGAACATAAGAAAGGCCCTGCTGGATCAGACCAAGGCCCATCAAGTCCAGCAGTCTGCTCACACAGTGGCCAACTAGGTGCCTCTAGGAAGCCCACAGACAAGACGACTGCAGCAGCACCATCCTGCCTGGGTTCCACCGCACCCAAAATAATAGGCGTGCTCCTCTGATAATAGGTATGCAGCATGACTAGTATCCATTCTAATTAATAGCCATGAATACCCCTCTCCTCCATGAATATGTCCCCTCTTAAAGCCCTCCAAGCTGGCAGCCATCACACCACATCCTGGGGCAGGGAGTTCCACAACTTAACTATGCATTGTGTGAAAAAATACTTCCTTTTATCTGTTTTGAATCTCTCACCCTCCAGCTTTAGCAGATGACCCCGTGTTCTAGTATTATGGGAGTTGGCCATTGGACACTATGGCACTGAAGTTGCTCTCCTCCCCAAACCCCGCCCTCCTAAGGCTCCACCCCGAAAATCTCCTGCTGGTGGCAACTCTAGGCCAGGGTCACCTGGCAAACTCCTACGGCAAAGTCGAGATTTGAACCTAGTAATCCCAGGTCCTAGTCTGATGTTCTAACCACTACACCACACCAGCTCTCAATTAACTTTGAAGGGCACAGACTCTGCTTTGGATTGTGCTGTGAATGACTAGACATCATGGGGTGGGGGAGAATCTGGGCCTATCCCTAGGTAAAATTTAATATATATCATTGCAGAGGTGTAATATTACAAGTGGCAAGTATAATGAAGGATTATTTGAAAGCTTTGACACGTAGGACCAATCATGCCCAAACGAATTCCTTGCCAGCTCAACCAACTGTGGGAAAAGTCGGCATGGCACACATAGCACGCCGTGTTGCCAGGTTATAGATGACATTTCAAAGCAATCTGTTACTGCCTTGAATAATTTTCGTATGAAGAAAGCAATGTCCCTGTCAATCCACTCTACGTAATCATTTTTGAAATAAACCCAGAGGTTTCTAATTTTCACCACAGGGAGTGAGCGCAACCCTAAAATGGATGCCAGCGCAGGCAATCACAAAATGGCTGCCATGGGGTGCTGTGGCCAAGCACAACGTATAGGGAAGTTGCAAGGCTACCACAACAGAGGGAGGAGAAGCTCCTGAACGGATGCTCTCTGCAGACACAAAGGCGATGCCTTCTGCATTCTTCAGAAGAGCCTCCAGCTCCACTGAGGAGGAGGAAAGACAGGGTTGATTTTTGGCTTTGGGGAAGAGGTGCTTTGTTGAAGAAACAAATGGCCACCAGAAGTCCTTTGGATGATACTACTGGCCCTATGGTGCACACAATGAAGGCTTTTCCACATGGTTTTTTCTGTCGGTTCTGGCCCCCTATTGTTTTGGTTTATTCCAATTTCCGCACATATTTTTGGGTCTTTGGTTTTCACTTTTTGTGAAATTGAAAACAATTTTCCAGTTGTTTTGAAACCACTTTTACTCCAATCTTTTTTGAGAAGTCAATTCTGAGTCACCTTTTTCCTCGCATGTAATGTTTCTGTTGGTTTCCTTTGCCCCACCCCTGCCACCTACCTCCAGTCCACCATTCGATGACTGGCCTGTTGTCATCGTCAAACCACCCTCTCCTCGCACCCTGATTTCATTTTTTTAAAAAATGGCACTAAAATATCGATAAACAATTGGAATGCTAGGTCAAGCAGGTTCTCTGAATTCCCAGCTCTCCTAAACATAAATAAAGTCTCTAGCATCTTCCCTCACTGAGATATAAGAAAAATGGCATGTCTCCACAAGAAATGGGGATAGAGACTTACTTAAAAAAAAATTAAAGCTGGGAATTCTGAAAACCTACTTGACCTAGCATTACAACAGTATATCAATATATTGATTTTTTAAAACAAAATGCCGCCATGTTATCAATATAGCGATATAAAAATGCACAAAAAATAAAGGGGGGCACACTGGTGCCTTCCTCCCTTTAAAATCCTCCTTATTTAAGGCATGTGTGGAAAAAAAATGAACTGAGTCCTCAGCTGGGAAAATGCAGTGGGAGGACAGGCATGCGGAAGAACCCGTCTCAAACCGATTCCAACACTTGGGGATCGATTGCCGAGAAAACCCGGAGCAAGTCAAGTGTCTGGGAAAGCCGTGAGGCTCAGTGCTCTAGCTTGCTCACAACTAACTGTGTAACCCTGAAAGTGGGGGATGCTCTTAGGAGCCGGCGTGACCCCTACGCCAGCGTCCCATGCCACTTGCGCCATGCAACTGGCACGGACACTGGCATAGGACATCATGCCGGGCCCCCTGGACTGTGGCGGCAGTGTGGCCCTCGGACGCCTGAGTGGCCTCCGGCCGGCATTCTCCTGGCACAAGTCCCCACGCCGGTGTCCAGGGAGGCATGGAGCTGCCATTAAGCGGCTTCCTAACACTGCATCGCTGTTTGCAATGGGGCCATTCCCCCGCATTTTAAGGTCTTTTTTGTTTCTAAACCCCTTTCCCCCCCTGTAGTGGCTGGTAAACCTTTGTGTAGGCGCTGTCCCTGGCTGCTGCTGTTCCCAGGATTGCTCTGTTAATAGTAGTCTTGTGCTTGTGGGTTGTGGATATATATTCAAATGTGTATAGCTTCTGACAACTATGAGGATTGCTGGTTAACCCTTTCTTGACTTAACTCACTGCTAAGAACTTGTGGCGTACTAGTCTGCAAGTTGACTACATAACCTAACAAACATCAATCATGTCTATTTTTATTACTTCATATACTGTCATTTCCTGTGGGACTTCCTTCACAAGTTCACAAACTCAATTATTTTTGACAAACTCACAAAATGAAACAGATGCTGTTGTTCCAATTTGGGCCCTTTGAACCTATTCAATTTTATACTCGGGGGGGTTGGGGGCTGCATTTCAAAACTTCAGTGTTATTCTAACTCAGAAGTAGGAAAATTGCTGGGAGGAACTCCCATTAATTATCTCTGGATTATACAGGGATGGCCAAAGGATACATTTTATTAATCATATACTAATAAAGCACAGGGTTGGGGAGGCTTTTCTTCAGATGTTGCAGTATAATCTATTTCATGCCTTCCCTAATGACAGGCAAATTCCTGTCTGGTTTGTTTGAAACTGAGCTGTGTTCCTTTAGGCCCTAATGTTTAGGGGTAGGGCTGTCAACACTGGTCTGGGAATTTTTTGAAGGGTGTGTGCTTGGGGGAGGGCAGGGTTTGGGGAAGGACTGAGATATTAGGGTCTGATAGTATTAATGCCATAGAATTAGGGTTGCCAGATCCCTCTTCACCACCAGTGGGAGATTTTTGGGGCGGAGCCTGAGAAGGGTGTGGTTTGGGGAGGGGAGGGACTTCCATGCCATATAGTCCAATTGGTAAAGTGGCCATTTTCTCCAGGGGAACTGATCTCTATTGGCTGGAGATCAGGTGTAATAGCAGGAGAACTCCAGCTAGTAACTGGAGGTTGGCAACCCTACATAGAATCCACCTTCTAAAGCAGCCATTTTCCCCCAAGCAACTGATCTATGCAGGGTAGGGTTGCCAACCTCCAGGTAGTGGCTGGAGATGTCCTGCTATTACAACTGATCTCCAGCCGACAGAGATCAGTTCACCTGGAGAAAATGGCCACTTTAGCAATTGGACTCTATGGTATTGAAGTCCCTCCCGTCTCCAAATCCCGCCCTACTCAGGCTCCACCCCCCAAATCTCCAGGTATTTCCCAACCCAGTGCTGGCAACCCTACTGTAGGCTGAAGTTCAAATGCAATTACAGGAGACCTCCGGGCACCACCTGGAGGTTGGCAACCGTATAATTAGCAGCAAAATCCCAAACTTCAGAAACCCATCACAAGACCCTCTCTGCAGATACCCTTTGCAAGCAATTTTTGCACCCACCCTTTGCAAGTGGGAAGGGAGGAAGGTCTCAGTAGAGGCCTCTCTCCCCAGCACCAGCAGTCTAGCAAAGGTTGCAACCCAAGTACCAGCAAACCTGGGAAATGTAGTTTCTTAGTCCCGCAACATTCATAGGAAGGGAAGAGGAGCTCTTTTCAGGTTCATAGTAGTGTGGTGGTGGGAAGTGCGGTCAAGTCACAGTTGACTTATGGCAACCCCGTATTCAAAAAGACTCCCGTCTCACAAAGACTCTATCCCTGCAACAGTGGTGAACCAGAAATGCTGGAACAGGTCCTTCTCAGGTGTAGGTACTATAAGGAGGATAGGGAGAATATTCTTGGCCCTCTTTTAGGGAAGAGCACTGGTTATCCTGAATCCGTTAGAGTTAACATCCTTCTTAAGGATGAATTTTCTCAGGTAACAAAGTTAGCGGCCAAGTTTTGTACAATAGTACTGAATTATAGGAAATCGAAATAGAAATGAGACGTTGTACAGAGTAATATTTTGTATAGTGTTTTAATCAAAATGTATTGTTTTATACTGCCGGTTTGGGTATACCATGTAACTGCAAACATTTTATGCTTGGTCTAAAGACCGTAATAATAATAAATAGATGGCGACCCCGTAGAGTTTTCAATGCAAGAGACTTTCGGAGGTGGTTTGCCACTGCCTGCCTCTGAGTGGGCTGGGAGAGCTCTGAGAGAACTGTGACTGGCCCAAGGTCACCCAGCAGGCTTCATGTGGAGTGAGGAATCCAACCCAGTTCTCCAGATTAGAGTCTTAACCACTACACCACAATGGCTCTCAGAGTAGTACTGTTAGGGAAATGGTGCACATTATTAGAGCACACAATTGGAATCTTGTTCCTGGATCATTTCAAATTTGGGTCACATCACTAATCTTCTCTGGTCCCCTTGAAAGTGGTTGGCATCAAGATGGGCATTTGAATTTAATGCATAGAATTATGCATAACTACACACCAAGTTGCTTTTTCCTCACTGATTTGATAGAGATACCACATTGAAATTAGGGATGAATAAATACTACTGATTTTTTTTTTTTTAGGTAGCTCACATTTCAGTTAATGATTTCAGTCCTCCCACTTTTTCTGCTGGTTTTGTGGATTTGTATGTATTGTGTGATGTGTAATTTATATGGTATTTCTACATCACTAACACATCTGATATATGGCACAATGCTTATTTATTAAAATACAAATAAAATTGAGAAATGGGGATATTAGGCAGCAACAGAAAATTGCATGAGAACTGATTTTTTTTAAAATTAAGCCTATGATTCAAAATCCCAGATCATCCCCAATTGTGGTGCACTTTAAATCTGTTTTTCTCCCTTTGAAAACTAAATGGGGTAGGGATTAAACTGTGGGTCTTACTTAAAAGAGAGAATGTCCTAACACCAATTTTCATCCTGATATCTTAGTCATCAAGACTATTGCTCTGCGCTGTGCTATCCTCTTCCCCATTTTGGACATAGGTAAAGGGGTCCAACCAATGCTGGAACATGAAATATCACATGCACATGAAATATTGCATGGAACATGAAATTTCACATGCACATGAGAGACTGAGGAGGGAAAAATAATTATCTGGAGCCACCTCAGTTGAAAGTTGTGCAAGCATTTCCATGTTATAGCCAGAAAATTCTTAAAAGCCCTTTATGAACAAATGCCCAAATAGACGGAGTACCAAACATTTTGTTCAGTGAATAACCATAAACACACACTAGGATTGGAAATTGCTGTTAGTCACAACAGTGGAACAGTTCATGGCACAGGCGGCTTAGTCAGAGATAACATTATGACACATTTGTCGTTGTCTCTCTCATGGTATATGTCCATGGCAATTACCATCACAACTTCCAACGGAAATTGGCCCGGATAATTCATTTTTCTTCTCAATCAATAATTACAGTGACGTGTTCGTGCTGTTCCAGGTAGAAATCTGTCAGGATTTCCTGCGTAAACGTCTGTTTCCATGGATTTCGGAGGCAATCTTTAACGGGTTTGTAGCAACTTCAAGGGAGATAATGGATGACTTCTCCCATGTTTTGTGAAATAACACTGGAGGATACAAGCTGCTAATAGCAGTGTCTCCAGAGTCTAGGACGTGTAGCCTCTATGCAGCTTTGCCTTACTAAGGGCTGAACGAGAGGAGACGGGCAGCTGTATGTATTTATTGGAAAACGAAGGGGAAATTGGGGCATATTTTCTACTGGGAAGAAAAAGAGAACACATGCATAGGGTGAAGTAAAGCCCTGCCCCTAGTGTTACGTGGCTGTGCAATGATGCTTATATAGGGTTGCCAGGTCCCCCTTCTCCACTGGCGGGAGGTTTTTGGTGTGGAGCCAGAGGAGGGCGGGGTTTGGGGAGGGGAGGGACTTCAGTGCCATAGAGTCCAAAGGCCAAAGCGGCCAAAGCGGGATAGCAATTGTTTGTGCCCTTGTGCAGAATGATGTAATACAATAGATTTCATGTATAGCCAATTAAAGTTCTATGTACCATATTACTCATTAATAGGGTTGCCAACCTCCAGGTGGTAGCTTGAGACCTCCCGCTATTACAACTGATCTCCAGCCGACAGAGATCAGTTCCCCTGGAACTTTGGCAATTAGACTCTATGGCATTGAAGTCCCTCCCCTCCCCAAACCCCACCCTCCTCTGGCTCCACCCCCCAAAATCTCCAGGTATTTCCCAACCCGGAGCTGGCAACCCTACTCATTAATGATTGCACCTTGGTAAACGTCTCTGAGTATATAAGAGGGAACAAGACAAAGAAGGGTTGCTCTTCCTTTTGCTCATGCTGCAGATGCCTTTATTTGTACCCAAACAAACTTTTTCCTTGGTAAGTAACACTGAAGGACAGTTACTCCTCTGAAGATGCCTGCCACAGCTGCTGGCAAAACGTCAGGAAAGAAAATACCAAGACCACGGTCACACAGCCCGGATAACCGACAAGAACCAATGAACTCGGACCGTGAAAGCCTTCGACAAAACTTTTTCCTGTTTCACCCTTGGTCTGGCTTATTGGGACTCAGCAGCACCAAGCCTCGAACCTGATACTGCAAAATAGCATCGTCACACTAAAGTCCTGAATCAAATCACCTGCAGCAGGCTTTGGAAGTGATGCTCCATTAGGACAGCCAGCTCTGCCTTGCAAAATTCCTGGAGATTTGAGGGAGGAGCCTAGGAGAAGCAGAGTTCAAGGAGGGAGCTCACCAGGGCCTGGAGTTCTCTCAGAATCACAACTGATCCCCCAACTACAGAGATGAGTTCCCCTGGAGAAAATGGCTGCTTTGAAGGGTAAGCCGCCATTTTCTCCAGGGGAACTGATCTCTGTAGTCGGGAAACCAGTTGCGGACTCTACTTTCCAAAGCAGCCATTTCCTCCAGGGGAACTGATCTCTGTAGTTGGGAGACCAGTTGTGGATTCTACCCTCCAAAGCAGCCATTTCCTCCAGGGGAACATATCTCTGTAGTCGGGAGACCAGTTGGGAACTCTGCCCTCCAAAGCAGCCATTTCCTCCAGGGGAGCTGATCTCTGTAGTTGGGAGATCAGTTGTAATTCTGGGCGATCTCCAAGCCCCACCTGGAGGATGACATTCCTTTCCCTGCAGCCTCTGTGCGATTGAGATGACAGCCAGCCAACTTACTAAGAACATATCATGTAGTTTGGCCTTAAATTGCCCTGTACTGAAGTAACAAACTAAAGCACAGCTGGGTGGCAACAACTCCATTAACCATCACCTACGCAGGGACCCCATGACTTCTAATAAGACAAGAAAGCCCTTAAATGTCCTTCAAAAGCTTGAATGGCTGTCTGTTGTTATTTAATCCCTCTCCTCTCTCAATATATTTTCCAGCTTGATTTATGACAAGTTGTCTTTCCTGCTAAGATAGCGGAGAGGAATCAACAGAATTATAACCCTTACATTTTCCCTGAGTTGAATGGAAACCAACAAAGTGTCTACTTTTCCTCCATTATATCCTATGCTCTTTCAGTCTTCTCTGGAGTCATTGTAGGAGGAAGCAGGGGACCATGGTACATTGGCAGAGCATGTGCTTCGCATACGGAAGGTCCCAGATTCAATTCCAGCACTCCCAGTTTAAAAGGATCTGAGACACTATGGCTAATAAAGAACTGAGACCTTGAAGGGTGGCTCGTATTCAAAGTAGACAATAGAAGGCTAGATGTACCAGGGTCTCAGCATTTCTTTTGTGCTGCAAGTGAAGTTTTCCAAGAGCTGCCCTTTAAAAAAAATACAGAAGTGAAAGGAAGACAATGCCCAGCTTCTGAAGAACCAATGGCCTGCATGCTACCATTCTGCTCAGCAAAGTTTGAAACCTTCTTCCAGCATAAGGAACCTTCCTATGGTGGAAATCTCTCTCTCTCTCTCTCTGATGTAAGAGCCACTTATATTGGAAGAAGACTTGAAAGTTTGCTGAACACAATACTAGGATACGAACCATTCTTAAAAGAATTTTCTACAGGTTAGGAAACAATGGCCCACCCATTAAATCCTCCTGAAGGAACACCTCCATTCATTAGTCTTAAACCATTCATTTGGACATTTATGCCCCTCTTTCCCCTCCAATAGGGACCCGAAGTGGCCTACGACATTGTTCAACCCATTCTGCCTTTACAACAACCCCCATGAGGTAGTTTAGGTTGAGAGAGTGTGACTGGCCAAAGGTTACTTTCAAACCTGAATCTCCCAGATCCTAGGTCAAAACTCTAATACAATTAGGGCTGTCAGCTCTGGGTTGGGAAATATCTGGAGATTTTTGGGGCAGAGCCTGAGGAGGGCAGGGGTTGGGGAGGGGAGGGACTTCAATGCCAAGGAGTCCAATTGCCAAAGTGGCCATTTTCTCCAGGTGAACTGGTCTCTATTGGCTGGAGATCAGTTGTAACAGCAGGAGATCTCCAGCTAGTACCTAGAGGCGGGCAACCCTATTCACAATGCTGGCTTCACTCATAACAATCACAGCAAATTCATGCAACTAAATTTGCACTTCCATCCTTAAAGAATAAAACAACTTAGAAACACAGGGGAAAGTCTGAAACAGACTGGAGTCAACAGGAGGAAAAATATTTTTGGTATATGCATAGGTAGGTGCTGCTAGGGCTGTGGATTTGGTTCTATCCGAACTGAAAAACAGCTGAATTTACCCCGATTCGGCGGTTTCTAGTTTGAATAGAACTGAAGTAAAAAAAAGGTGGGAAAACGATGAGCCGAACTCGGTGAGTTCGGGCGGACGCTGAATAAATCCGTACAAATTTGGCGACCCCGAATCTGCATTCTCCCGTGGCCAATAGGTGGCCAAGCTGGGTCTTCTTCTGGCCAATCAGTCACGGATGAGTGCGTGAGCCCGTCTGTGTGTGAGAGAGAGATCCCCGTGCGGGGTGCGCGGGGTGCGTGTGCTTGGTCCCGGGTTGCTGCGTGGCCCGGGAGGGGGGGGGAGAGAGAGACTGTGTGTCTGTGTGTGTATGTGAGAGAGAGGTCCCCATGTGTGTGTGGGGGGGTGCGGTTGCGTGGTCCCGGGTTGCTGCGCGGCCCGGGGGGGGGGGGGAGAGAGAGGCCATTTATGCATGGGACGTTTTGCTTTGGATTTGCCGCTCTCTAGATGCACATTTTCCCCATCCAAATTCTCATAACTCAACAATAAGCCCCCATGCAGAGTTCTGAGAATCTGGACAGGGAAAATGTGCATCTAGAGAGCAGCAAATCCAAACCAAAACCTCCCGTGCGTAAATAGCCAGAGAGTCTGTGTGTGTGAGTCTGTATTCCTTCCTTTGCTGCTGCTCCTGTGCTGCTCCTGTGCTGATCGTGAGAGATCCTGAACTGAGCTGACCTGCTGCTGCTTGCTGGAATCAGATTGGATTACTCCTCCTGACCCCTGGTTCTGCTGGAAGAGAAGACATCCACAGTTTGACCCATTTTGGGGCTTTTCTCTATAACTTTTTTCCTGTGTGCATGTGGTGTGTGTGTGTGTGTGGGGAGATTCTATGTGTGTGGGGGGGAGCCAAAGGGGGGGCTGTTCTGCTGGGGGGGTTGATTGCCTCTGTGATAGTGTTTTTTTTTTGCTGTTTTCACTGGTTGCCACCTTCGCCTGGAGGTCAGTGTGGGTCGGTGAGTGTCTCTCTCTGGCTGCCCCGTTGTTCTCCTTCGTTTGGAATTTGCGTCTTCTTGTCCCGGGGGGAGGGCCTGTTCTGCTTGGGGGGGTTGATTGCCTCTGTGGGCTGTGTCCGTAGAATCTGAGCTTTTGCCTTCTTTTGCGCGATGGGGGTGGGAGAAGGAATGGGCGTTGACACTATGGCATTATATCTCACTGAGGTCCCTCATTTTTTTAAAACCCTGCCTATTCAAAGCTCCACTTCTAAATCTCCAGGAGCTTCCCAGTTTACAACTGGCAATCTTAGTTGCTGCTGATATAATTATTTTAGGCACGAGAACAACTAGGAGAAATTTGTTGGTACACAGATTCCTGACTATCAACCCCACTGCCTACATTACAAACACATTAATCCCAGTAGTATAACAGACTAGGGTTGCCAGCTCTGGGCTGGGAAATTCCTGGGGTTTGGGGGGTGGAGTCTGAGGAGGGCGGGGTTTGTAGAGGGGAGGGACTTCAATGCCATAGAGTCCAATTGCCAAAGTGGCCATTTTCTCCAGGGGAAATGATTTCTATCACCTGGAGATCAGTTATAATAGTGAGAGATCTCCAGCCACCAGCTGTAGATTGGCAACCCTAACTTCGACTAAACCAGCCTGAATAACTAAATGATAATGTAACACAGGAGAACCTGTCCCTCCTTACTGACTATGGGTGTGTCAGTACAACCTATAAACATAAGAACAGTGTTGTGATCTCACAAAGAAAATGAATCCACATGGCAAATAAAACACAAATACTTCCAAATATCCTAAGACAGTGTATGAAGAACATCCTTAGACAGGTAAAATGTGGATATTGGAGAATACTATTATTTGCCTCCTTTACCTTCATTTACACCTTGTAGTTTCACACTCCTACAAGGATAATACATCCAATTTAAGTTCAGAGAGCAGGCCCCTGGTCTACGGGAAAGTGGCTCCAATTTGTCCCAAAAGAAGTGTACCTGGAAAGGAGAGGCAGAAATCTCAATCCCAGAAAACTACAAGCAGCAGTTTTGTAGGCCATCAAGGGAATGCTTGTCTGAGTTTATAATGTTGCTGTTGGTGATGTTGACTACAGAACTAGATTACATTATGGAGACTTCTGTTTCTCACAGTGCAATCCTAAACAGAGCTATACTCTTCTAACTTCAGTGGGCTTAAAGATATAAAACTCTGCTGAGGATGGCACTCTCAGAGTCTCAGAGACACTCAAGGAGCAGAAAGAGGAACCAGAAGGCTCAATCACACCGTATTATCTCATTATAGCCAACAGTATTATTAATGTACCTCACATTAAGCAATTTAGGAAACCTACAATTGCATTGGCGTCGGAACATTTGGCCAAAGGAACCGCACTTCTTAAATGCCCCAGAGTATCTTTGAATATTGTTACTATCTATCAGCTTTCCGACAGTATACGTATTAGTGGCACTAGCCCAGGGGTCGGCAAACTCATTAGTCAAAAGAGCCAAATATCAACAGTACAACGACTGAGATTTCTTTTGAGAGCCAAATTTCTTAAACTTAAACTATATAGGTAGGTACACTGTTTATTAACTTAATAAACTTTAATTAAAGTTTTAAGTCTTAATTAAACTATAGGTACACTGAATAAAACTTGATATCATACTTAATAATGATCTTTTTTAATGATAAAAATTTAATTGTAAGTCCCTGCCATTTCCCCCTCCCCGTCCGGAGTCCTCGTCTGGAGGCCTGGTCTACTGCCATAAAAACCTATTGGTAGACCTGGCCTCCGGATGAGTCCCAATGGGAGGCCAGGTCTACCCATAGGCTTTCTTGGCAGTAGACCTGGCCTCCGGAGGCCCATAGAAGCCAATTGGTGGACCTGGCCTCTGAAAGGGGACTTTTTCCCCCTCCTTGGAGTCCAGGTCTACCGCCAAGAAAGCCAGTGGGTAGACATGGCCTCTGAGGAGGGAAAAAAATAAGTAAGGTATCCATAAAATTAAATCATGACAATGACTGACAAACTGACAATGACTGACAAACACAATGACTGACGAACAATGTGAGCAAACTTCTAGATTCACAAACGCAGTAAACACATGAGAACATAAGAAAGGCCATGCTGGATCAGACCAAGGCCCTTCAAGTCCAGCAGTCTGTTCCCACAGTGGCCAACCAGGTGCCTCCAGGAAGCCCACCAGCAAGACCAGTGCAGCATCATTGTCCTGCCTGCGTTCCATAGCACCTGATATAATAGGCCTGCTCCTCTGATCCTGGAGATAATAGGCATGCATCATGACTAGTATCCATTTTGATTAGTAGTCATGGATAGCCCTCTCCTCCAAGAACAGGTCCACTCCCCTCTTAAAGCCCTCCAAGTTGGCAGCCATCACCACCTCCTGGGTCAGGGAGTCCCGCGTTGTGTGAAGAAATACTTCTTTTTATCAGTTTTGAATCTCCCACCCTCCAGCTTCACCAGACAACCCCGAGTTGTAGCATTACGTGTGTCCCGGGTCGGGGGCCCCACCCCGCGCCCCGGGGCTTTCCCGCCACCCTCCACTTACCAGACAAGCCCCTGCACTGGCTCCAAAGTGTGCCTCTTCCTGGCTTACAGGGACCCGCAGAAGACGACGGGGGAACGGAGTCAGCGCCGCAGAAGACGGGGCACCATGGCCCAGCGCCACTGCCGGGGACGTGCCGCCAAAGGAAGCCCGCCCCACCCAACAGCTGATAGGTGGGTGGGCCTGGGCCAGGAACTGCCCAGCCGCCTGCCCAGCAATTGCGCGGCTAGAGGGGAGGGGAGGCTTTAGCCTCCCAACCATTGAGGGCAAGGGAAAGGGGGACCCGGCCATTCTCCACGGCGGTGGGGGGGGGGGAGACAGCGCGTCCGCTCGCCTGGTCTCTCTCTCTCTCTCTCAGGCGCACCAGCTCCGCAGCCCGGCTGCCGGCGCGAGCAGGCACGAGAGCAGGGTCTCCAAACCAAGTTCGGAGAGCCACGCTCAAGGGGCCAAAGAGCTGCATGCGACTCTCGAGCCGCAGTTTGCTGACCCCTGCACTAGCCCTTTTGGGTTAAAAGTTTAGATACTAACACCAAGCCCTTTTGAACACAAAGAAAAGCCACAAAGATGCTTTCCCAAAGAAAACGCCTGACCATTTCCCGAGAACTCACAGCAAAATGATGAAAGATATAATAGAGTTAGGAGGTCTCGTGTCACCCATTATCTCAATATGGTCCAAGAGGATTGGTTGTTGCTTTTGGATACCGGGAACCTGACTTTAGTTTTCATAGGCTCAACGACACAGACAGGCATAATGAGATCCTTTTCTTCCAGTCCCTTCTGTAAGATATGGATTTAACAGTGCCATCCTGAGCAGATTTATGCCCTTCTAAACCCACTGAAGTCAATGGACTTAGAAAGGTATAGCTTTGCTGGGGATGGTACTGACAGTGATCTATTTCGCAGGTTTGTTGCGAGGATCAAATGGGATAAGGTTGGCTTCCACAACTTATCTATACCCTGCAGTTCTCAGGTCCCAAAGCAGCTTCTAATCAATTTGTTAAAAGCAATGACAAGTGTTGCTTTAAAGTGTTGCTTAAAAAAAACACCAAACCAGAAGTAAAGCTGGCGAGAGCAAGCGTGGTGTAGTGGTTAAGTGCAGCGGTTTGGAGCGGTGGAGTCTGATCTGGGGAACCAGGTTTGATTCCCCAGTCCTCCACATGAGCGGCGGAGGCTAATCTGGTGAACTGGATTTGTTTCCCCACTCCTCCATATGAAGCTAGCTGGGTGACCTTGGCCTAGTCACACTCTCTCAGCCCCACCTACCTCACAGGGTGTCTGTTGTGGGGTGGGGAAAGGAACGTGATTGTAAGCCGGTCTGATTCTCCCTTCAGTGGTAGAGAAAGTTGGCATATAAAAAACCAACTCTTCTTCTTCTCTTCTTCTTCAATAAAATCAGCCACGATAAACATCAAATCAGATGTATTTATTTATTTATTTGGGGGGGATGCTTAAAAGAAATAAACCCAGTAATCAGGTTAAGGGTTGTTGATTCCAGAAAAAGAGATTTTTTTCAGGAGATGCGGCATCTCTCCTTTCAGAAACACTGGTAATAAGATGGGCAGAGAGCCTCTATTTCAGGGGTCCCCAACCTTTTGTAGCCTGCAGGCACACTGGGAATTCTGACACAAGGTGGTAGCGGCAATCACAAAATGGCCGCCACAGGAGGCGGAGCCAGCCACAAAATGATTGCCGCAGTTTACCTCCAGTCACACTGGGACGATCCATATGCTTGGCCAATACATTTTATCATTGATTGAGGATATACACATCCTTACAACATTGGAAATACATTGCAGGATGTTTGTGTGAGCCAATTTAAATGGTGAAAATCCCATGGTTTACAACAAGAAGTGACAACAGGCCACACAGTATAGAAGATCATCACTTTACAGCATACCTTTATATGCGTATGTATTTCAGGATGTGTTTCTAAAATATGTAAATGTTTATTTATATGACTACTGAAGAAGGCCACATAGGCCGAAACGTGTCTGGGTTGTTTATTGGTCATTTAAATGGATTTTTTAAATCATCAACTATGTTGGAAAATTAGCAACAATTTTTATATATTATTTTAATTGATCAGCCTGTATACGTAAGGCCCAGTGTTTTTAATTTGGTGTACACTGTGTAATAAATAATATCCGTAGTTTGGTATAATTTTCAACTCAACTTTTAGGTTCTTTGTCGAGTTTAGGTTGAGTTTTTTTTTCCCTTTTCCTTCCCTTTTCGGTAGTTCCTTATGCTGTGGCGGCAGCTGCTGCCAAAGCAACATTTAAAAAAATATGCACAGCCAATCAAATCTCCAATAGCCAAAGCTCCACCTGGCCTCATCCCCTTACTAAAAACACTTGGTTGGCACTAGAAAAAGTGTTAGCCCGCGCCATGGCACTCACAGGCACCACGTTGGGGATCCATGTTTTATTTTAGCAGTGCAATCCTGTGCATGTTTAATTAGAATAATTCATATTCAACAGGGCTGACTCTCAAGTAAGTGTATAAGATTGCAGCCTGGAAGAGGTTTGTGTTTTTCTGGGCCAAGAAGTTTATATGGGAGGGCAGTCAGAATAGATTATCTTCAACCATGAGTTGCTGAAGGAGTTTTCCTTCATAAACCTCCTTCTTCTTCAGCTTCTCAGAGCTAGAGAAAAGTCTAAAGTGCAATATTTTTTTCATGGTCACGTAGGGTTGCCAACCTCCAGGTGGTGGCTGAAGATCTCATGCTATTACAACTGATCTTCAGGCAACAGAGTTCAGTTCCCCTGGAGAAAATGGCTGTTTTGGTAATTGGACAATATGGCATTGAAGTCCCTCCCCACTCCAAACCCCGCCCTCCTCAGGCTCTGAACCAAAATCTCCAGGTATTTCCCAACCCGGAGCTGGCAACCCTACTCTTGTTCCTAAAATGACGGCCTAGGACCTGTGAGAACCAGTTGTGTTTGTGGTTGAGTATTCAAAAGGCTGTGGGTGAAACGCCTGGGGCCACAACACATGGCTAGTTGGCAAAAAGTGTGTTGGATAGACAATAATAATCTTTCTTTTATCGCCTTGTGGCCACCAAGGGTAGTCCTGCCCAGATGCGTCTCAGATGTATGGAATGTCAACACTCGGCAGACCCCGTCTGGCTAATGGGTGGGATCTTGTGGGCTTTCTCCCTGCTTAGTCAACCATCCCACAGCTTCCGCTGGGGTCTGAGAGGATGGGGTGAGTCCAATTCCAGCTCAGGAACAGAGCACATCCATCCATTATTTGACATTTCTGGTATCTGTCCACCCATTTACTATTATTATCTACTGCATCAGTCTGAAAGGGGCCACACCTCAGTGGCAGAGCATAGAGATCACACGCAGAAGGTCCCATGTTCAATCCTGTACATGTCTAGTTAAAGAATCTCAGGTAGCAAACATTGGGGAAGACCTTTTTTTACCTGAGGCAAATCAGAATAGACAAGACTGAGTTAGAGGGACCATGGTCTGACTCAATATGAGGCAGTTTCATACATATAGATCAATGGTGTCCATCCATGAGAGATAAATAGAATATTCTAGGAGCGCATTTATGAACTTCAAAACACTAGCTAAAATCTGGCTCTGGCAATGTGAAAGTAACTGTACTCTGTAATCCATAAATAACTAATGGCTGATATACAGAGACAGTTTTCCTATGGTGCACTGTTTATGGTTTGGCTAGATTACATTACAGGCCACTATTCAAGAGGCCAAAGAAGGGTTTTCCCATGGCATCACAATTTTATGGCCATTGTTTAACACATTTCTCAGGGACAGCATGCATAGATATAATCTCTGCCCATGGACAGAGTAAGGAAATGGAATGAATTGGACTGAACCTTTAATTTAGAGGGAAACAGAGAAGAGAGAGCTGGAAGCTCTCTGCTGTATCTAAGTGAAGAACCTTGCTGGTACAGAAGTTTTCTCTGTGAATCTGATGCAAGGTGAGTGGATTTCTGTGTGCTGTGGAGAGGTGCCTTGTATATTTTGTACATAAAACAAATTCTATCCAGGCACCATACAATTTTAGTGCTCCCTCGTCCTAAAGAAATGAAACCATCTAGTGCTACCCAGGGAATTCTCACTGCTTGTGGAAGCAACCCTGAATCAAATTTTGGGCCAACATATTGGCTGGCATTTCAGTCATCATTGCTAAATAAATTTGGCAGGACTTAACATATTATATGTGCAAGAAGACTGGTGCAAGGCATTTGTTTTGCTGAAAGTCAACAGAAAGGAGGAATGGCCTTAGCTAGGTGCATCTTGATGTATCCAGCATTAGAGAGCCAGTACACTGTAGCCCCGTGGTGCAGAGTGGTAAGCTGCAGTACTGCAGTCAAAGCTCTGGTCATGACCTGAGTTCGATCCTGACAAAAGTTGTTTTCAGGTAGCTGGCTCAAGGATGACTCAGCCTTCCATCCTTCCGAGGTTGGTTAAATGTGTACCCAGCTTGCTGGGGGTAAAGTGTAAACGACTGGGGAAAGCAATGGCAAACCACCCCATAAACACAGTCTGCCTAGTAAACATTGTGATGTGATGTCACCCCATGAGTCAGTAATGACCCGGTTCTTGCAGAGGGGACTACCTTTACCTTGTACTGTAGCAGATGAAGTTTTGGACTCTGAAGGGAGAGACCTGTATTTAAATTTCCACCTACATGATGAAGCTCACTGAACCAGTCACATGCTTTCAGCCTATTGTATCTCACAGGGTTGTTGGGAGGAAATGATGAGAGGCCCTGTTCATTTAGGTGACCCTGATTTCCTTGGACAAAGAGTGTTTTATAAATGTTAGAAAATGAATGAAGAATCCCTCATAGAGAGCCAGCGTGGTGTAGTGGTTAAGAACGGTGGTTTGGAGCTGTGGAGTCTGATCTGAAGAACCGGTTGTGATTCCCCACTCCTCCACAGGAGCAGTGGAGGCTAATCTGGTGAACTGGATTTGTTTCCCCACTCCTACACACGAAGCCAGCTGGGTGACCTTGGGCAAGTCATTCTCTCTCAGCCTCACCTACCTCACAGGGTGTCTGTTGTGGGGAGGGGAAGGGAAGGTGATTGTAAACCGGTTTGATTCTCCCTTAAGTGGTAGAGAAAGTCGGCATATAAAAACCAACTCTTCTTCATTTGAAAGCTTACAGAGATGTCAAGTAAGTCAAATGGCAGAACAAGTCATGAAGTTTGAAGAGGAGGATTGACCAGGATTTAGATTATTAATTTTTGCAGAGAGTTGGTTTAAGTACTAGTAATTTGCCCCTGCCGTGACCTGGATGGCCCAGGCTAGCCTGGTCTTGTCAGCTTGGAAGCTAAGCAGGGTCAGCCCTGGTTAATATTTGGATGGGAGACCACCAAGAAATACCATGGTTGCTATGCAGATGAAGGAATTGGCAAACCACCTCTGTTAGCCTCTTGCCTTGAAAACTCCATGGGGGTTGCCATACGTTGGCTGCGACTTGATGGCACTTGACACACACATACCATTTGCCCCTGCTTGCACATAACTGCTTGTCTTTACATAATGCAAGAGTGATTATTTAAAGAACCTGAAATTATTTGACCAAGTGTCCTCAACACTGATTTCTCAACTCCTCAAAATGATCTACAGATGTCTCTGTCCAGTTGAAAAATACTGTCTCTTGGTCTTTAACCAATTTATTGCTTGCTTGGAAAATTACTGGCAACAGAGTCATCTGTCTCCTTCTGTCGGAGAAGGCCTATTTATAATTACGGACTCCTGGCCTTAAGCAGATAAAATATTCATGTAAATGCAACTGCCAAGCTGCACTTAACAGCACTGTAAACTGCAAGCATCATCATATTAAAAGTGATTCAGCAATGTGCCCCATGCCAACTTAATAAAAGTGTCATTTTAAATGTTGTTTAGGAACACTGATTTAATGACTGTTCAACACAAAGACCACCAAAATATCTTTATTGGCCATGATACATTTGGGAAACCTACATTTTAAATTGGAACGTAAAGACTGAGATCAAGTACATCATCCCCAATCTGTGAAAAGCAAGAAGGGAATAAGCCACAATATGTATGGCGGCAAAACTCCTGCTCAACTGTCCTTCAAAGGGTAGTCACTAGCTGTGGCAGGGTTTGTCTTTCCTTAGCAGATCTATGGCCAGAGTTACTCACCATCTCCCTTGCCAGTGTGGTGTAGTGGTTAAGAGTGGTGGTTTGGAGTGGTGGACTCTAATCTGGAGAACCGGGTTGGTTTCCCCACTGCTATACATGAAGCCATCTGGGTGACCTTGGGCTAGTCAGAGCTCTCTTCGAGCTCTCACAGCCCCACCTTCCTCACAGGGTGTCTGTTGTGGGGAGGGGAAGGGAAGGTGATTGTAAGCTGGCTTGATTCTTCCTTAAGTCAGCATATAAAAACCAACTCTTCGTCTTTGTCTTCTCCTTCTTCTAAATAGATTTATACAATGTGAATTATTTAGAAATCGCTATAAAATTCTATTTTTTATAAGCAATCACAATGCATTTATCCTACATGTCAACTGCAAGGATCTTCTGAAAATCCACTGAGCATGGGTCTGCACAGATAGGGTGGCCGCAAGTCATGCTACTGATGGGATTTCATTGAAACATAAATGTCTCCTTTGTGGTCAAAAGACTATTAGGATGGTGTCTGGATCCCCTGAATCCCTTCCATGTGTTATTCCTCTACACATTTCCCAATCATGACTGTCCCATGCAACGTTTCTGCTAGGGCTGCCAGCTCTGGGTTGGGAAATACCTAGAGATTTTGGGGGTGAAGCCTGGAGAGGGTGGGTTTGGGGAGGGGAGGGCCCTCAGCAGATTATAATGCCATAAAGTCTGCCTTCCAAAGCAGCCATTTTCTCCAGAGAAACTGATCTTGAACACATGAAGCTGCCTTATACTAAATCAGACCCTTGGTCCATCAAAGTCAGTATTGTCTACTCAGACCGATAGTGGCTCTCCAGGGTCTCAGGCAGGGGTCTTTCACATCACATACTTGCCTAGTCCCTTTAACTGGAGATGCCGGGGATTGAACCTGGGACCTTCTGCAAGCCAAGCAGATGCTCTTACACTGAGCCATGGCCCTCTCCCCACAACAGACATCTTGTGAGTTAGGTGAGGCCGAGAGAGTTCTGAGAAAACTGTGAATGGCCCAAGGTCACCCAGGGCACCCAGCAGGCTTCATGTGGAACAGTGGGGAAATAAACCTCAGTTCTCCAGATTAGAGTCCACTGCTCATAACTACTATACCATGCTTGCTCTCATGTGTTATGCCTGCACACCGTCTAAAAATACATCAGTAGCTAATAACTTTAGGAGTGTGGGAAGAAATTTGCCAATGCAGGCCTTGACAAGTTTTTCTTTGTGTCTAAGAGCCAGCCCAAAACTTTAAGGAGCCAGACTCATTGTTCAGCCTCCAGGGTTTTGTTCGTGAATCACAGTTTTTTCTAGTTATTTCTAGAGATGTAAAATTTCTGAAAATTTTGAGCCATGAAAAAAAGGACATTTGGATAGGGTTGCCAGGTCCCTTTTCGCCACCGGTGAAAGGTTTTTGGGGCAGAGCCTGAAGAGGGTGGGGTTTGGGAAGGGGAGGGACTTCAATGCCATAGAGTCCAATTGCCAAAGCGGCCATTTTCTCCAGGGGAACTGATCTCTAACGGCTGGAGATCAGTTGTAATGGCAGGAGATCTCCAGCTAGTACCTGGAGGTTGGCAACCTCACATTGGGGGGGGGGAACTGAAATATATGCAGTATTTACTTTCCTATCAAAACTGAACTTATTTTACCTCTTTAACATTGTAGGTATATAATTTAGAGCATAAAATTTTACAATTTGGCATTTAAAAGTATGAATGCCCCACTTTCCTACAGACTTTGTATTTCTACTGAGAATGGCCAAGAGAGACGACACTACATTAAAGTGATTGCTGAAAAATATTGGATGAATGAAATTTCTAGGCACCTTGGCAACCAGGCACCTAGGATTTGGTGGGCCCTGGACTAGCGTACTGTTGGAAGCCAAACCGAGCAGCAATTCCTGCTGCAGAGCGGCACAACAGAGTTACCATGTGGCTTTATTCGGGTTCCATCAATATCTTACCTACCACCTTCTGAGAAACAGCAGGAGCTCTTGCATCCATGTGCTGCCAGCCATTTCCCTTACAAAGGTGTCTTACCTGATTTATCACAAGAAAGTTTAATGCGACCCAAGTCAACGGCATAATTAGCCTCATCCCTTCAATCACAGGTTTCCAGATGTTCAGCAACCCTCAGGTTTCAGCAGCTCCTTTGCAATTTTGTCCTTCAACGTACATCTCGTTGACAGAAGCATTGCCTTTTTCTATCCTTTTCTGATTTTGCGCCCAACTGCTCTACAGGTAATCAGATGTTTGCTACTGAACAGGTATTACAAAACCCCTCTTTGTATTTGCTTAGTGACTACACACAGTTGCTTTATATGTTTGCAGATGTAGGGAAAAGCGACTGCCGTCCTGTAAACCCTCATGCAATACATGAAGGATTTTCCTCTTCTACCAGGGCAAAATGGTGTTACTGAGACTTTTCCTTTTCAGCAAAGACCATGCTTCTGTACAGATACACTGCTTCTGGCCCTCCACTAGCTAACGTCAAGTAGGACAAAAAGGTTACATCTTGTTCGTCACTTCTCTCTTATTAGTCTGATGCCAACTTGCTGATACAATGCAGCAACACGACAGGGAGGAGAGAGAAGGAAAATTATCTGCTCTCCTATGGGAGACAACCCTTGGTATCAATCACAGGATTGAAATACTGAGGGCCATGTTACTAAAAGCACATTTCCCCTGTCAGCCCCAGAGGGAAAAGCTATTTGTTATACACAACGCTTCTACGCTAGTTCTATTGAAACCAATGGCTGCAATCCACCCAGCTCCAGGGTGGTGGTGGGGTTTGGTGGGGGGCTCTTGGCAAGTGGACCCCTGCTAAGTCATATGTATTTGAGACACCCCTCAAAATTACACACACAAGAGTACACACAGCCCCAACTTTCCCATCTCTCTGGGATTAGTGAGGCAGGGCTATCAGGGTATCATGGTTCAACATTTCAGAACCTAAGGCTGAGCCTTCCAAAAAAAGACCAACCATCGGGGAGGGACTGTGGCTCAGTGGCAGAGCATCTGCTTGGCATGCAGAAGGTCCCAGGTTCAATCCCCGGCATCTCCAGTTAAAGAGACTAGGCAAGTAGGTGATGTGAAAGACCTCAGTTTGAGACCCTGGAGAGCTGCTGCTGGTCTGAGTAGATAATACGGACTTTGATGGACCAAGGGTCTGATTCAGTAGAAGGCAGCTTCATGTGTTCATGTGATCTCTCTAGGCTAGTATTGGTCTCCTTATTTAGTCACTTCATTTGTACTATCTTTTTCTCTCCAAAGGGAACTCAAGGTGGCTTACAACCTTCTCCTGCCCTCCATTCTGATTCTGGCCACTATTCCACCTTGGCTCTGCCTAGCAATGGCTTTTCAAACTCTTTGCCATCTTGCCACCTTGGTAACTGAGAGCCCTTAACTGGCTGTGCCGAGGACAAAACCTGAGAACTTGCGTATTCGAAGTATGTGCTCTGCCACTGAACTATGGTCCCTCCCACCTTTGGCAGATGCTACATAACCTTGACTCCCAGCAGGAGCTTGTTAGAAAGCCTGCTACCAAGGTAACAGAATTGCTTAACTAAATGGAGTTGTCAATCGCAATGGAGCTATAGTATGCACTCTTTGTAGTGACTAAGAACTTCACCAACAAACAAAGCCTCCTGTATACCCACAAATTCCGACCCTTTTCTGACAAGACCTAGAAATGTGATCTGAAGTATTTCATATGTGCATAGTGGTACACTTGTCCTATGAATTAAGTCATTTTACGTAGAATGTATATATATATATATATATATATATATATATATATATATATATATATATATATATATATATATATATATATATATATATATATATATATTTTTTCCTAGTGACCTTCTGACTGCAGAAACCTAAGGATGAAGAAAGAGATATTCTAAATGGTGGTGATAGTGGTTTCGATACACACTCACTGATTCGAAGGCATTTGTTTTCAGGGCAGGCATCCTGAACTGAAACCTCTTTGACCGCACTTGGGCCCAAAACAGACACACAAGGGCTCATGAAGCACACTCATGTGTGCTGATTCAGACCTTTGGTCCACCAGGGTTAGTATTGCCTACTCTGACTGACAGCTGCTGTCCAGGGTCTCAGGTTGAGGTCTTTCATGGGCAGCCCAATCCTAAGGGGAGGGGGGGGTTGTTCGTGGACGGCCAGGGACAGCTAGTCCCCCAAGCTAATATTAACACTGGCAGCTGCTATTTCTTTTGAAATGGGGGAAGAACCTCGTATCTTCTTTAACCTTTTAATAGCAACAGTAAAAAAGAGAGAGCATACAATTACAAAACATTTAAATTCAGGGTGATAAAACCCTGATATGTTTTGGGTGATGCACAGTTATATCAGAAGAAACTCCTGAATATCATATGATGCCATTGGTATTAACTATTTGATCACTGTGAATTCACAATTCTGTCTTCACCCAGGTGAGCAGGAAGGAATTCTTATTTGTGAGCGGGAGGAGAGATGCTTGTTGGTGGTGCTGCAGGATGTCAATTTCCAAGTAAGAACCTAAGAACAGCCAGGCTGGATTGGACTAATGATCTACCTAGTCCAGTATCCTGCATCATTCTGTGGCCAGTCAGATGCCCCTGGGAGGTTTACAGGCCAGGGCAAGGAGTTCCAAAGTCCTCTATTGTTACCCCTTAGCATGCATATTCAGAGGGTCACTGCCTCTAAATGAGGTTCCATTTAGTCATTGTGGCTTACAGCTATTTATGGGTCCTTCCCTCTGTGAATATAGTTTCAGAGGGCAACAGTGTTGGTCAGCATTAAAACAACTAGATTTGAGTCCAGTAGCACCTTAGACACCAACAGGATTTTCAGGGTATGAGCTTTCAAGAATCAAAGCTCCGTTCCCTCCTTGAAAGCTTTGATTCTTGAAAGTTCATATCCCGAAAATCTTGTTGGCCTCTAAGGGAGCCAGCATGGTGTAGTTTGGAGCGGTGGTTTGGAGCAGTGGACTCTGAGCTGGAGAACCGGAGTTGATTCCTCACTCCTCCACCTGAGCGGCGGAGGCTAATCTGGTGAACCGGGTTGGTTTCCCCACTCCTCCACATGAAGCTAGTTGAGTGACCTTGGGCTAGTCACAGCTCTCTTGGAGCTCTCTCAGCCCCACCTACCTCACCAGGTGTCTGTTGTGGGGAGGGAAAGGTGATTGTGAGCCGGTTTGGTTCTCCTTTAAAAGGTAGAAAAAGTTGGCATATAAAAACCAGCTCTTCTTCTAAGGTGCTACTGGACTTGAATCTAGCTGCCCCCTCTATTATTATTCAGTTTATTTTTGTTATGCAAGTCCTACTTCCAGCATTAAAAAAAAACACACAGGCCAAATGATTCCCTTAAGTGTCACTATGATTTTCATACAGTCATCGCACTGATTGATTCGGATAATAATTATTCATGTTCTTATCACTCAGCTGTTGCAGAGAGTCCCAGGAAGAACCCTTCCTGGCTAGTGACAATGAAACAAAAACATTCCCTACTCATAAATACCACATCCTGCTTCAGATGTTCCCATCTTGGCATATTACGAGTCTCTGAAGTCAAATGCAGATGGCATTCGTAGCTGCCAAGAAACAATAACAATGAACAAGAACCCAACTCTGAATGTTGTTGCTTTTTTTTAAATACACCTGCTCGGTTTATCATACAAGTCCCAAAAGCAGATCTGCAACACAGGTGCGCATGGTGATAGCATCCCTGCTGACGAGTGCTTCACCCTGCTTCACTCATTTCGCGGAGTGAAGAAGACAAGTATTTTGTGCAATCCAGGAGAGCCCTTTGCACGATGAAAGTTTTTGATAACAAACCTACTGTTTGATAGTTGCAGTTATCATACCAAAGAGGAAATGGAAATGTATGGAAAAGTGCTACTTATTAGCAGCGTTCACAAATCAGTGGGTAGCCCACATGCTGATGGACTGCCAAGATCTGTTAAATCTCTGGAAAAAACCACCAAGCACAAAGATGGCTTATACCAAAAATGAGAGAATCAGTTACAAATTCCCCCAGTCCCCTATGACACATGTGGAGTGGCTGCAACTGACATGGCACTACCCTAAATAATGTGATGACTGCCTAGGTAATTTGATGAAGACAGCCAGTGTGGTGTAGTGGTTAAGACCGGTGGACTTTAAATCTGGAAAACTGGGTTTGATTCCACAGTTTTCCATGTGAGCGGTGGACTCTGATCCGGAGAACCAGGTTGGTTTCCCCACTCCTCCACAAGAAGCCAGCTGGGTGACCTTGAGCTAGTCACAGCTCTCTTCGAGCTCTCTCAGCCCCACCTACCTCATAAGGTATCTATTGTGGGGAGAGGAAGGGAAGGTGATTGTAAGCCGGTTTGATGCTACTTAAGAGGTAGAGAAAATCGGCATATAAAAACCAGCTCTTCTTCTTCTTCTCTCCCAGCATTTTCACAACTGAAATTAAGGACTGACTTCAAACAGCCCTATTTGCAAACCAAAGATTGACTGCCCGATGCTCCTCTCTACACATCACTGAGAGCTGTATCTGTTATTTCCCCACCTCATTTAATGGTGATTATTCTTGGGGGTAGATAGAAAACACAGTCAGATGATTATGCCCATTAGTTCAAAATATGTCTCAGGCTGTTTCATGAAAGGAACATTGGGGTCACGGACATGTATTCATATTAATGTACATCAGAGACAAGATGTGTCTAACACCTCTCAGAAATTTATTTTCGAGGGGATGCTAGCAAAGGAGACCCAGAGTGGTGTAGTGGTTAAGAGCAGTGGTTTGGAGTGGTGGACTCTGATCTGGAGAACCGGGTTTGATTCCCCACAACTCCACATGAGCAGCAGAAGCTAATCTGGTGAATCGGGTTGGTTTCCCCACTCCTCCACATGAAGCCAGCTGAGTGACCTTGGACTAGTCACACTCTTTCAGCCCCACTGACCTCACAGGGTGACTGTAGTGGGGAGGGGAAGGTGATTGTTAGCCGGTTTGAAACCCCTTAAAGGTAGAGAAAACTGGGGTATAAAAACCAACTCTCCTCCTCCTCCTCCTCCTTCGTTTTATGATACAACAGTCACTATTTATTTTCAACTTCAAGAGACCTGATATAACAAAATTTGAAAAGTCCTTCTTGAATGTATCCCACAGACTGACACGGTCCTCAGTTCTGGATCTAGGACCAGACCAGCTGCATTATAGCTGTGTTGTTTTGTTTTTTCCTTGGGCTTGCTGAAAATACATACCAGGGGGTCCCCCCAACCTTTTGGAGGCTGTGGGGACATTTGGAATTCAGACGCAAGGTAGCAGGTCCAACTACAACATGGCTGCCACGAGAGGAAGAGCCACACACCAAGGAAGGTCAAGTACAGGGGACAAGAGGAGTAATTTTTAAAAAATACACTGGGAAGAGCAGTGAGAAAGAGAAAATTAACACTGCAGTGGTAGCTGCCACCAAAACAATGGCTGTTTATGCATGGGTACATTCACTCACGTTCACCCCCGATCTGTCACGTTTGTTCCTTGGAGTTCTGCATGCATTTTTCCTCCATTAGAGATGACTTTGCTGCCAGCCCTCGCAATGTCCGAATCTTCCCATTCCTCTGTTAACCCAACTCTTCCCTCTTCCCTGAGCCAAGGCCGGGTCAAATCCCCATGCAAAAGGCAAAGTGTGGGACATGCAAGCTTGGTTCCACTCACAGCCAATTACAAAGCAGCATGTCCAGAGGCAGGGATTCAAATGCTTCCTGCTTCCTCCGACCTCTTTCTGAGCACAAGAAAGGCTTTTTAAAACCAAGGCTTGGATTTCTCCCCCCACTTTTCAGATTGCTCCGTTGTTGTTTTTTTTGTTATTGTTCTTAAAATACTTTTTTATGTGGCAGTTGGGTTTGGAGGGGAGGGATTTTCTCTCACAGTAAGCACTACAAGTAAGCCAATTAAAAAGCAGCATTTAAAGCTTTGAAGCTTGGAGACTGCTGGTGCATAGATTCCCAACAGGAAAGTGTGGGTCCAGCCAGCAACCAACCTCAGGTAAAACTCCCATGCATAAATGACCGATGTTATTTTAATGTGCACAGCCAACCAGATCTCCAATGGCCAATCAGAAGTCCTCCTGGGCAGGAGTCCTTCCTGACCTCACCAGCTTCCTAAAAACACTTGACTGGTGACAGGAAAGGTGTCAGGGGGTACTATGGCACTCAGAGGCACCACACTGAGGACCCTTGATATATATTATATAAAGATATTCCTTCCCGAGCTTGGGGAGGAGAACCGGGGCATAGTTTGAGAACTCTTGCTCTCTCTGTACCCAGCCGTCTTAAGTTGCCAATTAAACAAAGGGCAAAACAAATGAAAGGGAAAGAAGAGTTACAGATATTTCTTGAAGTGTTGGCGAAAAGGATTTCATTTGCTTGAGTTCACCAGAGGGTGCTAAGAGCGGTTCAATACTTCAACTCAAATGCCCTGCAAAACGGTCGCGTCGTCTCGCCTGCATTACAGACTGTGAAATGAAGTCCTGGATTTTCCTAAGCTGCTCTTAAAATTGTTCCAATCTTCTTTAGGACATATGTCAAATAGCATATTCAACCTCAGCCAGGAGCTATGGGAGACTGAACTCATTACATGCAGTATTGCTATATCCGCTGATCCTTTAAGGTACTCATAGCCAAATAGATCTTAAAAAAAAATATGACTGCACGTTTTTCTTGCTGAGTCTGTTTCTTGACATCAAGCAGTTATTATGTGGACTGTCAAGCTAATTAAAAATGTTGTTCTTTAGTCTAAGTAGCGAAAATACATATTAAAGTGTTTCATTGCAGGTGATACAATGAGGATACTTCATCAGAATAATAGGCTATTCCCCCTCCCCCCCCTTAACAAGGCATGCTTTGAAAAATCACCTTAAGTCATATTGTAGGGATGAAAGGAAGCATATAGAGGGTTCATTGCTATCGGCACAGAAGGCATTTTCACAGAAGGGCATTTTTCTTAAAACCCAGGTGATTATTTGAAATTGTCCCACCACCTTGTCTCTGGAGCATCGGATAGCCTAGAAAAGCAATACTAGCAACAAAAATTGCCTGCTTAAAGGGAGATTTAAAAGACAGGGGGTTCTGAAGCATAGCTGCCATACAGCATTATCCACCAATTACAATATACCTCAGGGTGTGAAATGGCAAGATGTGGAATGGTATGGTACAGCCCAATTTCGTTAGATCTTGGAAGCTAAGCAGGGTCTGTATGTGGTGGGGGACCACCAAGGAAGGCTCTGCAGAGGAAGGCAATGGCAAACCATCTCTGCTTCTCACTTGCCTTGAAAACCCCTTGCTGGGGTTGCCAAAAGTTGGTTGCAACTTGGCAGCATGTATACATATATATGAAATGGCACACTGTGTACTTCAAGGTGCCTTAGCATTCATGCACATGCACTGATTGGCTTCTTCACAAGCGACAAGAAGAAACCACCCAGAAACATACATCCTAGAGACCCAGAGGAGGGAGCTGTACTCCGAAGCAACACAAACGCACTAAAAAATTAACAGTAATTTTCCTGGGGCAGACAGAAAGTAGAGACAGTCAGAGTGTATGCTATCTACACCCCAACTGTAGAGTCTAGACTTACGAGTGTTCTAGAACATTATAGCTACCTGGCTGAAACCGAAGGTTTTCTGTCTCTGCTGACTCACAGCTAGGGTTGCCAGGTCCCTCTTTGCCACCGGCGGGAGGTTTTTGGTTCAGAGCCTGAGGAGGGTGGGGTTTGGGGAGGGACTTCAATGCCATAGAGTCCATTTGCCAAAGCGGCCATTTTCTCCAGATGAACTGATCTCTATCGGCTGGAGATCAGTTGCAATAGCAGGAGATCTCCAGCTACTACCTGGAAGTTGGCAACCTTACTCACAGCCCTGAAAACTGCTGCAAAATGCCATAAAGCAACAGCTATAATGCAGCTAGACACAGGCTTGAATCAGGCTTGGTGGGCTGAATGGCTTTCCCCTCATAAGAAGCAATTATAAGAAAGGAAACAGATTGCAGGGCAATTTAAGAAATGGAAGAAGGGAGGAAAGGGTGTAGCTAGATACTAGACAGAGCCTTGCAAGGGAAAGAAATATTCTGGGAATAGCTTTATTTGTAATAGCGAGAAGCCTTCACTTGTCCCCAAACTATATGTATGTATGTATGTATGTATGTATGTATGTATGTATTTATTTACTTACTTATTTATTTACTTATTTATAACTCTTATTAACCACCTTTCTTCCTTATGGAGCTCAAGGTGGTATAAAGCATAAATAAAATGCATTAAACATTAAAACCAAGATTTAAAATCACAATTCAGTACTGCTAATAAACTTAACCAAAATGCAACATGTATTAATAGTTGAGCCATCAATCAATTAAAGCACTCTATGTCAATTAGCTATATCAGTTGTCGTGGATCAATTAATCAATTGCATTTGCATGCCAGTATTAACCATAGTTCTGAAGCAAAAAACCAACAACAAAACGCTCTCCATACGTTAGATGATGCACTTATGTGTACAACCTTCCTGTGGGACCATCAATCGATTTCAAGAGACGGCACAAGTACATTTCAAACTGCCCATTTCTCACCTGTCAGAAAACTGATATATGCAGAAGCCTTTCTGCTTTTCGCAGGCAGACACCAACAGCAGGAGAAGAGCTGGGAAGCATTTCAAGTTGAAATTGTAAATTTGGCTTTCCATGTTTCCTGTACAAGGCATACAAATAAGGCCAAGTTAATGACTGGAGATTGCTTTAATGGCTGCTGCAGATGTGCAGGGCCTAGGCCATGAAGGAGTTTATTTGTAACAACCAATACCTGGAACTGAACTCAGAAACCAACAAGCAACAGGTGAAGCACTTACAGCACAAGTGTAGTATGTGTGTTGAGCAGCCTAGGCAGCTCAGACTAGCCTGGTCTTGTCGAAGCTTGGCTTGGCTGTAGGGTTGCCAGGTCCCTTTGCTCTGCCGGTGGGAGCTTTGCGGGGGTGTGGCTGGGGGAGTGTGATGTGCGCACGCTCCCTGCGTGATGTACGCGCCCTGCATGATGTACGCGCCCTGTATGTCACGCTGACATCACTTTTGGGTTTACCAAGAAGTGACATGGACGTTCTAGCAATCTCTGCCAAAACTGTGGTTTTCATAGAGTTTCGGCAGAGGTTGCTAGAGCGTTCGTGTCACTTCCGGGTAAAAGCGGATGCAACGTCAGCGTATTGCGTGGGTCGCGCATGTGTCACATGCCTCCCCCTCTACCTGGCTGTCCTTTGCCCGCTGACCCTCAGCTAGTCGGCAGGCAGCCCAGTGGATTGGCAGGCTTTTGCCTGTGCCCACCAGGCAATTGGCAAGCTTAATTGACTGTGATTAGTACTAGGATGGGAGACCACCAAGAAAGACCAGGGTTGCTAGAGAGAGGCAGGCAATGGCAAACCACCTCTGCGCATCTCTTGCCTTCAAAACCCCATGGAGTCACTATGAGTCAGCTGTGATTCGACAGTGGGTGTTACGCCTAGCTCCAGATAGTAGTAGAACTGCCACATTTTGTACCAGCGTAGGTTTCCAAATAGTCTTCAAGGGCAGACTGCTGCACAGCATATTACAGTAGTTTAACTTCTAGCTCACTATGGCGTGTATCAGTGGAGCCTGCTGGGTCAAGGACAGACGGAGAAAAAAGCATGTTTAGCTGGTGAGCGGCCTTGTGTCTCCAATAACAACATAGGCTCCAATATGATTCCCAGACTCCTCTTTGAATCTGACCTGGCCAATTGCACCCCATCAAATGTAGGAAGTGCAAACCCTGTCAAGGCATCAGCCTATTAAAGTTGCCACCCTCCAGATGGGTCCTGGAGTTCTCCCAGAATTACAACTTATCTCCAGATTACAGAGATCAGTTCACCTGGAGGAAATGGCCATTGGTAATTGATTGGCCATTGTGTGAAACAGGTTGCTGAACTAGATGGACCACTGGTCTGACCCAGCAGGGCTCTTCTTGGTAGGGTTCCCAGTTTCCAGGTGGTGGCTGGAGATCTCCCAGAATTACAACTGGTCTCCAGGTTACAGAGATCAGTTCCCCTGAAGAAAACGGCTGCTTTGGAAGGTAGACTCTATGTCATTATACCCTATTGAGGTCCCTCCCTTCCTCAAACCCTGCCCTCCCCAGGCTCCACCCCTGAAATATTCAGGGATTTTCCAACCCAGAGCTGGCAACCATAGTTTTTGGGTTCATATGGCCCATTGAAAAGTAGTGGTCAGTTTAGCAAGATACTCATTAAACGTTTGAAAGATTTTTTTGAATGAGGAAGACATAGAGATATGCCTCTGTATGGAAGGGCTGCCCCGATGACCTCAGCTGACTGCTCTGGTTAGCTTTAAATGCGACACCCATTTCCTGGCAGTTTCCTCGGACCTTTTAAAACTCCCTGACTGATCGAACTGCAAATATTTCATTTGCAGTTGGAGCTTGGACATGCAAATAGATATAGACAGAATATTAAGCTCCCTGGCTAGTGCTGTTTTAACAACCTTTTACTGTGCATTGAAAGTTTCTTTTAATTGTTGGTGATCCCAGGGGTGTGTGGCATTTGGGAGAGGGGGAAGTTTAACCGTCAAAAGTTTACAGATTTTCCAAACATTGTTGTTGCCTGCTTGTTCCTCCCAGCTTTCTGACAGTTCCTGTCCTGCCCGTGCCAGTAAAACAGTCTAGGAGGACGTAGGCTGGCAGACGGACCCATGGATGCATGGACCCATCTGGCACAGGAATATAGACAATGATAAAAAATGTCTTCGCTTTTCCACTGCCTACTGAAGAGATTTGATCAGAGCCCTAAGGACAAATCTAAAGATCACTTTATTACAGTAAGAAATTATTTGAAGTCAAGAATGTATTAAGTGTTGTGCTGAAGCAAGGATTTCCGGGTTTTTATGCAGCTATCCAGCACAAACTGCAAGCCAGTAAATGCACACAGCTCCCGAGTAATTTATGACATAAACCTTTAGAAGTGGATGCAAATTAGAATATACAGCTTCTAAATCGAGCCCCAAACATACAGCTAACAACAAAGGTTTCACATCTCTCCAATGGCAAATTTAACATGGACCTAAGCAGGCAGATTGTCACTGGAGAAAAAAAAAATAGTAACACAATTGTGTTGTTGTAACGGTTATACACAATGTAAAGCTTCCTAAATGTGGGTTGTGAAAGAAACAAAAATCAGATACCTCTAATATATTTATATTTCTGTAGCGTACAAAGCAGTTTTCATACCGAAACCATCCCTTTGTCTCTTATCATCAGGATATTTTCTGATGTGAGGTTAAGAAATACTCTCTTGCTCCACACTATAGTCACAGACAACAACTCACACTTTGTGACAGTGTTTACTACAGGGAGGGAGCCTGGTGGCGCAGAGTGGCAAGCTGCAGTATTTTAGTCAAAAAGCTATGGTCATGACCTGAGTTCGTTCCCAATGGAAGTCGGTTTCAGATAGCCGGCTCAAAATTGACTTAGCCTCCCATTCTTTTGAGGTTGGTAAAATGAATACCCAGCTTGCTGGGGGTAAAGTGTAGATTACTGGGGAAGCCAATGGCAAACCACCCCGTGAACATAGTCTGCCTAGTAAACGTTGTAATGTGATGTCACCCCATGGGTCAGAAATGACCCGGTGCTTGCACAGGGGATAACTTTACCTTTTTACTACAGAAAACAAGAGGCCAACACTTACTGTGAATTCTTATAGAGAGGGAAGCAGGATCATTCCCACTCATGTGGTCACCCCACAACTGCCTTCACCATGAATTCAGTACAGCCTCTGTGCGCATCTTCTTATTCAATTAATTCATTGAAAAGATCTATATACTCTACGCTGCTCTATTTAAAAGTTCCCAAGGTGGTTTACAATAATAAAATACAGCTTTAACATATTGACAGGTAAACATCACACAACTTTAATATGTAAGTTTGCTCACGGTTGCAGGAATTATGATAACATCACAATGGTGCTCATCTGCAGTATTTGTTGCAAAAACCACAGATGTGTCGAACATGAAAAATGGTGGAACTATTAAAGATTACTGTGATTGCACGACTGAAGGAGAAAAGAAGGAAGCAAGAAAAGCCTATGTTGTAAAGCACTGGACAACCATTTTAGGACTTTTGCAAGCAAACATTTTCATCTATTTGTAGTATACCTTAGCGAAATTAATTGGAGGTACACACACACACACCTTAAATACTGAGTATGTATAGGTATAGACAGGGCTTAGAAATAATGTAAATAGGCAAATTAAAAATACAGTGGAACAATCCAATAAACACACAATAACCTGCAGGATATGAAATCTAAACTAAATCCAGCAACAAAAGCATAATTAGATGATAAAACTGCAAAAAACAAAACAAAAACAAAACCACAACAGCAGAGAACCACTCAAGAAATACTAAAAGTATACCTGGAGGCTGGCAACGCTAGTCTTCTGCCTGATCGAAACCCAACCACTCTGTCCAACACTACTGCAGGCATCCCCAAATGGTGCCTGTTGGTGCCACGGTGTGCGCCAACACCTTTCAGAAAGTGGGTGGGGAGGGGGGGGGGCTTTTGCTGAGCAGGGCTTCTGATTGGCTGTGCAGATTAAAAGGCATCCTGTTAAACAGAGCTTCTGCATGAAAAGTTGAAGAGTGACAATCAGAGTTGCATATAACCTGGATCCCTAACATTTTGGGGTTGGCCCACCTCCCGTGGCTCTGTCTTCTGTGCAAGCCATTTTGTGATTGTGCCCACCGCCCTTTGTCAGAATTCCAAAGGCGCCCATAGCCACAAAAAGGTCGGGGGACCCCCCTGCACTGCTGAAGCCGAGGAGTCTAGTTAGACAATGAATGTCAAGAGCATCCATCCGCATTTGTGTTTGTGGCAGGGGTGTGTGTGTGAGGAACCACTGCAGTGTGCACAACACAGCAGCAGCACTGCACACAACTTTTTTCTTTAAACTGATGTTCTGCTAATGCTGAGTTACAAACATAGGAGATGCTTACTTCTTCCTTACTTCAGAAGCCCTGCTGGGCAAGAGCCAGTGTGGTGTAGTGGTTATGAGCGATACACTCTGATCTGGAGAACCGGGTTCAATTCCCCACTCCTCCACATGAAGCCTGCTGGGTGACCTTGGGCTAGTCACAGCTCTCTCAGCCCCATTGACCCCACAGGGTATCTGTTGTGGGGAGAGGGAGGGAAGGAGATTGTAAGCCGGTTTGATTCTCCTTAAAAGTAGATACAATCAGCATATAAAAACCAATCTGGAGGTTGGCAACCCTAGCTGATACTCGTCCCATTCCCACTGAGCACTGATATCAGGGTGAGGGGGTGGTGATAATACTGGCACTGTGGCTAAAAAGCCCCCTGGAGTTAGAGCTACTGGATAGATTGGGTTGCCAGGTCTGGGTTGGGAAATACCTGGAGATTTTAGGGGTGGAGCCTGAGGAGGGTGGAATTTGGGGAGGGGCAGAACTTCAGTGGGGTAGAATGCCATAGGATCCACCTTCCAAAGCAACCATTTTCTCCAGGTGAACTGAACTCTGTCACCTGGAGATCAGTTGTAATAGTGGGAGATCTCCTGCCATCACCTGCAAGTTGGCACCCTATGGATAGATCATGTTTCTGTAATTTAGTCATATGCCAGCCATTGACCTGACAGGTGTAACTTATTCTTAAATGTTTCCCTTTCATGTTTACACCCCCAAGGTTGTGTTCTGAAGTTTTATGATGGCAGCAGCCATTTCCCACAAATTATTTCAAGCCCGGATACATAGAGTTTGGCCCATTTCTCATTTTTTTAATGCGATGGTCGGGACCAGTTGTAAATTAGATGATTCTGATTTGTGTGATTCACGATGGATAATCAGGATTTTGCAGATTTGTCATTCCCAGTGTCAACATGAATCACATCACAAGGTGAGTGTGTACCTTTACAGCATCACCACATTAAATTCACCGATAACGGCTAAAGATGCAGAGGAACGGATGGGTTTGTCCCTGATACATTCTGCTAGTCAACTACTTCCCCTCAACACTCTCTCTGATTTGGTTCCCCAATTGTACATAATAAATAAATGTTAAATTTCTATTCCATGGACTTCTAGATTTTTGTGGGGTTGGGGAATTAATGATGCAATTTTGAATGTAATTTTTTCCAGGATTATTTATTTGTACCCTGCCCTTCTCTCCAATGGGGACTCAAAGGGGCTTACACCGTTCTCCTCTTCTCCATTTTATCTTCACAACAACCCTTTGAGGTAGGTTAGGCTGAGAAAGTAGGATTGGCCCAAATTCATTCAGCAAGCTTTCATAGCACAAGTGAGAATTCATACCTGGGTCTCACAGATACTAGTCCAGCACTCTTGACCCCTACACCACAATGATTAATAGAGAAGCCATTGAAATTCATAAACATCAGCACAACTTTAACAGAAAAGAAGAGAGTTTAAGAATGAATAAGGCTTGGCTTCCTGTCCTGAAAACCTCCAGACTAACAAAGACTACAGTCCACAATAGCCATGCAGATTAGCTTTGGATTTCACACATTAACAGATCACTTCAGGATACAATGGTTCCACGTTAACATACCACACCCTCATTAGCACATTATCTTGATTCTTACAGGACAATGATTTGCACATTACCATTAATACTTTGCAGGACAATGAGTCAGCTCAAACCCAACCCCCTTCTGACAATATATTACCCTTCCTACACACTTGACACTAAGAGACACTGTCCTTCAGCGTTACTCCTCTGAAGATGCCTGCCACAGCTGCTGGCGAAACGTCAGGAAAGAAAATACCAAGATCACGGTCACACAGCCCGGATAACCCACAAGAACCAATTAATAGAACTGTTTGTTTCTTTTTTCCCCCAACAGTAGAATGATGTCAAAAGATATCACATCACTATTTGCAATGGGAAAACTCCCCTCGTGCCAAGACCCAGGACTAAATCCCCACTCTGCCATGCATTTCTGTAGGGTGACCTTGGGCCCGTCACACTCTCTCAGCCTAATCTACCTCACAGGGTTGTTGTGGGGGGAAATGGAGGAGAGGAGAATAGGGTTTACATACATAAGGGCCAATTCTGGGAATTTCCCGGTCGTGTTAAATCCCATTGAAGGCACTAGGATGGTATGACATCATGGCTACTCATTTCAGTGGGTTGTAATTGCAACCAGCCTTGTGAAGCTCACTACAAAAGGCGTTAACAGGCAAGCAGCATCCGAGCATCTCAAAAGTATAAACGAAAGGCAACGTTTGAGTTGCAAGTATACAAAATCTTTGGTTCTTGTAGGTTATCCGGGCTGTGTGACCGTGGTCTTGGTCTTTTCTTTCCTGACGTTTCGCCAGCAGCTGTGGCCAGCATCTTCAGAGGAGTAACACTGAAGGACAGTGTTTCTCTCTTCAGTTTTACTCCTCTGAAGATGCCGGCCACAGCTGCTGGCGAAAGAAAATACCAAGACCACGGTCACACAGCCCGGATAACCTACAAGAACCAATGAACAAATGAACTCTGACCGTGAAAGCCTTCGACAATATTTTACACAAAATCTCTTCACTACAAACCACGCCGACCTGTCCCTCCCCATATTCCACTGCAGACTGTCCTATGCTAGAATCAGCGATCGCGTTTCAAAATGTTCTAATTACGAAATTAATTACCGCCACTGCAACGCTCAGGGACTTTTGGTATTTACAGTACGGAGCGCTGGGGACGGAACAAGGACATAGCCTAATTGAGAAGTCAAAACTGTGGAGATGTCAGGGGGCAAACCACTCTAGGCACATCTGTTAGTTTTACAGATATGGATTAATTATTTTCCTGTTCCTTGTGAGCCCGTCAAAAGCAGTGGCTTTAAGATAGGGATGGATGCAACTTTCCCATTCTGTTTTTTACACTGTTAATGAATTTTTCTCTGCATCCTCCTCCTTAATTCCAGCCTGTTTCTTTCAGTAGTCTCCTCTTCCCACACATTTGTACAATCATATATTTTGCAATGTTGTATATACATACAGCCCTGATTTGGATGGCCCTGGCTAACCTGATCTCGTCATATCTCGGAAGCCAGGGTCGGTCCTGGCTTGTATTTGGATGGGAGACCTCCAAGGAATGACAAAGTCATTATATGGAGGCAGGCAATGGCAAGCCACCTCTTAACATCTCTTGCCTTGAAAGGGTTGCCATAAGTCAGGGTTGCCATAAGTCAGCAGTGACTTGCCAGCACTTTCCACCACCACATCTACATACCTGCTTGCCTCACTAACGTAAAGGAAGGCAAACCAAAGGAAACCAAAAGAGGTGGCAAACCACACATATAGAAGGACAGTCCATAATTCATAAACAAAAGACAATGGAAACTTTGTCATGCCTCACTTCCAGCTGTACACCCAAAGGTGCCTTATACAAAGCCAGAACATTGGTCGATCAGTTGTCTACTCTGGTGGGAAGTGGCTCTCCTCTCAGGCAGAGGTCTTCCAATTAATCTAGTGCCTGATCATTTTTTAACTGGAGATACCAGGGATTGAACCTGGGAACTTCTGCATTCAAAGTTCGGTCTTTGAACCACAAACAATATCAGGTTCGGAAGCAACATCAGGTCATTTGGAAAACCTTGAGAGAAGTCTGAATGAGAATTCCAAAAGCATCCCTACAGCAAATCTCAAACCATTTATATTGGGATACCCCTCTAATATCAGCAAAAAAAAATCATCATCTTCATCTTCTTCTCTCCCCCCCCCCCCACAACCTGGAGCTGGCAACCCTACCCCACCACCACCTGGAACTAGCCCTGATCTATAAGCAGGGAGTGGTTTGTCAAATGATGATCTGCACCCTGCTTGAACCTCTTCTGAGACCGTTTCATCATCCATCCGTAATGGGCACTAAAATCCACACAAGTTGCCACCAACCTTCCCCTTTCACTTTACCATTATGCTTACTGAACCTGTGTCTTGCTTCTGAGCCCAAAGATAGGCCTCTTATGTCTGTTAAAGACTGCAATTACCTTCCAATAAAAGATTATAATAAAATTGAAACATGCAACATGATGCTTCAGAGGGGAGGACAACTGAAGTTCACCTATTGATTTCAAATAACCAGCCAAATGTTTGCCCTTAGGCTGGTAGTAGCCTGTTTTGTTTTTAAAGGGATGATCTACAACTAGCAAGCTGTGTCCAGGCACAGGATGAAAGGGGGGAGAAGACACATTACCGCCTTCCTCGAGGCAACTGCAGCTTCCTGCCTCCAAACAGTCCGCGGGATCTCTGTTTCAAATGCAGATGTAGACAAGCTCAAGAGCGGAAGGAGGTCAACACACAAAGCAGCTGCTAGCTCTCAGGTACAAATCTGAATCAAAAACACCCAAGAACGAATTTTACCCAACTTTTTCTTTAAAACAAGGAAGGGGCACAGACCCACTGGTCATTTATGCGTGGGAGTTTTACCTGAGGTTCATTGCTGGCTGGACCCACACTTTCCTGTTGGGAATCTATGCACCAGCAGTCTCCACGCTCAAATCAAATCCTGCCCTCTTTTAAAGCTGCTTTGTAATTGGCTTACTCTGCAGTGCTTACTGTGTGAGAAAATTCCCCCTCCCCAAACACAATTGCCATATAAAAAAGCATTTTAAGAACAAAAACCCAAAACCAGAGCAATCTGAAAGGAAGGGGGAGGGATATCCAAGCCTTGGTTTTAAAAAGCCTCTTTTGCTCAGAAAGAGCCCCCAGGAAGCAGGAAGTTTTTGAATCCCTGCCTCTTTACACACTGCTTTGTGACTGGCTGTGAGAGAAACCCAGCTTCTGTGTCCAGTGCTTTGCCTTCTGCATGGAGATTTCAGCCAGGATGAGCTCAGGGGAGGAGGAAGAGTCGGGTTAACAGAGGAATGGGAAGACCCGGACATTGCGAGAGCTGGTAGTGAGGTCATTTCTAATGGACGGAAAACTCATGCAGAACTCCAAGGAACAACCGAGTCAGACAGGGGGTGAACGTGAGACCAACGTGAGACCAAGTACCCATGCATAAATGACCACTGACAGTTTTCTCCCCGGGCCCCACCCTTAATTCAACCACTAACAAGTTGCCAAATTTGAGCACTTCCCAGTATGGCTTGTGGTCTACTCATTAGTCACAAGTAGGAAAGGATTGGGGCAGACACACCAACAGACTGCACCCAATCACAGCTTGGCCTCAAATATCAGGAACTTTTTTACTTGGACCAACAGAACGACATTCAATTGTTCTTTGGAACAGCTCTGCTGGCGGGCTGTTACTCCCCAAAAACGTATCGATTCGCGCTTATGTATCTGTGGTGCTTCAGCGGATCTGTCTCTCTACTTTCTCTCTCACCCCCTTTACAGACAGCCTAGAACCAAATTTCTTGCAGTGTTTCTGTAGTTAGGATTATGCATGAGAATGACGGGGATTTACCTCGCTCTTGCCTCGAAGCAGAATTTAAATTTGTTATAAAACAGTATCCTAGAACTGTGGGGGAAGAACGCGGGAGCGAACCTTTACCAATTCTAAAAGGTTGGTAAAATCATGAATAATGCAAAGGAACCCACAAAGCAGTCCAGCAGGGATCGCGAGCTAAATACCCCTGTATAAATGGCCTGGGATTTTTTTTAAAAAAACTCACTTCGTGCTCTTCTGCAGTCCATAAATTTAGGGGATGGAGCAAATAACAAGATGTCCCTGACATCCCCAGGTGCACATTTTCACCATTAAGGCATCTCTGGAGAAGTACATCAAGAAATTCCATAAGATACTCTACTGTGAATTACATGTTTCTCTAGTATGTGATATAGGCGGTTACCGCACTATGTATTCCCAGCGATGTATTAAGAGTTTGAAACTGTTATAAAAAATACTGTTTGCACTTTGTTTGGCCCCTTTAGCTGTGAAGACGTCTTCCAACCATTTTTTAGCCGTGGCATCCAAAACCCCTTTTAACGTGATGTTTTTTTATAACATTTCCAAACTCTTGATACATCGCTGGGAATACCTAGTGCGGTAACAGCCATAGTTTACACCACAAAACAGTGTCTCAATGGCAAGGTTCTCAGTGTGATAATAAAATAAAGAAAAAAGGGGAAATGCCCCAATGCAAACAGTGAGGCTGCGCCACCTACAAAGGTGGCACAGCCATGCTGTAGCTCAAGGGGGCATTCCTGGCATAAAAGGGGTTATGAAGCTGACTAACGTCAGCTCTGCCCCTTGGAATGCCCTGTTAATGCTGGCGCACCTTGCCGCTTCCAGGATTTAGGTCCCAGTGCGGCGGTTGTGGTGGCAGAGACCCGTGCCCTTCTGGGGTGCCCAGGTGCCAGCATGTGTGCCACCCGGGATGGCATAAGTACCCATGGTGTAGTGGTTAAGAGTGGTGGATTCTAATCTGGAGAACCAGGTTTGATTCCTCACTCCTCCATATGAGTGGTGGACTCTAATCTGGTGAACTGGGTTGCTTTCCCCACTCCTGCACATGAAACCAGCCTGGGTCACCTTGAGCTAGTCACAGTTCTCTTAGAGCTCTCTCAGCCTCACCTGCCTCATAAGGTGTCTGTTGTGGGGAAGGGAAATTGATTGTAAGCTGGTTTGATTCTCCTTTTAAAGTAGAGAAAATCAGCATATAAAAACCAACTCTTTTTCTTCGACAGGCGCTTAATGCAGGCATGGAGTCACGCCAGCTCCTATGGAGCTCCCCCCCCCAAGAATGGGTTGTAAATGTAGTTTTCCAGAGGTACTGTCATATGAAAAAGTGACCTCGAAGTATCCGTGGTTTGGGAAGATTCTTCAGAACATTAGGAGAACCATGGAAGCTCTTTTGTCATGTTTCCTAAATTGTGATATCATAGATATGTATGACTGTGGCACTAGGGGAAAACCTACCATCTATCACCTCCATGAACACCACAGGGAGATCTGTTTTTTGTTTTGTTTTTTAAGAAGATAGAAAAGACCAAAGAAAGACAAAACTGTTCCTTCTCTTCTCTGGCAGTTCTGTCCCTCAAAGTTTGTGAAGATCCTCAGATTGAAGACCCTGAAATAGAGAGGAATCCACTCCTGCATGGGATGGAACTGTGGGAATCTGATCATCGCTGTTTACTATGCTCCGAACACTCAGTTCCTTCCAGCGCCTCACTGTCATTCTCTTCTCCAGCCTCACCTACTCCAAGAAAAAACAGCAGAAAAGCCAAATGTAATAACCCAAATGGGTGCAGTAGCTAGCTTGATTGCTCCGGCAGTGTACTGCCAACGTATACTGTCATTGTTCCTGGCTGCTTGGAAAGTCACAAAATTTAGAGACAATTCTCCAAATGAGCGACTGATCACACGTTGGCTTGATGGTCTATGCAACAGATTTTAATGAGCATTTTTGGAGATTGAGATTGTTCCTCTTTTAAATCCACCTTAATTTATAAGCAGACTCTACCAAATGTCATTATAGTCAGCCTTATTAAAACTACTACTACTACTACTACTACTACAGCTACTATGTGCGTTCTTTTCCTTCAAAACTTTGACACCGTCAGGCACTTGGCAGAGAACTGCTGTTGATGTCATTTCATTCACCTCTAGGCCATTTTTGGTCCATTGTTTTCTTCATTTCTGTCCATTATCTTTGTTGTTTGAAAAATAACCCTTTCATCTCATCTAGTCTCTTTTGCAGTAATTGTTCCTTCTGTTGTACATCCTTCCTGTTATCTCCTGGGACGCTCTTTCGCCTGGCTCTCTCTCCTATGCAGCTGCATTATTGCCTTTTTCTTGGTTCACCTTGCTCTCGACTTCCACTCCGCTCCAATTTTCTCCGTTTGTTCTTTTCTTCCTCACATCTGGATACTCCATCTCTTTGACCCCACGCAACACAACTAATCGGTTCTGACAGCAACCCCTAGGAGTCTCTTAGCTACTCTTACCACTCAACAGATAAGCAAAACTAAGGAACAAAGAATATGCGTTTTAACAAGGCCACTGAGGAATTCATTGCCTGCACACGGGTATAGTACTGTGCTTAACACGATGCAGTTCCTCTTTCGCTGGCATTTCCCCTTTCGTTACTGAGGTTTAGCAAAGGAAAGGACTGCTAAGAAGAATGCAGAATGCCTCGTGCCATTCACAACAACAACTTTCCATAGTTTCCCACTGCTTTAAACTATTCTCCCCCTTCCAAATTCTTCCACATGCAAAGAACTCAGTGGTCATTTGCCTTGCTGGCGCTGAGAGACGGCTTGCAGGTAAAAGCTCCCCAGTGCCCTGATCCCCCCCTCCCAAGACTGTGCCCGGAGGCTCAGTGAAAGGAGGGATACGTTTGGGTGCGTTTGGACCATGGGTGCCCCCTATTTATCCCTGCATGATATGCTTTTGTCTTCTCCTTCTTGTCGTCCAGCATCTGTCTCCCTCACCCATGGTCAAAAAGAGAAGAGGGTGGGGCTCATGCCCACTCTTATACAGGCTGCATCCCCCCCCCCCCGCAGATCCAGGGCCGGTGCCAGTCATTTTTGCGCCTTAGGCAAGGCTAACTACTTGTGCCCTCCCCCATTGCTAACCAATTTTCAAAACTAGATGTCTTGTAAAAAAAATAAAAGCACAAAACTTTTAATAAGACATTATAATTAATTATATTCCATAGCATTGTTGTGGTACTTATCTTAAAATAAATAAATATATATACATTGTCAGTTGCATTTTTCCCCAAGAAACTAATCTGTTTAAAACTGTGCCCCTCTGAGGTCTGCACCCTAGGCGACCGCCTAGTTCGCCTAATGGTAGCACCAGCCCTGCCCAGATCCATCACAAAGAAAGCAGCACATGCTATTTGGACCATCCTTCCACTACTTTGGCAAACTGCGCTCCTTCTCCAGCCTCTCTGAGTGGCAGATGCAGGAGCTGCCATCTGATTAAACTGATGGTTCTTTGGGCTCTTGGAGGAGGGTGCGGGAACATGTCCAAAAGCTATTACAAAAAGAGGGAACAATGTCGCAATCAGCATGGAGAAAAATAGTTAGCCTGAATGATTTGCTTATTATTTTTAGGCTGCCTCCAGACAGAAAACTGGTAAAAAATCAAAATCGATCTCGCTACTAATAGAGGTCAAAGCTCATTGAGCAACAGGGAAGCCACATTACAGTCTTAATGAACTTCACAAACTGGTTGTGTGCTGCTTCCAGGTCCGATTTGATTTGGAAGGCCTTTTCAGAATTCTCTCTGAGGTTATATTCCTTGGGGAACCCAGATCCTGGGGGGGGAAATGATACTTATCTGTCCAGCTCCTTAATCAACCCAGCTTAGATTAGCAACAGGAGTTTCTAAATAGACCGATAGCTGAGTAGGTGGTTTTCAATATCACAAAAACATATGAAGGGTAAGACACCAGGAGAGAACAGCTGCCCAGTCAAATGCTAGAAGGCATGTTCTTTGCTTTTATGGTTAACCCTCTGGTGGCAATCTTTAGTAAGGCTTTGAGAAAAGATCTATAGCTCCGATGTTTAACAAGATGCACACTTTGTGGCGATTTTCTGAGACAGGCAAACAGAAAGCCTTGAGGAAGACCTGCTGTCCAATCTTCACAATCTTTACCTCTTAATCCAAGATGATCAACTACTTCATTGGGAAGTACATAAACAGAGATCTGATGGTATTTACCCAGAACAGAACACTCTTTGATAATATCTATCAAACTCTGTGTGTGTTAAGTGCCATCAAGTCACTTGGTGATCCTATGAATTAATGACCTCCAAATGTCCTATCATTAACAGCCTTGCTCGAGTCTTGCAAACTGAGGGCCGTGGCTTCCTTGATTGAGTCAATCCATCTCATGTTGGGTCTTCCTCTTTTCCTGCTGCCTTTAACTTTTCCTAGCATTATTGTCTTTTCGGGTGACTCCTGTCTTCTCATAGTGCGACCAAAATATGACAGCCTCAGTTTAATCACTTTAGCTTCAAGGGAGAGTTCAGGCTTGATTTGATCTAGAACCAACTTATTTGTCTTTTTGGTGGTCCACAGTATCAATAAAACTCTCCTCCAACCTCATATTTCAAATGTATCAACTTTCTTCCTGGCAGATTTTTTCATTGTTCAACTTTTACACCCAAACATAGTAATGGGGAAGACTATGGCATGAATTAACTTGATCCTTACACTTAAGAATCTTTTCTAGCTCCTTTATGGCTGCCCTTCCCAGTTTCAATCTCCTTCTGATTTCTTGGTTGCAGTCTCCCTTTTGTTTGATGATTGAGCTAAGGAATGTAAAATTTTTACCAATATCAGTTTCTTCATTGTCAACCTTAAAGTTATATAATTCCCCAGTAGTCATTACTTTTGTCTTCTTGATGTTCAGGTGCAATCCTTCCATTGGCACTTTCTGCTTTAACCTTCACCAGCAACCCTTTCAAAATTTTCTGCCAGCAATGTGGTATCATCTGCATATCTTAAAATGTTAATGTTCTTTCCACCAGTTTTCACTCTACCTAAATCTAATCCCGCTTTCCTTATGTTATGTTCTGCATACAGATTGAAGAGATATTGAGATAAAATACATCCTTGTCTGACACCCTTGCCAATTGGAAACCATTCCGTTTCTCCGTATTCTGTTCTAACAGCAGCCTCTTGTCCAGAGTACAGGTTGCACATCAAACTCTACAGCACACAATTACAATTACAAGGCCAGTCCCCCTGTTCATCGTGGCCCTGAGTGCTGAGAAGTTCTTTGACCATGTATGTGTTGGGTTTGCTTTGAGGAGCTCTTAACATGTGACAACTCTCTTGTCCCATGATATTATTACAAGCGAATGGCTTCCAGTCTGTTGAATTCAACACAATTCTAAGCATCTGTGCAGACTGCACTTATAGCTTTATATGTCTGATAAGTCATCAAAAGTCTGCTTAGACTGGGATTGGCTCTCCAGGGTCTCAGGCAGATTTTTTCCCCCGGTTTTTGTTTTGCATCAGTTACTACCCAATCTGCCCTGCCCTGGATAGTCCAGGCTAGCTTGATCTCGTCAGATCTCAGAAGATAAGCAGGGTTGACCCTGGGATGGGAGACCTCCAAGGAATACCAGGGTCGTGATGCGGAGGCAGGCAATGGCAAACCACCTCTGAATGTCTCTTGCCTTGAAAACCCTACGGGGTTGCCACAAATCAGCTGTGACTTGATGGCAACAAACAAACAAACTACCTGATCTGGTGACTGAAACTGGGAGCTTCTGGTTGTCAGGCAGTTGCTGTAACCTTGAGCAACAGCCCTTCTCAGACCCTTCCCCTTCTGTGCTGAGACCCTGACATAGAGCCAGATGGGCATAGCAATTATTTGTCCGTGCACATCAGCCTGTCTGTCGCTCAGTTAGCTCAGTCAGTAGCTCTTTCTATTTTTCAAAAGCATCTAATAGAATGAAGTCCAGCTTCATTTCTGTGGAATTTATACGCTTGGCAGAAACAAGCACAGAGTTCTTAGCCTCAAGAGGGAGAGCTGGGATTAATTTATGTTGGCAGGGTAATGTTTATTAAAGTTACAGTCTTTCCATGTACCTATTTTGCTTTCGGAGGAATGAGAAACATCACACAATAAACCCATGGACCTCCCAGGGGTGCAGGACTCACTTGTTTCCCTTGTTTCCAATTACCCTTAAAAAGACTACTGAAGAAGTGGGAAATAATCCCCCCCCCTACAAGTTTAATAGGATGAATTTTCTCTCTGTTGTGAGCAAACTGCCCTCTGGTACAAGAATTTTAAAATCTTTGGCAACTGCCCTCCTGAAACGCATCTGTTTTTGAAATTAATTCCTTGGTAATGGGTATATTATATTTACATATTTAGTTTTTTTTAATTTCTCAGTATCTAGTCTAGAGAGAAAATAGCCTCTTAGCCCAGCCATATAAAACCTACAATCGAAGTTAATATAAAAAATCTAGCAGGCACTGTAACCTGGAAGCTCATCTGGAGCTGACTACCCATTTAACATCAGAAGGCTATCAAATGAAGGTCAACATTAAGCATAAGCTTCTGTTATCAATTACTTTAAAGAGTTTTTTAAAAGCTTGGCGCAATAATTAAACCACTTCTCCCATTACATCTTCTCCCCAGCAGCGCCGGAGTTGGCAACACTTCGGAAATCCCATCCTTCATTTCTTCGATCCATTTGTACTGCATGCACACACCCGTGGTAAGTTACCAGAGTAACCGATAAAGCAACATTAGAAACATCTGATCTGGACTTTTCTGAGAGTGCCAGGTTGCACAGACATGCAAAGGTACGGCCATGCAAAATTGCCAGCGACGCAAGGACATTCTCACACCTTCGCAACATTGACAGGTTTCTGCCAGCAACTGTATTAACTGTATTACTTTTTTTTAGCCCTGAACGTGATCAATACCATTGGCTTCCACTTCCTTCGTGACACTGAACAAATGCATGTTTTGAAAAGACATCACTGTTGCCTGATGAAAATGGATGCATGTGAATAGTTTTTAAAGGATGGTTCTGGAAAAGAAGTGGCTGTAGTGAAAAGTGTTCCCTACACAGTGTTGCAGGAGCGATAGAAACATACCAGGCTGTGCACAGAGGCTGAAGAGAGCAACCATGGTATAACAGAGTGACAGAAAAGGACCTGGGAGACTGAGTTCAAATCCCCATTTCAAGGGCTGCTGAACGCAGAGCACATTACAGTAAACCAACAGTGAGGTTACAAAAGAGAGCCAGCGTGGTGTAGCGGTTAAGAGTGGTGGACTTTAATCTGGAGAACTGGGTTTGATTCCCCACTCCTTCACATGAGCAGCAGACTATAATCTGGTGAACTGGGTTGGTTTCTCCACTCCTCCATATGAAGCCAGCTCGGTGACGTTGTAAGTCTGTTAAGTCTAATTAAAATGAGTGTATATCCATGTGCTCTAGAACTAGCACAAAGGCTTATGTACTTTGTGGATCACACAATTAATTCACCCCACCTGTGGATGTCAGTGACTGATGGCTGAAGGAAGAAACAAGGAGGAAAATCCCCCAACCCTGCATACATCATCTCTGTAACTGCCCCACGGCTGTAATTCAAAGGTTGGTCAACCAGCCTTTTTCTGCCCACGTATCTCCATTAAGCCAACAGCCTCAATGAACAAACACCCTCCAGTGGCTGGTGTTTATTAAGGGTGGGCAAAGTCGGAGAGGACCTCACAACACAACACAGTGAGGAAAGACTGAAGAGTCTGGGGGTTTTCAGCTTAGAAAAAAAATATTACTATGGGGAAACTTGGTATAGGTTTGTAAAACTATGCATGGTGGTGGTGGGGGGAGAGAAAGTGGACAGAGAACGTTCTCTCTCCCTCTCCCATAATACTAGACCTCAGGGCACCAGTGAAGATGATGGACAAGTGATTCAGAAAAGACAAAAGAAAATGCTTCCTTGCCCAATGAGTAATTCAATTGTGGGATTCACTGCTAGTGAACCTAGTGATGGCCATGAGCATAGACAGCCTTAAAAGGGGGTTAGACAGATTCATGGGGACTAGGTCCATCCATGGCTACTAGCCGTGATGAGTACACTGAGCCTCCATATTGAGAGGCAGTAAACCTCTGACACCAGGTGCTAGGAGGCAATGTCAGAGAAAGGCCTTAGCCACTATGCCCTATTTATTGCCCCTCCAAGGCAACTGGTTGGCTACTGTGCAAAACAGAAAGTGGACGGACACCTGTTCTGATCTAGCAGGGCTCTTATGTTCTCATGCTATGTACTTTAATCAAACCTTTTCTCTAAGAAGAGGAGTTGGTTTTTATATGCCGACTTTCTTTACCCCTTAAGCCAGCTTACAGTCACCTTCCCTTCCCCTCTCCACAACAGACACCCTGTGAGGTAGGTGGGGCTGAGAGGGCTCTAAGAGAACTGTGACTAGCCCAAGGTCACCCAACTAGCTTCATGTGCAGGAGTGGGTAAACAAATCCAGTTCACCAGATTAGAGTCCGCCGCTCATGTGGCGGAGTGGGGAATCAAACCCGGCTCTCCAGATCAGAGTCCACCACTCCAAACCACTGCTCTTAACCACTACACCACGCTAGCTCTCTAATTGAACGATATCCATATAATCTGGAGAGAATGACAGTAGTCCTGTAAAGATTACTAGTGTGTGAATAAAAATGTACGGGGAAGGGAAAAGCAGGATTGCACCCACTGGGCCCATTTTGATCTTCATGAGCAGACTAGCTTTTCTGCATGGAGGCATGATAAACATGTGGGAGTTGAGAATGGGACCGGGGACATGATTCTGCTTCCCCCTCCATCCATTTCTTGTCCCTAAATTTTAGTTGCCTGCATAGTGCTAATGTAATAGGGGAGGAATGCATAAATTCAACAGCGAATGTTACGAGTACAGTTGAGCTGTGCCCAAAATCTTATGGTTCCTACATCTTGCCTATTTTAATGCATTTATCTAGTCCGTGAGATGATGAAGAAGGACAGTTGGTTTTTATACCCCGCTTTTTCTCTACCTTTAAGAAGTCTCAGAGCGGCTTACAATTGCCTTCCCTCCTCCTCCCCACAACAGACACCTTGTGAGGTAGGTGGGGCTGAGAGAGTTCGGAGAGAACTGTGACCAGCCCAAGGTCACCCAACAGGCTTCATGTGGAAGAGTGGGGAATCGAACCCAGTTCTCCGGATTAGAGTCCGCCGCTCATGTGGAGGAGCGGGGAATCAAATCCGGTTCTCCAGATTAGAGTCTGCTGCTCTTAACCACTATGCCACGGTTGCAAATGTATTGTAGGTGCATCACCCTGCTTCCATGGTATTGAAATACATAATTAGCACGAGCCCTGTGGCGCAGAGTGGTAAGCTGCAGTCCTGCAGTCAAAAGCTCTGCTCACGACCTGTGTTCGATCCCGGCGGAAGCTGCTTTCAGGTAGTGGGATCAATGTTGACTCAGCCTTCCATCCTTCCAAGGTTGGTAAAATGAGTACCCAGCTTGCTGGGGGCAAAGTGTAGATGACTGGGGAAGGCAATGGCAAACCACCCCATAAAGATAGTCTGCCTAGTAAACGTCGGGATGTGACATCACCCCGTGGGTCAGTAATGACCTGGTGCTTGCACAGGGGACTACCTTTACCTTATTAAATCAGTAAAGCAGCAACTAAACTCCCATCTGCTTTGAGAAGGGACCACAGTCACACTGTAGAATGTGCTCATTTTCCTGGTTTAAGATTCTGGCAGGGGCGTCACACACCACCTGTCCTCTGAACAACCACAATAATTTAAGCTCATGACAAACGAGAGTTGCCACAACATCCAGAAGGACAGAGAAATAAGAAACCAGGCAGTAAGATATCATGGAAAGTTCCCCATAGACAAGTGCAAGGTAATCTGTGTAGCTCAGGGGAGAAAAATGACTACTGTGCTCTTGAATGCAGTGATAGTGTCTTGATGTTGCTTGTTTGGTGTGCTCTGGAGAAAGATCTACACATCACTGTGGACAGCTCAATGCCAACATCGCAGGCTCTCTCATGGATGGTCACGCAAACTGAATACCACATCACACCGAAGAGGAATGAAAAAGAGTAAGCAGATGACATGCGAAGGGGAGGAAAGTTGGGAGCATCTTTGCACTGGCTGAATGGGATCTGGCCTCGGCTTCTGTTCCTCCCCTGCTGCAGGTATTTTAGCCCAGAGGGTAAATCAAAGGCTTGGTGGCCTTGGGTGATCCGGCCCTGGAGTTTCAGAACCAGTACAGGAGTTGGAGTTTTGTTGTTTATTTTTCCTTTGTCTAAATTATATATTTTATATATATATTCTGCCACTGGGGAGAGAATCAAAACCGAAATACATGAATAAGTTGGTTGGCGGTTGCCTATCACATTGTGTCCCTGATCCAAGACCACAATGCAATCTCTTCACTTTTCTTTTTCTGCAAGGGCTGCCTCTTTGACATCCCTCCCAGGCAAGAAGAGCTGCCCCATTTACCTCACAGTGTCTCTACTGGACAGTCCAGCTGTCCACCCAGGAGATTATAGATCGATTTACATAGAGTTGGGATTCTTTTTCACCTGCATGTTTTTTTTGGGGGTGGGTGGGGGGTAATTATGTAGAAAAAAACGGCAATGATGAAATCATTAGTTCAAATGCTCAACTTCTCAAAATAGTAACAAGTCCAGGGGCAGATTTACATAGTTTACAGAACGATCATAAACATGTCAGCTCAGAAATAAGTCCCACTGAGTTCAATGAAACTTACCCCTTGAGATGCTGTTATATGCCATTTATACGGTCTCACATGGAACTGTGAAGGAAGCCTTTCTGGGGTCATAACTTGAAAATATGAGGTTGGATCGAAAGGCATTGTTCTGGAACAGAGCTTGTGTTTGTGGGAAAGCAAAGGGGGGATTTTTTGCCAATTCCTTCTCCCACTTCTGACCATCACCTAGCTCTCCATGTTTGTGAGGATTCTGTAACTCCCCAGAACAGAATTCTGGAGTGTTCAGTGGGCTGTTGTGAGATGAAAAGCCAATTTCAAAAGTCATTTAGTTCAATTTGCAGATCTCTGTTTGGTTTTACTTTCTAGTGGTTAGAACATCAGAGGAGGATCTGGGAGACCCAGGGTTGAATCCCCAGTCTATCATGGAATCTCACTGGGTGGACTTGGGCTATGTACACACTTTCAGTCTAACCTACCTCTCAGGATTGCTGTGATGATCAAATGGAAGACATGAGAATAATGTAAGCTGCTTTAGATCAACAATGGAGAGAAAAAGAGGGTATAAATGGAGTAAATGAATAAGTAAATAAATCTTATGTGAAATGAACCCATGGACTTGGCCCATGGGCTTGAGACAGTGTGGTGTAGTGGTTTGGAGCTGTGGACTCTGATCTGGAGAACCGGGTTTGATTCCCCACTCTTCCACATGAGCGGCAGACGCTAACTTGGTGAACTAGATTTGTTTCCCCCACTCCTCCACATGAAACCAGCTGGGTGACCTTGGGCTAGTTACAGGTCTCTTAGAGCTCTCTCAGCCCCACCTACCTCACAGGGTGTCTGTTGTGGGGAGGGGAAGGGAAGGTGATTGTAAGCTGGTTTGAGTCTCCATTAAGTGATAGAGAAAGTTGGCATATAAAAACCAACTCTTCTTCTTCTGTTCTACTAATGGTGGCACTATAACAAGAGGCTGAGGGAAGGCTTCCTAAATAGGGGAGTGCCACAGTTTAGTGGAACAGATCCATGGGATCCAACCCAGTGAATCTTTACATTCATACGATTTTCTTTTCCCTTACTCAAATCTGTCCCACTACAACCAATGCATTTTCCAGCATTATTTGTGTGTCAATGAGCATATAAAAGGCTGGGACACAGCATGCACAGCAAAATGGCATCCAGTGATGTAAAAGAAGCAAAAGAGTCCTCAATGACAGTCATAAAAAGGAGGCAAACCAAAACCAAAGATAATGAGGACATATGAAATCCAAAGGAAATGAACAGAACGAAGAATGAGGGCCTTTGGGGTGAAGCAGGAGCAAGAAAAGAAACGGGATGATATACCAGAAAATACGGGAAGGAAGATGAGGCGGGGACGATGCTACAAAGGCAAGAAGCAAAGGGCTGTTGGGGTGATGTAGAAGGAATGTTCGTGAAGGGATTGGAGGGGAGGAAGGAACTGCGGCATCAGCTGACCAATGAGAAGAGCTATCAGCATTTTTCAAGGGTTTTCCCCGAAAATAATAATAACAATAATAATATTCTGCTTCTGCAGGATCCTTCAGCACGTTATGCTCTTTCATTTTGTTGTTCCTTTATTAAATACTTTGTTTTCCAATTTATGCTTCTGGTGGAGGCTGCTCCTTAAGATAAACCATTTGTGCCAAAGGCTCATCCATATAGAAATATTCCCTGTGCAAGAAAACAGGGGAAGGGTTCTAAACCAAACTTCTCCCTGACACCTAGTTTTCCATGTGCGAGATTTTTTTTCTTTGTTTAGCCATTCCACCACTTTATTCGATCAACTTGAAGTGTGAAGTGGAACACCCCAGCCATTTAGGTGGAGCATTTTTAGTCCTTCATTTTCCCACAAGGGACTCAAGTGTCTGGGATGACTACCTTCTTATCTGGAACTATGCCCCAGTCGGAGCCAGCGATGCACATGGGGAATCTCAATTCTCCCTTTCAATAAGGAAGAAATGAGTCACAGCTGGCCCGAGACAGTCCATTCACTCGAGAGACTGGACTTTCCCACCCGCAGCTACACCACATCAGTTGGATTCACTGTATTGCGACTTCCCTCAAATGCCATTGATACAGATTCTGGACAGGAAAATTTGCGACTCAATGTTTTTGACTCATTCCGTACTAGGTATAAAGACTGAGAAGTGGGACATTTACCCAAGAAATGCTTCTCATCCTTGTGGTGTCACTTTGCACATGATATTTTTAAATGCGTACACAAAGAATGCCCACCGAAAAACTGTGAACGAAACACACACTTGAACGTACTATAATCTATGCTGAACAGTTGGTAGCACAAGGCAGAAATTCTTCCTTCCTTCCTTCCTTCCTTCCTTCCTTCCTTCCTTCCTTCCTTCCTTCCTTCCTTCCTTCCTTCCTTCCTTCCTTCCTTCCTTCCTTCCTTCCTTCCTTCCTTCCTTCCTATTTATTTTCACCTTTGTGGCCCTCCCTCCTCAGCAAGCCAGCTCAGGGTGGGTAGAAGTAAAGACACAAATGTTATGTTTGCAAACTCAACACACCATGCAGGCACACATATTAGAAACTTGGACTGGGTGAAGTTCCTTGTGGCATGAATGTGCACCTAGGGAGCGGCAAACCCAAGGCACTCCTCTTGAATCGGCACAGGTTGGAGCTGCTCCATTCCCACTTTCAGCTAAACACTTCTCTGGGGACCTGGATGCAATTCCTGCACACACACCCAAATCCTGCCTGTCGTTAAAGGGCAATGGGTTCCACACTTATAGAAAATAGAGGGAAGCTTTGAGGAAAGCGCTGCCTTCCCCTCCCCATTGAAATCTGACTGTTCAAAAAGCAGAACAGAGCGAGGGTGGAAGAAAAATGTAGGAGACAGGAGGGACTGGTGCTTGTTTTTTGCGCTGGGGCTGGTGAACCGCACAAGGTAATCTGCTGGGCGGGCATAAACAATGAGCTTGCTGGAAGGGGAGGACTCCAGCAAAGGGGACAGACCAAACCGTTGTCGAATACAGCGTGCTTTGTTCCCATGAAAAACCAAAACTACATCGGGATTGACGGGGATAAATCGCGGCCATGAAAAAAAATTTAAATTGCTTTTTTCTTTTTTTTTGTGCTCCATGGCAAGAGAGCATCAAAATTGTCTGCGAAAAGTTGGCCTTAGTGGCAAATCCATGTTTGTGTCAATGTGTGAAATGGTCAATACACAACAGCTCAAAATCCACAGCCTTCCCAGACGTTAGGGAGTGGCTCAGAAGCCAATTATGCCTTGCCACTGAGCTACTAGTAAAAGACATCAAAGATTTTATCATTATGCTTCTATCCATAATATCTGGGAAGATTAAATGAATGATGTGCGTAGTTCAAGCCTCTACACAAATAAAATAAATTTACCCCTTTTTGGCTGTCCTGTGTCTATTTACTCACTCTAGCAAATATAATAAGGAGAATAAATAAGTGGAGATGTCTATTTCTGCATTATTCATTATGCCTCACTACAGTATCAGCAAGGTAGCTCGCATTTCCTTTTATCTCCCTACCTGATCGGCAGTAATTTGATTTCTTTTTTGTTTTGTTTTTGCTCCCCGTCTTTGAAAACTGCTTTTCATTTCTGCCATCAAATCTGTCTGCAACTGTCATGGCCTCCTTTCCCTTCCGTCCCTTCTCCCATTTGAAATTTACTCCTTGGTTGCAAAAGACGGCTCACGGCTGTGCTGTGGGGCAGAAATCTACATTGCACATAAATATATGAAACAAAAACTCTCCGAATGGTTCTTATTGTAGGGAAAACACAACTTTGGAAAGGCTATTTGGAGAAAGGTTCCTTTCGCCCCACAGCTTTCCCACTCCAGATTCAAACTCTCCCCCCACCATCCCTCCTCCCACCAACAGACACTACTGGGCTTTAGTGATGTGTGCCTGCAGATAACATAATTTTAGGCCTGCGGTCAACAGAGTCTTGACCATAAGGACATGGATATCATTCATCCTTGAAAATATATCCTCTTTTCTTCAAACGCTTTGGAGTACTGCCAAACTAACTGATAGTTTCAAAGTACAGATCTTTAGATTTTTTGCAAATAACATGTTTGAAAACTAAATTTGCTTTACTCTGGCCGCTGCTGGTTCACTCGAACACCCAAATGATCATATTGCTGTCATCCTCGATTTAAAAGGAAGGGTCTTGTGAGGACATGCTTGCACAGACGCTAGCATCCAGCATTACAGTAGGCCAGTGGCTCACACTTCCTGAAGCGGGACCCCTCTCCCCCAGGCCCACTTGCCAAAATAACTCCTCACTGCTTTCCCTCTCTCCAACAGATAATGTGATACCCTCACACCAATTCACAGGGTACATTAACCTTCATTTTTATATAAATATATATAAATATATATATCTCAGATATGTGCTAAACATGTTACCTCAAGCACCATCACTGGCCAGGAGAATAATAATAATAAGAGTTGGTTTTTATATGCCCATTTTCTCTACCTTTTAAGGAGAATTAAACTGGCTTACAATCTCCTTTCCTTTATCTCCCCACAACAGACACCTTGTGAGGTAGGTGGGGCTGAAAGAGCTCAAAGAGAAATGGGATTAGCCCAAGGTCCCCCAGCTGGTGTAGGGTTGCCAGGTCCCTCTTCTCCACCGGCAGGAGCTTTTTGGGGTGGAGCCTGAGGAGGGCGGGGTTTGGGGAGGGTAGGGACTTCAATGCCATAGAGTCCAATTGTCAAAGCGGCCATTTTCTCCAGGTGAACTGATCTCCATTGGCTGGAGATCAGTTGTAATAGCAGGAGATCTTGAGCTAGTACCTGGAGGTTGGCAACCCTATTCACGTGTAGGAGTGGGGATACCAACCTGGTTTACCAGATTAGAGTCCACCACTCATGTGGAGAAGCGGGGAATCAAACCCGGTTCTCCAGATTAGAGAATCTCTTAACCACTGTACCATGCTGGCTCTTGGAAATGAGTTGTACTTAGAATCATAGAGTTGGAAGGGACCACCAGGGCCATCAAGTCCAACCCCCTGTCACAATGCAGGAAATTCACAACTACCTCCCCCCTCCACACCCCTAGTGACCAGAAGATGGCCACGATGCCCTTCCTCTCATCATCTGCCTAAGGTCACAGAATCAGCATTGCTGACAGATGGCCATCTAATCTCTTCTTAAAAACCTCCAGGGAAGGAGAGCTTACCACCTCCCGAGGAAGCCTGTTCCACTGAGGAACCGCTCTGTTAGAAAATTATTCCTAATGTCTAGACGAAAACTCTTTTGATTTAATTTCAACCCGTTGGTTCTGGTCCAACCTTCTTGGGCAACAGAAAACAACTCGGCACCATCCTCAATATGACAGCCCCTCAAGTACTTGAACATGGTTATCATATCCCCTCTCAGTCTTCTCTTCAGGCTAAACATACCCAGCTCCTTCAATTTTTCCTCATAGGACTTGGTCTCCAGACCCCTCACCATCTTTGTTGTCCTCCTCTGGACACGTTCTAGCTTGTCTACATCTTTTTTAAATTGTGGTGCCCAAAACTGAACACAGTACTCTAGCTGAGGTCTAACCAGAGTGGAGTAAAGCGATACCATCACTTCGTGTGATCTGGACACTATACTTTTGTTGATGCAGCCCAAAACTGAATTTGCCTTTTTAGCTACCGCATCACACTGCTGACTCATGTTCAGTGTTTGGTCTACAAAGACCCCTAGATCCTTTTCACACACACTACTGCTCAGACAAGTCTCCCCCATCCTATAAATATGCATTTGATTTCTCCTACCTAAATGCAGAACTTTACATTTGTCTTTGTTGAAGTGCATTTTATTAGTTCTAGCCCACCTCTCCAGCCTGTCAAGATCATCCTGCATCTTGATCTTGGAATGTAGGCCCTGCTTTTGCATTGGTGCCATTGGTGGAATTGATCATGAAGCTGCGTTCTGCTGAGTCAGGCTCTCAGTCTACTGAGGTCAGTCCAGTCTATTCTGATGGGCAGTGGCTCTTCAGTATCTCATGCAGGGGTCATTCACACCACCTGCTATCTGATTATTTTAACTGGAGAGGATGGGTACTGAACCTGGAATTTTCTGCATGCAAAGCAGATGCTTTGGCTCTGAGCCACAGCCCCATCATATATATGCTCAGGATATACTAGATCAAACAATGGCTCCCAGATGGCAGTGCAGGCACAAAATAGTTTGGATGTCACTTAGAACACTCAGACACTTGCAGTTGGCTCTGGGAACCAGGCAGGAAAAAATGAGCAAGAATGATAGATAAGAGAGACCAGCCATACAATTCCCACAATGTACATCAGAATCAGGACAATCCAGGAAAGCATTTATTTGTAAAACGTTTCTTTTTCTCCCAGATGGATGGGAAAGCAGTTAAAGAACCTACATGAGCAAAAATGTTTCAACAGAATTCAGAACTATTCCAAGTGCCCGATAAAAAGCCAACATTTCCCCCCATCATTTGTGAGTGCCGCATGCAATTTGTGATCAAACTGTGCTTCAAACCAAAGAGCAATTGGACATTGCTGCTTTAAAACATGTTTCTTGAAAAGTTAAAAGCAAAACAATAAGTTCCTTGATTGACTGTAGCTTGACTCCAGTTTATAAAAATCAGGTGCATCTCAGACACTAACTGTGTATCTGGCATAAGAAAAGACAGCAATAATGAGGATCAGAGTGACAGCCAAGATTTAAAAAAACAATGATAAAGTGAATCCCACTTACACTGAACTAAACTTTTTTGGACTAGATAGAAAGTCTACAGTGGTACAGCACATTATGTGTGCAGGCCAGCTGCTCAACAATCATGTTCTGTTCCCCTGTTCCTATTTTGTTATTAGGGTATAAATGGTTTGGCAGTAGAGCGAGCATGGTGTAGTAGATAAAGAGCAGTAGACTCTACTCAGGAGAACTGGGTTTGATTCCCTACTCCTCCACATGAGTGGGGGATTCTAATCTGGTGAACCGGGTTGGTTTCCCCACTCCTCCACATGAAGCCTGCTGGGTGACCTCTTGGGCTAGTCACAGTTCTCTCCAAACTCTCTCAGCCCCACCTACCTCACAAGGCGTCTATTGTAGGGGGAGGAAGGGAAGGAGATTGTAAGCTAGTTTGATTTTCCATAAAAGGAAGCAAAAATCAGCGAATAAAAACCAACTCTTATTCTTCTAGATCTACTTGGAATATGAAAAAACCCCATTGGATTAGATTCTTACTTAAGACAAAGAATTATTTTGACTGGGTCCTGTGCCACTTTTTTCCAATGCTTTCACTGGTTGTGGTATGATGCGGAAAACAAACAGAAAAGGCGAAGTGATAAGCATGTCAGTTAGGAAAGCAACTCTTCAACTGAGTTGGTGGTGGAAAGACCCATTAAGTCGCAGCTGATTTATGGAGACACATGAACTCATGAAGCTGCCTTCTACCGAATCAGACCCTTGGTCCATCAAAGTCAGTACTTTCTACTCAGACTGGCACCGGCTTTCCAGGGTCTCTGGCAGGGGTCTTTGACATCACCTACCTGCCTAGCCCCTTTAACTGGAGATGCTGGGGATTGAACCTGGGGCCTTCTGCATGCCAAGCAGATGCTCTGTCACTGAGCCACAGCCCCTCCCCACACAGTTTTCAACAGAAGGGACAAATTAAAGTGGTTTTCCATTTCCTGTCTCTGAATAGCAACACTGGACTTGCTTGGTGGTCACAGCTTTCTAAATTCACTAAATTCAATTGGCTCTTAAGGGCTTAACTCTGTTTAAGATTGCACTGTTAGGTTGTCTGAAGGCCCATGATTATGGAGGAACCAGCTGCCCTCCATAAGAACACATAGGTAACTAAGTGCAGCATGAGACATTACAAAAAATAACAAAATAATAAATTAAAGCACCTAAGTAATAATAACTTAATCTACCTCTTATATCTTCGACAAATTATAAATTGTGTGCATTGATTCCTATAGAAAATGTCCTAATCCACAATGCAGTTACCTGTATACGTGTCGCAAAGCTGCACAGCAAGGCTAGTTCAAGTCAGGAAAATGGTGCAAGATGGGCAACTGAAATCCCACTGCCATGGGGCAGTCCCCGGAGAATGGGTCCTCCTCAGAGGAGGAACTCTACCAGGAGAATTCAGCCCCAATGGAGCTGCCTCTCACAGACCTCACAGCCTGAAGTGGGGCCTGATTCAGCACAGCCTGGCGAGGAGGCTGACAATCCTGAAGCTGGTGACCCTCCAGAGCAGGCACAGGACTTGCAGTCAGAAATCATGGCAGAACCAACCCCGTCCTGCTCAGAGCCTGGACCCAGTGGCCCAGCTGTGAGCCCTCAAGCTACTAAGGCAGCAAAGGCTGACAGGTGGAGGCAGCAGCAGAGAAAGGCACTGGTGGCTAAAAGACACAGTGCCCGGCTGGAAGCCTACCGGCGTGTGCTGGAGCAGCAGCAGAACAGTGAGTCCTCACAGGAGGAGGACTGACAGAGAAATCGGATGCCAGAAAAGCCTCGGGTGAACAGCCCAGGGTTGAGGAAGCAACACAGTGCATACCTGAGCAACTTGCTTCCTCCCATGCCTGAACAACTCTGCCTTTAGACCTTGAACTGGCTATTTGGACCTCTGACTCTCTGTGACCATAGACCTTGGACAGGCTGCCTGGACTATGGACTGTAACTCTGATTTGGCAAGTACTGGACTCTGATTTCTGGCTTTGACAAATGGACTTGTTCTTTGGACTCTGCTTTACCCTCTCCCTGCTGTTGCCAACTGCCTGGAGCAGTATCTCCGAGACATACTGCAAGTGGAGACCTGAGCATTGGCAGCTAGCCAGCACACCCACTCTCCCTGCATCATGGGCCCAATAAAAACTGGGCCTTGGTATATCTGATTTTTTTTCGGGGGGTCCATTCCAGATCAAAGTAATTTAAGGGGCTCACTGCAGCACAAAGCAGCATCTGTCTGAAACCAGAGAATTTTGTGTGACCAGAGAGGTAAAATCTCAAGGGGTTTTGCAGAAAGCTATTACATTAATTCCTGAAGGGACTATTTGCTTATAGAAATAAAATGGTTGTGTTGCTAGACACATATGATTTCTTAAGACAATGCCTTTATAGGGTACGCCTGAGCCAAGACAAAACATTATTGCTTTAGCTTCACTTTGGGTGAGTTCGGCTACATTCAACTGAAGAGGCTGGCACATCTCGTTGCTGAACTCGGATTGCTCTTCCTTGCATTTCACTGTTCGCTCTTGAGACACTGGAGATTTAATAGCTGCCTGTGGAAGCTCATCTTATAAACTCCCGCAATGCCCAGAGGAATTGCTTTGTGAACGCACCAGATGCTCCCTGACTCTGGTGGTATGTAGTATGAGCTGTACAGACCACATAGCAACTATAGCTTAACCAGATGCTGAATGTGTTCCTAAGAAACTCCACTATTTTAGAAGGGAATGGGCTGTTATTGATTTTAGCTCTTATTGTTTTTTTGTTTTGTTTTTTGCAATCTCCTTTGCTACCAAATCGTTTTTGCACAGATGCTCTGTAACAGCTCTCCCCAAATCAAGAGATACCATTATGTATGTATGTGTGCATACGTCTGGGCACACATAAGTATGTGTCTGTGTGTGATGATTATTTCATATATAAAGATGCATGAAACTGTCTTGAGTCATTCACTCTTGCACAGTTGTATCAAAATTGGTATGGTACATCTTTCAGGATATCAAAATCTGCTACTGACATAGTTCAGCAGATCCCAGCTACAAGAAAAACTTGAAAATAGTGGATTGGATCAGGGAGACTTATCTCTCCACTTCTGTTGCTACCTTCTGACAGTGAAACTTTGTTTCATTTGGCATTCCCTCCTTCTTGCCCTATGTTTTGTTTTTGATGTTTTTGTATATATTTTAGCTCTGGTTGTAATTGTTTCAATGATGTGTTTTTGTTGGTTTTAATGGTTTTTAAGATGTGTTTTTAATTATGTATTTCTATTTTTTTTGCTGCCTTGGTGCCCTTCATGAGGGAGGCAATGCAGAGCATATAACAAACAAACAAAACTACCTTCTACTAAGTGGTAGCCTAAATCTGGAAGAAGGAGCCTTGCTTCAACTCCTTCGTCCAGACCAAAAATTGTCCATTTGTTGAACAGAACTATGGGATTGGATCCAATATGTTTCTCCCCAATAGACTGTATCCCTAAACGCTTAGGGTCATTCCACAGTACCCAAAAAGTTGAAATATGGCAAATCTATAGTTCAGTACACCATGCTTTCTAGAAAAGCATGAAGAGAGGATGTATTTCTCCCTCAAAGCACAAGACTTGAAATGTACCTTAATATGGTAAAGCTACTCCAACAATGAGAAATTGAAATCCTGTACACACATAATCCAACACGCTAGTTTCTGATCACTAGAAATATGTTAAAAGGGGACATAACCTGCACATCTGTCCCTCATGACTATGAAGTTTACTTCAAAATCGTTAACTTGTCAAAAAAAAAAAAGCTGATATTGTGTGTGTCTTATTTGCCATCAAGTTGTTTTTGATTTATGTCAACCCTATAAATTAATGGCCTCCAAAATGTCCCATCATTAACAGCCTTGCTCAGGTCTTGCAAACTGAAGGCCGTGGCTTCCTTGATTGAGTCAATCCATCTCATGTTGGTTCTTCCTCTTTTCCTGCTACCTTCAACTTTTCTTAGCAGCATTGTCTTTTCTTGTCTTCTTATAATGCGACCAAAATATGCTAGCCTCAGTTTCGTTATTTTAGCTTCTAGGGACAATTTAACATTGATTTGATCTAGAACCCACTGATTTGTCTTTTTGGCAGTCCATGGGCTCCATAAAACTTTCTCCCAACACCACATTTCAAAGGAATTTTCCAGTCAGCTTTCTTCATTGTCCAGCTTTCACACCCATACATGGTAATGGGGAGTACTATACTATGAATTATCTTGATCTTGGTTGCCAGCAACACATTCTTATACTTAAGAATATCTTCTAGCTTCTTCAGGGCTTCCCTTCCCAGTCTCAATCTCATTCTGATTTCTTGGTTGCAGTCTCCCATTCGGTTGATAATAAGAGCCAAGCAATAGAAAATATCCAACAATTTCAGTTTCCTCACTGTCAACCTTAAAGTTGTGTAATTCCTCAGTAGTCATTACTTTTGTCTTTTTGATGTTCAGCGGTAATCCTGCTTTGACACTTCTGCTTTAACCTCATCAGTAGTCGTTTCAAGTCTTCACTATTTTCTGCCAGCATTGTGATAACCATCTGCATATCTCAAATTGTTAATGTTCCTTCCACCAATTTTCACTCCAGCTTCATCTAAATCTAATCCAGTTTTCCTCATATGTTCTGCATATAGATTGAACAGATAGGGAGATAAAACAAACCTTGTACGACACCTTTGCCATCTGGAAACCATTCTGTTTCTCCATAGACTGTTCTAACAGTAGTCTCTTGTCCAGAGTATAAATTGTGCCTTGAAACAATCAGATGCTGTGGCCCACCCATTTCTTTTAAAACCATCCACAGCTTTTCATGATAATAACATGAACATAACAAAGGCCATGCTGGATCAGACCAAGGTCCAGCAGTCTGTTCACACAGTGGCCAGCCTGGTGCCTCTAGGAAGCCCACAAACAAGACGACTGCAGCAGCATTGTCCTGCCTGTGTTCCAAAGCACCTAATATAATAGGCGTGCTCATCTGATCCTGGAGAGAATAGGTATGCATCATGACTAGTATCCATTTTGACTAGTAGCCATGGATACCCCTCTTTTCCATGAACATGTCCACTCCCCTCTTAAAGGTTTCCAAGTTGGCAGCCATCACCACATCCTGGGGCAGGGAGTTCCACAATGTAACCATGCCTTGTGTGAAGAAATACTTCCTTTTATCTGTTTTGAATCTCTCACCCTCTAGCTTCAGCAGAGGCCACCTCTAGCTTCAGCAGATGTCCCCACATTCTAGTATTATAAGAGAGGGAGAAAAGCTTCTCCCTGTCCGCTCTCTCCATACCATGCATAATTATATAGACCTCTATCATGTCTTCCCTTAACTGCCTTCTTCCCAAGCTAAACAGCCCTAAGCGTTTTAACTGCTCCTCATAGGGCAATTGCTCTAGTCCCCTGATCACTTTGGTTACTCTTTTCTGCACCTTCTGAAGCTCTGCAATATCCTTTTTTAGGTGTGGTGACCAGAACTGAACACAGTATTCCAAGTGTGGTCTCACCATAGATTTGTACAAGGGCAGTATGATAGCAGCAGTTTTATTCTCTATTCCTCGTCTAATTATGGCCAGCATGGAATTTGCCTTTTTCACAGCAGCCGCACACTGGGTTGACATCTTCATCGAGTGATCCACTACCTCCCCAGGATCCCTTTCTTGGTCTGTCAATGCCAGCACAGATCCTATCAGTGTATATGTAAAGTTGGGATTTTTTTGCCCCAATATGCATCACTTTGCTCTTGCTCACACTGAATCTCATTTTCCATTTTAATGCCCATTCCTCCAGTTTGAAGAGATCCTTTTGGAGCTCTTCACAGTCTGATTTTGTTTTAACCACCATCAATAATTTGGTGTCATCTGCAAACTTGGCCACCTCGCTATTCACCCCCAACTCCAGGTCATTCATGAACAAGTTGAGTAGCACCAGTACCAACACAGATCCTTGAGGGACCCCACTGCTCACATACCTCCATTGGGAGCCCACAAACTCCCTTTTATCTGTTTTGACTCCTACTTTCCGTTTCATATTTTTCAGCCAGCTCTCAATGTATAAGAGGACTTGTCCTCTTATCCCATGACTATGAAGTTTGCTTAGCAGTCTTTAGTGAAGGACTTTGTCAAAAGCCTTTTGGAAATCCAAATAAACAATTCCACAGGCTCATTCCTATCCACATGCTTACTGACGCTTTCAGAAAAACTCTAAAAGGTTAGTGAGACAGGACCTACCTTTACAGTAGCCATGTTGGGTTTTGCTCAGCAGGGCTTGCCCTTCTATATGCTTGACAATTCTATCTTTAATAAAGCTTTCCATCAATTTACCTGGAACAGACGTTAAGCTAACTGGCCTGTAATTTCCTGGGTCCCCCCTGGAACCTTTTTTTATAAATGGGTGTTACATTGGCTATTCTCCAGTCCTCTGGTACAGAGGCTGATCAAAGGGACATGTTACATATCATTGTTAGAAGTTCAGTAATCTCCCATTTGAGTTCTTGAAGAACTCTAGGATGAATACCGTCTGGTGGACTTAAGTAACCTCCAAGATTTTTCCAGAGAGTTAACCCTCCTAACTGTTCTTTTTAACTTCCTTTTTACCAGGTTTCTCATTTTAGAGAAGTTCCCTCTTTTAAAGTCGAAGGTAATTGTGTGAGATTTCCCAGGCACTTTCCCACATACATATAAATTAAATTTGATGCCATTGTGGTCCCTATTGCCAATTGGTTCAACTACATTCACATCCAACATAAGTTGCTGGCAGCACCACAGACTATTAAGTCCAAGATCGCCTCCTCTCTGGTTGGATCCATGACCAACTGTTCGAGTCATTGAGGATGTTTAGAAATTCTATCTCTTTGGCTTGACAAGAGCATGCATTTATCCAGTCAATATGAGGGTAAAGTCTCCCATTATTACTACTTCTCTCCTTTTCATGCTTCCCTGATTTCATTCTCCATCTCTAGATTACCCTGAGCCTTTTGGTCAGGGGGCCGATAGAACGTCCCCAGTAATAAATTACCTTTGGGGCCCAGACTCATCACCCACAAGGATTTTGTGGACGAGTCTGCCCTTTTTATGGTTTCTAGTTTATTAGACACTATGGGCCCATTCCTGAAAATTGGGCCCAAAGCCCTTAGGAGGCGGACTACGGCCTCCGCCGGTGCAGGGGTCCACACCGCTGGTGCAGGGGTCCACACCGCCGGCGCCCGGAAGGCGCACGCCGGCGTTAGTGGCCCCAGGTTTTGGCTCTGGGCAGAGGTTTTGGCTGTGCCAAAATCTCTTTAGGAGGCAATGGCACTAGTTTGCCCCCAATGCCCGGCGCGGGCATTCCTTTCAGGAATATGCTGTATGCCTTCCTTGATATACATACCAACACCCCCTCCAATACGCCCTTCCCTGCCATTTCTATTGAGTTTGTAACCAGGGATGACCGTATCCCACTGGTTCTCTCTTCTCCACCAGGTTTCTCTAATGCTTGCTATATCTATGTTGTCCCTTAAAACCATGAAGTCTAACTCCCCCATTTTCACTTGGAGACTTCTAGCATTAGCACAGAAACACCTCCACACTGTCTCTTTCAACTTGCCTGGCATGTGCCCTTGGGCAACCTTAAATGGCGATCCTGCTTTACTTTACCATCCCCTTTCATGTCTACACCATTCGTGTGTGGGCAGTCAGAAGCAATTTTCCCTTTGTCCATTTGTATTGAGTCTGCCCAAACCAGATGCTTCTCAGCTCCTGTCAGCTCCCTCCCCCCAGGTTCAGTTTAAAAGCTGTTCTGCCACCATTTTAATGTTACACACCAGCAGTCTGGTTCCATCCTGGTTCAAGTGGAGCCCATTTCTTTTGTAAAGGCCTGGCTTGTCCCAAAATGTTGCCCAGTTCCCAACAAATCTAAAGCCTCCCTCCCTACACCACCATCTCATCCACGCATTGAGACTCCCCAACTGTGCCAATATGATCCACACAGGCAAAACCTTTGCTTTAACCTAGGATAGGCATAGTGATTTTTTCCCTGAAATTCTCTTGTATGCTGCAGTAACCAACATAAATTTGCAATATGATCTCTAGTGCCTCTTCCTTTTCTGAATCCAGCTTGAACACCTGGCATTTCTTATTCTATATAAGGGAACAGACTTTGTCGTAAGATTCAGAGCATCACTTTGCTTGTGTGAGAAATTAATGTGTTTGTCCAATAGTTGCTGCAATCTTTGATGTCTCCTTTTTTCAAAATTGGAAGGTAGATTGAGCCTTTCTAGTCTGTGGGCCATTATTTTGTTTTCCATATCTGCTGGCATAGTTTTCTTAAGTTTTTATGGATTCGGTTTCTGTGGCTTGAAATTGCTCTATTGATATCCCATCTATGCCTGGTGATTTGTTTCTCCCCATTGCTTTGAGTGCAGCTTTCATGTCATTTTCTAAAATTACAGGTTCTTCTTCGAAAGATTCTTCTTTGAAGGAATCTGTCATATTTTCAGTGCTTCTGTATATTTGTTTAGTGTATTGTTCCCATGTTTTCTTTATTTTGTCTTTACATTAGGTACCCCTGAGTACTAGGAAAGTCTCACAACTGGACATTTGTAGAATCAACAGTTAAAACATGGAATATGAATTTTATCATACAATGCAAGGCAGTACTTTGGCTCAGAGCAAGTAAAACAGGACAAAATGCTGGGCTGAGGGATTTCAGCTACTGCTTCACACAATCATTCTTCACAATAAGTAAGACTGGATGAGACCAGTGGGACACCCAGTCCTGCATTAGCAACAAGCAGACATAAATCTTTATCTTTGCATGCATCGTGCAAACCTTATTTAAATCTATGAGATATAAATAAGCTTTGCACTCTACATTGAAGGAAACACCTAAATATATAAATGACTTACTATACTTGTGAACATGTGTCGCTATTTAAAGTAATTTCCCAAGAACATGGTGAATAAAAACTGTTGTCCTTTATCCAAGTTTGCTTTAATCATCTACTGATTCCTCTGGGGACTTCTCACAGGGCTCGGATAAGCTGATGGCGTGCATCTAAACCAGGGATGGTTTAAAATCCTTCATCCCTGCTATTTTGATCCCCAGATCCCTTTTTTAATTCCCCCTTTCTCTTGCACAAATCAATATTTAATAATTGCTATGCTACTTTCTGCTTCCTTGCTCTGGTTGGGAAATTCCTGGAGATTTTGTGGTGGAGTCTGAGGAGGGCCGGATTTGGGGAGGAGAGAGGCCTCAGCTGAATATAATGCCATAGAGGCCACCCTCCAAAGCAGTCATTTTCTCCAGGGGGACAGATCTCTGTCTGGAGTTCAGTTGTATTTCTGGGAGATCTCCAGGTTCCACCTGGAGGGTGGCAACCCTAGGCCTCGAAGCAACCTCAGGGTGATTTCATACCACCCAACTTGCATTACTAGGCCTGGCTGCTTGCTATTGTTCAACAGCAGGCATGCTCTGAAAGTCAGTGTAGTGGTTAGAGCTTCAGAGCAGGATCTGGGAGGCCCAGGTTCAAATCTCTATCTTGCTGCGGAAGCTCACTGGATGATTTTGGACCAGTCACATACTTTCAGTCTAACCTACCTCACAGGGTTGTTGTGCAGATAAAAAGGACAAGAGGAGAAAAATGTAAGCTGCTTTGCTCCCCGCTGTGGAGTATAAGTGAAGTAATTAGATAATAAATATAGCTGAAGATGGGAGGCAGATAAAAGGTAGACTGGAGAATCGTTAAGAAGGAGAGAATCAGGCAGGGAAAGGGGAGAGGACATGGGGGTTGCCAGGGTGAGGGGGAAAGGATATAGTGTGGGTAGGGGATACAGGGGAAAGTGAAATGTTACCCCACAAGTTCTTGAGGGTTCCCTATCAGGAAGTCGGCCTGGCCCAGTGACTGGCACCAAACAGCAGGGCCACAGTTTTCCTAAGTAGAGGCTGCCAGAGAGGGAGGGAAAGCTTAAGACAGGGGCAGATAAAGGTCTGTTGACTCTAGGGTAGGAAGGATATAGGACTGCCAAATCCATGTTAGGAAATTCCTGGAGATTTGGGGGTGGAACCTGGGGACGGTAGGGTTTGAGAAGGGGAGGGACCCCAGAAGGGCATAATGTCATAGACTTTATCCTCCAAAGAAGCCATTTCCCCAAGGAGAATTAGTGTTGCCAATCTCCAGTAAGGGCTGGCGATCACCCAGATTTACAACTGATCGCCAGATGACAGAGATCAACTCCCCTGGAGAAAATGGCTGCTTTGGAGGGGGAACTCTATGGCATTATACCCTGCAGAGGTCTCTCCCCTCCCTAAACCTAACCCTCCCAAAGCTCCACACCCAAATCTTGAAGAATTTCCCAACCTGGAGCTGGCAACATAAGGGTAACTGATCCGTTGAGAGATCTGTGTGATTCCAGAAGATCTCAAGGCCCCACCTGGAAGAAGAGAAGATATCCAGGCCCCACCTGGAAGATAAGAAGGAAGCAGAAAATAGGGAGACGGTATGGGGGGCTTTCAGGAAAGGGAAAGAGGAACTAGTGGGGGAGAGGGAACTGAGATGTTTCCCGCAAGTCCTTGCGGGTTCCCGCTTGAATTTGTATAATGCATACTGCTGATTTATTGCACAATTTGTACCTGTGTCTCTCTCTCCATCAAAAGTCATGCCTACAAAATGCAAGTTAGTATACAATACCATCAATGAAAAACCAAACTGAAACAGTAGTTCACAAAAACGTAAATCTACATGGAAAGAAACAAGTTAAGGACGATTCACTCATGCCTGCTCTGTACTCTGCAAGTCTTGTGACAACTACACTGCCCCCACAGGGAATAACGTTGGGAAACGGAGGCACCGTCCCTGCGAGAGAGCGTTGTGCAAAACCAGCAACCTCCAACCACGCAGACGGTCTTCGCTGCAAATGGACTGACTACCCCAGATGCTGACATTGGTACTTGTTTATGGTCTATTATCCCAAGATGACAAAAGCGCTGAGGACGCAGCTTCCCGTCACTGGCTTTTAACTCCCATCAGCACGGAATTTATGTCCTTGATTGTGTAGATAAATCAGATGTTGACACTGAAGAGAGTTTTTCCCCCTCAGGATATCAATGTTAAAAGGCACTTATTGGACTGGAGCATAGATTCTGTTAATTTTTAAAGACAACGAGTTAAACATGCAAAAATTATGATACCAGAAAGGCAAGTTGTGGTGCTGAACGGTTGTCTTCTGCATTTTGAAGGGAGGGGATGGGGAGGGCAGCCTATTTCTCAACAGAAATTTCCTCTCAGTCTTTCCTGTCAAAAGGCCCATTATCTCCCCTCAAGATGGGGTTGCCAGGTGCCTCTTCGCCACCGGTGGGAGACTTTTGGGGCGGAGCCTGAGGAGGGCAGGGTTTGGGGAGGGGAGGGACTTCATTGCCATAGAGTCCAATTGCCAAAGCTGCCATTTTCTCCAGGTGAACTGATCTCTATCTGCTGGAGATCAGTTGTAATAGCAGATCTCCAGCTAGTACCTGGAGGTTGGCAACCCTTACCTCAAGATTCTGTTGCTGTTTTCCTCTAGAACATGTGGGATTGAATTTACACATTGCCGAGAAGCTAGCATAATGGTTGGGTCGAGGCGTACTGTGTGTGCCAGAGCCCCTGGGCAAGCCAAAATGTACTAAACAGGCTATGCTGGCTGTTTACTGTACGTTAACCATATTGGCTTTGAGCCAACCAGCTTTTTCACTCAATCTCATCTAATTCTGCTCCGTACTACAGACTCTGTCCTACGTGCCTTTTCTCCATGCAGGTTCCATGATCTCCAGCATAGCCTGTTACCAGCAGAAAAATCTGGCTGGATCCAACCCTTTTTGTAATCCTGATTTACACTGCAATCCCAACTGAAAATGTATCTAGCACTATTGCTTAGACATGCAAACTGTACTGGATTAATGTTTTCATTCACAAATCACTGGAACAAACCCATAAATACGTTGCACTGAGGTTAGCCGCTCTGAGCCTGACTTCGGCCAGGATAGAGAGTGGGATACAAATTTAATAAACAAATAAATCAGAAGGCATGAGGAATGCTCAAAAATTATCGAACTGCCAAATTTCTCTACCAAATTTGATCAGTCCATCCATTGGCATGAAGCATCAAAACAGACCCAAGTGCACAGGGACTTTTTTTGCTCACCTTATTGGTGCCTACAAAAAAAGGACAAGTTCTTATTTACTTAAACAGCACACAACTCCCTCAACAGTAGCCCAGCCCTCTTTAATACAGGCTGGGGAAGCAACTGCTGACTTTGTTTTATTTCTTTATTAAAACATTTCTATCACACTTTCCCCCGTCATCCAATGTGGCTTGCAATAATAGTTAAAAACATTTTTAGTTAAAACCAAAATAAAATAAAGTAGCAAACCCCAAATTTCTCCCCTTTGGACTTTGGAGGCTGGGGTGGGTGTGTTGTGCCTCCTACTGCCTTGGCCCCGCCCCAAATTATGCATGCACGCACGTACACATTGATGTGCACACACAGAACAGTTTATGACTATGGTGTTCATTCAGCCAAACACGTTTGAAATGTAATACCAACTATTAAACTAAAATACACATTGAAGCAAGTTTTCCAATTTGCATTGGAGCGAAATCCTGGGGGGGGGGGGAATCTAAAGAGAGTAGTCGGAGGCCAGAGGAAGGAACAAACACCTATATGCAGCCAATCAAAGAAACGATGCCAAAATGGAGCTGGAAGGTTTTGATAATCATTATTCAGCATGCTGTATCTCACAGCATTCTTGGTAGTTTCTTTATGGCAGCTCTGCAGCCCTGCAGGTCAGAAACAGAATGCTTCCAGGCTCAGCCAGTTCACTAGTCATCTGAAAGATGCAGGAGTGCTATAGGCCCCCCAAACAAATTGGAAGTAGATTTCTTTAAGGTTTGCCAAGCTCCAGGTGGGTTCTGGATAGGGTTGCCAACCTCCAGGTACTAGCTGGAGATCTCCTGCTATTACAACCGATCTCCAGCCAATAGAAATCAGTTAACCTGGAGAAAAGGGCTGCTTTGACAATTGGACTCTATGGCATTGAAGTCCCTCCCCTCCTCAAACCCTGCCTTCCTCAGGCTCCAACCCAAAAACCTCCCGCCGGTGGCGAAGAGGGAGCTAGCCACTCTAGTTCTGGAGTTCTCTTGGAGTTGAAACTGATCTTCAGATTACAGGGATCACTTCCCCAGAAGACAATGGCACCTTGCAAGGATGGACTGTATAGCATTTCATCGCTGCTGAGCTTCCTTCCCTCCCGAGTAGGGTAGCTAGGTTGCTGATATTGGGGGCCAATTGGCTGATGATCAACCAGGCTGCTTGGAGCGGCTTGGTAGTGTGTGCACAGCCGCGCACAACGCAATTCTGTCACTTACGGTTTTACCCCTGGGGGGTTGAGTGCTAAAGCATCTGGCATGATGCAGCGCTTCTGGGGGTTAACCCAGAAGTGATGTAATTGTGTCGTGCGCAGGATTGGCGCCCCCAGCCCCACTCCCAAAAGCTCGTGCCGGTGGAGAAACCCTACTCCCCAAACTCTGCCCTCCCCAGGGTCTATCTCCAAATCTCCAGAAATTTCCCAACCCAGAGATGGCAACTCTTAATTCCTTTTCCACCTCCAATTATTGACCTAGATGCTGCAGGTTTTTTTCTTTGTAAACTTAAAGACAGTCCGCTCATTGTGCTGTTCTCAGAAGAAGAAAATAAGGCACACACAAGCCCATCAAAGGACATGTGTTGGCTGTGGACAAAGGAAACTTCATTATTGTATGTGAGTGACACTTCAGCTAGAGGGAACGGACTAAACATACGAATGCTTCAGCCTGAAGAGCAAAAGAAAGTAGATTTATGAGAGCTTTGGGGATTTTGTTTTGCAACTCAGCAAACACAACAAAACCAATAGAACTACACCGCCAGTCATTAAAAACCTCTTTATTTTATTACACAGACCTCAATCTAAGACCATTCCTTCTGCATACAGCCAAATCTATTACTTAAATTTCTCTCCCCCCCCCCCACTAGCTTTTTCTACATTGCGCTATGATGGCGCTTATTTTCCCACTGATTTCATTTGGCTAGCAAGTAAATACCGGAAATATTCCAATGTGGAACTTCAAGGCGGCATCAAACGATGCTTTCTTTTATGTAATTTCAGGAAGAAAACGGTTAATGGGTGTTGCCTGACGACTTGCAAAGGAAAGAAAAATAACAGTGCTTTGCGGAAGACATTAAAACACACTGGCGCTGAATCATAACTGCCCTTGAAGGTGCAGCTTAAAAAAGCAGAGAAATAGATTTGACACCACTTGGACTTGAAGCTCCGACATGCTGCATTAAACTGTTCAAAATTAATTTAATCTGAGCATGGAGAATAATAGCCTCTCAGTTCAAGGCTTCTGATAGCAGCAATTTGCACTCGAAAGTACTTCCAAAGGGAAAGAAGAAATGAAGGACGACTCTCCAAAACTGAGGGAGTAAATGCATTTGACTCAATGAAAGACTCTTGATTGTCCTGTGAAATGATCAGCAGCAGCGCTTGAAGCCGACCGTCCCGGGCGAGGGGAGTGAGTGTGTGCAAAAAGGGGGATTTCCTCCCGCAGTGATTGCCGTTTATTAGGTGAATTTATCCCCCAGCTCCAAAATTATTTAACAAGCAGTAATAACGCTTAGCATGTCTAGATTACTTTCAGTATTCACAGCATCTCACACCTGCATTGCTCCAATCCTCACTGCAGCCCTGTTGGCCTTGGGGGGATGGCATCAACATTCTTCGTGTGCAGTGTTTTACCAGTAAAACACTACATAAATAGAATCATAATGCATACAATCACATAATGCATACAATCACATTGATTGCTCTTTTGCAGTGTTTCAGTCATGTGTCTGTAGGCAAAAGTGATGAGAAAGATCCAAATAAACAGAAGGGTCTGGAAGCTGTGCAAAACTCTGCATGCTTCACTTATGGAATGCTTCTAACTGAAGAAGAATTGAAGTGGAAAGACAAGTCCAGCTAAGTAAATATTAGTGGGGGGCAGTGGTTAGAGAAGCTAAGTTCTATAAAGCCGGGGTTCTAAGCCCCTCTCTGTCACAAAGCATTCTGGGTATCCTTGGCCCAGTCGCTATCTCTGCCTTGCCTATCTGACAGAGTTGTTGTGAAATTAAAACAGAGAATGGAGAACCCCGTGCCCTGAGCTCCTTGGGGGAGGGGGTAAAAATGCACTCGACTGGAATTCATGGACCAGCATTAATTTATTAATTTTTACTTTATTCATAGTCGGACTATGGTGATTGGAGTGTTTGTTCAGTCTTGTGGCATCATGAACATCTGGGTGATCTTGGAATAAATGGTCTTCAGTGACTTCAGGTGTCTGCTGAGTATTGTGTTCTGGTTCCAGACTACCTTGAAGAATGGAAACTGTCTAGCCTCCTGTGTATCTCTCCTTCTTCCAATACCAGGGCAAACCCATTGTCTTGCTGAGACATTTTTTGTTTTGTTTCAGAGGGCAGCCATGTTGGTCTGCAGTAGAACAGCTAGATTCGAGTCCAGTGGCACCTTAGAGACCAACAAGACTGGGGGGGGGGGGTATAAGATTTCAAGAGTCAACGCTCCCTTCTTCAGATCTGATGAAGGGAGCTTTGACTCTTGAAAGCTTATATCCCCAAAAACTTGATGGTCTCTAAGGTGCTACTGGACTTGAATCTAGCTAATCTTTTTGTGTTCAAAGTTGTGTCTCATTGTTGAGAGCCAGCATGGTGTAGTGGTTAAAAGCGGTGGCTTGGAACGACTCCTTCACATGAGCGGCAGACGCTAATCTGGTGAACCGGGTTGGTTTCCCCACTCCTCCACATGCAGCCAGCTGAGTGACCTTGGGCTAGTCACGGTTCTCTCTGAACTCTCCCAGTCCCACCTACCTCACAGGGTGTCTGTTGTGGGGCAGGGAAGGGAAAGTGATTGTAAGCCGGTTTGATTCTTCCTTCAGTGGTAGAGAAAGTCGAAATATAAAAACCAACTCTTCTTCTGCTTCTGCTGCTGCTGCTGCTGGCCTGAGGAGATGTCCTCAGATGAGGAATAGATGGAGGCAGAAAGCAGGCTGGGAAGAGAAAAGCAGCAGCAGTCTGCAGAGCAGCCACAAGTAGGAGCAGCCAAAAGCTGAAGAGACCTCATCTTATCCCCAGCCTTCTGGCTCAGGGGATTCAGTTGTGCCTGAGGCCAAGGCACAGCCAGTGCCACCTCTGGCTGGGTCAAACTGGTCACCAAAGCCTCTGGAATGCCAACGTCAATGACTCAGAGTGGCAATGCAAGACCAAAGGTGCAGCAAGAGGCTAATGAACCAGCGTAGAACACTAGCCATCAGTGACAATGAAGACTGATGTGCTCCACCTGGTTTGCTTAGTGAGCAACATCTGGCCAGCTACCTGAACAAGATTTAAGCAGGAAGCAAAACAAGCTTTGTGTGGGAGCAACTAGTCACAACTGCACTGTGTACTTCTTGATCCCTCGAACTTCTCTGGACTGCCGTTACCCTGACCTCAGAACCGGACCTGACCCTCAATTTAGATCGCCCCTCTGATACTGAGGCTTAGGAATTGGATTGGAATAAAATGGTGCCTGACCTTGGACTGGTTTTCTGATGACAGTCTCTGCCTCTGGCCCTTGTCTCAGCTGGCATCCCAGACACTCATAAGGGCAGAAGCTTTGGATATACCTGTTACAACTTCCATTTGAAAATTAGCAAAGACTTATGGGATATGCAAACTCCAGAATGCCAAAGGTGGGGGAGAAGGAAGCCATCCCAATGAATGGTTGTATTATCGTCTCTAACAGACACAACATGTAGCAAGTATTTATGTTCTGCATCCCATCAAAAACCAGGAATGTAGTAAGTGTACCATTTTGGCCCCATCTGAGTAAGTGCACAGAATAGGTTTCATGAAGTGGTACACGAGCAAGTAGCACATTAGAACTGCACTTTCATTTCCAGTCCCACTGTTGCCTTTACTTTTGCAAATTTACAAGAAGGAAGAAACGCAAAAGGTCTTTTAAATTCTCAAACACCACATAATTTCTCTGGGAATTACATGCCACTTGCTGTTTGTACTATAATAATTCAGCGCGACTCGTTTTGCTGAAAGCCTAAGAAAAAGTAACTTTGGAACATATTAGGAAGTGAAAAGAAATGGAAAGCCTTCGTGACGCTAAACGGCATCACACAGCTGGGGCTGAACAACACTGTCAATTATGTGTGCTTGCATTTGAGTAGAGAGGAAGACCGTGATTGCGGCACCTCCCACAATATCCACTCCCGTCTCCAATCTAAATCTCAACTTTTGCTGGTTTCATATGGGTCACTATGTTAAGAAGGTGGGTTGACAGTCAATACTGGGGCAAGTGGCTAATGTCTCTCAGACACCTAAGTACCATGTCTCTTGTTTAGGGTTGCCAACCTCTAGGTGGTAGCTGGAGATCTCCTGCTATTACAACTGATCTCCAGGCAACAGATATCAGTTCCCCTGGAGAAAATGGCTGCTTGGGAGGGTGGACTGTTATGACATTACACCCCTTTGAAGTCCCTCCCCTCCCTGAACCCCACCCTCCTCAGGCTTCTTCAGCTTCTCAGAGCTAGATAAAAGTCTAAAGTGCATTTTTTCATGCTCACATAGGGTTGCCAACCTCCAGGTGGTGGCTGGAGATCTCCCGCTATTACAACTGATCTTCAGGCAACAGAGTTCAGTTCCCCAGGAGAAAATGGCCAGATATAACTGAAATTGATCTCTCATGTTTCTTATAACAAGTCTATTTCCTATATGTCCTATTTGAAGCTTGTCTCTTTAAATCAGCGATCAGAGTTGTAAACCCCAGCTGCTCTCCACACAGGTGATAATGATTCAGTTATATCTGTAGGTTTAAATGACCCTTACTACAACCTCCAGTTACTATTGAAGACAGGCAATCCGCCCGATAGTCCTCCTTGGCAATTCGCCCAATTAATCAGTCCTCATCGCTGGACTGGGTAAGTGACTTTGCGCATCTTATGCTTTGATTTAATGCATTAGAATATTATAGGCTAATGCCATAGCCTAAACATAGACAAAAGACAACACCAAAGATTTTTTAAATTTATTACAGAAAATTATTCAGTTGGCAGAAATAATCTTTGCACAGTCAAGCCGACATACCGCAGAACAATAATTAATCAAGAGCTGATGAAGCCACTGAAACGTGTTCTCACCGGTTACATGTCCGTTCCTCCACCCCCGACTCATTAGATCTGACCATACTAGACGGCTCCATAGCACCCGCTAGAACCTACGTGACAATTTCCCTTCGGGTCTTTCCTCTGGTTTCTCCGAGGCTGTGCGGCCACCGTGCTCCACTCTAGAGTCGGGGTCTAATGAACTATGCAGGTTTTTGTTGAAAAATTACACCACCTATGAACTGTCAGTAGCACCTATGTGCATGTCGTTATATTTGGGAAGCCAACAATTATATTTCTGACCTTGTACTTTAAAATCAGTTTGTAATTGTCTTATGTCATGCTGCTATATGAACCATTGAGAAGTTATCAATGTTAATATATTATATAGATTCTTGTTTGCTAATTCCAGTTGAAGTATATATCCCAGGTGGATTTTTGATACTGTATATTCACAGACTATCTGGTAGACAATGTTGAGTTCAATTAAATATTGCTTTTTGCATTTGATTTATTTTCCTTTATTATAAATTGTTAACAACTGCACAGTTTCTCGTTATTCTAACTATTCTCTGAACCCACGTGCTGCTTACTACCTGGATGTTGGCAACCCTAACACAGAAGCTCAGCAAAGTTGGGGCCCCTTTTTCTAAAAAACTAGAAAGAACTGCTGGAATTAGGAAATCAATATGGAAGCTACACCCTAGGGGAGGATGAAAAGAAGTAAGGGAGATGTAAGCCTGAAGATTTGCTAGGCTCATTCTTGTAAAGAATGAACCATGTTTATCCATTATATCTCAATAGAACCCTCAAGTACTTTTCTCCCCCATTATATTGCCCACATCAGCAGACCACTCATTTTACCTGCTATTCAAACTAATCTTAGCTGATTCATAACGCATGAATCGGCTCTAACATTCAAGGTTATAACACGTACAATTGCATTTGTTCATGCACAGGGGACAAAAATACATGATTTATATAACAGGATGTGTATCTTCACAAGGTTTTAGATTTCACATTTCAGCCTGCATAATGTGGCAATCCTGTGCATAATTAAGCCATTCAAATCCTTTTGAAGTCAAGGAGATGTATCCAGTCCAGCTGTAGGCAGGATGGCTATCAAAGGCTTTACAATAAATAAACTGTGGACTTCAAAAATGCCGCAGCACAATACCATCTCCGTTCTAAAACCTGAAATTAGAAGCTACATTTAGAGCTTGGGAAAGATTCCCCTGCTTTAATTTTATCTTAAGTATTTATAGTTCAGAGAAGTAAAAATAAGCATGTACCCGCTGCTAGGCACGACACCTTAATTTTGCTATACCATAAAATTTGATGGCCCTTGTACATTTCTAAAGTAAAAGCTATAACGCTGTTCCCCAGGATTAAGTGGTTTAAAAGGGTTTAGTCTAAACATCATATCTCAGCCTTAAAAGATAAGTGCATGCAATTAACCCATTCAGTGACCTATGACTGGAACATCTAACAAAAAGGTTCCCTTATGGCTTCCTACCACCATCTCTCAATTCCTTTCAGGTGGCTACATTAAAGCAGCCTGAGACCCAGAGTTCATCAAACGAACAAGTACTGACTCAAGAAGTTAACAGTGCTGGTTGCCACAGATGTTCAATTCTTCCTATAGCAATTGATGTAAAAGCTTTCCTGGAGCCAGAGGCTTGCAAAACCTTACAACAACACTGTTGGTTGTTAGCCTGAGAGTGTGTGACTTGCCCACAGTGTTGCCAGGCATGGGCTGGCACGCAGTGAGAGACTGGGGAGGCAGAGACACAGGGGGTGGCCATAAGCAATGGCATGATGTCATTTTTGGGAAAACCCAGAAGTGACATCATGCCTGTCTAGAATATCTGAAAATTCTATGGTAAAACCACACAGTTCCTATTGATTCCTAGAGAGGACTGACCCACTTCCAGGTTTCCCCCAGAAAAGACATCATGCTGTCGTCCCTGAAGAATCTGAAGAAGTGACCTGAAGAAGTGAGCTGTGACTCACGAAAGCTCATACCCTGCCAGAAATATTGTTAGTCTTTAAGGTACTACGCCCATGTAGACTGGCCTCAATATGTAGCAGGGCCTCTTCAGGCATTGCCCCAAAGCGTTGGAAAGCCTTCTGAAAATAAACCCACCCGATTTCATCGCTCTGAAACCACTCTGCTCAGGGCTTAGAGTTGCCAACTCCAAGATGGGAATTTCCCGGAGTTTGAGGGGCACACCCAGGGGAGAGCAAGGTTTGGGGAGAAGAGGGACATCAGAAGAGGGACAATGTCATAGGGTTGGGCCAAAATGTGCTAGATGTATTTTGCTGTTTTTTTTTTTTTTAAATTAATGTATTACATTTGATTGTATTTTAATACAGTGGATGGCACTGGGTGTTATACTACGTACAACTTACACCGTTTGAGGGAGGGGGTTAGGCTTTCAATAATATTTGCTTCTGCCAGACTTTTAAAGAACCAGATTAAGAGCCAGAATGGTGTACTGGTTTAGAATTTCAGGCTGACGCTGGAAATTGTGTGTGTGCGCCCGCACGCACTCCATCAAACCACATCTGACTTATGGCAACCCCGTAGGGTTTTCAAGGCAAGAGATGTTCGGAGGTGGTTTGCCACTGCCTGCCTCCACGTGGGCTAAGAGAGTGACTGGCCCAAGATCACCCAGCTGGCTTCAGGTGGAGGAGTGGGGAATCGAACCAGGTTCTCCAGATTAGAGTCTGCTGCTCTTAACCACTCCACCATGCTGGCTCTCAGATGCTGGGAAGACCTGTGTTCAAATCCTTACCCAATTAGTGAGTGACCTTGGGCTACTCACACTCTCTCAAGCTAACCGACTTTCACAAGTTGTTGCTGTGAGGGTACAACAGGAGAAAACAAGCATATATTTTGCCTGGAGCTGCTTGGAAGGGCAGTGGAGCCAAAATGTGGTAGATGTATTTTGCTGTGCTTCTTAAAAATTAATGTATTACATTTGAATGTGTTTTTAACCATAAAACATGGATGACCCTTGTATTTTATACTACTTACAACTTATACCATTTTATTACTTAATGATGTTGCAGGCCAGTTCAGCACCCCCCCCGCCCCGCCCGGTGGAGACCAAGGAGCACAGTCTGTATTTTAAAACAAATAAAACACTTTTTATAGACCTTTGCTATATAGCTCAAGCTCAGCAAATTCTTTGGTACTCAGAGCCACTATTTTGAGCTGCACGCTCCATGCTAATTCACCATAAATACAGTGTTGGCTGCTGTACCTCTGGACTAGGAATAAATCTTGATGTAAAAGAGGAGATATTAAGTCGTTGTTCTCCCCCCCCCTTGCTTCCTGTATCAGTTAAAGTTTGATGGAAAACAGCAGGGCTAAAGATTTGCATTAGCTCACATAAAGCCTAGTTGCTAGTTCTGCTGTGTATTAATTAGATTATGAGGGCTTTTCAAATGGCTGAAGAGCTGGAATGATTGGTATACTGTGTCTTAGACAAGAGACTTAATTGTAAAATTGCACACTATTTATTGACTCTCCCAGATCCTGCCATACAATTATTTGTCTAGCAAAACCTCCTGTACTGGTTGCAATCTGAAGGACCTTGCACAATAATGTCAGGTCACTACTGAAAGATTACAAGTAGAAGTAGTAGAAGAAGAAGAGTTGGTTTTTATACCCCAATTTTCTCTACCTTTAAGGAGACTTAAAGAGCCTTACAGTCGCCTTCCCTTCCCCTCCCCACAATAGACATCCTTGTAAGGTAGGTGGAGCTGAGAGAGTTCTGAAAGAGCTGTGACTAGCCCAAGATCACTCAGCAGGCTTCATGTGGAGGAGTGGGAAACCAACCTGGTTCACCAGATCAGAGGCTGCCGCTCATGTTGAGGAGCGGGGAATCGAACCCGGTTCTCTAGATTAGAGTCCGCCACTCTTAACCACTACACCTCGCTGGCTCTCACCCACAGAAACATTCACAATACCTGCTGCAGACAGATAGAACAGGACATTTGAACACAAATGCACCGGGAACTGTTTATCACTTTGAGTCTTAAATCAAACTACACTCCAAATCTCGGGTTAGGGTTAGGGTTGCTCAACCTCCAGGTACTAGCTGGAGATCTCCTGCTATTACAACTGATCTCCAGCCGATAGAGATCAGTCCACCTGGAGAAAATGGCCACTTTGGCAATTGGACTCTATGGTGTCAAAGTCCCTCCCGTCCCCAAATCCCACCCTCCTCAGGCTCCGCCCCAAAAACATCCCACCGGTGGCGAAGAGGGACCTGGCAACCCTTTGCAAGGTCCACCAATTTGGACTGGAGTTATAATATTGGGGGGTTAACTTCAAATGCCCCCACCCCCAGAACTGCTACTGGGGAGGACTGCATGTTGGCTGTATGTTTCCCCAAACAGAGCCAGTAACAGTACATGCATTTTGTCCTGTGCCCCCAAACACACACACCCGTTTGCAGTATTTGGGCATTCTGGGGTCCCAGTCTCTGCCCTCAGTAGGATTGCCATCTCTGGGCTGGGAACCTCCTGGAGATCTGGGGGCAGAGCCTGGGAGGACAAAGTCTGGGGAGGGGAGAGACCTCAGTGAGGTATAATGCCATAGGGTCTGTCCTCCAAAGCAACTATTTTCTCCAGGGGAACATCTCCAGAGAGCCCACAGACAGGGCCTAGAGGTCTAGGTCCTCCCCTGATGCTGCCTCCTAGCACTGGGATTCAGAGGTCTGTGTGCGGAAGTTCCCTTTAGTCACCATGGGCATACTGAACTGGATAATGTCACCCAAGTGTAAGAAGTGGAGGTTTTTCATTTGGCTACGACAAGTAGGGTGGCAGGGGGGTGGGTTGTTGTTGGGGAGGCAATTGTCTTGGGTGTACTTCCCAAAGTTCTTTTTTTTTAAATAATTTTTTTTATTTTTTTTCAAATTCATTCATATTCAATTACATTTGCCCATTAACCAATTATATAATATAACAACATTTTCTTATCATATCTAATATACGTTTCTTTAACTTCCCCTCTCCCCTCCTCTGTCTCTTTATTGTCATTATTACTCTCTTTGTATTTATTGTCTAATTCTTTATAACAAATCACCCATATCTACTTCAACAAGTCTGAATTAGAACAAAATATATCCCTTAATATCACAATTAAATTCATTCATACAGTATTTTGTCCATGCCTCCCATTCTGTCACAAATTCAATTTCTTCTTTTTGATTTATTAATGCTGTAAGTTTTGCCATTTCAGCTAGTTCCATCATTTTTTCTATCCGCTCAGTCTTATTTGGTGTCTCAGTCATTTTCCATCTCTTAGCATATACCAACCTAGCGGCTGTGGTGGCATACATCAAAAACAATCTCTAAGTCACTATGGTATCCGGTATTATACTTAATAGCATCATCTCCGGTGTTTTGGGGATACTTCCCAAAGTTCTGACCACAGAGTTCCTGATGATTCCCAGAGCTACCCAGGAGTGACAGCGGTAGTTCACAGTCAGGAACTCTTTGGTCAAAACTTCTTTTAAGTGCCTGCAAGATCTAAAGTCTGAACAGTGAACCAAGTAGTCGAGGAGGCAGTGTGGCCAAGTGGGCAGCTGAAGACAGAAAGCATGATTCTGTCAAGAGCCATGGGAAAAGGCTGAGGTTCAGCGGCAGCTCAGAGCACATGCTTTGCACGCAGAAATTCCTAGGTCCAGTCTCCAGCATCTCAGGTAGCTGGTCTCCGGAAAGACCTTGGACAGCCACCGCCAGCCACAGTAGACAATTATGGTTTGACTCAGGTCGATTCCACACAGAGGTTTTGTTCCAGTTTAGTATCCACACAACACACTGTCCCCTAAAAATCCATTTTCCGAGTTTTCATGTTTTGCTCTGATCTTTCCCAAAGCCGGGTCGATAGGAAGTTTTTGGAAACATCACAGTCCAAGAGAGTTTGCATGTCACATGGATGGGAAGGTGCACATTTTTGGCCACATTGGTGCCATTTTTCTTGCCTTAGCCTTCCTCAGCTGCCATTCCTATCCTTCGTACCACTGGAGAGCTTTTTTGGACTTAACCCCCCCCCCAATAATTCCTAGACCATTATAGCATTATAGTGATCCATTGCCTTGCTGTACCAGTTCCTCTAAATTCTCTGCTTTCATTTTTAAAAAGTAACTCCCTGCCCCAATGTGTTGCAGAGAAACACTTTTCCTCTTATATCGCCACAATAAAAAGGGATGGCTTACTTTTAAAAAATAGATGAAAGCTACAAATTTAGAGGAACCAGTGGATCATGATAATGGCTTATAATAATTAACACTATACAGCAATTACCATATTTTTTAGAAAGCATGGTGAGGAAAAATGCAGGGAAAATGGCAGATGATGGAGGAAAGTGCACACTAAACTTCAATGCAGATGCTCTGCTTCCTGTACAAATGCCTCTGCATTCAACGCAGTAGAGACAACCCCTGGCAGCAAGGAGGACCAGGTATTTATGTCTACAAGTTTATTAATGAAAGATTCTTTTGAATATGTTGGATGTTCCTCAAGTCAGCAGCCAAAGCTAAACACTTCTTTTATGTCTAGGTAGATGTCCAGGGTAAGGGAGATGTCTCATCATCTCATCTGTGTACCTGTGTAAAATTCTGTGTACAAAACTGCCATGTGAGAAATAGCCTGACCTTTCCAATCATCTTTATGTTGATAAAATAAGATCTCTACATCCATTCTTCTCCTAGTGAGCTTCAATTCCCCATGCGCTGATTTAAAGAAAATTCTGCACAAGAGAAAGGCATTTCCCCCCTCCCCAGGGACCTTTAAAGATAGAAAAATGTTTGCTCCTCTCTTTTTACCTCCCAGGAAAATGTAACCACTTTGTTGTCCGTGACACTTATAAATATTTGCAAGAGACATCCAACCCGTAAAATAGTGCACAGAAGCCTTGGTGTTTTTTGTTTTTTTTAAGATATTTTATTAACATTTTCAAGAAAAAACAAACCAATTATATACACATACATTCACACAGTTTGCACTCCTTCGGGGAGTCTATTTCATCTTACATTTCAAACATCTTATACATTGTTCTTATATTCTACATTTTAGATAATAAATTCCTTCTATACTATATAGTATTTTTTATAAGCTGATCCTTATATCTAACAATCTATCCTTTCCATTTAACATAATCAAAATAACATTCCCATTTCTTTTGGGATTCTTCAGTCATCTTCTCTTTCATCAAGCTGGTCAGTCTGGCCATCACCGCAAATTCATCGATCTTTTGTTGCCACTTTTCCAAATCTGGAATATCCTCCTGTTTCCAAGATGCTGCCAGTACTAGTCTAGCCGCTGTTGTCAGATAGCCAAATATTTCTCTATGGTTTCTGTCCAAGTTATCTGGCTCAATTCCTAGCAACATAGTTTCTGGGTTCAAAGGAAATTTGATTCTTAAAACTTCCTGCATTTCTTGATGAATTTGTATCCGAAATTTCTTAACTTTCTTGCATGTCCACCACAAATGAAAATATGTTCCATCTTTGTCTTTACATTTCCAGCACCGGCAGTCATATGATTCATTCATTATTTTAATGTCCATTGGTGTGATGTACCATTCAAAAAATTGTTTGTACCAGTTCTCACGTAGATTATTACTGGCCGTTAATTTAATTGACTTGGTCCAAAGTCTTTCCCATTGCTGCAATGTTATCTCCTTTTTAAAATTTTCCATCCATTTTATTATACATGTCTTGACTTGTTCTTGTTCTGTTTCAGATTTAAGTAAAAGTTTATAAATTTTCCCCAAAATATGATCCGTATCTTTACTAATTAAATCTTCAAACTCATTGTTCTTTCTTATCTTCCTCTGTTGAAAACAATCTTGTCGCATTTTCATAATCATTTGATTATAGGTCAGCCAGCCAATATTTCGATTCTTCTTACTCTCATTCCACGGTTTTATTTCTTCTTGCTCATTTAACATATCTTGATATCTTACCATATCTACATTTTTCTTGTCTCTCCCTTGGTTAAATATGTATCTGTAGGGGACATTATCCGTGGAGGTACCGGGCTTAATCTGTTTTTGTTTCTAAACCATGTCTTCATCAATCCATCTTTAAGGGCATGTTTCTCTCCAAAAATTTCTGAATTCTTTGCTTTCCATAAGTAATAGTGAAATCCCTTATTCCATGTGCCCTTTTCAATATTCAAGTTTGTTTGATCTGGGTTCTTTATCCACTCCTCAATCCATGATAATCCTGCCGCTTGGTAATAAAGCTTAATATTTGGTAGGGCATGTCTTTTCGTCTTGCATAATTCTGAGGTTAATTCTTGGTTTCTTTCCCACCCAGACAAATTTATTGATTTGTCTCTGCCACTCCCTCAACATCTTATCCTCGATTTGTGTTGGGCGCATTTGAAAGAGAAATATCAGTCTTGGTAGTAAGTTCATCTTTATTACTACGATTCTCCCCAAACACGATAAGTTGAGTTTTGCCCATCTTTTTAAATCTTGCTGTATTGTTGACCATATTTTTGGGTAATTGTCTCTTAGCAAGGTATGATTTTTCCCAGTAATGTATATTCCTAGGTATCTAACCGGTTCTTCTGTAATCTTACATGCTGTTAGGATCTGTATATTCTGTTTTTCCAAGTTGTCCAGATTCTCTAAAACGATCTTTGTTTTATTTTTGTTTATTCTATATCCTGATACTCGACCTTATTTCTCTATTTCCTCCATAAGATGTTCTATTGACTCTGCAGGGTTCTCCAATGTTAAGACCATTTAGTTTTTATTCCTCTCCATCAACTTTCAGTCCACCAATTTTCTCATCTTGTCTTATTCTGGTTGCTAATACTTCCTTGGGTTTTAATGACTTCTTGGTCAAGATTAGAAGCCGTCTGCTACAGATGCTTTCTTTTGAACTGCGCTGACACAAGGTGAATGCAAACAGCAAGTAACCAATTTTAAGACCTCTGCTGAGATATATTCTTTGACAATTGACAGAAGGACTGCAAAATTAGCATTGCGGTAAAACCTTTATTTGTGGAAGATGCCTTTTTGCCAACGTGAGTGTCTGTACAAAAGGATTAACCTATTGACAATGACTTTCAAAATCTAAACTCATTGAATAACAAGTACTGAATATGTTTACCTTCCTAACACCCACAATTCACAATGAAGCAGACTTTCCTGAAAAGGTCAAAAAGCACGAAGAGCTGAATCTCAATGGAAAAACATCCAAAAACGCCGAGCCGAACAGAGCATTTTAATTCAATAGTTGAAGCCGTGGGACTAAATGAACTGTAACTCTCCAGACTGATAGAGCCGTTTATAAAGAAAATAACTTGGAGAAGGGGATAAAACTGGAGAAGTTTTTACAAAAAGCACCAACCACATATTAAAAATGAAAAGAAGGCAAGTTGTTAATTGCCCAGCTCCCCGTTCATGGTGACCTGAAGGGCTACATCTGCATAATCCAATCTTTTTAAAAAAAATATTTCGCCATAACTGAAAGCCATTTACATAAAATGTGTATGAATGTAGTAGATGGCAGGTCATTGGCTATGGGGCTGACCCAGAATTTTCAAGGTAAGCAACTGGCCTCTCCGGGGAATTGCAAGAAATTCTGGGAGGGAGGAGACAAGAAGTCTTTACTGAGTCCTTCAAACTCGGGGCCAATTGTCATCCTCAGATATGCATATACAGAGGGTTGCTGACCTCTAGGGTTGCCAGGTCCCTCTTCGCCACCGGTGGGAGGTTTTTGGGGTGGAGTCTGAGGAGGGTGGGATTTGGGGAGGGGAGGGACTTCAATGCCGTAGAGTCCAACTGCCAAAGTGGCCATTTTCTCCAGGGGAACTGATCTCTATCAGCTGGATATCAATTGTAATAGCAGGAGATCTCCAGCTAGTACCTGGAGGTTGGCAACCCTAGTTATATATAGCTGATCAGGGTGGTAGAATTTCCATCACAAGGTTTTCAGGCACCACAGAAGTGGAGAATCGGCTGAGTGGGCTGCTGTACAATGCATACTAAAGAGCACACGAATGGAACCTAATGACATAATTTAATGAAAAAGGCACAGGCAGAGAGTGGCAACACTAAATGGTGCATTGTGATAATCACTGTATTCTTTTCAAGAGACACTTCAGCAAAAGCGGCTGGTAATCTTGTTCCTTTTAATTGCCTAAGGGTGTTTCCCCCCCTTTTTAAAAAGTGAAGCATGTGGTGTTGATTAGCAACCTTTACATGCACTCGGCAATTGCAAAGGAAATTTACAACATATTCCAAAGGAGAGTTACACCCTTCTGAGTCCACTAACTTCAATGGTCTTAGAAGGGTGCAACTATGCTTAAGATTGTACTATTTGCACATATAACTTGGCATCTGCAAGGTAGATACTTTATTCAGGACCTGTCCAAAAAGCTCCAAAAGTCCAAAAAGCCCCAGTTGTTTTTAATCTGGCATTCAAAAATAGACAGAGGAAAACAAGACATTCACACAGAAACTAAGATTTAAAATGACCAAGAATTATGACATAAATGTGCTTTCATTTCCGATGACCCTGCTAAATCAGGTTAGTGAAAAATACTTTGGTACTTTTGGCACTGAGCCCTAACTCCTTGGCTGTGAGCTTTCAGAGCATAATGTAGGGCTCGGACTTTAGGACCAATTCCTATCCAGTCATTGCTGGTATAACACTCATCCCTCTGCATGAGTCTGGGCAAGATTCAAGGCACAGATGGAGAATGGACTCTTCACAATGGAACAGAAAGCCTGTCGCAGGTCACAACAACAGAGCTTGAAAGAGATGGTTCCTGTGATTTGCAGATCTCTCAATTCCACATGCCCCATTAGCAATCCAGCCCCGTGGAAAACGTTGCTAAAAATCAACTGCACAATTGCAGCCATATGAACAGCCATATGAAGCTAGAATAATGTTTCTGAAAGTCAGAGGAAAGGCTCCCATGGACAGCTGCTAATACCCCCAAAAACCTGTTCCTTAACACACCCTGTTTCCGACAAGGAGTGCTCAAACCTGCAAGTTCAACTCGCAACTTGTTCCCCAGTGATGACCAAGCACCCAATTAATCAACTATTTGCGAACTGTTTGCATCTATTTGCAGGAACATGCTACTTGCCGCCATCAGAAGCCGATTCCCACCTGATGAGGGATCACTTGGAATCAGCTTCTGCTCCTGGGAAATTTTGCTCAGTACCCAGTGAAGTCTTTTTGCGGGGGAGGGGAGAATCAGGAACTGCCACTCATCTGGAGGTTGGGGGATCAGCTGAAACACAGCTCGGAAATTGCTGCATCTCAGGCTGGCTAATCAAATTTGCTGCCAAATCTGCTGCATCTCAGGCTTGCTGAGATGCAGCAGATTTGGCAGCAAATTTGATCAGCTGATCAGAAACCCAGCTGATTCCCCTCTCCCCATACTGTAGTGTCAGCTTCAGCTCCAGAAAAGAGACAATCTTTATCCTCTTCCTTTTGCAGTAGGCAATCAGAAGCTAAGCACTTTTCCACCTTCACTGCATAGTGATTTTTCGGGGATGGATGAATCAGAAGCCCATTCTCAGTGGATCCCCCATCAGCAGGGTTGCCAACCTCCAAGTACTAACTGGAGATCTCCTGCTATTACAAATGATCTCCAGCCGATAGAGATCAGTTCACCTAGAGAAAATGTCCGCCTTTGGCCTCTAGGGCATTGAAGTCCCTCCCCTCTCCCCACCCTTCTCAGGCTCTGCCCGAAAAACCTCCCAGTGGTGAAGAGGGACCTGGCAACCCTACCCATCAGCTGTGAGTCAGCTTCTGATTCCCCCCCCCCCATGCCTCCCCAACAGAACAAGGTTAGGATACAGGGAAGGGCTGCTTCCTGCTACCTTGGAGCTCTTTCTGAGCAAAAGAAAGGCTTTTTTAAAACGAGGCTTGGATTTCTCCCCCCCCCTTCTTTTAGATTGCTCCGTTTTTTGTTTTTGTTCTTAAAATGCTTCTTTATGCTGGAGTTGGGTTTGGGGGGAAGGAAATGTTCTCTTGCGAGGTAAGCCAATTACAGAGCAGCATTTAAAGGGGTGGGATTTGATTTGAACTTGGGAGGCTGCTTTTCTGTATTCATGCTTCCATTAGCACATAGTTTCATCCCTGATCATTCCAGCCAATGCAAACAGTTTTCCCCAACCTGGGTTACTTTGATCCTGGCCGAAACAGGGAATAAAGGAGGCTACAGCAACCATGCGTAAATGACCGATGTTATCGGGCGAAAACGCATGGTTGCTTTAACATCAAAAACACTTAGCAGGCACCAAAAAAGGTGTCAGCAGGTGCCATGGCGCCCATGGGTGCCATGCTGGGGACCTCTGATGTAGACTGTTGGGGTCCCATGTTATGGCAACTGATGATAGTTCAAAAATTGTGTATGTCCTGCCAGGTTTTCTATGGAAGAAGGAGATGAAAAGGAAGATATGATCTGCCATTTATCTCCCCTCTGTTCTTCCATGTTTTCCATACTGACTTGAACCCTATTGGGTTTTCTGTTGGCAAAAAAGGGAGCAGAGGTTCCTCTTTGACCCCTAAAATGTCTATGCTAGGGATCACAGACCTGCAAACACAAATGCCATTGCTATGATGGCTGTAGTAAAGAGTGGAATTCAATGACAAAGAATTAAACAAGCTGGCAGCTCTATCGGATTTGGATTTAGGAATCCCCACACATTCCTTGTGGGAAGCTTCATGCCAAAACCATGAAGCAACCCAATCCAACAGTCCTTCTCTAGCTCCATTATGCACACTGCATCCACCGTTCTTTATTTTTTGTTCCTTCACATCAAGTTCCCCCCTCCCATAAAATGTACACATTTGACAACCTTATCTATGCATCAGTAAATCAGCATATACATATATATGCAATAAATCAGGCATGCCGTGAACTCTGACCCAAACATCATTTCCAGCCCAGGTCATCCTGTTTTACTCTTGCAAGGGGACATCCCAATTGGGTACCCTCGACAGTTGTCAGGGTTCGCACCCAGCTGTTTTGCACCTGTGCAGTCCCTGCTTATTGTAAGGGCCAGGCTGCTGCAGCTTCAGTTGCTGCAGTTCCAGTTGTTAACCTCTGAACTGCCTGCCAGTCGCCTTTAATTTTTATCACTACACTTCCCTGCTTCTAGTCATAAGAAAACTTAGATGCCCTTGAACAAGATTCAAGCTCAGTAGCACCATAAAGGCCAACAAGATTTCCAGGGGACAACCTTCCGAAACTCAAAGCTCTCTTCGTGAGTTGCCCTTCTTCTGCATGTTTTTTTTCTTTTACAAAATATGTATCCAAACACAAATAAATATGCAAAAGCAACAGCAAAAAGGGTAGAATGCACAGTGTGGTGAATCACCTATAAATATTGAAGAAGAAGAAGAAGAAGAAGAAGAAGAAGAAGAAGAAGAAGAAGAGTTGGTTTTTATATGCCGACTTTCTTTACCACTTAAGGAAGATGCAAACTGGCTTACGAAATCACCTTCCCTTCCTCTCCACAACAAACACCCTGTGAGGTAGGTGGGGCTGAGAGAGCTGTGACTAGCCCAAGGTCACCCAGCTGGCTTCATGTGTAGGAGTGGGGAAACAAATCCAGTTCACCAGATTAGTGTCCGCCGCTCATGTGGAGGAGTGGGGAATCAAACCCGGTTCTCCAGATTAGAGTCCACAGCTCCAAACCACCGCTCTTAACCACTACACCATTCCTTAAAGGAAACCATTCTGGGTACATGTGTATATTTACCAGATGACATGATATATTAGAATATACCGATAACATAATTTTTTAAAAAAAACATAGTTGGTGACTTAAGTAGTAATTAAAGCATTTCACAGCTTGGAAGGAATTTTAATTTTTAACAGATGGCTGAATATTGTATTGAGACCCTCCTTATCCCCCCCCCCCAAAAAAAAGTCAATCAAAAAAACAACAAAACAAACAGCCCTGATGCTATAACTATATGTCTTTCCTAGCAATTAAAGTCAACATATATTTATTATGGAAATTAAGCAGCTGGGACATATTTTATTATTTGAAAGGATCTGGATGTTATTTACCTTAATGGTTCTTTTCGCTTAATTGTAGTTTGTGTGCCATTGTTTCCTCTTTTTAAAAAACAGTGTTTTAACACATATCAGAGGATAGTTATTCTAATAGTCTAACATCTAAAGTTAATCTAACATTTCTAACATTGGTATTTAATACTAGTTTCTGCCAAAGTGAACTTTGACTCACAATAGCTTTTATCCTGGAAAATCGTATTGGTCTTTATGGTGCTACTGGACTCCAATTTTGTTCTGATACAATAGACTAACACAGCTACTCACCTGAAACTATCTAACATTTCTGTTTCAACTCAAGCAAAAAACAGAGCAGGATCCTTCTTAAGATGAATCTTATAGCCAATGTCTTGACCAGAGCCCAAGATGTGCAAACCTCCTTAGGGGAAAAAAAATTGCAATCCAAACTTTAATTTTGTATGGAATTATTTGCATAGTTAAGCAAAGCAATGCACTTTTGCTTAGCGTGCTCAGTGCAATATATTTATTTATTTACAGCTTTTGCCAGAAGATAGTAAACAATTACAATCATAAAAAGGATTTTAAAAGGGTAGGTATCAAATCTAAAAGTATCTCCATAGCTTAACAGAAATATATTAAAATGATAAAATAGTTGTGATAAAAAACGTTATACTAAAATTTACCTAAGAGTTAATTGTGACCAATATTGACATTACCATTAGTGATCTCTCTCAAACAGACCTTAATAGCTTAGAGTGCTCAACAAAGGGCTACATTGTTTGTTCACATGGGGACATCTTTTTGGTACAAAGTTAGTGTTGGGGGGGGGGAAATGAAATGTAAGGCCCTCTAAAAGTCCACTCGTTTATCGCCTTCGTTTTTTTGAAAGCTACTGTTCCATCCCCTAAAGGCAGATGCATACATTTCTAACCCAAATATAATATTTTATTATTTATTTCCTAATAAATAATAATAATTGTCAAGAACATTTCTCCACCGGGGACGGCCATGGAACTTTTCTACACACACACAAACAGTCCATGGTACTGTGGGGGAAGCTGAAAATACGGCGAGTACCATATTACATGTTATTTGTGTTTACCACTAAGCCAAGCAGGCGGAAAGTTTGAGAGGAACTGCAAAATTCACAGTAGAAAAGAGCAAGAGTCCAGTAGCACCTTGAAGACAAACAAAATCTCTGGCAGGCTTTCGTGAGCCACAGCTCACTCCTTCAGATACACGCTTACCCATTGGGTGAAAACGCATGGTCGCTTTCGGTAAAAGGTAAAGGTCCCCTCTGCAAGTACCGGGTCATTCCTGACCCATGGGGTGACGTCACACATTTACTAGGCAGACTTTGTTTTACGGGGTGGTTTGCCAGTGCCTTCCCCAGTCGTCTTCCCTTTACCCCCAGCAAGCTAGGTACTCATTTTACTCATGGAAGGCTGAGTCAACCTTGAGCTGGCTACCTGAACCCGACTTCCATCGGGCTCGAACTCAGGTCATGAGCAGAGCTTGGACTGCAGTACTGCAGCTTACCACTCTGCGCCATGGGGCTCTGTATGGTTGCTTTAGCCTCCTTTATTCCCTGTTTCAGCCAAGATTCAGCCAGGATCGAACGCATGCGTTTCGCTGAACATTCGATCCTGGCTGAATCCTGGCTGAAACAGGGAATAAAGTAGGCTAAAGCGACCGTGCGGTTTTGCCCATCGTGATCTATCTGCACACCAATGTCTTTGCTTATAAACTAGCATATCATATCACCCAAATCATATAGCAAATTTGTACCTGGTCTTTCTTCCAGGGATTTCAGAGTGGCACGTAGGGTTCTCCTTTCCCAATTTTATCCTCAAAAAACCCTTTGAGGTAGATTAGCTGAAAGAGCTATCAGTCCTAAATTCACCAAGCAGGCTTTATGGCATAGTGGATATCTGAACTTGGGTCTCCCAGATCAAGTAGCCACTATATTGCACTGGTTCCAATTTGATTACTGCCAGGCCCTGACCTGGATGGCCCAGGCTAGCCTGATCTTGTCAGATCCTGGGAGCTAAGCAGGGTTGGCCCTGGTTAGTATTTTGATGGGAGACCACCAAAGAAGTCCAGAATCTCTGCACACAGAGATAGACAATGGCAAGACACCTCTGAACGTCTCTTGCCTTGTAAACCATCCAGGGTTACCATAGGTCAGCTGCGATTTGACTGCATTTTCTACCACCACTGCAGCTCACTGTAATGGTTTTTTTTGAAGCTACTTAGCCTGGAGATAAAACACTCCGCAAAGGAACACATATGCCAAACAGCCATTACCACTACTACATGGACTACAATCTGGAGAACCGGGTTTGATTCCCCACTTCTCCATATGAGCAGTGGATGGACACTAATCTGGTGAACCGGGTTGGTTTCTCCACTCCTCCACATGAAGCCAGCTGGGTGACGATGGGCTAGTCACAGCTCTCTTAGAGCTCTCTCAGCCCCACCTACCTCACAGGGTGTCTGTTGTGGAGACAGGAAGGGAAGGTGATTGTAAGCCAGTTTGATTCTTCCTTAAGTGGTAGAGAAAGTCGAAATATAAAAGCCAACTCTTCATCATCATCATCATCCTGGGGATTTTCCACAAATACAAAGGCAGTTCATTCCTGAAGGGTGGGGGTAGATAGGGGATAGCGCCGCCGCATCGCCTCCTGAGCGGCTTCTCAGCCATAACATACATTAATTAAATGGCTTAAAACTGAAAGTCTGTAAAACTCCTCCATGGAGTGTCATGGGGCTATGCCAGTTATTTTCCTGGTGTAGCTCTGTTGAAGTGTAAAGGGGCGTTCCCAGGCCAAAAGGGGTTTGGAAGCTGCCTATAGTCAGCTCTGCCCCTGGGAATGCCCCAGGAATGCCCCCTCCCCACCAGCGCAGGCACTCGCTTTCAGGAACACAGCAGTGCTGGCGCCCGAGGCCAGCATTGCTGTGCCATTCCCGGGGGCCGGTATAAGTGCCCCCCACACTAGCATCTGTGCCACTTATCAAGGCACAAAGCAGCACGGATGCCGACACAGGGTCACACCGGTTCCTATGGTGCTTTGCCTCCCCCCTTTCAGGATTGCACAGTTAAGATTGCCCTTAACAGACCTAGTTCAAGACACCTATGGGGATAATATCTGGGAAACAAAGACAGAGAAAAATCAGATGTTCATAAAAGCAGGCTTTATTACACATTGAGGCCTGCCATTCCTGCACCAGAGAACTATTTTAAAAAAGCCCCTGAGACACTCCACAAAGAACATAATGTCCCCAAAGAAGGATAATATTTAAATAACATGCTAAAACTAATGAAAGGGCACCCCAGTAGGTAATAAAAGAATTATAATTCCTCTTAAGAGGAACAATGTTTAGATAACAGCAAACCATTTTCAGATGAGAGCCATAATTGTAAGAGTCCAGTAGCATGCCTACTGTTCTGACTCCAGGCACTTCAGCAAGAAGTGTTCATCTGAGCAATGCCTTCTCATGGTGCCACCCTGAAAACACATAAAATCAGCAACTGACTTTTCACACGCGTTCTCTGTCATGGCTCCGTTTGTAGAGTATCTGCTTGGTATGCAGTGGGTCCCAGGTTCAATCCCCAGCATCTCCAGTTAAAGGGACTAGGCAAGTAGGTGATGTGAAAGACCTCATCCTGAGACCCTGGAGAGCCACTGCTGGTTTGAGTAGACAATACTGACTTTGATGGACCAAGGGTCTGATTCAGTATAAGGCAGCTTCACGTGGGACTCCCGCATTATGGAACAGCCTGCCTAAGGATGCCCCCCATGATTTTATTGCCAGCATGGTGTAGTGTTTAGGAGTGGTGGACTCCACGTGAGCAGCAAACTCTAATCTAGTGAACTGGGTTGGTTTCCCCACTCCTACACATGAGGCTAGCTGGGTGACCTTGGCCTTGATAGAGTTTTCTCCAAGCTCTCAGTCCCACCTTCCTCACAAAGTGTCTGTTGTGGGGAGAGGAAGGGAAGGAGATTGTAAGACGGTTTGAGTCTCCTTAATAGGTAGAGAATATTGGCATATAAAAACCAACTCTTCTTCTTTTGCAAAATATGCAAAACAGAAATTGTTCAGGAAGGGAGTTCTTATAAAGGGAGCAGACCTGCAGTATAAGGTATCAACTCCAGAGGTGACTTCTGTGAAGGGCAAACTTTTCCTACATTGATTATTTTGTTGCCTTAGAGAACAATTCTACAATCCCAGCCCCACTGCATTATTTTGATAAAGAATGTTTGCTGTTAGATTGAATCGTTCTATATGTGGGAGGAAAGTGCCGCCAACTCGCAGCTGACTTATGGCAACCCAGTAGGGTTTTCAAGGCAAGAAACTAACAGAGGTTGTTTGCCATTGCTTTCCTCTGCATTATGACCCTGGCATTCCTTGGTGGTCTCCCATCCAAATACAAACCAGGGCTGACTCTGCTTTGCTTCTGAGATCTTACAAGATCAGGCTAGTCTAGACCTTCCAGGTCAGGGCAATCGTTCTATATAAACTTTACCTACATTCATTATTTTGTGGCCTTAAACTGCTTTTGCTTGCTTGTGTTGTTTCCCCAATTTTTCAATCCTAGCCCAAATGCATTACCGGTATCTTGTTTTATTAATAATCTTTGTTGTTAGATTGAATTCTTTTATCATATTTTTATTCCACTCACCAATTGACTGAACAGTTTCCCTCATTCCTGTAATGTGCTCAGCCCTACAGCATTATTCTGTTCTACTAGGAATCTTTACCCACAAGTACTCCCTGGGGTGGGGAGAATGCCTGTAGAGTTTAAGATCAGTTAGGGTTGCCAGCCTCCAAGTTGGAGGGGATGTGGCTCAGTGGTAGAGCATCTGCTTGGCATGCAGAAGGTCCCAGGTTCAATCCCTGGCATCTCTAGTTAAAGGGACTAGCCAGGTAGGTCATGTGAAAAACCTCTACCATGAGACCCTGGAGAGCCGCTACCAGTCTGAGTAGACAATACTGACTTTGATGGACCAAGGGTCTGCTTCAGTATAAGGCAACTTCATGTGTGTTCATGTGACCTGGAGATTTCCTGAAATTCCAACTGATTTCCAGACACCAGAGATCAGTTCCCCTGGAGAAATGGCAGCTTCAGAGGGCAAACTCTATGATAGACCATAGATTGTAGGAAAAAACCCTCCCCAAATTCCCCCTCCACAGGCCCCTCCCTTAAATCTCCAAAATTGTAATCCTAGTTATCAAGCCAGTGAGGGGGCGTGGCTCAGTGGTAGAGCATCTGCTTGGCATGCAGAAGGTTCCAGGTTTAATCCCTGGCATCTCCAGTTAAAGGGAATAGGCAAGTAGGTGATGTGAAAGACCTCTACCTGGGACCGTGAAGAGCTGCTGCCGGTCTGAGTAGACAATACTGACTTTGATGGACCAAGGGTCTGATTCAGTATAAGGCAGCTTCATGTGTTCATATATCTTGCAATGGACTGTGTTCTGATAAAGGTCATCTATATCAGTGCCTTTTGCATGTCTGTACCTTTTTTTTTGGGGGGGAAGGGGGAACAATTTGATCCTAGGGTGACTGCGAGGAAAGCAAAATGTAAACAAAAGATGAATTGTTTGGGGTCTAACTACATAATGCATGCAGATCTGTGTAAAAGAGCCCCTCTCTTTTTTAAAAAATAAGCCCCCTTTTAAAAAGAAGAAGAGCAGCTTTGAGAAGAAGAAATTTAGTGCAGAGAAATGGTGCAGGTTTCTGATTAACACCTTTCCTACATGCTAAATTCCTCCTCTCAATGTTTAAAAAAACCTCTTCATCTCTATTATGTCAGTGTGATGTGCATTTAGCCACTCTGTCCCCCCGCCCAAACACACACGCACAAAGCTTTGGCTTTACTTTCTTCCTTTTAATTCTATATCCCCGTCTTGCTTTAGCAAAGACTTTGCTGGAACATGATAGGTCTTATTGATGAGAGAGACTATATGAAAGTATATTTTCCGGAAAAGTTTGAAAAAGCCTTAATCACAGCTTCCTTCACAAAAAAAGGAAAGGAAAAAAGCAAGGAAGATTGAAAACGAGCTTAGGTTGCAAACCAAAAACTGTTCAAAACATGATGCCTGTGCTTAAACAAGCATATTCTCATAGGGACTAACCTACTTTAGGAACAAGCACACAAGTAAAATTCTGTAGCCACCCTCTTACAGCTGTGCTTTCCTATCCCTATTGTGGCCTTTTCTTTTCCTATTCAGAGGCAGGGGGTAGCAGCAGGTCATATCTAGCAGCAAAAGAGGGCAACGGCCTTAAAAAGGGATGCTTACTGCACAGTCTAGAGCACTGGTTCCCAACCAGGGGTCCGTGGACCCCCAGGGGTCCGCGAGAACTAAATTAAGGTCCGCGAAACAAAGTTATAAACCCATAATAAATTAATATTTTCAGTTAAAAGTTCTCTATTATAAAATATATATATTCAGATATTATTCTAAGTTTAATGTTTAACTAACAGTTATGATTAAAGTTTATTTTCAAATTCTCGGAATTTTTATTTTGAACCTTGGGGTCCCTGCACCGAACAAAAAAGTCCTAGTGGTCCCTGGTCAAAAAAAGGTTGGGAACCACTGGTCTAGAGGAAACAATACAAAAAGATTATCCATTCCCTATATTTCTGGTAGGGTAGAAGCTTTCATGAGTCTCAGCTCAGCTGTGACTCACAAAAGCTCCTACTCTTCCCAATAATGTTTTTAGTCTTTAAGGTGCTACTGGTAGGGTTGCCAGGTCCCTCTTCACCCCCAGCAGGAGTTTTTTTGGATGGAGCCTGAGGAGGGCAGGGTTTGGGGAGGTGAGGGACTTCAATGCCATAGAGTTCAATTGCCAAAGCTGCCATGTTCTCCAGGTGAACTGATCTCTATCGGCTGGAGATCCATTGTAATAGCAGGAGATCTCCAGCTAGTACCTGGAGGTTGGCAACCCTAGCTACTGGACACTTGCTCTTTTCAACTGCTACAGGCAGACTCCACGGCTACCCATCATGATTATTCTCTATATGCTGAGAGAACTGTGCACAGCTCTCAAGATTAGAGAAGATGTGTTCTTGATGCTGCTTTCTGACAAGAGTGACTAAAGCTGAGCCAAAACACAAGCCTGACTCTTGCAGGCCTCGTTTGGGGTCCTTGAAAGCTGCCCTTCCTCTGTTCATTCTTCAGTGGTCCCTTAAAAAATGCAGAAAGTTTCCTAACAGTGCCAGAGTGGAGTAGGGGGGACGGGACGGGACTGAATCCCTGCATTGCCCAGATAGTGTGAAGAAAGGTCTCTATTTTCCAACGTAGCAACAAAAAGCTGCTATTAATGTCTTACCTAGCCCTGCCTACTTTCTAAAAGCACTTGGCGGACACCCGGAAAGGTGTCGGTGCCATGGTGCCCACACGTACCACATTGGGGACCCCTGCAATAGCGTATGCTGAGTAGGGACAGCTGTAGCCCTTGGCCCTTTTGTCGTCTGCAACTGGTATCAGATTTCACCACCTTTTTTGTTACTGCACCAATCTCTCACAAAGGCTGTCCCTGCAAAAGTGGTGAACTGGAAACACTGGAACATGTCCTGCTTATGTGCCGTTACTATAAGGAGGACAGGGAGAAGATTCTTGGCCCTCTTTTGGGAAAGATTACTGGTTATCCTGAATCTGTTAGATCCTTAAGAACGTCCTTCTTAAGGATGAATTTTCTCAGGTAACAAAGTTGGTGGCCAAATTTTGTAGAATAGGATTTAATTTTCAGAAATCGAAACAGAAATGAAAAGTTGTTAATGGGATTGATTGTTTAAATTTATATTGTTGACCAGTTTTTAACCATTTTAAAGAGAGCAATATTTTTGTATAGTGTTTTAACCAAAATGTATGTAAAAATTACGTTTGGTCTAAGGACCATAATAAATCTACTACTACCCTGACATTGTCCTATGCAGCCCAGAAAAGTAGGAAGCGTTGTCAACCCAGGGATTTTAACCTGTTTTCTGGTGCCCTCACATGAGAGGGCTTCTATCTCCATGTTGCCACAGGCTCAGTTGGGTAACTGTTCTATTTTGTATGGTGCTGAACTCCAGCCTCACTTCCTCTGTGGCTGTGGAGCTCATGAAAAGCCACAGAAGAAGAAAGCCAACTTTGAGCATTCGTTTCACGAGAGGTGTTTTGTCTCTACGCATACCAGCTCGGCAATGCTTCAGCTCAGTCCAAATTATGATCAAGGAGAGACTTGAAAGAGCTGAGCTACCGGCTGATACAAGCTCTTGGAAGATCTCTGCTCCTTTGCAATGCAATTAGGAAGGTAACTTAATCAGGGAAGGGCCTCAGCTCAGCGGGCAGAGTTCATTATTTCTACACCTGAGGTCCCAGGTTCTATCCCTGGCATCCTTGGTTAAAAAGGAGGGCAGGAAAAACACCTCTGCTTCAGACTTCAAGAGCCACCGTCAACCGGCGGCAGCAAGACTGGCAGAGACAGGGGACTGTTCATCTGACTTGGTAAATATGTACGGTAAGCAATGAAAATTTTACAAGAGGCCGCCTGGAAGCCAATTTTCGGTTAGAACATATAAAGCCATGCAGCAAAACATACTTACAGACAGAAACTGAGCACGGCCCCAAAGGGTTTGTTTTTAAAGGTACGTTTAAGACTGTGGTCTGTATAAATGCGAATGTTTAAAACCAGTTTATGATTCTCAGTTTCTGACTGACCCGAGGAATAGTGCACATTACAAGAAATCATAGAAGAGACACAGGTTGTGGATTTCCCACCTTTTATTTGTAAATTTCAAGTGTGCAGAGGCCTAACCTGGAGGAAAGCGGGGGTTCATCCAACCGATCCAAAATGGGTTTCCTTATCAAAACTACCCTCTGGAGATTGAACCTGCAACTTTCTGCATGCCAAGCAGATGCTTTACCACTGAGCCACAGCTCCTCCCCAAGCAATATGTGACAGAAACACACACACATATGAATCTGCCTTCTACTGACTCAGATCATTGGTCCATCAAGGATAGTATTGTCTCCTCAAACTGGCAGCAGCTCTCCAAGGTCTCAGGCTGAGGTCTTTCTCAACACACACTGCCTGATCCTTCTAACTGGAGATTGAACCTGTGATCTTCTGCATGCAAAAGAGAGGCTCTTCCTTTGAGCCGCAGCCCCTTCCCATTCTTCATAGACTAGCAGAAAGGAAGGAGCTGTGTGAGAGGTTGGAGGCAGACACTACAGCTGAGAAACCTCTGCCCCACATGACCATTAGTCATACCTCCAGGGAATTAGGTGTGGGGAGCAGCCACCACAGCACATCTCAAGCCACAGGTAATTTCATATGGGCAGAGGGTTTCCTTGAGGTACATGAGTCCTAAGTCCCTTACAGCCTTAAAGATCATCCTCAGACCTTTGAACTGGGCGTTGAAATAAATCCATATGCAGAGAAGCTGATAGATTACAATTGTTATGGCAGGACTGTTTCACAAACTGCATTTAGAACCAACTAAAGAGCAGTGGCTCAGTGGCTACAGGGAGGGGTTCAAGGTTCTACTACTGAGCACTGATGAAGGGGATCAAGAGGGATCAAGAGGCTGTGGCTCAGCAGTAGAGCATCTGCTTGGCATGCAGAAGGCCCCAGGTTCAATCCCTGGCAACTCCAGTTAAAGGAGTTAAAGACCTTGGCCTGGGACCCTGGAGTCCCTGTGATGGCCTGAGTAGACAATACTAACTTTGATGGACCAAGAGTCGGATTCAGTATAAGGCAGCTTCATGTGTTCATGTGTTCAAGAGGGGGCACTTTGGCTGTCATTGCGGCATCGTGCAGGCACACAGCTACTGAAGGGCTAGCAAAACCACCGGGTGCTGCTATTCATTTGGCAACTGCCCACCTGCATGTTGCCACAGCCACAGAGCCACATCCAGACATATATCTAATATATGGAGACATTTTCTGCACTTCTGCAAGTTGGGTGGCTGAACTTCCCAGGAATACTACCAATGAGATTCATCTCCCTGCATCCCACTGCAAATTATCTGTAGAGTTGTGCATTCATGATACATACCTCTTCAAGTACAAAGAACAGGCTGGAGCAGAAGTATAAATCATGCGATTATTTTTTGATTGCTTTATCTAATCTTCCATCCATATATTAGCTCCATTGAAAAACAGAGACATATTTCCCTTTTCATTGCCTTAACTAAATCTTAGCTTTATGCAAATATACATCTGCTCTTTAAAACAATGCTGGATAAATAATCCACATTTACTATGAAACAACAAAAGATCCAAGGGTATTGGGACATAATTTTGGCTTTAAATTATTGGCTCCAAGCAGCAGCATCAAGGTCTACTGGTGATTAATTTTACTACTGTTCTGTTAACAGTTAACATCTTTTTTCAGAGCATGGGGCCCATAAGAAGAGTCAAAGCATATTATGCGCATGGCAAATATATGAATGTCACTCTGGTTCTAACTATAGACAGCCTTAGTAGATGTACTGTATCTATCAAAAGGATACTCAGAAAGAAAGATAGGAAAAGGAAAGTTGAATGAGATCCAGCATGCACACCAATTGTGCATGAACATGCACGTCTATGTTCAGTGGGAACTTCTGAAGAACAAACTATGATACAGTAGACATGATTTCTGAAATCGTTAGATACAGTAGTAATGATTTCTGAAATCATGTCCCTAAATAATTTAAATCCTATCAAAATGTTCATTGGCTGAAATTGTGGAATGGCTCAATCAATGGTCCAAGGCCATGAATATATAGCCAGAGAGCATATACAGTCCAGTGCTCCGCCAACTGCACTGGCTCCAGCTGGAGTATCGGATCAGGTTCAAGGTGCTGGTATGGACCTTTAAAGCCTTACAAAGCCTGGGGCCTTCGTATCTTTGGGAGCATCTCTTCTGGTATACCCCCCAAAGATCTTGACGGTCATCTGATCATAATTTACTGGTGGTCCCTGGCCCTAAGAGTGTGCGTCTGTCCTCGACAAGAGCCAGGGCCTTTTTGGCCCTGGCTCCGGCCTGGTGGAGTGCTCTGTCTGGTGACATCAGGGCCCTGTGGGAACTCTTTTTCTGCAGGGCCTGCAAGACAGAGCTATTTATTTCACCAGGCCTATAGTTGAGGGCAGCCGCGGGTATCATCTTTGCAGGCCTCCCTACTCTACCCCCCTTCCTTTCTATGTTATGTTGTATGTCAACTGGGGGGGAGGCAATCTGCCACTTGTCTTGGCCAATATGAGTGTAATTTGGTGCCATCTTGAATTTCAAGTCTTGAGTTCTGAGTTCAAGGGTTATTTTAATTGGGATTTTACTGTTTTAAAACTTAGAACGGATTGTTAATTTTATTGTTTACTATTATCAATGTATTTTAAATGTTGTTACCCGCCCTGAGACTGGCCATGGCAGGGGAGAGCGGGCTATGAGTCACCAAACAGACAAACAAACAAACGGCTTTGTATGTTTCATTCATTCATTCATTCATTTGTTAACCTTTAATAGGCATTGTTAAAAAGACATCTCATACAGATTCTCACAATCAAAATCAAATCACACCAACCCAAGATAAACAGTTGGCCTCAGAAATATACACATATATAAAATACAAATAAATATAGAATATATAAAATATACCACATTATAGAAATTAAACAAAGGTTAAAATGATCTGCCTATCCAGCTGGACAGTAATATAATAAACAATAATAGTCATAATCATTGACCATTCACTAAATAAAGCCACAATCACAACCACAACTTGCTTTGTATGTAATACCCAATACTTTAAATTGAGCCCGGAAACTGATGGGGAGCCAGGGGAGTGACTGTAGAATGGGAGTAATAGGCATGCTCCATCTAGCTCCCAATAATAGCCAAGCCGCAGCTCAAGTCTATGTTAACTTTAGATTTGCCTCGAACAACATTCAGATCCTAGTTAGGGCATAAGTCCATGATGGATTGCAAAAGATTTTTTTTTTTTTTATCTGCCAAGATTCTCCATAGTGGCTGCTCAGAAGAGATGAGAGCTTAATCTTATATGTGAGAAGCTGAAGCACTGCTATATTGCATTTTCTTTATTATATCCATTAGATTCGGAGATGGAGATGTCAAGAAATGCAAAGGACGAGGTGGGATCTTAAAGAGGCATAAATAGTCTCTGGGTGTCCAGTTCTGGGAAAATTTGGAGTGAGCAAATCATAAGATAATTTACCTTAGCAACATAGATTATTTTGGGATTAAAAAGAGCTGGAATTCCCCCCTCCCCCAGATATCGTCCATCCTGTTCCTCCCCTGTCCATCACTGGATGTAGAGTACGTATGGATGAGTCCCTGAGGGCAGAGGCAGTTGGAGATCTACCCATATTGGTTCTATCTGCTTTAAGCATCTAGTTATACAACAACAGACATCAAAGGAAAGTAAACTATCTCAAGGCAATTCAAAGAAAATAATAACTTGGAAGGCGCTGGAGAGAATAAATTATTTCAGGCTTTGTTTGACTGCTTGGTCCTCCACCTGTCTGTTCTCCCAGCAGGAAAAAGAATCTCTTATATTAACTGAAGGATATTTCTTCTGAAACTTAAAACCATTTTAGTTCTTCTGATTTTCCTAACTGGACGACAGAGTTCATTCTCAGTCTCCCTGGCAAGGAGTTTCTATTATGAATGCCAACAATTGCTTATTTTTTAAAAATGCATCACACACAACACTTTTTTGTGGACTGTTCTACTACCTTTTAACCTCCTCTCTCATCAATATATCTAATTCTCAACATGGCCAAATTTGTGGATACTTAAATCCAGAGACTGGAGCTGTGAAAAAACAAGATAGATCTTTCTGCAAACCTAAATCCTCTTTTAAAAATACATTGGGGTAAAAAACACACACTACCCATACTAGAGAAGCAGTACCTGTAGCTTTAAGAAATAAATGCCCTCAGCTGCCCTTGCATGGCAACCACACTACTTGCATGACTCACCCAGGTTTCGCTGCTTGCTACAGTTTAACAGCAGCCACTGTATGAAAGCTAGTTTGGTGCAGTGGTTAGAGTTTTGGATCAGGATCTCGGAGATCCTGTTTCGAATCACTACTGCAACGGAAGCTCACTGGGTGACCTTCAGCCAATCGCCGTCTCTCAGCCTAACCTACCTCATAGGGTTGCTGTGAGGATAACGTGGAGGACCGGAAAATGGTGCCAGCTGCTTTGCGTCCCCATTGTGGAGAAAGACATGGTATAAATGAATTAAAAGAAAAACGCAGCTGAAAATGAGGGCAGATAAAGGCAGGCTGGTTGGCTGGAGGGAGGGAAGCAGAAAAATATGCAGGGGAAAGTGAGGATATGGGGGTTGCCAGGAGAAGGGAAAGAGGAAATATTTTAGGGGAGGAGATACATGGGGAAATGAGATGCCCCCAAGCCCTTGTGGGTTCCCTACCATGCAGCTGGGCATGGCCTGGCAGCTGGCACTGTGCAACTAAGATCGCCTACCTCCAGGTACTAGCTGGAGATCTCCTGCTATTACAACTGATCTCCAGCCGATAGAGATCAGTTCACCTGGAGAAAATGGCCTCTTTGGCAACTGGCCTCTATGGCATTGAAGTCCCTCCCCTCCCCAAACCCCAACCCTCCTCAGGCTCTACCCCAAAAACCTCCTGCTGGTCTCGAAGAGGAACCAGGCAAGCCTATGTGCAACTGGGCCATAGTTTTCCCAGGGACAGGCTGGCATGAGAAGGGAACGAGGAAATAGTGTGTGTGGGGGAGATACAAGGGAAAGTGAGGTGCTTTCCACAAGTCCTTGTGGGTTCCCCACCACAGAACTGGGCCAGGCTCAGCCCGCACTATGCAACTTGGAGAGAGTTTTCCTGAAGAGAGGCTGCCAGGAGGAGGGAAGGAGGAGGGTTGCCAAGTCCCCCCTCTTTTCCGGCGGGAGGTTTCTTTGGGCTTTTTTGGGCGGAGATGAGGCAAAGATGGCGTATGCGTGTGGCTGCGCCGACACAATCGCATCACTTCCGGTTTACACCCGGCAACAGAGATCATTTCAGCTGGAGAAAATGACCCCTTTGGAAGGTGGACTCTATGGCATTACACCCTGCTGAAGTCCCTCCCCTCCCCAAGCTCCTCCCTCCTCAAGCTCCTCCCCCAAATTCTCCAGGTATTTCCCAACCCAGAGCTGGCAACCCTAACTCGGCCGGAGGCCGCGGTTTCGGCGACCCCCTGGACAGCTGCGCCATGGGTCTCGGCTTTTGGGGCCTCGCTTCCTGCCCCGCCACCTCCCTCCTTCTCCCCAAGCCCAGCTGGCCCGGTAGTGCGAGGGACTGCTGGCTCGCCAGCAAGTTCCCCTGCGGTGCGTGTAAGGGTCGTGGGGGGGGGGGAGCCAGGAGACGTTGGGTGAGTCCCGCGTCTCGGGACATGGTGCTTCCGGGTGTAAACCAGAAGTGATATGGCCCGGTGGGCAGGTGCATGTGCAAGCATTGCCCGCCAACACTCAGCTGGTCGGCAGGCAGCCAGGTGGATTGGCGGGGGTTTGCCCGCCCGCCACCACCTGACACTTGGCAACCCTAGGAAGGAGGGAAAGCTGAAGTTGGGGCGGGGGGGCAGATAAAGTTGGTTTTCTGGTGGGTGGGAGGAAGAGATGGGAGCAGGAAAAGGGGAGAGGCAATGAGGATTTTCAGGGAAGGAGAGAGGGAACAGTGGGAGAGGGGGAAATGAGATTCCACACCACACACAAATCCTTGCAAGTCCTTATAAAGTCCATGCTTCTCCAGAAGTTTAAGCAATGTAGAAGGGTGCTATCCAACTACAAAATGGGTGATTCGTTTTAATGGAGAGGGGGAGAAAGCAGGAGACTTCAAGGCATGAATTAAAAATATTTTTATGTATCTTTCACTTTTCCAAATATTGGTCAAAGTGGCTTACAAGTATGCATAAGACAAACTTACTGAAAAACAATAGGACTCTCTTTAGAAAAAACTCATGCCAGCAGGTATGCAAAGAGTGATAACGAGGGTGGTAAAAGCAACAATTTCTTCTGCTGGAATTTAACACCTGTCTTAAGTCTCTTATCATATGCATAAGGGTTCCCCCCCACTTTCCAGGAGTACCTTGTGATTAATTAGGCATCCCCAGTGAATCACGGAGCTTCTGAGTCCCTCCCCCTGAAATCGCAGCCTTGGTGCACTTTACTTGGAGGGGGCGGGGTCAGCTCTTAAAGGAACTACCTGTGCTTTTGTTGGGTATTTCTCCCAACCTTTCTTCAACAGCTCCCTCTCACCTGGAGATCAGTTGTAATAGCAGGAGAGCTCCAGCCATCACCTAGACGTTGGCAACCCTAGTATGCAGACACAATAGCCTTTTTTTCAGGTGGAAGCAGGGAGATTCAGAGGTATGAAAGCGACAAGTTCAAAAGGAAACACCATTTCTCAGCCCTGAAACTTCAGGAACATTGGGTTTTATTCCATGTATATCTGTGAAGCCCTGACCTGGATAGCCCCGGCTAGCCAGATCTCATCAAATCTCAGAAGCTAAGCAGGATCGGCCCTGGCTAGTATTTGGATGGGAGACCTCCAAGGATTACACAGAGGCATGCAATGGCAAACCACCTCTGAACATCTCTTGCCTTCAAAACTCTATGGGGTCATCATCAGTCGGCTGTGACTTAACTGTGGTTCACCCAGGGCTCCCTGCAGGTCTCCCATCCAAGCAGGACAAGCCGCTGCCCTGATTGAGTAAAACCACAGCACAACAATTACGGCAAGCAGAGCATGCCCATAATGGCAGCTCTTCCCCTCTGAATAGGGTTGCCAGGTCCCTCTCTGCCACCACTGGGAGGTTTTTGGGGGTGGAGCCTGAGGAGGGCAGGGTTTGGGAGGGCAGGGACTTCAATGTCATAGAGTCGAATTGCCAAAGCACCCATTTTCTCCAGGTGAACTGATCTCTATCAGCTGGAGATCAGTTGTAATAGCAGGAGATCTCCAGCTACTTCCTGGAGTTTGGCAACCCTACCTCTGAAAGGCATCAGCGGGATGGAGGATACGTTAACCAAGCAGGGCTCAACATATACATAGATTCCAAAGCCACTTATTCGAACCGCAATCTACTATGGTATCTGGCACTAGCTTTGCGAGCTGCCCGTTTCCTGGCATAGCTTCAACAAAACCATGTGGTTCCCAGATCAGCACCATATCTAGGTCTCTCTTGCAAGCCTGTCTCCTCGGTCTTCTAAACATAAATCCTCCCTGAGATGGCAGTAGCAACAGGCCAATTGGAGCCCTGTGTGTCACATTAGAGGCATCAGGCACACCTCCTCTAAACAACATTTTGACATTTTAATTAAAAAACTGCCAAAGGGAAAAAAACCAAGAGAATTCACCCCTCCCGAAAAAGTCTCTTCAAGAGTGACTAAGCATTCAACAGCACGCCAATTAACCGCCTTGGAAATTGGATAAGACTCAGGAAATAGAATAATGGGGTGTTACACAGCTTGACTGCAGACGGTTTGCAGACTGGCAGTCCTTCCTGCCTCCCCAGTGTTTACACTGCGACATCAACCAGCGTCAATCAACCCAAGAATCGTGATAGGAAAGTCCTAAAGTACCCTAAAATTATTGCATGAAGGTCAAAACAAATGGCGATCTTCCCAACATCAGCAAATCAGTTAACGTGTGCCCCCCCCCCTTGAGGAAGGGGCTTAATACTTCCCTCCCAAAACTGATTTTCCCAATCGATACGCAATGGCAACGCTGAAAATGAAAAAGGACGGTCCCTTTCTTAATGCCAATTTCTTTGTTTCTTCCGTGGATGAGCATTAGTTTCTTGGGAAAACATATGGGGGGGGGGACCGCACTGTCTGCCCCCCTCCCTCCACAGCACAGCCGTGCTCTGAATCAGAATCCTCCATAGCAAATATTAGCTTAAAAAAAAGACTGGAAAGATCTGATGATCACCCACTGTAATGGGTGATACTGGACTTGAAAACAACTTGAAATCTAAGTAGCCAGAATGTGGAGAAATAAATACTCTCAACATTAAAGAGTTGCATTTACAGTGTGACGCTTAAGAATTTCATGCTACTTTCTGATGGTTTTAGAGCAGATAACTAGTGGCTAAAATGTGCTTCTATTTCCAAGTTCTTATATTATTTTAAAAAAATGGATCTGCCTCCTTACGATTTTGGGAAAGAGACCAAACTGAAGGAAATGATTGTATAAAGCAGCTGCTTTCTTTCCAAATTGCACTAGAAGCTGAATGCTAAACTGATCGAGGATAGGGAAGGCGACATTGTCTCCTGTTCCATGTAGATAGTCATTGTGTGTGTGAGAGAGAAAACAGTCCGGCACAGACTGCATTGGATTCCTTCATGGAATCAAGGTGAAATATTTTACAAAGCTCCTCGCTAAGTTTGGCATAAAATTTGCTACTCCATCCAGACACTGCTAGATGACCCTCACCTGTGTGGTGAGTTCAGCTGGGCGAGACCGATTGGACGGAGGTCACCTCTCAAGAGGGGATTTGAACCTGGGTTTCTGTGGGATTAATTGCAACCCAAGACTGGCTTGGAAAGAGAGCAGGGAATCTCTGAGGATTGAGGGTAGTCAGGTTTCTTCTACCCTTCCAATTCTGCACAGGGGCGGCCCAATCACTGCCCCTCTCACTCACTCCTGTTTGCTGTCCCCCCACCCCATTACAGAGAAAAGCCACAGATGAGACGGCACAGCAGTACCTGCCCTCCTCCCCACTGAAGTGAGGCGAAGCAGTACCCACCCTCACCACTAGGGTTGCCAGGTGGCTTCGAAATGGCGGGCAGTTGCCCACCAATCCATCGTCCAGCTCACATAGGGTTGCCAGGTCCTTCTTCGCAACCGGCAGGAGGTTTTTGGGGCGGAGCCTGAGGAGGGCGGGGTTTGGGGAGGGGAGGGACTTCAATGCCATAGAGTCCAGTTGCCAAAGTGGGCGTTTTCTCCAGGTGATCTCTATCGGCCGGAGATCAGTTGTTATAGTGGGAGATCTCCAGCTACTACCTGGAGGTTGGTAACCCTAAGCTCACAGCAAGAATCGGTGTGCGCGCGGCTGCAAGCAATGCAATCTCGTCACTTCCAGTTAACTTCCGGAAGGGCTGCAGCGCAAAGGGATGATTTACCACTCAAATGGGGGTTTGAGTGGTAAATTGTCTCATTGTGCTGTGGCACTACTGGAAATAAACCGAAAGTGACAGGATTGCATCGCTTGTGGCCATGTGCATGTGATTCCCGCCCCAAAATCTCCCGCTGGAGGAGAGGGTGGACCTGGCAACCCTACTCATCGCAGCAGGGCAGGAAGCAGCCCCCCACCCTGCCCCACCTTCCAGGATGGCTGTGAGGCGGCAAGGGAAGGAGAAACAGGGCCAGATTGTCGCGAGGAGCTTGGCGGATTAGTTATAGAGTCCTTACTACAGAATCCAGAAACAGCCAAGCTACAAAAAGCCAGTGATTGTTTATTTACAGTGCATAAAATCCAACTCACACACTCTCGATACTCCACCAACCATCTCCTGCGCTCTTGGTTACATTTCTCAGTACATTTATACACTTCAGGTTTACAGGAACCAATGAGCACACAGCTGACTCATTTGCTTAGTCATTGCACCCATTTCACCTTCTTGCATCAGCTCATGAGCAACACCTGCTCTATCCAACTCAATCCAGTTTCCCACAGTGCAATGTGTTCCTGACCTCACAGTTCCTGATATGCAATGGAGGGAGGGAATAAAAGAGCAGGCTCCCCATGACGACCCACTGTGGTCAGAGGGTGCCTCCCAAGCTGCTGCCTGCTGCGGCAGACCCGGATGCCAGGGAGATGGGTAGAGACACGGGAAGCAGATGGTGTCTCTCCACTACTGGCACCATAGGTGGTCACCTAGGGCTGCCTAGTAGATGGGACAATCCCAATTCTTGCATACATTCCAACTGTACCTGTATACCAGAGACAGTCTCTTTCTTCTTGGACCTGTTTCTGGTAAATCACTGTCCTATTAGGAGAAAAGCCCATTAAAAACAAACAAACCCTGAGTAGCTAGCCTTGTAATTCTTGAGGGTTGATCTCCTCCACAATCTCTGGAATTTAATTCTCCAAGGAAGGAGGGAATGAATGCATCTTATTCTGTGGGGGCATAAAAGGGGCACAACATCTCACCACCCCACCTCTGACCACCCCAGGAACCAGGTCAACTAATGCTCCTTCCTTATGGTTCCCTCCAAGTTTTCAAAGGCTGTGCGGCAGGCTGTGAATGCCCAACAGGACTCCCTGAACTCTCACGTCACACTGCAGAGCTGGGCTTGGTCTTCTCTCTTGCCCACATTTGACAGGATTGCATATATATATATACGGTAGAAACTGCAGTCAAGCCACAGCTTCTTTATACTGACCCCATAGTGTTTTCAAGGCAAGAGATGAGCATGGCTAGTTTCCTGTTGCCTGCCTGTGTGTAACAACCTCGGACTTCCTTGGTGGTCTCCCATCCAAATACTAGCCAGGGCTAACCCTATGTAGCTTCCAAGATTTTAGGAGACTGGGCTAGCCTGGGTCATACCAGTCAGGGATGTCTGTCTGTCTGTCTGTCTGTCTGTCTGTCTGTCTGTCTGTCTGTCTGTCTGTCTGTCTGTCTGTCTATCTATCTATCTATCTATCTATCTATCTATCTATCTATCTATCTATCTATCTATCTATCTATCTATCTATCTATCCAGATATAGATATGTATAGACAGATGTATAAAAGAACCATTCTCTCTCTCTCTCTCTCTCTCTCTCTCTCTCTCTCTCTCTCTCTCTCTGTGTGTGTGTGTGTGTGTGTGTGTGTGTACATATATATATGAACCATCACCTTCTTCACTCTATAATCCAAAGAAGGTAAAGGAAATGTAGAGGAAATGAACACAGACTACATCTAGCAGAGAAGAGATATCGGCAATGTGTCCTTTTAGGTAGTGGAGGAGGGGTCTTTTTGTTTGGCAACATTCCTTTGAATGCAAATGAGGGTGGTGCAAACATGTACCTACCTTCATCTCAGAATGATGGACATTAAGAATTCTGTAATTTTTCACTGGCATTTTTGTGTCTGGATGCTATTAGAATAATTTTTAACATCAAAATATAGGTATAAAACATCGTCTTCTGAAAACAACGTTCTTTAGGATGTGCATGCTAGAGATTAGGTACAGCGACATTCTCCCCCCCCCTTTTCTTGTCAAAACCAAAGCAATACTGGTTATCATTACTGGAATCTGCTTGCAAGGTGATGTTTAGGCTCCCTGACCCCTTGCCCCATGACTAGGGTTGCCAACACTGGGTTGGGACATACCTGGAGATTTTGGGAGTGGAGCCTGAGGAGGGCAGGGTTTGGGGAGGGGAGGGTCTTCAGTGGGGCACAGGGCTATCCTCCAAAGCAGTCATTTTCTTCAGGTGGACTGATCTCTGTCACCTGGAGATCAGATGCAATAGCGGGAGATCGCCAGCCACAACCTGGAGGTTGGCAACCCTAACCCTGACACGGAATGGGTGTGAAGTGAGAGGCGTATTTGACTACTGGAAGTCTCACTGTAAGCTAATTACATATGGTAATTTTGTCTGGAGGAAGACCTACTTGAAAGTGAATCCAATTTAACGGTGGGCAGATTGTTATAAGAAACATCTCATTGTGAACTCAGAAGTCTCTTAAAGTGCTAATTTTTCACTTCAATAACCAGATTGCGGCAGCTAGGATTTGAAAATAGCTTAATATTCACAGCGTATCACTAGCACTCAGAAAAAGGACGTAACTGAGTGGGGACTTTCTAAATTCCAGTTTTACGTGGGCTACTTAAAAAGATGGTGAGGAATTAGCACTCTGCGTTCTAGAAATTTCACATAGGTTGCATTTCATACTTAATAGGATTTATGCTAACGGTAAATATGTAGCCATGCTCTCCTCCTCGCCATCACATAAATCCAGAATTAGTTTTATTACGTTGGATTAACTTGGAAAAGACACACACACCCCGGACATTTGAAATTAATCCTATTTTAAATAAGATCCATTGCGACTCAGGAAAGTTCTCCAGGCCCCACTGCACTAGTGGAGAAGCCATTGGGAGCATGATGAGACCGAGAGACTTTGCTTCACCATGAATAACATTCTCTCTGCATTCCATTTTCTAGAGGCCCAGGTTGGCAGAGACACCCCCCCTCCCCATACATGCTGAGAAGGCCAGTGAGTCCAGGAGGGCCAGAGGCTAGGGTTGCCAACTCCAGGTGGTGGCTGGAAATCTTCTGCTATTACAACTGATCTCCAGGCGACAGAGGCGGGCTCTGTGGCATTATACCCCACTGAAATCCCCCCTCCCCAAATCCAGCCCTCCTCAGGCTCCACCCTCAAAATCTCCAGGTGTTTCCAAACCCAGAGCTGGCAACTCTACCATAGGCTTAAAGTCCAGGACGCTTCTGCAAAACACACACAACATCCAAACTCCAGGGACTACGTTTGTTGAGCTTCTTGGAATTCATGAATTCCACAGCACATACTGGTGGTATTTTCCAAAGACTTAGGCATTCGTCCTCCCTTCTGTTGCTTAGTAAAAGCTCAAAAAGATGAGCACTAGCAATGGAGTGGGAAATTTTATATTCTAGTTTTATATGGGCTATTTAAAAGGCTGTGAGGAATTAGCGCTCTAAAAGGTAAAGGTAGTCCCCTATGCAAGCACCGGGTCATTACTGACTCATGGGGTGACGTCACATCCCAACATTTACTAGGCAGACTATGTTTATGGGGTGGTTTGTCATTGCCTTCCCCAGTCGTCTTCCCTTTACCCCCAGCAAGCTGGGTTCCCATTTTACCAAACTTCAGAAGGATGGAAGGCTGAGTCAGTCTTGAGTCGGCTACCTGAAACTGACTTCTGTTGGGATCGAACTCAGGTCGTGAGCAGAGCTTTGACTGCAGTACTGCAGCTTACCAGTCTGTACCATGGGGCTCTCTACCCTAGGAAAGTCATGGCTAAGTCGACGAACGCCACATACAACAACTTTTATGCTAGAGAAAGCCAATTGATAAAGTCTTTGGCAGTGATCAATGGTACAAAAGCCTTTTCTGACCCTCTCCCCCGATTGGGATATATACTATGATTTTCAATTACCCAGTCCTGTAACGTGCGGCAGATATTTGCTATATAATTTGGCCTCTATGTCCAGTAGGCTTATAGGTCTGTACTTATGTGAGTCCATTTTGTCCCCTTCTTATGAGTGCTAGTGGTAGCAGTGAGGGCTGGACCAAAACTTTTATCATAAGCAAAACTTATTAATTGCCATTAATTTCTAGTTCAGGTGCTTGTTGATACATGAAAACCTGTGTCTGAAACACTCCCTTTCTGTGAATCCCACCCCTCACTATTAAAGTCAGAATGAAGCTACAGCATTCTGCCTGCCGGCCCTGCCATGATTTGTCTGTTTCATCAAAGGACAAAAATGGCTGTGCGGTCTTAAATTTTAAATAAATTATTCCTTTGGTGTTTTTTATATTTCCTCACTTACCTCGAGGGGTTTGTTTGTTAGTTTTTTTAGAATGACAGTACCACCATAAAAGGAATAATTAACCTTTTTATAATGCCAAACAATGTGTCTGTTTTGAGATTGGGTAGATACATCCCCCCTCTTTTTTTATTAATCCAACTACACATAAATACCCAAATAACCATTTCAGTGGGCCATTGCAAATACTTTGTGTTTCTCCCTTGAGGAAATACTTATTTGTCTGTGAGTTCAGTCTTTAACTTCCATTTATGATCCTCAAGACATATTAAATTAATTTTAATAGCACAATATTTTCATTTGTACTCCCAGGCAACACAAATTAAACTAATTTATTTAAGAGATAGAATTTATTGGGGGGGGGGGTTGCTAGCACAGGACGAGCACAAGGCCATTTGTTTACATATAATGTTTTCCCTTGGTTGTTCCTTCACACCGGCTTTGATTTGTTGCAAAAAACCTACAGACAATAGCAACAGCCGCACACAAAAATCCAGGATAAAAAGCCATAACAATTTCTTCAAATGTATTCAAGGTCTTTCACGTAAGGTGGGAATGTTATAGGAGGAAGGGTGAAGGGTGGAAAGGGGCCACATACATTCGAACCTATGCAGTACAGCATGCCAGCCAGCTGAAACCTTGGTGTTCAGTTTCAGGAACAGCAACCATTACATGAGCATTGTAATGTTGACTCTGGTCATTTATGCACAATTCTCCCATGACTGTCCCGGTTCTCCACAGGGGGGTCCGTCTCGCAACTTCCGTGGGTTTTCCAATCCCTGTTTTATCCCAAAAGCAAGTTTTGTTCCAAGCTTATCTATGTTACAGGAAGATGCATAGTCAAATTGCAGGTCGATCTTCCCACGCTCTGATATGCCCCTGTTCTCCAGCTCCTCCTCCAGCTCCAACTCCTCTAGCCAGCCTTCAGCCATCCCCTCCCCAATGCCTCAAGAAGCCATACCGGAGAGGGAGGTGACCACATAACCGCCTCCTTCTCTGGGTGCCTCCTCCCCCACCGCTGGTCTGATGGCATATCGATATGGCATTAAATCATCTCAAATATTAATCAAAATAGCAGAGAGAGGCAGTGGAGGCTAGTGTTAAGTCCGCGTGGGGAGGACACACGAGGTCGGAGACGGAGTTCAAACAGCAACCGCTTTATTGAAGTACAGGAACAGAACTGGGGAATTATGTAAACCGGCCCCGCTTATATGCCCCCTGGCTGCCTGCGGCCACTCCCCCCCGATCCGTGATAGGGGGGAACAACCCCTGGGTCACCAATGGCGTGTCCCGACTTAGGGCCAATGGGGCGCGCTGGCTGGGGCCAATGGCGCGAGCAGGGTCTAGGAGCCTTCATCAGGGACTCAAGCTCCTAGGTCTCCCCCTGCTTACTTGCCTAACTATTTACATACATAACAGCTAGGATTGTTTGCTCGCTCAACCCCCACCCTGTAGGTACCTCATCACCCAAATGCGGGGGGAGGGGGAGGCCAGCAAGTGCTCGATCCTAACCTCCGCTGCCTCTTTCTGCAATTTTGATTAGTGTTTTGGATGATTTAATGCTATATCAATATGCCATCAGACCAGCAGAAAAAAAAGTTGCCCAGAGAAGAATCCCCCCCATAGTGTCTAGGGCTGTTGGAAAAAAAAAATCGGTATAGTTCGGATTCGGCCGAATTCGGCCCGTCTGGATTTGGGATATGCCAAAGTCCGAACTCCCCCACTGTGCAATTCAGTGTGAATTCAAAGTTCGGGAAAAAAATTCGGCCGAATAAAGCCATTAAAAACACAACTGTGCCTTTCCGCGACTCCAGGGGGGCATTTTTGGGGGTAGAGGTCCCAAATTTCAGTGGAGCTTCAAAGGACCCTTCTCGCAAGACCCCCAAGTTTTGTAAAGATTGGGTCGGGGGGGCTGAGATATGGGCCCCGAAAGGGGTCCCCCCACCCTTAATGTGCATCTCTGAGCAGAGCTTGCCGCCCACGCACAAAGCTCCCAGCCCCGACAAACAGCTGAGAGCAAGGGCGGGGCAGGTGCTAAGAAGTTTGCAAAGCAACACAACTGCAAAGCAACACTGCAAAGCAACACAACTGCAAAGCAACACCTTTGCAAACATGCAAAGCAACACCTGACACCTGGGAGTTTGCAAACCATGGAAAGGGACAGAGGCAGCTAGCTATGCATAATGAGCAGGAGGGGATGGAATTTCCCCTTTTGCATGGGACTTGGGACCAGGCAAATGCATTCTTTAAGTCACCATTTGAAAACCAGTTTTGAGGAAGCATCAAAATAGACCTAACCGATCGTATGAATGAGGGAAAACCTGAGGACACACAACTGAAGCCCCCCCTCAAACCAGGGAGAGAGAGACTCGAGGGGGCACACACACCCCAGGCAGAACGGGCGAAAGCCCCCTTTGGCTTCCCCCCCCCACCCACAGAAACTGCTCCCTCCCCACACACACACACACACAGGAGAAAAATTATAGATTAAAGCCTCCAAAGGGGTCTTACTGTGGCTGTCTTCTGTTCCATCAGGAAGGGCTGGGAGGAGTGGGTAATCCAATATGATTCTATTTAAGCATGGGAGGTTTGCCTTGGATTTGCTGCTCTGGAGATGCATACAAGATCGGGTGATCCATTCATCCCAATAGGGAAAAGGGGAAAGCCCATATCTCGGGACCCCCTGACCCAATGTTTACAAAACTTGGAGGGTCTCTTAAGAAGGCTTGTCTGAAGCTATGCTGAATGTTTGGGGGCGGCACCCCCAAAAATGCACCCCCTGCAGCCACGGAAATGGAAAAGGGGGGAGGGAAAAGGGTGGAGCCCATATCTCGGGGGGCCCTGACCCAATGTTTACAAAACTTGGGGGGTCTTTTAAGAAGGCTCGTCTGAAGCTCCTCTGAAAGTTTGGGGTCTCTACCCCCAAAAATGCGCCCTCTGCAGCCACGGAAAGGAGCGAATGTGCACAAGCACCCCCCATGAGATTTCTTTCACTCTCTCTCTTTCCCCGGCCAGGCCGCACATCAGCTGATTCCTCCAGTACTCAATTCTGACTGATTGGCCAGAAGAAGACCCAGCTTGGCCACCGATTGGCCGGGGGAGGAGAATGCTGCTTACTGACGGTTATGCTGCTTACTGCTGCCCTGAATTGGCCGGATTTATTCGTGAACTCCCAAACTCGCTGAATTCGCCTCCCCCGTTTTCCCGCCATTTTTGAGTTCAGTTCGTCCCAAACTAAAAACTGCCGAATCAGGGGAAATTCGGCTGTTTTTCAGTTCGGGCCGAACCAAATCGACAGCCCTAATAGTCTCTTCTTCCATCTATTTCAAAAGTGTTGTGTTCACAGAAACACATATGAGCAGAGAATCTCCCTCCCCCCTTTTCCTTTTCTGAGTAGAGCTGCATTTCAAGGTGCAGGGACAGACACTTATGCGTTTTGGCTGGTAATTCTACAGTACTCCATTTTGAGAAATGAGTTGTGAAATGGCCACTCGGGAGGGGGGAAGGTGAGGGGGGGCAGGGTGACATTATCACAGTAAGCACTACAGCCAATTACAAAGCAGCGTTTCAAGGGGCGGGGACTCAGACACTTATGGATTTCTACATGTCATTATGCATTGCTCCTGCAACAAGCGACACCACGTATAAGGTTTTCCAACCTCAGGATATAAAAGTGTGACACAAGAGAGGGACGAAGCAGGGACACCCTACCCATACATAAAAGACCTCTAAGTAGTTAGTGCATTGCTGAAAAGGCAGATATTCTCTGAGACACCTTTATGTTCAGCAAAGGGCAATTTATTTGTTTGCAAAACCTTTGGAAAGATTCAGGCTAAATACTAGGCTTAGTTGAGAGGATGCAGTCAGTGCAAGCTTTTTCATTCAAAGAGCACAGGATGAGCTGGGCTTAAAATATGAGAAAATAGGGTTACCAACCTCCAGAGATCTCCTGGAATTATGACTGACCTCCGGACTACAGAGATCAACTCCCCTGGAGAAAATGGCTGCTTTGGAGGGTGGACTGTATGGCATTATTCCCTGGTTGTGGTCCTTCCCCTCCACAAATGCTGCCCTCCCCAGGATCCACCCCCAAAATCTCCAGGTATTTCCCAACATGGGAGTTGCCAACCCTAAGGAGAAGGAACTGAAAGATGATGGATGACAACTCAAGGAATGAACATAAAATTTTAACATGGCCATACGCAAAGGGTGACAACAGGGACCAAATAGGAAACCATGAATCTTGGGGGTAGGGTTGCCAACCTCCAGGTACTAACTGGAGATTTCCTGCTATTACAATTGATCTCCTGCCGATAGAGATCAGTTCACCTGGAGAAAATGGCTGCTTTGGCAATTGGACTCTATGGCATTGAAGTCCTTCCCCTCCCCAAACCCCACCCTCCTCAGGTTCCGCCCAAAAAACCTCCCACTTGTAGTGAAGAGGGACCTGGCCACCCTACTTGGGGAGGGGAATGTTTCTTTAAAGATCCTTAGACTTCTGCAACCTCACAATTCACGAATAACGAGTAATGCACACCTATCCATTGCAAAACAGGAACAAAAATGGGTAATAGAAGAAAGAATCTTCAAAATAAGCCTGTTATGTACTGAAACACATATATTTTTCAGTTGTGCAGAAAGGTTATAGAAAGCCTCATAGTGACAGCAAAACTCTCAGCCAGGCCAATAGATTGTGATTCACTCCTGATTCATTTCTGAGTTGGGTGTCTCTGAAACTGCAGCTCTCTGGAGAGAAGGGGCAGCTTTATAACAAAGGCAAATTTTTGATTTAGTTATTGTTACTATGCTTAAGTGAGGTCTGAATATTTATAATACCCTTTGTTTGAAAGAGCCGTATTATATATTCCATGCTGGTCTACTCTGCCTCTAAGTGAGTAAAATTATGCACCCATTTTGAATGTGATCTCATATTTATTAGAGAGTATCTGGAAAGATTAAAACACAATAACTTTCAGAGAAAAATAAAACGATGCTGGCATTTCTTTCAGTTTGTGATTATGGTGGTATACAAATTATTGTTTCCCACGACAAAAGAATCAATGAAATGGATTTTTATGTAGTCTAATTTTGTCAGCATAACAATGTGATACCATCTATACTTTGCTGGAGTATTGCATTAGTTATTAAATTTTCAAATGGTGCTATTCCTCCCTGCCTTAAAAGTTAAAAATTCACAGCCCGTTGTAAATACAAAATAATTCTAAGACGGAGACCCAAGGGGTTGCTAAATTATACATTAGAAACTGTGGTTTTGACCAGACTATTCCGTAACTGTTAAGTGCAGAACCCTCTATAAATAACTAAACTTCACAGTCCACTTTATTCTTTTTTTGTCCTGGAGTAAAAACATTTCCACATTTCCAGATTGCGATTTCAAAATAATATCTTCTGCCTTAGAAGCTTTGAAGACTGTTTTATTTCACTTGGTTCAGGGGGATACAGAATATGCTTTGCCTGCAGAAGGGCACAATTTCAGTTTCTTGTCAGTTAGAGTAGGCAATGCTTTTCTAGATGGACCAGTAGTTCTGGGTCACCAACTCCAGGTTGGAAAATTCACACGAAGCTGCCTTATACTGAATCAGATCCTTGATCCATCAAAGTCAGTATTGACTACGCAGACCAGCTGCGGCTCTCCAGGGTCTAAGGCAGGGGTCTTTCACATCACCTACACGCCTAGCCCTTTAACTGGAGATGCCGGAGATTGAACCTGGGGCCTTCTGCATGCCAAGCAGATGCTCTACCACTGAGCCAGGACCCCTCCCCTGGAGATTTGGAGGTGGAGCATGGGAGGGCAGGGTGTGGAGTGGGAGCTCCGTGGACTATAATGCCATAATGTCATAGAGTCCACCCTCATAAGCAGCCAACCACTCCACTAGATGAATATATGAGCCTGCCTTATATGAAATGAGACCATACATCCACCTAGCTTAGTATTTCGTACTCTGGCAGCAGCTGTCTTGCAGAGAAAGGCTTTCCCCAACACCTGCATGTTCTTTACTACTAGGGTTGCCAACCTCCCAGTGGTGGCTGGAGATCTCCCACTGTTTCAACTGATCTCCAGGTAGGATTGCCAGGTGCCTGTTTATGGTGGCCAATTGCCCACCAATTAACAGGCTTGCCTGCTGCCCCTCAGCTGGCCGTCGGGGGAAACAGGTCAGCTAAAGGGGGAGATGATCACCACTCGTATGCAGTGTGGCCTGGCACAATAATGTCCTTTCCAAGGTAAACCCAGAAGTGATGAGGACGCTCTAGCATGTCCCTGAAAAAACCTCTATGGAAACCATAGAGTTTTTGAGTAATATGCTAGACCATCTCCGTTACTTCCAGGTTTAAGGGGGATGCTCTAGCACATTCTTCCAAAAACTATGGTTTCCATAGACTCTGTGGTTTCCATAGAGTTTTTTGAGGGATGTGCTAGTGTGTCCCTTTCACTTCTGGGTTTACCTCGGAAGGGACATTATTGCATGCTCATACTACGAGCTTGCAAATTGCCTCCCCAACCGAGGCTCCCGCCGATAGATGGGGGGACCTGGCAACCCTATCTCCAGGTGACAGAGATAAGTTCCTCTGGAGAAAATGGCTGCTTTAGAAGGTGGACCCTATTCCATTGAAGTCCCTCCCCTCCCCAAACCCCACCCTCCTCAGACTCCACCCCCAAAATCTCCCAACTTGGATCTGGCAATCCTATCTGCTACGGAGCCACAACCTCTTCCCAACAGTGGCTCTGGGCCACTGAACAAGGCCCCAAGGCCCCAGTTGTCTACTTCAGAATCATTCTCTGCATGTGGGATTAGAAATTTAGCCACAGTTTAGCAATTCTTTGCTCAAGCTGTGGAATCTGGAGGAACAAGAGAGCCCTAAAGGTCAAAAGCCAAACTGACAAGGCTGGAAAAAATGTTGCACTCCTGAGTGATATAACAAACCAACCTTTCTTGGAGCCATATGTTGTGAACTAGAAGCTACTATTCGCCACATTCAGCAACTGTGGTGAACTGTGACATCAAAAATGTAGTTTCAGAAGGTAGCCATGTTGGTTTGCAGTAAAACACCTAGATTCGAGTCCAGTAGCACCTTAAAGACGAACAACATTTTCCTGGTATGAGCTTTCAAGGTTCAAAGCTCTGACAAAGGGAGCTTTGACTCTTGAAAGCTCATACCCCGAAAATCTTGTTGATCTCTATGGTGCGACTGGACTTGAATCTAGCTATTAAAAATATGCACATACTTTAATAGAAATTGTCTTGGCATGACATCTTGGATTACCAGCTCACGTACTATGACTCTGTTATGGTTATGAGAATTTTCGGTGTCAATCTGCCCTGCTGTCCTGGGAAGTATTGTACATTGTTCATATCATGGATTTAGTTTATTAAAATTTCTTGAAGTTTTTTGGGAAAACTGAGCATTGTTTTTTTTCCCCTGTATGAAACCACCTACTGGTGTGTCTCAGTATTGTTGTCATCACAATATACTCCCCAACTTTTTAAAGATGGAATATTCAGAGGTAGGAAGGACTAGGGAGTTGACAGAAAGTGTGATAGGGTTGTGTTGTGTTGGATAGAGAAGCTGCATCTAGGGGAAGGAATTCAGAATGGAAGATATGGCAACTTGGAATTGAATTAGAAGGGAAGATATGACAACTTATCTTATTCAGATAGGCTTTGTCCATGTGATCGGAAGAGAGTGGATTCATTATCCCATATGATGTTGGAATGCCCCCGATACAATTCTTATCACAATCAATGGAATACTCCTATCTTAATCAAATTACCTGCCACCGTAACAAAAGATAAAACAAGTCCCCTTTTTACTGGAGGACAGAGACCCAAGAACAACATTGGACTCTATGGCACTGAAGTCCCTCCCCTCTCTAAATCCCACCCTCCTCAGTCTCCGCCCCAAAAACCTCCCGCCGGTGACAAAGAGGGACCTGGCAACCCTAAAGATATGGCAATTTACCTTATTCAGATAGCTGCATCAAGGGGAAGGAATTAAGAATGGAAGATATGGCAACTTATTCAATTCAATGGAATTGAATTAGAATGGAAGATATGGCAACTTATCTTATTCAGATAGGCTTCTCAGTTCAGACCGCAATCCATTCTGCAATATAAAACATCACTGGGGAAAATAGGCATGTTTATATTTCCAAAGTGAGTTTAATTTTTTTTTTAAAGTAACAAGTGGGGAGGGGAAAACAGAAGAAGGTAATATAAAATTTCTTCCTTGGCATTTTTTTTTAATATTTCCAAAGTGACTTGATCTGTTTCCTGTTCCCTTAAAATTTCATCTGTCTTCCCTCCCCCAGATCCTGGATGCTAATGACTGCTCTGACAAAGCTAAGATAACATGGATCTTATTCTCTCAAAGGCACTTTAAGGCTTTAGGAATCTTGGCCATCTCCAGAAAACTCTGGAAACTTGGAGAAACTTGGAGTGTTATCTGTGAACCTGTCTGATCAAGTACTGGAAAGCTTCCTAATCCAAGCAAGTCCACAGTTTTGCATATTCTCAACGGTAGCCTTTATTTTCTTTGACCAATTTTTTTTTGAAATAGGCATATTCTGAGCTTTTATGGAATCTCATTTTATATTCAGAACTGTGTAATAACTCCTTAGGGAAAGGATTCTTAATTTATACATTCAAGGATTACGAGTTAGGCAAATTAGCATTCCGAATCAGGTAATTATGAACTTGGGCAACATCACTTTAAGAAATTGCATAAAGATTTGACGAGAGGTTTTTGTTTTGTTTTGTTTTTAACTGATTGATACTGGGAAAAGGACCTATGCTATCAACCAAGAATCACTCTTGGAGAATAATCTACATTTGAAGAAAACTTTTAAAATTGCTCACTCATGCTAAATATGACCGTTTCTGTCTTTCCTTACCTTCCTCCACTGCTCCCTCCCTATGACCTTATTTAAAAATAACCTCAAACAGTTATGGGAATAATGCAAGAATCACCTGCTAACAGTGCAATTCTAACCAGAATTCTAATCAGATTTCTAACCAGATTTCTAACCAGAATTGCACTTTTCCAATTCCATTGAAGTATGCTTAGGATGGCACATGAAAAAAACATTGGCATTGCCTTTCTGGCTTCTTGGCTGACATATATGCCCAGTGGAATCTTTTTTTGTATTTTTTTTCTTTGAACTGCAGACCCTAATGCCATACAGTAAGTAACCACGGAAAACCTCCTCAGTTTCAGAAGGAGTTTGCTATGTGGACTTTGAGGGAGACACACAAATCTAAAGCCTCCTTGATCAGAAAGAAGTAGTTGTATGGTTCTTTGGATTCTGGTGACTGAAAGCCACTGAGCATTCCAATACAGATATAAATTTAATTTTTACTGTTTTTATCTGGCAATCTATACACTTTTAAAGTGAAGTAATTAAATGCATAGTGCTTAAAGCTATACCTTGAAAAAAGACTCTGATTCCCCAGGAAGCTATTTACTATTATAATCAGGTGCATTATTTCTGGTTCCATTTTTTAAAAGGGTTAGGACTCTCCCCAAATTTTGTAGTCCCATGTGAGCTCTAGCCCTGCGCTCCATCCCTCAAACAGAATTCAGCAGATGGCAAATTCACGAAAGCAGTTTTATTGGGTAGAATCGACAGGTTACAGAAACTATATTCAGAATGATACTAGTAAGGGGCTGAGGTAAGGCACATGGCATATATTGAAAGACAAAAGGAGATGACCAGTAACCCAGGCAACCCCCCCTCCCAGAGGCAGGAAGGAGTACTTGGAAATTCCCACACTAAATGAATTCAAGGAGTCTAAGAAGTCTAAACATGGGGGACCGAATGGCCTTGGAGAGAACTGCAAAACAACAACCATACACTGGCTTCATGGCCTGCTCCTGACACCCCACCCTTCTAATGGAAAAACCCGTTTCAATTTGACTTCTCCCATGTACAAATCAAACCCAAGAGTTTGAGAGCCAGCATGGTGTAGTGGTAAATAACGGTGGACTCTAATCTGGACAACTGAGTTTGATTCCTCCATTCCTACGCATGAAACCAGCTGGGTGACCTTGGGCTAGTCATAGTTCTTTCAGTACTCTCTCAGCCCCACCTACCTCAGAAGGTGTCTATCATGGGGAGAGGAAGGGCAGGCAATTCTAAGCTGGTTTGATTCTCCTTAAGAGGTAGAGAAAATCAGCATATAAAAACCAACTCTCCTCCTCCTCCTCCTCCTCCTCTTCCTCCTCCTCCTCCTCCTCCTCTTCTTCTTCTTCTTCTTCTTCTGTTTTCTGTTTATATTTGTAGCATTTTATTTTTTACATGCTGAAATCTTTTTCTGTTAAAGTTCACATTTGAAAAAAAAAACTATTTCCATTATTTTGTGTTCAGTTGGGTATAGTGTATGAATGAAATATAAATGTTGTGTAATATATACATGGAGCAAAAAAAGCCATATAGGAAAACATGAATAAGGAACACCAGAAATGGATGAAGTAAAAAATAATAAAAAAAGACTCACCACTATAACATGAAAACAAAACTAAATGGGAAAGGATGCTTAGACAGGGTTGAGCTTTCCAAAGCAGGTGAGAGAGTGGGGGAGGGGTTGCTGGCCCCGGCCTTCTTAATGGATAAACAGGTCAATGCTGGAGCTAGAAGTGCCTTTTTTCATTATGTCTAGCTCTCAAGCTGCCTCCTTATCTAGATTCTGCTCACCTAGTGAGACCGATCCATTCTACTGTGACCTCCAGATAGGAGGTAATGTGCTCTACATGGGGCCTTTGAAGATGTTTCAGAAGCTCCGATTGGTACAAAATGCAGCAGCAAAGTTCCTCTCTGGGGTCAGCCGCTTGGAACACATTGAATTGCACTGGTTACCAATTTGCTGCCAGCCCAGTTCAAAGCGGTGGTTATGACATTTAGAGCTCTTCACCGCCATGGATCCTCACACCACTTGATCTGTGACTCTTGATATACTCCAGTACACTAGTTACACTCTTCAGACAGCTTTAGTAGATCCTTGCTTAGAACTTCTTAGGGTTGCCAACCTCCAGGAAGTTAAGCAAATAACTCACTCTACTGTAAAAGATATTGCAATTAAACAAAACAGTAGCAGGCTAAAGAAGTAAGCAACAAGCAATAGAATGCACACAGTGAGAGACTGTAAATATATTGTAACTTAGACAGAACTAAAGTCACAAACCAGGCTAAGCAACATGGGTTACAAAGCAACAGGTAAACAACTGAACGTTGTACAAAGACAAGAGAAACAAACAGCCAAAGTGCTAATTTTTAACGATAGAATAGTTCGTGTAATAAGCTTGGCTTGTTTCAGGTCAATTTCATTTTCTTTTTCAGGCGGCGGAGATGGTAACGCGGCTCCGGAGGTTCTCCAGCGTTTTTCCTACAAAAGTAGCTTCATCAGCCACAAAGGCTTATAATTCAATTCCTAGGACAAGGGTGGAGCTCCCTGGTACGGGCTGCTATGTTAAAGCTTCATGAAACAAGCCAAGCTTATTACACGAACTATTCTAGCGTTAAAAATTAGCATTTTGGCTGTTTTTTTCTCTTGTCTTTGTTTACCTATTGCTTTGTAACCCATGTTGCTTAGCCTGGTTTGTGACTTTAGTTCTGTCTAAGTTACAATATATTTACAGTCTCTCACTGTGTGCATTCTATTGCTTGTTGCTTACTTCTTTAGCCTGCTACTGTTTTGTTTAATTGCAACCTCCAGGAAGTAGCTGGAGATCTCCTGCTATTACAACTGGTCTCCAGCCGATGGAGATCAGTTCCCCTGAAGAAAATGTCCACTTTGGCAATTGGACTCTATGACATTGAAGTCCCTCTCCTCCCCAAACCCCGCCCTCCTCAGGCGCTGCCCCAAAAACCTCCTGCCAGTGGCAAAGAGGGACCTGACAACCCTAGACTGTCTGAATGGCTACAGCAAGGTCACAGGACTTTTCTCTGGTTGGTAGGATTGTCAACCCCCTACTGCAGCGATCCTGTAACATGGGAGAAAATTAACCTTAAAAAATGGTGGCCCAGCGAAGCTGCAACTTCACTTCCAAGAAGAATCTAGAAGTGACAACAGTCCTCTCTAGAAATTCCCTAGGAAATCTATGAGACTGAGTTGACGGGAAGAATGGATAACAGATAATGGAGAAAAGTCGCTAGCGCTTATTGAACAAAATTGTTGTTAAGGTTTCATTAAAAGTTTGGTCGTGGGTTAAGAAACCAAGTAGAAGGTACTATTATAATAATGACAATTTGGTGATAAATGTAATACTCAGCATCTGGGACCAAGTAAATAGTAAGCTATTGTCTGAAATGTTCCCGTTAGCCTCTTATCAGATGGCACAAAGATGGCACAAAGATATTAGTAGTGATTTAGATGACAAATACACACACATACACACACACACATACACACACGGAACCACCTTTTATAACTTGACTTTCTTACAGCAAAAAATCTGATCAAGGTGGTCTATTGATGGTATCTATCCCCTTTTAGCAAAGATCTAGGGAACTGGGAACAGTCAGTGCTGGTTTTGCCAGGCAGAGAAGGCAGATTTTTCCCACATGTGGTGGATATCCTGATGGGTAGCAGATTATTGGGAACAAATGGTTTAAATTATATCGGTTGCATTGGAGATTCCCTATAAGCCAGAGATCTTCTGTTAAATTGTGTTGTTGATATGCCTTAAAAAAGCTTTATATACGATTACCACAGCTAGATTGGTCTTTGCTAGGACTTGGAAGCATTTTTTTAAAAGCCCCAATTTTATGATTGGCTGATGACAGTAAAAGAGACCTATACCTTAGTAGAGCTACCAGCAAAACAGAGATAGTTCCAATTAGACTCATTATGGTTGGGGATGTACAAAGATTGGATCTTGCAGTAAAGTGTGAGATATAGAGTCCTTACTTTCACATGTTTTTTATGGTTTGGGTGGTCTTGTTGACTTTGTACCTACTGTGTATATTTTGTATTATGTACATTTTTAGTGTCTTGCATAAATTTGTTTATTTTAAATCAATTATTTTGAAAGGTGTTCAGCTGAAGACTAAGAAACTATATTTTTCTTTTGGGGGGCATTGGCTCCAATTACACTTTCAAAGACCCCTGTAACTAGGTCAATCCAGATCAGCACTATCTATTCCGGCTGGCAGATGACTCTATGGTTGCAGCCAAAAAAGGTTTTCCTAACACCTGCCATCTGAGATTCTTGAACTGGAGATGCCAGGGCCTCCTGCATGCGAAACAGGTGTTCCACCACTCAGCCAGTATTCTCCATATCGGTAAGCGATAACAGCATTCACACATCATATAAACATAGTGACAGACACATACTATACACATATTCCATTCAATGCCCAGCCAGACACTAAGGGAAACCACAAAGAATCCTGGGATCAGAGCTAGAGATCCTTCCAAATTCTCCTCAGGAATCTGCCATTCTCATTCAAACTAGCTGTGTGGCAGAATGGAATTGCAAGCACATTTTTTTGTCTATTTTCTGTGGATGTATCCTGGATACTTTAGGGAAGGGTGGCACATTGGATTCACATTTGGATGTGCATTTCGAGACATATTATAATTATGGAGTTGCCTAGGAGCCCTGTGGAGCAGAGTGTTAAACTGCAGTACTGCAGTCAAAAGCTCTGCTCACGACCTGAGTTCGATCCCGACGGAAGTTGGTTTCAGGTAGCCGGCTCAAGGTTGACTCAGCCTTCCATCCTTTCGAGGTCGGTCAAATGAGTACCCAGCTTGCTGGGGGTAAAGGGAAGATGACTGGGGAAGGCACTGGCAAACCACCCCATAAACAAAAGTCTGCCTTGGAAACGTCAGGATGTGACATCACCCCATGGGTCAGGAATGACCCGGTGCTTGCACAGGGGACCTTTACCTTTACCTTACCTTGGGGTGCAACAGGTATCAAATATGTATAAAACAGGTATCAAAATATGAACTGGGTATGTGTCCGCACCAAGTTTACAGAAATTCATTGGTAGGACGAGGAGCTGAACACTTGATGCAGTGAAACAAGCATGGAAAGGAATAACTGGCATTCAGCCAACCCTACTTCAAACAGTGGCTGGACGAACACTAGTCAGTGATGCTTTAGGTTCATCCTGCATTGAGCAGACTAGATGGCCTGTATGGACCCTTCCAACTCTATGATTCTATGCCTCTATGATTCTACCGCCTCCTCCTACTCCTACCAGCTTTCCTTCTGTGGCTTCTCTTCCCTTACCCACTGCTCTACTTGCCCACCTTGTGTGCCCCCCTCACTTCACCACAGGCTCTATTGCTGCTCCATCACCTGCCTGCTCACTCACCCACACCACCTCCTCCCATGTTGCCTGTTTGCCCCACTCACCCAATGGCCAATAATGGTGCCTCAGTTGCCCTCCCACCACCTTCTCCTTCCTTTCCTGCTACTTGTACTGCCATGGCCTCACCTGCTTGCAGCAGCATCACTGCCTTCTCCTGGCCTGCCCTGTTTGCCCATACCCCTTCTTCTTCCCTTCCTCCCTGCTTCTATCATCACTGCCTCAACAGTAGCACTATCACCTGCCTGGCTTTCCCAGCAGCAATGCCCCCCACTCGTGCCACTTTCATCTGATTAAGGGGCTGCTAAACAATGCTTGCCCTGACCTCGATAGCCCAGGCTAGCCTGATCTTGTCAGATCTCAGAAGCTAACCAGGGCCAGCCCTGGTTAGTAATTAGATGGGAGACCACCAAGGAAGTCCAGGGTTGCTACACAGAACAATGGCAAACCACCTCTGAATGTCATTTCATTTGCCTTGAAAACCCTACAGGGCCACCATGAGTCAGCTATGACTTGACAGCACTTTACATACACACAGTCAACTCTCAAAATAATGGCCAATATCTCCTGTCATAGTGTTGTAAAATCTCAAGAGGTTTACCCCCCTCTGTAAACTGAGGATTGGGGGATTTTAAAAAGTTCCCTCACCTTGTTTTATTTTCAGATTTTACTCCAACCTGGAGAGTCCTTCAGCATTGCAGAAGAATATTTCCTTTCTCTTCTGTGCAGATCTTTTGATCTGCATTCTGGGTTCTTTGTTCATAGTTAGGTAGGAAAAAATGTACATGATATAGAGAGTGAAGGGGAGAACTTTCCCCACTTCACCCGTAATACTCGGGTCACCCAATGAAATTGATAAGCAGTACTTGAGGGCAGACAAAAGGAAGTAGTGCTTCACACAATGTATAACTAATTTATTTAATTCACTGCCACAATTTGTGGTGATATCCACTAACCCAGTAGTTCCCAAACGTTTTGATAAGGTTACCCACAAGTCCAAATTTACTTGGTATGGTGACCAACTAAAAACAAAACAAAAAACAGAGCATGAATAAATCAATAAAACTGCAAAAGCCTGGGACGTACTTTCACAGTCTTCACAACTCACTTTTGAATCAGGTTCAACAAGCTGGGAAATGCTTCACTAACTTATATGACTTTAGAAGAGGATTACATAAATGCATGGAGAAGAGGTCTATGAATGGCTATGGGCCCTGATAACTAAATAGCATCCCTCATCTTCAGCGGACGCATGTTCAAAGGCAGAGCTGCCCACAAGCACACCACAAAGGCAACAACTTACGAATGTTGGTTATTTCCAGCCACGGGTACTCAGAGGTAAATTCAGGAGTGAAAGTAAGCCAGTCCAGTACTGGCCAGTTCAGAGTAGCAGTAAGAAAGCAGCTGAAGTGGTACCTTCCATCTTCTTCTTTGAGCCTCCCAAGAGAGATTAAAATTTTAATTACTTCTTCCCTGGGTATATTCCCTCTGAAATTGGAGGTCTGATTTACAAATTACAAATTATTTATTAGGTCTATGACCGCAGTCTTGGACCAAGAAAGGAGGGAGGAATAGGGAAACAGGGAAGGGATAAGAAACATAAGGAACATAAAAACATAAAAACAATGCTAGATTAACAATGCTAAAAACCAGGCGTCAGCCCGGGGAATAAAATTGCCTAACTAAGCTAGACTGGGGGCTGAGCAAACTGCCTAAAGGTTACCAAAGGTAGGCGTTGAAAATTCTTTCTTCTTAAAAGCAGCAACCTTGGCCAGAAAGTGTGCCACATTCGATGTTACCAGACCATTGTTTGAATCATCAAGCAAAAATGATAACACCCAGGAATGTGAAGGAAGGTTCAAGTTGGTAAGAATTGGAGCAATAAAGGCCTCTCTGTCCTGAGACCAGCAAGGACAACGAAGCATCAAATGGTCCAAGGTTTCAATTTCACCCATATTACATGGGCAGAGACGATCTGAATAGGGTATCCCATTAAACCTATCCAACATAACCATAGAAGAGAAGGCATTCAGGCGGGCCAAGAGAAATGCCCGACGGTGTGAAGAAATTGGGATCGTAGTATGAAAGTCTGGAAGCTTCTCTGGTGGAGGTAGCTCCAGCACCAAACCGGAACAAGTATGTCTAGCCCTCAAAACCGTGCTGGCCCAATCTAGTTCCTTCAGTTTCTTCAAAATTACCACTAATTGAGATGACACAAGATTATCAGTGGGAGCGGAAATTGGGAGTCCCAATGCTTTTAATTTTTGCACTAGAAGAGTAAGCCAAGGGTTGGGGCCAGGATCCTTGAGAATAAGATGGAGAAACCCCGCTTGGGATGGAAGACTGGTGTCGGACAGCTTAAACCTTAGCTTAATTGCCCTCCTCCACGCATGTGCCTCAAGCGAGGGTTGGGCCAATTCCATGCGGAGGGCAGTCCCAGCAACACACCTGGGAGTTCCGGTAATTCTCCTAAGGAAATTATTCAAATAAGAATCCAATTTTTCACCAACACCAGAGATCCAAATGTCTGCTCTGTACAAAATTTGGGAAACCACCTTCACGTTATACACTTCAATGGCGGATGGAATACGCTTGGCCCCTGTTCGAAAAAACTTCTCCACCATTGCAGTAGTGGATCTTGATGTCTTCTTCACATGATCCAGATGGGCAGACCAAGAATAGATTATAACTGAAGACAATGCCCAAGTAGTGGAAGGTGGAAACCCAATCAAGCTGACCATTTTTCACCTTGAGAAACTGAGGGCCTCTTCTCTTGGTGGAAGAAAAACGAAGGGCCTTTGACTTAGCGTAGTTCACGGTAAATTCTTCTTGCTCACAGTAATCCAGAAAGAGATTAACAGTAGACCTCAATCCCACTTCAGATGTCGCCAACAAAACCGCATCATCCGCATACAGTAAAAGTGGTATGGGATGGCCAGCAAGATGGGGTGTGTGTGTTTGGCTCCCTCCTTGAGATGTGGCACCATATCGTTAATAAAGATGTTAAACAGGGAGGGAGCAAGCAGGCATCCCTGTTTTACCCCCTTTTGAACTGGGAATGGGTCCGTCAGTGTTCCAATAGGATTGACCCTCACTGAGGCAGATGTTCTAGAGTAAAAAGCCATAATCAAAGCCAAAAGTCTACGGTCTATACTAGTGTTCATCAATTTCCTCTAAAGTCTGCATCGGGAGATGGAATCGAATGCAGCCCTTAGGTCCATAGGAGGTTTGATTTAACTCTCACGACTGAGTGATCAATCCACATACATGAACTCGTCTACACTCTTCAGATTTAGGCACATTAGGGTGCCTCCAACATGGTTCCTGTGAGTGGTCAGAGGTCCCCAAAGACTATGCTGGAAGGTCCACCAAATTTTTCAGTCAAAATGGGGGTCTTTGGATTGCTGAAGTGTGAGAACCACCATTCTAATTGCTAATCAGTTTCCCTACAGCATGCGAGAGCCAACGTGGTATAGTGATTAAGAGCGGTGGACTCTAATCTGGAGAACCAGGTTCGATTATTCACTTCTCCCCATGATGCGTGCTGGGTGATCTTAGGCTAGTCACAGTTCTCTCAGAACTCTCTCAGCCCACGGGGAGGCAGGAAATGGCAACCTCCAAATGTCTCTTGTCTTGAAAACCCTATGGGGTTGCCATAAGTCAGCTGTGATTTGATGGCACACACACTACCCAGCATAAGAAAAGTTCTATATTGTGTAAGCAGATGCAGAGCGCTCAAGAAGATCAAAGGCCATTTGAATTTCCACAGTTTTGTTGTGTACAGCTTTACAAGACACAGGAGGTCTTCATATCTATTTAAAACACATCTTACAGGTAAACCATTTGTTACTGTAATCTTGACAGTAATAAATAGTTGTTCAGAACAGAGGGGAAATGTGTACTTCATAAGTAAGTTTTAAAGTTGAAAATGACCTAAAGACGTTCCAGGACCACATTCTGTGCTCCAAAAACTCTGAAGCTCTGGAAATAACAAAGGCAGAAGCATTTCTTGATATATGTGGGTCGTGGAAACCATTCTGGCAAAAATCCCAGAACGTTCCTTATTATAGTTTTGTGGGGTGTGGGAGGTTGTACAAAAGCGTAGAAGCAAGAGAGCATGAAGCTTGCTAAAGATTCCAGCCAAACATATAGCAAGCTGGAAGGCAGAATTAAGGGTCAAAAGTCTAAGAGAAATGAAACCAGTGGCTGGAATGAAGAGTCCATCAAGTGCCCGGCACCATATTTAGGTCCCATGATGGAAAAAAAGCTTTGATATGGGGGTCATATGAGGGACACTTCGTAGAAATATTGCATTAAAGTTGGAAAGTGAAGAAATCTGTTTTCTTTTTAATGCACCACCTACAGTCATGGTATACATGACTCCAACCTGCACTTAGTTTTCTCAGAGCCTGCCTTTCAACGTGTTATATATCAGAGACAAAAATACATTTCGTTGTTATCGTATTTGTCTTGCACATCTGTTTCTCTCCTTTCCCCCTCTTCCCAGAAACACGTACAACAAGGCAACAAAAGAAATGCATAAAGCACCTTATTATTTATGAAGGGAAATTTCAACAAAGCAATGTACCGTTTATTTCTAAAGGATCTACAGAACTAACAATGAAATTATTTGACACAGATATGACCCTTACAACAAACAGCCAACGGCTTTAATGAGCAGACTGGAGCTTATGAAGCAGATTTTTCCCTCCATGTTTTCTGTACCTTCCTCCACCATCCCCAAAATTGCTCCCGAGGAACTCTCTTGGAAACAGTATGGGCAGCAATTTCAGTGGGAAATCCACTAAAATCTCCTGTTTTGCTCTTGCACACAAAGTGCATCTTTGGCTGTAGGTCAATAATTATCTTAATTGTTTGGGGAGCTTTGCTCAGATTTTAAAGTTAGCAAACTGACCATATGAAGCAGGAGAGCAGGTACATGCTCTCTGTCTCTACCTTTGGGTTGCCAGCTTCCAGGTGGGGCCTGGAGATCTCCTGGAATTACAACTGATCTGCAGATAGAGATCAGTTCCCTTGAATAAAATGGCAGCTTTGGAGGGCATGGCATTATACCCAACTGAGATCCTTCACCGTCTCAAATCCCACCAACCCCAGGCTCCACCCCCAAAATCTCCAGGAATTTCTCAACCCCAGGTTGACAACCCTACTCTACCCCCTGACATTTATCAATTCATTGCAAAGTCTGTGAGTATATATTTTTAGAAAGGTACAGTCATAGGGGTGTTTTGGAAGCAAGGGCAGGAGGTGTGATCCTGTGCCTATTTCTACACCATCAGTATGCATACTTACTGAAAGTCTGAATCAGGTTATACAATGTAAGCTTCCACATGTCATTATTACGTGAACATTTCTTTTGAATCCATTCTCATGAGGTCAGGCATGAGATTTACTCTCAGCTAAAAGGCTGACCTCCAATGCAAGAAGCCTCCCCCTTTATTTTCCTGTGGTTTTAAAAATGCATCCTATGATCAGGACACTCATCTGCAGAAGAAGATGTGCAATTTGTATGAAAATGAGATCGTCTTGCCCCCCTAACCTTTGAGTGTTCAGCAGAAGACCTGAAAAGAAGAATTCTTAATTCATTCTGGGTTTTTTTTTATTCTAGCCCATTCTGCTCTCTTAATGACAGTCTTACAGCTCCGCAGAAGGCAATCAACCAATCGTGGGTGGCATTTAGAACTTTTGAGGGTCATTCAGGATTTTAGGCAGCCCCTTCTCACCACTTGCAATGGCTTCTGACCGCCAGTAGAAAAGAGCTATTGTATTCTGTGCACTCCTCACTATCTCAGATTTCTCCTCCACGCTCTAAAAAAGCTGGCACACAACTAAGACTGCCAACTCCAGCTTAAGAAATTCCTGGAGATTTAGGGTAATGTCTAGGGAGTGCAGTTTGGGGGCAGGGGGCGGGAGAGAGAGCTTAGCAGGGATGTGATGTTGATCTAGGACTTTGGTTTCTCCTAGACCTTATGATATAGCATAGAGACTGCCCTCCAAAGCTGCCATTTCCTCCAGGGGCACTGACTGCCATAGTCTGGAGATCAACTATAATTCTGGGAGAACTCCAGGCCCCACCTTGCAGCTGGTAACCCTATACACACAAAACAGGAATAAAACCTAACATTAAGAAGTGGTCTGATGGGCATCAGGCCCAAGGATCTCACTTGTTGTATGCCTGAGATTGTGTATCGTAGTCACGTATCACTAATACCTATCTAGCTCTCAACATAGCCTCAGAGTGGGGATCAAAAATCCACACAATGGGGCCATGTTCTGATAAGGAGGTTGTTTTTACAAACCTGTGGACCCCCTCCAAAATGCTTAGGAAAGAGATTTAAAAAACAAACAAACTGAAGAAGCTCTTTATGTTCCAGCACAAATATTGCAACGTCAATCTTTATTTTCAGTGCTAAGCCCCCCCCTTCAGCTGGAGGGCAGGGAGAACAGGCTGCCCCTCTCAGCTCCCATCAACAGGAGGTCTGGTGAAGGGGAAAATAAGAGGGGAGGAAGCAGGGGGTCAACAGGGTAGTGGGTGGGATTTCCCTCTCCTGAGACTTCCTATGTATCAGATTTGCAGCCAGGACTTTGATCAATAAAGGAAATAGGCTTGGATTCTTCAGTCCGTTCAAGAAACAGAGTTGTTTAGGTACAGACATTCAAGACATTTATTTATTTATAAATCTTTTGAGATTCTTCCCTAGGGTATATAAACAGTCAAACAAACTAATCTATTAGATAACAGTATGTGTAAAAATGAAAAAAGACCCGATCTAGAGGGGAAGACCCAGGAATACAAAGAGTCCCCATGTGAATAAATGCAACACTCCTTGGAACAGGTGCCGATGCTATCAGTCCACATGGCAATGCTTACAAAGGAAATGCGCATTGAATGTATATGGTCATACCACAAAGGTGAGAGGGTGCCTTGGAAAGTATCTCCAAGCACACATCCTGCTAAAACTGGCACAACACAGCTCTCTAGAAAGGGACATTCGCTTTTTAGAACACTTCAACAAATGTTTAAAAGCAGAACACATATTCAGCCGCATCCTTTCAATAGCATGACACACAAACTTTGCCTTTAAAAGTCTATTATTTCAGCATCTCAACACAGCAAACAGAGGGAGAGATTGTTATTGGGTGGTGGGCAGCAGCATAGCACCCATGCAAGGGACCCTTTCCCCCTGAAAAACTCAGAAACAACTGGTGCAGCTTTTCTAGCCAGAGGTTTTGTAGGTGGGAGGAACTGGTCCACAAAGTTCCCCAGGCCCAGGTTGCTTTGCCAACAGAACCTCGGCAGGCCGTTTGCCTCACTTGGCTCTTCTCCAGCATGATGCCTGTAATTTTGGGGCCTCTGTCAAGTCACAGGTGACTTATGGCGACGGCATGCAGGTGTCAAGGTAAGAGATTTCAAAGGTGGTTTGCCTCCGCATCCTGACCCTGGTATTCCTTGGAAGTCTCCCATCCAAATACTTGCCAGGGTCGAGGCTGAGAGTGTGTAACTGGCCCAAGATCCCCCAGCAAGTTTCCATGGCAGAGTGGGGATTCGAACCTGGCTTTCCCAGGTCCTAGTCTGACACTTTACAGCCAGGATTAGAGAGCAGCTGTTCCTGGGACTGTCTCAGATGAACTGATGGAAGAGGCCCACCTCTGTAGCCATCCTGGGGCAAAATGAAAGGCTCTGGACATTTAGTTGCAGGTTAAGATTGCACCTATATAAATAAAATTGTATTATTGGAATGCTTTAATTTCCTAATCTTTTAACTTCTGATTTAGGGAAGGGAAGATTATGATGTTGTGTACTTGACCTAGGCAGAAACAACATAAGGCACAGGTACAGGATGGGAGAGAATTGGCTTGACAACAGTACATGTGAAAGAGATCTGGGAGTCTTAGCGGACCACAAACTGAATATGAGTCAACAGTGTGATATGGCAGATAAGAAGGCCAATGCAATTCTGGGCTGCATCAAGAGGAGTATTGTGTCTAGATCAAGGGAAATAATACTACCACTGTATTCTGCATTGGTCAGACCTCACTTGGAATACTGTGTCCAGTTTTGGGCTCCACAATTTAAGAAGGATGTTGACAAGTTGGAGCCTGTCCAGAGGAGAGCGACCAGACTGTTCAAAGGTCTGGAATCTATGCCCTATGAGGAGAGACTTAGGGAGCTTGGTTTGTTTAGTCTGGAGAAGAGAAGGTTATGGGGTGACATGATAGCCATGTTGAAATATTTGAAGCGATGCCATGTTAATGAGGGAATTAGCTTGTTCTCGGCTGCTTCAGAGACTAGGACATGGAGTAATGGATTTAAACTAAGAGAAAAGCGATTCCACCTAAACATTAGGAAGAACTTTCTGATGGTGAGGGCTGTTCGATGGTGGAATGCCCTGCCTCGGGGCGGGGGTGGAGTCCCCGTCTTTAAGCAGAGGTTGGATGGCCATCTGTCGCGAGTGCTTTGATTGTGGGATCCTGCATGGCAGGGGGTTGGACTGGATAGCCCTTGTGGTCTCTTCCAACCTTGAGTGATTTTGTGATTTTGATGGGTGGTCGTGGATTATATGTTAAGAAGCACTGGTCTGCTCAACTACAGTGGGTCCCTTGATTCACCCTGTCGCACAACACATGAGTATGGATAATCGCTGTTCCTAATGCAAAGCCTCGACAGACTTGCTGTTGAACTTGTGCGGCTCACCCTTTGTGCTGTTACCTCTGTGGAAAGCACCCAAGTTTTTGCATGTGGATCTGAGATGATGGTCCAAACACCTGTTGCTGTGTGCAGGATCAGGACTTTATCCCAAATGATGAATATAGAAGCAGAAGTAGAAGAGTTGGTTTTTACATGCTGACTTTCTCTACCACTTAACAGAGACTCAAACTGTCTTACAATCACCTTCCCTTCCCCTCCTCACAACAGACATCCAGTGAGGTAGGTGGGCCTGAAGCAGCTCTGTGACTAGCCCAAGGTCACCCAGCTGGCTTCATGTGGAGGAGTGGGGAAACCAACCCATTTCACCAGATTAGCATCTGCCACTTGTGTGGAAGAGTGGGGAATCAAGCCTGGTTCTCCAGATCAGACTCCACCACTCCAAACCATGGCTCTTAAACACTACACAACGCTGGCTCTCATAGCATTTTCATTGTACCCGATTCACCTCTCCTTAAAATCTTTGATACTCATTACATTCTTACCCTTGATGGATATTCAATTTCAATTTCAAATACCTTTATTGGCATGGTATGTTTAAAAGAGATGAACAAAAGCTGAAATTAAGAAAATTTAAGTGTTAAAACTAGTTTGGATTCAATTTATATTCAAAATAAGGCCAATCTCTGATCTTGCCATCTACCAAGCTGGAGGTGATGAAACCCCCAAAGCAAATGAGAGATATCAGTGTGACTTTTCCTTGGAAAAATAAGTGGCAGAATTAAGCAGGAGCACAGGTATGAAATATACCGGTCTCTATTGTTTTGCTTTTAAAACTGTGTCACTAGAATAGACAGAGCAGTTACTCACAGGTTTCCTATACTAAGTTCAGACATTTTTCATGTATATATTAGAAAGCTAAGGTTTTTATCCTTTAAAAAGGAGAAGGGAAAGTTATGTAGAGAGATACATGGATTATATGCTGGATGCGTGCCATAAAAGCACAAGAAAGAGGGGCAAATAAAGAAAGCCAGTTTGTTCTAGCACACCATGTTTGGATAATGTTGAACTTAACATCCGGCAGACCTGGGTTCAAAATCTCAGCTTGCTGTTGGGAATCTGTCCCTCATCCTTAATCTGATTTATGTGTTCTGCACTGGCATTCTCTCTCTGTCTCTCCCCATTCTTCTCTTTTGTTGAAATTCAAACACTCCGGCTCCTTTAATATTTCCTTGTACTGAAGGTGTTCAGATCCCTTGATCCTTTCCTTTGCCCTCTTCTATATCCTTCTCAGATCAACGACAGTTTTTCAGACTCAGCAGCCAGAACTGCGCACAGTATTCTGAATGCGGCTGAATTATAGATTTTAGAGTCCCCAGAACAATCTGCTACAATTTAAGTTATTATTTGCTTGCTCCGATTGGGAAAAAATCTGAACTTTCCTTGGTCCCACTGATGACAACAATGTGAAAGGAGATACAGGATGGAAAAAACAAAATCTTTACTCAATGAGTGATGCAAATGCAGAATTTGCTGCCAGAGGATGTAGTGATGGCCACAGGCAAAGAAAGCTTTAAAAGGAGATTAGACAGATTCATGGAGGATAGGTCTATCAGCAGCTACCAGCCATGGTGACTAAAGGGAACCTCCGTTTTTAGAGGAAGTCAACCTCTGAATACCAGTACCAGGAGGCAATATCGGGGGAAGGCCTCGGCCTCTCTATGCCCTGTTGTTGACCCACCAGAGTAACTGTGTGAGATAGGATGCTCATAAGAACATAAGAAAAGCCATCCTCGATCAGACCAAGGCCTATCAAGGAGCAAACAGCAAGCCTCAAAGTCCCAGTTCATGTCCAACAGCAGATTGCTCCTATTCATTCTGCACAAGACTAGTATCTCAATCTATCAACTGAATACCAAACTATAGATATTTGACTGCCTTTTTCCAACAGAAATGCTTTGTAGCAAATCACCTTCTACCAGCACTGTTGAGTTCAAGCAGGTTTAGTGCCAGTTAACAAAATTCGGTTTCCATTTTTATGCATACTTTATATATGTGTGTTAAAAAGCCTTGCTCAGGCCTTGCAAACGAAGGGTCGTGGCTTCCTTTATAGAGCCAATCCATCTCTTGTTGGGTCTTCCACTTTTCCTGCTGCCTTCCACTTTTCCTAGCATTATTGTCTTTTCTAGTGACTCTTGTCTTCTCATAATGTGACCAAAGTACCATAGCCTCAGTTTGGTTATTTTAGCTTCCAGGTAGAATTTGGGCTTGATTTGATCTAAAACCCACTGATTTGTCTTTAGACGGTCCATGGTATCCCTAAAACTCTTCTCCATCATCGCATTTCAAATTAATCAACTTTTTTCCCTGTCATTATCCAACTTTTATACCCATATGTGGTAATGGGGAATACTATAGCATGAATTAACTTGACCTTGGTTGCCAGCGTCACATCTTACATGTAAGAATCTTTTCTAGCTCTTTCATAGCTGCCCTTCCCAGTCTCAATCTCCTTCTGATTTCTTGGGTGCAGTTTCCCTTTTGGTTGATGATGGAGCCAAGGAATAGAAAGTCTTGAACAATTTCAATTTCACCATTGTCAACCTTAAAGTTGAATAAAGTTGAGTAGACATTACTTTTGTCTTCTTGATGTTCAGCTGTAGCCCTGCTTTGGCACATTGTGCTTTAACTTTAATCAGTAGTCATTTCAAGTCTTCTCTACTTTCAGCCAGTAATGTGGTATCATCAGCATATCTCAGATTCTTAATGTTCCTCCCCACAATTTTCACTCCACCTTCATCTAAATTGAATCCAGCTTCCCTTATGATATGTTCTGCTTACAGATTGAAGAGATGAGAAGATAAAATATATCCTTGTCTAACAGCTTTGCTAACTTGAAACCATTCTGTTTTCCATATTCTGTTCTGACAGTAGCCTCTTGTGCAGAGTACAGGTTGAGCATCATAACAATCAGATGCTGTGGCACACCCATTTCCTTTAAAACCAGCCATAGCTTTTCATGATCCACACTGTCAAAAGCTTTACTTTATATACATACACATATTAATCTAAACTAAGTACTACGTATACACCTAGAGAACCATTGTGATGCAGTGGTTTGAGCAGCCAATTAGGATTGGAGAGATCCCACATCTGAATCCTCTTTCTTCCATGAAGGTGATCTTGGGCCAGTCACTCTATCTCAGCCTAACCTTCTTCACAGGACTTCTGTGAGGATAATGTCAGGAAAGGAGACCCACATATGCTGTCCTGAGTTCCCTGGAAGAAGGGCAGGGTTTTTTTTAAATGTAGAAGAAGAAGAAGAGCTGGTTTTTATATGCTGACTTTCTCTACCACTTAAGGGAGACTCAAACCAGCTTACAATCACCTTCCCTTCCCCTCCCCACAAGAGACACCCTGTGAAGTAGGTGGGGCTGAGAGACTGTGACTGGCTCAAGGTCACCCAGCTAGCTTCATGTGTAGGAGTGGGGAAACAAATCCAGCTCATCAGATTAGTATCTGCCGCTCATGTGGAGTAGTGGGGAATCAAACCCGGTTCTCCAGATCAGAGTCCGCCACTCCAAACCACCACTCGTAACCACTACACCACGCTGGCTCTCCAGAACTATCCAGAAACCAGATAGATTTTTCCAGGCAAAGTCTAGCTGCGGTGGCAGCATCCCACAGCTGTGGGAGTCTGAGCGAGACCCCAAAGACAAGTTTATAAGACAGTGCTTGTTATTTAGATTGCACCAGGATAGAACCCTGCCCTGAAGCCGTTCTGAGAGTTCAGTAATTGATAAACAGGTCCTGGTTAAACGGAAGGGGAGTTTCTACTGTTGTCACAACACAACAGAAGGAAAACTGCAACTCGTACAATCATCTTTTTATGTCAAACTGCTAAGAAGCAGTGACACTCACTGATAAGTTAGCCATGTATCATTTCTCTCTCTCACACACTTTCCTTAATAGCAGATTCTCCTGGGATTATAACATATTAGGCTATTAAACTCTTGGCAGTTTACTATAAATAGCTCACATTACACTGGATTCAAGGACTATAAATCCATTTCTATTGGGATCTATAATGCACAGCATTAAATTGGTGTGTTTTCACTTCCCCTGTGCAATCTAATAGATTCACATGTGTACAGAAAAAGCAGAAAGAAAGTAGAGGTCTATTACTAAAATTGGAGGAAATGTTCAAATCACACTGGAATTCCTACCCTCACTTTTTCACTTTTCAAAATTGCAGAAGCTCAAAATTGGAGCTGTTGGATACAATTTCCAAAATGGTACAGATTTTTTACCCTGCAAAGGAGCAACCTTGTCAACGCAATGGCTGGTGAAGAAAACTCCTCAATTGTTGACATTTTTAAGAATACCAACCATTTCCATTTCAGTACATGTCAGCTTAACATGGGCGAGCTGGTATTTATAAATATGTACTTACATCACATCAAGAAAATGTTATACAATTACACAAACACAAATTACTCCTACATAATTTGTCACCCACCAAGCTGAACTGAGTCCACTAGCTTGGTTTGAAGCCCTGCCACATACTCAACAACCCCTCTATTTTTGCAGTCCCCAGCAGGAAACCAAAAGAAGAAATCTGTTGCGAGTGTAGTGATTCACCTTACATGGTGAATGAGCGATATCTGGCTTAGGAGACCACAAGTTCCCAGGGAACTGTCTGAAAGTGCTTGAGATGACTATCTTGCTGAAGCTAAACAGGGGTGACTTTGGCCAATGCCTGAATGGGAGACACACACATCCTGGAATCCTACATTTGCTGCCTTAAGTTCCATGATGGAAGATGATCAGGAGGATACAGAATCAAAGAGTTGGAAATGGCCTTATAATGGTCCAACCCCTTTCTCAATGCTGGAAACCCAAAGCTAAAGCATTCCTGACAGATGGCTGGCCAGTAGGGTTGCCAAGTCCCTCTTTGCCACTGGCGGGAGCGGGAGGTTTTTGGGATGGAGCCTGAGGAGAGCGGGGTTTGGAGAAGGGAGGGACTTCAATGCCATAGAGTCCAACTGCCAAAGCTGCCATTTTCTCCAGGTGAACTGATCTCTATTGGCTGGAGATCAGTTGTAATAGCAGGAGATTTCCTGCTAGTACCTGGAGGTTGGCAACCCTACTGGCCAGTATCTGCTTGAAAGCCTCCAGTAATGTAGGGCACACACACCATTGTTGAACTGCTTTTACCACGAGGATGTACTCCTATTGTTCAACTGAAATCTAGTCATGTTCTCTGGATCAACAGAGTATGAATCTTTGCCCTTTTTAATCTGACAGCCCTTCAGGTGTATGAAGAGGACTATCACATCTTGTCCAGAAACTGAGTCCTTTAGTGCAGTTTCTCGTTTTCTCTTAATCATTGGTTCAGGTTTCAGACCTACAATAGAAAAGTTTAATGTCTTTTATGCATGGCTATTTCACTCGTCATCACCCCTCTGTCGACTTCCGGTCTTTATGTTGATTACGCATGCCATTTCTCACCATCAGAGGTCGCCTCACTATCCCCCTGCCTTTCCCCGTGTTTTGCCTAATAAAACATGTATCTGAAAACACGGGCAAAATGTGGGGAAATGCAGGGGGAGAGGCAACGTCTGATGGTTGGAAACTGCATGCATAATCAGAACAAAGACCCGAAGTCATCAGAGAGGTGACGGCGAGTGAAACAGCCGTGCATAAAAGACCGATGTTAGAAAATAACAGCTTTTTCTTGAGATTCAGCAAGCTGTGGCAACTGAGAGACGAATCCAGGTGCTGGGAGGAGGCAGTTTCTATCCTGACTCCCTTGTAGTCTCCAAGGCCAAGAATAGTGGAGCCACATTCCATCTAATTAGTAGATGAAATTATGAGCCTTTCCACCTGTGAGAAATGGAAGGACTTAGCTGGCAGATAAGCCCCCACCACGTTGTCTCACTCTGACCCTCTGGGTCACCTGGCTAGTAAGAGGGTTATGTAGTTAATTGACATCACCAGCCATGGATCTGATTGGTCAAATGAGCTCAGACCAATTCAGATCCCCGGCCATAGAAGTTGAGCATTTTCAATTTAGTTTTATTCTTGGTGTCTTATTCATAGCTGACTCTTGGAAAGAGTGGACTTTGAATGCTGGAGGATTTCAGCTGGAAGGGTAACATCTGGTAATCAGCATGGTATAGAGCCAGCATGGTGTGGTGGTTAGGAGCAGTGGTTTGAAGCGGTGGACTCTGATCTGGAGAACTGGGTTTGATTCTCCACTCCCCCACATGAGTGGTGGAGGTTAATCTGGTGAACTGGGTTTGTTTCCCCACTCCTACACAGCTGGATGACCTTGGGCTAGTCACACTCTCTCATCCTCACCTACCTCTCAGGGTGTCTGTTGTGGGGAGGGGAAGGGAAGGTGATTGTAAGCCAGTTTGATTCTTCCTTAAGTGGTAGAGAAAGTTGGCATATAAAAACCAACTCTTCTTCTTTTTCTGAACTAATGTGATCACTGTGTAGTTAGTCCTTTTGATTTAATCTTTGTTATTTTAAATCCTCAGTGCTCATTGTTCTTTTTAGAAATATTCTTGCACAATTTTAATAAATCACTTTAATTATATCTTGTGGTGTTTTGTCTCCAGGTGGCTTCAATCTAATTCCAGTATCTAGGCCCACATGGCTATACCTACCAGTTTAACTGTTTTGTGAAACTCACACTACAAGTGGTCTACCTGTCCAGGGATTCCAGTCACAGAATGGGAACGTCGCATTCGGCCATAAGTTTTATTCTACTTGCTGAAGCATTGCTTTAAACTAACTTTCATAAATTGAGTAGTTTTATTTCAATACCAATTCAATTTTGTAACACATTGTGCTGGTTCCAATTTAGTGGGTAATGATGGTCATTTTACTCTGTAGTTAATAAAGATGAGGGCCGGAGTTCATGCAACATTTCGTGCTTTGAGATCACAAAAGATCTCCCCCACCCTTTCCGGTAAAGGACAAAGATATTATGAGCCCGATTTAAGTACTCATTCAATGACTCAAGTGCAGGCCTGTGACAGAAATGTATTTTCTCTGTTCATTAAAACATGTGTGTGTGTATAAAGTGCCGTCAAGTCGCAGCTGATTTATGGCGACCCCTTTTGGGGTTTTCATGGCAAGAGACTAACAGAGGTGGTTTGCCGGTGCCTTCCTCTGCACAGCAACCCTGGACTTCCTTGGTGGTCTCCCATCCAAATACTAACCAGGGCTAACCCTGCTTAGTTTCTGAGATCTGACGAGGTCAGGCTAGCCTGGGCCATCCAGGTCAGGGCACATAATAACAAAGTTGCACATTTCTAATAAAATGTGGTTGCTGTCTTGCTCATCTCAGCTGCGGAGAACAGGATTTTGTTAATAAGATAATGTTGCCCATTTATTCAAGAAAAATACCAACAATGCGCACCAACTTATTCATGTTAGGCTGTTGAGCAGCAATTAACTCCCAGACTTAAAAAAAAAAAAGTTCAAGCGGACTGCCTGAGTCAGTAGAAAAGAGCAAGAGTCCAGTAGCACCTTAAAGAGTAACACAATTTCTGGCAGGAAAGTGAGTCACAGCTCACTTCTTCAGATACCTGTGAGCTGTGACTCACAAAAGCTCAAACCCTGCCAGAAATTTTGTTAGTTGTTAAGGTGCTGCTTGACTCTTGCTCTTTTCTGAAGAAGAAGAGTTGGTTTTTATATGCCAACTTTCTCTACTACTTAAGGATGAATCAAACCAGCTTATAATCACCTTCCCTTCACCTCCCCACAACAGAACCCCTGTGAGGTAGGTGAGGCTGAGAGAGCTCTAAGAGAGCTGTGACTAGCCCTAGGTCACCCAGCTGACTTCATGTGTGGGAGTGAGGAAACCAACCCCATTCACTAGATTAGCCTCTGCCGCTCATGTGGAGGAGTGGGGAATCAAACCCGATTCTTCAGATCAGAATCCACCGCTCCATACCACCGCTCTTAACACTACACCACGCTGGCTCTCAACCCATTCTTTCCTTTCCCAGATTAGACCTGATTCATGGCGACTTTCTCTACCAGTTAAGGGAGAATCAAACCGGCTTACACACACCTTCCCTTCCCCTCCCCACAACAGACACCCAGTGAGGTAGGTGGGGCTTGAAGAGAACTGTGACTTGCCCAAGGTCACCCAGCTGGCTTCATGTGTAGGAGTGGGGAAACTAACCCAGTTTTGTTAGTCTTTAAGGTGCTGTTGGACTCTTGCTCTTATCTGAAGAAGAAGAGTTGGTTTTTATATGCCAACTTTCTTCACCACTTAAGGAAGAACCAAACCAGCTTGGTGTAGTGGTTAAGAATAGTGGTTTGGAGTGGTGGACTCTGATCTGGAGAACTGGGTTTGATTCCCCACTCCTCCACATGAGCGGTGGATGCTAATCTGGTGATCCAGGTTGGTTGGTTTCCCCACTCCTACACATGAAGCCAGCTGGGTGACCTTGGGCAAGTCACAGTTCTCTTCAAGCTCTCTCAGCCGCACCTACCTCACAGGGTCTCTGTTGTGGGGAGAGGAATGGTCCATAAGGCGCAAGTCTGGGGACTCATGGGGGAAATGGAAATTACTAGCACATTGTGAACTGTTGAGGAAAAAAAGAAAACGTCAAGTGTTTTTCAATGTTACTTGTAACTGCCAGTGCCATTCTGAAGAGAGCCTGGTGGAGTCCTCCCATCATTATCTTGTGATACTACTCACAGGAGTTGCATGCCAGGATGTTACAGAGCTTTGCTGGCCAAGAGCTTTCCAAAACACTGGTTCACAGCTGCTCAATGAGACTCTGAAGTCTTTTCTCAGAGGGGCCCTGGCTTAGTGGTACAGTATCTGCTTGGCATGCAGAAAGTCAACGTGGTATAGTGGTTAAAAGCAGCAGACACTAATCTGGAGAATCAGGTTGGTTTCCCCACTCTTCCACATGAGGCCTGCTGGGTGACCTTGGGCTAGTCACAGAACTCTCTCTGTCTCACCTACCTCACAAGGTGTCTGCTGTGTGTGGGGGGGAAGGTGATTGTAAGCTGCTTTGAGACTCCTTTTAGTAGAGAAAAGTGGGGTATAAAAAACAACCCTTCTTCTAGGTTCAATCCCCGGCATCTCCAGTTAAAAAGATAAGGTAGAAGATGATGTGAATGACCTCAGCCTGAGACTCTGGAAAGCTGCTGTTCATCTGAGTAGACAATACTGGCCTTGATGAATCAATGGCATGATTCAGTATAAGGCAGCTTCACATGTGCATGTGTTCATCTCTCCCCCCCTCCCCACAAACACAGTGTTGAAGGCAGAAGAGGGCAGAAGGGATGCCACCCCCATTCCGAACTGCCAAACCACGGTCAATGCACCCATCTCATCCTAAACCACATGCTAACTTTCCACATCCAACCAACCACAAACTTCTCCTGTATGCTCCCACAGAGATACTACACCTCCCAAGTGCAGAAAGAAGAACTAGTCCAAAGGGGCTCTTAAAAATGCCTTCAATGAGATAATTAATACCATCCCTCCATTGGTCTTCGTCAAGGCATTCCAGATAACATCATCAGGATACAGGCGTCCTCATCCCCGCTCAGATTACTGATAGCTTGAAGAGATTTTTTTACAAACAGGAGGTGTTTATTTTCTTCCTATGAAGCTGCAAAAGGTTCTTTTAAAAAACACAAAACAAGAATTGGATGCAAAACATGATTTAAAAAAACAGGGATGAAAAAAAATCAGTCAATCTGGACTTGAGACCAAAATTTGAAAAACAAACCAAAAACATAATCCCCTGGTGCTAAATCCTGAGAAATGAAATAGTTTTGCAGAATCTCAAGGAGCCTGAGACACTAATACAATTGCCTTCGGTGAACATTTCATGGCAGTCCCAAGTTGACAATAACACAGATACTCTTGAAAATCATGAGAGAACGTTGATGATTCCACCACATGATTCCTGTCACCAGATATCCTTGCTTTGTGCAAAATCAAAGAGCTTTCAGATCTCACTCATCTGCTGTGTGTCAGAAACTATGTGGCACTTTTTAAAAATAACAAGAGCACTGATTCTCCTTGAAGACTGTAACCGTAAGCGAACTTCCGGTGCTGAGCTGGGCTGAGTGCTGCGTCTTCCCAGGGGCTCCTGGGGAGTATCCAAGTTTGCGTGTGATTTGGGGTGTTTTATTGCACCCCAACCCAGCCCTTGCAAGTGGGCTGAGAGGCAGGAATTCCCTGCAGCCATATATGCGGTTTGACCTCCTGAATACTCTGAGGTAGCTTTAATAAGCCCCCCGGAGTTTCAGACGTTTGGTCCCGTGGGCACGAAGGGATTGAAATCGCCAGCGCGCAACTTCGGCTTTAGACTCTTCCCTCCAGCACCCTATAAACATCATAAGGACTACATTAAGATTAAAGCCTCACCTCCGGGCGCCCAAGTGAGTAGATAAGAATCCTTCGTCTTTCACTGGCGTCATCGAATAACAGGGGGTTGAAGAAAATATTCCTGGTAACCGTTTTTCTCCCTTAATTGAACTGGATGATTTTGTTGTATGAGATCCATCAGATAAAGCAGCAGGAGCCTTATCAAACTGATCAACTTAAATTAAAACAACGAGCTTGAATGATTGATGTAAGATCTGCCAATCCGACGCGTTCTTAAAGGAAGGGGAGGGAGGAACTTTTGAGAAGTTACATGAGGGAAAAAAAAGGTCCTCCAGCCACGTGTACAACAAAGAGGATCCTTTGACCGGAAGACTCTGTGCTTTACCTCTCCACTGCTCTACAAATCAACAGGAAGAAGGTCGTAAGACCGGAAATTCGTCTTACTCGTGTTACACCAAAATCACTCCTGAAGGTAATAACCATAGAGAAGAGACGATAGAAGGTCTACGATTAGGTAATCCCTGGAATACTTCCTGGCTCAGCCGATCTAGAGCGTCTGGTAAAACTCGTTGGTATTTTTAACTTTAAAAAGTTTTTTTTAAGTTTAAATACTTATTTTTTCAACCCGAAAAAGATATTAAGTTGGACAATAAAGTATTTTCTATTAACTACATGCTGGACTCCTGCTAGATGACCATCAAATTTTTAATAAAGTTACATACTCTGGAGCCTCTCCCTGATCTGGCTAACATAGCCCTGCTCTTATGAAATCAAAGGGAATTCTACTGAATTCAATCATGGAAAAAAAAGTACAGGACATGTTTGCTAAATATTCTGAGGCGACAATTAAACAATTAAAACAGATTTCTACACAGATGGCTCAATTGATTTCAGTGATGATGACTCTTGACCAATCATCACTGGTATGTAATCAGAAGTTGAATCTGGTTACAGAAGACATAAAAGTCTTGAAAATTCAAATGATGACTACAAATATGGACTTACAAGCAATGGATTCTTCTGCCCAAAAAGTCACGGAAGAATATCAGGATATAAAGAAGAAGACAGAAGTTCAAGAAAGTAACCAGCCGGCGACAAAGAGACCAGACATACAAGAAATGGACTTTTCATTTAAAAAAGACATGGAAGGACGTGTGGATACAAGGAAGAAGAGAGCAGATCAAGGAACACAGATTGAAGCCACGATGGGGATTAAGCCCAGAAAGAATTATTTTTGGATATGCACCTTGCCTGAGGAAATGAGAGAAAACAAAGAAATCTTGTTCCCATACCTGATTGACTTATTTCAGTTACAGAAGGAAGTATTAGACCATGGTTAAAGGATTGACTTAAATATGATTGCTGGATTGGAAGGCTTTGACAGTGTGGACGGGTGGCATGGCTATTTTAAATTTATGTTAAATGGAAAGGGACAAAGGTTTCAGAATAAAGGGATTAAATCATTTTAACGCTAGAACTGGTGGAGTTGGAGAAACTGGGGAAAAGGGGAGTATTGAAGGAATCATTGTGATAATGTACAAGATCTGGGAATAATGGAAGGCTACTTTTTATTTTGATCCAGAATGTAAAACTTTATAAAACATGAAACTTTAGAATGAAATTAATGTTAGGATCAGTATATGTTAACGAAGGCTAATAATACTTTATTAAGAGGTAGATGGAGGTGATGGGGAAGTTGTCATATTTTTTATGTTTAATGGTAATTAAGACAACAATCAATATAATTGCGATTGTGATATTATTTTTACGCTGTTGTCAAAATTATGGAGAATTTATAGCTTTAAAAAAATTAATAAAAATTTATAAAAAAAAAAAAAAAAAAGACTGTAACCGTAAGCGATGTTTCGCAATTAGGGAGCAGCTCATGGGTAGCCACCGGGAGATAGGCACATGGATAAGCAGCAGCAGCTCAGAACTACAATCCTTCTTTTTGGTCAGTTGCCCCCCTCAGAGGTGATAGATGGTGAAGCCACCAAGTGAGGAATGCTCATTTGAATTAACTGATGTCTCACTCCACCCCTTCCTTTGTAATATGAGTTTGAGAGTGGGGGACCATTTCTTCTTTACATTTTTCAGAGTACACAAGCTGGGTCTAGGTCCCGAACCTCATATTCTGCGTAATGGTCACTCTTGATTTGCAGGTTCTCCTCAATTCCTGCATGGATGGTGCCCAACTTAGATTGCAACTGTTGCGCACATGGAGAAGGGGCTTCTATCCAACCCCCGAGCCATTTTCCCACCCTGAATTTTTTTTTTGGGGGGGGTTAATTGGCCCATTCACCATACAGTATCCTGAGATTCCCAACTGGAACCCGATGTATATGGGCCTTAGGTATCACTGACCAATTTAAAGCTTAAAAAAGTTGCTCTTTAACAAGATAAATCCAAATGACCTATTCAAGTAAAGGAAAAAAACTTTCAGGATCAGCACTACAAAAGCCCCACTGGTGTTAAAAAAATTGATTCTTTTGCACCTTGTTCCAGAATGTGGAAATTGTACGTATTCATTACTGAACTAGAACCAAGGTAATATGAGTCAGAGAACATTCTGATTTGTTTTAAGCAAAACTAAGTCCCACAGTGGGAACCGTAACCACCAAATGAAAAATATTTATTGCTTTCCATTAACTAACTACAACTTCACAAATTGTCCAACTGTGTAATTAAATATTTGGCGGTATATGAAGGGAAACTGCTACGATGACAGAGGAGGGAGAAAACCTCAGGAAGACTTCAGAGGGTGCATGCTCAGCATGAAGGGAAAGTGTTTTAGAATCTACTCCTATTTTTTTTACCACCATAAATGTTTTCAAGGGAGAAGGGGGAATTTAAAAATATATGTGTCATAAAAATAGCTCTTTTGTTATTTCCATGACAGATTGTTTGAAATACCGTGATGGCCTTATTCTGTAGGCTTGTTTCTTGAAATGCTAGGATAATTAATACCTTTGTGATTCTGTGTGTATCTTTTCAAACATTTTCCCCTGTTCTGTAACAGAAATACATTACAAGCCAATGATTATTTAAGATTCCTGAAAAAAAACCTTCCTATCATGATGATGCTAAATATATTACTACAGATCCAGCCTAAAAAGATGCTTTAAAAGAACTTTGTCAACTGACCCAAATTAAAAATCACTTTTATAAAATTGGGGGGGGGGGGTTAAAACAGACATTGGTTGTTTATGCATGGGTACTTTCACTCACTTTCACCCTCTGTCTGTCTCGGTTGTTCCTTGGAGTTATGCATGAGCTTTCCTTCCATTAGAGATGATCTCGCTGCCTGCCCTCACAGAACCCGGACATTTCCGTTCCTCTCTCGATTCTTCCCTCTCCCTTGAGCTCAGCCCGGGTGAAATCCCCATGCATAAGGCAAAGTGCGGGACATGCAAGCTTAGTTTCATGCGCAGTCAATTACAAAGCAGCATGTCCAGAGGTAGGGACTCAAATACATCCTGCTTCCTGGGAGCTCTTTCTGGGCAGAAGAAAGACTTTTAAAAACTGAGGCTTGGATTCCCCCCCCTTTTTTCAGATTGCTCCGTTTTTTGTTTAATGTTCTTAAAATGCTTTTTTATGCGGCAATTGGGTTTTTTTGGGGAAAGGAACTTTTCTCTCACTACAGCCAATTATGAAGCAGCATTTAAAGAGGCAGGGACTTGATTTGAGCTTGGAGACTGCTGGTGCATAGACTCTAAACAGGAAAGTGGGTCCAGTGAGCAACGAACCTCAGGTAAAACTCCCATCCATTAACAACCATTAACTAAAAGCTGTGCTGAATAGCCTGTGTTTAGAGTGTTTGATTTTTACCCTGCCCTTTCCCAACCAAAGTCAGGCTCAGGGTGGCTGTGATTATGGTTAATGCCTTGAATGCAGGGCTTGACAAAACTCAAGTGCCCGGGTGCAGCTCTGCCTTAAATGCCTTCTGGTGCCTGGAGCAAGAGCATCTGGCCAAAGCTGGCAATCACATACAAAGATCCCCATTGCTGCACTATAGCCACTGGTTCAAAGCGCCTTCAGGTGCTTTGACTCTTGAAAACTTATACCCTGGAAATCTTGTTGGTCTCTAAGGTACTATTGGACTCAAATCTTGCTACTCTAATGGACCATAGCTGTAGGGTTTTGTCTTAATGGTGACATTTATTGAATGAAAACTGAAGAAAATCAGGTTAAATTACTGAGGGAAATTGCAAAGAAAAGACTCACAGCAGCACAGAAGTACAGTTTTTGATGACTCAGAGGAAAGAGGGAAAACAGTGAATGCAGTGAAAATAGATTATAAATGATCTGGAATGAATAGGGTTGCCAACCTCCAGGTGGTGGCTGGAGATCTCCTGCTATTACAACTTATCTCCAGGCGACAGAGATCAGTTCCCCTGGAGAAAATGGCTGCTTTGGCAATTGGACTAAATGGCATTGAAGATCCTCCTCTCCCCAAACTCCACCCTCCTCAGGCTCCACACCCCAAATTTACAGGTATTTTCCCAGCCTAGAGCTGGCAACCCTAGGAATGATTGGTGAGTAGCATAGTGGCCAGGTTTGTGGATGACAGAAAATGATTCAGGATGGTGAAAACCAAGTTGACTAAGAAGAGCTCTAGGAGGATCTCCAAAAATTGGGTCAGTGGGCTCCAGTGTGGCAAATGAAAGTCAACGTTAGCAAGTGTAAAAAAAGTCCCAATGTCAAGGAGAGGCTAATGGGGTCTGGACTTGCTGATACTGAAAGGGGAAAAGATCTTTGATAGCTCAATGAAAGAGTCGACTACGGTTGTGCAAAAATAATTTTTTGGGTAAATTTCGGGGTTTATTTGGCCCGATTATTTTTGGGTAAACCCAGAATAAGCCAAATACCCATACCGGTAAATTTCGGTATTCAGCTTATTACTGGGTTTACCCAAAATTCGCCCCCATTATAGTCTATGGGGATATTTTTTGAGCTCCTAGGTGGGCATTTTGGAGGTAGAGTCACCAAATTTGCAGTGTGGCTGCAAGGCACTCTCCTTGGATGGTCAATAAAGTTTTGTGAATTTTTGGACAGGGGGTCCAATTTTATGGGCTTGCAAAGGGATTGCCCCCATCCTCCAGGCATTTGGAAGCTGAGCTGTCCATCAGTTTTCAGGTTCAGAAATTCAGCATTGTCAAAGACTGGCGGACAAAGCTGATTGACAGGCTGGCGCCTCAAAGTATGTTCATATCTGGGGTGCATAGCATGATGTCTGTGCAAATTAGCTTCCGAACTGAGGAAAACAGCTTATTTGCAAGAAAATTAAGGCATGGAAAACATCCTGTGAACAGTCCTTTATTATGGTCATCAAAATCTGATTTCAAGAGATGGCCATGGTGTGAGGAAACGAAGCCTCTACTCGGGGCGACTTTAAGTTTCAGAGCAGGGGTGGTGTTGATATCGGAGCCAGCCAAAGTCATGACCAAGGCAACTCTTGTAAAGGAGATTGCTCATCTGCATGGGTTAGCAGTCTTCTTCAAAAGCCCAATAAGTAACTGTAGAAGCTGGCATTTTTTAGCTGGGGGGTGTATCCCTCCAGATGGGATTGGGTGAGCCCTGTCTTTTACAGTGCAGATCAGCCCGCCACCTGGTTGGTCAGACCAAGTTGGCTCCGATTACACAACCCCGACCTTAAAAGGGCCCCAACTATGTGGCCCTAACAAAACTAGTCAAAAAAAGATAGAAAAATGGGAGAAAGCACAGAGCCGTGACTCTGAGCAAAGGTTAAATCTGAACCCGAAAAAGCCAAATATTTATTCAGCTTTGGGTCGACCCCCCGGTTTTGGTAATGCCTCTGTATAGATCTATGGTGTGGCCTCATTTGTAATACTGTATGCAGTTCTGGTCACCGTATCTCAAAAAAAAAAAGACATCACAGATCATAAAGCTAATTAAAAGTAGAGCTGGGCTGCACTGGTGTGACAAAATTTTCTTTTGAATCACCGCTCATTATGAAGTACATAAATAACTTAGACCAGTATTTATTTAAAATCAATGCATTTATTTAACTGTATTTATTATAAATATTTGGATCCCATTTTCTATGTGAAAATCTCGAAAGAAGTGCGCAAATTTTAAGAACCATAGCCATTAAAAAACAAACAAGCCGTGGGGAATAATTGTGTCTACTTCTTTCAATTATTTATTAGCTGCCTCTCCATAATTCAAAACAGCTATTAGGACATTCCAAAGTCAATAAAGTTGGCCTTCCCTGAATCTATCTAGGGAGAGCATTCCCTAAACAAACATTCACCTAAACAAACATTCATGGAGGAGAGGGCTATTCATGGCTATTAGTAAAAATGGGTGCTAGTCAAGATGTATACCTATTCTGTCCAGGATCAGAGGAGCATGCCTATTATATTAGGTGGTTTGGAACACAGGCAAGATAATTCTGCTGCAGTCATCTTGTTTGTGGGCTTCCTAGAGGCCCCTGGTTGTCTACTGTGTGAACCAACTGCTGGATTTGATGGACCTTGGACTGATCCAGCATGGCCTTTCTTATGTTCTTATGTTCACCACTGAAATGTCCCACTCCCTAGCTGACTTTTTCTTCTGAAAGCAGGGCCACCTGAAGAAAGGCTTCAGAAGCAGATATTTAGGCTAAGGCAAATTTTTAGGCAAATTTCTATGGAAGATAGTGGTCCTTTCAGGATCCTGGTCCAAAGCCATTTAGAGCATTACAGGTCAAATCCAGAGTGAACTGTGGCCAGAAATAATGTGGTAGCAAGTGCGTATCTTTCATGCTGGCAAAATATGCTTAATCTAGTGCAAGTGACCCATCTGCCATAGTCTGGATCAGTTGAAGCTTCTGAGCAGTCTTCAAGGGCAGTCCCACTTACAATGCTTTACAGTAAACTAACCTCAAAGTCTCAAAAGAATAGATACCTATGGCCAGGCTGCCTCTCTCTAGCAAGGCTGGTATGCTAATGTATACAGGAAAAAGATGCTACAGATGCCACCTGAGCATCCAGTTTAAGGCGTGATTTTCTTAACAAATCTGAACGAATACCTGATCTTAAAAGAGGAGTGCAACCCCATCCAGGATACATAGAATTCCACTTCCCCAAATCACTGACCCATCTATCAACAGCACCTCTGTCTTGTCTGAACTGAGGTTCTGATATTTGGAGATTCCCTAATCTAATAATCAAGAGTTCCCAGACACAGGACAATGAATTCAGACAGTAAATCTGGGTCACACTCCATCTAGGCTCACATACAGGGGGAATCCCCATAGGACAAAATTAAGGGGGCAAGTCTCAGTGGTAAAGTATCTGCTTAGTGTTCAATTCCCAATATCTTCATTACAAAAAAAAATCAACTAATAGATTATACAAAAGACCTCTGCCTGAGATCCTGGAGAGCAGCCGCCAGACAGAGTAGGCAATACTATCACTGATAGACCAATGGTCTGACTTAGTATAAGGCAGCTTCATGTGTTCAAGAAGAAGAAGAGTTGGGTTTTATATGCCGACTTTCTCTACCACTTAAGGAAGAATCAAACCAGCTTACAATCACCTTCCTTTCCCCTCCCCACAACAGACCCCCTGTGAGGTAGGTGAGACTGAGAGAGCTCTAAGAGAGCTGTGACTAGCCCAAGGTCACCCAGCTGACTTCATGTGTAGGAGTGAGGAAACCAACCTGGTTCACTAGATTAGCCTCCGCAGCTCATGTGGAGGAGTGGAGAATCAAACCCGGTTCTCCAGATCAGAATCCACTGCTCCAAACCACCGCTCTTAACACTACACCACGCTGGCTCTCAACCCTTTCTTTCCTTTCCCAGATCAGACCTGATTCAGGTACCAAAAGCAGCTCAATGCACTTGGTCATTATTTCTAGTGATTATTCTGTCTGTACCTCCCATTTGCCAATCCAGCAGCACTGCTTTTCTTTGCTGGCCAGCCGTACTAACTACTGTTGCTCCAAGCAATTTCATATGTACCAGCAGAAGGGAGGGGGAAAGAAAGAGAGCTCCTAAGTTGACTTGTTAATAGCTAACAATTGAACACATTGCAAAACACTGGAAGAAATGCATTCCCCAGAATTAAGGAAAGAATGACTGTGATAATTCTTGCATGTGGAGCAATCACCATTAGATGCAAAAAGGGGTAGGATTAGAAAACTGCTTTGAAGATCAGCCTAAACACCTTGGCCCATTAGACAACACTAATTAAAGATAATATATTCAGTTCCTAAAACACCTGATCCCCATCTTTTTCCCAGGCAGCGAGTATGCTTCGCAGCAAAACATCTTCCTTTGAGAATTTTGCTGATCCACCAGTAGGTTCTCTGCTCAAGTGTTCTATGCCACCATTAATTGAATGATGCTATTTGAAAGCAAAGAAAATCTGACATTCTGTTTTGCCTTGTCTCATTCTTATTTTTTAAAATATTCTATGTGTGCTACATTAAGTGTGTCGGCTCTTGTTCCTGCTGTCCCTCACTCTTTGGAGCAGCAAGAGCAAAGGAGGTGGTGGTCGCACACAACGCTCTAGAAATTCCTCAAAGGTATCTGTTTATTTACCACAGGACTTTGGGGGAATTCCTAGAAGGTCACACAATGTCACTTTCCTTACTCTCTGCCCCCATACCTTGTGTGTGTGTGTGCGTGCTGTCAATTCACAGCTGACTTATGGCAACCCCATAGGGTTTCAAGGCAAGAGACTTCAGAGGTGGTTTGCCATTGCCTGCCTCCGTATGGACTGAGAGAGTTCTGTGAGAACTGTGACTGGCCCAAGGTTACCCAGCAGGCTTCATCTGGAGGAGTGGTGAGTCGAACCCTGTTTTCCAGATTAGAGTCTGCCGCTCTTAACCACTATACTACTCTGGCTCTCCATACCTTCCCAGCAGGCAACCCTAAGCATGTTTAGCAGGAAATAGTATTTATTCATTAAAAAAAAAAAAAACAGGAAGTCAGAATGTATCACAACCTGCTTTTGAAAGTCTCTTCACTGTTTTACTAATATGTAGGAGCACAGCCAGTAAAATACTGCACACAAATTATTTTGATGCAACCATACATATGATCATATCAAGATACTCTGGCATCTCCAGCTAAAAGCATGTGATGGGAAAAGAGCTTTCTTTGCCTAAGAAACTGGAGAATCAATGCCAGAGTGGACACCACTGAACTAGATGGGCCAATGATCTGATTTAGTGTAAGGCAGCTTCATACGTTTATGCACATAAGATTACTCCCCCCAGAATATTAAGATGCATATCAATAATATGGGAAGGAAGAGATATGCAAGGAACTGAACATTGCAGTAACAGTGTTTCATCAATTCCAGAATCACTTTTACATATCAGAATTCAAGAAGAAGAAGAAGACGAAGAAGAAGAGTTGGTTTTTATATGCCAATACCTCATTTTATTCATATCTATTGCTACAGATTATGATATTGATGTTTTTATCATTTGCCAAATTCTGGAATACCTTGTACGATTTGTTATGCCAATAAAGGTTTTTGAATTTGAATTATATGCCAACATTCTCTACTTTTTTAAAAAGGAGAATCAAGCCAGTTTACAATCTTCTTCCCTTCCTCTCCCCATAACTGACACCTTGTGAGGTAGGTGGGGCTAAGAGAGTTCAGAGAAAAATGTGACTAGCCCAAGGTCACCCAGCTGGCCTTATGTGTAGGAGTGGGGAAACCAATCCGGTTCACCAGATTAGAGTCCGCCGCTCATGTGGAGGAGCAGGGAATCAAACCTGGTTCTCCAGATTAGAGTCCATTGTTCCTAACCACTACACCACACTGGCTTCCGTGGAGAAGAGGAACTCCAGCACAGTGAATCCAGGCAACAAGAGAGGAAAAGAAAACAGGCCTCAGGCTGGTTGGAATGTACATGACAGCAACTTTCCTCAAGTTTAACAGGTTTATGGGAGACCTCCTGGGAATCCTGTCGACGCCACCTTGAGTTTCATGTTGGAAGAAAGTAGAATAGAAATGTCACCATTTGCAACAACTGGAAGCCAATTGGCAAACTGAATAATACATCCTGAAAAAACGTGACAAGCCACAATCTGTTTTGGATTTATCTACAGAAAAGCAGCATACAAACATTGTAATAATAGCATACATGCTTGAGTAATTACAGTCCCTCAAAGTGGATATGGAAAACAAAGTAAAACACATAACAGAAGTGTGTAGTAATTTTTCTGTTGCAGCTTATTTGATGACGGAAATACAGGAATTGTCTATTTCAGAGGCAGTGCCAAAAGTCTGCCAGCTTCACTGTTCAGGGTGTATGCACTGCAGCCAAAGAGGCCAAAACATTTCCTGATCCCCCCACTCCTGACCATTCACCTTGACTGCTGCCATTTTCCCCGAACTGTTGGTACTTCGGCATTCTTTTTCTTAACTTTCCCTCCCCCCCAGAGCTGCTTGTACAGATGATTTCAGCCAGTTGAAAATCACATTGTGAATGGAATGACTTCACAACAAATACATCAAAAATCAAATTACAGCTATGTGCTGATGTCACCAACAGCACAAGGAACAGCATTGTGGTTGAACACTTTCATCCTCTTCCATGAGAACATAAGTACAGCCCTGCTGAATGACACCAAGGCGTATCAAGTCCAGCAATCTGTTTGCACAGTGACCAACCAGGTGCCTCTAGGAAGCCAACAAACAAGATAACTGCAGCAGATTCCTGCCTGTGTTCCACAGCACATAATAGAAAAAGAAGAGGAAGAAGAAGAAGAGGAGTAGGAGTAGAAGTTGATTTTTATATGCCGATTTTCTCTCCCACTTAAGGAAGAATCAAACCGGCTTACAATCACCTTCCCTTCCCCTCCCCACAACAGACACCCTGTGAGGTAGGTGGGGCTCAGAGAGTATGACTAACCCAAGGTCACCCAGCTGACTTCATGTGTAGGAGTGGGGAAACAAATCCAGTTCACCAGATTAGCCTCCACCACTCATGTGGAGGAGTGGGGAATCAAACCCAGTTCTCCAGATCAGAGTCCACCCCAAACCACCGCTCTGAGCCACTACACCACGCTGGCTCTCATAATGTGATGCCTGAAAAAAATCACCCCAAAGGAATGCTTTCACCATTGTAACAATGATTGCAAGACTCCTACTCCCTTTTTGGTGCCACCTTATTTAGTTCTTTAACAGTGGCTATGATTTTTTTAAGTTAATGCATGAAGCAGTGAGTGACTCCTTCTGCACACCTCATTAAACAAACAGCCATTCTGCTCAAGAAATTACTGTATTTTAGTCAATAAACAAACTGGATATAGAGAGGGTATAAGCACCTCTGGGCAAGTATCGCCAGTTCAGTTACCGATGCAACTTGACGTGACTCCTGCTAGAAAATAAATTTTTTAGAATGTTATCCTCATCCCCTCCAGCAGAATTCAGATTTGTGGTCCTAGGAAAGACAAAACTACCAGCCTTTGCAGTGCCTACTGGCAATATTACAAAGAAAGCATCTCCCCCATCGATAGAGCCAACAGTTCCAATTAATAATAGAAATAAAGGATGGGTGGGAATTGGGTCCACAAAACTTTTTGAAAGTTCTGCTAATGAACAAGGAGAAGTTGGGCCTGGAGGCAGGGGCTCCCCTGTCTCTGTGAAGAGACATGAAGAGTAGCATTGCAACTTGCTAGGTATTGCCAGAGCACTCTGGTGCATTGATTCATGTCTGGTTTCAATAGCATTTATGGCACAAACATGGGTTAGGCAGGACTAACAGCATGGCGCCATACTGCAGTGGCCAAACAGCAGAAGAAGAAGAGTTGGTTTTTATATGCTGACTTTCTGTACCACTCAAGGAAGAATCAAACCGGCTTACAATCACCTTCCCTTCCCCTCCCAAGGTGGGTGGGGCTGAGAGAGCTCTAAGAGAGCTGTGATTAGCCCAATATCACCCAGCTGGCTTCATGTGTAGTAGTGGGGAAACCAACCAGTTCACCAAATTAGAGTCCGCCATTCATGTGGAGGAGTGGGGAATCAAACCCGGTTCTCCAGATTAGAGTCTGCTGCTCTTAACCACTACACCATGCTGGCTGAACTCCAGGTGAAATGGATTGAGCAGGACCTAGGGCTGTTGAAAAAAAATTCGGTAAAATTTGGATTCGCCAAAATTCGGCCCATTTTGATTTGGGAAATGCCAAAGTCCGAACTCCCCCATTTCGGATCCATGGAATTCGGTGCAAGATTCAAAGTTTGGGGAAAAATTCGGCTGAATAAAGCCATTAAAAACACATTCGCGCCTTTCTGCAGCGCCGGGGGGGGCATTTTTGGAGGTAGAGCTCCCAAACTTTCCGTGTAGCTTGAGGTGACCTTTCTTGCAAGAACCCCCAAGTTTTGTGAAGATTGGATCAGGGCCCCCTGAGATATGGGGCTCGGAAGGGGTCCCCCATCCTTAATGTGCATCTTTATTCCATTAAAAACACATTCACGCCTTTCCATGGATCCAGGAGGGGGGGCATTTTTGGAGGTTGACGTCCCAAACATTCAGCGTAGCTTGAGGTGACCCTTCTTGCAAGAACCCCCAAGTTTTGTGAAGATTGGATCGGGGGGGGGCCCTCAGCAGGGTGTAATGCCATAGAATCCACCCTCCAAAGCAGCCATTTTCCCAGGAGAACTGATCTCTGTTGTCTGGAGATCAGTTGTGATTTCAGGAGATCTCCAGACCACATCTGGAGGTTGGCAAACATACTGCAGAGAAAGGGTGGGTCAACATGACAGCTAAGAGCACTTCTGAAGAGGTGCTCTCGAGGTACCCTCAGAGAGGTAGGCCAGGGAATTCATCTGCTACTCTGCTCAGCAAAGTGAGAAGGCTTCCTCCAGCCCATGGAGCTTTCTTCAAACTTGCTGTACCCCCCACATATGGTGGGCAATCTACTGCCCATTGCTCCTGTTGTCCGCCCACTCTCAGCTGTGGGCGGGCAGAAGCAGGCAAGGGAAGGGAGGGGGAGTCATCGGCATTCTTTAGTCAGGAGCCCAACTGGATCTAAGGAGAGAAAAAAGCCGCCCCAGAGGACCACCCCAATGCAGGAGCAATGAAGGCAAACTAGGCTGGAAAACTGGGCCCTGTCTTCCTGCCCTGCGCCAAACAGCTAGGGTTGCCAGGTCCCTCTTTGCCACCGGTGGGAGATTTTGGGGGCAGAGCCTGGGGAGGGTGGGGTTTGGGGAGGGGAGGGACTTTAATGTCATAGAATCCAATTGTCCAGGCGAGCATTTTCTCCAGGTGAACCAATAATAAATCAAATTTTTCACGACCCCCACATTCAGTTATGCGACCCACAGTTTAAGAAGCTTCACACTATGTAATCCACCTTGAGTCTTAGGAAGAAACACAGACTATAAACTTAGCAAGTCAACAAACAAATAAATACACATGGTTCCCCCAAAGGGGCAAATAATGCCCCCCCCCCGACATTTCAGGGCAGGAAATTAGAAAGAGGGGAAAGCTGAAGCCCTCTCTACCCACCAGTAAGAGCTGATTGAACATGTGATGGGTACAGTAAGAGAGAGATTCTGGCCAGATTTTGATAAGAATATAAATGATTTTTTAAAAGTTACCAAAATTTGATGTAGAGATGTTATCAACTTCCACCTAAATTATAAAAAATATGTTCAACTTGGAAAGATCTGATGACTTTAGTAGAAGTTCCAGTGAGGTACATTAAATATTTTAGCTGTGCTGACCTATTGTGTTTAGCCATAAGGAAGTCTCACTGTCAGTCAGTCATTTATTGATATATCTCATAGCCAGACATATACAAAAAACATTAGACATTAAAACCAGGAATTCCAAGCATAAAATACACTGGAGCCTACATAAAATCCTAAAAGGACACTACTATATACATAGATAATAATGCAGATAATCCCAACAATTTGTGCCTAATTTTTAGGGCTGCCTGGTCCCCCTTCACCACTGGCAGGAGGTTTTTGGGGCGGAGCCTGAGGAGGGCGGGGTTTGGGGAGGGAAGGGACTTTAATGCCATAGAGTCCAAACATAGGATAGTTGCACCTTATAATCTCGTATTTAGCTGAACAATTTGCTTTATTGTATTGTAGGATTATCATACCTCTGTGAAGTTCCGCAGTAGTGACCACTCTTTTCTTTGAAGCAGTGGGTAAGCTATCCCATGTTTGGTATTTTTCGGGCTTATTTAATAAATGGGGAACTAGCTCTTATATTCAGCTTTGTACACTTAGAAATTTGCTGCGACAATATTTTTGTTATCATTGATGGTCCCTTTAAATGCTTTAGGGTCGGCAAGCTGAAGAAGATATCGAAACGCATCCTTGCAACAGACCCGGTCACGGACCTCTTTTTATTTTATTTTGTCTTGCTACTCTTCGTGATTGTGTATCACAATAATGTCTTTGTGTAATCATAAGCCATTGGCTTCATTGAATTTATAATTTCAATTTTGTATTTGTTAAGCCCCGAGAGGCATTGTACTTGTTTGAACTAGTTTTGGCTATATTTAATTTTGCTCTAAGCCCTATGAGGCATTGCCTTAAGCCTTGCGAGGCTATTGGTGTGAATTAACACGGTTTTAATTTATTTGGTTAGGTTGGTGCTTTTGAATTAATATAATTCTTGTACCAAGATAATTTTTGTTTTGACATTATTTTCTATTTTCTGAGCCACGTGCTGCCTCTTTACATAGTTGCCACTATTTTCAGCATAGGTTCCTTTCTCTTCCAGTTTACTACCTGGAGGTTGGCAACCCTACTAATTTTGGACACGGCGGCACAAAATTTGGCAGTGCCAACAGAAACCCTTGGATTTTCTTCTGAGAGCAACTTCCTTGCCCTCCCTGACTCCGAGTTAGATCTGAGAGCCTGTTAGTCCAAGGCCGAATACATTTGCCACAAATCTCTTCATAGTAAGGGCAGCAGATGAGACTATGCTCCATGGTTTCTACATCCCCTATATCACACTGGCATAATCTCTCTGAGATGGGAATTTTCTAAAAACACTTGGTGGCCATGGAGCCCCTAGCCTAACAATATAACCATCACACTGGAAAGTAAGTGGGGTTCGATATCATGCTGGATACATGTGGAATGGGTTTCCTATCCTCTCATCCTAGAGGCTCATAGTTTCTTACAATAGCTCCACCTTTATATTCAATGAAATAACCAATTGGTAAACCATTCTCTTTTATTTCCATTCACAACCCGGGTATCTAATTTTAAGCATTTGGCATCACCCCCAGTTAAAGTGTGGGTCCAGACTAGGGTTGCCAGGTCCCCCTCTGCCACCGGAGGGAGGTTTTTGGAGTGGAGTTTGAGGAGGGCAGGGTTTGGGGAGGGACTTCAATGCCATAGAGCCCAATTGCCAAAGCGGCCGTTTTCTCCAGGGGAACTGATCTCTATCGGCTGGAGATAAGTTGTAATAGCAGGAGATCTCTGGCTAGTACCTGGAGGTTGACAACCCTAGTTGAGACCTCAGGGGACTTCTGGAGGAAGCAAATTGCAAAGCTAAAAAAAATCTCGATGGTCTTTTGTGCTACGGTAGAGGATACATCTGGACAATCAGGATTCAGTGCCACATGAAGAAGAGGCGGCAGTCTTTAAATACCAAGCTGTTCAGGCTTTATAGACCAAAGCCAGAATGTTGAATTGGAACAGACAGAGACTCAGACAGAAAACAACCAAGCCTGAGTAAGCATTTCCCCGCCAGACCACAATGAAATGTAGGCCTGAATCCTTTTTGTGGTGTTCGTACTTTTAAAAATCTTCGTTGTACTTTCTGAATTATTCAACAAAGTCTTGATCTGGAAGCCATATATATATATATTTTTTGTTTAAAAGGAAGAGCCCTTTTGTCCTTAGCTCAGCCAGGATATGGCTTTTAAGTTAACACTTTGTTTCTGGGATAGATTCGCATTAGTCGTTCTAGCTCGCTTTTTGAAACAGCAAAGAACAACGAGGGAAAAAAATGTCTGTGTTCCCACTTGGTAACAGCTGATGTTCACTGACATGTTTCTCCCCTCCCAACACTCCATTCCCTAAAGTGAAAAATTCGTATTGGGATACTACTAGCAATTACACCGTGCATGCAGAGAGTGAGGTAGCCGGTATTGAAGCATGCATCTACTGAAATTAAATTGAAGGACATTTTCTGAGCCCTTTCCTGCATTATTCCCTGACTCTTCACCGAAGGGCTTTTGAGAGAATTTTCAAAAATTGATAATTGTTCTAGTGTGATAGCAATTACTGATTTTTAAAAGCCTTTGAAAAGCCCTAGAGTGGCATGGTAAAGCATATTGTGAATGCAAGGGCTAACAGACAGAAAATGGTAGCAACATCTGCAGGACCTTTGAAAATATGTAACTTCTCATGGAGGCAGTGTGCTGGTGCATTTGGACTGCCAGAAACGATAATGCTAAATCAGGTTTAAGAAAGAACTTGGGCAGTTCATGGGAGGGAGGGCAGGAAGGGTTGCGTCAGCGTTTGGTTCTGGTGGCCCTTTCTTACATGCCCAGGGAATGCCGATTGCCACTTTGGGGTCAGGAAGCAATTTTCCTCCAGGCCAGATAGACCAGGGTTCCTGGAGGATTTTTTTTTTTTTTGGCCATTTTCTGGGCATGGAGTTGGGTCACTTGTGATGTGGGGGGGAGTAGTTGTGAATTTCCTGCATTGTGTAGGGGGTTGGACTAGATGACCCTGGTGGTTCATTCCAACTAGGGTTACCAACCTCCAGGTGGTGGCTGGAAATCTCCTGCTATTACAACTGATCTCAAGCTGATAGAGATCAGTTCAGTTGGAGAAAATGGTCACTTTGGCAAGTGGACTCTATGGCATTGAACTCCCTCCTATCTCCAAACCCTGACCTCCTCAGGCTCCGCCCTCAAAGTCTCCAGGTATTTCCCAACCTGGAGCTGGCAACTCTACTTCCAACTCTGTAAGCATGCTGAAGACAGGAAAACCTGGAAAGAGGAGTTATTAGAGGATGACGTCTGCTAGGGTTGCCAGCTTCCAGATGGCGACTGGAGAGCTCCCGCTATTACAACTGATCTCCAGCCAATAGAGATCAGTTCGCCTGGAGAAAATGGTCGCTTTGGCAATTGGACTCTATGGCACTGAAGTCCCTCCCCTCCCCAAACCCCTCCATCCTCAGACTCTGCTCCAAAAACCTCCCTCCGGTGGCGAAGAGGGACCTGGCAACCCTAATGTCTGCAGATGTTCCCCCAAACAGTGCTCCAGTTTGAAAGCAAAGGCAAAGAAAAATATCCATATGGAAGCAACCTACATAGTGCTTTCGCTTACCTGACTGTGTGTGAGTGAGAGAGAGAGTACTCTCTCCTTGATCATGGCTTAGTGGAACCAAACTTGAATCCAAAAATAGGCAGCAAGCAAATGATTTCTTCCAGTTTGAACATCCCAGCATGTTTTAATCAATTAGCTCTTCAACAAGGTTGTAACTGATCACCGCAAAGGCTAACTTGTAGCTCCTCTTTTGGGAGGAAGTTTCGGTTTCTCCTTATGACAGGATTACCTGGTTCTGACCGGGGACCTCTTGGCAATGCTTCTTGTTCCCTCCCCCCCTCAATTAATGGAGCAGTGGAGGGAAATGCAGGGGAAATGGCATTGATGAACACCTGGACATCACTTCCTGTTGTCATGATGCTCTAAGCATTTCCTAGATTGTCATGATGTAATTTCCTGTTCCAAAACAGGAAGTGATGTCTCAGATGTCTCCACCCACCAGTGTTCCTGGGAGTTGCCAACCAAAGGCTAACAACCCCATGGGAAGCTAATAACTTGAAATGTTGTCGAAGGCTTTCATGATACAATGGTTCCATATTAACATACCACACCCTCATTAGCACATTATCTTGATACTTACAGGACAATGATTAGCACATTACCTTTGATACTTTTTGCAGGACAATGATTCAGCTCAACCCAATCCCTTTCTGACTATATATTACTCTTCCTACACACTGGACACTGAGAGACACTGTCCTTCAGTATTACTCCTCTGAAGATGCCTGCCACAGCTGCTGGCGAAACGTCAGGAAAGAAAATACCAAGACCATGGTTACACAGCCCGGATAACCTACAAGAACCAATGAACTTGAAATGTGTTAAGATCCATACAATAAAACAAACCGCTGGCCATCTCCACGTTTCATGTTCCCTGGCTTGGAGCACTGCCCTTCTGTTATGGTTTCTAAACACACTCCACCACATAAACCAATTTCAGGATTAAAAAATATTTTTTTGAAGCGTTGCGGATCAGCTCCGAGCCTTATCAGTAAACACAGCTCAGCATGCAACTGTCACATAATGCATTTTTTAAAAAATTCCTTGTTGTGCCAAAGGATATTTAGGTATGTGTTTTTTTTAATGGGAAACAACTCTTTATGCGCATGATTGTAGCTGTATTTATTTCTGTTGTGTTGCCAGGGCACTATCAGCCACTAGCTGTGAACGGAATGACAGTTTCGGGCTTGCGTATTTCCATTTCATTTTTACATGCAAAAAGAGAAACCCGACTGGAGGGAGGACAGAATGAAGAGGCCGCGTTCGAATGCATGTCAGGGGGGCCTCTGCATCCCAGCTGGAAACTGGATTTGACAGTGAGTACCTGTGATAGACTATTTCCTGTGGAGGATATCACGAGGCAAGGGAGTCGCAGTCAAAGCTGCATTTTCTCCAACACATTGCTTGGGCTTCATTTATCTGTTCAGTGAATAGGAAATCTACTTAAGCCACTGTGCCAAGATATGCTATTTCTATGGATTCAAATGCATTTTTCACTTTGCCGTGGTAGTAATGTGGGAAAGGGGGCTCTAAACAAGAACAAAAAATGCATTTTATTGCAAGGGATGCTTAATTCATGCAGCCAAGTTTTCTACAAGCTGGCTTTTAAATAAGGCCTTGAATGTATCAGTCTGTTTGGTTGGCCGCAGGTTCACTGTGAATTACGTGGCTCATGCATCACCAGAATAAATTTGTTCTCTAACATAGGTACAAATTATGATATGCAAACTGGTAATGCACGTTTGCTTAAAAAGAAAGAAAGGGAGAGAGAATTCTGCTCATTTCTGAATGGCATTTTCCCACTGGTAGCTTTCAGCACTGTGCATAGTGACTGAAGCATGCAGAATTAGATTTCGCTGATGGGATCATCTCATTCCAGAACTGCCTGTCTATCACAGGCATGGACTCCACCCCCATTGATTATACCTCTGTCAATCCACACTGTGCGCTCCTTTGTGCTTCACATGCAATTGTGTTTCACAGGCCACTCAGAATGGAAATTTCACGCCAGCACAGTGAATGTATGATCCCGCCCCAGGCTGTGCCCATCCTGCCTCTTCCGGGGTCCTCGGGGACCGAGTCACAGGAGCCTCCTCGGCCTCCGACCAAGCTGAGGGAGAGTCTGAATGGCTCTCTCCCTCAGATGCCACCAGGGTCTCCGGCTCCCTTGCCTTATTCGGCTGGTTAGAGCCGCGACCTCTGACCACCTTCCTCCCCGGCCTCCGCTCAAATGGCCTTTTATAGCCTGGCACCGGTTCCCTTCACCCTTGACTCCTCCCCGCCATTCCTTTTTAGGGTTGGCCTCGCCCCTCACACAGCGTGCGCGCGTCCGCCATGAGCCCGCCCGACTCTCAGCTGGGCGGTGGGGCTGTTCCGGCTTGCGCTGTGATGCGCCCCTGCCCCCCCCTTCTCTGCCACCACACTGAAGAACGGGCCTCGCACCTCCTTCCTCGGCATCAGTGTTGCTTGCGGGGAGGTTGGGGGTTGCTCGTCCCCTTGCCAGTCGTCCCTCCGTCGATCCGCCTGGGGAGAAGGTAAGCTGGTCGCTTGAGGGGGCAGGTGCTCTGAGCTCCTTCCGTTTTGTCTTTTCCTCCCTGCCCTGGTCGGCTGGCTTTGTGGAGGGCGTTCCCTGGGCTTGCAGAGGACCCGAGGCAACCCGGCCGGGGTTGGTCTTGGGACAGTGAATGTGTTCTGCTTCTCTTATATCGTTTACAAAGTTTTTCAGTTATTGAGCAAAATATGCCACCTCCGTTGAGACAGAGGTTCAGGCCGAGCCAGGGCAAGGGGAGGGGCTGTGGCTCAGTGGTAGCTTGGCATGCAGAAGGTCCCAGGTTCAATCCCAGGCATCTCCAGTTAAAGGGACTAGGCAAGTAGGTGAAATGAAAGACCTCTACCTTGAGACCCTGGAGAGCCGCTGCCGGTCTGAGTAGACAATACTGACTTTGATGAACCAAGGCCCTGATTCAGTTTAAGGCAGCTTCATGTGTTCAGATGTGAGCCAAGGGTCCAATGGCACAGGCCCAATGGAGCATCGTAGAACCTGGGCTCCCGGGAGGGTATTCTCAGCTGGGGCCCGACCTGTGCCATGACTGTACAGGAGCATCCGGTGGCCAGGGTGTGGCCAGACATGCATTCGATGCATTGGGAATGGTTAATGGCCTCAGATGCCCTGTGGAGGGAAGGAATCCCCTTGGGGATGTGGGGAACTGATTGGGTCCAGCCAAGCCCTAGATTGAGGGTGGGGTCTACTGCTAGGGCCAGCATTAAGACATTTGAGGGGGTGGCAGGCAGAGGCATATGGGATGGATTCTTCATAATTAGGGCCAGGTGGAGCTAATCACACCTCCAACAGTGTAGCAGATATGGCATTGCTACAGCACACTTGAGAGCGATCACCCTCTTTTGCTGAGGGCTTCCTTTTGGTTGATGATGGAGCCAAGGAATAGAAAGTCTTGAACAATTTCAATTTCCTCACTGTCCACCTTAAAACTGAGTAATTCCTCAGTCACTACTTTTGACTTCTTGATGTGTAGTTGTAGGCCTGCTTTGGCCCTTTCTCCTTCAACTTTCATCGGTAGACATTTCAAGTCTTCCGTAATGTGGTATCGGCATTTTTCAAATTGTTAATGTTCCTTCCCCCAATTTTCACTCCACCTTCATCTAAATTGAATCCAGGAATCCAGCTTTCCTTATGATATGTTCTGCATTAAGTTTGTGAGCTACAGATTGGGAAATACCTGGAGACTTTGGGGGTGGAACCCGAGGAGGCTGGGGTTTGGGGAGGGGAGGGACTTCAGTGGGCTATAATTCCATAAAGTCCACCTTCCAAAGTGGCCATTTTCTCCAGCTGAACTGTTCTCTGTTGCCAGAAGATCAGTTGTAATTCCGGGAGATCTCTAGCCCCCACCTGGAGGTTGGCAACCTTGTTTGGCATACAGATTAAAGAGATGTCTAACACCTCTGCCATTCTGTTTCTCCATATTCTGTCCTAACAGTAGCCTCTTGTCCGGAGTACAAGTTGCGCATCAAAATGATCAGATGCTGTGGCGCACCCATGTATAAGTAGGGTTGCCAGGTCCTCCTTTGCCATCGCCGGGAGGTTTTGGGGGTGGAGCCTGATGCCAAAGCAGCCATTTTCTCTAGGGGAACTGATCTCTGTTGGCTGGAGATCAGTTGTTAACAGCAGGAGATCTCCAGCCAGTACCTGAAGGTTGGCAACCCTATGCATAAGCAAGTGTTAAGTTGTAAAGAGAAATAAGACCATTGTGGACACAACAATAAACAAAATAGAACAGAAGTCTAGGGGCCCCTTAAAGATTTTGCTACAATAGACTGAGCTCAAGAGAACTCACTCTGTGTGCTTCTAACAGAAGCCAGCATTGATGGGCTAGTAACTGGTAATGCTGCTCACCAAGGTAATCCTCGTTCCCCAAAGAGTCTTTCAACATGCTTTTTAGAAAAGGTTGTCAGAGGTGGAGGCTGCTGGATCAGACTTCAGGAAAGGGCCCCCTTCCAGTAGGAAGTCTTTGCTGCCCCAGTACAGGGGGAGGAGAGTTAGGGTTGCCAGCTCTGAGTTGGGAAATACCTAGAGATTTTTGGAGCGGAGACTGAGGAGGGTGGAGTTTGGGGAGGGGAGGGACTTCAATGCCATAGAGTCCAACTGCCAAAGCAGCCATTTTCTCCAGGTGAACTGATCTCTATCGCCTGGAGATCAGTTGTAATAGAAGGAGATTTCCAGCCACCACCTGGAGGTTGGCAACACTAAATCTCACAAGTGACTATTCCCATGAGATGTCAAGCCAAGGTGTGACCTTATCCCTGGGTGAAGAATTTCCCTGGCCATAGGATGGGCCTGCCAGCCAGCTGGTAGGCAGCTCAACTATCAGGCGGGGCTCTATGCGGCTTGCTGGTACTGCTGGCATTTTGATCACTGTTGTGCCCTCGTGCCGGCTGGCCTCTCCCCAGGGCATGGCAAGGGCAGAGCCACAGCATCAGCCTAGCTGGGTGGCAGGTAGCCATCTGCTGACATATGTAAGGGGAGGAAAAGGAATGAATGTACACTTAATTCAGGGTTGCCAGCTCCGGGTTGGGAAATACCTAGAAATTTTGGGGGCGGAGCCTGAGTTCGGTGGGGTCTGGAGAGGGGAGGGACTTCAATGCCATAGAATCCAATTGCCAAAGGGGCCGTTTTCTCCAGGTGAACTGATTTCTATCAGCTGGAGGTCAGTTGTAATAGTGGGAGATTGGCAACCCTAGTGCCATGGCACTCACCAGCACCTTTCTTGGTGGCCGCCAAGTATCTTTTGGAAGTAGGTGGGGCCAGGTGGAGCTTTTGCCCACAAAGGCCTCTGATTGATCATTGAAGTTTGATTGGCAGTTCAGGTTTTTTTAAAAATACGTTGCTTTGGCAGCGGCTGCCACCACAGCACAAGGATCTTCACTGTGTGACTGAAGGCAAGCCGTGGCAGCCATTTAGTGGCTGAGCTCACCACCCCATGTCAGAATTTGAAAGGTGCCAGTAGGGTTGCCAGGTCCCTCTCCACCACCGGCAGGAGGTTTTCGGGGTGGAGCCTGAGGAGGGCGGGGTTTAGGGAGGAGAGGGACTTCAATGGCATAGAGTCCAATTGTGAAAGAGACCATTTTCCCCAGGTGAACTGATCTCTATCGGCTGGTGGTCAGTTGTAATAGCAGGAGATTACCAGCAAGTACCTGGAGGTTGGCAACCCTAAAGGTGCCTGCAGGCTGAAAAAGGTTGGGGACCTCTGATTTAACTGAATAACTGTCCACGAGGTTCCTTCAAGATGAAGAAAAAACAGCACAGTACTGCATGTGCATTCGACACACCAATAGATATTTATAGCCCTCAAAGGGTGCACTCAGATTGTCCATGAATTTGCATACATATTTTTTTTAACTAAACCTGCCCCCCCTAACTGAATAATACATTTTATTTGGGACCAACAACAAGGCTACGAAACAATCTACGGTACAAGCATCTGAGCTCTCCAGAATTGTAAGGGTGCACCTACTTTCTATTACCCAAAATGATGAAGGCCAATCCTCTCCTTGCCCATATTCCAGCGTCTCGGCTTTATTAATTTGTAGCCAGCTCCCACAGACAAGAAAAGCGCTAAATGCATTTGGACCTAGCATGTTATTCCCCTTATGTATTGCAGCTAGATAAGGACAGAATGAAGTGAGTAAACAAGAAAGCCGGTTTTCTGCCCCTTTTACTGTACATTCCCTACCATTAGGAAATGTTATAGAGAATATATAGTTCCTGAAGCAGAAATTGCAGAAAGAAAAGTGTGTTTCATTACCCAAACCCTACAGAAATCACACACACAAAAATTATTTTTTAGCAGTGCATGCTTCAAAAAGCAGCCACCCAGAATGGGAACGACAACAATCTGGTCCTTTGCAATGGTGAATCGTATTTCAATATTTCTCCAAAGAAGTTTAAAACTTTGTTTCGGGGTTGTCAGTCTCTCCTCCACACACGCACACACCCAGTTCTGAATATTGTGGGTTACTTTGAGGCCGAGAGAGAGAGATTTGCTTCAGAGGACTCGCCTACATCAATACTGTGTCTGTTGTTCATCGCTGAAGCCTGAATCCTCTGGGCACGGCTCAGTGGGACGATCCTTCCATCATGGATTATTGCATGGTAGTGTATTTAGTTACTTCACTTATACCCCACCTTGCTCCCCAGTGGAGACCCAAAGAAGCTTACCGCCTCCACCCCTGTTATGGTGTCAAAAAGTGCTGTAAGTTAGAGGCGTCAGTTCATTTCACACAGAGCGGCTCACTAGTTTGCTACGCAGTTCTCAAAAAATCAGTGGACGGGATACCACAGGTGTCTGCGGGTGGCACCGGGGGAAAGCACCCCCATCAGCAGAACAGATCCACAGGATCCAGCTTGATGACACTTGGGAGGACTTATCCTTGGCTAGATTATGCTCCTGGTTTAACTTCTTTAAAAGACTTATACTCTGTCCCCCCACCATAGGGTAGCCATCCTCCAGGTACAACACATGAAAACATGAAGCTGCTTTATACTGAATCAGACCCTTGGTCCATTCAAGTCAGTATTGTCTACTCAGACTGGCAACGGCTCTCCAGGGTCTCAGGTAGAGGTCTTTCACATCACCTACCTGCCTAGTCCCTTTAACTGGAGATGCCGGGGATTGAACCTGGGACCTTCTGCATATCAAGCAGATGCTCTGCCACTGAGCCATAGCTGGAGATCTCCTGCTATTACAACTGACCTCCAGCCGATAGCAATCAGTTCACCTGGAGAAAATGGCCGCTTTGGCAATTGGACTCTATGGCATTGAAGTCCCTCCCCCCTCCAAACCCCACCCTCCTCAGGGTCCACCCCCCAAAAAACCCGCCAGTGGTGAAGAGGGACCTGGTAACCCTACTCCACCACCTATGTTCCAATAAAATTAAAAGCACAAAGACACAAATATACCAAAAATAGTGTTGGATCTAGCTATTATTTAATCTCACTTAATGTCTCCCATTCCTACAGACCTGGTCCCATGTGCCTTTTGTCCAGGCAGGTCCCCTGATCCCCAGCATGGTCTTTTTGATGGTCAAAAGGGATCACCTCCCCCTTTCTTCACTAGCAGAACAGCTGATTAAATCCAACCCACAAAATAGCACAATATGGTAAGGAAATATTTTTTTACTTTATTTCCCTTTAGGGAACCAAACAGCTTACATCATTCTCCTCTCTTAGGGTTGCCAACCCCCAGGTGGTGACTGGAAATCTCCTACTATTACAGCTAGGGTTGCCAAGTCCCTCTTCGCCACTGGAGGGAGATTTTGGGGGTGGATCCTGAGGAACGCAGGGTTTGGGGAGGGGAGGGACTTCAATGGCATAGAGTCCAATGGTCAAAGTGGCCATTTTCTCCAAGTGAACTGATCTCTACTGGCTGGAGGTCAGTTGTAATACCTGGAGATCTCCAGTTAGTACCTAAGGGTTGGCAACTTCTATTACAACTGTTCTCCAGGGGACAGAGATCATTTCACCTGGATAAAATGGCCACTTTGGCAACTGGACGCTATGGCATTGAAGTCCCTCCCCAAACCCCGCCCGCTTCAAGCTCCACCCCAAAAATCTCCAGGTATTTCCCAACCCAGAGCTGGCAACCCTACTCTCTCTTCCATTTTAGGTCAGGCTGAGAGAGTGTGACTGGCCCAAGGTCTCTCAGCAAGCTTCCATGGCATGAGTGGAAATTCAAACCTAGGTCTCCAGGCTACAGAGACTAGAGAGCATTTCCCCTGGAGAAAATGAAGGGAAAAGGGTATATAACAAACCGCAGCTAATCCAAATACGTACAGTATAGTTATTACAAAGGATAAACAGTACTGTTACAACTTACGATGACTTATGATAACAGTTTGTACCACGTGCCTTTGGATCTTTTTGGCTTGCCATTTGGAAATTTTAATGTCCACATTATTTGTTTGATTTTTAATCCTTTCCTTATTTCGAATTAGCTGCCGATTGTTATATAAAAGTCTTGTAACCTCTAGCGCTGTGCACACTTTTCCCTTCATTGTTCAGAGGTTTTTTCCCCTCCCCCTTTTTGTTTTTTCCCCTGGAGAAAATGACAGATTTGGAGGATGGACTCTATGGCATTACATATTGCTGAGGTCCCTCCCCTCCCCTAACCCTGCTCTCCCCAGGATCCACCCCCCCAAAATTTCCCACTTAGAGTTGGCAATCCTAAACTGGATCAGCTTGGAGTTACTGAGACTGACTCCAATTCAGCAGGCGACTGGTCAAGTGGGAAAGAAGGGAGAGTGTGGGGACTTGCCCTATGGGGTTTAGTTAGTTTATTACCTCTTGCTTTTACAGCCCCTGGTCAGTAGCAACTTGAAACCTGATGCTTCTTTGTCTTTTTTATTTTGTAACAGCTGACCAGATAAAGAGTTCTGGGGGAAGTAGTAGCAGAAGAGTTGGTTTTTATATGCCAACTTTCTCCACCACTTAAGGAAGAATCAAACCGGCTTACAATCACCTTCCCTCCCCCTCCCCACAACAGACACCCTGTGAGGTAGGTGGGGCTGAGAGAGTGTGACTAGCCCAAGGTCATCCAGCTGGCTTCATGCATAGGAGTGGTGAAACCAACCCGGTTCACCAGATTAGCTTCCATTGCTCCTGTGGAGGAGTGGGGAATCAAACCTGGTTCTCCAGATCAGAGTCCACCACTCCAAACCACTCCTCTTAACCTGTACATCACGCAGGCTCTACACAAAGCTTGCGCTCTGTTCTGTGTCTTTGGGTTTGTCCTAATAAAAGATATTACATGGATTATGTTCTTGGCTTTGGGAGTTTTACTTCTGGACCGACACAGCTTTAAACACTTCATCCATTTCAGCTAGGGTTGCCAACCTCCAGGTTTTAGCTGGAGATCTCCTGCTATTACAACTGATATCCAAGCAACAAAGATCAGTTCACCTGGAGAAAATGGCCACTTTGGCCATTGGACTATGGCACTGAAGTCCCTCCCCTCCCCAAACTTCGCCCTCCTCAGGCTCTGTCTCAAAAACCTCCCGCCAGTGGTGAAGAGGGTCCTGGCAACCATGACCAGCCTCCAGGTGGTGGCTGAAGATCTCCCGGGATTATCACTGATCTCTAGGTGACAGAGACCAGTTCCCCTGGAGAAAATGGCCACTTTGGAAGGTGGACCCTATGGCATTATACCCCACTGAAGCCCCTCCCCTCCCCAAACCCTGCCCTCCTCAGGCTCCACCTTCAAGATCTCCACCTATTTCCCAACCCAGAGCTGGCAGCCATGATTTCCACCTTTACTGTGGCTTGCCCCACTGTGAGTGAGAAGATAGACTGCTTTCAGTTTCATCCAGTTCTACAACAATCCTCTGCTGTACTCAGCACTGTGCTAGGCCTGAAACCAATCTGGACAGAGGTCACTGTTTGCTTCTCTTTATTCAGTTCTAAACGTTGCCTGGATCTTGTAAATGGCTTCTTTGGTTAATAAATATTTTAATGTTAAGTACAGAAGTATCCATTGCTGTGCTTCTGAATTTATAACACAATTGTCGTTGCCAATTTTCTAGAAGCGTAAAAGCCAGCTGTGTTATCTCAAATGCCTTTCTTAGGTTTTCTAAGCTGGCTGTGACTGTAGAAGGATTAAACGATTTTTTAAAAAGATATTTTGTTATCGGTTAGGCCAACAGTATGAAATTGGAGCCAGTAACATTAGGTCATGCCATCCATTACTCATACCCCATGGATCTTTGCGGCCCAAAGCACCAATCTATGATAGTATGGAATGTGGAAGAAGTGATTTTGAATTGGGTTATGATGAGAACTGTTTAAGGCACTTCAAAGTGCTCATCTGAACAAAATAAGGATATTATTATTAGTAGTAGTATTAAGGAGGTTTTAAAGCAGAGGCTAGATGACCATCTGTCAGCAATGAACACATGAAGCTGCCTTTTACTGAATCACACCCTTGGTCCATCAAAGTCAGTATTGTCTACTCTGACCGGCAGTGGCTCTCCAGGGTCTCAGGTAGAGGTCTATTCACATCACCTACTTGCCTAATCCGTTTAACTGGGGATGCCGTGGATTGAAGCTGAGACCTTTTGCATACCAAGCAGATGCTCTACCATGGAGCCACAGCTCCTCCCCCTAATACTGATTTTATGATCCCCTAATAATGATTCTCTGACCTTAGGCAGGTCATGAGAGGGAGGGCAGGAAGGTTTGCATCAGTGTTTGGCTCTCGTGGCCCTTTCTTGCATGCCCAGGGTAGTGCCGACTACCACTTTGGGGTCAGGAAGCAATTTTCCTCCAACCCAGATTGGCTAGGGATCATGGAGAGGGTTTTTTTGCCATCTTCTGGGCATGGAATATGGGTCACTGGGTGTGTGTGTGGGGGAAGTAGTTGTGTATTTCCTACATTGTGAGGGGGGTTGGACTAGATGACCCTTGTGGTACCTTCCAACTTATGAGTCTATGATTAACACAGAATTAACTCTTCTTCTCTCTTCCCCCGCTCTTCAGTGCCCTTGTCAATCACAAGTACATTCTGCAAAGGGCTAGGGGATGTGTGATTCACACATCACTCCAAGCAAATTAGACTCATGATAGGAGCTCACTATATTTACAAAAGGTTTGAAGCAAGTTCTAAGGTTTCCATGTCAAAAAAGCATTATCAGTCATAATCTCAATAGAGCCTTAAACAACACAACACAAATAAATGCCTTTCCATTCACCCTCTAGAAAGACACTATAATTTTCCAATGCTGCATTAATAGAAGCAGCTTTCGTTCATCTACCAATTATACCTTAATTATGGGCAAAATGTAGCACACTTGAATATTATTCCTTTTACATTCAGGGACAACCCTAAATTATATGTGCTATTTAACCTGAGACAGCCGACGCCACTCATTATTGGTACTGTTCACTCTGAAATTTTTTTCACCTGAATCAAATCATGGTGTTTTTTTTTCCTTAACAGAGTTACTTAATATACACTGAGACATCAATGGTTTTTAACCTCAGCTGTCTTCCCCATCGCACAATCTAATTCATATGCTCCATTGATAGGGCCATCAGAAATTTCACAGGAGAACATGTGCCTTTCAAAAATATCTGTGGTAAGATCGAATAATGGAAGTTAAGAAGGAGGTATACGCTGAACAGGTGACGATAGAAAGGCCTCTTTGGAGTGAATCACAAACATTACATGATATCCTTGATTCTGAGCATTTGATGCATGCAACCAAATTCCAAATTATACAAGTGCTACCACAAAACGAACAACCAAAAACACCTTTGACGTGCATGCCATGAAACATGGGTCAGATGCCATTCCAGTGGGGATCTCCTCATAGCAAAATGAATAATTTCATTCTTCCTCTTCCGTTTGCCAGGAGTGTATAGTATTAAGGATATTACAGTCACTTGGCCATTACTTTCAACAGAATGCCCACAAATGCTCATCTGAGCATGAGTATGTTGTGTGTGTGCAAGGCCCTGGGGTGGGGTGGCTATCATGGCAACACTATGGGAGGTGTACACAACCCCCCCCCCCCAAGACCACCCCATCCCACCTTCAAAGAAGTGATGGGAGGGGTGGATTTTGGCTGCCAGTGGTGGGAACAGAGAGCCAGTCTCCATTCATCCTCGGGCCTGATGCATGAAGAGGGGTGGGCCTAAGGGAAAGGGAACTTATAGGGTCTGGGTCGGGCAGTTCCTCCATCTTTGGAAGCGAATGGAGGAGACACCCACCCTCCCTCTCTGTTTCATAGCAGGCGCAAGCTGGTCGCCCATCGGGTGCCGGGTAGGAATTTTTACCCCTCTGGCACAATTGACAACAAGCTGGGGTTTTTTCCCCACCTACCCTACTCTGAAAGTGATAGGTGGTATACAGGAGTAGTGCAGGAAAAGGTAGCTTCATGATTCATGGTACAACTCCAGTGAGTACCCTGAGGCATCAATTTGGAAGATGAAGGAGTAACCCTCAGACCAGGCCTAGGGCCTCGGTGTCTGGCAGTGACCTGGGACAGGAACTCCTTGAGGAGTGCCGCTATCCTTGACCTATAGACCTTGTGGCTTGGGGGATTGGATGTGGCACACCTCCCTCGAGCACTAAAGAAGGCTTTGCAAGGAGGAGCATGAGCAGTACCAAACATGATGGCTCCGAGCTCCGAGCCAGGGTGGTCTCACCCTAAGAACTGGGATGTACAAAAAGAGGAGGCCTGACTCTTCTGCATCCCAACAATTGCCCATACTGCAGTTAGTTCTGGGAGTGTTTTTGGCTTGTGTGCACTGCAGATCCCTCTTGAGCAACAAAAATAAAGTAGGCCCTTTGATTATCCCAGCTCTGGTGTCAGCTCTCTATTATACATCCGCAGACAAAGGGTCCAGCACTGATTCTGAGTCTCTCGTCCCTGCTCTTTGGTTCTAAAAATCCTCATTTCAGTTTTGCTTTTTGTCACACAAACGGAATCTATGACATCTCTATCATTTTTGGTATCCTTGCATCACCTTTCATCAAAAATACAATGGTGTGTATTTTTCAACATTATTTGTGAGTCTCTAAATCAGTATTACACATGGTATGTATTTGATAAATAACATATGTTGTACATCTAAATCTCATAGACATTGTACAGAAAAAACACACAATGAACATTATATCATACAAATAAAATTACAAAAACCAATAGTGAAAAGCAGAGAAACAAACCATACCCTATTATGCACACCCAAACTGCATGCATGGGAGATCCAGGATTGAATAAGTGAGCTTTGACCCCCAAAAGTTCATAAATGTTGTCTGTCTTTAAGATACTACTGGACTTTTGTTACAATAGACTAATATGGCTACCCTGATGTAAAAGCTCCAAGTTTGTACAAGCACACATGTGAAATACAAGCACAAAGCTTGAATTAAAATCAGTCTCACCAAAGGTGCCGAAAATGATTTATATATTGGTAATACTGAGCCATGTTAATATCTACACTTTGATCACAATAAAAACCCATCATCAAGAATTCTATTTTGTTTTATCTGAAAAGATCACAGGAGAGAGCAAATATCATGCTTTGAATGTCTTTTCATTATAAACCAGCACTTTGGTTCAAGGAGATTGCTTTGAGATACCAGAAATGATCGTTGTCTGGAATAGTAACTCTGCCCATTCTTTGGTATATGATGTGATGTGATTTGGGGGAAGGTCTTTCTGTTTATCAGCAAGTTTGCCAGAATGGCAGAGGTGGTTTGTAGCTGCAATCCGTGACCCGGCCTTCAGGGGTGAGGCAGGTGGCGGCCAGAGACAGGGCTCCTTTGGTGGTGGCACCTCACCTATAGAATGCCCTTCACCTTGAGGCTCCCCTGGCCCCTATCTTACTCTGTTTTAGGTACTAGGTGAAAACAGTTCTTTCTACCCAGGCTTTTAATTAAGGGGTTGATTTTTAATAATTGTTTTAATAATTGTCTGCCTTTAGCCTGAGATTGAAATGAGATGTGCCAATTATGAGTATTCCAAGTTGAGGGGAAAGTGTGAGGGAGTAGGTTTAGGGTCCCGTCTACACAGGAGTCACAGCAAAGTGGCAAAGTAGACAGGATCATCTTAGAATATAGGCTGAGGAAGACGTATCTGAAAGCTGCCCCAAGGTTCAAAATCTCCCTGCAGATTCAAAGCTAGCACTACATGGAGCAGGCTTTTTCCATGATACAGTGATTTTTTAAACACACACACACACACACCAAAAAAAAAAAAGAATTTCCTTTGGAAGTTTTCAAAAATGACATTCCCAGCTCAAACACCCTGTTGGCCAACCTGGTTGGGATAGCCAAGCAGCTAAGTAGCCAGGTGAGGGAAGAGGGGGTGGGGGGTGGAGGAAGAGGGGGAAGGGAGGGGGACAGAAGTAGCAAAGTTCACTCTATTACCACCACAGGAATCTACCACCTCATTCTGCTGCATGGATCCTAGGGTATGTTGGACGACATATGACAGAACCACTTTACTCAAACTAGTCTAGGTATGATCGGTGATTTCCCTTATTCTGTTTATTTTATTTATTTATTTTATTTTGTTTATACCCCGCCTCCCCAGCCAAAGGCCGGGCTCAGAATGGCTCACATAATATTCCAACAAAAACAGATGTATTTGTTGCAGTGTGTTTTTTCCCCCTGAACTGCATCACTGTGGAACCAGAACTGAGTACTTAACCACACGCTCCTTCCTCTCATATCTCCTACTTTTTGTGAGTCCTGATTGATGGTGGAGGCAGAATGGACAGCAAACCCCACCACCACCATCACCTTTCACCAGGGCTATTGTTGATGCTTCCTCTGGGGAAGGGGGGCTCTGCGCCCCAATGCAATTTGTATGCTTTGCCTAGATGCCCAAGGAACTTTAATCCAGTCTGTGAGACTGATAGAACAACATGCACAAACGAGTGCCCGCTTTGATCTACAGGGAGAAGAAGAAGCATATTCAGATTTCCTGCAAAGGCCTGTGCTCAGGAGCCAAGCTTCAAGGGAAGATAGTACACATGCGACCTACTAAGAAGCGGAAACCATCTTTTTAAAGTAGCTTCCCAGCAGCTAGAATGGAAACACCCTGTTTAGCCCTTATCCAGCCTCTGAGTTTGCTTGATACAGCTGTTTTATTGGGGGGGGGGGGTGAAATTCCAACAAAAATTAAAATAGCATAAAACATTTAAAACACAATTTAAAACAGCCCTATAAAAAACGTAATAGCATGAAAATATCCCATGGCGGCCTCCAAATTGTACCATAGAGCTACAGAGGGGCGAACAGGTGGATAGGCCCCATTGGTGGAAAAAAGGGGGAATCAGCAGTGGAGGGTTGGGGAGGCCAACATTTTATAGAAAAAAAGGAACCATAGCTGGCCTCAACCTTAAGCTTGGCAGAATACCTCTGTCTTGCAGGCCCTGCAGAACTCTCCAAGGTCCTGCAGGGCCCTGGTATCGATGGAGAGGCTATTCCACCAGGTGGGGGCCAGGTAAGAAAAAGTCCTGGCCCTGGCTGAGGCCAGCTGGACACTCTTTGGGCAGGGGATCACCAAAAGGTTTGTATTTGATGTTCGTAGTATTCTCCGGGGAACATACCAGGAGAGGCGGTCCCACAGATTTTACATCCTACCTTTCATGCAGGCCACCTCAAGCTCCATGAAAAGTGGGATATAAGCTGAATAAGGGAAAAGACTGCGACTGGGCAATTTTTAGGCACCCCGCAACACTACACTGTTCATTGGATTTATTATATAGTTTTTATTTCTCTGTTCTCTAACAGCACAGTGTGGTAAAGAGCAGTGGTTTGGCGTGGTAGACTCTGATTTGGAGAACAGGTTTGATTCCCCGCTTCTCCACATGAGCGGCAGATGCTAATCTGGTGAACTGGGTTGGTTTCCCCACTCCTCACATGAAGCCATATGGGTGACCTTGGGCTAGTCACACTCTCTCAGCCCCACCTACCTCACAGGTATCTGTTGTGGGGAAGGGAAGGTGATTGTAAGCCGGTTTGATTCTTCCTTGAGTTGTAGAGAAAATTGGCATATAAAAACCAATTTCTTCTTCTTGTTCTTCTTGTTCTTCTTCTTGTTCTTCTTGTTCTTCCAGTATAATCCACTTTTGTTACATTTGTTTATTATTTTATTTGTTCATTGTTTATTTATTGTTTATTATGTATATTATTTATCAGCCTTTATTATACTGTTCAGAATTTTGTAATCCACCTTGAGTCTCAGTGAGAAAGGTGGGTGAAAAAAATGACATTAAAGAAAATAAAGCTCCCAGGCAATCGTGTTCCTTTTGAAGTTTGCTGCTTGACTAATAAAAATGTCTGAAATAAATAAAGAGCAATGGTTGGCTCCTAGGGAGAATATGAGCCGGACAGTAGCCCCTGAAGGAAGCATTATCCAGAGTTTGTTACTAAGTCCTCCAGTGAAGGAGAGTCAAGCCAGCATGGTGTAGTGGTTAAGAGCAGTGGTTCAGAGGGGTGAATTCTGATCTGGAGAACCCGGTATGATTCCCAATTCCTCCACATGAGCGGAAGAATGTAGGGTTGTGCATATCAATAAACCTGAACTGAAAATAAACCTGAAATTAGCCATTTTGGTAAATTTCAGGTTTCAGGTTTACCGAACACCAAAACCTGGGGATAAAGCTGAAGCCGAATAGACGATTCCTGAAAAAGCCGAATAGATATTTGGATATTCGCCTTTGCTCAGAGGCATGGCTCTGTGCTTTCTCCCCCCCCCCCATTTTTTACTGGTTTTGTTAGGGCCCCAAAGTTGGGGTCCTTTTGAGATAGGGTTATTTAAAAGACGGGGCTCACCCAGTCCTGTCTGGAGGGATATACCCTCCAACTAAAAGAGCCAGCTTCAACAGCCACCCACCAGGATTCCGAAGGAGATTTCTTCATCCATGTGGTTGAGCAGTCTCCTTCAGACAGCCCCCGTGGTCATGACTTTATCTGGCTCTGATATCACCACCCCCACCCCATGAAAACCTGCTTACCAAAAGAAGGTTGCCCTGTGTAGAAGCTATGTTATCCTGCACTGTGACCATCTCTTGGAATCACAGAATCATAGAGTTGGAAGGGACCACCAGGGTCATCTAATCCAACCCCCTGCACAATGCAGGAAAGGACTGCTCACACGATGACCACAGTAAAGGACTGCTCACAGGATGTCCTTTGCCACCAAAAGGAATGTTTTGCATGCCTTATTTCTCTTGCATTTAAGCCTTTTCCCTCAGTTTTAAAGCTAATTTGCATGGCCATCATGCAAAGCGTCCCAGAAACGAAGGCAGCCCCCAGACTTTGAGGTGCCAGCCAAGCAATCGGCTCTTTCCGTCAGTCCTTGGCAATGCGGAACTTTTGAACCTGAAAATCGATGGACAGCTCAGCTCACCAATGCCTGGAGGATGGGGGCAACCCCTTTGTGGACCCATAAAATTGGACCCCCTGTCCCAAACATCACCAAACTTTGACAACTGTCTAAGGAGAGTCCCTTGCAGCCATGCTGCAAATTTGGGGACTCTACCTCCAAAAATGCCCACCAGGAGCTTCGAAAAAATCCCCATAGACTATAATGGGCCCCATTTTTTGGGGTAAACCTGAAAATAAGCTGAATACTGAAATTTACTGGTATCTGAATTCAGCTTATTTTGGGTTTACTGAAAAAAATTGGGCCCAATAAACCCGAACCCAAAATGTATGGAAAGTTTTTTTTCACAACCCTAGGCGGAGGCTAATCTGGTGAACTGGATTGGTTTCCCCACTCCTACACATGAAGCCAGCTGGGTGACCTTGGGCTAGTCACAGATCTTAGAGCTTTCTCAGCCTCACCTACCTCACAAGGTGTCTGTTGTGGGGAGGGGAAGGGAAGGTGGTTGTAAGCTGGTTTGATTCTGCCTTAAGTGGTAGAGAAAGTCGGCATAGAAAAACCAACTCTTCTTCCATTGACAGATCTCAGCTGGTCTGGTAAGCAGAAGGTAGGAGTGGAAAGGTCACAAGCTAGTCATGGATGGAAAGAAATCTCCCACATCAAGGCACATATATTCCTCTAGTATTTTTTTTAACTCATTTTATCATCTCCAAGCAAAAGTGACATAATGTCATATCAAGGACAATACCTAGTATGAATCAGACAAGGATATATGGGGGGATTTTATTTGCATGATTTAGAAACATCTGACAGGCACTGTAATTATCTGAGGTACTTATGACAAAGTAGCCTAATTTGTCAGTATTGCAAATATCATTGCAATTGAAGTAGTCAAAATAATTGTGATTAAACCACTTCTCAGATACCATTCAGAAGAAGATGTGATGAGAAGCACAAACTCTCTGGCACCTGACATTTAGAACTCTGGGAAATGCTTCAAAATGCCTCTGGGATTATTTGTGTGGGGGAATAATTTCCGTTTTAAAGTTGCAAAGGTGTCTAGTACATGCCGTGTCACAGTTATACAGCAAAGACAAAGTCATGCCCGGCCTGTTGTTATAAAACAAATGGAGGGCAATCCTGCGTGATGATTGTATTCACAAGCTGTTTTTGCACAGCTAAATAAGGGCATCAGGCATTAATGGAAGTACAGAATGAAACATACTGAAAGAATGAAGGCAATTTTATTCCACAGACTAAGCCCAATAATGTGTTAAAACACCACCTACAATGCAGGCCAACACATCAGTCTAGCATGTTGTTATCACCCTTCCGAAAAGCTCAGGGCAACACTCATGAATTTCCTTCCCATTTTATCCTCACAACAATCCTGTAAGACAGGATGACATCGGAAGGAAGGCAGAATGGTAGAAGAAGAAGAGTTGGTTGTTACATGCCAACTTTCTCTACCACTTAAAAAAGAATAAAACCGGCTTATAATCACCTTCCAGAACTCTGTCACCTGGAGATCAGTCGTAATAGCGGGAGATCTCCAGCCACCACCTGGAGGTTGGCAACCCTAGATGTGGGTCATGTCATTCAATTCACAACTAAAGGCCTGAGCAGGCTTTCAACTTGCCACCTTCATCTATCAAAGGTTAATTGATATTGGGAATGGAAGGCCATACAGTCCTTTTCAAGCCAAAGGATACATAATGAGCCTAACCAAGACTGCACTTAAAAGTTAAAAGGTGTGCTTCTGACTTATTTATAATGTTGTCACAAACATGAGATACAGGTACTTGTAGAAAAGGTATTGGGCAGTGGTTAATATCAAACAACTAAGCCGTTACTTCAGCTTCAAGGAAAGCATATACCCAAATAGCATGCCGGAATCTGGCTGCTACATTATCCAATTCCTAATGGGACTGCGACTTTTACAAACCACAAATTTTAAGGTCAGCAGCAAACAGCAGTGAGAGGCAGAGATGTTTTTGCCATTTTAGCACAAGGCATACACTCTTCTGTTCTAAATACCAAGCAGAAATATTGCAAACCTATGGCAAAGCACTCTTTTTTTTAAAGAGCTGTAATCACTCAGCATTACAGTGAACCCAGCCATCTTGCGTGCCTGTAATTTTTCAATAGTCCCTTGCCTTCACCGGCTCAGCGTAGAGTCTCAGTCAGAAAGAGATAATAACAGAACCCTGATAACAGCTATAATGCCGGTTATTGAAATCCATCTGACATGAACCTTTCCAGATCTGCTAAGAGCCTCTTACTGTTAACTTTCTATTAGACCAAAATATTTTTGCTCCTGCCAGCTGCACAGCTTTACAGATATAGCCCTTTCTCTTTCTGTCAGTCTCTTTCACACACACACACACACACACACAGACACAGATTCTGCTGTGACCAGAACATGATCTGGCCACAGTTACTGATACTCTGAACACATCCAGGGATATGACTGTAATGCACTATATGTAGGGTTGCCTTTCCAACCAGTTTGAAAACATCCAACAGATAGATAATTCAGCAGGGACACAAGGTGGCCCCATAGAGTTTTCAAGGCAAGAAATGTTCAAGGTGGCTTGCCATTGCCTGCTTCTGCATAGCAACCAGGGACTTCCTTGGAGGTCTCCCATCCAAGTACTAACCAGGGTTGACCCTGATTAGTTTCCAAGATCTCATGAGATCAGGCAAACCCGCCGTATCCACAATAGCCATGCAGATTAGCTTTGGATTTCACACATTAACAGATCACTTCAGGATACAATGGTTCCATATTAACATATACCACACCCTCATTAGCACATTATCTGGATACTTACAGGACAATGATTAGAACATTACCTTTGATACTTTTTGCAGGACAATGATTCAGCTCAAACCCAACCCCTTTCTGACTATATATTACTCTTCCTACACACTTGACACTGAGAGACACTGTCCTTCATTGTTACTCCTCTGAAGTTGCCGGCCACAGCTGCTGGCGAAACATCAGGAAAGAAAATACCAAGACCACGGTTACACAGCCCGGATAACCTACAAGAACCAATGAACTCTGACCGTGAAAGCCTTCGACAATATTCCGCCATATCCAGGTCAGGGCACACGTTGGCTTACAATAGCAAAAATACAACTACATTTGAAATATACAAACAAGCACGAGTAACCAAGGAATAGTGTATTGAGCCAGTCCTTACTTCAGCGGGCAAGCTTTTCTAAGGCCGGTGGGCAGAGCCACAGTTCAGCAGCCCTTTGGCTCTTGCCCATCAGCTCACAGCCTAGGGTTCTCACCTCTGGCCATGTCCAATCTTTATACCTGTGACCTGGGAACAGGGAGACAAAGCAGATGCATAGTCTGCGGACACCTGCAGAATTCTGACACAGGGTGATGGGCACGGCCACAAAATGGCTGATGCAGGAGGCAGAGCCAGCTACAAAATCTGGGTACCCCAGGCTGGGTGGAAAAGATAAAATTGTACAATAGGAAAATATTTTTTTATTTTAAGGTGCTTTTATCTCGGTTAAAAACATTAAAAATGATAAAACAAGGCACAATGGCAACTCATAAGGTTGATAGACCTGAACCACACAGACCATATGTGTTTCGGCCTATGGGCCTTCCTGTAGGCCGAATACCTATATGTAGAATACCACTCTGTATGAGAGACCAATAAAGCCCAAGGTAGAACAACTTATAGATATTCTACATAGAGGGATCTCTAATTTGAAATTATTTATGCATCCTATACACATGCCTGGGCTTGTATAAAGTATTCTATCTATATATGGTCATAGATTTGTCTAACACTTGTGTGTGCATTGTATGAGTTTTTATTTGACCAGTGAGGAAGGCCCGTAGGCCGAGACGCGTATGGTCTGTGTGGTTCAGATCTATCAACCTTATGAGTGCCATTGTTCCTTGTTTTATCATTTTTAATGTTTTTAACCGAGATATAAGCACCCTAAAATAAAAATATTTTCCTATTAAACAATTTTATCTTTTCCACCCTTGGGTACCCAGATTTCGTTTTTTTAGGTTGGGTTTTTTCCCACCCCCTTTTTTTGTTCAGCCAACTACAAAATGTCAGGGATTGACATTATATGTAACCCAGGAAGTTCATTCCTGAGCCTTTTGGTGGCCAGGGCGCCTCCAAAGAGGTTCCCCGGCCATTGAAAGTCTTCACCAGGAAAAACCTCGTGCAGCAAGGCTGTTCCCGGAGGGAGCGTTCCCGGCCTGGAGGGGCTGTGGAAGCTGGCTAAAGTCAGCACCGCCCCTGGGAACATCCAGGAACACTCCCACACACCGGCGCCACATGTCTTTTCTGGGATTTATGTCCCGGAGAGACTGTGCCACCAGGGGAGCCAGGTGCAGCTCTGCGGTGCTCAGGCACCAATGGAGCTTCCCCCACCACCAGCGTAAGTGCCTCTTATCATGGAATAAGAGGCACTTACACTGGTGGCAGGCTCACGCCGCCACCTAACCCGAATCTCCCCCCAACCTCAGGAATGAGTCCTAATAGTCGCTCTTCAGCGTTTCAGGCACAAGTTCTGTTTAACAGGACACTTTTCAAATGAACACATTGTTTTAAAGTATTTTCTTGCATATACACACAGCTTACCTTCAGTCACTCCATAAAGATCCTTGTGCTGCAGTGGCAGCTGCTGCCAAAGCAATGTTTTAAAGATCTGCACAACCAATCAGAAACTTTTTGGGGAAAACCCTATTCTGACCCCACTCACCTTCTAAAGATGACTTGGTGGGCACTAGGAAAAGTGTTGACAATTGCAAGAGATACAGATTGCGTTACAAAAAAGGAAAGAGTTGGGAATCCAAGCCAGCAAACAACTCAAACGGACACCAGATGGTTATGTCCATGATCCACACAAAACCAAAACGGAGAGATACGGCAACCAAAAGAATTTGATCCAGCACAAAATTTCCACTTGTGTTAGGATGCTTGTGCAAGTGAAAGTGAGAGGAAAAGGTTGTGGAAGCAACTGAAGCGAAGTCAAATTTACTGCATCTCCACTTGCATTTCTGCTTGGGTAAGATGGTGTGTCACTATAATTCACAGGGATGAATGTGCTAGGTATTGCACAAGACATTGAGCAAGCAGAACTGGGCTAAGTCTGTTGATGTTTTCACGTGTGCATCACAGGATCCAAGCCATAATTTAGTTCAGAAAAGCCATGCCCTTCATTAAGATAAGGAAAAAGGAGTTTTGAGTGCCAGACGGATGAAGAGCCATCAGAAAAGAAAGGCTGTTGAAGATGATGTACGTGCACTTAAAGAAAACATGGTTAAGGAAATCAGAAAAAGAATTTTGTCAATAGAATCTGCATACAGAAAAAAAGGCTGTTAGTAAGACAGCATCTCTTTTCTTGGGATGCTTTTTATTTCAGGATGCAACATTCCTCAGTGAATCAGCACACAAATAGATGGCCTAATAGAGTCCATCTGACACCTCCAACCTCAATGAACAGGCAAGGCATTCTCGCTGATGGGGATTTACCAAGCACAGTTCAAAAGGGTAGCATATATTATTCATATTCAAATTCCTACTTCTCCACCTGAAAGTTCTCAAAGAAAGTCAGGGACTGATTTACGAGTCTGTTTACTGTAAAGGATATTCTCTGTTTTCCATAATGCCGCAATAACAAATAAAAAAAAATGGGTAATGACAATTCTCATGCCTTAACAGCAGGGTTCTTTGTGCTGCCTGTGAGATTACATTGTCAGGACAAAAATAGGCCGCTGGTATTTGGTTTGTTTGTTTGTTTGTAACAGAAGGGAGGACAAGGAGTTTAGCTCTCTTTGATGTGTTTTCATCATCATAAACTGGTCATTCCTGTTATTATCCTGAACAATTTACAAAGGAAAGAGGACTAGATTGTTGGTTCTTTCTTTTGTGCATTCTTTCCATTTAAATAGGAAGGTCGCACAAGGAACAAGGAAACGTACATTCATTTGCATTTCAGGAGAATCACATCTTTGATACATTGACCTGATTTGCATGACCTTTAGGGCTTGCACAACCTGACCCGGATGGTCCAGGCTAGACTAATCTCATCAAATCTCAGAAGCTAGCAGGGTCAGCCCTGGTAAGTATTTGGATGGGAGAATACCAAGGAAGTCCAGGATTGCTATGCAGATGCAGGCAATTGCAAACCACCTCTATACGTCTCCTGCCTTGAAAACCCTATGGGGTTGCCATAAGTTGACTGTGACTTGACAGCATTTTACACAAACACGCAGGGCTGGGATACATGATGGCTTTAGTCAGCCCAGCTGAAGCTAAAGAACGAGACCATTTCCACAGCATATTTGCAAAATGTGAACTTAAAACCCTCTAACAAGTCTGTAAAGAAACTTCCACATATAACATTTGGTGTATACTTCTACCCCAAGCCAAATTCCAGTGTATCTCGAGGTAGAAAAACTCCTACAAGACTGTTTATGATTATTGTGGGAGAAAACATTGCATTTCACAGTATTAAAACATCCAGAGCTTGAAAACACACATTGACATGAGACAGAGAATGTTTCTTTTGCGTAGATTCATCTCTCCCCTTCTGCATACTGGATAATTCGCTTCCATATGACTCCTTAACAAAGTGTTTATGTGTAATTTGGAACACAAAACTATGGTTGGAACCTAAGATATTAGACAATATAAATGTTCACGAATTTTTAAGGAAAACATGTTAAAGCTCGTACAATTAATAATTTCTAAAGTTCTCATACCTGAGGTATTTTTCTGCCCCACGAATATATCTTTGTGGTGAGGTAATATTCTCCAGGTTGTCGGGAAGGCTATTCATGTTGATATGAAGGGCTGCAATCTCTCCATAGCACTGAAAAATGATTCCCCAGATCAGTTTTCTTGATGAAATCCTGGTGTATGTGTGTGTGTGTGTATTTTTTTTATCACAGAGCCCTGTGGTGCAGAGTGGTAAGCCTCAGTACTGCAGTCCAAGCTGTGCTCACAACCTGAGTTCGATCCCAATGGAAGATGGTTTCAGGTAGCCAGCACAAGGTTGACTCAGCCTTCCATCCTTCCGAGGTTGGTAAAATGAGTACCCAGCTTGCTGGGGATGTAGACAACTAGGGAAGGCAATGGCAAACCACCCCGTAAACATAGCCTGCCTAGTAACCGTCGTGATGTGACGTCACCCCCGGGTCAGTATTGATCCGGTGCTTGCACAGGGGACTACCTTTACCTTTTAAAGTTAAATGGGGGAGAGAAGGCGGCCTGGTGTAGCCTGATCTCATCAGATCTTGGAAGCTAAGCAGGGTCGGTACTTGGAAGGGAGACCACCAAGGAAGGTTCTGCAGAGGAAGGCAATGGCAAACCATCTATGCTTGAAAGCCCCATGCTGGGATTGCCATGAGTTGGGTGCAACTTGATGGCACTTTACACACACAAGCAAAAACTACCCCAATGATAAAATGAGTATATATCTATATCTATATGTATGTGTGTGTGTGTGTATGTATGTATATACATATATATGTGTGTGAGTGTATGTATATATATATATATATATATATATATATATATATATATATATATATATATATATATATATGTGTGTGTGTGTGTGTGTGTGTGTGTGTGTGTGTGTGTGTGTGTGTGTGTACACACACACACACACAATTAATATATATATGTAAATTTGGGTGCTCTTCTGCGTACAGAAACCCAACTGACACTGGTAACTGGCTGTACTTAGGAGACATCGTTTACTACTACACGTATGACAATGCCCTTAGAAGACAAAGATCTAGGCTCTTATGTATGTATGTATGTATGTATGTATGTATGTATGTATGTATGTATGTATGTATTTAATGATTTAATGATTTATAGCCTGCCCTCCCCGCCGAAGCCAGCTCAGGGCGGGTAATATCATAAATGATAAATGAATACATCCATAATAAAATTAGTCACAAAATCTGAATTTAAAACTATAAAATCCCAATTTAAAACTTAAAAACTTAAAAATTGCAGAACTACAGATGGCGCCTGAACACTACTCATGCTGCCAGATATATGCAGCAAGTTACCCCTCAGTTGTCATCAATAATATAACAGGAGTGTGTGTGTGTGTGTGTGGGGGGGACAGGAGGGGACAAAAAAAAAGTACAATCAGGGTAGGAAATATACCTCAAGTATATTTCCAGGGTCTTAACAAGAGTTTATGATTTGTCTTTTGACACTTCCCTTTTTTTCCCCGGCTGTTGCTAATAACATGTTGTGGATTTACGCCGCAATCACATTAGTAAAAGAGCCCATCATCATATTTGCTTCCTACACTCCATTAGAGAACCGGTGCTCCCTTGTTAAGGTACTCATTAACCTTTTCCAAGCTTATAATAAGAAATCTGAACTAATGGGAGTGATAAGCTACATTCGGGAAATGAGAACCGTTGTCATGTAGAGAAAAGTTTAATAACCCCCCCCCTCTTGTTCTATTGGCCAATTTTATTAAATGGATTTAGGTAGGCTTCTTTTAAATCACCATTAGCTACACAAAACAGATAGCGCTTTCTCCGCTTCAAAATAATGGCTCTTTGTGAAGTTAAATGCTACAGGTGTTTGAGGTCTCTGATTCTAATTAAAGGTGTGGAATGTATTATTGTCATGTCTCCTTTTTTTGTACTAGATGAGTAAGAACCTTTACTGCACGTCCTAAAGATGTTCACTCAGAATTAAGCCCCACACACTCGCTTCCCACTAGGCACCAAAATGTTGTAGTGGTTAAAGTGTCTGACAAGGAATCTGAATCTCCATTCTGCCATGAAGCTCACTGGGTGAACCAGGCCAGGCAATCACAGACTAATCTACCTCATGGGGTTGTTGTGAAGATAAAATGAAGAAGAGAAGAACGATGTATGTTACTCTGAGATTTTTGGAAGAAATGGGGATAACAGTGTACTAACAGCTGGGACTTTTGAAAGGGATATTCTTCCTGAAAAACTGGGTTCCCAAACACCTGAGCACAGAACTTCCAGACCATGTAGGGTTGGCAGCAACCTACAGGTGGGGTCTGGTGATCTCCCAGAATTACAACATGTCTTTGGGCTACAGAAATCAATTCCCCTGGAGAAAATGGCTGCTGATTTCTCCATCATATAAAATACTCAGCCATCAATACTTCCCTATCTAAGCTCTCAGTCTCCCTAAAGGAACCCATCTCCTTGATACTTTTACCATTAATGCAAAGGAAAAACCTCCCCTCCACAATGCGCGTGCGTGCGCGCACACACACACAAACCCCTTTTCAAATTAGCTCATCTCTGGACAGATGGATTTTTCATCATTCCTACATTCCAGTCCCAACACCCTTTCCCCTCCTCAATCTTAGCAAAAATGTATAAAAAGTTATTCCTCAGTCCATCCAACTTGTAGCTGGTTTTAGATCCCAGACTGTTACCCCAACCATATGGCTGGCTTCTCTACTTTTCCACCATGTTCTGCTGTGCTTTTCCAGTCTGGTGAATTTTCCTCTCTGGAGCTGCCCCACAGTCTTCAGGAAGCAAACTCCTATGTCTTCCATGCTCCCCTTTTACTTCCTCCCTTAGTAGCAGGTACAGTGTGGGGGAAAAGTATTTGATCCCCTGCTGAATTTGCCTGTTTGCCCTCTTACGAAGAAATGACCAGTCCATAATTTTAATGGTAGGTTTATTGTAGCTGTGAGAGACAGAATAACAACAGAAGACAAAAGTCAGAGATTGATGTGCATTATAATGAGTGAAATAAGTATTTGATCCCTTTGCAAAAGATGACTTAGTACTTGGTGGCAAAACCCTTGTTGGCAATTACAGAGGTCAGACGTTTCTTGTAGGTGGCCACCAGGTTTGCACACATCTTAGGAGGTATTTTGTCCCACTCCTCTTTGCAGATCCTCTCCAAGTCAGTAAGATTTTGAGGCTGATGTGTAGCTACTCGAACCTTCAGCTCCCTCCACAGATTTTCGATGGGATTAAGGTCTGGAGACTGGCTAGGCCACTCCAGGACCTTAATGTGCTTCTTCTTGAGCCACTCCTTGGTTGCCTTGGCCGTGTGTTTTGGGTCATTGTCATGCTGGAATACCCATCCTCGGCCCCTTTTCAATGCCCTGGCTGAGGGAAGGAGGTGCTCACCCAAGATTTGACGATACATGGTCCCGTCCATTGTCCCTTCGATGCAGTGAAGGTGTCCTGTCCCCTTAGCAGAAAAACACCCCCAAAGCATAATATGTCCCCCTCCATGTTTGACGGTGGGGATGGTGTTCTTGGAGTCGTAGGCAGCATTCCTCCTCCTCCAAACACGGCGAGTTGAGTTGATGCCAAAGAGCTCGATTTTGGTCTCATCTGACCACAACACTTTCACCCAGTTCTCCTCTGGGTCATTCAGATGTGCATTGGCAAACTGCAGACGGGCCTGTACCTGTCTTGAGCAAGGGGGCCTTGCGGGCTCTGCAAGATCTCAGTCTTTCACGGCTTAGTGTATTACCAACTGTTTTCATGGTAACTATGGTCCCAGCTGCCCTGAGAGCATTGACAAGTTCCCCCTGTGTAGTTCTGGGATGCTTCATCACCGTTCTCATGATCATTGCCATTCCACGAGATGAGATCTTGCATGGAGCCCCAGACCGAGGGAGGTTGACAGTTAGGGTTAGGGTTGTCACCTTCTCACCAAGCTGCTTGGCAATAGTCTTGTAGCCCAGTCCAGCCTTGTGCAGGTCTACAATCTTGTCCCTGACATCCTTTGGTCTTGGTCATGGTGGCTAGTTTGGAATCTGATGGATTGATTGCTTCTGTCGACAGCAGAACCCTAACCCTAACCCTAATCTGGCTGGTTGATAGGGGATCAAATACTTATTTCACTCATTATAATGCACATCAATCTCTGACTTTTGTCTTCTGGGTTTCTGGGGTTTTTCCTGTTGTTATTCTGTCTCTCACATCTACAATAAACCTACCATTAAAATTATAGACTGGTCATTTCTTCATCAGAGGGCAAACGGGCAAATTTAGCAGGGGATCAAATACTTTTTTCCCTCACTGTAGGTTGTTAGGGAAAGGGTTTAAACTGTGTTGGTACATCACATACGCATTTGTTTCCATTCTGTAGCGCCTCTATTTTTATTTACCTAATTTAACTTGGTTCTCTTTCTGTTAATTCAATAAATTTCTTGTTTAAAAGCTTATTTCCCTTCATTTCTTTTGAGTATCAGTCCATATCGTGACCCCGGTATAGATAGGGTTAAGATCTTGGTAATTAATACCCCACAATACACAGGTTTTCTTCTTGTTTGCAGAAGGATGTTTTTTGACAGATACAGGGGCTGCATGCGTACTAGAGATTTGGGTAACAATCTCAGGCTGCAAACTGTTGAGAGCTTTAATGATCAAAACTAGTTCTCTGCATTAGGCTCAGAAAGAAAAGAGAAGCCAATGGTGTGATATTGACAATATACAGTTAGAAAAACAGACCTTAGTCAATAGCCTGGCTGTTGTATTTTCTTCCAACTGAAGCTTCTAAACAATTTATCCAAAGCAGCTTCATACTGAACATACTAATATCTCATAAGACAAGGCCCCTACTGGTAGGGTACTCTTTACATTTTGGGGCACACTCCAGGTACACAAAACTATCCAGAACTTTTATAAGTGACCAAAAAATTTGCCTCATATGGATTCGGGTTCCCAGCTGCAGTTGACAACCCCACTGGAAAAATTAGGGGACAGGGACAGGTGCCTTGCCATTGCACGAGCTACAATGTCACTTGCAGAGAAAACCCATAAGTTACATCATTACGTTGGGGCTGTGCTCTAGGATTTGCCCAAATCTATGGTTAAACATGGACTTTTGGGTGAGTGCTACAGCATCGCTTCAATGTAATAATGTCACTTCTTGTTTTCATTGGAAGTGGTATCACACACTGATGCATGCACCCTCTCCATTTTATTTCCCCTGGCGTAAAAATGGGAGTAAGCGGCGGGAGACCTGGCCTCCCCTAATAAGGACAGATCATGCTTCAGAAGTATGTAACGTTGAAAGCAACTGTGAGCTAAAAAAGGAAAAACAGAAGGAGAGCTTTCACCCTGCCCAAGCCTCTGAAAGCTTAGAGAAACTGGAGGGGGAAGTTTAGAAATGGGGGAGTCCAAACTGTTTCCCCCCTCCCATTGTTTTATTGATTTTATTTATTTAAAACGTTTATTACCTGCGTTTCTCCCTTGTGGAACAAAAGGCAGCTTAAAATATAACTCAAGGTGACTTTCAATATAACTGGTTATTCTAGGGTTGCCAGGTCCCTCTTTGCCACCAGTGGGAGGTTTTGGGGAAGGAGCCTGAGGGTGAGGGGCTTCAATGCCATAGAGTCCAATTGCCGAAGTGGCCATTTTCTCCAGGTGAACTGATCTCTATCGGCTGGAGATCAGTTGTAATAGCAGGAGATCTCCAGGTAGTACCTGGAAGTTGGCAACCCTAGGTTCTTCACATGCTGGCAGCTAAACTGGATGTGACTGAGGCATATTTGACAGCGACCAAATCTGCCTTTCCCAAGAATGGGGCAGCTGGCAGAGTGTCCTAAAATGGGCAAAAGCGCTTCTTGATATTACTGCACCCCAAGCGTCCAGAGGTAGCCTGAGACTAGCCACTATCCCATGCTGTGCACCTGATATTTTAGGGGGTAATGCATCCGCATCCTTCTACATTAGGTTCTGAAAACAGGCCTACAAGATAACACAGCCAGTTAACCATTGCTAATTATTCAAGAGATTATCTCACATGCATAATTACAGTTTTTGGTCCACTGATTCTCAGTAAAATATTGGCCTATAAAAGCCCCTGTTAACCCGACCTTGCTGTAAAATACATTATGAAATGTCTAAAGCTATTAGCCGAGCCCAGAGTAGGCAGCTAAAGCCCATTGTATGAAAGACAAGAGACTATCTCCATGCTAAAATAAAGTACTTGATGACAGGGCAGAAGAAACCAAGGTCAATTTCCTGTAGCTTTTCGGCTTCTCTTTGAATGATCTTTGATCTTTTGCTGTGCAGAGATAGACTATGAATACAGGCTCTGTGCAGAAGACCCAGTTAGCACACATAGCCAGTTGTAGAGTTGCCAACCTCCAGGTGGGGCCTGGAATTCTCCTGGAATTACAACTGAGCTCTGCATTACCATGTGTCTAATTTTGTAATTTTATATTGGAGGCAGAAAATGGAGAAACTCTACTCTCTCTGCTAAAACAAGACCAGGAGCCAATGGGGTACCAACCATGAATTGTTAATATTGAAAATTAGAATAAAGCTGAAGAAAAACACCAAAACATTCCTAGTGCCAAAATACAATCCAAGCAACATTCCTAAGGAGTTTAAAGACCAGGTAAAGAACAGATTTGCATTACTAAGTTCAAGTGAATGTGAACCAGAATAACTATGGGTTGAAACTAGAGATATTATCAAGGAAGAATGTGCAAAGACTATTCCTGTAGCCAAAAGAAATTAAAAGCCTCTATGGATGACTGAGGAAACTCTTAACATTGCTAAAGATAAAAGAAAAGTAAAAGTAAAAGGTGACAGAAACAACCAAAAGTCTAAATGCAATGTTCCAGGTACTCTCACATAGAGATAAAGGGAACTATTATAATTTCTAGTGTAAAGAAATGGAAGAGAACAACAAAAAAGGAAGAACAAGAGATCAGTTCCACAAGATCCAAGGAATCAAACGGAAATTTAAAGCACAGTTAAGCATGCTGAAAGATTAACATGGAAATATATTAACTGAACAGGACAAAATAAAGAAAAGGTGGGAACAGTATACTGAAGAATTATACAGAAGAGATGAAAGGATGACAGGTTCCTTCCACAAAAAATCTTTTGAAAAATAACCCACAGTTTTAGAAAGTGAAGTGAAAGCAGCACTGAGAGCAATTGGGAGATACAAATCACCAGAAGCAGATGGGGTATCAATAGAGTATTTTCAAGTCACAGAAACGGAGTCCAACAAAATTTTAACAAGAATATGCCAACAAATATGGAGAACAAAACAAAGGCCCACAGACTGGAAACAATCAATTTACATTCCAATTCCAAAAAAGGAGACATCAAAGATTGCAGCAACTATCAGACCATCACATTACTTTCTCACACGAGTAAAGGGATGCTCAAAATCTTACAGCAAAGACTGCTACCATATATGGAACCAGAAATGCCTGATGTTCAAGTTGGATTCAAAAAAGGAAGAAACACTGGAGATCATATTGCTTATTTATGTTGGTTACTGGAGGATACGAGAGAATTTCAGATGAAAATCCGCTTCTGCTTCTTCGACTGTGTGGATCATGAAAAGCTATGGAAAGGGCAGCCATGAAGGAGCTAGAAAAGATTCTCAAGTGTAAGGATGTGTCACTGGCAACCAAGATCAAGGTAATTAATGCCATAGTATTTCCTATTACTATGTATGGGTGTGAAAGTTGGACAAAGAAGAAAGCTGACAGAAAGAAAGTAGATTCCTTTGAAATGTGGTGTTGGAGGAGAATTTTATGGATACCGTGGACTGCCAAAAAAATAAGTGGGTCAAATAATGTCTAAACCCTCCCTAGAAGCCAAAATGACTAAACCGAGGCTATCATACTTTGGTGACATTATGAGAAGACAAGAGTTACCTGAAAAGACAATAATGCTAGGAAAAGTCGAAGGCAGCAGGAAAAGAGGAAGATCCAACATGAGATGGATTGACTCAGTTAAGGAACCCATTGTCCTCCGTTTGCAAGACCTGAGCAAGGCTGCTAAGGAAAGGAGATTTTGGAGGACATCGATTCCTAGGGTCACCATGTGTTGGAAGTGAATTGATGGCACTTAACAGACACACAAACCTTAGACCGCCTACTATATAAAAAGAATGGTCATGACAGCTCATCATAATTAAGCCCCAATGCTCTGGCTATTGCAGAATCATCATTACCCACCCTTCCATTGAAATCGCCTGCTAGGACTATTTTAATAGAGGGAAATTGTTGTTCTAAACCCGCAATGTAGTCGCTTAGATAGTTGCAGTGAAGATTGGATCTATCTGGGCAGGGTGGCATGTAAACGTTAATTAAAATTAAGGTGCTCTTGTCAAAATCTATTTTGAGGGCTTGCATAGTAGAATTACAATCAGGGAGGGTCGTTATTTGCAGGTTTAAACATGAAGAAATAAGAAAGGCTAACCCAGCCTGGAATCGGCCCCTCCAATTTTAGTTTAAGAGCTGGTAAGGAGTAAACTTTAAAACCTTCAACTGCTATGGGACAATGGGACCAGGTCTCCTGGAGTAAAACTATATCAAATTTCTTAAGATATTCTAAGAATTCAAAATCCTTGGTCTTATTTCTCCACCCTGCTATGTTCCATGACAAAAGTTTGACAGTTGGGTTTATAGAAGTCTTACTGAGTCAATCAGCCTCAGAGCGTTGCTCTATGAAATTATTGTCATCATAGTGAACACAGTCATTTTCCAGGCCTCTAGGCTTTTCGGTTGGTTCTGATGTCATGGGCAGTTCCTCTTGAAGCTCTACTTGATGTTCGGTGTTCTGATGTACCTCCGCATTAAAATTTCTGGAGGCTTACTAATGCTCAGGGGCATATCTACCATGGCAGTTGGCTTCGTAATTGATATTGAGGAGGATTCTGACTCAACGGTAGGAAAGATGACTTCAAGTAATCGTGTTCTAATAAATTCGAATCTATCTATTATTGCGTGCTGTTCCGAAGTTGGTAAGTTCTTGAAAGAATTTAGTCCAGGCTCTTCTGACATACACACACACACACACACACACATATGTATTCACACAAACATATGTGTACCAGTACACGTATGGGCTGTAGTTCACAAAACATCATAACACAATAAATCTTTGGTGAGTAAATCAGTAAGAAATCTGTTTAGGGATTCCAGCCTCCAGGTGGAATTACAGCTCGTCTCCAGACTAGAGATCAGTTCCCCTGGAGAAAATGGATGATTTTGAAGGCAGACTCTAGGCATTGTACCCCACTGAGGTCCCTGTCCTCCCCAGGCTTCACCCCCAAATCTCCAGGAGTTTCCCAATCTGGAACTGGCAACCCTACCGCCCCCATCCCCTGCTGGTGTCCAGGGAGATCCTGGCAACCCTAGATCTATCTAAGTTTACCCTTGTATCTTTACCTAGCACAGAAGAAGAATCAAATTGATTATTTAGTGGTGCTGGATGAGTTGTACTGGTATCATTGTCCCCCCTACTTGGTAAATTCTCTTAAGAGTCTGTTGAGCTTTTGGCAAAGAAGCTCCTATTAGGAGAAGACCCTCAGCTTACGCTCCAAACTGCCAAGTTCTGTGCTGTTGCTATTAAAATACACAGAAGTTTATTAGAGAATAATTGTTAGAACATTTTACAATTTTATCAATTTTAAGACAATAATTTTTACCAGGGGTTGTTTTTATTGACCTTACACCTTTATATGTACAGGCAGTCTGTGATTCTGCCGTGCAAAACTACTGTATTTGGAAATTTTGATGTGCTGGCACGTGATTGGTCAGTCGACCGTATTAATAAATTTGAATTTACTGCTATCATTGGCATTCATTTTGCTGACATATATTCTAAAATGATTACATCATTTGTCATACAACATGTCTACAGAATCAAAGTAGTATTTACAAAGGAATATTAGATGTCCCATCAATACAGCCTCAACCCACAGACTACACCAGTGGTTCCCAAATGTTTTGGGCCACCCCCCTCCTTGGTTCCACTAACTCAACCACAGAGCCCCCTACCCTATCCTATAAAAAGTATTATTCAAAATAGGGGTTACCATGACTTACTAAAGACACTAACTATAAAATTTCAAAACACTAACAATTAATTGCACATCTATTCAAAATCAAATTAAAACTTTTTAGTTGACATTTATTCAACAAAACTGATGAACTTGACCCAGTGGTACCAGTTCTTCAAAGTCTTGGGGGGGGGGATTCTGATAATTTCCACCAAATTTGCCAGCATGGTGCCATAGCTTGATCTACTGTGAATTAGTGAACAACACAGTTGAAGGGGCCCACTTTGAGTGTCCCCTGCTGCCCCCTTGCCTCTTAGTGCCCCCCTAGGTAATCCCACCCCCCAGGGGGTGGTACTGCCCACTTTGGGAACCACTGGCCTAAACAGTGTTTAAAATATAATTAAACCTAATTGGTGGAGGAGAGATGGCGTTCTAACTTCTGTTCCTCATGTCTAACCACTAATACAAATTAACATTTCATTACCATGCATGTAAAGGGGGAGGGAACATCCTTTTACTTATGTGATAGATCATGGGAAAATATTAACTCTCCCACTCTTCTGTACATAATATTAACAAGGATTTGCTGCTATAATACCATTAAGTATATGCTAAGTTGCCAATCATGGATGAGAAGTTGAAACTAAGAATGACAAATAAAGTGGGGGGCAGAATTGGAAGTGGGAATGGAGAAATGAAGGCAGATCAAGAAAGAGAGGAAGAAGAAAAAAGTGTAGAAGGAAGGAGAAAAGTGTGGAAAAGATGAAGAGAAACTAAGAAAAGAGGAAAGGATGTTTTAGCACACTAACAGGGCTACCTCTATGAAAGATTTGGGTGAGCAGACAAAACAATGGAGCTGGGTGGAAGGAAAGGAAGAGGAAAACAGACTGTTGGAAACAACAACCTTGTTAGGAGGCTGCATCTTGGCACTGACTATCAGTCATGAGCTGTGCTAGCTGGTCATGCCTTGCTCCAATGTTGTCTTGGTTGAGGAGTCTAGCAGGATCTGATAAGCAAGTGTTTCCCTCAGCCTGGTAGTAAATGTTACAGAAAGGCCTGGCCAGCATAGTAAGAGCAACTCCTGATTACTGTGCTCTGCCTTCCCGAGCCCCTAGTGGCTGCAGTGAAGAACTGCATTAGAAATAAAATAAATCAGATGCATTCTGAATGCAGAATAATGCCGACTTCAGGGGGCCCTCCAGCTGACTGGGGCCGCAGGAATTTTGTCCCCCAAGTCATCCCCCCTTGGCAGCCCTGTAGACTACAGAGATCCACTTCCCTGGGGAAAATGGCAGCTTCAGAGAGCGAACTTTATGGTATACCATAGATTCTAGATGAAATCCCTCCCCAAATTCTCCCCTCTACAGCCCCCCCCCCAAATCTCGAGGAATCTTCTAGGCCAGAGTTGGCAGCACTAGCTAGTTGTGATGTCACTCTGTTCTTCAACACATAGATTATCCCTATATTTTTAATCATCTGATCAGGACTAGTATCCAACACCAGATAATACCCCTATTCATCAGGGATATACTGGACTACAGAATGGAATATTCTTGTCCCTTCAGTCCATGGCTCTCCCAAAGGTATATAACTTATATTAGAAGATAAGTCATTTGCATAATGAGAACCAGCTAAGTAGATCAGCCACAGTTCACCAGGATGGATCCATAGAATCTGCTCTAAAAGCTGTTTTGGGGGTATTCCTGAACCCAGCTTCGACATGCAATGCCTCCTTTTCTACGTTTTCTTGTTGTTTTTGCAGGCTAATTCAAGGTGAAAGTGCCACAATGCATGGCCAGAGTGTTTTCTGGTCAAACCTAAATAACCACAGGCAGCCATCTTGCACTTAACGGCTAGTTTAGAGCAAGAAAGCATGCCTTCTCAAATGACCTGACCCCATCAATTCTCATTTAAATGAAGAATCTTGATGCCAACAGCACATTTAGGAAGCTGATGTGCTCTCCTGCTTTTTTTGGGTTTACGTATTCAAATTCTCATTGTCCGTATATTGATTTCTTAACCATCCCGGTTCACAGAAGAGCTTTCTTTTCAGCAAGATTCAATTCATTACTCACAGCCATTCTGAGTGGGTGCTATTCTAAAAAGCCTTACTCCGAGCATCTATCTGGCTGAGGAACTGGTTCTATCAAAACCATGGAGCATGTCTTATTTTATTGTAGAAGATATAAGCACTTAAGAACACAGCTGATCAATCCATTAATTCCTGATATAGACATTCCTTTAGCTAGTAAGCTGCAATTTCTGCCGGGTGGTTGTAATCCAGCTATCACAGTTCCAGTAGTGACATTTATTTTAGGTTTATTCGAATTTAAGAGACATGAGGGTAATTTAGAGAACATATATACAATTAAATAAATTATATAAAATAATTTTTTTAAAAAAAATGTATATCCTGGACAGCAGTTCAGTGTAGTTAGCTCACAGACTATTGGCTAGGAGCTGTATCGTTAAAGGAGGATGCATCAAATAGGGGTGTGCCATACCTATCCCAGGGCCCATCCCTGCTTGTTGCATCAGCTTCCTAAATTTGCTGTCAGCATCTAGATGGCTACCAAGTAGGAAGGAATCCAGCAAGGCCGGCTCATCCTCCTTTGATGGGAGTGAGTCCTCGGCTCTCTCTTCTTCTTTGTATTCTTTAGCATGAAGTCAAATCCTGACACTCTTGCAGACGGAGAAGGGAAGAGAAGCCAAATTGGTTTGATTCCTTCTTGCAAATAAGCAATTAAGGTGCCTGTGCCAGTCAACAGGAAACAGCCTAGGGAATTATGCTTCCTGGCTACGTACTAAGATGTGACAGCCTGCCAACCGTCAAACACACATGAGTGTAACTGTAGCAGCCAAGAAGCTGAGCTGTAAACCAGGCAGTCCTTGGTTCAAATCCCCCTCAGCCATCAGCTCACTGGGGGGCCCTAGGCAACAACAACAACAACTACTACTACTACTACTACTACTACTACTAGATGAATAGATGAATATACCTAATATAAATACACGTTAAAACAATGATGAATATACCTAATATAAATACACGTTAAAACAATCTAAAAACAATCTAAAACATCACTAATTAATAAATCCCAGACAGATGAAACCCAGAATGACGGCAGCTTAGAGAAGATGTTATAAAAGGTGGCTGTGTACCAGTGCTGACCAATTGATGTCACTCAATCTGGGGGGAAGGGAGGAGAAGAGAAGATGGAAGTCGCAGAGTGAGGTGCTGCTGATCCGTTGCGAATGATTTGTAGGGTTGCCAACTTCCAGGTACTAGCTGGAGATCTCCTGCTATTACAACTGAGCTCCAGCCGACAGAGATCAGTTTCCCTGGAGAAAATGGCAATTGGACTCTATGGTATTGAAGTCCCTCCCCTCCCTAAACCCTGCCCTCCTCAGGCTCCACCCCAAAAACCTCCCGCTGGTGGAGAAGAGGGACCTGGAAACCCTAACCATACTATAAATATTGTCGAAGGCTTTCATGGTCAGAGTTCATTGGTCATGTAGGTTATCCGGGCTGTGTAACCGTGGTCTGGGTATTTTCTTTCCTGATGTTTTGCCTGCCACAGCTGCTGGCGAAACGTCAGGAAAGAAAATACCCAGACCACGGTTACACAGCCCGGATAACCTACAAGAACCTAACCATACTAGTCAGTTCTGATCCTCAATAGGACATTTTCGTAAATAATAACCGTACTAATATACATGAAATAATCTGAAGATTTTAAAGTGCTGAATACATTCTGTATTAAGTACCATTGCATATAAGTTGCTTGTAGGATGCAGCACACAGGAATGTGCGGAGGGTTGTCGTGAGTAAACCAAGTATAAATTTATTCAGCAGACTCTCCCCACCCCCCCAAAGAAACCCAAAGCCCACCAGAGTCCTTCAAATCAGCTTTCCCGGCCAGCTTCCCCAGAGCCACAAGTAAAACCTGGAACACTTCCAGGCTCTGGTATTCTGGAACTAGGGTTGCCAGCCTCCAGGTGGTTAGCAAACCAAAAACAGCAACAAACTGCAAAGAATTCTCATTTATGCTTCATAAGGCAAATGGATTAACTTGCAAGATCCCAATATTACCCTCAGTGGGGAATGCAACAACACATCCATTCCATATTTAGATGTTACCGTATATAAGAAACTTGACGGTAACTTAGGTGTCCGTCCTTACACTAAACCAATGGCATGGAATACCTTTCTGCACTATGACTCCTTCCACCCGCTCCACCTGAAGGGTAATCTCCCTTTCAGCCAATTTTTAAGACTTAAAAGGAATTCATCTGATAATTCAGACTATAATCATTCCATGAGGCGCTTTACACAAGAATTACGACATCGAGGTTACCCAGCACACGTGATAGAACGTGCAAAATGTAAAGCACAAGTGAAACCTAGAGCAGAGCTACTTGTAGAATCACCTGTCCAGAAGGACGAACGCCTTACTTGTGTGTTGCAGTACGCATCAATGTCCCCCTTAATTCGGCAAGTTATTTATAGACACTGGCACCTGGTGCAACATTTACCAGGATGTGCATTGCCACCTCGTGTGGCATATAAAAGCACGAGATCCTTTAGAGATATGCTGGTACAAAATACCTCTCACAAGAGCACCAAATCAAATCTGCCTAATGGTAATTATAGATGTGGCTCTTGTTTAAGCTGTAGGTTCATGCTGACGGTGAAAGAAATTACTAATCCAACCACAGGGAAGATCTTTACCATACGTAGCTTTAATAATTGTGATTCACAAAATTTGATTTATTGTGTAATTTGCACATGCCAATTTTGGTACATTGGCAAAACATCGAGGCCCATAAAATATCGCATCACAGATCTAGATTGAGAAATCAAGTAGCTGAGGCGCTCTTAACATCGCACTTTCTTGAAAAAAATCATTCTGATGAGGACTTGTCCTTTTTTGTGTTATGGCGCTTTGTTAGCACACACAACTATGATAGAGTTGATCTTGATCTGGTTCTGAAACGTCAAGAATCTAAATACATTCAACTTTTTGACATACTGTATCCTAAAGGCTTAAATACTGTGCTGGACTTAACATGCTATTTGTAATAATTTACTAAAATTGTCTGTTATAATTGTAGAACTGTGTAAATGTCAGCTATGATGTTCTCTGTATCTTTAAATTGTTGAAATCGAGCCCTACTCTTTACTCACGTGACTGTACTCTATTTAGCTGGGGCGGTAACATGGCCACTTTGCCAACACGGAAGCATTGTAATTTACAGCTAGCATGTAAGTACCTTGATATTTTGATATATTTTTCCTGTTAGTAAGCATATTTACAAGTATTATTTATGCCGTTATACTGCACATCATTATTTTGTTTATATAGTGGCCCCTGAGGAAGGCTGTTATCAAGCTGAAACAGAAAGGAAACCGGACTTCCGTAGAATCGTTTCATCACCTTACCTCTTGAAGAGACGGACACTTTCCTAGTTTATTTACCCTAGGACTGTACGATCCTCTCGTTGTGGCTACATATGTAATTGTGGATATTTTCCACTAATGTAACAGATTCTGTTTGTATCGTTATATGCCTTATGAAGCATAAATGAGAATTCTTTGCAGTTTGCTGCTGTTTTTGGTTTGCTAATTATCTTACAGCACGCTAACTTTGGTTTACCAAGCCTCCAGGTGGTGGCTGGAGATCTCCTGCTATTACAACTGATCTCCAGCCAATAGAGATCAACTCACCTGGAGAAAATTGCCGCTTTGGCAATTGGACTCTATGGCATTGAAGTCTCTCCCCTCCCCAAACCTCCTCAGGCTCCGCCTCAAAATCTCCAGGTATTTCCCATCCCAGAGCTGGCAACCCTACCTGGAACTAATGCAAAACATGAAATGCACTTCTGAATATTACAGCCACCATTTAACTGTCCAATTCTAAATAACAATATTTGTCATCATTTAATCATGTCAGACATCATATATTGAAATAAAATTGCTAAGTCAAAATAATGACCATTGGAAAGTATCCGGGGAACATTCATGGAGACTTCCTTAATATTGGTTTCCCATTTTCTTGCTGCTGTAGATTTTGAACTGCTCTTTATATTGCATTGTTTTTTATTAATGTTTATGTAGTTGACTTTATTTTTGTAAGTTGCTTCAGGCATTTATGGAGTATGTGGCATATTCCATACCCTAAATAAACACATTATGAAAATGAGGTTTTTTTTTTTTTAAGAACATTTATTTTAGATCTATTCTGGACAGGAACTCTGAGCTTTGGAAGAAAGACGATACTATGGGATGCCTGGAAATGGCCAGGAAGAAGAGCTTCACTTCTCACACAGAGTGTATGCCTGACTTGTGAAAACAACATATACGTACATGTTAGGGTTGCCAGGTCCCTCTTTGCCACCGGTGGGAGGTTTTGGGGGTGGAGCCTGAGGAGGGTAGAGTTTGGAGAGGGGAGGGATTTCAATTCCATAAGAGTCCAATTGCCAAAGTGGCTATTTTCTCCAGGTGAACTGATTTCTATCGGCTGGAGATTAGTTGTAATAGCAGGAGATCTCCAGCTAGTACCTGGAGGTTGGCAACCCCAGTACATGTAGATTAATTCCTCAGCACAACTTCTAGAAGCCTTCAAATCAGTTTTTCCCTCTGCAGCCTCTACTCCCACTTCCCACCACCACCCCCTGAAAAAGAGATTCGATTTTAGGGCACTCTCCCTAGGAAAGAGCACCATACTGAGAAGAGAACTACAAAAAGCATGGTGAAAAATATGTTTGCTGCTCCTTCCCATACAAAGAGGGTTAATTATGAAGGTCAGTCTGCACATTTTTAGCAAGATGTATTTGAGTAACACATTAGAATTCAGACAGATAATATCATCAGTATCAGTCCAGCCATAAAATGCAGATTGCAGGTACATGCGGCCTCAGTTTGCCTCAGGGCTGAGCAGGAAAGGGAGAGGTTTTTTTTAAACCCTTCAACCTTCACTCAGTTTTACTATTTAAAAACAACTCCCATATTCTTCTATTACAGGTGTCTGCAAACTACGGCTCCTGAGCCGAATGCGGCTCTTTGGCCCGTTGAGTGCGGCTCTCCAAACTTGGCTGCGGAGCCGGCGCGCCTGAGAGTGAGAGCGAGCGAGCGTGCTGTCTCCCCCCCCCGGTGGAGAATGGCCAGGTCCCCCTTTCCCTTGCCATCAATGGTTGGGAGGCTAAAGCCTCCCCTCCCCTCTAGCCACGTGATTGCTGGGTGGGCGGCTCAGCAGTTCCTCCCCCCCCGACTATCAGCTGTTGGGCAGGGGAGCTTCCTTTGGTAGACCTGGCCTCCGGCTGAGTCCCATTGGGAGGCCATGTCTACCCACTGGCTTTCTTGGCGGTAGACCTGGACCTGGATTCCGAGGAGGGGAAAAAGTCCCCCTTCAGAGGCCAGGTCTACCCATTGGCTTCTATGGGCCTCCGGAGGCCAGGTCTACTGCCAAGAAAGCCAACGGGTAGACCTGACCTCCCAATGGGACTCAGCCGGCCAGGTCTACCAATAGGCTTTTATGGCGGTAGACCAGGCCTCCAGACGAGGACTCCAGACGGGGAGGGGGAAATGGCAGGGACTTACAATTTAATTTTTATCAATAAATAAGATCACTATTAAGTATGATATCAAGTTTTATTCAGTGTACCTATAGTTTAATTAAGACTTAAAACTTTAATTAAAGTTTATTAAGTTAATAAACAGTGTACCTACCTCTATAGTTTAAGAAATTTGGCTCTCAAAAGAAATCTCAATCATTGTACTGTTGATATTTGGCTCTTTTGACTAATGAGTTTGCCGACCCCTGTTCTATTAGAATTTTAAAGAAGAAGGGGGGGCAGTTTCATAGTGAAAGTAAGTGGAGACTGAAGAATTAAATCTCCCATCCCTTTCCAGCTTGGTCCTGGGGCAAATTAAGGCTGTTCAAGCCTCCAATTGGCATTTTATGGATAGACCAAAACTTGTGAACTTTGTGACACTGAAGGGATCAGGCAGTTGAGACAATCAGCTGGGATTCAATCCAGAAGACGGCACCAGTCCCCCTTGTGATCAGCCACTGGAAGCTGCAGAGCGGAAAATCAAAGGGCTGGATCATCTACCCAGGTCTTATTAGTGCCCAGCCCATAACCTCCCTAGTACATTCGTTCTTCTCCTTAGGTAGAAATTCTTCATATCAATCCTAGACGTTTGCTTTGGAAGAGTCAGATTTGAGCATTCTTCCAGGTCACTCTGGCCTGCTCCTCAGGGTTGCCGACTTCCAGGTACTACAATAATAAGAATCACCTGTGCCAGAATTAACGTTGTTAAGGAAATGGCGGCACAGGGGCTCATAAATACCAAACCACACTGGAATTAAAGCATAAATAAACTAATTATTAGAAGCATTAACCCATGCAAAAAAACATATTGCATATTAAACACAGCAGTGCTTCATAATAATATGCAGCGATATGTACAACAGTTTCAAAAATCAAATACAAATCCTCAAAGTGGGCGGGAATCCCCCGTCCCAGAACAAAGTCCAAAGAGTATCAGAGTTCAAGTTTTAAACAACCAAAAAGGAGAAAAAGGAGAATGTGTGGCTAGTCGTTGTTGCACGTTTCACAAAGCTTTCTTCAGCTCCAAAAGGTGAACCTTATTTATACGCCCGTAGGCTTGTAGAGTCAATCGGTTGTTCCAATGACAGTCGGCTGTGAAGTGAAGATAAACATGTAAAACATATGTGTCACTTAAAGAAATATTACTGAGCTTTCTGACAGAAGGGGGAGAGGAAAATGGCGAAAGCATGTAGAACAAAATAAAGCCTACCTAGAGAATGCGTCTGTGTGAATTCAAAAGCACATATGTCTTCATAAAGGCGGTCAGAAAATCAGGAAGTAACAGGGGTTTTATAACAGCCCAGCAGCCAATCAGAAAAGGTCTGATACAAGATTCAGCATGAAACTTAAAGGGATAGTGTACAATCATACAAAACAAGAAAGATCGAACTCACTGTTGAGACCATTAGGTGTGAGGGTCCGGAAAGCATAAATCAGGTGGGACTCTTGTTGAAGTAAAATTTTCTTGGCATCCTGGATGTGAAATGATTTGGGCTTAAACTGCCACAGAACAAAGAAAAGGATATCCATGTCAGAGTGATGAAAATTGATATGTTGAACAAGGGGCGCCTCCAAATTCCGTGCGCGTATGCGCGCCCTATGCTCACCGATCCTAAGCCGCACAGGGCACGAGGAACAGCCAATATACATCAAACGGCACGGGCAGAGGACCGCGTACACGGACATAGCCGTGCCACAATTGCTAAAGTGTTTCAAGGTGTAAGAGAACTTGGAGCTAGTAGAGTGAACATCTTTGATAGGAAGGCTAAATGGGCACATAGTGCAATGGCCACATTTATGGTGACCCGTTGTGCGAGGTGCAGTGGTTGAGGGAAGAAGATCAGTCTTGATGAGCATGTCCCGGATAGATCAAGTTTTCCTCATACCTAAAATAGGAGGTTGACTGCAGCCAGGGATGTCCTGTATTAAATGCCAATGGCGCATCAAGATTCTTTTTATGTCGTAAGACAGATGTGAGTACTGCATTGAAGCCACCATCCTATGTTCGACAGGATGTGAGGAGGAGGGCATCGAAGTCCCCTGTAGCAATTCAGACCTGTTCTTGGACGAAGTCCTGTCCAAAGAGCACTGAATAATGTGTGCCAGATATCCTCTTTTATGGAAATTAGAAGCTAAAATACTAGCTGGAGATCTCCTGCCATTACAACTGCTCTCCAGCAGATAGAGATCAGGTCACCTGGAGAAAATGGCTGCTTTGGCAACTGGACTCTATGGTATTGAAGTCCCTCCCCTCCCCAAACCCCGCCCTCCTGAAGTCCCTCCCCTCCCCAAACCCCGCCCAAAACCTCCCGCTGGTGGTGAAGAGGGACCTGGCAACCCTACTGCTCTTACTTCTTGTGTGCTTCACTCTACTTCTGTATCCTTTTTTAAATACAGCATCTAATTCCAGATGCCACATCTTTAGTCAGCCCTTTTGGTTTTAATCCTGGCTTGCAACTGCCTCCATATCCTTGTGGATATGCTCAAGTTCTCCCATTGAAATCCAGTCCCCTGTGGGGTTCACAAATCTTTTTCCACATAGCCAGCTTTTTCAGCACTGACAACCAGTCAAAAAGTCTCTCTCTCTCTCTCTCTCTCTCTCTCTCTCTCTCTCTCCATATATACACTCACACTGACAGATGCACATAAGTATTCCTCCATCCTGACCAGTCAAGTAGCTCACATTGATGAAAATTGTAAGGCCCACACCTCTCTTGAATTCCTTCTGTTACTCAGAGCAAGAAGAAAGGGACTGCAGATGGCTCAAGTTCACCATCATGTTCTCCCACTTGCTGGGATCAGTAGAAGTGGTAAGAGAATCATCCATAGCCCAGGTCTGATTTCCTATAAATGCATGCTGCCAGATTTCACACATCCCCCCTTCACCTTCAAGATAGTAATTGAGAACCTTAGAAGGGCCCTGCTGGATCAGACCAGTGGTCCATCTAGTCCTGCATCCTGTTTCACACAGAAGCCATCCAGTTGCTCTGAAGGGCCATCAAACAGGCATAAAGGCCAAGGCCTTCCCTTGATATTGCCTCCTAGAACTGGTGTATGAAGGTTTACTGCCTCTGATTGTGAAGGCTCCCTTTAGACAGCCTGCCAGAGACCATGGCCAGTAGCCAGTGATTGTTGGGAGGCACATCCCCTCTGTGTCAACCATTGTTTCCCATGCCATCAGCCTGACTGCTCCAGTATACCATATGTGGTGATGCCAAAAAGAAATGTGCTCCCTCTTCCTGGGGACAGATTACCCAATCTTTTCCAGTGCTTCCAGACTATCTCAAATTCCTATTTCCAACCTTTTGAAGACTTTTCTTCTTGGCCAGACATAATGCCTTACCTCTCAACTAATTATTTGGCAGATTCTTACTCCAATTGATCAGAGGGTCTGCCCATGTGGAAAGGCAAAAACACAAACACCCATTTTTTATTCAGTTGTGATTTATATTCTGCTTTAAAATTGTCTTTTATCACTCCATTGATTTCACACTCTCCTGTTTGTTCTCACGATTACCATTTAATTTATCTGCTATCTGGTAAAGATAGACTGTTACTCTATCTGATGTTTATTACTTAACAGCTGCCTTGAAGATATGCCAAAATTATAACCAAGTTACACCTAAATGCTCATTTGCATTCAGGCATTCTTTTTGCACTGGAACTGGTATACCATCTGCTGGGTTATTGGGGCAACTTTAAGCATGGTATTAGTTTTCTGAGCATGCACCTTTGGGAGGGGCTGTGGCTCAATGGTAGATCATCTGCTTGGCATGCAGAAGGTCCCAGGTTCAATCCTTGGCATCTCCGGTTAAAGGAACTATGCAAGTAGATAATGTGAAAGACCTGTACCTGAGACCCTGGAGAGCAGCTGCCAGTCTGAGTAGGCAGTACTGACTTTGATGGACCAAGGGTCTGATTCAGTGTAAGGCAGCTTCATGTGTTCATGTGTACACCTGCTACAGTCCCTGGCCAAGGATGAGGTGGGCCTCAACAGCACCATAATATGGCTTGGAACTCATGTACAAATAAAATGCCATGGGACATAAGACTAGGGGTCCTGCAAATTTCACTGCGAACATGTTTGATGGTTGAACTTAAGCATTCAAAGGTGGCAATGACATGTGAGCCAATCACTCAGGTCTGTACCAAGCAGCCGCAAATGCCTGCCAAACTGGTTTAACCCAGGTTTTCCCAAAACTGTGCATGCGCAAAGATACTGCTGATTCAAACTGACTGGCAGCCATTAGCATCACTAAGATCTACTTCAATGAACACTGAAGGGTAGGGTTTTATTGAAAAACAGCAGGGGGGTGGGGATGACTGATTTATATGATATGGGAGTGATGTAATTGTCTATGTAAACAATTGCCTGCTGAGCAGAATGGCTATGCAGCAAGGATGGAGAGCTAGTACACCTCAGTTGGGTTGTCTGAGACCACTCATGTGTCAAAAGCCACTTGCACTGTACTCAGGGCTGTCTTAACACATGGGCATGCTGGGCAGTTGCCCAGGGGGCCCACAAGCATAGGGACTCCATGCTAATCTATGTATTTTGTGACTTGCTGTCAATGAATAAATAAATACTTGACTAAACTACAAGAGATGGATTGACTCAATAAAGGAAGCCACAGCCCTCAATTTGCAAGATCTGAGCAAAGCTGTCAAAGACAGGACATTTTGGAGGACATTGATTCATAGGGTCGCCATGAGTTGGAAGCGACTTGACAGCACTTAACACACACAACACACAAACTATAAATATGTGTTATTGGAAAATGGATATTTAGCGTGTGTTTTACTAAAGATAATGAACAATATTAATGTTAATTTGGGTTTGGATTAAGAATAAATGCTGAAGTATAATGTAAGAAAGGACTTGTTCATTGTGGAAGCAGAATGTTTAAATATTCCTGTGAGTGGTTGTGTAAGTAGGGGCCCTGGAGCACTGCTTTGCCGGGGTGCGGGGGGGGGGGGGCTATAATGCTGTTAAGATGGCCCTGATTGTACTGCATGGTTAGGAAGGAATACAGTGAAACAACCTATCAGACAGTCACAAACAGATTGAGGAATTACCAAACTGACTGTCGAAAAACCAGGTCTCTATTCACAACTGGTGAACAGGGCACAAGCTGAACCGGAGAGTATTTGAGCATCCCCTACATCAAACTGTCTTTGTATGCATGCTGAAACATCTCTGCATTCGTGATTATTAAGATCTCAGTATAGTCAAAGAGCTTTGAGTTTAGTAGAGTTATTTCATCGTCTTATAAACTCTTAGAGTGGGAATAATGGCCACGGGCTCTTCCACTCTTGAAAAAGGAGCTCCATTAAAGTTGAAAGCTTGCATCTTCATGCCAAAGGCTGCTCCAAAGATATTGCCTTCTGAATGTGATCCAAGTCTCTCCAAGCATCCCTCCATGTCTTCTGTCCAACCAATGATAGGATATCAGTCTCTTTTTTTTTCTTTCCGACCATATGCCTCACTGTGAGCAATAACCCACTGTGTCCAAATTGGCAGGATCCTCAGAGACAGGAGATCTTCTTCTGTCTTTCCAGTGTTTTCTATCTGTGGCCAAAAGCTTTGCCTTACCTAAATTGTCAATTCCATCTGCCAGTAGTCTCTCCAGTGTGCATTACCATCTGTCAGCTATTGACCTATTATTCCTTCTGGTTCTGATACCATTCTGTGTTATATCCCTGGCATTTCAAAATGTTCCCTGCTGCCTAATTTTCCTCCTGAAAATAAAGACTGACTGACAATGACATTTTATATTCAAAAATAAATCACAATCATATAATGTTGCTTCTTTTAAATGTGCAGAGCAACCAAATATAGTCAAGAAGTCAAAAAGTCAAGGTGTTTTTTTAAAAAAAACCCGTACTTAGTGATAACCAGATATTTTATAAGCTTTAAATGAGAGTTACATTGGTCTTATTAAGAAATCTTAATAATATTAGCGAGAATTCCTGTCACCATAACAAGAGATAAAATAGTCCCCTTTTTGAAGGTGGATAGAAATTCAAGTATTTGGCTATGGCCAAATACCTCTCCATCATATTTTTCTCTAAGATATAACTGCTCAGGACCTATAGGTCATAGGAGCAAAGAAGGAAAGTTTTAAAAAAGTAAGAAATCCAAGCAATGAAACAACAGAGATGGGCTTTCCTATCCAAGCCAGCCCCTTTCCCTACTGAAGTAGAGGAAAGGGGAGAGTATATGCAGGGATTGGCAGAACATAAGTACATAAGAACAGCCCTGCTGGATCAGACTAAGGCCCATCAAGTCCAGCAGTCTGTTCACACAGTGGCCAACTAGGTGCCTAAAGGAATCAAAGGAAAAAGATGGAGTACTAGAAAGAGCTAACAAGGAAGTGATACAACAGAGGAATCCAGGTGGAAATTGCGGAGTCATTGCTAAAAAAAAAAGTAAAAATACATGCAATACTCCATACATGTGAAGGCTTCTAGGGCATCCTATGTGTTATAAATGTGTCCCTGCCCCGCAAAAAAATCACAACGATCCAATATACCATGAACTCCAAGGGAAAACATGAGTCTTTCATAAGATGGGACCTGATCAGGCCACCAACGACATAGGGTTGCTAGGTCCCTCTTTGCCAAATGATGATCAACCAATGAGAATATAGGTCCTTCTTTTTGGCCGTGTGGAAATAAGCAGCATGAGTGAAAAGGAAGGCCAGCATTACTGATGCATCTCTGAATGAATACCAGACCGAGGAATGTCTGCAGGAAAAGGGGTGAAACAAAGGCCTTTTATGCAGGGACTTTTCCCCACAGTCACCTCCACCGACTGCTTCGGGGCTTCCTTTTGATTATACATGCCTTTTCCAACCGTTAGAGGTCACCTCGCTCTCCCCGTGTGTTTTGCCCATTTTTTCCAGATGTTGTTTTAGCCAAAATCTGGAAAATGCGGGCAAAACGCATGGGGAGAACAAAGCGATCTCTGCTGGTCAGAAAAGGAAGCCCCAAAGCAGTCGGCGGGGGCGACCGCGGGGAAACCTCCCTGCACAAAAGGCCAAAGAGTCAAACTTACATCCTCATGCACATAATGGAGCTCAAAACAGTTTTGTTTGCTTAACTTAAAGCAGTATTTAATGAACTTTAAATGGAAGAGTGTCTGGAAGAAGAGGGACCCTAAGCCCTTTCCCCATTGGCAGTTTTCCTGGTCAAAATCATGCAACATATATGGCTGTTTACAATGGTATTTACACACTGATGATGCGGGAAACGAATAAGCACCACCCTTTTCTCAAAACTTGTAGCCTGCTGGTGCTAGAAATACTTTTCATTTAAAAGTCCTTTGAAGGCTTCAATATGTTTGCCCCTAGGAATTGGAACGATGCAAACAGGTTCAGTAACACAAGCAAATCTGAACTGGGGGTGGTGAGAGACAGACAACGGGAATTCGTTTATTTTTAAAAAGTCTACATTGTAGCCAAGCACTTGCTATTTTTAAAATAATTTTCTTAGCATGTTTTAATCAAAGGTAAGTTAGCTCTCCAGCTCTTTAAGTGTTTTAATCACTGGTAACTTTCAAATATCAATTTTTAAAAACATGTTTCAGTGTGGCACCAGCCTACTTTTTATTTCCGCAAGTAGATCGATTTTTATGTCTGCTGCCTTGACTGCTTCCCTCTTTTTCTGCAAACCTGATCGCCCATCTAAAATGACTGAAGTGGTCCATTTATCTCATCTGTGGTTGGGAAGTAAACAAACATGACAAATGTGTACAAGAGAGAAGAGATGAACCCATTTGACAAAAGCCCGTTGCAGTTTCCGCTCTCAGCGGTATGTTCTGATTGTGAATGCACATGTCATCTTAACAGGTTTGCACGGTGCTTGTGTTATAGCCTATTTCTGCTGGTTTTCCTTTACACCAGAGCCAGCCAGCAAGGTTGTGGTAGGTGGGTAGGGCTGCCAGATCCCTCTTTGCCACTAGCAGGAGGTTTTGGGGGTGGAGCCTGAGGAGGGCAGGGTTTGGGGAGTCAATGCCATATAGTCCAATTGCCAAAGCAGCCAGTTTCTCCAGATGAACTGATCTCTATCAGCTGGAGTTCATTTGTAATAGCAGGAGATCTCCAGCTAGTACCTGGAGATTGGCAAGCCTAATTGGTGGTAAGTGCAGTCAAGTTGCAGGTGACTTGTGGTGACACCACAGGGCAGGGGTGTCAAACTCAATTGTTACGAGGGCTGGATGTGACATAAATGCCACTTGGTCAGACCATGCCATGCCTCTCCAGCCCAGATTGAGAGTGGGGGGTGGTGGCTGCCTCAGCTTGCTCGCTGGCCAGATAAAAGCTCTCAAGGGGCTGGATCTGGTCCACAGGCCTTTTTTTTGACACCCCTGCCAGTGGGGTTTTCAAGGCAAGAGTTGTTCAGTGGTGGTTTGCTATTGCCTGGCTCTGCATAGTGGCTCTGGTATCCCTATCCAAATACTAACCTGGGTCCTCCCCGCTTAGCTTCTGAGACCTGACGAGTTCAGGCTAGCCTGGGCCATCCAGGTCACGGCTATTGCAGGATTAGCTCAGGAGAACACACACGATTCTCTCCTCCTCCATTTCATCCTCACAATGAGCTTGTGAAGTATGTTAGGCCAATAGAGAGACTACCCCAAAGTCATCCCGTGAGCGCCATACAAGGGAGGGTATGCTGGACCCACTTGGACGGAAGCCTGCCGTGTGGTTCGCTGTCACTTGGGCCATCCCACAGCTCCAAGCTGGGCATTTCCAAATCCAGGCCTCCCCTAAAACCCCTTATTAGGGTCCTCAGAGTGGGAACAGGGGGCACGCAGGCCGGCTTTCCCTTAAACTGGATCCAGCCCCATGCCCAAAGTGCCATTCCTAAATTTTGTGACAACAAATAAACAAAAACCATAATCATAGGGAGGGTAGCTGGACAACCGCAGGCACAGAACTGACGGGGGCTGGAAGAGGGCTGGCAATAAATACCCGGCCATCAGACCCGTGTGAAAAACCCTGGTCCGCTGGCTGGGACGCCCTCAGCCCCACGGGGCCCTGATTGGCCTGATTTAAAATAGGGGCAGGGCTAAGGGAGCACGGCCAGCTGGGGAGTGGGGGGCCACCATTTCCTCCCCTGCCGCGCTCCCACATGGAGCAAAAGGAGCTCGCTTATGGCCGCAAGGCCAGGGAGCACCGCGCCACCCCCCGAAAGCCTCAGGGATGCTGCCGGCGCCTCCCTGCCCTACAGAGAAGCTTCGCCTCCAGCCTCCCCGGTGCAGGAATGCAAATTCGGCTCCTGGTAAGTCGGAGCCACCGCTTTAGTGCTAATTCAACCAGAGCGGAGGCATATTTACAGATGAACAATGCAGACCTATTTATGAATCAGAACGGGACCGGGTGGGGCAGATACCTGTGCTAGTAGCGACACAGCAGGCATGCGGACACTGTTGATGGACCTTTGTTGACGGCCTATGTAAGCAGCTAGCTTGAGCCGTGTCAAGAAACCCACCTGCTCTTTAATGCTGCAAGCGAGAACGTTACCACATATGTGGGGTATTCAGCATCACGCTGGTTTTACTCTCCGTTGTTCAGACAGACTTCCTTTCAGAAATCATGCGAGGAGCTGTCAGAGCATTTCTACCTTTTAAATGCTCCCCCTCCCTTGAGAATTATTTTGTGTTAATGATGAAACATTTACTCCTCTTGTTGAAAGGATGAGTGCTGGAATCACTTTATTGTTGCCACTGATGAAATATCCTCTAGATTTCATTAAAAATTAAATAAAGACCCAGGGGGACAACAGGAAATGGATTTTCCATTTTTCTCCCTTTTGCTCTTGAGAGTGATTTATGAAGTACAAGTGCATTCATAAACTGAGCTACTGCACCCCAGAGAAAACAAACTAGGAATTATTCAATTGTTAGCCATTCAGATTATGAAATGGCCTCCAAATTTACATTGTGAGCCGAAACCATTTTTATCTGTCTAAGCACATTTCAGGCCATGAGAAAATGGGAATCCAGAAGTATACCACTCATCATTTCAAAAACAACACTTTGCATGGTAATTTAGGTTTGGTATATTTTGAATTCTTGAACTTTACAATCCGTTCAGTTGCTTTAGCTTTTATGCAGAGAAGATGCCAGTCTTACTGTATTTTTTTTACATAAGTGAATATGCTCATTTCATAGTTTTTTTGCTTCTTTCCAAATATTACCTACCTACCCAAGTAAAACGTCAATTTTCATTGAATGATTCTGATCTGGAGGTTACTGTAGATGTTGCCAATTTTCGAGTGGATGTGATGAAAGTCCAAAAAGCCCAAAGTTTGTAATTTCTATTATTGGAATTTTACTGGCCTATGTTTTTATCTTAATGACTGCATATTTTATGAACCTTCTGTAACAAATGTAATATTACTTATGCCATTAAAGTTTTTTTAAGATTTAAGGCTATGCTGGGCATCATGAGACCTGCTATTGCTGGGCATCATGGGATCTACTGCCATTAGAAATCATTGGGCCATTATTTCCAGGGCAGACCTGGCTTCTCCACAGCCAATAGGAAATATTGGCTCAGTTATTTCCAAAGGCAGGTATACTTGGCCTCTGTCTGACATTGGCTAATGTGATAGTTGGGGAAGGGGGAACTTCCCTAGCTAACATCAGAAAATGGGAGGGGGTCAGCTGGGTGGGCAAATTTTCAGTGCCCCACCTGATCAGCCAGCAGGCTCCGGAACTCCTAGGAGGCTTTGCTGTTCTGCCAGATCAGAGGGAGGGCTCTTATATTCCCGGCAAGTGTACGCGTTAAGTGCCATCAGGTCACTTCCGACTTATGGACAGCCTATGAATTAATAACCTTCCAACTGTCCTACTGTTAAAAGCCTTGCTTGGGTCTTGCAAACTGAGTCAATCCATCTCATGATGGGTCTTCCTCTTTTCCTGCTGCCTTCAACTTTTCCTAGCAGCATTGTCTTTTCCAGTGACTCTTATCTTCTCATAATGTGACTCAAGTATGATAGCCTCGGTTTTAGTGTTGCCAAATTCCAGGTACTAGCTGGAGATCTCCTGCTATTACAACTGATCCCCGGCCAATAGAGATCAGTTCACCTGGAGAAAATTGCAGCTTTGGCAATTTGACAAGGCATTGAAGTCCCTCCCCTCCCCAAACCTCACCCTCCTTAGGCTCTGCCCCCAAAGCCTCCCACCAGTGGTGAAGAGGGATCTGGCAACCCTACTCGGTTTAGTCATTTTAGCTTCTAGGGAGAGTTCAGGTTTGGTAATTGCCCCTTCTCCCAAGTATCAATGGTCTCTGGCCTTTAGAAAGAATGAGGCCATTACTTCGTATGGGCTTTAAAGAGGCTAGGTCTACCCATAGGGAATAACCATTATTTCCTATAGGTAGACCAGGCATCTCTACAGCCCATAAGAGATTACTTATTTAATTTGAAACATTTGTATGCCCCCTTTCCCCCCAAATAGGCAGGTCCCTCTTTGTCACAGGCGAAGCAGTTGCAGCAGTTCTAGACCCTCGTTTTTAAAAAGTCTATTTATTATATTAAAGGTAAGGATGGTTTTGATGAATTATTACAATTGATAGACATTGTCCTTCAAGGTTAACACATATACGATGAAAGTCACAGACCATCATTTGTATTTATGCAGTTGGAAGAGGGCCATGTGGGAAAGAAGGAACTAATCCAAACTTTGGTTCTTGTAGGTTATCCGGGCTGTGTAACCGTGGTCTTGGAATTTTCTTTCCTGACGTTTCGCCAGCAACTGTGGCAGGCATCTTCAGAGTAGTAACACTGTCCTTCAGTGTTACTACTCTGAAGATGCCTGCCACAGTTGCTGGCGAAACGTCAGGAAAGAAAATTCCAAGACCACGGTTACACAGCCCGGATAACCTACAAGAACCAATGAACTCTGACCGTGAAAGCCTTCGACAATATTTTAATCCAAACTTGTTCACTAATCCAAACTTGTCTGAATTAAGAGTTTTTAAGGGGAAGATACAGGTATTAAAATCACCCATCTTCCCCCCCTTTAAAACCACCAACCACAGGGGGGAGCTCTCTTTCATCTGCTCCCACCGGGAATAGAAGCCTGGCCCAGAGGCCCATTGATGCTGCATGAGCTTCTGGAGAAATGACCCATTTTTAATGCTGGGAGAGGCCTCTAAAGGGGGTGAAGCACAACTTCCTTTTTGCCTTTCCAACATCAATGGGGGTTAAAAGGAGCTCAAAAGAGTTATGTGCCACTTCTTCCTCCAGGATGGGTGTGCATACAAACACAGTGTGTCAGCATGTTTAGTGGGGGGAGGGCACAGAAGGGCATCTTCTTGGACATCCCCCAGCTGGAGCATGTTCGGCTTCAACTGGTTTTTCCCCCTCCATTCCAGCCCCCGTCCCATCTTTCTTTCAGCGACAAAAGCCCAATGCACTTCTTTGTACAATTTGGGCCAGACTCACCATCTCTCACTTGGGATAAAATGAATTTTCTACTTTTCGTTGCTCTTGCATTAAATATGCATACTCAATGCTTTCACATTTTCAAGAAGCAACTTTTGCACATGTCCCCAATGCTAAATCTTTGCCTCAAAAACTTCACCTTGTACATTGTTCTCATTATTATACTTTTTTATGTTCAAACAAAAAAAATGTCTGAAGATGGGTAATAAAATCCTTGACTTTCTAGCAGCCTTTCTTGCGTCCCTTCTTTCTCTTTAAAAAAATGTATTTTTGGATTCTAGTGTTGCAACAGTACATTTATGCCTTCAAATTATTTTGTTCATTAGGTTCTGCGAGGAGTAGATGATGTATGAGAAAAGGCTGCCGCACAATCCTGACATTAACGTTCTTGCTAAAGCTCTAACGCTTTAATGCACTAACATCCCTTTGACTGACAAGTAAGCAACACCTACTCACAAATGTAACGGAGAAAGTTAGTGATTATGTACACCCAGGTGACGGAAGGAACAACTGCTCTAATGGTGGGAGAAAGCTTGATTAACAACAAGCGCAGGGAAGAGAATTGATTGTTTTATGGGGTGAATGAATCACACAGAAGGAAGGTAGCAATTCAGTAGGTCTCTTTGACCTCTGGGAAAGGAAAAGGAGCAAGAGAGACAGATCTAGAGCTATCCCATTCAAAGATTTAAAAAATATTTAAAGCCTACCATCGTTTCCTGAACCCAGTCTGGAAAGCTACAGAAAATCCTTGCCTAGTCTAACAGATCACCGTTCCAAAAGGGAATCTGTAAGTATAACTATTGTGTAAAGCAGCCTAAATAGCCCAGACTAGAACAAGGTTCTCAGAGCTTGGAAGCTAAGCAGGGCTGGCCATTGTCAGTCCTTGGGTGGGAGGTAGGATTGCCAACCTCCATTTACTTAAGACAATAATAACAGCACGAGAGCTCACATACAAATCAATTTACTGAAGTAGAATTCATAGTGTAATCATGTCTCAAAACCAAAAAATTGAACATCAAGGAAAACAGTCCAAGAATATCCTAAAATTCTAACTAACACAAATCAACAAGGTTGAATCACCAAATTAACATCAAAAACCAAAAGATGAATACAAATTCTTCAACAGCAATACAAAAGATGACACCTCTAGTTTGGTGGTCGTTTTGCATAAACAAAGCTTCTTCAGTTATTCTTCTTATACAAATGGGCATGCTAGCCTCTGCAAAAATATATGAAAATACATTCAATATACAAAAATTTAATACAAACTGTGATAAAGGTCAGTTAGAAACATTCTTACCACTGCCATGAAAAAAGACCACAAGGGCTCACTTCCAACATTATGTAATCCTTGGGGCAAAAATGCCTCTGTAATTACATAAACCATATTTAATGAACAGCAAAACAGAGCATAAAAAATGCCTACTAATAAAGAGCATGTGGGCAGAGAAACAGAGTACCAGCGCTTACCCCTATCTTCAATGGAAAAGGACCCTCAGGGTTCTCCTACCCTCAAAGGAGGTTGTAAAATGACTAAGCTACATGTGTATTATTATGCATAAAGAAACTGGCTGAGAACAGCTGAAACGCGTTAAGGAGGGAGGTAGTCCTCATTGCAAGGAGAAAAAAGGGTTTAAAGGAAACATCCCAAATCAAATTCATTGTTTAAGCCAGCAGGAGCCATGGTTTAAAATAAAAAAATCATTTTCATTTCTTGTCTGTGTAGAACTGTGTTGATGTCTTCTTTACAAAAAGGCTTGGGTTCATATTTCCACAGAACAAAGAATAACAAATCATTTTCAGTGTGCCCTTTCTCCAAGAAATGTGCCGTTAAAGGGGCATCCATTATGCGTGCGTGTATGCGCTTTCTATGTTCCTCTATGCGCAGGTGCTCACATCATAGCACAGGCACAAACTCGGGCAGCTGAGAGAAGCCGTGAGGAACTTCTCCAACATAGAAAAGTTCAGGATCAGCAGTCTAGGGTATATGCATCCTTACAGTTCACTCACCTTACGAGTGAAATTAAAAAAATAGTTCATAGTCATTGGCATATTCTTCATAGTGTGCCTGGTTGCCAACAAACTCTGTTATTTGGACTAAGAAGGACCCAGTCTTTGCGCAATCACTTGGTAAGAACTGATTATCTCCGCGACAAAGAACGGGTTAAAGTTTTTGGCCATTTTAAATGTGGTGCATGCACAATGTGCAAATTTAGTTTACCTGTCAAAGAAATCAGCTCTACAGCCTTCAGATTCAAATTTCAATTGAGACATTTTACTAATTGTCTTTCTCATAACGTTATCTACGCGATCTTATGCCTGTGTTCTCTTTTATACATTGGCTCCACCTCCAGGCAATTAAAATTGTGCATAGGGGAACATAGAACGCACATACGTGCGCGCATAATGGATGCCCCTTTAACGGCACATTTCTTGGAGAAAGGGCACACTGAAAATGATTTGTTATTCTTTGTTCTGTGGAAATATGAACCCAAGCCTTTTTGTAAAGAAGACATCAACACAGTTCTACACAGACAAGAAATGAAAATGATTTTTTAATTTAAAACCATGGCTTTTGCTGGCTTATAGGCTTGTTTTTAATATCTGCATGAGTGCTTTATAATAAATATATTTAATAGTATCATTGAGTTCCTTTCCACCCAACCTTTGGGTACCCAACCAAAGGATTGGGAGAAAACATTTCATCTGATTATGAGAAAGGCATCCTGGTGTTTGGGTCTGCATGAGTGAACAGTTCAAGCTGTTTCTCCTTTGGCAGTAGCATCAGGATTTTTTATATCCCTATTTTTTAAATACATGTAGGAAAAAGGTTGTTCTGGTGTTGAACCTCCTATACTTGCTCTCTGGAATTTAAATTCTCTAATCTGATGGTGTGGTGGAAATCACCAAACCAGATCACTGGTCCATCTAGAAGAAGAAGAAGAGTTGGTTTTTATATGCCGACTTTCTCTACCACTTAAGGGAGAATCAAACCGGTTTACAATCACCTTCCCTTCCCTTCCCCACAACAGACACCCTGTGAGGTAGGTGGGGCTGAGAGAGCTCTAAGAGAACTGTGACTAGCCCAAGGTCACTCAGCTGGCTTCATGTGCAGGAGTGGGGAAACAAATCCAGTTCACCAGATTAGCCTCCGCCGCTCATGTGGAGGAGTGGGGAATTCTCCGGATCAGAGTCCACCACTCCAAAACACCGCTCATAACCACTACACCATGCTGGCTCTCATAATGTGATGCCTGAAAAAATCACCCCAAAGGAATGCTTTCACCTTTGCTGACAATGATTGCAAGACACCTCCTCCCTTTTTGGTGCCACCTTATTTATTTCTTTAACAGTGGCTATGGTTTTTTTTTAAGTTAATGCATGGAGCTCACTACTAGTAGCTCACTATTGTCTACTCTGGTACTAGCTCTCCAGGATCTCAAGTAGAGCATTTTCTTTGCAAGATCTGCTCTCTGAAATCCCTTTTCACTGGAGATGCTGGGGATTGAACCTGGGGCCTTCTGCATGTGAAGCAGGAATTCTACCATGGAGCAACAGCTCTTCAGGAGGCATCATCTCAGTGAGGACTGCTTGAGCTTTTCCAAGCTAGGAGCCACCTGAAGAACAGACAAGTACGATTCTGACCATATTAACCACAGAGTCACAATGTACACAATCAATCCAGTGTTATTATCTGGCTGCTTGACCTTTCCTTTTACTCAGCAACACAGTATTGATCATTTCTCACTCGTTGAATGTGCCTCTCTCCCCCAAATTTCTCATCTGGAGAGTTGTTCTAATCCTCCAAGCATTAACAATAAGAAGATATTGACTCCCCACCCCCACAGATTCATTGAGATTTGGGACTCTGCAGGTAACTGGTTCCAGGTCAGTTTCAAAGTACAGTAGCTACGAAATTCCACAGGGTGAGAAAAGACAAAACCCACAAGAATTAAAATAGAAATTGTTAAATGACTACATGTTATGGAAAGAAATAGGTAAGCTTGATGCACCAGGAATAACCACAGTGATTATCATTTGAACTAAAAAAAGATACATAAATGGTGCATACCACTTTGACAGACAAATGTCTAAATCTTCTATTTAGCATGAAAAACTCTAAAACAGTGATGGGTTTCAAAACCTGCGTTATCATTGACAGATAAAGTAATAAGGTATGTATTTGCCTTTTAGTGAAACAGTTTGTCAAAACACAATCTGGATATAAAGATTCATGATCCTGTTGCTGCCCATCAAGCCACTTACTCTGGAGTAAGCCACAATGTACTCTTTATTATGTTTGATGGCAGTAATTCAGGGTTTAGTTGTTTGATGACATCACATTCTGTCTTCATATTTTAATATTTCGCTTAAAGCATTCCCCATGGTTACTGCCAACAGAATAGAATGCACATATTTTGGTGGCAGGATATTGCATAGTTTTTCATCACGGCATCCAGCACATTCAAAAAAGCAGAAAGTTTCTGGTCTCTAGGTATGGAGAAATGAAAAAAAAAATTAAGGGCTCTGGTTTTACACGGTTTTACACTTTTCCTCTTTGTCCTAAATGTCCACACTAGGAAATCATCCATACAAAGTAAGCCCAAGATGGGGCCCCACTATAGTTCTTGATAGCGATCTAGGCGGGCAGGAGACCAGTGCAGCCTGACCCTCTTTTTACTGGGCAGTAGCATTCAGCTTTGAACATGTGACCTTATCTTCTAACATTGCAGGTTATCCCAAATTGAAGAAAAACGTACATCCCCCTGTATACTCAATGCCAACCATACCTAGGGCTGCCAAACTCCAGGTACTTGCTACGGCAACTGATCTCCAGCAGATAGAGATCAGTTCACCTGGAGAAAAATGGCCGCTTTGGCAATTGGGCTCTATGGCATTGAAGTCCCACCCCTCCCCAAACCCTGCCCTCTTTAGGCTCTGCTAATCTCCCGCTGGTGGCGAAGAGGGACCTGTCAACCCTAGCCATACCCTGCATATAAACAAGGGAACAGAACAGAATTGATGTGATAAAAAATAGCAATAGAGTTTTAAGCTAGGATAATAAGAAAGCTCACTAAAGAAATAAAAGGTGGAATTGGAAATAAACGGACATAATGTCTACTGATCATACTATATTATTAAGATATGACCTGCGCTGAACTTGCCTTGAATTATTAAACATAATAAACCTGCCTGTTATGTGGATGACTTACAAGTCTCAGCTGGAGAACTGTAAATCAATGGCGTTTTTAACACTTTTTTTAAAGAAAGGAAGGAAGAAAGAAAAAGAAAGAAAACAACACACACCCCTAAAAAAAAACTGCCGATCAATTTTTTATCCCACTCTTCCTCAAAGGGCCTGAAAATAGCACACTTAGCTTACTCTTCTCTCATTTTGTCACAACCTTGTGAGACAGGCATGGCTACAAGAGCATAACTCTCCAAAGGTCTCCCACTGCAGCTTCATGGTTGAGCAGGGATTGGAACCTGTGCCCTCCCTCCACACACATGTCTCCCCTAGACCAAGACACCCCTGTTACAGCTAGGCCCATTGAATGATTGAAATTCAGCTGAGGAACTAGATGAAACACTGATTGTGGACTACCTAAACGATGATAGCTAAGGCTGGTAATGCCCTGACCTGGATAGCCCAGGCTTCCCTGATCTCATTAGATTTTGGAAGCTAAGCAGTGTCAGCGTGGTGCAGTGGTTAAGAGCGGCGGACTCTAATCTGGAGCACCGGGGTTGATTCCCCACTGCATTGATTGTAACCTCCAGGTAATAGCAGAAGATCTCCTGCTATTACAACTGATCTCCAGCTGATAGAGATCAGTTCACCTGGAGAAAATGGCTGCTTTGGCAATTGGACTCTATGGCAGTTAAGTCCCTCCCCGCTACGAACCCCGCCTCCTCAAGCTCCACCCGCTGGTAGTGAAGAGGGACCTGGCAACCCTACTTCCACATGAATGGTGAACTCTAATCAGGTAAACCGGGTTGGTTTCCCCACTCCTCCACATGAAGCCTGCTGGGGACCTTGGGCTAGTCACAGTTCTCTCTGGACTCTCTCAGCCCCACCTACCTCACAAGGTGTCTATTGTGGGGAGAGGAAGGGAAGGCGATTGTAAGCCGGCTTGATTCTCCTTAAAAGGTAGAGAAAGTTGGCATATAAAAACCAACTCTTCTTCTTCTTCCACCCTGGCAAGTATTCGGATGAGAGGCCTCCAAGGAATACCAGGGTCGTGACATGGAGGCAGTTAATGGCAAACCACCTCTGAACGTGTCTTGCTTTGAAAACCCCAAGGAGTTGCCATTAAGACTGATGTGACTTGATGGCATAAGGAGGGGGCTGGTAATATTGCTAAATGTAGAAAATTAGCATGTAAATGGGTAGGTAAGTCCTGATATGCTAGATTCCTTTCTTCTTCTTCTTTTAATGTAATGTACACAGTGGTATAACTGGGGTTTTAGGGCACTGGGGGAAGGCACATTACTGGGCCCTCAACCACCCACCATTTGCACATATGTACGAAGCAAATAATTATTTCCAAAAATTGTGTCCTTATTCGACTGCCTAGCTCGAAGTTCCCATCTTTTTTTTCAGCCTGTGGGTATCTTGGGGATTCTTACAAAATGGCTGCTACAAAATGGCTGCCACAGGAAGCAGAGCCAGCCACAAAATGTCGGCTGCAGCTTATCTTCAGGCACACAGTAAAGATCTGCGTGCTGTGGTGGTAGCTGCCGCTAAAGCAACATTTAAAAAAATCTTCACACCCAACCAAATCTCCAGTGGCCCATCAGAAGTCTTGTTGGGCAATAGCTCCACTTGGCCCCTTCTACTTTCTAAAAACACTTGGCAGATGCCACGAAAGGTGTTGGCGGTGCCATAGTGCCCAATAGGGTTGCCAGGTTTCTTTGCACCCCCGGTGGGAGATTTTTGGGGCGGAGCCTGAGAAGGGAGGGGTTTGGGAGGCATGGGACTTCAGTGCCATAGAGTCCAATTGCCAAAGCGGCCATTTTCTCCAGGTGAACTGATCTCTGTTGGCTGGAGATCAGTTGTAATAACAAGAGATCTCCAGCTAGTACCTGGAGGTTGGCAACCCTACTGCCCACAGGAACCATGTTTTATACCCCGCTTTTCTCTACAATAAGGAATCTCAAAGCTGTTTACAATCACCTTCTTTCCCCCCCTCACAACAGGCACCTTGTGAGGAAGGTGAGGTTGAGAGAGTTCTGAGAGAACTGTGATGAGCCCAAGGTCACCCAGGAGTGGGTGAAACCAACCCTATTCACCAGATTAGACTCCATCACTCATGTGGAGGAGTGGGGAATCAAACCCGGTTCTCCAGATTAGAGGCCACCGCTCTTAACCACTACACCACGCTGGCTCTCAGCTACACACTAGCCATATTCTGATCTTCACCATGGCATGGCTTCACTATGGCATGGCTTCTGCATTCTACTTTTGTGTCCGGCAGCAAATCGTCAATATCCAGGGCCATATTAAGATGTGACAATGGCATGGGATGTATGTATGCATGCCATGATTGTAATCATGGGCTTGTGTGCATGCTGGGAAGGATAGAACTCCTAATGCCCACGTGATACAGAGCCCTCATTGACACAGGGACTTGTAACGTGTGAATGACCTGCACTGGGTCCTAGATAGGCCATAAGTCTGCATTGCCAGGGGCTCCCTGAATCAGTCCTAGCTGCTGCTCTGTCTGCCCTCTAAGGATGCAAGGATTTGACACACAGCGTGCCTAAGGGGTGACCAAAAAAAAATCACTGCAGGGTGCCGGAACACTACCAGATTGCTGGAACTGCAATCAGTAAGAGCGACAATAGGCTCCTAAAGCTAGCCCAACAACTGCAGACAACAGCCTCGGTAGAACAGACCCTGGGGAACGGTCCCACCTTGCCCTGTGGGAACTATGGCACTGAATGTACCAGGCTGATCATCAATAAACCTAAACAACAATAATCAGGTCTATGGGTTGTTGTTGTTTTTTGCCATCATATCCCAGCTGACGTATGGCGACCCCCATAGGGTTTTCAAGGTAAGATGTTTGGATGTGGTTTGCCACTGCCTGTTTCTGCGTCACACCCCTGGTATTCCTTGGAGGTCTCCCACCCAAATATTTGCCAAGGCAAATACTTGCCTTGGGCTGAGAGTGTGTGACTGGCCCAAGGTCACCCAGCAAATTTCCATGGCAGAGTGGGGATCTGAGCCTGGGTTTCCCGGGTCCTCGTCCGACACCTTCATCACTACACCACACTGGTTCTCCAGGTCGATAATAGGAAACATTATTTAGGGGACTACATCCAAAGGAGTTTTACAGGGGTGTTGTCTATTGTATCGGTTCACACTTCCAGAAAAGCTTATGAGAGTTTGACAGTCTCCAATCATATACCCAAAAAAGAAAAAAGAAGAAAAAGAAATTATATTTTAAAGCGACAAGGTTAATGACATCACCTCTTGGTTCCTGGGGATGTCTAATTAACTCTGTTAACATTTTACAAGGCTAACTTATTGATGGTGTAATAAAGAAACAATCGTATTCGAATACATATCAAAACAGCAGGAAACATCCAGCATTAAGAGCTCAAGGAAGAAATTCTCTCTAAGTGCTAAAATGAAACAAAATAAATGGGAAAGGGGGGAGGGGGTGCAGCCCTCTCTCTCTCTCTCTCTCTCTCTCTCTCCAGGCTTATGAGCAGAGGGGCAGCTAGATGGAAGATCACCGCGCACTTAAATGAGCTGTTCTGATTGCAGCGCATACCGCCTCCTCCCCCTCCTGCTGGGTTTCGGATAAAAATCAAAATAAATGTCCAGTAATTAAATTAAGAGCTTAAGCATGCTGTTTGCTGCACTCGGTAAGAGTTCTAAGTGAATTTGGGACTCAAGGCTTGGACCGCATTCTGGAGAGTCTACTGCCGGCAACTGGGCATGCTTTCATACTAGGCTTTAGGTGGGAACAATCGATCCCCTGCACAATAGGCTCTCTATGGCACATGCAGCTCTTCTGTGAGCACAGATTACTGCTGATAAGAAGGCTGCCAGCGGATAGAGGGAGAAGAGCAGCAGGGAACTGTAGTGCGCAGGGCTGGGATGAGCATTGTGCCTGTCCCTACCGAGCATCATCAATATTCACCATTAAGTACCACTCTGGGTTTTTCCACAAACATCTCTCTCTCTCCTCCCCTCCCTCCCAGCCATCAAACTTTTAAAAAGGGAGCCTTGTGACATTTTAATCAATTAGTCTTTATGGAGCCACAAAGACTTTTTTCCCTTTTTACCTGCAACAGACGGTAATCTGTACACATGTACAGATGTGCTGCCAAGTTGCCACCTCAGCAAGGGGCTTTCAAGGCAAATGAGAATCAGAGGTAGTTTGCCATTGCTTTCATTGGTGATCTCTAGGGTTGCCAGCTCTGGGTTGGGAAATACCTGAATATTTTGGGGGCAGAGCCTGAGGAGGGTAGGGTTTGAGGAGGGCTGGGACTTTTATGCCATAGAGTCCAATTGCCAAAGCGGCCATTTTCTCCAGGTGGAATGATCTCTATTGGCTGGAGATCAGTTGTAATAGCAGGAGATCTCCAGCTAGTACCTGGAGGTTGGCAACCCCAGTGATCTCCCATCCAAGTACAGACCCTGCTTAGCTTCTGAGACATGACAAGACTGGGCTATAGCATGCCATCCTCCCTCTGATGGAATCCGTGCTAAGATGGCCATCCTCGAATCTTCTCAAAAATATAACTGATCTCCAGACTACAGAGAGCTGTTCCTGTGGAGAACATGGCTGTCTTGGAGAGTGACCTCTATGGGACTGTATCCTACTGAGATCCCTCTCCTCTCCAAACCCCTCTCCTCCCCAAGCTTCACCCCTCAAATTTCCAGGAATTTTCCAACCCAGAGTTGGCAACCGGAATTACCGCCTAGGACAAAATCAGCCCAAGAGCAGGAATGATTACGAAATCATAAACTGCCACAACACCACCAATAAAAGCAGGATTTGGCTCTCTAGCCTATCCAAGGCTGCCTCAATTTCAGGTTGCTGATTGAGGACATCACACTCCCACAGTCCACATTTTCCCAAAATCTCAAGAGGTATCAACAGGAACAGCTTTGAGCACTGAGTGCAAGACAGTCCTGGAGGAATTATGTCAGCCTTTCTTTGGCCATTCTTATTATTCAGGGTTGCTCTTGCAGTTTAGAGCATTCCTCACCCACATGCTTCATGGCAGCTTTACGGCAGTTTTGCAGCATGACAATTCGGCAAGACGGACTGTTTTCATGAGTAGCTACTTGCTATATAATCTTCGTAAGGACTCAGGAGTATGCCAGGTCTCTTATAAGCAGTGATGTGGAGCTGAAAATTTTCCGGTGCTATATTTTTCCATGGAAAATGTCATGGCCCACATACGTAAATATAGATCGTTTAGGCATGGGAGTTTTACCTGAGGTTCGTTGCTCACTGGACCCACACTTTCCTGTTGGGAGTCTATGCACCAGCAGTCCCCAAGCTCAAATCAAGAAGTATTTGAATCCCCACCCCTTGAAATGTTGCTTTGTAATTGGCTGTAGTGAGAGAAAATTCCCCCTCTCCAAAACTCAATTGCCACATAAAAAAGCATTTTAAGAACAAAAAAAAACCCAGAGCTATTTGGAAGGAACGGGGGGAGGGGGAGAAATCCAAGTCTCATTTTCAAAAGGCTTCTGCTCAGAAAGAGCTCTGAGTAGGGTTGCCAACATCCAGGTACTAGCTGTGGTCCCCTGCTATTACAACTGATCTCCAGCCGATAGGTTTTACCCTGGATCTATTAATTTGTGAATAAATAGTTTCTGGTTAATCTACTGTTCTAATACTACCTAATCAGCCTAACCAGTATTCTTTTATTTCAGGCAGGCTTAGGAAAAACAATGGCTAAATTGTTTAGTTTCTTTTTTTCTAACCTTGTAAGCACATGAAGCTATTCATACTGAGCGGATCCTTGGTCTGTCATGGTCAGTAATGTCTACTCTGGCAATGGCTGTCCAGGGTCCCAAGTAAAGTTCTTCCACTTCTTCTACTTCCTGATCCTTTTTAACCAGACATGCTAGAGATTGAACCTGGGACCTTCTGCAGGCAAAACAGATGCTCTACCATTGAGCCACCATTCCTCCCTGACATTCAAGTGTAGAGATTTGATATTGGTAGCTAAAGAATTAATGGGATTCTAATCATCATTTTATTTTTGCAGTATTGTTCTTCAGAATATTGAGAATTCCAGTCTTCATTCATGAAACCATCATAGCTCACAGACTCTTGAGGGTCTGAGCTGTTATTTATGGATAGTTATGGTGTGTGTGATGAAGAAGAAGTTGCCCACTTTCTCTACCACTTTCTCTACCACTTAAGGAAGAACTTTCTCTACCACTTAAGGAAGAATCAAACCAGCTTACAATCACCTTCCCTTCCCCTCCCCACAACAGACACCCTGTGATGGAGGTGGGGCTGAGAGAGCTCTGAGAGAGCTGTGACTAGCACAAGGTCACCCAGCTGGCTTCATGTGGAGGAGTGGGGAATCAAACCTGGTTCTCCAGATCTGAGCCCACCACACCAAACCACCGCTCTTAACCACTACACCATGCTGGCTCTCCCATTAGCCCCCATAAACCTCTGCCAATTTGGCCTTCCCTTCCCTTCCATGAACACACACATGAACAAACATTGCATCTGCTCTGTTTGTTGTACTCCTGGGATTCGCTGGCTCTCAGATATTAGAGAAAAACAGGTGAATCTGTGTATCACACGGTTAACACAGTGAGGCACTCTCAAAACAACTATATGCTTGCTGTCAAGTTTTTGCCTGGGAATTCTTATTCAGGAGCTTTGTAAACTATTTTCTAAATTTTGCAAAAAGTGTATATTTGGATAACTGATACTCCTTTAGCCTCAGTGCACATTATGTTAAAATTAAAAGTGTAGCATTTAGGGATCACCTGACTCCCTAGCTGTGATCCAACAATTAGTTGGCCAGCATGAGGTGTGTGTGTGTATGTGTGTGTGTGTGTGTGTGTGTAGATTGCTGCTATTCCTTATGGAATAGGACATAGCCATAGAGAGGCTTTGTAGGTTGCCAACAGATGCTTGATGGACCAAGGGTCTGATTCAGTATAAGGCAGCTTCATGTGTTCATGTGTTCGTGCTCTGATTTCAACACAATACAAGTATACATGTGTGGTTCCACTGAAGTCAGATTGCTTGTGGATGCAGATTCACACATATACCCAACCAGAGCAAACGGATCCCCAACATTCATACACAGGACACAGTGATATTCTTTCCCATCCCTCAGTATCCTGTCTGTCTCTCAATGTGCACATCCCCAAATGTACTTTTTCATAAATATTGTATTAGTTGCACAAAATAACCTTGTTATGTGTGATTGCCTGGGTCAGAACTACACACCTTTATGGTTTTCATTCAGTTTTGGGTTATTTATTTCAGCCATTGGCCGCAACAGAAATTTAACAACCAATATAACAGTCTGAAAAGGGTATAAATAATACCAATCAGCCAGCCAAACAGCCCCAATGCACAACCCACAGAACTCAACTCATGTTCAGGTGGCACCCAGATTTCAATTACAATTCACAAATCAAAATAATTATGCTTTCTTTTCTTGGCCACCTGAACACAGATAGCCAAGTAAAAGTCAGAGTAACCTCCTGATATTAATGGACCAAGACAAATTCTTCTTTTTACTGATGACTACTAAGAAGAAGATGCTGTCTTTCCTTCTTTCTGGTTGTAGTTATTCGTGCCATGTACATTGCTACTGCACTTTTCCTTTTGTAGAACTTGAACGTTTCACAGAGAAGAAGTGGAAAGACCTACTAGTTAGTCTGCTCTGTCCTTTTTTCTGTATCCCAAAACTGCCGAATGAAGATCAATGCATCCCCTTTATTACATTACTGGACTAAGACAGTCCTCTTGGCCAATGGGTAATGGGTATAAAACCATCCTAATTTTGAGGGCAGAAAATTAGGATTTAAAATTAATCTCTGTGTTCAAACAGATGTCTCTAGCTTAAAACAACAACAGCAGCAAAGCAACCACTAGCATCTCCAAGTTAAAACGACAGATTTCCCCATGCAGCAGCTACACCGACTCAACTTCATGCTATGTAAAACTTGGGCAAGATGGTTGTGAAAGTTAAGCCATGCATTATGAATTCTTTTCAATCTTGTACATGAAAGTGAAAAAAAACACACCAATTGATTTCCCCCCTAGTTATTTCTCATCGACTGAATAGATTTCTAGCTGTCTGCATTCTTGCTTCACCAGCCAAATATTAATAGACTCTGTTTGATGTAAACAACAGCCAGAAATAAGTGACCAAAACCGCTTCCAGTGAACACTCCATTATAAGCAGGAAAAACCTTTCAGGGTTTTAAACAGTGACATGATCGTAGTTGGAAGCTCACGATGCTTTTGGGCCAGGATCCAAAGAGCTACTTAAACACATACAAGAGGGCTTGTGCTTACTCAGGATATTTTTTTTTAAAAAAAACGCTTCCCTCCTTTGGACAGCTGTCTGAAACTCACTGGAGTCATCATATTTTTGGGACTCCAACTTTGCATACCAGGAAAGTATACTATTCACAATCCTCCCGATACGTGTGGTTGCCGTTTTGTGTGAATGGGACCAACACACATATCTTTCAAGTTCCTTTCCTTTCCTTTTATCCCTTAGAAGCTCCTTGATCAATTGATCTTGAGCAGCATATATCTAGTGTTGGAGGGATATAAGGACTGAAACAAATCTTGCCACTGACAATGTAGCCTCAAGTTCCAGAATGTGGAAATGCATACCCTGACCCACCATAGCTGGGAGGCTGAAGAGAAGCAAACATGTTGTCACCGTGCTTTTGACACTGTACTCAAATAATATGTACTCTCAAGTGTTCATTCTCTTAGCCCTGATCTACCTGTCTCCTGAGGGATTGCTTAAATTGTAAAAGGAAGAGTCTCCGAAGATCGCAGGGCAAACCAGTTGTACCTCCAACTGTAGGAACAAAATACCCAAATCATGAGCATTGTTTATGGCTCCATAGCTGTGACATTTAATTTTTAAGCAAAGAAAAATTCCTTTAAAGAAATGACACAATCCTGGGAGCTACAGAAGAATCCAGCTGGCCTACATGTATAAATGTGCCTTGGGGAAGGAATTTTGTTAAAGTGGATTTTGGCTTGATGTAACATCATAGAACGGTTCAGGAGGGCAGACCCATAAAGGCAATAGGATCGTAGTTTGTTTATTGTCTGTATCATCTTACTCTTACTACATTGTTGTCTACTTTTGTAATCCATTTGCTACATTGTTTATGATGGAATATTATTTTTATACTGTTTTAGTTGCATTTTTAATGTAATTTTGTAATCCTAGTCCCACTGCATTGCTGACCGGATTCCTTATGCTGCTTGATTGCATTTCTTTTATATTTTATAATCTGCCTTGAGCCTCATTGAGAAAGGAGGGCTACAGATCAAGTAAGTAAATAAATAAAGCCTAAGCTTTGCTTCTACTTTTGCCGTATTGTAGGTGTGTGTGTGCAGGGGCTTTTCTCTATGGAGCACATCCCCCTGGCCCTAGAAGCTTCCTCTCATGCAAGACAGTAGGATACAGCAGTAACTCAGGAATATGGCAAGGGGTGTCTTGAATAAACCAAGTATAACTTTATTCTCCCCCCAAAACTCTATGGTTTCTTAGAGTTTTTGGAGGACTGTGTTGGTGGTCCCACACAATGCTGATGTTTCTGGGAAGTGACGTCATCCGGCCCATGAACGGATCGCCACCTCCAGACCTGCCTCCATGAAGCTCCTGCCAGTGGCTAGGGGGGACCTGGCAACCCTGGCCAAACAGCAACTGGGAAAATGTTGCTGCACAGCACAACATCACCTCCATGATGGACAAAGAGGGGTGTCAAAAAGAGGGCCAATTTCCATGTGTGGCCTGGCTTTCCTTGGAATTATAATTTATCTCCAAACTACAGAAATCAATCCCCTTTCGAGAAAATGGCTGCTTTGGAGGGTGGACTCTATAGTATATCACAGGCCGAAGTTGGCAGCCCTACAAAAGTAAGACTTCGGATCCAAGCCTTGGAAGATATTTTATGGTTGGTTTTCATCATTGCTTAGGTTAGTTTCTACATTCAATATTTTTAAAAACTTTGCATGAAGAAGCATTTAAAATATTTACAAATTAAAGGAAAAATATAAGAATATTCACATTGTACTTTTTTTTGAAGTTACACTATGTCATACATAAGATTATATTGGAGCAATAAATCCAGTAGTCTGTCTAGTCCAGACTAATGTTTCCAACAGTGGGCAGTCAGATGCCATGGAGAAGCCCTCAAGCAGGGACCAGGAGAAAGAATAATAATAATTGGTTTTTATATGCTGATTTTCTCTATCTTTTAAGATAGATACAAACTGGCTTGCAATCTCCTTCCCTTCCTCTCCCCAGAACAAAAACCTTGTGAGGTAGGTGAGAGTTCAAAGAGAGTTGTGAATAGCCCAAGGTCACCCAACTGGCTTCATGTGGGGGAATGGGGAAACCAATCCGGTTCACCAGATTGGAGTCCACCGCTCATGTGGAGGAGTGGGGAATCAAACCTGGTTCTCCAGATTAGAGTCCACCACTCCTAACCACTTCACCATACTGGCTCTCGCTAGCATCAGTCATCTCTGCTCAGTGATCCTCAGTATCTGACAGCCAGAGGCACTGGACATCTAAACCTGATGTTCCCATACATAATTAATAGCCAGCAATAGACCCATCTTCCATAGAGCAGTTTCACAGGGCTTGGGAGATTTTCCCGATCAGTTTGCTTGCCACGGCGCAGCAAACTGATCAGGAGGCGGTCCGGCTGAGCCTTCCCCATCTGCACCTCTACAACACCCCCCACCTTGGGATTCACAACAAGATTAAGAACCTGGTGGTCATATTTCCACTATACTACTTATCCCCCCCCCCAAAAAAAAAGTGACTAAGAAATTAATTCACTAATCAGCCACAACACAGAGGCCTTCTGCAAGTATGAGAAGATTGCAACATAGCACAGTTTCATACTATCAAATAAAAAAGGACTCAATTGCTTTGCTCATTGGAAAGAAAATATGGATAATTTTCATTTGATCGGAGCCCAGTAAGCAGGGCCTGTATGCAACATTCTAATTAAAGTTGAAATGAATGTCACTTGATGGGATTTTAAAGCACATCTTGATTTCACTGACATTAAAAAAAACCTTTAAAACCATATTTTATCTAATTGCATTTCAAAGCTTTCCCTTTAATTGATCCATATCTAAGGTTCTGAATAGCTCAAATAATTTCTCTTTATGACATCTTGTGCATGTATATACACCTTCAAAAGCTTTCAGTTACTATAATCTCTTCTCTCCGAATCTGTTATTGCTACTAATTTAACCCAAGTTCACTCTGAAAACTCTTTAATTGTCTGCAGAATCATTTAACTAGCTACAGATGATTTTACTGCTGTATGTTGTGAACTTCAGATAGGGTTTCCAGCATCCAGGTGGGGCATGGAGATCTCCCAAAATTACTGACAGACTGATCGGTTCCCCTTGAGAAAATGGCATTATACCCTGCTGAGGTCCTTCCCCAAACCCCACTTTCCCCAGGCTCCACCCTCAAGTCTACAGGAATTTCCCTTCCCACATTTGGCAACCCTAGCTTCACAGGAATTTTTAAAAAAAGATATAGACTACATCACGTTATGTATGTAAGTATGTCACATTAATTGACATACTGTTATGTAGGGTTGCCAGGGTGGCCACCAATGGGAGGTTTTTGGGGAGGAGCCTGAGGAGGGCAGGGTTTGGAGAGGGGAGGGACTTCCATGCCTTAGAGTTCAATTGCCAAAGCAGCCATTTTCTCCAGGGGAACTGATCTCTATAATCTCAAGATCAGTTGTAATAGAAGGAAATCTCCAGCTACTACCTGGAGGTTGGCAGCCCTACTGTTATGACTTGCACATTCTGCATAATCTGAACATACTAGGCAATGTATAGGGCAGTTTAAGCACAAACAAAATGAAAGTAAAAAGAAAATGCAAAGCAGGACCATGGACCTGCTAATCTGGACACCCAAGAGAAGGGCTGGGAACCCCATTTTATCTCACCTGGATGAGACTGGTACAACTGACATTCCTTGGCAGCTCATTACGTGGGTTGCTTCCACAGGGAGGTTTTTCTCAGCTTTGGCAACCAAATTGGAGAATTTTTGCTTGGAGCATTCAAGTGACACCACGCTGTAACAGTGTTTTACTCATCCATTCCATATTCTTAGTACATTCGGCCCAAAACTACCGAAAATGTAGTACACTTAGCATACTCTGCCCAAAACTGCTTGGCTATGATCTTTTCAGAAAGAACACATTCCAAGCATATTAGCCCATAAACTGTACATTTATTTTATTTTATTATTTGACTTATAGTTCGCCATCCCAGGCAAAAGCCGGAATTACATAAGGGCGGCTCACATAGTAATAAATGTAAACATACAATTAAAATCATAAACTTGTAAAACTGGTTAATTAAAATGGCCCTATAAAATGGTAATATTAGCTATCTCTGAACGGTGACATACAGCTACAGTGGGCCCGCAGATGTTTCAAACAAAGTGCAGTGCCTTTGGATGGACTGGTCTCTTTCAGGCAGTGTGGTATAAGTAGGGAGCCCAGCATTAATGGAGAGAAACTGTAGCTGGACTCAACCGTCAGAATGTTCTGTCTATATTTTTGCTTTTATCAGCTCCTAATGGCTGCCATTTTTCCTACAGGAGGCCTTTAAAAAATAATAAAAATAAAACTTACTATAGCACTATAATGCTTATAGGGCTGTGCACCAATCCCCCCCCTTCCTGGTATTTTTCAGGTTCAGGTTTATTGAACATGAAAATTTTCAAAAAAATCCAGAAACCCTGGATTTTTTTAAAAAAAATTGGGTCAATAAACCCGAACCTGAAAAATACCGAAAATGTTTGGCATGGATCTAGCAGGGAAGCTTCAATCTGAAACTTCCCCCTCCCGCCCTCCCGGGAAGGTGGGCAGGGAGCACTTTGTTAAGATACACCCTGCCAGGCTTGGCAGTGTGGGTCTAAGTGAAGCTTCCCCCACCTGCCTGAAGCAAGGAGAGCTTTCTCCTTGCAAGGGAGGGAAATAGCTGAACCTGGAAAAGCGGAATATATTTTCGGCTTATCAGGGAATCGCCCATTCCGGCAAGGCTATTTCCCCTCCTTTTTTGCATCCGGTAAAACCCAAACCCGGAAAAGCCAAAATTGCATTTTTTTCGTTTTGGGTTTTATTGAATGCACAGCCCTAAACACTTATACTAGTTGCTTTTTTAAAAAGCTCTCCAATGGTATGGCAGGGAGAAATGTGGAAGAAATGATGGCTGATGGGAGAAAATGTGCAGAGAATTCTGATGTTGAAACACAGTTGCTGAAGCACCTGGCTCTGCATTTTCAGTGGCAAGGAGCACAATACAAAGATTCCTCATTGGTAGTTTATGCGTGGGAATTTTACCTGAGGTTTGTTGCTTGCTAGACCCACACTTTCCTGTTGAGAATCTATGCACCAGCAGTCTCCAAGCTCAAATCAAGTCCACACCCCTTTAAATGCTGCTTTGTAATTGTCTTACTTTGTAGAGCTTACTGTGTGAGAGAGAAAAACCCCCAACCCAAGTGCTGCATAAAAAAGTTTTTTAAGAACAAAAAATGGAGCAATATGAAAGGAATGGGAGGGGAGAAATCCAAGCCTCAGTTTTAAAAGGCCTTTCTTCTGCTCAGAAAGAGCTCCTTGGAAGCAGGAGGTATTTGAATTCCCACCTCCTTACTCACTGCTTTGAAATTGGCTGTGAAACCAAGCTTGCGTGTCCAATGCTTTGCCTTATGCATGGGGATTTCACCCGGGCTGAGCTCAGGGGAGATGGAAGAATCAGATTAATAGAGGGATGGGAAGTCCCAGCATTTGTGAGGACTGGCTGTGAAGTCATCTCTAATGGACAGAAAATTCATGCATAACTCCAAGGAACAACTGAGACAGACGGGGGCGAATGTGAGTGCAAGTACTCATGCATAAATGACCATTGTTTAGCTGCAGCCATGGAGAAGCTCTTTACCATGGTGAAACCTGCAAAGCCAGCAACACCAAATGGCTGGAGAGAGGCTTGAGGATCATGTGCCCTTGTGTTTTTTCTTAAGCCAAAGCCACTCAACTACCAAGAGATGATCAAGAATCCAATCTCTAAATCATTCTTTATGTAAGTGACTTCTATCTCACCTTTCCAACAAGATGTCCAAGGCTACTAAAAATCAATAAACACAAGCAAACTGCTTTGAAATCAAACTGATGGCATGTTGAAAACCAGCACAAGGATAAAACCATATTAAAAAGTTGCAAGAATAATAAAATCCACAGTGACGGATTAAAAAAAAAAACAATACAAGGACACATCAGTAGCTACAATTTGCCACAGCATTAACAGAACAGCTTTCCAGATCAATCTTGAACCAAAAGTCAAGTGATGGGGAAAAATGTCTTTGCCTTTCATCAAAAGGACAATACAGACTGAGTCAGGTAAGCTGCCTGGTGAAGGCTATGACACCACTGAGAAGGCTCCGTCCCGAGTGATCTTGCATTGTATTAATCAATACATTGAAAAAAAGTGGTGGCTAATGGCTTTCCAAACTGGAAACTGATAACACAAACTTGTAAGGGGGCTAAATGCTCTATACCCAAGGGCAGGACTTACTCCCCAAGGAGGCAGATCTGCAAAACTCTGGCAGATCTTACCATTCTAAATGGAGGGATGAACCCTCACTCAGTGATAGGGTAGCCAGCTCTGGGTTGGGAAATACCTGGAAAGTTTTGGGGTGGAGCCTGAGGAGGGCAAGGTTTGGGGAAGGGAGGGACTTCAATGCCATAGAGACCAATTGCCGAAATGGCCATTTTCTCCAGGTGAACGGATCTCTGTCGGCTGGAGATCAGTTGTAATAGTGGGAGATCTCCAGCCACCACCTGGAGGTTGACAACCCTACTCAGTGATCAGGTGTACACAACTAAGAAAAGAGGCAAGACTCTCCCAGCTAGACCCAGTCCAATTTGTTTGGGTCTCCATTGTGTGAGCCAAAAGGCAGCATTATTTATCAATGCAGTCATTTCCCCCTTTCTCCCATTGATGGCACATGCCACCTTGACTATTTAAATACAGATCTATAATCACATTCAGAGAAAGAATTTCATGGAGAAAAAGACGGTTAGACATGATGGCTGGGAGTAGTGTCTGTCTCTGTGTCTTCCCGGATCTGACAGTTTGAACATTAACAGCTGCCAAACAGGCATGTTCTTGCAAAGCCTTGTGGGAGTTGTAGTTTATCCTCCCAGCATGCAGGTAAAAAATGGCATTGTCTTGCTCATGGAGCAACTAAAGTAGGGATCCAAACATAATGCTTTGGGGACACTGATTTCTACCTACTGCACAGGCACAACAGCAACTGCTTCTTTCAAAAGATATGCAAGAAACAAAACCTATCTAAGATAATGGGCAACAGCAAAACTACCTAGCACAGTGTTTGAGTCAAGTCGCAAACAGACACCTTCACAAGCCAATCCTCGGTTTGGCTCGCATGCATCCAAACAAGGCAAGTTCACTGGGCAAACATGTTCACTGCCAAGTCCTCAGCATGCCTTTCCAATGCCAATCATGCCATGCCTCAAGCAAAAAGCACAGGTTGCCTACAGGAGAGACACCTCCTGATGACTCAAATACCTAATGTTGGAGATCAAAGAAGAACATCTCCAAGGAGGCTTACAAGGAGGATGTATAGGGTTGCCAACCTCCAGGTTGCTCTCCAGGTGATAGAAATCAGTTCCCCTGGAGAAAATGGCCGCTTTGGCAATTGAACTCTATGGTATTGAAGTCCCTTCCCTCTCCAAACCCCATCCTCCTCAAACTCCACCCCCAAAATCTCCAGGTATTTCCCAACCCGGAGCTGGCAACCCTAAGGATGTACCAAACCCACACCAAGTTACCTTCCTTCTCCATTTTGGACAGAATTCCTGGTTGGCTAAAATGCAGTGGTCAGTTGGATCTTAAAAGTGAAGCGACCGCCCCGCCCCCCCACAATCATCTGTCGAGGAGACCCGGTCTGACCTCCGTCAAGCCGGTTCCTCTTTGGGTCAAAAGTCACCAAATGTTTTCCTAAGAAAACCCAAAATCACCTGCTGAGCTCCAGGATTCCCCCTAGGGCGCAGTATAGGTAGTCTGCCACCAGCTCCCAATTCCAAAAGGCTGGCTTTTCCAGGGATGAGCTGAGTGCTACTCTTCCCCAGCCAGTTTCCAAAAGTCAAAACAAACAAAAACCGTCCCTGCAGAGTAGAGCTTCTGCCAGGGGAGGCTTGTTGCCACAAAACACTAGGTAGGTGGTTTATACACACACACACACACACACTTAGGCACTTAGATTTAGCCCTGAGACCCAAAAAAGGTTTCACAGACTCTAAAGTAAAGTCAAAGATTTATTCTAAAGAAATGTGCTCATTACAGAAAGTAAAATATTTGTGGAACAGATAGCATAAAACAAGAAAGCTTTTAGTAATTTCTAACTTCACAGTAATTCTTAAGTTCAGGCAAAATAGGCAGGGTTTGCCAGAAAGTTACAAAGAAAAAGACTTTAGTTGATTCAAAGTTACCAGAGTCCAAAAGCAAGGATTGTTTCCATCAAGCAGAGTTTCAGTTATGCACGGTTGTCCCTGAAGGGGGACGAGTCACAGAAGTTGATGAAAGTTGAGGACATGCCCGCATGTCCCAGCTCCGTGGTTTGTGATCAGAACAGGGTTCATATTTATCTCTTCAATCTCATCAGGTGATGGCCAGTCACCCAATGGAATCATTGAGAACGCTATGCCTTTGAAGCTAAGGATGAATTTGCATTTCTGCAGCAATGCAAAACATCTGGGCTCTTTCAGGCTCTAGAGATGCCAGGCTCTGACAGAATTGTTACCTCGAGAACAGATAGCTGTTGTACAATAGGGAGGTTTGCTTTGAAGCGGAGATCGCAGCCTCTGGCCTTCACACCTTCCCCCCAAACTGGAGTGACTTCCCAAGGGAATGGAAGTGGCTTCCCACGGGAATGGTTTGCAAGAGAGCTGTTTCGGTCATCAGCTCCCAGAGTTTTGATATTAAAACATAGCAGGCCTAAGCCTAGACCAATCTTTGGTAATTTAAAAGAAAAGAAAGAAAAGAAAGGCTACTTTTCTTTACATCATCTACTCAGATATAAGCATCACTGAAATAAAAATCCAACTCTCCCTCTAACTGAGTGGTTCCTGACATCATAAGGGAAAGGGACAAATAACCTTTGTGTTATGCACTGAGAGAAGCAAAAGACAAACCACACAATTATATAAGCTAGCCATTATCAAGAAGTATTAGCCACAAGGCTGACAGCAAGGGGAAGCAGATCTGGACAGCTGCCAAGGCCCTAGTGCAGGGGTGTCAAACATATGGCCTGCGGGCCGGATCCGGCCCCTTGAGAGCTCTTATCTGGCCAGCCGAGGCAGCAACCCTCTCCCACTCTTGAACTGAACTGGCAAGGCCTGGCAAGGCCCGGCCCAACCCAACCAAGTGGCATTTATGTCACATCCCTTGTAACAATTCAGCTTAACATTCCTGCTGTAGTGCTTTGCTAGGGCCCACCACTCTGCAACAGCATTGCATCCTGCCTTCTCTTGGGGTGGTGGCACTGGGCCCCATTGGCAGGATGTGGGTTCTCTTTTCTCTTTTGGGATTCATGGCAATGCCAGAGGGGGAGGTGCTGACTCCTCCTCTTCCTCCTGTGCCAGACAGTCAGAGGGCAGGAAACAGTGATAGCTGCCAGCTGGACGGAGAGGGCAGGCAAGGGAGCAGCGGCTTCTCATTTTCCTGGGCGGGTGAGTAAGACACAACCAGGAGCAGCTGCCACCATCTCCTTGACTGCCCTCTCTGTTGCCAACATCACTGCTACTGGGGAGGTCCCATGGACAGCATCAAACCTGGAACTGGTCCTGATCCACAAATCTATAACAGGATGCCCAGCGAACAGCATTATCTACCCATAATAATGATTGTGCAGCCTCTGCACTGGAAGGAAGGCCTGACTTATGAATGATTCAGGACAGGTCCATGGAAGATCCCTTTAAGCAATTAGTCTTTGCTTATCAACAACTCGAGTCCCGTGAGACGTGGCATTATATTGTCCAACTCAAGGAAACGAAACACTGTTTCTTAACCTCCAACTGCCCCACTCCAAATTCACTGGAAAAAGGGGGGGGGAAATCCTCTTCAACCCCAATTTCATCTCATACGACATCATGTACACATTGCCACCAAATCAAGTGAATGTTTTGCTTTGTCCTTTGTACCAATCATGATTTATTCCATCCACGGCTGATACAGGTCTTTATTTGGCTATACACCGCAATTCAGGAAAAGGCTTCCACGTAAGGTCAGCAATTTAAAACAGATCATTTGTTTCAAAAGTTGGCACATCACAAAAATACAATAACCGAACACACACAAAGGTAGAAAACACAACCCCAAAAAATCATAGCCTGGTACCTAAAGCTGAATAGACTTGTACTCGACCCAGCAGCAGTGGGGAGGGAGTACCACAGTCAAGATGCCACCACAAAAAAGGCCTGGTACCCCTTTATTTAGCAAGACCTCAAAGGGAGATGACCACTCTCTCCAGCAAATGAGGCTCTTATAGTCTGGCTGACAAAATAATGCCACAGGGAAGTCAGTGCTTCTGAGCATGTGTTTCACTGTATAACCAGGCCACCCAGAGGGGAGGGCTTTCATACCAGAAATCACAGTCACGACCTCCAGGCAAATTTTCATCCCCAGGTCATCGGCTCCCCAAAATATGCCCCTTTGTTACTGAGTCAAAAAGCCAGCCCGCTAAAACCAAACTAAAAACCACTGTGTACGAAACTCATATTAAACCTTTAGTTTCAGCAGGAAATTACTCTGGAAACCCCCCAAAGGATCTACATGACAGAACAAATTATCCGTTTGGTGCTACAGATTACCCACACACGGACAAAACCCAGCTTCTTATTGTACCCCGTGGCTTCCTGAATAGCAAACTCCACATACAACAAACCTCAGAGGTTTGGATTGCAATGCAAAAAACATTCTCATGCCTAAGAATTAAGATGCATCATGTGCACCAATTTAGCACCCAACAAATAATCTCTGAATGTCACTGATCTTGAATTCTTTATTATTAGTTTCCAAAGCGACTTCCAGCTCTTTTGACAGATGTGTTATGCTGCATTTCATTACATTCTGTCCTTACCTTGTTCTTCCTTTGTTTCAGATAAATGATGATGCTTTCAGGAAAGATTAAGCACTGCCAGGCAATAAAGCAATGGTCCAAACACAGTTTTAATTGGAACTTCAGATCCTGTAGGAAAAATAGAAATTAAATCATTAATAATGTGATTTTTTTTACCAGCAAACAAAGTGCATCCATAGCTCTGGCTGTTATTTGGTGGGTTTTTTTTTTTAATTAAAGCATTCTTTTCTATTTCTTGATCTCACATACTGGTTGTATCAAATGCTGGAAGGATTGCTCAACCTCCAAAGAAGAACTACATCTGGCGCTTGAAAGCTGCAAGGAGATCCACTAAGCATTGAGAAGCTTGCCTTCATTCACACAGACATTCAAGTTCTTCTGCAAGCCACCTAGCAATGAGTAGAACTGCAGAGGAATAGTATACCGGGGAGGGGCCATGGCTCAGTGGCAGAGCACCTGCTTGGCATGCACAAGGTCCCAGGTTCAATCCCCGGCAACTCCCGTCAAAAGAATCAAATAGTAGGTGATGGGAAAGATTTCTGCCAGAGATCTTGGACACTGGACAGCCACTGCCCATCAGAGCAGACAAAACTGAACTTAATAGGCCTCTGTGTTTCTCTCAGTATAAGGCAGCTTCATGTGAAGAAGTTGTTTTCTATACCCTGCTTTTCTCTACCTTTAGGAGTCACAAAGCAGCTTACAGTCGCCTTCCTTTCCCCCTCCCCACAACAGTGAGGTGGGTGGGTAGGGTTGCCAGGTGGGTGATTTTGGCAGGCAATCTACTGGGCTTCTCTGGAGTGGGCATCATGCGCGCAGCCGCGCACAATGCAATTACGTCACTTCCGGGTTTAACCCCGGAAGCACCGCATTGCCGCAGCCATTTTAGCACTCAAACTTCCAAAACGACAGTGTTTTGGGGGGGCTGAGTGCTAACCCAGAAGTGATGCAACCATGTCACGTGCAATCGCTCCAGCCCCGCCCCCCCAAACCTCCCGCCGATGGAGAAGCGGGACCTGGCAACCCTATAGATGAGGCTGCGAGAGCTCTAAGAGAGCTGTGACTAGCCCAAGGTCACCCAGCAGGCTTCATGTGTAGGAGTGGGGAAACCAACCCAGTTCACCAGATTAGAGTCCGCCGCTCTGAACCACTATGCCACGCTGGCTCTCACTAATTCCCACTAATAACAGGAGATCAAATCCCACTGGTTGACCCTACCCATATTCTCCTCATTGGAGATCTTCAGGAGGCACTGCACCGACTGCTTGTTTTCCAGGGCTTTAGAAGGGGTTTGATTAAGCAGATGTCTTTTAAGGGGAGGGGGGGGAGAGATTTAGGCTTGTTATTTTGTCTCTGGTTTTAGCTGGGGATGTTTTAACTATTATTGTAAGCTGCCTGAACGAAGAGGTAAGGTGGGATATAATTCTTTTAAAATAAACATAAAAGAAATATTTCGATGAAAATATCCTGTAGGGCAGGGGGTTCTTTCCCTTTTATGTGCCATTGACCCCTTTGGCATTCTGGAGACGCCTAGGGACCCCTTCTCAGCATAATGTTTTTCAAGGCATAAAATAAAATATATAGGGTCACAAAGGAAACCAATTATATTGAAATACAGTTATGCTAAATTTCAGTTAGAGATCAGTGAAAATAAAGATGAAATTTTTCCTCATCCAAGTGGACCCCAGGTTAAGAACCCCTGCTTTAGGGTCTAACTAGACAAGTTGCTAGGAGAGATATGAGCAGAAATTCCTGGTTTTTGTTTGTTTATAAGTCAAAGAACAGTAGCACAGGCCCCCAATTTGGGCATGTAAGGTGGATTGGGAGAGAAGTGGCTTTTCCACTCCTGTAGTTCTGCCAGTAAATATGCATACCAACACCACACACACATAGGGCTGCCAGGTCCCTCTTTGCCACCGGTGGGAGGATTTTGGGGCAGAGTCTGAGGAGGAAGGAGTTTGGGGAGGGACTTCGAGACCATAGAGTCCGATTGCCAGAGTGGCCATTTTCTCCAGGTGAACTAATCTCTATCGGCTGGAGTTGTAATAGCAGGAGATCTCCAGCTAGTATCTGGAGGTTGACAACCCTACACCCACACCAGGATTACCACACTTGTATGTCTGTCTTCTTTGTCTTTCCAGGTTTAACAACAACCTGGGGGCAGAGGAATGTTTCAACTGATTAAAAAAAAACATGTGGGGTTGGAAGGATTAAACCCTCTCTCCTTTTAGACCTTTTATGCAGGGATGTTTCCCCGCAGTCTTCCCCGCCGACTGCTTTGGGGCTTCCTTTTGATTATGCATGCCTTTTCCACCCACCAGAGGTTGCCTCGCTCTCCACCTACATTTTGCCCATATTTTCCAGATTCTGGATAACACAGCATCTGGAAAAAATGGGCAAAACTTGCGAGGAGAGCAAGGTGACCTCTGACTAGGGTTGCCAGGTCCCCCTTTGCCACCAGCGGGAGATTTTTGGGGTGGAGCCTGAGGAGGTGGGGTTTGGGGAAAGGAGGGACTTCAATGCTATAGAGTCCAATTGCCAAGGCGGCCATTTTCTCCAGGTGAACTGATCTCTATCGGCTGGAGATCAGTTGTAATAGCAGGAGATCTCCAGCTAGTACCTGGATGCCGGCAACCCTATCTAATGGGTGGAAAAGTTATGCATAATCAAAAGGAAGCCCCGAAGCAGTTGGTGGGGGTGACCGCAGGGAAATGTCCCTGCATAAAGGGCCTCAGACTCATAACGGCCCTCTCAGGTAGTTCAGGCTGAAAACGGTAAACCTTTGTGTACAACATTCCAGGAATAAAAATTATATGTGAGATGGATAGGGTTGGTAGGTCCCTCTTCACCACCAGCGGAAGGTTTTTGGGATGGAGCTTGAGGAGGGTGTGGTTTGGGGAAGAGATGGACTTCAATGCCATAGAGTCCAATTGCCAAAGCGGCCATTTTCTCTGGGTGAACTGACCTCTATCGGCTGGAGATCAGTTGCAATAGCAGGAGATCTCCAGCTAGTACCTGGAGGCTGTGCATAAAAAAGCTGTTAAGCCTATTTCAGAATAGTGCAACCTTTATCTAGGTCCTTGACACTTGTAAAATACAGTGTGTAGCCAGCTAGCAGGAGAGCCTTGCTGTGGTTTAGTATCCAACTCAGAGCCAGTGGTTTAGTAGTGGACATATGTGTGTTTTTCAATTGGCATATGTAGGCCCCAATGATTCTGTTCTCCCCCTCCATCTCACATATAATTAGGGTTGCCAATCTCCAGGTACTCAAACAGAAATAACTAGTGCCCCAAAGGAGACTGTAAAATCAAAAAATCGAGCACTTAGGACATAAAAAAGCTGTTAAGCCTATTTCAGAATAGTGCAACCTTTATCTAGGTCCTTGACATTTGTAAAATACAGTGTGTAGCCACTACTGGACATTCACGAGGCTGCGTCATAGTTCTCTGTTGTGTAGGGAATGTTCATGTGAAACGGGTTCATGACCGGCCCAAGATTACAATGCCAGCTTTGCTGCCAAACAAAGATTTGAATCCAGGCTTATCTAAGTTGGACACTAAACCACTGGCTCTGATTCGTCATTCAGAAGAGCTGCCAATAATGGCTATCAGTTCTGAAGTACTGTCTTGCTTGTCTCTCACTTGATAGTACTGCAATAGACCTAAATGTGTTTGGTCCTTTTTTTGAAACTAATTTAAACAGATTTTGCTGGAACCCAGGCTGATGATGCTAGTTCTGCAATTGGATGAATGCAGATGCCAGAGGCCAGCTGGAGAAGAGGCCAAGCAGGTGAGAAACCTCTCTGCTCAGTAAACCCCTGCCATTGGAAAAGAGACGGCAGCCAGCCACCTTTCCCCCAAACCTGCACATTATGCAAATTGTCTGCTAACCATGCAAGTCTAGGACATTCATTCTTGCACTGTTTTACCAGTTGCTTTGCATCTCCTTCTATGCACCACCACAAAAACGCAGGGGAAGAAGCATAGAAAACTGCTCTTTGCCTGATCCCCTTTGCTCGGGCCATGATTTGTTCTGGCTCTCTTCCGAGACAACTGCAAAGCTTGTCTGGGAGAGAAAAAGACAGAGCAGGGAACTGTGCCCTTTAGATTCAGGTCCCGTGACACTTGCAGTACATGGCTCTTCAATTAACGCGCGGAGGAGTTCCAAGGGAGGAGGTTCTTGTTTGTTTTTTCCTGAAAGTCTTGAACCCTTGACAGTTAAATACCACTCATAGTGTTCAGCCTTAGCAGAGATGGAAACTCCCTACCATCAGCTGAAGCAAGCTCAGGCTGCTATTCTTTGCACATCTACTTCCTAGGGATTTTGCGGAGGGTTTGATTGGTTTCCTGGACAGTTCAGGTCAATTGTGAGAACAGGGCCCTCACCTTAAAAGCGAATCCTAATTTACTCAGAAGTAAAAAACCTTACCCATTTACATGGGACTAACTTCCAAACAGGTCTGCATAATGTTGCAGACTTAAACATGGCATGCATCTTCCAATGCACAGTAATACAGAGTGGCTCGGCACAAACCACTAAGAAACTGACTACAGAATTTGAGGGTAATGTTATCAGTTCAAATCCTCAGACTCTTAACTGAGCCCCCCAAAGCATCCTAGCCAACTGCAGGCTACGATGCTTGTCTAGCAGGTCTGCAGGACCTGAACATGTTTTTTATTGGAATACCCAATCAAACCAGGCTAGCCTGATCTCGTCTCAGAAGCTAAGTACCTCTGGTTAATACGGTACTTAGATGGGAGACTGCCAAGCAAGTCCAAGATTGCTATGGAGAGGCAGGCAATGGCAAACCACCTTTGTGTGTCTCTTGCCTTGAAAACCCCATGGGGTCCTCCTCATGAGTCAGCTGTAACTAAATGGCACTTTCCATCAGCAGTCAAAGCATAGTAAAATGTGGTATTTCGAAAATCATCAAGTGACAGCAATTACACCCTTTCTTTATTTTGTGAGTGACAAATACCAATATACACTTAGAAGAAAGAGAATGCAGCTGGACATCAGAGCTTTTGCCAGCATTCAGAATGTTAATGAATCCTGGGTACAAAAGAAGTTTTAAAATCTGCTGGGTAAAAATAAAACTTTGCAGACTTTCATTTTGATTTTCAGATAAGCCAAATTCTAACCAATTGCCACAGCATCAAAAGATGCAAGGAGCCACCCTAAGCCAGTCTACTCAGAAGTAAGTCCAGCATAATCAATGGGGCCCACTCCCATGGAAGTGTCTTTAGCATTGCAGCCAGCCCCCCCACCCCGTCGCCCAAAGACTCAAGCAATCTCATACTAGTCCACCAGGAAATGCCACCCCGTCTGGCTCTTTTTGACTTGCTAGTGCACCATCTGAAACGATTTTTCAGTTCTGAAAATACAAAGTTTCCCCTCCTATTTCTCTCAATCTTACAGACAGAGCTGGCAAAGGAATCAATAAACGCTGCCTTTTAATATTTTTAAAGAGTGAGACTTAATTTTTATGTCATGACTGATGTTTCTTTGGAACAGATTGGATATTCATAAAAAAGCATGAGATACTTGTCCTAAGAATTACTTACTTTCAGAAGCCAGTTAAAGTCTAAGAAGCAAAAAACCCCACCAATATAGCTACCAGTTACCGCACCAGGCCCTGCTGGGAATAGGAAAGGAAAGCATCCCTGGGCTTTTTATTCCTTTCCATCACAGCCATTACTTCCTTCATTGGCTGAAACAAAGGGAAGGCAGAACCGGCCTTTTCCCACTGCATAAAGTAAGCAGAAATTGGTCGTCACGTTTTGCCTTCTAACTAGGGTTGCCAACCTCCAGGTACTAGCTCAAGATCTCCGGCTATTACAACTGATCTCCAGCCAACAGAGATCAGTTTCCCCTGGAGAAAATGGCTGCTTTGGCAACTGGACTCTATGGCATTGAAGTCCCTCCCTTCCCCAAACCCCACCCTCCTCAGGCTCCACCCCAAAAACCTGCCTGTGGCGAAGAGGGACCTGGCAACTCTATCAATACTCCCCGCCAGCCTAGGAGCTACTGTTTTATGCTATCTCAAGCCATCCTGCCTGGCTCAAATTGCTAAATGTTCCATAGTCAGCTCCGCTTCTCCTACCTGGCCTTTGGATACAGCAGGTAAATCCCCATTGGAAGGTAAATCTCACTTCTGTTTCTCTGAAAAACAACAGCGCTGTAATAGACGTGTACTGTGAGCTGACTTTCAGCCCTGCCCAATCCTTCATTTTTTATGGTTGTTGCAATGTTTAGGAAAATTGCTATCATTTTGATTGATTTGAACAAAATGCCCCCACCCCCCGGGCAATGTTTTTTTTTTTTACTTTAAAATTTTTTACTGTTCGTACAGGTACCCATAAAAGTGATGTTTGCTAGTGCCGCTGTAGAAGAGGCATCCCTCCTTTTCTAAGATCCTGCTGGGATACATGGAGAGGTTGCCATACTGCCTGGTTGGCGGGGGGTTTACGGGAATCCGGGCATGCCATCTGATATCTGCTGAGCCCATTAGCAAGCCTAGAAGTCCAGCTTTTTTTAAAAAACAATCCAAGTATCTCAGCTTTCTAGAGTTAGAAATCCGAGTTATTGCCAGAGTTCTTTACTTACTTACTTACTTATTTATTTATTGCTCTTTTAACCCACCCTCACCAGCCCGAAGGCCGGGGTCTGGGCAGCTCACAAACAGAATTACACTAAAAACAATAAAATATTAAAATACACTTTAAAATAGCCCAAACAATTTCAATAATAATAATTCCCCCAATAATTCCCCCAATGGTGCTAGAATCACAAATAATAATCTGCAGTTGGGCAATCAGATGAAATCTGATCGTTGGACCAGAAATATAATTTTAGATTATAAAATCAAACTCCTGAGCCATTTCATTATACTACAATGTACTACAGTACAACATGTGTGTATGTATGTATGTATGTGTGAACATTTTCACCCGGCTTGCAGATCTCCGGAAGATCTTGTAGTGGGGGGGGGGGGTTATATAGATACATTCATTGCTCTCCTTGAGGGATATTTTGAGCTACGTTACAAATAAATAATGGAAACCATACACTCACATGGTGCCGAACAGATTCGTATTATAGACGAGTGTCAATTCACTATCAGATGAACACAAATAGACACCCCCTCCTTCAATCGATGTGCAACAGGCAATACACTTTCTCTTCTGATTCCTTTCAGAACAATCTTTACTTTTCAATCAAGGCGACTGACACAAAGTGCAGTTGGGTTCTGGCTTGCAGTTCGCGGAGGAGTGGCCATGGATCAAACATCGTTAGCCGGGGAAATTGATCACGCTATAATTAGTGCCAGTGGACACATGTCACAACTATGAAAGAACTCAATTAAGCACGCTGACAGCAGGAACAGCAATGAGTTGGACACCGAAATCCCTCCTGAGAGAGAGTGATTAAATTTCTCCTTGGGCCAAGGGGAGGGAGGGGTGGGCGTGTCAGGCAACCTGTTGCTTCAAGGCCAGCTCTCCTCTTTTAAGCCCATAACTACGGAAGCAAGGGAGCCTCTGGGTTGCCTTACAGTTTAATCCTGCTTTCTGAACAAAGTTAGGTTCCCCAAGAGTGTGACCCCGAACCGAAGGCAAATGAAAACTAAAGTTAAAGATCCAGTTGCGGTTCCAGTGCAAAAACAGTGCCTATATGCAGATGAGCATTTAGACGTAACTTGGTTATAACTTTCGGCATATCTTCAAGGCAGCTGTTAAGTAATAAACAACAGAGTAACAACCGAAGAAGAAGAAGAAGAAGAAGAAGAAGAGTTGGTTTTATATGCCGACTTTCTCTGGCACTTAAGAAAGTATCAAACGGACTTACAATCACCTTCCCTTCCCCTCCCCACAGCAGACACCCTGTGAGGTACGTGGGGCTGAGAGAGCTCTAAGAGAGCTGTGACTAGCCCTAGGTCACCCAGGATAGCTTCATGTGTAGGAGTGGGGAAACCAACCTGGTTTACCAGATTAGCGTCTTCCACTCATGGCGAGGAGTGGGGAATCAAACCTGGTTCTCCAGATTAGAGTCCACTGCTCCAAACCAACGCTCTTAACCACTATACCACGCTGGCTCTCTAAGCTAAAGTTAAAGACAAAGTTACTAAAGTTAAAGTCAAAGAGCACATTCCTGAAGAGGGCGGTGAAAGTCGTTTGGAGGCGGTGTGACCCCGCGCCAGCGTAAGTGCCCTCTTATGGGGCCCTAACAAAACCAGTGAAAGATAGAAAAATGTGAGAAAGCACAGAGCTGTGCATCTGAACAAAGGCGAATAGCTGAAACCCTAAAAAGCCTAATCTATTTTCGGCTTTTTCAGGAATCACCCATTCAACTTTGGGCAACAACAACAATGCAGTAGGACTAGAATGACCAGATTGAAAAACTATGCAAACAAAAAACATATGGGATGGGAGGAGGAGGAGGAGAAGGAGGAAGAGGAGAAGGAGGAGGAGGAGGAGGAGAAGAAGAAGAAGAGTTGGTTTTTATATGCTGACTTTCACTACCATTTAAGGAAGAATCAACCCGGCTTACAATCACCTTCCCTTTCCCTCCCCACAACAGACACCCTGTGAGGTAGGTGGGGCTGAGAGAGCTGTGACTCGCCCAAGGTCACTCAACTAGCTTCCTGTGTAGGAGTGGGGAAACAAATCCAGTTCACCATCCTATGTGAATCTGGCACTTCAGCGATAAACCTGGAAGTGACAGTATTGTGCTGGGAGCAGGTGGGGATTGCTCTCCCCTTCTTGCTTCCGCTCGCCAACCATCAGCTGGTCGGCAGGCAGCCTGGTTGATTGGCATTTGCCCACCACAACCAGGCAGTAGGGAACCCTAAGGACCAGAAACTCCAGTCACATACTGCTTGATTATTGATCCTTAGGGAACCCTAAGGATCAGAAAGTAGAATTATTAGAAATTATTATTAGAAATTATTATAAACTCATTAAAATTATTATTATCAATAATCTCATTAGATTATTGATTATTGATCCTTAAGGAACCCTAAGGATTAGAAACTCCAGTCTCAGCCTAACTTACCCCATGGAGTTGTTGTAAGGTTAAAATGGAGGAGAACAGTGTTGTAAGTGGTTTTGAGTCCCCATTGGGGAGAACAGTGAAGTATAGGTAACTAAAACAAACAAACAAAAGATGCTTGGTAGGTCTCCCAATGTAAGGAAGTCCAGAAGGGGAAAGCACCGACCGTTGACTGACTGTTCTTGACTGATTCTCATCTTGCTTCCTTCCTAGGGTTTGTACCCAAAACCAAAATAATCAGTGCTGTATATCAAAGTTTACCAAAGTCACAGCACTTATGGCTATAACACAATTACAATAATCAAGCAGTATCAGTGTTTATATACATATATGTGCAATCCTATATCTAAGCTAGCTTACTATCTGGTACAATAATACAAACTAATGGATACCATTAGCATTACATTAGACATATAAAAGTCAGCACAAGTAGGGTGGCCAGGTCCTTATTTCTTCCCCCCAACAATCTATCTCCTACACTTCCACATTTTGATGTAGAAGCATTATAAAACGTGGCTAGCACGGTCACATGCTAAATTCACCATCATGGAAAGACATTAAAGCGTGTAAGTTACCAGAAGACTCTTTGGCACAAAATAATTCTTCTACTTTGGTAGAAAAAGAAACACCCACTGAAATAGTCGGTTTTGCTTCTTGGATAGGGTGTGGGGAGAGTGCGGGACACACAATGAAGACATCTGTCTTTTCATTTCTAATTAGCTGAAACCTTTCAATCTTGTCATAAACTTACAGTCATTCCATCTGTCCCAGATTGGGTTTTTGCTCTACATGGGAGGGGGGGGGAATGTGTAAGGAGCTTTTAAAAACCGTGTATATATATATATGCATGTCACAGTTTTACTTTGCGACATACTTCTCAGTTTGAAGCCAGACCAGAACACAGTCTTCAATATTATGATGCATACGTTGCAGTGCATTTATGGAGCACAATCCTTCCGTTTAAAAAAATTACCCTGGCTGTGATCAAATTTTTGGTCCAGCGTAAACTCTGACTTAAAAGCTTTTAGCTGAATTATAACAAGCCAAATATTGGAATAATAACCTCTCTTTGATGCTTCTGAGTAACTCTAATCTGTGCAAATGGAATTAATGCACAGGTGCCAGGGAGGACATATTTCAGAAGGGGGGAAAGTCCATAATGCGCCCACCGATTACAATCATTTTTCTTTCCCTAGAAGTCAAGAAATGGGGCTGCTCGGTCTACTGGGCAGCCTTTGATGTACATCAAGCAACTAAGACGAAGAGAGCAGAATAAAAATATGGTGCGCATGTATGGACTGCTGTATGTTGCGGGGAAACTAGCAAATGTGTTTTTAGAGTTGCCCTTTATGAATCGCTCTTGTATTGACTGCAGCCGAGGTAATAACAACAGAAGAGCCCAACAGAAACACAGAAAGTCAAAACAATGCAACATTAAAACAAGTAGTTAAAATAAGCATGAAGTTGTATAATAACCGGAGCGCCCAAATAGGGAAGAACAAAAACCAAAAGCTGCAGGTACTGGCCTTATTATTAAAATGTGGCAAACTCAACAAAACAAAAACAACGGCACCTGCAGCCTCAGTGGTTGTTTTTCTGTGATATTCCTTGCAGCTGCAAAAACAGCCCTTCTTGCAGGGGTTTTATGTTGGCCCAGATGGTTCTCCTGAGTTTCAGACCCCAGAGGGCCTAACTTAGGGTTGCCAGTTTCCAGGTACTAGCTGGAGATCTCCTGCTATTACAACTGATCTCCAACCAATAGAGATCAGTTCATCTGGAGAAAATGGCCACTTTGGCAATTGGACTCTATGGCACTAAAACCCCTCCCCTCCCCAAACCCCGCCCTCCTCAGGCTCCGCCCCAAAACCCTCCCACCGATGGCAAAGAGGCTGGTAACCCTAGCCTAACTCCACATTACAAAGTTCTCAGATCATGTCCAGCTCCAGCATGGGGTTGCTGAGCGGTGGAGGAAGAAAATAAGATCGGCGGCATATGCGCTGTGACATCACTTCTAGGGAAAACCTGGAAGTGACAGCAGGTAGCTCTAGAAATCATCAGAAACTCTATGGTAAAACCACTGAGCTTCCATGGATTTCTAGAGATACTTGCTGTCCCTTGGGGCAGAGCCTGAGGAGGGTGGGCTTTGGGGAGGGACTTCAATGCCATAGAGTCCAATTGCCAAAGCGGCCATTTTCTCCAGGTGAACTGATCTCTATTGGCTGGAGATCAGTTGTAATAGCAGGAGATCTCCATCTAGTATGTGGAGGTTGGCCACTCTACTAGTCAGGGCAAAGCCTGGCTGTACATGGATACCCAAGATTGGGGCCTGACAGATGTGTAGGTGAGGTGGGAGGAGGATAGAGCAAAAGCTCTCAAGCCAAGCAAAAAATAGCTGGTACTTTCATTCTCGCCCATCACTTTGACATTTTAACTCCTTCTCCTGAAGGCCTTGAAACACCATGTAAAACCCTGAAGTATCAGCTCAGGCCCCAAGAACTAGCTACTTTTCTAAATGGGGGCACATGTCCCCATATGCAACAAAAGACCCAGCCAGTAGAACTAAGATGAACATCAATATGCATCTCCTCCACACACATTAACTATATGCACAAAAGGATCCTTGCCTGGGTCTTCTTTAGTTGGGTCAGTGATTTAAACAAAACTGCTTTGTACCATGAAGTGCCAAAAACCAATATAAATTTAACTTTACAAAAAGCACATCTCAGGCAACGGTGAACAAGAATTCAGAAAAATAATGGAATATTGGGAAATACTTCAGTTGAAATCAGCTCTCCAATTCTACAGATTCATCTTCATGTGCTCCCGATTTGACACTTTAGCATGGGAAGCATCTCTGGTTACATTTGTTGTGGCACCCACGGTTCCAGCACAGCATCAAAAGATATCGAGCTGCTAAGTACAGGTCACAGAGTAAGTATGAAAAAAAGTATGACAGGAGGGAAAGGGTTTGGTGGATTTGATGTGGTTCACAAGTTGCCACAGTTCTGTACTTCACGTATCGCCATACTATACTCTTCAACACCAATTACACCTTAACATGACACCAGCGTGACCTTATATTCTGAAGGAAATCTTGCTGGATTTGAAAGGAGTTACTTCCTAAGAAGCATGCTTAAGACTGCAGCCTCTGAAGCTGAAATGGCAAAACTAACAGCATTAATAAATCAAAAAGAAGACATTGAATTTGTGGCAGAATGGGAGGCATGGACAATATATTGTAGGAATGAATTTAATAGTGGTATTAAGGGATATGTTTTGATCTTATTCAGATTTGTTGAGATAATTAAGAGGTGACAATAGTCAACTAGATATATATGATAAAGATACAGGTGATTTATTATAAATGAGTTAGACAATAAATACAAAGAGAGTAACAATGATAATAAGTGGACAGAGGAGGGGAGAGGGGAAGTCAAAGATATATCTGTTAGTTAAATGATAAGATAGAATTTGTTAGACTACACAATATGTTAATGGATATTTGTAACTGAATTTGAATTAATTTGAAAAATTATTTATATATATATATATATATATATATATATATATATATATATATATATATATATATATATATATATATAAAGACTGCAGCCTCTGGTATGCTGTGTAGACCTCGAGATGAACCCAACGCTGGCACCTAACCAGTAGCAGAAATGCCTGAGGCCCTTAACCTCACATCAGGCTTATATGTCTGAGTTTTGTGATCCAATGCAACATTTTTGAGTCTGCGGGCAGCCGGGCACCTTTGCAATTCTTGCAGAGGGTTATGTGGGCAGTCACAGGAGGCAGAACCAACTGCAAATTGGCTGCTGCAGGAGGCACAGCCACCCGCAAGATGTCAGGGAGTGAAAGTTATGCATAACTCTAATGGTAACTGTTCAACATTTCAGGCAGAAGCTCTGTTTCTTGCTTACACACAGCGAATCTTCAGTCACGGAATAAAGATCCCTGTGCTGTGGCAGCAGCTGTCAAAGTAATGTTGTTGTTTTAAATCTGCACAGCCAATTGGATGTCCTGTGCCAATCAGAAGACCTGTTGGGCAAAAGCCCCATCGAGCTCCACTCATTCTCTAAACAACACTTGGAGGAGCCATGGAAGGTACTGGCAGATGCCATGGTGCCCATGGTTGCCACATTGGGGGTCCCCTGATCAAATGGGTTTGCCAAGAGAATGGGGATGAAGCAGGCAAACCTTGTGACGTTGCGAGCTGAGTCAATTTGCCCAGACTGTCTAAGTCTCCATAGGGCTAGAGTGGAATGTCTTGAATAGAGATCTGGTACAACATCGTTAGGGCTGTGCAGCTCTTTTTTCAGGTTCAGGTTTAATAAACCCAGAAATTTAAAAAAAAATCTGAATATACTTGATTCAGTTTTTTTTAAAAAAAATTGAAAATTGTGGGGTTTATTAAACCAGAACCCAAAAATATATAGCGGTGCAGAGCTTTTTCTTTTTTTTAAATTAATTGGTGAAAAAGAAAAAAACAAAACAAAGAAAAGTGATATTTAAACAATAAACAATAAAAAAGAAATTACAACCAAAATACAGAAGAGAAAAAAAGAGAAATAGAAAGAAAAAAACAATTGTTGTTTCTTTTTGATACATTATTTTGGTTACATTATTAAAACGCACATTGAAACAACAAAAAGAAAACATACTCACAGAAAAATAATAATAATACATCTTAAGGAAAAGTGTGTGCTGTGCGCTGGGCTCTGTGGTGGGGCCAAAGTGGCCCAAATAATGCCCCCAAAATTTGGCATTATTCTGGATCTGCTTATTTGGCTCCCTTTTATTGCTGACATTTTTGTACCGGTAAAAAAAACCTCTGAAAAAATACCGCAAAGGTATTTTTCGTTTTTTTTCTGGTTCCGATTTACCAAATGCACACTCCTAAAGATCGTGTCTAAGAGACTGTATTGCAAATCGAGGTGTCCTTGGTTTGCATACCACCTCTGCCAGGACCTCATCAGGTGGCCTTAGGCAAGCTACTTGTTGCCCTCTGCAATACGGGGATAAATAGCGCTGACCTGCCTTGCAGGACTGTTGGAGGCATCATTGAGACAATGCGTGTGGAGTGCTTCAAATGCCCTACAGCACAATATAAATGCTGAACGTTAAAATAAGAAAGGTTTCAGGGTTGGAGCAGTCCAGAACTGGGAGATTTTAGTACATTATAAAAAGAAATTGTCAGAAATCTTAAAAGCCCATTAATAAATAAATGCAGAAGAAAGAAAATTTAAATAGATCTTGTTAATTGTGTTTATCTCAGTGTGATGCCGTGTCAAAGAGCCTGCAGCTAATGTAGTTTGTTAAAATCCCGACTCGCACAGCGGGAACTGAACATTAGAAAGGAAACTCTTGTCATTACTGGCAGAAGCTGAAGAAGACTACTAACACTCGACTAAATCATTAATATTATATCCTTTAAAGTTTGAAATGCTGAATTAGAAAGCCATTTGCATAGCACATCATTTTATATAATGTGCTTTCATCTTTCAGGTTCTCGAGCGGAGGACCCCATAAGCCAACATTTACACAGAAGGAACACAAGATGGTCCCTTTGATGCCTACCGCTTGTATGGTTGGTTTTTTTTTAAATTTCATTTGGGAAACTCATGACTGCAGCTTATTCTACCCCTAAAAAGAACACCTTTTTATTTTCCCTTTCATATTTTCACACATTTAGGAAGAAATCTCTAGGTCAGCGATGAAAGTGTCTGTTCGTAAGTTCCTGGATTCTGCAAATAGCTATTCACACCTGTGCACATAACAAGAGGAAAGCAGGAATTGAGTAATCATGTCAAATTTGTGCCAAGGAAGTGTGCAGGAAATGCCAACAAACTGCTTCTACCGAGCACAGCCACAGGACAATCTAAGCTACGTTTGTTATTAGTTTGGTCCCAGAGCCTCCAAATTCTCAATAGGTTTGTGAAAACGCCTCCTGTTTAATGGAGAGGGGGAGAAATCCAAAGTCCTTCCTCCCGCACTTCACTCCATGCTCCCCTCTCCCAGAATCACAAACTGCTTCAGCTCAGGAAAGTAGTTTGGAGAATAAGACAGACACCATTTCCTTAGAGGGTTATCAACACCTGTCTCTTAGATTTAATACTTAAGGGAGTGGGAGCTGACTATGCTCCCCTGCAAAGAAGTAAACATGGGCCCACTGTTTCTTTGATCCAAAAGCCATTGATCTAAAATTTAACACATATGCAGCACAAACAGAGAGCTACATTTCACAAGCATACCAGTCATCGAAGCTAAGAGTGGAATTTGGGTATTTTAACAAATGAACTAACAAAGAACAATTTAAATCCACCATTTAGTCCTGAAAATACAAATCTATCCCAGTCAACTGAGGCCACGAGTGGTTAACAGTCTGTATTCTCAGACTTGTTTTTAAAGGTCATGGATTAATGAGTACCCAGCAGTTCAGTAACTGCTCTTGCAACCTCCCCAGAGTTTAGAATTTTACGTGCATCATGTGCCTGGATTATTTACTTTTGACTATCATATAACTGTACTTTCACCTGAATAATCAAGATGCTTTCACAGATGATATTTCAATCTTTTAATATATATATATAAGTGCATGTGTGTGTGTGCATGTGCAACAATTTCTCTCAACAGTGCATGCATTCTATGTGTACAGATCCCAGCTTGTTTCTCTTAGGAATGCCATCATGCTTTATGCCCCTCATTTTCCTGAGTAATGCCCAACTTTAGTAGGGGTGGGAGGAGCATTTAGACACCCAATCAGACAGAAGCCCCATGCTGACATTCAAATATACAAACAAATAAGTGGAGGAGACGACTAGGGTCCTACCCACTAGCCTCAAACACGAACTAGGTACATAGTCTCCCTCGTGGCATATCTTTCCCAATTAGAACTTATCAATTGTAGTAAAGCTTTCACCCTTACCAAGTGCCAGGTCTTACCATCGGCTGTATTGGAGGGAAGATATAAGGAGGTCCCTATAGCAGAAAAGCTTTGCCCTTGAGGGTCAGAGGATATAGAAACGTCAGAACATGTCTTGATCTGCTGTTCATTCTACCAAGAAGTCTGCACAAGGGTTCTTTCCCCTTTGCTTAACACTTTCCCTGGTCAACCAAGTGAGTTTCTCGCTAAGAAGCTCCTAACTGATGAAAAATCACAGTTCTCACTCTTAACTGCTAAATTTTGTGCTGCCGCTATTAAAATACGTCGTACCCTGACAGGATAAGAGTAACAGAAATACTTTATTACTCAAAATAGTAAGAGGGTCACACCAAGTTATACGATGTTTATGTACATTTTATCTATACATGTAATATGTAATTTTTAGGCTTAGATTATTTGTAGTAGTAGTAGTAGTGAAGCAGGTCAGTGCTTTTCAATGCCTATGCTCTTAGAATGGACCCCTTCCTGAGAAGAAGTATGTTATCTTATTCAGTTAGATACTTACTAGACAGGACTCAATGCTTCTTACCGAAGTAAGTTTTCTCTTGAAATGCTCCGATAAATTATGAAAAGGATGTGAATGCATATACAGTTTCTTTTACATAATAAATATGCATGTAAATGGTTACAAAATTCTAAAACATGTTATAAAGTTCAGACATTATGAGTCTTAAACATGTTCATGTATGCAAGCAATCTTAAACAATCTCTATTCCTCTATATAAGAGCCCAAACCTTAAACCAGTAATAATATTTCATTCAGGAAATAAAGCAGTGACAGAAATATTGTAAAAAATGGTTAGTGCGATGAATAAGATCGGATTTAGTTAAAAGCATCTTAATTCAAAGTAACTAGAACATCATAGAACATAAGACATACTTCACCTAGTCATGTCATTTGCAAACCTCCCCAGGACGGCAGGGCCTAGAGAGATCTGAAAAGTTCCTAATTCATGTTAAGGATATGTAAACCTTTTTGGTCCTCTATGTGTTATTTTAGTATTTAAATGTCTTTGGTGTATGCAAAAGTTAGCGAAATCTCTGGTTCCATGAGTTCATGTAAGAGCTGAAGTCATGAGCCCTTGAAGCATATTTCCAGTCCATGCCAGGATTAGGTTCATGAAACCATAGAGAAATCTCTAAGTGTTTTTAGCCTATGAAAGGCCTCTGATCTATGTTAAGATCAGGGAGATCTATATGTATGTGCATGCCATCTTTAGCTGTGTCAGAACTAGAAAGCAATGCAAAGCTTAAAGCCATGTGAATGTCAGAGTTCTGTGTAAGAACTGAGTGCAGAGGTCTCTTTGTCAGCTAGAGAGATCTCTGACTCACGCTCAGAGAATGTTCAGAATTCTCTCTGTTAGCTAGAGAAATCTCTGATGCATGCTCAGAGTATAAGCTCTTAGTGTCTTCAACTCTTTGAAGGGTTGAAGAGACCTGTGTGAAGGGAGCTATAGGTTTTACAATCTCCATGTCTGTCAGGACTGGGAGGCCTGTACAAGGCTAGATAGATCTTAGTGAGAACTCATCAATCCCTGCTAGAATCAATGAGTTCTCAGTGTTTCCATTTCAAATATGGAAAGATCTAAACTCTTAGACGCCACACAAAGGTTGATGGATTCTAAGAGTCTCCATCTTATTCATAAGGTGGAGAAGTCTGCAGGCATTCAGTTCAGATATCCAGTCCTAGCAAGGGCTGGCTATCTTGAAAAGAATCCCCCTTTTAGGGAGTTCTCCAGTCTCACAGGAAGACTTGTAAATGTTAGAGCACACGAGGACTGAATACTTAGAGAGACCTTTTTAGGCTAAAAAGTCTTAACCCATATGGAAGGTCTGAGAGCCTCAATCCACACAAGAATCAAGGCTCAAAGTCTTTACATCCCAGGTAAGGGATGGAGAGATCCATTCAGGCCAATGGGTATCAACCTGTTAGGAACTCTAACTCCTGGCTAGGAAGTTCCTCCTTATATACCTTTCAAGATCAGTATCCTTCCTTACCCTTGACGGTGCTTGGTAGAATCTTGAAATTGTTCCAGTGCATCAGCACTTTTGGAACTTGGAGCAGCAGCGTTGTTGCTCTCACCTTGTAAGGATTACCTGTTCGGTCATTTGCTGACCTGGCCATGTACTAAACAGTCAGTTTTATGGCTTTATGATATTTCTTAAAATATAACTTTTCCCAGCATTCTCTTCATGTTAAGAATATGGTTAATTTGACTCTCTTCTTACCTCTGAAAGACCTTCTTAACTTTAAAAGGACTTAAAACTTCACATAAAATCACATTGTGACATTTCATTACATCATTGCTCACACTCAGCAAATGTTATCAGAATACAGAGCAAAAGTCAGAAACACCTTGATGCTGCCTGCATTTCAGTGGAGAACATCTTGGAAGCTTCCTCGCCGGCTTCAAAGTCGCTATGAATATCCTCGGAAACAAGTGCCTTTCTAAGAGGGCAATCAGGCAAGAACGGAACTGCTGCTCCTTGACTAAACATTTAAGCTGAGTCATTTCCTTTGAGAGTCAGGCTTCTGAAAAACCTGTTTTCTCCTTACATATGAAGTCTATATGGATTTCAAATGGGAAAATTATATATTCTTACTTCATTTGTGCATTTGCCCATGACAGTAGTAGTAGCAGTAGTAGTAATAAATGTAGTAGTAGTTTTCTTATTATCTGTTGTGGTTGTGGTTGTTTTTTCTGCTGGTCAGTGATGGTATTAATAAATTATTATAGCCATAGTTTCACCATTAGTTGTTCAAGCAAATGCCACAATTCTCTCAACAGAATGTGTTCATTATCGATTAGAAACATACATACAGAAGAATTTTCATCCAGTTCCATTGGCCAGGCACTTTTCATTTCAGAAGTCATCAGTCAATGATATTTCCTTAAAGGTACGTGCACATCCCATGTAGGATTGCCATTGTGAATAAGGCCACTTTGTTCAAAATGCATTTGTCTGCATTATTTAACAGAAATAGAATTTTCTTCTGCTCGTTTGCTTCTGGCAACCTGTCTAATATATTTACACTGGAAACCTCCTTTTCCTTGATTGTACATAAACTGCACAATGTAAAAAAAAAGAAGAAGAAGATAATGACAGATAAGTTCTTCCTTAAGGGACCCACAAGTACATCCCCGAGGAGCCTTGGGATATTAGCTCTTGAACAAGGTACGTTTTTGTACCTTGTTGTTGGAAGCATAAGTGGGATGCTACAGTAACCAATATGTGAACGGAATATCAGGCAAAGATTCTTTAGGAGATGAAAGGGCTTCTGTTTTGGGTCAGCCTGCAGACACTTCCTCAAAAGAAAATGAATTAGAGGGAGACAGCAGGTTGAGGAGCAGTCCCAGCAGACAGAAGACAGTGAAAGGAGTGAAGAAGAAGAAGGTCATTTATGCATGGGTACTTGAATTCACATTTGCCCCCTGACTCAGTTGTTCCTTGGAGTTCTGCTTGAATTTTCCGTCCATTAGAAATGACCTTGCTGCCAGCCCTCACAATGTCTGGGTCTTCCCATTCCTCTGTTAACCTGACTCTTCCCACCGCGTGTCTCTATTATTTTCTGTACTCCTGGACCTCTGTTACCCTGACCTTGGAACTGAACCTGACCATGAATTCAGATTGCCCCTCTGCTTAGACATTGGACTCGAACAGCTCGGTACCTGACCCCAGATTGTTTTCCCAATCTGCCTCTGGCCCTTGTCTCTGTCAGCATTCCGGACAGCTTCTTAGCAATGCATTGCAGACAGGAAAGTGATAGAGCTGGGCCATGTCTGCACTGGGCGTTTGCGGCGCCGACTTCTGCGGGCTTTCCTTGCATGTTCCCACTTACTCTCAACTGAAGGATTTCCGAAGCGTCATCAGAGCACAATGTCTCCGCAGTAAGAGGATCCGCTTATGCGGCGAAGTAAAACAAAGAAGCGTCTTTCTCATCCGGAGCTTAAAGTGGGAACATGCAATCAGTGTTGAATCCACTTCCTGCTGCCAGCCAACCCCCCCACTCCTCCCGCCTCCCTAATGGACTCTGGACCAATCACCGTCCTCTTGCTTCGAGGCGAGCGCCAACTGGGCATGCGTGGGAGCCCGTTGATCCCGACTTATCACATGCAGCGGATAAAGGCGGCGCGATGGGAACAGGAATTTAAACTCGTCTTGGATGCTTTCGTACTGGACGAGTGTAAATAGCGAGGTAAGTTGCTGGTGCGTTCACGGGCCTGAACAGTTGCCCATAATCCAGGTGTGAACCATGCACAGATTTATGCCAGTGCTCTAAAACAATCAGGCAGGGTGCTCCTGTGTAGATTTGTTACTTGTCGTGAGACCTCATGTGTGCCACTTCTTAATAAAGGATCTGCAGCAATCAGTGTCCAGGCTGCAGAAACTGTATGGAGGAGGAGGAGGAAGAAGAAGAAGAAGAAGAGCTGGTTTTTATATGCCGACTTTCTCTACCACTTAAGGGAGAATCAAACCGGCTTACAATCACCTTCCTTTCCCCTCCCCACAGCAGACACCCTGTGAGGTAGGAGAGGTTGAGAGAGCTCTAAGAGAGCTGTGACTAACCCAGGGTCACCCAGCTGGCTTCATGTGGAAGAGTGGGGAATCAAACCCGGTTCTCCAGATTAGAGTCCACCGATCCTAACCACTACACCATGCTGGCTCTCATGCTGGAGGGTGAAGACAAGAAGGACAAGGCACTAGTGCACCTTGCCGTTTTTGTTTCTCCAAATGCTCAAAGCCGCTCTCAGAATGTCTCCCTTAGTGGCCCATCCATGCATGAACTTACGAGTGTGAATGTAAATAGAAAGTCATGCTAGGTGGTTGTCGCTCCGCTCTGATATACCCCCTTCCTTGTACAGCTCACAAAAATCTGAGGCCGAACACCTTTCAGAAGGGCTATAAAACTTATTTTGGCAGGATTTTGATGGTCAGAAATAGTATTGGCAATATAGTGGGGTGGATCCAACCATCCTCCAAGGAGCCTTCCTCCAGCCTAAGAAGACATCCTCCAACTTAAGTGGCTCTTGCTTAAATGGAAGAGCAACTTCACTTGGAGGAAGGCTCTTAGTCTGGAGGAAGACTTCAAACTTTGCTCAGTGCAGGGGTACGAGCCACCCCTCTATCTATTTTTGACATTTTTCCATTGTGAAATATGAGCATGTTCACAGGCCATGGCCATGATTATCATCCAGCACTGAGTGGTTTTATTTTCAGAATGGATGTTAATGTTCTGTTATGTTAATGTTCTGATATGTTAATGTTCTGTTATGTCAATGTTTTGTTTTTGTTTTGTTAATGTTAATGTTCGGTGTGTTAATGTTTGGTGTGATAATGTTTGCTGTGGTGTGTTATGTTGTATTGTGTTGTGTGGTGTTGTGTTATGTTATAAAGTTAAATATGAGCAGCCAGTGTGATGCAGCGACAAAAATAACTAATGCGATCTTGGGGCACATCAACAGAGGCATAACATCCAAAACGCAAGATGTCATTGTTCTACTGTACACTGCATTGGTCAGGCTTCACCTGGAGTATTGTGCGCATTTCTGGAGGCCTCACTTCAAAATAGATGTGGACAGAATTGAGCAGGTACAGAGGAGAGCGCCGAGGATGATCAGGGGCCTGGAGACCTATGAGGAAAGGCTGAGGGAGTTGGGAATATTTAGTCTGGTGAAGAGGAGGTTGGGGGGAGACATGAGTGCTCTTTTTAAGTATTTGAAGGCCTTTCACTTAGAGGAGGGCAGAGAGCTGTTCCTGTTGGCAGCAGAGAATAGGACTCGCAATAATGGGTTTAAATTGCAGGCAGAAAGGTACTGGCTGGATATTAGGATTTATTTTTTTTACAGTAAGAGTTGTTCAACAGTGGAATCAACTACCTAGGGAGGTGGTGACCTCCCCCTCACTGGCAGTCTTTAAACAGAGGCTGGACAAGCACTTATCAGGGTTGCTCTTGGCTGATCCTACATTAAGCAGGGGGTTGGTCTAGATGGCCTGTATGGCCCCTTCCAACTTTATGATTCTATATTATATTATATTATATTATATTATAATCTCCATTTATACCGTGCTTTTCTACTGAATGGAGACCCAAAGAGGTTTACATCATTCTCCTCTCCTTCATTTTATCCTTACAACAACCTTGTGAAGGCTGAGAATGTGTGACTGGCCCAAACTGGAGATCAGTTGTAATAGTGGGAAATCTCCAGCTAGTACCTGGAGACTGGCAACCCTACTTATTATGCCTATATTATAAACATTGTGCAGAGCAGTCCACAAACCCATTCCAACTACAACCGATTTCAGAAATAGAGATACCACTTTTAAATTCATGCCTATTGAAATGCCATAGCTTTCGTTTGCTTCTTTATTTAATTTGTCATTCTATTCAACATCTGAGGTCCGCCCATAAAAGACAGTGATTGATAAAGCCGCACAGAAAAATCCGAATAGCCAACTCGCTTGAAGATGCTATGCTAGTCAAAGAAAACTGACATTCCTTTAAAGAGGAAATAACAGCCCTTCTTCCTATCATGGGTAGATTTCTCTGGAGTTGGAGTGGCTTTTTTCCCTTCACGGCAGAAACATCTATTTTCCTTTCAAATGATACAATCAGAAGAGAAGAAGAAAGATTTCCAAAGGTTCTTTCAGCAGCTGGATAGATGTGTGACATTCAGGTGAAGAATGAGGAAACTCGTGGAAGGCTGCATCCGTTTTGAAACTAAAAAACAACAACAGCTCGGCTTCCAGAAGTCCTGGCATGTTCTAGTCTAAAAAATAAAAAAAATAAAAAAAATAAAAACCAGCAACCCCCCCAAAAAAAACTCAGTTTACCAGCTTCTTTCTCTACTCCCCCACCACCTGCCCATTCTTCACAATCACTGTTAGCCAGGCCAGAAAATGAGACTGTCAGTATCTTTTTGAGTAGTGTGGGTTTGATGTTCAGAATTTGAACTAGATTGGCGAGCACTTTGGTACAATCTGAGGAGGGGGCAAGCAACCCAAACCAGCCACTCCGGGCAAACCAGACCCCCACGGGGCAGAAAAGCAAACCCTTACACAGACCGGCACAGCAGACGGGGATTGAGCTCTTGGGATAGTTTTTTTTGTTGCTGTACAGAAAAAGAAAAGAAAGGCATAGCTGTAAGAGAGGTCCCCCCCTCTCCTCTGGCAGGAGGTTTTTGGGGTGGAGGTGAGGTCAGAGTGTGTGCGCGTGTGGCTGCGCCAACATGATTGCATCATTTCCAGTTTACACCCAGAAGTGCCGCATCGCAAGGGGCCTTTACCACTCAAACTGGGAGTTTGAGTGGTAAAAGGCCCGTTGCGATGCGGCACTTCCAGGTGTAAACTGGAAGTGACGTGGCGGCACGGGCAGGCGTGCATGCATTGCTTGCCAACCCTCAGCTGGTTGGCGGGGAGCCAGGTGGATTGGCAGGTGTTTGCCCGCCACCACCTGGCACTTGGCAACCCTAACCTCAAGACATCTAAAATATATGGCCTCTGCCTCCATGAACTATATTCTCGGTTTTCTAATGGAGACTCTTTTGTGTCTCACCACAATTTGAAGGGCACACAGGATCTTCTTGGACACAGCACTCAACCTTTGCTATGAAGCAAGGAGTCCAGTTGGCTGTTGTGTATGTACATAGTTAGGGAATATACAGGGGAACGTAGGGCTTGAATCGGGCCGTATGGCGTAGGGCTGCTAGGTAGTCGGCTGCAGACTCGCCGGGCTCCTGGTCCCGTAGGTGGAATGGCAGGCGACGAGCGAGGCGAGTTGGCTGGGGCGAGAAGTGGTTGCCCAGTGCAGTCAAGATGGCCGGTAGTGGCGTCTCGAGCACCTTAGCGGGGGCCAGCAGGGACTGGGCGAGCTGGAAGATCCGCGGGCCGCACATGCTGAGGAACAGCGAGCGCTTCTTGCAGGCATCTGTGACGTCGTTGGCGTCCATGAAGCATGTTACCCGGTCGGCGTAGCTGTCCCACTCGCTTGGGTTGGCGGAGTCAAATGGTTCCAGTGAGCCTCGGGTGGCCATCAAAGCGAGGTGTTGCGTCTCTTGGTGTGTCATAGGATTTCAGCAAGGCAAACCGGACTGCCTACCGGTCACTGCAAAGTCGCGGAAAGCGAGGCGATTTCAGCGAGAGTGATTTCGGTATCAGAGCCGGGCTGCCTACCAGCCTTCATCGCCACTGTTAAGTCCGTGTGGGGAGGACACATGAGGTCGAGACGGAGTTCCAACACAACGCGTTTATTGAAGTACAGACAGAACTGGGGAACACAGTGGGAACGGCCCTGCTTATATGCTCCTCTGGCCGTCCGCGGCCATTCCCCCCCTGATCCATGATAGAGGGGGAAACAACCCTGGGGTACCAATGGCGCATGCCAGCTTAGGGCCAATGGTGCGCGCCGGCTTTGGCCAATTGCATGAGCAGGGCTTTGGAGCCTTTGCCCAAGACTCAAGCTTCTATGTTCCCCTGCACATTCCCTAACTATGTACATACACAACATTGACCCTATGTCCATATGCCTTTGTCAAGATGATTATTTCCACACATTTTTAACTTGGGTGGTAATTTTGCCATTCCCAGTTTTGTTTGAAGAAGAAGAGTTAGTTTTTATATGCTGACTTTCTCTACCACTTAAGGAAGAATCCAACCTGCTTAAAATCTCCTTCCTTTCCTCTCCCCACAACAGACACCCTGTGAGGTAGGTGGGACTGCGAAAGCTCTAAGACAGCTGTGACTAGCCCAAGGTCACCCAGCTAGCTTCATGTGGAGGAGTGGGGAAACAAATCCAGTTCACCAGATTAGCCTCCGCCGCTCATGTGGAGGAGTGGGGAATCAAACCCGGTTCTCCAGATTAGAGTCCACCACTCCAAACCAGCGCTCTTAGCCATTACACCACACAAGATCTTCTTGGACACAGCACTCAACCTTTGCTATGAAGCAAGGAGTTCAGTTGGCCCTATCTCCATATGCCTTTGGAGACCAAGTCAAGGTACTTATTTCAGCACATGTTTAACTTGGGTGGTAATTATTGCCAGGTTTGTTATGTATGCCTAGCAAGAGTGTGCTGTTTTAGAGTGGCATTGTGGTGATACTTTACTAGTTGGTTGTGCAGTTTATTCTACAGAGGTTGAAATGTTATGCGTGGGAGGGGTTTTTTAGTTGTTTTATTACTGATTTTTAGTTGTGTTGAGAGTCCCATGTGTGGTTGGGGAAAGTGAGGGTAGAATATTTCAAATAGAGGAATAATGGGCGTATTCCTCCACAATCTTCATAAACCATTGATTTTTTTAAAAAAAAATGCAGCTAGAATGTCTAAAAAGTTATGCATCTCTCTCTCTCTCTCTCTCTCTCTCTCTCTCTCTCTCTCTCTCTCTCTCTCTGTGTGTGTGTGTGTGTGTGTGTGTATTCTCTCTCTCTCTGTGTGTGTGTCTATTCTGACTTATTCAAAGTTTTACAGTTGAAACTCCGACAAGCCCAGCCACATTTTAAACACTGATACAAGTGGAATTTTAATAGACTTTATTACAGGCCTTCAAATTAAAAGCTGTCAGGAGAGATAAAAGGTTGGGGATTTGGATTCAAAGGGACTTTGATTAGACATAAAGGTCATCCATGGTGGCGAGAAGTCAACGCGTCTAAATTAAGCACAACCCTTTGTAAGGAAATATGCTAATCTTTCATGTAAAGTACTTGCTTGCTTAATAGTTGAACTATTTTTCTGTGATGAAATTTTAACAAATGATAATCCATGTGTAATTTGCCTGTCAAGTACCTGCCATTTGTTAGACGGCGGCTTATCTCACGTGATCCAAAACGCTCTGCCATATCTATTCTCAAACATACCTGCCTCCTGCCCTTAAAATAAAGCTATTAAAAAACAACAACACAAGATACTAGGTATTTGTAAAGACCAGTTCTAAATTACCCTTTAATTAGATTGCCAATGGAGTTGCCAAGAGTTACAATATCAGTTAGCATTTCTGGAAGTGATATTAAGATTCTGCCCTCCTAGTGGAAAAACTCATTAAAAGACATAAAAGGCAGACAGGATGAAAAAGGATTTAGATTGGTAGAATCGCCTGTAAAATTATGGAAAGTGACAGGTTCTGTTTTTTTGATCTTGGAGCCAGGGCTGGATGCCTAACCCATTGTGACACTAGAGCTGGATTCTGCATAGCTGAGAACTAATCAGAAATTAATGGAATGTAATCAAGGTCCATTGGATTCCAGTCCAACTTTGTGCCTTTGAAGTCTAAGAACAGACGGCATAATTTCAATCTTTGTTTAGTGTCTTGGACAGCCAGCTCGCTGGCATTAAAGTATGGCCAGGATTAAAAACCTGATGGATAGCACCATCGCCCCTTCTTGACAGCTTTTCTGTTCAAATACAAATTTCTGTCACAGCCCCATAATGTCTGAAGGAACATTCAGAGATGAAATATCACGGCTGCAACAAGAGCAGTGTGAAGCTATTATGTTTTGAAAGGAAAAAAAATAATTACATACAGTACATCTCTTAGGCACAGATCTGAATTAATAATGCATAATAATCAGTACAATGAAGAGTATACTAATGAAACAACATTGAACATTGCAATTTGGAGGACTATGGGGTTACAAGCCTGACATGGAAAATGTCAGGGCATGTCTGTTTTCCAGGTTTTGGATTTTACAAAAAGAAGGAAATAAATGTTTGGGAGCGCTTACAATAAATCTTGATTTATTTTACCTTTTCTATTGATCTCTTTTATACACACATACACACACGCACATATATGTGTGTGTGTTTATAAACAAAATGAGAGTTTCTGAAATTCCTATCTGCCATGTACATCTTTCCCACATATCTATTAATATAAAAATTGCCCAGCTCACTATGAACACATGGACACACTCACTTTCTGATTGTTTAGGATAACACTGCACATTTTCTGCAATGGCTGGCACTTGGAATGTTTTGATTATCGGTACAGGAAAATAGGTCACATTTTGTCAGATATGGTTTCAAAATGCTTCTCACTGGAAAAAAAATTGAAAGGAGAAAGAACTGAACAGTGTAATAGAATGACAGAAATTGAAGACCTAATATATAAGAGACTTGCATTTCCCTTTGTGGTTGGTCTTTAATAAAAGAATGGCTATTCCCCTTTCCCATTATATTACATTTTCGACCTTGTATAAAAATCCACAGCTGGCAAGCTCTGAATCACAGCTCGTACATTGTTCTGTTAGACACAGCTTCTGTTTCATTAGGAAGACTTTCCCAACAATTCCTCCTCATGTTATGGAGCCTATATATAGAACAATAGCTTCAACTGAGCTTCTGAACACAGATGTCTCATTCTTTTTGAGACTTGCACGTTGGAAAAAATAGAATTCCAAAATAATAACTTGACAGGCACCTTACTTAAATGTTTATTCTACCACCATCATTATTCAGATTAGCCCCAAAACAATCTTAATACTCAAAATGATAAATATGAATAATACTATAGTGTTAAAAATGGGAGAGATTTCAATGTGAAACTGTAATTTAGTTTTTGCAAATTAATTCCCAATTTCCATACATATCCTGGGACTTCACAGCAGCTCATCCACATTGAAGACTGGATTGCAGCATACAAAACCCAAAAAATTAAAAGTAATTTGGATTCTCATTCAGTCACAAAGGTATACGGTAGATATTCACCCAATTAAAATTCTGAAGGTTTGTTTTCAAATCTCAAAGCATCTATACCAGAACTGAAACCTATTTCCCAATCCAAAATTCTCGCAAAACATTAGGTGAAATATGCACCTAATTTGGAAAAAAAATTGCAGTTGTCATAGCAAGCATAGTGGATGAAGGAGTGAGCCAGGAACCTGGAACTCCCAGGTTCGATTGTTATTTCTGCCATAAATTGCCTTGGAGCCAAACGAGACGTTATGGATGACACAAGTTGAGATTTGGGTGCCTAAACCAACTCACCGTCACACATAATGACTCGTATATAGTGGGTTTACTCACCTAAAAAGTGCTCCATTGGGCTTTGGAATGCTGCATTGGGGAGAGGGAATTCCAGCTTCCCTACTGCCTAGGGTTGCTAATCTCCAGGTAGTAGCTGGAGATCTCCCGGAATTACAAGTGGTCTCCAAGTAAAAGAGATCAATTCCTGTGGGAAAATGGCAAAAGAAGAAGAAGAAGAAGAAGAAGAAGAAGAGTTGGTTTTTATATGCCGACTTTCTCTACCACTTAAGGGAGACTCAAACCGGCTTACTATCACCTTCCCTTCCCCTCCCCACAACAGACACCCTGTGAGGTAGGTGGGACTGAGAGAGCTATGCCTAGCCCACCATCTGGCTTCATGTGTAGGAATGGGAAAACAAATCCAGTTCACCAGATTAGCCTCCACCGCTCATGTGGAGGAGTCGGGAATCAAACCCAGTTCTCCAGGTCAGACTCCACTGCTCCAAACCACCACTCTTAACCACTACACCACGCTGGCTCTCCACGCTGGCTCTCCATGCTGCCTTCCACGTTGGAAGGCAGACTGTGTGGCATTATACCCTTTTGAGGTCCCTCCCCTCCCCAAACTCCACCCTCCACAGGCTCCATCCCCCAAAACTCCAGGTATTTCCCAACCCAGAGCTGGCAACCCTACTACCGCCTCGTTTTTACCAGCGGATGGTGGCGGGTGTCTGCTTGCCTCTTCCTCTTGCTCCACGTTTCCATTCTTAGGGCACGTGGATCCAGAGAAAGGGGCAAACAGCGCCTTCCCTGTAGCTGTTTCCACTGGCAAAAATGGCATGATAGGGAAGCTGGAAGGCCCTTGTCTCTTTTCAGAGTCCTATGGAACCCAACAGAGCTCTTTTAAGGTAAATAAACCTACTTTATTCGAGTTGTTACATGTGACAGAGAGTCAGGTCGGAAACCCGTGTCCTGACTCATATCGCTTGTAATGTCCTCAGTTACTTATACAGAAGACTGATGTACATACAGTGAGAGACATTTCACTCTTGTTCAGATATATTCCTTGTCTTACCGTCCATGAGATGGGATGTACAGTTGATGTATAAGATTTCTTGTTAATATGTATGTGTAATTGTGCGTAATTGTTAGACACAGTAGCTCATAAATATATATTTTTTGCACCTCATTATACTGGTTCGCTCCAGTACCAGGAGGTTGGCAACCCTACCTCCCGCAAAGAGACACTTTCCCCATCCTAAAGGGAGTGCCTGAGCTGGGTGTAGCCAGACGGAGATGGATAAACCAAGAGCTGCTGACTCCTCCCTGCCCACCCTTTTAGAAGGCTTCAGCTGCAGACCCTGCTGATCAACAGCGGCAAGCGTTTGTCTTCTTTTTATTTGTTCATCTCGACACACTTCCCTTTGCGGTCTCATTATACTCGGGGGTTGAATGCTTAAAATAAGCATAATTTCTTCCAGTGCTTCAGCTGTTTTCAAAATTGCCTGAGAAGCTTCCAGAAAAGTGCTCCCAGGCAGACGTTCATCATGTTCCGATGGCATTTTGTGGCACTGCAGTGAAGCAAGTGCCGGGAGAGGTGGGGCGTCTGTGCCATTTTAGAACGAGCAAAAACCTGTCGTGTCTTAGAGCTGATCTCAGACCACGCCGTGGTAGCAAAGTGCCTGCACTAACAGAGGATGGGGAGGTCAAAATGAGGAACAAGGAAGGTCCAGCTCTTCTCCCCCATGCACGTCTTTTTTAAACAGACCCATCTTACCCCCTTTGGGTTGCCAACCTCCAGGTACTAGCTGGAGATCTCCTGCTATTACAACTGATCTCCAGCCGATAGAGATCAGTTCCCCTGGAGAAAATGACCGCTTTGGCAATTGGACTCTATGGCATTGAAGTCCCTCCACTCCTCAAACCCCGCCCTCCCCAGGCTCCATCCCCAAAACCTCCCACTGGTGGCGAAGAGGCCTAGTGACGATCCTTGTGCTGTTGCAGCAACTACTGCCAAAGCAATCTTTTAAAATCCCTTCACAGTCAAACAAATCGTCAATGGCTAGGGTTGCCAACTGCCAGGTAGTATAAAGAAGACAAAAACAGCACAAATTTCCAATGCAATTAAATATATTAAGTGCAAAAGGTGTACAGTGAAAACACATACAACAAACAATACACAAAATACAAAGGATCAAAAAGATAAGGTAAGTACTAAATGTTGTTGCTTATCAATAACTTGACAATTTCTTTTACAGAGTTCAAACTTCCAGGTAAGTTACTGTACACCTTTTGCACTTAATATATTTAATTGCATTGGAAATTTGTGCTGTTTTTGTCTTCTTTATTCTATACAGCACAGAGCCTTCTTTTTCTGGAACTGCCAGGTAGTAGCAGGAAATCTCCTGCTAATTCAGCTGATCTCCAGCCGATAGAGATCAGATCACCTGGAGAAAAATGGCCGCTTTGGCAATTGAACGCTATGGCATTGAAGTCCCTCCTCTCCCCAAACCCCGCCCTCTTCAGGCTCCGCCCCCAAAATCTCCCACCGGTTGTGAAGAGGGACCTGGCAACCCTATCAATTGCCCATCAGAAGCCTTGCTGGGCAAAAGCCGTACCAGGCCCTGCCCACTTTCAAAAAAACTTCACGGGCACCAGGAAAGGTGTCAGGGGCACCATGTTGGGGAGCCCCACTCGAAAGTGGCAGCTGTCCATCATGGGGGTGGGGGAGGGATTTGTAAAAACTATTAATTTCACTCCATTAAAATGGTGAGGCAAAAATAATCTTTTAACCACCCCTCAAATTCAGGGTGGCTTTGGACTTGTCTTATTATTAGAGAACTATATAGGTTGCCATTTGTGTATTAAAATGCTGTATATATTCTTATACCCTTTGGTCTAAATTTATTACATAATAAGCAACTCTCCTTTCTCTTGAACATATAATATTTTTCTACTCTTTTCCCCTTACCTGCCCCAATTCACACCATCACAACAGTTTCTAGCAGAGCAGAATTATTAAGATTTCTATGCCCTCTTTCAGCCTAATTGGAGACACCAAGGTAGCTAACAACAAAAACAGAACAGTATGAAAACACATCATAAAAAGAGTTTCAAAGCTGGAATTTAAATGCGTGCATATATAAAAAATAGGAAACATCGACTAAAAACATAGAACAGGAAGAAATTATTATTGAGGGAACGACAGATGAAACAAAAAAGTCTTCACCTGCTGGTGAAAGTCAGTGATAGAAGGGGGAAGATGAATATCTCTGGGGAGGGAGTTCCATAATCTTGGCATGACAATGACTGAAAGCAAAGGCACAGACTTACCTATGAGCCCAGTTTGCTGGCCTGCAAAGACCAGGGAGGGTTGGGGACTGGCGCAAGGTTCAGGGGCTTGTCCAGTGAGTAGGGTTGCCAGGTCCCTCTTTGCTACTGGCGTGAGGTTTCTGGGGCAGAGCCTGAGGAGGGTGAGGTTTGGGGAGGGGAGGGACTTCAATGCCATAGAGTCCAATTGCCAAAGTGGCCATTTTCTCCAGGTGAACGGATCGCTATTGGCTGGAGATCAGTTGTAATAGCGGGAGATCTCCAGCTAGTACCTGGAGGTTGGCAACCCTAATCTCAGCATCTGAGGAAACATGACAACACTTAAAAAGTTACCAGATGGCTACAAAGGAGGTCCAAAATAATCAGAAAGGCCAATGGCAGTGGCCAACCATACTAGAATATAGCATTGGGGTTTGGATTCTGATTATTGTCTATCCTTTGGATTGCCAGCTTCTAATTGGGAAATACCTGGAGATTTTGGGGCGGAGCCTGAGGAGGGCTGGGTTTGGGGAGAGGAGTGACTTAAATGCCACAGAGTCCAATTGACAAAGCGGCCATTTTCTCCAGGTGAATTGATCTCTGTCGCCCGGAGATCAGATGTAATAGCAGGAGATCTCCAGCCATCACCTGGAGGTTGGCAACCCTACATAGAGTCCAATTGACAAAACGACCATTTTCTGCAGGTGAATTGATCTCTATCAGCTAGAGATCAGTTGTAGTAGCAGGAGATCTCCAGCTAGTTTCTGGAGGTTGGCAACCCTAACACACACTGATGTGCATACAGTCAATACAGAGGATCTTTATAAAGTCTGGCCCACAGATCTCACCATGTAAAGTGCTCAAGCAAAGGTGAAGGGCATGGACAGGATTGTCAGGTGCCTCTTCGCCACCGGCGGGAGGTTTTTGGGGTGGAGCCTGAGGAGGGCGGGGTTTGGGGAGGGACTTCAGTGCCATAGAGTCGAATTGCCAAAGCGGCCATTTGTCCAGCTGGAGATCAGTGGTAATAGTAGGAGATCTCCAGCTAGTACCTGGACGTTGGCAACCCTAGGCATGGACGACACTCAGAAAGTTCCCATTCCCTGTACTGTTTCAGCTGGCTGCCTGGCTGCCTTTAAGCTCTATGATCCCTACAAATGGGGACCATGATTATGTGAGGGAAGGATTCTTTGCTATTAGTATTTCCAGGATTTCCTCAGTGGTTCCAATTGCTTGTCGTTTGGTCAAATACCTATGGATGGATCAGAACTTCCCCTTTCTACCACTGGGAGGGCACTTTTGTTCATGTGGGGGGGGGAGTGATACCCACTGAATCCTCCTGCCCAGTGCAGACCTCCACACCACATCCTGCATCACTAAAAAAAGCCCCTGTCCCCCAAATTCTTAGGATCCATTTTTCAGAGGGCTGCAACAGGAACTGCAGATAGCAAATTGCTGTAGGGTTGCTACAGGTTTCCTTTAAAAAACTTCTGTAAACAGGAAGCATTTACTCTAGAAGTTCGATTTGTAAAGGAACATTTCCATAGTAAATAAAGTAAAGTTTAGGAAAGAGCTTTAAGGTTCTAAATGCGCCAGAAGACTTTGTTTAAAAAACACACACACAAATCTACGCCAATTATAATTGCTCGCTCTTTGGGGAGATATTATCATTTCAGTTAATTAAATCAAAATGTCAATGAATACAAAGGAAATTGAACTTTTCCTCTAAGATTTTCCAGAGTCTGGAGGGATTTTTTTTAAAAATGGAATGCAATCACCTGTAAAGTACATACGGAAGAGAATATTAATTATCAGTACTTACAAAAGTGCTTAATGTACATAAAAAGCTTTGAACATTAAAAAACAAAATTACAAAATAAAAATACATATCAACATTTTATTTTGTACTGCTTGTGCCCTTATTTAAACTAAGTTGACACACTGAGTTTTAATGAAGAAAATTTACCAGGAACTACATCTCCTTATCATTCTTTTGTAGCTAATCAATCTCATAAACGTGACTCCCACATTGAGAAATTAAATTAAATGCTCACATTTCTCCAGTTTTGTTATTGCCCTAGAATTTTGCACTGTGTTGCATTTTGGTCCTCCTTAATTTCTTTATTACAATTTATCTGAGAACTGGAGAATCAATTCCTTTATTTTGTTTTCGTCTTACCACCCAGGATACTGATGTACATTGACAAAACATGGCAAAACAAAAACACACACACACAAAACCACAACCACCCTGAGATGTGACTGTATGCATATTAGATGCAATGTATGCTGTAGTCGTCTTTGTATAGTTATTCTCTGATACAGACACATATTCCTGTGCTATGTTAAAGCATCTCATAAAAGGACCTTGATACCACTGTACATACAATCACACCAAGAAAGAATTTCTGTAATGTTTTATCCATGTACAAATGCATTTCAGTAACAAGCAAGGGAGAAAATAGTATAAATGAATGAAAAGGATGGGAAGTTATGGCAAACTGCAGAAACACTGTGCTCCATACGACATTTGGAAATAAAGAACAAAATGGGGAGATTCCCAATGTGCTTATTCCACGTCACAAGCAAAACATGATAATCTGACATGCCAAAATCCAGGAAGAAATTTGGAAAGGAATTTCAGAATCATCCAGCATGGTGTAGTGGTTAAGAGCAGTGGACTCTAATCTGGTGAACCGGGTTGGTTTCCCCACCCCTACACATGAAGCCAGCTGGATTACCTTGGGCTAGTCACAGTTCTCTCCGAATTCTCTCAGCCCCACTTACCTCACAGGGTGTCTGTTGTGGGGAGGGGAAGGTAAGGTGATTGTAAACTGGTTTGATTCTTCCTTAAGTGGTAGAAAAAGTTGGCATATAAAAACCAACTCTTCTTCTTCTTCTTCTTCTTCTTCTAATTTTACATTATTTAAAAGATCAAAAACTGCATGTTCAGATGAAATGCTATATAAAGATTTTATTAATGGACTTTTTGAAAGTTGATTTCACCAGTTGTTTTCACATTTATAACTACAAGAAACCATTTTTAAAAACATATGGAATCATCACCTTGTGGTGATACAAGACTGTATCATTATGCATGGATAATTCAGCATATGCCAAGAAAAATTTAAGGCATTACTTTCTTGGAGTCATGCGGATCAGTTCTCAATCAGCAGCCAGATCGCAAATTTACTTACACATTTAGCAGCTCACCACAAAATTTGTTTGCGGTAGCTTTTTAAAAGTGTGGTGAACCACAACTTGGCTAACCAACGAAACACACAATCACCCAACCACTTCATCCAACATGGCATGAATAGCAAACCCACAACTTCTCCACGTTAAAAAGTACTGTGCAAATTAGCACCCAGAGAAACAACCACTACATACTTTTGTTGTCTTAGGAAAAGCACCCTGGCCAACCTTGCACAGGCAATTGTTATTTGAATCTGAGCTCAGACCTGTTCCTGTGCACTATGACACCCCTATGTGGATAATATGTAAAATGAGTCTCTCAAGTTCTTTTTTAAACTGCATTTTGATTAAAAAAAAATCTTGGAGATTTATTTATTGCACATGGCATTTCTGAAGCCTTTGATGTATTAAGAGACACTTTTCAGCAAAGTATAGAATTACTTGCATGTTATAAAGCAGGGGTGGAGAACCTTTCCCCCCGGCAAGGGCCATTTGGATATTTATAACATCATTCGCGGGCAATACAAAATTATCAACTTAAAAATTAGCCAACCAAGTACCAAGCAAAGAGCTGCCCCAGATGCCCCCCCCCCACATGGGCAAGCAGGCAGGCATCAAACAGGTGGTGCACTTGCCCACCTGGTGGCACAGGACGGTCTGTTGCACCAGCCGGGTGTAGCCATCCAGTCGCACGCCGGAGTTGTTCCTGCTCCACATGGTCGGGGCCGGATTCTACAGCCAGCTCCTGCTACCTCCACCTGCAGGGATGAAATGAGGACACACTGGCTAAGAACTCTCTCCCCCACGCATTCTGGCCCTGCCCCCTTTAACCCCTCCATTGTCGCCACTTCCACTCCCACCCCTTTTGTAGTACAGAGGGAATATATTTCTCCATGTTCTGGGTGGGAAGGAGTTAACAGTTTCTTGGGCGGTCCTAGCAGCTCCATAGCTAACGACTCTTCTGCAAGGGGGTAAAAAGGTTCCCTTTCTTGGCAAAACAAACTCGCATCAGCCTTGAATAGAGGCTATTCCTGTCTGCGGGAGGGGGTGGATCATCAGTCTTAGATCCTTCTGAGCTAATTATCTGCCAGGACCCACGAAGGGCCAGACCAAATGATTTCGCGGGCCTTAAACGGCCCCTGGGCCAGACGTTCCCCACCTGTTATAAAGAAATCCCGTTTCCAGTTTTTTAAAAAATGTGTATATGTTCTTTGAGTCATTCTAACACTTCAAAGCAAATATATGGCTAATTGTTTTTGAAAAGCATGAATTTATGTGTGCAAAAATACATATATGCCACTGCTGTCGAAGTATATGGGTATATCTCTCAATATCTGTACCTCTACAGTGTTGAGGGGGGGTGTTGCTGCATGTACTTTACAGCTGTTTGATCCTCTTGTTGATTTGGTAACAAAATCCCATCATCACTATGCACTTTCTTGAGCCCTTTGAAGAGCTACTGCCTGGGAAATTTTTGTTTAGACAACATAGATCAAAATGAATGAAAGAGGCCAAATATGCTTTAGCTGTACTCCAAAGTTCTAGGGGGCTATGGAGATCTAACAATATTGATCTCGGTTTTTGGAATCACGAGCCTATATGCACAGGCCCATTATGCTGAAGGGTAAAAGTTGAAAAGATTGGCTTTTTAAACACTGGCTCCAAAAGTGTGTTCACTTTTAAAACTTACAATCCTGCCTGCTGCATGTTTAGTGAGATGCGATGAAGAGTGAATCTAAGCTCCTTCATTCTCCTAAACACAGCTGGTGTGTAGAATCTCTATTACTGGTCATTCAGCATGCCTTTGCATGCATGATCCAGCTAGAGATGCACAGGTGGAAGCACATGCTGCAGTTAGTGCACATGGAGCCCCACAGCAGGGCAAATCCCCCCCCCCACCACTGCAGCTGTTTTACCTTGAGTAAACAGTTGGGGGAAGGCTGAAGCCCCATAGCATGCTCCCAAGCCTAACCAGAGCACTTGGGAACATCTGTTTATTTATTTAATTCATTTATACCACACCGTTGTCCCCTAATGCGAACCCAAGGAGGCTTAAATCATTCTCCTCTCCTCCATTTTATTCTCACAACAACCCTGTGTGGTAGCTTAGGCTGAGAGTTTTAATGTCACGAGTGAGGATTCTTAGCCACTGCACCACACTGGCTCTCACTCTCTGTTGCCCATTGTTCCCAAGTAGCCTGACTTGGTATAAAAAGGAGCTTCATATGCATGCAGCATAGCATTGTTCTCTGGGTTTCTGCTCAATAAAGCAGTCCCCAGGCTGCTGCTCTTTGAGGGAAAACGCATAAGAAAAGAAACGCATTCTGATGTGGTTCTCATCTCCCTGCTATCGCAGATGTTAACTTTAAAAGGGAGGACTGGCGCCAGACCCCTCCTCTCTTCCTCTGCCCTTCTGTAACCCAACTGAAAGGTATCCTGCAGGACTTTGATAACCGCCCGTACCTCAAACCTTTCATGTAATCCTTTTTAATCAGCCGCGCGCAATTTTAGATATTTCATTCCGCCTCCCGTCTAAGGATGGTCTAATACTTTAATTAGCTATTTACACATGGTTAAAAATTACAGGCATAATTAAGGGTATTCAGATTAATTAAAAGCATTAGGCAGTATTAAATGTGAAAGAACAGATTTTAATTAAATCTTTAGAGTGTTTTCCCCCATAATCTCTTGGTGTTCACGGATAGATGAGTGCGGCATAGTCATATCTGAATCAGATATGCCACTAGAACGGGGCTATTGTTACACAAAGGCTGCCTGGCTTTTTGTTGGGTTTTTTTTTTTTTTTTACTCTTTAGTGTTGTTGATTTAAAAATTCTTTGCCTCTAAAGGTCCCCACCCACCCACCCGTCTTTGCTAGCCTTGGAACGCGAAAAACAAATAAGCGCCAACCAGGTTACAGAGCTTTGTAGTTTCATCAGCGCAGTCTGCTCATGTTTTTTTTTTGAAGGTAGAGCCTTGTTAGAATTTGAAATGAATCCACTTACCAAAGTTCTCTTCTACAAATGTTGCTGTTAAATATTCCCTGAATATCTCTGAATGCTCGACAAGTACCAAATGTACTCAAAAGATCAATCCCCTCCACCCATATAACCATAGAATCACAGAGTTGGAAGGGACCACCAGGGTCATCTAGTCCAACCCCCTGCACAATGCAGGACATTCACAACTACCTCCCCCCCCCCACACACCCCTGGTGATCAGAAGATGGCCAAGATGCCCTCCCTCTCATGATCTGCCTAAGGTCATAGAATCAGCATTGCTGACAGATGGCCATCCAGCCTCTGCTTAAAAACCTCCAAGGAAGGAGAGCTTACCACCTCCCAAGGAAGCCTGTTCCACTGAGGAACCACTCTGTTAGAAAATTATTCCTAATGTCTAGATGGAAACTCTTTTGATTTAATTTCAACCCATTGGGTTCTGGTCCGACCTTCTGGGGCAACAGAAAACAACTCGGCACCCTCCTCTATATGACAGCCCTTCAAATACTTGAAGATGGTTATCATATCACCTCTTAGTCTCCTGTACAGTGGCTGGTACCTTGCTCTGCATGCTTGCATTTTTAAAATTTAAATTATTTATACCCTGATGGGGCCCAAAGCAGCTTACAACATTGTTCTCCCTTCCTGCATTTTATCCTCACAACCACTGCCCTGTGAAATGAAGGTGAGAAAGAATGACTTGCCCAAGGTCAGCCAGCAAGCTTCTATGGCAGAGTAATAATTCGAACCTGGATCTCCCAGATCCTTGTTCATCAACACTCCAAGAACTACACTGCATTGGATCTTAGCAATGGTTGGTGTGACGGATACAGAGTTAAACACTGAGACTTAGGAACAGTCAGCCAATGCCAGCAAGCAGTGGGCAGAGTCTGGCGAGCCAACAGGGTTCTTTTTGGAGGGAGAGAAGAGTTCTTGAGTTTTTAGCTCTGAGTTCCAGAACTGTACAGGTGTGTGGAGAAACTCTGAGAACTAGGGTTGCCAACCTCTAGGTACTAGCTGGAGATCTGCTATTACAACTGATCTCCAGCCGATAGAGATCAGTTCACCTGGAGAAAATGGCCACTTTGGCAATTGGTCTCTATGGCATGGAAGTCCCTCCCCAAACCCCACCCTCCTCAGGCTCTTGTTCTGCCAAGGCAGGGGTTCTTTTGGATTTGGGGGCAATAAATACACTGGCAATGCTTTATTCACAAAACAAAGCATTCAGCAGGCACACAAAATAATATTTATACCTTACAAGAGCTTAGCTCCACTTCAGCTGCTAGGAGCTCCGAGTACAGCAGCAAGAGAGACCCCGGGTAGTCAGTCAGTTTTCACAGCATCCGGATCCTGATCTGTGTTGAAGCTCCCACTTTCAGGTTTTCCACCTTGGGTTTTTATCACTCAGGCCAGATACCTTAATAGGTTGATTCAGTGCACCTGGCTCACAACCCTTCATTCCTGATCATGCCTATAACCTAACTCTTGAGCTAACATAATGGTAAACAACTTAGAAGCCTATGACACCTGGTACACAGTTCTCCCGTCTCGTATGGAGGAAAGAAAACAAACTATGCTTAATAGATCGGCATTCTTTACAGATGGGTAAGGGGAAATGAGACATGTCATACTGAACTCCTCGCAATACAATAATCTTCTGCATGTTTCCAATACAGCTCTGCCCCCAAAAACCTCCCACCGGTGGTGAAGAGAGACCTGGCAACCCTACTGAGAACCTGTATGTTCATATACTACCTAGTGTGTACAAACCAAACCTGAGTGGTGAAAAGGGGAAGATTGTGGTAGAGAGAGATAACCCTTTCTTCAGTCACTAAGTGGGAGGTGGCTCCTGAAATAGGGAGACTCCTGATTCAGTGTTTTTGGGGAGAAAGATTTGTTTTCTACCGGAGGTGGGCAAATGTAAGAAGTTGGAAAAGTTGTGGATGAACCTCCCCTCACTGGTATTTTGTGTGCTAGGGTAGTCTGAGTCCACACTGAGTATATGAAATATATGAATATATTGAACAACATCTGAGTAACCTGAAGAAACTGAACTGAGAACTAAGTACTGTACTTGTAACCATCTAAGATTTGAACTGCTCGTAACCAACTAAGCTTTGTGCCTCTCTTGAAGAAAAACCATCAATCTAACAACCTTTTCTGTAAATAATAAACTTCAATTTATATTTCTACTTTTAAAATCAGCTTCAGACTCTAAGCTTTTTTATTTCACCTGGGGGGAGGAAAGGAAAGCTTTCTCCTCACCCAAACAAGGGTGACAGTGGGGTATAAAGAATATTAAAACCCTCTCTCAGCTACTGGTAACAGAAAAATTTGGGAGGGTTCAAAGGGGGAACAAGAAGCACCCCACCTCATAGTTGGCAAGTACATGGTTTCCTTGTGTGGTCAAGGAGAAACAAACCAATGTCCTTGACTGTTCCCATTTGACCCAAATCCACATTAATGCAGCCTGAGTGTAAGGAAGAAACATTCCCTTTGGTATTGTCGAAGGCTTTCACGGTCAGAGTTCATTGGTGTTCCCTTTGGTGTTTCACATGACAGTCATACAGGAATTGATGACTTGGGATCTACGCCCAGCTTAAATGAATGCCCCCCATCCTCATCCCCCACATATAGCTATCAGGGATTAGTTGATGAAGTGGACAAAATTTGGAAGGAATACTGAGACTATGGATGAACAGAAAACAGAAACAAAATTCATTTAGCGGCTGAGGAATCCGGCACCACACAATATTTGGCGTCAATCAGTATTTGCTGCCCAATTAGTGACTTGATATCTAAGAAGTCGATATTCGATGAATGGTATACAGTACAGTATTTATCAGCTGACAGGTAATATATGTGTGGTTTTCAGTTCGTCCACATTCAGCAAATGCTTTTCCAGTTTGAAAGCCAACAAGGAACTTCTGTATCTGCTAGAGAATCCTAGTGCAGTGAAGATGGTTCTGAAGAAGCATGCTCATGTTCTAAGGTGCGCACTCAGTTCACATGGGGCAGCGTAAGGCTCACCACTGACCACTGTGAACCAGGATTGTGCTTAGAATACATTCGGCACTTATGTGCAATGCAGATAAAAGACCAGCAGTGCCTTCCTAAGCAGAGTTACATCCTTCTCATTGACTTTACTGGACTTTGAAGGTTGTAACTCTCCTTACCATTGCACTGAAGAATTGTCCTGCAAGCTTTCCTTCCAGTTATTCTTCTGGTTAAGGAACTCTTAAAGAAACCAAGGTTCCCCAGAAAATAATCTGAAATTGATCGGTATATCATATTTGACAGTATTTATTGTCATGCAATGATGTTTAACATTAAATATTATATATGATGGAAAACATGTACTGTATTTGGCATTTGACAGCATATGAAATTTCTTATTTGAAGTGTGCCAAAATCAAACCAGTCCAGAGACACTAACAGACTCAAACCCTTTGTTTTATATCCAAGTAAATATTTCATAACTAAAATATGATTTCAAATTCACCTGTGACATTTCTCATTTTTAAAAAATTGAACAGTGAAACAGAAACATGCGAGGGATTTTGAATGATAAGAACAGACAATCACTTCTCTTCAGGGACAAAAGTGCTCACCTGCACTGTCTGTAACTTAGCATATACCTACAGTGACTTTTGTGCGCTGAATGGATGTGCGGCCGGCAATCTCATGTTTAGGAAGAACCAGCTGACAACATCCATGCCCTGGAGGCAACTCGCATTTGAAGCATGGTGCTGGATTTCTCCATAACAGTACTGGTGCGTACATGGAGCGTCCCCACACACAAGGACTTCCCCACTGATTTCAGCACGGGGCGGGGGGGAAAGGGCAATTCATTGTGGCATTTTCAGTAGGGAAGCCTGTTTGTTCGTAGGATCTGTGTCTAAAACCAGGGCCACATTTAAGGACAACCACACTAACCGTTGTTTAAAACCTGATTTCAAGCAATGTCTGAACTCAGTCAGTAGGGTTGCCAGGTCCCTCTTTGCCACTGGTGGGAGGTTTTTGGGGTGGAGTCTGAGGAGGGGAGGGACTTCAATGCCATAGAGTCCAATTTCCAAAGCGGCCATTTTCTCCAGGTGAACTGATCTCTGTCAGCTGGAGATCAGTTGTAATAGTGGGAGATCTCCAGCTAGTACCTGGAGGTTATGCTAAAGAAAAGACAGCACGTAGCTCTGTATGCAAATGTATTAGAACAGTGTATTACAATAAAGTAAAGACTAGTGAAGTGCAAACAGAAACTTAACCACAACTAAACATTAATATATTATTGTAACTAAACATTAATATATACACACAATATTGGTAACTCTTCTTAGTGAGTCCAAACAAAGACTTTTAAAGGCTACACATAAGAAGGTCTTAAAAAATGTCTGAAAAGACTGAGTTGCATCGTGGCACTTTCAAAAGGAAAAAAAAATCCTGGTTTTTTTGATAAGATGTTTCATGTTATAGATGAGATGGAAACGTCATCCGGAATTTGTAAACGTTTTTTGCGGAGTTCCGCTTCTTCAGCCTGACAATAAATGAATATAAGCTTCTATTTACAGAGTGTTGTTTAACAATATTGGTTATACAAATAAGAGGTGCATGCTACAGCGTCATAGTTAACTTGCAGGCATGTAATTGACATAGGCTATCCAATGATACCTGCAATAATGAAGTTCATAGGCACAGCAAGTTGGGCTGCTTCTTTTCCTTCCAAGGTTTTCTTAGTAACTGTTAATATATGGTTCAGTACAAATACTATCTGATTAGCAAGCTCACAGGTGATTTGTTTTACTGGGCTCAAAGTTTGAGCTAGTAGGTAGGGGAAAGGTCCTAACAGATACCTAAAAATTAAGTAAAGGGTTCTGTTTGATAAATAAAAAAGAAAGGAAAAAGGTCTTGGCTGCTAGATAATTCTAATCTAACATGATAAATCTAATTCAATATTCAAACCATATGGTGTTACATGGAGCTGAAGATGTATAAATTTACATTCTTGACTCAGTAAGGTTTGTTGAATGTTGGAAGCATTAAAAGGATGATTTTTGTAGACCCAGATGACAAAAAAGGTAGGTCATTTTCATTATGTTTTTTTTCAATAAAATATGACACCAGGGGGGCATCAAGCACTTTATTGCGAATTTGAGAGTGATGCTCACCAATTCGAAGTCTTACTGGTCTCGTGGTGCTGCCCACGTATAATTTCGAACATGCACATGTAATAATGTAAATAACATTACTAGTTCCACACTTGGAAAAATGTTTTAGCTTAAACTTAAATGTAGAAGTAGCAGAACTGAATTCCTTAACAGGCAGGCTTAAGGAACAGACTCTACATGTTCCACATCGATGGTGTCCTACAACTGAGGGGTTAGAGGCAGGTGGAAGGATGTCTGAGCAAACTAATCAATCCCTGAAAGAACAGGATCTTCTTAAACCAAAAAACAGGGGTTTGAGAACAACCCGGTAGTGTGGAAATAATATGCCAATGTTTTTTAACAATATTTTGTATGGCTGTAGAATATTGGCTATAGGCTAATGAACAAAAGATTTTGTCATTAGTGTTCTGCTTTTTTTGATGTTGTAATAAACTACCACGATCTGTTAGGTCAGCTCTAATTTTAGCCTGTGTTACTACTTCCTGCGGGTAATTTTTCTTTGATGGAGTTCTCAAGATTTTTAGCTGCTCTGTTGTAATCCTGGGGAAGGGTGGCATTGTGTTTTAGGCGAATAAACTGACTATCGGGTAAGTTCATTTTAAATGTTGTGGGTGATAAGATGAAAAATGTAGCCCGGAGTCTCTGGCCATAGGTTTTTGATAAGGTTTTACTGCAAGTAGAGAATTAGTGGTAACAAATATCTCCAGGTCGAGAAAGGAGACCTGTGCTGCATGACAATTACCTGTAAACTTCAAATGGGGGTCTAGAATATTTATCCATGTGGAAAATGAAGCAAAGGATGCTTCTGAATCAAATATGTACAACAAGTCATCCACAAAATGTTTATACAAAATCATACTGTTTTTAAAAGGGTTATTGTGGAAAATGAACTGTTTTTCAAAGTTGACCATATAGATGTTTGCTATGGCAGGGGCCAAGACGCAACTCAGACTTTTCAGACATTTTTTAAGACCTTCTTATGTGTAACCTTTAAAAGTCTTTGTTTAAACTAAGAAGAGTTACCAATATTGTGTGTATATAGAATTAATGTTTAGTTGTGGTTAAGTTTCTGTTTGCACTTCACTATTGTCTTCACTTTATTGTAATACACTGTTTTGATACATTTGCATACAGAGCTATGTGCTGTCTTTTCTTTAGCATTACTTACCATACAGTAAAGGTGATTATTGTATTTGACCAGTACCTGGAGGTTGGCAACCCTATTCTGGCACCTGGTGTTAAATTTTATGGTACACATAGCATGATCCGATGAAGAGACATTTATGTCATATCCGGCCCTCGTAACAAATGAGTTTGACACCCCTGGTCTAACCCAAGGGTTTCCAAGCTTCTGATTGGCCATTTGATATCTGACACCTGTGCAGATGTTTTAAAATGTTGCCTTGGCAGCAGCTGCCACCAAGGCATAAGGATCTTCACTATGCGACTGAAGATAAGCTGCAGCAGCCATTTTGTACGGGCAGAAAGGCGGGATATAAATTTGTAAGCTAGGACTCCTGGACTTACTGGGAGCTCCCGATGTGTTGACCCGGGTTGTGGGGCAGAGGTAGAGGGAGTCCTCGCGGGCACGGCATTATGGCAGCCGCCGGGCATGGGCGCAGCTGGCTTTCGCGCCAGGCTTTACTTGCTCCCCAGCTTCGTTGTGTTAATCAGTCCGGGGAGCCAATAAATTCCCGGTCATAAGTTCAAACAAACCAATCGAAAGTTGGCTCAAGGGGTGGGCAGGCCAGGTGTGTGGACGCTGGAAGGAGGTTTTTCCTTCAAGTCCACTTGCCTGATATAAAGGGAGGGCAGCCCCGGATGGAGGCTCACTTCACCTCCAACTTCGTCCCACCCTCCCTCCGTGTTACAAGTTCCTGACTGTTTTATTATTCAATTTGTCACAACGTAGGTGAGTTAGCATGGGGCTGGAGTCAGTTTTTTGGAGGGAAGCGGCCTGCGTGCCCTTTCCCTCTGCAGTGGGGAATCCTACTAAGGGATTTTGGGAGAGGCTTTATGGATGGACATGGACATGCCCAGATCGTGGGCCGTCCGGCTAGCCTTCTCCCGAGTGGCAGGGGAACACCAAGTGGCTCACACCCAGGTGCATTTCCCAGCGCTGCCACCCTTGCTACTCCCAGCAGGCTTGCTGGGGGTAGGGCGTGCACATCTGACCGCATTGGGGTTGGCTGATGTCTCTGATCCAGCCCCCATGCTGCGCCAATGCAGGCTCAGCTATAGCCAATAAACTAGTTGTGGCCACTGGCCATTCATTCAAAAAAGGTTTGATGTGTTTATTGTTAATATTAATGTTAATAGATAGATGAAAAGGGTCCAGTGCCTCCTCCCACAACCCATCCCTGGGCCAACAAATAAATACATTTTGTGGCAGTCATTTTGTGGCTGCGCCTACCATGACGTGTCAGAATTCCAAAGGTCCCTGAAAGCTCAAAAATGTGGGAATCCCTGATCTAACCATTAATGACACCAGTTATCTAATGAGCTCATTTATAGTGCAATCCCAAACAGACCGACACTTTCCCAACTTCATCAAAGTCAGTGGGCTCAGAAGGGTGTAACTCTGCAGAGGATGGCACAATTAAAGATGGAACTCGGCCGCCTGAGGGTTAACATTCCCTTTTGAAATGTTCCTGGCAAGAGCACACATAATTTATTTTCAGATCAATTCTTGTTTTATTGCTCAAGATGGCCGAATCAATTCCTAATGTATTTTTAAACATGTTCATCATTATCGATTACGTGCTGATTTATGCTCACAGCATAATGTTTTTCCTAATTATGGAAATAGGTAAAAATAGTCGGTGTAGTTATAATATAGTCCATATTTCAATAAGGTGGTAAAACAAGTGATTATTTCCAAATTCGCAAATCAAGCCTGACATTTCAAAATGCTCTGATTAACATTAATAGTCACCCAATTGGAGAAAGATAAAGAAAGTTCACTGGTGCTCATTAACCTGATCTATAAACCTAGATATACATATCCCTTTTGCTTACAGTAATGCCAGGGTACAAAAACATCAGTGGCACTAACTCTTGTCAATAGTATTCACAAGACCAGTTACTGTCAATTACCACAGCCATAATTTGCAAGGGTGATACTACTTCAATAATGGAAGAATTATATATATTATTCATTAAACAATGTTTCATTCTACAAGCACAGATACATATGCCTCATTGATCCTGCAAATTCCCTTCTCATGGTCTTAGCAGCATTGAAGTAAGAATGGGAAAAAGGGATAGTATGGACCAACTTATCATCTTAGGTTTGGTCTTGGGTTATTCTATATTAGAATAAAATAGTATATTATTCCACTTATGTTTCACCTATACTGGCTTCCAGTTGGCTCCCAAGCCCAATACAAGGTGCTGGTATTGACATTTATAGCCCTCTATGGCTTGTGGCCAGCATAACTGAAAGAATACCTACTCCACAAAGAGCCTATTCTACCATTCCGGTCATCTTTACAGGTCAGCTTAACATCTGTTCCAATTAAATTGGAACAGAGTCAGCGGGGTGTAGTGGTTAAGAGCAGTGGTTTGGAGCGGTAGACTCTGATCTGGAGAACCAGGCTTGATTCCCCACTCCTCCACATGAAGCCAGTTGGGTGACCTTGGGCTAGTCACACTTGCTCAGCCCCACCTACCTCACAGGGTGTCTGTTGTGGGGAGGGGAAGGTGATTGTAAGCCGGTTTGATTCTTCCCTAAGTAGTAGAGAAAGTTGACATATAAAAACCAACTCATCTTCTTCTTCTAAATTGATGCAAAGCATTGTTAAAGATACAGTTGTCCAGCCCTGCTGAATGAAAACCAACATGGCTTCTGCCAAGGTAAGTCCTGTTCCACCAACCTTTGAGAGTTCTTGGAAAGTGCCAAGAAACATGGGGACAGGAATGAACCGGTAGACATTGTTTGTTTGAATTTCCAGAAGACTTTTTTGTTTTGTTTGGCATTCTCTCCCTAACTCTCATTGACCCTCCTCCCTGTTTGTGTGTCCCTGTATGATTTAATTTGTCATGTTTGGACGGTGCTGTGTTTTGGTGGTGATGGAAAGAGCCATTAAGTCACAGCCGACTTATGGCAACCTTGTAGGGATTTCAAGGCTTAACTATTTGAATAACTGTCTCAGGCAAAGAGGGGTTGAGAAGGTTTTTTAAACAGACCGCCTCGGCAAACCTCTCTGCAGGGCAGCTGAGGACCGAAAGAGCAGCTGTGATAGGAAATACCCCAGGTTCACAGAGACTTGCCTTGCAGATTTTTTAAAAATCAGCCTAGAAGGGCCTCCCATTCCTATTAGATATGATATTGCTGCATTTTAACTGCTGCTTTGATTTTTAGTCGTTGTTTTACGTTATTTTTAGTGCACCTTGTGTTTGCCTTTTTAACATTGTTAGCGGCTTTGAATATCAAAACAAAAGCCTAATATAAATGTTTTCAATCAATACATTAAATAAACATAGTCAAACACTAGGGGGATGAAACAAGCTTGGTGTTCAAGATCTGAAACCTGCTTCCCACTAGCTTGAAATCTGCAGAGGATTCAACTAAAAACCCAAAATGTCGTGTTGAAACAGTTAGGACTGAAAAAGCGAGTGGGGCTTTGAAGCTGCGGGTTAGAATTTTTAAATCTCAACACTTGAACCAGCCCAAAATGCAGAGGACTGGCAAAAAAAATGACAACTTAAAAAGAAAGAAAAGGCGAGGAGGCAGCTGTTGTGAATTATTGGAAAGGAAAAATCACTGATGATGAAAAATGGAGGGGACAGATGGCTCCTCAAGCAAGTTTAAAAAATAGCATGCATGTCATCAGCTTCCATATTGTTTTACATTCTGCAAGTTGGGTATGGTAAAGTTGGTCAGTTGATGGGTACAAAGGTAATCTGATAGAAAAAAAAACTAATCCTTTGATTAATGATGGTTTTTCAGACCTGTTTTTTAAAAGATATATGCTCTATACTATTCCTGTGATCATTATACTACGTGATTTTTTAAAAAAAATCCACAGATTTGTATACACAACAAGTGATGAATGGCCATTACGAGGAAGGAACCTGACTCAAGGGTATGCTGCATGCTTTGCAGACGATCCAAAGTTCAATCCCCAGAAGCTCCAGTTTAGGGAATTTCTCATCCCTGCACCTTTGACCCAAAAATACCCAGTTCAATTTTGCTTTTGCTTTCTATGAATCAAGCCTATGATTCTTTGTTCTCAGGTCATTTTTCTCCTCACAGACTGAGCTTTTCCCTGTGAAGTATATACATTTCCCAATATTATTTTTGTGTTACCAACCACATATTTATTTATCTCATTTATAGTCCACCTTTGTCATTGAAACTCAAGGCTGATTCCAGAATTAGAAAACAATGCAATAAAGACCAATATAATACATATGTCAAGGCTTGCCCTGGCCAAGCCTACACAGAAGACTTCTCAGAAGAAAAAGATCCCCCCAATGCTCTCCACTATGCCTAAGCATCATGAACTCAAGATGCTCTAGGGGAAGACCCCTTTTGCTTCCTCTCCTACAGCAGGCTTCCATTCAACTTCCCTTGAAACCAGCAGATTAGGATCCCTAAATGGACCTGTAGACCTCCTGTACCTTCAACATCTCCATGACCAGACAAGGTAAAAGGTCAAAACCGAAGCCTGGACCTGGCAGCTCAAGGCCTCCCACACTCCAACCTCTGTCAGGAGGAAGATGCAACTCTTTGAATCTTTGCAAGATCAAGGACCCAACTCTAGATCTTGGCTAGATTAGGGACATAGCCCTGGCTACTGGAAAGAGTAGGGCCCTTGGTCCCTTATACAATCCTGCAGTTGTGTCCTAACCTTCGTGGGTACAACATCTCTTCTCAACCAGGTTGTGCGGCAATCTGAATAGTAGCTCACTGCTACACTCCAGATCTCCAGGCCCTGCCTGGCTCTTCTGGAGATCCATCCCAGCTCCTGCCTTTGCCACTGGATCCTGCCCTGCTTGTTCTTCCCTGCCTGCTTACCTGGGACTCTTGAGTCTTTGTGCACAACTTGCCAGGTAGAGAAGAGTACAGCATAAACCAAACAGTGCAATAAAAGTGAATTACAAAATAGAGAACACAGATAAAAGCAGTATAGAACATCTAGTAAACAATGCAAAAGGAGGGGGGGAACAGTGTAAATTTTCAAGATGTAAAAACTACAACCATATTCCTTTTAGCCCTCTTGAACAATTCGGTTTTACTGAACTTTTCCCCTTTTTAGGTAAAAGGTAAAGGTCCCCTGTGCAAGCACCGGGTCATTCCTGACCCATGGGGTGACGTCACATCCCGACATTTTCTAGGCAGACTTTGTTTTATGGGGTGGTTTGCCAGTGCCTTCCCCAGTCATCTTCCCTTTACCACCAGAAAGCTGGGTACTCATTTTACTGACCTCGGAAGGATGGAAGGCTGAGTCAACCTTGAGCCGGCTACCTGAAATCAACTTCCGTTGGGATTGAACTCAGGTCCTGAGCAGAGCTTGGACTGCAGTACTGCAGCTAACCACTCTGCGCCACGAGGCTCTTTGTACTACCACCCTATTCCCTTTATAAAAATGCTCTCATGAATGTCCTTCGTTTTTGATCATCATAGCAGAATGGCAGTGGGAGATTGCACCCAAACCTTGAAATGATGTCACTTCTGGGTGACACTCTAGCAATCTCCCAAATTTATATATTAAAGACCTTATAGATGGAGGGAGGGTTTCTAGACCATTGACTTTCACTTCTGGGTTTGGATACAATCCCTCCTTTCACCCACTGCAACAATTAGCATCAGTGGGCAAGTGAGTGGACTACTAGGCAAATGCTTGGTGACAACTCTATCCTTTTACACATATTGCAGAATGCTAAAAATCCTTCCTGACCTTATCTCATACACATTATATGAATGAATGAATGAATGAATGAATGAATGAATTTTTTAAATTTGCATTTAGCCATAGGCCATTACAAACATGTCAAGGATACCACAGATACATAATAAAGGAAATATAAAGTTAATAAAATTCTGGATGGATAATAAATATAAGAAAATTATTCTAAAATATACATAATAAAACTATGCTAAACTCGATTCGTTCAGATAAATAATAACTAAAAATTGTGGTGGTGTCCCAATTGGCCAATGGGACCTAGCAACCATTAAAATCAACCCAAAGGTTCAGCTCTCTTAGCAACCATATTGGACCTTATTTTCTTTGCCGCCAGAGCAATACACATTATGTGGACTTACGTATAATTGTGAACAGAAAATGGTACAACATTAGTACATAACACAAATCTATCTGCAAAAACAAATATGAAAGTTAAAAGAAACCAAATAGGAAACATTTGTTTACACCTACTGCACTTATAGGATCTCAGCTAGCAGGTGACAGAAAGGTCTCTCCCAGTCTGAGACCTATAAATAATGTTGCCCATTATGGTATACAATCCTGAGCTTTATACAGCAATGGTTTGATATGGCATAAAGCACTTTCATAGGGGTATTTTTCATGGAGATTTGCTGCTGTTTCGAAGCTGTTTTGCTTCGGAGGCAAATTTTGGTTATTCACTGCAGAGCCGTGTTTTCCCCCACTGAGCAAAATAAGCCGGTTTAAAAGAGAGGCAATCCAAACCACTTCTGAGCCGTACTTTCCAGTAAAAGAGCATTTTGTTGCTCAGATGCCCATGAAGAAATGTTTGCTTCGCTCCCCGGGACGTCTCCTTTCTCCTCCCCCAAGAACGGTGATTGGCTGGGGGAGTTGCCACTCTAACAGCATCGCACCGGCAGGAGGGAGACCCAAAGCAGACTGGTTGCCCCTCTTGAGAAGGGTGATGGGGTTTTTGGCTTGGATCTGCCGCTCTCAGGATACCCCCCCCCCCAACACACACACACACAGGATCGCACCGGCAGGAGGGAGACCCAAAGCAGACTGGCTGCCCCTCTTCAGAAGGGTGACGGGAGTTTTGGCTTGGATTTGCTGCTCTCGGGAAGCCCCCCCCCAAACACACACACACAGGATCATGGGAAGAGTGGGCAGGATTAGGCGGATTTGGAGCGGTGAGTCATGAGCGGCAGCAGACGTAAGCAGCGCAGAGAAGTGCGCTGTTTCTCCCGTGAAAAATTGGGATGGGGGGAGAATCTGCACTGCCATGAAAAAGCTATTTAAATCAGTTTATTATTTGCTCCGATTCGAAACCGAAGCAAAATCCACCGTGAAGAATACCCCATATTGTTTCACAACCACAGAAAAAGAGTTTGAAATAAATCTGCATTGGTCTCTGGTTAAAGACTGCTTGCTTGCTATGTTTCTCTACCAGCGTGGTGTAGTGGTTAAGAGTGGTGGACTCTGATCTGGAGAACCAGGTTTGATTCCCCACTCCTCCATGTGAGTGGCGGAGGCTAATCTGGTGAACTGGATTTATTTCCTCCACATGAAGCCATCTCGGTGACCTTGGGCTAGTCACAGCTGTCTTAGAGCTCTCTCAGCTCCACCTACCTACCTCACAGGGTGTCTGGTGCGGGGAGGGGAAGGTGATTATAAGCTGGTTTGATTCTTCTTTAAGAGGCAGAGAAAGTGGGCATATAAAAAACCAACTCTTCTATCAAATGCTTGTTTGTCAGCTATTAATTATCACAGTTTTATTCCCCACCTTTCCTCAACAGGCTCATATATGCTTCTCCCCTCATCCATGTTGTTCTCACAATGACCCTGCAAGGCAGGTTAGGTGGCAAGATTGTGACTGGCCCAAAATCCCCCAGTGAGCTTTATGGCAGAGTGGCAATTTGACCCCAGGCCTCCAGCAGTCCGGGTCCTCTGCAAACCAACCATTGACACCACGAGGACTGCCTGCTAAAACTCTCTGAAAATTAATTTTCATAAGGATGTATTTGGTTTTTGAGGTACAATAGACTGACTCCAAAAAGCCAAGATCAAGAAGCCAAGCACATCTGTTTGTTTTTGGCTGCGTTGTGCTGGGTAACAAAAAAGAATCAGCAAGATTTCAAGCCAGCCTGTTTCCCAATTTAACAAGCCAGTGAATCTCGGGGCCGTGAAAGATGCTACGGATAGACACGAGCTCAACATGATTACTGTTGCAAGTTACATATGCAATGGAAAACAGCAACAACAGATGACCTTTCCTTTTTAGGGCAAACATCATGATGCACATAAAAATGTATGTAATGAAGCCTTGACAATTGTTTAGAAAATAAAAAGGGGCCTTGGGAGGCTGGAAGGATAAATGGAGGACGGTTAATCCTGTCTGCAGCGCCAGCTTTCTGCTGAAGATCTCCCAGGTGCTTTCCCACCTGCACAGTTCCAGAAGTGTAACTGCCCTTGTAAACACATACAGGGAGCCAGGAAAGGTGAGTCAGCATGGTGTAATGGTTAAGAGAGGCATTTTCTAATCTGGACAACTGTGTTTGATTCCCTGCTTAGGGGTGCGCACCAATTTGGGAGGGGGGTATTTTTTGAATTTGATTTTATTGGACCTGTACATTTCCAGAAAATCAAAACAACAACTACAACACTGAATATCCATACCAGTAAATGGGGCTTTAAAGCTTTTTTCGGGATATCTGAAAATTTTGACTCCATTAAAGTCTATGGGGAACTTTTGGGGGCTCTGGTGGGGACTGTTTTTCAAGGTAGAGGAACCAAATTTGCAACATAGCTGCAGGTGACTCTTTTTAGAAGAACCCTCAACTTTGGTGAAGTTTGGCTCAGGGGGGTCCACTTTTATGGGCTCCCAAAGGAGGTGCCCCCATCTATCCTATGGAGTTTTCAATTGTTTCCAGTGGAAGTTGGGAGCATCCCCTTTGGGGCCCCATAGAATTGGACTCCCTGACCCAAACTTCACCAAACTTGGGGGTTCTTCTAAGGAGAGTCACCTGCAGTCTTGGTACCACTTTGGAAACAAGGTCAGATAATTCTGAACTCCAAAATCCGGGGAGGATTTCAGAGGTATCTTGAGAGAACTTTCTCTGATAGTTAATATTTGACAAGTGGTACTGCAATGATATTTTGCCCTAAAAAAACCATTTAAATTATTAACAAACAATAATATAACAATAAACATGACATCAAGATTGTTTCCCCATACATTACTATGACAGCTCATTCCTGAGGTGAGAGGCCGAAAGTCTTTAGGAGGCGGGCAAGGGCCCGGGCCAGCATCCAGGCAACGTGCGCCGTCGCCCCGGTCACTTGTACCGCCGAGAGTGGCACAGGAGCCAGAGTTGGGCTGCTCATGCTGGCCAGCATTGGGCTATTGTGGCAGCGTGACCCTGGGAAGCTGACGTGGCCTGCCATTGCTGTCCTGATGGTGCACCTCCGACATCCCAGATGCGCCATTGTCCCAGGGGGTGTTCCTGGGGCAGAGCCACCTTTAGGGGGCTTCCTAAACTCCCTTCAGGCCGCAAATGCCCCCTTTGCCCTTACCTGCAGTTCTGCCACCTTTTTAGGTGGCATAGCCCTGTGGAACGCCATAGAGCAGTTCCTTGGGGCTTGCAAGTAAGGGCAAGGTTTTGGCTTTTTTTGGGGGGGGAGGTGAATCCTCCTTTGGAGGTGGCATGGCTGTGCTGCCTCCAGTCAATGGCTCAGACCCCCCCCCTCAGGAATGGGGTGCCCAATGACAATGATACAAGGTTTTAATCATCCCTAGCAACTAATATGACAATTGCCTATATTTAGCCTCAAAAATAAACTAAACTAAGTACCCTTAAGTCATGTCTAATTTCTGTTGTTGTATCTTCCAATATGTATAATGACTGTTCCAATATTTGACAAATACAGACCAAGGGTCCACACATTGAAGAGAAGGTTGCAGTTTCCAAGTCCTTATATATCTATAGGTAGAAATTCTGCCCACAGTCCATATGTTCCAGACCTTATTTAATAATGTGCCGTATTTAAATACAGTAAATCTCCCCCATCTCACTATCATGTCTTGGCACAATACGGAGCGATGATAAACTCACAGAATGACTGAAATCTGACATCTCTCAAACATCAATATTGATCAACAAGTCAACAAATGTTACTTGGAGGTGGCAGCCTCCATGGTAACAATTTATCTGTTTAATCCCTGTTACTCCTTTGGCACTCTCCATCTGATAAGATTTGACACTGCCAAGTCAGCGGCAACGCACAGTTATGTCTTCCTGGAGGCCAATCACTTTATAATGAGTTTAGTGGAAGGTACCTATGCAATACATCGTAGCTGACAGCCGCTCAAGGGAGAATCTAAGCGCTCAAAATTAGCAACCGAGGGATGTTCAGTCTCATCCTTCTGAAGAAAGAACAGATTTCTTTCTATAATACAAGCCATTTAACATACACGTAAGTCACAGGCAGGAATAAAAACAAGCCTTTGTTGCTATGGGCTTTCCCCTCTGTTTTGGTTTTACCTCCCGACGAAGCAGACAGAACAGATTAAAATACAGAGAAGTGTGCTACCTGACTTGAAGGATCGTTCCTTTTTGTGATCATTTTCGGACAGCGGAAGTTAATCTTCTCATCTGCGGGAGGCAACATGTTTTTTAAAAAAAAACAAAAACCTGACGTTAAAAGCTGCTAAAATCTCTAACAGACGGGAAGGCAGCATGGTATATAACCTGTCTCATCAGATCTCAGAAGCTAAGCAGGGTCGGTACTTGGGAGACCACCGAGGAAGACTCTGCAGAGGAAGGCAATGGCAAACCACCTCTGCTTCTCACCTGCCTTGAAAGACCCTTGCTGGGGTCGCCATAAGTCAGCTGTGACTTGATGGCAATTCACACACACACAAAATCGCTAACAGAGCAAGTCTTTCCTACCAGTCCCCTTTGTCTTCTGCAGCCCCTGTGCCACCTGAAAAGCTGCCCCTCAGGGACAGGTAACCCTTGGGAACAGCAGGGTAGCTGCCCAGGAGAATCTCACAAAGGCTTTTCCTAATCATTCATCCTGTCGCTATCCCATGGGCTCAGCTGAGTTTCTGAAGAGCCCTGTGCGAACCTCCAAAACCTAGGTGTTACGGATGTGTGGAGAAAGAAGTAGAATTGCAGCAGCAAGCTCTGCTTCCCCACATCCATTGTCATTGACGCATGGGCCTGCATCCAAATGCACACAGGGACCTGTATGCACAGTCCAGGACCCTCTGTTTTCCAGTGTGCCAGACTGCACATAGCTGGACAGGAGTGCCGTCACACCTTAGAGATCAGCAAGATTTTTGGAGTATAAGTATTTTAAAGTCAACACTCCCTTCATCAGATACAATGACAGACAAGCTCCTGTCCACAGGATACAACAAATGCACAGAGGCTGGGACAGTGTGGTCACTGTACTTATGGATTTGAAAGTCTACATAGGTTGAGGTCTTCCTTAAAGTATGAACCCCACCCCCAAAGGATATAGCCTTTCATTTTGCTGGGTGCCATTGCAAAAAAGGTTAATCAGGGACCAGAGAGTCCAGTGTTAGGTTCTATTTATGACACTTCAGAAATAAGTTATGTTATACTGTTTTTATGCCCGGCATGTTTTTAACTGGTGTGTGTTGTTTTTATAATGATAATTTGTGGGTTTTATGCTATTTTATTTTTACTTGTAGGCCACCTCAAGCAGGACGCTGGAGAGGGTGCATATGAATTGGCTAAATAATAATGAAATATACATTGCTAAGTTAATTTACTAGTTTGTACCAGACATTGTACCAGTGTTTATGTGTACCAGACCCACAGAAATGATGGCTGAGCTCTGCAAACGCCTCTTCTTCTTCTGGACAGCTCCCTGTTTCTCACCCCCCTTCCCTCTGCTACAAGTAGCCAGCTAAGCAAATCACTATGGGAGGCACTGCTACCAAAAATCCTTTGGTACAGTGGTCTTAGACCTTTCCAGACCCATAGAGCTTGAAGCATACAACACTAGAGTCACAAGACAGGAAGAGGTGAATCATGTCATTGTTGCCAAAGCTAAGACTACTGGCAGCAGACGGGGTGGGAGAGGGAGAAAACACAAGCCAAAAACGAAGAGGAAAGCAACACAGAGGGTAATGGATTTGGAAGAGAGCCTTTGACAAATGCAAGCAGGAACTCAGTAAAGCAGAGGCAGCATGATTTACGTTTCCAGGTTTCTGACTTTCACCATGTATATAATAAATTTTCCCCTGTAGGAAAAGTTCCAAGAAACAGGATAGGGACAAATTGTCTGATCTAGAGGGTGAAAATATCACAGGAGCTCAAATCTTTACTTTGCGGGAGACAGGCAAGTGGATTGCTGCCACCCCTCCGTTTCATTCAGAGAACCAACACAGTCTGTCTCTTCCCCTTCTTGTTGACCTGATGCCACGCACGATATAGCAATGACAACAGCACGGCACTTATAAGTTGCTTATACACAGATGTGTAATAATATTAGCCATGATATACACAGATGTGGGCAGGGAAATGCACCCGAAAACGTTCTGCTGTGTCCTGGCTCAAAACCAAAACAAAAATAGGACCATGACTCCAATAGACTTAGAAGGGTGTCACTCTGCTGAGAATCACATTGGTAGCTCCTTTGGATAAAATGCCAGTGTCCACACAGTGCTGGTTATTACGTTTAAAGCCTTACACGGTCTGGGACCTTCGTATCTGCGGGACCGCCTCTCCTGGTATGTTCCCCAGAGGACTCTTCGTTCAGCTAATAACCATCTTTTGGTGGTCCCCAGCCCAAGGGTTGTCTGGCTGGCCTTGACCAGGGCCAGGGCTTTCTCTGCCCTGGCCCCTGCCTGGTGGAATAACCTCTCTAATGAGACCAGAGAGTGGGATAATAAGTGGAAATAATAAATAAATAAATAAATAAATTGAGGTTCAAGGTGGGGTTTGAATGCAGATTTTGGGGACAGACATATCAATACCACAGTAACACCCTCTCCCCCTGGTTGCCACTTTGATCTTCCTTAAACAATCCTCACCAGCGTGGTGTAGTGGTTATGAGTGGTGGACTCTAATCTGATTCCCCTGTCCTATGCAAGAAGCCAGGTGAGTGACCTTGAGCTAGTCACAGTTCTTTTTGAACTCTTTCAGCCTCACCTACCTCACAAGGTGTCTGTTATGGGAAGAGGAAGGGAAAGAGATTGTAAGCTAGTTTGATTCTCCTTAAAAGGTAAAGTCGGCATAGAAAAACCAACTCGTCTTCTTTGTAATCCAAAGGCCCAGCTGCCTCCCTGGCCAAATTCCTGCTGCTGATATATTTGAAGGAATGCTCAATGTTTTGTCTTAATGTCTTGACCAATTTGCTCCTCTAATTTTCTTTTTGCTTATCTTAGCGTCAACTTGCATTTGTTTAGGCCAGGGGTGGGGAACCTTTTTCCTGCCAAGGGCCATTTGCACATTTATGACATCATTCAGGGGCCATACCAAGTGTAGATCTCCCAGTGTGGGGGGGAAGAGGCTAGGGTTGCCAGGTCTCCAGCCACCACCTGGAGGTTGGCAACCCCAGGGGAGGCCACACAGAGAAGGCCTGCACGATGCCTCCACTCCCCCTCCCAGGTGGAAGGGCAACTAGCAGTGGGCCCGAGCAAACGAGGTGCCAGGGGGGCGCAGCCCACAGTCGATCTGCAAGGGAGGAATGCAAACAGAGAAAGAGGAGAAGGGAGGGAGAAAGGGAGAGAAAGGGAGAAAGAAATGGAGACAGAGGGAGAAAGAAAGAAAGAAAAGGACGAAGGGTGACAAAGAAAAGGACGGAGGGAGACAAAGAAAGAGACAGAAAAAGAGGGAGAAAGAGAGGGAGAGAAAGGAGAAAGAGTGACAGAAAAAGAGGAAGAAAAGAGAGAAAAGCCTTCCCCCCACATACACACACCCGTGCACGCTGGCCCCGCGCAACCGGGCCCCAGCCTTCCCTGCCCACACACACGGCGGCGCACAGAGCCCCGCGTGACCGGGCCCAGTCTCCATGCCCTCTCCTCCCCAGAGTCCACAAAAGGGCCCCCCCGAAGCCCGATCGGCTCCTGCATTCATGCTCTGCCGCCGGGATCCACCAGCCTCTTTCCCCCACCCTCTCGCTGCTCAACAGCCGACAATCGGCGAGAGAGGTCCAAAGGGCACCGCAGCACCGCTGTAAGCCATGGCGCCAGGAACACTCTCTGGGAGGGCCACCCTGTGCCCCGCCTCTGCAGCAGGGCCCCGGAGCTCCCGAGGGCCACAAAAAATGTCCTCGGGGGCCGCATACGGCCCCCGGGCCTGAGGTTCCCCACCCCTGGTTTAGGCAGATCCTGAGCTCCTTTCTGTTCACCTCCTTTGGAGAAACCTACTTTTTAAAAGGAAGCCTCTTTGCCTTTTATGGATTCCTTGCCTGGAGTCATTAACCATGCAGGCATCTTTTCAGACTTGGTGGTACCTTTCCTGACTTGAGGTAACTGGGCCTCAATCGTGTGTGTGTGTGTGTGTGTGTGTGTGTGTGTGTGTGTGTGTGTGTGTGTAAAGTGCTGTCGAGTTGCAGCCAACTTTTGGCAACCCCTTATGGGGTTTTCAGGGCAAGAGGCTAGGTGGTTTGCCAGTGCCTTCATCTGCATAGCAACCCTGGTATTCCTTGGTAGTCTCCCATCTAAATATGAACCAGGGTTGACTCTGCTTATCTGTGGCTCAGTGGCAGAGCATCTGCTTGGCATGCAGAAGGTCCCAGGTTCAATCCCCGGCATCTCCAGTTAAAGGGAGCAGGCAAATAGGTAATGTGAAAGACCCCTGCCTGAGACCTTGGAGAGCCGCTGCCAGTCTGAGTAGACAATACTGACTTTGATGGACCAAGGGTCTGATTCAATATAAGGCAGCTTCATGTGTTCAAGGGGTTTTCAAGGCAAGAGACTAACAGAGATGTTTTGCCAGTGCCTTCCTCTGCATAGCGACCCTGGTATTCCTTGGTGGTCTCTCATCCAAATACGAACCAGGGCTGACCCTGCTGAGCTTCTAAGATTTGACAAGATTGAGCTATACCATGCTGCCTTCCCTCAGTCCTCAGTTAGTGTAGTTTAAATAGCGTCCAGGTACTTTGAGGGTTTTGCCTCTCTTAATTCTCCCTTTTAACTTCCTTATGACTAGTCCCATCATTTCAGCTCCCTCTTTTGAAATCAAAAGTGCTTGTTTTGAACTTTGGGGGCAACTTTCCATTAACGTGACTGCTGAATTTAATAGCATTGTGATCTGCAGCTCCTGTATGATGTAGAGATCTGGTGCTGGAATGAATACTTGATCACGACCCAAAAACCTATTCAAAATCTCTTTTTGAAGAGAATTTTAGCTTAGCCTCATTGCAGCAGCTTTAGTGCAGGCTGAACTTGGATTACCCTCAATTAGACCCTGCAAGCTTGTCGCCCTATTCAGATTCTAGAGAAAGCAAAGGAATCTTTCTATTAGTCTGCCTTTAAGGGAAAGCATTGAGCGGCCGCTTGCATAGCTGGCTTCAACAATATTCTTCGCTGTTATCCCCTAGTGGATGATTCTTGGGGTGTCCCCTTGCCTGGTCTCATTATACAAGATTGGATCTTTAAGAACGATGCTATATTGGGACAGAAATACAATCTCTTGCTCTACATTTTCTCCCTGGTTCAAATTGTTTAAAAAAGGATCATGGCAAAGCTTCTTATCTGTCCAACATTACTTTCCCCCATCTTAGAATGGTTTTAACATCTGTGCAGTTTCAATCTATGCCTTCTGCCATTTTTGGCGAGTCGCTCTACAAAAACACCAGTCACTGCTGGTCTATGTATTTGTGGAACCTTGACCCCAGAAGATCTTCCACATTATATTTGGTTTCGCCCTTTGTATACAGAGCCGAGAAATAGATATATATTGCGGATATTTTAAAGGGTATAATTTTTTCTCTTGTGGAGGAGAAACTAATTTCTTTTCTTTTTGATTTGGATCAGTATGTTTCTTATAGAGTTTCACAATTTGCCTTGACATCCACAGAAATATTGGCCAGAGTTGTGTCTAAAGACTAAACTACTTTAACTGTTTATTGTGAAGGTGTTTATGTGTTTTTAATTGGGCTTGTAAGGGCTTTAAATAGGGTCAGGTTCTTGCTTTTGCTATAGTTGTGCATGTCCCTGTGTGTCCTAATTGTAATGACCTTTGGCCTTATACAGTAAATGTTTGCTTGCTTGCATTGTGGTCACTGCAATCTATGCAACAGCATCTATGGATCTCACCAGACATCAAGTAAAGAGTTGCTACACATCTTGCTGGCTCCATGACCAACCGCTCCAATGAGCAGTCATTGACGGTGTCTGGAATCCTTGTTTCTACAGCATGACTCAAACACATATATTGTACGCTAACTCAGACAGTCTAGCTCAGTATTGTCTACTTTAATGGCAGCAGCTCTCCAAGCTTTTAGGATGGGAAAGATCTTTCTAAGTGACCATTCCCTGAGATCCTTTGATGTGCAGATACCAGAGATTCAATCTTCTACATACAAGCCAAGGGCATTAAAAAATGAAGCGTGTCTGTCCAGACTGGCAGCAGCTCTTCAGGATCTCAGGAAAAGAAAGATCTTTTTCAAGACCCGAGTTCCTTCACCTGGATGCCAGGGACTGATCCTGCTTTGTATCCAAAGCATGGGCACTACTGCTGACCCACCATCTTCCCCCCATTCTAAGCTCTTGGTAGCTCCTCTCCATAGTATGAAAATGAAGAAGAAGAGTTGGTTTTTATATGCTGGCTTACTCTACCACTTCAGGAAGAATCAAACTGACTTACAATCACCTTCCCTTCCCCTCCCCACTACAGACACCCTGTGAGGTAGGTGGGACTGAGAGAGTGTAACTAGCCCAAGGTCACCCAGCTGGCTTCCTGTGTAGGAGTGGGGAAACAAATCCAGTTCATCAGATTAGCATCCGTCGCTCATGTGTCGGAGTGGGAAATCAAACCTGGTTCTCCAGATCTGAGTCCACAGCTCCAAACCACCGCAGCAGAGTGGTTTAGGCAAGAACTGTTCCAACTTCCTTTTATGTCCTTTTCTGCAATCTCTCCTGTATGGGGTTAAAGACCCCCTGATTGCTATATTTCTCTTGCCCCATGGCCATCCTCCCCATACTCTTTGCTTTTGCAGAAGCATGTGATTACACTCATACCACAAAGAGTTTTGCTCCCTAGTCAAGTACAAGGCCGAGAAACAGAAAAATAAGACATAAAGCTACAAGGTAACAAAGGCCGACACTAGATTTCCACCTTGGCAAATGTTTTCCACAATGAAATGGATGTCTGGCTTTGTTCTGCATGCCTTTCTTCTAGGTTTTAAGCACAACTAGAACAAAACATAACAGAGAGACTTAAAACACTTGTCCTTGGTGTTTCTGTAAACTAGCACCCAGAACTAGATTGCTGTTCTGACCTAGCAGATCCTCATCTTCTCAACTTGATGAATTCTGTTTATCTGAATAGAGATGCACTGCCCTAAATGGATCCAGATTTAAAGTTAATTGTCTGGGCCACAACCTTGCTTACTGAAATGTTAAAGTGATACTACAAACTGGTGTACAGATGCACATATTTCTGAAAAACTGTTTTCACCATATTGTTACAGAGAGATCTGTAACTTAATCTGTGTTAGTTATCAAAAAGGGAACTCTGTGTAGGAGGCATGAGCACATCAGCAGCTCAACAGCTGTCTGAAAGTCAGTTGTGACAATGTGCTAAGGATGCCAACCTCCAGGTGGGGCCCGACAAGCTCCCAGAATCACAACTGATCTCCAGGCAACAGAGATCTGTTCCCCTGGAGAAAATGGCTGCTTTGGAGGGTGGACTCTATGGCATTATTTCCCTCTGAGGTCCCTCCCCTTCCCAAACACCACACATCCCAGACTCTACTGCTTACTTGAAACACTTCCTCCCTTTTAAGAAGGCTGCCTTCAGAAGACTCAGAGAAGAGTATGCAATGTTGGGGGTATGGAATGCCAATTCAAGACAGACACACACACACACACAAAAGAGAAGAAGGAAAAAGTGCTATATTCCACTCCTTCATCAATGCTTCCAAGCACATTACACAATCAGAAGAGACCAGAAACTTTTACCATTCTCTATGGTTTCTAAAAGCATTTTACCCAGATTAGCAAGTTAACTTCTTTGAATATATTTCCATGGTCATTTATGCATGGGTACTTTCAGTCACGTACACCCCCAGTCTGTCTAGGTCGTTCCATGGAGTAATGCATGAGTTTTCCATCCATTAGAAATGACCTCGCTGCCAGCCCTCGCAATGTCTGGGTCTTCCCATTCCTCTGTTAACCCGCCTCTTTCATCTTCCCTGAGCAAAGCCTGGGTGAAACCCCTATGCATAAGGCAATGTGCGGGACCCGCAAGCTTGGTTTCTTTCACACCCAATTACAATGCAGCATGTTCAGAGACAGGGATTGAAATACTTCCTGGTTCCTCGGAGCTCTTTCTGAGCAGAAGAAAATCTTTTTTTTTAAATCAAGGCTTGGATTTATTCCCCCCCCCCTTTCAGATTGCTCTGTTTTTTATGTTGTTGTTCTTAAAATACTTTTTAATGTGGCAATTAGGTTTTGGGGGAAATTTCTCTCACAGTAAGCACTACAAGTAAGCCAATTACAAAGCAGCATTTTAAGGGGTGGGGACTTGAATCTATGCACTGCTGGTGCATAGATTCCCAACAGGAAAGTGTGGGTCCAGCCAGCAACGAACCTCAGGTAAAACTCCCATCATGCATAAATGATCTATAGGTCTGCCTATATTATAGAGCCTATAATGTCAGACTAGGATCTGGGAGAAGCAGGTTTGAATCCCTGCTATGCCATGGAATCTCACTGGGTGACCTTGGGCCAGTCACACACTGTCAGCCTAACCTACCTCAAAGGGTTGTTGAGAGGATAAAATGGAGGAGAGGGGAAGAATGTAAGCTGCTTTGGGTCCCCATTGGGGAGAAAGGCAGAAAATAAATGAAGTAAATAAATAAATGTCCTTTCAACGACATTTGAAATGATTGGAAGAAGAGTCAGACTGGGCAAATGGACTGGGAAAAATTCCTGCCCCCAAAATTCCTGCCCCAAAAGATATCCATGTCCACAATCGGTTTCTGAAAAGGTAAATACTCATGTCAGTGAACATTTTCAGATTGTAAAAATCGAATGATCTAAGAGAAAATATGCAACCTTCTGGTTATTTGCTTAAATCAAACGTTGCATTAACCTTTGAAAAATCATCCCTGGCAGTTTGCAGAGCATCAACTTCAGCACACTGCTGTTTACATTTTCCATACCCGCCTTCCAGTTTTTGGCTAAACAAATTACGATATGCTGACACCAAGGTTTGCCCGAAGCCAGGTGCAAAGGCTCCTGAGGCTCCAGCTAGGCTCCCATAACAGTAAGAGAATTCTTTATCGCAGTTGCACTTCCACTTCAAACACCTACAAGAATAGACACAGCAGAACAAAAGGCTCCTTTGTTCTATCTGGGCTTTTATCCTAGCATGTGGCATGTGACCAAGTGACAAAGCCACCCTTCTGCAAAAACCAATAATTACCCGTTTAAGATACAATGTCCTTATTTTTGTTTTCAGCGGAAAAGAGATTCTCCAAAGCTGTGGTCTTCAACTCATGGGTCAGGACCCTCAGGTGGGTCTTGGATCCCCACTGGCGATGCCAGAAGTCTCTAGAGAGTCAGTGTTTTTTGCTGCCTTTTGTAAGGTCTTCATGCACAGACAGCCGGCCAGGCTTCCTAAATCTCTTTGTGTGTAGGCAAGCAAGGTCACTCAGTAATTGCAGAGGACACCTTCATGGCTCTGACCCTTGACTTGTTCTTCAGAATAAAAAAAAAGTCCAGTGCACCTTAAAGACTAACAAAAGTTGTTCCAGCATAAGCTTTTGAGAATCAAATGCATAGAGTGTACATCTATAGCAATTATTTGTCCTTACGAGCAATGGACAGGCGGGTGTGGGGAGGTGTTACAACAAATCTGACATTAAATTTCACAATATTCAGAAGCCATTAGAGGTATATTTTAATTTTCCAGCACATACTGTTGATGATCTAAAGGTTACCGTTCTCCTACAGAAAACTTCAAAGGTAGAATCCAACTTGAAAGTGTTGAATTAAGATTCACCAAGAGATTCAATATGATCCCTCCCTCTTGCTTAAACAAATAGTTAGGTTTCTTTACTCACTAGAGGCGTTAATAGCTCGGCACGACAATCCTTTATAGATGTTAATTAGTTCTGCCTATCATATTTCATACTGCATCTTCTTTGATTAGATTTTATGATTATCCTACTCTGCTCATTTAATATGGTTAGGAGTGGTCCTCACCCACTCTGTATAGATGGATTTATCTTTGATTGGGTATTGTTTCAAACTGGCCTTTCTTTGTAACATCTCCCCACACCCACCCATCAGTTGCTTTAAGTATAAATAACTGCTATGGAAGCTGTATCTGACTAAAATAGCTACCCTTCAGGAACTTCTCGCTATGGTGTGCATCCTGGCATTTGATTACTGTTTCCTTGCCCTGGCTCTCTTGCACCACTGCCCACAGGTGTTGCCTTGACATCAATGATATCATCACTCTGACATCCTTCTGCCTGTCATACTTCTCTGATGTCACATGACTTACTGCCATGTGTTTGTAAGTTGACAGGTTTCATGTTCAGTGCGCCCTAGATCTGGAAAGGTTGAAGGCTAGCAATTTAAATCTGCTCCACATGAGTCTGATGGATAACTAATACCTGCATCAGAGGGCCTGTACCATGCCTCCTCTCCCTGAGTCTTAACAAGTGAGGTGAGTAACCAGTAAAGCCAGGGCCTTTTCAATCTTGACACCTCAGTATTTCTCTACCAGTGTGGTGTAGTGGTTAAGAACAGTAGTTTGGAGTGGTGGACTCTGATCTGGAGAACTGGGTTTGATTCCCCACTCCTCCACATGAGCAGTGGAGGCTAATCTGGTGAACTGGATTTGTTTCCCCGCTCCTACACATGAAGCCAGCTGGGTGAACTTGGGCTTGACACCTCAGTAGGAAAAGCCCTTGCTATAACTGTCTGCTCAGGAAAAAGTTCCATTGGTATTAGGTTGAAACCTGCTTCCTTGGTGAACTGGTTTTATTGTAGTTTATTGGCCGTCTTCAGTTTTTAATCTGTACACCGCCTCAGGAACTCCATTGACAGTGTGGTAGATTAGCATATTAAATACATCAATGAAATATCAGGGCCATATGGCATCTTCAGGCCAGATGGCAAGTGAATGTGATAACACAGAGGCGGCCTTATCAACGACCGAAAAATCTATTGGCCACATTCCCGCTATTGGTTGCTATGAAACTCTAATCTATAAATATTACTAAAACAAACGAGGTTAACAGAAAGGGACAGAACAGTGACAATCGTCTTCTGAAGACATTAAAACGCATGACTTCCTCCATGAATAAATATATATGAAAATCTTTTATTTCCACAGGCCATGCATGCAGCTACTCCCAGCGGGGACATAATCACCAAGAAGAAACTGGATCGTGCACTCTCAGCAAAAATGGGGGAAGTTTATGTACCACAAATCAGTTAGTTACAGTGTCTCATTTCTTTTTTTCCTGGCAAGCAAAGAACAAACAGGTCAATGTGTTTTGGCACCTCAGCATCTCCCTCAGGACCAACTGCAGAGGATGCTAGCAGTGGTTGAGTCAGTTTTCGCCATACAGCATCAACATGTTCTGCCCCTTCTAAATATTGCATGCATTTCCATGTCAATAGGTCAAGAGGAGGCCGTTTTCCCCCCACCAAGAGATGCTGACTCAGCCCACTACCGGACCTCCTTAAAGCTGTTTCCACATTCTTGAAGGTTGCACAACTGGCAAACTTAATGGCAGAGGAAGAAGAAGAAGGTTGGTTTTTATATGCCGACTTTCTCTACCACTTAAGGAAGACTCAAACCGGCTCACAATCACCTTACCTTCCCCTCCCCACAACAGACACCCTGTGAGGTAGGTGGGGTTGAGAGAGGCCAAGGTCTCCCTGCTGGCTTCATGTGTAGGAGTAGGGAAACCAACCCGGTTCACCAGATTAGCATCCACGGCTCCAAACCACCGCTCTTAACCACTACACCATGCTATTACATGAGATCATATATGCATAGGGTATGATTCTGCAGTGGCACTCTCTTTCCTTATTTCAGAGCCTCAGCAGTGATCAGGATTTCTTCTCCAATCTTAGCTGCTGACATATAGCTAATGTTTATCTCAGGGGACACCCAATGAAATTGTTAGGAAACAGGTTTAGGGCAGACAAAAAGAAATACTTTATTCATCCCTGCCTCCTGTTTCTTGCTGCTGCCAGGGGTGGCAGTGGGAGAAAAAGAAATTTTAAAAAATCATTAGGCCAATGGTGTGATGTCACTTTGGGGGAAAACCCAGAAATTATGTCACACCTAGGAATCACCAGAAACTCTATGGTAAAACCAGAGAGCGTCTGGTGATTCCTGGAGAGGCATGATGTCACTTCTGGCCTTTCCCAGAGATTGGGGTTGCCAACTTCCAAGTACTAGCTGGAGATCTCCTGCTATTACAACTGATCCCCAACCAATAGAGATCAGTTCACCAGGAGAAAATGGCCACTTTGGCAATTGGTCTCTATGGCATGGAAATCCCTCCTCTCCCCAAACCCCGCCCTCTTCAGGCTCCACCCAAAAAACCTCCCGCCGGTGGCAAAGAGGGACCTGCCAACCCTACCAGAGATTCATCAATGGATACTAGCCACGGTGACTGAAGGGAGCCTCCATCTACAGAGGCAGCAGATGCTGGATAACAGTGCTGGGCAGGTTAAAAAACATGGTTTGGCCCCATCTGCGGGCACACGTTAACATGTTCCATGGTATTCACATGCAAATGTATGTGCCCACAAGAAAAAAGCAATCTTGCCTCATATTGTCATGGGTTACAATGTTTTAGTGGGGAATTTGTTTAACGTTGGCTAACGTAGATAATGTATCATCCCCAACAAAACTGATTGTGTATGGACCCTGCAATTTCCTTGCCATTATTACTGAGGCCTGGACATATCTCCTAACCTACCACAACCCGAGGCCTACAATTTGATGGTATTTCTTCCTAAGTGAGAGCCCCTCCTATGGATCAGTTATCCTTTTCTGATGAAAAGCCAACAGGGGACTCTGAGACGAGCTAAGCATAGCTTATCTTTCACGGCGCAGCAAAGACAGCTACTTCAGACTCCTGCTGCTGCTAAGTCAGCTGATCAGCTTAACTGCTTATATAACAGGAAACGGACAAGATTTTATTTTCACGGCAAATGATACTATAATAGGATAGGATTTAGCCTTTCAAAACAGGAGGTCTCCCTTAATGGAAACACGGATGCTACGAGACTGGATTTTGTTGTTTCTGTGAAGCATTTCACGTTACGAAACCACCTCTGTGACTGGATCACCACATTACTGGTCATTGAGCTATTGCAATCATTCCCTGCCCTGTCCTGTTTCTCTAGACCTTTTATATAAGGCCAAATCAGACAGGATATGGGATTTCCAGCTCACCAGTTAAGATCTGCTTCACAAGCAGCTAGAATTCAGTGGTTCCCAAACTTTTCAGGCCACCGCCTCCTTGGTTCCACAAACTCGACCCCAGTGCCCCCTACCCTATCCAACAACACAGTTGAAGGGGCCCACCTCTACCACCCCCTGCTTCCGCCTTGCCTATTAGTGCCCCCTAGGTAATCCCACCGCCCCCCAGGGGGTGGTACTGCCCACTTTGGGAACCACTGAGCTAGATCATGGTTTGAGCTTCCAAATACACGGCAGATAAAACACAGTTAGAAGGGCAGATGCAACCAAATTTCAAAAACTGTCTGATGTTGCTCATATTGAAGGATGCTGAAGGACCATCTACTCCCATATGAACCTACCCCTACCTGACCACTGTGGTCATCTTTGGAGGTTCTGCTTCGGGTGCTCCTGCCATCTCAGGATAGCTGGGCGGCTATCTAAGAAAAGGCCTTCTCAGTCATGGAGCCAAAACTATGGAACACCCTCCTCGGGTAGATTGGTCTGTCTTGCTCTATCATTGTCCTCAACCAGCAGATGAAGTCTTTTTAAATTTTGTTTGGCATTCTCTTCTTGCCCTGACCTGGGTGGCCCACACTAGCCCAATCTCATTAGATCTCAGATGCTACACAGTGTTTGCCCTGGTTAGTACTTGAATAGAAGACCACCAAGGAAGTCCATTGTTGCCAGCTCTGGGCTGGGAAATACCTGGAGATTTTGGGGTTGGAGCTTGGGGAGGCCAGAGTCTGGGGAGGAGAGGGGCCTCAGCAGGGTACAATGCCATAGAGTCCACCTTCCAAAAGAGCTATTTTCTCCAGGGGATCTGATTTCTATTTTCTGGAGATCAGCTGAAATAGCAGGAGATTCCCAGGTGCCACCTGGAGGTTGGCAACCCTATGCTACACAGAGTCAGGCTATGGCAAACCATCTCTGTCTATCTCTTGGCTTGAAAACCCTACAAGGTTGTCATAAGCCAGCTGCAACTTGACAGAATTTTCCATCACTACCCTATCTCTTATTAGCCCTCCTCCCTGTTTGTGTGTTTTATGTGTTCTTTTTTGTGATTTTGTTTTAAAAATATTTTTTAAATATATTTGTATTTTAAATACTTTTTAATGGTCTCAAATGTTTTGTTTTAATGTTTCGGTGTTCACTGCCTAGGGGACCATGAACTGAATGGAAAGGGGAATCAAACTGTTTTAAACAAATAAATGCGTTTTGACTTGATTTGGTTTCTCACATATGAGAAGTGTACTCTTGATTTTCACATCAGAGAGTCACTGTTGAATCCCTGGCGGAGCAGGTCATGGAGGCAGAGCAATGGTCACAACTATGGTTTGCCAGTTAAGAAGTCATGCTACAGTTAGTGCGTACCCTGGTTTGTAAATCCACTTCAGACCATAGTTTTGGTCAGTTGCAAACAAGGGTTCATCAATGCAGACATCACACCAAACTATAATAAAGGATCCTGAACCACATTTTGGCTGAACAGTCAAACCAAGCCTCAATCTGCAACTCCTCCCTTCTTCACTAGTTTGAGCTGCATGTAAACAAAGCAATAGCCCTTTTCTGATGAGATCAGGCTAACCTGAGTCATCCAGGTAGGGTTTCCAGCCTTCAGGTACTAGCTGGAGATCTCCTGCTATTACAACTGATCTCCAGCCGATAGAGATCAGTTCACCTGGAGAAAATGGCCACTTGGGCAATTGGACTCTATGGCATTGAAGTCCCTCCCCTCCCCAAAGCTCGCCCTCCTATTTGAACAGTTCCCCCCCGACACACTGCTTAACCTTTGAGCATGGTTGGGAAGACCATTTTCTCCACCAAATGTCCCATTTTTATTTGTGTATTTGTATATCTTAATTAGGGCTGTCGATTCGGTTCGACCTGAACCGAAAAACCGCCGAATTTCCCCCGATTCGGTGGTTTCCGGTTCAGATGGAACCGAACTCAAAAAAAGGCGGGAAAAGGATGCGCCAAATTCGGCGAGTTCGGGAGAACGCCGAATAAATTCGGCAGGTTCAGCCTTCCATGAAATTCGGCCAGGCAGGCGCAGAGGGGTTTAAAGACCCACCGCCCCTCTTCCTGAGACTCCTGGGAAGAGGGGCAGTGGGTCTTGAATTTGCTCTGCGCAGATCTGTTCCCCCCCCCCGCGCGCGCCTTCATGGGGCTTCCCTGAAGGTATGCAGGGGGCTCTTTAAACAGATCTGCGCCTTCCAGATGGAAGGCGCAGATCTGTTCCCTCCCGCACGCCTTCACGGGGGGGAATTTCTCCCCGAACTCTGGATCTCGCACCGAATTTCGCGGATCCGAAGCGGGGGAGTTCGGACTTTGGCACGTCCCGAATTTAAAAGGGATTAATTTTGCCGAAGCTGAACTTTACCGAATTTTGTTTTCAACAGCCCTAATCTTAATGTTATTTTTGCAATATATACCATTTATGCACAATTAATGAAATATGGGTGTCAATTTTTTAATAGTTCTGAATTTCCTTAATATGAGTCGGGGGGGGGGGAGAGAACTGCAGATAAATCATAAAACACAAAATTTGAACTCAAGCCAGACTTAACACAAAATGGAGTAACATCTGAACAAAGGACCCACAAGGGTTGTGTGAATGATAAAGTTCCTGCCCATGACAGATTCACCATGACTGATCCACCTAGACATTTCTCTAAAAGCAAACTAAGAAACTGTATTCCTGCACTGATCAGCATATGCACTCACTACTCTGTGATCCATTCCACAGGAAAGGACCTCAAACGCTCACACATCCATGACCTCTCTTGATATTTAGCAAATGCTGTGTGTAAAGGTGAATGTCAATAATGTGATCACTTCACCCCCAGAAAAGAAAGATAAAAGCTCCAGGCTTAAACACACTCCCATTACAGGATTCACTTTCAAGTATACTTTTGGACTGGTATGAGTGAAGCAAGCGCTGTTTATATATCAAATATCAACAAAACTCTTACCCTGGAAATTAGAAGTACAAAAATACATGGACAAAAGGGATTTAAAAAATTTAATTCACAGACATTGATTTAATCATGCAAAAAGGAAGTAGTTAAAACTCTTTCATCAGAACGAGAGATGAGCTGCTAGATTCTACAGTATTTTAAGTGGGCTCTGTCAGAACTAGGAAGCAAGCAAATGTTTACAGCACTCAACATGGAGAGTCTATAAACAATTAACCTCTGAAGAGACATTTCTGTGCATAAGGGGTAAAAGAGGCAGAAAAAGACAACGGTCAACTCCAGTGTGTACAATAACCATGACATAGGTGGTCTACCTTATACACCCAGCGTATGTTGTTGAATGGAGGCCATCTATTTGCAGCATCAAGTTCTAGATGCTTTCCCAAACACTTGGAGCATACAGAATGACTAGCCACACTACAGGCAGCTAAAACACCACTGGGTTCAGCAAGACAGGGCATCAGATGCCATCAAACCTTGCCTGGAATGGATGACCAAATGTCCCCTATTTTGTTTCTTTTGTTCTGTTTTACATTGATGTATATTTTTGTCAGCAGGTGCAGATCTCTGTTTCGGTTTATACAGGAGCTTGTATCACAGAAGCATGTTGAATGGATTTTATATGCAGTTTATATTTGCAAGGGATGTCATATATATGTATAGTATACAAATAGGCTTGTACCCAGCAGCTGATATCGGCTGTCCAGAAGACATTTCCACTGTCAGAGAAAAGGAAAGATTTCTGACATATTCTCTCCTATTTGAGTCAGTGGGAGAATCTTTGGACTACAAAAATCAAGTTTACAGAAGGTCAAGTATTAAGAGAGAGTTGGTATAAAACGTTTTTCAAATGATATATCACTCCCAAAGACACAGCAAAAGCCAAACAAAAAGCTTTAATGGGAAATGTTAGAACATAGATGCAACATTTTATCATAAGTGGTGGACGCGCAGGAAAGCAAGAAAGTTGGATCATGATGAAATGCAAAAGATATTAAGGATCAAGTTTGCTTTGGATCCGAAAAATAAGTTATCACATATTTTGCAAAGCAACATATCAAGACATAGCAAAAGCCAACAAAGGCTTTAATGGGAAATGTTAGAATACAGATGCAACATTTAATCATAAGTGGTGGACGTGAAGGAAAACAAGAAAGTTTTGGATAATGATACATGATGAAATGCAAAAGATATTGAAAATCAAGTTTGTGTTGGATCTGAAAAACAAGTTATCAGATATTTTGCCAAGCAATATATCAAGAACATATAATGAACTATTTAAGTACATGGTGACGGCGGTAAGAGTAATATATGCGGCAAAATGGAAAGCAGCGAAATACTCAAATTTAGATGAATGGATTAATAAACTAGCACAGTACACAACTATGGCAAAACTGACATCTTTTATATATAATAGATCAATCTCAGAATTTCAAGAAAAATGGAATGTTCTTTTCTATTATATAGCTAAAAATCTGGAACAGAATTAAACTAAGGCCTTTTATACACAGGTTGTTTCCATGGTGATGGACCCCCTCCCCCGATTACTTTAGGGCTCCATTTTCATTATGCACGTCTTTTTCCAATCTTTAGAAGTCACTTCACTCTCTCCCCACATTTTCCTGCATTTTCTGGAAGCCGACAAAAACAGCATCCAGAAAATGTGGGGGAAATAGGGGGAGAGAGTAAAGTGACTTCTAAAGGTCAGAAAAAATGTGCATAATAAAAACGAAGCCCTGAAGTAGTCAGGGGGTAATTGCGAGGGAAACAACCCGTGCATAAAAGGCCTAAATTAAAACAGAATAAGAAAGATTTAGGTAAGATATGTCTAAAAAATAAGTAATAAATATGCTATCAGATACAGAAAAATATGTTGAGAACAAAGAGCAATGCAATTCAAAGAAGTTGATAATTGAGTTGTAATTTTGAGTGGTAAGCTTCATGCATATTGTTATAGCGTGTTTTGTTATATTGTGCTTATGTTTTAATGTTTTAATCTTTGTGTTTGTTAAAAATAAAATTTTAATTAAAAAAGCCCTATTCCCTCCTATCATTGTTCCAAGTGGGATTCTTGGCGGTCCCCTAAACCTGGAGAACACCATTGATGGCAACAGACTACAACAATAACGGGAATGGGGAAAGTCCACTTTCACCAACTCTACTGCAACCATAGATATAGTGGTGTAGTGGTTAAGAATGGTGGTTTGGAATGGTGGACTCTGATCTGGAGAACCGGGTTTGATTCCCCACTCCTACACAAGAGCGGCAGATGCTAATCTGGTGAACTGGATTTGTTTCCCCACTCCTACACACGAAGCCAGCTGGGTGACCTTGGGCAAGTTACAGTTCTGTTAAGAGCTTTCTCAGCCCCACCTATCTCACAGGGTGTCTGTTGTGGGGAGGGGAAGGGAAGGTGATTGTAAGCCGGTTTGAGTCTCCCTTAAGTGGTAGAGAAAGTCGGCAAATAAAAACCAACTCTTCTTCTTCTTCTCTGTGGATGAAAGCCATAATCCATCTATTTAGAATGCTTGCATGTGTGTGAGAGAGGGCAGGGTAAGAAACAGAGGTGGGCCATTACCACATGAGTTACCTGCCCTGAGCTCAATGATTTTGGAAGGGTGTTTTTTTGAGGGCCAGAGTGGTGTAGTGGTGAAGAGTGTAAGACTAGTATTTGGGAGACCCTGCTTCATATCCCCACTCATGCCATGGAAGCTTGCTGGGTGACCTCGGGCTAGTCACACTCTCTCGGCCTAACCTTCTGCACAGGGTTGTTGTGAGGATTAAATGGAGGAGAGGAGAAAGATGTAAACCAGTTTGTGTCACCATTGGGAAGAAAAGCTGGGTATAAATGAATTAAACAAACAAGCCTGCTTTCCCACAGTGTCATGGCACATTTGTGCACTTCCAGGAACTTCCCTGGCTTTTCTCCAATCTTTCTCAAACATGTTTTGCTCCAAAGTTTTGGGAAAGATCACAGTAAAGCCTGGATGGATGCAGTATGGGTGGAAAATTAAGATTTCCTGACCCTCAGGGCAGCCGTTTTCCCTGATCAGGTTCCCATGGGAGCCATTTCCCTCCCTGGGGGCTTTAATTTTTTTTAAAAAAGCCACACCACTAGAATATCATTCTATTGATTTACCATTTTAATGATAGGTTGTCAGAATTCCCAGCTTTCTTTTTCAAAAAAGGAAATCTCTTGTGAAGACACAAGGAAAAAGGCATATCTTTGCCAGGGAAAGGGAAAGGGCTAGAGCAGGGGTCCCCAATCTTTTTGAGCCTACAGGCACCTTTGGAATTCTGACACACCGTGGTGGGCATAGCCACGGAACGGCTGCCGCACCTTACCTTTAGTGACACAGGGAAGATCCTTGTGCTGTGGTGGCAGCTGCTGCTGAAGCAGCATTTTTAGAAAACTGCACAGCCAATCAAATCTCCAATGGCCCATCAGAAGCTTTGCTGGGCAAAAGCTCCACTTGACTCTGCCCACTTTCTAAAAATACTTGGTGGGCACCAAGAAAGGCTCCACATAGGGTTGCCAACTTCCAGGTACTGGGGGAGAAACAGGCACCTCTATACCAATACCAAAGGTTAGGAAAACAGTATAGGGGCGAAAAACGTTTACAAACAAGGTGCAATTTTTATATAAGCTACTGAGATTCCTATAAACATACAATGTACAAATACAAGTAACCACACTATAACCAACACATAGTATGTACAAAATATACATAGTATGTTCAAAATATACAATAAAGGAGCAAAAAATCTTTCAAAGGTCTCAGCAGAATACCAAGTATGTATAAGAAGTTCAAGTTCAATTTTCAGATGAATAAGAAGCCACAATCCTATTGAAGATTGTGGCTTCTTATTCATCTGAAAATTGAACTTGAACTTCTTATACATACTTGGCATTCTGCTGAGACCTTTGAACGATTTTTTGCTCCTTTATTGTATATTTTGTACATACTATGTACAATTGATCTCCAGCCAACAGAGATCAGTTCACCTGGAGAAAATGGCCGCTTTGGAATTGGACTCCATGGCATTGGAGTCCTTCCCCTCCCCAAACACCATCCACCTCAGGCTCCACCCCAAAAACCTGTCATGAGTCAGCCTGCAGAGACCTTTTCTGACGAAGAGGGACATCCTCAGGAAGAAGTCCCACAGGAACAACCACAGGGCCTACAGCCTTCCGGAGTGGAGGATCAGCCAAGGTCAGGAGATGACTCACCATGTCTGCAGCCAGCCAGCTCAAGGACTCCAGTTGGACCTGACACCTTGCAACATGCAGTGTCTCCAGAGGCCTCGCCAGGGCCACTGGAGCAGAGAAGAAAACAGGTCCGTCTGGCAATGCAGCAGAGACGGCAGAGTGCTAGACTGAAGGCTTTACAGAGGAACCTCCCCAGTAGCAGTGATGAGGAAGAGCAGGGCTGAAGCACCACCTGTGAACTCAGCCTCATCAGCATCAGCTGGCTCTGCTACAGCAGCAGGGGAAGGGATTTAAGCCACCAGTTAGGCTTGGCTGTTGTGCAAGCAACTTGTCACCAACCTCCTTGAGTACCTGTCTTGTTTACCTGCCTTGTTTCCCTGCTATCCTTTGGATTCCTGGTATCCTGACTTCTTGGACTGGCTCTGACTAACGCTTTGGACTTCCCTTGCCTGTATTGATATCTCGGACTCTGCCTTCACTGTGAATGACCTTGGACTGTTCCCCAGACTACGCTTACAGCCCTCGCTCCTCGCCTGTACCACGACAAAACCTCCCACCAGTGGCAAAGAGGGACCTGGCAATCCTATCCCCAACCTGGTAGTTTGTGGTTATCATAGTGCCTGCTAACACCTTTACTGGCACCCTCCAAGAGGTTTAGAGAATGGGCAGGACGGGGCCAGGGGGTCCTTTTGCCCAGGAGGATATCTGATTGCCCATTGGAAGTTTGATTGCCTATAGAGATATTTTTAAAGCATTTCTTTAAAAAAGCAGTTGCCATTACAGCATAAGGATCTTCACTCTGTGTGAAAGAAGGTAAGCTGTGGCAGCCATTTTATGGCTGGCTCCACCTCCTGCAGCAGCCATTTCGTGGTAGCCACTTTGTGGCTGCGCCCACCACACTGTGTCAGTATTCAAAAAAGGTGCCCACAGGCTCAAAAACCTTGGGGACTCCTGCCCTAAATGTATTAACTAGCCTTCTGGTTTCTACACCATATGTGGCCATGTTGTCAAAAAGCTTTTGACAAAGTCCCCCACCAAAGACTGCTAAGCAAACTTCATAGTCACGGGATAAGAGGACAAGTCCTCTTATGGATTGAGAGCTGGCTGAAAAATAGGAAGCAGAGAGTAGGAATCAATGGTCAGTTCTCACAATGGCGGGATGTGAGCAGTGGGGTGCCTCAAGGATCTGTGTTGGGACCGGTGCTTTTCAACCTGTTCATCAATGACCTGGAGTTGGGGTTAAACAGTGAAGTAGCCAAGTTTGCAGATGACACCAAATTATTTAGGGTGGTTAAAACAAAATCGGACTGTGAAGAGCTCCAGAAGGATCTCTGCCTACTGGAAGAATGGGCATTAAAATGGCAAATGAGATTCAATGTGAGTAAGTGTAAAGTGATGCATATTGGGGCAAAAAATCCCAACTTCACATATGCACTGATGGGATCTGTGCTGGCAGCAACAGACCAAGAAAGGGATCTTGGGGTGGTAGTGGATAGCTCAATGAAGATGTCAATTCAGTGTGCGGCTGCTGTGAACAAGGCAAATTCCATACTGGCTATAATTAGACGAGGAATAGAGAATAAAACTGCTGATATCATACTGCCCTTGCACAAATCTATGGTGAGACCACACTTGGAATACTGTGTACAGTTCTGGTCACCACACCTAAAAAAGGATATTACAGAGCTTGAGAAGGTGCAGAAAAGAGCAACCAAAATGATTAGGGGGCTAGAGCAACTGTCCTATGGGGAACGGTTAAGATGCTTAGGGCTGTTTAGTTTGGAAAGAAGGCGGCTGAGGGGAGACATGATAGAGGACTATAAAATTATGCATGGTTTGGAGAGAGTGGACAGGGAGAAGTCAATCAGCTGGTGAGTGGACAGGGAGAAGATTCCCTCTCCCATAATACTAGAACACGGGGTCATCTGCTAAAGCTGGAGGGTGAGAGATTCAAAACAGATAAAAGGAAGTATTTTTTCACACAACACATAGTTAAATTGTGGAACTCCCTGCCCCAGGATGGTGATGGCTGCCAGCTTGGAGGGCTTTAAGAGGGGAGTGGAAATATTCATGGAGGAGAGGGGTATTCATGGCTGTTAGTTAGAATGGATATTAGTCATGCTGCATACCTATTCTCTCTAGTATCAGAGGAGCATGCCTATTATTTTGGGTGCGGTGGAACACGGGCAGGGCAATGCTGCTGGAGTCGTCTTGTTTGGGGGCTTCCTAGAGGCACCTGGTTGGCCACTGTGTGAACAGACTGCTGGACTTGATGGGCCTTGGTCTGATCCAACAGGGCCTTTCTTATGTTCTTATGTGGTGTAGAGCCAGCGTGGTATAGTGGTTAAGAGCAGTGGTTTGGAGTGGTGGAGTCTAATCTGGAGAACCGGGTTTGATTCCCCACTCCTCCACATGAGTGGCGGAGGCTAATCTGGTGAACGGGATTTGTTTCCCCACTCCTACACACGAAGCCAGCTGGGTGCCCTTGGGCTAGTCACAGCTCTCTTAGAGCTCTCTCAGCCCCACCTACCTCACAGGGTGTCTGTTGTGGGGAGGGGAAGGGAAGGTGCTTGTAAGCCGGTTCGATTCTGCCTTAAGTGGTAGAGAAAGTCGGCATATAAAAATCAACTCTTCTTCTTCTTCATTTCGTGTGTGCCTTTCCCTCAACCCTGAACAACCAGAAGCAGATTATCTCCCTGTAGAACTAGAATGAGGAAGGATGATATTTGGAAGTTCAAGCAGACTTGAAATCTGAGGTTGCTAGTATGCAAAGCACACGGAAGCAAAAGGTATGTGGCACGAAGGCAGAAATTGGATGGGGGGGGGGAATTCCTGTGATCAACACCCTGAAATTGTGGCAGCTCTCCTGAGCACCGTTTAAATGGATGTCAACAAATGTGCAAACACCAACCATAAATTGTGTAACTGTTCCTCACAATAAAATTGGTTTTGGTCTATAAACTGACAAGCATTTATAATCTTCCTGTCACTGCAGGTGACAATGTGCTTCCTTGCTTTCCCTTCCTAGGAACTTAAACAGCTAGATACTAGAATTGATTTTCCCCCCTCTCCAATTGGTAAAATTCAAGGGCCCCCAAATGTTTCAGAGCGTGCTTTTCAGTTATTCTAGGCTCTGTACACAGAACACATAGGAGTATAAAGCTGGGGAAATGAAGGCAATTGAAAATAACTGATTGTGTTCAATTGGGGGGAAAGTGAGACGGAAAATATACCTTTTATTTTAATTGAAGTTTTTGAGGAGTAACTTCTTTGAAAATGTACATTTTAAAGATTTTTAGCACATGTTGCACCATCAATAATCGTCTTTATCTTTCTTTTTCTGGCTGTGGGAGAATCTTGTTGCTTACCCACACTATTATTTTTGTCATGAGTTTATGTAAAACACAGAGGGTCTGGTAAATCTTGCCCCCTCCCCTGAACCCAGTTTCTCTTTCTCTTCAAATTCATGTACTCTTTCTCACTTGCCTCCCCAAACCCCGCCCTGCTCAGGCTCTGCCCCAAAACCTCCCGCCGGTGGCAAAGAGGGACCTGGCAACCCTAGTTGCCAGCTCTGCGTTGGGAAATACCTGGCGATTTTTGGGGCAGAGCCTGAGGATGGTGAGGTTTGGGGAGGGGAGGGTCTTCAATGCCATAGAGACCAATTGCCAAAGCAGTAGGGTTGCCAACTTCCAGGTAGTAGCAGGAGATCTCATGCCAATTCAACTGATCTCCAGCCGATAGAGATCAGATCACCTGGAGAAAAATGGCCGCTTTGGCAACTGAACTCTATGGCATTGAAGTCCCTCCCCTCCCCAAACCCCGCCCTCCTCAGGCTCCGCCCCAAAAATCTCCCGCCGGTGGCAAAGAGGAACTGGCAACCCTACAAAGAAGATTGTGGTCCCTGAAATTCCACTCTGGTCTGCTGTAAAAGCCCTTCCACACTTCTTTTTTAGTCATTCATTAAATTTATATCCCATCATCCCATCGGTGCTAACATAATCAGTAAGACCATAAGAAAATAAGAAAAGCCATGCTGGATTGGACCATGGCCCATCAATAGAGTTGCCAATCTCCAGGTCCTAGCTTAGGGTTGCCAGGTCCCTTTTTGCCACCGGCTGGCCATCGTTCCTCTTGCCGTGCAACAGATGTACAACGGAAGACCCACGAGTGGTACCGATTGGATTCTGTGGCGGACTCGTGCGCTAGCAATGGGATTCGGCTACACTAATTGTACGAGGGAATCTTAAAACCTGCAAAGCCCTTCTACTAAGTGGAGGGGGGAGGGGGGAGGAAGGGAAATCTTGCAGCTCTCTAGCGTGGTTAACTTGTACCAGCCACGGAGGATCACAGCAGGTGGCAAAATCCTTAAAAGTCTGATTAGATGAGAACTCTTGGAAATGGAAGGATTAGTGCAGCGCTTAACTCACCCCATGGTGCCTGAGCCTAATAAATGCAGAGGCTGAGAGATACTCTTACTTTCCAGATGTGCAGCAATTCTCTTGCTCTGAAACTACAAAGAGGCTTGGAGCACTTTGAACACCGACAAATGTACTGTGACATAAGCATTAGAGGATGAGATGCCTGAAGTGTTTGCTTCAACTGTACTTATTTGTACTTATTGTCACAGTTACATGGATGTGACAGACCTATAGTCATCCATCTGTCACATTATTCCTTCTTCTAAGAAGTTCAGTGCAGCGTATGTGGATGTTCTCTTCTCCATGTTATCCTCAACAACCCTGCAATGTAGGCTAGACGGACAAGAGAGACTGGATTGGCCTAAGCCACTCCCTGAACTTCATGTGTGAGTCAGGCTTTGAACCCAATTTTATTTAAAATATTCATATGCTGCTTTTCTGTTACACACTTAAGGTGGTCTCCAAATATACCGGCATCACAACCAGCATCACAACAAAAAACACATGACGAGGGTAGTGAGAAAAGGGCTGCACTGTGGTGAATGGTAGGCGGCAATGGCGGCCACTCATCTCCGGCAACAAAAGTTGGGAGGGGCAGAGGGAAGGACCCAAAAAATCTGATGGGATGGGCATGCTAGCATGCCGGCCTGATGGGATACCGACCCGGAAGCTCACGCATGACCAAACAGCCGTCTTATCGCGAATGTGAATTCACTTTCGCGATAAGACGGGGTTTGGAAAACACGCCACTAAATCGCGCCAGAAGTGAATCAGATGTGCAGACCGGAGACGGTGTGCGTGTGGACCCGGGAAAATCGCTATATTGTTGGGGGAATCGCAAGACAAACCGGCCATGCGTTAACGGCCTAAGTCTCCTCACTGAGGGTACTTGGAGGGACAGCTTTCAGATGGAAAACAGCTCAGGGAAAGTGATAAAAGTCTACTATTCTGCACACCATTCCTCTGATCTCAAATGTAGGGCTGCCTTCTCCCTGGTGTGGGGCTGATAATCCTCTGCTCCCATCTCCCCTTTCCCACTGTACCTCAGAGTAGTGGCGGGAGAAAAATTAAATTACAAAATAGCTGTTGCGCCAATGGTGTGACACCACTACCAGGAAAACCATCATGCCTCTCTAGGAATTGCATTGTTTTACCACAGAGTTTCCATTGATTTCTAGAGATTGTGATGTCACTCCCCTCCCCAAACCCCACCCTCTTCAGCCTCTGCCCCAAAAACCTCCCGCCGGTGGCGAAGAGGGACCTGGCAACCCTAGGTAGGGATTGGAGAGGGGAGGGACTTCAGTGCCATGGAATCCAATTGCCAAAGCGGCCATTTTCTCCGGGGGGACTGACCTCTGTCACCTGGAGATCAGTTGTAATTGAGGGACATCTCCAGCCACCACCTGGAGGTTGTCACCCCCACATGTGGAACTCTTCTGGAGCGTTCCAGGAGGTTTCCTTCGAAATTGTAGTGTTGCCTTGCTGCACCTGGCAGCAAGCTGCTCAGGAGGCGGCTCGGCTGCGCTGTCCATAGCCACGGCAGAACTACACCCCTCCATCAGGACTGGGCTGTTAGGCTCATCCCTGACTGCCATCACATCTGCAAGACGCTGATAACAGTACCTGCCCTGAATAGCCCGGCCCAGTCTGGTCAGATCTTGGAAGCTAAGCAGGGTCGGCCCTGGTCCGTATTTGGATGGGAGACCACCAAGGAAACCCAGGGTCACTGTACAGAGGAAGGCAATAGCAAAACACCACTGAACGTCTCTTGCTTTGAAAACCCTGTTAGGGGTCACTGTAAGCCGGCTGCAACTTGACAGCACTTTCCTCCACCACCAGTACAGACCAGACTTCTAAGGATGACAACAAGTGTGTGTAGGGTTTTCATTAGGATTGCCAGGTCCCTCTTGCCATCGGCGGGAAATTTGGGGGGGGGGCGGAGCCTGAGGAGGGCGGGGTTTGGGGCGGGGAGGGACTTCAATGCCATAGAGTACAAATTGCCAAAGCGGCCACTTTCTCCGTCGGCTGGAGCTCAGTTGTAATAGCAGGAGATCTTCTGCTATTACCTGGAGGTTAGACAAAATAACAGCCGTGTTTGGCTAAGAATAAATATAAGCAAAATAACTGCAATATATTATATTCGTATACAAATAACAAAAAAATAAAGAACACACTGAACATCCTGGAGGTTGGCAACCCTAGTTTTAATCGTTCAAAAGCCCAGCACATTCCTAAACTGCCATCCAATTTTTCTTGTTGTTTCCCCTGCTGCAGGCAGCTAACATAACAGGGAAAGTAACAGTGAAGAGTGCCGAGCTAGAATAATGGAGAGCAAATTCTGGCTTTGCAGCTGATAATGAATCTTTCATTCTTTCATCCTCCCTCCCTCCCCAGCAGCCCCTCATCCTGAAAAGCTTGTGCTTCATCTCCCTCTCTTGTGGCTAAGAAGTGTGGAATGAAAATAGTGATAATAAGCTACGACTATTATTACTTGTCGACTCTCGCTGACAAAACAATAAATTAGGTAATTATGCTAATGCGATCATATTCACAGCCCATAAACCAAAGGATTATTATGTAAATCGAGCCACGCAGGGAGAAGGCAGCACAATAAATAAATAAATAATAAATGAATAAGTGAACCCCATCCATCTGAGGCAAAGGGCGGCGAAAGGAAACTAGCTTACTGGAACAGACTTCATCTTTGCCATGCATGGCTTGAACGAAGCCCTGTTACCTACATCCAGCTAGCAATGGAGACTGAGAGTTGATTCGAACACAGAAGGCGAGGAGCTAAAATCCTCATCTGGGGTTAATATTTTTGTCCACAAGGAAAAAGAAGTCATTCTGAAAAGATGAATTGCATGCGCAGCAGTGAGTTAGTCAACATGGCAAGGGAAGCAGGGATTTAAGACTTTATCCCCCACTAGGTTTCACTAATCGGTCTCCCTTATTAGCATGTTAAAGACCCATCTTGATGAGAAAGTTGGTCTACAAATGAAGTAATAAAGTAATACCGGGGGGGTGGGTTAAGGAGGAATCTTTTCTCCTTTAAAATATAAATAAGCATTAGTAATTGGGTTATGATTAATAAAATGGAGAGTGGACTTAAAGGGTCATTCCACTCTCCCTTTCCCACACCGGCTCCAGTATGAATCACGGCTGCACATGCATGTGATTTACCCATAGCGGACTGCTGACAGGGATCCACGATTCTCAACTTCCCTGTTCTTGTCCTTAAGTCACCTTCATACAATTCACATCGGTAAACACAATGTACAGTGCAGTCCAAAGGAGAGTTAATCCAGTCTAAACCCACTGAGAATAACTCTCCTGCGGACTGCACTGTTGATAGGGTGTTAAAAGATGCATAAATATCACACTCACACACAGAGAGACATGGCCTAGCCATTGGATAACAAAGGACCATACTAAACATTACTGTTTTTAAAGTCATGTTCCCTGCAGCTGCATAGGAGAAGAGGGGCTGTGGCTCAGTGGTAGAGCATCTGTTTGACACGCAGAAGGTCCCAGGTTCAATCCCCGGCCTCTCCAGTGAAAGGATCTAGGCAGGTAGGTGGTGAAAGACCTCTACCTGAGACCCTGGAGAGCCGCTGCCGGTCTGAGTAGACTATACTGACTTTGATGGACTGATGTTCTGATTCAGTATAAGGCAGCTTCATGTGTTCATGAGTCTTCTTGAAAAGAAAAAGAAAAAGGAGACTCCAAAAGCACTCGGAATGGCACTGCGGGGGAAATAACTCCCCTCAGTGCCGTTTTCGTGTGGGGAAAATGGCATGGGGGGAGAGGCCCTTCCTCCCCTTGTGGCACCGGTAACATTTAGTTTGGCCCTAAGTGCTATCCTTGTCGAAGCTATTTCCCCTCCAGAAGGAATGAAGAATAGTTAGATCCAGGTCAATTCAATCTTTCATGAAAGGAAAATCAAACAAAATTCAAAGCTTCTTAAATGTGTCTCCTAATGAGGAGGTGGGGATTGTGATCTGGTGAAAGCGCCTCTCATTAAGCTCTCAGTTTTGCACGTCTCAAAAATTGATTTGCAGGGGTATCTCCTGACGATCCTCTGCATTTTAACAGGTTCACGTCAATCACAAACAGCATTCCCGCACACCATGATAATGGGCAGGCCTTGGCGTCTTATTTTTCCTGTCTGAATGAAATCCGGCGCCTGTGAAGGAGCAAAGTGGGAGGAACCGAGTGATAGCCATAGACAGAGCACCGAATCCCTCTTCTGTGCAAATGTCAGAGAACACACGTACAATTGAGTGCTGTTCATGGAAGCTGCTGGGACAGCCCCCTTTGGCAAGTCTTTTTCTTGGCTCAGCTGCTCTTCAGATGTACCAAATTCATCACACAGATCAAGTATGTTAAGTCCCATCAAACTGCAACTGACTTATGGTGACTCAAACACGGGGCTTTCAAGGGACTTGAAAAGCAGAGGTGGTTTGCCATTACCTTTTTCTGCAGAGCCATCCTTGGTGGTCTCCTATCCAAGTGTAGTGGTTAAGAGAAGTGGACCCTAATCTGGAGAACCGGGCTCGATTCCCCACTCCTACACATGAAGCCTGGTGGGTGACCTTGGGCTAGTCACAGTTCTCTCCGAACCGTTTCAGCCCCACCAACCTCACAAGGTGTCAGTTGTGAGGAGAGGAGGGGAAAGTGATTGTAAGCTCGTTTGGGATTCCTTAGAGGTAGATAAAATCCAGGTATAAAAAACAACTCTTCTTCTTCAATTACCAACCCTGCTTCACTTCCAAGATTTAACAAGATTGGGTTGTATCGTTCCGCCTTCCTCACATCACACAGATTGTGTGTATGTGTGCCGTCAAGTCACAGCTGACTTATGGCAATCCCTTAGGGTTTTCAGAGCAAGGGATGTTCAAAGGTGGTTTGCCATTGCCTGCTTCCATGTGGGCTGAGAGAACTGTGACTGGCCCAAGGTCACCCAGCAGCCTTCATGTGGAAGAGTGGGGAATTGAACCTGGTTTGACAGAATTAGAGTCCGCCTCTCTTCACCACTACACCACACTGGTTAGCCCCCACAATAACATTTGTCTTCCCAGTAGTAGTTGCCCCCTGTACAAGGCCAGCCTTCTTTGCTTGGTGAGGAAGCCACATTTCCCAGGAGGGCTTCCAAAGAAATGAAGGAAGACTAGTGATTTCCCAATAATGAACAGAAATTTCTAGAACCCTTTTGCCAAGTTCAGGGCTATAGTTTATTTTGGTCTATACATTTTAGTGTTTGTGAACCTGTTAGTGTCAGAAATGCATCAGAGAAATGAGAAATAATTTTAATTGGAAGCATGTATGTATTCATAACTGCTTTCCTACATAAGCAACTGCACTAAGTTACCCTCTCCCTCTTTAAGCACACCGCCCTGCTCAATCGGTGTGGCTAAAGGGAGATTTTCAGGATCACTTGAGCACCACGGTAATGATCTTGAAAATTCCACTTTACTAGACTAGAGTTTATTCTTTGATGCAAGAATTCCTATCACAAATTTAAAAGCCTGTTTTGTTTTTGTTTTTTTGAAAAAAGAACCAAAAGTAAGGAAATTCACTCGCTACCCCCACTCCCACTTCAAGAATGGTGGCTGATTCATGGGACAAGGCACCTGCATCTCACTATGATATACAGCTGCCCTGCAGAAGCTGTTCCAAACAGCCTGCAAGGAGCAGGCATAGCAGTGCAAACCCCAGCTGTTTTTCCAGAAAAAAACTAGGAAACAGCAGCCTTCTTGTTGTTTTCTGTTCCTCCAGAAGGTCGGACCAGAACCAACAGGTTTAAATTAAACCAAAAGCGTTTCTGTCTAGATCACTGGTTCCCAACAGGGGGTCCGTGGACCCCCAGGGGTCCACAAGAACTAAATTAAGGTCCGTTAAACAAAGTTATAAACCCATAATAAATTAATATTTTCAATTAAAAGTTCTCTATTATAAAAATATTCAAATATTATTCTAAGTTTAATAACAGTTATGATTAAAGTTTATTTTCAAATTCTTGGAATTTTTATTTTGAACCTTGGGGTCCCTGCACCGAACAAAATTCCTAGTGGTCCCTGGTCAAAAAAAGGTTGGGAACCACTGGTCTAGACATTAGGAAGAATTTTCTAACAGAGCGGTTCCTCAGTGAAACAGGCTTCCTGAGGAGATGGTAAGCTCTCCTTCCCTGGAGGTTTTTAAGCAGAGGCTAGATGGCCATCTGTCAGCAATGCTGATTCTATTACCATAGGCAGATCATGAGAGGGAGGGCATCTTGGCCATCTTCTGGGCATGGAGTAGGGGTCACTGGTGTGGGGGGGGATGGTCTTACACAATCACTGTTAGGTTTAGGGTTACCAATGACCTGGAAGAAAAGTGTCCTGCTCCTTTAACAGAAGCTTAATGGGTAGAAATGGTTGGGTTGCCAGGCCATGCCCCTTAGTGCTTTCATATTATGTTTCCGGATATGAAAACAGCAATTCTATCATGACACCCTCCCAAGCCCATTGACTTCAGTGAACTTAGGGCCAGCATGGTGTAGTGGTTAAGAGTGGTGGTTTAGTGTGGTGGAGTCTAATTTGGAGAACTGGGTTTGATGATTCCCCACTCCTCCTCATGAGCAGCAGACTCTAATCTGGTGAACTGGGTTGGTTGTTCCACTCCTACACATGAAGCCAGCTGGGTGACCTTGGGCTAGTCACGGCTCTCTTAGAGCTGTCTCAGCCTCATCTACCTCACAGGGTGTCTGTTGTGGGAAGAGAAGGTGATTTTAAGCGGGTTTGATTCTTCCTTAAGTGGTAGAGAAATTCAGCATATAAAAACCAACTCTTCTTCCTCCTCCTCTTCTTCCTCTTCTTCTATACTTTACTGTGAACAGAAGCCCAAAATGGCTGCAGATGCCATTTTAGAGGAAAATTTGGATATTTAAGAATTGCCGTAAGGGCCCGACTTGCTCTGACACCAGCCAATCTTGTCCTTTCCCCACACCTTTTCAAGTGCCAAAACTGTTTCAGCACTTGAAAAGATGCCTGGGCTGGGGGGGGGAAACAAGAACACTGGTTGCCATCACAGGACTGATCAGGATTGGGTCCTCACAGCAATTTTTACATGTCTACATGTTCCTCTAAACTGGCGTTGGCAGCCAAAGTTGGACCTGGGTCTACTGTAACATGTAGTTTGGTTCTTAGAAGGGTGCCACTGTGCTTAGGATTTCACTGCAAAGGAGGTTTTATCTTCAGAGGCCAGGAAAGGAAAACAACTCCAACACAATGTTAAACTTTAATAAAATAGCACTGAAAAACGACTCCCTCTGATCATAAAACACCTGAATTAGCTCACAAAGTTATAGAGAAATCTTCCATCAACAAGCCCTTGATTTATGAAACACAACTTATTAAGTTTTATGGTGGAACTTCCCCATTATAGTATTTTTTTTTAATAATAGACCTTCTAATTTGAAAGGCCTCTATTGTAATAAAGCCCTGGTTTTGCTTGTATACGTGGTAATAACAGGATTGTCTGAAGGATGAAATGTGATTTATGGGTAACATCTTCATTAGCTTAAAAACTAGATTCCTGTTACGATGGGAAAGGCATTTATTTTAATGGGGCATGCCTTTTTGTGCAACAATTGTATCAAATCACTATGTCAGGTGAATTTTTACTGGCTGGCTACAAGTAATTTGGGGCCAGGTTACTGCCTAGCACATTATTGCAGCAACTGTATAAATTTCAATCCCGTTTCATTATTCCGCACAAACACAAAAATTAAATGAGATGCCTAAGGGGGAAAAAAGGGATCATACTGTACTGCTCACTATTGCCGGTCTGAAACCAAATGTGATTCTTGACACTTTTGCCAATTTGATGAACAGAGTATGGAAAGATAAATATATATATTTAAGTACCTGTAATGTAATAACTCTGGAGAATTGAGTTTGCTTCTTCAAAACAAGACACTGCTTCTTTGGAGATAGGCTAGCATCGATGCAAACACACACATAAGGAAGAATTTGTTTCAGACACAAACACACTGAGATGCTCTTTAAGAAGCCATTCTTTGCAAAATATAGTCCCTTGTCTATAGTATCGAGGCATACGGGCTTCCCATGCAGGCCTTTCAATAAGGTTGCCAGGTCCCTCTTTGTCACTGGCAGGAGGTTTTGGGGGCGGAGCCTGAGGAGGGTGGGGTTTGGGGAGGGGATGGACTTCAAAGCCACAGAGTCCAATTGCCAAAGCAGCCATTTTCTCCAGGTGAACTGATCTCTATTGGCTGGAGATCAGTTGTAATAGCAGGAGATCGCAAGCTAGTACCTGGAAGTTGGCAACTCTACCTTTCAACCTTACTAATATACATAAAACACATTAAACACAGATCATTCTATATGTGTGTACTAGTAGTAAAAATGTTGCTGAAGCATGCAGTTACTTGATTTGAAATACAAATCTTCATGTATATTAAGAGTTCAACATACCGGTAATCTCCTGCCTGAGACGTTCGTATTATACGAGGAAATTCTGACCATGCACAGAATGTGCTGCTAAATCTAATCTATACTCCAGTGGGCAATTCCTGGGCTTACCCACTGTATTTTAGAGGAGTGATCCTCAACACAGTGCTTGGGGATTTGTCCATTCTATCACGAAATTAGATCAAAGCTTATTTTCCCCCTACTTGGTAAATTCCCTGATGAGTCAGTTGAGCTTTTGGCAAAGAAGATCCTATTAGAAGAAGACCCTCAGCTTACGCTCCAAACTGCCAAGTTCTGCGCTGTTGCTATTAAAATACGCAGAACTTTATTAGAGAATGATTGTTAGAATATTTTACAATTTTATCAATTTTAATGTGATAATTTTAACCAGGAGTTGCTTTTATTGACCTCACACCTTTAAATGTACGGGCAGTCTGTGATTCTGCGGTGCAAAACTATTGTGTCTGGAAATTTTCATGTGTTGGCACGTGATTGGTCAGTCGACTGTATTAATAAACTTGACTTGACAGTGCTTGGGGAACAGTGGCATCTGCCATGGAGGATGGTTAGGGTTGCCAGATCCAGGTTGGGAAATGCCTGGGGATTTTGGGGGTGGAGCCCGAAGAGGGCGGGGTTTGGATAGGGGAGGGACTTTAATGCCAGAGAATCCAATTGCCAAAGCGACCATTTTCTCTAGGGGGACTGATGTATGTCGCCTGGAGATCAGTTGTAATAGCTGGATATCTCCAGCCACCACCTGGAGGCTGGCAACCCTAAGGATGATGTCCAAACTGAACAAAAAAGGAAGCTTTGTATTGCTTATTAAGAACACAAGAAAAGCCATGCTGGATCAGACCAAGGCCCATCAAGCCTAGCAGTTTGTTCACACAGTGGCCAACCAGGTGCCTCTAGGAAGTCCACAAAAAAGACGACTGCAGCAGCATTATCCTGCCTGTGTTCCACAGCACCTAATATAATAGGCATGCTCCTCTGATACCGGAGAGAATACATATGCATCATGACTAGTATTAATTTTGACTAGTAGCCATGGATAGCCCTCTCCTCCATTAAAATGTCCACTTTCCTCTTAAAGCCTTCCAAGTTGGCGGCCATCACCACATCCTGGGGCAGGGAGTTCCACAATTTAACTATGTGTTCTGTGAAGAGATACTTCCTTTTATCTGTTTTGAATCTCTCCCCCTCCAGCTTCAGCAGATGACCCCGCGTTCTAGTATTATGAGAGAGGGAGGGAATCTTCTCCCTGTCCACTCTTACCAGCTGATTGACTAGCGAAGTACTGAGCTCATCCTGGGCAGACACATCAATCACAGCTCTGCACCATTGATGGCTTAGCCATTGATAAACATTTTCTTAGGTCTCTATGCTGGGAGACCTCTCCCTGTTGCCACGCAATGAGCAAACCCTTCCAATTTCTTTTCGCTTTCAGTTTTTAAATGCTTCTTGATCCCAAAGCAAAGAACTGGTCCTGCACTCACAACAGCCAATTTCTGGTGGCCTTTCATCCTCTTTTTGAATCTGCCTTCCACCGAGTCACATCCTTGGTCCATCAAGGTCAGTATGGCCTACTCTGAATAAGAAGAGTTGGTTTTTATATGCTGATTTTCTCTACCTTTTAAAGATAGGGTTGCCAACCTCCAGGTATTAGCTGGAAATCTCCTGCTATTACAACTGATCTCCAGCGGATAGAGATCAGTTCACCTGGAGAAAATGGCTGCTTTGGCAACTGGACTCTATAGCATTGAAGTCCCTCCCCTCCCCAAACCCCACCCTCCTCAGGCTCCATCCCAAAAATCTCCCATCAGTGGTGAAGCTGGCAAATTAAGGAGAATCAAACAGGCTTACAATCTCCTTCCCGGTCTCTCCCCACAACAGACACCTTGTGAGGTAGGTGGAGCTGAGAGAGTTCAGAGAGAACTGTGACCGGCCCAAGGTAACCCAGCAGGCTTCATATGTAGGAGTGGGGAAACCAACCCAGTACACAGATTAGAGTCTGCTACTCAGGTGGAGGAATGGGGAATCAAACCCAGTTCTCCAGATTAGAGTCTACCGCTCTTAACCACTACACCATGTTGGCTGTTCAGGGTCTCAGATTTTTCATATCTCCTACTACCCCACTGTTCGAACTGGAGATGCTGAGTGGGGATTGAACCTGAGGCCTTCTGTGTGCAAATAAGATGCATCACTGAAGGACTGCCACTCCACCTGGCTCCCTTCATCCTTTACCTGCACAATCTAGTAGTTTGTGAGCTACAGCTTTGCTCTAGCATCTGATTTTTCTGTTAGCTTTGCTAAGTCCTTAAACCTATAAAGAGCACAGGCCCTTTCTCAGTGGCGCATACTCTCCTGGTGGCATTAACACTACCAGTAGAAAGATCTAGCTCAGGGTGATAGCTTCTGGTTTGTTGTACTGTTGGGGCCAAAAAACGACACCTATCCTGTTGACTTGGTCTTTCTTCCAGTAAGTTATATTAGTCATTAATGAAGCTATGAGAGCCAACGTGGTGTAGTGGCTAAGAGCAGTGGTTTGGAACAGTGGACTCTAATCTGGAGAATGTGGTTTGATTCCCCACTCCTCCAAATAAGTGGGGGGCACTAATCTGGTGAACTGGGTTGGTTTCCCCACTCCTACACATGAAGCCAGCTGGGTGACCTTGGGCTAGTCAACTTTCTCTACCTTTTTTAAGGAGAATCAAACTGGCTTACAATCTCCTTCCCTTTCTCCGCCCCCCCGTTCAACAGCCACCTTGTGAGGTAGGTGGGACTGAGACAGTTCGGAGAGAACTGTGACTAGCCCAAGGCCACGCAGCAGGCTTCATGTGGAGGAGTGGGGAAACCAACCCGGTTCACAAGATTAGAGTCCGCCGCTCTTAACCACCATACCACACTGGCTCTCCATGGCTTCTGCTGACATGTTTTTAGAAAGTGGGTGTGGCTAGGTGGGGCTCTTGCCCAGCCGCACTCCTGAATGGTCACTGGAGATCTGCCCAGATTAAAATAACATTGGGTGAAAACGCATGGTCACTTTATCCTCCTTTAATCCCTGTTTTAGCCAGGATCGAACACACATTAGGTGAAACGCATGTGTTCGATCCTGGCTGAATCCTGGCTGAAACAGGGATTAAAGGAGGATAAAGTGACCATGCGTTTTTACCCATTGTTTCAGTTGAAACAGCCAACACAGAATTGGGTTTATTCTGCCAACCCTCTTTCTCAATATATGCTTTTAAATCACTCTTCTTCTCCCCTGTGCTTGGGTCTCCTCTGTGAGTGCGGCTCCACCTCCAGCCATTTTGTGGTTGGCTCCACCTCCTGTGACAGCCGTTTTATAGTTTTGCCCACCACCCTGTGTTGGAATTCCAAAGGTGCCCAACAGGCTGAAAAAGGTTGGGGACCCCTGGGGTACTCACTTAGGTCCCTGCTCTTAGATTAACACAACAGAGATGGGTATACTCAAAACAACATCGGTTCATTAGAAAGAAGATACAGGGATGGGAGTAACTGGTTTCAGGACAAGGTAGTTCATGCAGTCTACAATCCTAACTAAGGAGCAGGGACTCCACCCCCAGAGACTAGACCGACACACACAAATATCGGAGGGGGGAACAGAGTGTTGCCTTGTAACATATACAATAAGTAGCCCACAGATGTGGTGTTGCGGTGTGTGTGAGGGGAGAATTTGCCACAGTGATGCTTTGGCTGGCATCCTCATGGCAAACTGAAGTCCATGGCCACGTGACGTGGTGTCCAGGGTCCACACATGAACAACTTTTTCCTTCCAGGAGTAGGGTTGCCAACCTACAGGTAGTAGCTAGAGATCTCCTGCCGTTGCAACTGATCTCCAGCCAATAGAGATCAGTTCACCTGCAGAAAAATGGCCACTTTGGCCTCCCTCCCCAAAACCCTCCCTCCTCAGGCTCTGCCCCAAAAACCTCCCGCCGGTGGCGAAGAGGGACCTGCTAATCCTATCCAGGAGTGACGCTCTGTGCCGTAAAAAGTGGAAAGTCACCCAGTGACTTTCAGTTTGCAAACCAAGAAAAGCTCTTCTCATGTATGTAATCAAAAGCTGCACTGCATTTATTTCTGCAAACAGAAAACTGTAATTCACAAAGTCTCACAAAGCCCTTAAAGCCAACAGTGAAACAGCTCAATGGTCGGTTAGATTTGGGTGGGGGAGCAGGGCTGAGTTCTAAAAAGTGCAGTATTCCATTCTGGTATTCAATTGAAGCTTTTGCTAATTAATCCCTTCATTGAATGGCTGCTGAAAAGTTAGCTGACCTGTAAAAGGACTGAAGAGTTTTAATTACACTGAAATTAAAAGCAAATAATGTAAACTTCGACGTTTGGTGGAAACAAGGCATAAAATAAGACGTGGCTTCTTGAAGAAAGGGTTACTTGCACTGCAGTTTCATTTGGCAGTTAGCTTTGATTACCCCTGCAGGAGTTTCCAAATCTAATCTTCTATGGTAAATTTGGAGGGGACAAAGGCTTGGATTCATAGAGAATGTATAGCAAATCATGGCTCCGGTCCTATATACACTTATGTGGCCATTAATTTGGTTGAATTCAGCATGCCTTTCTTCCGAGTTCCAAACTAGACCTTGCATTTTACATAAGTTTGCTGTGGGTGACTTGTGGCTATACTACAGCTGTGAGTTCCCAGTGGCCACGTGAATTGGCATCCAGGGTTCAGACATGCACACAACTTTTTCCTTCCAGGAGTAGGGTTGCCAGTCTCCAGGTACTAGCTGGAGATCTCCTGTTATTACAACTGATCTTCAGCCGATAGAGATCAGTTCACCTAGCAGTTGGACTCCATGGGATTGAAGTCCCGACCCTCCCCAAGCTCCGCCCTCCTCAGGCTCCACCCCAAAAACTTCCTGCCGGTGGCAAAGAGGGACCTGGCAACCCTAGTGGGAACTCCATTTAGAAGCACCACAGGGGCCCAGTTTGAATCAGGGCTATGGTGTGCGGGGAAGGAAGGGCTCCTGCCCCCACATGCCATTTTCTCAACCAGAAATTGTGCTGGGGGTGTGATTTGCCCCATCGGGGCAGTGGCGTAGCGTGGGTTGTCAGCACCCGGGGCAAGGCAAGTAATTTGCGCCCCCTAACCCGTGGATTTTAGCACTCGAGTCTCTTCCACTAGATTAGTTAAAGAAACCCTTACCCCCTAAGCACATGTATTGTTTGTGCTGATGTAATTAAAGTAAAATGACTGAACCTGGGGCCTTCGGTATACCAAGCAGCTGTGGGACTTGCAAATACCTCTGTACTTAATAATTTGTGTTTAAGAGGTGTTTGGAAGATGCAATACAAACCTTATGCCTGCTTGTCTTTGGGCCATACTCCTCCTGTGTTGTTTAGGTGGAAAGCAGCCACTGGCTTCCTTTTGGGACTTCATGTACCCCCCCCCATTCATTTTCATATGCCCAAAACATATATTTACTGTTTACTGATATGATGCTTGCTATACACCTCTGTGCACATCCTGGCCACAGGAGGCAAAGATGTATAGTAAATTGGCCCATGCTGCAAAACTAAATTAACTGTATACAATTCAAATTCACCAATTAGTAATAAGTGGAAGATGAGTTTGAAAAAGAAAAGTCCAGGAGGCAATTCTCACTAAGCATCAAATTCTAATCCACAAGTGGTTTCTCTAACAATGTGTGTGTGTGTGTGTAAAGTGCCGTCAAGTCGCAGCCGACTTATGGCAACCCAGAGGCCACTTACCGGCATCATCTTCGCCCCGAACCGCATTGAGGCGGGTGGCGCCGGCTCCCACCACCCGGGACCGAGGCGGAGACCAACGGCCGAGGCCTGGAGGAGTGCGGCGGCCTCGCGTGCCCAGGAACCTGTTGCAGGCGGCGCTCCCGGGCCGGTGGGACGGCCCTCGCGGGACCGGCGCCTCTCTCAGGGCCCAGCGCCGCCCCGCGCCCTTCAGCTTTGTCTCGCCTTCGCCCCCCACCCCTCCTTCCCCGCCGCCTCTGCTCGCCACAAACAAGACGGCCGCCGCCCTCCAGCCTCCTCTGAAACTCCCCCCCCCCTTCCGCTGGCCCGGCAGGGAGGAGCTGCTGAGTCCCACCCCCAAGGTGGGCTGGGCCGGGTGAGGCCGACGCTGTGGGCTCCGCCGTGCGGCCCTGCCTCAGCGGCGAGGGGGAGGGAGATTAATGCCTGAGGCGGCCCTGCCGTGAGTTGGGGAGCGGGGCCGCGGCTTTCCCGCCCCCTGGAGGCCTGCTGAGAATTTGAAAATGTTATACAAAAAACACCGCTTTGAAAGGGTTTTTTGGATACCGCGGCTTATGAATGGTTGGAAGACGTCTTCACTGCAGTGAGAGAGAGTGAGTGAGTGAGCCAGGCAGGGGCAGAGAGCTGCGAGTGCGCCCCCCCAGATGTTGCGCCCGGTGCGGCCGGCCCCCCCTGCACCCCCCACGCTACGCCACTGCATCGGGGGCAATGTCCCTGGCATTGTCTTGGGTTGGGAATTCTGTGCGGGGAGAAGGCAGGAGTCTCTCCTCCCTGCCCCATGGTCATGATGCAAACTGGGCCCCTGCAGGGCTTCTAACTGGTGTTTCCACTGGGAAGTCCCACTTACACTATGTCTGCAAGTCCCTGTGTCAAACTCGTGTAAAATGTAGCCTCTAATGTGGCCCTGAGTATGCACGCATAGAATTGGGCTGTAGGCAGGATTATGCACACCCACCCCCCAAAAAAAGGTAAATTTCGTGTTTGGATTTATTGGGCCTGATTTTTTTTGGGGGGGGGGGTAAACCCAGAATAAGTCAAATACCCATACAGGTAAATTTCAGTATTCGGCTTATTTCTGGGTTTACCAAAAAAAATGGGTCCATTATAGTCCATGGGGATATTTTGAAGCTCATGTGGGGGCATTTTTGGAGGTAGAGTCACCAAATGTTCAGCATAGCTGCAAGGGGCTCTCCTTAGATGGTCACAGAAGTCTGGTGAACTTTGGGACAGGGGGTCTAATTTTATGGGCCAGAAAAGGGGTCGCCCCCATCCTCCAGGCATTTGCGAGCTGAGCTGTCCATCGGTTTTCAGGTTCATAAGTTCAGTGTTGCCAAGGACTGGCAGAAAATGCCGATTGACAGGCTAGCACCTCAAAGTCTGGGGGCTCCATTCGTATCTAGGATGCATAAATGCAAGAAAAATAAGACACAGAAAACATTTCTTTTGGTGGCAAATAACATCTTGTAAACAGTCCTTTATTGTAGTAATTAAAAATTTGATTTCAGGAGATGGTCACAGTGCTGGGAAATGAAGCCTAGTTGGGGCGACCTTCAGTTTCAGAGCAGGTTTTTTTGGGGGGCGGGGAGGGTTGATATTGGAGCCAGCCAAAGACATGACCAAGGCAGCTCTTGTGAAGGAGATTGCTCATCCATGCTGGTGTGGTTTACTAGACACCCTGTGTAAACATTCACTCATGCATACATTGAATGCATGTAAAAGGAAACAGGACCCTGCCTATTGCCCCTTCCCACATCCTCTGTGCTGTGTAGGACCCCTTCAAAAAGCAGAATATGGCTCTGTGCAGATGTCCCATTGTATAGGCGGAGGTCTTCAGGACAGTCAGCAGAATTAATCTTGCTACATATGTTCAGTATACACACAGTTGAATGTGTAGAGGACTGAAGGAGGAGGAGGAGGAGGTGGTGGTGGAGGAGAGTTCTATGCCGACTTTCTCTACCACTTAAGGAAGAATCAAACCGGCTTACAATCACTTTCCCTTCTCCTCCCCACAACAGATACCCTGTGAGGTAGGTGGGGCTGAGAGAGCTCTAAGAGAACTGTGACTAGCCCAAGGTCACCCAGCTGGCTTCATGTGTAGGAGTGGGAAAACCAACCCAGTTCACCAGATTAGTGCCCACCACTTATGTGGAGGAGTGGGGAAACAAATTCAGTTCCCCAGATTAGCATCCACAGCTCATGTGAAGGAGTGGAGAATCAAACCCAGTTCTCCAGATTAGAATCCACTGCTCCAAAGCACCGCTCTTAACCGCTACACCATGCTGGAGGGACTTCAATGCCATAGAGTCCAATTGCCAAAGTGGCCATTTTCTCCAGGTGAACTGATCTCTATCGGCTGGAGATCAGTTGTAATAGCAGGAGATCTCCAGCTAGTACCTGGAGGTTGGCAACCCTAGGTGGAGGGGAGAAGTGTGGCCATCATAGATGTGAAGGCGGATCAGAATCTTACTCTCAGCTCCCAAAGAAGAGGGCATGAAAGACACTGGGCTTGTGTGGTCTGTTTTTCTTTCTAGAACCCCGTTTTTAAAATTTACAAAGGCACAAGGGATATTCCAGCACAGATCCTGTTTCTTGCCAAGATATTCCTCTCCTTGCATGGCGTGAGTCCATTAGTAGAACATAGCTGGCCTCCTACAAGGAAAGGACATGTCGGGTAAGGACTTGACACACCCATCTGCATTCTGTAATCTTAGGAAGAGCCTTAGGTGGCTCTCAGCACCTGGAAGCTATAAGCACGCTGGCCAAGTGCGAACAATGGAAAAGGTTTTTGCATAATGTAAAAGGCTCGAGAGGAGCCAAGCAGCTCCTGCCCCTGTGCCAAACAGCCTCTTGGCACCATCCTTAAGCAGCTGCTTTGGACAGCAAGCTCCCTTGGGTGGGAGCTGAGGAAGGCACAACACAGGTGAGGCCGACGACAGCAAACACACAATCCCCAGCCGTTTTGCAAACAGCAAACTCAGGGAAATGCCAGTCTGTGCTTTTCTCCTGTGTCATGCAAACTGCAGAAAGCCAGACAGGTTGGCCTTCAAAGGCTGCGGAGGGCAGAACTAGGGTTGCCAACATCCAGGGCCTGGAGATCTCCAAGAATTACAACTTACTTTCAGGTATCAGAGATCAGTTCCTCTGGCTCTACCCCAAAATCTCCCGGAAGTTCTCAACCCAGCAACCCTAACACAGAATTCTTTGGGAAAGGGGCTGCACCCAGGGTGAGAAAAGCAGAATGTGGCAGAGAGCTTTCTTGCAACTTCAGTTCCTGAGAGCCATCATGGTGTAGTGGTTAAGAACAGTACTTTGGAGCAGTGGACTCTGATTGGGAGAACCGAGTTTTATTCTCCACTCCTCTACATGAGCGGTGGAGGCTAATCTGGTGAACTGGATTTGTTTCCCCACTCCTACACATGAAGCCAGCTGGGTGACCTTGGGATAGTCACACTCTCTCAGCCCCACCTACCTCACAGAGTGTCTGTTGTGGGGAGGGGAAGGGAAGGGAAGGTGATTGTAGGCCACTTTGAGACTCCTTAAGGTAGAGGAAAGCAAGATATAAAAACCAACTCTTCTTCCAATGAGCAAATCTGTCATGGCATAAACATTTCCTCAAATAAATAAATAAATAAGGCCAACCTACAATTAACCTGTTCTCATAATTTTTGTTCAGTTAACCTGCTATATGAAGGAGACAATCAGCTACTTGTGACATATGAAGAAGCAGGAAAATGTAATAGAGCTTCTATTTATTATTTTGTATTAGAAGGTGTTTATTTGTAAGAATTATAATACAAATTTAAAATATAACACTAATTGACAACCAGTATATGTATTTTTATGTTTATACTAATATATTTTTTGAATACACTACTGTAAGTGTTGGAAACAAGTTCATTTCATTGGTTGGGTACCAGTTGATACATGATTAGTATCTGGAGGTTGGCAACCCTAATTGTGGGATAGTTTTTTAAAGGAAATGCTGCCTCATGTACTTACTGGAAGTTCTTACTGGAAGTGGCAAAGGGTAGCTCTATGAATTCCCAGAGACCATAGAGCAGGGGTGTCAAACATAAGGCCCACGGGCCGGCTCCGGCTCCTTGAGAGCTCTTATCCAGCCCACGAGTCAGCTGAGGCTGCTACCTCTCTCCCCCCCCCCCCCGCAATCTGGGCTGACAGGGCATAGCCCGGCTCGACCAAGTGGCATTTATGTCATATCTGGCCCTTGTAACAACTGAGTTCGAGACTCCTGCAATAGAGTTTCCATTTACCATAGAGTTTCTGGCAATTCCTAGAAGTTAGCCTTTGTCACTTCAGATAAGAACTTCCCTCTCCCACTGCTGCTTCAAGCAGTGGCAGGCAATGGGATTTTGGGTGGGGGTGTCTTGCTCTGAGACTCTTTTCTTGCTTTGTGAAGTCTGCCTCATAATAAAAAAAGTTATCTTAATTTTTTAAATCATGGAACAGCAGGCTAGAAAAAGAAACTTTGGGAGTGAGCCAGTTAGATTAAAGAAATGAACGGGGATGGATGAAACCTGAAACTTTTCAAACTTGGAAGGAAATAAGGCATAGTGAGCATTATTAAACCCGCTTTCAGAGTAAAACACTTGGGGTGGGGGTGGGGTGGGGGGGAGAATGGACAGGCTTGCCAAATCTCTGCTAGTTATTTCTGGGAACGTGGGCCGTCACGAAAAGCCACTTTGACTGATCAATAGTGTTTCTGAAGTGCCTGGTCTGTCTTCTTCTCCCTCCCTGGTCTCCACATTTTGCTCTCCCTGGAGAATGCTTCAGCTTGTGTTGACAGCATCTCAGCGTTGGGGGAGAAAAGACAGAGTCAGGTGGCTCCTGAGCTACGCTTCAGAAATTGTGCACTCCTTGTCTGTGCTTCTTCATCTGTGCCTCTTGCCCATCAAAGAATTGTCAGGGCAAATATCCTGCATCGTTTCTTCAAGGAACACTTAAGGAACAACTGAGAAACTGAAGACCAAATATATTGGGTGCTAACTGGGTAAACCTGTGTGTGTATGAACTTATCAAGATCCCATTATATAAGAAGCCATTTTTGACAACACTCATCTGTTGTAAATGCCCTTTTCTTTCATCTGAAAAGCACTGAGTTGGTTCTGGTACACGGCGTTCTCTGGTGCCACCATTAACAGATTGGATCTGCAGGGTCCAACCCTCCGTGAATATTTGCAGCAGGACGTTAGTATCCTTTTTATCATCTTATTGTTTATTTATCCCACCTTGTAGAACAGCCTGCCTGAGGAGGCCAGGAAGACTCCCTCTCTCCTGCCTTTCTGCAAACTATGCAACACTGAATTATTCAAGAGGCCTTTCCTAGACAGGTAATAGCGTAACACTGCACAAAAGGCTTCACAAAGGTACTTGGATAAATTATTGGGGACTATGGTCTGTACTACTGTGTAAAGTTTGCTATAGGTTGGATCCCATTGCATAATTTATGCATCATTTAATTTGTCATATTAATACTTGTCCTGTACAGTTCTGTTTTATAGACTTCTGGTTGAATCTACAACCCAAATCCTATTTCACTGTATACTGAATGTCTAGGGATACCAACCTCCAGGTGGTGGCTGGAGATTTCCTGGTATTACAACTGATCTCCAGTCGTTACAGATCAGTTCACCTGGAAAAAATGGCCACTTTGGCCATTGGACTCTATGGCACTGAAGTCCCTCCCCTCCCCAAACCCCGCCCTCCTCAGGCTCCACCCCAAAATCTCTCGCTGGTGGCGAAGAGGGACCTGGCAACCCTAACCATGTCCCATGTTGTTTATTGTATTGACTCATTCTGTGTAATCCTCCTTGAATCCCAGTGAGAAAGAGGGATTATAAATAAAGTAAATCAATCAATCAATAAAGAAATGGTTAAGTAGGTAGAGTCCTAGTTCAGGATGCTCAGTCGTATTTTGTGAAGCATGCTACTAAAATTACATTTTCCTCCTTGGTCCTGTCTCATGAACTCTTGTCATGTCTTTGTACTCCCCAAAGGCCTCCCTACATCATACTGTTACCACTTGCTGTTTTATTCACTTGTAACCTAAATTACTCCAACAGTTTTCCTAAGGCTGCTGCAAAAGTAGGGTTGCCAGGTCCTTCTTCGCCACTGGCAGGAGGTTTTTTTGTGTGTGTGTGGGGTGGAGCCTGAGAAGGGCAGGGTTTGGGGAGGGGGACTTCAATGCCATGGAGTCCAATTGCCAAAGCGGCCATTTTCTCCAGGTGAACTGATCTCTATCGCCTGGCAATCAGTTGTAATACCAGGGGATGAAACATTGCTAGAGCACAATATCCAGTGGTGAGCAGATGCAGCTTGAAACTCCATGGCAGTTAGGGAAGTGCTCAACAGCCATTTCACCTGCTGGGTAAAACATGCACCTTGTTAAAAAGTATTTCAAATGTTCCCCCTTCCCAAAGTTGCATTTGAGACACATACTATTACTGGAGCAGAAAATACTATAATTAGTATGGCAAGTAAATGCATCCTACTGTATTTTTCAATGGAAACAGGTGGGTGGCAATATATGTATATATAGAATGCAGCTGTTTTACAGATAATTGCATTCTACAGAAAGGGCATTTATATTGTTTACCCATCGTTATGCATTGATACATTGTCTGATCTTCAACGTGGTCCCTCAGCTGCATTACTAATACAGGAAGACCTACCGTAATCTAATTGCAATCTGCTCATTTCCACAGATGTTATATATTAGAGCAGAGAAAGAATTTAGAAATGTAAAACACCCCTGAAATTGGCCAACTGGTTCCATTAGAGTGTGCTAGCTTGATGGGTTTGCGTGTAAGAACTGGCCTCAATTCAAGCTAGAGGAAAAAAAAAACCCCAAAGCATATCTGAACTTGATTTTACATGTCACACACCACATTGCAGAGTATGTTATTCTGATACAATATTCCCGTGGAATTTTTCCTCTACCCCCCCAAAAAAAAAAAAAAAAACAAAAACAAAAAAGAACAAACAGGAGCTGAGATGATACTTGCATTTTTAAAAAAATCTCAGTTATATACTTGTTACATGCTCATAAATTCTGGCCTTTTATGCACGGGTTGTTTCTGCTGGATATTTGCAGTCGCATTCTCAAATCACTCTGTACAGTGTCTCCCCCACCCCGAAGAAATTCTTAGAGTACTAGGGATTACTCTGAGTAAATTTCTGCATGTGGCCAGTGAAAATGTGGAGCTTCTGAACCAATGGGAGTGGTCACCGATGTCGTCATTACGCAGCCCTTTTTTTTATCATCACGCATGCGCTCTAGAAATAGAACACTAGCCAAAAAAGGCACTTGCATCAGTGTACGCGTTACTCCCACCCCCTGCAAATACGGCTTTTTAATTGGCTGTAGTGATTTTTTTAAAACATGTCACCAGCCCCATGGTGGGATTCTCTCATTTTCACTTAACCGAGTAGCCACTTTTTCACTTTATCGATGGAGGTGTGAATGAAATCGGGAAAAAGGTCCAATTCCACACACCTTCTTTACTGTGATTCTACCCAAAATGACCAAAAAGGAGAAATGTACATCAATGCACCATTCAATTAAAATTTTTCTTGCTATCTGAACATAGGGGACATAAGAACATTTGCATGGCCATTTGTACTATTTCATCATTCTATCAATAGTCTTCTACTCACAAAAAAAAAATGGAGAGGGGGGCAGTTGAAGAGGACAAGCTGAATGGAGAAATAAGCAACCTCTTCAGATTGTTTGTGATTATTCCAGTGTTCTATCGCTTGTCCTGCACTCACAAATTAAAAAAAAAAGATGGCTTAGAGAGGAGGGGTTAGTTGAATGGAGGGAGAAGTGAGAATGTGGGCATGGGGAGAGAAACCCAAATGAACAATCGAATTGGGATTGATGCAGACATTTAACTCGGGCTAAAACAGCATCCAAAAAAGGTGGGAAAAATGTAAGCAGAGAGCGAGTTGACTTCTAAAAGTCAGAGAAAACATGCATAATAAAAGCAAAGCCCAAAAGTAGTTGGGGGGGCGGTGACAGCGATGGGCGTGCATTAAAGGCTTATGTTTAAGTAGGTGCTGCATTAGATTTATGGTGGTAGTAATGGAAAGTACCATCAAGTTGCAGCCGACTTTTGGCAACCCCTGGTGGGTTTTTCAAGGCATGAGATGTTCAGAGGTGGTTTGCCATTGCCTGCCTCTGCATAGCAACCCTTCCTTGCTGGTCTTCCATCCAAATACTAACCTGGGCCGACCTTGCTTAACTTCTGAGATCTGATGGGATCTGATGAGATCAAGCTAGCCTGGGCTATCCAGGTCAGGGCTGCATTAGACTACAGGCTGCAAAAACAAGTGATTGCCTTATTTATTAATGTAAAGTTTATATATCACTTTCCTGGCAGTACTCAAAGCAGCTTATGGATACAACAGCACCAATAATCAGTGTACCACTGCATGGGGAACATAGATCATTGCATTGATATTTCAAGCAATGGGCAGGAGATATTCATGGAAGCTCACAAATTCAGCATTCATTGTAAGATTATCCCCAACATAAAACATATTGTCACTGAAAATGGATGTTCCATTCAGTTTCTGTAATAATTGCTGATAGGTTTATTATTTATAAATTTGCCTAATCCCCTTCTAAAGGCATCTAAGCTAATCGTCACTAACTACTTAATGCGGCAGTGAGTTCTATAAGTTAATTACATATTGTTTGAAAAATATGAGGCTTGGCAGTTCTCATATCTGCTGACCATCAATTTATTTGCCTACCTCAAGTTTCAATATTATTACCGTGTTTAATTTTACAGACCTCCACAATCTTAATCCCTCAATCCTCTTCTCTCCCCTACACCAAACAGCCCTTCAGTATATCTTTGCAGCAAGATTCTCCAACACTTGGATCATTTTAGTAGCCTTCTTTCTGTCTCTTTCCCCATGCTGCAATCTCCTTTTTGCTGTGGATGACTCAAACTGCAATCAGTATTCTGAACATGGTCTCTCCATAGCCAAATGTGCATACCTATCTATCCAACTGGCAATCCTATGCATACTTCCTTACTAACAGTGCAATCCTAAGAAGGGTGTTGCATGCTTCTAAGTCCATACTTCCTTACTAACAGTGCAATCCTAAGAAGGGTGTTGCATGCTTCTAAGTCCATAGAAGTCAATAGATTTAGAAGGGTGAAACTCTGCAAGATTGCACTGTAAGACTGAATGAACTGAGTAGGGCTTTCTTCTGAGTAAAAAAGGCATAGAATCAAAGATTGATGAATAATTAAGATATCTTTTTATTGTTTTAGAAAAGACTGCTTTAAAAAGGTACTCATCAGTGATTGATAATTATGCTAATTATAAAAAAATAAATTAGCTGTTATTGAGAAACAATTACATTAACTTTTTAACAAATGATTATAACTTTTAATGATGTTCAGTTCAATAAATATGAATAATGGCCTGAACTGTTGCTCTTTTTGAATTTTAATTCTGGAACACTAAGGATAGTCCATGGTTTCACAATTAAGAAAAGAAAAAGAAATGTAAAAGTATGAAAAGTTCCTTGGAGAGTGGTACAGCTTACATTGGTGGGGGGTAGGGTTGCCAATCTCCAGGTGGTGACTGGAGATCTCACGTTATTACAACCGATCTCCAGCCAACAGAGATCAGTTCACCTGGAGAAAATGACCACTTTCGCAATTGGACTCTATGGCACTGAAGTCCCTCCCCTCTCCAAACCCTGCCGTCCTCAGGCTCTGCCCCCCAAATCTCCAGGTATTTCCCAAACTGGAGCTGGCAACCCTAGTGGGGGCGATGAAGAAAAGAAACACAGCACAATGGCCACGATAGTCTAAACAATCTGTGTATAAGCTGTCTTATCACACACGGAACTGCAACTACCTCAAGCTATGAGGAAGCTGATATAAAAACAAATATGTTGCTGAAAAGTATGACTGCACTCCAATATTTATACCAAATAATAGTAATCAACAACTAGTGGGGGGACAGAGGCAGGAGGCACTGGAGATATTCACTGAGGTGACCAAGGGAATGGTTGGGGAGCGGTCAGCATAGGCCTTCCTGTGAACCTGGGGTCTGAGCAAACCTCACTCCTGCCCTAGCTAACAAATGTTGCCATAATGAAGTGAAAAAAGGGGTGATTCGGATACTTAGGGTTAGATCCAACCAGTTTTTTTCATGCATATGGATAGGAACAGTGGAATGGTGGTAGAATCATAGAATCATAGAGTTGGAAGGGACCACCAGGGTCATCTAGTCCAACCCCCTGCACAATGCAGGAAATCAACAACTACCTCCCCCCCATCCCCAGTGACCCCAACCCTCCCCCCACCATGCAGGATCCCACAATCAAAACACTCCTGACAGATGGCCATCTAGCCTCTGCTTAAAGACCTCCAAAGACGGGGACTCCACCACCCTCCAAAGATGGGGACTCCATGGTATGATGTCACTCAGTGGTGGAGGGATTCCTTCATGGCTCTGGCGCTTGACTTGAAGAAGAGTTGGTTTGAGTGTGCCAATTGGCCCTCATCTTGATTGTCCTGATCTTGCCACTAGGCTCTGCCTGTAAACTGGCAAGAGGGCTGTGGGCAGGGATATGTGGGGGCTGTGATGGCAGCTGCAGCCCCACGTCACTTTTAGTAAAAATGGGAAGGGACATTGGTAAAACCATAGAGTTTCTGCCAATTCCTAGGCCTACTGTTCAGTTGACTGTCATGGATATAGCCAAAAATATAGAACAGTTTCTGGTCTTGATTTAAAATCATGGAGGATGCTTCTGCAGGCCAGAATCAGAGCTAGCCTAGTCTCTCAGCTAAATATTAAGACATATTGAATATGGAGTCCAGAGGCCCAGAACAGAATAACCTTGGACAGGGAAAAGGAACCGAGGAGTAACAGAATAATATGGCCTTGAGTGGATTAGAAACAGCATAATTATATTAGTACATATAAGATGTCTGGGTCCAGATAAGAGAAGCATCTGAGAATGATAAGAATGTCCTACAAAATACAGAAGTAAAGATAAAGTTCAAAGATCGGTGTGTATTGTCTGGAGTCCTACAGATAGTAGTGGTGTAGTGGATAAGAGCGGTGGTTTAGAGCGGTGGAGTCTGATCTGGAGAACCGGGTTTGATTCCCCACTCCTCCACCTGAGAGGCAGAGGTTAATCCGGTGAATTGGATTTGTTTCCCCACTCCTACACTTGAAGCCAGCTGGGTGACCTTGAGCAAGTTACAGTTCTGTTAGAGCTCTCTCAGCCCCACCTACCTCACAGGGTGTCTGTTGTGGGGAGGGGAAGGGAAGGCGATTGTAAGCTGGTTTGAATCTCCCTTAAGTGGTAGAGAAAGTCGGCATATAAAAACCAACTCTTCTTCTTCTGTATATGAGAAACTTGTAATCACTATTTTGAAATATTCTTTTTTATGATAAAAAGTCGCCATAATGAATTGACATAGTTTTCATGTATTTTAAGAACATATTTGATTAGCGATAACTTTGTATAGTGTTTGACGTTCTAAGATAACTAGCCAAGAATGCGAGCCTTATCAGGTGGAATAGCTAACTACTGTCGAAAGGTACCTTGAAAACCTATAAATATGGGAAGTCGTATTGATCTGGAGTGTCTTCTTTGAAGATGCTTCTTCCCTGTAACCTGCTCATTTTTAGTCAGCCATTTCAATGGGCTCAAATAATTGTTCCCATTTATCTATGTAAAACCAATGTGTGGTATAATTTTCTATTAAGGAGATCTATGCTAAAAGGGTAAATACAAAAGATAAAATGGAGGCAAGATTCTCTAGTAATATTTTTACTTCTGTATTACCGGTATACCCCCAAAGAACCAAACATGTTGCTGAAGTATATCTCTTGCCAAGACAGGAGGAGGAAGAGGAAGAAGAAGAAGAGTTGGTTTTTATACCCGGCTTTTCTCTACCTTTAAGGAGTCTCAAAATGCCTTATAATCACCTTCCCTTTCCCTCTTCACAACAAACACCTTGTGATGTAGGTGGGACTGAGAGAGTTCGGGGACAACTGTGGCCATTAACGCATGGCTGCTTTCTCCCTCTTTTCTCCTTGGAATGCAGCGAATTGGTGAGGTCCCCATGCACGTGCTTTGCCCAGGTGTGCGTTACACCCTCCTCCCTTCGCTACATCCCTGGGAGAACCCATTCCTCTGTTGTTGCGACTTAAAATGGAAGGCGCGCAACAGAGGAAGGAGCTCATGTGCAGGACGCCCAGGTCGACTCTCCACCGGGAGACTTCCAGTCCCCAGCAACTGCAGCAGCTCCTTTCCCCACTGGGTAGAAGGCACTGCCTGGCCCCAGCAGGGAGAGCAGTAGTGGTGGCGGCACCTTTCTTCCCCACCCCTGGCCCCAGCCGGCATTTCAAGCTCACCTCAAAGCAGCCTTCAGCCTGCTGCCTGGATCCCCACCATCAGAGGTGAAGCGGCAGCGGCAGCCCCTACCGGAGCCAAGGCCGCCCGCTTCCAGCTGCCGCAGCCTCCAACCGGCGAAAAGTTGTTGGGTGGAAGTTTGCGGCGGCTGGAAGTGTGCGGACCTGGCGCCAGAAGGGACCGCCGCTGCTTTGCCTCTGACGGTAGGGATCCAGGCTGAAGGCTGCCCTGGGGTGAGGTTGAAACACCAGCTGGGTGGGGGAGGGCAAGGGGGAGAGGGGGAGAAAGAGGTGTGGGTGGGGTGGGGTGGGGGGAGGAAATGGTGCCACCCCCACCGCTGCTGCTCTCCCCGCCGGGGCCAGGCAATGCCTTCTTCCTGGCGGGGAAAGGAGCCGAATTTGTTTGCCACTGTCTATTTTCTGCCAGTAATGTAGTATCATTGGCATATCTCAAATTGTTAATGTTCCTCCCCCCAATTTTCACTCCACCTTCATCTAAATCTAATCCAGTTTTCCTAATGATATGTTCTGCATTCAGATTGAAGAGGTAGGGAGATAAAATACATCCTTGTCTGACCCCTTTGCCAATTGGAAACCATTCCGTTTCTCCATATTCTGTCCTAACCATGGCCTCTTGTCCAGAGCACAGGTTGCGCATCAAAACGATCAGATGTTGTGGCACACCCATTTCCTTTAAAGCCAGCCAGAACCCTCAGCAATCTCTCCTCTAACCCTCAGCAATTCCAAGAGTGATAAACATTTGTTGCCCTCACTGAAGCTGGCAACAGGCGAACAAGGGCCACTCACATTTTGAGGAAGGAGAGCCATATAATATTTTTGAAAACTCTGGCTTTTGAGAAGTGATCTCGTTTGTCTCCTTAATGCCACTCCCATATTCATCATTAGCATCCCCTGCAGGGAATAGAGGGTGAGTTAATCACAGGCCTGGTAGAGCCGGCTGCTCAGAACTTGTGGCTTCTGACCTTTTTTTCTGCATGAATTAAAGCACTAATAAGATAGTCGGCACAGAGGAAGAGAGGCGACAACGGAAAGCAGATTCTTTTAGAACATCGTTCCCTATATATGCAGGATGTTAAATCAAAGGTATTGCGGTTATTAATATTTTATTTTTTTTAAAGCATCCCATCCGGTGGACAGAGCAGCCGCAATGCTACAAAATTACTTGGCTGAGCCTCAGCAAGGAGAGAAACAGCAAAGGGAATTTTAAATCAGCGACAGACCTACTTAACGGATAGAGTAGCGTTTGCCTGATGCGCAAAGTATGTCATCTCACAGTGCCACGTGCCATTTTCTCGTGAAAGGCAGGTGAAGAGACAAAAATCTGAGGAGTTGGATGTTTTATCTTAATCCTGCGGCACAAAAGTGGTCCTTGAGATCTAAACTGCACAAGCAGACAACTGCATTAATTGGAGAAGATGCTGTAGCAGCTCTGTTATAATGCCCAGGTGCACACATACGCCAGCGCCAGCTTTTTGGAAAGCATCGGTGCTGCTATCTGCCCGTTCCAAGTACAAATCCTGTAGCAGAGCTAAAATAACCATATTTCATCATCTGGCACATTTCTGAAATCTCTTGTTTGAATTTTAGATTTGGAAGATGACATCCACATTCAGATTTTGCTGGTTCAAATGAAGTTAATAACATTTCTTCAAACATTTACTACAAGCCAGCTATCAAGTACAAATTGCTATTGCTTGTCTGCTGACCAGTCAAATATGGATTACTCTGTGTCTGATCCTGTCAAATGTTGACAGGTGGTGATGGACGGCTGCCGTGAGGCTGCCAAAGTTCATGCTTTCGAGGCTCAGGATAAAAGTTTTGTGACTCATAAATGCTCGCTTGCAAACATTACAACCCTGAGTTATGCTCTGGCTCAGATTTGATGTTTGAACATGGACTCAGTCTGCTCCTGGACCTTTTCAGTAGTGGCCCCACCCAGCTCTATGGAATGGGCTGCCAATAGAGGTTGAGGTTTGACTATTCTGCCAGGAAATCCTGCAAGATTCTTTTAGGAGGGTCTTTTATTTTTAATCATCAGCTATTGTTTTGTATGAAAGGCTTACTTGCTTTGAACTGTTTATGGATTTTGTTCTTTGTCCTCACTGCTGTTATTTTGAATCTTCTTGGGTTCCTTGTATATAATGAATTAAATAAATAAGAACTACCCCCTTCACCTTGCTCTCTCCCCCTTTCCCTAAGTGTGCACATTCTATTCTTCTTCCTAGCTCTGCTTAGGGGACAGATTGTTCCTTATGGTGATTCCTGCAGCTAGTCGTATGGGGGATCCTCTCCCACCAGCATCTCGGAGAATGTCTGGGTGCATTAACAACTGGCCTTTGCCATAGAGGCCAACTTTATTTTATTTTTAAGGGCCATATCTTATTTGCTGCCTTGCTAATTTTCTATTGCCAAGTCTACTGTTTTTATAAAAAGCCGCCTTGACCAATGTCCTTTATTTCATCCCCCATCATCAACCTTCTTGCCAGAGGGGGCTTAGACCAGGCAATACTGTGAAAAGACCCATCTCCTGGAAAAGAGCTCCACGTTCTCTGTCCTCAAGAGAGCAGGAAAAACACAGCAGAAGCTTTGCCCAATTATCTAGGAGATGGTGGCTAAGGTCTTTGTGAGATGAAGAAAATGGCTCCAGTGGTATCAACCACTACCTGCTGTGTCCCATAAGAACTTAACTAGAATCTGCCAAAACTAGAAGGTAGGTTGTGAAACTTTTCTAGACTATAACAGTGCATAGATGTCTACCAAAACATTCCGAGCCCCTCCTGCCACTCCTAATCAATGGGGAAGAGGATTCATATGGATATACATTGGATTTGAATATTAGTAAACTGATCTCCAGCTGATAGAGATCAGGCCGCTTTGGCAATAGGACTCTATGGCATTGAAGTCCCTCCCCTCCCCAAACCCCACCCTCCTCAGGCTCCACCCCAAAAACCTCCCACCGGTGGCAGAGGGACCTGGCAACCCTATCAATAAACTAGCCTCCTTAGTCCAATTCGATGTAATTGTATTCATATGGTTTATTACTGTCCTTCAAATGCCCTGCTAGATCTAGGGTTGACAGGCCGCAGCCAGCAATAGGGTTGCCAGGTCCCTCTTTGCCACTGGCGGGAGGTTTTTGGGGTGGAGCCTGAGGAGAGCAAGGTTTAGGGAGAGGAGGGACTTCAATGCCATAGAGTCCAATGGCCAAAGCCACCATTTCCCCCAGGTGAACTGATCTGTATAGGCTAGAGGTCAGTTGTAATAGCAGGAGACCTCCAGCTAGTACCTGGAGGTTGGCAATCCTAGCCAGCAACCCCTGGGAGACATTGGGATGTGGAGGTCTGGCCCCAGATAACCCTGGCTGCTCTGAGCGATAATGGGAGGAAAATAACATTTAAAAATGGCTGCTAGCCGATGGTATGACGTCATTCCTAGGAAAATCCAGAAGTGAGGTCAGCCGTCTCTAGGAAAGGTAGTCTCTCTAGTACATCTTTATCCCACATTTCCCATCCTATCATCACAACAACCTTGTGAAGTAGGCTAGCCTGAGAGTTACTGCCCTGGGATCCTCCAGTGAAATTCATGGCTAGATGGAGATTTGAAGCCCGGTTTCCCAGTTCCTAGCTTGACACCTCTATACCACACTGGCTCTATAAATAGGGTTGCCAACCTCCAGGTAGTAGCTGGAGATCTCCTGCTATTACAACTTATCTCGAGTCAATAGAGAACAGTTCACCTGGAGAAAATGGCTGCTTTGGCAATTGGACTCTATAGCATTGAAGTACCTCCCCTCTCCAAACCCTGCCCTCCTCAAGCTCCGCCCCCAAAATCTCCAGGTATTTCCCAACCCGGACCTGGCAACCCTATCTATGAAAATACCATCTATCCTTTAATTAACTCCCCCCCAAAATCCTAAGTGTAAAAATGGAACATTTCATAAATAATGGGATAGGCTATCTAGTACAAATTTGTACAAGTCTAATCTTATGAGATACTGCACTTCCTAGAAGCTAGATAAACAAACAAGGCCCACACTCAAGAGCATATGCATCTCTTAACACATTGCTTTGCATTTTCTCAATGGTATAAACTCAATTAAAAATTTCCATTAAGATCAGATTTCTAGGGGACATTATCTGATAGCTGCTCATTTACAAAAAAAGAGACTTTAAAATCTCCAGGCTGAATGGTTTTTAAAAAAAGTAAAATTAATGTCCTAAATAAAAAAAGTATTGAAGTAATAAACCCAAGAGTTTACCAGTGCTGCATCTGTTAAGTAGTTTATTTGTTATGCTAGCATAAAATTGGACAATGGGGTCAACCAGTGTAAGTTGTTGAGAAACAAGTTGCAAAACATGAGTTTCAGTACAACTTGTTGTAAAATATTTACCATAATGCTGACTCTTGCCAATATTAAATCATTCCATCACAGACCAAGAACATAAATCCAGTCCTCTGCTAATTACTGTGGGGGTTTTTTTCCTGGGGAGACGGGGGGGGGGGGATACATAGTGGTAAACTTTCTTGTGTTCCTGTAATATGCTTAAAAAGAAAACAGCCAACAAGAATTCAGACCCGTAACATCCCTTTTGAAGTACTGATGTGATAAAATTTCCACATTTACTGAGATATGAACCTATAAAGTTGCTTACAGCAAGTCCAAACATTGGCTCATGTTTATCCACATTGACTGGCAGTGGCCCAGGCTGATGAGGGTCTCTATTAACACCTGAGATCCTTTTTTTTCCCCAAATGGAAGATGGCAGGTTTCATTTGCATGTAAAGCAGGTCCCCAATGTCTCTAAGAACACCCTCTCCTCATTTCACAAATGCCACTGAAACTATGCTACTTTTCAGCTGTGAAGATGAGGGTAAGAAAACGTGCCTCTCCTATGGTTGGCAACCACCAGGTGGTGGCTGGAGATCTTCCGCTATTACAACTGATCTCCTGGCGACAGAGATCGGTTGACTGGAGAACATAAGAACATAAGAAGAACATAAGAAAGGTCCTGCTGGATCAGACCAAGACCCATCAAGTCCAGCAGTAGGGCTGTCAAAAAAAAAAAAACATTTGGTACAGCTCGGATTCGGCCGAATTTGGCCCTTGTGGGTTCGGTACGTGCCGAAGTCCGAACTCCCCCACTTCGGATCCGTTCAATTCGGCGGGAATTCAAAGTTCGGAAAAAATTCGGCCGAATAAAGCCATTAAAAACACAATCACGCCTTTCCGCGGCTCTGGGGGGGCATTTTTTAAGGTGGAGGTCCCAAACTTTCAGGGTAGCTTGGAGGGACCCTCCTTGCAAGAACCCCCAAGTTTGGTTAAGATTGGACCAGGGGGTCCGGAGTTATGGGGCTCGGAAGGGGTCCCCCTTATCCACCCATAGGAAAGAACAGAAGCCGGCTGCTATTCATGCAATGGGCGGGGGGGACCCCTTCTGGGCCCCATAACTCCGGACCCCCTGACCCAATTCTCACCAAACTTGGGGGTTCTTGCAAGAAGAGTCCCCCAAGCTACCCTGAAAGTTTGGGACCCCCACCTCAAAAAATGCCCCCTCCAGAGCCGTGGGAAAAACCTCCCTATGCCTGCTGGTGCTGAGAGATTTCTCATGAAGCTTGTTTCCTATGCGATTAACCACAGACGCCCAAAGTGTTAACCCCTCATGGGAAGTAGGTTAATGAGAAATCTCCCAGCATAGGCAGGCATAGGGAGGTTTTTCCCACGGCTCTGGGGGGGGGGCATTTTTTGAGGTGGGGGTCCCAAACTTTCAGGTTAGCTTGGTGGGACACTCCTTGCAAGAACCCCCGTGTTTGGTGAGGATTGGGTTGGGGGAGGGCTGGAAGGGGGCTTGCCCCCTTCTCCATAAAAACCAATGCAAAACTTTTGGCTTAGGGCTATCCATGGCTACTAGTCAAAGTGAATACTAGTCATGATGCATATCTATAATCTCCAGGGTCAGAGAGGTTTTGCCTTGGATTTGCCACTCTCTAGATGCACATTCCCCCCAGCCAAATTCTCAAAACTCGACAATAAGCCCCCATGCAGAGTTTGGAGAATCTGGCTGGGAAAATGTGCATCTGGAGAGTGGCAAATCCAAGGCAAAACCTCCCCTGCTTAAATGACCAAGAGGTTTACCTCCCTCACCCAAGCCTGGGTGCTACCCTACCTAATAACTAGTGCACCCTTAAACAAAGTTAACCACCAACATCACAATTCACAAACAAGGCAGCTACCTTGAAGCAGATGGATCTACCCTGCAAGCAGGAATCACACAGGTGAGGTGGCGCAACACTCTAGGAACCCAAGCTAACTTCAACCAAAGTACACTGGATCCCCCCCCCCCCGCGGGCAGAGACTCACACTGACCCACTTAACTCCAGCCAAAGTTGGCAACCACAAAAAACAGCAGGAATAACACTCCCACAAAGGCAAGCCCACCCCAACCAGAACAGGTAATCCCCCCCAACCAGAAATCACAGCGTACACACACAGAGCAACGACCCAAACATCAAATTTAACATAAAGAGCCCCAAACCAGGCCAAGCTTAACAGAGACTCAGTCAGTAAAAGCCTATGCCAACTCCAGGCCACAGCAGGAATTAGAAAGCCAAACTTGGGAACAGTAGCACAGGCCAGAAATCACAGCCCGCACACACAGAGCAACAAACCAAACACCAAATTTAAAATAAAGAGACCCAGGCAGAAGCCTGGGGCTTGCCCCAAATAAATACAGCAGAATCTGCTCCCCTACCCCAAGTTATAAAGAAAAGCCCCAATTAAGTAAAATGATAGGGTCAAACTGTGGATGTCTTCTTCTCTTCTCTTCCACGTCCAGGGACCACCACGAAGCAGGCAGGCACAGTCAGGGAATTATAATCCAGTTAGATAGATCCAATTCCAGCAGGCAGGTTCACCTCAGGATCCCAAGAGGAGCACTCACAGCAGCCAGCACCAGCTGGATAGAGGTCTATAAAATTGTGCATGGTGCAGGGAGAGTGGACAGGGAAAAGTTTTTCTCCCTCTCTCATAAAAACTAGGACATGGGGTCATCCGCTGAAGCTGGAGGCTGAGAGATTCAAAATTGATAAAAGGAAGTATTTCTTCACACAGTGCACAGTTAAATTATGAAACTCCCTGCCACAAGATGTGGTGATGGCTGCCAACTTGGAAGGCTTTAAGAGTGGAGTGAACATGTTCATGGAGGAGAGGAATATTCATGTCTACTAGTCAAAATGGATTCTAGTCATGCTTCCTAGAGGCATGAATATACACTGTGCAAGAACTGAAGGAGATCCTTCCAGATCCATTGCAGTCAATGTAGGATCGATTTTGAAGCTCGCTTAAAGCACTCTTTTTTAAAAAACAACAACAACAACTTTTAAAACCTTTAAAATGACTATTCACTGTCCTGATGCAAAAGGAGAAATTCCCACCCCACCGCACTCGCCTGCTCATTGTTTGCATGTGTGTGTTAAGTGCCGTCAAGTTGCTTCCGACTCATGGCGACCCTATGGCCATTTATTCATGGAAAGTTTTGCATTGGAGTTGTCACTCTCTAGATGCACATTTTCCCCATCTGAATTCTCAAAACTCTGCACGGCGGCTTATTGTTGAGTTTGGAGAATATGGATGGGGGGGAAAGTGCATCTAAAGAGTGGCAACTCTGATGCAAAACCTTCCATGAATGAAAGTCCTCCAAAATGTCCCATCTTTGACAGCCCTGCTCAGATCTTGCAAACGGAGGGCCGTGGCTTCTGTGGCCCCCGCAGGCGGCAGGATCGCTCGGGAGATTGGAGGGGGGATTGGAAGGGGGAAGGGCAGGTGATCCTCCTGGCCCCAGCTGACAGGATCACCCGGGAGATTGGAGGGGGGGATTGGAGGGGGTGGTAGGGCAGGCGATCCTCCTGCCCCCAGCTGACAGGATCGCCCGGGATATTGGAGGGGCAATTGGAAGGGGGAAGGGCAGGCGAGGCGATCCTCCTGCCCCCAGCTGACAGGATCACTTGGGAGATTGGAGGGGGGGATTGGAGGGGGGAAGGGCAGGTGATCCTCCTGGTCCCAGCTGACAGGATCACCCGGGAGATTGGAGGGGGGGATTGGAGGGGGGGAAGGGCAGGCGATCCACTGCAGATCCCTCACCTGTCTTCCCAGGACTCCCAGGAAGGCGAGCGGGGGGTTGGCAAGCTCCTCTGCTCTGCCTGGACAGGCAAAGCAGAGGGGTTTAAAGACCCCTCGCCTGTCTTCCCGGGACTCCCAGGAAGGCGAGCGGGGGGTTGGCAAGCTCCTCTGCTCTGCCTGGACAGGCAAAGCAGAGGGGTTTAAAGACCCCGCAACTGTCTTCCCGGGACTCCCTTTAAACAGGGACTCCCGGGGCCCTTTAAACAGATCTGCGCCTGCCTTCATGGAAGCCCCATGAAGGCGCCAGGGTGGCGGCGGTGGGGCCAAATCTGCTGAATTTATTCGCCGAACCCTCGAATTCGGCTCCTTGGTTTCCTGCCTTTTTTGAGTTCGGTTCGTCCGAACGGAAAAACAGCCGAATCAGGGGAAATTCGGCTGATTTTCAGTTCGGGCCGAACCGAATTGACAGCCCTATCCAGCAGTCTGTTCACACAGTGGCCAACCAGGTGCCTCTAGGAAGCCACAAACAAGACGACTGCAGCAGCACCATCCTGCCTGTGTTCCCACAGAATCTCATAGAATAGGCATGCTCCTCTGATCCTGGAGAGAATAGGTATGCATCATGACCAGTATCCATTCTAACTAATAACCACGAATACCCCTCTCCTCCATAAATATGTCCACTCCCCTCTTAAAGCCCTCCAAGCTGGCAGCCATCACCACATCCTGGGGCAGGGAGTTCCACAATTTAACTATGCGTTGTGTGAAAAAATATTTCCTTTTATCTGTTATAAGAACATAGATAAAATAGAGAAAATGGCCGCTTTGGAAGGTGGACTCTGTGGCATTATATACCAGTGAGGTCCCTTCCCTCCCAAACCCCGCCCTCCTCAGGCTCCACCCCCAAAATCTCCAGGTATTTCTCAACCCGGAGCTGGCAATCCTAGCCTCTCCCAAAGACACCACTGATAGCATTCCAACTTTATAGGTATAGATTATACTTTAGTGATCATGGCCTTACCAGTGTGGTGTCGTGGTTAAGAGCCGTGTAATCTGGAGAACTGGGCTTGATTCCCCACTCCGCCACAGCAGCGGCAGACTCTAATCTGGTGAACCGGGTTGGTTTCCCCACTCCTACACATGAAGCCTGCTGGGTGACTTTGGGCTAGTCACAGTACTCTTAGAACACTCTCAGCCCCACCTACCTCACAAGATGTCATAAGAACATAAGAAAAGCCCTGCTGGATCAGACCAAGGCCCATCAAGTCCAGCAGTCTGTTCACACAGTGGCCAACCAGGGGCCTCTAGGAAGCTCACAAACAAGGCAACTGCAGCAGCACCATCCTGCCTGTGTTCCACAGCACCTAAGATAATAGGCATGCTCCTCTGATCCTATTGTGGGGAGAGAAAGGGAAGGTGCTTGTAAGCTGGTTTGAGACTCCTTAAAGGTAGAGAAAATCGGGGTATAAAAACCAACTTTCTTCTTCTTACAAAAACGTAATGTGTGAAGTGACTCAAAGGGCTTCACACTGCAATGCAGTGCATGCAGTTTGGGCTTGCCAGATTGAAAGACAATACCAGTGGGTTAGATCCAGTGGCTCATTTCCACTGTGAGAAATTTTCCACCAGCAGAAAACTCCTCCCATTAAAATTAATCCTTCTTACAATGTAAGGAGCCTTCATCCACTCCAAAATTCCTTAATGGGAAAGAATCATTGGATCTAATCCAATGTTTTTAATTGGGGGGGGGATCAAAGTCTTAAAATAGAGTGTATGGATTGTAGGGCAAGAGTCAGCTAACAGCTCATTCCTGAGCCTTTCGGTGGCCAGGCCAAGGCCGAGGTGCCACCAGGGTGCCTCCAAAGCCATTCCCCGGCCGCCAAAAGGCTTTAAAAAGCCTTTAAATCTCTCCCCCCCCTGAAAATGGGGCATTTCCCCATTGAAAACAGTGAGGCTGCGCCAGGAAAAACCTGATGTCTGGGTAACCTGGTGCAGCAACACTGTTGTTGGAGGGGGCATTTCCAGCCTGAAAGGGGTCAGGAAGCTGCCTACAGGCAGCTCCACCCCCTGGAACGCCCCGGGAATGCCTCCCGGGATGATGGCACGACAACTTGTGCCATTGGGACGCTGTTGGGAAGCCAAACCGGTGTCCCAGGGCTGAGCTGCCATGCCAGCGCAGGGAGGCTGGTGCGAGTGCCCCAATGCTGGCGTCCCTGCTTCTCTTGGAGGCGCAAATGACCTGGGCACCGGCGCAAGCGGCCAAAATGCCAACACAGCTACTTGCGTGCCTTCTGAGCACTTTTGGGTCCAGAGCAAAGGAATGGGCTGTGTCTGGTCCCCCCACCCCGAATTTAGATAATCAGAATTTAAAATGTTGACCTCTTCAATCAGGAATTAATTTCTTTCAGAGCAATCAGCACCGAGCAGGATGGATTGCCTTCTTTCAGTTCCATGTTGACATGCAATCAGCAGCACCTTCCCGAACTCTAATGCATTTATTACTTATTTACAGTAAGATTTATTGCCACCTTTTACAAAAAAAAATTATTCAAACCAACTATCAATAAAACATCAGAAACCTTGCAATAAAACATTACAATAAAACCCTATTATCATTGTTCAAAACAAAATAAGAAATCAGTAACTGGAATGTGCTCGAAAATGCAATTAATATGCAGTTACACAATTTGCAACATTGGGGTTGCCAGCTTTGGACTGGGAAATACCTGGAGATTTTGGGGGTGCAGCCTGAGGGGGGTGAGGTTTCGAGAGGGGAGAGACTTCAATGCCATAGAGTCTAATTGCCAAAGCAGCCATTTTCTCCAAGGGAACTGATCTCTATCGGCTGGAGATCAGTTGTAATAGCGGGAAATCTCCACCCTCTACCTGGAGGTTGGCTACCATATGTGCCATTTTTTTTAAGTCGTGTATGTCTTATTTTGCCTCCTAAACTTAGAGAGATTGGCATATATGGAATTTGTTAGGGAAGTAGCTCTAAAAAATTGGCACCTCCACAGAGAATATTCTACTACAGGCTTAGCCCAGTCCTGAGTAGATGAGACATACAGCAAGGTCTCCTCTAGATGTAGCATTGAGCTTGTTTAGTAAACTTGTTTAGAATGATAACCCTGGAACCTTCATTATTCATGCAAGCCATACCTTAATTGGTCAGTGAAAGAACCTCAGAACACCCATGACAACTATGTCATGAGAGCCAGCCTGGTGTAGTGGTTAAAAGCGGCGGTTTGAAGCGGTGGACTCTAACTTGGAGAACTGGATTTAATTCGCCACTCCATCACATGAGCAGCGGACCGGACACTAATTTGGCGAACTGGGTTGGTTTCCCCACTCCTGCACATGAAGCCAGCTGGGTGACTTTGGGCTAGTCACAGCTCTCTTAGAGCTCTCTCAGCCCCACCTACCTCACAGGGTGCCTGTTGTGGAGAGGGGAAGGGAAGGTGATTGTAAGCTGGTTTGATTCTTCCTTAAATGCTAGAGAAAGTCGGCATATAAAAACCAACTCCTCCTCCTCCTCCTCCTCCTCCTCTTCTTCTTCTTCTCCTTCTTCTTCTTCTTCTTCTTCTTCTTCTTCTTCTTCTTCTTCTTCTTCTTCTCTGTTTTCTCATGTATTGATTTCTCAAATTATGCGCCCAATGTGGTTTGAATGTAATGTTTTGCACAGATCTTGATTCAGTTCATACGTATGCTGGGGGGATTGGTGGTGGCACTTTGCCTGTGGTATGCCCTTCCACTTGAAGGCTACCTGTTGGGCTTCCTTTCAGGTACCACGCCAAAGCATTTCTGTTTCCCCAGGCTTATAACTAAGGGATGGATCTTTTTAACATCATTTTACAGCCTGAGAAATGTCTAAGACCCATGTTAAGCTGCTTTCTGTTGCATTACTCCCTGCTGTGTTCTGAATGGTGGGTTGGTTTTACTAACTTTCATGATGTTTTATGTTTTTATAAGATGTCTTGGGCAGGTTCCCTAGAGAGGCGGCATAGAAAACTTCCAGATAAATACATTAATATTTATATTTGGCATCTTTGGGGATTTGGCAGGGAGGCATCTAAATGTTGTGAAAATTCTTGTTCAAATTGAAATTTCAAATTTCTTTTTTTTGTTTCTCTGCACGACTAAGCAGCATGTACAGACCTATGCAGCACATGGTTAAGGTGCAAATAGCAAGGACATCTGGCCTCTTTGGGGCTGAAGGATGTTATTATCTCTTGTGTTGGGGAATTTTCTCGGCATTAAATTAGTTCCCAGAGGGTCTTTCCCTCAGTGCTGGGTGTTCTGCTGGGGGTCTGATTAAGTCATGGGATAGAAAGTCTTTATAGACACCACCATTCCTTGGCAAACTCTCACATGGTTATGGGGACAAACAGCTCCTTGGCTTATGAAGATGACACAAACAAGGATGCAGGAGGGATAAACGTCTATCACACAGTTACCTGAAAAGGTATTGCACAGGAACTTATTATCAGGTCTTTGGATTAAATTTGTGGGTTTGTTCCCCATGAAAGCAGGTACTTATTTTTTGGTCAAATTGGCAGAGATGACAGTGGCAAAACCCCTTTGAGAAACACTTTCCTTCTCTAATTATTTTTCCAACAGAAACAAGAGAGTTTTAAAGCTGCTGTGAGAGCTCTTCTTTTCCTTCCCGATTCTCCTCCTCAATATTTCTTTTCCCCAACTATTGTTTGCTCTTTTCCAAGAGAGCGAAATGAAGCCACCGTCCTCCTCTCCAAACAAACTCATTCTCTCTCTCCATTATGCGACGGTCTGATTTGGGGACTTTTATTACTAACCCATGAACAAGCATGATTACATGAGAGCCATTCAATTTGCGGCAAAATGCGAGCGGCGTAACCCTTCCTGCAGCTTTTCATTTGAACATAAAGGAAGAGCTGGCCAGAAATGGGGAAAAAAATAGGAACCTGATCAGAATTTATGAATAGGAGCTGGGTGCTAAAATGTGAACCTTATTATAAATGCTTGGCTTCAAAGCCCTGATTTGTACAGGTTTCACACAGCTTCAATAACAGTGCTATGTAATGGGACTCTTGTTTAAATTATGCATCTAAGATAATACAGGGCAGAAGCGAGTGCGGAACCAGACTTTACAAGCAGCTGAATGTTTTAGCTAAATCTAATATTTAAAACAGTGATTTGTAAATCAAAAGGTCATGATTGCCATTATCAGCTTTGCAGATGAGGTGCTCACTCTGTTTAAATAATAGGCAAGGAATCATGAAGATTGACATGTACCTTGAGCTACAGGTGTGTGTGTGTGTGTGTGAGGGGAGAATCTCTAAAAGTCCATATCAGGAAAGCAATGAAAGTTTTTCCAGATGACGGGATCATTCAGGTGTAACAAGAAGACAGGATTTCGACACTTCTCCCTATTTCAACCAATGAGCCAATTTGAAGCTGTCGTAGCAATCCTGACTCTCTGTCCCTTCCACATGTGTGGCATATTCTGTGTGTCTGTTCCTAGGCCTTTTCTGTTCTAGCTCCAGTGTTAGGAAATGGCAGGGTGGCCAACCTCCAGATACTAGCTGAAGATCTCCCGCTATCACAACTGATATCCAGCCGACAGAGATCAGTTCACCTGGAGAAAATGGCCACTTTGTGTCAGGCTCCAGGAAATTCACAGCGTTTCAGCAACAGACCTTCAATCCAGGCAGAGCAGCGATTCAAAGATTTATTTCAGAAGTCAGTGATTTCAGTAAGAGACGCGCAGGGTTGGAATACATGACAGGGGGAGTGGGGATACATTTATAGGGCTGATACAATAGGGTTACAGGAACAAAGAGACAATGTAGTCGTTTCCTGCCGGTAACGACTTAAGTAAAACTGAAACAGAAACAATCATGAGCAATCAGTGGAGGAGATGGCCGAGCTCTCGGCTTTGTGCGCGGGACCCGATATCAGATCGAAGACTTACACGGGCGGGTCCCAATACAATTGTAAATCTCTGGCTGGAGCTCGTGTGCAAAACCGGGGAGCGGGGAAGGAGTGCACAGAGAACCCCATCTTGTTTGCGGGGGAACCATCTTGTTTGAGGACGGAGCTGTCAGAAGCCCTATCTGACACTTTGGCAATTGGACTCTATGGCATTAAAGTCCTTCCCCTCCCCAAACCCTGCCTTCCTCAGGCTCCGCCCCAAAAATCTCCCACCGGTGGTGAAGAGGGGCCTGGCAACCCTAGGAAATGGTTTTCCAGGGGCATTTAGCAAGGCTTCAACTTTGAGGGGCATTCATAAGGCCCGCAAGATAGTCCGCTTTTTTAGGGTCTCTTCATGAAGGAACTCTGCCTCAGGCAGAACTTGAATTGTTTGTCTGGCAATTAATCAGATTGGAGTTCTTTCTGTTTATTTAATTTATTGATAGAACTGTGTACAGAAGCAATGTTATATCATTGTATCTAGATCCATGTTTTAAGCTTTTAAAAAATATGGTCATGATTGTAAGCTACCTTTGGCCATTGGTTCTTGTAGGTTATCTGGGCTGTGTGACCGTGGTCTTGGTATTTTCTTTCCTGACGTTTTGCCAGCAGCTGTGGCAGGCATCTATCTTTGGCCAACCAAAAAGCAGGGTATAATTTTTAAGAATAGATATGTGAACTGGCCTGGGGAGTCTTTTGGGCAAGAACATACTTCTATCATAGAGACTGAGGCAATTCCTAGAGTGTCATGGGGGAAATGATGTCACTTCCAGGTGATTACCTGAAATTGATGTTGCAGCATCAGTGATGCTCCCCTCAATTTTTCTCCCCCTGCTCACTGGATTGAACTCCAGCAATGGAGAGTCATGGCAGGAATTTATCTGCTGTGGGCAGGCACCTGGCAACTCTATCCCCTGTACATTACAGTGTGTATTGTTAAAATATTGCAAAAAAGTGATCCCTATATGATTGTATCATGATTCTTTGTGTGCAATTATTTACTGATTTGTACCTGTGTCAGCAAAAACAAAATATAGGGGCATTTTTCATAGTAACTTAGTCATAGCATTATGGAGTTTCATCTGCACACTTCTTTGTTAAATATTGATTGGATTCAGACCTTAACAAATTAAAAATCTGAAAGCATTATAGAATTTTACATCTTAAGTATGGACAAAAAGACAGCTTACCGTAAGTCCGTTAACTATTATGTCAGACCATACAACAGGAAAGAATATTTTATCTCCATTTGTGTCTGACTGGGACATAAGGAATTTAGAAACAGTGAGACATGTTTTCTCATTTGATGTACATATCTTTTTTGTCAGATGCAGAAGCAATGATCTTGAATATGAATGGATCATTGGAAAACTTGTTTTTCTTTTGGTTCTCTATCTTAGATTCCAATTAAGCATTATAATTAATGAATGCACTTCCAATAAAATCATTTAAATGTAAACATAGTTTTTTACAAAGGAAAATAAATGGCATCTGTTTATTAACTAGGGGCAGCCTGACATAACGGCAACGGAGCTTAACCAAACAGCAAATGTAGGACATAAGGTTTGATAAATAAATATGAGCGAATGATCAACCTGGAAAGATGAATGAGATGTATAATAAAGGCACATAACAGTACTTCAGTGCTATACTGTACTCCATTCAAAGCATCATTGATCAAGTAACATCAGAGGCCAGGCGCTAAAATCTTCTGTTTTAAATTTCATGACTGCCATGTAGGGCCGCTGCTACCATTAGGCAAACAAGGCAGTCACCTAGGGCGCAGACCTCAGAAGGGCGCAGAGCTGGCCTGAGGGGCACAGTTTTAAACAGATTAGTGTCTTGAAAAAAATGCAACTGAAAATTTATTAATTTTTTACTTTAAGTACCACAACAATGCTGTGGAATATAATTCATTATAATGTCTTATAAAAAGTTTTGTGCTTTAATTTTTTTCTACAAGACATCTGTAGTTAGCCTTGCCTAGGGCGCAAAAATGACTGGCACCGGTCCTGCTGCCATGACAACCTTGGTCTGTCTTAAATGGCCCTGAGACTGACACATAGAGCAGGTCACATCTTGGATTCTGTGTTGTGAGCACATCTGGATAATGAGTGGCAGAGTTATTTGTGACTCCCTTGTCATGGGCAGACAGCTGTTGGGAGGTATGGATACATCCATCAAAAGCTGTTAGCTATGATGGCTAAATAGGGTTGCCAGCTCCGGGTTGGGAAATACCTGGATGTTTTGGGGGTGGAGCCTGAGGAGAGTGGGGTTTGGGGAGGGGAGGGGCTTCAATGCCATAGAGTCCAATTGCCAAAGCGGCCATTTTCTCCAGGTGAACTGATCTCTATCAGCTAGAGATCAGTTGTAATAGTGGGAAACCTCCAGCTACTACCTGGAGGTTGGCAACGCTATAGCAAAAAGACATTTCTGGGATCAGGGGTAGTATACATCTGAAGGCCAGTTGCTGGTGATCCAGGGCCTGTTCCAGGTTTGGGGGTTGGTGAGCACGTAGTGCCTCTCTCCACCTCTGACTACCTCCAGGACCCCTACATGTGCCTTCCTTCCATCTCACCCACATCCCCACCTGCCTATGTGTCCTTCCACCCTTTCCTTAGCCTTCTCACTGATTGTATGTCCTTTTCCCAATGGTGCTGGGTGGTGTGTGTAGATGGGAACACCACTAATGTGCCTAGAAGGAGTGCTGTCACTCCTGTATACGGGTGGGTAGGGTTGCCAGGTCCCTCTTTGCCACTGGTGGGAGGTTTTTGGGGTGAAGCCTAAGGAGGGAGGGGGTTGGGGAGGGGTGGGACTTCAGTGCCATAGAGTCCAATTGCCAGAGCAGCCATTTTCTCCAGGTGAACTGATCTCTGTTGGCTGGAGATCAGTTGTAATAGCGGGAGATCTCCAGCAAGTACCTGGAGGTTGGCAACCCTATGTGGAGGGCTTAGTGACAGCCAGTTCTGCCAGAAGCCTTGGGCTCTAACAGCCGCCTCACCTCAAGATAAGCTGACACCAGCCCCAACTGGTTATTTCCAGCTGGGCTCTTTTGCTCGTAAACTTGGAGCTATGGAAATCCCTCGGCTGAACTGGATCAGCCCATTTGGCTGACTTGATTTCATGCAGACTACAATCTCTTCAAGTCGGATAACTTGAAGCTGGTGCTTTAGATTTTCAAGAGCATTAGACAAGATGGTGAAGGAGAAAATTGGTTTTTATATGCTGGCTTTCTCTACCACTTAAGGAAGAATCAAGCCGGCTTGCAATCACCTTCCCTTCCCCTCCCCACAACAGACACCCTCTGAGGTAGGTGGGGCTGAGAGAGTGTGACTAGCCCAAGGTCACCCAGCTGGTTTCATGTGTAGGAGTGGGGAAACCAACCCGGTTCACCAGATTAGCTTCCGCTACTCATGTGAAGGAATGGGGGAATCAAACCCGGTTCTCCAGATCAGACTCCACCGCTCCAAACCACCCCTCTTAATCACTACACTATGCTGGCTCTCTTGTGTCTAGTGTCAAACACAATTCTTCCCTACCTCAAGAACCAGAAATTGCTATGGCCTCTACCACACTCGTATAGGGCAACTGCTGCTGGATTCGAAGCTGCTTCCGTTCTATAGGATTCACTGGTGTTCTCCCTCAGGTCTATCAATACAAAAGGTCCATTTTAAATATGTTTTCAGCATAATATTAAAGTCCCCTTTATGGGGATGAATCTGATAAGACCTGCATTAAAATATGAGACTGGAAAGAATCTCTGGATCCATATTGTGCTTTATCGACATCCCCACTATTTCCTCAAGTGTACATGGTAAACAGTAGAAGCAATTTATGTAATCATTATACTTAATCCATTCCAATGAATACTACTTAGCATAGCCAGAATACTGAAGCCTCTGATGCCATTAAAACAGAGCTTTATTCTTGAACCTGGAAAACTTGAAACATAATTTGTTTTTAACAAAAACAAGACTTTTTTTCTTTTCAGAGAAAAAGCTTTAAAGCTTTAATATACAGTCATTCATTTCCTGAAGGTGTTCAATTTTAACTTTAGCATGTTAACATTAATGTGGGCATGAATTACTTTCAACTTTATCTGTTTTTCTGTCGGTGTAACGGTGATGGCAACAAGTCAGGCAACGTGTGCGTTTGTGAAGGACAGGGAATGCATCCCCCCCCCCCAAGGTTTGTAATTTCTTTCCTGCTAACATGTTGCAAAATGAGGCTTAATACTGTACTTGAGATAGGGTTGCCAACCTCCAGGGGGTGGCTGGAGATCTCCCGCTATTACAATTGATCTCCAGCCAATAGAGATCAGTTCACCTGGAGAAAATGGCCACTTAGGCCATTGGACTCTATGGCATTGAAGTCCCTCCCCTCCCAAAATCCCGCTCTCCTCAGGCTCTGCCCCCCAAATCTCCAGGTATTTCCCAACCTGGAACTGGCAACCCTACCTAGAGTGGAGCCTGGAGAGGGTGGTGTTTGAGGAGGGGAGGGACCTCAGAGGGATATAATGCCATAGAGTCCACCCCCAAAGCAGCCATTTTCTCCAAGGGAACTGACCTCTCTAGTCTGGAGATCAGCTGTAATTCTAGATCTCCAGACCCCATCTGCAGATTGGTAACCCCATTTCTGTCCTTTAATCTGTACCTGAAGAACTATGGGTGGAAACTAGAGATATTATCAAGGAAGAATGTGCAAAGACTATTCCTGTAGCCAAAAGAAAAGAAAAATCTCGATGGATGTCTGAGGAAACTCTTAAAATTGCCAGAGATAGACGAGAAGCAAAAGTAGAAGGTGACAGAAATAGAATCAAAAGTCTAAGTGCAACGTTCCAGCGACTAGCACGTAGAGACAAAGAGACCTATTATAATAGCCAGTGTAAAGAAATAGAAGAGAACAACAAAAAAGGAAGAACAAGAGATCTGTTCCACAAGATCCAAGAAATCAAAGGGAAATTTAAAGCACGGTTAGGCATGCTGAAAGATCAGCATGGAAATACATTAACTGAACAGGACAAAATAAAGAAAAGGTGGGAACAATACACTGAAGAACTATACAGAAGAGATGAAAGGATAAAAGATTCTTTCCAAGAAGAATCTTTTGAAGAAGAACCTACAGTTTTAGAAAGTGAAGTGAAAGCTGCATTGAGAGCAGTCGGGAGAAACAAATCACCAGGAGCAGATGGGATATCAATAGAGCTATTCCAAGCCACAGAAACGGAGTCCATCAAAATCTTGACAAGAATATGCCAACAGATATGGAAAACAAAACAATGGCCCACAGACTGGAAACAATCCATTTACATTCCAATTCCCAAGAAAGGAGACATCAAAGATTGCAACAACTATCGGACCATTGCATTAATTTCTCATGCAAGTAAAGTGATGCTCAAAATCTTACAGCAAAGGCTGCTACCATATATGGAACGAGAAATGCCTGATGTTCAAGCTGGTTTCAGAAAAGGAAGAGGCACTAGAGATCATATTGCAAATATACGCTGGTTACTGGAGCATACGAGAGAATTTCAGAAGAAAATCAGCTTGTGTTTCATAGATTACAGCAAAGCTTTTGACTGTGTGGATCATGAAAAGCTATGGCTGGTTTTAAAGGAAATGGGTGTGCCACAACATCTGATCGTTTTGATGCGCAACCTGTACTCTGGACAAGAGGCCTCAGTTAGAACAGAATATGGAGAAACGGAATGGTTTCCAATTGGCAAAGGTGTCAGACAAGGATGTATTTTATCTCCCTATCTCTTCAATCTATATGCAGAACATATAATTAGGAAAGCTGGATTAGATTTAGATGAAGGTGGAGTGAAAATTGGAGGGAGGAACATTAATAATTTGAGATATGCTGATGACACTACATTATTGGCAGAAAATAGTGAAGATTTGAAACAACTATTGCTGAAAGTTAAAAGAGAAAGTGCCAAAGCAGGACTACAGCTGAACATCAAGAAAACAAAAGTAATGACTACAGGAGAATTACACAACTTTAAGGTTGACAATGAGGAAATTGAAATTGTTCAAGACTTTCTATTCCTTGGCTCCACCATCAACCAAAAGGGAGACTGCAGCCAAGAAATTAGAAGGAGATTGAGACTGGGAAGGGCAGCCATGAAGGAGCTAGAAAAGATTTTGAAGTGTAAGGATGTGACTCTGGCCACCAAGACTAGATTAATTCATGCCATCATATTCCCTATTACTATGTATGGGTGTGAAAGCTGGACAGTGAAGAAAGCTGATAGGAAGAAAATAGATTCCTTTGAAATGTGGTGTTGGAGGAGAGTGTTACGGATTCCATGGACTGCCAAAAAAACAAATCAGTGGGTTATAGATCAAATCAAGCCTGAACTGACCCTAGAAGCTAAAATGACTAAACTGAGGCTGTCGTATTTTGGTCACGTCATGAGACGACAAGAGTCACTGGAAAAGACCGTCATGCTAGGAAAAGTAGAGGGCAGCAGGAAAAGAGGAAGACCCAACAAGAGATGGATTGACTCAATAAAGGAAGCCACAGCCTTCAATTTGCAAGATCTGAGCAAGGCTGTCAAAGATAGGACATTTTGGAGGACTTTCATTCATAGGGTCGCCATGAGTCGGAAGCGACTTGACGGCACTTAACACACACACAGATTAGGAAAAAGATGGCTGAAGATCAGTTTGACTATCCTTATTTAGGTTGTTTATGCATGGGTACTCTCGCTCACTCCCCGCCCCGCCCCCCTAGTCTGTCTCAGTTGTTCCTTGGAGCTATGGATGAGTTTTCCATCCATTAGAAATGACCTTGCTGCCAGCCCTCACAAATCCAAGACCTTCCTTTTCTTCCATTAACTTGATTCTTCCCTCTTCCCTGAGCTCAGCCTGGGTGAAATCTCTGAGCATAATGCAAAGTGCAGGACACCCAAGCTTGGTTTCTATCACAGAAAGCATGCAGCCAATTACAAAGCAGCGTGTAAAGAGGCGAGGGTTCAAATGCTTCCTGCTTCCTTGGAGTTCCTTGGAGTTCCTTCTGAGCAGAAGAAAGGCTTTTTTAAAATGAGGTTCTCAAATGAGGTTTGAATTTCTCATTTTTCAAATGAGGTTTGAATTTCTCCCCCTCCCTCCTTTCAGATTGCTCCTTTTTTTGTTTTTCTTGTTAAATTGCTTTTTTATTTGGCAATTGGGTTTTTTTGTGTGGGGGGGGAGGCTTTTCTCTCACAGTAAGCACTACAAAGTAAGCCAATTACAAAGCAGCATTTAAAGGGGTGGGGACTTGATTTGAGACTGCTGGTGCATAGACTCCCAACAAGTCCAGCGAGCAACGAACCTCAGGTAAAACTCCCATGCATAAATGACCTTAGTTGTCCTGATTCCTTTTCCTCCACCTTTTCCTCCACCACAAATAAATAATTTCTTCAAGATTGTCCCAGATGAGAAAAAACCTAAAAAGTTTGAATTGTACCTGTCCCCATGCAATTAGGGTTCTGTGTCTTTTGCTGAGCCATGGAGTTGCTGTCCCCATTGTTTCCACTAAGCCACTAAGTGGCTCCTCTCTTCTCCTGCAGGCTTCTAGGGTTGCCAGGTCTGAGTTGGGAAATACCTGGAGATTTTGCGGGTGGAGCCTGGGGAGGGAGGGGAGGGACCTCAGCAGGGTATAATGCCATAGAGTCCACCCTCCAAAGGTTCCTACTCTTGTAAAATAATTCCATGAGATCGGTGCAGTGTCCCGAACAGTACTACGGTGTTAAAAAAAATATTAACAGTGTGATCCTATGCAGAGTTTCTTCAGTCTTTATACCACAGCAAGTCTGGCTTGGACAGCGCTGTTAGACTTACACAGTTAGGACCAAAGTAGATGTGATATCATCCACAGGTCCGAGCTGTGAATGCTGCTGCTATTTGAAAATGATTTTAAAATGCTGAGAGGGCCTGATCTGATTGGGCCCACTGGATCAGGGCCTAGAGTTGCTAGGTCCCTCTTCGCCATCGGCAGGAGGTTTTTGGGGTGGAGCTTGAGAAGGGCGGGATTTGGGGAGGGACTTCAATGCCACAGAGTCCAACTGCCAAAGTGGCCGTTTTCTCCAGAGGAACTGATCTCTATCGGCTGGAGATCAGCTGTAATAGCAGGAGATCTCCAGCTACTACTTGGAGATTGGCAACCCTGCTTGTGGCATATGGTAGTCTGGATAAGCACAGATGTATTTTTGCTAAGAAAAGGGTCTCTGCTATTAAATGAATCAACAAAAATGCCCAGTAACCCTAGACTCCAAATTAACATGCAGATAACTTCACCCTAGGGTTGCCAAATCTTGGCTGAGAAATACCTGGAGATTTTGGTTTGGGGAAGGGAGAGCCATCAGTTGGGTACAATGCTATCGACTCCACCCTCCAAAGCAGCCATTTTCTCTAGGGGAACCAATCTCTGTGGTCTGGAGATTGGTTGTAATTTCAGATCTCCAGACCCCACCTGGAGGCTGGCAACCCTACTTCATCCCCACAATAGTAGCTCAACTGACCACGATCTCCTCCAGAAGAAATTATCCCTGAACTCTCCACTGTTCTAAAAACGGGAACTCACAAAGAAGCAGCACTTTTTTTCAGAGAAGAAACAGAAAGGGATTTTAATGCATTTGGCTAGAATAAGAATGGCCACAAAATTAATTGAGTTACATAGAATAACAGCCAGTATCTGTGGAGTTCCTACATCAATGGGAATCCCAATGAATAGAATCAATTAGCATACAAAAACGCATCAATCTTAGAGCATGCGAATTAACACACACCATCATCATCTGGAGGAGATGAATAATCCAAGGGTTTGCTGAAATGTTAAGTCCTGATAATTGTTTTTCAATATAAAGGCCTTTGCCCCGCCTGTAAAGAAAAATTCAGCACCGTCAGAGAGACCATGAGGTTTATTAATAGCAAAGTGATGACAAGAATCGAGTATTGTAATTACAGAACAAAAACGGGGTGGAGTGGGGCTTTTACATCAACATTTCTGTACACAGTTGATGCTATTCCTTTTGCATTTAATTTACCCTCTTGAGACAAACAAAAAAGCCTCTTCCTATAAAGAAGAACTGACTTCTTATCTGCCACAGCCTTGTAAGATTCCTTGGGCCACATGTGATATAGCCTGGATAACCCCATATTAGTGATCAGTGAGCAAAAGGATACATCTTAATTTTATCTCCATCTAGTACCCATTTGGCAAAGGAGTCCTTAATAGAATTTCAGGCTGCAGCGACAAAGTTCCTTCCAGGAGAAAATGCTTCTTGAAAGAAATCTATAGTAACAAGCCCTATACTCTGAAAAATTGTAAGTGTCTTTAGATCATTCCATACTTTTCCTTTGGTGCTAATAGCATTTGCTCACTCATTTATTCTTTTAAATTCAGATGAAGTTCCCCCCAAAAGAAATGTATATTCCCACTCCCCAGGTGCCACCTCCCTTTTTGAATCAACTAATTGTAGTGGTACCTGTTTAATTTATTTATGGTTTATCTGTTTGCTTCCTTTATGCCCCGTCCTTCTCCCTGAGAGGGATCCTAAACGGCTTGCATTGTTCTCCTCTCCTACATTTGATCCTCACAATAATCCTGTGAGGTAGGTTAGGCTAAGAGTGTGTGGCTGGCCCAGCAAGCTTCCATGGTAGAGCAGGGATTCAAACCTGGGTCTTCCAGATCCAACACTGGATCCAACACTCTAACCACTACACCAAACTGGCTCTTATCTGTTGTTGTTGTTTTATTGGAATATGATCAAATTTCAAGAACATTTGTTTCTAACAAATTCCAGTTGGGGTCTCCCAGAGCCTAGTCTGACATTCTGCACCACAATGCATTTTAGCATTTATTTATTTATATCCTGCTTTTCTCACCAGTTGAGACTCAAAGCAACTATAGAACATAATTCTCCCTTCCTCCATTTTCTCACAACAACCCTGTGAGGTAGGTCAGGCTGAGAGTTTGTTATGGGCCCAAGGTTACCCAATCAGCTGCCGTTAGGGTTGCCTGGTCCCTCTTTGCAACTGGTGGGAGATTTTTGGGGTGGAGCCTGAGGAGAGTGGGGTTTGGGGAGAGGAGGGACTTCATTTCCATAGAGTCCAATGGCCAAAGCAGCCATTTTCTCTATTGGCTGGAGATCAGTTGTAATAGCAAGAGATCTCCAGCTAGTACCTGTTGGTTGGCAACCCTAGCTGCCATGGTAGGAGATTGGAAACCAGGTCTCCTAGAATCCTAGTCCACCCTACGCCAATCTTGCTGTCTTAACACTGCCACTCACACAAGTTTCTAGGTATTTTATTTAAAATACTTGTATACTGTTCTCTTCATAAAAACCTCCAAGGTCATTCCCAAGAATAAATAAAATCAGTTCAGTGTATGCAAAGACTCTTTTGCTCAGTGAGAGTTTTCCTCGGCTGAAAGAAGATACTCACTTTGCGGAAAAGAGTGCTCGGACCCAACCTAAGAAATCACCCATCTAAAACAAAAACACCAACAGGCTATTTAGAAGGTTTACACCATTACACGCCATTTCAATTTAATTTTTACACCATTCTACCCAATTGGCACCAAAACAGGCATAACTTTTAGTACCTTTTAAGGATAGGATTACCAACTCTGGGTTGGGAAATACCTGGATATTTTGGGGGTGGAGCCTAGGAAGGGCGGAGTTTGGGGCGGTACCTCAGCAGAGTACAATGCCGTAGAGTCTACCCTCCAAAGCAGCCATTTTCTGCAGGGGAACTAATCTCTGTACCCTGGAGATCACTTGTAATATCAGGAGATCTCCAGGCCCCACCTGGAGGCTGGTAACCCTAGATAAGGAACATGATTTCAACGTGCTGTCAGTCCTTGCTATTTAAATATTTTTTAGACTGTCTGCACACCCAGGCAGGAAGACAGTGGAACGGATGGTGACCCTTAATAAAATCTGAAGTAAAGATAATTATATTCTTGTCTGGGAAACATCAAGCCTCAGCGACAATTACAAATCAGTGCCACAAACATATCCCTAGCCCCTGAGTGTGTCATAACACCATTACCTGGGATTTTGTTTTAACATGTGTTTCATTACTCGCGTCGTTGCATCTCGCATCAAGACCCTCAATTTTACAAAGGTTGAATCCAATGCCTACGCTAATACCTACCAAGGGTATTGTCAGGTTGCGGCTTGAGATGTACGTACGCAGCTTCAGAGAACTGAAAAATTAGTTTGCTTTCGATAAAACGAGTCCGTCGAGTTCCACTGGGTGTTTTTTTGTTTTTACTAGACTTCTAATAATCATCCCCTGTCCTCCCCACGATGGTCTACAAATAAGACATAAATTATAGGGTGTAAGTAGGGCAACCCGTCTTCATTCCCATTGTCTACACTGAAAACAATCCAGGCAACGGATAGCAGATGGCAGCTCTGTATCGATTTCCTTTCTCTGTGTCGGCGCACAAGAAACATTCTGAAAATAAATTGCGCACTGATGGGAAATGTGGAGAATCTCACTTAAGACCGCTTGTGAACATGCATGATTTTTAATTGCCCCTCAGGAAAATTATGCAGCTAATAATGACCTTTAAAAAAATCCTGTATAGACTGCGGCAAAAATGCCATTGGTAAAACTCTTGTGAACTAAAGTGGACTGGACTATTTGGTCACCCTATGAGAAGACAAGAGTCACTGGAAAAGACAGTCATGTTAGCAAAAGTTGAGGACAGCAAAAAAAGAGGAAGACCCAACAAGAGATGGATTGACTCAATAAAGGAAGCCACAGTCCTCAGTTTGCAAGATCCGAGCAAGGCTGTCAAAGATAGGACATTTTGGAGGATATTGATTCATAGGGTCGCCATGAGTCGGAAGCAACTTGATGGCACTAAACACACACACAAAACTCTTGTAACCTAACAACAAAACTTTACAAGCATTCATATCTTTGTCAACACATCAGCCCTATTCTGATTATTCCCATTTTACAGATGGGGAACTGAGGTGGAGGGAGTAGGCAGATCAGGTGGAGATGGATGGATTTCAGGTTTCAGGATCCCGGTATTGGTCTTTGTGGAAAGGGCTATCAAGTCGCAGCTGAATTATTGCAACCTCCTAGGGTTTTCAAAGCAAGAGATGTTCAGAGATGGTTTGCCACTGTCTGCCTCTGCATAGCAACTGTGGTCTTCCTTGGTGGTTTCCCATTCAAATACTAACAGGGCTTGACCCTGCTTGGTTTCTGAGATCTGATGAGATCAGGCTAGCCTGGGCCATCCAGGTCAGGGCATCCTAGTGTTGCCTACTGCCAAACAGTAAGTTCATGGCTAAAGTGGACTTGGAACCCTATCCAATTTACCAACCATGTGGGTGTCATAAGAACATAAGAAAGGTCATGCTGGATCAGACCAAGGTCCATCAATTCCAGCAGTCTGTTCACACAGTGGCCAACCAGGTGCCTCTAGGAAGCCCACAAACAAGACAACTGGAGCAGCATTGTCCAGCCTGTGTTCCAAAGCACCTAATAAAATAGGCATGCTCCTCTGATCTTGGGGAGAATAGGTATGCATCATGACTAGTATGCATCTTGACTAGTAGCCATGGATAACCCTCTCCTCCATGAACATGTCCATTCCCCTCTTAAAGCCTTCCAAGTTGGTAGCCATCACCATATCCTGGGGCAGGGAGTTCCACAATTTAACTATACAGTGAAGAAATTCGTCCTTTTATCAGTTTTGAATCTCTCATTCTCCAGCTTCAGCAGATGACCCTGTGTTCTCCCTGTTCACTCTCTCCATACCATGCATAATTTCATAGACCTCTATCATGTCTCCCCTTAACCACCTTCTTTCCAAGCTAAACAGCCCTAACAGTTTTAACCATTCCTCATAGGACAGTTGCTTTAGTCCCCTGATCATTTTGGTTGTTCTTTATTGCACCTGATAATAGTCCATAGGCTGGATCCAAAGGTGTACTTCTGTGAGCAGAAGGAGCCTAGGTCTTCCAGGAGCATACGTCTAGCATCACTAGCACATAGCAGTACCCTTGCAGTACCTAGTTTACAGGAAACACACCAAATATGAACAGGCCTGCCAAACTTACCATGTCAAGTAGGAAGGTCAAGTATGAGGGATTTCAGGTTTCAACATCCCATTTTTTTTAATGCTTAATCCCCAACGCAGTACAACTTTTTTTCTGGTGCACCATGAACTAGGCACAGTAGGACCCCTTCCAGGGAATTCCCCCTCCCCTGCTCCCATTTCCTGCCACCTCTTGGAGCAGTGGAGGGAGAAAAATGTAAAAGAATGGTCATTGGGTTGACAGCGTGATGTCACTTCCGTGGAAAAGTCCTTTCTGGGAACTGGAAACGATGGCTTTGCCATTGAGTTTCTGGTGATTCCCAGAATGATGTGATGTCACTTGCAGGTTTTCCCAGAAGCGAAGTCACACTGATGCTGCCAGCCACCTCTGCCCCCAGGCTCCAGTGAGTTGTCAGGGCAGGTTGCTGTGCCTGACAACCCTCCTGCTTCCATAGGTAGCTCTTAGTATTTGTCAATAAATTCTAAGTGCTATGACATTTGGTAGCAGCATCAAGAGTGAATTTTCTTAAGGGTAGGGATATAAATATTAAACAAAAATAGAGAAGAAGGTCTCTCTTATTTTCAGCTTCTTACACACTTGGCCAAACCCCAAACCCAAAGAAGACTCCACTGTATGCATTTCATTACGTTAAAAATAGCCAAAATGCTTCAATTTATTAAAAAGAAAACAGGTTTTAAGGCCAACACAAAACAAAACAATCTTCCCATAACAATTCTAAACAAATAATCTTCCAACACAATACTGTTAGCTCCCAGACCCAATTCAATATGTTGGTGCTCACAGAATCATAGAGTTGGAAGGGACCAACGGTCCAATCCCCTGCACAATGCAGGAATCCCCTGCACAATGACAGCTGCCTCCCCCCACACCCTCAGTGACCCCTACTCCATGCCCAGAAGATGGCAACTGCCCCTGCAGGGCCCCTGGCCAACCTGGCCTGGAGGAAAATTGCTTCCTGACCCCGAAGTGGCGATCAGCACTACCCTAAGCATGTAAGTAAGGGCCCGAGAGCCAAACACTGATACAAACCTTCCTGCCCTTCCTCTTTTTAAAGACTTTAATGATTGGTGGTAAAGAATCTCCCCCACCTCATTGTTCCTCTTCTGCGAGGCTCCAAGATTATGAAATATGCTTCCTAGCAAATGGTATACATGCCTGTTCATTTCTGCTTTTAGTACTTCAAATGGCAGAACATTACAAAGTGTTTGATTCGAGAGGCAGCCATAGGTGGATCATTGCACATATAACTCATTTCAAGCTAGAAATTGCACAGAGAACAACTTAATTGTATTTGTCCAACAATGGGGTTTGCTGCACAATATGCAGTTCCAAGGTTTTCAGTTATTGTTAAACACTTATTTGTGCCATCTTAGGTTTAAAAGAAAAGAGCCCCTGTGATAGATATGGCAGAAGTAGAAAGTGGTTTGGAAATGTATTCTAGATCACATCCTTTTGCCCTTAAAATGTCAAATCTGTCTCCATGTCATCATGTTATTAGATAGTTTTGATCATAACCAAATCACTGATTTTATTCCTCCTGCAAGTGCTGTGGTGCAGCGCAAAGTGACATTAAGTTAGGGGAGGGGCTGTGGCTCAGTGGTAGAGTATCCGCTTGGCATGCAGGTCTCAGGTTCAATCCCTGACACCTCCAGTTAAAGGGACTAGGTAAGGAGGTGATGTGAAAGACCCCTGCCTGAGACCCTGAACAGCTGCTGCTGGTCTGTGTAGACAATACTGACTTTGATGGGCCAAGGGTCAATCTCGATCAATCTTTATTAAAAACAGTCATAGACCAGCACAGCTGTTCACAATTTACCTGGACCAAGGGTCTGATTCAGTATAAGGCAGCTTCATGTGTTCAATAAATTTGGGGGAGGGGTCATGGCTCAGTGGTAGAGCACCTGCTTGGCATGCAGAAGGTCCCCGGTTCAATCCCCAGCATCTCCAGTTAAAGGGACTAGGCAAGTAGGTGATGTGAAAGACTTCTACCTGAGACGCTGGAGAGCCGTTGCTGGTATGTGTAGACAATACTGACTTTGATGGACCAAGGGTCTGATGCAGCATAAGGCAGCTTCATGTGTTCAATAAATTTGGGGGAGGGGTCATGGCTCAATGGTAGAGCATCTGCTTGGCATGCAGAAGGTCCCCGGTTCAATCCCCAGCATCTCTAGTTAAAGGGACTAGGCAAATAGGTGATGTGAAAGACCGCTACCTGAGACCCTGGAGAGCCGCTGCCGGTCTGAGTAGACAATACTGACTATGATGGACCAAGGGTCTGATTCAGTATAAGGCAGCTTTGTGTCATGCTGACTAATGGTGACCCTATAGTGTTTTCAAGTCAAGAGATGTTCGGAGGTGGTTTGCCATTGCCTGCCTCCGCATCTTGCCCCTGGTATTCCTGGGAAGTCTCTCATCTAAATACTAGCCAGGGTCGGGGCTGAGAGTGGGTGTGTGGCCCAAGGTCACCCAGCAAGCTTTCATGGCTCAAGTGGGGATCTGAACCTGGGTTTCCCGGGTCCTAGTCTGACATCTTAACCACTGCACCATACTGGCTCTCCCTGATAAAGGATTGTAAGTGGAAGGAACAGGGCTACATCCAAAACTCAATTGCTGAATGATAGGGAAACTGACCCACAAGATAAGAAAGACTGGGAAACTTTCATGTTGCATCCATGGCTTCCTAGTAGTATTTGAGAGGGTTTATCTCTGTCCATCTTGGCGCACAGTGAAGACTATTATCCTGGATAGGGTTGCCAACCTCCAGTTACTAGCTGGAGATCTCCTGCTATTACAACTGATCCCCAGCAGATAGAGATCAGTTCACCTGGAGAAAATGGACACTCTGGCAATTGGACTCTATGGCATTGAAGTCCCTCCCCTCCCCAAACCCTGCCCTCCTCAGGCTCCGCCCCAAAAATCTCCAGGCATTTTTCAACCCGGAGCTGGCAATCCTAATCCTGGATGTATTTATGGAGATTAGCTAGGCGAAAGAAAGTGATGTGCTGCTAAGCAAGCACTCTTCTGTCTAAAGATGCCTTCCATCTGAGTTCACCATCAGCCTTGCTCCTGGGGTTTAGGTGGTTCTGAACTGGATAGCCCAGGCTAGCCTGATCTTGTCAGATCTTGGAAGCAAAGTAGGATCAGCCCTGGTTAGTACTTGGATGGGAGACCACCAAGGAAGACCATGGTTGCTGTGCAAACCACCTCTGCTCAACTTTTGCCTTGAAAACACTAGGACAGGGGTATCAAACATATAGCCCAGAGGCCAGATCCGGCCCCTTGAGCACTCTTATCTGCCCGCAAGCCAACCAAGGCAGCCACTCCCTCACTCTTGATCTGGGCTGGTGAGGCACGGCACGGCCTAACCAAGTGATATTTATGTCATATATGGCCCTCGTAACAAATGAGTTTGACACCCCTGCCCTAGGAGGTCGCCATAAGTCGTCTGCAATTTGATGGCACTTTTCACCACAATTTGAAGTTATATCATTCATTATTCAAGTATATGTAGCCAAATGATTAAGCATGTTGCTATATCAGTCTTTATAGTTTGAGGTCTTCATTCTGCAAACAACTATCACCCACTAAGTCAGGTAGCATAGAAAGCCTACAAGTGTTTGGACTATGAGTGTTTGGACTACAATAGAAGTGTCATCCAATATGGTATTTTACTGGCAATGGATGTGTAAAGCTTGAGTGCATTTCAGTGAAACAATGAAGTTAACAAGTGAGATCAACACTGCAGGAAGTTGGATCTCAGAGGAGAAATGGATCCAGAACCTCATCTTAAGGGACACTAAATCATCTAAGGAAAGAGTTGTCAACTCTGGGCTAAGAAATTCCAGAAGATTTGGGGACAGTGTTTGAGGAGGCTGGAGTTTGAGTAGTGGAGACAGCTCAGCAGGGATGCAATGCTATATAATCCACCTTCCAAAGCTGCCTTTTTCTCCAGAGCAACTGATCTCTGTAGTCTGGAGATCAGTTGCAATTCCAGGAGAATTCCAGGAAGACACCTGGAGGTTGGCAACGTAGCTAAACCTGAGTCTGTACAATGCAGGAAACATGGGGACATTTTTGTTTTCACGTGCTCCTTTAAAAGAATTACCTTGAACATTTGCTACCTCACAAAGCCACCTAAAGAATTCCTTGATGGTTTCTCTGTGATATTTTTTAGACTGCGGCCATTAAAACATTTGCATTATACTCCTGGAGAAGGAAGCTTTTCAAGGCGGGAATTCAAATATATAGAGAGTTCTGATTCCAAACCAAGCGAAAGAATGGGGACTATCTAGCCATCTCTGGTCATTTATGCCTGGGTACTTTCGCTCACGTTTGCCCCCAGTCTGTCTCGCTGCCAGCCTTCACAAACCCTGGGACTTCCCATTCCTCTGTTAACCTGATTCTTCCCTGTCCCCTGAGCTCAGCCCGGGTGAAATCCCCGTGCATAAGGCAAAGTCTGGGACGCGCAAGCTTGGTTTTTCTCACATTCAATTACAAAGCAGTAAATTCAAATACTTCCTGCTTCCTGAGAGTTCTTTCTGGCAGAAGAATGGACTTTTAAAATGAGGCTTTGGTTTCCCCCCTCCCATTCCTTTTAGGGTGCTCTGTTTTGTTTTTGTCTTTTAAAATGCATTTTGGCTGGGCACTTGGATTTCTGCGGAGGGGAGGACTTCTCTCTCAAAGAAAGAACTACAAAGCGCCATTTCAATGGCGGGCTTCTTGTTTTGAACTTGGAGACTGCTGGTGCATAGCTTCAAGAGAAGAAAGTGTGGGGTCCAGCGAGCAACAAACCTCCCATGCATAAATGACCTCTGTCTAAGGTTCTCCATTCTTTAGGAAGCTTGCAGTGACTTATGGGATAAGTCCTTCGGAGCTCCTGGGAGTAACACAGGGCTACACCAGCTTTTTTCTGGCGTAGCAATGCTGCAGCATAAAGGGGCATTCCCAGGCTAATAAGGGTTTGGAAGCTAACTTACATCAGCTCTGCCCGTGGGAATGCCCTGAGAAAGCCCTCCCCCTCCCGATGCGCGCACAGGCACCTGCTTCTGGGTTTTTGCTGCCTGTGCAGCAGCGCCGGCAGCTGAGGCCCACGCTGCTGCATGCTCTGTGGCGCCAGCATAAGTGCCCCTGAGGCCGTGTCCTTACCACTTTATCATGGCGCAAAGTGGCATGGACATCGGTGTGGGGTTACACCAGCTCCTGTGGTGCTTCGATCCCCTCTTCAGGACAGCACGGTTCATATCCAAGAACCATTCATGGTAATTAAAAAAAAAAAAAAACTAGTCCACCAAAAGAAACCTAGGCCAAATGTATACATGTATAAATTTGGGAAGAATATTTTTTTGATAAAAAGATTGACTAGTTATATACGTTCCCCAAAGAATGGCTTTCATGCTAGCTGAATGCTTCCCCCCCCCCCCGAAAACCATTGTATTCTCCCTCTGTATAAATTGGAGAAAATATACCATTGCTGCTGCAGAATCTGAGGAGATATTATTCTAAACTCCTGACATCTGACCTACATTATTAATGGCATATAGTAATTTAGGATATTCATGTGTTACCTGAGTGGTTATTATTACCTATTATGGCCCTCACTCCCTCCCCCCTTTAAAATTGCCAGGAGTAGTTTCCCCCCTGCATCGAATTTGTCAAGTTGTGTCAGATAAATCACACCAGCCCCCACATATGCAAAGGGAGAGACTGTGAGTCTTTTACTTCTGGGCAGGTAAATACCACAAGTTCACGGCTACATCCATTTCTGTTGAACCGTGAAACGTATCAGCATTTACAACAGGGATTTCAATTTTTATGCCTTCAATAATACATAAACCATGAATAAAAAATCTAAAGACACCAAAAAACAAATGAATGTACACACTCCGGCATACAAGGCAGTGTTTGCATCCTTTCCTTGGCCACTTCTCTCATCAGCAAATGTGCATGCTGAAGGTGCGTGATGTTGCCACCCTATTCTAACTAAATCAGGGACTTGATTACAAATCTGAGAAGCATCGAAGACAGAAATTCCATTCCATCAAAATCCCAACCCCAGAAAGTAAGAGGTGATGTACGATCTCGGCTGCTATATATTCCATGGTGCATTTGAGTGAAAACTGTAGCCCATTTTCGAGAGCTGTCTTCGCTTACAAAGGGCAGAAAGCAAAAACTCATTATCATTATAACTTTACCATTCAGTTTCTGTCCAGCTGATCGTGTCTTTCTAGGCATAGGGCGGGAGGGAAATGCTTCCTTTAAACAGATGGAGGAAAGCCCTCAACATTCTGTTTCATCTTCTTCTAAAATGTTCAGCCCAGTGTAATGCATTTTCATTGACATCTTGACCTACTTTTGAATGGCAGCTTATTGTTTGTTGCTTTGAGCACCTACATTGATATGGATAGATCTGGATGTAAGGCTAACTATAAGAAAAACCCTCATGGTTTGGGTAGGTTATTGTTTTATTTCATCTTTTTGTAGAGATGGCCCTTGCTGGTAGAGATATCTAAAAATTTGACGGTAAAAGTTAGAGCAGAGAAGAAGAAGAAGGAGGAGGAGGAGGAGGAGGAGGAGGGTTGGTTTTTATACTCTGCTTTTCTCTACTGTAAGAGCCCCATGGCGCAGAGTGGTAAACTGCAGTACTGCAGTCCAAGCTCTGCTCACGACCTGAGTTCAATCCCAAAGGAAATTGGTTTCAGGTAGCCAGCTCAAGGTTGACTCAGCCTTCCATCCTTTCGAGGTCGGTAAAATGAGTACCCAGCTTGCTGGGGGTAAAGGGAAGATGACTGGGGAAGGCACTGGCAAACCACCCCATAAACATAGTCTGCCTAGTAAACGTTGGGATGTGACGTCACCCCATGGGTCAGGAATGACCCGGTGCTTGCACAGGGGACTTTTACCTTTACCTTTCTCTACTGTAAGGAGTCTCAAAGCAGCTTACAATCGCCTTCCCTTCCCCCTCCCACAACAGGCATCTTGTGAGGTAGGTGGGGCTGAGACAACTGTGACTAGCCCAAGGTCGCCCAGCAGGCTTCATGTGGAGAAGTGGGGAATCAAACCCAGTTCTCCAGATTACAGTCTGCCACTCATGTAGAGGAGGGGTGAATCAAAGCCGGTTCTCCAGAATAGAGTCCGCTGCTCTTAACCACTACACCACACTGGCTCTCAACACCGTGTTGGCTCTCAATGGGACAATGGTTGGAATGGGAGGATGGTTCAAGAGGAGAGTTTTACAAGAATGTGGGAAATAATATTTTGTATGCTGCAAGTCAGGAATACAAGAACCCTGCTGGATCAAATCAAATATCCACCTAGCCCATCATCCTGTTTCTCACAACAGCCAATCAGATGCTTCTCTGAACATGAGATTTTCTTTAGCCATCATGGACTGTTGGTGGACGCTGAATTCATCTAATTCCCTTTTAAAAGAATGTGCATTAGTGACTGTAGCAAGAGAAAGAGAGATGGATGATCTGATCAAGGAGGGGAACAGAGGCATATTAATCAGAAGTCAGAAAGGGATGTGTTTTCACAGGCCGAAAATGCATGGCTGTTTTGTCCAGTGTTTCTCCCATGTATGGAGTGAATCTCAGCAGGCTACACACATGGTCATCTCCTGCATGCGTGATAAACCCTGCTGTTTTTCGGAACTTCCCCAGTTTTCCAATTCCTGGACTGTTCTGACTTAAACCGAAGGAGCACACCATTTCCTTCTGGCTGCCAGTGCATTTAACCCCCAGGTCGACTCCCTGCCGGGAGACTGCCCGGCCCCAGCAGCAGAAGCGGCGGCACCTTCTCCCCCTACCCACCCCAAGCCTCTTTCTCCATCTCCCCCCGGGACCCCCGCCCCCAGCAGCAATCGGGGGGGGGGGGGCCTAGCCAACCTTCCAGAAGCCTGCAGCCTGCAGCCTATAGCCCCACCATCAGAGGCAGAGGTGTGGCGGGTGATCCTTCTGGCACCAAAGCTGCATGCTTCCAGCCATTTCATCTTCTGTCTTCACTTACAAAGCTGCTGTCGCACCTTTGCCTCTGACGGTGGGGCTCCAGGCTGCAGGCTTCTGGAAGGTTGGCTAAACCCCCCAGCTGCTGCTGGGGGGAGGCGGAGGAGGGCGCGGGGGTGGGGGGAGACAGAAAGAGGCTGGGGGGGGGGAGGTGGTGGTGGTGCTGCTGCCACCAGGGACGAGCAGTGGCTTCTCCCGGCGGGGAAGGCAGACCTTCAATTTGTTTGTCCCTGTCCTGTCCCCATGCGTTCAGTTTTTGGAACGCAGGATTAAAAGATGTGGGACAGCACGGGGACAATAAAAAAGAAAACCTGTCCATTTGTTAATAGCCATGGAAAGATGAAGGGAGGGAGGGAGGGGGGGTCTGGGCAAAATGTAAGAAGAGGATGAGGTCTTATTATTGCATATATTTAAAAAAAAAAGAGGTACTAAGGGCTTTACCAACAAGGCAAGATTGAAATTGGAGAGCCTCTCTATTCCCAACATGATAAAACCCGCTGAGTGTCTCTCATTATTACATCATAGTGCACAGACTTCTCTGAACACAAGTATTATACTTGTGGACATACAGCCGCTTCTTCTGGCTTCAGGTCTAATTCCTGATGCGCTGTTGTTACTCTCCTTATAGTTATGGTGGGTCTCTAAGCAATAAAGGAGGACTTAGTGGATCTGCTCCCTTAATTCTTGGGCTAATGTTGGTTATAGCCACAGCAGTCATTACTTGTGTGCTCAGGGATGATATGACATCAGGTTGGCAGAAAAGTAATTGAGGAAGAGGACAAGTTGTAGTTTTGTTTAGTTACAAGAGAGCAAATAGAGCTTGTGGTAGGCTTCCTAGAAGCCTTTGGTTAGCCAGAGAGAGGTTTCTGAAATCCTCTTCACCTGAGTTTCACCCTGGATTCTGGAGTTTCAAATTATCTGGTCTTGTTTCCAAAATGGAACCCAGTGCATTCGATTCATTTTTAAAGCAATCTGGAATTTGTACAAAGAGTTTTCTTCTTGCTTCCATTTGGCTCTTTCTTCTCCTCTACATTGCCAGCATGGTGTAGTGGTTAAGAGGTGTGGGCTCTAATCTGGAGAACCAGGTTTGATTTCCCACTCTTCCACATGAGTGGTGGACTCTAATCTGGTGAACTGGGTTTGATTTCCCACTCCTCCTTATGAGCGACAGACTAATCTGGTGAACCAGGTTTGTTTCCTCACTCCTACACATGAAGTCTGCTGGGTGACCTTGAGCTAGTCACAGTTCTCTCTGAACTCTCTCAGCTCCTGTAATATCACCAGTTGTCTGTTGTGGGGAGAGGATGGAAGGTGATCGTAAGCCGGTGTGAGACTCCTTAAAGGTAGAAAAAACCGGGGTATAAAAGCCTCCTCCTCTTCTTAAAAATAACCATCTACTATAAATGAGTCATCGGGAGTGAGATTGCACATATGGTTGCACCAAGAATCTTGTTGTGTGTGGCGTTTTTGCCCGTGCACGGGAGCACAAATCAGCATCAGTAAAGCACTGAAGAAAAAGAATCCTGATGCAACCATTGTACAAACATAACAACTTTTTTGCAGGGGTTTACCTATGTTCACATGAGCATTGGTAACACAGAAGGGTAACAAAAAGGATACAACGGACTGAAGGCACCGCAGCAAAATGTGTACACTCCAGTTCTCTAATTAGTTTTAGCAATTCTCTTAATTGAACTGAAATTAAGTTGGAGCAAAATGCAGGACAACGAGGAGGTCTGAAACAATGAAAGGAATGGAGAAAATCCATTCATCCCTAGCTGTCTGAAGTTAGCAATGGGTTGTTGGATTAGATGAACCTTTTGTCTGATCCAGCAGGGCTCGTCGTATATATTTTCAGGTCGTGCTAACAACAAGGAGAAAACACAAGCCTGATGTTTAGAAGGGGATTGTTTTGAAAAGCGATTCGAACGGATACTTTTCAACAGCTGCTTAGCAGCAGGATGCAAAGTACCCTCGAAAGGGTTCGGCTATTTCAGAGATTATTTAACAGATGATGCCTTCCTGTCACAGTACTCAGCCATCTCAATTTATCACCGTGTTTTTTTGAAGCAGCTCTTCTGGGTTAACTATTTCCTCCTGTATTCCTGATGCAGCATAGATTAAAATGAACGGGGACCTGTTCTCTCATTTCAATGCTTAGGTAAAAATTAATAATATAACTTCTATGAAGAATTTGCTCAGGGAACATTTGGAGGACCTGCCAGCTGGGTTGAGGAGATAGGTTTCATCATACTTATGGTGCAATACTAAACAGAGTTACCCCCTTCTGCCCATGGATTTAGAAGGGTGTGAGTCTGTTTAGGATTGTACTGTTAATCTCCCTACAAATAAGTCAAGTGAAAACAGGAGCTGCATACTGATGGTTCAAGGTTGAATCCCTGGCACGTCCGTGTGGTGAGAATTTTTATTAAAGAATGATTTGGTTTAAGAAGAACCATCTTTATATTACAACCTATAGCTTAGACGCCTGTGACTTACCTCTGCCTTAAAGGGCACCGGAGATGACATTTGTAGAAGTTGATTAAAAGGACACTAGGAGCTTGCGATTATGTTTTAGGGGGAAGAAGGTCATTTGGACCAATAAACAAGTTGTTAGATTGGGGGAATTTGCTTAGGTACACAAGCTTCACAAACAGTAAGTTGTCAGAGACCCTTTTAACTAAGTAACTTATTTGGGAACAGGACAATACCAAGCGAGATAAAGCCATAATTTGTGGAAAGCTCATCTCCGGGAAAATTTGTACGGAGGGGCCGTTTTAAGACTCTGTCTCTCTTGGTTTAGCCTATAAAAAAAGTCCTTCAAGATCCCAGTTCTTTGTCATTCTGGGGAAAGAGATCAGGCTTTCCACTTGTGGTTGCCATCTTTGTCTTTCCCTAGGGTGATCCAGAGCGCTCTGACTTACTGTTTGTTTGTCTGTCTAATTGTGTGTGGGGTTTTGTTAAATCTGTCAAGTATTATTCTTCTCTTTGCCTTGTAACTCTTTGTAAGGTCAAATAAACCTCTATGCTTTACTGTTATATGTGTGTGTGGTCTAAGAGTATATGGTCAGTATTTCCTATCACATTCTCTGGCTTTGCTTTGGTAAGAGGCAGGCAGAGAGATCCAAACATAAAAGGACCGGGGAGATGGGAAAGCAAATTTCTCACCACAGTCCGGTACTACAAATGACCTTTATCTGTGGGATCCAACCTGATATTTTGCAACTATGTTTATGGCGATATAGATTTCATATTATCTCATAAACCTCCGTAATCAGCAAAGTTATAAATAGCTCAAGCATTTTTTTTTTGCCATCAAGTCACAGCTCACTTATGGTGACCCCCATAGGGTTTTAAAGGCAAGAGACATTCAGAGGTGGTTTGCCATTGCCTGTCTCCACATTATGCCCCTGGTATGTTTTGGAGGCCTTCATCCAAATACTTGTTAGGGCCAAGGCTGAGAGTGTGTGACTGGCCCAAGGTCACCCAGCAAGTTTCTATGGCAGAGTGGGGCTTCAAACCTGGGTTTCCTAGATCCTAGTTCGACACCTTAACCACTGCACCATGCTGGCTTTCTCAAGCAAATTAGTCAATAATAAATAAAAAAGGCCCACCTCTGCTTTTTAAATGCAAAATTTGGACAGAGTATTCTGCATGTGACAGTTGATGTAGGTTTTAGTTTGTTTAGTTCATTGACAACTACTTTCTTCTTACATGGGTGCTATGATAAAACACTGCAAAAAAGGAGGCATGTAGGCACAGCTTTTCTGAGCTTCTTTGGTGTGTTACTCATGTGTAGGAGCTCATATGCAAATTTGTGAAACTCCACATGAAAAGAATGAAGCAGTTTTACATATAATCACATTGGTTGCTTTTCTTTGCAGTGTTTTATCCAGGTATACATTAGTAATAGAGGAAGAAAGAAGTTGCCAATGAACTAAAGATATGAAAACTGTATCAGACTGCACTCAGTTCTGTCCAAAAACAAATTTTAGGATTAATCTGGAATTCAAGAGCAAGGAGCACAGAACAAGAGAAATTCTGAAACAATAAAGGGAAAAGAATACAAGGGAAGTGTCCTTAGGGAGCTCCTCCCAGCCAGAGCTGATACTATTGGGTTGTACTGGTCAGTTATCTGACTTACAGTAGTTCCCACATACATTTCCCGGCTTTTATAATTTTGAATTTCAGTGAAATTGACATCACGTCAAACCATTCTGAAATAAGCAAAATTATGTCAACCCCCCATATATCTGTTTTTTTTATGATGTATGTATGAAGAAGAAGAGTTGGTTTGTATATGCCAACTTCCTCTACCACTTAAGGAAGAATCAAACCGGCTTACAATCAACTTCCCTTCTCCTCCCCACAACAGACACCCTGTGAGATAGGTGAGGCTGAGAGAGTGTGTCTATCCCAAGGTCACTCAGCTGGCTTCATGTGGAGGAGTGGGGAAACAAATCAAGTTCACTGCTCTTTTTAAAAATATATATATATTATTAGTTTTTTTAGATATACAGAAATGGGGGGAAAGATGGGGTAAGAGTAAATACAGTATTGGGTTAGCGTCTTGGACAGGATTCAAACATTTTCATCACTGTGTGATCATTATCTAATACATTTTATTTCTATTCTGCTGATCTAGTTTCTATTTTCTGTTTTAGGCTATGTCAAAACTATTCAAAATATCACAATAACATTTTTCATAATACTATCCTTATTGATCTTACTGATCTCTGAGATCGTAACTATGTTCAATTTAATTCTAACTAAGGTTCACTGTGTGTCTTCTATAAAATGTTTGCCATTTCTGTTCATGTTCTTCTGGTGGATTCTTCTTCATCCAGTTTGAGAGTCTAGCCATGTCTGCATAATCATACATTTTTGTAATCCATTCATTTAGTGATGGTATTTTTTTGTCCTTCCAGTATCTGGCATAAAGAGTTCTTGCTGCTGTCATTGCATATAAACAAAGTTCCTTATCCGAAGATTTTAAGTGTGGCGGAGTCATTCCCTACAGAAAGTATTTAGGCTGTAGTTCAAAGTTCAGTTGTAAAGTAACTTGTAATTCTCCATGTATTACTTTCCAATATTTCTGTGCTTTTCGACAATTCCACCACTGGTGAAAAAAGGTGCCATCAGTCTCCAAACATTTCCAACAATTGGTTGATTAGATTTATACATTTTTGAAGGTCTTTTGGAGCAAAGTGCCACCTGTATCTTATACCAGTTTTCTCTGACTGTTTGAGAACTTGAAAATTTAATATCTTGTAGCCACATCTTCTCCCACTCTTGTAGGGGTATCATTTCTTCAAAGTTCTGCATCCATTTAATCATGCAAATTTTTATTTGCTCTGGAGCTGTTTCAATTGTAAATAATGTCCTGTAAATTTTGATAACAAATTGTCTTGTGACTTGTTTATTATGGATTCAAATTCAGATAGTTTTCTCAATTTCCCTTTTGAAAGATATTCAGTTCTTAGTGCATGTATAATTTGTATATATGGAAACCAGGATATCTTCTCCTCAAACCACTGCTCTTAACCACTACACCATGCTGGCTCATGCTGAAAACCCATAAATGTATCTATGGATACACAATTCTATTAGTTAGGAACCAGCTCTTTTAAAGTTATGGAATTCTTTGGTAAAGTACAGCAAGTGCCCAGTCTCCAGCCTTGCACTTTCTCAACTCCATGTGCTGTGCCATCAGAACCTTTTGAGGTACATTAGTCCCGAGACTGGAAGATCACATTGCTAGGAATGAGCGAATGCTCTGCTTCATTCCTTTTTATATTATTTCATTTTTTGGGGGGAGGGGGTCAGTAGTTTTGGTGCTCTACTTACCACTGTAGGGTTTTTTAAAAAAATTGTATACCCAGGTTAGACTTTTTTAGATGCCTTTAGGGTGGTATTTATAGGTAAGTGATCATTATTTAGTTTTTTATTGGCTTTATATCCTGCCATTCTTGCTGTGTCTCAGGGTAGATACATCATGTTGGATGCATCATGCAAGCAAATAGCACAAAGGCATCCAACAAACGATGCAATAGGATTAGGATCTCAAAACTTAAAAACAATGCAAAAAAGCAGACCAGATATGTCATAAACAATCCAAAAAATGGAATTCTAAAAGTAGAAACAATGCTATACGTGAAAGGTAAACAGTGGAATAGACTATAATCCTGTTTCGTTTATTAAAGTGCCCTGCATTCCATTATACTACAGCCTTGTAGAAATGCTCCAAAGCCTTATTTCTTTTGTATGAGTCATATAATCATTATGCGTAATGCTTATTTGTGGACATAAAGAGTGCTGAAAAATGTATTCCTTGGCAACAACCTTTGGAGTGGAAAGACATGGATTTGATTCACACATGGGAGCAGAGAGATCAAAATGGGGATTTCTGGCTTTAAAGAGCAGGGGTGAGAAAATTAAAATCCCCCTGCTCCTGAATGGTTGGATCATGTGAACATAACTAGAATGAAGCCTGCACTACCCCTTTCCTGAGTGTCGATAGAAATGTCTTTCTACTTTCCAAATTCTCCGCTTGGATTGCACTATGGTAGCCTATGTTTTGGCTATTGAATTTAATTCTCATATCTGTATCACTGATCACTAGAATGAAGCCTGGACTATCCGTTTCCTGGGTGTAAATAGAAATATTCATCTTAGGGATTCCAGGATCCAGGTGAGACCTGGGGATCCCCCGGAACTACAGCTCATCCCCAGACTACAGAGATCAATTCCCGTGGAGAAAATGGATGTAGGACTGTTGATTCGGTACCGAACTGAAAAACAGCCGAATTTCCCCCGATTTGGCGGTTTTCAGTTCGGATGGAACCAAATTCAAAAAAAGGTGGGAAAACGACAAGCTGAATTCAGTGAGTTCTGGGCGATCACCAAAATTCAGGGGCTCCTAATCAGCAGCATAACCGTCAGTTAGTAAGCAACTAGTAGCATTCTCCTGAGGCCAATCGGTGGCCAAGCTGGGTCTTCTTCTGGCCAATCAGTCGTGGATGAGTGTGTGAGCCCAGCTGCTGCGCAGCCCGGGGAGAGGGAGAGAGAGAGAGAGAGAGTGAGAGAGAGAGAGTTGTTTGTATGAGAGAGAGATCCCCGTGGGTGGGTGGGGGTGCGTGTGCACATTTGCGGCTTTCTGTGGCTCCGGGGGGCATTTTTGGAGGTAGAGATCCCAAACCTTCAGTGTAGCTTGAGGTAGAGATCCCAAACCTTCAGTGTACCCTTCTTGCAAGAACCCCCAAGCTTTGTAAAGATTGGGTCAGGGAGTCCTGAGATATGGGGCCCGGAAGGGGTCCCCCCAATCGCCAATTGGAATAAAGGCATTAAAAAAACATTTGTGGCTTTCCATGGCTCCCGGGGGGGGCATTTTTGGAGGTAGAGCTCCCAAACCTTCGGGGTATCTTAGAGGGATCCTACTTGCAAGAACCCCCAAGTTTTGTAAAGATTGGGTCAGGGGCCCTCGAGTTATGTGGTTCCCCCCCCCCCAATTGGAATAAAGACATTAAAAACACATTCGCGGATTTCCACGGCTCTGGGGGGGGGGAGCAATTTGGAGGTAAAGGTCCCAAACTTTCAGTGTAGCTTGAGGGGACCCTTCTTGCAAGAACCCCCAAGTTTTGTAAAGCTTGCCCCCCGAGTTATGCGGTCCCCCCCCCCATCCACCCATTGGAATGATTGGGAGCAGGCGATCCTTAATGTGCATCTAGAGAGCGGCAAATCCAAGGCAAAACCTCCCGTGTATAAATGGCCAGAGAGAGTCTCTCTGTGTGAGTCTGCTAGAATCATATTGGAGTCCACCACTCCAAAGGCTGGCTGCATCCAACCCAAACTCTGGTACCTGAAAGAAGCATTACATATTTTATACAATTGTGCTTTCCTGTGCATGCAAAAACCATCAAAGTTATGTTTAGGCTGCTTGTAAACTCCATTAAAATTAGAAAAACTAGGAGTGCTTCTGAAAATTTCCCTCCCTACTTCTCCCCAGGTTTTGGAGTTGTCCTGAATTAACTCAGTCTTACTTCCCAAGTGAAAACAGTGGATCAGGAAGCAATCCATTGTTCTGTGCTGTTTTGTTTCCGGATGTAGTTCTCAATACTGTGCGAGAGCAGTTTTCCATGATTTTCAGATGCTTCGTGCCCCCCACAGTGCATCACCAATGTACATGTGCATAGCGATAAAATACCGTTATCTCAATGGGATCGTACTTGTGTCTGTATAAAAATGGTTTGAGGGCAGTGGTTTACCAGCGTGCACCTTAGTAAAACAATTCACTGAAAGACGCTTGATGCTATCATACACAAAATCTCATTAACATTATTGTGGTTTTGCAGTGTGCATAAATAATGTATGGAAGAGATACAAATTGACTGATATAAATCCAAAAGGGTTACCTTGTTACTGTGCTGTAGTAAAATTACATGAGAGGCAAGTAGTACTTCAAAGAGTAGCAACACTTATTTCAGCATAAGCTTTCGCGAGTCAGTTCTTCAGATGCACGAAGCATATAAGCATTGGGTTTGATTTTATATACAGTCGGTGGAGGAGGGGTGTTACAAAAGAGGCCCGTGCAAAACAAAATCCAATCGAAGGAGTGATCTATATGGCCAGCACTAATTTTACCTGAGCCTTGCTACAAAAAGCGGAATCATTCCCGTCTGAATGTTTGTTCTGACATAAAAAGACTGATTGCAAACCACGGAGGTAACCTATTTGTTGTGTTCTTCCATATCTTCACAAGGCTGAAGACATTGCAGCAAAAGTCAGAGTCAAAGGACTTCAGGCTGGCTGGCATCCATGGCATTACTGAGTGGCAGTCTTCAAAAAGAGAAGCTTTAAGGGGAGATTACAAGGTGAAATTGCTGCACTTGAGTTCATTCACAAGTTCAGAACAATGGACCCCAGGGCTGAATCGGAATAGAGGATTCTTATCTCACTACAGATGCCAATTTTCTGCCCCTAAGCATTTTTACTTTGCTCTAACCAAGCTGATTACATTTTGCATTGTATCGTCACACCCTGACTCCTTCTTTTGCAACAGCCCTCCCACCTTCTGGCTGGGATATAAGGATGAAGGCATCTCCATTCCTACTAGTATTTGATGAAGGGAGCTGTGACTCTCAAAAGCTTATTTCCCCAAAATTGGTCCTTAAGGTGCTACTGTACTCAGATCTAGTTCTTATATTTCAGACAAATATGGCTACCCTCTGAAACTATTATTATCCCAGCATTCCAGATACAGGGCGGAGGCTTAAGAGAGAAAAAGGTTTAACTCAGACTACCTGGCAAGTTTGTGCCAGAGACAAGATTTGAACCAGGGACTTTTCTGGTCATTCTCTTACCCAGTATGTTACAGCACCTCCTTTCTTACTGTGATCTCAGATAAAATTAACTTTTATCCTAGGGCACATTTCAGATCGTTTCATACTGAAAATATCCTTTCTATGCGGAGGTTGACTTAGCATTCAGATTTTATAAACCAAATCTGGGAATAGGCAGGAAGTTCTCATTACCATGGTTGTGTTTCTCAGTTGTGAACAGGAAGCATAAAGAAAAAGAAATTTCCAACTCTCATCCATTCTGGAAATCATGACTGTTTCTCTGTCCTCAGAGTTTGTCTGTTTCTTCCTGCATCATTTCCCCCCTCGCACAGAGAATACAGATGACCAGTTCACAACCTAGGAAATACAGGGACATTCGCTTCCTTTTTAGCAGCAATAAGCATGAGAATGGTTGGTTTTATCGCTCCGTGTAGCTGTTGCTCCACCCCTAGTTACCGTTGCTGTGATGTGTAGATGTTACTTCTCGCTAGCCTTTCCTGTATTGCTGCAGAGTTATTCCTATTTCCTGCTTATTTCCAATGGGGAGGGGCTGTGGCTCAGTGACAGAGCACAGGCTTTGTGTGCCAAAGGTCCCAGGTTCAGTCCCTGGAATAAAGTAAAGGCTCAAGCAGCAGCCAATGTGAAAGACCTTTACCTGGAGAGCCACAGCTGACAGAGTGGGCAGTGCTGACTTTTGATGGGTCAATGCTCTGACATAGTACAAGGCAGTTTCATATATATTCATGTAACTCTGGAGTAGTCTCTCGGGAATCTATGTGGCTACGCTATAGCAAACAAGTCTGACCATGATAGAGCAACAGTCTGACTCAGTATCAGGCATCTTCATACACTTGCATATAAAAGTAGATAGATAGATAGATAGATAGATAGATAGATAGATAGATAGATAGATAGATAGATAGATTAGTTGGTTTTTATATGCCAATTTTCTCTACCTTTTTAAGGAGAATCAAACCGGCTTACAATCTCCTTCCCTTCCCCTCCCCACAACAGACACCTTGTGAGGTAGGTGGGGCTGAGAGAGCATGAAGAGAACTGTGACTGGGCCAAGGTCACCCAGCTGACTCCATGTGTAGGAGTGGGGAAACCAACCTGGTTCACCAGATTAGAATCCGCTGCTCATGTGGAAGAGTGGGGAATCAAACCCTGTTCTTCAGATCAGTCCACCGCTCTTAACCACTACACCATGCTGGGATGGATGGATGGGTGGATGGATGGATGGGCAGATGGGCAGATGGGAAGTTAAAAGAATCTTATTTAAATTACCCACATGAATTCTCTGTGAATGTTCTTCTCTTATGTTTTATTTGCATTGGTTACATGGTGCATCTAATATATGTAAAATGAAAACCTGAGAAAAGAATAATCCTCAAGATTCCTTTTATACATTTAAAATAAAAAATAAACATATACGCACCCTCCCAAATCATACATCATTTTAAATTGGGCCTCGAATGTTTCTAACAAGGAGCACACCTTAAGTTTGATTCCGGTCTCACCTTAAGCAACATGGCTCAGGAAATTCCACTTTACCCTGCCTTGTTTATCTGTATGAACACTGGTGAGCCTTTATTTAATACACAGGAGAGGTGTGATGGAATAAAATTTAGTTCAGGCTGAACAGCTAAGTGCTCTCTAAATCTGGATGATCAGGATGGACAACAAGGATCTAATGCCAGGAGCCTCCTGCATTGTCTACCCAAGCTCCTCTGGGGTGCTTTTCTATTGTTCTTATTACCTTGATGGTTTCAAAGCCTTTTAAAATCAATTGCCTGAGCAGTCAACAATTAGAATCGCTGGGAAGATTTACGACTTCTCAGCTGATTCATGACAACATACACAAAATCCTCCAAATAAAAGGGAGCTTAAAATAACATGGATGAATCAGAAGGTGATAAATAGTCGCCATTTAACATTCTCAATTGGAGCCATTCGTGAAAGATGGGCCCAAAACAATTTCCAGAAAGGCATCCCACTGTCTGATTGCTTTGTGATTTTTAGATTATTGAGAGAAGGCAGGGCTTATTAAGTCTGAAAGATTTCTTTGACATGTGGTGGCGTATTAGCCATGCCACGTAATACATCTTTTCTAAGTCCAAGAATGGGGTTCGTCCAGCATTGCTGTGATTATCTCTGGCTCTGTGTTCCCTGCGTGTGCATATTGATGTGTGCTTTTAACAAAACAGGAGCCAATGACAACAACAGGACAATCCTGCGCAAAGTGACTTTAATGGAACCCAACTGAAATCAGTGGGCTTAGACTGGAGTAACTGTGCATAGGATTGGAAGAGCTCTTGGAGTGGGTAATTGGTTGTGCAATTCTGAGTGTGTTTTCCTCCCTAGAACAGGGATAATCAACTTTGGTCATTTCTGCATGGGCACTTGGCCTCATGTTCGGCCCCGGTCTGATTCGGTTGTTCCTTGGAGCTCTGCACGAGTTCTCCGTCCATTCGCAATGACTTCACTGCCAGCCCTCGAAATGTCCGGGCTACCCATTCCTCTGTTAAGCCACCTTTTCCCTCTAACCTGAGCTCAGCCCAGCTGAAATCTCCATGCAGGGGGCAAAGCCGGGCCACAAAAAGATTGGCTTCTCTCACAGCGAATCACAAAGCAGTGTGTAAAGAGGTGGCAGTTCAAATAATTCTTGCTTCCTCCTTTCTGAGCAAAAGAAAGTCTTTTTAAAACCGAGGCTTGGATTTCCCTCCACTCTTTCTTTCAGATTGCTCCGTTTTGTTCTTAAAATGCTTTTTTATGCAGCAATTGGGTTTGGGGGGGGGGAATCTTCTCTCACTGTGAGTATTGCAATTACAAAGCAGCATTTAAAGGGGCATGACTTGATTTGATAGGATTGCCAACCTCCAGGTAGTAGTTGGAGATTTCCTGCTATTCCAACTGATCTCCAGCCGATAGAGATCAGTTCACCTGGAGAAAATGGCCACTGTGGCAATTAGACTCTATGGCATTGAAGTCCCTCCCCTCCTCAAACCCCGCCCTCCTCAGGCTCCACCCCAAAAACTTCCCACTGGTGGAGAAGAGGGACCTGGTAAGCCTTTGATTTGAGCTTGGAGGCTGCTGGTGCAGAGATTCCCAACAGGAAAGTGTGGGTCCAGCCAGCAATGAACCTCAGGCAAAACTCCCATGCATAAATGACCTTTTTAAATCCTGACGTTTCGCCAGCAGCTGTGGCAGGCATCTTCAGAGGAGTAACACTGAAGGACAGTGTCTCTCAGTGTCAAGTGTGTAGGAAGAGTAATATATAGTCAGAAAGGGGTTGGGTTTGAGCTGAATCATTGTCCTGCAAAAAGTATCAAAGGTAATGTGCTAATCATTGTCCTGTAAGTATCAAGATAATGTGCTAATGAGGGTGTGGTATGTTAATTTTGAACCATTGTATCCTGAAGTGATCTGTTAATGTGTGAAATCCAAAGCTAATCTGCATGGCTATTGTGGACTGTAGTCTTTGTTAGTCTGGAGGTTTTCAGGACAGGAAGCCAAGCTTTATTCATTCTTAAACTCTCTTCTTTTCTGTTAAAGTTGTGCTGATGTTTATGAATTTCAATGGCTTCTCTGTGCAATCTGACAAAATAGTTGGTAGAATTGTCCAGTGTTTCAGTGTCTTGTAATAAGACCCTGTGTCCTGTTTGTGTCAGTCCATGTTCAGCCACTGCTGATTTCTCAGGTTGGCCAAGTCTGCAGTATCTTTCATGTTCTTTTATCCTTGTTTGTATGCTGCGTTTTGTTGTCCCGATGTAAACTTGTGCACAGCTGCAAGGTATACGATATACTCCTGCAGAGGTGAGGGGGTCTCTTTTGTCTTTTCCTGCTGGAAACACTCATTTTAACCATTAGCTCCAAATAACAAAGCATCAGCCAACCATTGTCAACACTCAGGGACGTTGCTGAATTTCAGAAACTCGCTGTTTTGATGCTTCTGATTGGGAATGCAACTCCTTCTGATCATAGTAAGGAAATTAGATAGAATTATTGCTATTGAATGTATACCAGTGGTATATAAATGGCATAAAAGAGGCAAAAAAATCCCATAAAAAACAAACGAATTGGGAATGACAACAATGAAAACAAATGAAACAGAAAGACTTACAACAACAGAATACAAACTCCAAATGAAATGGGAAGACATAAATTTGTACACTCCATCTAGGTGTGCCAAGGCTCCCTGTGTAATGGAAGACCCCCTGACCGTTGCCCTCTGGCACCTCCATGGCCAGCAGGAGAAAAGGGCCGCCATTTTGGGGTGTATGTGCTGAAAATGATACCAAGGGATTCTCAACCGTTTGCAGAAAACGCTAGTTTTACCATGGTTGCACATAGGGTTGCCAACCTCCAGGTACTAGCTGGAGATCTCCTGCTATTACAACTGATCTCCAGCTGATAGAGATCAGTTCCCCTGGAGAAAATGGCTGCTTTTGGCAATTGGACTCTATGGATTGAAGTCCCTCCCCTCCCCAAACTCCGCCCTCCTCAGACTCTGCCCCCAAAACCTCCCGCCGGTTCTGAAGAGGGACCAGGCAACCCAATTGCACATCCTACAGAATCACATGACATCGTTTCCGGTTTTCATTGGAAGTGACCTCACTGTGCCAGCATGACCCTGACATGCCAGTCCCTGCTCCCAAAATGCTCCTGGGGTTTGCTGGCTACAGCTGGGCAACGCTACCTCTTTCTGGGACCAGCAGTTAGCCTCACAAAGAGCAGGTCAGCTAACAGCATAAAAAGTGAGAAGGTTCATTCTAATGTTTAATATGTTTAAAGAATGGATGTTCTTTGCAATAGAAGAGTCCTGGATTGGAGTTAAGGCTGAGCAGAAACTACATGGATGAGCATTCCTGGGTTAACTTCCCATATGGTGAAGAACTATTTTCCTTGAAGGGGAAGATCTATCATGTCTTTAAAAGGGACACAGGAGAAATTGAGGTGAGAGTTCATTCAAACAGGTAATCAAAATAAATTGAGGGCCCCCGCATGATGTGTAAACTATCTGATCACAGAGAGGGAAGCCTCCGTCTAGCTTGTATGAACATGTTGAAGAAATCTTTCAAAGTGCAAAATAACTCTTGGATCAATGAAGTAATAACACTCTATTTGGCATCTTTCAAGAGGAGCATATAGGTAGAAAGGAAGCACATTGAAGCCAAGGACTGATGCAAGAAAAGAAAGAGATCAGATTGTATTCTTTAGATGGGCCCCCAGACCTGATTCGCACATGCAATAGAATGAGGCCTGGTCTACAGTTTACCACATTCCTTACTGGTGATGTGATATCTGGAAAGGTACTTGCCATGAATGTTGATTGCTGTAAATGATGATATGATAAGTGTAAAGGGTGTAATGGTTAAGAGCTGTGGTTTGGAGGGGTGGGCTCTGATCTGGAGAACCAGGTTTGATTCCCCACTTCTCCACATGAGCGGTGGACACTAATCTGGTGAACTGGATTTGCTTCCCCACTCCTACACATGAAGCCAGCTGGGTGACCTTGGGCGAGTCACACTCTCTCAGCCCCATCTACCTCACAGGGTGTCTGTTGGGGGGAGGGGAAGGGAAGGTGATTGTAAGCCGGTTTGATTCTTCCTTAAGTGGTAGAGAAAGTCAGCATATAAAAACCAACTCCTCCTCCTCCTTCTTAAAAAAAACCCTTTTCCATCAATAATGTATCCCTCCCCCTTCTCTCAGAGCTCCAGAGATTTTGTATCCCATGAGATTTTGTATCCCATAAAATGACTGCATGGCTCGATCAGTGTATTACAGGTGAAAAAGTTGCTACATTTTTGAAGGCTTCCTTATTTCTTCCATATTCACCATAAGCACCTTACTCTGATTTTAAAATTTGATCCAATATGCACATTTATTTGGAAGAAAATCCCATCAGATTTACTGGCACATATTATTATGTCAAACATGCATAAGATCCAGGTGCTTGCTTCTCAGTTCTTTCCTTTACTCCTAACTTTGCTTTTGCTCAAAGAAAGTGGCAGCTTGAAAATGGGTGGGGAAGGCTAGCAACCTCTTCTCCCTGCATCTGTTTGAGTGTCTACTAAGCTTGGTGACTGGGATCTGCTTGTTTTAGACATAGCAGCTAGACACTGCAGTTGTGCTACATGGTTCTTAGGGTTAATTTTGAGTATCTTATCCCTGCTGTTTCAGCCTGAAAAAAGTCACCATTGTATTTTGCTTCTGTGTAGTGCAATTTGAAAGCAGGATTCTGTATTATATAACATCAGCATTATATAACGTATATATGAACAACGCACTGTGAATGGGATGGCCCAGGCTAGCCCAATCTCATCAGATCTTAGTAGCTAAACCGGGTCAGCCCTGGTTAGTACTTGGATGGGAGACTATCAAGGAAGTCCAGGGTCGCGATAAAGAGGAAGGCAATGGCAAAACCACCTCTGAACATCTCTTGCCTTGAAAATCCTATGGGATTGCTACAAGTCAGCTGTGACTTGATGGCACTTTCCACTATCATAAATGATGCACACTGTTGTATACATTCCATATAAATTGTGCATAAAATCTGCACAATATGCATACAAAATGCAAATGGATACACAAAACCAAGAAAATCAAAGAACCAAGACTATTTTTTTTAAAGAAAGTAATTTGAAAAATAAACTAAATAAGGAATGTTCGCTGACCCCTAATGATTATATTTAGCAAGGAATGCTGTGAGTTAGTGATATACATTAAATAAGATTGCATAATACACTGCTCAAGTTAACATATTTTTACATACAAGGTTATACACTGGTATAGGCAATTGTGGATGTTGCTTTTCTTCAGTCCAAACTGTATGGCTGAGTTTTAAAAAATAAACTTATAAAGCTAAAGGTGTACAACCCCCCACACCCACAAAATATCAAAAGAGTATTCCTTACCATCTAGGCAGCCATGGAATTCTTAAGAATCTTGGGGTGGGGGTGTTCTAGCAAATTTCAGATATTATTACAATACTCTTTTGTACTACTATGGTTGAAACCTTTTCAAAGCCAATATTAAGGAACTGCTTTCTATTCGGAGATGTAATAAGCCATACCAAAGCATATAAAATTATGTGGGTGGGAAAACAACTCACAGAAACTGCCACCCACAGACAAGTAAAGCCAACCACCCATTTTCTTGAAAGTAAATTGTTCTTGGTGGGTAACTGCACTCCTAATCCAACAGGTAGCAAACCTTTTTTAAGAAATTAAATTTTACCTCATTACTGTGCGTTAAGTCTTCAGCGATACACATTTCCATGATCACCCCTGGGGCTTCACATTGAGGCTTTGGATATGAGAAATAACGACAAAAGCTCAGCTGCTAATACGGCTTTTCAAAAAAAAATAAAAACACATAGAACATTACTAGTTTTACTAAATCCTAGATTAACGTCAAAGTAGTGGTGGGCAAGGCACTTCAGGGTTTAGAACAAAGTCATCTTTAGGGTTTCTCCTGAATTCTGCCCAACACACAAGTCAAAGCACATGTGGAATGTCTTTCCTAAACAAAAGAGGTGTGGTAAAGGCAGAGGAGGTTAAAAAACTGAAACAAAGTTAGCCATGTTTCTAAGCCCAAGTACTAGGGTTGCCAATCTCCAGGTACTTGCTGGAGATCTCCAGCTAATACCTCCAGCCAATAGAGATCAGTTCACCTGGAGAAAATGGCCACTTTGGCAATTGAACTCTATGGCATTGAAGTCCCCTCCCTTCCTAGGGTTTCCAGGTCCCTCTTTGCCACCAGCAGGAGATTTTTGGAGCGGAGCCTGAGGAGGGTGGGGTTTGGGGAGGGGAGGGACTTCAATGCCATAGCTGCCATTTTCTCCAGGTGAACTGATCTCTGTAGGCTGGAGATCAGGTGTAATAGCAGGAGATCTCCAGTTACTAGATTAGTAAGGTTCCAGCCTCCAGGTACTAGCTGGAGATCTCCTTCTATTACAACTGATCTTCAGCTGATAGAGATCAGTTCACCTGGTGTGGCAATTGGACTCTATGGCATTGAAGTCCCTCCCCTCCCCAAACCCTGCCCTCTTCAGACTCCACCCCCAAAACCTCCTGCCAGTGGCGAAGAGGGACCTGGCAACCCTACTGAGGAAAGATGTAGTCCTGGATTCACAATAGACCCTCACAAAGCAAACAAACAAGCAAACAAAAATGATGTACAGAGAATATTATAGTTTGTGTGTATTTTGGGACACTGTTGCTTTAAAAATTTCTTGGGTAGACATTCCATTTTGGGACAATTTTTCCTGTAGCTGCCATTTTCCAAGATGGTGGGTATGGTTGTTTCAATATTTAAAATATATATATGGGGCCTGGTGTAGATGGGAGCCTGTCCAGAGATTTGGTCATTAGTGTATACAAAATAATTCTCAGCTCATCAAACATGTCCATATCAGCATTTTTGGACCGTACTCTGAAGAGATACTTTTCTATTTTTGAAATTTCTTCCTGTGACAGGCTGTCAGTCTCACCAAATGGTTCGAGAAACTTAAGAGGCTCTGCTCTTATTACTGCTGGTTTGGTCCCAACCTAACTTACAAACACAAACCTTTATTGGCATAATTACGATGCCATAATCATAAATCCATAGAAAATACACTTATACCATACCATCAGACAACATATACACTGGGCATTTCTAGTCATAAAAAATTCACTTATACTCCTCTCTCCTAACCATACAATGCTTAACCCTGTTGACAATGGCTGGGAGGAAGTGGTGCCATGGAATAAGGTGGCACCTGTGCTGGTGCAGGGGCAAACATGCTGGCGTCTGGGCATCACTGGCCTCCACCGCCAGCGCAGCCACATTGTACATTCCTAAAAGTAAGACAATGGCTGGGGAGAAGATTTATTTTAACACTATGGGATTGAATGATTTTTTTCAATCAACGTCTGTTGATTTCTATGCAACATTTAAGTCTACTGGTAAGAAGAAGAAGAAGAGTTGGTTTTTATATGCCAACTTTCTCTACCTTTTAAGGAGAATCAAACCAGCTTACAATTCCCTTCCCCTCCCTACAACAGACACCTTGTGAGGTAGGTGCGGCTGAGAGAGTTTAGAGAGAACTGTGACTAGCCCAAAATCACCCAGCTGGCTTTATGTAGAGGAGCGGGGAAACCAACCTGGTTGACCAGATTAGAGTCCACCACTCTTAACCACTATACCACACTGGCTCTTCTGAATGAAACAATTGCAAAATGGAAAAGCAGAGGTAGAAAAATGTAACTGGAAAGCTCTAGACTCCTTAAGGGTGATTTATCTGTCTATGGGGGAATATGGTGGTGGTTGAGGAGCACTGGAATGGCTGTTGAGATGGAACGATGTACTGGTGGCCAACGGCTTGTATTTGCCACTTCGTTTAAGGCACTGGGTGCCTCTTGAAAGTTCCCGTGGCTTCACTCACAAGCCTCACACTCATGTTTATACATCCTAATCAATCAGGCTGATTTTAATTAATCCTAATTGTCCTATTAGGCTTCCTAGCTAACAATACCACAGCCAAGAAGAATCCCCAAGCTGCCTAATTGACTTAATCAGCTCCTTTAATAATCCTCTCTCAGGTCTTGAGACTCAACTAGCCACCAGTTCATTTTAATAAGTGCAAAGGGGTGGAATTTCACGTTACCTCCACAGTACTGGGAACGTAATCTCTCCAGCGTCATTAAGTGCCCAGCTGATGAGAGAAATGTCAGGAGCCATAAAAACGAAAGGATTATGGTGTAACGTGGCGGTGATGAAATCTCGTCTGGGTGAAAGGCGTTTAAAGAACCCCTGCTGACCTTTTCGAAGAGGAATCAATCTTTGTAGTCCACCTTTAGCTATAATTAGACTAGAGAGTGCTGTGCCATTTGGGTGCAGCGGGTACAGTAATAATGCAACATTGTCCATATTAATCATGACTATAATACATGACGGAATTTGGAACTGTATACACATTTAAGGTGCCAGTCTAAGCGAGCATGAGGCATCCTTCAAATGCCGTCTTGATCACGTTCATCTATTTTGTTTGTATTTTTTTTTCAAATGTAGGTGTTAGTTGTTAATTAGAAACAGTTCAGAAAAAAAGCTCAAGGTGAAAATAGCACCAAGCTGCGTTAGGCACACATAAGGAGGTAGCTGGATTGCACTCATTCGCCCTGCTCCTCTTCCTTGCATGCACTTGCCATAAACTTGGAATGAGCCAATGTACATACAAACCATACACAGATCGGTTTATCAAGGATTCACAGATCCGTGAACCTGCCCTTTGCAAGGGGCTGGAACCAAACTACATAAACTGTAACACATGATCAAGGGACCTGCCTTTTGCAAGGGGTTGGATCTAGACTAAATGATCAGTATCCACCAATCCCCCCTTCCCACTGCAAACCTTCCTAGTGTCATTCCTCAGGAGTCTACAATCCCCCAGAAGCAGAACTTCATGGGGAATCAGTGGGGGGGGGGAGGAGGCAGGAAAGCTCCATTCTGCCAATGGAAACTTTAGCCTGGATCCAACCTAAGGGTTTCAGTTGTGCAGAAAGAACCTATGCATGCACAGTTTCCATTCACATAGGTTCTTCCATAGGTTGAGAGCAGTGGGGGATCCAGCAGGCATGTTTCTGTTGTTCCCTATGTCCCCAGACTGCACACTTCGTAGTATGCGCCTATTCCAACTATGCCTTTCCAGTTGGGTCTATCCAGCCTTCATAGCTGGGGACTGCATTAGATTGGTGGTAGTGGAAAAGGCCGACAAGGAACAGCTGACTTATGGCGATCCCCTAGAGCTATCAAGGCAAGAGATGTTCGGAGGTGGTTTGCCATTGCCTGCCTCCACGTGGGCCGAGAGAGTTCTGAGAGAACTGCGACTGGCCCAAGGACACCCAGCAGGCTTCATGTGCACTAGATTAGGTCCTTCCTAATGCTAGGCTTCTGTGACTTCAAGATTAATAGGATTCCAGTGTGCTTAATGCCAAACAACTGAGTAATCAGGAAAAAGCAGACTCATTGGCTCAGTTCAGACGTACACAAAATCATGGTTTAATTACACTAACTGTGGCAGTGTGATAATGTGAGCCACTCAATTAACTTAGAATACATCAAACCAGAATCTGAAATTATAGGAGGAAGTTCATTTTTCAACCAGAGTTAGTCTGCTATGATTTAATGTGAAGTACAACCGCAGATATCCTGGCTTGTTCCCCAGCATCACAATAATCACAGTACAGGTCAGGAGACCAGCCAGGTCTCTGTGGAGGAGGCAGAGGAAAGATCAAAGCCAATTAAATCTCATTTGTCGAAGTAATTCAGGATTTGCATAAACCATGGCTCCTTAACTGCAGTTCATTTCTGAACTCATGGTTTGTCTTGCAGGTGATTGGTTGGATCTAGCCAGCTTTCCTCAGTCTCACCTAAGAAATCATGATTTGTCTTGCAGGTGATTGGTTGTATCCAGACAGCTTTCCTCTCAATCTCATTTATTTATTTAGGAGAGTTCTATGCTGACTTACAATTAACATAAGAACATAAGAAAGGCCCTGCTGGATCAGACCAAGGCCCATCAAGTCCAGCAGTCTGTTCACACAGTGGCCAACCAGGTGCCTCCAGGAAGCCACTAACAAGACGACTGCAGCAGCACCGTCCTGCCGGTGTTCCACCGCACCCAAAATAATAGGCATGCTCCTCTGATACTAGAGAGAATAGGTATGCAGCATGACTAATATCCATTCTAACTAACAGCCATGAATACCCCTCTCCTCCATGAATATGTCCACTCCCCTCTTAAAGCCCTCCAAGCTGGCAGCCATCACCACAACCTGGGGCAGGGAGTTCCACAATTTAACTATGCGTTGTGTGAAAAAATACTTCCTTTTATCTGTTTTGGATCTCATGCCCTCCAGCTTTAGCAGATGACCCCGTGTTCTAGTATTATGGGAGAGGGAGAAAAACTTCTCCCTGTCCACTCTCTCCAAACCATGCATAATTTTATAGACCTCTATCATGTCTCCCTCAGCCGTCTTCTTTCCAAGCTAAACAGCCCTAAGCATCTTAACCACTCCCCATAGGACAGTTGCTCTAGTCCCCTAATCATTTTGGTTGCTCTTTTCTGCACCTTCTCAAGCTCTGTAATATCCTTTTTTATGTGTGGTGACCAGAACTGTTCACAGTATTCCAAGTGTGGTCTCACCATAGATTTGTACAAGGGCAGTATGATATCAGCAGTTTTATTCTCTATTCCTCATCTAATTATAGCCAGCATGGAATTTGCCTTTTTACAGCAGCCGCACACTGGGTTGACATCTCCATTGAGCTATCCACTACCACCCCAAGATCCCTTTCTTGGTCTGTCACTGCCAGCACAGATCCCATCAGAGTATAGGTGAAGTTGGGATTTTTTGTCCCAATATGCATCACTTTACACTTACTCACATTGAATCTCATTTTTTTATGCCCATTCTTATGCCCATTTTTATGCCCATTCTTCCAGTAGGCAGAGATCCTTCTGGAGCTCTTCACAGTCCGATTTTGTTTTAACCACCCTAAATAATTTGGTGTCATCTGCAAACTTGGCTACTTCACTGTTTAACCCCAACTCCAGGTCATTGATGAACAGGTTGAAAAGCACCGGTCCCAACACAGATCCCTGAGGCACCCCACTGCTCACATCCCGCCATTGTGAGAACTGACCATTGATTCCTACTCTCTGCTTCCTATTTTTCAGCCAGCTCTCAATCCATAAGAGGACTTGTCCTCTTATCCCGTGACTATGAAGTTTGTTTAGCAGTCTTTGGTGGGGGACTTTGTCAAAAGTTTTTTGGAAATCCAAATACACAATATCCACAGGCTCATTCCTGTCCACATGCTTGTTGACGCTTTCAAAAAACTCTAATAGGTTAGTGAGACAGGACCTACCCTTACAGAAGCCATGTCATTGATATAAAAAACAACATGGCATTAAAACAAAACCATAAACAGACCTCAGACTAGAAGCAGACCTTCTCAATACTGGAAAGAGAACACCCCTAATTAGAAAGCTGGGTAAAAAGATATGTTTTGGCTTGGTATATAAAGACATTATAGTAGGCGCTAGGTGAACCACAAGGGGAAGAGCATTCCAAAGGTGAGGTGCCACCACAGAAAAGGTCATGTCTCTAATCTCCGCCTGTCTCACCTCTAAAGAGGGGATGCAAAGAGCAGGGCTTATGAGGCTGATCTTAACTGGAAGACTGCACAGTACTAGAGGAGATGGTCCTTCAGGTACCCTGCCCCCAAGCCATTTAAGAACATAAGAAAGGCCATGCAGGATCAGACCAAGGTCCATCAAGTCCAGCAGTCTGTTTCACAGTGGCCAACCAGGTGCCTCTAGGAAGCCACTAACAAGACGACTGCAGCAGCACTGTCCTGCCGGTGTTCCACCGCACCCAAAATAATAGGCATGCTCCTCTGATACTAGAGAGAATAGGTATGCATCATGACTAATATCCATTTTTGCTAGTAGCCATGAATACCTCTCTCCCCCATGAACATGTTCCCTCCCCTCTTAAAGGCTTCCAAGTTGGCAGCCATCCCTATATCCTGGGGCAGGGAGTTCCACAATATAACTATGCGTTGTGTGAAGAAATACTTCCTTTTAACTGTTTTGAATCTCTCACCCTCCAGCTTCAGCAGATGACCCCACATTCTAGTATTATGAGAGAAGGAGAAAAACTTCTCCCTGTCCACTCTCCATACCATGCATAATTTTATAGACCTCTATCATGTTTCCCTTAACTGCCTTCTTTCCAAGCTAAACAGCCCTAAGCATTTAGGTCCTTAAAGGTCAGAAACAGCACTTTCAAAAGTGCCTGGATATAGACTAGTAACCTAATCCTCCTCCTTACTGCAGCCCCCATCCCACGTGGTTTTTGTCCATGCAGATTCCACAATCCCCAGAATTGTCTTTTTGGTGGTCTCCTCTCTCCTACCAGTGAAAAAAATGGGTTGGCTCCAACCTGATCACCAGAAACCTCAGCATATGCTGCTTTCATTGCCTTTATTCTGGCCAGGCATCTGTAGTTAAGGAGTGCATGATGGGGGCTTTATGGTGACCTGTGTTTGAATGGCCCTACTAACCATGAACACATGAAGCTGCCTTATACTGAATCAGCCCCGTGATCCATCAAGATCAGTAGCATCGACTCAGACTGGCAGCAGCTCTTCAAGGTGTCAGGGAGAGGTATTTCAAACTCCTAATCCCTGACCCTTTTAGCTGGAGCCATAGTTTAGTGGTAGAGCATATGCTTGGCATGCAGAAGGTCCCAGGTTCAAACCCTGGCATCTCCAGCTAAAAGTGGGTGACGTGAAAGACCTGTATTGGAGTCCTTGAAGAGCTGCTGCCAGACTCAGTAGACAATACTGACCTTGATGGACTAAGGGGCTGATTCAGTATAAGGCAGCTTCATGTGTGTAGAAGAAGAAGAAAAGTTGGTTTTTATATGTTGACTTTCTCTACCACTTAAGGAAGAATCAAACCGACTTACAATCACCTTCCCTTCCCCTCCCCACAACAGACACCCTGTGAGGTAGGTGAGGCTGAGAGAGCTGTGACTAGCTCAAGATCACCCAGCTGGCTTCATGTGGAGGAATGGGAAAACAAATCCAGTTCACCAGATTAGAGTCCACCGCTCATGCGAAGGAATGAGGAATCAAACCCTGTTCTCCAGATCAGAGCCCACTGCTCCAAACCACCACACTTAACCACTACACCACGCTGGCTCTCATGTGTGTACTCATGTGTGTAACCATGGTTAGCTGAATAAAACCATGGTTTTGCTTGATGTCTCAACAGGGTCACAGGTGGGTTTTTGAAGGCCCTCTTGCCCGAGTGGCACAGTGCTGTTGATGAAACGAACTTGCTTTCAGAATTGAAACAGATGAACTCTTGCATCTTGGCTCATTAAGCCAACCTTCTGTATACAGAAACCAGCAAAGTCTTTCCAGAACAGTTTGAATAATACTGACGATTATGTTAGAAATTCTTATTCCGAAATCTTGCAGCTGAGGGCCTGTTAAACAGAAATGAACTCGCCAAGCCTAGGATGAATTTTAATGCCTTCGCTCTACATGAATACCTTGGAAAAAATCAGTATGAAATCGCAGCTGAGATGGAAGCCTTGTAACTGGGTGGGCAATTTGCCATTCCGAAAAGGTCAAACGGTTAGATGGCTATCATTAGCTAGAGTCCCATGATCACTTAAAGGTTATAAAAATATAAAGTGACAGAAAATCAGCCGTGAAACAGATGTGATTTTTCTCCTCCTTATAAACCTTTTCTCGCTGCATTATTCCTTATGATTCTATGAATACATACCAGGAAGAGAAGAAAAAACAGAGGTGCAGGGGCCAAATATATATTTTTATTTATATTTGTAAATCACTACATGTTTTGAACACTTCTTTATCATGGGATCTAGTTTAAAACAAAATTAAATAAATATAATAGCAAGAAATTTTTAAAAAGTACAGAGTTTTATAAAAGAAGTTTTAAGACTGAGAATGATTTTTTTTTTAAAAAAAACGTAGGAGTCAAATTTAAGGTTTTCTTCAAAAGACATACCAGCACTATATGAAACAAAACCATTTATACACATTTTTACACTACATTCCTGAGAGAAATGCCTGCACCAGTCTTTGGAGGCAACACAGCTGCTATCCCTGCGGCACAGAAAATCCATGCAACCCTCATAGGATTGCACGGGAGATACATAAAAGGTGGCATATCTCAGCAAAAATAAAAAGGGGCGTTCCCGGCCCGAAAGGGTTTTGGAGGCCGCCTAAAGGTGGCTCCTCCCCCAGCCGGGCAGCGTAACGCTCCAGGAACACCTCCTGGGATGTTGGAACACCCCGGGAACGCCTCCTGGGACGCCGGCGTAGCCTTTGACGGCGTTCGGATGCCGCTGGAAAGCCCCGTCGGCATCCTGGGGCGGTGCTGCCATGGCATCCAGGCCTTCCCGCTGGCATTCCGGCCACTAACGATGGTGTTAGTTGTACGGATGCCGGTGCATGGGGCCCAGATGCTGTGACGGCACCTTCCTGGCCTCCTAAGTGCTTTTGCCCTTAGATCTCAGGAATGCGCTGTTAGATTCTCTAGTTGAACAGCATGTAACAAGCAAAATATTGTGGAAGCAACAAAGTAGTGTGTGAAACATGTAGGGATCTATACACCCACACATTCACTGGTTAAGTATCCCTGGACTGCTAGGGACCAGAAGTGCTCCATATTTAGGATCTTCCCATATTTTGGAATGTTTTGGAATTTTTGCATATACATAATGATATATCTTGGGGATGGGACCGAAGTCTAAACACATAATTCATTTATTTTTATATATACTTTATACACATAGCCTGAATGTAATTAATCCAGTCCCCGGGGAGAAGGGCAAAGCTGTGAGAGGCCCTGGGAGCCACGGCCGACCCCCTGCCGTGGCAGCCCAGTGCAGAGCCGGCGGGAGGCCCCTCCCAGCCGCCCAGCGCAGCCTCGGGACCGGGAAGCGCTGGGGGGAGGTTAAACTCCTCCGCGCTGCCATCCCAGGCAGCACAGAGCACTTTCAAAACCACCCCACCCGGCTTCTAGGGACTCCCTGGAAGCCCTGCGGGGGGGGGAGTCTTTAAACTCCTCCGCGCTGCCATCCCAGGAAGGGGGGCTATGGGTCTTTAAAATGCTCTGCGCTGCCTGCCCAGGCAGCGCAGAGCAGTTTAACCTCCCCCCACGCTTCCCGGTCCCTAGGCTCAGCTAGTTGAACAGCATGTAACAAGCAAAATATTGTGGAAGCAACAAAGTAGTGTGTGAAACATGTAGGGATCTACACACTCAGCGGGTCCCGGGACCCGCCCAACAGCTGAGCCTCGGGACCGGGAAGCGCCGGGGGATGTGTGGAGGTTAAACTACCTAGGCAGCGCAGAGCAGTTTAAAGACCCCCCCCCCCGCCGGGGTTCCAGGGACTCCCTGTAAGCCAGGTGGTGGGGTCTTGAAAGTCCCAGGAAGGGGGCGGTGGGTCTTTAAACTGCTCTGCGCTGCCTGCCCAGCGGGTCCCCGCCCAACAGCTGAGCCTCGGGACTGGGAAGCGCGGGGGAGAGGGGGGAGGTTAAACTGCTCTGCGCTGCCTGGGATGGCAGCACGGAGGAGTCTAAAGACCCGCCCCCCACCAGGCTTCCAGGGAGTCCCTAGAAGCCAGGCGGGGGGGGGGTCTTGAAAGTGCTCTGCGCTGCCTGGGATGGCAGCGTGGAGGAGTTTAAAGACCCCCCCCCCCACTGGGCTTCCAGGGGCAGTACACCATTTGATTCAGAATATATTTTTTCTGGTTTTCCTCCTGTAAAAACTAGGTGCGTCTTATGGTCAGGTGCCTCTTATGGAGCGAAAAATACGGTGTGTGTGTGTGTATGTGTGTATGTGTGTGTATTCCCATGGTGCCTCTGTTTTTCTTCTCTTCCTGACTGGGACTCTACATTGGTGCAACCTCCTCCTTCTGTCTTATACACCAGGAGACACCCCCAGTTTATTACAGCTGACAGAACAAGCTAGTTAGTCATACTAGAAAGAAAGGACGAAAGACAGAAAGAAAAGAAAGAAAGAACTTAGATAAAAATAGCAGTGATCCAGACTCTGAAAATAACGGTCCCAGCCATTTATCCAGGCTCTTTATAAGTATGGCTTTCATTATTAGGTTACAATAGATCAAGATTTATGTTCATGCTAATATTGCCCTCATTTCCATTTATATTAAACCAGTATTTGTTTTTTTGAAACAAAAAAGCAGCACCCGAATGAACAGACCCTCGCCCAATCACTGTTTGTTCAGCTTGCAACATGTACAATAGCAAATTCAATCTTGTTAAGAGGCTTATTGGTCCATTGTGGAACTTTCTTGAATGGCAAGGAACTTTGCATCTGCCTGGGCGGTGCTTTTTTTTTTTTTTAACTTAGAAGAAAAATCAAGTTAAGCAGCCGGCCTTATTATTATTTTTTGTTTGTGTGTCTTGCTCTAATAATTCGTTCATGACTGCTTGGTTTCAAATCTCCTCTGCCCATTCCATTACCGAGCGGGGAACATATTCCTTCATTCTGACAAAAGCAAATGCATGCTCCTTTGACAAGCACTTCATGAATATCAATGAATTTGAGCCTCTCTGATATGCAACAAGGGCAATTTGTCAGCCAAATGGTCACGCGCAGGCCAACGACGAGAGTGGTAAATTGTTAGCAAAAACCCTCCAAAGGCACAATGCAGGTCACTCAGCCCGTTGGGAATCTGGTGGCAGAGGTGGTAGCAGGCATTCTTGACAACGTCAAGGTTAAGCGACAGAGGGCCCCTTTCGGAAGCAGGGCCCCTCGCGCACCTTTTTGCCAGACAAATCAATTGCCGCTCACCAGCCACCCTAATTTAGCATCGAGATGAATAAAGCTGAAACGCCTGTCATACCCTTGACTAAAGATCAGGGAGAAAGAAATCATCATTGCTCAATTCCCCTTATGCACATGAGGAACACTTTCTTGTGGATATAAAACGGCTTCCTTTGAGCTAAAAGGGGAAAGGCGTGTGTGTTACCTGAAGATATTTGAGAACATGAAGCAGCCCGGCTGGATCAGGTCAAAGGTTCATCTACTCCGGAGTCCTGTTTCCCACAATGACTAGTCATACACCAGAAGGCCAACACGGCGGACACAGAAGCGAAAGCCTTTAATGAAAGGACTGTGATTCCTTACATGAAGAAGAAGAGTTGGTTTTTATACCCCTCTTTTCTCTACTGAAAGGAGTCTCAAAGCTGCTTACAATCACCTTCCTCCCCCCCATAACAGGCACCTTGTGAGGTAGGTGGGGCTGAGAGAGTTCTATGACTTATCCAAGGTCACCCAGCAGGAGGAGGAGTGGAAGAGTAGGGAATGAAACCTAGTTTTCCAGAATAGAGTCTGCCACTCTTAATCACTACCCCATGCTGGCTCTATACCATGCTAACCACTACACCACACTGAATCTAACCTTTACACCATGCTGAATCTGTGCCAATCCTCAGACCAGCTTCACTGTCCCTTTGGGGAGACATAGATGGCTGCTGTTAATTCATTCTGCTTTCCCAAAAGATGAGGAGGCTCCCCCTCCCAGCTCTTTGCACTTAGAAGCGTTGTCCCAGGCCATGTCGAGTCATTGGGTTCAATGTACCACCACGTTTTGCACACACTGGGAATTCGGAATGGTGCAAAAGTGGTTATCTATTAATCTGTGTATGTTACTAATCTGTGTATTTTCATTTACACAACTGAGTTGCCACTCTGCCATGAGAAAGAGCTCTGAGTCTTAATAAGAAATGGACCCTAGGGCTGAATAGGGTCATAGGATTATTATCTCACTACAGATGCTAATTTTCTGCCCCTAAGCATTTCTCCTTTATTTTAGTCAAGGTGATTACATTTTGTATTGTACTTTTACATCCAGACTCCTTTTGCAACAACCCTCCCACCTTCTTGTTGGGATGTAAGAATGCAGGCATCTCCATTCCTGCTAGTATTTGAGGAAGGCAGTTTTGACTCTCGAAAGCTTAAATCCCCCAAATCGTGTTGGTCTCTTTGGTGCTACTGGACCCAAATGTAGCTGTTCTTTGGACACTAGAAACTTTCTATCCTCATAAAATGTGTGCACTTCTATTTGAAACTTGATAGTTTATTCCACCATAGACGATCTTACTCTCATGTTGGTGTAATTTAGGGACTATGACTACCCCACGAGTCCTCAGGATTCCCCTCCCTTTGTGCAATGCTATTTCTGAATGTGGATGTAACAAAGCACATTTGCCGCAAAGTGCACTGAACAAGCCAGATACAAAAATCTCAGTTTGGCAGCCACCAGCAAACAGGAGGTTTTTGGATGGACTACAGTTGTTGTGGTTTATCATGATGCAGTCAATAACTGACCCTTAGATTACTGTGTTTACCGCCTTATGTATTATCTCATTGGTACTGTGAAGAGTCTCTTTGTAACTTGGAGCAATCCATACTTTTATCTTACAATTAACAACACAGTTTGGATAGCATTGATTTTTTTTAAAAAGTAATAGAAAACAGCGACTTCCCAGATTTTTTAATATTCTAAAAAGTACTTTAAATAAAATAAAATTGGCTTTTAATTTTTTTTCAGTTTTTGAATAATACAGATAAATATTACTAAACTAGTTTCATTATGATATGATTTTTAATGTGCGAGCTAACTGTAAATTCTGATTGTGTTTCATAAGAAGAAGAGTTGGTTTTCTCAACCATTTTTTAAAGGAGAATAAAACTGGTTTACAATCTCCTTCCCTTCCTCTCGCCACAACAGACACTTTGTGAGGCAGGTGGGGCTGAGAGAACACTAAGAGAACTGTTACTGGCCCAAGGTCACCCAGCTGGCTTCATGTGTAGGAGTGGGGAAACCAACCCAGTTCGCCAGATTAGAGTCTGCTGCTCATGTGGAGGAGTGGGGAATCGAACCCGGTTCTCCAGATTAGAGTCCACTGCTCTTAACCACTATCCCACACTAACTCTCAGGGGTGCTGTCAGCTAAAGAAGCAAAATCTTCAACAGCTACCTGTTTTTCATTAGAATGGTGCTGCTCACTTTTCTAACAACAAAAACATAGCAAAGGGGAAGGGGATAAACGTGCTCTGGGTGCAAGTAACCTATGTGTTGTGGGTCGCCAGATGTGCCCAAAATATGACTGAACCACCAAAGAGAGAGAGATGGGCTGATAGAGAAATAAGTGACAGCAATCCATTTTCTCCTGTCTTTCCCTCATCATTCATCCAGCAAGCTACCTGCTTCTCTTCTTCTGGACATGAAGAATCAGGGGCTGCAGAGTGGGACCAAAGGGGGGAAAGTGCCCTGGGGAGCCCAATGTATTAGTTCTCATAGCCTATGGTTAGTGGACAAACCAGGCTGTGCCCATTCGACCTTTCACCTTTCACTTTCCAGCAGTGGCTTAGAGTCAAGCATGTCTATTTAATAAATCAGACTTCATGATTATTAATAAACTCATCGTCATTAGACACTGCATAATAAACTGTATAGTATATTTGTTATGACAGTATCCCATGCCCTTAAATATATTATGTTATCTATGAAAGCAGAGGGAAGGTAGCATGGTTTAGCCCAATCTTGTCAAATCTTTGTGTGTGTGTGTGTAGGGTTGTGCATATTGATATACCCGAACCAAAAATAAACTGAAAATTAGCCACTTTGGCAATATTTGGGCTTCGGGTGGACTGAATACCAAAACCTGAGAATCTGCCCGAAGCCAAATAGGCGATTCCCCCCCAAAAAAGCCGAATTCCCCCCAAAAGCCAAATAATTATTTGGCTTTTTTTGGTTCCGCTGTTTGCCTTTGCTCAGATGCCCAGCTCTGTGCTTTCTCCTATTTTTCTATCTTTTGACTAGTTTTGTTAGGGTCCCATCGTTGGAAGATAAGCAGGGTCAGTACTTGGAAGAGAGACCACCAAGGAAGACTGCAGAAAAAGGCAATGGAGAACCACCTCACTTGCCTTGAAAGCCCCTTGCTGGATTTGCCATGAGTCAGCTGCAACTTGAGGACGCTTTACACACACACACACACACACCTATGAAAGCATTGGGAAGGAGAGTACAGGAGGTTTATGTTTTGGTGTGAGCTCCAAGTTACCCTTCTGAGGTCCTGGAAGAATCTACACTCTCTTCTCCATGGGCTGGAACGATGGATCATAAACACAGCCTCCGAATATTCTACAAGTATTATAGCCCTTCCTTTTTTTTCTTTAAAGTTTTGATTTTCTGTAGCTGAGGATAAGCTGTTATGCAGGAGAGGTGGATTGAGTTTGTAGGCCTTGGGATTTTCAGTGAAATTCTGTTATTGCTGCAAAAGATGTCTCTTGTAAGGTCTATTTTTATTTTTTATATATTTAGAATATTGTTACAGCTGCCAGATAACAGGCACAGCTTGCAGTTTCTGTGATATATTAAGTAGAGTTGCCAAACTGCAGATGGGGCCTGGAAATATGCCGGAATTACAACTGATCTCCAGACTACAGAGACCAGTTCCCCTGGAGAAAATGGCTGCTATGGAGTGTGGACTCAATGGCATTATAACCTGCAGAGGTCCCTCCTCTCCCCAAACCCATGTCTTGAGACCACACTTGGTAATATGGTAGCTGAACTCCACCCCATCCAATAAAAAAACCTCCTGTGGAGACTGGTACTCTTTGGAGAGCTCTGTGAGCTAAATGACATGTATAAATAACCAATTGGATAAGGCCATATACTCTGGGGGGGGTGGGGAACATAGATTAATCATCGAGGTTGTTATTAATCTCATACCTTTATACGTCACAAAAATAATTTAATTTAAATGTGAGAACATCACATCTAAAGGACTTAATCATTAAATCCACGAAAAGAAAATGACTCAAATATTTAAATGTGTAAGACTAAAGGAGTTAAATCCGTAAAGCATAGAACAAAGAATATACATGAGGCATACATTAAAGCCTTTCTTTTCCTTTTTGAACATTGCAATTTTGTGCCAAGGAATTGCTCTCTCTTTGATATCAGAGTCTGGAGAACAATGGCGGATCTTTAGTGAAGTCAAACAGCCACTATGTTCTGCTGAGCTTATATAGCTGGGGGGGGGGGAGATAATGATAAACTGGAACCATGAGAGTGGAACAGTAAATCCAACTGAGATTTAGCACAATGCAGCCTTTTCACATAAAATCAGGGGAGTGTGAGCGTACCACTGAATTGATTCAAGCCCTACCCACTCCCAACAGTACTAGCTTTCCACCTGTAGGTGAGCCAGTGTGGTGTGGCAGTTTTACTGATAAATCACGGCCAAGGAAGAAGGAGGAGGAGGAGGAGTTGGTGTTTAAATGCTGACTTTCTCTGCCTTTTAAGGAGAATCTGGTTTACAATCTCCTTCCCTTCCTCTCCCCACAACAGGCACCTTGTGAGGTAGGTGGGGCTGAGAGAGTTCGGAGAGAACTGTGACTAGATCAATGTCACCCAGCAGGCTTCATGTGGAGGAGTGGGGAAACCAACCCGATTAGAGTCCGTCGCTCATGTGGAGGAGTGGGGAATCAAACCCAGTTCTCCAGATTAGAGTCCACCGCTCCTAACCACTACACTATGCTGGTTCAACCCCCCCACTCTTAGTCATAAATTCCACTGCATGATCTTAGGGCCAGTCACATGCTGTCTTTCCCAGCCCAACTTATCTCAGTGGTTGTTGTGACGCGCAGGAGAAGAGTACCATGTGTACCACGCCGAGCTTCTTAAATGAAGGATACAAATGCAAGATGGCGAGCATTAAGTGGTACAATCCAACCTACCATCTCAATCAACTGCCATGTTTGAAATTTTGTCTACATATGCAGTAGAACATGGTGGTAGAATGAGCTGTACCACTGCAGGTACAGAATGAGCTGTACCAGTGCAATCATATTTGGGAATGCCTCCTTGCTTAAACAAGCAGAAAACAAGGACTGATTTGCACAATACAAAGTCCAAGTTGCTGCCACAAGGACTTGGAAATTTGACTGTTTGATGTACTAAGGGTTGATCTCTGTCAGTGACTATATGTGAGAGGGACATACGGGGAGTGGGCAGAGCTTAAGAGAGGAGACTCTGAGCTGCTGGGAAGAACAGGGTTTTCTTACACACTGGGTTCCAGTGTGATGGGTTGTGCCTAGTGTGACTGGGGGGAAAACCAGAAGGGTGACGAAAGAAAAAGTTTGGGAAGGAAAAAAGGTCCCTACTCTAGTCACAGGGTGGAGGAATACTCTCCGAGGAAAGGTATTCCTGGCCCAGGTATTGTGAGAGAATTGCTTTAAGCACTGTGAAGTAATTCCACAGAGACAAAAAGGAAAGAAGAAGGGAGAATCTCCACACTTCCTAGTTTTAGGCACCAGAGTATGCACATGAACCTCTGTGTGCAGGTTCTGGGACTAAGCTACCTTGAAGAGTTGGAAATCTGGGTTAAGTAAAATAACATATGTGCCGTACTTGTTGAGTAACTCATTATTTATATAGAAAATTTGTACCTTTCCTTCATACTAGTTTTTCATCCAATACCTTTCCCTGTGAAGAATAATAAAATTCTGTTATTTTATTGTTTAACTGAATAAAGCCTCTGGCGTCTCAGTTATCTGAGGTAAAATGAAGTAGGAGACAAGGGAGAGATTCCGCCCCTTGTCGCAGCATGTAATGACGCTACATGTAAATTTCCAAATCAAGCCAATGGCAGCTCCTGGGTTCATTTCAATTTGCAAACATGGGGCAAAAAAGGGAAGCTGAAGCCCGTTCTGCATGCACACAATGGTTGTGGAATAGAACATGGCCCCCATGTGCCTGGAAGGTACAGAACTAGGGCTGTGCTTATCGATATACCCAAACTGAAAATAAACCCGGAAGTAGCCATTTCGGCAATATTCAGATTTTAGGTAGACCAAATACCAAAACCTAGGAATCTGCCCAAAGACCAATAGGTGATTCCCAAAAAAAGCCGAATAGATACTTGGCTGTTTCAGTTTCGGTTATTTGCCTTTGCTCAGATAGACGGTTCTGTGCTTTCTCCCATTTTTCTGTCTTTGACTGGTTTTGTTAGGGCACCACAGTTGGGCTCTTTTGAAGTAGGGGTCATGTAATCAGAGCCAACTTGGTCTTACCAACCATCACCTTTCAGTGGGTTAAACTGGATCAAGCATAAGGGTTATTTAAAAGATGGGGCTCATTCAGTCCCATCCGGAGGGATATACCTTCCAACTAAAAAGAACCGGCTTCGACAGCTGCTCACACCACCAGGATTTCGAAGGAGACTCCCTCATTCATGCGGATGAGCAGTCTACTTTAGAACAGCTCCCGTGGTTGAGACTTCAACTGGCTCTGATATCACCCTCCTTCTCAAACTGAAGGTTACCCCAAGTAAAGGCTTAGTTTCCCCACACCGTGACCATCTCTGGAAATCATATTTTTGATGACTACAATAAAGGACTGTGCACAGGATGTCATTTGCCACCAACTAAATGTTTTCCATGCCTTATTTTTCTTGCATTTAAACCTTTTCCCCTCAGCTTGGAAGCTAATTTGCAAGGACATCATGTTATGTGCCCCAGATATGAAGGGACTTTGAGGCACTAGCCTGCCAATTGGCTCCTTCCACCAGTCCTCGGCAATGCTGAACTTCTGAACCTGAAAACAGATGGACAGCTTGGCTCGCAAATGCCTAGAGGATGGGGACAACCCCTTTGCTGGCCCATAAAATTGGCCTCCCTGTCCTAAAGTTCACCAAACTTCAGTGACCATCTAAGGAGAGTCCCTTGCAGCCATGCTGTAAATTTGGTGACTTTACCTCCAAAAATGCCCCCACAGGAGCTTTGGAAAAAATCCCCATAGACTAAAATGGTCTCAATTTTTTTGGGTAAACCCAGAAATAAGCCAAATACTCATGTTTACCACTAAGGGTATTCAGCTTATTCCAGGTTTACCAAAAAATTGGGCCCAATAAACCTGAAATTTACCGATATCTATATCTATATCTATATCTATCTATCTATCTATCTATCTATCTATCTATCTATCTATCTATCTATCTATCTATCTATCTATATATATATATATATATATATATATATTTGCAGGACCCATACAGAACTCCCAGAGCATGTGTGATGCAAAATCCTTGTGGCAGCCATACATTTTGAAGACTTCACTTAAGTTTTATAAGATGCGGTGGCAATTTCGTCTCCTTCCCCCTCCAGATTCCCACTTCACTCCTTATGCTGTTCCTGACCCCTAAGAATAACATTCCAGGGGCTCAGTGGACTACAGTTCTAGAGGGAAATCAGCAGTAATCACTGTTCCCTCTTCAGTGCCCTTAAATCTTCTGAACTGTGTAGTTGGATATGGGCCATTGCAATCAATGATTTACAGTGCCATCCTTAGCCGAGTTATACCTTTCTAAACCCATTGAAGCCAATGAATTTAGGATGGTGTAATTCTGCTTAGGATGGCACTATTAGATACTTTAAAAGTGACTTACATGGTGTAATGTAGGGGACATACTTGATCCAATGCCACTGTAGAATGCCACACATTTTATGATGACTGCCCTTTTAAAAGGCTGTAATCATCTTAAATGCGATTCTGCTTTAATTTTGTCCCCCCCCCCCTCTAATTTTCTCCAAGCAAATATTTCGAGCTCCGGTAAAAATTCAGAACTCAAATCCAGCCTCATTCCAGTAACTTTATCCCAACATGCCGGGTGGGGGGCAGGTTAGAAGATGTGGAAAACTGTATCAGGGAGCAATAAGAGCTTGCATTTGCTAAAACACTTGGGACTTGGCACTCTGGAATTATTATTTATCAGTTTAAAAGTTATTTCTTAGAATATCAAACTGAAAAGTTTCTTGGAAAAAGAAAACTGCTAAGAAGAGTTGGTTTTCAAAAATCAATTGAGAAAATGTGAGGTTGTGTGGAGGAATAGCAAGCACGCTAGCTGGCTTATGGATATTAATTTCAACTCATGCTATATTCCTAATACCGTGCACAATAAATACATGATTTATTTATATAAAGTCCACATCTGCAACAGGAAGCTAAATTACAGAAGAAACACAAGAAGTATAAACTGCTAAAACAGGACAACCAGCTTTGCATTGTTCAGCTGCAGAGAGCCTAGAAATGTGCACATGCTATGCATTGTAATTTTGAAAAAAAAATAAAAATCAACTAATAGGGATGGGCAAACTTCCCCTGTCTTGAATTGTAAGTGGGTTGCCTATTATGGGCATAATGGCTAAATAGTTGAAAAACCATTGTTATATACTGAGAATTCTAATGTAGCTCATGGTGTACGATGTTCTGCACATTAAATAAATGTTTCCGCTTGAGTCACAGTTGTGGCTCTAAGGAGCTCATTCCTGAGCTTGGGGGCTGAATGGACTTAGAAGGCGCCATGACTCCTACGCTAACGTCTGTGCCACATGCACCATGCAAACTGGCACCCACGCCGGTGTAGTGCCACTTGCACCGCCCCCCCTGGACTGCTGTGGCAGAGCAGCCCTTGGACACCAGCTCGGCCGCCCACCGGTGTCCTGACAGTGCAAGTCCTCCCGCCAGCGACCAGGGAGGAGTTCCCAGGGCACTCTGGGGGTGGAGCTGCCAGCTGCCGGGCATCTTCCTAATCCCTTTCAGCCCCTTTTAGCAACAGCGGTGCTGTGCCAGCTTTTTGGTGGGGCATCATTGTTGTTTTAAATGGGGCTATTTCCCCCCTTTTCTTATTTTTCTGTTAAAAAAAATACCCTTTTTTGGCATGAAAAATGATGCCCCACATAGAATGGTTCTTAATTCTCAGAAAAGAGTGTAAAAGTGGGGTGAAACAGTTGTCTATCACATAGTTCTGAGTGATTATTTAGGGCAAATGGGTACTTTTAAATATTTATGAAACATGCATTTATTTATTTTTTGTGCTGAATCTTTTTCTCCCTGGTTTTCATATAACTTATAGAGGTTGATTCATTGCAACAAGTTATTTACTACCTATTATTCATGTTTAGTACATATTTTTTATGCCTAACTTGCCCTGTTAAGGGGAAAGATAATTTATATTTTTTTATGTTTACCTGTGAGAGTATATTTTATTCCCTTGCACAGTTTTGTTTTGCTTGATTTTGCCCTGAAGAACTTGTTATTAAAATACAGACAAGCCATCTGTCTCCCACATTAAGACCATACGAAAATGGAAAGTCTCAGGTAAGATTCCCAACTCTGGCTTGTGAAATTTCAGTTTCAGGGGCTGTGCCTGGGAAGGGTGGAGTTTTCTTTTTCTTTTTGCAGTGGGGGGACTCAGCCAGGATGTGATGCCGTAGAGTCCACCCTCCAAAACTGCAATTTCCTATAGGGGAACTGATCACTGTTGTCTAGAGATCAGTTGAAATTCCAGGAAAACTTCAGGCTAGAGTTTCCATATAGCTGTTGGGGGCAGGGAATCTCCTTCCTCCAGCTCCTGTTGCCTGTTGCCACTTATCTGGGCAATGGGAGAATATGCCTGGGAAATGGGGGATTGGCATGCCTGGAGTGATTACATCACTCCTGGCATGACCGGGAAGTGACCTCATCATGCCAGATGATGCTCTAGCATTCATCCCAAACTCTATAGTTAAACCACAGAGGTTTCGGTGAATACTACAGCATCACCCCCAGAGCAATGATGTTACTTATGGGGTGTGCTAGAAGTGATGTCATTGAATCACGGCAGCTTATTGCTCCCCTAAAACATGAGTCCCTGTCTCCCCTATTTCCCACTGGTTGTTAGGCTATGCCAGTGGACCCTACTTCAGGCCCCATTTTCAGGTTGGTAGAACTAGCAAGGCATTTTATGGACCAAAAAGAAAGTTGCTGTTTTATCCAATCCAGAGTCAGATTGGAGTAGCATCATAGAACCATAGAGTTGGAAGGGTCACCAGGGTCATCTAGTCCAACCCTCTGCACAATGCAGGAAATTCAGAACTACCGCTCCCCCACACCTCAAGTGACCCCTACTCCATGGCCAGAAGACTGCAAAACAACAACAACAACACACCCACTCCTCCATGATCCCTGGCCAATCTGGCCTGGAGGAAAATTGCTTCCTGACCCCAAAGTGGTGTTCAGCACTACCCTGGGCATGCAAGAAAGGGCCACAAGATCCAAACACTGATGCAAACCTTCCTGCTCTCCCTCTCTGCCTAAGGTAATAGAATCAGCATTGCTGACAGTTGGCCATCTAGCCTCTGCTTAAAAACCTCCAGGGAAGGAGAGCCCGCCACCTCCCGAGGAAGCCTGTTCCACTGAGGAACTGCTCTAACTGTTAGAAAGTTCTTCCTAATGTTTGGCCGGAAACTCTTTTGAATTAATTTCAACCTGTTGGTTCTGGTCCAACCTTCTGGGGCAACAGAAAACTACTCAGCACCATCCTCTATATGTAGACTTGCAGGGTTGTGTGTAAGATGCAGTCACTCAGGAACATGATGAAGGTCTTCTCAAGTAAATAGTATAACTGTATTCTGAATAAGTAGTACAAAACCAAGAACTGAGAATGAGGCCTAGAAGAGTCCTTTATAGCAGCTTGTCTAGACCTACCATATATACACCCACAAGTAAGACTTGGCCAGGAGCAGCTCCAGAGTTTGGAACCCTGAATCTATAATAACACATGCAGTAGATTTCTGAATATTAAACCTTGATGGTGAAAAGGAAAAAGGAGGTTGCCTCAAAGCTGGTCTTTCATGTTTGATCTCAAATGCTCTGCAATATGACAGAGTAGAGCTTCTTGAATCTTCTTTAATGCTAGCTGTTTATCTGGATTTTAATGCACGTTCCCTTATTTTGGTGACAGTTTATATTCCCCCCATTCTAAATAAAATACCTTTAAACCAGGCCTGGTCCCAGCTAGAAAATTTAATAGATAGACTGATTAGCCTCTACCCTAGGGCAAAAATTCTGATGGCAGGCGATTTCAACGCTCATATTCGGAAGAAGGATGAATTATGGCTGGCTTCAGAAGGACTCATTGAAAATGAAGTGAAGGATTTGGGTTGTTTTTATTTTTATGAAAGACGATAACCTAGGGATGAAACAAATTAATTCTATGGGCTTGAAGCTCTTGGATTTTCTTATTAAGACCAACATGATAATTTTAAATGGCTGGGCAGACATCAATGAAATAGGAGAGTATACTTTCTTTTCGAACAGATGTGCGAGCCTGTAGATTATTTTTTAGTCTCTCCTAATTTAATTCCATGCAATATGAAATTGCAAGTTATAATTTATCATGGAAGTGATCATCTACCTCTTTCACTTGCAGTCGAAGGAGACTTTGGGGTCTGGCCACTGGACCATGAGGTCCCCCTTCATCAAGAGGGAAATGTACTGAACGCAGCCCATTGGTCTACCCATGTGGAAGTGAGAGTGGCTGCTCTTTTTGAAATTCCTGAAGTCCAGATACTTGACAACAAATTGGAAAAAAGGCAGAATATGGATGGCGGAAAGATGGATGGGTTCCTACTGAAAGCAACGGAGCACCTTAATGGAAAATTCTTCCATGCTTTCACCAAGGAAGCCAAAAATGGGGAACTGAGGAAATGGTAGAACCCAGCACCTAAAAGTAAAAGACTATGGTCGTTTATGCATGGGAGTTTTACCTGAGATTCATTGCTCACTGGACCCACACTTTCCTGTTGGGAGTCTTTGCACAAGCAGCCTCCAAGCTCAAATCAGGAAGTATTTGAATCCCCGCCCCTTGAAATGCTGCTTCGTAATTGGCTGTAGTGAGAGAAAAGTTCCCTCCCCCCAAATCCAATTGCCACATTAAAAAAAACATTTTAAGAACATAAAAAATGGAGCAATCTGAAAAGAAGGGGGGGGGAGAAATCCTGGTTTTTAAAAAGCCTTTCTTCTGCTCAGAAAGAGTTCAGAGGAAGCAGGAACCAGGAAGAATTTGAATCCCCGACTCTGGACATGCTGCTTTGTAATTGGCTGTGAGCGAAACTAAGCTTGCATGTCCTGCATCTTCCCTTATGCATGAGGATTTCACCTGGCCTGAGTTTAGGGGAGAGGGAAGAACTGGGTTAACAGGAATGGGAAGGTCCAGGATTTGTGAGGGCTGGCAGCGAGGTAATCTCTAATGGAGGGGAAACTCATGTATAACTCCAAGGAACGACTGAGATAGACCGGGGGTGAATGTGAGTGAAAGTACCCATGCATAATCGACCTATGTCCCACTCAAGCCAACACAGGGAGACAGTTCCACAGCCAGGAAACCACAACTCAGCAGGCTTGTCTCTGGGAAGGTGGGGTTCACTGACAGTTTTATCTTTACCCAAGATCTTAATAACTGGGAAGCAAACAGCTAATTATGAATTAAATAATGAGTGGATGGGATCATGTATTACATTCCTGAATTAAATAGTCTATACATTACAAATATCCTATTCACTCTCAGCATGTTAATACTGGTTTTCTCTCATTTCTTCTGGCAATAGGGTACCAATAGGGTACCTATACCTCAAGATTGGGTCTGGAGGTCTCCTGGAATTACTAGTGAACTCCAGAGATCACATTCTCACTGAGCTCCTCAAACTCCATCCTCCCCAGGCACGATCCCCTAACATCCAGGATTTTCCCAAGCCAGACTTGGTGGTCTTGTCTGGCAAATAAAAGAATCCGTGGACACAAAAAGAGCACCTGCTACTTACCCACGTTCCCCACCAGTGCTTCCAAGACTGCCGGGGGGGGGGGGGAAGAGAAAATGGAGGGAGGCATGCTGGAATGCAATGTCACTTTTGATGAAACACAGGAGGTGCCACATTAAGCTCCAGGAACCACCCCAAACTAAACGTAGAAATTCCCAGTGCATAAAGATGCCGCTTCCAGTGCACACCAGTGACCAGCACAATGCTGGGCTACGCAATCCTGAGAGACTGGTGTGAGGAAAACCACCTTCACCCTGAAAACTGTGCCGAAGGTTATCACAGTGTTGTTGTTATATATTTGAATTTAAGTGAATCTGCAGTTAGAACCCAAGTGAAAAAGTGCATTAATTTGCTGTTCTGTTGTATCTTCCAGTTTTGCTTAGCGTTTGTTACTCTACGGAATACGCTTAGGTATGAAACCAGCCTTGTGTGTGTCTGACTGAGTTATATGATTACCTTCAAATATCTTACAGTCTATTGTTCTCCTTTACACTCTTACCATGATTCTGCCAGTTGTAATGCATATAAGAGATAATGAACTGCCCCCCAGTTTATTATTGTCACAAAAGCAGCGACCAGAATATTCCTATGCTGCACAGCTAAGGAAGATGTAGGGTGCCTCATTAGGGCTGCCAGGTCCCGCTTCGCCACTGGCAGGAGGTTTTGGGGGTGGAGCCTAAGGAGGGCGGGGTTTGGGGAGGGAGGGGCTTCAATGCCCTAGAGTCCAATTGCCAAAGCAGCCATGTTCTCCAGGTGAACTGATCTCTATTGGCTGGAGATCAGCTGTAATAGAAGGAGATCTCCAGCTAGTACCTGAAGGTTGGCAACCCTATGCCTCACCCAGCTCAGGGCTTGAACAGCCCTTCCTTCCTGGTACCCCATTGGATAGCCATCATGAGGTGGCCGTACTGATTTCAGACGTGTCCAGGCTGCCCATCCTTTCCAGCCAACCACATGCAAAGCTTATCCTTCCCTCACAATCCCTGTTCTTCAGGCTCAGAGGTCTCAGACAGAGTTTTGTGGTGTAGACACATTTCACCATGCTCTGATCACATGGGCAGCCCATTCCTGAAGGGGGAGCAGTTAGGCAGCTGCTGAAAGCGGTGAAGCCACACCGCCTTCAAAGAGGCTTCCTGGCCGCCAAAAATAATTTTAAAAATGTAAAAGAAGAAAAATGCCCCCATTGAAAACAGTGAGGCTCTGCCACCCAAAAAGGTGGCGTAGCCACAACGCGGTGCAAGGGGGCATTCCCAGGTCCAAAGGGGTTAGGAAGCTGCCTAAAGGCATTTGTGGATCCTCAAAACTGGAGGATCCAGTTATATATCCCTTTTTGCCCCCTGTATGATGGTCCTAGGCCAAATTCTTAGCGGGAATATTATCTGTTATTATGGTATATTCGGATGAGGATAACATTAAATTTCTGCTGTGTGATAGATATGCTTACGTAACATATGGGGTTTCTTAGTTTGCCCTAGCAGCAAAGAAAATAAGATCTAAGGTTTCTGAAGGAGTTATTAATTAAGTTAAAAACAGTGTGTTAGTACATTTTGGTATCTGTTAGAATATTTTAATCGCTGATTTGTTTTATTTATATTGCTGTATTGCTATGTTTTAGCTAACTGCATGTATGTACTACTATTTTTTGTATTACTATGTTTTAGCTATTTGTGATGGCCTACAGCCATATACAATAATTTTTCTGGAATTTCTAGCCTAAAGGAATCTCTGCCCCCAGGAATGCCCTGGGAACACCCCCCACACTGGCGCGGGTTTCCACTTCCGGGATGTTGGGATAGCAGCGCCGGTGGCAGAGCCTCATGCAGTGGCATGACTGCCTGGCGCCAGCGTGTTGGCCCCCATGCCGGCATAGGTGCCTCTCTGCTGGCTTGGCTGTAGCCAGGAAGTCTCAGGTTACATACAGTGAGAGGTCTCAACAGCAGACAAAATGAAACTACCAGGAGCTGAAGTCTGGCAGGAGGTTTGCTGGGAACGGGAGCCAAGTTGTCGCGCAGGATCAGTACAGTCCAAAGGTCAGAGTCAGCACACAGAAGCAAGGTCAGTAGTCCAGTCCAAGAGTCAAAGGTCTGTTGAGTGGGGTCAGTGGCGTATCAGCGCTTTCACAATGCTGGTGTGTCGTAGGCAAGGCTTTAAGCTGGTTTCTGCTCATTGCAACCTTCATCCTCGGATGACTTGCAGTCTTCCAGCCATCTCCTCAGTGCTTCTAAACTCATGCTGTGTCTTTTAGCCTGAAGCTCTGTCTGCCCCATTGCCTGTGATGTTTAACTGCTTCAGGTGAGCTGGGTGGGTCATGGCTCTGCTTGGTTACAGCTGGAGCTGAGTCATCGAAGTGAGCTGGTTCTGCATCTACTCTAGCATCCTCAGCAGGACGGGTGTGGTTCTTCCTGTTGGGGTTCAACTTGGCCTGGACTCTCAGCCAACTGAGGTTCAAGGGGGACTGGTTCTTCCTGGCATGGCTTTTCCTCTGATGATTCCTTGCCTGGCATGGACTGGGCCACAACAGCCACTTTATTCCATGATAAGGTGGCACCTTGCTGGCATGGGGTCACGCTGGCTCCTAAAGAGCTTCAGCCCCCCCCTTCAGGAATGGGCTGCTAGACCGGATTACTGCCAAGCACTTTGAAGATGGTTTGGAAGCTTTAATTGGTGCAAAATGAGGTGGTGAGAATGACTTCTGTGGCATCTGCTGACTGATGCCAGTTACAGTGAACACAGTCCACCAGCCGCCTGGCACCAAGTCAGTTAAGTCATCTTTTTTTACCCAGGCTTTGTCCAAGTAGCCAAAGGATTGCTTACGCATTCATTTTGATTGCTTGGGTGTTTAATGTGTGTCAGATATGCTTGGACTGGTATGTGAAATTCTTTGCTTAAAGAACTCTTTATGGAAGAAGTGCCTCAGGCAAGGCAGGAAAGCACGGCACAGAGAGAACGTCTCTTTCGACCATCCCCAGAAGCTTGTGTTACATGAGAGGAAATTTGGGGAAATGCAATAGCTGATTTCAAGATTTTCAATCCCTGACCCCCAGGGTTTGCCTGTCAGGGAAGACAAAAACTTTTTTGTATTTGCGTCAGCTCTTGTTGTAGAAGCTTTAATTTTCAGAGGGATCCTTGTTTGCACTGGAGGCTCTGTTGTCAGAAGAACTTCCTTCCCCTGTAGAGTCTGAATACATTCACTGGATTTTTTAAGACCTCAAACTCAAGATGCTAAGCTTGTTAGAAAATCTGACCATGATATGTCTTTCTTTATTTTTGCATGAGTTTTCCTGTGTTTATTAAGAATAAGGGGTGTGTGTGGCTCAATGGTAGAGCATCAGCTTGGCATGCAGAGGGTCCTAGGTTCAATTCCCAGCATCTCCAGTTAAAGGGACCAGGCAAGTAGGTGTTGTGAAAGACTTCTACCTGAGACCCTGGAGAACTGCTGCCAGTCTGAGTAGACAATAATGTCTTTGATGGACCAAGGGTCTGCTTCAGTATAAGGCAGCTTCATGCGTTGATATGTTCAATATCTCCGAATTAGGGTTGTGAGCTCTGTGAAAGGAAATTCCTGGACGTTTGGGGGGTGGAGTCTGGGGAGCTTGGGGTTTGATGAGACAAGTGTAGAAGGCTATTGTGGCCACCCTCTGAAGAAGCCATTTTCTCCAGGGGGTCCGATCTCTGTCATCTGGAGATCAATTGTAATTCTGGGAGATCTCCAGGCCCCACCTGTCGCCTGATTACAGATCAATGTATTTTTTAAAAGGAAACAGGGAGGCAAAAATAGTGTGTATGTGTGTGGTGATGTGAGAATCCTTAGGAGAGTTCCTGGATTTTTTTTTTTTTAAAAAAACATTTTTTTCTATTTTTTCTATAGTGTAGGAAGGAAAAAATGAAAAGTTACTGGTTCATTAGATACATAATAAGTATTTTACAACAGCCTGATTTTGTTCATCACTGCATAAGAACATTGGGTGTCTTTTGTTTAATAATAAATTTGAGCCTTTATTTATAATAAATTTGATGTTATTATCTGAGTAAATATTGCAGTAATTTGCAAAGACTCATATGGGTTCACATGTGGAGCAAAACTTCCACCCTGCAGTAAATTAGATCATTATTCCTAATTTTTTTAAACAAATCCATCTTTCCTGCCTGAGATGCAGACTTGTAAGTCTCAAGCAGATGACATATTTATGTGGAATCATCATGTGAATAGGGGAACTGGATTGTAACTGGAGAGGAAGTGAGGATTACCCTTCCCACTAGGTCTGCTGCCCACCTTCCATCATTGATATGAACTTATGTACAGATCCTATTGCATACAATCTGTACCCTAGTAAGCTCTCTCTGCCTCTGCAGGATAGAGTTTGCATGTACTTAGTTTACTTACATATTGTTTGTCCACGAGTGGGTTCTCTGCAGAGGTTCAACTCAAAGCTACTGGTCAGACGGAGAGTAAGCACGCATCATCTGGTAGCGACGCTGTGAATTTCACCATGAAGATGTCCAACTGTTGAACTGACTGTGTTTGAAGGTGGCAATCAGATGTGAGCTGATCATGTCATCTGTTTGGTCGTGTCAAGCAGCCGTGAATGCCTGCTGAAATGGTTTGCAATGTTGTTTTTCCCAAAACTGCACTTGCACAAAGATGCTGCCTATTCACTGAAAGGCAGCCATTAACATCACTAAGGACTACTTAGATGAACACTAGGTTTGTTTTGAAACACAACACTGATGACCGATTTATGATTTGGCGTAAATAGAATTGTCTATTTAAACAAGCAAAGATGGAAGCAGTAATAGAATTCAATTGGTCTGTGTGAGAATGTGCATGCACAAAAAGCCAGTCGTGCTGTTTGCAAGGTTAGTAAGGAATGTAGTGAAACAACCTGCCGAATACCCATGAACAGATCGACAAACTATCAAACTGATTGTTGAAAAATCCGGTTTCTGTTCACAACCAGCAAACAGGATGCAAGCCGAACCAGCAGGTGTTTGAGCATCCCTATATCTTGGTTATTCTCACCCACTCACTGATTGTTGACAGATGTCATATCTGCATTGCATATGATTTGGCATAGAAGACTGGTGCATTCTCCTTGCATAATTGTCATTTTGTACATTTTCTACCCCTGCACTTTTGCTGGAAGATGGATCCTTGTGGATCGCTCTCAATTGTCGATCTGTTTGCAGGAGCTTAGACCAGATCTCAGTCATCTCAAAGCAAATGAAGCCCTTTCATTAAAAGAAAATCCAGAAATGGGAGAGCTGTTGGAATTAACATTGCAATCCTAACCAGAATCATATGCTTCTAAATCCATTCAAATCGATGGGCTTAGAAGGGTATAACTCTGTTTAGGCTTGCACAGTAATTGCCTGAAATAATTAGATGCTATCTGGGAAGAATAAGTCATAGCAGAAGGGTTACAATTAACTGATAGAGACTTTCTCTTTGCAAAACCTATTCACCAGGTTATAAAAAAGCAATGAGCCCTTTCTTCCAAATATTATTTAATTACTGTTGTTGCAGGAGAAAATGATTCATGGGGATGGAAATCCACCTCACCTAAGGTTATAAATACAGGCAAAGGCAGGCAGAACTTTGTATTTATCTTGAGAATACCACCAGAGTTACCTCCCCCTTTCACTTGACCAGTGGAGGAAATCTCTGAAAGCTTCTATTGGGCTGCGAGGAAAACCCCAGTGGGCATGCCCGTTCTTCTTTCTGTTCTCCACTAGAAAACTATTCCCCACAGAAAGCAAAGAAACAACATAATGTGCAAAGAAATAAAACGTTATCTCTTTCCAGCTTTTTGTCTGGCTTGAGCTCACTTCTGCATCCTTTAGGATGAACCAGCAACGGGCGCCTAGATCTTGCTAAATCACAGAGCTGTAAAAATGTATATAAGGCGCCCATAAAGGATTGGTGGGAATGGGCCCCATTTTTGGCAGTCTGAAAAGATTACATCTGTCATCTGATTAACAAAATCTTTGGCTTCAAAGGCTGCAATTTGCTTGGGGTTGCACTGTTGGTCAGTCAAAATCCATACAGTTAATTGATGGGCAGCCCATTCCTGAAGGCGGCTGGGAGCGGTGCAGCCACGCTACATCCTCAGAGGAGGAAAATGCCCCATTGCCTTCAACGGGACTACGCCACCCAAAAAGTGCCTAAGTGACTGTTATCCTGGGATAAATGGGCACTAATGCCGGCATGGGGTCACGCTGGCTCCTAAGGAGCTTTGCCTCCCTTTCAGGAATGCAGCCATAATCTGTATGTATCTGTCTGTAAAGAAAAATGATAATTCTAAAGAGGAGGGGGGACTTTTTTGATTATGCAGGTACCCTGAGGAGGGGCCATAGCTTGGTGCTGTAGTAGACAGTTTGCATATAAATGGTTGCAGGTTCAGTCTCTTGCATCTCCAAATTAGAGGATTTCAGGTACCAGTACTGTGTGCAGTTCTGGAGTTGTCACTTCAAAAAGGATGTAGACAGAATGGAGCACAGGAGAGTGATGAGGATGATCAGGGGCCTGGAGATCCTATGATAAAGGCTGAGGGAATGTTCAATTTGGAGAAAAGGAGGTTGAGAGGGGAAATAATTGCTCTCTTGAAGTATTTGAAAGATTGTCAGTTAGAGGAGGTCAGGGAGCTGCTCCTGTTGGCAGCAGAGGACAGTAGGGCTGTCGATTCAATTCATCCCGAACTGAAAAACAGCCGAATTTCCCCTGATTTGGCGGCTTTTAGTTCGGATGCAACCAAACTCAAAAAAGGCGGGAAAACGGGAAGCCAAATTCAGCGAGTTCGAGGTGTTCGGCAAATAAATTCAGCAAATTCGGGGTTCGGCGCAGCAGCATAACCGTCAGTTAGTAAGCAGCATTCTCCTGCGGCCAATCGGTGGCCAAGCTGGGTCTTCTTCCCCACCCTTAATGTGCATCTTTGACAATGGGGGTTTGCAATTAGCAGAGCTTGCCGCCCACACCCAAAGCTCCCAGCCCCGACAAACAGCTGAGCTGCGGGGAGCAAGGGTGGGGCAGGTGCAAAGAAGATGGAACAGAAGACATCCACAGTAAGACCCATTTTGGGGCTTTTCTCTACAATTTTTCTCCTGTGTGTGTGAGTGTGGGGGGGAAGAAGCAGAGTCTGTGTGTGTGTGTGGGGAGAGAGCAGTTTCTGTGGGTGGGGGGAAGCCAAAGGGGGCTTTCGCCTGTTCTGCGGGGGGGGGTGCCCCCTAAGTCTCTATAATTTGAGGGCTTATCTCTATAATTTGGGGCTTATCTCTATAATTTTTCTCCTGTGTGTGTGGGGGATAAGCAGAGTCTGTGTGTGTGGGGGGGAGGGAGCAGTTTCTGTGGGTGGGTGGGGAAGCCAAAGGGGGCTTTCGCCTGTTCTGTGGGGGGGTGCCCCCTAAGTCTCTCTCCCCCTGGTGTGAGGGGGGGGGCTTCAGTTGTGTGTCCTCAGGTTTTCCCTCATTCATAAGATCGGTTAGGTCTATTTTGATGCTTGCTCAAAACTGGTTTTCAAATTGTGACTTAAAGAATGCATTTGCCTGGTCCTGAGTCTGATGCAAAAGGGGAAATTCCACCCCCTCCTGCTCCTTATGCATAGCTAGCTGCCTCTGTCCCTTTCCATGGTTTGCAAACTCCCAGGTGTCAGGTGTTGCTTTGCATGCTTGCAAACATGTTGGTTTGCATGGTTGCAAACATATTGCTTTGCATAATTTGTATGGTTGCAAATGTGTTGCTTTGCATGGTTTGCATGGCTGCAAATGTGTTGCTTTGCATGGTTTGCAAACTTCTTCACACCTGCCCCACCCTTGCTCCCCGCAGCTCAGCTGTTTGTCGGGGCTGGGAGCTTTGGAAGTGGGTGGCAAGCTCTGCTAATTGCAAACCCCCATTGTCAGAGATGCACATTAAGGAGGGGGGACCCTTTTCGGGGCCCATATCTCAGAAATCCCCCCCCCGACCCAATCTTTACAAAACTTGGAAGTTCTTGCAAGAAGGGTCCCCTCAAGCTACGCTGAAAGTTTGGGACCTCTACCCCAAAAAATGCCCCCCCGGAGCCGTGGAAAAGCACAATTGTGTTTTTAATGGCTTTATCCGGCCGAATTTTCCCCCGAACTCCGGATCTCATGCCGAATTGTATGGACCCGAAGCGGGGGAGTTCGGACTTCTGCATTTCCCGAATAAAAAATGGCCAAATTTTGCTGAATCCGAATTTTCCGAATTTTTTTTTCAACAGCCATAGAGGACCGGACTCATAATGATGGTTTTAAATTACAGGTGAAAAAGTACCAACTGGATATTAGGATTTGTTTTGACAGTAAGAGTTGTTCAGCAGTGGAATCGGCTGCTTAAGGAGGTGGTGAACTCCCCCTCACTGGCTGTCTTCAAGCAGCAGTTGGATGAACACTTGTCAAGAATGCCTTAGTCTGATCCTGCATTGAGCAGATGGTTGGACTAGGTGGCCTGTATGGCCCCTTCCAACTCTATGATTGTATGATTCTGGGTAGTGGGGAAGAGCTTTCACTGGCTGAAACTTGGAGAGCTGTTGACATCCAGAGTGGACAACACTGAGATGGATGGACTAATGTCCTTAAGGTGTTTGTCATAATCTGTTCATCATCTCAGAAGTATTGCCTCCTGTATAAGAAAGAAGATGGAATGTTCTTGGTTTTCCATGCAACTTTTATAGTACGTATGACCTGGATGGCCCAGGCTAGCCTGATCTCATCAGATCTCAGAAGCTATGCAGGGTTGGCCCTGGTTGCTACTTGGATAGGAGACCACCAAGGAAGTCCAGGCAATGGCAAACCACTTCTGAATGTCTCTTGCTTTGAAAACCCACAGAGTCACCAAAAGTAGGTTGCAACTTGACAACACCTTACACCACATACATGTATGTAAGTCCCATCAAGTCACAACTCACTTATGGTGACCCAAGCAAGGGGCTTTCAAGGCAAGTAAGAAGCGGAGATGGTTTGCCATTGCCTTCTTCTGCAGAGTCTTTGTTGCAAGTCTCCCATCCAAGTACTGATTCTACTTAGCTTCCAACATCCGATAAGATTGGGCTATACCATGCAACCTTTCCTCCCCTAACCTGCATTAAAAGCAATGTTTTAAAATTTTAACATGGCGCCCAAATAATTAGGAGTGTCTTCTTATTAGATCAAAATGTTTTGGGCATGATTCATGTGATTAATTCATTAAATGTTGCAGGCCTAGAAGAGAAGCAAAGGCTGTATATGTACACAAAGATACGAAACACAACCAAAGTAACACAAGATGGACCTCCACCTGTGACTATCTGGAATTGCACAGCCATTAATCAGGATATTGCAGCCATTAATTTGAAATGCACATTTTACTAATTTAGTCCCCCTGCATGTACGATAAAACTTGGCGCTGCTATTTTTCATGGATGCCCAGTGCTTTAAAATATTAATTTGCTCTGAATGCAAAATAAACAGTGTGGACGAATCTCATGTCTGGAGGGAAACAAACCCCGACAGCTTCTTTTGCAAAGGTGTCCTGAGGCTATGGAATAACTGAGCTACTTTATAAAGGAGACTCTGTGTGAGAGATCCCCCTCTCTGAGTTTGCTTCTCCAAATCAGTTGCTCAGACGTTGATACAGAAACAATCGATTTATTGAAGCCTTCAGGAGATGAGACAGGCACAGGTAGAAAGTTGCAAGTGAGGGGCTATACGGGTTTACAGAATATATTGACTCCAGGGCACTGGGGCACTGGGGTTCACACTTATTGTTATGGGAAGTTACAAGCTTGGCATAATACAAAACATCAGACAGATCCCAGGAAGTCTGGGCGGCTATCACACTTCCAAGGCCGCATCGGCCTGAGGGAGTACTGGCAGGAAGAACAGCGGGGGGGGGGGAAGATACATGGGCCATCAGGCCTGGCGCCTGAGACCAGAAGGTGTGAACTGCTTTTACGAGTTCACTGATAACACAGCAGGTGATGGAAAGCAGAGACACAAAGACAGAGACCCTCACATTCTGCCCCCCTTAAGGCCCCCCCCCGGGGTCCCCGAGAGGACGAGGCTTATCGGGATAAGCAAGGTGGAATTCCCGGACTAAGCGAGGAGCCGCCATGTGGGGTGCGGCCACCCATTCGTCATGAGCGGAGCCAAGGTTTTTCCAGCGAACAAAGTAAAACAGTTTCCCTTTCTTCCATTTGGAGTCTAAAACCTTGGATATTTCCAAATGGGTGTCCCCTCCTACTACGGTAGGAATCTCGTGTGCGGGAGGGGGGTGGAACTGGGGGGCTGCCACATAGGGTTTGAGGAGGCTTATATGAAAGACTGGATGGACTCCTTTCAGAGTTTTTGGGAGGTCCAGTTCCACAGTAACCTCGTTGATTACTCTGGTAATGGGGAAAGGTCCCACATAACGGTCGCTCAGTTTTTTGCAGGGGCGAAGAGAGCGGAGGTTTTTGGTGGACAGATAGACTTGCTCCCCCACCTTGAGTTCCCATCCCGGAGACCGGTGTTTGTCTGCTTGTTCCTTGTACTTGCTTTTTGCCCTTTCCAGATTTTTGAGCAACCATGGCCAGGTGGATTTAACCACCTGAATCCACTCCTGAAGGTCAGGGGTAGACTGGAGCTCTGGCGAGACGGGGGCAGAACCGAAAGGGCCGAAATCCGTCCCGTATATAACTTGGAAGGGACTAAAGCCGGTAGAGGAATGAGGCGCATTGTTATACGCATATTCGGCAAATGGCAGCAGGTCGACCCAGTCGTCCTGGTGGAAATTTACATAGCAACGCAAATAACATTCTACCACCGCATTTACTCGTTCTGTTTGACCATCCGTTTGGGGGTGATAGGCGGAAGAAAGGCCCTGCTCTTCCACTCCCATTAACTTTAGGAAGGCCCGCCAGAATTTGGCAACAAACTGGACCCCCCGGTCGGAGAGGACCTTCCTCGGGATCGAGTGTAGCCTGAGGACGTGTGTGATGAACAGTTTAGCTAAGCCCTGGGCTGAAGGAAGGCCTGCACATGGAACGAAGTGAACCTGTTTGGAAAAGAGGTCTGTGATAACCCAAAGAACCGTTTTTCCCCGACTCGGAGGTAGGTCGGTGATAAAATCCATGGCGATGACTTCCCAGGGACGGGAGGGGCTCTCAAGCGGTTTGAGAAGCCCTGGGGGTTTTCCCATCCGTTTCTTGGCTGTGGCGCAGGTGGGGCAGCTGCGCACATACAACTCTACATCAGATCTCATACCGGGCCACCAGAATTGTCTTCGAACCAGGTGAAGCGTTTTTATGAAACCAAAATGACCCGCTAGCCTGGCACCATGTACAAGTCCCAATACTTCCTTGCGAAGAGAGGAGGGGACGTACAGTTTCCCCCCTTGCACCCACCAAGTGTTGGTACGTTCCAGACCAGTGGGGAGGAGATGATGCTCCTCCTCCTGCAAGGAGGCGTCCCGGAGTCGCTGTTGGAAGGCTTCCGGGATGCCTTTGAGTGTAGGGGGGGTCTCCGGTGGTCGGGCTTGGGACCGGGTGGTGACGGCTAAGCTAGGAACTTCCCCTCGCTGCTCGGGAGTGAACAGGGAGTCGACTGGGCGATCGAAATCGTTGCGATACTGGGGAAGTCGTGACAAAGCGTCGGCTAGGGCATTTTCTTTGCCAGGGACATGTCTGAGAGTGAACCGGAACTTAGCGAAAAATTGGGCCCACCGAACCTGTTTGGCATTGAGTTTTCTAGCCCCCTTGAGGGCCTCAAGATTCTTGTGATCGGTACACACTTCGAATGGCAGTTCGGCCCCTTCCAAGAAGTGTCGCCATATGGTAAGGGCATGTTTGACCGCTGCTGCCTCCTTCTCCCAAATGGCCCAGTTGATTTCAGACTGGGAAAACTTCTTGGAGAAGTAGGCGCATGGTCTCAACCGTCCCCCCTCATCCCTCTGCAATAGGGCCCCGCCCATGGCTACATCCGAGGCATCCACTTGCACCACAAAAGGCTTGGTGCAATCTGGGTGAGCCAAAACGGGTTCGGATGAAAAAAGTAGCTTCAAACGTTCAAAAGCTAGCTGGCACTGGGGGGACCATTGCAAACGGGCTGAGGGAAGCGCGGCGCTAGCCCCCTTGTCCTTGGTACGCAACAGGGCAGTGAGGGGAAGCGCAACTTGGGCAAAGTTAGGAATGAAGTTCCGGTAAAAATTGGCAAACCCCAAAAACTGCTGAAGTTGGCGGCGGGTAGTGGGGGGTTCCCAGTCCCGCACTGCCTGGACCTTGGCGGGGTCCATTTCCAACCCTTGGTGGGAGATCACATACCCCAGAAATGTAATGGAGGGTTGGTGGAATTCACATTTGGACACCTTAGCATACAGTTTGTGCTCCCGCAGCCGCTGGAGCACCTCTCGCACTAGGCGCACATGGTCTTCCATGGTTTCAGAGTAAATAAGGATGTCATCGAGAAATACCACCACCCCGCGAAACAGCAAATCATGCAAAACCTCATTAATTAATTGCATAAAGACACTCGGAGCCCCCGAAAGTCCGAACGGCATGACTAGGTACTCAAACATCCCAAAACAACTGGAAAAGGCCGTTTTGGGTTCGTCTCCTTCTTTGATGCGAATGCGGTGGTAGGCTTCTACCAAGTCCAGTTTGGTGAAGATTCGGCCCTCCTTTAATTGTGCTAGAAGGTCAGGAATAAGAGGGAGGGGGTAAGCATTAGACTGGGTGACTGCGTTCAGTCTGCGAAAGTCAATACACAGTCTTAAATCTCCCGTCTTTTTCTTTACAAAGAAAGCTGGGGCTGAATAAGGAGCCTTGGAGGGGCGTATGAAACCCCTCGCCAGATTGACATCCAGATAGTCTCGCAACACTGTCTTTTCACTAGGGCTCATGGGGTAAACCTTTCCCTTAGACAGTTTGCCTTCCCCTACAATCTCGATGGCACAGTCCGTTTCTCTGTGGGGAGGCAGTTCGTCGCACTCTCTAACATCAAAAACATCAGTAAATTGCGAGTACTCAGAGGGTAATTGAGGAGAGACTGGGGCGGGGGACCCTACCAGTGCGGCGGCTGGAGTCCTGAGTACCCGTTCCTTGTCATGCAACCCACAGGGGTTTTCGGGGAAGGAAAGCACCCGTTTAACCCAATCAATGGAGGGATTGTGCCCCCTTAACCAGTTCATCCCTAACACCACAGGGGTTACAATAGGGGCGATAGTGAAATACAACCGTTCCCAATGTTCCCCCACGGACATAATCACGGCTGCAGTTCTGTGGGTCACCGGGCCCCGTTTAAAGTCACTCCCGTCCATTTGGGAAAAACGGAGGGGTCCCGGAAGCCGCTTGCGCCGGACACCCAACTTCTTGGCAGTTTCCTCATTTATCATGGTGCGGGCACACCCCGAGTCGACCAACGCGGGGACCTCTAACGGGGGACCCCCTTTGGGTAGGGACAGATGGACACGCACAAATACATTGTCCTCTTGGGCGCTTACCATCGGTGGAGCTCCTTGCACAACGATAGGGACGGTCTGCTGCGGAGCCCCCTCTACAGCAGACCGACGGCGTTTTTTGCCGGCTGTTCCCACTCTTCCTCCTCGCTGGAAGAGGGGGACGGGGTAGTGGCCTCCGGGGAGCCGTCCGAATCAAAGACGGTATTTGTAATCCGGGACCCCGATGGGACCGTAGAGTCGGATGCCCCATCCTGGGGACGTGCGTGGAGAGCGGAGGGTGCGCCGGAGCGCCGGCTCAGTGGTCCACTTCTGCGGCGAGGCTGGCTGTCGGCGGCCGGTTTCGTCGGCTCGGCCTGGGTTTGGCGGGGAGGGGTCGGACGGCCTGAGCGAGAGGGGCATTGCGATGCAAAGTGACCCTTTCCCCCGCAGATCAGGCAGACGCCGGCCTCGAACCGCTTGCGGCGTTCCGCGGCCGAGAGGACCCCGCCACCCCCTTGCCGGAGTTCCCGGCCACGGTCACCCCGGGGTCTGGGGTCTCGCCCAATCCGTTGCTTGGACAAGTTCAGGAGTTGTTTGCGATTCTCGATGTCAGCAGCATGGCGAACCCAACCTTCCACATCCGGGGGGTTCCCTTGCATGAAGGCCCAATGTTGGAGGTCTGGGTTGAGACCCTCCCTGAAACATTGTACCAAGGTAGCCTCACTCCAGTCCAGAATTCGGCTAGCCAGTGACTGGAACTCACTTGCATACTGCGCCACCGACTTAGTCCCTTGGCGCAGTTGCATCAGGGAGGCTTTAGCCCGCTCACCTAGAGTCGGGTCCTCAAAACGGTTTCGGAGTGCTACCATGAACTCGTCCAGGGTTCGCAGCACCGGCGAGCGGAGTTCATACTGCAACACCATCCAGGCAGCCGCCTCCCCTTGCAGTAAGGAAGCCACGTACTGCACCCGGGACTCCTCAGAAACGAAGGTTCGGCCTTGTTCCCGCATAAAAATGTCTACTTGGACCATAAAAAAGGTCAACTGGTCTCCCGACCCGTCATACGTGACTTTCAGGTCCCGACGGGCCGGGGGGGCAGGGGTTGCGGGCGGAACTACTGGCGCCCCGTCTGGGGGAGCACCGGCTGGAGGTTGCAATTTCAGCGCATCTAGGGTCGTGGCCATCTCACCCATTACGCGTTGCATGATCTCCATCTGCTCCTGCATAGCCCGGCGGTCTTCCTGCCACTGTTTTCGTTCTTCCTCCATGAGGGCCTCTTTGCGGGCCGGGTCCCCTTCGAGTCCCGTGCTGGGGAAGGCCAACCGGCGATCCTTCGCCGCAGTCCGCGAGAGCGACCAGCCCTTGGGAGAGTCCAGCCAATAAGTGAGCCCCCGGGGACGTCCGTCCCGATCTTGGTCGGGGGCGCGACCCTTCGGTTTCTTTGGCTTGGCTCCCTCCTCTTTAGGGTCCGGCTTCTCCGGCTCGTCCGGTTCCTTGGGGGCATCGGGGTTAGGGGTGGTGTCCTCGTCGGCTGACATTCTGTCCAAAGCGGTACAGCTGCAGTCCGAGAGGCAAAGACTTGCAACTTAATGTGAGAGATCCCCCTCTCTGAGTTTGCTTCTCCAAATCAGTTGCTCAGACGTTGATACAGAAACAATCGATTTATTGAAGCCTTCAGGAGATGAGACAGGCACAGGTAGAAAGTTGCAAGTGAGGGGCTATACGGGTTTACAGAATATATTGACTCCAGGGCACTGGGGCACTGGGGTTCACACTTATTGTTATGGGAAGTTACAAGCTTGGCATAATACAAAACATCAGACAGATCCCAGGAAGTCTGGGCGGCTATCACACTTCCAAGGCCGCATCGGCCTGAGGGAGTACTGGCAGGAAGAACAGCGGGGGGGGGGGGAAGATACATGGGCCATCAGGCCTGGCGCCTGAGACCAGAAGGTGTGAACTGCTTTTACGAGTTCACTGATAACACAGCAGGTGATGGAAAGCAGAGACACAAAGACAGAGACCCTCACACTCTGCATCTCTGCATCTCTGACTTTGCTTGGTTTCCATGTCAGTTATAGAGATAACGGAAGATACTTCCACCCCATGCAAAGAGATTGCTGAAAAACCTCACCATAAACAAATGCCAGAGGCAATGTTAAAAATCTGGTGGCAGGAAATTCAAATAATTCCGCAGTCATCGTACAACATCCTCTTACATACAGTTGTTGGAAGCCACTGTTCTGTCTTCCTCAGAAATAATACCGAAGTGTTAATCCTCTTTCATCCACACCAACCATGTCTCTATTGTTGATGCCGAGGACAACCTGGGGCAGTATAAATAAAAGATTCTTCTGTCTGCAGTAGATATGCAAACTTCACCTCCTTACTTCTTCTCGACCAAAGTTAAAAGCTCAAAGTTGAAAATAAAAGTGAAATCAAGACGGCAGTCAACCTTTGCTATTATGACTTCAGTCCGCAACTTTCCCTGAAGTTTCTCCAGCAAATTTAGCCTCCTCAGTGCAGTGGATATTATATTGTGAGAACAGCACAGACACTTCACAACTTAGCTATAACCTCACACAATCATCTGTAAGTTCCAGGGCAAAACTTCAAGGAGAGCATACGAACAATAATATACTTATATGAGTCCACCTTCTTTTTGTGTGTGCATGTGTGTGTGCACCAGCTTCTCCACAATCTTTATATGAAAATAGCAGTTGGCTATGCCTGAAAGCTGTGAGAATCACAGAGCTGCTCGGTTGTAATGCTGTTAGAAACCAAGCTGCTGACAACTGCAGGGGGGAGGTGTTCTGAGTGACTCTTCTAATCTGTAGTTTCCTGCCTTTGATAAACTAGGAGGTTTGTACCATGTGGTATCTACCACCAGTGAATTAAGAACCAATGGCTTGAGAACAGGTTAATTGTAGGTTGGCCTTATTTATTTAATTAATTTAGGGAATGTTTATGCCACGACAGATTTGCTCATCGGAAGAAGAGTTGGTTTTTATACCTCGCTTTTCTCTACCTTAAGGAATCTCAAAGCGGCTTACAACCACCTTCCCTTCCCCTCCCCACAACAGACACCTTGTGAGGTAGGTGGGGCTGAGAGAGTTCAGAGACAACTGTGACTGGCCCAAGGTCACCCAGCAGGCTTCATGTAGAGGAGTGGGGAATCAAACCCGGTTCACCAGATTAGAGTCCACCACTCCTAACCACTACCCCACGCTGGCTGTCAGGGTCTTCTCAGAGCAGGGTCTTCTGCAGGTGCCAATCTGCAATTGGGCAAAATCAGCAATTGCCTGTACACATGCTTTTTATTTTGTGGCCCCCACCTCACAGAACATCCTGGCTGAGGAGGTCAGAAAGGCTCCAAAATTATGCAAATTGAATTATTCACAAGGGCTTTTCTATGCAGGCAATAGAGTCACACAATACAAAATGTTTCAAAAAAGTTACTTGGATAAATTATTAGGGACTGTGGTCTTTACTATTGTGTATAGCTTGCTGAAACTGGGGTCTGACTATGTAATTTTTGCATCATTTAATGTGTCATGTAAATATACTGGTGCTTTACTTCAGTTTTGTTTTTTTTAGACTTCTGGCTGGTTCTACAACTCGAATTCCTTTCACACTGTTCATTGAATGTAACTCACTCTGTTGTAATCTTCCTTGAGTCCAAGTAAGAAAGGTGGACTATAGATAATGTAAAAAAAATAAATTATGCCACCTTCCATCTTTCTTTGTCTCTCAGTAACACCACCACAACCACCTCCCTCTCTCTCTCTCTCTCTCTCACACACACACACATGAACACACATGAAGCTGCCTTATACTGAATCAGACCCTTGGTCCATCAAAGATAGTATTGTCTACTCAGACCAGCAGTGGTTCTCCAGGGCCTCAGGTAGAGGTCTTTCACATCACCTACTTGCCTAGTCCCTTTAACTGGAGATGCCGAGGATTGAACCTGGGACCTTCTGTGTGCCAAGCAGATGCTCTGAGCCACAGCCCCACCCCTCTCCCTCATTGCCAGCCTTCTGTTCCTCCTTGGCTGTGGCTTCCACCCCTTTCTCTCTCTTTCCCCACTTTTTTCTTGGTGATGGTTGCTGCCGCTTCCTACAGATGGACTTTTCGAAGCATTGCACGACACCCAAGACGATCACCAAGATCACATTCCGAGATCTCATTTTTTCATTAACTTACCCCGTTCTCTCCTTTCTCTCTCCTTTCTGTCCCTTTCCTCTCCCCAGTTGCTGCTTTCTCTCTTTTCCTCTTCCCCACTTGCCACTTCTGCTCCCTTCTGCCTTCATTTTCCAGTCACTGTTTTTGCCTCTTCTCACCTATTAGGGTTGCTAACCTCCAGGTACTTGCTGGAGATCAGTTCCACTGGAGAAAATGGCTGCTTTGGCAATTGGACTCTATGGCAATGAAGTTCCTCCCCAAACCCCGCCCTCCTCAGGCTCTGCACCAAAAACCTTCTGCTGGTAGTGAAGAGGGGCCTGACAACCCTATCACCTATCATTGAGAAAGCAAGCCTGATCCTGTCAGATCTTGGAAGCTAAGCAGAGTTGGCCCTGGTTTGTATTTGGTCAGCCCTGTTTAGCATTTGGATGAGAGACCACCATGAGAGAGACCACCAAAGAACTCCAGGGTCCTGATGCGGAGGCAGGCAATGGCAAAACCACCTCTGAATGTCTTTTACCTTGAAAACCTCATGGGGTTGCTGTAAGTCAGCTGTGACTGGGATGGCACTTTCCACCACCAACTTTTGTAATACAATTCCCTATACCACCAACGATGGTTTGCTGCCACACCGTGTTTTTAGCTTGTTAGAGCTGCCAGGCTACCCCCACAATGCCACCCATGATCTTGTGATACTGGTTGGTGTTTTCCATTGGGGGGATTTTTGCAGCGCAGCCTGTTCCTCACCTTTCGGCGGCCAGGGACAGCGTGGCCGAGGCACCGCTGCAGCGCCTCCAAATCCGTTTCTTGACCACCGAAAGGCTTTAAAAAGCCCTTTCGACGGCTTTTAAAATTTTAAATGGGGTATTTTGCCCCATAGAGAACAGCGAGGCTGCACCTGCAAAAAAAGCAGGCGCAGCAACGCAGCTCTCCTTGCTGGCGTGCCAGGCTGAACGGGGACGGGAAGTTGCCTACCGGCAGCACACCTCGGGAACGCCCCTCGGGATGCCAGCAGGGGCCTTTGTGCCAGTGGGATGCCGGCAGAAGGCCCAGCCGGCATCCCTGAGTGGCACTGCCACGGTAGCGCCAGGAGGACGGTGTCTGGGCCTCCCTGGCAGCATTGGGCCCATCCTGGAAGACGTAAGTAATGATGACACTGGTGCAGGGGGCCCAAACACCAGTGCAGCCCCTTCCTGGCCTCCAAAGGGCTTTCGTCCTTGGAGGGCAGGAATGGGCTGCCCATCCCCTAGTTTTTGTGGAAAAAATGGGGGGAAATGTGGAGGAGAACCTAAGCGTTCTCCTCCACATTTGCAGAAGCATCTCCCCTGTCTGTAGCTTGCCCCACTGTGCTGATTTTTTTTATCTGCACAATGGAGAAAGGCTCAGAATTCCCTATAAAGATTACTGGGAATTTTTAGTAGAGAAGCACTTTCTTGACTGTCTATAGAGGTTCATTTACTAGAATGATCTTTTAAGGACAGTTTGCCCCTTTTCTGCTTTTTGCTTCATGGCTTTCAGAATCAAAACTACCAAGTCTTATTTATGTATTTGGAAAGTTTTAAATAATAGCTTTCATGAGGTAGTAGTTTGTTTTGGTTTTAATTTGCATTTTATGTACAGTATTGGTGTTTAAGATCCCCCCCTCTCTCTCTTTGTTGAAAAACTGTAGCATGCTACCTCTGAAATTATGTTCATTTATTGTAAGATGAGGGCTTGGGTGGTGTGTGTAGGAGTGTACACACAATTTTAATTTGCAAAATAAAAGCTCTGGGGGATATTTTCTTCATTTAAAAAAAATTGTGGAAATGCTCACATGAGTGCTGCGGAGAAACTGTTAACAAGCTGTGTGGAAAAAAATCAAATATATATATAAACAGTACGAACAATTGCTGTATATGAAGAGATAATTTTTAATAAGAAATTATAAAGTTATGAGGTAAATATAAAGGGGTTTTGCTTCTGTGAGGGAAAGTAAAGCCACAAATATCTGGTTGTCTGGGCAGCATGCCAAGCCAGGATGCCTAGTTACTGTTACCAAGGTAGTGGTTTTCTTTCTGAGCTTTTCAGCGAGTCTCTCCCATATGGGATGGATAGATTCAAAGTGTGTCATTTCTGCTTGGCCATGTTTGTGACTGATATAAAAATCGGGGGAAAGGCTTTTTTTTCCCCTTAGGAGAAAGTGAGCCTGCGCCACCTTAAAAGGTGGTGCAGGCTCGCTGGGGTCCCAGGAGGTGTTGCCAGGTTGGAAGAGTTTAGGAAGCTGCCAGGTTGGAAGGGTTTAGCAAGGGTTTAGTCAGCTCTGCCCCTAGGAACGCCCCAGGAAACCCCGACCCCCATGCCAGTGCCACCCATTGCTTTCAATGGTAGGAAAGTTGGCCGGGCTCCTCCATAGAAAAGCATAGCGAGGTTCACAACAGAGAATCTGGCCGCGGCCACTTCACTATTTTTCTCTATATCACAAAATGCACCCCCTTCCCGCCCGGAACTTCACAAAGCCTGGGGAAAGCCGAACCCGAAAAAAGCCAAATCAATACCCGATTTTTGGGGGAATTCCCAATTCGGCTTTGGCTTTCTCCCCGGGTTTTGCCATTCGGTAAACCTGAACCAGAAATGTACTGAAATGGCTTTTTTCGGGTTTATTTTCGGTTTGGGTTTATCAATATGCATAAGCCTAGTAAGTTTTAATGGCTTGTCTTATTTCAGGGTGTATCTTTCAAATCACTGGAACCCTTTCTTGGCTGAAAAGTGAGCTAAAGTGCTTTAAATAAATAAAAGGTGTCAGTCTTTGTGACAGGTTAATTCAGATCTCCTACATTTCATTAATGTTTCCTCCTCCTCCCATCAGAGTTATTAATGCTCTCCTCCTTCATTCTTGGGAACTGTGTCACCCAGTTTATTTCCCTTTTTCCTCCCAAGCATATAGCCTGGGACACTTAATAGATTTCATTAGAGGTTTTGGTACTTTTGAGCTCATCTGATTGGCACATGATTGGTATGCTGCCTGACTTATTTGGAGCAGATGAAATCCTTTACAAGGGACCCCTGAGAGGCCCAAAGGTAATGAAAATTATTAATTCAAAGTCATTTCTGCCAGACAGCTGCTAGGTAGCTCTTAATGGTGCTCAATCCTGCCCCCCACTTTTCTCATCCCATTATTGTTGTTAAAGCAAATTCAGTGGTAAACCGCACTCTGAACTCTACAGTTATCCTTAGAGTTATCAAAGCATATTTCAAGTTTTTTTTTAAAAAAATATATATATTCCTTATGCTTAATATGCTAAATAAAATTAGTCACATACTTATTATAATGATGGATAACTAACCAAACTTGATGACATTTCTATCAACACATTCTGTTATCTAAATTATCAGCTACTTGTTGGAGGAGGGGAAAGCAGAGGTCTTCTTTAGAATTTCACACAGCCAGGTGCCCCTAAGAAACAAACAAGATGACTGCAGCAGCACCAACCTGCCTGTGTTCCACTGCACCCAATATAATAGGCATGCTTCTCTGATACTAGAGAGAATAGGTATGCAGCATGACTAATATCCATTCTAACTAATAGCCATGAATACCCCTCTCCTCCATGAATATGTCCACTCCCCTCTTAAAGCCCTCCAAGCTGGCAGCCATCACCACATCCGGGGTCAGGGAGCTCCATAGTTAAATTGTACTTGTAAAATACAAGTAATGATCCTGCCTAGCTTCCAAGATCTGATGAGATTGGGCTGTACGATACCATTCCACATCCCACTTAGGGTGGCAGTGAATGATAAAAGGGACATACTGATGTCTGTAAGTACCAATTAGGCTGCCACCAATGAAGTTTGGTGCAAAGTTTGGATGCTGAGTGTGGGCACAGACTAGCATTGCCAACTTCAAGGTGGGCCCTGGAGGTCTCCCAGAATTAAAACTCAACTCCAGACTACAGAGATCAGCTCTGGAAGGTGGCCTCTATGATACCATGTCCCAGCTGAGCTCCCCCTACCCCCAAAAAAAGTCTGCCCTCCCCAGGCTCTACTTCCAAATCTCCAGGAATTTCCCAACCTGGAGTTGGCAACCCTACACAAACATGTATGTGAGTTAAATGCTGTCAAGTCTCTTCTGAGTTATGGCGACCTTATGAATTACTGATCTTCAAAAGATCAGCGTGGTGTAGTGGTTAAGTGTAGTGGTTAGGAGTGGTGGTTTGGAGCAGTGGACTCTGATCTGGAGAACCAGGTTTGATTCTCCACTCCTCCACATGAGCGGCAGAGGCTAATCAGGTGAACTGGATTTATTTCCTTTCTCCTACACATGAAGCTAGCTGGGTGACCTTGGGCTAGACACACTCTCTCAGCACCACCTACCTCACAGGGTGTCTGTTGTGGGGAGGGGAAGGGAAGGAGATTGTAAGCCAATTTGATTCTTCCTTAAGTGGTAGAGAAAGTCGGCATATAAAAACCAACTCCTCCTCCTCCTTTTCCTCCTTCTTCTCCTCCTCCTTCTTCAAAACCTCCAGGGAAGGAGAACCCACCACTTCCCAAGGAAGCCTGTTCCACCGAGGAACCGCTGTAACTGTTAGAAAGTTCTTCCTTTCTTGGGTTTTCCTCTTTTCCTGCGGCTTTCAGCTTTCCCTAGCACAAACATATAGAGAGAAATACTAGAGTAACATGCACCCCTTGATGTCCAGATTGTTTTGGGAAATCCCAGTAACTGCAGGGGTGGGGGACCATATGGTGGGAAGAATCAGCTGTGATAGGTGGTGTGCACCATAAACTAAGTGAAGTAAGAGCATTGCTGTGCACTACTGACACACTATCTACGCACTGCTGAAGGTGAAGACTTTTCTCAGAGGGTTCAGTGCTGTATGCATTCGCAACCACATGTCCCACTGAATTCTGAAACAGGAGTATTAGTAAATTTACCATTTTCCACTTTAAAAAAATTATAGAATGTTTAATCTCATGATAGATCTGGTTGCATTTGTTATGGAACGGTGGCATCTCATATAATTATTCAGCTACATTTAATATTTGTATAGACAGTTATAAGTGGGACGACTGAAGGAAAGAGAATGTATATGTGTACTAACAGGATTTGTGTTCATGATTCACAGGATCATGATTAACCATGAACAGGTGCCAGAGAAGAGGGTAATGGGGTAGTTGGAGCTGATGCAAATTTGGGAATGCTTCCCATGCATTCTACCTCTCCCCCTTCTGGCAGGACTTCTCCCTGGAGTATTTTTATTTATTAATTAAGCTTATATCCTGCCCTCCCCAGCAAAGCCGGGCTCAGGGTGGCTTATTCAGCATTAATTTCAGCACAAAATGTATATATTAAAATTACAATAAAATCATGTTAAAAATAGAAACATGTTCCAAACATAGTCAGTAAAAACATCCAAAATGTATAGGATGGTGCACTCAGTAGCATGTAGTTAGGGTTGCCAACCTCCAGGTACTAGTTGGAGATCTTCTATTACAACTGATATCCAGCTGATAGAGATCAGTTCACAGGAGAAAATGGCCACTTTGGCAATTGGACTTTATGGCATTGAAGTCCCTCTCCTCCCCAAACCCTGCCCTCCTCAGGCTCCACCCCAAAACCTCCTGCCAGTGGAGAACAGGGACCAGGAACCCTACATGTAGTCCACAGTAGGGCCTGTAGGCAGTCAGAACCCTCCACATAGCTTGTAATAAGTTTGAATAAAAGCGTGGGAGAGGAGGAGAAGGTAGGGGGGCCAGCATTGATGGAAAAACCAAATGCTGGCCTCAACCACAGGCCTGATGGAGTAGCTTTGTTTTACAGACACTGGTCTCATTAAAGAAACTATTCCACCAGGCAGAAACCAGGGCAGAGAAATTCTTGGCTATTAATATCATTATTTTTTTGGTAAGCAGCTAACTTCACTAAAATATAGACCTCTTTTATTTTTGATATCCAATCATGTATCTTCGGGGACGCTTTTCTGATTCGACTGCCTAGCGAAGACCATTCTAATTGCAGTTTTCATATGTAACACAACTATCCACTGATCTCTCGTGATATCAGGAAGATAATTCAACAACAAGGTTTCTGGTTCAAAAGGAATTTACTTTCCCAACCCAACTAACATAATTTTAACAACCTGTTTCCAAAAGATGAAAAAAATCTGCATTGTCTTCATTACAGAATCAACATCTGCTGGTACATGTCTTACAAATCTTTGCTATTGAAAGTGGTAGTTGCCATCTAAAAATCATTTTCATCCAATTTTCTTTTAATACAAGGCTAACTGTAAAGTTTGTACCATGATTAAAGATGAATTTCCATTTTGAATCATCTACCTTACTTAATGCCTATGTTTTTACACCACCTATTACTAAAGTTTAAATCAGGCACTTTCAACAAAATCAGATATATACTAGAATCTGAGATTTTACCATTTGATATCAACAATTTTTTCAAATTATGTTAAAGTCCTTATAATAGAGTTACTGCACCTTAGGAATTCACTTAGGAATCCTCTTACCTGAAGGTACTCAAAAACTGTAACATTACATTTCCAACAGTCTTTAATCTCACTATATGGTATTACTTGCTTGCCTGTAATCCAGTTCCTATACTCACTGAATCCAGCAAATTCTAATCTTCTCAGAGGAAGAAATTCCTGACTTCCCTTGTCAATCATATCACTAATAACAGAAGCTAATGGTGATATAAATGGTGATAAGTTATTTTTAATTTGGTCCCATACCCTTAAGTATTGCATGAATAAAAGTATCATCCTTGCTATAATGTTTGTTCCTATTTCCTTTCTTAATCCAGGCCCAACTCCTTAGTGGTAATTTTACAAAGAATTGTTCTATACTAGGGATTGTACTATTATCAGAGTTTAAGAACCAGTCCATCCATTTTAATGTAGTGGCTTGGTAGTAAAATTTGATGTTAGGAATTTCTAATCCTCCTTTTAATTTTTTTCATACATATTACTATTCATTCTAGTTTTTTTTTGTTTTCCCAAATAAATGCATTAAGCATTTCCTGCCACTCTTTTAACACCGTTTCTAGAATTTCAGCTGGAAGATTATTAAATAAAAAATTTAACTTAGGAAGAGGTATTTCAAAGACGAAGAGCCACTACAGAAAAAGCCCTGTCTCTGGCTACTGTGTGCTCCTCAACTGTAGGTAAGAGAACTGAGAGCAGGCTTGGGGAAAGGATCTTTACTGGTAGGTTGGACAACTACAACTAAACTAACAGCGCATTCCTGAGCCTGAAGGGCGAAAGCCCTTAGGAGGCCAGGAAGGTGCTGCACCGGAATTCGGGCCCCCTGCGCCGGTGTCTGAGCAACTTCCACCAGTGTTAGTGGCCTGAGCACCAGCGGGAAGGCCCGGACGCTGGTCGCTGGGCTCTGCCATGCCAGCGCTGCCCCGGGACACCAACAGGGCCTTTTGCTGGCATCCCACTTGCATAAAAATCGACGCCCTAGGAGGCATCCCGGCATCCCGGAAGGCGTTCCAGGGGTCTTCCAGCGCCGGGCTGGGGAAGGATCTGCCATTAGGTGGCCTCCAAAGCCCTTTCGGGCTGGGAATACCCTTTTTTATTTTTGAGAGATATGCCACCTTTTTAGATGGTGTATCTCCTTTTTTACGCGGCAGGGAGGTTTCGGGGTGTGTGTGTGTGTGTGTGAAACCTCCATTGGAGGCAGCGCAGCCACACTGCCTCCTATGACCAGCGCAGACATTCCTCTCAGGAATGCGCTGTAAGACATAGAGGGGAATGCATTCCCTTATAAATATGAGTGGGAAGCTTATGCAAATGGGAGGCTCTAGACGAGGGCTGCCAACCTCCAGGAGGATCTTGGAGTTCTCCTTGAATTACAACTGATCTCCAAACTATAGAGAGCAGTACCCCTGGAAGAAATGGCAGTCTCAGAGGGTGAACACTATGGTATGCTAAAAAGTCTAGGAGAAACGGAGGTCCTAGAATGACACAACATCCCAGCTGAGCTCCCTCCTGTCCCCGAACTCTCCCCTTCCCAAGCGCCCCCCCCCAAATCTCCAGAATGTCACAAGCCACAGTTGGTAACTCTACTCTAGACGGTCTGATGGAACATTTTTCTTAATCTAATTGATTCCCCATATTCATTACCAATTGGCCTCCTTGCAACAGGAACCTTCTCAAAGAAATATGTCAGTTTGAATGTAACTTTGTTTGACAAGAGCCACAAAACAGAACCAGGTTGGTCATTGTTGAACTCATCTGCCCGAACTGAGACACTTCTGGCAGAGGAGCTCCCTTTCAAAAGCCCATGGCCTCCAGCAGACTTCAGCGGAAAATGAAACCCCTTATTGCAAAGCCAGATGCACAAATTAGGTACATTGTGATTCTCCTCTAGATCTTGTAATAGCCAGCTGATGTCTCCTTGGGGCTAAGTCCAAAGAGGGGGGGAGGTGTCATTTTAAAATTATTTAACAATCTTTCAGAGTCACAGCATGAATGACATTTCTAAAACCAAAATTTTGATGTTGTTGTCTCCTCTATCGTGACCATTTTTGTCATGAGATCAACCCATGAGAATGCAGAAACTTAGAGTGATGGGCTAGGAGGAGTAAGGTCTGAGTTCAAATCCCTGCATACCTACCTGGAAGCGAAAACAGACATAATGTTAAAGATTGGTTATTAGTGACTGCCATGTTTGTCTAAACATTTATTAGCCATCTCAGTTGCTGGGTGAGAGGGTATCTACCTTTTCCCTGCCCTTCAACATGCCCCAACAAAGTTAGTTTGTTCTGCAACAGGGAGAAGTGCCTGAATGTGTCTTCTCCACACACCCTTGCTCAGCAAATTTCAGCTTTGGAAGGACATTTTAAATCTTGGGAAAAAACCCTGAAAGGGGTTCAGTACCCCCTCACCTAGCCACCTTTCCCAGCTGGTCAAAGCAGCTGCTTGGGGCAGCTGATTAATTAAAAAAAAAAAAAGAGAAGATCCTGATTTCACTGATTTCATATCTATTTTGTTCCCCTGGGTGATCTTGGACTACTCAGTATCTCTCAGGCCAATATATTGGTCTGAGGATAGAAGAAGAAGATGACGATGAAGAAGAAGAAGATGAAGATGATGATGAAGAAGAGTTTGTTTTTATACCCCCAATTTTCTCTACCTTTTACAAAGAATCAAACCAGCTTACAATCACCTTCCCTTCCTCTCCCCACAACAGACACCTTGTGAGGTAGGTGGGACTGAGAGAGCTCGAAGAGAACTGTGACTAGCCCAAGGTCACCCAGAAGGCTTCATGTGTAGAAGTGGGGAAACCAGCCCAGTTTACCAGATTAGAGTCTACTGCTCATATGGAAGAGTTGGGAATCAAACCCGGTTTTCCAGATTAGAGTCTGCCGCTCTTAACCACTACACCACGCTGGATAAACAGGAGGAGTGGAGAGCTCCTTCAAAGATACAAGTTAATATATAGTGTAAGGCTGTAAAAATGCAGATGTCCTCTAGGTTTCTTGGGAAGGGGCTATGGCTCAGTGATAGAGCACCTGCTTGGCATGCAGAAGGTCCCCAGATTCAATCCCCGGCATTTCCAGCTAAAAGAGTCAGCTGTAGGTGATGTGACTGACCTCTGCCTGAGACCCTGGAGAGCTGCTGCAAGGTAGAGAGCACAGTACTGGCCTTGATGAACCAACAGTCTGATCCAGTATAAGGCAGGTTCATGGGTATTGTTTTATTTCAACTTTTAGGCCATTTGGCCTCTGACTCCTTTTGCTCCATCACTTGGGGGCGCAACAAGCTAAAACAGGGAGGACCAGTTAAGGATCTCTTAATTAGCTAATGTTTCAAAGCTACCATGGTCGCCCCAATTTGGAGTATGGCTGTGGCAATGGAAACAGAAGGGTTAACTTCTTGTCTTGGGCAGCTTTTTAAAAGTAGAATGTATTCTTCAAACTCTTTAGTCCTGGTAGAGAAAACAACACAGGTTCCTGCCTCTCCCCCCCCCCCAAAAAAAAATCAGGGCTAAAAACGAGTTGGGGTAGCCAATCTTTCCCGTCTGGAACTATTGTTCCTTCAGTTGTTTCCAAAGAATGCACTATGGGAGTTAATTACTGGATGAAATTACAGCTAATGCAGAATGGCATCTTCCCAAAGCTATGTTTATTAGTACAACTGTTGAACTATATTTTCTACAATTGTGTGTTAATTCACGCAAACAACATTAAACAACTGCTCGGCTTGAAGAATCACTATTTAATTTTTGAAAGTATTAAGTCAGCTAAATTATGAAATTGCTGAATGGAAGATGCAGAGATCCAGAAATATTTTGCACCTATTTATTTCATTAGAATAAAAAGAAGAAGAGTTGGTTTTTATACCCTGCTTTTCTCTACCTTTAAGGAGTCTCAAAGCGGTTTACAATCGTCTTGTAAGGTAGGTGGGGCTGAGACATTTATCAGATAACTCTGACTAGCCTAAGGTCACCCAGCAGGCTGCATGTGGAGGAGTGGGGAATCTAATCTGGTTCACCACATTAGAATTGGCTGCTTAAGTGGAGGAATGGGGAATCAAACCCGGTTCTCTAGATCAGTGTCTACTGCTCTTTACCATTAGAACACTAATCCTTTCTCCCCTGTACCACATTCTGAGGCTGGTGATCTTTCTGTTTCAGAGATTAATGCCTTCTTCAGGGACCACTATATCATAAATTAACAAATTTATAACATAATGCTAATTAACAAATAATAATTAATATAAATATGCTAGCAATTGGCTTAAACAAGGGAGAAAACAGAGAGAAGATAGAGCATCATACTCACACGCTGGCTGTTATTAACATTCTCTGCGTTGGCAATTTACCAAAGATACTGCCCTTAATTTTAAATGGTGCAGTCACATGTAAGAATCAACCATTAAAGAGACAGTTACATTTTGCTTCTGTTGAGAACAACTGCACTACTGAATTGCTACTCTCAAGAAGCATATCTGTGGAAGAAAGGGAGGTTGGCACCCCCTTTCATGGACTTACCCATAATACTGTTATTTGTTTGTAACAAGGCATAGTCCTCTCCTTGGTGTTACTTTTAAGGCAATAATTAACAACACATGTTTTTGCCTATATACTATCAGTGGTGGATATGTTATTAAATACCACTACTTTATAATCATTGTTTCTAGCTTGTGAAGTGCTGTTTCTAGTTTGCTGACCACCTGGAGGTTGGCAACCCTGCCCATCAGTGGCTGCTAGACAAAATTGCTAAAGGGAACCATCATAGCCAGAGGTAACAAACCTCTGAATACCATTGTTAGGGAACAGCATCAGGGGTAGGCCTTGGCCTCTGAGTCCTGTTGTTGGCTCTCTAGGGCAACTGGTTGATCACTGTGTGAATCAGGATGCTGGACTAGATGATTTACCTGGCGACCTCTTATATTTTTATGCTGAATTAATGTCTGGAGGCGTTAAAGGACTGGATAAGAGTGAACAAACTGGAACTTCATCTAGACAAGAAGGAAACACCGTGGATATATAATGTGAATTTGGCCTTGAATTGGAAAGTGGGCCTCATCCTGGACATATTTAGGGATACATTTATTTATTTTTATTTTTTTTCAGATTAACCCGCCCTCCCCAGCAAGCTGGCTCAGGGCTGGTAACATCATTTACATGTGTCTTTTGACCATACATGGTAACCAAAAGGAAGACAAATCAAAACAGAAATTTGGGGGTTGGAACAGCAGGGATGAGGATCACCCCTAGCCAGGGTCTGCTCTAGATACCCCTGGTTTCTCAAAATCAGACAGAAGAAGAAGAAGAAGAAGAACTGGTTTTTATATGCCGACTTTCTCTACCACTTAAGGAAGAATCAAACTGGCTCACAATCACCTTCCATCCCCCTCCTCACAACAGACACCCTGTGAGGTAGGTGAGGCTGAGAGAGCTCTAAGAACTGTGATGAGTCCAAGGTCACCCAGCTGGCTTCAAGTGTAGGAGCGGGGAAACCAACCCGCTTCACCAGATTAGTGTCCACCCCTCATGTGGAGGAGTGGGGAATCAAACCTGGTTCTCCAGATTAGAGTCCACCACTCTCAACCACAGCTCTTAATCACTACACCACGCTGTTTTCAAGCCTTCCTGGTTTATGATGATGATGTATTCAATGCTGACAGATCTGCCTGCACAGCTGCAAAAATAAAACCTCAGGCATCAAGCTCTGGTCCTCTCACTTGCAGTTTGTAAAAATACCCCTCAGCCCAACCAGCATCTTCCAAAACTGTAACTGACGCTTCTTTCAGTAGTACTTTCTTTCTTTACTAGCTGTCTGCATAAGATTTTAAAAATAATGAATTGTCTTTAAATAAAGACAAGCGGTATCTATAAATCTATAATTATTCTGCTCATATTAAAAAAGCTTTCTTCCTCTTAAAGTTTTCAAATATGCTATCACTGCAGACAAAGAATCAAATGTGAAGTAGGAATGGATTCTCAGAAAGCAAAAAAATAAGTAGGATTCTGGAACCATCTTTCTTTGTACAGTAATAAAAGTCACAGTTAATCTCTTTTCCATTTTCTTCTTGTCAATCAAATGGTGGGAGGTTTTTTTTTTTTTTTGTATTTGCACCAGAAGTGCTGTATGAAATCTTCAATTATTCCCAGTTTTTAGGGATTAGCAATTAATGGTGTAGGCTCAGCAACATCATTTCCGAGGAGAGGTAATCACTTCGCTTTTAATGTTACTGCAAGGAGGAGAATCACAAACAAAATTGCTTATTTTCACAGAAGGAGTAATATTTAAATAAAACGTTAAGCAAGGTTGTCTTTATGCCTCACATAAAATCATGTTAACACTTGAATTCTTCATGGACTAACAGTTTTATTGACTTAGACAGTTTCCAAATGCCCGTGCTTTATAAGGCTTTGCTTCCTTTGACATCGGGATATGGCAGAGTTCATTCAAAGTTATTTGCATTTTAATTGGGAAAAAAATAAAATCCTTTTCACTGGAGGATGTGTTAAAGCAGCCAGATACACGATACAGTGGGTTGCTTTGGAAAGGACCCACGTATTTACTTGGATTATCATGCTTTCTTGCTTTGTTTTGAAGACATTTGGATATGAGGATTTGCTGTGCTATGTTACAGCTTAATAAACATCATCATCTTCTTCATCATCATCACTGTTGTCATCAGGGCCAATCTGCACATGATGCTTAGGGTCGCCAGCTCCAGGTTGGGAAATACCTGGAGATTTTGAGGGTGGAGCCTGAGGAGGGTGAAGTTTTCAATTTCAATTTCAATTTTGATACCTTTATTGGCATACCATCAAGCAGTCGATCTAATAAAACCAACCCTCTAAACATCATTTAGCCTTCGCCTCTTAACAATTTCATTAAAAAAAATTAGCCACAGATTCAATAGTCTCAGAATCTCAGGAGGATAACAGCAATTTGATCTTACTATCATCAGCTTGATCTACATGATTTGAAAGAAAAGGATCTAAAAGGACCGCACGAATTTCACAATAAAATGGACAATACAAGAGCATATGGTCAATACTTTCAATCTCCCCCAGGGCACATTTACACACCCTGGCAGAGTGTGGAATTTTCTTATATCTTCCATACAGAATAGCAGAAGGGAGAACATCAAAACGGGCTAATATAAAGGTCCTCCGGAGATGAGGGACAGTAAGACAGGACAAGTACTCTGGCAGGGAATCTGATATTCCCCATCGCAGCGGTGAGCATCTTCCAGAAGCTAGACTTCTAAGTTCTTGCATTTCAACATCAATAATTCTTTGCTTGAGCAAAGCATATGCTGCTCTTTCAGAAAGGAGCACCATATCCTCAACACTGAGCCCCAAAACAGTAATTCTTTTCTCAATATAAGAAGACCATACAGATATTTCTGATTCAGAGAGCATATTAGCAACAAGGGGATTAGTACTACTCCTAAAATGTAGATGCAACCAAAATTTAATTGTTGTAATCCATGCTTTTGTCTCCAGACGTCTTTGGTTTGTCTCCAGACATATAGCCGCATAAGACACACATGCTGGAAGTCCTAATATTTTTCTTAAGAAATTAGACTGTATCCTCTCTACTGATTTGCTAAAAGCTGAAATCCAAATTGGGCATCCATACAGCAATTTAGCACTTATTTTATCGTTAAACACCCTGGCTGCAGGGATAAATTGGTTTCCCTTAGAATAAAAAAAACCTTGTAATCGCAAGAACATTACTATTTATCGTTTTTAATACTTCCCTGTAGTGAGGAACCCAACTGCCATTAAAATGGAAATATGCTCCCAGATATTTAAAAAAATTTACCTGCTCTATTTCCTCCCCTTTGAAATGCCATTTAGCCGGTTTCCACTTCTTCCCAAATGCAATAATTTTAGATTTATCAAAATTTAAGGTCAGTTTATTCATTTCACAATATTCCAAAAACCGTAAAATCTGCCTTTTCATCCCTATTTCTGTAAGGGAAAGAAGCACTGCGTCATCCGCATATAAAAGTATTGGTACATTGGCAGTTCCTAATTTGGGGCTATGTCCATCAATACCTTCCAAAAAAGGAGCCAAATCATTTTAAAAAAGATTAAAAAGTAGCGGAGCTAAGACGCACCCTTGTTTAACTCCAATATTAATTGAAATCTTAGAGGTTAAATCTCCCTCCTTGGAGCATCTAACCTGACATGTATTATTGGTATGAAGTTTCCTAATCAAGAGAAGCAGTCTCGTCTCAATCCCCAGATCCTTGAGTTTCTTCCATAAAATATTTCTAGGAACCGAATCAAAGGCGCCCTTCAAATCTAAAAAAGCGGCAACTAAAGAAGGACCCTTCATTTTCCTATATTTATTCACCAGATGACTTAATACAATACAGTGATCTAAGGTTGACTTCCCATGACAAAATCCGGGTTGTTCATCCCCTAAAATTCGCTGACTGACTATCTATAGTTTAAGTTTATTAGCCAAATATCTTGCATACAACTTCCCAATAATAGATAAAAGACTGATTGGCTTATAATTGCTAGGGAGCTGGCAATCACCTTTTTAAAATATGGGAACCACTATAGCATTTGTCCAGGCTTCAGGTATCATACCCGTCCTATTGATAACAGTGAAAAGTGTAGCTAAAAATGGGGCCCACCACTCCGGAAAAGCTTTGATTACTTCAGGAGGGATAGCATCCAACCTGGGGGCTTTCCCTGATTTCATTTCTGTTATCAACAGCACAACCTCTGCCACCTGTACAGGGGGCCACTCAGGGCATTCATCCAATCTAACATCCAGTTCTTCTACCATATTGCTACGATTTCCCTGAAAGATCTTTACAAAATATTCATACCATGAGTTTGCTGTAATTGGGCTGGTTACAGAACTATTCCTACCCTCAAAATCCGTAATCAGGGCCCAAAACTTCCTCGTATCATTATTTAATGTAGCTTGGACAAGGGGTTCCCAACATTTCTGTAAAAAGGCCTTTTGTTTTTCTTTAAATAGCTGATGCATAATCATTTTCAGCTCAAAATACTCCTTTGGTGGATATCTTAACTAGGGGGAGTTTTGGTAGAGTTCAATTGCCAAAGTGGCCATTTTCTCCAGGGGAGCTGATCTCTGAGTATGAATTGGCAGATTTTAATTCTGTCTAATGAAAGTATAAACAAAGGTGATATTGATGGGTGTTAAATTTTCTCTCTTTTCTCCCCCCCCCCACAATTCAGGTTAATAGTTTATATTATACTTTTATTTGTATTTGTATGTGAGTATGTAATTGACCACTGAAGAAGGCCGCATCGGCCGAAACACATTTGGGTTATTTATTGGTCATTTACATTGATTTTGTATCATCAACTATGTTGAAAATTAGCAACTATTTTTATATATCCTTTTAGTTGATATTTAAGGCCCAGTGTATATTTAAGGGCCAGTGGTTTTAATTTGGTGTACACTGCTTAATAAATAATATCAGTATTTTGTTATAATTTTCAGCTCAACTTTTAAGTTCTTTGAAGTTTCAGTTGTAATTGTGGGAGATCTCCAGCCACCCCCTGGAGGTTGGCAGCCCTAATATAGGGAGAATGAGAATTCAGATGAGAATTTGGGAAGCATCTCTATAAATCAAAATGGAAACAAGACGCATTTGAGAGTGAAAACTAGACATGATGAAGGATTCCCTGATTGTTTGTTTGTGTGTCATTTTCAGTTATAAAGCAGGAGGTGGCAATGATTTGTTTTAACACCAAAAGAGGTACAGAGGTGGGCTTAACCCTTTCTTATTACCCATCTTACTTGCCTAGGATTCATTATCTTAAACATATAGTGCAATCCTAAAACCACTTTCTTGGGAGTAAGCCCCATTAAATAAAGTGGGACTTACTTCTGAGTAGAGCTGCTTAGGATTACTCCTTTAGTGTATCAGCTACCAGTGCAGTTAAATGTTAAATACCTTTGCACATAGATGTCATATATTAAAACTATCCAATATCAGGTATCAAATTGGACTGAACATCAAATACATCAAATCAAACGTACAGCTGTGCAGGTGACATTCACTAAGGAATGGTACATTTGGCATTTGAAAAAAACTAATTGCTTACCAAAGACATCAAACTTGACAAACATTTGAAACAATATGGAATCCAGTTTTGGAAAGCTTTGGGTAGACCTTTGTGTACTGACACCTTGTCTGCCGCTGGGATTCTCTCCTGCTCTTCCTGTTCCCCATTTTACTATGGGTACTGTGCATGTAGCTATCTGCCTCTTTTCCTTTTAAACTGTACCTATCAATGATACCAACTGTGATGTAGTACAAATAAAATAGAAAAGACGATGAATGACATATAGAGTGAGAACTTTTAAAGGTATGGCTATTGAATACCTGAGAGAGGGTAAGGAACTTATGAGACTGAGTGAAAAAGCTGGCTGGATCTAATCTAGAGTCTATTAATAATGAAGAGTGACACCGCCCCTTTCTACCCATTCCATATTTTGATTTTTTTTTAAAGATAATCACTACATGATAGAGTTGCCAGGTCCCTCTTTGCTACTGGCAGGAGGTTTTTGGGGCGGAGCCTGAGGAGGGCCAATCTGCACATGATGCTTAGGGTCGCCAGCAGCTCCAGGTTGGGAAATACCTGGAGATTTTGAGGATGGAGCCTGAGGAGGGCAGGTTTTGGGGAGGGGAAGGGCTTCAATGCCACTGAGTCCAATTGCCAAAGTGGCCATTTTCTCCAGGGGAACTGATCTCTATCGGCTGGAGATCAGTTGTAACAGCAGCAGATATCCAGCTACTATCTGGATATGGTTTGGAGCAATGGACTCTGATCTGGAGAACTGGGTTCGATTCCCTGCTTCTCCACAGATGCTAATTGGGTGAACCAGGTTGGTTTCCCCACTCCTACACATGAAGCCATCTGGGTGACCTTGGGCTAGTCGCAGTTCTATTAAGAGCTCTCTCAGCCCCACCTATCTCACAGGGTGTCTGTTGTGGGAGGGAAAGGGAAGGTGATTGTAAGCCGGTTTGATTCTGCCTTAAGTCGTAGAGAAAGTTGGCATATGAAAAACAACTCTTCTTCTTCTTCTTCTTCTTCTTGTGTTAAAAGCATTCTTCTGAGGAATGGGGGCTTTTCCCCTCCTCTTTTGGTCTACTTTCTTATCCTTTCCCCAAGCGTGCAAGGCAATTGAGACGAAAAGCTCCTTAATTTCCCAAGCAAGGGAAGAATATGGCTAAATATAGTCAGCCTGACTTTCCTATCATTCATGCTTAGGCAAGCAGGTCCTCAGATGTCAAGGGAAACATACTAATGCAGTCCTGCTTTAAGTGACAGGCACCTTGTTTATACTTCATGCAAAATTCGACTGGGGGAAAGGTAGAGAGAGGGCAACATTGCTCAAGCAGCCAAGTGTTTATCACTTCTAGGAAACTCATTTTCTTCTCACCCAACAGAAACTCAAATAGGTGCAGTGGGTTTGAGTAGGCAGCACCCACCTTCACATCAGGAAAATTCCTGCATAAATGAATGCCATCCAAATTATTTCCAACAGACGCTACATGAAATCTTTCCCTAGTCATAATTGCTGAGGTGTGTGCCGGCAACTGGAGGGTTTGCATATAATGTTTGTAACTTGGCAAGTGTGTATCTGGTTTTGTTTTGAGAATGGCTTGATTCTAGATGCAGCAGTCCCTGCTGTTACATCTGAAAAAGCATATGGAAAGTTAAGAACATAAAATCAATTCATTTCTAGCCCTGTATGCATGACTTAAGCTTTTTGGTGGGAAGCTCCTTATGGCTTGGTTAGACAAGCTCCTGGATTGCCCAGCTTCTTTCCCCCAAGACTCTGCAATGTACCTGGGCTTGCTCCGTGTTTTGTGGAATCTAAACACTCAGGGAGATATTTGTTTATCTTTCTCAGAGTGCGATATACGCGCACCTAGGGCTCAGACTAAACTTGAAGTTAACGTGCCTTGTGTACCTATGCAGATACCCTTTACAGTCCAAGCAGAATAAAAACGTCTCCTAAAATCACTATCAGTCATGTTTTTATTCCATCCTTCCTCCAACTACCTCAGGGGGCATTCATAGTTCTCCTTCTGTTATATCCTCATGACCACCCTGAAAGTTAGTCTGCTCTGACAGTGTGTGACTGGCCCAAGGTCACCCCGAGAGGTCACGGTGGGGATCTGGATCTTCCTGGTCTTAACCTAACCTCTACACGTTGCTGGCTCTCTAAAATGATAATTCAACTTGCAAAATCATATGCATTTCCTAAACCCAGCATTTTTTAAAAAGTAAGCAGAGCAGCGCTCCTGGATATGAACTATATGCCTAGTGAGACCGTGGCCCTGTGGGATTGAGCTGCTTTCTGCAGGGCCTGTTAGTCAGAGATGTTCCACCAGGCCTATGGTTGAAGACAGTAATGGTATCATTGGAATGCTGGCCTCCCCTTCCCTCCCTTTCCCCCTCTTTCCATTCCTTTTCTTCCCTTTTTTCCCTTTTCCTTTTCCTCTGCCCCCTTTTGGATCCTGTCTGATTTTATCTTTAATTTTATCCTTCCCCCATATGTCCTAATTATTAGTGGTCCATTGCCCCTCTGAGATATGTAATATTGGCATGATATTACAACAACCCAGTCTCACTGTAGTAACATCTCTCCCTGTACGGATAACTGGGCGTCAAAGCTAGAATTACAGAACTACAGTGTATTAAAATGGCCCAGGGTTGCCAGTTCCAGATTGAGAAATACCTGGATATTTGGGGGGTGGAGCCTGAGGAGGGCAGGGACTTCAATGGGGTAAAATGCCGTAGAGTCCACCTTCCAAAGCAGCCATTTTCTCCCCGGTGAACTGATCTCTGACACCTGCAGCTCAGTTGTAATAGTGGGAGATCTCCAGCCACCACCTGGAGTTTGGCAACCCTATATTTACATGATGTGGTGATCATGTGTATCCCACTCCCCAAATGCGCTGCTAGAGGGTTCCTGCTCCACGTAAAGATCTGCAGTTGGCTTTTGACAAAGGAACCAATGGATCAAGAACAAAATGGATCCATGCACACCCCTAGAGTTAAGATAGTAATAAGCCAGGGGAATAGGGTTGCCAGGTCCCTCTTCGCCACTGGCGGGAGGTTTTTGTGGCGGAGGCTGAGGAGGGTGGGGTTTGGGAAGGGAAGGACTTCAATGCCATAGAGTCCAATTGCCAAAGCGGCCGTTTTCTCCAAGTGAACTGATTTCTATTGGCTAGAGATCAGTTGTAATAGCAGGAGATCTCCAGCTAGTACTTGGAAGTTGTATGAAACTATCCCCAAAAGGAAAGATGTACAGCAACGCGACCACTAACAATTATTATATAAGAGTCCACAGTCAAGCATACATATTGGCTTTTATGCATAAATTATTCAATCACATACAGCATGTAAATATAGTATAGTACAGTTATAGTTAAATATAGTTATATATATACAGTTATATATACTGTACAGTACTATATTTACATGCTGTATGTGATTGAATAATTTATGCATAAAAGCCAATATGTATGCTTGACTGTGGAATCTTATATAATAATTGTTAGTGGTCGCGTTGCTGTACATTTTTCCCTTTGGGGATAGTTTCATACAATTTCCTATCTGTACGCTCCTTGTTTTGTAGTACTTGGAGGTTGGCAACCCTACAGAGGGAGAGTAAACACCTTTCCAGTAAGCCCTTCCCTGCAAGTCTGAACTGCCATCACCGGTTTGTGAGTAAAAGGCAGACAGGCTCCTTCCTTTGCGCTTATGTCAGGCTCAAAACCCTCAAGGGTTTTCAAGGCAGCCATAAGTCAGATGGGACTTGACTGCACTTTTCACCAAGCTTTGTATTATACCTGGGAGTCAACTTTTGTTTGGAAAATAAAATAAAAATATCATTCCAAAGTAAATCATATTCAATATGCATTTCCCCTAATTCCTCAGAACGAACTGTATAGTGGCACCAGTTCTCCATCTTGGACAGGGCAACACTGAAAACTGTGATTGTCCAAACTAAAGTAGCGTATTTGGACAGGGGAAGGGCCGGTAGAGCATCTGCTTGGCAAGCAGAAAGTCCGAGGTTCAATCCCCAGCATCTCCAGTTAAAGGGACTAGGCAGGTAGGTGATGTGAAAGACCCCTGCCTGAGACTCTGGAGAGCCACTGCCAGTCTGAGTAGACAATCCTGACTTTGATGAACCAAGGGTTCAGTATAAGGCAGCTTCATGTGTTCATGTGACAGTAAGGAAAAGTATGGAGCATACTGGCAGTTTAGTGAAGCTGCTAAGAACTGGATACACTTTAAAAAATAATAAATTTCTCATTAAATGGTAGGGCTTTTAAGTTGGATCTGATCTGAAAAATGTCTCTTATTGATTTCAGATATAAAAGGAGAGTAATGAAAATTATTTCCTTGAAAGTGCTGCTTTCCCCCCCTTTCTTTCTTGGAAGTACTGTGGCACATTGAATTAATTTCCCTTTTAGAAACCAATGTTTTTAATGGTTTGGAAAGCTTACAGCAGCGTTTGAGAGTAAGTCGCACCATCAAACACCTTAAGCTTCTCTCTACCTTGCTCCATTTTTGCCCGAGAGTTCTTGTAATAATCAGATTGCCGCCTTCCTCAACGACTTCAGCACACATTCTACCCCGAGGCAAGCGTCTCTCTCTATCATTAGTGCAAACTAATCCTTCGCATAATAGCCTTTAATTGCCTTTAATTATTTTATATCCAAATTACTGTGAACGGCAAGATGTTAAAAAGTGTAATAATGGTGAAATATGTTATTACAGTGGTTTATTGAAGCACTATTGGTCCTTGACTATTGGGATACATTTGTTTTTTTAAGTCCAGCAATGACTGAAAAATCATTCCATTCTCTACTGGGGTTATAAGGGAAAGAGGATATTACAAAAGCAAGCCAAGCTTCTACACTGACAAATTAATCCTTGTCAGAAACCCAAGGTTCTATATAGACTCACTTTCCTATCAACCACAAGGAGGGCCAGATTAAGACACACTGTGGCCCTAAACTGTATCAGGTTTAAGAGGTTCCATAGCAATACCATTTTTTTAGGTAATTTCGTATTTTTTAATTAACTATTTTTTTATTTAGAGGCTCCTATTAATCTAAGGCCCCTAACGTTTGTTTATATAGCTTATGCACAGATCTAGCTCTGAACCTGGGCTAAGGGTCAAAGTTGGGGATCCATAATCAGACTCCTCCCATCTGTAATTTAGCTAAGCTGAGACTGGGCTATGGGGAATGGTATGTATGTGTTTGTACGCCGTTTTGAAACTTCTTAAAGGTAAAAGGTAAAGGTCCCCTGTGCGAGCACCGGGTCATTCCTGACCCATGGGGTGACGTCACATCCCGACGTTTACTAGGCAGACTGTGTTTACAGGGTGGTTTGCCAGTGCCTTCCCCAGTCATCTTCCCTTTACCCCCAGCAAGCTGGGTACTCATTTTACCGACCTCGGAAGGATGGAAGGCTGAGTCAACCTTGAGCCGGCTACCTGAAGCCAACTTCCGTCGGGATCGAACTCAGGTCGTGAGCAGAGCTTTTGACTGCAGTACTGCAGCTTACCACTCTGCGCCACGGGGCTCCTTCTTAAAGAAAGAGAAAAGTGAAACTTCTTAAAGAAAGAGAAAAGTGGGGTATAAAGACCAACTCTCCTCCTCCTTCTCCTCTGATCTAGGGAAGCTGCACTAGGAAAGGGGATAATCTTTTCCACCCATACCATTTCCCCAATATAAATCACCCCAAAGTACTAGCCCTGTGTGTGTGCGTGTGTGGTTTTTTTTTTTTTGGGGGGGGGGTGTCAAGGAACACAGGGACTGCACCATCCATATTTATTCACATACTGCCAATCCATGACATGGTGTTACATTCAAACCAAGCCAGAATGCATTGCTTGGCTCATTAGATCATGGCCCCACATCATAAATATAGTTTGGTAATTTAGTAGATCTGTGTCAATGTAGATATACTTCTTTGAGCCTTGGAAGTCTTTGTTGGATTTAATAGCCATGTCCCTTGCAAAAAAAAAAAATCCTTAGCAGAGGGTGATGAATGTTATCTGAATGCTAATCAAACGCTAACTTTGAACATTTCAGAGAACTGCCCTACTTTGAACAGTTGCAGTGGAATTGCATTTATCCATTTCTAAAAGATTCCTATCTGCAGAAATCATTAGCCCAGCTAGCGTAGCACCTTTGATTCTTATTTAATTTGTTTTAATAGCTTGGTGGGCTGTAGTTATCTGAAACAAGGGCCAAGTCAGTGGCCTTTATTTCCTCTTCTGTCATAATATGATGGCTTCCAAGACAAAACAGTACTGCTGAATAGCTCCTGCCTCCAGGGGCAGATATTGAGGAACTCAACTATTCACCAAGCAAAGCTACATTGCCGAAGTACTGAAAATGCAAAACTTGAGGCACTCACAGCCGAATGATTGATGGTCAGTAGCTGCAGTGAATTATTCGTCTTCCATTTTGCTTATAAATAATTTGATTTATTTTCATATGCATTGTGTTGCCGAGCTCTTTTCTTGGTTGGTGTCCTGAGGCACGGTGACACGTCGCATTGTTGACTACCTTTTAAAGGAGCTGTTACATTATGCATACACAATTCCAAAGCAAAGAACAGGGAAACTGCCTTCTGCTGCAGTTTCGAGGCACGCTGGCACAAAATAAGTAGACTATTTTTCAAATACAAAAGCCCCGGGTCATTTGAAAGCCAGGCTGGTACACTAATGCAGAAGAATTGGGCTGCCAATTACAACTCCTGCTGAAGATTAACCAACTGTTTAGCATGTTTCTAAACTACGTCCACATAAATCTTTGTAACCTGAGAAATTTCCTTCTGCAGGCAGGACATATGTACGACACACTCTCGGATATTTCATGGATGAAACAGGGACATGCTCAGAAACATCCCTAGTCATATCACAACAATCATTTTGGAAACCACCCCCTCTATTATGGCACATGGTTGAAGGTTTCTCAACACATACTGTGCATTCTATTCATCTATTTTGAAACAGCTTTGGCTACCACCAATGAAAAAGCCAAGAAACTAAGTAATGGTTCTTTCCATTAAAAGAATGGTCATTCAATGATATATGATCATGAGTAGGGCTGTCAATTCGGTTCGGCCCAAACTGAAAATCAACCGAATTTCCCCTGATTCGGTCCTTTTCTGTTCAGATGGATCCGAACTCAAAACTGGCGGGCAACCGGGGGGGCCGAATTCAGCAAGTTCGGGAGTTCGCGAATAAATTCGCAAATTCGGCCGTCAGTAAGCAGCATAACCGTCAGTAAGCAGCATTCTCCTCCCCCGGCCAATCGGTGGGCAAGCTGGGTCTTCTTCTGGCCAATCAGTCAGGAGGAATCAGCTGATGTGCTGCCCAGCCAGGGAGAGAGAGAGAGAGAGCGAAATCCTCGTGTGTGTGTGTGGGGTGCTTGTGCACATTCGCTCCTTTCTGTGGCTGCAGGGGGCACATTTTTTGGGGTACAGACACAAAACTTTCACTGGAACTTCAGATGAAGCTTCTTAAGGTACCCCCCAAGTTTTGTAAACATTGGGTCAGGGGGTACCGAGATATGGGCTCCCCCCTTTTTCTTTCCATGGCTGCAGGGGGCGCATTTTTGGGGGTACAGATCCCAAACTTTGAGCGGAGTTTCAGACCAGTGTTCTTAAGATACCCCCCAAGTTTTGTGAACATTGGGTCAGGGGGTCCCGAGATATGGGCTTTCCCCTTTCCCCTTTTCCCTATTGGGATGAATGGAGCAGCCGATCCTGTGTGTGTGCATCTCCTCTCCAGAGCAAAACGTTCCGTGCCTAATTGGAATCATCTTGGATTACAGCCCCTCTTGATGGAACAGAAGACAGCCACAGTAAGACCCCTTTGGGGGCTTTAATCTATAATTTTTCTCCTGTGTATGTGTGTGTGTGTGGGGGGGGAAAGCAGAGTCTGTGTGTGTGTGGGGAGGGAGCAGTTTCTGTGGGTGGGGGGGAAGCCAAAGGGGGCTTTCGTTGGTTCTGCCTGGGGTGTGTGTTCCCCCCTCGAGTCTCTCGCTCCCTGGTTTGAGGGGGGAGGTTTCAGTTGTGTGTTGCAAAGGTGTTGTTTAACAAGGTTGTGTTTGCAGTTGTTTTGCTATTTTCTCCGCTGTTGTCGGGGCTGGGAGCTTTGTGCGTGGGCGGCAAGCTCTGCTGAGAGATGCACATTAAGGGTGGGGGGGACCCCTTTCAGGGCCCATATCTCAGCCCCCCATGACCCAATCTTTACAAAACTTGGGGAGTCTTTCAATAAACGTCCTTTGAAGCTCTGCCAAAAGTTTGGGACCTCTAAGCCCAAAAATGCCCCCCCAGAGCTGCGGAAAGGCGCGGTTGTGTTTTTAATGGCTTTATTCGGCCGAACTTGTTTCCGAACTTTGAATTCCCGCCGAATTGAACGGATCCGAAGTGGGGGAGTTCGGACTTCGGCACGTACCGAACCCACAAGGGCCAAATTCAGCCGAATCCGAACTGTACCGAGTTTTTTTTTTGACAGCCCTAATCATGAGTTCTGTTATCAATAGTCCACCTTTCTTTCTTCCTTGCTGCTCCCATCTTTAAAATTCTCTGACAAAACACCTCCTTGGTAGTAGCTCGATCCCCTCCTTCCATTTTCTCTTCAAAAACCATCTCTCCCACAAAACCTTTGGCTTAACCCCCTTCATTCTCACCACCCTCCTGAAATTAGGGTCGAATGGAAAAGGATGTGTTTCATGGGAAACATCAACCTGCCTCTGCAACCTTCTCCCCAGCCATGTTTGTGTGAAGGGTTCTGCAAAACAGGGGGGAAATGTAGCCTATTTAGAGTGAGGAGAGAGTGTTGTTCTCTCTCTGATTTGGCTTCACAACATCATAAAGGCACCAAATCCAATTGGCTACATGCTGTTGTCCAGAAGTAATGCTTCCTGTCCTCATGCTGATTTGGCTTTGTGATGTTGCCACATGATCAAATCATCATCACATTGCAAACCTCCCCTATTCACCCTAATACCTCAGCACTGGTTACACTACATAAATTCGCATAGCCTGTTCTCTTGTTTCCATCCACTCCATCTTTCTCTTTCTGTTTTCTTGCCTTTGTCAAAATCTAGATTATAAACTCTATGAGGCAGAGACAATTTTGGGGGGATTTTGTAACTCTGTGCATTGTCAGCTCTATATCAACAATGATGAAGGTGGCAATATACCGCATATACTCGCGTATAAGCCGAGTTTTTCAGCCAAAAAAAAGGACTGAAAAAGCTGAACTCGGCTTATACGCGGGTCAATACGGTAGAGGGGGGAGGGGGGAGGGTGTGAGGGTTCCCAACCTCCCTGTGCAAACTCCATAAAATCACTTGCTCAGACGGTCATGCAGAAACAAGAAACTTTATTGGAAGCTTCAGAGAAGTACAGGCCTTACACTGGTAAAGTTGCAAGTGAATCCAGATTCACAAAGACAGAATTATAACCCCTACAGGGAAGCAGATGTCAAACGTGTATTATGGGAATCTACGACAGTACAGTTTTTCCCCGACTTGGGGGCAAATCCGTGATAAAATCCATGGCGATCACTTCCCAGGGCATGGTCGGGGTCTCCAGAGGCTTTAAGAGTCCGGGAGGCTTTCCCATCCGTATTTTGGCCGTGGCGCAAACAGGGCAGCTGCGCACGTACAACTCAACATCGGCTCTCATACCTGGGGGGTCCCATTCCATTACCGCCCGAACTTTCTCGGGATCCATCTCTAAGCCTTGATGGGAAATTACATACCCCAGGAAGGTGATGGACGGTTGATGGAAATCACATTTAGAAACCTTAGCAAACAGTTTGTGCTCGCGCAGCCGCTGCAGCACCTCGCGTATCAGTTGTACGTGCTCCTCCATGGTTTTCGTATAAATGAGGATGTCGTCCAAGAAAACCACCACCCCGCGGAACAACAAATCATGAAGCACTTCATTAATTAATTGCATGAACACACTCGGAGCCCCCGAAAGTCCGAACGGCATCACTAAGTACTCAAACATTCCAAAACAACTGGAGAAGGCAGTCTTTGGTTCGTCCCCTTCTCGTATGCGGACTCGGTGGTAAGCCTCCACCAAATCCAGTTTGGTGAAGATTCGGCCCTCTTTCAATTGTGCGAGAAGGTCTGGAATGAGAGGGAGGGGGTATGCATTAGACTGAATGACAGCATTCAGTCTACCGAAATCAATACACAGTCTTAAGTCTCCCGTCTTTTTCTTGACAAAGAAGGCGGGAGCTGAGTATGGAGCCTTAGACGGGCGGATAAAGCCCTGTGCCAAATTGGTGTCCAAATAGTCTCGCAACACCGCCTTTTCATTAGGACTCATGGGGTAGACCTTCCCCTTGGACAATTTGCCGTCCCCCACTATCTCGATAGCACAGTCCGTTTCCCGGTGGGGGGTAGTTCGTCGCATTCCCGCACGTCAAACACATCGGCAAACTGGGAATACTCTTTGGGAAGCTCGGGCAGTGGAAGCCCGATAGAAGGGGCCCCTACGAGGGTGGCTGCAGGAGTGTGCAGTACTCGGTCTTTATCATGAAGTTCACATGGGTTGCGGGGAAAGGTGAGCATCCGCTCAACCCAATCTATGGAGGGATTGTGCCCCAGCAACCAATTCATCTCTAACACAACGTGTGTGGTGATGGGGACAATGGTAAAATAAAGCCGTTCCCAATGCTCCCCTATAGCCATGACGACCGCGGCAGTGCGGTGAGTTACAGGTCCTTTTTTAAAGTCACTGCCATCCATCTGGGAAAAACGGATGGGTTCAGGCAGCCGCTTTCGCTTTACGCGTAATTGCCGGGCAGTCTCTTCGCTTATCAGGGTGCGGGCACAACCCGAGTCAACTAGGGCCGTAAATTCTAATGTGGGCCCCCCTTTGGGCAGCGAGAGATTGACTTTTACATACACATTGTCTTCTTGAGCGCTTACCATCAATGGAGCTCCTTGCACAATGTTCGGGCCGGTCTGCTGAGGAGCCCCCTTTACAGCAGACCGACGGCGTTTTTTGCTGGCAGTTCCCAGTCTTCCTCCTCACTGGAGGAAGCAGCTGCGGTATTTGTAATCCATGACTCCGATGAGTCAAAGGCTTCATTTGTAATCCGTGGCCCCGATGGGCCGGGAGAGCCCGAGGCTTCGACCTCGGCGCGTGCGTGCAAGGCCGAGGGTGTGCTCCATCGGCTTGGTGCGCCGCTCCGGCGGCGAGGTTGCCCCTCGGGAGGGGGCTTCTCAGGTTCGGCCGTTGCCGGACAAGACGGTCCCGGACGTCCGGGTCATGAAGGGCATTGAGAAGCAAAATGTCCTTTCCCCCCGCAAACGAGACAGACCCCGCTCTCAAAGCGTTTACGGCGTTCGGTCGCGGAGGGTCCTCCCCCCGAGGGGGGACGAGAGTCCTTCGGACCGCCGGGCCTGTCTCCACGGGTCTTGGTCTCCCGTCCGGTGCGTTGTCGGGACAGGAGCAACAGTTGCTTTCGGTTTTCGATGTCCGCGGCGTGACGGACCCACCCTTCCACATCAGGAGGGTTACCTTGCATGAAAGCCCAGTGTTGCAATTCCGGGTTCAAACCTTCGCGGAAACACTGCACCCTGGTAGCTTCACTCCAATCCAAAATTCGACTCGAGAGCGACTGAAATTCGCTTGCATACTGCGTGACAGATTTAGTCCCTTGGCGCAGTTGTTGTAAGGCAGTTTTTGCTCGCTCACCCAAATGCGGGTCCTCGAAGCGGTGTTGAAGGGCGACCATGAAGTCATCGAGACTTCGCAAGACCGGGGAGCGGAGCTCATACTGCTGTACCATCCAGGCGGCCGCCTCACCTTGTAGGAGGGACGCCACGTATTGGACCCGGGAGTCTTCCGAGGTAAACGTCCGGGCCTGTTCACGCATAAAAATGTCCACTTGCACCATAAAAAACGTCAGCTGGTCACTCGACCCGTCATACGTGATTTTCAAATCTCGGCGGGCCGGTGGAGCAGGACGGATGGGAGGTGTGGGGACCACGGGTGGCTGTTGTCCTCCGTCCGGCGGAGCCACGGGTGGAGTCTGAACCCTCAGTTCGTCCATGGCTTGGGCCATGTCCAGCATCACTGCGTGCATGGTATCCCTCCGGTCCAGTAAATCCTGGCGCTCTGTCTGCCAGCGCTGCCGCTCCTCATCCATCTGGTGAAGTAGCAGGGCTTCCTTTCGGGCGGGATCGTCCTCGAACCCCAACCCGTGAACCACAGTCCGTCTTGACTGCGCGTCGCTCTTCGGGAGCGACCAATGCCGAGGAGATTCCAGCCAGCTCTCCAAGCGAGTTTGCTTGGACTTGGCACCCAAACCTGACCCTGAGTCAGTTCCACTGGGCGTCTTCCCAGTCGACTTCCCTTCCGAAGGGGGTAGGTCAGGCTTTTTGGGTACAGCATTGTCCTTCTTGTCGCTGTCGTCCGGCTTGCCATTGTCATCCCCGTTGCCTGCCATAGCTGTCCAGGAACGGTACAGGAGCAGGTCAACGAGGCAGTAGACTTGCAACTTAATGTGAGGGTTCCCAACCTCCCTGTGCAAACTCCATAAAATCACTTGCTCAGACGGTCATGCAGAAACAAGAAACTTTATTGGAAGCTTCAGAGAAGTACAGGCCTTACACTGGTAAAGTTGCAAGTGAATCCAGATTCACAAAGACAGAATTATAACCCCTACAGGGAAGCAGATGTCAAACGTGTATTATGGGAATCTACGAGATAATTGGGCATGGTACAAAACATCAAAGAACTCAGAGCTTGTTAGTACTATCTACCCACCAAGGTCACAGTGGTGGAAGGGAGTCAGTGAGAGCAAGGGAGGGACGTGGGAAGAGGGAGGAGACATTCCAACCTGGGGCCCGTCAGATGCTGCGCCTGAACCAAGGAAAGTCAAGAGACCTGGACTGCTTTTACGAGTCCGGGGGGGGGGAAGCATACAAGGCAAAGGCCTACCCAAGGCCAGGCATACAGACCCTCACAGAGGGGGGAGGAGGGAGGGGGGAACTTACCTCCATCACCGCCGCCGCTGGGCCAGGCGCCTTCCTCTGGCCGGGAGGGGCCTGCCTGCACAGGCAGGAGGCCCCCGCCGGACGCGGCGCCGCCGGCCGCGCACCTGGCCGCCTCCCTCTGGCCGGGAGGGGCCTGCCTGCGCAGGCAGGAGGCCCCCGCCGGCCGCACCCTTGCCGGCCGCGCGCCTGGCCGCCTCCCTCTGGCCGGGAGGAGCCTTGCAAAGGCCCCCGCCGGCCGCGGCGCCACCGGCCGTGCGCCTGGCCGCCTCCCTCTGGCCGGGAGGGGCCTTGCGAAGGCCCCCGCCGGCCGCAGTGCCGCCGGCCGCGTGCCTGGCCGCCTCCCTCTGGCCGGGAGGGGCCTTGCGAAGGCCCCCAACGGCCGCGGCACCACTGTCCGCGCGCCTGGCCACCTTCCTCTGGCCGCGCCGCCGCCGACCATGCGCCTGGGCGCCTTCCTCCGGCCGGCAGGGGCCTCCTGCCAGCCCAGGAAGGCCGCACCGCTGCCGCCACTGCCGATTCGCCGCCTCTTCAGGTAAGTAGGGGGTTCAGGGGCTCTTCCCCCTCCCCCCCTTGGATGGCACTGGGGTCGGGGTGGGTTGGGGTGGGTTGGGAGGGCCCGGAGGCCGGCGGGAGGGCGACCTGGGGCAGGGGCCCTGCGCTCTAAAATGGCGGCCGCCATTTTAGAGCGCAGCATTGCCGGTAAAGGGAATTTCTTATTGACCCTCGGCTTATACGCGGGTCAATAAGAAATTCCCTTTTCTGGCCTCAAATTTGGGGGGTCGGCTTATACTCGGGTCGGCTTATACCCGAGTATATACGGTAATATATCATGACGAGAGGTGCCTCCATCCACATCCACTGTTCCTAAATGTATTTCGTGCATATAAATCCCATTGATGTCACTAGTACTTACTTTCCAGTAGCTTCTGGGGCAAACTATTTTACAACGGCATAAGCCGCCTCTAGATTTGTCACATACCAGTCTACAACAAACAATCGCATCGTTTGTTGCAATACACTACAGTCATAAAAATAACATTTACTGAATGACAAGGGATGTCTCCATCCACATCTGCTGTTCCTAACGCTGCAATCCTGAGGGGGGAGTGAATCTCCATAGGAGCTGGTGTGACCCCCATGCCAGTGTAGGTGTCACTTTATCACGGGATAAAGTAGCAAACATACCCGCATGGGAGAAAACACATCAGCTTCTGGGAGCGATGGAGCTCCGCCGGCCCCTGCCACCAGCGCAGCCAGTCTGGGAACTAAATCCCAGAAGAGAATGGCTGCACTGGCATGGGGGAGGTGTTCCCAGGGCATTCCCAGAGGGTGGAGCTGCCTTTGGGCAGCTTCCTAACCCCGTTCACCCCAGGAACACCCCCTTTAGCGGTGGCGGGGTTGCGCCATCATTTTGGTGGCGCCGCCTGGCTGTTTTCAATGTGGAATTTCCCTCTATTTTCCCTTTTTAAATTTTTCAATACCCCCCCCTTTTTTCCCCCCGCAGTGGCTGGGAAGCCTCAGAGGAAGAGGCATGGCTCCGCCACTCCGGGCCATCACAGATCTACCCCCCTTTAGAAATGGGCTGCACGTGTATTTCTTGCATATAATACCCATTGATTTCACTAGTGCTTGCTTTCCAGTAGTATCTGGGGCAAACTAGTTTACAACGGCATGAGCCACCTCTAGATGTGTCACTTACCAGTCTACAACAAACAGTCGCATAATTTGTTGCAATACATTGCAGACACAAGAATAAAATTTACCGAATGATTCACAGGTGTTCAAAACAAAAGACAGGAAGGACATTTCAAACAAACGTCTTCGTATTTCACACTGTGCCTTCTTCTCTCTCTTGCTGTTTTCACACATGTAACAAAAAAGCAATGTGACGGTGTGAAATGTTGTATCCTGCTTTGCTTTGTACCGCTTCTTGCCATTCCTCCTGAGCAGATTCTTGTTTGCCTCCTTCCAAATGAGCTCCACGGGCTGCAAACAGCCTGCTCTGGGACGTCCCTCTGCCTTTTCTCTCTTGCTGAGCAATGCTCATTCAGCATGTGCTCAGTTAATGCCGTCATGATTATCTTACCTCCCCAACATCTGTGTCATAAAAATAATATCTCGGCGCTATTGGTATGGAGGGAATATATGTACTCATAAAACGTACAGCGCGCAGAAGGCATGCTCCTTCCAGCAGGGACCCTCCAAACTCCTACTGCAGTGGCATGAGTGCATAGATGCTCCTACCAGCACAACAGAGTTTTCTCCACATGCTACAAATGAGAAACATGCTGACCCTGCAGATGAGAAAGTTATAATAAAGAGGATCTAGCTAGAGGTGTGCCCACTACTTTTCTGACATATTCTCCCACATAGCCAATTATTCTATGTGAAATGCACCATATGTTGTCCCCAAGGTTATTTAGTAAATAGGGATCCAAAGGGATTATTTTTATAGCACTTTTCAGGATGGCTGAGAGCCAGCATGGTGTAATGGTTAAGAGTGGTGGTTTGGAGCGGCGGACTCTGATCTAGAGAACCAGTAGAGGCTAATCTGGTGAACTGGATTTGTTTCCCCAGTCCTATGAAGCCAGTTCTATGAAGCCATGAAGCCAGCTGGGCAACCTTGGAAGCTAGTCACAGCTCTCTTAGAGCTCTCTCTGCCCCACCTACCTCACAGGGTGTCTGTTGTGCGGAGGGGAAGGGAAGGTGATTGTAAGCCGGTTTGATTCTCCCTAAAGTGGCAGAGAAAGTCAGCATATAAAAACCTACTCTTCTTCTTCTTCTTCTCCTCCTTCTTCTCCTTCTCCTTCTCTTCCTCCTCCTTGCCACACTGCCCTGGCCTGTGTAGACTAATTGGAGAAGCGGATAGCAGACAGAAGGGTCTATATAAGAATTATACCAAACCTTATGACTATGTTAGGCTGAAGAGATGACAACTCAGGATGTTTAGGAATTCTCCCCATCCAAATCTCTTTCCAGATTTTGGCGTTCTGAATTGTTTTACAGAATCACATTAATGGGTTATCATTCTAGGCACCTAGAAGGTTGAGCTGCAATAATTACAAATAATATTACAAATATTTATTTATTATTAAGTGCAGTTGTGCTTTCAAAGAGTTAAAAACATAAAACCTCAAAAGGTAAGTTTCAGATATATGAGGAATCCCATGAAACAGCTAAATTGGTGGCACAATACAAACCACCAAGACCATATGCGTTTCGGCCCATTGGGCCTTCTTCAGTCACAATGTATATAAACACATCTACAAGCAATAAATAACATAACCTTTGTAAACGTCAATGCAGGTTGCATGTGAAACAGTTTTCCTGCCAGGGCAGAGGAAAAACTGTAGGGGCGCATATAGATAATAAAAAGCATTGGGGAGAGAATCACTCCTTGCGGAATTCCACATACCAGAAGGTAATGTGTTGAGGTCATGGTAAAGGCCGTCCATAGAACAATAAAAAAGAGAGAGGGTATCTGCTCACCCCCAGGAATTGCCTGCTCAAGGCCACATAATGAACTCCGTGCTCAAGCAGAGAAGAAGAAGAAGAAGAAGAAGTTGGTTTTTATATGTTGTCTTAATCAAATCGGCTTACAATCACCTTCCCTTCCCCTCCCCACAACAGACACCTTGTGAGGTAGGTGGGGCTGAGAGTGGGTGACTAGCCCAAGGTCACCCAGCTGGCTTCATGTGTAGGAGTGGAAACAAATCCAGTTTACCAGATTAGCATCCACCACTCATGTGGAGGAGTGGGGAATCAAACCCGGATCTCCAGATCAGAGTCCACCGCTCTTAACCACTACACCAAGCTAGCTCTCTGCATTCTCTGCATCTCTCCATGAAGGGCCCATTTGCAAAATGAAACATCAGCACAGCACATAGCCGGTAAGTGCCAGTTCCAGAGCTGTGTGGAGCCCTGGGCAATGTGCCTTCCAGCTTCCCTGCAAGCACACTGTCTCTCGGTCATCATGCACATGTACATGAATGCTGCCTTCTGGATAAAGGAGCGGAGAGTGCTTTTTTCTCACCCCATTAAACCCTATTTGGCAAGGCTGAATGGGAGCCCTTGAGCCTTCAAGGAGTGCGAAACAGTTCAGCTCCACCTTTTCTTCCGGTTGCTATGCCCATCAAAAATCGGAACAACCCGAGAGAACCTTGCAGCACCACAGGGGATTCTTGGACAACTTCCCATTCTTGGCAGAAGCAGATGGTCCAAGCTTCTTTCCCCTGCAATGAGTTCTCTGCTGGATCATTGGCCTCAGCGGTCGTTTGTGCATGGGAGTTTTACCTGAGGTTCATTGCTGGCTGGGCCTACACTTTCCTGTGGTGAATCTCTGCACCAGCAGTCTCCAAGCTTGAATCAAGTCCCCGCCCCTTTAAATACTGCTTTGTAAGTGGCTTACTTTGTAGAGCTTACTATGAGAAAAAATTTCACCCCCCCAAACCCAATTGCTGCATAAAAAAGTATTTTAAGAACTGTGAGAAAAAAAATTCCACCCCCAAAACCCAATTGCTGCATAAAAAAGTATTTTAAGAACTGTGAGAAAAAATGCCACCCCCAAAACCTAATTGCTGCATAAAAAAGCATTTTAAGAACCAAAAAAAAAAAAAAAGAGCAATCTGAAAGGCAGGGAGAGAAATCCAAGCCTCGATTTTAAAAAGCCTTTCTTCTGTTCAGAAAGAGCACTGGGGAAGCAGGAAACATTTGAATCCCCTCCTCTTTACACGCTGCTTTGTAATTGGCTGTGAGGGAAACCAAGCTTGTGTGTCCCGCACTTTGCCTTATGCATGGAAATTTCACCTGGGCTGAGCTCTAGGGAGATGGAAGAATCAGGTTAACAGAGGAACAGGAAGTTCTGGGATTTGTGAGGACTGGCAGCAAGATCATCTCCAATGGATGGAAAACTCATGCATAACTCCAAGGCACAACCGAGACAGACTGGGGACAAACATGAGTGAAAGTACCCATGCATAAATGACCAGCAGCTGCCTTAGGAGACCAATCCTGGAGTCAGTAACAGGCAAATTTCAGGCTGCCATGATTCACTGGCCTGAAATAGATCAAATCTGCAATGGTGACTATTACCAGCTACTTCAGAGCCAGGATTTTTTTCTGGAGTTGCTCTTGCAGGGCCTATTCCGAAAAACCAAGCGACAGCCTTGGAAAGCATTTTAAACGATGGTGGCTTTATCAGACGCTGGTCTGTACATTTGAAAGGCCTCTTGCCTTTGTGTGCCCTTCAAGGCAAGCTCCCAAAGTATGTCAAAGATAAAAGGGACCACTTTTTTGCAGCTCATCTGGTGTGATCCATTTATCAAAGCTTCCTTTGTTTCTGATCGTGCCGTGCACCATTATGGACAATGATGGTGACTTTGGGAAATTGTCTGGCTTTTTGTTCGGAGGAGGGGACAACCAGTAACTGGGCTTTTCAGATGGAAGCCTGAAAGTGTGGTGTAGTGGTTAAGAGCGGCGGACTCTAATATGGAGATCTGGGCTCGATTCCCCACCCCTCCACATGAAACCTACTGGGTGACTTGGTTCTAGTCACAGTTCTCTCAGACCTCTCTTAGCCCCACCTACCTCACAAGGTGCCCGTTGTGGGGAGAGGAAGGGAAAGCAATTACAAGCTGCTTTGAGACTCTTTAAGGTAGAGAAAAGCGGGGTATAAAAACCAACTCTTCTTCCTTCTTCAAAGAGATCAGTGATTTTGCAAAAAAAACCCACCTTGCTCACAAGAACATAAAATTACATGGGGGAATGTACTCTGTTTGCTTGTGCAATGTGTAATGAGTGAGCTCAAGGCTCAGCAACCTATTATGGTTGTGTCCATGTGAATTTTAAACAACTCCCCCCCCCTTTGCACATTTAACTAATCCTGGATATCAAAGCGGAAAAAGGCAAGGCGAGGGTGGGGGAGGGAAACCACAACATTTTCATCCCTTGTCATTTTCCCATTCAAAAAAAAAAAACGATAGCCTCACTGGAGAAATCTTAAAGGCACTCATACTTTTCCCCAGGTGAGGGGTAAAAACAGCTGGGGTGTGTGTGTGTTTTGACCTCAAGGAAACAACATGGGAGTAAAGGGTTAAACTTTCCCTTCCCCCCCTCCCCCCCTTCTTGTGTAGTAAAGCAATCCTGGAAGCTGCATTTGCACATGGGGGGAAATCGTACAATATGAACACAGAAGGAGCCGCAACACGTGGTGGAGCCACAGGTATTAAACTCTAATTTGTCAAAGATTGACACCAGTTGAACTTCATTTCCTAAAAAAAGAAGTCTGTCTCGTAAAACTAACTAGTCTTCTTTTTTTTATTTTTAGAGCTGCTGTTACCGACGTGTCAACATTTCCCCACTTTGTGCACTGTAGACGCTACTAAACTGAATTTGCCAGTCAATGCGTCCCATTTTGAGCTGGACTATTCACATGGGTCTGTAAAAAAACGTTTTCTACATATAAAGTGTAGCATCGAGCAACTGGAAGACATCCCAGTATTTCTGCAGTCCATCTGTTCTTGCCAGGCCTTCTGAGTGGGCATGGTTTAGAAACTCTCTCTCCCCCCCCCCATGGTTTTCAGTTTGCTAAGGGTATTTCCAGGCTTCTGGCATTAGATGACCCTTTCATAACTCATGCAGCAAGCTCTAAAAACAAAGAAGTGCCTACCAGGCGTGAATTTTATAAAAGTGTAAAGAGAAAATCTGAAGTGCTTTAATATCATCATGTTTATTATTCATGAAGGGCCTCCACAGCTAGGTGCTGTACAATAATGTTAGGAAAAAGAATGATCTAAAGCTGTAGGGGAGGGTTCTTGAAAGGTGAAGAAAAACTCTTACGCATAGGGTTGCCAATCTCCAGGTGGTTGGAGAAACCCAATACAGCACTATAACAAATGTCAATGCAAAGGATTAGTGAATTTAATAAAAGTGAACCAGTGAAAATTATATACAGAATATATACAAATGGTACAAAGAGAGGTACAACGAGATACAAAATTTACAAAATGCAATCCGGCAATAATTGACCCAAGCAAGGATATATCAAATCTCAATCCAACAGGTAAGTCGATTTATGTCGACACGTCCTGACATCTTTCCTTTCGTGGCTTTGATCCAATTGCCTTATATCCAGCTGTTTGGAACTTCAAACCCAAAACTTTGAAACTGCTAAAGACTTTATATCAAAAATACCTCAATGGATTATAAATCAATTTACCTGTTGGATTGAGATTTGATATATCCTTGCTTGGGATAGGCTCGCTTTCCCCGCCACCCCCCCTCTCCCGGGCACAGTCAGGCTGCCCATTGGTTTGCATGGCAGTAGACCTGGCCTCCTGACTGAGACAGGAGGCCAGGTCTACTGCCATGCAAACCAATGGTTAGACCTGGCCTCCCTGGGGCATTCACTCCATAAGACAAGTTTTTAGAGGAGGAAAACAAGATTTTTTCTTGTTTTCCTCCTCTAAAAACTAGGTGCGTGTTATGGTCAGGTGCGTGTTATGGAGCAAAAATTACGGTAATTTCTAATCGGTTCAGAGCTTGTTGGATTAGTTGAATGGAAATCTAAGAGGGGGGATTTTGTTCATGTTATTCTGCTTCAACAAAGACAAGCAGGAATCTTTTAACACTTTAAAGACAGCAATTTTTTCTGCTTAAGATTTTGCGGACTGCAGTTCATTTCCTCAGATACATGAAGGCCGTCTCACCTGACATGAGTCTACCTGGACTATGAGGTAAACCTCTAACAATCTAGGGGATGGATATTGTTTGGGGGCATGGGAAACAGCAATTTTGATGTTGTTGTTGTTGCTAATCCGATAGTATGCTGGCATACTGATAAACCTTAAAAAAAAGAAGGATGAAAAATAGCAGATGGGTAGTCACTCGACATTTGGGTCAACCTCCAATCAGGCTCAATCAATCACAAAGCGGTGACGAAAATGATAGGGAAACACCTGGCCACTCCCCGAGTATCCCACTGTATAGGCTGGGCAAAATGCACCATGCTTTCTACCCTGATCAGTTGCAGGTAGGGTTGCCAGGTCCTTCTTCGCCACCGGCAGGAGGTTTGGGGGCGGAGCCTAAGGAGGGTGGGTTTGGAGAGGGGAGGGGCTTCCATACCATAGTGTCCAATTGCCAAAGCGGCCATTTTCTCCAGGTGAACTGATCTCTATCGGCTGGAGATCAGTTGTAATAGCAGGAGATCTCCAGCTACTACCTGGAGGTCGGCAACACTAGTTGCGGGAAGGCTGTGGGAGTGCGGTCGCCATGCATTCAATTTTCTGAACTCGGGATAAAAAAGAGTGAGACGATGGAGGAACAATCCAAGGACATTCTAGCCTTGCATTATCAGCCATAATCTACCTTTCCCCTCTGAGCCTGAATGACATGATCTGAGCCTACACTAGACTAGACTAGCAGTTAGTCTGGAAGCCATGTGAGAGGGATCTTTTGTCCTCCACCATTCCTCGCTGTGGAAGTCGCTTTGGCCTGAAGTTCCTCCTGCTTTGGGACCCTCAGAGATAGCTTCAGGCCTACTTATTTCATGAGGCCAGGATGACTGACTGACCTGTATTACTGCTGAACTTTTATCTGCTGCTTTTATTACCGTCTTTATCTAATTTTTAGGAGCCCCGTGGTGCAGAGTGGTAAGCTGCAGTACTGCAGCCAAAAGCTCTGCTCATGACCTGAGTTTGATCCCGACGGAAGTCGGTTTCAGGTAGCCTTCCGAGGTCAGTGAAATGAGGACCCAGCTTGCTGGGGGTAAAGGGAAGATGACTGGGGAAGGCACTGGCAAACCACCCTGTAAACAAAGTCTGCCTAGTAAATGTCGGGATGTGACGTCACCCCATGGGTCAGGAATGACCCGGTGCTTGCACAGGGGACCTTTACCTTTTACCTTTTTAATCTAATTTTATGATTATTGCCTGCATTCCATATGATATCTTGAGTTGATTAATATTGCTGGTTTTATTTTATAATATATTGTGCCATTATTTAGGGTTGCCAGCCCCAGGTTGAGAAATTCCTGGAGATTTTGGGGTGGAGTCTGGGGAGGGCAGAGTTTGGGGAGGGAAGGGGCCTCAGCCAGATATAATGATATCGAGTCCACCCTGCAAACCAGCCATTTTCTCCAGAGGGACTGTGTTGCCAGGTCCCCCTTTGTCAACTGCTTGAGGGTTTTGGGGTGCAGCCTGAGGAGGGCAAGGTTTGGGAGGGACTTCCATGCCATAGAGTCCAATTGCCAAAGCAGCCATTTCCTCCAGGTGAACTGATCTCTATCGGCTGGAGATCAGTTGTAATAGCAGGAGAGGTGACGGACCTCAGTATAAAGCCATAGTAAGGTGGCCAACTTCCAGGCAGGGGCTGTAGATCTCCTGGAATTACAGATGATCTCCAGACTACACAAATCACTTTTTATTGTTTATTTATTTAAAATATTTATTCCACTTCTGGATAAAATGTCTGCTTTGGAAGGTGGACTTCATGGCTTTATATTCTAACGAGGTCCCTCCCCTCCCTAAACCCCACTCACCAAGACTCCATCCTCAAATCTCCAAGTATTTCTGAACCTGGAGTTGGCAACCCTATGCCATACAGTCCACCCTCCAAAGTAGCCTTTTCCTCCAGGGCAACTAATCTCTGTCATCTGGAGATCAGTTGAAATTCCGGTATGTCTCCAGGTCCAACCTGGAAGTTGGCAACTCTAGATTGTGCTCTTTTGGGGGTATAGTATGAACCTAAAAGCAGAGTATGCCAGGCTCTGACTCTAAAATAAAACATTTCATTATATAGTATATTGTTTGGGTACAAGACAATCCATCGCTTATGGGCCAGATATATATAGGTTTTTTAAATCACCCAAGTCATATCATGTTTTGCAACAATTCTCGAGCTACAGAACATCATCAGCAGTCTGTTATGGGAGATTAAAATGGGCAACACTAATGTGAATCCATAAAATATGACTTCCTTTCGAATGGTACTGACATTATACTTAAATTCTCTTGCTTGTTCTAGCGGCGCATTCTCTAGTGCCTAAGCAACAAATAGGTCTGAAAACCATAATAGAGCATTAAGTAAAAGATGTAAATTCTTTAATAAAATGGCACTGTTTGGGGTGCTTTGGAAGAAGATTGTTTTCGTGAATATTTTATATTATAGGGGCAACATATTGGCTGACCATTTCAGAAAAAAGGTACTTCTCCCCCCTGGGAACGGAAATGTCATCGTTAACATTTAAGAAAACAGCAAGTACAAAAAGCGTTTGTACCATATGGGGGGGGGGGAATCAGCTTTTTCTCAGGATACATTAGCATGCCATTTGTGGAGCAAAATTACCTTATGACCTTTCCAAAATGTAAGCATTTGCAAACATATTTATTTAAATCAAGGAGTGGTTTCTATTCCAGTCTCCATCACTGGTCCTACCGCCTCTTCTTTTTTATTGCTTGTGAAACTGATCCACAAAATGGCAGAAAGCCTCTATGGCCAAATGTCTGTCACCAGAACATAAAAAGACATAAGGTGGTGTTGTGTTCTTCCACTGTTTTTGAGGGCCTCCTAGCAAGTCCTTTGGAAGGAATGAATAACAAAGGTTATGGATTCTAAAACAATTCCTTTAAATATAAGGGTCCCCAAACCCAACAATGAATCTGGATTTTTGTGAATTAATAAAACAAAAGTTTGGTTCATCTATGAAATTTATTATCTTGCCTTTTATCGTACATTTTCTATTTATTGTATAAAGGCCATTCACAACCTAAGAGTTCAGCCTAAGGTAAGGTTGCCAGGCTGAGCCTGGTAACTATTGGAGGCATTGGGAGTGGGACATAGCGGAGTGTCACATTGTTGATGTTACTATGTCACTTCTGGGTTTCCCCCAGAAGTATGGTAACTCTAGGAATCAACAGAAACTCTGTGGTATAAAGAGAAGTGTCATTGCCATTTTGTTTGCTTTTTAAATAGTGGGAGACCTGGCAGCCCAGCCTGAGGAAAACAGCTACCAGTCCATATTAGATGAAATGTGAACAAAGTTAATAATAATAATAATAATAATAATAATAATAATAATAATAAGAAGAAGAAGAAGAAGAAGAAGAAGAAGAGTTGGTTTTTATACCCTGCTTTTCTCTAACTTTAAGGAGTCCCGAAGTGGCTCACTTCCCTTCCCCTCCCCATTAGAGGAGGAGGAGGAGAAGTAAGAGGAGGAGTTGGTTTTTATATGCCAAATTTCTCTACCACTTAAGAGAGAATCAAACCAGCTTACAATCACCCTCCCTTCCCCTCCCCACAACAGACACCCTGTGAGGTAGATGGGGCTGAGAGAGCTCTAAGAGAGCTGTGACTAGCCCAAGGCCACCCAGCTGGCGTCATGTGTAGGAGTGGGGAAACCAACCCAGTTCACCAGATTAGCATCCACCACTCATGTGGAGGAGTGGGGAATCAAACCCGGTCCTCCAGATTAAACTCCGCTGCTCCAAACCACCGCTCTTAACCACTACACCAAATTGGCTCACCTTGTGAGGTAGGTGGGACTGAGAGAGTTCTGAAGGAACTGTGACTGGCCCTAGGTCACCCAGTAGGCTTCATGTGGAAGAGTGGGGAATCAAACCCGGTTCTCCAGAGTAGAGTCCGCCGCTTGACCACTACACCCTAGGGCAGCTTCCATTCCACATCTCAATGATCACGTTGATGCCCTCTAAACTTTCATTTTGGCATGCCAGAGAAGACAACTCACAATTGGCAAAAGCCAGGGAACAGACATCTTTGGAATTAAGTATATACTATACCCTTTGTTTGTTCACATGTGGCTTAAATAATAGTACGAAAAATGTTCACCACATATAAATGAAGTTCCTGCCCAGATTATAGCAATCCTTTCCAAGCATAGCATTTCACTCTTTCTTCCGTGGGTTGTTTCTGAATGTTTCCCTGGTAGGAATTCTCTCAAATCTGTACCATCCCAATCCATGTTGTCCATACCATGGAAGAGAATGGCAATTCTGTTGCCCATTTTTCTATTGGTTTTTTTTTTTTTTTTTGTATTTTTTTCCTGGATCTGAGGATACGGTAAAAATTGGATATATATTATCATGATGTAATTGCAGATTACAACAAGCATTGAATGCATAAAAAACTCATATATTTTTTAACTGTCTGACAATGCCGTTCACAGTTTGTGAACAAACTGTCATCTGAATGGAAGGGTGGCCAGGCATCCATTATCCAAATGCACATGGTGTGCGTATCTACACAAATGAACCCCACAGGAGTTCACAGTGGATCACTGGAAGACTGGAATGAAACATTTGATGCAGCAAAACCACAGAACAAGCACGGAACAGAATGAGTAGCATTTGTCCAACCCTATTATAAACATGAGCATGAGCAAGTGGTGTGTTGATCAACCTAAAAGAAAACATCTCCACAGACGGTATTTTTTCACTACCAAAACATGTCCTCTGTCAGTCCAAAATGCGTGTATCCATTATGTCTAGCTTTTTTTGCAAAATAATAATGGTGGTGGTTGTCTTAAAAGTAGAACTAGTTGCATTTAAACACCACATCTTCATTCACCATGTTTGCACTGCACAGGAGCCAGCATGGTATAGTGGTTAAGAGAGGTGGTTAGGAGTGGTGGACTGGACTCTAATCTGGAGAACCGGGTTTGATTCTCCACTCTTCCACATGAGCGCCAGGTGCTAATCTGGTGAACTGGGTTGGTTTCCCCACTCCTACACATGCAGCCAGCTGGGTGACCTTGGGCTAGTCACAGTTCACTTAGAGCTCTCTCAGCCCCACCTACCTCACAGGGTGTCTGTTGTGGGGAGGGGAAGGGAAGGTGATTGTAAGCCGGTTTGATTCTCCCTTAAGTGGTAGAGAAAGTCGGCATATGAAAACCAACTCTTCTTCTTCTTCTTCCTTAATGAAATGCACACAGCACTGAATTAACCATCAGGAAATGATGGGCGTGTGAACAGGGCTGGAGAATGTTGGCACCAGGACACATTTCAATGTCACCTGGCCAGTTTTGTTTGCTCTATGTGACAAGAAAGCTCTCCAAAAAGTGTATTTTGACCATGTGTAAAAGACACAGACACAATTTCTAGAGGAGGAAGCGATTTCCTTGCTTGTCTGCTGTCCGACAATAAGTGTCAAGGGAAGAGTGTCTGTCAGGAAACCTATCATGTCATGTCTCTTCTTTTTGTGGACTGAAAGGGCTTCTTCCATTCTCAAACAACCATCGTACCATGAAAAAAAAAATGAATATTACACCTTAATGCTGCTAGTTTTCCTTTTCCCTAAATCACAGCATATCCTTGTAACAACAGCTTTGTGGGTTAAAGAAATGACACAGCTTTGTTTTTCTTCTATGGAAGACACTGTCAGTGTGATGTGGGGGTAAGAGCACTGGGCTAGAACTGGGGAGACCTGGGATCAAATCCTCACTCCACCATGAAGGTTACTTGATGGACTTAGGCTGGTCTTCTCAGACTAACTTGCTTCACAGAGATGTTAGGTAGATCTAATGGGGGAGAGAAGATCCACGTCTGCTACCCCTGAGAGAACAACACAAAGTGAAAGCAGCAGCCAGTAGCATATCATATTTCCTCATTTCATGTCTGTCCTTTAGCAGTTTAAGAGATTATGTTGGAAGTCCGTCGGCTAGGGTTACCAACCTCCAGGTGCTAGCTGGAGATCTCCTGCTATTACAACTGATCTCTAGCCGATAGAGATGAGTTCCCTGGGGGAAATGGCTGCTTTGGCAATTGGACTCTATGGCATTGAAGTCCTTTCCCTCCTCAGGCTCCACCCCAAAAACCTCCCGCCGTGGCTAAGAGGAACTTGGCAACCCTACCGTCGACAGCTAGTGCCTTCATTAATCTACACACTATATTTGCTATAGGCCTTTCGCTAAATTTATATAATAACAGCACCATCCGCCCACCTCTTGTTAGGTTTACCACTGACACAAGAAAGCAGGAGTGTCTACTTATTCTTGGCAACATGCCACATATTTTAGCAACCCAACAGATTACAGTAGTGATCCTTAACATGTTGCCCACTTGCTTCTTCCTCAAAGCAAATAGCCAATCCTAGCTTTTTCTTCCACTTCCCCGGAGTAAGAGATGCTTCAGAATAGCTCAGGAAGCATCACATTTGTGTCTGCATGCAACACTCATTTGGAAAAAGTTACTTGCCTCCATCATAAGATGATACTCAGCATAGAGGTGCTCTACATATTATGATTGAACACAGCCCCCATGGCAGAAATTTTGCAGTGCCTGTTAATTATTGAAATTATTGCAGTGCCTGTTAATCCAGTACATTTTTGGCCCTGGATGGGCCCAGTTACAGCCTCCATCTTTGACCAAAATGGATTTCAGACCCTGACGCTGTGTCATTTGCTGTCGGAAATTGCGACTTTTGACGAGAGTGCATTGATACAGCATCGAGTTGTCACTGATATGGCCAGACAGTGAAAAAAGTAGCCCCTTAAAGACTAACAAAAATTTTGGTAGGGTATAAGCTTTCATGAGCCACAGATCACTGTGTTCTGAAGAAGTGAGCTGTGACTTGCGAAAGCTTATCCCTACCAGAAATTTTGTTAGTCTTTAAGGTGCTACTAGACTCTTCCTCTTTTCTATTCCTACTGACAGTCATGTACCTTCTGGGGTGATAGAACATGTAGGAACAGAGGCCTCCTGCTTAAGGGGACTGAATTGACAGTGTTCACTGATAATAATTAAGTGCCATCAAGTTCCTACTGACTTATGGCAACCCCCCATGGAGTTTTCAAGGCAAGAAATGAGCAGAGGTGCTTTGCCATTGCCACCCTCTGCGTAGTAACTGGGTCTTCCTTGGTGGTCTCCCATCCAAGTACTAACCAGGACCGACCCTGCTTAGCTTCCAAACTCTGAAGAGAAGGAGGAGGAGGAGTTGGAGTTGGTTTTTATATGCCGACTTTCTCTACCACTTAAGGAACAATTAAATCGGCTTACAATCACCTTCCCTTCTCCTCCCCACAACAGATACCCTTTGAGGTCGGTGGGGCTGAGAGAGCTCTAAGAGAGCTGTGACTAGCCCAAGGTCACCCAGCTGGCTTTGTGTGTAGGAATGGGGAAACAAATCGAGTTTACCAGATTAGCCTCCGCTGCTCATGTGGAGAAGTGGAAGGATCAAACCCAGTTCTCCAGATCAGAGCCCACCTCTCCAAACGACCGCTCTTAGCCACTACACCATGCTGGCAAGCTTGGGCTACTCTGAGCTATTCATGCTGCTCAATGTCCAGAACCTGTTCTCAGAATTCCCAAACTACCTGTGCCCATAGGATCAACGAGGGTGGGGATACCCATATTATTCCATGATGGTGGGCTGCTGCCCAGGGTAGCGTTAGATTTGGAGGAGTATGGCACAATACAAATTGGAAGAGTAAACTTTGTCTAGATCTCTGCAGAGTAAGCACCGGCCACTGGCAGACTAACCAGCAAGAGTTACTTGGCTGGTGTGTGTGTGTGTGTGTGGCACTGCCAGAAATGTTTGAACCTCCACAAAAACCAAGTGCCTACTGAAGCTGCAGGAAAGGATGGAAACATATGCTGACTTTACAGGACTCACCAGAAGAAGGTGCAAGGCAGTCTTGGTCTCCTGCCTGCACCCGGTAAACCTGATACATACAAAGGTCAGTTCAGCACTGGATACAGAGCCCACATGGCCTAGCTGAGTTGCCAATCCCATCCAAGAAACAGCAGGGAGGGAGGGACAAGTAACCTTTTAGACCTGAGCCCTCGAGACGATAGCCCAGCTCCCTTCCAAGTATTCAGCTGGAGCCCCTGGAAGAACAGTCCTCCCAACAGCCTCCAAGGTTACTGTCACTCCACACAGATGCCAGAGGATCCCGCCATCCCATCCAAAGCCTTCACAGTGATGCAGGAATTTAAAACTCCAGATGTAAGAACAGCCCTTTTAGGAAACCCCTCTTGCCTTTAGAGGCTATGGGGTGGCTGGATCTTTCGCCCATGCTCCAGAATTCAAGAGCACTGCTCAGATCTAGCCTCTGTTGGAACAGGCAACCTTGGAGCTATCCAAGGTCATTGTAGCACGCCTCCAGCCTAGGATAATTTCTCAGGCCAAGCAACTTTGCTGCTGGAGTCTCTGCCCTCTTGGGCCTGTTTAACTATGAGCTTGTCTCTGCCCAGCAGCCACCCAACCAAGACAGGACTCTCACTCATCCTTTCTTTGTGCTTAGGCTAGATGTCTGCCCTGAGGTAGAGGTGGGAAATGTGTAGCTTGAACAGGTGCATCTCTTCCATAGAGAAATGAATCAGCGTCCACTTTGGGAGCTACATTGGTTGCCAGGTCCCTCTTCGCCACCAGTGGGAGGTTTTTGGGCAGAGCTTGAAGAGGACGGGGTTTGGGGAGGGGAGGGACTTCAATGCCATAGCGTCCAATTGCCAAAGCGGCCATTTCGTCCAGGTGAACTGATCTCTATCAGCTGGAGATCAGTTGTAATAGCAGGAGATCTCCAGCTAGCTCCTGGAGGTTGGCAACCCTATGAAAAAGAGGATAGAGAGCTGACTCCCCTAGAACCCTAATGCTATTGCATTGTTTATTGAATGTTCCATCCTGTGGATTCTATTGACTCACTCTGTTGAATCTTGCCTTGAGTCCAGGTGGGAAATGTGGAGTATAAATCATGTCAATAAAAAATAATAAAAAGTAACTAACCTCCAAGTGTTCTAGACCACATTTATGCTTAAGCCAACCCTGGTTTCAGCCTAGATGCTGGAGGCCACCTGACTGCCGGTCCCTATCCACTGTTCTCAACAGCTCACAGTTCCATGCAACTGATGGTGAGCCAGAGTCCCCTGCTCCAACCTACTTATCCTGATGGATTCTTACTCACGGGCCTTCACTGTCTCTTCCTTGACAATGTACAACACAACAACAAAAACTGTGCTCTGATAAGAATGTGTTGAGCAGCCACGGGAACTAAAAGGCTCTTCAAGTGGTGCTAAAAAAAACACCCAAATGCTTCCACATAGTCCTTATGGACGGCGAAAAACCTGCACACCTTCCAAACTATTTGCCATCTGCCATGCAATTCCTCTCAGTCTGATTGCACAGAAAGAAATGTATTATTAGGCCAGCGAGAGTAGCAGTCTCTGCACATTTCCAGTCATGTTGCATCATTGTATGGGGAAAATAAATCTCTAAAGAAGGAGATTGTGGCATGGGCATTGGAGGGCTATAGGGTACAGACTGTGCTTAACCAGGCTGAAAACCTGCTAGGAAGAATGATCATGCAATTAACTTTCATCTGCTTATACACCTATTGGTCTAGGGGAGAATAATTTTCTAATTCAGGGATAGGCTAGCAAAGGAGTATAAAATGATAAGACAAGGGGCCGTGGCTCAGTGGTAGAGCCTCTGCTTGGCATGCAGAAGGTCCCAGGTTCATTCCCTGGCATCTCCAGTTAAAGGGACTAGGCAAGTAGGTGATGTGAAAGACCTCTACCTGAGGCCCTGGACAGCCACTGCCAGACTGAGTAGACAATAGACAATACTGACCTTGATGGACCAAAGGTCTGATTCAGTATAAGGCAGCTTCCTGTGTTCATGTGACAAGATGCCCACACTAGGAAATGGAACCAGGCAATGTGGATGCCCACCCTGAATGTAGGAAGCCACCACACCAAGTCCGAACACTCACCCATACAGCTCCGTATGATCTGCTCAGGCAGACATTTTCTCTGTGTCCTGAGCAAAAAGAAGTGTCTTTTCCAACATTTGCTACTTCAGATACCTCAACCAAAGATGCCAGGGACTGAACCTGGGAACTACGTCTGAGCCAGAGCCCCTTCCCCTGAAAGAATGAACCCCTGCTCTATACACAAACGCTTCCTGAAAATTCAGGGAAGTATTAATTCTGGATCACAAAAGATGGGCAGATCTGATGGATATGGGGATGCAATGGGCATTGATGGCTTATATTGATGGCTAATATTCAACCATGCAGTTCCAAAGACGTAAGGCAACTTACATTTTTGGAAGAGCAGGTGGCTGCTTCTGTCCAGAAACCTTCCCTCCCTCCACCAAGGCTTACTTCTTGGCTGTTTCAGGAATAAGTTCTAAGATGTACTTAAAAAGGCAACTGAGGTCAAGTAAGACCCCCTTATACTTCCCAATCAAAGTAAAATGCAGGACTCTTTCTTCGGAGACAAGTTAGAGATTATATTCTCAAATGATCCTGGAGAAAATAGCCTTGGCCAAAGGAATTAAGTGCTTTGAGACCACCCTCTGGCCATAAAGACCCCCCCAAAAGCCATATGTGCTTAGAGTCCTAATCCAGAAGACCCAAACAGGTTTTAGCCTTGAAACCCATTTGGGACAGTAGGATTCAGGCCTAAAGCAGGTTTACTGAAAGAAAATAATATTTTGGTACCTTTGGCTTACCACAAAACCAGCTTCTACACTTCTCAGAGCCAGAAAAACAGTTTCTTATGTTGAAAGGTTTCCTGCTTGCCAAGGGCAGTATGACTTTTTGATGCATTTCAAAAGGTTTCAATAGAAGGGCTGTTATTTACACAAGATTACACTGTCAATGGAATCATTTCGTGAGACTCTCAATCATACCTTCTTGCATATGACAGACTAGCTTGTTTTATGACAAGTCATTTGAAACATGGTAGGATGTATGTCACTCAACTGAATCAATACCATGGGGTGGATCTACTCAGTTGTACCATTAGAACTTGTGCAAAATTAAGCCTGCAACTAGATAGCACTTTTTAAAATGTAAAGCAAAGCCCAACCATTTTGTTTTCATTTCTGTTATTGTTTAAAACCACCTCCATTTTTGGTGACCTTCCAGCTGCACCCATGAATTTTCATCTATATTTTGACCATATCCTGAACACTAACCCCCACTTATCAGACAAGTATCAAACTTTGGGGTTGTTGGCAGAGTAATTAATACAGCAAAGGTGCAAACCTGATTAAAGTGTAGATAACGGTTTATTCAGGAACTCAAGCGTGGTGTAGTGGTTAAGAGAAGCAGAATCTAATCTGTTGAACCATGCTTGTTTCCCCACTCCTCCACATGATGCTGGGTGACCTTGGGCCACTCACAGTTCTCTCAGAACTCTCTCAGCCCACACACCTCTGATTGTCTCTTGCCTTGAAAACCCCTGCCATAAGTCAGTTTTGACTTGACGGAACACACACTCACACACAACATACTTGATAGTGAAGAGGAGAGACAGAGATAGTGTCCTAACTACATCACTAGTTGAGAGAGAGAGAGAGAAAGAGAGAGAGAGAGAGAGAGAGAGAGAGAGAGAGAGAGAGAGAGAGAGAGAGAGAGAGAGAGAGAGAGAGAGAGACTAAATGGGGAATTTCCAAGAAGAGGCAGGATATTGCCCTAGGAGTAGCAATCTGGAACGAGAGAAGGTGCTGAACTCACTATCCTATCTAAACGACTTCTTGCTCCCCCCTGCAGGGTCTTCTTCTCTTCTTCTTTGTACACCAGGCATTGCCTATTCCAACAGGGGAGGGGTTGTGGCTCAGTGGAAGAGCCTCTGCTTTACATGCAGAAGGTCCCATGTTCAATCCCCAGCATCTCCAGTTACAAGGACTAGGCAACATGTGAAGAGAAAGACTCTGGAGAGCTGCTGCCAGTCTGAGTAGACAGTACTGACCTTGATGGAATAATGGTTTGATTCAGTCTAAAGCAGCTTCATGTTTGTTCATGTGTGAACAACTCTCTTGCTCCTGACGCTTGGGAGTTTCCCTGGGCTAAGCCCTGTTAGTCACCTCAGGAACTATACAGTACTCTGGAGCCTTAAAAGTCAGACTTTAGGAGAATTGGGGGGGGGGTATTTTGGCAGAACTGTCTCTGAGCTGTGGTTAGTATCCATGATCTGAGTGAAAATCAGAACAACCCCTTTTGATTTTCATGCGATTTGCTTAGCGGTTTGCAAAACAAGCTAATTTTGATAGTCCCAAAAAATCAGCTCAGCTCGAATTTTCATGTACAGATGCGCTTGCATGAGAGCTTGTAAGGGTCATTGCTAATGCAGCAGACATTCCAGAATTGCAGCATATAGCGCATGTTAGCAAAGTTGTCTGAAGTCGGCTGATGGACCATGGTGTGGCAGCCAAACACAGCAGCTGGCATTTGAGCCCAATTATTAAGCACAAATTTAGTGTACACCAGCAACATGTACACATGGGGAGAGAACACTTATTGAGCCCATTATATAGGCACATCTGGAGCTTACATACCACAAAAAGAGAGAAAAAAATCAGGAGATCTAATAATAAAGATTCCTTCCAATACAGCCCATACAGATTTTGCTGCAAAGAGGGTCCATTTAACAGTAGTGGGCCCATAACACTACCTGACTTGTTTTCTGGCGACACATTCTCATGTTATTTGTGCTTCATCTGCATCTTGTTTCCCTCGCAGCTCTAAGATTCTCATCACCTCTGAACGGTTTGATCAAATAGGACGCGTCCCGCCGAGCATTCAGCTACTTGGCGATTTACTGCTGTGACACCTGGAGAAATTTTGAATAATCTTTCACCTGGGACTTCTAGGTGTGATCAGTAATATGTAACTGATTTACTTTTCAGATCCAGTAATCAGTCATTTGTAATAGCATACATATTGCTTCCAAGCAAATTTACGAAGCCTGTCACAGCGCGTTACAGTATTATCTTTTTTTTTTTTAAAGGGGTGATTGTTCTGAGTCAGCTTCCCAGCAACCTCTAGTTAATTTGCAAGCCTGAAGTAAACTAGCCCCGTCTTTCGGAGCTTTATTTGAATCACCGTTGCACATTCATCTTACTGACAATCTGATTTCTCACCTCAGATGTAGATAACGCTAGGAAAACAAGCACATCAAGAAAGGGCTATTTTCCAATTTCAAGTAGTAATTGGGCTTATTTATTTCTTTACTTACTTAACTCAAATTTTACACCCATTGTATATTCTCAGAGTCCTGGGGCAAAGAGTCATCCTGTTTCCTCATGCTGAATGTTTCCTATGAAATGTACAAAGTTTCCAACGTTATCTGTGTGTTTATTGAATGCCTGTTGTGTATAAAGTGCAGGTGCAAGTATAAACAGTGTTAACATGAATGGATGTAGCTTTAATACCAGAGAGGAAAATGAGAGGAACTAAATCTGTTTGAAATGATATCATATAGAAAGAAAAAAGCCACATTCATCCTTTTCTGTAGTATACATTAAGACAATAAGGTGTATATATAATGAGACAATAGAGTGTCTATAAATGAGACAATCCAGCATCTATAAAATTACTCAAACATGCCAAAATATTATTTTAGTATATTACAATGACAATGGAAAATCTATATGATTGCTTATCTCTTGCTAAAAATTGTTAAAATAGGTTGATCCTAAGTGATACTGAAGCAGATATTATGGGACTCCACTTGTAGGATATAAGCTCGTAGGGATGCTTCCAAACAGAGCCCCGTGATGCAGAGTGGTAAGCTGCAGTACTGCAGTCAAAAGCTCTCCTCACAACCTGAGTTTGATCCCTACGGAAGTTGGTTGCAGGTAGCTGGCTCAAAGTTGACTCAGCCTTCCATCCTTCCGAGGTCGGTAAAATGAGTACCCAACTTGCGGGGAGGGGGAGGTGGGGGGGAGTGTAGATGGCTGGGGAAGGCAATTCCAAACCACCCCGTAAACACAGTCTGCCTAGTAAAAGTGGTGATGTGACATCACCACATGGGTCAGTAATGATCCGGTGCTTGCACAGGGTTCTACCTTTACCCTTTTTAGGGATGCTTCCAACATTTTCCTTATCTGAAAATGTCCCCGGCTTGTAGAGTTCTGAATTGCCTGGTCTGGATTCTGAAATAAAATTGTTATATTAAGAATCCTCTATTGCTGCATTTCGTATTTTGAAATGTTATACAGGGAACACATGTTCTTGCAGCTTTCAGTTGCTTCTCTTCATGTGTGCCTTGCCCAGCCCATAGTGGCTACTATTGTCTGTCTGAATGCCATCTTGTTTATAGTTGCATAATTGTGGATTTTAATTCAATGTGTTATTAAATGATTTTAGAGGTTGTTACCCACCCTGAGCCTGGTCTGACTGGGAATGAGGGTGAGCTATAAACAAACAAACAAACAAACAAACATCACATACAAGGAATCTGGATGCAATCATACATAAGATCACATCTTGACTTTTTCTAGTAGTTCCCTCCCCCCATTCAAACATGCACATCTGCAATGTGAGGGGGGATGCAAATGAAACAAGAGAGATTACAAATTGCTACAAACTGCCCATGGTCCAATAAATTATTTTAGAAATTCAACTTAAATTGGAATTAAGAAGGAGCAAAATGCAACACAGAGTAACTTCGGGAACAGAGCAATAGTTGAATGGAGGAAATCTATTGGCCCCCACTTGGGATTCAGAATGTTTGTGTCTAGTCCAAAAGGGATCACCTGTCTCTCCCTTAAAATCTTATGTACCAAGACTTGGACTTGATGGAAAATCCATTGCTGTCCAGGATATTAAGATATGTCCATTCAAAGATGTAAATTCTGATCCTCATATCAGGTTAGGACACTTGAGCTTTCATTTGGTGAGCTAAGACATCTGTTCTGGAGCTGGTTATTTCTTGCCAAGTAAAGTTACTCAACAGGAGTGATACTAATTGAATGAATCAGTTTACCTGAACCAAGAAAAAATATTCATACGTAGTCAAATTATCTATACTTGAGAGCACCTTGTTCAATCCATTTGGTCTTCATTTGGCAGATTTCTGAATCCTCCCTTCTTGTTGTCTAGGGATGGTACATCATATGGCATTTGTATTATTATTTTGGAGTTCATATATACAACACTAAATTTTACAGCTGTGTGATTTCAGATTCATTTTCAACAGAATCAATTCTAAAAAAAGAAAAGAAACTTAGATCTAAACTTCTGCGAGAGACCTCCCTATGGAGCAAGATTTCCACAGCCAATCACAAAGTGAGCTCATAGGTATTTTCTATGCATCACTAGTTACAACATCTGTCCTGACATAATATATTATGGAAGGAGCTACAGTCAGGTTTGTTTATTGGTATCTTGCCTTATCCGTTGCTCCAGGCAGGTAGAAACAGCACAATATCAATAAAACCAGACACCAGACACATAAAACAGAACACTAAGAATATCGACCCATAGGCAGAGTGGATCTATGTTCTGCATCTCTGGCATGCATTTCAGGGTGGGGCTTTGTTCTCTTGAGTTTTGAAAGATAAGATCCTGCCTTTTGTATTTTTCACTGTTATATAGCTGTTGAGTTGTCCCCCCCACAACTCCTTTTCAAACCAACATGCATTCATTTACTTATTTATCAACCACATTTGTATTCCATCCTTCTTCCAAAGAGCACACCCTGTTTCATCTTCATGACCACGAATGAAGGGATCTGTTTGGTCAGTGCTCTGTTGCAGTGACCTAACCAGCAGTAAGACCAACAGTGTGGGATGCCATTTGCAAAACCAAAAAAATCCAGTGATACACAGGCATGGTCCAGATATAATAACATGTATAAAAAAGGCAGAAGAACTTTTGGAAGATGGCGCTTTTTATGGGACCTCAAGCTGCATATATATTTCTGCAGGGCATCTACTGTGTCTTGGAGTATGCAAATCACCGTGGGAAGCTGGTAGGACACAGGAATGAGCAAATGTTTCCATTTTATTTCTTTTTTTTTTGTTTATATATGGGAAATGGATTCAGTCCTCCGCTTTTCATTGTTGTTTTTGTAACTTTGTTTCTTTGTGTCTGCATTTTGTATGAAATTTATGTGTAATGTAGATCTCTCCTTCTCTCTCACACTTCATACATACAGAGAGAGAATGAGACAATGAATATAGATGTAAATGCTGAGAACCATTGGAGGAAGAAGACTGATATTGGAACCTGCTATGGTTGCATGGTTCATTGGTTCTCGTAGGTTATCCGGGCTGTGTAACCATGGTCTTGTGTAACCAAGACCACGGTTACACAGCCCGGATAACCTACGAGAACCGATGAACTCTGACCGTGAAAGCCTTCGACAATATGTTGCATGGTTCATTTACAGGTTGAGTCCCTAATCAAATCAGCTTGATGCTTTTGTTCAATGTTTGAATCAAACACCACATCAAGTAGTTACTTCTACAGGCTTTCCTTCCGAAGAAGAAGAAGAGTTGGTTTTTATACCCTGATTTTCTCTACCTTTAAGGAGTCTCAAACCAGCTTACAATTGTCTTCCCTTCCTCTCCCCACAACAGACACCTTGTGAGGTAGGTGGGGCTGAGAGAGTTTGGAAAGAACTGTGACTAGCCCAAGGTCACCCAGCTGGCTTCATGTGGAGGAGTGGGGAAACCAACCAGGTTCACCGGATTAGAGTCCACCGCTCCTAATCATTACACCACGCTGGCTGTCTAAGTGGCTTTGGATGCTGCATGAGCCCTTGAAGAGACTGGTATGTGAGCCAGCAGGACTCCCTGGTTAGCCTCCGGGAGCGGTGAATAGAATTTCCCCGGATGCCCTCACTGCTACAATGGGAGAAGAAGCAGTGAGAGAAAAATTGGAGGTTTAATTGCCAGGCAGCTGGGCCCTGTCAAGGCCTTACAAGGAAGAGGTGTAAGGCAACCTCCTCTCCTGCTACTTGGGACGAGGGAAGCATCGGGGAGCTTTTCACCTAAGGACCGGGGCTGTGCCCTCTGAGGAATCAGTTGGACAGGACTGGGACAGAATCTTGTCAGATGCCCTGAATTCCTTAGAGGAAAGGTGTGAGGTTCTCCAGCCAACCTCGGCAATCCCCAAAAGTCACTCGCTCAGACAGGCAGGTCTAAAGCAGGTCAACGTTTATTCAGGAGCCGCAGATACAGCATGAGCAATCCACAGGTTCAAAGCTGCTAATGGCGAACCAAACTACAAAGCATAGTTTTAAGCATAGAGTCATCCCAGGTGCAAAACCAAGCGGCCTGGGAAGTAGGAGAGAACGGTGCCAGGTAGGAAGTAGGGAGTGAGCAAGCCATAATACTGAAGCTGCCTGCTAGAGACTCAAGGTCAGAGCAGGGGGGGGGGGGAGGAAAGGAACGGGGACAGCTTGAGCAGTTCAGAGAAACAAAACCAAAGGATAACACTTGAACAGAAATAAGCATGACTCTTGGCATGACTCTTGACAAAAGGAAAGCTAACCGTGTGAGAGGTTTGTGGAATCGGTTCACGAAAGGTGACTGAACAGCGCCTCAGAAGAGTCTGTTCGGCGGAAGAGATGGTGTCCAGTCAACATGGTCCTGAGAGGAGTTGGTTATCCCTCCCCAGCCGCCACTGTGACGACTTCCTTTGACTCCTTTTCAATTATACACATCTTACCTCATGCGAAAGCCAACGGGCTGAATTCAGAACTGATGCTGACCCAACCAGCATTGTGAATTCCCAGGCCTATAAAGGTTACAAACAGCTCCCTCGCAGCCATTACCACGCAATTTGAAGATTTTTCATTTCCCCCCAAAAAAGAAAAGAAAAGAATAGTACCTCAGTAAAGCCACAGACGCTCTTTCAGAGGCATTATCTGCTGTTGCATGCATCCATATTAAAAAGTCAGATGGCAACATCATATTGTTTTACACTCGACACATTTTTAAAGGTTTTTTTTTTTTAAAAAAAACTATAAAAGCCAGAGTTTAACTGATAATGGTAATCAGCTTATAGCTGCCCATCTGTCTTAGTTTTAATCTGTGCAGGCCTGTGCACCTCAAAGTGATTTGCCAGCACCGACCCCCATTTGTTTCCATGGGGTTTGTTCTTAAAACAACAGCAGCAGCCCCTGCCTGCTTTGAGGACAGAAGCTGTCAAAGTGTTTTCAGCTGGCAGCAACGCCAAAGGCAAACTTATATCATCCTGACGCAAAGCAACAGGAAGTCTTACCTCTGAGGGTCCCTCTGCTTAAAAAGCAATGACATTTTGTTAGGCGCTCCAAGGTGTGATAATTAAAAATATATCAATTGGCTGAATTGTCACCAAAGACAAAACACCCTTCTCCGCTTTCTCCTCCCTCCTTTCCGCTGCTTCTCACCTACCCCCAATGGCCTCCTGTTGTTCATGTAAGCTGATCCTTTTCTCCCCCCCCCCCAATGTAAGAATTAATATGTGGTTTTCATTCCAGGGACAGCAATCATGTCATTGCTCGATGCTTGCTGGGATAGGGGAGCAAAGCTGCCCAAATTGTACGAATCTTAGCAAACAGCCACTTTCGACACTTTCTATACACAGGTTCCATATACATTTCAAAAGGAGTCAATTAGCATGCAGATTTTTGTCCACAAACCGAATGAGATTAATGCAATCAGTCTTTGCTCCCTAGAAATGCTAATTTTACTTTTAATAACAGACTAGAAATTGAAATTTTAATTAAACAATGCTGCTTCTTTTTTTTCCCCTTCTTCCACGGATCCTTTTCTGTTCTTTTGGAGGGCGTACATCTCCAAACGTGAAATATAATTAGGACCATTGTAATTGAAGAAATAATTAGACCCCGCAGGCTTGTTCCACAATTGTGGAGGGCAATTTGGGGCTTTTATTGCCACAGCACATTAGCACATTTCATTCCCCCCATGCAAACCTGAGTAAACAAAATCGCCCACTCTTTTGGCATTCTAAATTAATAAGGTATTTGAAAAGAAAAAGGAACATTTTTTTATCTTGTAGGGAAAGAATGTTTTTTTTAAAGATCCCTTTACATAAATTAAAGCTCAGGAATCCGTTCCGCTCAGTGGAATCTGTGCAAACTTGATGTTTTCATGGGCAGCTTTATTTTATTTTAATTAAATAAGAGCTTCAGCCCTCTGCAAATGATTGTGTTGTTAATCTCACTACATTACTCTGAATGGAAAGAAATTCAAGAGAAAGTGGCCAACTGTCAGTTAATTGCCTTGGGGGCAATTACAAACACAAGACTTTCTTTGGATAAGACATAAAATAAGACTTTTGCAAGGTTTGTCCCAGAGGAAGCCAATTTTATAACCATGCCTAGAAACTTCCTTAAAACATTGTTTGTATTAAGGATGTTGTGTTTTCCCCCCCATCATGGCTTCTTTTACCCCCAGATCCCCATTTTGCTTTTGTTTCTCCTTTGTGTGAATTGAGTCCAGGATTCTGTTATATTATTTCCACCATAAAACATAGAGAATTGGGTCTATACTAAATTCCAATTTTCACTGATTTTCTGCTGTGGGCCCCCATCTTGTTGGTTCTTGGGATCCCCTATCCCTAGGGTTGCCAACCTCCAGGTGGTGGCTGGAGATCCCCCGCTATTACAACTAATCACCAGATGACAGAGATCTGTTCCCCTGGAGCAAATGGCTGTTTTGGCAATTGGACTCTATGGTATTGAAGTCCCACCCCTCCCCAAACCCCGCCTTCCTCAGGCTCTGCCCCAAAAACCTCCCCCTGGTGGTGAAGAGGGACCTGGCAACCCTATTTGTGAGCCCTAACCAATTGGAAGGTGGCTGACTTGCAATGAAGCGGGAAGCCCAGAGTTCGACTGAGGGGATTAATAATTTTCATTTGCAGGTCAGACTGGAGAGAGAAGGTCTGAAGAAGCCTCAGCAGCAGCAGGATTGATCAAGAGCATAAAGAGAAGAAACAGCCCTGCATTTTGAATTAAAGTTGTGGACTTTTCTTTCTTTCCCCTTTGTATTATTGGGAATTTTGTATTGTTCACCAATGTTCTGAGTGCCCTTCCTGAAGGGCACTGAAGACTTTGTATACTACTTACTTCAAGTTGCATAAGTTGTACAGTTTATATTAAATGTTTGATACCTTAGATTTTTTGAAGCAATTTCACATTTGGTTCTTGTAGGTTATCCGGGTTGTGTAACCGTGGTCTTGGAATTTTCTTTCCTGACGTTTCGCCAGCAACTGTGGCAGGCATCTTCAGAGTAGTAACACTGAAGGACAGTGTCTCTCAGTGTCAAGGGTGTAGGAAGAGTAATATATAGTCAGAAAGGGTTGGGTTTGAGCTGAGTATTGTCCTGCAAAAGTATTGTCCTGTAAGTATCAAGATAATGTGCTAATGAGGGTATGGTATGTTAATATGGAACCATTGTATCCTGAAGTGATCTGTTAATGTGTGTAATCCAAAGCTAATCTGTATGGCTATTGTTGAATGTTGTCTTTGTCTGGAGGTTTTTCAGGGCAGGAAGCCAAGCCTTATTCATTCTTAAACTCTCCTCTTTTCTGTTAAAGTTGTGCTGATGTTTATGACATCAGCACAACTTTAACAGAAAAGAGGAGAGTTTAAGAATGAATAAGGCTTGGCTTCCTGCCCTGAAAAACCTCCAGACAAAGACAACATTCAACAATAGCCATACAGATTAGCTTTGGATTACACACATTAACAGATCACTTCAGGATACAATGGTTCCATATTAACATACCATACCCTCATTAGCACATTATCTTGATACTTACAGGACAATACTTTTGCAGGACAATACTCAGCTCAAACCCAACCCTTTCTGACTATATATTACTCTTCCTACACCCTTGACACTGAGAGACACTGTCCTTCAGTGTTACTACTCTGAAGATGCCTGCCACAGTTGCTGGCGAAACGTCAGGAAAGAAAATTCCAAGACCACGGTTACACAACCCGGATAACCTACAAGAACCAATGAACTCTGACCGTGAAAGCCTTCGACAATAATTTCACATTTGTTCAATGATTCACAAAAAGTGCTGTCATTTTATTGAATTTAAAAAAAAAAAAACACCTTATCCTCCAATAGGATTTGTGTCCTGGGTTACATGTGCACAATTGTTCAATGTGCATACAGCATACATGCTTGTTGACAAAACCAACAATGTAAAGCAGAGAACAAAAGCACTTGAAAAAAACACACACAGAAACAAAATAGGGAACATTCACTCAGTCTGCATGAAACTTCCTCTTCAAGTCTACCAACCTAGAAAAGAAAACATGCATTGAATTCATGCTTAGCCCTGTCCTTGACTATTCAGCTCTTTTTGGATACCTTAAGTACTTTCACAGTAGAAAGCTAACACACAGCCCATTTCGGGGGGGGGGGCATGGTGGCTGGGACAGCACAGCTGAGAAGCCTCCCCAGAGGCTTCCCAGCCATTGTGGAGGGGAAAAAAAGCTTTTTCCCCCGATATAAAAATCAGGAAAAAAAGCTTTCCTCCCCCATAGGGGAAAGCAGGTCTCCACTACCAAAAAACGTGGTGCGGGACTACTGGCGTCCTGGGAGGTATTCCCAGGATGAAAGGGGTTTGGAAGCTGCCTAAAGGCAGTTCCACCCCTCAGAATGCCCTGGTAACACTACCCGGGATGCTGGTGCAGGGACTTGTGCTGGGAGAAGGCTGGCTGGGGGTCATGCCAGTGTCCGAAGGCCATGCTGCCACCGCAGTCCGGGGGGGGCAGCATAAGTGGCCTCACGCCAGTGTGCGTGCCAATTTGCACAGTGCAAGTGGCATGGACACAGGCGTAGGGGTCATGCTGCTTCCTAAAGCGATTCAGCCCCAGCCTCAGGAACGGGCTGACAGATGCCTCCAGAAGAGGGAGTAAGGAGCCCCATAACTCTGGGCAGAACTTCACGGCATTTCCTTTGTCATAGCAATGATATCAATTGCATCCTAAATGCAGCAGCACCCCAGGATTTCAGGCAAAGAAAGGACTTTCCCAACATCTCCCAAGGGCCTTTAAATGAAGATCCCAGGGATTTAACTGGGGACCTTCTGCAGGCAAATCAGGTAGTCTGACATTGGGGCCTTCCCTTCCAGGACTGGCATTAGATAGTTCTTCATCTAAAATCAAAGACACTCCCTACTGCACAATTCAAAGGCATGTAGACTGTCTCTCAAGAATGGGCAACCTGAAAGATCTGCTTCATGGTACAGGCAGCTCTGAAAATGACCCCACAGAATATAATGTGATAAAGGAACTTGGAGTAATTTATACCATAACGTTAGGAGGAAAAAAAACCATCATTCAAGCAAGAAAGTATAGCATAATCCCTCCCTTCCCCAAAGTAATGCAAAAGCAGATTGCTCAGTCACGAAAAGTCATGTGTTAAAATATTCATGCAACTATGTAGCTCATTTATATTTCACATAGATTGCATAATGTTAACGTACACAGAGAGCTATAAATAGATATGCAGGAGGGAATTCAGAGGGACAATCCTCCCCCTCATTGAGTCAAAATGCAGCTTCCAGGAGTGACTTAAATCATTGAAGAGGTGTCAAAGGGTTAAATTCCCCTCCCCCAGCCATCGTTTCCCAGTTTTCAAATCTGCTAATTAGTTTTTGTAAAGAGAAAGATCCTAACAAGGGAACATTTAGATCCCATTGGGTTGGGCCCAACTTTCAAGCAAATGTCTTTAGGTACATGTTCATTTTATTTGTTGATGTGTAGGGCTGAGAAATCTTGAAGAATTTTTCCCCAAGAAAATTTGCTAGTCATACTGAGATGTCATTGGTATTTTCCACTGATGGAATGCATTAGTCCTGGCACCAGGTAGATCCCTGCACAGAGCAGAGTTTTTATGCTCATATAAGACCAAGGGAAATGAACCTTACTTATCAAATCAGGTGGACTTTCAGCTACTGAAGTTTTGTCAAGCGACAAATGACTTGGATGCTACATATTGTCACGGTCTCTGACATAATTATGGTATTTTGTGTACATGTGCAGAATTAATTCCATGTAGAGCTTGAACACAACATACAAACTGAACCACAAACTGCAGAGGTTTGTGTAATGAAAAGCCTGGCAACAGCTTGCAAAATGCAAATGTCCTTAGAACAGTCTGACTGAATTCTCTCAAGGTCTGAATTCTTTCAAGAGCTAACTAACTTACCCTGGTCTTGTCCTTGAAGGGAGAAGAACAGAGTCATTCTTCACTATCTGCCGGAAAGGTGTATCTGAAATTACCCTTCCTGATTCAGCTGCCAGCTGTCAGCTGCTCATATCTCAAGAGCAGAAAAATCCTGCTATCCTCAAACCTTGAGAAGGTCTACTCAAAGACCTCAAGGCTATAAGTGCAGTAAGCTTCTTGCTTTCTATAACCTTGCTGAAGGCTATGTTTCCTACTGACCAGATGGTTACATGTTACAATCTGAGCAATAATTGTGTTTTATGATTTATATAGTTATATATTGTATTGTAGATTTCTAAATAGTCTCATGTAATGTGTATTGTACTGAAGATGAGAATGGTATGAAAATTGAGTATATGGAGTGATCATGGAGCTCAGAAATGATTGTTTATACTTTAAGCAAAATAAACTGAAAGGAAAGGAAGCCCATATTTGGTCATGGGGAGAAGCTAATAACCTGAACAGCTGCAACTGTACATTATTGCACTGCTCATGTTATCTGAAAGTGGGGAGGAAGATATCCCTCCTGATGGTAAAATCAACACTCTTAATGAGTCTGAAACAGTATAAATACAGCCACAGTAAGCCCAGAGAATCAGAACATTCTAAGAGCCTGTCATCTGAACAGCACGACCCGCTTCAATATGAACAGAGTCTTCTTGCATGAATAACAGCAACAACAATATTAACAATAACAATACCACCACCACCACCACCACTACTACTACTACTACTACTAATAATAATAATAATAATAATACTGTGTCTTAAAGTTGCAACTGACTTATGGTGTCTCCTCATGCAGTTTTCAAGGCAAGAGATGCACACAAGTGGTTTGCCATTGCCTTCCTCTGCATAGTAACCCTGGTCTTCCTTGGTGTTCTTCCATCAAAGTACTAACCATGGCCAACACTGCTTAGCTTCCAAGCTGTGAAGAGCTTGGGCTAGTGTGGACTATTCAGGCTGCTCTTGAATGATTAGGATTGGGTCAAAAGGATCTCATAAATAATCAGAACAACATCAAATAAATCAACTGGATTATGAAGACTATCCAGAAACTTTACCTGGTACAGAATGTTGTGGCTTTATTGATATTGGCAACTAGGTGAAGTATGCATATCACTCCTGTTCTGCAGTTGCTCCATTGGTTACCAGTTAGTTCCTGGGTTCAGTTCAAGGTATGGAAAGTAGCCTCTAAAGCCCTTCAAGGCCTTGGTCCTAGATATCTAAAGGAACACCTCTCCTGACATGCCTCACCGTGACTCATTTGTGCAACATCTGCTGAAGGTCCCACCCAGCAGTTGCCCATATCTATGCATCATCTATTGTGGCTCCCACTCTGCGGAATGGCATGCCTGAGGAGGTCAAAAGGCTCCCAAACTTTATATTGCATTGTTTTCTAACTCTGTAAATATTACAATGCCTATTATATGAAGAAGAAGGAGAAGGAGGAGAAGAAGAAGAGTTGGTTTTTAAATGCTTATTTTTTCTACCTTTTAAGGTGAATCAAACTGGCTTACACTCTCCTTCCCTTCCTCTCCCCACAACAGACACCTTGTGAGGTAGGTGAGGCTGAGAGAGTTTGAAGAGAACTGTGACTAGCTCAAGGTCACCCAGCTGGTTTCATGTGGAGGAGTGGGGAAACCAACCCAGTTCACTAGATTAGAGACCACCGCTCATGTGGAGGAATAGGGAATCAAACCCGGTTCTCCAGATTAGCGTCCACTGCTCTTAACCACTACACCACGATGGCTCGCTTCTAATGTTTCTATTGCATGTTAAATTTTGTAATCTGCCTTGAATCTCCGACAGAATGGTAGGCTATAAATAAAGTAAATGTAGGTAAGGAATGATTTGCGCTTTCAGAACTTGCCAAGGGCAGTATAGCACAAAGCCACTGTAAATCCTCCATTATCTAAACTGGCTTTTCATGACTACCAGGATAACCTGTGCTCAGTAAACTGATATAGATTCGACTTCTAAAGTATTCCCCTCCACCACACACAATGAATCTTCATGATAGGATAGACTAAGATGTGAAAGATCAACTTTGGAGCATAGCATTCATGTACTACCAATAATGCCTTCCCTTGAACAGGACAGATCAATGCAAAAGTCCCAAGGTCTTTTTTTTTTCCCTCCAGAAGGGGTATTATAGCAGAAGTCTTTTAAGTAAATAAAATAAAAAAATCAGTGACAAGCATATTTTTATAGCATTGCTAGCGAGCTCCTTTTCTCAAACATTTTACAATCTAACAGCTGGATTAGCTGAAAATAAGTCTGTGAAAAGAAAAGCCTAAGGTGGGTTTTAAAGCAGTTTTAAAAACCTAAATTTAAATATGAGGGCCAGGTTCCAGAATTTTTCTGGAAACTATTCAAAACAGAAGTGCGTCCATTCTATTGAGCTGTTTCCCCTAACTTTAACAGGTACATGGATATGCACATGTGTCCCTCTCTGGATCAAGGTAAGAATGACATACGCCCATTCCTGAAAGCCACAGCGGCCGGAGATGGCATGGCCGTGGTGGCACGGTGGTGCCCTTAATGAGTTTTTGCAGCTGCTGGGGGGGGGGGGGGACAGGTTTTTTTTATTTAAAAAAACCCCGAAAATGGGGGGGGGAGTCCCCATAGCAAACAGCAAGGCTGCGCCACCAAAAAGGTGGCAGGCAATGCCATTGTGTTAGGGCAGGGGTCGCCAAACTCATTAGTCAAGAGAGCCAAATATCAACAGTACAACGATTGAGATTTCTTTTGAGAGCCAATTTTTTTAAACTCAAACTATATAGGTAGGTACACTGTTTATTAACTTAATAAATTTTAATTAAAATTTAGCAGAAGTGGAAACCAGTAGAGCACCTACTGCACAGTGGGGTGGTGAATGGCTGTGGGGAGAGTGTAAACCCCCCCCCGTTCCTTTTGAAAGAGGCACAAAGTAGCAGGAAAGGGGAAATCTGTAGTAATAGGCCAGGGGAGGGCTAACAATTGCCAGACAAAAAGGCCCACTGTTTTCTCCCCACCACCACCATCACCCAGCGAGGGTCCAGATGTCCAGGGATCCCAGGCACAGAGGAAGAGGCCAGCAGGTCCCCGGTCTGTGTGTGTTCCATGCAAACAAACAAGGGGGAGATGCACAGTCCATCCTTCCTTCCCCCCGCCACGGACATGCCAGTTCCCAGAGGGAGGGGCAGGTGCTCACCCCCCCACCATTCTGGGACTGACGGGCTCCAGATTCAGGGCAGGCAGGCGGGTGCCCAGGCAAGGTGGCTTGGCTGGAGGAGCCCCCCCCCAGCTGGGGGGCAGGCAGGGCCGCGCGTCCAGGTGGCTTCCACGGGGGGGGAGAGAAAGGAGAGTCCCCCAACTGCCCCTCCCTCCCTCCCTCGAGGACACGGCGCCAGCCCCCTCCCCCCTCCCAGGGGCGGCCTGAGCACGGCCTTGGGCCCGCTCTGCAGCCCTGGGGGCGAGAGCAGCCGTACCGAAAGAGAGGCCCACGCGGCAGGGAGGGGGGAGGTGGCGGCCGCTGGGGCAGCTCGCTCTCTGCCTCCCCCTCCCCTCCGGGCTGCGGGCGGCCTCAAGCGAGAAAGGCTCTGCGCGGGGCTTCCTCGTCCGGGCGAAGCGCGTCCAAAGCAATGAGAATTTCTCTCGAGCCTTTCTGAAGAGGGACTCGAGGAGCCAACAGCAGAAGCCAAGAGGCAGCGGGTGGGCTTACCGTACAAATATCGAAACGGCGGCTGCTCCCTCCGCTGCTTAAGAAACCCCCAATCCCCACAGCAGGCCAGCCAGCAGCAGCAGCACGTGGTCGCTCCTTTGTAATTCGAGTGCCTCCTGCGCAGACTCTCTCCCGCCCCCCGCCCCTTTCGCTACTCAGCCAGGCCCGGACATGGAAAGAGCCGCACTCAAGGGCTCAAAGAGCCGCATGCGGCTCGGGAGTCGCACTTTTGCGACCCCTGTGTTAGGGGGTGTTCTCAGGCCAAAAGGGGTTAGGAAGCTGCCTAACGGCAGCTCTGCCCCCTGGAACACCCTGGGAATTCCTCCGGGGACTCTGGCACTGGGACTTGCACCGGAAGAACGCCAGTGGGAGGCTGCGCCGGCGTCCAGGGGCCGCATTGCCACCACAGTCCAGGGGTCTGGCATAAGTGCCCCTATGCCGGCATCCATGCCAGTTTGTACATGCAAGTGGCATGGCTGCTGGCATAGGGGTCACGCCACCTCCTAAGACCATTCAGGCCCCATTCAGAAATGCACTGTTCAAACCTAGCTCGACAAGGAAAGTGTTCTTATTTCCACTTACACCATTCTTGCTTTTCTTTGTAGGGATGCTTCTAAAAGACGCCCAGCTAAATTTCTAAATGAATGTCATGATCTTTCTTTTCTGGGGAGGGGTAGAACACCACTGATGAGGTATTTACACTAACTTTTTGCATATGTGCCTTTTAATCAGTAAAGTAGCTGAGGGGGGAATCTTCCCCCCTCCTTTTGGTCTGGTGTATTTGGAAATTCCCGGCCTGCTTACTCACCAAGGCGATGGTGATAGGAAAGCATAGAACTGTACCCAAGGTATAGAACACAAACGTTATAGTAGTGAATTTTATTAAGCTTACAAGAGAACATAAGGCAAAGAAAGAAACAACGCTTTAGTAAAAGTTACAAACCCCACACAGAACAGACAGACAGACAATCTATCAGAGCGCTCTGGATCACCCTAAGGAAAGATGGCAACGGGCAAGAAGCCTGATCTCTTTCCCCAGAATGACAAAGAACATGGGTCTTGAGATCCTTTTTTTATAGGCAATACCGTGGGAGAGAGAGAGATTTACAATCGTCTCTCCTTACAAGCTCTCTGGAGATGAGCCCTCCGTAAAATGGGGCTTTATCTTACTTGGGAAGTTCCTGTTCCCAGATTTAGTTGAAAGAGAGTCCCTGGTGATTGTTCGTCTGTGAAGTCTGGGTTCTTTAACACTTCTCCCCCCCAATCTAGTGGCTAAATTGTTGCCGGCACCTAGTGTGCCTTCGGGTAGGGCTGTCAATTCGGTTCGATCCGAACTGAAAATCAACCGAATTTCCCCTGATTCGTTGCTTTTCTGTTCGGACGGATCCGAACTCAAAACTGGCGGGCAACCGGGGGGGCCGAATTCAGTGAGTTCGGGAGTTCGCGAATAAATTCGGCCAATTCGGCCGTCAGTAAGCAGCATTCTCCTCCCCCGGCCAATCGGTGGGCAAGCTGGGTCTTCTTCTGGCCAATCAGTCAGGATTGAGTACTGGAGGAATCAGCTGATGTGCGGCCCGGCCAGGGAGAGAGAGAGAGAGAGCGAAATCCTCGTGTGTGTGTGTGGGGTGCTTGTGCACATTCGCTCCTTTCTGTGGCTGCAGGGGGCGCATTTTTTGGGGTGCACACACAAAACTTTCACTGGAACTTCAGATGAAGCTTCTTAAGGTACCCCCCAAGTTTTGTAAACATTGGGTCAGGGGGTCCCGAGATATGGGCTCCCCCTTTTTCTTTCCATGGCTGCAGGGGGTGCATTTTTGGGGGTACAAATCCCAAACTTTGAGCGGAGTTTCAGACCAGTGTTCTTAAGATACCCCCCAAGTTTTGTAAACATTGGGTCAGGGGGTCTCGAGATATGGGCTCTCCCCCTTTTTCCTCCCCCCCTTTTTCTTTCCGTGGCTGCAGGGGGCGCTTTTTGGGGGATATAGCCCCCAATCTTTTAGCATAGCTTCAGTGAATTATTCTTAAGATACTACCCAAGTTTTGTAAAGATGGGTTCAGTGGGGGCAGAAATATCGCCTCCCCCCTTTTCTCTTTCCGTGGCTGCAGGGGGCGCATTTTTGGGGGTGCAGACACAAAACTTTCACTGGAACTTTAGATTAAGCTTCTTAAGGAACCCCCCAAGTTTTGTGAACATTGGGTCAGGGGGTCCCGAGATATGGGCTTTCCCCTTTCCCCTTTCCCCTTTTGGGATGAATGGGGCAGCCGATCCGATCCTGTGTGCATCTCCTTTCCAGAGCAAAACGTTCCGTGCCTAATTGGAATCATCTTGGATTACTTTACAAGTCCTGTTCAGCCCCTCTTGATGGAACAGAAGACAGCCACAGTAAGACCCCTTTGGGGGCTTTAATCTATAACTTTTCTCCTGTGTATGTGTGTGTGTGTGGGGGGGGGAAGCAGAGTCTGTGTGTGTGTGGGGAGGGAGCAGTTTCTGTGGGTGGGTGGGAAGCCAAAGGGGGCTGTCGTCGGTTCTGCCTGGGCTGTGTGTTCCTCGCCTTCCTGGGAGTCCCGGGAAGACAGGCGAGGGGTCTTTAAACCCCTCTGCTTTGCCTGTCCAGGCAGAGCAGAGGAGCTTGCCAACCCCTCGCTCGCCTTCCTGGGAGTCCCGGGAAGACAGGCGAGGGGTCTTTAAACCCCTCTGCTTTGCCTGTCCAGGCAGAGCAGAGGAGCTTGCCAACCTCCCGCTCGCCTTCCTGGGAGTCCCGGGAAGACAGGCGAGGGGTCTTTAAACCCCTCTGCTTTGCCTGTCCAGCTAGAGCAGAGGAGCTTGCCAACCACTGCTCGCCTTCCTGGGAGTCCCGGGAAGACAGGCGAGGGGTCTTTAAACCCCTCTGCTTTGCCTGTCCAGGCAGAGCAGAGGAGCTTGCCAACCTCCCGCTCGCCTTCCTGGGAGTCCCGGGAAGACAGGCGAGGGGTCTTTAAACCCCTCTGCTTTGCCTGTCCAGGCAGAGCAGAGGAGCTTGCCAACCACCGCTCGCCTTCCTGGGAGTCCCGGGAAGACAGGCGAGGGGTCTTTAAACCCCTCTGCTTTGCCTGTCCAGGCAGAGCAGAGGAGCTTGCCAACCACCGCTCGCCTTCCTGGGAGTCCCGGGAAGACAGGCGAGGGATCTGCAGTGGATCGCCTGCCCTTCCCCCCCTCCAATCCCCCCTCCAATCTCCCGAGCGATCCTGCCGCCTGCGGGGGCCACAGAAGCCACGGCCCTCCGTTTGCAAGATCTGAGCAGGGCTGTCAAAGATGGGACATTTTGGAGGACTTTCATTCATGGAAGGTTTTGCATCAGAGTTGCCACTCTTTAGATGCACTTTCCCCCCCATCCATATTCTCCAAACTCAACAATAAGCCGCCGTGCAGAGTTTTGAGAATTCAGATGGGGAAAATGTGCATCTAGAGAGTGACAACTCCAATGCAAACCGTTCCATGAATAAATGGCCATAGGGTCGCCATGAGTCGGAAGCAACTTGACGGCACTTAACACACACATGCAAACAATGAGCAGGCGAGTGCGGTGGGGTGGGAATTTCTCCTTTTGCATCAGGACAGTGAATAGTCATTGTAAAGGTGTTTGGTTTGTTGCTCTGTGTGTGCGGGCTGTGATTTCTGGCCTGTGCTACTGTTCCCAAGTTTGGCTTTCTAATTCCTGCTGTGGCCTGGAGTTGGCATAGGCTTTTACTGACTGAGTCTCTGTTAAGCTTGGCCTGGTTTGGGGCTCGTTATGTTAAATTTGATGTTTGGGTTGTTGCTCTGTGTGTGTACGCTGTGATTTCTGGTTGGGGGGGGATTACCTGTTCTGGTTGGGGTGGGCTTGCCTTTGTGGGAGTGTTATTCCTGCTGTTTTTTGTGGTTGCCAACTTTGGCTGGAGTTACGTGGGTCAGTGTGAGTCTCTGCCCGTGGGGGGTGGGCGATCCAGTGTACTTTGGTTGACGTTAGCTTGGGTTCCTAGAGTGTTGCGCCGCCTCACCTGTGTGATTCCTGCTTGCAGGGGAGATCCATCTGCTTCTAGGTAGCTGCCTTGTTTGTGAATTGTGATGTTGGTGGTTAACTTTGTTTAAGGGTGCACTAGTTATTAGGTAGAGTAGCACCCAGGCTTGGTTGAGGGAGGTAAACCTCTTGGTCATTTAAGCAGGGGAGGTTTTGCCTTGGATTTGCCACTCTCCAGATGCACATTTTCCCAGCCAGATTCTTCAAACTCTGCATGGGGGCTTATTGTTGAGTTTTGAGAATTTGGCTGGGGGGAATGTGCATCTAGAGAGTGGCAAATCCAAGGCAAAACCTCTCTGACCCTGGAGATTATAGATATGCATCATGACTAGTATTCACTTTGACTAGTAGCCATGAATAGCCCTAAGCCAAAAGTTTTGCATTGGTTTTTATGGAGAAGGGGGCAAGCCCCCTTCCAGCCCCCTCCAACCCAATCCTCACCAAACATGGGGGTTATTGCAAGGAGTGTCCCACCAAGCTAAGATAAAATTTGGGACCCCCACCTCAAAAAATGCCCCCCCCAGAGCCGTGGGAAAAACCTCCCTATGCCTGCCTATGCTGGGAGATTTCTCATTAACCTACTTCCCATGAGGGGTTAACACTTTGGGCGTCTGTGGTTAACCGCAGAGGAAACAAGCTTAATGAGAAATCTCTCAGCACCAGCAGGCATAGGGAGGTTTTTCCCACGGCTCTGGAGGGGGCATTTTTTGAGGTGGTAGTCCCAAACTTTTAGGGTAGCTTGGGGGGACTCTTCTTGCCAGAACCCCCAAGTTTGGTGAGAATTGGGTCAGGGGGTCCGGAGTTATGGGGCCCGGAAGGGGTCCCCCCCGTCCATTGCATGAATAGCAGCCGGCTTCTGTTCTTTCTTTCCTTTGGGTGGATGGGGGGGACCCCTTCCGGGCCCCATAACTCCGGACCCCCTGGTCCAATCTTAACCAAACTTGGGGGTTCTGGCAAGGAGGGTCCCTCCAAGCTCCGCTGAAATTTTGGGACCTCCACCTTAAAAAATGCCCCCCCCCAGAGCCGCAGAAAGGCGCGATTGTGTTTTTAATGGCTTTATTCGGCCGAATTTTTTTCCGAACTTTGAATTCCGGCCGAATTGAACGGATCCGAAGTGGGGGAGTTCGGACTTCGGCACGTACCGAACCCACAAGGGCCAAATTCGGCCGAATCCGAACTGTACCAATTTTTTTTTTTTTTTGACAGCCTTACCTTCGGGTAACTAACTCCTAGTCATGCAATTTCCTCTAAGATTAGAGGCTTCCGTTTTTTGAAGCTGGGGTCAGCAAAGGTCTTTAGGTGATTTCAAAGCTGCAGGTTAGAATGGATGGTTCTTCTTAAACCAAATTCTATTCTTTAATACTAAATTCTTACCACAGTAGCCTTATGTGTATAAATAGAATATAAATCCCATACAAATGTGGGAACACAGAACCAACAAATCTACAAAGCCAACAGCAAGAAACAGAGAACCAGAGCCATTGCCAGAAATATACAAGTATATGAGAGCCAGCGTAGAGTGGTGATTAAGAGTTTCAGTCTTGTATCTGGGAGACTCAGATTCGAATCCCCACTTGTGCCATGGAAGCCTGCTGGATGACCTTGGGCCAGTCACACTCTCTTAGTCTAACCTACCTCACAGGGTTGTTGTGAGGATACAATGGAGGAGAAGAGAATGATGTATGTCACTCTGGGTCCCCATTGGGGAGGAATAATTAAATAAAACTAAAATGAACTAAGGAACATTTGCTCACCCCAAACAGAAAGAAAACTCAGATTTGAGCACTAGATGCCTTAAAAAGTGATTTAAAAAATAATAATAAGGGACATTATGAGGTTCTTGGAAGGAAGAAAGGTGAGATGCAGGGACACTAGCAACATTTCTCTGGGTGAGTCTACATGTCCCTCATTTCAAACTGGGAACAGCTGTGTAATGTCCTTCCTGTAAAACCAGCAGCCAACAACAATCCAAAGCCACTTTGTAAAACTCGGATCCATGTCATATCACAACAAGGTCCCTTTCACCGCAACATTCAAGCACTGGGACAATTTATTGGGCCTGGCTACAGATTACGTTGCCCGTGGCAAAAGTATTCCTGGATCCTTACGGCTGAGAATACTAAAGCCTGCCCCAAACACAGGCAGAGAACGCTGGAGTGGATTGTAGGAAAAACAGGAACCCTGGCAGACTTTATCCATTTAATTAATTCCACTTGTCTTAGTTCTCCATCTGCAGCTAATTGTCTGTAGAGGCTGAGCTCCTAAAGGAATAATTAGAGACGAAAAGATAAGGCATAGGGGTAAGGGTGCGAGAAAGGTAAGTAGGGGGTCCTGCTTCCCTGTATATTTGTGTACCCACAGAAACACACCCTACCTTTCCTTCTCTGTCTTTTGTGGGGGCGTCAGTATTTTTAAAAACCGGAGGATATGTTCGGTGACTTATTTTTGAAGTGGCAAACATAAGGGGGAGCAGGAGCCCCTAGGCAACTTTCGCCGCCAGGTTATTTATTTCTGGTTGCTTGCTTTCTTTCTCGATTGCTAAGGCTGAGCTAATAAAGATCTAGATAAGCTGAAACAAACACCAAGGGCACAAACAGAGCAAGGTGACGAAGGGCTCTGGCTTCCTTCTGAAGAAGTGAGCGGTGGCTCACGAAAGATCGTACCCTGCCAGACATTTTGTTTGTCTTTAAGGTGCTGCTGGACTCTTGCTCTTTTCTATTGCTTCCTTATGTTTCTGTAAGCATTTTCCCCTCCAGCTTGCTCTATCTGACTTGAGCAGGGCAGTCCTAAAAAGAGTTACACCCTGCTAAATCCTTCCAAGTCAATGGGCTTTGAAGAATGGAACTCTGCTTAGAATTGCCCCGTAAGGGACCTGCAGAATTTCCCCAAAACTGCACCTTGACAGCTAATTTTGATTTACTCAGGCCTGAAAGACCCAGGCCCTAAATAAAAATTCAATCATTAAGTTCAAAAATGTATAGCGAAAAGGCCTGACTGTCGTAACATTTAGATGTGCCTAGTGTTCACAGCTTTGGTAGAGAATTATAGATAACAAGAACATCTGGGGTTTCATCAACACTGCTAAGATCACAACAGGCTCAGGTCGACCTTGTAAGTGACCGTGCCAGCTCTGGTCTCGCCAGACAAATCCCACAAACGACTTCTAGGCAGGTTCTCTGTAGAAAGTTAGTTTAATGGAAAATATACAGCAAGTTGCAGAAAATGACTTGGAAGCAGCAAGGATACTAATGGGGGTAGAAATCAGAATACAGCAGATAAAAAGTGAGATGAACTTTCTGGACAACATCCTGGTTGCTACTGCAACCCATAGATAACTTGTTCCCAGAGCAGAGCGAGACATAACATAACAGAGTTGAATAGCATACCGACCTTGGAGCAACACCTGCTGAGTACCAGGCCGTGCCTGACAGACCGAGAGTTACTTAAGCAACGTAAAAGTGGCCAAAACACACCTCTTGGTAGAAAGTGGTCCTCCTTCAAGGATGGCTGCGCAATTGCAGTGGGAGTTTACTTATAAAAGATAGTAAGATGCACGCATGCTTGAATTATAATTAGTAGATGTACCAACTAGCAGCTTGATTTCCAAATATGTATAACGGAAGGAGGAAATGAGATGCTTTATATAGGTTGTGACTGTGTGTACCAGTGTGCTTCTCTCCTTGCCTTTGGAGCTAGAGAGGAGGGGCACCTATTTGTGTGATCACATATATAAACATTTTTCCTTTCACCCCCTTGGTGTGGCTTATTGGCTTAACAGCACCAGGGTCAAACCTGTTTGGGGTAACATTTTATGTTTGGGGTAACTTGATAATGAGGCTCCATGCTGTCTATTAATTTGCAGCTGGCTTTAACCCCTTCAACAACAGAAAACCAGAGAACATGCCACCTGATTTTAATTGTTCCCACTTGCGCATTTTATATATATACTTTTCCCTCCCTTTTCCCGCAATGGTACACATCTGCTTTCATCAATATGCAAATTAGCACATCAGTGTTTAGGGTGAAAATTTTAAAAATGTCACTGCAATAAGAGAGTGGTTTTTTTTATAAAGCAAACCAGTTTGTCGGTAAATTACAAGTTTCATTAGCATAAAACTCTAACAAAAAAGACCCACGACTCATTAACGGAAGGCACAATATGACTTCAGAAATATTCATCTCCCAAAAGAGCACTTATCTATAGGGGGAAAACAGATAAAAGTTTTGCTGAGAGCTGCCACTAATGACAGCATTAACTTTATTTATTAACAAACACCACAAATATTTGGAAATATATACCCCCCTCCCCGCCTTGCACTTTAGATTAAGCACAGTGCCATATTTTTATATGGTAGCTACATCACTTTAAACTCCCCACGTTGCACCATTATATTTAACAACTGCGGCAAGCAAGACCATTTGCTATGACTTGTAATTCTCCAAATAATCTTTTCCCAGTGAGATGTTGTTTCCCAGAGAGAGACAGAACCATCAGGCTACCCAAATGTGATCCAAGTTACCACACCAACACTCAGACCAATTCTAAGTAAAGATTACCACTACAGGAATATCCATTTCTGCCGTACAAGAAAATTTATCTGAATGACCTTGGGGATATTCAAAGATCTAGGGAGGGGAGAGTCTTGATAAGTGGGGATCATGTAGGATTTAGGGCTGCACTGCAAAGTTCAACAGTCTCTCTTTGGAGGACCAAAATGTACTGGAGGGGAGAGATTGCCTTTTAAAAGCCCTTATAATAATTACCTTTCCAAAGGTTATTCCCTACTGTTTGCTTGCTCTCTTTCTTCCTGCTTCAGCACTACTGCATCAGTTAGAGCTTCGTTCTCTTTCTGAGGGCGATCCCAGACAATCAGGGATCACAGAATGACTGGGATGGTGTTAAAGAATTACACAGCCAATTGGATTGGCTATTGGACTGAGGTCAAGCACAACCTTTTGAAAAGTAAAGGCAATACTACCGGGACTGGTCCGAGAAAGTAAGCTTACCACTGACACCCTCCACCTGACTGTATGGGGCTAACGATATCTGAGAGGGGATCAACTAATTAGAATATGATATATGAACAGAATGTGTAAGGTGGGTAAGGGGTCTGAAGACCGGAGGCAAAAATTTGGCTACTTGAATGGTTATCTCCCGAGATGAGTCTGCTAAGAGAAGGGAAACTTTAGCTTCTTCCAATCTCCCAGGAAAGGATGACAATACGGGGAGAATGTACTGCGAACGTATGTCGTTGTAGAAGGGACATTGCAGCAGAACATGTTCTATTGTTTCCACTTTCTCTGTTTTGCATGGGCATAGTCGTTGATGAAAGGGAGTGTGGTTCCTTTAACTGGAGATGTTAGGGGGTTGAACTTGGGGTATTCTGCATGCCAAACAGATGCCCTACCACTAAGTCGTGGTCCCTTTCTCTCTCTTCTGCCCTTATACCCTTCCTCAGTGTCACTCCTTCAAAGAAGACCCTCCAACTGGCCACTTGCAAGAATTTTCTAACAAAAATAAACCTCTATACCCCACTTTCAGTGATGGTGGTCCACAATAAGATGAGAGAAGACATTAATATGAACACGGATTTTAAAATAGAAGCTATTTTAGAAACTCATTAAAGATAACCCCTCTCATGCTTGGCAAAGAGAAGAAAGTCTATATCCCTGCCTGTGATAATAGTGCCGCTGGTTATATTCTTTAAATAATGACACCTTGGAGGAATTTCTTTTCATTTTCTGGAGCTCACTTTGCACAGAGTGTTGGAGTCTGGCTTCCCAGGCAAAGCATATCAAAGCAATTTTGCAAGTTAAAAATGAAAAGTTCTATAAAACTAATTACATATACTTAACCAGAACAAAATAATATGAAATTGATGCAGTAGAACCAAGAGAAGAAGGGTCGGGAATAATTTTGAAGACGTTAGGAAAGAGGAAGGGAGAGATTATAATTCCAGGTCTTGAAAAAAAAAAACAGCCAACAGAAATTGTCATATTCTGGAAAAATCCTATATATAATTTGTGGAAAACCCATTTAATAAAAGAATGGGGAGTAACAGCATGTTCTGGGAAAAGACTCCAGGTCAATATCTGTAGCAGAATGGAAACTAGAACCCTGAAAGGTTGAGATTTGATCACCGAGGGAGGCTGCTGTGATGGATTCCTGGGGCTAGACACCAAGGAAAATGAAGTGGAACTGCTAGGACCTTGGGCCTGAGCCAATTAGGACCTTGGCCTGAGCTAACTAGAACCTTTGGCCCAAGCCCATTAGGCCCTTAAAGTACCTAACTGACCCTTTGAATTGTGTCCAGAATTGAACCTTCAAATCATGTCCAGAAAGAGATGGATAGCCAATGCAGCTCTTTTTAACATAGGGGTGATAGACCCCCATACTCAGACTCAAACAGTAACCTGATTGTCACCAACAGCCCTCAATAGTTATAAAAACTTTGAGCCAAGAGGAATGGTTGGGGTTGCCAGGTTCCCCCTCTCCTCTGGTGGGAGATTTTGGGGGCGGGGATTGCATGCACAACGCTGCAAGGGACGCAATCCCGTCACTTCCGGTTTACTTCTGGAAGCACCGCAGTGCAACGGGATGATTTGCCACTCAACCCCCCATCTGAATAGTAAACCGTCCCTTCGTGCTGTGGCACTTCCGGAAGTAAACCAGAATTGACGGGAGCCCTTGAGGCTGCGCAATCCTTGCTGTGAGCCGGCCAATGGATTGGCAGGCAATTGCTTGCCATTCCAAGCCATCTGGCAACCCTAGGAATTGTGGGGTATAAACAAACAAACATTTGGGAACAGCTTAAGTTTCTGAGCAGTTTTCAAAGGCAGATCTAGCACAATAACCTGGATGTGGTCAAAGCATGGATCACCATGGCCAGGGCAGACCTTTTGAGAAATGGCCATAACTGGTGCATCAGCCAGCACTGATAGAAGGAGCTATGCTCTGCAAAGACCTCCAATTGTAAGCCAGGATCTAGTAGCACCCCCCAAGCAAGAACTTCCTTGTTCAGAGGGACTGCTACCCCCTCCAGGACAGGCTGACTTCTCAGTCCTAGAGCAGTGTCTCCATTGACCAACAACACTTAGTTTTGTCTGGACTCAGTTTCAGTTGGCCCTTCTTTTCCTCATGAATTCTCTAGAAAGCCATTTGACATGTACACAGGGTGGGACAAAGATTCTCAGTCTGTAGCCCTCAAAACCATTTTGCAAAAGGGAAAGAATGTGGAGATCAGAGCTCACCTGCTCCTTCAATCTTTAGATACATTCCACAGTTTTTAGAACAATTACTGAAGCTTCCTCATAAATATTATGTCCAGCCACAGAGAAAAATGATCAATTTTCCCCAAGTAGGATTCTGAATGACTGTTTATGTGTTTATTTGTTCCTTGTTGAGATGTAGTTATTTTGCTGTCACAGCCATTCATCCCACGGTTTCAAAGACCACTTTCTTACCTGGTTTGACCCTGTGTTTCCTTGGCACCTTTTGGGATCGTATTTTTTTCTCCCCCAAAGCTCCCTTCTTCTCCAAAACGATCCTGAAAAGGCCTGGACTCAAATGAAGCTTTCTCCTGATGAGTAATTTGATACAGGGGGGGGGGGGAAAGCTCCCCTCTTTCCTCTGTAATTCTTTGCAGGCTTCAACATGTACAAATCTAATATGAAAAACCTCTCTTAATGAAAGTATTTGCCACAAACATCTATTTCCCCTGCTGGGATTTAATCACAGAAAGATTTGTCGGTACCTTGCTTATTCTACTGAGAGCTCTTATTTGGAACCTAAAAGCATTATGTGAAAACAAATTTCCACTGGAATCAATAGCTCCCCCTCCCCAAATATATTCTCTGTAATTCATTGTGCACCCTACACAATAACACACTTAGTTTATTATGAGTATTACTAGGATGGAGATAAAAAATAATTGTTATTTTTACTACTGTCTGTGACAAGTAAAAAATAAATTTGCCATGACGGAACAACATGTTCCTGCTTTTGTTCTCTTACCTGGAAATCCGCTGTACTATTAGTTTTCCTGGGGAAGAATTTTCCGACACAACTTATTCTGTCCCAAGAAAACACAGTTACAGCGCATTCCTGACTTGCGCTGGCGGCCGCGCCCAAAGGCCTTTGGAGGCTGGCGACTGCCCATGCCAGCGCAAGGGCCCACAGCAACGGCATCCAGGAGGTGCACATTGGCGTTTGTGGCCCCAGCGCTGGCATGCAGGGCCGGATGCTGGTCTCTGGCCACTGTTGCGGCAGTGCTGGGCCCGGACACTGCTGGAGCCTGCTGCCGGCGTCCGGACGCCGGCATCTCAGGAGGCGTTCCCAGGGCATAATGGTGTCCTGGGAGGAGTTTCCGGGGCGTTATGGCTCTGGCCAGGGGGTGGGGCCGCTGTTAAGCAGCCTCCTGGGCCATTTTGCCTCGGGAACGCCCCCTTTTTTTGGCCGAGATAAGTCACCTTTTAGGGTGGCTTATCTCCCATGCAACCCTATGAGGGTTGCACAGATTTTTGGCTCTGGGCAGAGGTTTCGGATGGGCTTAAACCTCCTTAGGAGGCAGCGCCGCTGCATTGCCCCCTAAGCCCAGCGCAGGCATTCCGGTCAGGAATGCGCTGTTAGCTTTCTTGTCCTACTTTCTAATACCTAGGAATGTAGAAATGTGCTCTGTTGACATTCTTTTTATATCTCTTTATATTTTTGTCAACAGTTATGGTTCTCTGCTTTTCACTGTCAGGTTTGTGGAGTCACTTATAGCATGGACGCATGCTTGTATATGCACTATTTATATGGTATGTGACCTGCAACATACAACATCTGTGCTTAGCATGCATGTCTGGACTAAGCACAGATGTTCTGACACATATATAAAATATATAACATAAGCTGTTCTGACACATATATAACATTGAAAGGGGCTTATGTTTTAAGAGAAACATTCAGCGAGGGGCAACGGAAAATGATACACAAAAAAAGAATCATGAATTCAGTTGCACAATGGAGAGGTAAGAGAGGGATTTGCAGTTCGAAACAACATGGATAAGAAATTCACAGCCATACCTGCTAATAATGTATGGGTAGAATAGAAGTACCCAAAAGTGCTTCCCCTAGGTGCTGTGTTTCTTTCCCCTTCTCCACACATGCGCCAACTTCACCGTCTGGGGTTATTCTTTATTTTAACCTTTGGCTCTGAAATTTCCCTCACTGCTGGCAGAATCCAAGACTTTCTCTAAAGACCTCATGCTAATGGCAACAGCTGCTAAAATATGTATCGATTTCCCTTTCTGTCTGTCTGTCCACCTTTATACCTAGGTTTAATGTTGCACAATCTCTTGCAACATACTTTGACTTCCTGATAGTCCCATGTTACAGACAATTATTTATTTTGGCTAGATTGAATGCCATTCCATCAGGGTTGCTATTGGATCATTTAAATAAGGTGCCGTATTTTGAGCGAGTGGTACTGGTCAATGAGACTCCCTTCAACATTCTCTGTTCAGCTGTGACCTGCTCAATGTGGCAAGAAATCGATGGATAAAACCTTTTATCTGGGTGTGAATTGGATAATTTGAGGTTTCTTTTAGCAGGGGTGGATTTCAATATTACATTGGCAGTTTCCAAGTTTCCCTCTCACTTAAGTTTAAACATTATTAAATTTTTAAAGCCTTCCAAGTTGGCAGCCATCACCACATCCTGGGACAGGGAGTTCCCCAATTTAACTATGCATTCACAGTGGGTAGCCGTGTTAGTCTGTCTGCAGTAGTAGAAAAGAGCAAGAGTCCAGTAGCACCTTAAAGACTAACAAAAATATTTTCTGGCTCACGAAAGCTCATACCCTGCCAGAAAATATTTTTGTTAGTCTTTAAGGTGCTACTGGACTCTTGCTCTTTTCTATTAACTATGCATTGTGTGAAGAAATACTTCCTTTTATCTGTTTGGAATCTCTCACCGTCCAGCTTCATCAGATGACCTCACGTTCTAGGATTGTCCACATTGTTTTTTCTGTAGATATGGGGTTTTTTAAGTAGCGGACAAATAACCGCCTCTTTTAGTGGTGGAGGGAAGGTGCCCTGAGTTAGTGACTGGTTTATAATAGATGCTAAGGGTTTGTTGATGTAGCCCTTACATGATTTTATCAGTCAAGGTGGGCAAGGATCCAAGGTACAAGTAGTGGCCTTCACTGGATCTTGTCCACATCCAACATGGAAATTGGGTCAAAATGATCCATAAACAGCCCGGGCAGTGATACTGATCTAAGAGTGATAAAGTTTATTGTCTGCGGTCGGAGGCCATCACAATCCACCAGTGTATTAGGAGTTTTTTCTGGTATGCCTATGTTATAACTGACGTCCAAATCAGAGTGTATTCTTGATACTTGATCAGCAAAAAACTTGTCAAAGGTATCACAGCTAATTGTGCGTTCCTGGGACATTAGAGGCTCAGATTTAGGCATCAGTACTTGAACAATTGGGCTGGATGTGAACTAGCTGATGCTATAATAGTAGATATGAGGATATTTGTCCACTTATGTGCATATAAGATGCTGTATCCTTAGGAAACTTGGTATTAGGACTTCTGGTGTGAGCTAATAAAAAAGTTAACTTTAAAGGAGATTTTTTTTGGGGGGGGGAGAGTGGGTAACTGCATTTTAGTATCTTGGAGCATTTTATGGCATTGCAGTTGTCATTAGAAAGCTTGGTAACATTTCATGCCGCCTCTAGCCTCAGTAAACAGACAACATTTTCTCATGAATAACAAGGACTTACATTGGCAGTTGCAAGCTTCGCAGAGACCCAGCAAAGCACATCACTAGGCTGAGTAAATAATTGATTTTCATCCATAAAGTTATTGTTTGTTTAAATGTCGTAATCCACACGGTAAATTTGATGGCAAACGTTAAATATTTCAAAGCCGTTTTATCAAAAGCAACCTAACGCGGGAGAGTTTCTCCCTTCCAGTGCTTATTCTTCATTAGCCCTTAATTAGAATTTGCTGCCCTCCCCCACGCTGCATCTTTCGGCTGGGTGAATTAAAAGCTAATGTTTCATTAGAAACAAAAGTTGAAGTAGGGAACCCTTTGTACGGTAATTCTGAAGAAGAAACATTAATTTCCTTGTGCACACACAGTAGCTTAATATCCCCGTGCGGATATACTGGTGCATAAGGCTCAAAAACGAACATCTAGTCATATGTCAGACTTTAGCTTGGCATCTGGTGCAAACATTTCTGATGATTTTAGGTCCTTCACTCTTCCTTCCCTCCTTCCTCCCCCTCCTTCCTTCCTTCCTTCCTTCCTTCCTTCCCCTCCTTCCTTCCTTCCTTCCTTCCTTCCTTCCTTCCTTCCTTCCTTCCTTCCTTCCTTCCTTCCTTCTCTCTCTCTCTCTCTCTCTCTCTCTCTCTCTCTCTCTCTATCTATCTATCTATCTATCTATCTATCTATCTATATCTATTTCACACTCATTTCAATTAGGGTGTGTATTGGGGGAAGGGCACACAGGATAAATTAGTATTTGAATAAGAAATCTGTAACCTTAAAATGATGGTGTACATTTCGAAACAAGTGTGTTTTAATTACATGTGCCAAAAGTGAATGGTTTTGTTTTTCTTGTTGAGGATTAAAGGCTTGGGTCCAAGGTTACTTCTTTTCAATTTTTTGGTACATATTCTCCCGTGACATTTTCTCATAAAATGCTCATGATTTCAATGTTATTTATGTGTCAGTTGTAATTGCTATACAACTGCCGTGTGTGTCTTAAGGCAACACACCAATTGGAAACACCAGCAACATAAAAGGGAAGAAGGAAAGGGCTCACAACAGGATATAAAAATAGAAATGATGAAAAACAGGTATATTTGCATCCCAAGCTCTTGACAACTGGGGCACACACCAGAAAACTACACCAGAGCTCATGTTGGAAGCCAGGGGGCATCTGGACAAAATCTGGTGGCCATTTCCTCCCTACAACCCAGTTAAAAGGCTATTTCAGCTGGCGTGGAAGATCATACTAATAATCTGTTAAGTGGATTGCCAACTGCCATAAAGGAGTTCTGCATATATACTATGGCTACTGCAGGATGCAGGAAGTATGTCAGATTCCCACCAGAGCACATCTATGCATGGAAGCCTCTCTAGCTACCATTGGTGATCATAATGATGATGATGATCTATAACATCAGCTAATAAGGAAAATGTTTGCATAAAAATGTTATTCATCTTCCTTCTATCGAGAAAGCCAAGCACACCACGGGCAGTAAGGCATCCTGGGTCTTGGTCTCCTTCCTACTACTTTGGATTCCACTTCCTAGGCTGATAGCACCATTGTGAGAATTAGGGCTGGAAAACATGGCTCATTTGTACTGATGACCTCTTAGGCTGATAGCACCATTGTGAGAATTAGGGCTGGAAAACGTGGCTCATTTGTACTGATGACATATGAGTCTCTCCAAGAACTGCAAATGTTACGGTCTGATGGATATTATGCTATGAATTTTATTCTGAAGAAGGAAACTAAACAAGTCTGACCGGAGCATGTCATATTGTTCTCCATACGTGGATCAGGTTTTTCGATCCTACCCAGAGCTCTTTCAGCTCAGCTGGTTTCCCGAAAATGTGTATGCAATATCTTCTCAGCACACACCAAATGCTTTGTGGATATACAAGAGTCTATTGTGTTATTGGAAGCTATCATTTAATTATCTCATTCATCATTCCTCGTGCTTCAGTTTTCACCACTGCACATGCTCTGTGCAATGCACTTCTCAACTACTGTGCATGCTTGGAACAGCTCTAATTGGGGACACGCTCCATTCTGCCTAGTTTGGAGGATCTTTTCTAGCATTTACTCTAGAGGCATTTTATGGTTCTTGTATACTATTTGTTATGCTTGTAATATCCATGTATGAGTGACAGTGTCAGTCATTATAATGATTGAACAATCTCTTGTATGAGCATGCTACATAAAAGCATGCTACATACATGCTACAACATTGATAGTACTTAAGTTTGTATCACTATTGTGGTCTGTGTGCTTGTTATACATTATCTCAGTTTGCTCAGCCTCCAGGTAGTAGCTGGAGATCTCCCGCTTACAACTGATCTCCAGCCGATAGAGATCAGTTCCCCTGGATAAAATGGCCATTTGGCAATTGGACTCTATGGAAAGTCCCTCCCCTCCCCAAACCCTGCCCTCCTCAGGCTCCACCCCAAAAACCTCCCACCAGTGGCAAAGAGGGACCTGGCAACCCTAACTTCAAAAGGAGCAGTGGGAGGTACAGGCAGGAAAGTTCCATTCCATAAGCAAACCTCCTCATGCTATTGGCTGGATACAACTTCAATGCCATAGAGTCCAATTGCCATAGACTCCAAGTGGCCATTTTCTCTGGGGGAACTGATCTCTATCAGCTGGAGAGCAGTTGTAATAGCAGGAGATTTCCAGCCACCACCTGGAGGTTGGCGACCTTATCATGGTTCAGAGGACTTCTGGGGACAGGGCTCAGTGTTGTGGAGAGGGTCTGCAGTGGGAGGGAAGACTGGCAAAAATCCCCCCCCCCAAGAAATTGGACCAGCCGTGTCCTTGCATTGACAGAAAATGACCAATGGATACATTCCAACATAGTTAGAAAAAAAGCACAACAGCAGTATTAAAAGAAACAGAAAAACCAAAAGCAGCAAAAAATAATTGTGTGTGTGTTTGTGTGTGTGTGGACTGTGTATAATGCCAAAGCTGCCATTTCTCCAAGGGAACTGAGCTCTGTAATTTACAGTTCTGCAGCCTACCTGAGTCCCTTCTGTCAAAAGCTGTCTTTCCTCCCTCATTGGCCTCCTGGGCAGTTCTAATCCCTGGAGTAAAAAAATACAAAAATCCTCTACGTGCCCAATTGGCCGGCTGCCTCAATTGCCGAAAGAGACTTTCCTGCCACTTTGTGAGCATGCAGATTATTTTAACCAGCCACCCTGACAGTAGCAAGGCAGTAATGCTACATAATTTAACAAGGAATTAGAAATGTTCCTTCTGGGAGGATTTTATTATTATTTTAATTTTGAATCTCATCAGCACATTTTCCCCTCCTCACATCCTGAATTATAGTCAGCCCATAAAAGTGGTAACTTGCAAGATGTTTATTTGGACACGGTGGAGAAACAAATTATTAGTGAAATTCCTTAATGCGACAAATCACCCAGCCAATCCATCATCAAAGCGCCGTTGGAAGGGAAAGAATGCTCCCTTCGTTTTCACAGATGATCAAAATCATTTCCCTTCCACAGTTGTTTCTGCTGCAGAACTCGAAGCCAACTCCCAATTATAAACAGTGTCTGAAAGATGAAATACTGATTATATTTTAGTAATCAGAAAAAAAGAGAGGGAAAACCATTATTAATGGATGCTCATAAGGTAATAAAATGGAAAATATCAGGGGGGAAATGTACATTTTAAACCGGCGAAGCCATGCAACGGAAACAAGTTTTGGTCTCCTAGATATATCCCGCCGTACCTTTAATTCCTATCTACCCTAATACAGCACGTGACATTTCTCCCCTAAACTGGACTGTGACCTAGATCAAATATTATACAAACTTGAGGCAGCTAACAATTAAAAGCCAAACTATACAAACAGTTCTTGTAGGTTATCCGGGCTGTGTGACCGTGGTCTTGGTATTTTCTTTCTTGACGTTTCGCCAGCAGCTGTGGCAGGCATCTTCAGAGGAGGGACACTGAAGGACAGTGTCTCTCAGTGTCAAGTGTGTAGGAAGAGTAATATACAGTCAGAAAGGAGTTGGGTTTGAGCTGAATCATTGTCCTGCAAAGTATCAAAAGTAATGTGCTAATCATTGTCCTGTAAGTATGAAGATAATGTGCTAATGAGGGTGTGGTATGTTGAGTAGCACATTACCTTTGATACTTTGCAGGACAATGACTCAGCTCAAACCCAACCCCCTTCTGACTATATATTACTCTTCCAATACACTTTGACACTAAGAGACACTGTCCTTCAGTGTTACTCCTCTGAAGATGCCGGCCACAGCTGCTGGCGAAACATCAGGAAAGAAAATACCAAGACCACGGTCACACAGCCCGGATAACCTACAAGAACCGATGAACTCTGACCGTGAAAGCCTTCGACAATATATATAAACAGTCTTCACCTGCTGGTGGAAGACAGTGACAGAAGGGGACAGGCGGATATCACTGGTAGGTTTGCCAACCTCCAGGTACTAGCTGGACATCTCATTTCCCCTGGAGAAAATAGCCACTTTGGAAGGCGGAATCTATGGCGTTGTAGCCCATTGAAGACCCTTCCCTCCCCAAAACCTGCCCTTCCTAGGCTCCACCCCTAAAATCTCCAGGTATTTCCCAAACTGGAGCTGGCAACCCTAAAGCTAACTGATCCTTGTAATCTGAAGATCAGTTAAAATTCTGGCAGATCTTCTGCTATTACAACTGATCTCCAGCCGATAGGGGTCAGTTCTCCTGGAGAAAATGGCTGCTTTGGCAATTAGACTCTAAGGCATTGAAGTCCCTCCCCTCCCCAAACCCCGCCCTCCTCAGGCTCCACCCCAAAAACCTCCTGCCAGTGGCGAAGAGGGACCTGGCAACCCTAGTACTCCATCATCAAGATATATTGAAAAAATGGGTGAAACAGTGAACTCACATTTTCACTGTAAGGAACAAAGCACTATAAGGAACACCTGTATGGTATGAGCTGTGATAGTGTTTGGGTATATAGTCACACTGTTGTAATTTTGTGTTTTTATGTTTATTTGGCATGTTCAGCACAGATATATAGAGGCTAGAACAGGGCTACATACAAGTTGTTTATATTTATATTAATTTTGTGTTTGTATTAAATTTATTATATGTTATTCACAAAATCACTTGTATCAATATTAGCCCATGATTTCATGTTGATTCCTTACCTTTTGGGTACCTTCTTCTAGTGCATAATAAGCAACCGACCGAAAAATCACATTTCACAGAACCGTACATTTTCTCTTGCCATGATGCTATCTGACTTCCCCCTCCCCCCATTTCAGCCTTCACCTCCACAAAACGTAGTCTGTGTTAACTTTTCTTCCTTGTGAAGTCCTTTCAGGTCAGGGACCCTATCCTTTTAGCAGGCTGCAGTCCCTGAGTAGCTATGGTACTCAGTAAATTATTAAGGCTGATGAATAAGTCATGAGCAACTAATGAGCCTCATTAGTGATTCTAAGTGAGGCAAGAAGCCATTTTGCCCTCTGAAGTCAACTACCGCCGGCATTGACTACAACTCTCCCGTCGGCGACCCCGGCAGATTCATACAATGGTCTGCAGCCATCTTTGATGTTAACTTTCAAATACTATTCCGGAGATATTTTAATTTATTTATTTTTAAAAAAGCAAAGTCTAAACATTCTATAAATAACACTGGCAAATGATTTTTGATCTTCAAAGAGGAAAATCAACTTGAGGGAGGCCAGAGTCAGGAAAACGTCTCAGAAAACAGCAGAAAAGAGTTGAACCATCAAGTCAAAGAAAAATGAAATAGTTGTTACCTAATTGTTACCAGACAAAATTCCAGCTGAGCTGAAAGGCTCTCTAAACCTTTCAGGCCAGGGGAAACATTCCATGTATGTATGGGCTGTCATGTTGCAACCTACTTATGGTGACCCCGGCAAGGCACATTCAAAACAAATGAGAAGCAGAGGTGGTTTGCCATTGCCTTCCTCTGCAGCGTTTTCCTTGGTGGTCTTCCATCCAAGTAGCGACCTTGCTTAGCTTTTCAGATCTGATGAAATCCGGCTATATTACAGGGCTCCACACCCCAAACATTCTAAAGTTGGCTTGGGTGTGTTGGAATATGCAAGGCTAATATGTCATATTAGCTGTGGCAGGCAGAGTTAGATGTAGGGGATCTAACTGTCAACCTGGGCTGATGTCCTGGCCTGGAAAGCCCCTAGGAGGCCTGATTACACTGGCCAGAACCAGTTGAGGCCAGAGGCTGAGGTGAGGTGTTGCACCTGTAGGGTGACTCAGCCTGAACTACTAATTGATGCTTGGTGGTGGCATTATGTATATAAGTGTTAGACTCCATGAGTCTGTGTCGGGAGATATGGTGGACAGAGTATGTATTTAGCACTGTAAATAAACAACTGCATTTCTATAAGCTCTAGTGGTTCTGGTGGTCATTCCTGGATGTTGGCACAATCCGCCAACTCTCGCGTCAGCGTGGTCAACTGAGCTCTTTCAGTAATACAATACAGTCATTATAGCAAATGGAAGAATTTGTACACAGTTGGTTATTGTTAATATAATTCCTTTAACTTCCAGGATCTCATCGTAATGTCCACTTTAAAAATGCCCATTATTTCAGTAATATATACATTTTCTCCATCAAGGAAAAGGCAAATAGCTCTTCTGTTGAATGGTCTATACTGTTCAGACAAGAGTAGAGGATTGTCAGGAGAAACCACTTGATAGTTGGAATCACTTAAGTTCCTAAAAACAGATCAAGAGATGTTCCAGTCCTAGTGGCTCATCAGATAGGGCAACTGCACACTAATTCAGGGGTTCCTTGTGCTAGTCTGGCCACTCTTGACAAGTGCATAATGCGTTGGCAAAACTATTGTCTGCACTCTCCCACTTGTGTAAACCACCCCACACCTCTTGTGTTTGAGCAGGAATGGAAATCCCTCATTTTTTAATAGTTCGGCAAGAATGGATTAAGGATTTATTCCCTTAGTTTAGTTACAGTCATCATCGCGTGAACAGATTCATGTTGTGCTGTTTATTATTTATCGTTCTCATTATATTCTTTGTCAGAAGACGGTGGCATCGGAATCTTAATGCCTCATATATTCCACAAAGATAATAGGACACTCTACTACTTTGACCTTTTCAGTGTCCCATACTTTGATTCATTAGCCATTTCCTTTTCTCCCCTGCTTAACAGCCTCCGTAACCTGGGAAGAGGAGGTGTAGCAGACGGCCAATCAAAATGCAGAACATTGAAAAGGTTAAAGTCTGTGTTTATAAATCTGCTCAAAGTTTATAGTCTTTCCCCAGACATTTTTAAGCATTAAAACCATGTTTTATGCTTGCAGGCAAAGATTGCTACATGAATGTCAAACTAGTGCAAACAAATACACCCAACTCATTATAAGTTTAGGAGTGGGGTGGCACCAAGAAGATGTATGAAACCAGACCTGCAACGCTCCTGTCGAATTAAATTATCTGTAAAGGACACCTGATACTAAAGGTCCTGTTCACACAACCCTTTGAGACTACACCATACATATTTATTAAAAATATTTATATACCTGATTTTCTTCCAACACTTAAAACAATAAATACAACAACAAGAAGAGTTGGTTTTTATATGCCGACTTTCTTTACCACTTAAGCAAGAATAAAACTGGCTTACGCTCACCTTCCCTTCCCAGCCCCACAACAGACACCTGTGAGGTAGGTGAGGCTGAGAGAGCTCTAAGACAGCTGTGACTAACCCAAGTGGGGAAACAAATTCAGTTCACCAGATTAGCATCTGTCGCTCATGTGGGGGAGTGGGGACTCAAACCCAGTTCTCCAGATCAGACTCCACCGCTCCAAATCACCACTCTTAACCACTGCACCACACTGACTCTCTATACCACACTGGCACTCAACCCATGCCAAATGCCCTCCTAAACAATGCAGTTTTGCCAGTGCTTGTAAAAGCAAGTAGTATGGTGCTTGTCTCACAATTTCTGGTCCAGATAGGGTTGCCTGGTCCCTCCTGGCCACTGGTGGGGGGTGGGGGGTGGAGGTGGGGTTGCCAGATCTAGGTTGGGAGACTCCTGGAGATTTGGAGATGGAGCCTAGGGAGGACAGGGACCTCAGTGGGGTACAATGCGATAGAGTCCACCCTCCAAAGCATCCATTTTCTCCAGGTGAACTGATCACTGTAGTCTGGAAATGAGCTGTAATTCTAGGGGATCCCCAGGTCCTACCTGGAGGCTGGCATCTCTAGTTCAAGAGCATATGGCATCAACTAAAAAAGCTCAGATCCAGGAATCAGCAGATTGTAGGGTTGCCAACCTCCAGGTGGGGCCTGGAATCCTCCTGGCATTACAGCTGCTCTCCAGACTACAAAGATCAGTTCTCCTGGAGAAAATGGCAGCTTCAGAGGGTAAACGCTATGCTTTCTCATAGATTCTAGGCAAATTCGCTCCCCAAATCCCTCCCTCCGCAGGCAGCATCCCCAAGTCTCCAGGAACTTTCCAGGCCAAATCTGGCAACCCTAAGAATTCAGGGGGAAAGGGCCGTATTGCCTTCCAGACTGTATATGCTTATCTCAATTCATGGCTTTATTATTCTACACTATTTGTATTTCATAAACGACAATTTCTTCAGTTTGGATGATAGCTACAAATCACAAGGTCACAGTCCGAAGAAGAGATGTAGAGATGGAACATTAGCCAGCATACCGTCTCTGTTGTGACTTTGTGCACTATAACTATTTTTTCTGTTTTTGTTCATTATAATTGTACTGTAATACATGATTTATTGTTTCTTTGAACCTGTGCAAAAACCATATTGTATGTTTTAGAAGTAGCAACTATTTGTTATATAAATGCCTTGCAACCTCTGATGCTGTGCACCTTTTTTTTCATCCAATCCTAAGAATGCACCCTGTGTAGAGGTGAGACAACCAACAAAGCCCTGATGGAGAGAACAATGTTTTTGCATGGGTATATACTGGGAGAGGCAGTCCTTCAAATATGTGGTTTCCGGGCTGTGAATGGCTTTAAAGGTAAAAACCAACACCTTGAAATGGATCTGAAAACAAATGAGTGGCCTATGAAGGGAGCTCAGAATAGGCAAAACGGGCTTCTCTTCGACAGCATTCTGCACCAGTTGAAGTTTCCAAGTAATCTGGAAGGGCAGCCCCAGCTACAATACATTACAATAACTGAGCCTCGAGTAGGGTTGCTGACCTCCAGGTACTAGCTGGTACTAGCTGGTTGCTGACCTCCAGGTAATAGCAGATCTCCTGCTATTACAACTGATCTCCAGCTGATAGAGATCAGTTCACCTGGAGAAAGTGGCTGCTTTGGCAATTGGTCTATACAGCTTTGAAGTCCCCTCCCCAAAGCCCACCTTCCTCAGGCTCCACCCCAAAACCTCCCGCCGGTGGCCAAGAGGGACCTGGCATCCCTAGCCTTGAGGCTACTCTAGCATAAATCAGCAGGGCCAACCTCTGTGTCTACGAATAAGGGGCAAGCTTCTGTGCTAAATGCAGTTGATAAATAGGGTTGCCACATCCCTCTTTGCCACCACCGGGAGGTTTTTGGTGCACAGCCCGAGAAGGGTGGGGTTTGGGGAGGGGAGGGACTTCAATGCCATGGAGTCCAACTGCCAAAGTAGCCATTTTTCTCCAGGCAAAGTGATCTCTATCGGCTGGATATCAGTAGTAATATCAGGAGATCAATTCAATTCAATTCAAAACCTTTATTGGCATAGAGAATAGCAGATCTTCAGCTAGTACCTGGAGCTTGGCAACCCTATTGATAAAATACACTCTTTGCTGGACTCCCCAGAGTCTTTTAAGGAGACCTGCACTCCATGTACAGTTGGACACAAAACTCCCTCCAAGGAAGCAATGTTACTGACCAGCATCACCGATCGCCTGACACACTTATCACATTCTTGCAAAGTCTGGCAAGAGTACGTGTCAGAAAGCTGATCATTGCAAACGTTTGTCTGCATTGCTCAGTTTAAAGGTGGGTTTTTTTCAACATTCCCCTGAGCTCCCATAATCTAGCTTTACACAGAAAATTGAAGAAGCACTAGCGCTAGCAGTGATCAAGAAATTCTTGTCTGAGGAGGGAAACTAATGTCTCAATATGCCAAATGAACTTGGTGACCTTTCCATACAAACAATTATGTTGAGAAAATAGAAATGTCCCCATGATGGCTGTATCACCTAGACCAGGCCTTGTCTGGATTCAGCTTCAGCTTCTTCTCTTAGCCACTTGATCAAAGCCTTCAGGCACCGACCCAGAACAGAGACAATAAATCTGGTGGTTTGCTCAGCATAACGTACAGAAGAAGAAGAGTTGGTTTTTATATTCTGATTTTCTCTACCTTTTTAAATGAGAATCAAACCAGCTTACAATACCCTTCCCTTCCTCTCCCCATAACAGATACCTTGACATTTGCTGAGGCTGAGAGAGTTCTGAGAGAGTTGTGACTAGCCCAAGGTCACCCAGCTGGCTTCAAGTGTAGGAGTGGGGAAACCAACCCAGTTCACCAGCTTAGAGTATGCTGCTCATGTGGAGAATTAATGATTTAAAATCAATAGGGTTAGACTCAATGTTTTTTCCAAAAATTCTTTTCCAGAGGGAGGAGGAGAAATCATATCTGCCTTGCATATCATTTTGTTTCCCCACTCTCCGCATGAAACCGACTGGGTGACCTTGGGCTAGTCACAGTTTTCTTCAAACTCTCTCAGCCCCACCTACCTCACACGGTGTCCATTGTGTGGAGGGGAATGGAAGGTGACTGTAAGCCATTTTGAGACTCCTTAAGATAGAGAATATCAGGATATAAAAACCATCTCTTCTTCTTCATCACATCTTCTTTAAGAGGCTCAGGGTAAGCCAACAAAGCATTCACGATTTTCATGATTTTCAGTACTAGAGACTTCAACATCTTCTCACAATATTTTGTCAACCAAGAGGAACATGGATCAAAACAAGAGGTGACTGCCCTTACATCCATCGGGATTCTGTTGATATTGCTCAGAAAGATCAAGGTAAAATAATACATGCAACAGTGACCAGACAGAACCACAAACATCCCTACCTCCTGATTCATTGACAAACTGTATTCAAGTCAGAGAGAATTTGAGAGATATTGTTGAGGCAAAAAAAAAAAAAAACCAAGGAAAAATATTGCAGCTAAATATTAAAGCAATATCAGACTTACTCCTAGGAGCTGTCCATTGCTGAATTACCCTAAACAATCACGCTGGACGTGATTTAGCTAATGCAATGATAGGGGAGAATGTATGCCACCATCTTTGCTGACATCAGTACCACTTGGCAGCACTAGTCAGAGACTGTAGGCTCTTATCATGGTATCAGACTCTCATTCATGATGTCAGATTCTCACAATCCCCAAGGTCTCTTGGAATCTCACTGGATCCATTATTATCCAGGGGCAAAACTACCTGAATGGGCCCATTGACTTCATGAGGATTCATGCACTGCTGCTTTCCCTGGATGGACCACTGAGGAACATATTTTTTCCTGTTTTAGAAGTTTGCTCTGCGCTTCATTCTTTCCATTCCTTGTTAATTCTGGTTTGATAAGGAAAACCTCTAAACTGAATTCTGGGATTACATCATGTAGGGCTTGCCAACCCTGGCTTGGGAAATTCCTAAAGATTTGGGAGTAGTGCTTGGAGAGGGTGGAGTTTGGGGAGGGGAAGAAGCACAGCAGGGATGTGATGTCATCAAGTCCACCCTCTGAAGCAGCTGTTTCCTTCAGGGGGACTGATCTCTATAGTCTGGAGATCTAGGGCTAGGGTTGCCAGGTTGGGAAATACCTGGAGATTTTTGGGGCAGAGCCTGAGGAGGGTGGGGTGGGGGATGGACTTCAGTGCCATAGAGTCCAATTGCCAAAGTGACCATTTTCTCCAGGGGAACCTATCTCTATTGGCTGGAGATCAGTTGTAACAGTGGGAGATCTCCAGCTACTACCTGGAGGTTGGCAACCCTACTCAGTGCTGAGCCAAAATGTAGCCTTGAGGTCCTCCTCCTCCTGTCCCCCCCACCTTGCTCTCTGTCAAATGCCAATTCACTAGTTAGGCAAATAGATTTCCAGTTGGACACTGCAAGTCCCTGCTGAGCATATAAAAACCAACTCTTCTTCTTCATGCAGAAATTTTAAAAAAACATACTCAGAACAATGGAGGATTCCTAATGCACCAATTCAGTTTTGGAAACAAAACCAGGTTAATTTGGAATGTCAACAATGCAGGGAGACATTCAAATGAGAAATTTGAATGTCTCCCTGCACCACCAAGACCTGAGCACAGGGCTCAACCTGTCTCTACCCTCATTGTAGCATACAAAACCAAAGGAGAAAGCCAGCACAGAGCTTGCTTCATTCTACGTAGACTTCAGCAAGCAAGCCGATAAATGTTATTTATCATCCTTTCTTCAGCATGCATTATCACCTTCCTACTAAACCAAAAGCCATATATCCTGAAACCTTATAGCTACTCAATAGCTAATCACCATTGTATCCTCGCATAAATGTGCTGAAGACAATGCATAATGTCACAGCCTGAATGCTGATTATCCCTTAAATTAAAAAAAAATGCAACTTCTATTAGGAATGGGTCACCAGCTCAGTATAACGGGCCGCTCAAGCTGTAAAGTGTTTATAAGAACCAGGCATATTTACACACTAGGCATCCTATAAATATTCCTCCTTGAAAGTAAAATGTTTACATACAAACTCCAGATTGGAAATGTTATCATGCCTTTCCCACTCTTTCTCTTGCACTGCAGAAAATATTCAGAACTTGCTTTGGCCTCTTATTAATTTTAGCCCATACTTATTGAATTAATAATGTGCTGTCAAGTCACAGCTGGCTCATGGCAACTCCACCCATGGGGTGTTCAAGTCAAGAGATGGACAGAGGTGGCTTCCTCTGCTCAGCAGCCCCAGTTTTCCTTGGTGGTCTCATATTCAAGTACTAATTGTGGATGACCCCTGCTTATAGGGTTGCCAACCTCCAGGTACTAGCTGGAGATCTTCTGCTAAGAGCCAGCATGGTGTAGTGGATAAGAGCAGTGGTTTGGAGCGGTGGAGTCCGATCTGGAGAGCAGGGTTTGATTCCCCACTCCTCTGCATGAGCGGCAGAGGCTAATCTGGTGAACTGGATTTGTTTCCCCACTCCTACACACCAAGCCAGCTGGGTGACCTTGGGCAAGTCACTCTCTCTCAGTCTCACCTACCTCACAGGGTGTCTGTTGTGGGGAGGGGAAGGGAAGGTGATTGTAAGCCGGTTTGAGTCTCCCTTAAGTGGTAGAGAAAGTCGGCATATAAAAACCAACCCTTCTTCTTCTTCTTCTTCTTCTTCTTCTTCTCCTCCTCCTCCTCCTCCTCCTCCTCCTCTCCAGCCAATAGAGATCAGTTCACCTGGAGAAAATGGCTGCCTTGCCAATTGGACTCTATGGAATTGAAGTCCTTCACCTCCCGAAACCCTGCCCTCCTCAGGCTCCATCTCAAAAATCTCCCACCAGTGGCAAAGAGGGTCCTGGCAACCCTACCTGCTTAGCTTCCCAGCTCTGACAGGTTGCTCTGGACTTACTGTGCAGCAGCATCGGTTTTAATCAGCACAGCTGTTGCCATTTCAAATTGTCTTTAAAAGTTCCTCGCAACGTACAGGTTGGATCCTTTCCTTCTCTTGGTACAGTTTTATTGACCAAAGCCTTAAGCCTAACCATTAGGGTTGGCAGCTCTGGGTTGGGAAATACCTGGAGATTTTTGGGGTGGAGCCTGAGCAAGGCGGGGTTTGGGAAGGGGAGGGGACTTCAATGCCATAGAGTCTAATTGCCAAAGCAACCATTTTCTCCAGGTGAACTGATCTCTATCGGTTGCTTTAAATGGCCAACCGCTTTAAGCAGCAATTGCTTTCAATGGCCCATTGTTTAAAATGGTGGGTTTCCTGGCTCCTCCATTGAAAAGCGGCGTTCACAATAGAGAATCTCCCTACAGCCACTTCAGTATTGCTTAACTTTTCTATGGAGGAGAATCGGATGGGGGCAACCCCTTCCAGTCCTCATAAAATCAGACCCCCTGACCCAATCTTCACTAAACTTGGGGGTTCTTTCAAGGAGAGTCCCTTGCAGCCACGCTGCAAATTTGGGAGCTCTACCTGCAAAAATGTCCCCCAGGAGTTGCAGAAAGCTAATCCTGAAAAAGCCAGATATTTATCCTCCCCAGCTTTAGGGACTCGGTAAACCCAAACCTGAAATTTACCAAAATGGCTTTTTTCGGTATTTTTTCAGTTCAGGTTTCACCGAATGCACAGCCCTACACAAGATAGAGCAGAAGTACATATCAAATACAGAACAGATTGAGTGGCCACTGTACAACCCTAAAAACAGGGAGGAAGAATGACAGGGGGTGGGAAATCCCCTAATGGTCTTTGATTCAGCCATTTTTTTAAAATGATGCACATATTTTCAAAAAATCGTAACCCCACGTTTCTTTAGACTTTGCTTCTATACATTGATTTTATTGGGCTTTGCTTATTTGGCTGCTAGGTCCACATTTCTATTTTTCATTCAGTTTCATCTTTCTATTAATACATCATCTGCCTTTATCCATCCAAAGTTATTTTTCTGGCATGAAAAAAAAAAAGAATAATTCAAGGATGGGGGATGGTGGCTAGAAATTATCGTGCTTCTGCTAAAATCACACAGGTATGTTAATTTGTTTGTAAAACATATTAATTGCCTTTCAGCTTTAAAAAAAGCATTCTGTTCTATGTGGAATCAATAAAGATATGGTACAAAAATAAAAATAAAACCAACAGCTCACCATAAAAATGTGTTTAAAAAGCACAGGAGAACAAAACAATCTTTCCTTTACACCCTGACAGAGAGCCAGAATGGTTAAGAGCAGTGGACTCTAATCTGGAGAACTGGGTTTGATTCCCCACTCCTCCTCATGAGCAGCAGACTCTAATCTGGTGAACTGGATTTGTTTCCTCACTCCTACACTTGAAGCCTGATGGGTGACTTCACTCTGAACAACAATATAAGCCCCACCTAACCCATGCACCCATGAAGCCCAACCATACTCATGCAGACCATGAAGCAAAATGGCGGATTTTGAAAGTTCTGCTCTTACTATCAGCAATTTGTCCCAAGTAGGTTTGTTGAAAAGTCACTCTGAATAACAATATAAGCCCAATCAGACTCATTCAGCATAGTGGCATGATAAAGCCCAACACTTAATTTCTTTCGACATGGGAGGCATATTGCTCACACATAATAACTGACTGACACGAGAAAAAAGTATTAGTTTGTGATGGAAAGCTACTAATCATGGGATGATTACTGCAGTAAAAGAAACTGTGCTTCTTGACTGATTTTTCTAAACAGCAAGCACGAACAGCTTTAGAAAAAAGCAGTGTGCAAATTATTTCAGAAAAGGAATGCAGTTTTTCTTCCAGTATTTAGTAAAATTTAATAACAATCTATCAATCCTTCTTCCACCAGAAAAAAACCTATGATATAAATGTTAATGGAACTTGACATCAATCATGGAATAGGATGTAAAGATGGTGTGTATAAAATCTGCTTTGAACCAGGAGCCACTGTTCAAATGCTGCATGAGATTGCATCTTTATGCTTTCTGGTTTGAAGATCAAAAACTCCACATTCAGAACCACAGTAGTTGAAAGCGTCCCTCTCATTGATGTCAATTGGGACATCTGGACCCTCTAGGGGTAATGCAGCTCAAACTCTATAGCCTTGTTCTCACAGACGTGATAACATTGTGTCTACTTCAAACCAAGACTGGAGGTTCACATGACTGAAACCTCTTTCATATATCTGTAGTGAGATAAGAATCCTATGTCCCTATTCAGCCCAGGGAGGTCCATTGTTCTGAACTTGTGAATGAATTCAAGTTCAACAATCTCATGTGGTAATTTCCCTTCGAGGTTTGAGGACTGCCACTCTTAGAACTTGTTTGAAGAAGTCCTCAGACAAAGAAACATCAAGGGGAAATTACAATGCAAGATCACTGAACTTGAGTTCATTCACAAGTTCAGAATAATGGACCCCCCAGGGCTAAACAGTGGCATGCCTTGTGACTTTGCCTACTTTACAAGCACTTTTTACATCACCCCTCCCAACTGGAGTATAAACACTCAGATCTCCATTCCTACATGTATCTGACAAAGGGAGCTTTGACTCTTGAAAGCTTCTACCCTGAAAATCTTTTTGGTCTCTAAGGCGCCAGTGGACTCAAATCTAACGGTTCTACTACAGACCACCACGGCTGCCCTCTGAAACTATTTTTTCTCCAGGAGAACTGAGCTCTGTAGTCTGAAGATGAGCTGTAATTACGAGAGATCCCCAGAACCCACCTGGAGGCAGGCATGGAGGGCTCACCAGCTTTTCAAAGATGGAGGAAATCCCTGTGGAACATGCCAGGTCATGCGACGTTGTCATGGTTATGATAAGGGTGAGGATGAACACACAGGCAAAATGCACAGGTACGTTGCAGTGGCGTTTCTTGATTTTCCTTTCAAAAAACTCTTCTTGTGTATACCTCACTCTGCCACCTGCACGAACATTTCAGGCATCAGAGGAAGTGGGCTCTGGCTCACAAGTGTTCCTGCCACCCTATATGTGCTGATAAGGTTGCCAGGTCCCTCTTCCCCACTGGCAGGAGGTTTTGGGGGCAGAGCCTGAGGAAGGTGAGGTTTGGGGAGGGGAGGGACTTCAATGCCATAGAGTCCAATTGGAGATTAGTTGTAATAGATCTCCAGCAAGTACCTGGAGGTTGGCAACCCTAACTGTAGGGTTGCCAACTGTGGAATGGGCAATTCCTGGAGATTTGGAGGAGGATCTGGGGAGGATGCAGTTTGGGGAGGGACCTCGTCAAGGATGCCAGAGATCCCACCCTGTGGAACTACCATTTTCTCCAGGGGAACCGATCTCTATAGTCTGGAAATCAGTTGCCATTTCAGGAAAATTCCAGGCCCCAACTGTAGGTTGGCAACCTTAGCCCATGCTATGACTTCTCCTCTTCATCACCTGCTCAGTCATGGTCTCCACCGGTTCTCAGCCTCCTCTCTTTCCCCTTCTATTTTTAGTGGGACTGTTTCCCCCTTACAGTGCACCAAAGGGTTCCTAGTAAAGAATAAGTGTGGTTTAGAGTGACTGACATCCTTTGACTTCGCAGCCACCAGGGATCTAAGTCCTTACGAGAAGTAAAACCAATAAACTTTGGTGTGTGATTTCTCTCCCTACGCGCAAAAGCAGGGCAATGTGGCACACAGGTCTTTAAATGTAAATCTACTGAGCAATTCTGATCAGTTCGCATCTCAGTGAAGGCGCTTATTTAACAGTTCCTTAGAAAGCGTCTCTTGGGTTTAGCTGCAGGCAGGAAGTTATGCATAATTAGCACTTTTATGTGGCATTAACAAACAATCTTGTTAGTTCATTACTTTTTAATATTTGCATCAGTTTCCAAAAAGCAGATTAAGACCAACTGTAATTTCCATATGTGGGATTCACTGACTAGAAAGCTCAAGGAATGTTCACTTTAATCAATAACACTATAATGTTTTCAATTTTTAAATAACATCTCTTTGCAAATTTATTCTATGCAAATAAAATGCGAATACAAAACACAGATGAACTTTGTTCTGTTCTCCAAAGCTATGGAAGAGTCTCAATAGCTGGATCAGTGCAGCAGCAGCATTTCATTAAGAGGCTGTCAAGATTAGGCTTCGTTTCAGGTGGGTAGCCATGTTGGTCTGCAGTAGAAGAGCAACATTTGAGTCCAGTAGCCCCTTAAAGACCAACAAGGTTTCCAGGGTCAAAGAGTCAAAGCTCCTTTCATCCTTTCACTGTTTTCGCAGAAGTGACATCACATTCTCACTGACAGCCATCATAAGAACATAAGAAAAGCCATGCTGGATCAGACCAAGGCCCATCAAGTCCAGCACACAGCTGGCCAACCAGGTGCCTCTAGGAAGCCTACAAACAAGACGACTGCAGCAGCATTTTCCTGCCTGTGTTCCTAAGCAGCCAATATAATAGGCATGCTCCTCTGATCCTGGAGTGAATAGGTATGCATCATGACTAGTATTCATTTTGACTAGTAGCCATGAATAGACCTCTCCTCCATGAACATGTCCACTCCCCTCTTAAAACCTTCCAAGTTGGCAGCCAACACCACATCCTGGGGCAGGGAGCTGCACAATGGAACTATGCGTTGTGTGAAGAAATACTTCCTTTTATCTGTTTTGAATCTCTTACCCTCCAGCTTCAGCAGATGACCCCGCGTTCTAGTATTGTGTGAGAAACGTCTCCCTATCCACTGTCTCCATACCATGCATAGTTTTATAGACCTCTATCATGTCTCCTCTTAACCACCGTCTTTCCAAGCTAAACAGCCATAAGCATGTTAACCGCTCCTCATAGGGCAGTTGCTCGAGTCCCCTGATCATTTTGGTTGCTCTGTCCTGCACCTTATCAAGCTCTGCAGTATCCTTTTTAGTTGTGGTGATAGGGTTGCAAACCTCCAGGTACTTGCTGGAGATCTCCCGCTATTACAACTGATCTCCAGCCAATAGAGATCAGTTCCCCTGGAGAAAATGGATCCTCCCCTCCTCCAAATCTCCAGGAATTTCCTACAGTTAGGGTTGCCAACCTCCAGGTACTTGCTGGAGATCTATTACAACTGATCTCCAACTGGTAGAGATCAGTTCACCTGGAGAAAATGGCCGCTTTGGCAATTGGACTCTATGGCATTGAAGTCCCTCCCCTCCCCAAACCCTGCCCTCTTCACGCTCTGCCCCAAAAATCTCCAGGTCTTTCTCAACCCAGAGCTGGCAGCCCTATGTGGTGACCAGAACTACAGTACATCCCTCCATGTCTGTGCCACCCTCCCATTCTCCTGCTCCAGCTCAAGGTGGTGCAAAAATACAAGCATCTGCTAAGCAATGTCATTTAAACATCAACCTAAGTACAATATAGCCAGCGACCTAAGCAAGAGCATATAGAAAGGTCTTGCAAGGAAAAAAATGCTCCGGCTTGAACTTTGGCAGGAAGTTTCCAGGGAAAAAGAAGTCCACTGCTGAGAAGGCCTTCCTACAAGCTCTCATTGATTGAATCAAGCTCACAGATTGAAGTGTTTTCAGAACTTCAAAGACACTGTGACAGGAAAGGAGTTAAGTCTGCTAGGTGCTTTGGGCGCAACCTGTTCATCCCCCCACCCCAGGTTTATACCTGAATCTTGTGCCAGCTGCAGTAATGTTCTTCTGAAGACCCTTTCCTATCAGGTTGATGTGCTCTGCCCAGTTTGAAGCTTTCAAGAACCTTACAGGGCACACTTGAAGCACATCACAATTGTTTTGAAGTTAGGAAACCAACAATAATTGCTGCTGGTCTGAATCAGAGGAAAGGCACGAAGGCTTTATATGGTGGTTTTTGGATCTATCCATTTTAGTGTTTAACACTCCATTCATGACTCCAATGATAATTAATTCTCCTTCTTGTTCTTCAATCATGATTTGAAAAAAAAATCATAAAATTGTTGTCCGCCATTGCTTGGGGCATAGATACTAACCAATGTTAGAACTTTCCCCTGTGTAGATTTAAGCTTCACTAATAAATATCTTCCTTCTGAATCTTTGATTTCCATAATACTACTCAGATGTGGATTTCTTATATAGATAGCTTTGCCTTTTTTTCTTTTCATTTGCTGAAGCAATTGCTACGTAGCCTAATTTTTTTATTCCTCAATGTTCATGTGCTTTCATGATGTGTGTTTCTTGTATGCATGCATATTATATCAGCCTTTTTTTCTGAGTTGATGGATTACTCTATTTCTCGGACTGTTGGAAAAAAAATTCGGCTTGGTTTGGATTTGGCCGAATCCGGCCCAATTTGGGTCGGATTCGGCCGAATTCTGAACCCCCCCCCTGTTCAGGAATGCCAAATCTGGCAGGAAATTTGGCATTCCCGAACAAATTCGGCCATTTAAAGCCCTTTAAAACACATTCAGGGCTTTCTGCGACTCTGGGGGGGCATTTTTTGAGGTGGGGGTCCCAAACTTTCAGGGTAGCTTTGGGGGACCCTCCTTGCAAGAAACTACGAGTTTGGTGAGGATTGGGTCAAGGGGTCTGGAGTTATGGAGTCTGGAAGGGGTCTGACCTTCCGCTCATTGGAATGAATAGCAGCTGGCTGCTATTCTTTCCTATGGGTGGATGGGGGGACCCCTTCCAGACACCATAACTCCGGACCCCCGGACCCAATCCTAACCAAACTCAGGGATTCTTGCAAGGAGGGTCCCCCCAAGCTACCCTGAAGGTTTGGGACCCCACCTCAAAAAATGCCCCCCCCAGAGCCACAGAAAGCCCCAAAAGGGCTTTAAATGGCCAAATTTGTCCAGGCATGCCGAATTTCCTGCCAAATTCAGCATGCCCAAACAGGGGGGGCTCAGAATTCGGCCAAATCTGACCCAAATCAGGGCGGATTCGGCTGAATCCAAACTGAGCCAAAAAAAATTTCCAACAGCTCTAACAAGATATGAGTTATCTCTGCCGCCAAGAATGACAGAACTGTTTTCTCCTCCTTCAGGCCCCTGTGGAGTGACCATTGGCTCCATTTGTGAAATCCTGTTACTGACATGGTTGCACATAACTTTTGGAATGGAGCCAACAGCAATGCCACAGGGCACTTCAAGGAGAAGGAAGCACCATGGCAGGAAAGGCAGCCGCCACTTCAGTCAGCGCACCCTGGTCTCAAGGAGACACCAGTTGAGCCTCAAGGGGAAAGGCAATCCACAGGTGAGGTGGCACCACTGAATAAACTCTCTCCCTAGTCCCCCCTTGCCTCTCTCCTGCACAGAAGAGAGCAGGACTTATGAGAAGCACCTAAACTGACAGGTTGGGTCATAGGCAGGTCTGTCAAGGATTATAGGGAGACACTGTGGCTCAGTGGTAGAGCCTCTGCTTGGCATGCAGAAGGTCTCAGGTTCAATCCCTGGCATCTCCAGTTAAAGGGACTAGGCAAGTAGGTGATGTGAAAAACCTCCGCCTGAGACCCTAGAGAGCCGCTGAATTCTGGGTGAGACTATTATTATCTTGGGGTCTGATTTCCCCTTGGGCAGCTCATTCCTGAGCCTTTCAGCAGCCGAGGACTGCATGGCAGAGGCACTGCCACAGGCTTCCAAAGAGGTTTGCCAGCCGCCGAAAGGACTAAAAAAGCCTCTTAGAAAAATGGGACATTTTCCCCATAGAGAACAGTGAGTCTGCACCAGGAAAAACCCAGAGCAGCAACGCTGTTGCAGGAGGAGAAGTTCCCGGGCTGGAGAAGTTTAGGAAGCTGACTAATGTCAGCTCAACCCCTGGGAACGCCCTGAGAATGCCCCACCATTCTGACACCACATTTCTCTTCTGGGATTTAGGTCCCAGAGAGACTGCGGCATCGGGGGAGTGGCATGCAGCTCCACGGCACCCCCCCCCCAGCAAGTGGTATTCTGGGGTATCGATGGACCTATCCTACTTATAAAATGATATAAGTCGGTGGCCATCACTATATTACATATTGTAAAGCAGGAAAAATAACTATCAAAATGATTGAGGAACTGGAGCACTTACTCAGTGAGTTCAGGGATTTTTGTTTAGAAAATGGTTGCTGGTATCATGGGGACATGATGTAAACTTATAAAGGCTTAAGTAATTTTATCACATAAGTTTTAAATTGTTAGTTGCCTTGATGGCCCTTGTAAGGGTAGCAATGCAGGATACAAATTCTGTAAATAAATAAATACACTAGCTTATTAAATTATGTATGAGTGAAGAGAGAAGATACAGAGAACTTTTTCTGTGACCTCCAGAACTTGGGAAGCACTCAGAAATTGATGGCCAGTAGATTTGGAACAGACAAAAGGAAACACTCCTCCACACTACCATAATTAACTAAACGCTCCTTATCAAGGATATATGGAACAATTAAAGGATGGACTGCCAATCCCTAAGACGTTCTGCAGCCAAACTGATTGGGGAATCTGAGAGCTTTGACATGAACCTGATTGTAATCTTCACATATGCATACTCCATTTCTTTATGAAGGTGAAATATGGCTTGGGAATGGGTTCATTGACATTACAGAGTGAAGTTAGGAACATTCTGGAATTCACGAAGAAATCTTTAAACACTTTCCTCACTTGAAACAGAGGGGGAGCTACTTTTTTCCAAGTGAAACGGAGATGAGAGGTTTGATCGTAATAGTAGCAGAGACTGCAAAATGTGATGAAGAGATCTGGAAACCAGCACTTCCAAATGCTTAAAAATAACTAATTAGACTTGGACTCAGTATCATTGGGTAAAAATCTTTGGGGGGAAAGACATGCATTATAACAATAATAAACCCTACTCTTTTGTGTAACTCACAAATGAAAATTCCAACTCATTTTGAAGATTTTCTTTTCCGGGAGCATTCACATCGACTGTAGGTCAAAAACTAATTAAAAACAATAAAACATTCTCTCTCTTTCACCCCCTCCACACCCAGCCACTTTGGCTATCTTCTGCTCTCTTTATTCTCTTTATTTATGATACTAATAAAATAAAAGTACGATAGTAATACATAAATTTAATTAATGAATTAATTATGTTCAGCAAGCATTAACTCAAAAGTCTTCTCTTGAGTAACTATATTAGCACTGGACTAATGCCAGGTCTTTACCTTCTTGAGCTAACAAGCTTAACCTTGTTGTTTCCACCTTTTCACCAGTTGATTCTTGTCGAGACATCCATTATTCATAAATGAAAAGGATTCAACCTGAATGGCTGAGAAGGTTGTATAAAATCACTCAGAGAGCTATCTATGCCTGGACTCTCACTAGCTACAAGATGATGATAATCTCAAATGCTTCCCCAAATCTATCACTGAAGGACCGCCTAATCCCTCATGAACTCACCTATTACAGACATCTCCAGAGGCTAGGGTTGCCAACCTCCAGGTACTAGCTGGAGATCTTCCGCTATTATAACTGATCTCCAGCTGATAGAGATCAGTTCACCCAGAGAAAATGGCTGCTTTGGCAATTGTACTCTATGGCATTGAAGTCCCTCCCCAAACCCCACCCTCCTCAGGCTCCACCCCAAAAACCTCCCTCCAGTACTGAGGAGGGACCTGCCAACCATACTGCTGCCTGTGCATGGTAGCAGATAAGAATTATATTTGCCTGTAGAGCATGGGCCCAGCCCTGGATGGCCTAGGCTAGCCTTTCATTAGATCTTTAGAAGCTAATTAGAGTTGGCCCTGGTTAGTACTTGGATGGGAGGCCACCAAGGAAGTCCAGGGTCACTTCACAGAGGCAGGCAGTGGCAAACAACCTCGTTTCATCTCTTGCCTTGAAAACCCAGGCTTCACTGCATTTCATGTACACATAAAACATGTATCTTCTTGCAGTTTGAGAGGGAGGATCCTTTGGGTGAGGAACACAACTCCAGATCATTTTTATGGGGACAGGGAGTTATACTTAGAAATATATTACCCATTGAAACAGCTACTGGATTGATTTCCTAATACAACTAGCATCAAATCCAATGTTAATGGATTCAGCTCAAGTTTTTTAAATGACCTGAATAAAAAACTGACTTTTTTTTCTGGAAACCCCAGCTATTCTGTAAGACTTGCAGATGAGTAACTGTTTATATGATTGTGACTAATGTTCCACAAGGAATAATTAAGTTTCCTCTGGCTAGCTGAAAAAAAGGAAAGATCCTGATGCTGAAAAAATTACGTTACAAGTGCCACATGCAATATGACACATTGAAGTTCATCCTTCACATCCTACAACTCCAGCCTGAAAAAGTTACATTCTTCTGTTTATCCATTTTTCAGTGTGTTAGAGAATAAGCGATTGAAGTGGCTTGCATTCCCCCCCCCCTTTTCTGGCGCTCAGAGCTAATTCACATAATTTGAATGATTGCATTTGCTGGTAGGAACACTTGTTTGAGACAGCTCTTCTTCAAGCAAACATCTTGACTATAATAAGTGCAGCATAATCATACAAACATATATTAACATATCATTTGCACTTAGATGAATCCGAGATGTCTCCCACCCCGCATCTTTGCCTCTGGGACCAAAACGGAATTGAGGAAGTTCTGTCACTCGGCTTCTGGAGCATCTCCAATTGTCACACTGATGGAAAACTCTGCGACTCCCTTCCATCTAGTTATTGCTTCTTTGACTGGCACAGTGGGTTGAAGAACGTTCGGAGTCACACAGTTTGGCGGAGGGGGTGTCATAGAAACGTATTTGAAGCAGCGCACTCCTGAGAGCAGAGAGAGGGTGCTAAGGAAAGCAAACGCCAATAAATATTTCCGACAAACTCTTGCTGGGGCTTTGATGCTGGCCCCCCACTACAGCTAAGACTATGCTGGCCAGAAGCAGGTGTGATGAAGTTAGGGATGCCAGCCTCCAGGTGGGACCTGGGGATCCTCAGGAATTACAGCTCATTTCTAAACTATAGAGACCAGTTCCTCTGGAGAAAATGGAAGCTTTGGGGGGGGGGGGGCTCTGTGGCATTGTATCCCATCAAAGTCCCTATGCTCCCCAGGCTCCATCCCCAAATCTCCAGGAGTTTCCAACTTGAATCTGGGAACCCTATGCTCCACACACCCCACCATTGGCCAGGGTGGGGGGGCCTGGCAATAGTACACCCATGTACCCCTGGGTGGGGTACATGGGTGTACTATTGCCAACTCCAGCTTGGGAAATTCCTGGGAATATGGAGGTACAACCTGGTGATCATGGGGTTTGGGGAGGGGAAGGACTTCAAGCAGAGTATAACGCCATACAGCTCTGAAGCTGCCATTTTCTCCAGGGGAACAGATCTCTGCAGTCTGGAAATCAGTTGTAATTCCTGGAGAACTCCAGAACCCCCCCCCCCAAGGCTGGCAACCCTTATTTAGAAGAACTGACTTGAATAATTCATAGGGTTGCCAACCTCCAGGTACTAGCTGGAGATCTCCTGCTATTACAACTGATCTCTAGGTGATAGAGATCAGTTCACCTGGAGAAAAATGGCCCCTTGAGCAATAGGACTCTGTGGCATTGAAGTCCCTCCCCTCACCACACCCCACCCTCCTCAGGCTCCACCCCAAAAATCTCCAGGTATTTCCCAACCCAGCGTTGGCAACCCTAATAATCCAATTCTGAGCCAGGGCAGCAAATATGCAAAATTGTTCTGCATCCCTACACACACATGACCACCCTTTCTTGTCAGTATTGTTGATTTTCATAGGGCATACACACATATAACTGAGTTCAGCATTGAGCGAGACTCTGTGCCAATTCTAAATCCCTACACAGTTCAAGCCACTGATTTAAAATTATATAATGTTTCTTTTCCACCTGCCTTAACCGCCCCCCCCCCCCAAAAAACCCTTAATTCACTGTGAAGAAGAATATGTTCTCAGACTATTCCTTTAGGTTTTGGCTCTGCTGTTTTATTAAAAATTATTAATCAACTTCCCATCATAAGTTTCTGTCAGTTCACAGAGATGAAAATATATTCAATTCCATATATTCAATTTTGAAAGTAGTAACAGGATGTACTGAACTATGTGCAAATGTCATTCCTCAGCTACTTTCCTTTTCAGAATTCTTTACTTTTCAGATAAGCACTCTATCAGCCTCGTGTATGTGAAGAAAAGATTGCATCCATCGGGCCGTTAAGTTAATAACTAGTGTAGATTCCTGGCGGATATAGTGTCTTATGGGATGTAACCCTACCTATTTTCTCATTTCAGGAAATACGCTATTTCTGATTTCTTCATGCCAATCGACCTGATGGATAAAAAGACACTCGGTACCACACTTGCTTGTATGGAGCTCTCTTGCTGTCTTGGCACAATTGCCATGATTCAGTGGCATCCAATGATTCCTGAGCCACTGTAGAAGCCTCCCAACGAGGGTGGCCAGGTCCCTCTTCGCCACTGGCAGGAGTTTTTGGGGCGGAGCCTGAGGAGGGCGGGGTTTGGGGAGGGGAGGGACTTCCATGCCCTACAGTCCAACTGCCAAAGTGGCAATTTTCTCCAGGGGAACTGATCGCTGTCGGCTGGAGATCAGTTGTAATAGCAGAAGATCTCCAGCTATCACCTGGAGGTTGGCAACCCTAGAGATGAAGCATGCATTTTTAAAATAAGTAAATATGGATAAACCTTCATATGTAAAATTAAGCATTCTTTAATTTCATGGTCAGTTTTAGGGCATGTTGATTGTTAAGAAACTTTTAAGCAAACACTGAACAAGGAATACACACGTGAGAGGCAACAAGCTACAATTTCATTTAATTTCTCCTGGCAGCACACTACATTATCCACACAGAGCTTCCTGGATGGCTTACAGTGCTTGGAAACATGATTCCTTTTGGAAATAATAGTAATTGTATTTTACTATTGTAAAACACATTAATTCTATCCTTTATCACAAAATGGCACAATTAACTTGTGTCACTGCTGCCGATAAATGTTTGAAAGCCTTCCAAAGAGCCGTGTGTCTCTCTCTTGCTTCAACAATGTGTGCTGAATAGCCTTGGCCAAACCCTTAGATCTCTGTGTGGCATGCATTGAGAGGGAGGTGAGTAGGGTTGCCAGGTCCCTCTTCTCCACTGGCGGGAGGTTTTTGTGGTGGAGCCTGAGGACGGCGGGGTTTGGGGAGGGGAGGGACTTCAATGCCATAGAGTCTAATTGCTAAAGCGGCCATTTTCTTCAGGGGAATGGATATCTATCGGCTGGAGGTCAGTTGTAATAGCAGGAGATCTCCAGCTATTACCTGGAGGTAGGCAGCCCTGGGGAGTCAGGCACCTCCCGGCACAGTCCACACACAGGTGAGGATAAACAAAACCAGCAAAAATCACTGGCCAAGTTTAGAGCCAGGGTGAAGTTTCCCAAATGAGTGCAGCCATGGGCTGCCTACTAAATATGCAAGTAGCATCTGACTTAGATCAGTTATTTGAATAGACAACTTAAACCCCAAATAAATCAATAAATAGCATCGTCAATCTAACGGATGTACACTGCAATGTATCCAGTGAAGGGAGCTCAGACTAGTGAAAGCCAGAATACATTTTGGTAGTCTTTTAAAGATGTCGCTGGACTCCTGTTTCACTTTGCTGCTCCCGACTAATACGGTTACCCATCTGGAATTAACAGATTTGTTGTAGCTGAGATCACTGCTGAAATAGTAATTGCCAAATTGCAGGATTTAACAATAGATTTAATTAGATTGACCAGGATTTAAACAAACACTGCGATGACTGTGTTGAATGGGTTGCTGTGCTCACAGGCCATTTATTCATGGAAGGTTTTGCATTGGATCTGCCACTCTTTAGATGCACTTTTTCCCCATCCATATTCTCAAAACTCAACAATAAGCCGCCATGCAGAGTTTTGAGAATTCAGATGGGGAAAATGTGCATCTAGAGAGTGACAAATCCAATGCAAAACCTTTTATGAATAAATGGCTTTGGGGTTCAGCACAGAAATGCCACAAACTATGCATGCTGTATCAGTGCCAGGTTTCCCAATTATTTCCATGCATGTAGCCATACATGCTGACTGAGAATTCAGTTCTCAACACATCTGCTAAAATAGGTGATATGCATGAAAGATTAAGGTTGTTTATGCATGGGAGTTTTACCTGAGGTTCTCTGCTCACTTGACCCACACTTTCTTCTTGCAAAACTATGCACCAGCAGTCTCCAAGCTCAAAGCAAGAAGCTTGTGAGACAACGCCCCTTGAAATGCCGCTTTGTAATTGGCTGTAGTGCTTAGAAGTCTTCTCCGCCTGAAACCCGACTGCCACATTAAAAAGTATTTTAAGAACAAAAACAAAAAACTGAGCTATTTGAATGGAATGGGGGGCGGGGAGAAACCCAATCCTTATTTTTAAAAGCATTTCTTCTGCTCAGAAAGAACTCAGAGGAAACAAGAAGCATTTGAATCGCTGCCCCTTGACACAATGCTTCGTAATTGGCTGTACTGCTTGCTGTAAGAGAAACCAAGCTTCTGTGTCCCGCACTTTGCCTTATGCATGGGGATTTCACCCAGGCTGAGCTCAAGGGAGAGGGAAGAATTGGGTTAACAGAAGAACGGGAAGGTTCAGGATTTGTGAGGGCTGGCAGCAAGGTCATCTCTAATGGATGGAAAACTCATGCATAACTCCAAGGAACAACAGAAACAGACGGGAGGCGAACATGAGTGAAAGTTCCCATGCATAAACGACCAAATGTACAATCAATCTGTTTAATCTTTATGATGACACAAGATTCCTTTTTTGTTTGGCTACAACAGACTAACGCAGCTACTCCAGTAGAATTTGTCTCTGGGATTGAACACATGAAGCTGCCTTATACCGAATCAGACCCTTAGTCCATCAAGGTCACTATTCTCTGCTCAGTCTGGTAGCCACTCTCCAGGTCTCAGGCAGAAGTCTTTCACATCACCCAAACCCTTTTAGTGGAGATGCTGGGGATTGAACCTGGGACCTTCTGTATGCAAAGCAGCTGCTCTACCATTGAGCCATGAAGTACTCAGTTTGTGCTAAGTTTCTACTAGGACTTATGTCAGGAGTTTCTCTTTCTCTCCAGGATTACGGATGATTCCTGGAAGAGATATACCTCTGAGAATACACAGGGGGAAAATGTGATATGAGACAATGTAAGCCACATAAAATTATGCCATGCTGCTTTGTGCTTTTTCTGCATCATTTTTCTGGAAGAGTGAGGTAAAGATCTCATCCAGAAATACAATTTAGTGGAATAACAGATTCTTTCCCCCTTTACTTTGAGACAGAAGGAACGTTCAGCCCCTGCGGGGCTTTTGTTTATAGATGTGGACAGTTGCCTTTTGCTGACAACTAGCAGACACCCCATTCATACTCATTATAAAGCAGATGGAAATTATTCATTTACAAGAACAACATCAAATTGAAGACAGCAACTCCAATCCCTGAAGATTGTCTTTTTAATATTAAAAAAAAGAGAGGCAGAAGGCTGGACTGGTGCCATCACTGCCAAGATGTCTCTCCGGCTGCATTTTAACCCAACTAAATAAGGACACAGCTTGTCCTTTCTCACCCCCAGTGGCCTAGTTGGAGGAAGGCAACAGATGTTTGGTCACCACCAATAGTCAGATGCCACTGTTTGATTTGGGGTGGGTGGGTAACATATTTCACAAACAAGCTAATGAGGCGATCGGCAGCAAAGCATGTTGGGTCCCTTTGGGCAGACATCTCTCTCCTGGTGTCATTTACCCTTCATCATTAATTAAATGAAAACAAGTGACAATGACTGGCTGTGCGCTACAATATAACCTGAAATTAAAAAAAACAGATGAATTTTCAAATGGAATTCGTTTCCATTTCAGTGGGGCACATGAAAGCAAGAGATGAACCTGAATATTCGACAATGACAATTGAAACAACCAACATAGAAAGATACACAGAGCTCCAGAGTGGTGTAGGGCCAGCGTGGTGTAGGGGTTAAGAGTGGTGGTTTGGAGCAGTGGACTCTGACCTGGAGAACCGGGTTTGATTCCCCACTTCTCCACAGGAGCAGCGGAGGCTAATCTGGTGAACTGGATTTGTTTCCCCACTCCTACACATGAAGCCAGCTGGGCGACCTTGGTCTAGTCACACTCTCTCAGCCCCACCTACCTCACAGGGTGTCTGTTGTGGGGAGAGGAAGCTGATTTGAGTCTTCCTTAAACGGTAGAGAAAGTCAGCATATAAAAACCAGCTCTTCTTCTTTCTCATTGCTCAGCTCTGGGTTCAACCCAGTCTTCAGTGATTCATATTCACAGCATCATAAATAATTATCCCATCCAACTAGACCAATAGTCCCCAACCTTCTTTAGCCTATGGGCACCTTTGAAATTCTAACACAGGGTGGTAGGCGCAACCACCAAATGACTGCCACAGAGGAAATGGAGCCAACCACAAAATGGCTGCCGGAGGAGGTGGAGCCAACCACAAATGTCAGGGAATGAGATTGTGTAATGCTCTAATAGTAACTCTAATAGTATTTCAAGCAGGAGCTCTTTTGAATGGGATGTCTTCTGAAATTACCCATCAGTCAGTCATGTTTATTGTGCATGGCCATAGGCCATTACAATCAAGACAATATTACAACAACTAAAATATGTATAAAACCTTTAAAAGTACACCAGTTTGGCTCCTTTCCTCATTCGACGGCTTTCTTTGCCCTGATTTTCCTGGCCGCAAGTGCCATTTTCCGGGAAACAAAAGGGTCAGTATCGGAAAGCAAGAACATTAGTTTATTGGCATCAGATAATAAATGGAAAGTGGAAAGAATATTTGCCAGGAACTTAATCCGAGGCTCGATGTAGAGAGGGTTGAAATTATCGTATTGTTTAAAAATATTTTCCTGCATACACACAGCTTACCTTCAGTCATGCAGCAAAGATCTTTGTGCTTTGGGGGCAGCTGCTGCTGAACTGACTTTAAAAAAAATCTGTGCAGCCAATCAGCTCTCCAATGGCCAATCAGAAGCCCTGCTGAGCAAAAGCCCCACCTGGACCCAACCACTTTCTAAGAAAAGTGGCAGTGGGGCACCATGGCACCCACAGGCACCACGTTGGACCAACAAATGCTTCCAAAATAGTCATCTAAATTTCTTCCGGAGTTTTGCATTATTTGTTCTTGTTTGCAAATGGGAAGTAATGCACTGGCATTTCCCCAGTGGTCCATTTTATTTCCATACTTGGTACTGGGCATGTGCAGTTTGGTACAGCTTTCAGTCATTTCAAGTTTTCTCTGTCTATCCACTTTGCATTACCTTTCCTTTCCTTTCCTTCTTCTTCTTCTTCTTTTTTTAATGTGTTAGGAGTTCACATACGTGTTTTGGTAATGTAAATATTTTCACTTTACATTACCAAAACACACATGTGAATTCCTAACACATTTAAAAAAATGATTTTGATGAAGCACAACTCCATGTTAGTAAAACACTGCATAAAAACTTTAATACTGCATTTTTTTGGTTACATTTTATCAATGCAGACATGAACATTGGGGATATAGGGGGAACGAAATTAACCAACTGTGCATGCTCCCATTCCAAAATTAGGTTTAGAAATTTGCTTTGTTAAATCAGAATTCAGAAGCAGTGGAAGTCAAGGCTGACCAAATGCACCGACCCATAAACAAGTGAAAATGGGAAAAATGTGATGTTCAGCCCCTACACATTTGGCCCTTCTCAATGTTCTTCTCTTCACTTCATTAGAAGAGAGATACCATGGTGTGCCATTTCAGGAGCATCTATGCCCTTGAACTACTGGGGAAGTTGAAACAGCTGGGAAGATGCTGCTGCATTGCCCCTTATCTAGTGACCTTAGATATACATTTATTGTGTGTGTGTTAACTGTTGTCGACTTCGACTCATGGTGACCCTATAAATCAATGTCCTCCAAAACATCCTATCGGTAACAGCCTTGCTCAGGACTTGCAAACTGAGGGCCGTGGCTTCCTTTATAGAGCCAATCCATATCATGTTGGGTCTTCCTCTTTTCCTAGCATTATTGTCTTTTCCAGTGACTTTTGTCCTCTCATAATGTGACCAAAGTATGAGAGCCTCAGTTTAGTCAGTAATCCTTTTCAGTTTAGTCATTTTAGCTTCTAGGGACAGGCTTGATTTGATCTAGAACCCACTTTTTTTTTGGGGGGGGGGGAGGCGGTCCACGGTATCCATAACACTCTCCTCCAACAACACATTTCAAAGGAATCTACTTTCTTCCTGTCAGCTTTCTTCATTGTCCAGCTTTCATATCCATACATAATAATAGGGAATACTATGGCATGAATTAACTTGATCTTGATTGTCTGGCAGTGACACATCCTTACACTTAAGAATCTTTCCTAGCTCCTTCATGGCTGCCTTTCCCAGTCTCAATTTCTTTCTGATTTCTTGGTTGCAGTCTCGCTTTTGGTTGATGATGGAGCCAAGGAATAGAAAGTCTTGAACAATTTTGATTTCTTCATTGTCAACATTAAAGTTGAGTAATTCCCCAGTAGTCATTACTTTTGTCTTCTTGATGTTCAGCTGTAGTCTGGCTTTGGCAAATTCTGCTTTAACCTTCAGCATTAGTTGTTTCAAGTCTTCACTATTTTCTGCCAGTAATGTGGTGTCATCTGTGTATCTCAAATTATTAATGTTCCTTCCACCAATTTTCACTTCACTTTCTTCTAAATCTAATCCAGCTTCCTTATGATATGTTCTGCATATAGATTGAAGAGACAGGGAGATAAAATACAACCTTGTCTGACACCTTTGCCAATTGGAAACCATTCTGTTTCTCCATATGCTTTCCTAACAGTAGCCTCTTGTCCAGGGTACGTGTTGCCTGTCAAAACAATCAGATGCTGTTGCATACCCATTTCCTTCATGGCTGCCCTTCCTAGTTTCAATCTCTTTCTGATTTTTTGGTATCCCCCCAAAAAAAAATTCTGGGAAGATCAGAGTAATGGTACACCTCCTTCCTTTTTGTAGACCTTCAATCTGGAACCTAGGTAAAGTTGCTAGATTCTATGCAGCTGCCAAAGTCTACCGAGGTACAGTGCTGATTTAGTGACACAGATTTACTATACACACTTACACACAAAGCTGATTTGCATTTGACCTATCAGCACAGCACAGTGGTGCTCAATGAAATAGTACATAAGAACATAAGAAAGGCCATGCTGGATCAGACCAAGGTCCATCAAGTCCAGCAGTCTGTTCATCCAGTGGCCAACCAGGTGCTTCTAGGAAGCCCACAAGAAAGACGACTGCAGCAGCATTATCCTGCCTGTGTTTTACAGCACCTAATATAATAGGCATGCTTCTCTGATCCTGGAGAGAATAGGTATGGATCATGATAAGTATCCATTTTTACTAGTAGCCATGAATAGCCCTCTCCTCCATTAACATGTCCACTCCCCTCTTAAAGCGTTCCAAGTTGGCCGCCATCACCACATCCTGGGGCAGAGATGTCCATGCAGATCCCATGATCCACCCTGGTTGGATCCAACCCTATGTGTAGAGTCTACAGAAGAGTAACAATGAATGACTCATGTAAGTGAACTGGCCCAAGCCACAATCAGCAGTTCAAATCAATTATTCATAGCCTAAAGCCAATACACATGCACTCTGTTTTCAATCATCATCTATGCCATTTATATTCCACCCCTTCATCCATGGAGCTCAGAACTCTTGTGCACAATTCTCCTCTGCTTTATCTTAAACATAATATCCTCCACTCCTGAGTACATGTTATTTTATGTATGCAGCTGCAACTATTCCCCTCCCACTTTTATTCCAGCCACATCCAACTTTCATTTAAAAAAAAATCCTACCACATGGGAATTCAAGGGGGCTCATAAATTTTAAAAAATATAATCGCTGCAACAACATTTAAGAACTACATTTAAAACCACAGCACATTTACACCAACTTTAAAGTACTCAGACCATCACAACAATAAGGCAACAGGAAGGAAAGAAAAAAAATCAGCCAACAATTGTTTAAATAAACCAGACAGACATCACCTGGCACCCCAAAGATAGGAATGCACAAATGCTAGGGCTGCCAGGTCCCTCTTTGCCACCCGCTGGAGGTTTCTGGAGCAGTGCCTAAGGAGGGCAGGGTTGGGGGAGGGGAGGGACTTCAATGCCATAGAGTCCAGTTGCCAAAGCAGACATACATGGGTGCATCTGCAGGCATGGAGTGCCACAATCCAAAGAGCTATGAAGAACCACTCCTCTGTGTTTCTGGATCCTTCCCCATAAATCTCTCCAGAGGAAGTTTGAGAGGCACCATGTCCAATTCGGCTTTCCACTGAATAAATATGCACTAGATTATAGATTTACAGTGCAGTCTTCCACATATTTACTCTCAAGTAAGTCCCATGGAGTCCAATGAGACTTGCATCTTAGTATAAAGGACTGCAGGCTTACCCTGTTTCTTTCGATGTGGAACATCAGTTTCAAAATAAAAGCCAAGGAAGAGGTCAGTAGGTGGGTGAATTCCACATGTAATTGACTAGACACGTTTACCCTCTAGGAGAATACTTCTCACTTTCATGTTCCTCGTACACAACAAAATGAAATTATTTATTCCACGTCCAGTCAGTTCAGAGTTACAAATTTATGCAGAAGGTCAGAAAGAGGTGGTAGACTGATTATTGTAGCCCGATGAATTCATGTCAGTTTGAAGATCTTGTTTATTTAAACCAATATATTTGCTGGAATGATAAAAGTTTGTCAGAATGGTATTGGGGTGGGGGGGTTAGAAAAAGAAAAAATAAGATGTCTGTAATGTTTAGGAAGGTCAGATTCTGCCTGCAAAATATATGGAAGAGTTACAAACAATACATTTGCAACTTTTTTTAAAAAAAATGCAAGTACTGAAAGCACAATTAAGGAAGCAAGGGAGACAGAGACAAGAAAGGAGAAAGTTGGGATTATTTCGGCAGATCCTAGGACAAGTACTGTGTGGGAAAGCAAGGTGGATTCAGAGAATCTCCTCCTTTAGTATTTCCTGTTCAAGATCTCTCTGTGACTTCTTGGAAGAAACTTCTCAGTGTTTGCAGGAAATCATATCAGGTAGCTGCTCCAGACCCAGTCCCCAAAATATGATCATGCTTTCTTATCAAGTGCATCATCAATCATAGTCTCAAGCCCATTTTGCCACCAGCTAGACCCCTGAGAGAAGAAATTGCTGGAGAGTCAATGAAGTCCAAGTGCGTGGTTTCTTTCTGACAACACTTACCGCTATTTACCATATTTGAGAAATTAAAGCAATTATCTCGTGGGTCGTATGTTTTGAAGAACTGCTCTTTAAACCATATCTTGAGGATAGTTTGAGATTGATCAAAGACACATTTATTTACCAATGTAATACTTGACCTCAATGCTACATATCTCAGCAAGTGTGGTGTAGTGGTTAAGAGCGGTGGACTCTAATTTGGTGAACCGGGTTGGTTTCTCCACTCCTCCACATGAAGCCTGCTGGTTGACCTTGGGCTAGTCACAGTTCTCTCTAAACTCTCTCAGCCCCACCTACCTCACAAGACGTCTGTAGTGGAGAGAGGAAGAGAAGGAGATTGTAAGTCAGTTTGAGTCTCCTTAAAAAGGTAGAGAAAATTGGGGTATACATACATTTTTAGCCTGTCCTTCCTTCAAGGAGCTCAGAATGGTATATATGGTTCTTTCCTCATTCTGTCTTTATAACATCCCTATGAGATAGGTTGGGGAGGGCAGACATCATGGTATAGCCCGATCTCATCAGATCTCGGAAGCTAAGCAGGGTCGGTACATGAAAGGAGATCTCCAAAAAAGGTTCCACAGAGGAAGGCAATGGGAAACGTCCTCTGTTTAATCACTTACCTTGAACGCCCCTTGCTGGGGTTGCCATAAATCACCAGTGACTTGATGGCACTTCACACACACACACACACACACACACACGAGATAGGTTAGCCTGAGAGACTATGACTGGACCCAGATCACTCAGCAAGCTTCCATGGCATGTGGGGATCTGAATTTGGCACCCATCTTATATCTTACTGGATATCTGCATTATTCATGTTTGCTTGAGGAAGTGCCATGACCTGGTGGAAGGCTGAAAAGTTGGGAACCCAAGGTTGAAGGTTATGTAAAGGTTAAAAATATTTAAAAACATTAAAATAGCACAATGGCATTACCTAGGGTTGATATCTGTAACCACATACCAAACACGTTTCAGCCAATTGGGCCTTCATCAGTGATCAATTAAAACCCATGTTAAGCCTGCACACATTTACAGAAATAAATAAATACATATACAAACAGTTCAAATCAAACAAGGCATGTGTATAGGTTGTAAAATCTATTACCAATTACTCAAACATCTGGTCAGATTGGTTCTAGTTGTAATACTGGTTTGTATATGTCTCTCATATACGATGTGTGCAGTTATCAACTTAGTAGAGCAGTCCACTTTTTTTTTCTTCCACAGGAAGGCTGCAAAGTTCCAGAGGACCTCAACAGTCCTTTTTCCCACATGGCCTTTCTATGCCTGCCAGAGGAGTTGAGTGTCTCCTGCGTATGGATTTATACACGCTATTGCCTGCACCTATAGCTTTGTGGAAGGTAGACAAAGAAATGCTTAGGAAGGGTTTCCAAAATGAATGAGCCCTTCTACAGACCTTCCTCCATCGGCCAGACATCACCATGTTTAACTAAGAGGCAGTCTTTTTCATGGTACTTAAATGGTGATGGAGCCATGAGTGGACTTTTTGTCCTAATGCCTTGTCATGCAAACGCTGCAGAACTCATTGAGAGCATGGTCTGCAAAAACCTGAAAGGCATTCACAGCTAAAGGTAAAGGTAGTCCCCTGTGCAAGCACCAGGCCATTACTGACCCATGGGGTGATGTCACATCCCGACGTTTACTAGGCAGATGATGTTTACAGGGTGGTTTGCCATTGCCTTCCCCAGTCATCCACATGTAAAGTTTACCCCCAGCAAGCCGGGTACCCATTTTACTACCTGAAATCGACTTCCGTTGGGATCGAACTCAGACAGTGAGCAGAGCTTTTGACTGCAGTACTGCAGCTCACCACTCTGCGCCACGGGGCTCCTCATTCACAGCTAGGGATACTCATTTCAATTTCTTCCCATGGTTTAGAGAATTCTGTTTTCAAAGGTTAATTGATGCATTATCAATTTTCAGTTGTTTCATTTTTTTATTTCCAAATTTTGTGCAGAGTGTTGTGCCTGTGTACTTTGTTGCGAGCTTTAGTTTCTCCAGTTCCTATGCATTTATGCCCTCTATACTACTGATGTGCATTGAGGTCCCTTCCCCATTTTGGAAAGCACATCCTTTGTCATTAAAGAGAACTTTAAAACTAGCCATTCATACAGGGGAAATAAAATGCCAACCATTTGTACATTGATGAATTACCAAAAAAAGGCAGTCTTTATGTAACGATATGTAGAAATTTGTTGTGTGTGGTATTTTGCCAAATGTACATCAAGAAACACTACAGAAAAAGAATCTCAATGCAAATGATATGAACATGGAAGTTGAGATTGCTTGTATGCAGTGTTGCATGCATTGGTAATAAAGAGAGAGGAAAAGATGCAAATTAACAAAGGAGGAGGAGGGGGAGGAGTTGGTGTTTTAATATGCCGACTTTCTCTAACACTTAAGGAAGAACCAAACCAGCTTACAATTCCCTTCCCTTCCCCTCCCCACAACAGACACCTTGTGAGGTAGGTGGGGCTGAGAGAGCTCTAAGAGAATGGTGACTAGCCCAAGGTCACTCAGCTGGCTTCATGTGTAGGAGTGGGGAAACCAACCCAGTTCACCAGATTAGAGACCACCGCTCATGTGGAGGAGTGGGGAATCAAACCCATTTCTCCAGATTAGAGTCCACCACTCCTAACCACCGCTCTTAACCACTACACCACACTGGCTCTCCTAAACGAAAGGAATAATAACCTGTGATGAATCACAATCCAATTCCAGAATTTATGTTACCAATTCTCATAATGAAGCTACAATTAAGGAGGAGTAGAGAGATATTCAGAAAAAAAATAGAGGAACCCACCCAGCCTTCAGCTTGGTGCTGCCTTGCAGTAGGGATCATTATAGCAAGGATGTTTGAAAGTCTGTTGCTCAGAAGCCCCCCACACCCAGAATAAGCCACTCAAAAGCCCCCACCCTTGGAATCTTGTACCTCTGATGTATTAGACAAAGGAAAATCACCATTAAGGTCTCTCCCGCATCATGGAACACAAATCCTTTACCATTAATAAGGCTTACATAGTTGTACTTCATTCTAGGGCTGTCGATTCAGTTTGGCCTGAACCGAAAAACAGCCGAATTTCCCCCGATTCGGTGGTTTTTCAGTTCAGATTGAACCGAACTCAAAAAAGGGGGGAAAACGGGAAGCCGAATTCGGCGAGTTTGGGGTGTTCCCGAATTAATTCAGCAAATTCGGGCACTTTAAACAGATCTGCGCCTTCCAGCTGGAAGGCGCAGATCTCCCCCCCCCCCTGCGCGCCTTCAGGGAGCTCTCCTGAAGGCGCACGGGGGGCCCTTTAAATAGATCTGTGCCTCCCGGCCGGGACTCCCGGGAAGAGGGGCGGGGGGGGGTCTTTAAACCCCTCTGCCCCCCCGCGCCTTCACGGGCTTGCCCTTTAAACAGATCTGTGCCTTCCAGCTGGAAGGAGCAGATCTGTTTAAAGAGCCCCCCCGCGCCTTCATGGAAGCCCCGTGAAGGCCCGCGGGGGGCTCTTTAAAGACCCCCGTCCCCTTCACGTCTCTTTGAAGTGGTGAGCGCCGACTGGGCAGGCGGCGCCCAGCACTTCAAAGACCCAGCCGAATTTTCCCTGGCACTCCGGATCTCTCACCGAATTTCGGGGATCCGAAGCAGGGGAGTTCGGACTTTGGCACGGCCCGAATTTAAAAGGGCCGAATTTTGCCGAAGCTGAACTTTACCGAATTTTTTTTCAACAGCCCTACTTAATTCCCATTATCTTCTGACCATATAAGTAGGGTTGCCAACCTCCGGGTACTAGCTAGAGATCTCCTGCTAATTCAATGGATCTCCAGCCGATAGAGATCAGTTCACCTGGAGAAAATGTCTGCTTTGGCAATTGGACTCTATGGCATTGAAGTCCCTCCCCTCTCCAAACCCCACCCTCCACTGGCTCCACCACAAAACCTCCCACTGGTGGTGAGGAGGGACCTGGCAACCTTACATATAAGCCAAGTTTTGTCGGCACCACTGTCTGATCTCTAATGATATGAATTTGTACTCACTCTTTATCAGTAGGATTGCCAGCTCTGGGTTGGGAAGATTGTGGGGGTGGACCCTGAGGAGGGCAGGGTTTGCAGAGGGAAGGGACTTCAATGCCAAAGCATCCAATTGCCAAAGCGGCCATTTTCTCCAGGTGAACTGATCTCTATCAGATGGAGTTCAGTTGTAATAGCGGGAGATCTCCAGCCACCACTTGGAGGCTGGCAGCCCTATTTATCAGGGCCTATAGGCACCTTTTGTGAAACTTATTTCAGACTCTATAAATCTGGAAGTTAGTTCTTACAAACGTTGGCTGGAAAAGTTCTTTGATCAGACATAAAAACATATGAGAAATGATTTTGAGAACATGGTATCTAGCCATTTTCCAGCATACTTGCGCCATAAATGTTACCAAATGAGGGAACTGTGTGATTTACACAGACATTCCTTATTATTAAACTAGCTTTTACAAAAAAAGGTGTCACATTTCTAGGGAAGCCAGATATATTGCAAAGAAATAACTTAACAAGTGTTGTAACAATTGAGTGTGGGATGACTGTCTGGCGGCCAAACAACTGGTTTTCCTTTCCCACCCTCGCCTTGCTAGTAAAAGCACAGTGAACATTTATTGGAAATCTATAAGGGTACTTTGAGGCAGAGGGTTGGAAGTGACTGAACAGTCAGTCATCAAAACCACCCTCCTAACACAAGGCAGGACTTGCCAGACATCAGACAACCCTTGCTTACCTAGGGGATCCAGAGCACAGTGCGCTACAAGCAGAGAGCACAAGCATCAATCTATACAAGCTATGGGGGGAAAGCGAGAGATGCCCTCAAGGGTCCCCTGACTGGTGGAAAACAATATCCCACTCCGAGTAGGCTTACCAGGCCCCGTAGCTCCACAGGCGGGAGCTTTCCGGGGCTATGGCTGTAGTGCACGGTGCGCGCATGCCTGGCGTGATGCGCACCCCACGTGACATGGACACTCTAGCAATCTCGGGCAAAACTCTATGGTTTCCATAGAGTTCTCCGAGTTTCCCAGAGCGTCCGCGTCACTTTCGGGTTTACCTGTGTGCGTGCCCACAGTGCTGGCTGGCCATCAGCTGGCCGGCGGGCAGCCCGGTGAATTGGGGGGATTTTACCCGCCACCAACGGGCCCTTGGCAACTCTAACTCCGAGCCTTGTTTAAGGCCCAGCAAGGCCTGCGGGATGAACATTCGTCTGAGCCCCTGTTCCTTGCCACTGTACCCTCAAGTTCCTTCACTGCTTCTTTTGGAAATGACTGTGCTTGTCTTCTGACAGCTTCGCACTTAAAGGGACACAGAGACATGACTCTGCCTGCCACCATGGAGAAAGCATGCCCGTAAACTGGGCAGGCAGGTACAGTGATCTCTGCCACATCATCAGGCAAATTAGAAAGGTAAACCCATCTCAGCTGCCATTCTGTGTCCCAGACCAACACAGAATGTAAAACGAACCGTAGGCTTGTTTGCAATTGCTTTTGTTCAGTCACTAGGGTTGCCAGCCTTTAGGTGGTAGCAACCGGAAAGAAAACCCTATGCTGAAAAATGAAATGCTCAATAGAAAGAACAGCACGAAGGCTCAGATATCATACCTGTAATAGATAATGCAATATGTCCCTAAATCACAATGAATAGACAATACAATAAATAGACCATAGAGAAATACAAAGATAATCACATAAAGGACACCAAAAACACCAAGCAAAGAAAGGTTGCAATGCCCAAGGTCCCAAAGGACGCAGAAAACAGAAGCAAACGCCGCTAACCCTGGATGCTTGTCTGCTGTTCTTGCATCTGGCTGCCCCACTTTGCGACTTGGCTGCTTGTTCTTCGTTCCATCTACTTGGAGTCGCATTGTGGCTGCGCCGTGGCACAGATTAGCATTGTTTGCTTCTGTTTGATATTTGAGCCTTCGTGCTGTTCTTTCTACTAAGCCTCCGGGTGGTGGCTGGAGATCTCCCACTATTACAACTGATCTCCAGCCGATAGAGATCAGTTCACCTGGAGAAAATGGCCACTTTGGCAATTGGACTCTATGGCATTGAAGTACCTCCCCTCCCCAAACCCCACCCTCCTCAGGCTCCGCCCCAAAAATCTCCAGGTATTTCCCAATCTGGAGCTGGCAACCCTAGGTGACCTTAATGGCATTATACCCTGCTGAGGGCCCTCCCTTCCCCAAATCCCACCCTCCTCAGGCTCCTCCCCTCCAAATCTCCAGGAATTACCCAACCTGGAGTTGGCTACTCTACCTTGACAGCCCAGAGGAAACTATATAAAAGGTCTTTTGGTCTCAGATACTGCAAGGGGACTCTTTCAAAAAGTCGGACTTTAGCTCCCCAGAGAACCATTTAGTACATGTTTTAATATAAAATAAGGATCTTTGTTCTTGAAAACACAAGTGGGGCATTGACTAACGAACAGGTTGTGTAGTTTCAGAAGAGAAAGGAATGTTTGTTTAATGTCACCTGCATGTGTTCGGTGGGTACAAGGCAGTTCCAATGGGGTTGAAAAGGATGACTGTAAAATGCCCTATGAGTCCTTACTTTTCATTTTTCACATCTTATATTCTGGCAATTATTTCTAGGCCTTTGCAGCAACAGAAGGGAGCATATGGCCTAATTAATGCAATTTGATGTACAACGGAATGCAAATTGCCACAGTACACAAAAAATGGGGGACTGTGGGCCATAAACATTGGGATAACTGAGAGCTATTATACCCTTTTGCACTATACAGTTCAATTAATACAGATTATTAACATTCTGTTGGAAAGAAGACAGAAAAGAAGGAAAGAAGCTGTGCGAGCATTTAAAGCAACAGCAAAAGAGTGCTTATAATAAGCAATCTGTAAGTACATGATGGGCAATCAACCTGTGATCTCACAATAACTACCAGCATTGCACCTCCAGGTAGCACAATAAATCCTTCTGCTAGTACTATAGCATTGCAATGTTAGCAGTCTAAATCCTGGAAAGCTTTGCTTGCAGTGTACGATGCCATATATTTATGGGCAGAGTGTAGTGGTTGAATGTTGAAGGGCAAAATAAGGATGTCCTCAGGTCCTACCCTCTCTTTTAGAGATACGCACTGACCTTTTGTTTGAGTTCAGGGTCAACTCATTTTGCTCATTAAAAATTGTGTTCTACTTTGTGTAATTCACTTACATTACATTATTATTACTGTATTCAGGTGATATTTACATTGGTTTTCGTTTTCCTGTCCCACTAAATTGGGATGAAATACTTAGGGATTCTAGCCCTCACCCAAGGGATCATCCCTGTCAAATGGCAAACTTAGAAAAGGTTTTGCATTCTGTATAAATTTCCTCTTGCCGATTGGGCATGGTGATGATGTTTTTCTCCACTCCTTCCTGTAGCCAGGATCCTGAGGGGTGGGGATGTAATTTTAAACAGAAACAATGAGGGAAACTAAACTCTGCACAAACACATGAACACCCTGGGCTAGGTTTATATCAGCTCATGCCGTACATAGCTACTTGCGGGCATTCATGTAAGAATTGTTAGGCTTGATTTGGAGATATCAAATGTTCCATACAGTAGAGATTAAACAGCTTTTTCTGCTTTCTCCAGCATGCTCCATTTTGATGCATTACATAAATAAACATCCACTCATTTTACACATGGACTGGTGGACTTGTGCATAGTTGGGTCCACCCAGTGCTGCTTGTAGATGAGAAGAAGGGTCCTCACTCATCGAAAGATCTTATCCTTCTCTTATCTTATCCCACCCAGCTCTATATTTCCCTTTTTTGGGGTATGGGGGAGTGTGGAAGCCCCATCACCTACTATGAAAATGCAGGCAGTCTACCTAGCATGAATAGGGTTGCCAGGTGCCTCTTCCCCACCAGTGGTAGGTTTTTGGGCAGGAGCCTGAGGAGAGCAGGGTTTGGGGAGGGTCTTCAATGCCATAGAGTCCAATTGCCAAAGCGACCATTTCTCCAGGTGAACTGATCTCTATCGATTGGAGATCAGTTGTAATAGCTGGAGATCTCCAGCCACCACCTGGAGGTTGGCAACCCTAAGCATGAATGGAGAATGGCCCTCAGCAAGATTGTGCCTCTTGACTGTCTCCCCACATATATGGATGCCATCTTCCAGGTGGGATCTGGGGATCTCCCATAGTTAGAGCTCGTCTTCAGACTCTTTTTCCCATTGAGTTTCCTGAAAATCCTAGAGTGTCTCCGCCAACATCATGACATTAGTTCCAGTTTATAATGGAAGTGACATTGGCATGCCGCCATGATGATGATGACCACCGACATTATTCTTCAATTTCCTCCCAACAGCACTTTAGTTGCTGGCAGGCAAGCAAGAAGATTACTTGGAGGGATTCACACTAATGCCCAGTGTCTTGTCCCAGTCCAATTCTAATCATGATACAGTGCTAAATTCCACCATATTCACTCTGACCATGCAAGCTGACCTCCAGCAGTGGGGAATCAATCCTGGTTCTCCGGATCAGAGTCCACTGCTCCAAACCACCGTTCTTAACTGCTACACCATGCTGTCTCCTGATAAAATCATGAGTCCTTGAAGGTGCAAAGTTACATATGCCCTCTGGTATTGCTCTTCTAAGCCATACTGAATTTTCCAAATAATTATATACATAAACAATGTCCTTCAGTGATTTGTGTCCCCCTGTTCAATGATATATACTGCATACCACATGCAGAATGGTGATATATGCCAGTTTGCATTTCCATTGTCAGACGTTTTTATGATGGGTGTACTTTGGAAAATCAAATGAAATGCTGTTATTTGATATATATTTTCCAAGAGAAGTAATTTTGTTTAAAGAAAGCAACACAAGGTTTAAAAAAACCACCATATCCCCACTAAATCACCCATGAGTGGTTTGGATTAATTTTAAGGGGTGCAGCTGATTAATGAGCATAATCACATAATTTGTCAGATGGCCAAACCGTTGAGATTGGGATTTTATTGTGATGTCTGGCAGGATCCAAACGACAAAAGAAAAATTCATATCTCAAAAGTTCAGATCCGAACAAATAAATACAAATCACAGTACTGATTAGACAAACTAAGGGGGTTGCAATGGGAACAGTCTATCCCAAAGTTATCAGATCTCACTGACTTCTAAATTCAGAACCCTCCGTGCTCAGTCAGCAGGAAAAAAGAAGCAATTTTGTTCCTCACCAGCCAAGATCTGTAGGTCATCTTACTAATGACAACATCAGTGTGTTTTCCAGAGGATAGGAAGGATGCTTACAAAATTCTCATCTTACTATCTCCCCAGGATTTCAACTTTCAAATTAATGTGATCTTGTTTCCAATTTCAAACTACTGCATTAGGAATCCTCACTATCCTGAGTTCTTATTTCCAGATTTTGAAAAAAGCACGATACTTGCACTTTGCCACCATTCCTTCCATTCCTGTGTACCTTTTTTTCTATCTCCATGTTACCAGCGTGCGCATGTGCACTGAGAAAACAACTGCAAAAAAACTGTCTGGTGACTTGTGTAGTGTTTTGCCAATGTGCAGGAACACATGCATGCATCAGTACAACCACCAAACACACACAAAACAAAAAACACACAAATATGATTCAATCATATGATCACATCAAAGTTGCTTTCTTGCAGCGTTTTGTCAATGCGCATGTGTACACCAGTAACATGGAGGTAAAAAGAACTAATGTACATGAAAGAGCTGAAAAATATGCCGTGATCTAACTCCAGAATTAATTTGAAGGAATTCTATGCATTAAATTGGAACAAAGTGGTAATATCTGCAGAGATAACTTATGGAACTATAACCAGGGCTGTGTATTTGGTAGGGTTGCTAGCCTCCAGGTTAGGGTTGCCAACCTCCAGATACTAGCTGGAGATCTCCTGCTATTACAACTGATCTCCAGCCAATAGGGATCAGTTAACCTGGAGAAAATGGCCACTTTGGCAATTGGACTTTATGGCATTGAAGTTCCCCCTCCCTAAACCCCACCCTCCTCAGGCTCCACCCCAAAAATCTCCAGGTATTTCCCAACTCGGAGCTGGCAACCCTACTCCAGGTAGTGGCTGGAGATCTCCTGCTATTACAAATGATCTCCAGGTGACAGATCAGTTCACCTGGAGAAAATGGCCACTTTGGAATGTGGACTCTATGGCATTATACCCCATTAGTCCCTCCCCTCACCAAACCCCGCCCTCCTCGGGCTCCACCCACAAAATCTCCAGGTATCTCCCGACCCGGAGCAGGCAACCCAGTGTTGGTGGTAGTGGAAAGTGCTGTCAAATCGCAACCGACTTATGGAAACTCCTTGGGGCTTTCAAGGTATAAGAGATGTTCAGAGGTGGTTTACCATTGCTTGCCTCTGCATAGTGACCCTAGTCTTTCCTGGTGGTCTCCCATTTAAATACTAAGCAGGTCTGTCCCTGCTTAGCTTCTGGGATCTAATGAGATCAGGCTAGCCTGGGCAGTCCAAGTCAGGGTGTCTTTGCTTGTTCTTCTGCAATGAGCATCCTTCCAGCTGTTGTCTCCTCCAGGAGCCATTTGAGAGCTTGTTCTAATAGTCATAGGTGTCTCATCCATGCTGTGTTATGCCATTCCCTCTTAGACCCACCACCCAGTGGGGAGGAAGCAGTATTTATGAATGTAAAATTAATCTTCAAGTGCTTACATTGTGCCATTTTGCTAAGGAATTTCTTTTTCTGAATGCCTTCCAATTCCCTATGGAATAATTCAAGACTGCCATAGAGCACACCTGATGCTGTATTCATCACATAAACAAGGCCAAAAAAACCCCCACTGATCTATTTGCAATGGCGGCCAGGTGAATCTCAAACAATGAGCCAATGTGGGCTAAAAAATCCCTATCAGCGGTTGATTCAAGATACAAGAAGATTAAAATGCACTTGACATAGAAGAATGGCTTAAGAAAGTTTGGTTTACAATGCTAACCGCAAAATTTTCTGCTTAAGAAAGATTTTGGGAAGGGAACAGATTTTCTCAAAGTCAGTTTATTCAAATGTGGCTTCCATTTATTATACACAGGAACCACAACAATTCAAGAGACTTTGTAAGACATGAGATATTGGATCTTGTTAATGGGTAAATCCCTGGTGTTGCTTTCTGGATTTATTTTCTTTCTTCTCCCTTATTTTATGTTGTAATTTATATGGTCAGAAATTGTACAAATGTATAATTATATGCAATTCAATAAAATAGAAGATTAAAACTTTTTTTTTGGAAGGGTAGACAACTTGTATGAGCATTTCACATTGGCAGACTGGATTCTTGCTGTGACAACCTAAGTAGACATGCACCCTTCTAAGTCCGTTAAAATTGATGGACTCCATGTAAGATGGGACAGTTGGTCTTTCTGTTTTGTAATCATATATTCTTGATATTTGAAAATAAAGGCCATTTTGTCCTTTCATCTGCATAATAGAACAGAAAAATATTCCCGTATCAAAGAACACTTAAACAGCAAGATGGGGGAAATCCCTTGTTTTAATTACTAATTTTAATTACCAAAGATGGAATAACTACTAATGTAGAAGTAAACCAGCTTTCTCTTCCATGTATATCATGAACAAGTAGACAATGACCCTCTAAAGAGTAGTAAAGGAGCACAAATTATTTTATTTTCAAATGTAAGGTGCCAGTCCCCCAAAGATATTATGGAACAATAACCCCTTAGTGATTTTCTAGTGAGTGGGCTCTTGGCATGCCGAATTTGAGTTGGCTTTTTTAAAAAATATATTCTGCCCGTGCCTGCTTTCTGTAAAGTTAATAAAGCTGTCTGCTCCAATTTTCCCTACACGTAGAAAGGCATGACAGAAGATATGAAGAAGATTTCCTTTAATCTGAGAAGTCCAAACATGCTGCATAAATGAAACAATATTACATTTTTCTGCTTTTGGGATGGCGAAGCACATGTGATAGGAGGAGAGAAAAGATGAGAGAATGAGGGAGGTGCAGAAAGCGAAGAGCAAAGAGACATGGGTGGGAGGAGAAAGTAAGGTTTGGGTCACCTGTTGGTAGCAGAGGTTGATGTCCTCAGGGATAGTCTTCGTGATTCTGGAGCCCTGGCCAAAAGGCCAGGATGTAGGGTTGCCAACCTCCAGATATGACCAAAGAACAACTCAATTTCACTGTTAATTAATAATGGCAAGAAGAAAACAGTGCAGGCAAATGTATCAAAAACGTATATTCATGAAAAAGTGCAAGACAAACAAACAAGTGCTAATACATAAATGACTATCACAAGAATACAATTATATACAAGGCTATTCACAATGTGAAAGCAATATTGAATAAAATACAATGGCTCTCTCCAACGAAATAAAGTCCAATATCAGGTTTCAAGAATCAACGTCTGCTGGAACACCTCTTGCTGCTCCAAAAAGGTGACAGAGGGAACGCTATCCCGGATATTTGTAGCGCTTTCACCAATTATTTGGCTTCATCAGCCTGAAATGTTAGTATATGAAAAAAATCATATATATATTACTATATATTACCATGCCGGCTTATCATACAGAATTTAGGGTAAGTCTCTATAGCTAATCATTCTTACCTCAGCAATAAGGTTTAAGCCCACCAGTATGTATTCTTTCTGGGAGGTTATTGAGGTTGAATTCAAAAGTTCTTCAACTTGTTCAATTTTTTATTTTATCTTTTTGTATTTTATTAGCTCCCCCAAAAATGGGCTGCTAATGTTTAATGTCTTTATTATCGTGGGGATAATCTCTATACTTCCATAATACAAAAAATCTTAGGTCATTCTCCGAGTGTTTGTGTTCCAAAAAATGGCTCGTGAGGGGCGCCTCTAGAGGAACAGAAACACTCGGAGAATGACCTAAGATTTTTTGTATTATGGAAGTATAGAGATCATCCCCATGATAATAAAGATATGCAGAAAATCCTTCTCCAACACGAGATGAGGTTCATCCATCTCTTTAATACCCTGATCCCCAATGGATTAAATAATGAAAGTGATTTGTCCTGTTTTTTTTAAGTTCATGTGTGTAAATAAATTAGATCCTGTCCCCTTTATGAACCTTGACTAGTGAGAGTGTCAGTAAACATGTGATCAGACTCAGGAAGTATATGAGTTTAACACCATGAATCCACCCTTAAACATTAGTAGCCCATTTTTTGGGGAACTAATAAGAAAATACAAAAAGATAAAATAAAAAATTGAACAAGTTGAAGAACTTTTGAATTCAACCTGAATAACCTCCCAGAAAGAATACATACTGGTGGGCTTAAACCTTATTGCTGAGATAAGAATGATTAGCTATAGAGACTTACCCTAAATTCTGTATGATAAGCCGGCATGGTAATATATAGTAATATATATGAATTTTTTCATATACTAACATTTCAGGCTGATGACGCCAAATAATTGGTGAAAGCGCTACAAATATCTGGGATAGCGTTCCCTCTGTCACCTTTTTGGAGCAGCAAGAGGTGTTCCAGCAGACGTTGATTCTTGAAACCTGGTATTGGACTTTATTTCGTTGGAGATAGCCATTGTGGCTTTATTCAATATTGCTTTCACATTGTGAATAGCCTTGTAGGGCTGTCCAAAAAATAATAATTCGGTACAGTTCGGATTCGGCCGAATTTGACCCTTGTGGGTTCGGTACGTGCCGAAGTCCGAACTCCCCCGCTTCGGATCCCCGGTAATTCGGGGGGATCCGGAGTTCGGGGGAAAATTCGGCCCCAGTGCGCCTTCAGAGGGATTCCCTGAAGGCGTGCGGGGGCCCTTTAAACTGATCTGAGCCTCCCAGCTGGGAGGCGCAGATCAGTTTAAAGGGCAGCCCGCCCCCCTTCAGCGGGCTCCGCTGGAGAGGCTCGGGCTGCCCTTTAAACTGATCTGAGCCTCCCAGCTGGGAGGCGCAGGTCAGTTTAAAGGGCAGCCCGCGCCTCTCCAGCGGAGCCCGCTGAAGGGGGGTGGGCTGCCCTTTAAACTGACCTGCGCCTCCCAGCTGGGAGGCTCAGATCAGTTTAAAGGGCAGCCCGCGCCTTTCAGCGGGCTCCCCTGAAGGGGGGGGGCGAATTTGCCGAATTTATTCGCGAACTCCCGAACTCGCTGAATTCGGCCCCCTCGGTTGCCCGCCAGTTTTGAGTTCGGATCCGTCCGAACAGAAAATCACCGAATCAGGGGAAATTCGGTTGATTTTCAGTTCGGACCGAACCGAATTGACAGCCCTATAGCCTTGTATATAATTGTATTCTTGTGATAGTAATTTATGTATTAGCACTTGTTTGTTTATGTCTTGCACTTTTTCATGAATATACATTTTTGAAACATTTGCCTGCACTGTTTTCTTCTTGCCAACCTCCAGGTAGTAGCTGGAGATCTCCTGCTATTACAACTGATCTCCAGCCAATAGAGATCGGTTCCCCTGGAGAAAATGGCTGCTTTGGCAATTGGACTCTATGGCACTGAAGTCCCTCCCCTTCACAATCCCCGCCGTGCTCTGGCTGTACCCAAAAAACCTCCCGCCGGTGGTGAAGAGGAACATGGCAACCCTACCAGGATGGGGCCTCAGAATCACTGCCACTCCCTCTGCCCTCCAGCCCCTCCGCAGGGGCCAAGCAAAGCCCTGTATGAGGCAGGTGGGAGATGTTGTGGGAAGATGGCTGCCCGAGCCCTGGAAGGAGAAGGCACAAGCGGCCACCACTGAGCCAGGTGCCCAGACTCTGGGCCTGAGTAGCTGTTGCTGCAAGTAGGCAACCTGAGTCCTGGATTGGGTGGGTATGAGTGGCAGTGACAGGAGACTGCTCTTTTTTCTCCTCCCCCCCTCTGTAGGGAGGGCAGGACCAGGGGTGGTTAGCCCCCACCCAGCACGGGCCCTGGGCCACTGCCCCTGTTGCCCATTGGTGTAGTGGTGTAGTGTAGTGGTTAAGAGCGGTGGACTCTAATCTGGAGAACCGGGCTTGATTCCCCACTCCTCCACATGAAGAATGCTGGGAGACCTTGGGCTAGTCACAGTTCTGTCCGAACTCTGTCAGTCTCACCTCCCACACAAGGTGCCTGTTGTAAAGGCGAGAAGGTGATTGTAAGCCACTTTGAGACTCCTTAAAGGCAGAGAAAAGCAGAGTATAAAAACCAACTCCTCCTCCTCCTCTTCTCCTTCTCCTCCTCGCAGATCCCTATTCTATATTTGAAAATATTTATTTCTAGTCTTGTCAACAGTTGAGGTTCTCCCCATTTGGCTGTTAGTCTTGTTGATTTGTTTCAATTGTGCGTTCATGGAAAATTGTGTACAGAAGGTCAATTATATGTACAATAGACATGTAAGGGAGAACCTGGGAGGACATGGTAGGAAGCCTCCTCAGATCCCATTCAAAATCTAGTGGTTCCACAGGCACATTGGGAAACTTCTGAATGGACACATCTACCTCCAACAACCCCCTAATCTGCCCTGGGACGCCAAGCACAAATAAGGTGGAGGCCCAGAGTTAAAGCCCAGATGCTCTGATTTAAGCTAATTTCCATAACTAGTCCTTTCTCGTAACAAGGTGCCCTACAAATGTCAGTATCTTTGGCTTTGTGGTTTTCATTCTTCTCCTTATTTTGCCCCACATCTTCCTCCTTCCAGCTTTAGAAATCTGTCCTGCACAGATACGAGTTCCATTTCTGCCATTCTCTGGAAAGGCCCATTTTGGTTCTGTGTGACATTTTAAAATTCTGTTCTACTGGGTTTCTTTTTGTAACAACTCTCCCCATGGTTTACTCACAGCATCTCATTAGGAAGAGGAACACAACATTGTGCAGTTTGTACAGGCTCTCCAAAGTTACTAGGAATCCCAGTATGTAGCTATCAATCTAGCAAATTACCGCACTGGTGATAAATGGGCTTTCACCAAGACCTCATAAAATAGGGAGGCAGAAACAGCAGGAAAATAGAGAGGTACAAAAGACGCCTTAAATTACAGGTGTTTAAATTTTCCCCTTTGTGTGCATATTAGCCCAGGATGGCTAATAATGAGTCATAGTGCCTTTTGGAGGGGGGAAAAGTGAAATGCATATGCTTGTCATGTATTTAAACATGTGATGAAAAGTTGAAGGCAGCAATACAAGAGGAAGACCCAACATAAGATGGATTGACTCTATAAAGGAAGCCACGGCCCTCAGTTCACAAGACCTGAGCAAGGCTGTTAACGATAGGACATTTTGGAGGACTTTGATTCATGGGTTGCCATGAGTGGGAAGTGACTTGACAGCACTTAACACACAAACACCAAAAAACAACAGAAAATTATCATTTTAGCAAACAAGGGGCTTGTTCAGCACCAGACTGTCACTCCAGCTTGGCTTCTTAACTGCATCAGTTTTCCCCCTCCCTTACAAAGAGGGGGTAGGTCCCACCCTTTGGGCTGCCAACCTCCAGGTGTAGTGCCCAGATATAAGGGCTGGTATAGAACACTATGTGCTCATATGCACACACATGGAAGCTTTGGGGATGTTGGCATCCGGGGGCCATGAACCAACAAATCATACTCTCTGTGTACTGCCTCTCACCAGTAGAGAGAAAGCTGTCTTTGAATTACCTCTAACCTTAGGAATGTGGTTTCTGTCTCCTAGCTCACAAGATCAAGCGCTTTCCTAAGTGACGCCTTTGGGCAATATCTATAGGCTCTGCTAATTAACGTGGAGTAGACACCTAATGTGTATTGGTGCTTTTGTGTATCAATGGAGATGGCAAGGACATGTGGTCGATCCCAGTTTGCATGTTTCAAACTTTCTTCAGCTTGCCAGTTAGCATTTATTTTTCCTTAGGAATAAGACTGCTCTTCCACACTCTGAGTCAATTTAACTCTGTACAATCACACAAATAAAACCACATGTCCTTGCCATCTCCAGCCCAGGAGGTTCCCTTCCTATGTCTTGGACCATATGGGCAACTGCTGATTCACACGGAGTAGTTTTCTCCAGCCTGGGAGATTGTCCTTGGTTTCATTTCTTAATGGACTTTCATTTTTGCTGCACTTGCATGCAGAACTCGTTTCTACTCTCTTGTAACGTTTGTTATCAATCTTTTGGAACGTTTGTATCAATCTTGAGCTGTATCAATTTTGATGTTACTATACATTTAGGTTAAGTTAGATAGTCGGGCAATAGAATATTTGTTGTGATTGATTCTGTTTAAGAAAAATATAAAATTGAATACACAGGAAGTTGTTGTTATTGAATGAGCCTACGTGCTTACATATTTTTGATAACCTCCAGGTAGTAGCTGGAGATCTCCTGCTATTACAACTGATCTCCAGCTGATAGAGATCAGTTCCCCTGGAGAAAATGGCCGCTTTGGCAATGGGACTCTATGGCACTGAAGTCCCTCACCTCCCCAAACCCTGCCCTCCACATGCTCCTCTCCAAAAACCTCCCACCAATGGTGAAGAGGGACCTGGCAACCCTACATACCTTTATTCTACCTGCCAATGAGCTAAGTTTATTTATTCATCAATTAAAATATTGATACCCTACCTTTCCTCTTGTAGTTCAAGCTTGAAGTCTCCCACCAATCTTTCTGTCAAATTAAGTGGCTCTTCCATTGGAGGAAGAGACACTAAAATTGGAGGAAAGCTACCTGGATGATTAGGGTTGCCCGCTCTGGGTTGGGAAATACCTGGAGATTTTGGGGGTGGAATCTGAGGAGGGCAGGGTTTGGGGAGGGGAGGTGTCTTCAGTGGGGCAACTCCTATGGACGAAGGTTGGAAGGTTGAAAGTTTGTTGGTCTTTGCTCTGCTAGTTTTTCATGGAGTTTTCCCAGACCATTTTTGTGCTGGTCTGAAACAAATGGGAAAAACTAATATCCCCCTCACAGAATATGGGAGAGCAATGGCCAGCGAATGAGACTGTGTGTAAGGGAGAGGGGAAAGTTTGCAGTTAAGAAGCCAAGCTGAAGCAAAAACCCATTGTGGAAAAGCTCGGGTAGTTTCTCAGGCTTAACTTTCTAGCGTGGTGTAGTGGTTAGGAGTGGTGGATTCTAATCTGGAGAGGGGAGGGACTTCAATGACATAGTGTGGTTTGCTACAAGAAACACCTTGTGCCCTCAGTCTGCTGTAACCTGTTGTCAAACTGAAGGAGGTTCAAGGGCTAATTTTCATAAGATATTTTATACTGTGATGCAGACACCCAAGTACCAAAGGTGCACACATCGTCTCCATTTCCATATACAAATATTCCAAAAACAGTTTGGACATTTATAATTTACAGGGATAACAGACTTCCCCTCTTCCGTTCCTGTACTGATTTTGGAACTTCACTCTGCAATTTGTTCCTCCTTATTACTTTCCCTTTAAGTAGGATAATGTCTACATTTAATTCTGTAACTAGAGTTCACAACTTGTCACAGTTTTCACTTCCTTCAGTTCATTGGTACCTTTCCTGCCTCTATGTGCCCAGTACATAGGTACACATTGAACTTGGGCCATGTTTTATCAATTCATATGAGAAAAGAAAAGAAAATGGAAATTAAGTGAAAGAAGAAGAAGAGTGGCTTTTATATGCCTACTTTCTCTGCTTTTTAAGGAGAATCAAACCACTTTACAATTGCCTTTTATTCCCCTCCCCACAGCAGACACCTTGTGAGGTAGGTGGGGCTGAGAAAGCTGTGACTAGCCCAAGGTCACCCAGCTGGCTTCATGTGTAGGAGTGGGGAAACCAGCCCAGTTCACCAGATTAGCCTCCATCGCTCATGCGGAGGTGTGGGGAATCAAACCCAGTTCTCCAGATCAGAGTTCGCCGCTCTTAACCACTATACCATGCTGGCTCTCCCACCACACCAGGCTGTAGCAAACTTCACATGACTAATAAATGAGTGAAAAGGGATCTGAAAGTTATGGCAAATTGTGCATGCACAGTGATTTGTTTAAAATTCAGAAATGGAACAGTGGAAGATCCCAAATGTTTGAGGGGGATCTTGGGGAAGGCTGTTCAGTTGGTAGATATCACACTTCAGATTTATAGCTAATGAAGTACTGCTGTTAGTTGACCGAATATAGCTCTCAGATCTTGTACCGAGGGGAGGGTAATCAATAAGCAATCCTACCTATCTTATTTCCATGCTTCAGAATTAATCTTCACTGTCCCGCGGCGCAGAGTGGTAAGTTGCAGTACTGCAGTCAAAGCTCTGCTCACGACCTGAGTTCGATTCCAACGGAAGCTGGTTTCAGGAAGCCGGCTCAAGGTTGACTCAGCCTTCCATCCTTCCAAGGTCGGTAAAATGAGTACCCAGCTTGCAGGGGTTAAAGTATAGACAACTGGGGAAGGCAATGGCAAACCACCCTGTAAACATTGCCTAGTCAACGTCAAGATGTGATGTCATCTCCATGGGTAGGGTTGCCAGGTCCCTCTGCACTACCGGCAGGAGGTTTTGGGGCAGAGCCTGAGGGGGGGGGGTTGGAGAAACGAGGGACTTCAATGCCATAGAGTCCAATTGCCAAAGCAGCCATTTTCTCCAGGTGAACTGATCTCTTATCGGCTGGAGATCAGTTGTAATAGCAGGAGATTTCCAACTAGTGCCTGGAGGTTGGCAACCCTACCCATAGGTCAGTATTGACTCGGTGCTCTTCCTTTTTACCTTTACCATTATCAAACAGAACACTGCACAAAGAATGTGCTTTTCTGTCTTTTATCTGTTTTCCATGCATCACAAATGAGCACAGGCCCAGCAGACGGCCACATTTCATTACATTCTGATAGTACTCAATTATCGGATCCTCTGGATATTTTAGCATGCTTTTTGGAGTCACGGCTCTCAGAGATATCACTCCTCTCATCCCCTGTCAGTAACATCGCTTAGAAGCCCCCTTGCATCTAGCCTCCCGTCACTTTTTTTTTTTGTTAATCACAGGCATGCTCTGGGAATGAAAGGGAGGGATGCGAGCATCTGCAGCAGCGCACTGCCTAGCAACCTGTGGAGAATGAAGCAAGGAGCCGCAAATTACCAGAGGCAGTTGGAACTAGGGCTTGGAGTAAATAGACACACAAACAACATGTCAGCCATGATAAAGCGTGCGAATCTGAACAGATGTCACTTCCAGAGGAGCAGCAGGCAGATTAAACGGAATTGGCTTTGGACAATTTCCAAGGAAGGGGAAGAAAATATGACTCATTAGCCCTGGGCTTCACAGAAATATGGTGTCTAGAACCTTTCCCCATTGTCGTTACAATGCAGAGGGAAGGAGAGGGGCGGAAGGGAAGCGGGAAACAAATGGATCGTTCCGACACAAAGTGGGAGCTAATTCTCATAATGGAGACGAGAGGAGCGGAAAGCTAGTGGATCGTAGTTTTTCTTGGGAAGACACAGATAAATCTCGAGAGGCGAGGGTTTTATGACAAAAGAGAATGGCGATGGAATGAGGCCCAAGTACAGCAGGCCTCCAGAAACAGGTCAGCAATTTTGCTCTGTCGTAGCTTGGCAAGCATAACAGGTACATTTGGTATGTATGAAAGGAAAATGTGTGAACAACTTCCAGGGTTCAGGAATAAGATTATGAAAAAAATAATAACACTGCCGTCAGCTAGGGTTGCCAACTTACAGGTGGAGTAGGGTTGCCAGGTCCCTCTTTGCCACTGGCAGGAGGTTTTTGGGGTGGAGCCTGAGGAGGGTGGGGTTTGGGGAGGGGAGGGACTTCAATGCCATAGAGTCCAATTGCCAAAGCGGCCACTTTCTCCAGGTGAACTGATCTCTATCTGCTGGAGATCTGTTGTAATAGCAGGAGTTCTCCAGCTGTACCTGGAGGTTGGCAACTCTAAGGTGGAGCCTAAAGATCTCTTGGAACCACAGCTGATCACCAGACTGTAGAGATCAATTCCCCTGGAGAAAATGGCAGCTATGGAGGTGGACTGTATGGCATTATATCCTGCTGAGGCACCTCACCTCTCCAGGCTTCACTCTCAAATCTGGAGGACTTTCTCAACACAGAATTGGCAACCCTGACAGCCCCTGTGAATAAATTACAGTTGATGCACAGAGGTTGTGCAAATGTAGGGTTGCCATCCTTCAGGTGGGGCTTGGGATTTTCACAAGTGATCTCCAGACTACCAAGATCAGTTGCCCTGGAGGAACTGGCCATTTTGGAAGGGAGACTGTATTGAATCATATCCCTTCTGAGGCCAGAAGGGACAAGCACACAGGGCGTGTCTGTTTACAAAATAGGCTTTCCAGATTGCCTGCCATTTCAACAGCCTACCCTCACCAGCTCTCCCTTGCTCTGCCTGCTCTCACAGCAGGAAAAAACAAAACAAAAACATGAGCGTGTGTGTTTATGTCACGTTGCAAATGTGGTGACATCACTTCCAGTCACTGAGACATTGATGCTGCAGGAATTCCCTAATCTCTATGGTCTTTATCATAGAGACTGGGGGAATTTCTAGAGTGTTACACAGTATGGTGACATCACTTCTGGTCGTCACCTAGAAGTGACATCCCTGAGATGTGCCCCCTCCCAGACTGGCAACCAGTGGGAGATCGGGGGGTTGGGGCCATGGGGAGGTGTCTGTTGGCTGACAGCATGATGTCACTTCTGAAAAAAACCAGAAGTGATGTCACACTGCTTTAGGAATTGTTCAGTTGGTTTTTGGCAATTCCAAGATAGGACTGACATCACTTCCAGAGAAAACCCAGAAGGGACAGCAGTTCCCTTTACCATACAGTTTCAGCCAATTAATTCCTAGAAGGACATGATTGCTTTTCCTGTAAGTGACGTCAAACTGTCAGCCAATGACCATTTTAAATGTTATTTTTCTTCCACAGCCACTCTGAGTGGTGGCAGGAAACACCAACTGGAGTGGGGGAATTCTCTACTCCCACTACAGGGCTGGCAACCATATGCAGAATGTTCAATCAATACATGGGTTAGGCAAGTTTGTGCCCCTTAATGTGCCTTACTGGATTCTCCCAGATGTATGGCAGCTTAGAAGCAGTTATTACAGCAATGTGGTTCAGCAATGCTGCTTTTCAGTCATTAGCCAGTTGTTGTTCCATCATCAAGGGTTCAGGAATGAACTCACTTGGGAAACAATAAGAATGAACTCACTCGAGAAACAATAAGAATTTCATATTACTTTGTATATCTAACCAACCTGCTATGTTAATAGGGTTGCCAACTGCCATGTAGTAGCAGGAGATCTCCTGCTAATTCAACTGATCTCCAGCCGATAGAGATCAGATCACCTGGAGAAAAATGGCTGCTTTGGCAATTGAACTCTATGGCATTGAAGTCCCTCCCCTCCACAAGCCCTGCCCTCCTCAGGCTCCACCCCCAAAATCTCCCGCCGGTGGCGAAGAGGGACCTGGCAACCCTATATGTTAAGCACAGAAGAACTCTTTTGCTGTTTTCCTCATAAAGGTTAAAACTTTTTTAAAAATCCGAATAATATTTGAACATATTTAGAAACACAGAGTTGGAAGGGACTTCCTATTCCAACCCCCTGAACAATGCAGGACATTCACAACTACCCCCCCCACACACACACACACTCCTAGTGACCCCTGCTCTATGCACAGAAGATGGCCAAAAAAAAAAGGATCTCTCCAGGATCCCTGGCCAACCTGGCCTGGAAGAAGATTGCTTCCTGACCCCATAGTTGTGATTGGCATTACCCTTGACATTTAAGAAAGGTAACGAGAGCCAAGTAATGACACAACCCTTCCTGCCCTCCCTCTCATGATCTGCCTAAGTTCATACAATCAGCATTGCTGTCAGTGGGCCATCTAACCTCTGCTTAAAAACCTCCAAAGGATTGCCCACCACCTCCTGAGGAAGCCTGTTCCATTGAGGAACTGCTCTAACTGTCAAGAAGGATTTCCGAATGTTGATCTGAAAACTCTTTTGATTTAATTTCAACCCATTCGTTCTGGTCCGACCTTCTGGGGCAACAGAAAACAACTCTGCACCATCCTCTATATGACAGCCCTTCAAGTACTTGAAGATGGTTATCATGTCCCCTCTCAGTCATCTCCTCTGCAGACTAAACATACCGAGCTCCTTCAACCTCCCCTCATACGACTTGGTCTCCAGAACCCTCACCGTCTTCGTTGCCCTCCTCTGGACACGTTCCAGCTTATCTACATTTTTCTTACATTGTGGTGCTCAAAACTGAACACAAGACTCTCTCTGTGTGTAAAGTGCTGTCAAGTCGCAGCCAACTTATGGTGACCCCTTTTTGGGGTTTTCATGGCAAGAGACTAACAGAGATGGTTTGCCAGTGCCTTCCTCTGCACAGCAACCCTGGTATTCCTTGGTGGTCACCCATCCAAATACTAACCAGGGCTGACCCTGATTAGCTTCTGAGATCTGACGAGATCAGGCTAGCCTGGGCCATCCAGGTCAGGGCGAACACAAGACTCTAGGTGAGGTCTAACCAGAGCATAGGGTTGCCAACCTTCAGGTACTAGTTAGGATCTCCTGCTATTATAACTGATCTCCAGCTGATAGAGATCAGTTCACCTGGAGAAAATGGCTGCTTTGGCCATTGGATTTTATGGCATTGAAGGTCCTCCCCTCCCCAAACCATGCCTCCTCAGGCTCTGCCCCAAAAACCTCCTGCAGGTGGCAAAGAGGGACCTGGCAACCCTACCAGAGAAAAGTGTTACCATCACTTCATGTGATCAGGACACGATACTTCTTTTGATATTGCCCAAAATAGCATTTGCCTTTTTAGCTACCACATTACACTGCTGACTCATGTTCAGAGTATGGTCTACTAAGACCCCTAGATTCTTTTTTTGCAAATACTACTGCCAAGTCACCCCCATCCTATAATTATGCATTTGCTTTTTCCTACCTAAAAGCAGAACTTTACATTTATCACAGTTGAAATTAATTTTATCTGTTTTGGCCCAGTTTTCTAGCCTGTGAATACCATCTGCATCCTGTCTGTTTTCTGTTGTATTCACCACCCCTCCCAATCTAGCATCATCTGCAAATTTAATAAGCATCCCCTCTATTCCTTCATCCAAATTATTTATGAAGATGGTGAAGAAAAAAAAAACAGGTCCCCGGATAGATCCCTGAGGCACTCCACTTGTCACTCCTTTCCAAGAGGATGAGGAACCATTAACAAGCACTCTTTGGGTACAATCTGTCAGCCAGTTAAAATTCCTCCTAACAGTAATAGGATCCAAAAAACATTTTACGAACTCGTCAACAAGAATGTTATTTGGAACCTTATCAAAAGCATGACTGAAATCAAGATAAACTATGTCTGCAGCATTCCCCTGATCCATCAAGGTAGTAACTTTCTCAAAAAAAGAGATAAGGTTAGTCTGACATGACTTGTTCTTGAGAAACCCGTGCCTTTCTAAAAGCTCAAGGAATGACTGTTTGATAATTTGTTCTAAATCTTTTCCAGGTATAAACGTCAACCTGATGGGTTGCTAGTTCTCTGGACCTTCACCTTCCCTTATAAAATGGCATGTGGATGAGCCTCTGGCAAGGAGTAGCCTTACACAGTGCAAAGCTCACCCTGTAGAGGGCAAGGCCAGCAGTCAGCCTCAGGCAAACAGATTCTCCCCAACCAGCAACAAACACCTTCTACAATCAGCTTCAATCAGCTACAACCCAGGCAAAAGAAACAAACAGAAACAACACTTACTCAAAACAGGCACCACTCTCCAGCAGGCTATACACATCCACACACCCTCAAACACTGTCCTCCCACACAGTAACCTCAGCTAATTCTCCCCAGAAGTTGAGGAAAAGCACAACAAGCACTCACCACGCCAGCAGCTCTTTCCTGCTCTTTCACCAAGCCCAGCTGACTGTTGTCTGCCTTTGGCAAGGAGGAGCCTTACACAGTGCAAAGCTCACCCAGCAGAGGGCAAGGCCAGCAGTCAGCCTCAGGCAAAGAGACCCTCCCCAACCAGCAACAAACACCTTCTACAATCAGCTGCAATCAGCTACAACCCAGGCAAAAGAAACAATCAGAAACAACACTTACTCAAAACAGGCACCACTCTCCAGCAGGATATACACCTCAAACACTGTCCTCACACACAGTAACCTCAGCTAATTCTCCCCAGAAGTTAAGGAAAAGCACAACAACAACACAACAAACACTCTCCACGCCAGCAGCTCTCTATCCTGCTCTTTCGCCAAGCCCAGCTGACTGTTGTCTGCCTTTGGCAAGGAGGAGCATTACACAATGCAAAGCTCACCCAGTAGAGGGCAAGGCCAGCAGCCAGCCTCAGGCAAACAGACCCTCCCCAACCAGCAACAAACACCTTCTACAATCAGCTGCAATCAGCTACAACCCAGGCAAAAGAAACAATCAGAAACAACACTTACTCAAAACAGGCACCACTCTCCAGCAGGATATACACCCTCAAACACTGTCCTCACACACAGTAACCTCAGCTAATTCTCCCCAGAAGTTAAGGAAAAGCACAACAACAAACAGTCACCACGCCAGCAGCTCTCTTTCCTGCCCTTTCACAAAGCGAGCTGACTGTTGTCTGCCTTGGGCAAGGAGTAGCCTTACACAGTGCAAAGCTCACCCAGCAGAGGTCAAGGCCAGCAGTCAGCCTCAGGCAAACAGACCCTCCCCAACCAGCAACAAACGCCTTCTACAATCAGCTGCAAACAGCTACAACCCAGGCAACAGAAACAAAGAGAAACAACACTTACTCAAAACAGGCACCACTCTCCAGCACGCTATACACACACCCTCAAACACTGTCCTCCCACACAGTAACCTCAGCTAATTCTCCCCAGAAGTTAAGGAAAAGCACAACAACAACAAACACTCACCATGCCAGCAGTTCTCTTTCCTGCCCTTTCACCAAGCCAAGCTGTTGTCTGCCTTTGGCAAGGAGGAGCCTTACACAGTGCAAAGCTCACCCAGCAGAGGGCAAAGCCATCAATCAGCCTCAGGCAAACAGACCCTCCCTAATAAGCAACAATCACCTTCCGCAACCAGCACTCCAACAGCTCGCTTTCCTGCTCCTTCACCAAGCCCAGCTGACTGCAGTTTGCCTGTGAATTGACCAAACATAGGCTTGTTTCCTCCTGAAAACAAAGGATTTCCACCAGTGGAACTCCCCATCTCTTTGTCCTACAGCAGTGCTGCTCCAAGGGCAACTCAAAAGCAAGACAGTTAAAACCCAAGGCCTAAGTAAGCCACCATAGTAGGATTGCCAGGTACTCTTAGCCACTGGTGGGAGGTTTTTGGGGCAGAGCCTGCAGAGGCCGGGGTTTGGGAGGGGAGGGACTTCAATGCCATAAAGTCCCATTGCCTAAGCGGCCATTTTCTCAAGGTGAACCGATCTCTATAGGCAGGAGATCAGTTGTAATAGCAGGAGATCTCCACTAATACCTGGAGGTTGGCAACCCTACACAATTGCCATGCACACAGAAGTACCATCAGATAAACTAGACTTTTGTTAGCATAACTGAGGGCAGTCCTGGTGATTTTTGTTTGTTCTTATTGGATCACTGCTGAACAACTTAGCTATACATATATTGGCCACCCTCCAGCACACAATTAGGATTTCATGTGGATTCCAATACAGTTCAAGCCACTTAACTCTGTGCTGGATTGCACTCATTGGGTTTTAACTCCGCATGTTCTCCTAGGTCTTTCGCTAACAGATGTGCACATCGGTGCTCCGGTTTGTTGTCCTGTGGCCTGGGCTAATTCTTTTGTCAAGGTTACTTGACAGTAAACAGAAGGCTTTGTGGTTGTGAAACAGAGAGATGTGGAGAAGTTGGGGGAAAGAGGGTTTTAAAAGTCATGGGATATCCAGGCAAATGGCCAAAGTTTCCCATATAGCCTATAAAACTGAATTGGTGTTAGCTTTTTAAAAATTCTACTCCAGTAGTTTCTACTCTGTTTATATTCCCTCTGACCATTCCATCTGCTCTGCTTCTACATGCTGGTTTTTCCCTTACATCCTTTCTGAGAAAGTAGTATCAGTTTATATTGTGAAGTCAACCAGTCACTGTGTAAACAACCTAAACTTAGCAGCCTCCCCTCCTCCAGCTAACCACAGTGGTGCTTTCTGACCTTGTTTACCGAGTAGGGTTGCCAACCTCCAGGTACTAGCTGGAGATCTCCTGCTATTGCAACTGATCTCCAGCCGACAGAGATCAGTTCACTTGGAGAAAAATGGCTGCTTTGGCCATTGGACTCTATGGCATTGAAGTCCCTCCCCTCCCCAATCCCCACCCTCCTCAGGCTCTGCCCCCAAAAACCTCCTGTTGGTGGCAAAGAGGGACCTGGCAACCCTATTACCGAGAAAAAAAAAGATTTTATTCATATAATCATAGAAACATAGAGCTGGAAGGAACCTCCAGGGTCATCTAGTCCAGCCTCCTGCCTAATGCAGGAAATTCACAACTACCTCCCCCCACACCCCCAGTGACCCCTGCTCCATGCCCAGAAGATGGCAAAGATGGCAGAGCTGGTTCATATTCAGCCAGGCAATAACTAACCAGCACTCACTTCGAACTAGAGTTGCCAAACTCCCGGTGGAGCCTGGCGTCCTCCTGAAATTACAATTGATTCCCAGCAGCTCCAGAGAGCATGCTTTATGGCTTACTGTAGATTCCAGGTGAAATTCCACCCCAAACCTCATTAACCTATCACCTGCACAAAAAAATTACTGTCTCCACCTATGGCACAAACTTGTTTGCACCCACTGAATGCAATTGTATAAAAGAAACAGATTCATGCACAGAATCAAATTCAAATTCTTTATTAAAAATATGGCTAACAGCCAATCATATACAGAAGCATATACAAAAAACGATATCCAACAGCCCAACAAATAAATATCCAATAAAACAAGAGTGATCCTACAACGATGCTACCAAATTGATTCTTAAAACACTTGCTGTGAAAAATCTGTTTTTAGTCTATCGTTAGATTATTTGTAGCAACTTTACCAAACAAATTTTGCTGGATTTTAATAGCGGTGGCACAAAACGTAGCTCAATCATTATATGCAAAAACACCACACAAAAGTGCTACAGTCCTGGGGATGAAAAGGTTCAGAGGAGCAAAGAATAGAGAGTCATGGTTCTAGAAAACAAGTCCTGTAAGGGAAAAAATGAAGAAACTAGGGTATGTTTACTCTGGAGAAGAGAAGACTGGGGTGAAGGGAGGATCGTGTTCTTCAAATACCTGAAGGGCAGTCGCATCGCAGAATGCAAAGATTTGTTCAAGTTTAGATCTAATGGTCTTCAGTTAAAGGATGGTAGATTACAGCTGAATATTAGGAAAAAAGGTCAGAGCAGCTCAAGAACAGAGCCAGTTACTGGGGGGAGGGTGACTTCCCATTGCTTCCAGCAGAGGCTGAAGAGCAATCTGTTGGGGATGCTGGGTGCTCGACTAGATGACCTCAAGACACACTTCCAGGAGGAAAATCATGAGGTTGGAGCACCTTTCCTGTGAGGAAAGGTTGAAGAGTCTCCATTGAAAAGAGGCTCCTTTTTCTTATATGCACTCTGCATGTGCAGATGGCAATAAGAGTAAGGTGCAACAGAAATGGGCACCTTACAGAACCAACTGAAGCATTTAAAGGAGTCAGGCAAGGCTGTCTCCTAGCATCTATACTTTTCATCTACTACATGAACAATCTGGCTTGTTGCCTGAATTCAGTTGCCTTTCATCCTCCTAAAATGGATCATCAAAATATTCCGATCCTCCTTTATGCAGATGATGTTGTGATTCTATCGAGGACCCCAGTTGGCATGAAAACAGCATGGGCCAGCTTAGCTGGTTATTGTATTACAGAATCGCTTACAATAAATGATAGGAAAACTAAGGCGATGGCCTTTGGCAGACACAGAATGAAAGGAGCCTGGTTTATAGATGGAGAAAGAATTGAACAGGTAAAGACCATTAGATACCTGGGGGTGAGTTTTCAGGTGAACGGACTGTGATTGGAAACAGGTTGCAAACATTGCAGAAAGATCATCACACAATATTCTAAAAACTTTTCACACAAGGGGAGCCTACCGGTATTTTGTTCCAGCCACCCTTAGACCGTTTCAGGCTAAATCAATGAATCAGGTGTTCTATGGTACTCTTTTGGGGTCACCTTCATCTAGTTATTTACTGTAGGAGCAAGTTCAATCTAAGTTCCTCAGGGCAGTACTCCAAGTTCCACCTTGTGTATCGAATTCATGGGTGTGCCTAGAGCCAGGCATGTTAAAGATGGAGTCTAGGATTGGCCTTTCCTCTATCCTTCTCTGATTGAAGGTGCATGGGGTAACAGAGGGGCTCCTGCCATGACTTCTCCATGGTAATTTTAAATCTAGGTGGTGGAAGCAGACCAAACAGAGAATTAGAGGCCTTGGCTTCTCCCCCCACTCCCTGTTGGAACTAAATAGAGATCAAGCAAGGTACATAATTAGATAAAGTTTTTTTTATATGGAACATCAAAATGAGCTCATGAATTCCCCAGCTTTATTGGCTCCTATTAGAAACAGATATATTCAAGCGCCAGCAGAGTACCTATCATTCTTAGAGCTGATCAAGCAAGAGAGTGCCTTTACACTAGTGAGATGCTTCGCTTTACCTTCGGCAATTTTACAACGTATATGTAAGAAGCTTCCGAGAACAGAATGGGTGCGTCCTTGTAAGTAGGGGGAATCGGAGTCTATTGAGCATGTTTTGCTCAGGTGCTCTTTTTATGAGGAAGCTCGTTGTAAGTTAATTATTCCCTTCTCAGCCAATTTACAGTCAATTCAGAGGAAGGGAAACTTAAGAGTCTTCTCTGGGAAGGGAATGTCCAGACGGTAAAACAGGTAGCTAAATTTTGTGCAGTTGCATATAAAGTTTGCCCTCCAAAGTCGGGTTATGGCAATTAGATTAAATTATATTTGGTCAATTTTAGTTTTTGATAAATTATTTGGAATTTTAATCAGGTATGTTTTCGCTAAATTGTTTGTAATTTTTATCTTTGTATAAATCATACAAGGGTTTTACTGGCATATGCTGTATTAATAAATCTGATCTGATCTGCCAGTGGAGGAAGTGATATCTGAGAGCACAGAAGGCTTTAAAAGGGGGTTGGACAGATCCAGGGAAGAGAGATCCACCAGTGGCTACTAGCCATGATCACTAAAAGGAACCTCCACTTCCAGAGATCGTCAACCTCTGAAACCCAGTTTTAGGAAGAAATGTAAGGGGAAGGCCTTGAACTCTGTGCCCTGTTTGTTTGCCCTCCAGGGCACCTGGTTGGCCACTGTGTGAAACAGGACACTGGAATAGATGGACCTCTGAAATAGATGGACGCTGGAATAGATGGTCCTCCAGCAGAGGTCTTCTTATATTCTTATGAAGCTGAAGTTGAAAATACTATAATAATAGCCAGCTTTAACTGACTCCATAATTTCCCTAAGCACAGTTTCCTCCCCACTTGTCTTGATACAACTTGTTTGCAATCAAAAGCAAACTCATTGATCAAAGCAAAGTTTATTGTTTGTGAAAGAAAAGTAGTTTGACCCTGGTACAGAACAGTAATTCACCATCACTGTTGGCGAAATGAGTCATGGGGTATGCTTTCTACCATTAAGTAAAGCAAACCTTCCCAGTTAATGCTCTGCGCCATGCAGAAGATGTAAAAAACGGCACGGTCTTATTTAATATGCACACAGATGCTATTATAATTCCATACCCCCAAATGTATCTGTAAGGAAGGGAAGGAAGTATTTCAGCCTGAATTGTTGCAGAGAGCCAGCGATACGAGCTTGCAAAATTAAAATGCACTACTTGTGTCAAACATCGCAGAATCATTGTTTGTTGATTTTTAAGGTGCTAATAAAAGAGATTAATGGCATCGCTAGATAATGAACCAATCTGCTGCTAGACAAGCTGCTGAATATAGAGAGGGGCTGTAACAAGATCAGCACCCCACCTCCAAAGCGACAACCAACAGTACTTACATGCATGTGCTAGCCAGAATTCTTTTAATCCACACTGCTTAGGGTTGCCAGGTACCCCCTGGCAACTGGTGGGGGGTGGGGAGGGGTGGGGAACTTACTGATTGCAAAATGAAGCCTGTCACCGGTGATGCATCGACCCTTTGGTACCTGCGCAAAAACTCTAAGTTAGAAGCTGTTTTTACCATAGATGTTTTGCCCACATACCAGAGCATTCCCCATGTTGCTGTTGACATGGGTCCCAAAGCAGGGGATCCCCACCCCCATCAGGGGTCTGACAACCCTAAAGCTGCTGGGGCATTTCCTGTATTTCTGTTTCATATATATCCGTTACATTTTTATTCCACCTTTCTCCTCTGGGTGGCCCTCCTCCACTCGACTCTCACAAGAACTCTGTGATGTAGGTCAGGTTGGAAGAGAGTCATGTAGGTCAGGTTGGAAGAGAGTCATTGCCACCAGCGGGAGGTTTTTGGGGCGGAGCCTGAGGAGGGCAGGGTTTTGGGAAGGGAGGGACTTCGATGTCATAGAGTCCAATTGCCAAAGTGGCCATTTTCTCCAGGTGAACTGATCTCTATCGGCTGGAGATCAGTTGTAATAACAGGAGATCTCCAGCTACAACCTGGAGGTTGGTAACCCAAATCCCAGGGCCAGCATTAATGCCCGCCATGCCAATATAAATGCCCCTTAAAAGGTAAAGGTCCCCTGTACAAGTACCGGGTCATTCCTGACCCATGGGGTGATGTCACATCCTGACATTTCCTAGGCAGACTTTGTTTTACGGGGTCGTTTGCCAGTGCCTTCCCCAGTCATCTTTACCCCCAGCAAGCCGGGTCCTCATTTTACTGACCTCGGAAGGATGGAAGGCTGAGTCAACCTTGAGCCGGCTACCTGAAACCGACTTCTGTCGGGATCAAACTCAAGTCGTGAGCAGAGAGTGGACTGCAGTACTGCAGCTTACAACTCTGTGCCACGGGGCTCTTATAAATGTCCCTTATCTTGGGTTAAATGGGCCCTTAAACTGGTGTGAGATCACACTGGCTCATAAGGAGCTTTGCATCCCCCCCCCCCAAGATTGCAGCCTTAATTTACAGCACATTATAAGCAGGCTCAATGCAGGGGTGGGAGGTGGGAATCCATCCACATTTCTCAGGGCAGGGGGAAAAATACTCCTGAAAGATCTCAGCCCAGGAAGACTGGAAGCAAACTACAGAGACCTTTTAGGGCTAATCATCTTGTCAGTGCCAATGAACTTACAATTACTGTGCAAGAATTTATGGCCACCGCACCATTCCAGCTCTTAACATCTAGCCAAGTTAGTCTAAGAAACATCTCTGTAAGTAAATTGTTTTTCTTTGGTGATTTTATATGCTATTTCTCTTTCTTCAGGGGGGAAAAAAGTACCTGCAGACTGGAACTGTGCCAATAAATTCTCGCACACCTCTAAAACGTTGCTGCTACACTTTTATTGGTATGTTGTCTTCCTGTTGTGAGGACGTGCCATTATTTTGTATGTCTGGCACGAGCGTGACAAGTTTGACAGGTCTGGAGCAAATGCATGCTGTTAGAACAAATGCTAAGCTGGCTATCAAAGTATTTTTTAAAATTAAATTTACAAACACACAACTTTTTGAGTGATCTAGTATAGATCATATTAACAAGTGCATCTAGCAGATTTCAGAGACATTTTTCTGCCAGCAAATATCCCTTGCCATATTCCAGTTCTATAGTTGGCTTACCTAAGTAGGGTTTCCAGGTCCCTCTTTGCCACCAGCAGGAGATTTTAGGGGTGGAGCCTGAGGAGGGGATGGTTTGGGGAGGGGAGGGACTTTAATGCCATAGAGTCCAATTGCCAAAGCGGCCATTTTCTCCAGGGGAACTGATCTCTATCGGCTGGAGATCAGTTGTAACAGCAGATCTCCATCTCATACCTGGAGGTTGGCAACCCTAGTGGCCACACATTCCCTTGCAAGGGATACTATTAGATTAGCCAGCTCCAGGTTGGAAAATACCTGGAGATTTTCATGTGGAGCCTGAGGGTGGGGTTTGGGGAAAAGTGGGACTTCAATGGGGTATAATGCCATGGAGTCCACCTATGGATGCAGAGTCCCTCTTCATCACCTGCGGGAGGTTTTTGGGGCAGAGCCTGAGGAGGGTGGGGTTTGGGAAGGGGAAGGACTTCAATCCCATAGAGTCCAATTGCCAAAGCGGCCATTTTCTCCAGGTGAACTGATCTCTATCAGCTGGAGATCAGTTGTAATAGCAGGAGATCTCCAGCTAGTACCGGGAGGTTTGCAACCCTAAGTCCACCTTCCAAAGCAGCCATTTTCTCCAGGTGAACTGATCTCTGTCACCCAGAGTTCAGTTGTAATAGTGGGAGATCTCCAGCCACCACCTGGAGGCTGGCAACCCTAGATAATTTATGAACCAGGTTTTGGTCAGCAAGAATGAGGGCTGCTCAGCTTTCAAAGTCAGAGGAAACAACAAAGAAAGCACCAACAAGCTATGCAGTGCACTGGCTGCTAAATGATCCTTTGGCTTGGAATCATGCCGAGCGACTCCAACCTGCCATGAACAGCCTCTGGCCTTGAAGTGAGACCAGGACCGTCTTAATGCCTGGCCACGCTGGGCAGTTGCCTGGAGGCCCCATGAGCATAAGGGCCCCATGCTAATCTATGTATGTTGTGACTTGCTGGCAATGAATAAATAAATACTATACTAAACTCTAAATATTATAAACTATAAATATCATGTTACATTGTTCAAATGTTTGTGTTGATTAGTCTTTGCTGTATAGGGTTGCCATGTCCCTGGACCTGGAGGCTGGCAACCCTATCCATAGACCACAATCACACGATTGCTGTACAGTGCAGGAAAGGCTGAAAGGTGATGCTTGTAAAACACCCTTGCCTCTTGGTCATGGGGTTGCCATCCTCCAGTTGCGGACTGGAGATCTCCCAGAATTACAACAGATCTCTAGGTGACAGTGATCAATTCACCTGGAGAAAATGGCCCCTTTGGAAGGTGGACTCCATGGCATTATACTCCCTCAAAGCCCTTCCCCTCCCAAACCCCGCCCTCCTCAGGCTCCGCCCCCAAAATCTCTAGGTATTTCCCAATGCAAAACTGGCAACCCTAGTCATGGGGTTGCCAACTTCCAGTTGCAGGCTGGAGATCTCCTGGAATTACAACAAATCTCTAGACAACAGAGATCAGTTCCCCCTGGAGAAAACGGCTCCTTTGGATGCTAGACAGGGTTGCCAGGTCCCTCTTCACCACCAGTGGGAGGTTTTTGGGGTGGAGCCTGAGGAGGGTGGAGTTTGGGGAGGGGAGAGGCCTCAGTGCCATAGAGTCCAATGACCAAAGTGGCCATTTTCTCCAGGTCAACTGATCTCTATCGGCTGGAGATCAGTTGTAATAACAGGAGATCGCCAGCTAGTACCTGGAGATTGGCAACCCTAAAGACACTGTGGCATTATGCCCTCCTGAGGTCCCTCCCTTCCCCAAACCCCGTCCTCCCCAGCCTCCACCCTCAAATATCCAGGAATTTCCCAACTTGGAGCTGGCAATCCTATATCATCCAATGTCCATTTAGAACTGCCTTTTTTTCACACATCAGAGACCTGAGACTTGCATGTTTAAAAGTACCTTTCATGCATTACACACATGTGCTTCAACAGCCATAGAAGGGCTGGAAAGAACCCGAAGTGGCATGTACGAATCCAGCCTTTGCCAAAACACCAGGAAAATCTCTTTTCATCTAGTTCCAATATATGCTTTACATCACACAAGAAGCACAAAAATGTGACAGAAGCCTGCAAACATATAGCAATCCCCCAAAACAACAGGGCACATCGCTAGGGTTGCCAATCTCCAGGTGAGACCTGGCGATCCCCCAGAAGTAAAACTGATATCCGTTTGACATCATTCAATTCCCCTGGAGAAAATGGTTGCTTTGGAGGGTGGACTGTATGGCATTGCACCCAGCTGAGACCCTACCATTGCCCTCCCCTGGCTCCACCCCCAAATCTCCAGGAATTCCCCAGCCTAGAACTGGCAACCCTAGCAGATCACACTCGCTCATATTTAAAGAAGTGATCTTTTAGTATCACGGGACTCCTTGAGCCCTTAGTTCCACCAGCTCCAAGACAGCACCTACTGGATTTCATATCCAGCCAAAAAACAACAGCAAATAATAAAAAAATCAAGAAAATATCTCCTTTTGAACTCCTTTTGAATTACAAACTTTAATCCTGATTACCATGAAGAATAAAGCCAGCATTAGAACCCTTCACCCAAACAAAAGAAACTTCCTATCCCAGCATTCAATTTATGGGGGGACACATGAGGTTGGATCCTGCTAGGGTTGCCAACCTCCAGGTACTAGCTAGAGATCTTCCCCTCGTCCAACTGATTTCCAGCCGATAGAGATCAGTTCCCCTGGAGAAAATGGCCGCTTTGGCAACTGGACTCTATGGCATTAAAGTCCCTCCCCTCCCCAAACCCCACCCTCCTCAGGCTCCGTCACCAAAATCTCCAGGTATTTCCCCACCCGGAGCTGGTAACCCTAGATCCCACAGATCAAATCCACTTTTGCCATCGGGGAAGGCTCTTTGTGGCAGCGTCCAATTCATGGCCCAAATTCTTGCTGCTGCCCCTTGTACAATAAAGGCATTAATCAATAGTGGAAAAGACTGATGATTAACTCCTGCATTGGATTTCCTTCTAAATGACGCACACCGAAAACAACAATAGCAACATCCTTGATTTTAATTGCAGAAGCAAGTTAACATACCATTGTGTTGCTTGGAGTTGGAGTTCTTCTTAGCTTGTCATATAGATGGGCTATGGCAAACCGTGTGTGAGAAGACTGCAGACACGTTTTCCTCTCTGTGAAGAAAGGGAGAAAAAAATGTTGGAAGACCGAAACCAGCCTCAGATGCAGCCTGCTGGTATACTTTCAAAGTCATTAATTGTTCAGGCTCGTTCCTCAAATTAGAAGTCATCTTTCAGAGTGTTTTTGCATAGGGCTGCCAAGAGCTCCCTGTGAACCAGTCGGCTGTATGTGCATCGAAATGCTTTTGCATTACAACTCTGCTACTATCAACCAATATTTCTTAATAATTACATTTAAAGAATATCTAATATTGCAAAAGAGGTGATTTACATGGACTTATTTTTCTGTCTTCTGGTTCAAAACAACAACATTGTTCCTAGGGTTGTCAACCTCCAGCTTCTAGCTGGAGATCTCCTGCTGTTACAACTGTTCTCCAGCCGATAGAGATCAGTTCACCTGGTGAAAGTGGCCGCTTTGGCAATTGGACTCTATGGCATTGATGTCCCTCCCCAAACCTCGCCCTCCTGAGATTCTGCCTCAAAAACCTCCAGCCGGTGGCAAAGAGGGACCTGACAACCCTAATTGTTCCATATCTAGGGTTGCCACCCTCCAGACGGATCCTGGAGATCTCTTAGAATTTCAACTGATCTCCAGGATGCAGAGCTCAGTTCCTCTGGAGAAACTGGCATATTTGGAGGATAGATTCTATGCTATCATACCCTGCTGATGTCCCTCCCCTCCTCTAACCCCAGCCCTCCTCAAGTTCCACCCCCAAAATCTCCAGGAATTTCCCAACTCGGAGCTGGCAACCCTAGCTGGTGACTATCAGAGGCTGCCCATTAAGAAATATGGTGTAATGACTAGATAAGGCCAGGCTTGGGTTTGGGAGACCCGGGTTCGAATCCTCACTCCGCAGTGGAAACTTACTGAGTGACCCTGGGATAGTCTCACACTCTCAGCCTGACCTAACCTCACAGGGTTGTTATAAGGATAGAATGGCCGACAGCAGAATGGCGTCAGTCGCTTTGGGTCACCATTGGAGAGCAGGGCATAAATGAAGCGTGGTGTAGTGGTTAAGAGCGGTGGACTCTAATCTGGAGAACCGGGTTTGATTCCCCATTCCTCCACATGTGCAGCGGACTCTAATCTGGTGAACCAGGTTGGTTTCCCCACTCCTATACATGAAGCCAGCTGCGTGACCTTGGGCTAGTCACAGTTCTCTCTGAACTCACTCAGCCCCGGCCTACCTCACAAAGTGTGTTGTGGGGAGGGTAAGGGAAGGTGACTGTAAGCTGCTTTGAGAGAAAAGGTAGAGAAAAAGTGGTAGGTTGAGAAAAGCAGGGTATACAAACCAACTCTTCTTCAAATTTAAAACACACACAACATAAGTACAAAGACAAGGGAGATACATATTTATTATCTTGCAGATCAGAGCTAGTTTGATCCATATCTGAGTTCTCATGCCTTTGTTCAGGAGTTGGGAGATGCATCATCTCCGGTGAGGCTACGTCTATTGATGTTAGGACGTAAAATGTTCTATGAGTGGAAACATGGAGGCGAGAAGTTTTGAAAGACACCAGCAAAGAACTGAATGTTGGAGGAGCTGTCATTTGGAGATCAGTTGGTGTTAGAGTTGGACAGCGAACATTACAAAACAAAAGAGCTGTTTGTTCCACACATCCATCTCCTGTGGAATCATTTTATAACATCATAGTAATCATCTATTATAGAATCTGTTCATGGAACAGCAAAAATACAGTATGGATCTTTTTGAAATTCTTCTTGTTTGTGATTCAATATTAAATACTTTTTTTTTCATTTGGACGTTGCACCAAACCAGAATTGGCGCCATAAATGTTTTTATGTGTTTGCTACATAGCTTTGCTGCAATGTCAAGCAGGCTTATGGGATTATAGTTCTGTGGTTCTGTCTTGCTCCCCTTCTTGTGGATGGGGACCACAATGCTTTACTTCCAGCAAGAGGGAATTAGACCTATTTCATTAATTTGTGTGAAGACTCTGGCTAAAACAGGAGACATCTGTCACCCCATTGATCGCCAGGGTTGATTCGGCTGATCTGGCTGGCTAGGTGGGTGTCCCCTCCCTCCCTCACCGCTCCATGTGTGTCCTTCCCGAAGCGGCTCGCTCAGTGGAAGAGGACGATCATCCCAGATAGAAGGAGTTAGAATTTATAGAGCCCATTCCTTAAGGGGGCGGCAAAGCTCCTTAGGAGTCGACTTGACCCCATGCTGGCATAAGTGCAATCTTATCACAGAATAAGGTGGCACCTACACTGGTGCGAGGGCAAAGACACCAGTGTCTGGGCCCTGCCAGCCCCCACCACCAGCGCAGCCACATGTTCCCAGGGGTGGAGCTGCCTTTAGGCAGCTTCCACAGCCCTTTCGCCCTGGGAGCGCCCCTCAAGTGGCAGCAGAGCTGCACCACCTTTTGAGGCAATGGGGGATTTTCCCCATTGCCTTTATTTCTATTTAAATAAAAGGCTTTTTATGCCTCTGTGCCACCACGGAACTACCCCCCCACCCAGAACTGGGCTGCCCATTATTAACAGAAAAGTTTAAAATGTAACAAAAATACTAAAACCGAGCTGCAAGTTGGTACCAACCAACAGCTGAATGTCAGCATATCCTCCAAGATGGGCTTCATAAGGTACTTGAAAACTGGTCCTGTTGGAGGGAGCGTTGTCCCCTCCTTCCCCAGCCTTAACCTGGTTCTGAAAGCAGTTGCTAGGCAACCAAGTGTGGCTCTTTTTGTTCTTTAAATTTTTATCTTGAGTGATTTGAAGCTGACCTTTATCAAAGGTTAGCTTTTCTCAGTTACCTTGGAAGCTGGCCAACCTCGGGTATGGAGCTTAAAATTGACAGCTACACATTTAGGGAACTTCAGCAATGAAAGGCGTGCTTCATTGCCTTTTCAATGAAACGATTCAGTTGAAAAAGTAGACAGAAGACAGGCAGGGTACAGAGTGTCTGGGCTTGCAAGGAACACAGCTAGAACAAATGGCACCTATTCCATTCCAAACCTGTCCTAAGGCTCTGCTGTGTCCCCGGGAGTCCCGAGAAGGCCTGCGGGTGGGTCTTAAAAAGATCCCCACTCCCAAGCCTGGAAGCGCGGATCTTTTTAAAGAGCCACCTGCCCGTGTCCCTGGGTCTCCCGGGGAGGCAGCTGGGTGGGTCTTTAAAAAGATCCCCGCTCCCAAGCGCCTGGGAGAGTGGGGGGGGCGGGGAAGGCAAGGTGATCCTGGCCCCCGCCGGGCCAGGAGCCCCCAGAAGACTGGGGGTGGTGGTGGCGGGGGCGGAGGGAGGCAGCCAGGTGGATCTTCAAGAAGACCTGCGCTGCCTGGCTTAGCAGCTCGGATCTTTTTAAAGGTCCACCCGGCTGCCTCCCCGGGACTTCCCGCAGAGCTCTTTCTTTTTTTAGGAAGGCGGGAAACTGCCAAATCTGCCGAATCAGGCCGAATCGGCCTGATTCAGATTTGGGGGTTTACTGCCTTTTTTTTGTTCGGCTGCTCCCGAACCAAAAACCAGCCGAATCAGGCAAAATTCGGCTGTTTTTTGGTTTGGGAACACCCGAATCAACAGCCCTACAGATGATACACAGCTTGCTCTGTATACAACTTGCAAACTGTACTTCGATAATAATTCTGGGCAGCCAAATGTTTATCCAATGCAAGCCCCCCCCCCCTTTAAAATATCTAGGACACCTCCGTGGAAAAGAGGAGAAAACAGCGGCGGGAGGTTTTAGGGGCTGGGGTGATCGTGTGTGCGCGCAGCCGTGTGCAATGAATTATGTCACCTCCGGGATTAGCCCTGGAAGTGCAGTCAAACCCCCAATAGGGGTTTTAGTGCTAAAGCGGCCACAGCGATGTCGCTCTTTCGGGGGTAAACTCAGAAGTGACGTGATTGCGTTGCACATGGCTGCACGCACACGCGGTCCCCACTCCACAGCAACTGTGTGGATTGGTGGGCAATTGCCCACTGAAGTCACCCACCTGGCAACCCTACTTGAGACATTTATATCATTTGTGTGGCAAACCTTGTTAGAGGTGGAGGGCCTACAGTGTTTGTGAAGCAGTCTACAATGTTCATGAGGTAGTGCGAGAATTTGCATGCATTAGCAGACTAAACAAATGGAGGGAATGGGCAAAATTAGGGGGGGCAGGTCTCCTGCTATAATGGGAGACCTCCTGGCCTGGGGTTCCCATTCTCTGCTGCTGCTGAAGAACCCGGCTTGGGAAAAGATGGAAGGTGATCCGGTGTTGTGCTGACATATGAGGTCCTTTCGAACATGAAACTGGAGGTGAAATCATTTTGTCAGTGCAATGCTCAAGGATTCACCCCAAAACTCTATGGCTAAACGAATAGCTTGTCCCTGCTCCCCGCCCCCCGCCAACCTCTCTGCCCCACAAATTATCCGGCTAGGGCTGGCAACCCTAGGCACAATAGCTGCACCCTTGAGCCTCCTGTGGTATCATTTGAAGCTGCAGATATAACATGGAGGGTGCCTTTGGCTCTCCCACATTCCTGCCCTGCCCCATTACCCAACTTGTGCTAAAGTGCTGGAGATCTCCTGCTGTTACAACTGATCTCCAGCCAATAGAGATCAGTTCACCTGGAGAAAATGGCCGCTTTGGCAATTGGACTCTATGGCACTGAAGTCCCTCCCCTCCCAAACCCCTCCCTCCTCAGGCTGTGCCACAAAAATCTCCAAGTATTTCCCATCTTGGAGCTGGTAACTAGGGTTGCCAACCTCCAGGTACTAGCTGAAGATCTCCTGCTGTTACCACTGATCTCTAGCCAATAGATAGCAGTTTATCTGGAGAAAATGGCTGCTTTGGTAATTGGACTCTATGGCATTGAAGTCCCTCCCCTCCTCAAACCCCACCCTCCTCAGGCTCCACCCCAAAAACCTCCTACCAGTGGCGAAGAGGGATCTGGCAACCCAACTGGTAACCCTAGCATAAACAGCCTAATGAGCAACAGCTGGCCCGCACTAAGATAGGGCCTATTTAGAGCCAGTGTGGTGTAGTGGTTAAGAGCGGTGGTTTGGAGAGGTGGAGTCTGATCTGAAGAACTGGGTTTGGTTCTCCACTCCTCCACATGAGTGGCGGAGGCTAATCTGGTGAGCTGGATTTGTTTCCCCACTCCTACACATGAAGCCAGCTGGGTGACCTTCAGCAAGTCACATTCTCTCAGCTTCACCTACCTCACAGGGTGTCTGTTGTGGGGAGGAGAAGGGAAGGTGATTGTAAGCTGGTTTGAGTCTCCCTTAAGTGGTAGAGAAAGTCGGCATATAAAAACCACCACCAACAACAACAACAACTCCTTCTTCTTCTTCATTTAGGCAGGCAACGAGGTCAGTGCTGTGTGGGATCAACCTCGGAACTGAACGTGACCTTGAATTCGGCTTGCCCCTCTGGTACTGACACCTAGGAACTGGACTTGAAACGCATGGTGCCTGACCTCGGGCTGGTTTCCTGATTACGCTATCTGCCTCTGGTCCTTATATCTGCCAGCATTCCAGATGATGGGTTTTTTTTTGATTTGTCTGTTTCAGGGCTGGTTTTATGCTTTTACCTTTTAAAATGTTAACCACCCTCCCAAGCTTGATGACTCCTAACCTCTTAAAAGGCACAGGCTCTACTGGAGCTCAAAATGGTGTCAAATGCTGCCTTGAGTTTTGCATCTTGGCATTGTTTTTGAGAAGACCTCAATTTTCAGCCCTGAAGAGCCTGTCTGCACAAGAATGGGGGTGAATTACATGCCAAGAGAGCGTTCTAAGTCATGCATAGAAAATAGCAATTGACTGTGCCACAGTCCTCAGCTGATGCGCCTGCCTTGGCTCATGGCTTTGGAAACTGATGTCGACTTGTTTCCCTGACTCCCTTCCACATTTTTCCTCTTCAAAAAACAAAGATTGACATGACAGAATTATAGGACTCATGACGCATTCAGCCTTATTATTAAAGTGAAACAATGCAAATGAAAATGAAAGCATACGGCGGCGTTTGCTTCCCAAGCCAGCTGACGAGCAATACATTTTACGTGATGATCCACTTTGGAGGTTTTTGACCATTAAAACCGAGATGCTCTTGTTCGGCATGCTTGGGAATTTCCAGTCCGGCCAAGTGGAGTCGCTTAATTGAGCGGATTGTCTGGCTGCCACTTTCACTGGCGTGGGTTGGCTCGGAGTTTTTGATCTGGGCAAAGGAGAGAAAAAATGTTCTGACAACAGATTGGCTTTGCCAAGGGCACCACCTGAAAAACTGCAACAAAAGAAACCCGAGACGGTGTTTATTAAAACAAAATATGCAAGGTGGAGTAATTAAGAGTGAGAACTAGCGTTTTCAACCTCCAGGTGGTGGCTGGAGATCTCCTGCAGGTACAATTGATCTCCAGGCGATAGAAATCAGTTCTCCTGGAGAAAATGGCCACTTTGGCAATTGGACTCTATGGAATTGAAGTCCCTCCCCTCTCCAAACTCCACCCTCCTCAAACTCCACCTCCAACTTCTCCAGGTATTTCCCAGCCTGAAGCTGGCAACCTTAGTACAATCCCATGCACAATTACCTGAGTTTAAACCCATTGATTTCATAGGACTGCCCTTATAGTCTCCTTAGCAATTCTTCCACATGGCACAGACCTTAGAAGGGAGATAGTATATTCTCTCACCCCAAGATTCCTTGTCCTCTTTCTCATCATCACTGAGAAACAGCTGAATATAGTGGGCTAAGCAGCCTGGCAACCATGCTAGTGTAGCAAGCTCTAGGTTGGGAAATTCCTGGAGATTTGGGAGTGGTGCTTGGAGACAGAAGTATTTGGGAAGAGAAGGTAGCTCGGTAGGATTACCAAACATGGGTTGAGTGATTTCTGGAGATTTGGGGGTGGATCCTGGTGAGGGCGTGGTTTGGAAAGAGGTGGGACCACAGCATAGGGTTGCCAGCCTTCTGCTATTACAACTGATCTCCCAGCAACAGAGATCAGTTCTCCTGGAGAAAATGGCCACTGTGGCAATTGGACTCTATGGCACTGAAGTCCCTCCCCTCTCCAAACTCTGCCCTCCTCAGGCTCCACCCCCCAAAATCCAGGTATTTCCCAACTTGGAGCTGGCAACCCTACCACAACAGGATATAATGCCATAGAGTCCACCTGCTAAAGTAGCCATTTTCTCTAGGGGAACTGATCTCTGTAATCTGGAGATCCAGTATAATTCCAGGAGATCTACAGGCCACATGTGGAGGTTGGCAACCCTTCTGGGTGGGGATGTGAAGCCCTTTGAAGGCTGCCATTTCCACCAGGAGAATGGTTCTCTGTAGTCAGGAGATCAGCTATAATTCTAAATGAATTCCAGGCCTCACCTGCATGAAGGTAACCTACTCCATTTCCCCCCACCATCAGAGACAGAGGGCCAGCTACATGAGAAAGTGGTGGCTCCAGGCCCAACTCAGTGCCATTCCTCCTTGCTCAGTGCTTTGTTAAGATGATTTCCCCCCCAGTTGGCATTTGGCACAAATTAGAAGAGATGGTTTTTACTTTCTCTACCACTTAAGGAAGAATTAAACCAGTTTATGATCACCTTCCCTTCCTCTCCCCACAACAGATACCCTGTGAGGTAGGTGGGGCTGAGAGAGCTCTAAGAGAACTGTGAGTAGCCCAAGGTCACCCAGCAGGCTTCATGTGTAGGAGTGGGGAAACCAACCTGGTTCACCAGATTAGCATCCGCCGCTCATGTGGAGGAGTGGGGAATCAAACCCGGTTCTCCAGATTAGAGCCCACCATTCCTAACCACTGCTCTTAACCACTATACCAAGCTGGCTCTCTTAAGTTTTCTAATTTTATTGGATTTAAACAAAAAATTTCTCCTGCTGGGCCTTGAGATATTTTATTGCTAGTTTTGATTTTATTGTTTTATTTATTTAGGTGTTTTTACCTCACTTTTCTCCCCAACAGGGCCAAAAATACCAGAATATAGTTTACATAATTTAAATAGATAAAAATACAGTTTAAATAAAAAAGAGCAAAGAGTACATGACTGATAGTATGTTTTAGATTATTTTTATTCTTTAAAATAAAATTATTTTTATTCTTTAAAACTTTTTTTGTGTGCAGTTATTGATCCTGTCCATAACCAAGTTTTTAACTACATGCTGTTTGTTTTGTAACTCAAAAGAATCTTTGTTCATTGTTGTGTTTTTGCTTTTTATTGAATTTCTTCAAAATAACTTATCACTCTAAAGCAAAATCAACTCTCCTGGGATGGTGTTAATGTGATTCTGGTTATGTCTTTCCAATTTCTAGGTGTATAATTATTATTATTTTGCAGATACAGTAAAGCAAAATTTGCATAGTATGTCTCTCCATTTTTTCTGTACCTTGCAAACAGAAAAAGAGGCAATATCTGTCCATGACATAGCAAATACACTTCATTTCTGAGAAAAGACACATTCACCACCACCACCACCCCATCCTCTGCACTCACCCACCCTTTGTGCACCTATAACACATTTTTATTGTTTACTACATTTACAGCGCAATTCTATGCAGAGTTATTCCAGTCTAAACCCATTCAAATGAATAGGCTTAGACTGGAGTAACTTGCCTGTCATGGGTTAGCCTACCGTCACCTCCTACACGAGGAGATGTAGATGGAGGAGGAGGTGGAGATGGGGGAAGTCAGCCCCAGTGCTGGGGTTGATAACCCCCAGGTGAGGAAGGTGGTGAGCTCCCCCTCTCTGGAGGTCTTCAAGCAGCAGCTGGACAAACACTCATCAGGGATGTACTAGGCTGATCCTGCATTGAACAGGGGGCTGGATTCGATGACCTGTCTGCCCACTTCCAACTTTGTGATGCTATGATTCCATGCTTCTTTTATCTCCTTAGGACTGCACAGTTAGCCCCCAATGTGGATCCCTCCTTCCTTTGTGGTGGGTGTGGCAGCTGTTCCAGCCTGCGTTCCCCCATCCCCACAAAGAAGGTCCTTCCCTCATGGCAGATGTGTAGGGTTCCCAGCTCTGGGATGGGAAATACCTGGATATTTGGGGGGTGGGGCCTGAGGAGAGTGGGGTTTGGGGAGGGGAGGGACTTCAATGGGGTATAATTCCATAGAATCCACCCTCCAAAGCGGTCATTTTCTCCAGGCAAACTGTTCTCTATCTGCTAGGGTTGCCAACCTCCAGGTGGTGGCTGGCTGCAGATCTCCTGCTATTACAACTGATCTCCAGCCGATACAGATCAGTTCGCCTGGAGAAAATGGCCACTTTGGCAATTGGACTCTATAACATTGAAGTCTCTCCCCTCCCCAAATCCTGCCCTCCTCAAACTCCATCCCATAAACCTCCTGCCGGTGGTGAGGAGGGACCTGGCAACCCTACTATCGGCTGGAGATCAGTTGTAATCCCAGGAGATCTCCAGCTAGTACCTGGAGGTTGGAAACCCTTCAGATGTGGCAGCCTGCTAGGCCTACCTTCCTCTCCCCCGCCCCTGTGAGGGAAGGAGAGAGGGAAAGCAGGTGGCTATTTGCTCTGACGTATCAGACACCACATTATCCTTCCAGCAGCTAGAAGCAAGCCCAGCCAGGCAAGACGAGATGGGAGGGGGCGCTAGGTAGGGTTGCCAACCTCCAGGTGGTACACAATTAAAATATCACTGTATGGTATTAAAATAATACTGTATTAAAATAATACTGTATGGTAAGTTAAGAAAAGTAACAGTACTGGGCTCTAGAATGATATGAAACACAATTCAAACTTGTATAAGTGAAAGTGCATCACACAGTGATTCACTTATTACACTTTACATAACAACAACCAACACAAAAAGTGAACAGTGCAAAATAAAAAACATAATATCTACATTACAACAAAACAAGCAAGACAGAACACAAAAGTCCTGGTATGGAGGTATCAAATATCTATCACAGCCTCCAATCAGATTTCTTTGCCAAATAAGATCTTTATATTTTCCCCATTTAGGACTGATCATAGCTCTTACAAAGCAGTCAGCTATACATCTTTAAGTTAGATTTCAAGTTCCCTATGATGGAACACACTCCTTAGTTTTGAACAGCTATATAACTCACACCTGATTCTCATCAAGCATGCTTAAGGTAATTAAGCATATACTTACTATAGGAGAAGCTCTGAAGGAAAGAACAGCCGCAGAGGCACCCTAAGATCTTTATAACATTATTCTTTGACAAACCAAACTTTGAATAACCAAGCTTGAAGGTATGTTCCCTACATGATACAGTGAACTAAAATGATTTGCATATAAATAATAACACCAACAATTTTGAACATAATTAAGAGAGTTTATTATTCTCATTTTAGTATTGAAAAACTAAGCTTGAAGTATTGGCTGAAGAAGCCAGTTTTTTGTGGTGAAAGCATGTTTGTTAATCCGGACAACGTTTCCATGTCATAGAGTCCTATTGGACTGATATTGGTGTTCCAGCATGATACAGTTGAATACATGAAGGTACCTGCTAAAAAGAAAAAACAAGAAAGAATTTTAGTAAAAATATTTGCAGTGACTTTGTACTTGATACGTACCTCCATACCAGGACTTTTGTGTTCTGTCTTTCTTGTTTTATTGTAATGTAGATATTATGTTTGTAATTTGCACTGTTCACCTTTTGTGTTGGTTGTTGTTATGTAAAGCGTAATAAGTAAATCACTGTGTGATGCACTTTCACTTATACAAGTTTGAATTGTGTTTCATATCATTCTAGAGCCTAGTACTGTTACTTTTCTTAACCTCCAGGTGGTAGTTAGAGATCACCTGCTATTACAACTTATCTCCATGCGCCAGAGATTAGTTCACCTGGAGAAAATGGCCACTTTGGCAATTGGACTCTATGGCGGTGAAGTCCCTCCCCTCTCCAAACCCTTGCCTCCTCAGGCTCCACCCCCAAAATATCCAGGTATTTCCCAACCCAGAGATGGCAACCGTAGCACTAGGCGAACAGCAGGCAGAGGGTGCCAAAAACCACTGAGCCAGCCCTGCTGATAAAAAGTACCTTTCCATTTCTGGTTGAGTGCAGGAAGGAAAAGTTTGCCCTCGCATGTAGGGATGCCAACCTCCAGGTACTAGCAGGAGATCTCCTGCTTTTACAACTGATCTCCAGCCAATAGAGACCAGTTCACCTGGAGAAAATGGCCGCATTGGTAATTGGACTCTATGGCATTGAAGTCCCTCCCCAAACCCTGCCCCAGGCTCCGCCCCAACAACCTCCCGCCATTTGCAAAAAGGGACCTGGCAACCCTACTTGCACATGAACACATGGAGCTGCCTAATTCTGAGACACACCACTAAACTATCAAGGGCATTCTTGTCTGACTGGTATTGGCTGTCCCGGGTCAGATGTCCAGTTGGGTTGGGCGGCGTTCCAGCTGTGTGTAGTTTTGTTTTAATACTTCAGTTTTTGGGTGAGATTTTTGGGGCGGAGGCTGAAGAGGACGGGGTTTGGAGAGGGGAGGGACTTCAATGCCATAGAGTCCAATAGCCAAAGTGGCCACTTTCTCCAGGGGGACTGATCTCTGTCGGCTGCAGATCATTTGTAATAGCGGGAGATCTCCAGCTACTACCTGGAGGTTGGCAACCCTATTAATGCTTTAGTTAGATGTATCTGTCTTTTCTCTCTCTTTTGTTTGTTTTAGGTATTTTCTGAGGGTTTTTTTGTTGTTGCTTGTTTGGTATTTAGTTTGTGTTTTGAAAGTGGCTGACTTTGGTCGGTTCAAACAGCCACTCACTGACCCGCCCTTGAAACGCCAAGCCTACCCTTTGCTATTGCTAACTGGACTGGCAGGTTGGGGCAGGTGCTGCTGCTTTTCATTCACATTCTTTTTATTAATTTTATTCCCTGTGAGTCGTTATTTTATTTTATTTTATCATGCCTGATTCATGAATACTCCTTGGGGGTTGTACTGATCATTTGTGAGACCTTCGAGTCTCTGTTGTTATTTTCTTTCTTTCTCTTTAATTATAATTATCTCGGTGGTTTCGACCTTGAAGCAACAGGCTCTCCGGGGTCTCAGACAGAGGTCTTTTCACATCACCTGCCACCTGATACTTTTTTAAAATTTGGGATATTGCAGGTTCAGCCCGGGAACACAGGCAGGGTACTGGTGCTGTCATCTTGTTTGTGGGCTTCTTAGAGGCACCTGGTTGGCCACTGTGTAAACAGACTGCTGGACTTGATGGGCCTTGGTCTGATTCAGCAGGGCTTTTCTTATGTTTTTATGAGCATGCCTATTATATTATGTGCTGTGGAACCCAGGCAGGATAACGCTGCTGCAGTTCTCTTGCTTGTGGTCTTCCTAGAGGCACCTGGTTGGCTGCTGTGTAAACAGATTGCTGGATTTGACAGGCCTTGGTCTGATCCAGCAGGGCTTTTCTTATGTTCTTATATACATGCAAACCAATGGTCTATATAGCACAAGGCAGGACACCATCTGGCATTGAATTCCATCCTCAGCCTTCCTGTCTTGTCAGCGATGTTGGTTTGTACCTCTTGTCTCTTCACAAGCTAAGGTCTCTGTCATATTGACTTCTCCTCCCCCCATGCCAAGCCGTTTTTCTGGTTTCTGTCTCTTGGTTACTTCTGCAGTTCTTTGTGTCTATTTTGCTACAGCACCTAACACCATTGGCTCTGCTTGTATGTATTTATGTTATTTTAAGTCTTTATATCTTCTTGGGCGGGGCGAGACCCAATGCAACTTTCAATAGAATAAGCAGCATGGAAACAAACAGGAACTGTCCAAGATGTGGCTGTTGGATTAATTGGCTGGCACATTTGCAGACACGGTCTCTGAGACATGGGCTAAGAGCCCTGTGGCTTTGCACCTCAGCTTGCGTCCAAAGTAGGGTTGCCAGCTCTGGGTTGGGAAATACCTGGAGGGTAGGGTTTGGGGAGGGGAGGGACTTCAATGTCATAGAGTCCAATTGCCAAAGCAGACATTTTCTCCAGGTGAACTGATCTTTGTCGGCTGGAGATCATTTGTAATAGCAGGAGATCTCTAGCTAGTACCTGGTGGTTGGTGCTTCTTATTCTGGCCATGCCTAAGCTTTATGGGGTACCTGATACAGGAAGGGGAAATCCAGTCACCAGCAATGGTGTTAAACGGCTGGTAAGATGTTCCTCCTCCTACGTCCCTTCCTTCAAACCACCTTTAAATAGGTTGCCAACTTCCAGGTGGTAGCTGGAGATCTCCTCGGATCACAACAGATCTCCAGGTGACAGAGACCAGTTCACCTAGAGAAAATGGCTGCTTTAGAAGATGGACCTCATTGAAGTCTCTCCCCACCCAAACCCTGTCCTCTTTAGACAACCAGAGAAGGCAACCCTACCTTTAAAATAGGGTTGGTAAGAGACATTCTTATGTACACCCCCTTGAGTTTCAACTGTATCTCCATGTCCTAATTGTAACTTCTGCTCTCATTGTACTTCAAAAGAATACGAATCATCTCCCACTACTGACCAGTCTCCAATAAACATTAACATCCACCAGAACTGACAGCAAATCAGAATCTATTTAAATTATGCCAGTTCAGATAATTTCCCCAAGCCCAGTTCTCCCTGCCTCTATCTGCAGAGGGGATAAGGTTGCTAAGAGAAATTATCTTAATTCCTCTTTACACAGTTTCCCCATGAAATCCATTTCCCCCCTCTTTTAAAGAATTTGGAGTGAGTTTCTAACCAGTTCCATTTTGATCAAAGAGAGATTTGAAGACTGGAGTGGCTGTTAGCCAAAATGCTTGGTTATGAATATTTATATGGGGAATTAGCGAATCAATAACCGGCAATGGGCATAACCTGCAGGATCTAACCTGTGTCTACGGGAGTCCAAACCGTGATTCAAAGAATAAAGAAGAGTCAATGGTTTTAGTTTCAAGGATTTACTTATTAATAGTATGTACACAGACACTCAATAACATGTACACACCAACACAGAGAGCCTAGGAAATAAAGAGAGTAGTATAGAGATGCTTGCCAATGTGGCAGGCCCTTTGAAGATGGGAAATACTGCACCTGTCCAGAAGCGGAGACATCCGGGGTCCGTGGGCTAAGATACTAGGAAAGTGGGGAGAGGAAGAGGGGTCCCCGGGACTCGACCAGCGAGGTGGGAAAAGAGCGTGGTCAGGCTGCCCAAAACCCAAACCAACAGAGTGACGGCGAGTATGCCAGGGAAAGACCTAAGGTAGCATATGGACTAAAGGAGACCCCAATTATACCCTTCTTCGGGGGTGGGATGATTGGATTACCCCTTCAGGGTTCCCGTGGGAGAAAAAAGGTGACAAAAACCCTAATGGTCGGCTGCCGGGGTGGGGCAAAAGGGCAATTGAAACAAACTATTCTATTCCTATTGATTTGTGCAATTCTGGGAGGACTGGGAGTCGTTCGTAGATGTGATTAACAAGCTGGAACAAAGACGCGTATGGCTGAGTTTGGGGCGCGTCGCTTTGCATAGCCGGAAGAACGATCCTTCATTACTGGTCTCTCGCTTTTGATGGGCCATCAATCATGCAGATGATGCGGGGGGAGGGGGGTGTTGGCGATGACTACGTGCTTGACAATTCCCTGTGAGATGGCTTCTGCTGGAACGGATGCACAGGAAAATGGATTTCCTCTGGCTTACAGGAGGGGTTGACCTGGCCGTGGTTCCTTGGTTTCCTGTTTCGCGGGATGGGATTGGAGCCCTTCCAGTGGCGATTCGGGCTGGTCTTCATGTTTGGAAAGGTGGTGGCACGCATCTGTTGAGGTTGCCATGACAAGTCCGGGCGATTGGCAACCCATTGGCTTACATGGCAGGAAGGGGGGTTATGCAAATTTTTAAAATGTCACTCTGTAGCTGCTCAGAGGCCGGCAGTGTCTTCCCAAAACTCCCTATCCTCCTGCTAGAGCACCACCCAGTCTGTGGTGGGGAACAAAAAAAAAATGCATGGCTGAAGTTACCAAAGAGAAATCAAAGAGAAATGAAACAGAAATCTGTCTTTTAAAAGAGAAAAAAAAGAGTAAGAGGAATCGATGGCTATATCTGAAACAGTGAATTTCAGAAAAAGAAATTCCCCTCCCATAATAACACTAATTAAAAAGTCACCAGTCACCTAGGCACCCCCCCCAATTTACACTACTACCTTTGAAGTAGGGTGTGGGAGGGGGAGAAAGCTTGCCAGCGAATGCAACAGATTTGTTTCCTACTGAGGGTTCTTTGTGCAGGAGGGAGCATTCTGGAGTAAATCGGCATGCCTTTCTTTGGCTGATATATGAATAAAATGTCTAAGCAAAAACCCAGTTATCGATTGCTGCATTTCCATTTACCTTGGGGCCTTTATAGTGATACTCTAAAACATACTGGCAGAGTTCCTATTGCAGAGTCCCTTTCAGTTCAGAATAGATAGAGCCTCAACCGAGAGTAGATTATATTATGCCTGTCTAAATCCTGGGATAGGAAACTGAGCAAGAGGCACGTTTTTGTCGAACTGTCAGCCTATTTGCCATTGACAACCTCTGTGAAATTTTATTTGGAGTACTAATCTGGTGCAAGTCTAGTCAATGACTGGTTTTGAGAAAGACCAGGAAGGGGGGCAGGGACAGAAGCAAATAGAAACAAAAAAATGTGATGCAAACTAGATCTGAAATGAATGATGCTCTTCCAAACCTATAAATATACACTGGTGGTCCATGTAGTTCAGAATTGTCTACTCTGACTAATGCTAGCTTTCCAGGTTCAGATGCAAAGGAAGGTCTTATTCATCATCTAATTCCTGAGATTAGGGTTGCCAACCTCCAGGTACTACCTGGGGATTTCCTGCAATTACAGCTGAGACTTCAGCTTTTCTCTCCAAGGAGATTGGTTAGAAACTTTAAATTCCAGCTAGATAAAACCAGACCTTAATGATGCTGCACAGAAGTCCCTTCAGTGGTAATACATGTTTTTTTAAGCCCATTATTATTCATCCTCATGCTATCGCCGTTCTTTGTTCATTGATGCACATTTTTCTCCTTTGACTTCAAAGATTTTTATTCCGTGATCAATAGATGTCATCCAGATACCCCTGGGTTACACCCCTGAGTAAATATCAGCTGCCTGTTGAATCTCATGGGATCTCTGATCTGCTGGCAGACACCAATCCAAAAAAATAACACGTTCTGTTGCCAAATTCTTAGCACTTTGAGGCTTCTTCAAACCATAAAAGAGATGGGTTTTAATTTGCCATGCTGTATTTTAATCTCTCTGTGTTAAGTGCTGCCAGGTCGCTTCCAACTCATGGAGACCCTATAAATCAATGTCCTCCAAAATGTCCTATCAGACCTTGCAAACTGAGGGTCGTGGCTTCCTTTATACAATCAATTCATTTCATGTTGGGTCTCCCTCTTTTCCTGCTGCCTTCAACTTTTCCTAGCATGACAGTCTTTTCTAGTGAGTCTTGTCTTCTCATAATGTGACCAAAGTATGATAGCCTCAGTTTATTCATTTTAACTTCTAGGGACAGTTCAGGTTTGATTTGATCTAGAACCCACTGATTTGTCTTTTGGCAGTCCACAGAATCCGTAACACTCTCCTCCAACACCACATTTCAAAGGTAACAACTTTTTTCCTTTCAGCTTTCTTCATTGTTCAACTGTCACACCCATACATAGTAATTGGTAGGGTTGCCAACCTCCAGATAGTGGCTGGAGATCTCCAGGCAACAGATATCAGTTCAACTGGAGAAAATGGCCACTTTGAATGATGAACTCTATGGCATTACACCCCCATTGAATTCCCTCCCCTCCCCTCCCCAGACCCAGTCCTCCTCAGGCTCCATTCCCCAAAGCGGCAGGTATTTCCCAACCCAGAGCTGGAAACCCTAGTAATAGGGAATACTATGGTATGAATTAACTTCATCTTGGTTACCAGTGACACATCATTACACTTAAGAGTCTTTTCTAGCTCCTTCATGGCTGCCCTTCCCAATCTCAATCTCCTTCTGTTTTCTTGGTTGCAGTCTCCCTTTTCGTTAATGACAGAGCCAAGGAACAGAAAATCTTGAACAATTTAAGTTTCTTCATCGTCAGCCTTCAAGTTGAGTAATTCCCCAGTAGTCATTACTTTTGTCTTCTTTATGTTCAGCTGTAGTCCTGCTTTGGCACTTTTTTCCTTTAACCTTCAGCAGTAGTCATTTCAAGTCTTCACTTTTTTCCACCAGTAATGTGGTATCATCTGTGTATCTCAAATTATTAATGTTCCTTCCACCAATTTTTACTCTACCTCCATCTAAATCTAATCCAACTTCCTTTATGAAAAGATAGGGAAATAAAATACAACCTTGTCTGGAGCCTCTGCCATTTGGAAAACATTCTGTTTCTCCATATTCTGTCCTAACAGTAACCTCTTGTCTAGAGTACGGGTTGCACATCAAAACAATCAGATGCTGTAGCACACCTTTAAAACCAGCCATAGCTTTTATATGAAAAACAAGCTGATTTTCTCCTGAAATTCTCTCGTAAGCTCCAGTAACCAACATAAATTTGCAATATGATATCTAGTGCCTCTTTTTTTCTGAATCCGGCTTGAACATCTGGCATTTCTCATTCCATATATGGTAACAGTCTTTGTTGTAAGATTTTGAGCATAACTTTACTCATGTGAGAAATTAATGTGATGGTTCGACAGTTGCTGCATTCTTTGGCATCTCCATTTTTTGGAATTGGAATATAGATTGAGTGTTTTCAGTCTGTGGGCCATTGTTTTGTTTTCCGTATTTGTTGGCATATTCTCATCAAGATTTTGATGAACTCCATTTCTGAGGCTTGGAATAGCTCTATTGATATCCCATCTGCTCCTAGTGATTTGTTTCTCACTATTGCTCTCAGTGCAGCTTTCACTTAACTTTCTAAAAATGTCGGTTCTTCTTCAAAAGAATTCTTCTTGGAAGGAATCTGTCATCCTTTCATCTCTTTTGTTTAGTTCTTCAGTGTATTGTTCTTACCTTTTCTTTATTTTGTCCTTTTCACTTAATGTATTTCCATGTTGAACTTTCAGCATGCCTAACCGTTAGGGTTGCCAACCTCCAGGTAGTTGAGAAACACTAGCAGCACAAAGGCTCTGTATTATCATATATCATTTAATATAACTCTTTATAATACTCAAAAGAAACTTATATGCTACTATACCAGCTATTTATAAATGAAAATACAAACAAATAAACAAGGCGTTACAGCATGCCTGCACCAACATCGTCAAAAAGGCATTAACAGTGTATATGCAGAGAAACAGTAGATAACACACAACACAACTTGCAGATCATAACACCTGATGAATACTGCATGAAGAGTCCCTTGTTCACAACTCCCAAGTAGGCCTTTTAAACCAAGTTCCTGAGGAGAGTTTAGAAGGCCCTGCTCTTCCCTGGGCAACCTGCTCAGTGAAGGAGGAAAAGCTGTAAATCCTTGACACCATAGCTTGGTCATCTCTGCCAGATCTTGTATGCCTGTGTCAACACATATGGTGAGGAGAGAGTCATCCGTGCCCAACAGCATCCTTTCAGAGTCAGTTCCAAAGCTGATTGCTTCGATTTCACGTGGCACCCTCGCTCATGAAAGTAGTCTTCAGATCCATTTATCTCGGTGAACTCTAGTGTATATCAACACAGCCTTATTTTGTTGAAAACACAAACAGTTGAGCCTCAGGCATGGGAAAACCTTTTAAAACCACGCAAAATGGTTTCACTGTTGCTCAGCTCAGTAAATACAAATGCATCCCTGGAATTTCCTTTTTTCAATTAAAAAGCTTTGGCTCGGTTCCTCTGAGAAGGCCTTGCCTGGCATTTCATTAAAAGGAGGAGAAACGACCCCCCCCACACACACACACTTGTATAGCCTCTTTTTCAATGTTTGTATTTATCTAAATGTCACAGGTATATCTGTCAAGATTCAGAAACCAAGCTTGAACTGGTAACATTTTGTTTCCAAAAGCAAACTGTATTCATTTCTGTGAATGACAGCTATCGACACAACCTTGGGCAGTAAGCTATAAACATTTGGGCAGCTCCATGTCTGAGAATGCTTATGATTTCCTGGCCAATAGTGGTTCTTTTCAGGATACACTGTTCCAGTTCAAGGTATCCATGTTGTGAAATGGAACTGCAAGCATAATCTTTTGCTAGTTGATGTGGACGTTGGGATTGAGAGGTTCCACCGAATACACATTTGAGATATGTATTGCCTTTCTAGCAATATGGGTTGCAAGTAGGGTTGCCGGCCTCCAGGTTGGGCCTGCAGAGCTTCCAGTATTACAAATGATCTTCAGATGACAGAGATCAGTCCCCCCTGGAGAAAACTGCAGATTGGGAGGATAGACTGTATGGCATTGTGCCCTGCTGAGGTCCAACTTCTCTCCCCAAACTCCACCCTCCTCAGGCTTTACCCCCAAAGCTCTAGGAATTTCCCAACTTTGAGTTGGCAGTAGGGTTGCCATGTCACTTAGATTGGCAGGCAATTGCCCAGCTCAGAAGCATGGCCGCACCAATGCGATTGTGTCACTTCCGGTTTACACCCAGAAGCGCCGCATCACAACAAGCCTTTGACTGGTAAAATGCCCATTGCTAGGGTTGCCAGATTGCTTGGATTGGTGGGCAATTGCCTGCCAACCCAGTGCCTGGCTTGGAAGTGGGGATTGCGTGCGCGCCGATGTGATCATGTCACTTCCAGTTTACACCCGGAACTGCCACGTCGCAGCAGGCATTTTACCACTCAGACTTAGGGCTGTTGAAAACAAATTTTTTGGGTTTAATTCGGTTTTGGGTTTAAATGGCCTTTTTTATTTGGGAAAACATGAATGCCGAATTCCCCTATACTGGTATAGGTGGGAATTCGGCTTTAAATTTGGGATTCCTGAATAATTTGGCCATTTAAACATATTAAATGCATTTTGCTGCTTTTTGCGGCTCCTGCATGGGCATTTTTGAAGATAGAGGTCCCAGATTTTCAGGGTAGCTAGAAGGAACTCCCCTTGCAAGAACCCCCAATTTTTGTAAAGATTGGGTTAGGGGGTCCAGAGTTATGGGGTCTGAAAGGGGTCACCCCATCCTCCTTCTGTCAAACGCATTGGCAAAGTGGCTGTGTTCAGACTCTTTAATGTGATGTTTGAAATGTATCTGAATGGAGATGCTGGGCTTTAAACGATGGGTAAATTCACCCCACACCTCCATAGAGACAAAGTGAATCACACTGTATCTCTATGAAGGCACCGGGTGAACTTTCCCACCCACCCACCATTTAAAGCCCAGCTTCTCCATTCAGATACATTGGTAAGATCATATTAAAGAGTCTGCCAATGCATTTGAGTGGAGGAGGATGAGGCAACCCCTTCCAGACCCCTTAACTTTGGACCCCCTGACCCAATCTTTACCAAAACTGGGGGTTCTTGCAAGGACATTCCCTTCTAGCTACCCTGAAAATGTGGGACCTCTATCTGTAAAAATGCCCCCTCAGGAGCCGCAGAAAGCAGGATATTCGGGAATGGCAAATTCAGCTTTGCCAACCTCTCGGATTTTGTGGACTTGGTAAACCTGAACCAGAAATTTACTGTATTTGCAATTATTCGTTATTTTTCCAGTTCGGTTTTTACCTAATCAACAGCCCTACTCAGACTCCCAGTCTGAGTGATAAAAGGTCCATTGTGAAGTGGCACTTCCAGGTGTAAACTGTAAGTGATGTGATCATGTCAGCGCAGCAGCATATGCATGATCCCTGCCTCAGCTCCCCCCCCCCAAAAAAACCTACCGCTGGAGCCGAGGGGGGGCCTGGCTACCCTATATGTTGTGATGCGGCACTTCCGGGTGTAAACATATCGCAATGGGTCTTTTACCAGGGGTAAAAGGCCCATTTGTGATACGGCACATCCAGAAGTTTACACCTGGAAGTGCCGCATCACGTTGGCAAGGCTGCACGCACGTATTCCCTGCTGCAGCTTCACTCCAAAAACCTCCTGCTGAAGGAGAGGGGGGACCTGGCAACCCCATATTTCAGTCTACAGAAAACTGAAGTGGGTCATCAAGAGGATACATGTTCATGGAGGATAGGGCTATCCATGGCTACTAGTCAAAATGAATACTGGTCATGATGCATGTCTATTCTCTCCAGTATCAGAGGAGCATGCCTATTATATTAGGTACTGTGGAACACAGGCAGGATAATGCTGCTGCAGTCATCTTGTTTGTGGGGTTCTTCGAGGCACCTGGTTGGCCACAGTGTAAACAGACTGCTGGACTTGAAGGACCTTAGTCTGATCCAGCAGGGCTTTTCTTATGTTCTTATGAGCATGCCTATTATATTATGTGTTGTGGAACAAAGGCAGGATACTGCTGCTGTAGTCGTCTTGTTTGTGGTCTTCCTAGAGGCACCTGGTTGGCCGCTGTGTAAACAGACTGCTGGACTTGACAGGCCTTGGTCTGATCCAGCAGTGCTTTTCTTATGTTCTTACATACATGCCGAATTTCAGCCGAATCACCCTGAATCCGAATTGGGGTGATTCGGGAATTGGCATTCCCAAACCGAATCAAAGCCACCTGCACCCGAACCGAATTTTTTTTTTGACAGTCCTAATCATCTGCACATTTGCATAAAGTTCCAGAAATGTACTGGTAGATCATCAGCAGGCACTGGAACTTAGTGCATAAAATCACAAAACATATATGCAGCAGACCAGTGGCCCCCCAACTTTAATGTACTGTATAGCTTATAAACTGAAATTTAGGCCCAGATAGGGTGGCCAACCTCCAGGTGGTATCTGGAGATCTCCTGCTATCACAGCTAGGGTTGCCAGGTCCCTGTTCACCACCAATGGGAGGTTTTTGGGGCAGAGCCTGAGGAGGGCTGTGTTTTGGGAGGGGAGGGACTTCAATGCCATAGAGTCCAATTACCAAAGTGGCCATTTTCTCCAGGTGTACTGATCTCTATTGGCTGGAGATCAGTTTTAATAGGAAGAGATCCCCACTGAAGTCCCTCCCCTGCCCAAACCTCATCCTCCTCAGGCTCCACTCCTAAAATTTCCAGGTATTTCTTAACCCAGAGCTGGCAACCCTATGCCCAGATTTGTTACCATTACAGCAAATAACTACAACCATCTTTCAGTGAAAAATCAACAATAAAATGAATATAAAAAACAAATGAAAGCATTTTGTAGCAAGGCTGCAGAGCAAAAAAAATCATCAGCCATACTGAGTCCTCTTGTGAAAAGCATAATGCTTTTGATACCGTTAGTATTTCTTCAAGGTAACCTCCTTGATAGGAGAAGGGATTTTACCGAGGGAGAGGAGAGACTTTCTGAAACGAAGCAAGCCTTAGGGCCTCTATATTGATTATATTCTAAAAGTTCCTTCCAGAAGTAGGAGCCTGACAGTGTTGCTTTTAAGTTAAAAGTTGGGTTGGTTTGATGCTTTCCTACTGAGTACATTTCCCTGGAGCATGAGTTGAGCTGGTGAGTTGGGGAGCTCCATATTTGCTAACAAAAGGATTAACCCTGTGCATGTTGAATTAAACCCATGTTTACAGGGCCAAGAATGTAACCTGGGTATTATTTCTTTAGGATATGTCTATTTCAAACGAGTAATTAAATCCAAAAGAACAATTAAATCCACTTGATCTGTCAAAAAGTAAAATGCAAGCTAAAATGTTACAGAAGAGAGGAAAGAACAAAAGCAGTCATTAAGTGCCAAGGAAAATGATATTGTTTCCACATGGCACCAAAGCGATAACAACAAAGTCAGTGCTAAATTGACATTTCTGAGAAGGGAAATTCATAGTTGGGACCCACCACAGGAAAGACCCTATCTACAGCAACCATTAGGGTTGCCAGCCCAGTTCTTGTACCCTCTGGGAGATGTAGATCAGTATTGTGCCAAAGTGCAATGTCAATGGTGAAAACCAGGAATGACATCACCATGCTGGGATGACACTCTATGACTTGACCAAAACAAAATGTCACCTCAGCATAGAGATCTTACTTCCAAGTTTGTTCCAGAAGTAGGGTTGCCAGCCCCATGTTGGGGAATACCTGGAGCTTCTGGGGGTGGAGCCTGAGGAGGGCAGGGTTTGGAGAAGGAAGGGATTTCAATAGGGTATAATGCCATAGAGTCCACCTTTCAAAACAACCATCTTCTCCAGGTGAACAGATCCCTATCACCTGGAGATCAGTTGTAATCCCACGAGATCTCCAGCCACCACCTGGAGGCTGGCAACCCTAGCCAGAAATGACATCGTGGTGTTGATGTGACTCCAGTTTCTCCCCCATTTTGCTCCTGCTGTTCCACTGAACAGCAATGAGAGCAGTGGGGATGGAATGGGAGGTCTCCTACTACTGGCTACCCCAGTGACCATCTACCTCATCTCTAGGGTTGTGTTGTGGTACAGGCGAGGAGCGAGGGCTGTAAGCGTAGTCTGGGGAACAGTCCAAGGTCATTCACAATGAAGGCAGAGTCCGAGATATCAATACAGGCAAGGGAAGTCCAAAGCGTTAGTCAGAGCCAGTCCAAGAAGTCAGGATACCAGGAATCCAAAGGATAGCAGGGAAACAAGGCAGGTAAACAAGGCAGATACTCAAGGAGGTTGGTGACAAGCTGCTTGCACAACAGCCAAGCCTAACTGATGGCTTAAATCCCTTCCCCTGCTGCTGTAGCAGCCAGCTGATGCTGATGAGGCTGAGTTCACAGGTGGTGCTTCAGCCCTGCTCTTCCTCATCACTGCTACTGGGGAGGTTCCTCTGTAAAGCCTTCAGCCTAGCACTTTGCCGTCTCTCCTGCATTGCCAGACAGACCTGTTTTCTTCTCTGCTCCAGTGGCCCTGGCGAGGCCTCTGGAGACACTGCATGTTGCAAGGTGTCAGGTCTAACTGGAGTCCTTGAGCTGGCTGGCTGCAGACATAGTGAGTCATCTCCTGACCTTGGCTGATCCTCCACTCTGGCAGGCTGTAGGCCCTGTGGTTGTTCCTGTGGGACTTCTGCCTGAGGATGTCCCTCTTCATCAAAGGAGGTCTCTGCAGGCTGACTCATGACAGGTTGCCAGCTCCGGGTTGGGAAATACCTGAAGATTTTTGGGCGGACCCTGAGGAGGGCAGGGTTTGGGGAGGGGAGGGACTTCAATGCCATAGAGTCCAATTGCCAAAGCTGCCATTTACTCCAGGTGAAGTGATATCTATCGACTGGAGATCAATTGTAATAGCGGGAAATCTCCAGCTAGTGCCTGGAGGTTGGCACCCCTACTCATTTCTGAAGGTGGTGGCACCTTACAAAACAGGGATGTGAGGGCTCCCACTGCTGTCTCCCCCACTGGCCATCTACCTCATCTCTGAAGGTGGTGGCACCTGCATCAGGCAAGTTAATACAGGTGATGGTGTTCATCAGATACTCTGGTACCAAGATGCTTAGACAGGGATGTCACCTAGTTTTTTTTTCAGAATGTGGGTGCAACCTACCTAATTATTAGATACATGGGGTTTCATTTAACCTTTTACTTATACTAACAGAAATCACTAGAAATGTTCAGAAAATAATATTGAAAATTATACTGAAACATGCCCATTAAATAGACTACAGAGTCATTGGCTCTGCACATATTTCTTTCTTGTTTTGCACTTAAGGCACTTTGAACAAGTGTAGATTCTGACACTGTACCCAGACTCAAAGCAATGAAGAGCATACTGCGGGGGAGGGCCAACAATAAAGGAATTTTGGATATTCGGGTTTCTACTTTCTTGCGACATTGTGGTCAGGTGGATGAAGTGGAGACATTTAGGACAATACTGGTGTGTTTCACCCTCAGTTTTAGAAATGCTACTAGGTTAGCTGGAATTCAGATGAAGAAGAATGAAGGGCAGCATGAACCCAAGTAACAAGAAAGGAAAGGAATAGCAGCATTCCTCTGATTTCCCCAAACAATCATGGTGGCATACAACTGAATTTTCAAAACTATGACCACTCCAGTCAAAGTTTGCACTCCATTGTCTGTTGACTTTCATTAAAGATTGCTGAGACCCTGGGTTGGCTCATTCTCTTTGGACCCTCAGACCTACCCCAAGGACCATATGAAAACAAATGGCATAACTTGCTGAATAAATAGACTAATTATCACCAGCTCTCTCTGTGTGTACCATATTGCTTCCAGCCCCCATTTTGTTCCTTACCTTTAAATGGCACCCTTCCTCCTATGAGTGCATTCACCCTTTTGATCATCACATGTAAAACTGTGAAGAAGGTAGACTGAAAGATAGTGACTAACCCGAGATGTCTCCTTCCTTCTATTCAGTAAACAGAATATTGAATTTATAGCAATACACCAGCAGCAACTTGTCTGGTTCCCTCCCCCCACCAATTTTGTTTTCCTATTCCTTCCATTTTGTGATAATTATATATGTATATTGAATTTCCAGGAGAAATGCTACTTGTCATTTTAATATATGTTACTTATGGAAGAACCAGGACCTTCTCTCTTAAATGATCTCACACTGGCAGGAGTAACACATTCACTGTGTTCCCTCAATATTAGTCCATAATTCACTGTACTTAAAGATTAATTGGATTTCTCCTCATCACTCTAACGAAGATGCCTGAGATTTATTTGCACAAGCTTTACAGAGGGAAGGATCAACTTTTGTCCTAGCTTAGGGTAAATGTCATACAACTGTAATAATAATGCACAGGTCAAACCTGCTCTTTAACTTGTAAAATCTGACATTTACATTAATAAAATCCTTCCCTTTTTCATCTTAGATTTCCATACAGCTAATCCCTTCCTTGCATGAAAAATCGCGTTTGTTTTTGAGAAGCATATGGGAGTATACTGGGGGACAAAATGAACGTACAAAATCCGACAATCAAACAATTTAAAGAACTAAAGATCAATTGCTACCAAAGGTGAAACTTTTAGACGGGTTCATTACTTTTAATTCCAAACTCATTAAGAAAAGATCCACAGTTGAAGGTCTCAGTTAAGTTTAACAGCCAATGCTAAGGTTTCATAGACATCTTGCTAATTATTTCTCTCATTTTGAAGGAACAAACTGATCGTCTACAGTTTAAATGGCTCAGTAACCCAGCTGATGGAAATGAACATCATTAAGTCCATAGAGAAAGCTGTCTCCATTTCACATTGCTTGTGTGTGTGCTGGGGGTGGGGGAGAAATGTAATCATTTGCTAAATATAGTAGTACCAGCTTACGAATGCAGATGCCATTCCAGGCAACAACAATTAGCTCCATCTGCCTTCATAAAGCTTATGATAGCAGGTAAAATGAAGAACTCCATTTCAAACATTGGAGCATATGAAGCTGTCTTATAGCTAAGTCAGACCAGCGAAACATATCAGAGTCCTACTGGATCAGACCAATGGTCCACCTAGTCCAGCACCCTGTTTCACACAGTAGGCGACTAGATGCCCCAGGCACAGAGCTTAGATCTTCCTTGCAACCCAAGCAACTGGCAGTCAGAAGTCCATTACCTTTGGAGGCCCCTTTTATCCCTTATGGCTAGTAGGCATGGATGTATCTATCCTCCATGAATTTATTGAATCCCCCCTTTAAAACCATCGGGTCATCATCATACGTGGTAGTGAAATCCTCTTTATGTGTAATGGACTCCCTTCTCATAAAGGCTCTGTCCCTGCAACTGTGGTGAACCGGAAACACTGGAACATGTGTTTCTTAGGTGCAGTTACTTTAAGGGGAATAAACAAAGTGGCACCAGCCAACTGCGTAATAGGCACAGAGAAATACACTGCCAAACAAGGAATGCTGAAATCTGTTATAGTGCCTTAAACACGAATACATTGCAGGTACAGGTAGTGAATTTTCTCAGGTAACAAAGTTGGTGGCCAATGTTTTGTAGAATAGTATTTGATTTTCAGAAATCTAAATAGAAATGAAAAGTTGTTGATGGGATTGATTGCTTAAATTTATATTGTTAAAGAGAGCATTATTTTTGTATGTGTTTTAACCAAAATGTATATATTTTTTAATATTTATATATTTATACTGCCAGATGGGTAAGGCAATGTAGCTGCAAAAATTTTTATATTTGGTCTAAGGACCGTAATAAATTTACTAATCCATTATGTGTAATGTTAAATTGTATTTTGGATGATTTCTCTATCTAGCTCGGGATTTTCTGTCCTGCCTGATAACAGATCTCCAGCAGAGAAAGGTCTTTCCCAGCATAGCTACTTGAGAAGAGGAGACGCAAAGACATGAGACTGGTCCTTCTATTTGGAAAGCTTTTGCATCGCCACTGAGCCATGCTCCCTCTCCCAATACGTAGTATCTGGTGGCCTTTTAAAATTCTTATTTGGACTTGTTATAAAAAAATGGCAAAGCTACAGAGAGGGAGAAGGGGGTCAGATGTGACTCTTCCATGGATTTGAGGGTCCATGACCCTACTTTTATCAGTGAAAATGTGGACTGAGAATACAGTATTATTCTTTATTGGAAAGCACTGATAGCATTTTCTTTGCCTCTGAAAAAGGTATGAATTACACTGCTTTCCTTTTCCTGACATTTCTGGTATTTCCAGAGATTCTTGCAGGAATTTTTATTTGGAACAGGATTGTTTGAGCATCTACCAGTTCGGCTCATATCCTGTTCACTGGTTGCCCACAGGGAGCTGATTTTTCAATGATCAGTTTGATTGTTTATGGACCTATTTGTGGCTGTTCAGCAGGTTGCTTCACCCTATTCCTTCATGACCATGCCCAATTAGCTTTTCATGATAACTCTGTACACAAGCATCTAGACAAATTCACGGGGCATTGATCCATGGTAACTAAATACAGCCTCCATGTTCAGAGGTAAGTATATTTCCAAATGCCAGCTACTGGGGGAAGGTTAACAATGGGGTCAAGCTTTGGTTTCCGCCCCCACTTGTAGATATTAAGGGGGCATCTAGATTATCATCATGTAAATGCTAGACGAGGTGGACCATCAGAATGACCCACCCAGCTGTTCTTACATTCTTCAGTTCTGTGGCTATTTACTAATCATCCCATTTCTGCATATTACCACAAGACAATAGCACTAATTATTCAGTGTGTCCAACCATTGCAAGGCTTCTTTTCCTTTATCCAAACTCATCTTTTTCATTCCAGTTAGAATTTCAAAAACCCTGAGCTTGGGTGCAATAGAGTTCTTCAATTAGGGAAAGACACTTCTTTGTGCACATCAAGGATGTAGCGCATAAAGTGTGGTGTAGTGGTTAAGAGCAGTGGTTTGGAGTGGTGGACTCTGATCTGGAGAACTGGGTTTGATTCCCCACTCCTCCACATGAGTGGCAGAGGCTAATCTGGTGAACTGGATTTGTTTCCCCACTCCTACACATGAAGCCAGCTGGGTGACCTTGGGCTAGTCACAGCCTTCTTAGATCTCTCTCAGCCCCACCTATCTCACAGGGTGTCTGTTGTGGGGAGGGGAAGGGAAGGTGATTGTAAGATGGTTTGATTCTCCCTTAAGTGATAGAGAAAGTCGGCATATAAAAACCAACTCTTCTTCTTCTTCTTCGACACCAATTTCCCTGTCCCATAGCAGCTTCCAAATGCCATACCATTCCAGAGCATACCACACCACTGTGCATACACTGACATGTATATGTGCTAGAAACATCCATTCTCTGCTCAGATACTTAACTTCCGGCAAAGTACATGGGGGCTGAGTAGCATCCATTAAAGGCAAACAACGTATGTACAATGCTTTATTGAGGACCAGGTCTAGAAAACAAAGAGTGATTTTCGTAAACAGAGATAAGTGGAGCAGATATGCCTGCATTTTCACTGTGATATCATGACAACAGATTTCCATATGCTAACACCATCCATTAGCAATGCCACATTGTCTAGAAAACAGCCATCCACTTAAGGTATATGCAAAAGAACGAGAATCCTACATCTTTTTATTGCACAGAAACAGCAGCACAAATCAATGAAAATCAGCAATTGTTAATGCACATCTTGTAAAGCCACCAGTACAATCCTATACAATTGTTAATGCACATCTTTTAAAGCCGCCAGTACAATCCTATACAGAGTTACTCCAGCCTAAGTCCACTGAGAACATTGGGCTGAGTTTGGCATAAGTCTGTACAGGAAAGCAGCATGCATCTGTTCACAGGGGGAAATGTACATCTCCCAGATAATTAGAATTAAGGAGATAACATTTCTAGAGATTGTTTGAATTAAAAATGGCTGGTTTGCACACATTGCTATTTAACAGCTAGCAACAAAAAGGGATTACACTGACAATGTGAACATAAGTATGTTGATGCTAGAAGGAAACAGACTCTCCTACAGTTGAAAGCAGGGACATGCTTGGCATGCGGCTACCAGTATTATCCTTCCAAATATTATTGTCTATGCGTCCCTCCTCCTTCATGCATTTCTGAAAGCTCATCCCTGACTGTTTTATGCTGGATCCCCAATTATCTCCCCACAGTGATACTGGTTTGTTTGTTCTTCTAGTCAAAGATCTGTTTGAAAAAATGTAATGGTCTGATACTATATAATCATAAAAACAGTATCACAGTTGAAACTAACTACCGGTAACTTATTTAGTTATAACTAAATAAGCTATAACTGAGGCCCTAAGCCTTGGTCCATTGATCCCCCATGAGATACGATATATGGACAGTGTTTTGCAACAATCCTTACCCACCACAATAAAATCTCACCCTACTGGACAAATTGGGCGCCATAGTCAGAATTAGAGGAATGCAGCATACTAGAATGTTTTAATGTTCAAATGTTTTAATTTTTTGTGATTAAACGTCTACGTATATTAGCTATGTTGGTAGCTGCCCTGAGCCTGGCCTGGCTGGGGTGTGTGTGTGTGTGGGGGGGTATAAATAAAAGTTTATTATTGTAGTTGTTGCTGCTGGTGTTGTTATTGCTATTCTCTAGTATCTATAGCATGTGAAATGGCAGGCTAGGCTATACATTACATGTTACCCTAGTATACATGCACATGGATTTGTATGCATGTGCACTGGAGATAAGCAGTTCTTTTTTAGATTTTCCATGTCTCATGCTCTGTTGGAATGTGCTGTTGTTTTAGAGCCATGCGGAGATATTTTGTTCCTCCTTGCGTGCTGCGAAATGTGTGCCTCAAATGTGCATGCATTTGCAGTCATTGTCAGACCTTCACCAGTGAGGGTTTTCTGGAGTCACTGCCGCCTTTGGGTGAACTCCCACATATGTCCTGTGATTTTTGGCCAATACTTTTCCACACTGGAAATGTCAGGACACAGAGCCAATTTATGTCGCTGATGTGGGATGAATTAAGTAACATGGACTGCAAATGAGGAGTGATGTCACCAAAGTTCACTATGCTAGGGCTCAGAATACAAACCTGGATGGCTCATCTTCAATATGAGGGTGAACATTACAACCGTGAGCCAGCATGGTGTAGTGGTTAAGAGTGGCAGACTCTAATATGGAGAACCGGGGTTGATTCCCCACTCCTCCACATGAGTGGCAGACTCTAATCTGGTGAACTGGGTTGGTTTCCTCCCTCCTCCACATGAAGCCTGCCAGGTGACCTTGGGGTCAAATTCAAATTCAAAAACCTTTATTGGCATAACAAATCGTACAAGGTATTCCAGAATTTGGCAAATGATAAAACATCAACATCACAAGCTGTAGCAATAGATATGAATAAAATGAGGTATGCTGGAGTACAGTGAATATAAGGTATATATAGAAAACTAGTGTCTACAAGTAACCGGAATAGCAGCTATTATATTTTTTGTTTGATTTTTATCATTAGAGCTTGCTTCAAAAACATGGCTACTATTTCTGTAGTTTCTGGATCATACCCATTCAGTAAAAGTCTGAACAAAGAGTGGGGGGAAGAGTTCCTATCCAAAATTGATGGCATTAAAAATTTAGTACGTAGGTCCGCTAGCATTTCACATTCCAATAAAATATGATAAATGGAGTCTTATCTGGTTCAAGCCACAGCCACAAATTCTCTTTTCCAAAGGGGTACCATTAAAAAAAGAGAATTTGTGGCTGTGGCTTGAACCAGATAGACTCCATTTATCATATTTTATTGGAATGTGAAATGCTAGCGAACCTACGTACCTTGGGGTCGTCACAGTTCTCTCCAAACTCTCTTAGCCCCACCTACCTCACAAGGTGCCTGTTGTGAGGAGAGAAAGGGAAGGAGATTGTAAGCCAGTCTGGTTCTCCTTAAAAGGTAGAGAAAGTCGACATATAAGAACCAACTCTTCTTCTTCTTTTTAAAAATCTGAAATAAAGCACTCCTTCCCAGTGTAATGTTTTTGGCAAATGCTGTTACATCACCCCTGATGTCATGATATCATTTCTGGTTTTAGCCGGAAGTGATGTCACATACAGATGTGACACTGGCACAACCAATCTATTCCCCTCCCTATTCTCCTACCAGACTTTGAGGCACTGGTGTGCAACAGGGCAGATTTAGTTAAGGCATCCCAGCCTTAACTATGGATTTGCCTGATTTATAAAAGCAGAAATCCTGGCTTAATCCTGGCTAGATCTCTAGCAGCTACTCAATACGGTGCAGAGAGAAGGCAATGAAAGAAACATTTGCCAAAGCAAACCAGGAATTGAGTGATAGTCTCGGAACTAAATCCTGGTTTCTTAAATTAATCATAATTAAAATAAACTACAGTTTTGGGTAATGTCTAAACTGAGCCAGAAATCTGCAGCTGCTGCTACCACTCAAAAAGGAGGAAGAGAAGGGGGAAAAGAAAGAGATGCTGTTGCAACTGTTGCCAAGGCAAAGTCAGAGCCAGGAAGCAAGTACTAGAAGCATCTCCAAGAGAGATAACTGGATGGTACTATGAGAAAAGGGTTGGGGTATCATGGTTGGAACAGCAATTACAATTCAGTTTAGATGTCTTAGAAAAGCAGGACTTTTTTTTTTCTTCTGAGCAGCTCCTATTTTGCTCATAAGTGCTCATAATTGCTGGTCCCTGCCTGAATCGAGATGGGAGAAGCTCACCTCTTTCTGCAAATTATGAAACACAGAGGCCTCCTGTCATGACACCGTTACATCTGATGTCTGATTCCCTCACTGGGTCAGGCATGCCAATTTAAAACATGGATGGATGGAATTCCAAGGAGAGGGCACCAGGAAACTGGGCACAGTTTTTTTTTAATAAAGCGAGATGGGCAAATTGGGTCTAGTCTGCCTTAACTGTGATGGCTCCTGCTTTACCCGATGGTAAGCCCCAAATGCTAACAAAAGTCTCCAAAACAGTATCTTATTTCTTTGCTCCATACAAAAGTCCTGCAAAATCACAGATGAACCACAAAGTCAAACCCCAAACAAATACAGACAGCTAAATGACAGCTAAATGAATTATACCACTTGAATCACCAATGCATATATTAACTGCAAATTCTTAGGGGGAAATGACAAGTGGTCCATGGGCAGGATCTTACATTGTTTCATACTTTTTTTAAAAAAAGGAACAAGTCAGGGTGTTGGGTGGGTGGAGATTATTAATATCAGGGCTGAGGTATTGAACAGAAGGGTTTAACCCTTTCTTCCTGTGTGATTTTTGCAATGAAAATGATCTCCCCCTGGTGGATCTATGGCTCCCTCATGTTTGACCAACAGGGGAAAAGATGTGGGAGCCATAGATCCACCAGAGGGATCAGCTCCTTGGGGTGGGGGTGGAGAGAGAAAGGACTCCATTTGCAATAATTAAATGACCTTTGGTACTATCCTGTACTGTAACACCCCTCTAAAATGCCTCCCTACTCCCAGTGTCTTTGAGTGTGTGCGCGTGTAAAGTGCCATTCAGTTGCAACCGACTTATGGTGGCCCCAGCAAGGGGCTTTCAAGGCAACTGATTAAACAGAGGTGGTTGACCATTGTCTTCCTCTGCATAGTCTTCATTGGAGATCACCCTTCCAAGTACCAGACCCTGCTTAGCTTCTGAGATCTGATGAGATCGGGCTGTACTACACTGCCTTGCCTTCCCCCTCCCCACAAGGTGCCTTTACCTTTTAAAAAAAGTGTCACATCCTGATCAGGGATGCGGAATGGTATGGTAAAGCCCAATCTCATCAGAACTCATAAGGTAAGCAAGGCTGATACTTGGATGGGAGACCGCCAAGGAAGGCTTTGTGGAGGAAGGCAATGGCAAACACCTCTGCAGCTCACTTGCCTTGAAAGCCCCTTGCTGGGGTCACCATAAGTCAGTTGTGACTGGACAGCACATCCATTGATCTGGATCATGAATTTTACAAATTTCTTTTCATTCTGCTCCCATATGCAACAGTAATCCATTTGAGATTTCCCCCGAATGTTATTTAAATGCTACCTTGCTTAGGCAACACTCTTCCATTTACGCATTCCTTTCCTACGAAGTTTACCCTACAAAGCTCTGCCTATGTGCGGTTCTCTTTCCCCCACACATATTTCTTCCTTGAATCTGAGCCATAGTGCTTCAATTTTTTTTATCTAGGAAAACAGAAAAGTAGCATCTGCAGTTTGATGGTTGTTTTGACCTTCAAGCTGTTTCTTTTAACAGTCTCCAAAGATTCCAAAGAGATAGCTTGCCACTAAAAATATGTCCCTGCAATTAGGAAACATATAATTCCACTGGTAAGGGTAATCTAGCCGCCTTTGCTTGGTTTTTTTTATTCAATTAATTACTATTAGCATATTTTACATGTGTTGAATGTGAATAATTTTTGTTTGTGCCTTTTAAGCTTGTTTTGGATGGGTTTATACAATTACTGAAATTACATCAAATGGTGTAATTGCACTGAGTCCTTCTTAAGGTTGCTGATGCAAGGCAATTAACACAAAGAATTGTAATGTAAAATAACCTGCTCAGTATGGATGCTAGTGTATTCATTATTTGTAGACAGGTAAGTAACTAAGTAGTATAGCTTCAAAAAATATCTCGATGCATCTTCTGCACACCAAGAGAGCAATCCTAAGCAGGTCTACTCAGAATCTCACTCAAGTCCATTCAATGGGGAATGTGTTCTTAGGATAGCACAGTCAACTTTTTTATCTGTCCCCCCCCTTAGGGCCTCCTCCCCTTCCAGTTACCAGCTTGATGAACAGCCATCTGAATTCTTATTACCTATTAACTCTCTGCTTGTAAATCTTACCTTGAAATTGGGAGGAGGAAGGGCAATGACTCAGTGGGCCCGCATCTGCTTTGCATGCAGGAGGTCCTATGTTCAATCCCTGGCATCTCCAGTTAAATGGATCAGGTAGATGAAAGACTTTGACCCTAGAGATCCACTGCCAGTTAGCGTAGACAATACCGACCTTGATTGACCAGTGGTCTAACTTGGTATAAGGCAGCTTCATGTGTTGCCTATTTACCTATTTGATTCAGCATGGGGTAGTGGTTAAGAGTGGTGGACTCTAATCTGGTGAACCGGGTTGGTTTCCCCACTCCTACACATGAAGCCAGCTGGGTGACCTTGGACTAGTCACAGTTCCCTTAGAACTCTCTCAGCCTCACCTACACCTCACAAGCTGTCTGTTGTGGGGAGAGGAATGGAAGGAGATTGTGAGCCAGTTTGATTCCACTTAAAAGATAGAGAAAATCAGCATATAAAAACCAGCTCTTCTTACCACACAGTGATTGCCTATAGCCAATTCTGGTAGAAGCCAGGATAGCTCAGTCTATCAAGCTCATCAGAGTTTGGAAGCTAAGCAAGATCAGTCAAAGATAGTAGCTGGATGGGAGACCATGAAGGAAATCCGGGGTTTCTTTTCAGAGGAAGGCAATGGCAAACCACTTTTGCCCATCTCTTGCCTTGAAAACCCCATGAAGCATTACCATACATGGGTTGTGATATGTCAACGCTTTAAAAAATGGCTGTTGCTGAGAGTGAGATGTATGGCTGAACTATACCTGATTGGTTATGCGGTGCTTTGAAATCATCACTCTGTGAACACTGATCAGCAAATGGATCATGTAGTGAAAAGGAAAGAACCCATAAAAATAGTATCAAATGGCTTGCTGTTTTATATTGTTACATTCTTTTAACTATAAGATATCCGGATCAGGACTTGAAGGGGCAACATAGAAATATCCTAAATAAATTTTAAAAAAGCCAAAACAACCATGTATTGGGTTTGCAAACAGCTATAGAAAAATGCAACACGTGGAAACATCAGGTTGGAAGGGGGCTTGCATGCTTCTTGAAATCCTATTGTTTCCCTACAAATGTGAGAGTCCTACATACATCCTTCTCTTCTTGTTCAAGATTCCCCTCTGTAGAAAGATTTCTAATTCTGGAAATATTTATTTGCACCATGGTTAACATTTCTGTGGCATGCACTGAGTTGGAGAGGCAACACAAAACCTTAATGTGTTCTGCTTTCACTCCCAGTAGAGCAGAAGAAAATGTTGAGTCTGGAAGAAGACGCTGGTAAATGCTGGTTCTGTAATTTTGCTAAAGCAGATTTTTATCATATGTGGTGGGAATGTATCAGCGCTAAATCTTATTGGAGGGAAGTGATTAAAATTAAATCTAAAGGTCTGGAAATAGATATTCTGGCAAAACCAGAACCAATTCTATTAAATTATTTACCAGATGTGCAAAAGCAACTTCATGATATCTGTCTCCATATGCTAACAACAGCAAGAATAAATTTTGTGAGATACTGGAAAGGAAACAAATATCCAGATTTACATAATTGGATGGATACAGTTAGAGAGACCTATGTATTAATTAAACTGACTTACTACCAAAATAATAAAACATTAAAGATCTAGACATTGTATGGAATCCAATAATTTCTAGAATGGAAAATGTGCTTTAAAGGTTTAGAATGTGGAGATGAGGATATGTAGAGTGTTTATTGGTTTTGGAATGTTCTATGGGTTTCTTATTCTGAAATGTTGCATGGGTTCACTGTTTGAAATGATGTATAGATTTTTTTGGAATTTTGTGGTTTTTTAATGTAATTATAAATTTTAATTTAAAAAAACCCTAATGTGCAGAGTGGATCCTGGATCACAGTCTACAGCACCATCTGAAGAACATCAAAGTCTTAGGGACAATCAAAATAAATGAGACAAGGATATTAAATTTGTGTCAATTTTGTTCAATATACGCACAAATTTTCCAACGGAGAATGACTTCCCCTGGTGGAGAAACATTTGCTTTATTGAAAAAATAAACAGGAGTCCTGTGGCACCTTAAAGACTAACAAAATTTTATTCCAGCATAACCTTTCATGGACTAGAAGCCCCTTCTTCTGACACTATGATTGAAAAAGCAGGCTCTAGTCCACAAAGGTTTACGCTGCATTAAATATCTATTAGTCTTTAAGATACCACAAAACTCCTGTTTAATTATTGCTGCAACAAACACAATATAGCTAGCCCAGTGAAATCTTTTGATTGGAGGAAGTCTTTCTCCATCGGAGGAAGACTTGGCAAAAGTCTTCTCTACATTACTGATGCACATTGTTAAAATTCTGCAAGAAAGGACATTTTAATGATTGTACAAACAGTGGCACCAAGGTTGTTCTCAGGAGTTTGGTCAATGCATGGGTAAGCACGAGTGCATATTGGTAGGATCATACACATGATTTTCTCAACATTGCTTTTTTGCTGTGTTTATCAATATGGACAGGCACGCCATAACAAAAATGGGGGGCAGAGATGCAAATAAACTAAAGGAATGGAAAGCTGTCAACTATAAATGCCCCAATTTACTATAAATGCTCACAGTTAAGGCAGACTAGAAAGAGTCCGGTTCTGAACAATCAAGGAAACATAGAGAAGAAACAAGCTCATCTCTAGCAGCAATCAGCATGGCAGTTCCCATGTACCAAGTGTTAGGCATATTGACAGAACAGAGTTAACACTTATCAACTGGTTGGAGAGGCAGTGGTGTAGTGGTTAAGAGTGGTAGACTCCAATCTGGAGAACTGGATTTGATTCCCCACTCCTCCACATGAGCAGCAGACTTGAATCTGGGGGACCGGGTTGGGTTCCCCACTCCTCCACATGAAGCCTGTTGGGTGATCTTGAGCTACTCACAGTTCTCTGAACTCTGTCACCCCAGCAACCTCACAAGGAGTCTGTTGTGGGAAGAGGAAGGGAAGGAGATTGTAAGCTGGTTTGATTCTCCTTAAAAGGTAGAGAAAGTCAGCATATAAAAATTTCATCTTTTCTTCTTCTTCTTTTAAATTAAAGTCTACTCAGGAAGAATTGGTGAGTTCATAGGGTGCTGCAAAGATTTTGTAGTCTGTGAAAGAACGTTGTTAAAAATAGCCCTAGCCTTTCCATGCTACATGGGTCACCCCTACATGGGTCACATGACTGTCACCCCATGCCTGACTTGAAAGTGTAACCCTTCTTTTTACACATTGAAATATTTGTATTAGAAATGTTAACCCAGAATGGCATGAATATATATATATTAGCTGCTATGAAATCTTGCTGGCGTTTCATTGCAGGTATTACCTTTCCCCAAAATCTTTGTGCATTTTGATAGTCAACTACCTGTGAAATTATGATTTTGCTTCTTAATTGTTGGTGATCTTTTGCATTAGGGATGTTATTCTTGGTTTGCTACTCGGTGGATAAAGGGACTTCCTGTTTGATAGGATTACCATTTTGGCTTTTTTTAAAGGCAGTTTCAAAGTCCCCCTCCCTCTCCCAGCAGATCCTCAGGCGGAATTCTCACTAATAAATTCCACCTCTCACACAAGTCCAACTTGTGAAATAGCACTTCTTAAAATATTTTAATTGCTGATTATAGCTCCATTCCCCATAGAAAGCATTTTTCTTAAAAAAAAAACAAAAAAAAAACAAGGATCTCTCTGTTAAATTGATTTTTATAGTGGTTATCTTGAGTTTCAGATATTTGAGAATAATTTCCAAAAGAGGCCAGATAAAAATATAACTCTATCCTCCATAGCATTCAGAGCAGGGAGAGTAATATACAAAATGGGAACAGTAATGTCAGCATTACCATCATTAGCATCAGTTTATTGTTGTATAAAAGAATCCATAGCCTCTCTCTCCACATATTATTACTTACGTTGGCACATCTGCTTTTAAGCTAAGTTAGTCCCTGAGGCCTTAAAGTTTCAGGCTTAGTTCTCACAGAAGGAGTTGGCCTGTACCTTCTCATTCAGACTGCTAGTGGGGGAGGGGGCTCACCAAGATTGTGTGCTCCTCCATGCAAAGAAACTCCCCCCACGTAGAAAACTAGCATGTCAAAAATAGCATAGAATCTTTTCCTTGATGTACTAGATATTGCATGCAGGGAATTATTTCACATAGAAAAACATCCAAATCCTATGATTCTCCCCCCACCCCCAGACCTTTAGTCTGACTGGCACAGCTACAGTGCCATCCTAAAACAGTTACAATTGTCTAAGTCCACTGATGCCAGTGGACTTAGAAGGGTATAACATTCCTTAGGATGGCATTGCCCGGTGGTCACGCCTTTTGAGGGTGGTGTCTCTTCAATCTTTTGTGAGATCTAGGCTAGGTCTGTAAGTTTAGTGAAAACTTTAGGTAATGGCTGATTGGGGGTTGGAGTAGATGGCCTGCATGGCCCCTTCCAACTCTATGATTCTATATGTTTTTAAGTTTCTTTTTTTTAACCTGTTTCTATCATTGATCAGAAATGCTCCTATAAAGTTTGCTTTCTGTGATACTGTTGCAGTACTGTACACCACACCTCTAGGTTTTTTGGGGGGGAGGGGGATAGATTCAACTCATAAGACTAAATACAAAGTTTTATTTATTTATTTTACAAAACCTGTATCCTGCCTTTCTGCCATTACAAGGGCCACCGAGGGGGCTAACAATTTAAATATACACAAAATAACATCACATTTTAAAACTGTTAAAATTAACCTCCCAACACATATCATTAAAACAATTGAAAAACAGTTAAAATACACACAAAACATAAAAACATCAAATAAGGCATTGGCTAGGAAGGAGGGATCATTGAGGGAATGCCAAATGAAATGAAAAGGTCTTCACTAGCTGGCAGGAGAGGGCCGCAGACAGGGATTGACAAATCTCCCTGGGGATTGACAAATCTCCCTTGCCATGACCAAGAAGGCCCTCTCCCAGATTTCCACCTGCCTAATCCCAGAAGGTGGGGGCATCTGAAGCAGGGCCTTGGAAAATGACCGCAGTGGTTGGACAGGTTCATAAGCGAGTAGGCTGTTCTGCTCATGGAAGAAATGCTTTGGACCCAACCTCATAGTTTATATCCAACTCTATGGCATTAAATCAAAAGAGTTTCTGTCTAGACATTAGGAAGAATTTTCTAACAGTTAGAGAGGTTCCTCAGTGGAACAGGCTTCTTCAGGAGGTGGTAAGCTCTCCTCCCCTGGAGGTTTTTAAGCAGAGGCTAGATGGCCATCTGTCAGCAATGCTGATTCTATGACTTTCAGCAGATCAGAGGGAAGGCATCTTGGCCATCTTCTGGGCATGGAGTAGGGGTCACTGGGTGTGTGTGGGGGAGGTAGTTGTGAATTTTCTGCATTGTGCAGGGAATTAGACTAGATGACCCTATTGGCCCCTTCCCATTCTATGACTCTATGATTCTATTATTACACTTCTTAGATAAAATGTTGTCTTTCATTATTATCACTCCCTCCCCCCTATGATTCTTCATGAGCTCCAACTTGGTCTCATTGTGCTGTGTAAATGTACCAATTCAATCTGTGTTTTGTTACATGGGAAAGGCTGGAACTGCACAATAAATTTTCTAGTTAGAGTTTAACTTAGCTTACTTCCCAAAGTGCTCCTCAGGATTCTCCTGGTTAAATTTTGACCCGCTGAATTCCACAAGATATTTATATGTTTCTTTTCTTATCATCATAAGAAAGGTTTGTTTTCAGTGGCTGTGGAAGAAATAGAGGCACAGGTAAAACAGGCTCTTGTGCGTCTGCATTATCCGGCTCTGATTTAAACAAGACTTAGTGTAGGCAGGCCCTCGCTCTTCCTTCTGACCTCTTCACAAAGCCCCAGTCAAGTCAGCGCAGTGGCGATTTGCGCCTCAGACAAAAGGCCTCCCACTGCTTCGTTCCATCAGAAGGGGAGGTGGAAGACAGATTGCGCGGAGGGCAAAAACTGGACGCCAACCATCGAGGTGGAATTCCAGGGAGCGAAAACAAAAACGGCCGCCTTTTACCTAGCAGGGAGCAGTATGAATGCACAGGTGTAAAAGAAAGCGGAGCTGATTCCGGGTGAAGGCAAAGGCTGGGATCTGGGAAGAGCTAGATTCAAATCTTTCCCAGCCCTTAATTGGCTAAGCACAACGGCCTTGTTCAGACATCTTGTCAAACCTGTTTCTCCTCGACGAACAATCTGTTCTTGAGCTGATTGGTATCCCTTTCTTTCCTTCTCTGGCACACATGGAACAATTGAAATCTTCCTAGCTTTGGAAGCCTGGAACCAAGCTCCAGTTTCTTTTCTTTTTAATTTTTTTAAAAATTAAAATGTAGCAGTGAATAATCAGGACCAGTGCACAGAGCCAACAACATGTCCAGGTCACAAATGAAAAATGAAGGAAGAGAAAGAAGGAGAAGAGTTGGCTTTTATATGTTTCTTTTCTCTTTTAAGGAGAATCAAACTGGCTTACAATTTCTTTCCCTTCCTCTCCCCACAACAGACACCTTGTAAGGCAGGTGAGGCTGAGAGAGCTCTAAGAGAACTGTGACTAGCCCAAGGTCACCCAGCTGGCTTCATGTGTAGGAGTGGGAAAACCAACCCGGTTCACCAGATTCGAGTCTGCCACTCAAGTGAAGGAGTGGGGAATCAAACCCAGTTCTCCAGATTAGAGTCCGCTGCTCAGGTGGAGGACTGGGGAATAAAACCCGGATCTCCAGATTAGATGCCACCACTCCTACCCACTACACCACACTGGCTCTCAGCGTGCACACAGTTACTCCTTTCTTATCCATTCATTTCCAAAAGCTTAAAGTATTTTTTAAATGCAGCCAATTGTTGCCAATTTTTAACATCTAAAATATTCTTAGAATTTTGAATTGCTGTAAGTTTGACTATTGATAGCAATAGTTTGATATCGAGCTCCAGCTTCATCTCTAAACCATCGTCCAGAAACCCAGTTTGTGGTGCTGAAGCCAAGTCCAGTTTGCCCCGGTGCCCGCATTTGGATGCCACAATCAACTGGAGTCTGGCTGAAGACTTTCTAAGCCAGGAAACTTTCAAGCCTGCTCTGTTTGCAAGGAGAGGAGGGAAAGAGGAGGGGGTGCATGAGCATTGGAACAAGCCATGTTTATACTTGTCTCATGAAGTCACACCGCGGTCTGTCTTTCACTCTTGCACCTGCAGCATGTAGGGTTGCCAACCTCCAGTTGGTAGCTGGACATCTCCCACTCTTACAACTGATCTCCAGGCAACAGATAATTTATTTTATTATTATTATTATTATTATTATTATTATTATTATTATTATTATTATTATTATTATTATTCTCCTGGTTAAATTTTGTACAGCTGAATTCCACCCGATATTTATATGCTTCTTTTCTTATCATCATGTATTTATATCTCACCTTGACATCTCAAATGAATCCTCATTGCGCAGCTTGCAACAAACATTTTTCCTTTAAAAATACCAATACAGAAAGCAAACATAAAAAATATAAAAATACCATATATAAAAAAATATAAAAATAGCATGCTGCCTATCATAAAGTGTGCGAAGAAAAACAGGATGCATGCCTCTTTCCCACTCCACAGTCCTACCTGCCAGCCTGCTGGTGCAGGCAACATGTTCTGCTTTGTCACCCAGCAGACATAAGGGCTGCATAGAGCTGGCTGCCTATAATGTGTGGGGGGTGGAGACTGAAAACCTCTCTGTCTCTGTTGATCTATGTACCTTGTCAGCTGTCTTCTCTGTTTACCTAGTTTCACATGAAAGCAGTCCCATATTCTGGAATACCTCAGGCAATGGAATGATGACCTCAGCCAGAGAGATGATGCAGTCATTGGAGGAAAGTGGAAATACCTAGCATAAAAATGCCTAAAAGGACAATCCTAATTTGTGGTAACTCTGGATAGCTGGTGTTCTTGCCGTGTGCATGCCTGCTGATGCTGAGTCACCCTCTCCCCCCCATTGCTTTAGCCCCTCCTGTCGCACACTGCCTGGGAAAAATGAAAGTAGACTACTGTGAGATGCCAGAATAACAGTGCAATCCTAAACAGAGATATACCTTTTTAAGTCCATGAAAGTCAATAGGTTTAGAAGGGTGTAACTCTGCATAAGATCGCACTGCAATCATTAGAAAGCTGCCTCTCACACCTGAATATCATAAATTATTTTGATCAGATTATAGACCTTTCCAGAATTTCTGAACTGGGCTGGATCTTCACTAGCAAATTTCCAACTGCACATCCCATGTAATTCCCTCTGCTCTTAATTACAATGTTAAAGGTGTTTTTTTTTTAAGCATTTGATTCAGCCTCTGAGAGAATAATAGATAACAGCAGCTTTGGGTTTGCTCTTTAGTTGTTGTCTTCAAATAATTGTCTCTCAATATGATCTTTTTCTTTTAAAAAATTAACACCATTCCTTTTTAAAGGCAGACGGCAGGTTTATTACATTTTTCTATTAATATGCTAAGTCTGCTATACTGGGGGCTTTATAAGTATTGTTTGGGTTGGCTTTTATGCAATGTATTCTTTGGTGAAGTAATTTAAATTTATGCTCAATATCCTCTGAATATTTTGAGAGAGCTGGAGGTATTCCCAGAACCTGACTCTGAAAAATTCTGCCTTCTGCTACACTCTTTAAGATGGCCTGCATTATATCATAGTGCAGGGATAGTCAGGTTTTGAAGAAGCACAATGATCGTGATAGATGATTTACAGTCTGAAGAAATTTTTCACTCCCCCCACTTTTTGAAACAAAGCCGGTAAATAATTTCTGATTCTAGCACAGGAGTTTATATGCCTGCCTCAAACTGTAACCCAGTATACAGGAGAATGTTATTTCAGCACCATGGACAGAAGCAGATAGTTTCCAGGCATTTACATATCACTTGTCCCATATGTAGTAAGATGTCATTGCAAACATTCAAGACAGCGTCTGCCACTGAACTGGTATGTGAGACACAGGAAATCCATGATTTGGTTTCTGTTTAAATCTGCCATAGGGTAAAGCGCACGCCGGGAGGGGTGTGTGATTTTGACTGAAGCACTGGGGGTGGGGTGTGTAATATTTTTGCCCTAACCTACCCTCCCCACGCAACGTACTTGGGAAAGTATATGTATGTTTTTTTTCAGTGGAGTAAACAGCAGGTTTGGAGGGGGGCAATTTACAGAGCAATCCTCAAATCATTTTCCTGACAGTAAGCCCCAATGAGTAGACCAGAGTTAACATAAGAAAGGCCCTGCTGGATCAGACCAAGCCCCATCAAGTCCAGCAGTCTGTTCATACAGTGGCCAACCAGGTGCCTCTAGGAAGCCACTAACAAGACGACTGCAGCAGCACCAGCCTGCCTGTGTTCCACAGCACCTAATATAATAGGCATGCTCCTCTGATACTAGAGAGCATAGGTTGAAGAGAAGAAGAAGAAGAGTTGGTGTTTATATGCCGATTTTCTCTACCTTTTAAGGAGAAACAAACTGGCTTACAATACTTTCCTCTCCCCACAACAGACAGCTTGTGAGGTAGGTGGGGCTGAGAGTTCTGAGAGAACTGTGACTAGGCCAAGGTCATCCAGCTGGCCTTATGTGGAGGAGTGGGGAAACCAACCTGGTCCACCAGATTAGAGTCAGCCATTCATATGGAGCAGTGGGGAATCAAACCCGGTTCTCCAGATTAGAGTCCACTGCTCATGTGGAGGAGTGGGAAATCAAACCCTGTCTGTGGCCATTTAAGAAGGTAAGGGCACACACAATATCTCATCTGAAAGGCAGGATCATAAGGGAGCAATCAAACTTTGAAATGCCATAGTCTCAGGCAAATTATGGCTTTTAAGACACTGAATTGTGCACAGAAATAAATAGCAAGCTAGTACCATTTTTTGGCAAGATATATTCTTAGTAGCTGACACCACTCAGCAACTTTCCTGCTTTAATTGGTACTAACTATACCTTCTGAGCAATTCAAAGGCAGCTCCACCACAGTACGTTCAGATAGCTAAACTCTGCTTGTCCGGGAAAGATTGCAGATAGTGCACCAGCTGAACTTGGACACAAGGAACACCTGAGTCACCATCTGTAGTCATTGATCAAATAATACATCCAAGCTGAGAAGCTGCTTTTTAAGGAAAAGAGTAATCCCATCCAAACAGGCTGATACTTCTCTGGATGCCACTGTTGCCAGCCAAAAGCAACCCCATGTTGTTTGGAATCATCTTTATGTTTTTGGCCCTCATCTTTCCTATTACTATCTCCAGACACTAGTACAGAACATCCACTGTTTTATCTGACTTGGAAAGAAATGAGACATAGAATTGGGTGCCATGATCATACTGATGACAATTCACTTCAAACTTCCCGATACCTTCTAGTAGCAAATTTATATCAATGCAAACAATCAATCAATCATTTATTTACGGCCCTTGGCCAGATAAATTATATCAACGCAAAACCCAACAACAACAACAAAAACATGGTAGACAAAACAAAATCATTTTGGGCCCTATACTACAGATGACAAGGAGCTGGGATGTCTCTTATCTGCTAGATACGGCTGGAACCAATGAAGCGTGTTACCCTAATACTTCTCTTTGCTGACCAGATCTGAAAAATACCATATTGGATGGTATTGAAAGCTGCTGAATGTTTCAAGAATATCAACACTGTTACTTTTCTCTATCTCTTTCCTGGTGAGGGTCATCAACCTGGGCGACCAAGATCATTTCAGTTTTGAAACCATGCCAAAGTCTGGATTGAATTGGGTCTACCCAGGAAGTTGCATTACACTGCGTCAAAAATCAAGATTTGTCAAGTTCAGTATTGTCAACTGTAGTTGGCAGCAGCTCTCCAGGATCTCAGGGAGAGGCCTTTCACATCACTTACTACCTGATCCTTTTAAGTATAGATGCCGAGGAATGAGCCTGAAATTTTCTGTCTGCCCAGCAGTCTGGTTAGCCCATAGCATTGCTGACTGATTTCTTTTTAGTGCTTCTGCTCCAGTGGGCTTTTTTTTTTTTAGCACAAATCAAGATGTCATGGGATCTGAACGTGGATCTTCTGGGTAGCATGACCCTTTGTGAATCTCATATCTTTTTTGTTGGTTTGTTTGTTTTTGTTTGTAATTTCACATTAATAAAATACTGGTAAATGAGAACAAAGCCAAGGAATGCACCGGAGGGAGATCACATTATCAAATTACTGAGACTTTTGTATGCAATGAATCACACCTTAGTAGGAAAAACCAGGCAAGAAATGGCTGCAATTACTTATATGATTTGATCAGTAAAACAAAAACAGCGGCTGTGAGAGGAAACAGTTATGCCTTTCAGTGTTGTGCTGTTGAAGCGCAGAGATTTAATCGCTTTAGTGCTGTAATTCACAGTGGGCATTTCAGTCACTGGTGCCAATTATGCAATTAAATATAAATTTAATATATATCTGTGTATAATGACACTGTCAAAAATAACAGATTTGTAATGCTCGCTCTCTCTGTTTGTGACAGTTTTTTGTTGTGCCGGAGAAATGTGATTTCATCCAAAAGGGCCAAATAAGCAGGCAGGGGAGGGGGAAAGAAATCTCCCTGAATCTCTCTCTCTCTCCTTCTCCACATGGAGGAGGCTTTTAAAAGATGCAGGCCATTGCTTTCCAGGACCCAAAACACAACATTTTAAAAATTGCATTAACAGCAATGTCCTTCTTTCCATTCAAGTTGTGAATGTTTTGTTTGGGAAGCATATAGGGTAGGGTCTGACTTGAACAGACTGCTGTTTCTTGTTCTACAGCTGTTTTCAAAAAATGATGCTCTTGGTGTATCCTGCATTAATATCTCCCCCTTGCATGCAATCATCATTTTATAACCGAGAATCAAATATTTATTGAGTCTAGGTGGCTGTCAGCATCGGTGAACGAATCCATCCGATATTGGTTCCAATTTAAAAACACAGATTTCCTTATTAAGTCCATGCCCTGCAGAGTAATTCTGGAGATCGTGCAAAGTTCAGGGGAGGCATTTCAGATTTGCTGGGTGATAAAAAGATTAAAGCACGAAGCCCCCCTTCCATTGTGCAACGAGAACGGTCCAGGAGCCCCCCCCCCCCCCCACACACACCCAAGTGCTAGATATGCTATTTCACTCGGGTTCTTCTCAGGGTGGGCAGAGCGGATGAAACATGTGAACGCTCTCATCCATTAGTCATGACTTGATCGGGGGGAGGGGGAATAAATATGCCATCACGCCCAAAATAGAACGATGGTGCCGGTTGTCAGCAGGAACTTGATTAGTTTGCATTGGGAACTTGCTCAATTTGTATGCTTATGAGACATCTTGTCAGAGTTCGCTAAGATTAAAGACAGATGCTCCATTGGAGTACATAGGCAAAGATAATGTACACATAAATGTACCATCAATCCAGTGAGATTCATATTTTTCAAAGAGCATAATCTCATTCAGAAGTGCTCCAATAGCCGTCTGCCTCCGCTGTAATAACAATCTGTGCTCCAAGTATTACCTGCCTGAAGCAGACGTCAGTTACATTCCAAGTAACTGACAGCCTCAAACATATATTTTTTTTTACTACTTCCAGGGCAGAGACAAGAAGGAATCCAGCAGAGAAAAAGAGGCTGGATGGACTGGAAGGGGTGGGGGAACCCTCCCCGAAAGGGCAACGAGAAAAGAAAGGTTTGTTTTCAGTGGCTGTGGAAGAAATAGAGGCATTGGTAAAACAGGCTCTTGTGCGTCTGCATTATCCAGCTCTGATTTAAACAAGACTTAGTGTAGGCAAGCCCTCGCTCTTCCTTCTGACCTCTTCACAAAGCCCCAGTCAAGTCAGCGCCGTGGCGATTTGCGCCTCAGACAAAAGGCCTCCCACTGCTTCGTTCCATCAGAAAGGGAGGCGGAAGACAGATTGCGCGGAGGGCAAAAACTGGACGCCAACCATCGAGGTGGAATTCCAGGGAGCGAAAACAAAAACGGCCGCCTTTTACCTAGCAGGGAGCAGTATGAATGCACAGGTGTAAAAGAAAGCGGAGCTGATTCCGGGTGAAGGCAAAGGCTGGGATCTGGGAAGAGCTAGATTCAAATCTTTCCCAGCCCTTAATTGGCTAAGCACAACGGCCTTGTTCAGACATCTTGTCAAACCTGTTTCTCCTCGACGAACAATCTGTTCTTGAGCTGATTGGTATCCCTTTCTTTCCTTCTCTGGCACACATGGAACAATTGAAATCTTCCTAGCTTTGGAAGCCTGGAACCAAGCTCCAGTTTCTTTTTTTTTTATTTTTTTTTTAAAATTAAAATGTAGCAGTGTATAATCAGGACCAGTGCACAGAGCCAACAACATGTCCAGGTCACAAATGAAAAATGAAGGAAGAGAAAGAAGGAGAAGAGTTGGCTCTTATATGTTTCTTTTCTCTTTTAAGGAGAATCAAACTGGCTTACAATTTCTTTCCCTTCCTCTCCCCACAACAGACACCTTGTAAGGCAGGTGAGGCTGAGAGAGCTCTAAGAGAACTGTGACTAGCCCAAGGTCGCCCAGCTGGCTTCATGTGTAGGAGTGGGAAAACCAACCCGGTTCACCAGATTAGAGTTCGCTGCTCAGGTGGAGGACTGGGGAATCAAACCCGGATCTCCAGATTAGATGCCACCACTCCTAACCACTACACTACACTGGCTCTCAGCGTTCACAGTTACTCCTTTCTTATCCATTCATTTCCAAAAGCTTACAGTATTTTTTAAATGCAGCCAATTGTTGCCAATTTTTAACATCTAAAATATTCTTAGAATTTTGAATTGCTGTAAGTTTGACTATTGATAGCAATAGTTTGATATCGAGCTCCAGCCATCTCTAAACCATCGTCTAGAAACCCAGCTGAAGCCAAGTCCAGTTTGCCTCGGTGCCCGCATTTGGATGCCACAATCAACTGGAGTCTGGCTGAAGACTATCTAAACCAGGAAACTTTCAAGCCTGCTGTTTGCAAGGAGAAGAGGGAAAGAGGAGGGGGCGCATGAGCATTGGAACGAGCCATGTTCATACTTATCTCATGAAGTCACAACGCGGTCTGTCTTTCACTCTTGCGCCTGCAACATGTAGGGTTGCCAATTTCCAGTTGATAGCTGGACATCTCCCACTCTTACAACTGATCTCCAGGCAACAGAGACTTTATTATTGTTATTGTTATTGTCATTATTTTCCAATTCATATTGTGCCCTCCCCTGCTGAAGCCAGGCTCAGATCAGCTCCCTTGGAGAAAATAGCTGTTTTGGCAATTGGACACTCTGGCTTTGGAGTCCCTCCCCTACCAAACCCTGCCCTGCTCAGGCTCCACCTGGTGTTTCCCAACCTGGAGCTGGCAACCCTAGCAACATAGCCATAAAATATTAGCCTACCTTGCAGGGTTATTGCAAATATTGATATAATTGATATGAAGCACTTGAAACACTCTACAAGTGGTACGAACTATGATTATTAAAAGACACATGGCTTTAAAATAATTAGCCTACAGCTTGGTTAAAGAGGAGGGAAATGCCACTTTGCAAAGTCAGAAAACCAGCAAAATATCCAGCCTGAGACCAAAAGTTCACAGAACCCCATTTGGTGTACACTAATGTAGCCTAACGGGTTGCCAATCTCCTGGACTGGTCATGGCAACCCCGGCAGATGTGTGCAGCAGCCTCTCCAGACCAAATGGCAAGCCCGTGCCGCCATGGAAAAGGACTCCTCTTCATCCCTTGAAACCAGCACTCAAAGAGCAGCAGCCAAAGTAGTCCCTCCAGCAAACCAGAGGGCAACCATGTTCCTGTGTATCCTGCTCTAGTGAAAGCCATATTGTAGGGAATATGTCCAGGCATGTAGCCTGCACCAGCACCCCCCCCTCTTGCAACATCGGACTAGTTCAGCAAAGCCATTCAGCAGACATTGACATAACAATGACTCGCTCTTCAGCAATGATCTCCAGACATTAGCAGCGATCGCACCTTTTGTTTCAAGCCATTAAGCCAATCAGTGAGACTACTGACTTCTCCTGGGATTGCACAAGCCATTGGCATTAGAATAGATTTCCAAATTCTCATTGCCCTGCCCCGGCAGCCACAGCTTAAGCCTTTTGTCACCTTTTGTCACCTGGGAACCTAGGAGGGGTAAAGCCCTTCTCCCCGCCCCCAGAAAAACAGTATAACTGGAGAGCTCCCACCCCATTCGCTCTCTCCCTTGGGCCTTCCCCTCCATACTGCCTGGCACTCTGCCAGAGTGGGTGTTCATGCTTGGACACCTAGCCCCCCCCCCCCCCCGTCCCCTTTTCTATCCCCCAAAGCTGCATGGAATTCAGGACGGACTACTCTGCAAGAGAGGTGCAGTATATTTCCTCCTCTGCCTGCCACATGGCAAAAGTCTCTTTATTCCTCTTTTTGATTCCTAGACTCTGTATGTTGTGTGATGTGTATGTGTAGTTTTGTATGTGCGTGTGAACATATAATCTGAGTAAATTACTTTTAACCTAATTCCATTGCTTCTGCCTCTTTACTGGTCATGGTATGGACTCTGGTAGATAAAGGTTGCATCCCAGCTCAAGTTATGCCCATTGCCGGTTATTGATTCGCTAATTTCCCCATATAACAATTCATAACCGGGCATTTTGGCTAACACTAACCTGGCCTCATCAGAACCTGATTAGAAAGAATTTTGAATTCCTCAACCCTGCTGCTATTTACCCCCAAATGCTATTTTGGTTTCACGTCTGTTTAGCGCAAATCCAAAATAACATTTTTGCACCATTTTCTAATTTGTTACATTCTATTTTCCGTGTAAAATGTACTTGAAAAAAAAAATGAAAGCAGTGATCATGGCACCACATCGTTCTAATTTAGATCACAGTAGTAATTACCAGTTTAAAAAACAAAATAAAAAGCAACAACCTCCAAATGCCTAAGGGTTGCACAGCAGGGAAAATCACAGCTGTGGCTGGAGGAAATGCCAGTTGCTCTGTACTGCACAGTTAGGAAGGGGAAACAGCCTGTTGAACAGCCACAAATGGGTTGACAAGCATTTGACTTGATCAAAGAAAAAACGGCTCCTTGTCGTAACCAAAGAACAGCATGAAAGCAGAACCAGTGGGTGCTCAAACATCCCCAGTTTGTCCACATTTGATTCTTTGAAGACTCAATAATAAAGTATCTTTGATCCAAAATGTGTCTTTGCTGGGGCTTGGCTAGGGTTGCCAGGATCCTTTTCGTGTGAAAACCAGCAGACAGTTGTATCTTAAGGAGGAAGATCCATGCTGGGAACTTTGGAAATGCTAAAAGGAATGCTTACTGTAGAAGAAATTAACATGAGAAATAGGAGGCTGAAGTTGGTTCCTTATTCCCAGTTCGTTCCCTATTCCCAGTTCCTTATTCACATTTCCTAGTTCCTGAATGATTTTGCGGACATTACAAAAGCTCTACACCCCAAGATATGGATTGGACCACCACATATGATACACCCCCACATTCAGGGGACCGTGCCCTTCGAGATGGTGCATGCTGGGTCCTGGTCCAAAGTTCGGTTCTTGTGCCAGCGGCTCCCAAGTGGGGTGCCCCCAGGACAGATGCCCATACAGGCACTGCACCCCAAAATAATCTTTGGACCACCCCAAATGACACATCCCCACACTCCAGAGACTGTCCCCTCCAAGAAGACATGCAGTGGTGCCCGGTCCAAACACTGGTTCTGGTGCCATTGGCTTGTTTTTGGGTTCCCCCCCCAGAAACCTGTATTGCAAAGAGGTTTTGAATAAGGAACTGGAGCTCTGCACCCCAAAATATGAATTGGACCACCACATATCATACACCCCCACATTCAGGGGACTGTGCCCTTCGAGATGACATATGCTGGGTTCTGGTCCAAAGTCCGGGTCTTGTGCCAGCGGCTCCCAAGTGAGGTGCCCCCAGGGCCAAGGCACAGGCAGACCCTGCACCCCAAAATAATCTCTGGACCACCCCAAATGACACATCCCCACACTCCAGAGACTGTCCCCTCCAAGAAGACATACAGCGGTGCCCGGTCCAAACACTGGTTCTGGTGCCATTGGCTTGTTTTTGGGGCCCCCCCCCAGAAACCTGTATTGCAAAGAGGTTTTGAATAAGGAACTGGAGCTCTGCACCCCAAAATATGGATTGGACCACCACATATCATACACCCCCACATTCAGGGGACCGTGCCCTTCGAGATGGCGCATGCTGGGTCCTGGTCCAAAGTTCGGTTCTTGTGCCAGCGGCTCCCAAGTGGGGTGCCCCCAGGACAGATGCCCATACAGGCACTGCACCCCAAAATAATCTTTGGACCACCCCAAATGACACATCCCCACACTCCAGAGACTGTCCCCTCCAAGAAGACATGCAGTGGTGCCCGGTCCAAACACTGGTTCTGGTGCCATTGGCTTGTTTTTGGGTTCCCCCCCCAGAAACCTGTATTGCAAAGAGGTTTTGAATAAGGAACTGGAGCTCTGCACCCCAAAATATGAATTGGACCACCACATATCATACACCCCCACATTCAGGGGACTGTGCCCTTCGAGATGACATATGCTGGGTTCTGGTCCAAAGTCCGGGTCTTGTGCCAGCGGCTCCCAAGTGAGGTGCCCCCAGGGCCAAGGCACATGCAGACCCTGCACCCCAAAATAATCTCTGGACCACCCCAAATGACACATCCCCACACTCCAGAGACTGTCCCCTCCAAGAAGACATACAGCGGTGCCCGGTCCAAACACTGGTTCTGGTGCCATTGGCTTGTTTTTGGGCCCCCCCCCCAGAAACCTGTATTGCAAAGAGGTTTTGAATAAGGAACTGGAGCTCTGCACCCCAAAATATGGATTGGACCACCACATATCATACACCCCCACATTCAGGGGACCGTGCCCTTCGAGATGGCGCATGCTGGGTCCTGGTCCAAAGTTCGGTTCTTGTGCCAGCGGCTCCCAAGTGGGGTGCCCCCAGGACAGATGCCCATACAGGCACTGCACCCCAAAATAATCTTTGGACCACCCCAAATGACACATCCCCACACTCCAGAGACTGTCCCCTCCAAGAAGACATGCAGTGGTGCCCGGTCCAAACACTGGTTCTGGTGCCATTGGCTTGTTTTTGGGTTCCCCCCCCCCAGAAACCTGTATTGCAAAGAGGTTTTGAATAAGGAACTGGAGCTCTGCACCCCAAAATATGAATTGGACCACCACATATCATACACCCCCACATTCAGGGGACTGTGCCCTTCGAGATGACATATGCTGGGTTCTGGTCCAAAGTCCGGGTCTTGTGCCAGCGGCTCCCAAGTGAGGTGCCCCCAGGGCCAAGGCACATGCAGACCCTGCACCCCAAAATAATCTCTGGACCACCCCAAATGACACATCCCCACACTCCAGAGACTGTCCCCTCCAAGAAGACATACAGCGGTGCCCGGTCCAAACACTGGTTCTGGTGCCATTGGCTTGTTTTTGGCCCCCCCCCCAGAAACCTGTATTGCAAAGAGGTTTTGAATAAGGAACTGGAGCTCTGCACCCCAAAATATGGATTGGACCACCACATATCATACACCCCCACATTCAGGGGACCGTGCCCTTCGAGATGGCGCATGCTGGGTCCTGGTCCAAAGTTCGGTTCTTGTGCCAGCGGCTCCCAAGTGGGGTGCCCCCAGGACAGATGCCCATACAGGCACTGCACCCCAAAATAATCTTTGGACCACCCCAAATGACACATCCCCACACTCCAGAGACTGTCCCCTCCAAGAAGACATGCAGCGGTGCCCGGTCCAAACACTGGTTCTGGTGCCATTGGCTTGTTTTTGGGTTCCCCCCCCAGAAACCTGTATTGCAAAGAGGTTTTGAATAAGGAACTGGAGCTCTGCACCCCAAAATATGAATTGGACCACCACATATCATACACCCCCACATTCAGGGGACTGTGCCCTTCGAGATGACATATGCTGGGTTCTGGTCCAAAGTCCGGGTCTTGTGCCAGCGGCTCCCAAGTGAGGTGCCCCCAGGGCCAAGGCACATGCAGACCCTGCACCCCAAAATAATCTCTGGAGCACCCCAAATGACACATCCCCACACTCCAGAGACTGTCCCCTCCAAGAAGACATACAGCGGTGCCCGGTCCAAACACTGGTTCTGGTGCCATTGGCTTGTTTTTGGGCCCCCCCCCAGAAACCTGTATTGCAAAGAGGTTTTGAATAAGGAACTGGAGCTCTGCACCCCAAAATATGGATTGGACCACCACATATCATACACCCCCACATTCAGGGGACCGTGCCCTTCGAGATGGCGCATGCTGGGTCCTGGTCCAAAGTTCGGTTCTTGTGCCAGCGGCTCCCAAGTGGGGTGCCCCCAGGACAGATGCCCATACAGGCACTGCACCCCAAAATAATCTTTGGACCACCCCAAATGACACATCCCCACACTCCAGAGACTGTCCCCTCCAAGAAGACATGCAGTGGTGCCCGGTCCAAACACTGGTTCTGGTGCCATTGGCTTGTTTTTGGGTTCCCCCCCCAGAAACCTGTATTGCAAAGAGGTTTTGAATAAGGAACTGGAGCTCTGCACCCCAAAATATGAATTGGACCACCACATATCATACACCCCCACATTCAGGGGACTGTGCCCTTCGAGATGACATATGCTGGGTTCTGGTCCAAAGTCCGGGTCTTGTGCCAGCGGCTCCCAAGTGAGGTGCCCCCAGGGCCAAGGCACATGCAGACCCTGCACCCCAAAATAATCTCTGGACCACCCCAAATGACACATCCCCACACTCCAGAGACTGTCCCCTCCAAGAAGACATACAGCGGTGCCCGGTCCAAACACTGGTTCTGGTGCCATTGGCTTGTTTTTGGGCCCCCCCCCAGAAACCTGTATTGCAAAGAGGTTTTGAATAAGGAACTGGAGCTCTGCACCCCAAAATATGGATTGGACCACCACATATCATACACCCCCACATTCAGGGGACCGTGCCCTTCGAGATGGCGCATGCTGGGTCCTGGTCCAAAGTTCGGTTCTTGTGCCAGCGGCTCCCAAGTGGGGTGCCCCCAGGACAGATGCCCATACAGGCACTGCACCCCAAAATAATCTTTGGACCACCCCAAATGACACATCCCCACACTCCAGAGACTGTCCCCTCCAAGAAGACATGCAGCGGTGCCCGGTCCAAACACTGGTTCTGGTGCCATTGGCTTGTTTTTGGGTTCCCCCCCCAGAAACCTGTATTGCAAAGAGGTTTTGAATAAGGAACTGGAGCTCTGCACCCCAAAATATGAATTGGACCACCACATATCATACACCCCCACATTCAGGGGACTGTGCCCTTCGAGATGACATATGCTGGGTTCTGGTCCAAAGTCCGGGTCTTGTGCCAGCGGCTCCCAAGTGAGGTGCCCCCAGGGCCAAGGCACATGCAGACCCTGCACCCCAAAATAATCTCTGGACCACCCCAAATGACACATCCCCACACTCCAGAGACTGTCCCCTCCAAGAAGACATACAGCGGTGCCCGGTCCAAACACTGGTTCTGGTGCCATTGGCTTGTTTTTGGGTTCCCCCCCCCCAGAAACCTGTATTGCAAAGAGGTTTTGAATAAGGAACTGGAGCTCTGCACCCCAAAATATGAATTGGACCACCACATATCATACACCCCCACATTCAGGGGACTGTGCCCTTCGAGATGACATATGCTGGGTTCTGGTCCAAAGTCCGGGTCTTGTGCCAGCGGCTCCCAAGTGAGGTGCCCCCAGGGCCAAGGCACATGCAGACCCTGCACCCCAAAATAATCTCTGGACCACCCCAAATGACACATCCCCACACTCCAGAGACTGTCCCCTCCAAGAAGACATACAGCGGTGCCCGGTCCAAACACTGGTTCTGGTGCCATTGGCTTGTTTTTGGGGGCCCCCCCCCAGAAACCTGTATTGCAAAGAGGTTTTGAATAAGGAACTGGAGCTCTGCACCCCAAAATATGGATTGGACCACCACATATCATACACCCCCACATTCAGGGGACCGTGCCGTTCGAGATGGCGCATGCTGGGTCCTGGTCCAAAGTTCGGTTCTTGTGCCAGCGGCTCCCAAGTGGGGTGCCCCCAGGACAGATGCCCATACAGGCACTGCACCCCAAAATAATCTTTGGACCACCCCAAATGACACATCCCCACACTCCAGAGACTGTCCCCTCCAAGAAGACATACAGAGGTGCCCGGTCCAAACACTGGTTCTGGTGCCATTGGCTTGTTTTTGGCCCCCCCCCCCAGAAACCTGTATTGCAAAGAGGTTTTGAATAAGGAACTGGAGCTCTGCACCCCAAAATATGGATTGGACCACCACATATCATACACCCCCACATTCAGGGGACCGTGCCCTTCGAGATGGCGCATGCTGGGTCCTGGTCCAAAGTTCGGTTCTTGTGCCAGCGGCTCCCAAGTGGGGTGCCCCCAGGACAGATGCCCATACAGGCACTGCACCCCAAAATAATCTTTGGACCACCCCAAATGACACATCCCCACACTCCAGAGACTGTCCCCTCCAAGAAGACATGCAGTGGTGCCCGGTCCAAACACTGGTTCTGGTGCCATTGGCTTGTTTTTGGGTTCCCCCCCCCCAGAAACCTGTATTGCAAAGAGGTTTTGAATAAGGAACTGGAGCTCTGCACCCCAAAATATGAATTGGACCACCACATATCATACACCCCCACATTCAGGGGACTGTGCCCTTCGAGATGACATATGCTGGGTTCTGGTCCAAAGTCCGGGTCTTGTGCCAGCGGCTCCCAAGTGAGGTGCCCCCAGGGCCAAGGCACATGCAGACCCTGCACCCCAAAATAATCTCTGGACCACCCCAAATGACACATCCCCACACTCCAGAGACTGTCCCCTCCAAGAAGACATACAGCGGTGCCCGGTCCAAACACTGGTTCTGGTGCCATTGGCTTGTTTTTGGCCCCCCCCCAGAAACCTGTATTGCAAAGAGGTTTTGAATAAGGAACTGGAGCTCTGCACCCCAAAATATGGATTGGACCACCACATATCATACACCCCCACATTCAGGGGACCGTGCCCTTCGAGATGGCGCATGCTGGGTCCTGGTCCAAAGTTCGGTTCTTGTGCCAGCGGCTCCCAAGTGGGGTGCCCCCAGGACAGATGCCCATACAGGCACTGCACCCCAAAATAATCTTTGGACCACCCCAAATGACACATCCCCACACTCCAGAGACTGTCCCCTCCAAGAAGACATGCAGCGGTGCCCGGTCCAAACACTGGTTCTGGTGCCATTGGCTTGTTTTTGGGTTCCCCCCCCCAGAAACCTGTATTGCAAAGAGGTTTTGAATAAGGAACTGGAGCTCTGCACCCCAAAATATGAATTGGACCACCACATATCATACACCCCCACATTCAGGGGACTGTGCCCTTCGAGATGACATATGCTGGGTTCTGGTCCAAAGTCCGGGTCTTGTGCCAGCGGCTCCCAAGTGAGGTGCCCCCAGGGCCAAGGCACATGCAGACCCTGCACCCCAAAATAATCTCTGGACCACCCCAAATGACACATCCCCACACTCCAGAGACTGTCCCCTCCAAGAAGACATACAGCGGTGCCCGGTCCAAACACTGGTTCTGGTGCCATTGGCTTGTTTTTGGGGGGCCCCCCCAGAAACCTGTATTGCAAAGAGGTTTTGAATAAGGAACTGGAGCTCTGCACCCCAAAATATGGATTGGACCACCACATATCATACACCCCCACATTCAGGGGACCGTGCCCTTCGAGATGGCGCATGCTGGGTCCTGGTCCAAAGTTCGGTTCTTGTGCCAGCGGCTCCCAAGTGGGGTGCCCCCAGGACAGATGCCCATACAGGCACTGCACCCCAAAATAATCTTTGGACCACCCCAAATGACACATCCCCACACTCCAGAGACTGTCCCCTCCAAGAAGACATACAGCGGTGCCCGGTCCAAACACTGGTTCTGGTGCCATTGGCTTGTTTTTGGGTCCCCCCCCCAGAAACCTGTATTGCAAAGAGGTTTTGAATAAGGAACTGGAGCTCTGCACCCCAAAATATGGATTGGACCACCACATATCATACACCCCCACATTCAGGGGACCGTGCCCTTCGAGATGGCGCATGCTGGGTCCTGGTCCAAAGTTCGGTTCTTGTGCCAGCGGCTCCCAAGTGGGGTGCCCCCAGGACAGATGCCCATACAGGCACTGCACCCCAAAATAATCTTTGGACCACCCCAAATGACACATCCCCACACTCCAGAGACTGTCCCCTCCAAGAAGACATACAGCGGTGCCCGGTCCAAACACTGGTTCTGGTGCCATTGGCTTGTTTTTGGGTCCCCCCCCCAGAAACCTGTATTGCAAAGAGGTTTTGAATAAGGAACTGGAGCTCTGCACCCCAAAATATGGATTGGACCACCACATATCATACACCCCCACATTCAGGGGACCGTGCCCTTCGAGATGGCGCATGCTGGGTCCTGGTCCAAAGTTCGGTTCTTGTGCCAGCGGCTCCCAAGTGGGGTGCCCCCAGGACAGATGCCCATGCAGGCACTGCACCCCAAAATAATCTTTGGACCACCCCAAATGACATATCCCCACACTCCAGAGACTGTCCCCTCCAAGAAGACATACAGCGGTGCCCGGTCCAAACACTGGTTCTGGTGCCATTGGCTTGTTTTTGGGCCCCCCCCCCAGAAACCTGTATTGCAAAGAGGTTTTGAATAAGGAACTGGAGCTCTGCACCCCAGAATATGGATTGGACCACCCCATATCATACACCCCCGCATTCAGGGGACTGTGCCCTTCGAGATGGCACATGCTGGGTCCTGGTCGAAAGTCCGGTTCTTGTGCCAGCGGCTCCCAAGTGAGGTGCCCCCAGGACCAAGGCACATGCAGACCCTGCACCTCAAAATAATCTTTGGACCACCCCAAATGACACATCCCCACACTCCAGAGACTGTCCCCTCCAAGAAGACATACAGCGGTGCCCGGTCCAAACACCGCTTCTGGCATCCGAGAGGGCATATGCTTTGTCCTTGTCCAAAGCCATGGAAAATCTGAATAAGAAACTGTAAGGGACTTTTCTTGGGAGCTAACTTTGAATGCACCAAGGAGGCTACACCCTTATGTTTAAGGAACAAGAAAATATATTTACATGCCCTTGGCCACTGATGGCCCTGATGCCAAGGAAGTTGACAATACAGCTAACTGTGATCCTAGTGTATATGGACCATGAAATTATAAATCATACAAAAATGGAACTGCATACTTGTTTCAGATGCTTTTTATTGACTGTCCCTGGAAATGTGAGTCTATTCTCCAGGTGAGGCAAGGAACATTAGGTGCACGACTGACGTATAGCAACAATGTGGTTGGGAAATGGATGTCGTTTGAGAAAATTGCTGAAGACAGCTTCTGTAGCCTCTATGTTGCCATGTCCTGAGCTCTGTAGTTCCTTCAGTCCATCATATAGATGCCAGTGGCCCTTCATTCCAAATTTATGGAAGCAAACAAAATGTTGTCCTGTGTTATAAGTTATGCCAACAACTTTGTATCTGGACAAGAGAAAACATAATTGTTTATTATATACAGTTGTTAATGTGTTGCACTGTTGGGGTGGGGAGATGGGAGGAATGCAGTCTAATTTTTTTCCTGTTGACTTTATGAGCAAGTAGAAAGCACATCAGGAGCCCTGTGGTGCAGAGTGGTAAGCTGCAGTACTGCAGTCCTAGCTCTGCTCACTACCTGAGTTTGATCCTGACAGAAGTCGGGTCCAGGTAGCCGACCCAAGTTTGACTCAGCAGTACAACCTTCTGAGGTGGGCAAAATGAGTACCCAGTTTGCTGGTGGTGAAGTGTACATGACTGGTGAAGGCTATGGCATACCACCCCATTTACAAAGTCTGCCTAGTAAATGCTGGGATGTGACATCACCCCATGGGTTAGTAATGACCCGGTGCTTGCACAGGGGACTACCTTACAATTTAAAGAAGACATCAGGTTTTTTACTTCATAGATATTCAATTTCAATGAAGCATAATAATGTGTTTAAAGTTGAAAATTGAGCTTGCGACATACATAATGCTAAGCACTGAGATCTCAGCTGGGAAGTTCCGTGGGTCAAATTGGTCTGTATTTCTGTATGGAGTTTTGACTGCAACAGTAATAAGCAGCATACATGGTGGTCCATTGGCAAATAAACGAGAGCCCAATTGGCGTGTGCCTCCGCAGCTTTTTATAGTGATTCTGAAATGGACATTGAAAGGGTGCTTTGAGTATATCAGAATGATTTCAGTCATCAGATGATGTCCTTATCACAGTTTCATAACATAAAGTTGACAAAATAAATCCTTCATTTTTAAAGTCACTTTCTACATTTTAACTCTTGATCAGACCTACTGCTGCACACACACACACACCCTAATTTCAAGTTTGGGAAATGGGGATTACTTGGCCTTGTCACGTAGCCCCCCCTCCCTCATCTCAAGAAAAAACATTACATAGACAAATGAAATAATTGGCCTGGTTACATACCAACATCTAGAAAATCCATTTTTTCTGTTTGGTTTGCAACCCAATTTAAATTGCAAAACCTGCCCTCCATAGGGATGAAAGATTGAACAATGTGCTGTCATCTATATTTGTGTGACTTCCACATGTGCTGTAAGATCTGACTGAATTAGTCAAATCACAAATACATCATAGACAATATAACACTTACCTGCTACCTTGGGGACATGTGAGCCAAGCATTCTGTTCATTGATGGTCATTTTTTTCACAACAAAGTGCATGGGACCTGGCAACGAAGATGGTTCATCAAATAAATTTAGTGCCTCCTGGACTTCCTTGGCATCATTCAAACTGTGTTCACAATAATAAAACCAATAAAAGAACTTTACTGACCAATAATGATGATACAAGACATCACATACATAACTTCATAGATTGGTTGACGTTCGAGCAATGCATACTCACCACACAACCATCTCTGCAGACGTAACATGATGTTCCTTTTTTGAGCAATCTTTGTTGTCACAGGTGGAGTACTGAATGGTAAGCAAGAAGTAGGAAAGCTGTGAGATCACCATCTCTTCTTCAGTTCCATAGCAGTCCCATAAACTCTTTCCCTTGAACCTCTCGAATTGCAACAGCCATTCAATTTTCCCTGTACTCCATTTCTTTTCCTGAAAGGCATCATTTACTCTGAGAAGAATGTTGGCTGTTTCCACAGTGTTCTGCAATGCCTGGATCTCTTTTTTCAGTTGTGGGTATTGTTCCATGCTCATATGAATGATGTACAGAAGATTGTCAATGGTGCAAGTGTTTGTGAGGACTATCTTTCTCCTCTGTAATCGAGCTGTTCCATTCCAAGGAGGACAGTCAGAATCTCCATTTTTTTCTTTGTGCAGGGACACCGGTGGAGCTCTGTAGTATTTTGGAACTTTCTTGGCTGTTGATTGTGGGCGTTTGCTCCAAGTTTCTTCCAGAGTCAATGGATGTGGAATATCTTTGATTTTTTCTGTGTTCTTTGAGGGCCTTCCTTTTTTAAATTGCTTCTTTTGATTGCTTTCCTTGAAGATGCCTATTGCAGCCACACGTAGTTTTCCCTGGATAGTATCTTTCATGATCTCAACAAATTCTGCTGGTCTTCGATGAAGCTTGGCATTCAGAACTTGATTCTTAACAATTCTGAACCAATTTTCAGCAGTAGAATTACTGTCTCTGGTTTGGGGGCACTGCTTAGCCTGCAGCATAATTCCACTCCACAATGGCAGTGTCCGAGTGTATTTAGAGAGCAGTTTCTTAAGTTCAGTATTGTAGTAGACGTTGGGCTGTAAAGCACTGTTCAGCACCTCATCTTCAAAGTTATCTTGTGGAATTACTTTGGCAAATGGTGATGCCTGATATATAGAGTCCAACGGTGTCTCCATGATATCATCTTTCAAATGGGAGTCTTGATCACTTACTGATATTGTTTGGTTTTTCAAAGCCTCTTTTACAGTGCTGACTGCCACCCTACAAGCCTCTGTAATGTATTTAGTACCAAAAATAATGGCGAGGCATTTAATAAGTTCACCACATTCTTGTATGGTTGTTCCATTTTGAAGCAGTGCAAATGAGTATAGGAAAACATTCCTCACATCTCTTGAAAGCTTTAACTTACTAACATGTCCAACTATAAGTTTTATCATATGCGCTGCACAGATACGTACTACTGTGAAATTGATTGTTCTATCATTAACACAGACTTCATAACACATGAAGAGGTACTGAAGTGGTGTCACATGATTGAAAACCTCTGTGACAGCATGTATTAAAGCCCAGCTATGGTCACATTCTATTTTCTGAGGCTTCAGATGGCGTCCCGTGATTCGAAATGCATCACGTGAAAGTAATGCCAGCCAGTGAGAAATAGTAGGAGTGCTCTGGTCTGAGGTAAGCATCTCCGCTACTGGAAGTATACATGATGAGTCTGAGGGTACTCTGGTGCACAAGGCATAGTATAAAATTTGGTGTTTAATTGCAGGTTGCCTCTTTACAACAGATCCTGTGGCATCAAGGTATAGCTCACATAAACCTACTCTCTGAAGATCTGACAGCAGGTGAAGTTGCACTTCCAAATACATGTGTAATGCAAAAGGTGATACAGCAATGTACTGAACATATGAATGACCCGTTTTATAAACAAAATGTTCAGCAGCATCCTGTTTCCCTTGTATGTTAATGCAGTCTTGGAAAATGTTGCAGTCTGTCCGCCCATCAAGATTACCTTCACTAGAAATTTTTTGGAGTACTGAAGAAGTCCTTATTTCATTGTGGTTGCCTGCAATTAATGCATTAGGATCACAACGATTGATGAGCCTAATCCTCAGCTGACTTGGAGTATCTCCTTTAAGTTCTTTTCTTAGTTTAATTCTTTCTGGAAGCCGTGTGTGTCTTTTGTATTCGTGGCCAATTTTGTGACAGATTTCTCCTTTCACATTGATATTGATTCTAACAGAATTTGCTTCCTTTTGAGGCCTATTCTTAATACTCATGTATAGCATAATGCACCCGTTAAATTTACATTTTGCTTTGCCATACCAAAATGGAGCATTTATTTTCCTAGAATTCTTGCTTTTAATGCGGTTGTATGTGAAAGTGAACACACAAAATTTATTGTACTCCTGAATTTTCCTCCCCAACACAGTTGCCCAACCAGCCTGTAATCCAGATTGTGATGTGTTGAAGTATATCTTCCTCCATTCACTTATACACAAAGTGATTGTAAAGGTTGGTAAGCATGAAGCTCTAAATTCCCCAGAAGTGGAAACAGGTAGCTCTGTAGAAAGCATCTGCTGCAAGGTAGAATTTCTAACCACCACCTCTCCATTGCTGAGACTCATCTCATTGTCTCCAGAAATAGATAGCTGATCATCATGAAGGTCAACAGTATTATCTTCAGATAGGTTATCATTGCTAAGTATACTGTTTTTGGTGTCCTCACAGATGGGACAAAGCCATGGTTTTTGCTGTGCAACATTAACTATAGATTCATGGCTTCTGTTAATTGTAGGAAACCAGTCTTTGCATTTATCACACTGCACAGAAGAGTGTGAAACTTCAGGCTTCTTTAAAAAACGAGATGTTTCCGCCTCTTGAATCTTTAGAATGGTTTTAGTTCTTAGTCCCCTTCTGTCTTCATGCCAAAAATTATACAGCCATTTCCTGAATTGTATAGTATTTGAATGTAACTTACTTGCTATCCTTCCCCAGATGGAAGTGTTCTTTCGATAGCCTTGTCTCTGTAGCAAAGGATACTCTTCCAAGAATGCATTTATGATTTTGTCCTCAAAGGCAGGATCATTGTGTCTGGATTTCCAAGGCATTTTAACAAACCGCAGACAATGACAGTGTTACACCAGTTAGATGGGTCTCCTCTTAATTTGGGGGAATCAGCAATATATATACACACACACACACACACACACATACATACACCTGTTTGTAAATGTTCTAACACAACCTTGGGACAATGAACTGATTGCTTTTATATTACCTTTGAACATTTAGTTAGAAAGGAAAGGTGATAGAAATAGAGAGGCACAATACCCAGATTATTCGGAAAAAGTACTGTTAAGTATTCGCTATACATTTCCAGATGAGTGAAATGGTTTTGGGGAGAGTTTTCCCAGGAAGAAGGAATGATTCCAAGATCCCTGAATAGAATTTTAATTACTTAGGTAACGGCTGTCAGTTATAAAGTGACCTGCAAGTGGGCCTTTAACACAAATGCTAAGGGAGCTGATAACTACTCATTTGTCCTGGAGCCACCACACTTAGGAGCAGATGGCAGAACAAATGGCCTTTGAACCAGGACCCAGCACAAACCCCCTTGAAGAGCACAGTACCCTGAATGTATGATGTGTGGTGTATGATATGTGGTGCTCAAAACTTAATTTTGGGGTGCAGAAGGCTCACAAATGTCACAAACATTTCTTCACAATACAGGATTTTCAGGGGCCACCACAAATAGAAACAGGTGATACCAGAACCAGTGTGTGGACCAAGCAACACTGTATGTCCTTTTGCAGGGGACAGTAGTTCCCTGTACAAAACTTCTTTGCAACACAGGATTCGGGGGGGGGGCACCCAAAAAGAAGCCAATGGCACCAGAACCGGTGTTTGGACCAGGCACCGCTGTATGTCTTCTTGGAGGGGACAGTCTCTGGAGTGTGGTGATGTATCATTTGGGGTGGTCCAAAGATTATTTTGGGGTGCAGTGCCTGTATGGGCATCTGTCCTGGGGGCACCCCACTTGGGAGCCGCTGGCACAAGAACTGAACTTTGGACCAGGACCCAGTATGCGCCATCTCGAAGGGCACAGTCCCCTGAATGTGGGGGTGTATGATATGTGGTGGTCCAATTCATATTTTGGGGTGCAGAGCTCCAGTTCCTTATTCAAAACCTCTTTGCAATACAGGTTTCTGGGGGGGGAACCCAAAAACAAGCCAATGGCACCAGAACCAGTGTTTGGACCGGGCACCACTGCATGTCTTCTTGGAGGGGACAGTCTCTGGAGTGTGGGGATGTGTCATTTGGGGTGGTCCAAAGATTATTTTGGGGTGCAGTGCCTGTATGGGCATCTGTCCTGGGGGCACCCCACTTGGGAGCCGCTGGCACAAGAACCGAACTTTGGACCAGGACCCAGCATGCGCCATCTCGAAGGGCACGGTCCCCTGAATGTGGGGGTGTATGATATGTGGTGGTCCAATCCATATTTTGGGGTGCAGAGCTCCAGTTCCTTATTCAAAACCTCTTTGCAATACAGGTTTCTGGGGGGGGCCCAAAAACAAGCCAATGGCACCAGAACCAGTGTTTGGACCGGGCACCACTGCATGTCTTCTTGGAGGGGACAGTCTCTGGAGTGTGGGGATGTGTCATTTGGGGTGGTCCAAAGATTATTTTGGGGTGCAGTGCCTGTATGGGCATCTGTCCTGGGGGCACCCCACTTGGGAGCCGCTGGCACAAGAACCGAACTTTGGACCAGGACCCAGCATGCGCCATCTCGAAGGGCACGGTCCCCTGAATGTGGGGGTGTATGATATGTGGTGGTCCAATCCATATTTTGGGGTGCAGAGCTCCAGTTCCTTATTCAAAACCTCTTTGCAATACAGGTTTCTGGGGGGGGGGCCCAAAAACAAGCCAATGGCACCAGAACCAGTGTTTGGACCGGGCACCGCTGTATGTCTTCTTGGAGGGGACAGTCTCTGGAGTGTGGGGATGTGTCATTTGGGGTGGTCCAGAGATTATTTTGGGGTGCAGGGTCTGCATGTGCCTTGGCCCTGGGGGCACCTCACTTGGGAGCCGCTGGCACAAGACCCGGACTTTGGACCAGAACCCAGCATATGTCATCTCGAAGGGCACAGTCCCCTGAATGTGGGGGTGTATGATATGTGGTGGTCCAATTCATATTTTGGGGTGCAGAGCTCCAGTTCCTTATTCAAAACCTCTTTGCAATACAGGTTTCTGGGGGGGGGGAACCCAAAAACAAGCCAATGGCACCAGAACCAGTGTTTGGACCGGGCACCACTGTATGTCTTCTTGGAGGGGACAGTCTCTGGAGTGTGGGGATGTGTCATTTGGGGTGGTCCAAAGATTATTTTGGGGTGCAGTGCCTGTATGGGCATCTGTCCTGGGGGCACCCCACTTGGGAGCCGCTGGCACAAGAACCGAACTTTGGACCAGGACCCAGCATGCGCCATCTCGAAGGGCACGGTCCCCTGAATGTGGGGGTGTATGATATGTGGTGGTCCAATCCATATTTTGGGGTGCAGAGCTCCAGTTCCTTATTCAAAACCTCTTTGCAATACAGGTTTCTGGGGGGGGCCCCAAAAACAAGCCAATGGCACCAGAACCAGTGTTTGGACCGGGCACCGCTGTATGTCTTCTTGGAGGGGACAGTCTCTGGAGTGTGGGGATGTGTCATTTGGGGTGGTCCAGAGATTATTTTGGGGTGCAGGGTCTGCATGTGCCTTGGCCCTGGGGGCACCTCACTTGGGAGCCGCTGGCACAAGACCCGGACTTTGGACCAGAACCCAGCATATGTCATCTCGAAGGGCACAGTCCCCTGAATGTGGGGGTGTATGATATGTGGTGGTCCAATTCATATTTTGGGGTGCAGAGCTCCAGTTCCTTATTCAAAACCTCTTTGCAATACAGGTTTCTGGGGGGGGAACCCAAAAACAAGCCAATGGCACCAGAACCAGTGTTTGGACCGGGCACCACTGCATGTCTTCTTGGAGGGGACAGTCTCTGGAGTGTGGGGATGTGTCATTTGGGGTGGTCCAAAGATTATTTTGGGGTGCAGTGCCTGTATGGGCATCTGTCCTGGGGGCACCCCACTTGGGAGCCGCTGGCACAAGAACCGAACTTTGGACCAGGACCCAGCATGCGCCATCTCGAAGGGCACGGTCCCCTGAATGTGGGGGTGTATGATATGTGGTGGTCCAATCCATATTTTGGGGTGCAGAGCTCCAGTTCCTTATTCAAAACCTCTTTGCAATACAGGTTTCTGGGGGGGGGGGCCCAAAAACAAGCCAATGGCACCAGAACCAGTGTTTGGACCGGGCACCTCTGTATGTCTTCTTGGAGGGGACAGTCTCTGGAGTGTGGGGATGTGTCATTTGGGGTGGTCCAAAGATTATTTTGGGGTGCAGTGCCTGTATGGGCATCTGTCCTGGGGGCACCCCACTTGGGAGCCGCTGGCACAAGAACCGAACTTTGGACCAGGACCCAGCATGCGCCATCTCGAAGGGCACGGTCCCCTGAATGTGGGGGTGTATGATATGTGGTGGTCCAATCCATATTTTGGGGTGCAGAGCTCCAGTTCCTTATTCAAAACCTCTTTGCAATACAGGTTTCTGGGGGGGCCCCCCAAAAACAAGCCAATGGCACCAGAACCAGTGTTTGGACCGGGCACCGCTGTATGTCTTCTTGGAGGGGACAGTCTCTGGAGTGTGGGGATGTGTCATTTGGGGTGGTCCAGAGATTATTTTGGGGTGCAGGGTCTGCATGTGCCTTGGCCCTGGGGGCACCTCACTTGGGAGCCGCTGGCACAAGACCCGGACTTTGGACCAGAACCCAGCATATGTCATCTCGAAGGGCACAGTCCCCTGAATGTGGGGGTGTATGATATGTGGTGGTCCAATTCATATTTTGGGGTGCAGAGCTCCAGTTCCTTATTCAAAACCTCTTTGCAATACAGGTTTCTGGGGGGGGAACCCAAAAACAAGCCAATGGCACCAGAACCAGTGTTTGGACCGGGCACCACTGCATGTCTTCTTGGAGGGGACAGTCTCTGGAGTGTGGGGATGTGTCATTTGGGGTGGTCCAAAGATTATTTTGGGGTGCAGTGCCTGTATGGGCATCTGTCCTGGGGGCACCCCACTTGGGAGCCGCTGGCACAAGAACCGAACTTTGGACCAGGACCCAGCATGCGCCATCTCGAAGGGCACGGTCCCCTGAATGTGGGGGTGTATGATATGTGGTGGTCCAATCCATATTTTGGGGTGCAGAGCTCCAGTTCCTTATTCAAAACCTCTTTGCAATACAGGTTTCTGGGGGGGGGGGCCAAAAACAAGCCAATGGCACCAGAACCAGTGTTTGGACCGGGCACCGCTGTATGTCTTCTTGGAGGGGACAGTCTCTGGAGTGTGGGGATGTGTCATTTGGGGTGGTCCAGAGATTATTTTGGGGTGCAGGGTCTGCCTGTGCCTTGGCCCTGGGGGCACCTCACTTGGGAGCCGCTGGCACAAGACCCGGACTTTGGACCAGAACCCAGCATATGTCATCTCGAAGGGCACAGTCCCCTGAATGTGGGGGTGTATGATATGTGGTGGTCCAATTCATATTTTGGGGTGCAGAGCTCCAGTTCCTTATTCAAAACCTCTTTGCAATACAGGTTTCTGGGGGGGGAACCCAAAAACAAGCCAATGGCACCAGAACCAGTGTTTGGACCGGGCACCACTGCATGTCTTCTTGGAGGGGACAGTCTCTGGAGTGTGGGGATGTGTCATTTGGGGTGGTCCAAAGATTATTTTGGGGTGCAGTGCCTGTATGGGCATCTGTCCTGGGGGCACCCCACTTGGGAGCCGCTGGCACAAGAACCGAACTTTGGACCAGGACCCAGCATGCGCCATCTCGAAGGGCACGGTCCCCTGAATGTGGGGGTGTATCATATGTGGTGGTCCAATCCATATCTTGGGGTGTAGAGCTTTTGTAATGTCCGCAAAATCATTCAGGAACTAGGAAATGTGAATAAGGAACTGGGAATAGGGAACGAACTGGGAATAAGGAACCAACTTCAGCCTCCTATGAGAAATTAGGAAGGGTCAAGAAGCAGAACTGATGAAGAAATCCGAAATGGCCGTCTTCACTTGCTGATCTTCCTCCTCCAGATATAACTGTCTGCGGTTTTTCACTCTTCTGATATGTGAAAAGATAAATAAAAAGCTGGGACTTTTCTAAGAACTGAGATTTGATATCCAGTCACATAGTTGGGTTTGGATGTCATTGTATATATAGTTACAGTATATTGTGTGTTTTGCGTGACTGTTAATACAGTTTTTTGTTTAGTTTGATACATCCTGTAGTACCTGGAGGCTGGCAACCCTACTGCCATGGCTCCCAGGCTCCACCATAGCCAGCCACCACCCAGCCCACTGCAGCTCCCAATGGCCACCACAGAATCATGGTAAGTGAATTTTTTTTAATTTGGGGGGAATTTTGACCCCCAATGTATTTTTTTTAACATTTTGGACTTTTCTTGAATCATGGGTTGTTTCCTAGATGGCGACTGGCAATTACCTGTTCTCGGAGCTCAGTCGGTTTTGATTTCTTTTTATTTTGTTTAAGCTCCGTTTCAATTAGCAGGCTTTCTGCCTCAAACAAAGTTATTGTATCGGAGGAATAAGGAGTATTTCCCAATGCATACTTCTGCATTTTTTGCTGGCTATACAAGCAGACTTTACTTGAATCCTGGGGGGTGCTCCCCCCCAAGTTTGCAGAAAAATCTATTTAGCTACAGTGTGGCCCCAATCCGTGGATTTAGATATCCACAGATGGAGGTCAGACTTTGCTATCAGATATAGAGATAAACAGGATTTTTAAGGAAGCCTCTGGATGGAGTGCTGAGGACCGACTTTTACCTAGAAAGTGGGTTCAGCATTTTGGTCTCTTTTCTACCATCGTGTATATACCAAAAACATTCATCATTCATTTTACTCATGGCCACTTACAGGAAAGGCTGCTCTTATCTGTGAAAGGAGAATTAATTTTTAGACAGGTCAAGATTAGAAATTGTATTACATTAGGAGGAATTTAACTTTTCCTGTAAAATGGCACGAGATATAGGGAAGTGCTTCAATGAGAAATTTGAGAACAAAGCTGATTTGTATTCGACATATCAGCACAGCACAGTGGTGCTCAATGAAATAGTACATAAGAACATAAGGAAGGCCATGCTGGATCAGGCCAATGTCCATCAAGTCTAGCAGTCTGTTCACACAGTAGCCAACCAGGTGCCACTAGGAAGCCCACAAGCAAGACGACTACAGCAGCATTGTCCTGCCTGTGTCCAAAGCACCTAATATCATAGGCATGCTCCTCTGATCCTGGAGAGAATAGGTATGCATCATGACCAGTATCCATTTTTACTAGTAATCATGAATAGCCCTCTCCTCCATGAACATGTCCACTCCACTCTTACGGCCTTCCAAGCTGGCAGCCATCACCACATCCTTGGGCAGGGAATTTCACAATTTAACTATGCGTTGTGTGAAGAAATACTTATCAAGTGTTGCTTGGTTTATTTTTATTTTTAATTTCATTGAAGAAATGTATGTCCTGCCATTCTGTTCAGGAGTCCACATGGTCCAAAAAGGAGGACTATTTAGCTCAGGACTGCACAAAGTCTTGAAAGCTGTCTGGCTGGTTCAGTTTCAGAATACCCAAACCGATGTAGTTTAGCTTGTCCCTTGTGAAGAATGAACCCAGTTTCCTTTTCTCACACCGAGTTTCCCCAGTAAAATTAACGCATTTGTCATGCGAATTTTTTGCGTCAATAAATGGCTCACAGATGCTGTATAAATTGTGCAAAGTGGCAGAAAAATAGCAGAAAAACAAAAGAATAACCAATGACACTAATGGAAATGTGTCAGGTTGGAACTGCAGACAGCCTATGACAGGGATCCCCAACATGGTGCATGTGGGTGTCATGGAACCTGCTGATGACTTCCCTGGTGCCTGCCGAGTGTTTTTAGAAAGTGGGAGGGGCCAGGTGGGACTTCTGCCCAGCAAGGCTTCTGATTGGCCATTGGAGATTTGATTGTGCTGATTTTTTAAAGATGTTGCTTTGGCAGCAGCTGCCACCACTGCACAAGGATCTTCACTGGGTGACTAAAGGTAAGCTGTGGCAGTCCTTTTGTGGCTGGTTCCACCTCCTGCAGCCTCCATTTTCGGCTCTCACCTCTTCTTTTGATCTGTGTTTATTTCTCTTTGGATTATTTAGTTCTCTTATGTATTATTGGTATTGTTATTTTTACTGCTTTAATTGTTGTTCTGTTTTCCTATTATCTAATGCTGCTAATTATCCTGATTTTATTGAGATACACATTTTATCTTCTTTGGCAATCCAGCTTTTGTACTCTTTTATTTAATCGCAAGGTGGAGGGGTGAGTGGGTTGAAATATCCAAAGGCATAAAAACTGATGAGAAAACACATCACAAAGTATAAGTAAAATGCTTCCGTATAAAAAAAACCCCAATAATTATTTTTTGTGCCATCAAGTTACAGCTGACTTATGGCCACCCCATAAGGTTTTCAAGTCAAGAGACGTTCAGAGGTACATTGCCATTGTCTGCCTCCACAACACAACCATGGACTTCCTTGGAAGTGTCCCATCCAAATACTAACAAGAGTTGACCTTGTTTAGCTTCTGAGATGAGATGAGATCAGCCTAGCCTGGGGCTATTCAGGTTAGGTCCCACAATATGATAGGGGCTGATAAAGAAACAGAGACAACAACTTTTTTTATAAGCAAGATGAGCTCAAAACACAACTGCCATCAAATGCCCAGGAGAAACACATCTTAACGTGGCACTTAAAAGCAAAGAAAGTTTGACAGCACACACATCTTTCTGGGGGAGATTATTCCATAACTGAGGAAGCTCTGATCACCGGCGGCCGAGCTTCACAAGTAGGATTGCCAACCTGCAGGTACTAGCTGGAGATCTCCTGCTATTACAACTGATCTCCAGCCAATAGAGATCAGTTCACCTGGAGAAAATGGCTGCTTTGGCAATTGGACTCTATGGCATTGAAGTTCCTCCCCTCCCCAAACCCCACCCTCCTCAGGCTCCACCCCCCAAAATCTCCCACCGGTGGCAAAGAGGGACCTGGCAACCCTATTCACAAGGCAGGGGCACCTGGAGACACACCTCAGAAGGTGACCCCAGAGAATGGACAGCATCATTTGTGAGCTGATTGGCTGGATAGCCATCCTCTAACCCCAGGTCCATTATCTGTTTTATAAACCTACTGCCTTTGGTATCTTCAGTTTCCTTTCAAATAATGTTTGCTGTAGATTTATACATGGAATTGGAAAAAAAAAACATAGGGATACCTGACATGGGGCAATGGTAATAAGGAGGAAAAGGCAGAAGATGGAAAGACCTTTATGGCATCTCCGTATGCATAATGCGGCATGCTGACTGAAGGGCAAAGGAAGCCAGAGCTAATAAAGCAACTATTATCTTCTGGACAACATCAAACACTTGAATTACAGGGAACAACAATCTTGAAGGTTGCTTCGCTCCAACATCCTCCAGGTTGGCACCAGCAGCAAATGGAACTGTCATGACATCTCCTATATTATTAGCACGTCCACACCTCCACACCTGTTAGCAATATCTGCTAATCTATTTATAAAAAAATATGCACCTGAACAAAATTCATTTCTAACTCTGCTCAGATGCAACTCATTTATTGTGACTGGTGATTTAAAAGCTGGAAGCCTGACAACGTTTTAAAAAAAAAGTTAAGCCTGAAACCTAACACTTCCAAAGTAATACAAGTTGCAACAAGCACATTAAAAAATAATAATCTAATAAAGTAAAGAAAAATGAGGCGCAAAGCAACAAGTCAGGTTGAAACGTAACTTGCTGTGCTACCCATCTTCGTTGGAATATGATTCTCATGCATCTAATTTTTTTAGTCTATTTCTTTTGCTTATACCGCACCTTTCTCCCCAATGGGGACCCAAGGTGGCTTATATATTCTCCTCTCCTCCAATTTTATCCTCACAGCAACAGCCCTGTGAGGTAGATTAGGCTGAGAATGTGTGACTGACCCACGGTCACCTAGCAAGCTTCCATGGCAAAGTGGGGATTCAACCCTGGTTCTCCCAAGATCCTCTGACACTCTAACCACTACACCACACTGGCTCTCATTTAATGCGGCCATTCACATGCAAGACATCTCCCAATTCTAAGTTCTTCATAGTATTCCCGTGTTTCTATTCTTTGTTTCCCAGTCTTGATTATACACAATGGTATTCAATGCACAGAACTTTGATGTGTGTGTTGGCAGTTTTTGATTGTTTTGTTGTTAACGTCTATTGCTTTACAAAAAGCTTTGTGTGTGGTTTTTACACACAGGTTGCAACATGTTTGTTCCTGCAAAGCTTGCAGGATTTTATTAGGATTGAGTTTGTCACCTTTCCACTATAGTGGAGCAGATATACTTTCAAAGATCGTCAGATCACACCCCCAAAAAATCCACCCCTTGTTCTGTTCTTAGTATACAATACCTTTTAATGTCCTAGTCTTCATCTTTGGCAGATGTCAGAAAGTAATCCATTTTAAAAAAAAATCACCCAGGGAACAGGAAAACATCTCCTCCAGACACTGGATACTCAGCTGATTCCCACCTGAATCTCAAGATCATCACAATACTTGGGCAGGGCTAGATGCCCATCCAAACTGCCAAGTACATCCTGTTGTTTTTCTTTTTACAAAACAATGAAGACATCAATCTGAAGTCTGTCATGCAGATGACACCTAACTCTGTTCCTTTAAAGAAACTGCTAAAAGCAAGCGTGGTATAGTGGTTAAGAGTGGCGGACTATTATCTTAGGTGCTATTATCTTAAGTGCCTATTATCTTAGGTGCTGTGGAACACAGGCAGGATGGTGCTGCTGCAGTCGTCTTGTTTGGGGGTTCCTAGAGGCACCTGGTTGGCCACGGTGTGAACAGACTGCTGCACTTGATGGCCCTTGGTCTGATCCAGCAGGGCTTTTCTTACGTTCTTATGACTCTAATCTGCAGAACCGGGTTCGATTCCCCACTCCTCCACATGAAGCCTGCTGGGTGACCTTGGGCCAGTCAGTTCTCTCAGAACTCTCTCAGCCCCACCGACCTCACAAGATGCCTGTTGAGGGGAAGGGGAGGGGTGGGATTGTAAGCCGCTTTGAGACTTCCTAAGGTAGAGGAACGTGCAGTATAAAACCTACGCTTGTTATTATTATTTCGGTGTTGGAACTAGGGATACTAACAGGTAGCACTACAAGAGCTGAATGTCCAATGAACTGTTCATCTGCCTCTGAACAGCTCAAATGTGTCCAGTTGTGGGGAAAAGAAAACACCCACTTTGACTACTGAAGGCAACCAAACTGCCTGGATTGGAATGGAGATAAATTCACAAGCAGAGGGGACAAGGAGCCACTGATGCTTGAAAAGCAGATCACTTTCATATCCCAACCCATGCCATTTTGCCCATTGGTCAAGCAGATTATGTTTGCAGACTGCACAGTTACAAAACCAGCCACAAACTGCAAAGAAAAAATAAGTGGTTAAGAATGGTAGTTTGGAGTGGTGGACTCTGATCTGGAGAACTGGGTTTGATTCCTCACTCTTCCCCATGAGCGGAAACAGGTTGGTTTCCCCATCCCTGCACATGAAGTCACAGCTCTTAGAGCTCTCTCAGCTCCACCAACCTCACAGGGTGTCTGTTGTGGGAAGGGAAGGTGATTGTAAGCTGGTTTGATTCTTCCTTAAGTGGTAGAGAAAGTCGGCTTATAAAAACCAACTCCTTCTTCTTCTTCTTCTTCTTCTTCTTCTTCTTCTTCTTCTTCTTCTTCTTCTTCTTCTTCTTCTTCTTCTTCTGCTCAGCAAAATGTTCATGTCGATCAGCAAAATCCAGGGGGTCAGGCAAGGAGGCTCAACTTGTGTATATATGAGGTGTTCAATCAAGCTAAATTGGGCAAATGATCACAATTGTGTTGAAACATCCCTGGCTGAAACAGCAGAGAAAATCAAAACCCTACCCATCTTTCTGTAGTCTTTAAAGCAATAATAAGACAATGGGCTTCTGAAATCAGCTGTCTGCTTTGTGGGATTTTCTCTTTACTTTGGGGAGCGGCAGCCTTCCGGAGAGTTCCCAGTAAAGGCCAAATAGTGTTACATTCAGATCTGCAATGGGGGGGAAAAGAATCAACAGCATTCTAAACGAAGATAAATGTCATCTGAAGGATTTATGTGAAGTGCTTTTCAAACTGGTGAAACTCAGACTCTCAGGAGACGGTTAGATTCTGAAATATTACCACTCCTCTAAAAATAAATATTTAGCCTCAATGAACGGTCAAACCTTCAGAACAAATATACAAGGGGAAGTGATAGCAGAATATGAAGCGTGGTGCGTGATGTGCTTGCTATATGCTGGGTGGGTTCCATTGTGTTCCTTACTATGCCAGAATTTGCCTCTGCACTGCATTCCTCTCCTTTTGGTGCAACTTTTCCAAAATTTAATTCAGAATTGAGTTGCCCTTTCAGTTCCTTCCTTTATGTGTGTACTCCTCTGTGTTGACCACATCAAAGAGTCTTGACGCTGTTCAAGTAAGGTGAGTCAGCATTCCTGGACATTGGGGGTGCTACATTGCTCTAGATGTGTGTGTTATGTTCTTAATGGAGGGGATGCTTCTCTTTCTCTAATCTGGGAGCTTCTATCTGTTGCCTCCTTCTCTTCCTCTTGTGCCCTTTGTGTTCTCTCTCTCTCTCGTGGACCTGCAAGAGGCAGGATACTTCTACAGGTCTCTCCCATAGAAGCCATGCTATCTTACTTGCACACACATGATGCCAGATTAGCTGGTCATTTGTGATAGGGAACAGTATTTTTTAGGTTAGGCTTCTCTCTCTCCTTTTGATTGCAACATGGATACATTACTTTTTACATTTATTGTTATGGCCATTGGCCAGCATAGAATAACAGAGCAGTAGCAACATGGATATGAACTGAATCTACATCAATAAATTTAAGTTTTGCCTTTTTGCAATATACTTGCTTGGAATTTATTTACTGTTTGTGATACCACACTTCTGTGCACAACTTTGCTATATTACTAATATATATCCCCAAAAGATGCAAGGGGTAAAAAGGTAAAGGTGAAAGCACCGGGTCATTACTGACCCATCGGATGACATCTCATCCCAACGTTTATTAGGCAGACTGTGTTTACAGGGTGGTTTGCCATTGCCTTCCCCAGTTATCTACACTTTACCCCCAGCAAACTGGGCACTTATTTTACCGACCTCAGATGGATAGAAGGCTGAGTCGCCTTGAGCCGGTTACCTAAAACTGACTTCTGTCGGGATTGAACTCAGGTTGTGAACAGAGCTTTTGACTGCAGTACTGCAGCTTACCACTCTGCACCACGGGTCTCCTGTAGATGCAAGTGGGTGAGATATCATATCAAGTTTCCGTTTTCTGTACTGCTCCATCGATATGCATGTGTGTGCAGCCCACTTTGAGAGGAAAGAAAACATTCATACGAATGAACTGATGGAACAAAAAGCTGCTGCAAACTACACATGCCCAATGCAGTGTACCCAGGCCAACATCTGGAAATTTAAAAATATCTGGATTGGAGGAAGCAACCATGACTGCACTCCGCCATTGATTGCAACTCAGGAGTCAGTATGGCCTAGCATCTGGAATGTCAGACTGGGGACTTCTAGGACTGGGGAGATTGGAGATCAGCTACCAAATTCATTGGGTTCACCAGCCACTGTCTCTCTGCATTGTTTCCTCACAGGGTTTGTTGTGAAGACTGATTTATTATTACAACATAAGAACATAAGAAAAGCCATGCTGGATCAGACCAAGGCCCACCAAGTCCAGCAGTCTGTTCACACAGTGGCCAACCAGGTGCCTTAGGGTTGCCTACCTCCAGGTAATAGCAGAAGATCTCCTGCTATTACAACTGATCTCCAGCCAATAGAAATCAGTTCATCTGGAGAAAATGGCTGCTTTGGCAATTGGACTCTATGGCATTGAAGTCCCTCCCCTCCCCACACCCCGCCCTCCTCAGGCTCTGCCCCAAAAACCTCCCGCCGATGGCAAAGAGGGACCTGGCAACCCTACAGGTGCCTCTAGGAAGCCCACAAACAAGACAACTGCAGCAGCATCCTTCCTGTGTTCCACAGCACCTAATATAATAGGCATGCTCATATAACATAACAAAAACCATGCTGGATCAGACCAATGTCCATCAAGTCCAGCAGTCTGTTCACACAGTGGCCAGCCAGGTGCTTCTAGAAAGCCTACAATGAAGACAACTTCAGCAGCATTATCCTGCCTGTGTTCCAAAGCACCTAATATAATAGGCATGCTCCTCTGATACCGGAGAGAATAAGTATGCATCATGACTAGTATCCATTTTTAGTAATAGCCACGAACATGTCCACTCCCCTCATAAAGCCTTCCAAATTGGCAGCCATCACCACATCCTGGGGCAGGGAGTTCCACAATTTACATTTTTATCCCACCATGTGTAACCCTGTTGACACAAATCCCTACTAGAGGATAAGGGGGGGGTTCTGATTTCAATAAATTGACAGCACTACTTGTGGACAACTGTGAAGTTGCTTACAATAAAATAAAACATTTAATACAACAGCACAACATATAACTTCAAGTAACCAAACAATTACAAACACAAACACAATACACAAAATCTTCAGTGCCTTTCAGGAAGGACACGCTGTACATTGGTAAATAACATCAAGTGCAATAACAAGGAAGGAAAAGTCCACAACTTAAAGTTTAACTGCAGGGTTGTTGCTTCACGAATGCTGCTGCAGATGTTGAAGGCCTTCTTCTCTCTTCCCAGTCTGTAAAGGGAAATAATTAGTCCCCTCAGTTTAACTCTGGCTTCCCTATTCCTAGCCAGCCCAACCGACTGAGGGGTGTGTCTAAACTATCCCTTAAAATCATTTTATTAACATAACTCTTTCAGGGAAAATTCTAGTGTGCCCCTTTCTTTCTAACAGGACCCACACATACCTGTAAAGGGAAATAATTAGTCCCCTCAGTTTAACTCTGGCTTCCCTATTCCTAGCCAGCCCAACCGACTGAGGGGTGTGGCAGTTGCAGTCAGTAACCTACCTAACTGCCCATGCTCAGTGAGCCCCCCTGGGTCCTAAAGCCCATAATATTGGCAGGGTTACATTCTCCCCTACTAAACCGATGTCGTCCCCGACATCCTTCTGTGCGGTGGGGCTAATTTGTGTACACCACATACATAATCATTAAATCTTGTAGGAATCTGTCTCTGCCGTTGCGGTCTGCGAGGCAAGTTTTCAGATTCAACTTCCAGAACTGATGTGCCCGTACTTGATGTTTCAACACGTCTATCCTCCATTTCAATCCCTGGAAATTCAACGGACACATCAACTAGCTCATCCCCTTGAGTATACGGTACTGTATCATTGGAATCCAGCAACACTGTACTTTCTGCATTTGGCTGCCAATTATCTGGTGAAAAGCTGGAATCTTTTGGTTCAAACTCTATTGCTTCAGGATTCAGTTCAACAACTGGCAGGTCATGATCAGAGTGAGCAACTAGCTGAACTTCTTCCCCCTCCATAGCTGAAATGAACCCACATGGCCGCAACAGATCACGATGCAATGTCCTTTGAGGACCATCACCATCTTCAGGTCTAACTACATAAACTGGGAGGTCTTGTAGCTGTTGAATGATGACATATATTTCCTTTTCCCATCTGTCAGCTAATTTATGTTTTCCTCTTAAATTGAGATTGCGAACCAGCACTCTGTCACCTTCTGAGATATGCGAAATTTTGACTTTTGCATCCCACCTCCTCTTATTAGCTTCCTGGTTCTTTTCAGATTCTCTTCTAGCCAACTCATATGCATGCTTCAGCCTTTTTTTTAGGTCCTTCACATACTGTTGGTGAGTTACTTTAGATTTCCCTTGCAGCTTAATACCAAAGCATAAATCAATTGGTAACAAGGGCTGTCTACCAAACATTAAAAAATAGGGAGACTCTCCAGTTCTATCATTTCGGGTACAGTTATATGCATGAACCAGTGGTTTAACATATTTCCTCCACTTAGCCTTTTCAAAATCTTCTAAAGTTCCCAACATACTTATTAAAGTTCTATTAAATCTTTCCACAGGGTTTCCTCGTGGATGGTAAGGGGTAGTTCTTGATTTCACACCAACGATATTGCAAAGTTCAGATATTAATTCAGATTCGAAGTTTGCACCTTGATCACTGTGGATCCTCTTTGGAAAACCATAGTGGCAAAGAAAGTTTTCCCACAAAGTAACAGCCACAGTCTTGGCTGTTTGATCTTTTGTTGGATAGGCTTGTGCATACCCTGTAAAACAATCAGTTAGCACCAAAATATTCCGTGTATCTCTGTCATCAGGCTCCAACATCAAAAAGTCTATACATAGAAGTTCCATTGGAGCATAAACCTTTATATTCACCGAAGGTGCTGCTTTCTCTACTGGAGCTTTCTTTCTGATGCACCTTTCACAGGTCCTGCACTTGCGGTCAACATCAGCTGCCATTTTAGGCCAATAGAACCGGTCTCTGGCTAAGTCCAATGTTCTTTCCATGCCCATGTGTCCTACTTCATCATGGATACCTCGTAATGCTCGACTTCTGTGAGAACGTGGAAGGATTAACTGATCAATGAAATCCTCTTTCCTTTTTACTCTTCGATAAAGCACCCCTTCATGCAGATGAAGTCGTTTCCACTCTCTCAACAACAACTGGACTTCATAATGTTCCTGTTTCTCTTCTCCCCTACTAGGCCTGTTACCTTCCTCTATTATTTGGATAACTCGGGCAACAAACTTGTCTTTCCTCTGTATCTCTCGCCAGTCTTCAGAGCAAAGTCCAGGGATACTTGATGTCCCAGGCCATAACCCTGGGTATTCATACTCATCTGGCACGGCTCCATCATCACAGGACAACAGTTCAATCATTGGAAAAGTATCTTCAGTAGAATCCTCTTCATTTGTCTGTGCCATGACATGAACAGAATGTTTTTGCCACACAGCCGTACAACTAGCCACAGATATTTCTTCCAAATCCTCAGTGTCAGGTTTAGCTCTTGCTAATAGTTCTGAGACACGCTCTTGTAATTTTAATGCACTATCATCTTCCATTTCAGGGTCATGTGGTCTGCGGGATAACCCATCTGCATCCGCATTCATTCTCCCCGCTTTATAAGTAATGGTAAAATTATAATTAGACAATGCTGCCAACCACCGATGAGAAGTAGCATCCAACTTTGCTGAAGTGAGAACATAAGTCAAGGGATTATCGTCAGTTGTAACTTTAAATTTTGCTCCATACAAATAGTCATGGAATTTTTCTGATATGGCCCATTTAAGAGCAAGAAACTCTAATTTATGGACTGGGTAATTTCTTTCACTTGCACTTAATCCACGGCTGGCATATGCAATCACCCTGAGTTCTCCTTCTTGTTCTTGGTATAAGGCTGCTCCTAATCCATTCAAGCTGGCATCTGTATGTAATATATATGAGAGTTTCCAGTTAGCAAAACCCAAGACAGGTGCAGATGTCAACAAATTTTTTATGGCATCAAAAGCTTCTTGACACTTCCCGCTCCACTCTTCTTCTAATTTCTGAGAATGCTTACCAGGACCACTTCTGTTTCCTTTTCTACTTGGTGTCCTGCCTGCCAGAAGTGAAGTCAAGGGCTTAGTGATAGTTGAATACTTCTTTACAAATCTCCTATAATATCCCGCAAACCCCAGGAAGGTTCTCAGTTCTTTTACAGTCTTTGGCCTTGGCCAGTCCTTTAAAGCAGACAATTTATCTGGATCAGGTTGTATACCTTCCTGTGAGATGACATGCCCCAAGTATTTCACTGATGTTTGGAAGAATTTACATTTGGAAACTGATAACTTTAATCCATGTTCTGTCAGCCGTTGTAGAACCTTCATCAACCTGGCTTCATGTTCTTCTAGGGTTGCAGAAAATATTATTAGATCATCCAGGAATGCAATTACTTCAGTGAGGTTGATGTCTTTCATGACACGTTCCATCATCCTTTGAAATGTTGCCGGAGCATTTGTTAGCCCTTGTGGCATCATACGGAACTGCCAATTTCCCATTGGTGTAGTAAATGCTGTTTTGGGTTTATCTTCTTTCTCCATTTCAATCTGGTAATATCCACTCTTCAAATCCAAGACAGTGAACCACTTTGATCCAGAAAGCAAAGCAAAAGTTTCTTCAATCCTTGGCAATGGATAGGCATCCTTTCTTGTTATGCTATTAAGACGTCTGTAATCCACCACCATCCTCAATGCACCAGTCTTTTTCCTAACTAAAACTACAGGAGAAGCATAAGGACTATCTGATTCTTCTATAATACCACTTGCCAGCAATTCATAAAGGTGATTTCTTAAGTCTTCAAAATCTGCTGGTGAGACAGGTCTTGTCCTCTCTTTGAAGGGCATATTATCTGAAAGATGAATAGCATGCTTCACTCCTTTAACATGGCCCACATCTAAGTCGTGCCTGGAAAAAACTGCTCCAGCTTCTTGAAGAATCATTTTCTCAAGGTACTGTTTGTAGTCCGGATTTATAGGTGACTCTCCAAAATCCAATGACAAAGGAGTGGTATTGGCTTCATTCAAAACAGGCATAGGCTTCACCCAATCTACAATTTCTCCTTTTGCAACAACACATTTGGGGGGTACTGTAATCTCACGAGAACTTACATTCTGCAGCTGTACTGTTATCCTATTGCAAGACACAGAAGCTGTGGTAGCAAATTGAGTCTTTAGCACCAACCCTCCTGGAAAGCATTTATTTTCTGCATCTTCTAGTAGCATTTCAATTTGTCCCTCTCCTGAGATTTTCCTTACATTTCCAGTAATTTCCTTTACTTCACCTGGGGGTATTGTTACTGACTGGTTTGCTGCAGTTCTTATTATTCTTTTTGGGGTCTCCTTCTGCAAAAGATTTTTCATTTTGCACACTGCATATACTTTTGCCCATACCCTATCAATCCTGAGCTTCTTCAGAAAATGTGGCCCAGCCATTTGTTCACAGTCATTTTTAAATTTACACAATATATTGGTACCCACAATAACTGGCACTTCTGCAGGAGGATTTTGATCAGGGCACACTAAAGCAAATACCACCTGACCCTTTTCAGTGCCACAATTTTGTTTGGGAAAATGAACAGAAACAACAACATATCCCAAATAAGGAACCTCTTGACCACCTGCTCCTATAATCTGAAGTGCTTCTTTAATTGGATGCAATTCTATATGTGACAACTGTTCTTCATAAAACCTTGCAGTTATGCAGGTCACTTGGGAACCTGTGTCTAGTAAACACTTACACGGTACTCCATCTATAAACATCTGAGTATGGCATGGCTCTCCCACTAATTCATTTGATGGTTTGTTCATCTTCTTATCTTTATATGTGGCTCCGTGGAGCTTAGCATCAACTTTACAATTCTCAGCAACTTTTAAAGATTTTGAAACACGACTCTGCCTAGAAATTAATTTCTCTTGCACTAAATCAGCATTGCGTACTTCTCTGCACTCAGTCCTAGAGTGACCTTCCATTCCACAGTTATAACAGAAAAACCAAGGTTTACTAAACCCAGACTTATCTTGTGTTGGACTTTTAAAGACCTTTTGTTTTGCTCCATCCATCTGCTTCTGAATAACAGGCCGGTTCACCAGTTTGGAAACAGCCCCTTCAAGATGTTCTAGTCTGTCTTCCATTTTCCTTGGCTCTATGGCTATAGTACTGGTAGGGCTTTCTGAGTCCATAATATGACATGAACTGCTAGATTTATAAAGTGGTCTCCCTAACTGCTTACATCTCCTTTGCTTTTTCATTTCCTTTTCTTCTTCATATAATCTCACCTGGTATAGTAGTTGTGGATAAGATCTTTTAGAAATGTTGGTAATATCCAAATAATCCCTAAGATGGAGTTGCATAATCAGGTACTCATCCCAGCATCCACGAATGAATTGATTTATTAGCTGCACTTCCTGATTTTCTAGCACATTGGCCTTCTTTTCAAGAACCTTCCTCCAGCAACTATTTAATCTTTTCAAATACTCTGAGGGTTTTTCTTCAGAATTTTGAAAGGTTTCCAGAAATTGGGCATAGAGTTCATCACTACTTGTAACTGAGATATATATAGTTTCCAGTTGTGCCAGGCATTCTTCAGCTGTGGAATTCCACCCTGCATTTAAGGCTTCATTCAAGGCTGGAGGAGACAAACTTTCAATTATTTTCCTCTTTTTCCCTTTTGGAGATATCTCTGGATCATCAAGTAGCTGTTGTACCTGCAGCCTCCAAGTATCAAAATCTACTTCACCAGGGGGTCTTAACGAAAGACCAGAAAAGCATTTAAGTTTAAAGGGTGGGTGATAATAAGCAGCAGTACCCTCATTAGTCTTTACTACATGCTCCACTACTACTTGATGAACCCCTTCAGGAATAGTGAAGATGGGTGTAGATTGTGCTTGATGAGCTGGAGTGGTAAATGAATTCTCCCTTGAAAACTGAGTAAGTAAAGTACTAGCTATTGGTTCAGTGGCCAGATTCCCTTCAGGTGATACAGTGTCATTAAAAGGTATTTTTCCTAAGCTGATAGGAAACACGTTCCATTTGCCATTTAATTTAAACTGTTTACATTCAGACCTTATCATTTTAGCTGCACACTTTTTACTGTATTCACACAATGCAATACCTAGTCTTGCACCCTGAATTCTTTTAAATTTGCTTACAGCACCATATTCATTCAAAGCATCCATTAACTCTCCATCAGTAACTTCAGGGTGAATCTCACTCAGCCTAACTGAGTATTCTGGATCAAACAGATCCATTGCCATCACAGAAATATATTTATACAAAATTTTAAAGCAACTTCACTAATTTTATACTTGCAATATCAGTATGCCACAAGATGGCGCTGTCCCTGTTCGGGCGCCATTTTTTTCCCCTTTTGTGTAACCCTGTTGACACAAATCCCTACTAGAGGATAAGGGGGGGGTTCTGATTTCAATAAATTGACAGCACTACTTGTGGACAACTGTGAAGTTGCTTACAATAAAATAAAACATTTAATACAACAGCACAACATATAACTTCAAGTAACCAAACAATTACAAACACAAACACAATACACAAAATCTTCAGTGCCTTTCAGGAAGGACACGCTGTACATTGGTAAATAACATCAAGTGCAATAACAAGGAAGGAAAAGTCCACAACTTAAAGTTTAACTGCAGGGTTGTTGCTTCACGAATGCTGCTGCAGATGTTGAAGGCCTTCTTCTCTCTTCCCAGTCTGTAAAGGGAAATAATTAGTCCCCTCAGTTTAACTCTGGCTTCCCTATTCCTAGCCAGCCCAACCGACTGAGGGGTGTGGCAGTTGCAGTCAGTAACCTACCTAACTGCCCATGCTCAGTGAGCCCCCCTGGGTCCTAAAGCCCATAATATTGGCAGGGTTACACATGCATACAAGGATGATCAAAATGGAGGTACCATGGCTTGGATCCTAAACTGCCTTCCTGCTCACTGTAGGCCTGTCTGCTCATGGGAGAGGGGGAGGGAAATTACTGCTGCTTTTGCCCTTTCGCTGTGCCCCCCCCTTTGACCCTTTTTATGTTTCTCTGGGTACCCTGACCCACAGGAGAACAATTTGAGAGGGCACAGAGGATGGCAACAGAAATGTTACAATTTATGCAGTGCTAGCACAGCTGCGCTGCGCAGGATCCAGACCCCTGTGTCCAACTGGCGCTCCTAGGGGAAAGGGCAGGGAAATGAATGTACAGACAGAAATTTGTCTATCGTACAGTTGGTCAGCTGTGCTGGTTGGGGACGCAGTGATTATAACTAGCTTCCCTTTAGGACGCTTCTTGTAACGATCCTACAAGGAAATGAAAGTAGGGGAAAGTTTTTAAAAAGCAAGGATTAGTTTAGACTAGCCCTACAGCTGCATTAAATCCAAGAGGGCTTTTTAAAGGGGGGTGGGGGAGAAATAAGAGGTAATGCTTCTTTATGTAGCCTGTATTTTTTTTGGGGGGGGGGGAGTAATATTCTGAGTGATTACAGTTCTGGATAGCAATCCATAATATCCCCCCCAGGAATACTTATTCTTATTGTTTTCTACTGTTCATTCCAGTCTCTTATGACCACTCAATTTGAAAGCGATACAGTCTAATGTGGCAGCTGAGGAAAAGGAATTGCTTCATCTGGCCTTGCTGCTTTTTATTCAACACCCAGAACAATCTACATGGAATCCTCTAAGCTGCTTTGGATGTGGGAAGGGGGAGGGGGGAGAAACCCACATATATGGTTACATAAATCTTTGTAATCTTGAGGGAAGAGTTTACCAGCATTAGGATTATGTCTAGCGCATTACAGTGCAATCTTTAATCGGGTGAAATCTGCCCTCCGTGTTCCAAGCCGTTTGATGCTGGGAGATCCCGTTTTGGAAATGGGGCACAGCTGGCCGTTGAGATAGAAAGGAAGGCAGGAAATGTGCAGAAGCCATTGGGGAAACCGATAAAGAACTGATCTGACACCGAGCCTCACATTTCACTAGGGAGATATTGATGATCAAATCCTGGAGGGTTTTTATGAGGCAACAGAATGAAATAGTAAACCAGGATCTAGGGATGAACAAACGCCCCCCCTAGTTTGTTTCTTTTTAATAACCATTTCTATCTCGTCAACAGTTTTGGCTTTCTGCTTTTTGCTGCTGGTGCCGCAGATTGGTTTGTATTGCAAATGGAGCCAGTGGAGAGACACTGTCCTTCAGTGTTACTCCTCTGAAGATGCCTGCCACAGCTGCTGGCGAAACGTCAGGAAAGAAAATACCAAGACCACGGTCACACAGCCCAGATAGCCTACAAGAACCCATGAAAGCAGCGCTGTTCTTATATGCAACTTACACGGCCTTTGTGCATTCAACATATGTTATTTGTATGCATAATATACAACGTGGAGTCTTTGATGCATAGATATTGTTGAGAAATAAACATATTTTAAGAGAGGATACTCAGCTTGAGGAAACAGGGAATGGTACAGAAATGAAAGGACTGCAGGTTTCGTTGCAGGGAGAACTGAAATCAAAATGAGGATTTGTGGGTCAAAGTGGCGGGGATGAGAAACTGGAATTCATCCCCAGAAGAGGCATCTTTGTTGGTGAAGCTAAGAAAGCAGAGTTCCTTGGTATTAAAGGGCTCATTTACTTAATCAGTGCTTAAAAGTTCTTATTGGAGGCTGGTATTCCAAAGCAAGGATTTTGTAACATTAAAGTTGCAAGTGCATTTACATGTCCATACAAGCCTGCATGTGTTTCCCGATCCCTGCATCCCTGGAATGACAATTAAAGGAACAGCATTTGAGTAAATGGAGGACCACAACTGTATTATTTGTCTGAGCTGAAACACACTTAAGCAGCATCCAGAAATTTCCCATGTTTCAATGTAGGCATCCTTTCTAAGGCCAGGACAGCTTGAAAATTAGGGTTACCAAATTCCAGATGGGGCCTGGTATTTTCCTGGAATTACAACTGATCTCCAGACTACAAAGATTGTAACCCTAGGGTTGCCAGCTCTGGATTGGGAAATACCTGGAGATTTGGGGGTTGGAGCCTGTGGAGGGCGGGGTTTGGGGCAGGAAGGGAATTCAGTGGCATAGGGTCCACCTTCCAAAGTGGCCATTTTCTCCAGGTGAACTGATCTTTTTTGCCTGGAGATCAGTTGTAACAGTGGGAGATCTCCAGCCACCATCCGGAGGTTGGCAACCCTATCCGTTCCTCTGGGGAAAAAAGGGCAGCTTCAGCATGCAGAGTCTATGGTTTACCATAAAATCTAGGAGAAATGAAGTTCCTAGAGTGACAGCTCATTCCTGGCAAGCTCCTTCTCCCCAAAGTCCACCCTCCCTAGGCACCACTCCCAAATCTCCAGAATGCTCACTTTGTTTGAGCAACTCCAATCCAGAAGGTCTCTAATGTCACTATTCCAAATCCTTAATCACTTGCACCCTTACAGGTACACAGAGGAGATGCCCAATTGGCATCATCAGCCAGCCTGGGTATCCATAAGATGTTCAGTGCACTAAAGAAGTAGCTCACCACACAGGTCTTTGCAAGCTTTTAGGCATGCCTTCCTTCATCGTGTGGCTATCTCAGGGTCGTCATCAATTATTCCATATACTGCTTTCCCCTCTAACCAGCACTGAACATGCCCATTGTGGACCATGGAAAAGGAGGGAATCAGGTGCTCTGTTGGATGGGATGACTACAGTAGGCAAACCAGACTCCTTCCATTCTGAACCAGAGAGACCAAAAACTCCTACTTGGCTCATCTCAGCATCTAGTTAGACTGATGCTGCAAACCTTGCTGGATTGCTTAATTGCTGGATGCAGCCAATAGGGCAATGTGGCAGTAGAGAAGGCATCCTACTAAGTTTTGCCCTATTTGGATACATGAATACATGAAGCTGCCTTATACTGAATCAGACCCTTGGCCCATCAGAGTCAATATTACCTACTGAGACTGGCAGTGGCTCTCCAGGGTCTCAGGTAGAGGTCTTTCACATCACCTACTTGCCTAGTCCCTTTAACTGGAGATGCTGGGGATTGAACCTGGGACCTTCTGCATGCTAAGCGGATGTTCTACCACTGAACAAAAGAATAAGTGGTTAGGCTGCCAGTCTTCCAGACTGGTGGGAGTCTGAAGGCCAGTAGTCCTCTTCCTCCATTACTGCTCAGTGGGCCAGTGCGGGGGATGGGGCAATCACCAGTGACAGCACTATGATGATGTGACCCAGCATGACTCTGAATTGACATCATCACATAGAGGTGACACTCAAGCATTTGCCCTGAACTCACAACATTTGCTATCAAACCAGCCACTGTTAACTATTTTCCCCGAATTATTCTGAACTTCTGGTTGTGTTGTTAGGGCCTCAAGAAGTTGTGCCATCAAATTATCATACAATTTTATTGTCTCTGTTGCTTTTTCTGAATTCTTTGACCTGGACCTAAATTCTAATAGGATACCGGGATTTAGGAGGTGAGCAACCCTTTTTCCTGCGCTTGGCATCCAGTGGACTCTAGGCAAACTATTAAATCCCAACTTCAAGGTCTGCCTGGATGGCCTTAAAAAGAATGGGAATCTAATGGTCAAAGTCAGAGGAAGATGGTCACTCTCTGAGCGTACTCCTACAGCAAATGCATCAACTTGATCATTTAAGGTCGTGGAGAGCCGAAAATAATCTACTACACTACTACCCCTCCTAGAGACAAAGGTATATTCCCCTGTATAATTATAAGGAGGTGAGCCATTCAGAATCATCTTATCAATTTGCCCTGAACTCTATGGTTAAACCACAGAGTTGAGGGCAAATAGTAATGCATTGCCCCTATTTGATGATGTTACTTTTGAGTTGCACTGGAAATGGTGTTGCCAGGGAGCCTCCCAGCATGTTGACAGGTCTCCTGCTGGTTGCCAGCATTGGACTGGCAACTCCAGGAAATGGTATGCCAGGATCAAGTCAAACTTGCCAGTTTTACGCCGAGTTGTGTAGATGTTTGTGATGTGCACATGTGGTTAGTTATATGATATGTGCAGTGGTGGAAGTGTTTATTTTTAAGATCCAAGAAGACCAAGGATTTGAGTAATCTCTTCAATACAAAACATAAAGGCTTTCTATCTGTAGAGTGCAATCCTGAAAGGGGGGGTAGATCTGCGGTGGCTGGGAGTGGCAGAGCTGCACCACCTCCTCAGAGGCTTCCTGGCTACTGCAGAGCCTTAAAAAGCATTTTTTTAAAATAACAAAAAAGGGGGAAATTCCCCATTGAAAACGGTGAGGCTGCATCACCGAAAAAGGTGGCGCAGCTCCACCACCGCTCAAGGGGGGAGTTCCCCAATAGGGAAAAGGGGAAAGGGGAAAGCCCATATCTCGGGACCCCCTGACCCATTGTTCACAAAACTTGGGGGGTATCTTAAGAACACTGGTCTGAAACTCCGCTCAAAGTTTGAGATCTGCACCCCCAAAAAAGCGCCCCCTGCAGCCATGGAAAGAGAAAAGGGGTGAGGCGATATTTCTGCCCCCACTGAACCCATCTTTACAAAACTTGGGTAGTATCTTAAGAATAAGTGTCTGAAGCTATGCTAAATGTTTGGGGGCTATATCCCCAAAAATCGCCCCCTGCAGCCACATAAATGGAAAAGGGGGGAGGGAAAAGGGGGAGAGTCCATATCTCGAGACCCCCTGACCCAATGTTTACAAAACTTGGGGGGTATCTTAAGAACACTGGTCTGAAACTCCGCTCAAAGTTTGGGGTCTGTACCCCCAAAAATGCACCCCTGCAGCCATGGAAAGAAAAAGGGGGAGCCCATATCTCGGGACCCCCTGACCCAATGTTTACAAAACTTGGGGGGTATCTTAAGAAGCTTCATCTGAAGCTCCAGTGAAAGTTTTGTGTCTGTACCCCAAAAAATACCCCCCCTGCAGCCACAGAAAGGAGTGAATGTGCACAAGCACCCCCCCACACACACGAGGATTTCGCTCTCTCTCTCTCTCTCTCTCCCAGCACATCAGCTGATTCCTCCAGTACTCAATCCTGACTGATTGGCCAGAAGAAGACCCAGCTTGGCCACCGATTGGCCGGGGGAGGAGAATGCTGCTTACTGACGGTTATGCTGCTTACTGACGGCTGAATTTGCCGAATTTATTCGCGAACTCCCGAACTCACTGAATTCGGCCCCCCAGGTTGCCCGCCAGTTTTGAGTTTGGTTCCTCCCAAACTAAAAACCACCGAATCAGGGGAAATTCGGCTGATTTTCAGTTCGGGCCGAACCGAATCAACAGCCCTAGTAAAGAAAACAGGGGCCAGCATCACATTTTTATGATGTTAATGATGTGAATAAGTCCATCCAAATGAAGGGTTTTCTCTCTCTCTCTAAAAATGAGATTGCTAACTGTGTTATATTACTCCTGACCTAATATAATGTTTTAATTTGGTGCTGAAGGACTCATCAATCCAAAGCGTTACTTAGGAAACATGCTGTTTAAAGCTTAGAAACATGCCTATAAATCATCTTAAGCCACAAATCTCATAAACAATTCCTTGAGTTTGCAATACACAGAGGCAATCTAAAGGTAAGGAAACTCGATGCAAATACACACCAAGGCCCAATGTGATGTTTGGCTTCTTTCAGACACAGGCAGCTACAGGCTTCTTGGAAATGACAGCTCAGAAGTCAATGCAGTGCCAGCTAATGAATGGGAAGGATTTAAATATATGCTTTCCTATGGAGAACTCCCCATGAATGCCAGGTCAGCAGTCCTTAGATGCCTGACTTTGCCTGACATCAGAAGAACTTTTGCATGGTAAGAGGGGAGGAAAAAACCTTTTAATTTGCCCCATTTTCATTTTCTGAACTTTAGGAAAGGATGCTAACTAACTCCCAAGGTGTCTCCTATCGAAAGGGAGAGCTGCAAAAAGAACTTTGAACAACTTATTTCTGAACTTAAGAATGTTCAATTAATGCTAACTCCCCAAAAAAGTTCCTGTGATGAACTTCCAGTCCCCAGTCCTGCAAAAAGTATTTTTTTCTAAGTGACATGCCACTCCCCCTTTCCTGTTCCTGTTCCCAAACAGAATCCGCATGCTGCTGATCAGATTTTTAAAGAATCCAAAAAGGAAGACGCCTTTTGGAGCTTGGTTCCTTTACAAAGAGCAGTGATAGCTGGAAGCATCATTCCTTGACAAGTAAAATTGCTATGCCCTTCCCCCCAAAGAGCTTTTCTTTTGTCTGGACCTGGATCGCCCAGGTGAGCCCGATTTTGTCAGATCTCAGAAGGTAAGAAGGATAGGCCCTGGTTAGCAGTTGGATAGGAGACCACCAAGGACGTTTCAGGCTTACTGCACAGAGGCAGACAATGGCAAACCACCTCTGAACGTCCATTGCCTTAAAAACCCTATTGGGTTGCCATAATCATAGAATCATAAGAGTTGGATTGGACCACCAGGGTCATCTAGTCCAACCCCCTGCACAATGCAGGAAATTCACAACTACCTCCCCCACACACACTCAGCGACCCCTACTCCATGCCCAGAAGATGGCCAAGATGCCCTCCCTCTCATCATCTGCTTAAGGTCAAAGAATCAGAATTGCTCTAACTGTTAGAAAATTCTTCCTAATGTCTAGATGGAAACTCTTTTGATTTAATTTCAACCCGTTGGTTCTGGTCCGACCTTCTGGGGCAACAGAAAACAACTCAGCACCCTCCTCTATATGACAGTCCTTCAAGTACTTGAATATGGTTATCATATCACCTCTCAGTCTTCTCCTCTTCAGGCTAAACGTACCCAGCTCCTTCAACCTTTCCTCATAGGACTTGGTCTCCAGACCCCTCACCATTTTCGTTGCCCTCCTCTGGACATGTTCCAGCTTGTCTACATCATTCTTAAATTGCGGTGCCCAAAACTGAACACAGTACTCTAGGTGAGGTCTAACCAGAGCAGAAAGCGATACCATCACTTCGCGTGATCTGGACACTATACTTCTGTTGATACAGCCCAAGATCGCATTTGCCTTTTTAGCTACCGCATCACACTGCGACTTGATGGCACATTCCACCACTACCGCCACCAAGAGCTTTTCATTTTCAATTCAGAGGGAGGCTTGGACACATTCAAGAGCCAGCGTAGCATTGTGGTTAATAGCGGCGGACTCTAGTCTGAGGAACTGAGTTTGATTTCCCCCTCCTCCACATGAATCCTGCTGAACTCTCTCAGCCCCACTTACCTCTCAAAGTGCCTGTTGTGGGGAGAGGAAAGGATTGTGATGGTAAGCCACGTTGAGACTCCTTATTGTTGAGAAAAGCGGGGTATAAAAACCAACTTTTCTTCTTCGTCTCATAATCTTACTGTAAATGGGATTTGAGGGCTATTTAGCTGTGACATCCATCATCCCATTGATTGCCAGGGTAGATTTGGTGATCTGGCTGGCTGGCTGGGTGTTCTGTTTCTCTCTCACTGCTCAATGTGTGTCCCTCCAGAAGCTGCATGCTCGGTGGAAGAGGATGGCCATCCCAGAGAGAAGGAGTGTACCTTCTTTGGTCAAGTGTATTGTAAGTGGTTCTGGATTCTGAAGAGTGGAAACTATATCAAAGTGTTACATGCATAGGGGCTTTATGCACTCATGTAAGAAGAAGAAGAGTTGGTTTTCATAAGCCGACCTTCCCTACCTTTCAAACTGGCTTACAATCTCCTTCCCTTCTTCTCCCCACAACAGACAGCCTGTGAGGTAGGTGAGGCTGAGAGAGTTCGGAGAGAACTGTGACTAGCCCAAGGTCACCCAGCTGGCTTCACGTGTAGGAGTGGGAAAACCAACCAGATTAGAGTCCGCCCTCATGTGGAGGAGTGGGAAATCAAATCCGGTTCTCCAGCTTAGAGTCCACTGCTCCTAACCACTGCTCTTAACCACCACACCCACCAGGTCACTCACCCCTTGGCTCATTCTCTGGTCCCAAGGCCAGTTCAGACTAGGATCTACCCTAACGGTGGTTTTGAGCAATATTGTATTAAACTACTCCAAAATTACTCCCCCCCCCACAATTTTACTTCTATTTATTGGTCCTTCCCAATTACTGCTATAGCACTATTTAACCCCCCCTCCCAGGGTGGTTCTTGTCACTTATGGCTAACACTAACAGATGTGTTCTCTCTCTGCTTTAAAAAAAGTGAAATGTATTGTTTTATTGTGTTCTCTTTCACTTAGGTAATGCTACTTACTGAAAAGTGAAATGTTCCGAAGAAATAAATGCAAAAATACAAATGCAATACAAACAAATACAAACACGATCATTCTTGCTGGATATACAGTGCTACTAACTGGGGAACACATAGTCAAAGCGACGATGGTGGCACCACCCCATGTAGTCCCTCAGACTTGTCCATGTGAGGATATCAGGAAGTCAAGTCAGAGCAAGGGCAATGACCCCGCCTTCACTAGCAATGAGAGAACAGTTTCAAGCCACCCACAGACCACTGCATTTGTACAGTGCTGAAACTAAGGCCCATGTAGGGCTTTTAACCTCCAGGTACTAGCTGGAGATCTCCCGCGATTACAACTGATCTCCAGCCGATAGAGATCAGTTCCCCTGGAGAAAACAGCCGCTTTGGCAATTGGACTCTATGGCATTGAAATCCCTCCCCTCCCCAAACCCCACCCTCCTCAGGCTCCACCCCAAAATCTTCCCACCAGTGGCGAAGAGCAACCTGGCAACCCTATGCCCATGACATGTTTTTCTTAGTACTTCCCTTCCTGTGGTCCTCCCAGTAAATTATTATATAAACACAGTTGGAGGGGGGCACTATTATAGGCAATCAAACAAATTGCAGAGGATTGTCTCTATCTATCTGTCTGTCTGTCTGTCTGTCTGTCTGTCTGTCTGTCTATCATCAAGTCTCCTCCATTAGCCATGTGGAGCTGCTCTAGAGAAAACTTCCTTATAGCACAAGCTGGTGTTGCTGCTTTGGTGTCGGAGAGAATACAGAATGCAAAACTGGAGTCAGCCTGTAAAAGGAATCAAAAAGGGGGAAAAAATTAAAAGTGATTCTATAACTCTTTTGTCTGAATGCAGACGAGCTCAAGAGAAAAACTCAGGTTGCTTTTTAAAAAAATCAGGATTTGGAAATCTGATTCAGGCATTCCTCGAGTCTGAAATGTCATTAGCCGTTATCTCCCTTCTAATTAAACAGATAATTATATTACACATTATAGACAAAGGTTTCTCTCTCTCTCTCTTTTTGATGCTCTATTTTGTGTGTGCATGATTGAAATAAGCCTGCCTTATCTGAAACTGGTTCAACAATGATAGTGTTTGCACTATGGATGTGTTTGTGAATATTCTCACATCAGCTTTTGCTTTTGAGAAAGAAAAAATATATGGGGAAGCTGTTTTGCCTTTTAAATTCCTTCGTTGTTTGTTATTTATATCCCTCCCTTCATCCCAGGAGCTCAGGAGCTCAGGAGAGCATACAGGCTGTCTGGTGTTATCCTTCTGAAAGCCCTTTGAGGTAGGCTAGACTGAGAGAGAGAGATGGGCTGAGGGGGAATTAGAACTCAGATCTCCCATCCTCTTCTCTTACACACTAACACACTGGGCTTGCACAATAGAAATTTGGAATCTCTTCGCTACCTGTGAGCTTGGATAGCCATAAGGCACACAGCCATAGCAATGTATTGATTCACTGAAGGGTAAATTCCTTTGATGTGCAACCTATTTCTATTGACGAACACTAGAGATGCTTCCAAATTTCATTTCTCTCTGAACATCCTATAGGCCCTAGGTAGGGTTGCCAGATCCCTCTTTGCCACTGGCAGAAGGATATTGGGGCAGAATTTGTGGAGGGGAGAGGCTGTAACGCCATAGAGTCTAATTGCCAAAGCAGCCATTCTCTCCAGGTGAACTGATCTCTATCGGCTGGAGATTAGTTGTAATAGCAGGAGATCTCCAGCTAGTACATGGAGGTTGGCAACCCTAGCCAGAGGGGTGCAGAAATATATGGAGCAACACCAAGTAGTTTGTACTAAGAACACAAATAGCCCATTCCTGAGCTCTTGGGCTGAAAGAGGAGGCCGGCGTCTGGGCCACTTGCACCAGTGCCCGGGCCACTTGCACTACCAAGAAAGGCAGGGAAGCCGGCTTTGGGGTGCTCACGCCAGCCTCCCTGCGCTGGCACGGCAGCATGGCCCTGGGATGCCAGCTCGGCCTCCCGACGGGTCCCAACGGCCCAAATCCCCACCCCATTGTCCCAGGGGGTGTTCCCAGGGTGTTCTGGGGGCGGGGGCAGAGCTGCCAGGAGGCAGCATCCTGAACCCCTCCAGCAAAAGTGTTGCTGCACCAGGTTTTTCCTGAAGCAGCCTCACTGTTTTTAATGGGGGGAAATGCACACATTTTCATTGTAAAAGGTTTTAAAAGGTTTTCGGCAGCTGGGGAACTGGTTTGGAGGCGCCACGGCGGCGCCTCGGCCACACCGTCCCCAGCCGCCGAAAGGCTCAGGAATGAGCTGAAAGTGGGTTATACTAGAGTGGGATATACAAAAACCCCTTGGAATACAATAGAGTATGCCGCTTCTGCCTGCAAGATTTTCTTAACTGATCCACCCAGAGACAGCTGCTGTGGTCAGCTAGATTGTCCTGTCTCTGCTGATGGGCTAGCTGAACAGTGCCATTCTCAAATCAGTGTCCTGAAAATGTCATGTACAATTGTGTGCATGATTAGTTAGAAGTAAGTCTCACAAAGTTCTTTGGGCTTATTTCCAGGTAAACATGCATTGGATTGCGGTGGCCTTTTTACAAACTGGATTTGTAAAAATGGTGTAATTTTAATCAGAAAACTGAAAGAAAAAAAAACACCAGATCCGTCCTGAAAATATTCCTGATGAGCAGAGTGGCCAGGACAGGGGGGAATGGGTTTGTACATGCAAAGAACATTTGCTCTCAATCTCTTGGCATGGGGAGAAAGAGCCATCAAGTCGCAGCTAACTTATGGTGACCCGGTAGGTCAGAGCCAGTGCGGGGTAGTGGTTAAGAGTGGTAGACTCTAATCTGGAGAACCGGGTTTGATTCCCCACTCTTCCACATAAGTTGTGGACACTAATCTGGTGAACCGGGTTGGTTTCCCCACTCCTACACATGAAGCCAGCTAGGTGACCTTGGGCTAGTCCCAGTTCTCTTCGAACACTCTCAGCCCCACCTAACTCACAGGGTGTCTGCTGTGGGGAGGGGAAGGGAAGGTGATTGTAAACCAGTTTGATTCTTCCTTAAGTGGTAGAGAAAGTCAGCATATAAAAACCAACTCTTCTTGTTGTTGTTGTTCTTCTTCTTCTTCTCAAGGCATGACACAAACAAAGGTGGTTTGCCGTTGCCGTTGATGGTCTCCCATCCAAGTACTAACCAGGCTCAACCCTTAGCTTTTTTGTACAACATGCCTGAAAAAAGAAAGCAGAACTTGTTGCTGCCCAAGCACTTTGTTTCTCAGGTTGTGATTGCTTCTGATGCTATAATTGTTACCAGTTAAGTAGACAACTGAGAATGTGACTGAGGAGGAGGAGGAGAAGAAGAAGAAGAGTTGGTTTTTATACACTTACTTTCTCTGGGTTTGATTCCCCACTCCTTCAAATGAGCGGCAGATGCTAATCTGGTGAATCGGGTTGGTTTCCCCTCTCCTACACGCGAATCCAGCTGGGTGACTTTGGGCCAGTCACACTCTCTCAGCCCCACCTACCTCACAGGGTGTCTGTTGTGGGGAGGGGAAGGGAAGGTGATTGTAAGCTGGTTTGATTCTTCTTTAAGTGGTAGAGAAAGTCGGCATATAAAAACCAACTCTTCTTCTAGTGATTTGAGAACTCGAGTTCAAAAACTGTGCATCGAGAGAGCAGCATATCCAGCGGAAACGACCCATACATAAATGGCCTCTGGCCACTGGTGGATGGTGCAGAGGATTGAGTTGAAGGTCTCCACTCTCCAGTCTTCCTACCACTTCCTTGGAAATTCAGGTGGGAACAGCAAGGTGTGCTGTGTGCATGGTGTTCATGGGCAGCTGCCTATGAGCACGTGGATCAGGTTTGCACATTCTTGCAGTTTGAATTTTGTTTTTATGCAGGACAGCTTAAACGGCATTTAGCTTGGAACACTTGCAAATAGCTCACTCAGAACTTATGACTAACTTTACTTCTGTCTGAATATAAAGCTTGCAAGTTTGTTTGGCCGCTTTACTCAATGTTATGGGCGCTCCACGGAATGCTAATTTAAAAAGCCTTCTCTTCACAAGGATCATCATTGGTCATTGTTAGGAAGACTGTTAAGTATCTCCAGACAATGAAGTGCTTTATAGGAGTTGCAATTGTTTCTTAACAATATCGAAGCGTCATTTCTCCTTGAGCTCACAAAGCTCCCGCCTCTCCTCCCCACCTCCATTATTTTATTTTCTTTCAAACTTGGAGCAATGGAACATTCAAGGTTAGCAACGGAAATGGCAGATTCAGCGCCAGTCCATCCTTTGAATTTGCTGTAAGGATGCACAAACATGACCTTTCCTTTCTTTTGTTCCTCACTGTTTTGCTATTGTTCCCATTCTGCAAATAAAGATGCGAGACCAAGGTGTGGGTTAACTAGTTTTATGAATAGCTCATTTAAATCAGTTCGTGTTTTTAAATTAGTGCTGCTAACAGCAGCCTGAGAGCCAGTGTGGTTAGGGTTGCCAGGTCCCTCTTTACCACCGGCGGGAGGTTTTTGGGGTGCAGCCTGAGGAGGGCGGGGTTTGGGGACAGGAGGAACTTCAATGCCATAGAGTCCAATGGCCAAAGCGGCCATTTTCTCCATGGGAACTGATCATGGCGTGACAGGAACAAATTTAGCAGGTGAAAGTTTTGACCTTTAAAATAACTTTTAAGTTTCCATTCATTTACAAACAAAAGTTTTGTGCGGTCTCAGATGACATCCCCCTGTGCTCAGTTGTCAGCAGTTGGTAGGGTTGCCAGCTCTGGGTTGGGAAATACCTGGAGATTTTGGGGGTGGATCCTGAAGAGGGTGGAGCCTGGGGAGGGGAGGGCCTTCAATGCCATAGAGTCCAATTGCTAACGCGGCCATTTTTTCTAGTGGAACTGATCTCTATTGGCTGGAGATCAGTTGTAATAGCAGGAGATCTCCAGCCACTACCTGGCAGTTGGCAACCAAGCTCATTGAGAATCCAGCCTGCAAGGGCAGGGTAAGATGCTAAAAAGGTCTAGGAATGAAATAAGAGTTTTTGTGAAATTCCTTAAAGGAACACACTCTGCAGTGAGCAAAGTACTGGACTACGAGCTGAAGAAGCTGAAAAGTGAAACGCAACGTTCGGATCCACCTGCGTTCTCTTGTTTGGTCCTATTGCCTCTTGCCAGGTCGTTTGCTGTCGGTCACGCCGGCTGGCCCGGTTGTAGACTCCTAGTGGCAAAAGACTCTATGTACATGATTGTTGATACTGTTCCGCTTTGGCGGGATCTTTAGTTTGTACTGTGTAGCTTATGGAGGTTATGTATAGTGGCATGTGCCTTTGTACTATCTGTTTCCCCACTTGTTTTTATTATTTTTTTAAATATTTATTTATTTATATAATTGGGGGATACAGAAGGAAAAAATAGGGAAGGGATAAGACATTGGATTAAAAAAAGAAAGAAAAACAACAATATAATATAACAATTTCCATTACTAATTAACTCATCGTGTTCAAAATATTAATCATTTGTAAAGCACTATGTCAAAACAAAAATATACATTTTGCAATGTTAAAATCTTTTACTTGACATTCAATTTCCCTTTAAAAAGATAACATAATATGTAATATAATATAACATAGTAAAACCTTTATGGTTTTTTTTTTTTTAAAAACGGTCATACTGATCTTCTTAGTTTATGTTACTGGAATTCATATAAGTGTAAAATGACTCCCATTTTTCATCAAATTGTTCTATAGATTCGTTGGACTTTGGATTTAATACAAAAGTCAATTTGGCCATGGTGGCGTAGTCCAACATTTTTTCTTTCCATTCCTCTATTTCTGGTGTGTACATTTGTTTCCAAGTTCTTGCTAGAACCGTTCTAGCAGCCGTTGTAGCGTACTTGAAAACATTGTGAAATTTCAAAGGGATGTTTTGTGGTACCATACTAAGAAGATAGTATTTAGGGTCAAATGTTATCTTCGTTTTCATTATCGTCTGAAGTTCCCGGTGAATCTTTTTCCAATACATCTGCAGTTTGGGACAAGTCCACCAGACATGAAAATAAGAACCATCTGTATCTTGACATTTCCAGCAGACACCTTTTTTCCCAGTGGAGGACATCTGGGAAATCATGTTTGGAGTCAAGTACCATCTATAAAATGTTTTGTACCAATTTTCTTTTACTTCCTGAGACACAGTATATTTAAGTTCAAAGGTACATAGTTTTTCCCAGGATTCCATATTAGTCATTTCACCAAAATTTTGCATCCACTTTATCATGTTAATTTTGACTTGTTCTTCTTCTGTATCATATTTCAAAAGGAGTTTGTAGATTTTTCCTAATAAATGAGAATCATTCTTAGATATTATCTGTTCGAATTCTGTTAGTTCACGAAATGGCTGAGGATACAAACAATCTTTTTGTAGATTAGATGTCAGTTGAGAGTAGGTCAGCCAGTTCAATTTTTGAAAATTTTCTTGAAGTTTAACTTGACTCTTAATTTCTCCTGTGGGTTCTATCATATCTTTGTAGGTAAAGTGGACACCCGGTTTCAATCTAACATTGTCATGATAGGCTTCAATCGGAGACATTATAAATGGTGGGAGAGGACTTATCCTTTTTTTGTACTTTTTCCATACTTTCAATATCGCTTGCTTAATATCGCAGTCTTCTGATATTTTATCCTTTTTTATTATCGTTGTATGGTCCCACAAAACTTTGTGGAATCCTTGTCCTAAATCCGTTCGTTCTAAAATAAGATGTCTATTTCTTGGATATTTTATCCATTCTGCAATCCAAGTTAAGCAAGCAGCATGGTAGTATAATTTGAGATTGGGTAATGCCAGCCTTCCTCTCTTCTTTTCATCTTGTAAAACTTTGAATCTGATTCTCGGCTTTTTCGCATTCCACACAAACCGGTTAATTTGCTTTTGCCAGTTTTCTATTATTTTGTCCGGTATTTCAATCGGAAGAAATTGAAATAAAAAATTTAATCTCGGAAGTACGTTCATCTTCACCACCGAAATCCTTCCTAACCATGAAATATTCATCTTAGACCATGAATTCTTTCTCTATTTCTCCCCAAGTTTTCAAATAATTCAGCTTTAAAAGTGTCTTGTTTTGTGAAGATATTCTAACACCCAAGTATTTAATTGAATCCTTCGTTATTTGACATCCGGTGATTCGTTTAATATGATTGTCTTCGTTAGTTGTAGTGTTAAAGGTCAAGATTTTTGTCTTTGTTTTGTTCAATTTGTAACCGGAATACTGTGCAAATTCCGTTATATGATGATATACCTGTGAAAGAGTTTGTTCAGGGTTTTGACAAATTAATACAACGTCGTCTGCTTAACTTTTAATTTTATGCTCTTCGTTTCCTACTGTGAAGCCTTTAATTTTTGGATCATTTCTTATATAGTTTGCAAGAACCTCCATCGATAGGTCAAAAAGAAATGGTGAAAGTGGGCAACCTTGCCTTGTACCTTTTGTAATATTGAATTCTGCTGAAAGACAGCCATTTATTAAAAGGCGTGCCTTTTGAGTCGAATATAGTGTGTTGAAAATAGTAAGAAAAGTGTCTCCGCAGTTCATTTGTTGTAATGTTTTTGAAATAAAATGCCAGGAAACATTGTCAAATGCTTTTTCTGCATCTAGAAAAATCATAGCGGTTTTTAATGATTTCAACTTCGTATATTTGATTGCGCTGAGGATCAGTCATACATTGTCTTTCATAAGTCTCTTTGGAATGAAACCAGTTTGGTCTGGGTGGACCAGTTTGGTGATGTGATGTTGAAATCTTTTAGTGATTATAGAAACAAAAATTTTGTAATCAATGTTCAACAAGGAAATTGGTCTGTATGCTTGGGGGAAATATTGATCGGAAGCTTCTTTTGGTATCAAAGATATATGCGCTTCTTGCCAGGACAGTGGAATCTTTCCCTGATCTATTACCTCATTATACAGAGAAAGTAGTACCGGTGTTAGTTGCTGTTCAAAGAGTTTGTAAAATTGTGGTATGATCCCATCTGGACCTGGTGCCTTGTCTGGTTTCAAATTGTGAATGCCATCAACTATTTCTTGTGTTGTTATCTTCTGATTAAGACTCTCTTGTTCCTCTGGTAATAGCTTGGGTAGTTGTGCATTTGATATATAACTCGTTAACCCATGTTCTTGCAGATCATCCTTTGCATATAATTGCTTATAGTAATCAACAAATATTTTTTCAATTTCTTCTTGTTTGTTATAGGTTGTACCGTTAACTTTAGCACCGATTATCTTCCTTTTTTCCCCTTGTTGACGAAGTTGATTAGCTAAGAATCGACCGGGTTTATTTGCTCTTTCAAAAAGTCTTTGCTTAGCATATTTAACTTTCATTTTAATTTCTTCTGTTTCTATTACCTCGATTGAGTGTTTAATCATCTTGATATCACTGAGGGTAGATTTATCTGGTTTTATTTGCGCTTCTTTTTCCAATGTTCTTAATTTGTCCTGGAGATCTTTAAGTTTCTTTTGTTTATCTTTTCTGATTTTAGAATTTAAAGCTATCATTTTCCCTCTGATAAAAGCTTTGCTGGCGTCCCAAACGACAAAGTCTGACATGCCTGGAGTCTTGTTCAGAGTAAAAAACTCTTTAACATCATGTTTGCATTGCTCAAGTATCTGTTTTTTTCTCAATATTTGGTCATTCATCCGCCATCTCCTAATTCCTGTTCTTCCTCTTAGAACAGTCAATTCAATTGGATTGTGATCAGATAATATTCTAGGTGCAATCTGTATCCTTTCCACACTTGTTATCATGGATCTGGAAATCCAACACATATCAATCCTAGAGTATGATCTATGACGATTTGAATAAAATGTGAAGTCTTTTGTTCTTGGGTTCTTCGTTCTCCAAACATCAATTAAATTAAATTCTTTCATGAATTTGAAAACATTCTTCGGTAATCTTCCAGATATACTATTGTGAGATTTGTCAATCATTGGATTTGTTACTGCATTAAAGTCTCCTAAAAGTATGATTTCTCCTTGATGACAATCTACAAGCTTCCCGAACAATGCTTCATAAAACCTTTCCTTTGCAGCATTTGGGGCATAGATGTGAACCAACGTAAAACATATTCCATCTGGTCCATGGAGAATTAAAATCTGATAGCGTCCATCTGGGTCTGCTATGTGAGTCTTGACAGTTAAAAATTTTTCATTAATGTAAATAGCTAGACCTCTCTTCTTCACTTGGGCAGACGCTAAGTAAGGGGTTCCAAGATGGTTTGTCTGTAAGATTTTTTCATGTTCTTTTTTAATGTGAGTTTCTTGAAAACAGATGATATTCTTTTGCTTCTTTAAACTATGGAAAACTCTCTTTCTTTTGTTAGGAGAATTAAGACCGTTAATGTTCAATGATACAATTTGTAAGTGGGCCATAATGGAATTGCGTTTGTGTCTACAGTGCTGCTGCCTGGTCTAGTTTATCTCCTTCAGTAGTCTTCTTTTGTTTTCGCAATTCACGCTTTTCAAGTGGTTTCTTTTTGTCTTTTTGAGAGACTTCCGGCGGAGACCGAGCCTTGCCAGACGCGGTTTTTTTCGCGGGTTCCCAACTGCTTCCGTGGAGACCCCCCCAGGCTTGGGGGGAGTGGGCCAAATAGAAGAAAATCTTCATAAAGCCCCCCCCCCCCCGCATTTTTTACGGGGGGTCCAACTGCCAGCAAAACGCCGTTTCAAGCGTCTGGCGATGAAGGAAGCAGCTGGGGGTGAGTCTACCGAGACCATGGCAGCCCTCCATCTAAATTTTCCCTCCCCCCCACTTCCGTTTTTTAAAGAACTAATTTTTACTTTATTTAAAACTCATCTAAAAATAAACTGTAGCCATAAAAAACTCAGAACTTACCACTTTAATAATTCAAGTTTCTAAAGCGGCTGGAAGGGGCTACGTGTGAGCGAAGACGGCAGAGCGACCGGAGGGAGAGGAGCAGGGGGGGGGAACTTTGCTCTTTCGGCTGAGTCCCTTGGCTGGGTGTGGCAGAGTCTTCATAACAAACTACCCGTGCTTTAAAATCCATTATTGTTCTCTGTGCGGCTGCTCTGAGCTGTTGGCCCACCCGAAAGCGGGCGGGTGGACGGGTGCAGAGCGGGCTGAAGGAGACAGGACAGCAGCGGCGACAGCGCAGTGATGGAGGCGGTACCGGCCACCAAAGACTTCAGCTTCAGTTTTTCTTTCTTTGCTTCCCCCCCCCGAAGTTCCTCGTCATATATTGGATTTAGCTCCGCGCCCCTATTTGCTTCTTCTTTTTCAACTTCACCAATAAACAATACAGAATACAAGAGGAGATTATAAAATGGCGCTGGCTTCCCTGAGAATTACTTTCGTTTCTTCATGCTGAGAGAGTTATCCAATATAAATGCTTTGCTGTCCTCCAGTGGTTCTCGGATTAATTACAGGAGTTGAACTCTCTTATTTTTTGGCTTTTTTTTTTTTTGTGCAACTTACTGTCCTCCCATCCTCATATTATAACTTGATGTTCTTGTCTGCTATCTCACAGGAGTAATTCAATGATTTTCGCCCTCAATATAACTTTTTAATACTATGGAAAATAATTTTTACAACAACGTTGATTAAGAACTCTAGAACAAACTATTAACTGAACCAAACATATTTTTGAAATTTTGTTTCTTTTGAATATTTTATTTTGGTTCTCTGTTTTTTTATATCTTATTTTTTAAAACTATTTGGCAAACAATTAATTTTATATTTTAAGCCACATTAACTGATTGTATTGATTGAACTAATAACTGAATTAATTAGTTTACTGATTCTGTCCAATTTGCCATATTGTACTGTGTGGATTGGAGGGTGAAGGGGACAATAATTCTGAGGGGTGAAATTTGAATTGATACTTTTTCAGGTTTTTAATTATTATGAGGAAAAGATTCACAAGCTTTGCTCAAAAATTGAAAGGCAAACAACAAAAGAAGTTTTTAGAAGACTTTGAGATTTCTGAAGAAGAAGAACAAGAGGTTGACGTTGCAAAATTCAAGCCTACATCAGAGAACCCTCAGAAAAAAAGTTCGGTTATGGCCAAAGAAAATCAGGATTTTTTTTTGCGAACTCAAGAGATGATACTGGATATGAAAACTTCTTTACAGAAATCCATTCAAGACTCTGAACAGAAGGTGCTTCAAAGTATCACAAAGGTTGAAGAAAAGCTTGAACTTAACTCCCAAGAAATAGTCAAGATTAAACAAAAGCAAGAAGATATAGAGACCTCAGTTACGCAACATACCATAGAGCTCTCAGAACAATCTAAATTAATCCAAGACCTGTCAATTAAAGCTGATGCACATGAGGTAAAGTTTAGAGACAAAAATATTAAATTCCGTGGGATTCCTGAACAATTTGGAAAAACCAGCTTGGAATCAGATATCAGAACATTTCTTCACAATAATTACGAATTTGATGATGATGACACTCTGCTGGAATATTGTTATAAAATAAACTCATCTTACGCCACCAGATATAACAAACCAAGGGATATCTTGGTGAGATTTGTTCATAAAAGAACCAGAGATCTGCTGCTTAGGACACAAAAAAATGATCCCTTAGTTTGGGAGGGGAAATCAATTCAGATTTTATCTGACCTTCCGGGAAGTGTTCTTACAAAAAGAAAAGAATACACCGAGTTAAAACAAGAATTGATAAAGAGGCAGATCAGGTTCCGTTGGCTCATTCCATATTCTTTAGATATTTCACTGCCACAAGGGAAAAGAATAATCCATAATCAACTTCAAGCAGAAGAACTACTTGAGGAACTTAAATCATCAAAAGATTCTGCCCTGGAAGAATTGGAGGACACTCCGGGAACAAGTTCTAGCAGTTCCCACTTGTTTTTGTTTACCTGCAGCAGGCAGAATTTATGCCTACTTATACACTTGTTTTCTCATTCAAAATTGGCATGCCTTGAATGCCTGTTTAATATATTTTTTTTCTTATGGCAGTTGGTCGTCATGTATTAATGGCTTTTGCAATTATTCCTTCTTTGCATTGTAATCATTGTGTTTAGTTTCTAAGCCCATGTGCTGTTAATTAGGTTCAGCTACCTGGCAGTTGGCAACCCTAAGTGTGGTGTAGTGGTTAAGGTGTTGGTCTATGATCGGGGAAACCCAGGTTTGAATCCCCACTCTACACTACCATGGACACTTGCTGGGGGACCTTGGGCCAGTCACTAGGGCTGTTGAATTAAAAAAAATTCAGCATAGTTCGGATTCAGCTGAATTCGGCCCGTTTAGATTCGGGATATGCCGAAGTCCGAACTCCTCTGCTTCGGGTCCGTGCAATTCGGCGGGAATTCAAAGTTCGGGAAAAAAATTTGGCTGAATAAAGCCATTAAAAACACAACCGCGCCTTTCCATGGCTCTGGGGGGGCATTTTTGGGGGTAAAGGTCCCAAACTTTCAGAGGAGCTTCAAAGGACGCTTCTTGAAAGACACCCCAAGTTTTGTAAAGATTGGGTCGGGGGGGCTGAGATATGGGCCCCGGAAGGGGTCCCCCCACTCTTAATGTGTATCTCGGAGCAGAGCTTGCCGCCCACGCACAAAGCTCCCAGCCCCGACAAACAGCTGAGAGCAAGGGAGGGGAAGGTGTGAAAAAATTTGCAAAGCAATACAACTGCAAAGCAACACAAGCACGCAATGCAACACCTTTGCAACAGTGCAAAGCAACACCTGACACCTGGGAGTTTGCAAACCATGGAAAGGGACAGAGGCAGCTAGCTATGCATAATGAGCAGGAAGGGGTGGAATTTCTCCTTTTGCATTGGACTTGGGACCAGGCAGATGCATTCTTTAAGTCACCATTTGAAAACCAGGTTTGAGCAAGCATCAAAATAACCTAACTGATCTTATGAATGAGGGAAAACCTGAAGACACAAAACTGAAGCCCCCCCTCAAACCAGGGAGAGAGAGACTGGAGGGGGAACACACACCCCAGGCAGAACCGGCAAAAGCCCCCTTTGGCTCCCCCCACCCAAAGAAACTGCTCCCTCCCCACACACACACAGACTCTGCTTCCCCCCCACACACACACACAGAGAAAGGCAAAATTATAGATTAAAGCCCCCAAAAGGGTCTTACTGTGGCTGTCTTCTGTTCCATCAGGAGGGGCTGGGAGGCTGGGTAATCCAATATGATTCCATTTGTATCCAATATGAGATCCATATGTATGCATCTCTCGAGGGTGATCCATTCATCCCAATAGGGAAAAGGGGAAAGCCCATATCTCGGGGGCCCCTGACCCAATGTTTACAAAACTTGGGTGGTCTCTTAAGAAGCCTTGTCTGAAGCTCCGCTGAAAGTTTGGGGTCGGCACACCCAAAAATGCGCCCCCTGCAGCCACGGAAAGAGAAAAGGGGGGAGCTGATATTTCTGCCCCCACTGAACCCATCTTTACAAAACTTGGGTGGTCTCTTAAGAAGGATTGTCTGAAGCTATGCTCAAAGTTTGGGGGCTGCACCCCCCAAAAAGCACCCCCTGCAGCCACGGAAATGGAAAAGGGGGAGAGGAAAAAGGGATGGAGCCCATATCTCGGGGGCCCCTGACCCAATGTTTACAAAACTTGGGGGTCTCTTAAGAAGGCTCATCTGAAGCTCCGTTGAAAGTTTGGGGTCTATAACACCAAAAATGCACCCCTGCAGCCATGGAAAGAAAAAGGGGGGAGCCCATATCTCGGGACCCCCTGACCCAATGTTTACAAAACTTGGGTGGTCTCTTAAGAAGGCTTGTCTGAATCTCCGCTGAAAGTTTGGGGTCTTTACCCTCAAAAATGCGCCCCCTGCAGCCACGGAAAGGAGCGAATGTGCACAAGCACACACACCCCAACCACTTTTAGTCGTGCGATGCTTATCTTTCGTGCCTCACCCCGGGCCCGGGATGCAGTATGTGAATTGCGTGTGTGGGCTCTCTGAGTCCAATGTGTTACATTGCATCATTTGTGCAAACTTGAAAATGCAGCCGAGTGAGTCACGGACCGTCAATTCTATGCTTTGCGATGGGCAGTGGGGGGGGGGTTTCCCGGTTCCATATCTCGCCTCCCTGGGAACCCATCGTTACCAAACTTGGCGTTCCTTTCATTTAGGGTCAAAATAAGCCATGCTGAAAGTTTTGGACGTCCCACTCAAAATATGCCCCTCCCCCCGCAGCCGCCGCCCGAGACTCTTTGCTTGGACTTTAACTGGCAATATTCGGCCGAATTTTTTCCCGAACTTTGAATTCCGGCCGAATTGAACGGATCCGAAGTAGGGGAGTTCAGACTTCGGCACGTACCGAACCCACAAGGGCCAAATTCGGCCGAATCCGAACTGTACCGAATTTTTTTTTTGACAGCCCTACCGCACATCAGCTGATTCCTCCAGTATTCAATCCTGACTGATTGGCCAGAAGGAGACCAGCTTGGCTACCGATAGGCCGGGGGAGGAGAATGCTGCTTACTGACGGTTATGCTGCTTACGGATGCCCTGAATTTGCCGGATTTATTCGTGAACTCCCAAACTCGCTGAATTCGATTCCCCCGGTTGCCCGCCAGTTTTGAGTTCGGTTCGTCCCGAACTAAAAACCGCCGAATCAAGGGAAATTCGGCTGATTTTCAGTTCGGGCCGAACCGAATCAACAGCCCTACCAGTCACACACTCTCATCCTTGACCCTGATAAGCATTTGGATAGGAGACCTCCAAGGAATGCCAGGGCCGTGTCATAGAGGCAGGCACTGGCAAACTATCTCTGAATGTCTCTTGCCTTGAAACCCCATGGGGTCACCATCATAAGTCAGCTGTGACTTGACAACTTTTTAGACCCCGCATTGCTCTACCGTAAGGAGTCTCAAAGCAGCTTACAGTCGCCTTCCCTCCCCCTCTCCATAACAGCCACCTTGAGAGGTAAGTGAGGCTGCGAGAGTTCTGAGAGAACTGTGACTAGCTCAAGGCTGGGAAATACCTGGAGGCTTCAGGTGTAGGAGTGGGGAAACAAACTCAGTTCACCAGATTAGAGTCTGCCACTCTTAACCACTACACCACGCTGACTCTCTGCCTATCAATTCTCCATATCAATTCCACTTCTCCCTTGAGCAAATCAAACCCATCATCCTTTATGTTCACACCCTTTCCTGTTCCCTTGCACCAAATTCCCATAAAATGTATGTTTTCCAACATGATTTGTGTGTCAATACATCAAGTCGAAACACAAACTGCATCCATTAAGCTATTGCACATAAAAACACGCAACAAACAAACTATCCCCCCCCCAACCTGCTAAACTATCACTGAAAAGCAGGGAACCAAAACCAGGAATAGGCAAACATAAAAATAAATCAAATAGGGAGCATTTGTAAACAACCTACAGCTGTTAGATCACTACTACCACCTGCATGCAGACAGGAGGCTATACTTCTTCCAGCCTTCCCCTGCTGGACTTTCTATCGCTTAATACCATTTTATACTATTGTGATACTTTGAAAAATGGCCAAAGGGCCTTAGGTGCATGGGCAGGATTATTACAAAGACAGCAGTCCGCTGAAATGAAAAAGGAAGACCATGTCCACTGAAATTGAAAACTAGGGTTGCCAACCTCTAGGTACTACCTGGAGATCTCCTGCTATTACAACTGATCTCCAGCCGATAGAGATCAGTTCCCCTGGAAAAAAATGGCTGCTTTGGCAATTGGAGAGTACATCTGCTGTACTCTCAGGAAGGTTTCTTCACTGGCCAAGGGAGACACGCAAATGTTTTTGCTCCATGGATACGGTAGAGATGCTAGAACACAATTTGCTTCATTGTGAACATTATAATGATGCCAGAAATCATTTAATCACCCCCCTCCTATTTGTACACTCTCACACCTCTGAGACCTCCTTGGTAGAATATCTATTGGAAGATGGGGTGAGCTATATCTCATATTCTGTAGCAAAATTTTGCTCCTATGTTTGCTGGAAAGGAAGTCACTTATGAAGAACAAAGACCATATGGGTAAACCTTCAGACTAACTGTTACAGATGAGATGCTGTAAGTGGAAGTTGTATAATTTTAATATAGGATGTATATTTTATGTATATTTTACATTTTATGCTGGCCTTTGGCTGTATAAAAAAATGATTTGGCAATTGGACTCTATGGCATTGAAGGCCCTCCCCTCCCCAGGCTCCACCCTTTTCAGGATCCACCCCCAAAATCTCCAGGTATTTCCCAACCCAGAGCTGGCAACCCTACCATCGGTTGACAACTGAGCACAGGGGGATGTCATCTGAGACTGCACAAAACTTTTGTTTGTAAATGAATGGAAACTTAAAAAGTTATTTCAAAGGTCAAAAGTTTCACCTGTTAAATTTGTGTCTGTCACACCATGATTAAGGATACTGCAGAAAGGATCTTGAGGATGGGTATGTTAGTCAATAAAATTTACATTGAACAATCAACACGGTTTTCTTTTGTTACAGCCAATAGTGGAGGGGGGGAACATGATTTAAAGCAGCATATGCAGGTAGAGATAAGAGATCCTGTTTCTTTAACACTTCATCATATTATGACATTTTAATTTCCAAGTGAGTATGATTAATATCGCTGGGGAAATAATTTATTATCAATACTAATTCAAATGGCGGAGGGTCTCGAAGAATCAGCTGGCAGTAATACTGATATCCTGTTGATACTCTAGCTTTGCTTTGATAAATTAACACTGTATCTCATTAATAGTAATTTAATTTTTCATTGTACTAGGGAAGTCCTTGGTTGGAAAAGAATGTTCTCTACTGCTGAAAAATAATCTTATTATGAAAAGCTGGGTTTGGAAAACTTCACTTAAAAACAGCATTGCAGTGCGTCTTCATACCATTTTATGAGATGTACGCTGAGAGGGGATAGAATTTCTGCAGTAACATTTTGGAAGAAATGCACAAAGGCAGTGCTTGCTTTATGCATTAAGGGTGTTTGCAATATCACTACAAATAATCTAGGTATAAATGAATTTTACATGTTATTTGGAAATTTGCAGAATTTGTGGACAGGGGAATATAAAGAAGAAATTAGACCAAAGGGGATTTTGGGACATGCAGAGACTCATGGGGAGAGAACATCACAGCACTTGAAATAGGGTTGCCAACCTCCAGGTGGGGCCTGGATGTCTCCCGGAATTTCCTCTCCAGATGACAGAGATGAGGTTCCCTGGAGAACATGGCTGCTTTGGAGGGTGGACTCTATGCCCTGCTGAAGTCCCTCCCCTCCCCAAATCCCACCCTCCCCAGGCTCCACCCCCCAAATCTCCAGAAATCTCCAGGTATTTCCCAACCCAGAGCTGTCAACCCTGATTGTGGCTCCCCAAACCCTGCCCTGCTCAGGCTCCACCCACAAAATCTCCGGGTATTTCCCACCCCAGAGCTGTCAACCCTACTTTTGGCTTGGTGGTGGAACACCTGCATTGTATGCATAAGATACCAGGTTAAATCGCTGGCATCTCCGGTTAAAGCATCTGAAGTGTGGGGAAGGATCTTTCTTTGCCCGAGATGGAGGGCAGCCATAACCACAATTTTAAGATGGGGCAATAGTCTGATGGATCATGAGGCAGGCACATATGCTCCTGAGTTTCTTGATAGAAAGGTGAGATAACAATGCAAGGGATAGACTGTGGAAATTGTTTGAAAATGAAAGTGAGGAAAGGATTAAAAAAAAAAGACATTAGGCAGTGCTCCAGGCAGGTGCATCCTGAGATAATTGGAAAAGAGACCAAAAATCCCGCTGTTATAATTATGAGAGGAGCTACTATTTTTCTATTGCCAAACAGCTTCCGTCTTCCTTTAATATCAAACCTTCTATTAAAATTGCATCATTTGGTAAATTAGATGTTCAGTAGATTGGATGTAAAGTGCAGCAGTATGTTTTGGAAACCTGGTGATATTTTTAGATATGGGAGGGGGGCATTTCACTTCATTTCCTTGTTCATTTTTCCAGACTGTCAACTACAACCACACCATACAAGCAACTGGCTGCTCTTGAGCCCTTGTGTATGAGAAGGTATCAAGTTTATGGCAAAGCATTAGGACCAAAACATTTCCATCCTTCTTTGACAAATGATTCATGTCCTTCTTTAAGTGAACATCTGGCAACCTTCCCACAAGAGACATATATTATAGGATTGGAGACCATCGACTTTTCCACTAGATCTTGCTTAAGTCAGCTCCTATCCTTCATAGCTTTTGTCCATGCAGGTCCTGCAATCCCCAGTGTAGCCTTTTGAGTGACTTTCCTCTCTTTTTCACAGTAAAAAACCTGACAAGATCCAATCCATAACATTCAGAAATGTGAACAATATATATCTTACTTCCTTTTCCCATCTCTTTAGGAGAGCCAGCGTGGTGTAGTGGTTAAGAGCTGTGGTTTGGAGCAGTGGACTCTAATCTGGAGAACCGGGTTTGATTCCCCACTCCTCCACATGAGCGGCAGAGGCTAATCTGGTGAACTGGATTTCTTTCCCCGCTCCTACGCATGAAGCCATCTGGGTGACCTTGGGCAAGTTACAGCTCTCTTAGAGCTCTCTCAGTCCCACCTATCTCACAGGGTGTCTGTTGTGGGGAGGGGAAGGGGATTGTAAACCGGTTTGAGTCTCCCTTAAGTGGTAGAGAAAGTCAGCATATAAAAACCTGCTCTTCTTAATCTTCTTTAGAAGAGAGTTGGTTTTTATACCCTGCTTTTCTCTACCGTCAGGAGTCTCACAGTGGCTTACAACTGCCTTCCCCTCCCCACAACAGACACCTTGTGAGGTAGGTGAGGCCAAGAGAGTTCAGAAAGAACTGTGACCGGCCCAAGGTCACCCAGCAGGCTTCATGTGGAGGAGTGGGTAATTGAACCTGGTTCTCCAGATTTGAGTCGGCCACTCTTAACAACACCACCACGCTGGCTTATTTATATTTACAGTTGGGCTTGGAGCTGCGGACCCACTCTGCTATGAAGGATGGCAAGATTGAGAGAATGTCTCATCTCCCCACCCACCAGCTGCACCTGCCCTGCCTCTGTCATCACTGGGTATTCACATGGAACCATAACATTTTGCAGAACCTATGGACCAACGTTTTGTGAGGTCACTTTCTCACATGAAATTTGGAAAACTGACCATGCAGTATGAAGCTGGGCGGCCTTAGCCACTGGACATCAGGGGAAGATGTGTCATGCCCCAAGCCAGGCAGGCCCCTGTCCCTCCCCTGATGGACCATATCCGTCTGCCCTCTCTGACTCCAGAATCACTAAGCCCTAAAAAGCATTTTTAGGGCTTAACCCACTTTATTCCCCGTTTCAGCCAGGATCAAATTGACCCGGGCTGGGGGAAAACTGTACGCATTACCTTGAAAAGCAGGGACAAAACTGTGTGCAAATCCATCCATATAAACAGAAAGTGCATGCACAGTTCCTGTTTAGCTTGCAACACCCCCACCCCCGGTGATTGGTCATTTCCCGGGGCAGGGAAGGCCCTCATTGGTCAGTTTGAAATGACCAATCACAAGGGGGCATGGGGTGTGTGCCAAACTAAACAGGAACTTCATGTCTCCCGCACTTTCTGTTTACATGGATCGATTAGCACAGTTTCGTTCCTGCTTTTTAAGGGAATAAAGTGGGTTAAGGGACCATTCATTTTTGGCCTAAGACAGCCTCTACATGAATCCACTCATGTTCAGCCATATGTACGTAGTTAGGCCCTATAAGAACATTATGACCCCATCAGATTTAGGGAAGATGTACTGGGCAGGTTGAATGAGAAGCTACGTGTAGGAGAGTGATCCACAGATATGTCATTTGACCACCTCCATGATTTCAGTCCTTCCACCTCCATGATTTCATTCTTTCCATCTATTGTGGGCTGTTTATCTTCCCTAGATTAAAACAAATGGCTGAATGCATTTTTATTTCCCAGGTAGTTTCACAAATCTGCAGCAGGGTTGCCAGCTCTGGGTTGGGAAATACCTGGAGATTTTGAGGGCAGAGCCTGAGGAGGGCAGGGTTTAGAGAGAGGAGGGACTTCGATGCCATAGAGTCCAATTGCCAAAGCAGCCATTTTCTCCAGGGGAACTGATCTCTGTTGTCTGGAGATCAGCTGTAATAGCGGGAGATCTCCAACCACCACCTGGAGGTGGGCAACCCTAGATCTTCTATTAGTTCCCACCCTCACAGAATCTGCCCTTTTATATAGCCTGCCCCCTTTTGAAATCTGTTTTATTGAGCTATTTCTGATTTCACTGTATTTCAAGCAGTACAAAATATGCCCCCAAAGTGTTAACTGCATTCTATAGTATTGTGTAAAACTCCTTAGATACCAGTTGGCTGGGGAGGGGGCATTAGATAAATGCAATCATTATTTTAAAATAGTGTGGCTGCATGTCTGCCTTCCTACCTAGTTGGAATTGTTTCCCTTGTAAGCGGAGCTGGTCAATGTTTATGATCACTCTAGTGATCATAACTGAGTAACAAAGAGAAAGAGAGAGAGGGAAGGCAAGAGAGCCAGGGCAGACAAAGAAGAAGAATGAGCTGTCAGACAAAACGGATAAAACGGAGAGAGACAGTCTGGCATTTTATTGGAAGTTAATAGATTTTGTTACCTGTCCCCATACTCATCTTGTACTCAGCCAAGCCCCAAATATCAAGGAGAAGCTGGAGAAAGCCTGGGTTGAAACAATGAGTTAATGGAAGGCAAGCTAATCCACAGCAGGAATCCTGGCCCATTGTCGAGGTTCCCCAGCACGCACACACCTAACGGCTTCAAGCCCAAGGGTACTCCAAAAGCAAAGTCCAAGGGTTCAAGCCATGGTCCCAACAGAGCAAACAGTTCACAGCAGGCTCAGCAAGGTCAGGACTAGATAGACATGTCGCTTCCACACAGCTATGCCCTTTCAGCAAACCACTCAGTGTTGGGTCAGTGTTGGGTCGGTACTTAGCTGCCAGTTGAGCACTTTGCCTCCGATCCTGTAAGGTCCTATGTGTTCACCTCCTCCGCCGTTCCCGAGGCTCTGGTGACTAGGGGAGTGAGCAGACAGGCAGGTGGCTTTCTGCAGCCGGCTCAGAGCTGGAGGGCTGAGGAGTTGCTGCGCTGGTACCGGGCTGTAGGTTTGGGGCTGGCCCTGCAGGGGCTGCTCCTTCCTGTACCACCTCAGCCGCTGGCTGTGGATAGAAGCCGGGGCTGCTGGCTGACTCTTCATCAGAGGAGTCATCGGTGTCCCCTGGACCTGGCTGGGCCATGACACCCAACCAGTGGAGCCAAAAACCAATGACCCTGGGCCATGCAGTTTCCTGGCGATACTGTGGCCACTGGTGAGGCCTATTTGTGCTTCTCTATCCTTCTATAAGTTTCAACAAGAGAGCAATTCTGTTGTCACCATGAGCTGCAGCTAAGAGGTGGGCCTGGCAAAGCTCTGTCAATATGCAGTATCCCATACCCCCATCTCAGGGTCCCTAGGATGCTACTAGGGTTGCCAGGTCCCTCTTCACCACTGGCAGAAGGTTTCAGAAATCTGCAGTAGGGTTGCCAGCTCTGGGTTGGGAAATACCTGGAGATTTGGGGGGCAGAGCCTGAGGAGGGCAGGATTTGGAGAGGGGAGCAACTTCAATGCCATAGAGTCCAATTGCCAAAGCGGCCATTTTCTTCAGGGGAGCTGATCTCTATCGACTGGAGATCAGTTGTAATCGCAGATTTCCAGCTAGAGCCTGGAGGCTGGCAACCCTAGATACTACTATACTGCTCGCTGTAGAGGTTGTTGTTTTGACAAACTACCATGGCAATTCTTAAGGAATGTGAGTGGGATTAAATTTCACACCCCGACTGCAACATGAAAGGGTGGGTGGCATTTCGAACGAACTCCTTGAAGCCAGTGGTGCTAAGAAATTCAGAGGACGTATTGGACACAGGAAGGCTCTCTTAACCTTAGCGGGGTGTGTGTGTATATGTTCTAATTTGTGATATGACTTGCTTTGGATTTGCACTCTATTTAGCTGTTCTGTCAACCCCTTTCCTAGCTCCTTCTACACAGTCGCATTCATGCAGTCCAAACCTTTGTTCCGACATTCTTAAAGCTGCTGTAGGTTTGCAAAACAATTTCCAAACAAATTACCCGCACATAATATGTTGTTTCTGGAACAAATTGATCTCCTTTGCCCTTAACGTATTATCCCCTCTGTGATTAAAAAAAAAAAGTCGTATTTTGAAATTATGCTCTGCGTTTGCATCTGTATGGTTGGTGCTGAGCAGGACATGCCGATCTCCACTATTAACTTCTGCTCAGAAGGTGGTTATGTGAAACCCTTATTTGTTCTTGATGTGCTGATTGCTGAAAAGGACTTCTGTTTTGGGAACATTTCATTCTAAGTAATGCTGCTGCAGCTGCTGCCAATGCCTCCTTCCCCACCGAGAAGCATGCCACACTGCATGGGTTGCGTAGGCAATGCACTACCTTCCTCCACACCTGTTCTAAAAATCTCCAAGCCGCAGAGGCAGCGCAACACACAAGCAGACATTCGGAATTTGTGATTAGAAGTGTTGGTTCCTGCCCCCCACATGTTTGCAGATGCTGTTCGTACTTTGCCATCCTTATGATTTGCACCACAAGAACTTTGCCCAGAACTCATTGCTAGCATGAGCCAGCGTGGTGTAGTGGTTAAGAGTGTAGTGGTTTGAAGCGGTGGACTTTAATCTGGAGAACTGGGTTTGATTCCCCACTCCTCCACATGAGCGGTGGATGTTAATCTGGTGAACCAGGTTGGTTTCCTCACTCTTCCATATGAAGCTAGTTGGGTGACCTTGGGCTAGTCACAGCTCTCTTAGAGCTCTCTCAGCCCCACCTACCTCACAAGGTGTCTGTTGTGGGGAGGGGAAGGGAAGGTGATTGAAAACTGTTTTAATTCTCCCTTAAGTGTTAGAGAAAGTCGGCATATAAAAACCAACTCTCCTCCTCCTCCTTTTCCTTTTCCTCTTCCTCCTCCTCCTCCTCTTCTTCATCGTCTTCTTCTTCTCCTTCTTCCTCTTCATCTTCTTCCTCTTCTTCCAGGACAAGCCCCAACCACAAATGGTTCTAAAATGGGCATTGACTTGATACCAACATTGTGATGAATTGTCTAGTACAATCTCCGCTGTAAGAATGTGGCTTGGATCCATCAGAAATTTCCACAGACAAAAGAGACTTCCGTCCATAATGTGGGACTATGGTTGTGCAAAAATAATAATAATTTATAATAATAAATAATAATTTATTATTATTATTTATTATTATTATCAGTAAATTTTGGATTTAGGTTTATTGGGCCTGACTATTTCAGTAAACCTGAAATAAACTCAATACCCATTGCTCATCCACATGGGTGAAGAAATCTCCTTTGGAAGCCTGGTGGGTGGCTGTTGAAGCCTGCTCTTTTAGGGTATAACTCTCTGGACAGGACTGGGTGAACCCCGTTTTTTAAATAACCCTAACTCAAAAGGGCCCCAAATATGGGGCCCTAACAAAATCAGTCAAAAAAAGAAGAAAGAAACAGGGGAGAAAGCACAGAGCCATGCCTCTGAGCAAAGGCAAATAGCCAAACCCAAAAAGCCGAACATCTATTCAGCTTTTTCAGGAATCACCTATTCGGCTTTGGCTTTATCCCCAGGTTTTGGAGTTTGGTAAACCCAAAACCTGAAATTTACCAAAATGGCTAATTTCGGGTTTATCGATATGAACAGCCCTATGTGGAACCACCCCTTCTCCTTCCTCAGCCCCAAATATCCCCCAAATGCTGCCCCAGGGAAAAGGAGACCTCCCAGAAATGGCCGAATGGGGAGTCAGAGGTCTGCAGCAGGTGGGAAAATCACCAAATCATCCCCTTACATTCATGCAAGTCTCCAATGGGATTTCACTCAATCAGCCTGTGTGTGTGTAGGATCCCATAGTGCATGCAATACATATGTGTGTTTGCTGGACTGATTTTTGGAAACGTTTTAAATGCAGACACTTTGCTAGTGTACAGGAAGCAGGATCTCACCTGCTTTTTTTAGTCTCCTTTAGGGTTTTTTTCCCTGGTAAATTTTGGATTTGGATTAATCGGTCCCAAATTCTTTTGGGAAACCTAAAATAAATCGAATACCATGTTATCTTATTGGGGGGGGGGGGTTAAAACTCTGAGGGGGCATTTTTTGAGGTAGAGTCACCAAATTTGCAGGGTGGCTGCAAGGGAGTCTCCTTGGAAGGACACCATAGTTTAGTAAAGTTTGGGACAGGTGGATCCAATTTTATGGGCCCCCAAATGGGTCACCCCCTTCTCCAAATGGGTCACCCCCTTCTCCAAATGGGTCAACCCCATTCTCCCCATTATATGGTTTACAATTAAGAAAGTCTCCTTTTTCTTAATCATATTGTATCTTTTTATGTACAATACTTTTGTTTGCTGGACACATTCTTGGAGGGTGTATGGACAACTTTACTGATAGACTATTTGCACAGGGAATATATGATAGGAGCTGTCTAAATCTCTAGGTGATTTTATTAGAACTGTGTTGGGAGCACGTTGTCATGGCATCCTTCTAAATATTGAAATTGGTTGGAATCTGTAAGTGGTAAAAACCTAGTAAACAAAATTCAACCAGATGGTGGGTTATGCCCCTAAAGCAGTGCCGGAGGTGGGCACGTTGAAAAGAACGGCGCAGAGTAATAAATAATAAGGGAGGGGAGGGAGAAGTGAAGAAGTACACCTGCAAATGGAATCGGTCAACATTTATGATCCCTCTCTAGACACTCAGTCCGTTACACAGGAGCAAAAATAGAGAATGGAAAAGCACTACAAAGAAGAAGGATGAGCTGTCAGGGAAAAATGGATAAACTGGAGGGAGACAGTCTGCAATTTTATCAGAAGTTAAGAGATTTTGTTGAATGCAGCCTGGAGTCTATTATTCCATCAGTCCTTCAAGAAGTTACAGAGGTGATGGCCATTAGTACTAATTGAAATTACTTGTACTGACTCCACTCACCCATATAGCAAGGATATCAGAAGGCTCACAGCTACTTTAAAGTCTGACAACAACCTCTGAGTGAAAACAAAAGGTGTGGAAGGGAAGGGTGATTTTTTGTTTTCTCTTTGTATCCCAGCAAACCGCTTGGCTTTCCCATCCAAAACAATGGAATGCAATAAGGACCAATAAGCAGAGGTCCGCCCATGCCCAGCGTGCAAGGAGGATCCAAGTCTGGAGGCTTCCCATGTGCTCGCACACACCAATGGCTAGGTGGTGGTGGTGGTGGAAAGTGCCATCAAGTTGCAGCCAACGTACAGCAACCCCGTTGAGTTTTCAAGGCAAGAGATGCTCAGAAGAGGTTTGCCATTGCCTGTTTCTGCGTAGCGACGATGGAGTTCCTCAGTGGTCTCCCATCCAAGTACTAATTAGGGCCAACCCTGCTTAGTTACTGAGATCTGATGAGATCAGACTAGCCTGAGCCATCTGGGTCAGGGATCCAGCGGAAGGCATTAGCAAGTATTTGCCCTAGCTGTGTTTCACCAGGTGCAAGGAAAGCGTGATGCTCCTCCCATGCACACTGTGCTTCAGCAGTCTACACCATGCACAGCTCTTGCCCATTGTATATTCACCCACCTGTCTCTCATGCAAAGTGAAGTTCTGAGTGACTAGACACCAGTTCTGTATAGAATAGCCCCATTTCCTGGGAGCTGGAAATCTTAACACATTAACATGGAAAGGGAAGGATAGCCATGATTAGGCTTCCCAGTCTATCATTTCAAAATGTTGATACATTCCACTCATCTCTAAATCTGATTTAATTAGGAGAATTTCTACAATTTCCAGGATAACAAGATGCACAGTTTGCCAGACCTTTCAGGTCCGTTGGTTCATTGGCATCTTTCCCCCTCCCACATTGCTGATGAATTAATAGAACACTTAAAAAAAAATCTTGCTGCAGTTGTTATATCCCACCTCCTTTCTTTCTTCAAAGCAGCTTCCAAACCTAAATACAACAAAAATCCAAAACAAGTAGACAGCCATAAAAAAATAAATTATTTTTGCCTAGAGGTCTCGAAGTCCATAATCATCAGCCAAATATCACATCAGAAATGCTGTGTGAAAAATATGTGACACCTTAGTTGATAGACACAAGCAGTCCTTCACATACAATTGCATCAAGATTCTTTTTATGAAATAGCGTACTTACGCTTCCAAGCACTCCCACACACTGGTAAAGCAATCATGCTTACTTTTAACACAATTGTGTAAAAGCCCATCAAGGTTGCTTTTTCAAGACTTGTATCAATGCACATATGCACATTGATGACATAAAGGGGAAAACTGCAAATTATGTGAAGGAAGTAAAAAAAATGCATTCAAAATATGGCATAAGTACAAGAGTTCTATACAAAATTTAAAAACAAACAGTGAAACAATGGAGTATTTCTAATTTCTGCTTTGGAGTCAGTTTAGAAAACAAAATGAAGTAAATTCAGAACTTCCAAAACGGAGTGAAGGAAGTGGTGATAGAGTTTGTGGCTCTGCATTTCTTGTTTACTCTCTGGGAACTAATTGCCTCAAACAAATTTTTTCAGCAATTGTTCATTGTCTAATCTTGTGTACGCCATCTCATGTCCATGTTCTTTGATTTACATTGGATCCACAACGAGATTATTAAAATTAAGGATTGGGGAACACAGGGCGCGCGTCCGCTCTAAGGTTTTAGACGCCCCCTTAACAGGACATTTCCTTGAGAAAGGCCATTCTGCCGACGACATTAGATTTTTTATTCTATGGAAATATACACCACAGCCACATAAAATTCAAGATGTTAAAAAAATACTACACAGACGAGAAATGAGAATGATATTTTTATTCAAAACGCTGGCACCAGCCAGCTTAAACAATGAATTTGACCTGGCGGTGTTTTCTGTAACTTTAACATCATAGACAACCCAGCACACCTGGCATTTGCCTAAACCACATTTAATTAGGAATCACTCCCTTCTCTAACCTCGCTGAGGCATAGAGAACCCGGCTGGTTCTTGTTATTCTAAACTGCGGTAAGATATGATGCTTTTTTACGGTTATGTCTGATAATTGCATGCATGTTATTCTTGCTGTACTGTACACTTAATTGTATATTCTTGCAGAGGCTTAAATCCCATTCGTTCACGAGTTTACAACAATATTGACTGAGGAAGCTACTTCGCGAAACGACCATATATCTAGAGGGGTCGTCTCCAGGACTTCCAGGATCTTCCAGGATTTCCTTCACCCTGCCAGGACCTTCTGTTCCCTGGACTTCTCGCTTTATGATCAAACAGCGACAGCCTTTTCCTTCCTTTGGAACAAGAACCACCTATTACTTTCTATTTACTGCCACAAGGACTGTCGTGAGGTGACGTAACCGTTTTCTTTTGGACTTTTGCGAAGGTACCTCAACCCTCCTTTGCATGGACATTCTTTCTCCAGACTCGGGTGATGTTACCTCTTTTGGGGATATTTATGTTTATTTATGTTTAATTTGCATTGTTGAGACATAAGTTTCTTTATGCTTGGTAGTATTACAATATAGCCAGTAAAATTGTGACGTTTTCTCACGAGCCCCGTGCTGTTACTTTTATTGTTACACAATTTCTCAACCTCCAGGTACTAGCTGGAGATCTGCTGCTATTACAAATGATCTCCAGCTGATAGCGATCAGTTCACCTGGAAAAAAATGGTCTCTATGGCAATTGGACTCTATGGCATTGAAGTCCCTCCCCTCCCCAAACCCCACCCTCCTCAGGTTCCACCCCAAAACCTCCTGCCAGTGGCAAAGAGGGTCCTGGCAACCCTACAGGGGCCAGATCCAGCCCCTTGAGAGCTTTTATCCAGCCGGTAAGCCAGACAAGGCAGCCACCCCCCTCAGTCCCAATCTAGGCTGCTGAGCCCGCTGCGGGTAGCCGAGGTAACCACCACCACCCTGCTCCTAATCTGGCTGGCAAGCATGGCCCAGCCTGACCAAGTGACATTTATGTCCTATCCGGCCCTCATAACAAATGACTTCGACACCCCTGTTCTAGGGTTATGATTCAAATTTAGATGTAAAAGAAGGGAGCCTGCAAGGACTTGTCGGGGGTCACTTCATTTTCTCCTCCATCCCCTCTCCACTATTTCCTCCTTGTTTCCTCATCTCCCCTTTCTCTGCCTCGTTCTCTTCTTCCCACTCACCAAGAAACCTTTCTTTCATCTGCTGCCCTTGCTTTCAGCTTTATTCATGATGTATTATTTACTTCATTTATACCCCCCGTTTCTCCCCAATTGGGGCCCAAAGCAGTACACATCATTCTCTTCTCCTCCAGAAAAATGCTGTGAGGAAGATTAGCATGAGACTGAGTGACAGGCCCAAGGTCTCCTAGCAAGCGTCTACGGAAGAGCAGGGATTTGAATCTGGGTCTCCAGGACCCTAGTCCTAAGAACATAAGAAAGGCCCTGCTGGATCAGACCAAGGCCCATCAAGTCCAGCAGTCTGTTCACACAGTGGCCAACCTGGTGCCTCCAGGAAGCCCACAAACAAGACGACTGCAGCAGCACCATCCTGCCTGGGTTCCACCGCACCCAAAATAATAGGCATGCTCCTCTGATACTAGAGAGAATAGGTATACAGCATGACTAGTATCCATTCTAACTAATAGCCATGAATACCCCTCTCCTCCATGAATATGTCCACTCCCCTCTTAAAGCCCTCCAAGCAGCCATCACCACATCCTGGGGCAGGGAGTTCCACAATTTAACTATGTGTTGTGTGAAAAAATACTTCCTTTTATGTGTTTTGAATCTCTCGCCCTCCAGCTTTAGCAGATGACCCCGTGTTCGAGTATTATGGGAGAGGGAGAAAAACCTCTCCCTGTCCACTCTTTCCAAACCATGCATACTTTTATAGACCTCTATCATGTCTCCCCTTAGCTGCCTTCTTTCCAAGCTAAACAGCCCTAATCGTCTTAACCGCTCCCCATAGGACAGTTGATCTAGTCCCTTAATCATTTTGGTTGCTCTTTTCTGCACCTTCTCAAGCTCTGACCTGCATTCTAACCATTATACTACGTTGCTCTCAGCTTTCCCTCCTTCCCTCATCCTGGCACCCTCTCCCTGAGAAAAGTCTGGCCAAGCTGCAAAAGTCGTGTGGTAGCAGAGCACTCAGGTGAGTTGGGTGGGGACCACAGCTGGACTCGGTCAAGTGGCACACATTTCGTGGAGGTGGTTGCTGGGCCCAGGCAAGTTGTGTGGCATGAGGTCATAGTCATGCCACGCCTGGGTGAGCTGCACAAATTGCATGGAACCAAGTTGCCAAGTGGCTGCTGCTGGGTCTGGCCCCAATGAGTCCTCCCTCCAGGGCAGGAAGCAAAAGTGGTGGACTGGGAAGCCAAAATAGCCCTGAAGATTACTCTGCCCCTCCACCTTCCGTAGCTTTCACTGACAGAAAGCAAAGTTTGAAGGCTGGCAATACTATTGTGGTTGCCTAGCAACTCTCATAATGGTCACTAAGATCTCACAGGGCATTACTTTCTTAAAGGTACAGGTGCTGCTTCTATTGTTGGGGGGGTGTTAATCTCCTATGCAATTTTTTTTTTAGTTCAGATTTTTCTGCAGACCTAGGCTTTTCTCAGGTTTGCAGAAATATTTGTCTTGTTTGTTCATGCCTCCAGTCTCTGGATTTAAGTATCCACTGATGGAGCCATGTTGAGAATTAGATATATTGATGGTTATTTTTATTTGGTTTTACATACATAGAACAATTTCCATGTATAACATGTGAAAGAGTCCTGGTCCCATCTTATAAAGACCTTGCATTCTGTGCTTACATTTTATGGATTTTCTCCAAATTATACACTGGTGTTAAATTACTTCCTATAAATATTCAAAGGTTAAAAGTGAATATTTGTTAAGGAACTTATGGGGGGGGGGATTTTCCCAGATTGTAGAAATGGGTATTCAGAACTACTTTCAAATGCTTAAACAGTAGAAGCTGTTGGGCCACTCAACAATGAACAAATTTGAAATGCCTATCATTATATATTTATTATAAAATCAATATTTACACATCAGCTAAAGCCCAAGAATGTTTTGCAAGAAGTTAATAAATAATACATCTGAAAAAGCCACAAGCCAGTCGTAATTTTTTAAAAAATGTATGCACTCATGGTAGATCACAGGTTTGGCGGCGGGGGGGGTCATATAATATATTACTCAGCATGCACGTTCACTGGGAGAATTGAGGTCTTTGGCCATTTCTTAATAACTGGTACCATATCAAAATTATATTTATGATTGTATACATGCTCTGCATAATATGAAATGTGCAAAGAAGGCAGACTTCTACAATTATCCTCATCTCAATTTTGTCCTTCATTTTGGAATTCCCAGTTATTTGGATTTGATTCAGAGGTGGAAGTGATGCCAGGTGGAATTCTCCACTGTTCCTTTTTTACGTGAAGGGAAGAACTCTTTCAGCATGACAAAAAAGTTGACTTCTGGTGTTTTTCAAACTGGCAGAATTCTCCTCAGAGCAAGAATATTAGAGGCGAATACACAGCGTAACAGCAGGAAGAAAGATGTTCAGGTGCTCACAAGCCATTCCTTGTGCATTGAGACTGGGAAAGGGACCAGCAGGTGTGATCCTGTTTTCCCCGCCCTTCCGCATGCATTCATTTTTTCCCTGGCTTAACCATCTGTGCAAAGTTGAACGAGCTAAATTATGTACGCAGGACTCATATGACTTGTGAGTTCCTCACATGTTCAAACACATTTTCACGTTCTTGGTTTTTTTAAACATTTGTCTCCTGACTCCTGCGTCACTCAAAATTGTGCCCAGCAGAAAAAAACATCGACAGGACTGACCTTGCAAGGTCTGAATAGATGTTCCAGTTCGGTATTGGTCCACCCACAGTAAACTAAGTCCGTGAAACTCAGACATACTGAAGAATAAGTATGTGCATTGAGGTCGTTTATGCATGGGAGTTTTATCTGAGGTTTGTTGCTGGCTGGACCCACACTTTCCTGTTGGGAATCTCTGCACCAGCAGTCTCCAAGTTTGAATCAAGTCCCGCCCATTTAAATGCTGTTTTGTAATTGGCTTACTTCGCAGTGCTCACTGTGAGAGAAACCCCACAGGTTTAGCGCTGTTCCCACAGAGAGAGACAGACAGACACATAGGTCAGGATCCCAATTGTGAGAACTAAGGGCAATTGGTTGCTGACCTGATCGAATGTCCAGTATTGAATCAAACTGGTAATATCTGATTTTGCAAAGCATCCCCACCCCAGCAATTCCCAATTCCAATATTTCCATGCCCAATAATATCAGAATCGGGAATCATATTGGGTAGGGTTGCCAACCTCCAGGTACTAGTTGGAGATCTCCTGCTATTACAACTCATCTCCAGCCAATAGAGATCAGTTCACCTGGAGAAAATGGCCGCCTTGGCAACTGAACTCTATGGCATTGAAGTCCCTCTCCTCCCCAAACCCAGCCCTCCTCAGGCTCTGCCCCCAAAACCTCCCGCCAGTGATGAAGAGGGACCTGGTAACCCTAATGTTGGGGGGCAACAGGAGGAGGGAGGAAGGAAAAGGGAGTGTGCCCTGGCTCCCAATTGGTCCATAGGGCTCTTAAATTTTAAAAGGGCCATTATTTTCTGTAGGCAGAAGACCTGGCCTCTGGAGTATTGTTCCGATAGTTATTAAAACAGAATTCCCCCCCCCCCGACATGACTTTCTAAAATGATAACAATATTCCCAATATTTAATGGACACAGTAATCATGCCCATACAGACTTTGTAATATGGAATTGAAATGATAATTTTTTAATTGCCTAGCGAGAAAGATGGAGGACAATCTTATCCCCAGACCGGTCCATGCACTCTCGCTAAGGGAATACTGTAATGGCTTTTAAAATAGAACTCTTCCTTCTCTCCATCTGTAATATGACTGGGAGGATCTCTTGGGCAAGGATTCGATTCCCAAGGAATTCATCCCCACTTGGATGGCAATAAAGAAGATACGGTTAGAAATGTGTTGTGCCTTTCCTTGTTTATTTAGATATTTATAGTCTGCAGTACATCCTTTAAACTAGGGCATGTGCAATTTGCTTCCGCTTTCAGTTCTTCTATTCCTACGCTTTACCCACCTTTTACATTACCAGTGCTCATGCACACATTGATTAAAAAATACTAAAATTACTAAAACAAAAAGCAATTTTAAATGTGAATTTATGAATGATTGCATCCAGATTCTTTTTGTGTGTTTTATTGAGGCACATATGTACCCCTGCACATTGGTAAAATATGCCAAACAAAAAAATCCCAATCAAACAATGACAAGATCACTTTTTGGGAATGATTTAGACTCAACTGTGCACTTGGGAAACTCCAAACAAAGAGGATCTTGATGCAGCTTGCAAGCCATAATCAGATCAAAGATTATATGTAACACAGAAAAAAGGTCAATATCAACTAGCCAGCAACAGTGTAAATCAAGTGACAACATTCGTCCTCAGGTGCCTCCTGGAGTTCTCACTGAAAGTGCTTCTTGTAAGAGTTTCTAAACTCCAAAAGGGTTGGACATAATCTGGCAGACTGCTCCACGGTGATTGGACAGCCTCCGAGAAATTGTGAGACTTGCCAGAGGCGGTCGGTACCACGTAGAGAAGGGGATAACCCAAAGACTGTGCAGCACAGAGCGATGGGATGACCACTAGGGTAGCCAGGTCCCTCTTCACCACCGGTGGGAGGTTTTGAGTGTGGAGCCTAAGGAAGACAGGGTTTGGGGATAGGAGGGACTTCAATGCCATAGAGTCCAATTGCCAAAGCGGCCATTTTTTCCAGGGGAACTGATCTTTATCTGCTGGAGATCAGTTGTAATAGCAGGAGATCAACTGCTAGTACCTGGAGATTGGCAACCCTAATGACTATACTGAGACATATGGTCCTTTTGAGGGCCTCTTCAGGTGCAGTTGAGTACAGTAGCTAGGGCTGCTAACCTCCTGGTGGGGCCTAGAGATCTCCCAAAATTACAACTGATCTCTAGACTACAGAGAGAATTTCCTCTGGAGAAAATGGCTGCTTTGAAGGGTGAACTCTATGGCATTATACCCTAATGTCCCTCCCCTCATCAAACCCCACCCTCTCCAGGCTCTACCCCACAATCTCCAGGAATCTCCCAACTCAGAGTTGGCAACTCTTAGCAGCTTCCCTTTCACCTAGGCTTGCCAATTGCCCAGTGGGGGCAGGCAAATCCCACCAATCCACCAGGCTGCCCGCCAACCAGCTGATGCTTGGCAGGCAAAAGAGAGCCAGGGGAGGGGTACGATGTGCATGCATGCAACCCACGCAATGTGCCAATGTCACTTCCGGGTAAACCTGGAAGCGACGTGGACACTCTAGCAACCTCTACTGAAACTCTATGAAAACCATAGAGTTTTGGCGGAGATTGCTAGAGTGCCCGCGTCACTTCCAAGTAAAGCAGGAAGTGACATCGACACGTAATGCGAGGCGTGCATGCGTGTCTCACAGGGCACATGCATGTGTTACATGCCTCTAGCCATACCCCCACAAAGCTCCCAATAGTGGAGCAAAGAGACCTGGCAACCCTACTTTCATTTTTTTTTCCATAAAATTTTTATTATTTTCACAATATTTTACTGACAGGAACTTTTCAACAACACATTCATTTCATAGACAATACAAAATAAAACTTTAACAGCGTCGTCAAAAAGCATAATCATATAATAATAAAAAGATATTCAAATAAAAGACTTCCCCCTCATCTTCCTCCATCTTGCTATAAATTTATCTATTCTTTTGTATAGAAATTCTAATCCAAAAAAATACATCTAACTTGATTACTAAATTAATTCTAAATTATTTAGTTCAATACAGTTAATACGTGTTTATTATTGATTTCATATATAGTAACAGATTTTATATCAAAACCGTTCTTAAAGTAAAAGGAATAGATTAATAATTACAAAGTTCACTAGTCATCATTTAAATCCCTGTTTAACCCTCCATTTCTCTCTAGCACCCATAAACTGCATGCTTCCTTTTTATTTTATTCTTGCTGTAAGTTTTTGTTTTTCCATCACTTCTATTATTTTTAAAGTCCGGTCTTTTTTGTCCAGGTGTCGGCCAACTCCTTTTTCTCCTCTTTTTGTTGTTGTTGTTGCTCATGGTTAGGACCAACTAGACCTTTTTCATGGTTTTTCAGAAAATTTTCCACGTCCTCCTGTGAAGAGATAGTAAATCTGACCTCTTTGTAGGTAAGAATAAGTCCCTGTGGAAAGATCCAACAAAATCTTATTCCATTCTTCTTCAATATCCCAGTAAATTCTTTGTATATGTTTCTCTTCATCATCAAATGTTGCGGAATGTCCTTTAGAATTATGAGTAGATTTCTATTCACTGACAAAGGGTTATCATAAAAAGTTTGCATAATATAATCTTTCATCCTGATATCATAGAAGGAAATCATAATATCTCTTGCCTTTGTCTTCTCCAATCTGGTGGGTAAAGGAATTCTATATACTTTGTTTATTGCATGGTCTAGATCTTGTTCATTTACGTGGATCAGGTCAGCCAATGATTTTATGATAGTTGTTCTGGTACCTCCCATCTCTTCAGGAAAATTGCGAAAACGTACATTCAATTGTCTCAATTTTAACTCCATAATAGCTAGTTGGTCCATGGCATTTTCTTGTTGGAAATGCATAGCTTGGATTTGATTACCTTGAAGTAACTGTTTATTTTTAATGTCTTTCTGTTCTTCAGATGCCTTTTTAATTGAAATATCCATTTTTCCCATATCAGTTTTCATTGTAGAGACTTGAGATTTCATATTTGTAATATCACTTGCCAAAATGTCCAATTTCTGGCTAGTCTGGTTAGTGGTTTGAGTTAAACTAGTCAATATGCTGGTTAACTGAGCCATATGTTGAGATATTTGCTCATATTGTTTGGTAAAGGCATCAGTGTGTTTAGCTAGCATTTCCTGTATTTTCTCGTCGACCTTTCCCATGTTTATTTCTGAAAATAGTTCTAACAATTCATCAATATCAGAGAAGTGCTGTTTTGAATATATTGGCAGGAGTCAAAACCTTGTAACAGTTTCCTTTTCATCAATTTTATAGTTCCTGGGGTTAAATAACTACAAATTGTTCTCTGCGTTGTAAAACAATTAGTATAGTTGTAAAAAGCCATCAAGTTTTACTGACACTCTGCTCGGCTCTAAAAGAGGGGGTGAGCTGGGTGTTGTTAATTCGCGTGCCGGCCATCGCCTCCTCTCATTCCAGGTAGTAGGAATATTTTACCCATTGCACAAGGAAGACACACTTCAGGCCCCACAATTTCCTGTAGAGTCTTTCCCCTTTAGTCTCGATGGTCTTGGTTGGCAAAGCAGCAAGAATGTTTACGTGGCAGAAAAGTCTTCTTGAATCGGAAAGATGTCAGCTCCAGAGGAATTCATCCCATTCGCTCCCACCCCTTTTAACACCTCGGCATCTAATTGGTAGCTAGAGTGTCTATCAAACGACCCGTTTGTTGTGCCAAAGTAGAGATCGAGTAGATAAGGCTCCTGCCTTTTAACTATAGTCTTTTTAAACAAACATAGTCACTGTTATTCTGGGCAGAGAGGTGCGGATTGCATTGATGATGATAACAATCTTCCAGAACGTTGGATTCAAGGTAGAAACAAAAGAATTCTTGTAACTTACTCAGATGTTGGATGTGAGGTTGTAGTATTAATGATGTTCTTAGATGGTGATTGAAGGGGGAAGACTGAGCCTAATTACCCAGGAAATATTCTGGCGATGACTTTTCCCTTCTTGCCCACGGGATCGGCATCAAAACCTTCGGGGGGCTTAAAAAAGCTCCCTCGGAGAGTTCTGGAGATCAAACCGCATGAGTGGCTGCAGGGAAATTCCTGCTTCCCTAGTCCACTGTTTAGGACCGGGTTGGGGTGATATTTGGTACCCCAATTTGAACATTTCTTGGATTTCCCCTGGAAAGTCCAGGAAACATGGCGCTCAGTCTAGCTGCCCTAGCCGGAAGTCGCAACCCTACTTCCACACTCACCCACACACACAACTGTCCAGATAGAACATGTTGCTGAATGTGTTTGAATTACAGCCATTCCATAATAAGTAGATCAGACCTATGATGCAATTAAAGTCCTTTTAAAAGTTTCATTTTAAAAGCTGGACTGTTACGGTCACTTTGCTAAACACCCTGCTTGGTATGTATTTATCAGGTATCCTTTCTGGGAACCTCTGGAATGGACTGAATATACTAGCCTGGTTAGGCAGAAGGATCAGACTTCTACCCATGGGGAGTTTAAACTTGTGCTTATAAGATAAAAAAAGAAATACATTCTAAGTGAAAAGAGTAAGGCTGAGGAACTGATGAAGAACGAAACGAACGTCTTCCTCACCTGTCTGACTTCTGATTAATATATTGTTGCTAAAGAAGAAAAAATATTGTTAGAATTATTACATACATGGTGGTGTGTTTACTTACCTATGGCCTAAAACGCACGGCCACTTACCACGGTTTCTGCCCAGGCTCCCCCCTGTTGATTCCCAATTTCACCCAGGATCAAATCCTCGCAAACGAACGGCACTTGATTTGCTGCTGGCCGAGCGATGTGTCGACCCAAAACGAACCTAGATTTGCTCTCAAGGAGCCAAAACGTTATCCCTGGCTCATTCAACTTACCCGGAAGCGGGGCATGGACACCAGAGGCTGTGGCTGGTCAGTGAGAGTGAATCGACCAATCACCAGGGGGAGGGGGCATGGCTGGACTACCAGGAAGTTCATTGCTCCCGCGTTTTCTGTTTGCACGGACGGAGCAGTGCACAGTTTCGCCATGGGTCATGCGTACAGATACTCCCCTGGCCCGGGTTCATTTAATCCTGGCTGGAACGGGGAGGAGCCTGGGCAGAAACCGCGGTAAGTGGCCATGTGTTTTAGGCCTATATTTAAAACCAGGATTATACACTTACCTGTTACCTGTTTGTTTTGTTACTGTAAATGCCAATAAAGGTTCTGTTTTCTGTTTTCTCACTTACCTGTTTGTATGCACTTACTTGTGAACAATACATATGACTTTGTAATTTATGACCTGTGCTTGGATATGACTTTTGCATTATGATGGTAATATTGGAATTATATTGAAATTGCTTGGAATATTTGTTTTCTGTGTGAATTTTGGTTTAACCTCCAGGTAGTAGCTGGAGACCTCTTGCTATTACAACTGATCTCCAGCTGATGAAAATCAGTTCCCCTGGAGAAAATGGCCACTTTGGCAATTGGACTCTATGGCATTGAATTCCCTCCCCTCCCCAAACCCCACCCACCTCAGGCTCTGCCCCAAAAATCTCCAGGTATTTCCCAACCCGGAGCTGGTCGGTAACAAAGAAGTGTGCACCACATAGCCTCAGTAACACAACTTCTTTAGTCAGCCATTTTGAAAATACCCTTTTACAGAGAGCGAGTACTTTATCGCCCCCTTCTGTTCTGTCATTAAACTGCAATGATAATATATTACAACCGGCTTACAGGAGGAAAGATTCATGGAGGACAGGTCTACATTGGCTATTAGTCAAAGTTGCTAAGGGGTAGTTAAATGTTCGAGTAATTCTCTGACTACCAGTGCACCGAGGGGAAGAGGGGCTTCCATGCCCTTCTGGAAGGGCTTCAAAGGGTATCCAGTAGGCTACTGGATGCCAGAAAAAGATGGTCCAGCCTGATCCAGCATGGTTTGTTTTATTTCAAGATCTCGTACAGATCACTGGTAGGGTTGCCAGGTCACTCTTCACTACTGGTGGGAGGTTTTTGGGGCAGAGCCTGAGGAGGGTGAGGTTTGGAGAGGGAAGGGACTTTAATGCCATAGAGTCCAATTGCCAAAGCTGCCATTTTCTCCAGGCGAACTGATCTCTGGCAGCTAGAGATAAATTGTAAAAGCAGGAGATCTCCTGCTAATAACTTGAGGTTGGCAATGGCAACCCTAATTACTAGACATAAAAAATAGGCAACTTTCAGCTCCTTCAGCTTGTTTGCCTCTCCTTCTCTTTGTTTACTGGTGCACACTGGTCAAATGCTGTAAAATTTACAAAGCAATCTTGATGCAGTTGTGCGTACAACTGCATTATTTGGGGAAGGTGTTTTAACCATATACAGAATACGTATGTACATACCACTCAGATTCCACTCAAAAAATAATCTCAGTGCAAACATATGCAAAATTGTAGTGAGATTCCACTGTGTGCACATGCAGATTGGTAACATGGTGAGAGGGAAAGTTGCAAAATGAACTGAAGAAACTGAAAGTGATGGTAATTTGTGCATACTCCAGTTTCTTGGAAAATCTTCAAGTAGGTTTGATTCCAGGTCTATAAACCGGGGTCCCCACCGTGGTGCATTGTGGGCACCATAGCTTCCGCAGACAACTTTCCTGGCTGGGATTTTCCAGCAGGTAGGGAATGTGGGGTGGGGCAGGCTTATCAGCTGGGGAGGGAGGCTGGCACCAATGCAATGACATCACTTCTGGAAGTGATGTCATCACATTGGTGACATGGAGGGAGACACTCTGGTATATGGGCCAAAACTCTATGATAGAGGCTGTTTTCTACCATAGAGTTTTGCCCAAATACTAGAGCTTCTCCCTCCCACCTCTGGAAGTGACATCATCGTGCCAACGGGGCCAGGGCGTAGGCCTCATTTTAAGCCTGGTAAGACCCCTGCCAGCCAGCTGGATGGCACTGGGGGGAAGGGGCCCCAAATTGGGATCCCCATCTTTGGTGGGGTGTGTGTTAGCTGATGCTCTTTCCCGACTCCCTCAGTACCAGGTTAAGGTGGAACGCCCCACCAAATCCCTATTTACTCCAGAGCAAAGGGGCACCTTGCCCACCTTGGTGGTTCAAACGTGTGCCCAAGCTCGACAGACCCAGGCAGCGATTGACTCCTCTCTGCCTACCGGGGGAGCTACCTCTCCCGTTTCTCCGCCAATACTTGGAGATGCTAACAGCCGCCCTTCAACCCAGTCCTCAGCGGAAAGCGAACCCGTCGTCCCAGAGGGGCTGCCCAATTCCTTCCGTGATGCTCTAATCCGTCACTGCCAGGCAAAAGTGGATGCCAAGGTTCTACCTTCAGGGCTCGATAAGCGGGGGGAGGTTTGGGTTAAGGATGCTAAATTGTATGTGCCTAAAACTTTGCAGGTGGAAGTGTTGGGACTTGCTCATGGAGTGAAAACCGCTGGTCATTTTGGTTTCGTTAAAACGTTACATTTGCTCCGTCGTCAGTTCTGGTGGTGGATATGCATTCAGACCTGGACTCCTTCATCCGCAGCTGTCCAGTGTGCACCACTGTGAAACGCCCGACCGGCAAGCCGACCGGTCTACTAAAGCCTTTAGAGGTGCCTCAGGGGCCCTGGGAAGTCATTGCCATGGACTTTATGACTGATTTACCATTAAGTCGGGGGGAAACAGTTTTGTAGGTGGTTACTGATCTTTTTTCCCAACAGGTACATCTAATCCCTTGCGCTGACATGCCCTCTGTTCAAAGACTGGCTCATTTATTTGTGACACATGTTTTCAAATATCATTCCTTCCTGCACAAGATAATCTCCGACCACGGATCGATATTCGTAGCCAAATTTTGGAAAGTGTTCCTCAAATTGGTTGGAGTGGAACAAGGGCTGTCAAGTGCGTTCCACCCCCAAACGGATGGACAAACCGAGAGAGTTAATGCTGTCCTAGAATGCTACCTCCGTTGTTATGTGAATTACCACCAAGATGATTGAGTTGACCTGTTACCCCTTGCAGAGTATGCGTACAATAATTCTGTTCATCAGTCTACTGGTTTCAGCCCCTTTCATATTGTCCATGGTAAGGAGTTTGGACCTGTCGGTCAGGTGGATGTGTCGGGGGAGGAGGGGGGCGCTGAGATATCGGACTGGATTCAGACCATACAATCTACATGGCCTTGGTTGACTAAAAACTTAGAAAGGGCCAAAAGACAATACAAAGCCCAGGCAGACAAACATCGGGCTCCTGATTGGACCTTCAGGGTGGGTGATCTAGTGTATCTTTCTACCAAGAATCTGCGGTCTCTGCGACCCTCTAGGAAATTGAGTGAGAAGTACATTGGGCCATTTCCTATTGCTCGGATCATTAACGAAGTAACAGTGGAATTGCAGCTTCCCAAAAAGTTGAAAAGAGTCCATCCAGTATTTCATGTTAGTTTACTAAAACAGTATATGCCGGCTCCACAGTGGCATCCAACAAATCCCCCAGAGGTTCCTGAAATGGTGGTGGTGGGGGAGGAATACTGCGAGGTGTCCAAGATTCTTGATTCCCGTGTACATGTGGGGAGGGGCTAGAGTACATAGTCCGTTGGAAGCATTTCAGCCCCTCCCACGACGAATGGGTTAAACACCGTCATGTCTCCGCCCCTCGCCGATTGCGTCAATTCCACGCCTCATACCCGGACAAGCCCGCACCATCGGACGGAAGTGGGGGGGCTAGGGGGCAGAATGTGAGCTCCAGCTCTGTGAGCGCAGCTGGCTTCCAAGGTTGTGTAGCTCAGAAGGTTGTTATGTCTGCTCGCTCTCTGTTTGCGTGATAACTGTAATCTACCATGAGAACCAGGCTTGGCTTGGGATCTAACTGTGCCTTTGGTTTTCTGTATATGTTCCAACCAACCCTTTCCCCCCCCCCATTAGAGTCCACATACTTTTCCCCATAAGTTCTTGCTACTCACCTCCTGCTTCCTAAATAAACCAGCTTCTTAGAATACTCTGTCTGGACGTTTGGTGATTGGGAATCCACAGGTGAACTCAGACCTTACAGTGTGGCAACCCTACCAGCAGGGCTTCTGATCAGCTGGGCAGATTAAAAGATATCCTTTTAAACACAGCTTCTGTTTGGAAGGCTGAAGAGTTGTTATGAAAGTTATATATAACTTCAATCCCTGACATTTTGTGGCTGGCTCCACCTCCTGCAGCAGCCATTTTGTTACCGTGCCCAACGCCCTTAGCCAGAATTCCAAAGGTGCTTGCAGGCTCAAAAATGTTGAGGACCTCTGCTATAAACCAAGCTTTGCTAACCCAGTGTGGCTGCTTGTATGTTCTTATACTGGATGTAGACAAATTTGTGGAAAGTATATCCATCAATAGCTATTAGCCATGATGACTACATGGAAACTAGATTTCAGAAGCAACAACCAGTGCTCAGTGGCAACAACAAGGTTAAGCTTTGGCCCTTGGGATATAGTGGTTTGGAGTGGTGGACTCTAATCTGGAGAACCAGGTTTGATTCCCCACTTCTCCACATGAGCGGCGGATTCTAATTTGGTGAACCAGATTGGTTCCTAAACATGAAGCTAGCTAGGTGACCTTGGGCTAGTCACAGCTCTCTTAGAGTTTTCTCAGCCTCACCTACCTCACAGGGCGTCTGTTGTGGGGAGGAGAGGGTGATTGTAAACCGGCTTGATTCTTCCTTAAGTGGTAAAGAAAGTCAGCATATAAAACCAATTCAATTCTTCTTCTTCTTCTTCTTCTTCTTCTTCTTCTTCTTCTTCTTCTTCTTCTTCTTCTTCTTCTTCTTCTTCTGTTTGCAAACCTTCCAGGGGGCAGAAGGTTTGCTATAGTGTGAACCAGGATGCTAGACTAACATGGACCTTTGGTACGGTTGCTCATATTTCCCATGGGAGGTCATGCCAGGAGAAAAGGCTTAGTGGGATCTCAGATTTTCGCCAAATGACATTATCCACCCAGGGGATCCAGTTGTTCTTCGCTTACAGTGCATTTTAGCAGAGGTCATATTCCTGAGATATATTCTCTGTATGCCAATTTGATCTGAGTAAGAAACTATAGGAGACAGAACAGCAAGAGAAGCTAGTAATTTCTTTTTACATTTGACCTTTTCCATTCTCCATCTTTCTCATTGTTCTCTTTAATCACATAGCCTGGATTATTCTCATTAAATTGCTCTCTAGGTATTTTACCATTTTTCATCAGACCTTTCAGCTGAATTCTTTTGAAATGTAGGCTGATGAAGTTCAGTTCTGTAAAAATGCCAAGACTATTATCAGATGGGATAATGGATTTAAAACTGTGGTGTTGTTTCCAAGGGGGCATTTTGGGTGTGGCTCAGCCTTTCCAGTTCTCCAGCTAATGTTCATATTAATTAAAATCTTACACCTACCAAGGAGAGAGAGACATCAACCACTCTTTTACATCTCATCCCTATAGCATTCATAACTCAATCGACAGAACAGAAAACCATACTGACATCTCTATCAAACCTCAGTTATACTCACAATCCTCTCATTTTAAGTGTGGATTTGGAGAATTTCTAACCAAACACAACTGCCAGGCAATCCTACCTCAGCGGTGCAGAAGAATGAGGGACTCCAGTCCCCTCCCCACCCAGCACTTTCCAACAGCCCAAATGGACACCTGTTCCCCACAAGATTTTGAAGTTAAAAAAGAAACTTTAAAATGGTGTTGTGGACTGTGGCAGACTCAGGGATGCAGGATCATACAGTGTGACCCTCAGGTAAACTCATGATCAGATCACCTGAATTTTTTTTTGTAGACACCTGTCTTAAGCACTGTGTTGGGCAGCTTTGCACATGCACACTAGCCAGGCCCCCATTACCACACAATTTTATAGGGTTGCCAGCCTCCAGGTAGTAGCTGGAGATCTCCTGCTATTACAACTGATCTTCAGCCGATACAGATCAGCTCACCTGGTGAAAACGGTTGCTTTGGCAATTGGACTCTATGGCATTGAAGTCCCTCCCCTCCCCAAACCCCACCCTCTTCAAGCTCCACCCCAAAAACCTCCTGTCAGTGGCAAAGAGGGACCTGGCAACCCTAGTTGCTGACCTCCAAGTGGAGCCTGGAGAGCTGAAATTACAAGTCATCTCCATATTACAGAGATCAGTTCCCCTGGGGGGAAAAAAAGGCTGCTTTGGAGCTTGGAGTCCATGGAATTATGCCCTGCTGAGGTCCTTCCCTAGACTCTGCCCCCCAATATTCAGGAATTTCCCAACCCATGGGCAACCCTACACATTTTACCATTTTATTAAATCATTTTACTATACTAAAGCTTTAGTTCCAAAGAAGGAGGAGATCCAGGAGGATTCACTAGGGAGAGGAAGTACCATTACCATCACTGGTTTCTGCTTCCTCCCCTTTTTCTCTGCCTAACTTCCTGGTTTTCCCTTCCATCCCTCCCAACTGCCAATTTTCTTTCACCACCTCAACTCAACCAGACACCTGTTTTCCTTACTCCTCCTGAACAATTGGCTAGTTCCCCCCACTCCACTCAGTTTGTCCCTTCTCTCTTTCATTTCACAATTTGGGGTGTGTTGCTATTTAATGCAATACCTGTGCATGCACGGCAATGCCTCTATTTTCTTTGAAACTTTTTAATCTCCTTCTGCAAACATGGGGATTATCTCAGGTTCATATATACATATGCTATAGCCCTGGATCTTTCCTCCCCTCAAGATGTCCTAATGGGGGGCCACTCATTCCTCTTAGACAGATGTTTGAGTATAATGCATCCTTTGTGAATGACGTCTTCTGATTAAACTATCAAGCCCCTTTCAAGCTATAATCTTGTAAACATAAACACTTGGGAAAGGGAAACATCATTGCATACACCAGGTTAAAGATTCAGAGGAACATGATGGCATCTGCTTTGGGAGGTAGAAAAAGGGGAAAAAAGGAGATAAAAGATAGAGGAACGCACAGGAAAAAATAGCTTGAGGCTAATACTGCTTATCAGCAATTACGTTTTACAATAAATACAGAGCAACCAGTGGGTGAAGCTCAACGGTGGAGAATGCACAGATGGATCTCAGTCTAGCAAAAGTTTGTAAGAAACTGGAACTATACATACGGTTTATGATACAGTTGGCCAGAATTCCCAGGGGGGGAACTTGCCAGGGTTAGTGTGTTACTATAAGGGGCAGAAAACAGGAATGAGTGAACATTGCCAATTTTCCTTTGTAATTTTAATTTTTGTTAATAATCTGGCACTCCAGTTTCCCTACTTGTTTTGTAAATTTCTTCGGTGCTGCATGCATATTGTATAGTGGGTAGGAGCTGTGGACTCTAATCTGGAGAACCCCACTCTTCCACATGAAGCCAGCTGGGTGATCTTGGGCTAGTCACAGTTCTCTCTGAACTCTCTCAGTCCCACCTACCTCACAAGGTGTCTGTTGTGGGGAGAAGAAGGGAAGGAGATTGCAAGCCAGTTTGATTCTCCTTAAAAGGTAGAGAAGGTTGGCATATAAAAACCAACTATTATTATTATTATTATATACACAATTCATAAGTAAAATGTGTATCACTGAAATGCATAATATTGAATTTTGCCATTATCCACTCTGAGGAGAGTGGAGTAAAGATATTTCAAATAAATAAAAGGTCTGATTTGATACAGCACTGTTATAGGAATGAAATTTATTTTTCCAATTCTTTTTTTGATATAGCCATTGATTCCTCTTATTATTTTTCTGTTCGGAAAGCGGAATATCTCTTTAATTTCTCTTTACAGTTTTCTGTTACACCACACATGTGTCCTTTTGTATATTCAGTCACTGCAGAGTGCTATGTGACAAGGAGGTAGGGTTGCCATGGCCCCTCTTCACCACCGGCGGGAGGTTTTTGGGGCAGAGATTGAGGAGGGCAGGGTTTGGGGAGGGGAGGGGAGTCAATGCCATCGAGTGCAATTGCCAAAGTGGCCATTTTCTCCAAGTGAACGGATCCCTATCAGCTGGAGATCAGTTGTAATAGCAGGAGATCTCCAGCTAGTACCTGGAGGTTGGCAACCCTACAAGGAGGAGACCTGAGCCTCCAACTACAGGCCAGGATCCAGCAGCAACCCCAAGCTACAAACCTGCTCCTTGAAGAGGAGTGCAGCCCCTTCCAGGACAGGCCGACTCCGCAGTCTCCCAGCAGCTTCTTCCTTGACCAGCAGCATCTCAGTCTTGTCTGGATTTAGCTTCAGTTTATTGGCCTTCATCCATCCCATTACTCACCCCACCCAGGCACTTATCCAGGTAGGGTTGCCAAGTCCCTCTTCGCAACCAGTGGGAGGTTTTTGGGGCAGGGCCTGAGGAGGGCGGGGTTTGGGGACGAGAGGGACTTCAATGTCATAGAGTCCAATGGCCAAAGGCTGTTCATGGCTGATTGGAGTCGCTCGGCATGATTCCAAGCCAAAGGATCATTTAGCAGCCAGTGCACTGCATAGCTTGTTGGTGCTTTTTATGTTGTTTCCTCTGACTTTGAAAGCTGAGCAGCCCTCATTCTTGCTGACCAAAGCCTTGTTCATAAATTATCTAGGGTTGCTAGCCTCCAGCTGGTGGCTGGAGATCTCCCAATATTACAACTGAACTCCGGGTGACAGAGATCAGTTCACCTGGAGAAAATGGTGGCTTTGGAAGGTGGACTTAGGGTTGCCAACCTCCTGGTACTAGCTGGAGATCGCCTGCTATTACAACTGATCTCCAGCCGATAGAGATCAGTTCACCTGGAGAAACTGTCCGCTTTGGCAATTGGACTCTGTGGCATTGAAGTCCCTCCCTAAACCCCACCCTCCTCAGGCTCCACCCCTAAAAACTCCCACCAGTGGCAAAGAGGGCCCTGGCAACCCTACTTACTCATAATGTTTATGCTGCTGCTTTTTATTATGCTAGTTTCAGTGTTGTTCAGTTACCATGGTTGAGTTTGAATTGTGAGCGAGCTCGAGAGCGTGTGTGGGCTAAAAGAAAAAATCCCAATAAAAACAAACTTCTAGCGATACTCGAAACCAACTTTCTGATATTTGATGTCAGCGATCGTCGGCAAGTCAGTTGCAGTTTGTTAAATTGCCTTCCAACTTCATGCTGACCCAGGGTAATGCAAAGAGCCCTGAGGAGTTGGGTGGGAAATATATGTGAAAATAAATAACCAAATTCCCATTTGTACCTAATTAGAACGACTGTCAGACAGTGTGTAAACAAGGAGGCAAGTGTACAGGGGCCTCGAGGAAATAATGAGAAAAAAGAAGACACAATTCCATGCGCTGTCTCTGTTGCCACTTAATCTGAATCTTATGAACTCGTCGCATGCAAGCGACTGCCACCCTGATGTTATTAAAGAAGCTGTGTTGCAATATTGCTGTAATATTGTACCCGGAGAAGTATGCAGCTATTAAAATATGCCCTACCAAAATATGCAGGATGGATGGTGAATGACCATACGTGAGTATACCATACCAGCTCCATTAATGCTGACAGATCTTCAGGAATCTATGCCTGATAGAACTTCTTGGAGTGCCTGAATACCTGAACAACGGAACAGCACTAATGTTTAAATGTCAGTCTGCAAGCACAAAGCTATGCAATTAGTCCAAAAAAATCTGAAATTTTAGGCCCTAATTAACACACCAGATAGCAGAGAGTGCTGGAAAAAAAGACCTCTGGGGTGAGCTATGACTTTCACACTATGCACTGCTTTCAGCTGAAAGCAACATCAGATTTCACCTGCATACATTCATCATGTTTTTATCTTCTTTTAACTCATTCTGGGCATCCCTCAGTTTCTGTTCGTGCACTGGTTTCCCCCTCAGGCATCTCATGAGTTGAGGTCTCCTTTTTAAAATAGATCATGTACTTACCCACCATTAGCTAGATTTGAGTCCAGGAACTCGTGAGAGACCTACACGATTTTCAGCTGGATCTAGGGTTGTCAACCTCCAGGTGGGGGCTAGAGATCTCCCGCTATTACAGCTGACCTTCAGGCGACAGAGATCAGTTCCCCTGGAGAAAATGGCTGCTTTGGCAATTGGACTCTATGGCATTGAAGTCCCTCCCCTCTCCAAACCCTGCCTTCCTCAGACTTCACCCCCAAAATCTCCAGGTATTTCCCAACCTGGAGCTGGCAACCCTAGCTGGATCTCCTTGCAATCCAATTCATTACTCATTATATTCTTGTCTTTGAAAGTACATGCAACATCCATAAAGTGGTAGATATTACCAACATTAGGTTGTGCTGCCCATAGGGTTGCCGGCTCAGGGTTGAGAAATACCTGGAGATTTTAGGGGCGGAGCCTGAGGAGGGTGGAGTTTGGAGAGGGAAGGAACTTCAATGTCATAGAGTCCATTTACCAAAGTGGCCTTTTTCTCCAGGTGAACGGATCTCTATCAGCTGGAGATCAGTTGTAATAGCAGGAGATCTCCAGCCATCACCTGGGGGTTGGCAACCCTAGCTTCCCCCCATCAAGCATTCTGCCTCCCCAAAGACATTGTGTTAACCCCTCTGTTACTTCGAGATTTGCTGTATGAATTTGACAAGGACCTCAGAGTGGTTCATCCATTTCGAGCTGATACGGGCAAGTGAGCATGTGGTTTTTTTTGTGTGTGTTTTAGCTGCACTGAGAGGTCTGCATGCTTAATTTTGGTAGCAGCAGGTTGCTTCTTTTTCCCTTTCAGGGTATCCCCAGCAATTAGACTGGACTGTAGCAGGAAGGACCATATGCACGGATTGCAAATGGGCTGCTTACCATTCCTCCTTTCAAGTAATTTCCCTTCCTGCGGGGCTGTAATGGCACTCAAATTGAAAAGCCAAAGCTCACCTTCTGCAGACGGATGAGGGCCAAGAGAAGTCTGGGGAGTGAGAAATTGACTTGCCTCCTAAGAGGCCTCCATAACAATAGCTCCGGCCTCAGGTTTCCTTTGGAAGAAAGGCTCAGAAATATGCCCCCAGGTTCAGCAGCTGGACCCTTTATTCCCTTTTGTCGCTTATGATGTGGAATAATTTCCATATGCGCAAATGTGCCCAGATTTCTAAAGAGGAGAGGGTGAAGCAGCAGCAGCAGGGATAGGGTATTGTGCCTGCAGGGTGATGTTCAAGGCAGCGCACACTGTGCCGTGCCGTTGTGCTGGCTGTGTGGAATCTGTCTGCGCTGACGTCCTGGAGCACGTACTGGATATTATTTATTTTATCTATTTATTTAAAGCATCTTAAATTCGCCTTTCCTTCCAAGGTAGGGTCCCCAAATGAGTGAAAAATAAGCCACATGAGCAGGAAGGAGGCACAATTAGAATCAATGCCAGACAAAAAAAGAAAAGTCTTCACTGGTTGGCATAAGGCTGCCAGGTGCCTCTTTGCCACCAGTGGGAGGTTTTTGGGGTGGAGCCTGAGGAGGGCGGGGTTTGGGGAGGGGAGGGACTTCAATGCCATGGAGTACTTGCCAATGCGGCCATTTTCTCCATGTGAACTGATCTCTATCGGCTGAAGATCAGTTGTAATAGTGGGAGCTCTCTAGCTACTACCTGGAGGTTGGCAACCCTAGGCTGACAGGGGGTTAACGGTTGCCATCTCCAGGTTGGGAAATATCTGGCGATTTTGGGGGTGGAGCCTGAGGAGGGTAGGGTTTGGAGAGGGGATGGACTTCAATGCCATAAAGTCCAATGGCCAAATCAGCCATTTTCTCCAGGTGAATTTATCTTTATTGGCTGGAGATCAGTTGTAATAGCGGGAGATCTCCAGCCACCTCCTCGAGGTTGGCAGCCCTTCAGGGGTTGCAGGGGACAGAGAAATCTCCCTGGGAGTGAATTCCATAGTTTGGTGCCATGACCAAGAAGGCCCTTTCTGAGATTGGAGAGCTAGATTCCAGACCAGAAGTACCTTAGAAAGTCAAAGTCTTCAGACCACACAGCTACCTTCTGAAATATTTGCAGGTTGCCACTAGGGCTGTTGATTCGGTTCGGCCCTAACTGAAAATCAGCCGAATTTCCCCTGATTCAGTGGTTTTTAGTTCGGGAGGAACCGAACTAAAAAATGGCAGGAAACCGGGGAGCCGAATTCAGCGAGTTCGGGAGTTCACGAATAAATCCGGCAAATTTGGGGCCGTCAGTAAGCAGCATAACCGTCAGTAAGCAGCATTCTCCTCCCCCGGCCAATTGGTGGCCAAGCTGGGTCTTCTTCTGGCCAATCAGTCAGGATTGAGTACGGGAGGAATCAGCTGATGTGCGGCCCGGCCAGGGAGAGAGAGAGAGAGAGCGAAATCCTCGTGTGTGTGTGGGGGGGGTGCTTGTACACATTCGCTCCTTTCTGTGGCTTCAGGGGGTGTATTTTTTGGGGTACAGACACAAAACTTTCAGTGGAGCTTCAGATGAAGCTTCTTAAGATACCCCCCAAGTTTTGTAAGCATTGGGTCAGGGGGTCTCGAGATATGGGCTCTCCCCCTTTTCCCTCCCCCCTTTTTCCATTTATGTGGCTGCAGGGGGCGCTTTTTGGGGGATATAGCCCCCAAACGTTCAGCGTAGCTTCAGACAATTATTCTTAAGATACCACCCAAGTTTTGTAAAGATGGGTTCAGTGGGGGCAGAAATATCGCCTCCCCCCTTTTCTCTTTCCATGGCTGCAGGGGGCGCATTTTTGGGGGTGCAGATCCCAAACTTTGAGCAGCGTTTCAGACAAGTGTTCTTAAGAGACCACCCAAGTTTTGTGAACATTGGGTCAGGGTGTCCCGAGATATGGGCTTTCCCCTTTCCCCTTTTCCCTATTGGGATGAATGGATCAGCCGATCCTGTGTGCATCTTCTCCAGAGCAAAACGTCCCGTGCCTAATTGGAATCATCTTGGATTACAAGTCCTCCCCAGCCCCTCCTGATGGAACAGAAGACAGCCACAGTAAGACCCCTTTGGGGGCTTTAATCTATAATTTTTCTCCTGTGTATGTGTGTGTGTGGGGGGGAAAGCAGAGTTTGTGTGTGTGTGCGGAGGGAGCAGTTTCTGTGGGTGGGGGGGAAGCCAAAGGGGGCTTTCATCGGTTCTGCCTGGGGTGTGTGTTCCCCCTCGAGTCTCTCGCTCCCTGGTTTGAGGGGGGAGGTTTCAGTTGTGTGTCTTCTGGTTTTCCCTGTTGCAAAGGTGTTGTTTTACAAGGTTGTGTTGCTTTGCAGTTGCTTTGCAAACTTTTCAGCTGTTGTCGGGGCTGGGAGCTTTGTGCGTGGGCGGCGAGCTCTGCTGAGAGATGCACATTAAGGGTGGGGGGGACCCCTTTCAGGGCCCATATCTCAGCCCCCCCTGACCCAATCTTTACAAAACTTGGGGAGTCTTTCAATAAACGTCCTTTGAAGCTCTGCTGGAAGTTTGGGACCTCTAACCCCAAAAATGCCCCCCCCAGAGCCGCGGAAAGGCACGATTGTGTTTTTAATGGCTTTATTCGGCCGAATTTTTTTCCCGAACTTTGAATTCCCGCCGAATTGAATGGACCCGAAGTGGGGGAGTTCGGACTTCGGCATATCCCGAATCTAAACGGGCCGAATTCGGCCGAATCCGAACTATACCAAAAAATTTTTAATTCAACAGCCCTAGTTGCCACTCATCTATTATTTGTAGCAAGGGACACAGTTCCTCCTCTCATCAGCATATCAACTTTTGAAATTTAATTTTTTAAGCCATTATTTTTCTTTGTGGGCTGTGTGGTCCTCATGCCGCTTGAAGATGCACCTAATAGCCAAGTTTTTTTTTTTTTTTTAAAGTTTGTGGGTACGGTAGGAAGAGGTTGATGATCTCCCGTCCCAATATAGGTATACAGGTGGGGTGGTCTTGATGGAGAAAATATCAGTGATGCAGTGTTTACACCCACACTTTAAAGCAGTAGGCTACAGGCCTCCACACACTTGGAATTTGTCTAGGGTTGCCAACCTCCAGGTAGTATTAGGAAAAAACAGTACCAAAAACCAATAATAACTACAAAGGGTAATATATTTGCAAAAAGTGCTGTACAAGTGAAAGTGTAAACATACGAAACACCTACAAGATGAATATGCAAACAAGAGTACAAAACAAAGATGACATCAGACCAGGAGACCTCACAAAGCCAAATTGGCAATCAATGCAAAAGTCCATAATAGAAGCAAATGCAAGTGGGCGAATCCATTAGAAGACACAGCCACGTTCTGTCATAATTAAAAGGTCCAGGGATGATGACGTGAATCTTCTGGTACGTGTTATCTAGATCAAATTGGCACATTTCGCTTATTTGGCTCCATCAGCCCAATGTAGGGTTATAAATAACATAGCCATAATAGGCAGCAGATAAAAAAACGACCATCAAGGTTCAAGCACGGATCTCTAATGCGGCTCCCTAAATTTGATGCATGCAGGAAGATTCCAAGAATCAAAGTTGAATTTAAATCTAGGATCTTCCCTTTTCTTTTTGAACTTGCAAAATTCCAAGTATTATGAAGGAGAGGACTGGGGACAGAGGGAAGACCCTACATTTCACAGTGCAATCTCCTGCAGGTGGAGTGATTCATCAAAATAGGGGAGAAGAGCCTTACTTCTACCATCCTCTCCAAACCTATTCACACAGTCTTCATGTATTTTGGGGTGGGGTCATACTAGGTAGAAAGCGCCATCAAGTCACAACACAACCCCATAGTGTTTTTGAGGCAAGATATGAACAGAGGTGGTTTGCTACTGCCTGCTTCTATATAGCAAACCTGGATTTCATTAGTGGTTTCTCATCTGAGTGCTAACCAGGGCTGACTCCACCTAGTTTCTGAGATCTGAAGAGATTGGGCTAGCCTGGATCACCAAGGTCAGCTAGAGGCTTCTAAATTCCTCCTCGGTTAGAAGTTCCCCCAGATTACACCATTCCAATCTGAGCTGTCCATGATGAAGAACAGAACAGAATGCATATTCTTACTGCCCTTTTTCCATTTGTGTGTCCCTGATTTTATTATGTAGGGTAAGCTTTATATATGGTATCATCATTATAGAAATATTATGGAAGTATGGATTTCAACAAGCATTGAATATGGATAAATGAAGTCTAAAGCATGTAGAAAATGTCCACACAATGTTCCAGGAAATCAGCTGTGGATCACTGGAAGGACATGGAACAGAATGCTCAGAGCAGAAAGCCTATATAACAAATCTGCAATGGAATGACTGTCATTCATCCAACTCTAGCCCATGCCTTCTGAACCAAGTGTACATTCCATATACTGGATCCTGTGTCAGTCAGCATTAAAACAAAGTAGAATATGCAGTGGGTACTATGCATTTTGCAAGTTTCTCACTAGTGTGGTGAGAACTTAAAAATATACAACTTAAATGCATTCACACCATTGCAGAAAACATAGATGGTAGCAGTAAGAAGGATGAATACAATCTATCCCCCTCTCCACACATTCAGAAGAGCATACGGATTATGCCTCTAATGATCTGGTGATAGAAAGTGCTGTCAAGTCACAGCTGACTTGTGGCGACCCCATAGGGCTATCAAGACAAGAGACAAATAGAAGTGGTTTGCCATTGCTGACTTATGTGTAGCAACCCTGGACTTTTTTTGATGGTCTCCCATCCAAGTACTAACCCTGGCCAATCCAGTTTAGCCTCCATGATCTCAGCCATGGAGCTGGGGGAAGGAGCGCCCAGGGCAGGGAGGGAGGGGGTGTGCCCTATGTGCGCTGGTGTCAGGCAGTGGTGGCCCCAGGGTAGGGTTTCCAGGTCCCTCTTCACCACTGGTGGGAGGTTTTTGGGGTGGAGCCTGAGGAAGGTGGGGTTTGAGGAGGGGAGGGACTTCAGAAATAAATTGAAATAAATTCAGAAATAAATGGAACAAAAGGAAATTCCTAATGAGTTAATTTCACTTGCGGTCTTCCTTCAGCATATTCCTTCAGCAGACCAAGCTTTCCTCTGATACCAGAGGCTCTGCTGCAAGCTCTTCTCTGTCTTGGGTTAGATGAAAGCATCATGGAAAGGTGATGCAGTTCGATCAGTGGAGCAGTAGGGTACCACTCAATAAGTTCAGCATGTAACCGGACTTTGACACACAGTACATCTTTATTTCATTTTAACTCTAGTTACTCTTGTTCTGTCTCAAGATAAACCATGACAATTGGTTGAAATATCAATTTCTAAGTTTTAATTCACTTGGTTTTTTAAATTATGCCTTACAGATGATAAAGTGGAACTCTTTATCTTGTTAATTGTGGCACTATGTTAAAAAAGCGATGGCAACATTGTCACTTTAGCTGAATATTTATTCCTTTTAATTAATTGGTTGAGTTTACAACTCAAAATATTTCCAGCTTACTTCAAACTTTTTGGTACCACACTGCATTACAACAAAGCCAAGCTGTAAGAGTGCTAAATTCTACTCCTGGATCAGGCTGCTTGTTAGCTGTTTTTCTTCCAAGTAGCACTTGCCATAGGCAGCAAAGACTTACAATTAAACATGTGAGGAACAGATTACTTTCAGTAGGGGGAAGAGTCTCTTATGTTGCATGGAATAATACTGTATATGGAGCCAGAAAGGTATCTATTTCACACAAATTCTCTAAGCAAGCTCCAACATAAACTTACCAGAATGCTGATGTCATGTGCAGTCGTACCTTGCATATGACATGAGCTTAGGGTTGCCAACTTCCAGGTGGTGGCTGGAGATCACCTGCTATTACAACTGATCTCCAGCCGATAGAGAAACCAGAAGAAAATGGCCGCTTTGGCAACTGGACTCTATGGCATTGAAGTCCCTCCCCTCTCCAAATCTTGCCCTCCTCAGGCTCCACCCCCAAAATCTCTAGGTATTTCCCAACCCGAAGCTGGCAGCCCTACCTGAGCTTACTAGTACTAAATCAGATCACTGTTCAGCGTTGTCTCTTTGTCTCACATCCTGGGCAACTGTGGTCAGTCATTGCAGACCAAGGTACCCAGTGTGGTGCCCATGGGTGCCAAGGTGCCTGCTGATACCTTTCCTGGTGCCTGAAAAGCGTTTTTAGAATGTAGGTGCTTTTGCCCAGCCAGGCTTCTGACTGGCCTTTGGAGATTTAATTGGCTCTACAGATTTTTTAAAAACGGTTGCTTTGGCAGCACCTGCCACCACAACACAAGGATCTTCACTGTGTGACTGAAGGTAAGCTGTGGAAGCCATTTTGTGTCTGGCCCTGTCTCCTGCAGCAGCTATCTAGTGGCAGCCGCTTTATGCTTGGGCCCACCACACTGTGTCAAAATTCCAAAGGTGCCCACAGCCTCAAAAAAGGTTTGGGACCTCTGGTGCAGACAATCCTGAACAAGATGGGCCAATGGTTATAGTTCAACTCAGTACAAGGGAACCTATGAATAGAGTTGCTAGCTCTGGGTTGGGAAATACCTGGAGATTCTGGGGGTGGAGTCTGAGGAGGGTGGGATTTAGAGAGGGAGGAGGGACTTCAATGCCATAGAGTCCAATTGCCAAAGCGGCCATTTCTCCAGGTGACCTGATCTCTATCGGCTGGAGGTCAGTTGTAATAGCAGGAGATCTCTAGCCATCACCTGGAGGTTGGCAACTCTACCTATGAAGAAGACAGATGAGTGAACATTTCAGCAATGTCTGTGTGTGTGTGTGTGTGAGAGAGAGAGAGAGAGGGCACAACATTGGCTTTGAAGAACTGGTACTGCCACCAGGAGTACGACTGTTGTTCTCTGTTGCTCCAGAGACTAGGGCACGGAGTAATGGATTTAAACTAATAGAAAAGCGATTCCACCTAAACATTAGGAAGAACTTTCTGATGGTGAGGGCTGTTCGACGGTGGAATGTGCAGCCTCGGAGTGTGGTGGAGTCCCCATCTTTGGAGGTCCTTAAGCAGAGGCTAGATGGCCATCTGTCGGGAGTGCTTTGATTGTGGGATCCTGCAAGGCAGGGGGAGGGTTGGGGTCACTGGGGATGTAGGGGGAGGTAGTTGTTAATTTCCTGCATTGTGCAGGGGGTTGGACTAGATGACCTTGGTGGTCCCTTCCAACTCTATGATTCTATGACTCTCTGACTGTGTACACACCTTCAGCCCTATGCTCAAGTTGGTAATAAACAGATATTATAAAAGCTACCATAAGTCTCCAGTGCTCTGTTTACAAGGAAATGGATCCCATAAAAGAGCCCCTAAATTTCCTAAAGCTCAGGGAAGTGGGGAGTATGAAAGAGTATATTGATGTTAATGGTGTTCCCGGTCATCAAAATGCCATCACCCGAGAATGAATGACAAGGAATGGAACGCTCCAATACACCATTGTAAATTTCCCCTACAGTGGTTATTGAACTAGATGGATCATTTATTTTTCTGATTAACAAAGGCTATTCTTAAGACACATAGAATGTCACCAAGACGGATGGCTTCCAAATCGGAACAGACAGAGAGAAGGCCATTTAGCAAATCTATACCTCTGGATTTTAGTGGCTCAAAATGACAAACATTTGCCATCCGCTAAAACCTCCCCTGTGATACCCTGGGTAACATTTCCAGCGTTCAGAAGCAACACACATTTCACAATGGAGGTTTACCAAATGTGTGTGTTTGTGTTTTTTGTCAGAAGGTATTAGTGAATCCCTTCTAAGCAGCTGCTAAATATCTGGTGCTCCTTTGTTTACAGGTGTAAAATATTCTCTATTGCTACCCAAACCTACACACTCTTCAAACAGCAAGAGGATGCTGAATGCAAATCAATCAAAAGTGACAAACAAAGCTGACTTCAGAGACAAAATTGCTGCAAACAGATCATTAAAATGCGGGTGAGAGACAAACCATCTCAGGAGAAACCTGCCATCTTTGGAAACTGGAATTAGAGAGGAAACCAGGCAAATTAAATTAGACCCAACAATTAGTAATTATTAGATGTATGTTGGGACCCTCCCATTTTGACTATATTTCTAAAATGTATGGATTTAATACTTACCTTACCAAAGCATTGCAGACCAAGGTACCCAATGTGGTGCCCATAGGTGCCTGGGTGCCTGCCAAGAAACCTGCCATCTTTACACTGAACTTTGGAACTGAGGGATCACAAAACAAACAAACAAAAGCCCTCAGCTTAAGAGATGAGAGAATTTTAAACAAACCCATGCTCCAAAAAAGCATGGAAACAATAAATTACTCCAAGCACCCTCAATGCTGTTTTCCTCTACATAGAAATTAGGGGTATGCAAAAAAAAAAAAAATGTTCCCAGTAAATTTTTGGTTCGAGTTTATTGGCCCCATTTTTTTTCTGGGTAAACCAAAATAAGCCGAATACTCATACCGGTAAATGGGTATGCTGCTTTATTTCCCCCCCCCCCCAAAAGGGTCTATTACAGTCTATGGAATTTATTTTCAAGGCTCGGAGGGCGTTTTTCGAGGTAGAGTCACCAAATTTGCAGCATTTGGGTTTATTTCTGGTTCGGGTTTATGATATGCACAGCCCTAATAGAAATGCTATGTTTCAGAGGGTAGATGTTTTGATCTGCAACAAAACAGCTAGAGTTGAGTCTAAAAGCACCTTAGAGACCAACAAGATTGCCAGAGTATAAGCTTTCAAGAGTCAACGCTTCCTTCATCAGATATGAGTCTGAATGGAGATTTCTGAGTCCTTATATCCCAGTCAGAAGGTGGGAAGGGTGTTTCAAAGAAGGAACTCAGGCTGCAGAGGTACGATGCACATTGTAATCAGCTCAAAAGCTGACAAATAAGATTGCCAACCTTCAGGTACTAGTTGGAGATCTCCTGCTATTACAACTGATCTCCAGCCAATGGCCTCTTTGGCAATTGGACCCTATGGTATTGAAGTCCCTCCCCTCCCCAAACCCCGGCATCTTCAGGCTCCACCCCAAAAACCTCCCACCAGTGGCGGAGAGGGACCTGGCAACCCTACCCACAAATCTTGTTGGTCTCTAAGGTGCTACTGGACTGAAATATAGATATGCTATGTGCAGCCCAAATAACTCAGACTAGAGCTCAGAAGCTAAGTAGAGTCAAACATGGTTATTACTCAGATGGGAGACCACCAAAGACGTCCAGGGCTGCTACGCATAGGCAGGCAATGGCAAACCACCTCTGCTCATCTCTTGCCTTGAAAATCTCACATTTGGATTACCTTGTGTCAGTTGTGATTTGACAGCAGGTTTTACCTTTACAGTGCTTTGGTCCTGGAGCCTCAGCTCTGGAATTTCCTCACCGTGACTTTCAAAAAGCCAGCTAAATGTTGGGTGCCAAAGGATTTTTTCTGTTGATTCGTGTAATTCTGTCTTCAGGGGAGGGGAGGGTTGCCAGGTCCCCGCCTCCTCTCGATCGGCAGGAGGTTTTAGGGGGCTGGGCTGGGTCAGCCGTGTGCACGCAATGACGTCACTTCTGGGTTTACCCCCGGAAGTGCTGCATTGCTGGGGCAGCTTTAGAAAGTGCTGAAAGTGACGTCATCATGTGCGCACAGCCGCATGCACTCACAATCGTCGCTTTAGGGGGGGATATATTATCATTTTCAATTCTGGTTACTTTATCAGGTATGGTTTTAGACCTCACAGTTCATAATTAGCTGAAATGGCAAAACTTACAGCATTAATAAATCAAAAAGAAGATATTGAATTTGTGATTGAATGGGAGGCATGGACAAAATATTGTATGAATGAATATAATTGTGATATTAAGGGATATATTTTGATCTAATTCAGATTTGTTGAAGTAGATATGGGCGATTCATTACTAAGAATTAGACAATAAATACAAAGAGAGTAACAATGATAACAAAGAGACAGAGGAGGGGAGAGGGGAAGTTAAAGAAATATATATTAGATAAGATAAGAAAATGTTGTTATATTATATAATTGGTTAATGGACATATGTAATTGAATATGAATGAATTTGAAAAAAAATTAAAAAAAAAAACAGTTCAGAAACAGGATAGTGAGGTTTTATTGTATATGGTTGTCTTAACTGATAGCTTTTTAAAAATCCTTTATTTTTACTGAAAGATTGCTTAGACTCCCACGCGTCTGCTACGTTCCTCAGACAGCCTTCTCCTTGTGACGCCCTCTCTTGAGATTCTCTATACAGACTTTTTTCTGCAGAAGGTTCAGTTCTTTAAAATGGCCTATCAAAGTGGGTGAGGGCGGTGCATTCACTCACTGCATATAGGAAGGCTTGTAACAAAACTGTTCCATTTCAGAGGGCATTTGGTAGAGAACTGTTTTGACAGGTTTTGCTGTGCATTTTTAACTGTCTTTAACTGTGCACTGGTTTTTTTATCTTAATAGACTCCTGTGTTGTTTCCGTCTTTGCAATTTGTTGTTGCATTGTTAGCCACCTCAAGTCTAAGGACGCAGAATGTTATCTAGCTAAAAGAGAACTATGTCACTTATTCCAGCAGACCCGCTCTGGCAGGTATCCTTGGTCCCCCTCCTCCTATTACGAAATGAGGAGGATTTGCCAACAAAAGATAGCTCTAAAGAAACATATCTTTTCCATGAAGAAATGGTCCCAACTATATTCGGCAATGAAAAGCAAAAATAACAAAGATTTCTGGTCACTGGTAGCTGGTATAAAAGGCGTGAGACAAGGATGCATCTTAGCACCCCATCTTTGTTAGCCACTTCAAGTCTAAGGAGATAAGTTAGGGGGGCTGTGGCTCGGTGGTGGAACACCTGCTTGGCATGCAGAATGTCCCAGGTTCAATCCCGGGCATCTCCAGTGAAAAGGTTCAGGTAGCAGGTGACATGAAATTCCTCAATCTGAGACTCTGGAGAGCTAGTAGACAATACTGGCATTGATGGACCAAGACATCTGATTTAGTATAAGGCAGCTTCATTCATTTTAAAGAAAATCATACACACAATTGTTTTAAAACTTAGCCCTTTCTCCCCTCCTTCTTCTTGCTATTATCCTGCTAGTTAGACTTTTGCTATGCTCAATAAACCTTTTTGCTATGCAGAAGCAGAAGAAGAAGAAGAGTGGATTTTATATGCCGACTTTCTCAACCTTTTAAGGAGAATCAAACTAGCCTACAATCTCCTTCCCTACCTCTCTCCACAACAGACACCCTGTGAGGTAGGTGGGGCTGAGAGAATTCTGAGAGAACGGTGACTAGCCCAAGGTCTCCCAGGTAGCTTCATGTGTAAGAGAGAGGAAACCAACCCGGTTCCCCAGATTAGAGTCCACTGCTCCTAACAACGACACCACTTTGCTGTGCAAGACCATAAGTAAGTATTCAGATAGACAGATTTATTGTTTTGTTGTAGCCTATTTCTACAGATCTTGAACTTTGATTTTAAACCTTTTTCTAATTTTCTAACCATGGTTATGGTTGCCAACCTCCAGGGGGTGGCTGGAGATCTCCCACTATTACAACTGATCTCCAGGCAACTGAAACCAGTTCACCTGTGGAAAATGGCCACTTTGGAAGGTGAACTCTATGGCATTATGGCTCATTGAAGTCCTTCCCATCCCCAAACTCCACCCTCCTCGGGCTTCACCCCCCAAATCTCCAGGTATTTCCCAACCTGGAGCTGTAGGGTTGCCAGCTCTGGGTCAGGAAATACCTGGAGATTTTGGGGGTGGAGCCTGAGGAGGGCAGGATTTGGAGAGGGGAGGGACTTCAATGCCATAGAGTCCAATGGCCAAAGCGGCTGTTTTCTCCAGGTGAACTGATCTCTATCGGCTGGAGATCAGTTGTAATAGCGGGAGATCTCCAGCTAGGACCTGGAGGTTGGCAACCCTAGGAATTTGGCAATCCTAGGCTTGGTTCTTCTGCATCCCACCAGTCACCCACACTGCAACTAGATCTGGAATGGGGTTTTAACCTGTGGCCGCTGCAGATCCCCTTTTGATCACTGTAAAAACAAAGCTGGCCCTTTTATTATTTCAGGGGATGGTGTCAGTTCTCCTTGCCTGTGGGCAAAGACCACCAGCACTTCTGGGCTCAATTTCTGGAACAGTTCATTAGAACTCCCACTTGCTGGGAAGCCAAAATCAGGCCGTGCTAGCTAAAAGAAGTGGGAAAAAGGTTGCTAAACAGATTCTTTAAACACTGGGGTGGAAGCCAATGCCTGGGCTGCCTGCTCACATGGCTTTGCCACAATGCTCTCATCAAGTTTATTTGGAGGGGTTAAATCTAGCCACTGTTTTCACTCCATCTCTCCCAGTTCCCCTCCTTATATCGTAGTCTCTTTTGATCACCAAAGGATGCCTATGTCTTTCCACCAGCAACAAAACTGGTTGGATCCAACCCAAAGTCCAGAAGCACGCATCTCCATTGACATGGAGTTGTCCAGCCCTTCATCTCGAAGCAGGAAAAGTGAACTTCAGCTAAGCAATGACTTAAAAATGAAATTGGTCTTCCAGTATCAGGGTTGCCTACCTCTGTGTGTTGGCTGGAGATCTCCTGCTATTACAACTGATCTCCAGGTGACAGAGATCAGTTCCCCTGGAGAAAATGGCCGCTTTGGCAATTGGACTCTATAGTATTGAAGTCCCTCCCCTCTCCAATCCCCACCCTCCTCAGGCTCCAACCCCAAAATCTCCAGGTATTTCCCAACCTGGAACTGTAAACCCTAAGTATTAGGTATATATTCAGAGCTAGAAATGCACACAGTATCCTCAGTCACCAAGTTTCACTGCGAAATCTGTTCTGCCCTTTCACCAGCAGGATACATCAAAAAGGACCCAGCTGAACTTTGGGTCTATCAGTTTGCAACCTACAAAATAATTATGTCTATTAATTTACATATTTTGCAATGCCGGAATGCCTAGAAGCCTTGGCAGGATTTTGAAGGCCAGTGTTTCACGCCTTAGCTCCCAAACAAACCTAAACACTTACATAAAACTGATCAAGCCTTGGCTGTGTTCATTCATCCAAGAAGATATAAAATGTCATAATAAGTAGTTAAGTAATATTTGGATTCATATACTCATTTTTAAATCACACCTCCCTAGTGTTGCCAGCTCCAGGTTAGGAAATTCCTGGAGATTTGGGGGTGGAGCCTGGGAAGGGTGGGGTTTGGGGAGAGACCTCCATCAGGTATAAGAAGAAGAGTTGGTTTTTATACCCCACTTTTCTGTACAAAAAGGAGTCTCAAAGTGCTTTACAATCATCTTCCCTTCCTCTCCCCACAACAGACACCTTGTGAGGTAGGTGGGATTCAGAAAGTTCAGAGAGAACTTGTGACTAGCCCAAGGTCGCCCAGAAGGCTTCATGTGTGGGAGTAGGGAATCAAACTTGGTTCTCCAGATTAGAGTCCACCACTCCTGACCACTACACCACACTGGGTCTCATAGAGTCGACCCTCTAAAGTAGCCCTTTTCTCCACTAGAATGATCTTAATCATCTGGAGACCAGTTGTAATAGTGGGAAATCTCCAGGCCCCACCTGGAGGTTGGCAATCTCACACCCCCATCTTTTAAAAAAGTAGAAGAAGGCCAGAGGAATGGACAATCTATGCACAGATTCTCTCAAAGGGATGATGGAACAAAGCCGAGATAATTTGTTCGTTGATAATCAGATCCTTATACTCAGCCTCCAAGAACATTAAGAAATACAGACCAACATTAACACAGCTTTAATGCCTATTAGATAAAAACATCAGAAAACTATTTAAATGTTATAACTTAAGCAAAGTCACCCCACCCCAAGAAAGAGGATGCATTATACCCAATTGAGTGGCCAAGCCTGACAACCACCTGGATGGTTAGGGGTGGGGAAATGGGGGAGGGGTAGCATCAACTACATCACTACGTCACTTCCAAGAAAAGCCCGGAAGTGATGTTGGGTGGCTCTAGGAATCACCAGAAACTTTATGGGGAAACCATGGAGTTTGCAATGTTTCCTAGAGCTACCCAATGTCACATCTGGGTTTCTCCCAGAAATGATGAAGTGACACAGCCAGCTTCACTTTTTCCTCCCGCTGCCTCTCTGAGCTGCCAACAGGAGGCCTCTTCCCATAGCAGGGGGTCTGGCAGCCCCCAAATTCAAGCCATTTTATATTTCAGACCATTTATGTAAGGAATACAAATTGCATATCATTTTTAAAAGTTATTTCAATTTTTAATCAGCTGTGCCCCTGCTTATTTCAGGAATGAAGGTCTATCAAAATAAAATGTCCTCAGAAGAGCGTCAGTATCAAAGTATGACAAGCCCAGCAAAAATAACTTGTTGGAGAATCTAGCAAACTGCCCAAGTGCAATGCATGTCCACATTGGCACCGAGATACTGTTTCCCAAAGCATCTGATAAAAATCAGCCATCAGCATGAACAGGGAAAGGGAAAGTGGTTTTTTTTTTCTTCATTACTGTCTTATCTTTCAAGGGCATCATTTTTTTCTTCAACACATTTTGCTTACAATGAGGAAACCTTTCCTCCCTCTTGTTGGTCACCTAATTCTTCCAGTACGTTTTAGTGCGTGCCTCATACACTATCGGAATGCTTGCAAAATGCACTGTATCTGAATGCCCTGATTTTAGAATTCCAGAATTCCTGCTCTTGGTTCCCATGAATCCTACATACTGAGAAATATTTTGTTTTATGCTGTGGAACCAGCAGCGGAGGGGAGGGGAGGAAGGCCAGTGGGTCGCAAGAGCATGAGGAGCCAGCCGGCAGCACGCGCAGCATGCCTCATGCAGGGGAAACGTCCCCCAGGCATTAGGACCCTCCCAGGACGAAATGGGCCAATCAGAAGAGGCCCCGGGCCGAAAGGAAGGAGGGGCAAGCTTCGGAGGATGGGGTGGAGCGGTTCCACGCTAGACGCTCCAGAGCTCAAATTGAGCACTGGGCGCTCAAGCAGCTCAATCCGTCCCTGGTTTTGGTTAGGGACGGATAGGGGAACGGCCGGCGAGAATGGAGCGGAAAAGCACATGACTGGGAAGAGGCAGCAGGCGGCGAGGACTCAGGCAAAGTCATAGAGTGCTGGCCTTTCACTCAATACCTGGGCGGTCCGGGCATTGGCAGCCAAGCCTCGTCTCCCCTGCGGGGAGTCGTTGGGGGCCAAAACCACTACACCCTCAGGGCGGTTCAGCAATAAACGGGCAGCGTGGCACCTGTAGTGACAATATGCGAAAGAATATTGTACGAGGAGTTTTAGGTTGACATGTCACATATCCCTCCATATTCCCTCTATGAAAGTATAGTTTTCTGTAATGAATGCTGGTTTCTGTAGTGTTACTTTAAGGGGAGTGTTGTGTTACCAGATGTACTCACTAGTTGATTAGGCAGTCTATGCTAACTCATGCAGCAGCTGGTGTGCATGATCAGGAAGGCAGGGCTGTGGGCCAGGTGCCCTGAATCAACCCAAAGTACCTGGCCTAAGTGAAAAACCCAAGGAAGGAGACGAACGGTGGGCTTCTACACAGATCAGCCTGGATGCTGTGTGACCGGACTATTGACCCTGGGATCTCTCTGGATGCTGCACACGGAGCCCCTGCAGCCAAAGAGGAGAGAGAGACTCATGTAAAGTGTTATTACTTTGTGTTACTTTGTATTGTGGATTATAAGCTGATAAACTGAATGTTGTGTTACTTTATAAGTAAAGCATTGCCGTTTCTCCACCTACTGGTATTTTCATTGCCTCCAAATCTTAAAGAACCTCTGCCTTGGCAGAACAGCACCCAAACAGCACAGAAGACTGGCAAAAGTGGTGGAACAACTGTCTAGCGAAGTCAGTCAACTCAGCTTACGTTACCCCTCGGCAGATGGCAAGTGGGCCAGCTCAAGCGGAGAGGTGGTTCTTCACCAACCAGTTCAACTGATTCTAACAACAGGGCTCGAAGATCACATCAGGGAAAAAGGCCTGCCAAAAAGAGGGGGCGACGGAGATCAGCAGGTCGCAGACCAGTTGCAGTATCGGATAGTTCCAGCTCGGATGGTGAAAAATCCTCAGGGGGGTCATCATCGGATATAAGGGAAGAGTCACCTTTTTCCTTTTTCATAATGTGTCCATCAGTTTTCTTTGGCCCTGCCCACTCCCATCCACACCCAGCCCAGGGGAGGGATTCAGTGCCATAGAATCCAATTGGCAAAGCAGCCATTTTCTCCCAGTGATCTCTATCGGCTGGAGATCAGTTGTAATAGCAGGAGATCTCCAGCAAGTACCTGGAGGTTGGCAAGCCTAGGCTGTTGTGAAAATAAAATGAATGCTAGCCTGATCTCCACGGAGCAAAGATTGGATATAAACTTATAACTCAACACACTGCATATACCCCATTCACCACCCTGCTCTACAGCTCTGCTCAAGTCACGCAGGATATGCTTTTCAAGGGTGTTGTAAGTATTGCAAGAAGATGGTATATGTGGAATGCTTTGAACAGTGAAAAGCCCAATGAAAATAATCTTTTGTTCCCTGTCCCAGTCAGCCTTTCCCTCTCCCTCAAAATGCCTGCTCCATGTCTAGAGCTGCCAGGCCTCCCAGTATTGTGGGACACTTCCCACCATTAGGCTGCCAACCTCCAGGTAGTAAAGCCAAAACGAAAGCACCTCCGTGCCTATACCTAACCGGTTTGGAAATTAGCACGGGTAAAAGGTATACAAATTCTCAGAGCCAGTTAACAAAATACAAAAATTATTATTGAGTGCTAGACAAAAGGGACAATATGAAGTGAATATACTTAACAACTGTGACTAAGCAAAATACAATATGTACAAGGAATGAGTTATTTTCTGGGCAATAAAGTCCTCTTCTTAAAGATGATCCGTTTCAATGGTATGATTAATTTTCAGATATTAATCCAACAGGTATGGATCCACAGTTTTATAAGTCAAGACATAGGGGGACGGCCGTTTCACCTTGGTTTCTTCAGCCCCATATTATTTCCTATATATACATGTTAACATTAAAATAGTTTCATATCCATATAGCCATTGGTACTTATAAAGTAAAAAAATATATATATACTTACATCCATACAAAGGTAATTTCACAGCCTAATCAAGTCCATAAAGGTTCAATCTTAAGCCACAGCAATGTCCACAAGTTCCCCTAAGGGATACTAACATGGTAAAACACTTCACTCTTTGCTCATAGTTAAATACAAAACAGGTGTTATTCTGCGGCTCCTGCATGCATCTTCCCCTGAGTTACCGTATATACTCTATTACAGGCATCCTCACTGTATAGTGGCTACCGTATAACATGTAAATTATATAAAACACGAAAGATCATTTTCCTGGTTCAAGCCTCTAGGTTTGACAGAATCAAAAAGGTGGATAAAAAAAGCCTCTTTCTGCCTCAAAATTCTTTCTGTATTTCTTCTGTCATGATGTTTTCCCTTGAGATGCCAGATAATAAAAAATCGGAGATCATTTTCAGAATGGCGGGCGGAAACAAAATGGTCTACAACCGGGGCTGTAAGGACCTTCGTGCGTATGCGCGCACGGTGCTCTAATATTCTATTTTTAATGGGTCTAATACTTGAACCAATGTATAAAAATCCACACGGACAGATGAGGCAATAAACAGAGTTTTTGGTGTTACAGTTTGTAAAATTAAGCAACTTGAAGGTAAATTGTTTATCAGTACGCTGAAATTCCTTCACTTCCAAGCATAGACTACATGCCAAACAATTATGGCATTTAAAATGACCTCTGCTAATGTTCCTGGATTCAGTTGTTCGTGTCATATCAGTGTGTACTAACCTATCTTTTATAGAGGTGGTCTTTCTATATCCAAATCTGGGCATATTTTCACAACCTGGAATACCCGAAAGCATATGCCAATGTCTTTTTATGATGTTACTAATTCGTCCCGATAGATGTGTATGTTGGAGTGCGAAAGTGAACCTGTTGTCACCATCATTAGCAGATTTATGATCCTGATACAGTAAAGTCTGGCGATTCAGTTTTTGGGCGCGATTACGTGCCCTTCTGATTGTATATTCTGGATAGCCTCTTGTGATAAGTGCATCAGATAGTCTGTTAGCTGCCTGTTGATAATCTTGATCATTAGTACAGTTTCTTTTGAGTCTTATATATTGTCCATAGGGAAGATTTTCCCGTAAATGTCTGGGGTGATGTGATTCAAAATGCAATAATGCATTTCGATCTGTTGGCTTGGTATAGATGCGAACTGATAGTTGATTCTGTGAATTCCGATACACTAAGGTATCTAAAAAAGGTATAGAATTACTGTCGCATATACCTGTAAATTTTAAAGTGGAACATGAATTCAGCCATTGCATAAATGCTTCAAAATCTATATCAGCTGCTAATACAAAAATCAAATCATCTATAAAACGTCGAAAACCAATGATGTAATCAGAAAATGGATTATTATTATAAATGTAATGTTGCTCGAAATGTGCCATAAAAATATTAGCTATGGTCGGGGCACTGGCTGCGCCCATAGCAATGCCATATGTCTGTAAGTATAATTGATAGTCAAATCTGAAATAATTATATTTTAATACTATCTCCAAAAGTTTTATCAAAAACCCACTATCTGGGTTGTTATCTATACGGGATTCCAATAGAGACTGTATAATACTAATTGTATTATCAATGGGAACATTAGTATACAATGCTGTTACATCTACTGTTGCTAATTTAAAGTCACATGAGATATTTAAATTTTCAATATATCTTATAAAATCACTGGTGTCCTTGATATATGATTCTGTATTTACCGCAAATTGTCTCAGATGGTAATCAAGATATTTAGCCAGAGGTTCAGTGACTGATTGTGATGCTGACACTATGGGTCTGCCCGGGGGAATTTTACCCGGGTAGACCCATAGAAATTTAAATATCTCATGTGACTTTAAATTAGCAACAGTAGATGTAACAGCATTGTATACTAATGTTCCCATTGATAATACAATTAGTATTATACAGTCTCTATTGGAATCCCGTATAGATAACAACCCAGATAGTGGGTTTTTGATAAAACTTTTGGAGATAGTATTAAAATATAATTATTTCAGATTTGACTATCAATTATACTTACAGACATATGGCATTGCTATGGGCGCAGCCAGTGCCCCGACCATAGCTAATATTTTTATGGCACATTTCGAGCAACATTACATTTATAATAATAATCCATTTTCTGATTACATCATTGGTTTTCGACGTTTTATAGATGATTTGATTTTTGTATTAGCAGCTGATATAGATTTTGAAGCATTTATGCAATGGCTGAATTCATGTTCCACTTTAAAATTTACAGGTATATGCGACAGTAATTCTATACCTTTTTTAGATACCTTAGTGTATCGGAATTCACAGAATCAACTATCAGTTCGCATCTATACCAAGCCAACAGATCGAAATGCATTATTGCATTTTGAATCACATCACCCCAGACATTTACGGGAAAATCTTCCCTATGGACAATATATAAGACTCAAAAGAAACTGTACTAATGATCAAGATTATCAACAGGCAGCTAACAGACTATCTGATGCACTTATCACAAGAGGCTATCCAGAATATACAATCAGAAGGGCACGTAATCGCGCCCAAAAACTGAATCGCCAGACTTTACTGTATCAGGATCATAAATCTGCTAATGATGGTGACAACAGGTTCACTTTCGCACTCCAACATACACATCTATCGGGACGAATTAGTAACATCATAAAAAGACATTGGCATATGCTTTCGGGTATTCCAGGTTGTGAAAATATGCCCAGATTTGGATATAGAAAGACCACCTCTATAAAAGATAGGTTAGTACACACTGATATGACACGAACAACTGAATCCAGGAACATTAGCAGAGGTCATTTTAAATGCCATAATTGTTTGGCATGTAGTCTATGCTTGGAAGTGAAGGAATTTCAGCGTACTGATAAACAATTTACCTTCAAGTTGCTTAATTTTACAAACTGTAACACCAAAAACTCTGTTTATTGCCTCATCTGTCCGTGTGGATTTTTATACATTGGTTCAAGTATTAGACCCATTAAAAATAGAATATTAGAGCACCGTGCGCGCATACGCACGAAGGTCCTTACAGCCCCGGTTGTAGACCATTTTGTTTCCGCCCGCCATTCTGAAAATGATCTCCGATTTTTTATTATCTGGCATCTCAAGGGAAAACATCATGACAGAAGAAATACAGAAAGAATTTTGAGGCAGAAAGAGGCTTTTTTTATCCACCTTTTTGATTCTGTCAAACCTAGAGGCTTGAACCAGGAAAATGATCTTTCGTGTTTTATATAATTTACATGTTATACGGTAGCCACTATACAGTGAGGATGCCTGTAATAGAGTATATACGGTAACTCAGGGGAAGATGCATGCAGGAGCCGCAGAATAACACCTGTTTTGTATTTAACTATGAGCAAAGAGTGAAGTGTTTTACCATGTTAGTATCCCTTAGGGGAACTTGTGGACATTGCTGTGGCTTAAGATTGAACCTTTATGGACTTGATTAGGCTGTGAAATTACCTTTGTATGGATGTAAGTATATATATATTTTTTTACTTTATAAGTACCAATGGCTATATGGATATGAAACTATTTTAATGTTAACATGTATATATAGGAAATAATATGGGGCTGAAGAAACCAAGGTGAAACGGCCGTCCCCCTATGTCTTGACTTATAAAACTGTGGATCCATACCTGTTGGATTAATATCTGAAAATTAATCATACCATTGAAACGGATCATCTTTAAGAAGAGGACTTTATTGCCCAGAAAATAACTCATTCCTTGTACATATTGTATTTTGCTTAGTCACAGTTGTTAAGTATATTCACTTCATATTGTCCCTTTTGTCTAGCACTCAATAATAATTTTTGTATTTTGTTAACTGGCTCTGAGAATTTGTATACCTTTTACCCGTGCTAACCTCCAGGTAGTAGCTGGAGATCTCCTTCTATTACAACTGATCTCCAGCTGATACAGATCGGTTCACCTGGAGAAAATGACGGCTTTGGCCATTGGACTCTATGACATTGAAGTCCCTCCCCTTCCCATACCCTGCCCTTCTCAGACTCCTCCCCAAAAACCTCCCGCCAGTTTCAAAGAGGGACCTGGCAACCCTATCCCACCAGCAGGTAGATGCTGCCTTTCACAGCCTCACTAGTTCAACTAAAAAAACACACTACTATTTTGGATTGCATTTAGGGTTGCCAACTTCCCGGTACTAGCTGGAGATCTCCTGCTATGACAACTGACCTCCAACTGATAGAGGTCAGTTCACCAGGAGAAATTGGCCGCTTTGGCAATTGGACTCTTTGGCATTGAAGTCCCTCCCCTCCCCAAACGTTGCCCTCCTCAGGCTCCGCCCCAAAAACTTCCTGCCGGTTGTGAAGAGGGACCTGGCAACCCTACCAGCAGCCCTTGTTCCCTACCACCCTGGCAGTGGAAGCAGAATCGTTTTAAGTTGCCGTCGTATGTACAGTTGATGGGGGAGAAAATAGACACCACTGTACTGATATCAATTGATGAGAAAATTAGTACAGGGGCGAACAAATATTTGAAAGTGCAAAAATTATTTATAAGCTACTGTGTCTAAACAATTACGCACAGACAATTACACATACATATTGACAAGAATATACATATTGACAAGTGACATCACTTCTGGGAAAAACCCGGCAGTGACATTACATTGGGTAGCTCTAGAAATTGCTGGAAACTCTACGGTATTCTGCCCAGACGTGACACCATAGTACACATGATGCCCCTGCCTCCTCATGTCCTCATGTCCCCACCCAGGAAGCTCCCACCCAGGGGCACTCAGCAAACCCTGCAGCGGAAGGAAAAGCTTCCCAAAAGCAGCAGCTTTCATTTTGCAGTAGGAACACCACCCAGGGGGATTAAAACTAATCATAACTCGAAACGTCCGTATGAGTCGGGCATTGGCTGCCTGCCCGACAACTCTCCGAGTGTGAGTTATCAACGGCAACAATTATTCCCTCTTGCGTCCTGTCGGTTAATGAGAGTTCTCAGGTTAATTACAAGCCTAAAGAGTGTTGATTTGCACAGTGCTCCCGTTATGGTCCCCACCCCGCTCCCCCACCCAAATAAAAAGGTAATCCTGTCAGATGAGGCAGGAAGGAAGCCAGCTTGTCCCGGCGAAAAGTAACTTTCCAAAAAGAAAAAACCCCACAGTTAGAGGGAGGACTGGGAAAAGACAGACGTTTCGGGGGGGGGGAGAAGAAAAGATGATAAAACTTAAAGGAAATGTTGCGCTGAAAGCATAAAGCAGCAAATGCGATTGCTGCAATTTTATCTGAAAAATATGTTTATAAAATATTCAGTCCCTCCTTCCCTAGATAGCTCGAGGCAGTATCCAAAGTATTGTAATTTGGGCTAAGCAATATCCACCAGGTCCCAAGAACTGGTCCAAGCAGAGGTGGAGCAACATGATCCCAACACTCCTGGTTTACTTCCAGAAGCACCGCCATGCAACAGGATGATTTACCACTCAAACCCCCATTTAAGTGGTAAATTGTCCCTTCGCGCTGCGGCGCTTCTGGAAGTAAACCAGGTGTGACGGGATCGCGTTGCACACGATCCTTGCTGTTGGCCGGCCGATGGATTGCCGGGCAATTGCCTGCCATTCCAAAACACCTGGCAACCCTAGGTGGAGTGGCTATTTACTTCACAAGGGAAAATCCTGGTGGGTTGTGGGCCTAAGCCCACCCCCTGCCACAGTGGGACCGATGAGGAAAAGGCACTACTGGCACAGGGAGAAGTTGAAAGCCTCTGAGCCTATGTTTGTCAGCATGGTGTAGTGGTTAAGAGCGGTGGTTCGGAGCTGTGGACTTGAATCTGAAGAATTGGGCTTGATTCCCCACTCTTCCACATGAGCGGCAGATGTTAATCTGGTGAACTGGGTTGGTTTCCCCATTCCTACGTATGAAGCCAGCTAGGTGACCTTGGGCTAGTCACAGCTCTCTTAGAGCTCTCTCAGCCCCACCTACCTCACAGGGTGTCTGTTCTGGGGAGGGCAAGGGAAGGTGATTGTGAACCTGTTTGATTCTCCCTTAAGTGGTAGAGAAAGTAGGCATATAAAAACCAACTCTCCTTCTCCTCCTCCTCCCCCAAGCCAGCAAAGAGGACCATGGGCATAGAGGTGCCCAATGTTGCCCTGTTCTGTCTCAAGCATGGTGCAGCTGATGACGAGTAACATGGCCACAGCAATAGTATGTTCTTCTCTACTCTGGCTGCCAGGAATTGAACCTGGGACATTCTGCATGCAAAGCTAGTACTCTACCACTGAGAGAAGGCCCCTTCCTCAACTACATAAAATAAAGATTAGGGTCTCTTTAGCTCTGGGAGACCTGCTAAGCAGAGACTTACCGAATCAGCATCCCACAACACAGTGATGTAATTTCTGGCTGCGTAACCAGAATTGATGTCACCACATTATGGGATGCTGCAGGATGTCCCTAAGCTAGAGTGGCACAGTGGGTAAGAATGTCGGACTAATATCAAGGAGACTTGGGTTGAAATCCTCACTCACGCTATGGGAACCTGCTGGGTGCCCTTGGGCAGTCACCCTCTCTCAGTCTAACCTACCTCACACGGTTATTGTGAGGATAAAATGGAGGAGAGAAGAATAATGTAAGCTGCTTTGGGTCCCCATTGGGGAGAAATGCAGGGTACAAATTAATTAAATAAATAAACAAACTGGTATGGTAAATTTTGGGTGAATCGTAAAGTGCCTTTTAACGCAGTGACATCACTTCTGGTTATGCAGCCAGAAGTGACATTGGGGTGTTGCAGGAAATTGTTTCAGCCCTTCCATTTCCTTCCTGTGCTGCCCCATTGAGAAATGGCCGAGGACAGAGGCCCAGGACCGTTTTCAGCGGATAAAAATGATCTAATGATACAATTAGTAGCTTCCCCATCTCAGCTGTAACTGAAATGTCTCCTTGCCTAAGCTACTTCCCATTAAAGCAGACAATGCTGACGTCTGACTCAGTGTAGTTTCATATGTTCAGCAACAGTCCTTCAGAGAAGAAGAAGAGTTAGTTTTTATATGCCAATTTTCTCTACCTTTTAAGGAGACTCAAACCAGCTTACAATCACCTTCCCTTCCCCACCCCACAGCAGACATTCTGTGAGGTAGGTGGGGCTGAGAGAGCTCTAAGAGAGCTGTGACTAGCCCAAAGTCAACCAGCAGGTTTCATGTGTAGGAGTGGGGAATCAAACCCAATTCTCCAGATTAGATTCTCGTAGGTTATCCGGGCTGTGTAACCGTGGTCTTGGTATTTTCTTTCCTGACGTTTCGCCAGTAGCTGTGGCCGGCATCTTCAGAGGAGTATCACTGAAGGACAGTGTCAGAGTGTCAGAGACTGTCTCTGACAGTGTCAGAGACACTGTCCTTCAGTGTTACTCCTCTGAAGATGCCGCCCACAGCTGCTGGCGAAACGTCAGGAAAGAAAATACCAAGACCATGGTTACACAGCCCGGATAACCTACGAGAACCAATGAACTCTGACCGTGAAAGCCTTTGACAATATCTCCAGATTAGAGTCCACCGCTTTTTAACCACTACACCACCCTGGCTCTCTCCTTCCTCACAACACCAGGATACAGTGGAAAGGAAGCATTCCCAAGCCAAGCTCCTCTGTGGGCTATCAGCCAATCAAATTGATTTGATAAGGTAATTGGTTGGATCCATACTAAATTTCCCAACGGCAGAACTTTCCTGCCTCCTCCCTCCCACCACACCTCACTCATCTCTACAAAATGCTGCTCCTGGAGACTAGGAAAATGACTTACGGAGGAGTCTGCAGTGGGATAGGGGAATCCATGGTTGTTTATACATAGGTACTTTCACTCACATTTGCCGCCAGCCTGACTTGGTTGGTTGTTCCTTGGAGTTATGCATGAGATTTCCAGCCATTAGAGATGACCTCATGCTCAGCCTCTGCAAAACCTGGGTCTACCTGTTCCTGTTATAACCTGATTTTTTATCTCCCCTGAGATCAGCCCGGGTGAAATCACCATGCATAAGCCAAAATGTGGGACAGGGGAATTGGAGGGGGGGTGACATTTTTCTCACAGTAAGCACTACAGCCAATTACAAAGCAGCGTTTAAAGGGGCGGAGACTCAAATGCTTCCTGGTTCCCTGTCTTCCAGCTGGAGTTCTGAGTAGATTTGTAACCAAAAAAGGATTTTAAAATGACACTTGGGTCCTCCCCCCATTCCATTCCTTTAAAAGAGCTACTTTTTATTAAATCCTTTCTCACACAGGCACATGGGTTTCTTTGGGGGGGGGGGATTGGAAGTTTTCTCACAGTAAGCACTACAGCCAATTACTAAACAGCATTTTTTACCATACTTGTGTCCTCTGTGATGTAGCTGTTCTGTCTGTCTCTAGGTTCATTCTCCCTGTTTTCTTGTGCTAGGAAAATAATTTTATCTCTTATTACTCTTAATTCTAGAATTCTGATGTATTAACATGTGATTGGTCAATTGACCGTATTAATAAAATTTGATTTGAAACAGCATTTTCAAGGGGCGGGGACTCACGCTTTTGGACTTGAGCATGGTGATTGTGCTGGTGCATAGCTTTTTTACAGAAAAGTGTGGGACGAGCAAGCATTGAGCCCCAGGTATAAACTACCCATGAAAATTGCCAGTTGCTAATTTCCATAAATGTACCCAAGGTCACTGTCTAATCCACTGACAGAATCTCACTTCCTTCTGGCAATATCTTGGCAAACTTTACCCCCACTATCAATTCTTTGAATACAGAGTATTCAGATTTCAGGTCACACTATGTCAAATAAAGTGGAGGTTTTCCATAAAGGCAGCTCCAGTCTTACACAAAGAAGCTTTAAGACTTCCTAAAATATTCTGCACTATTCTGTCATTATCTGCTCGGGGAGAAATTGCTTCAGACTGGCAACATATTTTACTTTTCACAATATGTGCATTATTACTATCATTTGCAGCCAGTGCCTGGTTATGTTGTGCATGTGTGAAGAAATATGTTTTTGGATTTCATGAACAGTGGCTTTCATTGTTTCCATCCATTTCTCTGAGTTCTAATGCAGGGACAATTTTTAAGCTCATATTAACATGTATTAAGTTGCCTCCTTTGAGGATTTGTACCCAATTGCTATGGGGGCGGGGGAGCGCTTTCTAGTCAATGCAGAAATAATTCATCTGCCACATCCATTTCGAAACAGATTGAGAGAGTGTGTACATTATCCTCCTGGAACGTCCCTAAATGTTAATAACATCAGCACTTGTCGCACTGCTGAAAACCAAGCCCTTTTGCACATCTGTCAAAATGATTCATGCAAAGTTTACAGGAAAGTTTAACAGCCGAGCCATATATACAGTCTGTCCATTCTTGAGGGTGAAAAGGGGGTTCATAAAACCCATCTGGAAAATAAAGTGTTTTACAAGGCTATAATTTTAAAGCCTGCTGATGGATGTTCATCTTTTGTATTTCTCCATGATGTGCGCTCAGAACTTGTAATGCTACTTTCCAATGTATTGTTAACAGATGTTCCTTGCGCAATTCTCTATGTGCCCCTGCCGGAATTATAAAGGTGTATATGGAATGCTTCTCTGAAGATATTAGCTACTTCCAATCAATGTTTCAGAGGGTAGCCACGTTGGTCTGTCGAAGAACAACTAGATTTGATTCCAGTAGCACCTTAAGAGACCAAAAAGATTTTTGGGTTATAAACTTTCGAGAGACAAAGCCACTTTTGTCAGATACCTGATGAAGTATCTGATGAAGGGAGCTCTGACTCTCAAGAGCTTGTACCCTACGTACAGATCGTGGCAATAAATTCTTAATGGCTGTTAAAACTATATATAGGTCTCAGAAAGCGAGATTGCTGATCAATGGAATGCTGACAATTTCACTATAGAGAAAGGAACAAGGCAGGGTTGCCCATTATCGCCTTTTTTGTTTAATCTAGCGATGGAAGTACTGGCAAACAAGATAAGATTGAATTCAACAATCAGAGGTCTAAAATATGAAGACCAGGAATATAAAATTAGGAGCAATGCAGACGATGTGGTGTTAATATGTCAAGATCCAAAGAATTCAATTACGGAGTTTATTTAGTTATTTTTCCAGATATAAACTAAATAAGTCAAAAATGAACATAATTTTGTACACTATGTCTAAGGAAGAAAAGGCGGAAATCCAAGATACTTTACAATGCACAGTCCCAAAGAAAAGTGTTAAATACTTGGGAATCAAAATTCCTACTGGCAATGACTCTCTCTTTGACTTAAACCACAAAGACTTATTGAAACAAATTGAAAGAGATCTTGAAAGATGGAACAGACTTCAGAATTCATGGCTGGGCCGAATATGTACAGTTAAGATGAATGTACTACTGAGACTAAACTTCCTATTTCAGACGTTGCCAATTAGCATAAACTCAATGATATTGAACAATTGGCAATGATGTATCAGTACATTTGTATGGAAGGGGAAGAAACCAAGAATTAGATTTGCCGTGTTGCAAGACGAGAAAGATAGAGTGGGCTTGGCTTTACCAAACCTGAAATTATACCATCAGGCTGCATCTCTAGTGGCTGTTATGGACTGGATTTTATATCCTGAGGATAGGAATGTTAGACTCGAGAAGGCTGGCTTGGAACAAGGCTTTCATTTCTGGTTATGGTCTAAAACCTCTAAATCTGCTTCAAGTAAGGGTTCTCCAGGCAGTATAATGACTCATCTGTTAAAGGTGTGGAACATTTGGAAAAGGGAAAGGGTACTTAGTCCTTTACCACCTGGACTAATGTCACCGACAGAAGCTTATCTAGATCTGGCCGGCAGAATTAATAATGACCTTTTAACCTACAAAGATTTGGTTAAAAAAGATGGGCAAATAAAGTCTCTGCAAGACTTAAAGGATGAAAAAATTAAAATCTCTTGGTATGCCTACTACCAAGTAACACACGGTCTGAAAAGTGATTATCTACATAAGGGCAGACCAACGACTTTTAAACAATTAATCATTAAATCGCATGACCATTTGCTTTCCAAAATATATAGACTGCTAGTGACTTTGGAAACAGCACCTGAACAAGTTAAGACTTGCATGATTAAATGGATGCAAAATAGAGGTGAGATTATTCCCATGCAAACTTGGGGGGAAATGTGAAAAACTTAGGTTAAATTTTCAATGTTGCAAGCTGTAAGAGAAAATTGGTATAAGATGTTCCACCGATGGTATTTTGCTCCAAAAGATCTTCAAAAGATGTACAAATCCAACCAAGCAAACTGTTGGAAGTGCTCAGAAGCAGAGGGAACCTTTTTTTCATCAATGGTGGACTTGCAAAAAATTGCAAAAATATTGTAACTTAATACATAGAGAAATACAGGACACGATACATGTAAACTTTGACTTAAATGCGAAATATTTGCTACTTGGGATAATTCCAAATCAAATATATTCTATTCATAAAGAACTTTTCCAATATGTGACTACAGTGGCTAGAACTTTGTGTGGCATTAGAAAGACAAGAAATTACCTGCATTATTGGAGTGGATTACATGCATGACTTTGCTACAATGTCAAGACTAACTAATTTGCTTCGAAGAAGACCGATGGAAGTACACCAGCAAAGATGGCAACCATTTTTTGATAGATATGTTTGATTAATGATAGAGTTGTTTTAGGCTAGGCAAAATGATAGTGTATGAATTAGGTTCGTCCCGAACCGAAAAAAAGCCGAATTTTTCCCGATTCAGCGGTTTTCAGTTCGGGACGAACCGAATTCAAAAAAAGGCGGGAAAATGACGAGCCGAATTCGGCGAGTTCGGGCAATTGCCAAATAAATTCAGCAGGTTCGGCGTTCCCCAAACCTGCCTTTTCTTGCCTTTAAAGACCCACCGCCCACTTTCCCGGGAGTCCTGGGAAACCGGACGGTGTGTCTTTAAACTGTTTAAAGACCCCCCCCCTTCCAGGGACTCCTGGGAAAGCGGGTGGTGGGTCTTTAAACTGCTCTGCGCTGCCTGAGCAGTTTAAAGACCCCCCCCTTCAAGGGACTCCTGGAAAGCGGTCGGTGGGTCTTTAAAATGCTCCGAACAGTTTAAAGACCCCCCCGGCTTTATTCAGCCGAATTGATTCAGGTGCGCCGAATTTTGTGCCGAATTCCCCGTATCTGAATTGGGGGAGTTCGGACTTTGGCATTTCCCAAATCAAAATGGGACAAATTTTGCCGAATCTGAATTTTCTCAGATTTTTTTTTTCAATAGCCCTAGTATGAATACAAGTCAGGTATTTGTAAATGTTAGACTATCAAATGAGATGCGTTCATATGACTAAATCTGATTGAAGTTAACTAAAGATTAAATATAATCAATGAGTTAGATGCTGAGGAAGTGAATATTAGGGCTGTGCATTCGGTAAAACCCAAACTGGAAAAAAGCCAGAAAAATGCCATTTCGGCTTTTTCCGGTTCGGCTTTTACTGAATGCAAAAAAGGCGGGAAAAAGCCAAGCCGAAATAGTCGATTCTTGAAAAAGCCGAAAATATTCAGCTTATTCGGGATTCAGCCATTTCCTGACAGGAGGGGAGAGCTTCCTTAAAATCCATGCTGCCAAAGCTGGCAGCATGGATCTTAATGAAGCCCCCTCCCACGCCTGCCTTCTAGGGACTCCTGAGAAGGCAGGCGGGGGGTGCTTAAAAGAGATCCACACTGCCACGCTTGGCAGCGTGGATCTTAACTAAGCCCCCCCACCTCCCCAGGACTCCTGAGAAGGCGGGCAGGGGGTGCTTTAAAGAGATCCACAGTGCCAGGCCTGAGATCCTTGAGATCCATGCTGCCAAGCCTGGCAGCATGGATCTCAGTGAAGCGCTCCCCGCCCACCTTCCTGGGACTCCCAGGGAGACGCGCAGGGAGAAATTAGTTAAGATCCATGCTGCCAAGCCTGCCCACCCACCTTCTCAGGCTTTTGAAAGCTTATACCCCTGAAAATCTTGTTAGTCTCTAAGGTGCTACTGGAATTGAATCCATTTAATCAATGTTCTACTTTTCCATGTACTGTTAACAAATGTTCCTCACGCAATTCTCTATGCGCCCCTGCTAGAATTGCAAAGGTGTATAAGGAATGCATCTTCTCGGAAGATCTTAGTACTTCTGCAACAGTGTGTGAAGGAAGGAGGGAACAGGATTGCACACTGTGCTGCCAACCTCCACATGTTCATTTGTGCAGATAACTGAGAGGTGTACGACTATGCATTTGTGCAACCAGGAACTCTTCTTTGCCAAATGAACAGTCAGGTTGGGAATGTAAACCGTACATACTGTCATACTCTTCCAATATTCATTCACTGAGAGTCCAAAAGGGAGTATTAACCACACTGAAAAGTAACGTCAACATTCCCAGTAAGACCAATGCATAGCACTTATGCATTATGCATCATGTATGAAGCTGACCTCACTCCTGACCTCTTTTTGAAGGCCTGCGTAAAACCTACAGGCATACCTTTGTGCAGCCAGGAACTCTGCTTTACAAGTCAATGAGCAGACTTTCAAATCAACACACAGGGTTGGATCCAGCCAGCTTCTGCACTATGTCACAACTAATTAGATTACTGCAATGCGCTCTGCGTGGGGCTGCCCTTGAAAAGCACCCAGAAATAGGGTTGCCAGGCCCTCTTTGTCACCGGCAGTTTTTGGGGTGGAGCCTGAGGAGGGTGGGCTTTGGGGAGGGGAGGGACTTCAATCCCATAGAGTCCAATTGCCAAAGCAATGGTCTGATCCAGCATGGCTTTTCTTATGTTCTTATGTAAAATCTTTCTCTTTTGTGCTCTCCATTAAAAACAACAACTCACCAAATAGCTTATACATTTTGTAGCACAATGTATGACCTTTGAATACTGCAAGTGCTTCAAATATAGTACTGCCCAAATCCTTCCAACCATGCTGTAAAGTAAGCCAGGTTTCCTAGCCCCAGATTCCAATCAATCAATCAACCAATCAATCGATCAATCATTCCTTTATTTGCATAAAAAGGCACAATATAAAAATATACAAAAGGAATGGAGATATTAAAAGGTGCCCTTTAAGAAATAGTTAATAGACAGTTACATCAAATAATATTGTTTGTTGATACTACCATCTAATTAACTGTTTGGCGGGCTTTTAATGCAAACTTTAAAAATAGTGCAGCCATCTCCAATATTTGAGGTGAACAGTTGTTCAATAAATAGGTGACATTAAAAGAATCTGGGACGTTCTGTCTATCAATCAACAAGGGCCTTAATTGTTCAAAGCCCCAGATTGTAGATAGAGGGTTGAGGCTAAGCTTCAACAACTTTCCTAAGGTCCTCTAGTAAGCTCATGGCTTAGGTGAGGTTTGAACCACTGGACTTACTTATGTCACAGGGGGACGGACACCTGTGCTTCTTGTCATGTGCAGGCAAGCATGATTATTTTTTCAATTAGATATCATATGCGAGGCTTTGCAGCTTAATTTGCACCATAAGAAAGAGCTGCATTTCAGTTGACCTGTGGTGTGGTGTTGATCTGCAGTGGTTGCATTCTAGGGTTGCCAGGTCCCTCATTGCCACCAGTGGGAGGTTTTTGGAGTGGTGCCTGAGAAGGGCGGGTTTTGGGGAGGGGAGGGACTTCAATTCCATAGACTTCAATTGCCAAAGCAGCCATTTTCTCCAGGTGAACTGATCTCTATAGGCTGGAGATCAGTTGTAATAGCAGATCTCCAGCTAGTACCTGGAGGTTAGTAAATCAAAAAACATGGGCAACTCTGTGCCTATACCGTATAAGTTTGGAAAACAGCACAGGAATTAGGGTACAATTAAGCACAAAAGATGGGGTACAAAGTAGAAAAAATCTTATTATGTGATTATAACATGAGAGACAATATACAATTGTGCACACCAACAAACAGGTACTAGGTGTACTATCCTATAAATATATACATATGTACAAAGCATACATGATGCATACTCTATGCAAGGCAGAAAATACATGTTCTTCTGGATAACACATAAGAACAGTTCCTGTAGAATATCCAGTAATTGGTATAGTCCAAAAGAATAAGATGGGGGACGGCTGTTTCACATTCTTTTCTTCAGCCCCATATTCAATCAATATTCTGTTGTGAATCAATCACATAACAAAATCATCTGTCTTGACTCCATATGCCATTGCATTAAGATAGTTCCTTAGTTCCTCAACTATACCAATTACTGGATATTCTACAGGAACTGTTCTTATCTGTTACCCAGAAGAACATGTATTTTCTGCCTTGCATAGAGTTTGCATCATGTATGCTTTGTACATATGTATATATTTATAGGATAGTACACCTAGTACCTGTTTGTTGGTGTGCCCGATTGTATATAGTACCTGGAGGTTGGCAACCCTATTGCATTCATCAGTGGTCATGTCGCAGGCGTTACTATATGAACCCAGAGACAGATGGTGCCCTCCCCACAAAAAGTGATTTCCACCATAAAATGTATTGTGACTAGTGATCGACACACAAAACTGAGCACTTCTGAGGCCAATGCGGGAACAACTGCCGGTCTTAAGAGGCGGAGAAGCAGTAAAAGGGTAAATGGATGTATTTTATAGAACGGGTATGTGGAGTCCAAATTCACATACTCCAACTACTACAGTTACTCTTTTAACTGAAAATGGGCCTAACTACCAAACCATCTGTCCTAAAGTAGTCCCAGGTTGCTAATAGTTCTAAGGAATGGCTGCCTTTTCCTTCCTGTTTGTTAGTGGCTATTTCAGAGTGTAGAGTCTAGAGCTCTAATAATGAGAGCAATTTCAGGCCGAATTCTCAATGAAGTCTTAAACCCGTGCCTTGATTCTTCTTCTTCATACTGAGAGGGGGTGGGCTTACAAGATACGTTTCTTCAAGCAAAGAAAAATTCTTGCATATCAAACACTGGCATTTAGGGGGATAAAGCTTGGGTAGAACATTCTCCCTGACATGCGAATTCTCCATTTGAAAAGAATTTTTGGCATGGAGAAACATTTAGTCTCATGCGGCTCTCCCTGCACTGTGAAATGGTACAGGCCACCGTTAGGTCAACAACTTCACTTCAAATTTCTTTTGTGGAACCACACTGCCGAACTGCAGGAAAGGGCCATTGCTAGGGTTGTTTCAGAGGGCAACTGGCTGCCAATCCACCCAGCTGTTCCAGAATGGCGATCATGTGCATGTGTAGTCGGGCGCAGGATGATGTCACTTCCGAGTTTCTCCTGGAAGCGTTGCATCGCCACGGCTACTTTAGCACTCAAACTCCATGGGGCTTTGAGTGCTAAAGCAGCCACGGCAATGCGGCACTTCCAGGGGTAAACCTGTTATCCCACGCGTACTGCCACACTCACATGCAACCACCGAGCCCCGCCACTTAAAACCTCCCGCCAATAGAGAGTGGTCCTGGCAACCCTAGGCATGGCAGTAAATGAAAGCTGAGTAGGGATGCTAACCAAATTTTGTGAGTGCTCTGGTTTGATTCAAAAGTTGGTGCCTTTTTTTTTTTTTTTTTTACTGTTTTTCAGCACTCAAGATAAAATTGTGGACTTCTGTTTCCTGACCAAAGTAATGAAATTCAGTAGTAAGACTGGTGTAAGTAGGGTTGCCAACCTCCAGGTACTAGCTGGAGATCTCCTGCTATTACAACTGATCTCCAGCTGATAGAGATCAGTTCACCTGGAAAAAATGGCTGCTTTGGCAATTGGACTCTATGGCATTGAAATCCCTCCTCTTGCCAAACCCCGCCCTCCTCAGGCTCCATTCCAAAAACCTCCCACCAGTGGCGAAGAGGGGCCTGGCAATCCTAGGTGTTAGAAATGACAGTGGCTTGTATGTATAAATGGCTTAAAATGGTGTAATAAAAATACAGGGAAAATATGTGTTTTTATTTATATGTTGTATTGAATTATATGTTACTTTAAATGCTGTTTTAATGTTCCAATGTTGTTTTCATGGCCGCTGCTTTGGGGACCCTATTTGGGCAGAAAGGTGGCCTGAAAATGCTGTTAATAAATAATAAAATGAAAAACAAGGAAAACTGGTAGAGCATGAAAAATAGGTGGAGTAAAACGCTGTTAGAAAAACTAAAAGCAACACAAGAAATGTCATATGAGACATCCCTAAAGTTGAGGGGATTTTTGTGTTTGTGACTGATTAGACGTAGACTTGCTGTGAAATGGGGGGAAATGCTCATAAACAAGCCAACCAATAAATAAATGAACCATTGTCTGTCCAGCCTTGCCTTCAGCAAACCTATTGCTTATTACACTTGTTCTCTATTGTGTTTTCTTCTTCTTCCGAGTGGGTCCACAACAGTTGGTATTTATTTTTAAACACTGGCGCTTTGAACTCATCAGCATAGTTCCCGAGGTGCCGTCCAAACCAACAAACAGCAGTTGCAAAGATAAAACAGTCAAGATTGCATCAGATCAATAAAGCAACCAGACCAGCAATAATACCAGGGATCAGAATAAAAACTTGACAGGGAATTTAAAAGAGCCAGAATAATAAAATCCAATAATAGGCCGGGGAAGGGGCGGTGTTGCAAGAAACATACGAGGAATAATTACATCATTCGACAGAATGGAACAACAAGATGGTGGTACAGGCTGATGTAGCCTAACGGGTTGCCAATCTCCTGGACTGGTCATGGCAACCCCGGCAGATGTGTGCAGCAGCCTCTCCAGACCAAGCGGCAAGCCTGTGCCACCATGGAAAGGACTCCTCTTCATCCCGCGAAACCGGCAGTCAAAGAGCAGCAGTCAAAGTAGTCCCTCCAGCGAACCAGAGGGCATCCATGTTCCTGTGTATCCTGCTCCAGTGAAAGCCATATTGCAGGGAATACGTCCGGGCATGTAGCCTGCACCAACACCCCCCCCTCTTGCAACATCGGACTAGTTCAGCAAAGCCATTCAGCAGACATTGAGATAACAATGACTCGCTCTTCAGCAACGATCTCCAGACATTAGCAGTGATCACACCTTTTGTTTCAAGCCATTAAGCCAATCAGCGAGACTCCTGACTTCTCCTGGGGTTGCATAAGTCATTGGAATCAGAATAGTATTTCAAAATTGTCACCACCCCACCCCTCAGCCGGTCATTCACCCTTTTGTTTTAGCTTGGGAGCCAAGAGGGTAATCCAATTAGCCCCCACCCCCAGAAAGAGTATAACTGTGTCCTGAAAGTCCATACGATCCCTCTTTTTTTTTAGGCCTGCCCCTCCATACTGCCCGGCACTCTGCCAGAGTGGGCATTTATGCTTGGACACATAGGGGGTCTCCCCCTGTTCCCTTTTTATCCCCCATAGCCGCATGGAATTCAGGACAGACAACTTCTCTGCAAGAACGGTGCAGTATATTTCCTCCTCTGCCTGCCACATGGCAAAAGTCTCTCTATTCCTCTCTTTGATTCCTAGACTCTGTATGTTGTGTGATGTGTATGTGTAGTTTTGTATGTGCGTGTGAACATATAATCTGAGTAAATTCCTTTTAACCTAATTCCATTGCTTCTGCCTCTTTACTGGTCATGGTATGGACTCTTGTAGACAGAGGTTGCACCCCTGCTTAAATTATGCCCATTGCCGGTTATTGATTCGCTAATTCCCCCATATAACAATTCATAACCGGGCTTAAATTATGCCCATTGCGGTTATTGATTCGCTAATTCCCCCATATAACAATTCATAACCGGGCATTTTGGCTAACACTGAGTATCCCTTATTTGGACTGCTTGGAACCAGAAGTGGTCTGTGTTTCAGAGCTTTCTGTTTATTGGAATATTTTGGATTTTTTGAATATACATAATGAGATATTTTGGGGATGGGACCCAAATTAATGTTATGTTTTATATACACATTATATACATAGCCTGAATGTAATTTTAAACAAAATTTTGAATCGTTGTGTGTACAATGAACCAACAGAAAACAAAGGTGTAACTATCTCACCAGAATACCTGTATCAGCTGTTAAGCAAGAACAACAAACAAACAACAGCAGGCTTTCAGTCTCCACTAGGGTTGCCAACCTCCAGGTACTAGCTGGACATCTCCTGCTATTACAACTGGCCTCCAGCTGATAGAGATCAGTTCACCTGGAAAAAATGGCCACTTTGGCAATTGGACTCTATGGCATTGAAGTCCCTCCCCTCCCCAAACCCCACCTTCCTCAGGCTCCACCCAAAAAACCTCCTGCCAATGGCGAAGAGGGACCTGGCAACTAGGGCTGTTGAAGTAAAAAAAAATTCGGTATAGTTCAGGTTCGGCTGAATTCGGCCCGTTTAGATTCGGGATATGCCAAAGTCCGAACTCCCCCGCTTCGGGTCTGTGTAATTCGGCGGGAATTCAAAGTTCGGGAAAAAAAATCGGCTGAATAAAGCCATTAAAAACACAACAGCGCCTTTCCGCGGCTCTGGGGGGGCATGTTTGGGGGTAGAGGTCCCAAACTTTCAGAGGAGCTTCAAAGGACCCTTCTTGCCAGACCCCCCAAGTTTTGTAAAGATTGGGTCAGGGGGGGGGCTGAGATATGGGCCCCGAAAGGGGTCCCCCTACCCTTATGTGCATCTCTCAGCAGAGCTTGCCGCCCACGCACAAAGCTCCCAGCCCCGACAAACAGCTGATGAGAGCAAGGGCTGGGCAGATGCTAAGAACTTTGCAAAGCAACACAACTGCAAAGCAACACCTTTGCAAACATGCAAAGGGCGGGGCAGGTGTGAAGAATTTTGCAAAACAATACAACTGCAAAGCAACACAAGCACGCAATGCAACACGTTTGCAACAGTGCAAAGCAACACCTGACACCTGGGAGTTTGCAAACCATGGAAAGGGATAGAGGCAGCTAGCTATGCATAATGAGCAGGAGGGGGTGGAATTTCTCCTTTTGCATTGGACTTGGGACCAGGCAGATGCATTCTTTAAGTCACCATTTGAAAACCAGTTTTGAGCAAGCATCAAAATAACCTAACTGATCTTATGAATGAGGGAAAACCTGAAGACATAAAAATGAAGCCCCCCTCAAACCAGGGAGAGAGAGACTGGAGGGGGAACACACACCCCAGGCAGAACCGGTAAAAGCCCCCTTTGGCTTCCCCCCACCCACAGAAACTGCTCCCTCCCCCCACACACACAGACTCTGCTTCCCCCCCACACACACACAGAAAAGAAAAATTACAGATTAAAGCCCCCAAAGGGGTCTTACTGTGGCTGTCTTCTGTTCCATCAGGAGGGGCTGGGAGGCTGGGTAATCCAATATGATTCCATTTGTATCCAATATTAGATCCATATGTATGCATCTCTCGAGGGTGATCCATTCATCCCAATAGGGGAAAGCCCATATCTTGGGGGCCCCTGACCCAATGTTTACAAAACTTGGGTGGTCTCTTAAGAAGCCTTGTCTGAAGCTCCGCTGAAAGTTTGGGGTCTGCACACCCAAAAATGCGCCCCCTGCAGCCAAGGAAAGAGAAAAGGGGGGAGCCGATATTTCTGCCCCCACTGAACCAATCTTTACAAAACTTGGGTGGTCTCTTAAGAAGGATTGTCTGAAGCTATGATAAAAGTTTGGGGGCTGCACCCCCAAAAAAGTGCCCCCTGCAGCCATGGAAATGGAAAAGGGGGGAGAGGAAAAAGGGGTGGAGCCCATATCTCGGGACCCCCTGACCCAATGTTTACAAAACTTGGGGGGTCTCTTAAGAAGCCTTGTCTGATGCTCCGCTGAAAGTTTGGAGTCGGCACACCCAAAAATGCGCCCCCTGCAGCCATGGAAAGAAAAAGGGGGGAGCCCATATCTCGGGACCCCCTTACCCAATGTTTACAAAACTTGGGTGGTCTCTTAAGAAGGCTTGTCTGAATATCCCCTGAAAGTTTGGGGTCTGTACCCCAAAAAATGCACCCCCTGCAGCCACGGAAAGGAGCGAATGTGCACAAGCACCCCCGCACACACACACGAGGATTCCCCTCTCTCTCTCTTTCCCCGGCGGGGCCACACATCAGCTGATTCCTCCAGTACTCAATCCTGACTGATTGGCTAGAAGAAGACCCAGCTTGGCCACCGATTGGCCGGGGGAGGAGAATGCTGCTTACTGACAGTTATGCTGCTTACTGATGGCCCCGAATTGGCCGGATTTATTCGTGAACTCCCGAACTCACTGAATTCGCCCCCCCCCCCCGGTTGCCCGCCAGTTTTGAGTTCGGTTCCTCCCGAACTAAAAACCACTGAATCAAGGGAAATTCGGCTGATTTTCAGTTCGGGCCGAACTGAATCAACAGCCCTACTGGCAACCCAAGTCTCCACCTACAGTGCAGTGTACACTGTATTGTATATTTTTAGGTGAAAGGAAACATTGAAAGGAGGCAGCACAGATCTGCCCACATGCCGGCTCGAAGGGTCCAGTTTTCGGACCACTCCGGATATGGGTTGTCCGGATAAGGGATACTCTGCCTTTATGATGCCACTACTTTTTAGTGGAGCAAAAGGCAACAGTTGTGTCTATTCGCTTAATCAACCTTGATCAGGGATCCTCAACCTTTTGGAACATGTGGGCACCTTTGGAATTCTCTCACAGCATGGTGGAAGCAGCCCCAAAATGTTACCACAGCTAGTCTTCAGTCACCGAGAGAAGATCCTTGTGCTGGGGTGATAGATGATGCCAAAGCAACATTTTAAAAAATCTGCATAGCCAATCAAATCTCGAGTGGCCAATAAGAAGCCTTGCTGCCCAATAGCCCCACCTGGCCTCGTCTACTTTCTAAAACACTTGGCAGGCACCAGGAAAGGTGTTTGTGGGCTCCACGGCACCCACAGGCACCACATTGGGGCCCCCTGACTTAGAAGGTTTATTTTTCCAGTCCCAAAGGCCTTGGGTAGAGTAGTAATAATAGATATTGATTTACTATTACATAACATGGAGCAGGCTAGTCTCCATGATATGCTACCTTTCTCTGTGCGTGGATTTTTATGTATGGAGGAACAGTCAGTGCTCCTCTACTGTGACGTGATACAGCCAGACACACGTCACGTCACAGCCGACTTATGGTGACTCTGTAGGGTTTTCAAGGCAAGAGACGAACAGAGGTGGTTTTGCCTTTGCTTGCCTTTGCAAAGCAACCCTGAACTTCCTTGAGAGTCTCCCATCCAAGTACTAACCAGAGCCAACCCTGCTTAGCTTCTGAGATCTGATAAGATTGGGCTATCCTGGGCTATTCCGGTCAGGGTGGCCACTAGTTAGGGATAAGCAAATGTTACTTATTTTGTCCCTGCATATATGTATCTATACTGTATTTTGATCAACTGTTTAGATTCTCAACTTTTCACCTTCAGAGCCATTTTTATTGTACATGCATGTTTTACATTTTTTAATACCCAGTGGTTTTTATGCATGCCACTTATAATACATAATGGTGACTTACTGACTTACAAATAATGTGGGAAAATGTATATATTTCCCAATGGGATTTTTGTACAGGGAACTAGAAAGTGGTGAAAAAAGAAAGCCCCTCGTGTTATAGTCACACAGGGGAGAAAACTGAAATGACGCTTTGGAGGTCAAAAAAACAGAAAGGATGAGAAATAAAAAAAAAACCTTAATCACCCCAACATTGTTTTTTTTAAAAAAAAAATCAATGTGCACTTCTGGTCAGTATATCGGTTACCAAGAAAGAACGAAAAATTATGTGCATTTATTATTTGTTGGCCACTTTCAACGTCTAGTTTTCAATGTGTTATACAAAATGGAAGTATTAACATGAACTAGAATTCTGTTCTTAACAGTCTTTGGTGGAGTGGTTGTCCCATCAGCAGTCTCTGCCCTCCCTGTTCCTCTGAGGGATGATGGTAGAAGCCAAAAGGGGTACCTGCACCACCAGCAGCGTGATGTAGTGGTTAAGAGCAGTTGACTCTAATCTGGAGAACTGGGTTTGGTTCCCCACTCCTCCACATGGGCGGCGGACTCTAATCTGGTGAACTGGGTTGGTTTCCCCACTCCTACACATGAAGCCAGCTGGGTGACCTTGGGCTAGTCACAGTTCTTTCTGAACTCTCTCAACCCCACCCACCTCACAAGGCATCTGTTGTGAGGAGAGGAAGGGAAGTTGGTTGTAAGCCGGTTTGATTCTCCTTAAAAAAGGTAGAGAAAATTGACATATAAAAACCAACTCTTCTTCTTTTCAGTAGCCTCAGATAGAAGAAGCTGAAAATTCTGGGCAACTGCAAATGCTTATGAGTCCCATCAATGTCAGGAAAAATGTCAATAATTCAGGTTCCTGAAATCCAGGGGGAAATCCAGGTGTGAAGAACTTCATAAGAAATTTATATCTTGTTTGAAGTGAAATGTTACTCTATTGACTGGCCTTCAAACCAGATCTGAGTTATGTCTTTACATTCAGATAATTAATAATATTTTAGTGATCAAAGTTAATCACTGTGAGGGATGCCTCATAAATGTGGATCACTTAATGAACGTTGATGAACTCAATGTGACATGTTCAGCCAGATGTTTTGCTTTAATGACCATCAAAGCACTTGTTGGAGAAATATAATTTCTCCTGATGATTTTATTTTGGCAAAAAAAAACCCACCTACCTTGTGGTCAATAAACCTATTCCACAGATGATCCGTTTAATAAAAAGTCAGCAGAAACCATTCTCATTGGACGGAGAGTTCCCAGATGAGCTTCCCTGAAACATAATTAAATTGTGGATGCCAAGTCAAGTAAAAAACATTCCCTAAAATGTATAGAAGCACCACAAGTTACCTGTTTTCTAATCAGACAGCAGCCAAGATCAGTTCTTGCAGTTATGGGGCAGATTTGTAGGGCTATTTTTAGGTTTTTTGCTTGGATCTTTCCCTCAAAAGGAAAAGAAGCAGCTGGGAATAATTTTAATGGGGAAAAAGCCCAAAAGGAAAAGGTTAAGAAGTCACTTTCATAGGCTAGCTTTTGCTGCAGATAGCATTCTCCACAAGTGCATTTTGTATTTTATAAAAAGTCAGTGATATACATACAACAGGGCATAATTTGGCTCGGATACAATTCTTCTCCATGTAGAGGTTTCCCACACCCACACAGAAAATAGTATTCCATCATGACAACCACCTTTTGTAGCCTGAATGGTAGAGCACAGGTATAGGTTTATCACCTCAGTGAAGACAAGACCCATAATAGCTTGTGTCTTCTACATCACTATTTTGTGAGAGAAAAACACAGAGGATTGGATCTGGAGAAGATCCTAAAGACTGAGTCCTAGGGACTGACTTGTGACAAACATAACATCAGGGAAGTAACATTCCCAAGTGTCGTGGGGCTAGTATCAGCTCATGAACATGGTTCAGGGGAAGGATGGGCTTCAGCCCTCCTGTGCCACCTTCTTGAGCTGAAATGCCTATGGGGGGGCTGTTTGCTCCATTGTATGGCTCCACATTTAATTGCTACAGCATGTGGCCACCCAGGGCCTCATCGGGACATTTTGGCTTGGGGAAATGGTGGCTGTAGCCCCTCCTCTCCCATACCAAGCTTGTGAGCTAAATTTCCCCCCACAGCACTACAGAACTTTAGTCCCTTGATATTAAGTGTGACACAACTTGGGTCAAGGGACCCCCAACTGACTTGTCTCACATGTATTATTTAGTTGAGACCACAGAAGGAATCTTTCCACCTCTCCCTTTTTTCTGTGTATACCACATACCTCCCCAAAAGTAGTTGCTGAGGGACAAGAGACTCTCAGGAACAGCATAGGTGGCCAGCACCTTGGGTAGACAATCCACACACACAAGGATCACTTTAGATGCAATCCATACACTCTGTGCTCATCTAGAAACTGTTTATTGATGATAATCTGCCTTTAAGATCCTGGGCAAAACTTTGGTCAACAAAGCTATTATTTAATTTCAGGTTTATCTTTGGACTCAGCTCACTCCTGAGAAGGGTTGCCAACCATGCACTAGCAAATTAGACATTGTTATGTCCAGTCAAATATTTACAAAAAATACCTGTTAGGTAGGTAGACAGATCTCAAAAATAAACCAGTCAATACATTTTTGATGCATTATCTGTACTCGTATTTGTACTCATTCTGGGCATGGAGTAGCAGTCACTATGAGGTGTGGGAGGGGGAGGTAGTTGTTAATTTCCTGCATTGTGCAGGGGGTTGGAATAGATGACCCTGGTGGTCCTTTTCAGCTCTATGATTCTATGATTCTACCCCATTTTATTTAAAGTATACTATTCCTAAAGCTATTTTTTCCTCATTTAGTTCAGGTCTAGTTTAAGATTTCATTCTTTGCTATTTCCACAGAAAATTGTTGATGTTCGAAAACAAAGAAGGGGGTCCAATGTTAACACTGATTTTTTGTGTGTCTGTCCACTTTCAGCATAGTGATTTTGAGTGTTAATTTGTCATTACATATCTTAGGTATTCAGCTCGGCTCGCAAATGCCTGGAGGATGGGGGCAACCCCTTTGCAGTTCCATAAAATTGGACCCCCTGTCCCAAACTGCCCCAAAATTCGGTGTCAGTCTAGGAAAAGGCCCTTGCAGATGTGCTGCAAATTTGATGACTCTGCCTCCAAAATTGCCCCCACAGGAGCTTCAGAAAAAAAATCCCCATAGACTATAATGGACCCAAAATATTTTTGGGAAACCTGGAAAAAAAGCCGAAATACCCCTTTACCAGTATCGGTATTTGGCTTACAAAAAAATTCACACCCAATAAACCTGAAATTTACCGATTTCTTTTTTGCAAAACCCTAATCTGCCATGTTAAATTCCATTAACATTTGGTGAACAACAGACATATTAAAGGTGGCATACTGAATTTTACCTCTGTAATCTGACCAATTCTTTCCACCACCTTTCTCCAGGACCCTTTAACTAGAGTACAGATCCACCACAAATGGAGCAAGGTATGAAAGATTTACCTCATTTCCAATAGATATTACAAGATTTCTTAAATATTTTCTCCAAACTCACAGGCATGAGGTGCCAACTGTATGAAGTAATAATATAGTCCTCTCTGATCTCCACATTCTTGGTTAAGTAGAATATAGTCAAAAAGATAGACTTCCACACTTATTCGTAATCTCATCCGCTAAATCTTTCATCCACCTAATTCTGTATGCTTCATTTATTTTTTCTTTTCAATGAAAGCTTTGCAGTTAATCTATAAAAATAAACTGACCTTCTTCTCAAATTGTCTGGTATGTTCCGGTATCCAGAGTAAATTTGCAATATGATCTCTAGGGCCTCTTCCTTTTCTGAACCCAACTTGAACATCTGGCATTTCTTGTTCCATATAAGGTAAAAGTCTTGTAAAGTTTTGAGTATCATTTTGTTTGCATGGGAAATTAATGTGATGGTCTAGTAGTTGCTACAATCGTTGACATTCCCTTTCTCAGAATTGGAATACAGAGTGTTTCCACTCTGTGGGCCATTGTTTTGTTTCCCATATTTGTTGGCATATTCTTGTTAAGATTTTGATGGACTCAAAATAAACTTTTCTTAAAGACAGAGCTCTGACTAAAGATACCATCTTTCAGTGGGGGCAAGAAGAGAACTGAAAAAAGGGTGATCCTCTCCCTCCTTTTCACATTTATAAAATTGTGAAAACAGCATGAAGGGGAAAGGAGCACCCTCAACTTCTTTGGAGCTTCAAAAATCTCTCTGTGTCTGGCCTGCAGATGTACACAACCCACGTGTTAAAGACCAAAGAGACTGGAGAAATTCCTAGAGCATTATGGAGGATGTGGTCAATTTTGGGGGAAGGGCTGGAGGATGTGATACCTCTTCCAGGAGGTGCTCTAGGAATCCCCACAATCTGTATGGCCATTACCACAGATATTGGGGAAATTCCTCGAGTGTCTCCATTGAAGCTATTCAAGGGAGGGAATTAGGGCCAAGGACAGTGGTTTGCCCTCTGTGAGTGGGAGGTCAATTTGCCAGCTCCCAAGTTCTTCAAATAAAACAGCAGCTGATTACTGACAGAAAAGCAGCTTCTCTCTTGCTGCTGCAGTGTAGATAGAACAACCTCTACAGAACCTCCACAAACCATATTGCCAGAAAATGCAATAAGACAACACAATTGCTGTTGTCCTCTGTGCTGGAAACAGTAAAGAAAGTGGTCAGGAACAGATGGCTGATGAATACCAGAGAAACAGTTGGCCCATATTTGTTGCTAATCTGAGAGTACCTGGACAATATTTATAGGAGTTCCAGAAAATCATGTAATCCACTTCCATTTAGGATTGAGCTGCCCCTTATTACATCAACATGCAGCTAGTTAGTGCTGTAACATACTGAACATGTTTCCAACCATTTTTCCCTGACAGTTGCCTGGAGCTCTTTTGAAGATTTGTGCAGAGCCCTGCATAATTCAGATTTGTGCAAGACACACTACCCATTCTGTAACATGAAATGCCTTCTTCCCAAATCCATCCTCCCTAACCTTCTTAAAGCTTCATTAGTGCACCTAAAAGGCACCTTAATGCTGTTTAGTAAGTATAAAATTTGAACATCTGCAATAGCTGAAATGTGTACTAGTGTAATTCACAGACTGAGATTAATGCAGTGAATTTTATATTAGTCCTGCCCAGCAGATATGGCACTTTTTTCAGTCACAGCATTTCAATTGGGAGCAATCTCTATGATACAGAAACATGGCATTTAAGTCAACTACATAAATGAATATTTGCACTTAGATGTGTAGGCAAACAAATGCAGTTAATCAAGTTGAGCACATGAAGATACCTTTTATAGTGTCAGACCACTGGTCCACCATGTGTAGCTGCTGCTGCTGCTGCTGTTGTTATTATTGTTGTTATTGTTGTTGTTGTATCCTGCCCTCCTCTGGCAAACTGGGCTCAAATATAAGGTCATAACTGGGCTTAAGTATACAGGTGTAGAGTTCTGATTTCAAAAGGTATGAAAGAATGGAGTCTATCTAGCCATTTGTGTCTTTATGGTTCTCCTTTCAAAGTAGTGGCAACTGTAACTTCTTTTAGGAAGCTTGCCATTAGGGTTGTGAGCCCATGCCTGAAAACCTCCAGTAGCTGAAAGGGGGGGGGGTCATGTGCACCATGATGTCACTTCTTGAAAAAACAGAAGTAACATCATGTCACCCTAGGAATCACCAGAAATTCTGTTAAAGCCACAGGAATCACCAGAAACTCTATGGTAAAACTGTGTGGAAAAGTCACAGCGGGAGGCCTGGCAACCCTACTTGCAGTGTCTTATTGGATATGGGACCTCCAAGTCAGGGAAGGAGCGGAAAGCTGTTAATAATAATTCTTTACACCACACACTTGGGCTGCCAACCTCCAGGTAGCGGCTAGAGATCTCCCGCTATTACAACTGATCTCCAGCCGATAGAGATCAGTTCACCTGGAGAAAATGGAAGCTGTGGCAATTGGAGTCTATGGCATTGAAGTCCCTCCCCTCCCCAAACCCCACCCTCCTCAGGCTCTGCCCCAAAAATCTCCCGCTGGTGGCAAAGGGGGACCTGGCAACCCTATCACACACTGCTGATTAAGGTGTGCAACAATTAGCACCCATGGCCCGTAGTCTTTCCAGACACTGCACCACTACCTGGAATGTAGTAAGATGTGATGTATAAATCAGGCTTCCTCCATAATCAGCAGCACCTTTGATAACCCCGTTGCTCAGTTTAAATATCTGTCATTTTTCTTTCTGTAATTTTTGCGCCTGTGGAGTGTTATAAAGAGTGGCTTAGAGGTGAATCATTGCTCCAGTTGGGATGATGTCCCCACTGGCTCCCAAGAGTTGCCAACTCCAGCTTTGGAAATTCCAACAAATGTGGAAATGATGCCTGGGGAGGGCAGCTTTTGAGTTAGGGAGAAAGCCCAACTAGGTTGTAATGTCTTGGTGTTCACCTTCTGGAACTGCTATTTCCTCTAGGGGAACTGAGCTCTGTAGTTTGGAGATCCGTTGTAATTCCTGGAAAACTCCCGACGTCACCTGGAGGTTGGTCATGCTTAATTGGATTACAACCCCAGTGAAGCAACTCTAAGTAGGGTTGCCAACCTCTAGGTGGTGGCTGGAGATCTCCTGCTATTACAACTGATCTCCAGCTAATAGAGATCAGTTCCCATGGAGAAAATGGCCACTTTGGCAATTGGACTCTATGGCATTGAAGTCCCTCCCCTCTCCAAACCCCACCTTCCTCAGGCTCCACCCCCAAAATTTCCTGGTATTTCCCATCCTGGAGCTGGCAACCCTAACTCTAAGGCACGTACATTTATATCAGATGTTTTCGGTAAAATATTATAATTACTTATTCCAAGTTAGATTATTGATTACTCCCTCCCAGTTTTTTGAATATGAGAATCAAGAAGTCAAAAAGAGCTTCAAAGGCAATCCTTCCATATGCTACCTCACCAACGCTGTCTTCTACACAGCATTCATAAAACTAGAACATCCCCTCCGACCCGGTTTGGCAGAGTTTTCACAGATTGTCATAAATGATTAACGGCAAACCTTTTAAAAATGTGCACTGCTGTATTGGAAAGTCTCCGAAGACTCTTTTGTCAAGGCTAGTTTGTAGTCTACACAGTTTGTTAAAAAGCTTTTCAAGTTGGTAGGGTCGATTGCATCGGAGTAACCAACACGAGCGTGGAGAAAGTCCACACAAAATGAAAACAAATCACACACATGTGCTGCAACCAATTCATCAAGCCATCCCAGAAAATTCCTTGATCCATTCAATAAAATAAATGCTGAATTTCTTTGCCTGGCATTAGGGATCAGCCAACATTCCCACTTCATTTATTTTTCTACTTCTTGTTGTTGTTCTTCTTCTCCACTTCTCTGCAGTGATTCCACAGATTTGTTGCATTGTTTAGTTTTTATATCCACTTTGATGCAAACATCCATTATTTATTTGAACGTATATAATGCTAGAGTGCTGATTTATTGACCAACCACACTGAGAACTGTGTACATTTGACAGGAAAAAGTTAATGCGAGGGAACGGAAAATGGCATGAAAATAAAGAATCTTGAGTTTAATTTGTTAATTTGGAATAGGCGGGTCAAAACGGGAACAAGAAATGTGAGAATATTCATCCCCAACGCAGCCATGCAAGGTCCCCAGCATCTGTGTCTACTGCTGGATCAGAATGTTGTGCCCCATGTAGGGGAGGGACAGGAAAAATTCAATACCAGCCTATTTCTGTTACCTTTACTTGACCTATTTTTTTCCTTATGTATATGTATATAGTCCACTTATATAATATAAATATATAATCAACAGCTCTTTTAAAGCAGACCAGCCAGGGAACTCTACTGCCCAGGTCACTGTGTGCCAGCTGCTGGGCATCCAGGGCCTCCCTTGTACCTGGCTGGCTAGTCAAGCAAGCTTCTTTACCCTGTGTGCTGCTCCCCATCCGCAGCACCTCCTCTGGGAATGCTGGCCCAGAGCCTCTGTCCACCCCTTCCAAGCCTGTCCTGTCACTGCTCCGCAAGTGCATGCAGGGGTGGGCTCCCTGAACACCGCGAGGGACTCCCTCCTGTGCCTGCCTGCCTACAGGGGCAGTTTTCGTAGTGGATGGAAAGTGCCTGCAAGATGGCCAAGTTGATTGGGGGGGCACACAGATCAGCCCCAGAGTTCACCTTCCCTGCCCCGTGCCTGTGTAAGCTAGAGATAACCGAGGCTACCTGGAAACCTCGTAGCGGGCATCTCATCAGCGCCAACTTACAAAGATGTTCTTCCCCGGGGGGGATTGAGGCTTCTGTGCAGTACCTTCAGGCATCAGATCATGGGCTGGGGGGCTTGCATGGCAGTTACCTAACAGGGCTGCAAAGGGGAGCCCTGTTTCTTGGGGGCCCTGCCAGGCTCCCTCCCTTTGAGGTCCTTGCATGGCTAATCCTCCGTAGGAGGCTGCCTTGCATGTTCCCGGCCCAGGGAAAGGTGCTACGCTGGAGGCCAGCCGACATGGCTGGAACCTCCTTCAGCTGGACCCCTTCTTGGGCTGAGCTAAGGGAGTCCCTTCCCTGCCAGGAGTGGCCCTTGCCTCGTCTGTTCCCTTTGGTCCTTGCAAGCAAGTAGAGTGTTGCTGCCCCCCCCCCCCAGCATTGCTCCATTGCTCAGCTCTTAAGAGCCTGGGGGCAGGAGCTTCTGTGCTTCAGCTCAGCAGCTAGCAAAGGCTCCCTTTTTCTTCGCCTCCCAAGGCAGTGGTGGCTACCTCTATTCAGAGAAGCCCTCATCCCCCTCCCGCTGCTGCCAGTGGTCCGCACTCACCCTTTGCAGTATCCTGGGAGGGAGACGAGAGAAAAAGTTTGCTGAGGCCAAAGTGGCAGGGCGCGCCACGCACAGCGGCCAAGTGGGCAGCGGCAGCCTCTGTCCTGGCTTCTGTTGCCCCCTCTCTACCTGAGGCCGGGGCAACTGCTCCTCCTAGCTCCCCTTGATCCGACCCTGAGACGGCCTGCCCACCCAGATGGCTTGCTCTCCTCGTGCTACCAAATATCCTTGTTGTGTCAGTCTGCCTCATCTTTCTGCTACTGGTCTCCAAGCTAAGTGGCTGCAGTGCCGGGTTTTTTTTGCTACTTGGAATCTTTCCTATCAATGCTCCCATAGATTGTAACATTAATGGATGCCCTTCATTGCCTCAAAAAAGGGAAGAGGCTATATTTGATTAGTCTGAAACTTGGTAAAGTGGGTGTCCTTGAGGAATACTACAATCCCCCCTGCGTTTTGTCCAATTTGTACGGCAAATCAGGAATGTAGAAACCGGAGATAATGTGAGGGGGTTGTCTTCCACTGAAACAAATGATAAACAATAATGGAATAGAATTATGAAAATGAAACAACAGTAATGAACAAAACAGTAATGAACAAAACCATATGAAATAACCCAATAATGAAACAGCCCCTTCAGGAATTAATAACGAGAACAAAAGACATGAACCAAACTCCCATGCACAAGTCTATTGTATGGAAAAAAACTGGTTCTGCTTTGGAAGCAAAACCTCGTAATTCAGAACTCCAGTACTTGAGAAGAAAATTAGAATGAGGAGGAATTAACAAGCATCCTTGTCCTGAATCTGGCTTCTGGGAGCAAGTGAAGGAGTTTTAATGGAGGTTATATTGGAATAAATCAAAACTTCCAGGACAAGGTAAGGATAGCTTAAGCCCTCGTCATTATTTCCTAATAAGTTACAGTAAAATTACAAAGCCAATGTGGATGTCACAGTGCTCAGTCGAGACATGGACTGCTTTGTATCCATTTTTTTAAAAAAAGTAGGAAAGGAGAGGAAAAATGCAGACACACCAGAAAGTTCATCGCTTCCAATGAAGAAGCAATTAAGTTAAGCTGCAAAGTTAATCTAAAAATATAATTAGCGCTATACGAAAATATAGGCAGCCATAGAGAAAATAGGTGTTAAGAAATGTCACATTGGAAGAAAACACAGAAGTTGAAAGTGATAATTTTGCTACAAGGCAGTTTTAGGAACATTTTAAATTAAAAAAAAAAGATGTTCCAGTGCATAGATAGCTGCAATATAACTCACATTACCATAACAGTGCTTGTATTTCTTGCTGTTGTTGCTTTTTTTAAAAAAAATAATCCTCCAAAATCCTTTATATCCTTTCCAATATGGTAGAATGGTCATAAGATTTTCTCCCAGTCTCTTAAAACTGCAAATCCTGGGCACACATCAGATTGTTAAATCCCACTGAAGTCAACTGAAGCCACCTTCTAGAATGCAGGATTAACTCATTTGTTTGATACTTATATACAGAGCCCTATGGTGCAGATCGGTAAGCTGCAGTACTGGAATCAAAAGCTCTGCTCACGACCTGAGTTCGATCCCGACGGAAGTCGGTTTCAGGTAGCCGGCTCAAGGTTGACTCAGCCTTCCATCCTTCCGAGGTCGGGAAAATGAGGACCCAGCTTGCTGGGGGTAAAGTGTAGATGACTGGGGAAGGCAATGGCAAACCACACCATAAACATAGTCTGCCTAGTAAACATCGGGATGTGACACCACCACATTGGTCAGTGTCAAGTCCCAGGCAGAGTAAGAAGGCTGGGTAGTCGTGCAGTCCAGGGTCTATCTGGTGCCAGTCAAAACGAGTTCAAAACGCTATCAGGAGAAGAGTCGTTAATCAAGCCGAGGGACAGATTACGAGGAATTCCAGTCGATCGGAGTCAGGGTCAGGAGCCAAGGGGGATGCGAAACGGCCTGGAAACTGAATCGTTGCTTCCACGGAGAAACCTATCAACAGCCTGGGATTATATGGCCCTCCGGTGGTGCGCTCATTAGCCCCATCAATCACCTAGCCTGGCTCCTCCCAGTATTCAGGGCTTTGTGTCCGTCTATACTCCCGTGAATTCTTGCGACGGGTAGCTAAGTCTTTGTGTAATCTTTCCCTAAGCCTATCTATGCATGGGGGTGAATCTTCTGTCCTTGCCGGCTGACTCTCCTCATCATTAATCATGAGAGGAGAGGGAACTTCTGACTCCGACGGAGGCAAACTGCTAACTTCAGATGAGACAGAGGGGCCCACCTCTGCCTCTGTTACCAACTCAGCCGGGATTTCTGTCTGTTCAGTGTCTAGATCCCTGCTGATCACGACAATAATGACCTGGTTCTTGCACAGGGGACCAATGGGGACCACCCCATTGGTCAGTAATGACCTGGTTCTTGCACAGGGGACTAACTTTACCTTTTGCCTTTTTAATACTTATATACCACCTTTCTTTACCTAAGAAAGCCCAAACTGGTCCATGACAAACCAGAAAATCAAGAATGGCAATTCAAAGACCAACCAAGCAAGCCCACCAAACAACATCTTCCTTCAGCATGCTCCCATGGGGAAAAAAAAGACATCTCCCCACAGCTGACCTTATGGCAACCCCACAGGGTTCAGATGTGGTTTGCCATTGCCTGGCTCTACGTCATGACCCTGGTATTCCTTGGACGTTGCCCATCCAAGCTCTAACCAGGGTTAGAAACTAACTAACCTGCTTAGTTTCTGAGATCTGACAAGATTGAGTTAGCCTGGGGCTATCTAGGACAGGGCAGAACATATTCCACAACCTTATATATTTTGAGGAGGAAAACTGAATAGTCTAGTGGTGCACTGCTCCTGAGACCAGATAAAAGCTTCTTTCAGCTCCCGAAGAAATCATCTTGGTCAGGAGGATCTCAGCTTTAGCTGGAGAGGAAGATCTGGTGGTGAATGGTCCCCTAGGGTTACAATTTAAAGTGCTGTAAGGGTGAATGGAGATCTTTCTCCTTAAGTGTAGTAGAAGTGGTTTGAACACACATCTTCTGCATCCTGGGGTATTTCAGGCAAAAGAAACAAGCCAGAAACTATGTATTTCAGAAAGATTCCATCAAGAAATATGTTTGGTGGGATGGATTTTTATGTATGTTGCAAGCACCAGTCCTTGCTCACATGTACTTAGAAAAGACCTCCTTGTTGAGGGAAAAATCCTCAATTTTCTTTCCCAAGAGTTCTAAATGTAGTGATGATATAAAAAGAACTTGTGAGAATGCATGTAACTTGTTTGCCATGACTCGATGCAAAGTAGTGCTCTAAGAGGACTAAAGAAAGCAAAAATTACCCAAAGAGTTAACGTTTAAAACTCCATGGGACAATGGGCAGGGAAAAGAGCTCCACAGAAAAGAAGCTGTGCAGTTCAAGAGCTTGTCTATTCAAGGTTCAGGCAACCTTCCACTCCAAAAGCCAAAGGCTAACTTTTTCTGGAGAGGGAGGTAGTTTTCTACTTATGAGGAGGCCAAAGCATTCCTCCCAGAAGTTTCCATGTTAGATTATTTACATCACTAATGCATACACAAAAAGAAAAAAAATGCCCATTCATATGTTCCTGCATAAAACCATGTTCACCACAACTTAGGAAGCACTGCTGTAGATCGGCATACATTCAGGAGGCAGTTTTTAATGGCCAAATACTTTTGGCCAGTGCTGAACTCCTTAAGAACGAAAGGCTTCAGCAACCTGTTTCATAGCGTGCTAGAATGTACAGTAGGTGTTTCCGTGTAACATGAATGCACTTTGGACAGCACAGGGAGCTTCACTTTTCCTTTGCAGATGTGCTGCAGGGCTTGTCTTGGCAAGTAGGGAAAATGGCACAGGTGTGGGGGAAGAGGACGTTTAACTCTTCCCTCCCCTGCCGTATGGGAATGTACGGAGAGAACAATCCTATTGTTTCCACTTACATTCATTGTATGAATGAGAAGGTGCACTTTCCACCTCTAGATGCTGCAGGAAGGCTCTGGTCAAAGGTCTAATTTTCTCTGCAGCGGTAAATTTGCGTCTGGTTTGCATTCTGCAGCGGTACATTCCTGCAGCGGTAAATTTGCATCTGGTTTGATTTCTGATTACAGGATGGCTCTCACAGTTGAATGCTCCTCCAGATTAAAAAAAAATAGACCATGCACACTGTAGAAGAAGGAGGGGTTATACCCCACCTTTCTCTACCTTTAAGGAGTCTCAAAGCAGCTTACAATCACCTCCCCTTCCCCTTCCAACAACAGACACCTTGGGAGGCAGATGAGGCTGAGAGAGTTCTGAGAGAACTGTGACTAGCAATAGGGTTGCCAGGTTCCTCTTCGCCACTGGCTGGAGGTTTTTTGGGCAGAGCCTGAGGAGAACAGGGTTTGGGGAGGGACTTCAATGCCGTAGAGTCCAATTGCCAAAGCAGCCATTTTCCCCAGGTGAACTGATTGCTATTGGCTGGAGGGCAGTTGTAATAGCAGGAGATCTCCAGCTAGTACCTGGAGGTTGGCAACCCTACCCAGCAGGCTTCATGTGGAGGAGTAGGGAAGCAAACCCAGTTCTCCACATTAGAGTCTGTTGCTCTTAACCACTACACCACACAGAAGGATTTGGGGTGGAGGCTCCTGAGAAGAACTCCTACATTTATATCATTTCCCCCCTCCACTGGAAATGGCGCAATTCAGACCCAGGTTTACCACCTCAATGAGAACTAGGACATGGATTATGGTAAGGCAGGGGCTACTAGCTTTGTTTGGAACACCAGTTCTGATAGACAGTAAGAGTTTACTATTTCCTGAAGCAAAACTAATGCCAGGAAATGTTGACATTCATTAAAGCAATGTATGTACTGTTTTACACACTCTGGGTGACTTGAGGCAAAACTGCCACTCAAGTGAAACATCTCCTTAATTTCTTCATTAAGTTTTTTTTAATTTCTTTTTTCTTGTTCTTCTTTTTTTGAAGACTAACATTTCCAAGATTAACATTCTTGAGATAGATTGTCGAAGATAGTTAACACTTTAGAAAGAATTCCCTGCAGCGTTCTCGTGCACTTTTCGTTTGTTCGGTTAACACTGCAGAATAGTTTAGTTGAAGGAACTGGGAAGTCAGACCACTAAGATATTTGGGAAACCTGTACAGATGCTGATCTGTAGACTTTCCATCATTGTGGGTATATTTTTGTTATATTTTTTCTTTCTATTTGGGATAATTACATATTTAAAAATTAAACAAAAAATACTACTAAGAAGTGGAGGGAGAAGATATAGCGTGGATGGACAACTATCAAACACAAGCAGATCTTCTAAGGGCCAATGAGTTATTGAATCCATGAGAATGTCCTGTCTTATAACAGCATGTAGCCCAGAACTGCATTCTTTGCAAATAATTGTGGAACTCACTGCCCCAGGATGTGGTGATAGTTGCCAACTTGGAAGGCTTTAAGAGGGGAGTGGACATGTTCATGAAGGAGAGGGCTATTCATGGCTACTAGTTAAAATTAATACTAGTCATTGCATATCTATTCTCTCCAGGATCAGAGGAGCATGCCTATTATCTTAGGTGCTGTGGAACACAGGCAGGATAATGCTGCTGCAGTTGTCTTGTTTGTGGGCTTCCTAGAGGCACCTGGTTGGCCACTGTGTGAACTGACTGCTGGACTTGATGGACCTTGGTCTGATCCAGCAGGGCCTTTCTTATGTTCTTATGTGTTTGAAAACTGAATTTGTCTTTCTCACAATGCCCCATTCTCACTTATTATAATTTGTTCCCAATTTAAATCTAGCACTGTTAAGCACCATTCTCTTAATTCCTCTTTACCCAATTTCTCTCAAAAATCCAACAAACAATTTATTTTCCTCTTTTTATGAATGTGAAGCCTGTTTTGAATCAATGCCTTTCAAAAAAGGAAAAGCAAAGGGAGGAGGGGCAGAAAGGGAGGTTCTGCAAAATTTTACTCTGCAGCTATTCAGAGGCAGGCAGTGCCTTCCAAAACCTTCCTGTCCTTCTACTAGAGCACTGCCCTGTGGTGTGTAACACAAAATTAACTAGCAACATATCTAAAAAAGCAGGTTTCACCAAAAGAAATTCCCTGTAACAATGCTAGCAATATTTCAAGCGAGTTTGTGTCTATGTAATTGGTAGGGTTGCCAGCTCCAGGTTGGGAAATATCTGTATATTTTTGGGGTGGAGGCGGAGGAGGGCGGGGTTTGGGGAGGGTCTTCAGTGCCATAGAGTCCAATTGCCAAAGTGGCCATTTTCTCCAGGTGTGCTGATCTCTATCAACTGGAGATCAGTTGTCATAGTAGGAGATCTCCAGCTATTACCTGGAGGTTATTATATATAAACAAAGTGCAAATTTTATGAGCTACTGAGGTGAAACAAAGACCATACACATGACACATACAAAGCACAAATATATACAATATATACAATCCGCACAAAGCAGAAATGATTCCAAAGGTCTCAACCGAGTACCAGGTAAGTAATATTGTAATCTTTGTGTATAGAGTCCATATAGAGCCACAATCATCAATGGATACTTCCGTTTCAGATCCACAGCAGTGGAAATCTTTCTTCAGTCCTTCAAAAAGAGTGCTGTTATACATTCATAATTCCTTCCCACACAGGGTAAGTGCAAATTGTTATAATCAGATGTCAGCAAAGTACATCACATGATTATAACAATAACAATTATAACAATTCTTGGACTTATGATTTAATTTAGGAGGCTGAAAAAACTACCCCATCAACCCTGGCAGGAAGTCACGCTGGAGAAGAGGAATTCTGATCTCAGGTCCTGCCTTAGGTCCTGGGACTCTTGGGAGAAAGGCAGGAACATAAGTAGTTAAATTAATAAAGATCAGGCAGACAGCCTCTGTTAAAAGAGCCATGCACCCCTACAAGTTATTCTCTGTCTCCTCCTGGGAAATGAAAGGTCTGTAGTCAGGCAAGGGGGATGGGAAGGGATGGAAGCATGAGTGCACACATTTTGCACCTGTTCCAAGCCACAAGAGCCTACTGGCCATTTTCAAATGTTTGACAGGAATGCTGGCAAATCTGCAAGCAGCTTTGGGTTTCGTCCATGGTTGCCCACTCAACATTCCTGGGAAAAAGTAATGACATTTTTACCTTAAAGTAGGTTTAACAATCCACCCCTCATTCTTAGGGAATGCTGGGACTTGTAATTTATAAAATTGTACATTTTCAGCATCTCACTGAACTGTAAATCCATGAGCTAAAAATCCATGAGCTAAAAAAATCCATGAGCTAAAGCTAAATCCCATGCTAAAAATAGTATAAAAACAATGTACATTGGTAGCAGAGACCTGCCCTAACAGCTGGTGCATAGCTTCAAAAGAAGAACGTGTGGGTCCAGTGAGCAATAAACCTCAGGTAAAACTCCCATGCATAAATGACCTCTGTCTAAGGGTCTCCTTTCTTTAGGAAGCTTGCAGTGACTTATGGGATAAGTCCTCCAGAGCTCTTGGGGAAGTTTTAAAAAAATCTATATACACTTTACAATTAATGTTTACAATGAACAACATTCCTGAAGGGGGGGGGGTATTAGCTGGAGATCTCCTGCTATTACAACTGATCTCCAGCTGACAGAGATCAGTTCCCCTGGAGAAAACGGTGGCTTTGGCAATTGGACTATGGGGCATTGAAGTCCCTCCCCTCCCCAAACCCCGCCCTCCTCAGGTTCCACCCCAAAAGCCTCTTGCCCATGGCAAAGAGCGACCCGACAACCCTAACAATGTAGCAGCAGGCCAGCTGCTGTACAGTAACATCATCCAGCTCACCTGGGTTTGACACCAGTAAACTCACCCCATAAAAAGCTAAAAAGAGTTTTCTTCGAGAAAATTAGAAAAAGATATTAAAACAAGGCATTCAGTTCGGTGATGACAGGATGCGTAGAAAAACAACCGAGCTAACTTGCCGGCTACTTACTGAAGTCCTAACACAGTGCAGTTGGCTCTTGAAGAATAAAGTTTCCAGAGCTTAATGCAAGTGTCTTTCTGGCAATGAGAAGAAGAAGAAGAGTTGGTTTTTAGATGCCGACTTTTTCTACCTTTTAAGGAGAATCCAGCCTGCTTACAATCTCCTTCCTTTCCTCTCCCCACAACAGACACCCTGTGAGGTAGGTGGGGCTGAGAGAGCTCTAAGAGCTGTGACTAGCCCAAGGTCACTCAGCAGGCTTTGTGTGTAGGACTGGGGAATCGAACCCGGTTCTCCAAATTAGAATCCACCACTCTTATCCACTACACCCTGCTGGCAAGGAGGGGGAAAGGGAAAACAGGGGTGGAAACTATTTTTCTTGCTAGTTACTCTTAAGGATAAAGCTGGCCCTAACCTGCTGACCCCCCCCATCAACCAATCATAGGGCTGTCTTCATGGAAGCTTCTAGGGCAGTGGTGGCAAACCTATGGCACGCGTGCCAGAGGGGGCACTCAGAGCCCTCTCTGTGGGCACACGCGCCACATGCGGCCACATGCGGGCACATGCGGCAGGGCGGCATGTGACAGTTCTTATAGCCATTCCCTTTCCCCCAGGGAAGCCTGGGAATTGCAGTTTTGGGGAGAGGGTTAAGGAACCTCTAGCAGAGAATTTTTACAATTGTATGTGCGTCAATTAAAGACCTTCAAAACATCCTAACATTATCGGCCTTGCTCAGGTCTTGCAAACGGAAGGTCGTGGCTTCCTTTATACTATAGATGTGGGCCATTGTGAGATACAGGATCTGGACAAAAGATGTTAATGTATGAGTTGTTTTTTTATAAACGAAAACCTCAGTATTCAGGTTAAATTGCCGTGTTGGCACCTTGCGATAAATAAGTGGGTTTTGGGTTGCAGTTTGGGCACTGGGTCTCTAAAAGGTTCGCCATCACTGTTCTAGGGCATGAGCGAACTGCTCCCCTCCCAAGTGAAATTCGCAGCTGAAGGGCATGTTCCCATTACGTCTGTCTGGGAACATGTCCTTGAGAGAGGCTGACGTGTGGAAGTGAACTTTGCACTTGCAAGAGGCAGAAACTATCTCAGGCTGGAAAATTCCTTCAAGATGGATACCCTCTTGACAGTGAGCTAAGGTTACTTTTGTGTGGAGAACCACTCTAGAGAAGGACCGCTGTCATACAAAGGAAGGAACATTTATACCCGTCCCAATGGGAAGGGCTGCTATGTTGATAAATCAGCATGCCTTGCTTTTCTAAAACAAGAAATACCCTTATTTGATATAGAATTAAGTTGGGGATTGATGGATTTTTACTTATTTTCCACTCAACTTTTTAACGTTTGAAAGTTTTGTAAAACAGACTTTCAAAAAATTCTAAAATGTAAAATCTGCCCAAAGACTTTGCATTTCAATTGGTTTTTCAAAGGGTTATTTCCTGAAAAGATTTATCTTTCAGAACTATTCTTAGTGACATCTAAAAGGATGCCATAAAATGGGGAGACACCAGAACAGGGTGGTATGACATTCATTTACATACAAATGAGCTCATTACTATTGAATTTTCTCAGCTATTGATTCAAAATTCAAAGAGTTTTATGAATCCACTTAAAACAATATTAGAAGTTAGGCATTCTATTACCAATTTCCTTTTTTAATTCATCTACTGGAACTCACACCACTATCTGTTACTCTCTGAATAGATTCTCTGACCAAAGCTTCCAACTTCTATTTTCCTTTTTCCTCCTAAAGATTATGGTTAAACCACAGACACACAAGATTTTCAAATTGTTGTGAATTCAAGGCATAAGAATAATTAATAGATGATTCTTACATGTGACACTTACCATATATTCTGTAATGTTAGAATAGACAACATGGCTAAATGTTAGTGCATCTGCTTGGCATGCAGAATGTCAGGTTCAATCCCTGGCATCTCCAGATAGAAGTATCAAGGAGTAGATGATGAGAAAGACCTCTGCCTGAGACCCTGGAGAGCTGCTGCCAGTCTGAGTTAGGGCTGCCAGTTCCCTCTTCGCCATAGAGTCCAATTGCATAAGTGGCCATTTCCTCCAGGTGAACTGATCTCTATTGGCTGGAGATCAGTTGTAACAGCAGGAGATTGTCTACTATTACCTGGAGGTTGGCAACCCTAGTCTGAGTAGACAGCACTGACCTTGATAGACCAATGGTCTGATTCAGCCTTCCTGTGTTCCAGCCAAACACTTTATTCAGTAGTCTAACTTATCTAGAACTAGTTATGTTCTAACACCCGCTCTTTCTGCTCATGTCCTGCTCACCAGTCACAAGCAGAGAGAAAGCAGTTTAGCAAGCTATTTGATTATGTCCACCTGAATTCAGATGTGGCCATGATTATTATGAGCTTTCATGAAAGATTAGACTTTACCACAGTTTCTGCCTTGGAATTTTAAAAAGACACATAAAAATGGGGGGGAACAATCAGTTTGTGATTTTGAGTTGACACATACTACTAAATGGCATGTGGTGTGTATCTAGTGTGGTGTAGTGGTTAACAGCATTGGACTCTAATCTGGAGAATCGGGTTTGATTCCCCACCCCTCCACATGAAACCTGCTGGGTGACCTTGGGCTAGTCACAGTTCTCTCTGAACCTTCTCAGCCCCATATACTTCACAAGGGGTATAAAACCAACTCCTCCTCCTCCTCCTCTTCTTCTTCCAACCCACCTGCTGACCTGAATGGGCCAGACCAGCCTGACCTCATCAGATCTCAGAAGCTAAGCCTCGGTTAATACTTGGATGGGAGACCACCATGGAAGCCCAGGATTGCTAAGCAGAGGTAGACAATGGCAGGCCACAGCAAACCACCTCCACTTGTCTCTTACCTTGAATACCCTCCAGAGTTGCCATAAGTCAGCTGTGACTTGATGGCACTTTCTACCACATTCAACCCTCCCAGGTCCATCTGTGGAACGGAATTTCCAGTTGCAAAAGAAGGGGGACCAGTGTTAGCCAACTCCCCCCTCCACAGTTCACCCAGGATTTGTGAGGGCTGGCAGCGAGGTCATCTCTAATGGATGGAAAACTCATGCATAACCCCAAGGAACAACCGAGTCAGACAGGGGGAGAGCATGAGTGAAAGTACCCATGCATAACCGACCACAGTGTCATGCATCACAATATGAGAAAAGATGCCAGGAAAATAAGGTCTCATTTGTAGCTAAAGCCTCAACTTATTCCATTACTGTCCTCCAATTGCTAGTCACATGGGCTAGAGGGTGACTCACAGAGTATATATATATAAATGAAAGCATGCCTTAATTGCAACTCATTGAACTTGAAGGACTTTCTAAAATACAGTCAGAGAAGCTCCCTTGTACAGCTCCCTCTGCATCAAAGAGTATCCCTGAGCTATGTACCCTGTGAATCAATAACTCAGAGATGGCACACTTACTTCGTTTTTCAAAACCAGCCTTTGTGAGCGATTGCACCGTCTGAACTGTGATTAGACTCTAGGGCTTATACATACACACAAAGAGTTAAATTAGAAGCCAAGAAACACCATTTGCTCAGCTCTTCAGGTGAAAGGTTCTCCCGCATTGAATATTTCTTTTCACTCATAAAAGCAGCCTGAACAATGACCGCACACGTATAGAATTTCATTTTCCATTCCAAGGTGGAGAAAAACTTCTTGGGGAAATGATGCTCAGTTCAGAATCCATCTGAATATTACGAGATGGACAAATTTGGATTCGGAACCAGGTAATTATGAATGGTGGTGACATTGCTAGCTAGTACATGGGTGAGGATGAGACTGAATTTTTCAGCCCCACTTGTTAACTTTAACCCCCACCCCTTCAATTTTCCTTCTCCATTGTGTGAATCAGCCCTGTTAATTTATTTTCATGCCATTTTCTATTTTCGCACTTTGATTTCCCTGTTAAAACCAACACATTTTTCAATGTTATTTTTGTGTCAATTGCAAACAAATAGCATGAAAATGAAGAGAAGAGGGTGTAGAGCAAACAAACAAATCAGGTTCAAGTGCACTGAGAACGGGTGAAGTGAAATGGAGCAACATTTAAAAACAAACTAAATAGAAAAGGGTCACTTCATAATCCCCATTCCAAGGTCAAAGAAAAGGCGTAACTAATGAAGAGGTGGCAAGTCAACAACAGTTCTTTCAACCATTTCTGATTTCACATCATAACCCTGGCAATGTCTGCTTCAAACTTATCAAGGATGGTTCACATTTTTTATGCCACTTGCTAGGACTGAGAAAGAGATGTTTGAAGGAGAACAGGTTCTTTATGGTTAATTGGACTCAATTCCTTTCCTTTGGAAAGGAAAGTTTCAGCACATTGTGAAAGTTTCAGTACTTATCATGATGCTCATTTGATATCATCATAAGAAAGTGATTTATGCCTTATTAGCTTTTGAGATGCAGTATGAACTTGCCAGACATATCATTGTGCCCAACCGGTATGATCAGTTCCAGAAGCTCTTTGTGCTGTGTGCACCCACTCTTTCAGAAGCAAGTGGTCAGCACCAAGGACAGAGCCTTTTCTCTTCCACTACCAAGACACTGGGTCTCCCTCCACACAGAAAATTTACCTGCTATAGAGTCTGTTGTTGAGATCCAGCATAATGTAGAGGTTAAGGTGTCGGAGTAGGATTGGGAAAACCAGGTTCAAATCCCCACTCTGCCATGGAAACTTGCTGGGTGGCCTTGGGCCAGTCACACAATCTCAGCCTTGACCCTGGCAAGTATTTGGATGGGAGACTTCCAAGGAATACCAGGGTCAGGATGCAGAGGCAGGCAATGGCAAACCACCTCTGAATGTCTCTTGCCTTGAAACCCCTATTGTGGGGGGATCACCATAAGCCAGCTGTGACTTGATGGCAAAAAAAAAAAAAAAATAGAGTCTGTTGACTCTTATGTAGTGGGCAAAGACATTTCTCATTTCCAAGCTTTTTGCTACATTATGTATCCTCCCTATTCTGTCAGCCCCTCCATTATTGTCTTTACGGCTGGTTACAAAGTGTTTCATGGTTTTCTCTGTGTAGAATTCTATGCTACTTTTACTGCTGGTTTTGCAATTAAAGTAGCGTTGCTTTTTACCTATGACACATAATACTGCCACTTATTGATCTTTTTATGTGCTTTATTTGGGGGGGGGGTATGTTCTTTTGGTTTTTGGTACTACCCATGTGAGCATTTTCATCTGCTTTCCCCCTTTCTTCTTTTTGCCCCCATTTTCCTCTTTATGGCATTTCTAAAGGCATTTTGTACAAATACACTCAAGAACGCCCATTTTCTTTCTTTCATTCATTTGTTTTGTATCATTTTGCTATTTTAACCATTTTACTATTACTTCATTTTGTATCATTTACTATTTTTGTTAGTTTGATTGGGAAAGATGTGGCAGCAGTTGCATCCTGAGCACCAAGAAACCATAAAAAATGCTCCAGCTTTTGAATCTTATTGCAGTAGTAGCTAACAGCCCATTCCTGAAAAATGGGCTGAAAGTCCATAGGAGGCGGCGTGACCTTGCCGCCAGCGTAAGTGTGTGTAATCGCGTGATTACATGCACTTATGCTGGTGGCGAGGCTAGGCCTGCCGGCTGCAGAGCACCGCAGGACTGCGCCTCCCCCCTTCGCCAGTGCAGCCTCTCCATGGCACCAGCCTGCTTTTGAGCAGGCGCAGCCTCACTGTTTTCAGTGGGGCTTTTGGCCCCATTGAAAACAAAAAAAAAGCCTTGAAAAGGCTTTTTATGTTCCTGCGGCGTGCGCGAATCCTCTTAGGAAGAGGCGCCGCTGCTCCTCTTCCCCGCTGACTCTGCACGCCGACTTTGGGCTGCTAGTTTTGTAACATCCTTAATTTTTCAGCCTACTCATTCTGAATAAATGTTGTAGACTACCTCACAAGTATTTGTGTGGAGCATACAAAGAGCAAGGATATTTTTGAAAATGATAAAACAACTGCAATATATTCTATAAAATTGGAAGGGAAACATTAATTAATTGTTGTGAATTTGGAAAATCCATACTACAGACTGAGCAGAACATAAAATATTTGAATGACAGCTCTCGCATAAAGGTGGAGGCATACACTAAGGACTGCAGCAGATACTGTTCAGACTTGCTGTTTCATCCCATAAAGCACAGGAGCTGGAAAGACATTACATTCCAAACAAATGTTACCGTCAAAAATATATTTCCCCACATATAAACTTTATAGATGATATGGATGTTATAGTGATGGCTACATTGTTCATGTCAGTCTTTTATTTCACAACTATTGTGGCAGGTCCATCTCCAACCTTCCCTGCCGAGAGTGCCTTCTGCATTATTAAGTAATTCAACCGTTTCAGAGCTCACCTGAACTATTGTGCTGAGACCTCTTACAATGTTGCTTGTACAAATAAGTACACATTTCATATCGGATGTTTCAGGGAAATACTTGCTAGGTTTGTTTGTTTTTCCGAGAGGAAATGCATAAGCCATTCTAGAGAGATGCAAGTAAAACGGAAGATGGATATTTTTGGACAATAGCTCTCCACATTTCAGAGTTCATGAGGTGCTTTTTTACAGCCTGCTACACAATTACTCATGGAATAGGGTGGATTGCCACCAAACACCAACCACAATGGGAGAAACCACCCAGCAAACATGCACTGATGTTACATCATGGCCCCCTAAAATAGCCACAACTGTTTCCAGGTGTTACTATACCAGTCCTTCCCCCTGAAAAAGTGCTTGCACTTTCATAAAGCCCAGCTGATTTGTAGACACATTAGTGAGCCATCAGTGAATATAAGCACAGAGTCTCCATCTCAAATGCATTCACTAAATACAGTAATATACTTATATGATATACTTGGGTGGTGATGTGAGGTCTGCCTAGAGGATAAACCAAGAGTGTAGATTGCTGCAGATTTTAATCTGTATTACATGTTGTAAACATTTTAAAACAACTTTCCTTGGAGAAATTGAGGTTTCTTAGCTCACAAGTCATTGCATACTTACTAAAGAAAGTTGTAGAAGCCAGTATTTTGAACAGAGAGCCATAGACCCAGCTGGCTAGATAATCCTTGTTCTTTCAGATGGTTTGTAATCTGAACTCTATGGCCAGCCAATCCTGAAAGCCTCCTTCCCCAGAACTTTTAGAATGTTATGGTCCCAAAAGATCATGGAATTGTTTCGATGGATTCTTGAGAAGGTAAACTACCAACTCAATATGCCAAATGCACATAGTAACTCCTATAAATGATCTCTCCTCATCCTTTGCTCCTCTTTAATTTTGTGAAAAAAATTCTACCCTGAGAGGTGCCCAGCTGGTTTAGACTAGTGGTCCATCTAGCCTAGCGTCCTGTTTCACAGAGTAGCCAATCATTAGCTATGGTTCATGCTATTCTGCTACAGTGATAGCTAGGAATCCCCCCAGGAACAATTTGGAATTGAGATTGGCAAATGTGTGTTTGCATGTGTGTAAAAAAAAACCCCTTAATTTATTCTAATTCACATCCAGTTGTGCTCCAAATAGCATCACTAGGAACAAAGTAGGATCTGAGAACCTCCCCCAAGTTTCTCCTCCTGACGAACTGGAGAAGAACTTCTTTGGTCATAATGCTCACTGGAGTGAAGACAAGCAGCCTGAATCACTGAGGTTTATACTGTAAACCAGGATACCTTTAGCAACATCTCAATCCATTTGTGCCTACAGAAAGAATAACTCTCACTTTGTAGCCTTGCATAATGTGCTACTTGAGGGTGAACAAAATTATCTTAATGGCCACTCATGGCTAGTACTTAATTAAAACCCATTGTAGAAGGTTCCTTAAGCCACAAACATCTGTAAGATGGGGAGCAATTTGTGCAATGTGATTTTAAACTGTATAAAATCCTTGGGCTGCACTGAACATTCTCCCATTTTAATTTTCAGGTCAAAAGCAACACTTTGCGGGGAGTGGAATATCCCTATCCTTAATTTGTAAGATTATTTACCTTTGATAGATCCTGTTTTCTGCTGCTGTTTTCTTCCTCTACTGCTCTTTTAGTGCCCTTTCCCCCCTTTCACATCACAATGTCTTCCTCCTCCTCATAGAATCATAGCGATGGAATCATAGAGTTGGAAGGGACCATTCAGGCCATCTAGTCCAACCCCCTGCTCGATGAAGGATCAGCCTAGAGCATCCCTGGCAAGTGTTAATCAAGCCGCTGCTTGAAGACTGCCAGAGAGGGAGAGCTCTCTAGGCAGCCAATTCCAAGGAAGTGGTGACCTCCCCCACTCTGGCAGTCTTCAAGTCACCATGGCAATTGCTTACTGTCTATGTTCATTGCCTTTATAGGTGGTGAGAGAGCCAGCATGGTGTAGTGGTTAAGAGCAGTGGTTTGGAGAAGTGGACTCTAATATGGAGATCAGATTTGTCTCCATATGAAGCCTTCTGGTTGACCTTGGGGCAGTCACAGAACTCAGACCTTTCCCAGCCCCACCTACCTCACAAGGTGTCTGTTGTGGGGAGAAGAAGGGAAGGTCATTGTGGTCATCATCATTCTCCTCCTCCTCCTTCTTCAAAGCCCCCTCACCCAGTAAGCCAGAGCTGGGATTGGGGTCACCACCAGTTTGGAAAGACAGCACTCTTAATATTATCTTCTGTGCTGACAAGACCTGGAGGGATTGGTTGCATTTGTCTCATGTAGCTGCTGAGTCACTCTTTCCCCCCTTCTTGTCATCTTCTGCATCCCTAGGCTGGACATATGACCAGAGCCGAGTATTAGCAAACCATTGCATATTTATCACTTTGGAATAGTGATCTCAAGAGTGCTAAAGAATGAGGTGTTTTTGGTTCTGGGCATGCTTGCCCATCCCTATGTCTCTTTGCCAGGAAAAGTCATCCTGTAAAGCTGGTCAGAGAGCCCCGTGGTGCAGAGTGGTACTGCAGTCAAAAGCCCTGCTCATGACCTGAGTTTGATCCTGACGGAAGTCGGTTTCAGGTAGCCGGCTCAAGGTTGACTCAGCCTTCCATCCTTCCGAGGTCGGTAAAATGAGCACCCAGCTTGCTGTGGGTAAAGTGTAGATGACTGCCTAGTAAACATCGGGATGTGACGTCACCCCTTGGGTCAGTAATGACCCGGTGCTTGCACAGGGGACTACCTTGACGTCTACCTAAAGCTGGTGAGAAGCTTGTTGCTGCTCAGGAAAGTGGAGGGCATGAAAAAAAACTCTCAGACATCATAGAAGCCACAAATTCAGCCTTCTCTGACAGCACCCTTAATATTTGCCAGCACTGCAAGGCTATTTTGCCACCGCCTCCTATTCCTGTCTGTTTCAGATTCGCACTCATCTGCCAGCAGCATCAAGTTCCATAAAGCAGATGCACTCAGTGGATGTGGTGTCGGAGTGGTCCAGCTCGGCGGAGATTGTGAAATGTGCTCAACTTCAGAGAGCCCAACCCAAGAAGCTCCACTGAACTGACAGATCCGTAATGAAGCCTCCATAGACTCGCCTCGTGCTGCTAGGCTAGAAACTTCATGGTCGTTTCTGACTTGGAAACTTTCTGAATGGGGAAAAGAGGTGGCAGCCTGAATTCGGCGTGTCAAAGCAATGCTTTCACAATGAAATCTACAGCAGCCAGGGGCTGGTCCCTTGCTCAGACCTTGCTTATGCGCATCGGATAATCTTTGTTATGGGTAGAGATGTTCCAAATGCCTCTTCGACTACATTTCTCCCCTGATTTTCAAGCACAGAATTACCTAGTCTGGTTTCAGAAGTGGAACCAATGCATAAAGAATCCACTACAGTTCCCTAAAAAAATACGAATGTTGTGAAGAGAGGGGCACATAATCCAGCTTCCAGTACATTCTTGTTCCTTTGTTACTTTCCCTTCTCATTATGGATCAGCTACTTTTTGTTACTGCAATTCTGGAGGGAAAGATAAGCAATGCTGATGTTGTATCTTCGTGAATTGTGTGTGGTACTTGATGCAGGGATATGTCTGCAAATAATCTCTGCATCAAAAGAATCCTGAAGCCATCATTCATATGATCATCATGATTGCTTTCTTCCAGGGTTAAAACAAACAGGTATACCTCAGTAGTTAACGTTCAAAAAAGGTCTTCAGGCAGTCAGCATATAAATTGTGTCTGGAAAGGGCCATCAGGTTGCAGCACCATTGTGTATTTTAGCTTTGGTTTTAATGGCTTTAATTATGTGTTCTTGTTATTTTTAATGGTTTCTGAGATGTGTTTTTATTATGTATGTTCTAATTTGTTAGCCACCTTGGTGACCCTTGTGAAGACAGAATGACGGGGTGTAAATATTGTTAAAGGTAAAAAAAATTGCTGGATCTGACCTGCTGAAAAAAGAACTGAAAGTTGTGGCTGGTTGCACATCCTCTAATTCTAGAACTAATTTTAGAAATTCTCCTAGTTAAAATGAAACCAAGGAGCAAAAAGCAACGTAGAGCAAACACCAAGAACAATAAAGGAAAAGAACCATAGGCCATTTATGCAAGGTCGATTTTGATGCTCGCTCAAAGCTCCTTTTTTAAATGTGACCTTTAAAATGACTGTTCAAGGTCTCGATGCAAGAGAAAGTCAAACAAATTCCACCCCCTCATTTGCTCCTTCGTTCCTCCGTTTTCATAGCCATTAGCAATTGACATTTGCATAGCTAAGTCGCAGCTGAGTTTCTGCATGTGAATGCTTCAAGGCGGGGCGGAGCAAATACAAAAGGTCGCGTTAAAGGGGCTCTTAAGAAATACAAAGCAGGTATGCCCCAGCTTCGCAGTGGCATCTGGGATGACGGTTCAGTGTGAAGAAATGTTTAAAAAATATGCAGGGCATTTCAGCCTGGAACAGGCTGCTAATTACCAAGCATAAATGGCCATAGAAAACTGCTCCTCCCTAACCAAAAATGAAAATTCATATGAAGTTAAAGGTCAGTTGGGTTATTTGTCCTGGCTAACAGCCCATTCCTGAGAATGAGGCCGAAAGTCTATAGGAGGCGGCGTGACTTGGACACCGGCGTAAATGCGTGTCATAATGCAATTACACGCATTCAAGCCGATGGAGAGGCCAGTCCCGGCGGTGGCTGATCGCCGTGGGACTGCGCCTCCCCCCTCCGCCGGCGCTGGCAACAGCATGGAGAGGCCACGCCGGTGCAGGGGGGCACTCTGGGGGGAGGAGCCCTATTCCCTTTCAGCCACTTGCGCCGGCAGCTGGAACAGTGTTGCTGCGCCTGCTATTTAGCACTATTTAGCTCACACTATTTAGCAGGTGCTGCCTCACTGTTTTCAATGGGGCGAAAAGCCCCAGTTAAACAAAAAAAAAGCTGCAAAACGGCTTTTTTTGTTTGTTTAATGGCATTGGAGAAATGGCGCCGCTGCCCCTCTTCCCCACCATCCCCGTACACCTCAGTTCAGGAATGGGCTGTTAGATGCTATTAAGAAGGGGGTTGTTTTCCCCTTGCTGCTTCACCACAGCATCATACAGCTTTACGCATCTCCCAAGTTTTCCCTACCATTCCTGTGATCTTTCCCAAGCCTTCTTCACAGCACTATTTGGGAAAAAATAGCAGCAAAGCCAGGATGGCATCCATGTGGATGGGAAATTTCACACCTTCCCAGTCCTGCTTACATCTGCCCCATTGTCCCTTCCCCAGTTCCCCCTGCCACTAGAGTGCTATTTTTTTGTAGAACATAATAATATTATAACAATCAACTGTATGTGTGTCTGAAGTGCTGTCAAGTAACAGCTGATTTATGTCAACCCCATAGGGTTTTCAAGGCAAGAGACATTCAGAGGTGGTTTGCCATTGCCTTTCTCTGCGTAATGACCCTGGACTTCCTTGGTGGTCTCCCAAGAAGGGCTCACCCTGCTTAGCTTACAAGATCTGGCAAGGTAGATCTAGCCTGGGTCATCAAGGTCAGGGAATAACAATCAACTAATCCCTCTTAAAACACCTTTTATTATCTCTTGGGCCACCCAGCCCCATATTTTCTGCTCTAATTAGCAGCAGCTCTGCAAAGCATCAAGTGGTGAAAGGCCTTTCGCAACACACTGGAGATACCAAGCATTGAACCTTGGTCCCTAAGGCATACAAAACGAGATTTCTGCCACTGAATCCTGTATCTATATGCGAATAATCCATGTCCAATCGGCAGGCAGTGGTCAAGAGACTCAGCCCCTAGCTTCATTTAGTGCCTTGCGCATGAGCCCTTCCAAGCAGAACAGGCGTAAAAAGGCTCAATGACATCTTTGAGCAATCCCTGCTTCCCTTTCCCCTCCATGCCACGCTTTTGGAACAATACGAGCACGTATTAATAAGACATGCTTTGATTTATATGGCATTATTTCATAATATTTTCAAAATAGATCTTGCCACAGGAAATAATAAATCAACAATTGCTCCCATCGCTATCAGTGGGACAGTTTTCATTTTTGCTTCAAATGGGAAATTTACAGGATATGTGATTCATCATTGAAAGCATGGGCACAGTTGCAATGGGCTCACATGGGAAATAATGATGGGAACTTTTTGCTGATAGTAACATTTCAACTAATTGCCTCAATCCCGAGGAAGCCACAGGACAGCCAAAAAGCACTCGCTGGCTTTCACCTGCTTCCATAGCAAAGTCGTCGGTTTGTTAGTGACGATGTAAGATGAAGCGACAAAACTCAACAGCCCATTTTGTGGCATCAAGGGAAACATCATCTCAGTCACCTGAATTCTGGTGGCAATGCCTAAGAGGAACCCAGCATGTCTCTTCAGAAGTGTGGGTAACCCAGTGGATATGTGTGACACGTTCCACAGGACTGCACATGCTAGATAGGTGTGAGAGGTTTGCTTGCAATGCTTTGGAAATGTTTGTGTATTTCCTGGTGTATTTCCTGGTCTGAAGACACACTATGCAACACCCTTGCTGAAACCAAGCAGATTGAGGTCTTGGCAATGTCCACAGTAATTAAATGAGTGTTCTTACCTAAATAATGCTCATACCCTGCCAGAAATACCCTGCTCATACCCTTCCAGAAATGTTGCTAGTCTTTAAGGTGCTAATGGACTCTTGCTCTTACCTAAATGAGGTCCGTCAAGAGGCCATGCATTCAACTGCAAAAAAAATTTATTGTTTGTTTAGACTTCTAGCCCTCCCTCAATCCCCAGCAAGCCGGCCTCAGGGCGGGTAACAACAGAATAAAAGCAATAAAACAATAAAACCATGATACATTCATACTTAAAACTATTAAAACCATAATACATGTTAATATAAACCAGATTAATGTAATCAGATAGTGCCAGTTCTACCAAGAACACCACTGAAAGAACCAGAAAAAGACTTTTGATGTCTGATACTTAATACCCATAGACTAACAGTGCATTTCTAATGAAAGTGACACCAGTCTAAGCTCATTGAAATGAATGGGCTTAGACTGGAGTAACTCTCCTTAGGAATGCACTGTCAAATTTACAATAAAGCAAGAAAAAATTTAGAACGCGCTGAACGGTCATGGCTGTAAAGGAGAACAGAACAGCATCATCAACATGAAGGCATGTGGGGGCACTGAATGATCTGTCAAACCGGGAGCATGAAATCCACTGGCTGTGCAAGATGATGAAGCTGAGGGGCTAATACACAGCCCTGACATACTCCCAGAGTGACTCAAGATGGTAGATGTTCTTGCAGCCATATGTATGCCACCTTGAGTTCCATGGAAGAAAGGCAGGATAGAAATTTAAGGTCATTTAGGCATGGGAGTTTTACTTGAGGTTTGTTGCTCGCTGAACCCACACCTTCCTGTTGGGAATCTAGGCACCAGCAGTGTCCAAGCTCAAAACAAGACCCCGCCCCTTTAAATGCTGCTTTGTAATTGGCTTACTTTGTACTGCTTACTGTGAGAGAAAACCCCCCCCCAAAAAACCAAGTGCCAAATAAAAAAAGCATTTTAAGAAGAAAACAACAACAACAACAACAACAAAAACAGAGCAATCTGAAGGGGGGGTATCCAAACTAGGGCTGTCGATTCGGTTCGTCCCAAAGTGAAAAACAGCTGAATTTCCCCTGATTCGGCGGTTTTTAGTTCGGATGGAACCGAACTCAAAAAAGGTGGGAAAAGGGAGAGCCAAATTTAGCAAGTTCGGGGTGTTCGGTGAATAAATTTGGCAAATTCAGGGTTTGGCGCAGTAGTTTAACATGTCAGTTAGTAAGCAGCATTCTCCCGCGGCCAATCGGTGGCCAAGCTGGGTCTTCTTCTGGCCAGTCGCGATTGAGTGCATGAGCCCAGCTGCTGCATGGCCCGGGGAGAGAAAGAGAGAGTATCTGTTTGTGTGAGAGAGAGATTCCCCCTTGGGGGGTGCTTGTGCACCTTCGAGCCATTCCGTGACTGCAGGGGGTGCATTTTGGGGGGTAGAGCCCCCAAACTTTCAGCATAGCTTCAGAGGACCCTTCTTGCAAGAACCCCAAAGTTTTGTAAAGATTGGGTCAGGGGGGACAGAGATATGGGCTCCGAAAGGGGTCCCCCCTCCTTAATGTGCATCTCTGACAATGGGGGGTTTGCAATTAACAGAGCTTGCCTCCCACTCCCAAAGCTCCCAGCCCAGACAAACAGCTGAGCTGCGGGGAGCAAGGGCGGGGCAGGTGTGAACAAGATGGAACAGAAGACATCCACAGTAAGACCAGTTTTGGGGCTTTTCTCTATAATTTTTCTCCTGTGTGTGTGGGGGGGGGAGGGAAGCAGAGTCTGTGTGTGTGTGGGGAGGGAGCAGTTTCTGTGGGTGGGGGGGAAGCCAAAGGGGGCTTTCGCCCATTCTGCCTGGGGTATGTGTGCCCCCTTGAGTCTCTCTCTCCCTGGTTTGAGGGGGGGGGGGCTTCAGTTGTGTGTCCTCAGGTTTTCCCTCATTCATAAGATCGGTTAGGTCTATTTTGATGCTTGCTCAAAACTGGTTTTCAAATTGTGACTTAAAGAATGCATTTGCCTGGTCCTGAGTCCGATGCAAAAGGGGAAATTCCACCCCCTCCTGCTTCTTATGTATAGCTAGCATGCCTCTGTCCCTTTCCATGGTTTGCAAACTCCCAGGCGTCACGTGTTGCATGGTTGCAAAAGTGTTGCTTTGCATGGTTTGCATGATTGCAAACGTGTTGCTTTGCATGGTTTGCAAACTTCTTTGCACCTGCCCCGCCCTTGCTCCCCCCAGCTGTTTGTCGGGGCTGGGAGCTTCGGGAGTGGGCGGCAAGCTCTGCTAATTGCAAACTCCCATTGTCAGAGATGCACATTAAGGAGGGGGGACACCTTTCGGGGCCCATATCTCAGCCCCCCGACCCAATCTTCACAAAACTTGGGGGTTCTTGCAAGAAGGGTCCCCTCAAGCTACGCTGAAAGTTTGGGACCTCTACCCCAAAAAATGCCCCCCCCGGAGCCGCGGAAAGGCGCAATTGTGTTTTTAATGGCTGTATTCGGCCGAATTTTCCCCCGAACTCTGGATCTCATGCCAAATTGCATGGACCCGAAGTGGGGGAGTTCGGATTTCGGCATTTCCCGAATAAAACAGGCCAAATTTTGCCAAATACGAATTTTACCGATTTTTTTTCAACAGCCCTAATCCAAACCTCATTTTTAAAAAAGTGTTTCTTCTGCTCAGAAAGCTTTGAGGAAGCAGAAAAAATTTCAATCCCCGCCTCTTTATAAGCTGCTTTGTAATTGGTTGCATGCTTTCTGTGACAGAAACCAAGCATGGGTGCCCTGTGCTTTGCCTTATGCAAGGGGATTTCACCCAGACTGAGCTCAGAGGAGAAGGAAGAATTGGGTTAACAGAGGAACAGGAAGGTCCAGGATTTGTGAGGGCCGGCAGCGAGGCCATCTCTATTGGATTGCATAATTCCAAGGAACAACCAGGACAGACCGAGGGCGAACATGTGTGAAAGTACCCATGCATAAATGACCTAAGTAAATCAGAAATACAGTGGGTTCAGATCCGAGTCCCTTCTAAAGCTTATACCCCAAAAATCTTGTTGGTCTCTAAGGTACTGATGGACTCTAATCTAGCTCCTCTACTGCAGACCTATATGGCTCCCCTCCTGGGACTATCTACAGTGGGTTCATTGTCAGTTTTTAGTCTGCTGTAATACAGAGTATATTTAATAGGGTGGAGCAAGGAGCTCTGCAAATCAATTTGTTCTCTGGCCCTTTAGCCCTCCAGAATGAAAGCTGCTGTCCTGTTTTCCATATTATCACCAAACACTCATCCTAGACTTTTCCAGGTTTGCTCAGAAGCCATGAGAAACCTGCTTTTTAATCCATCAATCAGTGAATAAATACATGTGTTCAGGATGTTGATTCCAATACCATTTCCAATTCTGCATGTAAATATTTGAAATAAATAAATAAATTTTAGGTAGCATAAATAAATACGGAATAATGAATTGCACCACATGACAGATGTTAGTTGGTGTCTTCACTTTCAAAGTCAATTTGGGGAAAATAATGTGAAATATAGCATCCTCTGAGTTTTCAGACTGTCCTTGACTGTCAAAAGGCATGTAAAAATTCACAGGATATGTACCATTTTCCCTTGTTGCTTCTAATCTGTTAACATTGGCTCTTTCTGAGTTTGAAGATGCATAGAAGTATCTAACAATGACGGATGTAAGTGAACATGAGAGAGTACAACATTTCACACCGGCCCAAGAAAACGGGATCAGACAGAACCCTTGGCTTGAACAAGGAAAAAGAACAAGAGACAAACCTTTCCTTTTCCGAGTACTCTTTTTGAATACCTGCTAAAAAAAAATTCAAAGCAGAAAATCAAACACTTACATCTCCTCACCCCCAAAGGCCTCTTGCGTTTTCTGTGCCGAAATCGCAAAAATAAAGAACAGAGAGTTAGAGTCTCCTTTACTGCTTCTACTCATTCCTCAATACCTCTTGGCTTGCAGTCCCAGATCTTTTTTTTTTTTTTAGAACAATCACACCTTTTCCTGTTGCCCCTCTTTTTATGTCAAGGATTACTTTAGTCCTTCCTCAGCCCCATGGAAGAATCAACGGGATTAGGATGCAGGCAAAGTTGTTCTCAGCGGAAACAAAGAGTCTCAAAGCAGCCACCAACTCAACAAAAGGCAATCCTTTTTTCTCACCCAGCCGTTTTCCAATAAAGTGAAAGATTGGGTTTCTTTTGTCGGGCATAGAAATGAGAGTATATCAAGAGCTTTGAGCAGATATTTGTCAAAACAGTTTGACATCTGTTTCCCCTCCCAATTCAACTGTGCAAGAATAATGGCATGTCATCCACAGCATCTTGGATTCCTCCAGGTGGGGGTAAAATATTATATCAGGGGCAAAACAACATTGGGAAGGTTCTAGAAAATGATGTGGAAGAAGTGAGCAGGGCAACAAGAATACAGTCAAGAAGAACTCTGCAACTGTTTTATGTTGATTACATACAAAAGTACAGGTACATTGATGTTGTCTTATGGGTCCAACAGCAGCTCTGGGTGGGGGGCAAGATATGCTCATAAATAGGCATGAAAAACCTATAGTATGATTGCTAGGGTTGCCAGCTCCAGGTTGGGAAATACCTAGAGATGTTGGGGGTGGAGCCTGAGGAGGGTGGGGTTTGGGGAGGGGAGGGACTCAATGGGGTAAAATGCCATAGAGTCCACCTTCTAAAGCAGCCATTTTCTCCAGATGAACTGATCTCTATTGCCTGGAGATCAGATGCAATAGCAGGAGAGTTCCAGCCCTAACCGGGAGGTTGGCAACCCTAATGATTGCTGACTGGTGCTTGTTACCAGGATCATACCCCCAAACACACACCAGTTGCCTGTTTGTAATTCAAATAGTTCAGTACCCAGGCCATGTTTCTGACAATCTGGGAGTGGGGGAGGGGGGTTTAAAGGACTGCTTGTTGCCATATGAACATGCTCAGCAATTACGATCCTCTCTAGAAGCCCTTCAGAGGTGAGGTGGATAGCTGCCTCTTCTCTGTGGAAGCACCTCAGCTGTGTAACTTTCCTCATAGTGTCAGAGGGTAGTCATGTTGATCTGCAGTAGAAAAGCTAGATTTGAGTCCAGTAGCACCTTAGAGACTGACATGATTTTGGGGGTATAGCCTTTTGCGAGTCAACACTTCCTTCATCAGGGTATCTGGCAAAGGGAGCTTTGACTCTTGAAAGGTTATACCCCCAAAATCTTGTTGGTCTCTAAGGTGTTACTGGAATCAAATATAGTCTTTCCCCCATAGCTGAAATATAGCCCACTCAGGTTTTTTAGGAGATGTGGTTTGACCAACTTGTTCACTCAGGTTTTTTAATTTTAGATGGCTTCTGTGACTTTGTATGGATGTGAGGTCCCTCCTCCACCCCTCCACTCTTCTTATAATGTATTTCATACTTCTGATTGGGGCTTTTCAATTGATCAGCTTTTAATTGCTACTTCCTACTGTTATTAATGACTGATTATTTTTAGGGATAAGACTATTCCCTGTTTTTTCTTTTCTGTATAGTCATTTCCTTGATGTCAATAGTTTGTTTGCTACTGTTGCAGAGGTTTTGAAGATTGAGTTGCACTGGGAATGCATGATTCAGAAGAAAAGAGTTGGTTTTTATATGCCGACTTTCTCTACCACTTAAGGCAGAATCAAACCGGCTTACAAGCACCTTCCTTTCCCCTGTGACTGGACCAAGGTCACTCAGCAGGCTTCATGTGGAGAAGTGGGGAATTGAACCCAGTTCTCCAGCTTAGAGTCTGCCGCTCTTAACTAGGGCTGTTGAATTAAAAAAAATTCGGTATAGTTCGGATTCGGCTGAATTCGGCCCGTTTAGATTCGGGATATGCCAAAGTCCGAACTCCCCCGCTTCGGGTCCGTGCAATTCGGCAGGAATTCAAAGTTCAGGGAAAAAATTCAGCCGAATAAAGCCATTAAAAACACAACCGTGCCTTTCTGCGGCTCTGGGGGGGCATTTTTTGGGGTAGAGGTCCCAAACTTTGAGCGGAGCTTCAAAGGACGCTTCATGAAAGACCCCCCAAGTTTTGTAAAGATTGGGTCAGGGGGGGCTGAGATATGGGCCCCAAAAGGGGTCCCCCACCCTTAATGTGCATCTCTGAGCAGAGCTTGCCGCCCACGCACAAAGCTCCCAGCCCAGACAAACAGCTGATACGTTTGCAAAGCATTGCAACACAACTGCAAGCAACACGACTGCAAAAGCAACACAACCTTGTAAGCAACACCTTTGCAACTGTGCAAAGCAACACCTGACACCTGGGAGTTTGCAAACCATGGAAAGAGACAGAGGCAGCTAGCTATGCATAATGAGCAGGGGTGGAATTTCCCCTTTTGCATGGGACTCCAAATGCATTCTTTAAGTCACCATTTGAAAACAAGTTTTGAGCAAGCATCCAAATAGACCTAACCGCTCTTATGAATGAGGGAAAACCTGAACACACACAACTGAAACCCCCCCTCAAACCAGGGAGAGAGAGACTCGAGGGGGAACACACAGCCCAGGCAGAACTGGCAAAAGCCCCCTTTGGCTTCCCCCCCACCCACAGAAACTGCTCCCTCCCCCCACACACACAGACTCTGCTTCCCCCACACACACACACACAGGAGAAAAATTATAGATTAAAGCCCCCAAAGGGGTCTTACTGTGGCTGTCTTCTGTTCCATCAGGAGGGGCTGGGGAGGGCTTGTAATCCAAGATGATTCCAATTAGACACGGGACGTTTTGCTCTGGAGATGCACAGGATCAGCTGATCCATTCATCCCAATAGGGAAAAGGGGAAAGGGGAAAGCCCATATCTCGGGACCCCCTGACCCAATGTTTACAAAACTTGGGTGGTCTCTTAAGAAGCCTTGTCTGAAGCTCCACTCAAAGTTTGGGATCTGCACCCCAAAAATGCGCCCCCTGCAGCCACGGAAAGAGAAAAGGGGGGAACCGATATTTCTGCCCCCACTGAACCCATCTTTACAAAACTTGGGTGGTATCTTAAGAAGGCTCATCTGAAGCTCCATTGAAAGTTTGGGGTCTGTACCCCCAAAAATGCACCCCCTGCAGCCATGGAAAGAAAAAAGGGGGGAGCCATATCTCAGGACCCCCTGACCCAATGTTTACAAAACTTGGGTGGTCTCTTAAGAAGGCTTGTCTGAATCTCTGCTGAAAGTTTTGTGTCTGTACCCCAAAAAATACGCTCCCTGCAGCCACAGAAAGAGAATGTGCACAAGCACCCCCCCACACACACACACACTCGAAGATTTCCCTCTCTCTCTCTCTCCCCCCGGCCGGGCCGCACATCAGCTGATTCCTCCAGTACTCAATCCTGACTGATTGGCCAGAAGAAGACCCAACTTGGCCACCGATTGACCGGGGGAGGAGAATGCTGCTTACTGACGGTTATGCTGCTTACTGACGGCTGAATTTGCTGGATTTATTTGTGAACTCCTGAACTCGCTGAATTCGGCCCCCCCGGTTGCCCGCCATTTTTGAGTTCGGTTCATCCCGAACTAAAAACCCCCGAATCAGGGGAAATTCGGCTGTTTTTCAGTTCAGGCCGAACCGAATCAACAGCCCTACTCTTAACCACTACACCATGCTGGCTTTCTCCATGAATCCTACCACAGCCATATTTGGGTTGCCAAAAATGTGCCCCTCTTCATCAGTGGAGGAACAGGTTTGATCCAACCCATTTGATGGGGAGAATTTGATACAAGGGAACAGAAAATTGAAAAAAACACAAAGAATTCAGAGTTCCATTCACCAAAGGGAAAAGCAATGTTTTTTGTTTGTTTTTTGAAAAGGTGATTTGGAGATTGAAAACATAGGCCGTTTGCGCATTGCTTCTGTGTGCAGATTATTTTGTGCCTCGGAAATAGCACGCTTTCCCCCCAAACCTGCACACGAGGGGAAAGGTGTCCATGGCCAGAGCTGCCGCCACTCTGCTCTCCTCCACCCGGGCAGAGGGCGAGGGGAAGCCAGCTGGGGGGTGTGGAGGCTGCCGTGGCTGCTCGGCACGCCTCCACTGCACCATACCCGGGCAGAGCAGAGGTGAGGGGAAGCCAGGGAGGGTGGAGGTTGCCGCAGCCAGTTGGAGGTGAGAGGAAGCCAGAGTGGGGGGGGGAGATAAGGGGGCACGGGGTTGGGGGTTGCCAGGCTTCTTCCGGCAAGGGAGCCAACCCGGATGCTAAATGCTCCAGGATGCTCTCGTGGTTGCAGCGGTCTTTAAATTTAGATCGCTACAATCCAGCACTTTGTAGACCCGGGGAAGTTCCGGTATTGGGTGGGTCGATCACGCAGACTGTGCTTGGAGCCTCAGTAGATTCGCCATAAGCCAGGGAGTTTACTAGGATACACGGCCATGCGTAAACGGCCATAGAGATATGAAATTTGAAATCATTTGAAGTCTTAATTTTGACCTGTGTTAACTGATATTGTATTTTGGCAGTCACTTTGGAACCTTTTGAGAGGCGGAGTCTACAAATAAATAAAACAAAATTGAGAAAACAAGGCAATGGAGAGGTGCTAAAAATTAATTCCCTACACCACTGCTCCAGTACCAATGGCATAATCAATTTCAGAGCCTTTCATCGATGTAGTAATAATAATTAATAAACCCAGAAGGTCCACTCAGGGATTAGATGCTTCACTGCCTGGGTCACCTTCATCTTTTTTATTTTTTATTAGCAAAAAGGTGCCTGAATGGTTAAAACCAAACACTTGCACCCCTAAGTGAATTATTTTTATATTGATTTTTTTTTATTGCTGCATCTCACATTTCACGTTATTATTTATTGGATGCTGTAATGAACTTCCAAGTCTTTTATTGCATTATTTGGTAAACAGTGTTTCAAATCTGAAAACTAGAGCAATAAAATTAAGGTGATTTAGCAATAAGGCTGGATTTTTAATTAAGTTATGGGAAGTTATGTTCCAAACACTCTATCACAGAATGGTGTAGTAAAGTAAGAAGTACACTTATAATCGTTCAGAAAAATGTAGACTAGCAGATGTCTGTACAGAAATCTAGTAAATTTCCATTTGTTTATGAAAAATAATGCAGTGCGGGGGAGCAATCCAGGAATCCTCTCTCAGCAGCATACAAATAATTTGGCTTCACCAGAAAAATGCAACATTCTCTGCAGCATGAATTGCCATTTTAAACTTTTGCTTTCAGCACAACCTAGTGACTTTAAAAAATGTAATTCCAGTAAAGTAGTCCTGTTGGTATGTTATGAGAAAACCAGAAGAAGCGTCCTGCGACACTTTATAGATGAATACATTTATTGTAGCATCGGCTTTTTCAGGCTGCAGCCTGTACTATGGGGTGGGGGCTGTTTTCATATTACATTAAAATCCAAACTATAAATCATCATTATTTTTAAAAATTAGGACCAACGTAATGCTAATAACCACCTTCTATAAGTTAGTTCATGACGGAGGACCAATTTTTAAGTTAATTCATGATGGGGGTCCCCTAAAATGGATTAATCTGTACATTGTGTGTGTTAAGTGCCTTCAAGTCCCTTCCGACTCGTGGTGACCCTATGAATCAAAGTTCTCCAAAATGTCCTATCTTTGACAGCCTTGCAAATTGAGGGCTGTGGTTTCCTTGATTGAGTCAATCCATCTCTTGTTGGGTCTTCCTCTCTTCCTGCTGCCCTCAACTTTTCCTAGCATGACTGTCTTTTCCAGTGGCTCTTGCCCTCTCATAATGTGACCAAAATACGATAGCCTCAGTTTAGTCATTTTGGCTTCTAGGGTCAGTTCAGGGTTGATTTGATCTATAACCCACTGATTTGTTTTTTTGGCAGTCCACGGTATCCGTAACACTCTCCTCCAACACCACATTTCAAAGGAATCTACTTTCTTCCTTCAGCACATTACCCAGCATTAATCTATTGCAAAAAGGGCTCAATCAGAATCAGTGAGCTCCCAGTGGCAGAACTGGGAACATAGCAGTCCTTGGCAGTCCCTTCAAAGTCTATTGGCTTCAGTTGGAAAGGTGCAATTCAGCTTATTATGGCCTCCATAGACCTCGGACTGTTATTGGGATAGAGGATCCCTCCATATTCCCTTCTTAATTTTTAGGAACAAATAAGCTTTTTGGCCCCAAAAAGGGTTCCCCCCAGGGCTGCCAGCTCCAGATTGAGAAATACCTGGAGATTTTTTGGGGGGAAAGGGAGCCTGAGGAGGACAGGGTTTGGAGAGGGGATGGATTTCAATGCCATAGAGTCCCCCACCCCTTGGCAAGAGACAATGGGATGGAACTAAAAAGCAACATGGAACCATAATATAAAAATGGAGTGAAATTGGCTGATTCCTAATTTTCATGCTCATCCAGATCACCAGGACTGGGAGCCGTATCAACCAAAAGATATGTAGATTATTTGATTTTTATCCCATCCTTTTTCCAAGGAGAAGAAAAGGACAGCCTTCCACAATTTAACAGCACCGGGTGACCGACCCAAGGTTTACTCTGGAAAAGTGAATCCAGGAGTCCTCAGCTGTAGTCAAGCCTTCCAGTCACTACACCCCTGTTCCATTATTGTTCCATAGATTCTTTTGCTCTGGCTTCCTTTCTATTTAACATGAAGTCCTTGTAAAAATTATCCCAGAATTAGTGCATTGGCAGTTTTGCCACAGCACTCAGTTCACTTAAATTAGGGTTGCCAACCTCCAGCTACTAGCTGGAGATCTCCTGCTATTACAACTGATCTCCAGCCGACAGGGTTAGTTCACCTGGATAAAATGGCCGCTTTGGCAATTGGACTCTATAGCATTGAAGTCCCTCCTCTCCCCAAACCCCGCCCTCCACGGGCTCCACCCCAAAAACCTCCCACCGGTGGTGAAGAGGGACCTGGCAACCCTAACTTAAATGTTGATTCCCCCCCCATCTAGATTGTAGAGGTGTACAAATACTTCTTTGTCCAGATGCATTGTGATATCAAACTTAAATTAAATGAAATTTTGATGCCATGCTTCCTTTTTGCACTGCACTTCATACAGCTGCAGAAGTCCTTGCATGTAACATAAATGTATGGAAAGTGGCAGAAAACTGTGCCTCGTAGTTGTTATGCACTACCTGGAGACCACACTTTTACCCCACCTCCTAGGGGCAGAGCCTTATCCCAGACCTCAGGCTATCCTCCAGATAGTGTGGGGTAGGCAGTGGCATCATAGGGAGTGGTCAATAATCTCACAACTTGTACAGGCCTGGCTTGAGTGTGAAAAGGGCTGTCAAGTAGCATCCCACTTATGATGACCCCTCAAGGGTTTTTAAGGCAAGAGATAAACAGAGGTGGTTTGCTTCTGCGTAGCGACTCTGGACTTCCATGGTGGTCTCCAATGCAAGTACTCACCAGGGCCGACCCAACTTCTGAGAGCCGACGAGATGGGATGTGAAGGTGATCTGGCTGCAATCTCTGTCACCCCATTGATTGCCAAGTTTGATTTTACTGATCTGTCTGGCTAGGTGGGTGTCTCTAGTTGAAAGGTAGCCTTAGACTGTAAAGGAGGGAGGTAGCTCAACCAATGCCAAGTCATCTCCTCTTGCCCCTGCCCTGGTTCACCAGCCTAAAGCTATGAGCAAGGCATCCATGGGTCCTTCCTCTACCTTAGTCAGAGGCCAACAGGCCCAACTCAGGCCTGGAACTGACACTATCATTGACCTGGCAATGGCAACTGCACATTCTGCTCTAGCCAGCACAGTTGGGGTCCAGGACAAACCTCTTCCTCTGTAGCTTTAGCCACCATTGGGTCATGGGTGCAACTGCTTCTGGACCTTGTGGTTCAGGACAAACCTCTTCCTCTGTAGCTTCAGCCACCATTGGGCCATGGGTGCAACTGCTTCTGGCGGGTGGCATCCAGGGCTGCCAACCTCTAGGTGGTGGCTGGAGATCTCCTACTATTGCAACTAGGTGACAGAGATCAGTTGACCTGGAGAAAATGGCTGCTTTGGAAGGTGGATTCTATGGCATTATACCACATTAAAGCCCCTCCCCTCCTCAAACCCCACCTCCTCAGGCTCCACCCCCAAAACCTCTAGGCATTTCCCAACCCAGAGCTGGCAACCCTAGTTGGCACCTGATTGGCTGAGAGCATGGCCAAGGGCAACCCCAAGCCCACACCACACTCCGGGGAGAGTGCAGGCAGCACAGAAAGCTCTTGACCAGCTGGCTGCCAGCCTGCCCCAACCATAGGGTTGCCAACCTCCAGGTGGTGGCTGGAGATCTCCTGCTATTACAATTGATCTCCAGGCAACAGAGATCAGTTCACCTGGTGAAAACGGTTGTGCTGGAAGGTGGACTCCAGGTATTTCCCAGCCCAGAGCTGGCATCCCTACCATCCCCTCAGTCCCAATCTGTACAAAGTCTAGAAAAACAAAAATGGAAGTGGAGCAGATTGGCAACACATCCAGCATGGTGTAGTGGTTAAGAGCAGTGGTTTGGAACAGTGGACTCTGATCTGGAGAACCGGGTTTGATTCCCCACTCCTCCACATGAGCGGTGTTGGCTAATCTGGTGAACTGGATTTGTTTCCCCTCTCCTACACATGAAGCCAGCCGGGTGACCTTGGGCAAGTCACAGCTCTATTAAGAGCTTTCTCAGCCCCACCTACCTGACAGGGTGTCTGTTGTGGGGAGGGGAGGGGAAGGTGATTGTAAGCTAGTTTGATTCTTCCTTAAGTGGTAGAGAAAGTTGGCATATAAAAACCAACTCATCTTCTTCTTCTTCAGTGCTGGCTGGCAAGAAAGATCAGCTAAGTTGGACCCAAACTCTGGGAAGGCATTTGGGTGAGGAGAATTTTGCAAGCGTCATTCCAGGGACTGGATCGCTGCATGAATTAAATAATTTCTCTCAGAGCTACAACAGAAGAGCATAGAAAGGAGCCAAATATGCCCTTAAGTCTCTACAGAAAGACTGTACGTAGAGCAAAAGGAGACAAAAACTGACCAAGATAAGGTTTATTTACAAATGATCCTGTTAAGCTAAAATAGGTGATTTGCTACTCTTGCACACATAGTCAGCAGCCAGTGAGAAACACATGGATATTTTGCAGATGAGCAGAGATTGGTGAATTGATTTTTTTGGTTAAGAAATTCTCTATCTTTGAAAGAGGCAAAACTTAAGCAAACAGCAGCTTATACTTTGTCGCACTCCCTTCTGCTCTAAGGTCATTCAGCATATTTCCAATGACTCTACATAAAGAGGTGCCAAAAACCTAGCACCTTTGCAAACATCAGAAATGCCAGTGGTGGCTGATGTGACAAATGGACAGCCTGCATATCGATAAAGTGGCCAGATGACATTCAATCACTGTCCAATCTTCTGGACAGCCAGGAAAGAGGAGGCAATTTTCCATAGCTGCGCCTTATAGGAGAAATGTGAAGCTGCCTTCACAAGGAAACTGGTTAGGATCTGACAAAATTGCCTCCTCTAAGCAGGGATTCTCAGTACTTGGAAGGGAGACCCTCCCAGGAGGATTCTGCAGAGGGAGACAATGGCCGACCACCTCTGCTGAACCACTTGCCTTGAAAACCCAACTAGTGGTCGCTATAAGCTGGCTGCAACTTGATGGCACTTTACAGACACACACGCACACAAGCAGGGATGACCAGTGTGGCAAAGGGTCAGAGTGTCAGAGTAGGAATGGGTTGAAGTACCAGCTATGAAATGCACTGTATGGCCTTGAGCCAATCACCTTCTTTCAGCAAGCCTCACAAGGTGGATGAGACGATAAAAAGGGAGGAAGGGAGAACCGTGCTCATTATGTTGGGTTAAAATATGAGAAAAAGCATTGTTGAAAATGTCCATTTGCATTTTTTAAATATCACTGCTGTCATGGTACTAGATGTCATTATTGTGGATAAAATAGGCACCTGGTATTCAGTGACCCACCAGCTTTGAAATGGAGATTCTGTTTAGCTCTCATGGCTAATAGTCGCTGATACACTTATCTTCCAGAAACGTATCCATTAGCCTGTAAAAGCCAACTACAGTACTGATACCATCTTATGGCAGAAAATTCATTATGTGCTGCATGAGGACATTCCTTCTGGTGTCTTTCCTCAAGCTAATGCTGATCACAGAAGAAGAAGAAGAAGAAGAAGAAGAAGAAGAAGAAGAAGAAGAAGAAGAAGAAGAAGAAGAAGAAGAAGAAGAAGAAGAAGAAGAAGAAGAAGAAGAGTGGGTTTTTATATGCCAATTTTCTCTACCTTTTTAAGAAGTCTCAAAGCGGTTTAGAATCACCTTCCTTTCCCCACCCCACAATAGGCACCTTGTGAGGTAGGTGGGGCTGAGAGAGTTCTGAGAGAACTGTGACTAGCCCAAGGTCACCCAGCAGGCTTCATGTGGAGGAGTGGGGAATCAAACCCAGTTCTCCAGATTAGAATCCGCCGCTCGTATCCACTACAGCACCCTGGCTTGGATGATTCAAAGTTCTTGAACCAGGGAAAAGGATGCGAAAAGGTTCTCTCTACCCAACATCCCCACTCCATGCATTATTTTCTTGACCTTTATCATGTTGCCTTTTAGAGCCAAACTATGATTTTTTTTTTTCGAGAATCAGATCAGGGTTCCCCTGTAGGGCTGTCAATTCGGTTCGGCCCGAACTGAAAATCAGCCGAATTTCCCCTGATTCGGTAGTTTTTAGTTTGGGAGGAATCGAACTCAAAACTGGCGGGCAACCGGGGGGGGGGCGAATTCAGCGAGTTCGGGAGTTCACGAATAAATTCGGCAAATTCGGCCGTCAGTAAGCAGCATAACCGTCAGTAAGCAGCATTCTCCTCCCCCGGCCAATCGGTGGCCAAGCTGGGTCTTCTTCTGGCCAATCAGTCAGGATTGAGTACTGGAGGAATCAGCTGATGTGCGGCCCGGCCAGGGAGAGAGAGAGAGAGAGCGAAATCCTTGTGTGTGTGGGGGGGGTGGTTGTGCACATTCGCTCCTTTCTGTGGCTGCAGGGGGCGTATTTTTTTGGGTGCAGACACAAAACTTTCACTGGAGCTTCAGATGAAGCTTCTTAAGATACCCCCCAGGTTTTGTAAACATTGGGTCAGGGGGTCCCGAGATATGGGCTCCCCCCTTTTTTCTTTCCATGGCTGCAGGGGGCGCATTTTTGGGGGTACAAATGCCAAACTTTGAGTGGATTTTCAGACCAGAGTTCTTAAGATACCCCCCAAGTTTTGTAAACATTGGGTCAGGGGGTCTCGAGATATGGGCTCTCCCCCTTTTCCCTCCCCCCCTTTTCCATTTATGTGGCTGCAGGGGGCGCTTTTTTGGGGATATAGCCCCCAAACCTTTAGCATAGCTTCAGTCAATTATTCTTAAGATACTACCCAAGTTTTGTAAAGATGGGTTCAGTGGGGGCAGAAATATCGCCTCCCCCCTTTTCTCTTTCCATGGCTGCAGGGGGCGCATTTTGGGGGGTGCAGATCCCAAACTTTGAGCGGAGTTTCAGACCAGTGTTGTTAAGATACCCCCCAGGTTTTGTGAACATTGGGTCAGGGGGTCTTTTCCCCTTTCCCCTTTTGGGATGAATGGATCAGCCGATCCTGTGCATCTTCTCCAGAGAAAACCTCCCGTGCCTAATTGGAATCATCTTGGATTACAAGTCCTCTTCAGCCCCTCTTGATGGAACAGAAGACAGCCACAGTAAGACCCCTTTGGGGGCTTTAATCATATGAGAGTCAGTTTGGAGGAACTCAGACCAGATCAAAAAAATCATCTCATCTAGTTTGGTCCTTAGTCATCTTTTAACTTAAATGAAAAGTCCCAGATGGTTCAATAAATCCTTTACAGCTGCACCAAACCTTAATGGATTCTGATCTGGAGAACCAGGTTTGATTCCCCACTTCTACACATGAGTGGTGGAGACTAGTCTGGTGAACTGGATTTGTTTCTCCACTCCTACACATGAAGCCAGCTGGGTGACCTTGGGCGAGTCACACTTTCTCAGCCTCACCTACCTCACAGGGTGTCTGTTGTGTGGAGGGACGGGAAGGTGATTGTAAGCCATTTTGATTCTTCCTTAAGTGGTAGAGAAAGTCGACACATAAAAACCAACTCTTCTTCTTCTCCTTCACCTCCTCCTCCTCCTCCTCCTCTTCCTCCTCCTCCTCCTCAGCACTTTTTCTAGACTTACAATTTCTCTCACTTTTTTTTGAGGTGGGGCATCCAGAACCACGTACAGTATCCTGAAATTAAATGAAAGAACCAGGGACAGTACAAAAGCATCACACATCATCAGCTGTTTTACAAAACACTATAGATAATTTTTTTAAAAAAACTTGGGGGCTGCTGGAAGACTCCAGGAGCCTGGATGAATGATGATTTTCAAATTCCAGAATGTGCATCTTTTTAAAACTATTAAACCATACATATATTTCTGATACTCAGCGGAATCCCATTTTGTCCAGTTTTCTTGCAGAATTGCCTGCAGCCCCATCCATAGGAAATCCATTCATTTCTTGCTTGAAAGAAAAGTAATAAATCGGAGATGAGGCTACAACCTCATCACAGGTCTGCTAATAATCAGCCTTCAAGAGAATCGAGCTTTGCCACAGAAAATCCTTCTCCTCCGAACCCACGCACACACACACACACCTTACTCTAAAGTTACTCAAAAGCACATAAGAAAATCCATGCTGGATCAGACCAAGGTCCGTCAGGTCCAGCAGTCTGTTCACACAGTGGCCAACCAGGTGCCTCTCGGAAGCCCACAAGCAAGACGACTGCAGCAGCATTGTCCTGCCTGGGTTCCACAGCACTTAATATAATAGGCATGCTCTTCTGATACTGGAGAGAATAGGTATGCACCAGCTATGCACCATGACTAGTATGTATGTAGAAGTGAGCAGCCAGCCATTACAGGTATCTGCAAGAATGCATTCTGCCCATGCTCGGGGGTTCTCCACTTTCCTGGCCCAACCAAGTGACATTTATGTCTTATCCGGCCCTTGTAACAATTGAGTTCAACACCGCTGCCCTAAAGGTATAGATGTGGGTATAAAGGTATAATAAGGTGGGACTTTGGGGGAATTGGTGGAAATTGCTGCAAGCTTATGTATGAGCACTCAAACATTTTTTTTACAAAAAGAAAAATAATAATAAAAAAGCACTGGTGAAGAAGCTTCCAGGCCACCCAGGGAGCTGAGTATTGGTACACCAATAAAAGAACATGCACTGATTACTAGAGAAGTCTGAAAAGGGGACATTTTTGCACTAGCCACCAAAAGTTGGGTCAATGTTTACCTTCATTCAAAGGAAGCCCTACACCAAGTAATCCAGTTGCAGCTTTCACCCTCTGTTCCATAGTCAAACATTCAAGGATTAATACACTCAAGATCTTTGTCTTGTTACAACTCTTGACAGAAGAGCCTTCGACAATATCTTGACAGGAAGCCTCATTGCTATGCAGAGACATTAGACATACCATGAGATCATGTAGAACTATATCAACTTGATGGTTACAGTCTTAGACAAGGGCTGGGGAGACACAGATACAAATCCCTATTCAGTTCTGAAGTTCATTGGGGTCTTTCATGCATGGCTGTTTCTCTCACGGTCAACCCTCTGACAACTTCGAGCCTTTGTGTTGCTTATGCATGCTGTTTCCGACTGTTAGAGGTCGCCTCGCTCTCCCCCCCCCCGCGTTTCCCTGTGTTTTGCCCGCATTTTCAAATTTGAGATAAAACAGGTCTCTGAAAACATGGGCAAAACATGGGGGGAATGCAGGGGAAGAGCAAGGTGACCTTTGATGGTGGGAAACTGCATGCATAATATTAAAAAACAAAGACCCAACATCATTGGAGGGGTGACTGCGAGTGAAATAGCCATGCATAAAAGGCCTAAGTGATCCAAGGACAGCCACATGTTCTCAACCTAATATCATAGTGTTGTTGTGAGGGGGGAAGGGAGGGGATAAATGTCCTGACCTCTTTAGAGTAAATGTGGAACTAAAAGGTTCAGTTCAGTTGTATTGCCTATGGCCAGCAGCCATTACAAAAAATAAAACACTATAAATCTGGATGACAATCATTAATAAATGTTACATTTTAGTAACAAATTAAAATGTTTATGGATGTTTCTCTAACCCTCCGGATTATCAAAATACAGCATGTAAAACATTATTAAATAGTTAACATTCAGAGTTATCTTGGTCTTATCTAACAAGCAGTAAACAACAAAGCGACTCGAGTCAAAAATCGTCTCTGTAAGATGAGGCGACCGAAAAAGTGAAATCTCAAGCCTAATAAGGTTTTAGTTCAGGGTAATAAGAAGACTGCAAGATAGTTCACCATTGTAATTAGGAAAACCCACTTCATATCAGCCAGTTGTAATTGAAATTATTAGCTCAATTCTGTTTGGAATTAATGGGTTGGGCCAACCTGGTGCATATTTTCTTTGCTGCTAAAGCAAACAGCGAGACAGCTGGCTCCGTATCTGCAAGGAGAAATAAAATTTTCTCCATAACACTACGTTGTCCTAAATTGGCCAAAACTGTACTAATTTTTCCCCCTTGGAGCAAGATATAATGGGAAATCCAGCGTACAATGGCACAGATTTTTTGGAACGGAACCTCCACAAATACATAGATGCTGAGCAAATGGTCGTTGGGTATAGCGTCCTTCAAGCATAGCGGTTTGCATGGTTTGAAAATGGATAGATGTAAAGGCTGATCATAGTTTAAAGAATGTGAACATTTCACAACCATGCTTGCCAGAGCTTCACCACACAGCTAAGCCAAAGCAAAGCAGTCTCCATAGGCCCTGGAAAACATCTATATTTAAAGACTGTTTCATTCTTTTTCTTTTTACAGAGGATGGCTATTGATTAGTCAAAGGGCATCTCACCCAAAAGGGTGGTTATTATATTTCCTCCTCTTCAGTTAAAATCTATACTTGGGATGCTTCAGGTATGAGTTACGAAGATCTCTCCCCCACCCCCCCGCCGCCCTCATGACTGTTGCTCTATCAGCATGCCCGGGACCCATTTTGCTTCCATTATCTAATCCATTCTCTCTCCATTTAATTTTTTTTTTGGAGCCGACAATCTATTTTCTGCTAAGCAGCAGGTGTTCTGTTTGTTGACTTCGCCCCGCTAGGAACGTTGCATGGAAGTTCCCAGGAATCTGAACACCTCTTGTCTATGAACTGATCAAACCAGGGAAACAAATTACTTCTTTTTCTTTGCTTCATTGTCATCTCATCAGCTCCACGACATTGTGTCAATAGAAGGTTTTTTTAAATTTCATTTTGGCTGCACGCACTGATCCGCGTTTGGATTTCTTCAAAGCTTCTCCGTGATCCAACTTCTGTTTTCCAAGGAGGAAAAGAAAACACAGTGTTGTTTGATTGCTTGGATCTAAACATGGCTTTGGTGAGAAGAAACAAAGAACTCAAAGAATGGAATCCTACCAACGTCCCTCCCCGTCGGTTCAAGTTTAGTAGAATTGGAAAGAACTATTTTATTTGCTGTGTTCTGAGTACTTAATAGGGTGCTGCCTTTCACAGCCTCACTAGTTCAACTAAAAAAACACACAACTATTTTGGATTGCATTTAGGGTTGCCAGCTTCCAGGTACTAGTTGGAGATATCCTGCTATTACAACTGATCTCCCGCTGATAGAGATCAGTTCACCTGGAGAAAATGGCTGCTTTGGCAATTTGACTCTATGGCATTGAAGTCCCTCCCCTCCCCAAACCCCACCCTCCTCAGACACTGCCCCAAAAACCTCCCGCTGGTGGCAAAGGGGGCCCGACAGCCCTAATTGTACTTCTCCCATGGGAGAACGAGTCTTTATTTTTGTGCTTTTTTATGTTTCTCACAAAGTAAGCCCATTATATTTAGTCAATGCAAATGGATGTTGGGAGGGTATGTATACTGCATACGTGGCATATAAACGCTGCAAAACAACAAATGAACCCCCAGCCTTGGCCTTGATGCCCCTTTGGATGTCCCTCAAGAGCAGCTGGTTGGCCACTGTGTGAAACAGGCTGCTGGGCTAGATGGACCACTGGCCTGATCCAGCAGGGCTCATCTTCTGGTCAGTTCTAGAGTCAGCTTGTGTATCCCTTCCTTGGCTGGTCAACCACAATATAAAACAATAATACTTATACAACTAAAACCTAAAATACAATACAATACAACACATTACAATACAATACAATACAATACAATATAATTTTTAATTTATGTATACTTCAAATTTCTATCCCATCCTCCCTAGCTGAAGCCGGACTCAGAGAGGTAACAACATTAAAACCACAATATAAAACCATAATACTTATACAATTCAATACAATACAATACAAACATAAGTTAAAATAATTGCAAAAATGCTAAATTATGTTTCGGGTGACTATCCAACAAGGAAAGCTACTGATCACACATTCCAAAATGAAAGAAAGTCTTCCCCATGCTGGTCAAGCAGTAGATCTGGAATTATGTATCTGTACCCATATGTATCTAAGAGATTCCAGAGAGATGGCCTGGACTTCCTTCAGCTGTACCTGTTTCCCTCCTCTCACACACCCCTACCATGCCCTTATGTGTTAGCAAAGGCAGGGAGGGTCCCATTCAGCTGGCAGCAGCAGTGCAACACATCTGGCTAGGGATTCCAGCCTTCAGGTGGGGATCCTCTGGAATTACAGCTCATCTGCAGACTACAGAGACCACTTCCCCTGGAGAAAATGGCTGCTTTGGAGGGTGGATTCTATGGCACTGTACCCCACTGAAGTCCCTGTCTTCCCCAGTCTCCAGCCCCAAATCTCCAGGAGTTTCCCACTCTGGAGCTGGCAACCCTACCCCACCCTCATCCCACTGGTGGCCAGGGAGGGCCTAGCAACCCTACATTTGGCCCAGCTGGGGTTACTTCCAGTTGGACCAAGAACGCCATGATGCTGCCCAGCCCCTTCAGTAGGGCTGTTGAAAAAAAATTCATTTCGATTCGGATTCAGCTGAATTCAGCCCAATTTTATTCAAGGATTGCCAAATTCTGAACTCCCCCTATTCGGATCCTTGGAATTCGGCTTGAAAATCAGCATTCGCAAATAAATTCGGCCATTTAAAGCCATTAAAAACACATTCGTGGTTTTCCACGCCTCCAGGGGGGGCATTTTTTCAGGTAGAGGTTCCAAACTTTAAGAGTAGCTTGGAGGGACCCTCTTTGCAAGAACCCCCAAGTTTGATGCAGATTGCGTCAGGGGGTCCCGAGTTATGGGGTCTGGAAGGGCCCCTCCCATCAGCCCATTGGAATGAGTAGGAGCCGGCCAGCCACCGGAGTACCAAAGAGCCCTTTGAAGTTTGCAAACTATGCAAAGCAACATGCGACCTTTGGAGTTTGCATTTGCAAACCATGGAAAGCACAGAGGCGCGTTAACTATGCATATGCTAATTACTATGCAAACAGGAACAAAGGTGCAGGCGAGTGGGGAGGGTGGAATTTCACCTTTTGCGTCGGGACCGTGCGAAATGCGATTGCTTTTTTAAAGTGACATTTTGAAGGAGAGCTTTGAGCGAGCATCAACATAGACTGTGCAAAAATGGCCATACTGACTGTTTTCTGCCCTGCTCCTTTTTGTCATGGTATCACTCCTGCGCCTGCCTGCACTGGTGAAGCAGTTCAGGAGAACGTGGAGCATACCTGTATTCACAAACATTTATTGTAATAAGCAATGAGGCTTGCAAAATGGTTGCAAAAGTAAGGGAAGAATCAAACCGGCTTACAATCACCTTCTCTTCCCCTCCCCGCAATAGACATCTTGTGAGTTAGTTGGGGCTGAGAGAGCTCTAAGAGAGCTGTGACTAGCCCAAGGTCACCCAGTAGGCTTCATGTGGAAGAGTGGGGAAACCAATCCAGTTCCCCAGATTACCTCGCATGTGGAGGAGGGAGGAATCAAACCCGGTTCTCAAGATCAAACTCCACTGCTCTTAACCACTACACCATGCTGGCTGTGATAACTACGCTTATTTAACAAAGAATGCTTTTTAACTCCATGCCGTAAAGACATGTGTTTACACAAATCCTTATGCATTAATTAAATCAGCATTACTTTCCCATGTGCCCATTCACTCTGCTATCATACACCCTTGGAACTATACATTTTTACAACAAAGCCATGCAACAATTCTTCAAAGTATTTTTTAAAAATTACATTTTATGGAAAGCTATTCAATTTCTCTTTAGTAGGATGATTTAGTAGTAGCATGTCCTGAAGCTATACTTGTCAGGAAAGTGTGAAATTGGGTATTAATGTGATGAATAATGTATATTTGCAGATTTGAGGAGATGTGCAGAGTCCCCTATGGGATTTGGAGCTCCATCGACTGCTGGGTGTCAACTAATGATATGACAAGCCTGTGACCAAAGGCTACTTCAGAAATGTGACATGTTTCCTGCTTGGATAGGAACACTTCCCTTTAGGAAAAAGAGCAATACACACACAGCATGGAGACCACCGACTGGAACAATCACCCACACTTCTTGTTCATCTTGTTGGAAAAATCCTGCTAAGAAATCAAGGAGGCACTCTGAGTCAAAGGAAGCTTTAATCACGATTAAGGGAGCCTGAAGAACAGACAAGACAAGAACAAGCTCAAGAATATACAATCCGGCAATACATTTTATAGCCCTGTCCAGGCTGACAAGTTTCCCGCTCCATTCTCCATTGGCTGAGAGAACCAGAGGTACAGACTTCCCCGACATGCCTATGTTACACCCTAATCATGTTCTTACATACATTGCATGTTCACGTTTACGTTATTTTGCATAACAGGAGGAGGGGAAAATAATATGCATTATCTAATTACGCTTCCCCAAACCCCACCCTCTTCAGGCTCCACCCCAAAATCCTCCTGCCAGTGGCGAAGAGGGACCTGGCAACCCTATCTTTGATAGAGAACTGTATTTAAACAGTTTGTTTTCCGTTTCAGTTTATCTGCATCTCTTCCTTCCCCCACATTGATCTGCCCACAAGCATTTATAAAACACTGCAAAAAAAGAAAGAAAACAAAAAGAAACAATCTGGGTTATATATGTGTTTTCACCATGATTCTTTTGTGTGTATTTTTTTACAATCTAGCATGTTGCATTTGAAGTTTATTATGATATTCTGTTCCTACTGTATTGATACTTTTAGTATTAGTTGGTTCCTTCATTGGGTCCAGGCTACCCCAATCTAATCAGATCTGGAAAGGTAAGCAGGGTCAGCCCTGCTTAGTACTTGGATGGGAGACAACCAAGGAAGAAAGTCTGCAGTTGCTACCCAGAGACAAGTAATGACAAACCACCTGTGAATGTTTCTTGCCTTCAAAGCCCTATGGGGTTGCCATAAGTCGACTACAACTTGACAGCACTTTCCACCAATCTATTGTTTTATGGAATAGCTTAGCTTCTGAAATCTGACAAGATCGGGCTATACCATGCCACTTTCCTTCCTGCCTTCAGGCTATACCATGCCGCCATCCCTCAAGTCAAATTCAGCTATCAGAAAGGAATGTCATTTTCAAAGTAAGGGATTCAAGTTATCAGATTTTGAGCATGCACCAGCTATGATAATGAATCTCAGCTGCTGGTCTGATGAATGCTAATTGTGCCATTATGAAAGCTGAGCATCAGCTCAAAATCTATCTCATTATTTATTTCATTGTGGAATATTTGAGGGTACGGGTATCCATATCCAACACACAATGTAAAACATGTATTGAGCATGCTGAAATGTCATATTACAAGTTCATTGTATTTATACCTTCTTCAGCATCACTGGTTGACAAGTGAAGGCATCTTTAAAAAGCCACTGAAAATGTGGAGGCTAACGTTCATGTTATTTTGATGTGAAAAATTAATTCTTTGCCCACTTGCCATTAATTATGCAAAAAAGGAATAAATGTGGTAGTTATGATAAACATACGCACGCCATATTGACTAATTAGCAGGAGGTGAGCATTGGAGATGACCCATGATGGGAGTCAGCCTTTTCAAAGGAATCAGCTCTTAAATTCTTGTCACCCAGCGGGAGAAAATGTCAGCTTCTTGATTTTGAAATAACTTAAAAAAAAAACTTGAACCAGACCATGTAATAAATGTTATTTTATCTTCATCAGCAGCAATGTTCAACCACAGTATTGATGCAAGCCATACATGAGAAATAGTTGCCAAAGAGGAATCAAAACATTGGGCATCCTTAATTTCTCCATTTTTTCACTCTCTCTCTTTTTGATAGAAAGAGGCAGTATTGTATAGTGGTCGCAGCATTAGACTAAGATCTGTGAAACCCAGGTTCAAATCCCCACTTTGCCAAGAAAGCTGGCTGGATGATCTTGGGCCAGTTTTTTTCACTCAGCCTAACCTATCTCACAGAGTGCACCTGCATTTTTTATTTTTAAACAAAAGAACAAGATATAGGATACGGTTGCCAGCTCCAGGTTGAGAAATATCTGGAGATTTTGGGGTGGAGCCTGAGGAGGGTGGGGTTTGGAGAGGGGAGGGACTTCAATGCTGTAGAGTACAATTGCCAAAGCAGCCATTTTCTCCAGGTGAACTGATCTCTATCACCTGGAGATCAGTTGTAATAGCGGGAGATCTCCAGCCACAACCTGGAGGTTGGAGAGAAATTAACACCTATGCTATACTAATAAGGTAATGAGAAACACTAGCACAAGGCTCAAAGGTTGCAAATTCTATATTACAATGGTTCTTGTAGGTTATCTGGGCTGTGTGACTGTGGTCTTGGTATTTTTCACACAGCCCGGATAACCTACAAGAACCAATGAACTCTGACCGTGAAAGCCTTCAACAATATTTCTATATTACAAAATTAACTATACAAAAGACATAGTGAATAATGTGTCCATACACCAAAGGTGACAGTGCAATGATGACAATACAAACAAATAACAATCACACTCAATATGATTTCTATGTACAATGACAATTCACGTGCGCAAAGCAGCACTAAATGACAAAAGTTCTGATTTACTTATACCAGCCACAAAGGCTATATATACAGAAATAAAGCTTCAAAAGAAGTCTCTGCAGCCAGAGGGGAAAGTGGGAACGCTTCCCAGGTTGTTGTTCGTGTTTTCGCCACTAGGGGCTTCATCAGCGTATTTTCGGCACAATGGGCTCCTTGAAGCCCCGTAGGGCTTATCTTTTTTGCTCCGCCTCCCTGGGCTGATAAGATTCACAAGCCAAGATCTCTATCGGCTGGAGATCAGTTGTAATAGCAGGAGAGCTCAAGCTATTACCTGGAGGTTGGCAACCCTATCCCATCTGCCATCTCGCACAATTACAGGGAGTATGTTATTTCCTGGCATTGGATGAGGTGGTTCTCCCCCAACGTCAGGTTTGACCCCCTCTACACAAATATGTTAATCCTAGCAGAGAAAACCATCACCAGAGGCCTGTTGCATACATTTTTACATAAGTTTTTACATAAAACTTTACATAAGTTTTACATAAAGCGATACATATCCTTGATTAATCTTGGCATGAAAGCTTCTCAGAGTGCTTCTTTACCGAACAGAAAACAAATAGCCTTATATTTTATCTGGTGCCGTTGAGGCTTGAAAGCAAAACATCTTTTCAAAGGGAATTTATGTTTGCGTTTATTTCAACAAGTATGTGTGTGTGTGTGTACATAAGAGGACAGATAACTGGGTGGGGGTGCAAAGCAGAATCTAGAGGGACCATCTGATATTAACAGGAGAAAGGAAAAACTCTGAGCAACATATGGCATAAAAGAAAATTGCAGAGATGCGGAATGCTCCGGTGTTTCCTCAACATATGTTCCCTCTGGCTTTGGAAGAAAAAACCCCACAGGGTGCTGGAATTCAGTATTCTTTGCACACTGAAGTATAGTTGCTGCTGTATGTCTGTGCCAGCAATTTGGGATGCTACTTTTTAATGAATATGAAGCGTAAGGTGTTTGTGAATGTTACCTGGGCTTGGGTATATATGCAATCCAATGAGAACATATCCAGATGCAAGAGTGGAGTGTACCATTATAGATTGTGGCTCAGGGGGGCTTTTTTTAAACTGTTCTTCCCGCCAAACACACACACACACAAAGCTAGCACATTGTGGAGAAATTTCTTCTGCTATGCTGCTTTTCTATGCACAGGGAGGGTTCTTTTTAAACACACAGGGGAATATTAAAATGTAATTGCCAATCTTCATTTTGATATGGTACAGGCTCATTCAATTCTACTACACTAGAGCTCTCCCAACTCATTTCCCTGCTTATCTTGCCCAGGCTTTAAAGATAGGCACAGCTTGTTTTAATATTCCAAAGAAGAAAATCTGGGTATTGTAAGGGTTTTTTTTGGGGGGGGGGGAAGCACTGAAAATGCGTGTCTAGGAAAGAGGGAATGAGTTAAAGTGATTTTCAAGCAAAATCAAAATTAGTTATTTTCCCATCAATGTTTATTAGATATAAGGGCATAAAGCCAAGATATAGATTTATTGATTTTGACGAGTCACTACTCAGAATTACTGTCTTATAATTTATCAACCAGACTTAAAGATTCATAAACCATACTTGAGCGTGAAAAGATCCATTTGTGTATGTGGAAGTTGAATTTTGAAATTCAACCAGATTTCAAAGTAGGGATGCCAGGTCCCTCTTCGCCACCAGCAGGAGGTTTTTGGGTCGGAGCCTGAAGAGGGTGGGGTTTAGGGAGGGGAGGGACTTCAGTGCCATAGAGTCCAATTGCAAAAGCAGCCATTTTCTTCAGGTGACTGATCTCTATCGGCTGGAGATTAGCTGTAATAGCAGATCTCCAGCTAGTACCTGGAGGTTGGCAACCATACTTCAAAGAGTGTGTAAAATGTATTTGAATCTTAAATCTAGGCCATGAAATAGTATATACCCAGCGATTTAAACTAAAAAAAATGTTGAAAGTAGACTTGCCAACCTCCAGGTGGGGCCTGGAGATCTCCTGGAATTACAACATCTTCAGATTCCAGAGATCAGTTCCTCTGGATAAAATGACAGCTTTGGAAGGTGGACTCAATGGTATTATACCTCACTGAGGTCCCTCCCCTTTCCCCAGGTTGTGTACCCACATCTCCAGGAATTTCCAAACCTGCCATTGCCACCCCTAGTTGGAACGCAGAGTTGTCATCCCCTTGGATTATAGAGTGCCCCATAATGTTTTAAAATTACAGACCCTTAAGTATTTCAATCTTCTTCACGTTTAACATTCTAAGAGCAGCACTTCCAAACCAGAAGGAAGATAATCTAGTCCAGCCTCCTGTTTAAAAATGAAAAAAAAAAAAATTCCTTCTCTCACATCTTTTCATTTGAATTTATATTATTGTTCTTATTTTCTGTGTTCGTTTTGTATTTTCTTAATTACTGTCTTCACAACAAAAGTCATAAAGAGTGAGCCAAGTATACATATCTTATACAGTTTAAATATTCATTTTATTTATTTTGTCTTGACTTATATCTACAAGAAGAAGAAGAAGAAGAACAAGAAGAAGAAAAAGAAGAAGAAGAAGAAGAAGAGAAGTTGGCTTTTATATGCAACCTTTCTCTACCACTTAAGGAAGAATCAAACCGGCTTACAATCACTTTCCCTTCCCCTCCCCACAACAGGTTGGTGGGGCTGAGAAAGTGTGACTAGCTCAAGTTCACCTAGCTGGCTTCATGTGTAAGAGTGGGGAAACCAACCTGGTTCACCAGATTAGCCTCCGTCGCTCATGTGGAGGAGTGGGGAATCAAACCCGGTTCTCCAGATCAGAGTATACCTCTCCAAACCACTGCTCTACACCACGCTGGTTCTCAGAGTCTATGGTTGTCCTAAGGGCTTTTCTCTTAAAGATGGTAAGACACACAAGGAAGGAGAATGCAGTTTATGTGGCACTGAGATGTGAGTTTGTCTATGATGGTATATGATAACTGTTGATGAATTCAGTATGGATTCCTTATGTTTTCTGTTTTGGTCTGAAAATCCCTGTTTACATTTTTATTAATTGAGCTCGAGGGCTATGATTAACTGTTGCTCCATTTTCCATTCCTCAGACTGAATTTGTCCCATAATACGTACACACTTTCCAGCATTTTTTGTGCCTCAGTAAATCAGCATTATATATTACAGTCTAAGTGATGTAATTGTACATATAAATTGTAGCAAAACTATCCATGTCTGTACAGATCTACAATCCACCAGTGGAAAGCAGAGAACTAAAATCACTGGGGGAAAATGAAATGAGATGCTCATCTGTATATTTTGCCCGTCTATATATATTTTTATAATTTGGTCTATGTTTTCGCATTTGAGGTTAAAGACTTCCAAGATAGAATATTTTAAGTCCAAGAAATTTGTGTGATATTTATCGCATGAGCTCTCTATTATTGTTGCTATTATTTCCATTATACTGATGATAGAACTGATTGGTGGGAAAATACACCTTGAGGCAACCTGGTTAAGAACATGATCAATGAGAATTTACCGATAACCCTGTGCAGTATCTGCCAGAATGCCCATGCCATGAAAGTCTAAGAAACAGAGAGCCCCTAGAGACGATGCACCAACTTCTCAAGTCTTGTAACTGGAGGCAAATTTAGTATCCCTGCAGGGCCACTTATTCTTCCTGAATATAAAAGGTATTTTTTTAAAAAAATCTACACACTCTCACATACACCGTTAATTCTCTAGCAGGCTTGGCAAAAAACCTCAAGTTCCGAGCCAAGGAAAAAGTCAAGAATAGCTTGGTACTATGCATGTCTCTCTCTCCCCTCCGCCTCTCTATATAATGCCTTTCTCTCTCTGCCACTTTCTCTCTCTCTCCCAACACGTACACAACCCCTGCTGAATTGGACTGGCAGAGAAAAATGACAATAAAAATGAAAGTGGAATATCTTCATGAACCTATGAAGTCTGTGTCAGTCTCAGACCAATGTGTCCATCTTGCTTCATATTGGCTGCATCCACACATCACTGGATATTTCACTATAGCCATCATTGGCAACCATCCACAAATCCAGTTGTGCATGATTGCTATAGCGCATACAGCAGTACGATTGCTACTGAGCCGGCCATGGCTCTGCAAAGGCCACAAACAAGCAGAGGAAAGTCTCCCCCCGCGGCTGCTAGCTGAACTCCTTTGGCCTGAGTTGCTAGGAATGGAACACTGGTCCTCCTTCCTTGTTGGGTGAGGCTGCTGTTCCCCAGAGGAAAGAATGGAAAAACCAGTGATTTCATTTTTGCCAACAGACATTTTTCTGACCTTGTCACTCTGTCCAAATAACTGTGTATGTTGCAGCCCCAGGGCTACTATGAGTGGAAGCCTCAGTTTTAATAATCACTATACAACGAGGTAAGCAGAAAGAAAACTATTTTATGAAATCCCAATGTGGCTTGATGTGTTCAACCGGCTCCCAGCAGTCCCGCTGGGAGTGTATAGGGGTGGCAATCCCAGGTAACACCAAGGCGTGTGCCGCTTGGTGGTACCCCAGCCACCTGGGAAGTGGCACTGTGTGAACCGTCCCTGAGCTGCCTTTCTTGCAGCATGCCACATCCCAATCCCTTATGGGGACCCCAACTGCGGTAAAGGGGGTTCGCAGACCGCCTTACCCAATAGGATCCAGCCCAAATGCTTCCTCTCGCCACAAGTTGTGACAAACATAGCAAAATATTCAACATAGGGAGTGGTGGGTGGGAACGGCATCCTGCGGCGGTCTGAGTTTTCCCCTCAGCTGCCTCCTTTTAAATGCAGAGAGGTTGGACCTGAGTGAAACACTCACCCGTCTGACCTCCTCTCCGCCCCCCCTTTGCTGGCAACAGACTCCTCCTGATTGGCCCCTTTGACTTTGGGCAAATTGATCGGGGGAGCCTGTCCCGGGCTCAGGCGCCCGTCCATGTGTGCAATGATGACATTACAAACAAATAACAATCACACTCAATATGATTTCTATGTACAATGACAATTCACGTGCGCAAAGCAGCACACAAGTCAAGATCTCTATCGGCTGGAGATCAGTTGTAATAGCAGGAGAGCTCAAGCTATTACCTGGAGGTTGTAATCACAAACGGCTACAAGTGCTAATTGGAAGTTATAGCAATTCAAAGCAAAAGCACCAGTAAATATTGTGCAAAAAAGATAACAACAATGTTATTGCTATTAGAAAATATATTCAGAATAGTTCTAATAAGCACAACCCAAGTTGAGCAGAACACCACAATAATTATGTACAAATGGTCTTAAAAAGACCCAATGTGCAAACGCACAGTTGCTCAGTTCTTATGAGTCCATAAAGTGCAAATGCAATAATTTAGGCAGCAAAGACCGGACGTAGTGCGATGGAAATCCGGTATAATTCCATTTCATGCAATACTTTCTCAAGCTTCATAAGTCCTTCATTGCATCATTTCATGAAGGAGTATACCTTCCTTGTACGCATGGACGGCAAACCCTATCCCATCTGCCATCTCGCACAATTACAGGGAGTATGTTATTTCCTGGCATTGGATGAGGTGGTTCTCCCCCAACCTCAAGTTTGACCCCCTCTACACAAATATGTTATGTCAGGCGCCCGTTCACGTGTCCCACGCCGCAGGCTCAAGCCGCGTGTGCTCGTGTCCTGTGCCCCTCCAGCCTCCGGCTGCCACCTCCACTGACCTCCGGATGCTTCCTCTGCTTCCCTCCAGCCCGGCGCCGCAACCCAGGATCCAGGTAAGCGCCGGAACCTTCCTTTACCACTAGAAATGTTTATTGTATCATTAGAAATGTACAAGCTGAAAAACAGTTAAATTCAGACATTTTTTCCTACTTATGTCAAACATAGGGTTGCCAGGTCCCTCTTCGCCACTGGCAGGAGGTTTTTGGCGTAGAGCCTGAGGAGGGTGGGGTTTGGGAGGGGAGGGACTTCAGTACCATAGAGTCCAATTGCCAAAGCAGCCATTTTCTCCGGGTGAATTGATCTTTATCAGCTGGAGATCAGTTGCCATAGAAGGAGATCTCCAGCTAGTACCTGGAAGTTGGCAACCCTAGTCAAACATATAAATATTTGTACATCCCCATTTAAGAATTTTTCCTCGTTTCTTTCAAGCTTTGGGGCATGATTTGTCCCACCAAAGTTATTTTCAAAGATGATGTCTATGAGCGAGAGAAGAAAATGAGTGGGTGGACAAAGAGAAGTGCGAGTAGAGAGGCAATCATCAGTGCAGTGGGCTCAGTCCTAGAACCCATATCCAAATATATTGAATCTTTTTTACATCAGTTTTCCATCAACACTCCTTCATACATAGCGGACACCAGGGATTTCATCACTAAAGTAGAAGGACAGTATATTGCTCCTCTTTCAGTCTTTGCCACCCTGGATGTGACAGCCCTTTATATGAACATCCCCTTGGATGAAGTGTGCACTATCATTGAAACTTGCCTCTCTACTCGCACTTCTCTTTGTCCACCCACTCATTTTCTTCTCTCGCTCATAGACAACATCTTTGATAATAACTACTTCAGGTAGGTATGGCCAACAATTTTTTCTATAAACAAAAGGCGTGTCAATGGGCACTGCCTGTGCCCCTTCTGTCGCCAACCTGTACATGGTGCAATTTGAGGAAGAACATTTTTCCCTCCTTACTCCGTTTTCCACACTCATGTGGTTTTCTATCGCAGATTTGTGGATGATCTGTACTTAATATGTAAATCCCCATAATCTTATCTCTTCATTCTCCAATGGATCAACACGTTGAATCCTCATCTAAAATTCACCAGTAACTTTCATGATACTGCCATCTCCTTCTTAGATGTGTTGACTACAAGATCTTGTCATAACACCATCACCATCAAGCCATACAAGAAGCCCACTGACAGGGGAGGAGGCTTACACTTTACTTCTCACCATCTGGAATTTTTTTTACCTTACAGCCAGTACTTACGGTTAAAACACAATTCCACAACCTCCGGTGATTTCACTTCAGCAGCCAAACTTCTTACTCAGGATCTTAGATCCAGATCTTACCCTGAATCTGTACTTTCAACAGCCTACATGAAGGCTGCTACTTCAGACCATTCTACACTTCTCTCTTCCAAATCTAAACAAGTCTCCCAGAAATTGACAGTCTCCTTCACCTTTACACATCTTTCATATGACATCAAAAAAACCATCCAACGCCATTGGCATGTCATTGAACACATACCTGGATGTAATTTACCCCCCTTTTGGGGTTAAGAAAAACCTCATCATTAAGGGATCAACTTATCAAAACTGACATGTTGCCTGAAAAATCACGAATTACAGCTTTCAGCCACTTCAAGTGCAACGGATGTGCAGCATGTCCTTACAGCCTACCTGTCAAACAGGTCACCGCAATGGATGGCAAGTTCACATACACCTTAAAGCAGTTTTCTAATTGTGCCTCAGCATGTGTTTTATACGCCTTGCTTTGTTCCTCTACAGTCCCTAAAATGTACATTGGCAGTACAGTCCGTCAAGTTAGACTTCGCATTGGTAAACACCGTGCAAGAATCAGGGCTCGCGTAATTGATGCGCTGGTGGTTAGCCACGTCATTAAACATGGCCATAGTGACTGAGATCTGAAATTCTTCGTCCTATGGCAATATCAGCCCAAAATGTTTCAAGCTCAGGATGTTAAGAAAATTTAAACTGTCAAGAAAGACACTTCATCTTTTTCTTTAAAACCTTGGCCCCCAGTGGTCTAAACACAGACTTCGATCTCTCTTGTTTTTTGTAAACAGCCATGTTACTTTAACAATCTCACTCTATCTTGCATCAAACCCACAGCTGTGTGTATTTTAGTGCTGTGTGGCATTCTCTTATCACTCCGAAGAAGCCTTGACTACCTCACCGGTGCTTTTTCCTTCTGAAATTTCATTATACTGAATTTCTGTTAGTTTGCTTCTGCTACATGGGTAAGATTCTTTCTTTTCAGACTTGGCATAATCTCATGTCCCGTTCTCACTATAGTAATTTATTTTATTACACTTTAGGAATGCTCCTTAACTTTGTGATGTCGCGCGGTAATGACTGTTTGTTTCATTGAAGCCGCGGGTAAGCTACTTTGTTTCGTTACTTACTAAACTTGTCATAGAATCTCTGTACATATCATTTTTGCTTTTTAGCATTTTGGTATTCAGGTTCCCTTTTATCATCCATAGAATTTCCTGCAAGTACATTGAATTGTATTAATGGTGGTCCCTTTAAATGCCTTGGGGTCGGCAACCTGAGGAAGATTTTCGAAACGCGTCCTTGCGTCGGACCCAGCCACGGACCTTTCTTTCATCAGTTTCTTCATGATAAATGAGGAATTATTTTTCCTATGTTAACATAAGCCCTTGCAAGTTATATTGAATTTCTTTCTTTCTTCTTCTTTTTTTTCTTCTTTTTTTTTTTTTTTACCAATGTTAGCCTTTATAGGCTTTACTTAATTTGGGCTCTTAAGCCCTGCGAGGCACACAGTGTGAATTTAACACTTGTTCATGTATACAGTTTGGTATTTTTTGGTTATTATAAATACCATCACTTTGTTCACAACTTGTTTTGATTTTTTGAATCATTAATTTTTTGATAGTATTTGAGCCACATGCTGCTACTCTCCCCAGTACCTGGAAGTTGGCAACCCTAGTCAAACATATAAATATTTGTACATCCCCATTTAAGAATTTTTCCTCGTTTCTTTCAAGCTTTGGGGCATGATTTGTCCCACCAATTGTCTTTGTCACAATTTCACATTTTTATTTGTTTCTTCTATGGCTTTTTCTCTGTTTTTATGTCACTGGTGTAAAAATAGAGGCATCCTTAACAACTGGTTGGGCCCCATGAATGAGTTCTACTAGTGGTGGAACTTTTCTCGAATGGAAAAGACCTCTTCCACTGAAGCAAAACGTTTTGTGCCTGCTGAAGATTCTTTGCACTAGATGGAATGAATTAATCAGATCCAACTTTCTGCACTTCTCAAATGTAATTAAGATGGGTTGAGGAAAGGGATGACCGCACTTTCATTCTTGGTGTGGAAAAGACATTTGAAAACCTTTCGATGGAACCAGAGTTGCTACGTAATTCAATAACACCCCTGATACATAATTACTTACTCATTATCATCTTTAAGCACCATGCCATGCTCAGTATTATAGGAGCTAAAGAGAGTAACAGCCATGTGAGGGTGGCAGTGATTAGGGTTGACAGCTCCGGGTTGGGAAATACCTGGAGATTTTGGGGGTGGAGCCAGAGGAGGGCGGGGTTTGGGGAGGGGAGGGACTTCAATGGGTATAATGCCATGGACTCCACCTTCCAAAGTGGCCATTTTCTCCAGGGGAGTTGATCTCTGGCAACTGGAGATCAGTTGTAATAGGGGGAGATTTCCAGTCACCGCTTGGAGGCTGGCAACCCTAGCAGTGATATAAGGAATGGGGGACATCAGGTAGGAAAAACTGGATGGAATTTAAGGCAGCATTACTTGAGGAGGTGGCAAAAGACACATGTTGGTATGGTAACTCGGAGAAAGCCTCCTATTTTTTTTTTAATTTAAATTTTTTAAAGCCAGACAGTTTAGGGTCCCCAAGGCGGCAAACAATTAAAGCAATTAAAACAAGATTAAAACACATATAACAATTAAAGCAATTAACAGCAACTAAAACAGAACACATTAGCAAACAAAGTCATGAATAGGAGGGAAGGGTCAACGGGAATCAGTGAAGGGCTGACAGACAAAACAGAAGGAGAGCCTCTGAATATGACCATAGTAGTTGAGTAGGTTCATATGGAAGTGGGAAATCCTTAAGGTTTTCAAGTTCCTCTTTGCAAACAGTGGGGGATTTTGGGGGCGGAGCCTGAGAAGGGTGGGGTTTGGGGAGGGGAGGGACTTCAATGCCATAGCGTCCAATTGCCAAAGTGGCCATTTTCTCCAGGGGAACTGATCTCTATCGGCTGCAAATCAGTTGTAATAGCAGGAGATCTCCAGCTAGTACCTGGTGGTTGGGAACCCTAGAGTTCCTTAAGGTGCAGTGGTTATACATGCAGGCTCAAAGATATTGGATGATAATTTCGTCTGTTTCTTCTATTGGATTAGGCATGATCTTCTGTTGTAGAGTTGAGACTTTGTTGTTGAATTATGACATGCTTAGGAAAATAGATGGGGCCTGGAATTCTAACTCCCCTCCAGACTACAAAGATCAGTTCATCTGGAGAAAATGACAGCTTTGGAGGGTGGAATCTATCATATCTCATCCCTGCTGAGCTTCTTCCCATCCCCAGATTCCACTCTCCCCAGGCTCTGTCCCCAAATCTCCAGAAATTTCCAAAATTTGGAGTTGCAACTCTAGTTTTGATGGATTACAGGTGTTGGTTCTAAATGTCATTATAACAGAAATATTGATGTTAGCCAAATGATTAGGGTTGCCAGATCCCTCTTTGCCATCGGCGGGAGGTTTTTGGGTTGGAGCCTGAGGAGGATAGGGTTTAGGGAGGGGGCTTCAATGCCATAGAGTCCAATGGCCAAAGCAGCTATTTTCTCCAGGTGAACTGATCTCTATTGGCTGGAGATCAGTTGTTATAGCAGGAAGTCTCCAGCTTGTACCTGGAAGTTGGCAACCCTAAATGCAATTCAAAATAGTTGTGTGTTTTTTTAGTTGAACTAGTGAGGCTATGAAAGGCAGCACCCTATTAAGTATACAGAACACAGCAAAGAAAATAGTTCTTTCCAATTCTACTAAACTTGAACTGGAGGGGAGGGACGTTGGTAGGATTCCATTCTTTGAGTTCTTTGTTTCTTCTCACCAAAGCCATGTTTAGATCCAAGCGATCGAACGACACTGTGTTTTCTTTTCCTCCTTGGAAAACAGCAGTTGGATCACAGAGAAGCTTTGAAGAAATCCAAACGCGGATCAGTGCGTGCAGCCAAAATGAAATTTTAAAAAACCTTCTATTGGCACAATGTCGTGGAGCTGATGAGATGACAATGAAGCAAAGAAAAAGAAGTAATTTGTTCCCTTGTTTGATCAGTTCATAGACAAGAGGTGTTCAGATTCCTGGCGACTTCCATGCAACGTACCTAGCGGGGCAAAGTCAACAAACAGAACACCCGCTGCTCCAGAGTCACCTCACCAGTGTCAAAATGACATCATTTCCATCCCAACTGGAAGTGACCTCCCTGTAGAGTTTAACCAGAGTTTTGACTGCGTGCAAGAGTGTCATTGTCACCACAATGACATTGTTTTGATATGGTGTCAGAAGGCTGGCGATTACCCTTTCGGCTCCCTCCCCTTTTTCTCTCACCATCCAGCTCAGTGGGGGCAGGAAGGGCTGGCAGGGGACAGGAGGTCTCCCACCGGCAGTAGGAACCTGGCAACCTTATACACTGACCCTGTCCTAGCTTTGATCTGAGCTACAACCCCTAGGGTTGCCAGCCCCAGGTAAGGCAATACGTGGAGATTTTGGGGGTGAAGCCTGAGGAGGGTGGGGTTTGGAGAGAGGAGGGACTTCAATGCCATAGAGTCCAATTGTCAAAGTGGCCATTTTCTCCAGGGGGACTGATGTCTATCGCCTGGAGATCAGTTGTAATACTGGGAGATCTCCAGCCACCACCTGGAGGTTGGCAGCCCTAAAAACCCCTTCTCAAAAGATTACAGTTAACAACAGAGGCGGATCTACTGTGAAGCTAATGAAGCTTAAACTTCAGGGCCCTTAATCCCGGAGGGGCCCCCTGAAGCAACTTTTTTTAACAAGTGAATTTCTCAACAAAATTGATGGGAGTTTTTAGCGATAGAATCATAAGCCAATGGGTAAAAGTACTTAATATTGACTTCAGAATATGCTCTAATACCCATTTCATATGGCCTGAAAATGTCCCTGTAACTGGTCAAATTTCAAAATTTTATCGGGGGCTTGCAAGCGCTTGAACCCCCAGCTGTATGGGCTCACTGAGCTCCCCAGAATCTATTCATAGCCTACATTTTGGCAGCTGGATCCTCGAATCATTCGTTGGCGCATGGCTTAATAGCTCCATAGATAAAGGTTCCGGCTCTTACCTGGAGCCTGGGTTGCAGATTCCGGGCCAGGGGAAGAACAAAGAGTCAACCGGGGGTTCAAGAAGCTAGGGCGGGGAAGCACTGGGCAGCCAGCTGCATCAGTAGCACGAGGCAGGGCACATGGTAGCCCGGGAGGCTCCACTATTCAGCTGTGCCCCGGCAAGTTTAAAGGGGCCAATAGCAGGAGCCCTCCAGTTTCGGGGTGCGGGGGGCTGAGGAGACTGGAGCGGGAGTGAGTTTTTCACTCAGGTCCGCTCCCAACATATTTAAAAGGGTCGGGCTCTCGGAGCCCTCCATGTCGCCAGGATCGTCGCTCCCACTCTCCACTCCCTATGCCTTAAGTTGGCATTGTTCTCAACGGGCGGTAGGCATTTGGGCTGGATCCGGTAAGATCCAGGATGTATGGAACCCAAGTTGTCCTACCCGGTAGGACCCCCCCCCCCACAAGGGTGGAAAAGTGGCAGAATGCAAGTAAGAGCGGTGACGATGCCACTTTTCAGTGTCAGGGGATCACCTAGCAGCATTCGCCCCGGTGAACCCATGCTTCGCCACAACCTTGGGGGGGGGGCAGCCCAGCGGGATCACTGGGCACAGCTGTTATACATCAAGCCACATTGGGGTTGGCTGATGCATTAGGATCCCGCCCATATGCTGCGCCAATGTCATCACAGTTGTTGTGTTGGCCATTTATATTCCAAAACCTTTTATTCAAACCTTTATCCACAAGTTGTTACAAACTGCAAATGTTATAAAGTTGCTGTTTAAAACTTACCTGTGTGTTGTAATTTTTGGCCTTCCACGTGATTGCCCTGGATCTGCAATTTTATTTCATCACTATATGGCCCATTTTCAAGGACTCCACCCCACCACTCTGTTCTCCGCCATTTGGGCCTCTAGGTCCTCGCAAGCGCAGCAAGGCCCTTTGGACCTTGCTGGCTGTTGCCCTATTGTTGCCGGTTACGAAGGGCCCCCAATAACAGTCCAAGCTTCATGGCCCCCAAAATGTAGGTCCGCCATTGGTTAACAATATTAATATTCCTAATATTGGTAGTATTTTTTCCCCAAATGCAGAGTGTTTGTTGCATTAATTTTTACTGAGAGGCAGAACAGGTGTTTCTTGTCAGCTACTGGGGTTTTTCTCCTCCTGCCTGTTCCCTTTAAGTTGGAATGGATTTCACAAGTCCCAGCAAGAAATTATTGGGATTTTCCCCAAGACTCACAGCACTAAGATCTCTTTCCATAATCAGGCCATTGCATGTTGACCACAGGAAGATCCCTGCTCATACTGGCTCCCAGCTACTTCCAAATGTTTAACAAAATGAACGCTTGTGGCTGCTTGCCAAAAGAATCTTGCACATGCTGTTGGATGCACACGACAGGTGTCCCCCAGCCAGCCGGTGAGCTGACAAGAAGTTTCTCCAAGGCGACAAAGTGACATGCAAAAAAGCCCTTGGCTGAGATGTCTTCTGTTAAGCAAAGTAACCTGTAAAGACACACTGAGGCCTAAACGTGACAAAATTTCATTTATTTTGCACAGAGGAATTTGCAGGTCTGGGTTACTGCATGTACTGGATTATTGATTAAATTTACTTGCACTAAATTGTTTTTCTTCTTTTCCAAACCAAAGTAGTTTGCCAAATACCATAAAACTAGTGTTGCCAACCTCCAGGTACTAGTAGGAGATCTCCTGCTATTACAACTGATCTCCAGCCAATAGAGATCGGTTCATCTGGAGAAAATGGCCACTTCGGAAATTGGACTCTATAGCATTGAAGTCCCTCCCCTCCCCAAACCCTGCCCTCCTCAGGCTCTGCCCCAAAAACCTCCTGTCGGTGGTGAAGAGGGACCTGGCAACCCTACATAAAACTCCCAAATCAATTTTTTCAAAAGAGAATGTGAACAAACTCCCAGCATGTGATACAACACATAATAAACCAAGTATCAATAAATCAGCCAAATATTTTGTGGGTTTTCAAAATCCTACTCATTCTACAGAACAGAAACAGTAGCTTTAAGCCAGTATCATCCAAGATTTCACATCTGAAAATAGGGATAATTCCTGTACATTTCTTACAGTCAAAGATCACTACCTGCGCCGGAACCCAATCTAGGGTTCCCAACCTCCAGGTACTAGCTGGAGATCTGCTATTCCAACTGATCTCCAGCTGATAAGAGATCCGTTCACCTGGAGAAAATGGCCGCTTTGGCAATTGGACTCTATGGCATTGAAGTCCCTCCCCTCCCCAAACCCCACCTTCCTCAGACTCTGCCCCAAAAATCTCCCACCGGTGGCAAAGAGGGACCTGGCAACCCTAACACACTCACTTATTGTATCTATTTTGCCTAAAATAGCCAGTTATCTTCTGACTTCCAAATAGGGTTGCCTGCTCCTGGTTGGGAAATAACTGGAGATTTTGGGGATGGAGGCTGAGAAGGGTGGGGTTTGGAGAGGGGAGAGACTACAGTCTGGTAAAATCCACTAGAGTCCACCTTCCCAAGCTGCCAAGGTGAACTGATCTTCACCTTCCCAGGGTGAACTGATCTCTTTCTCCTGGAGATCAATTGTAATTATAGGAGTTAAAGAGGTTAACAGCAATGTGAGGGTGGCAGTGATTAAGGTTGCCAGCTCTGGGTTGGGAAATACCTGGAGATTTTGGGGGTGAAGCCTGAGAAGGGTGGGGTATAGGGAGGGGAAAGGCTTCAATGGGGTATTATGCCATAGAGTCCACCTTCCCAAGTGGCCATTTTGTCCAAGTGAACTGATCTTTTTCGCCTGGAGATCAGTTGTAATAGTGGGAGATCTCCAGCCACTCCCTGGAATTTGCAACCCTACTTCCAAAACTGGTTTTATTTAAAAATATTCAAAGAGCATTAGATCTCAGAAGTCCTTTATAGCTGTTCAAAGGAAGAGAGGAGAAGGAAGAGGGGGAAGGATGATTATGGAGAAAAGTTGCAGCACTGATCCATGTGCATGTATAGAGCATATACACATATATTCCTGAAAAGGGCTGCATTGGCTCTGGCTCTCAAACACATTCAATAATATTATGTTATCTGGACTAGCAGTAATAGAGAATAATGTGGGGTTGCCAGCTGCAGTTAGGAACCTGCCATAAGAAACTGGGGGCAGGAACAGCCTTCCTGTTAAATTGTGGATCTCCCTGCCCAAGGATGTGGTGAGGGCTGCCAACTTGGAAGGCATGTTCATGGAAGAGAGGGCTATTCATGGCTGCTAGTAAAAATGGGTACTAGTCATGATGCATACCTGTTCTCTCCAGGATCAGAGGAGCATGCCTGTTATATGGTGCTTTGGAACACAGGCAGGACAATGCTGCTGCAGTCCTCTTGCTTGTGGGCTTCCTAGAGACACCTGGTTGGCCACTGTGTGAACAGACTGCTGGACTTAATGGACCTTGGTCTGATTCAGCATGGCCTTTCTTATGTTGTCATGCTGGCATCACACCAGTGTGTGACATCCCTTTTGGACCACTTAGCTCAGTTTAGCATTTTAACATTTTGATCCACCCATGGTACGCTAACTCTCTTGGAGTTCACATGCCACCATGTTTGATTGTCTTAGAAGCAAGTTTTACTTGATGCTATTTTAAATTCTGAACCAGCCCACATTCTACTTCTAACGTCTGTGTGGCAGATTAATTAAAAAAGCAGATCACAGTTGTTCTGAACTCTACCTAGTGGAAGCTCCACTTTTATAGTTTCGTTACTCCTTCAAATTCCTCCAGCAAATGTTGTATCTCATTCATGGAGATTAGAAAGAGCCAAGGATTAATTCCCCTGAGACCTTCCTAAATTCTCTTCTCCATTAAACATACCAATGCCATTCTCAAGCACTCTATAAAGGTTTTTTATAAACACAGCTCTTTATCCATCTGTATAATCTGCTCTTGGGTTTCTCACCAAGACAGTGTATCAACCTCTTATATTCATCCTACATGATACTGATATAACCCTTGAAGACTGTGGTCTGTGAAAGCGCGCACACACAATTCATGCTACATTTTAGACAGTTTTATTAAAGACAGCTGAGCTAGCAAAATATATTAAGAATGTAAGAACTTAGACGAGCTATGATTACGAACTGTAAATAAAATGGAAAATCTTATAATCAAGGGTGGAAAAGGACAACTTTCTGCAATGACAGTCCAGCTATTTTATAGAGGGCTAAACCGTGAAGCTGTAATATAGAAATTCAGGGTGTGTTTTCTTAAATTTACATATGTGTATATTGTATTTTAAATTATGAAGACTGCTACACGTTTTTCTATATATTTTTGTTTTTGTTTTTGCTGTTGTTAATTTTATTGAATAAGTATGATTTTTTAAAAAAAAGAATGTAAGAAGATCCCAGCTGGATCAGATCAAAGGTCAATGTAGTCCCATAGATACATGTGCTAAGGTAGCACAGGAGGGCAGCGGTTTGCAACCCTCTCTCTAATACCGGGTGTTTTTGCAAAATTTACTTGTACAAACTAACATTGCAATCCTAAAGAGGATTAAATCCTTCCATTGACTTGAGAATGATGTAACTCTGCTTAGGGTGTCGGTATAAGCCATGTATAATTTTAAATTTAATAAATATGGAGATCAGTAAAAAGGTAAAGGTACAGGTCCCCTGTGCAAGCACCGGGTCATTCCTGACCCATGGGGTGACATCACATCCCGACGTTTCCAAGGCAGACTTTGTTTGCGGGGTGGTTTGCCAGTGCCTTCCCCAGTCATCTTCCCTTTACCCCCAGCAAGCACAAAGCTGTAAACAATATATTGTCTGTTAAAACATTAAAAAATAAGATAGATAAGAAAGTAAACATCGCATATATTACAATTCCCCTTTTCTTTTTTTTGCTATAGCGCTAACAAATTTTACTTTGATTATTTGAATCCAGCTAATCTTTATATTTGTACATTTTAAAAAAAAGTCTGGGGTTGTTAATTTTGGATATTTTATCTTGCAAGGTTAATATTTCCCAGTGTGCTAGGCGGCCTTCGTTCTATGCATGCTGTCAAAGCAACATTATTTTAATCTGCACAGCCAATCAGAACTCCAGTGGCCACTCAGAAGCCATGCTGGGCAAAAGCCCCACCCACATTCTGAAAACCCTTGGCAGGTACCAAGTAAGGTATCAGTGGGTGCCATGGAGTCTGTGGGCACCATGTTAGAGACGAGGGTTGCCTGCGCCAGTTGAGAAATACCTGGAGATTTTGGGGGTGGAGCCTATCCTGTTTGGGACATTTTGGTAAGCTATTGAATGCCAATGATAGAACATCTTGCATTGTGCTTCCTTTGCAGAATACTTAGGGGGGGGGGCTTTAATGAAATCATTAATCCCCAAGCCGATCTTATCAGTGGGTGAGACTCAAAAGTCCTTTTCTTACAGTATTTTTAATGAGCTTCTTTGGTATTAATATATAGACTAGGGATAGAGTGCTTCTTTTGGCAGCTAGGAAATCAAAGTTAAAAGCATGCACAAAAGAATGTGGGGGGGGGGCAATAAAAAAAGGTTTAAGGTACCGGTAATTGAAGAGTGACCTTTAGAGAAAGGATGTAGACCATATTGAAGCCTGAAGCCCCTAAGTGTTGCTGCAGCCACTAGTTCAAGGTGAATAAATAAAAAATTGCCGAGGATGTTTAGATAGAGATATGAGATTATTCTTCCATACGAGGAAGTGCAATGCAATAGGACACAGGGAGTGCTAAGAACACAGGGTTGCCAGGTCCCCCCCCCCCGGCCACAGGTGGGGTAGGGGGGGTAGGGTTGTCAGATCCTGGTTGGGAAAATCCTGGATACTTGGGGGTGGAGCCTGAGGAGGACAGAGACCACAGCGGGGAACAGTGCCATAGCGTTCACCCTCCAAAGCATCCATTTTCTCCAGGGGAACTGGTCTCTGTATTCTGGAGATGTGTAATTCTGGTAATTCCTGGGGATCCCCAGGTCCCACCAGGAGGCTGGCATCCCTATAAGAACAGACCTCTGGCCTTCCTCTTTCTCAAATAGGATCTCCCATTTGCCACCTGTGGGGGGGGAAATACCAGGATAGACTTGCTAGTTTTATTCTCCCTCCCTCCCTCCCTCCCTCCCTTCCTTCATTCTAATGAAATAAGGGAGGGTGAAGAGCTCAACTGTGTTCCATCTCTTTTCCAGCTGCGTTCCATTTCTTTTGCAGCAGAGGTAAGCAGTTTCCAGGGAAACTAGAGGGCAAACCACATTACAAGCTCAGTATACTCCTACAACTCTACTCAGTGCCACTCTACCCAGTGGCATTGAGACATGAAGCTCAGCTTCCACCAGGCCAACAGGATACCATCCGACAGTAGCATCCATTAAAGCAAATAAACACATTCTGGCACATTTTCATTCCTGCCTTCCCCGATGCAGCCCAGGGTAGCATCCATGGTTCCCCCTTTTCCACATTTTGTCTTTACGACAGTCCTGTGAGGCTGAGAAAAATTGCGCCCGGATAGATGTTCTTAGCCCTTGTCCAACACTCTACTACGCCACACTGCTTCTCTTTCACTTCATTCTTATCCTTCCTCAGTATCTACATTTGGTGTGTCCCCTTAGTCCCCATCCTGGATCACAACTAGGTTGCCAACCTCCAGGCTGTGGAGGGACTATGGCTCAGTGGTAGAGCATCTGCTTGGTATGCAGAAGGCCCCAGGTTCAATCCACGGCATCTCAAGTTAAAGGGACTAGGCAAGAAGGTGACATGAAAGACCTCTACCTGGGACCCTGGAGAGCCGCTGCCGGTCTGAGTAGACAATACTGACTTTGAAAGACCAAGGGTCTCGTTCAGTATGAGGCAGCTTCATCTCTTCTCCCAGAATTATAACTGATCTCCAGGCGACAGAGTTCCCCTGGAGGAAATGGCAGCTTTGGTGGATGGACTCTATGGAATCATATCCCCTTTGAGCTCCTTCCCCTCCCCAAATTCTGCCTTCCCCAGGCTCTGCCCTCCAAACTCCAGGGATTTCCCAAGCTGGAGTTGGCAACCCTAACTGTGATCAGCAGCTGCTCTGCAGGGTATCAGACCGAGAAAGGGCTTCCAACACCAGGTGCCTGAAGCTCTTTGCAACAGGGGCAGGATAAAATGGGGGGGGGGGGGGGCTTTAAGGACAACCCCGCTGAGCTCCTTAGAGAAAGGGTAGGATAAAATTGATAAGAGAAAAAACAATCTGAAATGAACATGCATTTTTCTCCTGTTCATCCCTCTTTTCTTTGGGGATTTAGACTTGAGAGTCTTAGGGCAGAGATCCATCTTCTTGTACTATGCAAAAGAGTAGTACACTCACTGCTATGTTTAAAAAACATACAAACACAACACAACAGAACAACCAGGAGCCACACTTAGAAGTCAGACCACACATACAGTACTCACACATTCTAGAAAGCATTCAACTGATGATAGTTCAAATCAGTGCAGCCATGCTTGGCAGGATACATGCGAAAATGATTTCTCAGAAGCTGAACATGAGCTATCAATGTGATGCAGCTGTGATGCAGCTGCTGAAAGGTTAATGCATTTTTAGGCTGCCATAATAAGGACAAAGTCATCAGAAGGAATAGTTCTACCTATTCCACACTAGTCAGACTGCATCCAGTGACTAGTTTGGGGCACTGCCCTTCCAAAGATCAACAGATGGGAACAGGGTCAGAGGACAGCAATGGAGATGGTGGTGGTGGGGTCTGGAAAATGAGTCCTACAAAGAAAAATGGAAGGAGATGGGAATGTGAAGCCTAGAGGAGATAAGATGGAAGGGAAACATGATAGCACTCTTCAGATACCAGAAGGTCTGTCTCATGGAAGAGGGCAAAGACTTGTTCTCTGATGCTCCAGAGGGCGTGGCTAAATCTGCTGGTCTTAAATAACTGGAGAGTAGATTTCAGTTGAATGTCAGGAGAAACTTTCTCATGGTCAGAGCAGCTTGACAATAGAACCAATCACCTAGAGTGGTGGTGGGTTCTTCTTTGCTGGAGGTCTCCAGCCAACAGCCATCTGTCAGGAATGGTCTAGCTTCTGATTTCTGACATGGAGCAGGGGGTTGGACTTGATGAACTGTAAGACCCGATCCACCTCTAGGATTCCATGTTAGGGAAAATCAGCATGAACCACAACCACCACCACCACTTCACACAGCTCCTTCACATTTCATAGGCACAAAACACAGAAGGGACACAGATAGCGTTGCCAACCTCCAGATGGTGGCAGGAGATATCCTCCGGTTCACCTGGAGAATATGGCCACTTTGGCAATTGGATTCTATGCCATTGAAGTCCCTCCCCTCTCCAAACTCCACCTTCCTCAGGCTTCACCCCCAAAACCTCCAGGAATTTCCCAACTCATAGCTGGCATCACTAGACACTAGACACCCCCAAACCATGAGCTACCAGAAAAAGATGCCCTTTGCCCCCACCCCAATTATCCAGATCTAACCCATCATCATGGGGACAAATCACATGACTTGCCTTGCTCATTGCCCCAGAATGGCCAAGACTTCCTGAGTTTTGTCATCCTTGGTCTCTGATCTTGGCAGTAGAGTTGCCAACACCCAAATGGGACCTGGAGATTTCATGGAATTGCAACTGATCTCCAGACAACAGAAATCAGTTCCCCTGGAGAAAATGGCTGCTTTGGGGGGGGGTACTCTAGGGCACTGTACCCCACTGAGGTCCCTCCCCTTCCACAAACTCTATCCTCCCTAGGCTCTGGACCCAAATCACCAGGAATTTCCCAACCTGGAGTTCACAACCCCACTTGGCAGTCATGCACAGGCCACACAGACTGAGAAAGCACAGAACTGATTAGCTCGATTCTCATCTTTCTTCACATCCACACAAGCAAGGAGGGAAATTAGACCCTGCAGGCAAAGTTCGCTCAGCCCTCTGTTTCCTCTAGGTAGGCTTGTCAATTGCCTGGTGGGTCGGGGAAAAGCCTGCCAAACCACTGGGATGCCCACCAACCAGCTGAGCTAAGTAAAGGGGAGGTGTGCAACATGCGCGCGTACAACCTATGTGACGTTTACCAGGTTTACCCGGAAACAACACGGATGCTCCATCGAATCTCTTTGAAAACCACCCCACACTCCCAGCCACGTCCCTGCAAAACTCCCACCAGTGGAACCCTACCTCCCGGCCAGTTAAGGGCCAACAGCACCTCCAGTGCAAGCTCAAATATTACAGCCTGGACCCCACTCATCGTCAAAGCTCACATCGGGTAATAAATAAAAATGTCTGAAAACTTTTTTTTTCCAAGCAGAAAAGTTCCAATGAGACAATAAGGGTATATGTGCTGACTTTAGCTGCATTTAATCCCACGGTTTATTGCTTTGTCTGTGATCAAGCGAATTGCAATCAATGTGAATTATGACAAAGGAGCCAGGAGATAATTTTGAAACGTGTCAAAAAATGCAAAACATGGGATAGCCGAGTGAAATTGGAGAGGGCTGCATCGATTTCTTACAGGACTGTACATTATCTGGCAATATTATCCAGTTTTAAAGTTCCTCTCAAATCTTGTCCTTTAAACAAAGTTCCGTCCACTCTTTCAAATAAAGCTCCCCCCCCACCCCGCACTTTCCATAGTGTGATTGCTATCAAGGGATATTACTGAATTTCATGATAGCTCTGGATTCATTCCAAAGTTCAAGTTTCCTATATGGTTTCTACTGGCTTGAGACAAAACTGTAGTAATCTTTTCCCTAGAAATATTTTAAAAGATGCTTGTTTTAGTGTTAGTTGTGTATAAATGGCATAAAACTCCTATAAAAAAATGAAATATATGCCAAAGAAAATATGTAAAGCAAAAGTGGTCTTCCTGATCATGGATGAAAATTAAAAAATAAAATATATATATTGGGTAACCTTTTAAGGGCCCACAGACATTGGGATGCTAAAGATTTTACCAGCTTCAGTGAGATATTGATTTTAAAAATATATGCTATACTATTTTAAACTATGTTGAGATCTAGAAGCTCTATAGAGTCAAATATTTTTTTCAAAAGAATTCTGATATACAAACATTGACACAAAATAATAAATGCATGTTAAAAAAATGAAGAGCATGACTCTTGATCTAGTAGACTCTTGATCTAGTAGCTTTATATAGTGCAAAATTTGTTTTCTGAACCAGGGAATTAAAAACCTTGACAACATTGTTAGTTTCAGGTGAAGCACACTTCATGGAGGTTCCTATGACATTTGCCAGGATTCTTGTGAATCTATTGTTGTGGTTTGTTTATGGATCTGAGAGTAGGGTTTGGGAAATACCTGGAGATTTTGGGGACAAACCCTGAGGTGGGTGATGTATCTCAAGAAAGGGGAAATGGGGCGTCCCTGGGCCAAAAGGGCTTTGGAGGCCGCCTAAAGGCCACCCCTCCCCTGCACCTGCACCAGAACGCCCAGGGAACACCCTCGGGAGGATGGCATGAGGCTGTGCTGGCATCCCTGAGTGGCGCTGCTGGATGGCTTCTGCCCCCCTCGCCTGCATCCATACCCCCCTGGGCGGTGTAAGTGGCACGGGCGCTGGCGCAAGGGGCCTAAATGCTGGCACAGCCCCTTCCTGGTCTCCAAAGGACTTTTGTCCTTTAGGCTCAGGAATGGGCTGTATGCCAAGTTATGTGAAGTTTATACAAACTCCATTCATATACTGTCATTTGTCATTTTAAGGTTATATGTTGTATTTTTCTAGCTTGTCATCGACCGTATGAATAAATTTGAAATTGCCCAGATGACTGTGGACTACTTTCTCTTGGTATAACTCCTTTCACTAACTTCAGGATTGTTCTGAATGTTTATGAGGTAAGGGAGAATATTTATGCTGCCCAGAGCTCCTTAGTGGAAGGATGGGACAAAAATAAGTAGCCATATTTGTTGGCAGGTGTTTTTTGAAACTAAAGTCCTACATATATTAAATAAATAAAAATGCTTGAACACTAGTCCTGGCAATGGAGCGGACAATAAAAATATTAGATGCTACAGATTTCAAGGTCATCTCTACATGCCTTTGATCATCACATGTGGGGAACACACCAGGTAAGCTGAGCTGTTGCTTGTTGATGAAAGGAAATCCATTCACAAAATATTATAAGATTACAGAAAACCGCAACACACTTTAATTGCAAAACTAAACTCATTCCAGAAGAGAAACATCCCCTTCCCCCCAATGCATTTAAACCAGGCCGGTACCTGTTAATAAAGTTTTATCATGACGACTCTGTCCGTTTGAAAGCTAAAAGTAGGTAATTGAACAATTATTAGTGTCATGCTGCCAGAGGGCATTATTTGACAAGAGATTTATATGATGGGCAATTAGAGCCACTCAACCTTGAAGGATGGATCATTTTTATCTTCTGATGGGAACAAATTACCTTACAGTTAATCTTAAAAAAAAAAAAACTTTATTTAGATGATTCAGAAAATAAAACCTTAAGATCCTTCAAGAAACTTATTTCGCTGTCCCGCTGTCTTACCAAAATGAGCTTCTTTCTCCAAGGTACCCTTTCAAAGAGGCTGCATTGCCTTTTATTAACTTTACACCAAACAGAAAAAGCAGTTGGATCTATTTCTGTAAGGTATGACTGTTAAGTAGTTGCAACACAGAAGGTGAATTGGTTTGGGGTTGGAGCAAAAAGTGCGTAGTCATAGTTAAATTCCATGCTGGCCATAATTAGGCGAGGAATAGAGAATAAAACTGCTGCTATCATACTGCCCTTGTACAAATCTATGGTGAGGCCACACTTGGAATACTGTGTACAGTTCTGGTCACCACACCTAAAAAAGGATATTACAGAGCTTGAGAAGGGGCAGAAAAGAGCAACCAAAATGATCAGGGAACTAGAGCAATTGCCCTATGAGGAGCGGTTAAAACACTTAGGGCTGTTTAGTTTGGAAAGGAGGTGGTTAAGGGAAGACATGATAGAGGACTATAAAATTATGCATGGTGTGGAGAGAGTGGACAGGGAAAAGCTTTCCTCCCTCTCTCATAATACTAGAATGCAGGGCTATCTGCTGAAGCTGGAGAGTGAAAGATTCAACACAGATGAAAGGAAGTATTTCTTCACACAACACATAGTTAAATTGTGGAACTCCCCGCCCCAGGATGTGGTGATGGCTGTCAACATGGAAGGCTTTAAGAGCGGAGTGGACATGTTCATGGAGGAGAGAACTGTTCATGGCTACTAGTTAAAATGGATACTAGGCATGATGCATACCTATTCTCTCCAGGATCAGATGAGCATGCCTATTACATTAGGTACTTTGGAACACAGGCAGGACAATGCTGCTGCAGTTGTCTTTTGTGGGCTTCCTATAGGCACCTGGTTGGATGTTGTGTGAACAGATGGCTGGACTTGACAGACCTTGGCCTGATCAAGCATGGCCTTTCTTATGTTCTTATGTACAAGCATTTTCAATGAATAAACCCACACAGACAAACATGGTGACTTGTGGTTGACTTCCTTGCAGCTAAGGCCATTTTCCAGACTAAAGAAGAATGCTCAATAATACCCCAGTATTAGGCAACCCCCCTGGGTTGTGTATTGGAAATCTTTTGAACAGGAGGCTTGCACTGCGAGTGATTCTCAGGATGCTGACTTTCTCTACCTTTTAAGGACAATCAAACTGGCTTACAATCTCCTTCCCTTCCTCTCCCCACAACAGGCACCTTGTGAGGTAGGTGGAGCTGAGAGAGTTCGGAGTGAACTGTGACTAGCCCAAGGTCACCCGGCTAGCTTCATGTGTAGGAGTGGGGAAACCAACCCAGTTCACCAGATTAGAGTCCACTGTTCTTAACCGCTATGCCACTCTGGTACTTAATTTGTACCCCGCCATTCTCCCCAATGGGGACCCAAAATAACTTTCACTGTTCTCCTCCCCATTTTATCCTCACAATAACCCTGTGTATGTGACTCGCCCAAGGTCATCCAGCAAGGTTCCATGAATTGAGTGGGGATCTGAACCAAGGTCTCCCAGATGCTAGTCCAACACTCTTAACCACTACACCATACTGTCTTGCAACACAACAGCCCTGACATAGATAAACAGACATTATTTACATATGTTGGGTGGAAATTCTGTCATGGAACAGCATAGCATTGGAAAGGTTTTCACCCCACAACACTGGTGACCGCCAGATACGGGGCCTTCTCTGCTGTGGTGTCGTGCCCTGTGTCCAGCATCTCCTCCCTGTAACAAGTAAAATCCATTAACTTTATGGGAGAGGCTGTGACACAACAACAGAGAACCTGCTCCAAATGCAGATAGCCTCAGCTTCAACTCAGGCATCTCCAGGTCAAGGCTGTCAATAGGGATGCTCTGATCTTTGTCATGGATGAATGCACCAGGTGAACTTTTGCTACTATTGATTCAGTCTTCTGGTGAGCCAATCCCTGGATTAGCTCATTAACGCGGTTAATGTCCTGAACTCCTTGCAAACTTGCTGCCAGCAGGCAGCTCTTGATGCAACACCAGCTGCTGATAACTGACTTGAATTACTGCAAAGGTGCAAATAAAATGAGGAATGGATCATGAAATTCAATCAATCAATCAATCAACATTTATTACAGTTAAAAGATCAGTCGACATCAATTCAACAGCACAATTTGCCTGCAAATATAAAATTAACATACAGAGATTAAAATTCATAACCATATTGTGCTGTAATTAATTATACATAAAAGTTACTAAAACACATGGAATGGCTGCTTTCTTATGGACAGTCTCAGCACAAAATTTAGCAACTTTCAAGGTGGTCTCATTGGAGTGGTCTGCAAGGAGGAGATATATGTTGAATTTTCTAGATCTTCCTGGGAACTTAGACAGTGTAGGGGTGAGATATGTGGAACAGATGTCTTCATAAAATGGACCGTATAATAACACAAATCCCACTGTTTCGACTGCATTCAATTGGCAGGAACACCGACATTGAGAATAGGGGATATGCAAGTATCTCCCTTCCAGTAGCACTGAGGAAACGGGCTAGGGTGAAAGATCTGCAGTATTTGGGGAATGCTAAAGCAAAAAGGTAGTTTGCCGGCACAAAACTTTAGCTATGATTCCCTACTGTTGGATATAAAAGTCAAAGGAACGGGTCAACCACAGTGCCTCAAAATAGAATGTGCTGCAATCCTTTTTCCTGGGAGTAAGCCTCATTGAATGAAAGGGTGCTTTCTTCTGAGCAGACACAGCTTAGGCCTGCACTTGGGCAGCCCATTCCTAAAGGGGGGAGGTGAATGCTCATAGGAGTTGGTGTGACCCCTATGACGGCATCCATGCCACTTGCACCATGCAAACTGGCACGGATGCCGCCATAGGGTGGCTTACGCTTGACCCACCTGGACCATGGAGGCAGCGCGGCTCCCAGATGCCGGTATGGCCTCCCGCTGGCATTTCTCCAGCATATCTCCCTGCTCTGGTGTCCTGGGGGGCATTCTGGGGACATGCCCAGGGGCAGAGCTGCCTTTAGGCAGTTTCGTAACCCCTTTGGGCTTAATATGTGTCATTTTGCAGGCATCGAGATGTGCCTGCAAAATTCATGGCGCAACCCCATGGAACTCTATGGGGAGTTCCACAGGGCTTAAAAAAAACCATTTAAAAATCTTTTTCGGCTTGCTACGCTGGCTCCGTGGCGCAGAGTGGTAAGCTGTAGTACTGCAGTCCAAAGCTCTGCTCATGACCTGAGTTCTATCCCAACGGATGTCGGTTTCAGGTAGCCGGCTCAAGGTTGACTCAGCCTTCCATCCTTCCGAGGTCAGTAAAATGAGTACCTGGCTTCCCCTGGATGGGGAAGGCACTAGCAAACCACCCAGTAAACATAGTCTGGCTAGTAAACGTCAGAATGCAATGTCACCCCATGGGTCAGCAATGACACAGTGCTTGCACAGGGAACTACCTTTACCTTTACGCTGGCAGCTAGCTCCCCCCCACACACACACTCAGGATTGCACAGTTATTCTCCAAGGACTGGAGTGACAACTGGGGTTGCCAGGTCCCTCTTTGCCACTGGCAGGAGGTTTTTGGGGAGGAGCCTGAGAAGGGCAGGGTTTGGGGAGGGGGGGAACTTCAATGCCATATAGTCCAATTGGCAAAGTGGCCATTTTCTCCAGGGGAACTGATCTCATTCAGTGGGAGATCAGGTGTAATAGCAGGAGATCTCCAGCTAGTGCCTGGAGGTTGGCAACCCTAGTGACAACCTTAATACTCTAGATCACTGAAAAGGAGGCTGTGCTGGAAACTGTGGGGCCCTTGGGGATAAAAGCCATGCAGGAGAGTCGCTGCAATGGGGAGGGGGGGTTTCCAGTGAGACTGAGCAGAAAAGCTGATAGAACCCATCCGAATGAACTGCAACAGTCCCAGATCCTGCGTCTGAGCGATCAATACTGCATGATCTTCAGTACTGAAGACTGCAGATCGAACAGAATGCAGAGTTGCTTCTCTCAGTCGCAAGGTGAAGAAGAAAATCTCTCAAGATGACAAGGGCAGCTGCAGAGCCAGGCTGAAATGTGCAGACGTTGAACAAAGATGCAGCGCCCTCAGGGAAAACTGTTGTAGGCTCTAGCTTTCTGAGATCCTCCCCAACAGCCATTTTTGGAATATTCAAAAGACTTTTGGCAGAACTGGATAATCACACGGGGCCCTCAATTGTTCTGGCTCCAGACCTGGTGCCGCTCAGCCATCAATAAATGTAGAGGCATATTTTTAAACCCATGTATTAATTTGTCAACATCTGTTTCTGAATTCACTCACATAGCAGTGTTTCATTCCTTTTGTATGTTTATCCAACAGTTCTTTATGCCCCCCATCTCATATGTTCTATGAGTTGAATCCAACCCATTTTTCCACTGGTGAAGAAGGGAGGAAGGGGTACCCTTTGACAACCAAAAAGACTTTGCTTTTGTTGAGGTTAGAACCTCATGTTTCCTTCTATCCCCTTCCTTACACTATTTCCTCTTTCCCACCTCCTGGCAACCCCCGTAGCCTTACCTTTTCCTGCTGCTTTCTCTCTTTCCCACCCACCGACCAGCCTGCCTATTTTTTATCTGCCCCCCTCACATTCAGCTATATTTATTATTCACTTACTTCATTTACACCCTGCTTTTCTCCACAACGGAGACCCAAAACAGTATTTTTATTTAGTTAGTTAGTTTTCAAATTTCTACCCTGCCCTTCCCTCCCACCCCTGCAGCCGACATGATTTTCCTCTCCTCCTGTACAGTTGATCAAACAACCTATGCAACAAATAAAAAGGAAAATAAGTCTGTCTCTTTTTCTTTCTCTCACACACAAACACACATTATGTAACGTTCTTGGAGAATATTCTTCTTAGCCACCAGTGCAATGCCTTGTGTGAGAGTCCCAACCTAGCTGTGCTAACTTCGCAAAATCACTTGCTCAGACTTGGATACAGAAACAAAGGATTTATTGAAGGCTTCAGATAGTACAAGACAGACACGGATTTGAAGTTGCAAGTGAGCTAGCTTATCGGGGTTACAGAATATATCTACTACAGGGCACTGGGGTTCACACTTCTGTTGTGGGAAGTTACAAGATAGATTGGTGTAATACAAAACATCAAACGGGTCCCAGAGAGACTGTTAGGACTATCAGATCCCCAAGGCCATATTCGGCCCGAGGGAGTGCATGCAGGAAGCGCAGCAGGGGAGGGCAAGAGCGGCACCTGGGAAAGGCAGACGAGGCGCCGGGGCCCAGGAAGGCATGGGGAGGTGCGAACTGCTTTTACGAGTTCAAAGGGACTGAGATAGAAGATGCTAAGAAAGGGGAAGGGGAGTCAGAGACACATGGCCCTCACACCTTGGTTGTGAGAAGAACGCTCTATCTTCTCCCCTATGCCTGATATTTTAGGGCTCTGGCTGTTTCCAATGATTCAGATATAAAAGGGAGGAAACAGGGAATAATGAGATGGAGTCTTCAGAACAGAAGATAGAACCCAAGTAGCTCAGTAAAGAGACACTCTCATTTCATTTGGGATGTTTGCGGAGATTTTGCAGATTCTCCTGTTTTGTTTTGTTTTTGTTTTGATCAGCAAAGACATCTAAAACTGCATTTAGCTTGTCTCCCCAGATGTCCAACTCATCATTGTTGCTTCTGTCATTCCCGGCCCATGACTCTGATGTTATTTCAAATGGTGGCCAAAGCTTTATCTAATTTTCATCCCATAATAGCTCTGACACAAAAGCACTCAGAGGGAAAGCAGCAGCAAGCATCCACCTACCACCCTCCATCTACACACATTGCCAAAAGGTAAGCATGGTGCCTTTCCTTGGAAGTCATGAAAAGGAAGGTAAAACCTGGGAACCTTGCAATCTGGCAACTTCACATCAAAGTAAACAGGTGGAGAGAAGAAGGAGATATAGGCAGTTACATCTGTTTGCAAAGCGCCATCAAGCCATAGCCAACATATGGTGAATCCTCATGGGGTTTTCAAGGCAAGAGATTAGGTCTGCCATTGCCTGCCTCTGTATAGCAACCCTGGACTTCCTTTGGTGGTCTCCTATCCAACTACTAACAGGGCTGACTTTGCTTATCTTCTGAGATCTGACGAGATAGAGCCAGCCTGGGCCATCCACATAGGGCAGTTACCTCTACACCAAGAACTCTCAGAAGACAGGAGACATGCCACAAGACAGGAAGAGGGCAAATGTTATCCCAATTTTCTTAAAGGGGAGGAAGGATGACTCAGGAAACTACAGGACAGTCAGTTTGACCTCTATCCCAGGGAAGATACTGGAGCAGATTTTAAAGATATCAATTTGCAAGTATCTGAAGGACAACTTGGTCATCCAGGGAAGTCAGCACGGATTTGTCCCCAACAGGTCCTGCCAGACCAACCTCGTTTCCTTCTTTGATCAAGTGACAAGCTTACTGGATCGAGGGAATGCTGTCAGTGTTGTTTACCTGGATTTCAGTAAAGCTTTTGACAGTATTCCCCATGATGTTCTGATGGGTAAACTAGAGGACTGTGGACTGGACTCTAGGATAGTTAGGTGGATAGAGAACTGGCTGGAGAATCACACTCAAAGAGTAATTGTCAATGGATTTCATCTGAATGGTGAGAGGTATCCAGTGGGGTGCCACAGGGCTTGGCTCTGGGCCTGGTACTTTTCAATATTTTTTTATAAATGATCTGGATGAGGGTGTGGAGGAATTAGTAATTAAATTTTCAGATGACAACAAATTGGGTGGAGGAGCAAACACCCCAGAATATACAGATAGAATTCAACGAGATCTGAACACTGGAAAAGTGGGCAGATGTGAACAAGATGCAATTCAACAAGGATAAGTGTCAAGTTCTACAACTGAATAACGAAAATGAGAACGTGCAAACTGGATGGGGGACACTGGGTAGCAGCATGTGTGAACAGGATCTTGGGGTATGGATGGACTGTAAGTTAAATATGAGCAGCCAGTGTGATGCAGCAACAAAAAAGGTAATGCGATCTTGGGGTGCATCAACAGAGGCATAACATCCAAATCACAAGATGTCATAGTTCCGCTGTGCACTACATTGGTCAGGCTGCACCTGGAGTATTGTGGGCAGTTCTGGAGGCCTCATTTCAGAAAAGGATGTGAACAGAATGGAGCAGGTGCAGAAGAAAGTGACGAGGATGATCAGGGGCCTGGAGACCAAGCCCTACAAGGAAAGGCTGAGGGACTTGGGAATGTTTAGTCTGGAGAAGAGGAGGTTGAGTGGGGACATGATTGCTCTATGTAAGTATTTGAAGGGCTGTCACTTAGAGGAGGCCAGGGAGCTGTTCCTGTTGGCAGCAGAGGATAGGACTTGCAATAACGGGTTTAAATTATGGGCAGAGAGGTGCAGGCTGAATATGAGGGGGAAATTTACAGTAACTTCCTAGGGAGGTGGTGAGCTCCTCCTCACTGGCAGTCTTTAAGCAAAGGCTGGGTGAACACTTATCAGGGATGCTCTAGGCCTAGGGTTGCCAGGTCCCTCTTCGCAACCGGCGGGAGATTTTGGGGGCGGAGCCTGAAGAGGGTGGGGTTTGGGGAGGGGAGGGACTTCAATGACATAGAGTTCAATTGCCAAAGTGGCCGTTTTTCTCCTGGTAGTGATCTGATGTCTGTTGGCTAGAGATCAGTTGAATTAGCAGATCTCCTGCTACTACCTGGCAGTTGGCAACGCTATCTAGGCCAGGGGTGTCAAACATAAGGCCTGGGGGCTGGATCCAGCCCCGTGAGAGCTTTTATCCAGACCGGGCGCCAGCCGAGGCAGCAACCCCCCACACTCTCAATCTGGTCTGGCCAGGCATGGACCGCCTGACCAAGTGGCCCCTGCTCTAGGCTGATCCTGCACTGAGCAGGGGGTTGGACTAGATGGCCTGTATAGAACCTCTCCAACTCTATGATTCTATTATTCTAAAATGAATAATTTGGAATGGATGAATATTGAAACCATATTCTGTAGAAATTTGACTTTGGAATCCAGAACACAAAGGAGCATGCTGTAGCTCAGTGGAGCCTCACATTTGTTTGTTAAGGAAGTAGCAGGCAGAAGACCAGAAATAAAGGAAGCTGGGATTAATATGCAAATAAAGGCATTAAATGACTGCAGTGTTAATTACAGTGCCACAATTATGGCTTTTCAACCACAGTACAATCATGCACCAAAAGATAAATTGCAAGCAGTGAAAAGACAATAAAGGATCGATTTGGCATGCCGATCAACATTTTATTGGCCAAATACAAGAAGATAAGAATGAAAATGAGACTGTTAATAGAGTTGCTCTTGAAAAAGAAGAAAGAAAGCCCAAACACTGTTGTGAACTGTAAAAGTTTGAAAGATGCAATGTGTTTTTGAAAATGATTTTCTGACTTCATTGTAAGAGCCAGCTTGGTGTAGTGGGTAGAGGGGTGGACTAGGATCTGGGAGGCTCAGGTTTGAGTCCCCACTCACGCCATGGAAGCTTGCTGAGTGACCTTGGGCCACTCACCTGCTCTCAGCCTAAACTACCTCACAGGGTTGTTGTGAGGATGAAATTGAGGGGAGGAGGAGGATGTAAGCCACACTGGGTCCCCAATTGGGGGCGGGGAGGCAGTCGGTATAAATGATGTAAATAAAAACAAATAACATAGTAAAATGATTGTGCAGAACAGTTCCCTTCATCCACCGAAACCATGTCCCTTACAATCAGATGACACCACACCATCATGCAACAGTAACAGTAAAGGAATCCCACGTTGGAGAAAAGGGAGATCGCCTCCCATGAAACAAACTTGCGGAAAACTAATCTCCTGCACTGAACTTTAGAACGGACATGTTCACAGGGCATCACCAGACTTTGTTGATGGTGCATAAAGGGTATACTGGGAGAGAGGTATCAGGTAAAGAGGACAAGCAGAAGAGCTCATCTAATGTTTCAGTGTGAGATGGTAATTAGGATTTCCAAGTCATCTCCCCCGCCCCATATACATGCAGTTCCTTGCAAACCATCAGATGATACTGTTATGAAGTGTGGTAATAAGGCCCAGGTTCTAATCTTCACCCAGCTACCAAACTTATTTGGTACCATGAGAAAGTGAGGGGCAGTGTGGTGTAGTGGTTAGAATACTGTATTAAGACTGAGGAACCAGGGTTCAAATCCCCCACTATACCCAGGATTGTGCCTTTACATGGTGACTTCAGCCATTCATTCTCTCTTTCAGCCTAATCTACAGGATAGTTGTGAAGACAAAATAGTAGGGAGGAAACCATATATGCTGTCCCAAGTTCTGTCTGATGAAGGGAGCTTTGACTCTTGAAAGCTTATATCGTGAAACTCTTGTTGGGCTATAGGGTGCTACTGGACTCAAGCGAAGCTCTTCTATTGCGGACCAACATAGCTACCCTCTGAAATTAAAAATCTAAGAAGACTAACTGGAAGAATGTCTCCAAACTGCCTTGGGAAGCAGGTGCCAGTAAAAGGCCAGTGCTATTTTGGACAATTTGTGCTCATGAAGTTCTGAATAAATTATATCATTCATCATTCAAGAGAAGCAGACCAAATTCTAAATTAGTTTTCTGTTTTACTGTCAGATGAGACTGACCTTTATATTAAATTTCTGGTGCAGATTTTCCCCCACCCCATTAATATTAAACTGGGGAGGAAGAGAAGTGAGCATAGAAAAGAGAGGTGCACCTTAAGTCAGCTCTAATACATTCCCACCTTAAGTCTTCCTTACGACCTTGATTATTTTTTATGTTCCAATTATTTATTTAACCCACATCGGAGAAAGGATATCCAACTCAGGACCATTAACCGGCCTACCAATTTCAAAACTGACTGAAACGTAAATTACTTTAAGCATGACAGAACTTTGATACGCAGGGAAGGCGGCCTCATTCATTTCTTGTCATTAACTCACATAATTGCATGCCTTTTTATCTGCCAATTATTTAATGTATTTCCCTCTTGAAAAGGAGCAACTTTTTCTAGCTGTTGCAAAGCATGGGAAGAAAAATAAGATACAGGGTTATCTTTTGACTCTCGTGACCTGTAACAAAAAGAGTGTTTCCATTGTGTTTATTTTTTATAGTCACTGATATATATTTAACAGTTTCAGTTCTCTCTTTTCATTTGGGGCTTTGTAGATTTGTTCATGTTGCATACACAGTTTATGGTGTACATATGCAATGCATATGGTATTTTATACATCCAATGCTTATCATTTATATGTATTATTCTGACTGATGCCCAGTGGCAGATCTACAATGAAACTGATGAAGCTTAAGCTTCAGGGCCCCTAATCCCAGAGGGGCCCTGTAACAACATTTTTTTAACAAGTGAATTTTTCAACAAAAATCAATGGAGTTTTCAAAAAGTGTTTGTTGTTAAAATAAGGCTATTTTAGTGATAGAATCATAAGTCAATAGATTGAAGTACTTAATATTGACCATAGAATATGCTCTAATACCCATTTCATATGGCCTCATAATGTCCCTGTAATGGGTCAAATTTCAAAATTTTCATGGGGGCTTGCAGCGCCTGAACCCCCAAGCTGTATGGGCTCTCTGAGTTCACCATAATCTATTCATAGCCTACATTTTGGCAGCTGGATCCTTGAATCCTTAGTTGGTGCATAGCTTAACAGTTCTATAGCTCAGCCCTTAGGCTAGAGCCAATTGGAACCATAAAAAGACCTCTGAATTCTCAATTCAGGCTTCACTCGTTTCACTTGTGCATTTTAACATCAAAAATCAGATTTTCACTTCTTTATTCTAATGAGCCCCTCTGATGACCTTCTATATTTCTATTGGAGAATGAACCAATACATCTGCCATAGAACAGCCCCACTGAAGAAGATAACAGCGATTACCCAGACCTCATTGCTGGTGGGAAGGGGTTCACAGTATGGCCCATTTTCAAGGACTCCACCCCACCACCCTGTTCTCCGCCATTTGGGCCTCAAAATCCTTGCAAGGGCAGCAAGGCCCTTTGGACCTTGTTGGATGTTGCCCTATTGTTGCTGGTTGCAAAGGGGCCCCCATAACAGCTCAAGCTTCAGGGTCCCAAAAATGTAGGCTCGCCACTGCTGATGCCAAACATTAGGGGTGTGCATTAAAAATCGCCATGAGTCGGAAGCGACTTGGCAGCACTTAACACACAACACATTACAAATCAGTATTATTTGGATTCTGGTATATTGGAGCAAAAAAAAAAATGTTGGTGTTTCCAATATCTCCAAATTCCCGATATCTCCAAATTCTGATATTGGTATGGTATTTAGATTAGGGTTTTATTTGGGAATCTAAATTCATTTGGCTCCATTTTTACCCTTTGAGGAAGTAATCTGGGACTCTGGGGGGCTTTGTAAAGCTAGAGACACACAATTTGTCCGCAGAAGAACCCCAATTTTCAAGAAGATTGGGTCATGGGGTCGAATTCTATAGGCACCCAAATTAGGTGCCCCCATTCATCCTCCATTGTTTCCAAAGGGCGGTAAAAGCCTTTTTCCCCTCCAGGGCAAAAGCGAAGAGGCATACCTGTAGCAGCCAATGGTTAATGCCTCCCATGCCAAGAACCAACACAAGCCCAACAGAACCAAATCAGAACTGAGGAATCCCAGAAGAACCACAAGCCAATGTGGCAAGCCCAACAAAACCAATGTCAAACCAGAGAATCCCAGAAGAACAAAATCAAGCATGGGGGGGGGGGGAGACTTTTGCAAGGCCAATAGAACCAATGTGTAACAGAGAAGCCCAGTAGAACCCAGGGCTAATGTGGCAGTGTAAGCCCCACAGAAACAATGTCAAACCAGAGAATCCCAGCAGGTTTTTTTTTTTTTTTTAAAGAACCAAGGGCAATCCACAGAAGGCCATCAGAACAATCTTAAGCACCGGGGGGGGGGACTTTGGCTCAACTAAAACCAACAAGACCACAACACAGTAACACAACCACAAAGAACACAGCAGCAATGCTAAACTTCCAAAGAATACCTCCCCCAAACCAATCCTCTAAAGGGAAAAATAGGCAACAATAAACAGACTACACATCCCTATACAACTCAAAAGCAGAACAGAAGTCTTTCAACAAATAAAACCAACAGAAAGTAAAGGAAAGGGGGGAGGGGAAAAACAACCAGAGAAAGCAAGCTAAGCAACAAAGCACGCCCCCACACACCCAAAAAAAGAAGAAGAGGGAAAACCCACAAAAGGATAGGAATGGTAAGGGGGGGGGGAGGTACCCAAAGTAAAATAGCTTTTTTTAAAAAAAAAACCAAGCAGAGCCTACATACATACAGATATCTCACCAAAGACTCACACAATATGAAAATTCATTGGCAGCATGATGAGAATAGTAATATAAATTTTGTTCTTTCAATATCCAACAATATGAAAGAGCAAACTTATTGGCAGAGTGAGAAAGAGAGAGAATCACTGCAGAAGAGAAATACTTCTCTGACTATTTGCAGATGGAGATCAGATTCTTACATCTGTCTGAACCATAGCAGTTCATTTGTTCTGTCACGTTGTACGTATGCAATGCATTCTGTCCTTCTCAGTGCCTCTCATACAATTTGCAATGCAGGCAGCAGAGAAACAACAGGAAACCCAAGGAGGGGCCCAAGGATGACGTTTCTGTTTGTGAAGAAGCTAACTGTCAATGCCAAGGAAGCTGCTCGCCTCCTGAAACAAACGGGGATGTATGAGTACCTTCTAGGGGTGAGTAGCTGTCTCCTGCTCGGTTCAATTACTATGCCAGAATTTCACTCTAAGCTGCATTTCACTTCTACTCAATTCTGACTTAACTAGAACATTTCAAAATTAATTCCAGAATCTGAGCACACCGTTTCACAGCTTGCAGACCCTTCCATTCATTTGCATCCTGCCCTCTCCATTACCAAATGTGCATGGGTCACATTGATAAAATACAGCAAGAAAGCTCTCTTGAAGCGACTGTACATATGGCTGCTTCAAGATATTTTTGTTTGGCATTAGTGATGTGTCTCTGTGCATTGGCAAAATGTCACAGAAAAAGAATCTTGCTGTACCCATCCATAGGATCATATCACGACGGTAGCCCTGCCATGTTTTTATCAACGGTACACAGATGCACATCAGTAATGAAGAGAGGGATAAGAAATGGCAAAAAAAAAAAAAAAAAAACCTGAAGGAATTGTAAATTTCTAACAGTGCACATGTACAGTTCTCTGTACAACATTCAGAAATGAAAACAGAACAGTGGAGGATTCTTAATGCATCAGTAGAAAAGAGCAGCACCTTAAAAGCTAACTATCTTTCACATCTGTCCATTTTCAAACCATGCAAACGGCTATGCTTGAAGGACGCTATACCCAATGACCAGTTGCTCAGCATCTATGGATCTGTGGAGATTCAGTTCCAGAAGATCTGAACACATGAATCAGATTATACTGAATCAGACCCTTGGTCCATCAAAGTCAGTATTGTCCACTCAGACTGGCTTTGGTCTCCAGGGTCTCAGGCAGAGAGGTCTTTCACATCACCCCTTTAACTGGAGATGCCGGGATTGAACCTGGGACCTTCTACATGCCAAGCAGATGCTCTACCACTGAGCTATGGCCCCTCCCCTCTGTGCCATTATATGCTGGATTGCCCGTTATATCTTGCTCCAAGGGGAAAAAAATGTGAGACAATTTTGGCCAATTTAGGACAACTTACAGTTATGGAGAAAGTTTTATTTCTCCTTGCAGATGTGTACCCAGCTGTCTCTTTTGCAGATACAGAGCCAGTGTGGTGTAGTGGTTCTGAGTGGTGGTTTGGAGCGGTGGGCTCTGATCTAGAGAACCGGGTTTGATTCCCCACTCCTCCACATGAGCAGTGGAGGCTAATCTGGTGAACCGGATTTGTTTCGCCACTCCTATTCATGAAGCCAGCTGGGTCACCTTGGGCTAGTCACAGCTCTCTCATCCCCACCTACCTGACAGGGTGTCTGTTGTGGGGAGGGGAAGGGAAGGTGATTGTAAGCCGGTTTAATTCTTCCTTAAGTGGTAGAGAAAGTCAGCATACAAAAACCAACTCTTCTTCTTCCCCTCTTTGTTTTAGCAGTAAAAAAATATGCGCCAGGTTGGACCAATCCTTTAATTCTGAAAAGAATTGAGTTAACCAATCAGCTGATGCGAAGAGGCCTTTCCTAATTACAACTGTGAATTCTATCTGGCAGTCTCTTATTGCCCGGGACCAAAACCATATTGGGCCTGAGATCTTACTTTTTGGGTTTCCCTCATCTTACAGAGTCGATTTTTGGTTTGAACAGTTTTGTTGTTTAATTCATGTTAGATAAGCTCAAGATAACTCTGAAGGTTAACTATTTAACAATGCTTTATGTGCTGTATTTTGATAAGATCTGGAGGGTTAGAGAAACATACCCATGAAGCTTTTAATTTGTTACTAAAATATAACTTTCATTAACAATTGTCATCCGGTTTTGTGGTGTTTTATTTTTTGTTTGTTTTTTTTGTAACGGCCATTGGTGTCTATAATGAGGAGGAGATGGGCACATGAAGCAGCCTTCTACTGAATCAGAACCCTGGTCCATCAAAGTCAGTATTGTCTACTCAGACCGGCAGCAGCTCTCCAGGGTCTCAGGCTGAGGTCTTTCACATCACCTACTTGCCTAGTCCTTTAACTAGAGATGCCAGGGATTGAACCTGGGGCCTTCTGCGTGCCTGATCTAAAGACTAACAAAATTTCTGGTAGGGTTACAAGTTTTTGTGAGTCACATCTCACTTCATGAGAGGGAGGGCATCTTGGCCATCTTCTGTGCATGGAGTAGGGGTCACTGGGGGGTGGGGTAGTTGTGAATTTCCTGCATTGTGCAGGGGGTTGGACGAGATGACCCTGGTGGTCCCTTCCAACTCTATGATTCTATGATTCTTAATGCTTCAGTTCCCCTTGGGGAGCAAGGCTGAGTAATTCAGGGCTCAAACAATCCAGGAAGAAATTCAAATGAAGAGAATTTCATAAGTGCTCATATTAACTTCATGAGTAAATGTTTTGGGCTAAATTTGACTGCTAGGAAATGTACTTCGATGGCAGGGCTGTGTGTTAAAGGACATGGAAATCTTCTCAATTTCAGAGAGATATTGAAGGAAGAATGGCAGGCATATCAACTTCTCTGGTTGACGCTTTTTTTGGGGAACAAGACCCAGGATACAAAATACACACAGTATACTGGTTGTTAATAGTTTCATTCTGCACATGTGACACTGAAGCAGAAACCGGGAAAGGATCAAGACCTCATTTTTATGAGTTTATTGGAGAAAATCAGCCATTTAAATGTGCATCCACACAACTGACGTGCCGTGTGTATGTTTTATTCTTGGGTATCCATATCGAAGTGCAAAAGGTAAAGGAAGAATCAGACAGCAGTTTTATGAAACCTAAAAGAGTTTTATGGACTCCGTCTCCCAGAGATGACCTTGTCTGCTTCAGCCAAAGACCCATAAAGCTCTCCATAAAACATTATTTCTTTTTGGAATGCAGAACACTAAATATGCCTCATTTCACCATGATCATTTATGGCGGCTTTGGGCACTACTCACAAGTAAGGAAGGAGGGGAGAGATGAGCCAAGAAAGCAATCCTCAGCAGGTCAATGCAGAATCCTCCTCAGGTTTGTTTTATTTATTTGTTTGAAACATTTATTAGCTGCCTCTCTTCCTTGTGGAGCAGAAGGTGTCTTACAACATAGATAAAACACATAAAACAACAAAAAAAGCTGCATTTTAAAATCACAAATCAAGAGGGACCGTGCCTCAGTGGTAGAGCATCTGCTTGGCATGCAGAAGTTCCCAGTTAAAGTTCCCATCTCCAGTTAAAGGGACTAGGCAAGTAGGTGATGTGAAAGACCTCTACCTGAGGCCCTGCACAGCCACTGCCAGACTGAGTAGACAATACTGATTTTGATGGCCCAAGGGTCTGCTTCAATATAAGGCAGCCTCTCATGTATTCAAGACTGCTAATAAACTAAACCAAATGCAGTCCTCAATAAAACCAGTTGCCTCCTAAAGGGCGCAAGTGAGGGGGCCAGACGCACCTCCCTGAGGAGGTCATCCCATAATCATGGGGCTTCCACCAAAAAGGTCCCCTCATATGTACCCACCGGACAATTATCTTTGATTGATGAGACAGTCAGGAGAGCATCTCTCTCTGATCTTAACTGATGAATGGGGCTTACTCACAAGGAAAGAATTCTTAGGCCCTGCACTGCAAGATACCAAGCTTGGCTGATTAGTCAGATGAGAGTCTCTCATTGGAAACCTTCAGCATTGTAAAACTGATCATTAGCAGGAACTGCTGATCACCACAAGCAATCCAGGTAGGAGGGGAGTTCCACCCCGACTGGTAACCACTGATTGGTTGCCTCAGGAGGTGCCTCAGCACTGCAATGCAGTTGCTTACTGGCCAGCCACTCTCACATGCTGCCTGCATCAGGAACAGCTTGCCTATCAACAGTCATGCACAAATCAGGAATTTTATATTATTATCTAAACAATGCCAAATAGACATTTTTCACCCTCTAAGTAATTTTGATTATACAATATCTAGGCCAGACTTGTAGCTCAGGTATGTGTGTGAGTGTGTTAAGTGCCGTCAAGTCGCTTCCGACTCATGGCGACCCTATGAATGAAAGTCCTCCAAAATGTCCTATCTTTGACAGCCTTGTTCAGATCTTGCAAATTGAAGGCTGTGGCTTCCTTTATTGAGCTTCCAATAAAGGAAGCTCAGGTATATGCCCCCTTAAAAACTGACAAAAGTACTAATATGTAGGAGGACAAATAGGAAAATGATCTATTGGACAGAGATATCTTTTGACACATGGATTATTTGCACACACGTGCACATTATATAGATTCTCATTACATATTGGTGTTAGGGAAAGTGTTGATAAAAATCATATACTCTGGAAAGAATTACTAGAATGTGACCAACAGCTTCAAAATTCTGCTGGGGGTATAAGAAACAGACTGGGACATTCCTTCAGATTTGGTGGAAGCGCCCTTTAGTTTAGATTTTTCAGCATACAGTTTTATTAAACTATAGAGGAAACTGTAAATAGCAAAACCTCATATGATCCTGAGGTTGCTGTATTGGAATACTTTAGGAAAGGGGGGAGTCCAAAAGTCTTATTATGAACTGCATAGCTGCAAGACTATCAATAGTACAACACTGGAAACAGGATAACGGTAACTACCTAGCAAAGATATCTGGCTACATAAAGCATGGCTTATTACATATATGGGTAAAATGAAAGGATACAGACAAATGTGGAAAGGCAAGAAATTTGTTCCAGATAATTTTATTTTTTAAAAATGGCATTTATTTATCATGTATTAGAACAGGATTGAACTAGAAGAACAAGTGAAAAAAGAAATTTTGCACTGCATATAATATTGGATACACAGGATTTAGAGAATGTAAATAGGTGCTGCTTTAAAATGAGTATTCAATAATTAATTACTGTTATGTTTTTGTACATATGAATTGTGTAATGCTTTTGTATAATTGTATAATATTTTGGTAAATAAGAATTATTTTAAAAGTTTTAAAAGGTGGTTATATATTTTGGAATAAGCCTTTGTGGGTCAAAGCGCACCTTGTCAAACCCAGTGTGTTTGAACCTAGGAAAGAGATAATGTAATGTGTGTCAGTGTTAACAGAGTAGTGTAATGGTTAGAATGTCATATGAGAAGTGAAGAGATTTGAGTTCTAACCCCCATTCTGTCATGAGGTTCACTGGGTGATGTGGGACTGTCGCTGTCTCTCAGCCTAACTCACAGAGTTGATGAAATTATAATGGGTTGGGTGTAGGGTTGCCAACCTCCAGGTAATCAGTACAGACAACTGCTACTACTAGTTGGTGATAACAATGATATATTCAATGTAACAATCTGCTACAGTTATAACAATGTGTTACAAAGTCAATAGAGTCAAAAATGTACTATTGAAAGTACAGTCACAATCACTCCGATGTTGAAGCCTTCAATTGCAGTGTGGTAAACAGGGAGACAATCGTTTCAATTCTTGCAGTTCTTCCTCAGTCCCGTTTCTGTACTACATATGGACAATAATACAAAATAATACTTCATATACTCCTTAACAATTATATCTAAAATACATGTTAATAAAATTTTACTTACATTTGTTCGTTTAGAATTGATTTTAGCTTTCCATAGACTCATTTCTCTTATACTTCGCTTAAATACTCCTTTCATAGGATACAAAAAGCAACCACTTTTCTTAACAATCAAAATTCCAAAGCTTGGATATCCAATTCATAAAGTTGCTTAGACAGGTTCACAATATAACGTTCCCACAAGGGATGCAAGCTGTAGTGAATCAACTCCACAGCAAAGCAGCTTAAATGATAGTCAATGTTTTTAAAGGAACGACAGGTTCTTATAGGGACACTGTTCTTTATATGAAGCATGTTAAATCATTCTCCAAATTTAAGCCATTGGGCCCTAGAGAATTTTGAACCCATATTTTTAATTCTCTAGAGCCCAATGGCTTAAATTTGGAGAATGCCATTAGAGCCCTACTAAAAGAATGCATGAAACTGCCTTATACAGACTTATACCCTTGGTCCACCAGGGTCATTACTGTCTACTTTGATTGGCAACATATCTCCACGGTCTTAGGTTGAAATCTTTTGCGGAAGCTACTATCAGGAGATACAAGGGATTTGCCATGGGACATCCTGCATGCAAAGCAGATGCTCTACCACTGGGCCTTAGCCCCACTCATCTTTGCTTCTGATGCAACCTGAGAGGGACATTGGAAACACCGCCCCTCTCAAGAAAGTCCAGGGTTGCTACATAGAGGCAAGCAATGGCAAACCATCTCTGTTCATCTCTTGCCTGGAAAACCCTACAGGGTTGCCATATGTCGGCTGTGACTTGACAGCACTTTCTACCACCAAATAGTAAAGCCAATTTGTCCAAGGGAAAGACAAGCGCCCACAGATTAATGTGCCCAGGCCTAAAGCCTTCAAAAAGAGAAACAGGGTAGTATGGAAATCTACGGCACTCTTCGATGAAGAAGGTCGCTGCCTAGAAATGGATTTCTCCCGTTATATTGTCTGTATTTTTTAAGCAAGTCAGGGCATAAAATTATTCATCAAGTTCCCTCAGAGCCAAATAATTGTTTGAATTGACATTAAACTTGGCCTTCAGCTAAGCAAAATGAATTTCATAACAAATCTTACACCCATTGATTCCCCCCACCCCACCTGTCAAGGTACAGATTTTTTTTTAAATAGCTGTCCAAGACTGTAGGCATTGACTCCAGATTAGAGACTCAACGAAGCATCAAAATGTTCATAGCACCGTGAGCCATTTTCCTCCTCACTTTTGATTCTCAGTCAGTTATTACCTTTGACAAAGAATTACAGAGGAATATTCCTCCAGGTATTTGAGAGTAAAGGTGGTGTTCATTATTAATGGAAATGTGTGTGTGTGTGTGTGTGTGTGTGTGTGTGTGTGTGTTTTTCCCCTTGCTAGTTGTTTTTAAAGATAGGACATTTTGGAGGACTTTCATTCATAGGGTCGCCATGAGTCGGAAGTGACTTGACGGCACTTCACACACACACACACAGTTGTGTTTAGCTTGGCAGGACTTGTTGGTTCAGAAAGTACCATTTGAAAGGGGGAAGGGAGGAAACAAACAAGGGTCAACAGTGGGATTTTATGCTGTGTTTTCTCGGCAATTTTAAAAGATCAGGCAGCTTTATTCTATAATTCATTATTCATTTGAACCTTTTGCGCATCGGCCTCTGTTGAACTCCTCTAGAATTCACAGCAGCCAAGGAATGGGGGGAAAGAAACCAATCTTCACAGAGCTCAAGCCAGGGAGCTGGCGAGAGGGAAGCCAGCTAAGTGCTCGGCTGCTGAAGTCAACACACCACGTTTTCAAGACCCCTTCCCTCTCTTCAGTTCTCTCGCACATCATTACTTTAGGACAATTTGCAGTGTACAAAGAAAACTCTTCCCTCGCAACCACACTTGCAGGCTAATACGCTCTGCGTATCGTGATTAGATTTTATGTTTATTTGTCATATAGTTTTGCTGCTGCAAGAATTGTAATAGCTAAAGTTTGGAAGCAAGTGAATAAACCTTCAATTTGCGACTGGAGAGAGAAATTATGGATGTATATGAGGATGGCCAAACTAACTGAATTCCTACATGGAAAAGATATGGAAGAATATAAAAAAACTTGGGCAAAGGCTGCCATATATTGGGATAAACTGGCAAAAATGGATTTTACTACTTTAATTAGTGAGTTATAGAAACTAGTTTTAATATTTTCATAATTTACTACTAATAGATATTTTTAAAAATGTTAAGACGCTTCTTCGGAAGTTGGGTGATGGGTCACTTTTTTAAGGTGGGCGGTGGGTCGAAGGGGTATCTTTTTGGTTTTCATAATTATGTAACTACGAATGTATGAATAAGTATATATAGATACTCTTTTGTATTTTTATGTTGAATTTCTTTTTATTGTATTTGTTTGTTTTTGTTTTGTGTTATGTTATAAAAATTAATTAAAAAAAGTATATTAAAAAAAAGATTTTATGTTTATCCTCCTCTCTGCCTGTCCTCCCGCTGTGAGGATTGGTCCTCACACTCTCTGAATACATTGATTACTTTTGTGATTGGCTCTTCCTTTATCTGTGTAGGGAAATGTAATCTTAATTAAGGGGCTGGAAGAGGGGAGGAGCAACTAAACAGGAAACAGGAAGTTACAAGGAGACTTGAGAAAAGGGAGAGCAAGCAGGCATTAGGGAGGAACTGTTGCCTTTCCTTTTTATCATAGAAGTTCAATAAACCCCTTGTTATACAAATACCCGGTCCCTGGCGTTAATAAGACATGGTTGTCAGAGATCTGAACCTTCGGTCCCTGCTACGGAGCTGCAGGCAGTCAGGGCCCGCAATGGCAAAGTTTTCCCCACCAGAAGCCTTTGACTTTAGTAGGCCTGCCGGATGGCCTGGCTGGAAACAACGCTTCTCTCGCTACAGGATTGCGACAAAACTGAATGCAGGAGCAGGAGAAATCCAGGCATGCTCCCTAATCTATGCAATGGGCCCACAGGCAGAGCAGATCTTTACCTCCTTTGTTTTCGCTTCTGATGGAGACAAGGATGACTGTAATCTTGTCCTGGGGAAATCTGATGGCTATTTTGTGCCCAAACGTGTTGAGGATTAGATAGCGCGCTTCGTTACATGTCAGACAGACAAGGGTTAATATTGATTGTGTCGATGCTGACCAGTTCAAGAAGGTGATGTAATCTCCAATGTGTCAATTAGCTATTGGTCAGAGTGGATCAGTAGTAAACATGTTTGGGGCCACATAGCCACAACTTTTCTGGCACGTATAGGAAACTAGAGATGTAGCAAGGATTTATTGTTTCAACCTCCAGTTTACCCTACCCAATTTTATACTGAGTAAAGTTTGTTTTTGCTAAGACAAAGGACTTTGTCTATTCATTGTGTGTTTGTGCTTTCTTTGACTTTCACCAGCCACAATCATACGATCCATGTGTGTGTTAAGTGCAGTCAAGTCGCTTCCAACTCATGGCGACCCTATGAATGAAAGTCCTCCAAAATATCCTATCTTTGACAGCCTTGCTCAGATCTTGCAAATTGAAGGCTGTGGCTTCCTTTATTGAGTCAACCCATCTCTTGTTGGGTCTTCCTCTTTTCCTGCTGCCTTCAACTTTTCCTAGCATGACTGTCTTTTCCAGTGACTCTTGTCTTCTCATGACTTGACCAAAATACGATAGCCTCAGTTTAGTCATTTTAGCTTCTAGAGTAAGTTCAGGCTTGATTTGATCTATAACCCACTGATTTGTTTTTTTGGCAGTCCACGGAATCCGTAACACTCTTCGCCAACACCACATTTCAAAGGAATCAAAGGAATCTATTTTCTTCCTATCAGCTTTCTTCACTGTCCAGCTTTCACACCCATACATAGTAATAGGGAATACGATGGCATGAATTAATCTAGTCTTGGTCTCCAGTGACACATCCTTACACTTCAAAATACGATCCATAACCTCTGATATAAGAATTATTCCCAATAAAATGGAACCTCATTCACGAGGGGGCCGGCTTTCATCAGAGAAAACAGAAGCCAGGGGAGTCTGCTGAGGCCTACATAAGATAGCTGCATGAGAAAGCAGAAGCCTGTGATTTTGGTGGCTGCAAAAGTGAAACCATTCGAGATCAACTAGTAGTAAGCATTTTAGACAAAGGCCTATCCCAGCAACTACAGCTGAAAAGTGACCTCACCTTAGAAGGGGCAACACAAATGATCAGGAATTCAGAACTGATCAAGGGACAAGGAGCATTTGCAGGGCTTCAGGAAATATCTCATAAAACACGGTTTCCCAAATACTCTAGTCAGATGGAAACGGGCTTACAACCTTCCCAGAAATACCCCACTAAGACACAGAAGCAATCTTCCTGTCCTCCAAAACAAGCCCCTAAGTGCACGCTGCAGAACAGGGCATGCTCAGAGAGCTGTGTGTCCAGCAAAGACTGCTGAGTGCCACAAATGTAAAAGGATAGGACATTTTGATATTGTATGTCATACTCGAGGGGTGAGAGAAGTCACAAAACAAGACAGCACCCCAAATCAGTTTTTTTGGGGGGTACCAGTCCACTGCTTCACATCCACTACTGACCCATGGGTGATATCATTACAAATCCATGGCTTTTCTCTAGACTTCAAAATAGACACCGGGGCAGATGTCAATGTCATCCCAGAGTCAGTCTATAGGTGCCTTAAAAGTCCTCCACTCCATCAAACGTCCTCAGTACTTTTTAGTCCTGGGAGAGCTAACCTGAGTGAGTTGTGCAGGATATTTTCATGCTCAAACGCAATACAAAGCGGAGAACTACAGTTTTAAAGTCTACATGCTTCAAGCTCCATGTAACAACTTACTGAGCCAGGACACTGCTGTCACAATGGGTTTGGTACGTCATCTAGATGAACTCCCTATAGGACCCCAACCTGAGTTGGGAACTCTGAAGATTGTTTGGTTTATTTGTATGTTTTTGTACTTTAGTTCAGTATTTTAAAATTATGCTTTTTGTTTCTTTAAAAAATATCTCTCTACATCCCTTGGGCCCATTTGGTTGTCAAGTTTAAATGGAAAAATGCTTATGCTTTTTAAAAAAGATTTATTTATTTAGAGTGGCCATTTACTGCCTCCCTAGAACAAGGCTGCTCAACACACTTTGCAATTTAATTTTTTAAAAAAACATACAAATAAACCAAACAAGAAAGCTCTTCTCACAAATAGAGGATATGGGATTTTGGAAGTGGAGCCTGAGCAGGGCGGGGTTTGGAGAGGGATGGGACTTCAGTGCCATAGAGTCCAATTGCCAAAATGGCCATTTTCTCCAGGGGACCTATCTCTGTCACCTGGAGATCAGTTGTAATAGCGGGAGATCTCCAGCCACTACTTGGAGGTTGGCAACCCTAGATATGGGGGAGAGGAAAGGTCAAAGAGACCAGAGCAGGCTGGCTCAGGAGCAGAGATTTTCCTCCTCAACCTTCCATTTCTGGATCTCTGTGTTGGCCTGACATAACTGCTGTGGATAGGATGTGAAGTGGAGTCTCATTGAAGTAGGCAACATTGCATTGTGGTTAGTGTGTTGAGAATCTTGGAGAACCAAGACTGAATGCCCGCTCTGCCCAGGAAGCATACTATGTGACCTTGGGACAGTCACACCTACATTCACTCTCAGCCTACTCTACCTGACAGGGTGGTTGTTAAGATAAAATGAGAATGATGTTGTTAGCCACCTGGGTCCCCACTTGGGAGAAAAGTGGGGTATAAAGATTAGTTAAAATTAGTTAAAAATAAACCCGAAATTAGCCAGTATGGGTATTCGGCTTATTTCGGGTTTACCAAACCAAAAAACAAACAAAAAAAACAGGCTCAATAAACCCGAACTCGAAATTTACTGATTTTTTTTTTTTGCACACTCCTAAGTGCCATATATAGAGGGAAAAACAACTCAACTAGGTAAAATCTATACCATGTGTGGACTTTTAGGCCTTGAGAAACTGTAAACCTGCTAGTCAAGTTGTGTGTGTGTGTGTGTGTGTGTGTGTGTGTGTGTCTGTGTGTGTGTGTGTGTGTTAAGTGCCGTCAAGTCTCTTCCGACTCATGGCAACCCTATGAATCAATGTCCTCCAAAATGTCCTTTCAAGTAGTAGATTATCACAAAAATGGAAGTTACCTTTAGACTAGGAAGATGAGCTGATCTGACAAAAGAGTCAGCGTGGTGTAGTGGTTAGGAGTGGTGGTTTCTAATCTGGAGAACCGGGTTTTATTCCCCACTCCTACACATGAAGCCTGCTGGGTGACCTTGGGCTAGTCACAGTTCTCTCCAAACTCTCCCAGTCCCACCTACTTCAAAAAGTGTTCGTTGTGGGGAGAGGAAGGGAAGGTGATTGTAAACCGGTTTGATTCTCCTTAGAAGATAAAGTCGGCATATAAAAACCAACTCTTCTTCTTCAACTGCATTTATCTGACATGTAGCTAATGTGTACTTCAGGAAGGAGGCACCGTTCCTATGGCTCTAAATGTGAAGGCTCCAGATGAAGAAGCAAAAAGTTGAAAAGAAAGAGTTAAAGGCAAGACGAATTAACTGGAACAAAATGGTTTTGTTCAGATGGTCCATAAGGAATCAGAAGGCGATAAAAATAACAGCGTCGGACAAGGGAGGCAGTGGATGAAATGCTGATTGGCACAGAATCAAAGGGATGGGGGTTTTATGGTCAATGCATAATCCCTACAGAAACATGCAGAAGTGCCAATCAAGAGATATTTTTCTTCTCCTCCGGGTTTACAGAACTCCATCAAACACTACAGGTCTACAGGCTCTCTCTTCTGAAGTTTGAACCAGAAGATACACAAAAAGGCCAAAATGTGAGCGGATGGAACCTCGGGAGGGATGCACTAAATAAATGAGTTGTTTACGGAAAGGCTGCTCTTCCATTGATGTCTGAAAACTTACACAGATCGTGAACTGTGGAGAGGGACCTCTTAGCTGATGGAAGCAGGGGTGTCTCACAAAGTTACCGCCGAGGGGGGGAAGAAGGAGATGGAGGACGGAACAAAAACCTCCGTTGCAGATCATCTGCAAGAATGATCTGAGCCTCATCCTTGTTAGCGCTGACAAAGCAGAGCTCTCCAGTCTGAATATTTGACCCCTGACTCGCTACTATTTATTTCTCCACAGAAATCAGACCAAGGTTATAGGCTTGATGTTCCAGGACAAAATATGAAAAGACCCACCAGAAATGCCGACATTCTTCAAAGTGTGTGTATATAAAAATTATATATTTCAAATGTGCTATGTATACACACCCAAACACAGCATGTGCGGAGTGATTAAGAGTGGTGGTTTGCACCGGTGGTGTGAGGGTCCTTTTTTCCTTTTGAACCCTCACAATTTTTTTCTTCTGTTACCAATAACTGTGAGGGGTTTTTAATATTTCTAAAACCCCACAGTTTGTCACATTTGTTGGTGCGAGGAGAAAGCTCCCCTTTGCTCCCCCGCCCCCAGGTAAAATTAAGAGGCTTAGAGACTGTAGCTGATTTTATAATAATTAATATAAATTGAAGTTTATTAATTTCACAGAATATTAGAGAGGGGAGGTTTATCCATAACCTTTCCCACTCCTCAGATTTGTTTATACATGCTAGGTAATATATGAACACGCAGGTTCTTAGAGACTCTACACACAACCGCACAGTTCAGGAGCTCAGAGCTAAAGGATGAAGAACTTCTCTCTCCCTCCAAGGAAAATCCTTGTCAGCTCACCAGACTCCAGCCGCTGCCTGCTGGCATTGGCTGACAGAACGCCTTAGTCCCAGTGCTTACATGTAACCCTGTATCCGTCACAGGTGGACTCTGATCTGGAGAACCAGGTTTGATTCCCCACTCCTCCACATGAGCGGTGGACTCTGACCTGGTGAACCAGGTTTGTTTCCCCACTCCTACACATGAAGCCAGCTGGGTGACCTTGGGCTAGTCACACACTCTCTCAGCCCCACCTACCTCACAGGGTGTCTGTTGTGGGGAGGGGAAGGGAAGGTGATTGTAAGCCGGTTTGATTCTCTCTTAAGTGGTAGAGAAAGTCGGCATATAAAAACCAACTCTTCTCCTTCTTCTCCTCCTCCTTCTCCTTCTCCTCCTTCTTCTCCTCCTTCTCCTTCTCCTCCCATATGCTGGAACATATGGGTTCAAAATTCCCAAGAAAGAGAATGCTGGTATCGAACACTTGCCTGGATCCCATTTTACAGCAGCTAATAATTAACACCGCAACTATGCACACAATTTTCTAGTATTAGGGAGAGGTGAGAAGCATATTACACTGTTATATTACCATAATAAACCAACCTGAGGAAGTAAAGCTGATAATGAGTTTGACAGCGATTCTCTCTCTGCTCTTCTTCAAAGTCTGAGCCATTTGGATTTACAAGCCAATGCACAGTTTGGTTAAGCAGAAGTACATGTATTTTGCCATATGATAACATGAGGGTCCTGCTAACTCACCAAGTATTTGGGTGAAGCATTCCCCATCCTGGGTCCAGAAGCAGTTCCAGGGAACAATGGTTCTTTCCACACCTTGAGTTGGATCTAGCCAGCTTTTATGCAGGAGGAAAAGGGAAGTCAGAGTCCCCTTCGATGACTAAAAAGTGTATGAGGGATCCCCAGCATTACACAAAGTGCCGTCAAGTTGCTTTTGACTCATGGTGACCCTATGAGTCAGAAGTGGCACCCGCGTATAAGCCGAGGGTCGGCTTATAACCCCCCCCCCCCCGCAGACTTACCTGATCGGGCTCCTGGGAGCAAGCAGCGCGGCCCTGGTGGCGGTGGTGGTGCACCCGGCAGGGGCTGGGGCAGCCTCCCTGCAGTTGCAGGAGGCCGCCCCAGGCCACTCCCGGCCCCAGGAAGTGACGGCGCGGCCGGGCGGGGGCCGGGGCAGCCTCTGCAGCCGCAGGAGGCCGCTCCCGGCCCCAGGAAGCGGCGGCGCGGCCGGGTGGGGGCCGGGGCAGCCTCCAGGCAGCTGCAGGAGGCCGCTCCTGGCAGCAGGAAACGACGCGGGCCCAGCGGCGGCGGCGGCGGTAAGTTCCCTCCTCCCTCCTCCCTCCTCCCTCCCTCCCCCCTCTACCGTATTGACCCGCGTATAAGCCGAGGCCGTCTTTTTCAGGCCTTTTTTTGGGCTGAAAAACTCGGCTTATACGCGAGTATATATGGTATTTAATCTGAATCATTTCTATACCACTCTCTCCATCAAAGGTGCTCAGGGCAGCCTACAGACAATTAGAAAATGCCAGCATAAAATAGTCAGGTATTAAAATATCATCTTCAAAACCAACAGAACAGCTGGGTAAGTAAATTAGCCTTTAGCTGGTGGCAGCCACACTTCTGTGGGGAGGGGTTTCCATAACTGACAACCATCACAGAAAAAGCCACATCATGTGTGTTCACCACCTGATTGCAGGTAATGGGGGAGGGACACACCTCACAGTTTCAGATGACAACCGCATGTTGCCAGGTCCCACCGGTGGGAGGTTTTGGGCAGAGCCTGAGGAGGGTGGGGTTTGGGGTGGGGAGGAACTTCAGTGCCATAGAGTCCAATTGCCAAAGATCAGTTGTAATAGCAGGAGATCTCCAGCTAAGTACATGGAAGTTGATAACCCTATTCATACACAAGGAGGGGGTCCTTCAAAACAGCATGTGATCCCATTATATAGAATGTGGAATTAAACAAAGATTCAGAAAAATGGAAAACTCCATTTCATTTCAGAAATTTGGAACTCCAAATTCTGGGGAAGAAATCTGGATGTGGAGAACCACAAAAGCCTTCCTAATTGATCGATCAACTCTACCATACAATGATTCTGCCAGAGGTCAGTGGCACAGTGTCCTCACAACCAGCCCACACTGTTTGGAATCCAAGGGGGTCCACCTGGCATTGAAAATGATGCCACGAACAACACAGCTCATGATTCTTCAAAAACCCATCTCATCTTTGAGGCCTTTATGCCAGAATAGCCTGGTCTTTCATTTCTCAGCTCTGCTCTTCCACACCAGATATCTCCTGCCAAACTGTCTATCAAACCTTGGCCCAACTGGAGGGCTTTTTGTGCAAACAAAGCTCTATTCTTTTTTGATCTGTAGGAATTCATGCCATTAGCCAGGCCAGGCTAAGTTACATCAGCATTCCATCAATATAAGGTGTTTGATCAAACCTCCTCTTTTTCAAGCAAAGGAATCCAGGGTCTCTCATCAGCCAAAACTCTGGCTGTCGGTCCCTTTATGCTGCCACCAACTTGCTTCTATTTCTTACATCTGAAAGGATTTCCTCAGCTTCCTTTAAAAAGTCCTAGCAACTGAAAAGCCACTTGGATCTTAACCAACCTACCATATGAAGGCAACTGTATCAAGGTTTGCCTGTTAACTGCTGGTATCTGAAGATGTCTGTGTAATGGCCAGGTTCTCGTTAATATCTCAGATGCCCCTATGGTATAATTTTGTATAATTACCATAATGCTTACTGTTAAATAATAATTTTTAACAAATAGTGGGTTAACTTTAAAAAAACAAAAAGATTACACAGAGGACCAGTGTTTTAGTGGTCACTAACCAAGAAAACTAAAAGTGTATATCAATGTATTTGTTTGTTGGAAAAATTTATATTGCAATCCTAAATAGAACTATACTCTTCTAAGCTAATTTAAATCAATGGGCTTAGAATAGGGTTGCCCACCTCAGGTTGGGAAATTCCTGGAGATTTGGGGATGGAGCCTAGAGAGGGAGGGGTTTAGTGAGGGGTGGAATCTCCAAAGGGTATAATACCATAGGGTTAGGGTTGCCAACCTCCAGGCGGTAGCTGGCGACCTCCTGCTATTACAACGGATCTCCAGGCACCAGAGATCTGTTCACCTGGAAAAAAAATGGCCACTTTGGAAGGTTGACTATGGCATTATACCCCATCAAAGTCCCTCCCCTCTCCAAACCCACTCTCCTCAGGCTCCACCATGAAAATCTCCAGGTATTTCCCAATCTGAAACTGGGAACCCTACATAGAGTCCATCCTCCAAAGTAGCCATTTTCTCCAGGGGAATGGATCTATTTCATCTGGAGATCAGTTGCAATTCCGGGAGACTGGCTATCCTAGCTTAAAAGGGTGTTGCTCTGTTTAGAACTGCACTGTTAGATTTCACCTCTGTACCCCAAGGATTTCCAGGGAGGCTAGCAAGAGGCTTATGGGCCAAATCCCCACATGCAAGGTGCTATGTTGTGAAGAGGATATTCCACAATGGAGGAGTACCAGGGCAGGATCGAATATCAAAGATTCTGGTCCAGTTAATATGGAAGGAAATGGCTCAATGCTGGAGATTAATGGGTGTTTGATACTAGCAACCTCCTGCTTTCGTTTGACCAGTCTACACATGCAATTCCAAGCCACTGGTTTGATCTTGTTTGGCAGATGTCACCTCTTGATAAACCGGCCATGTACGTGCTCCGAGAAGTCTATAGGTCAAACCCACAAATAGAGTAAGAATAAAAATTGCCTTACATTCTCTCTGATGTACTTTTCAGTCTTAATGGCATAAGGTAGACAGGATGTGCCTGTCTGATAATCACAATGTAGAAGGCAGTGAGCAGAGGTATGAATTAACCCCTTCTCTACCCCTGTAAACAAAGTCTGCCTAGGAAACGTCAGGATGTGACGTCACCCCATGGGTCAGGAATGACCCAGTGCTTGCACAGGGGACCTTTACCTTTACCTACCCCCACCTATCGCCCTTCCAATGCTATTTGCCCACCTTCAGGAGAAACAGTACATTGATGCCATTATCCTGTTCCTTGTAGGGAGAAAAGCAGCTAGGATAATTTCAGTGGACTAACCTTTAATCTCTGGGTTTTTGGTATTGTTAAATTGCAGTGGTAGGCTGCTAGGTTACTGAATCAACATGTTATATAGCTTTAATGTTTAAACCATCATCATTAGCTGCCCTGAGCCCATCAGAAGGTCAGAGTGTAAAAGATATTTTAAATAAATAAAGAGATAAATATTAAAAACATATAAAGCAGCCTTCTACTGAATCAGACCATTGGTCTCACAAGGTCAGTGCTGTCTACACTCGCTGTCAGAAGTTTTCCAAGGTCTCAGTCAGAGGACTTTCATGTCATCTCCTACCTGTTCTGTCCTCCATTGGCAGAGTGGTGGAACAGGAGCAGTCTCCTCAGAAACAAAGAGCAGAAACCACCTGAGACAACAAGACTAACTGAGGGACAGTGACAAGGTTGCCTCCTAGAACAGAACTGGGGTCTGGCTAGGTCACTGGTTCAAGAAATCTTGCAAGTACTAGTTACTCACAAGCAGGCCAACAGGAACGAATTGAATCAGCAAAGATCTCAACTGGCTTCAGTAGTCCCAGAAGTAACCAGCCCCACCCATTCCCTAAGATGTTATTTGGACCATTCCCTAAGATGTTTCTTGGACCTCATCTTTCAAGGATTTAATTGGGCCATGATCTTGTGAAAAGCTATAAATGCAGGAGCAGCAGTTCGAGTCAATGGCAGGAACGCAGGCTGCATGCCCAAAATGTCTCCTCCATAGGGCTATGTACATTCTCACAGGTATGTCATCTCTGTTGACTTGTTAGTTTGGAGGAAAGGCCAAAAGCAGCTTGTTTGAGGCCTGGATCTATGCAGTTGATGGACAGCTGACTTTGGCACTGGAAGGTTGTCGAAACCTGCTCTTGGTGGTTGCTCCTGAGGCAGGTTGCTCTGCTGAAGCCTCTGGACCTAGGGACAAAGAGGGGCTATGACAGCATTTTAGGGGTCTCCTAAGTCTCAACATCTTCATTGGAGGTACAGTCTGGTCTGTGATCTTCCTGTTCTCCAGATGCGGAGTTTGCTCCAGCCCTGGAAGGGTCCTGACCCAATCTGATCCTTTTAACTGGAGATGCCAGTGATTGAACCTGAGACTTTCTGCATGCAAAGCAGATGCTGTGAGCCACAGCCCCTCCACATTAATCATACACACACAAGAAGATGAAAATAACAAACCCCTCAGGAGTATAAAAAGCAGCTAGGTTCAGCCAATACCTGTCAGATAGGTTTGCAATAGCTTGAGACTGTTCTCCTCTCTAGAGCACAATTAGTCAGGAAAACATTGCCTGATAACCAACTGAACAGCAACACCAGTTCCTGCGTTTCTCTTTTTATATGTTTATTATTATTGAGTAGTTGAAGTACATACGGTACTAAAAGGGTGACGCTCTCTTGAAAAGGCAACTGCAGCTGTTTATCAGCATTTTGGTTCATTGCTTAAAGGTGGGGAAACAAGTGCTCTTGGCCTGCCCCAGCCCACTTTCCATTAACTTCCACACAGTACAAAAACTCCTGCTTAGTTTGCCAATGAAATTAATGGATACGGCAGAGAAGAAAGAAGAAAAAGCTCATACACAAGAGTAAGAGGCTGATCCCAATAGTCCAGAACTGACAAAATAATGCTTCTGGTGTATTTCAAAGTACTTCAGATACATTAGTCTGCTAATTCTTCTAACACCCCTGGGCAAGCAGGTCAATTTATTCTCTCTATATTGCAGATTGGGACAGGGCTCTCTTTATATAAAGTCTCCCAGAGAATGCATGGCAGAAGAAGAAGAAGAGTTGGTTTTTATACCCCAATTATCTTTACCTTTGAGATAGGGTTGACAGCTCCAGGTTGGGAAAGACCTGGAGCTTTGGGAGATAGACACTCAGGAGGGGAGGGTTTGGGGAGGGGAGGAACCTCAGCAGAGTATAATGCCATAGAGTTCACCTTCCAAAGAGATCAGTTGTAATAGTGGAAGATCTCCAACCACTACCTGGAGGTTGGCAACCTTACTTTAAGGAGTCTCAAAGCAGCTTACAATCACCTATCCTTCCTCTCCATACAACAGACACCTTGTAAAGTAGGTGGGGCTGAGAGAGTTTGGAGAGAACTGTGACTAGCCCAAGGTCACCCAGAAGGCCTCATGTGTAGGAGTAGGAAAACCAACACGGTTCACCAGATTAGAGTCCACCGCTCCTGTGGAGGAGTGGGGAATCAAGCCCGGTTTTCCAAATTAGAGTTCATCAGTCCGCCTTTCTGCTAGGGACCCCCCCCCCCATGTCATTCCTCAGCATCCCCAGGAACAAAATTTCATAGAAGTCAGTGGGCTGCAGTGAGAGAGAAGAGCCAGGGAGGCTCCATTCAGCTGACAGAAAATTTAGTCTGGATCCAAACCAACGTCCTTAAAATTACAGGAGGCTAGATTTTAGTTGAACATCAGGAGAAACTTTCAAATGATGGAAGCAGTTCAGCAATGGAACTAATTGCTGAGAGGGCTGTCTTTTCATAGAGGAAATTTCCCCACCCCCAGAGACTTTTTGACCCTGCTTGCCACATGACAACCAACAATAAGGGAACCAAAAAAGTCTCTGAGCAAAAAAGTTAGCCAGCAATTATAAACACTCATAAAAAAAAATCTTACTGTTTGCTCTTTATAGAAGAAGAAGAGTTGGTTTTTATATGCTGACTTTCTCTGCCACTTAAGGGAGAATCAAACCGGCTTACAATCACCTTCCCTTCCCCTCCCCACAACAGACAACCTGTGAGGTAGGTGAGGCTGAGAGAGCTCTAAGAGAGCTGTGACTAGCCCAAGGTCACCCACCTGGCTTCATGTGGAAGAGTGGGGAAACCAACCTGTTTCACCAGATTAGCATCCGCCGCTCATGTGGAGAGGTGGGGAATCAAACCCAGTTCTCCAGAACAGAGTTCACTGCTCCAAACCACCACTCTTAACCACTACACCGTGCTGTGTTAGCATTGTTATTTGCCCCCCCCTCACACCCTTTAATGACTTGACCCTCCATGTTTCAAAGCAGAACTGCTCTCGCCTGCTGAGCAGCACGGAAATGAAACTCCACCACTGCAATTAAACAAAACTCGACCACCACCACTACTGCTCAGCAGCAAAGCAGTTGGATATCTGTTCAAAGTGGCTGATGGGCAGGTGAACAGATCAGTCACTTGTCTTACAGGTAGGGTTGTCAATCTCCAGGCGGTGGCTGGAGATCTCCCGCTATTTACAACTGATCTCCAGGCAACAGAGATCAGTTCCCCTGGAGAAAATGGTCGCTTTGGCAATTGGACTCTATGGCATTGAAGTCCCTCCTCTCTCCAAACCCCTCCCTCCTCAGACTCCACCTCCAAAATCTCCAGGTATTTCCAAACCAGAACTGTGGCACCCCTACTTATAGGTCCTTGTGGCTGTCAGACATGGGATATTAAACTATTAAATGTGCTCACCGTGAAATTTGTGGCATCTTTAGTAGAAACAAAGTAGTATGGAAAACTGTATAGTGGCAAGGGGGATACTCCTACAGCACTCCACTCCCAACCTTTCCTTCAGTGGATGCATTTTGCTTTGCTTGCAATGAAGGAGAGACAACATGCTCCTGGACTGGTTAGAGACACCACACAACCAGTCCATGAAAGACTGCCTTTCCTCTAACTCCTTTGTTTGCCAACAGTGATATCACATTTCTTCTTTCCTTGATGCACCAGCATCTATCAAGAAAGGGAAGGACATTGGGTAGAAAGAGCATTGAAGCAGTAATTGTGGGAGGAAAAAACTGCCAATATACCTTCTACGGTGTTTAAATTGGAAGGGCTAACCTTTGTTTTAATGCAAACATTTTGGGAGTGAACAGGCCGTTTATTCAGCACGGCGTTAAAAATGGAAACTTCCTTTTTCGTGTGAATAAAACCTTTAGAAAAGAGTTCTGCAAACAAGATTTCCCACCATGCTCTTAGTGACTAGTACACAGATCAAAAGATGCAGCTTTTCAAGAACCCCTCATTTTGGGGTACCAGCATTCAGAGGTTGAACAGGTAAAGGGGTCCTTTGGTACTGCTGGATTGGTGGTGTAAAGTGCAGTCAAGTTGCAGCCGACCTATGGCAACCCCATAGGGTTTCCAAGGCAAGAGACGAGCAGAGGTGGTTTACCATTGTCTGCCTCTGCATAGCAACCCTGAGCTTCCTTGGTGATCTCCCATCCAAGCATTAACCTTGCTTAGCTTCCAAGATCACCTAGCCTGGCCCAACTGATCATTAATACAATTCTATTCTTATTACAGTTTCCAGAACTCCACTCAATTTGCAGAGAATCCCACCTCTACTCAACAATAACAATCCTTAAAAGAGACAGTTCAGAACAGATGCAAACCCTTGATAAGTGATTCAGTGCAAAACTGATAAAGAAATTCCAAACAGCTCCCCAAAGACAAGGTTTTGCAGATCTAGAGGGTAAAGGGGGGGACACCCTCCCTTCCCACCACACTTGTTCAGTATTGATCATCGACCTGATATGTGGGGGTGCTGGTTGCCCACAGGTCTTAATAGTGGACCTATGCTCCAAAATAAGCACCACTTGTTAATTTGACTAATCTTACTAATTTTACTAAATTATATGTGATGGGGCTAGAAATTATTGATTTTATTTGGTGAGGTTTTATTGTATTTATTGTATGGAACTTGTGTTGTGAGCCGCCCTGAGCCCAGCTTTGACCAGGGGAGGGCGGGATATAAAATGAAACAAACAAACAAACAAACAAACAATGAGAAAGCACAATTGTGAACTCCAGCTCTGAAGGGAGACATCCCAAATATTAGCTAAAAGAGTACAAGTCTCTTTCTGGAACTTGTCCCCTTAGCAGAACCAACTTGCACGTGGGGAACAGTATAACTTCTTGAGAGAACAGCTGTTCTCTATGGCAACTAAGGGTCACTTAGCTCCCTGCATGTTCAGGAAAGGAACTTTAATCAAGCCATTTATTTATTGCTTTTCGGCAGCACAGCGCATAATGCGCGTTTCAAAACGGAATGGTTGCAGACTCACTCCCCACCATGATTTGTTCTCCAAAATCGTGACTTTGCAAACTAAACAGTCATTTACTGTCCTGTAAACACAGGCAAAGTACACTGGGCTCTGCCCAGCAACGCAGTGGCTCCAATGAGACGTAGTAGCTCTATTGGGAGGGGGGAGGGGGAGAGGAAAAAACTGTTTTCTGGGGATTTGAACTGGCTGTGGGTTAAGGGAGAAAAGCGAACCTTGCAAACAGAAGAAGAAATGTTGTGATCCTAGACAAAACATTTGCAAGGCTGGATCCATTCCTCTTATAATTGGAAAATGAATTTCTCCTCTGTGGGACAATAGCCCTGAGTTTCTCTTTTGAACACCAAAGGACGATTCACCGGCGGTGCTGATAATAGACTCCTAAGCAGTCTTTATGATGGAGGTGGATAAAAATGTTTAGATGAGGCTGGAATTTGGGGTCACCTAATAAGAAGCTTGCAAAGAAAAGGACTGGGATGAAAATGCTCTCAACCATGCATGGAAACGAAAAGCACATAACCTTTGCACCTCTATCCTTTAACAAAAACTTATTCGTAGCAATATATGACATTCATGCTGCTTTTGTAAACCGGAGGGTTTTTTCAAAGAAATTTTACACTTTTAAACGTTTAAACATATGGTTATGTAAAGAAAAGGCATTTTCTTCCACATTTGTTGAACACAAATTCACATTTTCCCTTGATCTAAAACTTTAAAATGATAAAAACCTTTTAAAATGCACAGCTAGATTCAAGTCCAGTAGCACCTTAGAGACCAACAAGATTTTCAAGGGAGACGTTTTTGAGAGTCAAAAGCTGCTTTCAACAGGTACCTTTAAAAATGAAGTCAACACCCTCACATACACAACTAGGGTTCCAGCTCCAGGTTGGAAAATACCTGGAGATTTTGGGGTAGAGCCTGAGGAGGGCAGGGCTTGGGCAAGGACTTCAATGGGGTATAATGCCACAGAGTCCCCCTTCCAAAGTGGCCATTTTCTCCAGATGAACTAATCTCTGTCGCTTGGAGATCAGTTGTAATAGCAGGAGATCTCCAGCCACCACCTGGAGGTTGGCCACAATAGCCCCCCCACACAGGGGGAGTTGACAGTTTTAAAAAAAAATGATGAATTTTTTTGTACTACTAATATGTGGTATTCAGTATGGATACTTTCAAGCAAAAGCTGCATCATCCAGTAGCCAGTTTTGATGTTTCTTCCACACATTTGTTTCTAAACAGTATTACACGTTACCTGCGAGGCAACTGTTGTTTTATACATTTAGCTATTATACATGTTAACTGGATTTCACACTTCAGCATTAACATGTTTCAATATAGATATATATAGAAACTATTTAGTTCCCAATGTTCTCTCTCTTTGGTTGAATTCAGCTTACCATGTGAAAAATGTGGGAAAGTTTACACACTTCTTAAATATATAAATTTAAACAACCATGTGCAAGTTTTCGTCATTTTCCATAATTGCTGCAGCAACCTATAATCTTTTTTTTTTAAATGTTCTTTGGAGTTTTAGTTCAAGGAGTCCTGGCATCCCTCCCCCCGCCCCCAATGCTTTATTTCCATATGTCTTGGTCTGGGGGATTGGTGAACATGGGGTTACCTATGCTCAAGACAGCTGCTGAATCTGTGGAGGAAACTAAGCAAGCAGGGGCTGATAGTACCAAGTGAAGATTGCTTTTTTGCAATGTTTTATAAATGCACACAGGCACATTGGATAACACAGGATATAAATGAACAGAAGGACCTGAAAGCTGTGGCAAAATATGCACAGTCCACTGTTTAATACAAAGGCCAGACATGAAATCAGAAAAATGAAAAATGTGGTGATTTCACTTTGTGAAGAAGAAGAAGTTGGTTTTTATATGCTAACTTTCTCTCCCTTTTAAGGAGAATCAAACTGGTTTATAATCTCCTTCCCTTCCTCTCCCCACAACAGACACCCTGTGAGATAGATAGGGCTGAGAGAGTTCTGAGAGAACTGTGACTAGCCCAAGTTCACCCAGCAGGTTTCATGTGTAGGAGTGGGGAAACAAACCTGGTTCACCAGATTAGAGTCCACTAAGGCTGTGCATATCGATAACCCCGAATTGAAAATAAACCCAAAATTAGCCATTTGTGCAATATTCGGGTTTCGGTTCTACTGAACACCCAAATCTGGGGATCTCCCCAAAGCCAAATAGGCAATTCATGAAAAAGCCAAATAATTATTTGGCAATTCATGAAAAAGCCAAATATTTGGCTTTTTCGGGTTCGGCTATTTGAGGTCAGGGTCGTGTAACCAGAGCCAACTTGGTCTGATCAACCATTCAGTGGGTTGATCTGGATCAAGCATAAGGGCTTTTTAAAAGACAGGGCTCACCAAGTCCCATCTGGAAGGACATACCCTCCAACTAAAAAGAACTGGCTTCAACAGCTGCTCATACCACCAGACTTCTGAAGGAGACTCCCTCATCCGTGTTGATCAACAATATCCTTCAGAGTGCCCCCATGGTTGAGACTTCGGCTGGTTCCGATAACACTACCACCCCATGAAAACCTGCTGTCAAACTGAAGGTCGCCCCGAGTAGAGGCTTCGTTTCCCCACACCATGGCCAACTCTTTAAATCAGAAAGAGGTGTTCACAAGATGTCTTCTGCCACCAAAATAAATGTTTTCCATGCCTTATTTTTTTTGCATTTAAGATGCTTTCCTCAGTTTGGAAGTTAATTTGCATGGACATCTTGATATGCGCCCCAGATACGAAGGGAGCCCCCAGACTTTGAGGTGGCAGCCTGCCAATTGTCTCTTTCCACCAGTCCTCGGCAACGCTGAACTTCGGAACCTGAAAACCGATGGACAGCTCGGTTCGCAAATGCCTGGAAGTTGAGGGTGACACCTTTGTGTCCCAAAGGAGAGTCCCTTGCAGCCACGCTGCAAATTTTGGAACTCTACCTCCAAAAATGCCCCCACAAGAGCTTCAAAAACAATCCCCATAGACTATAATGAACCAGATTTTGGGGGGAAACTCAGTAATAAGCCAAATACCAATATTTTCCAGTTAGGGTATTTGGCTTATTCCAGGTTTATTGAAAAAAAAAATTGGGCCCAATAAACCCAAACTTTAAATTTACCGATTTTTTTTTTGCACAACCCTAGAGTTCACTGCTCTTAACCCCTATATCATGCTGTTAAATCAGAAAGGTAAGTCAGACCAGTTAAGTCAGAACTCCAGAATCCAAGAAAAAGCCCTTATTTATTATGATTTTGTCTGTAAATCCAACCTGGCCTTTCATTAATATGAACTCTATCTCAGTATTGGTGCATTCTGAGCAAACTGTACCCCTACCCCCCAAAAAGGGCTTCCAACAGTGGTGTGGGGAGAAAAATACACTAGAATACACAAGCTCTAAAGGTAAGGTAAAGGTCCCCTGTGCAAGCACCGGGTCATTCCTGACCCATGGGGTGACGTCACATCCCGATGTTTCCTAGGCAGACTTTGTTTATGGGGTGGTTTGCCAGTGCCTTCCCCAGTCATCTTCCCTTTAACCCCAGCAAGCTGGGTCCTCATTTTACCGACCTCAGAAGAACGGAAAACTGAGTCAACCTTGAGCTGGCTACCTGAAACCAACTTCTGTTGGGATCGAACTCAGGTCGTGAGCAGAGCTTGGACTGCAGTACTGCAGCTTACCACTCTGCACCACGGGGCTCTTCAGTACACAAGCTCTAGATAAGATATATTATAGTAATATATGACTGCTAAGAAAAAAAGGGGGTATGTGTTGACAGAGACAGAAGGATAGGGTTGCCAGCTCTGGGTTGGGAAATTTTTGGGGCAGAGCCTGAGGAGGGTAGGGTTTGGGGAGGGGAAGGACTTCAATGTCATAGAGTCCAATTGCCAAAGCGGCCATTTTCTCCAGGAGAACTGATCTTTATCAGCTGGAGATCAGTTGTAATAGCAGGAGATCTCCAGCTAGAACATGGAGGTTGGCAACCCTACAGAAGGAGGATCCAACCATGGGGACAGCCAGACTCCAAGATCTCTCCAACTCTCTGAGAACCATGAAGGAAGAGTCCATCTTATTTGCAAAGCAATTGCAACTTCATCCTGAGGACAGCCAAGAAGATGAGGAGCAGGTGGCCGGAAGCGCTTCTGGGCAAGGAATTCGGCTTGGAGTTTTGGAAGCTCAATAAAAGAGGGGACGCTGGTTCCCTTCTAACAAGCCCTGAGAGTGGCAGAGCAAGGCTATATCCAACTGAAGACAAGAGGCACAATGCCCTAGAATAGATCCTGTACATTTCCTGGTAGTTTTGGTCTCTGAAACCAGCAAAGAGCGTTAATGAAGCAGAACTGGCATTTGACTTCCAGGCAGACAGATTCCAAAGGAAGCTGATTGGAATCTGCTGCACTTGGACTGTGTTCCAGTTCCCCCTCAAGACTTGGGCCAGAAAGAGGCAAACTAATCTAGCAGTTCTGGCTCAACCTTCAAATTTACATATTTTATAACGCATCTGCATTATCAAATATGCATTGCAAACTTTTTCTTGCCTGACAGACATACAAGCCGAGTGGGTTCAGAGTACTGCACGAACAAAATTGCTTCCCCATTTAATATCCATTTTAAGGAACGCAAAAGGGACATATCTAGTTATGTCTGTGTTAATCCAAATGAAATTGGTTTTCAGCTGGTACCTTGGCCCTGTATAGGAGGTGTCTTACTTTCCAAAACGATGCCACTCTTACAAAAAGCACCAATGGCTCTTCATTTTAAATTAATCGTTTTCCTTTTCAGGCTAGGCAGATTTCATAGCCCTATTTCAGCACATACCTCTGCTATTCTCTAGGTGCTCTTGTAGAAGATAATAAGATGAACATCTCTTCCCAGCTGCGGGCACAGGCTTCCAAATTTTAACAACGGCATCCGATTATTAAACATGCGGTCCTTTCCGAAACTCCTGTTGTATAAATGCAGCGCTTTGCGGAAGAAAAAACTGCCAACTTTTGAAGGCTTTGTATTTTGTTTCTCTGCTGCTTATTGTCATTCCTTTCCTCTTTTTTACCTATTGTAACCCATCATTCTTTGCTCCTGTTTTTCACCCATCCACCTTCTCAAGTCTTTCATGGCAGGCAAGCCTTCAAGTGACAGTTCAGATCAAAACAAAAAGGTTCCTTCCTGCTCTGTCCTTTTCAGCCACACTTCTCTATCATTTCACAGCAACATCAGCTGGGTGTTACTTTCATTGCATTTTCCCATCCTGGTCACTGATGAATAAAACACTACAAAAATAAAGTAAAATAAAACCTGAAGTAGGTGCTGGCAGTTTGGAAGGCACTAGTAATTGAGGAGCTTGTCAGCATTCCAATGAGAAGACACCTGAGGAAAAAGACTATGAAGACTAGACTATGAAGACACTCTCAAGGGATTAAGGAAGGGCATAGAGGGTGAGGAGGGTAGGGGCTGTGGCTCAGTGGTAGAGCATCTGCTTAGCCTGCAGAAGGTGCCAGGTTCAATCCCCGGCATCAGCAGTTAAAGGGGCTAGGCAAGTAAGTGATGTGAAAGACCTCTGCCTGAGACCCTGGAGAGCCACTGCCGGTCTATTGGGATGAATGGGATCCTGTATGCATCTCCTCCAGAGCAAAACGTCCCGTGCCTAAATGGAAAAATCTTGGATTACGCAGTGCTCCCCAGCCCCTCCTGATGGAACAGAAGACAGCCACAGTAAGACCCCTTTGGGGGCTTTAATCTATAATTTTTCTCCTGTGTGTGTGTGGGGGGGGGGAAGCAGAGTCTGTGTGTGTGTGGGGAGGGAGCAGTTTCTGTGGGTGGGGGGGAAGCCAAAGGGGGCTTTTGCTGGTTCTGCCTGGGGTGTGTGCTCCCCCTCAAGTCTCTCTCTCCCTGGTTTGAGGGGGGGTTTCAGTTGTGTGTCTTCAGGTTTTCCCTCATTCATAAAAAACTTCTCAGCTGTTTGTCAGGGCTGGGAGCTTTGTGCGTGGGCTGCAAGCTCTGCTCAGAGATTCACATTAAGGGTGGGGGGACCCCTTTCGGGGCCCATATCTCAGCCCCCCCTGACCCAATCTTTACAAAACATGGGGGGTCTTTCAAGAAACGTCCTTTGAAGCTCTGCTGAAAGTTTGGGACCTCTACCCCAAAAATGCCCCCCCAGAGCCGCGGAAAGGCGCTGTTGTGTTTTTAATGGCTTTATTCGGCCGAATTTTTTTCCCGAACTTTGAATTCCTGCCGAATTGAACGGATCCGAAGTGGGGGAGTTCGGACTTCGGCATATGCCGAATCTAAACGGGCCGAATTCAGCCAAATCCAAACTATACCGAATTTTTTTTAATTCAACAGCCCTACTGAGTAGACAATACTGACTTTGATGGGCCAAGGGCCTGGTTCAGTATAAGGCAGCTTCATGTGTTCATGTGAGGTGGGAGACAGGGTTGCTCCAGAGATGCTCCTTGACTTCTTCAAATGTCAGCTGAGGGCTGTATAAAGGAACAGGGCAATGGGAAGGAGCAATGGTGTGCTTAGGGGCAAGGTTCTGCAGAACCATGCAGTGAGATATCCTCCCAGAGATAGATGGAAAATGACCTTTGAAGTGCCTCCATGGAAATGCCAGGGAGGCAAAGTCCAGGGGAAACTACTTGAAGCCAACTGACTGGTTCCAAAGGGGCAGCCATGTTAGTCTGCAGCCACTAACACCACAAGGAGCCCAACAGCACCTCTAAGGCAGGCACAACGTATTGCGCAGAACCATTTCCATAAATCAACAGTCCAGAGGTTCAAGGTGCAGTCATGAGCAAGAAATCCATCCAAAGAGGTTGGAGGCTGGAGCTGAGGATGTGGACTGAGGAACAGGGATAACCAAATGTTCTGCATTTCATTTTTAAACTGCTGATGATATATCTATATTCATATATCATCTAGATAGATATAGATAGTATGCAGTTTCAAAGAGTAGAGTAGATTCATTTGGATGGTACAAATCAGATATACAATTTCTGTGTACAAGTTGTGGACCCACAACAGCTTGTGGGGGGCACCTCGCTTTCCCCTGTATTTCCCTCCCCACACAATTTCTTCATTCTCTCCTTCTGGCAGACTTAGGGTTGCAGGTCCTTCTTTGCCACCAGTGGGAGGTTTTTGGGGTGGAGGGCAGGGTTTGGGGAGGGGAGGGACTTCAGTGCCATAGACTCCAATTTCCAAAGCAGCCATTTTCTCCAGGTGAACTGATCTCTATCGGTTGGTGATGAGATGTAATAGCAGGAGATCTCCAGCTACTACCTGGAGGTTTACAACCCTAGGCACCCCCCATATCCTCTCCCCTTTCCCTGTATCTCTCTTTCCCCACTCATCTGCCACCTGTCTTCCACTTTCATTTCCCTCCTGCTCTTACCCAAGCAGTCTCCATCTGGGAAAGCTATGGCCCATTTGCATAGTGCTAGCTGCCAGGCTGGGCCCAGTTGCACAGTGAAGAACCTGCAAGGACTAGTGGGGGGTACCTCATTTCTCACCTGTATTCCCTTCTCCACACTATTTCCTTCACTTGGCATCCTCCATATCCACATGGCTATTACTCCATATGGTAGGGTTGCCAACCTCCAGGTACTACTAAGAAGGGAAAGAACCTATGCTGAAATAGTGGCAACTATATAGAGAACAGCACGTGGCTCAATGTATTCACAACTGAAGTAAGAGCATGTTACATCACACACAAGAATGTTTCAAAATCAATATATTCACAACAACATTCAAAACTGAAATAAAAGATGTTACATCACACAAAAGAGAAACCACCAAACTGAAATATAGCCTCGCAGGGCTTAAGGCAACGCCAAAAAGGGCAAGTTCAATGCAGCCAGTCAGCTTAACAAAGTATAGAGCCTTTCAGGCTGTAACTGAACATAAATGCAAAGAGCCAAAAGGCTATAAATTATGACTAGTGCAATTACAATCACGGAGAGTAGCAAGGAGTAGCAAGAATAACAACAATATATTATCCAAACTTCGGGTCCGTCACAAGGACGCGTTTCGAAATCTTCTTCAACTTGCCGACCCAATTAATTCAAGGAGCAAGGTGGTCATGAATGCAAAAATTCACATTTTAATATGCATCCCATGTTGTAACACTAAGTGTTATAGATTTAAAGTGAAGTTGATCTTGGTGGATCTTGGTGGAGAAAACCACCACCTATGCTCAGATTGCATTCCTTCATCAATGGTGTCAGCAACATTTGCAATCAGGTGCCCTAATATTACTAAAAGGGGAGGGGACCCTCTAGGCATGGATAAGGTAAGAATGATCCCGATGGGAAGCTAACGGTTAAATCTGTTTCTAAAAAATGTTCATCAGTAGCCAAATTCCCAGAGAGCCTTAAAAAGCCACATGCGTAAAACAACTATGGCAAGAACCATGCAGTGCATCTCAACACTGGTTGGCGATATTGAGCTCTTTAGGTAGCCAGTGTTCCTAACTCAGGGAATTTTTAGCTCTTACTAGGGGTTTGCACCAATTTTTTGGTATTTTTCGGGTTTGGGTTTAATAGACCCGAAAATTTTCAACCCCCGCCCCCCGCCCCAGCCACATCTCCATACCAGTATGGGTTTTTTTTTCAGCTTATGGGGGGGGGGGATTTTCGTTTCTATTCAACTCGAACTGGAAAAATTCAAAGCAGCCTCTGAACTTCGCGTGTGTCTCAGAGGCAACAGGCGGTGCAGAGCAGAACGCTGGGCTTGGCCGAGCCAAGCTCAGCATTCAGCTCTGAGCCACCTGCCACCTCTGAGTCCCAAGAGGAGGGGCAGTGGTGTTCTGTGCTAGCCTAGCTGGTCAGCAAAAAAGTGAGGGGGAGAGGGAGGGAGAGGATTCCAGTAGTCTTTTTTTTTTAATGGCAGCAGGGCCAAAGCAGCCCAAAAAATGCCAAAAAATTTCAGGATTATCCGAGATCCCCTCTTTGGCTCCCTTTAAATCACCACCATTTTGGGGGGAGAAAAAACCTGAAAAATACCAATAAGGTATTTTTGGGGTTGTTGTTGTTTTCCATTTCGGCTTTTCTGAATGCACACCCCTAGTCTCAAATACACATAATATTTGTGGATAGGTTTACCAGTTGCCTGCTGCTGCTGGGAAGAGTCCCTCTAGTGGAGAAAGGTCTGATGGTGAAAATAGCAGTGTGTGACATCTGATATAACATCTGCCTGAAACCCTGGATGAGATGTTAGAGCATAGGGGGGTGCTCTGGCTGTCCTTGAAGATGCCAAGCTAAGTACCATGGAGTTTTTGAGGACTACAAGAGTGTCCCTTGATGCACCTGTGTCACATTCAGGGTATTGGGTGGACAAGACTTCACAAGTTGCCATTTCCACCTCTGTCCCACCCTTAAAGCTCCTGGGGATGTCGGCCATTGGCACAGCATCCATTTTTTGTGGGGGGGGGGAAAGGAGGATGTAGGATTTGATCCTCAATGCATAATTCAGCTGTAGAAAGCAGCTTCAGGGTTAGGGTTGCCAGCCTCCAGGCTCTAGCTGGAGATCTCCTGATATTACAACTGATCTCCAGCCGAAAGAGAGCAGTTCACCTGGAGAAAATGGCCCACAACAGACACCCTGTGAGGTAGGTGGAGCTGAGAGAGCTTTAAGAGAACTGTGACTATCCCAAGGTCACCCAGCTGGCTTTGTGGGTAGGAGTGGGGAAACAAATCCAGTTCACCAGATTAGCCTCTGCAGCTCATGTAGAGGAGTGGGGAATTAAACCCAGTTCTCCAGATTAGAGTCCACCGCTCCAAACCACCGCTCTTAACCACTATACCACACAACCTCTGAGTGAAAAAAAAACCTGAAGGAAAAGTGGCGAAAGGGAGGATGTAAAAGTAGCAGATGGTAAAGAACAGCAAGATTTTTTTAAATACAGTTTTTATTTATGCCTGGCTTGCATGATTTGTGACTGTTTTGTCTCTTTAAACAATTGTTTAAACAATTGTCTATGGAATGGAGAAGAAGCACAGCAGGAATAGAGGCGGGGGAGTAGAATGAAACTGGGTTGTATAAGAACGCGCATGTGTAGAAGTCATTGTTTTGTACTGCACTGTTAGGAATAGGGTGAGGCAGCCAGCCAAAAACCCATGAACTGGCTGATTCAGGTGAATGGGACATGAGCCCAACTAAAGGTGTTTGATCATCCCTAGAGGTAGGGTTGCCAGTGTTACTCCTCTGAAGATTCCTGCCACAGCTGCTGGCGAAACGTCAGGAAAGAAAATACCAAGACCACCATCACACAGCCTGGATAACCTACAAGAACCAATGAACTCTGACCATGAAAGCCTTTGACAATAATTTATATATTGTTTATTCTTTTACACTTCAGTTTATGAGTGATATAGAAATTGAGCGTGCTGTTCGTTCTCTTCAGTGTATACTAGTCCAGCACAGGTTGTTACTTTGATAATAGTACCTGGAGGTTGGCAACCCTACCTAGAAGCCAGTAGATGGTCAGGAGAAGGAAGAGCATTACAGACTATATTAACGGAAAGTCCGGCAGGAGATGCTAGAATGTGTGTAGACGCTGTGAGTAGGGAGAGGACTTGGAAGGCATGCTCCTTGACAGAAGAATAGAGGTGTTAGAAAAACACAAGGGCATTTCCATCATCATGTATGAAATGGTGGAGAGATGGAGGTACTGTGTGACGAGATCTTTATCGCAACTGAATATTTAAGAATTTGTTTTTGTTCTTATTTCGATTTGTTAAACCCTGCAGTCCCCCTCATAAAAGAAAGAAAGAAAGAAAGAAAGAAAGAAAGAAAGAAAGAAAGAAAGAAAGAAAGAAAGAAAGAAAGAAAGAAAGAAAGAAAGAAAGAAAGAAAGAAAGAAAGAGAAAGACCTGGAGAGTCTAATGCTCCAGGTTTGTTTTTACGAATAACCAAAAACAACAAATTCCCAATCTGGCTCATGGGAGTTAACATCTCACAGTTGAAACAATTCAGTATGGATCTGTCTCTTAAAATGAGGTTGCTCCTCATTTGGACCACCAAAATGTCTAACATGCATTCATTTCTACCGAAATTAGAGCCCCACCGCGTGCTAGATCTCTTTTCACTTCGAAATTTTTAAATAGGAAGAAGTGTTGATTCCTAACGTTACCATGGGACTTGATCATATCTGAGATAACAGCCCCCTTCTCTACCATACAAATTATTGTTCCCGTTGAAATACATAAAACCCTGAAGCAGAGATTGACTCAGAGCCACAAAGGGAGGTTATGTTTGAGACCGAACAACAAATTAGAATTATCTGTTTCCCCTGTAGCCGCTGCAGCCCTCATTACCCAGAAGTGACTTCCTTGCTTCTCACTCAGTGGAATTAAACACACGCCACAAGTTTCGCTTCTCTACGGACCCATGGAGATTCCTGTTCTTACAGATGTCAACAGCAAAGCAGGATTACCATGGAAACAGGATTAGGCCAATGCAAGACGCACCATAGGGATAATAATCAGGGGTGGGGGAATGACTGCGAGCAAAATTCTATAGAGCGTGTTTATCTCAAGCTTCCCCCGCGCACATTTTTGCAATACCTGATTTTACATGCTAAACAACACGCAACTTCAAAGGCGAATATAGCCAAAGCTAGAAAAAGAGTACTAGAATGATAGCGAATCCTCACCAGGCTTGTTGAAATTTCAACCGTTTTGTATGCAGAGACAAAATGAGGAAAGGATTCAGGCCCTCGTGCAAGCAGGCAGAAGGCACTTCTGGGCGACCCTTCTTTAGCAAATCCGTTACAAATCTTTATCTTTCTCATCCAGTGCTAGATGCTGCTTCTCAAGAAAAGTAATCTGCCATATTGGGCTGTTTCTACCATGCACAAGACCTGCTTAGAAAGCTTGAGGTCGAAGATGACTGGCTTTGTTGAGGCTTGTTCTGTAGTTTCATCTGGTCCTGTTCCTCATTTGTTGGTGCATACACAAGTGCTCTCACTCTCCATTATTACCATTGTTCCTGAACTTTGAGCAATATCCTCCATTTGCTGTCCCAGGGCTAATGTGGCTATTGTCATCGGGGACATGAAACTCTAATTGCATTAAACAAATAACTGTAATAGCACACAAAAATTAACACAATACACTTAAGATTGGAGAAAAAATGGCCACAACTCTTTTATTGGCAAACAGCTGTAACAAACGCATTGGCGTAGCATGAGGGCTGGATTGGGGCATCAGCCAGCCCCATGTGAACTGATGTGAGCATCATCTTCCAGCAAACCCACTGGGAGTAGCAAGGGATGGCGGTGCTGGGAATTCACCTAGGCATGAGCTACTTGGTGGTTCCCCCACCACTTGGGTGGAGGCAAACCATGCCTCTCCGGAGCCAGGCATCTCTCAACCTGTGGCCTCACCCAAAACCCCTTATGGGGGTCCCTCAAAGGGAGGAAAGGGGCACACAGGCTGCTTCAACCCCAGTAAACCAATCCACCCCCCCAGGCTTAATCCGCCCGAGTTGTGACAATCATAACCAGAACAACTGCAAAAAAAAAAAAAAAAGGGAGGGAGGGAGGGAGGGAGGGAGGGAGGGAGGGAGGGATGGGACAAAGTTGGAGACGGACTAAGCTGGTAGCAGGGCGAGCTCCACTTTAAATGCAGAGCAGGAGGACCGGAGTGAAAACTCCTCTCTTGCTCTGCTGCTCTCGCCCAGCCCCAGCAACGCTCACCCTATAGGCTCGCTTGAGCCTCAGGCTAGAGCCTGATTGGCTAGGAACCATGCTGCTCCCGATCCCAATCAGTAGTTCGCTGTGAGCAGCAAGCCAACCAGTACTCAACCACCCACAACTCCGCATCTCCACCCCGCTGATTCCCACCCCCGCCCAAGACACCAAATCTGGCTCCGGGTAAGTCCCGGAACCATTGCTTCTTTAGCAACGAAGTGGTGAAGTCCTCTTGCAAGTGCAAGAGGTTGCCCGTTCTAGGTTGGGAAACACCTGGAGATTTTGGGAGTGGAGCCTGAGGAGGGCAGGGTTTGGGGAGGGGAGGGACTTCAATGCCATAGAGTCCACTTGCTAAAGCGGCCATTTTCTCCAGGTGAACTGAACTCTATCGGCTGGAGATCAGTTGTAGTAGCGGGAGATCTCCAGCCACCACCTGGAGGTTAATAATGGAAACAACAGCACGAAGGCTCCTATTATTAATATCTATTTACTGTGAGAATATTGAAAAGAATGTAATGACAAATTGGCCCGCCGTCCAAGAATGGAATATTACAAACATACACCAAGCAAATAAAATCATGAGCTGTTATACATTCAAATCATAAATGTACAGGTTACTTCACCATAAGTACATTGATACAGGTTAAATCACCATTAAACAATGACGTGTTTTTTCACAGTCAAATTAAGAGTTCTTCCACAGCAACAACGGAAATATTCTTTCACAGCAACAAGACGACACCTCTAGATTGGTGAACGTTTCGCTAAGTAATGCTCGGGGGTCGCATAACTAGTTAGCATGCCAGAGTCTCGTTCGTTATCGGAATTAACCAGACAAATCGCTCCACCAACTAAGAACGGCCATGCACCACCACTGGTGGAGCGATTTGTCTGGTTAATTCAGAGGGGAGCGACTTCAATGCCCAATTGCCAAAGTGGACATTTTCTCCTGGTGAACTGATTTCTATCGACTGGAGATCAGTTGTAATAGCAGGAGATCTCCAGCTAATTCTTGGAGGTGGGCAACCCTACCCACCAGCTAGTTAAGAGGCCTCATCTCTGGTGATTCCCTCTTCTGTTTCTGAGGGCAGAGGCACACAGAGAAATGCCCTGCCAAATGACTTCAACCGTGGAAGCATTTACACCTCCATTCACAGGACATTTTCGTTACGTGCAGCTAGTTGTTCTTCAAAGGAAAGCAAACAAAAGCTTATCAACCTTGATTTTAGAGCAGTCCATCTAGCACATCTTAGGGATCTGGCAGAAAAAGCAACTCGGATTCAAGGTCAGAAATAAATTTTGTTTAAGGTGGCTGGTCAGAAACAGGCCAAACTCAAAATCCTTTAGGTTTCTCATGTTAGGACTTCAAGGTTCACAGGGCCACATTACTGGCAGTGATCCTTTAAATGACCCTGTTTCAGGTTTTGAAGGCAATGGTGCAGACAGTTTAAGATTTTCCCAGTTCATCTCTTCCTAAACTTATCTTCCTCTCCCATCACCATTGGTTATTTCTGATTGTAATCTGTTTGGGGCAGAGCCAATATGGAAGAAGGGTTGCCAGCTCTGGGTTTGGAAATACCTGGAGATTTTAGGGGTGGAACCTGAAGAGGGTGGGGTTTGTGGAAAGGCAGGACCTCAATGGTGTATAATGTCATAGAGTCCACCTTCCAAAGCAGCCAAAGAGCCAGCGTGATGTAGTGGTTAAGAGCGGTGGTTTGGAGCGGTGGAGTCTGATCTGGAGAGCCGGGTTTGATTCCCCACTCCTCCACATGAGCAGCGGAGGCTAATCTGGTGAACTGGATTTGTTTCCCCGCTCCTCCACATGAAGCCAGCTGGGTGAACTTGGGCTAGTTACGTTCTCTCAGCCCCACCTACCTCATAGGGTGTCTGCTGTGGGAAAGGGAAGGTGATTGTAGGCCGTTTTGAGTCACCCTTAAGTGGTAGAGAAAATCGGCATATAAAAACCAATTCTTCTTCTTTCTCCAGGTGAACTTATCTCTGTCACCTGGAGATCAGTGGTAATAGCAGGGGATCTCCAGCCACCACCTGGAAGTTGGCAACCTTATATGGAAGTCTAGAACAGCAACTTGACATAACCCTTTCTCTGAGTGGGAGGGGTACTCACTGGGAGCAGTTTTAGAACAGAGTAGTTACAAAACACCATGAGCACGCTGCTTCAGTCAGGAATTTCTGGCACCAGTTCTTTCCCCCAAGGAAGAACCAGCAGCCCTCTTATTTCCCAGCCATTCTAACAAACATTCACTAGAATTACCGACATTCAAATTGGCACCTGTCTGTGTGTCATTTGTGTTAAAAAGGAATAAAAAGGAACAAATTACTAAGGAACACCACTAATACAAATGGGCTACACATAAAGCTTCATGGCAACAACATATAACCCCTTCCCCTCAGCAAAACTAGGGCCTTTATATATACATCTGAGTTTTTAAAATGAACATGTACAGTGATTTTTTAAACTTTCGTAGGGCACATCTCATATATAGATTGTTAGCCGGCTAAAAATGTATTTATGTGCTGCAAACACATGCCATAACCCCATACAATGAAGTCTCTGTCTCACTCATGGTGGAAGCCAGAGGCTCTGAAGTCCATACAAAGAAAATAGCTAGTTCACAGTGCTAGTTTATAGAAGCCTGACGAGGAAAGAAATGAGGAGCACTGGAGGAGACAATAGGACTTAAACCTGCCAAATCTAACTGCGTTCTCAGAGTATGAAGAGAGAAAAAGGAAATTAGAGATCAATTTCCCCCATTGTCACTTGCGCTTCTCAATTAACCCTCTTTGTTGAGTCCTAACAAAGAATGTCTACAGTCAAAAGCAATTCTCCTCTTTTAAAATGTTTGGGCAGAAGGCAGAATGCTTTAATTCTCTTCTCTGCCAAAACTCTTAAGTGAACAGGGAAAACCTAGAGTAAATTATCTAGACTATGCCCGGCAGATTTAGATAGGCCTAGTGCTTGCCTTTAACAGCTGGAAGAAGAGTTGGTTTTTATACCCTGCTTTTCACTACCTTTAAGGAGTCTCAAACCAGCTTACAATCGCCTTCCCTTCCCCTCCCCACAACAGACACCTTGTGAGGTAGGTGGGGCTGAGAGAGTTCAGAGAGAACTGTGACTAGCCCAAGGTCACCCAGCTGGGTTCATGTGGAGGAGTGTGGAATCTAATCTGGTTCTCCAGATTAGAGTCCGCCATTCATGTGGAGGAGTGGGGAATAAAACCCAGTTTTCCAGATGAAAGTCCACTGCTCTTAACCACTACACCACGCTGGCTCTTGGCAGTGGTCCAGACTGTTTAAGATTTTCCCAGCTCATCTCTCCACATGGGACTGTGTTCATATCAGGGTTGCCAGTCCAGTACTGCTACCTGGCGAGAGCTTTAAGAGAGTGAGGAAATGCAAAGTCACTCCTGGGTTCTCACCAAAAGTGGCATTGTGGCACAGGCCCAATGTTAGGGCTGCTAGCGTGAGGATGGCAACCAGTGGGAGATTGATTTGTGGCAGGAGCTCTTCACCAGTGACATCATGATGTCACCAACAGTTGAAACACATCACTTCTGCCCGACTGGAAGTGATATCGCCACATCACTGGCTATGCTCTAGCATTTAGCGCAAACCATAGAGCTGTGACTGAGCACTAGTGTGTTGCTGGTGATGTGGTGATGTCCCTTCTGGCCATGCCTTTTGGGGGGAATCCAGTTGCTCCACTGTAGGGAGGGGCCGTGGCCCAGTGGTATAGCCTCTGCTTGGCATGCAGAAGGTCCCAGGTTCAATCCCCAGCATCTCCAGTTAAAAAGACTAGGCAAGTAGATGATGTGAAAGACCTCCCCCTGAGACCCTGGAGAGCCGCTGCCGGTCTGAGTAGACAATACTGACTTTGATGGACCAAGAATCGGATTCAGTATAAGGCTGTTTCATGTGTAGATTGTCATATCCAGCCAGAAAATATAAGCAAGATAGAAAAGACCTGCTATATCAGACCCAAGGTCCATGTAGACCTGCCACTGCCATCCTGTTTCTTCTCTTGGGATACGGAGAGTCCATTTAGCTATCTGGGGAAATAATTACTGGTAGTCTAATCAGCAAGCTGATAGGAAGAAAGTAGATTCCTTTGAAAAGTGGTGTTGGAGGAGAGTGTTACGGATACCATGGACTGCCAAAAAAAAAAAAAAAAACCCAAATCAGTGGGTTATAGATCAAATCAAGCATGAACTGACCCTAGAAGCTAAAATGACTAAACTGAGGCTGTTGTACTTTGGTCACATTATGAGAAGACAAGAGTCATTGGAAAAGACAATCATGCTGGGAAAAGTTGAAGGCAGCGGGAAAAGAGGAAGACCCAACAAGAGATGGATTGACTCAATAAAGGAAGCCACAGCCCTCAGTTTGCAAGACCTGAGCAAGGCTGTCAAAGATAACACACTTTTGAGGACAATGATTCATAGGGTTGCCATGAGTCAGAAGCGACTTGACGGCACTTAACACACAAACACACAGTACAATCAGCATAAGACAAAACCATCATCCAACATGGATTCAGCAGCAAACTAACGAAACTAACACAAACAGGAAAAGCTCTTTGGAAAGGAGTTGGAGGGATCTCTCCACATCTCCACTGGAAGACTATTCTAGAGGAGTAGAGAGCAGTCACTGAAAAGGCACTCACCCTATAGTAGATGTACATACTTGTCTAGGAGGGGGTCCATCAATGTCATCTGCTGAACTGATTTAAGCAAATTTTGTGATCATGAGTCAGTACTGTTTACTTTCACAGATGATGCTTCACATACAAAGATATAGTTGGTTATGTCCATTGCTTGCGTGGGACTGAACTTGTCAAATTTGATGAAAGGTGAAGCTAAAACCCAGTCATTTTTCATACGTTTCATGACTGTAACATGATTTTATTGCATCCTTTCCTTGGAATTCTCTGACATTGGGCTGCTTTCACACTTAGTTCAGTGGCACCTTAAAGAAAAGCAAAATTTATTCCAGCATAAGCTTTTATGCATCAGAGCTCACTTTTTCACAGTCATAGAGAATCCATCCTGAACAGCTAAATTTATATTTGAGTTCAAGCAACAGAAAGGGGGGAAGGGAGGAGAAGTTGTATGGAGAGTGTAAAACAAGAGCAGGTTTCCTCTCTGTCCATTTTCAATTTTTTAAGAACTTGTGAAGCCTGGTATCTAATAACACACATGATGTTGACTTTTCTGATGGCAGAATCTGCTTTTTGTTTTTAAATATGGGATTCTGGATCATGCTTGATGACAAGCTGCTCAACCACAGTCCTGTCTTGAGAGCCAGTGTGGCTCAGTGGTTAAAAGTGGTGGACTCTAATCTGGAGAACCAAACCGGGTTTGATTCCCCACTCCTCCACATGAGCGGTGGACTCTAATCCGGTGAACTGGGTTGGTTCACCAGATGACGCTCCTCCACAGAAGCTCGTCGGGTGACCTTGGGCTAGTCACAGTTCTCTTAGAGCTCTCTCAGCCTCACCTACCTCATAAGGTGTCTGTTGTGAGGAAAGGAAGGGAAGGAGATTGTAAGCTAGTTTGATTCTCTTTTGAAAAGGTAGAGAAGGATCAGCATATAAAACCCAAGTCTTCTTCTTCCCCAGGATTCCTAAAAACAGGTTACAAAATCTCCAGCTCAAAAAAAATAACAATGCATCTAGAAGTTCCGATCACTGGAACATGTGTAGGGGTTGATTCTCAGTGGCAGAGCATCTGCTCAACATGCAGAAGGTCCCAGGTTCAATCCCTGGCATCTCCAGTTAAAAGGATCAGGTAGTAGGTGCCTGAGACACTGGAGAGCTGCCGCCGCTCTGAGTAGACAATACTCACCTTGATGGACCAAGGATCTGATTCAGTAAAAGGAAGCTTCATGTGTTCATGGGGTTGGGAGGGTTAAGGCTCTTTGTTACGAGCGGAACCATGTTCTGTCTTAGCGGCATTCAAAATTGTACCACAAACGTTCGTGCACACCCTCAGGCTTTTTCTCCTTTTCAAAGATGACTTCCTTATATGAAAGAAATGCCTTTTGTAACTGAGGAAAGTACTCGTTGTGAAACCACTTTGGGGAGGGGGGGAGACATAACCTTCAGGTTTTATTACAGTCTTTGTTTTTGCTGCGTTTACAAGCTAAACCAGCTGTGAAAGGTGCGAGCTTATAGTCTGTATTCAGCAAAGATCTGTCATCTTCTGCTTACTGCGAGGCAACTTGACTCAGCCAGTTGGGGCTACAATTTATCAAGCTTGTGGAGTGACAATTTTCATAGCTATTGGAAATTTATCACAGCTAGTCGTCTTTTTTATTTTATTTTTTGGGGATATGTGGACGACTTGGCTCTTCTTCTTGGAGCAGGCTCTTTACACTCCGGTTCATCAAGGTGGCAATTATGAATGCTATTAACCCACGAGGCAAAGATCACTGTTGTCCCTGAAACATTGAGTACATTGTCCCCCGCAAAGATTTAACTGCTTGAGTTGATTTCCAGACTTCTGGCTTTCTTGAGCAGATGTGATATTTTAAAAAAAGTCTGTCCCCAAAGAACAATGACAATAACCTTTGTCCCAGCTGTTTGGAAAAGAGAAGCGAGCAGAGGACACCAAACCCACACATTAATGCTTAGAATCATATTTCTGTTTCTTGCTTTTGCTCTCTAGAGATGTGCGAGAGTGACACACTTTATGGAAGGTCGCTAGTCCCCCTGGTCTCTGGAAAGGCAGCTCATCCAGATAGCTGGTTTCCTCATTTTTGTGTCTCTTGCACATTTTTGTGTCTCTTGCACACTTATCCGTTTCAAGTGCAGAGAGAAACTGAGTGCAGGGGGAGCTCACCACCTCCCTAGGTGCACTCCCTAGATTGCACTGTCGAACAACTCTTACTGTAAAAACATTTTCCTCATATCCAGTCGGTACCTTTAGGCCCGCAATTTAAACCCATTATTGCGAGTCCTATCCTCTGCTGTCAATAGGAACAGCACCCTGTCCTCCTCTAAGTGACAGCCCTTTAAATACTTAAAGAGAACAATCATGTCCCCTCTCAACCTCCTCATCTCCAGACTAAATGTTCCCAACTCCCTCAGTTTTTCCTCGTAGGGCTTGGTCTCCAGACCCCTGATCATCCCCGTCACTCTCCTCTTGTTGTCATTTGTGCTATTCAAAATGTTCAGTGTCTGGTTAGAAAGACCTCCATAAAGAATACAAGAGCTGTGAAAGTCCAGGAGCAAATCTCATTAACAGATCAGGGAGAACTATCTCTGTGCGTTGGCATGGAGCCACATGGAGAACACAGCAGTGCAGACTTCAACTTTGATCTAGGAACCATTAAAATGATTCATCCATATTTAATGTGGATGTTACCAATAAAGAGGGCTTAATCCTGTTCTTTTTTTCCTTTTTTTGCCAGCGCTTTGTCCCCCTTCTCTTTGGAAAGCCAGACAGAAAGGAAGACGCTTCATTTTATAAACTGTGAAAAGATATTGTCCATATAATGAGCAATGTGGCAAGCTGTGGGCTTCGCAATGGGGCTCTAGAGCCAAGACAGTTTCCATAAAGGGTTTTCAACAGACTTGCTTGGAAGGGGGCTACAGCATTGTCATCTCAGAGGGGAGGCCAAGATTGCTTAAAGACTTCCTAAAAGCTATTTCGGGAGGCTGGTTCCTCCGGTGGCCATTATAATCCTCTGGCACTGTGGGTGGCTTTGCCCTCCCAGCCAGAACGAATACCGGAGGCAGATACGGAATAAAATAGGTCAGAGTTTTATTGAGGATGTGAAAAAATGGGAAAGCTTTATATACAATCCCAACCAAGCATGGGAACCCAGCCTGTTCTGAGGAAATGGGGTGAACCCAAAAGAGCTTCACTTTGCCCTTGTGAAATCCCAACCTGTCTTGGACACAGACCTATCTTGAGTGGAAGCAATTGCGTTGTGGAACTCCCTGCCCCAGGATGTGGTGATGGCTGCCAACTTGGAAGGCTTTAAGAGAGGAGTGGACATGTTCATGGAGGAGAGGGCTATCCATGGCTACTAGTCAAAATGAATACTCGCCATAATGCATGCCTATTATCTCCAGGATCAGAGGAGCATGCCTGTTATATTAGGTGCTGTGGAACACAGGCAGGACAATGCTGCTGCAGTCATCTTGTTTGTGGGCTTCCTAGAGGCACCTGGTTGGCCACTGTGTGAACAGACTGCTGGGCTTGATGGGCCTTAGTCTGATCCAGCATGGCCTTTCTTATGTTCTTATGACTTCATAACTGCACTGCCAAACTCCTGCTAAAATCTAGGGTTGCCTGAGAAAAAGCAGACCCAAATGATACCCCCCACAGACCACTCAGAACCACATAAGTCACCCAGGATGGTGAGGGGAGACATGTTGTCTACATTTCTTGATGTTCTCCCCTCACTGATTGCGCCAATCATTGCTTGAAAGCCAATGAGAAGATTAAATCCAAGACTAAAGTGCACTAAAACTATTAATTAAAAATTAAATAAATCAATCTGAAAATGAAAAGGTCAACAACTGTAAAGTTTGCTGAGCGTGGCTCAGATAAAGCGTAGAGCTAGAAATCCCATTCCTTTACTGCTCTGAAAGCTGAATCAGCATTCTATTCCTCCTCATTTCCAGCTAAAGTAGGACAATTTCTATAGCTGGTTCTAGAATTTGAGCATGGGCAGTCTACAGTAGCTTTTACTCTGGCACTCCCTCCCATGTACAGTGGGCGCTGGTAAAACATTGCAGAAAAGCAGTCTTGATGCATTTATACGTATGATTTGATCAAGACTCAGTTTTAAATGTGTTCTATGAGTGCAGATTTGTTACTGTGTTTTGATTAGATGCAACATGGGGAATTTTTTTGATATAACCATATGCACAAACACATCAAGATTGAACACATGAACACATGAAGCTGCCTTATACTGAATCAGACCCTTGGTCCATCAAAATCAGTATTGTCTACTCAGACCGGCAGCGGCTCTCCAGGGTCTCAGGCAGAGGTCTTTCACATCACCTACCTGCCTAGTCCCTTTAGCTGGAGCCTGGAGATGCCAGGGATTGAACCTGGGACCTTCCTCATGCCAAGCAGATGCTCTACCACTGAGCCACAGCCCATCCCCAATTGCTTTATTGCAGTGTTTAAATTAAATATGTATAAAATGCCCTTTCATTCCTTTTAATGTAAGGTGGGGGAAAGAGGCAAAGGAGCTGAAAGATGGGAGAAACCATGCAAAGTGCTCTGAACATATATTTTTTTAAGGAATAGAGACTTTTTTTTTGCATTGATTCAAAAACACAAGACTGGGTAATTTGGAATTCCAAATTGTGAAAAGTCTGGAGGGGAATTTCAGAAACATCTCTACTTGTTAGTTAGCGACAGTTACACTCTAGCTGGCCTTCCTGCCGCTCCGTTCCCTCAGTGTCCCCCTTTTTCCCTTTCTCCTTTCCCTTTTCTTCTTCCCCTCCATGTTTATTCTCCCCATTATTATTACTATTATGGGGTGCCATCTGGGATTTTAATGTTACTAGGGTTTTTAAATGTCTTAATTTACGCTAGTACAGTGTATCATCTAATCTAGGGTTCCCAACCTCCAGGTACTAGCTGGAGATCTCTTGCTATTACAACTGAACTCCAGCTGATAGAGATAGGGTTGCCAACCTCCAGGTACTAGAAGAAGAAGAGTTGGTTTTTATATGCTGACCTTCTCTACCACTTAAGGAAGAATTAAACTGGCTTACAATAACCTTCCTTCCCCTCCCCACAACAGACACCCTGAGGGACTAAGAGAGGATGACTGGCCCAAGATCACCCAGCTGGCTTTATGTGTAGGACTGGGGAAATAAATCCAGTTCACCAGATTAGAGTCTGCTGCTCTTGTGGAGAAGTGGGGAATCAAACCCAGTTCTCCAGATCAGAGTCACCGCTCCAAACTACCGCTCTTAACCACTGCACCACACTGGCTTTAGCTGGAGATCTCCTACTATTACAACTGATCTCCAACCAATAGAGATCAGTTCACCTGGAGAAAATGGCTGCTTTGGCCATTGGACTCTATGGCACTGAAGTCCCTCCCTCCCCTCCCCAAACCCCACCCTCCTCAGGCTCCCTCCCTAAAACCTCCTGCTGGTGGCAAAGAGGGACCTGGCAACCCTAGATAGAGATCAGTTCACCTGGAGAAAATGGCTGCTTTGGCCATTGGACTCTATGGCACTGAAGTCCCTTCCCTCCCCAAACCCTGCCCTCCTCAGGCTCCGCCCCAAAAACATCCCACCAGTGACGAAGAGAGGACCCGGCAACCCTAATCTGATTGTACATTGTTTTATTGGTTGTTAGCCCCAGAGCCTAACTTTGGTCAGGAAAGTTGGCTAAACTTTCTCCAGCACAAGGGAAATATCAACAGGAATTATCTAGGCTCTTTTTTTGGGGGGGGGGGGTAAAGGTTACTCACTTGAAGATGTATTCAGTTATGCTATTGAGCTACCCCAAGATCCAAAGTTCAAGCCTCATCTACTGGAAGGGGATGGGTATCTGAGGTACGTACGCTTGGGACTGGTGCTAGGCTTGCCAACCTCCAGGTGGTGGCTGGAGATCTCCCGCTATTACATCAGATCTACAGGTGATAGAGATCAGTTCACCTGGAGAAAATGGCCACTTTGGAAGGGGGACTCTATAGCATTATACCCCATTGAAGTCCCTCCCCTTCCCAAACCCTGCTCTCCTCAGGCTCCACCCCCAAATACTTCAAGTATTTCCCAACCTGGAGCTGGCAACCCTAACCAGTGCCCTTAATGATATGATGTCAGGGGTAGACGCAGCACCATTTGAAGTAGGACCTAACTATGTTGGAACACCACCCACCACTTCGGCTCATGTCCTGCTTGCCAGTCACAAGCAGGGAGCTGATATTTCAGCAAGCTGTTTAGATGTGTCTGAATAACTTCAGATGGATTTGGGGGGTGGAGCTTGGGGAGGGTGAGGTTAGGGGAGGGGAGGGACCTCAGCAGGGTGTAATGCCATCGATCCCACCCTCCAAAGAAGCCATTTTCTCCAGGGGAACTGATCTGGGTCATCTGGAGACCCACGGTAATAGCAGGAGATCTCCAGGTGCCACCTTGAGGTTGGCAACCCTAGAACCAGTGGCAATGGAGTACAAACATGCATCATGAGTAGCACCCATTTCAGTTTTCACGGTCAAAGAATTAATGTGAATTAAACATCCTGCCTTCCTCTCTCTTGAGCATTCAAGGCAGATATAAAAAATTAAAATTACTCATGCAAGAGGCTAAATTTCCCCTCTTTGCAGTGCTGCAGTCCCAATAAAATCAACTCTCTGTATGTTTGATTTAATAGAAATGTGAATAAACAGAAGATTTGGCCGAGGATCTGCAGTCTGTCTTCTAATTTGACCTTGAGTGGAGAGAGACCTGTGTGTAAAGGTCTCAGATAATTCATTTTAGTCACCTTGTTCGATTTGGCAAGGAGCACAAAAAAAATTGGCTTCAGGAGATCTTCTCCATTAACGATTAATAATGATAATTAGTAGTAATAATTAGTAGGGCAGCCTCTTTGTCAGATGAAATTATATTAGTCAAATTGGTCATAGTGAGGTTGAATCATTTATGGTGAAGAAAATGCCAGAAGTCACAGGTTGCATTAATTAATTTGATTTATTTTTAAAAAAAGGTTGTGCTCTCCTATATAAAGCTCTTTTAAATCATTTCTGTTGACTCTGTAAGATCAGTTTTTCTACAGTTGTATCTCTCAAGGTTGAAAAGGCCACCAGGCCTAATCTTGATCCTTTCCCATTCAATACTGCCAGGAAACAGTAACACTCTATCTTCCTGTATTTCTTTCTTCAGAAAGAAAAGAGCAGCTAGGAGGTGGGTAGGACGGACTACCACTTACCCACTGGGGGCAGGAGATCTCCTACCTCCAGTGGGACCTTCCACCTCTTCTCAGTGGTGTTGATGTCACTTCAGTTGCAATAGAATAAGAAGAGTTGGTTTTTATATGCCAACTTTCTCTGCCACTTAAGGAAGAAGCAAACCGGCTTACAATCACCTTCCCTTCCCCACAACAGACACCCTGTGACGTAGGTGGGACTGAGAGAGTGTGACTAGCCCAAGGTCACCCAGCTGGCTTCATGTGGAGGAGTGGGGAAACAAATCCAGTTCACCAGATTAGCGTCCGCAGCTCATGCAAAGGATTGGGGAATCACACCCCGGTTCTCCAGATCAGAGTCCACCCCTCCAAACCACTGCTCTTAACCTCTACACCACGCTGGCTCAATAGGAAGGTTCATCAATGTGTCGCCAGAGTGACACTCTAGCAGTTTGGTCAAAACTCCATGGTTAAACCATAGAGTTTGGGCCATATGCTAAAATGTAACCGGCGACATGCTTGACGTCATTTCTGTTCATGCTGGAAGGGACATCAGTGTTTCATGGGTGAGCTCCCCCTCACCTCACCCCACCCCACCCACTGTGGTGAATTTCCCACCAGTCGCCAGACTTGTACCAGCAGCCCTAGGGGAAGCAGAGGTTAATGGAAGCACTGTTGGAGGGGGGAACACCCCAGAAGCCCTCCATCCATATGATGGTTCTGCTTTGGATTGCAGCCCCAACAACTGGGGACCAAAAGTGCACACAGTCCCACATTATGTGCACTGATACTGGCAAAGAGCAAGAGGGTAAGGGGAAGCAGAAGAAGCCCTATCTGAAAAGCTTTGCTTCCCTTCAGTACCAACCGGCTGCTTAGAACCTGGGCCCTACTTAGAGTGGCCAAGTTGGTCAAGCAAGGTCCTGCCCTTGATCTTTGTCCTCTGTCAATAGGTCAGGAGGGGGGAAATGGAGGGAAGGTCAGATTGGTGCCCTGTGATGCTGCAGTATCACTTTCAGAAGCAGAAGCAGAAGTGCTGTCCCTGAACTGTTGGATGTGCTAGGATTCACCTGAAACTCTAGGGTTTTTAGAGTGTCCCATGACCACAGTGCCATCACTTCTGGTTATGCAGCTGGAAGTGACATTGCAGCATCACAGGATGCCCTTAGGGTAGGGTTGCCAATCTCCAGGTGGTGGCTGGAGAACTCCCACTATTACAACTGATCTCCAGCTGATAGAGATCAGTCCCCCTGAAGAAAAGGGCCTCTTTGGCAATTGGACTCTATGGCATTAAAGTCCCTCCCCTCTCCAAACCCTGCCCTCCTCAGGCTCCACCCCCCAAAATCTCCAGGTATTTCCCAACCCGGAGCTGGCAGCCCTACGTTTCAGAGATCCTACCCTTTGCCTTCTTTCTCTCGCCCCAGCCCACCCTGGCCAATCCTCCATGCATGCTTTCAGTGCTGAGTTCCCTCCCCAGTGAGGTCACAAATAAGACTCTTCCTCTTCCTGCTATGTGATCCTGATTTCACATGGTTTCCTGTCACTCGCTTGCATGTGGCTGGCTGAATGTTTGGGTGGGACCTGAATCCAGACACACAGGAGTTTATCCAGTCACTGAGAGAGAGCACCACTTCTGCCCCTATAAAACAAATCTCTCAAATTACAAAAAAAGTATTTTTTTCCTGATTGCATTTTTTGACACCATCTTTCTTCTTCTTCTTTTTTTTTAGGTCTCAGATGTTTTGTCTCATAGCTTTCTTTTTAATGAACAAGTTTCTCTTTAACGGATGTGTTGCAAAGACAAGTCACCTGTTTTAGACTTCAAAATAGCTTTGTTTCAAAGGCGGATGATGAAAGCGACAAAAAATCAGAAGCATTCCTTGATAATCAAGCAGGCTCACTTGCTTTGATGTAGACACGCTGCAGTTCTTTTCCAACATGTATTTTTAATTCTAACTTCTTACGGCAGCAACACAGGAAGACGCCCGGCTTCAAGAACGTTTCCTAGAGAATTTCTCAAACCTGTCGCAATCCCAGTATCTACTTTCACACTCATTTTGCTTTAATAACATTTCGGAACTAGAATGGTCTTCTGGCAACCACCTCCTTTAGAAGCGGTAATCAATCTGTATAAAACTGAACTGGCAAGAGCTGTACAGGTAATAGGAAGAATGACATTGAATAGGTTTCCTGCCTACTTTCTCAAAAATGCGGCTGGGCTCCAACACAATTGTGTTAAATGTGGAAATGGTAACTTTGGGTCAAAGTTTTTAAAGTGGCAAAACCATTTAACAGCAAGACATTCCTGTACAGGCAGACGTGATGGAATTTATTATCAAAGCTCTACTATTACTTTTCCATTGAAATCCAAAACTACAGAATCAAGCCTTTTTCACAATATGCTATCCAGGTGATAGTTTTAATGTGTTTATGACCTAGAGTTTCCAACCTCCAGGTAGTAGCTGGAGATCTCCCACTAATACAACTGATCTCCAGCCGATAGAGATTAGTTCACCTGGAGAAAATGGCCGCTTTGGCAATTGGACTTTATGGCATTGAAGTCCCTCCTCAGGCTCCACCCCAAAAACCTCCCGCCGGTGGAGAAGAGGGACCTGGCAACCCTATTATGACCTCAGACGATGAGTAGAGATAGGCAAATGTTTCCTATTTAGTTGGGGGAGGGGAGGTTGTCCACAGATGTGAATCTCTATACCATAGTCAACAAAGTCCAGAACTCACTATAGAAGGGGGTAGCACGTAACAGGTACCCACTCTTACGTTCAGGTACCCACTCATACGTTCTGTCAGTCATCCTGAGCCTTTGCACTTGCTTAACAGGGTTGCCAACCTCCAGGTACTAGCTGGAGATGTCCTGTTATTACAACTGATCTCCAGACAATAGAGATTAGTTCACCTGGAGAAAATGGTTGCTTTGGCAATTGCTCCTTGGCATTAAAGTCCCTCCCCTCTCCAAACCCCACCCTCCTCAGACTCCGCCCAAAAAATCTTATTGCTTAAGAATGAAAGCATCTGACCAACATCCATTTAATCCAGCTATCAGCAGTTACCATGTGGTACACCAAAAAAATTGGTCAGTGGTCCACCAATGGAAAATTGTCTACCCATTGGGCAGGCTGAGGCTGGTTTTGGAAGGTGACACATTTTGAGAAACTGGAAGTCAAATTTGATTGTGATTATGAATTACTTATTGAGAACATTTAGCCAAGCATCATTCACCTCATTAGAATTGTTCATAATTGTGCTATTTTCTATAAAAAAAAATTCTATTACAACTTTGTTGCAACACCCAAAATGTAAATGGATTATGAATTCTTCCTATCCTCATAAGATGCTCCTGTTTACAGTGTTGGGGATTGTGAGTTTCATTGCAAACGCTGGTTTCTTCACTGCCCAATCTCCCCATACTGATCAGAACTTTTGTCTAGAGAGCTACCATGGCACACAGGTTAGATGGCCACAGCAAGACTGGGGATGCTCGGGTACAAGACCACACTCTGCCGTGAAGCTTACAGGGTGACTTTAGGCCCGCCATCCAATCTGGATGTTACTTACTTTGCAGGGTTTGTTGTAAAGATAAAACAGAAGAGGGAAGAATTTCCATGTTTTCTCAACGGAATTCCCTGGAGCTGGGCCCTGTTAAAATACACTAGATACCTGTCAGCCTCGTGGATCAAAATCTGCATGATTGAGGGGGGAAATAGTGTATGGATAATGCCTACATGTGTGTAGGCTAGAGTTGCCAACCTCCAGGTGGTGTCTGGAGATGTCCTGGGATTACAACTGATCTCCAGGCTATAGTAGGGTTTCCAGCTCCGGGTTGGGAAATACCTGGAGATTTTGGGGGTGGGGCCTGAGGAGGGTAGGGTTTGGGGAGGGGAGGGACTTCAATGAGATAAAATGTCATAGAGTCCACCTTCCAAAGCAGCCATTTTCTCCAGGTGAACTGATCTCTGTCGCCTGGAGATCAGTTGTAATAGCGAGAGATCTCCAGACACCACCCGGAGATTGGCACCCTAGGCAACAGAGATCAGTTCATCTGGAGAAAATGGCCTCTACGACAGTCTATGTGGACTCTATGACATTCTACCCCATTGAAGTCACTCCCCTCTTCAAATTCCACCACCAAAATCTCCAGATTTTTCCCAACCCAGAGCTGGCAACCCTAGGGTAGGCACATGGGCCCCTAAGCAGATATACTAAGCAATGAAGGGTGAGGATGCACAAATGGGATCAGAATCCATCCTCCACCTGAACAATGAGAATACTTGTATGATCTTGCTGCCCTACCAACAGTTGACAAGAGAAATCCCAATCTCGTTTTGGTGAGTTTCCTAGCCCAGTTAAACGAAATGTCTTCCATTGAAGAGGGCTACTCATCCAGAGTAAAAGCAAAGTTGGAAGAAATTATTTTTCTTATAGAGGAGTTGATTACATACAATGAGGGTACCTCTGGTACTTCCACATGCCAACGCTACCTTCAGCATCATTCCTCTTTGAATCAAAGGGGAACAAACAGATTAATTTCTCAAGAAAGTTCCCTCCTGGTGCAGTTGCAAAATGCCAACCTGACAAAGCAAATAAAAGAATTCCAAAAATGTACCGATCGGGGCATAGAACATTAAAATAAAAACAAAAACCTGTTATGTAGGAGATACTAAAAAGAGTTTTATTTTCACAGGAAAAAGAGAACAAAGACAGGAGACAAAAGAAAGGGGCAAGACTCAAAGAAAGCAGCAGAAAGCATTTGGCACCTCTTCAGAAATGCATCAACTTGTGTAGCATTCTCAAATAAATCAATGCCATTTTGCCACTTCCAGAGACAACTGCTGAAAAGCCCTATCTCATTGTGTCCCATTTGACAGGCGGCACTCAAACGGCGCCGCCGTTTCACATTGAAATCCTGGAATCAAAATTGTAGACTGCCAGCTGAAATGGCGGAGAAGCCAAAGGGCCTTCCCTGTCATGTGTCAAGTTGATCACCTGACAGTCGGGGCTGAACACGCTTGGTCACAAAATGCAAAATATACATAAAAAGAGAGTTGAAGAGAGCAGAACCCTTTTGACACAAAGCACTTCAAACCAATTACAAGTATCTTCTTTTGTTGGAAACTGCCCAAACAATAGTAAAACACACACACACACACACCTGCACTGAACAGGTCTTGAACCTCCAAGTCTGCCCTCCAGCAATCCCCTTGACTTACTCATCCATAGGGTTTCCAACCTCCAGGTAATAGCTGGAGATCTCCTGATATTACAACTGATCTCCAGCTGATAGAGATCAGTTCACCTGGAGAAAATGGCCGCTTGGCCATTGGAATCTATGGCATTGAAGTCCCTCCCCTCCCCAAACTCCATTCTCCCCAGGCTCCACTCCAAAAACCTCCCACCGGTGGCAAAGAGGGACCTGGCAACCCTACTCATCCAAATAAATAAGGCCATTACTTCCTTTCACCCTACTGCGCTTACATCGGGGCACAACATGCTGGATACACTGTCAATGAAGATGGATTAAAGCTCTTCTTTTTAGCAGTGTTAATCAAAGGCAATGAAGTGAAAAGGCAGAAATTAAATGGGGTCACGTACTAAGCAATGGTTGCAAAGCTTTTAACCTGTGTCTTGTCAATAGGACTCCGGGTTGGGAAATAGCAGGGAGATCTGAGGGTGGAGAGAGGTCAGCAGGGATACGATGCCACAGAGTCCAGCCTTCCAAGCTGCCATCTCCTCCAGGGCAATGGATCTCTGCAGTCTGAAGAAGAGGGACCTGGCAACCCTACCCTTGGGGTACCTGCCAGCTCTGTGTTTCTAAATACAATATAAATGTATTTACATAGTCATACTGAAATGCCTGTATTATTGTATCAATACCCAATGACAATAAAACAACAGGAGGTTGAAGATTTCAAAGCAGTTTGTTTATTGGCCCAATACACAAACGGGTGAAAATTGCCCAAAGCACAGGACAATTCACACAAACATCAAAGGATTGCAAGCACGGATATAATCTTTAGTAATGGGTGGTACAAAGACGCAATACATGGCGTCAATTAGGGCTGTCAAAAAAAAATTCGGTACAGTTCGGATTCGGCCGAATTTGGCCCTTGTGGGTTCGGTACGTGCCGAAGTCCGAACTCCCCCACTTCGGATCCGTTCAATTCGGCGGGAATTCAAAGTTTGGAAACAAGTTCGGCCGAATAAAGCCATTAAAAACACAACCGTGCCTTTCCGCGGCTCTGGGGGGGGCATTTTTGGGCTTAGAGGTCCCAAACTTTTGGCAGAGCTTCAAAGGACGTTTATTGAAAGACTCCCCAAGTTTTGTAAAGATTGGGTCTTGGGGGGCTGAGATATGGGCCCTGAAAGGGGTCCCCCCACCCTTAATGTGCATCTCTCAGCAGAGCTTGCCGCCCACGCACAAAGCTCCCAGCCCCGACAACAGCGGAGAAAATAGCAAAACAACTGCAAACACAACCTTGTTAAACAACACCTTTGCAACACACAACTGAAACCTCCCCCCTCAAACCAGGGAGCGAGAGACTCGAGGGGGAACACACACCCCAGGCAGAACCGACAAAAGCCCCCTTTGGCTTCCCACCCACCCACAGAAACTGCTCCCTCCCCACACACACACAGACTCTGCTTTCCCCACACACACACACATACACAGGAGAAAAATTATAGATTAAAGCCCCCAAAGGGGTCTTACTGTGGCTGTCTTCTGTTCCATCAAGAGGGGCTGTAATCCAAGATGATTCCAATTAGGCACGGAACATTTTGCTCTGGAGAGGAGATGCACACACACAGGATCGGCTGCTCCATTCATCCCAATAGGGAAAAGGGGAAAGGGGAAAGCCCATATCTCGGGACCCCCTGACCCAATGTTCACAAAACTTGGGGGGTATCTTAAGAACACTGGTCTGAAACTCCACTCAAAGTTTGGGATCTGCACCCCCAAAAATGTGCCCCCTGCAGCCATGGAAAGAGAAAAGGGGGGAGGCGATATTTCTGCCCCCACTGAACCCATCTTTAAAAAACTTGGGTAGTATCTTAAGAATAATTCACTGAAGCTATGCTAAAGGTTTGGGGGCTATATCCCCAAAAAAGCACCCCCTGCAGCCACATAAATGGAAAAAGGGGGGAGGGAAAAGGGGGAGAGCCCATATCTCGAGACCCCCTGACCCAATGTTTACAAAACTTGGGGGGTATCTTAAGAACACTGGTCTGAAACTCCGCTCAAAGTTTGGGATCTGTACCCCCAAAAATGCGCCCCCTGCAGCCATGGAAAGAAAAAGGGGGGAGCCCATATCTCGGGACCCCCTGACCCAATGTTCACAAAACTTGGGGGGTATCTTAAGAACACTGGTCTGAAACTCTGCTCAAAGTTTGGGATCTGCACCCCCAAAAATGCACCCCCTGAAGCCATGGAAAGAGAAAAGGGGGGAGGCGATATTTCTGCCCCCACTGAACCCCATCTTTACAAAACTTGGGTAGTATCTTAAGAATAATTCACTGAAGCTATGCTAAAAGTTTGGGGGCTATATCCCCAAAAAAGCGCCCCCTGCAGCCACATAAATGGAAAAAGGGGGGAGGGAAAAGGGGGAGAGCCCATATCTCGAGACTCCCTGACCCAATGTTTACAAAACGTGGGGGGTATCTTAAGAACACTGGTCTGAAACTCCGCTCAAAGTTTGGGATCTGTACCCCCAAAAATGCGCCCCCTGCAGCCATGGAAAGAAAAAGGGGGGAGCCCATATCTCAGTACCCCGACCCAATGTTTACAAAACTTGGGGGGTACCTTAAGAAGCTTCATCTGAAGTTCCAGTGAAAGTTTTGTGTCTGTACCCCAAAAAATGCACCCCCTGCAGCCACAGAAAGGAGCGAATGTGCACAAGCACCCCACACACACACACACACGAGGATTTCGCTCTCTCTCTCTCTCTCCCTGGCCGGGCCGCACATCAGCTGATTCCTCCAGTACTCAATCCTGACTGATTGGCCAGAAGAAGACCCAGCTTGCCCACCGATTGGCCGGGGGAGGAGAATGCTGCTTACTGACGGTTATGCTGCTTACTGACGGCCGAATTTGCCGAATTTATTCGCGAACTCGCGAACTCGCTGAATTCGGCCCCCCCGGTTGCCCGCCAGTTTTGAGTTCGGATCCGTCCGAACAGAAAAGCACCGAATCAGGGGAAATTCGGTTGATTTTCAGTTCGGGCCGAACCGAATTGACAGCCCTAGCGTCAATACACAAATAACCTATAATAGATACTTAAGAATTGGCATACCCTATTCGAGATTTGGAGGCGTTGCAGAGAAGTGGTGATCTCATTTTCACTAATGAGCAGTGAAGACCCTCATTCCCAGGTGCTTCTCTGTTTGATCCTAAATTACTGCTGTCCTTCTTATCTTGGACCTTGGCTTCTGCCAAAGCTAACTAAGGGGGTTCCTAGCTGGTTCTTATCTCTGGAAAACCAGCTTATGAAAGCATACTAAGACTATCTATGGATTCTTTAATTAGCTTCTAACTAAGGAGCAACACTGGGCCTCTTATACTTGAGGCCTGTAACATATGCAAGTGCTTGGTGTAACTATAGTAAGGGATGCCACCTCTTATATACTGAGAGTGGCATGTTTATAAGTGCAGATATACTTTATTGAATACAAAGAATATATTTCAAATCAAAGAATACATTTCCAATACATTTCTCATAGCATATAATGATTTCAGGCATTACAATACCCTAATAGCATGCAAGAAACATGTGATATGCATGTGTATGTGTGTGTGTGTGCACGCGCTGTCAAGTCACAGCTGACTTATGGCAACCCCATAGGGTTTGCAAGGCAAGAGACATTCGGAGGTGGTATGCCATTGCCTGCCTCGGCATAGGCTGAGAGAGTCCTGAGAGAACTGTGACTGGCCCACGGTCCCCCAGCAGGCTTCAGGTGGAGGTTCTCCAGATTAGAGTCTTGCCACTCTTAACCCCGCTACACCATGCTGGCTTTCCACAATATTCACACACAGTGCTAACAGTGAAAGGTGCAAAACTGAAACAGCATAACCATGAGTTAAGGAATATCTGCTCACCCCTAACGGGAGCAGTTTCTCTTTCATGAACCGACTCCCCCCATGCAGTGGTATATCATGTCTGATAAGCAAATTACTACTCTGTGTAGGGTTGCCAGCTCTGGGTTGGGAATTATCTGGAGATTTTGGGGCAGAGCCTGAGGAGGGTGGGGTGTGGAGAGGGGGGGGGGACTTCAATGCCATAGAGTCCAATTGCCAAAGCAGCCATTTTCTCCAGGTGAACTGATCTCTATCAGCTTGAGATCAGTTGTAATAGCAGGAGATCTCCAGCCACCACTTGGAGGTTGGCAACCCTAACTCTATGGCACTGAAGCCACTTCCCTCCCCAAACCCCGCCCTCCCCAAGCTCCACCCAAAAATTCTCCTGCCGGTGGCAAAGAGGGACCTGGCAACCCTATACCACCAATATGAAACGATTCCACTGATCCTGAATGACTGCTGGAAGTGGCATGCAACGTCTGCAGACTGCCTTGTGGTGGCAAGAGATAGGGGGGAAAATTAGAGTTTGAATGAGTGTTTAATTGTCAGTAATTAGGCCAAACAACATAATGCTACAATTAGGTCAAGCCCTTGGGATGGGGTGAGCTGTAAGTCACATCTTTAAACTCAATCCCTGGCACTGTCAATCAAGACAAACAGCAATATTTCAAAGGACTAATTCCTAGCTCATGGAGGCTCAAAGGGGAGGAATTGTAGGAGGTGTACCTGCATTTGCGTATTGGCACATATTCATTCACTGACAACAGATTAACTGTAGACCCATTCCTACTTCTGTTATGGTACTTAACGTATGAATAAATTATCATGGAACCAGCCACTTGAAATGTGTTATGTACCTTCTCATTCTTGTGTGAAAGAGGGGCTAAGAATAGGAAATGGCATAATTAGCCATTCTTGCAACATTCTTAAGAACATAATCTTCTTGGTTTTGTAAGCCTCATTTCGTTTTCTTTATTTACTGTTGTCTTTTCCCTTTTAATTGGACTGCATCATTAATAGGCAAGAAAACAGCAAACAATCAAATGCTCACCATTGTCTCTGCTCCCCCTCTGTATTAGCACTCAAGTCAATGTTGTCTTCACACACACAGAACAACCCTTCACTTATATACTTACTTACTTACTTACTTACTTACTTACTTACTTACTTACTTTATTTATTTATTATTCCTTGGAATAAGTTCCTTTGCAGTGCGAGGGAAATCGAGAACTCGATTGCCAGACGTTTGATGCTCCATTACAGGAGTGCATATGTGACACATGATCCTCCAGATATAAGTGGTCAGTGTTGTGCATGAATAGGGCAGTGCACATTTTCCCATGCAAGCAAAATGTTGATACTGAAGTTCTATGTGTCCATGTTTATCGTCCCACTCACATGAAAATGATGACTGCACATATCAGAAAGAGCACACATAGTTCATGCTACCATTGGTTTTGGTGGCCCAACCATACATAAAACATCTGAAAAGAGCTAAAGCAGAAGAAGAAGTCGGTTTTTATGCCCCACGTTTCTCCACCTTTAAGGAGTCTCAAAGCAGTTTACAATCGCAATCCCTTCTTCTCCCCGCAACAAGCACCTTGTGAGGCAAGTGGGGCTGAGAGAGTTCTGAGAGAGCTGTGACTGGCCCCACCCCATCCTCACCCCCTAAAACGTCCCACTGATGGAGAGGGGGGAACTGGCAACCTATGGGTCATGCATTGGGTCTTACTGAATTTTCAGCAGTTGCTCTTCAGGCAGCTGTACAACACTACGAGTCAGCAGAGCTTCTCCATTTCAGCCACTTTGGGACAGTCCTCTGGGGCTTTCAGTAATGCACTCGGCCTCTCATCAAGCTGGGCAGACATAAGTGCTGCTTTTTCTTTACGCATTCTAAATTTTCACCTAGATCTCCCACATATTTATTAGCTAAAGAAGCTATTTTGTAGTTCAGCAGAGAAGTATCTACTGCTGAGTTTTGATAACAGCACAATAGTGTTGGATGCAAAGGCCAGACCCCGCTCTATGGCACAGACCCACCAAGAACGAGGACGACTCAGGTTCTTTTCTTTGGAAGCAAGAGGTAATTTTAGTTGCTAGCAAGGAAGAGCTCTGTCTCAAGACAGCCAAATACAACTCTTCAAAAAAGCATGCAATACAGACATGTATTTATACCTTTCGTGAGTTCTTTGTCTAGTCCACCCTCTTATCTTTTGGTTACCTTATGCCCATGATCTCACACAATTAATTCTGGGCTTTAGCTTAATTTACATTGGACTTTGGATGACTTCAGCCCTTTTCCCTATTTTCTCAAGTCAACTTTTACACCTGTGATAAACAAATACCTTTTTCACCTTTCCTGAACAAGATAACACATGATAAGACATGTTCATCTTGGTGTCATCTTGGCATACCTTTTGTCCAATTAGCCAGGTGTGTTATCTGACAGTCCATAAACTACTGTATGATTTAAAATGTTCTTGGAGATGCATCTAAGCTACTGTCTTATCCGGTGAACTTCTGCACTTTGGCTCTTTGAGGCTATTAGTGAAGTGTTGCTTATCTCTGAAGTGAAACCTTCAATATGTGAACTTTTGCATTTAGGGTGGACAGAACAATCGGTTCTTGGAGCAGGGCATTGGGGAGATTGGGTATCTTCTGTCTTCTACAACCACATCAGAAGTTTGTGAATTCACATCTCCTTTCCTCCATCTCAGAAAACTGCTCTCATTATTTTCATTAACCCTTAGCTGAAGCCTACAATAGCTTACTCTTAAAAAGCCTAGTAGATTACTTAACCTCAAGGGCTCCAGCCCTCCATATGAAATGGGGAGCTCTTTTGATCTGCAGCAGATCTGACAAGCCTATCACTGGGGAAAGTGTGATTTCAGGTGACAACCCAAGCTCTCCCCAACTTGCAGCAGCTCTGCATGCAGAGAAGGCTCTGTTCCAAATGAAAGGATGAACCCCTCATGGATAACAGGTCTGAAGTTCCATAACATGTATGACAGTTTTCAGGAACAAAGGAACATGCTTTCTCTGCTACCAACTCAAGCGGGTCAGCAGATCTGCCTAAGAGCTAGCACGAACAGTATCTGTTGTGTCCAGCAGAAAGCTCAAGTCTCAAGAAGCAAGCTGCTTGCAAATGCACTCTAGGAGGAGGAGGAAGAGGATAGCTGCATGGCCAGTTCAACTACTGTAGTACTATGGAAGGGTTAGGGAATCTATTCCATTTCAGAATCTATTCCATTTCACGTTCCTTGGTATTACAAAAAGCTTGAAGACCTTTTAGCACCCTCTCTATCATTGGACCATAAAAATCAACATTCCATGTTGAAATGTGATCGACAAATAGAAATGGAAAAGTTGATTCTTTTGCTGCCGAATTCATGCTTTCTTCCCAGTAGTGGGTGAGTGGTGATGCTCCACTAGTGGTTTTGGGTTGGAAAAACCAATTAAGCTGGGGCAATTATTTACCACCAGTTACTTTTCAGAGCCCTGACCTGGTTGGTCCAGGCTAGCATCAGATCTCAGAAACTAAACCAAGGAAGTCCAGGGTCACTAAACAGAGGCAGGCAATGGCAGGTCACCTCTGAACATCTCTTGCCTTGAAAACACTATGGGTAGGGTTGGCAGCTCAGGGTTGGGAAATATCTGGAGATTTTTGGAAGCAGAGACCGAGGAGGGCAGGGTTTGGGGAGGGGAGAGACTTCAATGCCATACAGTCCAATTGCCAAAGTGGCCATTTTCTCCAGGTGAACTGATCTCTATCGGCTGGAGATCAGTTGTAATAGCAGGAGATCTCCAGCTAGTACCTGGAGTTTGGCAACTCTACCTGCAGGGCCACCAGCTCCCTGTCCTGAAAATATATGTGCCAAAAAAGAAAGAAAAAAATCAGTAAATTTCAGGTTTATTGGGCATATTTTTTTCCGGTAAACCCAAATAAGCCAAATACCTATACTGGTAAGTGGGTATTTCGGCTTTATTTTGGGGTTTCCCCCAAAAAACCAGGTCCATTATAGTCTATAGGTTTTTTTCCCCAAAGCTCATGTGGGCATTTTTGGAGGTAGAGTCCCCAAATTTGCAGCATGGCTGCAAGGGACTCTCCTTAGACGGACACTGAAGTTCAGTGAAGTTTGGGACAGGGGGTTTAATTTTATGGGGTCGCCCCATCCTCCAGGCATTTGCGAGCCGAGCTGTCCATCGGTTTTCAGGTTCAAAAGTTCAACATTGCTGAGGACTGGAGGAAAGAGTCAGTTGGCAGGCTGCCACCTCAAAGTCTGGGGGCTCTCTTCATATCTGTGGTGCATAGCATGATGTCCATGAAAATTAGCTCCCAAACTGAGGGAAACTTAATGCAAGAAAAATAAGACGCAGAAAATATTTCTCTTGTTGGCAAATGACAACCAGTGAACTGTCTGTTATTATAGTCATAAAAAAATCTGATTTCAAGAGTTGATCACGGTGCAGGGAAATGAAGCCACTATTCAAGGCAACCTTCAGTTTGAGAGCAGGTTTTTTTTTGGGGGGGGGAGTTGATATCGGAGCCAGCCAAAGTCATGACCAAGGTCTCTCCTGTGAAGGAGACTGCTCATTCATGCCGGTGAGGAGTCTTCTTCAGAAGCCTGGTGGTCAGCAGATGTTGAAGCTGGTACTTTTCAATTGGAGGGTATATCCCTACGGATGGGACTGGGTGAGCCCCATCTTTTAAAATGACCCTTCTGCCTCCAGACCATCCAGATCACTCCACTGAATCGTGATGGATAGTTTGGTCAGGCCAAGTTGGCTCTGATTACACAACCCCTGCCTCAAAAGGGACCCAACTATGGAGCCCTAACAAAACTAGTCAAAGATAGAAAAATGGGAGAAAGCACAAGACCCATGCATCTGAGCAAAGGTGAATAGGCGAAACCCGAAAAAGCCAAATATATATTCGGGTTTTCAGGAATTGCCTATTCGGCTTCTGGCAGATTCCCATGTTTTGGTATTCGGTTGAACCGAAACTTGAATATTGCCGAAACGGGTAATTTTGGGTTTATTTTCGGTTTGGGTATTTTGATATGCACAGCCCTACACACCACCAGCATGCCCAACAGCTAAAGTTTTCTAAGGCAGTAGTCTTTAACCTTTTTGGGCCCAAGACCTGGAAAGAGCAAACAGAGCAATTCTGAGAGCCAGCAGGGTGTAGTGGTTAAGAGCGGTGGTTTGGAGTGGTGGACTCTGATCTGGAGAACCGGTTTTGATTCCCCACTCCTCCACACGTGCAGTGGAGGCTAATCTGGTAAACTGGATTGGTTTGCCCACTTCTACTCACAAAGCCAGCTGGGTCACACTCTCTCAGCCCCACCTACCTCGCAGGGTGTCTGTTGTGGGGAGGGGGAGGGAAGGTGACTGTAAGCCGGTTTGATTCTGCCTTCACTGGTGGAGAAAGTCGGCAAATAAAAACCAACTCTGCTGCTGCTGCGATCTACATCTCAACTGACAATATTAGACCAAACATTGTATACCCCACCAACTTCAGTAAGCCTGCAAAGGCTTAGTGATGCCCTTGCATGATCCCCCCCCCACTGTATGCAAGCTATTACATTCCAAACCAAACCATCGGAGCTCTGTTCAGTATATTGGTTCTCCTGACCTTGACAGGATAATGATTCCCCGTTACTAACCATGTGTGCAGCTCTGTTGTGTTGCAAAAGAACAGGCACCACCACAAAGAGAGAAGATATCGATTCCACTCCAGGTTGTGTCAGCCCATACTTATTCACTTTGCCATCTCACACAAAAGGAGCAGCTGTATTATCATTATCCCACACTGGGCATTGGAATGTAATCTGGGGATATAATGGCAGAGCTCCAGTTTCTCTCAGGTCTAGGCAATGGCCTGCCTAGAGTGCAAAGAAGCTGGCATTCCATTCTCTGCTTTCAAGACACTGTTGCCTCTTAGATACTCACAAAACAAAATAGCCGCAAGTTACCTTAACATTCCTATTTTCTTCCTAATCAAGCCTAAGGATAATGCTTCTCTGCCCACACACTGCATCGCAAGTGTGTGTATTGGGGGGCGGGCAGTGAACTTGCCTCCACTTGGGATACACATCTGTTCCTGATAACAAGCCCTGCATGAGGTGCCAACATGTTGGCAGTTAGGTCAACTTCTGCCCAAACTGAGGGGCGGCTTCAGTATACTGTACTAGGGAGCAGCCTATAAGTTACAAATTTTATGCTGAGTGGTCATTAGAGTAAATGGGGAGTGGGGTTGCAAGGTCCTCCTCAAGCCCAACCCTGAGACACATGGGCGGGATCCAACAAACTTGCCAGTTGCCCACCCATAGTGGGAAACCCCTACCTCAGCCTCAATCCCCCACCCTTGAGAAACCAAAGAAGTGGGAGAAAGAAATGGCCTCCATAGTTAAACTGTAGGGATTTCCCCCTATCTCTATAGCGTTTACCAAAAAGATTAGGAGAAATTCCTAAAGCATCACCTGGAAGTGCCATCACATTCTCTCCACACTCCCTAAACACCACTCACAAGGGTTCCTGATATTGGCCAAGGCAGTGCTGACAACCCCAGCATCCAGTGACATCATAGAGAAGAATCTGGTAATGTCATGTTAATTACCAATGTTAACTGGGCCACATGGTATCTGTGAATGTATGTATTGTAGTCATGATCATGTGTCTGAACAGACAGACTATTCACCCCGCAGACAAAAAATTTAAAAAGCTGATGAGCCAGCGTGGTGTTGTGTTTAATAGTGGTGGACTCTAATCTGAGGAACCAAGTTGGTTCCCCCACTCCTCCACATGAAGCCTTCTGGGTGGCCTTGGGCTAGTCATAGTTCTCTCTGAACTCTCTCAGCCCCATCTACCTCACGAGGTGTCTGTGTGGGGAGAGGAAGAGAAGGAGAATGTAAGCCGGTTTGGTTCTCCTTAAAAGGTAGAGAAGGTTGGCATATGAAAACCAACTGTTCTTCTTAAAAATAGGGAAATTAACAGTGTGATCATGATAGTTGAGCTGGGATGCAATAATTGGGCAATAACATTATATTATTTAATTTATGTATTATTTTATTCATTTATACCCTGCTTTCTCCCTGATGGGAACCCAAAGTGGCTTGCATCATTTTCTTCCTTTTTATCCTCACAACAACTCCGTGAAGCAGGTTAGGCTGGGAGAGTGTGACTGGCCCAAGGTCACTCAGCAAACTTCCATGGCTCAAGTGGGGATTCAAACCTGGGTCTCCCAGATACTAATCTGGCAGTCTTAACCACTACATCACACTATTACCAGAAACAGATATGCAGAGAAATTTGACAGAGCCACCACATGTGTACCCTAGCTGAGGGCGCTGAGATTTCATCCTGCCACTGTGAGAATCAGCCCCGAACTTGACAAACCTAACAAGGTGGGTACCAAAAGCCAGCATGAAACAGAGAAGTGATTCTTTCATTCATTTAAATCTACTAGATTTCAAATCGCAGTGACCCAAGTATTCAGACCTAGTACCCAGATACTAGGTTCACCACGCTGCCCAATATTATTTGACTAAATAATGTTCATGCTATGCCAACATAAACCACAAACACATTAGTAGTAGTGATAATGCTTAGTTTAATGATACAAGAAGTCGATAAATTGCTGGCGGAATGACAAAATATAATCCTGCGTTCCTTCTGGGAAGCACTCAGGCAAAGCCACTGATCAGTGACATAACAAGTAGGGTTGCCAACAGGCCTGGAGAAGAATACTCTGTCCCTTTAATGGAAGCTTAATGTGAAATGGGCAGCTGAAGTTTTTACATCATGGAGGTCAATAACATCACCTACAAAATAACATCCATTAAACCTGTATTAAAAGGGTCAGACCATTTTTTCTCCAGGCAAGTTGGTAACTCTAATCTCAGTCTAAAGATGCCTACTATTGCATTTGTAGATTTTAAGTTCTTAATTGGTCCTTTTGTCGGTATGCAGTTTAAACTATGTTGTTTAACCAATCTTGAGTGTTTCAGTGGGAATAAAGGGGGTAAAGAATGCCTAAAAGTAAAAAATATGGAAAGGGTGGATTATCTAAATGAGTCTCTGGTTATGTACTGGCTGAAGTACCAGTTGAGGTTGTCAATCTCCAGGTGAGTCTTGGAGATCTCCCAAAATTACAACAGATCTCCAGATCACAGATCAGTTCTCCTGGAGAGAAAAAAGACTGCTGTAGAGAGCAGATTTTATTGTATACCATATATTTTAGGTGAACTCCTTCCCCAAATTCCACCTCCACAGGCACTGCCTCTAAATCTCCAGGAATTTCCAAGGCAGAGTTGGCAACCCGAGTACAAATGAAGGGGTCTCCTTTGAGTCATGGCATTTTAACATCCAAGGCCAATGCTTGCATACTCCTAGGTGTCTAGGATATGGCATGCAGAGGGTAATGCATGGTGTCGGCTTTGAGACAGTGTCCCAGTTAGGGAAACAATAGTTTAATACAGAGTCTTTTCAGCAGCAGTTCAAGAGCTCTGGGGTTGAATGGAAGGTTATATGGTAGTGGATAGCTCAATGAAGATGTCAACCCAGTGTGCGGCTGCTGTAAAAAAAGGCAAATTCCACCACACCTAAAAAAGGATATTGCAGAGCTTGAGAAGGTGCAGAAAAGAGCAACCAAAATGATTAGGGGACTAGAGCAACTGTCCTATGGGGAGCGGTTAAGATGATTAGGGCTGTTTAGCCTGGAAAGAAGGCGGCTGAGGGGAGACATGATAGAGGTCTATAACATAATGCATGGTTTGGAGAGAGTGGACAGGGAGACGTTTTTCTCCCTCTACCATAATACTCGAACACGGGGTCATCTGCTAAAGCTGGAGGGTGAGAGATTCAAAACAGATAAAAGGAAGTATTTTTTCACACAACGCATAGTTAAATTGTGGAACTCCCTGCCCCAGGATGTGGTGATGGCTGCCAGCTTGGAGGGCTTTAAGAGGGAAGCGGACATGTTCATGGAGGAGAGGGCTATCCATGGCTACTACTCAAAATGAATACTAGTTATGATGCATGCATATTCTCTCCAGGATCAGAGGAGCATGCCTATTATATTAGGTGCTGTGGAACCAGGCAGGACAATGCTGCTGTTGTCTTGTTTGTGGGCTTCCTAGAGCCACCTGGTTGGCCACTGTATGAACAGACTGCTGGACTTGATGGGCCTGGATCTGATCCAGCAGGGCCTTTCTTATGTTCTTATGTCCTTGTTTATATGTAAAGTGCCATCAAGTCACAGCCAACTTACAGCAACCCCTTGTGGGGTTTTCAAGGCAAATGATTAAGCAGAGGTGGTTTGCCATCACCTTTCTCTGCAGAGTCTTCCTTGAAGGTTTCCCTTCTGAGAACTGACCCAGTTTAGCTTCCAAGATTAGGCAATACTACTTTACCATTCCACATCACAGGTTATGTCTTAGGGGGAGCCAGCATGGCATAGGGGTTAAGAGCTGCGGACTCTAATCTGGAGAACCAGGTTCAATTCTCCACTCCTCCACATGAAGCCTGCTGGGTGACCTAGGGCTTGTCACAATTCCCTGAGAACTCTCTCAGCCCCACCTACCTTACAAGGTATCCATTGTGGGGAGGGGAAGGCAATTGTAAGCCCCTTTGAGACTCCCTAAAGGTAGAGAAAAACTGGGGGGGGGGGCAACTCTTCTACATGGATAAAGCTCACTAAAATATTGTGAGTCTATCCTCCCACTGCAGTAGGGTTGCCAACCTCCAGGTACTAGCTGGAGATCTCCTGCTATTACAACTGATCTCCAGGTGACCAAGATCACTTCCCCTGGCAATTGGACTCTATGGCATTGAAGTCCCTCCCCTTCCCCAAACCCCACCCTCTTCAGGCTCCACCCCCCAAAACCACCCACTGGCCACTCTACACTGCAGCTGCCTGGCAGGTTGCTTCACCATGTTCCTTCCATAGGAAAGCACCATCAGCTCTTTGCGCATGCATGTTCTCACCCAGCCTGATGGAGTTCTGCTACCCGCCCTTCCTTGCTGCTTAACTGCTCCGCTCTGCAGGCAATTGTTTAAATAGACAATTTAATCAGTCACAAATCCTCATACTCATTTCCGTAAAGAGGTTTCTGACAAAGCCCAGGAGAGAGGCTTTTTTCAACCTAGCTCCCAAGCAAGGTTTTGAAGCAATTCAACCACACTAATCATTAGCAACATCAGAGAAACGAAACATTTCTACTCTTGGTTTGTGGTTTCACGACATGGGGCAAGGCAAGCTTCCCTTGGGGTGAATTCTAAAAGCTGCTCTGTGGAAACGGCTCTCCCTTGTTGCCACACACTGTAATTATAATCATGTGGGTTGTGGGGATAGGGTAGGGTTGCCAACCTCTAGGTACTAGCTGGAGATCTCCCGCTATTACAACTGATCTCTAGCCAATGGAGTTCAGTTCCCCTGGAGAAAATGGCTGCTTTGGCAATTGGACTTTATGGCATTGAAGCACCTCCCCTCCCCAAACCCCATCTCAGGCTCCACCCCCAAAACCTCCCACCAGTGGAGAAGAGAGACCTGGGTAAGGTAGGGTTGCCAACTGTAGATTTGGATATACCTAGAAATATGAGGGTAGATCGTGGGAGAGTGGAGTTTAGGGAGGGACTTCAGTAGGGTATAATGCCTAGGGTTGCTTTGGCTTGGGAAATACCTGGATATTTTCGGGGTGGAGCCTGAGGAGGGTGGGATTTGGAAAGGGAAGGGACTTTAATGGGGTATAATGCCATAGAATCCACCTTCCAAAGCAGCTTGAGCTGCTAAATTTTAAAGGATACTGGATAATCATTTTTTTAAAGTGCTGATTTCACCCACAACTATATAGAGAGGTGGGACATTCCTGGGCTGCAAAACAAAGATACTTGGCTCTTGGGGATAATCAGCATAAAAAGATTTGGTTGTCATGGCTGGAAACCAACTTGAATAATTTGGAGGGGGGCATTTATGGCAGGTAGGATTGCTAACGCCCAAGTGCTTGAACTTTCTATATGAGGGTCGCTGTCAGTCAGTGTAGTGATTGAATTAGGATCTGGGAGACCCAAGTTCAAATCCCAACTCTGCCACGTAAACCTGCTGGGTGACCTAGGGCTAGGGATGGCAACCTCCAGGTGGGACCTGGGGATCCTCAGGAATTGTAGCTCATCTCCAGACTACAGAGATTAGTTCCGCTGGAGAAAATGGATGCTTTGGAGGGTGGACTCTATGGCAGTGTACCCCCCTGAAGTCCCTGTACTCCCCAGGCTCCATCTCCAAATCTTCAAGACTTTCCCAACCTGGATCTGGCAACCCTACCCTCCCATCCTCCACCAGCGGAGAGAGAGGACCTGGTAACCCTACCTTAAGGCCAGGCTCTTTCAACCTAGCCTACCTCACAAAGCAATTGTTATGAGGAGAAAATGGAGGAGGGCAGATCAATGCTGTAACCTGCTTTGGGTCAATGCCAGGGATAAAGGCATGGTATCAGTAATGAAATAAAGAATTCCTGTGTAAACATTCTGTAATTTAGGGCTGCCTACTCTGGGTTGGGAATTGTCAATCTCCATGTACTAGCTAGAGTTCTCCTGCTATTTCAACCGATCTCCAGGCGACAGAGATCAGTTCACCTAGAGAAAATGGCTGCTTTGGCAGTTGGACTCTATGGCATTGAAGCCCCTCCCCTCTCCAAACCCTGCCCTCCTCAGGCACCACCCCAAAAACCTCCCATCAGTGGCGAAGAGGGACCTGGCAACCCTAGTTGGGAAATTCCTGGAGAATTGGGGGTGCAGGCTGGGGAGGGGCTTCCCAAAGCAGGGATGTGATATCATAGAGTCCACCCTGAAAAGCAGCCATTTTCTCCAGGGGAACTGATCTCTGTTTTCTGGAGATTACTTGTAATCCTGGGAGGATCTCCAGGTCCCGCCCCACCCTAATTTATCTCCTTTCCTTTCAACTAACAGTTCTAGTATCTGATGAAGTAGGCAATAACCCATGGAAGTTCATGCTCTGTAAGTAAAACATTAGTCTAAAAAGTACAACTAGATTATCTTTATAGAAAAAGATTGTGCTAATCACACTCCCCCTCCCAAGCGACGCTAGCATTGACCCCATTTACTGGAGAATTTGCTGCTAATGGGGACATTTCTTCCAACAGCACCATCTATATTAAGTTCATCTATAATTATGACTCATGCCTTGCAATTGCTCTAGTACTTTAGAAAAATGCTACCCAGTCACTGCAGCGGCATGCACCGTCTGGTTGTCAAGTGCTGTCTCAATGCCACATAAATAAGAACTGAAGAGCACTCGGTGCATTGAAAAGCAAAAGAGATGTAAAAGGGGAAGACAAAAGGAAGGAATAAAGGAGATGGAACAAGCCACCAGGGGCTATCACAAACACGTAAGAGCCAATTCATACCCATTTTGTCTGCAAGTTATATTTGTGGTAAAATTCAGGTAACAGCCTTGTGCATATGTGACATAGTCTGAACACATGAGCACATGAAGCTGCCTTATACTGAAGCAGACCCTTGGTCCATCAAAGTCAGTATTGTCTACTCAGACCCGCAGCAGCTCTCCAGGGTCTCAGGCAGAGGTCTTTCACATCACCTACTTGCCTAGTCCCTTTAACTGGAGATGCCAGGGATTGAACCTGGGACCTTCTTTGTGCAAAGCAGATGCTCCACCACTGATCCACAGCCTCATCTCTAGTCGCTTAGATCCTGGCCAGACACTCCAACCACTAACAGCCCAATCCTAAAGGGGGGGATGAGTGGTGATAGGAGCTGATGTAACCCCTGTGCTGGTGTTAGTGCCACATGTGCCAGCTAAACTGGCACTAACACCAGTGCAGGGCCGCCAGCGTCGGGAAGCTGTGCCGTTGCGCCATGCATGGGCATCGGCACAGTCACTGCGGCAGCACTTTCCCAGTTCAAGGGCTCATGCCGGCACCAAAGGGGGCATTCCCAGGGATGGGGCTGACTTCAGCCAGCTCCCTGAGCCCTCTTGCCCCAGGAATGTAGTGTGGGACCTTATACCTTCAAAGTAGGTGCTCGGCCACTAAGCCGCAGCCCCACTCTGTCAAAATATGAGACCTCTGCCTAATGCATGTAACTTATCCAGAACACAAACTGCCAGATTCACAAAAGAGTTTATTAAAATGTATGGACTGAGCAAGGCATTACTGATTGCCACCCGTCAGATGGAAGCGTTGCACAGGATGTTAGATCAGAGGAGTTCTTGCATTAAAAAAGAATATATTATAAAGCAGTGACTATTTCACACACATTAAGCCACATTTTTGAAAGTGAGATCGACTTCGATTTGGATTCATAGTCACTTGCCCAAGATTTCGCAGTCAATAAAGCCTTCATTTCTAGGTGAGAGAGTGAGCATGTGAAAGAATGCGCGTGTGAATGATTACACCTCAGTGTATTTTTGTAGCATTGTGCTTTACGGAAGAGGTACAGCAGTTTTTGCACTGCTGAAAGTCAGCCAACTGTGCTCTACTTTCAGGCAGTAGTTAGTTGCTGTTTTTAACTAAATGATATAGGAAGAGCTAGACCCTGGATATGAGCTGGAATAAGGCAAGTGTTTTGTTGTTTAACCAAACCTGATCATCCTGATATAGTCCTTTAAAACTTAAATTCCTAGTTATTGTGCAAAGGTGTCTCATTGTCAGCTTTTGCACAAAATGAACTGTCTCCAAGTTGCTGAGGACAAAACACAATAAATACTGCAAAATACTTTGCTACATAAATAGAAGTAACAATATAATTTTGCATTGGTTGCTGTTAAAGTTGCCAGGTCTCCCAGTAGTAGGGTTGCCAGCTTTGAGTTGGGAAATTCCTGAAGTTTTGGGGATGGAGCCTGAGGAGGGTGGGGTTTGGGGAGGGGAGGGACTTCAATATGGTATAATGCTATAGAGTCCATCTTCCAGAGTAGCCATTTTCTCCAGGTAAACTGATCTCTATCACCTGGAGATCAGATGTAATAGCGGGAGATCTTCAGCGACAACCTGGAGTGTGATCACCTCTCTCAAACACATGCTACTGACTAGGGTTGCCAGGTCCCTCTTTGCCACTGGTGGGAGGTTTTGGGGGCGTAGCCTGAGGAGGGTGGGGTTTGGAGAGGGGAGGGACTTCAGTGCCATAGAGTTAGGGTTTCCAGGTCACTCTTCTCCACCAGTGGGAGGATTTGGGGCAGAGCCTGAGGAGGGCAGGATTTGGGGATGGGGGGGCTTCAATGCCATTTTCTTGCCAAAGTGGCCATTTTCTCCAGGTAAACTGATCTCTGTCGGCTGGAGATCAGTTGTAATAGCAGGAGATCTCCGGCTAGTACCTGGACATTGGCAACCCTAATTACAACTGATCTCCAGCCGACTCAACATTTCATCGATAAACAACACAATGAAAATGACCTTAGATTTTTTGTCATTTGGACTTATAAAGGTAAAAATTTTGATGTGGAGAATGTACAAAGAATTCTATTGAGACAGGAAAGCAAGTTCATTCATTTATTTAAATCATATTTTCCTTTTGGCCTTAATAATGAGTTAGACCTCTCTTGTTATTTATAAGGTGTTGATAAGTTTTTTCAGAATTTGTTCCTTGCCACTGATTTCCCCTTTTTATATGTATAAATTGGTTAGCATTTTCTATGCAACTTTAGCCATAGCCATTTTGAGCAGCCTTTTTGGTGCGTAGATGTTACACATTGTTCACAATATATGTTTGCATAGTTTGCTTGTGTATTATTTAAATTAATTGGTTTGAGCCTAGTACTATATTTTCACTACTATCCCAGTAGTACTTGTGCATATTTTTCTCAGTACCTGGACATTGGCAACCCTAATTACAACTGATCTCCAGCCGACAGAGATCAGTTCACCTGGAGAAAATGGCTGCTTTGGCAATTGGACTCTAAGGCATTGAAGTTCCTACCCTCCCCAAACCCCGCCCTCCTCAGGCTCCACCCCAAAAATCTCCAAGTATTTCCCAACCTGGAGCTGGCAACCCTACTGCTGCAGGAGGCAGAGCCAGCCACAAGATGATTGCCACAACTTACCTTCAGTAGCACAATGTAGATCCTTGTGATGTGGTGGCAGCAGCTGCCAAAGCAGTATTGTAAAAAATCTGCACAACCAGTCAAATCTCCAACATTCAAAAGATGTTGGCAGGCACCATGGCACCTATGGGCACCACTGAGGGGACCCCTGAGGTAGAGAAATGGGGGGCTACCACAATATCCAGGGATTTGTGTCTCATTTACTTCAGGCCCACGCAGAAGGATCTAGGAGGTAAATAATTACAGTGGCACAATATCCCATGGGTGCGGATCCTGCCTTAGTATTCCCCAAAAAAGTCTTCAGCTAGGAACATTCTAATATTCACAAGTCCTTTTGTACTGCCTTTGATAAATACAAATCTAGTTTTCAAAAGCAGCCTTTTCCTCTCTCTCCAGTTCCATGGCTGTGGCACATTTACCTACTTGCTACTATGAGAGGGACCTGGTGTGCCACATTCAATCGGAGTGGGGTCCTACTCCTTCCCATATCTGGCCTGCGTCTATTTCCCCCCACAACACACATCTTCCTTTGCCTTTCCGCTTCCTAACACTCTCCATGGTGTTTGGAGTTTGTCATTCACATTTCCCTCTTCCTTCCTCCCTTTCATCCCTAATCATTTCTTCCCCGCTGAACGGAATTGCTGCTCATGAAAACAGCACCTCCTTCTTGGATACAACCACTGATTTCACATGCTGAGAGGAGAAGCTGCTTTCCAGAAGTGCCAATTCAACCCAGCAAGGGGGAGGCACCCAGAAAGCAATAGTGACAAGAGGCAAAAATGAACACGCTGAAAATCAGCAGAGGTGAAAAACTGACATTGCCGAGGCAATGAAGAAACAGTGCGCTCCAGAGATGACAGAATATGAGAAAAGCATTACTGGACTTGGGTAGGATGCCAGCTAGGTTGTGCATATCAATAAACCCGAACCTAAAATAAACCCAAAATTAGCCGTTTTGGTAATTTTGGGGTTTACCGAACGTCAAAACCTAGGGATCTCTCTGAAGCCAAATAGTCGATTTCTGAAAAAGCCAAGGATGGCGGGGGTTGGGGAGGGGAGGGACTTCAATGGGGTATAATGCCATAGAGTCCACCTTCCAAAGCAGCCATTTCCTCCAGGTGAACTAATCTCCGTCGCTTGGAGATCAGATATAATAGCAGGAGATCTTCAGCTACAACATGGAGGCTGGCAGCACAAGCAATACTACATACGCTTACTAGCAAATACCAGTGAGTTAAGGAGGAATTGCTTCTGGCAAATATACTTAGAACTGCACTGTGCTTATCAAACAACCTGCCACAACCTGGAATGTTTAAAACTGCCAAGAACTATGAAGCAGAACCTCTCCGAAGGCCAGAGCATAGCCAAGTCACAGCTCCACAGTGAACTCAACACAAGCCCTAAAACTACTTGCACAACTCAAGCTAAGAGCACACTAACTCCTAAATTCAAGCAAACTAAAAGAAATCCTCACTCTAGTAAGTCAAGTAAAACTCGAAAGTACACCTGAACACATCTTTTAAAGAATTTTTTTCCCTACTCACTAAAACAGTTCTACTCTATCAAACAATGCTTCACACGAGCTTTACCTCAGCCAACACCCCCCACAATGAAAACTCTTTCTCTAAAACGGTATCTCTTCAATAAAACTCTCTTCCTCTCACCTGGACTTTTAAACACCAGGTGAAGACATTTCTAGTTTCCCATGCATTCCATGATAATTTGCATATGAGCTGTCTTGTTTTAATTCTCTCTCTTTGCCTCTAACTACTGCTATTGTCTGTTGAGCTGTCCTTTAAAAAAAAGTTTCCTTTTAAACATTGCCATTCTGATTATGGTTCTACATTGATTAGTATTGTTCTCTGTGCTGTAATGGCTGTAAAAATCAGCCATTACTGTGTCTCGGGATTTTATTGAGTTTAGCAGCATGTGGCCTGTATGTAAAGTGCTGTCAAGTCTCAGCCAACTTATGGTGACCTTGTAGGGCTTTCAAGTAGGGTTGCCAGGTCCCCACTCACCTTCGGCAGGAGGTTTCTGTTTAGATCTTGTGTGCGTGCGCTGATGCGGCACTTTTGGTTTACAACTGGAAGTGCCGCCTCCCAAGGAGCCTTAGACCACTCAAACTCTTAGTAAAGGCTCCTTGCGAGGTGGAAGTGCCGCGTCGGTGCGTGCACGATTGCCCGCCGGTCAAATGAGGGCCGGCGGGGCACATTACCGGGGGTTTGCCCACCACCAGCAGGCACCTGGCAACCCTATTTTCAAGGCAAAAGACCTTTCAGAGGCGGTTTGCCATTTCCTGCCTCTGAGTAGTAACCCTGGACTTCCTTGGTGGTCTCCCAGCCAAATACTAACCAGGGCTGACTCTGCTTAGCTTCTGAGCTATGATGGAACTCCTCAGCTAAGAATCTGGGGAAAGAGATGCTTTTGCCTAGTGCCTGATGGGCACCAGGTAATCCTCAAAGGAAGGGCATTCCAAAGGCAAATCTATGCAGTTTTTATACACCTCATTGTAGTGTAATGCATACGTAATTGGCATAAAAACAATATTAAAAATGTGTACATGTTTTGGGGGGGAAAATGGTGTGAGATAACAGAGAATGATGCAAAACCAAAGGTCATGGATTTATGCAGAGGAGAGTGACGAGGATGATCAGGGGCCTGGAGACCAAGCCCTGGGAGGAAAGTCTGAGGAAGTTGGGAATGTTTAGTCTGGATAAGAGGAGGTTAAGGGGGGATATGATTGCTCATATCAAGTATTTGAAGGGCTGTCACTTAGAAGAGGGCAGGGAGCTGTTCCTATTGGCAGCAGAGGATAGAACCTGTGATAATAGATTTATATTGTGGGATAGTAGGGCAATTTTTTTTACAGTAGAATTGTTCGACAGTGGAATCAGCTACCTAGGGAGGTGGTGAGCTCCCCCTCATTGGCAGTCTTTAAGCAGAGGCTGGACAAGCACTTGTCAGGGATGCTCTTGGCTGATCCTACATTAAGCAGGGTGTCGGACTCGATGGCCTGTAGTGTAATTAAAGATTTACTCTTACAAGGCCAAAGAAATTAGCTCCATGTTATAACGAGGCTATAAGGAGACGTCTCCGAGCTAGCATTCCTCAGCAACCTACCGTAGATACAGCTGAGGATGAAGCCAATACAACAAACACACAAATGCTCTTACAAGTTCTGAACAGCCAAGAGTTGTTCTGACAGCTTTACAAGAGGAGTTAATAAGAATTAAAAGCAAAGTCGTGGGAGAGCCTCAGAGCAACACTGCTGATCCCTAGATAGCCTGTATGGCCCCTTCCAACTCTATGATTCTATGATTTCTCAGAAGGGCTCTTTCACATGTGTTACTGGCACAGTGTCATGCCATCATATCCCTGTTTTATGTTTGTGTAGGGTCTTAATCGCCATTGTCTCCAGAATGACTTTAGGATTGCACCCCATATTGTAATTTGTGGAAGTGTTAAATAGACGGTTACCTATGATAAGCCGGGTCGGCGGGAGCCTCCTTTGCCGGCCCGGGCTGGGGAGGAAATTGGGGCGGATGCAGCGGAGATTGAGTCCAGGGCTTTGGGCCCCCACGGCACCGGGCTGTCACAGCAGGCTCAGAGCTTGCCTCGTGCAGGGGCCTAATGCCTGGCCGGGTCGGCTGCGGGGTCCTGGGCCTCGTGCCGGCCTTGTGCTTCCCTCCCGGCCATATTTTTCCATACAATAAATAATTTCTTCTACATAGAGTAAAATTTCTTATAGTTAATAATGTTTAATTGTTGAAAATTGTTGAAATAAATAATTATTCAAGCATATTACGAGTTATTGTAATTTCTTCCACAAATTAGCCCTGGGGTGGCAAATGAATTTTAATGAATGAGCTGAGTGTACATTTTGAAGATTCATATGCCATATTCTGTACTACCCCCAGGAAGGAAGGCGGCGTGGTATAGCCTGATCTTGTCAGATTTCAGAAGCTAAGCAGAGTCCATACTTGGAAGGGAAACCACCAAGGCAGACTCTACAGAGGAAGGCAATGACAAACCACCTCTGCTTCTCACTTACCTTGACAACCCCTTGCTGGGATTACCAGAAGTCGGCTGTAACTTGATGGCACTTTACACACACACACACTACTGTAGAATAAGGACAAGCATAAAAATATTGATATCATCCATATTGATGCTGCATATGTCTGGAAACCCATAATTTGAATGTCAGGTGAGTTGAGACGATACCATTTTCATGGTTGGATCAATATGTGATTATTATTTCATTCATTTTTTAAAAAGTTATATCCTTCCTCTCAGTTATGGCAGCTTCTAATAGAACAAAACCTTATATTTATTCATTAACATGGAATGTCACAGTGTCAGTACTAAAACATCGAAAGCCTGAAACATTAGGACAGCCAGAGCAAACTACTTCTGTGGCTACTTCCATGACTGCAGTGGCTACTTCTTTGACTATGCGGGTGCCATCTTGATTTATAGTTTGTTATGATTATTGTTTTAATGTTGAAGTTTTCATGGTTTTAACTGGTTTTAGATGTTGTTATCCGCCCTGAGCCCGGTCTGACTAAGAATGAGAGCTGGCTATACATTGAATAAATGAATAAATTCCCACATGCATCATGTTATGAAAGACAGATATTTGCTAGGGTTGCCAGGTCCCCCCTCTCCACCAGTGGGAGATTTTTAGGGTGGGGCTGGGGTGGTGATACCGCACACGACACAATTAGGTCACTTCCGGGTTTAGCCCGAGAGCGGTGCATTGCAACAGGACACTCTAGCACTCTAACCCCCTATGTGATCGCCACTCCAAGGAGCCCAGTGATTTGGGCAAATCCAGCAACCTGGTAACCCTAATACTTGCCATGGGGTGGTGGACCAATTAGGATGGTCCATACCTGGGGAAATATGGAGATCAGAGGTATCTGAGAGCAATTAGTAGTGCTGTCCTAAGCAGAGTTATACTCTTGAACTCAATGGGCTTCAAAGGGTATAAATTTACTTAAGATTGCATTGTAATCCAGTAACCCTGCTTTAGTCATGCTGCTCATAGTCTGGTTGACCTATAAAATAGCAGATTCACTTTACGGTGCTAACCGAAGCAGAGTTACACCCTTTTAAGTCCACTGACTTAAACGGATTTACAAGGGTATAACTCTGCTTAGGGTAGCACTATTACTAGGTTTGCCAGGTCCCCCCTGGCCACTGGCAGAGAATGAGGGGGGTAGGGTTGCCAGATCCAGGTTGGGAAACTCCTGGAGAGGTGGTAAGCTCTCCTTCCCTAGAGGTTTTTAAGAAGAGGTTAGATGGCCATCTGTCAGCAATGCTGATTCTATGACCTTAAGCAGATGATGAGAGGGAGGGCATCTTGGCCATCTTCTGGGCATGGAGTAGGGGTCAAGGGGACGTCAATGCCATAGAGGCCAATTGTCAAAGCGTCCATTTTCTCCATGTGATCTCTATCGGCTGGAGATGAGCTGCTAACACAGAGACGGAAAGGAATCCCGTCCAGCTGGCTGATGAAGCCTTAGGTGAAATGTAATGAATACCGTGGATCTGCGTTCCTCCTCCTGATCCAGTTCTGAACACCTTGATTCAGTTGTGGTCCCCACCGGACATTTGGCATTACCCTTTTAAGGGAATTTCAAGAAACAAAAGAAGCCGGGTGCTCAACTTTGAGTCTACGGACAATACAAGTACCTATAAGCTGGATAGCTTGATGGACTTATCTGGTGGTGACTATTCTTTGTAAATATTATATATAGTACACTATTATTGTTCAGCACCGTTGATTGTTTGCATAGTCCTTGTTTGAGGCTTCTTGTTTTGAATACATTTGATATTGTTTGATATTAATTGCGCCTACTGTTGTACAGTACCTGGAGGTTGGCAATCCTAGTGATAAGTGCATCTCTTTTGGTTACTATTTCTTCCCATTCAGCACCTCTGTTTCTGATGGGACACAACCTTGCAAACTTGGGTTTTCTCCTCCAGAAAGCCGAGTAGCCATCAAAGATAATTTGCTATCTACTTTGCAGGAAGATTGGGCCTGGGGGGGGAAGTTGTTATTATTTCCATTTATATGGGTGCCTTTCAACTAAACTGATTCCAAAATGGCGTACAGCAAAATTAAAACAATAAATAAGAATTCTGGGTTTGCAATGATAGAAAATTTCATCAGTGTTATAGGTAAACCAGTTAAGAAGAGGCAGCTCAAGATAAATCTCAGCCGAGAAAGAAATTAAGACCTACTTCTCATAAACAGCAGGTGATGTGACAAACCTGCCCTTGAACCGTGAGATCCCGGAGTGCAGGCAGAGACTGAATGCTCATCGAATTAACAAGGGAGGAAGACCTTTGCTTATCCTTATCCTTGACATGCTGAGCTTGATTTATACATGGCATCAGACAACCATAGGGGTGCCAGGTCCCCCCTTTCCATTGGTGGGAGGGTTGGGGGGCAAGGCTGGGGCAATGGCATGTGTGTGAGGCTGCGCGCCGTGCAATAACATCACTTCTGGATTTACCTTCAGAAGCGCCATATCGTCGCAGTTGCTTTAGCACTCAAACCCAAAAAATGCTGGGTTTGAGTTCTAAAGGGGCTGCAGTGATGTGGCACTTCTGGGGGTAATCGTGTTGTGCATGGCCATGGGCGCGTACGATCCCTGCTCTGGAGCAGCCCGGTGGATTGCCGGGCAATTGCCTGCTGAAACCACCCACCTGGCAACCCTAGACAACGAGAAGTCTCCAATACAAACTTGTAACATGGGCCTCCTCTGGTATCCATATTATGATTTCTTCCATGAGTTATGAAAGAAATAATTCTATTCTAATTGTGAAATTACATTTTCTACATTTCTAAAATTAGACCGTAGTACACAATGGGACATTTCAACCATGTTCCTTGGGATTGCTAATTCCAGGTTGGGAAATTCCTGGAGATTTTGGGGGGTGTAGTGTATGGAGGGTGAGGCGGGGAGAGGGAAGGGAGCTCTGTGGAGCATAATGCCATAGAGTCCTCCCTTCAAAGCAGCCATTCTCTATCAATTGGAGATCAGTTCTCATTCCAGGAGATCTCCAGGTCCTTCATGGAGGTTGGCAAACCCTAAATTTTCTCCTCTTTGCTATTTTTGTTCAACATAACATCCAGCTTGCTAACTATTTCCCTTAACAGTAGCCCTGCGTTTTGCTTCTCCTGACTCCTGGTTTAACTAAGAGAAATAATTTTGAAAATTAGTTTCAGAATTGGAGTATGTGCAACATGCTACAGCTTTCAGTTTTTTTAAAGTCATGTGTATCATTCCTCCCTTTGTCTTAGTGATGTGAATGATCATATCAATGCAACATTCCCCCCCAAAAAGTAACCTTGATGTGATCATATGAATGACTTCACCAAGTGTACCATGCACACCTGGACTATAAAAATAATGTGGATAGAATTGTGCATGTAATCACATCACAGTGGCTTTTTGCAGTGTTTTATGAATTCATAAATGTGTATATCCACATCAGTAAAATACTGCATGAAAAGAATCTTGAAATAAGTATATGTATGTATGATCACATCAAGAGTGCTTTTCTACAGTGTTTTATTAGAATGCCAGGTGCATTGGCAATGCAGAGGAGGGACAGGAAATGTACCAATGAAGTGAAAAATTAAAAATTGCATACATGGCACATGCACAATGTCATGTAGAAAATTTGGAAATAACAAAACAATGGAAGATTAATGCATTGATTCTGCTTTGGAAATGAGACCCTGGTAATTTGGAACTCCCAGATCTAGATTGAAATTTGGATGACGCGAATTTTGGAAAGCCTGTCACTTAGGCAAGCGTCAATAAACCTCAAATGTGACCCATATAGATAGGAACGGATATGGTCGCCCAGTCCTGTGGAAACAACTGCTGGAGTCTGATTGCATATCCAAGCCCTAATGTGCAACATTCCATCTCTGGCACAGGATCAAGAAAAAGAACCATCTATGTGTGGTCCCACTGGAACCATTCAAGGAAACAGATGGAGCTGCAGGGATTGACCAAGTCCTGGGCTCACATTTCACTTCCATATGCAGAAGCCTCTTGGCCCATATTACTTGCATGGACTTTTCAATTCCCTGAAAAATACCCATGCTATTAATGAATCCAACTAGCAGGATCATTGACAGATGGTGACATAAACCTCATGTGACTCGTCTCCATTGTGTGGGACTCGCGCAGCCACTGGCAACTCGCTTAATGGAATATTTAGGTAGATTACAGCTTTTGTGCTTCTGGTTCTCGAGCCAAGGGCCCGGCTTTTGAATCTGGCTCCACCGCGGCTCCTGCATTAACCCTCCCAGCAGGAACCAACAATTTATTTGTTCAGAAAAGCCCTGGCAATCCTTTATAATTCGCCTCTCGAAACAGCAACACTTTCATCAGCAGAAGCCAGCGGAAGGAATTAACGATATAAAGTTTTATTCCCCCACCCCCATGATAGGGAAAGGGAACTAACCCCTGGATTGTCTTGTCAGAGGAGCTACCGAACAGCTAAGAGGGACGCAAAGATAAATTGGCACCAAAGGCATTAATTATTCCGAAACGGCTTAATAGCAAATTGATGAAGGCATTGCCTTTAATGCTTTTGGATGGTATTGAATAGCCTACGAGCGTTTAATGTCTGCCGCTTAGACCGTGGGATCAGCCTCTCGCCTTTGCATCATACAGATGGAGTATTGTCTCAATTGATTGCCACCGACAATCAATTAATGGAATCAACTCTAAAAGCATATGACATATTTGCAGAGAAGGCACTGGCACTTTCTTTACCACAGTGGAAGCTGTGGAGAAAAAAAAAATTAAAATTGCCTCTGGTGGGGGACAGATCCGCTGGCTGCAGCCTCGTGGGAGAAGTTCTTGGAGAAGCAATAACATGTGTATAGTTGGATCAATGTAAATACTGATACCATGTGTGATTAGTCCATTTGAACTCCAGGGGGGGCTGTAATGGATGTATTCTACTGTTCAGAATAGGATTATAAGATCATAAGAGAAGCCCTGCTGGATCAGACCAAGGCCCATCAAGTCCAGCAGTCTGTTCACGCAATAGCCAACCAGGTGCTTCTAGGAAGCCCACAAGCAAGATGACTGCAGCAGCATCCTGCCTGTGCTCCAAAGCACCTAATATATTTGGCGTGCTCCTCTGATCCTGGAGAGAATAGGGATGCATCAGGACCAGTATTCATCTTGACTAGTAGCCAAGGACAGCCCTCTCTATCCTCCATGAAACATGTCCACTCCCCTCTTAAAGCCTTCCAAGGTGGCAGCCATCACCACATCCTGAGGCAGGGAGTTCCACCATTTAATATCTCCCCCACCCAGCTCCTGGCATCGAAAGAATGTTCTTTGAACACTGGGAAAGGCTGTCTGGATTCCCGCCTATCCAATGCCCAAGATCGTGAGTGGGGAGGGGGGGCTTACTGAGACCTCCCACGCTGAGGGGTTCAGCCGTGCCAAGCCAGCCCCCCCGCACCCTTCCCCGGCTGCCAGACCCTTCCCCGCAACGCGCCCACTTGCAAAGCACCCAGGCTCTCTGCGCCAAGCATCTCCCGGCAGCTGGGACCCCCGGACCGCGCAGCAGCCACATGGTCCCTGTGAGAACCCCAACAACAGGGTCTGACAACTGGTAGGGGGACTTACTGGCAGCAGTAATGATGCCACTGGCGACGCACTGACGTCACTCCCTGTGAGCCTGGAAGTGACATCAGTGTGTCACCGGGGGTCTCCATGGGCACCATGGCATTTGGGCACAACTATGGTTTTACCAAGGGGACTCTGGGATGCTCTGGCATTTGGCAAAACTGTGGCTTAACCATAAAGTTTTCCCCAAAGGCCAGATGGTCCCCTGGCAATGTGCTGATGTCACTTCCAGGCACATGGGGAGTGATGTCAGTGTATTGGGATGCAGCTGACATTCCACTCCATTTCCTGCAACCCCACCCCCACCCCGCTGGCCAGTTTAACAGTGGCAGGGAAGCGCCTGCTGGCAGTGGGAATCCCCTACCCCCAATAAGGGGATGGCAAGTCTAGTTCAGAGTGTATTGAATGCTTCTCTTCTTCCCCCCTCCTTCTTGTACTTCTTCCCTGCCTGTAAATTAGATATCGCTTGAAGATCTGTCTCCTGCTAGATAGCCCAGTTAGTTATTGCTTTGTGCAGTCCTTGGCCATTTATGCATGGCTGTTTCCTTGAGGTTACCCGTTGACTACTTCGGGGCTTTGCTTTGATTATGCTTGCATTTTCCAACCATCAGAGGTCATCTCGCTCTCCCTGCACATTTCCCCTGCGTTTTCTGGATGCTGGCAAAATAGGAATCCAGAAAACGTGGGCAAAACGTGCAGAAACGCGCCAGGAGAGCAAGGCTACCTCTGACAGTCAGAAAATGCAAGTATAAGCAAAGCAATGCCCCGAAGTAGTCAGCGGGGTGACGGTGCGGAAACACCCATGCATAAATGGTCCTCGTGTTGTAGTTTACTTTCTAGACTGCACCTTGGCACGTGTGGTTTATTTCCCCAGTTATGCTAGCAGAAGTAATGTATGAGCTGGAAGCACAACACTGGCAAGCACTGTTGCTTGGACTCGGTTTCTGGGAACACGGTAGCACGTTTTCCAGCTGGTCTCCTTGTGCAAATCCCTGCTGGAAAGGATGACCTGCAATGTGATCATACCATTTCACATGTCACTTCCAACACAACACTGCAGTTTGGGGGGTAATTTACTGGTTATTTTGACCCAAAAATCTCTGTTGTGAACACACTGCTCCCTGGTGCAAAACCGACTCAGGATTCTTTCTGTTCGCACTGGTGCTTACTTTCCAGTGGTATTGGTGTCCGTATATCAAGATTATATGTATATTTGAAGTATAAATGATACACATTGCACATATAAAGATCATATGCATAAAAACCTGGGCGTGCAATATAAGCAGATCTGCGAAATCAACAACAGAAAGCAAAGAACCAAAAACACTGACGAAAACATAAATTAATCTAAAAAGAATTGGAATAGGGAACATGTATTCATCCCAAGCAGTTCTCAGGAACACTGAGGGTTTAGAAGGACTTCAGTGCAGTTCAACAAGAGAATGAGCTCCTGGGAGATAGCAACTCAGAAATACATTCCTTAATGTATTGTTATGTTAAAATGCATAGAGGAAATGCTTGCCTTTGGGATAGAAAGTATCACAAAAATATTACTGTGTGGGTTGTTTGAATACACACAAGAAATGTTTATTATGCATGTACTGACTGCTGCTAATGTATGCTGGAGACAGCATCGTGTAGTGGTTAAGAGCGGCAGAACCAGGTTCGATTCCCCACTCCTCCACACTAAGCCTGCTGGGTGACCTTGGGCCAGTCGCAGTTCTCTCAGAACTCTCTCAGCCCATGCAGAGGCAGGCAGTGGCAAATCATTTCCGAACATCTCTGGTCTTGAAAACCCTTTGGGGTTGCCATATGTCAGCTATGACTTGGTGGTGCGCGCACACCCACAACGTATGCTGCCATGCACTGGATATCCCAGGGTAGCCCAATCTCATCCGATCTCAGAAGCTAAGCAGGGTCGGCCTTGGTCAGCATTTGGATGAGAGACCACCAAGGAATAGCAGAGCCAGGCCATGGCAAACCACCTCTGAATGTCTCTTGCCTTGAAAACCCCACCAGGAGTGACAATAAGTCAGGTGTGGCTGGCCGGGAAAAGAAAAAAAAGCTATGCAAAGTTACGGACAGAGCAGTTAGCATGAACACGGCCACCCATTATTCACCCATCCTACTTGTGCCGGGAAGTGTAATTTTCAGCACTTAAAACATTTGTCTACATGGTTGCGCTGGTTCAAATGTTACTTCCCCTGCATGGCTACAGCAATGGCTCAGCTCCATATAAAAGATCTGAGGATTCAGAAGGGCTTCAGAGAGGCTGAACCTAAGCGTGGCCTCCACCGTGGGATCATCTCAGTAATCCATTTGCTAATGTCATTGGGCATCCTTGAGTCATACTGCTTCCAGCCGCAGATGCAGTAAATTACACTTTCCCTTGTCTGATGAAGTGCAGCTGCGTAGGAAATTTCATAATAATTACAAAAAACTTCCAGAAGCTTCAGTGAAAGTGTTATTAATTTTAATCACACAACTAGAAAAACTGGAGCCTTTCCCGGAGTGTCCTCAAGGATTCATCAGTCCTTTCAGTGTCTCAGCAAATACCAAGTATTCTAATTTAATGAATGATCATTTCTTCTAAAAAGAAGGCGATTACTGATGAGCTATCATTTTATTAAAGCAAATGTCCAATTTAGTTTTATTGAAAAGTACAAAAGGAGGGGGAATACAGAGAAATGCATCAATTAGTAGTTGTTCTAGCCCACTGAAGGTCTAGGAATCAACAACAAAAATTGTGAATTATTTACTGGCATACCATTGTTTTGTATCATTTTTTGAATACTTTAATACAATACATCAGGATGTCTAATGCAGGTTTGCAGACAGAAAGCAATCTAGTGTATCTTATTAAAAACTTGGAAATCTGCAGAGCAATAAAATTCGGTAAACAGCTTAGGTCACAAACTATGTTCCTAACAGTTTCTTGAGTGAATAAGAACATGAGACTATAAGACCAGCTCCACGGGTTCAAGTTAAAGGTCTGACTAGTCAAACATCCAGTTTCCTACAGTGGCCATCCTGTTTTCTACAGTGGCATCTTGCCCACAGGAGGTCCACATGTAAATTATGAATGCAGCAGCTGTCTCCTCTTGCTTGTCCCTCAGTAGCTAGTGTTCAGGGGTATACTGCCTCTGAAACGGGAGGTTCCATTTAGTTATTTTGTCATTATAATTCTTGTAACATTCAGATGTCTATTTTGTGTTTTATTATAGTTTCAGAGAAACAAATCTGGGGCAGTTTTAGGCCTCTATGTAGGATGGATCCAGGCAAGCTACTATGAAAGACTCTGGTAGACATCATTCTCCTTTCTTTGTTTCTAACAGTTTCTTCATTTTTTAAAAAAAAATGTATTAAAGATGTCAAATACATAGAACCTATGGCAAAAAAGGACTCAAACTAGACATTCTAGGAATTCCCCCAATCTTTATGGTAAAGAGCATCATGTGATGTGGTGACATCACTTTCAAAGTGACATCACCATGTCCCATAACATTCCCTACATTCCCTCTCCACATGTCTCCCAGGATTGCCAGGCGCAGACAAAAGAGAGAACGGCTATAAATGAGGTTTTCAAGGGAGTCCGGTGAAGATGTGAGGGCAGGATGTGGGAGAAGATAAAAGAGCTTTTTAACTCAGAACAAACCAGTGTGAGCATGAGACCAGCACTGGGGATACAGTTTTTATACTCCTCTTTTCTCTACCTTAAGGAGTCTCAAACCTGCTTGCAGTCACCTTCCCTTCTTGTAATATTTTTTTTTGAAAAAATAGCTGTTCCATCTCATCCCCATTCCCACCATCCCAGTACAAGAGCCCTTGGTTTGAACAAAGTCGTCCTTGCTCATTACAGGTGTTAATTGTCTAAGCAGAACCCAGGATTCCCCATCCATTGCAGGTGTTAACTAGCATAGCTAGTGAATGTTCTCTGTATTTTTCTTGGTCAGATTTGAATTTTGCTTAATTACATTTCCTCCTGCACGTCCAGCATTTGATGGCCCCTTGTGCTAGTTCCCCCTATACCTCCTGTGCTAGTTCCCCCTATACCTCCTACATAAATTGGATGCAAAGGGAGGATTCACTCATTGCGTCTGCACTAGAGTTGCCAACCTCCAGGTAATAGCTGGAGATCTCCTGCTATTACAACTGATCTCCAGCTGATAGAGATCAGATCACCTGGAGAAAATGGCCGCTTTGGCAATTGGATTCTATGACATTGAAGTCCCTCCCCTCCCCAAACCCCACTCTCCTTAGTTCCCCCCCAAAAAAACCTCCCGCTGGTGGCAAAGAGGGACCTGGCAACCCTAGTCTGCACTGTAGCTGATAAAAGCTTATGCAGGAATAAAATATCGTTAGTCTAAAGGGCCACACAACTCCTTTAATTTTTGGCGCAATCCTATATGAAATAAACAGCATTGAATTCAATGTGACAGGCAAAGCAATCCTCAAGAGGGGGAGGAATGGCCTTTGGAGCCAGCATGACCCCTGCATCAGTGTTAGTGCCACTTGTGAATTTCACTACAACTGTGTCAAACTTATAATGTTCCAAGGTGTCCAACAGATGTGAGTTGATCACCTGGTCTATTAGGTTCATGCCAAACAGCCACCAATGCTTGCCAACAGATTTGCATTGCTGTTGTTGTTTTGCAAAATAGTGCATGGGCAAAGATGCTGCCAATCCAGACCTACCAGCATCTATTAGCATCACTAGGGGCTACTTAGACAAACCGCAAAAGGTAGGATTTTATCAAAACACAGCATGTACTTATTACTGATTTACGCCCACGGCAGTTTTCCAAACGCTGAGGGTACCCTGGAGCTGGCCTGAGGGAGAACCAGAACCAGTTCTGCAATAGCTGGGCCCTAAACCCTGTCCGATCACAGCAGCAGGGAGGATCCAGCCAATGAGCACCTCGGCTCCCAAGTGCCAGATGGCAGTGCAGAAGACTGGGAAAAGTACATAGCTGTTTGGAAAGAGAAGGGCAGAAACATGCCTATCTCTTGAATCACAGTGAAATAGCAGCTTAGCAAGTAGAGAGCTTGTCGTGACTGATTAGTATTACTGATGTATATGATTTGTGACGGCTTTAATTGTCTGTTTAAACATTTGCCTGCTGTGCGGAACAATCATGCAGCAAGGATGGGGGAAGAGGAGAAGAAGAAGAGGAGTTGGTTTTTATACCCCGCTTTTCTTTACCAAAAGGAGTCTCAGAGTGGCTTACAATCACCTCCCCCCCCCACACCAGGCACTTTGTGTGGTAGGTGAGTAGGGTTGCCAACCTCCAGGTACTAGCTGGAGATCTCCTGCTATTACAACTAATCTCCAGCCGATAGAGATCAATTCACCTGGAGAAAATGGCCGCTTTGGCCTAAGTTCCTCTCCTCCCCAAACCCCGTCCTCCTCAGGTTCTGCCCCCAAAACCTCCCACCGTTGGTGAAGAGGGACCTGGCAACCTTACAGGTGGGGCTGAGAGATCTCTAAGAGAACTGTGACTAGCCCAAGGTCACCCATCAGGCTTCATGTGGAGGAGTGAGGAATCAAAATTAGAGTTCTCCAAATCCAAACCGGCTTACAATCACCTTCCCTTCCCCTCCCCACAACAGACGCCCTGTGAGGTAGGTGGGCAGAGAGCTCTAAGAGAGCTGTGACTAGCCCAAGGTCACCCAGCAAGCTTGATGTGGAGGCATGGAGAAATCAACCTGTTTCACCAGATTAGAGCCCACCGCTCATGTGGAGGAGTGGGGAATCAAACCCGGTTCTCCAGATCAGAGTCCACGGCTCCAAACCACCGTCCTTAACCACGCTGGCCACAGCACACCACAGCACACAGCGTCTTTCCGTACACAGCGCAACTGATGAAAATGATAACTTGGTATGCTTAATTAATCAGCGTTTTTATACAGCAATGTCAAAAACAGAATATAAATTTTCTAAAGCTCTATAATGGCAGCTGAAGATCAAATCAGCTCTAGGCCATCCATCTTTCTTGTGATGGTCAGCTGTTGATCACCAGGAGGAAAAGATAAACAAAAGTCCATTGATGATTTGAGCTGCAAGAGATTTGTGTAGGCTGTTAAGTTGTTGGCATTGCAGCGGTAGGCCAAGATCACTAGCACAGCTCACCGCATGGCTTCATCATTTCTTGGTACAAACAATAATTGAATCAAACTAGGAGGTTTTTATGCGCCCGTATTGTTCATAAACTCATTAGGAGCTGACCTAAATCCATCTCTTCCCATTTCATTGTACCATGGGAGGTTTTGTGATGTTTCTAATTAGTTCGGCTGAGAGGCCCACCACACTTCTCGTAGGAAAAGTCAATGCACAACCCTCACTCCCGCTGTGAGCTACAGACCAAGCCATTTTCATCCAACCAGAGGGAGGAAAAAGTCACTGTTAATTATAAGCAACAGTGTTTTCAGCTTCCTTGGCCTTGACAAATTAACAGGGAGAAATCCCGCGCAGAACAAATTCATAGAGCAGCTTCGGGATTCAGTTGGGAACCCAGTTGCTTGAGCCAAAGCCGGCTAAAGCTGAATCCATTGAAGATGGAAGTCCTGTGGCTCAGCCGCGGTGGCTCTGAGGTGGGGTGCCAGCTCCCGGCTCTTGACCGTGTGTCCGTTAACACCTGTGTCTGTGGTCAGGGCCTGGATGTGACCCTTGATGCCTCCTTGTCAATGGAGGCACAGGTCACAGCCATGGCCCGGACGGCTTTTTACCATCTCTGTCAGGACCAGCAGCTGGTGTCTTACCTCTCCTGCCCTGATTTAGCCACGGTGATCCATGTGACAGTCATCTCCAGATTAGATTACTGCAACTCACTCTGTGTAGGGCTGCCCTTGAAACTGATCCGGAAACTCCAGCTGGTGCAGAACGCCATGGTGAGGCTCCTTACGGGGACTCCGCTGTGAGCGCATATTAAGCCAGTGCTCCAGCAGGAATATTGGATCAGATTAAAGGTGCTGGTTATAACCTTTAAAGCATTACATGGACTGGGACTGTCATATCTGCGGGACTGCCTCTCCTGGTATGTTCCCCAGAGAATGTTAAGGTCATTGAATACTAATCTACTGATGGTCCCTTGCCCGAAGAGTGTCCAGCTGGCCTCAACAGGGCCAGGGCTTTCTTTGCCCTGGCTAGGGTTGCCAGCCTCCAGGTACTAGCTGGAGCTCTCCCGCTATTACAAATGATCTCCAGCCGATAGAGATCAGTTCCCCTGGTGAACTGATCTCTATCGGCTGGAGATAAGTTGTAATAGTGGAGATCTCCAGCCACCACCCGGAGGTTTGCTACCCTGCTCTGAATACCAGCGCCAGGAGGCAATATCGTGGGAAGGCCTTTGCTATCTATTTATTAGGTGCAATGCATCGGAAGTCTGTTCCCCCTCTCTGATATTTGTGTGTGTTGGTTTAGTCTCATGGAGTCCATGATAGTTTAGTCCATGATAGTTCAATTTGTTCGTTAGAATTGTGGACTGCCAGAGCTCCCTTGTCCCCAAACCAGCTACTCCCGTGCCTGCATCTTCTAGCTAATAAATGGATGTTGTTTTGAACCCACCCATCTCTGCTGTGTGAACCTTAGAGCACAAACCTGAATGGGTACACTATTCCTCATTTGCAAGCAAAGGGAAACATCACAGGCTCAGCCTCTATACTCTGTTGTTTATTTATTTCACAAAATGTAGACCCCACCTTTCTGCCCTCACAAGGATTTGACTCTAGGCTTACCAGATCCCCCTTCTCCTTCGGCGGGAGGTTTTTGGAGGGGGGGGGTCACGCGTGCCCAGAAGTGCTGCATCACTTTTACACCACGGTTTACACCCAGGAGTGCTGCATTGCAAGGGACCTTTACCACTCAAACTGGGAGTTTGAGTGGTAAAAGGCCCATTGTGATGCGGCACTTCAGGGTGTAAAACACATTTAGTGTAAAAGGCCCCTTTTACCGTTTAGTGGTAAAAGGCCCCTTGTGATGCATTTACACCCAGAAATGCTGCATCACAACGGGTCTTTTACCACTCAAACTGGGAATTTGAGTAGTAACCGGCCCATTGCAATGAAGGAAATGGAGTGTATCTTAGGAATGATCCAGAGTCTGATTAAGTGAGTTTATTCAGACATCACAAACTTGGTAAACGACTGAGAGACAGGCTTATTTCTAACTAGAGTCCATAACTAACAGGGTAACATGCGGCCTGTTGCTCCTCTCTTTCACTGTAACTAGAAGGAAGAGTAGGGGTACATTATGGGAACAAATAAGAACACAGGAAGAGAAGGGAGAAGGATCACAACCTTTCTATCTATCTAACTCTCACACTTGCTGCGCCCTGCTGATCTTCCTTTCTTCAATCAATTTTTGTGCACTAGACATTGTATTTCCAACATGCAATTTGGCACTCCCGGGTGTAAACCGGAAGTGACGTGTTGCCGCAGGCAGGTGCTCGTCGCCCACTGACCCTCAGCTGGTCGGCGGGCAGCCAGGTGGATTGGCGGGGGTTTGCCCGCCACCACCTGGCACTTGGCAACCCTATTTGAATCTGAGCTTCTCCTTTCATAGTCCAACACTGTAACACCGCGCAACAACCTGGAACCAATCCTCTTTCAAAGCAATTTCTTGGCCCTTTTTCAAATCAAATGGGTTACTTAAAAAAAAAAAGTTTATGCTCAATGATGAAATACATTAGTGACATGTTCAACTTCTCTCATGTCCCTGGTGTTCAGCAGCCGTACAAATGTCACCTGCAGGCAGTGTATCACCTTCTATCAAATGTACTCAAACACGGTTGATGTCAAATAAGTTCAGCATCTTTCTGTTTCTGTGGCGCTATAAGAAGAAATCATAAAGAAATACACATATCGGACAATTATGTATGAACCTCTCCTGAAAATGAAATGGACTCCAGAAAGTTCATACACCAGATGTAACACACCCAAAACCACTGAGAATGTTGGGTGTACAATACGATCATAATGCAAACATTTTAATTGCCATAGGTGAAAAAGATGATGTGACATTTGGAGGTGGGTTCTTGAAATGGCAAGTGAACAACTCAACCTGCCAAGTACAGGTGTCAATCTTTGCAAATGAACAAATATGTCACATGAAAACAGATAACTCCACCTGGTGAGTATATTGTGTGAGATCCAGTATGGTGTAGTGGTTAAGAGCGGTGGACTCTAATCTGGAGAACCAGGTTTGATTCCCCACTCCTCCACATGAGTGGCGGACTCTAATCTGGAGAACCAGGTTCATCTCCCCACACCTACACATGACGCCAGCTGGGTGACCTTTAGGATTGCCAGCTCTGGGTTAAGAAATAGCTGGATATTTTTGGGGCGGAGCCTGGGGAAGGTGGGGTTTGGGGAAGGGAGGGACTTCAATGCCATAGAGTCCAGTTGCCAAAGCATCCATCGGATGGAGATCAGTTGGAATAGCAGGAGATGTCCAGCTAGTGCCTGGAGGTGGGCAACGCTAATGACCTTGAGCTAGTCACAGAGCTCTCTTAGCCCCAGCGACCTCACAAGGTGTCTGTTGTGGGGAGTGGAAGGGAAGGAGATTGTAAACTGGTTTGATTCTCCTAAAAAGGTAGAGAAAATAGGCATATAAAAACCAACTCTTCTTCTTCTTCTAGACTTGACCCAAGTGGAAACTTAATTGGGGCTGGCATCAAGCACAGGTATTGTAAGGAGCCTGCAGAGGGCCATGCCTCAAAAGAGGACCCATGCCCAGTCCCTAAATCTCCTTGGCCCTGTTGTTTCTGTTGAGAGCCAGCATGGTGTAGTGGTTAAGAGTGGTGGTTAGGAGCTGTGGACTCTGATCTGGGGAACTGGGCTTGATTCCCCACTCCTCCACATGAGCGGCAGAGGCTAATCTGGTGAACCAGGTTGGTTTCCCCACTCCTATACATGTAGCCAGCTGGGTAACCTTGGGCTAGTCACAACTCTCTTAAAGCTCTCTCAACCCCACCTACCTCACAGGGTGTGTGTTGTGGGGAGGGAAGGTGATTGTAAGCTGGTTTAATTCTTCCTTAAGTGGTAGAGAAAGTCGGCATATAAAAAACCAACTCCTCTTCTTCTCTTCTTCTCCTGTTGTTGGCAATTGCTGCTTGTTTGCCTTCCCCGTTGAGTGATCACATCCCAGTGGCTGTGTTGCAGTGTTTTAATTAGGCATGTATGAATATTCCTGGTATTGATTTTGTGTGTGATGCTTGCAGACACTTTCATTTTCCCCACTTTGTTGCTAGCCTTCCGATGCGTTTGTCTTTCTTCTTCTATTTTGAATCCATTGATATGCTTTGCATCATTTTTAACAACGCTTTTGCCAGTTCTATGTAATTTATGCAAAAACAGGCATCAATTTTAACGGTCATCTGTCTATCAAATTTTGTTACTAGGTGTGAGAGACTGGTTAGGTTCCACCCCTCCCTAAGAGTGACCAAAGCGAGCTGACAGAATGATGGGGAGAGACAGTTGGAAGACAGTTGAGGGCAGTTGGGAGTTGACAGCTAGAGAGTTGAGAGGCAAAAGAGAATGTCTGACTGAGTGAAGCTGTGGAGAAGAGCTGCTTAGAGAGGGCTGAAAATAATCAATTTGTAACAAAGGATCCCAATGACGGGATTAAGACAACAGTTCAAAAGTGACATGGAAGCAAAACTTCTACCTTACTTTCTTCAGTGTCATGTTCAAACCATGACTAAAGGTTAACTTCTCGTTTAGAAGAAACACGCAAGTTACTATCTCAGTCTCTCTCTGTATACTGTATGATACAAACCAATGGGGGCGGCATGTGAATGGAACAACGTTTGAGCCCCCAACCCCAATTACTCTATATGAGTGAGGGCTTTTTATTGAAGAGGGTTGGGCTACACTGTCTGCTGATGTCACTAGGAGTAAGGGTGTGAGCTCAGAAGAGAGGGAAGAATCGGGTGAACAGAGGAATGGGAAGTCTCGGGATTTGTGAGGGCTGGCAGCGAGGTCACCTCTAATGGATGGGAAACTCATGCATAACTCCAAGGAACAACTGAGACAGACCAGGGGCAAATGTGAGTGAAAGTATCAATGCATAAACAACCTAAGGGAGAGGACCTGAGGTGTGAAATGGTCATAGCTCTTTAGATACTTTAAAAGAGACGAGAAGTGTGGTGAGTATGACAGCCTGACCTACTTGTAACCCAGAACCCGAGAGAGATGGAGGGGTTACTGAGGGTAGTAGGCACCCTGTGTGAATGGAAAGGGGCATCGCATTAGGGTCAGGGGGGGAAACAGCTACAATTTCATCCCAAATGGGGAGAACCCATGTGAGAAACTAGGGTTTTCAAACGAATACAGAAAAGCTGAAGACCTGGTAGACTCTTTTTTTCTTCCAATACTTTACAAATGAATATCACAATACTTTCTGGAGTGTTCAAATCAACACATCCTATAGTTGGAATGCAAAGTGCAAACCCTTTTTAACAATTCACTCAATGTTTAAATTAGCTTTTAATTTAAACAAACGGCTTTTCTTTGGCTAAGTCCTGCGATCCGGTGCAAGAACAGTACAGTAACTGAGCCAGGGATAAAAGACTTTTTTGGGATTTATTCCTGTTGTCTCATACCAGAAATCCTTTTAGCCACTGCCAAAGAGGCACTAATTGGGCAAACATACCCTCTTCCTGGATGATTAAAAAAATGTGTGAATATAACTGGAGAGGGGTGTAGAGGGAGATGTATACATTCTGTAGAAATTACATAAAGTAGGCAAACAACTTCCCACTGTGCTGGTTTAGTTAACAGCTGCTTTGTTTGAGCATTAATGGTCCACAGTAAACTAACAAACCAGCAGTTAATTGTTGGTAATTATTGCTTTCTTGGGGAAGATCGTCTCAGTTAATCTCAATGGGTTATAAAGTAACCTAATAGTTCTGTGAAGGTCAACCATCTCATACCTCTGATGGCCAGACAGAGAACCCAGATAGGTAGCTATACTCAAAGCTCTTGAAAGCATTGGGTTTGTGTATCCAGAGAACAGTGTGTGTGTGTGTGTGTGTGTGTGTGTGTGTGTGTGTGTATGTATATATATATATATATCAGGTTTGGGTTTATTGGGCTCAATTTGGGGGGGGGGGTAAACCCAGAATAAGGCGAATACCCATACCAGACAAGGGGTAGTTTGGCTTTATTTCTGGGTTTAGTGAAAAATTCGTGTCCATTATAGTCTATGGAGATTTTTTCGAAGCTCCTGTAGGGACATTTTTTGAGGTAGAGTTCCCAAATTTTCAGGGTAGCTTCAAGAGATTCTCCTTGCATGAACCCCAAACTATGGTGAAGATTGGGTCAAGGGCTCAGATTTTATGGGGTTCCGAAGGGGTCACCCCCTCCTCCATAGAGAAGTATGGTAAAGTTTATAATGCTTCTCTATGGAGGAGAAGGTCAACCCCTTCAAGAGCCCATAAAATTGGACTCCCTGACCCAGTCTTCACCAAACTTTGGGGTTCCTGCAAGGAACCAGGAAAACCCTGCTGGGATGGCTGCCATGATAAGGTGGCACTTACACCGCCATGGGGTCATGCCAGCTCCTAAAGAGCTTCACACACACCTCTTATGGGCTCAAAATGGTCACTAGTGCTTTTCCGCAATACTTGCATGAGCATCCACACAGTGTTTTAATAGGTTTGGGACTAGTCCTGGTGCAAAAGGCTGCACAAGCTTTTTCAAAAGCTTGCACCCAAGCAGAAGAGGCTCTTTGGATTTAGTTTCACTCCTCTTGCACTACACTCTTGCACACGCAACTCTTTTGTGGATGGATGCCTTCAGCAAGTAGTGGGGATTTATTTTAACTTGGCCAGTTAATTTCACTTGACTGTGCTGGATTCTGCTCCCTAGGAACTTCAGCAAAATATGGAAGCCAACATGTCAAGTTCATGTCTTGAAAAGGCATGCACATTATAGTTGGATACTAAATTTTCCACTAATGGCAGGAGAGTTACCTAAGAAGGTAGCTGTGTTTGTCTTCAGTAGAACAGTTAGTAGGGTTGTCAGGTCCCTCTTCGCCACCAACAGGAGGTTTTTTTGGGGGGAGCCTGAAAAGGGTGGGGTTTGGGAAAGGGAGGGACTTCAAGGCCATAGAGTTCAATGGCCAAAGTGGCCATTTTCTCCAGGTGAACTGATCTCTATAGGCTGGAGATCAGTTGTAATAGCAGGAGACCTCCAGCTACTACCTGGAGGTTAGCAACCCTAACAGTTAGATTTGAGCAGTAGCACCATAGAGACCAACAAGATTTTGGGGGTATACATTTTCGAGAGTCAAAACTCCCTTCGTCAGATACAAATAGGAACTGAGATCTCTGAGTCTCGATATCCCAGTCAGGAGGTGAGAGGAGTGTTGTAAAGAATGCTTGTAAAGGATGCCAAACTACAATACATATTGTAATCAGCTTGATTAGAGCAGAGGGGAAATGCTTGGGGGCAGAAAATTCCTCCTGCAGACCCCAGATTTGTCCCACATGCCATTCCTAAAGGTCTCCTGTCCCCCAAGAAATCAGTAGGCTTCAACAGGGGTAAAGTGGGGATTCTGTTCTATTGTACAAGTCCTTTTGCCAGTGGAAAGATATATTCTGTATCCAACACTATATAAGATCCTACAAGCTGAACATATCCAGGTCAACATTTTTGTAGTGAATCCATTACCTAATAAACACCTTACATAATCTGCAAACTATTAGGAAGGTCAGCATGGTGCAATGGTTAAGAGTGGTAGACTTTAATCTGGAGAAGCAGGTTGGATTCCTCACTCCTTCACATGAAGCCTGCTGGGTGACCTTGGGCCAGGACAGTTCTCTCTGAACTCTCTCAGCCCCACCTATAGAGTTGCCAGGTCCTACTTTGACACCAGTGGGAGCTGTTTCGGTGAGGTTCTGTCCTAGGACAATCTATGCATGCATGTGAGCATGTGCATGCCCTGCATCACACAGGATGCTCTAGCAATTTCCTCCCCCTTTGTGGGGAGAGTGCTAGAGCATTGCTGGCACTTCTGAGGTAAACCTGGAAGTGTGTGTGCGGATCGCTGCCTCCTTTCAGTTGGCCTACTCCCCCCCCCCGGCCAGCTGAAGGGGGGCAGCAGGCAGCCTGGTGAGTTGGTGGGCAATTGTCCGCCATCACTGGGCTGTTGGGAAACCGCCCTGAGCCAGCTTGCTGGGGAGGGCAGGTTAGAAGTTTAATAAATAAATAAATAAATTCTACCCACTTACCTCACAAGGTGCCTGTTGTAGTGTTAGCCGAATTGCTCCTTTATATGGGGAATTAGCTGAGCAATCGGTAACTATGTATTTTTATAGCGGGGTCGCACTCAGCTATACCAGAATGCGTTTAATGAGACCTTGAATAAAGACAGACAATGGATTCCAAATTAAACAATGTTTATGTCTTTTTCATTCAATCCAGTGATGCACACAAACATACAGAGAATCTAGGAATATCAAGAGAGTAGTACAAGCACAGTTGCCAACGTGGCAGGAGGTCGTTGGTTGGGTATATTTACCGTATCTAGATGAGGTGTTGTCCAAATTCACGTAGTCTAAGACAGATTGAAAAGTAAAAGCCGAGATGGGGGCAGGGGATCCGTAGACTTGACCAGCAAGACGGGAGGGAGCGTGGCTAGGCTGCGCAAACCAAACCAACAGAGTAACGGCAAAGGTGCCAGGAAAGACCTAAGGTTGGGATCCAAGAGAGTGATATGGGCTGGGGGCACCCCAGATATACTGTTTTTCTGGGGGCAGGGAGACGGGTTTCACCCCTCCTAGGTTCCCAGGTGGCAAAACATTACAAAGGATTAAGCTGTGGCTACCGGGGTGGGGTAGTGAGAATTTGGAAATCTATTCTAATTCCAATGGCTTTTGCAACCCGTGATGAACTGGAAATTCTCTGCTGATGAGATTAGCCCACTGGAACAATAAGTGCGATCTGTGTAAACGTCCTGAAATCGCTGCTGCTGAACTGGAGGAATTACTCCTCCTGATATCTGGATTGCTGCTGACGGCCCATTAAGTGGTGGATGTTGCAAGGGGGGGTTGTTTGGCACTGACTACGTGACACACTGCTTTTCATGACATGGCTGCGCCTGGATCAGAGTCTGTACAGGAACATGGCTTCCCTCTGGTTCAACGGAGGCTGCCCCTGCATCTGCTTCCTGGCTGCTAGCTGCACGGTGCTGGCAGGAGCAGCTGAGTCCGTTACGACGGAGTGCGCAGCGACCGTCCCGTAGCGTTTGGGGCGGGCGCACAGCCAGCACAGTAGTCAAGTGCCTGCATAGCGGGTTGCCAGGTCTCGTCCGGGAGGTTTAGGCAGGCCCGTATACTATCAGTAGGGAGGGGAAGGGAAATAAATTGTAAGCCAAAGTAGTCCCTGTTTATGGCAAAGCCTGGAATCAGACTATGGTATGCTTTATTATTAGTGGAAGATGAAATTGTGACCTTCTTTAGTTTTGGGAGCATACATCAGGGATAGGTTTATGCATTCTACTTTAAAAAAAACATGAGTACATTCAGGATACAATTATATAGTTACATTTATAGAACAAGAGTTCATGATCTCTTAAGAGTTGAAGCATAGCTAATCTTTTTAGTTATTCCGATTATGCATTCCTGCTTATGAACCAAAGACGTACCTTCATGGATGAGATCAAGGACTACCTGTTCCACCACTCTATGTAAGAATCCCAGCAAGCAGTAAGCACTGGGTGATCTACCAGTTTCTGACCAGTGGTCCACCAGTATACCACAATCTACTTCCTGCCCACTTTTGGTGCAAAGAATACCACCAATGCTTCAAAAACCTTAAAAGGGATTATCAGTATCCCCATGGGTACTAACAATGACCCACTTTTGGCAAATTCAGTCATTCTTAGGATCTTTTTCTTACCTTATGTTATTCCCGCATACCCAACTCACTACACATTTTATAACACAAATTGCTCAGTGTGGTGTTAAACATGCAGAAATAATTGCGCGCACACTACTATGATGAACTCTGACATGAAAATTATTTCATCTATAATTCTAGAGATCAGCAATGCATTCAAAGGCACCACTGATGAAAGGTTTAGTGGAGAAAGCAGATTACTGGATGGACTGTGCAAAAGCAACTAATAGCCAACATAACAATTTGCTCCTGTCTATCCCAGTAACACCAACCCATGAAGATACTCAAAGTAGGAATATAAGTGTAAATGCAAGCCACTTACCTTCCTTGGGCAAAGAGCATCCAATTATAAAGGGAAGCTTCTAGGTTGACAAAGATGAACTGTTAGATCATGACTGAAGCATTCTATCTTGGCATGACCGTGCACAAGAATAAAAGTAAAAGCACTTGGCCTGTATTGTCTTCAGTCATGGTGCTTTGCCTATTGTTCCTCAAATATCTTTACGCAATGGACCAAGAGTCACCAGGGTTCAAAAGGAATGAGATTTGGCCAGATCTTTGGTGCTTTCTATGGATAAAAGTTATCAGAAAAGAAATGCTGGTGACGTGATGTTTCCTTTACTAACAGAGCAGTCCCAAGAAAAATTCCTGGGAGTAAATCCCACTGAATCAGCCTGAATAGGATTCTGAGTAGACCTGTTTAACATTGTGGCCATTTATGCATGTCTGTTTGCTAGCAGTCACCCCGCCATCTTCTTTGGGGATTTGCTTTGATTATGCATGCATTTTCCAGGTGTCAGAGGTCTCCTCACTCTCCTCTAGGGTTGCCAACCTCCAGGAACCAGCTGGAGATCTCCTACTATTACAACTGATCACCAGCTGATAGAGATCAGTTCACCTGGAGAAAATGGCTGCTTTGGCAATTGGACTCTACAGCATTGAAGTCCCTCCCCAAAACCCACCCTCCTCAGGCTCACCCCAAAAATCTCCAGGTATTTCCCAACCCGGAGCTGGCAACCCTACTCCCCCCTCTGTGTTTCCCTGTGTTTTGCCAGTGTTTTCTGGATTTGTGTTAAGCCAGCATCCAGAAAACATGGGGGAAACCGGCAGAGAGAGCAAGGCGACCTTTGACGGTTGGAAAATGCAAGCATAATCCAAGCAAAGCCCCGAAGAAGGCGATGGGGTGACTGCCATGCATAAGTGGCCTCTGTGGCCTTCTTAGATGAGATTGCCACATGGCAATCTTTTAATTCATGTGTAAGTAACAAGTTGCTAAGGAACAACACACTTTGGAGCTACCAACAGAAGGTTAACAATTTGAAGCCCAATAATTTGATCTCCAGGGGAGAGTGAAAGAGATTTTTTTAAAGCAAGAAAACCAATTAGCCTACAGATGCTAGAAAGGAATAAAAGAAGTGTAATCTGGTTTAGAGGTTTCTCATTTCCTTTCTAATTAGGAGTTGATATTTTGGAAATTTCCATGCATTGCAGTCTGCATCTTTTCAGTTCCCTCAGATAGCTCCAGGAGGCTCCATTTAGGGTAGACAATGGACCAACCCATTGAAAAAGTAATGTGGAACATTTACAGTTAATTCCTAAACAGAGGTACACCCTTCTAAGTCCTTTTATGGATTTTCAGTTTCCTCATGTCTAACCTCCTGTTTCTTTGGGGGGGGGGGGCAGTGATGCAGGCATTTTGCTCCCTCTGATGGTCGATTTGACATTACACAGCTTTAAAATAAGTGTTTCTCCCTGTAGTTTAAATCAGCGGCCTTTTGGGCTTCATAAAAACTGGTGTTATATTGAATTGACCACTAGAGGGAGGAAAACTCATGCATAACTGGAAACCCCCCTGAAGAAACAGGAAGTTAGAGGCGAGAAACGAGAATGTATAAAAGGCCTAAATCTATGTGATGAGAAAGTTGTGCCAGTGCTTAGAATTGCTCTACTAAGCAATGGCATCAACTAACTGAGTTTTAATGGCTTATGCTTTAAATTTTATTTTCAGTGTAATAATTAACATTTAATAATTAAATAATTAAATTTTAATTCAATATGACCCTGCATTATTAATGTATGCAAATCATAATTTGGCATTGTTTGCTGGTGGAAAACTTCAACTTCCTTGGTTGACAACTAACTGAACAACTCCTTATGCAGAATTTCTCCTTGTTGTAGCTTGCGATGAGTACGTTAGGATCCAGCCATTTCTAAAGCAGAAGTCGTCCCTACAATCCTTGCCTAAATTAAAAGACAAAATTAAGGAAGACCAAACTCCTCCTTCAGGGCTTTTCAAAGCAAATTGCTCAAGGACTATCAGTACAATCCTAAGCAGAAACCCCCTTTGGCCTGTTGACTTCAAAACGCTTTGTTCATATGCCATTGACTATAAAACACCTTGTTCCTATGCAAACTTCAACATGTTTATTCAGATGCAAGTTTGTGATTGTGAACAGTCAATGGATTACTCCTGATAAAAGTACATAGGATATTAGCCTTAGCATCCCAGTTTTTACTATCTTCTGAAGAATAATTAAATTAAGTGCCACTCACAAATCCGAATACTGAATTTCTGTAAAATAAAATTAGTAGGCCTGCAGTGCAATCCTAGTTGGGGTTATTCTAGCCTAAATCCATTGAAATGAGTGGGTTCAGGCTGGAGTAAATCCGCATAGGATTGCACTGCTGTGAGGTAACTTTAACAGCCCCCTTGTATATATTAATCATTACATCCAAACTTTTTGAAGATCCTTTGAAATCAACTATTGAAACTCACAGTGTAATCTTAAATAGAGTTACACCCTTGCTCTGTTTCAGATTGTACTGCAAGTTGCAAATATTTTTTAAAAAATGTTTCTGAAGTTTATCTTGCCAAGAAAAGGCCTGACTTGGGTTTCTGTTGCTGGGCAAACATTCTTTATTGGTATTCAGACATTCAATACCTAAAGACTTGGGCTGATCACACTGAACATCCATACAAACCATCCCGTCCTGCATGCCCACTTCTGATCCTGAATTTCAAACATACCAATGCACATGGGCAATCACAACAGGAAAAGCTTTGGTAGGAAACATCAAGTCATTTTTGGTATTCTGGACACACGGAACGGAGAGGAACATCCAGATGACAAATGACAAGGAATTATAGCGGCAATGAAATGAAGCCCCAAACTTCCAAGCAACTCAATAATTCTACACATGCATCCCTCATCCTGTTAGCTGCCCCCCTGGCCACAGAAACTAATGGGAGCAAAACTGTGGATTGTTTGAAAGGCTCCTAATTAAGTGGGAAGCGTGGCAACCTGCGACGGAAGACGGAGCTGCCCCAGAAAAGTTTATGAAAGTCGCGATGAAATATTCATGCATGCCTATGAAAATATAATGGTACATTAACTCTCGGCATAATTTTGAATACACCAGAGCACGCTTTCTTCCTTCGCAGTGCACAATCAATTTATGGTAATAAGGGGGGAGGAGGAAGTAGCAATGCAGCCGCTGCATGGACGGGATAGCAGCTGTTTCTGTTGGAAAGTGGCTAATTTTTACTCTGCTTGTGACATGGGCTTGTTGATGGGAGAAGGGAACAGCTGCAGCTTCACCAGCTGCCTCCTGATGCTCAGATACCTGTCTCTCCACAGTCAGGTGAGAAACCAACGTTCTTTTTGCGACTTTCAAAGCAATCAGTGGGAGCCCCTTTCTTAGGAACACCATGAAGGTCATTGACAATTAAAGCTCTCCCAGGTCCTCTTCCATTCAGAATGACACACCGCCTCAACAAGGCAGCCCCAGGATTGCAACAGAAACAAGTGGTACCCAAGACAGAGTATTACGAGAGGATGTCAAAAAGGACTTCCTACCTGCTCCAAGTTGCTACTTTCCCTCAAGCCTGGACCCCAGATGTTGCCTCTCTTCCTTAGTAGCACAGATTATATGTATTTCTCTAGGAAGAAGTGTGTGTGTGTGTGTGGGGGGGGAAACTATTGGTTGGTGCCTCCTTTCAAAGGTTACTTCAAATGCCTCCCTTCTTCCGATTTATTTTCTCTGCCTCCCAGAAGAGGCATTGAGAAGGAGAGTAACCAAGTGTTTATCCTGGCTCGCGTGTGCAATAGCTGCTTTCTCCCTGCAGTATAGCCGGCATGATGTGATGTGCATACTGAAGCAGTTTGCATTAAGCAAGGCTTAGCAATTCATCAGTCCCACTTCCAATATGTATCAGAAACACAGGATAGCTTTCTCGGGTGGGGGGGAGGCTACAGAGAGTGCCGGCACAGCCTCAAGGAAAGAGGCAAGGCTCCGACTTCCGCAGAACCGCGTTGGGATGGCAGGAAGATGGGGTTTGGTGGTGCCACTCCACGCTGCCTTTAATCACTGTTGGCTCCCGCAAGAAACCCGCAACCAAACCACTTCATATTGTATGAATGAAAACACAACATGAACAACGACGGTGGAGGAGGGGGGAAGGATCCTACATTTATCTTGTTACATGGCAGGTGAGACAGAGCTAATAAGACCCCACTAGTCAAGAAACATATTTTGTGCCTGTTTGCCATCTCCTGCAGCACACCGGAGGAGCGCATCAATAAAGAAATCCCCAGACCAAAGGGAAAACGTTAAATGCACGATTGCACTTTATGGACGTGAACGACTGCTCAGCTGCACAAAAGGGGAGTTATCAATATTCTCAGCTCATCTTCGAGATAGATTCAGGCCACGCCGCTGATCTCGAGTTGGCAAACTACAAAGCTCAGAAGTGGTAATGCGATGCCGAAAAAAGAAAAGAAAACTTCTGCTGGCTTTCATTTGAAGTGGTATTCCCTCTACCCTGTGGGCTGCACTCAGCTAACAGCATTCAAATAAATTTAAAATATGGGTTGCTGTCCCAGAGGCAAAATATGGGTTGCTGTACCATCAAAAACAACCAGTAGACAAGGCAAATCAAACTCAGAGGGGGTAAAAAAAAAAAAAACCCTCAAAAAAAAATCCCTTCTACTAGCCAAGAATTAGCCACAAATTCCACTAACCACAAATTCCACTTCATCTCTGACATCTTTAGGGTTGTCAGCCTTCAGGTGGTGGCTGGAGATCTCCTGCTATTACAACTCATCCCCAGGCACTAGAAATCAGTTTCCTTGGAGAAAATGGCCGCTTCGGCAATTGGACTCTTATGGCATTGAAGTCCCTCTCCTCTTCAAACCCCGCCGTCCTCAGACATCCGCCCCCAAAATCTCCAGGTGTGTGACTGGCCTGAGGTCACCCAGCGAGTTTCCATGGCAGACTGGGGATTCCAACCTATATTTACCAGATCCTTGTCCAGCGCTCTAACCACTACACCATGCTGGATCCAGCCACGTTGAAGCTTGAAACACATCTAATTTTCAATTGCTAAACAAGACAATAATTTCCAGACAGGGGAGTTTGCTTCATTTTATTGCTTATATTATATTACTTGGTTTTAACTGGGGTAATTTTTTATGTTTTTACTGTATTTCATAGTGTCCAATTTGATGTTAGCCACCCTGAGCCATATATATATAATTATTACTATTACAAGCTTATTATATCTAAATAACCAGTCCTGAGAAGTATTATGGTAACTTGTCATTGGCAGTTAGCAAAAAGAAAAACCAGTCTGTAGCTGATATTCGTGCAACCAGTTTTTCTGACTAACATCGGTTTAGAAAGAGAGTTAATCTTTGTCAGCCCCCCCCACCAAATCTTTATAGCTTTAAAGATGTTCCTGCCAGAAAACATTATACATTAACGTTATACATTAAGTTTGAGAATGGCTATTATTCATTGTGCAACCATGGCCCTTGACGTTTCAGTCACAGCCAAAAGATTTTTTTTTAACGGCTTGCGTAAAGCTCAGTGACAATTTAATGGGGCATTTGATTCCTTCTCCTTCCTGAAGAGACCCATCTGAAACCCAAAACCAATTAAAAACACAGATCATGAAACTATTGATTATATATTATCTGTGGCTTTTTTTTTTTTTACCCATCTCTTGTTGTGCTCATAGTGCTCAAACTTGCCTTTCTCATCTGTGATTTTTACTCATCTCCAGCCTGAACATGACAAAAAGGTCACTTCCCGAAGTGCATTCAGCAGTCACGCTTCCGAGGGCAAAGATGAGTTTGTGGTTGAACTGTGGCACAATGCCAAAAGTACACTTTTTCTAATAAACTGTAATTCGGCATTGTTAAATCTTCTTTTTTTTTCCAGCAGAACTAATGAGGACATGAAGATACTTATTTATGTCTTTTTCAACCGGAAAGGGTGCCCCTAGAGAATGACTTTCATGGTCTCATTAGTATACAATTACCCAGAAATCTCTTTGTTTTAATTTCCGTTTATCCTGAAATAGCCTAATAATAAAGCAGCCATTTTCTTTCGGGATGCTATTCGGTTTTATTAGTTTCTCGGCATTGCTAGAAACATGCCGGGGAGAACGAAGCTTTAATGGAGCCATGATCTATTTTTAAAAAAAAATTAAGGGATTGGGTGCTTCCTGCTTTGTATTAAGAGACTCAGCCTGCCTTTATGATTGCGGAATCATAGGTAGTCCAGTGGGGAGATTCGACGATTAAAAATGGAGGAGAGGGGAAGCAGCGGCCAGGATCAAGAAAGTGTCTCAGAATGGTCTCGTACATTTATTTATTTATTTATTCATTCATTCATTCATTCATTCATTCATTCATTCATTCATTCATTCAAATTTATAGCCTGCCCTCATTCCCAGCAAGCCAGGCTCAGGGCAGGTAACAGCCTTTAAAACACATAAAACCATCAATATCAATAAAACATTAGCATATTAATAAAACATCATAGTAAAACCATAGAGAGGTGGCCTTAAAATTATCCAGATGCCACCATGTAACTGAGTTATAGCAGATCAACCCCCCCCCCACACACACACACACACAGATGTCAAGAGTGGGGTGAGAGGATAGGGAGGCCTCCAATGATAGATCCAATTGCAGCTGCCCTCAGTTATAGGTAGGGTTGCCAACCTCCAGGTACTAACTGGAGATCTTGTGCTGATCTCCAGCTGATAGAGATCAGTTCACTTGGAGACAATGGCTGCTTTGGCATTTGGACTCTATGACATTGAAGTCCCTCCACTCCCCAAACCCCGCCCTCCTCAGGCTCTGCCCCAAAAACCTCCCACCATTGGCGGAGAGGGACCTGGCAACCCTCGTTATAGGCCTAGAAGAATAGTTCCATTTTACAGGCCCTGCAGAATTCCTTAATGTCCGTCCTGCAGGACCCTGATGTCACCAGGAAGACTATTCCATTCCACCAGGCCGGGGCCAGGGCCAAAAAAGCCCTGGCCCTTGTTGAGGACAGCCACACATTCTTTGGGCCGGGGACCAAGTTGCCACACCCATGGCACCTCCTATTAATAAATACACGATTTGTGGAATTACTGATCTACTGGTAGGTAGGTAAAATTTATCGTATGCAGCCAAAGGCCATAACCATGTAACCAAAAACTACTGCCGAGGAAGTAATAATGATAACAATAAAAGTTAACTCAGCAGAATTTAAAAAAAATATATTAAAATTGTCGGGACCAGGGCAACATACAGATTGAAGCCCATCAGGCCAAGAGTTCAGCACGGATCTTCTTGGCTGCCGATGCATACAGTGACATCTTATATGTAACATAATGATGTTCATCAGATAAAAGAGAAAAAATGCTATCTGCCGCTGAATGCTGGGCTAGCCTAGCTAGAATGGCTGCAAGAAGCTTGCCCCTGGGAGACTGATCTACTGTTCAGCGCCAAGGCCTAGGGTTGCCAGGTGCCTCCTCTTTTCTGATGGGAGGTTTTTGGGGTGGGGCTGGGTTGATGATCCCCCGCACGCAGCTGCGTGTGATATGATTACGTCACTTTTGAGTTTACCCTGGAAGGGCCGCATCGTGATGGAATGCTTTGGCACTCAAACCCCCCAAATGGTAGCCTTTCGGGGGTTTGAGTGCTAAAGCATCCCGTCGTGATGTGGCGCTCCTGGGGGTAAACCTGGAAGTGATGTAATCGTGTCGTGTGTGATCGCCGCTCCAAGCAACCATTTTAAAGGCCATCAAAGCTGGAAGCCACCACCAAATCTTATACTAACAAACTTTTTAAACGAATTGGCCATCATGTGAAGAAGCACGTCTGTCTTTTTTTAAAAGTCTGTCCTCAACCCACTGCCAAGAGAGCAAATGAATTGCACTGCCTGTGTATCATTCATAATTCTGTAAACCTCTAACGTCTACCCATTTAGAACTCAGAGGAGATTAAAATGGTTGGTCTTGCTCTGTCCATAAAGTTCAAATTGCAGGCATTTGTAGCTTCCTGCAATTTGTCTTGGAGACATGCAGTGATGGGAGAAGGGATTTAACCCTTTAACCTGCACTTGGCTTTTCTTTTCAAAACTGGGCTTCATGCTTTGTTATTAGCTTTTTAAAACAAAAAAGTATGTTTTCAAAGAACACATCTTTTATCTTTTAAAATGCTAATAGAGGAGGGGGGGTTATTATGAAACTGAGTATAGTTTGAAGAGCTAGGGTCCCTATCCCCCTCCCCACATGGTCTGCTCCATCTCTTGGGTAGTGTGAGCGAGGCGAGGGAGACAGAGGGGTAGTGAGGTGAGGGCTGCTGCACCCCAAAAATCTGCCACTTGAGGCCACTGCTTCTCCTAGTCTAGCTGACCCTGAATGAGACTGATGAGGGCCCTTTCACACATACTGAATAATGCACTTTCAATCCACTTACAATGCACTTTACAGCTGGATTTTACTGTGTGAAACGGCAAAATCCACTTGCAAATGATCATTAAAGTGCATTGACAGTGGATTGAAAGTGCATTATTCAGTGTGTGTGAAAGTGCCCAAAGAGACAGAAGAAGAAAGAAGCAGCTGCAAATGGACTGAAAGTGAAGCGCCCCGAGGGTGAAATCTTTCTCTCTCTGGAGAGCTGAAGCAGGATGTTGGATGTGCTACCTACTGGGGGTACCTGTTGGCCTCCACTTATGCTCTGCTTGTATATTTGTAAATAAAGCAAATGTGATTAGAAAGACACCAAAAGCCTTCATGACAAGAAAGTCATCCGAAGGGAACCAAACCTAGGGAGTGCTGTCTCTAGATATTCTCCCTGCTTGGAGAAGTGGGGAGTGCATGACATTACAGTGTGCCTCCAGGTTTTTAAGTACTTACCAGTCCACATAAGAGGAGTCATCTATCTATCTAAAGAGCATCTAGAGTATCCAGATGCAGAGGCGAAGCTGGGAGTCTTTTTAGCTACTTACTGCTTCTCCCTCTGAGGATGACAAATTGCTCTGTGAGGAACTTTGACTGCAATTGTGGTTATGTCCTAATCAGCTTTATCTTCCCATAGAGATTCATGTGGAGAGATACATTATGGCATATTAATCCTTTGACACAGCCCAAGATGCACAGCGGGTGGTGTGTTCGGTTTCTATGGAACTAATCGGGTTGTTGGGTTTTTTTTTAGTCAATTTGCTCAGTTAGGTGATGTTTTATTTTATTTTTTTGCAAAGTGGTCATCTTACAGGAAGCTTCCTTTTGAGCACAAGGCATGTCAGGAGACCTTTGTGCACATCTGTCACCCTGTCTCAGCTGGGAGCTGTGAACAATGGTAAGGGCAGAGTTGGGATGATTCCTGATGTTTTGGCCCAAGATTCTGTTTCTGTTTTTAACAAGAAGACCCTGTGATCCTTTATTTTTATGCCTTTATTTTTATGCCATTTTCTGTTTACTTACAATGAATTTTCTTCGTGAAATGTATGCATTATTTAGTTATGCATCAGTAAATCTGCATTATACATATATTAACATAGAAATGGCATACACTGGATGAACAAAGATGGTATAAATTGCATAGAAAATGGTATAAAATGCATACTCGATACAAATGAATCTGCAAAACTAATAGTGAAAAGCAGAAAATTGGAACAGTTGACTAGAATATAAGCAAGCAGGGAACCCATGAGAACTTGTGGAAGGGTATCTCATATCTAGGGTTGCCAACCTCCAGGTACTTTATGCTGAAACAACGCAGGTTATAACTAATGACAGCATAGGCTCAATATTATAATAAACAGTTTTCCTCAAGGTGATTCACCAATCACAACTTATTCAACTATAGAACACTCCAAAAAAGGTTACACCTGAAAAAAAACTTACACAGGGGTCTACAAAAACCGGTTATCTCACCGGAAAAAATCCAAACAAAAAACAGAATGAATCCTCAGGTCCAGAAATTCCAGACAATAATAATTCAAAGCAAGCACATTAAAGGTTATGTTGGATGAGATTTCCGGGCGATCCCAGAGTTGAAATGAGAGCTCACAAGTCTATAAGCAATTCTTGGCAGTTGATTCCAGAGCTCGAGAGTTCAAGCTTCAATCAAATCAAAATCAAAACGACACTTCCGGATACGTGTTCGTTTCGCAGAAAAGTATGCTTTATCAGTTGTAATTGAATAATAGCTTCGTATAATTTCTCTAGGGTCCACGACCTCTACAAAAATAAATTCATGCAATAATACAACAGCCCAACAATTACAGATGCCATCATAATTAATGTAAAATACACTATATGGAACGTAGCACTTAGCACTTACCAATCTTGACCAGCGGACCTATATGGTGTCCAACTTACTCTGAAGGCTGGTATAGGAGGTACAGGGGACACAGCTTAAATCTAAAACCACACTGCCCTCACAGCTGAATAGAATTAACCTATTAAAGGAAACTAGATAGATCAAACTCATTATTTAATCCAGCAAGGGATAATGTTTTGAATAAATAAATGTATCTTAATTCCTGTTGATGAAGAATCCTTGTAACATCCTCGTGTTGATATTGCTGTGGTTTGTATTGCCAAATGGCAAAAAATAAAATATTGTTATCAGAATGTCCTTTTTCAAGGTAGTGATTTGTTAAGGGCGCCTCAAGAGTTCTAGAGCGAATTCTTGCTCTGTGTTCGCTGATCCAAATTTTTAATGGGCGAGATGTGGGTCCAATATACATTTTTAAACACGGGCAAATAATGGCATAAATAATATTTTTTGATAAACAATTTGTAAAACTTTGCAGTGTGTATTTAAAATTAGAACTGGAAGCACTGACTTCGTTAATAGGAAGGCTAAAGCGCCACATTTGTAGTGTCCCCGGATATTAACTCCTTGCTTGCTGGTCACCCTGTCTGTTTTTATCAAAAAATTCCTGATGGATTTAGTTTTTCTGAGTCCAAAAATGGGCATTTCCGAGCATCCGGGAACATTGAACAGAACATGCCAGTGTCAGCGTATAATGCGTTGGATTTCAAAAGTCAAATGATTGTTTTCCAAAGACGCATACACGCCAGTGGTCTTTGTCTTCGAGGATACCTAAGGGCGCAACAAAGTCTCCCTATCCTTGCTTTCAACTCTAGCCATTGCCGTATTAATAATGGTATCTCCATATCCTCTTCTTCTAAGAGATTGGCACAATCCCTCTGCTGCCACCCTAAAATCCTGAGTAAATGTGGCATTCCTTTTAATTCTCAAGAGCTGGCTAAATGGTAAGTTCCGTCGTAGGTGGAGGGGGTGATTGGATGAATAGTGCAATCCTGCTCCCACGTCAGTGGGCTTGCGATAAGGCTTAACTGCCACAGTGTTCTTTCGGGTCCTAAAGACCACCAAATCAAAAAACGATATTTCCTGTTTGCCCATGTATCCAGTGAATTTCAAATAGGGGCTCAGGGAATTAAGACAAGCAAGAAGAGGCTCATATGATGATGTGGAATCTATAACACAGAACAAATAATCTATAAACCTAAAATATTTAACCATGTGATCTCGAAACAGCTGATGACTAGTAAACAAGTCTTCAAAAGAAATCATAAAGGTATTGGCCACGGAAGGGGCGCAGGCAGCACCCATAGCCACCCCCTGCGTTTGCAAAAAGAACTGGTCACGATATCTAAAAAAATTATTCTCAAAAATAATGTCAAGTAAACTCAATAAATAATGTGTGGGTATGCCCTTGTCTATCCGGGATTCAAAAAGCCCTTCTATGATGTTCCTAGACTGTTCCAGAGGAATGTTGGTATATAGTGAAATAACGTCAAATGTGGCAAAGACTGCATTTGCAGATAAAGGTAGCTGTCCACCTTATCAATAAAGTCCTGTGAATCCTTGATATATGAAACTGTATTTTTACTGAAAGGTTGTAAAAAGAAATCAATAAACTGAGAAATGGGTTCTAAAATACTCCCAACATCAGAAATAATAGGACGTCCTGGGGGGTTAATTAATGATTTGTGAATTTTAGGTAGGGTGTAAAAATTTTTACCATAAGGGGAAATTTTACCATAAGAAAATCAGCTGTATCTATGTAATTCAAAGCTAAGCCTTCGTAGACCACTGTTTTTACAACAACAACAAAATGCTCATCCGATCTGGGCCTACTTCAGGTAAAGGGTATTGATGGTGTACTGAGGTGACCACTGTGGTGAACAGCAAAGTGAGTACACACTGGAAAAATCATGAAGCCACAAAAAGGCTTCCAATTTTCCCTGGGCCTTACTATGTAAAGTACTCCACACTCCATACATGACCTTGGTTTCTAGGGCAGGCTATGACATCCTGAGGAAAGCCTGGAAATCTCTCCCAACCTCCCTTGTGCAGTGGGGGACTCGGGTAGTTATCTCACTTTCTCCTGCATCCAGTCCCCACACTATTTCATCTTTTCCTCCTTCTGGTAGCCCCAACCTGGAAGTGATGTCACCACAGAGCCAGCAGTGTTCTAGCATCAGGCCGAAACTCTATGGTTTAACCGAGAGTTTGGGTTGAATGTTAGAGTTTTGCCAGACACAATGACATCACTTTCAGGTAGCACCAGAAGTGATGTAATGGCATTGGGACTATGCCAATAGACATTAATTACCCCCAAGTTTGCCCCCACAGTCCTGTTGAGTGGTGGTAGGAAGGACTGGCAGGGAGTGGGAAGTATTGGGAATAGGGTTGCCAACCTCCAGGTACTAGCTGGAGATCTCCTGCTATTACAACTGATCTCCAGCTGATAGCGGTCAGTTCACCTGGAGAAAATGGCCATTTTGGCAGTTGGACTCTATGGCATTGAAGTCCCTCCCCTACCCAAACCCTGCCCTCCTCAGGCTCTGCCCCCAAAAACCTCCCACTGGTGGTGAAGAGGGACCTGGCAACCTTACTTGGGTACCCTAATGGGGAGAAAGGATATGAACAAAATGGATGCAGTTTTGCAACAATAAAGGCTGAAGTTTGTTTCACTGAGAAGCAGCTTGGACCATCTAGAAAGGCAATCTCTGCAGCAGCTCAGTTTCCTAATTGCATCAGTTTTCCCCCTAGCTAACGCACCATATTGGTTGCTGGTCATTTGCTGTCTGAGTGTGGGGTAGAACATTGGACTAGAACTGGGGAGACTTGAGTTCAAATCACCACACTCCCATGAAGCTCACTTGGTCACCTATCAGACAGAGTTGTTGTAACAATAAAACAGATCAGGGGAGAGTCATCTGTGCAACCCTAAGTCCTTGAAGCAGGGCCATCAGTAGTACCTCCAGGTACTAGCTGGAGATCTCCTGCTATTACAACTGATCTCCAGCCAACAGAGATCAGTTCCCCTGGAGAAAAGGGCCGCTTTGGCAATTGGACTCTATGGCATTGAAGTCCCTCCCCTCTCCAAACCTCACTCTGCTCAGGCTCCAACCCCAAACATTTCCAGTTATTTCCCAACCCAGAGCTGGCAACCCTAGGCCCAAGTCACCTGGAGGGCCCCTGAAGCCAGCCTCATGCTGCATGTGGCCATATGCATTTTACTTTTAATCAGTTCAGGCTGCAGCCACTAGGAGCACAAGGAAGTCTGAGCACAGTAAAAGGCACTCTGACTGTTGCTTAGCCTGCCTTTCTGCAAGGCTGTGGCAAACCCTTGCCTAACAGGGTCATGCTAAGGCCATGACGAGAATTGCAGCCAGTCCAGCAGTCAGAGATACTGATGACAAAATCCCAAAAAGCAGTTAGTCAAGACAAAAATTGTAGTGCTGTATTATGAACATAAATTCGTTGTGCAATGAGCGAATTTATGTTCATAATACAGCACTACAATTGTTGTCTTGACTAACTGCTTTTTTTTTTGGATTTTGTCATCAATACCTTTGACTGCTGGACTGGTTGCAATTCTCATCTGTCATTCTGTGTTTATTGTATTAATAGTTACAATGTACATAAGTTGTATTATACCATGATTCAGTATTGTTTGCTTGTGCAATCTGATCCTGGTATCAAGTAGTTTAACAATGGTAGTTAGTCTTGTTAAGTAAACTTGTGTTGGACACCGACCCTTTTGTATCATTATTATTAAGGTTTAGCCATTCTCGCTCTGAAATAAAACTGCGACAGGCTGCTTTGTGTCTTTTCCCACCTTAGAATCGCTCTGCCGGTTGTTTTTCCTTTCACAAGGGAAACAGTTCAGGTTTCCATACATTTGCCCTGGCAGATGAAAAAAGCAGGATGGAGAGGAAGACTTTGAGGTGAAAAACGACCAGAGGGAAAGGGTTAAGTAGCCCTTCCTCCATTCAGAGGGCAGCCTGCCTAGCCTGGTTTTGACTTACTTTAAAAAAATAAATAAATCAAGATGTGGAGGAAAGAACGGCAAGAGTTCTTGCAATATGTAGTTTGACCCTGAAGTAGCAGGCTTGATTACTTCTTTCAACAGCTCTACCTCCTGCGGGGCCGAACTTCCCTGCCACTTAGAGCATCAAATTTTTCCATCCCACAAGCTTTATACATCATTAGAGGCAAGATGTGTGCTTAACAAAGTCTTGCTGAAATTGATGAAAAGCTCGAGGAGATTAGCGGTAAATTTGTGTTCACAGCTTAATGTATGCATCGTGGTTAAAAATAAAAATAAACAGGATAAATGCCTAATTTCTGTGCATTCAGAAAACTCTGCGCTCTCTGCTGCAAGTATGTATTTTTTAAAATATTTTATCCCACTTCCCAATAGGGTTGCCAACCTCCAGGTAATAGCTAAGAAAGAACCAGCACACAGCTCTATATGCAAAAATATCAAACAGTGTATTACAATATAGTGAAGACAATAGTGGAGTGCGAACAGAAAACTTAAACACAAACTATACACTAAATATATACACAATATAAGTAACTCTCCAAAAATGAGTCAAAAAAGACTCATTTTGCAACATGCAAAATGTTGCAACATGCAAGAGTCCTAAATAATGTCCAATAAGACTAAAATGCATCTTGGCGCTTATTTTCAAAAAGGGGGAATAAATCCCGGTATCCTGAAAGAATAGAAGTAATGGATAATGGGAAACATCTTCCGGAATTTCTAAATGTTTTTCGCAGATTTTTGCTTCTTCAGCCTGATGAAAAATGAATATAAGCTGGCAACCCTACTTCCCAACCAGACAATGGTTCCCAGGATGTGGGAATCAAAATGGAATACAAATAGCAAAGAGATCACAATGCAAAATGGTCCTTTGAGAACGTGCAGCTGAGCTGGATCTAGGAAGGGTACCTGGTGGCTTCCAGCCATTCTTTCTGATGGCTCCATTTATAGTTGCTGGAAGCTCAAAGGAGTGTGGCTCTCAGCTGGTGCGGGATGGTCCCAGACTGAGGGTTGCCTGGCTGAATCTTCACATTTCCCTGATGTTCACATTGATCACAGCCAGAAGCTGGAGGGAGGGAGTTCTCAGATGTGGGTCCTTGCTTGATGGAGGGAGGCCTGGCTGTTACCACCTCTCACTGGGATGACCCTTTCTAAAGCAGCTGGAAGAAGAAGAAGAAAGAAGAAGAAGAACTAGTTTTTATATGCCGACTTTCTCTACGATTTAAGGAAGAATCAAACCGGCTTACAATCACCTTCCTTTCCCCTCCCCACAACAGACACCCTGTGAGGTAGGTGGGCTGAGAGAGCTCTAAGAGAGGTGTGACTGGCCCAAAGTCACTCAGCTGGCTTCATGTGTAGGAGTGGGAAAACCAACCAGGTTCACCAGATTAGTGTCCGCTGCTCATGTGGAAGAATGGGGAATCAAACCCGGTTCTCCAGATTAGAGTCCACCACTCCAAACCACCCTCCTTAACCACTACACCATGCTGGCTGGAAGCTCAATAGACAGCAGCTATCAACTGGCCCTATATCTAGATACGAAGAATGTTGATTATTCCCTCCCTTCCTCCCCCTGTGGTCCCTTCTGGTGGCAGCTGGAAGCATGTAATGTGTTTAGTACGTATCTAGAGAACCAGCATGGTGTAGTGGTTAAGGTGTCGGACGAGGACCTGGGAAACCCAGGTTCAAATACTCATCCCATGGAAGCTTGCTGGGTGACCTTGGGACAGTCACACACTCTAAGCCCTGACCCTGGTTAGTATTTGGATGGGAGACCTCCAAGGAACACCAGGGTCATGACACAGAGCCAGGCAATGACAATCCACCTCCGAATATTGCTTGTCTTGAAAACTCTATGGGGTTGCCCTGAGTCAGCTGTGACTTGATCGGGGGGGGGGGAGTATAGATATGGGGAAAGGGTGGTTACCCTCAAGTAAGAGTTTTATCAAGGGTCTGGCCTATAGCCATGATATGCAGAACTTTCGATCTGAGAAAAGCAGCTTCTGCCTTCAACAACTTTTCACAGTGCCATCCTAAGCAGTTCTATTCAACAAGGCCTAATTCCAGGGAAGTGTTCTCAGGATCGCACTGTCAAAGCAGCAAAAGGGCCAGTTTGAAGAAGAGTGAGCTAGGCAAACAAAGCTACTTAATGAGCTGCAAGAGATGGATCTGCCTGATATCTGTCCACCCATCCTTTATTGAAACCAGTGCACTAGGGGTTAATCAGTTAAAGCTCTGCTCTGGATGGCCCAGGCTAGCATGATCTTGGAAGCTAAGCAGGGTTGTCCCTAGTTAGTACTTGGATGAGAGACCACCAAGGAAGTCCAGGGTTGCTACACAGAGGCAGGCAATGGGAAACCAGCTCCATTCATCTCTTGCCATAAAAACTCTACGGGGTCGCCATAAAACAGCTGCAGCTTGATGGCACTTCCTACCACTAATCAGTTAAATCCTCACACACCTAATCTTTAGGTCTTTTCCCCAGTGCAGGCGTGCTTCCTTCTTCCTGCTCCAGCAGCTTACAATGGCAGCAGGATATAGTGTAGTGGTGAAGTAGTTAGGAGTGGTGGACTTTAATCTGGAGCAGCGGGTTTGATTCCCCACTCCTCCACATGAGCAGCAGACTCTAATATGGTGAACCGGGTTGGTTTCCCCACATGAAGCCTGCTGAGTTTCCTTGGGCTAGTCACAGATCTCTCAGAACTCCCTCAGCCTCACCTACCCCACAAGGTGTCTGTTGTGGGGAGAGGAAGGGGAGGCGATTGTAAGCTTGTTCTTCTTCCTCCTCTTCTTCTTGACTGGAAATTGCCCAACAGCTGTTGCTGCTGGCTCTGTCGTCGTGGGGGGAGGCCCTGCACTATTTGAACACTATTTCTTCTGCTCTCTCACATTTTGTTTGGGTCTCCTAGGAATAGTGAGGGGTGAAGTCCCTTTATCTTCATGTTGGGGTAGACAGAGGAATGCAGCACACTGGAAAGCACAGAGTACATTTTCCATCAGAGACCATCTCAAAAGAATGCCCTTAGCTACATAAACGAATACAAATGGCCAGTCACCCAGCAAATAAATGGTTAAACAGGATTGCTGAGGTTTAAGAAATCTAAGATTCTCCATCAAAATCTGCAGGCAAAGGCTTCCCTTGAAGGATTTGGACCAAGAATGGGGTTCTCCATGACTCAGTGGTAGAGCAGCTGCTTGGCACGTAGCATAGGGTTGCCAACCTCCAGGTGGTGGACTGGCTGAAGATCTCCTGCTATTACAACTGATCCCCAGATGATAGAGATCAGTTCACCTGGAGAAAATGGCCGCTTTGGCAACTGGACTCTATGGCATTGAAGTCCCTCCCCTCCCCAAACCCCGCCCTCTTCAGGCTCCGCCCCCAAAATCTTCAGGTATTTCCCAACCCGGGGCTGGCAACCTTAATGTAGAAGGTCCCTGGCATCTTCAGTTAAAAGGCTCAAGCAGTAGGTGATGTGAAAGAAAGACTTCTACCTTAGACGTAGGGTTGCCCGGTATCCCATGACAACCAGTGGGGAGGGAGGTGGGGGGTCTTACCAGGTACAATTTGAGGCCTAGGCCTTTACACTATCAGCACGTTGATGTCACTTCCAAAAGTGACATCATCACGTCGCCAACAACATGAGAGACATTCTGGTATTTGGGCAACAACTCTATGGTAGAAGCTGCTTTTACCATAGAGTTTTGCCCAAATACCAGAGCATCTCCCACGTAGTGGGTGATGTGATGATGTCTCTTTCGGAAGTGACATCAGCATGCCGACCGCGTCTACTCCTAGGCCTCAATTTGTGCCTGGTAAGACCCCCGCCAGACAGCAGAACAGCACCGGGGAGGGGGCCCAAAGTGGGGGATCCCGCACCCCCAGCGGGGGGTCTGGCAGCCCTACTGAGATGCCACCCAGAGAGCTGATGCCGGTCCAGAGCAGGATGGTCTGACTCAGTATAAGATACCTTCATGTGTTTTCGTTCGAAAACTTGGCATTTAAAAATCCCTCCAAAAACTCACACTAATTCCCTGTGGCTGTGGACAAGTAGCAGTCTGACAGCCTCAGTCCTCAACTAACTAGCTGCTGGATGCCAAAGTCATATTTTATTGGGACTAGGCAGCAGACAATCTATTTCCTTCTCCCAAATATGTCCACAATTGTATTCTGTAGGAAAGTGTCAATATAGAAATTAACGGGGGGGGGGGGTCTGCTCTTAGCCTTAGATCGTTGGAACCATATTTTTAAATGGAAACACAAGTTATTAGTTAGTCCGGTTGCCGTGCTCTAAGTGGCCAATGAGAGCTGGGTTTGTGGATGTATAGTCAGCCATTTTCTGGACAAAACTCCATTTAAGGTACTGACAAAAATATGCATGAGTTTAAAAAAAAATGCAAAAAAGCAACCTCAATGTTTCTGTATGATTGTGGCAAGATTTTTTGTGTGCTGCCCTTTACTAATGTGCTAGGGCGGCCTACCTCCAGGTGGGGCCTTGGATGCTCCTGGAATTAGAACTGTCCTCCAAGCAACAGAGACCAGTTCCCCTGGAGAAAATGGCTGCTTTGGAGGGTGGACTCTATGACATTATACCTACTGAGGTCCCGTCCCTCCCCAAACCCCTCTCTCTCCCAAATCCCAAAATCACCAGGTATTTTCCAACCCACAGCTAGCAACTCAATTAAATGTCCATGTGTACTTTTGTGCATTGGTAAAAGACCATTCAATAGAGTCTTGATCAAAATTGTGGGGAATAGCATTGCTGTGGGTATGACTGTAAAGGCTGTGGTTACTGCAAAGGCTGTAAAGGAAAGCATCAAACAGCACAAACAATGCATGAGATTGTTTTCCAAATCTAAGTGCCTTATAGGTATGACCCAATGTACTATGGACAATGAAGAAGAGATGGTTTTTATACCCTGCTTTCCTCTACTGGAAGGAGTCTCAAAATGGGGCTGAGAGAGTTCTGAGAGAACTGTGACTAGCCCCAGGTTACCCAGACGGCTTCACATGGAGGAGTGGGGAGTCAAACTTTGTTCTCCAGATACGAAGGAAGGTGGCATGGCAGAGCCTGATCTTGGAAGCTAAGCAGGGTTGTTACTTGTATGGGCGACCACTATGGCAGATTATGCAGAGGAAGTCAATGCTGAACCACCTCACGTGCCTTGAACACCCCTTGCTGGGGTCAGCAGAAGTTGTTTGTGACTTGGTAGCATGTGCATATGTAGGTTTATTGTAACATATTGAACACAGGTTATTTCATTTTATTTATTAGGTTCAGTAGGCAGGGGGAAAACAAGTGTTCTGTTATATTCTTATGCTTTCATTTTGGCTCCTTCAGTCCTTCGCTCAAGAGTCTTCTCATAGGCGGAGGATCATCACAGAATGAATACTGTGAGCAAAGCCAATTTGATGTGACTCGGAGAAAATAAGTTTTAATCAATATAATCCAAATCAACACAGTGGCTACTCGTTTTCATTTCGGAACAAAATGAAAAAAAGAAATCTCCCAGGTAAAGAATTACTAACTTATCTGTGGCGAAGGCTCATCAAAGACAATCCAATATGAGCCAGGAGAAGTTTGGCACGCAACTCACGCACGGGTGCTGAAGCTTACCACAAGGTCTCTGCTGAGCAACACTAAACTGATTACAAAAGAAACTTCTTTCTAACACACACCTCACTGCAGATTATTTACAATGCAATCCCAAACAGACTTGGAGCATACTAAACTCATTGCCTTCAACGGGCTTAAAAGGGTGTAACTCTGTTTAGGATTGCACTTTCCATAGCCTGACATGAACAGGAGGGAGGACAGGAAAGCCAAGGAAAGAAAGTAAGAGGCAGTGGAAGATTACTAGCTTGGGGGCAAACAATTATAATCCTGCTTGTCAAATCTGAGAGGCAACACGCAGGTCTAGGAGTGATTAAATAACAACCAAAGATTACGGATTCACAACCACTCTGATGTTTGACTATGGAAACCTCTGGGGGAAGATTAATTTACTATTAGAGAACAGAACTTGTCTTTTTAAGTTGTATATAAAGAGTCCCACTATGAATGCCAGAGGAATCACTATCCACATTAGCTGATAGTAGTTAAAACAAGCGAGTCCCAAAGCAACCCCTCTGGTTGCTTATTTGTGCCACTGGAATGTTGAATAGAATGGAATAAAATGAGTTTCTGTGGGCATGAATGAGGCACTCTCATCTAAGCAGCTGAACTTTTAGACACAGCGATCTGTTCTGGTGCACCGATATAGTCCAAATTTCTTGTGCTAACTTAAACAGTGGTTTGGAAGTGGATTCAACCTCTGTCTTCTGATTTTGAATTGAATTCAGATCAGTTTCAGCCATATCCATCCCTTACACTTTTATACTTGCAATTCATCTCCAGGAACATTTGAGATTTTTTAAAAGAGATGTTAGCTAGCAGATTCTGTAAGAACTTTCTGTACGTGTACTCAGGTTTCTGAGAGGTTGTGGAAGATTGGGGAACTTGTAGAGAGTGTCTGATATGACACAAAGAGCTAAAGAGAGGAAGGAAATCATTCACGGACTGACACATGCATGGAATCATTGGATCACATGCATGGGAATCTTGGGCCTTTTATTCAGGGACTTTTCCCCGTGGTCATCCCTGCCGTCTGCTTCGGGGCTTCCTTTTGATTATGCATGCCTTTCCCACCTATCAGAGTTTGCCTCGCTCTCCCGACGTGTTTTTGCCCATGTTTACCAGATGCCATTTTAGCCAGAATCTGGAAAATGCAGGCAAAAAGGCCTTGGTATCTGGTCATTATTTGCTTGTGTGGATATCACGATTTCCAGAACTTTGAAGACCTATTGGACCCAAGAGGGGCAACTATCCCCAGAATGGGGAAATACCTGGAGATTTTGGGGGTGAAGCCTGGGGAGGGCAGGGTTTGGGGAGGGGAGGGACTTCAGCAGGGTACAATGCCATAGAATCCACACTCCAAAGCAACCATTTTCTCCAGGGGAACTGACCTCTATTGCCGGGAGATCAGTTGTAATAGCAGACCTCCAGCTAGTACCTGGAGGTTGGCAACTCTATGTGTAGCTCTCCCTAGTAGTGTAACAGAGTGGTTATACTCTACCTCTGGCAGACAATAGAGTTGTGAGGCCAGCCTCGGCTGATAAGCCATCTTGGTAACTTCAGGCTTGAAAGAGAATTCACCACATAACCTGTACTTAAATAAATCTTTGTTGGCTTGTTAAACTTCCTGCTTCAGTGATCTCTGTACTCATCATGCTCAATACAAATACGACACAGTAGTGACCCAAAGCCTTTACACTTGCTACTCTAAGAACACCTTGTAACTGAGGGGAGGGCTTATATCACAAAACCAAGCCGGTTCCCCAAATTTAATAGTGAGGCAATACGGGTTCCCCTCGTTTTCAAAAAAGGGCCTGTCACTCTGGCACAGAACCTTCCCCCCTAAATAAATACATTAAGTGTTCCCTATTGTGTCCAAAATGATGCTGGCAGCTAAACTCTGCTTTTCTGTCCGGGGAGAAAAATAGTCATTTGACAGGAATATTTAAATTGTGGAACAATATTGAAACATGCAAGTAAGTGCCAACCTGAGAAACATTTGGAGGGAGGACAAGAGAATTTTATTTGCTTCCCCTTTCTGGTCTAATAGGTGAGGGTATCTTCATGGAAGCAACGACGTGTCCCCAAGGCTCTCTGACACGGCGCCAGCTTTCCTCAGCATTTCGTCCTGCCGCAGATCACTGGAAGAGTGACATTTTGAATAGTGACAAGAACCTACCGATAAATCTCAGATTAAACAAGAATAAGTGTCACAATTGATTGCTTAACTATAGACTGTTTGACACCCATTTTTCTTTCTTGGGAAAGTACTTTTTTCTGATTGAGTTTGGAGTGCTTCCTTATTCAGCTTTGTGGCATTATATTGAGTTGACTGGGTAATATTGAATTTTTTCCCATTTAAACCATAAGAAGATCAGCGTAGCTTCGGTTTGTCAGACAAAAAAACCCCAAAACAAATATTTGTTATTGCTTTGCTGTCAGTTGTCAGAAACTTAATAACTAGTTTAGAAACAAACCTGATGAAGGCCTGTTATTATAATGGACGGAAGATGTCTAGGGCCAGTTCTGTTTGTGACTGTATGATTTTGATAATTTGGCAATGGAATGTGTGTGAGTGTAAAGTGCCGTCAAGTCGCAAGCTGAATGAATTGTGGTCGTCCGGAGATCAATTGTAATAACGGGAGATCTCCAGGTACCACCTGAGGTTGGCAACCCCAGCTCATGCACCTGTATCCACACCAGAAAAGATACATTTTTATTATTAAAAATATTTGTAAGCCCAGGTTTCTCCATTATGTGGGGCCCCAAGGAGCACAGCGCCAGATTAAAACATGAACACCATACCTTTTAAAAATGGAAAAAAATAACATAATTCTACTATTACTCATGGAGCAAACAGGAAATGCTGTAAGCTATCTTTAAAAGCTAAGGTGGGTGCCCCTGTTCAAATGCTAGAAAGGATGGGCCCTTCCTCACATTTTGGGGAAGACTTGGAGCTATGACTGAGAAGGAGTGAAATCATGCTGTCACCGTCCTCGCCAGTTTGTAAGATGGGACCAATAGCAGAAGGTGGTCTGAGGAGGGAAGATATCGCATGGGTTCCTAAGGAAAGAGGCTAGCATTGCCAACCTTCAGGTGGGACTGGGGATCACCTGGAATTCCAACTGATCTCCAGATGACAGAGATCACTTCCTCTGGAGAAAATGGCTGTTTTGGAGGGTGGACTCTATGGCATTATGGAGAGCCAGCGTAGTGTAGTGGTTAAGAGCGGTGGACTCTAATCTGGAAAACCGGGTTGGATTCCCCACTCCTACATGAAGCCAGCTGGGTGACCTTGGGCCAGTCACAGCTCTCTTAGAGCTCTCTCAGCCTCACCTGCCTCGCAAGGTGTCTGTTGTGGGGAGAGGAAGGGGATTGTAAGCCGGTTTGATTCTCCTTAAAAGGCAGAAAAACTCAGCATATAAAAAACAACTTTTCTTCATTGTATCCTACTGAGCTCCCTCCCCTTCCCAAACCCCGCCCTCCCCAGGCTCCACCCACAAAATCTCCAAGAATTTCCCAAGCTAGAGCTGACAACCCTAGGCAGTCCTTTAAGTATTTGCTCCTCGCTCTGGCATTTAACTTGTAGAAACACTGGAGAGAGGATGAATCTTGAAGGACAACTCTAGTAACTCAGATTAAAAATCTGATACCAGTCCCCCCTGTACCAAGCCAAAAGTAGGGACAGTGGTAACCAGGAATGGGGAACAGGAGATAGGGACTGATTAATAGGGACAGTTGGAAAGTCTGCTCTTCATTGTCTCTTTGGTCTGAGAAACAGCAGCTATTCAGTCCCTTGCTATCTGTAAAATGAAAAATGATACAATATTATACAGAGCCAACTCAATATAATACCACCAAGAGGAATAAAGAAGCCCGCTGAAGCTCAATCAGAATAAGAAGTGCTTTTACCAAGTAAGAAAAACAGGTGTCAAACTGTCTATTGTTAAGCAATCAATCCCGGCTGACACTTATCTTCACTTAATCCACGATTTATCTGCAGGTTGCTATTACTGTACAGAATGTCACACTTCCATAGACTTGATAGATAAGAGAACTCTGAAGAGGCCCATGCTGCCCCCAGACAGTTCTTCTGGGCATGTGGTATCGTCTTCCCAGGCCCCTCCCTAACCAGGTCAAGAACATGCAGGATGATGTGGGGGGGAGATAGCAGAAGAGGGGTAAAAAACCAATGTTGCATTTTCATAAAATAACATCTGATATTTAGTAAAACAGTGGCATAGAGAGCCAACGTGGTGTAGTGGTTAAGAGCGGTGGTTGGAGGAGTGGACTCTGATCTGGAGAACCAGGTTTGATTCCCCCCTCCTCCACATGAGCGACGGAGGCTAATCTGGTGAACTAGATTTATTTCCCCACTCCTCCACATGAAGCCAGCTGGGTGACCATGGGCTAGTCACACTCGCTCATCCCCACCTACCTCACAGTGCATCTGTTGTGGGGAGGGGAAGGGAAGGTGATTGTAAGCCAGTTTATTCTTCTTCATACACACACATGAAGCTGCCTTCTACTGTATCGGACCATCTGTCCATCAAAATGGGTATTGTCTACTCAGACCAGCAGTGGCTCTCCAGGATTTCCAGTAGAGGTCTTTCACATCACCTACTGCCTGGTCCTTTTTAATTGGAGATGCTGGGGATTGAACCTGGGATCTTCTGTATGCCAGGCAGATACTCGTCCACTGAGCCACAGCCTATCCCCAAGTATACTGCCATACTGTTCTGAAGACTTAGTGACACTTGATTTTGGAGGAGGAGGCAATGATTTCCTCCCTCTGCCACTATAGACCACAGGCTCTGCTGAAACAAAAATTTGTAGTGGCTACATGAACTGTCCTGGGCTGGGGAATAGAGTTGCCAGCCTCCAGGTGGTGGCTGGAGATCTCCTGGGATTACAACTGATCTCCAAGAGACAGAGATCAGTTGACCTGGAGAAAATGGTCACTTTGGAAGGTGGACTCTATGGCAGTATTTCACAGATTTCCTATCCAAGTTTTCCTTCAGACCTCCCTTTAGTAATGAAACAGATGCTTACAGATTTGGAACGTAGGGACCATCTTGAACTATCTAGTTATGTCAAAAGGAAAGGTGTACCCTCTTTCTGGGGACAGAGCACCCCCATCTTTTCCAGTGCTACCAGACTATCTAGAAGTCTTAACCATTCCAACTTTTCGAAGACTTTTCTTCACGGCCAGACACAATGACTTGCTCTCAACGAATTATTTAGCAGATTCCTAGACAGCTCAATCGAACAGAGGGTTTGCCAGTGTGGAGGGACAGGGACAGAGACATTTACCCACTTTTTATTCAGTTGTGATTTATATTCTTCTCTAAGATCTTCTCTTATTGGTCCATTGATTTGCCGCTTACTGTTTGTTCTCATGAGTATCATTTAATCTATCTGCTGTCTGGTAAAGATAAGTCTGTTACTCTATCCGTAGCTTATTCTTTAACGGTTGCTTTGAAGAAACATCGAACGTTATAAGCAAGTTATGTCTAGATGCATACAGGCACTCTTTATGCACTGGAACTAGAACAGGAACGATGGCATTATACCCCACTGAAGTCCCTCCCCTCCCTAAACCCCAACCTCCTCAGGCTCTGCCCCAAAAACCTCCCATTGGTGGAGAGGGGGGACCTGGCAACCCTATGGTGGCTGGAAATCTCCTGCTATTACAACTGATTTCCAGCCGACAGAGATCAGTTCCCCTGGAGAAAATGGCCGCTTTGGCCATTGGACTCTATGGCATTGAAGTCCCTCCCACAAACCCTGCCCTCTTCAGGCTCCACCCCCAAATCTCCAGGTATTTCTCAACCCAGTGCTGGCAACCCTACCCTACTGCAAGGGAGTAAAGTTTAAGCACCCTCAGCAGCTTGAACGGGCCAACGGCACACAGCCTTGCCATGAAATTACCAGCCTCAAAGCAAACGCTGTTGATTTTGTAGATTTGTTTACATTGTGTACATACTTCTGGTTTTCATGGAGAGTGTCTAAATACAATGGGTGTCATTTAGATGTACAATGTACGTTGATGGTGTACTGATGCATAATTAATGTTGAAAAATGCAGGTATTCGAGTAAAGTTCACTGCACAGAACGGATAACGGCATTAGAAGGAAGAACGGTGGGGCCAGTTTGCAGAAGGGAGGTACAAATCTAGAGGGAGAAAAGGACTTTCATGTGGAAGCTGCAGGGATGAGGCTTTTGAAATCATTCTTGTCCTTGAGTCATAAACAGATATGCTCGGTTCTATCCACACAGCAGCCCTGTGAGAAAGATTAGGCTCAAGAGACTGAATAGCTCAAGATCACCAGTGAGCTTTATAACCATTGGAATTGGAGCCCAGTCTCTCTAGCCTGAGGCCAACCACTACACAACACTGCTCTACTGCTCTACTCATATGCTCATGATGTAAGAAAGCAAGAGAGAGTGTGATGTGTTGCCATTGGGATGCCAGCCTCCAGGTGGGACCTGGGGATCCCCTGAAATTACCCCTCATCTCCAGACAACAGAGATCAGTTACCCTGGAGAAAATAGGTACTTTGGAAGATGAACTCTATGGCATTGTACTAGGGTTGCCAGGTTGCTTGGATTGGTGGGCAATAGCCCGCCAATCCATTGGCTGGCTCAGGAGCGGGATCGTATGCGCAGCCATATGTGACACGATTACATCACTTCTGGTTTACACCCAGAAGCACTGTATTGTGATGAGGCACAATGTTGCATTTTCATAAAATAACATCTGATATTTAGTAAAACAGTGGCATAGAGAGCTAACGTGGTGTAGTGGTTAAGAGCGGTGGTTTGGAGGAGTGGACTCTGATCTGGAGAACCAGGTTTGATTCCCCACTCCTCCACATGAGCGACGGGGGCTAATCTGGTGAACTAGATTTATTTCCCCACTCCTCCACATGAAGCCAGCTGGGTGACCATGGGCTAGTCACACTCGCTCATCCCCACCTACCTCACAGTGCATCTGTTGTGGGGAGGGGAAGGCAAGGTGATTGTAAGCCAGTTTTATTCTTCTTCTTCATACACACACATGAAGCTGCCTTCTACTGTATTGGACCATCTGTCCATCAAGGTGGGTATTGTCTACTCAGACCAGCAGTGGCTCTCCAGGATTTCCAGTAGAGGTCATAACACTCTCCTCCAACACCCATTCCAAAGGAATTTACTTTCTTCCTATCAGCCTATCACACATTAACGATTTGTAAAACTGAATAATTGTATTTACTTAAGTTGTAATATAGCACTGTAAAATAAACAGAGGAAAACTGACAACACTTTGCAATAAACGATCTTACAACAAATAGATGTAAATGGCCTTATTCACAATATTATACTCATTTAAACATTTCAGAAAAATTATGATCCATGCACAAGTGATCTCCTTCCTATGTCATTTTAGCATCGCCATGCTGATTTCTCTTTAAGGGGCTTATCCATCAATAGCAATCTGGACTCTGATCAGCATATCCATGGTGACAAAGTTTTTTCTATTTTTTTAACTGAACTGTTTACTGATCATCTGAAATATTTTAGAGACCTAGCAAAGAAATATTCTTCAGAAATGTTTTCAGTCACCTGGCATCTCCAGTAGAACTGGATCGTGGGTAGCAAATGTTGTAGAAAGGCTATCAGTCGGAATAAACAGTACTAAGCTCAATGGCCCAATAGCCTGACTCAGTATAAGTCAGCTTCATAGGTTCAGATGACACATGAACACCTGAAGCTGCCTGATATTGAATCAGACCCTTGGTACATCAAAGTCAGTATTGTCTACTCAGACTGGCAGCGGCTCTCCAGGGTCTCAGGCAGGGGTCTTTCACAACATCTTACTTGCCCGATTCCTTTAACTGGAGATACCGGGGATTGAACCTGGGACCTTCTGCATGTCAAGCAGATGCTCTACGACTGAGCCACAGCCCCTAAAAATGCATTTGAAGGAGGAGCCATGGCTTAGTGATAGAGCATTGGCATATGCTCCCTATTTTCAGTCTCTGGTATCTACAGTCAAATGACCTCAGGCAGCAAATGCCTGAGACTCTGGAGAGCTGCAGCCAATCAGAGTAGATGATAGGGGGCTATATGGATCAGTGGTCTGGTGGTGTAAGGTAAGGGTATGTAAAACACGCATTGGCAAGACTTTGAGAGAAGGGCTGTGGCTCAGAGGTAGAAGATCTGTTTTGTAGGCAGAAAGTTCCATGTTCAGTCCCTGACATCTCTAGTCAAAACATCTCAGGTAGCAAATGTTAGGAAAACCCTGCCTCTGCCTGAGTTCCTGAAGAGCTGCTACCAGGTGGAGTAGTCAATATTGAGCAACATGGACCAATGGTCTGGCTCAATATAAGAGAGCTTTTTATGTTCAGTAAAACTTATTTTGGAAGACTTATCCAGTGATGATCAGATTTCACCCATTCACCTTCTTTTAGTGTTCTGGAATGTTGCTTTGCACAGCATTTCAGTCCCCCTGAATTTCTGTTTCATTAAGGGAATTCCTAAAACTAATTCCCGAACTGGAGCGTAGGTAGTTTGTGAGCATAGGCAGTTTGTAAAATGACTTTCAGCTCATTTGTATCTCAGTCCTCCTAAACAACTGATGCGTGTTTTTGATGAAAACAGCAGTCTTGGTGCAATTCTGCATATGAATGCATCAAGAGTCTTTTCGTGTTTTGTTTTTCCACCATACAGATCCACTCCAGTGTACTGGTAACACACTACCCAGAAAGAATCTTAATACAGTTATACATAAGGGTCACACGAAGATTGCACTTTAGCAATGTTTTAGCACTATGATAGAAGTATGGGGTTTGGTGCCATCAGTAAGCTGATGACATCTGATGCCCCTGAGACCCTCGCCCCCTGGCAACCCCCATTTTTGTTTCCAAGCTCAGTTTAAGGTGATGGTTCTTACCTTGAAATCTTTTCACAATCAGGGAAACACAAGGAGCCAACAGGCCTGTCCAAACCTGAGTGATGAATTTGTGCTTTCCTTCGGCTCTTCTGTTTTTAAGTGCTTCTGTGAATGCTTCTGGCGTCGTGGTTATTATTTGTATTTTTTAAAGCTGCCTTGAGCTGAAGAAGAAGAGGAAGAAGAAGAGTTGTTTTTTAAATGCTGACTTTCTCTACCACTTAAGGATCAAACTGGCTTACAATCACCTTCCCTCCCCCTCCCCCCAACAGACACCCTGTGAGGTAGGTGGGGCTGAGAGAGCTTTAAGAGCAGTGACTAGCTCAAGGTCACCCAGCTGGCTTCATGTGTAGGAGTGGGGAAACCAACCTGGTTTATCAGATTAGCCTCCACCTCTCATGTGGAGGAGTGGGGAATCAAACCCAGTTCTCCAGATCAGAGTCTACTGCTCCAAACCACCGCTCTTAACCACTACACCATGCTGGTGTAAATATTTTACAGAATAAAATTAAGGGATTACACAGTAGTAATGCAGAAAGGGAACAGATGTAAATCAACTTTAGAACCTGAAAACTGTGGTGTAATAGAGTGGTGGACTAGGATTGGAGCAACCCAAATTTTCACCTCATTCTGCCATGGAAACTCACTGGGAGATCTGTAGTCTGTTGCTCTTTCTCAGCCTAACCTGCCTCACAAGTTTGTTGTTAATTCACAGTTGGTAGCCGTGTTAGTCTGTCTGCAGTAGTAGAAAAGAGCAAGAGTCCAGTAGCACCTTAAAGACTAACAAAAATATTTTCTGGCAGGGTATGAGCTTTCGTGAGCCACAGCTCACTTCTTCAGATACAGCTAGAATGTGAATCCATCTGTCTTTTAAGTAGAGGAGAGTGAATTCAGACAAGCATTAGTATGTAAATGTTAACAGTATGTAAATGTGAATAGCAGGCGTGATGGGATTAGGTGTGGTATGCAAAAGAGTCTGTGATGTCCACGGGAGAGATGGGTGTGGAGAAATCAGCATTGGTCACGAGCCATGAATGCAAGGTCTTTATTCAGCCCAGGTAAATGCATTGTCTTTAGTTTAAATATCAACTGTAATTCAGCAGTTTGTTGTTGTGACAATAAAATTGTAAGTTGATATTGTAAGTTATTTTGGATCCCCATTGGGGAGAAATGTAGGATATAATCTCTAAATAAATAAACTGTGCATGAGTAATGCTCTCCACAAATTTCTGGCATAAAAAAGTGGAGCATTCCTTAGTGGTCTCTTTTGTCTTTTGAAACAGGGGCAGGCAATCCAGGGAGAAATTCAGATACAGAGAATGTCTGAAGTTCTATCCTGGCAACATTAAGGACAGAGGAGCTTCTTAACAATAAGACTTCCTTAAATTTTACCTGTTCAAGTGCTTCCACACAATTGCAGCTGCAACCAAATTGTACCAAACACTACTTCCCAAATGGTGAGTCAATGATCTGCTGCCACATGCTTATCAGCATGCATTAATGTGTGCAAAACACAAAGAAGGAAAAGGCAGGGGGGTAATTTTCCAATCAAATCACGATCGACCACTGAGGTTGCCAAAGGCAGACCAGATTTTCTATCGGGGCAGCCAAGAGAGCAGTGTGACTTCTGAAGAAGACAAAGAAGACACAAGGAAGCAATGAACCATTTGTGTACAGCAATGCCCCACTCACGCGGCGAGGTTGTTTCCAAGCCAACACAAACCATTCTTTTTAAATGTCTGTGCTAGCACAGAGAAAATTGGGGCAACCATGTGGTGAGCCAAGGACCATTAAGTGGCTTGCAACTGGATAACGGCACCACACGCCGTGCTTTCAAGCAGCTTCCTCACGAAGACACCGACATGCAGATTCAGCCATCGCTTCCAAAAGAAAAGAGACAACAATCCATTCTTATCAGTGTTTACGCTGTTGAAAAACCCTGCCTCAAAATGGGGTGTTTTCTTAAGGCTTAGAAAAGCAGGTCTTTAAACATTTAGATCTGATAGGCCACTATATGTTGCATGGGTCATATAAACATAGGGTTGCCAGGTCCCTCTTCGCCATGGGCGGGATGTTTTGGGGGTGGAGCCTGAGGAGGGCGGGGTTTGGGGAGGAGAGGGACTTCAATGCCATAGAGTCCAATTGCCAAAGCGGCCATTTTCTCCAGGCGAACTGATCTCTATCGGCTGGAGACCCGTTGTAATAGCAAGAGGTTGGCAACCCTATATAAACACAGGTGCAAAATTATTATCTTTTGCAGTTTAGTATAGCATAGCAAGATAGATTTGAGATTGAAAAGGGGACTTGGTGTTCTGTTAGCCAAATAGGCTTATATCAGTGGTACTGTAGCAGTAGTAATGATATCATTACTCTTTTCTTGCTGAGTTTCCAAGTTAACTGAGAGTTCGTGCATTTTTCAACTGTCACTGAACTCAGTTGCTTAGAGCTACCTTCATCTTACAGCCAGCGTGGTGTAGTGGTTAAGAGCCACGGTTTAGTAGCAGTGGACTCTAATCTGGTGAACCGGGTTTGATTCCCCACTCCTCCATATGAGCAGTGGACGCTAATCTGGTGAACCAGGTTGGTTTCCCCACTCCTACACATGAAGCCAGCTGGGTGACCTTAGGCTAGTCACAGCTCTCTTAGAGCTCCCTCAGCCCCACCTACCTCACAGGGTGTTTGTTGTGGGGATTGTAAAGTGGTTTGATTCTTCCTTAAGTGATAGAGAAAGTTGGCATATAAAAACCAACTCTTCTTGGTCAGTTAGTTGAAATGGTTACAGAAAAAAGTAATTTTTTTAAAATAGAGGTTAAGAGTTGAGATTGGCCTTATCTTGCTATATCAGATGTATCTCATATGCACCTGCTGATTGGCTTATTTGCACTTATGTTGCTTATCTCATATTTAGTTATAACCAGTCATATATCTAGATCACATGATTATAATACATCAGATTTTGAGAAAGATAAGATTGATATTTTTCTATAAATATGCACTCATTTGACAAGCAAATCAGATTTCTCTGGCTGGAAGTCTCAGAAGAAGGGTAAGTGAGATCTCTAGGTGACATTTCTTGGTTAACTTGGGCTTTTTGTTAATCTCTAAAAGCAGTGAGACAAAAAGCTGAAACCTGATTTGTTTTTAAAACTACTGCTTGCTGTAATGTGATTAAACAATGCTAGGAACTATGATAACTTTATCATTTATCTTCACACTAATTGTAGGGTTAATGTTTTCATGCCTGTATTTTTTCTAGTCTTGCTCAATTAAAAAAAAATTCTTTTCTCAATAAAAGATAAAGGTTTCTACAGGTGTTCTGTCTGATTTGCTGGTTAATAATTCAGAGAACCAAACTCTACCCCTTACTCTTTTGTATTATTGGAGGTTAAAGGTCGTACATCACCTTTAATAAGATAAATCCTGGAGAGCTCTGCTGCTAATCAGTGTTGCACAGGCAAAGCCTTAAAAATTGTTTAGTGCAGATCTTCTAATAGAATGCGGGAGGGAATCTCTCATCACAGCAGTTGCTCCGTGGCTTGCAGAGAGGCCGTAGGAGGGGCCGTGGCTCAGTGGTAGAGCCTCTGCCTGGCATGCAGAAGGGCCCAGGTTCAGTCCCTGGCATCTCCAGTTAAAGGGACTAGGCAAGTAGGTGATGTGAAAGACCTCTGCCTGAGACCCTGGAGAGCTGCTGCTGGTCTGAGTAGACAATACTGACTTTGATAGACCCTCAAGGGTCTGATTCAGTATAAGGCAGCTTCATGTGTTCATGTGCATATTCTCCATCTCCATCAAGCAAAACAGACATATTTACTTCCAGACTTGGCATGAGGCCTGCATCTCAGGGAGGTTCATGGCTTACCTGTTCCACTGCCAGGGGCCATTTCATGGTGGGGACCACCTGCCAACCACAATACCCACCAGGTGAAGGCCTTGCTCATTTTCCTGAAAGATGGGGGCAGGGGCAATATGGGGAAGAACCACAGGTGTCGTGTTAAAGAGCCACATATGGCTCCCAAGCCACTGAGTGAGTATCATGGGCTTACATGGAAGTGATGTCTCAGGTTAACAATGGAGTGCCTTCCTCCTTGGATCCTCTGCCACTTTTCTCTGCCGCTGATGCATGGATCCATGGCCATGCCCATTTGTTTGCTCTCTTGTTTGCTCATGAGTCTTAACTTGTGAGCAGGCCTTTCTTCATGAGCAAAATGGTACTCATGACACAGACTTCTCTTCTTCCTCTGAAGGAACTGTTACCCTAGGCAGACAGTCTTCACTTAAGTTGGGGAAATTAGCTGGAGACAGTGAGAGAGGGTAACCGGGATCTGTAACCTATGTATACCAGGATTGTCCCGGGTGAGAACTCTTAAATGGGCAGGTGGTTGTTATACTTGAAACAAGTTCTAGTAAGGAAATGAAATAATAAAAATAAAAAATATGTTTCAAACAATGAACATGCAAGAACAAAAGAAAATATGAACCCGTAAAGCTGCCTTATACGGAATCAGATGCTTGGTCCATCAAAGTCAGTATTGTCTACTCCAGGGTCTCAGGCAGAGGTCTTTCATATCACCTACTTGCCTAGTCCCTTTAACTGGAGATGCTAGGGATTGAACCTGGGACCTTCTGCATGCCAAGCAGATGCTCTTCCAGATGCTTAGCCACAGCCCTTCCCCTTTTTGAAAATGCATATTTTTATCAAGATAACTTAGAGAAAAGATTTAATGGATTTAGACCACTGAAGAAGGCCACATGGCCAAAACACATTTGGTCTTAGTTTTGGTCTAATGGTCTGGCTGTAATTTTGTGTCTAATTGTGTTTTATGTTCATATTTTTAATAGAACTATAGAAGTAGGGCTGTATACAAGTTGTTGATTTTTGTCTGTAATAAATTCATTATATATAATTACAGAAGATCATTTGCACTTAGTTTTGGGCCTCATGTTGGTTTGTTCTTGACCTTAGGATGCATAATTCTGGAGTTTTTAGGGTTAAGTTCCCCCCCCTTTCGTTGTTGTCAAATTCCCACTCTGCCATCAAACCTGCTTGGGGACCGGGATCAGCTGCACTCTTTGAGCCTCACTTAACTTACAGAGTTCTGGTGAGGACAAAATAGAGGAGGGAAGACTCTTGTAAGCCACCCAGATCCCCTTACAATGTTGGCAGAAGGGCAGGACAAAAATGGACTAGACAGACAAATGAAAATAGGAACATTCATATAATATCCCACTTCTGACACCACAGACCTCAGTGTAAAGCTGTTCCCCCTGTACATCACTGCAGGCTCTGCACCTCCATGTTGTATAAATGTACTCTTCATCAGCCTGATTTAAAAGTCAGAAGGGTGTTCTTTGGGTTAAAGATACATAAGGAAAAATAATTAGCACGTAACATGTTATCAGTCATTCAAGATGTACTTTAACAGTTGCAATGTGTGAAATAGACAATTGCACACTGCAGGGCACCTTGGTGTTCATGAGAGTCCGTTGATATTGATGTGCACGAGAGGCAAGATTAATTCGCTTTCACTTTTACATTTAACTTCCAGAGATTCCGGATACAGAACTGAACTAGATGCATGAAGACACTAGATTCTCAACAAGGCATCCCAAAGGCAAAAACATAGATGAAATAGGGACAGTGATTTACCAGGAACTGGGACCAAAAATAGGAATTGTCCATGGTATATTGGGACAGGGAAAGTATGATAACAAGATTCAATTTTTTAAAAAATCAAAACGGATTTGATTCAGAATACACCCAAGGACAAGCAAGTTGAACTATAGTTTTTGTTTTTAAAAAAAAATATACTATTGCAGTCTTATCTAAAAATATCAGGATTTGCACTACACAAAGCCTGATTATTGAAGCTGAATGTAACCCAGCAACCATGCATGGAAGTCCACCTGGGGGCTTGATAAGCATCCTGTTTTTGCAAATTACTTGGGATTACAAAACTAGAAGGGCTGTCGAACAAGAATGAGGAAGCTCCATTCTGATCGCAGCTTGATCACTTGATCATACTGCCTTCCCACAGTTGTCCTATGACCCTTTCCTCATCCACTGTTCACCCAACCTTCCTGATGGGAAAAAAAAGACTAAACAGAAGAGGTGTTTTCCTTGTGTCTGTTGGGGTGGAGTGGAAGCTATACAGCTTGTCTTGCTAGCATTCCAGCTTTTGTCATTTTTCTTTCCTGATTTCCAAAGCTGAGCATGTTTGTGCTAGTGAGGCAGTGGATTTCCCATCAAGCACGCTCAATCATCAGACTCACCGAGTTCATCTCTGATGATGAGACACGAGCCAATCACTGGGTCTTGCTACTTTCACACCGAAGAACTCAAATGCCTGTCAAACAGGTTTGTATATCCTCCCCCCCCAAAAAAAACTGCTCAAGCGCAAAAATGTGCCGCTGATCAAATCAGATTCGCAGCCGTTAATATTCACATATCGGAAGAAGTGGGCTGTGACTCTTGAAAGCTCATACTGAAATAAATGCGGTTAGTTTTTAAGGTGCCACTGCTGTTTTATTTTGCTATGACAGACTAGCACAGCTATCCCCTGGCAGCTTAGACAACTAGATGGTAAGTTTTTTAATTTTAAAAATTTATTTATGGTTCAATAGTATGGGGTGTGACCAATTTAACTGACTAAAATACTGTCCAACAAGAGGAGCCATCATGCAGCAAGGACAGGGGAGGAGAACTTAATTTGGCTGTGTGAGAATGCACATGGAAGAAAACTTCATGGTGCTGTACTCAATAATAGGATGGATGTTAGAAAAGTAACCTGCCGAATACCCATGAAAAATGAGAAGATTAATACTTTGTTGAAAAACTGACTCTGTGTTTGTGATTGGTAAACAGGATGTGAGTTGAACTGGTAAGTTTCAAAAGTTTGTGCTAACTGAACATTTAATACTAGATCGCAAATACTTTGCACAATCTTGTATTTCCACCTGAGAGCCATAGTTCAATATGGTAACTTCTGGGCATTTGCCGGTGTTATGAATGCCTCCGACTGATGAACGCTGCTTACCAAAAATGAGCAAAAGTAGCACATGCAATCAATATGTAGCTGATTGTAAATAATTTGTGACCTGCCCTTGACATCCCTGGGGAATATGCAAGCCTCCAAAACAGTGCAGATGTGTCATGGTAGCTAACCAGCCAGCCACCATATTGGAAATGTCAAAGTATAGATGCAACATTCTATCATATGTGGTGGCCTTGTAAGAAAGCAAGAAAATATTGGAAAATGATACATGATGAAATGCAAAGAATATTGAAAATTAAGTTTGTGTTAGATCAAAAAACATGTTGTTAAATGTTTTGCCAGATAATATACCAAAAATATTTAATGAACTATTTAAGTATATGGTGACAGCAGCAAGAGTGGAGTGGGCAAGAAAGTGGAAAGCAGAAGAATATCCAGAGGTAACTGAAATGGCAAAATATAGCTGCAGAATATGCTTCTGGGCTAAGGTAATGTCCTTAGTGCATAACAGATCACCCTCTGAGTTTTATGAAAAATGAAAAATATTCCTTGATTATATCTCTGTTAACTAATAAAAATAACAGAATGTAAGAATTTAAGTAAGAAATTATTCTAAGATATGAAAATATAATAATTATAAGAAGGTATAATTGAATTGAAATTATAGAGTAAGTTCCAGTATAAATTAAATGTATATGTTTGTATGTTTTGTTTTATTCATTTGAAAAAAAATTAAAAACAACAACAACAACAACAACAATGTGATCAAAAAAGTGACTTGACTTGACAGGAAATGGGCATTACAAGCAAGATAAATCCAGTAGTCAAATGCCTTATTTGTGAAAATTGAACCAGTGACCTACCAAACCACATTCAGTGCATTCAATCAGGGGGACACACATTCTGCAGGCATGAAACAGGCTAAACGAAATGTTGCCTACAGAGAATTATTAAACCTAACTAAATTATAATATAGTAAATTCCACCCTTGAGTTCATCATCTGCCCAACCCATGCTCTCTTGGAATATGCTTGGAAGGCTTGCCTCTGGTTTAGATTGATTACATGGTTGTCCAGGAAATGACAGAATGCATTTTTTCTTTCTTTCTTTCTTTTTTGGATCCACTTCTTTATTTTAAAACCTTGGAAAATCTGAGATGACTGACATCAAGGCTACTGACAGAAGCAAAAAACTGACCACAATAGTCCCTATGTCTAATTCATCCTGTTCCTCCATGAACCCAAGTCAATCCAAATTATACCTTTCTAACATGAGCGCATAGTTTCCATCTATGACCTAAAAGCTTCATTAATGGATTGGGTCAGCACATTTTAAACCTATCAAGGAAACATATCCAGAGGTAGAAATTCAGTCTTTAAGGTGGGGACTCAATTTGTTCATAGGTAGGCCACATGGAAGGCCCATCTATGCTTAACATTTTTAATAGCCTGTATCACATCTCTTATACTCGTGTGCTGTTGAATTTATTCTTCCAGTACATGGCCATGAAGAGTAATTGTGTGCATATGCCATTTCCATATCTCTTTGCTATGAAACATAACAGCTAATGTGCAAATATTAGCCTATGGCTAATTGTGATGTGCTGCTTTTTCAGAGATAACATAAGGTAATTAGGCCTACACTCGAAAGGCTTATTATATTGTACCCCTAGTCATCCGTACACTCATTTATTCATTCATTATGTTTACAAGCCATCCAAGGTAGGATCCTAAAAAAAGAGAAAATTTTTGAATCAAAATTTAACATTAAAACCAAGAATATCAGCAAGAAGCATAAAGAAAAACACTATAAATAGCAAGATACTGGGAAAGGAAACGATTAAAAGTGGCAAATAGAGCCATCTGGTCTCCTTGATAAAGGAAGGCAAGAAGTGATACAAGAAGGGTTTTTTTAAATGCCAATTTTCTCTAACTTTTAGTGAGAATCAAACCGGTTTACAATCTCCTTCCCTTCCCACAACAGACAACATGTGAGGTTACTGGGGCTGAGAGAGCTCTAAAAGAACTGTGACTAGCCCAAGGTCACCCAACTGGCATCATGTGTAGGAATGAGGGAAACCAACCCAGTTCACCAGATTAGCATCCGCTGCTCATGTGGAGTGGGGAATCAAACCCGGTTCTCCAGATTAGAGTCCACCACTCCTAACCTCTACATGGTGCTGGTGGTGTACAAAACAAGAATTGAGTTAATCTAGGCTAGGAGTAAAATAACTTGGAAACTTCTAGGATAAATAGCAAATTTCTAAGTAGGGATGTTCCCAAGGTTCTCTTCTTGCATATTTCTTCCCAGGTTTTGTTATTTCAAGTGGTCTTGTTTTCAAACAGAAACAGTGAACTGGGTTTTCTCCATCGTTTGCTTTTAAATTCTGTACAAAGCACTATGCTTGCACACTCTGCTGCATACTTCAGTTCCTTCAGATCACTAGTTTTAAATTTGCACCTCGTGTACAGCACCAGTGTGCACATCATAAAACACTGCACAACAGCTACCCTTGAGTGATTGCATGTATGGTTTTATCAAGATGCTTTTTGTGTGGTGTTTTACCATTGTGCAGGAGTGTATGTGCACATCAATAGCCTAACACATTAAAATACTTTTGCTACAGTATACATACAAGCACGTCATGATTGCTTTCTAAATGGACACATTTCTCAGTAAGCTGGGAGAGGGTCAAGTGAATAGAATGAACTGAATACAGTGGCAAATTCTCACTATAGAATTAACTTTAGAAATTCTCCTAATTAAACTGGAATCCAGGAGAAGTGAAATGCAGCATGGAGATAAATTGCAAAATGAAAGAAGAGTGGAAGGGGAAAATATTTGCTCAGCCACACTGTTAAGGATGGAAAGAGGCATTGCATATTCAGGACTAGTCTTAGCATGAGACAAATCAAAGAGCTGGAACTTAACACCTTCATTGGAATATACAAAAGGGCTCTCTCTCAGGAGGTAACTCACATCAAAGGAAGGTTTGAAAAGCCATTTTTGGGAATGTTAATTAGTTGTTCCTGAGCATTGTCAGTCACCTGCAGACTACAGAGGACAAAAGGAAAAGCTTGACTTTGAATGGAAATTTGATGTCCTTCCACAACAGAGAAGATATGATAGTACAAAACTATACATTCATATTCTCTCAAGGAAGAACATACATACTCGATTTTTAAGTACCACTGCAGGACGCAGTGTACAAATAGGTTGCCAACTGCCAGGTAGTTGCAATATCTTTTACAGTAGAGTGAGTTGTTTGCTTAACTGCCAGGTAGTAGCAGGAGATCTGCTAATTCAACTGATCTCCAGCCGATAGAGATCAGATCACCTGGAGAAAAATGGCCGCTTTGGCAATTGAACTCTATGGCATTGAAGCCCCTCCCCTCCCCAAACCCTGCCCTCTTCAGGCTCCGCCCCCCAAAATCTCCCACCGGTTGCGAAGAGGGAATCCTGGCAACAATATGTACAAATGAATATCTTGAGAAACAGCTGCATTGATTGGAGCATGGATGGAGCAACATCAACTGAATGGATCCAATCTTCTGGCATGCTACTGAACACCCTTGAAGAGCTCCTGAGGTTGTAACTACACAATACGCCCGGCCCGACATCTGTTGGACTGTAGAAGGAGTTGGTTATTGTATGCTGATTTTCTCTATCTTCTTTTAAAGGAGAATCAAACCGACTTACAATCTCCTTCTCTTCCTCTCCCCACAACAGACACCTTGAGAGGTAGGAGGGACTGAGAGAGCTCCAAGAGAACTATGACTAGTCCAACATCACACAGCAGGCTTCATGTGTAGGAGTGGGGAAACCAACCCAATTCACCAGATTAGAGTGTGCCGCTTATATGAAAGAGTGGGGGATAGGGTTGCCAGGTCCCTCTTTGCTACCAACGGGAGGTTTTTGATGTCAAGCCTGAGGAGGGCGAGGTTTGGGGAGGATTTCAATGCCATAGAGTCCAATGGCTGAAACAGACATTTTCTCCAGGAGAACTGATCTCTACCAGCTGGAGATAATTTGTAATAGCAGGAGATCTCCAGCTAGTACATGGTGGTTGGCAACCCTAGTGGGGAATCAAACCCAGTTCTCCAGATTAGAGTCCACTGCTCTTAACCACTATACCACAGAGGCTGTATAGATGCATGACCTGCCTTGTACTCAGATGTATACTGGGGGAACTCACTTTAAAAAGCGCTCATTTGCTCTGCGCTGTGAGGGAGTGATGCGAGGCGTTTTGAAGGAGCTTCCGGTTTCTCCACTAGCAAAAATCAAGCAGGAGAGAAACTGGAAGCTCCTTCTACCCCTCCCTTGTAGAGTTCCTCACAATACCCAGAGAACAAGTGCTTTTTAAAGTGAGTTCCCCCAATGCGCAGCTGGCTAAGAGTCCAGTCACGTACCTGTGACCTGACGTCTGTTGGGTGTATCATGTTTTTTGACCTGAATGCTCTCTTTTCAAAACTGGACTCAGTAAGGGCATAGGAGTTATTAGAAACTATGGTTATGGCCAGATTTTGAAAGCTGCCAGGTAGGAGTTTAATATCACCATATCAATGTAGTTTCTCCCTTCTGAAACACACCCCCCCCCAACTCTTTATATTCACATCAGTTTCTCAATATAATTTTTGCATCAATTTCAAACAAATAGCATTAACTTTAGAAATTCTGTAAGGTGTTACTGGACAAATCAAACAAATAGCATGTATGTGGCATCAAGGGGCATGAAAGCAGCAAAAGAATAACCAACCACAGTATTTGTATTTTGTTTTGTTTTGTTGATGTAATATTGCATTTGTTTTTACATTTATGTCAGCTGCTTTGAGTCTTGTAGATTGGGAGGAAAGGGGTATAAACATTATAAATAATTGAACACTGTAACAAAAAATGAGGCAAAGAAAACTGTTGATAATTGTGTCCAAATGCCAAAAAGAAATGTTAAAAGGCTGTATCCATTCATATTATTAGAAACAATTTATTTAAAACATCTTGGTGGTGAAAAGTCAGGAGAATGTAGTTCCTGTTATGGAGCCTAAGGACCATTCCGGCATGTTTCCACCCTTCTGGGCACTGTGTGTGTGTGTTAAGTGCCGTCAAGTTGCTTCCGACTCATGGCGACCCTATGAATGAAAGTCCTCCAAAATGTCCTATCTTTGACAGCCTTGTTCAGATCTTGTAAATTGAAGGCTGTGGCTTCCTTTATTGAGTCAATCCATCTCTTGTTGGGTCTTCCTCTTTTCCTGCTGCCCTCAACTTTTCCTAGCATGACTGTCTTTTCCAGTGACTCTTGTCGTCTCATGACGTGACCAAAATACGATAGCCTCAGTTTAGTCATTTTAGCTTCTAGGGTCAGTTCAGGCTTGATTTGATCTATAATCCACTGATTTGTTTTTTTGGCAATCCACGGAATCTGTAACACTCTCCTCCAACACCACATTTCAAAGGAATCTATTTTCTTCCTATCAGCTTTCTTCACTGTCCAGCTTTCACACCCATACATAGTAATAGGGAATACAATGGCATGAATTAATCTAGTCTTGGTGGCCAGTGACACATCCTTACACTTCAAAATCTTTTCTAGCTCCTTCATGGCTGCCCTTCCCAGTCTCAATTGCCTTCTGATTTCTTGGCTGCAGTCTCCCTTTTGGTTGATGGTGGAGCCAAGGAATAGAAAGTCTTGAACAATTTCAATTTCCTCATTGTCAACCTTAAAGTTGTGTAATTCTCCTGTAGTCATTACTTTTGTTTTCTTGATGTTCAGCTGTTGTCCTGCTTTGGCACTTTCTCTTTTAACTTTCAGCAGTAGTCATTCCAAATCTTCACTATTTTCTGCCAGTAATGTAGTGTCATCAGCATATCTCAAATTATTAACATTCCTCCCTCCAATTTTCTCTCCACTTTCATCTAAATCTAATCCAGCTTTCCTAATTATATGTTCTGCATATAGATTGAAGAGATAGGGAGATAAAATACATCCTTGTCTGACACCTTTGCCAATTGGAAACCATTCCGTTTCTCCATATTCTGTTCTAACCGTGGCCTCTTGTCCAGAGTACAGGTTGCACATCAAAATGATCAGATGTAGTGGAACACTCATTTTTTTTAAAACCAGCCATAGCTTTCCATGATCCACACAGTCAAAAGCTTTGCTGTAATCTATGAAACACAAGCTGATTTTCTTCTGAAATTCTCTCATATGCTCCAGTAACCAGCGTATATTTGCAATATGATCTCTAGTGCCTCTTCCTTTTCTGAATCCAGCTTGAACATCAGGCATTTCTCGTTCCATATATGGTAACAGCCTTTGCTGTAAGATTTTGAGCATCACTTTACTTGCATGAGAAATTAACGCGATGGTCCGATAGTTGCTGCAATCTTTGATGTCTCCTTTCTTGGGAATTGGAATGTAAATGGATCGTTTCCAGTCTGTGGGCCATTGTTTTGTTTTCCATATCTGTTGGCATATTCTTGTTAAGATTTTGATGGACTCCGTTTCTGTGGCTTGGAATAGCTCTATTGATATCCCATCTGCTCCTGGTGATTTGTTTCTCCTGATTGCTCTCAATGCAGCTTTCACTTCACTTTCTAAAACTGTAGGTTCTTCTTCAAAAGATTCTTCTTGGAAAGAATTTTTTATCCCTTCATCTCTTCTGTATAGTTCTTTAGTGTATTTTCCCCACCTTTTCTTAATTTTGTCCTGTTAATGTATTTCCATGCTGATCTTTCAGCATGCCTAACCGTGCTTTAAATTTCCCTTTGATTTCTTGGATCCCTTTGATTTATTGGGCACTGCACAGTTGTTATGAAGGCTAAACCAAATTTATTTGCTTCGCTTCATGTGTTTGTGCATGAGAGTCCCAAAGTGTCTCCCATATTCACCAGTTTTAAATGCTTGCTGTGAACATAATCATGTTGTTTCCATGGTCATCTTCTCGGTTGTCCTCACTGCCGACTGGCTGTGGCAGCCAATGTTATTAATCTAATTGTTAGTGGCGGCCAATGTTGCAAGCATGTAATCAAAATCATATGGCTGACTGCAACCAACTGTCATAAATGGAAGTGAAGGCAAATGAGATCCAGGACAGCAAGGACAAAGAAGAAGAAACAGGACAGATGAGAAGAAGTCAGGAGAGGAAAAGGGCACTGAACAATATGAATATATTGCAAAATGAATATGACTTGGCAAATTGCCCAGCTGCATTAAATGTCATGTTCTTGAACAGCGATTGTTGAATTCCTGTCACTCGAATGATAAACAACTCATCAATTGTTACATCAGAAAACACTCAGAAAGCTTACTTTTTTCTGTAAATTCTAAACAGGCTCAATGTATTTTCATGTATGCATATTCTATCTAACTGTTTATTTTCAAAGTATGGCAGCATAACTGTTTTTGAGTGAATATTAAAAGTAGAGTTATCCTTAGTTGAAAAGGTAAAGGTTCCCAGTGCAAGCACTGGGTCATTACTGACTCATGGGATTATGTCACATCCTGACGTTTATTAGGCAGGCTATATTTACAGGATGGTTTGCCATTGCCTTCCCCAGTCATCTACATTTTACCCCCAGCAAGCTGGGTACTCATTTTACTGAACTCGGATGTATGGAAGGCTGAGTCAACCTTGAGCAAGCTACCTGAAACCAACTTCGTTTGGGATCGAACTCAGGTTGTGAGCAGAGCTTTTGACTGCAGTACTGCAGCTCACCACTCTGCACCATGGAGCTCTCTATCCTTAGTCAGAGATGAGTAAATGCCCCTTATTTAATTTCTTGTGGTTTTTAGCTCAATGCTTCTATGCTTTTCGCTGTTTCACTGTGCATGGATGTTGTATGCATTTTAAATAGGGACAGATGAATATATCATTTCTGTTTCTTTTCCTTGCCATGTGTTGTCATTATAAACAGCACCCAGCCATTTTCACCGCTGTACCAATATTTTTTACACATTTTAAATGAATGTATCTGTAATTTATACAGCAGTTGTATGTGTAGTGTTAATATTTAGGGCATAGTATAGCAAACTGGAATCAAATGCAGGCACTCTGAAGCACACTCCAGGTGCAGAACCCCACTGGAGGTGGGCTGTCGAAAACGAGAACACATGTTGTCAGCCAATGAATGTTAGGACCATTTGGGGAGTCAACATGAAGTCAAGAGGTCAGCTAGAGCTTAGCATAAAGAAGCCGAGGTCAGACTGATTGGGGGTAGAGGTGGCTTGGAGCCCAAGACCTCTGACTACCAAGACCTGCAACTATGGGCAGACTGGATGCCCCAGTGAATCCTGACGGAGTGTGAGATACTCAGTATGCCTGGACATTGGGGGGCTCTAATTCACCCTAAGTGTATAAGTGTTCTCTCTTGAATGGGATGCTCCTCTTTGTGTGAACCTGGGAGCTGCCCTCTGACCCCTCCTCCTCTAGTGTGGTGTAGTGGTTAAGAGCAGTGGACTCTAATCTGGAGAACTGGGTTTGATGCTCCACTCCTCCACATGAGCGACGGATGCTAATCCGGTGAACTGGATTTGTTCCCCCACTCCTACACATGAAACCAGCTGAGTGACCTTGGGCTAGTCACATCTCTTAGAGCTCTCTCAGCCCCACCTACCTCACAGGATGTCTGTTCTGGGGAGGGGAAAGGAAGATGATTGTAAACTGGCTTGATTCTTCCTTAAGTGGTAGAGAAAGTCGGTATATAAAAACCAACTCTTCTTCTTTTTCTCTATCAGTAGCCATTGTTTCTTTCTTCTCTTTCCACATGGACCTGTATGGAGTCAGATTTATTTACAGGTTTCTCCTGTAGAAACAATATATGATACTTGCACTCATGTGATGCCGGATTAGCTGGCCACTTGTTTAGGGAAAGGTATTATTTCAAATAGGCTTTCTATCTTTCTATCTACTGCAACAAGAAAGTGAACAGAATCTACATTAATAAATGTAAGTTTTACCTTTTTGCAATTTACTTATTGGGAGGATTGTTTTTACTGCACTCAATCTCACTTTTCCATGGCTGGACAAACTCTGCTATATTAACCAAATATACCCAATAAAATCCAAGTCCTCCAAGTGAGGGGACCCCCATGTGAAATAGCATGAGGCAACAATCCCCGGAAAAACCAGGATAGACATGTGGGCCCCCCAGCAGACTATTTCACCCTAAGCTGGGGTTCTGTCCACTGAAGCTACCAAGGGTCGGATCACCAGAGCTCACATGTATATTGTTGATTTATTGATGCACAAACCATGAAAAATGAATATCCTTTATGGAGATGATTTGTTGCAAGGAAACTGGTGCAGACATAAAGAATTATCATGGGTACGATTTGCACAGAACACAGTGAAATCAAAATGGGGATTTGAAGGCTGAACAACAGAGATGAGAACTTCAAATTCCCTTCATTTGTTACACTATTGTTACGTAGAACGCCGAGATGGAATTTCACTATAATGCTCAGGGCGAAAAGGAATCTGAGTTCTAATTATCTGCACAGCTTACCATCCTCTTGATTTCCAGATTCTGATGGTCATGTTGTGTCACAGAAGGATGAGCCACTCACGTTTTGTGCTTGTTAGAAAAGGGAGCATTAAAAGTCTCCCAGCAATGGCTCCTGGAAGAACAAAATGAAAATAAATGCTACGGTCGTTTGGAAAAGCAGACCTTTGGGGTTAATACCAGGTGAGAACCCAGATCATTGCATTGGTAATATAAAGGGGGGGGGGGGTAAGAATGGAGGTCTAAAGGAAAAGTTCAACGAGTTGTACACAAATCTAAAGGCTATTTTTATCCCTTATCTGCTTAATTCTGGAACTCCATTTATCGAGAGTGCTTGGCTTCTTTTATATTCATTAAACTGCAAACCCACATTAATCACTTAACCCCACACTAGTTAGTGGCTCTATTTGGGAGTCTACTTAATACCTGCAAATACCAAAATCAGCTTTAAAAAGTACATTGCAAAATAAAGCAGAGTTCTCCATGCGGGGAACAAATTAGAGCCACCTGAACTAAAGCATGCTTTCGTGCGATAGGTCACTCCAGAAAGAACATATTCATCTTTTGAAAAGGTCAGCCAACATCTCAAATCTTCTTCAAACACTTCTTTTGTGCTTCAGTGTGCCACCCACTCTCAAATGCTTGTACAGCGCTTAATAGAAAAATTTTAGCTCAAGGACAAAGCACAATAGATACCCAACATGCTTCACAGGGCAGGGCTTTGGATTTCTTTTAAGTGTATCCTATACAGGAATGAAAATTACCATTACCGAGAGTCATGCTGGCTCTTGACAGACTCAGTGTAGGAGGGGGGAAAGCCTCCATATACCAAACACAAAATCCCATTTGGATAAACATCCAGAAGAGGGACGCTTATCTAAACTCCTTGTCTCGGCAAATGCAGCACCAATCCCTCCAGAAACAAGAGCTTCTGTTACAGATGAAAAAATAGACATTTGAGTAATTCATTGGCTAAAATCTAAAACCATAGAAGCAGCAGAGAAAAGGAAGGGGTGGCTTCCTTTCCACCCAGGAAACTTTTCCAAACATTGTTAATCTTTAGTGTAGCAACTGGAGTAACACAAGGGTTTTTATGACCAGATGCTCTGTGACTTTAAAAGATTTAGAGTATGTGAATTTAGAGCACAAGAGGATGCTTCTCAATTTCTTCATCTATCAATTTATTCTGCCTCTGGAATACGCTGGTTGAGGTGGCTTAAATAAAAAAAAACTCACTAGGAGCTTAAAATCCTGGTGTGAAAGTACCGAGGAAATAGGATTGCCAGGTCTCCACTCACATCTGGTAAGACATTTTTGGGGAGGGGCCAGGGCAGTGATTCCACACGTGGCTGTGCACAATGTGATTACATCACTTCCGGGGGGTAAACTGGAAGTGACGTAATTGCATTGCAAGGGGCCGCACATGCATGCAATTTCTGCTCCGAGCTGGTCGATGGCAAACAACCTGGCAACCCTACCAGGAAATGAGTCAGGGAATAGAATTTCATAAATGTATTCAATGGCACTCAGGGTTGCCAGCTCTGGGTTGGGAAATTCCTGGAGATTTGGGGACAAAGCCTGGCAAGGGGAGGGAGCTCAGCAGACATGTGACGCCACACAGTCTACCCTCCAAAGCTACCATTTTGTCCAGGGGAACTGATTTCTCTAATTCAGAGATCAGTTGAAATTCCAGGACATCTCCAGGTAGAGTTGCCAGCCTCCACGTGGTATTCAAAATTGGGCTCCAAGTACAAAATAGGAGAATGAGGAATCAAAGTTATGCACTTGTTGAAAGCTCAATAAAGCACATATAAGCAATATGCAAACAATTGTATTCAGAGGGAAAAGAACCTCACTGCAAAGGTATCCAAAGGATAAATACTGAGCAAGGTAAGTTAATACACAATGAGAATACAAAAAAGTGTGTACAAGAATAAGTCAAGTTTACAATAATAGACTATCCAGAATGGTAAAGTCCAAAAGAGCACGAAATAATTATCAGACGCAATGGGCTTCGGTAAAATCCCCATTTCAGAGCTTTCCTCAAGCTTCAAGAAGTACCACATGCCGATATCACCAAAATTGGAGAGAGACGTCTATTCTGCCATTCTGTGTAAGAGGCTTGGTATCAGACGCTTACCAAGCCTCTTACACAGAATGGCAGAATAGACGTCTCTCTCCAATTTTGGTGATATTGGCACGTGGTACTTCTTGAAGCTTGAGGAAAGCTCTGAAATGGGGATTTTACCGGAAGCCCATTACGTCTGATAATTATTCCGTGCTCTTTTGGACTTTACCATTCTGGATAGTCTATTATTGTAAACTTGACTTATTCTTATACACACTTTTTTGTATTCTCATTGTGTATTAACTTACCGTGCTCAGTATTTATATCCTTTGGATACCTTTGCAGTGAGGTTCTTTTTCCTCTGAATACAATTGTTTGCATATTGCTTATATGTGCTTTATTGAGCTTTCAACAAGTGCATAACTTTGATTCCTCAGCCTCCACGTGGTGGCTGGAGATCTCCTGCTACTACATCGGATCTCCAGGCAACAGAGGTCAGTTCACCTGGAGAAAATGGCTGCTTTGGAAGGTGGACTCTATAGCACTGTACCCCACTGAAGTACCTCCCCTCCCCAAACCTCACCCTCCTCAGGCTTCCCCCCAAATCTCCAGGTATTTCCCAACCCAGAGCTGGCAACCCTATCTCCAGGCCCCTCCCAGATGTTGGCAACCCTGGACTTGCTCCTAGGTAAGTGTGCTTAGGATTGTGCTGCCTGCTCTGCTAGTCATTGGCTCCACTTCCAAAGGTGAAACGAAAGGTTTCTGTCAAACTCAGGACCAATGAAAGCAGATATTGCAGTGGAATCCTAAGGAATTACACCAGGGGGCTCCCAACCTTTTTTTTTTTTTTTTTTTTTGCCTTTGGGCACCTTGGGAGTTATGACACAGGGTGGTGAGCGCAACCACAAAATGGCTGCTGTAAGAAGTGGAGCCAACCACAAAATGGGAATAAAACAAACTCTATGGTGGCAGCTTGTACTGAAACAATGCCCAACTAATAAGATCCCCAAAACTAATCAGATGCCCTGCTGGGGACCTGGCCACACCTACTTTCTAAAAAACACTTGGGCGCCAGAAAAGGTGTCCACAGGTGCATGGAGACCCCTGTGTTACACCCTTCTAAGCCCACTGAAATCAAAGGGCTTAGAAGGATGTGACTCTGCTTAGGATTGCAATATTAGTGACCCAGTTCTACATTATCGTCATTCAAGTAGCATTTATGAGGTCCGGACAGAAAGTATTCTGAAATGTCATACAGAAAAGTAATTTGGATTTTGTACCACAATGAAAAAGCAGCCAGCTGATTAACCAAGATGATAATTTACTTGGAACCACAATATTTGTCATCAATAATGCATTAACATTGCTATGTAGACACCGGTTCCTGAGGCTGAAGAAGAAAAGCAATAACACGGAAATGAAATCATAGTCAGATATTCATAGGAAATGACTCCGAAGTGGGGGGGTATTAATCAAAAATGCATAATTAACTGTAAATGCAATAGAGCCAATTACCGTAAATCCTAAAGATGCTATTATTTTTTGTAAGATAGTAAAAAGTGAAGGGAAAAGCAAATTGAATTTTGCCACAATTTATTCAAAGCTAGCTCTGAATATTAACATTATTGTAAAACACGCAGTTTCAAATTACCTGACTCGCAAATTCTTTTTAAGACAAAACAAAGTGAGAGAGGATCTGCATAATGATACTTTAAAGTGTTACAAGTGTGATTCCTGCTGTTTAGAAAGAGTTTTATAGGGGACAGAAAAGTGAGAATGCTCATGGGAACTTTACACGATCTACAGAAGAGCAAATTATACTGCACAGAGCTGAGAACCAACTCAGAATAATGCTTTAAGGAGGTGGGACAACCAGAGGTTTGATTCTTGGGCCAGAGCTAGTTTGAGCTAACCTATCCCATATAATCATTTTCTATTTGGAAGAAGTCCCACCATCTTAATAATTGAAACAAATCACATTGTAATTGTTCAGACTTTCAAATGGCTGTACTAAGCTGTCTGAGCCCTGACCTGGGTGGCCCTTGCTAGCTCAGTCTTGTCAGATCTAGGAAACAAAGCAGGCAGGCCCTGGTTAGTTCTTGGATGGGAGACCACCAAAGAACTCCAAAGTTGTTACGCGAAGGCAGGAAATGGCAAACCATCTCAGAACATCTCTTGCCTTGAAAATCCTACAGGGTCGACCGAAGTTGGCTGAGACTTGACGGCAATGTGCACGAACACCAGGTGTCTGAACTGATGGACCTCCCCTACAACTAACAGCACAATCCCATGCAGTTACTCCATTCTAAGCCCATTAAAATGAATGGGCTTAGACTGGGGTGACTCTGTGTAGGATTGCACTGTAGATGTTGTTATTGTTCACTGAACATTGAATGGCTGAAGATATGAAGACCATTGTTCACTCTATTCACTGCGGGACTTAGGTCAATTCTGCAAGGCCTGTAAGATGGAGATGTTCCGCCAGGCCTATGGATGAGGGTAGTGACGGTTCCATCATAAGCCTGCCTCCCTGTTCCATTTTGTTCCATCCTTATTATGCCTGCCCCGCCTTTCACTTGACAGTTCTTCCACCAACACTAATGTGTAAGGTGTCATCTAGATTCCTTTGGATTTTCTAAATTTAAATTAATTTAGTAAATATTATGGACTTTTAATCATAGTTAATATATTGATATATTGTATTTATTTGAATGGGATATTGTTAATTGCTGTTGAATGTTAGCTGCCCTGAGCCTGGCCTTGGTTGGGAAAGTGGGGGACAAAAATCTAATAAAATAAAATAAATATTATCTACCCTAAATCTCCAGGGTCCTTGACAGAGAAAGGTCCTTCTCAGCTCCGACTACCTGAAATCCTTTATTTGAAGACAATGGTTCCATCTATGCCAGCTAGCCATAATAATTAAAGAGACGCTCCATACCCAGATGCTAAATCTCTGAATACTAGTTCTAGGAGAGCCAGTGTGGTGTAGTGGTTAAGAGCGGTGGTTTGGAGCCGTGGACTCTGATCTGGAGAACTGGGTTTGATTCCCCCCTCTTCCACATGAGCGGCAGAAGGCTAATCTGGTGAACTGGATTTGATTCCCCACTCCTACACATGGACCCAGCTGGGTGACCTTGGGCTAGTCATACTCTCTCAGCCCCACCTACCTCACAGGGTGTCTGTTGTGGGGAGGGGAAGGGAAGGTGATTGTAAGCTGGTTTGATTCTTCCATAAGTGGTAGTGAAAGTTGGCATTTAAAAACCAACTCTTCTTCTTCTAGGAGACAACATCAGTGAGAGGCCTTAGTGATTGGTTTTCCAGGGCAAACGGAGGACACTGAAACAAAGTTTTGGACTTGATGGACCACTGGACTGATGAATCAGGGCAACTCCTACTTTCTTACAGCTATTCAGCTTGGAAATGTCTGCATGCAAAGCATACACTCTACCACCGATCCACTGTCCTTCCTTTAAACCATATCTGCAGGTGAAATAAATTGCTGTTCTTTTTCATTTCTTTCATGGCCAGATAACAAAACCACTTATGAATAATGAATTAATTTCTTCCAAATGAAGTCCAGTTGAATCCACCTCTTACTTTTCTTCTAGAGCATTTGCATTATTTAATGCCACCATAATTCCATTGAAATCTGCAACTAAATACTCTCACTCTCCCATAATACTAGAACACGGAGTCATCTGCTCAAGCTGGAGGGTGAGAGATTCAATACAGATAAAAGGAAGTATTTCTTCACATTACACATAGTTAAATTGCGAACTCCCTGCCCCAAAATGTGGTGATGGCTGCCAACTTGGAAGGCTTTAAGAGGGGGGTGGACATGTTCATGGAGGACAGGGGTATTCATGGCTACTAGTTAAAATGGATTCTAGTCATGATGCATACTTATTATCTCCAGGATCAGATAAGCATGCCTATTATCTTAGGTGCTGTGGAACCCAGGCAGGATGGTGCTGCTTGCAGTCATCTTGTTTGGGGGCTTTATTTGAAGACTCTCAAAGTAATTTCTGTTTGTTTTTAACACCTGCATAAACTCACATTGTTTTTTCAACAGCCCAGGGGAGAAGCACCCTGTTATCCACCTGAGCAACAGGGTCATCGCCTTGGCTGGGTAGCAGAGCATCTGCTTTGCATGCACAGGTCCCAGGTTCACTCCTTGGCATTTCAAGTTAAAGGGACGGGATAACATGTGTTAGTGAAAGACCTCAAACTGAGACCCTGGAGAGCTGCTGCCAGTCAGAGTAGACAGGACTGACCTTGATAAACCTGATGCAGTAGAAGGCAGCTTTGTGTGTGTGAATCAGCCTATAATGTCCCACTCTCCTAAGGGGACAGGAAGGAACAGTTGAATGAATTGGGCAATGCATGAGTGGGCAGTAATGAGTACGTGTTCATTACAAGAATTAAAAAACCTATCCACTTTTTCACTGAAAAAACAGTTTCCACTCAAATTTGATTTCACTGCCTAACACCATTATATGGACTGACGATAGTTCAGTAGCAGTGTACAAACTTTGTATACTCCTGGTTTCAGCAATGGGCAGGGCATCTTCTACTGAAAGGATCTTTTCTCCCTCTCTCATAATATCAGAATGCAGGGTCATCTGCTGAAGCTGGAGATTGAGAAATTCGAAATAGACAAAAGGAAGTATTTCTTCACACAACACATAGTTAAATTGTGGAACTCCTTGCCCCAGGATGTAGTGATGGCTCACAATTGGAAGGCTTTAAGAAGGGAGTGAATATGTTCATGGAGGATAGGGCTATCCATGGCTACTAGTCAAAATGAATACTAGTCATGATGCATACCTTTTCTCTCCGATATCAGAGGAGCATGCCTATTAGGTGCTGTGGAACACAGGCAAGATGCTGCTGCAGTCATCTTGTTTGTGGGCTTTCTAGAGGCACTTGGTTGGCCCCTGTGTGAACAGACTGCTGGACTTGATGGGCCATGGTCTGATCCAGCATGGCTTTTCTTATCTTCTTATGATCTCAGTTAATACTTGGTAGTAGTAATAATACTCCAACACCTCCAAGAGCTTAGTACTCCAAGACCTTGAAGAGCTTTGGCCAGTCAGAGTAGACACAACTGGGCTAGATGGATGAAGCATCTGATCCAGTTTGAAGCATCACCAGCATGAAAGTTTCCTTTCTCTCAGTCTTGATTTGTCTTGAGAAGTATTTGGAAGGCTCAAAATGAGAATCTCCAATACTGCAATCCTAAGTAGAGTTCCACCCTTCCTAAGTCCACTGAAATCAATGGGTTTAAGAAGAGCATGAATGCTTAGGATTGCAGTGCAAATGAAGAAGATTATGAATTTAGTTTAGAGCCCTAATATTTCTCCTGGTCTTTTTATACCTGATATGTTTTATAATGCCAACTCTTTCAATATCTTTCCCATTTTAATGGGGAAATCATGAGATCTATATACTGCTTCTAGAATCTTGTTGAAATAAAACTTTCGTTTTTTCAAAAGTCAATGAGTTATATTATCATAATACTGAAGAATCATAGAATCATAGAGTTGGAAGGGACCACCATGGTCATCAAGTCCAACCTCCGGCACAATGCAGGAGGAAATTCACAACTACCTCCCCACCACACATAGTGACCAGAAGATGGCCAAGATGCCCTCCCTCTCATCATCTGCCTAAGGTCACAGAATCAGCATTGCTGACAGATGGCCATCTAACCTCTTCTTAAAAGCCTCCAGGGAAGGAGAGCTTACCACCTCCTAAGGAAGCCTGTTCCACTGAGGAACCGCTCTAACTGTTAGAAATTTTTTCCTAATGTCTAGATGGAAACTCTTTTGATTTAAATTCAACCCGTTGGTTCTGGTCCGACCTTCTTGGGCAACAGAAAACAACTCGGCACCATCCTCAATATGACAGCCCCTCAAGTACTTGAACATGGTTATCATATCCCCTCTCAGAGAGAGAGAGAAACAGACACCTATGAAAAATAGAACCTATTTTACATATGCTTTCCCAAAAAGAAGTTTTTAGAGGGAGGGGCTGTGAACGTTTTTTTTTTTTAAGTTGAATTAAACACCTCATCAAAGCCTTTTTTTCATTCCCAGATATCTTTTTAAAGCAAGAAATATACTCCATTCATCCCTCTACTAATGAATTTTAGCGGTAATGAATGCCTATGCCCAGCCGTTTGCAATGGGGACTTTATTTTTTATTACTGTTACACAGAGCACTTTGAATGGTTTCTCCCCCCTCTCTCTCCACAAAGTGTAATGGTATTTTAATTATGTTGCTGTAAGAGTCAAGGGACCTTAATGAGGAATTTGATAGACTAATTGAATGAGATGCAGCCAAATATAAAATCTTAAATAGAGGCCTCAGAGATTTCATGGTTCCTGGAGAAGGTGCTTGAACAAAACGGGTTGACTTTCTTGCACCCAGACGTTTTCATATTTCATTAGATGGCTAAGTAAAAATTATTGTTATGGATTGGAACCAAACCATGGGACTAGATCCATAATTGCCTTTTTGCTCATAAAAGGAACATTCCATTAACAGAAAGACATCTTCCATTCATTGAAGAAGTCCTTCTGCTCATGAAAGGGCATCTTAGAAGCCAAATGTACCAATGATGCTGATGCTGATGGGTCCACACCATGGGCTGTATGCCCTGCTGTCCAGGGAAGGAGTTCTTCCATTCAAAGTAGGAATCCTTTCATAAGTGGAAGATACCTTCCACTCATTTAAGTCCTTCAGTGAGCAGAAGACTAAGTCTACACACGGAAGGGGACCTTTGGAGCCAACACACTATCATTAACATAATCAACATAATTAGTATTATAAGTATTAGGAAAATAATTATGTCCCTATTTTTATTTTGGAGGGAAGACAGCATGGTATAGTCTGATCTTGTCAGATCTCGGAAGCTAAGCAGGGTCAACCCTGGTTAATATTTGGATGGGAGACCACCAAGGTGTACTAGGGTTCCTATGCAGAGGACGGCACTGGCAAACCACCTCTGTTAGTCTCTTGCCTTGAAAACCCCATAACGGCTGTGACTTGACATCACTTTACGCACACACACATTTTGATTTTGCTTCTACCATGATAAACTCAAACTTGCAGTTGATTATGGTGTTTCCTTACACCAGATTTCCCCCATAAAATGTACATTATTTGTATGTTAATAAATAAGCTTTATTTTTATTTTTGCCATCTAGTCACATCTGACTTATGGTGATGGGGTTTTCAAGGCAAGAGACATTCAGATGTGGTTTGCCATTGCCTGCCTCCACGTCACAGCCCTGGTATTCCTTGGAAGTCTCCCATTCAAATACTTACCAGGGTCGATCCTGCTTAGCTTCTGAGATCTGATGAGATCAGGCTAGCCTGAGCTGTCATATACATTACATATGCCCTTTGGGGTCAGGAAGGAATTTTCTTCCAGGCCAGATTGGCCCAGGGATCTTGGAGGTTTTTTCCTCTTCCTCTGGGCATAGAGCTGGGGTTACTGTGTGTGTGCATGTGGGGGGGGGGAAATAGCTGCGAATTTCCTGCATTGTGCAAGGGGTTGGACTAGATGACCCTTGGGATCTCTTCCAGCTCTGATTTTATGTTTCTAATACACTTAAATGTCTCTGGAGATCTCAGAGCCCCACTGCTTGTTAAGCCATCTGGGGTGCTGTCGGCCAATGAAAAGGCCCCTGAAATACTGAAGAGTCAGTTTGCCCTAGAGGGGGTTGCAATGCATTCCCACTGAAGGAGCCAGTTCATGGCTGCTGGATTCTGGCTTACAGTTATAGTGCCATCCTAAAGAAGTTGAAGTCAATTCTATTGGCTTCAATGGGATTTACATCATAGTAAGTGCACTTAGAATTGCAGCCTAAGAGACACAGTTCGCCTCTCTGGCACTTGGTACTTTTGATCCGCTTTGGCTAATTCACCAGCTGTGGCCATAGTAATCCATGCTTTGATTACATCCAGGTTACATTGGGGTTGCCTTAGCAAACTGGCTGGAAAGTTCCATGGACCCAACATATGGCAACCAGGCTATTGTTGGAGACTGAATGCAGTCACCCCTGTGCTGAAAGATCTGTCCTTCTGTTTTCTGGTATAATTCAAAGTGCCAGTTCTTAACTTTAGGTTTCTAAACACCATGAGGCTGCAGTTCTTGAAGGACCATCTCCTCTCATGCTGTCTAGATCAGGGCTTCTTAATTTTTTTCCATTTGCGATCCCTTTTCGTGATCTCGGGTATATAAGCATATAAAATAGGTATACAAATCAAACATTTACTGATAATAAATCATAAAGAAATGTATTTTACAACTATTCTTTGGTATACATATAATTTTACCATTTACTGTTGCCAAATTTTCCGCGACCCCCACATTCAGTTACGCTACCCCATATGGGGTTGAGCAAACCCACAGTTTAAGAAGCTTTGGTCTAGATCACAAGTCTGAATTGTCCAGATATTTCCCTGCACTTTCTGTCTCTTGATCTTTCTTTCTTTCTTTCTTTCTTTCTTTCTTTCTTTCTTTCTTTCTTTCTTTCTTTCTTTCTTTCTTTCTTTCTTTCTTTCTTTCTTTCTTTCTTGTCTTACATCATTCTTTAAAGTGCCATGGGCACTGTTGAAACAACAGCAATGTTTGTTCACTTTATTAAAACTTAACACTGATTTATTTTGGAGTTTGTGGGTCACGGAATCTAGGACTGAAGCGTTCTTGGTGCCAGATGTCTCCAAACAGTGGTCCCTCCCAGTTCTCCCCAGGGAAACAAGGGAGCAATGCAAGCTAGTACTTAAAAAGTTCTGACTTGTTATAATGAGGAAAACTCCCATGAGTACTTTCCTGGCTCTCCCAGAGATTTCAGTTGCCAGCAAATCACATATCATATTCTGTAACAAGATGCCCTCTAAAAGAGAGGGAAGCAAAGTTAGAGATTCCTTCCAACCATAATAGGTGCAGGTGATTGGCTGATGTTTAGGAATGAACGGACCTTTCCTAACTTGTTTCTTCTCATATAAAACACAATGCAGACTTTTATCACTGTTTCTGGTTCTCTTCTTTTCAGTGTTTGCTTTATTGCTTTGTTTGTACTGTGCCTATAGTATAGATTTTATATGCAATTTATATGGCACTAATATGTGCAATTAGGGTTGCCAGTTCTAAGTTGGAAAATACCTGGAGATTTTGGGGGTGTAGCCTGAGGAGGGCGGGGTTTGGAGAGGGAATACAATGCCATATAGTCCAATTGACAAAGCGGCCATTTTCTCCAGGTAAACTGATCTCTATCAGCTGGAGATCAGTTGTAATAGCAGGAGGTCTCCAGCCACCATAGGGATACCAACCTCCAAGTACTAGCTGGAGATTGCCCGCTAGAAGAAGAAGAAGAAGAAGAAGAAGAAGAAGAAGAAGAAGAAGAAGAAGAAGAAGAAGAAGAAGAAGAAGAAGAAGAAGAAGAAGAAGAAGAAGAAGTTGGTTTTTATATGCCAACTTTCTCTACCTTTTTTAAGGAGAATCAAACTGGCTTGAGGTAGGTGGGGCTGAGAGAATTCAGAGAACTGTGACTAGCTCAAGGTCACCCAGCTGGTTTCATGGGCAGGACTGGGGAAAACAACTTGGTTCACCAGATTAGAGTCTGCCGCTCATGTGAAGGAGTGGGTAATCAAACCCGGTTCTCCAGATTAGAATCCACCACTCTTAACCACTACACCACAAAAGCAATGGCAAACCAACTCTACTTCTCACTTACCTTGAAAGCCCCTTGCTGAGGTCACCATATGTCAGCTGAGACTTGATGGCACTTTACACACACACATGCTTTACACACACATACACGCACGTGGACAAGATAGGGCAGACAAAATTGCTTTCATCTGGAGCAAGCAGACACGTAGTAATTTTAGTACTTCCGTTTGCAGAGGTAGTCCAAGGAGATAAGGTGGGATAAAAATGTTTCAGATCCCTTTCATATGGGGTATTTAACTCATTTCTTTAAAAGTTTTGCATATCTTAAAGATAAAATACAACAACAACAAAACTGGAGCTAAACAGGTTTTGGGAAACCTAGATTAAAGCTTCAATAACTGTGGGAGGACAGCATTTTATTCTTAAGGTGTGTGGAACCTTTTTTTAAAAACCAAGGAGGGTTAAAGAGCTCTATGAAAGGGACCTTAAATGAATAGGGTTGCCAGGTCCCTCGTTACCACCGGCAGGAGGTTTTTTGGGCACAGCCTGAGGAGGGTGGGGTTTGGGGAGGGGAGGGAACTTCAATGCCAGAGTCCAGTTGCCCAAGCGGCTATTTTCTCCAGGTGAACTGATCTCTATCGGCTGGAGATCAGTTGTAATAGTGGGAGATCTCCAGACTCCAGCTACTACCTGGCGGTTGGCAATCCTATAAATTAATAGGCTGTTGTGCATGTAAAAATCTTCCATTGGATCCAACTGCAAAAAAGACAGCATATGGGAGGGGGAACTTTTGATCTTAATATTTTCTTTCTTCCTTCTCCAAACCAGCATCCAGCTCCCCGGTGAGAGAAAGCAACATTGTTAACAGAACAGCTTTGCAAGATCCAATCTAGCAATTAAGCCGGAAGAGGGCTAGGGGAAAAAACCAGAATTTTAAAAAAGGGTGTTACCAAACAAGCACATTCTTAGAGAAATGAGACGTGGTTGCCTACATTTTGTGCCTCAAAATACCCCGGTGTTTGATTATTTTATGATAATCACCATACCTGTCAGTCATTTCATCAGATTGTTTGTGAAACTTGAGGAACGTGACCTATAAAGATTATCTAGCTCAGCAGTTTTTATCCTTGGTGAGTTTGCTGTCAACATTGCATTAATCTGTGCCTGTTTCGGAGGAAAGAACAGGCAGCGGATAATCGTGGACAAAAGACTGAAAGACGAGGGAAGGGGGAGCAACGTTAATTACACAAATCAGCGAAGCTGGCTGTGAGCCTCAAGAAGATTTTAGGGGAGGAAAAGTCATCGATACTGAGGTGGCCCCCTTCCTCTGTACCCTGTCCACCCCTAAATCCATCACTGCTGTCCACATTTAGGGAACTTATGAGGGTGTATAGTAAAATTATGTCTTCTGGTTGGCAGTAGTCAGGCATTTTGTCCTCTTAGATAGAGTTGGCAACCTCCAGGTGGTGCCTGAAATTCTCCCACAATTACATTTGATCTTGAGTCTACAGAGATGGGTCCCCCTGGAGGAATTGGCAGCTTCAAAGGGCAGATTCTATGAAATCACATCCCTGCTGAGCAACTCAAACACTGTCCTTAGGTTCCACTCACAAATTTGTAGGAATGTCCCAAGCCTGAGTTGGAAGCCCTACTTGAGACCTGTCCTGTTTTGAGACAATTTTGGTTTTCCCATGATCGGTAAAATGAGTACTCAGCTTGCTGGGGGTAAAGTGTAGATGGCTGGGCAAACCACCCCATGGCAAATCACCCCATAAACATAGTCTGCCTAGTAAACGTCGGGATGTGATGTCACCCCTTGGGGCAGTAATGACCCGGTGCTTGCACAGGGGACTACCTTTACCACATGAGCAGCAGATGCTAATCTGATGAACCGGGTTGGTTTCCCCACTCCTACACACAAAGCCAGCTGGGTGACCTTCAGCTAGTCACAGTTCTCTTAGCGATCTCTCAGCCCCACCTACCTCACAGGGTGTCTGTTGTGGGGAGGGGAAGGGAAGGTGATTGTAAGCCAGTTTGATTCTCCCTTAAGTGGTAGAGAAAGTCGGCATATAAAAACCAACACTTCTTCTTCTTCATATACCTAATATGGAAGATTGTAATCAGGGCCTATGGCTGCTTCTGATGCTGCAGTTGAAATTGGGAACCAATATTTTGTTCATATTGCTCATATTCTTCCCAGGTGGTAGCAGCATGGGAGGAATTAATGGCTATGGCCTTCATTTTAACTGATCCATTTGTTTAGATATTTACACCCTGCTTTTCTTCCCAATGGGGATCCAGTACAGCTTACAATATTGTTCTCTCTTCCTCCATTTTATTCTCATAACAACTACCTTATAAAGTGGGTCAGACTGAAAGGGTGAGTGAGTGACCCAAGGTCAACCAACAAGCTTCCATGGCTGAGTGGGGATTTAAACATGGGTTGACAACGGTTATTGTAGGTTATCCAGGCTGTGTGACCGTGGTCTTGGTATTTTCTTTCCTGACGTTTCGCCAGCAGCTGTGGCAGGCATCTTCAGAGGAGTAACACTGAAGGACAGTGTCCCTAGTCAACAAATATAAGCAATGGCTGAATGGGACAGACTTACGAGAAGTAGAATGAGGCAGATGCACTCTATAGCTCGAAACCAGCTCAGCATGCTAGAAGAATATCTTCTGAAGTTCGGCTGCTTCCAGCTGAATGAGGTATTATTGAAATCAGGTACTTAGTACAAGGCAATTGGTAAAATTATATTTTCCTGGAAAATCCAGCTTCTATCCAGTGAATCAAGAAATACAGAAGAAACTCCAATAACAGATCACTCTCATGGCAAGTGGGGATTTCAATCTGGGTCTCCCCATTCTTACACTCTTACAGTCTTGCTGCTATAACACACTGGCTTTCAAGTATATGTAGAAAACTTAAAAAAAATATGAACCTATGTGATATTTCATTAAAATATGTGATATTTCATTAAAAATAGCAACCTGATTTAGGCCCTGGAGGGTGCATGGGCAAGTTAGCGCAATATAATTATTAAATAGGGATGACTAATAATGAACATGTAAACAAATACAGGTTGAGTATCCCTTATCCGGACTGCTTGGCACCAGAAGTGGTCCGTATTTTGTATATTGGAATATTTTGGCATTTTTGCATAAACATAATGAGATATCTTAGGGATGGGGCCCAAATTCATTTATGTTTTATGTACACTTTATACACATAGCCTGAATGTAATTTTAAACAATATTTGTAATAATTTTGTGTACATTGGACCATCAGAAGGCAAACGTGTAACTATCTCACCAGAATACCTGTACCTGCTGTTAAACAAGAGCAGCAATAAACAACAAGCAAACTAATAACTGCAGGATTTCAGTCTATGATGCAGTTTACACTGTATTTTATTTTTTTAGGTGAGAGGAAACATTGAAAGCAGGCAGCACAGATCTGCCTGCATGCTGGCTTGAAGGGTCTGGTTTTTGGACCAGTCTGGATATGGGATGTCTGGATAACGGATACTCTACCTGTATGTCATATAAGTAATGGCAAACAATGAATCATTGCTTAGCAGCCAAGTTTTGTTTTTCTGACTCATGGAACAAACCATTTGAATCCCTTTCATGAGGTGCATTTCCTCAAGTAATGTGATCCATCTTCTGCTCTGTTCACAGTGGCATTTGCGACCCTGAAGAGGCATTTTGTTCCACACAAATGCAAACTGTCATGAAGAAGAAGAAGAAAAAGAAGAGTTGGTTTTTATATGCTGACTTTCTCTACCACTTATGGAAGAATCAAACCAGCTTACAATCACCTTCCCTTCCCCTCCCCACAACAGACACCCTGTGAGGTAGGTGGGGATGAGAGAGTGTGACCCAAGGTCACCCTGCTGGCTTCATGTGTAAGAGTGGGGAAACAAATCCAGTTTGCCAGATTAGCCTCCTCCACTCATGTGGAGGAATGGGGAATCAAACCCGGTTCTCCAGATCAGAGTCCACTGTTCCAAGCCACCGCTCTTAACCACTACACCACTACAACCTTGCCCCTCCCATGGCAATGGAGCCAAAAGGCAGTATGCAAATAAATAATTGTTCAGAATTGGTGGAGATTGGAGTGAGAAAAGATAGCAAGATAATAACCCCAAGGTCAGAAAGGAACAAGTCCCCAACCAGGCTTTCTCTGAGGTGAGCGAAGTTCTGGTTCCCAAATGAGCAACAATGTGAGAAAAGATGGTGAGCAAGAGGTCAGCATGGAAGGACAGACTCGCTTGAAGAAAAATCACTTCATTTGACGAGGTTGTATGTAGAGGGTTTTCCCTGACCAGATTCAAAATCAACGGGTGTTGGGCCTGTATGTGACATGGTCTCAGTAGATGTTCTGTGTCATGGTAAACTACAGCAGCTCTGACAATTACCAACAACAGTGGCTTTCTTAGAGCTCTCTCAGCCCCACCTACCTCACAGGTTATCTGTTGTGGGGAGGGGAAGGGAAGGTGATTGTAAGCCGGTTTGATTGTTCCTTAAGTGGTAGAGAAAGTCAGCATATAATAACCTACTATTCTTCTTCTCCTCCTTCTCCTTCTCTCTCTCAGCCTAACCTGCCTCACTGGGTTTTATTTATTTATTATTTACAACATTTATACACCGACTTTCTGCCCTCAACAGGGCCACCAAGACTAGCCTGATCTCGTCAGATCTCAGAAGCTAAGCAGGGTCAGCCCTGGTTAGTAGTTGGATGGGAGACCACCAAGGAATACCAGGGTTGCTGTGCAGAGGAAGGCACTGACAAACCACCTCTGTTAGTCTCTTGCCATGAAAACCCCAAAAAGGGGTCGCCATAAGTCGGCTGCGACTTGACGGCACTTTACACACACAAAATATGCACACAAAAACATAACATCAATTAAAACAGGGTGGTTATTGAGAGGATGCCCTGACCTTGATGTCCCAGGCTAGCCTGACCACCCAGGAATACCAGGGTCACTATGCAGAGGAAGGCAATGGCAAACCACCTCTGTTAGTCTTGCAACTTGATGGCACTTTGCACACACATTGTAAGGATAAAATGGGAGAGGGGAAATTATGTCATGAGGTGCTTTGGGTCCCTATTGTGGGAAAAATGTCTAAATTTAATTTAAAAATCAATAAAGGGATGTCACCTAAAACATTAAGAACTGTATAGCTTGAGAAACTGGGGTAAAGAATTAACAAAAGAATGGGCTCCCCTTCCCATTTTCACCCTGAAAACTAAAAATAGTCATATCTTAGATTTCTCTTTGGGAAAAATGGAGAGTGACAGACTGAAACAATGTGTCCTCTAAGTAAGACCCTGGATTTGGGTGATTCTGGAATATATAGGAAGTCAGGCGAGGCAAAAGAAGCAAGATAAGGTCATGACTTGTGGCTTAATACCAAGAGACTTCCGTCTGGCAGAAATTTATCTGAGACAAAATTAAGGTGAAAGGCTAACTGGATGAAGTTGCCAGAAGGATTATTAATTCTTTTCTGAGGCACAGTGATAAAGTCCTAAGAGCACACGCAACAAGCCCGGGATTTAGGGACAAGGAGAAACAAGCAGACAAGTTATGGGTGAAGGCCGAATCAGAGGTCAGAGGAGAAGATCTTCTCAACATTCAGAAGTACAAACATGTGATCTGAGAATGAGGCATGAGATAAGACTTTTGACTCCACCCAAGGTTCAAATTAGGAAGGAGGTCCTTGACCCAGTCACTGACCCCAAGGCCATGGAAATAAGTATTTCATCACATAAACTCTATCCTCTTTATCATCCTCCTACTCAGTCAGACCCTTACAGCCCATTCCTTGGCGGTGGGAGGGGGGAACCACGGTGGCGGGAAAGCACAGCTGAGAAGTCCCCAGAGGCTTCTTGGCTGCCATGGAGGGGAAATAAGCCTTTTTTCTGATATAAAACTGAAAAAAAAAACTTTTTCCCAGATAGGGGAAAGTGGGCCTGCACCACGAATAAAGTTGGTGCAGGACCACCAGTGACCCTGGAGGTGTTCCCGGGGCAAAAGGGGTTTGAAAGCTTCCTAAAGGCAGCTCCCCCCCTCAGAACACCCCGGGAATTAAAGTTGTGCATATAGATAAACCAGAACCGAAAATAAACCTGAAATTAGCTGACCATTGAATGGGTAACAATAAGCAAATATTAATTTTATTGAAAACATTTTTATAATTAGTGTTTTATGGAAAAATATATTTCTATATTTTATCTTTTTGATCAATGTTAATCCCTTTGTATATCTACTTTGCTGGTCAATGACCGTAATAAATTGAATTGAATTGAGTCCACCACTCGAAACCACCGCTCTTAACCACTACACCACTCTGGGTATTTGTAGTTGGATCTACTGGGGCTTAATACAGCATTCTAACTTCGACATCAGATTAGCTCTCTCAGTCTTTAGGTTATGAAAACGTCACTGATAAGACCTTCTTGGAGATATGGCAGTCCCACCTAGTGAAGAAGGCAGGCTGACTACAGTCTCTCCGAAGATGCTTATTTGTATCTGCTGGAACCAGTGCAGACTCTACTGGAATACTTTTTACAACTGACAACATCCATTTCTACCAAGGACAAAATCTTCCTTGCAAAAAAAAAAAAAAATGCAACAGTGATTGAACATTGTTTGCAACCTTTGAAACTACACTTTAAAAAAAAAATCTATTTTCCAGTTTGGAACAGAAGGTAGATTATGTTAGAGCTGAGCTGATACTGGCATTTATGAATGCAAGATACAAGGTGGTGTCATTTCAAAACAACCCTGAGCAGATGGGAAGCAAAACAGTGTCCACTGTGGAACCCTGTTAATTAAGTGACCAGGGATTATGTTTAGAAACCTGAAAGGAAGCACCTGCAAAACTATTAGAGAAGCGACCACCAGATAAAAACTTTGAACTTGACAGATGGCCTGAAAGGCAACAATTGAATTAAGGGGCTCATTTTTTTTTCCTTTTAAAAACTGTCACGTGCAAATATTTTTGGGTTTTCCAAAAAAAAAAAAAAACAAGAATGAAGGCTTGCTGTTCCCCAAATAAATGGCTGTGTGTTGTGCCAAGGTGGAGCTTCTCCTGACTGGTTTTTACAGAACATTGTGTCCTTCACAATATCTCCAAGGAGAAAAGGAGCTCTTTCCTTATTTAAGAGTCAAGATCTTTGGGGAAGAAGTGCACCCTCTCCGGGCCTGTACGCATGGGACAGCTGTCACTCTTAAATCAACCTGCACCGACTTTCACTAGCAGCCGGGTGCCACGCGAGGAAGCAAGCATGCGAATGCTGATGCCGTAGAGACAGCGCAGTGCAGGCTGAGATTTGCGTGCCTCTGGAAGTGCTGGTATCGCAACGGCATGCTAAAAAGCCTCCTTGTTTGTATTCGAGGCTGCAACCAGGTAGGGATGCTTCCCAAATTTCCTTTTTTCAAATTTTCGGGTGCTGAATTACCTGGTCTTGTTTTTGACGGGGAATCAATGCATTAAGGATTTTCCCTTCTTCCATTTCCAGACTTTGTACAGAGACTTGTGTATGTGTAGCTTGCTCCCACTTTCTTTTCTGCAGTTTATATAAATCTATGTATTATACACACTATCTATGTATACCTTCATTATAGGATTGCCAACCTCCAGGTACTAGCTGGAGATCTTCTGCTACTACAACTGATCTCCAGCTGATAGAGATGAGTTCCCCTTGAGAAAATGGTCGCTTTGGCAATTGGACTCTACGACATTGAAGTCCCTCCCCTCGCCAAACCCTACCCTCCTCAGGCTCTGTCAAGAATAAACAAGCATGCTATATTATTTTGACAGTACAGCTGAGAAGGAGCTGTCAGATCCATTTGATCTTGCTGATGCAATGACTTGCCCCAGCAGAGTGGACTGGAGAGAACTGGATGGAACCGGTGGTGTGATGCAATACACCAGGTGGCCAGGCAATTAACTATACTTGAGATGTGTATATAAGGAGCACAGCCTCTAGGGTTTAGTGTTTGGACTGAATATACTTCTAAGCCGGAGGCTCTGCTGGAATTTGTATATAGAGCATACTAACTGCACTGTGAATAAAGGAGCACTTTTGTATAAGCTGCCGTCTGGAGGGGTTTCTTGGGCATCTGATTAAATCCGCTGAACTCGCGATAGGCTCCACCCCAAAAATCTCCAGGTATTTCCCAACCCAGAGCTGGCAACCCTACTTCAATAGCCTGGTTTGCAAGTTACAGTGAATGCACCTACAATCTGTGTACAAGGTACACTTGATTTTTTTAAGCGCACACACTTGAGTAATTCTCACGTTACCTTCAACACATGTACAGTTGACCATGTGGTATAAACCCCACGTTTATCCAAGTATTCACAGCTGGTACATGCAGGATGTATATGCATTTACTGTGACATGTGAGCAGGGCGTATGTTGACAATGTTCACATGTGCAGTGATGAAGCACAGCAAAAAAATCTATTTGCACGCACTACTGTATTAGCTATTTTTGTGTGGTGTTTTACCAACATACAGGATAACATGCACACTTTAGGGAAATGTGTTCATTTTAAAGATGAATGAAAAAGGAAAGGAAGGAGTCACATTGATTTCTCTTATTTCTACAGCAGACACAGATGATGGGGAAGAGGGAGATGGAACAAGTGAGAAATAAATGAAAAATCTCATTCAGGAGTGAGGTGAGAGAAATGTCAAATTTATGTGAGAGGGTCTATCTTCTTACTTAAAAATGGGCCTGAATAGGTATGCGTTCAATCATTTGTGTCTAAGGTGTGTGTGTGTGGGGGGGGGAGTTGCCTTTTCACAAAAGTGGAGAGCATGGCTTACTCTGAATCTCTCTCCCACTCCCATTTTACCTTGTTGAGCTGAGAACTTTGGCTGTTCAAGGCATTTTTTGCCCTCCCAACCCTTCTCTGCAAGGGAGAAATTCAATTGCCTTCAAACTACCTGGAATTTGAAAGAGTGTTTGTTAGGCAAGGGATAAGATCTACGCACCTGACCTGGATGGCCCAGGCTAGCCCAATCTCATTAGACCTCAGAATCTAAGTAGGTTCAGCCCTAGTTAGAACTTGGAAGGGAGACCACCAAGGAACTCTGGGGTCACTATGCAGTAGCAGGTAATGGCAAACCATCTCTGTTAGTCTCTTGCCTTGAAAACCCCACAGTGCTGCCTTAAGTGGGCTGCAACTTTGACTGCCTTTTCCACTACCAAAATCTCTGTAAAATTCATCCAGGAGACAAAAAAAAAAAAAAAAGTGAGAATGCAATTCTAAGGACACTTTCCTTGGAGTAACATGGGGCATCCTTTTGAGTAGACACACTTAGGATTGCTTCCACCATCACCTACACATCTAAGGAATACAGTGCTGGGGCATTCCATTGCTCTCTTGACAAACTCAAAATTGCAAATGCAAATCAGAGAGGCAGCCAACAGGGAACATCTTGTTCAGCAGGATTTCTCCCTGAAGGATGGTTTTGAAAATGTTCTACATCTTGACAATTATCATAGAATAGCAGCTGACAAGGATGCTGAACCTACTGGGAGCTGATCAAAAAGGACAACATGGCCACGGACAAGGCATTTTAAAAGAGCCAAAGAGAGAAAAAATGCCATAGAGTTTAGGGAGGGGAGGGACTTCAATGCCATAGAGTCCAATGGCCAAAGCAGCCATATTCTCCAGGGGAACTGATCTCTATTGGCTGGAGATCAGTTGTAATAAAGGGAGATCGCCCCTAACCTCCCTAGCTAATAGACACTGTTCCCCCATGTTTCATGGTATTACTCCGGCTTGTGGAGCTGCAGCTTGCTACTTGTCTTATTTGGAGTCACCGGGCATTCGCAGAGCCTTCATGCTCGCTAGACTTAACATTCTTCCCTCTGCTATCCTACAAGGAAGATACAAAGGAATCCCTTTTATTGACAGGTATTGTCCATGTAAGACTGGGGATCCTGAACACTTAACTCACGTGCTGTTGTACTGCCAGCTTTACATGAGGCCAAGGAATACTTACATTAAACCCCTACTGCCTAGTGAACAGAGTCTTTCAGATCAGCAGTCGGTGATGTACCTTTTATCTGATAGAAACCCTACCGTTACCCAACAAGTAGCTAGTTTTCTCCTGTCTGCACAAAGGATTTGCGAGCAGTTTGTATGTACTTCTAAGTAATGTCCTTTTAATGTAATCTGTTTTAACCGATTTTGTAATTCTGTTTATGGTATACTGATGTAAATGCCTAATAAAGGTGATGATGATGATGATGATGATGGAGATTCCCAGCTAATACGTAGAGGTTGGCAACGCTAATCTGGAGGCTCAGCTGAGGTGCGGCTATCAATTTAGTTGCCTCTTTAGTGGGTATAAAGGAAAGGGAAAGTGTGACCCTTGCCAGTCACTGCATCTTAACCAAGCTTGCTCGATAGAATAGGGTCCCCAACATGGTGACTCTGGGAGCCATGATGCCCACCGACACCTTTCCTAGTGCTCAGGTATTTTTAGAAAGTGGGTAGACCCAGGTGGACAGGGTTGTGCATATCAATAAACCCGAACTGAAAATAAACCCAAAATTAGCCATTTCAGTAAATTTCAGGATTCGGACTTACTGAACTCCAAAACCTGTGGATAATGCCAAAGCCAAATACCCATTTCCTGAAAAAGCCGAATAGATATTTGGCTTTTCGGGTTCGGCTATTTGCCTTTGCTCAGATGCATGACTCTATGATTTCTCCCCTTTTTCTTTCTTTCTTTTGACTGGTTTTGTTGGGGCCCTTTTGAGATGGGGATCGTATAATGGGTCTGACCAACATGGTCTGACCACCTTTCCAGGTATATCACCCAACAGAAGACTAGTCTGCAAGCAGAAAAGTCATTAAAGGATGGGACTCACCCAGTCCCATCCGTAGGGATATACCCTCCAAATATAAAGAGCCAGCTTCAACAGCTGCTGACACCACCAGGCTTCCGAAGGAGATTTCCTCATCCAGGTAGATGAGCAAACTCCTTCAGACAGCCCCCATGGTTGAGACTTCAGCTGGCTCCGATCTCACCCCCCCCAAAAAAACCTGCTCTGAAACTGAAGGTTTCCCTCCCTCCCCAAACCCCACCCTCCTCAGGCTCCACCCCTAAAACCTCCTGCCGGTAGGGAAGAGGGACCTGGCAACCCTATGCAGGTAGAGATAAGTGATTCTTGGCTGATTCATGACAACAAGTGAATTGATTTGTTTTCATAAGATGTTTGGGGTTGGTCTGGGAAGCCTGGGTGACAAATGAATCCTTGTCAGGGTGCTCGTGGTGGCTGTGTTTGCTTTGGTGCAAGCTCCCTTTCCCCCCAAATGGCAACAAATCTAACTAGGGTTTGTTTTTGCCATTTTCTGGTCAGCACCTACAAGACCAAACAATTGGAGAAGATGTACGCAAATACATCATTCTCCACCCCCACCCCCACCCCCGGTCATGCTGATCTCTTCTTACCAATGCATAAGAAAGTCAATTAAGGATGATCTCTGGATCTCAAACTTTTTCAAAGGTCTCCCAGGCCTATTGGTCTCACTGCAATTCACCCACAGCCATCTCTCCACACTGCTGCTCTTTCGTTTCATCTTCCCTCTTTTGATCCTGACTGCACTCTCCTCTTTATCCTTCTGTGATCTTGCCCCCTTTCCTTTTCCTTCCACTCCTGTCTAAATTTATTTTTCCCCGCTCAGAATCTTTTTCTCTCTCTCTCTTTCAATTGCCAAGGGTTTTCAAGACTATCCACTAGAAATGTTTGATTCCCAGAACATTGACAGGGCTCCCCAGTGAGTCAGGACAAGAAATGTCGAAGCACAGTGGCTCAGATTGCTAAGGAAGGCTGCCAGGAGTCAATCTCGGTTTTAGACAATGCTGAATAAATCCCTGCCCTCCCCCCAAAAAACAAAGGATGATATACAGACAAGACATCTTTGGTACCTGCTTAATCCAAAATCAGCCTTTGCAGTGCTGTTAGCAATGCTTTGCTGAAGGTTTTTGCTATCAAGCTGGCAGCACTCAGAATAAAGGAAAAAGGCAAGCTAGTTGGGCAGAAATGCCTGCAAATTTATTGTACAAAAGTTCTGAAATTCAAAAGGGTAACTGTGCTATTATCATCTCTCTGTTCATTTTTGCTGGGGAGGGGTGGTGGTTAAACTAGCATAATCTGTAAAGCGAGGCAGCAATTGCCAAATTGGGTGTCATCTGCTATGGAACTTCTGCACGTGTCTGTTGGTCATTTTCTGTTGGAATTTCCAACCCATATACACTGAAAGGTGAATTAGGTCCATGTATTCTATCCAAAGAAATTGCAGAATGGGTCAGAGTGACTTTTGATGAGCATGCGTGACAACATCTTTTTGTCGAGTTGTGAAATCCTTTGCACCGCTTTGCCACAGAGGGTGCAAGGACAGGACTACATTGAAAACACCACTTTAATTGGGTGGATCATGGGGTATAGAAATGCTTATTGAAGTCAGAGGGAATAGGTTTCTCCATGGCCCAGGTGGGAAAGGGTTAACACAGTTTCTTGGGTGGTCCTAGCAGCTCCGTAGCTAACAACTCTTCTGCAAGGGGGAAAAAGGTTCCTTTTCTCAGCAAAACAAACTCACATCTGCTTTGAATAGAGGCTATTTCTGTCCACGGGATGGGGCCGATCACCAGTCTTAGATCCTTCCTAGCTAGATATCTGCCAGGACTCATGAAGGGCCACCCCAAATGATTTTGTGGGCCTTAAACGGCCCCCGGGCCTGACGTTCCCCACCCTGACTTAAACCAACTTTCATGCTTCTGTGTTGAGCTGACTCACAGTGCCTTCCTAAGCAGAATTGCACCTTTCGAAGCCCACTGACTTCAATGTACTTAGAAAGATGTAACTCTGCTTAGGATGGCGCTATAAAAGTAATCTGGTTTTATGTGGGAAAGGCAGAGTCGTCTGATTTATTGTATGGAATGGGGACGAAGGGAAAAGCCACGGAGTCTAACACTACTAAGCTTCTGTTCACAAAATAATTTGTGCTTCACACTTCCCCAGCACATGTTCCGAAGCGTTCTGCCTCTGTAAAGCAAAGGTATTGAAATTTGTATAATGGCACCACTACTTAATAGTTGAGGGGGCGGGGTGGGAAAGGGCAAAACCGTTTTTAAAGTGTGAGGAAACCTAATGAGTTTTCACACTTTGATGGGATCAAAAATGGCTCTTGGATAAGACCGGCCTCAATTGTGCAGGAAAACCAGAGAATGGGAAGCCCGTGGGAAAAAACTGTGATGCTCTTTGCTCGGTGCTTTTTGCCCAGTTTTTTTGTTTGGGTTTTATTATGTGTGATCTTAGGAGCGAGCTCCTGATTCGCAGCTCACGGGAAGCTGTTGCTTAGGTCAGTGTTAAATTGCTTCCATTCTTCCATTTTTAATTGTCGGAAGCCACCTCAGTAGCAATCTTAACTAAAAATGTGGAACAAGACAGTTCTGAATAAAGGAATAGATGGGCAGAGAAAGAGGCAAATGACCTGAATTCTATAGCAAACTGCTCATGCTCATAGGGCTGCCAGGTCCCTCTTCTCCACTGGCAGGAGGTTTTTGGGGCAGAGCCTGAGGAAGGTGGGGTTTGGGGAGGGGAGGGACTTCAATGCCATAGAGACCAATGGCCAAAGCAGCCATTTTCTCCAGGTGAACTGATCTCTGTTGGTTGGAGATCAGTTGTAATAGCAGATCTCCTGCTAGTACCTGAAGGTTGACAACCCTACGTGCTCCAGAATTTAGTTTAGACATTCTATGGCCTTTTATGCAGGGACGTTTCCCCATGGTCACCCCTGCTGACTGCTTCGGGGCTTCCTTTTGATTATACATGCCTTTCCCAACCGTCAGAAGTCGCCTCGCTTTCCCGTGCGTTTCCACGTGTTTTGCCCATGTTTTCCAGATGCTGTTTCAGCCAGAATCTGGAAAATGCAGGCAAAACACGTGGAAAGAGAGGCAACCTCTGACAGTCGGGGAAGGCATGCATAATCAAAAGGAAACCCCGAAGCAGATGGCGGGGTGACCGCGGGGAAATGTCCCTGCATAAAAGGCCTATTTGTTAAATCTGAATTCAGAAAGAGCAGAATTCAGGGTAGCATGAACCTTCTTAACTACAAATGCGGGGAAATCGGCTCATCCCTAAGTCAGACACCTCTTTTCGTCCCTGCTGTTCACCCTAGCACTGTTCTTGGTTTATCATGACTCTTCTCAGAAATGAATCAGGTTGTCAGCACTGCCTCAGCAAATGCTGGGCAATTTGAGGGGTGGTACCTGCGAAGAGTGGAGTTTGGGGACGATGTGACATCACTTCCGGGCAACGTTATAGAAATTTCCCCTAACCTCAGTGGTAAAGATCATAGATCGAGGAAGTTTCGTGACACCGTCTGTGCAAAGTGCTGTCAAGTTGCAGCTGACTTATGGCAACCAAGTAGGGTTTTCAAGGTAAGAGACTAACAGGTGGTTTGCCATTGCCTGCCTCTGCACAGCGACCCTAGAATTCCTCGGTGGTCTCTCATGTAAATACTAACCAGGGCCAACCCTCCTTAGGTTCTGAGATCCGACAAGATTAGGCTAGCCTGGGCCATCCAGGTCAGGGCAGAGGGGGGATTGGGGCTGAGGACCAGAGTTTGTCTGCTGCAGGTAACTGCCTAGCCTAGAAATGAAGAAACGTTGTCCTTCAGAAAAATGTTAATACGTGTTATAACAGCATAGGATTTATGTATGTATAATGCGCTGGAGAAGCCTCCCTTCCAGGTAGTTCATTTCAGGCATCATCTTTCTTATTAAAACGTTGTAAATAGTAATTATTGCCACAGTGATTTCTCAGAGGCTTTTTCTCTTTTTACTAAACACAGATACACAAAACCACATAAGCAAATGACTTCAAAGCTGAGAGGGGATGTCATTTTTGTGCGAGTGATTGGAGAGAAGATGCAATCTTTGGAGGGAAAGAAAATGTAGCCACTCTGGTTTGCCAACTCAGTTAATCACTTTGCAAGTTGGGCAATTCCCTCCTCCCCCTTTGTTAAATATGTTAATTCAGAAGAAAGGCTTTTTCTTTCCTAAGGAACTGCTTTGTGCTGCATTTGCATTCATAAAAACAAATAGGGGTAAGAAAAGTTAAATCTTATTCATTTTATTAGCTTGACGCTAAACTAAAAGATTCTGAGAAGGAAAAAGGAAAACAACAGTAGAAGTGGGAGAGGGGGCCCCAATTTTCCCCCGGCTTAGGCGTTTCTATTAGGTATTGCTAAAATTATATTTTCAGGATTCCACATCTCACGCAATTGTTATTGCAACCATTTTTAATAAATAAGAGCCTAAGGGGGGAAATTGTCAATTTATAGAAGTGTCAGGGTTGCCAACCTCCAGGTACTAGCTGGAGATCTCCCACTATTACAACTGATCTCCAGCCGATAAGAGATCAGTTCACCTGGAGAAAACGGCTGCTTTGGCAATTGAACTCTATGGCATTGAAGTCTCTCCCCTCCCCAAACTCCACCCTCTAGAGGCTCCACCCCAAAAACCTCCTGCCGGTGGTGAAGAGGGACCTGGCAACCCTAGACCTGGGGATCCCCCGGAATGACAGCTCATCTCCAGACTACAGAGATCAGCTCCCCTGGAGAAAATGGAATGCTTTGGAGGGTGCTTCTGACAAGCTTCTGAGGATGGCCCACCCTGGCATTTGCTGGTAGCATAAGAAATCACCAAACTGAGCCACTGTTCCCACTCAGGGATGGGAATTTTCTCTGTGCCCTTCCACTACTGTACCATGGATTTACTGCCTCGTCCTGAGCTTAGGGTTGCCAGCTTGCTGGAACCGGTGGGCAATTGCCTGCCAATCCAGCAGGCTGCTTGGAATGGAAGCCGCACGCGCGTAGCTGTGTGCAACGTGTTTATGTCACTGCCTGGTTGACTTCCAGAAGCACCACATCGCGACAGGACACTTTACCACTCAAACCCATCATGTGCGGCCACCCCCCCCCCCCAAAAAAAGAAAAAACCCTCCCGACGGTGGAGAGGGAGGACCTGGCAACCCTACCTGAGCTCCACTTTTTCTGAATTTCCATTTAGGAGGTATCACATGAACGCATGAACACATGAAGCTGCCTTATACTGAATCAGACCCTTGGTCCATCAAAGTCAGTATTGTCCATCAAAGTCAGTATTTCTCCAATTGTACGAAAGGGGAACATCAATCTCTGTGCAGGTGCCAATCTAAGGCAACGTCTCCTTTTGCAACTGTGCTTAGTACAACAGTTGGCATACTCAATGCAGGACAGAAATCCTGCCACATGCCCCCTTCTTTTCCTAAAACCTATTACCACGCTAGACAAACAAATAAGGGTTATGACACAAAGAAAGCCATGGGCACCACAGGCCTCTAGTCTGATCAGCTCTCCACTCCCCACCCCTTCACACTAAGAGAAAAGCTTCCCTGTTCACTCTACAGCAGCAAGATTCCACTGTGTGCCAGAGACCTGGGTGAATCCTCCTCGCTAACTAACTCCTTACTTATATGAAATGCTGCATCTTGCTGAGTTAGGGTTGCCAACCTCCAGGTAGTAGCTGCAGATCTCCTGCTATTACAACTAATCTCCAGCTGATAGAGATCAGTTCTCCTGGAGAAAATGGCCGCTTTGGCAATTGGATTCTATGGCATTGAAGTCCTTTCCCTCCCCAAACCCCACCCTCCTTAGGCTCCACTCCAAAAAACTCCTGCAGGTGGTGAAGAGGAACCTGGCAACCCTACTCTGAGTTCAAAAGGGGAGGGTGAAATCTCCTGAGTGAGAGATTTCACCATGTGTTTAAACATGCAAAAGCCTAGGATTATTCTATTGTATTGGTTTTTATATGCCAACTTTCTCTACCTTTTTTAAGGAGAATCACACCGGTTTACAATCTCCGTCCCTTCGTCTCCCCAGAACAGACACCTTGTGAGGTAGGTGGGGCTGAGAGAGTTCATAGAACTGTGACTAGCCCAAGGTCAACCAGCTGGTTTCATGTGCAGGAGTGGGGAAAACATCCCGGTTCACTAGATTGGAGTCTGCCGCTCATTTGAAAGAGTGGGGAATCAAACCCGGTTCTCCAGATTAGAGTCCACTGCTCTTAACTACTACGCCACAAGAGCAATGGCAAACCACCTCTGCTTCTCACTTACCTTGAAAGCCCCTTGCTGAAGTCACCATAAGTTGGCTGTGACTTGATGGCACTTTACACACACACATATTTTACACACACATACATGCACATGGACAGGATAGGGCAGATAAAATTGCTTTCACCTAGAGCAAGCAGACAAGTAGTAATTTTAGTACTTCCACTTATACACATAGTCCAAGGAGATAAGGTGGGATAAAAATGTTTTAGGTTCCTTTCATATGGGGTCTTTAAACCATTTCTTTAAATATTCCACATAACTTAAAGATAAAATGCAACAACAACAACACTGGAACCAAACAGGTTTTGGAAAACCTAGATTAAAGCTTCAATAAATGCAGGAGGACAGCGTTTAATTCTTAAGGTGTGTGAACCTTTAAAAAAAAAAAAAAGCCCTTTGCCTTCAGAAGCCAAGGAGGGTTAAAGAGCTCTATGACAGGGACCTTAAATAAATAGACGGTTGTGCATGTGGAAGAAATGGTTTTTAGACCCTGATTTTCTCTGCCTTTAAGGAATCTCAGGTTTTCAATCTCCTTTCCTTCCTCTCCCCACTACAGACACCGTGTGAGGTAGGTGGGGCTGAGAGAGTTCGGACAGAACTATGACTGGCCTGAAATCACCCAGCAGGCTTCATGTGGAGGAGTGGGGAAACTAACCTGGTTTACCAGATTAGTGTCCACCGCTCTTGTGGAGGAGTGGGGGATCAAACCTGGGTCTCCGGATTAGAGTCCGCCGCTCTTAACCACTACAGCACACTATATCCAGCAGGGTATAATGTCATAGACCCTCCCCTCCCAGCAGCCATTTTTTTCCAGTGGAACTGAACTCTAATCTGGTGTTCAGTTTTAATTCCAGGAGTTTTCCAGGCCCCATCTGGAGGTTAGGAACCCTATTAGGGTTGCCAACCACCAGGTACTAGCTGGAGATCTCCTGCTATTACAACTGATCTCCAGCCGATAGAGATCAGTTCACCTGGAGAAAATGGCCGCTTTTGCAATTGGACTCTATGGCATTGAAGTCCCTCCCCTCTCCAAACCCTGTCCTCCTCAGGCTACACCCCAAAAACCCTTCCACCAGTGGCAAAGAGGGACCTGGCAACCCTAAACCTTATGCTGTTGTGACTTGACAGCTTGAAGCCACTTAGTTTTCTCGCAACGACCAGGGTACTGGAGTAGATGGCCTACAAGACCCCTTCTATCAAAGCTTTCAGGTCCCCATTGCTGACCCTGGGTTTTAAACCACAACCACACACTCCCGCTTGGAAGCCCAGCATTTTAAATGTTGAGCAAACAACTCCCCGAGCAGTATTTTTCATAACTCCTCACAAGGATGCCTCTGAAGGCAAATGATCGTGTGTGTACCAGAAACTGTCAATAAGCCGTAAATCAATCTGGCAGCTTCCTAAATGCATGATATTGTGAAGCAGTTTTGCATCTATTACTGGAACAACTGAAGGAAACACATCCCCTCCTGATCAGAATGCCAGAAAGAGAGAACTTGCGCCCCCACCTTCGCCCCAGAAGGACTGCCAACCACTTCTTGGTGGCAGCCTAGTGTTAAAACTATTATAGATGAATTCGTCTCATGAACATCTAGAGGGGTGGGGGAAAACTAAGCAAAAATCCTTTTCAAAAGCTGCACTTTTTTCTTTTTAAAAAAGGGTATCAGCATTAGTAAGGGCTTGTGCCCACTGGGATTTTGCAAAGTGGTTTCCACAGCAATCTGTGCATTGGCAAATGCCACAGTTTTTCAATGTGCCGGAAGTCGGCTGCATCTTTGTATGTGCGGAAAAAGCAGGTTAAAACTCATTAGGGCCCACCTCAGGAATTGGATGGACTTCCCAACCTGCTTTACTGTCTCGAAGTGGGAAAAAATAACAGTTAGAAATTGCTTTTCATATATTTTTAATGTCCTGATTTTTCTTCTTTCCAGTCAGACAGCTGTACTGCACTTATGCCAAACACATTCTCTTCGTTGTCCTCATCCTATTTTAGAAGAAGGAATTTGGGCTTGGGTTATAATGATGGTCATTAAAGCTTTGTTCTTAAAGGCTCCAGCACAGTGAGGAGAGAGAAGGCAGCTATATTATTTCATTCTGCCTTTCCAACCCAATTTGGGATCCCTCCAAAACAACTAACAACCATATAATCCATATAAAAGTGCATTAACGTGATAATAAAATATGACTCTAAAAGCTAATACCAAAATACTCATATCAGAACAGAACTCAAAAATTTGATTTTCAAACACCTAATAAACAAAAAGCCCCCAAGGCCTCATGGGGGGAAAAACTTGATCTTTTTATTTGTTTATATCACCATATCATGTGCTCAACACATGACAGTAATCCAGGTCTACTGCATAGACGTAATGAAGCCATGTTTTCTGCCACATTAGGCAACCTCCCACTGCAGCACTCCTGGCTGTAGCTGTAGCAGTAATGGGGAGGAAAGGGCATCAACATGTTGAGTGACACCCTAGGAATTCTCCCAGTCTCTATGGTATGGCATATGGTATGGATTTCTACTGCATCACTCGACATAGTGACGTCCCTTCAGGGTCTTCACCTGTTGCTGCCTTGCTCCCCTCCCCATGCCCTGCCACCCAAGGACCCCAGGATATCCAGCTGCGTGGCTGTCAAACCTATACTTAGGGCTTGCAAAGGTCTTGAGAAAGATCATTCTAGAAATGAGATACAGGAGTGAAAGCAACCCAGTATAGGCTGATACAGAATACCGATAAGAAAATGGCTGAACTAGATCTCCCATTTGTCGAAGGCTTTCACAGTCAGAGTTCATTGGTTCTTGTAGGTTATCCGGGCTGTGTAACCGTAAAATACCAAGACCACGGTTACACAGCCCAGATAACCTAAAAGAACCAATAGATCTCCCCTCTTCTGTTCAAGCCACCAGAGAGACATATGGGGAATAAATTTTTAAGTCACTATTGTCCCTGAGAAGATGCCACCAAAGGCCGTGGTCCTTGTAGATGCCAACTTCAAATCAGCCTTGCAAAGCATCTAGGGTTCCCAGTGGGAAGGTTGGGGATGGCACAGTATCATGGGAGAAAGATGGTTTTTAAAAAAATGCAGCCTCGTGTATTTACCAGAAGTCCTTACTAGGGGTGACAAAGGGTAGCTGTAGGAATCACCAGCAACTCTACGGTAAAACCATACTGTTTCTGGCAGTTCCTAAGAGCAATTCCCCATGTCACTTCTGGAAAGTACTTCTGGCAAGAACACAAGGCTACATTAAAAAAAAAAATTCCCAGCAGACAATGGGATCTCCCGCAACAAAAGGGGACTTGGCAGCTCTAGACACATCCTGAACAAGGGTCCAGCTATGTACCATTTTAGCGGATGGTGGAAAACAGAACTGCTGCCATTTGAAATGTGCCAACCTCCCTCACCCCAAACCAGCCAGTGCATACATACAGGTAGTCTGGGATATTTACCTGTCATGAGTCCCATCTTGATCCCTACAATTTTCCTGTTTTTAATTAAGCTCCAAGACCAGAGTCTTGAATTAATTAATTAATTAAGTCTTCAAGCAGAGTCTGCCGCTCTTAACCACTACACCACACTAAGCCATGGCAGCCTGCCAGGGGCCTACTCTGTGAGAAGATTATCTGGTAGGACCCCATGGCAGGCTGCCATGGCTCAGGATTTTTGAGGAACAGGAAGCCACGAAGTAGCCGCGTGGCATTAGCCAGCTGTGTTCTGCAGACATCATCATCTCGTACACATAGCACTTTCCAAAAACTCTAACCCAGGGGGCTTGCATAAATAACCATGTGGGGAAAAGTCATCTTTCAAGAACCAACCTTATTAAGAGACACCTTGCTGGTTTGCTTCACCTTCCCAGATGATCCTTGTCTCTCCACTAAGGTTTATTGTATGTAGGGTTGCCAGGTCCCTCTTCACCACCAGCAGGAGGGTTTTGGGGTGGAGCCTGAGGAGGGTGCGGTTTGTGGAGGGGAGGGACTTCAATGCCATAGAGTCCAGTTGCCAAAATGGCCAAAGTGGCCATTTTCTCCAGGTGAAAGGATCTCTATCGGCTGGAGATCAGTTGTAACAGCAGGAGATCTCCAGCTATTACCTGGAAGTTGGCAACCCTGCCTCCAGGTCAACTGATCTCTATCAGCTGGAGATCAATTGTAATAGTGCGATGATCTATTCAAGCGCAAACCACGCTTGGATGGTGCTTCTCAAATTTGTGCATCTCTGGAATACTCTCACCTTACTACGGACATTCAGAAAATTATCCGTAAACATTGGCATGTCCTGCATTCCATACCAGGCTGCCAGAAATTCCCTATTTTTGGGCTTAGAAGAACTCATTCTTTGCGCAATTCTCTAGTTCACACTGATGATTTACCAGGTAAATCCAGCGTTAAAGCAGTAGGCCACTTTAAATGTGGCGCATGCGCATTTTGCACTTTCAGTCTTCCCGTGAAAGAGATTAGCTCGGCAGCTTTCAATTTCGAATATCAATTAAAAATTTTCAGTAATTGTTCTACATCCAATGTCGTGTACGCAGTCACGTGACCTTGTTGTTTACTTTACATTGGGTTGACCACGAGACCATTAAAAGTGAGAATAGGTGAACATAGGACACGCATACGTGGGAAAGTGTCGGATGCCCCACTCACTGGGCATTATCTCGAGAAAGGGCATTCCGAGAATGATATCAAATTTTTCGTACTTTGGAAATATTCCCTACATTCTTATCATTCAGAAGATGTCAATGTTATTCTTCATAGACAGGAAATGAGACTCATTTTCCTGTTCAAAACGTTGGCCCCTATGGGCCTCAATAATGAATTCAACTTGAGTTGCTTTCTGTAGGTTTAAATCATTACAATTCCAGACAGCTGTGCTTGCAGGCTTTAGCATTTATTCAGCTAGATAGCAATCACTTTAACCTCGCGATAGGATCTAGAGCCCTTCTGGCCGTCTTTAGGTAAGGAAGCCGATTTTTTAACAAAGAAAAATTGTATGATTACAGCATGTTGTATGTATAATAGTATGGAGGATTCATTTCCTTATTATTTATAGAGGCTGATGTGCCCTAAACATTGACTGAAGAAGCTTGGTTCACTTGCGAAACGACAGCTACTCCAGAAGAGTCGTCTCTATACTTCGGCTTGTTTGCTGATCGGATGACAGCACCACCGTTTACCAGCAGACCTGCTTTTTGGGTGATGTAACCCACCGTTCTTTCTTTTTTGGTCCATTGAACATTTCAGACTGCTCCTTACTTTGGACTCTAAATTTCTGTTGGACTCAATGCTGGAGTATGAACCCACTGGGGTTGCTACTCGGACTTTAAACCCTCGCGGTTCATATATAGATTGGGTGTTGTAACCTTCCTTTGCTTGTGTTTTGATGTTTTGTTGAACAGGAGTAAACATTGTTTTTCAGTGGTGTAAGTTGAGCAACAGTGTTTATTCTGTCTTTTCTAAAATTGAGCCCATTGCTGCTTGTTGTTAGTCTCAGTACCTGGAGGTTGGCAAGCCTAATTGTATGGATTATAAAGTGTAACATGGAAGGGGGGGAGCAGCATCCCGTTTGGTTGCAGGGGCTTTCCAATTTGGCTCCCTCCCAGCTATTCTGACTCAATGATAGATGCAGGGGAAGGTCAAAGGAGCTAGCCAAGGCCACACCCACCTCCAGCTTTTTCTGCCATGCTAACAACCAGCCTGCTTTGACATGAACGCTGATCCTGTCCACTGATCCTTTTCGGGGTATGAATGGACTTGCAGCCAAGGTATCCAAGGCCGAAGAGGCAGATTTGTCGCTTGAAATTTCGGCGCACTCCGCCTTCTCTGCTGCTTTCCTCCAAGAGCTTGTCTCAGCCCTGTGTCTGCATAAGAAACGAGGCCTGCATGTTTCAGATAAGTTACTCCGGCACCAGCTGAAGTCCCCTGGTGTTCCTGTGACTCTCGAAAAGGAGGACAGCAGAACCGTGCCGCCCGAGCTGTGTAAACAGCTTACCGTCAAATGGAAGCAGAGAGAGCAAAAAGGGAAATGTGGCCGCTTCCGAGGGATGTCGGATTGCCGTGTGGAACTGAAGAAACTCATCTCGATTATGAATCATGCATCACCGCAGGACCTCGTTCCCATGCACAACAACATCCCTTGTTCCTCACAGTGCATAATTCAGTGGGAAAGCCAAGATAATATTCTTATCTATGTTAAAAAAAATCACAAAAGGGTTTGGAGCAGATTTCCTCAACCTGGAGGAGAGGAAAAGTCGCAAACTGAGAAACATCTGTGGTTAGTGAAAGATTTGCAAAATATTAATCATGCCTACAGGATAGGTTTGCCAACCTCCAGGTAGTAGCTGGAGATCTCCCGTTATTTCAACTGATCTCCAGACAAAAGAGATCACTTGGAGAAAATGACTGCCTTGGAATGTGTACTCTATAGCATTAGACCATACTGAGGACTCCCCTCCCCAAACCCCGCCCTCCTCAGGCTCCGTCCCCCAAAATCTCCAGGCATTTCCCAATCCAGAGCTGGCAACCCTACTACAGGACCCTCTGAAGAAGTTAACTGCTGGAGGTTCCTACGTGTTACCTTCTCTACCAGAGGTGACTCTTTCATAAATGAAAGTGTAGCCAGCTACATCAACAGCAAACAAGGCAAGAAACTGTTTAGGTATCCCCTGGGCATGTTACAAAAGAGCACTTTAAAAGCTGTGCCAAGACACTGGACACTTTCACACATGCTGAATGATGCACCTTCCATGCACTTTACAACTAGGTTTTACTGTGTGAAATGGCAAAATCCACTTGCAAACAATTGCTAAAGTGCATTGAAATGGATTGAAAGTGCATTATTCAGCATGGGTGAAAGTGCCCAGTGTGGGCAGATCTTAACTGTAGCCCTTTGTGAAGGGTGCGCAAAGGTCCTCCCCCTTTCTGTCAATGTCCAATCCCCTTCATTCCTGTTTGGTGGATGTGCAGGGTAGCTAATAGCCATCCAGGACTCAGGGAATGCTGGAGAAGTCAGATGGGAGAGGGGCTTGGGGGGGGGGGAATGTGGTAAAACTGTCAGTTTGAATCAGATAAGGTTTGAGCTTCCAGAGCGAAAGAGTGGATGGATCCTTTCTCAGAAGACTGCATGGTCTGGCTTTCAGGAAAGCAGGCTAATTTTGGCAAGTACCCGAGGAGATTGTAAATGTCTCGGAGCCTAGTTTCAGGAGAAAGCTGGTGAAAGAACTGGAATTTCCAGAAAGAGCTCAAACTTACACACTTACTCCGGATTTCCGGAGACTGTAGAAAGGCCAAAGAGGCACTTCAAGGACACCGTGGCTGATAACTGCTCTCTTCGCCCAAGAACGGCCAACTGAAGCATCATAACTGAATGAGCTCAGCAAATGCTGTTACACTTGTCAGTCGTTTCTGCCTCTTTGCCTGACAGCATTATTTGCCTGTCCAAGAAAGTCAGCAAAAGTTCCCGTTTCTTCTGTGACCCGTTTTTGAGCCGGCAGGCACCTTTGGAATCCTGACATACTGTGCTGGAAGACACCACCAAATGACTGCTGCAGGAGGTGAAGCCAGACACAAAATGGCTAGTGAAGATCCTTGTGCTGTGGTGGCAGCTGCTGCCAAAGCAACATCTTTAAAAATCTAGAAGAAGAAGAGTTGGTTTTTACATGCTGACTTTCTCTATCACTTAAGGGAGAATCAAACCAGCTTACAATCACCTTCCCCTTCCCACAATAGACACACTGTGAGGTAGGTGAGGCTGAGAGAGTGTGACTAGCCCAAGGTCATGCAGCTGGCTTCATGTGTAGGAGTGGGGAAACGAATCCAGTTCACCAGATTAGCCTCTGCCGCTCACGTGGAGGAGTGGGGAATCAAACCCGGTTCTCTAGATCAAACTCCACCACTCCAAACCACCGCTCTTAACCACTACACCACACTGGCTCTCACAGCCAATTAAATATCCAATGGCCAATCTTAAGCCTTGCTGGGCAGAAGCCCCACCTGGCCTTGCCCACATTCTAAAAATACTTAGCAGGCACCAGGAAAGGTACTGGTGGGCACCATGATGCCCATGGGCACCATGCTGGAGACCCCTGCCCTAATGTCTCATCTGAGATACCTGCATTTAGAAGATATTTCAGGTCAGTCTGTCAGGTGAAGGATTGGGTAGACACATATTGGCCAATCTTCATATCATGCTTATTCTTTATTCTTAAAACAACCCTCTGAAAGTTTTCTAAAACTAATTCCCAGAACTGTATCATATGCAATTTTCTGCTGTTCTGAGATTTTTCTCAGTTTACTTCCATCTTGCCCCTGCTCATTTATTTATTTAGATCATTTCAATCCTGCCTTTCTCTGAAACTAGACTTAAGGCACGTTACAATAATAATAAAAACAAAATACCATTAAAATCCATTAAAAAACTAACATATGTAACTGAAAAATAAGCGGCAGTGTCAAAAAGTCCTCATTTATGCATGGGAGTTTTACCTGAGGTTTGTTGCTCGCTGGACCCACACTTTCTAGTTGGGAGTCTATGCATTAGCAGTCTCCAAGCTCAAATCAGGAAGTATTTGAATCCCCACCCCTTGAAATGCTGGTTTTTAATTGGCTGTAGTGAGAGAAAAATCCCCCACCCCCAAAACCCAATTACCGCATAAAAAAGCATGTTAAGAGCATTTTAAGAACAAAAACAGAGCTATTTGAAAGGAAGGAGTGGGAGAAACCCAAGCCTTGTTTTTACAAGCCTTCTGCTCAGAAAGAAGAGGAAGCAGGAAGCATTTGAATCCCCGCCCCTTCACATGCTGCTTTGTAATTGGCTGTCTGCTTGCTGTGAGAGAAGCCAAGCTTCGGTGTCCCACTCTTTGCCTTATGCGTGGGGATTTCAAGCCAGCTGAGCTCAGGGGAGAGGGGAGAATTGGGTTAACAGAGGAATGGTAAGGTCCACGATTTGTGAGGGCTGGCAGTGAGGTCATCTCTAATGGAGGGAAAACTCATGCATAACTCCAAGGAACAACCAAGACAGATCGGGGGGGGGGGGGCGAACATGAGTGAAAGTACCCATGCATAAACGACCCAAGAGTCCCTTTTCTGGGAGCAGGAGAAATGGTCACAGGCAGAGGAAAATGGCAAACATCCATCCCTGTGAATCCAGCCCTTGGATCGCAGGTCAGAGCACAATTAAGCCTTTTTCCAGAACAATCACATGAACACATGAAGCTGCCTTATACTGCATCAGGCCCTTGGTCCATCAAAGTTAGTATTGTCTACTCAGACTGGCAGTGGCTCTCCAGAGTCTCAGGCAGAGGTCTTTCACATCACCTACTTGCCTAGTCCAGGGGTCTGCAAACTGCGGCTCCTGAGCCGCATACGGCTCTTTGCCCCGTTGAGTGCGGCTCTCCGAACTTGGTTCAGAGACCCTGCTCTTGCCCCCGCTCGCGCCGGCAGCCGGGCTGCAGAGCCGGCGTGCCTGAGAGAGAGAGAGAGAGCAAGCGCGAGAGAGCAGGCGAGCGGGCGCGCTGTCTCTCCCCCCCCCCGCCGTGGAGAATGGCCAGGTCCCCCTTTCCCTTTCCCTCAATGGTTGGGAGGCTAAAGCCTCCCCTCTTCTCTAGCCGCACAATTGCTGGGCGGGCGGCTCGACGGTTCCTGCCCCCCCGCCCGCCTATCAGCTGTTGGGCGGGGTGGACTTCCTTTGGTAGACCTGGCCTCCGGCTGAGTCCCATTGGGAGGCCATGTCTACCCACTGGCTTTCTTGGCGGTAGACCTGGACTCCGAGGAGGGGGGAAAAGTCCCCCTTCAGAGGCCAGGTCCACCAATTGGCTTCTATGGGCCTCCGGAGGCCAGGTCTACTGCCAAGAAAGCCAATGAGTAGACCTGGCCTCCCAATGGGACTCAGCCAGAGGCCAGGTCTACCAATAGGCTTTTATGGTGGTAGACCAGGCCTCCAGACGAGGACCAGACGGGGAGGGGGAAATGGCAGGGACTTACAATTTAATTTTTATCAATAAATAAGATCACTATTAAGTGTGATATCAAGTTTTATTCAGTGTACCTATAGTTTAATTAAGACTTAAAACTTTAATTAAAGTTTATTAAGTTAATTATTAGTGTACCTACCTATATAGTTTAAGTTTAAGAAATTTGGCTCTCAAAAGAAATCTCAATCATTGTACTGTTGATATTTGGCTCTTTTGACTAATGAGTTTGCGACCCCTGGTGCAGTCCCTTGAACTGGAGATGCCAGGGATAGAACCTGGGACCATCTGCATACCAAGCAGATGCTCTACCACTGAGCCACAGCCCCTCTTTAAGCAGAGTTCTAAATTAACTGAAACCAATGGGTTTTAAAGGCTGTATCAGTGCTTAGAATTGCCCTGCACCTTTCTTGACTTCCTTCCTTTTGTGTTCACTGTTTCTTGCTGGTAAATAACCTGCTCCTTGCAAACCAATGATGAGCTTTGCATACAGGGAAAGGATCTGAAACGTTGTTTCGTAGTATTTATTTACAAAGAAAACAGCTTTGGTTCTTTCTTGTAACTGTGAATTATACATACAAATTGATTTTTAAAAGCAACACAATGAGCATGCTTTGAGTATGTTTGATGGCAGAAAAGGAAGCCGTCGTTTGTAAAGCAAAGCCAATTTATTAATAAAACATTTCCTATTTTTCTCTTTCCAGAGTCTAATACTTTTATCTTGTTTAGTGGGGAGGGGGGGAGAGACACATTTCTATCTAACTCAAATGCAAAATTATACTTCTTGTTGCTTTCATCAGCTTCAATCCAGAGACATATTTGTAATATTTAGTTTACTTTGTATTAAAAACAACAACAACCTGAACATGTAAAAGTTTTGCCCGTGTCTTCAGAGGACTCGAGATGAGGTCTAAATAATTGAGAGAACCTTGTTAAATATTTAGAAAATATGTCTTGCCATTTTGATACTCTGATGCACTACCCTATTAAAATTTATAGTTAGAAATATCTCTCCAGCTTGAAAAGGTGAAGAATACTCCCCCCCCTCCCCGAATAAAAGGTCTGAGAAGTTCTATTATGGCTGAAATAGTGCAGAAGTGTCAATAATTAAAATAGGAAAAATATAGAGATGGCCACAGATGGACCAAATAAACTTATGGAGAAACTGTAGGTATGGAACATGGGGCAATCAGGTGTGGGGGGAACCTGTACTACCCCTCCCACTGCCACTGCCACTGCCCTTCCTTGCTTCACTGGCCACTTGAATGTTTAAAGTATTTTACTTCTCTACAATCCAGTCTTCTTTTACCTGCCAGGGAGGGAGGATTAAACAGAATATTTGTTAGAAATTGAGGCCATGGAATCGTGATTGTGGTTAGGAAGAGTCAGGTCAAAGCACCCAATAAAATAGAGTCCAAGACTTTTTCTTAATCAAACAAAAATCCTTTACTTTCCTAAACAGGGTAGGTTACATGGGAGGAAAACAAATAACATTTCTTTCTATCGAGTTCCCTATAAAACTTGCTAGAGATTCTAGCAGGTACTATGGCTTAAATCCCTTTGTCTGTGTCCCAGCTCAAGAGAGCTGAAACAAGCATCTTGCATCTGTGAGATTCAAAAAGCAACTGACCATCCTGCCCTAAACTTTTACAACGTTAACAAAGAATCAGGGCAATAAAACAATTCTGACTCCGTGCCTTTCTGCAGGTTTGCAATGGCGATTTCCTAGCCAATAGACTACTGACATCTTTTATTTCATCATCATCTTGAGACTATCTCAACTGTTGATGTGAACAAGTTAACCCTTTAACTGCCCTGACAGAAATGGAACTCGCATTGAATCCCCAACAATATCCAATCTCCAGGTGGGGCATGGAGACCCCACTGAGGTCCCTCCCCAATCCCTGCCCTCCCCAGGCTCCCCCTCCCCACAATTTCCAGGAAATCTCATGAAATTTTCAGAGCGGGCAACCGTCAGGCAGAGCCGGGAAAGAAGGGTTTGGGGAGGGGAGGGACCGTAACAAGGCATAATGCCATAAAGTTTACCAGCAAAAGCAGCCGTTTTCTCCAGGGGAACTGATCTCTATTGTCTGGAGATCAGTTATAATTCTGGGAGATCGCTAGGCTCCACCTGGGGGTTGGCTACCTTACATACAGGCCCACCCATCACAAAGGACCATAGTTAAGACCTGCCCATACTGGACACTTTCACACATTTCCTCCTAATTGGCTGGAAGACACACAAAAAAAAAAATGTTCCAGCAAGAAATATGTTTCATCTAGGAGGACTCTTAAGATTAGACTGCACAGAATTGTGCCGAGAGGTTAGGGTTGTCAATTCCGGGTTGGAAAATATCTGGAGATTTTGGAGGTGGAACCTGGGGACAGTATAGGGTTGCCAGCTCCAGGTTGGGAAACCCCTGGAGATTCGGGAGTGGAGCCTGGGGAGGAAAGGGACCTCAGTGGGATACAATGCCATAGAGTCCAAAGCATTCCATTTTCTCCCGGGGAGCTGATCTCTGTAGACTGGAAATGAGCTGTCATTCCGGGGGATCCCCATGTCTAGGGTTGCCAGGTCCCTCTTTGACACTGGTGGGAGGTTTTTGGGGTGGAGCCTGAGGAGGGCGGGGTTTGGGGAGGGGAGGGACTTCAATGCCATAGAGTCCAATTGCCAAAGCAGCCATTTTCTCCGGGGGAACTGATCTCTGTCAACTGAAGATCAGTTGTAATAGCAGGAGATCTCCAGCTAGTACCTGGAGGTTGGCAACCCTACCCAGGTCCCACCTGGAGGCTGGCATCATTAGGACAGTGGAGTTTGGGGAGTGACCTCAGAAGGTTATAATGCCATAGAGTTCACTGTCCCAAGCACCCATTTTCTCCAGGGGAACTTATCACTGCATTCTGTCATCCCATACAGCAGCTAAGGTTTGGTTGAATGCTGCCCAGAACCAAGGTAGCCCCTTCCCCTTAGGCACTCTCCCTTCAACAATAGGCACTCACCAAGTTTTCTCGCCCATCTCAATGACAAATCTAAATCTTTAATGACACCTGTTTTGTGATTTGCCCCACTGTCTGTTTTTGTTCTCATTTAATTACTTGTATGGTTCAGACCTCTCATCTTGGTCACCTTTGCCATAAGACAATCAGCTTTTAAAAGTCTGATCTTTGAGGCTGCGTGGCTTTTGGTTCTCATTGGAGTAAAGACAATTGAAGTCTTATGGCGTTTTTTGTAATAGTTACTGTATTTGCAAATATGCCAGTAGAATACGGCTCACAATAATCTCAGCCAGCCCCCTTTCTCTATTCCAAACTAAACCTGCTAGTGATGGGTCACTTTCTCCAAGCTGTCGGGGGATTATCTCTCAACACACCTTGAGGAAACATCAGCAAACCCATTCATCAAGGGAGGAAAAGAATGGCCAGCCAACAACTGCACGATTAGAAGGAAAGCTACCTTTAACTCCCTAACTCAAGTCTGTTTTATTATCACAAATGTAGAAGACCTGCCCAAGTCTGGGAGATCTTTTCCAGTGGGTGGGGGGGGACTGGTGTACCCTCCCACAAGCCTCAGACTGAAAGGGAAGGAGGTTCCCTTCACCCTGGTTCTTCACCTCTCTCCTGACCCTGGTCCTTTCAACCTCAGCAGAAAAAAAATCCAACGTGTCCCCCCATCCTATTTCCCTTTGCCTTAGGAAGGGCCTGGCTCATTCTCTGGGGCCAGGCCCTTTGGAAGCTCCAACCCTCTACAAACTCCCATGGGTAGGGTTGCCAGATGCCTGTTAATGGTGGACAATTGCCTGCCAATTAACAGGTCTGCCCGCTGCCCCTCAGCTGGCCGGTGGGAGAAAGCAGGCCAACTAAAGGGGGGAATGATTGGCAGCGGTGTGCAGCACAATAAGAGACATTATTGCGCACACACACATCTCTTTTTTCCCCGCCCCTGGCTCAATGGCGCACCCAACTGCTCATCAGGCAGTGGGCAGTTGAAGGGCCGTTCCCTATCAAACAACAGATAAAGAGGTGTGGTGTAGTGGTTAAGAATGGTGGTTTGGAGCGATGGACTCTAATCTGGAGAACCAGGTTTGATTCCTCACAGAGTGACTCCTGTTTAAACCCACTGAAATGAAGGGCCTTAGTCTGGGATAACTATACAAGATTGCTCTCTTAATGACTTATTAACTGATGATACAATTTTGGTAGAGAGCTAGCATGGTGTAGTGGTTAAGAGCAGTTGGCTCAGGCTAGCCTGTTATTATCAGATCTCAGCTGATAAGCAGGGTTAGTTGTCCCTGGTTAGTATTTGGATGGGAGACCACCAAGGGACTTCAGGGTTGCTGGCCAGAGGCAGGCAATGGTAAACCACCTCTGAATGTCTCTTGCCTTGAAAACCCTATAAGGTCACCATAAGTCACTTGTGTCTATGGCACACACAAACACACACACACACAATTTTGCATGCAGTGGGCTGTGTCACTACAACACGCATGAAACACTGGAAAAACATTTCCAGCATACCTAAAATTAGCATGTCAAAGGTGCCATAAACATTTTGTTCCTAAAGACAAACTTGTCTCTTCATGTCCCATCTGCCCCCCCCGCCCCAAAATGTGGAATAGAATCCATTTTTCCTCACTACACAAAGTGTTGGAGGTTAGTGGGTAGGGAAATGTCTTCCCTGCTGGAAAAAATGAGAAAAATAGAGTTTTGTCACCACACAGCATGCCAATCATTTATGGATTAAACTGAAGGGAGAAAGCTCAGATCTATTTTCTATAGTACATGACACAGCTCAATAGTTGACTCATCTGCATAGCTGTGACTAAATACTGTCCTTTTTTGCTGCAGGCTGCTGTTGCAACCTACTATTTGCATGTGGGATGCTATCATTTGTCTGGATCGTAAATTTTCTACTGCTATGTGAGGTGCTTGAGAAACTATGGCTGAGTCGTGAAGGATGCTGCTTTAGGTATGAGATAACAAGGCACTTGCAACTTCACAGGTTTTTGGATGTCAGAGGGTACTTTTATCAGCCAGAGCCATATACAATATAGTCCCACCTCCGTGAAGCACCTGGTAATGCCTTTGAACTTACACGACAAATAGATGGTCTGGTCCAAACCAGATTGTTCTTTGTCCAAAAGGGATTAAGTCTGCCAGGATGGTCCATTGTGGAATGGAAGTGAATAGCTCATTCTAAAGGACTTGAGGGGCCCAGACGCTCTAGGTGGTTCTCTTGAGCCGTAGCAGGTTTTAGGATTTCTGTCACACCTACTTTATGGTCTTTTGGGGAGGAGCTTAGTGGATTAACTTCTGCTTGGCATTCAGAAGCTCCCTGGTTCAATCCTGGGCATCTCTATTTAAAAAGGACCAGGGAGTAGGGGATGTGAAAGACCGCTGCCTGGACCCTGGAGAGCTGTTTGCCAGTTTGAGTAGACAATAGTGACCTTGATGGAATGATGGTCTGGTTCAGTATAAGGCAGGCTCATGTGCATCAGTTACGCACAGCTGAAGCGAAATTTATTAATTTATTTTAAAACATTTCTATGCAGCCTTTCCACCAAATTCAAAGTCAGCAAGGCAGTGGATATTAAAACATTTTGAACATTAAAAAAGCATTTAATATATATATATATATATATATATATATATATATATATATATATATATATAATGTTTATAACAATTAATTAAAACATATAAACACATAATAATGGACTAATAATGCACAAACAGGAAGTAGGTCTAATAAGAATTAGTGAGGGAACACCAAACAAAACAGTCTGCAACTGCTAGTGGAAGACAACGACAAACAGAGAAAGATGAATTTCCCTGGGGAGGGAGTTTTGGTGCCACAACCAAGAAGCCCCTCTCTTTGGTTGCTACCTCTCTAGCCTTAGAAGGTGAGGGCACCCAAAATAAGCGGATCGTTAGGTATGCTGGCCCCCAGCCATATTGGGGTTTAAAGGTTAATACCACCATCTTGGGTTGGGCCCAGAAGCAAACTGGGAGCCAGTGAACATACAACAAGATCAGAGTAATATGGTCCCTACAACCCACTCCAGTCAATACTCGGGACACAGCATTCTGTACCAATTGTAGCTTACTGACAGTCTTCAAGGGCAGCCCTATGTAGCGTGCATTATAGTAGTCCAATCTAGATGTCAGCAGGGCATGCACCACAGTGGCAAGATCTTTCTTTTCCAGGAACAGCCAAAGTTGGTGAAAGGCACCTCTGCCACGTGTTTATTCAATAGGAGGCTCAGCTCCAGCAGCACCCCAAGCTACAAACCTACTACTTTAGGGAGACTGCAACCCCATCCAGAACAGGAGACATCTGAGTGCCTGGGTCAGACCTTCCCCCCAGCAGTAGCATCTCTGTTTTGTCAGTATTAAAAATAGTATGAGTTTACTTTAATGGGAAAAAATGGGCACGAGAAAAGAGAAAGTGGAGCACAAATAAGAAGCCGGTGCAACTGTGAGTTTGCTTTTCACAAGGGAGAAACAAAATTGCAGAGGGGACATTCAAACAGAACCAGATCACTTTTGGAAATTCAGTTTAACCCCCAGACCTCGGTACATTCCATCCTTGAATTTTGGATCCTACTGATTCTGCTGTTCAGCACTTGTCTGAACGGGGCCTTCACCCAGCGATTTGCTCAACTCAGTTCACCCCCTTTCCTTCCTCAAAAGTCTTTGATGCTGAAGTATTACTCTCTGAAATCACAGGTTATAAAAATATTTGCAGTTAGGCAATGCTTCTTCCTTAGACCCCCAACTGTTAAATACAATACTAGCAATGAGCAATTGTAGCATCCCTGACCCCATTTTGCATATGAAACACTCTAATGCACAGCCAGAGTTTACCGAGTAGTAGCAAATGCCTGTCTACTAATCACCCATCTTTTGCAGGCATATTTTTTTTCTCTTCTGATGCACAAGAAAGGCAAAGAAAAAATAGCAAAATACTCTGATCTGAGGACAAACCAGACATGATACTGTAGGACTGTCAACCTCCAGGTACTAGCTGGAGATCTCCTGCTGTTACAACTGATCTCCATCCGATAGCAATCAGTTCACCTGGAGAAAATGGCTGCTTTGGCAATTGGACTCTATGGCATTGAAGTCCCTCCCTTCCCCAAACCCCTCTTTCCTCAGGCTCTGCCCCCAAAACTTCCCACCAGTGGCAAAGAGGAACCTGGCAGCCCTATGATACTGAGAATGCAGTGATGGAATTTCCAAGTATTTTTTTTAAGAACAGATGTGTGGGTGTCCCAGTTTGGCGTGAGCTGGGCCATGGGGTTGTGGTGTTTAACCCTTCCTTCATACCATTTTCTTGACCTTACCTTTATGTGCCATTACTATATTAAAGAATCCTATCTTGTATTTATACTGACCTGGATGGCCCAGGCTAGCCTGATGTCATCAGATCTCGGAAGCTAAGCAGGGCCGACCCTGGCAAATATCTGGATGGGAGACCTCCAAGGGATACCAGGGTTGTGACGCGGAGGCAAGCAATGGCAAATCACCTCTGAACATCTCTTGCCTTGAAAATGCCAACAGGGCTCACCATAAGTCAAATGTTACTTTATGGCAATTAAAAAAAATAAAACTTGTATTTCCACTTAAAGTAGCATGAATAGCCCAGACTACCCTTAGCTCATCAGAGCTTGGAAGCCAAGGTCTGTCATGGTTAGTTCTTGGATGGGAAACCACTAATGAAGACTAGGGTTGTTATGCAGAGGAAGGCGATGGCAAACTACCTTTGTTCATCTCTTGGCTTTAACACCTCTCGAGGGGTCACTGTAAGTCAATTATGACTTGAGGGCATTGATTAGTGTTATTTATCAGGATATCTTTCCAATGTCTACAGGTTTGTTGTCGGAAAAGTTATCACCGGACTACCCAACAAACATTTTGCAAACTCTTGTGAAGCTGACCATCAGCACATTCGACTAATAAAGATTGCAGATGTGAATAATTTGAATAATAAAAATTGCAATGACTATAAAGTAGCTTCCTTCTCATCTTTGCTCCTGCTACAACTGTCTAAAAGTCAATCATTCCTTCAGATTGATGACTGAAAGTTCATTATGTGATCCATATACTAACCAAGTTCTCAATTTTGCCTAGTCGTATTATTAATAATAGAAACAATCTTTTAATTAACCTACCGGAGTACTTCTCCTTTCACATAATGCATACATTTTAGACTTTTGAAACACTTTCATTAATAATTATTTTCTTTCTCTTCTCTGAACTTTCTAAGTTAGCAGCCTTTCTTTAAAACTTCCCTGGAATTAACCCAACCGTTTCTGAAAACATGAGGTCCACTTCTACATACAATGGATTTCTTCCTCTTTCCATCTTGGAAACTCCAGGCATGATCCAGCCAGTTTTAAGTGCTTTCAAGTTCCATTGTGCCCATTTGCAAAAGATTAAGTATTGACTTAAATTTTCAAATCAAATCAATGAGGCCTAAAAATAGTTACGGTATGCAAGATAGGGAAGCCATCCTTCCAGTGGGACCTGGGGATCATCTCCCAGAATAACAGCTCATCTCCAGACTGTAGAGGTCAGTTCCCCTGGGGAAAAAATGGATGCTTTTGGAGGGTGGTCTTTGTGGCACTGTACCCCACTGAGATCCCTGTCCTCCCCAGGCTCCATCCCCAAATCTCCAGGAGTTTTCCAACCTGGATCTGGAAACCCTCCCCCCCCCATCCCCCAATGGTGGCCAAGGGGGACCTGGCAACCCGAAGGCAGGATCCTGCCCTTGGTTTTCCCCCACTTTCGCTACCATGACTATCAATTTGGATTTCTAGCTTTCACTGAGAATGTGTGCCCTGCCAGCATCTCTCCTGATCATATTGCAACTTTCCCCATTGTCCCAGCACTGTCTAATATTTCCATCACTAAGAATATTAGGGGAAAATCTAATCAGAAATCCAAACGATTGCTCAGGGACTTCAGATGTGAAGGGGGAAGCTCACTGTTGCTTCTGTCATCCTACAGAGAATCAAGAGCTTCTAATAGTTTTTTAAATTGTTTAACAAACTGCCTTGAAGATAAGGGTGTGTCCAAAATTCATCTGATACAAACATTTCTCCAGATTGTGGGGCTAGAAATTCCAGGTCTTGTTTACAGGGCATTAGAAATCCTTCATTATTTTGTTTTTATGTCTAGAAGATGTTGTTTGGTCCAATTTCTAGCCCAGTCATGTTGGAGGGCTTGTCATTGCAGAAAAAAAATGTATGCATGTGTTTTAGCACACAATGCACCCTTGCACATTATTAAGATGAGAATTTCAAAAATTAATTCCAGAACTAAAGTATGTTATGTGCTGTTTGCCACAATTTTCAGTTCTTTCAGCTCATTTGCAAAAATGCAAATGAGCTGAAAACATGCTGCCTAGAGCATATACTCCAATTACAGTATTCATTTTTTAAAAAAAATTCTCCTGCTTCAACCATATTTTAGGAAAAATAGGATGTGAGTATGGAGCAAACTTCCTGAAGAAGGAAAGAAAAGAACTGGGACAATATACTCCTCCTCACTTGGGAGATCACTGATTCAAAAGGCAGCATATAAATGTTTAAAATAAATAAATAAGGAGAATATAGGTCTTTTATGCTTGGCTGTTTCCCTCGCCATCACCCCTCTGCCGACTTCAGGTTTTTGCTTAGATTATGCATGCAGTTTCCAACCATTAGAGGTCGCCTCGCTCTCCTCCTGCATTTCCCCTCATTTTGCCCGCATTTTCAAATTCGAGATAAAACAGGTCTCTGAAAACGCCGGCAAAACGCGGGGAAATGCAGGGGGAGAGCGAGGTGACCTCTGACGGTCGTAAATGGCATGCACAATCAAAACAAAGACCCAAAGTCATAGGAGGAGTAGCAGTGAGTGAAACAGCCATGCATAAAAGACAATAGAGGTTATGGCATGCGTAGGGTTGCCAGGTCCCTCTTTGCCACTGGCGGGAGGTTTTGGGGGCGGAGCCTGAGGAGGGTGGGGGTGTGGGGAGGGGAGGGATTTAATGCCATAGAGTCCAATTGCCAAAGCGGCCATTTTCTCCAGGTGAACTGATCTCTATCGGCTGGAGATCAGTTGTAATAGCAGGAGATCACCAGCTGGTACGCCTCTGCCCCTTTAAAATCCAAGGAGCCGCACAGCCGGCGTTTGGCACCCCGCACCCAGGTGTCTGCAGTTTCTCTGCATGGACACAGCTAAATTCTTCCTTCACACAGTTTGCGTATCAGTCGAGAGAGGCAACCCGCCCTACATCAGAGGCAATTCGCCCGATCCTCGCTCCCTCAAGAAGGATTCACACCCTACGGGGTAAGTGGCTTAGCGCGTCTTATGCCAACCTTACACACCTCAACCTTATAATCCTATAAAATTAATTAAATTTAACAATTTATTACAGGTTATACCAAACCGGCCTCAAGTAATTCTAACTGAAAATGAGCCGGACCCACGCAGAATGATTTATGTGATTGAGCTGATGAAGCCATCAAAACGTGTTCTGACTAGTTACACGTCCTCATTCACCTTTCATTGGGACCCGATCCTCTGCAAGACAGTCCACCAGTCTGCCTAATCCTAAAGATCTTTTGGTCTATTTGGGTCGTCTTATGAATTTTTGATATTCTGCACCCATGCAGAGTTGAGACCACGGTCTCCTTTGACCACATTGAGTCAAGAACAATATTCTGACTTACCTGTTGACATTGTTTTATTTTTGTTATCTTTTTTTCTGCGTTAAATGGGCATGATCTCACTGAGACCTGATCAGTAGCATTTTTGCTCTTCTGCTCTTCTGTATAGGGTTATTCCTGTTAAATTCAGTGACCGAGTATTTTCAGTAATAAACATATATATTCTTTGTTGTGTACTGAGCAGTATCAGCCATGTATGCATATTCCTTATTTTTCTTATTTGATGTTGCAGGAATCATAGCGTTGCTGTGCTAATTGTTTTTGAATGATTGTTTAATGAAATACTTATTTAACTTTTACTTATTTCATATTTGTGAATTTTCCTACAGTGTTTATTAACACCACTTGAATATAGAGGCCAGGTGCTGCTAATTCCCTTGGTACCTGGAGATTGGCAACCCTAGCCATGTGGGTCTAAGGATGGTTTGTTTTCCCTTCTCAGCCTTATAAACAGCCCTTTGCAACTTGACTTTGGCGCTTTCTCTCTGCTAACATTTTCTTTCCAGGACTGCTTAAATATAGATGAGGTGGGTCCTACACAACACGACACAATTATTTAGTTCTTATTGATGGAATTATCACAAAGGCTGCAGAGGCAGCACTTTGGAGATGATAAATAGCCCCAACCCGGGGATCTGCCACTAAGAAAAACATTGTGACCTTTTCTCCACTTCAGAATGACTTCTCAGGTAGCAGGAGGCCCCGTTTGCTTCTTAAGTCTCCCATGAACTTCAAGGCTGCCTTTTTATTAATCACGAAAATCAAACCTGCCATTGGCAAAGCACAGCACAAATGGTAGTTTGGAGGGGAAGAATCCTGTTGTTCTACTGAAAAGAATGACATTGGGCCATGTTATTTATAAGATTTCTATCCCACCCTTCTGCTTTAAAAAAAAAAAAGTGCACAGGACGGTTTACTGGATAAAAGTAAAACAATAATGTAAGATAAATAAAAAAGCAAACCAAGTTTATCAATACATGGTAACAAAAATTGATTAAAATTTTATTTTAAAAACGGAGGTACACAGTAGTTAACAGCCATCCTGTGGCTACGGTAGCCAAATCTGAGTTGGAAAATTCCAGAAGATTTGATGGTAGAGCTCCCCTGGAGAAAAGGGCCACTTTTCACTATACAGCAACAACCAGAAAGGGTGTGGCTGCATTTAATGTTATTCCCCATGAATGATATTTTGCAAAACTTATATTGCTTCAGAGTTTAAAAGCTGATGATGGTTCTAGGGGCAATTAAAAATTAAAAAAAAAAACCTTTTTTGACCCCTGAATAAGTTACTACTAAATCTCTCGAACCCACAACTGGAAATGAACAAACGGTTAATCTTAGACAGCGGAAAATGGAATTTGCTACCCAAAATGGCCGAGGGAAAAATCTTCACTGAAGTCTGATTCAAAGGAGCAATCATCGTGATTTAACATGAGCGAAACACATTTTTATAATCCTTATCAAATGTTCAGTTACTAGATCAGCATAAAGTGCAGCTTATTAAAATGGATAAGAGAAGGGTTATGGGATTCATATTGTCAAGAGAAGAAAAATGTTTAAAATACAGATTTCTTTCATCTGTCACTCAGCAAGTACCTCAGACATCACCGGCAGGACAATTGTGTACGCTTCTAACTTTCAACAAGACGGTGCCTGACAAAGAGCACAGTCGACAGAGTCTTTTTGGCACACAAAACCAGCTTTCAACAGCCTTGCCCTGATTAGATGATAAGCCCTGAAGATCTGGGCTCAACAGCAGTGATGTACGTATCCTTGTAAAGGACAGGGATGGCAAAAGCCAATGGTTCCTTCTAACTAGGGTTGCCAACCTCCAGGTGCTAGCTGGAGATCTCCTGCTATTACAACTGATCTCCAGTGGATAGAGATCCGTTCACCTGGAGAAAATGACCACTTTGGCAATTGGACTCTATGGATTTGAGGTCGCTCCACCCTAAAAACCTCCCACTGGTGGCGAAGAGGGACCTGGCAACCCTACTTCTAACTCATTTACAGTTTGGCCGTGGCACGGATTCTGTGCAGGGGCACAACTATTTGGAAGAAGTTCATCATTTGGTCACGAAGACCTCCAAGGGCAGAGCATAAGCAGTCTATGAAATCCCAAGAGTCAAGCCAGGGAAAAATTGCCAATGGGGTTTCCTACTCCAGGTTGGAAATTCCTGGAGACTGAGGGGCTAGAGACTGGGGAGGGAGCTCAGAAGGTATAATGCCATTGAGTCCTTCCTCCAAATCAGCCATTTTCTCCAGGGGAACTGATCTCTGATCAGTGGTAATTCGGGGGGATCTTCAGGCCCCACCTGGAGGTTGGCAACTGGTCTGGAAGAAAATGTCCTGGTTTTTTAACAGATTTACCAAGTTGTGTTATTTACCTCCATGTCACAGAAAGCTTCAATGGCCCATTTCTCACCCCTTACGCCTTTATTAAACTTACAAGACATTGGTCTCTAGGCCAGCTGGCAACCCGAGGCCAAGGTCAAACCTGAGGGAAGTGTTGTTATTTATCTGTTAACAGATTTATACCCACAATACTCTTTGTCACTGTAAGATAGTTCCTAATTAAAATTGCAATAAATAACAAGCAGTTTACAATGCAGAACTTACAGCAGCTAGTGCCAAAATCAATACCAGTGATTAATAAAAGAGCCAAAATGCACATACTCGTTTACCCCATCCCCAGGCAACAAAACCACAAACTCAGAAGAGATTATTTTGAATTTCTCATTCCTTTTGTTTCCAGTTAAAGTCCCTCCACTGATTTCACTGCTCCTGCCTGCAACTCAAACCTGTGAATCTTTCCCCTCCTCCACCATTTCCCGGGTCCTTACATTGAACTTCCCCCTTAAAATGGGCACGTTTTTCGATGTTATTCTACACCAATAAATCAGAATTATATTGTAAACTTTATCTATACCATGCAATTTCAGTGTAATAACTAACCAACACACATACAGGGTCCAAAGATAAAGACCACCAGATTAAGGAATGGCTTAAAGCAGCTCTAATGTGAACAGGAACCCAAAAGATCTTGTACAGCAGTGTTCTAGAACAAACGAAGGTCATACGATCTTTGGCCAGGTCCACAAATTACCAGTACCATATCACTGCTAATTTTGGTTTTTTGTTTTTTTTTTAGTTTCTAAACCAGGGGTGTAGAGCATAAGGCCCAAGGGCCAGATCCAGCCCCTTGAGCACTGTTATCCGGCCCACGAGGCAGCCGAGGCAGCCAACCCCCCCCCAGTCCTAGGGTTGCCATCCTCCAGGTACTAGCTGGAGATCTCCTGCTATTACAACTGATCTCCAGCCAATAGAGATCAGTTCACCTGGTGAAAATGGCTGCTTTGGCAATTGGACTCTATGGCATCGAAGTCCCTTCCCTCCCCAAACCCTGCCCTCCTTAGGTTACACCCCAAAAATCTCCAGGTATTTCTCTAACCCAGAGCTGACAACCCTACCCAGTCCTGAGGTGTCAATTGTCAAAGATTGTTAAATAAAAGTTTCAAATAAAACTGGAGATCAGTTGTAATAGCAACTGTGTTAGCAACTGCCACCTCTGTTACTGGTCAAGGACTGCAATAAATTATATTATCATCATCATCATCATCAACAACAACATCATCTGCCACCTCTGGTGGTCACCTGCCACACCTCTGAGTGTGGAACAGCATATAGTAAGACTTCTGCAGAAGATATTAACCAGTGATAGGATTGCCAAGCCATGCAACCGGCAGGAGCACTGGGGGAAGAGGCATGGGGGCACATGGCATCCAGACCACTGCAACATCCCTTATGAGGAAAACCCAGAAGTGATGGCAGGGTGCTCTAGGAATCACCAGAAACTCTATGGTAAAACTATAGATTTCCCAGCAATTCCTAGAGATACTCACCATCACTTCTGGGTTTTTTTCCAATAAGTGTCATCATGGTACACACAATGATGCTTAATGACCAAACGACATGAGGTGCTGAGACTGAGAGTTCTGAGGATGAGCTGGTGTGTGAGCTGCCAAGTTGAATCAGGACCATAGCACAGGGGGAGGAGGAATTTAGCCTTCCTTCTACTCCATCTTCCTTTCCTGAAATAACACAATGGAGATGCCATGTGTGCCCCACTGGTGTAAACATAAGGGTCCTGGTACAGATCTTCATCAGGACTGGTATGCCTCCATTTTTTGCTTCCTCCCAGAAGGCCAAAAGTTCAAATGGATACCAGCACCATTGTAAAGCTGCATATCTGCTCAGCATTTTACACAGAGTAACAACAACAACAGTGGTGATGACAATGATGATGATGCTGATGATAGTAATTTATATCCCCCCATCCCCTGGCAAGCCGAAAGCCAGTGTGGTGTTGTGGTTTGGAGCGGTGGACTCTGATCTGGAGAACAGGGTTTGATTCCCCATTCCTCCACATGAGCAACGGATGCTAATCTGGTGAACCGGGTTGGTTTCCCCACTCCTCCACATGAAGCCAGTTGGGTGACCTTGGGCTAGTCACAGCTCTCTTAGAGCTCTCTCAGCCCCACCTACCTCACAGTGTGTCTGTTGTGGGGAGGGGAAGGGAAGGTGATTGTAAGCCGGTTTGATTCTCCCTTAAGTGGTAGAGAAAGTCGGAATATAAGAACCAACTCTTCTTCTTCTTCAACCTGGGCTCAGGGAGGCTAACATCACAATATTAAATACATTTCATGATACAAACAGATATTACAAAAATTTGCGGCATTCTAAAACAACACTGAATAATCGATTCTAGTATGTAGCAGGCTGCTTAATCAGTTCTGCTACTGAAACCATCACATTCCTGCTCCGGCTCTCACACAACTTCAGTCACTTGCCACAAACGGAAATTGCATCCCAGAATCCCAAAGTCTGGGCTTGAAAAACGTGAGCCCTTGGAACTCGGCATGTACTTGTTTCAGCCTCTTACCTGCAAGACATCCTGAATCTTCACCCACATATCTGCCATGTCAAATAGCTTGATATCGCCATCATACTGACTGAAGGGAGAAGCCAGGGTCTGCTGAGATGCCCCAGGACAATGGCATAAGCAGCAGTGACGGTACTGAATTTGTCAAAGAGAAGTTCCAGCAATTCTAGAAGTAACCTGGGCTGGTTTTCCTGGACTAGGTTCTCTCCCCTCTGGCAGCCGTTGTCCACCACTGGGGTGGTAGATCTCTTCATAATTTGCTTCAGCTCCTGTCCCAGACGATCCAGAAAACTGACAAGACCTAAAAACAAAGACACCTGTTATCCACCTTGAGTCATAAGAACAGAAGTGTAAGCTCTAGCCCCGCGGCAAACCATAAAACAGATTCCAGCAGACGGCAAATCCACGAGAGCAGTTTTATTGGTTATCATTGACAGGTTTCAGAAGCCATATTCAAAAGGACACTAGTAAGGCGCAAAGGCAAGGTGCAGAGCATATATGGAAAGCAACAGGAGATAACTGGTAAACTAGGCAACCCCCCTCCCAGAGGCAGGAAGGAGCACTTGGCGATTCCCACACTATGGGAATCTATGAAGACTAAACACGGGGCACAGATTGGCCTTGGACAGAACAGCACAACAGCACCTGGGAGCAGCACAATCGCAATACCGCATACCATCCTCCTGGCTTGCTCCTGACAATAAGAACATAAGAAAAGCCCTGCTGGATCAGACACAGGCCCATCAAGTCCAGCAGCCTGTTCACACAGTGGCCCAACCAGGTGCCTCTAGGAAGCCCCCAAGCAAGACGACTGCAGCAGCATTATCCTGCCTGTGTTCCACAGCACCTAAGATAATAGGCATGCTCCTCTGATCCAGGAGAGAATAGGAGAGAGAGAGTCCAAACGAGACAGGCAGACGATAAATAACGTAGATAAGTAAATTTTAAAAATAAATATTTTATTTATTTTTATTTTAAATGTTCTTTACTTTCTTCCATCTCACTTTCCTGGGAGTAAACCCCACTGAATCACATGGGCTTACTTCTAAGTAAACTTGCTTTGGATGGATCCCTAATAGTGCACAAAGAAGTTGCAAGGTGACAAAAACATTGTAGCAGTCTATTAAAAAGGTAAAGGTCCCCTGTGCAAGCACCGGGTCATTCCTGACCCATGGGGACACGTCACATCCCAACGTTTCCAAGGCAGACTTGGTTTGCGGGGTGGTTTGCCAGTGCCTTCCCCAGTCATCTTCCCTTTACCCCCAGCAAACTGAGGACTCATTTTACCGACCTCGAAAGGATGGAAGGCTGAGTCAACCTTGAGCCGGCTACCTGAAACCAACTTCCATTGGGATCGAACTCAGGTCGTGAGCAGAGCTTTTGACTGCAGTACTGCAGCTTACCACTCTGCACCATGGGGCTCCTATAAGTAAAAACTAGACAGAGATTAAAAACATACACATTAAAAACACAACGAGATCTGCCACATACCCAATGCCCTCCAAAATAAAATGGTCTTGCACACCTTCCCAAATGCAGTGAGTTCATCCTTGACACTGACTCTGGTAGACCATTATAGAAGACTGAACCTACCACTGACCTCACTCTTGCCATATGGAGAATCCTAAAGGAGGGCACCGCCCTGACCTGGATGGCCCAGGCTAGCCTGATCTCGTCAGATCTCAGAAGCTAAGCATGGTCAGCCCTGGTTAGTATTTGGATGGGAGACCACCAAGGAAGTCCAGGGTTGCTGTGCAGAGGAAGGCACTGGCAAACCACCTCTGTTAGTCTCTTGCCATGAAAACCCCAAAAGGGGTCGCCATAAGTCAGCTGCAACTTGACGGCACTTTATACACACACAAAGAAGGGCACCACAAGGACAATATAGCTGGACTGCAGTGTAGTGGTTAAGAGTGGTGGACTCTAATCTGGAGAACAGGGTTTGATTCCCCACTCCTTCAAATGAGCCTTGGACTCTAATCTGGAGAACCGGGTTTGTTTCCCCGCTCCTCCACATGAAGCCTGCTTGGTGACCTTGGGCCAGTCACAGTTCTCTCCAAACTCTCTCAGCCCCACCTACCTCACCTACCCACCTACCTCACCTACCATTTCAGTGGTCTTAGACTGGAGTTCCTCTGCATAGGATTGCACTGTTCGTAACTTGTGGTTAATGATGGAATCTTCTATCTGGCACCTTGGATTTATATGGGTTTTTTTTTGACAGTGTAACTATGTGAAATACCGTGGACTGCCAAAAAAACAAATCAGTGGGTTATAGATCAAATCAAGCCTGAACTGACCCTGGAAGCTAAAATGACTAAACTGAGGCTGTCATATTTTGGTCACATCATGAGACGACAAGAGTCACTGGAAAAGACAGTCATGCTAGGAAAAGTTGAGGGCAGCAGGAAAAGAGGAAGACCCTACAAGAGATAGACTGATTCCATAAAGGAAGCCACAGCCCTCAATTTGCAAGATCTGAGCAAGGCTGTCAAAGATTGGACATTTTGGAGGACTTTCATTCATATGTTCGCCATAAGTCGGAAGCGATTTGACAGCACTTAACACACACACAACTATGTGAAATGTATAATATGGGGTCTGACTCGTGTTTTAACAATGGTTGATGAAGTGTAATGCAGATGTCAAATGTATGGGAAAGACCCCAGATGAGCATTCATGATATGTATCACCATCTCACAGTGGTTGCCTTTTTCTCTTGGTAATACTTCAAAGCATGTTATTCCTTAAATTCAAAGACTTAACTTCCTGGAATGAGATTATTTTAAAACAAGAACCGAGTATCACCAGAATGTTCACCTGATCAGAGTGTGAGGATTTTTCATGAACGAATGAACAAAGAGGATTTTTTTAAAAGGGAAACATCAAAAGAGTCTTCAATAAAACACAAGAGAAGCGTATTTCAAAGCCTTTGTTCAGAATAAAAAAATTCCTTTCAGCTGGATTGTAGATTAGCAATTCAATGATACGTGATATGTCAAACATCAAAGGTCAGGAAGAAAGGGAACCAGGAACCCCAAAAGGTGGTTGGACATATATTTGAATATAGTGTAGTTTTTAGAACAGGGTTCCCCAACATGGTGCTCGTGAGTGCCATGACACTTATTAATTCTTTCCCGGGCACCTTCTGATCTTTTCAGAAAGTGAGAAGTATTTTAGATTTGGCCCCACCTCCTGCAGCAGTTATTTTAGTTATTTATCCCCTCCCAAAATTCCAAAGGTGTCTGCAGACTCAAAAAGGTCAAGGATCCCTGATTTAGAGCACTGAGCGAGGATCTGGGAGATGTGGGTTCAAATTGCCACTCGGCCATAAAGCTCCCTGGGTGACCTTTATTTTTTATTTATTTTATTTTTCTATTTATACCCCGCCCTCTATCCCCGACCTTGGGCTCATCACACCCCCCTTATTATTTTTTATTTGCGTTATTTATAGTCCGCATTTCTAATTTGGACTCAAGGCGGATGACACAGAGTGAGTCAATGCAATCGACGATGAGTGGGACATTCAATGAACAATGCATTAAGAATTAGGGTTGTAGAACCAACCAGAAGTTAAAAAAAAAAAAAAAACAGAACTGAACTGAACTGAAGAAAGCATAGTTATTAACTTGTCTAAGTAGCTTTGTGAATCATTTAGTACAGTGCAACTCTATTGCCTGCGTAGAAAAGCCCTCCTGAATAATTCAGTTCTGCATAGTTTGCAGAAAGCCATGAGAGTAGGAGCCTTCCTGACCTCCTCAGGAAGGCTGTTCCAGAAGGTGGGGGCCACAACCAAAAAGGCAATTGTTAATTTTGCCCAATTGCAGGTTACTACCTGTAGAACACCTTGCTCCAAAGAGCGAAGCTGTCGTGGCGGAGTATAAGGGGAGAGATGATCTCAGAGATATGAGTGTCCAAGGCTATGAAGGGCTTTGTATGTAATAGGTAATACCTTAAATTGGACCTGGTAACTGATGGGGAGCCAGTGAAGTGTTTGCAGGATGGAAGTAATATGCATGCTCCATCTAGCTCCCAATAATAGCCAAGCAGCTGCATTCTGCACCAACTGGAGCTTCCAAATTGATTTTGAAGGGAGACCAATATTCAGTGCATTGCAGTAGTCTAGTCTCGATGTTACTGTGGCATGGATCCAGGTGGCCAGATCAGCTATATCAAGGTCTTTCAGGCTGAGTTGGAAGAAAGCCTTTTTCACAACTGCATTGACTTGTTTCTCCAGTAATAAAGCTGGGTCCATTACAACCCCAGGGCTCTTAACCGAGTCAGTGAGGATCAGCTGAACTCGGTTAAAAGTGGGGAGCACAATGTCCTTCAACCAGCATTATCTCTGTTTTTTCAGGGTTTAATTTCATTTCATCCACTTTTAGCCAATTTACCGCAGAAGCCAGGCAGTTATTTAGGACATCTACAATATTACCAAGGGATTTGGATAAGGATATATATAGCTGGGTATTACCTGCATCTTGATGACATCCACCCCCTAATAATTTGTCTTCACCACCTGCAGGAGGTTTTTGGGGTGGAGCCTAAGGAGGGTGGGGTTTGGGGTGGGGAGGGACTTCAATGCCACAGAGTCCAATTGCCAAAGTGGCCATTTTCTCCAGGTGAACTGATCTCTATCGGCAGGAGATCAGTTATACTACCAGATCTCCAGCTAGTACCTGGAGGTTGGCAACCCTACTCTACTCAGCTCACTGCCTGTGATCCTTTTGACTGGAGATACCATGGATTGAACCAGGGGCTTTCTGTATGCTAAGCCTGTGCTCTGCCAGTGAATTATACGATGTGCCTTTATGGTTGTCCGCATCCTTGGTGAAAAATCAAGGAATAATACTGAATAAACACGCATAGCTGTTAAAATGTTGCCCTTACTCTTCATTTCATTTTCAAAAAATTCCCTGGAGGAAATTTCAGCCTCTTGTTTTTGTTGCATTGACAAAATGCTTGGGGTCTTATTTCGTTCCTGTATATTGATTTTTGTTGTTGTTGTTGAATGGAATTTATAAGTTTCTTGAGAAGCGGAGTAGCATATCAATCATGCAATTTACTCTGACATTGAGTTGAATACGAATTCTGGCATGCTGAAGGAAAGGGTGATGCTTTTGAAGGTGATGACCTTTTCACCAAAGCTACTCGCAGTCTAGAGCTGGAATAGCTATGACTACATTGCAAGATCAACGCAACACCATAAGACACTTTGGTGTTACTTCGGAACTATTTTCTTACAAAATGATCTCAAAGATCCAGGCAGAAACTTACAATGTACAAAGAAAAACATAATTATCTATTTCCAGGTAGGGAATAGCTCCTCCTGTGTCCTTTACTTGAAAGACAGCAAACTGACTAAGGCTGAAAGGGGTTTACAGCCCATTCCTGAGAAAATCGTCCGAAAGCCTTCAGGAGGCGGCGTGACCTCACCGCCAGCGTAAGTGCGTGTAAGCCCGTGATTATACGCACTTACACTGGCAGCGAGGCCAGTCCCGCTGGCAGCCTAGCGCCGCAGGACCAGCCTCCCCCCTCCGCCGGTGCAGCCTCTCCATGGTGCCAGCCATGGCATAGAGAGGCCGCGCCAGCACAGGGGGGCGTTCCGGGGGTGGGCTGGGGTGTTCGGCTGGTTACGCCGTATCCCGGTTCGGCTGGTTACACCAGCGGCTGGAACGGCGGTGGGTGCTGCACCTGCAGTTTAGCAGGCGCAGCCTCGCTGTTTTCCTAAGGGCTTTTAGCCCCGTTGAAAACAAAAAAAAAAAGCCTTGAAAAGGCTTTTTTCGTTCCCACGGTGTGTGCGAATCAGCTTAGGAAGAGGCGCCGCTGCGCCTCTTCCCCACCAACTCCGCACGCTGCCATTTGAGGAATGCACTGTTAGTCTCTTACTGGCTTATAGTGCTGCAAAACAGCTGTAGCGCTGCCATAAAGCACACTGCTGGATAATGCAGTTAATGATAGCTGCACTGATCATCAGTTTGTACTAAGACATCTCTAACTGAAATGTAGGTAAGAGCATGATGCAAAGACAATAGTCCAAACTCAGAACGGTGACTTAACATTGCCAGAATGGCCAAGCAAGGTCAAAACAAGAACGGAGAAAAATACAGATCAGGACTTACGAAACACAGAGGAAACACAAACGACTTATGTCATGTGAATACTTATGCTATGCTTCAGTTCTTTCTGGTGGCCTCAGACTTCTAAAATCCAAATGCATTGGATATAGAATAATCTTCTTAATTCTATTTCCCTTTCCTTCCCTCCTTTCCCTTCACCTGATGGTGAATTAGCAATGCCATTTATCTTCATAATTTATTCCTGAAATTGCTGTGTCTTAAGTGGCAACTTCTCAGAGGTAATTATGCCGTTAGCTTAATATTGACGTTACTGGAATATGAATTTAACTAGTTGGTCCTACTGTGTTTCAGATTTGCTAATGCTCACGACTGTGCAGTAATTAAATTATGGAACATTAACAGCATGGTTACAATGATCATAAACCACTATCAAATGCAGGCGCATGCATTCGTACCTGAAACACAAAGAGTGTTCTTGAAAAGCTATTGTATCACTTACATACAGAATCGTTACCAGAACTCTTTCAGCCTTATCCTAAAATAGTGTCCACACAAGCACATTTTTCTCTTTGCCGTTTTGTTATTCTGTTCACTGCATTTGCAGTCCAAACATGCAGTGAACAACATGAGAACTATAAACTTTCAAGAAATAGTCGCCCCTGGGTGGAATTCAGGACAGGTTTCGCCTAGGTTGCTATTGTAAAAGGTGTTTTCCAGTTGCGTTTTACTTGTGTTAGGTTAACAGAAAACAATAGAATTGTTAATATTATCGTAATCAAAATAAATGTAGCAATTATTTACAGGGATGAGACTCAAATTTCACATTAAAAGGTAGTTTAACCCATATCTTGTTTCTTCACATCTTCATTTCACAGGATGCAGGGACAATATCTATAGAGATGTCATGCTGTATGATTAGCTATGGTTTTGGTGCTAATGCAACTAAACTGTTGAAAGAATGATTCATAGGTAAAGGTAGTCCCCCATGCAAGCAGCGGGTCATTACTGATGTCACATCCCGACGTTTACTAGGCAGACTATGTTTACAGGGTGGTTTGCCGTTGCCTTCCCCAGTCATCTACACTTTACCCCCAGCAAGCTGGGGACTAATTTTACCAACCTCGGAAGGATGGAAGGCTGAGTCAATTTTGAGCCAGCTATCTGAAACTGACTTCTGTTGGGATCAAACTCAGGCCGTGAGCAGAACTTTGACTGCAGTACTGCAGCTCACCACTCTGTGCCATGTGCTCCTACCATGATACATAGGGATGACACCAAATTTAGCAAGCACATGAGTTTGACCTGAATATCGCCCATGCAATGTTATTTCTCTTGCACAAACAAGCTCCTTAGCCTTCAGTGAAAAATATAGGTCCAGAAGAATCTGGCCATTTCTTTTGGTTTCAGCCAGAAGCAGCTAGAAATTGAGCTGGGTGGAAAGGCAGCATAAAGATGTCACAAAATAAATACACTGGTCAACTTAATTTTTCTGCTTGGATGTAACCCTCTTTTATTTTCCCCTATATTACTGATTACCTCCAATTTCATCTTTGAAACGTCTATGACAAAAATGTGGAAAAACAAATTGATGGTGTATTTATGATTATTTTGGATATGATTTTGCTTACTGATGCTTCTGCTGTTCATAGCTTTGGTGTCTTGTTTGATTCCTATATTTCCTTTCAACTCTATATTACTGATGCACAGATATGTGTGTATAAAGTGCCCTCAAGTCACAGCCAACCTATGGAAACCCTATATGGGATTTTCAAGGCAAGAGACTAACGGATGTGATTTGCCATTGCCTGCCTCTAGCACCCCTGGTATTCCTTGGTGGTCTCCCATCCAAATACAAACTAGGGCTGACCCTGCTTAGTTTCCAAGATCTGATGAGATTGGGCTAGCCTGGGCCAACTAGTCAGGGCATGCACAGATATATCTATTGATAAAAGAGTAAAATTAATGTGGTGATATATATCAGTTATATCAAGATTTTTTTTTTTTGTAAATGAACTGAAGGAACTGAAAGCTGGCACAAGCAGCATGTGCTCCAGTTCTGAAATTATTTTTCCCATTCTCTCAATTAAATTAGAATTAAATCAAATTCAGAGGAAAGAACCCCCAAAACAATGAAGGAAAGGAACTAGGGAAATCTGGTCATCCAATCTGTTCATCCCTACTGCAAAGATTCATCAAGTTCTTTTGACTGATGTCTGTAAGACGCTGATTCAATTATCTTGTGTGTGTCTTGACTATGCTGATTTCCCATCCATTGGTATTTGAACCTGTCATTGGTCTTATATACCCATCGATGTGATCATGGACCACTTCTCCATCTTTTTTTTTGTTTCCTTTGCCTGACTAAACAGACGTCTCTCATTCTTGCTTCTCCTCTTCATGTGCTGCTTGTTCACTTTTTACATCCTCCTTATTCAAATCCTCTCATTGGCGTCCTGCTTTGTCCCCTCTCATCTTTCATAGTCTTACTTTGTACTTGCTGTTCCTGGCCACTGAATAGTCATCTTTGTTTCTCCCATTGTAAAAGGTAACTTGTTCTGCATTGGGGAAATGGACTCAGAACAATGAGCAAGTGTAGACATAAGCAGTGAAAAATCTCTGAAAATGTTCATGAAAAGAAAAAAGAAGCCAAACCAGTATTTTCAGTTTGCATGAGTGACAGTTAGTTTCAGGCTAGTTCCTGATCGGCTATCCTGGGATCTAATTTGTGTTTTTTTAATTATTATTTTTAAAATATTATATTATAATAATTAATACAAAATATACAGGAAAGATACAGAAAAAAACACCAAATACAAAACCATTAATACAAAAATACAGAATTCAGAATATAGAAAATACAGACTATAGAAAACAATCAAATACAATGAATTACACTGAGATTACTAATTTCCATATTATTAATCTCACAAGTTTAAATTTTACTATTTAATGATTGGCATCTTGCCTGGGATCTATTTTGGATCATGTATATTCGGAAGCCACACAAGAGGTTGGCATATTACTGAATTCATGAACATAATGTGTTTAATTGGGAAAAAATCAGTTTCTGACATGGCTATTCCTTGCTCAGGGTTAGGCATAATCTCTGAAAATGTTCATGAAATGAAAAAAGAATCCAAACAAATTCATGGGGAAAAAAGGAATTCAAACCAATATTTTCAGTTTGCATGGGCAACAGTTGGTTTCAGGCTAGTTCCTGATTGGCTATCCTGGGATCTATTTTGGGTCATGTATATTCAGAAGCCACACAAGAGGTTGGTAAATTAATGAATGTCATGAACAGAGTCTTTCTAACAGGAAAAATGTCCATTTCTGACATGGCTATTCCTTGCTTAGGCTAAAACTGCCATTATCTTTTCTCCCAACCCTACTAATGAAGTTCAGTTAGAACATTATTATTTCAGAGGGCAGATGTTGGTTATCTGCAATAGAACAACCAGATCCGAGTCCTGTAGTACCTTTGAGCCCAACACGATTTTGGGGTTATGAGCTTTTTGGAGTCAGAGCTCCATTCGAAGAAAGCTTAGAGTTATCAGTCTATGGCCAAACACAGAGAAAACATGTGAACATTCAATAACCGCTGATCAGTTTTGATACAACCATCCTCCCAATAATTGAGTCAGAAGTTCCACGCAAATGTTTCCAGCCCTGTAAATGTGTTCACCTTAAACACTTGAAAATCCCAGTCCTTTTACACCCAGTGAAAGCGTGTGCAGACCAGGAGGGGAACATTAGCCGCAATAAACATCTGCCTACTTGGCCTTCCATTCCCTTGCGTGCACACTGCTCTGTTTTTTTACTCCTGGGATTCTTTATTGTGGAAGAAGGGGGAAATCATTTGTGGTAAATTAAAAAAAAAACCTTGCAAATTACTCACTGTTAATTAAATAACCTGATTCTGTCCAGTGAAGCTAATGCATTAAAGTATTTAATGTTTGTTTGGTAAACGGCTTTACTAAATGCTCCTTTGACTTTTATTGGTAATAAACATTAAGCATTTATGGCCCGTGAAAGCAGCTTCGCATCTAGCTTATGCTGTTGCTATTTACAGTTTGTTAATGAAATGCCATTAGCTTTTTCTCACATGCTGCATGTTTGATTTTGTAGGCTAAGGGCGCTTGCGTAGCACCCGTAGTGACCTGTTAGGAATATGAGGCCCAAATGGGCTCTCCTTCTCCTTTTGGATCCAGTACAAATAATAACAACATGATTATTATAGCACCATGTCGATATCTACTTTGCTTTAGAAACTAACAGAAGAACATGAAAAATCCCTGCTCCAGACTATGGATATCAGTTCCCCTGGAGAAAATGGTTGCTTTGGAGGGTGGACTCTGGCATTACACCCTTTCAATGCACCTCCCCTCACCTAACTCCACCCTCCTCTATCTCCAATCTCTAGGAATTTCCCAACCCAGAGTTGGCAAATCTAGCTGTTAGATTTGCTACCTATTGGAGAAGCTGAGAGGGATGGGACAGGAGCCTGGGTCAGTTGCCCAGTCAGAGAAGCCTGGGACCCCTCCCCAGGGAGATTTGTCTGTCTCCCTCTATCAGTGTCTTCCGCCAGCTAGTGAAGACCTTTTTTATTTGTTTGGTAAACCCCCAGTAACAGTTATTGGCCCTCCTCCCTGGTTCAGGGGTTGTTTATGTGTTTTCATTGATTTTTTTTAAAATTAAATGTTGTTTTTAATTGTTTTAATTGTTTAAATGTTCACCACCTTGGGGACCCTGATCACGCAGAAAAGTGTGTGCCCTGTTTGTTGACCCTCCATGGTCATTGGTTAATAGGGTTGCCAGATCCCTCTTCGCCACCGGCGGGAGATTTTTTTGGGCGAAGCCTGAAAAGGGCGGGGTTTGGGGAGGGGAGGGACTTCAATGTCATAGAGTTCAATTGCCAAAGCGACCATTTTTCTCCAGGTGATCTGATCTCTATCGGCTGGAGATCAGTTGAATTAGCAGGAAATCTCCTGCTACTACCTGGCAGTTGGCAACCCTACTGGTTAGCCACTATATGAAACAAGATGCTAGTCTAGATGAACCACTGGTGTGATGCAGCAACGCTCCTCTCTGAGGGAGAAGAAGAAGAAGAAGATGATGATGATGACGATACAACAGACACCCTGTGAGGTAGGTGAGGCTGAGAGAGCTCTAAGAGAGTTGTGACTAGCCCAAGGTCACCCAGCTGGTTTCATGTGTAGGAGTGGGGAAACCAACCCAGTTCACCAGATTAGCATCCACCACTCACATGGAGGAGTGGGGAATCAAACCTCGTTCTCCAAATTAGAGTCCACCGCTCCAAACCACCTCTCTTAACCACTACATCACACTGGACAGGAACTCCATGGTTTCTGGGGAACATTATTTGAACCTTTATGCTAACTGGCATGAGGGGAGGATGTTGAGCAATTATCTGGCACAGGTTTGCAAACAAATGACAAAAACAGAGGGGTGAATTCAAAGTTTGCACATAAGGAAGGATTGTCCTAATGCTGAAAACCTCTCTAGGCAGCCTTTCAGTGAATCTAAACTGCAACATGGGGTCGGGATGTTGTGTAATTCAGCCACTGTTGTAATAAATCAATTGTGGCATCTTTTCAGATTATGGTCAGTCTATTTTTATCCTGCAGTTCCTCCAAGGAACACCAGGTGGCATATGTGGTTCTCCCTTCATTTTATCACCAAAACCATCCTAGGAAGTAGCTGAGATTGAGAAAACAAGGGTGAGATTGGCCCAAGATCACCCAGTAAATTTCATGACTCAGTAGGGATTTGAACGCGGGTCTCTCAGATCCCAACACTCTAACCACTTCACCGGTTCGTCTTCTTCTTTCTGAATTTGTGATTCATATGGTGAAGACTCAGCGTGGACTTTCAAAGGATTTTTAAAGTCAGTGCATTTCCCAGGCATGGTTTGGTTTGGCAAAGAGAAGAACATTAGGTGGCCTAATTACTAATTGATTGGGTTGCCAGCTCTGGGTTGGGAATTACCTGGAGATTTTTGGGGTGGAGCCTGAGGAAGGTGGGGTTTGGAAGGGGGATGGGGCTTCAATGCCATAGGGTCCAAGTGGCAAAGCTGCCATTTTCTCCAGGTGAACTGATCTCTATCGGGTGGAGATCAGCTGTAATAGCAGGAGATCTCCAGCTAGTCTGTGGAGGCTGACAACCCTACTAATTGATGTTATCTGAGACTTGTTCTGATTATCTGCATGCATTGTGGCCTTAAAAGGCCTTCAAGTGTGCTTTTACTAGGCTTTTTATGAGAATGATTGGAAAGATTGCTAATTGGTTGGAGGGGCCCACTTCATTAAAAAAAAATGCTAAGTTACTTTTAGCTGTTGCTTTGTGTTAAGTGGAAAACCCAAGCATCTTTCAGTTCTAAGCAAAACTACTATGTTTAAAAGAAAAATTAAAGGAGGAAGGTTCAAGGTCTCTGCAAAGTGCTAATCCATTCTTAACCTTGCTTTGTAAGTGACGGCAAAATTAAATAGAGACACTCATGAATCACAGGAGGAGAGAAGTGGGTTAACTAATTGGCCTATTTTCTGTTCTGTCAGAATCCTCTTAAGCAATTTTCTTCAATTATAACTGCATATCAGCATGTTATTTCCTCTTCGCAAACTACCCATTGCCTGAAGAGTGACAAGCTATCCCAGGATATTTCCTGATCCATTGCTGGAGACCGAGACCCACTGTTACCTAATTATAGGAAGTTCATGGTTTGGATTCAGAGCAAAAGGGGAGGGAGATTATTTTAACAACTAACAAATTCAAAGCAACAATTTTGCTAATCACAGAATGATAGTTTTTTGTCTGATTCTTCACCTTTTTTTACAAATTATGCAGTTGCATCCATAAAGGGCTTTTTTGGATAAAGACTGCCAAAGGTTGTCAATAAAATATAATCTACCTTTCTGAATTTCAGACTGTGCTTCCTTTAAAGATGGGAGGCACCCATCCGGAATGGTTTGTAGGATGCTTTCCTTTGGCACATCATGTTTAACCTGTAGCTGTTGTGTCTCATGAGCACATGAAGCTGACTCATGCTGAGTCAGACCGTTGGTTCCTTCAGCTCAGTATTGCCTATTCTAAGAGGCAGCAGCTCTCCAAGATCTCAGGCAAAGAGAGGTCTTTCCCAACAGTTTTTCAGGATATGGCCAGAAAAATCACAGAGGATGTTGCATTGCAACACATATAAACAGAATAAACCTGGGCTCTCAGGGAAACATGCCAAGAAGGGAGTCTAGAGACCCAGAACAGAGCAGCCTTGAACAGCGGTAAGAAGACAAAGTGGTAACATAATTATATGGCCTTGTGTAGATTAGCAGCTGACTAACCCATTATTAACAAATACAGTTTGTTGAGGCTCAGCTGTAGAAGTGTCTGAGAATCGCAAGAAGGTCTAACTTCACAGAAGTGAAGATATGATTAAGGAATGGGAGAACTGATTGAGGGCCAAAAGATGTTCGTACGTATGAGAAACTTGTAGTCCCTATTTTTAAACAGACTTTAAGATTTAAAAGTAGCAAGAAGGAACTAACATTTTTCAATATTCCAAGAAGATATTTTAAATATAGTTATCTTTGTATGGTGTTTGAAGTTATGAGATAACGACTTAGCCAAGAATGTGTGACCTAATCAAGTGGGATAGTTAGCTATTGTTAGGAGATGATTGTAAAATCCTATAAATATGGGAAGTTGTATTGATCCAGAGCTTCTTCTCAGAAGGGGCTCCTTGCATGTGACCTGCTTACTTTTAGGGGAGAGAAACTTTTATGGACTCATGTAATTGCTCTCCTTAAATTATCTATGTAACAATGGTGGGTGGTATAATATTTAATCTGTGTTAAGAAAGCAATAGTTATGCTTTAATTTAAAAAAAACCACTTAAAATAGAAGCAGAGATTCTCTAATACTACTAATCTGTGTACTATATCCAGATGAAGCTATAGCATTACTGAGGTGTACCTCTGGCTAGGAGTTAAATGATCTGGTATAGGAAAACTAACTAGACACCTGAGTTTCTTAAATGCACATCTACATCTGAATCAGGCCTGAACAGAGTCATCCACAACAAGCTGCTACCCAAGATCCTTTTGCAGGAGATATCAGGGATTGAACCTGGTGCAGTCTACAAGTGAAGCCTCTGTGCCATCACTAAGCTATGGCCTTTACCCTGGGATGTTTTTCTGCTTCAAATATGTGGATTTCTGATAGGGTTTCCAACCTCCGGGTACTAGCTGGAGATCTCCTGCTATTACAGCTGATCTCCAGCTGATAGAGATTAGACGCTATGGTATTGTAGTCCCTCCTCTCCCCAAACCCCGCCCTCCTCAGGCTCTGCCCCAAAACCTCCCACTGGTGGTGAAGAGGGACCTGGCAGCCCTAATTTCTAATTAGAAAACAGCTAACTAATTATTCTTATGTCATGATATTCATCCTCTTTAGGTGAGATGTTTAAGTAGCAAATGAGCAATGCTGACACTAACTATGTAAGGTAGGCCAGTATTATTATCCCTATATTGTGAATAGAGACGGAGGCTGACAGTAACCTGTGCAAAGTTACACCCTTCAGTGGACTTAGAAGGGTGTAACTCTGCTTAGGATGGCACTGCGAGTGACAGAAGAAAGTTATGCCTGCAGCTATAGCTGACATGAGATTCTAGTTCCTTTCTAGTATTTCACATTATTATCTACTGTTCAAAATCAGCTTTGATCTAACATCTATGAAGAAGTTGGTTTTTATATGCCAACTTTCCCTACCACTCCAGGAAGAATCAAGCCGGCTTACAATCCCCTTCCCCTCCCCACAACAGACACCCTGTGAGGCAGGTGGGGCTGAGGAGCTCTAAGAGAGCTGTGACTAGCCCAAGGTCACCAAGCTGGATTCATGTGAAGGAATGGGGAAACCAACCGGGTTCACCAGATTGGAGTCCGCCACTCATGTGGTGGAGTGCGGAATCAAACCCGGTTCTCAAAAGTTAAATGAAGTAAATATCTTGCCAGAAAAAGAACCTCAATCCTGTGAGATCCAGGAGTCATATCGGCTTAATATTACTTGGAAAAACGTTTGCAAAGCATCCATGAATGGCATTTCAGTCCAGTTTTTTTAAAAATAGCACAATTCAATGGAAAGCTGGTCAGCTGGCCAGTTCTTTGATGCCATGAGTTCTTGGGACAGTTCTTGGAAGGATCCTGGTGTGTATACTGGATAGCAAATCAGGTGAGGTCCTTGCTGCATATTGCTTAACTGTGACCTTTCTCCAGATTAGAGTCCTCCGCTCCGAACCACCGCTCTTAACCACTACATCATGCAGGCTATGTCATAGCTGCGGCCATCTATAAAGCATAAGCCAAGGGAAAAGAAACTCTGCAATGGATAAAATCCCTCCCTTATTGGCTTTGAATCGCTTGCCATATATAAGAGCTATCTGTACATCAATTGTGACTGCTACTACAGGCACCTGGGGCGGCACAGCCTCTTCCCAATCCACTCCTTGTCCCACATTCTAAGGATGAGCGTTGTCGTCACTTGCCCTCTCGTCCTCTAGCACTTCCTTGCTTTCCCCGGCGGAGAGAGAGAAGGGAACTGTTTTCCTTCACGTTTTTCTTTAGGGTTGACTCTATTCCACTCTGTTTTGAGTGTGTGCAAGCATGACCAAGAGCAAAGACATCAAGGAAGGATGACAAAAGCCCTCTTCAAATGACACATCCCACATGACAACAATGCTCATAGTGATAGCTACTGTTCTCCAGTCTGGAAGGCAGGGCTTGGTGAGAACTGTATACACATAGGTGCCTGCTGCAGCTATTGTGACCAATGGCTGCTATGGGAACCAAGAGGCTTTTGTACACATGAAGCCTTATTCAAAAGCTACTCTGTTAACTGAACATCAAACTTGCATTCACTTTCAGCCAGCATGGTGTAGTGGGGTTAAGAGTGGTGGTTTAGAGCAGTGGGCTCTAATCTGGAGAACCGGGTTTGATTCCCCACTCCTCCATATGAGCGGCGAATGCTGATCTGGTGAACCGGGTTGGTTTCCCCACTCCTACACATGAAGCCAGCTGGGTGACCTTGGGCTAGTCACACTCTCTCAGCCCCACCTACCTCACAGGGTGTCTGTTGTGGGGAGGGAAAGGGAAGGTGATTGTAAGCTGGTTTGATTCTTCCTTAAGTGGTAAAGAAAGTCAGCATATAAAATTAGGGCTGTTGAATTAAAAAAATTCGGTATAGTTTGGATTCGGCTGAATTCGGCCCGTTTAGATTCAGGATATGCCGAAGTCCGAACTCCCCCGCTTTGGGTCCGTGCAATTCGGCGGGAATTCAAAGTTCGGGGGAAAAATTGGCCGAATAAAGCCATTAAAAACACAACCGCGCCTTTCCGCGGCTCTGGGGGGGCATTTGGGGGTAGAAGTCCCAAATTTTCAGCAGAGCTTCAAAGGACGTTTCTTGAAAGACCCCCCCAAGTTTTGTAAAGATTGGGTCAGGGGGGGCTGAGATATGGGCCCCGAAAGGGGTCCCCCCACCCTTAATGTGCATCTCTGAGCAGAGCTTGCCGCCCATGCACAAAGCTCCCAGCCCCGACAAACAGCTTAGAAGTTTGCAAAAGCATTGCAACACAACTGCAAAGCAAGACGACAGCAACACCTTTGCAACTGTGCAAAGCAACACCTGACACCTGGGAGTTTGCAAACCATGGAAAGGGACAGAGGCAGCTAGCTATGCATAATGAGCAGGAGGGGTGGAATTTCCCCTTTTGCATGGGACTCCAAATGCATTCTTTAAGTCACCATTTGAAAACCAGTTTTGAGCAAGCATCCAAATAGACCTAACCGCTCTTATGAATGAGGGAAAACCTGAAGACACACAACTGAAACCCCCCCTCAAACCAGGGAGAGAGAGACTCCACGGAGAACACACACCCCAGGCAGAACCGGCAAAAGCCCCCTTTGGCTTCCCCCCCACCCACAGAAACTGCTCCCTCCCCACACACACACAGACTCTGCTTCCCCCCCACACACAAACACACACAGGAGAAAAATTATAGATTAAAGCCCCCAAAGGGGTCTTACTGTGGCTGTCTTCTGTTCCATCAGGAGGGGCTGGGGAGGACTGCGGTAATCCAAGACGATTCCATTTAGGCACGGGACGTTTTGCTCTGGAGATGCATACAGGATCCCATTCATCCCAATAGGGAAAAGGGGAAAGGGGAAAGCCCATATCTCGGGACCCCCTGACCCAATGTTTACAAAACTTGGGTGGTCTCTTAAGAAGGTTTGTCTGAAGCTCAGCTCAAAATTTGGGATCTGCACCCCCAAAAATGCGCCCCCTGCAGCCACGGAAAGAGAAAAGGGGGGAGCCGATATTTCTGCCCCCACTGAACCCATCTTTACAAAACTTGGGTGGTCTCTTAAGAAGGTTTGTCTGAAGCTATGCTGAAAGTTTGGGGGCTGTACCCCAAAAAACACCCCTCCTGCAGCCACAGAAAGGAGCGAATGTGCACAAGCACCCCCCACCACACACACACACAAGGATTTCCCTCTCTCTCTCTCTCCCCAGCCCGGCCACCCATCAGCTGATTCCTCCAGTACTCAATCCTGACTGATTGGCCAGAAGAAGACCCAGCTTGGCCACCGATTGGCCGGGGGAGAATGCTGCTTACTGACGGTTATGCTGCTTACTGACGGCCCCGAATTGGCCAGATTTATTTGTGAACTCCCAAACTCGCTGAATTCGGCTCCCCGGTTGCCCACCATTTTTGAGTTCGGTTCGAACTCTTCTTCTTTGTGTGTGTGTAAAGTGCCGTCAAGTCGCAGCCGATGGCAAAGTTTGATCTCAAAACTTTTGTGGAACCAAACACTATCTTGGTCATGGATTTAACTACACTGTACTAAATGGTGAAAGACTTATTAAACCCAAATACTTGATCCACAAACAACTCCTACTGAAACACTCTGCATAACTTTGTGTTGGGCACTGAAAGATAAAATGCAATCCCTCTGTGTCATAAAATTCAGTTAAGGATTTGGGGCTTGCATGAACCTCCCACTGGAGGAGTTAGCAGGCAGGTTTTCAGGGATGGATGGATGGATGGATGGATGGATGGATGGATGGATGGATGGATGGATGGATGGATAGATAGATAGATAGATAGATAGATAGATAGATAGATAGATAGATAGATAGATAGATAGATAGATAGATAATTTATTTGCGGCCCTTAGCCAGAGAAAACAAGATAAAACAGGAAACATGGACTAAAATACTCTCACAAGCAAAAAAATACAATTCGAGTCTTATAACACTTACAAGTAAAAAATTACAACTGATACACATCTGTCAATTGGGCTAAGAGACTGTTCTATGGTGTCGAATTTTCATTGCTGCTGTGCAAAATTTCGCAACCTGAAGAGTGATTGAAGGATTATCCCCTTGTAGGAGCGCCTCAATCCTTTCTCCTGTCCTGTCAGGTCTCAATCTCGATAAGAGGGGCTCAATAAACTTCGGACGGGGTAATGTATAAAAATTGCAGTTCAGGAGGACATGCTCAACAGTTTCTAAGTCCCCTGATTTGCAGGGGCAGAATCTCTCCTCCCAGGGTATCTTCTTAAATTTCCCCTCTAGCATAGCAGATGGTAAGGCTGCACACCTGGCTAGGGTAAAGGCCCTTCTAAAATTATTTATCTCTAAATAGTGGAGATAGGCTGCTGGTGCTAGGATGTATTTAGAATGGAGGGGTGCCATAAATAGAGGCTTGCTAAATCTGCTTGTCTCTCAATGTCTTTAATCCTTTGGGTTGTAATTAATTTAGCTTGTTCCCACCCTAACTGAAGTAGTGCTAGGGGTGTAAAACCCAAGTTATTTAATTTGTCTTCTATGGCTATCACGCATTTTGACCTAAAGGTGTCACAAAGGATCAGTGGGAGAAGACCCTTAGGGTTAATTTTTGTGTGTGTATAAAGTGCCGTCAAGTCGCAGCCGACTTATGGCGACCCCTGGTGGGGTTTTCAAGGCAAGAGTCTAACAGAGGTGGTTTGCCAGTGCCTTCCTCTGCACAGCAACCCTGGTATTCCTTGGTGGTCTCCCATCCAGATACTAACCAGGGCTGACCCTGCTTAGCTTCTGAGATCTGACGAGATCAGGCTAGTCTGGGCCATCCAGGTCATAAATCGAGGCCAGGACAATCCTTGCCTCCACCTTCACCATGCCAGTTTCCAAATGGATCAAAGCATTTGGAGCAGGGATCCCTTTTTCTGAGCGATTTTGTGATTGTAAATCAGGGAATTTAGACACTATTTGGGCTTTTTTAATTGATTGCAAAAAGTATGATCTCAACAGAGACAAGTAGAACACAGTATACATCCAGAAGTGGGGACCGACCCTAAAGCAAGAGATAGTTGCAAAGCTATTGGCTGATACGGATCCAAATGTAACCCTTGCCATGGCAAACACTTTATCTATGGCTTTTAATGATACTTCCTTTTAACTGTATACACTAGATTTTGTATTTCTGTATTATTGAATTTTTGAATTTGTTTTGCTCATGACCTGTTGGTCCACGAACAGAAATAAAGGAAACGCTTGCATGAACTAACAAACTTTCCCTCTAAACAGCTATTCTGTTTTTAAAGTTGATTCGAAGTGTCTGGATGGCAGTATGGTTGAACAGGTGGCTGTTGCTGCCAACTGATTAGAGTCTGAGTTACAGAAACGGTGAAGCTGCCAAGCAAATTTCTGTTGCATGGACCGGAATGCCTGCCAACACACTTGGCAAATCTTGAAAGTGTTTGTCGTCATTTCCCTTGTTCCCGAAGCCTTTCTGTCCGCCCTTCAAAGTGTAAAATGTTGCTCTCAGACAGCTTAATGGATATTCTATACAGGGTGTCAAGTCAAGGATACGCCATCCGTACACATCACGACGGTAGTATACAGTAGTGATTCAATTAAGCAAAATCTATAACTGCCCTCACCTTTCATAACACTTTTGACTTGGGCTGAACACAAGGAAGTCTTGACATTCTTATCTATTCAGGTCAGGCGGCTTTAACTCTACCCGGTCCAATTTTGACTCTCCCTCAGGAAAAGCTCTGCAGGCTTAATGAATGCAGAAACTTGCTTCCCGCTCTCCCGTAGCCAAGACAGGTGCTGTGTGAGACTGGCTAATACCCAGATGCAGCCAGTCTAGGAACACTCGAGGACTGCGAATGCATTAATGAAAAACGCAGAGCGCAGCTCCTTCCAGGCGGGGGACAGGCGATAATCACTGTAAGGGAGGGGAGAAGGGGTTTATTTCCAGCTTTATCGGGACCAAAGTTAAGATGAGTGGTGAAGTTACTGTTAGGTTTAATCAACGCATTATCGGTCGGAGGTCAATCTAGTCTACAGCAGAGATGCTCAATCACTGAGGCGATTGGATTAGGAGTTCGCCTCGGATGCCAGTGTCGAAGTTCAATCAGGGTCAACTCACCTGGCGCGAGTGTCCCTGTCTATCTCTTTAGTACACTTTTCATTTGCCCATCTTACAAGGAGCACAGGGCAGTATATATACTTATCTGTTGCCCAATTTAATCTCACTACAGTCCTGTAAAATAAGGTTAGCTGAAAGAGAGTGACTGGCCCAATATCATCATCAATAGCTATGGTTGCCAGATCCGTGTTCCCCACCGGTGGGAGCTTTTGGGGGCGGGGTGGGGGGCAGCAATCATGCTTGCGCAGCCACAGTAGCTAGATTAGGTCACTTTTGGGTTTACCCCAGAAGCACTGCATTGCACAGGACGCTCTAGCACTCTCACACCCAAAACTCTATGGAAACCATAGAGTTTTTGGGGGGAGTGCTAGAGCATCTCCGCTGTGATGTGGCGCTTCCAGGGTAAACCCGAGAGTGACGTAATCACACGCACAGCGGTTTGCCGGAAAGAAGACTTCCCTGTTTGGCCAGGTTAATTGGCAGGCGATTGCCCACCAGAACTGGGCATTTGGTAAGCTTATAAATAGCAGGGTTGCCCGTGGGTGCCATGGCGTCCGCCATTACCTTTCCTGGCCCCCACCAAGTGTTTTTAGAAAGTGGTCAAGGTCAGGTGGGGATTTTGCCTGGCAAGGCTTGTGATTGACAGATGTTTTAAAAATTGCTTCAGCAGCAGCTACCACCACAGTGTGACTGAACATAAGTTGTGTATATGCAAGAAAATGTTTTTAAACAACATTTTCATTTTATAAGACACCCTGTTAAACAGAGCTTCTGCCTGAAACGCCGAAGGGTTACTATTAGAGTTATGCATATGAACACACACCAGGACATTATGTGGTTGGCTCCACCTCCTATGGCAGCCATTTTGTACTTGCACTCACCATCCTGTGTCAGAATTCAAAAGGTGCATGCAGTCTCAAAAAGGTTGAGGACCCCGATCTAAAGAGCTGCAGGGATGAGTGGGTATTTAACACTGACTCTCCGAGATCCAGCACTACAATGTACAGAGTCTAAATTATCAATATGCCTGGTCTCTGGCTCTTGACAAGTTTTGGGGGCTGTCCATAATTTGGTGATAGAGTATATTGTTCAACTGCCAAAGTTACTGGCATTCCGGTCTGGCATTTCCAAATGTTGCCTGCAGAGATCCTAGTGTGATAGACTAAATACATGTTTGCTTAGTAAAATCAGCATCCATATAAACCTATGCATACTTTCAAAATCTACAGCAGAGGCCCCTATCCAGGTACCCTTGCCTTTGTGGAGAGCCAGCATGGTGTAGTAGTTAAGAATGGTGGACTCTAATCTGGAGAACTGGGTTTGATTCCCCACTCCTCCACATCAGCAGCAGACTCTAATCTGGAGATCTGGGTTGGTTTCCCCACTCCTACACATGAAACATACTGGGTGACCTTGGGCTAGTCACAGTTCTCTACGAACTCTCAGTCTCACTTACCTCACAAGGTGTCTGTTGTGGGGAGAAGAAGGGAAAGAGATTGTAAGCCAGTTTGATTCTCCTTAAAAGGCAGAGAAAGTCTTCTTCAGAGATTAGATGGGCTGTGACTGGGCCATGGGGCTTCTCAGTAGGGCTGTTGAAAAACAAATTCGGTAAAATTCAGATTCAGCAAAATTTGGCCCGTTTTGATTCGGGAAATGCTGAAGTCCGAACTCCCCCAATTTGGATCCGTGAAATTCGGCACCAAGTTCCAAGTTCGGGAAAAAATTCGGCCGAATAAAGCCATTAAAAACACATTCGCGCATTTCTGCGGCTCTGGGGGGGGATTTTTGGAGGTAGAGGCCCAAACCTTTCAGTGTAGCTTGAGGTGACCCTTCTTGCAAGAACCCCCAAGTTTGGTGACGATTGGGGCAGGGGGTCCCAATATATGAGGCCCGGAAGGAGTCCCCCCCCCAAATCACCCACAGGGATAAAGGCATTAAAAACACATTTGTGCCTTTCCGCAGCTCTGGGGGGGCATGTTTGGAGGTAGAGGCCCCAAAATCTCAGCGTACCTTGAGGGGACCTTTCTTGCAAGAACCCCCAAGTTTTGTGAAGATTGGGTCAGGGGGCCCAGAGTTATGGGGCCTGGAAGGGGTCCCCCCATCTGCCCATTGGAATAAAGCCAATAAAAGGGATGTACTAAAACGAATGACAAGTCAGCCCATTGGAAGCAATGGGAGAGGCTGCCCAGCCCATTGAAGATAATGGGAGAGGGGAATGTCGGTTGACTTGCATTGACTCCACTGAAATACATTACAGGGGATGTACTAAAACGAATGACAGGCTAGCCCATTCGAAACAACAGGAGCGGCTGCACAGCCCATTGGAAACGATAGGAACCAGCCAGAGAGAGACTCACTGACCCACAGTTAACTCCACACGAAGTTGGCAACCAGTGAAAACAGTAGAAAGCACAGTCCCACACAGAGGCAATCAAGCTCACCCCCCAGCAGAACAGGTAAGCCCACCCCCTTTGGCTCCCCCCCAACACACACACACACACACACACAGAGAGAGAGAGAGAGAGAGAGAGAGAGAGAGAGAGAGAATCTCCTCCCCACACACACACACACACACACAGGAAAAAAATTATACAGAATTATAGAGAAAAGCCCCCAAATGGGTCTTACTGTGTGGATGTCTTCTTCTCTTCTATCAGGAGCAGGGACTGGGAGGACTCAGGAGTAATACAATACGATTCTAGCAGACTCACACACACATACTCTCTGGCACAGGAGGTTTTGCCTTGGATTTGCCACTCTCTAGATGCACATTAAGTATTGCCTGCTCCCATTCATTCCAATGGGTGGATTAATTGCCTTTTAGCCAGACCCCCTGGCCGGGGTAATGGTATGGCCCAACTACCGAGGCAACCAGACCCCCAGGCTGGGGTAATGGTATGGCCCAACTGCCGAGGCAACCACCAGACCAGACCCCCGGGCCAGGGTAATGGTACGGCCCAACTTGAATGTATTTTTAAAGGCTGTAATGGGCAGATGGGTGGGGGGACCCCTTCCAGGCCCCATAACTTGGGACCCCCTGCCCCAATAATCACCAAACTTGGGGCTTCATGCAAGAAGGGTCACCTCACACTACGCTGAAAGTTTGGGACCTCTACTTCCAAAAATGCCACCCCCCAGAGCCACAGAAAGGTGTGAATGTGTTTTTAATGCCTTTATGGTTTTGCTGCTGATTCGGACCCCCCAAATTTGCCAAATTTATTTGGCAATCGCCCTGAACTCACCGAATTCGGCTCGTTGTTGTCCCGCCTTTTTTTAATTCAGTTCCATCCGAACTAGAAACCGCCGAATCGGGGAAAAATTGGCGGTTTTCAGTTTGGGACGAACCAAATCGACAGCCCTACTTCTCAGTAGTGGAGCCCCACCAAGTTATTGAATACTCTTCCCAGGAAAATAGCTTGATAGCTTGTGTGTGTGTGTGTTAAGTGCCGTCAAGTCGCTTCCGACTCATGGTGACCCTATGAATCAATGTCCTCCAGAATATCCTATCTTTGACAGCCTTGCTCAGGTCTTGCAAATTGAGGGCTGTGGCTTCCTTTATTGAATCCATCCAGCTCCTGTTGGGTCTTCCTCTTTTCCTGCTGCCCTCAACATTTCCTAACATGACTGTCTTTTCTAGTGGCTCTTGCCTTCTCATAATGTGACCAAAATACGATAGCCTCAGTTTAGCTTTTAGGCTCCAGGTAAATGTGGACTCATTCTTCTAAGCATTTCACAGATGATTTCTCTCCCCACCCCCCAATCACTTTGGGTGCCCGTTTTATTTTATGTTTTGACTTATATTTTTAATTTCTTGTTCAATCTTCTGATTTTAGCCAACAACCACAATCCAGGCTTAAACGTGCCACGAGCAGAAAACTGGATTGCCACAGTAATAATAGGTTCACTCTTGGGGATGTGTACATTATTTTCCTCGTTAAGTTTCTGTTTTTTTCTTTTTTTAATCTTAATTTGGGTTCGCTATATTTGTTATTAAAGCTATTTGTTTTAGCTATAATTTTTTTTAAATTTTCCTTTGGTTTCAAGCAATTTTTCTTCTGTAACAACCACCTCCCTCCCCACCCAATAGGAGGAAAGTCTCCAGGATTGTACACCTCCCACTAAAGAATCTTCCCTCCCAACTTTCAAAGAATGAGAGCAACATTTTGGCATTTTTCAAACCAGATTGGGCAATGTGAGGTGTGTAGCAAACCAACCCAAGAAAACTGGTCATACAGCAGGACAGGCATTAATATTTGGAAATGACCAAGGAAATCCTTTGAATGATAGCAGCTTTGGATAGGACATGCAGAGGATGGAGCCGGTGAAGATGCAGTCTGCAGAGCATTCAACTGATCCCCTCAACCCACTGCATGACACCAGACTGTGAATTTTCTCCTTCCCCTTAAGGAAATGTAGTTCTGACAAATTGTAGATAATTAGAGAATCATAGAGTTGAAAGGGACCACCAGGGTCATCTAATCCAATCCCCCACACAATGCAGGAAATTCACAACTGTCTCTCCCCACACCCCTAGTGACCACTGTGTTATGAAATGGGGCTGCTAATCTCCCGGACTGGTCATGGCAACCCCAGGCGAAAGTGCACATGCTGTTCCCGCCGCATGCCTAGCCCCAAATGCTATGGGGAAAGGCTTTCGCACGCGAGGTAAACTGACCCGACAGCTCCTGTGCATCCCGCGGAGCCAGCAGCTGAGAAACAGAGGCCAGGTCAACCTCTCCAGTGAACCAGAGAGACTCCATGTTCCTATGTGCCTCCAATCCAGCAGAAGCCATTTCAGAGAAAGCGCACAAGCACGTAGCCTCCGCCAGCATCCCCCCTTCCCATTGCTTCATCAGCAGTGATTAATGGACAATCAGCAGACATCTTTTTTAATAAAGATTTTTTATTATTTTTTATAATATCAAAACAATATGATTATATTGATTTAAAAAGATATAAACATTACTAATTTAATTAATACCAAAAAAAGAAAAATATTGACTTCCCCACCATCCTCCTCTATCCGTTTATACTCTTAGTACTTCCCTTTGCATATATTTTCTAATTTAAATCATTCTTTATCCTAGGATTATATCATATACTTCAACATTTAAAAACTAATAATAACACGCTTATAAATCTATACATTCAAATTAATTCAAATCCTTGGATATTTGCTAAGTTAAATTCATTCCACAGTACATTCTCCATGCCTCCCATTCCCCCACAAATCCCCTGTTGTCCTTTTGATTCATTAATGCTGTCAATTTAGCCATTTCTGCTAGTTCCATCATTTTATTTATCCAGTCCATCCTGTCCGGTACTTCGGACATTTTCCATTTTGCTGCATACACCAATCTTGCTGCTGTGGTAGCATATACTAAAAAAGATCTCTGAGTTATTATAGTATCTGGTACAATACTTAGCAACATCATTTCCGGTGTTTTAGGGATGTTATGCTGTAAAATCAATCTAACTTCGTTATAGATCATATCCCAAAAGTTTTTTGCTTTTTCACATGTCCACCAAATATGGTGGAAGGAACCAACTTCCCTTTGACATTTCCAACATTTTGACGACATAGTTCCATACATTTTTGCTAATTTTTTTGGAGTCAAATACCAATGGAAATCCCTTGCCTATGTCATTATTCTAAGGTCACAGATTCCGGCTCTGGTATACATTGGTTGCATCCCACTATATAAATATTGTAATTACCATATGCGCAGCTAATTCCCCATTCAAAGCGCATTTTGGCTAACAACTGCTCCATGCCCATAATATGGCCAAAAAAAAAAAAAAAAATCTTCCAGGATCCCTGGCTAATCTGGCCTGAAGGAAAATTGCTTCCTGGTCCCAATTTCTTCCTGACAACTATACTTCCTGAAAAATTGCTTCCTGACAACTCAATGAAGAGTATTTGGGGCTATTGTTTTATTGACTAGAAGCAGGCCTACTTCAATACTGTAGTCTCTCTCTGTGTTACCAACTTTTTTTAAAAAATGTTTTTTATACCTTTCATGTATTTTATCTATGTTGTAAGCTTCCTTGAGCTCCGTAAGGAGGAAAGCCAGCTAATATATGTTTTAAATAAATAAATAAAATAATCACAGTGCGCACACATTTTTGGCAGCTGAGGAGGGGCAAGCACAGCATCCGTAAGGAGGAAAGCCAGCTAATATATGTTTTAAATAAATAAATAAAATAATCACAATGCGCACACATTTTTGGCAGCTGAGGAGGGGCAAGCACAGCATCCGTTTCTACCCGCCCTCCCAGCAGGTGCAACAAAAGTGTTTGCCTCTGCCAACAACAGCCTCCGTGTTGCTTGTCAGTGGGATGGCACGCTGTAACCCATCTCCCCTCTGAATCAACAGGCTGAGTCTTGGCTTGAAGAAAGAAAGAAAGAAAGAAAGAAAGAAAGAAAGAAAGAAAGAAAGAAAGAAAGAAAGAAAGAAAGAAAGAAAGAAAGAAAGAAAGAAAGAAAGAAAGAAAGAAAGAGTAGAGATGGTGCACTTATGAGCTCCTTAGTTCACAACCCAAGAAAGCCGAGTGCATCCCAACTAAGGACTTAAAACTCTATGGAAACATAGAGAATTCAGAAGGAACAATACTATTTCAGTATTGAAGGAATCGTTAACTATTAAAAAGAACTACAAGAACTTGGTAAACTGGAGGAAAAAAGAGGCCCTATATAAAAATTGGAGGAGCTTGATTACAGCTATAAACAACAATGATAATTCAACTTTCTGGCGGACTGTGAATTCTTTAAGTAATGGCTATGCCAGAGTCCCCGCATGTATCCCGTCTTCGGTCTGGGTAGCTTACTTCAAGAGCCTCTTCTCCTACTCTGTGGAAAACCAGGGTCTTATACCTGTAGCACCTTCTATTTTGCTGAATTCCTGGCCAGATGTGTCTCCTAAGGACATTAAACCGCTCATTGATCGCCTACGCTCAGGCAATGCCCCAGGTCCTGATCTAACTCCCTATGAACTTTTTAAAGTCAACAGCGAATGGTGGGCCAACATTCTTGCTCCTGTATTCACACAAATTAATGCATCAGGAGCTATTCCAAAATCTTGGAGACATACCAATATCGTCCCAATCTTTAAAAAAGGTCAGCGCTCTGACCCAAGCTGTTATCGTTCAATCAGCCTTTTGTCTTGCTTAGGCAAATTGTATTCCTCCTACTTATTAAAGAGGCTGTTGGACTGGGTTGAGAGTAATTACATCCTTGGCTAGGAACAGATTGGCTTCAGAAGGGGTTGGTCTGTCACGGACCACTGTTTAGTGCTCTCCCATCTAGCCGAGAAATATTCCTCCCCCAGAAATGGCACCCTTTATGCGGGTTTTATGGATCTTAAGGGAGCTTTTGATACCATCCCGAGGGAGAGGCTATGGTTGAAACTATCACATTCTACTATGGATAGGAGGTTACTATGGCTTATTCAGCAATTTCATACCGACCTCACAGCTCAGGTTCGTTGTGGCAACCAAGGAGAACTAACCGAGCCCTTTGAGCTGGTCAAGGGAGTTAGACAAGGTTGCCCCCTTGCTCCTCTCTTGTTTAATCTATACCTGAATGATATGGCAACCAATTTCTCAGAGTTTTGCCACCCCCCAAAGCTTGCAAGTCATCCCACCCCGATTCTACTCTATGCTGACGATGCAGTTCTCCTGTCCCGCACAAGAATTGGTTTGAAAAGATCTTTGCAAACTTTTTCTGAGTACTGCTCTAGGGAAGGTCTTAAAATAAACCATCATAAATCGAAGATTATGATCTTCACTAAGAGGAGAAAAATGCCTCTTTTTCGCTGGGTATTAGATGGCTTTGAGGTTGACCAAGTCAAGGAGTTTGTTTACCTTGGCATTCTGTTTTCCCATAACCTAAATTGGAATGCCCATCAAAAAGCAGTGTCCAACAAAATTAAACCTGGGGTTGGTGCTATTGTCAATTTTTTTCACACCAAAGGTGGCAAATATATTCCAGGGGCTATTCAGGTTTTTAACCTGAAAATTACCCCAATTATCCTCTTTGGTGTTGCCATCTGGATTACAGTCATCAATGAATCTATAAATCGTCCACTGCTTCAGTTCTTACGAAAACTCCTAAATGCCCCTCGATGTGTTGCTGGCGTTACTCTTCGTTCTGAGTTTGGCCAAATGTCACTTGAAGCTAGGGCGTGGTTGGCCGCCTTTAAACTACACTTTAAACTGTGCTTTAGCACTGAGGGGTTCCTAGCTTCTCTGAAGCATGACCCTTTTAAATCCTCATGGCAAAAAATCTTAGATGAGAAACTGGCGTTGTTGGGCTTCTCGCAGGATATGTTATCAGATCTTGGGAAAACTGAAGCTTTTGCCAAAATTAAAAAGCGCATTAAAGAGCTCGATTATAACAGCACTACTTTTCGTGCTCGTCGTGTCTGTTCATCCCAGTTCTTCGGAATACCCCCTCCACGTGGTCTGCCTGCCTATACATATTATCTAACAACTCCTCGTCTCTGTAGAGCTTTTTGCTTGGCTAGATTGAATGCTAACCCTTCTATGGTAATGCAGGGCAGAATTCTGAATATACCATACTCAGACAGGATCTCCCCTTGCTCTTCTGGCTCTATTGACTCATTAGCCCATGCCCTTTTGGAATGTTGCTTTTACGAGGAACTTCGATCGCACTATATTTCCCCCCTTTTAATATACAAATCCAATGCCTCTGTGACTGACATAATGCCTTTTTTACTAAGTGATAGGGACCCCAAGGCTACATTGTCAGTGGCAAGATTTGTTTCAGTCCTTATATCCCTCCAACACTAGATATATGCTGCTCAAGATCAATTGATCAAGGAGCTTCTAAGGGATAAAAGGAAAAGGAAAACTCCTGAGGAGGAGCTAATGAGGAAAGCTAACTTAGCACACAGGTTCATACCAAGAGAGACATCCTTCACCTATAGGTTTTCCAGTTCAAGTACTTATATGTTAATATCAGAATACACATCTGGATGATGTAGCTGTTTGCAGGCTTTGCTGTGACTCACTTATGACAGTCAGTCAGTCAGTCTTTATTGCAGCCCACAGGCCCTTAAGCAGCAGAGTAAAACAGAAAAAACCTATTATAAAGTGTTAGAATCTTAGTCAGTTATACACTGGACGTTATCTCAGTTCTTATTTTGATTGCTGAGCACAGAAACTTTACCACAGAAACAGTAGTTCTTTGGTCAACCCCTGCCAATAAGATTTTGAGAGAGAACAGAGAGCAGGTTTTTATCAGCCAACAGAGGTTCCGATAAATCTGGGCGTGCACATTTCTGTATTCCAGTGCCCACAGATGGGCTGTATGTTTATAAGCAAGTACTGATCAAACCAGTGGCTACAAGTTTCAGCTTCTGGGCATGATTTTTCAGACATTTCCTAGCGCACGCTGAAATCTCCACAGATGCACATGATTGGCCACCTACAGGCAAATGGACAAAGCCAGCGAGTACGGAGTTTACCTAGGGTTCTCATTCACCCACAGAATGGTATGAAAATGGCCTCAGTGTCCTGACTTCCAAGCTCCTTTTCAATCGGTGGGGCTTTAAGACAATCCCAAAAAACTTAAAGCAAGTCCTCCATGTAGGCTGCAAATGATCGCATCGCTCTTGGGAATGTCAGCCTCTCTCTTATTTATTTCTCTTCAGGGGCATTTGGAGCTAATGAGCCTTTTGACTTTTTAAAAAGCTGCTTATTGATTTGCTTAATGGTTTATCTATTGCACAAAAGTGGACTCAGCCAGCCTCAATGGTAGGGTTGCCAACCTCCAGGTAGTAGCTGGAGATCTCCTGCTATTATAACTGATATCCAGCTGATTGAGATCAGTTCCCCTGGATAAAATGGCCACTTTGGCAATTGGACTCTGTGGCATTGAAGGCCCTCCCCTCCCCAAACCCCACTCTCCTCAGGCTCCACCCCAAAAATATCCAGGTATTTCCCAACCTGGAGCTGACAACCTTACTCAATGGTCTCTTTTGGTTTCATATATATGGTTTTGATATAGATATAGATGACTTAGGGTTGCCCACCTCCAGGTACTAGCTGGAGATCTCCTGCTATTACAACTGATCTCCAGCTGATAGAGATCAGTTCCCCTGGAGAAAATGGCCGCTTTGGCAATTGGGCCTCTATGGCACTGAAGTTCCTCCCCACCTCAAACCCTGCCTTCCTCAGGCTCCACCCCAAAAACCTCCCACCAGTGGTGAGGAGGGACCTGGCAACCCTAATAAAACTGGATTCCCTCTTGCAGGATATATGTTACACCGTAACAATTTTATATTTATGTTTATATTGAGCAACAGTGAGACAGAGAGAGAGAGTGTAGGGTTAGTAGAGAGTTAGTGTAGTGTGTATGTGTGTTAAGTGCCGTCAAGTCGCTTCCGAAGCATGGCGACCCTATGAATGAAAGTCCTCCAAAATGTCCTATCTTTGACAGCCTTGCTCAGATCAGTTAGTGTAGTAGGGTATGGTTAAATGTCAGAGATGGGTGTTGGGATGGTCGCCTAGGGAGATGAGGGAAGCTGTTGTGCAGGGCTGGACAGGACACTGAGAGACAGCATGGTGTAGTCGTTATAGTGTCAAACTGGGATCTTGGAGAACCAGATTCAAATCCCTCATCATCCTTGGATGCTAGTGTTAACAGTTAAGTCCAGCAATGGTTGTTAGCTATTAGCTTGAAGCAAACAAGTCACATATGCCTCATGGCAACAGCACAGGCCTATCAGACCACAAGTAGTCATTATTCTAAAAAAAAAGGTAAAGGTGGTCCCCTGTGCAAGCACCAGGTCATTACTGTCCCATGGGGTGACGTCACATACCAGCGTTTACTAGGCAGACTATGTTTATGGGGTGGTTTGCCACTGCCTTCCCCAGTCATCTACACTTTACCCCCAGCAAACTGGGGACTCATTTTACCAACCTCGGAAGGATGGAAGGCTGAGTCAACCTTGAGCTGGCTACTTGAAACTGACTCCCATCGGGATCGAACTCAGGACGTAAGCAGAGCTTTTGACTGCAGTACTGCAGCTTACCACCCTGCACCACGGGGCTCCTTTAGTCAATATTCTAGCCCACCTAAAATGCATGAAGGATTTTGTCACAAAGTGCCTTTACCTATATGTGTAATGTGTAAACTCCAGCAGGGGTCCTTGAGCCTTCTGTTCTTGAGCCCGTGCACGTTAAATAAATTCTTTTACTGCTTAAGGAGTCTCTGGTTTTGGTTTGGTTGTTTCCAAGTTCAACCTTTAGAGTGACCTGGCATGTCTAATAAGACATTCCAGGGCACAGTATACTGGTGCAGATTGTAAACCAAGTGAGAAAGCAAACCAGGCAGCCTCCCCACCCCCCAACCCACCTTTAGCAGCTGTCTCCTTTAGGCCCAGCCGTTATATTTCATTTAAATTGTGACTCAGGGGGATAACTAAGCTCTTACTGCTTTCTGTGTCCCAGCGGACTGTTAAATAACTCTGCCAGTTTCTGTTAGAACACTAAGGGCTAGAACAACACAACTATTTCTTTCAGTCCACAGGGGAAGGCCCCAGTTACCTAAGCTCCAAAATCAGCAGAAGAGTTGCCTTCATCTATTACATTTAAACCTGTAGCATGTTTTGAAGAAAACTCATTAGCCTTATAATGGGGCCAGGAAAGAAATTAAATAATACATGGCCCATGGGTACAGCTGGGTATCTTAGCAGGCGGCCAGTTTATTTCAAAATAAGAATCAAACCAGTTTACAATCACCTTCCCTTCCCCTCCCCACAACAGACACCCTGTGAGGTAGGTGGGGCTGAGAGAGTAACTAGCCCAAGGTCACTCTGCTGGCTTCATGTGCAGGAGTGGGGAAACAAATCCAGTTCACCAGATTAGTCTCCCCCGCTTATGTGGAGAAGTGGGGAATCAAATCCAGTTCTCCAGATTAGAGTCCATCACTCCAAACCGCTGCTCTTAACCACTACACCACGCTGGCTCAATCAATCAATGGAGAGATATTCTCATCTAATAGTTCAGGCCGTGAGATTGGAAGTTCTGAATCCCTAGAAGTTTATCAGAAACTGACTATATTCCAGGAGGTTTTTTAAAACTTGGATTAGCCAAAGAATTTATAATGTTGATAGGATTCTAAAAAAAACAGGCTTTGGAATCTAAAGTCCTTCTGAACTGAGTGGGACATTTCTGAGTAAACATCTAGTGAGCTTGCTTTGTAATTGGCTGTAGTGCATACTGTGAGAAAAATGCCACCACCACCCCGCTCCCCTGTCCCGCACTTTGGATTATGCATGGAGATGAAGGTGATTTGACCCGGGCTGATCTCAGGAGAGATTGAAGAATCAGGTTATAACAGCGTCGGGAAGACCCAGAATTTGTGAGGGTTGGGTGTGAGGTCATCTCTGAGGGATGAAAAACTCATGCATAACTCCAAGAAATAACTGAGTCAGTCCGGGGGCGAACATGAGTCAAAGTACCCATGCATAAAGGACCAAGGGGATACAGAATGACAATCAAGGCTGGAAATGCATATTCTTATTCAAAATTGTAAATACATCAAAGCCAATCACTGGTTACTAGTAGGTTTCGATGGGTAGCCATGTTAGTCTGTCAATAGCAGTACAAAAGAGCAAGAGTCCAGTACCACCTTAGACTAACAAAATTTCTGGCATAAGATTTCATGAATAAGCTGTGGCTCATGAAAGCTCATACCCTGCCAGAAATTTTACTAGTCTTTGGGACCCCCTTGACTATAATGGTCCTGATTTTTTCTGTAAACCTGGAAATAAGCTGAATACTGATATTAACTGGTATGGGTATTTGGCTTATTCCAGGTTTACCAAAAAATCAGGGCCAATTACCTCCCCCATAGCTTCAATGGTGGGAACTTTCAGTTAGCCTACTTGCAATACAGACACAATGTGGAGAGGAAGTAGCTAATTGAAAGTTTCCACCATTGAAGCTATGGGGGATTTTTTGTGAAGCTCCAGTGGGGGCATTTTTGGAGGTAAAGTTCTCAAATTTCCAGGGTAGCTTGAAGGGACTCTCCATGCATGAACACCAAAGTTTGGTGAAGTTTGGGTCAGGGAGTCCAGTTTTATGGGGTCACCCCTTCCTCCATAGAAAAGCATAGACGTCTAGGAGAGGATCAGAGAATCTGACTATCTTCTGTATGGAGGGGGCGACCCCTTTCAGTCCACATAACTTCGGATCCCTTCATCCAAACTTCACAAAACATGGGAGTTCTTGCAAGGAGAGTCTCTTGCAGCTGTGCTGTGAATTTGGGGGCTCTACCTGAAAAAATGCCCCCCCAGGAGCCATGAAAACCCAGAGAAAGCCAAACCCGAAAAAGCCGAATATTTATCTGGCTTTTTCGGGGATTGCAAATTTAGGTTTGGCGTTCTCTCCAGGTTGAGGCATTCAGTAAACCCAAACCTGAAATTTACTGAAATTGCTTTTTTTCAGGGTTTTTTTTTTTCAGGGTATACCAAATATGTACAGCCCTAGCGGCGGACGCTAATCTGGTGAACCGGGATGGTTTCCCCACTCCTACACATAAAGCCAGCTGGGTGACCTTGGGCTAGTCACAGCTCTCTTAGAGCTCTCTCAGCCTCACCTACCTCACGGGGTGTCTGTTATGGGGAGGGGAAGGGAAGGTGATTGCAAGCCAGTTTGATTCTCCCTCAAGTGGTAGAGAAAGTCAGCATATAAAAACCAACTCCTCCTCCTCCTGTTCTTCTGCTTCTTCTTCTGCTGCTGCTATAAACAACAGAGCCTGCTGGGAGATGTAGTATAGTAGGACAGGAAACAGAAAGCCTGGGCCTAGTTATTGTGCCTGTTTAAGATTTAGGATAAACTTTGACTGGAATCTAAATTGTACTCAGTTGCATAATGCAACACCACTAGTCTGATCCAGCAGGGCATTGTTTATGGTCTTAAAATACACAGAGAGCTTTGGTCCATGTGGGCTGGCCTTTTAATTTCAATGTGTGGGAATTGGAAAGTACTGGAAAGAATACAGAGAGCCTTGTAGGCAGAGGAACCCTGTTATGTAACTAGGAGTCATGTAAAATTCATGTAAAATAGTTAAATTAGCGGGAATGAACACAATGAAACTTTGTAATTGAGAAAGCAATTATCAGGACATTACCTCATGTATAATACAACCAATTGATCTAATTCAGGTGTTTATGGTTATGAAAAGGAAAATGCTAAGAATAGCCTAAAGGCCACTGAAATCAATGGCAGATCAGCACCTCCTAATGAAGTGAATGAGGAACCTGCTCTAATGCATATGAACACACATGAAGCTGCCTTATAGGGTTGCCAGACTAGGGTTGCCAGCCTCCAGATAGTAGCTGGAGATCTCCCGCTATTACAACTGATCTCCAGCCGATAGAGATCAGTTCACCTGGAGAAAATGGCCGCTTTGACAATTGGACTCTATGGCATTGAAGTCACTCCCCTCCCCAAAACCCGTCCTTCTCAGGCTCCGCCCCAAAAATCTCCAGGTATTTCCTAACCTGGAGCTGGCAACCCTAAACCAGACCCATGGTCCATTACAGTCAGTATTGTCTACTCAGACTGGCAGAGGCTCTCCAAAGTCACAGGGCGAGGTCTTTCACATCACCCACTGTCACATACTTTCACTGGAGATGCCAGGGATTGAACCTGGGACCTTCTGCATGCCAAGCAAATGCTCTGCCATTGAGCCATGGCCGCTCCCCAATAATGGGCAAGAGAGCTATGTGTATGAAAGATCTATATCTTTATTTCTGCAATTTTCTGATTTCAATGCCATAGAGTCCAATTGCCAAAGCGGCCATTTTCTCCAGGTGAACTGATCTCTATCAGCTGGAGAACAGTTGAAATAGCAGGAGATCTTCTGCTACTTCCTGGAGGTTGGCAACTCTAATCAAAAATGGATACTAGTCATGATGCATACCTATTTTCTCCAGGATCAGATGAGCATGCCTATTATATTAGGTGCTTTGGAACACAGGCAGCACAATGCTGCTGCAGTTGTCTTGTTTGTGGGCTTCCTAGAAGCACCTGGTTGGCCTCTGTGTGAACCGACTGCTGGACTTGATGGATCTTGGTCTGATCCAGCATGGTCTTTCTTATGTTCTTATGCATTGGCATACAAGAAATTTGTTTGGAATGAATGGTGCTATGAAGAGCTGGTGGGAAATAGTGATTACATGTAATTTTATCATGTATATTTTAAATTGTTAGCCGCCTTGGTGGCCCTTGTAAAGGCAGAAAGGCTGAATATAAATTTTGTAAATAACAACAACAATAATAATTGGAGAGAATACAGATTGCAGGATCCTTCTGTGATCTAAAAAGTCCACTCTTAATCATAAGAATGGTCACAATAAGTAAGCCGTTAAGGTTTTATATATAATTCACTCTGAAAATGGTCATGAATCTTCCTAATGTGACTGTTGACATTTGTTGCAACTTGACTGCAGACCAGCATTTGAATATTTTATGAAATATTTCTGGCAGGCACTGGTGTGGGATTCACAAGAGCAAGACAGGTACAACATAGCGAAGATTAGTGGCAATTAGCACTAGGGTAAAATTAGTATAATCAGCCATCCTTTCTATGAATTATACAGGCTTAATTGGTGGCAGGTGGATATTCCTTCCATTTCCCCCCCTACACATTGTTATTGAATCATTTGCATATATCCGTATGTTGTCAGAGGATTAAGTAAAATTCTATTTAAATTTGAACTCTGGCTAATTAACTCTTGGTAAACAGAGCAAAGTCAGGCTTCCTTTACAGGAACAGTGTCTACTCCCCTTTTCATTATCTGATATTTTGTCTGAGTAGACAGATAACCATTTAAAAAAAAAAAAAAAAAACACCAAACAAGAGCCAGCATGGTATAGGGGTTACAGCGCCAAACTAATATTAGGAAGTCTGGTGTTCAAATCCCACTTGGGTTTGAAGAGCTCAAGGTAGGGTTGCCAACCTCCAGGTGGTAGCTGCAGATCTCCAGCTATTGCAACTGATCTCCAGCCGATAGACATGGAGAAAATGGCTGCTTTGGCAATTGGACTCTATGGCATTGAGGTCTCTCCCCTCTCCAAACCCCACCCTCCTCAGGCTCCGCCCCTAAAATCTCTAGGAATTTCCCAACCCAGAGGCTGGCAACCCTAGCTCTAGGCGGCCTGCATCCCTTTGCTCAGTTCAACCTTCTTCACAGGGATGTTGTGAGAATAAAATCAGGGAGGAGAGACCAGGCACAGCAGTCTGGCTCTGTGAACGAAGGATGGGATAAAAATGTGATAGATTCCTCAACTGTAGCCTAGTCCTTAAATGACAATAGATGGGATGGCAAAACCCATGTCTTAGAGTTGCCAACTCCAGGTTGGGAAATTCCAGGAAGTTTGAAGATGGAGCCTGGGGAGGGCAGGGCATCAGAAGGGGTGGGACTTCCATGGGATATATAATGTCATAGAGTCCACCCTCCTAAGCAGCCATTTTCTCCAGGGTAGCCTGTAGCCCAGCTGTAATTTCAGGAAAACTCCATGCCCCACCTGGAGGTTGGTAACCCTAGAACTATACCACTTAATAATTTAGTGGTGGCTCACTGGGGTGAAATTCAGGCTGAACCTGGTCTACCTATAGGGTTGCCAGCCTCCAGGTAGTAGCTGGATATCTCCCGCTTTTACAACTGCTCTCCCGCCGATAGAGATCAGTTCACCTGGGAAAAAATGGTCACTTTGGCAATTGGACCCGATGGCATTGAAGTCCCTCCCCTCCCCAAACCCCAGCCTCCTCAGACTTTGCCCACCAAATCTCCAAGTGTTTCCCAACCCATAGCTGGCAACCCTACCTACCTAGTTGTTATTATTTTGGGGTCTCTTTTACCCCCACACACACCTTTAACCCTCTGAAGTACTGCAGTCAAAAGCTCTGCTCACGACCTGAGTTCAATCCCGACAGAAGTCAGTTGTAGGTAGCCGGTTCAAGGTTGACTCAGCCTTCCATCCTTCCGAGGTCAGTAAAATGAGTACCCAGCTTGCTGGGGGTAAAGGGAAGATGACTGGGGAAGGCACTGGCAAACCACCCCACAAACAAAGTCTGCCTAGTAAACGTCAGGATGTGACGTCACCCCATGGGTCAGTAATGACCCGGTGCTTGGACAGGGGACTACTTTTACCTTTTTTAACCCTCTACTTGTATTAGGTTCTCAATATTTTAAGGTTTACTTGTATGAGGTTAACATATAACAACAGAAATATTAACAACATTACATTCCAGTTCATTTTTTTTTATTTAATTGCAAATCATATTCATTCTCTTTCTGACACACAGACGTGCCCATGCCACTGAATGCACTACTGAATTGCTTTGTGCTTGAGGCGCATTGAACTAATCTGGATTCAGGTACACCGAAAGAGGTGGCCTCATGTCATCTTTGGGGACTGGCTTTTTTTTTCTTTTTTCTTTTTTTGGAGTTAGAATTCTGCCCCTGGGCCTCACATAATGGCTGGCTGTCCATGCCAAAAAAGATCCCAGTATATAGGAAATTAATGATGGGCAAACTTCTCCAGGCTCAAATCAAGAAGGGGCCTAGGAAATCACAAGTAACAATAGAGAACTCTCAGAAATAAAACATTCTTTGTAATAAATAATTCTCAATTCAATTGAAACTTCCTTGTAACTTCCTAGGAGCTCTCAGACTCTTTCTCTATTACCTCTCAATATTATCTGACATTCATATTTCAGACACTCTGTACACTATATTCCCCAGAGCTCCTGGCATATTAGACAATGCAAAAACAACATTTGAAGGGGGGAATAGGGTTGCCAACTCTGGATTGTGAAATTGCTGAAGTTTTGGGGGGTGGAACCTGGGAAGGGCAGGGTTTGGGGAAGGGAGAGACTAGGGTTGCCAGGTCTCTCTTTGCGACTGGCGAGAGGTTTTTGGGGCGGAGCCTGAGGAGAGTTTGGGGAGGGGAGGGACTTCAATACCATAGAGTCCAATTGCCAAAGTGGCCATTTTCTCCCGGTGAACTGATCTCTATTGACTGGAGATCAGTTGTAATAGCAGGAGATCTCCAGCTAATAACTGGAGGTTGGCAACCCTAGGAGAAACCTCAGTGGGGTATAAGGCCATAGAGTGAACCCTCCAAAGCAGCCATTTTCTCTAGTTGAGCTGATCGCTTTTACCTGGAGACCAGTTGTAATTCCAGGAAATCTCCAACCACCTCCTGGAGGTTGGCAACCCTATAAACCTCACCTATTAGGCCTACTGCTGCTCCCATCCTGAGCAGGTATATGGTGGTGGACATGGCTGGATCTTGGGGCCAAGGAGGGCAGGTGCCCTGGCAGGTGGGCAGAGAAGGGGCAGCAGCAGAGGGTGGGGGATGCTCAATTGCCCGGAGGTGATGGCTCGTTCTGCAGCGTGTGCACCCATTCTCCCAATTAGGCTGCTCCTAGGAGACGGGGAAAACTGAATGACCCAGCAGAGATGGCTCATTCTGCAGACCGTGCCCCCTCCACCAATTAGGCTGCTGGTAGGAGGTGTGGGAGGCTCAATTACCCAGTAGAGATGGCTTGTCTGCAGTATACGCCCCGTCCCCTCGATTAGGCTGCTGCTAGGAGTGGGGGGGGGGGGCGAGAGGGAGACCTCTGGCCTCAGAGGGGAGTTGCAGCCATTGGTAACGCAGACACTTTGACTGTTAGTAATCTACAAATCGAATGCCTCTGTGACTGACATAATGCCTTTTTTACTAAGCGACAGGGACCCCAAGGCTACATTGTCAGTGGCAAGATTTGTTTCAGTCCTTATATCCCTCCAACACTAGATATAGGCTGCTCAAGATCAATTGATCAAGGAGCTTCTAAGGGATAAAAGGAAAGGTTAGTAGGATAAGGCAGTGGCAAGTGAAGAGGAGGGGAAGCTAAAAGTTCCTGAGGAGGTGTTGAAACATGCAAGTTCGATGCAGTGAGAGACATAGACCCCCAGGTAACCTTCTTTGGCCTCGCTAATCTCCCTTCTTCCCCCGGCCAAGGCACCCTCCTCTCTTCCACCTGCAGAATCTCCCATTTCCTTGTCTTCTGCCCCCTTTTTCAAGGACTGCACGTTGACAGTGGCTGTTGTAGGCTTTAGGCATGCAAGACATCTGGGGGGGAAGCTTAGGGTGCATTGTAAACACTCACAGGGGGAGACGGGTTCTGGAGGTGGTGACAGTTAATGGTTTAGAATGCCTGATGCGCCCCTCTTTCCCGCCCACCTGCCTTGTGCTCTGCTCAGGTGCTGCAAGCCCTGGAGCGGCCAGGAGTCAAATGGGGCGGAGAGGAAGAGGATGGGCTCTTCTCTCCCCCCCACACTTTAAATCTGGGAGCTGTGTTATGCTTGGCTTTACCAAAGACCACAAGTATATCTACCCCCTAATGTGATAGGCCTGGCCTTCCCCAAAAAGCCTGATTTTACACCTTGGGAAAGGGGTAGGGTTGCCAGGTCCCTCTTGGCAACTGGCGGGAGGTTTTAGGGGTGGAGCCTGAGGAGGGCGGGGTTTGGGGAGGGGAGGGACTTCAATGCCATAGAGTCCCATTGCCAAAGCAGCCATTCTCTCCAGGCGATCTGATCTCTATCGGCTGGAGATCAGTTGTAATAGCAGGAGATCTCCAGCTAGTACCTGGAGGTTGAGTAAACAATAGTACAAGGCTCAAACACTCAAATAGCAAAGACGTATATTTGAAAGTTACAATAGTGAAAGTGCAGGAAGTGACAAAAAGGAAGCTTAACACAAAATCTATTCACTAAGATCTAAAGGTCGATAAATATGATAAAGTCAATAATTATGTCTCGATAGAATCTTTAAAAGTTCATAATAAATATATTCAAATCCTTGCGTTGTGGAGACAGAAGTCAGGAGAAGACGGAACGTGGTCCGGATGCCTTGCGTTTTCGCCGCCCCTCAGGGCGGCTTCTTCAGCTCTCCGTTATAAACAGAAACTGTTCTCCTTAAATATTCATTCAGCAGTTTCTTAGATATAAAATCTCAGGTGGACTCTTCATGCTCCCAACTTGTGCATATTTATCTCAGCAGTACCTGGAGGTTGGCAACCCTAGAAAGGGGGGAGGACAAGAACAGAGGGCCGGTTCACGTGCATTATGTGCCATCAAGTCACTTCCGACATGAATCAATGTCCTCTCGTTAACAGCCTTCCTCAGATCATGCAAACTGAAGGCCGTGGATTCCTTATCAATCATTTATGCATGAGTACTTTCACTCACATTCACACACACACACACACACACACACACACACACACCGTCTGTCTCAGTTGTTCCTTGGAGTTATGCATGAGTTTTCTGTCCATTAGAGATGACCTTGAGCCCAGCCCTCACAAATCCTGGGACTTCCCGTTCCTCTAATAGCCCTAGTCTTCGATCTCGACCTAAGATTCCCAGGTAAAATCACCATGCATAAGACAAAGTGCGCAACAGGGGAGCTGGAGGGGGTGACGTTTTTCTAACAGCAAGCTGTACAGCAAATTACAGAGCAGCATTTAAAGGGGCGGGGTCACAAATGCTTCCTGATTTTTGTCTCCACCCGGAGTTCTTTCTGAGCAGACATTCACAAAAACGAAAGGGTTTTTAAATGATGCTTAGGTGTCTCCCCTCCCCCGGTTCCTTTAAAAGAGCTCCGTTTTTTAAAATTTATTTGTGCCCGGCAACTGGCAGGAGGGTTGTGGCGGGGGGGGGGGAGCATTTATGAGCTCATATTCTGAGCCAAGAAGCATCGCTATGAAAAATCCTGTTGCTGTAGACAAAGCCAGGTAGAAACTTTCTCTGCAAAATTTATTTTGGTACATATGGTAGGAATCTTTTGGGGGTGGAGAAGGAAGTCCCCACTTGCCCACTGAAATGGTACAGCTTGGACACAGGTTGACCTCCCCATCTGCTGTTTGTAAGAACTGGGCTCAGTCTTGGTTTCCTAAGTGCCGCCCGTATCCCCCTTAACTTGAATTCTTGTGAGGTTTTCTTCTCCTCGCCAGCTCATATTTTCAAATTTCTTCTAGCTTGGACCATGTTCCTCTGTTCTGAGCCTTTAGGTCAACAGCAACAAAGAAAACCACTTCTGCATTCTCAGCGCAGTCTTCTGAGAAGAAACCTGCCTCTGTGTCCTGCTGAGGTCAAAGGAATTTTGCAGAGAACAAGATGATCACTGTCCTTACATAAGGAACTGCTCAGATGGTTCCATTGTACGGGCAGTTAACTTTGCAGAGGCCCTAATCTATGTAGTCTTGAACATAGTGGCTGACAGCGCAATCCTGAATGGGGGGTAGATCCGCGGCAGCCGGGAGCGGTGGAGCCACGCCATCTCCTCAGAGCCTTCTCAGCTGCCGTGGAGAAAAAAACACTACATTTTTTTAAATTAATAAAGGAAAATGGGGGGGGGGGGGAAATACCGCATGGAAAACAGCAAGGTTGCAACCACCAAAAATGGTGGCACAAGTCCGCTGCCACTCAAGGGGTCTTTCCGGGCAAAAGGGCTGTGGAGTCTGCCTAAAGGCAGCTCCACCCCTGGGAATGCCCTCCCCAGGCCGGTGCAGGCTTTCCCCCCACACCTCGACACCATCAAGGATGCAAATGGCTTCAAAGAGCTCCAAAGGAGCTTCATCTCTTCCCCCCCCCCCCAGGAATGAGCTGTAAATCGTAGAGAGCCACTGTGGTAGAGTGGTTAGAGTGTTAGACTTGGATTTGGGAAGCACAGGTTCAAATCCCCACCCTGCCATGGAAGCTTGCTGGATGACCATGGGTTAGCCATAGCCTCTCCGCCTAACCTACCTTGCAGGGTTGTTGAGAGGATTAAATTGGAGGAGAGGATAATTATGTAAACCATCTTCAGTCCCAGTTAGAGGGAAAGGTAGTGTATAAATAAAATAGAGTATTTCTTTAATTATTGCTCACAAGCTCAGAAAGGTTGATGACCTGTATACCGGTACATACCAATCATGCAGTTCCAAATTTTCTTTTCAAACAGCCTTGCTTCTCAGTTTAGTCCACCTGCAGTGGACACCTCTGAATTAGTATATGTTCACCATGTTGCTTAAGCAGCAGATGCCATTTTCTCCATCATGCATTATATCCATTAATATAGTTCTTTCCAAAGCATAAGTGCATCTTTCCTCAATTTCTGAAGCGGATTATTGAATGTCTCTCTCTTCCCTCCCCCCCCCCAGCTATGGCTCTTTGGTACAGTGAATTGCTGAATGCTTTTCTAAGTTAAACCCCTTGGGAAGGGAGAACATAATGGAAGCGCTGGCATAGCCTGCATTTCAACATTGTCACGAAAAGCAATGCTTTACTAAATGGATTGTACCACAATGACCTCGACAGCATCACAGGTCCAAATGGCTTCAAAGAGAATGCAGCCAGCACTCTTCTTAGCCACAGAAAATAATATATTTTTTTTGCGTGAAATACAAATGAACTCTTGAAACAGGCAGCTGTAGCAGAGGTGCTGAAAATGTTGAATAAATCAATTATTTGGGGGTGTGAATAGAATGTCAGGAATGGCTTTTGACCATTCTTTATTGCTGTGCTTGCTTTGATCTTGAAATATGACTTCTAATAATGTCGCAGTCCTTCCAAACAGTGGGCTCGAAAATCAAGCTTCGCATGTTTGCAATGCTCATTTTCTTTCATCAGGCAGCCAATATTCTCACATGACTGGCTTGTTCGTAACAGAAAAAGAGCAGCATTTTGAAGATAGTTGCACTTGCAAAGTTGCCAGACATCTGTGGTCTGTTCTTAGGGCATGTTCAGAACCTACGGGATTGCTGGGGTTGATGGGAATTGCAGTATTCTCAGTCTTGTGCTTTAATTTAGAATTCGTCTTTTTTTTTTTAACCTGCACATTCCATCAACCTTTTCAGTAGGTCATGTGGGGAAATTGAGAAGAATCCTTTACAGAAAGGATAGGCTCTTATCCTCTGCTTAATGAGCCAATCATTATGGTTGTTAGGAAAGGAGACATTTATGTCCTGGAGAGGGGGAAGCTGGCGGAAGGGACAGGTGCCATATGAATGCACACATTTTGTGAATGTTAGAAGAAGAAGAAGAAGAAGAAGAAGAGTTGGTTTTTATATGCTGACTTTCTCTACCACTTAAGGAAGAATCAAACCTGCTTACAATAACCTTCCCTTCCCCTCCCCACAACAGACACCTTGTGAGGTAGGTAGGGCTGAGAGAATTTGAAGAGAACTGTGACTAGCCCAAGGTCACCCAGCCGGCTTCATGTGTAGGACTGGGGAAACCAACCCAGTTCGCCAGATTAGTCTCCCCCGCTTATGTAGAGAAGTGGGGAATCAAATCCAGTTCTCCAGACTAGAGTCCACTGCTCCAAACCACCGCTCTTAACCACTACACCATGCAAATACCTATCAAGCATTTTTGGGTGCTCTGACAAAGAGATTATCATGCCTCTCTAAAACAGTTCAAAGACATGAGATAGTAGCAGTAGTAGAAGCAATGGTAGTAGAATTAGAAATTTGTATTTCATGTGGCCAAGGGCCATTACAAAATTGATCTAAATAAATAATAGATTCCAAAAGGAAGGATAAAAACAATAATCAAGATAAGATGCCAACCATCAAACAAACATCTTCCTACCCAGACGATTATATATATGACCCATATATGTCAGCTGACATTGTATACATACACACACACACACACACACACACACACACACACATAAACAGATAACATAACTACAAGTTTTAGGTTTCAGATGCCACTTTTGCACATATTTCCTTCACAGCCACAGCATATAGTGTTGCCATGTGCGTAACATATGGGTATACATCCACAAGAAGGAATATTATTTTCTCCTCAGCTGTGCATGCAATCAGATTGGCTAAAATGGCCACCAGAAAATTATATCCAGGTTCCCAAGAGAGAGAGCAACGCAGCATAAGTGAGGAAGATCCTCGACCTCTAACATACCGCAAACACAGATATGCTGAGTGACCTGTTTGCAAGACCTGTTAACATGGCAGATTGCATGGTTTGAAAGTGACTGGCTGTAAAGGCTGATCTTAGGTTGTAAACATGATCCACTTTGAGCCATTTATACCAGGGAGAGAATTTGGAGCCTAATATTGTATGCCTAGCCAACATCCAGAGATCAGTTGTAATTCCAGGAGCGGTCCAGGCCCCAGCTGGAGTGTGGCAACCCTAGAAGCAGGCATTGCAAGACTTTTTTTTAGTATTAATAGATTTTTATTTTTTATAAATATAACAGAACATAAAAGAAAAGAAAAATTAAAAGCCATATCATGGCAGCAGTTACAATTAAATCAACTGTTTTGATTGACAGTTTGACTGGCAGTAAATTTTACATCTTTTGTCCACAAGATTTCCCATTGTTGGATAGATATTTCTTCCTCAAAATTTTGCATCCATATAACCATATATTTTTTTAACTTGTTCTGTTACTGTGTCAGATTTAAGTAATAGCTTGTAAATTCATCCTGGCCAATGTTCTTTTTGCCTTTGACAATGTTCTTTTTGTTGCATTATCACCTTTTCAAATTCCGTCAGCTCCCGGATTATGCCTCTTCCTGTATGAACGTCCTCTTCAAATCTTGAAACTAGTTGAACACCTGAAGACAAGGCTGTTACTCAATCTGTAGTTTATTATTTAACAGCCGCAAAATGTGTTAATGTGTGAAATCCAAAGCTAATCCGCATGGCTATTGCTGACTGTAGTCTTTAGCATGGCTATTGTTGACTGTAGCCTGTAGACCTCCAGACTAGGGCTGTCGATTCGGTTCATCCCAAACTGAAAAACAGCCGAATTTCCCTTGATTCGGCGGTTTTTAGTTTGGATGGAACCGAACTCAAAAAAGGCGGGAAAACGGGGAGCTGAATGCAGTGAATTCGTGGTGTTCAGCGAATAAATTCGGCAAATTCAGGGTTCGGCACAGCAGCATAACCGTCAGTTAGTAAGCAGCATTCTCCTGCAGCCAATCGGTGGCCAAGCTGGGTCTTCTTCTGGCCAATCAGTGTGAGCGATTGAGTGCATGAGCCCAGCTGCTGCACGGCCCGGGAAAAGAAAGAGAGAGTATCTGTTTGTGTGTGAGAGAGAAATCCCCGTGGGGGGGGTGCTTGTGCACATTCGCTCCTTTCCTTGGCTTCAGGGGGCACATTTTGGGGGGTAGAGACCCCAAACTTTCAGCAGAGCTTCAAAGGACCCTTCTTGTGAGACCCCCCAGGTTTTGTAAACATTGGGTCAGGGCGTCCCGAGATATGGGGCCCGAAAGGGGTCCTCCCCTTAATGTGCATTTTTATTCCATTAAAAGCACACATTCGCTCCTTTCCGTGGCTGCAGGGGGCGCATTTTTGGGGGAAGACACCCCAAACTTTCAGCAGAGCTTCAAAGGACCCTTCTTGCAAGACCCCCATGTTTTGTAAACATTGGGTCAGGGGGTCTCGTGATATGGGGTCCCCCCCTTTTCCATATTGGGATGAATGGGATCAGCCAATCCTGTGTGCATCTTGAGAGCGGCAAATCCAAGGCAAAACCTCTCGTGCTTAAATGGAATCGTATTGGATTATCCAGTCCTCCCAGTCCTTCCTGATGGAACAGAAGACATCCACAGTAAGACCCCTTTTGGGGCTTTAATCTATAATTTTTCTCCTGTGTGTGTGTGTGGGGGGGGAAGCAGAGTCTGTGTGTGTGTGGGGAGGGAGCAATTTCTGTGGGTGGGGGGGAAGCCAAAGGGGGCTTTCACCTGTTCTGTCTGGGGTGTATGTGCCCCCTTGAGTCTCTCTCCCTGGTTTGAGGGGGGGATCAGTTGTGTGTCCTCAGGTTTTCCCTTATTCATAAGATCGGTTAGGTCTATTTTGATGCTTGCTCAAAATTGTTTTCAAATTGTGACTTAAAGAATGCATTTGCCTGGTCCCGAGTCCGATGCAAAAGGGGAAATTCCACCCCCTCCTGCTCCTGATGCTTAGCTAGCATGCCTCTGTCCCTTTCCATGGTTTGCAAACTCCCAGGCGTCAGGTGTTGCTTTGCATAGTTGCAAAGGTGTTGCTTTGCAAGGTTGTGTTGCTTTGCATGGTTTGCAAACTTCTTCTGTCCCTTTCCATGGTTTGCAAACTCCCAGGCATTAGGTGTTGCTTTGCATGGTTGCAAACGTGATGGTTTGCATGGTTGTGTTGCTTTTCAATGTTTGCAAACTTCTTCGCACCTGCCCCGCCCTTGCTCCCCACAGCTCAGCTATTTGTCGGGGCTGGGAGCTTTGAGTGGGCGGCAAGCTCTGCTAATTGCAAATGCACATTAAGGAGGGGGGACCCCTTTCGGGGCCCATATCTCAGCCCCCGCTGATCCAATCTTTACAAAGCTTGGGGGTTATTGCAAGAAGGGTCCTTCGAAGCTACACTGAAAGTTTGGGACCTCTACCCCCCAAAATGCCCCCCGTAGCCGCGGAAAAGTGCAGTTGTGATTTTAATGGCTTTATTCGGCCGAATTTTTCCCCGAACTCCGGACCTCATGCTGAATTGCACCGACCCGAAGTGGGGGAGTTCGGACTTCGGCATTTCCTGAATAAAAACGGACCGAATTTTGCCGAATCCGAATTTTACAGATTTTCTTTTCAACAGCCCTACTCCAGACTAACAAAGACTACAGTCAACAATAGCCACGCGGATTAGCTTTGGATTTCACACATTAACAGATCACTTCAGGATACAATGGTCCCATATTAACATACCACACCCTCATTAGCACATTATCTTGATACTTACAGGACAATGATTAGCACATTACCTTTGATACTTTTTTGCAGGACAATGATTCAGCTCAACCCAACCCCTTTCTGACTATATGTTACTCTTCCTACACACTTGACACTGAGAGACACTGTCCTTCAGTGTTACTCCTCTAAAGATGCCTGCCACAGCTGCTGGCAAAACGTCAGGAAAGAAAATACCAAGACCATGGTCACACAGCCCGGATAACCTACAAGAACCAGTAGAAATAATGTCAAAAATAAGTACACACTGATGTGAAAATTAGACAAATATTTAGTCAGGCAAACATTATTATATAATTGTAAAAGTAGTAACATCAGGATTGAATGTGTAAATAAAAATTACGAGTACTTATGATTGAGAAGCTAGAATAGTCAACAATAAAGGGGAAGTTTTGCAATGTTATCAAAATTGCTATATGTTCACCCAGAATTTGTTTTGTTTTGTTTATTTTTTATTCTTTTGTTTTATTTGTATTATATGTTACTGTGTTTTACTTTTCTGTGCACTTTATCCCTGATGTATTCTTATTGAAACATAATTTATATATATATATATATATATATATATATATATATATATATATATATATATATATATATATATATATATATATATATAAAGACTCCCTCTTCTTAATGATGGAGCTGCACTTTGATCTACTCTGCTGTGTTGCAAGGTAAGCTCCCCTGAATGTGAAATGGTCCTCAAACTTAAGGCGGCTTCAGTAATGTATCATAAGAACATAAGAAAAGCCCTGCCAAGGCCCATCAAGTCCAGCAGTCTGTTCACACAGTGGCCAACCAGGTGCCTCTAGGAAGCCCCCAAACAAGATGACTGCATTATTAATGCTAAGGTGTATTCTTTTAGAGGTTATGTGGGTTTCCTAACATCCTGAGCCCAAAGTTCATGTCCTGTGGAACAATTCTGCTGACACAAACATGGATTTGCTTGGTGAGAGTTGGCATTTGGAATTGGGCTTGGGATAGTGTGACAGACAGGTAAAAGTCCTGCCTATATCCTGAAAACTACCAATCCCTTTTAAACCTGGTTGGAATGTTCATGGGGCTGCTAACAGCCAATCAGGAACTTGGGAATAGGGCTACAGCGGGGCGGGGGGGGAGTTGGAGCAAAAAGCAGTTGGACTGCCATATTTCCTCAGACGTGGTTTAACCACCAAGGGGACAGGGTGGGAAATCTTTGGTCTGAGGAGACAGGGGTTGCCTCAGAGTTTGTCTTCAGGGGAAGCAGTAGGGTTGCCAGCTCTGGGATGGGAAAACCTGGAGATTTTCAGGGCAGAGCCTGAGGAGGGCGGGGTTTGGAGAGGGGAGGGACTTCAATGCCATAGAGTCCAGTTGCTAAAGCGGCCATTTTCTCCAGGTGATCTGATCTCTATCGGCTGGAGATCAGTTGAATTAGTAGGAGATCTCCTGCTACTACCTGGCAGTTGGCAACCCTACTATCTGCCAGTATCAAACTAAAATCAGGCCTAATTCCCAAATGCAATCGGAAGAACATGTCTCCATTTTAAAAAATGAGCTGATTTAGAAGCTTTGTACCAAGGATTTGCAAATGCTACTCAGAACAGGAACCCCATTTTTAAATCAAGTTCATTCATTACTACCACATGTTCCCATAGCCTTAGGGTTTTTTTTTTAGATTGCTCAACATCAAAAGGGTGTTCTGCAAATGCCCCCTTCTGCAGTCTTCATTGCCATGCTGCCTGTATAAAAATCTGACTTCTGCTAGCATTATGATATAGTGTACCACAGCCAGAAACAACAATAAAATCGGTTGTGGGCCTAACTAGGATATAAAAGCAGCCATTTATATCTTACCCGCTTACTGTAACCACCCTCGAGGATGACAAATAACTTCCACAAACACTCCAAAGCATTTTGTATTCACCTACATGGTGCTTCAGTTGAACAAATGTGGCTTGTTGAATTATACGTCACAAAAGTATATCATATAAATAGTTGCACAGTCAATGAGTAAGTAGGGCCGTAAAGCAAAATCACTGGTTCAAACAATCACGTTCATTTCACACATAATGTGGGCAAAATAAAATCTAGAGCATGATATTCTGGATACAGTGAAATGACTATCTTCCCAAACTTCAAAAATAGGTTACAAAGGAGAATCTTGAAAGATGAAAGACAGATTTGGGGGGAGGAGGAGGAGGAGGAAGAAGAAGGAGGAGGAGGAGGAGGAGGAGGAGGAGAAGGAAGGGGAGTCAATCTGCACATTGAAATGCACCAGCAAGCACTCACAACTGAAATGATTCTTGACTTAAACTCGGGACAAAACTGGGATTTGAAAACCGGGGAAGTTTCGCAAGGGAAGTGGGTTGGTCCCGCAGGTGGGAGATGACCATGCATTTTGACAATGGAGATTTGCTACATTTGCAGGATAATCACAAGACAAAACTGCCATGCGTTATTGCCCTACGCCTCCTACTTTTAGAAGTGAGATAGACGCCTATCAGAAGCTGAAATTTCTCGAAAGTGGCACCAGGCTATTGAAGGCACTCCCAGGAGGCACTGCTGAACACTTATTTATTTACATGGGCTCTTGACGGCTTCTGAAGTTAAGTTGGATTGAAGGCATTTTTGTAATTTATGGGTTTCTGCCTCACTGCTTTCCTTCATTTTGGCTTGTCACTTTTTAATTTTATCATAATTGTTTCTGTTTTTTAAAAATTCTTGGTAACATTTTGTAAACCTCTTAGGGCAACAACATTGCTGAGATATAAATGATTTGCCAGGTCGCTTGGATTGGCGGGCAATTGCCTGCCAATTCATCGGCCGGCCCAGGAGCAGGGATCATGCACACACGGCCATGCTGACGTGATCATGTCACTTCCAGTTTACACCTGGAAGCACTGCATCGTGACAGGCTGCTTTTTTTGGGGGGGGGATTGAGTGGTAAATGGCCCGTCGCAATGCAGCACTTCTGGGTGTAAACCGGAAGTGATGTAATTGTGTTGGTGTGGCCACGTGTGCAATCCCCACCCCAGCTTCACCCCAAAAACCTCCTGCCAGAGGAGGGGGTGACCTGGCAACCCTACCCTTTCATACTGGACCAGGAGGAGGGTCTCTACCCCTTTGACCCATGAAGGAGGGGATGAAAAACTTCATAAAAGATGGGCAGATGAGAAGGAAAGAGACTGAATGATGGGGAGGGAAGAAAGTAAAAGAGTCAGGGTGGGATCTGAGCAAATGGGTCCACAAAAAACTTGGCGATAAGAAAAAGTTGTTAGCCTATAAAGTGCCACAAGGCTTCCATTTATATTTAGAGGGGGAACTGCATGTTCTCGAGCTGTGGCAAATTATTTTCACCTACTCTGTCCCGTCTCTTTTTCCTCCTGGCAATTTTGCTTCTTTCTTGTTTGTTTCTCTCCCCTACGGCATCCACAGTGATATGAGAGAACACTAGGCAGAAAACTGAAATGAGATTTGTACTGTTTGGGGGTCATTCCCTCTGCTTGCTTCAGGAGTAGGAAGAAGAAGAAGAAGAAGAAGAAGAAGAAGAAGAAGAAGAAGAAGAAGAAGAAGAAGAAGAAGAAGAAGAAGAAGAAGAAGAAGAAGGTTGGTTTTTATATGTCGACTTTCTCTACTACTTAAGGAAGAATCAAACAAGAAGAACAACAAGAAGTAGAAGAGGAGGAATTGGTTTTTATATGCCGACTTTCTCTACCACTTAAGGAAGAATCAAACAGGCTTACAATCACCTTCCCTTCCCCTCCCCACAACAGACAACCTGTGAGGTAGGTGGGGCTGAGAGAGTTTGGAGACAACAGTGACTGGGGCTGCCTTCGTTTCTGGATCGCTTTGCATGATGTCCATGCAAATTAGCTTCCAAATGGAGGTGAAAGGCTTAAATGCAGGAGAAATAAGGCACAGAAAACATTTCTTTTGGTGGCAAATGACATCCTGTGAACTGTCCTTTATTGTGGTGATGAAAAATCTGATTCCAAGAGATGGTCACAGTGCGTTTTGCCTGCATTTTCAAATTCGAGATAAAACAGGTCTCTGAAAATGCGGGCAAACGCGAGGAAATGCAGGGGGAGAGCAAGGCAACCTCTGACAGCCAGAAACGGCATGCGTGATCAAAACAAAGACCCGAAGTTGATAGCGGGGTGACAACGAGTGAAACAGCCATGCATAAAAGACCGGTGTGTTATTATTAGAGGTTAATTGTAGACTTACACTGAGCTCCTTTCTGAAATGGAGGAAATCGTTAGGTTATGATGATGTTAATTCTAATATCTGGTCTTAACTATCAACTCGTGGCTCTAACTGCTCAGCCACTGTACTATTTGGAGAAAATATTTCAAAAATGTAGCAATTAAGTTATTTGAAATTAGCAAGAATGTATAAACTTTATAAAAATATTTCTAGCAGCTGTTGGTTTTGTGGAGAAGGCCAAGCCAACTTTTCTCATATGTGGTGGAAATGTGTGAGGGCTACGAGTTTGGGTAATGGTGACAAGGTTGTTGTCACTTGCTTTTGGAATTAACCTGCAGTCCTCTACTGAACTGTATCTATCAAACTATGTTGATATAATCCCCCAAAAGCAGTGCTTCTGGGTTTTTTTAAAGGTGCTGGTTCTCATATATAATTAGGGCTGCCAACCTCTAGCTACTAGCTGGGAATCTTCTTCTTCTGCTGTTACGACTGATCTCCAGCCAACAGAGATCAGTTCACCGGGAGAAAATGGCCGCTTTGGCAATTGGACTGTATGGCATTGAAGTCCCTCCCCTCTCCAAACCCCGCCCTCCTTCAGTGGTGAAGAGGGACCTGGCAACCCTATACATAAGGTTGCACTGATTTCTACCAGTTCCTTCCTCAGGACTTGGGAGAGCCCCCACCCCAGGTGCTGGTACTCAATAGTGGTGAATATGGCTATCCTCCTTTAAAAAGCTATGCCAAAAGTATCAGCAAATTGCCCTGTATTTAATTACTACACCAAGCTTAATCTTTGCCAAATGTTGGAAATTTAGGTCATCTCCTAAAAACAGGACTGAGTAAATAACTCGAAAGAAGTTTTTGTATTATTAAAGTTAACTGCTTTACAGAAAGCCTGGGGTATTAAATAAATAGCTGTTAATTGGAATCTTCTGCTTAACAAAATAGAATCCTCTACACTTGACATTTAATTTGTTACCTGATAGAATGGATGTGTCCTTCTCTCATGTCCTCTAGTTTTTTAAAGTTGTGACTGGTCTATTTTTGTATTTTAAAGCTTTGATATTTTATTTGTATGCATCATTTTGCTAAACATAAAAATAAAAAAAATGAATAGATAGGAACTATTTTTTAGCTGGTCATTAACCGTATTAATAAATTTGATTTGAATAGATAGGAACAACCTCATTCTGCAGGAGGCCACAAGATTAAATGCTGCGTAAGCAGAAGCTGAGACTGTTCCAAATTGTATGTCAGGAGGAAAACCAGGGTTAGAGAACTGGCGGGGTGAAGCATGCTTGGCCAAGCAGCAAGACAAGATTCTCCCAGCGTCCCTTGGGGCTTTTCTAGTTCTTTCTAAACAGGGGAGCCCACAACTCAATACCCTCACCCATGGGACAAAGTATAGTTATTGATTTAAAAGATTTCAGTTGAAATCCAAGCATCTACTGATGTGAGGATAAAGGAAGAGGGGGATGAGTATTCCTGCATATTGTTCTTTATTTGAGGTCATCTGGATGGAAGCGAAGAAAGACATATCAGTCAGCGGTTTTCTACTTAACTAATACATAAGGTTGCCAACTTCCAGGTGTAGTAAATGGTTTCGAAAGGATCTTTCATTGTTCGTTTGCCACTCAGGTCCTCATAAAGGGATAGGGTTTCCAACCTCCAGGTACTATACAAAATAGGCACCTCCGTGCCAGTACCAATGGTTAGAAAATCTGCAACGGAGTCTTCAGTACAAAAGTAGCAAAAAATCTTATTGGTGCTTACACATATGACATTAACAATACAAGAGTGAAAGATACATATAAGAACAGTCAAAGTTATATACAGTATGTACAATCTAAATAGGGTGCAGTCTCAGTGCACCAGTTGCCATGTTCTTTCAAGTAAATGTTGTATTTTCTTCAAAAAGTCCAATAGTAGGTACTATCCCAAAAGCACACTTTTTGGGAAAAGGTGGGGGACGGCCGTTTCAAATCTTTTCTTCAGCCCCAAACCTAAATTAAATAAAGCATACAGTGTTGCATCTAGTATACATCTCAAAAGTAAGCTGTTTATATATCAATACACTATGCAATACTTACAGTAAACATATCCAAATCGTACCCAATAGTCAAATCTTTCACTCTGTTCTCAGTTCCCCGAGGGATACTCTACCAATTTGGCTATACAATAGATCTATACATAATAATACGCAGAGACTTACAGTTGCATTACAATACACACATTTATCTGGTAAAATCAGTAACATTATAAAAAAGCACTGGCATCTCTTAAAAAATATACCCGGATGTGACATCGTACCACAATTTGGCTATAGACGTACAATGTCTCTAAATGATAAATTGGTTAGGGCAGATATTGGGGGAACACTGGATGATAAGGATAGATGCAGAGGACACTTTAAGTGTCATGGTTGCCTAGCCTGTCAGCTGTGCTTGGAAGTGAGAGAATTTCAAAGAACAGATACTCAATTTATTTTCAAGCTCAAAAATTTCACAAATTGTGAAACTAGGAACTCTGTATACTGCCTTAGATGCCCCTGTGGGCTTTTGGACATTGGTTCCAGTACTAGACCAGTGAAAGCCAGGATATTAAAACACAGAACTCGTATACGCTCAAGGATTTCCAGTGCGCCGGTTGTAGATCATTTCCTTGAAGCCCGGCACTCTGAGAATGATCTTCGTTTCTTTGTCATATGGAACTTGAAGGGTAAAAAGTTTGATAGGAGGGATACAGAAAGAATTCTTAGGCAAAAAGAGACTTATTTCATACATCTCTTTGATACGATAAAACCAAAAGGGATGAATGTGGATAATGATTTCTCATGTTATATTTGAAAAGGCAAACACCAGTGGGGCTCCCATACTACATGTTATACGGTAACCTCCACGGAGGCGAGCTGACTTTTCAACATCTGTTTTAAACTGCATGCTTAGTGGCAAAACATTGTACTTGGCTTCTTTTTAGAGTATCCCTCTAAAGGCGTATGACTTTTGTTGTCCCAAGAAAAAAGGAAAGGTACACTCCTTCAAACTTTGAATGAATATTGCACGGAACAATCAAAAGGCTTGAGAAAGTCTACATGTAATGGAACTTTACCGGATTTCCATTGCTACTCTACTCTTGGTTCCCGGTGCTGTATGAAGTGACTGTTAAGTGCACCACAGATTATGAACTGAATTTAGCCGAGCGCTGCCAGCATATGCTCACAATTTGTATATGTATTTGTCTTGGAACTTTGTTCTAATGATATATCTGTTGCGTTAGAAGTGGCTTTGTTTCTAATGTTCTAATACATTATTCTAACTGCAAGTTTTGCATCGTGACTTTCCTGATTTGGATATTTCTGTTTAAGTGCCATATTTTGAATTCCACACTACCTGGAGGTTGGCAACTAGGGTTACCAGCTCTGGGTTGGGAAATACCTGGAGATTTTGGGGGTGAAGCTTGGAGAGGGTTGGAGAGGGGAGGGACTTCAGTGTCCTAGAGTCCAATTGCCACCTAGAGGTTGGCAACCCTATTGGCAACCCTACTCCGGCTGCTCCACCTGGCATAGGTTGCCAGGTGCCCAGTGGTGGTGGGTAAAATCCCGCCAATCCACTGGGCTGCCCGCCCACCTGCTGAGGGCCGGCAGGCAACGCATGCATACGCGCCCGCGCGACGTGTCTACGTCACATCCGGGTTTACCCGGAAGCGACACGGATGCTCTAGCAGCCTCCACAGAAACTCTATGGAAACCATAGAGTTTTGGCAGAGATTGATAGAGAGTCCGCGTCGCTTCTGGGTAAACCCGGATGTGACATAGGCGCGTTGCGTGCATCGCACGCTGCTGAAGAGCTCCCGCCGATGGAGCAAAGGGACCTGGTAAGCCTAACCTGGCAACAGTGGGGAAACTTGCGGGGGGATGTCCCTTTATAGCAGAAGACCTGGTCCCCTTAAGAAATCCCCAGATTCAATCCCCAGTTATGAATTATAAAGAAAAATACCTTTTTGAGCTTGTGATCCTGGAAAGCCAAAGCCTCGAATAAACAATGCAGGGCTGAATGCATCAGTGGTCTGACCTGGTGTAAGACAGCTTCCACTGGAGGTTCGTTTTGATGGCTTATTTTATGACCCTATTTATTTGACCCACCCTATTTATTTGACCAACCTAGTAACTCAGCCTAATATTTTTCATATTCCCTTTAGGCTTTATATGGTTAAAAAGAAACCTTTTTGGAGTTGGGGGTAGTGGTGAATTTCCCTTTTGAAAAGAGAGGGGGTGTTTTTTTCTTCTTCTAAAGGATGCTCATTAAAAGATGAATTAAGCCAGTATCCTTGAGACAGTTAATGAGATATGCTAATTTTGAATAAATCCGTCTGGGCTGAATTCTTGATAAGAAAACATCTGCTTGGCTGAGTTGCAAGTTGCTTTCAAGGGAGGTAAACTAGGTCTGAAGACAGCGAGATCCGATAAGCAACATGCAGACAGTCCTGATGGAAATCACTCTAAAAGAACAAATTGTTTTTCAAGTTAGATGTTGATGGAAGTTCCACCCACAGACTTCACTGGGATTTGACTGGCAAACAAATGAGACTAGCGTTAGTGAGGGTCATAAAGCCATGCGCCAAATGAGCAAAGCATTATGGGAGCTGGTGTGATCTGGCAGAAACGGCCCCATTTTCTTCTGGGGCTAGGGATGTTTCCAAAATTCACTTCTTGTGATTTTGGCATTCCAAATTGCCGGGGCATGTTTTCAAAGGATATCCATGCATTAGGAGTCCCCCATTGTTCTGATTTGATTTCCAATTTTTGCACAGAGTGTTGTTCATGTGTCAGTTGTCAGCTTCATGCGGATGCTGTCAGTTTCTTCGTTCCATTTACAACTTTTGCACACTCTGAATTGCCCTGCACGTGTTAACAACATTCAATAAAGGGAAATCTTGACATTATTCCGTGGACAGGTATATCAAGATTCTTTTGGTATGATGTTTAATGGTGCACAGGTAGGGTTTCAAGCCTCCAGGTACTAGCTGGAGATCTCCCGCTATTACAACTGATCTCCAGCCGATAGAGGTCAGTTCCCCTGGAGAAAATGGCCGCTTTGGCAATTGGACTCTTATGGCATTGAAGTCCCACCCCTCCCCAAACCCCGCCCTCCTCAGGCTTCGCCCACAAAAAACCATGCTGGTGGCAAAGAGGGACCTGGCCACCCTAGGTACATAGCAGCCTTTTCAAGTGGTGAAGTAGTCCTCCACCCACAACTTTTTCAGTACTTGAAAAAACTCGGGGTGGGGGGAGGGATAAGATCTCATGCTGCTGCGCCACAGGTCAGGCCCTTGTGTCAAGTTTTAAACTGTTAAAGTCTAGCATAAAGTGGTGATGGTGGCCATGGGTTAGGGTTGCCAGGTCCTCTCTTCCCGCTGGTGGGAGTTTCCTTTGGGCAGGGCTAGGGTTGCCAGATCCCTCTTCGCCACCGGCGGGAGGTTTTCAGGGCAGAGTCTGAGGAGGGCGGGGTTTGGGGAAGGGAGGAATTTCAATGCCATAGAGTTCAACGGCCAAAGCGGCTATTTTCTCCAGGTGCACTGATCTCTGTCAGCTGGAGATTAGATGTAATAGCAGGAGATCTCCAGCTAGTACCTGGAGGTTGGCAACCCTAGGCTGGGGGGAGCTATTCATGCATGCATGCTAGTGCACATGCACTCCTGGTGCAATACCAACACTTCTGGGTTTACCCTGGAAGTGCTGGCATCATGCAGTGCACTCTAGCCATTTCCTCCCAAAACTCCACCCGCAGCATCTCCAGGTTTTTTCCAACCCAGAGCTGGCAACCCTATTCAAGGTATACAAGGCAGTTGGAATATAAAAATAATTCTGGCTGTGTTATGGCCATCTTTACAATTGCTCTGTGTATTCCAGCACAAAGATAATTCAAAGTCCTAGCAACCCTTTACACGGCAAATATTGTGTTTTATGCCTTTAATAAGACAGCCTAATCGCCTACCATCAACATGTTCATATACTCATCTGCAGTTGCTTTATTTTATAACCTTAGGCTTCACTTCGGGCAATATCTTTCTCATAATTCCTTTTCAACAGCATTTAATTTGATTTGTTCTGACCCCTGCATCTTACAGGACTAATGAAGTGTGCAGCAAAATTCACACTACACGTTGCTATCATTATCTACTTTTAACAAGCGCACATTGATCGGCCACCTGTATAGATAAAAATGCATTAGTCAGACAGACACCTGTTCTCCTAAAAGAGTTTAGAATTAGCTTCTCTGTATGTATATTTAAGCAAGTGGTGGAGAAGGGAGGCAATTAAACATTCTGCTTATTGAATAGGCATAAAGGGAAAACAAACCACTACTGTTAGATCAGCTGCTACGCCTGCTAACTAAAAGAATCAGCACAACTTAACATGTATTTTTCAATAATCAGATAAGATATATAACATATAATTCAAATACGGGCAGGAAAAATATCGAGCTGAAGTTGCTCCACTTAAATAAGAAGTGGAGAGGGGTGTTTGTCTGCACTTTCTTTTGTCACACAGCATATGCTACTTTCTATCAGGCTAACGGTATTCTTCACTGCTGATTTTATTCTACTGTTTACTGATGACGGGATGGATCCAGCCAGCTTTTTCACTAAATCTTGCCCAATTCTCCTCTTTGTTACAGCCCCTGTCACATATTGCTTAAATGTCACCAAAGCCTGGGCAAACTAGCACATTTTTAATTGTTTGAAAGTTCTTAGAAGACAATAATATGGTTGTCTGACAAATGAAGGTACAGAGAACATTTTCTATGTGTGTGTAAAGTGCTGTCAAGTCACTGCCGATTTATGGTGACAATGGTCATTTATGCATGGGTACTTTCACTCACGTTCACCCCCCCCCCCCCATCTGTCTCAGTTGTTCCTTGGAGTTATGCATGAGTTTTCCATCCATTAAAGATGGCCTTGCTGCCAGCCCTCACAAATCCTGGGACTTCCCGTTCCTCTGTTAACCTGATTCTTCTCTCTCCCTTGAGCTCAGCCTGGGTCAAATCCCCATGCATAAGGCAAAGCGTGGGACACCCAAGCTTGGTTTCTCTTGCAGCCAATCACAGAGCAGCGTGTAAAGAGGTGCGATTCAAATGCTTCCTGCTTCTTCAGAGCTCTTTCTGAGCAGAAGAAAGGCTTTTAAAAACCAAGGCTTGGATTTCTCCCCCACCCTTTCAGATTGCTCCGGTTTTTTTTTTTGTTTGTTTGTTTGTTCTTAAAATGCTTTTTCATGCAGCAATTGGGTTCGGGGTGGGGTTTCTCTCACAGTAAGCTCTACAAAGTAAGCCGATTACAAAGCAGCATTTAAAGGGGTGTGGACTTGATTTGAGCTTAGAGACTGCTGGTGCAGAGATTCCCAACAGGAAAGTGTGGGTCCAGCCAGCAATGAACCTCAGGTAAAACTCCCATGCATAAACGACCACTGTAACATTTTCAAAGCAACAGACCAACAAAGGTGGTTTGCCATTGCCATCCTCTGTATAGCAACCCTGGAATTCCTTGGGGGTGTCCCATCCAAATACTAACCAAGGCCAAGCCTGTATAGTTTCTGAGATCTGATATCAGGCTAGCCTGGGCCATCCAGGTCAGGGTCGTACATTTTCTACCTGTGCAAAAATATAAAGATAGGACCTAGTCTAGGGAATGTGAGAATGGGTACCCTTTACCAGAGTCCAGGGGAGCTCAGGGCTACAAGTCCAATACCATGATATGGTCAATTAAAGTAATTTTAAAAATGTGTTCATTCATGGCTTCTGTGATTGTATGTATGACACAGAATCAGGGAAAGGGAGCTCATTACAGGTCCGTACCAGGTCCAGAGACAGGAAGTTTGAGTCTGCAAGGATATCGGGTTTATTTAATCTAATCCTATATCAAGGCATTATCTACATCCCTTTTCTGAGCAACTTTGTGATTGTGGATCAGGGAATTTGGACACTGTTTGGCATATTTTTGTAGATTGTAAAAAGCATGATCTCGCCAGAGACAAATGGATCACGATACACATTCAGAGGTGGGGACCTGCCCTAAAGCAAGATATAGTTGCAAAGTTATTGGCTGATACTGATCCAAATGTAACCCTCGCCATGGCAAAAATTTTATCTATAGTTTTTAATGATATTTCCTTTTAACTGTACTGTTTAGATGTTATATTTTTGTATGTTTGGTTATTTTTGTATTATGGAATGTATTGAATTTGATTTGCTCATGACCTGTTGGTCCACAAACATAAAGAATGGAAATAAAAGGCATTATCCACATGCACACACATTCCATCCTGATTCTTACAGAGCATTGTTGGTAGGGTTGCCAGGTCCCCCTCTCGATCGGCGGGAGGATTTAGGGGGCGGGGCTGGGGTGGCCACGATGATGTCACTTCCAGGTTTACATCACTGTGGCCACTTTAGCGCTCAGATGGCCACGCATGCACATGATTGCCACTCTGGAGCAGCTGGGTGGAGTGGCAGGCAATTGCCCACTGAACCCACCCACCTGGAAACCCTAATTGTTGGTGGCTTCAGTTGTGTCCCAGGGTGTAGATCAGGGGTGGGGAACGTCAGGCCTAGGGGCTGTTTAAGGCCCACGGAATCATTTGGTCTGGCCCTTTGTGGGTCCTGGTAGATCTCTAGCTCAGAAGGATCTAAGACTGACAATCTGACCTCTCCCGCGGACAGGAATAACCTCTATTCAAGGCGGATGTGAGTTTGTTTTGCCGAGAAAAGCAACCTTCTTTCCCCCTTGCAGAAGAGTCATTAGCTATGGAGCTGCTAGGACCACCCAAGAAACTGTGTTAACCCTTTTCCACCCAGGCCATGGAGAAACATATTCCCTCTGTACTACAAGAGGGCAGGGGGCGGAAGTGGCGACAATGGAGGTGTTAAAGGGGGCAGGGCCAGAATGCACGTGGGGGGTGGGCGAGTTCTTAGGCAGTGTGCCTTCATTTCATCACTGCAGGCAGAGGTAGCAGGAGCCGGCTGTAGAATCAGGCCCCAACCATGCAGAGCAGGAGCAACTCCGGTGTATGGCTGGACGGCTACATCTGGCTGCTGCAACAGACCATCCTGTGCCACCAGGTGGGCGAGTGCACCACTGGCTGGATGCCTGCCTTCTTGCCCGTGCGGGGGGGGGGGTCATCTGGGGCAGCTGCCTGCTTGGGGCTTGGTCTGCTAATTTTTGATAATTTTGTATGGCCCGCGAATGATGTTATAAATATCCAAATGGCCCTTGGCGGAAAGAAGGTTCCCCACCCCTGGTGTAGATAGAAAGCATCCTTGCTGAAGCTAAGCAGGTCTAGTTCTGGTCAGTGCTTGGATGGCAGATCTCTAGAGAAAACTTTGTTTCAATAATGTTTTTTAGTGGCATAACTGGTTGCCACCAATGCTTGATAATTTGGAACAAGAACAAATGCTGGAATTGTGTGCATGTGCATAATGTCCTGACTCCTGCTGCCATATTTGTTATGCCTTGAAGGGAAAAAAGTCAACCCAGATAAATGATTTTCCTCTCTCTTATTCTTTCAATTTATCAGAGAAATGGCATCTTTCCATTGACAGAAATAATACATAGCCATTGCTGTTCTGCAATATATTAAAATGTAAATTACCTTCCACTCTCCTGTCAGGTTTGTATTAACTAAACTTTAAATATACCAAAAGACAGTGCGATGAAATATAAATTATGATAAATCACAGAGGTTCTCCATATTTCATAAAGAAGGCATTGAATAAAAGGTTCTGATGCTTCCTCGACATGTCTAGATGTTCAAACAACTTTAAAATGTAAGGATGATATTCTAAATTAACAAACTGTTTTTCTATGACATTTGACTTGGCAGGACTAACCGAAACCTGAGTGAAAATCAATTTGCAGTAACTGGAATTGCTATTAACTTGGGGGCACGAACAGATTAATTATGGAAGTGTGATAGAAGTTGATGAGCGAAATACACATCTGGGACTTACCCTTAGAAAAACCTATACGAAGTCAAGGATTATAGGCCTGCATAAACGCTCTCAATTGATGGTGTCTACACTGCCTCTTTTAATCTCTTGGGGATATATTGCTGAAAGAAATGGCAAACATTGTCACCAGAACAGATGTGCACACGTTTAGGGCTGTAATGGTACATTGAGATTTTCCTGGGCAGCTAGCTTGGGAAGGACCATGGCACAGTGGTAGGGCATCTGTTTTGTGTGCAGAAGGTCCCAGGTTCAGTCCCTGTCATTGGCAGTTGAAAGGATCAGGGATGAGAAAGGCCTCTACCTGAGACCCTGGAGAGCCTCTGATAGTCTGAGTAGACAATACTGGCCTAGATGGACCAATGGTCTGATTCAGTATAAGGCAGCTTCATGTGTTCATGAGTTTTTGTGCCTAAAAATGTAGTGCTAGGATGACATTCTTTCCTTTAAATGGTTTGAGTAATCTATATGTCAGTTAACACCATAGTACCATCACCTAAGTTTTCTCCATGCAGTACAAAATTAACAGCTCCTTTCCTTGGTATGAAAGCAGGTAAAATGACTGCATATTTTGCAAAAAGTCAGAAGGAGACTTTCAGAATAATACCTAAAACTGTGATCAGAAAGTGTATAGTTAGGGTTGCCAACCTCTAGGTCAGGAGTGTCAAACATGCGGCCCATGGGCCGGATCTGGCCCTCGAAGGGCTGTTCTCTGGCCCGCGAGCTGAGGCAGCCAGCCCCCACTCCCCCTCCTTTTATGAGTTTCCCAGGGCCGCGGCAGCCCAGTCAGCGACCTCCTCCCGTTCTTGCTGGGCCCAGCGAGGCCTAAGTGGCCCCGCACGCCCACCCACCCTCGCCCCATCTTTCCCAGGCGCAGCAAGGCCCAAGCAGCCCTGCACACTCACCCTCAATCTCCCCTGACTTTCCCAGGTGCAACAAGGCCCGAGCGGGCTCGCGCACCCATCCACCCACCTCACCCCATCTTTCCCGGGCACAGCGAGGCCCAAGTGGGCCCCGCTCACCTACCCACCCTTCCTCTCCTTTCCTGAGTGCAGTGAGGCCTGAGCAGCCCTGCACGCTTACCCCCCTACTTCGCCTTTTTCAGGCGCAGAGAGTCTCGAGGCGGGCGTGCCTACCCACCCACCTCGCCCCATCTTTGACGGGCACAGTGAGGCCCGAGCAGGCCCCGCACACCCACCCATCCTCCCCTCCCTTTCCCAGGCGCATAGGAGGAGGAGCTTTCTCTCACAGAAAGCACTACAGCCAATTACAAAGCAGAGTTTCAAGAGGCAGGGACCTAAATGCTACCTGATTTGAGCTTGGAGATTGCTGGTTAATAGATCTACAATAGGAAAGTGTGGGTCCAGCAAGCAACAAACCTAATGTATAACTCCCATGCATAAACAACATTGTGTTGTAGCAAGCCTGAGACACATCCCTTGTAGTCTAATACTACGTGGAGCTACATCTTTTTTGCACCCATTGACTTAAATGCAGTTAGAAGGGTATAACTCTGCTTAGGGATCTATTGTTACAACTCCCATGAGGCTGGGTTAGAATATGCATATACCGTATTTTTCGCTCCATAGGACGCACCTTTCCATAAGGCACACCTAGTTTTTAGAGGAGGAAAACAAGAAAAAATCTTGTTTTCCTCCTCTAAAAACTTGTCCTATGGAGTGAATGCCCTGGGAGCCGGGCGGGCGCACAGAGCGCGCCAAGCCGGCTCTTTGCACACCCCCTTCCCAGCTGGGAGGTGGGCAGGCGCTCAGAGCAGGCTGGGAGGTGGGTGCGCGTGCCAAGCCGGCTCTTTGCCCCCCCCCCTGCTTCCCAGCTGGAGGCAGGCAGGCGCTCAGAGCCGGCTGGGAGGTGGGTGCGCGCGCCAAGCCGGCTCTTTGCCCCTCAGAGCCGGCTGGGAGGTGGGTGCGCACGCCAAGCCGGCTCTTTGCACCCCCCTTCCCAGCTGGGAGGAGGGCAGGCACTCAGAGCGGGCTGGGAGGCGGGCGGGCGGGCACGCCAAGCTGGCTCTGTGCTCCCCCCCTTCTCAGCTGGGAGGAGGGCAGGCGCTCAGAGCGGGCTGGGAGGCGGGCGGGCGCACCAAGCCGGCTCTGTGCTCCCCCCCCCCGCTTTCCAGCTGGAGGCAGGCAGGCGCTCAGAGCCGGCTGGGAGGTGGGTGCGCGCGCCAAGCCAGCTCTTTGCACCCCCCCCTTCCCAGCTGGGAGGAGGGCAGGCGCTCAGAGCGGGCTGGGAGGCGGGCGGGCACGCCAAGCCGGCTCTGTGCTCCACCCCTTCCCAGCTGGGAGGAGGGCAGGCGCTCAGAGCCGGCTGGGAGGCGGGCAGGCCGGCGCGCCAAGCCGGCTCTGTGCTCCTCCCCCGCTTCCCAGCTGGAGGCAGGCAGGCACTCAGAGCCGGCTGGGAGGTGGGTGCGCGCGCCAAGCCGGCTCTTTGCCCCCTCTTCCCAGCTGGGAGGCGGGCTGGCGGTCAGAGCCGGCTGGGAGGCGGGCTGGCGCTCAGAGCAGGCTGGGAGGTGGGTGCGCGTGCCAAGCCGGCTCTTTGCACCCCCCCTTCCCAGCTGGGAGGAGGGCAGGCGCTCAGAGCGGGCTGGGAGGCGGGCGGGTGGGCGCGCCAAGCCGGCTCTGTGCTCCCCCCCCCCCGCTTCCCAGCTGGAGGCAGGCAGGCGCTCAGAGCCGGCTGGGAGGTGGGTGCGCGCGCCAAGCCGGCTCTTTGCCCCCGCCTTCCCAGCTGGAAGGCGGGCTGGCGCTCAGAGCCGGCTGGGAGGCGGGCGGGCGCTCAGAGCGGGCTGGGAGGTGGGCGGGTGGGCGCGCTGCTTCCCAGCTGGAGGCAGGCAGGCATTCAGAGTGGGCTAAGCCGGAGCACAGAGCTGGCTGGGCGTGCTGGAACGGCGTGAGGCGGCTTTCCCCGGCCGCCTCCCAGCTGGCTCTGTGCGCACATTCGTTCCATAAGACGGAAAAAAGTGCGTCTTATGGAGCGAAAAATACGGTATATGAATTGATGTGGACCACTCAGCAGCCATTGACAAATACTGAGTTATGCTATCATTGTAAGGTGCACAGAGATACCAAAGTAGTAAGTCTCAACACAATTCTATAATGTTTTCTTTTGACCATATATCTTTTAAAGTTTGAAGTGACAGCACCACCACTGATATGATGGTCAAAGATGGGGGTGGGGCAGCTGTGAAAAAGCAGTTGGATGTGGCTGAGCTATTTGGGCAGAGATGACTAGCCCATCAAACTTCAGCTTCTGTAAAGAAGAAGAATTGGTTTTTATATGTCGACTTTCTCTACCTTTTAAGGAGAATCAAACCGGCTTACAATCTCCTTCCCTTTCTTTCCCCACAACAGACACCTTGTGATGTAGGTGGGGCTGAGAGAGTTCGGAGAGAACTGTGACTTGCCCAAGGTCACCCAGCAGGCTTCATGTGTAGAAGTGGGGAATCAAACCCAGTTCTCCAGACTGAAGTCCACCACTCTTAACCAGTACACCATGCTAGCTGAACTGTCAGGTAATTGAACATCAATGCTTCCAGTATATTTAAAGAACAAGTGTCCTTTCCTTCTCCTCTACCATCCCACCTGGGCAGTTGGTGGATCAAGCAGAGCTTTCCCATGGCTGCTTATTCTTTGGCCAATGGCGCTGGGGGCAGAGAGCAGGCTGGCCTTCCCTTTCCCTTGGTGTTCCTCCAGAGAGGGCACACATGCGACCTCTCAGTAGCACTTGAGTGGCGTATCGCTTCAGGTTCCCTCCTCTCAGTGAAAAAGAATTTCCCTGCTCTAGAAAAAGCCTACAGCTATCACGCCTTTAAAATCAGCTAAGCAGTACCGCTTCTGGAGATGAGGGTGGAAACTCTCTCAGAAAGGGAAAAATAAATGGAACCATGAAGTGTTAATATATAAGTCTCAAATGAATCAGGATTAGTAATCTGCAGGTGGCGGAGAACTCATTAGTGCTCGCTGCTCAGCCCCGGGAGCATTCCTCGGCCTAGCTGGCACGCAGCCCAAAATTAAATGTCTGGGGTCTGGCCAGGTTTTCTCTGAATATTGATATCACATATGGAATTATACCATCCAAGATTCATAGCCGTTCATAAAGCAGACAGCCGCAGCTAGTTTCCAGGCAATCACGGCTTTTAGATTGCAGCGGCAACCACCAGCATCGGTTGCCCCACGGAATACATCCAGCTTGCCTACAGCAAATTGTCCCTGGGGATGGGAGCAATTGCGCCGTTGGTGTTTGTCCCTTTGCATAAATCTTGCCATGAGGAATTGCTGGCAGGATTCATTATTATTCATTTATTTATATGACATACTTTTTGCACAGTTTCCCTTCGTTTGTTTCCCCCTGCCCCTCAGGTAGGGGGCCTTATCATACCTGCAAATGCTCCATTATTTATTTGCTGCCACAAAATTGGCATTGTAAGAAATAACAAAGAGGAGAATGGCTGACTCTGCTCTCTCATTCGCTCCAGCTGTCGCTATCTAACAGGGACAGTCCCTGTTTTCTGGTCCCCATCCTTCTTTCATCTTTGGGGAAGAGCGATGCTGAAATCCTTGCACAAGGACACCTTCCAAAATTCCACTGAGGCTGCTCACAATGTCCATATTCTCTTGAGTCAAGCACCTCATATTGCTGACTTGTTTGCAGTGGAAAAGAAATGGCATTCCAAGTGTTTTTGCATCTGGCAGTATTTATCTCCACATTGTGAGCTGGCTGGTTGGTGCATGCTCACGACTTACTGGATTGCTGGAGCCGATGAGAATTCTGGTTCAGTTCAGGGTGTGATGAAAACTGCCGTTTCCAAAACCTTGGCAGGAAGACCCTGCATAGAAATTTACCTTTGTTTAGTAGCCATGATAATTCCAGCAGGGTGGCCATATTATTTGTTGTAGCAAAAGTCTAGTGGCACCTTAAGGACTAATGATTATTCTTTGCTCCATGGCAGGTTACTCCATCCGCACATACCCACACACCCTTTGGAAAGATAAGGTTTGCCAATGAAGAAAACTGATGGGAGGGATGGGCACCTATGTGTGTGTTTTAGGGTTGCCAGCCTCCAGGTAGTAGCTGGGGATCTCCCACTATTACAACTGTTCTCCAGCCAATAGAGATCAGTTCACCTGGAGAAAATGGCCACTTTGGCAATTGGACTCTATGGCATTGAAGTCCCTCTCCTCCCCAAACCCCACCCTCCTCAGGCTTTTCCCCAAGAATCTCCAGGTATTTCCCAACCCAGAGCTGGTAACCCTAGTGTGTTTATACACATCTTTTGCAAGCATCTAGTTGCTCACAAATGCCCAAGTACTAGAACAAATGTTTTGACTTCCTACATTTAGGTAGGCATGGAGAGCCTTTAGTGGAGGATAAATTGGATGGATCAGCAAATTTGGCTGTGGCTCATTTTATCCCTGTGTATTTTTTAATTCTTTTGCAATCTTGGGAACTTTTTGTTTTGAAACGTGTGGACCTGTATTTATGTGTGTTTTAATTTTTTACTTGGAGTAGTATAACTTGTATCCCTGAGGCTGGTTGCTGCATTGTTTGCTGCCTTGAGACCAAGGAGAAAAAGTGGGATAAACATGTTGTGAATAAATACAACTGGAGTTCTCCTGCTATTACAACGGATCTCCAGCCGATAGAGATCAGTTCCCCTAGAGAAAATGGCCGCTTTGGCCATTGGACTCTATGGCATTGAAGTCCCTCCCCTCCCCAAACCCTGCCCTCCTCAGGCTCCACCCCCAAAACCTCCCGCCGGTGGTGAAAGGGACCTAGCAACCCTATTTGGAGGGGGGGACTTCAATGTCATAGAGTCCAATTGCCAAAATGGCCATTTTCTCCAGGGGAACTGATCTCTGTCAGTTGTAAAAGCAGGAGATCTCCAGCCACCACCTGGAGGTTGACTATACTTGACTTACTGATAAGACATTGCAGCTCTGTTGGAGCTTTGAGAAAGAAAACTATGGCTTCAAGGACTTTGAGTTTGATATAAGGCTGATGAAGCCACCTAGTGGTGAAAACGTTTAAAGCAATCCGGAAAACATTCCCTGCATATCTGCATATTTTCCTGGCTCTTTCTGAGACAACCAAGAAATTCTTCCGGACAAGAAGACATGGTCTACCTACAGCCCTCGAACTGGCTATTGAAAAGTGTTTAAATCTAAGATATTGGACCAAGTGCCATTTATACTTCGAATGGACTTTTCAGCTTTTTGGGTTATTTGGTTGTACATTTTCACTTTTTGGATGATAGGTGTTGGGTTTTTTACACATAGTTGTTATATAGTGGTTACATAGTTTCTTAGATAAAATTTTTGGTATATATATTTTATATTGCAATAATGCTTTCAGCAGGAGCCCCGTGGCGCAGAGTGTTAAGCTGCAGTACTGCAGTCAAAAGCTCTGCTCACGACCTGAGTTCGATCCCGACGGAAGTCGGTTTCAGGTAGCCGGCTCAAGGTCGACTCAGCCTTCCATCCTTCCGAGGTCAGTCAAATGAGTACCCAGCTTGCTGGGGGTAAAGGGAAGATGACTGGGGAAGGCACTGGCAAACCATCCCGCAAACAAAGTCTGCCTAGAAAACGTCGGGATGTGACGTCTCCCCATGGGTCAGGAATGACCCGGTGCTTGCACAGGGGACCTTTACCTTTTTAATGCTTTCAGCATGCCATACATAAGATGTTATTTATTTCACAGCTGACGGTCATTTGAACCCCTTGACAGACCTCATAGCCTACAGGCTGATTAATGCTAACAACGTTGGAGCTGAAGAAAGCCTTTGAAAAGTGATTTACGACTAGCCACACGTTCTCCTTTTATGTTGGTTCTTTTCCTTGGCTGCACTTCTTGGACTTTCTTACCTTATACTTTTGGACTATTGATGTTTGACTTTATGTTTTGGACTGGATATTCCTGTACCCGTTGTGGATTGTATTTAGTTTAGAGCACTAATTTGTGCTATATATTTGCTTGCTCCACTGCATGATGTAATGCTTTTCATTTCATTTTATTTATCATTGTGTTTGTTGACTTTATGCCTATAAATATTGTCTGCACATTCAGAAGTGCTTATATGATTTTTGCACAGTTGCATGCTCATTGATTGCATTATTATTTTGTATTTTTTACCCAGTGTGGTGTTATACTCTTGAGCCCTCGTGCTACCATTTTCTTCAACCACCTGGAGGTTGGCAACCCTAATGGCGGCCCTTCTGTTCCTTTGTAGCTGCCTCTTCAAACAGCAACAGTTGCTGAAAGTGAAACTGAGTGTGTATTCTAATGTACATTTCTTCTTTCATCATAAGCCAAATCAGCAACATTCACAGGTCAGACCTGTGGATAGGGTTGCCAGGTCCCTCTTCACCACCAGGGCAGAACCTTAGGAGGGTGGGGTTTGGGGAGGGACTTCAATGCCATAGAGTCCAATTGCCAAAGCGGCCATTTTCTCCAGGTGAACTGATCTCTATCGGCTGAAGATCAGTTGTAATAGCATGCGATCTCCAGCTACTACGTGGAGGTTGGCAACCCAACAAATCAGATCCATTGCGAGACTAAAAATTATGTTATACGTTGTTATCTTACAAGCTTTGATGGCCAGACCATGCAAAAGAGACTCCTGAGGAGTCCATCCGCAAAGGAAGGTCTGTGGTAGTGATCCTTCAAGCAAGAATTAGCATTTTGCAGACAGCTGTCTCTAGGGAACGGTGTGGTGTTGGGGGTCTGGCACTCAGGCAAACAGTTTAAGGCATTCTAAAAAGCAACTGTCTCAGAGCCTGGTAGGAGACTTGAATGATTTGTGTCCTGTGAGTCACAAAGTGAAGTCCCCTTGGGGACAGCTCCAGGCATCCCCGCAGAAACATCAGATAAGATACATCTGAAGATAAATATGACTCTATTTAATGGAAGACTTCCCTTTGCACAGATTCTCGAGTCTAATGCTTTGGCAAGCAGAGGAACCCTTGCTTGTTTCTCTTTTCCATCTGGCCAACTTACTCCCCACATAAACTCTAATAAGGGAGTCAAGCAGGGTTGTGTTTTGGCTCCCCACCTTTTTAACTTATATCTTGCTGACCTTGCCTCTTATTTGGGGAAGGTTGATGGTCATCCCCCCATTTTAAATGCCCAGGTCGTCCCCCTGCTTCTCTACGCTGATGATGCAGCCGGCTTGAACCGCCTCCTGCAGGCTTTTGCAGACTTCTGCGATGAAAACTCCTTGCTTATTAATTTTGATAAATCCAAAATCTGGGTGTTCTCAAAGTCTCACAAGACGTGGTCTTGGGTGCTGAAAAGAAATAACATTGAGCAGGTTAAGGTGTTCAAATACCTAGGTGTTCATTTCCAGAGCAACTTGAATTGGAATAACCAGGCCAACCTGGCAATCAATGCCATGAGACTTCGGTCTGGGGCTGTCACTAAATTTTTCTACTCCAGGGGTGGTCAATACATGCCAGCCGCTCCCAAAATCTATAAAGCAAAGCTGCTTCCCATCCTACTTTATGGAATCCCCATCTGGGGGGTTACCCTCAACCAAAAGATAGAGTCAGCCCAGTCTTCCTTTTTACGATGACTACTTGGAATTCCCAGTTGTGTCCCGTACCCCGCTCTTTGTTTAGAGACAGGCATAGACCTTTTAGAAACCAGGGTCTGGCTGATTATTTTTAAATTCTGGTTGAGGCTCCACTATAGAGCCACCCCATCGTGTCTGACGTGGCATATGCTTTCCAACCGCTCGATCTCCCTCTGGAGCAGGACCATCACGGATAAAATTACATCCATAGGGATCTCCTTTGAGGCGTTACTTCCCTAAAGGCGCAAGCCTTTAGAATCCTAAAACAAAGGATCCCAGACATCGGGAAACAATCTCTGCTTGCTAGTGCCGTAAGCTCTTGCTCGCCTCTACTCTATGGTATCTCCATGACCCCGAGCTCTCTACCTGGTTACTTCCACACTCTGACCTCCCCCTCCCTCAGACGCCTTTTTATGCAGACCCGCTTAAATATCCTTCCCACGGCCTGGACCAGGGGCAGATATGCAAAGATCCCCCACCCGAAAAGACTATCTTCTTGTGCTCATGGCCAAGCCGAAACAGTGGCCCATGTTTTGCTACACTGTGAGCATGGTGCACCCTTTCGCGAACAGATCAATGAACCCCTCTTGAAAGACAGCCCCGGCCGCACTGACAAGGAGCTAGTCAGATTTCTCTTAAGCGATAGTCACTCTCAGGTTACTGCAGGGGTTGCCAGCTTCCTGGGACTTATTTTAAATTACTCTAATCCACGTTCATGATTTTAAGTAATAGTCCCACTTTAGTTTTAAAACCTTTTTTTACCTAAATATGTATATATTTATTTTATGCCAATAAAGGTTTTGATATTGATATTGATTGTTTCTCTTTTCCATTCCGTCCCAGTTTTGTCCTACCTGTATGGGGTGGGACCCTTTAAGATAGGGTTGCCAGGTCCCTCTTCGCCACGGGCGGGAGGTTTTTGGGGCAGAGCCTGAGGAGGGCGGGGTTTGGGGAGGGGAGGGACTTCAATGCCATAGAGTCCAATGGCCAAAGCAGCCATTTTCTCCAGGTGAACTGATCTCTATCAGCTGGAGATCAGTTTTAATAGCAGGAGATTTCCAGCTACTACCTGGAGGTTGAAACCCTACCAATTAGGTTGGTATGCTGTTCTGTCCTTGAACAGGGCTGATCTGTTTGGCAACAGGCTACAGGTGATGTTTTTTAGCCATAAGCTCTGCTAGACCTTTATAAACAAATTCTAGGCACACAAAATGGAGAATAACTGATGCTAAGCTGATGCTAAGAACCAAATGGTTCTTCTTTCTTCATAATCCTGAAACTTCCTAATTGTTTTTTCCAACTCAATAGTCCCTTGTGAATCACAGAATTTTCTAAAGTGTACCCCAAAACACAAGATACATTTTCTTACTGGGGTTCTACAGCAGGCATAAAAGGTGCACCAATTATCTTTCTCCCCAACCTCTGGCTCTGTGTGGCCATTTTTCATGAGGGATGAACAGATGCTGTCAATTCTGCTCCATTATTATTTTGTGGTTCCGTTATGCCTCACTCCAATTGTCCTCTGGCAAGAAAGGAGAATTTTAGAAAGTTGATTATAGATTTTAATGTTTATAGCTATTGATTGTGTTTATATCTTCCTTTTCAGCCAGACTGGCTCCAAAGCAGCTCACAATTCAAATCAGTCATGATATATAATGCAAACAAAAGTTGCTACTGATTGGCTTTTTCCTCTTGGGACCTTTCTTCCTCCTTACTAACAGCCAGCTTGGAGGGGAGATCATAAGGTTTCACAAGCCTTAAAGATAAAATACAACAACAAAACATCGGATCAAAACAGGTTTTTGAAAACCCGGATTAAGGCTTCATTGGTCGTTTATGCATGAGTACCACCCATGTTCATCGTCTTGGTTGTTTCTTGGAGTTATGCAAGAGTTTTCCGTCCATTAGAGATGACCTCATGCTCAGCTGTCGCAAATCCCGGGTCTTCCTATCTTATAACCCAACTCTTCAATCTCTCCTGAGATCAGCCCAGGTGAAATGTCCATGCAAAAGCCAAAACATGTGACAGGGGAGTTGGGGGGGGTGATGTTTTTCTCCCAGCATGCACCACAGCCAATTACAAAGCAGTGTTTCAAGGGGCAGGACTCAGATGCTTTCTGCTTTCTCAGAGTTCTTTCACACAAGAAAGGATTTTAAAATGAGGCTTGGGTTTCTCTCCCCCTTCCTTTTACTGAGTTCCGTTTTTTCTAAACATGTTTCTTTAACAGGGAACTTGGCTTTCAGGGGTAGGAGAACTGGACGTTTCTCTCACAGTAAGCACTACAGCCACTACAGCCAATTACAAAGCAGTGTTTCAAGGGGCAGGCCCCCAGCGCTTCCTAATTTCAGCTTGGTGACTGCTAGTGCATAACAAATTTTGGATTCACAAAAGAAAAGTGTGGGTCCAGCGAGCAACAAACCCCAGGTAAAACTCCCATGCATAAACCACCATTAACTGTGGGAGGGCAGCTTTTTATCCTTAAGGCGTGTAAAGCTTTTAAAATATCTGTTTGCCATCAGAAGCCAAAGCGGCTTCATCAGCTCGTATGAAAGGGATCCATGATTAGTATCAGAGTCCTGTCACCAAGCCTCCTGTTCATTTGGCTGTTGGTCTTTCTTCTGTTCACTGGATGCAGTACAAATAAACTAAATAATTGGCTTCCCGGAAAGAAAGAAAAAATACTAGCTATCCACAGTAGTTCAACCTGTGCAGCATTGAACCAGATTTTTTTAAAGCCCCACATTGAAATTATATCTATAACCATTACAGCCACTGATCTAAAGTCATTCAAGCTTGTAACAATATTATAATTCATATTTTAAAATGTTTTTCTGATGAAGAAGAGTTAAATCGCACCCTTCTGAAACAGACAAGGGAAAAAAATCCCAGGATGATACTATAAACATTATTTCTACTTATTTATATTGCACTCATTCCAGAAATACAACTCCAGACCTATGAATTCTGACACTCAGGGCACCTTCACACAGCCAAAATAATGCACTTTCAATCCACTTTCAATGCACGCTGAAGGTGGATTTTACTGTGTGAACTGGCAAAATCCACTTGTAAATGATCATTAAGGTGCACTGAAAGTGGATTGAAAGTGCATTATTTGGGCTGTGTAACCAAAGCCCAAGTTTTAATCTAGCCACATTAAAAGGAATTCTCTCATTTACTCTTGGCAAATTTCTCCGTGAAATCCAACAATCTGCTTCTCTTCTTCTTTTTAGGAATTGGGAGTCAGTTCCTAAGCACTTCCATTTTGATCAAAGAGAAATTTGGAGACAGGAGGGGTAGAAAGGGAGGGTCTGCAAAATGTCAGAATTTCACTCTGCAGATGCTCAGAGGCAGACAATGCCGTCCCAAATCTTCCTATCCTTCTGCTATAGTGCCACCCTGTGGTATGTAATATTAAACAATGGCAAGTTTCAAAAGGGCGAATTGATTTCTCTACAAAGAGAAATCCCTCTTTTAAAAGAGAGAAAAGAGCAGATGCGGAAACAATGGCTATACCTTAAAAAGTGCATTTTGGAAAAAAAGAGTTTTGCCCAAATATCAGAGTGACCCTAGCTTCTCCCAGCGATGCACTGATGTCAATTCTGGGTGCATGGGGAGTGACATCAGCGTACCAGGACGCTGCTGAGGTCCCCCCAGTAGGGTTGCCAGGTCCCTCTTTGCCACCGGCAGGAGGTTTTTTGGGCGGAGCCTGAGGAGGGCGGGGTTTGGGGAGGGGAGGGACTTCAGTGCCATAGAGTCCAATTGCCAACGCTGCCATTTTCTCCAGGTGAACTGATCTCTATCGGCTGGAGATCAGTTGTAATAGCAGGAGATCTCCAGCTATTACCTGGAGGTTGGCAACCCTACTTCCCAGTTTGCTGCCATTCCCCCCTCACCGGCCACCTGAGCAGTTTTCTTGAACCTCAGAGGTGAGTCTATGCTGAAATCCTGTTTCCATCTCTGATTACTTCCCTGAGTCCCATCAAAACCAAACCATCTCTCCTCCTTGGCTCTCTGGCTCTCTCTAGTGTAAGCCCCCTGGCTTCAAAGCATCTAATAAGGTTGCCAACCTCCAGGTGGCAGCTGGAGATCTCCCGCTATTACAACTGATGTCCGGGTGACAGAGATCAGTTCCTGTGCAGAAAATGGCCACTTTGTAAGGTAGACTTAATGGCATTCACCTTGGACTCTGATTTGGAGAACCGGGTTTGATTCCCCACTCCTCCACATGAGTGGCAAACACTAATCTGGAGAACTGGATTTGTTTCTCGACTGCTATACACGAAGCCAGCTGGGTGATCTTGGGCTAATCACAGCTCTTAGAGCTCTCTCAGCCCCACCTATCTCCCAGGGTGTCTGTTGTGGGGAGGGGGAGGGAAGGTGATTGTAAGCCGGTTTGATTCTTCCTTAAGTGGTCGAGAAAGTCGGCCTATAAAAACCAAGTTGTCGTCTTCTTTTTTGCATTCTCATTAAACCCTTGGCTCAGCCTTGTTTCAGGCACGCACCCTTCCCGCTCTGAAAACGACAATTTCATCAGCTTAGTTGGCTCTATCCTTTTCTGACAAACCTTGCCTCTTATGATTCCTCTGCCTTGAGATAGAAAAGGTCTCCACTTGTGAGCGCACATGGGTTTTTGTTGGACGTGTATGATCTGAACAGTCAGTGATTAGTGGCTTGGATAAGTAAAAGGAAATCTTGGAGCCACCTGGACAATCTTATCGATTGAACAGAATTCCCCAGGGCTTGTTTTTCGCTAAGAGTGTTCAAGAGGGGGTGAGGAAAAGCAGGCCACATTATCAATTTCCCTCCAGTCCCTTTTCACATACTGTGCATCTGATTTCATTCGCTGTCAAAGATTAGAAGGCTGTAGTTACAGGATTACTAAATCTTTGATTATTGCAGATGGTTATTCAATAGGATGATTCCTGAAGGGAGGTGGAAGTTTTATAACCAAAAAAGAAAAGAAAAAAACTTTTAGAGAGCATTTATTGACCAATAGGACTTGGATTCAACATGATTCAAAAGCTGTGAAAAGCTTTGCTCGTTGACACAGGCTAAACCCACACACATACACACACACATGAAAATATTGTTCCCTGATCCCCACTTCCCCTGAACAGAGAAAACATCTAGGGGCAATGCTTCCAGACTTTGATCACCTCTGGATGAGAGAGTGTTGGAGACTTATGGTATCTTTGTAATGTTTGCTTTATGTATTTACAGATATAAAAAGCAGCACATAAGCAGAAGCAAGCAGGCCTTTCTAGAAGGCAGTAGCGAATCCATTCCTCTGCATCAGAAACTGAGAGAGAGAGACCCTGTGTGCCAGGGTGTTTCACCTCCAGCCAACTCACAGGTCTCTCTGTCTCCAAATTCAAAAGCTGCCAAGCAGCTGGTTCTGCTGCCTTTTCCCCTCAGCTTTCCTTTGCTCCAGTGGGTACCTTATTCAAAAATGCAGAGAGATTCTCAACGATCAAAGGCACCATCGCTTAACTGTTAGCTCCTATTGAGGAAAGTTCAGCCATACCTTCTAGTCTATGCATCAGCAATCCACCAAACCAATCTGCAATCCATTTAATCTACCTACAACCTATGCTGGACAATGTGACATTGGGGTGCATCAACAGAGGCATAACATCAAAATTGCAAGATATCATAGTTCTGCTGTACACTGCATTGGTCAGGCCGCACCTGGAGTATTGTATGCAGTTCTGGAGGCCTCAATGCAAAAAAGATGTGGTCAGAATTGAGCGGGTGCAGAGGAGAGCAACGAGGATGATCAGGGGCCTGGAGACCAAGCCCTATGAGGAAAGGCTAAGGGAGTTGGGAATGTTTAGTCTGGAGAAGAGGACATTGAGGAGAGACATGATTGCTCTCTTTAAGTATTTGAAGGGCTGTCACTTAGAGGAGGGCAGGGAGCTATTCCTGTTGGCAGCAGAGGATAGGACTCACAATAATGGGTTTAAATTGAGGGTGGAAAGGTACTGGGTGGATATTAGGGGGAAAATTTACAGTAAGGCTTGTACGACAGTGGAATCAGCTACCTAGGGAAGTGGTGAGCTCCCCCTCACTGGCAGTCTTTAAGCAGAGGCTGGACAAGAACTTGTCAGGGATGCTCTAGGCCAGTGGTTCTCAACCTTTTTCGAGTCGCGACCCCCTTTTACAATTGCCAAGTAACCTGTGACCCTCGTCACATTTGCATAAATTTGCATAAATGACATTTTCAATAGGATAAAGAAAACACATTTGTTTTTTTGGCAGTCCAGGGTATCCATATATATAATTACTTTAAATTTTAAAGTTTAAAACAAACAAGCAATTGGTACTACCACCTGTTGTGCAGCGGCTGTGACTGTGTGGCGCGGCAACCTTTCCTGGCACAGAGGAAAGAGTGCCTCTGAGCATGCACTGCATTCCTTGTCCTCCCCTCTCTCCCCAAAAAGTCTTTCAAGCAGGCCGGGGCTCTCACGAGGAAACCCCCCCTCTTGTGACTGGGACACTGTGCACAGAACTACAGTTACAGGGTTACAGGGCGTCTGGGTTAGTCCTGGACAGCCCAGGATGGGGGCTGTCCCAGGACAGTGGCGGCAACCCCCCAGAAAACACTTCGCGACCCCCTTGGGGGTCCCAACCCCCAGGTTGAGAACCACTGCTCTAGGCTGATCCTGCAATGAGCAGGGGGTTGGACTAGATGGCCTGTCTGGCCCCTTCCAACTCTATGATTCTAAGATACTCCTCTCTTACAGGCGTTGGGAGGCAAATGGGCAAGAAAAGGTTTACCTCCCAACGCCTGTGGGAGAGGAGTTTCATTGTCCAGCATCCTTAACCAAATCCTCACCCACAACAATGCCCTTCGTAACATGGACAAGGACTCTGTGACCAGGGCCTGAAGCAAACCAAGATCCAGCTCTGTCGCCATATCCACTCTGACAGCTGGACCATATCATTGGACCTAACATCACCTGCCATACCATCTTAGGTTCATTCACTTGTTCATCTTCCAACATTATATACGCCATCAAATGTCAGCAATGCCCTCCCACTCTCTACATCGGACAAACAGGTCAGTCCCTACGCAAAAGAATAAATGGACATGAATCTGACATTAGAAACCACAACACTCAAAAACCAGTGGGAAAACATTTTAATATTCCAGGTCATTCCATTGCTGACCTAAGAGTGGCAGTTCTCAAATAGAGAAACTTCAAGAGGAGATTACTACAGGATATTGGTGAACTTGAGTTCATTCACAAGTTCAGAATAATGGAATCCCCCCCCCACCCCCGAGAGCTGAATAGGGACATAGGATTCTTATCTAACTACAGATACTAATTTTCTGCCCCTAAGCATTTCTCCTCTGCTCCAATCAAGTACCTCTGTATACTGAATTCCTTCTTTGCAACACCCTTCCCACCTTCTGACTAGGATATAAGCCACTCAGAGATCTCCATTCAACTTGTATCTGATGAACATATCTTTGACTCTTTTTCCCCACAATTTAATTTTAACAAACTCAAATGAACAACCATAAACACATTAAAACATTAAAACATAAACTCAATATAACAATGCATATGAAACTTGCCATTCAAAATTACAATTCTATTGTCAAGCTCATTGAATTATCACTCTTTGTTTATCACATATTCTTCCATATCAGTTATTATATTTATTACTTACTTATTACCTAAAAGGAGCCCCGTGGTTCAGAGTGGTAAGCTGCAGTAGTGCAGTCCAAGCTCTGCTCACTACCTGAGTTCGATCCGAACGGAAGTCGGTTTCAGGTAGCCTGCTCAAGGTTGACTCAGCCTTCCATCCATCCGAGGTAGGTCAAATGAGTACCCAGCTTGCTGGGGGTAAAGGGAAGATGACTGGGGAAGGCACTGGCAAACCACCCCGTAAACAAAGACTGCCTAGTAAACGTCAGGATGTGACATTACACCATGGGTCAGGAATGACCCAGTGCTTGCACAGGGGACCTTTATCTTTTTATTACCTAAAACTTTTATTTTATCTATGTTTGATTCAATTCTGTTCCAAATTTCTAGCTATATAATTAAAAAAAGACATTCCATTTCCTTTGACTCTTGAAAACATATACCCAGAAAATCTTGTTGGTCTCTAAGGTGCTACAGGACCCGAATCTAGCTGTTCCATCTAACCAAGGAATAAACATAATACAAACGAAAGGCAATTCTAGCTCTAGCACTGGGGGAAGGGACACAGAGCTCAGTGGTAGAGCACTTGCCTTGGATGCAGAAAGTCCCAAGTTGAAAAGCAGGAGAAAAGGGGGAGGAGAGACATTACCGATGTTGTGACATCACTTCCACATAGGGTTGCCAACTCCAAGTTCAGAAATACCTGGAGATTTTGGGGGCAGAGTCTGAGGAGGGCAGGGTTTGGGGAGGGGAGGGACTTCAAAGTCATGGAGTCCAATTGCCGAAGCGCCCATTTTCTCCAGGTGAACTGATCTCTGTCACCTGGAGATTGGTTGTAGTAGCGGGAGATCTCCAGCTACCTCCTGGAGATTGGCAACCCCACTTCCACATGATTACCCAGAAGTGATGTCACTCCACCTCCCTGAAATGCTCTAGGACTTTTTTCAATCTCCACTGTGTTATGGGGGGGGGGGGGACGCTGGCTGTGATGTGACTTCCATGTTGACCACCCAGAAGTGACATCACAGCATCTGTGATGCTTCCACAAAGCTCTGCCCCCAAAGCTCCTGAGATTTGCAGCTGCAGGGCTGGCAACACTAACCAGGCATTTTGAGTTTGTGTGTGTGGAGGGGGGTATTTGGCTTTTTGGGGGGCATTGTTTAAATTATGATATGTTTAATTATGATTTATAAGCAGCCTGGACCCACAAGGAAAGGTAAGGCATAAATATTTTAGTGAACAAATAAATAAATGCACACTGCAACCTGCACCCCTCTTTCCACATGTGCCACATTTCACATTATTTAGAAAAGACAGGCAGTTGAGAATCCTGTCCAAAATTTTCATCTCAATTTCTCCTTGGCTTAATTTTGTTTCGGAAGTGGAACCAATCTATTAGGAATCCTCCATCATTTAGGGTTTTTATTTCCAAACATGGAACCCATGAACACATGAAGCTGCCTCATACTGAATCAGACCATCAGTCCATCAAAGTCAGTACTCAGACCGGCAGTGGCTCTCCAGGGTCTCCAGAATGGAGCAGTGTGCTCGTGAGTTTTCAGTTCTATAGTTTTCAGTTCAGTTGCTATAGGTTTTCAGTTCCTCCCATTCATTGGGCTTTTCCAAACACTCAACTCACTCCTGATTTTCTTGGGAGTTGATCCACACGCACTGGAATTGGTTTGTGCATGTTTGTTCCACACTTCTGCCCTCTTGTGCATTTTCAGAGTTGTGGAGTCAGTTTCTTTTCTTCTGCATATGCCTTCATTAATGAGGATTTTCAAGGGAGGGTGCTATCATCATCAGAGGTGTCATTGGTGGCATAATAGCACCCCCCTCTTTAAAAAATGGAACTAAAATATCAGAGATTATTAACAATAGGCTTAGGAGGTTGTCTGATTTCCCAGCTTTCAAAAAGTAAATCTCTAGCCCTTTCCCTCGCAGATATGTCTTTTAAAAATGAAAACTGGGGATTCAGAGAACCGCCTAAGCCTATTGTTACAACGCTCCAGCAGTGTATCAGTATTTTTGTGCTGTTGTTTTAAAAAAGAAAAAGGAATCACTTGTCTTCAAGGTGGGGGGGGGGAGGGAGTGTTTGGATGAATGTGACAGGCGAATCATCAAACTGTGGGCTGGAGATGGGTGCGATTGGGTGGGACTACGAGAACCACAAAAACATTACACAGGGGGGGGAACAGCCAACTCAAAATCACTTTTCAGAAAAAAAATTTGGGGTAAAAGTGGCCTCAACCTGAAAAAAAAAACAGGGGAAAAACAAAAAACCTGAAGTGAAAAATAAAATAAAATAAAGATACAAAAATGCATGCAGAAATCAGGGGATTAACCGAAGAAGTACAAGGCCAGAACTGAGGAGAAAACTCCATGCCCAAAAGCCCATTATCTCTTATCCACACTAATTACCAGCACCCATATTGATAAGATACTGTAAAGATGCAATTTTAATGTAATGTGTATTATGGGTAATCTAAAATTAAAATTGTTTGAAAGTTGATTAGAATTTTTAACAAATATTATAAATGAAGTTCCTCATTGATTTGAACTGACGAATTTGTGACACCTTACAGATTAATTTTAATGTTAGCAGAAGCTTACTGATTGTACTGTACAAATGACAAAAACCCCAAACCAGCCCTGCTCTGCTTGCAGACTCAAGTCAAACGAATGAGATGAAAGTCATGCACTTCATTTTTGTCCATAATGGCCTGTACATACATGGAAGATTAACATGGTTTAACTCTTCAACTTCCACTCAGTTTTGCTATTGGGTATTGACAGTTTACAGGAGAAAAGGCCAAAAGCACATTTTCCCCTATAAAATGTTGCTAACAGGGAGTTGGTTTGGAATTACATACAACATGGAACAGTGAAACTGAGAGGGGCCTAAAGGTTTAAATCCCTTGGCCCTCCTGTGCTCATCCGAAGGCAAACCGAGGCTGCATGAGCCTGGCTGGAACAAGACATGCAGTCTTCAGCGTGTCTCTTTGAGCCCTAACACAGAAAAAGCCGAGTGCTATGCAAATGCTTTTCTTTATTATTAATGAAAACTCTCTCTGCATGTGAACTCTGCTAATCTAATTGCACGAGAAAGCAGGGCAAGGTATCTCCTCTTCGCTTTAATTCAGATCTTGTAAATGGGCAATAAAAGTCTCTAAATAATTTGTTTCTTGCCACAGCTGCACACTGATCAGGTACTTTAAACACCCAAAAAGGGAATCTCAAGGCAGCAGACTGGCTTTCGTGGCCTTGAAGAGGCTTCTTATTTAAACATTTCATTTGCGCCGTCTGCTCTCTCTTACATCAGGATTAATTTAGACCCACTCCATTACAATCAATCCAGCTCCTCATTACATGCCGGTAGAGATGATCCACGCTTTCAGCCGCACGCAGAAAGCACTCACAATTGTTGTTGGTTTCTGATCTTCAGCTTAAATTGCAACCAGATTTTTAAGCTGTCACGAAAGTTTAAACATTCCTGTAAAATAATAGTAATAATAATAATAAAAGGGATGGTATCTTACATTGAGGTTAGATCGCTTTTTCTCCTGTGAAGAATTTCACCTTTTTGTGCATGTGATATTTACAGCGCAATCCTGAGCTTTTTGGCCGAAAGAGCTTGGAAGACAAAAGAGGGGGGCGCTGGTGCCGGCATAAGTGGGACGGCTGTACACTGTATTTTATTTTTGCCGATGAGAGGAAACATTGAAAGCAGGCATCGCAGATCTGCCTACATGCCGGCTCGAAGGGTCCGGTTTTTGGATCAGTCCAGATATGGGATGTTCAGATAAGGGATACTCTCCCTGTACTGGGGGGGGGGGAATTATTTCAGTTCTGAGAGTTTAGATGCACGGACACAGGTTCTTGCTTGCAAAGGAAGAAGAAGAAAAGGAGTTGGTTTTTATATGCCGGCTTTCTCTACCACTTAAGGGAGAATCAAACCTGCTTACGATCGCCTTCCCTTCCCCTCCCCACAACAGACCCCTATGAGGTAGGTGGGGCTGAGGGAGTGTGACTAGCCCAAGGTCCCCCAGCTAACTTCATGTGTAGGAGTGTGGAAACAAATCCAGTTCACTAGATTAGCCTCCACCGCTCATGTGGAGGAGTGGGGAATCAAACCCAGTTCTCCAGATCAGAGTCCACTGTCCAAACCACCACTCATAACCACTACACCATGCTGGATAACTCTCGTGCATCAAGATGTGCCTTGCAGACTGGCTACATCTTTGAATTCTTTGTCTGTAGGAAGAGAGATATGCAATCATTGTAATGCTCTGCTTTGAAGAATGCAACGCCTCCCTGCTCAGATGGTCTCTGTGTTCGGAATCGGGAGTAGTAAAGAATGACTGGAGCTCATCGGGCCCATTGTCCTGCCAAATGGATTTGGATATTTCAGCACTTCCGATCTGCTGTCTTGCTGATGTGACCGTCATGATCTATATCCTTCTTGCACTCTCTTTTATATTTCTTCCTCTGGAAGCATGGCAGAGGGAAAAATGGGTTTTCAGGTACCTGGGTGGGTGGGAAAGATGACAATTTTATCTTTGCTTAGAAAGAAATCCATCACTGGCAATCTAAAAGGAAAGATTCGAATAGTGTATACCTTCGCTTTCTCCCTTCACATTTGGTATATGCTAAGAAGAATGACTGAGAAATGCATAGGCACAGGCTGAGAGTGTTCACCCTTGCTTTATACTGCCATGTTTCACTTTCTCCCTAGCGAGAATCACCCCAAGTCAATCCATCATAAAATATTTGTTTTCTAGATAATACCACTATGTTATAGACATCACACTGGAAATCAAGAACCATTAAACCTAAGCAAGAGAGAAGGGAAATATCCCCCCCCCCCCAGCAATGCAGGTTGGTTTCAAACTTATACTACAGGTATTTTATCTTAGTCAATTTGTGGAGTATCTCAGAGGTTGCTAATCTTGCCAAGGAATATTTTCAGGCTTGACAGGAGATATGTTCAGAAGCTGGCAGTCAAGATATAGGGGAGTCTGCAAAGCCCACAACCCCCTCCCCTTCCACCCAGAAAATTCAAGAATCAAGTTAGGTGAGATGGATGGAGAGTTATAATTGGATATCCTGCAGTGTTTGTTAGAAGTTAAAAGCAGCCATTGGGGAAAAGGGCAATTCAGATCACAGCTGCAGCACTAGAGAAGAATTAAATCTTTCCCATTCTCCTGATCAAAATCACCCCAAGCAATTATTTGGCCCTTGGGTACCTGTGTATTTCCCACTGAGGCAAACAGCAGCAGGAGAGAGAATTAAGTAGGGTTGCTAGCCTCCAGGTCATGGCTGGAGATCTCCTGGAATTAGAACTACTTTCCAGGCTACAGAGATCAGTTCCCCTGAAGAAGATGGTTGCTACGGAAGATGGACTCTATGGCCTTATACCCTGCTGAGTCTCTCCCTTCTCCAAACCATGACCTCCCCAGCCTAGAACTGAGATTTGGGAAAGGGTAAGTCGCTAGGGTTGCCAAGTCCCCCACCCCTGGCCACCATTAGGGTTGCCAGATCCAGGTTGGAAAGCTCGTGGAGATCTGGGGAGGGAGCCTGTGGAGGACAGGGACCACATTGGGGTACAGTGCTGCAGAGTCCCACCCTCCAGAGCATCAGTTTTCTCCAGGGGAACTGAGCTCTGTAGTCTGGAGAGGAGCTGTAATTCCAAGGGAGCCCCAGGTCGCAGCTGGAGGCTGGCATCCCTATAGATCACTCCTCTCCCTGGCAACACGGGCCTGATGCAGTTCAGTGTTCCCTCCTCATGCATAGAATTGCTTTTAACATTCAGAAAAACAGGAGATCCAATGTCAGATTGCTCACTGTCCTATATTGTTTGGCACTGAGTGTGAGAAAGACAGAGCACTCGGCACTGGTTATTACAGAGGCAGACGAAGGGTCCATGACATATAAAGAGGGCTTCTTGGGTTCTGGTCTTTCTCAGATGTCTTCTTTTTGCCATCAAAGTAAAGGGGAGCCATTCAAGAGCAGTGCCAGCTCTTAACTCTTCATCTTGAACAGCTGGTTCACTCTGAAAAGCAGGAAAGGCAATCTATAAATATTTGAAGGACCATCTCCTTCCATATGCCCCGTGTGCCAACTACACTCATCAGGCAGCCATCTGTTGGCTCTCCCACTATTTAGGGTTGCCCATGTGGAACCAAAAGGAGTCCAGGCCTTTTCCATCGTGGCTCTGGCTCTGTGGGATGGGCTCCCTGAAAAGGTCTAGGGTTTCCAATTGCAGGTTGGGAAATACCTGGAGATTTTGGGGGTGGAGCCTGAGGAGGGTGGGGTTTGGGGAGGGGAGGGACTTCAATGCCATAGAGTCCAAATGCCAAAGCAGCCATTTTCTCCAGGGGAACTGATTTCTATTGCCTGGAGATCAGTTGTAATAGTGAGAGATCTCCAGCCACCATGTGGAGGTTGGCAAGCCTAGTGAGGGAGGCCCCTCCTTGGAGATTTTCAGGAGGTGTTTCGAGACCTGCCCGTTTGGAAAAGTTGGGTTAACAGAGGAATGGGAAGACCCAGACATTGCAAGCACTGGCAGAGAGGTCATTTCTAATGGACGGAAAACTCATGCAGAACTGCAAGGAACAACCAAGTCAGACAGTGGGCGAACGTGAGTCCAAGTACCCATGCATAAATGACCATTGTCTTTCTGGCCTTACTTTGCTTAAAAAGTAAATGTGCTTTTCTCCCAGGCAACACCTATTATTGATCCTTTTTCGGAATTTGATCTCCACACTGCCACAGGGAATTGACTCCTTGTAATCTTCTCCAAGCAGACAGCGAGTCTGGTAAACAAGCCCCCATCATCTGTTCTAATTTCCCTGTATTTACTCAGCCGAAATCTTGGCTTCTTCCTATCTTCAAAAAATTCATCGTCTAAACATTTGACAAACTCGATTTTCCAGGCCCCTGTTTTTTTATTTATAAATTGTGCTTTATCTGAAAGGAGCATTAGGACTGCATGCGGCTCAAACATACATCTTACGGTTATCTAAGAAGAAACGGAGCGTCAGATCTTAGCTAAAAAGGATTCCATCTAGGCATGACTTTCTATTTGGAAATGACAGAGCAGATATATCTAGATGCCTGGGGAGAAAGGTGATGCAGCTGGGTGGACAATCTACTCCCCCCACACCCACAACACACACACAAAGGCACACATAGATGTCCCAAGATCATCAGCCTAGCAAGCCAAGGTCCTGTTCAGGACAGCCACCAAAGGAAATCACACCCGAGGAACTGCACATGCGCACACACACACACACAAAATGGCTAAGCCACAAACTGAACCCATAGTCTACAATCCCTTGAAATTCAGCTCAGAAAAAGAAGAAGAGTTAGTTTTTATATGCCAACTTTCTCTGCCACTTAAGGAAGACTCAAACCGGCTTACAATCTCCTTCCCTTCCCCTCCCCACAACAGACACTCTGTGAGGGAGGTAGAGTTGAGAGAGCTCTAAGAGAACTGTGACTAACCCAAGGTCACCCAGCTGGCTTCATGTGGAGGAGTGGGGAATCAAACCCGGTTCTCCAGATTAGAGTCAACTGCTCCAAACCACCACCCTTAACCACTACACCGTGCTGTTTAACTTGAAAAGAAGGTGGTTAAGGGGAGACAGGATAGAGGTCTATAAAATTATGCATGGTTTGGAGAGAGTGGACAGGGAGAAGCTTTTCTCCCTCTCTCATAATACTAGAATGCGGGGTCATCTGCTGAAACTGGAGGGTGAGAGATTCAAAACAGATAAAAGGAGGTACTTCTTCACACAACACATAAATTGTGGAATTCCCTGCCCCAGGATGTGTTGATGGCTGCTAACTTGGAAGGCTTTAAGGGAGGAGTGGACATGTTCATGGAAAACTGGGCTATTCATGGCTACTAGTAAAAATGGCTACTAGTCATGATGCACACCTGTTCTCTCTAGGATAAGAGGAGCATGCCTATTATATGAGGCCAGTGCTGTGAAACACAGGCAGGATAATGTTGCTGCAGTTGTCTTGTTTGTGGGCTTCCTAGAGGCACCTATTTGGCCACTGCGTGAACAGTCTGCTGGACTTGATGGACCTTGGTCTGATCCAGCATGGCTTTCCTTATGTTCTTAAATGTTTCTGTGGCCACTGATACACTATTATGATACTTAAATCCTAAATATATTTCCCCAGTGTAAACAAAGAAAGAAACGAAGAGCCAGTGTGGTGTAGATGTAGGGCTGCCGATTCGGTTCATCCCAAACCAAAAAAAAGCCGAATTTCCCCTGATTCGGCGGTTTTTAGTTCGGATGGAACTGAACTCAAAAAAGGCGGGAAAACGGGGAGCCGAATTCAGCAAGTTTGGGGTGTTTGGCAAGTAAATTCAGCAAATTCAGGGTTCGGCGCAGCAGCATAACCATCAGTTAGTAAGCAGCATTCTCCCGCAGCCAATCGGTGGCCAAGCTGGGTCTTCTTCTGGCCAATCAGTCGCGATTGAGTGCATGAGCCCAGCTGCTGCGTGGCCAGGGGAGAGAAAGAGAGAGTATCTGTTTGTGTGTGAGAGATCCCCCTTGGGGGGGTGCGTGTGCACATTTGAGCCATTCCGTGGCTGCAGGGGGTGCATTTTGGGGGGTAGAACCCCCAAACTTTCAGCATAGCTTCAGAGGACCTTTCTTGCAAGAACCCCCAAGTTTTGTAAAGATTGAATCGGGGGGCGAAATATGGGGGCCCCCACCCTTAATGTGCATCTCTGACAATGGGGATTTGCAATTAGCAGAGCTTGCCTCCCATGCCCAAAGCTCCCAGCCCCGACAAATAGCTGAGCTGCAGGGTGCAAGGGCGGGGCAGGTGCGAAGAAGATGGAACAGAAGACATCCACAGTAAGACCCATTTTGGGGCTTTTCTCTATAATTTTTCTCCTGTGTGTGTGTGTGTGGGGGAGCAGAGTCTGTGTGTGAGTGGGGAGGGAGCAGTTTCTGTGGGTGGGGGGGGAAGCCAAAGGGGGCTTTCACCCATTCTACCTGGGGGGTGCCCCCTCGAGTCTCTCTCTCCCTGGTTTGAGGGGGGGGCTTCAGTTGTGTGTCCTCAAGTTTTCCATCATTCATAAGATCAGTTAGGTCTATTTTGATGCTTGCTCAAAACTGGTTTTCAAATTGTGACTTAAAGAATGCATTTGCCTGGTCCTGAGTCCGATGCAAAAGGGGAATTCCACCCCTCCTGCTCCTTATGCATAGCTACCATGCCTCTGTCCCTTTCCATGATTTGCCTTCCTCTGGGCATAGAGCAGGGGATACTGGGGGAATGGGGAAGGGGGTTGTTGTGAATATCCTGCATTGTGCAGGGGATTGGACTAGATGACCTTGACATCTCTTCCAGCTCTATGTTTCTGTGTTCTATATGCATTGATAATGAAGGGCAAGATATGAAGTAAAGGATCTGGAAGCTGTAGCAAATTGTATGTGCACAAATATCTTTACAAAATTCAGATTTTTTAAAAAATGGAACAAGGAGGATTCCTACTAGATTTTGGAAACAAGAACAGCGCCTTATCTGTCTTTGCTCAATGTACTACTTCAATCTCTTGCTGCACTTTATAGGGTAGAATAAACATATCTCTCATGTTCTGTAGGGAGAAGAGGAACGAAGAGGGAGGTACAAGAGGAAGCATCTAAGGCCTTAAGAACAGTGAACAATGGAAACATTTTCTCTGAAGGTTAAGTAGGAAAGGCCTCTTGTTTCTTCATTGTACAATTGGATGGAAATCGGATTGCCAACATGTTGAAGTCAAGTGGACTTTTTGCTGGGGCAAGTTGGATCAAGTCTTGAAACTACTTCAGTGGCACATGTGCCCATTTTGACTCAACACATCCTTGTTCAATTGACTTTTCCGAAATTTCTCAACATGGGGAGAGTTGTAAGGGCACTGCAAATTTCAGGGCAGTGGAAAATATTCTCCTAGTGTTGTTTTCCATTGTTAGTAGGGCTGCCAACCTCCAGGTGGTGGCAGGAAATCTCCTGCTATTACAACTGATCTCCATTCGATAAAGATCAGTTCCCCTGGAGAAAATGGCCGATTTGGCCATTCGACTGTATGGCATTGAAGTCCCTCCCCTCCCCAAACCCCGCCCTCCTCAGGCTCCACCCCAAAAACCTCCTGCTGGTGGCAAAGAGGGACCTGGCAACCCTAACTGTTAGGATGGAGAGAATCTTACAGGGAGGCCTTTTACTGACCTTTGATTTGTGTGGCTCTCATTGCTACTTCTCTGATTCCTTCAGCAGGAGAGGGGCTGTCTCAGCTCAGAACACTGCCTGTGTCCTTTCAACTAGTTCTACCACATCCTTCAGTGGCCTCAGGGAGAAGGAGAAAGCTCCAGCAGGCAGCAACTTTGATCACCCTAAACTAAAAGCCCATTCCTGAATGGGTGACATCTAGGGTTTCAAGCCTCCAGGTACTAGCTGAAGATCTCCCGCTATTACAACTGATCTCCAGCCGATAGATATCAGTTCCCCTGGAGAAAATGGCCACTTTGGCAATTGGACTCTATGGCACTGAAGTCCCTCCCTTCCCCAAAGCCCGCTCTCCTCAGACTCCGCCCCAAAAACCTCCTGCCAGTCGCGAAGAGGGGGTAGATCTGTGGCAACCCTGGGGGTAGATCTGTGGCAGCCGGGAGCACCGGAGCTGTGCCACCTCCTTCAGGAATGGGTTGTTTGGATAATGCTGCTTGGTCAATGCCTCTGTAAAAGGGGCAGGGACAGACTTCAATGCCATAGAGTCCAATTGCCAAAGTGGCCATTTTTTTCCAGGTGAACTGATCTCTATTGGCTGTAGATCAGTTGTAATAGCAGGAGATCTCCAGCTAGTACCTGGAGGTTGGCAACCCTACTGGTGATGTTCAGGTGCTTTTCTGTTCTAATATCAGTTGCATGCTGTAACAAGGTGATTTGGAAGCCAGGGATGACCATGAAGGATTATCTGTTTAGCAGTGAGAGATTTAACAGAAGCTTTTTATGTCTTTTCTACATCATGCTCTGGAGCAATGCCTGTTAGGAGTCAAGAAATGCCTATTGGCCAGCAAGTCAAATATTGTTCTGGTACTTTGCCTTCCTCTGCCGTATTTAGCACCACCTGGGGTGATCTTGCTCTGCTGGCTAGCAGCATGTGCGGTGAATGCACACATTCACTGGAGCATTTCTCCTTTCCATTTCTGATGCACAACTCATCACAAGTCTGCGGATTTGTACCACTAGTGTTGCATACTAAATCTCAAAGCATGTAACTATTTCTCTCACCTCATATATTATTTTGTAGCTGGTGCAGTAGATAGGAATTGATTAGTGCTGAGCTAAAATGAGCAGGAACATTTTGCAGGCCATGGCCATTTATGCAGGGCTGTTCCCCCCCCCCCCCCCGGTCTGCTTCGGGGCTTCCTTTTCTTTATGCTTGTCTTTCCTGACTGTCAGAGGTCACCTCGCACTCCCTGCACTTCTGCGCGTTTTGACCACGTTTTCCGGATTTTGGCTAAAACATAGACTTGCCAGGGCCCTCTTCACCACTGGTGGGAGGTTATCATTCATGTGCAAATTTAAGCAGAGTTGATTGATTTTACAAAACTCATATGATAAATTTACTAAGACATCTTTAATCAGGCAATAGCCTTATTTCAGAAGTGTTTTCCATGTAGGACTTCAGATTTCCCGGCTTCATTCATGATGAATATGCCAAATTTATATGCCAAATTTCTCCACCTTTTTAAGGAGAATCAAACCAGTTTACAATCTCCTTCCCTTCCTATCCCCACAACAGGCACCTTGTGAGGTAGGTGGGGCTGAGAGAGTTCAGAGAGGACTGTGACTAGCCCAAGGTCACACAGCTGTATTCCTGTGTAGGAGTGGGGAATCAAAACATGGTTCTCCAGATTATAATCCACCATTCCCAACCACTACGCCGTGCTGGTTGGAGGAATAAATTGCAGAGCTTCAGCCTGGAGTATTGCTTGGAAGACAAGGATTACATTTTTTAAATTATACAGAGAGATTCAGACTTTGGCTTGAATTATTTTCTATGTAATGAGTCAGAAATCTCTAGGTACTACAGCCACGGTGATCTATTGGCCAGGATTCCATTCTAAGGAGGGGCATGGATATTTAATGGGAAGTCTTGGATACACCAGTGGTTCTTCTTCTAATTATAACTACAAAGCATGTCACTAGGGTTACCAACCTCCTGGTACTTATATACTTATAATATTCAAAATACTTATGTCCATATAAGTCAGGGGTGGGGAACCTTTTTCCTGCCAAGGGCCATTTGCACATTTATAACATCATTCGGGGGCCATACCTTGTAGATCTCCCGGTGGGGGGGGAGAGGCTAGGGTTGCCAGGTCTCCAGCCACCACCTGGAGGTTGGCAACCACAGGGGAGGCCACGCAGAGGAGGCCTGGAGGGCGCCCCCACTCTCCCGGTCCTCCCCCCTCCCAGGCGGGAGGGCAGCCAGCGGTGGGCCCGAGCAAACGAGGCACCAGGGGGGGCGCAGCCTGCAGTCAATCAGAAAGGGAGGAAGGGAGGAAGGAAGGAAAACAGAGAAAGAGGAAAAGGGAGAGAGGGAGAAAGAAATGGAAAGAGGGGGAGAAAGAAAAGGATGGAGGGAGACAGACAAAGAAAGAGACAGAAAGAGAGGGAGAGAGAAAAGCCTTCCCCCCCACACACACACCCTCCGGCCCCATGCAACCTGGCCCCAGGCTCCATGCCCTCCCCCCCAGAGTCCACAAAAGCCCCCGCGAAGCCCGATCGGCTCCTGCGCGCATGCTCTGATGCTGGGAGCTGCGGGCATCTTCCCTCCCTTGCTGCTCAACAGCTGACAGGCAGTGAGAGGGGTTTACAGTGTGCCCCGGCATTCCTGAATGCGGCGGCTATATGGGGCAGCCTTGGGGGAAGCGTCCCTCCCCCTCCTCTCGCCGACCAACAGCCGTCAGCGAGAGGAGGTCCAAAGGGCGCCGCAGCGCCCCTGCAAGGCATGGCCCCAGGAACACCCTCAGGGAGGGGGGCCCTGCACCGCGCCTCCGCGGCAGAGCCCCGGAGATCCCGAGGGCCACAAAAATATCCTCGGGGGACGCATACGGCCCCCGGGCCTGAGGTTCCCCATCCCTGCTATAAGTGTACATTTGGAATTATAAATCACCTTTTTGAAATCATATAGTTGATCACATTCAGGTGTATAGTGGTATTTTTTCTGTATATATGTGCTTTGGGTACCACTCCCCTATTGATATATTGTATTGAACCTCCAGGTACTAGCTGGAGATCTCCTACAATTACAAATGATCTCCGCCGATAAAGATCAGTTCACTTGGAGAAAATGGCCACTTTGGCAGTTGGACTATGGCATTGAAGTCCCTCCCCTCCCCAAACCCCACCCTCCTCAGGCTCCGCCCCAAAAACCTCCCACTGTGGGACCTGGCAACCCTACATGTCAGAGATATTAATAACTACTAGAAAAACTGTACATTAGTGTTCATGGAGGAGAGAGGTATTCATGGCTACTAGTAAAAATGGATACTAGTCATGATGCATACCTATTCTCACCAGGATCAGAGGAGCATGCCTATTATATTAGGTGCTGTGGAACCCAGGCAGGATGGTGCTGCTGCAGTCGTCTTGTTTGGGGGCTTCCTAGAGGCACCTGGTTGGCCACGGTGTGAACAGACTGCTGGATTTGATGGATCTTGGTCCGATCCATCATGGCCTTTCTTAAAGTTTATTTAAATATTTATACCCACCTTTCCCTTTGGCTCAAGTTTGATGCCTTCATCAAATCTAAGGAGACTTCTTCCAATTTTGGAGGATAGTCGGAGTGAAATGCCTTGTCTCTGGGCAGCTCAGATTTTGCATTCTTAAAAGTTACCATTGCAAAAGTTCTGAGTCAACAAGCTTGGAGTACCAGCTCCTGCTTGGGGAATTCCTGAAGATATTAGGACAGAGCCAGGTGAGGTCAAGGTTCAGGAAGGGGAGGAACTTGCAGCCAGGTACCATGCCATAGTCCACCCTTCAAAGCAGCCATTTTCTCCTGGGGAACTGATATCTGTCATCTGTACACCAGTTTGAATTCTGGGAGATCTCCACTTGCCACCTGGAGGTTGGCAACCCTAGGTAATACCCAGGCAAAACACCCCGGATTCTTCTTTAAAAGAACCGGCAAAGGACCTAACAGCACAGAGCCTCTGAGAAACTGTAGAGTGCCTTTCTCCCTGGATGGAAAGCAGCATGGAAAAGCTCGGAATATATGGAATTCGCTTTCTCATTTAAAAATAATGAATAAAGTGTAAATGCTAAGAAATATCCCCAAACATATCCCAAAGTTTATGTTTTAGAGTCCTGGGATGGGGAGAGTGATCACTTTAGGTCTCTGGGATTCTCAGGCCCTGTCTTTGTTTGCTCGAATCGAAATACAGATATTGAGATATAAAAATAGAATAAGGTTTGGCACTCTGTGATTTGAAATTGTCACTACTGAGTCAGAAGGTCTTAATGCAGGAGGTGAAACAGCACAGGTGAAAAGCAGAAATGTCATTGCCAACTACAGAAACAAATAATTTATTTTTTTTAAATAAAAGAGGCCTAGCCAATAACAACATTAGCACTGCTTAGAAGAAACACATTGACTAAGTGAAGTAAGAGTTTATTTGCAGTTTTTCTTAGGCCTCTGTTTCTTCTGCAACAGAAGAAACAATGTGCTGTGATTAAAATGTTGGACTACATTTTGGCAAACGGGTGTGACGGACAAGGTAGCGTCTGCCTAGGGTTGCCAGCTCCAGGTTGGGAAATACCTGGATAATTTTGGGGCGGAGCCTGGGGAGGGTGGGGTTTGGGGAGGGGAGGGACTTCAATGCCATAGAGTCCAATTGCCAAAGCAGCCATTTTCTCCAGGTGAACTGATCTCTATCGGCTGGAGATCAGTTGTAATAGTGGGAGATCTCCAGCTACTACCTTTTTTATGCAGCAATTGGGTTTGGGGGGGGGAGGGAACTTTTCTTCACTACAGCCAATTACGGAGCAGCATTTCAAGGGGCTGGGATTCAAATACTACCTGATTTTTGCTTGGAGATTGCTGGTGCATAGACTTCCAACAGGAAAGTGTAGGTCCAGCAAGCAACGAACCTCAGGTAAAACTCCCATGCATAAATGTCCTATGACTTGTCAAGGAAAATGGAAAACAAAAAAACCTCAAACAGATCTAGACTGTGTATTTGTTACCCCAATGACCGTGCTGTATCAGTGGTGAAAATGAATTATGCTGTTTTAGTTTCCCTAGAAGTATGGATTAGGCTTTGATTTAAACTTAAAGACATACAAATCCTGTTATCCAAGGACTTAATAGGGCACTGTAATGTTTTTTGGATTGACTTACTGCACTTTTGAATAGATTATCTGAAAACACATGATTTGGCTTGGCAGGAAGAACCAATTTCTGGCTAAAGCCGAGCCCGTCTGTCTCCTTGCTTTGCGGCCTTGCTGTAGAATCCTTTTAAAAATAAGTCGATTTTAGTATTTCACCTTAAAGATGCTTTTCAGTGTAGCACTGTTATTGCACTAGAACTGTTTCCACATTCAGTTGTTTGTACTTGGATGATGTATTAATCAATGCTCCTGTGGCCACAATGCATAAAATATTTTACGAATTATTTAAGATTAATAGATTTAAGACTAATACAGGGCAAGTGAACAGGACAGTATAGGATGCATTTATGTTGTGCTATGAATGAGCCCTGTGGCCCTTCAAATATTAACCCAAACTCGGAACTTGTGCAGAACAACAAGAACATCATTCCTAGCCCTTCCTTCCTTCCTGAGAGCCAGTAAGGTGTAGTGGTTAAGAGTGGTGGTTTGGAGCGGTGGAGGTTGATCTAGTGAACTGGGTGTGAGCTCCAGGCCTGGGAGCACAGCTGCCCTCCAAGGTTGTTATGACTGCTTGCTCTCCGTTGGTGTGATAACTGTAATCTATCATGGGAACCAGGCTTGGCTTGGTATCCAACTGTGTCTTTGGTTTTCTGTATATGTTCCATCCTGCTCGTTCCCCTCCCATTAGAGTCCTTGTACCTTTCCCTGTAAGTTCCTGCTACTCACCTTATGCTTCCCAAATAAACCAGCTTCTTAGAATACCCTGTCTGAATGTTTGGTGATTGGGATTCAACAGGTGAACTCAGACCTTACATTAGGACTCTACTCCCTCCTTTATTCTCATTTTGTTTCTTTTCTTTGTTTTGGTTTTTGGGGGAAATGGGGCTGAAGCCTCTTCCCTAAGTTCTGCATGGCAGCAGCGGTGAAACACGCTTTGACAGTCTGGAGACACTTTCTTGAAGGTTCTGAAACTCCCTTCCAGGTGTGGATGGATCACAAGAACCTTGAGGCCTTAACCGGGACTCACAAGCTCACCGCAAAACAAGTTAGATGGGCAGACTTCTTTTCTCGGTTTCGTTTTGTAATCAAACACATTCCGGGCAGGAAAAACCTCTTAGCTGATACTCTTTCCCAGCTCCAGCAATACCCAGTGAAGGTGGAGCGCCCCACCGAATCTCTGTTTACTCCTGAGCAAAGAGGTATCCTACCCACCTTGGCCGTTCAAACTGGACCTTCAGGGTGGGTGATCTGGTATATCTCTCCACCAAAAATCTCCGGTCACTACGACCCTCTAGAAAACTGAGTGAGAAGTACATTGGACCCTTTCCTATTTCCTGAATCATTAAGGAGGTAACGGTGGAGTTGCAACTCCCTAAAACGTTAAAGAGAATCCATCCAGTGTTTCATGTCAGTTTACTGAAACAATACGTGCCAGCACCTCAGTGGCATCCAGAAGATCTCCCAGAGGTTCTCGAAATGGGGGGGGGAACACTGCGAGGTTTCCAAGATTCTTGATTCCCATATCCAGGGGGGGGGGCTGGAGTACCTAGTCTGTTGGAAGCATTTCAGCCCCGCCCATGACAAATGGGTTAAGCATCGTCATGTCTCCGCCCCTCGCCTACTATGTCAGTTCCATGCCTCGTATCCGGAGAAACCCGCCCCATCGAACGTGGAGGGGAGGGGGGCCCCTGGGGGGGCAGAATGTGAGCTCCAGGCCTGGGAGCGCAGCTGCCCTCCAAGGTTATTATGATTGCTTGCTCTCCATTGGTGTGATAACTGTAATCTATCATGGGAACCAGGCTTGGCTTGGTATCCAACTGTGCCTTTGGTTTTCTGTATATGTTCCATCCTGCTCATTCCCCTCCCATTAGAGTCTTTGTACCTTTTCCTGTAAGTTCCTGCTACTCACCTTATGCTTCCCAAATAAACCAGCTTCTTAGAATACCCTGTCTGGATGTTTGGTGACTGGATTCAACAGGTGAACTCAGACCTTACATTGGGTTTGTTTCCCCGCTTCTACACATGAAGCCAGCTGGGTGACCTTGGGCCAGTCACACATTGTCAGCCCCACTTACTTCACAGGGTGTCTGCTGTGGGGAGGGGAGGGGAGGGGAAGGTGGACTTGACTTATTTGTGTTCTTAGTGTTCTTGCCAGCTTATTTGTGTTCTTGTGTTCTTGCCAGCTTATCAGGCATAATAAAAAGAAGATTGTAAACCGGGTTGAGTCTCCCTTCAAGTGGCAGAGAAAGTTGGCATATAAAAACCAACTCTTCTTCTCCTTCTCCTTCTCCTCCTCCTTCCTTCTCTCCAACTGGTATATTTGCCCTCCCTTGAAGAAGCAGCAAAATCCATAATTCTCTTATATCTGAGTTAAACACATTCCAAAAGACAATGCTCCAGTGTATCGTTGTCAGAGTTTTTATTGTTGCAAGCCTAAATCTGAAAGCGCTAACAAGACCAAAAAAAGACACCTGATTAGACCAAGCTGCTGTGCTTCAGTTACTGCCCTGATCACTTCGCAGTGTGGAGTGTGATTATCCTTTTCTCTGTATGAATAATGCTTTGTTTAGTATCTATGGAAGGCATGAACATTATCTCCTGGGAAAGGAACCGTGTTCTTCTACAGTTGGAGACCCTGAGGTGCCTCAGGAAGTTTCTGTGGATATTCAAAGTCCCGTTGCTCAGAGAAAATAAATATTTAGATTTCTACAGGAAGTTTTTTTTCCCCAGCAGCAGATATGAACCAATGTCTACAGCAGCAGAGTACACAGTGGCAAATGAGCGCAAAGCCACTCAAAGCCTGCATTATGGAAGAGAATTTTCAGGATGGTCATATTATATGTGCCTGCTTTCCGTAGAACTCAGCTATCACATTAGTGTGAAAAGAGGTGATGGTCATTTATGCATGGGTACTTTTACTCATGTTTGCCCCCGGTCTTTCTCAGTTGTTCCTTGGAGTTATGCATGAGTTTTCCGTCCATTAGAGATGACCTCACTGCCAGCTCTCACAAATCCCGGGACTTCCCGTTCCTCTGTTAATTCGATTCTTCCCTCTCCCCTGAGCTCAGCCCGGGTGAAATCCCTGTTCATAAGGCAAAGCACGGGATATGCAAGCTTAGTTTCTCTCACAGTCAATTACAAAGCAGTGTGTACAGAGGTGGGATTCAAATGCTTCCTGCTTTCTGCTTCCTTGGAGCTCTTTCTGAGCAGAAGAAAGGCTTTTTAAAACTGAGGCTTGGATTTCCCCCCCACCCTTTCAGATTGCTCCAGTTTTTGTTCTTAAAATGCTTTTTTACTCAGCTGTTGGGTTTGGTGGGGGGGATTTTCTCTCACAGTAAACTCTACAAAGTAAGCCAATTACAAAGCAGCATTTAAGGGGGCGGGGACTTGATTTGAGCTTGGAGACTGCTGGTGCATAGATTCCCAATAGGAAGGGTGGATCCAGTGAGCAACGAATCTCAGGTAAAACTCCCATGCATAAATGGCTGATGGTTAATGTGAAATGGCAGTAGTCCAAGATGGTGAGAAAACAATTCCTATTTCAATCAACATAATAATGGAGGACACATAGGTCTGTCTTACAACGCACGGTCACTTACTTCGGTTTCTGCCCAGTTTCCTCCCCGTTCCAGCCAGGATTAAATGAACCCGGGCTGGGGGAGAATCTGTACGCATTACCTTTGTTGATCCGTGGTGAAACTGTGTGCTGATCCGTCCGTGAAAACAGAAAATGTGGGAGACATGCACTTCCTGGTCTTTCAGCAGCGCCCCCTCCCCCTGGTGATTGGTCGATTCACATTGACCAATGACAGCCTTGCGAGGGGAGGGGTTTGCAGGTGGGCGGGCTGTTGTGACACGGAAAGACTCAGCTCGTGTTCATCTGAGATGAGCCAGGGATAATGGTTTGGCTCCTCAATTGCAAAACCGGATTCGTTTTGGGTTGACACATCGCTCAGCCAGCAGCAAATTAGGTGCCGTTCGTTTGCGAGGATTTGATCCTGGGTGAAACAGGGAATAAACAGGGAGGAAACTGGGCAGAAACCGGAGTAAGTGACCGTGCGTTTTAGACCATAATGAATAGTACTGAATTCCATGACAACTGTGCTTTGATTCAGAAGTTCAGAAGGTTCTTCACATTGGGGGCAAAGCTACAGCTGTCTTTTTTCCCCTGAGAAAATTAAGAAACACTGCAGATAAAAACTGAAAACATGGGTCCATTAAAACAGATTAAATAAATAGCTTCACACAGCATGATTAAATTGTAGAATGTGCTGCCACACAATATGGTCGATGGCCACTAGTATAGGTGGCTTTAAAAGGAAACAGACAGGTTTGTGGAGGATTGGTCAATCAGTGGGTATTACTCTTGATGGCTGAATGGAACCTCCATGTCTGGAAACCGTCTACCTTTGTATGCCAGTTGCTATGGAGGGACAGAGTTGTATGAACATTTCTCCCCTCTCAAAAAGTGTTTTGTGTTTTTCAGGTATATTCTATTGCTTTCAAGGTTTTTCTTCTTCTTTTGTTTTCTTTTGTTTTTGGTCCATTTGAAATGTCAATATGGCACTTAAGGGGGAGATCTGGTTGGCCACTGTGTGAACAGACTGCTGGACTTGATGGGCCTTGGTCTGATCCAGCAGGGCTTTTCTTATGTTCTTATCTCACAGCGGCACCCTCTGGTGTGTGGGGTGCCGCAAGGGGAGATTCTCATGCAGGTTTGATACATGTGTTCTGGACATGTCCAAACATAAGCTGTTTTGGCAAAAAGTGATTCAGTTTATCAGTGATATGTTAAACAGTAATAAACTGCTGGATCCTAAAATAATTCTGCTAGGAGATTAAAAATTGAGAGTAGCTTCATATATTGCACAAGTCTTATTTCTGCTTACATCTGCTAAAATGGTTACTGCACCATATTGGGGGGGGGGAGCAGAATCCCGTTCTATAAAGGATTGGTTTAATCATATCTGGAATCTCGTCTTACTAACTAAATTAACATACCACCAAAGGATGCAAAGAAATAATTCACAATGTACAAATAAGTTTTGTGAATGCTGGGCAGTTTTTATTATGTATTGGAATGAAAAAGCTATAGACAAGACATATCCTTTTGCTTTTTATGAATTCTTGTAAATACTGTTCTTTTTCTCTTCTTTCTTTGTATCATTTTATTATATAGTGTAATGTATGCAATAATTACAATAAAAAACTGAAATTGTGAAAAACAGGAAAGAGAAGCTAGTGGAAAAAATAGAGGCTCACAAGGCCTTTTCCTATGAGGGGGGAACAAAATAGAATAGCTTTATTTCACGATCTCAGTTTTTATTCCAAGGTTCCTCAGAGAAGCCCAGGGCAGTTTACATTATTCTGCCCTCCTTCATTTAACCTCCCAACAACACTCTGAGCTAGTTTAGGGTGTGAGTATTTTTTCACACAACACATAGTTAAATTGTGGAACTCCCTGCCCCAGGATGTGGTGATGACTGCCAACTTGGAGGGCTTTAAGAGGGGAATGGACATGTTCATGGAGGAAAGGGGTATTCATGGCTATTAGTTGGATGCTGCATAGAATGGATGCTGGTCATGCTGCATATTTATTCTCTCTAGTATCAGAGGAGCATGCCTATTATTTTGGGTGCGGTGGAACACAGGCAGGACGGTGCTGCTGCAGTCGTCTTGTTTGTGGCTTCCTGGGGGCACCTGGTTGGCCACTGTGTGAACAGACTGCTGGACTTGATGGGCCTTGGTCTGACCCAGCAGGGCCTTTCTTATGTTCTTATGTTCTTAGATAAAAAGTGATAGGGTTGCCAACCTCCAGGTGGGACTTGGAGATGTCCTGGATTCACAACCTATAGAGACCAGTTCAGCTGAAGAAAAAGTCCCTGCCCTCCCCAGGCTTAGACCTCCAATTCTCCAGGAATTTCCCATACCAGAGTTGTTGGCCACCCTGCATTGGCCTTTGGTGGCCATTACATCATTTCTGGGGCAATTCTGAAAGTGACATCAAGCCCCTCAGAGGGAACTAGGGCTGCCGGTCCCCCCTCTCCTCTGGCAAGAGGCTTTAGGGGCAGAGCTGAGGTGGATTGCGTGTGCCGATGTGTGTGCCCGTCACCTCCGGTTTATAACCGGAAGCTTCAGTGGTAAAAGGCCCCTTGCAATGTGTTTACACCCGGAAGTGCCGCATTGCAAGCGGCCCTTTACCACTCAAACTCCCAGTATAAGGTTCCTCGCGAGGCGGCACTTTCAGTTGTAAACCGGAAGTGACATGCTGTGGTGTGTACGCGCACGTGCACATTTGCCTGCCGACCCTCAGCTGGTCATTGGGCAGAGGGGTGAATTGCCGGGGGTTTGCCCGCCACCACTGGGCACCTGGCAACCCTAGAGGGAACCCTATGGTAAAACTATAGTGTTTCTGCTGAAACCTAGCGCAGCAAGGTATCGCTTCTGGGTTTGCCCAGGAAATGACATCACGTGTCAATGTCTCTGTCAAGGAATTGAGATCACCCACAATTCCTTGCTTGGCCAATCTTTGGTTCAGGCCTGGGCCTTTGCTGCCTGATTTCCATTTCAAAGGTCTTTGGTATGCAAGGGGTGTTTTGAAGTCCCTGGGAACGCTTCATACCTCTTAGATAACATCCAGCTGGGAGTAATCCCAGCGATCCTCCTTCCAGCCTTCGGAGAGCAATTACGGAAACAACTTTGTTCACCAAAGGAGTTTCACCTGTCACTTGGGAGATTGGGGGGGTGATGGATGGATGGCCACCATTCTTCACACCCGCACTTCAAAGGGGCAGTTTGGAAATGCTTGCTCAGCATAATTTATAACAACCGCTGGCTATAGTTCTTTGCAGAGCCTGATTGGGTCATGAGCTCACCCCACTCTGGGTCTGCAAGGATAAGAACACCTGATTTGGGCCTAGTCAGTGTGTGGTTCTCGGTGTGCTATGCTGCACGGAGGCATCACCATGTTTGTTTGCCTTGTAGGACGGGATGTTGTCTCTCGCAACCTTGGATAATATCCTGAATGCTGATGCAGGCGAAAGCCCATGAGAAACCTTTGGGAACTGGTAAATGTTTTGTGTGCCAAACCTCTTTGAACTGAACCTCTTCTGTATAGTAAGATATTTGCGTTAAGCTTTGTTATTTTATTTGCTATGCTCATGTATGCCTTTATCTGGAACTAAGTACAAGCCTTAATACATTCTTAAACTATATTTTCTGACTTGCTTCTTGAACTTTGCTGGCTTCAAGCTAAATCTAGTTTGGCCTGGTTAAGGCAGCACGCTTACCAAATAAGACTTCTGTGTTTGCAACCCCACCTGGCAGGTGTGCTCCCCTGCAGGGTCGGTGTTTGGCTTTGTAACTGCAAAGGGAAGACTTGGGTGTCTCTTGGCCGCAGCCTGGTTTGAACCCTGTACAAGAGTGGTGGCAGGCTACGAAACAGCAGGGTGGACCCCCTGCTCATGGTTTTTATTAACTCACACTCTTGCCCTTCTGTAATAAACAAGGAGTCCCAGGGGCTGCAGCTGCTGGCGCTCCTTGACAGTCCCCAACCCCCAGTCTCTCGCTGGATGCCAGCTGCTGGCTCCCAACCCTAAATAGATCAAATACGCACCTCTTAGTTTTGTGCACAGTTACTTGAATAGCTTTGGAAAAATTCTTCTGAATTTCACAATCAGCATTTCCATTATCAAGAGTTTTTTTAGATACAGGGTTGCCAACCTCCAGGTTCTAGCTGGAGATCACCTGCTATTACAACTGATCTCCAGCTGATTGAGATCAGTTCCCCTGAAGAAAATGGCTGCTTTGGCAATCGGACTCTGTGGCATTGAAGTCCCTCCCCTCCCCAAACCCCATCCTCCTCAGGGTCCGCCCCAAAAAGCTCCCGCTGGTGGTGAAGAGGGACCTGGCAACCCTACTTAGATATGTTTTCTTGCATACATGCCAGCCTCCAGGTGAGACTTCAGGATCCCCCAGAATTACAGCTCATCTCCAGACTACAGAGGTCTGTTACCCTGGAGAAAACAGATGCTTTGAGGGGTGAACTCTGTGGCATTATAACCTCTCTGAGGCACGTTTCCTCCCCAGGCTCCATCCCCAAATCTCCGGGAATTTCTCAACCTGGATGTGGCAACCCTACCACCCTGTTCCCCACCAGTGGCCAGGGGCCCCCAGCAACCCTCATCTCCGAAGGTGACCAGAGTGTCTTTGGAACAAGCTGATGCAGCAGTTTACTTTAAAAAATGTGGCGGAACCTGCCATCTTAAACATTGTAAAACTTTGGAAGTCGAACTGTTCAGTGAGCAGTACTTGTTACACTGAGTTTTTATACGCTCTTGTTTTTCATTACTGGTAGAATTATGACCCCCCCCCCAAGTGCCTGACACATTCAGAATTACCTTGACTTTCCAAGTCAAGACTACAAGTTTTGGAGGGTGGACTCTGTGGCATCGTACCTCACTGTGATCCCTGTCCTCCCTAGGTTCCATCCCCAAATCTCCAGGAGATTCTTAACCTGGATATGGCAACCCTACCTCCCATCCCCTCCGATGGCCTGAGTGGGGGGGGGGGGCTGGCAACCCTAGGTAACATAGTACATTGATTAACAGTAGGAAGGAACTATAAACTGGAAACCTTGGATGAAAATCTCAGCTACATCTTGTAAGCATACAGGCTGCCTAAACTCCCGGACTGGACATGGCAACCCGATATGCAGGCACACAACTACTGTTCCAGCCGTGCACCCGCCCCAAACGCTACTGGGATGGCTGCAGCGGGCTCCATTGAAACTGACACGGCCGCTCCTGTGCGCTCCGTGCAGCCGGCAGCTAGGAAGCAGAGGCAAGGGCAACCTCCAGTGAACCTGAGAGACTCCATGTTCCTGTGCAGCCATGTCGTGGAAAGAAGACAGTCACGTAGTCAGTGCCAACACCCCCCTCTCCCATTGCAACATCAGCATCTTAATGGGCAATCAGCAGCGATCCTGATATCAGCGATGAGTCATTCCTCCAGCTAAGCAGCAGCGATCCCCAGACGTTAGCAGAGATCGCGCCTTTTGTTTGAGAACGTTAATCACTTCAGCAAAGATCTCCCTGTTCCTCCCGGGTTGCAAAAGTCATTAGAATCAGAATAGATTTCCAAATTCTCACTACCCCACCCCAAATTCTCTCACTACCCCACCCTGGCAGCCGAAGAGTAATCCTTTTGTCACCCTTTTGTCACCTGGGAACTAGGAAAGGTAATCCCATCACCCGCCCCCAGAAAAACAGTATATCTGGGGTGCCCCCAGCCCATAATGTTACCTTAGGTCTTTCCTGGCATACTTGCCGTTACTCTGTTGGTCTGGTTTAGGGCTGTCGATTCGGTTCGACCCGAACCGAACTCAAAAAAGGTGGGAAAACGGGGAGCCGAATTCAGCGAGTTCAGGGTATTCAGCGAATAGATTCGGCAAATTTGGGTTCGGCGCAGCAGCATAACCGTCAGTTAGTAAGCAGCATTCTCCTGCGGCCAATCGGTGGCCAAGCTGGGTCTTCTTCCCCACCCTTAATGTGCATCTCTGACAATGGGGGTTTGCAATTAGCAGAGGTTGCCACCCACACCCAAAGCTCCCAGCCCCGACAAACAGCTGAGCTGCGGGGAGCAAGGGCAGGGCAGGTGCGAAGAAGATGGAACAGGAGAAATCCACATTAGCTCTGCTAATTGCAAACCCCCATTGTCAGAGATGCACATTAAGGAGGGGGGACCCCTTTCGGGGCCCATATCTCAGCCTCCCCCTGACCCAATCTTTACAAAACATGGGGGTTCTTGCAAGAATGGTCCCCTCAAGCTACGCTGAAAGTTTGGGACCTCTACCCCCAAAAATGCCCCCCCGGAGCCATGGAAAGGCGCGATTGTGTTTTTAATGGCTTTATTCGGCCGAATTTTTCCCCGAACTCCAGATCTCATGCCGAATTGCATGGACCCGAAGCGGGGGAGTTCAGACTTCGGCATTTCCCAAATAAAAAAGGGCTGAATTTTACCAAAAAAAATGTTCAACAGCCCTAGTCTGGTTTTTGCGCAGCCTGACCACTCTCCCTCCCGCCTTGCTGGCCAAGTCTACGGGAACCCCTTACCCCCACCTTTGCTCTTATTTTCTGCTATCTTAGTTTACTGAAACTTGGACATCTCCTCTTCAAGAACGGTAAATATTACCCCACCAACGATCCCTGCCAAATGGGCATCTGTCTGTATTCTACTACCTTTTGAATTCTTAGCTCTGTGTATGTTTGTGTTGCACCACTGAATGCTTGAAACAACATAAGCCTTGGTTCCCGCCTCAACAGGAGCCATGTTTGCTGCCCCGGGGCGGAGGGAATCCGGAGCACAGATAGCGGGGAGACAGAGCTGGCCGGCCAACACGTGCATTTGTGGGTGCTCAGAAGGCTCGTGCTGGTCCTTGTCTGCCCTGCAACAGCCCCTCTATTGGCCAGGGCCCCCAGCTCACTCCATCTTTTCTTTTGACCCACCCACCCACCCTAATTTCACTTCACAACTTGGGCGGATAGGCATGGAGATGTGTCAGCTTGGGGAAAAGCAGCCAGGAGGGGTCGCTTTTCAACTATGGGAATCCCAATAAGGGGTTTTTTGGGAGAGGCTTCAAGGATATGACCTAAAGGGAGGGTAGGTTGTCTGCCTCTTCCCAAGCGGCGGGCAATACACCCAGTGGCATTCGTCCTGGTGTCTTGGAGGGCCCGTCTCCCCGATTGCTCACAGCGGGCTTGCTGTGGGCTGGTGGTTACACAGGGCCGCATTGGGGTCGGCCCTGGTACCTGACACATCAAACATGCTGCGCCATGGGGGTCGCAGCTGTTGCCAGTTCTAAGTTGGGGCCATTATATTCCAATTTCTTTCCAATCCTTATAGTTAATTGTTAATAAAACTGATGTTTAATAAAGTTGTGTTATAATAAAGTTGTTAACTAATAAAATGTCGTATAACTTTGTTAGCGTGTCGGCATTCCCTCCAATTAACCCTGGGTCAGCAAACACTTTTAATTCGGAAATCCCTTGTCTGTCTTTTATTCTTAAGGTCACAGTTAATGGGCTCTGGTATAGTTGGTTGATCTCGCTATAGAAATATTAAAGTTACCGATCTGCTTAGCTAATTCCCCATTCAAAGAGCATTTCGGGTAACAATCTTAAGCAAGCTGCTATTTCTGATGGCCGTTGCTGACAATATGTCTGTCCTCTTGCTACCTAAAGAGAAGGGAAGGGCCTCACTTTTGCAATAAAATCTTTACAGGGCTGAGAGAAGTGGAAATCCCCACTGCCCCCCTTCTCCTGCCCTTCCCAGGGCCTCCTCCCTGGCTCACAGGGGCTGCCACATTTCCAGGTGAGGCTGTAAAAGATTTCAAAATCCCAGTAATCAAGAGAAACTTCTACAACCCACGTGCCAAACACACATCTCTAAGCGCAGTTTGGTATGCGTGAGCTGCTTGCTGAATAAGAACCATTTTTATTACATTCCAAAGCTTCTCCTACTCATAATGGCCTCTTAGTTGATAATGAATGCCTTCCGTAAATAAATAAGAACATTCTTAAATTACCTCATGCCTTCCTTAGTCATCTTGCAGCACTTACAATCTCAGTAGCTCAAGGGGCGTTCAGGATAACTTACTTAAATACATAAAGGGCAAAAGAGCCTAGGGGAAGATTGTTACAATAGGAGGGGGCTAGCCTTTCTTAACTAAAAATGTTCTTACTCTAAAAGCAAGCTCCCATTCTTTAAATGGGAACTGTAATGTTGCCAATTAAAAGCCCCATTACAAAAAATCTTAGCACTTCAAGAGGGGAGTTAGAGTTGCCATCCTCCAGGTGGGGCCTGGAGAGCTCCCAGAATTATGGCTGACCTCCAGACTATAGAAAACAGTTCCCCTGGAGAAAATGGCTACTTTTGAGGGTGGGTTCTATGGCACCGTACCCCACTGAGGTCTCTCCCAAAGCTCCACCAAATCTCTAGGAATTTTCCAACCTGGAGTTGGCAACCATAGGGGGAAAGCACCTTATGGTCTTACATTCTATTGCTTCAGGCACCCAGAATGATTGTAATATTGGAAGTGAGCTTGACTAGATCAAAGAAACGTATTCAGCGCAACAGAATGCTGGGAGAGGATTTAGTTCTCATCACCTATATGTTATTCCACAGTTTACTTATGAATGGGGCAGAAACAACAATAAACAAACATGGCTGCCCTATCATATCTGGCTCAGCTTTCCCCATTTGTATTGTGTAGTATGGGCTTCCATGCTACATAGGGTTGCCACCCTCCAGGTACTGGAGAAATCAATGGCACGTGGGCTCCAAATTGATGAGTGTTACAGCTGAAACACTATGCTGAAACAAGCCAACCTTCAATAAGCAAAAAAAATTAATTTTGCTTCAGTATCAACAATGATGTTGGTAACGTGAATTAACTTTATGAAAAATCAATATTCATTACAATCATGACTTACAAAAAACTGTTATTATAAAGCACAGTAATAATATATATACTGACTAGTAAGAACTAGTCAGTGCATTTCAACAGAAATTAACAGAAATCAAAAAAATAACTATTTCTCAGCCACAATTTGTAAATTGTTTGAGTGTGTAAGAAAATTTAGAAGATGTAGAACTGACCTGTTTGATGGGAAGGCTGTATGGACACATGGAACAGGTCCCACATTTGTGGTGGCCTTGGATACTGATATGTTTCCTTGGTTTATAAAGATCAGTTTTTATTAAGTATTCTTTTAAAGATGCAGTTTTTCTGAGTCCTAAGAGAGGAAAATTCTGGCATCTGGGAATGTGTTCAACCAGGTGCCAGCTTACCCCATTTATATTGTGTAGTATGGGCTTCCATACTACATAGGGTTGCCACCCTCCAGGTACTAGCTGGAGATCTCCTGCTATTACAACTGATCTCCAGCCGAAAGAGACAGTTCACTTGGAGAAAATGGCAGATTTGGCATTTGGACTCTATGGCTAGGATTGCCAAGTGCCAGGTGGTGGCAGGCAAGCCCCCACCAATCCACCTGGCTGCTCGCTGACCAGCTGAGGGTCAGCAGGCAACGTGTACATGCGTGCCACTCAAACTCCCAGTTTGAGTGGTTAAAGGCCCCCTGCGATGCAGCACTTCAGGGCGTAAACTGGAAGTGATGTGGTTGCATCGGCAAGGCCACGTGCGCGATCTTTGCCTCACCTCCGTCCCAAAAACCTCCCACCAGAGGAGAGGGGGGATCTGGCAAGCCTATCTATGGCATTGATGTCCCTCCCCTCCCCAAACACGGACTTCCTCGGGCTCCACCCCAAAAACCTCCCACTGGTAGCAAAGAGGGACCTGGTAACCCTATTACTCAAGGTTGTCAACGGAATTGAGTAACAATGCCCCATCCCTTTAAAATATGTTTAATATCTGGAAATGGGCAGTTGAAGGTTTTCATGGCCTGGAGGTAAGTAACAACACCTGGTAAATATCCCATTAAGCTTCTATTAATGGATCAGGCCATTTTTCGTCAGACCAATTGGAAACCCTATATGCACTACCAAAGACCAACTGACGGTTGGTGAGTTTACTACATATTCTGGGCGCCTGGTTTGTTCTTGCAACCGTCACAAAAGAGATTGTGCTGAATTTTTATTTTCCTCCCAGAAGCCTTCATTCTCCTTAGACAATCAAGGCACAAAAGGCAGAGCGGATGATGATGTTAAGAAATCGCTCTCTGATGGGCTGACGGGGAAGAGGTCTCTACATTTGCTTTTTGTGAGAGCTTCTGTGTGAATTTCTGCGAAAGTGAGATTTTTCGTTCCCACAGAACAATCACAAAAAAGGAGCATAATTTGAGCAGAACAGGAGCATTTGCCCATCACTGAAACATAGTTATGACATCAATTGTAAAGTCCAATTCACATGAAGCTGCTTTCTGCTGCTAGTCCTTGGGCCAGTCACAGTTCTCTTTGAACCATCTCAGCCCCACTGACCTCACAAGGTGTTTGTTGTGAGGAGAAGAAGGGAACGTGATTCTAAGTCGCTTTGAGAGTCCTTAAAGGTAGAGAAAAGCAGAGGATAAAAACCAACTCTTCTTCTTCTACCTTGGCTGAAAGTGTAAGCAGTCGAACCCCTGGGCCTTCTCATGAAAGTGCTCGTTGGCTAGACCGCCCTGGTTTGCTTTTGCCAACCTTCTGTGGTGTCCCAGTCAAATAAAGATTTCCAGCAGTGACCTACTTTCATGTTTTCCCTTGTTTTATCCATTGTTGCCTCTCTAGCAATCATTGCAGCAGTATTTTGTAATCATGTCAAATTAGCAGAAAACCCGAAGTGTAGTGCTTGGACAATGATATAGCTGTCATGACGGTTCCACTTGTACCTTCTAGGGCATAATTAGAATCAAATATCTTTCTCTCGGCATTTCTCTTGGGCTCATCCTCACAGACCATTAAGGCATATCAATTAGTAATGATTTTTTTCTCCATCCCTGTTAGCCGGTGATGCATACATTAAGGGTGATATCGGCCATCAAAAGAAGAGTTTAAAATGTGTGCCACTGTTCAGATCTTCCATTTGATGAACTGAATGCCGACAGTCGGATAACTCATTTGCTGAAAGTTGTATGCTGTGGCTTTTTAAAAAAGAAAAACAAACAATCCAACAAACAAAACCCCACACGGCTGAATAAATGAATAGGAAGAGTGAATATTTCCCAGAACTATTGAGAGATACTAATTGCAGAAACACTTACCTGGTACACAAATCATTATGACAGATCACATGGCTAGGCCATCCTCAACAAAGGTTAACGCTTCATTGGCCGCGTACTGCAATTATTCCAACTCAACTGTCAGAAAAACCCAAAGAAAATTTCTTCTGTCCTCCAGCCATGAAGCAGAAGTCAGAGAAGACCGATACCTTAGTCATAAAAAAGCACCAGGCCATTCATTTTGAGTCTCCTTTCTATGATTTCAATTATTTACAAAACACACAGTGCAGTTACAACAACAATAACAGTAATAATAATAACAGTAACAACAACAACAATAATAATAGCAATGATAATAAGTAATAATCATAATATCTAAGCCCTTTTTAGCTGTTTTTAGATAACTAATACACACACACAAACCCCAACAAATAAATGTTATGCTCATGAGTACTGGGAGCCTATAAAATGCATGTATCGGGTACAGTTGCTACCCACGATTTTCCTGATACAGGCAGTCACAATTTGTGTGAGCAGGGACAGTGTGTGAATTGACCATGCATATACAGTTTGGCTTTGTGCAAATTAACCAATAGATTGTTCAGGGTTTGTGTTCATTTGCCTGTAACCTGTCTATATGTATAACGTTTTTCTTCATGCACAGATGACCCTGACAAATATGTACATCGTGAGGGGGAAGTTCTGTGTAGGGAAGCAGTAAACAGACCAAAAAGAGAGTCATTGGTAGGGTTGCCAGCTCTGGGTTGGGAAATACCTGGAGATTTTGGGGGTGGAGCCTGGGAAGGGTGGGGTTTGGGGAGGGATATCAGCAGAGTACAATAAAATTAATGGGTTGAGATGCAATCCCATGGCTGGTTTTAGGAGCTGCTTGGATTCTTTCAAGATTTGCATGCCAAGCCATTAATACCTCAGATGACTACTTAGACATTTTTATCCTGCCCTTCTTCGAAGAAGCTCAAGGGGCAGATGTGGTTCTCATAAGCTCTGCCCCCAAAACCTCCTGCTGGTAGTGAAGAGGGAGTGACCTAGGGCTGTTGGGGAAAAAAATTCGGTAAAATTCGGATTCGGCAAAATTCAGCCTGTTTTAATTCGGGAAATGCCAAAGTCCAAACTCCCCTGCTTCAGATCCGTGGAATTCGGCGCGAGATTTGAGTTCTTGGAAAAATTCGGCCGAATAAAGCCATAAAAACTACATTCCAGCCATTCCGTGGCTGCAGAGGGCGCATTTTTGGGGGTAGAGCCCCCAAACTTTCAGCGTAGCTTCAGAGGAGCCTTCTTGCAAGAACCCCCAAGTTTTGTAAAGATGGGATCAGGGCCCCCTGAAATATGGGCCCCGAAAAGGGTCCCCCCCCTTAATGTGCATTTTTATTCCATTTACAGCACACATTCGAGCCATTCCATGGCTGCAGGGGGCGCATTTTTGGGGGTACAGCCCCCAAGCTTTCAGCATAGCTTCATAGGAGCCTTCTTGCAAGAACCTCCAAGTTCTGTAAAGATGGGATCAGGGCCCCCCAAAATATGGGGTCCCCTCTTTTCCCTATTGGGATGAATGGGATCAGCCAATCCTATGCATCTAGAGAGCGGCAAATCCAAGGCAAAACCTCCCATGCTAACCATTGCAATGCAAAGCAACACGCGAGCTGTGCACTGCATGCTATTAATTAACTCAGCAAAAAGGAAAAAAGGAGCAAGTGACTTGGACTGTGCAAATGTATTGTGAAAGTCAGATTTTGCAAAAACATTTTTGAGCTAGCAGCAAAACAGACCGTGCAAAAAAAAAAAACCCCAGAGTTTGTAATTTCTGCCCTGTTCCTTCTTCTCATGGTGGAGGGATGCTCCCCCCTTATGCAAACGACCCCACCAAACTCAAGCAAGTCTCACCAGCACCACCCCCACCTCTCCAACCAATACGGCGCCGCGGTGCACCCCCCAAACGGGGAAAAAATCCAAGACGCAAGCCGCCCCGTTGCACTCAACCCCAGGCTAGGGGCAAAAACAGGGAAAAACACCAAGGAGGAGGCGCGGCAGTACACACACTCCCGCAGAGGTGAGCGGTCACACACCCCTCGGCAGAAAGGGCAAAAGCCTCCTTTGGCTGTTTTTCGGTGCAGGATGAACCGAATCGACAGCCCTAGAGGGACCTGGCAACCCTAGGTTCTCACCATTTTGGTATCATGTCTAGTAATAAACATGAAGACAAATGGATTTATTCCCACAATGGGGGGGAAGCAAAATGGGATTTTTTAATTAAAACAATGGGGTAGCAGAGTTTGGGAGCATCCCTCCATATTTTAGTAAAATGGTAGCCATTTCTAGACTCTAGGGTTGCCAACCTCCAGGTAATAGCTGGAGAGCTCCTGCTATTACAGCTCTTCTCCAGCCGATAGAGATCAGTTCCCCTGGAGAAAATGGCCGCTTTGGAAATTGGACTCTATGGCATTGAAGTCCCTCCCCTCCCCAAACACCATCCTCTTCAGACTCTGAGGGACCTGGCAAACCTACTAGACTCCCACATCAATTAAAGATGGCCCATTACTATTTCTCCTGCCTGCCTGACTAGAGCTTTTTACAAGGCAAATCCTACCCAGCTTGTACTTGGTTTCTCCCTACAGCATCAAGAATTTAGTGGCAGCTCTGAAAAATTTAAAGCAGGGAAATATCAGCTGAGTCTTCCTACAGCCTTGGGGCATAAAGAGTCTTTGACTCTTCGCAACCCGGAGTTTCTCGGGCCTCCCACTCAAGGCGTTCCTTATCGCGAAACGCTTGGCAGACTTTTTCCATGCCATGTCACAGGCACCTGGCAGCCAGAAGTGTTTTGCAAGGACGACATGTTTAAAACCTGTTGGCCTGAAGGCAGCCGCATTTTCACTCCTCAGGAATGAATCTGTCACTCTGGTTAAACTGCCAGACGGTTTTGTGCATCTTCTTTAAGCTGGCTCTATTGGAGGGAGTAGGGGAATAGAAAGAGTAAACAACGTATCTCCCTGGTTCTTGTAGGTTATCCAGGCTGTGTAACCGTGGTCTTGGTATTTTCTTTCCTGACGTTTCGCCCGCAGCTGTGGCAGGCATCTTCAGAGGAGTAACACTGGTCCTTCAGTGTGACTCCTCTGAAGATGCCGGCCACAGCTGCTGGCAAAACGTCAGGAAAGAAAATACCAAGACCACGGTTACACAGCCCGGATAACCTACAAGAACCAATGAACTCTGACCATGAAAGCCTTCAACAACATATCTCCCCCTTTCCCCATCGGTTCCTTTGCTGTCTTGCTTGTCGATAGGGGTGGGAGGCCCATAGAAACAAGACTAAGAGCTTTGTGCTTTAAAAATGAACTATTAGATTCATGTATATTATTTTATTTACAAAATGTGTCTCCCGCCTTTCTATCCTTACAAGGGCCACCAAGGCGGCGAATAATTTCAAACATGCATGATAAAATACTATTTTAAAACCATTAAAACGAATCAACATCCCAAACGCACATTGTTAAAAACAATTTAAAAACAGAGTTAAATACACACAAAACATAAAAACCAGCAATTAAGACATTGGTTAGGAAGGAGGGATCATTGAGGGAATGCCAAACAAAACAAAGAAGTCTTCAACCTCTGGTGGAAGATAGCAACAGGAGGGGACAGATTAGGGTTTAGGGTTGCCAGGTCCCCACTCACCTTCAGCGGGAGGTTTCTGTGCAGATCTTGTGCGCGCGCATGTGTGCGTGTGCGCTGACGCAGCACTTCCGGTTTACAAGCCTTAGGCTACTCAAACTCTTAGTCTGAGCCGCAGCGACCCTTTACTAAGGTCTAAGCCTCCACACGAAGCAGCACTTCTGGTTGTAAACTGGACGTGCCATGTCAGCTCACGTGTGCACGATTCAGTTGCCCACTGGCCCTCAGCTGGTCGACGGGCAGAGGGGCACATTACTGGGGGCTTGCCTGCCACCAGTGGGCACCTGGCAACCCTCTTTGCCACCGGTGGGAGGTTTTGGGGGCAAACCCTAGCTACTCACCTTGCAGGATACCACTGCAACCAAGAATCCTCCCCTCACATTGCGACTTCCTCACAGGTGCACACTCGTTCTTCCTAACGTCTATGTGTGTTTTGCCGTCAAGTCACAGCTGACTTATGGCAACCCTGTAGGGTTTTAAGGCAAGAGATGTTCAGAGGTGGTTTGCCTTAATCCATGTGTGGGCTGAGACAGTTCTGAGAGAACTGTGACTGGCAAAAGGTGACTGGCCCTGACTCACAGCAGGCTTCCTGTGGAGGAGTGAGAAATCGAACCCGGTTCTCCAGATTACAGTCCACCGCTCTTAACCACTACACCACGCTGGCTCTCCTCCTAATGCATTTTATTAAACTAGGCCACACCACACATACATCAAAATTTTCCATTTTATATTATGTATTTCTGCAGACATTTTATTTGGTGCATTAACAAACATTGTATGCTTTACCTTGATTACCATTGCTCCACCTTTTCAGAATCTTAATCTCCTCTTCTGCCCACTGCTTGTGAGCTGGAAGCCAATTTTTCATTGAGCGTTTTGGCAGTTTGTGAGCCACTCCGGCCTGTTTCGAGGGTTATTTTCTGTCTATCCAAACAGTGCAGTCCAGTGCAATAGGGAGCATTTCTCATGGGTGTTCTCATGCAGCCCCATGAGAGTCCCAGCGCCACTCTGCCACAGACCTTTCGTTGTTGCAGACCAATCCGGCCGTGGTTTTTAACTAAGCACTTTTGAGGGGCAAAATGTCTTACTGTTTGGTGTCTGCCCACGTCCCTGTGCTATTTTGTGCACGCACACTTTCACACAGCCTTAGGGGAGCTGTAGTTCCCCCCCTCCCCCTTGCATCATTTAATTGCCTGAACAACCATCCATGAACATGGCGGACAATCAGTTTCACCTACAGAATCCAGGGCTCGCCTCACGAAGGATGGCAGCTGTCAAAAACAGTATTGTTCACCTGCCTAGCCAACATGTCCTCCACAAAGTCTGTGGCCCCTCGGTATAGCAGTTATCACCTTCACTCTCTCACAACTGCCCAGTAAGGCAGGCATGTATTATTTCCTTTATGGGGCACACTGAAATTGAGAAAACCATGGATTATGAAGAAGAAGAAGAGTTGGCTTTTATACCCTGCTTTTTCTCTACCTTTATGGAGTCTCAAATTGGCTTACCATCACCTTCCCTTCCCCTACAACAGACACCTTGTGAAATAGGCGGAGCTGAGATAGCTGTGACTAGCCCAAGGTCGCCCTGCTGGCTTCATGTGTAGAAGTAGGGAAACCAACCCGGTTCACCAGATTAGAGGCCATCCCTCATACTGAGGAGTAGGGAATCAACCCCGGTTCATTAGAGTCCACTGCTCTGTCTTAACCACTACACCACACTGTCTCTGGTATTGGTTTTTTTACTTCATTTATACCCCACTCTTCTCCCCAGTGGGTTCCCAAAGTGGCTTACAAAATTTGCCCCTTCTCCATTTTGTTCTCAGAACAACTCTCCAAGGCAGGTTAGGCTGAGAGTGTATGACTTGCCCAAGGTCACCCAGCAAACATCCATGGCAGAGTGGGGATTTTAACCTGGCACTCCAAAATTCTAGGCTGACACTCTAACCACTACACCACACGTCCCCATATAATGGGGAACCTTGCAGAATACATACTGTGGGTTTTGGTAACCCAGCCTGAAAATCTAACAGAATCATACTTCACTGAAAGAATATGGGGTGGGGTGTTGTTTTGTAGCACATTTTTTTGCCAAAAAAAAAAAAAACCTTTTGCTGTAGCTTTGAGTTTCTCAGCTCAATTTGTCCCATTCTCAGTGAAGCCACTTTTGCAAAGAAACGGCATGATAATACATCTGCAAAGGACTGACTTCGTACACTTGGAGGGAAGACGGCAGGATAACAAATTGCACCTGTTCAAAGCCATCAATTCTGAACAAGCATCTGGAAGAGTTGAAAAGCATAGTCAAATGACCCTCCTCTCCCCCTTATGTTCTGACAACTGCAAAAGAGAAAATAATGTGCATAGTGGCTATCCAAGAAGGAGGTGGAAAGGAGAATGTGAAAGTCACATGAGACAGAATGGAAAGTTAGATGGGGGGGTGAGAAGGGAGGGTGTTCTATTCCAAACGAGGGACAGCCTCGGCTTTAACTTTCACAAAGCCAGCTCCTCAGATCTAGTTCTAGAAAGAGGAAACAATATTACAAAGAACACTTTGTTCCCATGAGATCTGTGAACATATGAAACTATCTGACATGGAGTCAGACCATTGGTCCCTTTAAACCAGTGGGATACCTCTGCTTGGCAGCACTTTTCCAAGGCCTTGGCCAGTGAATGGTCTTTTCCCGCACTTGCTAACGGAGAGGCAAATTTGCTACTCGTTATATATGAAGTGTTGCACAAAAGAGAGAAAAAGCAATAGAGTCTCCATTGATTTTGTATCAGAAGGTGTTTATTTGTAAGACTTTAAGATTTTTTTTAGTTTTAAATTGGGATTTTATTGTTTTAAATTTAGATTTTGTGGTTAATTTTATTATTGCTGTATTAATGTATCTTTCATGATGTTACCCGCCCTGAGCCAGCTTCGGCTGGGGAGGGCGGGCTATAAATCACAAAATACATACATACATACATACATACATACATACATACATACATACATACATAAATGTAAAATATACCTTTGATCTGCAACCATATTATTGAATGGATATTCATGTGAATACAAATATATTTATGAATATATTATTGTGAGTGTTGGGGAAAAAATTATACTGGCGGTTGGGTACCAGTTGATATGTTGTTTGATATTCAACAAAGGAGCATGTGTGAACATCATAACCACCTGGGTGGAGTCAGTTGCATGGGCCATCCCTGATATCCCCATCATTTTACTGACTGCGGCCACATTTGCATCCATCACCTTTGAACTTCACTGGAGTGGCTGGAATTGACAGAGGCCAGTATTTGATCCTAGATCCTTCTTTTTCTCCTCAACCATACTGGTATCTTTAATTTTTGATGGTCTACCATTTTTTAATATAAACATGCTGTCACATTTTTCTGCTTTGGAATGATATGACATGGTCTGATCATCAGGAACTCTATGGTCAGAACATCCTGTAAGTAGCCGGGACTTTGTTTTCCTTTTTAATTTTTCTCCCCAGAGTGATTCCTCCCCTTTGGCCTGGGGTTGCCAACCTCCAGGTGGTTGCTGGAGATCTCCCACTATTACAACTGGTCTCCAGCCGATGGAGATCAGTTCATCTGGAGAAAATGGCTGCTTTGGCAATTGGACTCTATGGCATTGAAGTCCCCTCTCCAAACCCCACCCTCCTCAGGCTCCACCCCTAAAATCTCCAGGTGTTTCCCAACCCACCACTGGCAACCCTACTTTGGCCCCAGTTTCCACCCACCAATCAGATGAGCATCGGCAGGCAAAGGTTACAACTGGCTGGAGTTTGCCCACCAAAAGTGGACAAATGGGAACCATCGCGGGGAGGGAAACAGCCACGGGAAATAGGGTTGCCAACCTCCAAGTGGTGGCTGGAGATCTCCTGCTATCTGGAGATCTCCAGGCGACAGAGATCAATTCACCTGGACAAAATGGCCAATTCGGAAGGTGTAATCTATGGTATTATACTGCATCAAAGTCCCTTCCAAAATTCTGCCTTCTTCAGGCTCCACCCCCAAAATCTCCAGGTATTTCCCAACCCTGAGCTGACAACCCTAGTGGGAAAGCAGGTGGAGCACACACATACATAAAAAGAAGAAGCAAAGTTGGTTTTATATTCTCACTTTCTCTACCACTTAAGGAAGAATCAAACCAGCTTATAATCCCCTTCCCATCCCTACAGCAGATACCCTGAGAGGTAGGTGGGGCTGAGAGAGCGTGACTAGCCTAGGGCTGCCAAGTCCCTCTTTGCCACTGGTGGGAGGTTTTTGGGGCGGAGCCTGAGGAGGGCAGGGTTTGGGATGGAGAGGGACTTCAATGCCATAGAGTCCAATTACCAAAGCGGCTATTTTCTCCAGGTGAACTGATCTCTATCGGCTGGAGATCACTTGTAATAGAAGGAGATCTCCAGCTAGTTTCTGGAGGTTGGCAACCTTAGACTAGCCCAAGGTGACCCAGCTGGCTTCAGGCGGAGGAGTGGGGAAACCGGTTCAACCGATTAGCCTCCACCGTTCATGTGGAGGAGTGGGGAATCAAACCCTGTTCTCCAGATCAGAGTCCACCGCTCCAAACCACTGCTTTTAACCACTACACCATGCTGCCTTTCAACAGCTGCAATACAGTTTAGAACAATATCAAGTGCTTGATGAAAAGCAAATATGCCGGTGGTTGTTGGAGGGGGCTGCCTGCAGTTTGCAATCAGATAGTGATTCAAGCAGAGGACTGTTCATACATCACTACCCTTGGAGTTGCCTAAAGCCAAACACAAGTCGAGGGAGCTGGGGAGGTCACTGTTGATACAACTGTGCTGAACAAAAATCAAACACACATAAATCTTGATCATCATCATCATTATTGGGATACCTTTCCTCAGCACATTTAGCATATCACCATTTCCTGGAAAAAATCTCATCATACTTGATAAGCACATAAAGGTGCTACCAATTTTCATGTGCAGCTAAGCAGCACCTGGTGAAAAATTATATAAATAGTGCCGACTGTACACCTCTTTAGCTTAGGTTCTTCTCAGAATATGGGGTGGGGGGAGACAGAGAAAGGGTTGAAATGGTGTGGCTATTGCATAAACTATATAAAAATGACAGTGCATTCTGAGCTTTAAAGAAGATCATCAGAGTCAGTGTTGAAACTACGCAACTATGTTTGCAACGAGTACAAAAAAATCACCAAAGATGAGAGGTACTCATAGATACTCACAAAATAAAATGCAGCACAAGGTAATTATTCCACCTTAGTTCTAGTACAACATTTCCCTTCATTTAAGATAAAGTCAAATTTGTTCTTTGGACTGTGCCACCTACTTTTTATCACAATTAGTTGCTTACTTGAGAATGAGTGAATACAGCATTTATATATTTTAAGAAGCCCTGACCTGGATAGCCCATGTTAGCCTGATCTCGTCAGATTTCAGAAGCTAAGCAGGGTCAACCTGGCAAATATTGGGATGGGGAAACCACTAAGGAATACTAGGGTTACTACACAGAGGCAGGCAATGCCAAACCACCTCTGAACATCTCTTGCCTTGAAAACCCCACCAGGGGTTGCCGTAGGTCAGATGTGACTTGGTGGCCAAAAAAAAAATGTTTTAAAGAGATAATTGAGCATATATAACTTTGAATGATGTTGGAAGTTAGAAGATAATTAGCCAAGTATGTGAGCCCTGTGGGACAGCTGATGGGAAATGATTGATTGATAGAAAATGATTTTGAAAACCAATAAGTATGAGAGTCTTGCCTATAACATGTTTACTTTTTCCTAAGACACAATTAATGGGGTTGAGTAATTGCTCTTCTTTAATTATCTATGTAAAAATAATGGATGGAATTATCATATTCTTTTCAGTTAAGTTTATGTTGAAAGTGTAAATAATCATGTTTAAAAAAGGGAGGCAAGATTCTCTAGTAATATTTATACTTGTGTACTACACCCAAACTGAACAAAAATATTCTTGAGATGTACCTTTCGCCAGGAGATTAATGATCTGATATAGGAAAGCTAATTAGGCACCTAAGGCTTCTTAAGTGCACACCTATATCTGAATCAGGCCCTACTAGAGCCATTTGGAACAAAGTGTCCCAATGTACCACACCATGACTTCAAGGAACTTCAGTGGGTTCACCAGTTGCAGCCCTTGTTTGAAAAGTGATATCTGGCCCTAGCTATTTGCTGAAGAAATTAGGCTGAACAAAATCACACATGAACACAGATGAAGCTGCGTTCTACTGACTCAGACCTTTGGTCCATCAAGGTCAGTATTGTCTACTCACTGGCAGCGGCTCTCCAGGATCTCAGTTTGAGGTCTTTCACATCACCTACTAACTGATCCTTACTGGATAGGCTGGGGATTGAACCTGGGACTTTCTGCATGCCAAGCACTCTACCACTGAGCCACAGCCCCTCCCCAAGCAATCAGTGAGAGAAGCACACACACGAAGCTGCCTTCTACTTACTCAGACCATTGGTCCATCCAGGTCAGTATCAGCTACTCAGACTGGCAGCAGTTCTCCGGGGTCTCAGGCGGAGGTATCCCATCACCTACCACCTGGTACTTTTAACTGGAGATGCCAGGGATTGAACCTTGAACCTTCTGCATGAAAAGCGAAGGCTCTTCCCTTGAGCCCCAGCCCCTCCAATGCAGAAAATTAAAAGAAACTAAATACATACGTACATTTGTATTGATGCTGCTCCTGGGGAACTGAAGCAAAACTTTGAAGTTGAGATTGGTGGGGTGTGTGGGTTTTTTTGTGTGCCAGTCTAGTTGTTACTATCACATAAAATTGGTACTTCAACACAAAAGAGATGAAGATGAACAAAGGATTCAACCCCCTGAAAAGCAAGAACAGAAATGCCTTAACTTAGAGACGCCAAAATAAATGTTCTCTGGAAAAGTCAAAGTGAACCTTAGGAGGTAGCTGAGAAATAGAAATTCGGGACTAACTCAAGATGAGAGAAGCAATCAAAAAAGGCACTGTAATCAAGATGACACTTCCAACTTTGTTCTCAGATAGCTCAGAAGAAGAAAAAAGGGCTGTCCATGTCTGATTGGAGTAAACATTCCTTGATTTCAAAGCAAAACTTGATTCAAGGTTCTTTTGGCGAGGATAAAGCAAAGTGCTATGGGATAATTACCTTGATATCCCTCAGGATGAATCAGTAATGAATATGAACAAATGGTTAGGACAGATCTCCTTTCTTTGCTCATCTAGAGGTCTGAAATGAAATCTAAGAAGACTTTTTGATCAGCACAAATGTCGAGAATTGTTTCATTTTTTGGATGTTTGTTTGTTAACTAGGATCTTCAAAGCGACCTGCTTTGGGAGTCAGTGTAGCAATGTGGCTAAGAGGTGGAGCTCAGACACTGCATGTTCACTGGGTAGCCTTCAGAAAGGCACGCTCTCCAAGTCCCTCTTGTGCAATACGATAATACTGGCTGAAATGACAGGGGTGTTGTAAGAATTACTGAGTGCAGCAGCCCCAAGGAGGTGGCGTCAAATGGCCATGCTTGCCAGTGGACTAAGCACCCTGAAGACACCAGAGAAACTGCAAGAAGCTGTTAGCTTGGCCCTCTTCCAACAAAAAGCTGGTCAGTGAGCATGGGTGGAAGGTGGTAGCTATGGTGGCAGTGGCCAGGTGACAGCCCATGCCATGGGAACTGCCTGGGTTTGGGGCATAGTTTCAGGCCCATCCTGAGGGCCATGGTCGCAGGTGATCTGAAGGGCCTTGATGCACCATGAGAAGGCACTCTGGGAAAAGCTGGGTGGTACACCAGAGCAGCTCTGGGCTACATAAAGTACAGGTAGGAGGAGACAACCAGGGGTGGAGCAGTAGGAAAGGGGAACAGGGCCAGAGCAGGAAGGAGGAAACAGGAAGAGGTAGGAGTGAAAATAGAAGAAGCAGAGAAAGGAGGAGTGGAGAGAATCAGCAGAAGTATGCAACTTTAACACCCCATAGGGACAACTTGGTGAAAGGAGGGCAGTGACTTAGATTTTTAAAAGCTTGATCTTATTAGATCACAATAAAACAAAGGGGCATGTCTCACATGCTGACCCTGCTTTACTCCCCAAACCAAGATTTGCCGAGGTCAAAAGCACAGGCTCGTCAAATCATGTATTGGCCCAACATGAATGTTCACATAGAGCTGTGGGTTGAATGTGGGGCACCATACCAGGAACTGCAGAGAGCCAGTGATCGCACATGAAATCCCAGACTTGCCCTGGTTCAAACTGGCAGCTGACATTTTTTAGTTCAATGGCTAATCCTGTCTTATAGTTGTTGAATATGATGTAAAATATCCTCCAGGAGCTTGGAATGCTGAGAGTAGTTGAGGGTGCAAAACAGAAAGGGGGATGAGAAGGGAAATAAATCTGCTCCAATGCCTGAGAGTTTGTGGAATCCTGGAGGGGAGGGCTTGGAGTTGAAGAGTTTCTGAATGGCTCCTCCCTCTCATGATTCCTTGCCCCCCACCAACTTGTTCACTTCTGATTTTGTTATAGTATGTTCATCAGTAATCAACAGAACATCACTAAAGCAACTTTAACCATTCCTCACTTGAGTTCAACTTTGATTGTTATTCTGACTGACAGATTGGACATTTTTTCCAGCAATAAACTGCAATCCTGTTTTCATACATTTAGACTCGATCCACCTAGGGTTGCCAGCTCTGGGTTGGAAAATTCCTGGAGATTTTAGGGATGGATCATGGGGAAGGTGACGTTTGGGGAGGGACCTCAGCTGGGTATAATACCATAGAGTCCACCTTCCAAAGCAGCCATTTCTCCAAGGGAATTGATCTAAGTAACCTGGAGACCAGTTGTAATTCAATGCATGAACACATGAAGCTGCCTTATACTGAATCAGACCCTTGGCCCGTCGAAGTCAGTATCGTCTACTACTCAGACCAGCAGCAGCTCTCCAGGGTCTCAGGCAGAGGTCTTTCACACAACCTACTTGCCTAGTCCCTTTAACTGGAGATGCTGGAGATTGAACCTGGAACCTTCTGCATGCCAAGCAGATGCTCTACCACTGAGCCATAACCCCTCCCCTTCTACGATATCTCCAGCCACCACCTGGAGACTGGCAACCCCCAACTTCTTTTAGCTATCAGGCCCAGCTTCAGAGGATTGATGATTCTGTGGCTACTTTCCAATGCTTCCATTCTACAGGGCATCATGATTGATGTCACAAGCATTCTAATTCCTGGAGATCTGGGGGTGGAGCTTGGGGGTGGGAGAGTCTGAGGAAAGGAATGACCTCTGCAGGCTATAATGCCCTACCCTCCAAAGCAGCCATTTTCTCCAGGGGAACTGATCTCTATTGTCTAGAGAAGAAGAGTTTGCTTTTATACCCTGATTTTCTCTACCTTTAAGGAGACTCAGACCGGCTTACAATCACCTTCCCTTCCTCTCCTCACAACTGTCACCTTGTGAGGCAGATGGGGCTGAGAGAGTTTGGAGAGAATTGTGACTAGCCCAAGGTCCCCAGCAGGCTTCACGTGTAGGAGTGGGGAAACAAACCTGGCTCTCCACATTGGAGTCCACCACTAGGGTTGCCAGATCCCTCTTTGCCACCAGTGGGAGGTTTTTGGGGTGAAGTCAGAGGAGGGCAGGGTTTGGGGAGGGGAGGGACTTCAATGCCATAGAGTCCAATTGCCAAAGTGGCCATTTTCTCCAGGTGAACTGATCTTTATTGGCTGGAGAGCCAATCAGATTATTAAAATTGTTTGTAAACATTGGCATATCATCCAAGGAATCCCAGGGTGTTAGGAACCACCCATAATTGGGTTAAAAAACCCAAATCTCTCTGTGATAGCTTGGTTTGTTCTGACATAATGAGGGCTGATGTTGACAACAAACCAAGAGGCCATTTCAAATGCAAAAATTGTGCCGCCTGTTGTCTATGTCTGAAAGTCAAGGAATTTCAGCAGATAGGAACCAATTTTAAATTCCAACTTAAAGGTTTCTCCAATTGTAATACCAAAAGGATTATTTATTGCTTATTATGCCCTTGTAATAAAATGTACATTGGATCCATCAGTAGAACGGTTAAAAGTAGGATTCTGGAGCATAGATCAAGAATAAGAGCTAAAATAATGGCTGCTCCTCTGGATGACAATTTTCACATGTTCAAGCATTCTGAGAACAATTGTTGCTATTTTGTTTTGTGGCACTTAAAAATGAGACAATGTGAAAGATCTGATATTGAAAGAATTTTAAGACAGAAGGAGGCATATTTTATTCATTTATTTCAGACAGTTACACCTTTAGGGTTAAATTTAGAAAATGACCTCTCTTGTTACATCTAGAGAGCTGGTTCCTTTAAAATATTTTTGAGTTATAATTACCTGTCGTCACACCTGTAGACCATTAGGTAGGCTTTTGGGATAAAGATCCTAGCAAAGTGGGACACTATCAGTATCCCTAATGGGAACCAACATGATATAACTAGAGGGCATATCTCCAAGCTACAAGAATGACACTGGGTAATGTATTATTATTATTGTTATGAGTATTCTGCAATTGTTGTTTGGTCTCTGTTAAAATGTACAGTAGATAATGTAGTATCATTTGTTATCTTTTAAGGAAGGTCCGTTAAGTGCATAAGAAAAATGCAGCAAGAAAAGGAAGTTAAAAAAGAACACAGATACATTTATAGGTAACAGCTTTTTATGTTTGTTTATGGTTTTTATATGCTAGTTTTATTCAGTGTATACATAGGAGATATTTCTTGTTATATATTGTTCACATAAGGTTTATGAAGAGGAACTGATGAAGAACTGAAACAGACTTCTTCTTCCTCTCTGACCTAGGGTACACTTACCTGTGATACCTATGAACAAAAAAATGAAAAGGAAGAGATTATTATATTATTATTATTGGATACATTGATTCTGTATATACACCTTTGTGTGTACTTGTTGTTGTGACTATTTTTCTAATAAGCACTTGTATATATACTTACCTTTCTTCTTAACAAAGTTCAGTTTATTTGTTAACCATTGGTTTGGATTGCCTTTCTGTGCAAGTTCTGGTAGAGTTACTATTTACACAAAAGTGTCTATATTTGGATACTACCTGGAGGTTGGCAACCCTACCCACCACTCTGAACCATTACACCACACTGGCTCTCAGTTATAATCAGTTGTAATCCCAGGAGATCTCCATGCCCCACCTGGAGGTTGGCAAGGATGTATCCACATGCTAGATTTAAAGTGTCTTAATCATCATTCCTAATCCCTTTTGGAAGCCTGGGAGCAATAAGAATAAACAGCAATAAACAGGCCTGTTTAGTGACTGGTGGCTGCAAACAAAAGGGAATGCCATCTTGTTCTATTGTTTTAATGTATAATGAAGAATGATTTTAAAGTATGTTTTAATATATGTTTTAACCTATGTTTTATCTTGTTGTGACCCACTCTGAGCCCAGCTTGCAGGGAATGAGGGCGGGGTAGAAATGCAATAAATAAATAATAAAAAGAAGTCTTAAATTCTGTAACAGAAAGCTCCAAGTAACACTAACAAACTACATTTTCCTGCATTCTTTTGGGTTAGAGAACCATGCAAGTTAAACGAGTAGAAAACCAAACTGACTTAGCCATATATTGAAGAAACACTTTAAAATAAGATGAAAAACTAAATGAAAAATGAGCCTGTTGTACAGATAGGCCCTCTGTGTGATTTTATGTATAAAGGCATTTAGGATTTGGGGTGGGGGAATGAAGTGGACAGAAAGAAAAGCTAAAGATGTTTATTTTTTAAAATCCTAAATAATATAAAAAATGTGCAGTGTCCACTGTGCATGGGGGGGGGAGCCCTGCAGTCTTGTGTATTTTTACCTCATTAGTGCCATCTACAGGAAGAAGTAGGAAAGAGTGAAACAATGTGCCATCTGTTCACAATGACAGAATCTTCCAACAAAACTCCAGAAAAATGGCATTAAATCAAATTTCTTTTTAAGAAAGCTGATGCAAATTGTGACCTTGGTTCTGCTCAGACATGGCAAGAGATCCAGAGCACACCTATAAAAGTGCACAGAACTGTCAAGAGTCGTAACGTGGGTTTCCCCCTAAGCTACATGGCCAAATACACAGTGAAAAAAGTAATGCCATTCTCACCTTTCATCCACTAGTCTTGCCATTAAGGATTGCCAGGTATGTCCTGGCAACCAGCGGACTCCAGGGGGGCAGGGACATGGAGGGACAGCTGTCAGAAATGGCATGATGTCCCTTCTGTGGAAAACCCAGAAGTCATGTTATGCCTTTTTAGGAATTGCCAGAAATTCCATGGTAAAACCCATAGAGTTTCTGGTGATTTCTAGAGAGGCATGATGTCACTGTAATGTTGTGGTTACAGTGTGAGGTGTGGCTCCAGGAATTCCAGTTTCCAATCAGTTCTTTCTAGTGTAGCCCATCTCTATCAGGATGAGTTTGAGGGCTTCCTAATGGAACATGACTACAGGTGAAAATGATTTCTAATGATGGATCCCACACTGGTTTCTCTGCTAGGTCCTAAAAACAAATGACTACCATTCATAAATTTGGCAGTATTATAGACTTGCCAACCTCCAGGTGGGGCCTGGAGATCTCCTGGGATTATAACTGATCAGTTCCCCAGGAGAAAATGGCTGCTTGGGAAAGTGGACTGTATGGCATTGTACTCCACTGCAGTCCCTCCTGAAACCCTGCCCTTCCCAGCCTGTGTGCATGTTAAGTGCCGTCAAGTCACTTCTGACTCATGGCGACCCTACGAATCAATGTCCTCCAAAACGTCCAATCTTTAACAGTCATGCTCAGGTCTTGCAAACTGAGGGCCGTGGCTTCCTTTATAGAGTCAATCCATCTCTTGTTGAGTCTTCCTCTTTTCCTGCTGTCTTCAACTTTTCCCAGCACGATTGTCTTTTCCAATGACTCTTGTCTTATAATGTGACCAAAGTACGACAGCCTCAATTTAGTCATTTTAACTTCTAGGGTCAATTCAAGCTTGATTTGTTCTATAACCCACTGATTTGTTTTTTTGGCAGTCCATGGTATCTATAATACTCCCCTCCAACACCACATTTCAAAGGAATCTATTTTCTTCCTATCAGCTTTCTTCATTGTCCAGCTTTCACACCCATACATAGTAATAGGGAATACGATGGCATGAATTAACTTGATCTTGGTGACACATCCTTACACTTAAGAAACCTTTCTAGCTCCTTCATGGTTCCCCTTCCCAGACTCGATCTTCTTCTGATTTCTTGGCTGCAGTCTCCCTTCCCAGCCTATACCCACCAAATCTCCAGGAAATTCCCAACTTGGAGCTGGCAACCCCAGCAGTAGGCAGCCAGAGAGAGAGAGACTCACCGACCCACACTGACCTCCAGGCAAAGATGGCAACCAGTGAAAACTGCAAAAAACACACTCGCGCAGAGGCAATTACCCCCCCCCAGCAGAATAGCTCCCCCTTTGGCTTCCCCCACACACACACACAGAATCTCCTCCCCCCCACATACACACACACACAGGAAAAAGGTTATAGATAAAAGCCTCAAAATGGGTCAAACTGAGCATGTCTTCTCTTCCAGCAGAAGCAGGGGTCAGGAGGAGTAATCCAATCTGATTCCAGCAAGCAGCAGCAGGTCAGCTCAGCTCAGGATCTCTCATGATCAGCACAGGAGCAGCACAGGAGCAGCAGCAATGGAAGGAATACAGACTCACGCACACAGAATCTCTGGCCATTTATGCATGGGAGGTTTTGCCTTGGATTTGCAGCTCTCTAGATGCACATTTTCCCCGTCCAGATTCTCAAAACTCTGCATGGGGGCTTATTGTTGAGTTTTGAGAATTTGGATGGGGGAAATGTGCATCTAGAGAGCAGCAAATCCAAAGCAAAACCTCCCGTGCATAAATGGCCTCTCTCGCCCCCCCCCCTGGGCCACACAGCAACCCGGGACCATGCACGCACACACACACACCCCGCACGGGGATCTCTCTCACACACACACAGACGCTGGGCGGCCCGGGTTCACGCACTCATCCGCGACTGATTGGCCAGAAGAAGACCCAGCTTGGCCACCTATTGGCTGCGGGAGAATGCTGATTCGGGGTCGCCGAATTTGTACGAATTTATCCGGCTTCCACCCGAACTTGCCAAGTTCGGCTCGTCATTTTCCCGCCTTTTTTTACTTCGGTTCTATCCGAACTAGAAACTGCCAAATCGGGCTAAATTCGTGTTTTTCAGTTCAGATCGAACCGAATTGACAGCCCTACCTAGCAGTATTCTTCTCCTGCAGCCTATGGTGGTGACGTCCTAGAATTTTTTTTAACAGGCCTCATGGTAGAGACTCCTCCTGTGTTATACAACACAAAGAATAGATTTCATGCTTGGATGGGAGAGGTCGCTGAAGCCTAGCGCCAGAAGCATGATGCTGCCAACGTCATTTACACTGAGAACATTAAGATTATTAAACCATATGAGGATTTCTGTGATTTGGCCAAGGAAGTCCAGGGTTGCTATGCAGAAGCAGGCAGTGGCAAACCACCTCTGTTCATCTCTTTGCTTTGAAAACCCCATTGGGGTCACCATAAGTTGAGTGCAACTTGACAGCACTTTACATGCACAGTCTAGGCTGAGAGTTGTGCCTGCCTCCAGAGCTCCCCTGTGGGCTTCAAGATATCCTCAGGTATCCTTGGTCAAACACTCTAACCTCTGCACCACACTCTCTCTACATTGCTTGTCCCATGGGGACTCCATAGGTTTTTGCTAATTTCACAAAATGTATTGGTACAGAATGACCTCATTATTTTATTGCATATCAAAGCCATGGGTGAGTCATCACTTTGAAAAGCTCACTTTTGCTGTTTCTCATCAAATAGGCTAGACATATGTTTCCATTTGAAAAAAAATCACCAAAATTAGGTTGGGATGTTATGCAGTCTTCTTCTCCCTGCGAAGCAGTAATTAATGCACAGCATATCACAACTTCCATTTACCTTTTAATGGATCTACAATAACAGTTCATAGGCAACTTGCCATTCCAAACTTATTCTTAGAACACACCTGGGGCAAAACAGCACCTGGCTCCTTCCTGCTTTGGTTCCTGGGACATTTAAAAGAGAGAGAGAGAGAGATTCCAGCAGACAATAGCCTTTGGGCATCTGCTAAAGGGATGCCTACAGGCACCTACCCTTTGGGGACATGCAAGCAGGCTGGATAACTGTTCCTTATTTCAAGGAATTGTTCCTCATTTATTTATTTCAGAAGTACTGAGAGAAAAGATGTACCATAATTTCAAAAAGGAAGTCACAAGTAATAACTTTCAAGGATAGCGAGATTCCTTTCCTTTCCCATTGGCTATTCATGTACCATTTCACATTTTAAAACAAAAAAAGAGGCTAAAGAGATTTGACGGTATAAGCTTTTGAGAGCCAAAGCTCTCTCTGACAAAGAAGCTTTGACTGTCGAAAGCTTGTATCCTGAAAATCTTGTTGGTCTCGAAGGTGCTACTGGACTAGAATATAGTTGTTCTACTTAAGGTTGCCAACCTCCAGGAACTAGCTGGAGATCTCCTACTAATACAACGGATCTCCAGCCGATAGAGATCAGTTCACCTGGAGAAAATGGCCACATTAGCAATTCGACTCTATGGCATTGAAGTCCCTCCCCTCCCCAAACTCCACCTTCCTCAGGCTCTGCCCCAAAAACCTCCCACCAGTAGCGAAGAGGGACCTGGCAACCCTAGTTTTACTGCACTACAACATAGCTACCCTCTGAAACTACCTCACAAGGATGTTATGTTCTAATGAAGTACTGTTAATGTTCTTCTGGGAGGGAAGGCAGCACAGTAAAGCCTAATCTCTTCAGATCTCAGAAGCTAAGCAGGGATGGTACTTGAATGGGAGTCCACCAGTAAAGACTCTGCAGAGGCAGGCAATGGCAAACCACCTCTGCTTCTCACTTGCTTTGAAAGCCCCTTGCTAGGGTGGCCATAAGTCAGTTGCCACTTGACGGCACTTTACACACACACAGTGTTCTTCTGGGAGGAAAGGCAGCATGGTCTACCCCGATCATGTCAGATCGTGGAAGCTACATTGGGTTGGTACTTCGAAGGGCGACCACCAAGGACTGCCTGCAGAGGAAAGCAGTGGAAAACCACCTCTACTGCTCACCTGCCTTGAAAGCCCCTTGCTGGGGTTGCCATAAGTCGGCTGCACCTTGATGGCACTTTACACACATAATGTACTTCTGACCCATCCAAGACACCATTTTTTATTGTATCACACTGTGGCTTTTACCTTAGAGCTTTTCAAGGTGGCATGTCTACAGGCATCTATGAACAGTATTTTATAGCTGAAATGATGTATCACATTTTCGCTTATTAATTACACTGTGTTGGGAAAGAGAATGAGTGGGCAGGAAGAACTCCACTAAAATGTGTTTTGAAATATTGCAAGTTACCTTAGGGTGCAAAAATGTCAGACGTTTTCAGGATACTTCGGTGTAATGGCAAGCGCACCGTTTTTGCTTCCCCTCACGTCACAGGTGTTTGTGGCTCTCCTAGGCAATGCACTCTTCTCAGAACAAGCAATTCTATCATTTCCCCCTTTCCATTTCAGAGTTTATCCTTGGCTAATTTAATTAATCACAAAAGAATCATCTCACAGGCTTTACAGGCAGAGGAAAATGGTAGAAGGAGCTCTTTCTCAAAGGCAAATGTGCCAAAATATAAACACCTGAAACATTTTTTTTTGGGGGGGGGGAGTCAAATGCATTTGAAAAGTCATTGTTGTCCACGCCTCCCCACCCTTTACGCTGATATTACTTTCCACTTCTAAATCATAATATGTCATCTGGATGAGCACCTTATCACTACCCAACAGGGGAATTCAGTGTTTGTGCTTGGATTTGCATTTATATGGCATTTTCATACACTGTATCTCAAACAACTGACAGAGCAATGAATCACAGGACTGTGGAGTGGTGGCTGCATGCATCATGGTCTGTTATGCCACTCAGCAGGAGCCTCTCACAGGCAGCACAGCTGGCAATGCTGGGGGTCCCAATTAATCTTTGCAGACAATTAAATCACAGAAAGGCAGGCTGGCCCAGAAAGGATCACAGCTCCTTGCTCTTTTGAAGGGAACACATGATATGCATCTCCAGGCATTCTCAGGGAAACACGAACTGGAACTCCAGCGTGGATCTGTTCTTGGTTCATAAGTGCTTCTTCTTTGACTAGCCTACTGCCCTTTAAACACATGCATACACACAAATAAAGGGAAGGGGCCATGGCTCAGTGGTAGAGTATCTGCTTGGCATGCAGAAGGTTCCAGGTTCAATCCTTTGTTGCCACATGCGCTGCCTGACATCCCGCCCTGGTCTTGGCAACTACTTCAGAGACTCACTGTACTGTCTAAGCATTAATAGCCTGCTGCTCTGGGCTAGTGCTCCGCTGCATTACCTGGCTGTCCAGGACAAGAGACCGGGTCACCCCTGCAGAACCAGCCAAAGGGAAGCCATGATCCTGATTGTTTCCTGATCCAAAGGGAAGCCATAACACCGAAGCGAGAGCATCAAGTCGCTCTCTCTCCTGCAGTTCCCCCCCCCCAGTAGCCTGTGAGAAAAACATCTGCTGCAATCTGCATTAATACTCCTCTGCCACATCCCTGGAGTGTAGAGATTCACACCTTCCTGAGGTATTGTCGAACATGAGAAAATCAAGTCAAGCCATCCCGGAGATATGCAAATCATTGGTGTCAGCTTAGTTTACAAATTGTCACTTTGCCCGATCGCTGTAGCCGAAGTCTTTGACCCCTATTGTTTTAGATAGGAGCCATCTGGGGAATCTCAACCCCCCCCCACCCCAGAGAAGGGTATATTTTGCCCTCCCCAACAAGCAGTAAGGTTTTTTTTAGGTTCTGCCCTACCTCTCCCTCCTTATACCGTGTGTGTTGAGTTTTGCGGAGCTCCACACCCCCTCCTTTCCAATGACTTGGCTGGCTCAAGGCTCCAATACATCCCTCTCCCATCCCCTGCTATATTTTATTTTGTACCTATATGCCATGGATTTTGGACATCTCCACTTCTAGATGGGTAACGTATTACCCAATCAACAACATCCTCTCCCTTGAGAAACGTCTCTAATCCTACCTCCTTTTTATTCTTAGTTTCTTGTATGTATGTATTTGCAACACTGAATGAATGAATATATAAACACTTTTAATCTGGAATTCCTTGGTCTGTTGTTATTCTGAGATTCACTGAAAACAACCCTGGTATACACTGGGTGATTCCACTATATAAATAAATTAGTGCCGCTGCTCATGCTAATTTCCCCAATCAGAGAGCAGTTTTGGTAACACCCTGACATCTCCAGTTAAAAGGACTAGGCAGGTAGGTGATGTGAAAGACCCCTGCCTGAGACCCTGGAGAACCGCTGCTGGTCAGAGTAGACAATACTGACTTTGATGGACCAAGGGTCTGATTCAGTATAAGTAGGGTTGCCAGGTCCCTCTTCTCAACCGGTGGGAGATTTTGGGGGTGGAGCCTGAAGAGGGCGGGGTTTGGGGAGGGGAGGGACTTCAATGCCATAGAGTTCAATTGCCAAAGCGGCCATTTTTCTCCAGGTGATCTGGTCTCTATCAGCTTGAGATCAGTTGAATTAGCAGGAGATCTCCTGCTACTACCTGGCAGTTACAATACAAAATAGGCACCTCCGTGCCAATACCAATGGTTAGAAAATCTGCAACGGAGTCTCCAGTACAAAAGTAGCAAAAAATTCTTATTGGTGCTTACACATGTAACATCAACAATACAAGAGTGAAAGATACATATAAGAACAATCAAAGTTATATACAGCATGTACAATCTAAGTAAGGTGCAGTCTCAATGCACCAATTGCCATGTTCTTTCAAGTAAATGTTGTATTTTTTTCAAAAAGTCCAATAGTAGGTACTATCCCTCAGGGAACTGAGAACAGAGTGGAAGATTTTACTATTGGGTATGATTTGGATATGATTACTGTTTGGGGCTGAAGAAAAGATTTGAAACGGCTGTCCCCCACCTTTTCCCAAAAAGTGTGCTTTTTGTTTCACCCCCTTTAAGAGGTGAATGCTATTAGTAAGTTGGCCTTCAGCTCCACAACGGACCTGAGCAGTAGGGTTCTCATAAAGCTTAAAAATCAGCCAGAGTAATCTCTTATCTATGGTTGTGGTTTTTAATTTAGCCCACAGTCGGCCTCTAGGCACTGAATCAAAAGCTGCCCATAAAGGCAACATACAACAAGCCCCCTGAATATGAAGAATACTTATCTGCAAGATGATATAATATAAGACAATGTTCCAAGACAGAGGTGCCTTTCCTAAACCCAGCTTGTTCCGGATGTATTATTTCTTCGGTTTCTAGCCAATTCGATAATTTTGACTGCAAAAAGGCTGCATATACTTTACCTATTGATGAAAGCAAACTAATAGGATGATAGTTTTTAGGATCGTTTTTTGGTCCTTTTTTATAAAGCGGCACAATTATTGCATGTTTCCATGCTACGGGAATATCTCCTGTGTTATTTATTTGCGTGAAAAGTGAGGCCAAAATGTGGCTCCACCAAGACAGATTTACTTTCAAAAGGTCAACCGGAATTAAATCAGGACCTGGAGCTTTACCTGACCGAAATTGTTTAATTAAGGCACTGACACATTCAGGGGAGACCTGTGGCCAACTATCCATTTGGGGGGGGGGTTCAACCAGTTCCTCATCCAAATCAAAACCAGGGACCGTTACAAAATTAGAAGTAAAATATTTTTCCCAGATCCCAGGAGTAATGCATGAAGGGATACTAGCCACTGTAGAGAGTCCTCTATTCACTAGATTCCAAAAAGTTTTGTTAATATTTTGTTATTATTTATTGCTGAAATGAGTAATTGCCAGCATTTATATATATCCAGCCGTTTTTTAAAATTTATCAGGGACCTAAATGACCGCTTTAGCCGTATAAGATCTAACAGATGTATATTTGAGTTAGTATTTTTGTATAAATGGTGAAGAGATCTTATTTTTTTAATACTTTCTCTACACTCACCATCAAACCAGCTATTTTTACATTGGAATCCTCAGGACGATGATGGTTTTGAATAGATTGGTTTGAAAAGGTTTAAAATATTAGTTAACGATTCTATCATCTGCACCGTATCCCTCTGTTTAAAAAACTCAGCAAGGTCGGACCAACATTGATTTGAATGCATGATATTCACTACAATAGGAGTTAGCTCAGGTGACCATCTAACTGGCCTCAAGGACTTTCGTCATTGTAATAGACTTGTTGGTAAACCGGGGGGTTGCCTTTTCTGAGTTGAGAAATACCTGGAGATTTGGGGGGGGGGGTGGAGCCTGAGGAGGGCAGGGTTTGGGGAGGGAAGGGACTTAAATGCCATAGAGTCCAATTGCCAAAGTGGCCAGTTTCTCCAGGTGAACTGATCTCTATCAGCTGGAGATCAGTTGTAATAGCAGGAGATCTCCAGATAGTACCTGGAGGTTGGTAACTTTAGTTAAAATGCCATAGAGTCCACATTCCCAAGCAGCCATTTTCTCCAGGTGAACTGATCTCTGTTCACCTGGAGATCAGTTCTAATTCCAGGAGGTCTCCCGCTACCATTTGGAGGTTGGCAACCCTAACCACCACTGAGATTTCTTCAGAGCCAGACCAGAGTTCAATGCCTCCATGGTGCAGTGTCATGTCTGAGTAACGATTTATGGTGTGTGTGTGTGTGTGTGTGTGTGTGTGTTTAGGGTTGTGTGCCACATGATGGCTGGCAACTGGCAGGAGATGGGGGCACAGGAACAGGGAGACACCAACGCAGCACTTCCCTGGAAGTGACATCACATTGCACAGAATACCAGGGATTTGCCCACAGGAGGTCTCATGCCATAATAGCACACCTGGCACCCAAGTCTGTTTTTGTGACCCTGCTCTTTTGTGAAGAAAAGGAGAAAAAGGATTGGGAGCAGAGTTCATACCATTTATTTATTAATTTGTTTGTTTGTTTATACCCCACCCTCCCCAGCCAAAGGCCGGACTCAGAGTGGCTCACATAAAACTCTAGAATACATTCAAATAGAATAAAGCATTTTAAAACAACAGCAATTAAAACAGCCCTGTAAAATCCTAAATAGCATAAAGCTATCCCATGGCGCCCACCCGCCCCCAGATTGTCACATGGAGCTGCAGAGGGACGAACAGATGAATCGGTCCCCATAGATGCTCAAAGGGGGGGGGGGAATCAGCAGTCTTCTTGACAGGATTGTTAGGTCTTTGAACTGAGATGTGGCAGCAATTCAAATAGCATATTTATTTTCAGCATTGTGGCTCCACCACCATCTAAGGTGCTTAGCTCAGGGCATCTCAGCGCTGTTACTGAAGTTATGAACTGCCTCCCCGAGGAGGTTCACTCATCTCCTTCTTAGGTGACCATTAGATGTACAGGACATTTTGTTCTAAAGGCCATCATGTGATTTGTATTCTGGCCTTGGTTTGTTGTTGATTTGCTGCCAATTTTGGCTGATTCTATGGTGATACTTTCAATATTTTTCCCAGTATACTTGTACATTTTTCTCTTCTATGCTGATGTCACTTCTAGAATTATGGCTTTCATTTGTTTGCAACTCACCTTGGAGAAGACTTCTTTGTTGTCAGTCAAATGATGGGCTGCACAATATTTGGTGGTGGAAAGTGCGGTCAAGTCACAGCTGACTTATGACAACCCCGTAGGGTTTTCAAGGTTGGGACATTCAGAGGTGGTTTGCCACTGCCTGCCTCCACATGGGCTGAGAGAGTTCTGGGAGAACTGTGACTGGCCCAAGGTCACCCAGCAGGCTTCATGTGGAGGAGCGGGGAATCGAACCCTGTCCTCCAGATTAGAGTCAGCCACTCTTAACCACAACCCCAAGAAAAGCCCCAAGAAGTTTCACATGGCAGATCCTTGGAGGGGGTGGCTGCATTCTGGGATACCAAAGAAAATACTGCTTCTGAGCAATGCCAGTGGCTGGCACCACAGCCCAGAAGAAATTAGGAAATTAAGCCCTGCACATAGCCCTATGTCACATTAAAATTCAACAGGACCAAATGAGATGCAATTTTGCAGTTATTAAGTACCTACTGAACTCTTACTCCATATGCGAGGCCGGGAGGTTTCTGCATCACACAAAGGCTACCATGTAACGACGGTTACCGAGATGAATAATTAGCGAGATGTTCAGTAAACAGCACATTCACCTCTGCCACCTCCCGACCTTCCTTGTCACAGGCGGCTTGGTTGGTCGTCCTATTAGCAATGCTTGACTAATAATTGGTCCAGCTGTGATCTCCGTCCAGAACAGGTTGGCCGGTATTTGGGCTCTTGCGTTCTTCTGGCACACTGTGTGTTTGAAGGATGTCGAGGGACCAGGGGAGGTGCCATGCGCTGGATTGCTGGCAGTCAGAATCAAAACAAACTGACCTGTCAGGCTAAGTCTCTTTGTGCTAATGCGCTCGCGTTTCCCACTCTTTCATTTCTGCCAATTAAAATTATTCCTTTTACAGATTCATAGCCCGAAAATCCCAAGTTCCCCAGCATGTCAGCTTGTGGTTGAGTTCCGAGACAGAGGCAATTCCTCAAGAAATCCCCACCTGACACAATCCAATAAGGCTTGTCAAAGTCCAGCTAATCAAAAACTCTGGCCTTAATCACATCAGTTGCTTCGGCTTCCATCAGACGGATATCCATCGGGGGATTTCATGCTAAATTCAATATAACAGAGCGTTCGAATGACCCAAATCACAGCCGATTCCTCCCTTACAAGAAGCTGTTTTTTTTAAAAAAAAAATCATTAATGTAAAATGGCGCCATAATTCATGCAATACGTTTTTTTAAGAAAGTACATATGTTTTGTGACTCTTTTGGCTACAGATCAATGCATTGCGCTAAAAAAAATTGCTGAAATTTGGGCACAGATTCAAGGACAGTATCGAGGGCAGACAGTCTCTTACTTCATCCTTGTGTTCAAATATCCCCAAGGTTAATGGAGAAAACAGAGGAAAAGATGGGAAGTGTTCTCTTCTTAAGAGAGACAGACAGCTGATGCCTTGAAACCTGCTGAATACAATCTGCTCCATGCTCCACACATTCACTATTGACTGGTGCAAGTATTGGGGTTTCCATACTCCAGTGGGGAGGGGCCTTGCTCAGTGGTAGAGCATCTGTTTGGCATGCAGAAGGTCCCAGGTTCATTCCCCACCATCTCCAGTTAAAGGATCAGGTAGCAGGTGATGCGAAAGACCCCTACCGAAACCCTGGAGAGATGCTGTCAGTCAGAGTAGACAAAACTAACCTTGGACCAAGGGTCTGATTCCCACCCCCTGGCTCTTTCAATGAACCTAAAGCTATGTTAAATTGGCTGTAATCAAGTTTTATTTTCATGCGAACACAGGTTCAATTGCCAGCGTTGCCAGTTAAAAAGAAGCAGGCAGTAGATGATGTGAAAGACCTTTCCCTGAGACAATGGAGAGCCACTGCCAGTCTGAGTAGACAACACCTGACATTGACAGACCAATGGTCAGGATTCAGTATAAATCAGCTTAATGTGTGACACCATATAGCAGTGGGAACTTTATAACAGTGGGATTACCAACATTGGGACTGCCTGATGCATTCACCCCATGATGCCTTCTGAGAATGCCACCAGTGGAGTGCAGTTATGCCAGCAGGTTGGGGGGTGGAGCCTGAGGAGGGCAAGGGTTGGGGAGGGGAGGTTGGCAACCCTGAGTTGAACTATTACACCACAGCTTTGCCCCTTCCACACAAATGCCCCCCTGAACCCTTCTTTTTTTTCACATTTTTTTGAAACGATAGTAGTGTGGGGGGCTTCCTAACAGACTCAGGTAGACCGTTCCACAATATAGGAGTCCCCTCAGAGAATCTGCATGAATGGGCAATTGCCATTTTTACCTGTTTGCAGGGTGGCACCTTCAGAAGGCTTTGTTCAGATGAGTGGGCATTGGGTTGTTAGGTCTGGGTTAGGAATTACCTGGAGATTTGGGGGTGGAACCTGGGGAGGGCAGAGTTTGGGGAGGAGAGGGATCTCAGCGGGGTAAAATGCTGTAGAGTCTACCCTCCAAGGCAGCCATTTTCTCCCGGGGAACTGATTACTGTACTCTGAAGATCAATTGTAATTCTAGGAGATCTCCAGGTACCATTTGGAAGTTGGTAGCTTTCTGGGAAGCTCTATAAAAAGTAGCTATCTAAAGAGATTGGGGGTGGACAATGACATTGCACTACACTGAGGTTTTAGATCAGGGTGTCAAACTCAATTGTTAGAGGGCCGGATATGACATAAATGTCACTTGGTCGGGCCAGGCCATGCCTCGCCAGCCCAGATTGAGAGTGTGAGGGCGGGGGGGGGGGGGTTGGCTGGCTCGCGGACCGGATAAGAGCTCTCAGGGGGGCAGATCTGGCCCTTGGGCCTTATGCTGGACTCCCCTGTTTTAGATGAGTTGTTGTTAGATTTTATTATTTTATATTTTGATTTGATTCTTGAAAATTTGTTTGATTTTAGCTATAATTGTCCCTCCAGAAATCTGGGTCCCATTCTTCAGGAGAAAAGCAGGCATGAAACTGTTTAAGTAAATGAATAAGATTGCTTTTTTCAGAAACTGTTTTGTGAATGTGTGTGTGCATCACAACATAGAATTAAACTGAGATGCATATGAACAGAAGGAACTGCCACAAACTGTGCATGATCCAATTCTACAATTCATTTTAGACATGCTTCTAGTTAAAAGGGGATTTAGCAGGAGTGAACACAGCAGAGAAATTCCAGAACAACAAATGAATGGAATGGGGAAATCTGTTCATCCTTAGTACACAATCGATAAGTTGACAAATAACTTTCAGATATATAGAGGGAAAGTCCGTTGTGCCTCAAGTATTTAAAAAAAGATATTTTTCTAATCAATCTATCTGGGAATAAGGAAAGAGTAGTTAGTTTTCTTTATATTAAGTCTGCAAAAATAGATTTTCCTCTAGACTCTTCATTAAAACCAGTGCAAACCAGTTAGCTGATGCAAATGAGATATAACAGAATTATGTCAGTGTTTCTTCTACAAAGTCTCTGTGGCCCATTAGAAAAAAAAAAGATGTGATTGGAAGATATTCAAAAAGTCTAACTGGGCAACAGCTTTCGTGGCCTCAGGACCTTTCACTTGTCTTCTAATCTTTCCGATGCACACAAAAAAACCCTCAAAGGCTACAGTCTCCTCCTGCGTGAGACAGATTATGATTTCAACCAGACCTTATTACTGGACTTGATTTCTTTGTTAACACTTTCCACCAATTACAAGCATTATTGTATGACACTTGATCATCTCATTTGCAAGAAAAAGGCCTCCTAGTCACAACTGGTTTAAGGAGAGAAAAATGAAGTGAAGTGACCTTTTAGTTAAAAGATTAAAACTAGCCAGCTAGAATGTACTGTGCTTGTTAAGAAAAAGTTACCTTTCTACACCTTACCTAAGAGTAGAAAAAGGATACATCGAAATGAATAACTGTCAATCAGTGAGGAAGTTACCAAGTTGGTAGATTCTGTGGAAACAATCAGACTTGTAGAAATATGGAATATTTCTTGTAGAAATATGGAATAAATATGAAATATGGAATAAATATGAAATATGGAATATGTAGTCCATTCTATTCCATTCTCATAAGGATGACGATGGGACATGGAATTGTATAATATAGAAGAAGAACTGTTCAGATGTTCTTCCATTTACTTGCCTGCAGTCCTGAAAAGTATTTCATATAATTGACAAGCACCTCCTTCCCTTGTTTGATTTGGATTTTGGTTCAACAAACCATAAAGAAGAAGAAGAAGAAGAAGAGTTGGTTATTATACCCTGTATTTCTATACCGTAAGGAGTCTCAAAGCAACTTACAATCACCTCCCCCCCACACACACAACAGGCACCTTGTGAGGTAGGTGGGTCTGAGAGAGTTCTGAGAGAACTGTGACTGGCCCAAGGTCACCCAGAAGGCTTCATGTGGAAGAATGGGGAATCAAACCTGGTACTCTAGTTTAAAGTCTGCTGCTCTGAACCACTACCCCATGCTGGCTCTCCAATCTCGTCAGATCTCAGAAGCTAAGCTGAGTTGGTACTTGGAAGGGTGACTTTCCAGGAAGACCCTGCAGAGGAAGGCAATTGCAAACCACCTCTTCTTAATCACTTGCCTTGAAAACCCCACCAGAAGTTGCTATAAGTCAGCTGTGACTTAACACCACTTTATACACACACAAGGATGATCTTGAATTTCTCAGCCATGATGGCTTGCTCTGAAGACCCTCATTTTCATTTCACTTTGCCCTTGTGCAAATCAAATTGTGATTCTTTATTTCAGTGCAATTTTCTTTTTCCTTGTGTCGAATTTTCCCCATAAAACATTTACAGCCAGCGTGGTGTAATGGTTAAGAGCTGTGGTTTGGAGCAGTGGACTCTAATCTGGAGAACTAGGCTTGATTCCCCATTCCTCCACATGAGTGGTGGACGCTAATCTGGTGAACCAGGTTGGTTTCCCCACTCCTACTACAAGAAGCCAGCTGGGTGACCTTAGGCTTGTCACAGCTGTCTTAGAGCTCTCTCAGCCCCACCTACCTCACACAGGGTGTCTGTTGTGGGGAGGGGAAGGGAAGGTGATTGTAAGCTGGTTTGATTCTTCCTAAAGTGGTAGAGAAAGTCAGCGTATAAAAACCAATTCTTCTTCTTCTTCTTCATTTTTCAGCACCGCTGAAAATCTTGTGACCCACACAGAGGAATACCTGAGTGGGTTGGGGTGGCTGGGTTAAAGAGGGACAAGGGATGAAACTGCATGTCTGGTCTCTTCCATAAGCAGGTCCCCTGCTAGGAGGAGTCAAATACAACCTCTTGTCTTCTCTGTATGGGTCCCAAGACCCAGGAGTTATCTTTCCAGTGTTCAGAAGTGGCTGTAGGGACCTAGACAAGCACAGGAAAACTCTGTGCACCTTACATGCACAAATAGTTGAACAGAAGTATATGATTTCCTTACAAGGGAAAAGTTGATTGGCAGCTAGGGTTGCCAGGTCCCTCTTCGCCACCGGCGGGAGATTTTGGGGCGGAGCCTGAGGAGGGCGGGGTTTGGGGAGGGGAGGGACTTCAATGCCATAGACTTCAATTGCCAAAGCGGCCATTTTTCTCCAGGTGATCTGATCTCTATCGGCTGGAGATCAGTTGAATTATCAGGAGATCTCCTGCTACTTCCTGGCAGTTGGTATTGGCAGCCATGTTGGTACCTTAGAAAAACATCCAAAAAGTGTAGCATTCCCCCCCGATCCCCTGCCAGTGGCCGAGGGGATCTGGCAACCCTATGAACAGCTGCCAAATTTTGACAAAACAGCGAAACAGCTTTTGAGTTCCTCAAACAGTTTGACAAACCAACCAAACAAAAGTGAAAGAGAATGTAGGGATAGATTTTATAATTTAGAGACATTCTCTTATATTAAACAGTGTTAAGGAACTGGTAATTTGTGAACTTACCCTAAGATCACATGACTGTAATTCATTCTAGAACCAGGCTTAGAGAGTGAGGCTGCTGTCCGAGATGTTTTTTCATATTAAAGCTGATTTAAGCCGCTCCGCACTTTGGTTGTCTTTATCTGTTGTCTTCATCTGTGACAAAGATGTCACAAGGGATGCAATAACGTTTCAAGCCTGAAAGGTGTGAAAGTCTTAAAATGGAGAAGAGAAGTTGCAGATTTCATTCAGTGAGGTAGCACACAAGAACTATTAAAACTGGTCTCCATTTGGGGAAATACCAAATATAACCACTCCAGACAAGGATTCTACATAGGGTTGCCAACCTCCAGGTGGTGGATGGAGATCTCCTGCTATTACAACTGATCTCCAGCCGATAGAGACCAGTTCACCTGGAGAAAATGGCCGCTTTTGCAATTGGACTCTATTGCATTGAAGTACTGAAGCGGGTCGTGCTGTTCAGATGACAGGCTCTTAGAATGTATCACTTACTGAGAAGTGAAGTTATCTTATTCAGCCAGTCATCGAGTAAGCAGGACTCAACACCTTACTGACTTTTAAAAAGCAAGTCTTTTTATTGATATACTTCTAGTAAAATATGTGTAAATGCAGATTATCAAGTCTTTAACACTTCTATAAAAACTCTTGTCAAAGTACAATGTATGTATTTACAATGTCTGAAGTAGGGCTGTTGAAAAAAAAATTCGGTATAGTTCGGATTCGGCTGAATTCGGCCCGTCTGGGTTCGGGATATGCCAAAGTCCGAACTCCCCTGCTTCGGGTCCGTGCAATTCAGCACGAATTCAAAGTTCGGGGAAAAAATTCAGCCGAATAAAGCCATTAAAACCACAACTGCTCCTTTCTGCGGCTCCAGGGGGGGCATTTTTGGGGGTAGAGGTCCCAAACTTTCAGCAGAGCTTCAAAGGACCCTTCTTGCAAGACCCCCCAAGTTTTGTAAAGATTGGGTCGGGGGGGCTGAGATATGGGCCCCGAAAGGGGTCCCCCCACCCTTAATGTGCATCTCTGAGCAGAGCTTGCCACCCAGGCACAAAGCTCCCAGCCCCGACAAACAGCTGATGAGAGCAAGGGTGGGGCAGGTGCTAAGAAGTTTGCAAAGCAACACAACTGCAAAGCAACACTGCAAAGCAACACAACTGCAAAGCAACACCTTTGCAAACATGCAAAGGGCGGGGCAGGTGCTAAGAGGTTTGCAAAGCAACACAACTGCAAAGCAACACTGCAAAGCAACACAACTGCAAAGCAACACCTTTGCAAACATGCAAAGCAACACCTGACACCTGGGAGTTTGCAAACCATGGAAAGGGACAGAGGCAGCTAGCTATGCATAATGAGCAGGAGGGGTGGAATTTCCCCTTTTGCATCGGACTCGGGACCAGGCAAATGCATTCTTTAAGTCACCATTTGAAAACCAGTTTTGAGCAAGCATCAAAATAGACCTAACCAATCTTATGAATGAGGGAAAACCTGAGGACACACAACTGAAGCCCCCCCTCAAACCAGGGAGAGAGAGACTTGAGGGGGCACACACACCCCAGGCAGAACGGGCGAAAGCCCCTTTGGCTCCCCTCTCCACAGAAACTGCTCCCTCCCCACACACACACAGACTCTGCTTCCCCCCTCACACACACACACACAGGAGAAAAATTATAGATTAAAGCCCCCAAAGGGGTCTTACTGTGGCTGTCTTCTGTTCCATCAGGAGGAGCTGGGAGGGGCTGGGTAATCCAATATGATTCTATTTAAGCACGGGAGATTTGCCTTGGATCTGTCGCTCTGGAGATGCATACAAGATCGGGTGATCCATTCATCCCAATAGGGAAAAGGGGAAAGCCCATATCTCGGGACCCCCTGACCCAATGTTTACAAAACTTGGAGGGTCTCTTGAGAAGGCTTGTCTGAAGCTATGCTGAATGTTTGGGGGCTGCACCCCCAAAAATGCACCCCCTGCAGCCACAGAAAGAGAAAAGGGGGGAGCCCATATTTCTGCCCCCACTGAACCCATCTTTACAAAACTTGGGGGGTCCCTTAAGAAGTCTCATCTGAAGCTATGCTGAAAGTTTGGGGGCTGCACCCCCAAAAAAGCACCCCCTGCAGCCACGGAAATGGAAAAGGGGGAAGGGAAAAGGGGTGGAGCCCATATCTCGGGGGGCCCTGACCCAATGTTTACAAAACTTGGGGGGTCTCTTAAGAAGGCTCGTCTGAAGCTCCTCTGAAGGTTTGGGGTCTCTACCCCCAAAAATGCGCCCCTGCAGCCACGGAAAGGAACAAATGTGCACAAGCACCCTCCATGAGTATCTCTCTCTCTCTCTCTCTCTCCCCCCGGCAGGGTCGCGCAGCAGCTGATTCCTCCAGTACTCAATCCTGACTGATTGGCCAGAAGACCACCCAGCCTGGTTACTGATTGGTCGGGGGAGGAGAATGCTGCTTACTGACAGTTATGCTGCTTACTGACGCCCCGAATTTGCTGAATTTATTCGTGAACTCCCGAACTCGCTGAATTCGGTTCCCCCGGTTTCCTGCCATTTTTGAGTTCGGTTCATCCTGAACTAAAAACCGCCGAATCAGGAGAAATTCGGCTGTTTTTCAGTTCGGGCCGAACCGAATCGACAGCCCTAGTCTGAAGTAAAAGCAAGCAAGTCTTACATACTATTCAGTTTCAAAATCCAACTTCTAAAATATAACAGTCAAATTATTCTGATTCAGTTCAAAGTATCTAATTCATAAAGTCTAGAGTAATGTATTTAAGCCATACATACCAGTTAGCCTTTTCTTGAGAGCCTTTGGAAGGTTCTGATTCTCTGGGCTTACTGTGGCTGTATTTATACTGTTTCAGACTCATTAAGAGTGTTGATTTTACCATCAGGAGGGATATCTTCCTCCCCACTTTCAGATAACATGAGCAGTGCAATAATGTACAGTTGCAGCTGTTCAGGTTATTAGCTTCTCCCCATGACCAAATATGGGCTTCCTTTCCTTTCAGTCTATTTTGCTTAAAGTATAAACAATCATTTCTGAGCTCCATGATCACTCCATATACTCAATTTTCATACCATTCTCATCTTCAGTACAATACGCATTAAATGAGACTATTTAGAAATCTACAATACAATATATAACTATATAAATCATGTGTGTGTGTGTTAAGTGCCGTCAAGTCGCTTCCGACTCATGACGACCCTATGAATGAAAGTCCTCCAAAATGTCCTATCTTTGACAGCCTTACTCAGATCTTGCAAATTGAAGGCTGTGGCTTCCTTTATTGAGTCAATCCATCTCTTGTTGGGTCTTCCTCTTTTCCTGCTGCCCTCAACTTTTCCTATCATGACGGTCTTTTCCAGTGACTCTTGTCGTCTCATGACGTGACCAAAATACGACAGCCTCAGTTTAGTCATTTTAGCTTCTAGGGTCAGTTCAGGCTTGATTTGATCTATAACCCACTGATTTGTTTTTTTGGCAGTCCATGGAATCCGTAACACTCTCCTCCAACACCACATTTCAAAGGAATCTATTTTCTTCCTATCAGCTTTCTTCACTGTCCAGCTTTTACACCCATACATAGTAATAGGGAATATGATGGCATGAATTAATCTAGTCTTGGTGGCCAGAGTCACATCCTTACACTTCAGAATCATAAAACACAATTATTGCTCACATTGTAACATGTAACCATCTGGACAGTAGGAAACATAGCCTTCAGCAAGGTTATAGAAAGCAAGAAGCTTACTGCACTTATAGCCTTGAGGTCTTTGAGTAGACCTTCTCAAGGTTTGAGGATAGCAGGACTTTTCTGCTCTTGAGATATGAGCAGCTGGCAGCTGAATCAGGAAGGGTAATTTCAGATACACCTTTCTGGCAGATAGTGAAGAATGACTCTGTTCTTCTCCCTTCAAGGACAAGACCAGGGTAAGTTAGTTAGCTCTTGAAAGAATTCAGACCTTGAGAGAATTCAGTTAGCCTGTTCAAAGGACATTTGCATTTTGCAAGCTGTTGCCAGGCTTTTCATTACACAAACCTCTGCAGTTTGTGGTTCAGTTTGTATGTTGTATTCAAGTTCTACATGGAATTAATTCTGCACATGTACACAAAATACCATAATTATGTCAGAGACCGTGACAGTCCCTCCCCTCTCCAAACCCCACCCTCCTCAGGCTCTGCTCCAAAAATCTCCAGGTATTTCCCAACCCAGAGCTGGCAACCCTAATTCTACAGCTGAGGACCTTCTAGTACTTTAGATCAAGATGCCTCCTTCCAGGTGGGGAAGGGTGCTTCTATTCACAGTCTTTCACGTTGACCCTGTCTTTCGGTGACTCCGGGAGGACTGTTGTGGGGAAGGTGGAGGTTGGAAAGAATTCTCCCATTAGCAGAAGATTTCTCAAAGTTCTGTGGACCCAACTCACCAGAACTCCCATTAAAAACAAGGGGGCTTTGGAGTAATGAAGTGTAGGTTGATGTTAGGAAACTGTAATGGGTGTATTTACACCTACTACTAAGGAAGTGCCATTAAATTCAGCAAGGTTCTTTTCCAAGCAAGCATACTTCAAACTGGATTGTAAAAATGTTTCCTTGTGAACAACAGCTGTCATTCAGCAAAGCCAGGTTAAGACTTCTTTATCCTCCAGGGCTTTTTGTTGATGAATTAGTTTTAGAGTTCCTTGTTTCTCTTCTTAAGTGCTCCGCTGTTTAGTTTCCTCTCTGTTGTGAATTCTGAGGCTTCTTATGTTGTTGGTTTTTTATGTCTGATGGTTTTAGTAAGCTGTCTTGAGGCCTTAAAAAAAGTGGAAAGGCGGGATATATATGCATTCTAAATTAAATAAATAAAACCAAATAAATGAAACTGCATCCAAGCCAGAAGGGTTTCTTCAACTGCCAGTTCCGGAAGGAGTCAGAGCCACTTGTGCTCAGGCAGATTTATGGGCCATAATGAGAGCTCCAGCCAGCCATGAGTGGGGTTCTCGAGGATGGTGGGTGTCTTCTTGGTATGATTGCCAGCCACCAGCTGAGGTCTGGAGACCTCACAGAATTACAGCTAAACTACAGATCAGTTCCCCTGGAGAAGATGGCTGCTTTGAATGATGGACTGTATAGCATTATACCCCAATGAGATCCCTCTCCTACCCAAACCCTGGTCTCCCCAGGCTCCACCCCCAAGTTTCCAGGACTTTCCCAAACCAGAGCTGGAAGCCCTACTTTTAGGAAGCTCTAAGGTTGCCAGGTTGCTCTTTGCCACTGGGTGAAGTTTGGGGTGAAGTTTGAAGGGGTGGGGTTTGGGGAGGGGAGGGGAGGGACGTCAATGCCATAGAGTCCAAGTGGCCATTTTCTCTGGGTGACCTGATCTCTATCGGCTGGAAAGCAGTTGTAATAGCAGGAGATGACCAGTTAGTACCTGGAGGTTGGCAACCCCAAATATAAAAGACAGGTGTGTGAGACTATAATCTGTCACACCCAGGAGGTTTTTGGGGTGGAGCCTGAGGAGGGTGGGGTTTTGGGAGGGGAGAGACATCAAAGCCAGAGAGTCCAATTGCCAAAGCTGCCATGTTCTCCAGGCGAACTGATCTCTATTGGCTGGGGATCAGTTGTAATAGCAGCAGGAGATCTCCAGCTAGTACCTGGAGGTTGGCAACCCCAAATATAAAAGACAGGTGTGTGAGACTATAATCTGTCACACCCACTCAGCATAATCTACCTCACAGGGTTTTTGTGAGGATAAAATGGAGGGGAGATCAATGCAAGCTGCTTTGGATCCCAGCTGGGGAGAAAGGCAGGGTATAAATTAAAGAAATCAATACATAAATCTCTGGCATCATATGTGCAGAGGGATTTTCTTTCTTGGTAAGGAACAACATTTAATCACATAAGCCCCTAGTCTGCAGACCGAATCATTACAGCCAAGACATAGCGTTACAACCTCAGGGAGACCAAGACTACAGATCTATGTGATAAGAAAGGACAGTTCCTAGATTAGAGTATGGTTCATACACTCAAAATCTCATACACTGTTCATGCATAGAGAGGAGCAGGAACGGGTCAAGTGGCCACTCCTCCTACAACTGCACATATATTCAGACATCTGCACATGCAAGTGTAGACACATAAATTTTGTATGGTCCATTAAGAATGCACGACTATTCAAGGAAATGCTCGTGACGTTCTCTGCCACCAAATTTCTCTGTCAAATTTGTCCCCTCACCAGCAGGGAAACGTTGGGATGGATCAGATTTTCCTGTCTGTGTAATGAGGAAATAAAATATGTACACCGGCATGGTGTAGTGGTTAAAAGCAGTGGTTTGGAGCAGTGAACTCTGATCTGGAGAACCGGATTTGATTCCCCACTGCTCCACATAAGTGGTGGACTCTAATTGGGTGAACTGGGTTTGTTTCCCCACTCCTCCACATGAAGCCAGCTGGGTGACCTTGGGTTAGTCACAGCTCTCTTAGAGCTCTCTCACCCCCACATACCTCACAAGGTGTCTGTTGTGGGGAGGGATAGGGAAGGTGATTGTAAGCTGATTTGATTCTTCCTTAAGGGGTAGAGAAAGTCGGCATATAAAAACCAATTCTTCTTCTACTACTCAAATGCATGTTTTTGGAAGTATTCACTCTGCCACACTCATAGGCAATGTCAGGTCAAACAGCAAATAAAAATAAGAATTCAAACACCTATGTGGGTTTGAAATCCACACAAAAGGAATTCTCAAGAAAGGTACAGAAGGCCAGAGGAATTGAATGCCTGGGTGCTGATAATCGGAGAAACAATGATTGAGAATTCACTCAACCCTAGTCCCCATTATATGTGCAAAGCTTACATGTATACACCTCTACATACATAGGGGTCACTGCATGCATGGATGACCAGAGGTTGAAAAAGCGGGTATGAACGTGGTCCCTTTTAAGTGGGTATGTGATTTGGAATGCTATTTTTATGTCATTTTGATTGCCCCCAACCTGGATAGCCCCAGGCTAGCCTGATCTCGTCAGATCTCAGAAGCTAAGCAGGGTGGGTCTGAGTGATATCCCAAGCATTTCCAGGTAGTGATGGAAGGCGAAGCTCGAGGAAGGCAATCAGGCAGGCTCTATGGAGGAACCGGAGCGCCAGCAGCACGGGAAGTGGAGCACCCATGGCAACTGCTCGCCGCCTAGCCTGCCAGAGGAAGCAAGGCCAGCTTCCAAAAAGAAGAACAAGTCCTTGCATAAAAGACTCAAGAGGAGTCGAAGCCCCCGTCGCAGGATAGGCAAAATAAAGCAAGAGCAACAGAATCACTCCCAAAGGAGGCATGAGGAACATCAGCATCAAGACCATTCTCAGTTGGAGCACAGATGGAGGAGAAGAGGAGATAGAGACAGACACTGAGACCAACGGAAACCCCATAAAGAACACCCTCATAGCCATGAAAGTGAAGCGGGTCATCTCCAGGAGCAGCAGGTAGAGAGGGAGTTTTATCATGAGCGACGGCGTGAACATTGTCAGCAGATGGAAGCAAGTGGTGATGAGGAGAATTGAAACACAGGAAGACCCAATAGTAAGAACACAGGAAAAGAATCACGGAATAAATAAAAGCCGAGCTTTGAACTGTCCAGTGTGCTTGTGGAGGACACCAACACTTTCTGTGGAGTGGTGATCAAATACAGTGAGCCCCCTGAAGCACGTATCCCAAAGAAATGGTGGCACCTCTATTCTTTTAAGAATTATGAGGTTCTTCCGGTCATGTTCTTCCAGTGAGTGGTCTGGAGACTAAGTCCTATGAGGAAAGGTTGAAGGAGCTGGGTATGTTTAGCCTGAAGAGGAGAAGACTGAGAGGGGATATGATGACCATCTTCAAGTACTTGAAGGGCTGTCATATAGAGGAGGGTGCCGAGTTGTTTTCTGTTGCCCCAGAAGGTCAGACCAGAACCATCGGGTTGAAATTAAATCAAAAGAGTTTCCATCTAGGAATAATTTTCTAACAGTTAGAGCAGTTCCTCAGTGAAACCGGCTTCTTCAGGAGGTGGTAAGCGCTCCTTCCCTGGAGGTTTTTAAGCAGAGGCTGTCAGCAATGCTGATTCTAAGACAGATCATGAGAAGGAGGGCATCTTGGCCATCTTCTGGGCATGGAGTAGGGGTCACTGGGTGTGTGGGGGGAAGGTAGTTGTGAATTTCCTGCTTTGTGCAGGGGGTTGGACTAGATGACCCTGGTGGTCCCTTGCAACTCTATGATTCTATGGGCAGACACAGATGCATTGCTGATATTCCTATTGACCACCCCTCCCGTTCCAAAGAGCATGCTGTCTTTCAGTACCAGCTTGTGGAGTACACTCGCCCTGATGGCACAGGTAAAAAGGTAAAACCCTACATCATTGATCTTTGCTCAGGCAATGGCACATTTCTGAACTACCAGCGCATTGAACCTCAGCACTACTATGAACTGAAAGAGAAGGATGTCCTAAAATTTGGGTTCAACAGCAGGGAGTATGTCCTCCTACATGAATCATTGGACATGTCAGAGGTGGACCAGAAGATGGAGGAGGAGGTTTTCATTCCAGGAAAGTGTTCTTAGGTTTATATTGCAGGACTCCTGAAATTCAGCACATTCACAAGCAGTGGGTATATCTGTGTCTCACTCCAGTGCTGGGATCCTGACCTTGAAGGGCAAAGAAACTAGATAAATCCCATTCCCTCTCCACAGCCTGCCCAAAGTGATCTACTGAACTCAGAAGCCAGTAAAAGATTTTACGGTGCTCTTTCCCACATTTGTTTCTCTTCTTTTCGGCTCCCAAAGGCTGCAGAGTCTTGCATGTGAGATAATCTGTAGATCAATGAGGGCAGATGTAAAACTCTTGCTAAGCCATGTTTTCCCAGCTGGGGGTAAATTCGCTTGCCTGTATGTAAAACTGCCTAATTAGAAATGTCAAGGCTCTGTAAAAATAGCCAAAAATTGAAGATGAGCTCAGGACAAAAAAATAAAATAAAACGTTAACTCTTTTAACTCTTCCCAAACTCAGACTTGTTTATTCAAGAACGCTCAGAAACTTTGATTTGATTTTCAACAACAGTGACGGCTTCAAATGGAGGAACATAATTTTTTAAATTAAAAAAACAACACAAGAGCAATATGAATGAAGGACTACAGTATAAACTGACAAGGGTTCTTTTCCTCGCAGTCACCCTGCCGACTTCTCCAGAGCTTTGTTTGGATTATGCATGCCTTTCTCAACCATCAGAGGTTGCCTCGCTCTCCCCGTGCGATTCCATGCATTTTGCCCGTGTTTTCTGGGGGGGTTTACCGTGGGAAATCAGCCCTGCATAAATGGCCACTGATAGCATAATGGGTTGGATCTCATGCATTTGTAAAACACACACACACAAAGAATCTTGATACATTAGTTAATCTGATCACACCAGTCTCATATCTGGAAGTTCTACCCTCTCCCACAAAGTTCTCACTAAAACCAGAAAATCTAAGGCAAAGTGAAGGGGAAGAGAGAGAAAAATAAAGAAATAATAAAGTCTTTGACTCTTTTTGGTGGGGAAGTTTCCTGAACTTGGTTAGACGTCCTGGATTGCACAGCTTTTTTTCCTTGGACATTGGGAGTGGTTGGATTGCCTGCCATTGAGCCTTTGAAATTAACCCTTTTGGGGATGTTTGTTTAGCTCAAAAGAACGTAAGTCTTCTGCATCCAGGACTTGGTTCACCTCCAATAGCACAATTAATATCTACACTGGCCCTTCACAGGGCCTGTCCATTATTTACAGAGAAATGGAGAACCATCCATCTTAAGGCTTTTCAAATTATGATTTCCCAAAGTGAATTGTGTTTTTAAAACCATCAATCTTGGCATCAGAAACTACAAAGAATGAGTGGTGTGTTTGTTCTCATAGACCTGTTTGTTTGGACTGTAGGGGAGAGCAAAGGAACATACCTCAGTAGTTCTACTCAGAAGTAAATCCCATGTGATTCAATGGGGCTTACCCCAAGGAAAGCGCCCTTAGGATTGCAGCCTAAATGAAGAAGAAGAGTTGGTTTTTATATGCTGACTTTCTCTACCACTTAAGGAAGAATCAAACTGACTTACAATGACCTTCCCTTCCTCTCCCCACAACAGACACCCTGTGAGGGAGGTGGTACTGAGGGAGTTCTAAGAGAATTGTGACTAGCTCAAGGTCACCCAGCTGGCTTCATGTGTAGGAGTGGGGAAACCAACCCGACTCACCAGATTAGAGTCCAACACTCATGTGGAGGAGTGGGGAATCAAACCTGGTTCTCCAGGTTAGAGTCCACCGCTCCTAACCACTGCTCTTAACCACTACACCATGCTGGCTCTCCAAATGGCATAACACTGGATAGTCCTGCACTAGGAAACAGGTAACATGGATCCCACTCTACAGGTAGCCACTAAGCTTTCTGCATAATGTTGACTCTTTCACTTTCTCTCTGTTTAATGTACCTCACAGGATGTTGTGTGATCTTTCACTCAACAGTAGGGAAATGCCTTTGAGTTCCGATATTCTAAGAACAGGAGGCAAACAATATATATGAGGAGTCCCCACTGTGCCATCTGTGGGTACCATGGTACCCATGACACCTTTCCTGGCACCTGCCAAGTCTTTTTAGAAAGTAGAAGGGGCCATGTTGAGCTTTTGCATGGCCACTGATTGGCCACTGGAGCTATGACTGGCCGTGGAGATTTTTTTAAATGTTTGGTTGGCAGCAGCTGCCACCACAGCACAAGGATCTTCACTGTGTGGTCGAAGGTAAACTGTGTGTAGGCAAGAAAATATTTTAAAGCAATATGCTCATTTTAAAAGGCATCCTGTTAAACAGGACTTTTGCCTGAAATGTTGAGGAGTTACTTTTAGAATTATACATAGCCTCGCTCACTGACATGTTCATGGAGGAGAGGGCTATCCATGGTTACTAGTCAAAATGAATACTATTCATGATGCATACCTATTCTCTCTAGTGTCAGAGGAGCAGGCCTATTATCTTAGGTGTGGTGGAACACAGGCAGGATGGTGCTGCTGCAGTCGTCTTGTTTGGGGGCTTCCTAGAGGCACCTGGTTGGCCACTGTGTGAACAGACTGCTGGACTCGATGGGCCTTCCTCTGATCCAGCATGTTCTTATGTTCTAAGCCAAAAGAGCACATAACAGTGCTAACTGGCTGACCCTTGTAATTTACCGCAAAATCCCCTCTCCCCCTCCCCACAGCAGTTTTCAAGTGTAAAAAAAACCTCACTACTTTTTGTTTTAAAAATGCAAAAACATTGACTCAGATTAAACTTTGCAATACCCTTCAAATTAAAAGGGAAACAGCAACCTCCTTAAATCATTTGGAAGGTCAGAGAAGGAGGAATTGGCTATGGAAGTAAGTGAATGCATCATTGAAAGAGCAACACTAAGAAGAAGAAATGCTCATTGTGCAGCACAGATCTCCCCAGCCCCCACCCATACTGACTGCTGTTTGTACATCCAAGGTGCCCCTTAGATTAATTAGATGGAGAGGGCTGTAGCTCAGTGGGAAAGCATCTGCTTGGCATGCAGAAGATCCCAGGTTCAATCCCCTGCATCTCCAGTTGAAAGGGTCAGGTAATAGGTGATGTGTAAGACCCCTACCTGAGACCCTGGAGAGCCGCTGTCAGTCTGAGTAGACAATACTAACCTTGATGCCTCAAGGGTCTGATTCAGTATAAGGCAACTTCATGTGGTCATGTGAACTCCCAATTTCATGAGTGACACTTTATGCATCTTGCAACCTCCAACTGCATGGGATCTAGCAATGAATGGCTGTCCTTCATTCTGTTCCTCTGCTGTTCCTCTGCTGGCATTCCATTTTGTTGCATTATTCCTCCCCTCTTTAATTCTGGTTTAATCAGGAGACTTTCTAAAAATCATTCTGGAACTACAGCAGGTATAATTCACCACAGCTTTCCAATTCCTGCAGTACATTTGTAGTCTCCCCCCTTTGTTAACTATGAACATCTGTGAATTAATAAAACACTGTAAAAATTACTGCACTAAAATTGTTCGGGGGCATTGTTTTACTGATGAACACATGCACTGCAGTGCAATGGTAAAACACCATACAGAAAGAATCTAGATCCAGCCATACATACAATGGCAATAATGCCTTTTTCAGTATGCCTGTGTACATTGGTAACACAGAGAGGGGAAGATGCCCGTGAAGGAGCACTTTGGCAAAATTTGGAAATCGATAATGACGCAACAGATAATTTGCATTCAGTGGGTTAGTACGCAGGAGAGAGCTCGGCGAGTCTGCTTTGTGGCCACTCCTGGTGTAATCCTCTCTAAGCCCATTCCACAATATGCATTTAATTCAATGGTATATCAGTATAGAAGAGCATTTATGTCAGCTAGGCTCGATGCATTTCTGTCTATGGTTACAGAAGGACACTTTGCAGGCGTTCCATATTCAGACAGAAGCTGCATATGTGGGGATGGCCATATAGAGGCTCTGGAACATGTTTCGCTGTACTGCTGTCATTGGGATGATTTGAGGCAGAAATATTTAGGGCAACTTTTACTTTATACATTTTATCTCTTCCTACTAAGCTGAATTCAAAGGTTGCTATTTGGCACAGATAAAAGAATATTTTAAATTGTATTTTAAATTGTATTTTTAAATGTTTGTGCTTTTATTATATTTTTGATCAAGTAAGCCGCTCTGAGCCCGACCTTTGGGTTGGGGGGAATGGGGTAAAAATGCAATAAAATAAATAAATAAAAAATAATTACATTATTAGTGGCTAATTTTTGAGGGCAGTAATTAAATGTAAAAAGGGTTAATTTGAGGGATTGTGTTAGTGTGATGCTGCTTGTGGCCTTTTGACTGCTCAAGCCATATCATTTAAGTAAGAAGACTGCATTCACTGGTTCCATTTCAGAAAGAAATCTGGAACTCCCAACTGCTAGGTGATAAACGCAGGAGAAGAGGATTTGAAGAGCATCTTTTCCTGGGATCAGCTTATACCGAAAAGCACCTGACATATAAACTACACCTCAAGGGCATCTAAGCAGTTCATGGAAAGCTAGGCGAAAGGAGCATTCGATTACATACAAATTCTCCATCTGCTCTTCTCGTGGTCGCAAGTGCATTCTTCTAGCTTCCTCCCCATGTGTTTTTCTACAGGTGAGATTTCATGGTTTGGTGGCACCATCTATATTAGTTGAAGATTGTTCAGCTCCCTGGCTTGTGTATGAAATTGAGTTCGCGCTTTGATGTGCTTTCGATGAAATGGGCCCTCTTTGCAAGAGAAACGAAGAAGGAATACTCTGCTGCGGAAGCATCATCGGACTCCCTTCCCTTCAAAAGGTAAAAGGCAGCTCCTGTCCATGCTTGAGCGAATTCTACAAATGGCTATTTCCAGACAAAGTCAGTGGCAAGCCATAAATAATGATTTATTTCACTGCCTGAGCTGGTGGTGACCTGGAGGCAGGCAATATATGTCTGCTGTCTTACATTCCCCTTTGTTCAGGCATAAAGTAAAGTGGAGTCTGCTTCTTTTGGGAACATGCAGAATTTGCACTCACAGAATTTTAACTCCTGTGAAAACAAAAGCCCTGTACCTGAATATATTATTTCCCACAGCAGTGACTCATCTCTTTCAGGGATATCACGTTCTTTCCAGCAATCTTGTTGACAATCTTTGGTCATGGGGAAAATATCATTTCCCCTCCAGATAGTAAATTAGCCATGATAGGGAGTGACAAATGGAATGTAGTTGCAAAGATGACATCAGCTCCTATTGGATAGTGTCAGTGATGTCCCAACTCTAGTGCTCATTTTATCCACCCAAGCCCTTTAGAATTCTCTGAGCCCTTTGCACGGAAAGGTAGGCATTCCATAGTCTCAGGTCAAGCCAGGACCCAAGCAGGCAAGGATGGGGATGAGCATACCTTACCGGGACATGGGGATCCTGGAAAGCCCAGCTCCACCTGCAAACACATTACCATGATGATGCTATTGATACCCTTTCAGAAATAAAGCAGAACTTTCCTTTCACAGCTCATGGCATTGGGCTTGATCCAGCCAACTTTTCTTCTGGCAGGGGTTCCCTTTGTCCACCGTAAAGGAAGGTGGGCAGGGGGAGTTCACTGAGATCCATGCTGCCAAAGCTGGCAGCATGGTTCTAAGTGAAGGTTCCCCCGCCTGCCTAAAGCAAGGAGAGCTTTCTCCTTGCAAGGGAGGCAAATAGCCGAACCCGGAAACGCCGGATATATTTTCGCCTTATCCAAGAATCACCCATTTTGGCTAGGCTATTTTCCCTCTTTTCTTGCATCCAGTAAAACCCGAAGCTGGAAAAGCCAAAATGGCAATTTTTTGGCTTAAGTTCGGGTTTACCGATATACACAGCTTTAGTCTCTATCCTTTAGAGAAGAGCACCCCTTGCTTAATTGTATAATCTGAGTAGAGTTGCCAACCTCCAGGTACTAGCTGGAGGTCTCCTGCTTATTACAACGGATCTCCAGCCAATAAGAATCAGTTCATCTGGAGAAAATGGCCAGGTGAAATACACTTTTTTCCTCTAAATGCAAGTAAGGAGGAACAGCAGTAGCTCAGTGGCAGAGGATCTGCTTGGCATGCAGAAGGCCCCATGTTCAATCCCCAGCATCTCCAGTGAAAAGAACAGGGCAGGAGGTGATGTGGAAGACCTCACTCTGAGATGCTGGAGAGGCACTGCCAGTCTGAATACACAATACTGACCATGATGGACCAATAGTCTGATTCAGTTTAAGGCAGATTTGCGTGTTCATGTGATGTTTGCTGGAGAGTAAGCAAAACCATCCTTTCCCTCGTATCAGTGACAGCTAAGGTTGCCAACCTCCAGGCACTAGCTGGAGATCTCCTACTATTGCAACTGATCTCCAGTCAATAGAGATCAGTTCACTTCAAGAAAATGGCCGCTTGAAATCAAGCTATTGTATTAAAGAAAACTTAATTATATAGTGGATGATATAAAGTTAAGAGGAAGTCACAACGGGGGGTGCGTAGGCACATAGCACAAAGGGGGGTAGGGGACTTTTTATTATTATTATTTTTTCTAATCTTAATTGTATAATCTCTTTTCTGTAAGTTTTTGTTATTGTTTAAAAAGGTTTTTTTTGTTTAATAAAAATCACAATAAATTTTTTTTAAAAAGAAAAGAAAAAGAAAATGGCTGCTTTGGCAATTGGACTCTATGGCATTGAAGTCCCTCCCCCAAAACTCTTCCCTCTCAGGCTCCACCCCAAAAACCTCCCACCGGTGGTGAAGAGGGACCTGACAACCCTACTGACAGCAGTGTATGTATCCATCTAGTGTTTCAATACTACGTTGCTAATTGGTTTAAAATAGGAGTGTGATGATGTGTAATGTAACTAGTGATAATAAAATCAATGTCGTTTCGTTGACGAAGGCAAATGTAAATAGCAAATGATTGTTAGTCTAAAGCATTAACCTGGTCATAAAGATAGTTTTCAATAGTTCCTCAACTATTATGGAGAAAGTTGTTCTCCAAATCTAATGGAAACCAATATCATAAACTCATTTCCATTCTGTTTAATTCTGCTCACTCAGAGTGGTCATTTATATCAAAAGCTAGTAATGGAATATGGAAGAGATTAAATTGAAATTGAAAAGGGATCAAATAATGTAGCAAAGGTGGCTGCAGATATAGCAAGATTTACATGTGAGAAAAGATTGCAGAAGCTCTGTTGATTTAGCTTATAAAGCAGTAGATAAATATGTCTTATCAGAGGTATTTAACATGACAAAGGTTGGTTGTAAAACCAATTTATCTGGAAAAATAGGAATGCAAATGCAGTTAACTTTAAAAACAAGACGTTGTATATTGTGGAATTTCTTACTTCCTAGGCTGCATCAAACAATCCCAGCTCACACCATCTTATCTTCTGCTGAGCATATGAAACTGCCTTATACCAGACCAATAACAAAGGGAGAAAAAACGTAACTCTAAAAACAACAGAATTAAGTACCCAAAGGTCAAGAAAAAATAAATAGCCAAGGCCAAAAGTTATACAATCTAAAGGTTATGTCAATACAAAATATGTATATATTTATTACAGGCTAAAATCAATAACGTATATAAGGCCCTGCAATAGCCTACCAAACAAAATTAGACTTTGACCAAACGCGTTTTGGGCAAATGGCCTTCTTTAGTGGTTGAAACAATCACAATTCCAGACTAAAAATGTACATAACTTTCTAAAAATCTTTATGACCTTAGGTACACTGTGTTTGCAGGATAACAATTAATATATACATAACTGCAAGATTTAATCTGTTTTAGGCTTCCATACAAATGGGAAACTAACCCCCGTGTGTGTTTCCATTGTAAATGAGATGTTATATCTCAGCCATAAATAAAATTGTCAATGTCTCATAGTCTTAAAGTAGTCCCAAAGTCTGGAGTTATACCAGGTCAGACTGTTGTTCCATCTGTGGCTGTGGAAAGTACCATCAAATAGTATCTGACTTATGGCTACCCCATAGTGTTTTCAAGGCAAGAAATGAAAAGAGGTGGTTTCCTATTGCCTGCCTCTGCATAGCAACCCTGGACTTCCTCAGTGGTCTCCCATCCAAGTATTAACCAGGGCTGACCCTGCTTAGCTTCTGAGGTCTGATGAGATCAGGCTAACCTGGACCATCCAGGTCAAGGCATTGGTCTATCTAGATAGCAGCAACACTGCCACTTGAAATCCTTTAACTGGACAGGGCAGGACAGTCCTTCCAAATGAAGACACAACTCCACACTATTTGTGTTAAACAACACTTATTATTAAATTTAATTAAATGGCCAATCTTTGTCATCAAACTATGAGCATTCAGGACGAGTTGAACTAAGGCAGCCTACTATCTACCGCTTTGTGCAACTTCAGCCTGATGCCAACTTGGCCAGCATTACAACTGGCTTTCTTTATCCTAGCCAGCTCATTCATTCCACTGAGTGGTCCAATCTTCATCCATCTCCCCCAACCAGGGAGGAGCAAACTGGAGCAAAAATGGCCATTGGAAATGGCCCACCTTCTTGGCTCAGCCCAAGTGCCATCCCTAATGTAGGGTTGCCAACCACCAGGCAGAGCTAGAGATCTCCCAGAATTACAGCAGATCTCCAGGTGACAGAGATCAGTTCCCCTGGAGAAAATGGCTGCTTTAGAGGGTGTTCATAGCATTATTCCCTGGTGAGTGTCCTCTCCTCCCCAAACCACAGCCTCCCCAGGCTCCACCCTCAAATATCCAGGAATTTTCCACTATGGAGTTGGCAACCCTATCCCAACAAGGAGGGAGTTGCAAAAGCCAGCTCAACTCGGAGGCTGCTCACTTACCCCACACTGGCACTGGACAACCAGCTTGCTCTCGACCACAGCTGCTCACTTACCCTGCATGAGGCCTGTGCAACTGGCTTGCCCGCAGTTCCAGCTGCTTGCCTACCCCACATGGGGCTGGGGACGTCAGCTCCCTCGTGGTGACTGCTGCTTGTTCACCCTGCCCAGAAGGGTTACCAGCCTCCAGGTGCTAGCTAGAGATCTGCTATTACAACTAATCTCCAGCCAATAGAGATCAGTTCACCTGGAGAAAATAGCCTCTTTGGCAATTGGACTCTATGGGATTGAAGTCCCTCCCCTCCCCAAACTCTGCCCTCCTCAGGCTCTGCCCTCCACTGGTGGTGAAGAAGGACCTACTGTCCAAGGCCTGTGCAGCTGACTAGGGCTGTTGGGGGGAAAATCGGTAAAATTTGGGTTTGGGTTTATTGGCCATTTTTGTGGGGGGAAACACGAATTCTGCATTTCCTATACTGGTAAAGGTAGGAATTTGGCTTTAAATTTGGGTTTCCCGAAAAATTCAGCCATTTAAACCCTATGGGGGCTTTTTGAGGCTCTTGGGAGGCATTTTTGCTGGTAGAGGTCCCAAAGTTTCAGGGTAGCTAGAAGGGACTCTCCTTGCAAGAACCTCCAAGTCTGGTAAATATTGGGTCAGGGGGTCCGGAGTTATGGGGTCTGGAAGGGGTTGCCCCCATCCTCCTCCATTGAAAAGCATTGGCTAAGTGGTTGTAGTCAGATACTTTAGTGTGATCTTCACAATGTATCTCAATGGAGAAGCCAAGCTTTAAATAGTAGGAAAGTTCACCCCATGCCTCCATAGAGATACAATGTACCTGGAGGTTGGCAACCCTAGGCAAACTTCACTAGAGTTTTGTAAACAGCCTTTGAGGCTTTTGCATGGCTCTGTGCGGACTGTGATTCATGTCAAGGGCTGGAACAAATTCAGAGAAATGTTTGAGATTTTCACTTGACTGAGTCAAAAGTTCTCATGAAACACGCCCATGAAATCAAGTCATCTCACAAAAAGCTCTCCACTCAGCTTCAAATGTTTCTCTGCCCTAAACTGAGAGCACATCTGTCTTGTTAGAGCCAAACACACACTTTCCTATACAAAAGTCCCTCATATCATCTACTGAGGAATTTCTTTCTTGCTGGGATTACAACCCAGCAGATGCTTTCCCTTTTTCAGGACAATTAGGTTTCAAGTGGATTGTTCCTCAAGCAGAAAGAAATCAGCATGCACCATGAATGGAGACAGTTGCAGAGTGTTGGGAACCATCTGCTAATCTGACCAATGGTCTCAGAAGGTACATAGGCCGTATCTCGTAAGAACCTCTATTAAATATGAACTTTGCACTCCTGGGCCTCAGAGCTGGCAAGAAGCCTTCTGTAACAGAAATTAGAAATGCTGTGTGTCGTCATATGTGCCAAGATCAAGTTAATTCATGCCACTGTATTCCCTCTTACTATGTATGGGTGTGAAAGCTGGACAATGAAAAAAGGTGATAGGAAGAAAGTAGATTCCTTTGAAATGTGGTGTTGGAGGAGAGTGTTATGTATACCCTGGACTGCCCCCCACCACCAAAAAATCAGTGGTTTATAGATTAAATCAAACCTGAGCTGACCCTAGAAGCTAAAATGACTTAACTGAGGCTATCATACTTTATGAGAAGACAAGAGTCACTGGAAAAGACAATAATGCTAGGAAAAGTTGAGGGCAGCAGAAAAAGAGGAAGACCCAACAAGAGATGGATTGACTATATAAAGGAAGCCACAGCCCTCAGTTTGCAAGACCTGAGCAAGGCTGTTAAAGATACGAAAAGGATGTTTTGGAGGACATTGATTCATAGGGTCGACATGAGTCGGAAGCAACTTGACAGCACTTAACACGCATGTGCCATCATGTAATTGCAATTAGCTGTTTAGCAAGCAGGCATGCAGACTGCTATGGAATGCTGTAGAAGTCGTATTGTTTTTAGAATTTAGCTCTTTGAACCAGTGGTTGAAAAAGAATCCCAAAAAATCTCTGTCCATGAAGCAAATGGAAATGGAAGAGCCACCACAATTGGAAGACCTGCCATTTCTCCTGTTAATATGATGGCACTCATATCACAGACAAACTACAAACTATACAAACTATGAACCAATGCAATCTGGGATAATCCAGTTGTTATGGGGGTGTCTGCAATCAGGGAAGTAGAATCATGGCCCATGACTGCTTTGTGAATATGTATTACTCATAAGAGCAACCAGTCTATCACTTGATTGACCTTGGACCTAAAATATTATTAAATTATAATAATAGGGAACAATAGGGTTGCCATCTCAGGGTTGGGAAATACCTGGAGATTTTTGGGGCGGAGCCTGAAGAGGGTGAGGTTAGGGGAGGAGAGGGACTTCAATGCCATAGAGTCCAATTGCCAAAGTGGTCATTTTCTCCAGGGGAATTGATCTCTATCGGCTGGAGATCAGTTGTAATAGCAGGAGATCTCCAGCTAGTAACTGGAGGTTGGCAACCCTATGGAACAATCTTCTTGGACTTCAGAATGATAACCTTCTTGGCACATTCTGGACTCTCTGATATTCCCAGTTGTAATGCTCTGCTATCACCTCATTTCTTTTTGTGACATCTTTTTCTGCTTTGTTATGTATTGTGGTCATTACGATTACGATTATTTTTTAAATTATTTTTGTTATTTTATTATAGTATTATTATTACAAAATTTACAGGCCGCCTTCCTGCCCTCACAAAAGCCACCAAGGCTGCTAACAAATGAAAACAAATGTAATAAAATCACATTTTAAAACTACCAAAACCAACTAAAATATATCATTAAAACAAAACCAGAGCTAAACTACATGTGTTTGTGTAAAGTGCTCTCAAGTCACAGCAGACTTATGGTGACTGCTGCAAGGGGCTTTCAAGGCAAGTGAGAAGCAGAGATGGTTTGCCATTGCCTTCCTTTGCAGAGCCTTCCTTGGTGGTCACCCTTCCAAGTACCGACCCTGCTTAGCTTCCGAGAGCTGATGAGATCGGGCTATACCAGTGGTTGGCAAACCGCTGCTCGCGAGCCACATGCGGCTCTTTGGCCCCTAGAGGGCGGCTCTGTAATTAGATCCTCAGACCGTGAACGGCTGGAAAGACCCTTCGCTAACATAGGCTGCATTTTACCGAAGGAGACGACCGTCCCTCTAAGTGCGCTCGCGATTTAGCAAACTGCTCCTTTCCTCTTACAGCCCCGCCTGGTTCTTTGTAGTTCATTAGAAAAGCAGAGGAGCAAAGTTCTCTTTCATTCTCAAAAGAGACGGATTACCTCGGCAGTAAAAAAAAAAAAAAAAGGCTGGTTCTATGATTGGAAAGTGAAAGGGGGTCTGGAATCCTCGCTCCAGGTTTGTGCTCCCCTCCGGTGTTGCAACCAGTTGGTTTGGCCCGGCAGGCCCTCCTCCCACTGGCTGGTGAGGTGGGATGGGACGCCTGGAGTTCACGCAAGGGGCGGGGGAAGTCTGATGGAAGAGGAAGGAGCTGGCCTGGGTGCAGCGCTGTGATTCCGTGGTCGGCACAGAAGCCAAGGAGGGGCGGTCAGGTAACCCTGCCGGAGGACCCTCCAGACTAGACTTCGGAGGGCTTCGTGGGCGCTTCGGAGGGAGGGTTGCACAGGGGCTGCTGCCCACATGCTCAGATGTCATCCGAGCCCGCTAGAAATCCCCCCTGGTCAATACTTGCAGTCAAGGAGAGGGACCCAAACTCCGGCAAACGCCATAGTGTGCAACTCCCAATATACTGAGTGTGCCTGAATTTTTATCAGGTCGCTAAGTAGTATACTCCCTCTCTCATAATACTAGAATGAGGGGTCATCTGCTGAAGCTGGAGGGTGAGAGATTCAAAACAGATAAAAAGGAAGTATTTTTTTCACACAACGCATAGATGATGAGAACCTGGAATCGTGCCTAAAATTAAAAACAACAATATACAAACCTGATTTACCCAAACTTTCCAAGGAGATGCAAGGCCATTGTTCACATTAAGTGTTTGTCAGTCATTGCATGATTTAATTTTATGGATACCTTACTTACAATTTAATTTTTATCAATAAATAAGATCATTATTAAGTATGATATCAAGTTTTATTCAGTGTACCTATAGTTTAATTAAGACTTAAAACTTTAATTAAAGTTTATTAAGTTAATAAACAGTGTACCTACCTATATAGTTTAAGTTTAAGAAATTTGGCTCTCAAAAGAAATCTAAATCGTTGTACTGTTGATATTTGGCTCTGGTGACTGAGTTTGCAGACTACTGGGCTATACCATGCCGCCTTCCCTCAGTAATCAACATACAAAGACATAAAAACCACAATTGAAACACTGGACAGGAAGGAGGAATCACAGAGGGGATGCCAAACGAAACCAAAAAGTCTTCACCCACTGGTGGAAGATGGCAACAGAAGGGGGACAGATGAATCCTCCTGAGGAGAGAGTTCCACAGTTTTGGTGCCATGACTGAGAAGGTTGAAGGCAGGGGCACCCAAAGATGATTGTAGTGGTCAGGCAGGTTCATAAGGGAGCTGGTAGCCCTTTAGGTAGCCCTGCCTATGCAGAGATGGCTCCAGGTACTGAGTAACGTCAGTTGGTTCCTTCCTTCGATGTATCATCATTTCCTCATTGATATTGGTCTTGCCTACCTATTTGCCTCTCCCTTTGCCCTTGATCTACACTGCCACCTAGAGGGAGAGGACAGTGGGAGCAGCTGCTCATATCTTTGTTCCTGTTAGTACTCACTAGCTCAAAGAGAGTGAGCAATCAGTCAGTGGTATTTAGGAGGAAGAGCAGGGCTAGGAGGCTCCTGGGATCATGAGTGGGCTCTCTCCCGGGACATTGGCCTTATAGAATCATAGAATTATAGAGTTGAAAGGGACCACCAGGGTCATCTAGTCCAACCCCCTGCACAATGAAGGACATTCACAACTACCTCCCCTCCCCACACCCCCAGTGACCAGAAGATGGCCAAGATGCCTTCCCTCTCATCATCTGCCTAAGGTCACAGAATCAGCATTGCTGACAAATGGCCATCTAACCTCTTCTTAAAACCTCCAGGGAAGGAGAGCTTACCACCTCCCGAGGAAGCCTGTTCCACTGAGGAACTGCTCTAACTGTAACAAAATTCTTCCTAATCAAGACGGAAACTGTTTTGATTTAATTTCAACCCGTTGGTTCTGATCCGACCTCCTGGGGCAACAGAAAACAACTCGGCACCATCCTCTCTATGACAGCCTTTCAAGTACTTGAAGATGGTTATCATATCCCCTCTCAGTCTTCTCCTCTTCAGGCTAAACATACGAAGGAACCAAGGACGTCACCCCCTGATGCCTGGCGGTGGGGAGGGTTGCCAACCTCCAGGTACTAGCAGGAGATCTCCTGCAATTACAACTGATCTCCAGCTGATCGACATCAGTTCACCTGGAGAAAATGGCCGCTTTGGCAATTGGACTCTATGGCGTTGAAGCCCCTCACCTCCCAAACCCTGCCCTCCTCAAGCTCTGCCCCAAAAACCTCCCACCAGTGGTGAAGAGAGACCTGGCAACCCTAGTCATGGGTGATTTCCTGGATTCACAACAGTTTTTTGGGGTGGGGGATAGAGGTGGATTTAACAGTCAGAAGAGAATTCTGGCTCCTTCACCTGCTGCTGCTGTTTCTCCTTCCTGCCACTGTAGGAAGTTCTCTCCTGCTATCACCCAGCAAGTACAGAGCAGAAGACATCAGTGGTTGTTGTCAATGCCCCTTCTGATCCTAGTGGCAAGCAGAAGGCAGCATCTATTTCATGCTTGTGTTGGTGTACATGCACAAGGCTGAACAAAAAGATCCTTTCTAGCAACAATTCTGGGATACCTGGACACCCGGTCCAGCCACACGAATGGTGTCATTCGACTTGAAGCTTCCTATGTTCCTGGTTTGACACCCACAAGACGTGCAAGAAACAGCACATGAATCAGAAACCAGACCATTGGCCAAAGAGCTGCACACAAACATGCTTTTAATAGGGGAGTTCTGACCTTCCTGGCAATAAATTGAAACCTCGGGCGTTGCATTGGTAGTCAGAGGCAATCAGACTGGGCGCTGCAACATAGCTGTGTATGTGGGGGAACCGATGCACATTAATTGCATACCTAGGGAAAGACAAATATTTCTTTCCGTCCAAGGCACAGTCTCGCAGTTCAATTTTGGGAAATCCCCATAGACTTCAGTGCTTTAGTGGAAATAAAAGAAAGCAAACTTGCTAAATAACTTTTGTTTGTTCATTTCATTGCGAAATGAAAATCAGAGTGGAAACAAATAAGTCACTCCAAACCAATATTTCTCCGCGCGGACCAAAGGGGGGGGGGAAACAATCCCTTCCACTCTTTCATCTTGAAGCAAAATCTTTTTTCTGTGTTCCATAAGATGTCTGTTGAAATTAGCTGTGACCTACAGAGGAGCCTCATTATAGGAGGCGCGAGAAAATGCTGCAGAGGCAGAAAAGGAAGCTCTCAAACGCGTTTGAAGAAAGTGCCTGAACTTAAGAGAAAATTGCAGTTTGGGGAGATCATTCACATTTCTCTCTGCCTGCAGTTCCCACCGATTTTAATTAGATATCTATCATTCTCATTATCACTGGTGTAATTACAGAGAGTTATGAAGGGTTGGACAGAGCTCTTTGTTGTTTGATGTCTAACTTGGGAGGGGGGAAAATGAAAATCTTTTCTTTTTACCAAGGTAGTATTTCCTGCTGGCCCTTTCTCTTTCTCTCTCTCTCTCTCTCTCTTTTGAGCATACATTTTATTATCAAAGTTGCTTTGGATCAGAATAGAAAAAAGTCATGCAGACCAATGAAGAGGCAGGACAAGAACAGCTTAGAGCATACATTTTATATATCAAAGTTGCTTTGGATCAGTACATCTTGGCTAGTTTCTTCCAAATTGGAGGTATCTGGTGCTTCAGCCATTTGGTTGCTCATGGATTCAGTTGTCTGGTGCTGCATGTCTGTTCCTCACGAGATCCACTGGGCTTATATCCCAGCCATAAAATAGCAAATGTCTCATAAATCTGAGCAGAAAGGCCAGCAGAAAGAGAATCACCACCCAGAAACATTTAATTTGCCACTCAGGTGAGCCCACCGGCCTTCTTTCCATGTTGATCTAGAACCCTGCTGGACCTTTCTCAAACACTGCTTGTTTTAGTGCATTGAAGATGATTAGGATTGGATGCAACCCAGCGAAAGTTAAGCAGTTTTCAGGAGAAGCCCCTTGAAAACATGGCCTGGCATCCTACCTCTCCTCCAAGTTCATGTTGGAACCTTTCTCCAACTTGAGGCATTTTCCTCTGGATGAAGAACTTCTTCTGCAATGAAGGAGGGTTCCACACTTGGTTCAGTTGAATGGTATGACACAACCTGTGATTCTGGAGACACTCCAGAAAGGAGTTGTAAATGCTATCTTGATTCTTCTGAGGTTACACTTCTTTTTCAGAATGTTGATTCTTCATGTGTTTCCATAGTTCATAAGGCTGTATCTATCTGCTCCTGGTGTCATTTTGCTCACCTAGCTCTGATCTTGGGGTGGGTTTTTGCTTTTTTGAGCAGCCCAAATGGCCCTACTTAGCCTAAGATCTTGAAAGCTAAGCAGCATTGGCCACAGTTGGTACTTGAATGGGAGACCACAAAGGAAGGCTGGAGTTGCCACTTGGAGGTAGGCAATGGCAAACCACCTCTGCTTATCTCTTGCCTGGAACGCCCCATGGATGGGGTTCCCATAAGACAGCTGTGGCTCAGCAGCGCATTCATCTTTTTTGTTTGTGCTTGTTATCGAGGAAGAATTTGAAAATCAATAGAGGTGAACAAATGTTCAAATTTCATTTCTTTTGATATTCTTTTAGTTTTTTATCAACAGTTTTGGGGGTCCACTTTTTGTTCTCAGCTTTGTGGATTCAATGGTATAGTGTGTTCAGATTGTACATTTTTATAAACCATTTATATAGTGCGATGGATCCAGCCAGCTTTTCCACTGGTGAAAAAAGGGAAGACAGGGTTGAGCACCCAAAAGGCTATGCCCAAAAGGCAATCAGGGGACCTATATCAAGAAAAGCTACACGTGGCAGAAGCTGTAGTGAAGAGCAGAATTAGGAGAGGCTGAGTGAAAAGCCAGGCTGGATCCAGCCAAGGTTTCATAAATACAATTGACATAATATATACATATAAGTTATCTATCATATACAGTTAGGGTTGCCAGGTCCCCCCTCTCCTCCAGCAGGAGGTTTTTGTGGTGGAGCTGAGGCAGGGAGTGCATGCGCACGGCCATGCAGACGCGATCACATACCTTCCGGTTGACACCCAGAAGTGTCGTATCTCAATAGGCCTTTTACCACTCAAACTGGGAGTTTGAGTGGTAAAAGGTCTCTTGCGATGTGACGCTTCCGAGTGTAAACTAGAAGTGATGTGATCACATTGTCATGGCCTCGCGCACATGTGATCCCCAATTTCGAGCAGGGTAATAGATTGGCGGGCAATTACCCGCCAATCAAAGTGACCTGGCAACCCTGTATACAGTACACACATTTAATTGGGGGAAAGTGCTCATTAAACATTTCATAGTTAATGGCTGACATTTGTAGGGTGTCTGTGTGGGGCCCTTTCTGATGGCTGTGAATGTTATAATGCCAAAGACAAACTGTCCTGGTCTGGATCAGTTCAGATGTGTACTTTCCCATTGTCTCATGGGAAATTACAGGAAATTTTTCACAGAAGCTAAGCAAGGTCAACCCTGGCACGTTTTTTGGATGGGAGACCTCCAAGGAATATCAGAGTCATGACACAGAGGCAGGCAATGGCAAACCACCTCTGAACGTCTCTTGCCTTGAAAACCTCACCAGGTGTCACCATAATCCAGCTGTAACTTGATGGCAAAAAAATGCCAATTTTGTTGTTGTTGAATAACCGAATTGGAGCCAAATTAGCATATAGATATTCTTGTCATCCTGCCTTCTGTGAATTCAGGTCTCGTTTTGTTACTTGTACTTTTTTACACAGTTCTCTATATTCCGTGACTACGGTTGCCAACCTCCAGGTACTAGCTGGAGATCTGCTATTAGAACTGATCTCCCGCCAATAGAGATCAGTTCATCTGGAGAAAATGGCCTCTTTGGCCATTGGACTCTATGGCATTTAAGTTCCTCCCCTCCCCAAACCCCGCCCTCCTCAGGCTCCGCCCCCAAAATCTCTAGATATTTCCCAGCCCGGAGCTGACAACTCTATCCGTGACCCCTCAAAGACTGGGTGTGTAGAGCATGTAATGTGTACTCCCCCCACTTCATCATTGAATGGAAGGAGCTTCGAGACCACTGCCCTTGGAAATGGACACTAAAATAAATGAAATCTAATTCAGATGTGATTTGGGCTTCTCATCTTGTCTGTTGTACCCTGTGCTGGGAATAATTGGGAAACTTCAGTGTGGGGTAGTGGTTGGAGTGTCAGACTAGGATCTGGGAGGGCAAGGTTCAAATCTCCACTCTGCTGTGGAAGCTCTCTGGGTGACCTCGGGCCAGTCACACACTCTTAGCCAAACCAACCTCACAGGATTGTTGTGAGGGGGAAAAATGGAAGAAAGGAGGAGGAAATGAGCCGCTTTGGTTCTCCATTGTGGAGAAAGGTGGGGTATAAATGAAATAAAATGGAGTTAAATTTGTAAAATAGAACAAATACTTGGAGACTGTGTTGTTTGTGACCACCAAGCACTGTGCAGAAAGGGGGGGTACATATTGAAAACTTTCCGCCACTCACGAACAGTCTATCAGTCAAAATTCTTTGCGGCCTCTAGGCAACCCAATCTGCATCTTAAACATTGCTCCTGTATTGCTTCCATTTTCAATGTATACACCTTTCATTTAAACATATTCTGGTTTACCTTCGGCAACCCTGCAGGGAGTGCAGAAATGCTTCTCCCAATTAATTTAGAAATCCAACATGAAATGAGAGTATCGCCACCGCTGAATGCTTAAACCACACTCGAAACCGAAGCTTCGCCGCAACATCCCCTATTCTTTACCGCCCCTCTCCTGCTGCATCGCCATTGACTAAACAGACAACAATATGCATAACCTTTCGCTTAACGTTTATCACACACAAAACCGTTCTTGTTGCTATGGTTGTTCCGCCAGCCTGTCAGCCTGGATCATATTCTGAGGATTTGCACTTGACAAAGAAGATGTTTTGTAGGGAAGCTGAAAAGATTGCGCGGCTTTCTGTTTATCTTCAGAATCTGTTCATGCTCCCCTCTGAAAACGTTGTTGTAGACATCAATCATCTCGGTGACAATATAAGACTTCCTAAAATGTATGTGTGAAGGCTTCATCAGCTGTGTAACGATAAATACGTTGATATGTCTGTTTCTTTGATTGCATCAGGCTCTTTGAACTTGAGTTTGCGCTCTTCACAAATCCCCTTATGTTTTCAAGGTCGGGGGGGGGGATACTGGCATTAAAAAAGCCAATGATTTTCAAGTGCATCTCAGCTGCATTTATAGCTGAAGACTGTGCTGTCTGAAATTTGCAGCATCTCCCTTATGAGACTATTATTTGTCGGTATCTTGTTAGTCTTCCTTTGCACATAACCTTGTGAACTGCTCAACTTCTGAGGAACTTTCTCCTTTAGCCCTTCGAGTTGCACAGTCACCTTCCCATTATTAGAATTGGAAATTTCAGTTAATGCTGCCTTCAAAAAGTAACCCCTGTATGCCAAGCTCTGGAAGCAGAGTCCCTGTGCGTTGAGTTGGTTAGGCAGTTCATCGGTGGGAAATGATGCGCTCAGGCAGGAAAACAACGTCTTTCCCACTGATACAATCGGTCACTTGAGACTGGAGAAAAGCTCCTGATACACACGGTTGAGGTGGGTAGGAGCAAATGGCCTCTGTTTCAGTTCTGTTTTACTCTCGTGTGCCCACCAGGCTGGTCCATGACCCACTCAACTATTGTGAGCATAGAGTCAGACATGAACTCACACACAAGAGGCAGGCTTGTACTGAATCAGACCATTGGTCAATCAAGGTCAGTATTGTCTACTCATACTGGCAGTGGCTCTCCAGGATCTCAGGCAGAGGTCTTTCACATCACTTACTACCTGGTCCTTTTCACTGGAGATGCTAGGGATTGAACCTGGGACCTTCTGCATGCCAAGCGGATGATCTTCCACTGAGCCACAGCCCTCCCCAAATTGCTCAGTGGGAGGTTGAGTTGTTTGTGAGCTGCCCAAGTCTGTTCGCTAGATTATTTGGTGCACATTCAGTCATACACAGTGTGCATTAATCCCACACTAGTCATCAATGCCTCACTTCACTCATTGCAATGATTTAAATGAAGCATAAACAGCAGGGTTGCCAGCTCCAGGTTGGGAAATACCGGGAGATTTGGAGGGTAGAGCCTGGCAGGGTTTGGAGAAGGGAGGGACTTCAATGCCATAGAGTCCAATGGCCAAAGCGGCCATTTTCTCCAGGGGAACCAATCTCTGTCACTTGGAGATCAGCTGTAATAGTGGGAGATCTCCAGCCCCCACTTGGAGGTTGGCAACCCTAATAAACAGTCAGTAATATAGAAATAAACACTGTAACTCCCCCTCCGTTGGTATCAGATCAACATTAATGGCTGCTGAACTCCGGCTGTATATGTGTTTTTGTAGAGGCCTCTGCCACCATTCAGTCATCTGACAGCATCAAATTAATTTCACCTACTGCACAGCTGCCAAACTAAAGCTGCTTGGCACTGTGTTCAAGTCAAGTAACCAACTGCAAAGGTGAAACAAGCAAGTCTGAGTAGTGTTGTAAAGAGAAATTCTCCTAATTCCTCTTTAATCAATCCCTCCCTGAAATCCAACAATCTGTTTCCTTCCCTCTTTTTCAGAGTTTGGATTCTGTGTCAAATCAATTCTGTTTTGATCAGAAGAGGATTTCAAAGAGGCCAAGGGAGTAAGGGAGATTCTGCAAACTGTCAGAATTTCACTCTGCAGATACACAGAGGCAGGCAGTGTCTGCCCAAACCTGCCCGTCCTCTTGCTAGAGCACCACCCTGTGGTGTAACAGAAAACTACCAAGAGAAATCAAAGAGAAATTCCTCTTTTGAAAGAGAACAAGAATAAAAATTAATGGCTATGTACAAAAAACTGAATTTCAGAAAACAAAATTCAACCCCCCATAGCAATGCTAAGTCTGAGGCTCAACCCCTGGGAAATCATGGCTGTTAAAAATGGTACATTCAGCATGCCCTCATTTGTTTCTGTTTTTGTCAACATTTTGTTTCTCCTCTTTTCACAGTGGGTTTTGTACATTCATTTTCATTGCTTGTTATACAATTTTTACCCATGCAGTTTGCACAGGTTTTTTTTTTAAATCAACACTGTATCTCATGTTTACTTTTATAATGTACTGTGCTGATTTGCTAATGCACAAATAATGTTGAAATATGCATATATTTTATGGGGGAAATTTAGTGCAAAGAAATAGAAAATGGCATAAAAATAGGGAACTAGAAATTCAGCTCGCAAAAGAGAGAAACAAAGTGTGTGTGTGTGTGTGGGTGAAACAGAAGGATGAAAAATCTGAAATAATTCCAACTTTCTGAGGTTATTGGATAATGGTGGTGTCGCCCAAAACAAGCTGGAGAGGATTATAGACTTTGCAAAATATGGCTAAGATGTGCAGAAGATATAGGAGTTGTTTGCTCTGTGACCAATTACCTAAGTTATCTGTCTGTGACAGAGAAATTATCTAAGTAGTGTGAAGAAAGAGGACAGTGTGCGTTTTTCTCCCCTTGCAATTCAAGGGCATCCAATGAAATTGATTAGTCATAGATTCAGGACAACAACAACAAAAAAGCTCTTCTTCACACAGCAACATTTACTTTTGGAATGGGTTGCCACAAGATGCGGAAATGGCTTTGATGATCTTGCCAGCCAGGAAGGAAGTCCACAAGGGACTGTTGGTTCGAAGCCTGGCCTTGTGTGGTCAAGGGATGGCTGACCCTGAAAAAAATATAGAGTTTTTCTGAAATGCTAGAGCAGGGGTGGGGAACCTTTTTTCTGCCAAGGGCCATTTGGATATTTATAACATCATTTGCGGGCCATACAAAATTATCAACTTAAAAATTAGCCGGCCAATACGTTTCTCAATGGCCTGGGTGGGAAAGGGTTAACACAATTTCTTGGGCGGTCCTAGCAGCTCCATAGTTAATGACTCTTCTGCAAGGGGGGAAAAGGTTCCTTTTCTCAACAAAACAAACTCACATCTGCCTTGAATAGAGGCTATTCCTGTCTGCAGGAGGGTATGGATCACCAGTCTTAGATCCTTCTGAGCTAGAGATCTGCCAGGGCCCACGAAGGGCCAGACCAAATGATTTCGCGGGCCTTAAACGGCCCCCGGGCCTGACGTTCCCCACCCCTGTGCTAGAGCATTCCCAGTGAGATGCTGCCACATCACTCCTGGGCACTCGGGGAGTGATATCAGTGCGTCACAGGCTCTAAACAGGCTGGGACCATTGTATCTGCGGGACCGTCCCTCCAGGTAGAAGAAAAAGAGTTGGTTTTTATATGCTGACTTTCTCTACCTTTAAAGGAGAATCAAACTGGCTTACAATCTCCTTCCCTTCCTCTCCCCACAACTAGGGTTGCCCACCTCCAGGTGATGGCTGGAGATCTCCCGTTATTACAACTGATCACCAGGTGGCAGGGATCAGTTCCCCTAGAGCAGTGGTTCCCAACCTTTTTTTGACCAGGGACCACTAGAACTTTTTTGTTCGGTGCAGGGACCTCAAGGTTCAAAATAAAAATTCCGAGTGCCAATGAGGCAATTTAACCTGAATACTGAGGTTTTAGTTTAGAAAAAACAACTCATATGTTAACATCTTTTGCCTTAAAAGAAAAACACAATAGCAGAGCTTTCAATGATACAAACAACTTTTTATTGAAAGGCAAATCCAAGGCAAAACCTCCCATTCACAGATGGCCAATAACCCCCCATGCACAGTTTTGAGAATCTGGATGGGGAAAACGTGCATCTGAGTGGCAAATCCAAGGCAAAACCTCCCCACAAACGGCTGGGAGATAGGAGGACGAGCGAGAGGGAGAAGACACGGCCCTATAAAGAGGGAATGGGGTGGAGGCCGAGGAGGATCGCCACGGGAAGACCTCCTCCTCCTTGCTGCCGCCGCCTGGGCTCCTTCCTACCTTCCCTCCCCGGGGGGCCTGCCATCTGCCCGTCCTCAGCGCCTCGGCCTCCTCCGCCAGCCAAAACCAGCGGGAAAATCCTGCCCGCTAATTGGATGCTGCCGCCGCCCGCCTTGGTGCTGCCGGCCCTTGAGCGCCGCGTGCAAAACCCGGCCGCGCTGTGAGGAGAGGGAAAGGGAGGAGGAGGAGGAGGAGGAGGGCACTTTACCTCACACACGGCCCCTGAGCCGCGGCCGCAGCTCAACTGAGAGAGAGGGAGAGCTGCGTGCCGGACCCCTGGTGGTAAACTTTGTTTCGCGGACCCCTGGTTTAGTTCTCGCGGACCCCTGGGGGTCCGCGGACCACCGGTTGGGAACCACTGGTCTAGAGGGATATACCCTCCGACTAAAAATACCCTCCAAACCCCACCCTTCTCAGGCTCTACCCCCATAATCTCCCAGTAATTCCCAACCCAGAGCTGGCAACCCTAATTAGAAATGATGTTTTAATGATGTGAGCCGCTCTGAGCCTGGCCTTGGCTGGGATAGAGTGGCATATAAATCCAAAAATAAATGAATAAATGTTGTTACTTCCCTAGTGAGCACCTGACTGATCTCCATGTAATGCTGCTCCCAGAGGATTGAGACCCTACAGAATGACAGGGGGGGTCTACAGTAGGAGCAGGGAATCAGTGGAAATTGCCAAAATAAGATCCAGCCTTGTAGAAGGATAAAAATCAACCTTCAAGTATGGAAAGCTATTAGCAGTTTTTCCTTGCTGGGGAGCCTTCAGACATGAATATTTTCCTCAGCTATAAGCAAATGTCACTTAACAAGGTTGTTCAGCCAAGAAAAAATATCTCATGAAACAAAAAAGAAAATGTAGAGAAGGGGGGGAAAATCAAAGGAGTAAAAGAACCCGTTATCTTCAATAAAACGGCAGTGATTCCCGCCTGGAGATAGTTTCTGGCAAACATGGTCCTTCTTTTGTGATATAATGCTGGGGAACTTGTACAATGACTGAAAATTATTTAAATGTGAATCAATTAAAAAAAGCAACCCCCACACACATGGATTGCAGCAATAATCTAAAAGCTCCTACAAGTAAAAAAAAAAAAACAAAAAAAAAACACCCTGTGAATTTTAAGTTATTCCTCTAAGACAGCACCAGCTTGATTATAGTAAATCGGTTTTTCGGCTAGGGTTGCCAGCTCCAGGTTGGGAAATTCCTGGAGATTTTGGGGGTGGAACCTAAGGAAGGTGGGGTTTGAGGAGGGGAGGGACTTCAGTAGGGTATAATGCCATAGAGTCCACCTTCCAAAGTGGTCATTTTGTCCAGGTGAAGTGATATCTGTCGCCTGGAGATCAGCTGTAATCCAAGGAAATCTCCTGCTACTACCTGGAAGCTGAGTCAATACAAAGTTAGCCTGTTGTCACGTAGGTGATTAACAATAAACAACAGAAAGGCAAAACCACAAATAGTATGCAAAAGGTGAACATTGTTATCAAAATATCAAAAAGTGTATCAACTTCAAAGTGCAGGAATTTATGACAATATACAGCTTATATGCAATATACAAAGGTGTCCAAGATAAATAGTCCTTTTAGGTCATAGCATGAGTCTTGTAAGGGTGCCTCCAGGGCAATCCACCAACTTGCTATGTAGCATGCGTTCTTGGACATATAGTGCTGATTTTGGGTTCCCTTGACCTGTAAGAAGAGTGTAGGCAAACAGGGATCCAGTAATCTTCCTGTTTCAATGGTTAATCTTCCTCAGACCAGGACATGGACCGCTCAGTGGCTGGCTCACATGTCAGAATGAGAGAAATTCTCACTACCTGGAAGCTGGCAACCCTATTTCCAGCACTTGGGAATATGCATTTCCCCCTTTTCACACACAAACATACACAAACATATTTCAATGTTTCCACGGCAAATGTAAGTGCTGAATGGATTGAGGTACTGCAAACATTGCAAGGACATATTGACTAGTGCCTGTGACATCTGCAACAACCTTGAATGCACCCCCCCCCCTCCAACGTCTGCTCTATTTAGGGAAGCCTTTAAAACATTTATCCCCTTTTACATTGTCTTTTTTGGGGGGGGGGGTTAGACATGAGCTCTTTCTCCTGGAACTCTAAAATGGGAACACAACCGTCTAGACCTTTTAAAGCATTTTTAAAAACCCTTCACCAACCGCCAGAAGGCCATTCACTGTGCTACAACATTGCCCTATCATTTTGTAACCAGGCAATCCTTTTGCAGAACTTCTATTTCCTCTGCAATAAGCCTACCCACAGCCATATCGGTTGGGGAGACAATGTTTTGTGCAGTTGTACTCATACAGAATTGGGAAGGCTTTTCTGCAGCCCCCACCCCACCCCCGCCTCCAAATCCTTTGGTCTCACCATGAACAGCTCAGGCCTTCGTTCCAGCCTCTTTTTTCCAATCCACTCTTCCTCATAAGAACATAAGAAAGGCCCTGCTGGATCAGACCAAGGTCCATCAAGTCCAGCAGTCTGTTCACACAGTGGCCAACCAGATGTCTCCAGGAAGCCCCCAAACAAGACGACTGCAGCAGCACCATCTTGCCTGTGTTCCACAGCACCTAATATAATAGGTATGCTCCTCTGTTACTGGAGAGAATAGGTATGCATCATGACTAGTATCCATTTTGATTAGTAACCATTTTGACTAGTAGCCATGAATAGCCCTCTCCTCCATGAACATGTCCGCTCTCCTCTTAAGCCTTCCAAGTTGGCAGCCATTACCACATCCTGAAGTAGGGAGTTCCACAATTTAACTATGTGTAACTCCACTCTAACAAACCATGGTAAATCCTCTGTGCCGTTCACATCCATTGTGAGTAAACATTTTCCACGTGATAGCCTTTCTAAGGCTCTCACTGCAACTGACTTGTCCAGTCTCATGCAGTTTCCATTATATTATTGCAGGCTTATTAGTGGTATTACATGTATGCAATGTCTTTACCGTGACCTGGATAGCCCAGGAGCCCGATCTCACCAGACCTCAGAGGCTGAAGTTGCACAAAGTGGTAGACATTAGGCTGCCTTAGTTGCAACTCACCCTAGATGCTCATCGTTTGATGACAAAAATTGGACATTTAATAAAGTTTAATAATAACCTTTGTTTAATACAATAGTGTGGTAGGGTCTTCATTTGGAGGGGCTGTCCTACCATGTCCAGTTAAAGGATTACAGGTGGTAGTGTCTAGGCAGACTAATGCCCTGACCTGGATGGCCCAGGCTAGCCTGATCTCATCAGATATTGGAAGCTAAGCACAATTGGCCCTGGTTAGTACTTGGATGGGAGACCACCGAGGAAGTCCAGGATTGCTATGCAGAGGAAGGGAATGGCAAACCACCTCTGCTCATCTCTTCCCTTGAAAATCCTGCAGGATTGCCATAAGTCCACAGCAACTTGATGGCGAAAAAAGAGATCTTTGACTTGGATATCCAGGTTGTTTTAAACTATATGCAGCAGTGGCGGGCTTTACTTTTGACTAGATGAGCAGTAACATTAGGTGGATTGCAATAGATTCATGAACCTAATCAAACTAATCTGAAATCCTTGAGAAGGAGTGTCAAGATTACAAGTCTGTCAGTTAGTTTGACAGGTGCAGGATAGATCAGTGAGATCTAAGGATGATGTAATCAGCCTGGAAAGTACCTGGGGAGCTAGAGAAAGCTGGCCTGATCCAGCTATAGCCAGGTGGCTGATGCAATGCAGTAGCAATGCCAGGATAATTGGATATCTACTGTGATTGGTGGCTGCAACCACCAGGTTTATATAATGTAGTGAAACTGCAGTTCTATGCGGGATGTTATGAGCGGAGAGTGTGAAAGGAGTATCTGTATATATTTCTGCACTGTACAAATAAACTACATTTTTTCTATGTGGCCGTGGACTTTCTGATGGGTATCCTGGACAAGACTGCTAATCCGCTTGGCTTCCGCGTCAGAGACCACTGAGGAAGTCCAGGATTGCTATGCAGAGGAAGGGAATGGCAAACCACCTCTGCTCATCTCTTCCCTTGAAAATCCTGCAGGATTGCCATAAGTCCACAGCAACTTGATGGCGAAAAAAAGAGAAGATCTTTGACTTGGATATCCAGGTTGTTTTAAACTATATGCAGCAGTGGCGGGCTTTACTTTTAACTAGATGAGCAGTAACATTAGGTGGATTGCAATAGATTCATGAACCTAATCAAACTAATCTGAAATCCTTGAGAAGGAGTGTCAAGATTACAAGTCTGTCAGTTAGTTTGACAGGTGCAGGATAGATCAGTGAGATCTAAGGATGATGTAATCAGCCTGGAAAGTACCTGGGGAGCTAGAGAAAGCTGGCCTGATCCAGCTATAGCCAGGTGGCTGATGCAATGCAGTAGCAATGCCAGGATAATTGGATATCTACTGTGATTGGTGGCTGCAACCACCAGGTTTATATAATGTAGTGAAACTGCAGTTCTATGCGGGATGTTATGAGCGGAGAGTGTGAAAGGAGTATCTGTATATATTTCTGCACTGTACAAATAAACTACATTTTTTCTATGTGGCCGTGGACTTTCTGATGGGTATCCTGGACAAGACTGCTAATCCGCTTGGCTTCCGCGTCAGAGACCACTGAGGAAGTCCAGGATTGCTATGCAGAGGAAGGGAATGGCAAACCACCTCTGCTCATCTCTTCCCTTGAAAATCCTGCAGGATTGCCATAAGTCCACAGCAACTTGATGGCGAAAAAAAGAGAAGATCTTTGACTTGGATATCCAGGTTGTTTTAAACTATATGCAGCAGTGGCGGGCTTTACTTTTGACTAGATGAGCAGTAACATTAGGTGTATGTTCAGTCTTTTCCCCATCACCATCATTTCCCCAACAACTCCATCCATCCACCACCACCACCACCCCCTGCCCCAGCAGCTATTCATTTCACAGCAGCAAACAATGTATGCCCTTGCTTTATACCTGTATTTCTTCTTGTGCAAGTCTAATAACAGGCTGAGGAAGGAAGGCAATGGCAAGCCACCCCATAAACATAGTCTGCCTAGTAAATGTCAGGCTGTGACATCACCCCATGGGTCAGGAATGACCCAGTACTTGCACAGGAGACTACCTTTACCTTTTTACCCCAACACCACCACTCTGATAAAAAAAAAAAAAAAGACAAAATACTAGGAAGTTTGGGAAGTGGGGCATGGGGAGGGGAAGCATCGCACTAAACAGTAACATCACTTCTGGGTGAAGGGGCATTGCCATGTTCGAGGGGCACTTCAGGAATTCCCCCATCTCTATGGTCAATACCGTCTAGTATCTTGTTTTTGCTCCTGCCTCCACATCAAGTGGCTTGCTGGCCTAGCACCAAATTGGAGAGTGTCTTGGAGCCGGCTACTTACTGTAGCCCCCCAACCCTGGCCGCCCTTGGCATGCAATTACCACCCCTGGACCTTTATACTTTGATGACCTTAGCATACAATTAAACACGTGGAGACAGTGGCTGGAATGGAAATGGCCACAACTTTATTGGTTACAGCATCAGGCATTGGCATTGCATAGTGGCTATACCCAAGGCATCTGCCCGACCTGCCTGCCGACCGATGCATCCTACACATGGGCGGAAGCCAGCTGTGTGGTCCCCTGCCACTTGGCGGGAGGCCACCACCCTGACAGCCTCCGACTGGGCATGTCCCATCCTGACAGCCCCTGACTGGGTATATCCCATCATGACAGCCCCCGACTGGGCATGTCCCATTTTCAGGCCTCCCCCCAAACCCCTTATTGTGGTCTCCAGAATGGGGGAAAGGACTCGTACCAACTGCCTTTTCCCCCAAACTGGATCCAGCCCCATGCCAAAAGTGCCAAATGTTGTGACAACTTAACACGAAGTTGGCATAACAACCAAACAGCCCAGGTATAGGGAGTGCAGGCAGGACAAATTAGGAAGCAGACTCAGCTGAGCGAGGGGGACAGCTTCTTAAATACCTAGCTGGAGGAGCCGAGTGCAAAAGCTCTGGTCTGAACCTGCCTGCGGCCCCACCCCTATTGAGCCAAGGCCTGATTGGTCCATTTGAAATATAGGGTGGGCCAGGAAGGTATGCAGCAGCGCAGGAAAAGTTCCAGCTGGAGTTAGAAACGCTAGCTCCTTCTCCAGCTTCCCCACCAGCAGCCATTTTTGTGGCCCAGCTGAGCCCCTGCCTCACTGGACAAGCCCCTGAACCTTGTGCCAGCTCCCAACCCACCCCAGTGCATGCCAGCAAACTGGGCTCATAGGTAAGGTCTGAGCCTTGCAATGGAGGACAGGACCGTGGGGGCAGGAGGTTGCCCCCTATTGCAGGCAACCTGGCCATTCTAGCTCTAATCATGGTTCGCCTAGATCACATCTGTCTCAGTGACCAGGATCTACATTTCATGGACTGAATTAGACATGATCCTGGAAGATCCATGTATGTAATTCCCCAGCAATTTTAACAGGAAATAGTCCCCCAATCTGGATTGCAGCCATACCACAAGGGAATTAGCCGTCCTTCCTCCATGCTATTTCATTTACTGAAACCAGCCCCCCTTAAGCTATTAGCTCAGAAAGAAGAAAAAAGGCAGGCTCTCCTCTCTGTCTCTATATTTGCTTCACTTCCAAAGCTAATCAAAGAATAGGGAAGGTTTGCACGCAGATATGATGGCTAAACCCCCATCTGTCTCTGCACCATGGCCTTGATCCCAATCTCGGTTTACTGTGATTGTGGTAGAGCAGGGGTGTCAAACATAAGGCCCACAGGCCAGCCCCTTGAGAGCTCTTATCCAGCCCACGAGACAGCCAAAGCAACCACACACACCATTCTTGATCTGGGCTAGTGAGGCATGGTTTGGCCTGACCAAATGACATTTATGTCATATCTGGCCCTCGTGTTAGGAAAATTCCCTTATCAGAGAGTTATGGATCGTTTGATTATGGCTGGTGAAAGTCAATTAAAGACACACACACACAATTACCAGACAAAGTCCTTTGTCTTAGCAAAACAAACTTTACTCACTATAAAAATAGGGTAGGGTAAACTTGAGTTTAAAACAATAAATCCTTACTACATCTCTAGTTCCCTAAACTTGCCAGATTGCTGCTGGCAGGAATCTACTCTTAAGCATTTTGAAGTAACAGAAATGCCCCATCCTCCCTGATTGGGATCCAAAATGGTTCTAAGTACTGCTCTTCTTCTTAGACAAAGGAAGAGCAGTAACATGCAGATTTTGGGTACGTGACCAACAACATGTTTACAACTTATCCTCACTGACCAATAGCTAGTTGACACATTGGAGATTACATCACCTTCTTGAACTGGTCAGCATCAATACAATCAATTTAACCCTTGTCTGTCTGACATATAACGAAGCTCGCTATCTATTCCCCAACACCTCGTAACAATTGAGTTTGACACCCCTGTGGTAGAGTGTTGCTCTAGGCCAGGGGAAACCCATCTTCAAATCCCAACTCAGCATGAAAATCACTGGATGGCTTTGAGTCTCCTCTTAGCCTGATCTATCATGCAGGGTTGCTGCCAGAATAAAAATAGAGGAAGGGAAAACATGTTCACCACCCTGTGTTCCTTGGAAGAAGGGCAGGATAAAAAATTTAATAAATAAGAAATTCAAACACAGCTGTCATTTACTTTTTAAAAACGTTGTGGGGAGCCACTCATTCTCTCAGTATCTCATCTGGATTGACACAGAGTCACACACATCAAATCAAAAAACTTCATTAGGCATTTATTTAAAATTACATAAACAGATTCCACAACATCAAGAAATAACAGAAGAAGAAGAAGAGGAAGAAGAAGAAGAAGAAGAATCATAGTATCATAGAGTTGGAAGGGACCACCAGGGTCATCTAGTCCAACTCCCTGCACAATGCAGGAAATTCACAACTACCCCTCACACTCACATCCCCAGTGACCCCTACTCTATGCCAAGAAGATGGCAAAAAAAAAAACCTACAAGAAGAACATGAAGAGTTGTTTTTTATACCCTGCTTTTCTCTACCTTTAAGGAGTCTCAAACCAGCTTACAATCACCTTCCCTTCCCCACAACAGACACCTTGTCAGGTAAGTAGGGCTGAGGGAGTTCAGAGAGAATTGTGTCTAGCCCAAGGTCACCCAGCAGGCTTCAGGTGTAGGAGTGGGAAATTGAACTCGGTTCACCAGCAGTGCTGTCCGCGGCATTACATCATTTTTGGTAAAAAAAAAAAAAACTGTGACATAGGGTAGCTCTAGGAATAACCAAAAACTCTATGGTAAACCATAGAGTTTCAGATGATTACTAGAGCTACATTATGTATAATGATTCCCAGAGGTGTGTGTATGTAAAGTGCCGTCAAGTCACAGCCGACTTATGGCAACCCCTTTTGGGGTTTTCATGGCAAGAGACTAACAGAGGTGGTTTGCCAGGGCCTTCCTCTGCACAGCAACCCTGGTATTCCTTGGTGGTCTCCCATCCAAATACTAACCAGGGCTGACCCTGCTTAGCTTCTGAAATCTGACAAGATCAGGCTAGCCTGGGCCATCCAGGTCAGGGCTTCCCAGAGGTACCCTAGAGTTATGCAAACCAAAGCATTTCCAGAGATTCATAGAGCTACTCTATGTCCCTTCTGGGTGTTTACTGGAAGTGACACAGTGCCATATGCAATGCTCTCATTTTTTTATCCCAATGCCACTCAGAGAAGTGTTGGGCAATGGGAGCACGGGGCAGGGGATCTCCCACCCCCACTGGGGACTTGGAAGCCCTATTGTGCATACATGTGCATTCTCTGTTTAAGTGTTATTTAAATCCTTGAAGAGGCCTCGGTCTTCGCAAGCTGGGAACAGCACCTGACATTCAAGATCCTGTCCCTCTGTTTTTTATCTGCCATAACGACTTTACTATAGGATGGATGGATGCCACACAGCACCCAGTGCCAATGATATAGGGCCCATGAAAAGATTTTGCATTGCCATATTTCTTTGAAACAGCTGGAATATTTTCTCCCGGTGTCAGTGAGTTTAACTTTTCAGCGATAACTGAAAATGATGAATGCTAAGCCTTAAAGAATGTATTAGGCATCTCATTGTCGTGACTGACACAAATGAGTTTTTATTTCACAAAGAATATTGAAGGCTCGGCAAAGAGAACAGTAAACAATGGTAGAGGAGTTGGGGGAAAGGGAATGATGTGTGGATTGTTATGAAAAGGAGGAACTGGATTGTGAATTATTAATGGAATGAATTGTCTATCCTCTTCATCAAAAATCTGAGTGTAAGTTTATCAGCACTAGGGAAACCGACACAGGTTGGGATTGGAAAGAGGACATTATATCTAGCAGAGAAACAATTCAAAATACATTTCTAAGGTGTATTCTGGTCTTCCCTAAGGGGACTCCAGTTGCCCTGATGAGAGCAGAAACTGGCCTACCTTCTCTCAGGGCTCGTGTTCATCTTGCTGTTCTAAAATTATTGGGAAAAACTACAATGGATAAATCAAATTCATTTAGTCAATTATCGCTTCTTTCCATGCTTTCTAAAGATCCAGTGAGATCTGGTTTTCTTAATAGTTTATTGGCACAATATTCCATCCCAGATTATTTTTTTGGCTTTTCAGTAGATAATTCTCAACTTAGAGACTGGGTATATAAGTGTGATACCTGGATGGATGGATAGATGGATAGATGGATAAATTTTGAAATCACAGTCTGCATTGTGGTTTAAACTATTTAAATACAGCCACTGTAGACCTCCCTACCTAATTAAGAAACCTAAATCATAACCTTGGAGCAGCTTTCACGTCATTGCATTTTGAAACTATGCCTACAGTCGTCTTGGACAAACGTTATAAACAAAGCCAAGGGACCAATGCTTATGTATTCGTGGTATGCCAGCACTGAAGGATTTAGCCCATTATATACTTGATTGCCCAATGTACGTACAACCCAGGAGCAAGTTTCTTGCTGGGATATTAGCTAGTTTAAGCCTTTATTCTGATAAAGAGAAAATAATATTTCTGCTAACAGATGTTGATGGTCATATATCTTACAGAATGGCACTGTATGCCCTGGAAGCGAAGAAAATAAGGGCCAAGACTATTTCTTCAAGAGCAGTTACATAAAACTGATTTGGTTTGCGGTTGTTGTTTGTATTGTTTTATCAGAATTAATTACTTTAAGGTTGTTTATATTGTTGTAATTCCAATTTTATAGCCTGTCTTTTATTATGTATACTTATGTTAAAATGTGTTATATTTGCTGATGGTGTTTTATACTGGCCCATAGCCCCATACAAATAAATTTATTCATTCAAACACAGGTCCTTGTATTTGAAGAATGTTCCTAAATCTGGAAGTCGGTATTTGACAGAATAGACACTGTTATTCTGGAGAGTTCCTAATATTTTGTATTTGGATCTAGCAACTGTACAAGCAAGTTCTGGTTAAGCCCTGGTGGCACAGAATTCTTGTCAAATGTAACTGGGGTGCATGGACCAGTTGAGATCAGCACCATCTACTAAAGTTCTAAATCTTTGTACTCGCCTTTATGTCTGATGCACCAGAATAGTCTTCTTGCCTCCAAGAATTAACACTATGCCTTTAAGGATGCATAAACACCTGATGATTTAGGCCACATCCTGTTTGCCAGGGGTGAACAAGGAGCCAGTTTTTTGGCAGACTGTTCATCAGTTGGTTTATGGTTATTCAGCAGGTTGAATTCTCATACCAACTGATAGAGTTCTACCCCTCCTTGCTATGCTACTGCTTTGTTTGGCAAGTCGTTTAAACAAACATTAGATCAGTCACAATACATATAAATTGTTCATAAATAAAACTTTGTTTATCTGTTTTAAAAGAAACCTACCATTTGGTGTTGTCCTCAATTATGTTAATGGAGTTTTTGTGACTGCTTAGTTTTTTTGGGTGGGTGGGTGGGGGGAAACCTGATGTGGATATGTTTGGCAGGCAATTGAGTCATTTGGTGCTGAACCAAGAAACCTGGTGATCAACTCACACGTAACTTCCCCAGTTGAGCAAGGTACATTTGACTATCAAACACATTAAACATGAAAATCCCAACATCCTTACTTAATGCAAATATTGTAGTGGTACACTCTCATGGAACAGAAGAGTAAAATACTGTAAGATATCAGAGGAGGTCTTAACATGGGCTTCTAGCAGCCAAGCGCTGACCAGTACATTGCCTTTTCTATCACCACTAGCCTTCCATCATATACCTAACAGTGTTCCTTTCTTCCAGGGCACCATCTAAACTACAATACTTGGAAAATATATTGCCCATTTTGAAACAGCAACATTGGCTGCCAATCTGTTTCCAAGTTCTATTCAAGGTGCGGCTTATGACCTTTAAAGCCCTTAATGACCTGGGACTAGGGTTGCCAACCCCCAAGTGGTGGCTGGAGATCTCCAGGGATTACAACCGATCTCCAGGTGACAGAGATCAGTTCCCCTGGAGGAAATGGCCGCTTTGGAGGGTGGACTCTATGGCATTATACCCCACTGGAGTCCCTCCCTTCCCCAAACTCCACCCTCCTTAGGTTCCACCTCCAAAATCTCCAGGTATTTCCTAACCCAGAGCTGGCAACGCTACCTGGGACCCACATATTAAAGTCAGTACTATCTACTCAGACTGGCAGCAGCTCTCCAGGATCTTAGGCAGACATCTTTCATATCTCCTATTGCCAGATCATTTAACTGGATGTGCCAGGGACTGAACCTGGGACCTTCTGCATGCCAAGGTAGATGCTCTACCACTGAGCCACAGTCCCTGCCCACAAAAAAATCAGCATCTTGTTCACAACTGTTGAACAGCACATGAGCCAAAATAGTGGGTGTTTGAGGGTCCCTAGTCATTGTGGATCTCCAAACTGTGTCAAGTGTCAACATTCATATATCAGTATTTGACAATCCTAGATGGACATTCTGAATGTCTAAAAACTGCCTGTGAATGTTGACAGGCACCAAAGCATGCCTTGTGTTCACCAGTATATTTCTAAACAGTGAACAAAATGCATAGCGTTTTTCAAATATTTGTGGGTTTATCAACATGCACACGTGACTGCCACCATCCTCTGTAACATTGATATGAACTGACCCCTTTGACGTAAGGAACAAGAGTCATTCATTAAAACCGCTCTGAGAAGATAAGCCATCATCCGCCATCCTCTCAACCTCAGCCTTCTGTTTCCGCCCGCTTCCTGGCTTTACTGAGGCACAGCTGCATCTGTCACGAGGCATTAGCCCATGTCCAAAGCATGCTGCAATGGCAGATACAACCAGTTGTGGCACATAAGAAAATGACATATCAGTCTGGAGAATTTGAAGAGACAGTTTTCGGAAAGAGAGCAGGTGCAGAAGGCAACCCTTAACCAACGTTCATTCAAAACCTGGAAATAAACAATAAAAAAAGCTATTTTATCCCAAAGTTGCTTTTAGAAAACAGGTTTTTCCAGACACCTATTTTGTTACTGCTGTACTTAGAAGCGTAAAAAGCTGACAAACATGCCTTCCTTTCAAACTCAAGCCCCACATGAATGACAGAAAGGGGACGCAGTGGGAGAGAGAGGGAGAGGGGCTTTTCCTGTCATATTAACAAAAAATAACAACATGTTTTTAACCAGCCCCTCCTGGGTAGCCCCTAAACCTAAAGCATTTAAAGCAAAACAAAATAAACTCACAGAAGACCAGGCTGGGTAGTTCCACTCCACTGAAGTCTGAAGCCTCCCTAGAGTCCTCCTTCAACTCAAATGACTCAACTTTCTCCAACATAACAGCCACTTAAATGGCTCTCCTTACTATGCAATCCTGACCAGAGTTATACCCTTCTTAGTCCAAGGTAACTTATGCATGGGAGTTTTACCTGAGGTGTGTTGCTCGCTGGACCCACACTTTCTTCTCACGAAGCTATGCACCAGCAGTCTCCAGGCTCAAAACAAGAAACTTGTGAGTCCTCACCCCTTGAAATGCCGCTTTGTAATTGGCTATAGTGCTTAGAAGTTCCCCCCCCCCAACAAAACCCAAGCGCTGGGTCAAAAACAAAAACAAAAGGGAGCTCCCTAAAAAGAATAAGGGGGGGGGGGAGAAACCCAAGCCTCGTTTCTAAATGCCTCTCTTCTGCTCTGAAAGAACTCCCAGGAAGCAGGAAACATTTGAATCCCCGCCTCTTGGCACGCTTTGTAATTGGCTGTTGTTCTTTCTGTAAGAGAAACATCCCGCCCCCAAGCTTCCATATCCCACACTTTGCCTTATGCATGGGGACTTCACCCAGGCTGAGCTCAGGGAAGATGGAAGAATCTGGTTAATAGAGGGACGAGACGTCCCAGGCTTTGTGAGGGCTGGTAGCAAGGTCATCTATAATGGACAGAAAACTCATGCATAACTCCAAGGAACAACTGAGACACACCGGAGGCAAACGTGAGGGAAAGTACCCATGCATAATTTACCCAAGTCAATGGGCTTAGAAGGGGGTAAATCTCTCTAGGACTGCTATTAGCTTGGAAGAAGGTACCTTAGGATACCTGCCACTATCTTGAAAAATATAATGTAATATTTACTTACTTTTTTGTTCCCTCATGAGATATATGGGGAGGGAAGGCAGCATAGTTCTCATCAGATCTCGGAAGCTAAGCAGGGTCAGTATGTGGAAGGGAGACCACCATGGAAGACTCTGCAGAGGAAGGGGCTTGGTCTGATCCAGCATGGCTTTTCTTATGTTCTTATGTAAACTCTTCTTCCTCTCCCATAATAGTAGAACCCGGGGTATTCCACTGAAGCTGAAGGGTGGGAGATTCAGGACAGACACAAGGAAGTACTTCTTCACACAGTGCATAGTTAGATTGTGGAACTAGTTGCCACAGGATGTGGTGATGGTCGCTGTGATGGAGAAGCTGGGCTTTAAACGGTGGGTGGGAAAGTTTGCCCAGTGCCTTCATATAGATACAATGTGATACACTTCGTCTCTATGGAGGTGTGGGGTGAACTTACCCACCGTTTAAAGCCCAGCTTCTCCATTCAGATACATTGCAAACATCACATTAAAGAGTCTGAACACAGCCACTTTGCCAATGCATTTGAATGGAGGAGGATGGGGGCGACCCCTTCCAGACCTCATAACTCTGGACCCCCAACCCAATCTTTACCAAACTTGGGGGTTCTTGCAAGGAGAGTCCCTTCTAGCTACCTTGAAAATTTTGGACCTCTACCTGCAAAAATACCCCCGCAGGAGCCGCAAAAAGCAGCGAAATGCATTTAATGTGTATAGATGGACAGATTATTCAGGAATCCCAAATTTAAAGCCAAATTCCCACCTATACTGGTATAGGGGAATTCGGCATTTGGGTTTTCCCAAATAAAAAAAGGCCATTTAAACCCAAAACCGAATTAAATCGAATTTTTTTGTTTTCAACAGCCCTATAACAGACGTAACCTCACCTGCCTTCCCCATGGTCAAGTACTGAGATATGATGTTGGGCGGGCAGGTAAGCAGATTCTTCTGCACAGTGTTTTGCCATAAAAGTCTCCATGACATGCTTTTTGTCATCGATGTTTAGCAACGGAGTCGCCTTCGTAGCACCTCTCCAACCCAGCAAGTGGAACTGCTGCACGGGGCCAGCAAGACAAAAAAAAAAAAAAAAAAGGCACAAACGCCACTCCTTCAGCAGGTAAGTCTCTTAGAGAGGTCACCGCAAAGTGTTTTGTTCTATGCACTTTAGTTTATTGAAACGATGCATCTGCTAGTTCAGGGAGATTAATTGTGAGGGATCCTGTGCATGGTAAGTCATCATAAGAACATAAGAAGAGCCCTGCTGGGTCAGACAAGTGGTCCATCTAGTCTGAGGGTGTCAAACTTAAGGCCCAAGGGCTGGATCCGACCCCTCAAGAGCTCTTATCTGGCCCACGAGGCAGCCACCTCCCCCACACCACTCTCAACCTGGGCTGGTGAGGCATGGCCCAGTCCGACCAAGTGATATTTATGTCATATCTGACTCTTGTAACAATTGAGTTCGACACCCCTGATCTAGTCTGTCATCCTGTCTCACATAGTGGCCAACTAGTTACTCTGGATTGCCAACAACAGGGCCCAGGAGGCTGAGACCTTCCCCTGATGTTTCCTCCTGACACTGGTATTCAGAAGTTGACTGTCTCTGAATGTGGCAGTTCCCCTTATTCACCATGGCTAGTAGCCATGGCTAGTTCATTTTAATGACCCATCCATGATAGAGGCATGCTTTCTGCATGGGGGATCACAAGAGATTTATTACACCAACTTCAGAGCTGTAAAACTGGCCACAAGCTGCAGCAGGTAAGTTACAGATGTAGCTTATTTACCTAGCCCCACCTGGCCATGACCATTGGCTATTGAGCAGGCACAAAACTGTTTGGCACCATGTACAAGTTGAACTTCAGGTGAAAACATCAAGGGTATCTAATGAGGGACCTCCACTCATGTGTAGGGTCATGAGTAGGCCCGAAAGTAGGGTTGCCAGGTCCCTCTTTGCCATTGGCGGGAGGTTTTTGGGGAAGAGTCTGAGGATGGTGGGGTTGGGGAGTGGAGGGACTTCAATGCCATATAATCCAATTGCCAAAGCAGCAATTTTCTCCAGGTGGACTGATCTCTATCAGCTGGAGATCAATTGTAATAGCAGGAGACCTCCAGCTAGTACCTGGAGGTTGACAACCCTACCTGGAAATGATGTTAATCACCCCCCTTCAGCTGGCCTGCTTCCACCCACCAGCCAGCTGAGTGGTGGTGGGAAGCCCCTTTAATTGGTGGATAATTGCCCACCATTACCTGGTATCTGGCAACCTTAGGGATTGAACTTGGGAACCTCTTGAGGCAAATCACTGCTCACTGAACTATGGGCCCTTCCCGAGGAGGAAAACTTGCCTGGGAGACTCTATTGTACTTGGATTAAAAATGAATATTCTCTCCCCAGTGAAGGGGTGCTTTATTAGGCTAACACAACAATTCAAACATGGCAGGTGAAGTATTGTGTTGATCAAAATACCTCCAGCGCATCGAACATAAAACATCTTCCAGCTGAATGCACCCTGGATACTGATCCCTTTTGCCATTTCTGGGAGAATTTCTTTAAAATGGAGTCTTGGGTGCACCGCATGAATCATTCCGATAGGTTTACGCTGGCACTGAGCTACGCATTTTGCATTTCATTCTGTTTTGAACATGGGTAGCATGTCAAAAGCTATCCATCAGCAATTCAGATAACTTCACGTTCCAGGGGCCTCCTCAGCTCACTGGGAGAATATGTATTAGCAGGATCGATTCAAACAAGACGGTTTGGGCTAGAAAAACATGCCGAAAGTCCAAAGAGGCTTCATGGCTCATACTGAGACTTCTCAAACCAGAACGAAATTGCATACAAAAAAGAGTGAGAAAGAGAGAGCGAGAGAGATGATAACCCACAACCCAGCACCTCTAGAGAAATCTCAGTCATTCTAATAGTGTTGTTCTGGAGTCAATCAGTTGTGCCTTTCAGTATTCATTATACTAACAGTCTTTCACAAATGTATTAGGTCATTGGCTATCAGTGGGGTTTGCTCTCACAACAAAATGATTAAGGTTCTGCTAATTCATGGGCATATCTACATTACAAACCCTCCCGCTTCCTTCTCTCCTTCCTACCTACCAGCCAATCTACCTCAATCTGCTCCCCCGTTTTCAACTTTCCCTCCTTCCCTTCCCCTGGAAGCCTCTAGAGAGCCAGCGTGGTATAGTGGTCAAGAGTGGTGGACTCTAATCTGGAGAACCGAGTTGATTCCCCACTCCTCCAGTTGAGCAGCAGACTCTAATCTGGTGAACCAGGTTTTTTCCCCCACTCCTACACATGAAGCCTGTTGGGTGACCTTGGGCTAGGCACAGTTCTCTCTGAGCTCTCTCAGCCCCACCTACCTCACAAGGTGACTGTTGTGTGGAGAGGAAGGGAATGTGATTATGAGCCGCTTTGAGACTCCTTAAAGGTAGAGAAAAGCAGGGTATAAAAACCAACTCATCTATCTGTAGGGTTTGGGAAATTCCTGGAGATTTGGAGGGTGGAGCCTGAGAAGGGGACGGTTTGGGGAAGGGAGGGACTTCGATGCCATAGAGACCAATTGCCAAAGCAGCCATTTTCTCCAGGTGAACTGATCTTTGTCACCTGGAGATCAGTTGTAATAGCAGGAGATCTCCAGCCACCACCTGGAGCTTGGCAACCCTATCTATCTGGAAAAGCTATGGCCCAGTGGCACAATGGCAGCAGGTGAGCCCAGCTGGGTGGTAGGGAACCCTACATGCTACTAATCTATATTACTAGGGTAATCTATTAAAAGTGTGATATGGCTGTTTGTATCCCAAGCGTGCCTGGGTATGGCTCCCTGAATGATTCTGAAATACAACATTGACAGGAAAAATACTTGTTTTTTTCCAATCTGAGAACCTCTCTCCTGGTTTTTATTCCTAGTTCGGGGGCTTTTTAAAAATTTTCTTCCTGTTATCTCTTCAGAGACTTGCATTACCAGCCCATCACAGCAGCCAGCCAAACAGCCTGTGCTTTGCCAGTTTCCCTCAGCAGGAAAACTGCCTCACAAACTCAGGACAACGAGGAATCTGGTTATTCTCTCACCAACAAAGGCTAATCTGGCCTTCAACACAGGGTGGGTTGTTAGGCTTCCCAGGATCCAAAGGGGGGGAAAAACAGAATTGGGAAATTGTCCAATCCTGACGGTGCTCTCTAATGGGACTCTTAAGGTAATGTGTGTTATCATCATCATCAGCTTCATCATCCAAGTCGCACCTTAATCAACAGGCTCGGCTTTCTCCCAGCATCCTGAAGTCTATCAAAAGGGACCTTAATTCAAAAACTTTCTCCAAATGGTTTTGTAGGTGACTGAGATTAGACAAAGGGCAAAGAAAATTAGGAGGAAACAGGGGTTTTGGCCCAAACAGCAACGCAGGAAAAATGGCTGTTAAATAAGAGGGAGGAAGAGAAAATAGAAAAATTAGGCCTTCCTTTCTTTCTGTTAAAGACCCAGCTTCCAGGGTGTCTTCACTCAAAGACAGCAAATTGCCTCTCCTGCAGATAAAGAGCGGAAAAAGAACAAAGCAAGCTTTTGAACTAAGCTCCATGGAATGGCTAGAAAGGATACATCGGCGAGTTTGAAGAACAACATCAGTAAGCAAACAGCATGGAAGTTGCCAGCATTACTTTCTGTTTGCATTGTCGACTAACACACTTGGAAGGATCCAGTTAGGGTTGCCAACCTCCAGGTACTAGCTGGCGATCTCCTGCTATTACAACTGATCTCCAGCTGATAGGGATCAGTTCCCCTGGAGAAAATGGCCGCTTTGGCAATTGGACTCTATGGCATTGAAGTCCCTCTCCTCCCCAAACCCTTCCCTCTTCAGGCTCCACCCCCAAATCTCCAGGTATTTCCCAGCCCAGAGCTGGCCACCCTAGATTCAGTGCTAAGAATACCTTGTGTCTTGTTTGCACCTTGGTGGACAGGAGAGGTATGGAAAACATTGGACAGGTGTTGCAATGCCTAGTGGAAATGGATGGCTCATCTGACAGTTGGCAAGAGCTCAGGATTCAAATCACGAGGGGACCACACCTTTCTCACTCCATCTCCTAGTGCGACAGGCTCCTTACCTGATAGGGTTGCCCACCTCCAGTTGCTGCCTGGAGATCTCCCCCTATTACAACTGATTCCTAGACAACAGAGGTCCGTTACCCTAGATAAAATGGCTGCTTTGGAGGGTGGACTCTATGGCATTGTATGCCAATGAGATATCTCCTTTCCCCAAACCCCATTTCTGTATTTTTATAATTCTGGTCAAATGACCGTAATAAATAAATTGGAAATTGGAATTGGATTGGAACTGCACCTTCCCCAGGCTCCACCTACAAAAACTCCAGGTATTTCCCAACCCAGAGTTGGCAACCCTATTACCTGAGTTGCTTTTTTAAAAAAAGCTACAAAGAAGGCCAAATTGGTAGAGTTCATGGATTTCATTTATTGTTTTCCAGTCATTAGAGTACCACAGAAGAGCCACCCCCCTATTTCTAAATAGTTCTTGAATTGTTACTGCTAGTTGTTGTTGTTGTTTTGCATTGGCTTTTGGCATTTCTTACCTTGTGTTCTGAACAATGTATTACTCAAGGGAAACTGCTTAGGGTTTGTGGCTACTTTATTGCTTTTTGCTTTTTTCTTTCTTTCTCCTAATTTATAAAAAGCCAGCCCTGTAACATTATTTGTCAGGCTTTTTGGTGTGAGTGACATGATTCCAATTTTCCAGAAATCATTTGCGCAAATAGCCTTCTTTGAAATTTCATCTCGGATTGAGCTTGTACAACCTCCTCGATTTATCTTTGCATACATAGGTTGTTTTGAAATTGTGACTGTGTTTACCCCAGGAATAATTGCACAAACCTTAGTGACGTCTCACTTCTTTCATGCTTCCACTGAGATTAGGGATGTTTTTGCATTTTCCTCATCAGAATTTCTCCCCAGATTGTTTTTAAATTCTTTTATTTCTATTCCACTTTGTTTCCTGTTGGATACTCTAAGTGGCTTTCAAAGAAATGCAAAAAATATAATCTAAATATTCTTTAGATAAAATAAATAATAACAAATATTCAGTACAGCTCCAACTTTTTGCCCAATCCTGGATCCACTGGCCTTAAGGTTGCCAACCTCCAGGTACCAGCTGGAGATCTCCTGCTGTTACAACTGATCTCCAGCCGATAAAGGTCTGTTCACCTGGAGAAAATGGCCACTTTGGCAATTGGACTCTATGGCACTGAAATCCCTCCCCTCACCAAACCCCACCCTCAGGCTCTGCCCCAAAAACCTCCCGCCGGTGGCAAAGAGGGACCTGGCAACCCTATCTGTCCTAGGTGCTCAGAAACCCAGGATGTGAGCCATGAGGTAAGAGTTAAGAGCTTGTGCCTCTAGCTGAACCCAAACTTAAATGCCTGTAACAGGAAAAGAAACAGAAGTCCAGCCGAGATCTTATTCGACTGGCAGGTCTGTTCCCAAGAATTCCCATCCCTTGGTAGAAGAGCTTCTAGCCATGGCTTAAATACCTGTAACAGAATCCCAGCCCAGATATTATTCAACTGGCAGAGATGTTCCCAAGGATTCCCCTTCCCTGCTAGAAGAGGTTAAGAACATAACAACATAAGAAGAGCCATGCTGGATCAGACCAAAGGCCCATCCAGTCCAGCATTTTGTTCACACAGTGGCCAACTAGCTACCTCTAGGATGCCCACAAACAGGAAGGCTGCATTATCCTGCCTGTGCTCCTCAACAACTGATTTAAACAAGCATACTACCTCTGGTACTGGAGGGAGTAGGTACCCATCATTATTAGTAGCCATTGATACTATAGCCTGTCCTCCATGAATTTTAAAGCCTTCCAAGTTGGCAGCCATCACCACATCCAGTGGCAACGAGTTCCACAATTTAACTATGCGCTGTGTGAAGAAGTACTTCCTTGTGTCTCTCCTGCATCTCCCACCCTTCAGTTTCAGTGGATGACCCCGGGTTCTAGTATTATGGGAGAGGGAGGAGAGTTTACATAAGAACGTAAGAATCTGCTCCAGACAGCTTACAAAGGAAAACATAATGAAAACATAAAACACCATAACATTGTTAACAACTCAAAAACGATTAAAACCCCAGCTAGAACATTAAAAAAAACCAGAATAAACAATGAGCACCTTAAAATGAGTCCCACACAAACAGTTCTCGGGTTAGAAACAGAACGTCACAATACTTTTAAAAGATCACTCCCTCGGTTAAAATCCTGGGTAAATTGAAATGTTTCGGCCCGGCACCTAAAAGAGAGTAGCATAGGCCTCAGGTGTGCCTCAAGGGGATGAGCATTCCACAGGTGAGAAGCCATTGCTGAAAAGGCCCTATCTCTGATTGTCACCCACCACACCTTTAGAATGTCTCAAGAAGGCCCCCAAGGTGTGAACCTTTCTCAGCTCCCCCAGCAGACTCTTCCAAGGAAGGGGGGCAGTGTCCGAAAAGGAACGCATCTAGGCAACAGCTGATAGTTCTCTGGCGCAGGGGGGATGGGGAGAAGATACTGATGGGATGAACGAAGCTGCTTCATGGGTACAACAAGGGAGAGGTGGTCCTTCAGATCATCATGTTTTTAGCCAAGTTCTCAGCATCCCTTACCTCAATGTGACTATACCTATGATTGCCTCGAGATTGTTTGGGTGTGGTGTTTTACTGCTGGGTAGATCCTCATGTACAATGCTAAAATACTGCATCAAAGAACTGTACAGTTGCATCAAGATTCTTTTTTGTGCATTGTTTTCAGAAGCATATAGCATGGTCAGATATAAATGGAAGGAACAGAAATTGGCAGCAAAATGTGCCTGCCCCAGAATTGCTAGATGTACTAGAATTAAGGAGTGCAGCGCATGGCAAATTTCCTGAACAATGAAGGAATGGAATTTGAGAGATGTACTTATCCCTATGAGAAACAAATACATTAATGAAGATATTAATAGCAGATGAATAGTAGATGGGTTGCTATTGTTGTGGGGGTTTTTTTGTGTTTTTTTTTTGTGTGTTCTGACGCGTTCACACCCTTCTTCTCTGAGTGGTTGGCAATCCATTTCACTTGTCATGCTGTTCCCAGGGTTCCTGGCAACCAGTGGGATACTGGGGAGGTGAGAAAATGGAAGGTGGGGACATGTGGGCTTTACCATAAAGTTTCTAGCAATTCCTAGAGAGGCATGACATCCCTTCTGGGTTTTTCCTGGAAGTGACATCACCGCCATACACCACTTTTCATTTTATTTTTCTCCCACTGCTGATCTAAGCAGTGGTGGGAAATGCCTCTGGAAGACTGGCAGCCCTACCCTAAGGGATCCAGCGACCTACTGGGATGATGTCCAAGGTTCACAGAAGTCTGAAGCAGAAGGGAGAATAGAACATCCTTTTTTATCTAGAAACGTTCTGCTCACGTAAAAGAGGGATCCATCCAAGCATTGTTATTGCTGCTAATAAATGGATTGAGTAATTCAGTCTTAGTGCCCGCCCCCTCCACTTTGGATTTTTCTTTGGATAAAACTTGGTCCATGGGACATCCAGCGACTGGTCAAAGAGGCATTTTCGCACTCTGGAGGAGGGGCATGTTTTCCACAAGTGTCTAGGGCAGTGGTTCCCAACCTTTTTTTGACCAGGGACCACTAGGACTTTTTTGTTCGGTGCAGGGACCCCAAGGTTCAAAATAAAAATTCCGAGAATTTGAAAATAAACTTTAATCATAGCTGTTAGTTAAACATTAAACTTAGAATAATATTTGAATATATATTTTTATAATAGAGAACTTTTAATTGAAAATATTAATTTATTATGGGTTTATAACTTTGTTTCGCGGACCTTAATTTAGTTCTCGCGGACCCCTGGGGGTCCATGGACCCCTGGTTGGGAACCAGTGGTCTAGGGAGACTGAAAACATTAGGGATTTTTTTTGAAGTTCTGTGTTGCTATAGAAACAAAAAAGATTACCTCTTCCAAACTTGCTCATTGTGTGGCTAAAAGCATTTCATTTTTAGTTTTTTCACCACAGAGGCAGCTTGATTTGAAGGGGTTCCTCTTAATTTTTTGTTCCCATGTTGCAGAGGTTCTGCTCTTCTTTACCATAGAAACAAAAAAGAGAAACCTCTACAAAACTAGCCTTTTGTGTGCCCAACATTTCTCTCTCTTTTTATATTTTTGTTCTCTCTCTCTCTTAGCTTTTTAAGCACTCAAAGCACTTTTAGAAGCTGGGTTCATTCGGTTAGACTGGAATAACTCTGCATAGGGTAACCCTATACTACTACGACGGCGACCATGCTTCACTTATATGAGAAGTATTTTAAGTTCTAAACTGTAACTGATGTGCAGTAATTATGCTTGAAAATGGCTCTTGAGAACATTTCCTCTTCTACCAGTCATTTCAATTGCAAAATTCTCGAGAAAGTCCTACCTAATGAAATACCAATTATCATTTTCTTTGCAAGCTTAAGGTGTCAAAATTTGGGCAATTCAAATGGGCAAGACAAGTTTAGTGGCCTTTCTGGGGCACCCGAGTGATTCAAGTCATAGCAGAGAGCTAGAATAGAGGTAACAGGGCCATCGTCCAGAGCCCTTCAAAGTCTGACGGTTGTGGACGTAAGCATGCCATCCAGTTGCACAAAGCCACAACACCACTAAGGATGGAGCTGTGTTTTTATGCATTCCAACTCTTGAGGGCTTTCCCTAATTTAACTAACAGCACAGCCCTTGAGCGCCATGAGAGACTGTGGCCAATAAGCCCCACCTCAAGGTACTTCTAGCCAAATGGACTACAGTTATGCATTAGTAAGTTAAATCCCATTTACACTTGTTGTTCTGGAACTATTGGTGTTGGAAATTGCTGTCAAGTTGCAGCCAACTTATGGCAACCCCATAGGGTTTTCAAGGCAAGAAATGTACAGAGGTGGTTTACCACTGCCTGCCTCTGCATAGTGACCCTAGACTTCCTTGGTGATCTCTCATCCAATTACTAACCAGGGCTGACCCTGCTTAGCTTCCCAGATCTGACAAGATCAGGCTAGCCCTGGACATCCAGAGCAGGGACTGGAATTGTTACAATCCCTTTTTCTCCATTCTCAGGCCTTTCGGCTAGTACTACCATTTCATCCAGGCCTGTTTCTCACGAAGACTGCATCTGAGCATTGCCATTTAAAAAATGAAGATGAGGGCTATCACAGCTGAAAGCTTTTCTCTGTACCAAAATAGAAATCCATGCACAAAGAAAGCTAGTACAAGCACAGCAGGAAAGCAATAAATCTTTCCTCTGCTGTTACACTTCAACAGTGAGTAATCAGAGCATAAAATGATAGAATCACAGAGGAGTGTGAATCCGAAAGGGTCTCCATTTGCTGAAAGCCATATGCATGTTCTACCATAGCTTCAAGTCATATGTTAAAATAAATAAATTCTGCACCCTTGGCATGGATCGGGGGACTCTGTGATTTGTTATTGTTTGAGAAGGAGGAAAAGTCCTCTGCCTCCACTGTCTATACGTGCAGGGAACTGAAGAGTGTTCATTGATGCACAATTCAAAACAGTAGACCCCAGATACGACTCCAGGAGAAGGAGGGCCCATAACTATCTATTGAAAGGTCAGGAAACCTGCTCATTTATTGACCTGACAGTGCATTCCTGAGGTGGGGGGCTGAAACGGCTCTGGAGGCAGCATGACCCCACTGCCAGCATAAGTGGCCTTGAATAAGAGACACTTACACTGGCAGGGGGGCAGTTCCGTCAGCCACAGTCTCTCCAGAAGTTAATCCCGGAAAAGAAATGTGGTGCCAATGTGGGGGGGGGCATTCCTGGGGTGTCCCCGGGGCAGAGCTGATGGTAGTCAGCTTCCAAAGCCTCTCCAGCCCAGGAATGCATCAGGTTTTTCTTGGCACAGCATCGCTGTTTTCAATGGGGGGGAAGCCCCATTTTCATCTTCATGGCTTCTGTGCAGTCCCGCCTGGGACTGCGCTTGTGCAGGCTGGCCTGCGGATGCACAGTTCCCATGCATGCCTGCACAGAAGACCACTCGATGAACAATAGTTACAGGTTAAGTGCAATTCTGTTTTCACCTTCGTGGCTTCTGTGCAGTCCCACATAGCTTCTGTGCAGTCCCACCTGCACAGAAGACCACTCGATGAACAACAGTTACAGGTAAGTGCAACACTGTTTTCTTTTTTACACTGCAAAAAAGGCTTTTTTAAGTCTTGCGGCTGCTGGGGAACTCCTTTAGAGACACCACGGCAGCGCCTCGGCTACACAGTTCCCGGCCACCACAAGGCTCAGGCATGAGCTGTGAGAGTACAGTAAGACCCTGGAAAGGTTTAAACAAGGATTTATTTGAAACGAATCTTGGGTGTGCATCCAGAAGAATAAAACAGGGCAACTTTGGAACCCTCCGGTCCTGTGTTAATCACATTCACTCCCGTGTAGGCTTTTTAATGAGATTTGCATGCATTTTGGCGTGCTCACCGAAGGCTTCCAAACAAAACACTTCTACCGCTGCCACCAGCCTCTGGTGTTTTTTGTTTGTTTGTTTGTGTGTTTGTTTCTTGCCTCACTAGTAACCGCAAAGTAAACAATCAAATATGATGTGCATTGCGGTGCACGGCAAGCCCAAATTAACACATGAGGCTACATTGACAACCCTGCTATGGGAGTAGAAATGCAATGTGTTCTGCATCTAATGGCCAAAATTATGAGCGCAGCAATAACAGAAAATGTAGCAAGGCTTAATCTTCATTGTGTATGCTTCGGGGCACACCTCCCTCTGCAGTTACTTACAAAATAATTACTCATTAGAGTGTGGCTTGCAAAACATCCAATGGCTGTATGTTCCTCACAACTCATTAGCCGCCATTCTTTGGGATATCAATGGGAGACACATGCTGCCCTGTTCGGGTCACCTCTGATTTGCTTATTAAAGCCCTCTGTTTGAGACTCCTTGGTGTGTATAGCTCAAAAGGTATTGTTAGTTCGAGAGCTACAGAAATCTGAAGGCACCCCAACACATCAGGACATGCTGATGGGTTAGATAAACACAGCCTTTACTGATTAAAGCCTGATTTCCATTTTACCTTGGATAGCTGACCAGTGACTCGTACCCAGGAAGAAAACCACAACGGGTGACATTCAAACGGTTCCTGTGTCAATTTCTGTTATGTTAGATTCCAAATCACTTCTGATGGACACTCAGCAGCTAGACTTCCTTTCTGCATCCCATCTTCAGAGCCCTTGGAGACAGAATCAGCTCCTCCAGTCCTCTACCACATGCTTAGAACTAGAAGTCTTAACAGAAGAGGGTCTATGGCTCAGTGGGAGAGCATCTGCTTGGCATGCAGAAGGTCCCAGGTTCAGTACCCATCATCTCCAGGTTGAGTTTTCAAAATGAGTAGGCCATGTTGACCGGGATGGACCAATGGTCTGATTCAGTACAAGGCACCAACATGCATTCAAGAAAATCCATTTTCAAACAGATTTTCACATGTAAACAGTTGTGTTCAAAACAAGAAAAGGGTGCCTCTATTGCGCTGCTGGAATGAAGGAAGGAAACCTGGGGTGGAGATTTGTTTTGTGGAATAGAAAGACTGTATGCTCCTAAATTCCTGAGCTCAGTTAGTGGAGGCATCTAGGGATATGCACCGATTTTTTTTCAGTATTTTTCAGGTTAGGGTTTATTAAAACTGAAAATTTTCAAAAAAAAAAAATCTAGAAGACCCCTGAGCCAGCTTTTGCCATTTGCTCTGGAGTGAGAGCAAAAGACAAAGCAGATCCTTTCAACCTGAACTCTGCCAGCCCTTGTTTAAAAATTAGTGTGTTTGGGGGCTGAAAGAGACAAAAGAAGATACTATTACAAATATTTAGAGCTTTCTGGCATTACCTGGACCTGGAATTAATTTTTTTTTGGGGGGGGGGAATTGCTGAGACCACTGAATTCCAAACTAACTGAAGCTTCTAAACAGTCTTCAAGGGTTGCCCCATACAAAATGCATAACAGAAATCAGTCCAAAAGGTTACTGAAATATGGTTTATAACAGGATGTTGTTTGGGTAAGCTGATTATCCCAGTGTTCGAATGGGCAAGCAGCCTCATTTTGCCACCTCCCTTCACTTTACTGCTCAGTTCTCCTTTCACAGGACTGAAATCTGTGGAATATTAATAATAAAGAGCTGACCCATGCTCCCCCTCCCCTGGTGCTTTCCCAGCCACTCAGTCTGGGCTGTGCTTTCAGCCTGGAGGATCCATGAGCAACGAGCAGCAGCCAAGCAGCTAATAGGCTTGACTGTCACCCTTGGAATCGCCACTCGACCATCCGCTGATCATAAATGCGAAATGTGGCTGCCCATTCGTTGGGGAGCTCTTCACACCCTCATGCACCAATTTCTCCACAACAATATATCAAGGTTTTCTCAAAAATATTTTTTTAAAGTTGTTCAGTTAATTAGATAGAGTATGAATATCTAAGGAGATCTATTTTGTTTCATCTTGGATGACTTTTCCCCTCGTTTCAAGGTGTCTGACCAACCTACCCCAAAACGACAGCCCATGCAACGAAAGCTATTAATCGTTCCATATCTAAGTGGCTTGAGATCCACCATCAAACAGCGTCATTACTCTAAGCACCAGGCCTTCAGCGATAGATTTCCTAGCATGTCATTTCTGGAGCCATTAAGGCTCTCAGGCCTGCACGGTTGCTAAGTTACCATGAATCCTGAAGGAAAATAAAAGATAATGGTAGACACAAAAAGACAGGCACTCTGATGCTTATCGGGGACTGTTCTCTGCCTTTCTCTCATTAGCATCATGATTAGGATCGTTTTCAAGAGCTCCCATCCATTTCCCAACTAGATTCCAAAACGCTGCCGCATTAAATTGGCCAATGGTGTTTTCAATTCATATTTTGCCAAGAGCAATTGAACTGGTGGAAGCCAAGGCTTGTAATTGTTACTGAGGAGGCTATTAATACTAGGAGAAGGTACCCCTCCCCACCACAAACACAGACACACAGAGACACATTTCAATTTTGGAATGAAATTATCCTCTATTGATTTCAAATGCATTCTGCTGAAGCACCCCTGTTGCTTCCAGAGTGTTTGGAAATTAAATTTGCACTGATGTGGCAAAATGATGTCACAGAAGTAAAGCTTTCATGCGCTCACCTTTGGGAGCAATCAAGTTGCGGTTTCGTTTCTTAAATCAGGTAAAAGAGAGAGAGTGAGAGTGAGAGAGAACAGATTACGGGAAAGAAACCATTTTAAAACACATTACCTTATGCTTGCTTTTATTGCAAATGTAAAACTAATAAAAGCACACAAAAATAAGACCGCAATATGTGAGATGCACAAAATGGGAGATGTAACCATTGGTGTGCTCATTTAATATCTCCATTATGGATTTTGAACATATGAAGTTGCTTTATACATAGTCATACCAAGGTTTCATGTCACTCAGTGTCATCTATGGCCTTGAGGCAGAGATAGGCCTTCTTAGTAGGGTTGCTAGACCCCCGCCAGGATCACGGGGGATCCTGTGCTTTGGGCCTCTCCCTCTTGCGCCGTTCAGCCAGCAGGTAGGGGTCTTACTAGTAGGGTTGCCTGCCTCCAGGTGGTGGTTGGAGATCTCCCACTATTGCTACTGGTCTCCAGGTGACAGAGATCAGTTCCACTGGAGGAAATGGTGGCTTTGGCCATTGGACTCAATGGCATTGAAGTCTCTCTCCAAACCCCACCCTCCTCAGGCTCCATCCCCAATACCAATCAACCCCAATGGGCAACACCTCAGGACATCAGAATGCGGTTTGTGTGCTCTGCTGATGCTAGGGATGCTTCCAAAATTCTCCTCACCTGAATTGGTCTCTGGATTTTGGAGTTCAGAATTACATGGTCTTATTTCCAAAGAGGAAAGAATGAAGTATGAATAATCTTTTGCTTAGTTCTATATGCCAGATGTTGTACACAGAACATTGTACATGTGGAGCATACAGCTACTTTGAGTTCCTTTGTTTCATTCACAGCTTCTCTACACTACTATCCATCTGCCTCTGCCCATGGATAAAAAACTACAAAAAAAGCAATTTTGAGTTGATTGTTTGTGATATTTCTCTAGTGTCTTTGGTGTGGTGAAAGATTAATTTTGGTAGTGTTTTATTAACAATGTGTGTGATGTACATGAACTGAAGAAACTGAAAGATGCAACCAAGTGCATATGCACCAATTCTGGACTTAATTTTAGAAGTGTTTCTAGTTAAACTGGAATTCTGGAGCATTGAAACTCTGTGTACAACATAATTCCAGAAGAAGAGGAAGAAGAAGAGTTGGTTTTTATATGCCAATTTTCTCTACCTTTTTAAGGAGAATCAAATTGGCTTACAATCTCCTTCCCTTCCTCTCCCCACAACAGACACCTTGTGAGGTAGGTGAGGCTGAGAGAGCTCTAAGAGAACTGTGACTACCCAAGGTCACCCAGCTGGCTTCATGTGTAGGAGTAGGGAAACCAACCCGGTTCACCAGAGTAGAGTCCAGCACTCTTAACCACTACACCACGCTGGGTCTCAATGATGGGACAGAACAAGAGAAATCCACACATCCCTATCTTCAATCTACCTCTACCAATCAAATTTAAAAGATGCAGAATCATACTCAACTCAGGTAATTTAAGGAGGCGATTTGGAATCATTGTAACCAACTGGAGTTTTAATTTGGGCTCAGCCAAAGCCGGCCATGAAAATCTTCATTAAAATCAGACAAAGCACCTTACTTTGCTTATTTGTTCCCCAAAACAGCTGTAATTGCTTTGTGATGTCTGAGTGAATAGGAAACATTGCCCTAACTCTAACAGCCCATTCCTTTTTTTTTAATTATTATTATTTTTTTAAATTATATCATCATATATAACAATATCCAGTACTCTAAGATTGATAACAGTAATAATAATAAAAAACATATATTAATACAATTCAACAATAATATGACTTCCCCCTCACCCTCTTGCATCTTAAAATAAATTGTATAGTCTTTTGCTAACAGAACTAATCCCGGTAGTATTTTAATAAACATATTCTTATCCTATCTAAAGGTATTAAATCAGTACTGATCAAAAATTAAAAGGTAAAAATAAGGGATTAGATTAAACAGTATTCTTTAAATGGTCTCATTAAGGATTAATTTTTTCCAAAATAAAAACAAAGGAGCCATTAAGTCATATTTGTATATACTCTAACAGCCCATTCCTGAGCTGAGGTGTACAGGGACGGCGGGGAAGAGACGCAGCGGCGCCTCTTCCTAAGCCGCTCCCCGAATGCCGTTAAACAAAAAAAAGCCGTTTTGCGGCGTTTTTTTATTTAACCGGGGCCTTTTGCCCCATAGAGAATAGTGAGGCTGCGCCTGCTAAAAGGCAGGTGCAGCACCGCCATTCCCGGCGCTGGCGGAAGTGACTGAAAGGGGATAGGGAGCCAACGTGGCCTCTCCACACCGTTGCCGGAGCCACGGAGAGGCTGCGCCAGCGGAGGGGGGAGGCACAGTCCCACTGCGCTCTGCCGCCGGCGGGACCAGCTTCGCCACCAGCATAAGTGCGTGTAAGCATTTACACAGGCTTACGCTGGCGGCGAGGTGACGCCGCCTCCACAAAACCTTCGGCCCAATTCTCAGGAATGGGCTGTGCGGGCTTAATTTGCCCTTATCAGTGCCCCCCAAAAAAGAACCAAATATTATTTATCCATTTAAATCTTTACGTCCTGCCTTTCCTCATTGCTTAGGGGCAGTTTACAGATTGCAATTTAAAACATACAAAATGAAGCCCAACTCTCTTCCCTTCCCCTAAAAAGATGCCTGCTGTCTACACCCTATTAAAAGCACCGGCATTGCTCTGTCATTATGTCCAGTCTTTTTGTACAGAATTATGATGTCTTTGCTCCCAGTATACAGCTCCTCATTGACTAGGATCATTTGACGTGATATTCCGTGGAGAATAAAGAGCCACTGTAGCAAAAGCCGAGGAGGAGATACTGGGAAGAGAACCCAACAGCCACGAAAAGAGAGAATAAAGGGAGATTTCTGGTGGGGGGTTCTGGTCTCTGCAAAATCGCTATTCTCAAATGAAATGTGAACCTCAAGAACGTTCCACTCAGCTCTAGTCTTTCTCACCAGCTCCAATGGGAGGTGGGTGGTTGCTGCCCTAGCTGTTTGGGATTATTTTAGAGGGGAAAGAAAGTATTTCCCATCATTCAGAAGCAATAGCGACTATTACTTTTGAGAGGTTGTTCCAGCCCTGAAGATTCAGAGACAGTTTTGCAGCTCCCTTTTCCCATAATACTTTCAGAAAGGGGGTGGGGAGGGGAGGTTGGATGGATCGATACCAGTTTTGTTAGCTCTGCCCCCCACTGTGATCCCTCCACTTGGCAAGCCTCCCCTCTGCATCTGTAGCTAACAAGAAGATAGCCTACTACCGAGCACAGTATCTGTGGGGAAATAATTGGCTGGGATTAAAGGCCTAGAAACATCTGAGAGCACATCTTGGCTCACTCCTTTTATAGAAACGGAAAGCACAAGGCTTCAATTGCTGATCCCAGTTAAATCCATTAGACTTGTTGGGGATGGCTCTGGGAGAAACTGGTTATTGGTTGGGCTTTAGGGTTGCCAACCTCCAGGTAATAGCTGGAGATCTCCTGCTATTGCAACTGATCTCCAGACGATAGAAATCAGTTCCCCAGGAGAAAATGGCCAACTTTGGCAATTGGACTCTATGGCATTGAAGTCCCTCCCCTCCCCAAACCCAGCCATCCTCAGGCTCCACCCCAAAAACCTCCTACCTGTGGCGAAGAGGGACCTGGCTTGCTGTTTTATAAACAAGCTCATGAGCAGGGTAGGGAGGCCAGTGTGGGATGGTGAACAAGAGTCATACCAGCAATTGCCTGTGGCATTGGTAGGCACGGACTATGTTTTAAAAAAAAGGACTATATGTCTCTATCAACCAGATGAGCTGCACAGGTTTCTCAGTTATGGGATGTACCTATTTATGTGCTGGCAAAGATTGACATAATAACCAGATTTCCACTGCATGTAACACTCATTGTGGAAGGAAGGCAGCATGGTATAGCCCCATATCAGATCTTGGAAGATGGGCAGGGTCTGCCCTGGTTAGTATTTGGTTGGGAGACCACCAAGGAATACCAGGGTTGCTATGCAAAGGAAGGCACTGGCAAGCCACCTCTGAGTCTCTTGCCTTGAAAACTCCATAAGGGGTCGCCATAAGTTGCCTGAGACTTGATGGCACTTTATACACACACAGACAAAATTCATTCTATTACGAGTAGGGTTTCCAGCTCCAGCTTGGGAAATACCTGGAGATTTTGGGGATGGAGCCTGAGGAGGGCTGCTTTGGGGAGGGGAGGAACTTCAGTGGAGTATAATGCCATAGAGTCCACCTTCCAAAATGGCCATTTTCTGAAATCCAAGTTTACCTGCCTAAACCTTTTTGTTATAAATAAATTCCTGATATGAATTTTTACCACAAGCCTCCGTATGCCATCAAATTTCTAATAGACCTAATATACAGAGATATCCCTATCTCTGTATGCCAGTGTGGTGTAGTGGTTAAGAGCAGTGGTTTGGAGTGGTGGACTCTGATCTGGAGAACCATGTTTGATTCCCCCACTCGTCCACATGAGCAGCGGAAGTTAATCTGGTAAACCGGGTTGGTTTCCCCACTCCAACACATGAAGCCTCCTGGGTGACCTTGGGCTAGTCACAGCTCTCTTAGAGCTCTCTCAGCCCCACCCACCTCACAGGGTGTCTGTTGTGGGGAGGAGGAGGGAAGGTGATTGTAAGCCAGTTTAATTCATCCTTAAGTGGTAGAGAAAGTCGCCATATAAAAACCAACTTCTTCTTCTTCTTCTTCTTCTTCTAAAAAATCCAAGTCTCCCTTCAATCCGTCACAACCACATATTCAGTTTGCACAGAGGAGAAAAGAAATAGTAAGAATTTGGCGGTTAGAACAACAGAGGTGGGAAACCTTCGCTTTGTGGCTCAATATTCCAGGCCCCACAACATGCTGTGCACCCCTGAAAAGTAGAAACCGGGACCTTGGAGTTTAAAGGCCAGCATGGTTTAAGGAAAGAGTTGGGGGACAATGAAAATATCCATTGGCATGAAACCTGGAAGAGAGCGAGACAATCCTGTTTCTGTAGTTTATTTTTATTTATTTATTTGCATTCACATAAATGACAGGGCAACAGGCACCGGAGGCAGCAGCAAAGGCACTGGAGTATGTTAGCAAAGCCAAGTAAAGCTTTTTTAAAACTGATTTATATGCAGTTGATGAGATTAAATCCTGGCAGCACGTTTCGCCGGGAGTTGTGTCTTTCGCCAGCGCCCCGCTGGTAAAGAAGCTTAATAAGCTCCAGCCTTTGACTAGAACACCATATAATTTCAGTGCTGACACGCTCGCTCTTGCGTTCCAACACTCCTGGGGTGCCTGCTGCCGCGGGAGACCTTTTGCTTCTTTCGCTGTGATCGCCACTCTGTGCTGCCTCAAAGTGAACAAAACAACGAAGCCCACAATTAGCACACAGAGCTTGATTCGGTGCCGCAGTCGGGTTAATGTGCCACAGAGGCAGGTACAGTCAACGTTGAGGCCATTCGCCTCATACCAACGTACTCCGGTTCCATGATATCTAGGGTTGCCAGGTCCTTCTTCGCCATAGGTGGGAGGTTTTTGGGGCGGAGCTGAGGAAGGCGGAGTTTGGGGAGGGGAGGGACTTCAATGCCATAGAGTCCAATTGCCAAAATGGCCATTTTCTCTGGGTGAAATGATCTCTGTCGGCTGAAGACCAGTTGTAATAGCAGGAGATCTCCAGCTAGTACCTGGAGGTTGGCAACCCTAATGATATCAAAGGACTAATTCCAGGTACATTTTTTTCTTCTAGCTTTTCAAGTTTCTACCAACATTTCTAGATGTGTTGCCCAACCTTTCATTTAATTTAAAATTAGGACATTTCGTTGAAGTACACAATGTGGAATGTGGGTGGCCAGGAAGTTAGGGGAGGTTGTCTTGTGATTTCATAGACATATCGTCCTCACAGTCATATTTAGAGAAGTGTCTTCAGCCTTTGTTTCTTCTAGGGATCAGAAGAGGAAAGTATGATACAGAAGTCCCCATCTTGTTGAACTTGTTGGCAACTCTGGAATTTTGAGAACAAGGAGTAAGCACAACCTCAAAATGGCTACCATGGATGAAAATTACAAAATGACTACTCTGGGTTGCTGGGGACAACCACAAAATGTTAGGAGGCTTTAAACCAAAAATCTTCCCATAATTGAGCCTGGCATGTCTGAATGGGTACTCCCTGCAGACATACATGTGGTGCCTCCTGGGTTCTTCTGAAGCAACTCCTGCTCCAAAAACTTGTAGGAAAGCCCAACCTGGTCCTTTGCTTTTGAGAAGAGTTTAGGGTTGCCACGTCCAGGTTAGGAAATTCCTGGAGATTTGGGGGCAGAGCCAAGGAAAGGTGGAGTTTGAGGAGGGCAAAGACCTCGATGGGGTATAATGTCATACAGTCTACCATCGAAAACAGCATGGCAGTTGCTGCTGGGCCGCACCCTGATGAATCCTCCCTCCAGGACAGCAGGGAGGGGAGCAGGGACAGACTGGGAGGCCAAAACAGCCCTAGAAAAGACCACCCTCCTGCTTTTTTACTGACAAAAACCAAGGCATGAAGGCAGGCAATATTGTTGTAGTTGACTAGCAACCCTCCACAATGGCCACTGAGATCTCAGAGGTCATCCATTTCTTAAAGATACAGGCACTGCTTCTCATATTTTCTGGGATTTTAAACCAACCCAGGTTTGTAGAAAGATCTGCCTCATCTGTTTTTGTTTCATCTGGCTCCAGTTTTTGGATTTAAGTATTCACAAATGGAGCCATGGTGAGAATTAGATATATCAATATATAGCAGGGATTTTTCAATTGTGGCACCTCACATGGTGAATATCCTTCTTCAGTTGTTCATAAGGCACCAAATCTGATGAACATCTGGCATAAAATGAAAAGGTTTTTATTTGTCAAGTTTTTTAATCAGTTACTTTTCTCCAGCCTCTGCACTTTACTGTATAGCCCAGAACTACAAGCTTAAGCTTCATTCTAAATGAATTTTCCTTGCTGTTTCTAAATTTTCTGCTAAGGCTGCTATCCTTTTAGTTTACCTGTACATTTCTTTTCATTTAGTTTCAACCACTGAAATTGACAAACATGCATAGTTTTCCCCCCAACATGCATAGTAAGCATATATAAACCATATCAAGGAAAAGCTATGTGTTTGTATATGTATGTGTGTCTATATGTGTGTGAGTGCATAAAATAAATGGCCTCCTATGTTTGTAGACTGATTTGATGGTTTTCTTCTCTGTGTTTAGCAAGATTAGAGGAATCAAAACATTGCTTTTTAAACTGTTTATTTTTCTTCATTAGCTGAATGCATTCAAGTTATCACATGCAAGTAACATGAAATAATATCAGTTACACTAAAGATTCCCAAAATGTAATGCACATAGATAAATATAAAGTTTTGTGAGGATACAAAGGAATATAGTATTAATCAGCGACGGTTGTCATGAATATGAGTACGTTGGATTGTTAGAGGTCATAGGTTGTAACTAAAAAATTGTCATACATGATCATCTTTTTAGGTGTTTTGTATATACCTACATCATATGTGGAGTAAACTAAAAATGGTAACCATATCCCAAGAAAGGCATTTGGGCATTTTTGCCTTCCTGAACGTCTGTCTATATTGTTATTTTAATCATTATTAAATGATCTCATATCCTATCCATTTTTTAATAGAGGGATTTCCCTTTTCCATTGGGTTGTAATCTGTGTTCTGGCAAAAGTCAACAAGATAGATATAAATTCTAATGTAATGGATGGGACTGGATTGTTCCCCTGAAGATTCTTGGCCTAACTATGCAATAACATCCTTTGTGGATCTACCTCAAGTCCTATACCCTGACCTAAATGGCCCAGGTGAACTGGATCTCATCAGATCTCGAAAGTTAAGCAGGGTAAGCCCTGGTTAGTATTTTGATGGGAAACCACTTCTGTTTGTCCCTTGCCTTGAAAACCCTACAGGGTCATCATAAGTAGGGTTGCTAACCTCCAGGTGGTGGCTGGAGATCTCCCACTATCACAACTGATCTCCAGCTGCTAGAGATCAGTTCACCTGGAGAAAATGGCCACCTTTGGCGATTGGACTCTATGGCACTGAAGTCCATCTCCTCTCCAAACTCCTTCCTTCTCAGGCTCCGTCTCCAAAATCTCCAGGTATTTCCCAACCTGGAGCTGGCAACCCTAGCCATACGTCGGCTGTGACCTGATGGCACTTCCCACGGCCACAAGTCCTATTGACCAGATATGAATTGGAGGTTCTGTCTTGAAACTTAATTTCCAGGTGCAGGGGCCTAATTTAGAAGAAAGTTGTGGTATGTGGATAGTAGGGGGATTAACCTTTCCACCCACACAATTTTCCTGATCTGAAATAGCCTCATGGATTAGTAGGGCTGCCAACCTCTAGGTACTAGCTGGAGATCTCCTGCTATTACAACTCATCTCCAGCCGATAGAGAAAATGACCATTTTGGCAATTGGACTGTATAGCATTGAAGTCCCTCCCTTCCCCAAACCCCGCCCTCCTCAGGCTTCGCCCCAAAAATTCTAGCCGGTGGTGAAGAGGGGCCTGGCAACCCTATGGATTAGCCATTTGCCCCACCGAGAAAATTTCAGTGTGCACCAATGTACACAAGTTTCTTCAACAGAGCAAACAGCCACTTCCCTGGGCTATTTCAGGCTGGAAAAAAAAGAAATAAATCTTTTGTTATTTGGTAATCTGTGATTTATATAGGAGTTAGAAGACTGTTGTTCAGAACCTCAGGATATTGGCATAGAGTCAGCAGGTAAGATAAAACATACTCTTTTTCACTATTTTTCCGACATCAGCCCGAGGGAGCTGGTGAGACTTGAGTTGCCAGCTCCAGGTGGGAAATACCTGGAGATTTTGGGGTGGACCCTTAGGAGAGCAGGGTTTGGAGAGGGGAAGGACTTCAATGTCATAGAGTCCAATTGCCAAAGTGGCCATTTTTTCCAAGAGAACCAATCTCTGTCTCCTGGAGATCAGTTGTAATAGTGGGAGATCTCCAACCACCACATGGAGGTCGGCAACCATAGGTGAGCCCCATTTGAATTTATCTTCAAATAATTGTGTACACATGCAGTATAACATTGGCACCATGATTTTGATGGCGATTATGCCCATATTTTCTTCCAAACATTATCTATCTGTACCTATTGCAAGTTCTCAGGCATGCATGAATCTCACTTCTCCTGCCAATGAGTTGATTCTACAAGGTGATGCTTAAGTAAGACAGCCCCTTTAAAGTGCATATTTTTGCTGAATTAGATGTATTTAAACCAATATTTATTTCACCATCAATGCCATGAATTAGAAGTGTAAAAACTATAAGTAGACAAAGCCATGACCTGAATATAAATTTTTACCCTCCCGTGGCAGCCATTGTGTTGCTGCACCCTCCATGCCGTGTCAGAATTCCAAAAGTGCCTGCAGGCTCAAAAAGGTTGGGGACCCCTGGTTTAGATGGACCTCAGGGCCTGCTAACTTGCTGCCAGCAAGCCAGCAGGAACTTCCTGCCCCCCACCCCGACCCCGACTTTTCTGCCAACCATAGGTGCCATTTGTTTGGGAGAAACACAGGCCTATAAATATTTTAAATACATACAATATAAATAAATAAAGAGCCAAACATACATTGGCTTTTCTTTAGCTTTCTAGCTTCAGGACCAGTAAATAACATTTTAGGACAACTGTAGCTCCCAAGTAAAAAGAAGAAAAACGATTTCTGTGGGTCTGTGAAAGTTAATAAACCAAACAACAATAAACTGGAATCCATTTTGTCAGAGGGGCATTTAAACACCTGAAGCTGCCTGGCACTGAGACAGACTTTGGTCTATCAGCATTGTGTGTCCTTATTGCCAGCAACTTGCCAGGGTCTCAGGAGAGAAAGTTTTTTACTTATACTTTCTATCTGAGATCTCTTAACTGGAAAGGCCAGGGATTGAACCTGGCACTTTCTGGATGCCAAACAAATGCTCAACCACACAGCCAATGGAGGCACCTTAGGGATTTATAAACGCATGATGCTTCTTCATAGTGCTCTCCTATACTGGCAAGGCTTAATCGGTATTTGACACAATTTTGTGTATGTTCCCAGTGTTCTTTAGGAAGAAGAACCTTTGGCCTTGCAAAGGAATTGAGGATTAACACCATCTGATTGAAGGGACTGTTGAGTTTTGAGTCTCCTCAGCATTTATAAGCCATCTGCCGTACTGACTCTGCAACCACAAAGGATGATTTGTAAGCAGCCGATGATGGACAGCATATGTCTAGCATCTGTCCCCATAAACCCTGTAATTCGTTTTAAGATTTTCAGTAATTCTATCATCCATCTGAGATCATAGTTTCCTTTTCACTCCACAACAGTATCGCTTCAGTCCTTTGCAGACATTACATCCCTGCAATCATGTGTGTCGTGAGAAAGATACATATGAGCCAGGGTGAGCACCAGCATGGTGTAGTGGTTAGGAGCAGTGGTCTCTAATCTGGAGAACCGGATTTGATTCCCCACTCCTCCACATGAGCGGTGGACTCTAATCTGGAGAACCGGGTCTGATTCCCCACTCTTCCACATGAGTGGTGAACTCTAATCTGGCGAACCGGGTTGATTTCCCCACTCCTACACATGAAGCCAGCTGGGTGACCTTGAGTTAGTCACAGTTCTCTCCGAACTCTCTCAGCCTCACCTACCTCACAAGGTGTCTGTTGTGGGGAGAGGAAGGGAAGGAGATTATAAACCAGTTTAATCTCCTTAAAAAGTAGGGAAAATCGACATATAAAAAACCAACTCTTCTTCTCTTCTTCTTCTGTCAGGAGGTTGCACTACCCATAATGCTCCTGATACATTCGATCAGTGGTCCCCAATCTTTTTGAGCCTGCAGGCACCTTTGGAATTATGACATAGTGTGGGGGGCACAGCCATAAAATGGCTGCAGAAGCGGGTCATGCCAGCCATACAATGGCTTCTGCAGCTTACCTTCAGTCATATAGTGACAATCCTTGCACTGTGGTGGTAGCCGCTATCGAAGCAACATTTTAAAAAATACACACAGCCAATCCACTCTCCAATGGTCAATCAGAAGCCTTGCTGGGCAAAAGCCTCATCTGGCCCTGTCCACTTTCTAAATATATTTGCCAGTAGGGTTGCCAAGTGCCCGGTGGTGGTGGGTAAAATCCCACTGATCCACCGGGCTGCCTGCTAGCCAGCTGATGGCCGGCGGGCACTGCAGGCACGCACATGCACATGAGTGCACGCGGATGCTCTGGCAATCTTGGATAAACCTGTTAATCTCTTACCTTAAGAATCTTACAGGGTCACCATAAGTCGGCTAGGATTTGACGGCACTTTCCGCAAGCACCTGCTTTAGGTCTGAACTATATCGGTAGAAAGGTGGGCCTCAAAAACATTTTAAATAAATAAATAAAAATGTGCTGCCTTCAGATTTGCCCTTGTACAAGTTATTGTTCTGGCTGTCAGCATGATTGATTGATGTCTCATTTGTGGTTCTCTGTCTAAATCAATGAAACCCAAGTGAGAATTTACATTTCTGATGTACCATACACGGCAGCTCTCAAATTACCCAGGCGGCGACGTTCCCATTTGACCTTTTCATATTCCGTATTTGACTGGGTGCCCGTTTCTTCTACACACTTTAGAATTTTTTTCAAACTAACGCCCTGTACAGAACGGTTAACTTTCCAAATATCAGATATCAGAAAGGTCATAGATGTCCAAGTGAGCGAGTGGGTTGGTGGGTAGAGGGGGGGGGACGGCACTGCGGTAACAGAAAGGATGGCCTCCATCCCTTCGAACAAAAGCGCAGCAAGAAGGAGAAGTGCCGTTGGCAGCAGGAGCTCTGCCATCTCCAACTCCCTGATCCCCCACCGCCGTGCTGCTTCTGACAGCACCCTCAGCTGATTCATTTTCTCTGTGAATACAGTTGTGGCTCAGCAACTAACAAAATCACCCAACATGACAAATTTATTTCAGTGAAGCAAAAACAAATCAGAGTGCCGCAGCCTACTCTGCTTTGCAGGCAGAAGGTCCCAGGTTCAATCCCCGGCGTCTCTGGTTAAAAGGATTGAGGAGTAGGTGATGTGAAGGTCCTATGCCTGGGACCCTGGATAGGGTCCTATGCCTGGGACCCCAGTGGTGGCTGGAGATCTCCCGCTATTACAACTGATCTCCAGGTGACAGAGATCGGTTCCCCTGGAGAAAACTGCTGCTTTAGCAATTGGATTCTATGGCATTAAAGTGCCTATTCTCCCCAAACACCACCCTCCTCAGAAGGCTTCCCTAGGTATCAAGACTTCCTTCAAATTGACTTACTAAAAAAGGAGGTGTAATATTCCTTAGCTAACAGGGGTGGGGATGAGGCCACTGGGGTAGGTTTAGGGTTGCCAACCTCCAAGTACTAGCTGGAGATCTGCTATTACAACTGATCTCCAGCCAATATAGGTCAGTTCAGCTGGAGAAAATGGCTGCTTTGGCAATTGGACTCTATGGCATTGAAGTCCCTCTCCTCCCCAAATCCTGCCTACCCCAAAAACCTCCCGCCGGTGGCGAAGAGGGACCTGGCAACCCTAGGCAGGCTTCAGCATGGGACCGTCCAGCCAGAAGGTTGAGCTTGCTAGAAGCAACAGAAGGGCAGGCTCACTGCAAGGTAGGAAGGGTCCAGAGACCCAGTAGTTCTCTGGATATCCTGCCTGGTTGTGAGGAGGAAGCAGGAGTCTACGCAGAGTCAGGCAGTGGCAAACCATCTCAGAATGTGTCTGGCTTTGAAAACTCTACGAGGTTTGGCATAGTTTGGCTACAACTTACTTTCAATTCTGAGGCCTAGGGAGGACACAGGTAGGGTTGCTCTAGGCTGGGAAATACTTAGAGATTTTGGAGGTTGAGCCTTAGGAGTGAGGGGTTTGGGGAGGGAAAGGACTTCAGTGGGGTATAATGTCAGAGTCCACCTTTTAATGCTGCCATTTTCTCCAGTTGAACTGATCTCCGCTGCCTGGAGATCGGTTGTAATAGTGGGAGATCTGCAGCCACCCCCTGGAGGTTGGCAGCCCCTAGTCACAGGGCTTGTAGCAAGATTGTGGAGAGGTGTTCGGGCGAGGCTGGGCGGGAGGAGCGTCACACAGTGAAAAGTTATACATGTGGCCCCTAGACAGCACCTTCTGGGGTGGAGAATTTAATTCTCCAACCCATTTACACTTGACATCCCTGACTTAGCAGAAAGGTTTTTACAACAAAATGCACACAACACCTGGAGATACTTAACTAGATTCACCTATGTAATTAGAATTTAATGTTCAAAAACACAGGTAAATGGGATGGCAAGAAAACAGCCATGATGTTCGGGGGAAGGTTTGGATAAGGCAAATGAGCAAGGAAATGCAGACGTGGGCAATTTCAGCCTTCAGTGGCCAAGGTGGTAATTTAGCCCTGCATTGGGAAAGCAGTACAGTAATGAACAGAGCTAAGAGAACAGTCTGATACAGAGTTATACCCTTCTAAGTTCCCTGATTTCAGTGGTAGTAACTCGGTATAGAAGTACATTGTAACACAAAAATGATGCTTCCTAAACGATTGGAAAAAAATGGATACGGAGAAAGAAAAATTGCATTTGTTACTGTGAGTACTGCAAATGTCATCATCATTAACAATAATTATAACTGATGGCTGTTTTATCAGCATCTTTGCTGAAATGTATAAATTGCTTTCCCCCTTTAAAAATGTTCTCCAAGTGGCATAGAAACAAAACAAAGGGTTCCAAGATTGATTTATAAAATTAAACATAAAACCAATAAAATGCCTCTTAAAAAAACAAGATGCACAGCAAAAAAGAAAAGAAAAGAAAAAACACCAAGTTTAAAACCAGATAAAAGGCAAACCAGATAACAAATGCTCAGACAGAAAACCATTAAAAGCCATAGAATTTTTTTTTAAAAAAACTTGACACCAAAAAGACAATGACACAGGTGCCTTCCTCATCTCTATGGGAAAGGTCTGTAAATTCCCTTCCACTGAAAAGGCCCTCTTTCTGGTCACCACCCATCTAGATAGCCAGTGTGGTGTAGTGGAGTATTGGACTAGGATGTGGGAGACCCTTGGGCAAGTCACACACCTTCCTCACAGGGTTGTTGTGAGGATAAAGGAGAGGAGAATGATGTGAGGCACTTTGGGTCCCCATTGGGGAGAAAGGTGGGGCATAGGGCTGTTGAAAATTTTTTTTGGTATAGTTCGGATTAGGCTGAATTCGGCCCGTTTTTATTCGGGCCGTGCCGAAGTCCGAACTCCCCCGCTTCAGATCCCCGGAAATTCGGGGGGATCTGGAGTTCAGGGGAAAATTTGCCCCCCGCGCGCCTTCACGGGGATTCCCTGAAGGCCCGCGGGGGGCCCTTTAAACAGATCTGCGCCTCCCAGCTGGGAGGCGCAGATCTATTTAAAGGGCCTGCCGCACACCTCCAGGGAAGCTCCCTGGAGGCGCGCGGCGGGTCTTCAAACAGATCTGCGCCTTTAAAGCCCCCCCCCAGCCCTGCTGGGACTCCCGGCAGGGGGGGGGCTGGCAAGGCCAGACCCCCCCAGACCCCCCAGACCCTTCCAGACCCCCCCTTCGAGCCTTGCCGGGAGTCCCGGCAGGGCTGGGGGGGGGGCTTTAAATAGATCTGTGCCTCCCAGCCGGGAGGCACAGATCTGTTTGAAGACCCACCGCGCGCCCCCAGGGAGCTTCCCTGGAGGTGCGCGGCGGGCCATGCATTTCTATGGAGGGGAGGTGACCAATTCCAGACCCTATAAAATCAAAGTCCCAGACCCAATCTTCATCAAACTTTGAGGTTCATGCAAGGAGTCTCTTGAAGCTACCCTGAAAATTTGGGAAGGGAAAAATTCCCACAGACTATAATGGACCCAATTTTTTTCAGTAAACTTGGAAATAAAGCCGAAATACCCCTTTACCAGTATGGGTATTCGGCTTATTCCAGGTTTACCCCCCCCCAAAAAAAACAGGCCCAATAAAGCTGAACCTGAAATTTACTTCTTCTTTTTTTGCACAACTCTAGCAATATTTAGGGATGTCAGCCTCCAGGTGGGACCTGAAAATCCCCTAGAAGTACAGCTCATTTCCGGACTACAGAGATCAGCCCCTCCCCCGGGGAAAATGGATGCTTTGGAGGGTAGACTAGATTGCATTGTACCCAACTGAGGTCACTCTTCTCCCCAGGCTCCACCCCCAAATCCCCAGGTGTTTCCCAACCTGGATTTGGCAACCCTACCCTGCCACCCCCCATTAGTGGCCAGAGGGGACCTGGCAACCCTAGTACTGATAAAATAAAAATTTCATTGGATGTTCTGGTCAATGTCGGGAATGATGGTACAAGGAGAACTTGGGTTCCTCATTTACCATGATGGTGGTGGAAAGTGCCATCAAGTAGCAGCTAGGACTTATGGCAACCCTGTAGAGTCTCCAAGGCAAGAGGTGAAGTTTCAATGCAGAGGTGGTTTGCCATTGCCTGCCTCTGCATAGCAACCCTGGACTTCCTTGGTGGTTTCCCATCCAAGAACCAACCAGGACCAGCCCTGCTTAGTTTCTGAGATCCAATGAGATCCAGCTAGCCTGGACCATCCAGGTCAGGGCTTTTGCCATGATGCATGTCACTTTTTCCCAGTATAAGCGAAAATTAACTTGAAGCTTGTTTTTTACTAGAGGCACTTCATTGACTGAAGATATTTGACTGGTCATGAGATTTATGGATAAATGCTAATATTTTTCAGATATTTCCCATAGTCTTCTAAAATCCTAACATTTATTGCTAAATGGCAACAACGAACATCTTCCTGATATTTACCAACAGTGTTTGCTAAACTGGGCATACTAAATAGTTTTGTGGGTGAAACCATTGCAGGGAAATTGTATACTTCTGTACCTTGGTTTATCTTGATATTTCTGAACTTTAAACACGTTGTCCAATTAATGAGAAGGGTTTAGGACTGGCCATAGGGACCTCAACTGCTAGTGTTACCTAATGTCTCAAAGGTAAGTTATGAAGTGACCGTTCATTCCTGAGCCCTGCAGCGACCGGGGACGGCATGGCCGAGGCCAACCGCAGCACCTCCAAAGAGGTTCCCTGGCCACTGCAAGGCGAAAAAAACCTTTTAGAAAATAAAAAATAGAAAATGGGAAAAATAGCCCCATTGAAAAGAGCGATGCTGAGTCAATAAAAAGCTGGCGCAACACCGCTGTTTCTGAAGGGGGAGTTCTCTGGCTGGGAGGGGTGAGGAAGCTGAAGTCAGCTCCACCCCTGGGAATGCCCCAGGAACCCACACATCCACGTTGCCGCCACAGTTCTTTTTTCGGATTTAGATCCCGGAGAGGCTCCAATGGCGTGGGGGCCCCACGCAGCTTCGTGGTGCCCAGGAAATGCCCCCCCGAGCCAGCGTAAGTGCCCCTTATTCTGTGGGTCACGCCACCTCCACACCACTTTAAGCCCCCAACCTCAGGAATGAGCTGTGAGTCACTGAAACCATGAAATATTCAATTATCCATTTCAGTGGTTTGGGGGGGGCATTTATATTATTATTATTACTTAAGCATTTAATCTGCAACACACGCACAAGTGTACATACTCTAACAGACATGTCTGAATTTTTTACTCCTCTTATCACTATAGCTGAATCGGGATAATAAACAATGAATTAACATCCTAACTCCAAAGGTGATTGTTTTATGCCACATGCAGTGGATACTTGAAGAGATGATAATCCAGTCAAATGAATAAAATAATAAACATTGTTTTCCTTAATAGGATTTCTGCCCCCACTGTCCACAGTCTCTCAACAGACACAACAAATTAGAAATCCCTAATGAGAACAGCAGCCTTTCAATTGGCTTTGATGTGATTGTTACTAATTGATTGCCATCACATGTGTCTAATTAAGTGGCCGATAATCTAACCCAGACGTTTTTAGCAGCTGTAATTGCATACCAGCTTTTAACAATGCATCCTAGGATTGGTTCTTGCTGGGGTGGCAAACCTCTATCCATGGGGTGTAGCTTGGCAGGTTACCGAAAAACCAACCATCACATCTCAAGTCATGCACTGCAACGAATAGATCTTGCCTTGCTCATTTAATTTTCTTATCCTTTGATTTTACCGTTCCTCTCTAAGTACTGCGCTCAGCTGGGTTTTCAGGATTTACTTTGCATTGTTTTCAAAATAATTTGCATCTATTAAAATTTTAGACGGCTCTATTGCTTCGGTTCTTCCCATAGATGGCATTTCTAGATTCCAGACAACTAAGTTTCCCAGAAGTCCATAACAGTCATTCTTAGGGTTGCCAGTGCTGGGTTGGGAAATACCTGGAGATTTTGGGGGTGGAGTCTGAGGAGGATGGGGTTTGGAGAGGGGAGGGACTTCAATGCCCTAGAGTCCAATAGCCAAAGTGGCCATTTTCTCCAGGGGAACTGATTTCTATCTGCTGGAGATCAGTTGTAATAGCGGGAGATCTCCAGCCACCACCTGGAGGCTGGCAACCCTAGTCATGCTTTCTTCCATTACTTGTAATATCAGGAGGCTCTTTGGAAACTTCTTAAGAGATCCCTCACCACCTCACCACACTGGAATTCCTAAAGGTCTTTGGTTTAATCCAAAGTCTGCAGCATGTCATGGTAGCACCAAAAAAATAATAATAATAATAATCGGAGAGGGAAGCAAAGAAGAGAAAACTAGATTATGATGGTACAAGGTCTAGTTCAATTGACCTGCCTGCAATCCTACCTTTGGAGCCAGTATTCCATTCTAGACAACAGACTGCCATTTCTTTTTGGGTTGCCAACAGGAGAGAGGCTAGTTTATAAGTGCCTTTTAAGGCAAAGGAATTGGCTGCACTGTGCTGTAAAGACTTTTGTAGCAGCTGATTTTTTCTTACATTTTCAGCCAAGGCTTTAAAAACAATTCATACCTCCTCAGTCAGAAAGAGAGAGACATGGGGGAAATAAACAGCACCACTATTACTACTACTACTACTACTACTACTACTACTACTACTACTACTACTACTACTACTACTACAGTGGAGTTTTATACCCAACTTTTCTCTATCTTAAGGAGTCTCAAAGCAACTTACAATCACAATCCCTTCCTCTCCCCACAACAAGCACCTTGTGAGGTAGGTGGGACTGAGAGAGTTCTAAGAGAACTGTGACTGGCTGGGGTCATCCAGCAGGCTTCATGTGAAGGAGTGGGGAATCAAACCCACTTCTCCAGAATAGAATCCACCACTCTGAACCACTACACCATGCTGGCTTCCTGTAACAGAAGGGTTGTTCTTACCCTTCTCATCATTTAGCACATTCTGCCCGGACAATATATGAGACAAGTAAACATGGTTGGTTGGAAGGCAGGCAGAATCTACCATGCAGTATAATTGGTGGGAAGGGCAACTTGCTTGTTTAGTGTTTCCTAAGTACCAAGCACTGTGACCTGGATGGTCCAGGCTAGCCCAGTCTTGTCATATCTTGGAAGCTAAGCAGGGTCAGCCCTGGTTAGTACTTGGATGGAGGATCACCAAGGAAGTCCAGGGCCTCTACACAGAGGCAGGTAATGGCAAACCGTCTGAGAATGTCTTTTGCCTTGAAAACCCTACGGGGTTGCCATAAGTTGGCTTCAACTTGATGGCATTTTCCAACCCCACCAAATTCCAAGCAGCAGCCAAAATTCTTCCTGGACTACCATTTAGGGGTTGTACTCTTCCATGATCTTTGGTTAGTGGTGGTAACAAAGCAGCTTCCAGGGTATATTTGACCTCATATGGCTACCCACACATACCCCTCTTTTGACACTGATGATATACCATCAATAAAGATTATGCTAGCACCATAAGTTTTCATGATGTTATAATCTATGCTTTTTTTAATAGAGATCTTCAAGAATCCTATGATCAGTCATATGTGAGCACAGCCTAGTATGGTTTTATTGCTGCTTTGGGCTGAAAAAGTATCACATTGATTTCAGCTCTTATTCCAGTGGGACTACTCTGAAGGAAATGGAGTTATTGCTGGAATCTGGGCGGTTTTCAATTTATTAAGGTCTCCTCCAACCTTATATCTTGCTCAGTCCAACGGACGTTCACTTAGAATAAACTGAGTTCAAAAGGCCTTACTCCTGAGTAAAAGCATATAGGATTTCAGCCTTGGGGTGCTAGCAATAGGAATGAGTGAATGTTCCCTGTTTCATCTTATAGAATCATTTATATTTTTTCAGTTGTTTGAGTTTTCTGGTTTTCAGTATTGGTTTTATAGATTTGCTGGAGTTGTATATGCACATCATATGGTGTGTTTTTTTTAATCCAGTTTAAAAGTATGGATATTGTTTAAAAGCATAATATCAGCAGTTGTGTGAAGTTCTCCCCACTTCCACACCCACAGTTCTGTTTTCCCTATAAGAACTGTCCTTGAAGTTGCAATTAGTCTCAGGAGGGAAAGAAGATGGAATGCCTGTCTTCTTTCCTCCCTGGGGCAAATTGTAACAAAGAGGGGTGGGCAGTTTTAATTGGGAAAATGTTGCAGGAGAAGAGTGAACCTTCCCTTACTCAATGTCAATTGGCCCCCAGAGAGAAAGAAGACAGGCCACGGCTGAGTGCCTGTCTTTTTTCCTCACTGGTGCCAATTGTTTCCACTGGAACCATGATGCAAGGGGAGAGTGAACATTCCCTTACCCAGCATCATGGCTCCGATCTGTCTCAGCCCCTCTGCACTTACCCTTGCAAGTTAAAAAACAAATCTGAAGATCTGTCCACAGATCTCCAGTAGGACACATAGTTTGGTACTTAAGGACTGGTGCTAACATTTGTGGGGTAAAGGCTCAGTATGACTTGCTATATGTCACAAAGCTCTGGCAAAAAGTTCTGTGTGTTCAAGCCGCTCTTGTTAGAGAGCTCGGCAACAGACTTCACACAGTTACTTTAGTAACCAATGCTTTGGTACTCACCATCCTTGTTTCCCATTTATCTTCACCCACTATCCAATTAAATCTTGTTAAGCCCTCTGCCTGCAGTGGCTTTATTCAGAAGCCACTGCAGCGTACTGTTTAGCCCTCTGCAACACCTTTATTATCACACTGCTATTTTGCTGCTCCTGGATTTATCCAAGCCAAGACAAAATTGCTTTTTGGAGTTTCTTTTACTTCTTTTCTTAAAGGGGGGCGATGGTGGAATGTGGTTACTTGCTCTTCAAACTATTTCAGATTCCAAAGACCCTGGCCCGCTATCCCGACCCCTCTTATGTGGGTACTGAGGGGGAGAGTTTGCTTGTCTGTTTGCCAGAATGTTTATTTGGATTTTTAATTTTCTCCTTCTTAGTCTTTACTTATTTTACCCCAGAAGAAATGAGACACCAGAGACTTTTTCAAGTTAACACACAAATAACAGAGATTTATTAAACACTGTGCAAGGGGTGGATTTGGAAGGGAAATGATGGGTTAGGAAAAGCATACAACCAGAGCCATTTTATAAGTCACTTCAGAGAAGGCATAGATCTTAGATGGCTTAGTTGGTACACAATTATAGTTCTTAAGTTCACAGTTTTAGTTCAGTTCCCAGAACTTCTTTTAGATGTTTCTATTTAGATTCTGCTGCCTAGCTATAAGGGAAGTTGGAGACCATACAATCTCTCTTCCCCAGAAAAACACAGAAGTATGGAGATTTCTCCTCCAATCTCTCTTCTCACTATAGATATACCCCACTTCTGTGGCAGTAATCCCTTAACAACACCCTGTATTTGGAATATCTCCTTTCCAGAGCCTATTCCCTTTTAGTGACCTGAGAAAGGCCCTTTCCCACCCAATCTCTGCCTGTCACTCCACAGGATTTGTTTTACGCCAGTTTAGGCAAGACTGAACCCGCAGGTTTCCAGAGTCAAACACAGCTACTGAACACGCAGCTTACCAAAACCAGAATCCCATTTTAGAGCCAGCGTGGTGTAGTGGTTAAGAGTGGTGGTTTGGAGTGGTGGACTCTGATCTGGAGAACCGGGTTTGATTCCCCACTCCTCCACATGAGCGGCGGAGGCTAATCTGGTGAACTGGATTTGTTTCCCCACTCCTACACACGAAGCCAGCTGGGTGACCTTGGGCTAGTCACACCCTCTCAGCCCCACCTACCTCACAGGGTATCTGTTGTGGAGAGGGGAAGGGAAGGTGACTGTAAGCCGGTTTGATTCTTCCTTAAGTGGCAGAGAAAGTCGGCATATAAAAACCAACTCTTCTTCTTTCTTCAGAACAGAGATATTGAGTTCCTTAGCTCTGCCCACTCCCTTTCTCTGAGCTTCTCTCAAACATTAACACACCTGCCAATAATGGCAGCCCCTCTGTTGCAGTAGTGATGATCTCATCCCAGTATAAGGAGATTAGACACCTGCTAAATTATGTTATCCTTTGTTTTACAGCTGCAAGGCCTGAGAAAGTATTTTTCATGAGACAGCTATGGCCTTCTACTTTGCCATCTCAGAATGAGCTCATAAGTATGTGTTGAAGTAGTCATATCTGTTTGTGCTGATATCACTTGTTACAATAGCAGATCAGATACTTATGACGTGACATGGCAGGTGTCTAATCTCTTTATACTGTGGATGAGATTATTACTACTGTGACACACACACACACCCAATGGCCTGATATCTTGTGTATAGAAGAGATAGCTCATAAGTATTTGTTGAAGTAATCATTTGTGTTTGTGCTGTTATCACTTATTACAATACCAAATCGGATACTTCGAAGTAATCACATGATTGTGAGATTCATCTTTAGAGAATGATCAGATAGATACATTTTATCTATAAATATACATGGTTGTGAAAAGCAAAATGGATTTCTTTGAACTGCATCTCAGAATGCAGAGGTTGAAGAATCATTGATTGGTAAGATTTTAGGGATTATCAAATAATGCCCAAAGATCCCAATATTTTACCAGTCAATGATTCTTCAACCTCTGCATCCTGAGATTCAGTTCAAAGAAATCCAAATTGCTTTTCACAACCATGTATATTTATAGATAAAATTTATCTACCTGATCATTCTCTAAAGATGATTCTCACAATCATGTGACTACTTCTAAGTATATGATTTGATATTGTAATAAGTGATATCAGCACAAATACATATGATTACTTCAATAAATACTTATGAGCTGTCTTTTCTATACACAAGATATCAGGCCATAGCTGTCTCATGAAAAATGCTTTCTCAGGCCTTGTAGCTGGGGCAGGGGGGAAGGATGACATAACTTACCAGGTGTCTAATCTCCTTATACTGGGGATGAGATCATTACTACTGCGACTCCTCTGTCTTACCTGTTCCTCTGATGCAGCCAGGTGGAACACCTGATGATGGAAAGAGGACAGAGCTTTGGGGTGTACTTGGACTCTGCCTTGCTGTTGGAAAAGCAAAACAGTGTTTTTGCTAAGAACAATTATATTTGGTAGATTTTCTCCCTAACTGGATTCGTGCGACCCAGACACACTGACCAATGCCACTGTAACTAGATGTCCCTGAGCTCCTGCTGGTTCAGCTTGCATCGTGATTGGGGGTCACAAGCGCAGGAACCATCAGTTCTCCAGGCGGTCTGGCTCACATATGAAATCCTCAAACCTGCCTAGCAGGGAATTGCCCCAGCTATTCATGCATAGGAATTAGGGTTGCCAACCTCCAGGTGGTGGCTGGAGTTCTCCCGCTATTGCAACTAGTCTCCAGCCAATAGAGATCAGTTCACCTGGAGAAAATGGCTGCTTTGGCAATTGGATTCTGTGGCATTGAAGTCCCTCCCCTCTCCAAATCCAGCCCTTTTCAGGCTCCACCCCCAAAATATCCAGGTATGTCCCAACCTGGAGCTGGCAACCCTAATAGGAATGCAGTCCTCCTCTGTGGCTGCCCATTCTTGCAGTTGTTAAAATCATAAATTCAAATTGTCATATTTGAAATAAAGAATGTTATGAAAATGCAGAGTAGTTTGCAGATACACTTTCTGGCAGAGCCTCCTGAGAATTGTAGTTTAACCCCCCTCCCCCCAATTGTAACAAAAATGGATTTTTAAAAAACTGAAAAATAATAAAGGGTTGCTTTATGGGCTCCAGTAAATGAACTTTGAGTACAGGTGAACAGAGGTTACATGTTGGATCTTTAGATCTTTCAGCAGCAAAATACAAGGGGGGGGGGACAGGATCTAACTACAAACCTAGGGGGGAGTTGATTTCCCTACTACACAGGTGCAAAAGTGGTAAACAAAACTTATTTGCTGGACGGCACCATCATTGTCTGTTTTTAGGAAAGCATACAAAGCCATTCTTTCTACATTTTTTAAAAGCTGAGATGACGGAGTCTGAGGATATTTACTAAAGCTTAAAAAAAGGCATATACATTTGGACCAATTACCTTCGGATTTGTAGTTAATGTATGCTTTTGTGATAGTATGTATGCTTTTTAGGGCTGTGGGGGGGAATTCAGTAAAATTCGGGTTTGGGTTTATTGGATTTTTATTATTATTATTATTATTTTGAAAACCCTAATGCTGAATTTCCTATACCGGTAAATATAGGAATTCAGCTTTAAATTCGGGTTTCCCGAAAAATGCAGTCATTTAAACCAGGGGTGGGGAACCTTTTTTCCACCAAGGGCCACTTGGATATTTATAACATCATTCGTGGGCCATACACAATTATCAACTTAAAAATTAGCTGACCAAGCCCCAAGCAGGCAGCTGCCCCAGATGAACCCCCCTGACGCGGGCAAGCAGGCAGGCATCCAACCGGTGGCACACTCGCCCACCTGGTGGCACAGGATGGTCTGTTGCACCAGCTGGGTGTAGCCGTCCAGCCACACACCGGAGTTGCTCCTGCTCCACATGGTGGGGGCTAGATTCTACAGTCGGCTCCTGCTACCTCCGCCTGCAGGTTGAAATAAGGACACACTGGCTAAGAACTCCCCCCTCCCGTGCATTCTGGCCCTGCCCCCTTTAATCCCTCCATTGTCGCCACTTCTGCCCCCAGCCCTCTTGTAGTACAGAGGGAATATGTTTCTCCATGGCCCGGGTGGGAAAAGGTTAACACAGTTTCTTGGGTGGTCCTAGCAGCTCCATAGCTAATGACTCTTCTGCAAGGGGGAAAAAGGTTCCTTTTCTCAGCAAAACAAACTCGCATCCGCCTTGAATAGAGGCTATTCCTGTCTGCGGGAGAGGGCGGATCGCCAGTCTTAGATCCTTCTGAGCTAGAGATCTGCCAGGACCCATGAAGGGCCAGGCCAAATGATTTCGCGGGCCTTAAACAGCCCCTGGGCCTGACATTCCCCACCCCTGATTTAAACCCTATGGGGCATTTTTGCAGCTTTTCGCGGCTCCTGGGGGGGGCATTTTTGCAGGTAAAGGTCCCAAATTTTCAGGGTAGCTTGAAGGGACTCTCCTTGCAAGAACCCCTAAGATGGTGAAGATTGGGTGAGGGGTTCCGAAGTTATGGGGTCTGGAAGATGTCACCCTCTTCCTCCACTGAAATGCAATGCAAACACTGGCAATCCTATCACCCCATCCCCTGATGGTGGCCTTGGCAACCCTAGCTCCCTGCCGTCTTAAAGGTGATCCCTTCTGAAGCGTCTCCCACTCCAGTAGGTTGCAGAAGAGCCAAAATTGGTTCTTTTATTTGAGGGACACATTTGGGGGCATCGAGACACCCATGGGTACTCTATATGTTCCAGATACTGTGCTAAAACGTCAAGTAATAGATGTTGCTCTTAGTTATGGGGGGGGTGGGGATCACTAGTTTCCTACAGATTTCTTTGTAGCCCCACCAGGGAATATGGCAGCCGTCTTAGCAAGAATTATTGGCCACAGCCTCAATGGCCTTCAGCATTTGTACCCCACCTCCACCTCCTCAAATCTCAGCTGCCAAGGAAAGTTACTGATTAATAATCCCATTACACTCTGGGGCAGATGCTTCGGTACAGCCTGGCAACCAGTCTAATCAGAAAATACTCTCCAGAGTCAAAATATTATTTGGAAAGCAAAGGATTCCTGATGTTTTGATTCAAAATCCAGGAAACAAAGTCATGGCATGGGTGATTTTTTCCCCCCCTAGCGATCCAATTAATCTCCAAATCAGAAAAAAAGATGTCTCTGAAGAACTGCAGGCTGAGCTTCAATTCTGCCTTTAGTCCCACCCTGAATCTGTGAAATGTGTGCGATTCCTCTAAGGTCTTTCCCTCCTCAGGTTTAACTGGGTACCTTCTTCTTACAGCTCAGCCCACCCCATGAATAATTCTAGTGACAGGAACTCTGTTTCAAGCCCATGCTCGTGGAAGCCTCCTTGCCCTCGTGCTGCTGGAATTTTTTTATTTTATTTTTTGCCTCGCAAAAGCTTGGAAGAATCTCTAGAGCACTTTGCTATCAACATCTGCCAGAGACATGAGCTGCTATTAGTCAAGACGTCTTCAATAATGCACGGAAAGGTCAGCGGACCAGAAGACATCAAGCTAGGAGCCAAAGAACCGAGGTGCTTTTTCTCACCGCTGTTGTCCATTGATACTCTTCATAGTTCTTTTGATTAATTTTGTGTCAGTGATGGATTTTATTTTTGAGGGCAAGCGGACAGTTGAGTTTCCAGTGTGTTCCACACTTTGTGTTTCCAGGATTCTGTGTTGTATACTAGCAAGGTGTGTTTTTTCACCCTGTAGTGGTTCAGGATAGGATGACAGCAAGGTCTTGACCTGTGACCTGAAGAAGGTTTTGGATCAATAGTTAGGGTTGCCGACCTCCAGGTGGTGGCTGGAGATCTCCCACTATTACAACTCATCTCCAGGCAACAGAGATCAGTTTCCCCCACCCTCCTCAGGCTCTGCCCCCAAAACCTCCCGCCAGTGGCAAAGAGGGACCTGGCAACCCTAACAATAACAGGTGGGTCAGGCTATATAGGGGATTCATATATACATACATAGTATATTATAGAGATCCCTGTGGCACAGAGTGGTAAGCTGCAGTACTGCAGTAAAAAGCTCTGCTTATGACCTGAGTTTGATCCCGATGGAAATCGGTTTCAGGTAGCCGGTTCAAGGTTGACTCAGCCTTCCATCCTTCCGAGGTCGGTAAAATGAGTACCCGCATGCTGGGGGTAAAGTGCAGATGACTGGGGAAGGCACTGGCAAACCACCCAGTAAACATAGTCTGCCTAGTAAATGTCGGGATGTGACATCACCCCATGGGTCAGTAATAACCTGGTGCTTGCACAGGGAACTACCTTTATTTGTTTGTTTGTTTGTTTATTTATTTGTTACTTCCATTTGTTACCCCGCTCTTCCCATCCAAAGCCAGGCTCAGAGCGGATTTTCTGCATTTTTATGCCAGCTTTTCTATAGCAAAGAAGCTGAGGCCATTTATGCAGAGCTGTTTCCCCACGGTCACCCCAGCCGACTGCTTCGGGGCTTCCTTTTGCTTATGCATGCCTTTCCCAACCGTCAGAGGTTGCCTTGCACTCCTCGTTAGGGTTGCCAGGTCCCTCTTCACCACCGGTGGGAGGTTTTGGGGGCAGAGCCTGAAGAGGGCGAGGTTTGGGGAGGGGAGGGACCTCAATGCCATCGAGTCCAATTGCCAAAGCGATCATTTTCTCCAGGTGAACTGATCTGTAGTGGCTGGAGCTCAATTGTAATAGCAGGAGATCTCCAGCTATTACCTGGAGGTTGGCAATCCTACTCCTCATGCATTTCTGCGTGTTTTGCCATAATTGTCTGGATTCTAGCTAAAACAGCATCCAGAAAACATGGGGGAAACACACAGAAATGTGCAGGGAGAGTGAGGCGACCTCTGACAGTCAGGAAAGGCATGCATAATCAAAAGGAAGCCCCAAAGCAGTCGGTGGGGTGACCACGAGGGAAACCTCCCTGCATAAATGGCCCGTGACTTTCCCAAATGAGCACAATTATCACCAAACCTAAAGAGGAAAAATAAATCTAATTAAGGACAAAACAGTGAAAAGTATGTTTGTTGGGGCTCTTGTCCCCAACAAGACAGCAATTCTGCTTTCCTCTGCAAGATGGATTACCTATAGGGGAACGTAAACTGCAGGCCACAGTGACTTTTAGGGAAAACTGAATCAGCTGATGTTGCTCACCAACGGGCAGCAGCAGAGCCAAGGAAGAGCGGAGAGGTCACCCCAGAACAGAGACGAGGAAGAAAAAATGCAGCCGTCTGTTCCTTTCTCCCCATCTCTGGCTGGCCTTTTTGGAAATTGATCTACAATAACTGCAGCTAACCAGGGAAGCACTTTTCTGCCATCAAATGGGGTTCAAAAGCCACATAAATAAATATACATGAACTAAACAGAAGCAGCTGGAATGCTCCCAAAAGGGACCTTTAACAACCTCTGAAATGAAAAAGAGTGCGGCAGATCAAAGGATCATTATTACGATTAAAGGCTTATACCGAGCCTGCTGTGAAATTTAAGCTACTGAATGTACAATGTTGTCGGCTCACAATGGAATATACCAAATGGGAGTATTAATTCTTAAATGTGTGTCGGGGGAGGGACACAGAACTGATGCTAGAAACCCTGATGCCAGAACTTTCCATTAAACACATGCTTAAAACACACTGGGGAAAGCTGCACATTAAAAAAAACAGGGAAATCCTTTTTGGGCTGTGCCACTTCGAATTCTTGTGGGGTGAATTGTGTCTTTGATAATCCCCATGCACACATAAATGGCTCATGGAGCTTTATTTTAGGGACAGGCACATTTTCCTTATTTTTCTTTTTGATTTTGTTTATAATTTTTGTCTAGGGTTTTTGTTCTCTTCTTGTCATTACTGGTTTTGTAGGATCATTTGTATTGTATCCACAGGTTGCATAGCTTTCCTGTGTAATGTATGCAACAATTCTAAATCAAGGACACAATATTTGTGTGTGTGTGTGTGTGTGTGTGTGTGTGTGTGTGTGTGAACATTGTCATCAAGCCACAGCCAATTTATGGCATGCCCATATGGTTTTCAAGGCAAGAGGTAGTTTGCCATTGCCTTCCTCTGCACAGCAACCCTGGTATTCCTTGGTGGTCTCCCATCCAAGTACTAACCAGGGCTGACCCTGCTTAGCTTCTGAGGTCTGACAAGATCAGGCTAGCCTGGGCCATCCAGGTCAAGGTTTACAACATTTATGGACATTATAAAATCAAGCGTAGTGTGCCCATGTATTGAGGCAGTGTTGAAAAAAACTGATACTTAGAAGAAGAAGAAGAAGAAGAAGAAGAAGAAGAAGAAGAAGAAGAAGAAGAAGAAGAAATACGGAGTGAATAAACAGAAACACGAAATGGCTGGTTCGACTCACACCTTGGAGAAGCAAAACCAAAGCAAGGCATTTGCATTGAACAGCTGGGATGAGAAATTTGAAATAAGCCTTAGTTTCTTTACATGGGCAATAAAAATGTAATTGCCCCACCTGGGGCCCTCAAAAGACTATTCCACATTATTTTATTGAATATGTGTAGCAGCAGCAGCCCCCGAATTAAGCTCCTCGCCCACTCATGCCTGAAGATGCAGTAAACTGTAATATTGGATAGACAGCTGGGGGCATCTATTCCCTAGAGATGTACAGATTACAATAGTTTTGGTCACAGTTGTGTTTACTGTAAGAAAGAGAGAGATCTCACTATATAATTGTACTTGTCTTTAAGACCTTTAGGAAGTAAAGGGTGGGTAATTTGTGGAGATTTGGGGATAGAGTCTACAGCCTTTTATGCATGGCTGTTTCCCTTGCAGTCACCCGTCTGATGTCTTTGTTAGGATTATGCATGCCGTTTCCAACCTCGCTGTCCCCCTGCATTTCCCTGCATTTTGCCCACATTTTCAAATTCAAGATAAAATAGGTCCCTGGAAACAAGGGCAAAACGCAGGGGGAGAGCAAGGCAACCTCTGATGGTCAGAAACAGAATGCATAATCCAAACAAAGTCCCAAAGTCATTGGAGGGATGACCATGAGGGAAACAGCCATGAATGAAAGACCTAAGAAGGGCAGGGTTTGGGGAGGGGAGGGATCTCAGCAGTGTATTATGCCATACAGTCCACCCTCCAAAGCAGCCATTTTCTCCAGGACAATTTATCTCTGTCATCTGGAGATTGGCTGTAATTCCAGGAGATCTCTAGGCCACACCTGAAGGCAGGCAACCCTAGGATGCAATCCGAAGCAGAACTACATAGCAGTCCCATTTTAATCAACTTACTCCCAGGCAGAGGCGGATCTACTGTGAAACTAATGAAGCTTAAGGGCCCCTAATCCCCGAGGGGGCCCCTGAAGCAATTTTTTTTTTAATGAGTGAATTTCTCAACAAAATCAATGGAGTTTTTTTAGTGATAGAATCGTAAGCCAATGGGTTGAAGTACTTAATATTGACTTGAGAATATGCTCTAATACCCATTTCATATGGTCTCAAAATGTCCCTGCAATTGGTCAAATTTCAAAATTTTATTGGGGGCTTGCAGTGCCAGAACCCCCAGCTGTAAGGGCTCTCTGAGCTCTCCAGAATCTACTCATAGCCTACATTTTGGCAGCTGGATCTTCAAATTCTTTGTTGGCTTAATAGTTCTATAGTTTTATTTCATCACTGTATGGCCCATTTCCAAGGACTCCACCCCACCACCCTGTTCTCCACTATTTGGCCCTCGAGTAGGGTTGCCAGGTCCCTCTACACCACCGGTGGGAGGTTTTTGGGGCAGAGCCTGAGAAGGGCGGGGTTTGGGGAGGGGAGGGACTTCAATGCCATACAGTCCAATTGCCAAAGCGGCCATTTTCTTCAGGTGAACTGATCTCTATCGGCTGGAGATCCATTGTAATAGCAGGAGATCCCCAGGTACTACCTGGAGGTTGGCAACCCTAGCCCCCAGCTCCTTGCAAGGGCAGCAAGGCCCTTTGGACCTTGTTGGATGTTGCCCTATTGTTGCTGGTTGCGAAGGGGGCCCCCATAACCGTTCAAGCTCCAGGGCCCCAAAAACGTAGGTTCACCACTGCTCCCAGGAAACTGTTCTTAGGATTGTGACCCAAGTCACTTAAAGCCACAGCAAAGACACTGATGGATCAGACTAAAGCTTCCTGCCGTCCAGAATCCTGTGTCTCCCACTAGCCTACCAAATGACCCATAAAGGCCTAGAAGCAGGGCAGAGAATATAAAGGCTCCTCTGGTTTCCCCCCCAAAAAAAACCTGGTATTCAGAAAAATGCTATCTGTAGACATAGTGGTTCCTTTTATCCAGCAATGCTAATAGTTAGGGATGGGCCTATTCGCCATGAATTTATCGTCTACACTTTACCCCCCGAAAGCTGAGTATTCATTTTAGCGACCTCGGAAGGATGGAAGGCTGAGTCAACCTTGAGCTGGCTACCTGAAAACAACCTCCGTTGGGCTCAGAAGGATGGAAGGCTGAGTCAACCTTGAGCCAGCTACCTGAAACCAATTTCTGTCGAGATCAAACTCAGGTTGCGAGCAGAGCTTGGACTGCAGTACTGCAGCTTACCACTTCACGCCATGGGGCTCTTCCTTTAGTTGACTTTTTTTTTCTTTAAATGCTCTGAACGATTTGACCTTTCCTTACAATGAAGGAGTTTCATTTTGGGTTGCAACCTTTCTGTACCCTTTCTACCTTAATGGTATCAATTCTGAGATGGGGTGGCTAAAATTGTATATATTATTCCAGTTGTTTGTCAGTATCAGGGTATATTGTATGGGTTGCTCCAGTTATGCCAGCAGTCGCTATTTCCAAAGAACTGTACACGATGATCAGTTTGGGGTCCACCTATCAGCCAAACTTAATGTATCGCTTCCAGTAATACTGTGACCAAGCACACACAGAACTTTCATCTTGAAATTGGACTGGAATAGATTTCACTTCATTTGGATTGTGTCTTAGAAAATTTAAATGTTATCATAATTTCCCCCTAAAGGATTCCAGAAACATCTCCCTTCTGAAAGAAGTCAACAATGGCATTGATTTCTAGTTACCCATGAGAGCAGCAATCCCCAGCCCTTTTTCTCATCCAAGGTACATTACTGTGGTTGCTTCCAATGGGATTTCTCTTCCCTACCTAACAAGTAACGGAGATGACAGCTGTCAGAATTTTCCCATTACTTCTGTTCTGCTTGCTGCTCTCCTGCGAGACTTCTTCCTGGAGCCAACTTTTGAGATGTGTTCTACACAAATGGTGCAAAAGACGGGGCTCGGTTTCTCTCCCGTTGGGGGATGTTAACAATGTGTTTCCACCGAAAACATCTGCATTTCACAGCAGATGCCGCCATCCCATGCAATTAGCTGGGAGCAGAGAGACTTGTCTGAGTCACCTTACAAGCATGCAGAACGTTAAAAATTCCAAACATGTCTCAAGAATTTTTGCTATCTTGTTGGTTTCTGTGGTGAGTCATTAACCTTGCATTGGGACCCTGGAGATTAGCTCCAATGGAACCCACACTACCTTTTGTCTTGGAGTAAAAGAATAATCCATTGCAGGGAGCCTGAAGCTGACAAAACACAAACAAGAAGAAATGAAGGAAAGTCAACCATCAATCCTGTTAGATTCATGTCCAGTAGCACCTTAGAGACCAACCAGATTTTCGGGGCATAAGCTTTTGAGAGTCGATGCTTCCTTCTTCAGTAGCTTAAACCTTGAAAATGTTGTTGCTCTCTACACTCTGAAACAGTCAGGAATACTGGATTTTCGAGATATAAGCTTTTGTATCTGATGAAGGGAGCTTAGACTCTTGAAAATGTATACCCTGAAATACTTGTTGGTCTCTAAGGTGCTACTGGACTCGAATCTCACTTGACTACTGCAGACCAACAAGGCCGCCTTCTGAAACTATCATCAATCCTGTTGTCAGTTAATAAATCCAACATTTTGTTGGTCTGTTAGGTTAAACTGAAGGAGAGTAATATATCCAAGGTCACCCCATAAATTTCGTAGGAAGTGGGGATTTGAATCTGGGTCATTCTAGTTCTACTCCAATGCTCTAACCACAACACCACAGTGACACACAACAGAGGCAGGTGGATGTGACACTACTTTATAGTGAGTCAGACCATTAGTCTATTGTTTAATCTGACTGGCAATGTCTCTCCAGCTGAGGTCTCCAGTCAATGTCTTTCACATCACCTACTTCCTAACGCTTGTAATGGGAGATATTGGGGTTGAACCTGAGAAGTACTGTATGCAGAGTAGATATTCCACTGAGATATGGTCCCATACCGATGGGATTGACTCTCAAATAAGTATGCATCGGATTGAAATTGACAATGTTACAACAGAACCAGGCAGGTAAGCAGAGTCAGTGAAATAGACAGCCCTCTGACTTGAATTCTGTCTGGGTTCGATGTCCATGGGATGGGCAAAGTCTGCCAGAAGGCTAGATCTTTGTCAGCACAGAATAGCACATGAGACCAGTCACATTTCTGGCTTGCCCATATTTAAATGAGGGCAATCCAACCGTGCTGTGGGGCAACTCAATATTTCATCCTGGTACATGTGGATCCAGAGACGAAGGAGATGCAATTGAGTTAGAAGAGCCAGAAGTTTCAGCAAACAACACATGGTCCAATTTTTGAATTAGCTGCAGGGGGGGGGAACTCCTAGGTAGACTAAAATTTGCAAGGAGAGCAATGTAGCACAGAGAGAAATTCTGCAACAGGAAAGGAACAGCACAGCCCCAGCTGGGATTTACTGGAACCTCTGAAACCTATCAACATATCCTTCTTAGAATTTTTTCTTCCAGGTTAAACTGGCATAAGTCTTCCCTTTCACACTACGGTTGGTTTTGCATGGCTGGTTTGTCTCATGATTCTCCTGCAATGATTCTCCTGCAACTACTCTGAAGATGCCTGCCACAGCTGCTGGCGAAACGTCAGGAAAGAAAATTCCAAGACCACGGTTACACAGCCCGGATAACCTACAAGAACCAATCTCCTGCAATTGTCCCAGTTCTCTGTTGGGGTTAGGCATGATGTTCCCCTCCCTGTGGGCTCAGCTCACTTCTGCCCGCGACTTCCCTGGGTTTTCCAATCCCTGTTTCATTCAAAAATTAAGTTAAGTCCTGATCTTATCTCAGATGTGAGTAGGTATTTTAATTTAAAATACAAACATGCTTAAAACAATAACACTCTTACAGTATTTGCTTTTATTTAACAGTGTTATTGTTTTGAACCATCTATTCTAGTCAGCTTCAGCAGTGTGTGGGCAACCGAGAATCTCCCCTCCCTTTTCTTTTGTGGATGCAAATCTGCACTCCATTTTGTGAAAAGTGTTGTCAAATGGCCACTCACGGGGGGAGGGGGGCTGGGTGACATTTTTGTCAAAGTAAGCACAGCTGCAAGTGACACTGTAGCATTTAAGGGGTGGGGGGGACTCAGGCACCTCCTGATTTCGACTTGTGATTATACTTTGCTCCTGAGAATCCCAGGACTTTTTTCACAACAAGCAACACCCATGCATAAGGGTCATTTATGCATGGGAGTTTTATCTGAGGTTCGTTGCTCACTGGACCCACACTTTCCTGTTGGGAGTCTATGCACAGGAGTGCCCAAACTCAAATCAGGAAGTATTTGAATCCCCACCCCTTGAAATGTTGCTTCATAATTGGCTGTAGTGAGAGAAAAGATCCCAACCTCCCAAACACCCAATTGCCACATAAAAAGCATTTTAAGAAGTTAAAACAAAAAAACGGAGCAATCTGAAAAGAAAGGGGAAAGAGAAATCCAAGCAACAGTTTTAAAAAGACTCTCCTGCTCAGAAAGAGGTCCAAGGAAGCAGGAAGCAGGAAGAATTTGAACCCCTGCCTCGGGACATGCTGCTTTGTAATTGGCTGTGAGAGAAACCAAGCTTGCGTGTCCTGCACTTTTCCTTATGCATGGGGATTTCACCCGGGCTGAGCTCAGGGAAGAGGGAAAAATCGGGTTAACAGAGGAATGGGAAGGTCCAGGATTTGTGAGGGCTGGCAACGAGGTCATCTCTAATGGAGGGAAAACTCATGCATAACTCCAAGGAACAATCAAGACGGATGGGGGGTGAACGTGAATGAAAGTACCATGCATAAACGACCTGTGTGTGTGTGTGTGTCCATCCCACATACAGACTTGCAGAAAGGAAAACACATTATAATAGCTACCTATCAAACAGAAATGCAACATCTGCTCCATTTAAGTTTAGCAAAACTTGTTTGACTCACTAAGGTAGAGTGGCAGAGCTAAGTACCTGCTTTAAAAGCCAGAAATCAGATAAGGAAACACTGAAGAGGAACAAGGTTAAACGGTATCAGAGCAGAGGGCTGAAAGCAGGTCAATAATTGACCAGACAGGACAGAGACGATGAATGAAACATGGTTCAGACCCAAAACCACTGCACGGCAGGCCATCACGAGAAAGGTATTGATGGCGGCTGAAGTGGCCAAGGGGGAAGAAAAGAGACATAAAAATGGGCCATGATCAGTTTCACAAAGAGAAATGCAAGAACAAAGGTGAACCACAGCCGAGGGGAACTTTGTTTCATTGGCAAATCCCCAAGCACAGGAGATGGAAGAGGCAGAACAAAGGATACAAGATCGCTTCGGGGCACTATAGCAATAACCAAAGGGGTGGAAAGTGTGCAGGAGAAGCACAGCCAATCAGTAACAGAAAACCTCTTTGCCACTGGGAAAGTGGCATTCACAGACTGCACAGCCAGCACATAGCTTGATTTATATGACACATGTCAAGACACATCGTAGATGCTTCCAAAGTGTTAGTAATGACCAAGGGCCAAAATACCCAATATGTATGACACGAGTTGGGACATGGGAACAGTGTAATTCACTCTGAAAGCATTGTGTTGCTCCATGTGGCTCTAAACACCAGTAGGAGGGGAGGCTTCTCTCCCATGACATTTTTGGCAATGGAAATGGCCACTGGGAAGGGCGGTTTGCCTTGAAGATGTTTCCACTGGCAAAAAAACAAAAAAAACCCAGCATGGTAGTGAAGTCTGAAGGCTCTCCTCCCTTTTTCAATGTACAGAACTGTACGGAGCGACATAACTCTTTCAAAGTTAGTTGCATTGATCCTTTGTGTGACAAGTTGGGTCCGCATGGTGTAGCAGTTGAGAGTGGCAGACCCTAATCTGGAGAACCAGGTTTGTTTCCCCACTCCTCCACATGAAGCCAGCTGGGTGACTTTGAGCTAGTCACAGCTCTCTTAGAGCTCTTTCAGCCCCACCTACCTCACAAGGTGCCTGTTGGGGGGGGGAGGGAAGGCGATTGTAAGCCACTTTGAGACTCCTTACAGTAGAGAAAAGTGGGGTATAAAAACCAACTAACTCTTCTTCTTCGGGCACCCATGTCCTGACTTGTGTAACATGCATTGTGTATTGGTCCAAAGTCCTTGTACTCATTGGCCAGGATACTGGAAATAGGTTTATAACCTTTCTGAGCAATTGGATAAAATGCTACCTGTATGCTTTTTCTTGTGCTTCCATGAGGAAAAGAACTAGACAGGCTTACATCCTAATCCTTGCTTCCACTCCTGCTGCCATCTTTTCCGTGACAGAGGCAGTCCTATACTACAGAACACATACCTGTAGTACTAGGAGATTCTCATCATGTGAGACTAGCATCTTTTGATCAGCTAAAGGAGAAGCAAGGCTTAGAACTCTAGCCTTATTTTTTAAAAGAATAGAAATGAGAAATTCAGGGAAGGGGGCTGAGACATCCCTCCATGGCCGTAGTGATGGCCCTACATTTTTCCATCCTCCCTCCCCATGCCTACCTACATTTCCCACTCCTCCACTCTGTGGTGGATCTTCAACATGTCATCATGAAAGTGGTGAGTGGATGTGAGAAGCTGTCATGCTGAGTCAGACCACTAGTCCATCTAGATTAGTAATGTCTATTCTGCACAATATTTTAGAGGAGGATCTTTCCCAATGCCTCCTGTTGGAGATCTTCAACTGGGAAGATGTCTGGGACAAATCTGGAACCTTCTTATGCACCCTCCCACTGTGTTATGGTTCCTTCCATGGATGGAAGAATGCTCCTTTAACATACTCACCCCGTGTCAGAGCTCATGGCATGGATACCACAGCCTCTCTTTTGCTGATGACAGAGTCAAGACCTCGGCATGGAATTCCACAGGTTCATGCAGGTCGGGGCAGCTAATCGGACACTGCATGCACGCACACACAAATATATTAATGTCATAAAAAGAAACATATGGGAGGGAAGGCAGCATGCTATAGCCTGATCTTGTCACATCTTGGAAGCTAAGCAGGGTTGGTACTTGGAAGGGAGACGACCAAGGGAGATTTTGTAGAGATAGGCAGTGGTAAACCACTTCTGCTTCTCCCTTGCCTTGAAAGCCCCTTAATGGGTCACGGTAAGCCAGCCGTGACTTGATGGCACTTTACACACACAATGAAGCATGTACTCTTTGACATATACACATGAGCCTGCTGCTGACTTAGGCCATTAGCCCAACTCTACTGTGGCTGGTGGCAGCTGTCCAAGGTCATGTGCAAAGGTCTTTCCTAGTTCGGCTGCCTGAGATCCTTTCCAGCAGAAATAGCATGGATTAAATGTTGCACCACCTGCATACATAGTATGCACTGAGCTATGGCCCCACACCAGGAAATAAAGTCACGTGTCAGCCCCTGAACCAATGTGATACCACTCAGGACATGAATGATATTATTTCATGGCATCTCCAGAGAAAATTTGCATACTGTATGCAACTTATGGAAATAAATAGATATTTTCATCATCATCATTCCTTTATTGGCATAAAAACACAATTTAAAAGGTTACAAAAGGAATGGAAATGTTACAAGATGCCCTTTTTAATATTGTTAAAAGGCAGTTACATTGAGAAATACAGTTTGTTGATACTGCCATCTAATTACCCGTAGCGGTTCGGCAGGCTTTTAAAACAAACTTTTAAAACTGCCAGTGGCTCTAATATTTGGGGCAAACAATTGTTCAGTACACAGAGAACGTTAAAAGAATCTGAGACATTCAGTCGATGTACCAACAGGGGGCTTAGTAGTTCATTACGAGATGCTGTGTAGAAACTGCAATAAAATAACACGTGAGCAACTGTTTGTATACAATTATTGTCACAAGGGCAGAGCCTGTCAGACAGAGGAATTTTCCAAAATCTGCCATCGAGTAGCGCAGATGGCAAAACATTAAATCTGGCCAGAGAGATAGCTCTACATTGAGATGGATCACACAGGTGAGATAAGTATGGAGAGGGCTGGTAAACATCAAAGGGTACCCCTAAATTTAATGGGGAGCATGTTTTATTAGCAGCATTATTTAGATCTTGAAGTCCTATATCTAATAGTTGAATACTTTCAAAGGGACATGAAATCCAAACTGTGATGTGTGTGTGTGTATATGCCATCAAGTCACAGCTGATTTATGACGACTCCATAGGGTTTTCAAGGCAAGAGATGTTCAGAGGTGGTTTGCCATTGCCTGCCTCCGTGTGGGCTGAGAGAGTTGGGAGAGAACTGTGACTGGCCCAAAGTCACCCTGCAGGCTTCATGTGGAAGAGTGGGAAATCGAACCCGATTTTCCAGATTAGAGTCTGCTGTTCTTAATCATTATACCAAGCTGACTCTCACAAACTGTGGGGGGACAGCTATCTTGGGGGGGGACAGCAAAATGAAAGTAATAATTAACTATATTGTCTCCGCCTGCACCATTGCAAACATTGATCCAAACGCACAACAGGAAGCTGTTTGCTGCGCACAAGCCACAAGCCAAAGCGCTTCTGATTCATGTTCAGAGGTTCTCGTTCTCTTTATTTTCATAGTGTAATCAATCTAGATAAATTATTTTGTGGGCTGTGAGAATTTGTGCGGCGCTTCAAGTCTTTCTCGGTGTGTGTGTGTGTTTAAAGAAAACTTCAGCCATTCTGCCAAACAAGATCCACAGCACACAACTTTTAATACTGCTTGGCGGGGCCGCGTTGGGCCTTGGCTCTGTCATCCATTTCTGATTCTGTCATCAGCTGTCATCCATTTCCTATGCGGCTGTCACTTTTGCCATTGGATGGCCCATCCGTTTCTCTCCCTGGGCTCATCCATCATTTTGCCAAGAATTTCATCTCGTAACCATTCGTTGCTATCTCATTCTAATTTCCTATTATTGGGCAGCATGGAAATGTGACAGGAGGGTCGAGGGAAGGTGGAAGGAAATCTCCCTCCAGCTTTATGACCCATGTGTATAGGATGAGAAGCAATGACAATCGACAAATGCTAGAGTTCATCACAAATAGCATAGCAGTAATTGATTTGATATATTGTATGCCAAATGGGAGCTTGTGAAGAACTGTGTGTGGAGGGGAAGTTTAACAACAGGATTCTTGCCACTAACACGTCACTGCTGGGCCAGATGCTACTGAATTTTGTAAATACACTCTTTGGATTCAAACATTCGAGTTTGGTCATAGCAAAAACTGCAAATGTCTCTCCGATCCAAAGACGCTTTTGAAATTCTTCTTATCCTAAATTCTCCCCAGATGTTGGGAGTTCTTAATTTGCTAGATTCATGTCCAAGGTGTGTGTGTGAGTTTTCTTCCATTCATTTGTACTTTTTCCCCATCTTCACATTACTGAGACACAAAGGGCAGTGTTAAAAACACTGCAGAAAAGCAATTTTGATCCAATCATATACACACCAAATTTCGTTTTGCATTTCCAGTTCACAAAGTACCAGAAAAGCACCCCATAAAAACAACCCTGATGCAGTCATTCATACAATCATATCAAAATGGCTTTTTTGCAATGTTTTGTAAGTGTATGCTTTGACAGCAATGTTTGTATGCTCCCGGGATTGTGTAGGGTTGGTATCCTGCTTGAATGACATGAAAGCATCTGTCTGAGGTCATGTTCTTCAACACTGAACATGGCTGGCAGAACAAAAGGCAGCACAGGAGAACAGTTTCAAGGGCTGAAGGACTGTGAGCTGGTGCAACTACGAGCTGAGAGTTTAGCAAGTACCAAGTTCAAATCTAATCTTGCCTACAAATTCATTAGATGGTGTCAAGAAGTTGAGGTCCCTCAATTTCTTGGATTTCATTATTTCCTTGGTTCAGGCCTGGAGGCCTATGAGTTTTGTGATGTTGGGATGTTAGAACAGCAAAATAGTTCCATTTTGAAAGCTGCTTCTGGGGAGGGAACAAGATAGGCAACCAGCTGCTTCTCGTTAAACCTTTCTCTCCCCTTTCTAGAATGCAAGGCCATGCGTTGCCACGATAAGTAATCGGTCGGCCACTATCTTAATGTTTGTGACGACATCCAGGTGCAGGGAGTTCTGCAGGCTTCACCACCTGAATGCATCAATTAGTGAGTCAGCATTCTGACCAAGCGATTAATTAACAGCTAATTACTTTCTTTTTCTCAATTGGCCTCTATGAGTTCATGCCATTGAGAAAACGAATATAAGGACAGACCAGTCCTGAGCAAATCATGCTCGTTGGGGGCACAGCAAGAAGGCTGTGCAGGCGGCATCATAACCCATTTGATTTTGGCCCTTGAGGGGGAAACTGGTCAAGCTGACCTTTTGGAGAAACCTTTGGACAACCTTTTGAAACTCTTGTATGCTGAAAGAACTCTTGAAACTGGTAACTGTTGGAACATTGCTTTTGAAAAAGCCTTGACAATTTTGTGAACCTTGGAAAACTGAAGTATTGTATGAGTTAGCTATGCTAAATCATTTTGTTATTTTCTTGCTTAAAACTTCATGACTTTTTCTTTCCTGTAAACCAGCATAAATCTTATAAATAAATTTTTAGACTTTAAATGGATTGTGTCTTTTGATTTTGGGATTCCCAGCCTAAATCTTGTGCCTTGGGTGAGTGTAAAACCACCTACCAAAAACCTAAGACATTTTTGTGAGTGTAATCTTCCCCCAGCAAGGCCTCTACCTTGCAGGGTAAGTGTTGCACTGAATTTGAAGCTTCGTAAGGGTTGCCCTGAACTCTTGCCTGGAGGTTTAACTTTTGGTTCAGGGCTGGTGGCAGCTACTCATTGAACTTGGGGCGAAAGCCTGGAGTTCAATGTTTTGTTTTTTGGGAAACCTTTGACCAAACCAAAGCAGCCCAACTGGTGGAGGCTGGTTGGAGCTCTTTGACAGATGGCCTTAAGCAAGACATTCTTCTCTGTGTTCCTAATCTGCAATATGAGGGCAATAATCCTGGCATGCTTTATAGGATTATTGTAAAGATTCTTGATCTGTAGCTCATATAAGGGTGATAGTGGTGGAAACGATAGGGTTTGCAAGGCAAGAGATGAACAGAGGTGGTTTGCAAATGTGTGCCTCTGCATTGGAACCCTGGACATCTTTGGGGATCTCCCATCTGAATACTAGCCAGGGCCAACCCTGCTTAGCTTCTGAGATATGAAGAGATCGGGACAGCCTGGGCTACCTAGGCCAAGGCCATACAAAGATAGGGATATATATCTACCTATCATGTTTTTATCCTCCCTTCAAGCAGCGAGTGTACACAGAATTGCCTCCTACATTAATGGCATCCCCCCCCCCCCGCTGCCATGCTTTCCTTTGTGAAGTAGGTTGGGTAAGGGACTGTGGCTGTCCCAGAGGCTTCCAGGGCAAGCAACATTTTGAACCCTGGTCTCTCTGGTCAAAATCCAGTATGCTAGCCGTTCCACAATGTGGGTTCCCCCCAGCTCGCAACATCATGAGAGGACGGCCCATGAAGAAAATAGTATTGTATTGCAGTATCAGTGAAGAGCTTTACTGTTGTTAAGAAAGACATGGACAAGAGTTTAAAATGTAAGAATATAAAATAATGTTTAGACCCACCTTTCTTTTATTATAGAGCTCAAAGCAGTGCCTATAGTCCCAGGAGGTCCCCCATCCAGGCACTGACCAGACCTAGAGTGGCACCAAGTAAGGCTTGACCAGACATATACTGTAGAGTTGCCAGGTCCCTCTTCGCCACCGGCGGGAGATTTTGGGGGTGGACCCTGAAGAGGGTGGGGTTTAGGGAGGGGAGGGACTTCAATGCCATAGAGTTCAATTGCCAAAGCGGCCATTTTTCTCCAGGTGATCGGATCTCTATCGGCTGGAGATCAGTTGAATTAGCAGGAGATCTCCTGCTACTACCTGGCATCAAGTAGGGCTTGGCCTGGCAACCAGCAGGAGGATTGGGGGATAGATCTATGGCAGGCGTATGATGTTGGTGACTTCATTGACATCACTCTGTCATTCCCAGGCAAAGCCTGGAAGGGACAATGAGTAGCTCTAGAAATCTCTGGAAACTCAACAGTTTCCAGCAATTCCTAGAGTTACCCACTGTCACTTCTGGGTAGTACCACTGCAGAGGTTGGCACCATTTTTTTTCTTTATTTTTCTCACGCTGCCACTTGGAGTGATGGTGGGCAATGGAGAAGATTGGCAGGAAGCCTCCTACCATAGCAGGAGGCCTAGCAACTCTAGCACCAAGGTTGCCAGAGCATATGCCCTCCAACCATACTAGAGTTGCAATCTTCGGGCTGGAAAATACCTGGAGATTTGACGGGTGGAGCCTGAGGAGGGTGGGTTTTGGAAAGGGGAGGGACTTTAATGGGGTATAATGCCATAGAGTCCACCTTCCAAAATGGCCATTTTCTCCAGGTGAACTGATCTGTGTCGCTTGGAGATCCGTTGCAATAGAAGGGGATCTCCAGCCACTACCTGGAGGTTGGCAACCCTAAACCATACCTGTATGCTTCTAGCACTAAAAACTGTAAATAGACCTTGAGCTCAGCAACAGGGTTCTGCTGGTGATGAAGGAAATAACCGATATTCCATTCCATTCCTTTTTTTAAAAAATCCCCACATGGATGACAGCCTCTCTCAAAAAACACATGAACACATAAAGCTGCCTTATACTGAATCAGACCCTTGGTCCATCAAAGCCAGTATTGTCTACTCAGACTGGCAGCAGCTCTCCAGGGTCTCAAGCAGAGGCCTTTCACATCACCTACTTGCCTAGTCCCTTTAACTGGAGATGCCAGGGACTAAACCTGGGACCCTTCTGCATGCCAAGCAGATGCTCTACCACTGAGCCACAGCTCCTGCCTGTAGCCCTAAAAGTACCATTTTGCCACCTAAAGCATCTCTCAGAGCTATTCCAGAGGGGAAATGGTATTCAAAGGTCCTTGTAAAAAATGTAGGGGTGAAAGTAAAGAGGCTCCATGTCTGACCTCAAAAAGACTTTAAGAGTATCGCTTGGCTTAAACAGACTCCACAGTGCTGTTCCCCTTGAAATGTTAGCAGCCCAAGCGGTGAGAAGTTGGCCTGAGGTTGTAGCATTCCCTACACAGTAATATGAACTATTAAACAAATGGTGCTGTGTAATATCCTTCCTCTGAGTGGAAATGCTCCCATTTAGGTAAAAATTTCAGCCTGCTGTTGGCAGTTACCAGACAGAATGGCAATGAGAAATCAAATGGAAAAGCAATAGAAGTTTGACTGAAATTGAAATTATGAGTCAGCTGGTGCCATTTCCATATCCCCAAAGGCAGGCATTAGCAAAACTTGCCACCAGAATGGTGACATCGAGAACTAATGGGGGAAGCCACTCCATTTCCTGAATGCTAGCGCAAGGGTGCTTCCAGACAGAATTTATTTTATTTGTGCTAATGCTATACAAGCGCTACCTTGATTCAATTCTCATCGCACAGTGAGCAGTTTCCGAGCGATGGATCACTTTTGGAGGGAAAGCGGTGCTGCCGAGGGATGCAGAAAAACAAAATGTCACATTTGGCTCGGGTGTTTCTGCAACAGGGGCAGTTCATTCATGCAATATACAAGCAGGTCCCGGCCATTTACACAGGGCAGCCAATGAACAGGAAGGGGGATGGGAAAACCTTTTTCTTGAAGATGTTCCCAGAGTAAGGTTGCCAGCTCCGGATTGGGAAATACCTGGAGATTTTGGGGGTGGGGTCTAAGGAGGGTGGGGTTTGGAGAGGAGAGGGACTTCAATGCCATAGAGTCCAGTTGCCAAAGGGTCTCTGTGACCTGGAGATCAGTTGTAATAGCAGGAGATCTCCAGCCACCACCTGGAGGCTGGTAACCCTGTCCCAGAGAGACAAGCAGGAGAGAGGCACCAGAAGCGTCAAATATCTGCCATGATGAGAGCAAGCCTAAGGAGGTCACACCCCACCATCCTTGGAGGTCTCCCATCCAAATACTAGCCAGGACCAACCCTAGATCTGACATGATGAGACTAGCCTGGGGTTATTTACATAGACCTATATGAGGAGAGGCAGACCCTCAGATATGACCCCAGGTCATGAAGGCCTTTAAAGATAACAACTGTCACCTTGAATTGAACCTGGAAGTAAACCAGAAGTCAGTGGTTCAAAACTGCTGCTATACATTCATAAGAACATAAGAAAAGCCCTGCTGGATCAGACCCAGGCCCACCAAGTCCAGCAGGCTGTTCACACAGTGGCCAACCAGGTGCCTCTAGGAAGCCCACAAACAAGACAACTGCAGCAGCATTGTCCGGCCTGTGTTGCACAGCACCTAATATGATACGCATGCTACCCTGATCCCGGAGAGAATAGGTATGCATCGTGACTAGTAGCCATGAATACCCCTCTCCTCCATGAACATGTCCACTCCTCTCTTAAAGTCTTCCAAGTTGACAGCCATCACCACATCCTGGGGCAGGGACTTCCCCAATTTAACTATGTGTTGTGTGAAGAAGATTCAAATCATCTCACCCCAGTAAGCAAGTAGTCAGGTGCATTCTGTGCCAGTTGAAAATTTTAAGTAGGGTTCAAGGACAGCCCCTATAGAGTGCATTAACAGTAAACTGTCCTAGTGGTTAAAGTAATATGGATAAGCAAGGACAGGGAGACCGAGTCTTTTACTTTTGCTAAAGCAGACTGATTATGGCAAAGTTTGATTACCTCTGACAAAGAGATTATTGAGGGCAAGAGGGTGACATATCCCAACCATCCTTGTCAGAGCAAACACTGTTAACTGCGCAAAGGATCTCCTCATTATGAGGGTTAATAAAGGATAAAATGACAACGATCTACTCTGAAACAAAGGCTACCTTAATGAAAACACTGTGCCTCGCCAGTGGTGTGCTAAATATTTCATTCTTTTAAATAGAATGTTTATCCTGACACATGCAGAAAGTAATTTCCTATTGTAGACCTTATGCAGAGTATCTATTAAATTAGCTTTCAAAGTATTTGCAGAGCAATAACTCAGGATTGACTGGAGGGAATCTTATAATCCTGGAACGTGCCTCAGCACACGATCGCCCTTGTTTCATGAGCTAAGATTAATTCCATTTTTTTCTCCTCCATGAGAGTGAATACAGTACATGACAAATATTGCCCTGTAAACACATTTGAATCTGCTTTAATCTCATACAAATACTTTCAGGTGACCAGATTGCTGAATGTCCTCTAAGAGTGTCCTAGTATCAAAAATAACCAGGGGAATTATTGCTCGACAATTAAGCAGGGATTCTTCCTCTCTATGGGTTATTTATTCCCCCCTCTCTTTCCCTTCCTCTTTCTCTTTGTCACTTTCTGTCACTTTCACTTATCCTTTTTCTTTCACTTCGTTGCTTTTTTTCTCTCTTTCCCTCCACCTAGCTTAAAATGTTTCTTCTAGAGATTTATTTTATAACTGTTTCTCCAATTGAATTTGAATAATCTTGACTAAAAATGAAGGGAACAACTTCCTATGATTTAATTTGAAGTAGTTCTCCTAATTCATGGTCTCATCAAGATTGTATAAGGACTCATTTGATGTCTGGGGTACTCATAACTGTTAAAAGATTAAGCTGTTTGTATAACAGTTCCTGGAGCTCTGTTGCTAACAGTGAATCTACTTGGCAACTTCTTTTTTTCCTTCTAATTTAGGCTCAGTTCAGACACAATTCAAAACCAAGCATTAATTAAGGATTGTGTGATTGGATGTGGGCCATTATGGTTACTTAGAGTCCTTCGGTCATCTGACATATGGCTAGGCTTGCCAACCTCCAGGTATCCTAGCCAGGAACCATTATGCTGTATATCACATGAAACTAGCCTGTTGAAGCAGTAGGACTAGTACCTATCTTATAGTAGACTGTACCAACCTAAAGACTGCAGGCCACAAATGATAGTCTAAGAATGAATATATGTAATTGAAGAGGAACTGATGAATAAGAACAGAAACGGCCATCTTCCTCTTCAACCTGACATGTGTTGAATACAAGGAATGTTGTTCCTGTAAAAAGACAAAAAAATGTATAATAATATTAGTATTAGAACCTTTGATTGAATGTATACTTACCTTTGCTAATATATATTTGTCATATTACAGTGAAACACCATTTTTGGAAAACTGACATTGAACATATGGTATTCTTGCATTTTGATTCCCATTATATATTGGGCTAATTTCATGCTAGTGGTTTTCTGTGTGTTTTTGAGTTTAACTAATTAGTACACAGAAGTGTCTATTTTGATATAACCTCCAGGTGGTGGCTGCTGGAGATCTCCTGCTATTACAACCGATCTCCAGCCGATAGAGATCAGTTCATTTGGAGAAAATGGCCGCTTTGTAAATTGGACTCCATGGCATTGAAGTCCCTTCCCTCTCCAAACCCCGCCCTCTTCAGGCTCCACCCCCAGAATCTCTAGGTATTTTCCAACCTGGACCTGGCAACCCTACATATGACTATGGACAGCCCGTCTTAAACCTGACCTGGTTCCTGGAGTCACCCTCATGCATGCCACATCTACAGAGATCCCTGACCAGAGCAAAGGCAATTAAACTAGCATTCCTGGAGACTAGTCAGGAATGGAGTGATCCTCTGCAAGCCCAGGCTTGGTTTTGCAAACACAACTATGGTTGTGTCTTATGTCTGAAACAAGCCACACCCTTGACAGCTTTATCGAAAAAGGCGCTCATTTGAAGCAGTGGCCCCCAGAGATACGTATAACCTTGGGAGGCAGAGAGATGTTGCTTTCATCAGTCTCCCCACAAGGCTATTCCATCCAAGATGCAACTCATGAAGCTGTTTTATACTGTTTTATACTTCACCCATCTAGCCTCATCTTGTGTAGTGGGACTGACAGTCAGCGCTTCAGTTGGCACTACATCAAATTTTATATATACACACACACCCCTGAAATACACCTTTCATTATGACAGATATGTAAGAAAAAACACATTTCTACAAGTCTTTATCAGTAGTCAAAACTGAACATACAGGTTTGTGTGTGTGTGTGTTAAGTGCCATCAAGTCGCTTCCGATTCATGGTGACCCTACGAATCAATGTCTTCCAAAATGTCCTGTCTTTGACAGCCTTGCTCAGGTCTTGCAAACTGAGGGCCGTGGCTTCCTTTATAGAGTCAATCCCTCTCTTGTTGGGTCTTCCTCTTTTCCTGCTGCTTTCAATGTTTCCTTGTGTTATTGTCTTTTCTAGTGACTCTGATCTTCTCATAATGTGACCCAAATACAATAGCCTTAGTTATTTTAGCTTCTAGGGACAGTTCAGACTTGATTTTATCTAGAACGCTCTTATTTGACTTTTTGGCAGTCCATGATATCCATAACACTCTCCTTCAACATCACATTTCAAAGGAATCTACTTTCTTCCTGTCAGCTTTCTTCACTGTCCAACTTTCACATCCATGCATAGTAATAGAGAATATTATGGCATGAATTAACTTGATCTTGGTGGCCAGTGACACATCCGTACACTTGGGAATCTTTTCTAGCTCCTTCATGGCTGCCCTTCCCAGTCTCAATATCCTTCTGGTTTCTTGGTTGCACTCTCCCTTTTGGTTGATGATGGAGCCAAGGAAAAGTGTCTTGAATTTCCTCATTGTTCACCTTAAAGTCAAGTAATTCCCCAGTAGTCACTACTTTTGTCTTCTTGATGCTCAGCTGTAGTCCTGCTTTGGCACTTTCTGCTTTAACTTTCACCAGCAGTCATTTCAAGTCTTTACTATTTTCTGCCAGTAATGTGGTATCGTTGGCATATCTCAAATTTTTAAGTTCCCCACCCCTCCAATTTTCACTCCATTTTCATCTAAATCTAATCCAGCTTTCCTTATGATATGTTCTGCATACTGATGAGGTAGATAAAATACATCCTTGTCTAACACCTTTGCCAATTGGAAACCACTCTGTTTCTCCATATTCTGTCCTAACAGTAGCCTCTTGTACAGAGTACAGATTGCACATCAAAACAATCAGATGCTGAGGCACACCCATTTCCTTTAAAACCAGCCATAGCTTTTCATGATCCACACAGTCAAAAGCTTTACTATAATCTATGAAACACAAGCTGATTTTCTTCTGAAATTCTCTCAAATGCTCCAGTAACCAATATACATTTGCAATATGATCTCTCTAATGACTTTTCTGAATCCAGCTTGAACATCAGGCATTTCTCATTCCCTATATGGTAACAGACTTTCTTGTAAGATTTTGAGCATCACTTTATTTGTGTGAGAAATTAATGCAATGGTCCAACAGTTGCTGCAGTCTTTGATGTCTCTTAGGAGCCGCAAAAAGCCGTGAAAAGCCACGAAATGGGTTTAAATGGACGAATTTTTCAGGAATCCCGAATTTAAAGCAGAATTCCTACCTTTACTGGTATAGGAAATTCGGCATTCAGGTTTTCCTGCGGGGGGGGGGGAAGGCCAATGAACCCAAATTTCCGCGGGTTTTTTTCCAACAGCCCTACATGGTACTCAAACCTTTGGAAATAATTTTTATTCGAAAAGCTCAGCGTTTTAGTTTCTGCTACATTTCCAAATAAGAGAGAGCAAGAATGCTTTTAAAATGAGAAGAAAATATTACAGTTGGCTATTGCAACATAGATGGAATAATGGCTGTACTTCTTCCATTGAGTCATCTTCCTGATACTCTCTGGTGTCAGTTTCAAAGAGTAGCCATGCTGGTCTCTACTAGAAGAGCAAGATACAAGTCTAGGAGCACCTTAGAGACCAACAAGATTTCAAGAGTCAAAGCTCTCAAATCTGATGAATAGGGCTGCCAGGTCCCCCCCCCCCCCCTTGGCTCCAGCAGGAGGTTTTTGGGACAGAGCTGAGGCAGGGATTGCATATGCTCGATCCCCGCTTCCAAGCTGGGCACTGGATTGGCGGGCAATTGCCTGTCAATCTAAACGACCTGGCAACCCTACTGATGAAGGGAGCTCTGACTCTCAAAAGCTTACACCCCACAACTCTTATTGGTCTCTAAGGTCCTACTGGACTCAAATATAGCTCTTCTCTGATGTCAGGAAGTCTTATGCACAGTCCTAAGCAGTGCGATAGTCTTTGAAGTTAAGGGGCTTTATTTTATTTTATTAAACTTGTATCCCGCCCTCCCCAGCAAAGCCGGGCTCAGGGCGGCTCACACAACCTTGCAGTACAACTACAATAAATCACAATAAAGTCTTGCTAAAACAATAGTTAAAATAAAACCAGCCCCATAAAATCAATAGATAATAGAATCCATGTGTATCAGACAGCATACTTATTATGGCATATAAGCCACTGTAGGGCCTGTGGGCAGTCAGAGCCCCCCCCCCTGTAATAATAATAAATTGGGGGGTGGAGGCCAGCATTGCTGGAAAGAACTGTAGCTGGCCTCAAGCAAAGGCCTGGTGGAATAGCTCTGTCTTGCAGGCCCTGGGGAAATCCTTCGGGTCCCACAGGGCCCTGGTCTCATTAGAGAGACTATTTCACCAGACAGGGGTCAGGGCAGAAAAAGCCCTGGCCCTGGTCGAAGCCAGCCGGACACTCTTTGGGCCAGGGACCACCAGCAAAGTATTATTTGATGATCGTTATGTTCTCTGAAGGGTGTAACTCTACTTAGAATTGCACTCCTATGTGGCCAGTGCCCAGACCATCACCTATAGCAGCCAGATGCATTAATGTTTCTTCCCCTTGAATTCTGGGTAACAGAGTTTGGAGCATCAACGATGGCAATAAAAGCAGAGATGGTGAGTGGCCTATCACAACATAAGCAGAGAGGAGCCCTTGGCTTTCTCTGCTTATTTCCACCACCTCAGCATTTATTTAGTTGCCATTCCCATAAACGAAAGCATACTGGAGTATGTTTCTGTCCTTTCGATGGGTACGTCTCCTCTAGCTGAAAAAGAGAATGAGAGGTCACTTTTCCAATGGTGATATGCCAAGTGATCACCATTTCTTGGGGTTGCCTACCTTCAGACACCTCAGCCATCCATCCGTGATTACAAGGAAGGCACATTCCTTTGCTGCACAAATGAACTCTCAAGTATACGGAAGACTTGGAAACTTGAAAAAATCGTTATGAAATGGGAATTTTACCGGAAGCCCATAGCATCTTTATTATTCCGTTGCTTTTGTAATACTAAATGCTTTGCGTTTATTTTACATTGTGATAATTGACCTGTTGGTCTTGCACCCATTTTTCGTCAACTGTGGTTCTTTACCTCATGGTTGTTTCAATACACTTTGTTAGCAATTTCTCAATTAAGTATTGATGTGCCTTAGTTTGGCTTTTTGTTTTTGTGATACTTTGTTTGAATTCAACCTCCAGGTACTAGCTGGAGATCTCCTGCTATTACAACTGATCTCCAGCCAATCGAGATCAGATCCACTGGAGAAAATGGCCACTTGGGCAATTGGACTCTATGGCATCGAAGTCCCTCCCCTCCCCAAACCCCACCGTCCACAGGCTCTGCCCCAAAAACCTCCCACTGGTGGCAAAGAGGGACCTAGCAACCCTTCCTTTCCTGCTCGGCCAGCATGTCCACTGCTCCCTCCAACATGCCTTTGCAGCGGACTAGCTCATCAAGGCCTGCCTTGGAGCCACAACTCACATCACTTGGCTTCATAACTCCTATGCCGAGAGTTGAAGCTGTCAAAGGGATTTCTTGTTGAGCCATCAATGATTACAAGCTCTAACTTCAGCTACAAATTCATTGCAAGAAATTACAGAACCCTTTTTTGAAACAACCTGCACATCTGCGAAAGGAAAAAGGAGGAGGGGACAATGTTATTGAACAATTGAGAGTGATTACCTTTGGGGGCTTCTTTGGGGGCTCAACATCTGCTGAGAGTCAGTTCTGCAAGCGTGTGTGTTTCGGGCAGCATATCTTAAGGAAGCTGGTACACTCAAAGGGGGAGTGAGGATGAGAAAGCTAGGGCGAAGGGTTGCCAGATCCAGGTTGGGAAATACATGGAGATTTTGTGGGTGGAGTCTGAAGTGGGTGGGGTTTGGAGAGGGGAGGGACTTGCCATAGAATCCAATTGCCAAAGTGGCCATTTTCTCCAGGGGAACTGATCTCTATCGGCTGGAGATCAGTTGTAATAGCGGGAGATCTCCAGCCACCACTTGGAGGTTAAAAACCCTACTAGCAGGAGGTTTTGGGGAGGAGCCTAAGGAGGGCGGGGTTTGGGAGGGGAGGGACTTCAATGCCATAGCATCCAATTGGCAAAGCAGCCATTTTCTCCAGAAGAACTGATCTCTATCAGCTGGAGATCAGTTGTAATAGCAGGAGATCTCCTAGCTGGTACCTGGAGATTAAATAAAGAACGTTAACCTATGGCGTAATTAGTAGAAACTGGAAGAAAGGGCAGCACATGGGCTCCAAAAATAATGTGTGTTCGAGCTGAAACACTTTGCTATAATTAGCCAACTTTCAATAAGCAAAAATATTTTTTGCTTCAATATAATAATGATATTAGTAACATGGGTCAATAAAAAATGAATTTATGTAATTATGTAGGCAACCCTACACATGGGAGATTTTGGGGGTGGAGCCTAAGGAGGGTGGGGTTTAGAGAGGGGAGGGACTTCAATCTCATAGAGTCCAATTACCAAAGCAATCTGTTCCAGGGGAACAGATCTCTGTCATCTGGAGATCAGTTCTAATTCTGGGAGACCTCCAGCTACCACCAGGAGGTGGGCAGCCCTACACATGGGGCAGGTGCCACATTCGGGAGTGGTGCTCAGAAGAGCCTCAGGTGGCGCACGTCCCAAGCCACTATCACTGCTCTAACCCCTACAGAACACTGGCTCTTATGTATCAGATGGTATGTTTTTATCCCACCCTTTCTTCCAAGGAGCTCAGGGAGATTCACATGGGGTTGAATCCAACCAGTTTTTCCACTGGTGGTAGGCTCCACCCCAAAAACCTCCCACCGGTGGCAAGGAGGGACCTGGCAACCCTACCCATGTATCAGAGAATTGGCAAGGCCCTTGCTGGCGGGGCTTCTGGTTGGCAGGGGGTTCCCACCATGAAACACCCACAGCCAATACAGTGGGTATGCTGCGACCCTCCCTGAGGCACAGACCTCAATCTGGGGTGGACATCGATGTGGCTGTTTCAGCTGATGCTGAGAAAGTAATTCTCCATGAGCTGCAGAATGAGTGGGTTAGAGTGTTGGACTAATATCGGGAGACCTGGATTCATATCCCCACTCAGCCATGAATTCGGTGACCTTGGGTCAGTCACTCTTTTGCAGCCCAGTCCACCTTGCAGGGTTATCATGAGGGAGGGCTGCCAACCTCCAGGTGGGGCTTGGAGATCTCCCAGAGTTAGAACTGATCTCCAGAGGTCAGTTCCCCTGGAGAAAATGGATGTTTGGAGGGTGGACTCTATGGCATTGAACTCTGCTGCTCTCCCTCCCTTCCTCAAACCCCACCTTCCACAGGCTCCCCCCCAAAAAAAAAATCTCCAGGAATTTCCAAACTTGAAGTTGGCAATCTTATTGTGAGGGTAAGATATAGGGTTGCCAATCTCCAGGTAGTAGCTGGAGACCTCCTGCTATTACAACTGATCTCCAGCCATTAGAGATCAGTTCACCTGGAGAATATGGCTGCTTTGGCAATTGGACTCTATGGCACTGAAGTCCCTCCCCAAAGGTAAAGCTTCTCAGAACTAAATCTCATTTGAATTCAGCAGTGCCTGCTCAAGAGAAGCAAGCATCGGAGTGAAACGGGATTCGACTGATGGTTCCCCAACACTCTTGCAAAGCAAAGCTCAGCTTGACAGTCCGTTTTTAAAAGTGTACAACTTGAGCCAAGCAACTTGTACGGTTTTGTTGTAAGCTTCTTGCTTCGATTCCGCCGTGTAGCAAAGGGCTTAGCAACTTATCAGAGCAACTGGGGAGGGGAGGTCTCACAGTGATAAGGGGAGAAAGGAGAACTGTGCCGGTAGGAGGCTTATTTACTCCTGTCCTAGCATAAGCTCGGCCTGGTGTAGTGAAAGGAATGATAGAAACACAATATACGCTGTTCTGTTTACCTGGCTTAACCAGAGCAGCATCAGACTCGGCAGTGTCTTTGGGGTATCAGTGGAGAACTTTTTCTTATTTGCATTGTTTATTTATATATCTATTCTACTTCTCCTTCCCAAAGACCAGCTCCCAAAGTAGCTTTATAGCAATTAAAATCCATCCCAAAGATGTAATGTAAGATGTGAGGGATGGAGAAGTCTGTGTGTGCCTGGCAGCAAGAAGGGGGGGGAGGAAGAGATGTTGGAGGCACACATGCGAAGACAGGAAAAGCCATTTTGTGTTAGCTTTTAACTTAGCATCACTATTCTCCATTTTGAATGAACACACACACGAACACATGAAGCTGCCTTCTACTGAATCAGACCATCAGTCCCTCAGGGTCAGTCTTGTCTATACAGACAGGCAGCAGCTCTCCAGGGTCTCAAGCAGAGGTCTTTTGCATCACCTACTGCCTGGTCCTTTTTAACTGGAGATGCCGGGGATTGAATCTGGGACCTTCTGCATGCCAAGCAGATGCTCTACCACTGAGCCATGGCCCCTTCCCTCGAAACTCCCCTCATGCCTAGAAACTGTTGCCTTGTAGTTGTGGAGGCCTAGCGGAAACCATGGATAACAGGATGCACCTGCAGCCTTTTACCAGGCAGATAAGACCTGTTCAAGGCTGAGCCAACATACCAGCCTAATTGGAAGCTAGTTTCATCTGTGGGAAGTTGGGAGGGGAGAATGATCTCAATCTTCACTCCTAGGACCCAGTCCGGCTTGAACCGGCCTGAACCATCTAGAGACTTCTTTGTACCACCGTTCCTGATTGGAAATCATGGGTCATCTGTAGAGATGCCAGGTCCCTCTTCGTCACCGGCGGGAGGTTTTTGGGGTGGAGCCTGAGGAGAGCGGGGTTTGGGGAGGGGAGGGGAGGGGCTTCAATGCCATAGAATCCAATTGCCAAAGCAGCCATTTTCTCCAGGTGAACTGATCTCTATCGGCTGGAGATCAGTTGTAATAGCAGGAGAATGGGGTGGGGCTTGGGAGAGAGGAAGAAAGAAGGTGAAGGGGGTGGAGTCACAGATGGAAAGGGGAATAAAATAAGGGAGAATCCAGCCAATGAGGAGGTTAGATAGGAAGCCTGTGCTAGAAGAAGAAGAAGAAGAAGAAGAAGAAGAAGAAGAAGAAGAAGAAGAAGAAGAAGAAGAAGAAGAAGAAGAAGAAGAAGAAGAAAAAGAAGAAGAAGAAGAAGAAGAAGAAGAAGAAGAGCTGATTTTTATATGCAGACTTTCTCTACCAGTTAAGGGAGACTCAAACCAGCTTGCAATCACCTTCCCTTCCCCTCCCCACAACAGACACCCTGTGAGGTAGGTGAGGCTGAAAGAAGTTTAACAGAGCTGTAACCTGCCCAAAGGCACCCAGCTGGCTTCGTGTGTAGAAGTGGGGAAACAAAAATATAACAGATAATAATATTTTAAACAATGCATAATATTTTAAAAAATGACAATCATGAGCAGTATACAGTAGTATAGTGATAAGTATTAAACAGGGTTAATCCTAATTTTCTTAACATAAATCATAAAATACTGTCTATGATACTTAATAAATACATTATTAGAGATAAACATTGTTATAAAATGGATTGCAAAATACAGTGGATTGGACTCCTTATAATAATAACTGTTATCACTATGCAACCCTTTCAAATTGCACCCCAATGCGGACACAAAAGGACGACCTTTCGTGTCTTGAGCAGTAGATGCTGATAAACGTTGCCCTGTATCCTCATGATGAAATGGATTGCCACCCTGCAGAAGATGAACTTAACTTTCTCTAACCACTCCCTCCCGTGTTTCTCATTCCTCAAAACAAATGAGGCAATTAGAGCAGAGAATCTTTGCTCTATATTTTAATGTTATTGAACGAAGCCTTCCCTTCTGTGCAACCATAAACTATCCCAATGCCTTTGATATGATGGATTAAAGGCACACGTTTTCTGGAACCAAGGAGGTATTTAAAATTGCTTATGTCCATGAACAAAATATCACGATTTCGACGATGTGTTACTCAGCCGCCTCCTGTGTCACCGGTAATGGTTATTAATGGATTGCTCTCGATTCTCCCCCGTAGAGCTGCCACGCAGAAGAATAAAAAGTCTAAATAAGTAAAATTAATATCTCTAATGCAATGAATTGTACCGATAAACCAGTAATTGCAAGGTCAGGTGGGCCCCCACAGATCGATTGTTAACTGGTTATCCTATAATGAAAGCACAAACCTCTCATATTCATTTGCGTAGAACGCTTCTCGTAAAAACAGGGGATGGATTGCCTGCAAGGGCATCTGTGGAGCAAGAAATGATTAACAATCAAAACAATGAAATATTCAACACAAATTGAGAATCCATAAGAGAGGGAGTTGCAAGAGCTTGTAGGGACACATTCAGCCCCGGTTGCAAAAGTGAGATCAATTAATTTAAAGTCAATCGTTCTCTCTACATTTTTTTTTAAAAAAGGGTTGTGTTAATTAACAGGTTACTTTGTTTCTGTTCCTCTTCACCTGTGATTTGGCTACCATGATTCTCAAAACGAAGGCATGAGGGAAGCTCAAAGCAACACAGGAATCCGAAAGGTCAGTGAGGCCTGGCATATTGTGAGTCAAGAGAGATCTTTCCTTAGGGGCAACAATATAATATGGGGGAGAGGGGCCACTGGGACCAAGCATTGGCCCCGCAGTTAGGATTGCCAGGTCTCTGACTATAGACTTCCCAGAAACCCAGTTTTTTGCCTGCTGGCACCTGAAGTACCAATGGGTGGAAATGGGGGGGAATGGGGATGCTTGCTGGCGTTGCCCCAGTGTGTTGACATCACCCCCAGTGAAAACTGAAAGTGACATCATGGGATGCTCTAGGATATGCAGAAACTCTGTGGTTTTACTATATTTTTTGCGAACCCTGGACTATCCTATGACATCGCTTCCGGTTTCCCCTGGAAGTGATGTCAATGTGCTGGCATGAAGCTGGAGCACCTGTCCCCCACCCCTAAATATGCCTCGGGGCTGTGGCTGCCACTTGGGAACCCTACCCACAGCAGTTGGCTTGACTGGAAGTAAACACAGCTGAACAGGAAATGATGCAGCTTCACTACTGAAAGAGTAGCCACCTCCTCTCTACACCGGATGATGGTAAGAGGCCCTTGCCAGCAGGAGGTTCCCTGAGGATGTATAAGGGACTCCATCTTTAGAAAATTTCAGGAGGTGCTGAAAGGCCATTTTATTGGCCATAGCTTTTAATAGGGTATAGACAGCAGGCATCTTTTTGGATGAGGGGCTTTGTCTGAGGTTTTTTTGGGGGGGGTATGTTTTGAAGAGTGAAGTTTTTAATTGTGATTTATAGGCCACAATGAACTACAGGGAAAGGCAGATATAAATATTTTAATTAACCAATAAATAAATTCTGTGGTAGGGGCTCTTTCACACATGCTGAATAATGCACTTTCAACCCACTTTCAATGCACTTTGCAGCTGGATTTTACAGTGTGAAATGGCAAAATCCACTTGCAAACAATCGCTAAATTGCACTGAAAGTGGATCAAAAGTGCATTATTCAGTACATGTGAAAGCACCCTCTGAGACACACAAAATGGCCCAAATTTACCCAGGGGCTATGATGGCTCAGTGAAGATTTGAACCATGACCGTAGCCCAGCACGCCAAGAGTCTCCTAGACCAACACAGGCACTCAGGTTGAAAATACCTTTTAAATGCATATCAGCGCATTTTAAACGCCTCATTCTGAACAGTAATGTGACAAGGTCTTCCTTGAGCTGGTGGAAAGGTAGCTTCCTCTTTGGTCATTTCTTTCTGCTCTTGCCATGACAGTGTGGTGTAATGGTTAAAGAGAAGTGGACTCTACTCTGGAGAATCAGGTTTGATTCCCCACTCCTTCACATGAGTGGCAGACTCTAATCTGGTGAACAGGGTTGGTTTCCCCCCTCCTCCACATGAAGCCTGCTGGGTTTCCTTGGGTTAGTCACAGTTCTCTGAGCTCTCTCAGCCCCACCTATCTCACAAGGTGTTTGTTGTGGGGAGGGGAAGGGAAGAGAAGGGAAGGAAATTGTAATCCGGTTTGATTCTCCTTACAAGGCAGAGAAAACCAGCATATAAAAACCAACTCTTCTTCTTCTACCTGGCTCTGGTTCCCATTCATAGCCCATGGGTGGAGCTTAATGCCCTAACAATGGCATAAGGATGCCAGCCTCTATGTCATTTGTATCCCACTGAGGTCCCTGTCCTCCCTAAGCTCCATCCCCAAATCTCCAGGAGTTTCCCAACCTGGATCTGGCAACCCTACCTCCCCATCCCCCACCGGTGGCTAGGGGAGATCTGGCAACCCTATGGTGGCAGGACAAACAAACTTACCCATAGATGTACTTGAGCACCTGGTGTTTTGTCTCATGTCCTGATTGCTACAGTTGCAGGATCCAAATGTTGGTCTGCATTGGAACAACTTGGATATGTCCACCAGTATATAACCCCTGACTCCACACGATGAATAAAAAAAAAGTCTCTTTTCTTTTCTGGAACACACACACACACACCCCAATTTGAAAGGCATAGTGTTAAATATGAAGTTTGGGAAGCATTAAGATTTAAAATTTCACTTTTACTCATTTGGTGTCTGTGGTCTAAAACGCATGGTCATTGAACCTCCTTTATTCCCTGTTTCAGCCAGGATCAAAGTAACCCGGGCTAGGGGGGAAACTGGACGCATTACCTTGAATGAGCAGGGACAAAACTGTGTGCAAATTGATCCATGAAAACAGAAAATGCGGGAGACGTGGAGTTCCTGTTTAGTTTACCACGCCCCACACCCCCGGTGATTGGTCATTTCAAATTGACCAATGATGAGCCAGGAAGAATGGTTTGACTCGGGCCAGAAGAGGAATGGAAAAAGCCGGGTTGATTTTGGGTTGAAACAGGGCTGAGCCGACAATCAATAAGGTAACGTCCATTCGCAAAAAATTGATCCTGTCTGAAACAGGGAATAAAGGAGGCTACAGCGACCATGCGTTTTTGACCTGCCTCTCTGTCCTGTGGCAGTTTATTTGCTGTCCATGATTGGCTGCTGTACTGTCTGGATCCAGAGTAGTTTATGCATTTGTAGTATGAGAAAGACTGGTTTTCTATACTGATGGTGATGGAAAGAGCTGTCAGGTCACAGCAGCAGCAGCAGCAGCAGCAGCAGAAGCAGAAGAAGAAGAAGAAGAAGAAGAATTGATTTTATATGCCGACTTTTTCTACCTTTTAAGGAGACTCAAATTGAAGTCCAGTGAGAACTGTGACTAGCCTAAGGTCACCCAGCTGTCTTCACATGTAGGAGTGGAGAAACCAACCCAATTCACCAGATTAGAATCCACCACCGTTCATGTGGAGGAGTGGGAAATCAAACCCGGTTCTCCAGATTAGAGTCCATTGCTTTTAACCATGACACCATGCTGGCTCTCAGCAACCCCGTAGGGTTTTCAAGGTAAGAGACATTCAGAGGTGGTTTGCCACTGCCTGCTTCCGCGTGGGCTGAGAGAGTTCTGAGAGAACTGTGACCGGCCCAAGGTCACGCAGCAGGCTTCATGTGGAGGAGCGGGATATCAAACCCAGTTCTCCAGATTAGAGTTTGCTGCTGTTAACCAGAAAAGCAGGAACTAGCTGAAAGGCATAAGTTAGAAATAAAACTTCCAAGGCTGCTGTGCTGATTTGGGCAGCATTTGAGTCTGCAAGTGAGCAGCTATGGGGATGAAACCACCTGAAGCTCAACTCACAGGTAGGATGAGAGATAAGTGAAACAGGTTTGCTGCAAAGTTCTTGGAATACCTTTGCACATGCTCCGCATCTTGTTTAAAGTGAGCCATCAGCCAGTGTGAGTGACACTCCAGAGTAGGGTTGCCAGACAGTTCCTGGTAACTGGTGGGAGCTTCAGGGATGGGGACATGGGCAGGGAGCAGAGTTTCATATGCACCATGATGTCACTTCCAGGGGAAACCCAGAAGTGATGTCAAGTATCTCTAGGAATCACTAGAAACTCTATGATAAAACTATATGGTTTGGCCTGGAAGTGACATTGTGGCACACACAATGCCAATATTTTTTTTTCCCTGTCACCACTCAGAGCATTCTCCCAGAATGTCAACTGATCTCCAGACTACAGAGATCCACTCCCCTAGAGGAAATTGCAGCTTCAGAGGGTGGACTCTTTGGTACCACATCCCAACTGAGCTCCCTCAGGCAATTCCCCAAATTTCCAGGAATTTCCCAGGCCAGAGTTGGCAAGCTTAGAACTAGGCTCATGTAATTCAGCTTCTTATAATCAACACAAAGACCTGAAGTCATCGGAGGGCGACGGCGAGTGAAACAGCCGTGCATAAAAGACCTTATTTCTTTTTACAGCCTCCATATAAATATAAAATGTAAGCAATTAGGAGATCAATTTGACCTGATATTGAAAAACAGATTACGATTCCTCGGCATCAGAGGGGTTGTAAAAAAAAAAAAAAAAGTGTTTCTCATGTGAGATGTAGCTTGCAAAGAACAACTCCTGATTGTGATAAAAGGCCGTGTGTTGCAATGGATATACGCTGGCACTTTTACATGCCTCTGTCAACCAGAATGTACTGACAAAATAAGTAGTATGTGTATGTACTTGAGCCACCAAAAAAAAAAAAACACCAAACCAACAAAGGGAGGGATTTTCTCCTTGCAAGGTTGTAGGATTTCCCCTCCCTTTCTTTTTGCATCACAATTAACAATGATTGGTTTAGAGTGGTCCATTTTCCAGGTAATCCATGGCTCCTGGCAGATTACAGTGGAGAGAATTCCTGGGAGGTTACCTATTGTCCACTGTTAAGTCTACCGCTGTTCCCCCTGATCCATTGACGCATGAGGGCAAGCAGCAGTTTTAAAAGGGCCTTTATTTACACCCCATTCATCATTCTTAACATTTTCTCAAATCCAGGTTGAATACTCCAAGGTGGAGAAATAAACCAAGGCTAAAGTGTCTGCATTGCTGCCTCAGCGTATAAATTCCCTCGGCTCCCCCCAGAATGGAACACAAACCAACCCATATTTTCTTGCTCTTCACATTTATGTTAAACCATTTGCGCCTGACCTGGAAGGTTACACTGCTGGAGATTTAGAGGGAACACTGTAATTCCACTTCTCCTGGACAGTTTTGTGGGGAGTATGCTTTTTCTCTCTCCTCTCTCTCTTTGTAATATGGTTTCAAGTATTTCCTTGGGAGAAACAAATTGAAAAATGCTACCATTTCACTGACACCGAACAAGAGTGCATATAGAATTGGGGTGCCCGGCTGAAAAATCAAAGGAAGTTCTGCAGGATCTGGATAAACTCTGCAGCAGAGCAGCATGAGGCTTTATTTTCTAATCTGAAAACGGCCTCTTTGGACCTCAAGAAAAAAGGCCCAGGTTAGATGGAAGAACACCTTCTCCCTCAGCTAAGAAAGTACCTCAGGTTACCAATCCAGCAGCTCTAAGGATGGAACTAAATGTCACAAAGTCACTTTTTAAGGCAATGAACGGTATTTTTAAAACAAACAAAAAATCCCCCAAAAAAACATAGAACTACACACAGTAGGCTTGCCAACTCTGGGCTGGGAAATTCCTGGAGATTTGGGGATGGAGCCTGGGGAAGGTGGGGTTTGAGGAAGGGAGGGATCTCAGTGGGATATAATTAGGGTTGCCAACCTTCAGTGACTAGCTGGAGATCTCCTGTTATTACAACTGATCTCCAGCCAATAGAGATCAGTTCACCTGGAGAAAATAGCCACTTCGGAAGGTGGATTTTATTGGAGTCCCTCCCCTCCGCAAAGCCCACCCATCTCAGGCTCGACCCCAAAAATCTCCAGGTATTTCACAACCCAGAGCTGGCAACCATAGATATAATGCCATGGATTCTACCATCCAAAGCATTCACATTCTCCAGAGGAATTGGTGGGGATCATTTGTAATTCTCGGAGGTCTCCAAACCCCAACGAGAGGTTGGTAACCCTATCACACAGCTGTGGCTTAAGTTTCAAGGGGAGGTGGGGGGGTCTCTGTGTTTCCTCCAGAAAGCCAGCATGGTGTGATGGTTAAGAGCGGTGGTTTGGAGCGGTGGAGTCTGATCTGAAGAACGGGGTTTGATTCCCTACTCCTCCACATGAGCGGTAGAGGCTAATCTGGTGAACTGGATTTGTTTCCCCACTCCTACCTACAAAGCCAGCTGGGTGACCTTGGGCAAGTTACAGCTCTGTTAGAGTTCTCTCAGTGGCGGAGCTACATTTTGGGGGCCCTGAAGCTTGAACTCTTATGGCACCCCCTTCGGAACAAGCAACAATAGGGCAACATCCAACAAGGTCCAAAGGGCCTGGCTGCCCTTGCAAGGCCCAAATGGCGGGGTGGAGTCCTTGAAAATGGGCCATACAGTGACGAAATAAAACTACAGAACTATTAAGCCATGCACCAACAAAGAATTTGAGGATCCAGCTGCCCAAATGTAAGCTGTGAATAGATTCTGGCGAGCTCAGTGAGCCCTTACAGCTGGGGGTTTGGGCGCTGCAAGCCCCCAAGAAAATTTTGAAATTTGACCCAATACAAGGACATTTTCAGGCCACATGAAATGGGTATTAGAGCATATTCTAAAGTCAATATTAAGTACTTCAGCCCATTGGCTTATGATTCTATCGCTAAAAAACTCAATTGATTTTGTTGAGAAATTCTCTCATTAAAAAACGTTGCTTCAGGGGGCCCCTCCGAGATTAGGGGCCCTGAAGCTTAAGCTTCATTAGTTTCACAGTAGATCCGCCTCTGCCTACCTCACAGGGTGTCTGTTGCGGGTAGGGGAAGGGGAGGTGATTGTAAGCCAGTTTGATTCTTCCTTAAGTGGTAGAGAAAGTCAGCGTATAAAAACCAGCTCTTCTTCTTCCTCCTCCCCTCCCCAGCTGGGATGTCTAAAATCACCTTCAAGCTGCTTTCAGCCCCAGGAGGTAAAACATATGGGTGCCCACCACAAGATTTCTCACATAAGATCGGTAGTAATAGCAGGAGATCTCCAGCTAGTACCTGGAGGTTAGCAACCATAGCAAGAGCACTTACACTGGCATAGGGGTGCTGTGCTGCAGTGCAAAGCTTGGGGGCTGGTACTGCCTCCCCAGCAGCATTTTTCAGGTGCACATCCTCACGCTGGCATCCAAGGGGGCATTCCAGGGGTGTTCCTGGGGGCAGAGCTGATGTCAGTCAGCTCCCAAAGCCCTTTTGGCCTGGGAACCCCCTTTTGGCAGTCGTCAAGTTACACTTGCAAAAAGGTGGCATAGCCCTATGAAATTCTGTGGGAGAGTTTCACAGGGATTGGGGGGAAATCTATTTTTAATCTATTTTTAATTCTCCACTGTGCTGCTGCAAGTCACTCAGGAGGCGGCACGGCGGTGCCTTCCCCGGGCGCCATGTAACCACCTCCCCTCCAGGATTGCTCTGCCTGAGTGTAGGACTAAGACTCGGGTTCAAATCCGCACTGTGCCGTGGAAGCTCACTGGGTGATCTTGGGCCAGTCACTCACTGTCAGACTAACCTTCCTGACAGGATAGTTGTTGTAAGGATAAATTGGAGGAGGAGGTTCTGCATCGTTTATCTTGATTTCAGTAAGTTTCCACATAATATTCTCGTTGACAAATTGGGAAAATGTGGTTTAGATCCTATTACCGTTAGGTGGATCTGTAACTGGTTGACAGATCGCACCCAAAGAGTGCTTGTTAATGGTTCCTCATCCACTTGAAGAGGAGTGACTAGTGGAGGGCCTCAGGGATCTGCCTTGGGCCCTGTGTTGTTCAACATCTTTATAAATGATTTGGATGAAGGAATAAAGGGGGTGATTATTAAATTTGCAGATGATACTAAATTGGGAGGGGTAGCAAATATGGCAGAAGACAGAGCCAGGATACAGGATGATCTTGACAGGCTGGAGAATTGGGCTAAAACTATCAAAATGCCTTTCAACAGAGATAAATGTAAAGTGCTGCATTTAGGTAGGAAAAATCAAATGCATAATTATAGGAGACTTGTCTTAGCAGTACTGTGTGTGAAAAGGATCTTGGGGTCTTAGTAGACCAAACACTGAACATGAGTCAGCAGTGTGATGCGATAGCTAAAAGGCAAATGCAGTCTTGGGCTGAATCAACAGAAGTATAGTGTCCAGATCAAGCAAAGTGATGGTATCGCTTTACTCTGTTCTGATTAGACCTCACCTAGAGTACTGTGTTCAGTTTTGGGGTTTACAAGGTTGATACTTGCATGCACACTCTGTATGAGAGACTACTTGTGTGTGCATTATATGAGTTTTTATTTGACCACTGAGGAAGGCCTGTAGGACGTAACGCATATGGTCTGTGTGGTTCAGGTGTATCAACCTTATGAGTTGCCATTGTGCCTTGTTTTATAATTTTTAATGTTTTTAATTGAGATATAAGCACCTTAAAATAAAAATATTTTTCTATTATATAATTTTACCTTTTTCACCCAACCTTGGGTACCCAGTGTTCAGTTTGGGGCACCACAATTTAAGAAGGAAGTAGAAAATCTGGAACATGTCCAGAGGAGGGCATCAAAGATGGTGAAGGGTCTGGAGACCAAGTCCTATGAGGAAAGGTTGAAGGAGCTGGGTATGTTTAGCCTGGAGAGGAGACGACTGAGAGGTGATAAGATTACCATCTTCAAGTACTTGAAGGGCTGTCATATAGAGGATGGTGCCAAGTTGTTTTCTGTTGCTCCAGAAGGTCGGACCAGAACCAACGGGTTGAAATTAGATCAAAAGAGTTTCCGTCTAAACATTAGGAAGAATTTTCTAACAATTAGAGCGGTTCCTCAGTGGAACAGGCTTCCTGAGGAGGGGGTAAGCACTCCTTCCCTGGAGGCTTTTAAGCAGAGGCTAGATGGCCACCTGTCAGCAATTATGATTCTATCACCTTAGGCAGATCATGAGAGGAGGGCAGAAAGGTTTGCATCAGTGTTTGACTCTCATGGTCCTTTCTTGTATGCCCAGGGTAGTGCCAATTTCCACTTTGGGGTCAGGAAGTAACTTTTCCTCCAGGCCATATTGGCCATGGATCCTGGAGGGTTTGTGTTTTTTTGCCATCTTTGCGGCATGGAGTAGGGGTCACTGGGGGTGTGGGGGGGGGAGGTAGTTGTGAATTTTCTGCATTGTGCAGGGGGTTGGACTCGATGACCCTGGTGGTTCCTTCCAACTCTATGATTCTATGAGAGATGGTTTGCCATTGCCTTCCTCTACTTAGCAAGCCCAGACTTCCTCAGTGGTCTTCCATCCAAGTACTAAGCAGGGCCAACCATGCTTAGTTTCCAAGATCTGACAAGATCGGGTGAGCCTGGACCATCCAAGTCAGGCCACCGCAGAGTATTTACAATTCACTAAATGCCACTGACAGCCAAGCATTGGCAGGAAGCAACATTCCATTTTCATCACCTTGTGCCACCCCTGACATCCTGCCCACCCCTTACCTTCTATCCTCCAAATTGTTTCGGCTGCCCTTTGAATCTGAGGGAAGCCGAGCCTCTAGCTAGCCGATAACCCCCTGGGCCATGCTCAGACAACTCTCTTCAGAGTAACACAGAGCCAGCCTCAAATCTTGGCCTTAGAACACTTGAAAGGCATCTTCTGTTAATTCGTCCTTCTGGTCGACAATATTGCTACCCCCTTTCTGCCAATTACTCGCCAGGCTAGAATAACGTACATCAAACCAGAGCCCTTTAAATGCTAAATCACATCTCGCTGTACTATGTTAGAAGTCAAAATGTATGCGAGCAGACATGAAAAGATGCCTTCCCAGGCAACTTCTGTGCAGAACTCTCTTGATGGTGCACAGGGATCTGTTTGAGTTCGGCTAGCTCATCTCAGTAATTCGTACAGTGCTGGCTTTGCTGATGGCCTGGTAGTCAGTGATGAAGAGACAAAGCAAAAGCAAAACCTAACACAGGAAGACCTATATGGAACACTAAATGTGGATCACAATAAACACTCTTTTGGATTGATGTAAAGAGCCAAGTTCATTTACAATGCAGGTAATGCATCAATTGCTGACTTTACAAATACAACTAGGATAATAGGTATCCACCACAAGGTGCCTGAATCAAGTCCATAAATTGAAGGCTCTCCACAGAAGACGCTAGGAGGAAGACGCTGGGAGGAAGACAGTCTTCTAGATGCAATCCGTTTCGTGGTTAACTTCTTCAGTTCCGATGGCCTTCTCTTGTGCACTGCATCAATCCTTAAGCTTACAATCAGCATACAGAATATGTGTTAACACCTTTCACAGAGTTCTAACAATGAATATCCCGCCACTCTCAAAGGACTCGGTCTCAGCTGAGCTACCTGCGGTGGGGGGGGGGGGGGACTATGTGTGCTGAAATCAGGTACGCTGGTTCTTAGGAGAGAGGAGTGTAATGCACTGTACTATTGAACTTAGCTGTGCTGAACTGTGTTGAGCGGGAGGCTCTGCTCCAGGCTCCATCGGCTGTTTCTCCAATTGGACGTTGGACGTTGGACATCACGGACTAGGGGGGTGGCTCCAGGTGGCTGGGAACTGTATATAAATTGGGGTGTTTTGCAGTTAAGTTAGTTCTCTCTTCCCTGTTAACTGAATAAGGCGGTTGCTGTTGGAACTCTGCCTCTGGCCTTGTGTGTAACCTACGCACACAGGATACCACCCTCTCCAGGCTCTGCCCCCAAAATCTCCAGGTATTTCCCACCTCAAATCGGGCAACCCTGATGTTGCTCCTTCAACTACTGGTCCTATTTAATATGGCAAATAAACAGTCTGGATAGGATACAGTAGATGGCACGTATAGTCAGCTCTTGACAGTTTATGGTGAGAATGGGTGCAGCCATGAACAAAGCAAGACTTAACCTTAACATCCATATCTCAGAGTATGCAGACTCAGAGGCTGTTTAATATATACAGAAACTAGAGGTTTTATTAAGTTGTCAAAATCCAAATAGCAGCACTACCATAATAGCATGAGGGCCTTGACATCTGAGCACTGCGGCTCTATGCCAAATTACACAGACCTGGCTTGCTTTCCCACATGGGGAGTGTCATTTTATAAGCCTGTAGGGGCCCAATTCAGCTCAGGACAACCGTGTGGGGGAAGGAGGGGCTTCCTGCCTTCCTTCCTCCTGTGCCATTTCCCTGAGCCCAAACAACTCTGATGGGGATTCATCTGCATAACTTTGCAGCTGCACACAGAGTATTCCCCAGACCCGACTTGTTAAAAAACTAATTATGTTGTTTGGTTCTCAATCTGTCCAGTATGGCAAGGGGAATTGTAACGTGCCCCTCTGACTGCAGATATCCCTTCAATGGTTTATTCAAATGCCATCCGGGTATGGAAGAGCTAAAGGAAGAAGGCAGGTGTGGGGGGTGAGGTGAAAAGAAAGCCCAGTTTGGATTATGAAAGAGACAGAGATGGAAGAAGAAGCAGAAGAAGAAGCAGAAGAGGAGGAGGAGGAGGAGGAGGAGGAACAGTTGTTTTTTATATGCTGACTTTCCCTACCTTTTAAAGAATCATAGAGTTGGAAGGGACCACCAGGGTCATCTAGTCCAACCCCCTGCACAATGCAGGAATTTCACAAGTACCTCCCCCACACACCCCAGTGATCCCTACTCCATGCCCAGAAGATGGCCAAAACGCCCTCTCATTAACTGCCTAAGTTCATAGAATCAGCATTGCTGACAGATGGCCATCCATCCAGCCTCTGCTTAAAAACCTCCAGGGAAGGAGCATTTACCACCTCTTGAGGAAGCCTGTTCAACTAAGGAACTGCTCTAACCACTCTAAGGAGAATCAAACCTGTTTACAATCTCCATCCCTTCCTCACAGACACCTCGTGAGGTACGTGAGGCTGAGAGAGTTCGGAGAGAACTGTGACTAGCCCAAGGTCACCCAGCTGGCTTCATGTGGGGAAACCAACCCGGTTCACCAGATTAGAGTCCACCACTCTTAACCACTACACCATGCTGGCTCTCAAAGCAAAACCATGGCTGGGAATTAGCTGAAGCACTTGGAGAGAGCAAGGTCTTTCTTTCTGGGGATCTGATATAGGTTAGGGGATCTGTTCCAAGTCTTCCAGAAAGCTTTGTAACTATCAGCGTATTCCTGAGCCTGGGGGCCAAATGGTAGAGTTGCCAGGTCCCTCTTCACACCCAGTGGGAGATTTTGAGGGCGAAACCTGATGAGGGTGGGGTTCGGGGAGGGACTTCAATGCCATGGAGTCCAATTGCCAAAGGGGCCATTTTCTCCAGGTGAACTGATCTCTATCAGCTGGAGATCAGTTGTAATAGCAGGAGATCTCCAGCTATTACCTGGAAGTAGGTAACCCTACGAATAGGTTTAGGAGGCGACCAGCCCCCTACGCTGGCATCCAAGCCCCTTGTGCTGTGCAAAGTGGCACGGATGCCGATGTAGTGCCACTTGCAGCAGCACCCCAGGACTGGCGTGGCAGCGCGGCCCATGGACACCGGCTCGGCCTGCCACCGTAAGCCTGCCAGTGCAAGTGCTTGCATCAGTATCCAGGGAGGCGTTCCTGGGGTGTTTGGGGGGTTGTGCTGCCAGTAGGCTGCCTCCAAACCCCCCTACAGACCAGGAACACCCCACTCCAAAACAGCATGGCTGTGTCTGGTTTTTCTTGGCACAGCCTCGCTGTTCTTAATGGGGGGGGGGAAATGCCTCATTTTTGAAGATTTAAATTTTAAAAGGCCTTTTTAAGGCTTTCAGAGGCCAGGGGAACCTCTTTGGTTGGGGCAGCGGCGGCGCATCGGCCATGCTGTCCCCAGCCACTGAAAGGCTCAGGAATGGGCTGTAAATAGTTCCTAGTTAAAGGTAAAGGTCCCTTGTGCAAGCACCGGGTCATTCCTGACCCATGGGGTGACATCACATCCCAACGTTTACTAGGCAGACTTTGTTTATGGGGTGGTTTGCCAGTGCCTTCCCCAGTCATCTCCCCTTTACCCCCAGCAAGCTGGGTACTCATTTTACCGACCCCGGAAGGATGGAAGGCTGAGTCAACCTTGAGCCGGCTACCTGAAACCAACTTCTGTTGGGTTTGAACTCAGGTCGTGAGCAGAGCTTGGACTGAGTACTGCAGCTTATCACTCTGCACCACGGGGCTCCTAGTTAAGCACAGAAATGTCTTATTCTTACAACAGAAAACTGTTCCATGGGCAAAATGTTAAACAAAGGGCAAAAGACAGGGAAAAAGTGAGGTTGGTACAAGACACAGTGCCAATCAGCAGCAAGGGATGTTCTTAAGATGGTGTCCTTGGAGGTTCCTTGCAGACAATGAATCAGATTGTGCCCAGTGCGAAAGATCACCGTTGGCACCAAGCATACCGGGCTATGGAACCAATGGCCATTCTCCCTTTGAAAATATCGTGATATGTTGTTTTACTGTTTTTAGCAGTAAGAAGGGCCAACGGCACCGCTACTGAGTTCGGTTTCTTTTGGAGCACTGGTCTTGGAGGGTTTCTTGTAGCATGGCTTTATTTAAAAACAGTACAGTTTTATATTCTTCCCTTTCTATAAAGAACCCAAGGCAGTGTACATAATTCTCCCTTCCCTATTTTCGCCTCACAACAACCCCATGAGGTAGGTTAGGCTGACAGAGAGTTACTCACTGAGCTTCCACGACAGACTGGGATTAGAAACCACATCTCCCAGGTCCTAGCCCAACACTCTAACCCAGGCGTTCCCAACATGGCGCCCGTGGGTGCCATGGCACAAGCTGACACCTTTCCTGTCACCTGCCATGTGTGTTTTAGGAAGCGGACAGGGCTTTTGATTGACCACTGGAGATCTGACTTGCCGTGCGGATTTTTAAAACCATTGTTTTAGTAGTAGCTGCCACCACAGCGCAAGGATCTTCACTGCATGACTGAAAGTCAGCTGTATGTATGTGAGAAAATATGTTGTTCATTTAAAAATACCTGAAATGTTGAACAGCTACTATTATGCATGACCTCACTCTCTGGCACTTTGTGGCTGGCTCCGCCTCCTGCAGCAGACATTTTGTTGCTGCGCCCACCTCCCTTTGTCAGAAATGCAGAGATGCCCACGGGCTCAAAAAGTTGGGGGACCCTGCTCTAACCACTACACCACCGTGGCTGTCAGATCAAGCAAAGCATCCGCATATTTTTGTCCATGGGGCAAATAACAGCAATGGGGAGGAAAAATTATAAGGGAACTTGTTTAATCCTTACCATCCACCCTGACATCACAAACACACACACACACACACACTTTAGATAGTTTTAAAAATCTTTAAATTAGAATAGATCTTTAAAAATCTCGATCACAGATCTTCTGGACCACATCGAATTTGACCCAAAAATCTCCAGATATTTCCCAACCTGGAGCAGGCAACCCTATATATACCGAAACCATAACCTAAGAGGACATTTTAACTGTATCACTTGCTGGGAAAATGTACTGCTTGCCACTTTTATCTTACTAATAAATACAGAAAAAACGATGTAGATTTTTCCAACCAGAACAAAGGGACAGAGAGAGAGAAGGGTGGGGGGGAGGAAATCAAATACATCAGAAGAGTGAAAAAACTTTTCTTTAGAGTTCTGGGGAATCAATTTAAATTCATAACCAGACACCACCTCATTACCACCATGTAGGTTTACTGAACTGGAGGGGGTGGGTGGAAGCACATTAAAAATCAAGTAAACAAAAGCGGCTACTAATTTAACACAGCCAATAATGCATCCGCTATTACACAGCTCCCAATGGGAAAGTGTTTATCATTAACTCTCAGCTGGGTGCAGTTATATTTAATTTGGGAAAGAGGCTAGAAACGTCGAAGCAACACTTGTTGGTTTTTGGAGACAGAGCCTCTAAATCTGCACACTGGGTTGTCACTGATTTTTCCCCCCCTTTATGCACCAAGAGAAACCTCAGGGAGGCGACTCGGACTGCATACGGGAGGGGGAATAAATAAATGTGGTCTTTGCTACAGGGTGGATGGTCTAATTTGGGCTGCCTTGAGCCTGGAAATGCCAAGCTCTCCTGATTAGCATAATTCTGGGCAGCTAAGAGGTAGCATAAATTGTGATGGGCAGCTTCCAAATGACGTGAAATCTCAATGCGTGGCTGCAAAAAGGGGCACCCACCGTCTACCATAATATTCAGGTGTGGTGATAGGACTTTGCATGAGCTAAGAGAATGGCGAAGTCTCTGGGAGGAGGTTACTAGCTCCGTTTAGTAAGCCCATGTTATTTCCCCCACCTCCCTACTTCATTCCAAAGAGGAACCCAGAACCAGGGCTGGTTCCATGTTTTGAGGGGCCCTGAGCAGAGGGTGCCTAAGGGCATGGGCAAAGAGTATCTGCCCCCTGCCTGTCATCATGCCCTCTGCATAGGGTTGCCAACTGCCAGGTGGTGGCTGGAGATCTCCAGGTGACAGAGATCAGTTCCCCTGGAGAAAATGGCCGCTTTGGCCATTGCACTCTATGGCATTGCAGTCCCTCCCCTCCCCAAAGCCTGCCCTCCTCAGACTCCACCCCCAAAATCTCGAGGAATTTCCTAACCTGGAGCTGGCAACCTACCTCTGCATGTGCCCTATCCCTGCCCACTCATTTGCATACCTAGTGTTGCCAGCGGTGAGGAATGGGGGGTTGGGTAGGGTTACCAGATCCAGATTGGGAAACGCCTGGAGATTTGGGGACTGAGCCTGGGGAGGACAGGGACCTTAGTGGGGTGCAATGCCATATAGTCCATCCTCCAAAGCATCCATTTTCTCCAGAAGAACTGACCTGTGTAGTCTGGAGATGAGCTGTAATTCCAGGGGATCCCCCAAGTCCCACCTGGAGGCTGGCATCCCTGAGGTGAAGGAAGGCGAAACTGAAGAAGAATGGATTGTCTAAGAATGGATTGTCTAAGTTCATCATCCAAGTGGCTGCTCAGGGAGTGCCAAACCAGCAGAGGGCAGGTGACATGAGACTGGGGTGGCTTGTACCAGTTGTCCCCTCCTGCGCTGGAGCTGCTGCCTCATGCAGGTCTACAGTGGATTACAGAGGTGCTTCCTCTAATGCCTGCTTCGGATCCTGCTGGGATAGTATGCAAGAAGGCCACCTGGAGTGGATCAAGAGCTTGAGCCGACTCTGGCCTAAGACTCCACGTAGGGTTGCCAGCTCCAGGTTGAGAAATACCTGGAGATTTTTGGGGCAGAGCCTGAGGAGGGGAGGGACTTCAAAGCCATTGAGTCCAACTGCCAAAGCAGCCATTTTCTCCAGGTGAATGGATCTCTGTTGGCTGGAGATCTCCAGCTAGTACCTGGAGATTGGCAGCTCTACCCCCATGTGAATTCATGAAAGAGCTGAGGTTGGAAGTAGGGAGGAAATTGAGTGTTTCCTTCACTTGACTCTATTCCTTCCACCAATTAAGTGCATATATTGTATGGTGTATATATAGGGTTGCCAGCTTCAGGCTGGGAAATACCTGGAGATTTTGGGAGAGGAGCCTGAGGAGGGTGGGGTTTGGAGAGGGGAGGGACTTCAATGCCATAGAATCCAATGGCCAAAATGGTCATTTTCTCCAAGGGAACTGATCTTTGTCACCTGGAGATCAGTTGAAATAGCTGGAGAATTGGTAGTGAATCCAGCTGGAAAAACAGAATTAGGTCTTTTGAGACCATATTCTATGAGAAATTGGCTGATGAAGCTTTTTTGCGAAAACGTTTCCGGATAGAGCGTTCCCTCCTTGTTTTTCTGTGACGCCAGGTGCTTCCTGGCCTCACCCCAACCTACGGGGGTGAAGACATTCCACCGATCTTCGGGTCATTGCTGTGACATAAAACGCTGACAGATCACACAGTGACATTGGCTACAGCATCTCTTCACAGCGTCTATTTCATCACCTATTGGGAGCTTTATAGACTCTGGTCTCTTTCACTTTGAGTTATATGAGAGCCTTTTGCACAAGCAATGCACTTTGTTTGCACATAGTATGTGGATTTATATGTAAAACAACATGAAAGAAAATGTTTTTGGGGGTAATCAATTCAATATAGAGTGTTTCAAATACAGTGAGCCCGTGTGCTGTTTTTTCCTATACCACCTGGAGATTGGCAGCCCTATGTGGCAGCCCAAGACATACCGTACTTACATATTATGTGAGAGATCACATGTGTATGAGAATGCACAACCCTAGTTGTGATGAAGCCAAAGGGACTGCCTCCCCTCCCATAGACGGTCACCACTCCTCACATATTCATCCCCATCAGGATTCATATTTAACCATTCTCGATAAGGGGAATTCATCATCATTCCAACTGATGCACAGTTCTTTTGCTTTTATATGGAAAATATATTACATTATGCCCTCAGTTGGTTAGGACTATCTCTCTTTTGTTCCTTTCCCATTGTTCAGACCTTCTAAATACATTTCATCTGCTTTCTTAACATAACAAATTCAGCTTCTCTTTTGTGTTGTTTATAACAGTGGTGTTTAGGGCCTTTAAAAGAATGGTCAAGGCCGTGTTCAGTTCCCCATCCTTTGCCATCCCTCTTATAGAAAGAGTCTTTTACCTTGCTCAGCGTTACCGTTTATGCTATGTTGTCCTCTTTATCCTTGGAAGGACCTCTGCCTGGCACTTAATCACTGCTCTATTTCCCTCTTTCAGTCAACAAATACGCCCACTGTCTCTTTTTTTTTGTTTATTTTGGAGCCGATATTTCTTCCCCCATCTCTCCCAAGTTCACCTGACTATTTTGCTCACTGGCCTCCCCATTTTCAAGACTCTGGTTTTCTAATTTATGGACTTTCTTCCTTCTTTCCTGTGCAATTAGCCTTTGACTGCTTCTTGCACGGCCCCCCAAAAAAGCACTTAACTCTAATCCTGTTTACCATTGCAGGGAGTTAATTCATAAGCCTGTCTTGCCATTAGCATGAATAGCTATTCGAGTGGACACGTTTGGCTTTTCCAGCATGGGTTTCTTCCAACCCCCACCCCCACTGCAAAAGTTGATGACAACGGTTGCTTTAAAAATATTTGGAGATGTGACCTTTTTGGAAAGATCCCATCCCAACGAATGCTCGCTGCGCAACACTGATCATTGGGTTCAGCCAGCAAAGGTGCAGATGTACACACATGCCGATTCACAGGGCCGCATAATACGGATTAGCACCCAGTAACATCATGTTATCCTAACAACTAGGACGACTGAAAGGAGGTTACGGGATTATCTTCCCCCATTCCTGTAGTGTATATTTATGGATGTAGCGTAGAGTCTAATCCATGTTTTTGGCAATGTGCAGAATCAGGGAGGCGTGCTACAATGAACTGGATTCCAAAAGTGTACCAGTTTTGTGTCTTTATGAGGTGCTAGTCTTTTCACTGCTATTTTTTATATAGCTCATGTTTTTTTAGTTATGGCTTTCCTCACCTCCATTTAGGGTTGCCAGCTCCGGGCTGAGAAATACCTGAAGATCTCCTGCTATTACAACTGATCTCCAGCTGATAGAGATCAGTTTAACTGGAGGAAATGGCAGCTTTGCCAATTGGACCCTATGGCATTGAAGTCCCTCCCCTCCCCAAACCCCACCCTCCAGCCACCACCTGGAGGAGCCACCACCTCAAGCTCCACCCCAAAAATCTCCAGGTACTTCCCAACCCTACCTGTGAGGCGGGTTAGGCTGAGAGCACGGGACTGGCCCAAGGACACCCAGCAATCTTCCATTATGGAGCAGGGATTCAAACTCGGGTCTCCCGGATCCTAGGTTGACACCCTAACTGCTGCACCATATTTCTCATATCATTGCATATTATATTTTAGGCATTTCTTATTGAAAATATTTTTATCCCAATTTCCTTCTGTGCTTCAGGACTCAAAGTAGCCTGCAAATATAAACACCACTAACAAGCTTTTCTCCTTCTCTCATAATACCAGAGCGCGGAGTCATCTGCTGAAGCTGGAGGGAGAGATTCAAAAACAGATAAAAGGAAGTATTTCTTCACACAACACATAGTTAAATTGTTGAACTCCCTGCCCCAGGATGTGGTGATGGCTGCCAACTTGGAAGGCTTAAAGAGGGGAGTAGACATGTTCATAGAGGAGAGGGATATCCATGGCTACTAGTCAAAATTAATAGTAGTCATGATGCATACCCATTCTATCCAGGATCAGAGTAGCATGCCTCTCATATTAGGTGCTGTGGAACACAGGCAGGACAATGCTGCTGCAGTCGTTTGTGGGCTTCCTAGAGGCACCTGCTGTTTAACAGCAGCAGAAGAGCATTTACCTTGGCAAGGTGCGTGGCAATGTGGGTGGCACATAGCAATAAGACAAAGCAGATCTCTGCTTCCATTCCTGTATTTGCTGGTCAAACCACTTCAACCAAGAATTCTGCATCATGGATCATGAAGAGCTTTCCTATACAACTCAGCCTTCTGGAGCTTTCTGGGTCTCAGGAGGGTGGTGGATTTTCTCACTCCATTTAAAAGGCCTTACCATATGACAGGAACAACCATGGGAAAACCAAGGGGTATGATGACCAGAGTTGCCACATGGGCTCATATGTCCCTCCAGCACATAAATCCCAGGTTGGACTACCTGACTATTTAAAATAGTTATACCCTACCTTTCAGCCTGCAGTTTGCCAGGCAGTCCCCAGCCATTACTAAAATGCCAGTAACGGTAAAACAACTGATAAAAAACCACAGTGAACCAGATGAAAACAGGATTTTTTTTAAAAAAAAGTAACAATCCACAGTAAAACACATCATTAAAATATCTAATTTAAAACCCAGCAGCAACATCTAAGTGTGAAGGAGGAACAACCGTTCAACAAAAGAGGATCTCAACAAAAAGCCTGAGAGAAAAGACATATATTGAACTGCCGATTCGGCGTCAGGCAAAACAACACGGGGCAAAAATTCCATAACTGCAACTGCCTTGCCCCTATCAGCTGCTCACCTCACTTCTACAGGTGGGAGACTATTCAGCAGGGTCTCTGTTAGGGTTGCCAACCTCCAAGTATCAGCTGGAGATCTCCTGCCATTACAACTGATCTCCATCCGATAGAGATCAGTTCACCTGGAGAAAATGGCCACTTTGGCAATTTGACTTTATGGCATTGAAGTCCCTCCCTTTCCCAAACCCTGCCCTCCTCAGGCTGTACCCAAAAACCTCCCACCAGTGGCGAAGAAGGACCTGGCAACCCTAATAGCCCAACAGTGCTTCCAGGCGCTTCCAGGCGCAGCAAGCCAGTTTCATGGGGCAATGCATGCCTTTTTTGCAAGGGTAAATTGCTGCCTGCAAAAATGGGTGTTCCTGGGCTGAAAGGGTTTTGGGAGCTGACTGATGTCATCTTGGGCCCCAGGAACACCCCCTTTGATGCCAGTGTGGGCCCCTGCACCAGGAAAACGCCGCCAGTGAGACCGCACCAGTGTCCGAGGCTCGTGCTACCGTGAGGCTCCCCAAACCCAATGTACCTGCCCCAGCGTTGGCGCCACTTTAGCTAGCGCACGTGCCACTAATGCCATCGCTGGGGGCACGCCGGCTCCAAACCCCCTTTGCCTTTCCCGTTAGGACTGGGCTGCAAGGGTTTGACAGAGGATAGGGCAGCTTCATGTGTTCAAGTGTTCCATTTACTATCTGGAATTAACTAGAACCTGGTACGTGACTCTGATCTTCCACGAGAGAAAGAAAACAAGTGGGATGTGAATGTAATACATAAATAATACATTGGCCATGTGGAGAAGGAACAGCAGTGCTACAAAAATTGTCCTATGGAAATCTAAGGCAGTCTGTTCTGTCTGCCAGCATGCCTTTACCTCCACTGTGGTCTGCTTGTATATTTGTAAATAAAAAGCAAATGTTACAAAGGATACCCCAAGTCTTCAGTACTTTGAAATTCAGCCTGGTAGCACACCCTGGGAACTTCTCACCACTCAAGAAAACGGGGAGCATGTCAGCCAACGACTGAAATACTTCCTCCGCCCCTGCCAATATCCCACATTTCTTGTCCATTCTGTATTAAAAAAAAAAATCCCTGGTATTAAGAACATAAGAACATAAGAAAGGCCCTGCTGGATCAGACCCAGGCCCATCAAGTCCAGCAGTCTGTTCACACAGTGGCCAACCAGGTACCTCTAGGAAGCCACAAACAAGACGAGTGCAGCAGCACCATCCTGCCTGTGTTCCACCGCACCCAATATAACAGGCATGCTCCTCTGATACTAGAGAGAAGAAGAAGAGGATGAGTAGGAAGAATTGGTTTTTATAGGCCAATTTTCTCTACCTTTTAAGGAGAATCAAACCAGCTTACATTCTCCTTCCCTTCCTCTCCCCACAACAGACACCTTGTGAGGTAGGTGGGGCTGAGAGAGCTCAGAGAGGACTGTGACTAGCCCAAGGTCACCCAGCAGGTTGCATGTGGAGGAATGGGGAATCCAACGGTGTTCTCCGGATCAGAGTCCACTGCTCTTAACCACTACACCACGGTAAAGTCCACAGACAATTTATTTGGGTTCTGATTAAGTTTAAGCAACAGTCCATTAATGTAAGGGATGCTGTTGCGTCTCTCTTCCCAGAGGCATACTGGGTGAAGGAAAGTTATCAGATTTTAGATGTGTTCTTGCTGCAAAAGAGTTTACACACACACACACACACACACACACACACACACACCGCTCGGCAGGTTCTAAACTCAGCCGCCGGCATTTCAGTTTAATGGCACTCCCCTTCCCACCTTCGTCCTTTAGGTCGCCAGAGTAGGCTTTCCTCTGGCGCACACTTCATTAGGAATTCACCACAAGTGTGTCAGAAACATACTGCCCTTAAATAATTGAGTGTGCTCTCCAGCGGCTGGCCTGCTGTGGGTTGATACACTAAAGTTCCCAGAACTTTCTTTGGTTGCAAGGACTAATGACTGTGGGCATGGGTTTCCATTGGAGCAGGAAATTTTATTTCCACTTTAAAACCTCCCCTCTCTCTTCGTGCCCAGCTACCGTTCTGGCTAGCCAGCTAGCTGGTCACAGAAGGATACACAAGAATAAACCTGTAGGATCTTTTATTTCCTCAGAGTATCCACTTCAGCGAATTTGAATGGCTGGTTCTTTTTTCTTTTCTTTTTTTCTTTTTTTGCCCCTCACCATTCCCCCCCTCCCTTTTCAATTGGGAGTTTAATCGCTTGAGTTAAGTCATGAGGAAAAGCAAAAAAAAAACAAAAAAAAAAACCACCCACAGAACTGTCAATTTTAGCTCAATAAAAGGCTACATTTTAAAGGTGCTTTTGGTATATTAATTTAATCTTTGGTAGCTTTCACACACTGCCATCAGGATCTTTTATCTCCCTTGAAAAGGGCTGATATCTTGTTAATATGAATTCCGTTCTATTGCCCCGGTGCCACCTCCTGAGAGCTGAAGGGATTAACTCCTCACACAGGATGCCATATTAAAAGTTAGAAAGAAAAGTATAGTGAGCAAAGAGGAGCTCTGAGACCTCTTATTTTATCTACTGATATGGAGGGGGCACTTTTGGTGTCTCCTTCTCACTCCTGGGTGGGATCGTCCCTCCCCTTAAGAGTCAAGGAAGGGAGAATTATGGACACCACTCCAAACTCCTTGGAGGAAATGCAGGATAAAAATCCTTGATGTCATAATCAAAATCCTTTGAAAGCCAGTTTTAGAAATGGAAGGAAAGGGTTTAGAGCGTGGATCCCCAACATTTTTTGAGCCTGCGGGCACCTTTGGAATTCTGGTTGGCACTGCCAAAAAAAGACTGCTGTAGGAGGCAGTGCCAGTCACAAAACGGCTGCCGCAGCTTCTCTTCAGTCCCACCGTGAAGATCCTTGTGCTGTGGTGGCAGCTGCTGCCAAAGCAGCATTTTAAAAAAAATCTTTACAGCCCATCAAATCTCCAACGGCCAAACAGAAGCCCTGCTGGGCAAATGCTCCACCTGGCTCTGCCCACTTCTAAAAACACTTGGTGGGCTCCAGGAACATGCTCAGCAGGCATCATGATGCGGACAGTCTTCCTTGAAGAAATAGGGGGGAAAACCCTCCTCGTTGACTGCTCAAGACCTGTGGGTCATGGGAGCCTGGAAGGAAAGGAAAAGAAAGGAAGGATGCACGGTCACCACGTTGGGAATCCCTGGTTTACAGCATCCAGCATTTCCTCTCCAGCAGATTCTTGGACTTAGTTTTAGGCAATACAGTCATCCCAGGGAGATTTTTCATTTCACATGTCATATTGGTGTGCTTAGAAGACTTAACAATGTCTATCTGCCACCTCTGGACTCCGCATTAACAATTCTGTGATGATTTCCCACGATCTTTTCAAACCATGGCAATTGGAGCATCTGTATTATACTCCCAGGGAGTTGAAAAAGGAGTATTGTGTGGCCATAGACTTCTGATTCCAAACAGGAGCAATCTAGCTGCCTGTGTCTATGTTTCTCCTTTCAAGGTACTGGTTTCTACAGTTTCTTTTAGGAGGTTTAGGAAACAAATCCCCCAGAGAACGTGCTTTACTCCGTGCAATGCAAGTGAACATTTGCAACAATCAACACCCATGACAAGTACTCTTGCCAGACTTTGCATCACCAGCCAGGAACATGGTGAGTTTATATAGCCGTAACTTTTAATCTTCTGAGTACCGGAGGGCTATGGAGGACTGCTTACTGGCTTCTGTAGATGGGCTTTAATTGCTGACACCTGCCTTTATCAAAAGACGCTTTTCTTCTGATATAGGGCCAGGCATTGCTGTCACCATGGAATGTCAGCCAGGGTGGTGTAGTGGTTAGACTGTCAGACTAGGGTTTGGGAGGCCCCAGTTTGAATCCCCATGCTGCCATGGAAGCTTGCTGGGTGACCTTGGGCCAATCACACACTCTCAGCCTAATCTTCCTTGCAGGTAGGATGGCCAGCTCCGGGTTGGGAAATACCTAGAGATTTTTGGGGCAGAGCCCGGGGAGGGTGGTGTTTGGAGAGGGGGGACTTCAATGCCATAGAGTCCAATTGCCACAGCTGCCATTTTCTCCAGGGGAACTGATCTCTGTTGGCTGGAGATCAGTTGTAATAGCGGGAAATCTCCAGCTGGTACCTACATGCAGGGTTGTTATGAGGAAGAAATATAGGAGACAATATAAGCTTCTTATAGTGCCTTCCTGAGTGGAATGCCTGCACCAGGCCCGGCACCAAAAATCCATGCAACCCGCATAGGGTTGCACAGGAGATATGCCACCTAAAACATGAATTTTTTAAAAGGAATAAAAATACAGAAGTTAAATACAGCAAATCACCAGAGTATAAAGCTCTTAATCTGGTGTTAGAGGATGGTTTAGAACTCCAGATGACAGAGACCAGTTCCCCTGAAGAAAATGGCTGCTTTGGAGGGTAGATTCGATGGCTTTATGCCCTCTTGAGGTCCCTCCCCTCCCCAAACCCCACCCTCCTCAGGCTCCACTCCCAAGATCTCCAGGTATTTCCCAACCTGGAGCTGGAAACCCTATCTATGGCACAGCATTTATATGATTGGACTTGATTACCCTGGTGGTCCCTTCCAACACTATGATTCTATGATTTGTCAGTGATTTCACTTTGTATTTAAATGATTGGTTGCCAAGCATAGCAGAGGAGCAGGAAGGAGAGGAAGAAATAAGAGAGGCTGAGTATGCTGTAGTGCATTTTTGGGAAGGAACAGTTGAAGCAACTGCCAAACAGCCATAAATGGGTCAATGAACAGATGATGTCTGTCGAAAAACTAGTTCCCTATTTGCAACTGGTAAGTAGGAGAACCATCCTCATCTGAAGCGATGCTGGTGGAGCAAAACGTGGCCTGCTGCCCTCATCTCTTTGACACCGGAGCTTATTTAAAGAGAGGCAGCCCTTGCAATGCATTGTAATGGGATTTCTGAGGGACGACATCTCCCATCAGCCTGATGCTGATAATAAGTTGCCATCCTCCAGATGGTAGCTGGAGCTCTCCTAGGATAACAACTGATCTCCAGGTGAAACAGACCAGTTCCCCTGGAGAAAATGGCTGCACTGGAAGGTAGACTCTATGGCATTATACTCTGCTGAAGTCCCTCCCATCCCCAAACCCCTCCCTCCCCAGACTCCACCCCCCAATCTCCAGGAATTTCCCAACCCAGAGCTGTCAACTCTATTTATATAGCAACAGCTGCCTTTCCTGAGGGAAGGAGGGATCAGATGGAAAGGGAAGGAAAAATGGAATGACAAATCTGAATAGAGTTGCCAACCTTCAGATTGGACCTGGAGATTTCCCAGAATTACAGCTGATCTCTGGGCTACATAAATAGGGTTGCCAACCTCCAGGTACTAGCTAGAAATCTCCTGCTATTACAACTGATCTCCAGCAGCTAGAGATCAGTTCACCTGGAGAAAATGGCCACTTTGGCAATTGAACTCTAGGGCATTGAAGTCCCTCCCCTCCCCAAACCCTGCCTTCCTCAGGCTCCACCCCAAAAACATCCTGCCGGTGGTGAAGAGAGACCTGAAAACCCTATACATAAATCAGTTATTTATTTATTACGTATTTATTTAAAATATTTACTCAGCTTATCTTGGAGCAAATGGCTGCTTTGGAAGGAGGACTGCATGGCATTATACCCTGAAAAAAAAGGGGGGAGGGAATCCAAGCCTTTCTTCTGCTCAGAAAGAGCTCCAAGGAAGCAAGGAAGTATTTGAATCTTTGCCTCTGGACATGCTGCTTTGTAATTGGCTGTGAGCGAAACCAAGCGTGCATGTCCCACACTTTGCCTTATGCACGGGGATTTCACCCGGGCTGAGCTCAGGGGAGAGGGAAGAATTGGGTTAACAGAGGAACGGGAAGTCCCAGGATTTGGGAGGGCTGGTCAACTCTAACGGAGGGGAAACTCATGCATAACTCCAAGGAACAACCAAGACAGACGGCGGGTGAATGTGAGTGAAAGCACCCATGCATAAATAACCTTTGCTTATTGACTGTGATAGGAGAGCCCGGGGAAGAAGAAGAAAGGCCTTTAACCAGTGCATTCCTGCTCTTTACCAGCCAGCAACCCCTCGGAACCCAGTTATTACTCCCCACCCTTTCTCCGTTGAAGTTTCCCTGTTTATTTACCCCATTGAAGTTCTGATTGCTCTTTAACTACACGTCACGACAGTTGTTGAAACCCACCAGGGTTGATAATAGAAGTGCCGGCTCTGGTGTGCCTTCAGCACTCGCCTCAAAGCTTATCACCAGAGGCACGCTACTTATCTGTATTGATATTACAGTATGTCATTCCAGCCGTTCCAAAACTACCTTGGAAAACAACTGTTGTCGTAATGGGCACTTGGTTATCTTTTCATTCCAAGCGTCTTAAACTAGATGCGCTGAAAGAACATTGCCTCTTCTTTGAAATAATAGGAACTCTTTCAGTGAAATGAAGGCCAAAACACTCAGGGAGCTCTTTTATGAGAAACTGTTACTCCCTGTAGACCCCAATTTTAGAGCTTAATGGACATAAGGAGGAGGATGGAGAAGCCTTTACTAATAAAAGCTGGTGTAGCATTATGACTAAGAAACCCACCATGGCAATGAATCAGAAAGTCGCCAGTTTGAATCTTATCTCTCCCATGAACTTACCAAGAGGTAGGGTTGCCAACCTCCAGGTACTAGCTGGAGATCTCCTGCTATTACAACTGATCTCCAGCCGACAGAGATCAGTTCACCTGGAGAAAATGGCTGCTTTGACCATTGGACTCTATGACTTTGAAGTCCCTCCCCAAACCCTGCCCTCCTCAGGCTCCACCCCCCAAAATCTCCAGGTATTTCCCAACCCAGAGCTGGCATCCCTGCCAAGAGGCCTTAAGCAAGACTTTCTGTCCCACTTGCCCATCTACTGGGATAATAAAATGCTGACTCTTTTTTCCAGAGTTGTTGCAAGGATTGATCAAGGTAATCCATATAGAGCTGTTGTAATAGAATTAAACAAGATCATCTTAACATTCAATGCCAGGAGCTCAGTGACCGACCTTACCATAAAATAATATCAGGTGGAATTGCTTGATGGTAAGAGCACACACTTTTCATCCTAAGGCCCCCAAATTTGACGATCTTGGATAGCTGAGGAAGACTTTCTGCCTGCGACTTTCTGCCAATCTGAATGGTACACAGTTCTCGGCTAGATGGGTCTATGGTCAGGCTTAATATAAAATAGGGTTGCCAGCTCCACGTTGGGAAATACCTGGAGATTTTGGGGGTGGAGTCTGAGGAGGGCAGGGTTTGGATAGGGGAAGGACTTCAATGCCATAGAGTCCAATTGCCAAAGTGGCCCTTTTCTCCAGAAGAACTGATCTCCATCGCCTGGAAATCTGTTATAATAGCGGGAGATCTCCAGCCACTACCTGGAGGTTAGCAACCCTAATATAAGACCATCTGATTAAACTGAGAAGGGCCATAATCAATGTACAATTGATAGTGGTGGTGGTGGAAAGTGCCATCAAGTCACAGACAACTGATGGTCATCCTGTAGGGTTTTGAAGGCAACAGATGAACAGATACCATTGCCTGCCTCTACACAGCAACCCTGGACTTCCTTGGCGGTCTCCCATCCAAGTACTAACCATTACTGATGCTGCTTAGTTTCCAAGATCTGATGAGATCGGGCCATCATGGGCCACCCAGGTCAGGGCATGGTTGATATTAAGTCATGCTTTTCCTTTAGAAAGTCCAACCAATTCATCTCCAGTTAAAGAATCTTGGAAAACAGGGCCGGGAAAGACCTCTGCCTTTAACTCTGGAGAGCTGTTTCCAGAGTTGTCACACCTGAGCTAGATGGAACAATGGCCTAGTTCAGCATAGGCACTTGCTGCCAAGCCCCTGGGACTTCAGCAGTGCCCACCATCATTGGAGTACAGGGCCCACTGCTGCCTCCTGAAAGACAAGGGAGCTCCAAGGAATCCATTCTCCATTGCTTCCCACTGAGCACCCCTCTCACCTGATAATGGCAGAGTGCCCCAGAGACCTCTGTGACATCACAGGATCCTACCGAGGAATCTCCCATTTCCCAGGCTACAGAGAAAGCACATCATGTCGCAACCTCACTGAAGCTAATCAAAACTGAATTGGGTCAATGCCTGAATGGGAGAATTGTTGAGAACCGTATGGATGTCATCTTGCGATCCATGATGGAACAAAGATGAGATTTATATAAATCCAATCAACAAAACAGCTGCAGGTCCCTATTTAGCCAATACTTAATTAGCCCATCTTTTATATCATTAATTTACAATGCCATCTTTACCAGAATTACACTCAGAAGAGTGAAGACATTGAGGTCAATGGGTTTAGAAGGGTGTAACTCTGTTTAGGATTGCACCGCTAGAGAGCCAGCATGGTGTAGTGGTTAGGGGCAATGGACTCTAATCTGGAGAACTGGGTTCGATTCCCCACTCCTCCACATGAAGCCAGCTGGGTGTCCTTGGGCCAGTCACATTTCTCTCTCCAAACTTTCTCAGCTCCACCTACCTCACAAGGTGCCTGTTGTGGGGAGACGAAGGGAAGGAGATTGTAAGATGGTTTGATTCTTCTTAAAAATAGCATATAAAAACCAACTCTACTACTTTTATGTGATATTCTAAGAGCTTTTTCCATGTGTGTGCACTTAAAACCAAGGCCGTATGCAAACGAGTAACAACCCTTATGATTTGAATGAAGCAGAGTAAGCATCAGCTGTTCTAGGCCCTCGTACCTATGTTCAGTCCCAAATGGCAGGGCTTGCATTTGGGGATTATTGTTTTTTCTAAAGCGATTCGTTGGTTTGCTTCTGTAAACCCCACTGAGTTTCATAAATCTTGCCAAAGCTGGGATTACCATGAGAAGGTACAATACCGCACATTAAATAGCTCTCTTTGATCTCGCTCCCTAATGGATAGCCCGTAGGTGGAGATTTATGACTGCATGCAAAGTTAATAGATGGCATATAAAAATGTTCTGTTGGTTAAACAGAAAGAGAAGGCATTATGCATAGCAGGTTAAGATATGCAAAGTGTTAAATCCATCATAAATAATACCTGCTGCCCATATTTGACTACAACCTAGTTTGCTTTCCGTGGTGGCCTCGTTTGATCTGTATAAAACGAAGGACTCACTACTGGGAAGGGAGTGACTTTTCATTGTTTGCAGGGTTTCAATGCCTACTGTATAAAGTTAGGGGGGCTGTGGGGGGAGGGAGGACACTGGAACTGTAAAATCAAGATAACAATACACTACAGCCCCTTTCTAGAGCTATTATTGCCTGAAAAAAGTAGACCCAAATGATACTTTACTCTCAGCCCATTCCTGAGCTGAAGGCGTATGGAGACGGTCACGACACCTCCTAAGAGGTTTCGCCCTGAAACCTCAGGAATGTGCGGTCAGTCTTTAGGGCAAAATAATAAGATCACAACCCCCATAGGTCTCAAATGACATCCCTTGAATTTTGAACCAAGCAAAGATATTGGGGAGTTTTCCGCCATCCATACCCAAGCCACAAATTACATCAGAAGCCTGAAATGCTGACTAGTTCTCTGTTTCCTGTTCCCAGTACCTGGGCTCTTAGATTTCTGTGTGGTCCCCAAACTCCATTTTTAAAAATCAGAATACAGTTCAATCAGAGCAGTATCACTGCTTTCTTCTGTTGCAAGATCGCTCTAAAGCCAAGGAAATAAACATTCCATACACTTTAATCAGAACCAAAAAAGCTTCATTCATTACATTTGTCAGGGTATTTATTTTATTTTATTTATTATTATTTTTATATCTCGCTGTCCCCAGCAAAGCCGGGCACAGAGTGGCTTACAACAAAATCAGGCAATATATAATAAAATACATAAAAACACATTAAAATAGTTCATATAATAAATAAATACCAGCCCCATAGACATCATCAATTAATAAAATCAGCAATTAGATATGTAAGTGCATAAGATGGCGCTCCTCTAGGGTTGCCAACCACCAGGTACTGGAGAACAAAAACCAGCACACGATATCAATGCAATACAAATCTTATATTAAAAGTGCAGGTGAAAGTGAATACTTACCTATAAACAAACAACACATATATACAAAGTACAAATTGCCAATGGTTTAGGTAGGATAGGTTCTTCTGTTGAGGTAAGTATTCTGTAATTGTTCCTTATGATATAATCTTATGATTTTTTTCTTTCTTTTTCAGTAGTATTGCAAAGAAGAGAAGAGTGGCACAGTCCACATTCAGAACAGCCGAGAAGGAAACATAAGGACTTGTTGCCTAGATCATCATCCACGTTTCGCCAAAGCTTCTTCAGCTGATAATTTCAAAATGGTCACAATAAATATGGGAAGTAAAACCTCAGAATGACAGTTCCCAAATGCCAAGACAGCTCTTCTAAAAGTCAAAAACCTCAAGCTGTCCAATTGCCAAAGCAGCCATTTTCTCCAGGTAAACTGACCTCTATTGGCTGGAGATCAGTTGTAATAGCAGGAGATCTCCAGCAAGTACCTGGAGATTGGCAACCCTGTCCTGGACCTCTCCTGCTGCCTCTGGGGCCTTTGGCAAGCTGGGGATGACCTTGAATATCAACACCCAGGAGGAAAGGGTAAAATTGTAAATTGTGGTTATTCATTTCCTTAAGCCAGGGATGTCTAACTGATTTGTTACGAGGGCTGGATATGACATAAATGTCACTTGGTCAAGCTGGGCCACATGTACCATTAAATCTAATGCCAGGTACCGAAGATACACACTTTATAGAAGACTCAGGCAAAGCCAATTAATGATATTATTATTTTTATTTATTTTTTACTTAAAATACAAACCTGCTTAAAACAATCACACTCTTGTTTTCTTTTACTTAACAGTCTTTGATCATTGATACCTCAGACTGGAGGGGGTAGCTGCTTAGGCTGGTGAGACTACAGCGGGCTAGCCAAGCCAGATCAGGACTGGGAGGCTGCCTGTGCTGGTGAGCCCGCAGCGGACTTGCCAACCCAGATTGGGATGGGGGGGTGGCTGCCTCGGCTGGCGAGGTCACAGCGGGCTCACCAACCCAGATCAAGAGCCTGTGGGTTGGCTGCCTCAGCTGGCTCGTGGGCCGGATAACAGCTCTCAAGTGGTCGGATCTGGCCCGAGGGCCATATGCTTGACACCCTTACCTTAAGCCCTAGGAGATGGGATGAGATTTCAGTCTTCTTCTACATGATCATCTAGCTGCCCCAATCAGCTTTGGGCCAGGGTCCTAAGAGGAGCCCTTGGCTGGGCTCTTTCCCTTTCTTGGTGTTATGATGGATGACGGCCAAACTAAACGTGAGGTCATTTCCTTTTTCTTCTCTGACCTCTCTCCTTTAGAGACAGAGAAGTAGGCATTGCTCCCCCCCCCTTTTTTAACAGTTGGACTCACATTTTATTTAAAGAAAAACCAAATGTACAAAACTATCTCCAGATCCCTGCGCATATAATCTTCCTCCTCCTCCTCCTCTTCATCCTGGTTAATCTGGAAGTATCACAGCTAGTAGCTTTCCTTGCTGTTGGCAACCACGTGCAGCCAGTCGTGCAAGTTGTTCTTCAGGTATTTCTTAGTGAGGTACTTCAAGTACCTCTTGGAAAAGGGGACCTCAGAGTTGACGGTGATCTTGCTTTTGCTTCTCTTGATGGTCACCACGCCCCCACCCAGGTTGCCGGCTTTCCCGTTCACTTTGATCCATTCCTGGAGGAACTGCTCAAAGTTGACTGTGTCAATGGTGCCATCTTCTACTGGGTGGGTACAGTCTAGAGCAGGGGTCGCCAAACTCATTAGTCAAAAGAGCCAAATATCAACAGTACAACGATTGAGATTTCTTTTGAGAGCCAAATGTTTTAAACTCAAACTATATAGGTAGGTACACTGTTTATTGACTTAATAAACTTTAATTAAAGTTTTAAGTCTTAATTAAACTATAGGTACACTGAATAAAACTTGACATCAAACTTAATAATGATCTTATTTATTGATAAAAATTAACTTGTAAGTAAGGTATCCATAACATTAAATCATGACAATGACTGCAGCAGCAGTACTGTCCTGCCTGTGCCCCAAAGAACCTAACAGGCCTGGTCCTCTGATCCTGGACTAAATGACCCCAAATGACTATTGAGGGCAGCCGACCTAGAAAAGAAAGCGGGCTCTCCAGGGCTGGGTGGGAAGGCATAGTTTGCAAGGGACATGATTCACAGCAGCTCCCACGTGAGAGAAAAAACAAACGCATTTGGCGCTTCTCAGATCAGAGTAAAGGTGGCTTAGAGGGGGACGCAACATAAATATATTAAATCCCCTCCGGGGGGGGGGGGAGAAGAAAGCAGCAGGAGCAGGCATTTCATCTGAATGGAGAGAGGTGTCCAGTGAGGGGCACAGGGATCAGTTCTGGGCCTGGTACTTTGCATTATTTTTTATTAATGATCTGGAAGAGGGCAAGAGAGGTACTACTCCAGATGACACCAAATTGGGAGGAGCAGCGAACACACCAGGTAACCAGAAGATAGAGAAAGCATTCAATGAGATCTGAACACACTGGAAAAGTGGGCAGATGTGAACAGGATGCAATTCAACAAGGATAAGTGCTGAGTTTTCCATCTGGGTAACAGAAAAGAAGCAGGAGTAGAAACCAGTAGAGCACCTACTGCACAGTGGGGTGCTGAATGGCTGTGGGGAGAGTGTAACCCCCCCCCCGTTCCTTTTGAAAGAGGCACAAAGTAGCAGGAAGAGGGGAAACCTGTAGTAATAGGCCAGGGGAGGGCTAACAATTGCCAGACAAAAAGGCCCATCACCCAGCGAGGGTCCAGACGTCCAGGGATCCCAGGCACAGAGGAAGAGGCCAGCAGGTCCCCGGTCTGTGTGTGTTCCATGCAAACAAACAAGGTGGAGATGCACAGTCCATCCATCCTTCCCCCACCCCCCGCCGGACATGCCAGTTCCCTCCTGGCCAGAGGGAGGGGCAGGTGCTCACCCCCCCACACCATTCTGGGACTGACGGGCTCCAGATTCAGGGCAGGCAGATGCCCGAGCAAGGTGGCTTGGCTGGAGGAGCCCCCCCTCCCTCGGCTGGAGGGGCAGGCAGGCAGGCAGGCCCGTGTGTCCAGGAGGCTTCCACGGGGGGAGGGGGAGAAAGGAGAGTCCCCCAACGGCCCCTTCCTCCCTCCCTGGAGAGAGGGAGATGCACAGTCCATCCATCCATCCTCCCCCCCACCACGGACATGCCAGTTCCCTCCTGGCCAGAGGGAGGGGCAGGTGCTCACCCCCCCTACCATACTGGGACCTACGGGCTCCAGATTCAGGGCAGGCAGACGCCCGAGCAAAGTTGCTTGGCTGGAGGAGCCCCCCCCCCTCGGCTGGGGGGGCAGGCAGGCAGGGCCGCGCGCCCAGGAAGTTTCCACGGGGGGAAGAAAGGAGAGTCCCCCAACTGCCCCTCCCTCCCTCGAGGCCATGGCGCCAGCCCCCTCCCCCCTCCCAGGGGCAGCCTGAGCACGGTCTTGGGCTCGCTCTGCAGCCCTGGGGGCGAGGGGGCGAGAGCGGCCGTACCGAAAGAGAGGCCTGCGCGGCAGGGAGGGAAGAGGTGGCAGCCGCTGGGGCAGCTCGCTCTCTGCCTCTCCCTCCCCTCCGGGCTGCGGGCGGCCTCAAGTGAGAAAGGCGCTGCACGGGGCTTCCTCTTCCGGGCGAAGCGCGTCCAAAGCAATGAGAATTTCTCTCGAGGCTTTCTGAAGAGGGACTCGAGGAGCTGACAGCAGAAGCCAGGAGGCAGCGAGCGGGCTTACTGTGCAAATATCTAAACGGCGGCCGCTCCCTCCGCTGCTTAAGAAACCCCCAATCCCCACAGCAGGCTAGCCAGCAGCATCAGCACGTGGTCGCCCCTTTGTAATTCGAGTGCCTCCTGCGCAGACTCTCTCCCCACAGCAGGCCCGCCAGCAGCAGCGGCACGTGGTTGCTCCGACGTAACCCAAGCACCTCCTGCGCAGACTCTCTCCCAGCCCCCCCCCTTTCGCTACTCAGCCTGGCCCGCACATGGAAAGAGCCGCACTCAAGGGCTCAAAGAGCCGCCTGCGGCTCGGGAGCCGCACTTTTGCGACCCATGGTCTAGAGTGAATTTCAGGACCTGCTTCTTCCTCTTGCCACCCTTCGGGGCAAGCTTCTTCGCAGGCGCCATGGTGGCAGCAATGAGAGGGGGAGAAAGGGCTCCCCTTTCTTTCTGTTGGCCTAGGGAAGATTTAATATGCAGAAGAAGAAAGTGGTGGCTGAATGATGGCATGGTAGAATGGGCTTGCCTTCGCCCTCTCCATAGCTGCAGATCCAGTGCAACAGGGGCTACTGCGGGAACTGTGTTGTGGTTGCACCCACCTCACTGTACCGAAATGCCAAAGACGTCCGCAGGCTCGGAAAGGCTGAGGATCCCTGTTCTAAGGAGCTAAAGGGGTAGACAAAAGGCAAGGACAAGATCAGGAACTGACAAGTAGAACAAGAACCATCTTAAAATAAATCTGAAGGACAGCCTGAAGGTAACATGGGGATCCTAAAGATAACGGTGGGAAATATTATGTGGCTTACATTCCTGCACCACAATTCTGAAGCCTGTCTTACGGGAAATATGCAAATTTCTGATAGCGACTAGAATTCTGATCAGTCAGTCAAGGCATAACAAAGAGATGAGTTAATGACCCGGGGGTCTCCTGGGACAGCCCTGGCGAGAGCTTCTCTTTGTCCTGGATTGGAACGAATGAGGTTTCTCTGATGAATATGAAGATATGTAACTGCCTTATACCAACTCAGGGCATTCGTTCATCTAATTTAGTATTGTCTACCCTGATGAGCGGCAGCTCTCCCAAGTCTCTGGTAGAAAAAGCTCTCTCTTGACGCAGAATGCCTGCAACCCTTTTATCAGAGATGGCAGCGATTGGAACTGAGACATTCTACATTTTACAAAGGTGCTCTTTTACTGTGCAAAGACTATAAGAAAATCTACTTATTGTGTCCTCCAAGGAGCATACACAGTGACTCTATTTTATTCACACAACAATCCTGTGAGTCAGTTTATGCCGCCAGACAGTGACTGGCTGCCCTTCACCCAGTAAGATGTCTGTGTGCTAATATGTTACATGTATGTATATGTGTGTGTGTGTGTGTGTGTGTGTGTGTGTAAAGTGCTGTCAAGTTGCAGCCGACTTATGACGACCCCTTTTGGGGTTTTCGTGGCAAGAGACTAACAGAGGTGGTTTGCCAGTGCCTTCCTCTGAATAGCAACCCTGATATTCCTTGGTGGTCTCCCATCCAAATACTAACCAGGGCTGACCCTGCTTAGCTTCTGAGATCTGACGAGATCAGGCTAGCCTGGGCCATCCAGGTCAGGGCATATATGTACATGTATGTACATGTATGTACGGTTGCCAAACTCCAGGTGGTGGCTGGAGATCTCCTGCTATTACAACTGATCTCCAGCTGATAGAGATCAGTTCACCTGGATAAAATGGCCACTTTGGCAATTGAAGTCCCTCCCCTCCCCAAACCCCACCCTCCTCAGGCTCTGCCCCAAAAACCTCCCGCCGGTGGCAAAGAGGGACCTGGCAACCCTAGCAGTAGCGCTTTCCTAGAAGGGAAAACCTGCACCAGCATGGAGGGGGCGTTCCGGGGGCATTCCTGGGGTTAGGTAGCTTCCTCACCCCTTTCACACTGGGAACACCCCCTCACGCTGCGGCAGTGCCGCACCACCTTTTGGGGCGGCTCAGCCCCATTGAAAGCAATGAGGGATTTCCCCCATTTCCTCTTATTTTTATTCCTTTAAACCCCCCCTTTTTTTTTTTTGCTTCCACAGTGGCTAGGAAGCCTCTGAGGAGACAGTGCAACTGTGCCACTCCCGGCCACCGCGGATCTGCCCCCCATTTCGGGATTGGGCTGCTTGTGTGCAGATTTCTGAGTGTGTCCTCAGACTGGCTGGTCAAGGGCACAAGATGGAAGGAAGCAGAGAGGAAGGCTAACAAAATGGAGGCTTAAGAGTCATTGCGACAGGTCCTATGCTCAGTGGGGAATTGAAGGTACATCTTCATAGTCCTGGTCCAACCATTCTACCACAGTGGTCTCACAGTCTCGTGAGAAATTGATTTTCAACCAATGGTCACTCTTAAGGCAGAAAAAAGATGTGTTGTGTATATATTCCCAACTATGGATGAGATGAGGCTCAAACTCTACTGTAGCATAACTGTTGACAAGAACAGTTCACAACATAATATAGCATCAGATTCAACTGAAACTCATGAATTCTACACTTGATCACGAGCAAATAAAAGCTGAACTCAATTTAGCTATGGCAGCAATTTTAAAAAATGATCAGTTGGGTGATGAGTGGATTTCAAATAATTTCCTATAGAAGTAGGAGTGAGAGATACAGAGTAATTTTATTACTATGTCAGCTTTGCTAACTCTCATAAAATGCAGAATAACCTATCTGCGGGTGGGGAGTTGCATGCAATACATAACCATTATTTCATCAGCAAACTGACACATACATGAACAATTTGATGTTGCACAAGTGAAATTCTCATTCACGAAATGAGTCTTTGACACTTGCATTATTGGTATTGTGGTCAACGTTCACATTTGCAGATCTGGTAACACCTCTTTAGAAATGTGTAGTATAAATCACATCTTGCTAGAAAGGTTCACAAACTAGGGTTGCCAATCTCTGGGTGGGGCCTGAGATCACCTGGAATTACAACTGATCTCCAGACTACAGAGATCAATTCCCCTGGAGAAAATAGCTGCTTTTGAGGGTGGACTCTACGGCATCAGACCCCTGCTGAGTTCCCTCCCTCATCAGGATCCATCTTCAACTCTCCAGGAATTTCCCAACCCACAGCTGTCAACCCTACTTTGAAACAGCATTGAAAAAAGCTATCGATACCAGTATCAGTAGCCATACAAAATATACAAATTATTAGTAAATTTGACACTGTAGAATCTATAAGTCCTGGGAATGTCTAGCTCACTTCAGAAATTAATTGTCCATTTTTAGCTGTTCATTTACACTGTGGATCTTTTTTAGGCCTATCATCATCTATAGACAGGGTTGCCAACTTCCAGGTACTAGCTGGAGATCTCCTGCTATTACAACTGATCTTCAGCCAATAGAGATCAGTTCACGTGGAGAAAATGGCCGCTTTGGCCATTGGACTCTATGGCATGGAAGTCCCTTCTCTCCCCAAACTTTGCCCTCCTCAGGCTCCACCTCAAAAAGCTCCCAACGGTAATGAAGGGGGACCTGGCAACTCTATCTATATACTATTTCCCAAGTGTGCCCCCTATCTGCGGATATCTAAATCCACGGATCAGGGCCACACTTACCCAAAACAGTTTTTTCTACAAACTTGCAGGAACCCCTAGGTTTACAGTAAAACCTAAAATGTTCCAAAAAATCTATTTGGGGGTTAAATTCCCCCCAATTAAATAAAGTGTTATCTGCATATACACAGACAATTATCTTACCTTTGAGGGTCCTGGTGGTGGAGGCTGCTGCAGTAGCAGCACCCAGGACCCAGGCATCTGCTTCACCAATAGAAAGAAGAAGAAGAGTTGGTTTTTATATGCCAACTTTACCGCCTAAGGAAGACACAAACTGGCTTACAATCACCTTCCCTTCCCCACAACAGACACCCTGTGAGGTAGGTGAGGCTGAGAGAGTTCAGAGAGCTGTGACAAGGTCACCTTACTGGCTTCATGTGGAGGAATTCACCAGATTAGCCTCCGCTGCTCATGTGGAAGTGTGGGGAATCAAACCTGGTTCTCCAGATCACAGTCCACCACTCCAAACCACTGCTCTTAACCACTACACCATCCTGGCTCTCTTTAAGGGGAAGCCTCAGCAGGCCTGCCCGGATGGCAAACCAACTCTGCTTTTCACTTGCCTTGAAAGCCCCTTGCTGGGGTTGCTATAAGTTGGTTGTGACTTGACGGCACTTACGTATGTACATACCTCACTTTTCTCCCCAGTGTGACCCCAAAGTGATTTAGAACATCATTCCCTTCTCTTCCAGGTTATCCTCATAATAACCATCTTGAGAGGTAGGCTAGGATGAAAGAGAGCGACTGGCCCAACATCAAATTCTGCTCGATGGCCACAGGCTGGGAGTCAGATTTTTTATCAGGCAGTCAACTATTCTCTGTGGCTGTTCCCACTTCATGGAATGGGCTCCCCAAGGAGGCGAGGGGTGTACCATCTTTGGAAACTTTCAAGGAGGCACTGTAGTGCTATTTTATTCATCAGAGCTTTTCACAGGCATTTGATTTAGGTTGGGGGTGAATTGGGATTTGGGGGTTTGGGAGGGTTGTGGTGAATTGGTATGTTATTGTTGTTTGGATGTTTTTAATTATGTTTCGTAAGACACCTTCCGCCATGAGGAAAGGCAGGGTATAAGTAATTTAATAAATGAACATTATTTCATGCATATTTTTGCACAGCTGTATGGGAATTGTAGCCCCCTCCCATAGCATTTAATTACCTGGCCCAGCCACCCACGACCCTGGGGGAGAATCAAGTTCCCCTCCTGTGCAGATGCCACAAGGCAGGAGGAAATGAAACTCCAACACCATGCTAGTGAGCTGCTGCAAAGCTGTTCGGTAGGGTACCCAGGTGGGACAGCAGCAAAGCGAGGGGATCCGAGGTCCAGCTCACGAAGGATTGCAGCTGTCGAAAATGATGTATTCGCCTGCTGAACAGATTCGCTGAAACGTTCGGGGCAGCTCTAGTTCCAGCTCCAGCACGGAAACCAGGGAACATTTTATGGAATCTGTTGGGTAATGCTATGGATACAAAAACAGGTGTCAATCAAAGCAATAACATTCCCATCAAATTCTATTAGTGTGGTCACGCGGGCTCCCATTTCATTCATGGTGGAGAACCACGTGGGTGGAATTCAAAGTGGAACTGGCCCATCTAATTATTATTATTATGGAGTCTCATTTAAACCTTTTACTTTTCTTTGGGTCTATTTTACCTTTGACTTCGGTTAGCAAAATAGAGCCCTGACCTGGATGGCCCAGGCTAGCCTGATCTCGTCAGATTTCAGAAGCTAAGCAGGGTCAGCCCTGGTTAGTATTTGGAGGGGAGACCACCAAGGAAGTCCAGGGTTGCTGTGCAGAGGAAGGCACTGGAAAACCACCTCTGTTAGTCTCTTGCCATGAAAACCCCCAAAAGGGGTCGCCATAAGTCGGCTGTGACTGGACGGCACTTTACACACACACACACACACAGCAAAATAGAAATATTTAGAAAATAATGTTTCAGAGGTTATTTTTGTTTTGTTTTAATTGGGCCATTACATGCATGCAAAGGGATATCATGTGTGAATTTGTAGCTTTCTTCACAAACTGCAGTGAAAGCATGTACATCCTGCCTGTACACATGTACATCTGTTTGTAAGAAAGCTCCAACGAGTGTTCATTTTATAAATGAAACTGGGCACCAGTACCTGGATAAATGTGGGGTTTAAACCACACTTTCAGCTTTATGTGCATTGAATGTACCATGAGAACTGAATGTGCCATGAGAATTTCCCAACACATGTATAAAGAAAACTCCAGAGTACACGGTACATAAATTATACATGCATTCACTATAACTTGTGAACATGGATAAAGTAAGTGTGTGTATACCAAAACCATTGAATACGCTACAGAGTTATTGTTCTGCTCATATTTCTAATGTAGTTGCTGGATCGTGGGGGCCTTATGTCATCTGTGGGGATCAACCTTCTTCTTGAGAATCCCCATAGAGAAACTGGGAATTTCAAGTTGGTAGCATGGTTAAGAAATCTGGCAGTATCTATATATCTAATTTTCATGTATCTGTATATCTAATTTTCATGTGGGAATTTCAAGTTGGTAGCATGGCTAAGAAATCTGGCAGTATCTATATATCTAATTTTCATGTGTCCCCTGCCTGCAGATACTTAATTCCGCAGTTTGGGGGCACACTCACCTCCAATGGGTTTTTCTGCAGACTCAGGGGACCACCGGGCCTGCAGAAAAATCTGAAATTAAAAAGGGAGGGTTAAATCCCCTCCCCCCCCCCCGATTTTAAAAAGAGTGTGCATGCACAAGGGGGAGGAGAAGGAGGAGGTCTGGCCATGCTGCGCTGGGTAAGCCAGCAAGAAAGTGGGGTTGGGGAAGGAGTAGGAGGCCTGGAGCTGCAATGTAGGATAGGATCCCCCCCCATGAATTTTGCTGGCCCCCACCTAGTAGGTGTCAAAACTTACATGAACTCACAGACAGCCAAGGTGTTCAGGAGGAAATAATAAAAAGGTAAGAAATAATGTTAATCAGGCCTTTTTGTTACAACTGGGCAAAGTGTGTATAAAATTTGTACATAAAGTTTTATACCAGTCCTCTCACTCAAAACCTCTGACATTTATAATACATTTCCATTACCATTGGCTCTAAATTGCCTATATGTCTTTTGCATTAAAAAATAAATGGATTCAACTAGGCAGCTAAAAGGCTTGATAACAAGCAATGCCAGTCGACGGGATCAAGCTGAACATGTCTATAACTTTGATTTTAAAGCTGGAACGGAAGACAAAGGTGTGCGGTGTACATCAGCAGGGAATAGCATTCTCCCAGTTTTATCCCTATCCTGTAGAGACCTCTTCTGTGGCCTTCTAGTCACTCTACACCTTTGTCTTACATCATGCTGAATGTCCACACTAGGGTTGCCAGGTCCTGCCTCTCCTCCGGCAGGAGACTTTTAAGGCACAGCTCAGGATTGCGTGGCAACGCGTGGATGCGCCGACGCGCGTGCGCGTCACTTCCAGTTTACAACCGGAAGTCCCGACTCGTGAAAGGCCTTTAAGGCCCCTCGCGAGGCGGGACCGGAAGTGACCTGCAGTGGCTGGTACGCGTGTGCAAGTTTGCCTGCCGACGGTCAGCTGGTCGGCGGGCAAAGGGACAAATTGCGGGGAGTTTGCCCACCACCACCGGGCACCTGGCAACCCTAGTCCACACCCATTGTTAATTAGTTAAATTGTGGAACTCCCTGCCCCAGGATGTGGTGATTAGGGTTGCCAGGTCCTACCTCTCCTCCGGCGGGAGACTTTTAAGGCACATCTCGAGATCGAGCGGCAACGCGGTGTCATGAGTCAGCCTGCAGAGAGTCAGCCTGCAGAGACCTCCTCTGACGAAGAGGAAGTAGAGGCCAGAATAGAGGATCAGCCAAAGTCAGGAGATGACTCGCCATGCCTGCAGCCTGCCAGCTCAAGGACTCCAGTTGGACCTGACACCTTGCAACATGCAGTGTCTCCAGAGGCCTCGCCAAGGCCACTGGAGCAGAAAAGAAAACAGGTTCGTCTGGCAATGCAGCAGAGACGGCAGAGTGCTAGACTGAAGGCTTTACACAGGAACCTCCCCAGTAGCAGTGATGAGGAAGAGCAGGGCTGAAGCACCACCTGTGAACTCAGCCTCATCAGCATCAGCTGGCTCTGCTACAGCAGCAGGGGAAGGGATTTAAGCCACCAGTTAGGCTTGGCTGTTGTGCAAGCAACTTGTCACCAACCTCCTGGTGTACCGGCCTTGTTTCCCTGCTAACCTTTGGATTCCTGGTACCCTGACTTCTTGGACTGGCTCTGACTAACACCTTGGACTTCCCTTGCCTGTATTGATATCTCAGACTCTGCCTTCACTGTGAATGACCTTGGACTGTTCCCCAGACTACGCTTACAACTTACAGCCCTCGCTCCTCACCTGCACCACGACATGCATGGACGCACCGATGTGGGTGCGCATCACTTCCTCTTTACAACTGGAAGTCCCGCCTCGTGATAGGCCCGCCACCACTGGGCACCTGGCAACCCTAGTGGTGATAGCTGCCAGTTTCGAAGGCTTTAAGAGGGAAGTGGACATGTTCGTGGAGGAGAGGGCTATCCATGGCTACTACTCAAAATGAATACTAGTTATGATGCACGCATATTCTCTCCAGGATCAGAGGAGCATGCCTATTATATTAGGTGCTGTGGAACCAGGCAGGACAATGCTGTTGTTGTCTTGTTTGTGGGCTTCCTAGAGGTACCTGGTTGGCCACTGTGTGAACAGACTGCTGGACTTGATGGGCCTTAGTCTGATCCAGCATGGCCTTTCTTAAGTTCTTATGTTATTTTTGTTGAACGGGTTGTTTGTTTAGATATTTTTACTCTTCTTTCCCCATTGTTCTGTTCCCTTCCCTTTTACTGTCAATCATAATCTGTTCCCACCTCCTCTTTGAGTGTTTTTCTTAGATTTTTCACTCTTGCCATGATTCATAAGCTCTACTTCCTGTCGGCACAGGACTGTTCAACCTTTATGACAGAAAACACAGGGAAGTAGTCATTTCCCACATCCATGCACAGAGACCCAATTCCTCCCACCCATCCAGTTCTTGAGAGGATAACCGGAGACAAAAGCAGAAATCTTTACATATTTATAGTGTTTATGTCTCCAGTACGGTTGCCAACTGCCCGGTTATGGTAGGAAATTGCCCGCCAATTAATGGGGCTGCCTGCCACCCCTCCGCTGGCCAGTGGGTAGAAACAGGCCAGCTGAAGAAGGCAGGTGTCCCACACATGCACAGGGTGTGCCGCACAATGATGTCATTTCCAGGTTTACCCCAGATGCACCAGCATTGCGACAGGGATGCTCTAGCACCCTCCCCCAAAACCTACGGTTTCCATAGAGTTTTTGGAGGAATGTGCCAGAGCATCCCACGCAAACCCGTAAGTAACATAATTGCGCCCTGCACACTGTGCATGCAGAGGACACTCCCCTATCCTGCACCCACGAAGCTCCCATTAGCAGCGAGGGGGGACCTGGCAACCCTCGACTCCAGTGAGGAACCTGAATAGCCCATACTAGCCTGAGGCTGTCAGAGCTTCGAAGCTAGGTAGGGTTGGCCATGGTTGATATTTGGACAGGAGACCACCAAGCAAAGCAGGGTTGCTATGCAGAGGAAGCCAATGGTAAACCACCTTTGCTCATCTCTTGCCTGGAAAACCTCATGAGGGATAGCCGTGAGTCAGTTGCTTGACATCGCTTAATTATGATTATGTCCCTGGTCTTGTTTTAATGGATTGTTATTTTTATATTGATAATTGTAAGCTGCCTCAAGCAGGATTCTGAAGAGGCTGGCATAGAACTCTCCTAAATAAATCAACCACAATCAATCAATCAACCAGGGCCGAATTGTTCAGGGCCAAATTGGCCATGTGAGCAATATCATTAAAGTAATCAACCATAAGTCAAACACAGAGAAACATTTACACAAACACTTTGACCATGTGAAAATGAGCAGGTCCAGAGATTAGTCTGATCGTGTAAAGTTGCTCTTAGCTTCGCTGGCTTTGGTAGAAGAGCCCTGAATTGCAAGTAAGCAAATGAGAAGAAATTGGAGCCTGTTTTCACTTAACCAGGTCGACGAAGCGGTTAAGAATGGTTTTTAATTTGGTTCAATCTGTCGACACAAAGAATTGCAAACTTCCCTAATTGATTTCCCAAACAGAACGAGGAAAGCTTTTAGCATCTCCCAGCTTTGGAGTTCACTAAATAAGTGGAAATGGGATAGCACTTGGGGGAGTCAAAAGAGGAAGAGCCTTATCTCCCCCTCCCACACACACACCTCGAATTGCAAAATGAATCTCCTCCAGGCACTGAACCCTTTTTGCTACCACTAAATCCTTATGCGGGGCAACGCTGCCGTCTCATTACAACTGGTCTTGCTAGCGCCAGATGTTGCCTGCATGGGGAAGAGAACAGCGCACTGCACAGCTGCCGCACCTGGTCTCTGGGATGCTTAATGCACGTTATAAATGACCACGGTCCTTGTCATTAAGAAAAAAGCAATTAAAGACAGAGTGCACGTTGTTTGTTCATGCCCTCCTGGTTATGATAATGGGAGCTGTTATGTAGCATGCCATCTCTAATCACTCTGCCACATCAATTACGCCTGGGCAGGGAGAAGAGTGGCACATTGCCAGAGGCACGAAGATAAATAATGGAAGGTAATACACAGCGGGCACACGCACCGGCACTTAAACCCAGCTCCTCTTCGAGTGCCGTCTCCTTTCCTCTATGGCAGGGGGTGCGACCTAGATCCTTGCGGTGTAGCAGAACAACAGGGACTTTTTGAAAGCTACCGTGCTGCTTCTGGGTAACAAGAGGCACTGATTTGAAGGGGGGAGGGGAATGAATCAGAATTTAAAAATTTAAAGGAGCAGAAACCTTTACAGCAGCCTCAGATTTGCCAGATAATTAAAAATAATTCTAGGTAGCACAGCTGGATTGCCAACAAATGCTTGCAAGGTTAAAATGTAGTAAAAAGGTAAAGGTCCCCTGTGCAAGCACCAGGTCATTCCTGACCCATGGGGTGATGTCACATCCCAACGTTTACTAGGCAGACTTTGTTTACGGGGTGGTTTGCCAGTGCCTTCCCCAGTCATCTTCCCTTTACCCCCAGCAAGCTGGGTCCTCATTTTACTGACCTCAGAAGGGTGGAAGGCTGAGTCGACCTTGAGCCAGCTACCTGAAACTTCCGTCGGGATCGAACTCAGGTCGTGAGCAGAGCTTGGACTACAGTACTGCAGCTTACCACTCTGCGGCATGGGGTTCCATCTGTAGTAAAGCAAGGGTAAAATATAGTTCCTGCAGCAAAAGCTCCCCCAGGGATTTTGACAGAGCAGGAGAGCAGCGTGACGATAGACGCCAGGGTAGACTGGCCATTTAATTTACAGGGCATGTTCCTAGTGGACCACTGCTTTGGAAGGATGCTGGTAGCCAGGAGTAAGCAGAACCAAGCCCCCGGAAGCTAGGCTTGCCAACCTCCAGGTGGGGCCTGGTGTTCTCCCAGAATTACAGCTTATCTCCAGACAACACCGATCTGTTCCGCCAGAGAAAATGGCCGCCTCAGGAGGTAGACTGTATGGCATCACATCCCTCGTAAGCATCCATCCCCAAATCTCCAGGAATTTCCCAAACTGGAGTTGGCAACCCTACTGGTAGCTCTTCCAGCACTTCTGGGGCCACTTAGCTCAGACTTGACCAGCAGTGTCAATGATGGATGTGGGCTGACCCCATTGCTTCTTCCTGCACCCCCATTGGTTGAGACGTGTGGTCTCTGCAATGCTGGCTTCTAGAGTATTGGGGCCGTTGAGCCTGGCTTGCAAATAGAATCATAGAAACACAGAATTCCAGGGTCCTCTAGTACAACCCCCTGCATAATTAGAGCTGCCAGCTCCATGTTGGGAAATACGTGGAGATATTGGGGCAGAGGGTGGGGTTTGGAGAGGGGATGGATTTCCATGCCATAGAGTCCAATTGCCCAAATGGCCATTTTCTCCAGGTCAACTAATCTCTATCAGCTGGAGATCAGTTGTAAACCCACTCTTAAAGATGCTAACTTGTTCCACTATCTCATTTCACCCTTCCCATCTCCATCACTGTGCTTCAAATATTGCCCCTTTAGTTTCTCATTGGGGCTCCCTATCCTGAACCTCCCATCTGTCCCTTGAACACATAAACAGAACAGACATTAAAGAGAGTCATTAACCCGACAACCAAATGTTTCAATCGGCTCTTTCCCATTTCCAGCTTGCAATGCAGAATGGCAGGTGCTTCCCCATAAAGGGAAATTGTCATGTTGGAAATGGCTGCAAACAGCGGCTGTGGAAAGTCAGAATAGTAATGACACACTTCAAACAGACGTAATGAAGATCAATGAAATCAGGATTCGAAAGTGCATTGAAGAGTTCAAGTGACAGGAATAGGGATTGTACGCCATTGAGGTCCCTGTCCTCCCCAGGCTCCACCCCCAAATAGGGTTGCCAGGTCCCTCTATGGCCCAGGACAGGAGGTTTTTTGGGGTGGAGCCTGAGGGGGTGGGGTATGGGGGGACTTCAATGTCATAGAGTCCAATTGCCAAAGCGGCCATTTTCTCTAGGCAAACTGATCTTTATCAGCTGGAAATCAGTTGTAACAGCAGGAGATCTCCAGCTAGTACCTAGAGCTTATTCAACCAAAGGGCAATCACTATGGCAGAGTTTACAAAATAACAAAAACCAATGATATTAAAGCAAATCTTGTATTGTTTTGATCCTTCACAAACACTGTTCTTTAAACCACAAGTATATTACAGGACCAACAAACACAAATCAAGACAGAATTCCGGTATTCATTCTGTTTCAAAACTTTCCTCAGTTGGATATTGTTAAGGTCCATAGAAAGGTAAATATTGTCCTCAAATAATAATCTTGTATTTCTTTTCTTTTCCTTTTCAGGTGCTTCTTCCTTTTATATTGAAGAAGATGAAGCTCATAGGCAATGAAGCTCACAGGCACTCCCACGCTGTTTCTATTTAAATCAGCTAAACATAGTTTACAAAAAATATCATTGGAAACCATACAGAGTATTAAATATACATGCAAAAACTATACAATAAATACTTACAGACAACTTATCACGTCTTCTAAATCATTATAAAGGCTCTCTGAGTCAATTTCTTTATATTTTGGTGGGATACTAAAAGGGAATCAGGTTCGTCATTTATAGAAACGCCAACTCAGATGCTTCCCAGAGACTGACTTTACAAGAAGGCTGAATAGTCGCACACCGAGTTAAGCCCATTAGGGATCATTGTGTCAAACATAGTAATGAAGTGTGCCTCTCTTTGAAACAGTATCTTAGGCTTCATTGCCTATGAGCTTCATCTTCTTCAATATAAAAGGAAGAAGCACCTGAAAAGGAAAAGAAAAGAAATACAAGATTATTATTTGAGGACAATATTTACCTTTCTATGGACTTTAACAATATCCAACTGAGGAAAGTTTTGAAACAGAATGAATACCGGAATTCTGTCTTGATTTGTGTTTGTTGGTCCTGTAATATACTTGTGGTTTAAAGAACAGTGTTTGTGAAGGAACAAAACAATACAAGATTTGCTTTAATATCATTGGTTTTTCTTATTTTGTAAACTCTGCCATAGTGATTGCCCTTTGGTTGAATAGCTTCTTATTGCAATCCAAGTTTACTTGCAAGTACCTAGAGGTTGGCAACCTTACCCCCAAATCTCCAGGAGTTTCCCAACCTAGAGCTGGCAACCAGCATGGTGTAGTGGTTTGGAGAGGTGGACTCTGATCTGGAGAACCGGGTTTGATTCCCCCTCTTCCACATGAGTGGCAGAGGCTAATCTGGTGAACTGGAATAGTTTCCCCACTTCTACACATGAAGCCAGCTGGGTGACCTTGGGCTAGTCACACTCTCTCAGCCCCACCGACCTCACAGGGTATCTGTTGTGGGGAGGGGAAGGGAAGGTGATTATAAGCCAGTTTGATTCTTCCTTAAGTGGTAGTGAAAGTCAGCATATAAAAAACCAACTCTTCTTCTTTTCTGTACCTCCCACTCCCGGCAGTTGGCCAGAGAGGACCTGGCAACCCTAGATGGAAAGGTAACCTTTGTCCATGGGTAGGATTGCCAGGTCCCTCTTTGCCACCGGCAGGGTTTGGGGAGGGGAAGAACTTCAATGCCATAGAGTCCAATTGCCAAAGCGGCCATTTTTCTCCAGGTGAACTGATCTCTATCGGCTGGAGATCAGTTGTAATAGAGGAAGATCTCCAGCTACTACCTGGAGGTTGGCAACCCTATCCATGGGGATTTCAATCAGAGCCCTTTGTTTACTAGTCACTTTGCTGTACATGCAAACCATTTAAAACAGCACTAACACAAACACACATTTCCCCTCCCTAAAAAAATAATAATAAAAAAAACCTTAAAATGGACAGAAAGAACAAGAGGCAGGTGTAGGGTGACCAACCTCCAGAGAGGGGCTGAAGATCTAAAATTACAATTGCTTTTCAGATTATAGAGATCAGTTCCCCCGGAAAAAAATGACTGCTTTGGAGGATGGACTCTTATACCCCACTGAGCTCCCTCCCAAAACCCTCCCCAGGCTCCACCCCCAAATCTCCAGGAATTTTCCAACCTGGGAGTGGCAACCCTAGGCAGATGTTTATTGCTTCTTCCAACAGAAATCTATTTTATTACCACTTGAATAATGCAAACAAAAGAATCCTAAAACATTCTTTGGGTATCTTTTCTAATATTCACCGTGTTTGTGTGGTCTAAAAAAAAACCCAATTTAAAATGAACAAAAAAAAGAAACCCGGTGCAGCTTTTACTGATTCCAATATTGGATTCTTTTCTCTTTTTTTCCCCGTCCTCCCTTCTCTCCCTCTCCTTTCCCTCCCATGAATACACAGTGAGTCAATCTGGCCTATCTTGATGGTTGAATAAGCTCTTTGATTTTTGAATTATTTGGAGATTAACCGAATTTGAAATGTGTGGTGCATGCAGCGTCTTGCTGGCCCAGAAAGATGAGCTTTGTTATTGACCGAGAAAAGTTACAAAAATCCCTTTTCCTTCATGCCTTGCACAGGCTGAACTTTGTATCCAGGCTGCCAGCATGGCCAGGCCAGGCAGAGCTGGAACACGCGGCAGGCTCTGTTTGCTCCTGACCAGCTTGAACCTCACAGTCGGGGTGGAGGAAGAGAGTAGTCTATCATATTTACTCACGGACAGGAGAACTGCTGCTTCTATGAAGCTGTGGGAGCTCAATGCAGAATGAGATCTGGTTCATACACGCATAAGGTTGCCAGCTCTGGGTTGGGAATACCTGGAGATTTTGGGAGTGGAGCCTGAGAAAGGTGGGGTTTGGGGAGGGGAGGGACTTCAATCAAGTATAATGCCATAGAGTCCACTTTCCAACGTGGCCATTTTCTCCAGAGGAACTGATCTCTGTTGCCTAGAGATCAGTTGCAATAGCAAGAGATATCCAGCCAGCACCTGGAGGTTGACAACCCTACACATGCAGGAGAATTGGGGGTAGGATTAGGGTTGCCAACTCCAAGTTAGGAAATTCATGGAGATTGAGGTGGTGGAACATAGTGAAAGTGGGTTTGGGGGAGGGGAGGTGCCTCAACGGGGTATAGAGTCCACCCTGCAAAGCAGCCATTTTGTCCAGGAGGAATGACCTCTGTAGTCTGGAGATCAGATGTAAATACAGGAGATCTCCAGGCCCCACCTGGAGGTTGGCAAGCCTAGGCCCCCAACTCTCCAAACATTGCTCAAACCAAGTAGGCAACTCTAGTAATGGACTCCATCGCTCTATCCACTGCCGGGGCAATTCACTGCCACTGGAGATGGTGATGGCCATGAGCATAGACAGCTTGAAATAGGGCTGGCCAGGTCCCTCTTCGCCACCGGCGGGAGGTTTTTGGGGCAGAGCCTGAGGAGGATGGAGCTTGGGGAGGAGAGGGACTTCAATGCCATAGAGTCCAATTGCCAAAGTGGCCATTTTTGCCAGGCGAACTGATCTCTATCAGTTGGAGATCAATTGCAATTTGTATTTCGTTTACAAAGTTTCACTAATTGTGAGACCAAATACTGCGTTTATTGCCTCTTATGTCCTTGCGGTAAAATCTACGTCGGTGCAAGCATACGACCCATCAAAAGTAGGATTCTAGAACATTGTTCTAGAATTTGCGCGTGCATCACCAGCGCCCCGGTTGTAGATCATTTTGTGCAGTTTCGACATGAGAACGATCTCCGCTTTTTTGTTATTTGGCGCCTTACTGGCAAAAAATGCAAAGAGAGGGATAAAACCTCTCTTCCTGCTGTGAGAGTTCCCCAGTTGCATGGAGTTGCATATTTACAGCCCATTCCAGACCTGGGAGGGCGAAAGTTGTTTGGAGGTGAGGAAGGGCCCGCACCGGCGTTCACACCGCTTGCACCACTGTGACCGGCTTGGACAGTGGTGTTGGGGCCCAGGCCCCGGCCTCCCAGCACTGCCTTGGCAGCACAGCCCCAGGACGCAAACTTGTCCTCCTGCCGTCAGGGGGTATTCTGGGGGCAGAGCTGCCTTTAGGCTGCTTCCTAACCCCTCTTCAGGCCAGGAGCGCCCCCCTTTCCAGTTCCACTTAGCTTGGCATCCTCTGCTCTGACTGGCGGTTATGCTCCCAAGGTCTCAGACAAGGATCTTTCCCAGCCCCATTACTTGAGAACCTTTTAGCTGGAAATAGGGGCTGTGGCTCAGTGGTAGAGCCTCTGCTTGGCATGCAGAAGGTCCCAGGTTCAATCCCTGGCATCTCCAGTTAAAGGGACTAGGCAAGTAGATGATGTGAAAGGCCTCTGCCTGAGACCCTGGAGAGCCATAGGGAGGGCTGTGGCTCAGTGGTAGAGCCTCTGCTTGGCATGCAGAAGGTCCCAGGTTCAATCCCTGGCATCTCCAGTTAAAGGGACTAGGCAAGTAGGTGATGTGAAAGACCTCTGCCTGAGACCCTGGAGAGCCTCTGACGGTCTGAGTAGACAATATTGACTTTGATGGGCCAAGGGTCTGATTCAGTATAAGGCAGCTTCATGTGTTCATGTGTACTTGCATTTACGCCACCTTCTTAGGTGGCGTAGCCCCATGGAATGCTATGGAGCGGTTCCAAGGAGCTTGCAAGGAAGGGCAGCTTTCTGCCTTCGGGGGGGGGGGGTGAATCCTCCAACCACCAGCGCAGCCTTTCCCTTCAAGAATGGGATGTTAATAGGGTTGCCAGGTCCCTCTTCGCCACCGGTGGGAGGTTTTGGGGGTAGATCCTGAGGAGGACAGAGTTTGGGGAGGGGAGGGACTTCAATGCCATCGAGTCCAATGGCCAAAGTGGCCATTTTCTCCAGGTGAACTGATTTCTATCAGCTGGAGATCAGTTGCAATAGCCGGAGATCTCCAGCTAGTACCTGGAGGTTGGTGACCCTAGCTGTTAGATGCAAAACTGAGAGGGAAGGTGGTCCCGGCACCAAGATGGAGGGGACATGAAGGAAATAGAAGCAATGCAACAATTATCTTTGGGTGCTCACTTTGATTCGGTTCAAATGGAATTGTTCAGAGGAGGCTTTTTATAAAGAGGTTAGGGTTGTAGTTTTAATGTGTGTGAAAAAATTAGGCAATTTTCATCGCATTGTTTCTTTTATGTATCATACAATTATTTGCACTGTGTTTTCATTTTGTAATCCAGCTTTATTGCATTGTTTTATGTATTATACTGTTTTTGTTGCATTGTCCTCCAATTTTTGAATCATGCTTTATTGCATTCTTTGTAAGCATTCTACCGTCATTTCTGCATTGTTTTCTATTTGTGCAATCCAGTTTTAATTACTGCATACGTTATACTGTTTTTATTAAATTACTTTTAAAAATGTGATACAAATGCGATGTAAATGTAGTAAATAAATAAATTATGCAGACAACATGTACAGTGGACTACATTTACTCTGACCACATTAGTCTGGCAGTACATTACTTGGCCTCTGTATCGTTTTGCGCCCACTTCATTAGATAAGCAACTTTGATTACTCTCAGATCAGTCCCTAGGCTAAGAAGCAAAAAAGTGGCATGTTTCCCTGCATTAAGTAAGAGTCCATGGACAGCACTGAAATGCTGAAATGTATTAGTTTAGCACAGGGGTCCAGCGTGGTGCAGTGGTTAAGAGTGGTGGTTTGGAGTGATAGACTCTGGTCTGGAGAACCAGGTTTGATTCCCCACTCCTCCACATGAGCAGCAGACGCTAATCTGGTGAACCACTCCTGGTTTCCCCACACCTTCACATGAAGCTAGCTGGGAGACCTTGCCCTAGTCACAGTTCTTAGTGCTCTCTCAGCCCCACCTACCTCACAGGGTGTCTGTTGTGGGGAGGGGAAGATGATTGTAAGCCGGTTTGATTCTTCCTTAAGTGGTAGAGAAAGTTGGCATATAAAAAACAACTCTTCCTCCTCCTCCTCCTCCTCCTCCTCCTCTTGTGGGGACCTTTCAAATTCCATCACAGAGTGGTGATCACATCAATAAAATGAACTGTTCAGTGACTATGCACTGCGGACAGTTGGGACCACTTGTGTTTGCAGCCGATCATTTGGGTGAACCAACATATCATATGAAAGTGTAATGTGCCCTTGGAAATCATAGGATGGCAGTTCAATGGCACTCCTTGAGAGATTGCCCTTGTTTCACTGCACTGTTAACGGTCAAGCCAGACAGCTCCATTTTGTTCCCACATCCCAGCAGAGTGGGGCCACGAAGGGTTTGCCTTGTTTAGTCTGGGCACCGCATGAGATGCAGGAAGACGGTGAGCTCCAAGAAACAGAAATCAGTGCAGAGCTATAATTAGGTGCAACCGTTTCACACTAGTTTGAGATTGTCTACAGAACACAGCAGAAGTGTTTACAGCCTTCCCCAAAGGAGTGACAGAAGCTGCACTCAATACAGCTATTTTTAGGATGACCTTTTTGAACATCTACAACACACTCAGTGGCTTTAACCACAAATGGCAAGGATGCCAAGCCCAAACAATATTTGATCTGGAAGATCCATGAGCAGATCGCTCAATGTGCTTTTTGACCCCCAAAAGCAGTTGGGGCACTGATTTGGACAACTGCTGGGAGGGGTAACCTTTTCATTCATGGCATTAGCCCAAGGGAGACCATCCCCCTTAACTGCAGTTAGCCCCAGTAGGAAAAGAAGACAGAGGTCTTTTATGTATGGCTGTTTCACTCGGGGTCACCGCTCCGACAACTTCGGGTCTTTGTGTTGATTATGCACACGGTTTCCAACTGTCAGAGTTCGCCTCGCTTTCCTCCTGCGTTTCCCCGCATTTTGTCCGGGTTTTGAAGGATCTGTTTTATCTCTAATTTTGAAACGTGGGCAAAATGCAGGGAAATGCAGGGGCTGAGTGAGGTGACTTCTGATGGTTGGAAACAGCATGCATAAGCAACACAAAGACCCAAAATCGTTGGAGGGGTGACCACGAGTGAAACAGCCATGCATAAAAGATGAGGACGCCTTTCTTCTTTTCCTAGAGGGGCTACAGCTGGGTTTGGATCCATTGTCCAAGCAGTGCAAGTGAAAAGGGTTAACCACCCCCACCCGTGGCTGCTTTTTAGGGCAAAAAAAGATAGGGGGATGGGAGATCTGATGACAAATGTGCACCGATACTGGTTATTTCAAATTAGACATGGCTGACAAAAAAGAGTTGTGTGGCTCCTGGATCACAGACCATGTTGGAAGATTGTAACATTCCCTGGGAAATAAGGAGTGAATTTGTCCAACTCTTAATAGTAGGCTTGACTCACTTTCTCCTTGGAAAAGCATTCACGGTTTAGAAGGTGGAATGCAAAGACAGATGCTCTGATGGACAAACTGGCAGGTATTTGAGGCTGTCTCTTTCCCCTTTCGCCTGGTTTTCTTCTCGAATCTCTTAAAAGACTTTTTTTTCTTAATCTGCAGGATTCAGCTTCCTGGCGATGTGCCTCCTTGTTACATCAGCAGCCTCTTTCAAGTCTTGCAGGTAGTAGATTGGCAGAACAGCAGGGTTCAGCTCCCTTTGGACATTTCATTGGATCCAACCTGTTCTCTTGACCTCAGGTGGGCGTTTGAGGTTCATGTGGCTCTTCTGGGCAGGGCCAGCAAATCTTTCTGTTTATCACCACCCTGCCATGACCAGTCCACTCCTTTCCCCAGTTCTGGGTCAGCCCATGCGGCAACTCTCCGAGGTTTACAGGGTCGCTGCTATCTGTAGTCATTTAACAGGAAATATGGTGGGACAGAATTGGAAACGGACCCCTTCTACTTCTAAGGGCCCCTTTCTGCTTTATCTGAAAGAAAAGAGAAGAACTAGGCATGCCATTACATATAAAGAGGGTTGCCAGGTCTCTCTTCACCACCGGCGGGAGATTTTTGGGGCAGAGCCTGAGGAGGGTGGGGTTTGGGGAGGGGAGGGACTTCAACGCTATAAAGTCCAATTGCCCATGTGGCCATTTTCTCCAGGTAAAACTGATCTCTATCGGCTGGAGATCACTTGTAATAGCAGGAGAACTCCAGCTAGTACCTGGAGGTTGGCAACACTGCTCCAGAGGACGATCAACACTGAAAGTGAAGGGGGTGGGGCTTGGGAGAGAGGAAGAAAGAAGGTGAAGGGGGTGGAGTCACAGAAAGAAAGGGGAATAAAAGAAGGGAGAATCCAGCCGATGAGGAGGTTAGATAGGAAGCCTCTGCTAGAAGAAGAAGAAGAAGAGTTGGTTTTTATATGCAGACTTTCTCTACCAGTTAAGGGAGACTCAAACCGGCTTGCAATCAACTTCCCTTCCCCTCCCCACAACAGACACCCTGTGAGGTAGGTGAGGCTGAAAGAAGTTTAACAGAGCTGTAACCTGCCCAAAGGCACCCAGTTGGCTTCGTGTGTAGGAGTGGGGAAACAAATCCAGTTCACCAGATCAGCCTCTGCTGCTCATGTGGAGGAGCGGGGAATCAAACCCAGTTCTCCAGATCAGACTCCGCTGCTCCAAACCACCACACTGGCTGCCAGAGAGACAGAGAGGCTAAAGAGTCCTGGGCAAAGAGGCTCAGGAGGGAGCGCTGCTCCAAGAGCACGGCCCATTCTGAAGCTGGCTCAGGCGAATTGGAGGAAGGCAGATAGTGTGCAGGAAGGCAGCCAGGATGGCAGGGGTAAGGCCAGAGATCGAACCTGGGACCTTCTGCATGCCAACCAGATGCTCTACCGATGAGCCACACACACCCCAATCTCCTTTTAAGAGGCGATTCCAGGAACTGAAGGCAGGATATCATGTGTGCCAAGCATGTGGTCTTCTGATGACCAGCGAACCCTCCCTCGATATCCTCTGCTATTTTGGGGACACATTCTGTATTTTTTTACCTTGGGCATTTAGGGTGAAAAAACACAGGGAAAGTGTTCCATTTCTTTTGCAGAACTGGCATCTCCCATCGTGCTGAGTATGCGGCTGCCCCACTATAAATATTTAACTACATTTTTGAAATATTAAAATATTTCAGAACAAAGAGTGTTTTAAAAGGACAAGCATTAGTGATGTAATCATGCGAATCTGCCAGATTAAGCTCACTCCTCTCTACATGTGACCTCACGGCGCCTCTCCCTTCAGCCTTCCACAGAGGCCAGAGGCCAGATGCTCTGCATGTGGATTTAAAAAAAACAAAGCAGGCATCAGATAATGTTTGTTTTTAATGCATTGCATCTGCTATCATCCTCTCCTCCCTCTTCCACTTTGGCTGTTTGCTGTTAGACACTCCACTGACATACAAAATGCTCCACACACTCTCTTGAGGTCCAGTTAGGGTTGCCAACTGATCTCCAGCCGACAGAGATCAGTTCCCCTGGAGAAAATGGCCACTTTGGCAATGGGACTCTATGGCATTGAAGTCCCTCCCCAAACCCCCCCTCCTAGGTTCCGCCCCAAAAACCTCCAACCTGGCAACCTTAGGGCCAATGTATATATTTACTGTGGTGGTGTGGTTCTGGTTAGCTTCTGCACAGCTGGGGCCACACAGTAGGGTTGCCAGGTCCCTCTTCACCACCGGCGGGAGATTTTTGGGGCGGAGCCTGAGGAGGGTGGGGTTTGGGGTGGGGAGGGACTTCAATGCCATAAAGTTCAATTGCCAAAGCGGCCATTTTCCTCCAGGTGATCTGATCACTATCAGCTGGAGATCAGTTGTAATCGCAGGAGATCTTCTGCTATTACCTGGAGGCTGGCAACCCTAACACAGTAAACCCAAGAAATCCAAGGGCAACCTAATAGGTTGCCTTGATCACATCCTTGGTTCCCATTCTAGGACCCCAGTGGCCCCAGACACAGAAGCAGGGCTACCAAACATGCCACCTGGCTGGAGGGATGAATAGGGTTGCCAAACTCCCACTATTACAACTGATTTCCAGGTGACAGAGATCAGTTCATCTGGAGAACGTGGCCTCTTTGGCGGGTGGACTCTTTGGGATTGTACCCCATTGAAGCCTTCCCCCTCACCAAACCCTGCCCTCCTCAGGCTCCACCCCCATAATCTCTAGGCAGGCTCTTTAATGTAGAAGTTACAGTTTTCTAAAAGCTTCCTATTACCTTGGAGTTTTTGTCCAGGCAGGCAGTTCCTTCCTCCAGATGTATTCAGCCTCTCCCTCTATGCCAAGGGATTTTATCTCTTCTTTTTTTACCATCTCTTTGTGGGTCAAATAATCCTTTCCTGAAATCTCCAGGCAGATATAGTCTAGTCCTTTGCATCCTCAAGTCTCTGTGTAGACTTCTAGGTATCAGATCCCAGATTCTATAAGCTGACCATTTCACTGTCTCCAGCCTGGCTGGTTATTAGCATTTCCAGAGCTTTAATGGTTAGCACTCAGATACTTGGGAGCAACTGACACCTCCCCCCCCCTTCTCACCTGTCTTCTTCTGAATAACATTTAAAACTGAGTAAGGGGGTTGTGTTAAACTCAAACCCAAACTAAAATACATTTCTCCACAATGGTGAAAAACTTCATTTTAAAAAGCATGTCAGTGGATCCTGATGCACAAGTTCGACATTGCATCAAGAGAACCAGGATTGATGCCCACTTTATTTTATTTTATTTTTTTACTAATTGTGGGGAGTGTTAATTTGATCAAAGTGGCACCATTTCCCAGGTTTAAATCACCCCTCCTGAAGGTGCTCTTTGCTATACAGAGGATGGAAATGCAGCTGTATCTGCATTTTGCTTTTATTTTTTTTCCACCAAGAGAAAATAACAGCTTGGGGAAACAATGCAAGAGGGAGAAGAGGTCAACGATGCACCCCATATGCTGTTCTCTGATCAAATTACCAGCACTGCTTGCTGCAGCTTCATTTACAGTGCAATCCAGGGCAGAGTTACACTAGCCTAAGCCCACTGAAATGAATGGGCTTAGACTGGAGTAACTCTCCTTAGGATTGCACTGTCAGTGTCTATCTGTACATAAATATAGCCAGTGACACTTTTTACAAGCTGATAGACTATCCTATTATTGCACAGGCCTGAAAGTGGGACTCCATCATCTCCCGCAACGATCCCTTCTTCTCACCTCCTCACACCAGACAGAGCTATCTCTCCAGAATATGCAAGGCATATCATCTTGCCTGGTTCTCAGCTCTCTCATATGTATCCCCCACCTTTTTTATTATTATTCTCTCCCTTTAATGGCCTTCCCAATTCCGTTATCTCCACATTAGACTTCTCATTAAATGTCTGCCACATTCAAAAATCCATCTGCCTCTCAGCAGAGGCCTGTGAGGAGAGATATTCTAATGGTCCAATTTAAACTTTTGAAAAAAGAGAAATGGAACAAAGAGAGAGTTCCTGCTAGCCTTTTTAGACCGGCTTTGGAAAGCTAATTCAGTTTGGCAGTAGAGCCTTCAACTCAGTGGCCATTCCTAAGCTTACAACTAAGAGAACATACTCAAATTGTAAGCAGGGGAGCTTTTCTGCTTCAGAAGGGGCCTCCTTAGGATAATAACATAATTTTTCACATCTCTTCCAACTGTGCATAATACATAGGCATAATACTTCCTCCATTTTTAACTGAAGGTGCTAGCTGCTTATGTGTATGGAATTTGTACCTAATAGTAACAAATGTGGTTGATTAATGCCTATTCGTAGGGCCGTGAAATAGGGTAAAGCCAAGACACAGTATGGGGTTTTGCAGTAAGGGGGCTTGCACTATACAGAAAAATATTATTTTACAACAAAAATGTAAAAGAAGAAACTGCTACTGCTGCCTCCCAGATCAGGCTGATAAGGACTGTGGATGGTCTTGGCTCTCTAGAAGCCCAGGGATTTTTAACCTAGTTGAGTGTCAGAGGGAGGAGAAGGAAAGAAACCAGGTTAGGGAAACTGGCCTCTTTTGACTCTTTAAGAGTTTTTAGCATCCTAGAGGGGGAAACTTGGACTGGGGGGGTATTCCCAATAATTTATTTACTCTTTATGTTTAGAGCCCCGTGGCATGGAGTGGTAGGCTGCAGTATTGCAGTCAAAAGCTCTGCTCACGACCTGTGTTTGATCCTGATGGAAGTCGGTTTCAGGTAGCTGGCTCAAAGTTAACTCAGGCTTCCATCCTTCCAAGGTCAGTAAAATGAGTACCCAGCTTGCTGGGGGTAAAGTGTAGAAGACTAGGGAAGGCAATGGCAAACTACCTTGTAAACATAGTCCGCCTAGTAAATGTCGGGATGTGACCCCACCCTATGGTGCTTGCACAGGGGACTACCTTTACCTTACTTTATGTTTACTCCTCACACACACACTCACACACGATTCCTCTCAGACCCACATCTTTTTTGCATTTTCCTTAAAGAAGTTCTGCTCCAGATGAGCATGCTAAAGAGGATTCTTGGCATGTGTGGTCAGCAGCATGCACTAGAGCAGGAGCCCAAAGGCACATCCTCTGTACACATGTCATCGAAGTTCTTTAATGCTCATTGCTCATTCTCAGATGGACGCTTGATTATTACTGTAAATGACTTGACCAGCACATTCATCCAGGCATCCTATTGTTTGTGTTGGAGTAAGGAGATTCAGTATGTCTGGACATTGGGGTCACTACATGTGGTATATGTGTTATCTTCTTAATGAATGGGATGCCTCTCTTTGTCTAACTTTGTCTGTGAATGGCTCAGAGCCAGCTCACAGCCCAGGAAATGGAAGAAGCCACTTATTCATTTGTTTGTTGAATTTATAACCCGCTCTCCCCAGCTGAGGCCAGGCTCAGGCCTGGGGTGATATGAAAATGAGGCAGGTCTTTTGACCCTGCAGGCTCCTGGGTTCTTCTTTTTTAATTATTATATTTTTATTATATCATATTAATAAGAACAAAGGATAAAAGACAAATAGAACTCAGATTTCTACAGATAAAATAGAAGGACTCATGCCAAGGACTCCTTTGGAGATGACATAGTAAACATATAGTAGGAAACATTTCATTACTTGGATAACATTAAAAAAATTCAATAGTAAATGCAAGAATAGACATTATGTGATAAGATAAGCGATTAAATTATACCAAACTTCAGAATGTTCCTTTTCATCCCTGTATGTAAATGGCTTCTCAGGTAGTTTGAGTAAATAGGTATAATCTAATAATAAATTAGATTTCTACTGTAGTAGAAAAGGGCAAGAGTCCAGAAGCACCTTAAAGACTAACAAAAATATTTTCTGGTAGGGTATGAGCTTTCGTGAGCCACAGCTCACTTCTTCAGATACAGCTAGAATGTGAATCCATCTGTCTTTAAGTAGAGGAGAGTGAATTCAGACAAGCATTAGTATGTAAATGTTAACAGTATGTAAATGTGAATAGCAGGCATGATGGGATTAGGTATGGTATGGTATGCAGAAGAGTCTGTGATGTCCAGGGGAGAGATTACCTTCCCTTCCCCTCTCCACAACAGACACCCTGTGAGGTAGGTGAGGCTGAGAGTGTGTGACTAGGCAAGGTCACCCAGCTGGTATCATGTGTAGGAGTGGAGAAACAAAGCCAGTTCACCAGATTAGCCTCTGCCGCTCATGTGGAGGAGTGGGGAATCAAACCCAGTTCTCCAGATCAGAGTCCACTCCTCCAAACCACTGCTCTTGACCACTATACCACACTGCCCTTGCCCTTCCCCTAAGTATCAGGATGGGGTGGAGCTTTCCAAAATAGCCAAGTCTCATTTGGATTAGGGCCAAGCAGTAGCTGCCGGGAGCAGCTTTAAAAAGCCCTAGAATCACCTAACATGGCTGCCCAGATCTAACGTACACGTTTGGTTGTAGATGTCCCATTAGATGTGGATGAGTGTATCTTAATGTTGCTTGACGCTTGGTTGCCCTTCAGAACTGAGACCAGGTCATTGGGACCCTTAAGGTCCATAAAAGAATTCTGGTGAAGAGAATTCTGCAACTTGCCCTATCATAAGTCTACTGAATGGAATGAGTTTGGTACCTTTGAAAGGCAACCCCCACAAAGTGGGAGTGCAGGGGAATTCAATGCTGTTTCTATTTAAAAAGGTAGGAGGAGAAAAATCCCAAGGCTCTCAGCTGAAAGGAGAAAGAAATATCTCCACTTCATTTCCTCTTAGAGTTTACTTCATCGTAATTGCTTTGATGGTCATTGGCAAGGCTAAATGAAGAGCTGGGTCTATGGAGACATTACCCACTCAGACACTATTGTCTCTATACAATAACTGTCTACCTAATAAGTCTCTAGACTTATACAATTCATAAACGTACCTGGATACTTCAGAACAATACCTAGAAGAGACAGAGCAAATAACCCTGAGGGAGAGAAGAGTCTCTTGTGGCTGAGGGCGCCCAATGAGAATGAAGTCGGATTGTAATCCAAGGCCTGTTTACAACAAGTCGCTGTCCCACCAGTGTGATTATTTGACCCAATGAGACTTTTGCTTAGATTCTTTCTAGAACTTTCCGCAGCCCTCAGAAGAGCCCTTAATATACCAGAACTATTCATCTTTAGAAAGAGGAAGCAGAGGAGCAGATTGATTTGTACAGCACTTCACTCCTGTTTTCCTTTCACACAGAGAATGCTGAAAGAGGGAGCAGACAGACCGGCAAGCTGAAGAGCTGCGTCTTATCAAGTGGTCTGCAACAGTCAGGCTGTTCATGGTGGGTTACATCGTCTTAGTTAATAGTTTATATTGCAATAGCTGGGATCGACATCCAGTATACATAATGTTTCAAGCACAAAAGATGAGAGCCGGTTGTCATTCCCTTTCTTCTACATTGCTTGCTCTGGAAACAAGCAAAAAGTGGCACCTAAGGCCATACCTGGGAGGGGGTTCATTGTTTTTTCTACAAATCTTGTGCGGTTGACACCGCCTCTCCCGAGTCAACTCTAAAAGTTTGTGTGACTCAAGGTCAAATGAAGAAGAAGAAGAAGAATTGGTTTTTATATGCCGACTTTCTCTACCTTTTAAGGAGAATCAAACTGGTTTACAATCTCCTTCCCTTCCTCTTCCCACATCAGACACCTTGTGAGGTAGGTGGGGCTGAGAGAGTTCAGAGAGCTGTGACTAGCCCAAGGTCACCCAGCAGGCTTCATGTAGAGGAGTGTGAAAACCAACCCGGCTCACCAGATTAGAGTCCACTGCTCTTGTGGAGGAGTGGGGAATCAAACCTGTTTCTCCAGATTAGAGTCCACCGCTCATAACCACTACACCAGGAGTATCTTGTTTGGGATTCTCAAACATTTTGGAGTTTTGTTTGTTTGTTTGTTTGTTTCTCTACCAGGTTCGAATCCCAATGCTGCCATGGAAGATTGCTGGGTGACCTTGGGACATTCACACACTCTGAGCCTAACCTACCTCAGAGGATTGTTGTGAGGACAGAATGGAGGAGAGCAGAATGAAGAAAGTTGCTTTGGGTCCCCATGGGAGAGAAAGTATGTAGGCAGTGTATATGTAAATAGATAAAATGCTTCATTGCTTCCAGGCCTTTTGGCTGAGGTCAAATGTAGTGTGCACACTTTGGTATAACTTAGTATATAATTGGCATATTTGTGGAATTTTAAAAGCATAAATGCCTTAGTTTTCTAAAAACAAAACTGCAGATATAGCAAAGGCACCCTGACATGGAGGCTAGCCCAGTATCAGAAGCTAAGCAGAGTCAACCCTGGTTAGCATTTGGATGGGAAACCACCAAGGAATAGCAAAGTTGCTATGCAGAGGAAGGCAGTGGCAAACCCCCTCTGTTAGTCTCTTCCCTTGAAAACCCTATGGGGTCGCCATAGGTCAGCTGTGACTGGACAGCACTTTCCAGCACCACCAAAGCAAGACATACCTGCAAACTGTAGCACTTGATGCGCTCTCTGCCTATTTTGCTCATTCTACTGACATGGATTTTTAAAAGAGATTTTTCAGTCCTCCCCAAGTTTTCCATTTTTTTCCAGCTGACGTCCTCAGACTTTCTGAGTCTGAGTAATAAAAAGGCCCATTGCGGTGTGGCGCTTCCAGGTATATACCAGAATTATGCGATCATGTCAGCCTGGCCATGAGTACACAATCCCTGCCTCAGCTCCACCCCAAAAACCGCTGGAGCCAAGGGGGAACCTGGCAACCCTAGGTGTAGGATTGCCAGGGCCAGGTTGGGGAACTCCTGGAGACTTGGGGGTGGAGCCTGGGAAGGACAGAATTTTAAAATCATGCTCCTTCTGTACTGGAGCCTTTGTGAACCTTGATGCTATTTAAAATGTCAGGTTGCAACAACAATGCCCACAAAAAGGGGAAAGTGGTCTCTATGGGGTACAGAGCCATAGAGTCCCCCCTCCAAAGCTCCACTGCCTGGAGGGAAACTGTGACCTTTGTAGTCTGGAGATGAGCTGTAATATAGCAGGATCCCCAGGTCCCACCTGGAGGCTGGCATCCCTGCTCTCTACCCCCCCCCTTGGGAGCAGCTCTCAATAGCTAGAAAAAGTTGGCAACCCACTTCAGTGGATTTGCTGCTCAGTAAAGTCTGGGGTGTTCTACAATTAGGGTTGCCAATTGCCAGGTACTAGCTGGAGACCTCCTGCTATTACAATGGATCTCCAGCCGATAGAGATCAGTTCACCTGGAGAAAATGGCCACTTTGGCAATTGGACTCTGTGGCATTGAAGTTCCTCCCCTCCCCAAACCTCACCTTCCTCAGGCTCCACCCCAAAAACCTTCCACCAGTGGCGAAGAGGGACCTGGCAACCCTATCTACAACTCTGTCCCTGTCTGCTGGCAACCCTAACACACATTGCTGTCCCACATGATTCTAAGTGATGAGGGGTAGCTCTAGGAATTGTTGGAAACTCTATGGAGTGGCAGCAGGCAACTAGGGCTGCTGGCATGAGGTCTCTGGCCATAGCTGCCCTAACTGTATTCAACATTTTCCTAGTAATGTATTGAGGTGTATGGCTGAAGTAAAATCTACATCTCAGAAAAGGTATTTCTCTATAGGAAGTTTAAGCAAACCAAATTGACGGCCCTGGTTGGTCACGAAAGGAGAAACGGCGGTGGTCTGTGTATTAACTCTCGCAGGTCCATCAGTGACAGTATTCATTTCCATCATTCTCTGCGTAACCACAGGCCGCAATTTTCATCAACCTACCACATCAATGCCAGAACGAGATTCCCTTCTGATGCCAGGTGAAGCGACCCAACGCAGCTCATTCTTCAACGAGCGCTAATCAATGCCTCCCAAATTTAGATGCAGGAAGCATCCCCGCTTTCCTTCTAAGCAAATAATTTCATCATAAGATAATTCTCAGTAAAACCGCAATAAGTTTTTGCAATATGTTATGGGAACAGGGGCCATTCAGTCCTAAATAATGGTTTCTTTGCCGGACAAGTAAATTGAAATTGATTTGTTTCAGCCTTCTGTGCTGAGCACAAAATGCTCAGCTGCATCAACGTGATTGACTTCAGCAGAGCACTCCTCAACCTTGCTTCCTCAAGGACCCAGGGCAGAATTTTTAAATCATGCTCCTTCTGTACTGGAACCTTTGTGAACCTTGACGCCATTTAAATGTCAGGTTGCAACAACAATGCCCACAAAAAGGGGAAAGTGGTCTCTTCTGTCTGAAAGCAGAATCCCACGAGCGAATATAGAGCAAAACAAGAAAAGGGGGGGGGGGATTTAGAGAGAGAAAGAGAGATGAATTAAATGAAAAGAGTACATATTTTTATTATATGTAGTTGGGGGGGGGGAGAGAGATTTAAAAGCCTTGGCTATACTAAGAGGATGTGGCATGCAGTCAGCTTCAGCATCGAGTGTGCCTGTGCTTCTGTTACACATCTCACCAGTTCCACCAATTCTCAACAAAACCATTCAGCCATGGTCCATATTTATCCCTCATTTGTGCACCACTTTTCATCCTGCAAAACACTTTAGGATTAGGGTTGCCATTTGCCCGCCACTGATGAGGAAACCTGCACAGATGCTCCACTCTCCCCCACCAGCACTTTGCAGGGTAGCGGGGGGTGGGGGTGGGAATGGAGGGACAAAATGGCAATCTTCAGAACCCTTCTGGCTACCTATCGAGAAGGGATGTTACTGTGCCACAGGATGCTCTAGGATTCACCTAAAACTCTAGCTTTTATGTGTTGTGATTCTGGGAGCTCTCCAGGCCTCCATCTGGAGGTTGGCAACCCCAGCCAGCTAGGAGTTTTAATAGTGTAGGACAGAAAACATGAAGTACAAGGGTGGGTATATGGCCTGATGTCCCTGAGGGGCATCCACCCCGTGTTTCATGTCAGCCTTCTGAAGAAGTATGTACCCAACCCTGAGTGGCATCCTGAACCCCCGCCAGAGGTTCCGGTATTGGTGTGTGTGTGTGGGGGGGGGGAAGTACACTTCGAAGTGTCCACAATTCTAGATTCCAGCATACACAGGTGGGTCCTCTACTATCTGGTTCATTGGAAACACTTAGGTGCTGCTCATGATGAGTGGGTTGCCGAACATCACGTAGCAGCCCCAGCTGTTGTGTTGTCTACCTTGCCCTGGGAACGTTATCGCGGAATAGTTTCACTTCGTTTTTCCTTTCTCTAGCTGAAGTGCTTTTAACCATGTATTCTACCCATGTCATGCCATTAGCAGCCTTCTTCGCTCTGTAGACAGTCAGCTCTTTTATTTACCTTATTGCTCCTAATAAAGTATTATTGCTTCAGAGCTACCTGCCTCGATGAATCTGCTTTTGAGGGATGCTAGAGGAAAACGCCTGATCCTGTCATTAGGACATTTTGGAGGTCATTAATTCATAGTCGTAGGGTTGACAATCTCCAGGTACTAGCTGGAGATTTCCTGCTATTACAACTGATCTCCAGCCAATAGAGATCAGTTCACCTGGCCACTTTGGCAATTGGACTCTATGGCATTGAAGTCCCTCCCCCCCAACCCCATACTCCTCAGGCTCCACTCCAAAAACCTCCCGCCAGTGGCAAAGAGGGACCTGGCAATCCTATAGGGTCGTCATATGTCAGAAGCAACTTGACGGCACTGAACACACATGCACAGTCTTTGACTTCCCCAAAAGCAAAACAGTGTTATGCTCGAGGGGGGAGGTGGAAACTACGGAGCACATACTTCTGAGATGTCCATATTATAAGGAGGCCAGAATAAAATATCTTCAGCCAGAGCTAGATGGATTTCTCAATTAATCCAATGCGGCTAAATTGGAATTTCTACTGTCTGATAAAAACCACTAGGTATCCAGACAAGTAACTAAATTCTGTCTTGGGATATGTAAGACATGGGGAAACGATGCTAAAGTTGATGCAGAGTTTTAAACCCTTTGATGAGTTCAAATGATCATGTAGCCACTTTGTTGTTGAATTGAATTATTGTTGTTTTAACGATGTTTTAACTCAGTGATACTGGTCAAAGACTGCAATAAATTACTATGGTAAAAGTAAAACAATGGGGGTTACCGCACTTTGTATTCCCAGCGATGTATTAAGAGTTTGAAAATGTTGTAAAAACATCGCTTTAAAGGGGTTTTGGATACCACGGCTTATAAATGGTTGGAAGACGTCTTCACAGCTAAAGGGGCCAAACAAAGTGCGAACAGTATTTTTATAACGTTTTCAAACTCTTAATACATCGCTGGGAATACAAGTGCGGTAACCCTCAATGTATGGAAAGAAAGATACAATCTCAACAACACATTCTTTTTATAACGTTTTCAAACTCTTAATACATCGCTGGGAATACATAGAAAGTGCGAACAGTATTTTTTATAACATTTTCAAACTCTTAATACATCACAGGGAATACAAGTGCTGTAACCCCCAATGTATGGAAAGAAAGATACAATCTCAACAACACAGTGCCAGGCATCCCCAAGGAATTTTTTTTTTGGGGGGGGGAGGGGGGGAGACATCTGTTTCCATCTGCCCTTACTTCCCTTCTCTCTTTCCCTTGTGAGAAAAATTAGCTTCTTGTGAACAAACTTTAAGCCTCCATACCCAAATTCAGGTGGCTTACATGTTGCATCCAAAATCCAGAAACAAAGGGCATGAAATGATACGGCACATAACAGTAGACACAAATCCCACAAATGTTCCATGGATGCCGGGACTTTCACTCCACTCGTCTCTCTCTTGAACGCGTATATATCCTGTTTTTCTCCTTATCAAGCTTACCAAGACAGCCCCTAGTCAATTTCTGACTCTCATATACAGAGCTAAAAGAAAACAGGAATTGCTTTGCTCAATCACGCCCAAGTCCCCCTAGCCCAGCACTCATGAATGGACGTGATTGCAATAGCTACTTCTTCTTGCTTGGTCCCAGCATTGGGTTTTCAAAGGTGCACTTCCCTTGGTACATCAAAGTTCCATTTAGCTCTTGCGACTGAGTGATTAGACTTTTCCTCCATGAACCAGTCTTGTCCTCCTTTAAAGCATTTTATGAAAAACACGGCACCTTTCCCTTGTCTTTGATTATGGGTTTCCCAAGTCAGTGGGTCAGGGGGCAGAGACTGACAAGCTAGCAAGCCCTGTCGATCCCAATAGGTCTTACTTTGGAACAAATCTACACAGTATCAAGTTACAGAATGCTAGTATAACATTATAGTGATCTATAGGGTTGCCAACCTCCAGGTACTAGCTGGAGATCTCCTGCTATTACAGCTGATCTCCAGCCGATAGAGATCAGTTCACCTGGAGAAAATGGCCATTTTGGCAATTGGACTCTATGGCAATGAAGCCCCTCCCTTCCCCAAACCCCACCCTCCTCTGCCCCAAAAACCTCCCGCCGGTGGCAAAGAGGGACCTGGCAACCCTAGTGATCTAACAATATTCTAAGTGCCAATTTTTAAAAAAATTAAAAGCCCTTTGAAGGCAGGGGAAGTAAATGGCCACTGTGGGAACGGAGCTAGAGAAAATTCTGCCACATGGTCAGGAAAATCTAAGTTTTCCCACCTACACAGTAGCTAGGGTAGGCAGCTCTTGGTTGGAAAATACCTGGAGATTTTTGGGATTTTGCCAAAGCGGCCATTTTCTCCAGGTGAACTGATCTCTATCGGCTGGAGATCAGTTGTAATAGCAGGAGATCTCCAGCCACCACCTGGAGGTTGGCAACCCTAATCACAATGGTGTGAGGCAGCAGGAAAAAAACTCACTTCCCAAAAACACTGAATCTGGAATATATAACTTGTGTGATATATGAATTGTTATCATCCCACCTTTTTCCACCATAAACAGCAGACCTGTGGCACCTTAAAGAATAACACATGCTTCAGTCCAACAGAAGCTTTTGTGAACTAGATCCCACTTCATCAGATATATGGCATAGATCCTCACTTCTGCCAAACCTCATGCATTTGGTGAAATGGGCTCAAGTTGGGGTTGCCAGCTCCATGTTGGGAAATAACTGGAAATGTTGGGTGTGGAGTCTGAGGAGGGCAGGGTTTGGGGTAGGGTTGCCAGGTTGCTTGGATTGGCAAGCAATCGCCTGCCAATCCATCGGCTAGCTTGGAGTGGGGATCGCACGTGCGCATTGCCACGCATGACACAATTATGTCACTTCCAGGTTTACCCCCAGAAGCACTGCATCATGACAGGATGCTTCAGCACTCAAACCCCCTAAACACTTTTGTCCCGTCGCAGTGCGGTGTTTCTGGGGTAAACCCGGAAGTGACATAATTGCATCGTGCACAACTGCGCATGCAGGATCATCGCCCCAGCCCCACTCCAAAAACTTCCCACCGGAGAAAGGGGGGACCTGTCAACCCTAGTTTGGGGAGGTGAGGGATTACACTGGGGTATAATGCCATACAGTCCACCTTCCAAAGTGGCCATTTTCTCCAGGTGAACTGATCTTTGTCGCCTGTAGATCAGTTGTAATAGCGGGAGATCTCTAGCCACCACCTGGAGGTTGGCAACCCTTTCTCTAGTCCATAAAAACTTACACTAGAGTAAAACTGTGTTAGCCTTTAAGGTACCATAAGATTCCTGTTCCCATTCGAAAACATACTGCTGTACTTAGCAATTCATACCTACTTCTTGGTTACCCAAGCAGAGGAATTCATCTACTTTTCCCCAATGGCCTTGCAATAATTTAAAATTTCCTCCACTCTGTTGCCTCGCTTTGCATTCTCATTACTCATTTGTTTTTCAGAGAATAGCCACACACTGATAAACAAGGTAAAAGAATTTGTGTTGAGAAAGCAGTGTTGGAAAGGAAACCAAATTCTCATTTGATATAAAGAGAACTATTGAACGCTAAGAGGGAAATTCCTAACAATGCAATGCAATAAACTGCTTAATACAATTTATGGATTGTCTTGTTTTGATTAGGAAAACCACACAAAAGTGCTTGGAGCTTCCTGATGCTATGCTTATTATTATTATGTTCATTATTGTAGTTACATTGAACATTAAGATTGCCTAAGACATTTTGGGCATAGTGGCTGTGAATTGCATATAAATTCATTTGTGTAGCACAAGTTCTGATTTTATTTGTAACCTCCAGGTAGTAGCTGGAGATCTCCCGCTATTATAACTGATCTCCACCTGATACAAATTAGTTCGCCTGGAGAAAATGGCTGTTTTGGCTATTGGACTCTATGGCATTGAAGTCCCTCCCCTCCCCAAACCTCGCCTTCCTCAGGCTCCATCCCAAAAACCTCCCGCCAGTGGCGAAGAGGGGCCTGGCAACCCTAGTAATCACATATAAAATGAGCTGTCAAGAAACTGGCTTTCTTTAGCAGTTTTTTGGTTTTTCAAAAACGTTGGTTCAGGCTTTTGGCCTAGCAAAAACACAGAATCCTTAATGATCTTGAAGTTTAAAAGGAAGAGGTAAGAAATGGGAGTTAGACACATGTGCAAGATGTGCTTGACTCAGTGCTTGACTCTCGTGGCCCTTTCTTACAAGCCCAGGGAAATGTTGATCGCAACACTGGTGTCCGGAAGTAATTTTTTCCAGGCCAATTGGGCAGGGATACTGGAGGATTATTATTTTTTGCCATCTTCTGGGCATGAAGAAGAGTTGGTTTTTATATGCCAACTTTCTCTACCACTTAAGGAAGAATCAAATCGGCTTACAATCACCTTCCCTTCCCCTCCCCACATAGGGTTGCCAACCTCCAGGTATTACTAAGATAAAGTTATATACCTGTGCTGAGTCAAGTACAAACTGAGATAATTAGCAGCTCATGGCTCGTTGTCAAAAAAAAATGGATAGGACTAAGATAACTTAAAGCTGCTAGCTATTTATTTGTACAATGACTATTGTCAATGAATCAAAAATTGCCCTGTGTAATGTCCAAATATATGTCAAACCAAAGAATCAATAAGATTGAAACCATTAAATAGCATATTGATAATCATATACAAAAATACAATATATTTGCAAAATACAGAAATGGGCACAAGCGTGGAAAAAACTGTTAGCTTCACAGTTAGCTTCACAATATTGAAATAAACAGGCTTACTTACAACCAAACACAAAATCAAATAGGAACTGTTAGTTTCACAGTGTTTAACCAGGTGTCTAATGTCCACTAGATGCTTAAAGGTACAAAATAATTGCCATCAGGAGTTCTCGAAATGCTTATGTCTTAGCCTAGGTCCAAGTGAGCAACACGAGGACTACGCGGCGTGCGGCGTCAATGGCGTGTGGTCTGCCTCATCTTCCGGTATTGTCACTTCCGTCACTGGCGGCATGCATGTGCCCAGCATCTTGGGGGCCAGCAGGGTTGGTGTGGCTGAGGCGAGCGGCTCTCCCACCTGCGCTTCTTCCCCCTCGCGGCCTTCTCCCATCTTCAGTCACAGGCCTTTCCTCCCTCCCTTCCTGCCACCTTGGCGATGAGGCAGACCCCGCCTAGAGACACCTTACTCATTGTATAGCTGATGAAGCCCGTAGCGAAACATGGTCACATGATCTAGATGACACGTCCTTTGTTGCATGGCTATGGTATAACTTGGAGAATATCCTTACAAGCCTGTGATTATCCTCTAACTAAAAAAGAAAAAGATTATCTTTTTTGGACTCTGATCAATTTCTATGGTGAAGTCTGATACATCATTGTGAAGATTGATACACTGTTTATTTGGTACACAGGCTGACATTTTTCCTTGTCTTCTATATACTTGTGCATATTGTATATATAGTTCTTATTGTATCACATTGCATGTATTTTGTTCTTGTTCACCTCTGTCCCTTTAAATTATAATCATTTATGTTTATGTGATATATTGTGTTGTGCTGTTTTTTTGCTTGCTACTAACTATACAGTATGGAGCCTCTTCTTTTTTGTGGTTAACCTCAAGGTACTAGCTGGAGATCTCTTCCTATTACAACTGATCTCCAGCTGATAGAGATCAGTTCACCTGGAGAAAATAACTACCCTGTCAATTGGACTCTATCGCATTGAAGTCCCTCCCCTCCCCAAACCCCACCCTCCTCAGGCTCCACCCCAAAAATCTCCAGGTATTTCCAACCCAGAGCTGGCAACCCTAGTGTGAACCCTTCTTTTGTCTTCATCTTGTCTTTGACATCTTAAGCCAAGTTGGTCCTTGCATGGCCAGAACATCTCCTCTAGGTAGGATTGCCTACTTCCAGGTGGTAGCTGGAGATCTCCTGCTATTACAACTGATCTCCAGGCAGCAGGGATCAATTCACCTGGAGAAAATGGCCGCTTTGGCAGGTGGAGTTTATGGCATTATACCCCATCGAAGTCCCTCCCCTCCCCAAACCCCACCCTGCCATTTTTAATAGCAAATCTATTTTGTATTTGTTTTTATCCTATGCTATTTAACTATGCAAACTTGTCTTATTTGATGGTCTATGACTGCAAATAAATTATTGATTGATTGAAACCCCACCCTGCTCAGGCTCCAATCCCAAAAGCTCCAAGTATTTCCCAACCCGGAGCTGGCAACCCTAGCTCTTGGACTCTGTGGCTCAGTCTGATCTGGTAACATTTGGATTAGAGAACCAAAGCTTGTATAAGTATCTTAGGTTAGCTATTTAGATTTTATTATTTTCTCCTTGCTGTTCACTGCTCTTATATTTGCATATTCCTGCACATTTATTTTAATAAACCTTATTAATTAAATCCTTTGGTGTTGTTACAGCTTTGAGGCTTCAATCTATATCCAGTACTTTAGGTCTTCATTGACTGCAGCTAACAGAGCAATTGTTTTTGGAATACAACTTACAAGCGTCCTACCTAGCAGGTAGGGTTGCCAGCTCCGAGTATGGAAATACCTGGAGATATTGGGGCAAAGCCTGAGGAGGGCGGGATTTGGAGAGGGGAAAGACTTCAATGCCGTAGAGTCCAATTGCCAAGGCAGCCATTTTCTCCAGGTGAACTCATCTCTATTGGCTGGAGATAAGTTGTAATAGCAGGAGATCTCCAGCCAACACCTGGAGGTTGGCAACCCTACTAGCAGGGCCAATGTTGAATAACACTCGGAAGGGCTAGAGGTTCTGTAACTCTCCAGCTGGAGAGTTAATAAAGGGACTGGTGGTGGTCAGTTACCCTGGAGTCATGAGGATTCACTCCCCAGCATTTTGTGTTTGCTTTGCTTGACTTGTCAGCTTAAGTTTTTGATGGTTTTGGCATGCACACTATGCTTGCACAGTACCCAAAAAAAAATGCACAAAACAAAGAGCAACACAATTGGAGAACCAAACTTGTGCACAAAAATATATTTTAAAGCTAGAGAACATTTGCTTGTCCCTTGTTTGTCAGGAGGTTAATTCTCGGAGAAGTGGTCCCTCCATAGCAAGCTGGCTGGGGGGGGGAAATACACATTCTATTTAAATGAAAGGCAGTGTGGTCAGTATTGAAACTTTCAGGTGAAACCTAATTTTCCCAAAGATTTAGGTAATAACTATATGTTAAAAGGACCTGTGGCTGCTGCTGCCCTGCATCTCCCTGCAACATCTTGAAAAAGAAACACCTACCTTGACTTTAGTTTTTGTATTTGAGGACCTGTCATAATTTTACACCCACCTAATGTTTATTTATACTAATGCCTGATAGTTGTTCTTGTGAAAGAGACAACAGAAGGTTGATGAATATTTTGTCCAAAGACATACATCCAAACAGTACAACCTTTCGTGAGATTTCAGATACTTTCCTATTTAAGCTCATCTCTAAATGAGTGTGTGGATGTTGTGTGTGTTTGTGGAACATAGGGTTGGTGGCTGGAGATCTCTTGCTATTACAACTGATCTCCGGCTGATAGTGATCAGTTCCCCTGGAGAAAATGGCCGCTTTAGCAACTGGACTCTATGGCATTGAAGTCCCTCCCCTCTCCAAGCCCCACCCTCCTCAGGCTCTGCCCCCAAAATCTCCAGGTATTTCTTAACCTGGAGCTGACAACCCTATAAGGACACCACATTTTACCAAAAGATCCCTGTACTGATTTAGGGATGCTTCTGGAGTTCTCTTCATCTAAATTTCCTCCTAGATGTAGGTGTTCTAAATTACTCAAAGTTACCTTTTAACCGAAATAGAACCGCAAACCTTAGGAATCCTCCCATGTTTAATCTGTTACATGCATCTCAGAGCACTTTGCACACACAGTTTTCAGTTCTTTTGTGGCTTCCCCTACTACATTACCAATGTGAACATGTTCATTGATAAAACATGCTCATTTTGGATCCTGATTGGGTGGAAAGGTGGCATAAACATGTTCTAAATAATAAAGAAACACACAAACAAACAAAACATTGCAAAAAAGCAAATCTTGATGCAGTTGTATGCACGCTGCATCAAGATTCTTTTTAATGTAGTGTTGCCCTGATTTGGATGGCTCAGGATAGCCTCTCATTGGATCCCAGAAGCTAAGCAGGGTTAGCCCTGGTTAGTAATTGGATAGGAAACCACCAAGGAATACCAGGGTCATTATGCCAAGGCAAACCACCTCTGTTAGTCTCTTGCCTCAAAAACCCTACCGGGTCGCCATCAGTTGGCTGCAACTTAACAACACTTTACACACACACAGTGTTAGTTATGTGTGTTACTATAAAGAAATGCCCTGTAGTGTTTTCATATAATTTTCCAGGATTCTTGTGCTCTAGTGAATTGAGATTGTATTTTAGTCAATAAAGTTTTTTTAAAAAGATCTCAAACTGTGGTCAAAGATCTCACCCAGGGCACCTGACTGCTCATCCACATCATAGAGACAAAGAGCAACGATTGGCACAAAGGAATAGAATTGAAAATTTAATCAGTAAAGTACCCCTGTGCAGTTTGCACGAGCTTCTTCAGGGGGATCTTTTTCTGTTCAAGCATCCCATGCAAGCAATAAAACGTTTATGAAGCCATTGCTGGCATGGGAAGCTTGAGTAGAGAAATTTCCCCCTGAGGAAGCTCATGTGAAATGCTTAGGGGCACTTTAATGATTAAATTTTCAATTCTTTTCCATTTCACTCAATCGTTGCTTTTTGTCTCTGTTTTGTTTTGGTGCGGCCCCCTTTTTTCCTGCTCATTCACATAATAGACAAGAAACTCCTGACTGGATTACAGACAGTTAGCTGGCCAGGAAGGAGGGTGGCTGTGAGTGCACATGCATGCATGCGCATGTGCACACACAGACAGAGCCCCTATCTGTGACTCAAGCTGCAGAGTGCTGGTGGCTATCAAAGAAAGGTGAAAAGAGGGGAAGACTGGGGAAAAGCTCAAGTCCTCCTTCCTGTATGCAGATTGCTCACTGCCTCTTAGGCAAAGACAGTGGGAAGGAAGGGCAGGGGAACATTTTGCAATGTGTATCTGTGCTCCTGCACAGCCGTAAAACACACAAAAATAATGTTAATAAACCATACATATAAGCAGACAGATTTTTTTTGATTTTTTTTTGCTGTGTTCTGTCTATATGCATCTATTCTGTAGATGGGGAAATGATAGGGAGGGAAACTGAAAGCTGAAGTAAACTATGCATGCTCTAATTCCAGAAATTTTTTTAGAAATTAAAAACAGGAATTCAGGAAGATTTGCATTCCAGGCAGCAGAACTAACAATAAAAAAATCAGAATAAGTACATCAGTTTATTCTTACGGATCTTCTATTTAAAGAAAAAATCAAATGAGAATGAGGATTCTGTCAACGATGGGGTTTTGGGGTTGTTTCTGTTTTTTGTTTCCCCCCCGCCTCTCCATTTGATCTTTTCATAATCTGTAGCAGGGCATTAATAAATGAAAAGAACAGCAGTGACCTTAAATTTGACACCCACCACCACCACCAATGGCATAATGTACAAAATTGCAGCCACATGGAAATAATATCCAGGTGCACCATTTGGGACATCTGCTGATGGCAGATGATTGTTTCAAGTGTATTCAGTTCCTTAAATAAATTCACTCCTTTTACAGAGTCGAATGTGAAACAGACGAGGATCTTAGCAATCAGTAGGCAGTTTCTGGATGCAGCTGTTGCACACCTTGTGCTGTTTGTTTCAATTGCCATTGATGACAGTTGGATGGTGCATCAGCAAGTCACATTAAACAGTATTCCGAAGGCAATAGGTTGCTCAAATGCAGTTTTCTATACCTTAGAGTGGTTTTTCGACGAATGCATCAAATGTCACATTGCCAGTTCTTTCGGATAATGTTCAGTCCTTCAAAGATCAATGATTGCAGACCGTGATTAAGAACATAAGAAAGGCCCTGCTGGATCAGACCAAGGTCCATCAAGTCCAGTAGTCTGTTCACACAGTGGCCAACCAGGTGCCTCTAGGAAGCCCACAAACAAGACGACCGCAGCAGCGTTGTCCTGCCTGTGTTCCACAGCACCTAATATAGTAGTTGTAGTGCTCATTGAGAATCTGCAGGTTTGGCTCTGTTCTCACATTCCCAACAGGAATCTCCAATGCAAGAGCATCCCAAATTGTTCTCAGTGGCAGATGGAAATGTTCCAAGAGTAGGTTTCCAGATGCACCCTTGCCACTGGTGGAGGATGAGAGGTAGGTTGGCCAGATCCAGGTTGGGAAACTCTTGGATATGTGGAGATGGAGCCTGGGGAGGGCAGGGACCTCAGTCGAATACAATGCCAGAGTCCACCCTCCGAAGCATCCATTTTCTCCAGGGAAACTGGTCTCTGTTGTCTGGAGATGAGCTGTAATTCCGGGGGAGCCCCAAGTCCCACCTGGAGGCTGGCATCCCTATCACCCTGCAGCAAGGTGAGCCAAGTGGCCGGTACGAAGATGGCAATGCTGCAGGGTCTGCTTATTTGGGGCCTTGGCTTTGATGAGAATGACTATAGGTACAAGCTTGGGATGGGGAGGGGAGCTCAGGCACTCATCTTTGATGTGAGAATAGGGGGTTATAAAGACCTTGTCATCTGTGAATTGAGGGAGAGTATGCTGATCCGTGGGATTGCCAGTCTGAGCCCCACGATGTCTGAGAGATGGAGAAGCTGACGGTAACTTTGTCAAAGGCAGAAAAGGGTTTCAGGCAAACCCTGGCTTTATTGTTTTTAAATTGCGCAAACAAAAGTTTCTGCCGAATCCTAGAGCGGTGTGATGTCATTTCCAGGTTGTTGACATAATGGTGCCCCCGCCCATGTCCCCACCCCAGTTCACTCCTCCTCCCATTCACCGCACATCAGCCTTGCAAGGGAGAGAGTGGATTCGATCCGGCACAGGGACCAGGCAAGGCCTGTCCAAAGACTGCTGATCTTTCCATCTTGCTGGAAGTCTGAGGACCCATCTGGAGTAATAGAACCCCAGGTAGGGAGGCTGCAGTGGGGAAGAAGCAGGGGACAAAATCTCTGCCTCCAGTCAGCATGGCCCCACCCACACAAGAAGCAGGAATATGGCAATTTCATCCGCCCCTCACTTGTATAGCTCTTGCTCCTCTTGGGATCTGCAATCCCGGCATTAACGTTTCCCAGGGTCAAAACTGACTCGTGGCGGGCGGGGGGGGGGATGACTCCTGGGAAGATCAGCCTTCTGCTGACAGAGAGCTTTTCTGCATTCTCAGTTTTCTCGCTTGTAAGTTACTGTTTCTTCGGAGGGGGGAGGAGTTCAGAGTACAGAATCCAGCCCAGTCTCTGGCCCAAGGGCACCCAGGGAGCTCTGTCTTTTTCCTGCTCATTTTTTGTAGGTAATATTGTGGTGGGTCAAGTGACTGCTTGCCCAGTCCCAAAGACACTCTGCACATGCTGACGCATTGCTCTGATTTTTGTAGTTCCTATCAACTCTGCTATAGTATCTGGTTGCACAGCCCAAAGGCACTCTGTATGTTCATGGTAGTGGTAGTGGTAGTAGAGGAAGAGGAAGAGGAAGAGGAAGAGGAAGAGGAAGAGGAAGAGGAAGAGGAAGAGGAAGAGGAAGAGGAAGAGGAAGAGGAAGAGGAAGAGGAAGAGGAAGAGGAAGAGGAAGAGGAAGAGGAAGAGGAAGAAGAAGAAGAAGAAGAAGAAGAAGAAGAAGAAGAAGAAGAAGAAGAAGAAGAAGAAGAAGAAGAAGAAGAAGAAGAAGAAGAAGAAGAAGAAGAAGAAGAAGAAGAAGAAGAAGAAGAAGAAGAAGAAGAAGAAGATTGGGTTTTATATGCCAAATGTCTCTACCTTTTTTTTTTAAGGAAGACTCAAACCAGCTTACAATCACCTTCCCTTCCCCACAACAGACACCCTGGGAGGTAGGTAAGGCTGAGTGAGCTCAAAGAGAACTGTGACTAGCCCAAGGTCATCCAGCAGGCTTCATGTGTAGGAGTGGGGTAACCAACCCGGTTCTGCAGATTAGACTCTGCCACTCATGTGGAGGAGTGGGGAATCAATCCCAGTTCTCCAGATTAGAGTCCACCGCTCCTAACCATGACACCACACTGGCTGTCTTGGATGGGAGGCCACCAATGAAGAAGACCAGGGTTGTTATGAAGAGAAAGGCAATGGCCAACCACCTCTGCTCGTCTTTTGCCTTGAACACCACACAGATGGGGTCATCATGAGTTAGTTAAGACTCGTCAGCATATTAGTCACTCACTGAGATAAATCTAATACCAGCTATGAAGAAGTAAATCACAAATGGCTTCAATCACTGCTAGAGAGCATGCTCTGTTCTAAGTGAACATGCTCAGTAGTGTTTTGACACAACATTTGTCAAGCAACATTTTCCGATGCTACACAGGCAACAATGAATAAAATCTTAACAGAGGGACAGAGACTTAAAAAACACTTTGGGTTGGATCCAACCAACTTTCCCACTGGGGTGAAAAGGGGACGGGCAGGGCCAGCGTCAGTATATGGTGAAGTGGGGCAGCTGCCAGGGCCCAGGGCTTCTAGTAAGGCCCTGTGTCACTAACCTTTATCTGCATGCCTGCCCTGCCTTCACCCATCTGCTTGGGTCTCCACCACCCTTGCTCCCTGCCACATACATGGCCAAGCAGCACTGGGGAAGGGTGCACAGGTGGTGCCGAGCGGTAACATTTTTGCCCGTGACAGCGGTGGCACTCCCCAGCCACAGGCTACCTGGTGCCATCAGAGAAGGGGCAGGTGGACAGAGGAAGGACACCTAGGCAGGTGGCTGGCAGAAAGGGAGATGCCAACGAGGGGCCTACTTGTGGGCAGAGGAGAGGATGGGGCCCCTGATCCCTCTCTGCCCATGGTCCCCCAAAACCTTGAACCAGCCCTGAGGACAGGGTGTTGCACAAATTAGATTATCTCTCCTTTTGGTTGGGGGGAATTAGCTGGGCAGACTATATTTTGCCAGAGGCAGGGGTAACCAGGATCTTTTCCCTATGTATACAGAGATTGAATCCCTGTAGAAAACTCTTAATAAAGAGGAGGTCTGGTTTAAGATCAATTGGTTTTAATTGTAAAAATAACTTCCAACACACACACAGCAAAACATACCAAACCTGATACACTCAGGAACTAGGAAATAAGAGGAATGAGGTGGTAGATACAAGGATGTGAAGGTTCCCAGGGGAAAATATATTTACCAATCATATGAGTGATGTCCAAAGATGGCAGCTGTGTGGAGTGAGGAATGAGCAGCAGTTCTCAAAGAGAACTGTACTGGCAGTACGGGGTGCACACGTATAGATTTCCAGATGAGTGAAGATATCTTGGGAAATGTTCTCAGGAAGGAGAGGGTGACCCAAAAGGGTTTGGCTTCTCCCTATCTTGCAACCTGATGGGTTTCTCTGGACATCTGGCTATGCTGAGTAAGAATTCCAGGTTCCCTGAATGGGGCTTAATTACAGATGGGATTAAGGGGGTTTTGCTATCAGCTACCAAGTGGCCTGCAAGGAGAGCGTTAACACATATGGTAAGGAGGCTGTTTCTTTCTTATTGTTCTCCAGGTTCCACCTGGCATAGGCCTGGGGGAGGTAGGCAGACAAGCCTGTACTTGCCCTCTTGGCTCTGGAGTTTGTCACAAGGATGGCTGCCAGAAAACTTCCATTTTGTTCCCTGGCTGCAGAGCAGGGCCCTGATTCACTCCAGCCCTGTACAACTTGCAGGGGTGTGCCGGGTAGCCTAGGGCAGTCCAGGGGGTCACAGGGGAACCCCTTTGACCCCCCCCCCCCAAAAAAAACAGCTATAATGGGAATCCAGACAAAAGCCATGTGGGCTGAGGGCTGTAGTAGGAAAGGGAGTTGGGTGAGATTGAGCAAAAAAGCTGTCTGGATCCAGTCCTTTGACACAAACTGCTGGGCAAATACAAAAAAGCACTCGTGTATGAAATGTCTTGTAAACACATTGCAAATGATAGAAAAGAAACAAGAGCCTCTTCAATGAATATAAAGCAGACCAAAAGTAACGACAGCACAGAGAATCCAAAAGAAAGTAACACCAACACAGAGAATCACAAAGAATCCAGGAAGGCCACTTCAGCCCCTCCCTTGGTGTCCTTAACAATTCAACTAGAAGTTCAACACTAACTCACAGTGACTCTTCAGAGCCTTGTCTTTGGCCCCTGAGCAAGCAGTCTGTTTATTTGGGAAGCAGTTGTGAATGTTAAAAGATATGATGTGAGCCTTGCTGTGGGAGGGGTGGGGGAAGAAATACATAATGCTAAAAATACCCCAGTGATCTATGTGTGCAGCCATTGTGTCTGACAAATTCAATTAAGTCAGTCATACATCATTTCCCACCATATTATTGATAGAGATGTAGCAGTATTGAATTTTAATTATTCAGCACGTATCGATCCCACAATAATTTGGCAAGAATGATTTCCAAGATGTCAGTCTCTCCCACCCTTCCCCAAGCGGCAGCGCCTATTATCTAATTATAAATCTCACACTGTCATCTGACAAAAGGTTAGATTTCCTCCCCATCACACCGGGTTTACAACTTTTCACAGACAAGGCCTTCCTGTGTAATTCACAGTGACATGGTGTGTGTGGGTGTAAAATGTAACAGTGCCCTTTCCGTTTCTATGGGAAGAAAATATTGCCCCATCAGAATAGCCCTGGGGACAAATCCACGCTTGCTATGATTCACTGGATGATTACAGCGCAAAAGGCCGGATCCACAGATCTTGTTCGCATCTCGCTAGGTGGGGATGATCTCCTCTCTTGTTCGCTCCACTCTTGGATGACAGAAAGACCCTGTTGAATTTCTCTCTCACACACACACACACACGCACATGCACACAAACACACATACATGCCCGCGCACACAATACTCTCAGCCCTCTTTTTTGCCCCAGCCATACTATGACCAATGCTCAGTTGGACCATGGGTCCATCAAGCTCAGTTTTGCCTGCTGTGGAGTGGAAGTAGCTCTCCAGGCTCTTGGGGAGACAAGGGTTGTCACTGAGACTCTGTGGTAGAGCATCTGCTTGGCATGCAGAAGGTCCCAGGTTAAACCCCCAACATCTCCAGTTAAAGGGACTAGGCAAGTAGGTGATGTGATTAGACCTCTACCTGAGACCCTGGAGAGCCACTGCTGGTCTGAGTAGACAATACTGACTTTGATGGACCAAGGGTCTGATTCAGTGTAAGGCAGCTTCATGTGTTCATGTGTCACATCCTGATCTTATTAGATATCTGAAGAGAAGCAGGGTCAGCCCTGGTTAGTACCTGGGTGGGAAACCACCAAGGAAGTCCAAGGTCACTACGCAGAGGCAAGTGATGGAGAACCACTTGTGTTTGTCTCTTGCCTTGAAAACCCTACGGGGACACCATGAGTTGGCTGTGACTTTACAGCACTTCTCACCAGCAGCAGAACCTCAGGGAGGGACATAGCATTTTGTTGGTCCTTTTGTGCAGACAGCACAATACTAACTCCTCCAGCTAGGGCAAGCATTTCCTCATTTCCCCTCTAAATGATTTTCAGGGAGAAATTTGCAGGGGAGAGGAAGGTGGGCTGCATTTCCTCTGCAATTCCTCCCAACAGCTATATGACCCTTCTCGTTTCTCCAGTTGGCAGCTTGCAGGGGAGGAGCCGCAGGAGAAGGGACAGGTCGGGCATTTCCACCTGCAGCTACTCCCCACCATCCTCTCCCCCCTTCGATTCTCCCCCTCTTCTCCAGGAAAAAGCAGGGGCAATTTGCTGAAAAGAAGTAGGTGGCAGGAACAGGAGTGCTGCCTGCTTCTCCAGCCACTGCTTTCCCCCTTACTTCACCTTCCCTCGCCTGGGGCTTGAGACCCACATTTGTGAGCAAAGCATGGATCAGAAACCCCCAAGCAGAGGAACACACATGAGCATATGAAGCTGCCTTGTACTGAATCAGACCCTTGGTCCATCGAAGTCAGTATTGTCTACTCAGACTGGCAGCAGCTTTCACATCACCTACTTGCAGAGGTCTTTCACATCACCTACTTGCCTAGTCCCTTTAACTGGAGATGCCGGGGATTGAACCTGGGACCTTCTGCATGCCAAGCAGAGGCTCTGTCACTGGGCCCCGGCCCCTCCTTTAAGGTCAGTATTGTCTACTCAGACTGGCAGCGGCTCTCCAGGGTCTCACACAGAGATCTTTCACATCTCTGGAGATGGTGGGGACTGAACCTTTTATATGCAAAGCAGGTGCTCAGCCACTGAGCCACAGTTCCTCCCCCTCCCCCAGGAAGGGGAAGCAGGAAGAAGAAGGAGATGCATGGAGAAAGCAGTGGCGAATAAAGATGGGCATCCATCTTTCTCTTGCCTTGGTAGTTCTTTTTTTAATTAACACAGTTCTGTTAAAAGCATAAAATTACATTATTTGGGGGGGGGTAGTTCTATCCGTTCCAAAAGATTCTGGATGTCCATTCCAGTAACTGAGAAATAAAGACCATTTTGGTTGAAAACTAACTGACAGAAGGAAGCCTTCCCATGTTCCACTCCCACAAACTTTATTTATTGATATTTCTTGACTAGGGGGTCGAGAACTTGCATTCCAGCATTGGGGTGTTCTCGGAGCGAGGAAGGATGAATGCTGCCGAAAGTACAACACAATCCAAGACACACATCCAAATATCTCCCTTCTGGGTACTGCCTGGTAACAAAGAATCTCAGCCAGGATCTGCTTATACCAGTAGAAAAAGCTGTTCAGCCCCCCACCCCAACCCCACCATGAATTGCTGAACTAACACCCCGACATTCTTTCCAGCTTCTTTCTTTCCATTGTGTTCTCACATGCCCCATGAGTGCCAGCTGAACAGCTCCAGTCTGGCGGGATTGATATTCCGCACATGGACTCCATACAAAGGAAACATATTCTGATAATGGCTCAGAACCCCCCACCCCCCGCAAGGTAACTCTTTCTCCGTAAAGACAAATGGCGCAGGAGCATGCCCTTCAGAAGGAAAGACATTTAACAGACAGAGGGTCAAGCTCACCAGAACATTTGCCAAAGGGCAGCTCTCAGGGGTTGCAATCCTAGGTGCCAATAAATGTTATCTTGGGGCGGTCTTTTTTTCTGGGCCTCACAAGCGTTGATCTTTTATGATACAGAAATAAAGATAATGGAAATGATGCGAGACAAAACAGCCTGAAAGGGCAGGACATCAGATCCAAAAGGGGGGAGATAAATGTTTAGAAAACGATACCGATCTTCTACTGTTTTCTAATGTAATCTGATTTCCCCCCCCCCCTTTTACTGTTACTGCTGGGTTGAGGGCAGTTTAGGGACTGACAACCTTTTCCCTTTCAAGCCAGAGACAGTCAGGACACCTGGGTTAGGTGAACACATTGGAGGAAGAAATATGTCCTGGGGGATTCAATGCAAGCTGAAATGAGAAAGTTATGCCAAAGATGTCATTTTTAAGAAGGTGAGCTTTCTCAGGCAGCACTTCACACAATTTCACCCATCTATGGCATATATGAAGATAATATTCAGAATTCTGAGGGCCAAACTAGAGAACACATGGGAAGTGTGTGAACAGTCTCCGGAGCTTTAGTTTCTTATGGAAGTAGCTGCAACTCAGAGTAGAAGAACAGCACCGGGGCGGGGGGGTCCCTCCCTATGTAGGAAAGGATTTGTAGACCCAAATTTAAGACCACTCTAGGTTTGTTATGTTCATGGATAAAATCACAATGTTAAAAAGGATTATACTAAGAGGAATGTTGCTTGGGAACTCTTCGTACAGGATTGACCTAAGTTTATTGATTTCTGGAGTAAGAATTTTCCTATGGAGTTGGCAAAGAGCCACGCTTTGAATCTCATGTTAATGTTTAGATATGTAATAATAGGATTTATATTTAGGAACATATCTCAGAATTCTCAGAAGTTTTGAATCTCAATGTTTAGATATGTAATAATAGGATTTATATTTAGGAAAATATCTCAGAATTCTCAGACGTTTTGAATCTCAGAGGTTTTGAACCTCATATTAATGTTTAGATACATAATAATAGGATAAATGTTTAAGAAAATATCTCAGAATTCTGAAATCTAAGGATTCTGAAATCTAAAGAAATCTTTCTCCTAATCAAACTGACAAATTTAAAGAAAAGATATGATGTGTCACAATTGCAAAGAATTTTGGAAATATTTCTTGTAAAAATATAGTATCTATGCCTGTGTATATGAAGAAGAACAAGAACAAGAACAAGAAGAAAAAGAGTTGGTTTTTGTATGCCAACTTTCTCTACCACTTAAGGAAGAATCAAACTGGCTTACAATCACCTTCCCTTCCCCTCCCCACAACAGACACCCTGTGAAGTAGGTGGGGCTGAGAGAGCTCTAAGAGAGCTGTGACTAGCCCAAGGTCACCCAGCAGGTTTCATGTGGAGGAGTGGGGAATCAAACCCGGTTCACCAGATTAGCCTCCATCGCTCATGTGGAGGAGTGGGAATCAAACCCGGTTCTCCAGATCAGAGTCCACCGCTCCAAGCCACCGCTGATAACCACTACACCACACTGGAAACTTCGCAAAGAATATTAAACACATGAAGCTGCCTGGCACTGAGCCAAACCATTGGTTTATCACACTCAGTACAATGGGCTCTAACTGGCTCTCCAGGGTCTCAGGCAGAGGCCTTTCACATCACCTCCTGAGTGATCCTTCTAACTGCAGGTGCTGGAGATTGAACCTGGGACCTTCTGCATGCAGAGCAGGTGCTCTACCACTGAGCCACAGTGCCTCTGCTATAGGGTTGCCAACCTCCAGGTACTAGAAAGAACACAAGACCTATGCTGACAAGAACTGAGTAGATAAGAACAACAGCACGTGGCTCAATCACAATAAATACAACCAGAAAAATGTATGGTACAAAAACATTTGTTCATGTTCATATAATGACCAAAGAAATAGTAAACATCAAACCAAATACACCAAAGCAATATTTCAAAAGGAATTCAAGTTCATTCCCAGTTCATAGGAGAGTCCATGTAAAGTTCATAAACCAAAAAGAGTCAAACCCGACTTCCATGAAGAAAAACTCCTATGAAACCCAACTTTCCCACGATGGCCGTACTTCAGACCGACCGTCTCTCCGGGGAGAATGCAAGGAAGGTTCCAATAATAAATCAAAAGACGACACTTCTAGATAAGTGGTCGTTTCGCCTGATTGGCTTCTTCAGTTGTACTTAATATCCATAAATTCTTCAGTTATACTTAATGTCCATAAGTCATATTTTTTCACGGGGCATGTAGCCTCTAAGGATACATTAAAAATGCATTTGTTATGAAATTACATTTTTAGTGAAAGCTTAATAAATGTACACATTTACATATAACAATCCTTCAAAAAAAAATTTCTTACCCCATAGTATTGTTGACCTGATATGGTTCAAGACCCAAGGTTCCTTATTCCTACTGAGAGGTTATGCAACTGATACTAGCTAGAGGGAAATGTATTAGGAGATATAGATAGGAGTCAGCTGTGGCTAATGAACGTATCTTCCTTACTTAAAGGAAACTTACCAAATCAAATTCATGATTAAGTCCTGCAGGATACATTGTTTTAAAAAGAAAGATCAGTTTCTTTTCTTGCCTGTGCAAAATTGTTGTAACATCTTGTTGGTAATATGAACGAGGTTTGAACTTCCAGAGGGCAAAGAATAGCATGTCATTTTCTGAATGTCCTTTGTCCAGAAAGTGTTGCGTGAGGGGAGCGTCTAAGACCTTAGAGCGCAAGCGCGCTTTATGCTCACCAATCCTAAATTTTAACTGTCTAGTACAGGAACCTATGTAAAGAAGAGAGCATGGACATAAAATTGCGTACACGGTGTTCCGTGATGAGCAGTTGCTGAAATGCTTCAGTTGGTATTTGAAATTGAATGCGGAGGAGCTAACCTCCTTTATCGGCAGACTCAGTGGACACACCGAACACCTGCCACATTTATGATGTCCGATGATCAGTTTTAACTAAAACATTCATTAGCCACAGCTGACTCCTATCTATATCTCCTAATACATTTCCCTCTAGCTAGTATCAGTTGCATAACCTCTCAGTAGGAATAAGGAACCTTGGGTCTTGAACCATATCAGGTCAACAATACTATGGGGTAAGAAAAAATTTTTTTGAAGGATTGTTATATGTAAATGTGTACATTTATTAAGCTTTCACTAAAAATGTAATTTCATAACAAATGCATTTTTAATGTATCCTTAGAGGCTACATGCCCCGTGAAAAAATATGACTTATGGACATTAAGTATAACTGAAGAATTTATGGATATTAAGTACAACTGAAGAAGCCAATCAGGCGAAACGACCACTTATCTAGAAGTGTCGTCTTTTGATTTATTATTGGAACCTTCCTTGCATTCTCCCCGGAGAGACGGTCGGTCTGAAGTACGGCCATCGTGGGAAAGTTGGGTTTCATAGGAGTTTTTCTTCATGGAAGTCGGGTTTGACTCTTTTTGGTTTATGAACTTTACATAGACTCTCCTATGAACTGGGAATGAACTTGAATTCCTTTTGAAATATTGCTTTGGTGTATTTGGTTTGATGTTTACTATTTCTTTGGTCATTATATGAACATGAACAAATGTTTTTGTACCATACATTTTTCTGGTTGTATTTATTGTGATTGAGCCACATGCTGTTGTTCTTATCTACTAACCTCCAGGTACTAGCTAGACACCTCCTGCTATTACAACTGATCTTCAGCCGACAGAGATCAGTTCACCTGGAGAAAATGGCCTCTTTGGCAATTGGACTCTATGGCATTGAAGTCCTTCTCCTCCCCAAACCCCATCCTCTTCAGGCTCCAGCCCAAAAACCTCCCACTGGTGGCGAAGAGGGACCCAGCAACCCTACTCTACCAGTACATTTGCTATTAGGATTGCCAATCCCACTCTTCCTCAAAAGAGTTTAGGGTTGCACATCTGACCCTCCATATTTGATTCTCACATCACTGATATGAGATAGGACAAGCTCAGAAAAACAATCAGCCCAAGGCCACACAGTGAGCTTTATGGAAGACTGGAAATGTCAAACCAGGTCTCTCCAGTGCTAGGACTATAGCACTGTGATTTAGAAAATTCTATACATGCTTAGAGCCTGTAATCTGGGAAATCCTACACATGCTCAGAGATACTCTTCACAAGCAAAGCCTTGACACTGAAAATGGATTCTAAATTCAAATTAAAACCTGTCTTCTGCTATCATTCAGCTAGGGCCAGTTCTTTCCAAGGGACTGTGCCCGTGTCCATTCCAAGCGGAGCCCATTAAGTCTCCCTTTAGAAATCCAACTGGGTTTCTAGAGGCAGCTCACAGGCATACCGGAGATCAACATCTTCACTGATGGAAGAAAAAATATATATATGAGGGCAATTAAGACAGAGTTGCGAAATGTTTGCCAGGCAAAATGCTCTCAGAAAGGCGCCATCAATCAAAAAACCCTTATTATCTCTGAATGTGACATCAAATCCATGTAAAGTATAATACATTTTCTTGTCAGTCAGACACCTGACATTATGTGTCATGTATCTAATTATTCTGCTGAAAGGGGAAGGGAAAAAAAGAATCTAGCATCTGAACTGCCGGTTGGGTGAGCAGCTAGGCAAAGGTCTACCACAAAGCCAGAGGGGGCACCCTTCATATCCAATATGATAGGGTTGCCAACCTCCAGGTAATAGCTGGAGATCTCCTGCTATCACAGCTGATCTCCAGCCGATAGAGATCAGTTCACCTGGAGAAAATGGCCACTTTGGCAATTGGACTTTATGGCATTGAAGTCCCTCCCCTCCCCAAACCTTGTCCTCCTCAGGCTCCTCCCCAAAAACCTCCCATTGGTGGCAAAGAGGGACCTGGCAACCCTACATGGAGACCTCTAGAGATGGCTTCTGCAACCTCACCCCCCCCACACAACACAGGAGGTCTTTCCTTTCATGATCCCTCCAAGAGGCATGGAATCTCACTGTCCCAGGTGCCAGAACGGAATGAACTTAGCCACAGGGAAAGATCAAAGGACACAAGGCCTAACCTTCCAAGAAAAACTGAATGCTGTCCTTGGCCATGATTCCCTATAGGTGCAGAGTGGCACTTCTCTGTCCCTTGGAATCTCTGTGGTGACACTTAAGAGAGATCCCGCCTTTTGCTTATTGGGTATTTCAAAAAAAGATTTAGAGAAAGGTGACAGAGTCATATGTCAATATAGTTTTGCAGCAGCAAGATTTATAATTGCTAAAAAATGGAAGCAAACAAATAAACCTTCAATTAAAGAGTGGAGAGAAAAACTATGGATGTATATGCGGATGGCCAAAATTGCAATTTCTTTACATGGTAAAGATATGCAAGAATTTAAATCTACATGGTCAGAGGCTGCCGCATATTGGGACAAATTGGTAAAAACAGATTTTAAAAATATTATTAACGAATTATAGTATAAAGTGATTCTAATTAATACATAGTAATAGAATTTTTATATATTGCCACAACACTCCATCGTTAGTCCCTTGGTGAAGGGCCCTGTGGTGGGGGAAGGGTTTTGGAGTCAAAGCACTAATAGGGTTTTATATTGAACAATGTAACAGTAGTTAATCAGTGCTTTGTATATGTATTTTTTCTTTTTTTACTTTGTATTAAATGTTTTTTCTTTTTTTTCCTTTTCTTTTCTTTCATGTTTTCTTTGTATGTTTTTCATTATGAAAAATGCAATAACAATTTATTAAAAAAAGAAAGAAATCTTTCTCCTAATCAAGCTGACAAATTTAAAGAAAAGTTATGATGTGTCACAATTGCAAAGAATTCTCTATCAGTTAAGGAAGAATCAAACCAGCTTACAATCACCTTCCCTTCCCCTCCCCACAGACACCCTGTGAGGTAGGTGGGGTTGAAAGAGCTCTAAGAGAATTGTGATTACTCCAATGTCATCCGGCTGGCTTCATGTGTAGCTTCACCAGATTAGAGTCCGCCGCTCATGTGGAGGAGTGGGGAATCAAGCTTGATTCTCCAGATTAGGTCCTCCACTCCTAATACTGTTCTTAACCACTACACCATGCTGGCTATGGGGTCACCATAAGTTGGCTGTGGCTTAACAACCCTTCCCACCACCACCACCACTAGTCTGTTCCAGGATTCTGGAGAGATCTCTCCGTTTCCCAACAGAAAAGAAAAGCTTGCATCTCTTCCTGTAGCAAATTGTTATTCAGCTTGTCAAGAGCAATGGTGTCAGCACTGCCTGATCACTTCTCCAGTGGAAAGAAAATGTCCCTCTGCCTTCATCCAATTTCTCCTTGGGACCTTTCTGGTATTCAGCAGTATAGCCAGTCAGGTGTGCCAATGCTAATCAGCTCTTGCTGCCCGGTAGACTGTTTCAGTCACCGCGCTCCCCGATCAACTGAGCTTATTTGTTCTCTGGGCATGATTGGTCATACATTTGGATCTGTCATTAGCCCTGCTAGAACTACAGAGCATCTGCTCTTAGGGCTTCCCATCAAGAGAATTCTTAAAGGGATGTGCGACAATACGGTTCCCTTGTCCTATTTACTATCTCAATCTTGTCCTGTTGATTGGAACAGCAGCAACTGCCTTCCCCCCAAACTCTCGCTGGGATGATAAAAAGCACATCCACCATAACTGCTTAGAATGACTCTTTAAGAAAACAAGGGAACTCAAAACCCTAGCACCTGAATGTTTTTTAAGCCAGATTACAATTCTTTCCATACTTCCAGCCCAGAAGAGAAAATGTATTGAGAACAAGAAACAAAGCCCTGTTGGGATTCAGTGTGACTTGGAACATAATTGAAACCAAGGTTTTCAGCAAACAAGAGGAAGATCACGCTTCTCGTTACATCCATTAAATGCAAATGGAAGTCTCAAGCAGCCTCAATTTGCCTCAGGGTCACACAGGAATGGAGAGGGGGTTTCACCTTTCAACCTCCACTCAGTTTTGCTATTCAGAACTGCCTCCCCCATGGTGATAGTGGTTTCCTAAATGTGCTTGTGACAGGATAAAACAGAGGAACTTAGAACCATATTAGTTATTCTGAGCTCCTTGAAAGAAGGGCAGGATATAGATGTGAATGATAAAATATTGGGTAGGGGATCATTTGTGTGGAGACTGGCTGTTCATCCCACAATTTTCTCTTAAAGTTCACTGTACTTGGCCTATCACAAAGGGCTGTTGTAGAAGAGCAATGTGCTTTATGGCAGATGTGAAGCAGTTTTGTAGTTCTATGAGCCAGCAGAACTACCCCCTGCTATCAGGAATAAATAGTTGTTTTTCATATAAAGGATACAGGAAGCATTAGGCCAAAAGACGAGAATCAAAGCAATAATTAGGGGGATATCTGAATCTTCCAGATAGTTTTGCAAACAAATGGTTCCTTCTGAAGCATACAGGCTTTTTGGACTTTGCTGTTCCTAAAACAAAATAATTAGACACCATAAGAAAAACCAGGGCATCACAAAGGATATAGGAAACATCCACTCCGAGAACTCACACTGCCAAGTTGTCAAACCTGTCTGTGAAATCTGGAAAGCCAAATCCCCTTGCTGGTCCAAATATGAAATACTATCCTGAAATTTGTGTGCACGCACTAAACCGGGACACACATCCTGGATTACCAGCAAACAATAATTCAGCACCGCAAGACACGCCTGCTGCCCTATGTATCATTAATACTATAGAGTATTAGGAGTTCTGTCACAGCATTAGCACAACATTTATAAGTTGGGGAGGGGAGGAGACGCGACCCTTGAGCATCTCCAAAATCTAATTTTAAGAGAAGATGCTGTTGCCACTTACCAGCCCATCCTCCTGAGAAGGCTGCTGGTGCCCCCTGCAGGTCAATCTGTGTACTGGCCAAAGTCCTAAATCCCAGCTTTGTGGGATTCGTCCCCAGGGTAGCCACAAAGCAAAAGTCAAGGGCTTGTCAAGCCAAAGGGCTCTCTCCGGCAATTAAAGGGCGCTTAGCAGAGAGGCCGTCAGCTTCAGGATGAAGTCCTCAAATAAATTATTTACTCCCATTCTGAAAGGAGCACCTAGAAATGTGTGTCTCCCCCTCTCGCCTTTTTTTAAAGAACACTTTTGATACTTTTGAGAGATGAAGGTGAGGAGAAAAGCGTCCGTCCTTTTCAAATACGGTTGCTGCTTCTTTTTAATCCCATGCTCTCGTCCCCTGCCTCTGAGAGGTGGGAGGTGCATTGCCTGTCTTTCACCTTGTCTATTGTGGCTGCCTCCGTCCGCCCCTCCTCCAGCCATTCTATCGAGGCGACGCAGCCACATTTTTGGAAGATTAATTCACCGAAATGCCTTGAGACTGCGGCACTCCACCCTGCTCGTGAGACTCAGCATTATTCAGTGTACAGAAGGCAGCCTGTCACTGCCAGTACTTGGAAATCAGCAGGGCTGATAGAGAGAGAGAGAGAATTTTGGTCCCAACGTATGACTCTTTATGGCCACAGTAATGAGAAGGCGAGCTACAGAATGCACTAGAACACCATTCTTCCCCCACCCACCCCCCAACCAGCTACATGGGAAATGAAGACAGTGCCTGAAGATGACCCTCTCTTTAATTTGTTCAGAGGGAATAAAGAGAAACCGCTTTGGCCGGAAGAGAATGTGATTGACGGTGCAGCTGCTTTTATCAACAGTGTCTGCAAACATTCACTGACAACTTGCCCCCTTTTCCAAATTTGTTGCCTTCCACCGAGTGATTTCCCCCACCCCCAAGCAATGATCTGAATCAAAAGCCCAACTCCATGTGGATGAAATACCATATGGATTGCATACTCCAGTCCCTTTAATGACTGTGTCTTTCAATAAGTGTTTAAGCAGACACAGATGATGACAGGTCTCCGTACAGATTTGGAGATAAACACTTCCTCTGGACCTTTCTCCCATGGATTTATTTGTTTGTTTGTTTGTTTGTTTATTTTTGCTGGTCTCCCTATTCCTGCTCCTGCTAGCTTCAGAATTGGGTTTCAGGAACCAGGAAAGAGGCACCCTGGGGCACAGTCAACGGGCCGCAATTTGTTATTCGGCTCATTGGAAGTAATAATCATCTAGAAAGAGGCTAACAAAGGAAGGAAAATGAACAGGGGGGCCAATATCTCAGGACTCAAATGTGTATTGGTTTTGACAAGCGGGAGGGGAGCTAAATTTTGGTCCCCCTTCCAAGCATGTCTGCATGGGGTTACAGTCGGGGAGGGGGAATGACTGGAAGAGCCAGAGCCACATCTGCCATGAGGACAGGTGGTGGGCCAGCATGGGGTGAGCATCTCACAGCTATGAGTCTCACGGGTTGCCCTAAATTATTAATCATGTCCTTTGCACCCTGTTGGTAAACATGCTCTGAGCCAATGACGGTGGGTACCCACAGCCTGGGCGCACACCTGTGCTAACTCCCCTGTGTAACAGGCAGTCATTCTCCAATTGCACTCTGTGAGGATGTCTAATAAGGGGGAACAAGCACTGATAAAAGATATATGTTCCTCTCACTCATGTTCATTTGCCATCATCCCTGCAACAGGGCTGATCGGGAAGGCAGAACTCGCATTCGCCCCAACCATCTTTCTATCCCAGCTTCCTGGGAGGCTCCTGAATATGTCTGCATTCTCCTCAGTAAATCAAATTTGGTCTTCGGAGTATCCTTTCAGACCCAAACTGTACATTCGGTAGAGTTGTGTGATTCTCCCCTCTGATTATTTTTAAGCCAAAGCAAGCCGTCTGGGTTCTGCTTTCGTTCAGCTGAAGGGGGTGTAGAGGCTAGATTCCTGAGCAGCCACAGGGAATCAGAGCTAACCCAGTTCTCCAGATTAGAGTCCACCACTCTTAACCGCTACACTGAGCTCTGGGTTGAGAATTATTTGGAGATTTTGGGGGTGGAGCTGGGGGAGAGCAGGGTTTGTGAAGGGGGGGGGAACTTCAGCAGAGTATAATGCCATAGAGTCCACCCCTCAAAGAAGCCATTTTCTCCATTGGAACTGATCTCTGTCGTCCGGAAATCAATTGTAATAGCAGGAGATCTCCAGATGCCACCTGGAGGTTGGCAACCCTACTCTGTCAGGCAATCCCATGTGACTTTTCCCTTACTGCCTGATAATGTATTGCCACTAAACACTCTCTTTTTGAGGCTTTGGGTGCGCAAGTAAGTGACACTCTCAAAGAAACCCATCATATTTGCACGTGGCTAAAAAAAAAAAAAGCCCTGTGTACTTCAGAGAAAGGCAAGCCTGTTTTTCAAAAGAGATAATAAATGAACAAGAAGTTTAAAAGAAGCAGTGAGAGACCCTGAGTATATTTGTCCAGGAAACGAGCAGGGTTATTTGAATATCTGTACAGTTGCAGCAGCAAAGCCAGAACAAAAAGCCTTCTTTCTGCATTTTCAGATGAGAAGCTGGGCAAAAAATATACTTTTTAAAAAAACTCCATCTGTTTCAAGCACCTTGAAATAGCAAATCAACGGAGTGCCCAAGAGACTGGGGATTAAACAAGAGCAGAAAGAGTTTTAATCCTCGGTATCCGCTTTTTCCTTTCTTTTTTTAATTGACTAAGGGGGAAACTCTGCAACATTTGCTACCCCATGAGGGACAGAAGAAAGCAGCGAGATCTTATAAAAGTTGTCGTATGAATAGTCAAAGGCAGTTACAAACAAAAGCCAGAAAGCAATCACCAAAAGCACCCTTTCTGAAAGAAGGCCTTCCCCATATGGCACACAGGATTTGTGATAGCGAAACAAATTTCCATTTCTCTCCAATGGAAACACAAAATTAATATGTAAATTTGCACGGCTGCTTTATTTTTTTCTTCTTCTTCTTCCAAAGATGGCCCAGGTGACTGAACGGGCAGAGGGATTCACAGTTCCATCCGGTTTCATTGGACCTCTGTCCAACTGGGCCAAGCCTCCGCTCAAGGGTTGCCTGGTCCCTCTTCTCCACCAGCGGGAGGTTTTTGGGTTGGAGCCTAAAAAGGGCGGGGTTTGGAAAAGGGAGGGACTTCAATGCCATAGAGTCCAATTGCCAAAGCGGCCATTTTCTCCAGGGGAACTGATCTCTATCGCCTGCAGATCAGTTGTAATAGCAGGAGATCTCCAGCTAGTACCTGGAGGTTGGCAACCCCACTCCACTCCATTTAGGCTATGTTTCGCTCCTCCAAAGCAGTCACTTTCTTCAAGGGGAACTGGTTTTGGTCGCCTGGAGATCAACTGCGATAGTGGGAGATCTCCAGGTGCCACCTGAAGGTTGGCATCCCAAGCCAGGCCAACCCCGTGGCAAGAAGGGTGGCTCCCAGCCCAGCTGAGCCATGCACAGGGCAGGGAAGGTGGCATGTGGTTGAGCCACACATGGCACAGGGCTATCTGGGCAGGCAGGCTGGCTCTTTCTCACTGAGTCCCTCCCTCTTTTCCTCACTCCTCCACATGAACCCAGCTGGGTGACCTTGGGCCAGTCACATTCTCTAAGCCCCACCTACCTCACAGGGTGTCTGTTGTGGGGAGGGGAAGGGGACGTGATTGTAAACCGGTTTGAGTCTCCCTTAAGTGGTAGAGAAAGTCGGCATATAAAACCCAACTCTTCTTCTTCTCTTTTGAAGATGGGGCAGGCCCCTTTCCGGGGCCATATTTTCCTCCCAGCTGACCCCTGCTGCACATCCTCTTTGCATGTTCAGGTCAGGATATTATTTGGACTGCTTGTATTTTCTGGGATGCCGCTAGAGTTGTCAGTTCCAGGTTGGGAAATACCTGGAGATTTGGGGGGCAGAGTCTGAAGAGGGCAGGGTTTGAGGAGGGCTGGGACTTCAATGCCATGGAGTCAAATTGCCAAAGTGGCCATTTTCTCCAGGGGAACTGATCTCTGTCACCTGGAGATCAGTGGGAGATCTTCAGCTACCACCTGGAGGTTGCAACTGGAGAAAAGAGGCACTTGGTACTAATGGAATTGGGAGAAAATAAGTACCAACAAAAATCTCAGGACAATTTAACAGCGCTGCAAAGCTGCTCCGTTCGAAGTCGGATCTTGAGATTTTTGTAAACCCTATTATAAAGGAGCCTGGTCTCCCGATATTAGAACGGTGTGCTGATGAAGCCGCTTGCGCGGCGGTGAAAACGTTAAAGTTAATCCGGACTGCGTTTCACACAATCCGTTTTTTCCACCGTCCTTCTTATGGACTTTGTTAGTTGAAGCCTTTTGGACTTGAGTAAGAACTTCAGTGAAGATTGTTGAAGATTCCGTGAGACTCTTTGAGAGCCATGTATTTTTTCTGCTTGTAATGTTTGTTGTTTGTTCACTGTGCACTTTTTCACTGTACCACCTGGAGGTTGGCAACCCTAGGGGCAGCAGTTTGCAACTCTTTCGCAAGTATTGGGTATACTTGCAATTTTTTCTTATAGAAAACAACGATTTTTAGATTTTAAATTTAAAAAAAAGTCAAATAGTACAGTTATAATAAGTTATAAATGATGCTTTTAATGTTATTGAATCAGTAGAGGAAGTTTAGTTTTATTCCACACCAATTTTACCAATTTCTGGTTAATTGCAAGCAATCTTTATGCATAATCAAGCCTGTCTTTCCTTGTTAGTCCTAATGAATGCAACTTTAGCCTTTTTAAGCTGTTTGTGTGCCAGCTGATTAGAAGTTTAATTAAAGCTCAGGAGACTCTCTGAACTTCATTTGGTCAAGGGATAAAGTGAGAAGAAGGGGAAAGCACCAGAAGGGCTATCCTTATGAGCACCTTCCAGGCGGCCCGTCTGGCGCTGCAGCCTGGAATGCATCAGCATCTTTACCGGGGAATACCCAGGGTGGTCTGTTTGCAAGGAGAAGGGGCCTGGCCCGCCCATGATGCTAGCAGTTTATCACAAAACTGAGTGGAATGAAAGGAATTTATCTGCCTGGCCAAAGGTGATCCCGGGCCTGACACAGACTCAAGAGGCACCATTTTTCACGCAAGTCTAAACTGAGCAGCCGGGAAAGCAAAGGCTTACCTGAAGCAAAATACTGAGTGATTCAGCCAGGGTGCTGGCATAGGGAAATCATAATTTAGGCTTCAGTTATGACATAGTAAATATTTGGAGGAGCAAAGGCTGGAGTTGCAGATTTCACTTGGATGTGAAATAGGGTTCCCATTTACCAGTTAATTAATTAACTGACCTGCCTACAACCCCCCCGCCGCCGCCGCCCAGCTGGCTGGTGGGCAGAAGCAGGCCAGGCCAGCTGAAGGTAAGGTTGCCAGCTCCGGCTTGGGAAATATGTGATTTTTGTGGGCGGAGCCTGAGGAGGGAGGGGTTTGGGGAGGGGAGAGACTTCAATGCCATAGAGTCCAATTGCCAAAGCGGCCATTTTCTCCAGGGGAACTGATCTCTATCGGTGGGAGATCTCCAGCCATCACCTGGAGGTTGGAAATCCTAGCTGAAGGGGGTACGATCCACTCATGCATGGCAGTGTGCGGTAAAATACTGTCCCTTCCAGATTTACTTTGGAAGTGACACTCTATGACACCCCTAGAAAAGCTCCATGGAAATCATAGAGTTTGGGGAGGTATGTGCTGGAGCATCTCCATCACTTCCAGTTTACCCTGAAAGTGACAAGGACACTCTAGCACAGGGGTGTCCAACTCATTTGTTAGGAGGCCCGGATATGACATAAATGCCACCTGGTCATGTGTAAATAAATAAATGCCAGATACTGGAGATACAAACTTTATAAAGGACACAGGCAAAGTCAATTAATGTTGTCGAAGGCTTTCACGGTCAGAGTTCATTGGTTCTTGTAGGTTATCCGGGCTGTGTGACCGTGGTCTTGGTATTTTCTTTCCTGACGTTTCAGGAAAGTGTTACTCCTCTGAAGATGCCTGCCACAGCTGCTGGCGAAACGTCAGGAAAGAAAATACCAAGACCACGGTCACACAGCCTGGATAACCTACAAGAATCAATTAATGTTATTGTTTTTTACTTAAAAAACAAACAAGCTTACAACAATAAATTCTTACATTATTTTCTTTTACTTAACAGCCTCCTTGTTATTGTGTTAAGTATGTTTGTATTTTAAGTAAAAAAGAATATCATTAATTGACTTTGCATGTGTCTTTTGTAAACTTTGTATCTAGTCCTTGATATTATTATTTTTTAAAATTTTAAACCAGGGGGTGGCTAGCTGGCTTGGCTGGCAAGTCTGCAGCGGGCTCGACAGGCCAGATCTGGACTGGGGGGAGGGCTGCCTTGGCTGGCGAGCCTACAGCAAACTGGCCCAGATCTGGACTAGAGGAGGACTGGCAGCCTTAACTGGTGAGCCAGCAGCCCTCTCCCAGTCCAGAAACACAGGGAGAAAGAGAGAGACAGAAAGAGTGAAACAGGAGAGGAAGGAAGGAAGGAAGGAAGGAAGGAAGGAAGGAAGGAAGGAAGGAAGGAAGGAAGGAAGGAAGGAAGGAAGGAAGGAAGGAAGGAAGGAAGGAAGGAAGGAAGGAAGGAAGGAAGGAAGGAAGAGGGGGGAGGGAGAAGAGGAGGGAGGGAGGGAGGGAGGGAGAGCCAGAGGGAGAGAAAGAAAGGGAGAAAGACGACAGGGAAAGGCAGCTGACTGGGCTTGTGGGGCGGAGTGGCCCAGGAAGCCCAGAAAGGGGGGGGGAGATCCTGCTGGGCTCCCAGGCTGCCAAATAATCACCAAATAAGCTTTATCCTTTGTGGGAAAAGCCATCCCCTGCAGCAAGTTACTTACTCCCTCTGGGAAACGTAAGGTTTGTGGCTTGGAGAAGAAGGGTCACCAACAATCAGCCATGGCTTGACAGAGCTTTCTACCAACAGAGTCACTGAGAGCCTATGTGGTGTTGTGGTTTGACTATCGCACGACAACTGAGGAGAGCTGTGTTAAAATCCACACTCTGCCAGAGAGTTCACTGGGTGACCTTGGGCAATAAGAACTTAAGAAAAGCCATGCTGGATCAGACCAAGGCCCATCAAGCTCAGCAGTCTGTCCACACAGTGGCCAACCAGGTCCCTCTAGGAAGCCCACAAGTAAGACAACTGCAGCAGCACCATCCTGCCTGTGTTCCACAGCACCTAATATAATAGGCATGCTCCTCTGATCCTGGAGAGTATGGGTATGCATCATGACTAGTATTCAGTTTGACTAGTAGTCATGGATAGCCCCATCCTCCATGAACATGTCCACTCCCCTCTTAAAGCCTTCCAAGTTGGCAGCCATCACCACATCCTGGGGCAATCTCATGGCGGCATGTGGGTGAAGAGAACCGTGTTTGCCACCTCCAGCCCCTTGGATGCAGAGGGGGGACAAGCCCAATCAAGAAATGAAATCACAACAGCTGTTCGCTTCCGTCCTCCGGAGGGGAGGAAGAAGCAGCAGCGAGATGGATTGTGAAGATCCTCTTGGGCTGCAAAGTGATGCTTCTTCCTCTGCCCCTCCCCCCCTCAAAGTCCCAATGAAGACACCGAGATCCATCAGGGAGGAAAGCACCTGAAGGCAAGAGCTCTCAGCCTGAGCGATGTCCTTTCAATAGTTTTCATTATTAATGCAAAAAGCCTGTTAGAGGGATACTCCTTCAATGACAAGTTCTCACCTCCAAACATTTTTATCTCTTCCTACAAGTCCTTGGCAAGCAGGATAAAGCAAAGGAAGGGAATCCATTTCCTGGAGACATTAAAAGCAATAGTCATTAAAAGACTCCCCTCCCCCTCCCTTCCAATGAACACTGATGAGAAAAGTGTCTATTGTGGGGCAAGACATGCTTTTAGGCTCTGGAGGGGCTAAATGCAGAGAATAAATCTTCGTGGATTCAAAAACAAAATAAACACACTGTGATTTATATCTTGCCATTTATGGAAAAAAGGTCACCAGAAAAGTTCTATCACTGACCAGAATAAATTGATCAGGGATCCAACCCTTGCAAACCACCATCGCTGGAGCTCTGTCAGCCACCATAAGGCCACACCTTTAGGTACTGAGCAAAGCTTTTTAGAGCCATAAATGATGATGTTCTGTTGAACAGCAAATTAATTTCTCTTCCTTTTCGCCCAAAGGAGGCTCTTGACAGAGTCAGCATTTGGTGCAATCTGCTCTGCAAATACTATCCTGCCGTGGTTTGTCTCTGACCTTGGCATGAGGAGATCTGGGCTTAGTAGGGTGATCTATGGAGTCAAGCCTTCATGGTTCGTTTGATCTGTTTCTGTGATCTGAAGACAAACAAAACAAGTTTAAGTTGAAAGAGGAAGAAGCTAAGCCTAACAGAAGGCACAAAAAAGAGTGGTGTAAGGTTTCATGAAGTTCATGCTGAGGAAGGAAGGAAAGAAAGAAAGAAAGAAAGAAAGAAAGAAAGAAAGAAAGAAAGAAAGAAAGAAAGAAAGAAAGAAAGAAAGAAAGAAAGAAAGAAAGAAAGAAAGAAAGAAAGAAAGAAAGAAGGATGGATGGATGGATGGATGGATGGATGGATGGATGGACGGACGGACGGACGGGCGGTCAGGGGGTCTCTTGTGGCCCACTTTCCCCAGAACACCCTCCTATCCAGACCCATCCTATCACCACCAGCTCCCTCGCAAGGCTCCATACCAAATTCTTGAAACCCAGTAGCAGTGGCAGCTGCAGAAGACCACCCATCTTTGGCAGCATGCTGGCCTATTGCTACTCAGAAGTGGGAGAAGGCCACTTGGCATTGGCAACATCTGCAGAGGGCCACCCACTCCTTTCTCTCTACCTGGCCCCAATCTGCAGATTTAAGTATCTGCAGATGGGGCTAAGATGATAATCAATTGTATTATATATAGATACAAACACACACACACACACATATATACATAGATGATACATATATATATATATATGTGTGTGTGTGTGTATGTATATGTATGAGACACATATAACAATAAATGGAATAGGGAACATTCACTTGTCATAGCTCAGATTAGTTATTATCCTTCTAAGGTGTGGACTTTGCTCTGAACATTTGCTGGTCGGAAAGTTCAATCATGAAAAGGCTCCTTTTCCTTCCAAAGACTTCTTCAAGCATGCCAGTCAGGCCTCAAGCCGTCTATATTGTTTACAAGTCTAAGCATGAATTAAGAAGATAAAGCAAAGGATCACCATTACGTGACAGAAAGAAGCTTTCAAGAAGATAGACGAAGCTATTCCTTCAATGAGATCTGCAGTGCAGAAGATAAAGAGATCATTCTTTGGGTCTCCTAGATCTTTGACACCTTCACCAAGTCATCCGCTGAATACCACAGATAACACAGACCTTCAAAGCAAAGGATAAGGCTGAAAAGCTGTCATTAAAGACAACATGTTATGCATGAAGATAAAACAGTCGATTCTCTTAATTGACATTGACAAAGCCAGTTGACTTAGTTGAAGACTACAGGGCCTAAATCATCATGGAACTGATAACACCAATAATAGCAGAATACCTCGGTTTAGACTTAAACCAAAGTTTGGGGGATTTTGCAGTTGTGTTTCAAAGATGATGTTTAATTATTTGAGTCCTCTCCAACAATATGTCAATCCTTACATTTTATTTATTTTTCTTTATCTGTTTATGACAGTGGTCCCCAACCCACGGGCACCATGGCACCTAACAACACCTTTTCTTGTGCCCAAGTGTTTTTAGGGAGTGGGCGTGGCCAGGTAGGGCCAGCAAGCATTCTGATTGACTATTGGAGATTTGATTGGCTGCGCAGAGTTTTTTAAATGTCACTTTGGCAGCAGCTGCCGCCACAGCACAAGGATCTGCACTATGTTTCTGAAGTTCAGCTGTGGCAATCATTTTGTGGCTGGCTCCGCCTCCTGTGGTAGGCATTCTGTGGCAGCCAGTTTGTTGCCCTTCCCACCATGCCATTGCCATGTCAGAATTCCAAACGTGCCTGCAGGCTTGAAAAGGTTGGGGACCCCTGGGTTAGGAGATCTTTATGCTGTTTCTCCCAGAGTCCTGCTCAAGGCTGTTTTAAGATAGTTTATGAGAGCCAGTGTTGTACAATGGTGTTCAGAAGGTTTTTTTTAGAAAGGCAATAGGGCTACATCATAACAGATAGGTCCAGGAAAATGCACTGTGTTTCTATTGATGTAATACAATGCTCTGTATCAGATAGATAGATAGATAGATAGATAGATAGATAGATAGATAGATAGATAGATAGATAGATAGATAGATAGATAGATAGATAGATAGATAGATAGATAGACAGACAGACAGACAGACACAGATAGATAGATAGATAGATAGATAGATAGATAGATAGATAGATAGATAGATAGATAGACAGACAGACAGACACAGATAGATAGATAGATAGATAGATAGATAGATAGATAGATAGATAGATAGATAGATAGATAGATAGACAGACAGACAGACAGACAGACAGACAGATTCATTGCTGAATATGAGCTCACAATGCTGCAGCCCTGCTATACGGTCTGTTCGTGTGGTCAGTGGAAATAAAGGGGCCCTGGGTAAAGAAGAAGAAGAAGAAGGAGAAGAAGAAGAAGAAGAAGAAGAAGAAGAAGAAGAAGAAGAAGAAGAAGAGGAGGAGGAGGAGGAGGAGGAGGAGGAGGAGGAGAAGTTGGTTTTTATAGGCTGTCTTTCTCTACCACTTAAGGAAGAATCAAACCAGCTTACAATCACTTTCCCTTCCCCTCCCCACAACAGACACCCTGTGAGATAGGTGGAACTGAGAGAGCTCTAAGTGAACTGTGACTAGCCTAAGGTCACCCAGCTGGCTTCATGTGTAGGAGTGGGGAAACCAACCCAGTTCTCCAAATTAGAGTCCACCGCTCCTAACCACCACTCTTAACCACTACACCACACTGGCTCTATTTAGTATTTTTGGATTCAGATTTTTGGAAAGGCATAAATACTGGTAGTGAATGGTATCCGTGTCCCTTAATACCATTTCAGAATTCTTGTTTTTCTAGGATCCTGGAATTATTTTGGTTCTATTATTTTCTATGGAGGACCTTTTTCAGGGAAGTTGTTTTTCAACCGAATGACACAAAAATTGTAAAGGAGCTAGTGCCCCTCCCTCCTCAGGCTCTGCCCCAAAAACCTCCTACTGATGGGGAAGAGGGACCTGAAACTCTACCACCACAGCTGATGACATATCCTATTCCTTCACAAGGGGATCCATGCTGGTAAACACAGAATATATGGCAAAACATTGTGTCAACAAATGACCTATAAGAAGTGAAAGGGAGTGTTGAATGGTTGTATAGCATGCTGCCTTTCCCCACACCTGAACTATTAACTCCAGATGGGAGTGTGAGAACATGCATGTATTTTTTTTAAAAAGTCAGCCAATTCAGAAGTCTTGATAAAAGCCCTCTTTTCACCAGTATTTCTAGAACTGCTCATAATGGGATAGTCAATTACTATTCGAGCTGCAGGGAGTTTACCCATCACTAGCTGCACTTAAAGGAAGACAGATTGTGCTCCTTAAGCTTTATGTAACAACAACAGGTTATTAGGCCTGGAGACTGTCTATTGGATTGTTCAAGTACGAGCCAGAGCGTTCAAGAAGAATATGAAGCTCACTTCATTCCTGTTTGTCACTTCCATTATTATCCATGCTCTTCCGAAAACCTCATTCATATCACTTGTACCAAATCCTTTCCGGTGTCGTCCAAAGCAGAGCTACACCCCTCTAAGCCCAATGAGGTCAATACACTTAGAAAGGGGCAGCTCTGATTAGGATGGCACAGTACTGAGTCCAGAGAGAAACCTGCGTCTCACTCCACCTGCATGCCAATAGATCTCTTCTCTCCCAGGCTCCTGAGTTAAGGATCCATCTGATTTTTCTAGGATGCTGCACAAAATAAATTGTTCATCACTTGGAATAACTGAAAAGGGCACCTAAAAAGACAGCATTTCATTCGCCAAACTCTGAGATCAGCCTTGTCTTTGCACTAAAAAAAAAGATCTTGCAACACAGACTCCAAGTGGCAAATGAAGACAGACATGAGGAAATCTAATTACCCACATAGAAAATCTAAGCATTATTTGTTCTCCAGTATAACAGGGTTTTCTAAACAGAGCCTGATAAAACAGCCAAAGGCCGGCCAAAAAAGGAATTGATAGAGTCAAGGTTGGGACAGATCAAAAGCAATGTGAGGCAGGTGAAAAGAGAGGAGGTCATTTGCTTCCTTCTTCATCTGAACATGTTAACTGCACAGATAAAAAAAAGCAAGAGAAGCAGCTGTAGTTCATAAGCAGAACTTTTCTTGACAACCCTTCTCAAGGGATTATTTCAACTTGCTATTTTTTGACCTAACATTCCTCATTTCGATTTTACATGTCCCCTGTGAAAGCCCAAACTGTAGCTATTTTTCCCCCTTTTTAAAGTTTCCTGGCACCGAATCTGCCCTGTAAAATGTACACATTTTACATTAAAATGTACACATTTTACATTAATACATCATACATGCTCATTGTGTAAAGAAGAAGTAGAGTTAGTTTGTATATGCTGATTTGCTCTACCTTTTAAGGAGATTCAAACCGGGTTATAATCTCCTCCCCTTCTTCTCCCCACAATAGACACCTTGTGAGATAGGTGGGGGTGAGAGAGTTCAAAGAGAACTGTGACTAGCCCAAGGTTACCCAGCTGGCTTCATGGGGAGAAGTGGGGAAACCAACCCTGTTCTCCAGATTAAGATAGGGTTGCCAACCTCCAGGTGCTGGATTCAAAAAGGTTCCTCGTGCTTCTAATATGGAGTTTACAAACAATAATCAAGCACTGATGGTATCAAATTCAAATATATTGAATTTAACATATAAGCATATATGAACACAATAATTATTTGAAGAACAATAAAGCCAGAAAGTCCCGAAGTATAATTGCATGCGAGATAATAACAAGCATGAAATGAGAAGCTGGGTGGGGCAGAACTCGGGCGAGAGAGCTTGCTGCCCGAGAACTCCAATGAGCAGTTGTCTGGAAATCCTGGAAAAAGGACCGCTGGCCGGTACAATATGACGATCAGATTATTGGGGGTTCATAGGGGTAAACCTACTATCCCGAGATGGGAATCCGGTAAAACGCATTTCACCATAGCTTCATCCATCGGGAAGAGTTTTACAAACAGCAAGAGATGAACATCTATCTTACTATGCTGCAAAGCACATCGCTTACAATTCTGTGGACAGCTTCTAGCGGTCTTACCAAAGCAATGTTTTTTAATCTTTTCTCTTGTGGGTTGGCTGGTGCCTGTAAGAATTCTATACACTTATAACAAAAAGGCAGTTGAGTAGAGGCATCTGGGAGAAAAATCTACTCCTACCTGGTGGCCACTGTGGGGAAAGAGTTGAAAGGGAACGTCAAAAAGCTTGTTTGGCTAACCTTGTCTTCCTCTCATGCTATGCAGGCCACTTTCAGGACAATGTCACATAGTACATATAAAGCACATCTAAATATATTCAACAGCAGTACATAATTCACAGCAAATCTACAGGAAATCTATCAAAATTATAGCAAAAAAAAAACATTGTTCACTCAGCTAAATCTAAAGACTTCCACCAGCCTAAGGAGTCTTCGGCCTTTTATGCACGGGTTGTTTCCATTAGATATGCTGCTGCCTTGATGCACAGTATTTGCAGTCAAATTCTCAAATCACTCTGCACAAGGTCTGAAACTGACCAACAGTCACTGTGAAACTGTGAAACTGACCAAATAAGCAGCCTAATAGGTTGTTTGTGACTATTCCAGTGTTATATTGCTAGTCCTGCATTCACACAAAAAAATGCCTTTCATGGCTATCCTAAAGAGGACCTGTATAAGGGGAGGGTAGCAAATCAGTGCAGCTCTTTTCGATCCAGCTGAGGTCTGAAACTGACAATACTCACTGTGAAACTGACCAAATAAGCTATCTCATGGTATTCCAGCTTTGAGGAGAGGGGTTGGATGAGGGAGAAAGACAAGTGGGAGGGAGAAGGGAGAATGGGCGTGGGGAGAAAAACTCGAATTGACAAGTAAGCACAGGACCAGCTTTCGATTTGGGATCAAGGCAGACTTTAAACTTGGACTAAAACAGCATCCAGAAAACATGAGATAAATGCAAAGGGATAGCAAGGTTTGATGGAAATGAAACCTGTAACTAAAAAATGAATAAGTATAAAAAGAAACAAAATAAGGGGTAACTCACCCTTCCATGCATTGCTTGTAGACCTTCCTGGACATCTTTTTAACCTGTGTGTACATTAGGATGCTGGACTAGATGGACCATTGTCTGGATTCAGCATGGCTGCTCTGTTCATTCATGCCTACTCACTTTCCACAAACTCCCTGGCATATTTAGTAGTATTAAAATGGCTACCCAAAGGCTGCATTGTTTCATGATACTCAGCAACACTTAGGTATTCAGGACGGATTGGAGAGTATACAATAGTTTTTGATATTTCATTACAAAGCTAGGATTTATGACATGGAAATGCCCTGCAGTGCTCATCAGACTGCTTGATTTCCTCTCCCCTCCCCCTTTTCCTACTCGCAAATTTCTTCTTATAAAATTAAATCTACTGTATCTTGCGTTTGTATAATCAGCTCATTAAAATGCAGGGCTAATATGTAAATCTGAACTAAACTCATTACCATAATCATGCACCATAATTATTAAATAAACAAGCATTTGTAAATTTTGGAAATCTGCTGAATGTGTGATCCTGGGCCAGGAGTTGTTTTTAATTCCTGCTTCATAGTGATAAAACAAAGGCTATCACGGGACTGAATGAAAAACTTCCTCAAGGCTGAATGGCAAAAACAAACTGTACATGGAGCTGGAGCAGTAGGGTAGCGTACGGAGCTGAGCTTCAGTTCAAATCCTACCTCTGCCACAATCTAACCAGGAGACCTTAGACAAGCCACAATTTTTCAGTCTCAGCCCCTCCTCCCATCTAAGCATCCTGCATCAAATGCTGAACCTGGCTCTCATGCTGATCAATAAACCCATAAAAAGGGGCAAGGTTCAGATAGGAGGTATTCTTCTGCAGACCTGAGAGACCCCCCACATTTGTGGGAAGGAACCAAATATGAAGGGGGCAAATCTCCCCAAAACAGAGGAACATTGTCCGCACTTGTGCAGACCATGTAACCGAGAGAAGGAGACAATGGGCTTTTATGCATTATGGATTCCTCAAATCCAACTTCCTGTTTCTTGGGGAAGGATCTATGGCATTATACCCCATTGAAATCCCTCCCCTTCCCAAACCCCACTCAGACTCCACCCCCAAATCTCCAGGTATTTCCCAACCCAGAGCTGGCAACCCTAATCAGGAGACCTTAGATTATGGCTTCGGATGTAACAGTGGCTCAGTGTTGGATCATCTGCTTTGCATGCAGAAGGCCTTGGTTCAATCCTTAGCAGCTCTAGTTAAATGAATCAGGTAGTAAGTGAAGTGAAAGATTTCTACATGCATCTCTGGAGAGCTGCTGCCAGTCACAGTAGAAATTGCTGATGTGGACAGATCAACGTCAGCTTCATGTGATTAACTTCTCCCACACAAACCTCCCCAGCAACTGAGATTCAGCGGTGAGGCCCTTCTAAGGGCTCCATCATATTGGATCAGCTCCTATGATGACCAGGATCTTATCTGTAACTATTAATTATTTTTCCTCGGCAATCGCAAATGGCAGCTCATTCCTAAGGCAGGTTCGGTTCCAGGATATGGTCAAAGAGCACAGGAAGCAGCAACATTGCTGAAGTTAGGCATGTCTGGGTATAGTCAATGTGAAGAGGAACTTCCATTGGGAGCCCTTTGGGATCTGCTTTGAGCTGCATGGGTCATTTATGCATGGGTACTTTCACTCACGTTCGCCCTCCATCTGTCTCAGTTGTTCCTTGGAGTTATGCATGAGTTTTCCATCCATTAGAGATGACCTCTCTGCCAGCCCTCATGAATCCCAGGACTTCCTGTCCCTCTATTAACCCGATTCTTCCATCTACCCTGAAACCTGATTCTTCCATCCACCCTGAGCTCAGCCCAAGTGAAATCTCCATGCATAAGGCAAAGCGTGGGACACAGAAGCTTGGTTTCTCTCACAGCAAGCAGTACAGCCAATTACAAAGCATCGTGTTAAGGGGCGGAGATTCAAATGCTTCCTGCTTCCTCTGAGTTCTTTCTGAGCAGAAGAAAGGCTTTTAAAAATGAGGCTTGGGTTTCTCCCCCCACCCCCCACCCCGTTCCTTTCAAATAGCTCCATTTTTTTGTTTTTGGTCTTAAAATGCTTTTTTATGCAGCAATTGAGTTGGGGGTACGACTTCTAAGCACTACAGCCAATTACAAAGTGGCATTTCAAGAGGCTGGGAGCTTGGAGACTGCTGGTGCATAGCTTCACGAGAAGAAAGTATGGGTCCAGTGAGCAACCTCAGGTAAAACTCCCATGCATAAGCGACCATGATGTAAGTAGAGTGGGTTATAAATGCAATTGATAAAATATTTCTTCTTTGTTTTGCCATCGATTTTATTAGTACTTCTGTTGGGTTATTTCCTCATTAGCACTGTGTCTGCTAAGGTTTTACCTGCTGCTTTTTGTCTATTGTGTTGAAATGTGACGCTCTGTGGATATTTTAGTAATGATAGAAAACAGTGCACAAATATCTCTGAACTAAATAAAATAACTCATGTGATTGAAGTCGCTGGCAAAATTCCCACGAGATGCTGTAGAGTTACCATCTGGATGGACCCTCAAAGAAGAATCCAAAGGACTTATTTGCGGGGCCATCAATTTGCAGTAAGGCCGTCAATGTGTATGGTTTAAACTCTCTCTGAATTGATTAACTGCCTTTTAAGAGATTAATTGATTGAACAACGAATTACATTTAAATCTCAAAGAAGGTGCCTTTGAGGACAGTTTCTCTTCCGTCTGGAAAAAAAAAAGCTACAGTTGCAAATGATCTGCAAGTTTTGGATCTCAACCAAAAGGAAAAGTCATCTTAAGGTTCCTCCGCCCACCATCAGTTTTGACAAAAGTAGCGGGTGAATTTTGTCCTTCCAGCTAGCTGCATCCATTAAACGGAGGACAAACTTCAATCTGCAATTAAGGGTTCCGTTCATTAATCACACCAATTAATCAATTAAAGGCTGCAGCCCTATTTATTAGAGAACCCTAAGGTCCAGAAACTCCTCAGTGCTTATCAGTGTAGTATATTCAGTGGTGATATTCCATCTTATATTCTAAGGCTCTCAGAGGAAGGAATACCCCCATTCAGGCACTTCTCCAATGTCCTTTGATTCGACTCCATTCTTGAGTACTTTGAGTTGCTCTTTATGATTTATGATCTCCATCTTGTTTTTTCTATGCCTCTATGTACAGTTCAGCTCACCAGTTAAGAGTTGCTTCCAAAGCCCTCCTCTCTGTGCCTCTGTCAGCAAAGGTGAGGTGAGCTGTTACTGACTAGTGACAGGGCTTTTTCAGTGGTGGCACCTCACCATTGGTATACCCCCCTTGCAGCTCACCTGCTGCCTTTCTCACTGTCTTTTAGGCATCAGGCCAAAGCGCTGGACTTACCTCTGGTGTAAACAGCCCTCCCCTTTCAGAAGAAGCATCCTGGCAGTCCTCCTGTGAAGAAGAAGCCCACGATCTACAGAAGGGGTCCCCAACCTTTTTGAACCTGGGGGCACCTTTGGAATTTGGATACAATGTGATGGGCGCATCCACAAAATGGGTGCCACAGGAGGCAGAGTCAGCCACAAAATAGTGGCTGCAGCTTACCTTCAGTCACACCGTGAAGTTCCTTGTGCTGTGCTGGTAGCTGCTGCCAAAGTAACTTTTTTTAAAAATCTGCACAGTCAATTAAATCTCCAATGGCCAACCAGAAGCCTAGCTGGGCAAAAGCCCCATCTGGCCTCACGCACTTCCTAAAAACATTTGGTGGGCACCAGGAAAAGTGCTGGTGGGTGCCATGACACCCATGGGCCCCACATTGGGGACTCCTGATCTACAGAGTTTCTAGAGAGCCAGCGTGGTGTAGTGGTTAAGAGCGGTGTTTTGAAGTGTTGAAGTCTGACCTGGAGAACCGGGTTTGATTCCCCCATTCCTTCACATGAGTGGCGGAGGCTAATCTGGTGAACTGGATTTGTTTCCCCACTCCTCCACATGAAGCCAGATGGGTGACCTTGGGCTAGTCACAGCTCTCTTAGAGCTCTCTCAGCCCCACCTACCTCACAGGGTGTCTGTTGTGGGGAGGGGAAGGGAAGGTGATTGTAAGCCGGTTTGAGTCTCCCTTAAGTGGTAGAGAAAGTCAGCATATAAAAACCAACTCTTCTTCTTCTTCTTCCCTTGTTTTGAACTCAGCTAAACTTCAAATTATATCTGTAAGCTGTCCAGAAATGGTGGCCTTATTGCTTAGAGGTAATAGATTAAGTCACAAGCATCAAGATACCTTACAATGTCCTTTGTTTTCTTTGGAGAGTGAAATAAAAGAGGTGTCAAACGTTTATTGTGCCAGGACAGAAGGCTGTTTCGTCATAACAGCATTAAAAAAAATCCTCCATACATTTGCCTCTATTATGTTGGATGCTTCAGGTCAGCTTACAATAGGAAAGGGTACCGTCAAGAAGATCCTAAAATTACATTCAAGCCATGATGTATATTACCATTTTGATAAGCCAGAGCTTTTCAAGCTACCTTACTCTTTGGGGTTAAGGTCCAAATTCCCAGAGCATGCAACAGGAATTTAAGATGAAATTATGCTTCCACTATGCATTTATGTGACGAAGAGATGGTTTTCATCTCAGATGAGCAAAGACATATCAGAAATGTATAGAACTGACAGGAGAATCGTTCGGTCAGCACTCAGGAAAGGGCTCCTGTTCTTCCCGTTCGTGTGTGGGTCCCACAAGGCTTGGGTTTTCGCCTCTTAGAACAAAAATACCAGCATAAACACCAACAAGAACTGTCTTGTAAAAAGAAGAAGGCGAAGGGCAAAAAGGAAATTGGCTAACAAGAAACTTAGGTGCAAGAAATCAGGTATGCCTGGATGCTCACCAAAAGGAGTTCACTTGGAGAGAGTAGAAAACTTGAGAACTGAAATCCCTGCTGACACTATTAAATCCTAAACTCACAGTTTCACAGCTGGGGAAAGTTCTAGTGCAGGGAAGTTAGCAAAAAGTGATGAGGGGCACGGTGTTGACCCAAGCACCCAGTGACCCGGCAAGTAACCACCGTGACAATAACATGGTATAATACCACGCTTTGTATTTGTGGCACTTTTTCAAATCATTCCCAAGCCATTTTCATGCAGATCCATCACCAACCGATCCAGCTGCCTTGTAAGACAGCAACAGATATACTCAGAAGAAGAAACAGGAGACATAAGGATGTGGTCCTCCTATAAGCCATCATCAATGATTTGGCACTAGTTCACCAGAATCAATGATTTAAAAAAAAAAACTTCCCCTGGGTACAGTTGCCATCTGTTCTTCAGGCAGAAAAGCTTCATTGGATGGGACCAGAGAGCAAACCAATTCAGACACTGCAACTAATAAACCATTGAAGTGAGCTGTGGCTCACGAAAGCTCTCTGTCTGCTTAGGCTTTCCAGAGGTCTTCAAAAAAGACCCTAGGCTCATTTGCCACATCTTACCTCAGAAGGTGTGGGCACCAGTGCAGACCCCCTCAAATAGGCTTGCCAACCTCCAGGTACTAGCTGGAGATCTGCTATTACAACTGATCTATAGTCAATAGAGATCAGTTCCCCTGGAGAAAATGGCCTCTTTGGCAATTGGACTCTATGGCATTGAAGTCCCTCCCCTTCCCAAACCCCACCCTTTTCAGGCTCTGCCCCAAAAACCTCCTGCCAGTAGCAAAGAGGGACCTGGCAACCCTACCCTCAAATGATGCACTAGCAAATCAGATGAGACACACAACTGATATTCTATCTCGTCAGCTCTAGGAAACCAGATAACCGATAACTGCTGGGTTCCTTCGGTTTCTTATGAGATGTATCAACTGTTTGCTCATTACACATGCTAATTGGACTGCTTCTCACAGCCGTATGATAATTAAATTCAGCATCAACATATTTTAACTCACCAACGTGCTTAAATGAGATAGCAACCGTCACGTATTAGTTCCTACAAGAGAATTAAAAAGACAGAACTCATTCGCTTGTTTCGGGTTTTTTAAAAGGCGAAATGTACAAAAGTGAAAGGCCACTGCTGTAAAGTCCCGTGTGGACGTTACAAACGTGCATGGACTGCTGGTGATGGAGAAGAAGCTGGGGAGGAGAGCTATGGCATACTCTTGATTCTAGTCACGTGTAGGGATTATATCATATGAACATATGAAGTTTATTCCAGGGTCTGTGTGTTCCCTAAGGTACATGTGGCTTTCCTCGATTAATGATTAATGCCCCCTCCCCCTTGTTCCATTTTGGTGGTGGCAGAAAGTGTCCTCAAGTGCAGGTGACTTATGGCAACTCTGTAGGGTTTTCAATGCAAGAGATAAACAGAGGTGGTTTCCCATTGCCTGCCTCTGTGTAGCAATCCTAGACTTCCTTTGTGGTCTCCCGTTCAAAAACTAAACTAGGGCCGACCCTAGGGTTGCCATCCTCCAGTTGGTGGCTGGAGACCTCTTGCTATTACAACTGATCTCCAGGCGACAGAAATCAATTCACCTGGAGAAAATGGCTGCTTTGGAAGGCATTGAAGCCCCTCCTCTCCCCAAACCCTGCCCTCCTCAGGCTCCACCCCAGCATCTCCAGGTTTTTCCCAACCTGAAGATGGCAATTCTAGCCAACCCTGCTTATTTTCCAAAATCTGACAAGATCAGGCTAGCCTGGGCCATCCAGGCCAAGTCAAGGACAAACAGTGGTTTGCCCTTGCCTGTCTCTGCATAGCAACCCTAGACTTCCTTGGCGGTCACCCATCCAAGTACTAAGCAGGGCCAACCCTGCTTAGCTTTTGAGATCTGATGAGATTGGGCTGGCCTGGGTTATCCAGGTCAGGGTTGAAACAAACAGAAGTGTTTTGCCATTGCCTGCCTCTGTGTACTTTCCCCCGATTTCCTCGGTGGTCTCTCATCCAAATACTCGGACCAGCCCTGCTTAGCTTTTAAGATCTGACAAGATCGGGCTAGCCTGGGCCATCAATGTCATGGTTGCTCCATTTGAGGTCAGGAAAATAATGTGGGAGGAAAGCTGAAGGGCCTTCTCCAGGCACACCCTGGTCCCAAATCTAATGAGGCACTTGTGTAAGTATGGAAATCTAGGAGAACCTACAACTCACATCTGACTGTTACACACTGGCAATCCCAGACCCATCCGATGTACTCTGTAATGTGTGAATTACATGAATTACATAGTTAGTGTATTTGAGTATCGTCTTCTCTGGCAAGAGTGTGATGTGTTCACCAGAAACTAAGACAGAAAGGCCTCGCTTTTCCCACACACACTAATGAATAGTGCATGCTATAGCACATGCTTACATCATCTAAAAACAAGAAACTTATAGGGCACTTGCTTCAGAAGTAATGTTTGAGTCATCTGCAAATTTATACAGATATACTGAAAATTTACTGATTGACAGGCAGAACCATCCTATGGTCCCACACTAGCAGAGTGCTTCAAGATATCCCTCTATAAGGGAAGTGTTTGGGATCTCGCTGGCATAACTGCAGCATAAAATTCAGCGGTAAGACGCATAAGATAAAGCAGCTGCCATTTCTTTAATCGTCTAATTGTTACACAGCAGTAGGAAGGAACCGATGATTCTCTCGAATAGGATACATTAATACATCTGAAGATCCAATCCCCCAAACCAGATGTTCAGCTGCAAAGCACAGCTATAAAGGGGCATAAAGTATTTGCGACTGAACAAGGCTGACCAGGCGTAGCAGAGGGCTAGAAAGAGACAGGAAAATCCACCCTTCGCCGAAATAACAGGACCTTGATTGTGCACCATTTGAAGACATTTTTTATTCTTTGAACCAACTGTTTAAATGGTGAAATGAGCCTTATGTTTTCCCATCTGGAACGACTGCTCTTTACCATTGGCTTGTTTTAATTTGCTACAGTGCAATATCATCAGAAAACATAACATTTACATGGAATTGGTTCATCTAAGTGTGTGGGGATGGGTGGGGGGGTTGAACAAGTGATGGGTGCCTTTCGTCCATTATTCCTGCCACCTCCCCTGGGTTAATAAACTCATATTCATTTAATCTATTAGCAATGTTATATTAAAAAAAACCTGTGATGCTATGGGTTACAAGAAATCCCCATGGGTCCCAGAGGCAGATCTACTGTGAAACTAATGAAGCTTAAGCTTCAGGGGCCCCAATCCTGGAGGGGCCCCCGAAGCAACTTTTTTTAAATGAGTGGATTTCTCTACGATATCGATGGAGTTTTATAGTGATAGAATCATAATCCAATGGGTTGAAGTACTTAATATTGACTTTAGAATATGCTCTAATAGACTAATACCCATTTCACATGGCCTCAAAATGTCCCTGTAATTGGTCAAATTTCAAAATTTTCACGGGGGCTTGCAGCGCCCGACCCCACAGCTGTATGGGCTCGCTGAGCTCGCCAGAATCTATTCATAGCCTCCATTTTGGCAGCTGGATCCTCAAATCCTTTGTTGGTGCACGGCTTAATAATTCTATAGCTCAGCCATTAGGCTCGAGCCAATCAGAACCATAAAAAGACGTCTGAATTCTCAATTCAGGCTGCATTTGTCTCGCTTGTACATTTTATCACCGAAAGATCAGATTTTCACTTCCTTTTCCTAACGTGCCCCCTCTGATGACCCCTCCCTATTATTATTATTTATTAGTTAGATTTGTAGCCCACCCTCATTCTCGGTCAAAGCCGGGCTCAGGGTGGGTATCATGATCCTAGGCCTCAAGTGCAGCCTACAGGCCCTGGGGAGGCCTATATTAAAGTAGTTACCAGGCCTACATCTCCCAGGTACCCTCTGGGCCTTGTGATTGGTGGAAGAGGATTTGGAGGGAAGGCTAGGGCCAATCAGAGGTAAGGGAGTGGTACCTGGGGAGAAGGAATAAAATGCCTTGCCTGAAAAGGGAGGGGGTTCACTCCTAAGGAACAGGGCTGGGGAGAGGCTGCTGCAGACGAAGGGATCCCTCATCCAGGAAGGGGTGAGTTAGCCTGAGGCCTAGTGCCAGGAGATGGCTAGGGACAGTAAAGATAGATGTGTTGGGGTTTTATTTGTTTGATTGCCTGCCTTTACTGGTTTTGTCGTCCTATTGTGGCTTATCATTATTATTAGACCTTTTAAATAAACTGTTTGTTACTTTACCTGGGTGCTCTGGGCCTTCTTGAGTTAGGCTCACACCGGAGTGGTGGCAGCTACTGAAGATCCCCATTCCTCTCTCTTAACTGACAGCAGGTAACAACAATCATAATAAAATCATATATATCTTAATTCATAAGTAACCAATAAAATTCATAAAACAATTCAATACAGTTAACAAGATGGTACTCATATAATTACAGGACCATTGGAGGCCCGCAAGCAGCCAAATCCTCATGTCAGAAGCCCCGAGGGAGAGGAGGGGGAGGCCAGTAACAATGACAACTTGTGGTTGCCCTCAATTGTAGGCCTGGTGGAAAAGCTCTGTTTTACGGGCCCTGCAGAACTTCTGAAGGTCCCATAGGGCCCTGATGTTACTTGGAAGAACTCTCCATCAGGCTGGGGCCAGGGCCTTGTTGGATGTTGCCCTATTGTTGCTGGTTGCAAAGGGGGCCCCATAACAGTTCAAGCTTTAGGGCCCCAAAAATGTAGGTCCGCCACTGATGGGTCCTGATCCAAAGAAATAAGCCCCACTTCTTGTGTTGTCACTGATATCAGCAAACAGTTTCTCCTTGCTGCTGGCACCAGAGTAACTTAGATGTCTTGTCGATGCTCAGCAGAAGATAGGAGGTAGCATTTAGTCCAGGGTCCCCAAACCTTTTCAACCTGTGGGCACCTTTGGAATTCTGATACAGGTCTTTTATGCATGGCTGTTTCTCTCACTGTCATCCCTCCAATGACTTTGGTCTTTGTGTTGATTATGCCTGCCGTTTCTGACCGTCAGAGGTCGCCTTGCTCTCCCCCTGCCTTTCCCCGCATTTTGCCCACGTTTTGAGGGACCTGTTTTATCTCAAATTTCAAAATGTGGGGGAATGCAGGGGGAGAGCGAGGCGACCTCTGACAGCTGAGAACAGTTTTCATAATCCAAACATATATAATCCGTATAATTACATAGTCCCTCATCAGAGGGGTGACAGCAAGTGAAACAGCCATACATAAAAGACCACAGTGTTGAGGGTGCAGCCACAAAATGGCTGCCGCAGTTTACCTTCAATCACACAGTGAAGATCCTTGTGCTGTGGTGGAGGCTGCTGCTAGAGCATTTTAAAAAAAAAATCTGCACAACCAATTCAACCTCCAATGGCCAATAAGGATCGGAAACCTTCAATCTCCAAGGGCCAATCAAAATCCCTACTGGGCCCCACCCACTTTCTAAAAACACTTGGTGAACACTATGAAATATATTATTACCAGGCAGCATGGTGCCCATGGGCACCACGTTGGAGACACCTAACTTAAGCAGTTTGTGTTGGTATTTTGTACCATCTTGTACCAGCTTATTTTCACTCCTGAGTTGGCATCTAATAATGTACAGCTCCTTATTTATAGGGTTGCCAGATCTGGGTTGGGAAATACCTGGAGATTTTGGTGGTGGAGCCTGAGGAGGGGGGGTTTGGAGAGGGGCGGGACTTCAATGCCATAGAGTCCAATTGCCAAGGTGGCCATTTTCTCCAGGGGAACTGATCTCTATCAGCTGGCGATCAGTAGTAATAGCAGGAGATCTCCAGCCACTTCCTGGAGGTTGGCAACCCTACTCATTAATAGGTCCATAATGCCATTGTGATTAAGCAGATTAACAGAACTGGCTCATTCCGAATGGGCTAATCAACTTGCTACTACATACATCTACCGTTTGTGTCTCATTTGCTGGTCTGAAGTTGTTTGAGTCTGGCTGGATTGATGCCGGAGGATCCGAGACGAGGCATCTGACCCTGGAAGATTGTATTTCTGATAAAGGCTATAATAATTTCAAACGCTACCGCAAATAATAAAGCACAACATAATAGCGACAGCCGCCCTGCTCTCGCCGTTTTGAGAAAGTGAAAGATCACCCCGCAATATCCAGCAGGCTATCTGCAGTCTGTAATCACTTCCACATTAGTCGAGAAGCTACAAGATTGATGAGGTACTTTAAGGTCAATTGGTTCCCTTCCCTCTTTCTCTCTCTCTTTCTCTCTCTCTCCCTCTTTAATTGCAGCTGCTTTAATCAACCTGGTTGGTTTTAAATAAGAGGTTGTAAAAGAGGTGTGAATTGCCGGATACCTCTGACAATTCACTTGCCTTTGAAGTCCAACGCAGGGAAAAATGGAGCTCGTAGATGGATATTGACAAGCTGCCATCAGCAGGGTCCCTTAGAGTTCTCTCAAGGTCCTTTGCTAGCATTTTAAATAGGACTTGGAAACAACAAGCAAATGTGAATAAACAAAGGTGCCCTCAAGAGATGGAAGGTTGGATCCTGCAGTTCCATTCTGCTTAGGAGAGTCAAGACCAAGCTTTTTCCAGGGAGCACCCTCCTGTATGAATCCTGGATGGTTGAAACAGAGTTGACTGAAACTGAATCCACTGAAGATGGAGGTCCTGTGGCTGGACTGGGGGAGACGGTGCAGCAGCTCCCATCTCTTGATGGGGTCCAATTACATCTGCGCTTTCCATTAAGAGTCTGGGTGTGATCCTGGATGCCTTCTTATCAATGGAGGCACAGGTCACAGCTGTAGTCAGTGGTGGCTTTTTCCCATCTCCACCAGGCTAGGCAGGTCTCCCCCTGTCTCTTACCTGTCTCACCCTGACTTAGCCCCAGTGATCCATGCAACAGCCACCTCCAGGCTAGACTACTGTAACTTGCTCTATGTGGGGCTGCCCTTGAGACTGCTCCAGAAGCTCCAGCTGGTCCAGAATGCAGCAGCAAGGATCTTTACGAGGACCTCGCTAACAGCACATATTCAACCAGTGCTCCAACAGCTGCACTGGCTCCAGGTGGAGTACCAGATCAGGTTCAAGGTGTAAAGGTATTAACCACTGCAAAGGTATTAACCTTTAAAGCCCTAAATGATCTGGGACCATCGTATCTGCAGGGACTGCCTCTCCTGGTACACTCCTGAAAGAGCGCTACACTCAGCAGATAACAACTTGCTGGTAGTCCCCAGCCTGAGAAGTATACGACTGTCCTCAACTAAAGCCATGGCTTTTTGGACTCTGGCCCCAGCCTGGTGGAACTCTCTGTCTAACGAGACCCGACCCCTGCGGGATTTGGTGCCGTTCAGCAGGGCCTGTAAGACTGAGATGTTCCGCCTGGCCTATGGTTGAGGGCAACAACGGTTTCCATTGTAGATGGCCTCCCTTCCCCCTCCCCATCGGGTTAAACTAGATCTTCTGAATAAAATGGGGGACCTAACCGTCTTTCCTCTGGACTGGCCACTGACCACTGTGCCCAGGAAACAGGCATTGTCAGATTTTAGAGCTGATTTTAGTATGTTTTAATGTGTTAAATTGTTTGCTATTTATTTATAATGTATAATGTGTTTTTATGGTGCAACCTGCTCCGAGCCCGGCTTTGACCAGTATAGAGAGGGATATAAATCTTTTTAAAAAATAAAATAAATATGGTGCCCATTCTCTTGAGTTTCTCTTACAACGACAGCTTCCCCAAACCACATGACACAGCCAGCTTGCTGGGGAGGGCAAGTTATAAGTCTAAAAAAAAAAAAGCAGGCATTCAGACCCAAGGACAATCTGGTCCAGGACTCTATTCACACAGAGGACATTCAGCTACTTCTAGGAGGCCCACAAACAGGAAGACTTGCAACAGCATCATAGCAACCAGAAGCATCTATGGCTTTGTAGCAGAGCATATGCTTTGTATGCCCAGGTTCAAGTTCTGACTAGCAGAAGAACCACTTCCACCGCGGAAGGCTCCTCTGGCCAGAGGAAGGCTTCCAAGTTTGTGGAGCAGAAGCAGGCCACTGAGTTCCGGAAAAAAGGGCAGCAAGAGAGGAAAGATGGAGAGAGAAGAAATAGCCAGAGTTATGGACAAAAGCAGATTGTCAAGAAAGAAAAATCAAGAAGGCGAATAAAGCTGAGAATGGGCCAAGGAATGAAGAGATTTTAGAACAAAAAAAGAATGGAATCAATCTGAGAAGTCTGGGTGATGCGCCAGTCCCATGCTTTGCCTTCTGGCTTACGTGGCATTCCTCCAACACCATGCAATGGCACCCAAATGCATTCAGGGTCAATCTTCGCAACTGATCAACTGGGAATCAACTATGCATGTGGAACATACGCACATTGGCTTGAGCCAAATTTGCTTGAGCCAAACATGACACTACTGTGTGGACATCCCCTAGCGTCAAGGAGGGGCAGGCAAGCAGAGCGAACTCCTTATGCACACTCCTCCCTCACCCTCCCACTGAGTATATTGCTGGTGTGGCATTCCAACTGTCCCTGTGAAACAAGGGCGGGTAAAGGAAAGGTTGAGAAGTGTAGCAACAGCAATACAAGGCACGGGGCGGGGTGGGTGGGCAGCAGAATTGAGGACAATAAGTCCAAGCAGAAATACTTAGGGTTGTTCAGCCTAGAAAAAAAGGTTAGTAAAGGGAGACATGATAGAGGTCTATAAAATTTGGCATGGTGTGGAGAGAGTAGGAGTGATGGCGAAGGAGTGATGTCGTCATGACAATGACAATGGGGTAGCTGCTCTGGGTGACCTTGGGCTAGTCACCGCTCTCCAAACTCTCTCAGCCCCACCTAACTCACTAGGTGTCTGTTGCAGGGAGAGGAAGGGAAGGCAATTGTAAGCCAGTTTGAGACTCCTAAAAGGTAGAGAAAAGTGGGGTATAAAAACCAACTCTTCTTCTTCTACAGTCAGGGGATCCATGCTGAGAAGCCTGCTTCTCTGCCTCATCTCCCTTGTTATATCAATATAGCAATAAAAGGTCATTCTTGTACTGAAATTAAACATGGTGCAAAAACATTAAACTAGCTGATGCTTGAATTATATCTCACAGTGATGCCACAAGGTATTGGCTGGGGCCTCCGCAAGTCTCTCTGTTGCTGATGGTTTGGGATCTTTCCTACCTGTTTCAAGACCGCCTGGGTGTGCTGCTTCGTGAAGGGCTTTTATGTGACCTCCGAGGCAGGAGGACACACTGCGTGAAGAAAGCTGTTAGTAAATCAATCCTAAAGCGATTTATTTCCAAGTGGCAGGTACCAAGCAGGCAGTGTATATTTATCATTTGGACAAGAGCTTAATAAAGATAAATGCAAAGTACCAACCTCGGGAAGCGCAAGCTTGGAAAACAGTCAGGTGCCAAAACATACTTCTTAGATAATTAGCCAGTATTCACATATAATTTCAAGGGGTGTAGCTCAGTACTGTAATTTGGAAGGGGAAATTCTGCAGCTAATTGTTCGAAGTGAAGTGTTTTATGAGCAAAGAATTGGCAGGAATTTTGTGCTGCCAGGAATGACTATTTAAGCTTCACCGAGTACCGCAGTCAGGACTGGGTTTAGGGGTGGGAGACCAAGGCAACAGCTGTTCCCCCTCCCTTTCTGTAATTTTCTGTAAAACTGAACTTAAAGGGCCTTATTTCTCCTGTTGCATCGGTCTCATGTAAGCCCATACTGGAATAAATCTTTTTAGTCTTTAAGGTGCCCCCTGACATCTGTTTTGTTTAACTGCCTTTGGTGCGGGGCACCCAGCCCAGAGTAATGCCAGTCATGGGCTATATTCTCACTAGGGTTGCCAGACCCCCGCTGGGGCTGGGGATCCCTCACTTTGGGGGGCCTTTCCTGCATTGTCCATAGGGTCGCCAACCTTCAGGCACTAGCTGGAGTTCTCCTGCTATTACAACTGATCTCCAGCCGATAACAATCAGTTCACCTGGAGAAAATGGCCAGTTTGGCAATTGGACTGTATGGCATTGACATCCCTCCCCTCCCCAAACCCCACCCTCCCCAGGCTCTTCCCCAAAAAACCTCCTGCCAATGGCAAAGAAGGACCTGGCGGGGATCTTACCATAGACCTAGTTGTCCAGCTGGCTGGTGGAGGTCTTGCCATACTTAAAATGAGGCCTAGGCCTCGACGTCACCGGCATAATGATGCCAATTCTGGGACATCTCCAGGCCCCACCTGGAGGATGGTAACCCTAGTTAAAAATGAAAGCTGAAGATTAAGAACATAAGAAAGGCCATGCTGGATCAGACCAAGGCCCATCAAGTCCAGCAGTCAGTTCACACAGTGGCCAACCAGGAGCCTCTAGGAAGCCCACAAGCAAGACGACTGCAGCAGCACCATCCTGCCTGTGTTCCACAGCACCTAATATAATAGGCATGCTTCTCTGATCCTGGAGAGAATAGGTATGCATCATGACCTATGCATCATGAAGTATGCATCATGAAGTTTCAGAGAGGTGCCTGGAATATTTGGGGGGGGGGTGACCCTCACAACCTCCCTATATGGCCAGTGGCAACTTCCTTGGATTCTTTGGATTGCAGCCTATGGCAAGTCTTCAAAAACAAGAAGCAGAGGCTACCAACTACCAAGCTTTCACCTAAAAAGCTAAGAAACGACTACTGAGCATGATCCGTTTTGACGTCCAGTGAAGCAGCCCTTCCACAGATGCTTAGTCAAGGGATGCCTTGATACCTAACAAAACATTCCTTGTCGCTAAACCTTTTAGCACTTTCCCTGGATATGACAAGTGATAATGGGGCTCTTCATTCAAAGATCAGAAGAGACCATCAAAAGGAAGGGCAACATCAAAGATCCTCAAAGATGTTAATAGTCCAACAAAGAAAAATCAGCCAAATTTCCCAGTGCTTGAAGAGATATGATTACAGCGTTTCTTTCAACAATGTCATATTTGTGTTAAAAGAAATTACTGTTCCTTTTCCCCCCTTCTAAAACCATATTTTCTCTTGTAATTTTCCACTCCGCACAGTGACACATTAGGATGATTTTTAAAAGATGGGCAGAGATGGCACAGAAAAAATCCTTCTGAAGTAACCTGCATAAACTGTATGGGCCTAGATACAGTTAAGTGGAGCTAGTATCCAAAAGTGGAGGCCACAAGAAGAAGAGGAAAGCCTCAATCGGGCATTAAGTAGGATTCATCTGAAGACTGAGGTGCTGTTTGGTTTTGTTCTCACAAAAGTGAACTGTATTAAGTACAATATCTTTAATCAAATCTTCATCTTGGCAACTGCAAAATGTGGACAAATAAATGTAAGCAAATAGAACATTGCATAATTTATACCATGGGCTTATAACAAAAATGCGTAATGAATTGCTACTGAGATTATTTTAAGAACTGAAATTGTACATAAGGCAGTATTCGCTAGTGCAATCAAGTGTCATCTTATGTAACATCTGCAATGCAACAAAACACAAAGGGCCACAGAGAAATAGAAACCGTATAAAAGACAGTCTCAAGCAAATCATGTTTCAAGCAAATGTCTGCTGTTCCTTGTTTGAACAATTCTGATTGTAATTAATGGCTTGGGTTAAGTTTATAACTGATAATCATCTCTCATTAGCAATTACGGGGGGAAAGGAACTTACGCACGTAATCAATTCCTTTTTAGAAGTATTCCGTAAGTATGATAACCTAAAGTTATCTATGTATATATTTAGAAATTCAGGGAGGATTCTCGTATAAACTCTCCATCGGTTTTAAAATTAGAAATGGTGAGAAGCCTACAGTTTAGCACTAGGCTAGTCATTCTCAAACATAGGGGTGCCCAAGGAGCACTGTAGATTCATGAAGGGGAAATACTAGGGTTGCCAGGTCCCTCTTTGCCACCGATGGGAGGTTTTTGGGGGGCAGAGCCTGAGGAAGGCGGGGTTTGGAGAGGGGAGGGACTAATGCCATAGAGTCCAATTACCAAAGCGGCCATTTTCTCCAGGGGAACTGATCTCTATTGGCTGGAGATCAGTTGTAATAGTGGAAGATCTCCAGCTAGTACCTGGAGGTTGGCAACCCTAGGGAATACACTAACTCCCAGGAATCTTGGGACTGGGAACTTCCTCTTAGTACAGATATGGGAACTTCATGCACACCTGCACACATAGAAATGCACCTGCTATTGGAAGAGGAAAATAAGGGGTGAGAACAGCTTTTTAAATGCTATTTTTATGTTGATAAATTGGCATCATGTGTTTGTATAATGCAAACAAATTATGTACATATACATTGCTCTGAAATCTGAACAATGTATACGCGCTACAAGCAAATCTATAAAACCAACAGTAAATAGCAGACAACTGAAACTATTCGAAATTTAAATGAATATTAAAAAGTGAAATAGGAAACATACACCAATCCCTCAGTTAATCATGGTGCTTTACATTGGTTTATTTGCATTTACTATCTTCTCTAAAAATATGGTTATTAGATTTCCTGCTGGGAAATATCAATAAATTCACTGCATGTGACTTGTGCACCCCCCACCCCACAGCAATATAAAGCACTGGACCTATTACACATTACAAGTATCCACAAGAGTGTAAACCAAAACACAAATGTATATTCGCAAGAGGAGCACACAGAAAATGCTCAGGTTTGTTTCCTTGACATTAGCCACAGTATTTTGAATGGTTTATTTTGTGCCACAATACAGAGAAAGCGCAACTGAACATGTCTTATTGTTTCTCAGAGTTGGAGCAGAAGATTATTTCTATCACACTTCTATCTAATTCTATTTTATCTCCTTTTCCATTGTGTGTTTTCCACTTTTTGTTGAATTGTTATATTCCTTCACTCTCTTTCTTTTGTGAGTTGGGATACCATTATGGTCTCATGTTGGGTGTGTCTCTTCAGGGGCTCATACCAAGTGTCACATTATTAGTTATGGACGACCATGCCTTTGCTTGGTTAATGGCTCACGATCCTTGCTTGGGCACTTATTTTTCAAAACTAGTCCCCTGATGGTTCTGTGAAGCACTGGGAGTCTGAAGCAAATGAACCTACCCATGGAGAGAGAAGGTATTTGACTGTATGTTTAAAGAAAAATTAAAACAAAGGTATGCTGATTAAAACAGAATTGAGTTAAGTTGTATTGATCAATCTAAAACATTTGATAAGCTGATTTCTAAAAAAGAAAAAGAAGAATGGCATGCAAGCATTCATTTTGGATGAAGAAGAGATGCAGACTTTGCAATATCTATCAGCACCTTGACTAAAGGAGAGGAAAGATCCTTTTAAGTCTTGCTGATTTTCAAAGGAGAGATTAACATTCCTCCTTTTAGTTTACACTTGCAAGGGAAAAAAGATTAATGGCAGGTCATTTTCCATTTTGGGAAAGTAGATTTTTTTAAAATACAATGCATTCTAATGTATTAGAAAAAGAATGTTGGTTTTCTCCACTTTAAGGAGTCTCAAAGTGGCTTATAATCGCAATCCCTTCCTCTCTCCACAACGGGCACCTTGTGAGGTATGTGGGGCTGAGAGAGTTCAGAGAGAACTGTGACCGGCCTAAGGTCACCCACCAGCTTCATGTGGAGGCGTGGGGAATCAAACCTGGTTCTCCACATTAGAGTCTGCTGCTCTTAACCACTACACCACACTGGTTACAATGTCTGGTTAAAATCACCATAACAACAATGGAATATAGCATAGAAGATTGTCCAAATTAGGGTTTGTTTGTTTGTTTGTTTGTTTTTTTGTTGCAAAGAAACTCAGGGAGAGAAGAAGCAGGTGTCCTCAAATGTAAAAGAACTCCCAAAGAACTCCCAAAGAATCACTACTCTACAGATTCATATATCTCTACTCTGGAAAGCAAGGGAAAATGGCTCTATAACAATCTCCCCTATTACTTCTTTGCAGAATCAGAAAGCACACCCATATTTTAGCACGGGTGGGGAACCTTTTTCCTGCCAAGGGCCATTTGCACATTTATAACATCATTCAGGGGCCATACCAGGTGTAGATCTCTCGGTGTGGGGGGGAGAGGCTAGGGTTGCCAGGTCTCCAGCCACCACCTGGAGGTTGGCAACCCCAGGGGAAGCCACACAGAGAAGGCCTGCAGGGCGCCCCCCTCCCAGGTGGGAGGGCAGCCAGCGGTGGGCCCGAGCAAATGAGGCGCCAGGGGGGCGCAGCCTACAGTCAATTGGCAAGGGAGGAAGGAAAACAGAGAAAGAGGAAAAGGGAGGGAGGGAGAAAGCGAGAGAAAGGGAGAAAGAAATGGAGAGAGGGGGGGAAAGAAAGAAAAGGATGGAGGGAGACAAAGAAAGAGACAGAAAAAGAGGGAGAAAGAGAGGGAGAGAAAGGAGAGTGACCGAAAAAGAGGAAGAAAAGAGAGAAAAGCCTTTCCACACACACACACACACATGCCAGCCCCGCACAACTGGGCCCCAGCCTCCCTGCCTCCCCCGCACACACACACACACCCGGCAGCGCACGGAGCCCCACGCGACTGGGCCCCAGTCTCCATGCCCTCCCTCCCAGAGTCCACAAAAGGCCCCTTCCCGAAGCCCGATCGGCTCCCACATGCATGCTCTGCCGCCGGGAGCCCCCGCCACTCCACCTCGGATGGAGGCTAGAAGCGTGCAGCATGGGAGTAGGAACGAGCTGGTGGGGCTTTAATCTATAATTTTTCTCCTGTGTGTGTGTGGGGGGGGGGGGAAGCAGAGTTTGTGTGTGTGGGGAGGGAGCAGTTTCTGTGGGGGGGGGAAGCCAAAGGGGGCTTTTGCCGGTTCTGCCTGGGGTGTGTGTTCCCCCTCGAGTCTCTCTCTCCCTGGTTTGGGGGGGGGGTTCAGTTGTGTGTCTTCAGGCTTTCCCTCATTCATAAGAGCGGTTAGGTCTATTTGGATGCTTGCTCAAAACTTCTCAGCTGTTTGTCGGGGCTGGGAGCCCCCACCCCCCGACCCAATCTTTATAAAACTTGGGGGGTCTTTCAAGAAACGGCCTTTGAAGCTCCGCTGAAAGTTTGGGACCTCTACCCCCAAAAATGCCCCCCTCAGAGCCGCGGAAAGGCGCGGTTGTGTTTTTAATGGCTTTATTCGGCCGAATTTTTTTCCCGAACTTTGAATTCCCGCCGAATTGGACGGACCCGAAGCGGGGGAGTTCGGACTTCGGCATATCCCGAATCTAAACGGGCCAAATTCAGCCGAATCCGAACTATACCGAATTTTTTTTAATTCAACAGCCCTAACTGCCACTCCACCTCTGAATGGTGGCGGTGAGCGGAAGCTGGCGGGGAGTCGACCCGGAGGCTGCAACACATGGGGAAGCACTTGCAAATGCTGTGAGGCTTCCTTTAAAATCAGGACAAAGCAGGTATTGGAAAACCTGAGGAAGTCCCGGAAGTGGGCAGGTTGAACACGCAGGCAAGAGATGACCATGCGTGTGGAGTTGAGAGAATCGCTATATACGAAAGAGAAACCAACGACAAAACAGCCATGCGTTAACAACATATATTCTCTTCAATGAAAAATAAAGAATAAGATTTCTGTTTTTGAAAAGGAAAAAAACTGTAGTTGCATTCTGATAGATCTAGTTCTTTTGCTGAGGAATAGTCAAGCGCATAACATAAAGACTAGTAGGAAATTCCAAGGTATGAAGAGGGAAGCCAAATGTCCATCTCTAGAATAATGAGATGCAAATATAAATCGGAGTCATGCTAGCCGCAGGACTCCTGCTTATTTTTGCTAACGAGAATACCCTTCTGGTAATCATTTGGTTTATCTGCCTATCTCACTACTGGGACATCTGAATCTCTCCCAGCCATGTTGGAGACACAGACTGCGCTCTATTTTAAAGGGCGAGCAGCTATCTTATCAGTTAGCTGGTGCCTTCAGAAAGGGTTAAATTGGTATCTGTCCTCACTGATCATTCTTAGAGCAGACCCTGTTATCATGTCACTCTGTTGGCTGATCTTTCCAGGCAGGCTATTTCTGGGATGACATTTTAATGCTCAAAAATGCCAGTGAGCTAGCTCAGCGATGCAATTTCTCCAATATGATGTTTCAGCATGTGCAACCCATGGAAGAGGCATTTTCTAATTAATTAACCCGCACGTCTCTTTCTGTCCCCAGCTACATCTGTATACATCAGTGCTGACATCAAATTGTCTGTGAACTTCATCAGAAGTCTTTCCTTTCCTGGAATTTCCCTAGGGCTATTTCAACACACACACACACACACACACACACACACACACACACACGTGCTCTATAGAAAAGCAGCAACTGCATGTGAAGGAGGTACTGACCACCTTGCCTCTTCTGCATCTCTCAGGTACAGATGGCAGCCCTAATGGTTATGAAAAGGTGAAGGGGTGTTACAACTGGCAAAGCACCAAACCCAAGTGACAAACTTCCAAAAGTGCTAATGGACAGGGAGACAGAGGTTGGAGACGTTTTGACAGCTCTGCTGAGCAGAGATCCCTGAAGGCAAGAAAATGACTCAAATAAATAAAACATCATTTTTAAAGGAAACAAAAAAAAGAGAGAAAGAAATCAACAGTGGAAACTACAGCAAGAACTAGCCATGCGTTTACAGATCAAAATCTGGAATGCTCTCAAATAGTATTTTCAGGGATTAAGGGTGGGGGGAGAGAGACTTAAAAAAAAAAACAATCCCGAAGAGCAAAGCTTGTTAAGTTTATATTGTCAAATGCTAACTGGGTTTCAAGAAAACACAGATCAGGATCTCTGAACCGGTTTTCGTATGTTCTACAGATGATGAAAAGGAACTAACAGAGGGGAATTTCATTCTTCCTAGCAGTTTTGATGGTTTGATAGGCTCATCACCAAGGCAGAACTGCTGTTCTTCGCAAAAGTCCTACAAATACTCATCAGGGGAGAAAAAAACCTGAGTCAAAATCAATATCGAACTTGAGCCTTCCATCCTGCTAATAATTATGTGCATGCAGGCCAGCCAAGTATATCTTTTGTAGTGAAATCAAGTAACTAAAAGAAGAGTAGCCAGTGAGGTGTATTGGTTAGAGTGTCCAGCTAGGATCTGGGGAAACTCATTAAAATCCGCCCTGTGCCATGAGGCTTGTAGGGTGACCTTGGTCCAATCACAATCTCTGCCTAATCTACCTCGCTGGCTTGTGGTGGGGATACAAAGAAGAAATGAGAACTGTGTACCCTATCCTGAGTTCCTTGGAGAACAAGTGTGGAATGAAAATGTGACAGATCTTTTTTCTCGCATTGGCAAGAAGGAGACTTACTGGCACATAGGAAATCATCCTTAAGAGGAATCTATGGAACAGCCATTTCTTCCCAAATTATCTATAGAAGGACAGGACATGGATTTCTATTTCTGTAGGGCCAGGCTGATGCACAAACAAGCATCTACATGGGGCTTTCCTATGTGAAGCCCTGCGAACGAATTTTTTACAAGTAGAAATGGACATGCTCAAACCTGGAGGAAGATGACTTTGTCACATGGCTACCATCATATATAGTATATGATATGATATGTATATGATGGTATATGATATATACCATCATATATACTTAAATGCTGTCTAGTCACAACCAATTTATGGCAACTCCAGCAAGGGACTTTCAAGGTAAGTGAGAAGCAGAGGTGATTGGCCATTGCCTTTTGCTTTAAGGCCTTCCTTTGTTGTCTCCAATCCAAGCACCAACTCTATTGAGCTTCCAAGATCTGACAAGATCAGGCTATACCATACTGCATTTCCCTCCTACCAAAGACTAGGGATAAGGGAAAACCCGTGTGGGTTTTGGATGTCAATTCATTCTCAGAATCAGGTATTCTGCAGCCCTCAACAATTAGCCAAAGCTGAAGTCAAGAGGAACATGGCAGCCATAAGGCAGGTCAAGGATAACAGGAGATGTAAGTGGATGAAATGTTTGGAATGCCTTCCCATTTGAGATTCACCTGGCACCTATTTTACTGAAAGCCAGTGTGGTGTAGTGGTTTGGAGTGGTGGTTTGGAGCGGTGGACTCTGATGTGGAGAATTGGGTTTTATATGCCAACTTTCTCTACCATTTAAGGAAGAATCAAACCAGCTTACAATCACCTTCCCTTCCCCTCCCCACAACAGACACCCTGTGAGGTAGGTGGGGACGAGAGAGTGTGACTAGCCCAAGGTCACCCAACTGGCTTAGTGTGTAGATAGGGTTGCCAACCGCCAGGTACTAGCTGGAGATCTCCTGCTATTACAACTGATCTCCAGCCAATAAAGATCAGTTCACCTGGACAAAATGGCCACTTTGGCAATTGGACTCTGGCATTGAAATGCCTCCCTTCTCCAAACCCCGCCCTCTTCAGGCTCTGCCCCCAAAAATCTCCTGCCAGTGGCAAAGAGGGACCTGGCAACCCTATGTGTAGGAGTGGGGAAACAAATCCAGTTCACCAGATTAGCCTCCGCCGCTCATGTGGAGGAGTGGGGAATCACACCCGGTTCTCCAGACCAAGAGTCCACCACTCCAAACCACTACTTTTAACCACTGCACCACGCTGGCTTTATTTATTGAATTTATTGAATTTGTTTTCTCATGACCTGTTGGTCCGCAAGCAAAAAGAACAGAAATTTTTAAAAAAGGAGGCCTCTCTCCCTCTCCCACCTGGCTTCGGGCGAACAGGTGAGAACAGGACTGGGGGGGAGGCTCACTCTCCCACCTGGGCAGGTGGGCAAGCGAGGCCTCTCCCCTCCCCCTGGCTTTCCTGAAGCCCCTCAGGGCCCAGTGTGGATCCCTGTGCCTCTTCAACAGGTAAGAGCACAGGCCACACTGGTTTTTTTTAATTGAGGGGAATTTAAACCCCCCCCCAATTGCTGTTTTGTTTTGTTTTCAGATTTTTCTGCAAACTTGGGGAGTACCCCAAGTTTGAAGAAACATCTTTGGGGTGAGTGTTCCCCATATCTGCAGATTTAAGTGTCTGCAGGCAGGCGGCACGTGTGGGAATGAGATATATCAGGGATGCTATTGTTTTTACTTTGTAACCTGCCTTACGGAGGTCTCTGGAGAGACAGCTGATAGATTTTCTTAATAGAGAAGACTGCCTTGGATGTTTCCTGGGGAATACATAGATGGACTCATTGCCATCTTCAACCCTGGAGTTATAGACCGATGACAGACATTGGTGAAGGGTGAGGCATTTATTGTAGACAGAGAAGAGCATATAATTTGGCACCAGACCTTAATACAGGGGTCCTCAGCCTTTTTGATCCTGTGGGCACCTTTGGAATTCTGTCACAGTGTGTTGGGCACCGTAAGAGAGTGGCTGCCACTAAATGGCTGCCTTAGGAGGTGGCGCCAACTCCAAAGTGGCTGCTGCAGCTTACCTTCAGTCGCATAGTGCAGAGGTAGCAGCCGCTGCCCAATCAACGTTTTTGAAAAACTGCATCGCCGATCAAATTTACAAAGGCCAACCAGAGGCCCTGCTGAGCAAAAGTGCCACCTAGTCTCACCCATTTTCTGAAAACACTTGGCAGTTGCCATAAAAAGAGTCAGTGGGCACCATGGCACCCATGGGCACCATGTTGGGGATCCCTGCCTTGGCAGATACAGTCTGAAAAATGAAAGTGTATCATCTCCCCCATTTTGTTGCCCACTGTGGCATTTCAGCAGCTACGTAAGTGCACAGCTAGATCAAGATTATGAATATCCATTTGTTGGGTTATAGCCTTAAGACCGTCAAATAGGGATGCTTTTATTGAACATCTTTCTGGGGTGTATGGAGTTACAGTGAGGGGAAAAAGTATTTGATCCCCTGCTGAATTTGCCCATTTGCCCTCTGACGAAGAAATGACCAGTCCATAATTTTAATGGTAGGCTTATTGTAGCTGTGAGAGACAGAACAACAACAGGAAAACCCCCAGAAACCCAGAAGACAAAAGTCAGAGATTGATGTGCATTATAATGAGTGAAATAAGTATTTGATCCCTTTGCAAAAGATGACTTAGTACTTGGTGGCAAAACCCTTGTTGGCAATTACAGAGGTCAGACGTTTCTTGTAGGTGGCCACCAGGTTTGCACACATCTCAGGAGGTATTTTGTCCCACTCCTCTGCAGATCCTCTCCAAGTCAGTAAGATTTCGAGGCTGATGTGTAGCTACTCGAACCTTCAGCTCCCTCCACAGATTTTCAATGGGATTAAGGTCTGGAGACTGGCTAGGCCACTCCAGGACCTTAATGTGCTTCTTCTTGAGCCACTCCTTCGTTGCCTTGGCCGTGTGTTTTGGGTCATTGTCATGCTGGAATACCCATCCTCGGCCCCTTTTCAATGCCCTGGCTGAGGGAAGGAGGTGCTCACCCAAGATTTGACGATACATGGTCCCGTCCATCGTTCCTTCGATGCGGTGAAGGTGTCCTGTCCCCTTAGCAGAAAAACACCCCCAAAGCATAATATGTCCCCCTCCATGTTGGACGGTAGGGATGGTGTTCTTGGGGTCGTAGGCAGCATTCCTCCTCCTCCAAACACGGCGAGTTGAGTTGATGCCAAAGAGCTCGATTTTGGTCTCATCTGACCACAACACTTTCACCCAGTTCTCCTCTGGGTCATTCAGATGTGCATTGGCAAACTGCAGACGGGCCTGTACATGTGCTGTCTTGAGCAAGGGGACCTTGCGGGCTCTGCAAGATCTCAGTCCTTCACGGCGTAGTGTGTTACCAACTGTTTTCATGGTGACTATGGTCCCAGCTGCCCTGAGATCATTGACAAGTTCCCCCCATGTAGTTCTGGGCTGCTTCATCACCGTTCTCATGATCATTGCAACTCCACGAGATGAGATCTTGCATGGAGCCCCAGACCAAGAGAGGTTGACAGTTAGGGTTAGGGTTGTCACCATCTCACCAAGCTGCTTGGCAATAGTCTTGTAGCCCAGTCCAGCCTTGTGCAGGTCTACAATCTTGTCCCTGACATCCTTGGACAGCTCTTTGGTCTTGGTCATGGTGGCTAGTTTGGAATCTGATGGATTGATTGCTTCTGTCAACAGCAGAACCCTAACCCTAACCCTAATCTGGCTGGTTGATAGGGGATCAAATACTTATTTCACAGTCATTTGTCAGGCTCCAGCAAATTCACAGCGTTTCAGCAATAGACCTTCAGGCAGAGCCGCGATTCAAAGATTTATTTCAGAAGTCAGTGATTTCAGTAAGAGACACGCAAGGTTGGAATGACAGAGGGAGTGGGGATACATTTATAGGGCTGATACAATAGGGTTACAGGAACAAAGAGACAATGTAGTCGTTTCCTGCCGGTAACGACTTAAGTAAAACTGAAACAGAAACAATCATGAGCAATCAGTGGAGGAGATGGCCGAGCTCTCACATTATAATGCACATCAAACTCTGACTTTTGTCTTCTGGGTTTCTGGGGGTTTTCCTGTTGTTATTCTGTCTCTCACAGCTACAATAAACCTACCATTAAAATTATGGACTGGTCATTTCTTTGTCAGAGGGCAAACGGGCAAATTTAGCAGGGGATCAAATACTTTTTTCCCTCACTGTAGCTATGGTCAAACTATTGCTTGGGGCACAGGGAGGCTGCTGTATCCCCTGCAATGGCAAAAATCTGCTTTTTAACCATTAAGAAGAGGAACGCACTCACAAGTGAGATGGATTATTGGCCTTATATACACAGTGCTAACTTATATTGTAGCTGAGGTTTGCACAATTCACTTATGACAGTTATATAGTTATCCTTAGTTTATTTATTCAATCAGGGGTTTTAGTTTTTGATTTTATACAGTTTTTCTCTTTTTATAACAATTGATTGTAATCTGTATATATGCTGGTCTTTGACTATAACAATAAAGCTTGAGATTGATTGATTGGGATGCTTTTGTGAATTGGAAGAGGGAAATCAGGGTATTAATGTACCTCAAATGACTGACTGAGCACCCATCTAGGTAAGCAGGTGACGACAACTTTTTGCGGGCCTCTAACTGGTGCACTTATTCGCAAGGCTGAAGATACATAGGTTCAGACTCAGGTAATTTGAACAGAAAGGGTCCGAATGTGTTGAATAAATGATCAATTATAATTTAATCACTAACAATAAGAGTATTGGGCTAATTCTTCACGCTGAAACCGCTGGCTTGATTTTCTTAATGTCATCTGATAGTATTAAAAGTGCCTTCAGCTAAATGGGCTAGGTAATTTGGTTGAGTGTCATTCTCTGCCTCTGAAGTCACATAAAAATTAAATTACTTAGAAGTTGAGATAGAGCAATATGAAATGAAAGGCATGGTGAGGGTGATAGCTCCCTATGCGTCTTCATCTTTAGGGTATATAAAAATACAGTGCCAAAGAGATGCTTTTGGTAATCATGCCCAGGGGGCAGCGGGAGCATGCATAAGGGCGCAAACTAGACAGGACTGTAGGAGATCCAAACTGGGGTTATGTCAAAAGAGGAGCAGTTAGAAATGAAGAAACATAGAAACATAGACCTGGAGATGACCCCAAGGGTCATCTAGTCCAACCCCCTGCACAATGTAGGAAATTCACAATTAGTTTCCCCCCCCCGCTCCCCCTGGGACCCCTACTTCATGCCCACAAGATGGCAAAAAAAAAAAAACTTCCAGGATCCCTGGGCCAATCTGGCTTGGAGGAAAATTTCTTCCTAACCCCAAAGTGGTGATTGGCATTACTCCTTCTCACAATCTCCCTAAATTCATTGCAAGTCATAGAATCAACATTGCTGTCAGATGACCAACTAGCCTCTGCTTAAAAATTTCCAAAGAAGGAAAGCCCACCACCCCGAGGAAGCCTTTTCCACTGAGGAACCACTCTAACGGTCAGGAAGTTCTTCGTAATATTTAGCCGAAAATTCGTTTGATTTAATTTTAACCCATTGGTTCTGGGGCAACAGAAAACAACTTGGCACCATCCTCTATATGACAGCCCTTCAAATACTTGAAGATTAGCCCACGGCCCGTGCTTTTTGCCCAATGTCAGCCTCCTCCCTCTCCCCAGATGCTATTTGTCCCACATGGAGAAACATACAGCTTACATCTCTGTACATTTTCATCCTGTGGAGAATATAACAAATGGGGAGTATAAATCAATAAAAAAATAACAGAATAAACAATTTTTAAAAAACATTTTCCCCATGTCCACCCACCTAGCATGGTCTTTTAGCATTCACAAACCTTGCAGGTGATCCTAATTACCGGTATAGTTCTCCCAAGGTCATGTGTAATTTCACCTTCCTATGAAAACCGCCTTCCGATACCTAAAGGGATGCCATGGAGAGGACTGGGGGGGGGGGGAATATGTTTTCAGTCATGTTGGATGACAGGACTCAGGCAAGTTGATATAAACTACAGGAAGGCAAATTTCGTCTAGTTTTGAGGAAGAGCTTCCTGATGGTGAGGTGTGTTTGACACTGGAGCAGTCTCCCTAGTGAGGTGGTTGATTCTTCATCATTGTAGGGTTTTCAGTATTGACTGGATACCTAGCTGTTGGGGATATTGTAACTGTTGTTTTTGAGTTGGCAGGGGATTGCGCTAGATGACCCTGGTGGTCCCTTCCAACTCTGAGATTAAATAAAATAAATGGTCAGAGGCCCCAAGTGGGCAATTGCAAAATATTATTTAATGTGAGAGACTGAATCCATGTTTCAGGACCACTTCAGGTGTCTTCGCTGATGGTCAGGTCCTTTGTATTGTAGCATAAGAGAAAGACAGCGCTAGCCTTTGATAACTTTGAAATAGAAAATGAAAATGAAAACCAATAGGAATGTTAACCTTGCTCATTGGGGGGTTTAGCTGCAAATTTAAAGTGAGGGGTGTTGATTATTTTTATTTTAAATATTTCTCCCATACACTGTCAGCATAGTTGCCACCAAGAAGGCAACTATTTTAGCCTCTTACTAAAAACAATTACAATCATTGAAATAAACGCATGTAACTTGCATTAAAACAGCAATATACTAGAACTATTTAATATGTTTTTAAACTTGGAGTTGCCGCCATGCAGTGTTTTTACTGCCCTGTGTGATGGATATGCAAATTATTTGTGCTGTTGCTTTGAGGGGGGGTTGCAGAATGCCATAAATAAAAATCTCATCTAACCTACTAACATCTGGCCTGTGGAGGCTCCTATAAACTCTTGACAAAAAAGGCCCAGTAAGTCATGGAAGAATCCTTTCTGTTTATCATTTCCATTAATGAGTTGGAGAATTACACAGATAGACACCCCCTGATATTCAAGATGCCAGCTGATTTGCTTTTATAGTCCAAAGAACAACTGATAATGGAAACTGTTTAAATGGGAGAGATGAAAATGTAGGCATAAATAGCAGTGGGAGAGAGAACCAATGGGAGGCGAGCATCCGGAGAGATAGGGTGGAAAAGAAGCTGGAAGGAGGTACTGCCAGGCCATTATTATGGAAATTCCCCCCACCCAGACCTTCTGGAAATGCCACTTTATCATCCGTGGGGCAACAAGAATGGAAACTATACAAAGCAGAAGAGTGTGACACTGGTATCAAAGAAGGTGCCATTTTTCTATTAGAGATATATATGCAGAGTAAATTATTCCATTCATTCCTTATTCATGACAAACAGAATAGGAAATTATTCTCACATCCTTTCTTTCCTTTTTTTCATTTAGGAAGAAATCAAACCTACCTGCCTGGCTAAAGAAGACAGCGAGGAAGTTCCATTTTAATAGTGTTCTCTTCAAGTTTTGAAGACAACCTGCAGATTGTTGGGCAAGGTCTGAGGGAACTGACTTGGGGCAGAAGGCAAACAACAGCCCAGATAAGATAACTAGGAGTCAGTGACAGGCAGCCATAACTGTTTTAGGACCACGGAGAGCTTCCAGAACAGCAAGAGTTGCTCCATCAAAGTTCTAACTTCAATTGGGTCCTTGTACTATCAAGTAGACAACAAAAAAGTGGGGGATGACTCAACCATACAAGTACAGGAAGCCTCAAAGGTTGAGCTGGAAATTATGTGTGTCTAAAGTGCCGCCAAGTCACAGCCAACTTATCGTAACCCCAGCAGGGGCTTTCAAGGCAAGTGGTAAGGAGAGGTGGTTTGCCATTGCCTCCCTCTGCAGAGTCTTCCTTGGTGGCCTCCCTTCCAAGTACCGACCCTGCTTAGCTTCCCAGACCTGATGAGATTGGGCCATACCATGCTGCCGTCCCTCAAACACAAATTACCAAACAACAAATCTATCTGCCATTAACAGACTAATTGACAGGAGAGAGGCAGAACAAATGGTAGCAACTATGCCCTTGAGGAAAACAGTCTCTCCCCAAGATGGCAGTATTCTGCATTTTGAATTCTATATTTTAATTAGGATGTTTCCATGCTGCCTCTTTAGAGTCCTGCTTACAATTACAATAATAAATTATCAATATAAAAACAACAAGCCATTAAAACAAGCCCAGGGATATAAGCAGCATAAAACTGCCCATAAAACAGACCTCACACAAGAAGCAGACCATTAAAAAGCTGGAATGTTTTAAGGAAAAAAAAACCTAATTAAATGCCTGGGTTAAAGGGACATGTTTTAGCCTGGTGCCTAAAAGACAGTAAAGTAGGCAACAAGGAAGCATCCAGGTGGAGGGCATTCCAAAGGAGAGGTGCCAGCATAGAAAATGCCCTCTCTCCAGTTGCCACCCATCTCACCTCTTAAGGCAGGGGCACAAAGAACAGAGCTTGAGAGGCAGTTCTTAAGTGGCAGGCTGGGCTATATTGGAGGAGATGGTCCTTCAAGTACCCTGGCCCCAAGCCACTGAGTGCCTTAAAGGTAAGGACCAGCACTTTGAATTGAACCCGAAAACAGATGGGTAGCCAGTGCAGATCTTTTAGCACAGTGGTGACTGTGATCCTTGTAACCAACAGCTGACAATAGCCTTGCTGCAGAATGTTGGACCAGCTGAAGTCTCTGGATACTTTTAAAAGTCAGCTTTACAGAGGGCACATTATAGTAATCTACCTTGGATGTGATCACAGCATGGATCACTATGGCCAGATCATACTGTCCCCAGATTCCCAGCATCCACAGATACAGCTGAAGGAGTTAACAGAGGCAGGGCTCTGGATATAGGCTTTTAGCTTGGTTTTCAAACAATTTGAAGAGCTTATGTCATACAGCTGCACACATATAGGTCTCCGAACATATCAATAGAATATCTGGACACAGCCATATGTGGAGAGGGGACCATTCACCCACCCAGGGTACCTACCCACCTCACAAATATTCATGATTTCCAAAGATCTCAAGACGGCTAAAGTTTCGGAAATTCAGAGGCTGCAAGAGGTTTGTGGCAGATAAGACTGGTTCAAGGTCATTTCTGGAAGGGTCATTATCAGAGGAATCTTGGGAGCTGAGTCACAACAAATAGCAAAAAATTGCAGCTTATACTGTTTTTGTTACAAATGGTTTCTTGCAGCTCCTTATTGGCGTGTTTTACTGAAAGGGTCTGTCTCATAATTCGAATACAGTCTAAAACAACAGAAGGCCACACAAAGAGTTTTATGTGTGCTGTCTTTAAAAGGACCCATCAAAGACAGCAATGCAAAAAAGAAAAAACAGTTAAATTAAGTTTGCTTTTCAGTTCATTCTCATAGAGGCTGCCATATTGGGAAAAAATCCTCTTTGAAACATGTTCAGTATTGCTTAATGTTATCACAGAGACCTGGAATTTGAAGGATCCTTTTGGGCTATTTAGTGCAACCTTCTGCTCAACAGAGAAGATCCAACGCTAGAACATTCCTGACAGAAGCTGTTCAGCCTCTGCTTGAAAACCCAACTAGGGAAAGTTTATGACCCACCAGGGAGTTAACAGCAAACTTGTCTGTCTTCTTGCCACCAGGTGGCAACAAAATCTGAAGCATGTTCAGGATATTACCTCAGTCATTAAAAGGTTGTTGAATTCAACTTATCTTCTTTCTAAATCATAGAATCATAGAGTTGGAAGGGACCACCAGGGTCATCTAGTCCAACCTCCTGCACAATGCAGGAAATTCACAACTACCTCCCACACACACACCCAGAGACCCCCATCATGGGAACCCCTCTCAGACTCATTCTTATAAAACACACTTCACCTTTTTGAGAAACCTTATATGGGGTTGACAGAAGAAATTCTTCCCTCTGAGTTCCCCTTCTCCCAATAACCAACTGCCATCAGGGAAACCAGGGATCTGTTTGAAGACATCAATTATATCCCCCACATCTGACTTATGGCAACCCCTTGTGGAGTTTTCAAGGAAAGAGACCTTCGGAGGTGGTTTGCCAGTGCCTGCCTCTGCGTCACAACCCTGGATTTCCTTGGAGGCCTCTCATCGAAATACTGGCCAGGGTTGACCCTGCTTAGCTTCTGAGATCTGATGAGATCAGGCTAGCCTGGGCTATCTAGGCCAGGGCAAGGGTTGCCAACCTCCAGGTACTACAAAAAGCAGCACCAATGCTCAAAGCACAATCAACTATTCCATATATGTTTACTCACAACCAAGATACAAGGAAACAATAATGCCTATCTCTACTATAATTCTAAATCCATCAATTCAATACGTGTATTCACAATAAGTCATGTGATACACGATAGCAATGTATACAATCTGTGTTCATAGTCCAACCATCCCCAAGACGTGGAGCAGTCGTGGACCACAGCAGGACCAAAAGAAGCAGTGGTAGCCTGTAACAACTGCGTAAACTGCTACCACCGCTTCTTTTGAAAGTGTATCAAAAGAAGTGTATCAGGGAGAAGGATGACAGTCTAGCCTTCTCCCTGAGATGCAAACTTTTTGTATGCGAGGAATGGTTTTATATGGAAAAGCACTCTGGTACTGGCAGTCTAAAATAGTACGGGCTTATTTCTTCAGTGAGGACTAGACCTTCTTACATACCCTCCAAACTGGAGCGATAAATGCAAACCAGGACTTCTGTTATGCAGTGAAACTCTTCAAGTTGTAGATGCTATCGGCTGTGGAAATTGCTAGATGCTCAGCAATGAAAGATGAGGTAATGCTCTCCTGAGGGAACGCCAGTTAGATACTGAATATTTTCGGGAGACTGGCATCCTCATCCCCCCCCCCACTCACCCATCCCAATTTCTTTTTTCACAAAAACTGCGGTGATACAATACGAAAGTGAAGTGGTGCTTCACGTAATTAAGTCAAAAACCAGGGCTCCCATACATATTAATGAGCATCCTAATGAGCATTAATTTTTGATGCTCTTCGTTAACAAGCATTAGAAACCATGACAAATTTCAGTTTGACTGAACACCAGCGTTTGGATGAAGGCGGGGGCTGCCGAGCTGTCCTTGGGGATTTGAATGCTAGACGCGAGTTTGGTGCTCACAATGTCAAGTAGGAAAAAATAAATGCCGCGACAGGGTACCTGCGAGTGCCCTTTTCGCCGTGCGTCTGAGGGAAGCGCTTGCCTGCTGGAAACAACTGGGCTTAATTGCCGCATTTCAAAAGTTGGGAGGGGGGAAAAAAACCTCTTTGACTGCCAGAGTTGGAAAAATTCACTCTTGCTAGACTTCTTTCCGCGGTCTCCATGAACGACTCTCCTTGGAAAGATTAACAACCGAAACAAAGTCTAATAGCCCATAGCCAGAAATATGGAAGTGAAGGGGCCTAGGGCAGAGACGATTCTCACTTGCAGCTGGACACATATTGGAAAGTGGGGGGGAACTGGGGAGTAGAAATGCAGTTCGTGTGCGGCTGGGCGTAGGGGATTTAATAAGGAACTGAACTGCATCTTTAAAACAAAGATGAGGGGAAACACAATTACAAAACGAAGATAGATACTGTGGTCATTTAAGCATGGCTGTTTCCCTCGCCGTCACCCCTCCAATGACTTTGGGTCTTTTCCGTTGATTCTGCATGCCATTTCCGACCGTCAGAGGTCGCCTCGCTCTCCCCCTGCGTTTCCCCGCTTTTTGCCCACGTTTTCAGAGAATTGTTTTAATCTCAAATTTGAAACTGCGTTGCAAAACGCAGAAAAATGCAGGGGGAGAGCAAGGCATCCTGCAACGGTCAGAAATGGCATGCATAATCAACACGAAGACCCAAAGTCGTTGGAGGGGTGATGGCGAGGGAAACAGCCATGCATAAAAGACCTGTGTTTGTCTGACATTTTCAATTTTGTCTTTCCTATAGCTTTTCCTTTTTCTCTTCCTCACTGTATTGGAGGTGCAGGACTGGGAAGAAAGGATTTAATCTTCCCACTGACTACTAGGGTTGCCAACCTCCAGGTACTAGCTGGAGATCTCCTGCTATTCCAACTCATCTCCAGCCGACTGAGATCAGTTCCCCTGGAGAAAATGGCTGCTTTGGCAATTGGACTCTATGGCATTGAAGTCCCTCCCCTCCACAAACCCCACCCTTCTCAGGCTCCGTCCCAAAAACCTCCCGCTGGTGGTGAAGAGGGACCTGGCAACCCTACTGACTACGGTGGCTGGAAACCAGTGGGAGTCCAGGTAGGTGGGCATAGGGAGGAGGCACTGTTGGTTGACAGCATGATGTCAGTTCGAGGGGAAAACTGGAAGTGATGTCACGTCTCTCTAGGAACTGCTGGAAACTAGCATTGCCAGATCCAGGTTGGGAACTTTCTGGAGATTTGGGGATGAAGCCTGGGGAGGACAGGGACCTCAGTGAGGGACAATGCCATGTAGTCCACCCTCCAAAGCATCCATTCTCTCCAGGGGAACTGATATTTGTAGTCTGGAGATGAGGTATAATTCTGGGGGATCCTCAGGTCCCATCTGGAGACTGGCATCCCTCCTGGAAACTCTATGGTAAAACCATAGAGGTTTCTGGCAATTCCTAGAGCAATGTGACATCACTTCTGAGTTTTCTCCCAAAGTGATGTAACACCATCACCTGATGTTGATTTTTTTTTCTCCTGCCAGCTGGTGGAGTGCCAACAGACCACCCCCAGCAGGGAAACAGCAAGCCTACCACCACTGACCAACTCCCTGAACAGGGCTGAATGGAGACATGTGCAGCCCTAAACTGTGTCAAACTTAAGAGCTTTTCTTTCTTTCTTTAAATATTCCTACCCTGCCTTTCCTCTTTTGGTATTTAGAGGTCACTCATAATTTGAGTCCCTAAACTTTAGCCTTCTTAGCTTGTCCATAAATCTAGCTCAGCACCTGAGGTGTTATTAGTTCTGGGGTGGGGGGAGATACTTCTATACTGAGAACAAGAAACCAAATGCATGTAATATCTTTTACCTGTCGTTTACCTAATAGGGTCTAATTTGGGGGTGGGGTTCTACCAGGAAATGGCACAGGGGTGAACTGTTAACCCCCCTTCCCCTAATGCTGCAAACTCATCCCAGTATCCCTCCCCCTCAGGGCTGCATAAAAATAGATTAATAAATAGGAACATTTAGAGCTTCTCTTTCCCCTCCTCTTTTTAAAGGAATTGCAAGGAAAAGATCACCCCTTTTCCTTCAAGCCTGGGGACTGGGAATGAAGTATGGTCTAGGATTGCCAACTCCAGCATGGGAAATTCCTGGAGATTTGGGAGCGGTGTCTCTGGAGGAGAGGATCTGGAGAGGAGCTTTACCTAGACTCTATGGTATACCATTTTCTCCAGAGGGAACTGGTTTCTGTAGCCCAGGAGAACGCCAGTCCCCACCTAGAGGCTGGCAACCCTTGCTTGATCTCCTTTAGCTCAGGAAGAGGGATTTCACAAAAGTGAGGGTTCGGTTCCTGTCGCCTCCTGTCGCAATCTGGGTCCAGTTCAGCCGAAGTTCTTTTTGGAGGCAGGAATGGGTAGCTAGGTGACACGCAAGCATCCATCTGTATTTTGCATGCAACATCCCTTGCTGCCTCTGTCTATATTTATTTCTGTGAGCTGCAGCTGATTTGCAATGTTTACAGGTCAGAAGCAACACGTTCGGGGGGGGGTGGAATTGCCTCTGTTGACATGGAAACAACCTGGATGGCCTGCAGCTCCAGCAAAGGATGAGCTGGGGGTGCAGAACAGTTTGATGCCCTCCTAGTCTCACTCTGTGCATGGCAGGCTGCAGCCCATGTTTTAAACACCAATGCAAGACCAAGATGAAAGCTCACCAAAGTGTTTCCCTAAGAAAACCTGGCCAACAATTCAATTTGGTAGGAATTTTTTCTTTTATACAGTGAGTTGCAAGTAGGGTTGCAACCTCCAGGTAATAGCTGGAGATCTCCTGCTGTTACAACTGATCTCCAGCCGATAGAGATCAGATCACCTGGAGAAAATGGCCGCTTTGGCAATTGGACTCTAGGGCATTGAAGTCCCTCCCCTCCCCAAACTCCACCCTCCTCAGGCTCGCCCCAAAAACCTCCTGCCGGTGGTGAAGAGGGACCTGGCAACCCTAGCTGCAAGGTACTTCTTGCACCCAGTTACAGAGGAGGGAAGTCTCTTCTTTCCTCGCTTTTTATTTCAGCTCGTCAACTGTTTCAGTTCTTCACACTTCACCATCAATTTTACAGATCTCTTTATATTTGTGTCTACATAGCATATGATTTTATATACAATTTCTGTAGCGCTGACATATGCAGCATATGTCTTTTATATGTATGACGCCAACTTACCGACCTGCAGTAACAGTGAAAATACATACAATTTATGCAAATGTAGGAGAAGAGGATCTACTTTTTGTAATGGCCTTTGGCCCTGTGCAATAAACTTGAATCTTGAACCTTGAGCAGACAATTTATGAGGTCAAAGAAATAAAAAATGGTGTGAAAATAAACTGATTGATTTGCATAACAGATGAGAGAAAGGGCAACATGGATTTTTTGTTCACTTGCACTCCATGAACACATTATGCCACCTTATACTGAATCAAGCCATCAAGGTCACTATTGCCTGCTCTGACTGGCAGTGCTGTCCAGGTCTCAGCCAGCATGGTGTAGTGGTTAAGAGCAGTGGACTCTAATCCGGAGAATCGGGTTTGATTCCCCACTCCTCCACATTAAGCCTGCTGGGTGACCTTGGGCTAGTCACAGTTCTCTTCAAACTCTTTCAGCCCCACCTACTTCTCAAGATGTCTGTTGTGAGGAGAGGAAGGGAAGGCGGTTGTAATCCGGTTTGATTCTCCTTATAAGGTAGAGAAATGCGGTATATAAAAACCAACACTACTTCTTATACTGAATCAAGCCCTTGGTCCATCAAGGTCAATATTGCCTACTCTGACTGGCAGTGGCTCTCCAGGGTCTCAGGCAAAGGTCTCTCACATCTCTTACTGCCACATTTTTTAGCAGGAAATGCTACGGATTGAACCTGGGACCCACTGCTTGCAAAACAGAGGCTCTATCACTGAGCCACAGCAGACGCCTACCCACCCCATTTCAAAAGGTTTTTAAAAGTTGTCGGTACAACCTCTCTGGGAAGTACATGCTACACCCTGAACAGCAGCAAGGGGTGTTGCTAAGAGTCTAATCACTGTGGCTTAAGCTATGCTCCATGATCAAGGGAATGGCACAGTTCTCAACTTCTGGGGATGTCTGTTCAGTGGCCTTTAACTACTGGGAAATGGCTCTGGACACGTGCCTATGTGGGCTGGAGGAAGTGGATTTTCCAGCAAGCTGGAAGGGACAAGCAGAGGGGTCTTTGTGAAAAGGAAGTGAAGCATTTGGAGATGTGGGCCAGAGACAAAGAGATGGAGAAGACACTACTGGAATGGGCAGAAGCTAGGGGAAACAGTGGGAAATTTGAGGGGAGGGGAGGGGTGGGGACGTTCAAGTTCTGGCATCCCCAGCATCACAACATCACTTCCAGTGCAAACAGGAAGTGGTCAATGCATCAGGGTGACATGCTAGCATGTAGGGTTGCCAGGTCCCTCTTCGCAACCGGTGGGAGATTTTGGGAGCGGAGCCTGAAGAGGGCAGGGTTTGGGGAGGGGAGGGACTTCAATGCCATAGAGTTCAATTGCCAATGCGGCCATTTTTCTCCAGGTGAACTGATCTCTATCGGCTGCAGATCAGTAAAATAAACACACACATGGTATTGAGGACTTGCTCCCTCTTATTTTCCCAGAAGGAGTGTCTCAGTGCCTCCACCGGTACTCTGCCTGTACATTTTACATAAAGCAAACTCTACAGAGAAGCTGCCATTGCCAGGTCCCTCTTTGTAACTGGCGGAAGGTTTTGGGGCGGAGACTGAGGAGGGTTGGGTTTGGAGAGGGGAGGGACTTCAATGTCATAGAGTCCAATTGCCAAAGCGGCAATTTTCTACAGGTGAACTGATCTCTATTGGCTGGAGATCAGTTGTAATAGCAGGAGATCTCCAGCTAGTACCTGGAGGTTGGCAACCCTAGCTGCCCTGACCTGGATGGCCCAAGCTAGCCTGATCTTGTCAGATGTCAGAAGCTTGCTTTGAAAGCTTTATGGGGTCGCCATAATTCGGCTGCAACTTGACAGCACTTTCCACCACCAGAGAGAAGCCACAAGGCTCCAGTGCTCTCTCCTTCCAAGGGAACCCTCCCAGGTAAGCGTTAGCCAGGGGACCTCACCATGTGCAGAAGTGGGGCAAGTGTAATAATAATCCAGGCCTGCAGCCACGTTTTCAGAGCCGCAGGCCCCCACAAGGTGGCAATGCCGTTTTCCTGGTGTCAATTGCATCCCTGTCCCCTTCCATAGCCCTGGGGGGAAGGGTGTCTGTTTTTTCGGGGCCAAATTACTGTTACTCCAATATCACATGGGGTTTGGTCCTAATAGATGAGAGCTATGCACAAGAGCAGCCCATTCCTGGGGGGTGGGGGGATAGATCCATGGCAGTTGGGAATGGCGCAGCAGTGCCGCCTCCTCAGAGGATTCCCGGCCACTGTGAAGAACATTAAAGAATTTAACAAACAAACAAAAAAATGGAAGAAGGGGGAAATGCCCCATTGCAAAAAGCGAGGCTGCGCCTCCCAAAAAGGTGACGCAGCCACGCCACAGCTCAAGTAGATATTGCTGGAGCGAGGGTTTGGAAGCTGACTAATGTCAGCTCCGCCCCAGGAGCCTGCTGGCGCCTGCTGCCCCTTCCAGGGTTTTGCTCCCAGCAAGGCTGCCTGCCGCCGGAGGCCAGCGCAGCTCCACATCTCCCAGGTGCTGCTGTGTAAGCCACCTGGGACAGCATAAGTGCCCATTATCCCAGGTTAAACGGGCACTTACACCAGCGCGGGGTCAACCCGGCTTCTATGGAGCTTCTCTCCCCCCACCCAGGAATGCATGCTCAGAACCAAAGGTGGCTCTTTAAAAAGAGAACAAAATCTTTATGTTAAGGTATATTGGATGGGTAGGTGGGATGCCAGAATAGCTAGTCTGTAAAGGGGACAGCAGGCAGAGATTTGTATGGGCCCGGCTGAAGGGCTTCTGAGAGATGCATTACTGAAGGGGAGATGACAAAGATGAACAGTAGCTAGTAATGCAAAGTGCAAACCAGGCAGAGATTTATGCCAACACACTAAAACAATCTCGCAGGGTGCTCCTGTGTATATTTATTACTTGTTGTGAGACCTTGTGTATGCCACTCCCTAATAAAGGACCAGGCTTTGAGCTGCAGAAACTTTATAGATTATTAATCAATGTGTCAATTATCAGTAACGTTAAATTGTACAGCTTCAATTCTGCAAATGGGCTTTCTTATACTTGCTTTTCATTGATCTTTTGCTCTGAATTGTGACATAGTGTTAGGAGCTTGGGGAGGACAGAGACTTCAGTGGGGTACAATACCAGAGAGTCTACCCTCCAAAGCATCCATTTTCTCCAGGGGAACTGATCTCTGTAGTATGGAGATGAGCTGTAATTTCAGGGAATCCCCAGGTCCTACCTGGATAGGGTTGCCAGCTCCAGGTTGGGAAATTCCTGGAGATTTTGGGGGCGGAGCCTGAGGAGGGCAGGGTTTGGAGAGGGGCAGGACTTCAATGCCAGAGTCCAATGACCAAAGCGGACATTTTCTCCAGGTGAACTGGTCTCTGTCGGCTGGAAATCAGTTGTAATAGCAAGAGATCTCCAGCCACCACCTGAAAGCGGGCAGCCCTGCGTGGTGTAACTCTTCAACTGTACTAGTTTGAGAGCCCTGTAACAGGAGATGCTTCCTGAACTAGATGGAGATCTTTGCTTTCTTTTATAAAAGTCCAAACCCTTTGTGTCTGGTTTTACTGGTTCAGAATTTGATCTAGAGAGCAACTTTGGTTTACATTGGGTGGTTGGTAACAGATTGCAATGTTGGTTGAAACTGATGCACGCTCATTTTTGGTATTTTATTTGTAATGTATGATACAGATGTAATAAAAAAGAACCAATATTGATACGTTCCAAATTTGTCTGCTTATGGGACACAGTGCAGGCCGCAGACTGCCATTTGAGGAAAACATGTAGCCAGCAAGACAGGCGTATACGAAGAAGGTGATATTTCATTTCAAGAAACGGAGCGAGGAGTTCCCATTTTTGAAGCAGCAATGAAAAATGGAAGAGATATTTGCACAGCTGAAGGACAATCAATGCCTTATTAGAAATGCCAAGCTGAAGGCATAAAAGGAGGGCAGAGGTGGGTGTGGGAGGATTTGTCAAGAAAGCAGGAGATTAAGAGAAGGGGGAAGAGCGAGTTGGCTTCCACTGGGAGCCCCCCACCATCCTTCTGGTGCCAAAATATACAATGAAAGAGACAGCTTGGTATTTCTGGCTTGGATCAGAGGCAGGAGCCCTATTAAGTCTTGCAATAAAGGTTGTTATTCGGAGACACCCAGCTCACTTATGCAGGCTCAGGCTGTTTGGATAGAGCAGATAAGCTTAAGTTAAGCCCTCGCATTTCCCAGCGCTTATCGGAGGCAAGCTGAATATTCCAAGAAGCATCCATTTTGACACACATTACAATTCTGGAAGGGCTGGAAACAGACAAAGTCCCTGACTTTGCATAAAGCTGCACTCAATTCAGCAATCCATGGGAGGAAACAGGCATTTGGAGGGGGAGAATCACTGCGTTTAAGACAGATTCTGAGCTGAAGTGCTTGCCCCAAAGGTGGATGAATTCCTGCCTGCTGATTGTTGCTAAACAGATGTCCTAGGCATTATCCTTGTCATGCTATCGTATGTGCTGTTCCCAGTGTGAGGTGGTTTGTTTTTGTCCTAAAAAACCCCAGCCAAAACTGATTTGGGCCAGAATGTACCATGGTACAGAATGTACCATGTAGGGACCTTCCTTTGTATTTAAGAGTGTTAAGGAACTGATGATTTGTGGATTTCTCCTAAGAACACATGGCCTGAATTTGCTCTAGAACAAGGCTTGGGGTAGGGTTGCCAGGTCCCTCTTTACCACGGCAGGAGGTTTTGCGGGGCAGAGCCCGAGGAGGGTGGAGTTTGGGGAGGGGAGGGACTTCAATGCCATAGAGTCCAATTGCCGTTTTCTCCAGGTGAACTGATCTCTATTGGCTGGAGATCAGTTGTAATAGCAGGAGATCTCCAGCTAGCACCTGGAGATTGGCAATCCTAGCTTGGGGCATGGTGCCCATGGGCCATTGGAGAGCTGCTTGGCTGTGCAGATTAAAATACTCTTTTCAGACTTCCGGTAACGAGCTGGTCCCAAGCAGTCGTCCCTAGGGAGAGCTCCCAAGGGAATCCAAGATACGCTTTAAATTGGTGTGCTTTTAGCACACCAATCCAGTCCTAAATAGTGGACCGGGACGCAGGAATTCCTCTGCAGCCCGAAGAAAGCAGTGTGACTCCCATACTCTCCGAGGGAACTTTTTAAGCCCCCCGGAGGTGTGGATGTTTGTCCCCGCTGGCATCGAGAGGAGAATGCATCTCCGCAAGCGTTTTCTTTGGCCTTAGGCTTGGACCTCCATTACCTATAACCATCTTATGAACTATTTTAATGAAGAAGAACCTCACCCTCCGAAATCTAAGTGAGTAACAAGAATTCTTTTGATCTTACCGGGAATAGAAGGTTGAACTGATTGGCAGAATCAACTGGGAAACCCGCACCTCTCCCCCCCATCATATAAAAACTTTTCCGTTAAGATAAGACATCAGATAAGGTGGCAAGAACTCTATCAAGTTGATCTGGGGGTAGACTAAACAAGTAAACTCTTTGACAGACGTGGCAAGTACCAATCAGATTCCGTGACGTTTGAGGGGAAGGGAGAAATAAAACCCTCCCTCCCCTTGGTCACGCTACCCATATGGCCAATTACTTCGATTGAAACGGAATTCAACTCAACAAGTTGATTTTTTCCAAGCAGCACACAATTTGAATGCTGATCTCCTACAACGGGGATACCCTAAACATGTCATTCTAAATGCTATGCATAAAACTAATAACAAACCTAGGGAATCATTAATTACAGAATGCACCACTCTTAAGCCTACACGACTTACTTATGTGATGCAATATACTTCCATGTCACCTCTAATTGGCCAAATCCTCCGTAAACACTGGCACCTGGTGCAACATCTACCCGGTTGCCAAGTACCTCCACGGATTGCATACAAACGCACCAGGTCTTTTAGAGACATACTAATAAATCCAATATCACGCCCTATGTCCTCATCCAATTTGCCTGCAGGTAATTTCAAATGTGGCTCCTGTCAGAGCTGCAAATACATGCTGACAGTTCGTGAAATCACGAACCCAGTAACGGGTCGCATATTCAAAATTGATAGTTTTAATAATTGTGACTCACGGCACCTTATTTATGTGATCAGATGTGCATGTCCTCTCTGGTATATTGGACAAACCCAGAGACCTATAAAATACCGGATCAGTGAGCACAGGTCCAGAGTAAGAAATCACGTTCTGGAGGCTCCCCTTACCTCACATTTCCTGGAGAAAAACCACTCTGATGAGGAACTTTCTTTCTTTGTATTATGGCGTTATACTAACACTAAGAAATATGAGAAAACTGACATTGAATTGATACTTAGACGTCAAGAGTCTAAGTACATACATATGTTCGATTCCTTACATCCTAAAGGACTAAACACATCGCTAGATCTAGCATGTTACCTATGAGCAAGTACATCACTTACACTATATGGTTCTGTCACTTTAAAACATTCTGTTCACATGGTCTCCTTGTATCAGGTGACTAGACTCTTTAAATGCTCTCCGTACTCAGGGCTACTTTGCCAACGCGAAAGCCAGTTAGTAACAGCTCGCGTGTAAGTATCAATTGTTTGTTTATTCCTATAATGCTTACTTTTGATTCCTGTTATTTATAGACCATTTTGCATTGTATATATTGCTGTATTTTTGTAGTGGCCGCTGAGGAAGGCTTTTTTGTTAAGCCGAAACAGAAAGACAACTGGGCTTCTGTTTAAATGAAGAACTGACCTTCTTACCTCTTGAATGACAAGACGTTCTATACAGCTAAAAGAACTGCAAAAAATGGACATTGCACCTATGTTCTGTAGTTTAATTTTGTGTTCTTTGGTATATACAGTTCAGTTTGTAAACCAAGTTCACTGTATATAGTGTATATGATAGTTTGAATAACACTATTACAAGTATTTAATTTTGAATTATTCATTGTTTTTGCAACACGTTGCTGGTTTGGGTTTGCTCACCTTTCTTGGGCCGGCAAGGTCCTCCAGACACGCATTTAAGATCCATTTTGAAGTACCAGAAGACCTCTAGGAAACAGTACATCGTATTACAGGACATCTGCCAGCAACGGGGAGAAGCACAGAAGCATGCAGGACCGGAAGTGAATTCCCTTAGTGCACCAAGCAAAAGGCTCTCTATCTAAAACTACAAAAAGGGGACGACGGAAGATCCGCAGCTACACAGTTTTCGGCCGGCTTCCTGCTGCCTGTTCTTGTCGACCTAGAGTGTCCAAAACAACTCGATGGTACCTCAAATTTAAAAGCTTGTTTTTAGGCTGTTCTTTGAGGATTTTTAGGGGAATATTTAAGTGATTAAGTTCAGCATGAATTATTAAAAGAGCAAAGAGACTGGAGTTGACAGGATTCTCTTTTTTGAAGTTGGGATGGAACAAACTGCAAAGTGAATTTACTATGAAGATCATCTATTTGCAGAAGGGACTTTATTAACAACCTCCAAGGATGACTTCCGATGCTTACTGCTAATGGAGAAAAGAAGGAGATGCTGGAAATTCCGGACAAAAGGACTAATCTAAAAGAGTTTGGTCTTTCTTGCTGATATGATTAAAAGGAACTGATTAAAAGGAATGGTTTAAATGGAAATATAACAACATTTGATATAGATTTATCAGAAATATAAGATGTTTGAATTTATAAGAGTTTGATTCCTTTTGTTGATATGATCAAAATGAACTGGTTAAAACGATTGACCTTAATGGAATCTGCATTATATATGATTAGTATTTTTTGAAATGAAAAGCTAGGGTGAAATGGGAAATTTTTACAAAGCAATTAATTTTTTAATGAGGAGGGAGGTGTAGGGGAAGTTAATACTTTCTTAAATTTTTTCTTGACAATATACAAATACTTTTTATTGGTTCCTATTTGTTCTTAGTTTGAATACTTCAATTGTTATTAATAGGACCTTTTTGGAGAATGGTTTTTGAAATCCCTCACTTATACCTTTTATTAAATTTAGGTTAAGCATTGATTTAAAGAGGTTAGATAGGATAAGAGTATGTCAATTAAAATAGTAAAGGGATTATCCCTGTTAGCAAACGTTTATACAATTTATTTTTGGACGGGAGAGGGGGAAGTCAATTTATGGTTAATTTAGAATTTTTAAGTGGGTTTTTTTTTGTATTATTAGTATTGGAAATTGTTTTATATGTTAATGTGTCAAATTGAGAAAATAAAAATTATTATTTAAAAAAAAACTCTTTTCAGCGGCATCTACCACCACAGTGTTGGATTTCTTCTGTTTCTTGCTCCTCCTTCCCATTGTATTTTTCAAAAACAACTCCTCTTGTCCCCCTGCACTTGGGCTCCCTCTGTCTGTGTGTGGTTGGCTCCAACTTCTGTGGCAGCCATTTTGTGGCTGGCTCTGCCTCCTATGGTGGCCATTTTGTGCTTCTTCCCACCACCCTGTCTCAGAATTACAAGGAGGCCCACAGGCTCAAAACGTTTGGGGATCCTTGGCTTAGAGACAGGATATTGCTTGTTGTTGATGTTAAAGTTGTTTTAAGCCCTTCCTCAATCCGGAAGCCTTTTTTTTTTTATCAGGGAAAGAGCATGGAGGCAAAGAATTAATAACCCTTCCCTTCTGCAGCATCACAACCCCAATCCGGTCAAATGGACAACACTGAACAAATGTGGACCAATGGCCTAATGCCATATGAAGAAGCTGATGCAGTATATAAAGTTGTGATCTCAGCTTGGAAAAGTACATCAGATTGTTCCAGCCAGCAAGAGAGGAACTCTTCCGGTCCAGAGGCAATCCAGAATCAGACACCAGAGAACCCTACCCAACAGATGTTCCTAAAGGAGAAATATTGTCTTATGTAAGAAGATGCTACTCCTTCCAGGAGTCCTCACAGTGTAGCATTATATGGGTCTGTATACAAGGTTGCCAGCTCCAAGTTGGGAAATACCTGGAGATTTTGTGGGTGGAGCCTGAGGAGGGCAGGGTTTGTGAGGGGAGGGACTTCAATGGGGTATACTGCCATACAGTCCACCTTCCAAACTGGCCATTTTCTCCAGGTGAACTGATCTCTATCGCCTAGAGATCAGTTGTAATAGTGAGAGATCTCCAGACACCACCTGGAGATTAGCAACCCTATCAGTATACAATCAGGCATCAAACCACACTAGCCTTTAGACTGAGAAAGGCCACTGTCCCTTTTAGAAAATAGGGGAGGGGCCGAGGCTCAACGGTAGAGTATCTGCTTTGCACACAGAAGATCCAAGGTTAAATCCTGATCATCTCCAGTTGAAAGGATCAGGTAGCAGGTGATGTGAAAGACCTCAGTCAAAGATCCTGGAGAGCCGTCACCAGTAGACAATAGTGACCTTGATGGACCAAGGGTCTGATTCAGTATAAAGCAGCTTCATCTTTTTGTGTGTATGCATATGTTCAAAATTACTCATAGGCCCATCAATGCCGATGCCGAAGGCACTTAAAGCAAGGTGTAAAAAGCCTCTTCTGATATAGATTTTCACTATTCGTCTTTCTATTATGTCTGCTCAGGATTTAGAGATCCCCTCTTCCTCCTCCTTCTCCTCTCTATAAGAAACAAACTCCTTCTTGTGTATGATAAAAAGGATTTATTTTGTTGTCATTCTGATTGTCAGCTCAAGGGATTCTGCCGAGAGCAGCATCATAACGCATCCAGCTGCCGCTGCATTTCAAAAATTAAAAAATTCCCAAATCAATAAAATACAAATTGTGACATGTTTGTGTCTTCTATGAAAAACACAGATACGTGTGAAGAGATCTGTCGCTCCAGGATTAACAGCATACAAACTTGCGGGCATGTTGGGCGTTTGATTGGCTGCCTTGTCACAATAATTTGGTAACAGCTGGGGATTTTTGCTCATCGACTTGCAAGTTTGTGCTGAATTTCACACTAACAATAAATCACCCCATATGTATCATTTTCTGTTTCAGTTTACTGCAAAGTAAGTTCATTCGTTCCCATTATGAACGGGGGCCACACACAAAGCACTGAATAAGACAAAGGAGCATTTGCATTTGAAGGATAATGAGGCCGTGAGTTGGAAGTACCCAAGGGCACCTCAGACAATATACTGGAAGCATCAGATTGTACATCATGGGTATGCGTTTTATACATGATCAGGGGTTCTTGCTAAAAATAAACACTTATATTAGGGTAACATGCACACACACACAATGTTTTCTAATATTTTCTGCCAGGAGGGAAGACGGTGTGGTATAGCCTGACCTTTCAGATCTTGGAAGCTAAGCAGGGTTGACACTTGAATGGGAGCCCACCAAGGAAGACTCTGCAGAAGACAACAATGGCAAACCTGCTTCTGTTTCTCATCTTGCCTTGAAAGCACCTTGGCTGGGGTTGCCATAAGTCAGTTGAGACTTGACAGCCAATACATACGTAATGTGTTCTGCAAAGGGGAGCTAGTGTCACATAGCCGCTAACAGGCCCTGGTTCAATTGTTGTCTCTGCTATCAACCCACTAACTGGACTTAGGCTGCATACAGTCTTATATATTGAATGGTGAACTTTCTTCAGATCTGCACTCACCACCTCCCTTTGGAGAGACACATGGAAACTTACAAACTGACTTGAGCTCAGGAGTGACCATGTCTTTTTGTTTACAGGGGAAACAGTTCTACAGAACACTGATTGGCTGGCATAGTGACAAACATGAAATTATCTGTCTGTCTCTCTTCTCAACCAACAATGTGAAGTGCTGATTGGCTGATCCTTGTAGCAGTCATGAAGCCACTCCTACCCTGAACCAAAGCAGAATTTCAAGTTTTAAAAACTTTATTTTTTTTAAAAAAGGCATTGAATATACATTTAACTGCATAGTGTTAAGCACTAAAAACAACAAAAGCCAAGAAAAGGGGAACAATGGAGAGATAAAAACCATATGTTCAAGCCAGATATATCTTTATCTATATACCTATCTATATCGATCAATAGATAGATAGAGAGAGACAGAGACAGAGACAGAGACAGACAGACAGACAGACAGACAGACAGACAGACAGACGTGTGTCTTTGTGGATGGCCCAGGCTAACCAATCTTAACAGAGCAGCTAAACAGGGTCGGCTCTGGTTAGGACTTGGATGGGAGACCACCAAGTGGGTCTAGATTTGCTATGCAGAGGCAGATGATGGCAAACCACCTCAGCATCTCTTGCCTTGAAAACCCTACGGGGTCATCGTAAGTCGGTTGCGCCTTGATGGCACTTTCCACTACATACATATATCTTTTGGCAAGGCACAACCTCTCTGTCTCATCCCCAATCTATTATACAGGTATCAAAACACTGTGGTAGAAGAAAAAGGATTAACTAAACATAAGTGCTTTGAACACTCATAAACCACATTACTGTATTTGATACCCAAGGGCTGGTCCAGATGCAGGTAGCAAAATCTAAACAATAGGGCCAACCACACCTTCTGATTAGGAACTAGGGTTGCCAACCTAGATCGCCTGCTATTACAACTGATCTCCAGCCAACAGAGATCAGTTCACCTGCAGAAAATGGCCACTTTGGCAATTGGACTCCCCAAACACCACCCTCCTCAGGCTCCACCCCAAAAACCTCCCGCCGATGGCGAAGAGGGATCTGGCAACCCTATTAGGAACCCCAGGTCTGCAGATAAATCTAAAATTGCTTTTTAAAAGGTTAAAAAGAAACCATCAGAAAAGTAAGTAAGCCTTCTGTGCATCCACAGATATGTAAACAATGGTTGGAATTGAACCGGCGGCATTGTGCATTGTTGTAGAACTGACAAGGCATGCCAGGGGACGTACCTGGAGTTTTGTTTGGGGCCTTGGAAGTAGAGGTGGACAAGGAAGAGGCAGGCAGGGCATGGGAGGTGATGCAGAGCATGGGGGGAGTGATCATGGAGCCAATCAAAGAGAAGGGGAAACAACAATGAGATAGAGGAGACAATAAGGGATAGGGTGCCAACCTCCAGGTGGTGGCTGGAGATCGCCCACTGTTGGAACTGATCTCCAGGCAGCAGGGATCAGTTCACCTGGAGAAAATGGCTGCTTTGGCCATTGGACTCTATGGCAATGAGGTCCCTCCCCTCCCCAAACCCTGCCCTCCTCAGGCTCCACCCCAAACATCTCCAGGTATTTCCCCAACCGGAGCTGCCAACCCTAGGTGGACTGTATAGCATTACACTCCATTAAAGCCCCTTCCCAAACCCCGCCCTCCTTAGGCTCCACCCACAAAATCTCTAGGTTTTCCCCAGCCCAGAGCTGGCAACACTAGTAAGGGGGGAATTATGATCGTTGTTGTTAGCTAGGGGCCTGTGAGGAAGTACCTGGTGGGAAAAACAATTTGGAACTCCTTTCCCACCCACCCCCAAATTTTCCTTATAGCATTCTATAAGGGGCCTGAACAGGCTAATTTCTCTTTCCGTGATCATTTTTGCCTTTCACTCTCAGCTGCACTCAGCATTCTGTGACTCCGGTAAGATTTTCAGTCCTCATCAAAACATTTTGGGAGGCTTTTCTCCTCTTGAATTATATTAACTTCACTGGGTGCCACTCATTTCTTTTCTTCTTCTCCCTCTCTCTTTTGTAAAAGGGAGAAAAATTTCTCTGTCCAGTTCCTCTACCCTATGCATCATTTAATGAGCCACTATCACTTTCCACTTTTAAACATTTTTTTAGAACTGAAAAGCTTTCTGTTCATGAACTAGCCTGATCTATACAGTGAGACAGCTTCCAAAGATCATATTTACTTAACTGATGAGACCAGACAAAAGAAAATGTGTCGTTTGCGTGCAAAATTTATGGCATGTCGCGGACATAGTATATCAAACTGATTTTACCCAGATTTAAAATCTAGAGCAAAACAAATATGTTCATTTAATTCTGGAACATATCATAGTCATCAAAATTGCAGTAAGTGACTTAAATAAAGCTTACAGGCAGGATTTTCTTTCTAATAATAATATGCAAAGCTTCCAAAGTAATTAACAGTGAAGTAAGTAACAGAAAGATGAGAATTTTTGGAAATGCTTGATCCTGAAAGGAGGACTACTATTCTCAGCAGTGGTTCTATTTTTATGCCATGCGCAAAGCTGCTGAAATTGTATATAATGGGAAGGGCTTTCATCACCATCTTCCAGGAAAGATTGTGGAGGACCTAAAATGTTTCTCCAGATTGCTAGAGATTAGAGAGAAACGGGGAAGGTAGTGTTGAGTTAAACGCTTCTGTCAGATTGTCATGACAAAATATGAAATGAGCCCCACAGGGAAGAGCTGCTCTGAGCCCAGCCTTGGCCGGGAAAGAGAGCGGGGTATAAATCTAATAAAATAAAAAATAAAATAAAAGAGGAGACGTTGTGGCTCAGTGGCAGAGCACTGAGATAGGCCCATCATTAGGGTTGCCTGGTCCCTCTTTGCCACTGGCATGAGGCTTTTGGGGTGGAGCCTGAGGAGGGTGGTGTTTGGGGAGGGGAGGGACTTCAATGCCATAGAGTCCAATTGCCAAAGTGGCCATTTTCTCCAGGTGAACTGATTTCTATCAATTGGAGATCAGTTGTAATAGCAGGAGATCTCCAGCTGGTACCTGGAGGCTGGCAACCCTACCCATCATTGACATAACCTTCAAGCTATTACGCCTGCATTGGGAAGGGAAATAGTGTCTGCATTATGCCTCTATTTTCCCCTTGTAGGCTTAATTAAGAAAGGTTGCTCAGTGGAACAGGCTTCCTCAGGAGGTGATGGGCTCTCCTTCACTGGAGGTTTTTAAGCAGAGGATAAATGGTCATCTGTCAGCAATGCTGATTTTATGACCTTAGGCAGATCATGAGAGGGAGGGAAGGAAGGTTTGCATCAGTGTTTGGCTCTCGTGGCCTTTTCTTGCCTGCCCAGGGAAATGCTGATCGCCACTTTGGGGTCAGGAAGCAATTTTCCTCCAGGCCACTTTGGCCAGGGATCCTGGAGGTGGGGGGTTGCCATCTTCTGGGCATGGATCAGGGATCACTGGGGGGTGGGGGGAGGTACTTGTGAATTTCCTGCATTGTGCAGGGGGTTGGACTAGATAACCCTGGAGGTCCCTTCCAACTCTATGATTCTATGAATTTGCAACATGGGTCCCCCAACATACATGCATGACCCCAGTCCATGCATACTTGCCCATCAATCATGAAAGAAGAAAATTCGCTTTTATTTCTAAAGTGACAAACATAGATCAAATCATGGTGATGTACCCTCAGACTGTGCTCAGTCAGCCTTAGGATTGCCAGGCACAGTTTAGCAGCTGGCAGAAGATGGATGAGGCTGCAACGTACAGTGGGTGGGGTGGGTGATGGTCATCCCCAGCTTTATGGTGCAGCCCAGAAGTGATGACATCGCACTGGGGTGACGCTCTAGCATTTGCCCAAAACTCTATGGTTTAGCTATAGAGTATGGGGTGAATGCTAGAGTGTCACCCAATGTGATGATGTCACTTTCTGCCTTGCGCCGGGAGTGGTGTTGTCATACTTGGGATGCCGATCACCCGTCCCCTTTTCACCTGCCATTTTCCTCCTGCCACCCAACAGAACAGCAGCGGCCAGAGGTGGTGGGGGTGGGAGGTCTCCTGCCACCAACAGGCAATTGGCAACTCTAGTCACCTGAGACTCGTAAAGTGTCCCTCTTAAGTGTCATGACGATTATGTCTGCACTGAAGGAACATAACTAATGGGTAACCTGCAGCAACAGGCAAGTCAAGAAGAAACTTTGGACTGAACTGGCAGTTAGCAAGAGAAAAAACTGAACTGCACGTGGAAAGATCTTGCTAAGCTTCAGGTGGTAGACATGCTGGTCTGCAGAAGAACAGCTAGACTCGAGTCCAGTAGCACATTAGAGACCAACAAGATTTTGGGGGTGTGAGCTTTTGAGAGTCAAAACTCCCTTTGGTATCTGATGAAGGGAGCTTTGACTCTTGAAAGCTTATACCCCCCAAATCTTGTTGATCTGTAAGGTGCTACTGGACTCAAATCTAGCTGCTCAGTTCCAGCACTTCCTAGTAAGGAAAGCGATGAGGGCCAATACATTCGACTTTCATTTTCCCACCCTGCCTCCTCCCCCATTGGTGCCACCTGGTAGTCCCTTGTTGGCACCTGGTCTCAGAGTAGTATCCTGTGTGTCAGAGAACAGCAAGCCTGGCAGTCTTCTTTTATCTAAGCAATAGATGGTGTGTGCTGTTTCTTCAGCATTCTCTCCTGGGAAGGGGGATAACAAGACCCTGTTGGAAATGTTAAGTTATAGCCCCCTGTCCCCATGAAAATGACCTGTGGCAACATGACAGATATCATATCGCATAGATCAACATTTGCCAGCCACCAGGAGTTCCTTTCCATTCCTCTTTGCACGTTACCCTTTTTATGGTTTCCCATTCTCCTCTGCAGTGTTTTTTTGTCAATAGGCCATAAATCTGAATGCATTTGCAAGTCTAATGCCGACTCCACTCTGAGCACATCGCGCTGTATTGCCTCCCAAGTGGCCATTATTGTTTTAAATTTGTACTTACATACTGTATGGTTTGCGGCTTGCATTAGTCATTGGCATTCTGCCCTCTGAGGAAACGTGGCGTTTGATGCTATACAGATCCCATCCAGCAAAATCAGCCAATATAAATCTGGAACAGGATCCTAAATCAAGTAGGACCCTACATTACGCAATCAGTAGGACATTTGTCCACACACACATACACAACCCACTCATGGATTGAATCAGCCATATTGGAAATACCAGCACCAGACTACATCCAACTCTGCCTGTATTCGATGCATCTAATTATTATTTTTTAAAAGGCCTGGCTTGATAAGCATAACATCTGGGCTTTTTAATCTGCAGGGGGGTTTCGCGGTACTTTCCATTGCCTTGAAACTCCCATGCTGGCCTAACCCAGTGGTGTGTGACGCATTATCTCTCGTTCCTTTAAGTCAGATTGCTGAAGCACCCAAATGCAACATGATTTGACCTGTCGCAGCAAAAAGAAATGGAAAACAACTTGGGTTGTCGAAATGGCTGGTTAAGAAAGAGCCTCCAAGCCAATCACTCCCAAAGTGTACTTCCTGCGGCTTTAGATGGATTTGTAATGGGGCTTTGATGTTTGTGAATACCTCCAGCAGAGGATTTCAAATTATTTCATGTGTTTCATTTTCGTTGTATCACAGTTTGGGAAGCATAAAGAACCACACGGGAAGTTGTGTAAATTGCCAATAACAAAGGGCATTTAACTCTGCAAGTTCCATTCCAGACATACAACCCCCAAACCAAAAGGGAAATGCTTGCAGGTAACCAGTAATTCAAAAGCATTTCTTACAATTTTTCCCAATAAATAGGGGAGTAGAGGGAAACTTGCTTGAGTATTTAAGGGAAAACACAATTTAAGCAAGATAATTAATATTTGCAAGAATTTTTGGAGTCATACAGGCCAAGATGCCTGGAGAGAAAGGATCACATAAGAAGATAAGAAAAACCATCAGACCAAGGCCCATCAAGTCCAGCAGTCTATTCACACAGTGGCCAACCAGGCGCCTCTACGAAGCCCACACACAAGATGACTGCAGCAGCATTATTCTGCCTATGTTCCTCAGCAACTAATGTAATAGGCATGCTCCTCTGATACTGGAGAGAATATGTATGCATCATGACTAGTATTCATTTTGACTAGTAGCCATGGATAGTCCTATCCTCCATGAACATGTCCACTCCCCTCTTAAAGCCTTCCAAGTTGGCAGCCATCACCACATCCTGGGGCAGGGAGTGCCACAATTTAACTATCACAATCAGCCAGGTAAAGGATGGTGTTTGGGGGTAAGAATACCTACAAGAATGCCACAGGAATGGAGAAGGGCTGCAACACAAAAGACCTTTCCTTGTGTGGAATGATGCATAACCGTTGAGTCCAACGAGATGAAATGGTGAGAAATTCACAACTGGATCTTCCTAGATTTTTGAAGCAGAAATAGCAGCAGCACAGGACCACAATTTGGATCAGAGTCACATAGAGGGGCTAATTCCTCTATCTTTGCATACTTTCACTAATCAAAACCAATTCACTCCTTGTGCCCCTGCTATCCTTGGAAGGAAAAAAAGATGGACTCGTCTTTTTCCTTCTAGGAAACTGCTAACCTGAATTCACTCACAGTATGTAGCAGTGAAGGAGGGAGGGCAGTATGGTATAGCCCAATCTCGTCAGATCTCAGAAGCTAAGCATAGTCAGTACTTGGAAGGGAGACAAGCAAGGAAGACTCTGCAGAGGAAGGCAATGGCCAACCACCTCTGCTTCTCACTTGCCTTGAAAGCCCCTTGCTGGGGTCGCCATAAATCAGCTGTGACTTGACGCCACGTTACACACACACAGGTAGCAGTGAATACATTATTGACTGATTTTTGTCCCCAAAGTTACGAGTCCACCCAAACCTCCTTCAGATGAAATGATGCACATTACAAGTTTGGGTTGGTCTATCTCTGGATACTAATGGATCCGGTTGGTTTTCAGAATGCTCTGGGGGATTATGAGGGTCTGGATTACCATTCAGATTACCATTCTAAACCAGATGTTATCTGTTGTTGGCCCGATTCTGAATAAAGTGATACAGGGACAGGTGTTTCATACAGTTCATTTCAATCTGCCTATGAACGGCCTCTAAAGGGCTCTGAAGCACTGTGGCCATTTCAAAAGCGTTGTGCTTCACACATACACACATATTTTTGGCGGTGCATTCTTTTTTAGCTTTTTTTTAACATTCTATGATTACCGTATATACCCGTGTATAAGCCGACCCGCATATAAGCCGAGGTGCCTAATTTCTCCCCAAAAATGGGGAAAAATTAGGCACCCGCGTATAAGCCGAGGGTCGGCTTATAACCCTTTCCCCCCCCCCCGCAGGCTTACCTGGGCTCCCGGCAGCAAGCGGCGCGGGCCTGGCGGCGGCGGCGACACAACCGGGCAAGGGCCGGGGCAGCCTCCCTGCAGCCGCCCTCGGCCGCCAGCAGCGGCGGCGAGGGCGGGCGAGGGCCGGGGCAGTCGCCCCAGGCCACCCTCGGCCGCCAGCAGCGGCGGCGAGGCCTGGCGAGGGCCGGGGCAGCCGCCCCAGGCCGCCCTCGGCCGCCAGCAGCGGCGGCGAGGCCTGGCGAGGGCCGGGGCAGCCGCCCCAGGCCGCCCTCGGCCGCCAGCAGCGGCGGCGAGGGCGGGCGAGGGCCAGGGCAGCCGCCCCAGGCCGCCCTCGGCCGCCAGCAGTGGCGGCGAGGGCGGGCGAGGGCCGGGGCAGCCGCCCCAGGCCGCCCTCGGCCGCCAGCAGCGGCGGCGAGGGCGGGCGAGGGCCGGGGCAGCCTCCCTGCAGCTGCAGGAGGCCGCCCCAGGCCGCTCTTGGCAGCAGGAAGCGGCGTGGGACCGGCGGCGGCGGCGGCAGTAAGTTCCCTCCTCCCTCCTCCCTCCTCCCCCCTCCCCTCCCCTACCGTATTGACCCGCGTATAAGCCGAGTTCAGCTTTTTCAGCCGTTTTTGGGGGCTGAAAAACTCGGCTTATACGCGAGTATATACGGTAGTGCTATAGCAGCATAGCTATTCAATGCATCCAAATGCTGGTGATATACCTGCTCTCTGGGGTCCTCTTAGGATAGCCCCAGTTCAATGATTTATCAGGGAGCAGGGAGAACCACTGGAAGATACATTGAGTATGAATGGCAGAAAACTCATGTTTTTATTTTTTTATTTTACTTTTTGAATTTATATCCTGCTCTATCCCACGTAATGCAGGCTCAAAGCAGGTTACATCATAAAACTCATTGTACATTATAATATATTATAAATACTTTAACCTTAAACCCCTTAATAAGGGCTGTTGATTCGGTTCCATCCAACATGAAAAACAGCCGAATTTTCCCTGATTCAGCGGTTTCCAGTTCAGATAGAGCCAAAGTAAAAAAAGGCGGGAAAACGACAAGCCGAATTTGGCGAGTTCGGGCGGACATTGAATAAATTCGGGCAAATTCGGCATCCCCAAATCAGCATTCTCCCGCGGCCAGTGGTGGCCCAAGCTGGGTCTTCTTCTGGCCAATCAGAGCAGGGATTCTCCCTTTTGAATTGGCCAGGAGAAGAGTATAAAAACTCCTGTCCCGTCCCGAGTCTGTATCCATTTCCTCCCATTTTGGTGGTGCTGCTCCTGAGAGATCCTGAGTTGAGCTGCTGCTGCTTACTGGAATAGGATTGGATTTACTTCTCCTCCCTGCTCCTGTTGGAAGACATCCACACAGTTTGATTTTCGGGGTTTTTTTCTATACCTTTTCTCCTCTGTGTGTGTGGTGGCCCGTTGCCACCCTCGCCTGGAGTTGAGTCAGTGCAGCAGTGCGGCGTGAGTCTCCCTCCGCTCAGCACCCACTCCTCCTCCTTGGTTCGTTTGTTTGGGGTTGAGCTGAGCCGTACTGGTTTGAGGGGGGTTGCCTGTTCTGCCAGGGGGGCCCGCTCTCCTCTGCGGGAGTGGGCATTCTGCCTTTTTTGCCCGTTGCCACCCTCACCTGGAGTTGAGTGCAGCTGTGCAGCCGTTCCCATTGTTTCTAATGGGCTAGCCTGTCATTTGTTTTAGTATCCCATGTCAGTGAGTCTCTCTCTGTCTGGCCTGTTCTTCTCCTTCGTTTGGAATTTGCGTCTTCTGGTTCAGGGGGGGTTGTTCTGCTGGGGGGGCTTGATTGCCTCTGTAGAGTGTGATTGGGGGGGTTACCTGTCCTGGGGGGGGCTGATTGCCTCTTTGCGAGTGTGATTGTTGCTGTGGAAGATTTGAATCCAGCAGCATGAAATCTATCAATACTGAAGATATGGAATTTGTGCAGGTCGCATTTACGCTAGTAGCGTTATAAGATGCACTTTGGCTGTGTTGAAATGAAAAGATACATTACCCATGCTAGTTACGCTGTTTACTTACGCTTTGAGCGTTCTAGGATGCACTTTAGGCGTAGTATGAAAGCTTTTTTTGCTTGTGTTACATCGGCTCTTAGAAGCCACGGACTGGCTTCTACTGTGTGGGGGGGGAGCCAAAGGGGGGGTTACCTTACCTGTCCTGGTAGGGGGGGGCTTGATCTCCTCTTTGCGAGTGTGATTGTTGCTGTTTTCACTGGTTTCACAGTGTGGGTTGGTGAGTCTCTCGCTGGCTGCCCCAGAAACAATGGGAGGTTTTGCCTTGGATTTGCCACTCTCTAGATGCACATTAAGGATTGCCGACTCCCATTCATTCCAATGGGTGGATGGGGGACCCCTTCCTGACCCCATAACTCGGGACCCCCTGACCCAATCTGCACCAAACTTGGGGGTTCTTGCAAGTAGCATCCCTCCAAGCTACCCTGAAAGTCTGGGACCTCTACCTCCAAAAATGCCCCCCCAGAGCTGCAGAAAGCCGCAAATGTGCTTTAAATGGCTTTATTCGACCAAATTTATTCAGGAACAACGAATTTCATGCCGAATTCCATGGATCCGAATAGGGGGAGTTCAGACTTCGGCATTTCCCGAATAAAAACGGGCCAAATTTTACCGAATCCAAATTTTACCGACTTTCTTTTTCAACAGCTCTACCCTTAATTCTAAAATCACTTTTAAAATCTGATGGCACCCATTTCCATGAACAAGGTGGTTAGCGACCAGTCCAGAAGAAAAACAGTCAGGTCCTCCAGTTTCAGAAGGTTTAATTTAACCAGGTTGTGCCGGGGGGGGGGAGGAAAGGAGGCCAACTACAATGGAAACTGTTGCTGCCCTCAGCCATAGGCCTGGAGGAACAGTTCAGTCTTACAGGCCCCGCGGAACTGTACCAGATCAGATCAAGTTTGTTGTATAAGGCCATAGGCCATTACAATCTAAAACAATATAACAACACATTAAAATATACAAAACCAGAATCATTAAAAGAACACGAACATTAAGAAATTAAAATACGCCCATTCGGCTCTATCCAGCTTTACCACCTGTTTCATGGTTTGCTTCGCCCTGATTTTCTTGCCCGCCAGGCAGGGAACTGTACCAAATCCCACAGGTGCTGGATCTCACTAGACAGAGAGTTCCAGAAGGTCAGGGCCAACCCCAGGTTGGGAAATTCCTGGAGTTTTGGAGGGATGAAGCCTGGGGAAGGCGGAGTTTAGGGAGGGGAGGGAGCTCAAAAGGGTATAATGCCATACAGTCCACCCTCCAAAGCAACCATTTTCTACAGGGGAAGTATGGTTGTCAGACTCCAGGTGGTGACTGGAAATCTCCCGCTATTACAACTGATCTCCAGGTGACAGAGATCAGTTCCCCTGGAGAAAATGGCCACTTCGGCAGTTGGACTCTATGGTATTGAAGTCCCTCCCCTCTCCGAACCCCACCCTCCTCAGGCTCCACCCCCAAAATCTCCAGGTATTTCCCAACCTGGAGCTGGCAGCTTTAAGGGGAAGTCGTCTCTGTAGTCTGGAGATCAGTTGTAATTCTAGGAGAACCCCAGGCCCCACCTGGAGGTTGGCAACCCAAGTGAACAGTGACTGCCTTTCCTGAAGCAGAGGCTGCTTGTGTTGTGCCATCAGTGGGAAAATGGCACCTGCAAAGGGCTAACACCAGGAAAATGGTGTACGGGTGGGAGATTGCACTGGCAATGTGCACCATTCCTTCCAGATGGCATGCTAATGTGCTTGGACTACATTCCTTCCAAAGGAAATGGAGTAAAGCAGGTTTTATTAATGATAAGGAAAACTTGGAGACAGAATAATAAAAGCGCAATACTGTGCAGGGCTCCAAGAACAAATGCACTCCTGTTTGGAAACCAAGGCAGAGAAAAATCTCCACGTGGAAGCAGACGGTGTGATTTACTGTTTGGTCGCATACAGCCGTATGAGCCAGCTTGAAAGAGCCAGGCAACTGCAGGGACTCAGCTGACAATATACTGCCTGGTTATATATTACTTATTCTATCCAGCATGTTTGTAAGGAGGCAAAATCCCATCTGCCCCCTTCAGCCAGGTGCACGTTATAAAGAACTTGCCAAATGTGATGGAGTCAGGTGCAAAGATGCTCATGAGGAAGAAAAGCAAACAGGATTCTTGAAACAACAAATCTGTACTTCCTCTCCATATTTCCCACAGCTGGGATTTTAAGGCACTCAGGTTTCTTTGTTACTGAATGATAATTATCATTCTAGTAAGGAAAACAGCAAAGGGGTTTGCGTCGCCTGAAAGGCAAACCCGTTTGTTGTGGTAAAAGATTCCAGAGTTCACTTCATCCGATGCATGAAGTGTTGCTAGGGTTGCCAACCTCCAGGTGGTGGAGAAAATAGACACCACTGTACTGGTATCAAGAGATAAGGAATTCAGTACAGGAGCGAAGGACACTTAAGGTGCAAAAATTATTTATAAGCTACAGTGTCTTAACAAAATACGCACTGACAATAACACAAATGGACTCAACATACACTGATCTCATACAACAAATGTACAACCCATCTCATGGATGGTAGTAAGCAAATGGCTACATTTGTGAATGTTACCCTTCGTGGGATTTGATATGCATGCAGCCCTTTGAAATTGATCACTAGAGATGTGCAATATAAGAGGAACATGCTTGAAGGACTGATGAAGAATTCAATTTGAAACGGCCGTATCCTCCTCCATGAAGTGAATCCTCCTTGAACATTTAATATTTATTACAACTGTTCACTTACCTGCATGAGATATATACAGAAGACTGATGTACATACAATAAGAGACATTGCACGGTTGAATTGATATTGTTCTTGCTTGTCAGTGCGTATTTTATTAAGACACTGTAGCTTATAAATAACCTCCAGGTGGTGGCTGGACATCTCCCGGTATCACAACTGATCTCCGAGTGACAGAGATCAGCTCCCCTGGAGAAAATGGCCACATTGGCAATGGGACTCTATGGTATTGAAGTCCCTCCCTTCTCCAAACTCTGCCCTCCTCAGGCTCCACCCCCAAAATCTCCAGGTATTTCCCAACCTGGAGCTGGCAACCCTGAGTGTTACCCTTCATTGGCAGGTACATATACGCATATCTCTGCTGCGTCTTCAGCACTCCAAGTAACTGCAGTGTTATTTACTTATTTTTTTTTTAATTTAGCGGCCTTTCTACCTCAAGGACCTTGAGGCAGCTTATAGTGTAAATGAATCATCAATCACTAAAAATCACATGAATGACCACAATTTTAAAATCTCAACTAGGGCTGCCCATAAATAAAAACTAAATTAGTCAAATGCAGTTCTTAATAAAACTGTCCAAGTTAGGGTTGCCAGGTCCCTCTTCACCACGGCGGGAGGTTTTCGGGGCAGAGCCTAAGGAAGGTGGAGTTTGGGGAAGGGAAGGACTTCAATGCCATAGAGTCCAATTGCCAAAGCGGCCATTTTCTCCAGGTGAACTGATCTCTATCGGCTGGAGATCAGTTGTAATAGCAGGAGATCTCCTGCTACTACCTGGAGGTTGGAGACCCTTTCTGACTGGGAGGCTAGACCACTTACTTTTTTAAAAGGGTCTAAGTTGGGTTTTTTGCTTGCTTTGATCTTGCTCTTCACCCAAGAATTAGTTCTCAAAGTAACTCATAACCTAGTGAGACATAGTAGATAGACAGTTGGACTAGGAATCTGGGGAGCCCAAGTTTGAATCCTCACTTCTACTATGGAAGGTTGCTGGGTGAACGTGGGTCCATCACAAACTCTCCTCCTGGCCTACCTCAAAGGGCTGTTGTTGTGGGAAAGTGGAGGAGGAGAGAATGGTGTTCTAAGCCACTTTGAGTCCCAACTGAGGAGAAAGTGGTCTATAAATAAATCGATGCAACAGGCATCAAAGGAATCAAAGGATGGTGAGGGGTCTGGAGACTAAGTCCTATGAGGAAAGGTTGAAGGAGCTGTGTATGTTTAGCCTGAAGAGAAGACTGAGAGGTGCTATGATAACCGTCTTCAAGTAATTGAAGGGCTGTCATACAGAGGATTGTGCAGAGTTGTTTTTCTGTTGCCCCAGAAGTTCAGACCAGAACCAATGGGTTGAAATTAAATCAAGAGTTTCCTTCTAGACATTAGGAAGAACTTTCTGACAGTTAGAGTGGTTCCTCAGTGAAACAGGCTTCCTCAGGAGGTGGTGGGCTCTCCATTAAGCAGAGGCTAGATGGCCATCTGTCAGCAATGCTGATTCTGTGAATTTAGGCAGCTTGTGAGAGGGAGGTCAGGAAGGGTTGCGCCAGTGTTTGGTTCTTGTGGTTCTTTCTTACATGCCCAGGGTAATGCCTGTTAAGTCCACGTGGGGAGGACACACGAGGTCGAGACGGAGTTCCAACAACAACACTTTATTGTGGTACAGAACAGAACTGAGAACTGTGTAAAACGGCCCCGCTTATATTCCCCCCTGGCCGCCTGCGGCCACTCCCCCCCTGATCCGTGATAGGGGGTAACAATGGCGCGACCCGGCTTAGGGCCAATGGGGTGCGCTGGCTTGGGCCAATAGCGCGAGCAGGGTTTAGGAGCCTTCGGCTGGAACTCAAGCTCCTAGATCTTCCCCTGCTTACCCACCTAACTATTTACATACACAACAATGCCGATTGCCACTTTGGGGTCAGAAGCAACTTTCTTCTGGGCCAGATTGGCCAGGAATCCTGGAGGGTTTTTTTGCCATCTTCTGGGCATGGAGTAGGGGTCACTGGTGGTGTGGGAGGAAGGTAGCTGTAATTTTTCTGCATTGTGCAGGGGGTTGGACCCTTCCATGGTCCCTTCCAACTCCATGATTCTATGATTCTATGAATCAAATGGCATGCAAATGACACTTGAAATGCAATCAAATGTTATTTGGGGAGGCAATTCTCAGCTGCTTGTTTTCTGTCCTCCTTCTGATGGTCTCATCAAAAATCAGGGAGGAAGAAGAAAATTATAGAAGGTCAAAAGCAACAAGATCATTCCCCGGACTTTGACAGATTCCAATTTTTTCTGAGTTATTTCTCTTCCTATACTGTGGATCGTATACAGTATTTACCAGAACCCAACCCCTCCCCCCAATGAAATAAAATTGAAGGCAAGACTAGACATAAAGATAGCATAGCATTATTACCATTATCTTGATAAAAGAGCGGGGACCCACAGTCTGCCTGTCACAATTAGGGTGATAAATGTCTTGTTCTTTGAAGCTTGTTTGAAAGTCAATTATGCAGATTATTTTGAGAACACAGACAGATGGTCTTTTCCCCCTTATGAGACAATCAAGTTGAACTTTGATATGTGCATAAAAAAATACCATAATTTGTCAGGCTCCAATGGGGCTGCTTTATAACATATCACCAAAGGACTTTATGGATTTTCACGTTTAGTCTTTTCCCACTGACATAGCCGGTACTTCGTTCTTATTCAGAATATTTTTTTCCCTAATTGGAAGCCCTGAAGTGTACTTCATCCAGAAGCCAAATACTGATCTTGCAATGTGGGCTTCGGGTGTCTTGATTAACACCGAAAGGTACGGACGGAGTGCCTTTGGTTTATATTCTGCTAATCTTGAAAATTGTTATTATTCACTTGCAGCAGTCAGCTTTTCTGTTTTATTGTCCAGCCACTGGAAATGGGAATGGATTGATCCAAGCAACTGAATAATTCACAAGGCAGGCCTTTACTGGAAAGCCTGACGCAATCGTGACCTTCAAGGCCGCAGCCGCCACTACCGCCGGGCTTTCTTGCCAAAGCAAACATAATTCTGACATTTTAATGATGGTTTAAAAATGGACCAAAAGCTTTGCGGAGATTATTTTTAAGGCGCCTGTTGACTACAAGGAAAACTGTGAGCATCATTAGACACGATGGCCTTGATCCGGGAAGCTGTGCACCCAGAGCTGTTTTTGAAGACTCAGCCTGGCAGAACAGATTCATTGTGAACATTGACAGCTTCCATAGAAGAAGAAGAGTTGGTTTTTATATGCCGACTTTCTTTTCCTCTAGGAAGCCCACAAGCAACATGATTGTAATGAAACCAAAGCATCTCCGCCACTCTGTTGTCCCACGGATGGTTGGGGAGATCCAACAGCTCTCGGCTTAGAGCAGGGATGGGGAACCTCAGGCCCGGGGGCCGTATGTGGCCCCCGAGGACATTTTTTGTGGCCCTCGGGAGCTCCGGGGCCCTGCCATGGAGGCGGGGCGCAGGGCAGTCCTCCCCGAGGGTGTTCCTGGGGCTGCGGCTTACAGGGGCGCTGCAGTACCCTTTGGACCTCCTCTCGCCGACTGTCAGCTGTTGGTCGGCGAGAGGGGAGGGGGAGGGATGCTTCCCCTAAGGCTGCCCCCTACAGCCGTGGCGTGCAGGAACCCCGCGGCACATTGTAAGCCCCTCTCGCTGCCTGTCGGCTGTTGAGCAGCGGGCGGAGGGGAGAGGCTGGCGGCTCCCGGCGGCAGAGCAGGCATGCAGGAGCCGATCGGGTTTCAGGGGGGCCTTTTATGGACTGGGGGGGGAGGGCATGGAGACTGGGGCCTAATCGCTCGGGGCTCCATGTGCCACAGGGTATGGGTGTGTGTGGGCGGGGGAGGTGGGGAGCTGAGGCCTGGTTGCGCGGGCTGGCGTGCGCCGGTGTGTGCCTCCGTCCTTTTCTTTCTTTCTTTCTCCCCCTCTCTCCATTTCTTTCTCCCTCCCTCTCTCTTTCTCCCTCCCTCCCTTTTCCTCTTTCTCTGTTTTCCTTCCTCCCTTGCCGATCGACTGCAGGCTGTTTGCTGGGCCCCACCACTGGCTGCCCTCCCGCCTGAGAGGGGGGAGTGGGGGCGCCCTGCAGGCGTCTGCGTGGCCTCCCCTGGAGTTGCCAACCTCCAGGTGGTGGCTGGAGACCTGACAACCCTAGCCTCTTCCCCCCCCCACCGGGAGATCTACACCTGGTTATGGCCCCCGAATGATTTTATAAATGTGCAAATGGCCCTTGGCAGGAAAAAGGTTCCCCACCCCTGGCTTAGAGCAACTAAGCTGAGGAGGGGCTGTGGCTCAGTGATAGAGCCACTGCTTGGCATGCAGAAGGTCCCAGGTTCAATCCCTGGCATCTCCAGTTAAAGGGACCAGGCAAGTAGGTGATGTGAAAGACCTCAGCCTGAGACCCTGGAGAGCTGCTGCCGGTCTGAGTAGACAATACTGACTTTGATGGACCAAGAAGGGTCTGATTCAGTAAAAGGCAGCTTCATGTGTTCATGTGAGAGCCTTTGGGGAGGGGTTGTGGTTCAGTGGCAGAGCTTCTGCTTGGCATGTGTTCATGCGTTCATGTGTGTACCACTTAAGGGAGAATCAAACTGGCTTACAATCACCTTCCATTCCCCTCCCCACAACAGATACTCTGCAAAGTAGGTGGGGCTGAGAGTTAGCCCAAGGACACCCAGCTGGCCTTATGTGTAGGAGTGAGGAAACCAACCCAGTTCACCAGATTAGCATTTGCCGCTCATGTGGAGGAGTGGGGAATCAAACCTGGTTTTCCAGATCAGAGTCCACCACTCCAAACCACCATTCTGAACCACTACACCACATTGGCAGCCACCTGTGGTTTGTGGGAGGGTTGCCAGCTCCAGGTTGGGAAATACCTGGAGATTTTTGGGGAGGAGCCTGAGAAGAGTGGGGTTTGGAGAGGGGAGGGACTTCAATGCCATAGAGTCCAATTGCCAAGGCAGCCAATTTCTCCAGGTGACCTGATCTCTATCAGCTGGAGATAAGTTGTAATAGCAGATCTCCAGCTACTACCTGGAGGTTGGCAACCCTACATTAGGGTTGCCAGGTCCCTTTTCGCCACCATCAGTAAGTTTTTGGGGCGAAGCCTGAGGAGGGCAGGGCTTGGGAAGGGGAGGGACTTCAATGCCATAGAGCCCAATTGCCAAGGTGGCCATTTTCTCCAGGTAGGGTTGCCAGGCCCTTCTTTGCCATCGGCAGGAGATTTTGGGGGTGGAGCCTGAGGAGAGTGGGGTTTGGGGAGAGGAGGGGTTTCAATCCCATAGAGTCCAATTGCCAAAGCGGCCATTTTCTCCAGGTGAACTCTCTATCGACTGGAGATCAGTTGTAATAGCAAGAGATCTTTGGCTATGACCTGGAGGTTGGCAACCCTATCTCCAGGTGAACAGATCTTTATCAGCTGGAGATCAGTTGTAATAGCGGGAGATCTTTGGCTAGTATCTGGAGATTGGCAACCCTAGAGAGAAAGGGGCGCCTATATTTGTACCCCCCCAGTTGACAACTTTCAAGGACCATCTCCTTCCATATGCCCCTGTGCACCAACCATGGTAATCAGGCAGTCATCTGCTGGCTATCCCAACTCACAGGGTGGCCTGTCTGACGTCGACCAGAATCCTGGCCTTTTCTTTCATGACTCCGGCTCTGTGGAGTGGGTTCCCTGAAGCGGTGAGTGTGTCCCTCCCCACTCCTTGGAGATCTTCAGAAGGCGCTGTGAGGCTTTCCTGTTTCCCAGGTCTTTTGTGGGAGTTCGAATTAGCAGGCATCTTTTAAGACAGGGGGAGAGATTTGGAGTTTCTTATTTTATTTTCTGTTTTAAACTGGAAATGTTTTTAACTATTGTTGTAAGCTGCCTTGAACCACAAGGAAAGGCGGGATATAAATAATGATTGCTATATATTTTAATAGGATCAGTCATTGGTTCTGCAATGAGTGGTTAATGAAGGATACTGCAAGATCTTCTTGGAGGTGGGAGGTGGGAGGTGGGGCTCCCCCCTCCAAAAAAAGACCTATTGGCAGCCAAGAGAACTCGGTCAGTAGCAACCTGCCTCCACATATGGAGTGTTCTCGCAGGCTTGGATCAAATTACTTGACAGACTCAGGCGTCTGCCTCTAGTATCCCTCAAGCAAACTCATCCAGACAGGTAGATCGGAAGCAGTAATACTTTATTAGGAACTAATAAGCAAAATCAAAGAACTGACCGCTCACAGGCAAGCAAGGTTAGCATTAGAGATCTCTAGGAGGTTACTTGCTTAAAATCACTACTGCAGAAGAATAAGATAAACATTGCTAGGCAACAGCGAGATAGTGGTTCTCATGAGTGGAGACAAAACACTCTGCAGCTGCGGCGCAAATGAAAGTATACACAGGAGCTTCAAAACCCTGGGAACCAAGGACTTGACTTGTGGCCAGAACTTGGCCTAAACTTATGTCAAGAGCCTGACTGGACCTTGCATTCAGTTAGGAACCTGACATTACTTTATTTTGTTCCTGCCAATATTCATTCTTTAGGAGTACTTCACTTCATTAAGGATTTGCTTACACAGACCATTTCCTTGTCTGATGTGTTGATAAGCTCAGAGGCTGAAGCAACTGAAAGACATAAAAGCATCAAAAGCCAATGGGAAGATCGCAGGCTCCAGAATCACGTCTTTTTTATCCTTGGATAAGTAATTATGGAACCAGTATTAGAGTGGTGATCTCTAAAGTCTTGGCAGATCCGCAGTGAAACTCAAGGACTCAAGAATTACCAAATATAGGCAGCAAAGCAAAGGTCTTTCTGAAGCAATAGTAACAATTCCAAGACCATGGGGTTTTCAAGGCAAGAGATGAGTAGAGTGGTTTGCCATTGCTTTCCTCTGCAAAGCAACCCCATCTTCCTTGGTGGTCTCCCATCCAAGTTCTAACCATGACCAACTTTGCTTATCTAAGCTCTGATGAGATCAGTCTAGGCTGAGCTATCAAGCTGCTCTTATGGAAGTATTCCATCTTTTTTTGTTTGTGAGGAAGGGGTTATAGCAAGGATATCGAACTCAATAGTTACGAGGGCCGGATATAACATAAATGACACTTGGTTGGGTCGAGCCAGGCCATGCCTCGGCAGCCCAGATCAAGAGTGGGGGTGGGTGGTTATCTTGTTGGCCAGATAAGAGCTCTCAAGGGGCCAGATCTGGCCATGTTTCTTGTTTTATCTGGCCAAGGGCCATAAATAAACAATTCTGATTCTTCTGTCCCATATAAACAGGAGTGAGTCTCACTGAAAACCTCAGAGGCAAAACCACTGTCTTGATAACATTCACCACGCATCACATCTACTGTTTGGCAGGCTGTCCAGCGGTCTCTATGCTTTGTGGTGTTACTTCCCTCACGGAAATTGAATCCCCACATATTTACCTCATAATTATGAAACATTTATATACAGAACTTTTTATATACGGAACTGTTATTCATTCCTTCTGTCTTTATCTCTTTCTGTCCTGCATTATGTCTCATGACTGGAAGTGATGTCACTGCATTGTAGAGATGCTCTAGTAATCCCCCAATCTTTACAGCAGGGGTGTCAAACTCAATTGTTACGAGGGCCAGATATGACATAAATGTCACTTGGTCAGGCCAGGCCAGGTCTCACGAGCCCAGATCGAGAGTGGGGAGGGTGGCTGCCTCAGCTGGCTCGCGGGTCGGATAAGAGCTCTCAAGGGGCCGGATCTGGCCTTTATGTTTGACACCCCTGCTTTACAGTAAATACCACAGGGACTGGGGTCATTCCTAGAGTGTGCCTCAGTGCAGTGACATCACTTTTGGGTTTTTACCCAGAAGTGATGTTGACACATTGCACATTTCCCCCTGCTCCTTCATTGAGTAAGTGTGAGGAACAAGGACCACAGGCCAGAGTTCACCTGCCAAAATTGGGCAACTGGTAGGGTTGCAACCTCCAGGTACTAGCTCAAATAAATACCAGCATCGGCTCCATATGCAAATAATAATGTATTAATCGTTTAAATAATGCTACATAATATACAAAGACTATAGTGCATAAGGTGAAGGAGTGCAAAACAATACAATATACGATGTATACAAATAGACTGACTGCTAGAAGTCAGAAGAAGTCCCATATTTACATAGTCCTTACAGACTTCCTGAAAATGGTCGCTCAAAAAATAAAGGTTGTGTGAGAGTGTTAGCACACACAAAAATTGGAACAAAAGTCCTTATGAAAACCAGGAGACCAGGTAGATAATCACAAAACAGGAACGTCTTCCGGATTGTTGATGTTTTCACCACTAGGTGGCTTCTTCAGTGATATACATTCATGTTCAAAAGTCTCTAAATCGCCACTATGGGCTGCATCTTTTCTAAGCACGTCCTAAGACATTAGTAATCTTGGTGGAGATCTCCTGCTATTACTATTGATCTCTAGCCAATAGAGATCAGTTCACCTGGAGAAAATGGTCACTTTGGCAATTGGACTCTATGGCATTGAAGTCCCTCCCCAAACCCTGCCCTCCTCAGGCTGCACCCCAAAAACCTCCCACCAATGGCAAATAGGGATCTGGCAACCCTAGCAAGTGGTAAGCCTAGTGCCACCATTTTAAAGGTGGTGATAAGCCCCACCCCCTCTATTCATTGGCTGCTGGCAGATCATTCACATGGAGGCTCCAATTGCAGCTGCCATGCCATTTCTCCTTCAAGTCAGAGAAAAGGAGTTTTTTCTTTGTTCTGTCTTAAAAGAGAAAACCCCAGGAATTCCACAAGTTGGGCTTAGAAAGGGCATGACATTGTGTGTAAGCTTCTCCAAAAAGTAAGAGCACATTTTGTTCCACCCATGTAAAAATCCTTGTGTGGAAGAAGCCATGGTCAGAATGACAAAGGTGGGTTATTTTGGTATCTGTGTTTTGAATAGGGTATCAACAACACCCCACTAATTAACAAAGGCCCTTTGGCTTTGTATGCCTTTTTATTTTCTTTTTCAGGTGGACTCAAGTGATGAGAACAAAGCTCAACCTTTCCTTCAAGGAAAGTCCATTTTAAAGATCATAATTATCAATACTGAACCATTGCAATTATACACAAAATACAAAAAAAAGGAACACATGAATAAGCCTTTTAAAAGCCTGGTAGGAATGTAGCCTATTTAAAATGCTCGCAAGAAACACATAATGTATTACTGAAGTTAAATCTCTCTTACAGACTTTAGCCTAACGGCCTTTTGAAAGTTCAGCTCCAAGGACAAATTTCTTTTTTTAAAAGTGAGAAAAGATGTGTAAGAAATTAAAGTCTAGAATTCCAGGCATTTGTGTTCCCTTTAAAATGTGTGAGAAATGTTCTTAATATGTTCATTGTTAGTAAACTGTTTCTCATTAAAAGACCTGGAGTATGAGACATAGGGTATCCATCAAGTTACATTCTGCTCCATCAAGAAACAACGTGCAAAAATGAAGGGAAGGAGATTTTAATTTTCATCCTATTGTTTTTGTTCATCCCCTTTATTGGATGGTACACGTGTAAATCTGTCTCTAACCTGACCACTAAGGAGGGCAATATTACACTGGAATGACTGAGGCACAGGATTTGTCCTCATTTCCTTAAATACAGGACATAAGATATTCATGTGAAACAAGTTGATCATGACTGGTGGTAAAATGTAACATGTTTACCAGCAATATAGCATCACTTGCAACAATCTGGTGCACCCTTTTTGCTATCTGTAAGGCTTTGCGCAGGAAGCCTATCCAATTGCAACATTGTTTGTCTTGCTTCAGAAGGATTGCAGCTGAGATTCAGTGGTGGGGCGTCTGCTTTGCACGCAGAGGGTCCCAGGTTCATTCCCCCAGCATTTCCAGTTAAAAGGACCAGGTAGGAGGTGATGTGAAAAACCTCTACCTGAGACCTTGGAGACCACTGCTGGTCTGAGTATACAATACTGACCTTGATGGACCAAGGGCCTGACTCAGTAGAAAGCAGTTTCATATGTTCATGTGTGCATTATTATTGCTAGGGTTGCCAACCTCCCGGTACTAGCTGGAGATCTCCTGCTATTACAACTGATCTCCAGCCGATAGAGATCAGTTCGCCTTGAGAAAAGGGCCGCTGTGGCAATTGGACTCTATGGCATTGAAGTCCCTCCTCTCCCCAAACCCCGCCCTCATCAGGCTCCATCCCAGAAATCTCCAGGTATTTCCCAACCTGGAGCTGGTAACTCTAATTGTTGCACAGTGGAGGGAGATGCAAGACTGATCCCCATATTTATTGACTAATGGGGAGGGGTTTCCTTTATTTCTGAAAGACCCAGGACGAATGGGGAAATAATATATACTTTTAAAAACACGACCACAGGTACCTTCCCTGCTCTTCCCCGTTTGCCTGCCATCACCACCCTAAGGAAAGGCGGCATACAAATAATTTAATAAATACAATTTTAATAAAATATTTTATTACAGGAAATGGCATTATGTTGATTCCAGAGGGTCAATTCATAAGTTTATTTTCTAGGCTGTAAAATCTCTTTTGTATGTGCACCACATTTTCAAGCAAGGTTCCATTTGTGTAAAATAGCCTTCACCTTATGGTAGGCAAATGCAGTCACCCTGAATTTCTTGACAAGATCGCTGTCCATTCAGATTGCCCAAACAGGCCATGTGAGGGCTATAATGATAGAGGAGTGCAGGATGCATTGATTAACACTCAGGATGGCCCTGATCTCAGAGAAAACATTCTTTCCTGGGAACAAAGCCATGAACTTCTCAGATCTCAGGCCGAGGGGAAATGCATTTTTCTTTATGGAGACAAATAAACAGGAACAGATAAACATTTGCCCACCTGCCAGGAAAAGAATCAAGCTAGATGGCTATTAAATATCCTTAGTTGGGCCAAAAAAACAACAGCAACCCTAGGGTGTGGGCCTTGACCTGATTGGAGAAGGGTGCAAGGAAAAACACATGGGAATTAAACCCAATTTCAGGATAGGTCAAGGTGAAAGGCTCCCAGGAGAGGAGGGGTTAAACGGTCTTGCCCCACTGGGAGAAAGCATGCAAGCCAATCACCAGGGAACAGGCAGAGATTGAGTGACGTCTGCCTTGACCAGCCTCTATTTTAAAGTTCTGGGGAGGTTGTCCAATGGGAGGGAATGCCAGGGTAACCCCAGTGACAGTACAATACAGTTAGGGCGAAAACGCATGGTCGTTTTGTAGTGCCTTATTAATTTAGTTTAAGGGGAAAACATATGTTCTTTATATACATATGTGCATATTCACATAGCATAAGACACACATACATATATATATTCTTATGTACAGATCTAGAATCACGATGCATGATGGGTAAAGTAGCAATCTTTGGTCAACAGACATTTGCTACTGTGAGGCCTGGGTCAGACTGACCTGCAACTGTTTGCAGGCAGCTGACCAAGTGAGATCATTAGTTCTCTGTGTCTTGGATGGTACAGGCAGGTTCCCTAATTAAGCCTGGAGCTTTGATTGAAGACAAGAAGTGTCATCCTGGAATGTAAACTTGTGTTTCCTCATTAACCATTAGGGAACGCCCTGAAGAGCATTTTCTATTGGATATGCAAATAGTTGCTCATACGTCTATAAGGGTTTATTGGGCAGTTGAGTCTTACGTGTGTATTACTCCTCTGTAACCATCCATTATCAAAGTCTATATCCATGCTTGCAACCCTTTGATGTGTGTGGAAATTGCTCTGCGCTTTAGGCAATTTTCACCAGGCTTTTTGTGTATTGGCCAATAAAAACAAACTGCTTTGAATCTTCAACTTCCAACTGTTTTATTGTGATTGAATGTTGATACAATACGACAGGCATAACAGTTTTAGCCTCCTTTATTCCCTGTTTCAGCCAGGATCGAACGCATGCGTTTCGCCAAATGTGTGTTCGATCCTGGCTGAATCCTGGCTGAAACAGGGAATAAAGGAGGCTAAAGCGACCGTGCGTTTTCCCCCCGTAGTCTCAGGTTTTTGTTTCTCAGTTTCATAGCTCCCTGTAGTGTTTTGATATAGTCTTACTAGTGTTCTTTTGCTGTAGTGAACTGAGATTTTCCTTCTAAAGATCCCAGACAGTGGACAAAGATCTCACCCAAGGTGCCTAGCTGGGCTAAAGACAGCTGGCCAAGGAGGAAGGGGTGCATACCAGCTCTCTCTCTCTCTCTCTCTCTCTCTCTCTCTCACACACACACACACACACACACACACACACACACACACAGCCCCTTCTGGTGCCTCAAACCACAGATAGCAAATGAAAAGACAGAGTTTGACTGGTGAGGGGAGGGCAAGGGGTAGGATTGCCAACCTCCAGGTATTAGCTGGAGATTTCCTGCTATAACAACTGATCTCCAGCCGATAGAGATCAGTTCACCTGGAGAACAGGGCCGCTTTGACAGTTGGACTGTATGGCATTGAAGTCTCTCCCCTCCCCAAACCCCGCCCTCCTCAGGCTTCGCCCCAAAAACCTCCCGCCAATGGGAAAGAGGGACCTGGCAACCCTAGCAAGAGGGCAAGACCTTTGTCACACACAGAGCCTCCCGCATTGCCTTTTGGGTACTTTCAGGAGAGGAGAGTAAGGGGAAGTGGAGGATGAGGTTTTTTACAAGGGCTAGCCAGTCAACTGTATGAGTATTTCTATCTGCTGTCAAGACAATACCCTCTCCCCCCCCCCTCAAGTCTGGACTACACCAAATGATTAATGGTTGCCCACTCACTTTTAAATAGAGTTGCCACCTTATGAACTCCAAAATAAAGAACACTTAAGAAAATGAGAGCTAGCATTGTACAGTGGTTAGAGCATCAGACTAGGATCTGTGAGACCCAGGTTTGAATCCCCACTCTGCCATGGAAGCTCACTGGGTGACCTTGGGCCCTTTACACATTCTCTCAACATAGCCTACCTCACAGGATTGTTGTAATGATAAACTGGAGAAGTGAAGAATGAGGGGAATTGCTTTGTCCCCACAGGAGAAAGAGAGGGGCAGTGTTTAAAGGAAGGAAAGAAGGGGTGTTTTACATATAGAAGAAGAAGAAGACGAAGAAGGGTTGATTTTTATATGCCGACTTTCTCTACCACTTAAGGAAGAATCAAACCAGCTTACAATCACCTTCCCTTCCCCACTACAGATACCCTGTGAGGTAGGTGAGGCTGAGAGAGTGTGACTAGCCCAAGGTCACCCAGCTGGCTTCATGTGTAGGAGTGGGGAAGAAATCCAGTTCACCAAATTAGCCTCCGTTGCTCATGTGGCAGAGTGGGGAATCAAACCCGGTTCTCCAGATCAGAGTCCACTGCTCCAAACCACTGCTCTTAACCACTACACCACGCTAGCTCTCAGAACATTACCAGTACTCTATTAGACTGTACCACCCTTCTGTTGCCTGAGGGGTGTGGGCAGTCACTCTCAGGAACAGGCAGTGGTAGAAGTGCCTTGTCAGAAGTTAAAGGTGAGCTCTCCTAGGGCAGTCAACAACCTTACCTGGGCCATCCCCTGGGCAGAGGGCTTTCAACAGCTGCTTCCTAGAGCCAATCCCTGAAACAAGCCTTCAGAGTTAAAAATTACATATGCTTCCTAAAATCATTCATTTCAGCGAACATGGCCAATAAAAACATGGTCTTCTAGTACATGGTCTCTGATTGGTTTTCTATAAAACAGGTCTCTTAAGTCTTTACGACTTTTAAGGTGTTGATTAGACCACATTATGAAGGGTCATTGTGTCCCCACCAGAGGAGAATGCTGACTTTTTAAGGGACTTCTCTCTCTCCTCCCTTCCCTCTCAGATTATTCTGATACCTGCACCGGAGATGCACGCCATGGCATCCCTTGCTTCTCTGAATGGAGGACTTAGAGATGGCATGGTCAAAGCCTGAATGCAAGTTTCAAAGAAGAAGAGATGGTTTTTACACCCTGATTTTCTCTACCTGTAAAGAGTCTCAAACCTGTTTACAATCGCCTTCCCTTCCTCTTCCCACAACAGACCCTGTGAGGTAGGTGGGGCTGAGAGAGTTCAGAGAGAACTGTGACTAGCCCAAGGTCACCCAGCAGGCTTCATGTGGAGGAGTGGGGAATCAAACCCGGTTCTCCAGATTAGAGTCCACCGCAGTTAACCACTATGCCACACTGGCTCTCTAACCAGCTCTAGCCCCTAAGAAAAACTTCCTTTTAACTAAGCAGTACAGAAATTACATCAGCCTAAGTAATCCTTATTTGCTATCTTTATGATACCTTTTTTCCTGCTTCTGCAATATAATAAAATATGTAATAAGTGCTTGAGACAGAACTCTCCTTTAATCTTGGCACCCATATTTGCTCAAGATACTGTTCTTGGCAGGATGCTTTTCTTGAGGGGAAAAAATGGCCTTATGCTTATATTAGGGAAAACTCTATTTAGGCAACCAGGGAAGTCCCAACCATTCAAGAAATTCTTCCTCACCACTTCTAATTCTTTCTGTTAAGGTATCCAAAGGTGCTGTAACAGCTTTGGCAGTCGCACTTGCTGAGAAAGAAAGATTAAATTTCTGAATAGTCTTGGACTGAAAGTTTTACTCCTGAGCAAATGCACCTGGGAGTTCAAAGGCGGTAAAAAGAAGAGAGAGAGAAACATTACGCAGAACAGTTAACACCTCCGACACAAAACTGTAAAAAGTAGCATTCTCTCAGCTTTCCACACTGGAGCTATTTCCCAGAAACAGTTTCCCATGTGAAAATGAAGCATTGCGCATCTCAAGAGCAGGCACAATGTGTTGCGTTATGGGAATACCAAGCATGATTAAAATACCTCTATGCTCCGTATGTACACAAACTATCTGGAAGTTCCAGGGCAATATTTAGACTGCTGCAATCAACTACCAAAAAAACCCCAACTTATTCCAGCTGAAGAACATGAGAACATAAGAAAAGCCCTGCTGGATCAGACCAAGGCCCACCAAGTCCAGCAGTCTGTTCACACAGTGGCCAACCAGGTGCTTCTAGAAAGCCCACAAACAAGACAATTGCAGCATCACCGTCCTGCCTGTGTTCCACAGCACCTAATATAATAGGCATGCTCCTCTGATGCTGGAGAGAATAGGTATGCATCATGACTAGAATCTGTTTTTACTAGTAGCCATGAATACCCCTCTCCTCCATGAACATGTCCACCCCCCTCTTAAAGCCTTCCGAATTGGCAGCCATCACCACATCCTGGGGCAGGGAGTTCCATAGTGTAACTATGCATTGTGTGAAGAAATACTTCCTTTTATCTGTTTTGAATCTCTCACCCTCCAGCTTCAGCAGATGACCCGCGTTCTACTATTATGAGAGAAGCAGAAAAGCTTCTCCCTGTCCACTCTCCATACCATTCATAATTTTATCGACCTCTGTCACATCTCCCTTTAACCGCCTTCTTTCCAAGCTAAACAGCCCTAAGCGTTTTAACCACTCCTCATAGGGCATTGCTCTAGCCCCCTGATCATTTTGGTTGCTCTTTTCTGCACCTTCTCAAGCTCTGCAATATCTTTATTTAGGTGTGGTGATCAGAACTGTACACAGTATTCCAGGTGTGGTCTCACCATAGATTTGTACAAGGGCAGTATGATATCAGCAGTTTTATTCTCTATTCCTTGTCTAATTATGGTCAGCATGGAATTTGCCTTTTTCACAGGTTGACATCTTCATCAAGCTATCCACTACCGCCCCAAGATCCCTTTCTTGATCTGCGCTTCCAGCACAGATCCCATTAGTGTATATGTGAAGTTTGGATTTTTTGCCCCAATATGCATCATTTTATACTTGCTCACATTGAATCTCATTTGCCATTTTAATGCCCACGCCTCTAGTTTGGAGAGATCCTTTTGGAGCTCTTCACAGTCCAATTTTGTTTTAACCACCCTAAATAGTTTGGTGTCATCTGCAAACTAGGCTACTTCGCTGTTCACACCCAACTCCAGGTCATTGATGGACAGGTTGAAAAACACCTGTCCCAACACAGATCCCTGAGGGACCCCACTACTCACATCCCTCCATTGGGAGAACTGACCATTGATTCCTACTCTCTGCTTCCTATTTTTCAGCCAGCTCTCAATCCATAAGATGACTTGTCCTCTTATCCCATGACTGTGAAGTTTGCTTAGCAATCTTTGGTGGGGGACTTTGTCAAAAGCCTTTTGGAAGTCCAAATACACAATGTCCACAGGCTCATTCATGTCCACATGCTTACTGACATTTTCAAAACACTCTAAAAGGTTCGTGAGACAGGACCTACCTTTACAGAAGCCATGTTGGATTTTGCTCAGCCGGCCTTGCCCTTCTATATGCTTGACAATTCTATCTTTAATAATGCTTTCTATCAATTTACCTGGAACAGATGTTAAGCTAACTGGCCTGTAATTTCCTGGGGGGGAGGGGCTGGAACCTTTTTTATAAATGGGTGTTACATTGGCCATTCTCTAGTCCTCTGGTACAGAGGCTGATCTAAGGGACATGTTACATATCATCGTTAGAAGTAAATTTTGTTTTAGGCATAATCCCTCCTTCATCCATTAGATTGAATGCAGCAACTGGCTGTTCCTGAAAGCATTGCTGATTCACACTTCTGTAAAACATTCAGCTGCCATAAAGCACATTGTTGGGGGGGGGAGCAGTGAGCTACAGTGGTGCCAACTGAGGTCTTGAGGTCTGTAGCATTGAGGAAGGGCCATGACTAATGTGAAGCATGCTGTTCCCTTATTTTTGTACTTCTTTGAAAGAAGTGTGCAAAAGTTGGCTCCTCATCAATTATGCCCTGCCCTCAACATTCCCTGCCCTCAACTGTTCAGCACTTGTGAATGGAAAATGCTCCACTTGTCTGTAGAGCTCCCAGGGGGTCACACAACTTGAATACACAGAAGGCAAGAGAATACCTCTGATGAAAAGCTTCTCAGAGCTTTTTACTGACTGACAAAGGACCTTTTCTTCTTTTGTCTTCTTTCATTCCTCCCTTTTCTTCCTCCTTCCTCTTTCTATTCACGCCAAAGTGAACCTTGCTGTCCAGTTGAGCTTCACCAAACGCTTGTCATTCCTGTGTTTCAAGCCATCCTTGGCGTAATGAAAAGTTTACATAAAAAGTCAAGGTTTTGATGAATGTCACACTTGAAAGCCAATTAAGGGGGCTGAAAAGAAGACACAATTTCCCATTGTCTAATTGCCTCCCAGCACCTTCAAGGTAATAAATTTGTCACATTGAATTATTAATGAGAAACGAATATTTGACTTGCAGCTTTGAATAGAAAGGAGTTCATTATCAACTGGCATTGTTCCTTTGAAATAATGAGTGTGGCACTGGGGGAGTTCAGGAAGAGGGGGGTGAACGGCATTGTCTTTCACATTTCATACACTTTTCCGTTTAACACCCTACAAATCTTTTGCAGAGGGAGGAGGGGATCTCCACTTTGAAAATCTGACCCTACTTAGCTTTTCACACATCCGTCACTTAAGAAACGCTTTCTCCATGCAACCCAAGACAAACTTTCAGGGTTCAACATGTTGATTTCTGCCATGTTTATTTGAAACTCTTCTTTTTCATTTGCAAATTTTGTTGCTGGGATTTCTTTATCAGGAAAGAGAGTGGCATGGGGCGAGGGGGGGCATGATTAACCCATTCCTCCTTCCATTGTCCAGCTAGAAAACGTCACTGCTGAACTGCTTTTACTCCCACGGCACAAAACTTACCTGTACCTAGGGTTGCCAACCTCCATGTACTAGCTGGAGATCTCCTGCTACTACAACTGATCTCCAGCTGACAGAGATCAGTTCACCTGGAGAAAATGGCTGCTTTGGCAATTGGACACTATGACATTGAAGTCACACCCCTCCCCTTTTCAGACTCTGCCCCCGAAACCTCCCGCTGGTTGTTAAGAGGGACCTGGCAACCCTACCTGTACCTGATTTTTTTTTTCTCCTGTGGCAGTAAAAGCAGCTCAGGGATTTCTTTTCCCCATGAGAAAATTAGGGTTGCCATCTCTTGGTTGAGAAATACCTGGAGATTTTGGAGGTGGAGGCTGAGGAAGGCGGGGTTTGGAGAGGGGTGTCAGGTTCTGTCTAAAGTCACCTGAAGAAGAGCTCTTGGCAAGACCCAGGCCAGAGCCTGGCTTCAGGTCAAGTGCTGGTTCACATGCTACAAGCTCTGTGTATAGTTTCTCATCCTGTTATTCACTCAGCCTGCAATCCCCAGGTGTTGTGCTTTCTACCTTGCCCTGGGAACATTATTTCGGAATTGTTTCACTTTGTTTTTCCTTTCTTTAACTGAAGTGCTTTTAACCATGTATTCTACCCATGTCATGCCATTAGCAGCCTTCTTCGCTCTGTAGACAGTCAGCTCTTTTATTTATCTTATTGCTCCTAATAAAGTATTATTGCTTCAGAGCTACCTGCCTGGATGAATCTGCTTTTGAGGGATGCTAGAGGTAAACGCCTGGTCCTGACATTGGGTGGGACTTCAACGTGGTGTAATGCCATAGAGTCCACCTTCCAAAGCGCATCCCCTTTGCATCTTCCGGTCAGGATATTATTTGGACTGCTTGTGTTGTCTGGGTGCAGCTAGGGTTGCCTGCTCCAGGTTGGGAAATACTTGGAGATTTGGGGGGTGAAGGGTGAAGAGGGCGGGGTTTGAGGAGGGGAGGGACTTCAATGCCATAGAGTCCAGTTACCAAAGCAGCCATTTTCTCCTGGTGAACCTCCGGCCACCACCGGGAGGTTGGCAACCCTAGAGAAAATGGCAGAGGAGGAACGAGTTCAAGAGTTCCTCTTTACCCATCCCATTGTCCTCTACAAAAAAATCCTGGTAGGTAAAATGGTAAACAGAAGGAATTGTAACACGCACAGTCGAGTCCTCTGGCTTTTCCTTACAGTTCTGCCTCTGGAATGGTGGCAGAGAGGAAAATATTGGAACGGAGGAAATTGCAAAGGAAAGGGAGCAGACAACAGAATGATTCAACACTCAGGAACTGCCTCACAGCTGCATCTCTCCTGAAAATTGCCCCCATCCCAGTGGGGTGTAGTGGTTACGAGCGGTGGACTCTAATCTGGAGAACCGGGTTTGATTCCCCACTCCTGCACATGAGTGGCGGACTCTAATATGGTGAACCGGGTTGGTTTCCCCACTCCTTCACACGAAGCCAGCTAGGTGACCTTGGGCTAGACACAGTGTTCTCTGAACTCTCTCAGCCCCACCTACCTCACGAGGTGTCTGTTATGGGGAAAGGAAGGGATTGTAAACCAGTTTGATTCTCCTTAAAAAAAGGTAAAGAAAGTCAGCATATAAAAACCAACTCTTCTTCTTCTTCTTCTACCATTTGTAGAGGATATGTCAGTTGCCGGGGGTTTCAAGCAATGCCAGCGGAGTTGGCTGCTGCGCTTCTGCCCTGAGCTGTGCTGTAAAAGATTTAAAAACTGGAAACATAAAAGCCAAAAAGCGATCCATAAACTAGAGGTTTATGTTGCTTTTTCGGGCACTCTGCCTTATTGGCTTCCCCACAAAATATCATTCTCATATACCCAAGACAAGACAGATATGTCTGTAAATATACTTTGACTCTGCAGACGTAGAACTGAGAGTATTTCAGCTGAAACGCGATTCATTTTATTTTCAGCTCTTTTATGTCTTTCTCTCCCTCTGTAATTAAAGAGGTGTGGATGGGGAGAAAGAAAGTTATTTGGGCCAGCACAAAGCTACCGGTGAGGATGTCTATTACTGATGTGTTCCTTGGCCAGGGTTTTATTAGTGTGTCTGCTGCCCTCCTCAATCATCACTGCTGATTTGAGGAACATCTCATATTAACTTGCCTTGATGGTAGTCTTATAGTGCAATCCTAAATAGAGTTATACCCATTGATTGTTGGAAGTGGAGGACTGTGAGAAGAAGAAGAAGAAGAAGAAGAAGAAGAAGAAGAAGAAGAAGAAGAAGAAGAAGAGTGGGTTTTTATATACCGTTTTCTCTATCTTTTAAGGAGAACCAAACCAGTTTACAATCGCCTTCCCTTCCTCTTTCCACAACACCTTGTGAGGTAGGTGAGGCTGAGAGCATTTGGAGAGAACTGTGAATAGCCCAAGGTCACCCAACTTGCTTCATATGGAGGAGTGGGGAAGCCAACCCGGTTCACCAGATTAGAGTCCACGGCACATGTGAAGGAGTGGGGAATCAAACCCGGCTCTCCAGGTTAGAGTCCATCTCTCTTAACCACTACACCACGCTGGCTCTCTTCGTGTACCTTTGTTAGGGTTGCAGGCAGAAGGCTGGAATCCCTGGGATACTGTTGGGGGTGGGGCATAGGGGGGGAAACATTGTCAACATGCCAACATCACTGACAGCTAAAACTGGAAGTGATGTCACCAATGCTCTAGGACTTTACCAATCTTTATAGTTTTATCTCTTTTCTTCTCCTGCATCTCCCACCCCCCAGCTGCTCATTAGATGAGTATGGAGCACTTGGGTCGCCAACTGTGGAAATTCCTGGAGATTTTGGGAGAGGAGCCTGGTGTTGGTGGGGGTTTGGGGAGGGGAGGGACCTTAGCATGTAATGCTACAGAGTCTGCTCTCCAAAGGAGCCATTTTCTCCAGGTGAACCTGATCTGTCTGGAGACAGAATTGCCAGCTCTGAATTGGGAAACATCTGGAGGTTTGGGGCATAGAACCTGGGCAGGGCAGGGTTTGGAGAGAGGAGAGACCTCAGCAGGTTAAAATGTCGACTGGATATCATTTGTAATTGCGAAGATCTCCAGGCCCCACCTGTAGGCTAACAACCCTAGCAGGTGCTGGGAGGCAACTGACACAGCAGGTAAGTTGGCAACCCTATCTTTTTTACAGACCACACCGGTGCTTTGGGAAGGACATCAGAGTTAGCAAGGCTAGCAAGCCAGTTTCTGTACCCTTCCTCTTCTTTGCTCTGCTGCTGTCTCTGTTTACTCCAAGTGCTACCGGGTTTTCTCTATCCTTTTAAGGAGACTCAAACTGACTAACCTTCCTCTCCCCACAACTCAAACTGCCTTCCTTTCCTCTCCCCACAACAGACACCTTGGCCATTTATTCATGGAAGGTTTTGCCTTGGATTTGCCACTCTTTAGATGCACTTCCCCCCCCCCCCAGCCATATTCTCAAAACTCAACAATAAGCCGCCCTGCAGAGTTTTGAGAATTCAGATGGGGAAAATGTGCATCTATAGAGTGACAAATCCAAGTGACAAAACCTTCCATGAATAAATGGCCCTTGTGAGGTAGGTAGGACTGAGAGAGTTCGGAGAGAACTGTGACTGGCCCAAGGTCACCCAGCTGGCTTCATGTGGAGAAGTGGGGAATCAAGCCCGGTTCTCCAGATTGGAGTCCACTGCTCTTAACCACAACACCACACTGCCTCTCCATAAAGGGGCCTACATGCATTTAGGTGTGCTTATATAGGCATTTCTGCACATGGGATATTGAATGTGTGGTGGTGGTGGGCAAAGCAAACTGGGTGTGACTCCAATGCTTCCCTTCCTGTAGTCATTAGTACATTTAATGAACCTCAGCAGTGTGGGTGTGGAACTGTTACCATTCTGAAAACTGTGCATAGCTGCATCAGATTCCCCAAGGAATCGATCAAGAGGAAGAACTGGCCTAACATTACTGCTGCCGAGTTGGAGAGAAGTCTTCTCGGTCTTGGGGACTCATTTTGTTCAATATTTTAGATATCTGGATGACAGGAGCGATGAGAGTTGCTGGTGGCATCCTGTTGGGGGTACATCCTGGACACCAGAGAAGGCTCAAGACATTATGCAAGATGAACTGGATGACCTCCAAGACCGGAGGGAGAAGAGCTGGGGAGGAAAGCAATTAATTCAAAGGGCTGTGTCAAATGTCTGAGTACCAAGATGGATCTTTTTCTCTACATGCTGGGGATTCATCAGCTGAAGAGAAGAGAACAGGGAAGTAACCTCGGTGACACGGGCATCTGAAAGATTACTGTAAATAAAAAGCTGCAGGCCAGCCACGAAGAAATGTGCTCTAGAATGCATTAAAAAAACAAACTCTGTCTCTTCCTCTCCTTGAGACTATCACTTGAACAGAGCAATCGTAAGCATGTCTACACAAAATCATACTCAGGTGAATTCAGTGGGCTTACTCCGAAGAAAGTACTCTTGGGATTGCACTGTAAGAATGAGTTCCAATCTGGTAATGGGGGAGTAAGAAACACACATGAAGCTGCCCTATACTGAATCAGACTCTTGGTCTCTCAAGGACAATGCGGTCTACTCAGACTGGCAGCATCTCTTCCAGGGTCTCAAGCAGAGGTCTTTCGCATCACTTACTGCCTGCTCCTTTTAACTGGAGACACCAGGGACTGAACCTGGGACCTTCTGCAAGCAAAGCAAAGGCTCTTCCATTGAGCCGCAGCCCCTCTTCCAGGCAGAAGACTTGGGTCGTTTATGCATGGGAGTTTTACCTGAGGTTCGTTGCTCTCTGTTGGGAATCTATGCACCAGCAGCCGCCAAACTCAAATCAAGAAGTATTTGAGTCCCCACCCCTTGAAATGCTGCTTTGTAATTTGCTGTAGTGAGAGAAAAGTCCCCCCCCAAACCCAACTGCCACATAAAAAAGCATTTTAAGAACAAAAAAAACAAAAAACGGAGCTATCTGAAAGGAAGTGGGGGGGGGGAACCCAAGCCTCATTTTAAAAATCCTTTCTTCTGCTCAGAAAGAACTCTGAAGAAGCAGGAAGCATTTGAATCCCCACCCCTTGACACACTGCTTTGTAATTGGCTGTAGTATTGTCTGTGAGAGAAACCAAGCTTCTGTGTTCCGTGCTTTGCCTTATGCATGGGGATTTTACCTGGGCTGAGCTCTGGGGAGATGGAAGAATTGAATTAACAGAGGAACAGGAAGTCCTGGGATTTGTGAGGGCTGGCAGTGAGGTTATCTCTAATGGACAGAAAACTCAAGCATAACTCCAAGGAACAACCAAGACAGACGGGAGGGGGGCAAACGTGAGTGAAAGTACTCATGCATAAATGACCTTATACTGCTGCTCCTGTGGAGAATCAAGGCAATGCTGAAGATCTACTCACAGCCAGGGCTGGCATCAAAGGTCAGCATGGTTGGGCACCTGTTGAATTCCACCACCAATGGGAGCTGCCAGGCAAATCTGGTGCCCAGCAGCATCAGAAGAAGCAGAGTGTAATATATTTGTGCACCTTGCTACCTTCTCTAAGCAACCCTTCTATCTGGAAACCAGTGGAGTGAAATGATTAGAGCCGGGGTGTCAAACATATGGCCTGTGGGCCGGATCCAGCCCAACCAAATGACATTTATGTCATACCCAGCCCTCGTAACCAATGAGTTTGACACCCCTGGGTTAGAGCATCAGCCTAGGATTTGGCAGCCCGGGACTCAATTCTCCAATCTACCATGAAGCACGCTAGGTGACCTGTGGGCCCGTCACACTGACCTACAAGACAGGGTTATGATGATGATGATGATGATAAAAGGGGGAAGACTCTGCCACGTCCACAACCCAAAGTTCCTTGGAAAAAGGTGAGAATAAAAGTGCACCCAAGAAGGGCAGATAGAAAGAAAATGGAAGATGGTCCCAAAGGCCTTTGTGACATCACAGGAAACTTCAGAGCAACTTGTCATTTCCTAGGGGAGGAACACTTGAAGGAGCAGAGAGCCTGTGCTTTTGTGCCCTTGTAGACCCATCATGGAAACTAAGAAGAATGCAAGAAGAAGAGGAGGAGGAGGAGTTGAAGTTGGTTTTTATATGCCGCCATTCTCTACCACTTAAAGGAGAATCAAACCTTTTGCTTACAATCACCTTCCCTTCCTTTCCCCACAACAGACACCTTATGAGGTAGGCGAGACTGAGAGAGCTCGAAGAGAGCTGCGACTAGCCCAAGGTCACCCAGCTGGCCTCATGTGGAGGAGTGGAGAAACCAACCCAGTTCACCAAATTAGAGTCTACCACTCATGTGGAAGAGTGGGGAATCAAACTCTATTCTCCAGGTTAGAGTCCACTGCTCTTAACCACTATACCACACTGGCTCTCGGTGAGAGAGTCCTGCTCTATTTCTTCCAGTTTAGTTGTGGTTGGAGAGAAGGGAGCTGCAACGGAGAGGCTCAAGACGCCCTGCGGTCCACCCCCAGGGCTACTGAGAAGGGGGTAGTGCAACAATTTCCTGAGACCCTGGCCAGCTTGGGAGACTATGGAGCCAGAGAATTCATGTGATCTGTTTTAGATTATGTTTGGATTGTGCCTGGGGATCCTTTGTCTGGCAATCCATAACAATCGCTCCTTTCTTTCAGATTGCTCCATTCTTTTCTTTTTTTTCCTTAAAATGCCTTTTTATGCGGCAATTGGGTTTGGGGGGGGGATCCTCACAGGGAGCACTGCAAAGGTAAAACAGGTAAAACACCCGTGCATAAATGACCAAAGAGTGGTGCCTTTTGCATCCTATACTTTTTCATCTCGTTTGCAGTGGAACTGCATGGGGACCTTGTTCATCTCCCCACATGGGAGGGCATCAACTTTGGATTTGAGAGAGAAGCACAGTGGACAGAAAGCACATATCAACAGCAGATCCTGTTTGCACTCCTCCTTGTACCTCTTATCCCATTTGAAATGGCTTTTAGCACTAGAGCACACGTTTCCAGAGCTACACAAAGACCCCTGGAAAAAAAAGCTGTCATGTGTATTAGCATCCATCGCAACCCCATTGAGCTTGGCACAGATCATCCGCACAACCAATGTGGCCTGAATCATGAAGCAGTTGTGCCAGTGTGGAAATACTCCACGCCAAGCTCCATAATGACTTGATGTGGCCAACACTATGCATTACAGCCACAGTGGGGACAAGTCATCACACGGAGGCTGTTTCCAGATCTCTCTGCGTGACGCTGGTAACGTGTACTTCATCTTTTTTTGCGCTGGACTTCATAGAAGTCTTTTGGCATTTTCTACTTGTCAAGCTGGAATTATCCTCAGCTGCTGAAATGCCATGCATGCACTACTGTAAAAGTTTCTCCCAAATCTTTTTACAAGGCACGGGTAACGAAAAGCTTCTTACTATTATTGTAGGCATTACAGGGCCAACTCAGCAATTGCCACATTGTTGCTCAGAATTAAATGCATGGCCTGATTCCTCTTCCCTTTATCAAAATTCTGACCCCAGCCTAGCAGTGCTGATACACAATTTTGTTTGTAAGGTTTTCTAACAAACTCAACAGGGAGGGAATTTAGCAAAGAAGGGTGGAGATATAGTAATACATATAAAAATAATAATATCAAGGTAGCAGTAACACTGTGCTTAGGTAACAGTCAAGCCTAGAGTAGTAGATGAAGAACAAAAGTCAAGCATAGATTGCGAAATAAGAATGGTATTAAGTATTAAATATTAAATATAGCTTTTATAGCCAGCTTGGAAAGTAGTAAAAATATGGATATTGGATATAAGTAGACAATTGATTTAAAAAATGTTTAGATTGGCATGAGTACTAATTCAAAATGAACTCCCTGAAAAACTGCTTACATTGTGTATATATATAAATGGTTGGGACAGGTTTGTATGTTTTTGAAATAAATAAAAAATATATTTAAAAAAACAGGGAGGGAAGGCAGCATGGTCTGATCTCGTCAGATCTCAGAAGCTAAGCAGGGTACTGGAGATCTGCTATTACAACTGATCTGCAGGCGACAGAGATCAGTTCACCTGGAGAAAATGACCGATTTGGCAATTGGACTCTATGGCATTGAAGTCCCTCCCCTCCCCAAACCCCGCCCTCCTCAGGCTCTGCCCAAAAAACCTCCCGCTGGTGGTGAAGAGGGACCTGGCAACCCTATCTATTGTCCAAAGTGGCCGTTTTCTCCCGGGGAACTGATCTCTGTCATGCAGAGATCAGTTTTAATTCTGGGAGATCTCCATCCCCCACCGGGAGGATGGCAGCCCTTCGCACAGGCCTAGCGGTGTCCTTTCCCCATCACCGTGTGAAATAGTTTGGCCCTTTTCCCCCAGGAGATTAATTTGATAATATGTGGGAGTCATTTCTCCCCCTCATCGCTTCATACTGTCCATTTCTTCCAGGCATTTGGAACCGCTTAAAGAGAACAGCTTTGGTCCTTGCCGCCCTCCGGCACTTTTGATTTTCTGTGGCTTAATTTGTGTTTCAGGATCATAGAAATGCAGGATGCTGAAAGCATCTTGGCTTCCTTTCTGCTGCTTGCTGATATCGCCTTCATTTTCATAGCCTTCAGTTGTACCTGAGGAAAGTGAAGATCAGGAGGGAGAGAAGAAGGAGAAGCCGTCAACAGGTGTGGATGATCTTTTTTTTTTTTGCAGGAAAAAAGTGATTTTCCCCCAGAGCTGTTATCTGTAAAGTAGAGAAGGAGGCATTTGTATATTTCTATTAAAAAAAAAAGTATAGGAAATAAAAAGTTGTGTTGGATTTGAGCATCTGCAGATAGAACGCGATATACATAAATCACAAGAAGGAAGAACCCTGCCTGTACTGCAATTCAAAATGGAGACACCAGTTAGATTGGTCAGCCTTGTTGCCTTTAAATTAAGCCTTTAAATTACCTTTGCCTCTCCTACTTTGAGCCATTGCTGGAATGAACTGACCCACGCTCCCACCCTCCTTGCAGGAGCGGTGGGTTAGCTGGACACTTCAGGGCCAAGCAGAAATTTGGGGGGTTCCTCTCAAAGTGGCCTGCAGAGGTGTCCTTTCTTGCTTGCATTGCGCTGCTGCTGATGGGGTGGGAGGTTGCGTGGGCCACATATAAAAGGGAGCCAGGCTGACCCCATTGAGGAAATACACGCTGTAAATCCTCTTTGTTGCTATACTAGTGTGGCCTGTTAAGTAGAGTTGCCAGCTCCGGGAAATACCTGGAAATTTGGGGGGTGGAGCCTGAGGAGGGCAGGGTTCGGGGAGGGACTTCGGTGCCATAGAGTCCAATTGCCAAAGCGGCCATTTTCTCCAGGGGAACTGATCTCTATCAGCTGGAGATCAGTTGTAATAGCAGAAGATCTCCAACTAGTACCTGGAGGTTTGCAACTCTACTGTTAAAGTTTGTGCAGCTGGGGATTGAAAAATAACATTTGGCTTCTGTGAAACACCCAGTGAAAATGCACAAACGTTCCATACTTGGCTTCTTTTTTATATCTCTGTATTAGGGTTGCCAGGTACCCCCTGGCAATCGATTTGGGTGGGGGAGACTTACTAGCTGCAAAGTTGTGCGCCGGCATAACATCCGGAAGATATCATCACGTTGCTGACAATTGCAGGATGCTCTGGTATTTGGGCAAAACCTCCATGGTAGAAGCTGTTTTTACCATGGAGTTTTGCCCAAATACTCAACGTCCCCGCAACTGCGATGGTGTCACAGTAGCTGGAGGTTGGCAACCCTACTGGTAGACTGTATGGAATCCCATACCCCTCTCAAAACTCTGCCTTTCCCAAAGGCTGCGGTACCTTCAGAGTTCTGACACAGTGTGGCAGGTGCAGCCACCAAATAGCTGCCATGGGAGGTGGAGCCAGCTACACAATGGATGCTGCCGCAGCTCACCTTCAGCCACACAGTGAAAATCCTTGTGCTGTGGTGGCAGCTGGTGCCAAAGCAACACTTTAAAAAATCCACACAGCCAATCAATCTCCAATGACCAATCAGAAGCCTTCCTTGGTGAAAGTACCCCCTGGCCCCACCCTAGGGTTGCCACCTCTGGGTTGGGAAATACCCAGAGATTTTGGGGGCGGAGCCTGAGGAGGGAGGGGTTTGGGGTGGGACTTTAATGCCATAGAGTCCAATTGCCAAGGTGGCCATTTTCTCCAGGTGACCTGATATCTATCAGCTGGAGATCAATTGTAATAGCAGGAGATCTCCAGCTAGTACCTGGAGGTTGTAGCAAACAAACGTTAGCGTGCTGTATAGTTACTTGAGCAAACCCAAACCAGCAACGTGTTGCAAAAACAATGAATAATTCAAAATTAAATACTTGTAATAGTGTTATTCAAACTATCATATACACTATATACAGTGAACTTGGTTTACAAACTGAACTGTATATACCAAAGAACACAAAATTAAACTACAGAACATAGGTGCAATGTCCATTTTTTGCAGTTCTTTTAGCTGTATAGAACGTCTTGTCATTCAAGAGGTAAGAAGGTCAGTTCTTCATTTAAACAGAAGCCCGGTTGTCTTTCTGTTTCGGCTTAACAAAAAAGCCTTCCTCAGCGGCCACTACAAAAATACAGCAATATATACAATGCAAAATGGTCTATAAATAACAGGAATCAAAAGTAAGCATTATAGGAATAAACAAACAATTGATACTTACACGCGAGCTGTTACTAACTGGCTTTCGCGTTGGCAAAGTAGCCCTGAGTACGGAGAGCATTTAAAGAGTCTAGTCACCTGATACAAGGAGACCATGTGAACAGAATGTTTTAAAGTGACAGAACCATATAGTGTAAGTGATGTACTTGCTCATAGGTAACATGCTAGATCTAGCGATGTGTTTAGTCCTTTAGGATGTAAGGAGTCGAACATATGTATGTACTTAGACTCTTGACGTCTAAGTATCAATTCAATGTCAGTTTTCTCATATTTCTTAGTGTTAGTATAACGCCATAATACAAAGAAAGAAAGTTCCTCATCAGAGTGGTTTTTCTCCAGGAAATGTGAGGTAAGGGGAGCCTCCAGAACGTGATTTCTTACTCTGGACCTGTGCTCACTGATCCGGTATTTTATAGGTCTCTGGGTTTGTCCAATATACCAGAGAGGACATGCACATCTGATCACATAAATAAGGTGCCGTGAGTCACAATTATTAAAACTATCAATTTTGAATATGCGACCCGTTACTGGGTTCGTGATTTCACGAACTGTCAGCATGTATTTGCAGCTCTGACAGGAGCCACATTTGAAATTACCTGCAGGCAAATTGGATGAGGACATAGGGCGTGATATTGGATTTATTAGTATGTCTCTAAAAGACCTGGTGCGTTTGTATGCAATCCGTGGAGGTACTTGGCAACCGGGTAGATGTTGCACCAGGTGCCAGTGTTTACGGAGGATTTGGCCAATTAGAGGTGACATGGAAGTATATTGCATCACATAAGTAAGTCGTGTAGGCTTAAGAGTGGTGCATTCTGTAATTAATGATTCCCTAGGTTTGTTATTAGTTTTATGCATAGCATTTAGAATGACATGTTTAGGGTATCCCCGTTGTAGGAGATCAGCATTCAAATTGTGTGCTGCTTGGAAAAAATCAACTTGTTGAGTTGAATTCCGTTTCAATCGAAGTAATTGGCCATATGGGATATTATTTTTTAGATGGACCGGATGGAAAGAATCATAATGCAATAAAGCATGTTACCTATGAGCAAGTACATCACTTACACTATATGGTTCTGTCACTTTAAAACATTCTGTTCACATGGTCTCCTTGTATCAGGTGACTAGACTCTCTAAATGCTCTCCGTACTCAGGGCTACTTTGCCAACGCGAAAGCCAGTTAGTAACAGCTCGCGTGTAAGTATCAATTGTTTGTTTATTCCTATAATGCTTACTTTTGATTCCTGTTATTTATAGACCATTTTGCATTGTATATATTGCTGTATTTTTGTAGTGGCCGCTGAGGAAGGCTTTTTTGTTAAGCCGAAACAGAAAGACAACCGGGCTTCTGTTTAAATGAAGAACTGACCTTCTTACCTCTTGAATGACAAGACGTTCTATACAGCTAAAAGAACTGCAAAAAATGGACATTGCACCTATGTTCTGTAGTTTAATTTTGTGTTCTTTGGTATATACAGTTCAGTTTGTAAACCAAGTTCACTGTATATAGTGTATATGATAGTTTGAATAACACTATTACAAGTATTTAATTTTGAATTATTCATTGTTTTTGCAGTACCTGGAGGTTGGCAACCCTACCCCACCCGCTTTCTAAAATCACTTGGCAGGCTCCAGACAAGGTGTCTGTGGGCACCTTTTCACACAGACTGATAAACGTCTGCTTCCCTCTCAAGGTTTTGCTTGGCAGGCAATTGTAGACCGGGTCTGGGATCCCCAACGCGGAGAGGGCAGAGAACCTCATCTGTCTGTGTGAAAATTCTCATGCACAAAAATCCAGTTGTGCTGTGGGGGAGTGGGAGGTTTGGATGAATTACTGTAAACATGAATTAAGACTGGGAAAAATGGAAGAATACTTATTAATCTGATCCATGTGATAATAATAATGTTAATACTTAATATTGAATAGATTATATAGCTTAGGAATGAAAATGTTATGGTATTATTGGAAAGAATTAGGATCAGAACCCATCATGACGGAATTTAACCATTTTATTAAGAGGCAGACGGAGGTGAAGGGGAAGTCAAAATTTCTTTCTTTTCTTTTTCTTTTTCTATTATTATGTACTTAGAATATTAGCAACATACCTAGACATTTAAATGGTATATATTTTTTAAATTGTTGCTTGTCTAATGGAAAAGATATAAAACCAATAAAAATATATTTTAAAAAAAATCCAGTTGTGCTGCACTGTGCTGTGTGTACCATTAAAAAGGAATAGCTGGAGCCACCTGACAAACATACCAACAGTCCGTCAAAAACCTGGCTCTCTGTTTGCGACTGGTGAACAGGTCGTAAGCCTCATTAGCAGCTTTTCAAGCAACCCTAAGCTATTGTCCTGGAGGATAAGGGAGAAGGATTTCTACTTGTGTGTACCCTATGATTCCTTCTGGGGGCAAACCTCTCCCCCCTCCCATAGTTTAAAAATGCCATAAGTATGCTGCGCGCTTGTTTTATTAACGTGGAAAAGATATATACCACAGTACATCCTCTCTTTTAAAAGAAGGTTGTAAGGTTCTTTGTAAAGGTTATGCATAGATAGGCCTAATAAACCAGCATGGTGTAGTGGTTAAGAGCGGTGGTTTGGAGCGGTGGACTCTGATCTGGAGAACCAGGTTTGATTCCCCACTCTTCCACATGAGTGGCGGAGGCTGATCTGGTGAACTGGATTCGTTTCCCCACTCCTACACACCAAGCCATATGGGTGACCTTGGACAAGTCACAGCTCTCTCAGCCCCACTTACCTCACAGGGTGTCTGTTGTGGGGAGGGGGAGGGAAGGTGATTGTAAGCCGGTTTGATTCTCCCTTAAGTGGCAGAGAAAGTCGGAATAAAAAACCAACTCTTCTTCTTCTATAACCGTCAAGAAAGAAGCCCTTGAGGTTGTTCAGTTATTTTAATTTGTTTTTCACACTACAGCCCCTTGCTCTTTTGGACACTTCAATAAGCAAATTATTATTCTATAGTCTGCCAAAGAAATACTTGTATATTTCATAATGTGCCAGGATTTCTCTCCGTTGTTTCACTTATGTTTCCTAAGAGGCCTTGACAGTTCTGGGATAGCTTCTGCTCGCTCAGTTCTTGCTCTTCTGCCCTCTCCCTGCTCCACTGGCAACACCATCCTCTTGCCTTTCCCTGTACCGTTGGAGACCAGGGCAACCCCTCTGGGTGAAAACATTGCTACCATCCGCAGGTTCCAAAAATGAGTTTTCCAAAGTCAATTGGAGATTAGGGATTATTTTGCTTTTGTGGTTGTCCCAGCCCACCCACCTCCCCAGCAAGAAAAATCTCCCAATTTTACTTCTCCTTTGTGTATATTTTCTGTTTCCTCACTCACTTTTCCTAATAAAAGTAAACTTTTTCAACATTGGCCAGGGATCCTGGGGTTTTTTTGTTGCCATCTTCTGGGCATGGAGTAAGGTTCACTGGGGGTGCAGGGGAGAGGTAGTTGGGAATTTCCTGCATTGTGCAGGGGGTTGGACTAGATGACCCTGGTGGTCCCTTACAACTCTATGATTCTAGTTAAGCCTTAATAAACAAGCATTATATATTATATGTTGGGGGCCTGTGAGGTATTGTGGAAGGGGATAACTATTGGGAAATCTGCCTGCCCAACCCTAAATCCCCTCCAAAAATGGTTTGAGCAGTCTACTTACTCCCTTTTCCACCATCTCCACCTTCACCCCTTAACTGCTTCTCAACAGTTATCAATATTCTGTCCCTTCTGGAACATTATTAGTCCTTATCAGGTCAGGTTTTAGAGGGTTTTCTTTTGGTTAATTTAACAACAGTGTAATCTCAGAGATATTCCTGATGATGCCCATTGACATCCATGGACTAGGACCAAAGTAAGTCTGCATAGGACTGCACTGTAAATCATATTTTTTCTTATACTTGGAGCACCTCACAAGTATTGGGAAATCCCCACCCTGTCTTGTTGCTTTAAAAATGGGTAAGGTGGCCAGTCATTTTGCTATTAGACATCGTGATAGTACATATATAAATGATGTAAGCTGTCCCTATAAATTTCTTATATACTGTGGATAAAAAGAATAAAACATGCTTAGACCATATAAACACATCTACAAAACCAACAGCAATAAGCAAAGAAATGAAACTGTTCACAAAACTGTAAACAGATATAAATGAAACAAAATAGCGAACATTTGCTTCTCCCTAATGGAGTTCAAAATGCTAAAATTAAAATGTTTTGAACATATTAGCCAATTCGATTCCTAGCCAGTCACTTCCAAAGCTGAGAATCCATATCAAGAAACCTATTTATCCACCCACCATAATTCTGTGAAGCATTAATGTTGTTACCGTCTCTGCTTCATGTTTACCTTCCTTTGCTCCATAGAGATTTTCTTGAGCATTTTCTAGCAAACAGCTCCCAGGAGTTCTGTTTATCCAGCCTCGAGTTCTTCATTCGTGCCAATTATTACCATGGAAATACTGTCTCTCTCTCTCTCATCTAAAACTTTTGGCAAAGAAAGTAAAACATTTGAAATGTTGAATTGGGGATAATGATGGAATTGGATGTTGGCATGAAGTTCAAGGAATCTTGGAAAGTATAACCATATCAAGGCAAAAACATCCTTGGAATAGACAAAGCAGCCTTCCAGTAGCCACTCCTAAGCACCTTGTGGCCATGTCATCCTCTATATGCCTAGGGTTGCCAACCTCCAGGTGGGGCCTGGAAATTTCCTGGAATTACAACTGATCTCCAGGCTAGAGAGATCAGTTCCCCTAGAGAAAACTGCTTCTTTGGAGGGTAGATTCTATGGCATTTTACCTCACTGAGGTCCCTCCCCTCCCCAAACTTTGCCCTCCTCAAGCACTACTGCTAAATCTCCTGGAATTATCTAATTATTTCTTTACGCTACTTTGGGGGGCCAGTGGGATGAAAACGGCGTAACAAATGGCAGAAGAAGAAGAAGAAGAAGAAGAAGAAGAAGAAGAAGAAGAAGAAGAAGAAGAAGAAGAGAAGAAGAGGAGGAGGAGGAGGAGGAGGAGGAGCAGTTGGTTTTATACCCCCATTTTCTCTACCTTTAAGGAGTCTCAAAGTGGCTTACAATTGCCTTCCCTTCCTCTCCCCAAAACAGGCACCTTGTGAGGTAGATGGGGCTGAGAGAGTTCTGAGAGAACTACGACTGGCCCAAGGTCACCCAGCAGGCTTCATGTGAAGGAGTGGGGAAACAAACCCGGTTCACCAGATTAGAGGCCACCACTCTTAACCACTACACCACAATGGAATAAAAACACCAGCATTAATTTAAAAAAAGAACAATAAAAAGCAATGCAGACCAATCTGCCAAGAGTTGCAAAACAGAAAACATTCAGTGTAAGAAATTACTTAATTCCAGGAGGACACAATTCTGGAACAGAGTGCTAGATTGCCAACAGGAAAGGAACCAAACAAATCTTGGGGCACAACTAGATGTCCCCAGACCTAGAAAATGAAGCTCATCCCTGGGGTGAACCTGGGCACAGTCACCTCTAGTTGTGCCCACAGGAGGGAGGGAGTAGGGTTGCCAGCTTCCAGGTGGGGCCTGGAGATCTCTCAGAATTACAACTGACTACAGAGATCAGTTCGTCTGGAGAAAATGGGTGCTTTTGAGGATGGATTCGATGGCATTATACCTTGCTGAGGCCCCTCTCCTCCCCATACCCTGCCTTCTCCAGACTATACCTCCCAATCTCCAGGAATTTCCCAACCTGGAGTTGGCAGCTCTAGGAGTTCCATCGCCTGACAGTAATGGCCAAGAAGGCCTTTCCCGTGCTTTCATCTCTTACTATTATTTAATTTACAAAAGCATATGTTTCTGAAAACCTGGGGAATCCTGATTATGTATAAACTCTTCTTTTGACTGCACGCGGCCTGGGATTTTTTCCTTCCATGATGAGCATGGAGACCAGCACTTGAGTGTCAGATATAGTAGGGTTGCCATTCACCAGGTGGTGGCTGGAGATCTCCTGGAATTACAACTAGTTTCCAGATGACAGAGATCAGTTTGCCTGGAGAAAATAGCTGCTTTGGAAGGTGGATTCTATGCCATTATACCTAGGGTTGCCAGGTCCCTCTTCGCCACCGGCGGGAGGTTTTTAGGGTGGAGCCTGAGGAGGGCAGGGTTTGGGGAGGGGAGGGACTTCAGTGCCATAGAGTCCAATTGCCAAAGTGGCCATTTTTCTCCAGGTGAACTGATCTCCATCGGCTAGAGATGAGTTGTAATATCAGATCTTCAGCCAGTACCTGGAGGTTGGAAACCCTAATTATACCCCACTGAGGTCCCTCCCCTTCCCAAAACCTCCCCTCCCCAAGCTCTACTCCCAAAATCTCCAGGTATTTCCCAACCCAGACCCGGCAACCTTAGATAAAGTTAATTAATATTTTCTCAAGGAATACACACAAAGCTGCCAGCAACTTTCCAATCTCCTCAAGTCCTGCTCCCTTCCTGCCTTCTCTTCTGAATTACTATAACCGTTCAGTTATTTCATTCGCTGTCTCAGACAAAAACACCAACCACATCAAATAATCAAAGTATTATAAAGCTGAGTTCAGCCTTCCGACCTGCCCATTTCAATGAATGGTGTTATTATTCATAATGGCTTAAAACAGAATCTGTTTCCTCCCAAATGGCAGAGTCCCAATTGAGTACTCATGCCTGTATGCTTTCGTGTTATTCTCAGACACAAAGCAGATCGCTTTCTTACTCCAGTGGCCCTGTCAAACAAAGCAGACCCACCATGGACAATGCAGAATGCATTTGCTGAGCAGCATCAGTTAAGTGGGGTTGCCAACCTCCAGGCGGCACCTGGTGATCTCCTGCTGTTACAATTGATCTCCAGACACCTCCAGACATCACATTTATGTCATGTTGCCAAACACTTTGAGGATGCTCTGGTATTTGGGCAAAAACTCTATGGTAGAAGCTGTTTTTACCATATTGTTTTTGCCCAAGTGATGACATCTGGAAGTGACATCGACCTGTCACCGGTGACAGAGGCCTCGGTCTCAATTTGCTGCTGGTAAGTCCCCCAGCCAGCTGGGGGAGGGCCCCCAAAGTGAAGGATCCCCCACCCCTGGCAACCCTACAAACCAAATACTGTGCATGCATATCATGGCAGCTGACTCCACCCCCAGAATTGACACATTTAGCCACTTGGCTGCAAAAAGTCATTAATGCAATTAATAGGGTGACCAACCTCAAGGGGGCGCTTAGAGTTCTGGAATCATAACCACTCTCCAGACTACAGAGGAGAAAATGGCAGCTTCAAAGGGTATACCATAAGAATCTAGGAGAACTGGAAATTCTATAGTGACATCACATCCTCTCCCTGTCCTCCCCAATCTCTAGCCTCGCCAGGCACCAAACTCCAAATTTCCCCCCACAAAAAAAAATCCCAATAGAGAATTGGCCACCCTAGCATAAAAGTGTGTGCTCATAGTGTGGTTAAACATCATTCGATTCCACGGAAGGTCCTCTCCGACAGAGGACCCCAGTTCGTGGCCAAGTTTTGGAAAGCCTTTCTTAAAGTGTTGGGGGTGGAGGAACAGGGATTGTCCTCTGCCTATCATCCTCAAACTGATGGACAAACGGAGCGTGTTAATGCTGTAGTGGAGTGTTATTTGTGATGTTATGTGAATTACCACCAAGATGATTGGGTTGATCTTTTACCCTTTGCTGAATATGCATACAATAATGCTCCTCAATTCTTCCACAGGGTTCAGTCCCTTCCGAGTTGTGTATGGGAGGGAGTTTGGGCCGTTTGGTACAACAGCCCTCACCGCTGAGATTGAGGGGGTGCATGAAGTACAAGACTGGGTGCAAGTGGTACAGACCACATGGCCCTGGCTTCAGAAAAATCTAGAGAGAGCAAAACGCAAATACAAGGAACAAGCTGACAAACACCGTTCTCCTGGGTGGGAATTGAAGGTGGGAAATCTAATGTATTTGTCCACCAAAAACCTGCGATCGTTATGTCCTTGCAAGAAACTCAGTGACAAGTATGTAGTGAGACCCTACAACTTGCACCCTTCCCAATAGTGCATGCCCATAGTGTGAGTGAGACCCTACAACTTGCACCCTTCCCAATAGTGCATGCCCATAGTGTGAGTGAGACCCTACAACTTGCACCCTTCCCAATAGTGCATGCCCGTAGTGTGAGTGAGACCCTACAACTTGCACCCTTCCCAATAGTGCATGCCCATAGTGTGAGTGAGACCCTACAACTTGCAACCTTCCCAAATGTATGGGAAAGCCTAGCTGTGTAGCCCTGTATAGCACTGTTCACAACTTACAGTGAATGAACATACATGTACATAGGTTTACCAGAGCTCCTGCTATAGTGGGAGACCTCCTGGCACACCTTGAAGTTGCTCACTGACACCTAAAAGGCCAGCTGTCAAGAGCCATGCCAAGCGTCATGCTAATTCTGTACAAGTGTATCTATTGTTTGCTGTTCACGTGTATCTAAGCTTTGGTTCTCTGAGATGTTCAAGCCGCCAGGAGTCAGGCTGTCCAGGCAGGCTCTTGACATGAGTTAGGCCCATCTCTGTTCCAGTATTATTCTTTGATTTTGTTTCTTTGAACTGTTTAAGCTGTCCCCACTCCTTCCCTCCTCCCCTGGTCTGACCTTGAGTCTCTAGCAGGCAATTTCAGTATTATGGCTTGCTCACTCACTCCTCCCTGCCAGGCACCGTTATCTCCTAACTCCCAGGCCGCTTGGTTGTGCACCTGGGATGACTCTATGCTTAAAACTATGCTTTGTAGTTTGGTTCGCCATCAGCAGCTTTGAAGCTGTGGATTGCTTATGCTGTATCCTGCGGCTCCTGAATAAACGTTTACCTGCTTTAGACCTGCCTGTCTGAGCGAGTGACTTTTTGGGATTGCCGAGGTTGGCTGGAGAACCTCACACCAGCAAGAGAAAATGGTGGCAAGTTGGGGAGTGCATGCCAGCATCCCACAACACACTTCTGGTTTTTGACGTCATGGGATGCTCTAGGATGGGGTCCCCAATCTTTTTGAGCCTGCAGGCACTTTTGGAATTCTGATACATTGTTGGTGGGCTCAGGCACAAAATGGCTTCAATTTACTTTCAGTCACACAGTGAAGATCCTTGTGCTGTAGGGTTACCAACCTCCAGATACTAGCTGGAGCTCTCCTGCTATTACAACTGATCTCCAGCCGATAGAGATAAGTTCACCTGGAGAAATTGGCCACTTTGGCGATTGGACTCTATGGCATTGAAGTCCCTCCCTCTCCAAACCCTGCCCTCCTCAGGCTCCACCCAAAATACCTCCCACCGGTGGCAAAGAGGGACCTGGCAACCTTATTGTGCTGTGTTGGAAGCTGTTGCCGAAGTAACTTTTTAAAAAATCTGCAGAGCCAATCAAATCTCCAATGGCCAATCAGAAGCCTTGCTGGCCAAAAGCCCCACCTGGCTCTGCACACCTTCTAAAAACACTTTGTGGGCACCAGGAAAGGTGTTGGTGGGCACCATGATGGGGACCCCTGCTCTAGGATTTGCAAAATACTCTATAGTTATCAGTCGCTGCCACTAAAATCTCCTTGGGGTTGCTGGATATGGCCTGGCAACCTTAGATTTTTCTTTATGCAGGGGTTGAATAATCCCCATGTTACATTCAACGCATGCAGAGCTGAACGTGGAATTGAAACCCCACATATATCTAGGTTCCTGGTCCCCAATTTCATTTGTAAAGTGAGCACACATTTGGTTCATGTGTGACCTGTACATGCAAGTTGTACATGCTTCCCTGGTAACACGTGACCAAGGTTTGTATATGCAGGTACTTAGATAAATGTGCAGTCCTGCTTCTTTGTATACTTGTACCACTGTTCGTACTTCTGAGTATCTGAAGAGGTCTTTGGAAAAGATGGGCCTCTTGTGCATGGCTGCTTCCCTCGCGGTCACCCCTCCGAAGACTTCGGGTCATTGCTTTGATTATGCATGCTGTTTCCATCCGTTAGAGGTCGCCTTGCTCTGCCCCTGCATTTCCCCGTGTTTTACCCGCGTTTTGAGGCAACTGTTTTACTTCCAATTCGAAAACGTGGGCAAAACACAGGGAAATGCAGGAGGAGAGCATGACCCAAAGTCATAGGAGGGGTGACCTCGAGGGAAAGAGCCATGCATAAAAGACCATAGTAAGGAAAGAACTAGGAAATGCCCAGAAATGTTGGGACTAGCAACTGGAACCTCCAGACATGGGTATTCATGTGAATTGGAAGTGGTGCAGTGGTTAGAGTGCTAAAATGGGACTGGGGAACTGCTGTATGTAAAGAGTACAGCTGGGCCCGCTATCTTCCATTTTGTTCTCGCAGCTAAACTATGACTCTAAGACTGTTTGTCAGTTCTTCTCCCGTTCTTGCTGAAGAAGTGCTGTTTAATCAATACAAATGCATAATTTAAATTCAATATCACCCTGTCACTATCAATAATACTTTTGTGAGTGATGTATTACTTCAGTAATTCAATTTGTCAGGCCCTGCCAGCTTTATATGACCGTTTGTTCAAGTTGTAAACTTAATTTACCAGCGGCAGTTGACTTGGGCTGCTTGAATTACATTGATGTTTTATCTAAAAAGCATTGATTTTCTTTAAAGTATCTTTTCTGCCTTATCTTTATTACGCTAATAAATAAGCAAGTGCAGGTAAAGGAAACTCTCGCTATTCTCCATTAGTTTTTCTCTGCTTGCCAAGGCCTGGGCTCTCTTATGAATACCTTAAATAAGTGGTCTTAATTAAACGGATTTTTCACAGGGAGACCGGTGTACGCTCCTCAACTGACTCACTGTTCAAGGAAACATTTTGACAACAATCCGCATGGGCCTCTTCATGCGGTATCCCTTCTTCAAAACGGTTTGCTTCCGAAGACTCCAGCTTATGGTCCATAGGAAGCCATAAGGGGTCAGGAATACTGTTGTTCAGGACGGAAGCTACATATTTTTTTTCAAGGGGGGACAAGAGGACAAAATGATGCCCACCCCATATATCATATACATTTTTTTCTTTATATATATGTATAGAATCATTGTTTATAATATACATATATAATCAACAACTCTTTAAAACGATAGAATAAATTGTTGACTTCTATGAACGGTTAAGAGCGAGCCATCATGGTGTAGTGGTTAGGAGCGGTGGACACTAATCTGGAGAACCGGATTTGATTCCCCACTCCTCCACATGAAGCCATCTGGGTGACCTTGGGCTAGTCACAGTTCTCTTAGAACTCTCTCAGCCTCAAGAAGGAGGAGGAGGAGTTGGTTTTTATATACCGACTTTCTCTACCACTTAAGGCAGACTTAAACCGGCTTACAATCACCCTCCCTTCCCCTCCCCACAACAGACACCCTGTGAGGTGGATGGGGCTCAGAGAGTGTGACTGGCCCAAGATCACCCAGCTGGCTTCATGAGGAGGAGTGGGGAAACAAATCCAGTTCACCAGATTAGCCTCTGCTGTTTATGTGGAGGAGTGGGGAATCAAACCCAGTTCTCCAGATCAGAACCCACCGCTCCAAACCACCACTCTTAACCACTACACCACGCTGGATCTCACAGGGTGTCTGTTGTGGGGAAAGGAAGGGAAGGCAAGGAAGGGAATTTGATTCTCCTTAAAGGCAGAGAAAAGTGGGGTATAAAAACCAATTCTTCTTCTTCCTCCTCTTAATGAATAATTACATTTTTACATTATCTTATCCATCTACTATCTATGAATTCCTCCTAGAATTCTTTTTGTTGTTGGGAGCCAAGGGAGTTCATAGCCAGATGTGTGTTGGATGTTGGGAAGACAGACTTTAATGAACTCAGAGTTCAGAGCTCAAAAACCAGAGCTCTTGCAAGCTCAAGCCATCAGTATTCTAGTAAGATAGAAATGTGGTAGAGAATTCACTATGATGGGGAAAATTTAAACTCCAACAAAGGGAGCCCACTGCCCAAATAAAGAAAACAGATTCAAAGTCTTTATTCTAGAAAAACTACATTTATTGGTTAGCCAAGACCTGACACCCAAAAGAATCCACAGCAGCAGCAAAGTTTCAAAGCACAGTTTAGGCAATTATAGAAATTCTGACATCATAGTGACAGAGAGACCACTACATTTACATATAACCAATAACCATTAGTCAAGATGAGCATATCCAGTGTAGCGTGGCACTATGTACAACCTCATTTCAGTTTAGAACAGAGACAACTAAGGGGGACATGATAGACGTTTATAAAATTATGCACAGGGTGAAGAGAGTTGACAAAGAGAACTTTTTCTGCCTCTCCCGAAATACCAGAACTTGAGGGCACCCAATGAAGCTTATGAGCAGGAGATTCAAAATGGACAAAAAGTACTTCTTTATACAGCAAGTGACTAAAATGTGGAATTCACTGCCAGAGGATGTGGTGATGGCCACAGACAGTTTTAAAAGTTTTAACAGACACCCTTTGAGGTAGGTGGGGCTGAGAGAGCTCTAAGAGCTGTGACTAGCCCAAGGTCACACAGCTGGCTTCATGTGGAGGAGCAGGGAAACCAATCCGGTTCACAAGATTAGCATCCGCCGCTCATGTGGAGGAGTGGGGGATCAAACCCAGTTCTCCAGATCCAAACCACCACTCTTAACCACTACACCACACAGGGTCGCCATAAGGCAGCTGTGACTTGATGTCACAAAAGAGGGGCTCGTTCCAGGTTTTCAGGGGTCCTGGACCCTGTCCCCTCTTCCACAAGCATTCATGCCCCCTCCCTCCCACCCACATGCCTTCCACCTGCTTGTGTGTACTTCCCTTGCCTTGCCTCTCAAAGACCTCCCGCTGCGCATGCTCACAGCTGCCTGCAGTGTGTGCAGCAGGAAGCATGGGTGGTGCAGCACTAGCATGTGAGTGAGCAGGGGGTGCCACAGGGGACCCTGACCGAAATCGTGGGGCCCGGCAGCTGCCCCACCTGAGGTCATGCTGATGCTGTCCATGGTACCATTTCTCATCCCTGTGCAGCCCACATGCTTCATGCCATGCTTGTGGGTTTTCAGGAGTTCTGCTTGGCTTGCGGGAAGTATGACGGAGGACTAGACAGCCGTTTGGGCTGACCCAGCAGGGCTCTTCTTATGCAGTAACGGACGGTGAAAACCTGACTGCTCAAGGTCATTCAATAAGTCTGTGCTGCTACCGCATATTTTGTATTGCCAAAAGTAGCATTTTCCTGCTGAAGCGGGAAAAGGCAAGATAACCTCTGGATGCCAATTAAACGACATTACAAGAGTGTTAATAGGAGGATTCTGTTCTTTTTGTTCACTCCTGTGCTTTGCAGAATAATATACTTTGGCATAATAAAGCCATATTGCAATAAATATGTACGAGTTAACCATTCGACTTGTTTGCCAGCTGAGCTGATGTCAATTTTTCCCCTATAAAAAGATGTGCTCACCTGCCTCCATCTGACATTTTTATTCCTTTTATGTTTATAAAAAAGGGAGCCTTTCGCTACAAGAAAGTCGAGACGGCTGCCCAGATTATCTCTGTCTACTTGAAATAAAAAGGCATTTGTTTTATATACTTGACCTTTGATAGACTACTATCCAATAAATCCTTTTCATTTCCCTCTTCCTGCTGCGAGAGTCTATTTAGACAAGCACAAAGCGGGGCCCATTGTCAGCTCCAAGTATCCACAACAAAAGGCGAGAGACTGCAGAAAATTAGTTTGTTTCGAAAGCGCCCGTGTCCTTGTATAAAAAGCTAATGGTGAGTCTTCAAAAAGTACTTCAAATAAAGATGTGTTTGAATACTCGGCAGCCATGTTTGCAAGCTCCAGGGTACTCAAAGCAACCTCTAAACCCTTGAATGCTTTCAAAGGGGGCCTTGTTTTGTGCATAAAGCCAAAGGTTCCATCAGGGATCGACTCTGGTTTGGAAGTCTGGTGACCCCAGTTTAACAGTTAGGCAAAGAAGCCACAATTAGGCTGTATCTTGATACTTAGGGTTGCCAACCTCCAGCAACCGCGAAACGAACACTAAACCCGGAGGTGTCGTTTTGGACTTCTTTGGACTTTTCCTTTGGATTTGCCTTAGTTTGAATTTCTTCATACCTACGTTTGGAACTTGCACCGATACTGTGGAGCAATCCTATGAGACCTATATTTTGAAGGGATTCTTTTAGAAATTGTGTGATGGAACATACCCTGAGACTATTTTTCTATTGAAAGTTGAAGTAATACATTTATTAGTTATTGTATAATTTCAGTATCTTACCGGAGATTTTGGATTGTAATCTTTATAGCATATATGGTGATTAATATATGTTCATGTCTGCATGATAGTATTTGGTGTTTTTGTTTAACTCTAAAGTCTTGTCATAATTAACAATTGAGCTTGGTGCTGCTTGGTTCTCTCAACCTCCAGGTACTAGCTGGAGATCTCCTGGTATTACAACTGATCTTCAGCTGATAGAGACCAGTTCCCCTGGGGAAATGGCTGCTTTGGCAATTGGACTCTATGGCATTGAAGTCCCTCCCCAAACCCCGCCCTCCTCAGGCGCCACCCCAAAAACCTCCCACCGGTGGTGAAGAGGGACGTGGCAACCCTACCTGGAGAAAATGGCTGCTTTGGACTCTATTGTACTATACCTCGCTCAGGTTCCTCCCCTCTCCAAACCCTGCTCTCCTCAGGCTCCAACCCAAAATCTCCAGGAAATTCCCAACCCAGAGTTAGCAACCCATTGTCTAGAGTTGCCAGGTCCCTCCAGCCACTGGTGGGGGGGGGATAGGGGTGCTGTCCCAGGTTGGGAAACTCCTGGAGATTTGGGGGAGGAGCCTGGGGAGGACAGGGACCTCAGTGGGGTACATTGCCACAGAGTCCACCCTCCAAAGCAGCCATTTTCTCCAGGGAAATTGACCCTTGTAGTCTGGAGATTAGCTGTAATTCCAGGGGCTCCCCAGCTCCCACCTGGAGACTGGCATCCCTACCAATGTCAGGCACATGAGCAGATTTTCTCAGTCCTTCTTCTTGCAAGTTCAGCATCCCCCTTTCTCAACAGAGGTGAAACTGACATCAACTACCACCCCCAGCGTCATTTCTCCTTTACTGCTCAGGTTCTTGCATGCACACACACCCTATTGTGCGCATACAGCAATGCAGCTACAATTTTGGGGCCTCCTCTTCACCCAATCCCCTTTATATATGCATAAAATTAATTCAGAATTATTTCATACTTAACTGCATACCACAACTTCTCTTCCACTGAGGGTTCCCATATGCCCGGTTATGGTGGGCAATTGCCCGCCAATTTACCAGGCTGCCTGCCCCTGCCTCAGCTAGTCAGCAGGCAGAAACAGGCCAGCTGAGCGAGGACGGCAATCTGTGCATGCAATGATTTTCAATTTTTTTCAGACCCAGAACCCCTAGGTGGCAGCACTGAGCTGCAAGGATGTGATTTTTACACCCATGTGACGGGAAGTCATATGACATTACCTAAAATTAGGTACCATAAAAGAATTACCGAAGGAGCGAGTAGTAGGGTTGCCAGGTTCCCCCACGCCACTGGTAGGAGCTTCTTTGGGCTGGCGATCCGTGCACAGCATGATAATGTCACTTCTGGGTTTACCCTGGAAGCACTGGAATCACGATGGGGACGCTCTAGCACATTCCCCCAAAACTCTATGGTTTCCATAGAGTTTTTGGAGGAATGTGCTAGAGCGATGGGGATACTCTAGCACACGCTCCCAAAACTCTATGGTTTCCATAGAGTTTTTGGAGGAATGTGCTAGAGCGATGGGGATACTCTAGCACACGCTCCCAAAACTCTATGGTTTCCATAGAGTTTTTGGAGGAATGTGCTAGAGCGATGGGGATACTCTAGCACACTCTCCCAAAACTCTATGGTTTCCATACAGTTTTTGGAGGAATGTGCTAGAGCGATGGGGATACTCTAGCACACTCTCCCAAAACTCTATGGTTTCCATACAGTTTTTGGAGGAATGTGCTAGAGCGATGGGGATACTCTAGCACACTCTCCCAAAACTCTATGGTTTCCATACAGTTTTTGGAGGAATGTGCTAGAGCGATGGGGATACTCTAGCACACTCTCCCAAAACTCTATAGTTTCCATACAGTTTTTGGAGGAATGTGCTAGAGAGTCCCACACAATGCCGGCGCTTCTGGGGTAAACCCAGAAGTGACATCATTGTGCAACGCACGGATCGCCACCCCGAAGAAGCTCCCACCGGTAGCATAGGGGGACCTGGCCACCCTACTTCTGTTCCTTGGGTAATTCTTTTATTGTACCTAATTTTAGGTAATGTCATATGACTTCCCGTCACATGGCTGTAAAACCCTTGCAGCTCAGTGCTGCCTCCTAGGCGTTCTGGGTCTGAAAAAAATTGAAAACCACTGTCCTAGAACAACAGTACCCCAGGTAGCCTCAGGACCCCAGGAGAAAAGCCCCATTTCTCCAATCTACAAGGTAGGCATCTATTAAAAGACTTCAGCACAATACAAACGACAGACCATTCCTTATGACAAACTCTTGCAGCTGGGTAGACGTTTCTATGAGCCTGAGTAAGAATTATGTCCTAAACTGGTTTTTCTTTGTGTGGAATGTTTACTTTTTTGTGGCTTCTGAGGATGTTGTTTTACAATCATTTACAAGCTTTCTCTGACACCAGAAAATCAATTTGGAGCCTCTGTTAAGGAGAAAGAGTCAAACGCAAAATTAAAAACCACACAATTGTAGTAAAGCAGGTAGGGCCCGACTGCAGGGATTAATAATGGCAGGATAAGAATGGATTGTAAGCAGATGAGTTATTAATACAGGTATAGCAAAGGAGAGGACAGGATGGTAATCCCCAGTGTTTTTTTTTTTTTAAATTTGGCCTAATAAATAGGGTTGCCAGCCTCCAGGTGGTGGCTGGAGTTCTCCTGCTATTACAATTGATCTCCAGCTGATAGAGATCAGTTCACCTGGAGAAAATGACCACTTTGGCAATTGGACTCTAGGGCATTGAAGTCCCTTCCCAAACCCGGCCCTCCTCAAGCTCCACCCCAAAAATCTCTAGGTATTTCCCAGCCCAGAGCTGGCAACCCTAATGTCTGGCCAAGAACAACCCTTGGCTCCCCTCTTCTATTTTGTTTGCCACCACACCAACATCTTTACAAGTTAGGGTTGCCAACCTCCAGGTGGTGGCTGGAGTTCTCCTGCTATTACAACTGATCTCCAGCTGATAGAGATCAGTTCACCTGGAGAAAATGGCCGCTTTGGCCATTGGACTCTATGGCATTGAAGTCCCTCCCCTCCCCAAACTCCGTCCTCCTCAGGCTCTGCCCCCAAAAACCTCCTGCCGGTGGTGAAGTCTGGCCAAAAGGGTGGTCAAAATGGTTAAAATTTAAAGAGGTGCAGTGTGTGATCGTTCACAAGTCAAACGATTTGTACAGAGTGACCAACAGCAGTAATATGTGATAGCAACACACTTTTGTGTAATAACCGTCTTTGGACCTCACTGTTGGCAATTTATTTTCCTCTTGGTCTGTGTGTATGTCTCTTCACCCAAGGCCACAGCTCATGCATCTGATTAAGTGGACTCTGCTCCATGAAAACGTATACCATGATCTGTGAGTGTTTAAGGTGCCACAAAGACTCCTTTGTTTTGCTGTCACAGACTAACCGTGCAATCCTAGGCAGAGTTGTGTCCTTTAAACCCATGGACATCAATGGACTGAGAAGGATATAACTCTACTAAGGGATGCAATGTTAAGTATCTACTGCTGTGGAAATAAATATGCTAGCAAAATGCTAGTCCATTTGGTACTCTGAAGATATTTTAGGAGTCTTGAACGGCTCCGGAATACTTGTTTACCAGAGGGAAGATGCCTGGAAAACTCTGCTAGAGGCATCAATGCTTATATCTGTGGGTGCCATCTCCAATATATTTAGCCCTATATTTTAACAATACACTACTTGTGGATCACTGACCTGGATGGCCCAGGCTAGCTTGATCTCATCAGATCTCAGAAGCTAAGCAGGGTCAGCCCTGTTAAGTATTTGGCTGGGAGACCACAAAGGAAGTCTAGCGTTGCTACGCAGAGGCAGGCAATGGCAAGTCACCATCTTGTGCTTTGGAACCCCTATTTAGTCACCATAAGTCAGCTGTGATTTGATAGCACTTTCCACCACTGCTTGCGGGCCTTGCTTTGGATGGCCCAGGCCAACCCAATCTCATCAGACCTTGGAAGCTAAGTAGGGTTGGCCCTGGTTAGAACTTGGATGGGAGACCACCAAGGGAGTCCAGAGTTTCTGTGCAAGACAGGCAATGGCAAAACACGTCTGTACGTCTCTTGCCTTGAAAACCCCATGAAGAGTTGCCGTCAGTCAGCTGTGACTAAACGGCACTTTCCCCCACCACTTGTAACCGACTGGTCTCCTTCTTCCCTGTTACTAACACATACACCCTAATATGCTCTAAAGCAGTGGTTCCCAACCTTTTTTTGACCAGGGACCACTAGGACTTTTTTGTTCAGTGCAGGGACCCCAAGGTTCAAAATAAAAATTCCGAGAATTTGAATATAAACTTTAATCATAACTGTTAGTTAAACATTAAACTTAGAATAATTTTTGAATATATATTTTTATAATAGAGAACTTATAATTGAAAATATTAATTTATTATGGGTTTAGAACTTTGTTTCACAGACCTTAATTTAGTTCTCGTGGACCCCTGGGGGTCCACGGACCCCTGGTTGGGAACCAGTGCTCTAAAGATAATCTGTCCCTAAGTATGATTGGGTTAAAAATATTGTCGAAGGCTTTCACGGTCAGAGTTCATTGGTTCTTGTAGGTTATCCTGGCTGTGTGACCGTGGCCTTGGTATTTTCTTTCCTGGCGTTTTGCCAGCAGCTGTGGCAGGCATCTGCAGAGGAGTAACACTCCTCTGAAGATGCCCGCCACAGCTGCTGGCGAAACGTCAGGAAAGAAAATACCAAGGCCATGGTCACACAGCCTGGATAACCTACAAGAACCTATGATTGGGTTACTTTCAGCAGTCTGAGTGAGAGTCGGCATATATTCCTGAACAGCCATACTCCTGATTAGAGCCAGTGTGGTGTAGTAGTTAAGAGCAGTGGTTTGGAGCGGTGGACTCTAATCTGGCAAACTGGATTTGTTTCCCCACTCCTCCACATAAGTGGTGGGCACTAATCTGGCGAACTGGGTTGTTTCCCCACTCCTACACATGAAGCCAGCTGGGTGACCTTGGGCTAGTCACAGCTCTCTTCAAGCTCTCTCAGCCCCACCTACCTCACCGGGTGTCTGTTGTGGGGAGGGGAAGGGAAGGTGATTGCAAGCCAGTTTGATTCTTCCTTAAGTGGTAGAGAAAGTAGGCATAGAAAAACCAGCTCTTCTTCTTCTAAATGCTTTGACTGGACGAGTAAGGGACCAAAGCTCTTGCCATGCAAATTGATAATGGCTGTCAGCCCTGGATGTGGCAAACCAGAAGCTGTTTCAGCCCAATTTAATGATGATATAAATGGGCCAAAAGGCATCGCAATCAGCACCACCTCATTCGAAACCATCAGCCCTCCCCATCCTGCGTTTAGAGGAAATGACTGATCGCAATAACGCAGTCAGTATGATAGGAGCCAATAAGTCACTGAAGAACTCCCCGTTTAAGGGATAATTTCCACATATATAGCCGTGCATTTATTTGAAGGTATGTAATGGATCTCTTTAACGTAAGTGACACTCTCTAGTTCACGGAGGCGCTGAAAGATTTCGCATTCATCTCAAACTCATTACCCTAAATAAATCAACTTCTTTGGGGGCTGCTGGGTTGTCCAAGCTGAAAGATTAGGCTTTGCATATAACAAAGAGCAATAAAAGAAACTCTCAGCGACTGTGCGCATTTGTCTGTTTTCTTTTTTAATCAAATTCTGTATCATTCAGTAAATGTAATGGGAGTCGGTAAACATATTAGAATGCAATTTCATTTATAAAGCTGATAATAACTAATCAGATCATATTTCCCCCCATGAGAAGATTACAATATTGTTCAAAATTAGAGCATTTCATCTGGATTTTTTTTTTTTGCCATTTCAAAGTCTAATTAAATTTATTAACAGATTTCAAACCATTTCCGACTATATAAAAACATTCATTTTTCACAAAAGGTGGTAGCAATTTCATTGTGTGGCAATTTCTATGTGTGGTGCTATTGTTAGGTGTAATATCAACTGCTGATCCTTATGCACAACATTTGTGTGGCTTAAGAATGTGACCCTTCTGCTGCACACATGGGACAAACAGATCCGTGTCCACGCAAAAGAACCAATGGCACAAGTCTGGCAACATCCAGAAAACAATGGTTGAAGCTTTCAGTCTGCCAGGTCATCGTATTATTGAGATCAAAATCACCACAATTCTTCAAAAAGAAATGCTTCAAAGGGAAAGTCCAGCGTGAAAACTGCTGAACTAGCATTCATCAGCAAGTTTCCTACTATTTCATTAAGGCCTCTTCCACACTGAGGCACAAAAATGCACTCCCATAAAGGCAGAAGCAGAAAGCAATGTGGAATCGGGTGGGAAGGGTGTCCGCACATTCTCATTCCTGTATTGCTCGCTGCTGTCACCACCATCCCACCCCATGTCTCCCCCAACCCCATTATGACTCATTCTTCCCCCTTTTCCACTATTGTGCCTGCACAAAAGCATAGGTGCAATGGTGATCAAACCAGAACCCCGGACCCCCCCCCCTTCCCCTCACTTTTCTTTTCCGGTAACACTACAACTCAGCTTGGCAGGGACAGCGGGAGGAAGCCCTTCAAAGGTCTAAAGGATGGCATGCAGCAGTGCTCTTCCTTATTCCACTTTGAAAGCAGAGCTTAGGTTTGCCCTCCCACCCCATAGTGACAGAGGAGGGAGTATCCACACGGACACACAGCCACTCTGCAGATTCCCCTTTGAGCCAGATTTTAAAAATAAAATTCTCCTGCCTAAAGATGAAAACCCTCGGATTGCAATGAATCATGCCTGAAATGAGCACGACCTCATAGGAACATTCTCATTTCATGAAGGGGCCTTAGAGAATGTTTTCCATGTGGGGGGAAAATGCCCATCTGAAACAAATATAAGACATAAATGAGAAGAGGGATTTCTCTCCTGCTGAAAGTGTCCAATGAATGCTAGAAGATTGTGCTATCACCAAATATTATTGTTCTCTGCGGTCATTGCATTTACTTTGCCGTGTTGAGCTTTACGTAGAAAAGCCACAAATTGTACCTCTCCTGTCCTTTTATCCCTAGTGTTTACATTCCCCCTCTATATATTTGTGTGTCTGTACCTGCAACTGCAGATATATGCATGTAAAGAAGTAGGCTCTAGCTCCCAAAAGGTGATGCCACAACAAATCTCTTGGTCTTTAAGATGCCGCAAGACTCTCTGCTGTTTCTAAATACTTCCAAAGCGAAGTGTCGCCTGCTGTTTGCCTGGTCATAATTCGCCCAAATAGTCTCCCAAACTGATTTACTTTGGGACAGAATTGCTCGCTACGAATATAATCGGCAGTGGGAGTGCCACGTTTCCAACATCATCAGTCTAAATGGCGATAAGGCCGCCAAGCTTGCATTTCTACAGGATAAAAAGTTTGATGTGACGGAGAAGGATGATCCTTTCCTGGACGTGTATGCCAATATTTCATCCAAGAGTTTAGCGGCGCTATCATTTATCCATTTTTCCCCCTATATGTGACACCGATTGGCTACACGTAATAACAATTTATAAATCTCCTTTTAAAAGGCCTTTGGTGACACACTACAACACTGCACGCAAACACAGAGAAAGAAGCCTTGCTCTTTCTAATGAAAATAGGGTTGCCAACCTCAAGGTACTAGCTGGAGATCTCCTGCTATCACAACTGATCTCCAGCCGATAGAGATCAGTCCCTCTTGAGAATATGGCTGCTTTGGCAATTGGAGTCTATGGCATTGAAGTACCTCCCCTCCCCAAATCCCGCCCTCATCAGGATCCACCCCAAAAACCTCCTGCCGGTGGCAAAGAGGGACCTGGCAACCCTAAATGAAAAGCAACCAGTGGCGGCTGGGCTTTTGAAAGGAGGAGTCACGAGGGGAGGAGGTATTCCATCCCAGCTAGGGTTGACAACCTCCAGGTGGTGGCTGGAGATCTCCTGGTATTACAACTGATTTCCAGGCGACAGAGATCAATTCGCCTGGAGAAAATGGCCACTTTGGAAGGTGGACTCTATGGCAGGGGTATCGAACTCAATTGTTATAAGGGCCGGATATGACATAAATGTCACTTGGTTGGGCCATGCCTCGCCAGCCCAGATCGGGGGCAGTGGGTGGGTGGCTGCCTCGGCTGGCTTGCGGGCCGGATAAGAGCTCTCAAGGTGGCGGATCTGGCCCGCGGGCCTTATGTTTGACACCCCTGCTCTATGGCATTTTTCTCCATTGAAGTCCCTCCCCAAACCCCACCCTCCTCAGGCTCCACCCCCTAAATCTCCAGGTATTTCCCAACCCGGAGCTGGCAACTCTAATCCCAGCCACCACCTGGCTGTCTTCCATCCCCGGCAGGAAGCTGATACTTCCATTACAAGCATTTGGGTGAACTGAAGCTCAGCATGATGAGTCATCAATAGCGAGTGTAGATCAGGGGTCCCCAACCTTTTTAGGGCTGCAGGCACCTTTGGAATTCTGACAAAGGGTGGTGGTCACAGCCACAAAACGGCTGCCGCAGGCAGAGGCGAATCTACTGTGAAACTAATGAAGCTTAAGCTTCAGGGCCCCCAATCCTGGAGGGGGCCCCGAAGCACCTTTTTTTTAATGAGTGAATTTCTTTACAAAAATCGATGGGTTTTTTTAGTGATAGAATAATAAGCCAATGGGTTGAAGTACTTAATATTGACTTTAGAATATGCTCTTAATACCCATTTCACATGGCCTCAACATGTCCCTGTAATTGGTCAAATTTCAAAATTTTCTTGGGGGCTTGCGGTGCTCGAATCCCCAGTTGTAAGGGCTCACTGAGCACATTCATAGCCTACATTTTGGAAGCTGGATCCTCAAATCCTTCGTTGGTGCACGGCTTAATAGTTCTATAGCTCAGCCCTTAGGGTAGACCCAATCAGAACCATAAAAAGACATCTGAATTCTCAATTCAGGCTGCACTCGTCTCGCTTGTGCATTTTAACACCAAAAGATCAGATTTTCACCTCTTTATCCTAACGTGCCCCCTCTGATGACTTCCTCCTTATTATTATTATTTATTAGTTAAATTTGTAGCCCACCCTCATTCTCAGTCAAAGCCGGGCTCAGGGTGGGTGTCATGATCCTAGGCCTCAAGTGCAGCCTACAGGCCCTGGGGAGGCCTATATTAAAGTAGTTACCAGGCCTACTGAAGTGCCTGGTTGTCTTATAGAGTCCAATAAAGACAACAAGGAGGAGGTTAAAAGCAACAGTTCTTTATTTAGCTAAACACAGACCTGGGGTGAAATAACCCACAGATAAGATGCAGGGTTATTCACCAGAGAACAAAGGAAGCCTGGTATCATTTATGCATTCGGATGGGGCAGGCCTATAGCTGCTGACAAGCAGATTGATACACAAAAGCACCAATACACATTAGGTGTCTACTTCACATTAATTAGCATAGCCTATAGGTATTGCCCGAAGGTGTCTCTAAGCAAGTGCTAGGTCTTGTGATCTTAGTAACCAGAAACCACATTCCTAAGGATGAACGTAATTCAAAGACACTGTTTTCTCTACTGGTGAAAGGCCGTACCAGGCAAGCAATGTAATCTGTTGGCCTGTTATAGTTGTGGATGCCAACGTTCCCAAAGCTTCCATGTGTGTGCGTATGAATGCATAGTGTTCTATACCAGCCCTTATATCTGGGCATTACATTTCCACCCTTTTTCTTGTTTCTTTAAATTCTTTTAAAGCATGGGAGTATGAGGGAGCTAGGGGTCCAGGAGGCGCACAAACTCCTTTGGGACAGTGTGCATTGGATCAGCAGGTTAATAGAACAATTGGTGCTGAGAGCAACTGCAGGCGTGAGAGTTTAAGCTAAAGTGTCAATATATGCAGAACCTGAGGGCAGGCACTGTAAGCAGCAACAGACAATAAAACAAAAAGGATTATTAAGCAATAAACAACCTTCTATGCAGACATATTAAGAACTCCCCACAAATCCCCAGTTTGTATTTGGCATATATTATGAAACATTTGCACCTATAATATTGTCCATTGTCCATTTAGAGTATCAAACCGAATGTCACGGGCAAAATGTCTTTAAGTGGTTTGTAAGTCCAAATATGTCCTGGTTATGATGATTAGAAAACCCTTGTTCTTGATATCCCCAAAATCTTTTTAGTACACTTGTGTTGATGGTTTCAGTTTAATAGTCACTTTCTGATAACACAGGGCTGACAGGCACATGACATTGTACATGTGGGCAAGGTCCATATAATTACTTTATGTATAGTCTGAAAGATGGAGATGTGTAGCCAAAGTCCGTATTAAAATCAAACACAATTTTAGTGTTTTCACAAACTTTTTAAACAACAAAACTTAGTCCTTTTGTAACTGTCAGTGTCAGTGTCAATCGCCTTCAGAAATCACATTGGAAACACTCAGGAAAGGCACCCATTGTCCAGAGGGGTGCTTAAGTTAGTAAACGTTGTGCTCCCTCTCTGCAGAACAAAGTGAGGGTTTAGGGCCTGAGATTTTTATTGTTGATTCAGCATCAGGCATCTGGAGTACCTTTTTCCATGTGACTGGCATGTTCCCATGCTGTCTTGTCTGCGACTTTTGACCGCTGTAAAAGGTATTTGAGCAGTACCTGGAACATTTGCTCTACCTCAGCTCCGCAGAGTTCTTGGATCAGTACCCATTTGCCTGGAATGACATTATATCTGGCACAGGCCCTCAGGAGTTTTTAGGCGTTTTAATTACTTGACCTGTATTAAAAGACTCAGTCAAAACAGACATCTTTTGCAGCCGTAAGAAAGTCCAAGCCTTACTTTTAAAAAGGAGTCAGTCTCTGTGAGTGTTGGATAAGGGCTAGAGTAATGATGAAGAGGCTGGAAAGAGGGTCAGGCACTGGAAACCACGTTTTCTGACTCAGGAAAAAAATATTTGCAAAGGGGTCATTGTCTTTGATGAAGACCCTGCAATAAACTACAACATTAACAGTACCTGAATGCCACACTTCTGGCATTAAAGGCTAGATGGAGGGGTTGTTTCAATCCTGCATTGTTTGATCTGCTTGTGGGGATAGATTTATTTCACATGACAACTTTCCTGCACCAAACACACAAAGCTTTTCTTTTGATGTCTTCTTTTGTTCAGGATCCAGTCTTCTCCCTAGGAATAAAATTCTAACAACAACTCAGCAACTTTGGCAGTGAGCGATTTTCTAATTGCTCATGCGTGAGGTCTGAACAGAGTGTCCCCTTTAACTAGATAATGAGCTAAATGCCGGCATTTGTTACTTGTAGTGTGCGTGCTTTATGCAGACTTAAGTGAAAAGGAAAAGAATAGAAAGAGAGAGGGGATGGAGGGGCGGTAAGGAGGATTCCTGCACCTGTTTATGTACACAGGGCTGGTTTATAGTGCCACAGGTAAAAGACCTTGATTAGGGGCACTTTATTCCCCCCCTTTTTCATGTTAATTGACATTCTTGTCAATTTCAGGGTGATACCAGGAGATTCCGGGAGATTCCGGGAGATCCCTAAAACTGCTTTATTTAAGAGTCCCAGAGGTGGACAAACTCAGGAGAGACAGTTTGAAGAAGCATAGACTTAGTAGGAGCCCCAGTAGGGTTTTGGTGAGCCGGCAATGTAATTAAATAAGAAGCATTAATGGAAGAGCATATACACCTTATAAGACATGGTATAATAAATGGCAGAAACAACAATTTAGGAATTGCACATTCTAGAAAAAACAATAACAATTTTTTTCACCATCCTTTTGCAAAGTATTCCAAAAACTTGAATGAAAAGCACTTTGCTAACTTTGAATGGGAATATGTGCCACCTTACGTATATTTGATGCAATATTTAAAACTGCATTCTTTGAATCATTAACCTGTAAACAACAATTTTAGAAAGAAAAAGAGGAGCCCGCTTCTGCCCCCCCCCCACTTTTTATTGCAGGGCAGGGGAAACTGCTTTCTCTACTGGTGAAAGGCCGTACCAGTCAAGCAATGTAATCTGTTGGCCTCTTATAGTTGTGGATGCCAACGTTCCCAAAGCTTCCATGTGTGTGCGTATGAATGCATAGTGTTCTATACCAGCCCTTATATCTGGGCATTACACTACATCTCCCAGGTACCCTCTGGGCCTTGTGATTGGTGGAAGAGGATTTGGAGGAAAGGCTAGGGCCTATCAGGGGTAAAGGAGTGGTGCCTGGGCAGAAGGAACAAAATGCCTTGCCTGAAAAGGGAGGGGGTTCACTCCTAGGGAGCAGGGCTGGGGAGAGGCTGCTGCAGACGAAGGGATCCCTCATCTAGGAAGGGGTGAGTTAGCCGGAGGCCTAGTGCCAGGAGATGGCTAGGGACAGTAAAGATAGGTGTGTTGGGGTTTTTATTTGTTTGATTGCCTGCCTTTACTGGTTTTGTCGTCCTATTGTGGCTTGAGTTATCATTATAATTAGACCTTATTAATAAACTGTTTGTTACTCTGCCCTGGGTCCTCATGCCTCATTTGGTCACCTAGAAAGTATACCCTGTTGGGAGAAGAAGCAGCCAGGGGCAGGCAGGGCGCTCTGGGCCTTTTTGAGTTAGGCTCACACCAGAGTGGTGGCAGCTACTGAAGATCCCCATTCCTCTCTCTTACCTGACAGCAGGTAACAACAATCACAATAAAATCATATATTTATAAAATTCATAAGTAATCAATAAAATTCATAAAACCATTCAATACAGTTAACAAGATGGTACTCATATAATTACAGGGCCATTGGAGGCCCGGCCAAGCAGCCAAATCCTCCTATCAGAAGCCCCGAGGAAGAGGAGAGGGAGGCCAGTAACAATGACAACTTGTGGTTGCCCTCAATTGTAGGCCTGGTGGAAAAGCTCTGTTTTACGGGCCCTGCAGAACTTCTGAAGGTCCCATAGGGCCCTGATGTTACTTCGAAGAACTCTCCATCAGGCTGGGGCCAGGGCCTTGCTGGATGTTGCCCTATTGTTGCTGGTTGCAAAGGGGCGCCCATAACAGTTCAAGCTTCAGGGCCCCAAAAATGTAGATCCGCCGCAGGAGCAAGAGCCACTCACAAAATGGCTGCTGCAGTTTTCCTTTGGTCTCACAATGAAGATTCTTGTGCTGCGGTGGCAGCTGATGCCAAAGCAACATCTGCATAGCCAATCAAATCTCCAAGAAGCCTTGCTGGGCAGATGTCTCTTTTGGCCCCACCCAGGGTTGCCAACCTCCAGGAACTAGCTGGAGATTTCCTGCTATCGCAACTGATCTCCAGCCAATAGAGATCAGCTCATCTGGAGAAAATGGCCACTTTGGCAATAGGACTCTATGGTATTGAAGTCCCTCCCCTCCCCAAACCCCACCCTCCTCAGGCTTCGCCCAAAATACCTCCCGCCGTTGCAAAGAGGGACCGGGCAACCCTACCCCACCCAAATGGCCATTCAGAAGCTGGGCAAAAATCTCACCTGGCCCCACTCTAGGGTTGCCAGGTCCCTCTTTGCAACCGACGGGAGAGTTTTGGGGCAGAGCCTGAGGAGGGCTGGGTTTGGGGAGGGGAGGGACTTCAAAGCCATAGAGTCCAATTGCCAAAGCGGCCATTTTCTCCATGGGAACTGATCTCTATCAGTTGAAGATCAGTTGTAATAGCAGGAGATCTCCAGCTAGTACCTGGAGGTTGGCAACCCTACCCCACCCACTTTGTAAAAACACTTGGTGGGCACCAGGAAAGGTGCTGGGGTGCCAGGATGCCCACAGGCACCACGTTGGGGACCCTTGATTGAAACAAACCTAAGGTGCAGTGGCAGATTCTGGATAGCAAACTGTGCAGCTCTTCCTTATACAGAAACAAAGCCTGGGCCTTCACATGGAGCTTTTACCACCCCACAAGATAATCCCCTTAGATTTTCCTTTTGGGGGGGGGGAATTATTTCTGGATTCCTTTCTGCCATCTGCTACTGCTTGACTGTTGGTGTGATGAGAATTCAGGAGGACTGCAAGCAGCAATGCGAGGTGCCATTTAGGAAGTAAACACAGTCTCTGGTGGTTAAACAACAATGAAAATGAATGGCTTGCTTTGCCTTAAGGCTGGGACAAGTTGGGAAAACAATCCGAGAGGCCTTTATGCTTCATCACAGCAGACGGCTTCTATTTATTTCTTTGTAAAAGGCCAGCAAGACGCAGAAGTAATTCGGAGCACAAACAGGCTAATTCAAATCCTTCTGCAAGTCAAAGATGTAGATTTATGCAATAAGAGCTTGTCACCAGTCCCAGCCCTCTACGGAGTGTGTTTGTGCACACAACGGAGGTAGCGCATGAAAAAAGCCCCCCAAAAGATGGTTTGCTTTCTTTTGAAGATGTTTTTGCAGATAAGAGGGATACAGGGGAATTTTCATGTTGCATCTCCTTGTAGCACTGCAAGAAATATATTATGTGAATGCTTGTGTGTTTGGAATTCTAAGGCTATAGCTGGCTGAAGTGCTGGAAATTAGCTCATGGGGAACCAGCACAGAGATCCTCCTCATACCTGGCTGATTCCTGAAACAATCCAGAGTTTTCCTACTTACAGCTGAAGTTGAAGGCTAAGTATTGTCAAGGCTTTCACGGTCAGAGTTCATTGGTTCTTGTAGGTTATCCGGGCTGTGTGACCGTGGTCTTGGTATTTTAAAAAATACCAAGACCACGGTCAAACAGCCCGGATAACCTACAAGAACCATTGAAGGCTAAGGTTTTGTATTGACATGGTAAACTACTATAGCTGCATCACAGGTTGGATCCTGCATCTGTTGTAATAACAGTGCCAGCGCAAGGAACCTTCCTTTGCCACAAGAGGGCAACAGGGAAAGTGTTGGGGGAAAGTGCCATAATTCCTAGAATGGATCCATGAGATACAGCTCTGGGAGGAAAAGACGCATCCAGGGTCTCCAATCAGACCATAGTTTACAGCTGCTTTGTAAATGCACGGGTGACGGACAAAGGGTTAATATCTGTCAGTGACTGTAAGTGGGCGGAGCTTAAGGGAAGAGACTCTGAGCTTCTGGAAGAGAGGTTAAATTGTGGAACTCCCTGCCCCAGGATGTGGTGATGGCTGCCAGCTTGGAAGGCTTTAAGAGGGGAGTGGACATGTTCATGGAGAGGGGTTTTCATGGATACTAGTTAAAATGGATACTAGTCATGATGCATGCCTATTCTCTCCAGGATCAGAGGAGCATGCCTATTATCTTAGGTGCTGTGGAACACAGGCAGGATGGTGCTGCTGCAGTCATCTTCTTTGGGGGCTTCCTAGAGGCACCTGGTTGGCCACTGTGTGAACAGACTGCTTGACTTGATGGACCTTGGTCTGATCCAGCATGGCTTTTCTTATGTTCTTATGAAGAGGTCTTTCACTCTGGGTTCCGGTGTGATAGGTTGTGCCTAGTGTGACGGGGCAAAAACCTGAAGGGTGACGAAAGAGAGTTTGGGGAAGAAAGGTCCCTACTCTAGTCACTGGGCGGGGGAGAGGGGGGATAGTCTCTGGGGAAGGAGGTATTGCTGGCCCAAGTGTTGTGGGAAAATTACTTTAAGTGCTGTGAAGTAATTCCACAGAGAGATAAGGAAAGGAGAAGTTTTAGGCACCAGAGTATACACATGAACCTCTGTGTGCAGGTTATGGGACTAAGCTACCTTAAAGGGTTGGAAACCTAAGTTAGATAAAATATCATCTGTTAGATAAAATATCATCTGTGCAGTGTGTGTTGAGCAACTCATTATATGTATAGAAACTTTGTACCTTTCCTCAATACTAGTTTTCCCTCCCATACCTTTCCCTGTGAAATATAATAAAATTCTCTTGTTTTATTGTTGAACTAAGTAAAGTCTCTGGTGTATCATTTGTCTGAGGTAAAGCAAAGTAGGTGATGTGGGAAAGATCCCCCCCCCCCATCACAGCATGCATGGAAGGACTTTGGTGTTTACTCTGTATGAAACTTTCCTTGCATGCTGTGATCTCAATGATTAGCCCAACCAACCATCTAATCTTTCACCTGATTCTTATTCCCCTTCATCCTGGCCCACACCCCTCTCTTGAATGTGTTTGTTGGAGAACGGGGGATGCCGAATTTCCCCACAACTCTCTTCTGTCGTTAGCACTGTGGGGTGAAAGGCTCCATTCCATGCGGCTAAGAGTGAATTACAAAGTTTAGCCCGAATGTCAGCATAGAAAGGGCAATACAGAAAAACGCGTTATAGCGATTCTACCCGTCCCAGTCTGCAAGGGCAGAGTCTATTTATAAATGGGGTTTTCTGAAGCTCTCTAGTTTCAGATCTCAGAGAGAACTGCAGTTTCAGCTAGAACGAAGTAAATGATGCAGTTATTTTTGCGAAAACGTGGCCATCTATTAACCCGCATAGCAGCGGGAGCAACTACAAGAACTTCACACCTGATTCTTCATCCTCCGCTCCCAATTGTTTTAATTTTTGCAAAACAAAATTACCTGAATGTGCTTCAGCTCAATTAGCAACTGCTGGCTTATCATATTTGGTTCCTGACGAAGTGGCACAAACATTTGGTGTGGTCCATCTGTTTCCCCCTTGCCTAGCAGATACTAAAAGTTTGTTCCATCGGTTTCGTTCCGCTTGTTTACAAGTGGCAGGGGTGGGCATGGGAAAAGCACATGTGTCTGTTGCACAGACAGGGACTTTCAAGTATCTCAGACCTCAAGAATAAACCCAACAATAAATTACCTTCGCATTGGTCTTGCTCGCGTCGGTCCCACCGCATCTCATTAAGGAACACTGAACAAAGAGTGCCAAGGAAGCAGCTTTAGATCCGGTAATCATTCATGATGTCATATATGTGTTTCATCCTTTTCTTTTCACGTATCAGAATGGAAAGAGTGGTGGAACGTTTAACAGATAGCTAAAATCGTTTCGATATTCTGTTTGAGCTCAACGTCCACCATCCATCTCTCTCTCATTCAGCTTAAGTGATACAAGCGTTGCTTTGATAATAAACTACTTTGCAAAGGTTGCCTCTGTACCAGCAGCCTCCATTGGCAATGCTAAGAATAGACTCTGGTCCAACTCTGGCTTGGGAAATTCCTGGAGGTCTGGGGGAGCCTGGGGGGGGGTGGGGCTTGGGGAGGAAAGGGACTTCAGCAGGGTATAATACCATAGAGTCCACCCCGTAAAGTAGACATTTTCTCTAGGGGAAGTGATCTCTGTGGTCTGGAGATCATCAGTAATTCCAAGAGGTCTCCAGGCCCCACCTTGGGGTTGGTAACCCTAGTGTGGTGGGTTTAATCCAGCCAGTATTTTCGCTCAATCTCATCCAATTCTTCTCCTTATTCTAATCCTTGTCCCACAAACATTTTGGATTTGTAGGTCCCATGATCCCCACCGTATCGTTTTTCGGGTGGTCAATCAGAACCCCTCCTTCCTTTTTCACAAGGAGAAAAGCCATCTGGATACCACCCGGTAAAAGGAAGCCAAAAAACCAGCTAGCCAATCCATTGCCACTGAGCAAGATTATCCATTTACCACCAATCCACTGATGTAATTCAGATAGGGTTGCCAGCTCTGGATTGGGAAATTCCTGGAGATTTTGTAGAGACCTCAGCAGGGTATAATGCCATAGAGTCTACCCTCCAATGCAGTCATTTTCTTCAGGGGATCTGATCTCTTTAGTCTGGAGATTAGTTGAAATTCTGGGAGATCTCCAGGCCAATCCCAATTAAAAACAACCCCAATTAAAAACTAGAGCCAATCTTTGTTTTAGAACAGATTAGTACTGTGGCTGGAAATGTGGTTTTGAACAACATTCAACATGCAAGTTTTCCCTGTTTTGGACTCACCTGATCGGGCTTGGCTACTGTAACGCACTTTGTGTGGCACTGCCCTTGAAGACTGTCTAGAAACTACAATTCATTCAAAAGGAAGCAGTCCATATGTTAGCCAAAGTAAGTCTTTTTTTCTCATGTTACTCTAAGTCTTGAGACTTTGCAGTGACTGCCAGTGTGTTTCTGAGTTCAGGTCAAATGACCGAGGACCCAAATCACGGATGGGCGGCCTCTCCAAGTATGGATATGTTTGGCAGCTCTGATTATCCCAACAGTGTCCCCCCCACCCGCCCGAGCCCTCCTGCACTGGTGGTGGTGGAAACTGCCATCACGTCACAACCACAAGGTTTTCAAGGCAAGAGATGTTAGAATAGAATAGAATAGAATAGAATAGAATAGAATAGAATAGAAATTTATTTATACCCCACCCTCCCCCAGCCAAACTGGCCTCTGGGCAGCTAACATCATAGATTTACATACATAAAACAACTTTTAAAAACATTTAAAGCAACGCTGAACTGAATACATTTATCTATAATTGGCATCATATCAATTTCTCCTTAAAAGGAGAGATGTTATTATGGCGGCTGTCACTCAACCATTCGGTTCAGAGGTGGTTTGCCATTGCCTGCCTCGGTATAGCAACCCTGGACTTCCTTGGTGGTCTCCCATTCAAGTACAAACCAGGGCTGAGCCTGCTTAGCGTCTGAGATCTGACGAGGTCAGGCTAGCCTGGGCCATCCAGATCAAGGCACAAGGGTCCATTAATCCCATTCTTGAGCTTTTTGTATTACAGCTCTCATACAACGAGAGCATGAGGAAGACCCCCACTATGACAGCTTTCAGGCAAGGCTGTAAAAGAGAATGACTGAAGATGGCACTTGGGGGTCCTTAAATGTTTCCTGTAAATAAATAAAGAAAGAAAGAAAGAAGAAGAAAAGAGTTGGTTTTTAATATGCCTACTTTCTCTACCTTTTAAGGAGAATCCAACCGGCTTACAATGACCTTCCCTTCCTCTCTTCTCAACAGACACCTTGTGAGGTAGGTGAGGCTGAGAGAGTTCAGAGAGAACTGTGACTAGCCCAAGGTCACCCAGTTGGCTTCATGTGGAGGAGTGGGGAAACCAACCTGGTTCTCCAGATTAGAGTCTGCTGCTCATGTGGAGGAGTGGGGAATCAAACCCAGTTTCCAAATTAGCCTCTGCACTCATGTGGAGTTGGTAGAGGAGGAGGAGTTGGTTTTTATACCCCTATTTTCTCTATCTTTAAGGAGTCTAAAGTGGCTTACAATCACCTTCCTTTCTTCTCCCCACAGCTGAAACCTTGTGAGGTAGGTGGGGCCGAGAGAGTTCGCAGAGAACTGTGACTAGCCCAAGGTCACCCAGCTGTCTTCATGAGTAGGAGTGGGGAAACCAATCCGGTTCCCCAGATTAGAATCCACTGCTCTTAACCACTACACCACGCTGGCTCTCATGAGGCAAAACAAGGAGGAGTTCTGCTTCAGGACTGATTTCGTTGGAAGGTTTGGGAAGGCTGATGTCTCGACTGTGTGCTCGCCCTTCCTCACAGGCCTAGAGGTTTATAATATAACCCTTGAGCCAAAAGATGGAAAAGGCAGGCACTGTTCTGGCGTACCGGTTTGGAAATGGAGTTCTGGACGACATGGACCTTTGCCCCGGTCCAGCCTGGCTGTTCTAATCTCGTGTTCACCCAGAATGCAAACGAACGGGGCTCACCCGTAGCGTTCCTCCTTCATTACCTTTTGGATCACATTCCACGTCAGGCAAATCTAATTAATTTTGGCCAGAGAGCCGTTCCGCTGCTGCTGTCATGATTGGGATGGAAGCTCGGAACGCCAGTATTTACTGGCAGCCTGAAGGTGTTCTCTCCATCCCGTGCTGTAGCTTCAAGATAATTCTAAATTGTAAGCAACAGCTGCCTGCAGCTGCACGGGCGACTACAGGTGAGCCTCTCGCAAGCGGCTGCAGTTAATGATTGCCTGGAAGTATACATCACCACAGCCTGGGGCCTCCGTAGTTTCATTTTGAAAGCTTAATCTGAGAAGAGTTGAGTGACTAGATAGTATCGGCTCTAGGTGCTGCCACTCAACGGCAGAGAGAGCGGCTGTCTTCTCTTCCCAGGCTTATCTACCAACCCCACCATCAGGGATGGACCGGCCCTTTAACTTACTGGGAAAGATGCCAGTAAGTTACTTACTGGGAAAGATGCCTTGGCGGGCTTATGGGTGGGGCTGTGGTAGAGCATCTGCTTGGCATGTGGAAGGTCCCAGGTCCAATCCCTGGCATCTTCAGTTAAAAGGATCAGGTAGTGAGTGATGTGAAGGACCCTCTACCTGAGATCCTGGAGAAGTGCTGCCAGTCTGAGTACACAGTACTGATCCTGATGGACCGATACTCCGATTCAGTATAAGAGTTTTAGCCGAGATTGCCAGAGCGTCCACATCGCTTTCGGGTAAACCCAAAAGTGACGTGTGCGCTGCATGCACACACACGTGCACACAGTGTCTGCTGGCCCTCAGCTGGTTGGCAGCAAGCCCGGTGGATTAGCAGGATTTTACCTGCCACCACCGGGCACTTGGCAACCCTAACTGTAGGGTTGCCAGTTCCAGGTTGAGAAATACCTGGAGCTTTTGGGGGTGGAGCCTGAGAAGGGTGGGGTTTGGGGAGGGGAGGGACTTCAATGGGGTATAATGCCATAGACTCCACCTTCTAAAGTGACCATTTTTTCCAGGTGAACTGATCTCTGTTGCATGGAAGGTGGAGCCTGAGGAGGGCGGGGTTTGGGGAGGGGAGGGACTGCAATGCTATAGAGTCCAATTGCCAAGGCAGCCATTTTCTCCAGGTGAACTGATCTCTATCGGCTGGAGATCAGTTCAAATTCAAATTCAAAAACCTTTATTGGCATAACAAATCGTACAAGGTATTCCAGAATTTGGCAAATGATAAAACATCAATATCGCAATCTGTAGCAATAGATATGAATAAAATGAGGTATGCCGGAGTACAGTGAATATAAGGTATATATAGAAAACTAGTGTCTACAAGTAACAGGAATAGCAGCTATTATATTTTTTGTTTGATTTTTATCATTAGAGCTTGCTTCAAAAACATGGCTACTATTTCTGTAGTTTCTGGATCATACCCGTTCAGTAAAAGTCTGAACCGGAGATCAGTTGTAATAGCAGGAGATCTCCAGCTACCAGCTTAGTAGGGTTGCCAACCTCCAGATGGTAGCTGGAGATCTCCTGCTATTGCACCTGACCTCCAGGCAATAGAGATCAGCTCACCTGGAGAAAATGGTTGCTTTGGAAGGTGGAGTCTATGGCATTATACCCCACTAAAGTCCCTCCCCTCCCCAAATCCCACCCTCCACATGCTCCACCCCAAAATCTCCTGGTATTTCCCAACCTGGACATGGCAACCTTATGCTACTGGCAAGTGTTGGAGTCTCTCAATCCAGAGCGTCTAAGGGCCCAGATAACAACACAGAAAATCCGTTTTGGAGTGGTGTATGAGGGGAGGGGAGAGGGAACTCATAAACCGAAATGAGATCTCAGTCTCATTCTTGAATGCAGACCCATGGGCCCAGTTCAGACATAAAACAAAACCATGGCTTAATTAAAGCAACTGTTGATTGTGTGATTATCTGACTACTCCTCTATGGTTAATTAGGCTCCATCCAGCAAGGTTTATAGGGTTGCCAACCTCCAAGTGGAGCCTGGGGACCAGCTAGGGTTGCCAGGTGGGTGGTGTTGGCGAGCAATTGCCCGCCAATCCACACAGCTGCTCCGGGGCTGTGGCTGTGTGCACGCACGCACATGATGACGGCACTTCCAATTTTACTTCCAGAAGCGCCACATCACCGTGGCTGCTTTTGCACTCAACCCCCCAAAATTTTGCTGATCAGGAGGGGGGACTTGCCACCCTAGGACCAGCAATACAACTAATCTCCAGGCAACAGAGATCAGTTGCCCAGGAGAAAATGGCTGCTTTGGTAGATGGACTTTATGACATCCCACTGAGGTTCCTCCCCTCCAAAAACCTCACCCTCCTCAGGCTCTACCCCAAAATCTCAAGGGATTTCCCAAACTGGAATTGGCAACCCTAGCCTCAATTATGGTTTCACGTGATGTCTCAATACAGATATCCCGGTTTAATCCTATTTCAACCCTGCTAGTTTTCTGGCAGTGCCTCTCAGGCAATATAGAGAAGGAAATGAAACCCAACATTCATCAAGTCAAAACTAGGATTTGGGGACTGGTCTGTGAGCAGAACCCTGGCTTCCCAAACTAACCATAGTTAAAATAAATCGTGGTTTCATGTTATATCTGAACCAAGCCATAGAATCCAAACAAAGAAGGTTTGCATTCAGCAGTTTCTCTGTTACTACATGGTATACTGCATGGTAAAATTATGAGTCTCGGTACATCAAGTTTCTTTTAAGAGATGTTCTGGGCAGCAAGTCAGTACATGTTTTTAAGAGAGAAGTTTAAATCATATTATGTATTCCACAGACAGGCTACCAGTCTTTATAATCTAGTCCATAACTCCTCGTAATAAATCATTGACTTCTGTGCTGGAACTGTCCCCGGATATCAGCGACATAGTTCAGAATACACAGTGGTGTTTATGAGAAAGAGAAACTAATAAATGAAAAATTATGAGTGGAAATGGGATCTGCCAGATGAATTCTCACCCATGTATTAACATATGCTGCATTTGCGAAAATGTGTGTGTGTCTATATAGAGAGACTCCTGCCTATATTAAATATTGAAATTGCTCAGTTTTCCTGAATGTTTTCTGTGCATTGTAAGCGTGTGTATTTCATTAACCACAGAGGCATCTCTTTAATAACTTTCTAACTCCTGAATTCTTGTCATTCAGACTTAAATTTGAACATGCACTAAAGGCCTATAAAACATGGAGAAAATAAGCAAAATACACGGAAGGCAAGTGCGTACATTGCCTCGTCAGTGAAATGTTGCCTTTGAGATGCATAATTGAAAAGCCCAAGAACGGCACAAAATATTATGGCACCGGCATTTCTTTGACAACGCCTTGATCTTAGGCACCCAAATGCAATTGGTTGTTTCTCGCAGATAATTGCAAGGGTATCAATCCCGTTTTAATCTTTTTTGTTACTGTCTAAGTAAACTCCTATGTCAATCTTATAAAGGGAAAAAAAACTATCAGCTTTCTTTTCTGGAAAAAAACTAAAAGGTCTTCATTTATTAAAAGCAACAGGGAGAACAAATTGAATCTTCAAGAGAAAAAATGCATATTTTTAGACCAGCGGCAGGGGTTTTTTTTGGGGGGGGGGAGGGATAAGATACAAGCTGTTTTAATTTTTGAAGAAAAACTTAAACTAAGCCTTAAAACTCCTGTGTTATCATTTAATCACTCTTTTATACCACACGGTCTTTGCTCTCTGTTGATTTCAAGTTAGGATTGCCAACCTCCAGATGGAGGCTGGTGATCTCCTGCAATTACAACTGATCTCCAGGCAACAGAGATCAGTTCACCTGGAGAAAATGGCCACTTTGAAAGGTGGACTCAAGGTAGGGTTGCCAACCTCCAGGTACTAGCTGAAGATCCCCTGCTGTTACAACTGATCTCCAGCCGATAGAGACCAGTTCCCCTGGAGAAAATGGCCACTTTGACAACTGGACTCTATGGCATTGAAGTCCCTCCCCAAACCCCGCCCTCCTCAAGCTCCACCCCCAAAATCCTCAGGTATTTCCCAACCCAGAACCGGCAATTCTATTTCAAGGGCTGCTGAAAGTTTTTAATTTCAAATTTAGCAATGATGTACCAGTTAAAAACACTCACAGATCCATCACTTGGTCAAATGCAAACCAAATTTTCAACTTTAGGCCACTTACAGTACAATCCTAAACACAGTTTAAGAAATCAGCGGGCTGGGTGGTAGAGAATTCCATCCAGTCACAGCTGACAGATCGTGACCCTGTAGAGTTTTCAAGGCAAGAGACAAACTGAGGTGGTCTTCCATTGCCTGCCTCTGCATAGCAACCTGGGACTTTCTTTGTTTTCTCCCATCCAAATTAGGGTTGTGCATATCAATATACCCAAACCAAAAATAAACCCAAAATTAGCCGTTTCAGCAATATTCTGGTTTCAGGTAGACCGAATACCAAAACCTGGGAATCTGCCCGAAGCCAAATAGACGATTCCCAAAAAAGCCGAATAATAAACTCTGTGCTTTCTCCCATTTTTCTATCTTTGATTGGTTTTGTTAGGGCCCCATAGTCCCAGTCCCGTATGGAGGGATATACCCTCCAGCTAAAAAATGCCAGCTTCTACAGCTGCTGACCACCAAGCTTCTGAAGGAGACTCCTCACCCACACGGATGAGCAATCTTCTTCACAAGAGCTGCCTTGGTCATGACTCCGATATCACAAACCCCCTGAAAACCTGCTGTCAAACTTGGGTCACCCCAAGTAGAGGCTTCGTTTCCCCTCATCGTGACCATCTCTTGAAATCAGATTTTTGTTGACTATAATAAAAGACTGTTCACAGGATGTCATTTGCCACCAAAAGAAATGTTTTCCATGCCTTATTTTTCTTGCATTTAAGCCATTTTCCTCAGTTTGGAAGCTAATGTACATGGACATTCTATGCACCCCAAATACAAAGGGAGCCTCAGATTTTGAGGCACCAGCCTGCCAATCAGCTCTTTCTACCAGTCCTCAGCAACGCTGAACTTCTGAACCTGAAAACTAATGGACAGCTCAGCTCGCAAATGCCTGGAGGATGGGAGCAACCCCTTTGTGGGCCCATAAAATTGGACCCCCTGTCCCAAAGTTCACCACACTTCAGTGACCAGGAGAGTCCCTTGAAGCCACACTGCAAATTTGGTGACTCTGCCTCCAAAAATGCCCCCACAGGAGCTTAGGAAAAAATCTCCATAGACTATAATGGGCCTGATTTTTTTCAGTAAACCCGGAAATAAGCCAAATACCCATATTTACCAGTATGGGTATTCAGCTTATTCCTGGTTGACTGAAAAAATTGGGTGCAATAAACCCAAAATTTACCGATTTCTTTTTTTTCCACAACCCTAATCCAAATACTAACTAGGGCCAACCCTGCATAGCTTCCAAGATCTAATGAGATTGAGCTAGCCTGGGCCATCCATGTCAGTGGAAGAATATAACTCGGTTGAGAATATATATCATGCAAACAGCAGATTAATTCTTGTATTTGTCTGTTTACAGAACCATGGGGACAGAGACAGAAGTCTTTTATGCGTGGGAGTTTTACCTGGGGTTCAAGCTCTCTTGACCCACACTTTTCTGTTCCGAATCCTAAAAATGCTAGGCATGTTGTTGTTTACCCTGGAGAAAGCCCTGGGGTTTCCAGAGTACTGCAGAATCACCAGCTGAAATCTGGAAGCGTCTGAGTCCCCACCCTTTGAAATTGCTGCTTTGTAACTGGCTATAGTGCTTACTGTGAGAAAAATATCATTCCACCCCACCAGCTCCCCTCTCCTGTGCTTCATCTTATGCATGGAAATGGGGATGATTTGACCCAGGCTGATCTCAGGGGAGATTGAAGAATCACATTACAACAGGATTGAGAAAACCCGAACACTGCATAGGCTGGGTGCAAGGTCATCTCTAAGGGACAGAAAACTCATGCATAACCAATGAAAAACTGAGTGGGACCAGCGGGGAAAGGAAATCAAAGTGCCCCCATGCATAAAAGACCAGAGAGGTGAAAACAGCCAGTAATGTAACCTTTACTCTGCCCTGGAAGACCTGGGTCACTAGTGAATGGACAAATTCTATGTCCATGCTAATCAATATTTGTTTATTACTTATTCACTGACATATGTCTTTCCAGCCTTATATAGGGTTGCCAACCTCCAGGTGCCGCCTGGAGATCTCCCATAAACTGATCTCCAGATGACAGAGATCAGTTCCCTGGAGAAAATGGCTGCTTTGGAGGCTGGACTTTATGGCGTACCATGCTGAGGTCCCTCCCTTCCCCAAACCCTGTCCTCTCCAGGCTCCACTTCCAAAATCTCCAGGAATTTCCCAACCCAGAGCTGTCAACCTTTTGCCAAGGTTACAAGAAAACTTTTTAAAAATTAATTACAAAGCCACACAAGTAATGAACTAAAACTACTATTAAAAAATAAAGCAAACCGAATCCAAAGAGCACTGTTGAGAAAGCCCTGAATGCATAACCACCCAGCAGACTTCCAGTAGCGTGGATATGCATGACAGGGAATCTGAGGCAGATCTTCAACTTTGGTTAGGTTCATATAGGAGACAACGGTCTTTGGTAGCAGTTGTCATTGCTTCGTTCAGAAATATGATTGTGTGCATTCTGGCTGCAAGAAATGTTCATTTGGTTCTGGAGAAACATCCAGAGCTGTTGTACAGCAGGAATGCTGGAAATGTATTTTTCTTTTCTTTTTTTTCATTTTCCAGCTTAGCCAGGAAGACCGTTTTCATTCCAGCTACATTCTTTTCCAGATTTCCAGGTTTGTGTCTTTCTTTTATACCACAATAATGCATAAAGGACACCTCAAAACAGATGTGTGATATTTTGCTGTGTAAATCTGAGTGAATTACATGCATGTTATATTTCTCACAGTTGGCTGAATGGCACCTCACATTCTCCATTCAACAGCTCAGGCAGCAGCACTAGGCAGATCTGAAATACAGCCACACACTGCATGACCAGTCATGCCTGCTGCAAGTCACCATTCTTTCATCCAGCAGATAATAATCCACAACACCAACTGTAGGAATTGCATCTGGAAAAGTAGGGTTGCCAACCTCCAGGTACTAGCTGGAGATCTCCTGCTAGTTCAACTGGTCTCCAGCTGATAGAGATCAGTTCCCCTGGAGAAAATGGCCACTTTGGCAATTGGACTCTATGGCATTGAAGTCCCTCCCCTCCCCAAACCCCGCCCTCCTCAGACTCCGCCCCTAGAACCTCCCGCCAGTGTTGAAGAGGGATTTGGCAACCCCAGTTGCCAAGCAGTGCCTACCAACTCCTGTGTGTGTGTGGGGGGGGGGGTTGTTGGTACACACAGCAGGGTATAATGCCATACAGTCCACCCCCCAATGTAGGCTTGCCAGGCTCCTGCGGGGGCGGGAGATACCCCCACTCTGGCTTCCCCAGCACTGATAAGCTGGCTGGCAAGGGACTTAGCAGCACCAAAAGGATGCCTAGTTCTGCCTTGCTGGCAAGGCAGCAACATCACTTCCAGGGCACACTGGAAGTGTCATCATCTCATCACCAGTGGCACAGGGATAGTGTAGTATTTGGGCAGAAGCTCTATACTAAAAATGACTCTCAAGTCAGAGCTGACTTATAGTGACCCCGTAGGATTTTCAGGCAAGAGACGTTCAAAGGTGGTTTGCCATTGTACCCCTGGTATTCCTTGGAGGTTTCCCATCCAAATACTTGCCAGGGTCCAGGCTGAGAGTGTGTGATTGGCCCAAGGTCACCCAGCAAGTTTCCATGGCAGAGTGGGTTTCCCAAATCCTAGTCTGACACTTTAACCATTACAACATGCTGGCTCTCCAAAATTACTTCTACCATAGAGATTTGTCCAAATACCAGAGAGTTCCTATATCACCAGCAACATAATTATGTCACTTCCAGTGAGCACCAGAAGTGATGTCATCATGTTGCCAGCAACACTGGCCTAGGCCTCTTTTTGATCCTGGTAATTCCTTCCCCACTAGGTTGCCAACCTCCAGGTAGTGGCTGGAGATCTCCCGCTATTACAACTGATCTCCAGGTGACAGAGATCACTTCTTGTAGAGAAAATGGCTTCTTTGGAAGGTGGACTTTATGGCATTATACCCCACTGAAGTCCCTCCCCTCTTCAAAACCCACCCTCCTCAGGCTCCACCCACAAAATATCTAGGTATTTCCCAAGCCCTCACCCCTCACCAGGTGCTAGGGAGTACCTGGCAACCTTGCTGCAGTGCCACCATTTTCTCCAGAGGAACTGATCTGTTATCTAGAGATCAGTTATAATTCCAGGAGATCTCCATGCCCCACCTGGAGGTTGGCAACTCAAGTACTTTGCCAAAAAATACCAGACTATCTAAGTCATGGGTGTCGAACTCATTTCTTATGAGGCCAGATATGACATCAACGTCACTTGGTTGGGCCGGGCCAGGCCATGCCTCGCCAGCCCAGATCAAGAGTGGGATGGGGGATGGCTGCCTTGGCTGGCTCACGGGTCGGATAAGAGCTCTCAAGGGGCTGGATCCGACCCACAGGCCTTATCTGGACACCCCTGATCTAGATTATATCCCTATTTTTCTGAGAAAGTGTCGCTGAAATGAGCACATGTCCATCTCCCGAATTGTAGATTCTAAGTGACATCATATATGTGTACATTGATGGTATGTTATGATCATTAAGAGAGCTTTGAAGAAGATGTCCACCCCAAATCTCCAGGAATTTTTCAACCCAGAGTTAGCAACCCTACCCAGAAGTTGCCGGGGCCTCAGGCCAAACCACCGCAGTCTCTTCAAATTAGGGTTGCCAGCCAGGAAATTCCTGGAGAAATGGGGGTTACCAACCTCATGGTACTAGCTGGAGATCTCCTGCTATTACAACTGATCTCCAGCCGATAAAGATCAGTCCACCTGGAGAAAATGGCCACTTTGGCAATTGGACTCTATGGCATTGAAGTCCCTCCCCTCCCCAAACCCTGCCCTCCTCCGGCTCTGCCCCTAAAACCTCCCGCTGGTGGCAAAGAGGGACCTGGCAACCCTGGGCAGGGGAGAAGGGAAGTGCCTCAGCTGGGTATAATACCACAGAGTCCACTCTCCAAAACAGCCATTTTCTGCAGAGGAACTGGTCTCTGTCACCTGGAAACCAGTTATAATCCTAGCAGCCGGTCTCTAGCTTCTACCCGGTGGTTGGCAGCCCTACTTCAAATCCTGCCCACAGACTCTCTGCCCATAGCCAAGAGAAACTGGTAAAGATTCTACTGTCGTTCCACCACCAAGTCGTCGGGACTTTCTCTGGTCATGGTGGAAGAAACCTCGAAGCGCAAAGGCCCACCAGGAGACAATGGGACTAATTTGTAAGGCAACTGGATAACGCAGCCCCTCCAGCAATTTGCCACAGCAGTAACAAGGCATGCAGGAAGAAATAATGTTGATCTAGGAGGAATAATATTGAAAGCAGAACTGTCAGTTTCGGGCGCAAATACGTTTGGTCGTGGAAGCAGCTGCTCCATCAATTAAATTTTTCCTAATAAACCGTTATGAAGATTGACACCTTGGAATTAATTAAGTATTACATATTTTCAGGCAATTACCATGGCAGTAAAGTTAGACGTGTGCGTTTTGGGAATGAGGGATGACTGGCCTTTTCCGTTCACCAGACTTCTTGTAATCATTCACATTGGTTTTGACATCAATGATTACTTTTGATAATCAGGTTTCCAGCTTTCCAAAGTATTAAGTGCTGCTAAATTGCAGAGGGGAGTTCTACCTAAGGCACAATTACTGCATTTTAAAACTTCTTTGTAGGGCCAAAATAGATGTGACGCCATCCTCAGGCACCCTTGGACACTGCAGTCATTTTAAAACGATTTAAAAATGCTATGATGGACTGATAATAATCAGCCCTGCAATGCAGTCGGCTGTGTCACTCTTGTTCCTCTCCCCGCAGCTGTTATGGTACTTGAAAAGGTGTGGGGGGGATACATTGTCAGGGAGTAGGGTTGCCAATCTCCAGGTGGTGGCTGGAGATTTCCTGCTATCACAACTGATCTCCAAGCGATAGAAATCAGTTCCCCTGGAGAAAATGGCCACTTTGGCCATTGGACTCTATGGCATTTAAGTCCTTCCCCTCCCCAAGCCCCGCCCTCCTCAGGCTCCACCCCCAAAATCTCCAGGTATTTCCCAATCCGGAGCTGGCAACCCTGCCCCCATTGCTTGCTTCTCCCAAACTGCAGCAGGAGAATTTTTCTAAGCCTCTTTGCCAGTAGGTCACTTCCAGATACAACACGGAAGGCAATGGGTAGTTCTAGGAATCACTGGAAACTCTATGGTTTTGCCATAGAGTTTCCAGCGATTCCTAGAGCTACCCATTGTCATTTCACTGTTTTATCTGGAAGTGAAGCAGTGGCATCAGCAACAGCACACGTACCCCATGTCCCCACCATCTAACCCTCCCACTGGTTGCCAGGCTCGCTGGCAATCCTTGGGGGGGTACAAGAGTGCCTCAGGCTGCCACACTGCAGGCCCTCATGGCATATTTAAGTTGCTTTCAAATGGCGTCGGGGCTATGGATCAGACCCATGGTTGCTGTCACATCTCATTTGGCCCTTAGCTGTATTATCTTACTGGAAGGGGAAGTTAGAGAGGGCGTCACATCCACTGTCACTAATTCAAGAAAAAAATACAGAAAACTTTGCTTCCCAGCAAGCCACTGAACTATAATTATAGCCGAAAAGGTAGCTACATCTAAATTCTGCCTGCCTGTTCAATATGTCCTGATGTTTTCATCATTTTATCAGTGTTTTTTCCATTATCTTTGATCATAACAAAAAGAGAAACGGCAAGGTTTTTTAAGGCTGCATTTCAGACAAGCATGGCTTGTTCCAGGGACAAGCCTTGGAAGTCCTCCGGCTCATTGGCTCCTCTCCTTTCATCTTTCCCTGGCACACGGTTGAATATTGAAAATGTCCTGCTAATACCCAAGTCACAGCAAACGGCCATTTGTTCCTTGCCTACAGACCAGGATTCTAAAACATGTTTTAATCCCAGTGTGGAATCCTGGTTTGAGGACAACAAAAAAGTCATAGGTTCAAATTCAAATTTATTAATACGGTCAACTGACCAATCACATTCCAACACATCAAAATTTCCAGAAATATTTTTGCACCACAGAATCACAGACTGGCCATACAAATAAAGGTGTAAGATCAATAAAAAAAAAACCTGGTTAAAATTATCACCTTAAAATTGATAAAGTTGTAAAATATTCTAACGGTCATTCTCTAATAAAGTTCTGCGTATTTTAATAGCAACAGCGCAGAACTTGGCAGTTTGGAGCATAAGCTGAGGATCTTCTCCTAATAGGAGCTTCTTTGCCAAAAGCTCAACTGACTCTTCAGGGAAATAAGTCATAGGTTGCTGTTTCTGAAATTCCAGATAGGGCTGCCATCTCTAGGTTAGGAAATTCCTGGAGATTTGGGCGGGGGGGGACCTGATGAGGGTGGAGTTTGGACAGGAGAGGGACCACAGTGGGGTATAATGCTGTAGACCATTTGCTCCATGGGAACTGAACTCTGTAGATTGGAGATCAGCTGTAATTCTTGGAGAACTCCAGTCCTCACCTGGAGATTGGTAACTTTATGTATGTAATCACAACCCGGGGGGGGGAGTGGCCACAAGCGGCCAGGGGGGCATATAAGTGGGGGGGTCTGTCCACTGTTCTCCAGTTCTGTTCTCGTTCTCAATAAACGCGGTTGTTGTTGGAACTCCGTCTCTGACATCGTGTGTCCTCCCCATGTGGACTTAACAGTAACAACTAGGGTTGGCAACCTCCAAGTGACACCTGGAAATCTCCCAATATTACAATTGATCTCCAGACAATGTAGATCAATTCTCCCTGGAGAAAATGGCAGCTTTGTAGGGTAGAGTCTATGGCATTATACCCTGCTGAGGTCCCTCCCCTCCCCAAACCCCACCCTCCTCAGGCTGAACCCCCAAAATCTCCAGGTATTTACCAAACCAGAGCTGGCAACCCTAGTAACAAAGGCTGCAGTTGTTCTGAACAAGAAGTTTTCAATAGTCAAGTTGTGCACAACGGGAGGATGAAGAGCAGGATGCAGGAGTCCTCCCACCCACCCCTGAGTTTTTCCTGTGTTTTTTCATTCCATGGTGGCCTGAAAAAACATGGGAAATCTCAGAAGGGGGAGTAAATGAAACTTTGAATAGGGAAGGGAGGAAAGCAATGCAGGTGAATGGATCTCTATCTGCTGGAGATCAGTTGCAGTAGTGGGAGATCTCCAGCTAGTACCTGGAGGTTGGCAACCCAAGTGTGTAGTGAATGAGAGTTTGGAGTGCTCATGTTCAGTGGGTGACAACTTCTTAGCAAACCAGTCAAAGCCACCTTCCAAATAGATTTCTTCCATAGGGTTGCCAATCTCCAGGTGGGGCCTGGAGAGTTCCTAGAATTACAGCTGACCTGCAGACATATAGTCCCTCTGGAGGAAAGGGCAGCTTTGGAAGGTGCACTGGATAGTATTATACCTCCTAGGGTTGCCAGCCCTGGGTTGGGAAATTCCCGGAGATATGGGAGTGAAACTGAGGAAGACAGGGCTTGGGAAGGGGAGAGACCTCAGCAGGGCATAATGCCATATACTCCACGCTCCAAAGCAGCCATTTTCTCTAGCAGAACTGATCTCTGTTGTCCGGAGATCAGCTGTAATTCCAGGAACTCTCCAGTTCCTTCCCGGAGCTTGGCGACCCTTGTAATCCACCTACCCAAACTCCACCCTCGACAGCAACCACCCTGAAGATCTCCAGGAATTTCCCAAGCTGGAGTTGGCACCCCTATCAGGTCACAAAAAAGACACACTTGCTGTGGAAGGGGAGGAAGAAGAGTAGCCAGATCAGGAGGGGGGGAATGTGACCTCAGTCCCTGTTAGTCAACAACCTTCTGTGTGACAGGATTTGCTTTCTCTCTGTCATAGAATAAAGAGGATATTCGCAGCTCCATAAATGTCCATCTAAACACCACTAACTCACAACTAATGGCCCTGATGACAGACAGTAATGACGTCCCATTTATTTTAAAATGCATCTTGGCTGGCGCCAGGTCTTTTGGAAACACTCTGTATGTTCTTAGCAGGGGAATGGTAGGGCTTCTTGCTAGGGGAACACTAGCCCTTGCTCATGACCGACCTACAGGCAAAAGCAAGCACTTGAGAGTTTTACATGCATATGGCACCAGGTTCAGATCTTGCACTTTCACTTAAAAGACTTCTGAAGGAAGGCTAGGTTTGGTTCTCCACTCCTCCACATGAGCAGCGAATTCTAATCTGATGAACCGGGCTTGATTCCCCACTCCTCCACATGAAGCCAACTGGGTGACCTTGGGCTAGTCACAGTTCTCTTTGAACTCTCTCAGCATCACCTACCCTACAAGGTGTCAGTTGTGGGGAGAGGAAGGGAAGGAGATTGTAAGCCGGTATGATTCTCCTTAAAAGGTAGAGAAAGTCTACATATAAAAACCAAATCTTCTTCTTGTTGTTGTTGTTCTTGTTGTTGTTGTGGTTGCTTCTGTTCTTCTTCTTCTTCGAACAGGGCTGCCATCTCCCAAGTGGTGCCTGGAGTGCTCCCAGAATTACAACTGAGCTCCATTCGAGTCCAGTAACACCTCAGAGACCAACAAGGTTTTCAAGGTATACGCTTTCAAGAATCAAAGCTTCCTTCATCAGATACAAGTATGGAGATCCCTTGACTGCATTCACAAATTCACAACAATGGACATCCCCCCCACCCCCCATGGCTGAACATGGACCTAGGAGTCTTATTTCACCCTGACCTGGATAGGCCAGGCTAGCCTGATCTCATCAGATCTCAGAAGTGAAGTAGAGTTGACCCCGGCAAATGTTGGGATGGGTGACCTCCAAGGAGTACCAGGGTCGTGACATGGAGGCAGGCAAAGGCAAACTACCTCTGTTCATCTTTTGACTTGAAACTAGGGCTGTTGATAAAAAATCGGTAAAGTTCGGCTTTGGCAAAATTTCGCCCTTTTAAATTTGGGCCATGCCGAAGTCCGAACTCCCCTGCTTCAGATCCCTGAAATTCGGGCGAGATCCTGAGTTCGGGGGGAAATTCGGGGCCACCCGAAGGCCTTCACGGGGCTTCCATGAAGGCGCGCGGGGGGCCCTTTAAACAGATCTGCGCCTAAGAGCTGGGAGCTCCTGGCCGGGAGGCTCAGATCTGTTTAAAGGGCCCCCCGCCCGGCTTCAGGGAAGCCCCCTGAAGGCGCGTGGGGGGGGAAACAGATTTGTGTCTCCCAGCCGGGAGGCACAGATCTGTTTAAAGGGCCCCCAGCCCGGCTTCAGGGAAGCCCCCTGAAGGCACGCGCGGGGGGGAAACAGATCTTTGCCTCCCGGCTGGGAGGCACAAATCTGTTTAAAGCCCCCCCCCCTGTGCCTTCAGTGAAGCCCCGTGAAGGCGCGCGGGGGGGAGCCGAACCCCAAATTTGCCAAATTTATTTCCCGAACACCCCGAAGTCGGGGAATTCGGCTCCCCCCGTTTCCCTCCTTTTTTGAATTCGGTTCGTCCCGAACCGGAAACCGCCGAATTGGGGGAAATTCAGCGGTTTTTCGGTTCAGGACAAACTGCATTGACAGCCCTACTTGAAACCCACCATGGATTGCTTGCCTTGAAAACCCCACCATAAGTCAGATGTTACTTGACGGCAAAAAAGATCTTATTTTCTGCCCCTAAGCATTTCTCCCCTACTCTAATTAAGCTAGTTATATTTTGCAGTGTACTTATGCAGTTTTTCTTTGCAACACCCTCCCCACCTTCTGACTGGGATATAAGGAGTCAGGGACCTCCATTCTTACTTGTATCTGAAGAAAGCAGCTTTGACTCTCAATGCTGATACCCCGAAAATCTTGTTGGTCTCTAATGTGCTACTGGACTCGAATCTAGCTCTTCTACTGCAGACCACCACAGCTACCCTCAAAAACTGACATCCAGACTACAGCATGGTGTAGTGGTTAAGAGTGGTGGTTTGGAGCCGTGGAATTTAATTCGGGTTTGATTCCCCACACCTCCACGTGAGCAGCGGATGCTAATCTGGTGAACCGGGTTGGTTTCCCCACTCCTCCACATAAATCCAGCTGGGTGACCTTGGGCTAGTCACAACTCTCTTAGAGCTCTCTCAGCCTCACCTACCTCACAGGGTATCTGTTGTGGGGAGGGGAAGGGAAGGTGATTATAAGCCAGTTTGATTCTCCCTTAAGTGGTAGAGAAAGTAGGCATATATAAACCATCTCTTCTCCTCCTCCTCCTCCTCCTCCTCCTCCTCCTCCTCCTTCTCAGGAGACAATGATCATTTATGCAAGCGAATTTTACCTGAGGTTCGTTGCTCACTGGACCCACACTTTCCTGTTGGGAGTCTATGTACCAACAGTCTCCAAGCTCAAATCAGGAAGTATTTGACTCCCAACCCCTTGAATAGCTGCTTTATAATTGGCTTTATAAAAGTCCCTCCCCCGAAACCCAATTGCCGCATAAAAAAGCATGTTAAGAGCATTTTAAGAACAAAAACAAAAACGGAGCGATTTAAAGGAAGGGGGGGAGAAACCCTATCCTCATTTTTAAAAGCCTTCTGCTCAGAAAGAACTCTGAGGAAGCAGGAAGTATATGAATCCTCGCCCCTTGACATGCTGCTTTGTAATTGGCTGTACTGCTTGCTGTGACCATGCTTCTGTGTTAGGGTTGCCAACCTCCAGATAGTAGCTGGAGATCTCCTGCTATTACAACTGATTTCCAGCCGACAGAGATCAGTTCACCTGGAGAAAATGGCCGCTTTGGCAATTGGACTCTATGGCATTGATGTCCCTCCCCTCCTCAAACTCCGCCCTCCTTAGGCTCCACCCCAAAAACCTCCCGCCAGTGGCGAAAAGGGTCCTGGCAACCCTATTCTGTGTCCCGCGCTTTGCCTTATGCATGGGGATTTCAAGCGGGCTGAGCTCAGGGGATAGGGAAGAATCGGGTTAACAGAGGGATGGGAAGTCCCAGAATTTGCAAGGGCTGGCAGCGAGGTCATTTCTAATGGAGGGAAAACGCATGCATAACTCCAAGGAACAACCGAGACAGATGGGGGGTGCACGTGAATGAAAGTACCCATGCATAAACAATCAGTGGCTGTTTTGGAGGGTGGACTCTCTCCAAGCTCCACCCCCAAATCTCCAGGAATTTCCCAACCTGGAATTGGCATCCTTACCTTGGAAAGACCCCTCCAAGAGAACCTCTCAGATGGCTGCTGCTAGTCATGCCGGATCAGCCCATAGTTCCTTACAGCATCCTGTTTTCCACAGTAGCTAACTTGATGCCTTTGAAGACCCACAGAGACCAAAGCCTCCCCCTGCTGTTGCCCCTCCAAAACTAGTCATCATTTCTAATAGTTACTGATAGACTGATCTCCAATGAACTTTTAAAGTTATCTATATCCCGTGGCAGCGAGTTCCACAAAATAATTATATTTGGTACCAAGAAGAACCCTCCTTTTTTAGGTGACACAAACCACTGATTAGATGCAGAATAAGGAAAACACCATGTTCCACATTCAGTAGCATGCTGTTCAAAAACATTGGATAATTCATCCATCTGTATCATTAATGCTATATAATTCGTGGAACTCACTGCCACTGGATATAGCAATGGCCACTAGCTTAGGGTCGAGCTACATGTTACATGAGTTTGCCATACTATAGCTGTGAGTAACTTAGGGTTCCCAACCTCCAGGTGGTGGCTGGAGATCTCCTGGAATTACAACTTGTCTCCAGGTTACAGAGACCAGTTCCCCCGGAGAAAATGGTTGCTTTGGAAGGTGGATTCTATGGCATTATACCCTGCGGAGGTCTCTCCCCTCCACAAACCCCACCCTTCCCAGTTTCCACCCCCCAAATTCTCCCAGAGTTTCCCAACCCAGATCTGGCAACCCCACATGAGTTCCCAGCAGCAACTCCATTTAGAAATGCCACAGGGACCTGATTCTGATTAGGGCCCACTTTGTGGGAGGTGGCGCCATTTTACAAAGTCTACACAGTGCCATGGGGCAAATAATGTTCCACCAGCCGTGTTGCCAGGCCTCACTTTGCCACTGGTGGGAGGTTTTAGGGGCGGAGCCTGAGGAGTGCGGGGCTTGGGGAGGGGAGGGACTTCAATGCTATAGAGTCCAATTGCCAAAGCAGCCATTTTCTCCAGGAGGACTGATCTTTATCGGCTGGAGATCAGATCTCCAACCACTACCTGGAGGTTGGCAACCCTATCCACCAGAATCTCGTGGCTGCTTATGGCTGGAGATGGTGAACTCATGTAATTTGTAACATGTTGTTCAGCCCTTGGAGGATAAACAAGAAGTCAGCTGTCTCCTTCCTACCCTGATTGTGACTTTCAGGGGGCATCTGGCTGGTAACTGCTGAGAAATATCATGTTTGACTAGATGGTCTGATCCAGTTAGGCGCTAACAAGGTTTTCTACCGTTGAAGGCTTTAATAAGAAGCTGATATATTATGTATCATAAATGTTCCACTTCCTTTTCCAATTAAGGTATCAAGAGTCCCAAAGAGGTTTCAGTATCAATAGATTAAAAGGAATGGCTGCAGCCAAGACACAGAGAGGCATTCTTCTTACCAGCCGACATCAGGATACATTTCATTTTTAATCCCTCGATTCTAATAAAGGTATATTTGTTCCACCCTGTGCATCTCTCCGCTCTGTTTTTATTTGCTCCTCCAATTCTTTAACATCTGCAAAAGGAGTAGCAGCAATTAAAGCGTGACAGAGAGAGACCACAAAAGCAGACATCTACAAATTCTCTTTAGATAAACACACAAGCCCTGCTTCAAAAGTCAGACTTTGGAGGAGAATTCAAAGTTTTATTAAATATCTCTTTAATGCCCTTTGTCAGCAGAGGCTCCCGGCAGAAGTCAGTGATTACCATCCTGCTGACACAAGCGGTCTTAAGACACTTTAAAGGGACCTCAAGAAAATCTCCTCCAAGGAGAAACGCTCCTTTCATTTCTAGCTTGCCATGTCCACGGAAAAGTCTGGTGTTTGTGTTCCACTTTGGTTATGCTGGTGGAAAGCGCTGTCAAGTCGCAGCTGACTTATTGCAACCCCGTAGGGTTGTCAAGGCAAGAGATGTTCAGGGTTGGTTTGCCATTGCCTACGTCTGCACAGCAACCCTGGACCTCCTTGGCGGTCTCCCATCCAGATACTTACCAGGGCCGGCCCAGTTTTGAATCCTAGCTCTGATGAAATTAGGCTAGCCTGGGCCATCCAGGTCCAGGCCTTATTATGCTTGCCAAGTGAATTCTATTCCACGTTGCAACACCTTTTAGGGACATTGGTAGGATTGCCAACCTCCCCGTGGTGGGTGGGGATCTCCTGGGATTACAGTTGATCTCCAGATGATAGAGATCCGTTCACCTGGAGAAAATGGCTGCTTTGGAAGGTGAGCTGTATAGCATTATACCCCTTTGAAGTCCCTCCACTCCCCAAACCCCGCCCTCCTCAGGTTCCACCCCCAAAATCTCCAGCTATTTCCCAACCCAGAGTTGGCAACCTCTACATACTGAAGATGTTCATTTGGAAACATCAGGTAGAAAGAAGGGAACTTAATTTCATCACTCAACACTGGATCAAAGGAATTACATCTTTGATGCAACTAATTTAATCCTCTAACCGATGTAATAATCCAAATATATAATTGTTGGTTTTGTACATAGGTACGGATTTAAAAAATGATTTGTATATTTGTTTAACTGTTAACTACCCTGAGGGCCCTAATAGGGTACGAAGATGGCCAAGTATTTATTTTTTTGCCTGTGTATATTGATAATGATCAAAGCACCGCTTTGAGAAATGAGAAATGAGAAAGCACCGCTAACGCACTGACTAGTTGTGGCAAACTGATTTGACAGCATCTGCTCTGACATTTAGCACTCCAAGATGTCTGTGGATCGGTGGGAAATTTTTGGGGCGGAGCTTGAGAAGGATGGGGTTTGGGGAGGGACTTTAATGCCTTAGAGTCCAATTGCCAAAACGGCCATTTTCTCCAGGTGAACTGATCTCTATCGGCTGGAGATCAGTTGTAATAGCAGGAGATCTTCTGCTATTACCTGGAGGTTGGCAACCCTAGTCATAGGTCGCCTCACTCTCCCCCTGCGTTTCCCCACGTTTTGCCCACGTTTTCGAATTTGAGATAAAACAGGTCTCTGAAAGCGCAGGCAAAATGCAGGGGGAGAGCAAGGTGACCTCTGATGGTTGGAAACAGCATGTATAATCCAAACAAAGACCCGAAGTTGTTGGAGGGGTGACGGCAAGAGAAACAGCCACACGTAAAAGGCCTGAGACGGAGCATTCAGGGTCAGTTTTCACAAATTCTGTGGCCGCTTCCCAACATTATGTTGCTCCAGAAAAAAATGAATAAAAGTGATGAAATGTTTTAAAAATATCATTTGCCTGGCCAGAAGTGTCTGTGGTATGCATCAGATCAAGATTCCAGTTGGGGGGAGAACAAGGTACGAAGAAGGCCAGTTGGGGGGAGAACAAGGTACGAAGAAGGCCAATGGCTTGCACTACTCTGGAACCATTATCACAGCACTGGCTACAAATATTAGATACCAACAATCCATCCTTTTCAGCCATTCTTCCCAACTAGGGATGCCAACTGTAATAGCTGGAGATCTCCTGCTATTACAACTGATCTCCAGCCAGTAGAGGTCAGTTCACCTGGAGAAAATGGCTGCTTTGGCCATTGGACTCTATGGCATTGAAGTCCCTTCCCCTCCTCAAACCCCATCCTCCTCAGGCTCTGTCCCAAAAATCTCCTGCCAGAGACCTGGCAACCCTACAAACTGCCCTTATAATCCATTTTAGCAGCCGGTTGCTAACGGGTTTTTTGTGTCATTTCAGACACAACCATTTTGGCTCCCAGCTGCTAATGGATTTTTTTTTTAACCTTTTCAGACAAAGCAACTTGTATTCCGTTGGCATCCTGGGGGTACTCAGCCATTTTTAATAAAAACTGCTTTCTCCTGTTTTCAGTTTTTCCTTGCACTTCTGAATCACTGCTGTGTGCTGTTTAAGAAGAAGAGTCAGTTTTTATATGCTGATTTTCTCTACCTTTTAAGGAGAATCAAACCGGCTTACAATCATCTTCCCTTCCTCTCCCCACAACAGACACCCTGTGGGTAGGGTTGCCAGGCCCCTCTTTGCCACCAGCGGGAGGTTTTGGGGGCTGAGCCTGTGGAGGACGGGGTTTGGGGAGGGGGGGACTTCAGTTCCATAGACTCCAATTGCCAAAGTGGCCATTTTCTCCAGGTGAACTGATCTCTATTGACTGGCGATCAGTTGTAATAGCAGGAGATCTCCAGCTAGTACATGGGGGTTGGCAACCCTACCTGTGAGGTAGGTGGGGCTGAGAGAGCTCGAAGAGAGCTGTGACTAGCCCAAGGTTACCCAGCAGGCTTCATGCGTAGGAGTGGGGAAACCAACCCAGTTCACCAGATTAGCATCCACGGCTCATGTGGAAGAGTGGGGAATCAAACCCGGTTCTCCAGATTAAAGTCCACCGCTCCAAACCACCACTCTTAACCACTACCCCATGCTGTAGTCTGGATGTCAGTTTTTGAGGGTAGCTGTGTTGGTCTGCAGTAGAAGAGCTAGATTCGAGTCCAGTAGCACATTAGAGACCAACAAGATTTTCAGGGTATAAACATTGAAAGTCAAAGCTCCTTTCTTCAGATACAAGTAAGAATGGAGGTCCCTGACTCCTTATATCCCAGTCAGAAGGTAGGAAGGGTGTTGCAAAGAAAAGATGCAAAGATATGCTGCAAAATATAACCAACTTGATTAGAATAGAGGAGACATGCTTAGGGGCAGAAAAATAGTGTCTTTTTTTGCTGCTAAGTCACATCTGACTTATGGTGGGGTTTTCAAGGCAAGAAAACCCTGGTGGGTTTCAAGTCAAAAGATTAACAGAGGTGGTTTGCCATTGCCTGCCTCCACGTCATGACCCTGGTATTCCTTGGAGGTCTCCCATCCAAACACTTGCCAGGGTCGACTCTACATCTGGTTTAGAACAGTAATCTCAATGGGGCCGGAGTGACTGGACCAACGTAGGGTTGCCAACCTCAGGTGTGCCTGTGTTCTCCAGAAATTACAAGTGACCTCCAGACTACAGAGATCAGTTTCCTTGGAGAAAATCGCAGCTTTTGAGGGTAGTCTCTATGGCTTCATATCCCTGGTGAGCCACTTCCCCTCCCCAGACTTCATCCTCCCCAGGCTCCGCCTCCATATCTTCAGGAATTTCCCAAACCAGAGTTGGCAACTCTACGTCTTCCATTGTTACCTTTCCCTTGTTAACTCTACCTGTGAATAACTACCCTAGTTACTGCAAGGGGGAGAATAATTTCTTTCTAAGGGTGAAAACGCATGGTTGCTTTAGCCTCCTTTATTCCCTGTTTCAGCCAAGATTCAGCCAGGATGGAATGCATGTGTTTTCACCAAATGTGCGTTGGATCCTGGCTGAATCCTGGCTGAAACAGGGAATAAAGGAGGCTAAAGCGACCGTGCGTTTTCGCCCTAAGTCAACCATTCTTATTATCTAGGGCCTTTTTTGCATGGCTGTTTACCTCCGATGACTTCGGGCTTTTGTTTGGATTATGCATGCCGTTTCTGACCGTCGGAGGTCACCTTGCTCTCCCCGTTCATTTCTGCGCGTTTGCCCGCATTTTCAGGGACCTGTTTTATCACACATTTGAAAATGCAGACAAAACATACAGAAACGCAGAGGGAGAGCAAGGCGACCTCTTGACAGTCGGAAACAGCGTGCATAATCCAAACAAAGACCCAAAGACATTGGAGGGGGGACCATGAGGGAAACAGCCATGCATAAAAGGCCTAGATTTCCAGGTTTTGGAGGGAGGAATAAAAAACCTCCAGTCAAATTGAGCAGGCCCATGGCTCTGGTACTGCTCCTAATTGCAGCAACAAAGTAATCAGTATGTTGAGTTACACCTAGAATCCAGATCTACTCTTATGCTGAAATAAGCCTATAGGGGTGTAGTGGTTAAGAGCAGCGGACTCTAATCTGGAGAACCGGGTTCGATTCCCCACTCCTCCACATGAAGCCTGCTGGGTGACCTTGGGCCAGTCACACGGAGGCAGGTAATGGCAAACCACCTCTGAACGCACGCACACACATTGTCCATGACATTTTGGTCATGCACACCATGTCCCTTATTGCTGACGGTTAAACCAAGCTGCAGCACTAGTCCATTTGCCTAATTCTTTCCAGTGCCTCAGAATGAGTACATTTCTTGCAGGCTTACTTAGATTTTGCCGGGGCCCTTGTCACTTGTATCATTTATCATGTACGACAGCACCATTCAAATCATGTGTGAAGGTAAAGGTATTATATAGCTGGCGGCGGCTGTGCAGAATGCAATTATTGCCAGTGTTTCAACATCCCTTGGAAACAAATAACTTGGAGAGGGGGAAAGATGTAGACTATTCCACCTGTCGCATCCTCTGTGTTTCAGTTTGAATTAGAATCGAATTCAAGAAATAAAGAAAAGCCAATGGACCTCAAAAGGGAAAATAGTTGTTAACATTTAGCAGCTTTCAAATTCTGAACAAAAGTCTGGTAGAGTATTAGGGTTGCCAACTCTGGGTTGGGAAATATCTAGAGATTTTGGGGGTGGAATCTGAAGAGGGCGGGGTTTGGAGAGGGGAGGAACTTCAATGCCATAGAGCCCAATTGCCAAAGCGGCCATTTCTCCATGGGAACGGATCTCTTTAACCTGGAGTTCAGATGAAATAGCAGGAGATCTCCGGCTACCACCTGGAAACTGGCCACCCTACCAAGAATTTCCCAACCTGGATCTAACAACCCTAGGCCCAGTCTGACAAATTAATAGGGTTGCCAAGTCCCTCTTCGCCACCAGCGGGAGATTTTTGGGGCAGAGCCTGAGGAAGGTGGGGTTTGGGGAAGGGAGGGACTTCAATGCCATAGAGTCCAATTGCCAAAGCAGCCATTTTCTTCAGGTGAACTGATCTCTTTAACCTGGAGACCAGTTGTAATAGTGGGAGATCTCCAGCCACCACCTGGAGGTTGGCAACCCTATAGAGTATGTATGCCTGTGCCATCAAGTTGCACCCAACTTACTGCAACTCCAGCAAGGGGCTGTCAAGGCAAGCAGATAAGCAGAGGTGGTTTGCCATGGCCTTCCTCTGCAGAGTCTTCCTTGGTGGTCTCCCATTCAAGTACCGACCCTGCTTAGCTTCTGAGATCTGACAAAATCAGGCCACACCATTCCACATCCCTGCTTACTCCCTGCTGGGGGATAATGTAAAGTTGCCGGATCCGGGTTAGCAAGTGCCTGGTAAGGTTTCCAATCTCCAGGTACTAGCTGGAGCTGCTATTACAACGGATCTCCAGCTGATAAAGATCAGTTCCCCTGGAGGTAATGGCCGCTTTAGCAATTGGACTCTATGGAATTGAAGTCCTCCCCTCCACAAACCCTGCCCTCCTCAGGCTCTGCCCCTAAAACCTCCTGTCGGTTGCCAAGAGGGACCTGGCAACCCTAGTGCCTGGAGATTTGGGGACAGAGCCTGGGGAGGACAAAGTCTGCAGATGAAAGCTCAGCAAGGATGTGATGCATAAAATCCACCCTCCAAAGCAGCCATTTTCTCCAGGGGAACTGAGCTCCATAGTCTAGAGATCAGTTGTAATTCTGGGAGATCTCCAGACCCCACCTGGAGGTTGGCAACTCTGGGGAATGACTTGCAAGTACTGAATCCTCCTGGCAGCCCTCTGTCACAATCACAACTCACCCAGGCCTTCAGTTTCCGCAAATACTGTAACATTTCAAAAGGGCCTAGAGAAGGAAAAAAATGTGCTGACTTCAATTCCTGAGCCTTTAAAAGACTCAGGAATCATTTCAAAGCCCCCAAAAAGATAAGTGGATTTAGATATTGAGATGTACTCCCCCCACTCCTCTCCTCCACCCCTCCAGCTCCACTTTGGTTCAAAAAGAAATTCAGTCAGCTTTATGAACCAGCTTCATGGTCACAAGATTATGTGTGTTTCTTCTAAAGTCCTTTTATCCGGAGAGGATTGAGAAGTGATGTAAAAATATCCTCGTTTAATTGAAATCTGTGTCTCGCACTCGCTTCCAAGGACTGGTTCCTAATCCAATATGTTTGTAGCAGCTCTGCAGTTTGTGTTCTTACTTATGAATCTGCTGCCTGACCCATTCCCAGCCTCCACTTAAAATCACATTCTGGCATTTCTTTTAGGGGTTCATGGTCGTGGTGGTGGGGTGGTAAGTGCTGTCAAGTCGCAGCAGACTCATGGGGATCCCTCAAGAGGTTTTCAGGGCAAGAGACATTCAGAGGTGGTTTGCCTGGCTCTGCATAGCAACCCTGAACTTCCTTGGTGGTCTCCCATCCAGGTATTAACCAGAGCCAACCCTGCTTAGCTTCCGAGATCTGATGAGATCAGGCTAATCATCAAGGTTTTAGGGGTTCATAGGCAACAGAAATGTCTTTATTTAACTTGCATAAACTTGATTCAACAGAAGCAAAATACTTTAGTTCAGTAGTTCCCAACCTGGGAGCTGGGAACCTCTGGGGGGCACAAAGTTATAGAAAGGGGTCCACAAATCGCTATCTGGTACTATCATTTTGATTTTCAACAGCTCATTCCTGAGCTTTGCGGGTGAAAGTCCATGGAAGGCAAGGAAGAGCCGGCGCCTGGGCCACTTGCACTACCCAGAGTGGAACAGACGCCAGCGTTCGGATGCGCACGCCATCCTCCCGGCTCTGCCATGGCAGTGTGGCCCAGAGATGCAAGCCCAGCCTCGCACTGGCGTCCTGGTGGCGCACTTCCATGCGCCGTCCCCCAAGGGGGCGTTCCTGGGACAGTCCAGGGGAGGAGCAGCCTTTAGGCAGCCTCCTAAGCCTTTCGGGCCGGGAACGCCCCCTTGCCCTTACTTCGAGATACACCACCTTTTTAGGTGGTGTATCCCTGTGGAACCCTATGGAGTGGTTCCACGGGCCTTGAAGGTAAGGGCAGGATTTTGCCTTCATTGGGGGGGGGGGCTGAATCTTCACCAGCTCAGCCCCTTCCCTCAAGAAAGGGCTGTTTGTCATTATGTATTTTCTCAATAAACAGATACTAATAGTATAAGTACTATTATGTGGGGAGTCCATGAAATTTTTTATGTTAAAAAGGGGTCATAGAATCATAGAGTTGGAAGGGACCACCAGGGCCATCAAGTCCAACCCCCTGCACAATGCAGGAAATTCACAACTACCTCCCCACTCCACACCCCTAGTGACCAGAAGATGGCCAAGATACCCTCCCTCTCATCATCTGCCTAAGGTCACAGAATCTGCATTGCTGACAGATGGCCATCTAACCTCTTCTTGAAAACCTCCAGGGAAGGAGAGCTTACCACCTCCCAAGGAAGCCTGTTCCACTGAGGAACCGCTCTAACTGTTAGAAAATTCTTCCTAATGCTTAGACGGAAACTCTTCTGATTTAATTTCAACCCGTTGGTTCTGGTCCGACCTTCTTGAGCAACAGAAAACAACTCGGCACCCTCCTCTATATGACAGCCCTTCAAGTACTTGAACATGGTTATCATATCCCCTCTCAGTCTTCTCCTCTTCAGGCTAAACGTACCCAGCTCCTTCAACCTTTCCTCATAGAACTTGGTCTCCAGACCCCTCACCGTCTTTGTTGCCCTTCTCTGGACCGTTCCAGCTTGTCTACATCTTTTTTAAATTGTGGTGCCCAGAACTGAACACAGTACTCTAGTTGAGGTCTAACCAGAGCAGAGTAAAGCGATACCATCACTTCGCGTCCTCATACTCAAAAAGGCTGGGAACCACTGCTTTAGCTGATTTTCAATATTAGTTTGTCACTTATAATTAGGTATCCCACTCTTCATTTTTTTGAAAAATGCAGAAGCAGCTGATATATAATCAAAACAATAAAATCTAAATCAACAGAACAGCAAATTAACTAGACAGAGCCAGTTTAAAACCACAGTGTTTTAATCGGTTTACCATGGCCACAGACGTTTAAAAAGTGTAGAGAGAAGGATAAAAGCCAATCAACCACCCCTCAAATGAATCTGAGTGCTTTAAAAGTATCCCCAAAGCAGCCTACAAAAAGATAGAATCTGAATTACAAGTCAAATTACAAAAATTTATGAAAACAGTGAAAATAAATAAAAGGCATTGACACAATAACTGGAGAATAAAAGGAATAAAGTGACATAAAGCACTATCAAAAATCCAGCATTTCATATTCATTGCCATGGATGTTTATATGATGCTAACATTAGTTGTTTGCCTTGAACGGGAGTTTGTGTATTGGAGTGATGGCTTGGTATGTCCTTGTAACAAGCTCTCTTGGATATTCTCTGCAGTAGAAAGGTGGGGTATAAATCTCTAGAATATATCAACCTCTGTAATAGCCTGCAGAGGGGAGGCAAGTGGCAACCAGAAACAGAGCTTTGCGGGGGGGATACCATTTGAAATGCCCTATCTTAAAGTTCGTGTGGCACCTACCTGACTGCCCCTTAGATACCAGACTAAACCATTCTTTTTACCAAAGCTTTAACTGAAGGAATCCAGCTTTTTAAGTTCCTATTTTGATCTGCTTCTAGCCTGAAGATTATTTTAAGGATATCATTTTAGGTCACCGGATCTTGTTTTATGTTGTTTTTATGCCCCTCATTTATCATTTATGGTTTGTTTGAATACTGTTAATTCTTATGGTGTTGTTTTTTTATTACTTTATTGTTTGTTTTTACCTTGTGAGCTGTGTCATGCAGGTCCCTAGAGAACTAGCATATACATTCTCTAAATAATCAAATACTGTAATTTTTACAGTGATTTGACAAGGGTTGTTTGTTTGTTTTTAATGGTTACTATGACATTTTTATCCTGCCTTGCTCGGTGGAGGTCAAGGTGATACATGATTTGTCATTTTAAGCTAATAACAGCCCAGTGACATAGGTTGAGTACACGTACACATGAAGCTGCCTTTTACTGAATCAGACCCTTGGTCCATCAAAGTCAGTATTGTCTACCAGCAGCAGCTCTCCAGGGTCTCAGGCAGGAGTCTTTCACATCACCTACTTGCCTAGTCCCTTTCACTGGAGATGCCAGGGATTGAACCTGGGACCTTCTGCATGCCAAGCAGATGCTCTACAAACTGAGCCACAGCTCCTCCCCAGCTAGGAGAGAATAGTGGGCCCAATGAGCTTCATGGCTGAGGGCCAGACTAGATGTTACGGCCCTACCCGTGGCCATCAACACCATTTTAGAGAAGAATGTGGCCATTCAAAAATGCAGTGAGGGCCTTATGGGGATCTTTTCCCCCAATGCCTTTTCAAGTGCCAAAAAAGCTGTGAGGGGGTAAGACCTGTGGCCACCATAACATCTAGTTTGGCCCGGAGTGATGCTTTGAACCCATGTCTCTGAAGAGCCCGGAGATCTCCCAGGATTACAACTGATCTCCAGATGACAGAATATCAGTTACCATGAAGAAAATAGCTGCTTTGGAAGGTGGACTCTATGGCATTATACCCTGCTGAGGTCCCTCCCCTCTAGGGTTGCCAGGTCCCTCTTCGCCACTGGCGGGAGGCTTTTGGGACGGAGCTTGACGAGGGTGGGGTTTGGGGACAGGAGGAATCTCAATGTCATAGAGCCTAATTGCCAAAGCTAGGGCTGTCAAAAAAAAAAAATTCGGTACAGTTCGGATTCGGCCAAATTTGACCCTTGTGGGGTCGGTACGTGCCGAAGTCCCCCGCTTCGGATCCCCGGTAATTCGGGGGGATCCGGAGTTCGGGGGAAAATTCGGCCGAAGCGCGCCTTCAGGGATTCCCTGAAGGCGCGCGGGGGCCCTTTAAACTGATCTGAGCCTCCCAGCTGGGAGGCGCAGATCAGTTTAAAGGGCAGCCCGCCCCCCTTCAGCGGAGAGGCGCGGCTGTCATTTAAACTCATCTGCGCCTCCCGGCCGGGAGGCGCAGATGAGTTTCAATGACAGCCCGCCTCCCTTCTGCGGGCTACCCTGAAGGGAGGCGGGCTGCCCTTTAAACTGATCTGAGCCTCCCAGCTGGGAGGCGCAGATCAGTTTAAAGGGCAGCCCGCGCCTTTCAGCGGGCTCCCCTGAAGGGGGGCCCGAATTGGCCGAATTTATTCGCGAACTCGCGAACTCGCTGAATTCGCCCCCCCCGGTTGCCCGCCAGATTTGAGTTCGGATCCGTCCGAACTGAAAATCACCGAATCAGGGGAAATTCGGTTGATTTTCAGTTCGGACCGAACCGAATTGACAGCCCTAGCCAAAGCAGCCATTTTCTTCACGTGAACTGATCTCTATCAGCTGAAGATCAGTTGTAATTAGGGTTGCCAACCGCCAGGTACTAGGGTTGCCAATAGCCAGGTACTAGCTATTACAACTGATCTCCAGCCAATAGAGATGAGTTCCCCTGGAGAAAATGGCTGCTTTGGCAATTGGACTCTATGGCATTGAAGTCCCTTCCCTCCCCAAATCCCACCCTTCTCAGGCTCCACCCCAAAATCCTCCCACCGGTGGTGAAGAGGGACCTGGTAACCCTAACTGTAAGTCAAAGGAAATCACCACACACACACACACACACACAGCACAGTGTTGCCTTCCCTACCATCCATCCTGGCTCCCTTCCATGCTTCATAGCAGAGTCTCTTTCAGTTGACCAAAGATAAGTCTGAAATAAGCAACATATATCACAATACCAAAGGTGAAAAGACGGAATATTTGTGAGCTTTTTCTGGAGGCCCTTGCAGTCTTCCCACTCCCTCTTGTTCACAGCGACTTCAAGACATTTCACCTAGTTCTTCTGCCGTGCACCTCGTCTACTTGAACTCGGAAGTGCCAAGCATATTTCTTTGAAGGGCATTATTTTAATGAAGTCATTTATGCCATTAAATATTAATCTGTCCAAGCAGTTAAAGTCTAGTGACTGTAACAAAACCAAATAATATATAATGGAGAAAGGTAATGAGGAAAAAAGCCACCGCCAAAAGTCAAGGTTAAGTAGCTGACTAAATGAAAGCAAGAGAAACCAAAGAACAAAAGCCAGCGGAAGACACCCGGGAGATGGGCAGCGCCTGCCTGCTGTGGAGAGCCAAAGAATCGTGTTCATGAGGATCTCAGACATCTGTTGCTCTACAGGACCTCTGCCAGTGGTGTAACGATACCCTTCTATACCCTCTGTAATATGGACACCCTTGGACTCTCGTGTCTGTACATTGGAACTATTGCTGAATGGCAGGAGAGGCATGGAGAGAGACAGCACCGCGCTCCAAGACACAGGAGAATCCCAGGCACCCCACCGGACATTGCTGTAAGGAGCCAGCAGGGACCTGCGAATGACACACAGCACCTGTGCCCAGAGAAGGGAAGTGGACCTGGACTCCATCTTGGAACTGAATGCAGAGCAGAACAGAGAACTTCAAAATCTGCTCCTGAGCCTCCCCGCCAGAGACCTGCCCCTGGAAAAGCTGCCCACCTGGACACCTTTGCATAATCAAAGGCACGGCCAGCATATCAAGATCTGCCTGACGACTTCAGACTCAGAACAATAGCGTTTCCCCCTTCCACGCCTTACATTCCTTCTCAGGACAGGCTAATCCCATCTTCTCATTCCCCACTCTGCCCCCAGTTCCTGCCAGCTGTCAAAACGCAATCAGTGAGTGATTGACAGTCATCAATATCCTCCTCATATTCCAATCACCCTGGCCCACACCTCTTTCACTCTCAATCTTTCTCCAATTTTAAAGCAATGTTACCTTTGAGCCCCACTGCTCACATGCCCTGTGAGTCAGTCTGCCCTGGGGGCAGAATTTTACTGTAAAGCAAAGAACCCTGGCACATGTCCGTGCCTTCTCCTTCGGATCCAAAAAAAGAGCGCCCCACGGCTTCTTGGCTATAACACGCTGGTTCGTGTAATAGCCCCCCCCCTCAACAGCTTCCCTCCTTGGAACCTCGCAGGACAGGTAGCTATTGACTCTCCTCATTACTATCCCTTTTAGAACTCTTGTGTGTGTGTGTGAATATTGCGTGCAATTGCATTTGTGTGATTTGTACCCCCTTTTCCCCCTAAATAAAGTGCACCCTGTTCTGGCTGCATTCAGTCTCTTTAGCCATTTGTTTGTTACTGGTTTTGCTCACCTTGCGTAGACACAGGAATAGACCCCGCTAAAGCCTCTCGTTAGTGCTCTAAATTTGTCTCCAAACTGACTAATTCCCCCAATAAAAGTTGGAGACCCCAGCATTCCCCATAACAGTGGGATGGGAAATACTGAGCTGGATGGACAATTGGAGTGTAGGGTTGCCAACCTCCAATACTAGCTGGAGATCTCCTGCTTTTACAACTGATCTCCAGCCCATAGAGATCAGTTCATCTGGAGAAAACGGCCGCTTTGGCAATTGGACTCTATGGCATTGAAGTCCCTCCCCTCCCCAAACCCCACCCTCCTCAGGTCCCACCCAAAAAACCTCTCGCCGGTGGTGAAGAGGGACCTGGCAACCCTCTTGGAGTGATTTAGGGCTGCCAGCTTCCTGCAGGGGGTGAACTCCCACCCCCAGGTTCCATTGCCCACTGCCACTCAGCTAGGTGAGGGGGGGCACAATTGGTGTCCCCAGCATGATGACGCTGCTTCTGGCTTAACCTGGAAGTTACGTCATCACACCAGGTGGCTCTAGCATTTGCCCAATACTCTGGTTAAACCATAGAGTTTGGGGTGGATGCTAGAGCATCACCCCTCACACAATGACATCACCTCCAGGTAATGCCTGAAGTGATGTCATTGCACTGGGGACGCTGATCCCCACAACAGGGGGCCCTGGCAAACCTAGTGCAGCTTTAGGAAGGAGACCTTTTTCAGTAGTAGAAACAGGACGGTATAATGGTTAGAGAGCTATACTGGAGAGACCCCAGTTCATACCTCCTGCTCAGCCATGAAGTCCGCTAGGTGATCTTCAGCAAGTTTCTCTCTTTTTCTCCCTCCCCCTCTCCCCCCTCTGTCTCTCTGTCTGTCTGTGTTTGTAACCTACTTCACAGAATTGTTTTTTAAAGATGTTTTTATTTCATTTCAATAAGAATACAAATAATAGTAGAATACATTAAAAAGTTTTTTAAAAAACCAATACCATACAATACAAACATAAAAAAGAGAGAAATATATTCTGGGCAAACATATAAAATTTTGATAGCATTACAATAATTTTCCTTAATAATAGGTACTTCTTATTAATAGGTACTCTTAATTTTTGCTTACTCATTCTTTATGATAATACTTCTGCAATTAAATAATAATTCTTGCCTTGCTAAATGTTCGACTAGTTTTAACAGTAATACTAACTTATTTTTAACACTATTTCTATTGTTTACTTCTCCTATCTAAAATTATATCCATCCATTTTCAATTTTGTTTACAGAACATAAGAATAATACAATTTCCAATTCTTTCAGAACTCTTCCCTGGGTCTTTTATTCACTTGGTTTGTCAGCTTAGCCAACACTGTGTACTCTGCTAATTTATCCTTCGATTCTTCTACATCCAAGCATTCTTCTGTCTTCCACTTGGTAGCAAGCAACACTCTTGCTGCCCACTTCACAGAGTTGTTGTGAGAATAAAAAGTGGGGAGAAGAGGAATCCCATATACAGCCCTGAACTCCTAGGTGGAATGTTGGGATACAAATATAAATATTTATTTTATTTTATTTCAAGACTTTTTTATCCCATACTCCCAGGAAAATATTACGAAGAGAGCTTACAGCATCATCATTATTATAATTTTTTGCCATCAAGTCACAGCTGAGTTATGGCAACCCCATGGGATTTTCAAGGCAAGAGACATTCAGAGGTAGTTTGCCATTGCCTGCCTCTGTGTCAAGCATTACCCCCCCCCCCCGGGGTATTCTTTGGAGGTCTCCCATCCTTATACTTGCCAGGTTTGAGGCTGAGAGTATGTGTCTGGCCCAAGGTCACCCAGCAAGTTTACATGAGGATTCGAACTTCAGTTTCCCATATTCTAGTTGGACACCTTAACCACTACACCATGGTGAACATCATTAAAACATTACAAAGCAATTAATTTTATGAAAACCAGTTGCTTAAAATATCACCCCAGATAAGTAGAGAGTCTGGAGTGTATTGACTCCGTTTTGGGTTCTGGACAAAGGCCACTTTGAAAAATGATATACTGAGAGAGACTACAAATAGTTTATGTCCAACCAGTCCTCTTCCTGTCCTTGCTCTACGCTGTGCTTGTATACCAAAATATAAATTAATGCCCTTTATAGTAGACATAGGTGGACTGAAAATACAAAAACCAAGAAGCGTGTTGTGTCTGGAGAGTTATTTTGTGCTCTTCGGGGTGGGAATTACAACAGATACTACTAGAAGACTGTGGCTGGTCTGTGCTCCTGTCAGCTGGCAGTCTCTATTCAGGGCATCTGGCTCCATCGAAAGAAGAAGAAGAAGAAGAAGAAGAAGAAGAAGAAGAAGAAGAAGAAGAAGAAGAAGAAGAAGAAGAAGAAGAGGAGGAGGAGGAGGAGGAGGAGGAGGAGGAGGAGGAGGAGGAGGAGGAGTTGGTTTTTATATGCTGACTTTACCACTTAAGGAAGACTCAAACCAGCTTACAATTGCCTTCCCTTCCCTTCCCCACAACAGACACCCTGTGAGGTAGGTGGGGCTGAGAGAGCTCTAAGAGAGCTGTGACTAGCCCAAGGTCACCCAGCTAGCTTCATGTGTAGGAGTGGGGAAACCAACCCAGTTCACCAGATTAGCGTCCGCCACTCCAAACCACTGCTCTTAACCACTACCCCACACTGACTCTCCAGCGAAAGAGGATTTGCCTTGGAATCTCCCAACATAACAGAACATCTCCTGGCATTTTATTGTTGCCCCCCACTCCCCTGGCAGTCATTGAAAATGGGTCCTGGGCTGAAGATTGTGTTTAGAAATTAAATATACAATTGGGTCACCAAAGTGTGCAAAAACATCCATTCCAAAAAGAAGACTTCAAGAGAGATCACCGTCTGACACAGAGTAATGCATGCTTAATGCCAAGCGATATCAGGACTGGACATATAGGCCTGAACGTTCAGGCCTGCACTCTGAGTTGGGATATTCCTGGAGATTTGGTGGTGGGGTCTAGGGAGGGCAGGGTTTGGGGATGGGAAGGACTTCAGCCAGATAAAATGCCATAGAGTCCACCCTCCAAAGCAGCCATTTTCTCCAGAGGAACTACTCTCTATAGTCTAGAGTCCAGCTGTAATTCCAGGAGATCTCCAGGCCCCACCTGGAGGTTGGCAAACTTAGGCCAGGTTCACATATGCTACAGTAGAGTTGCTAGCTCTGGGCTAGAAAATACCTGGAGATTTCAAGGGTAGCGCCTGAGGAGGGTGGGGTTTGGGGAGGGGAGAGACTTTAACAGGGTGTAATGCCCTACAGTCCACCTTTCAAAGCAGCCATGTTCTCCAGGGGAATGGCTCTCTGTCACCTGGAGATCAGTTGTAATCCCAGGACTCTCCAGACACCACCTGGAGGTTGGCAGCCCTTTGCAGGAGGATGAGACGGCAAAGTCCTGAGGCCATTATACGGTCCTTTTCTTCTCAATGACATTGATTTCCTGATGGTTGCTGCTGCAAATAATTCTGCCTGTAATTGATTTCTTTAGAAAAGGGCAATATAGTGTCACCCAAGCATACAAAGTAAGGATCTTTTATACTCTGGAGACTAACCCTCTAAGTGTCCCTGTGTGCTCTCAGATCCGTTGCATTTTAGCAATAGCCACAGATATATGTTGTTTCTCTTCTCAGTGCAATGCCCAGGGTTGATTGTCTCCTAAGTCATTTTTAACCTCGCATTACTTGGCCGAATGTACGCGATTGCTCCAAATATATCAACGAGCTCATTAAACTGCCCAGTAAACCTGAAGGTTAATCTGAATGAAAGCACCAGGACACAAGTCATTTATTGTGAAGGAGAAGAATGATCCAATCATTTGACGGGCCAAGCGGAGACCAGAGAGGGATACAAAGAAAAGGAGCCGTCTACGGAATCTTTCAATCTACGGAAAGCAAGAAGAAGAAGAGGAGGAGGAGGAGTTGGTTTTTATATGCCGACTTTCTCTACCACTTAAGGCAGAATCAAACCGGCTTACAATCACCTTCCCTCCTCCTCCCCACAACAGACACCGTGCAAGGTAGGTGGAACTGAGAAAGCTCTAAGAGAACTGTGACTGGCCCAAGGTCACCCAGCTGGCTTCATGTGTAGGAGTGGGGAAACAGATCCAGTTCACCAGATTAGCATCAGCCGCTCGTGTGGAGGAGTGGGGAATCCAACCCGGTTCCCCAGATTAGAATCCAGTGCTCCAAACCACCGCTCTTAACCACTAAACCACGATGTCTTGAATCCTTTCTGCCCTCCCAGAAAACCCCTCCCCCTCCCCTTCAACCTTTCCTGACTCAAAACACCACCATCCCGTGGCAGTTCTTATGGCCTGCCTCTGGCCACATCTCGTGGGCATCTGAGGGCCGGCTGCTGTGATGTCCTACAGTCTTCCTTTGTCTGCAAGTCTGTCTTTCTGTTCCTGCTTCATCAGCTCTCTCAGAGTATTCTTCTCCAGCCAAAACTTCGGCCCTGACCTGGTTGGGCTAGGCTAGCCCGATCTCATCAGATCTCGGAAGCTAAGCAGGGTTGGCCCTGGTCAGTATTTGGATGGGGAGACCACCAAGGAACACCAGGGTCTCTATGCAGAGACAGGCAATGGCAAACACCTCTGAACATCTCGGGCCTTGAAAACCCCACCAGTGGTCATCATAAGTCAGATGTGACTTGATGGCAAACCCCCCCCCCCAGCAACCTCCATTGTCACTCCCAGCCTCCCTCGGAGCCAGATCCCTTTCTTTCAAAGACCCCCTGCGAAGTATGTCCCTTCCCTCCCCTTTCCCCTTCCTTTCTGCCAGGTGCAGAAAACCCAAACCTGCAGTTCCTCAATAGCAGGTGGTGGAAGGAAGTTTCTCTCTGGCATTAGAAACAGCCTGATTCACACATCCTGGAGACTAAGGGCATTACCGCATTATGTATTCCCAGCGATGTGTTAAGAGTTTGAAAATGTTATAAAAAAACATCGTTTTAAAAGGGTTTTTGGATACCACGGCTAAAAAATGGCTGGAAGACGTCTTCACAGCTAAAGGGGCCAAACAAAGTGCGAACAGTATTTTTTATAACAGTTTCAAACTCTTAATACATCCCTGGGAATACATAATGCGGTAACCCCCTAATATAGGCCTGTGTGACGGACAGGTCAAAGTCCTGCCATTCCCTGAAAACTACCAATGCCCTTTAAACCTGGTTGGAAATTTCATGGGGCTGCTAACAGCCAGAGCCTTCAGAATACAGGTAGATCAGGTGGGAGGGGGGAGCTGGAGCCCCCAAAGCCGTTGAATGGCCATTTTCCTTCAGAGGCAGCTGAGCCGCCAGGGAGGCAGGTGGGGAGCCCTCGGCCTCCGGGACGCGGCTTGCCTCCAAGTTGCTCTCCCTTCAGGGGAAGCAGGCTGGCAGAGGGGGGTGTCCAGGAGAGGCTCACCCCTAAAGACGAATGCCCATTCTTTCGTTTCCCAAGACTGAGGGAAGGTCTCGGGACAGGTCTCAGGACAGATGGACCGATCTCAGGACAGATGGTGGTTCCAGCGAGAAGCTATCGTCGAAGGCTTTCACGGTCAGAGTTCATTGGTTCTTGTTATCCGGGCTGTGTGACCGTAGTCTTGGTATTTTCTTTCCTAGGAAAGAAAATACCAAGACCACGGTCACACAGCCCGGATAACCTACAAGAACCAGCGAGAAGCATTCTGGCAGCTCTGCTCCGGGGTTCAGTCAGCCTGGATCCAGCCATGCATAATTCGCACTCAGGAGCAGGGGCGAGGGGAAAGGCTTTGCCTCGCTAGTCAGAGCAGGCTGCCTCGAGCTGGACGGGCCGACAGAGCTTCTGGTGTGGAAGAAAAGGAGACGCTCCAAGAGTCGAGTCCCTCACCCGTCAGTCAGACGGAGGCAGCCGGTCGAGAGAGGAGACGGGGAACGTGGAGGCTTGAGCGGCCCGTGGAATTTCCCAGCTGAAGCCAGATGAGCCTGGAAAGGAAGGAGATCTTTGGAAGCCTGTTCCACAGAACGCCTGTGCCTTCCAGGAGGACCCTGCCCGTCCCGCTCCCCCCAAATGCAGGATGTTCAAATTCTGAGTGCACTTCCACTTTTTTCTCCGGCTAAGAAATTTCAAAAGCCCGTTGCCAAGTGCTCAGGCACCCCCTTCTCCATAACGACATCTGCGTTCAGTCTGATGCGCGGGCTCGGTGGCGCATCGTCCCATTTTTCATAAGAAGATTCTGCTTGGGAAGCTCATTAGAAACCGAATTACTACCTGCATCAAGCTTTGCACTAATGTATTGACATCTACAGCGGCGGTTAAATGAACTGTAAATCCAATACACTAAAGTCATTTTCAAGTGAATCAAATCAGGTTTCAGTCAAAAGAATCGCGAAGCGTGAGCGAGTTAATGCCGGGCGTTTGCGTGGTGTCCCTCAGCTAGATGGCTTTTGACAGAGAGAGAAAACTGTAAGCTCATGAAAGAGAGCAGGCCAGACTGGGCACACGGCGAGCATCCTAAGCAGAAGGCTCGGGGTTTAAGGACCATCAGAGGCCCTAATTGAGGAGTTGGTAAATCTCCTCGGCTCCGTTTCCTTCCCTGGCATTAATTCAAGCCACCTTATTAGAAGTGACACGGCCAGTGTTTCAGAGTGTCCAAGCTTTTAGACCTCTCCCCCCCCCGCCCCTCCACCCCCAGCATCTCTGAGGAGAATAAATTAAAAGGAAAATGCTGCTGCGCCCGTATTAAAATGGGGTTTTTTTGTATTATACACATTTTTTTCTTTTTTTTAATGTTTTTTTTATTCTTTATTTAAAAAAATCAATAAAAATTTATTTTAAAAAAGGGAGGAAGAAGACAACCCGTCCCCTCTTTGCATTTGCAGAGCAGCAAACGGCAATTATGCTTTCCACGCCCTGGGAAAGGAATTGCACTTCAAAGACATTCATACTCAAGTTGACTTCTCCGCTCTCGGTAGGGTTGCCAACCTCCAGGTAGTGGCTGGAGATCTGCTATTACAATCGATCTCCAGGCAACAGAGATCAGTTCGCCTGGAGAAAATGGTCGTTTTGACAATTGGACTCTATGGCATTGAAGTCCCTCCCTTCTCCAAACCCCACCCTCCTCAGGCTCCACCCCCAAAATCTCCAGGTATTTCCCAATCTGGAGCTGGCAACCCTAACTCTCAGCCTGTAAAGTGAAGTCACTGCAGCAGACTGGAAGGAAGATGGTACATAGCACCTCATTCCCTTTTTCTCTCCAGAAATCCAGATTTTTTAAAAAAATGTTTATTTTTTGTAGAGATGGACATGGCCAGGGCAGATGCCATGAGTGAGGTGGATCTGGGGGGAATTGGCCCCTTCGGAACTATTTCAAGACCTTCTTGCTTTTGCTTAAATGCTAGTTGTGGTAAACCATTTTGAGAATATTTTATATAAAAAGTAGTCTAGAGAATTGTTTAATTACTAGGAATTTATGAAGTTGCTTTCAGAGATATAAGGGAAAGCATGGAGAGTGTCATCCAGCCAATTTTTCATTATTAGGAAACTTTACTCCTGTCTTCTATTGATCTGGTCAGTGACTGCAAAGTTACTGGGATAACTGAAAGGCATTTGAGGCACAAATTTACAGGATTGCCAACCCAGATTGGAAAATTCCTTGAGGATTTTGGGGGGGGGAGCATGGGGAAGGTGGAGTGTGGGGAAGGAATGGACCTCAGCAGGGTGTAATATCATAGGGTTCACCCTTGAATGCTGCCATTTTCTCTGGGGAAACTGATTTATGTCACCTGGAGATCAGTTGTAATTCCTGGAGATCTTAAGGCCCCACCTGAAGGTTGGAAACCCTACACATTTATATTGTGTGTTCCCCATTTCTGTGAGCTGTGAGAAGCTTCCAGGACAGCACTGTGAGTGGGGGATGCTGCTAATTTCATGGTGAATATGTTTGACCATCTGGCCATCTTTGCCCATATCAATCAGGTGTGAGCCAATCACTGGGTCTGTTCAGTTCAAGACCAGATGACTCGAAGACCTACTGAACAAGTTTGTATCCTGTTTTGGCAAACAGCACGTGAACCAAACCAATGCAGATCTAAAGAGATTGGCAGCCATTAACATCCTTAAGGATGACTTTGACTAACACTGAAGGGTTTCTTCAGCTTCTCTGTCTGTCCCAAAATCAATATGTGCATGCAGGCCCCTCTGAGATACACACACTCCCTTTGGCTGGGAAGGGTCATCTTCTTCAAGCTCTGAGGGGTAACTGAACGGAGCTATCAGGGGACGAACTCCCAGCAGCAAGGGCCAGTTGAAGAACAGGAACTTCGGTGCCATGTAGTTCCCTCAAGGGGTGTCACTTGGGGCCAAGGCTACATTCGCCATAACCAGTCAGCAACAATATTTATATCTTTACTAAGTGCCAAATCTCTGTCGGGGGGATCTAGGGTGGAATAACAGTCCTGTGGCCTTTCAGGACTGCCTCGGTGCCTCCACCTGTGCTCTGCCTGTATATTTATAAATAAAGCAAAGGCTATACAGAAACCAACCTGACCTGGATGGTCCAGGCAGACCTCAGAAGCTAAACAAGGTCGGCCCTAGTGAGTATTTGGATGGGGAGACCACCGAGGAATACTAGGGTTGCTACTAGGGTTGCCAACCTCCAGGTGATGGCTAGAGATCTCCCGATATTACAACTGATCTCCAGCCAATAGAGATCTGTTCACCTAGAGAAAATGCCTGCTCTGGCAACTGGACTCTATGGCATTGAAGTCCCTCCCCTCTCCAAATCCTGCCCTCCCAAGGCTCTGCCCCAAAATCTCCAGGTATTTCCCAACCCAGAGCTGGCAACCCTAGTTGCTATGCAGAGGCAGGCAATAGCAAACCATCTCTGTTAGTCTCTTGGCTTGAAAACCCTACAGGGTCACCATGAATCGGCTGCAACTTGACAGCACTGTCCACCACCACAAAGAAGCCACAAGCTTCCAGTGCTCTCTCCTTCCCAAGGAACCCACCCAGGTAAGTGTTAGCCCTTAGAAAGTCTCACTTTTCAGAGAAGTGGAGTGAGCATGACCCCACTGTGTTTAAACTCATGCTACTGCCCATCATTCTTGGTAGTTCTTCCCTCCCCCCACCCTCCTTTTCATGGCAAGTTGGTTGTCCGGTCACCTTGCTTGAAGCAGAACATCAAAACTTCATGACCATGGCTAGCATCAAGGAGATGGCAGCAACTGCCCAGGGACTGAAAGAAGGCAGGGGGGAATGCCCTAGAGTCCACCCTCCAAAGCATCCATTTTCTGCAGAGGAACTGATCTCTGTAGTCTGGAGGTGAGCAGTAATTCTGGGGGATCGAGGGTTACCAGCCTCCAGGTGGTAGCTGGAGATCTCCCGCTGTTACAACTGATCTCCAGGCGACAGAGATCAGTTCCCCTGGAGAAAATGGCCGCTTTGGCAATTGGACTCTATGGCATTGAAGTCCCTCCCCTCCCCATACCCCGCCCTCCTCAGGCTCTGCCCCCCGCAAATCTCCAGGTATTTCCCAACCCAGAGCTGGCAACCCTAGGGGATCCCCAGGTCCCACCTGGAGGCCGGCATCCGTAATCGGTCATTAGGTTCAAGAGTGCCTTAATTGAGGCCAAAAGCAAAGGCATCCAGGATGCAGGAGAGGAGCAGGATGGTCCCGCACCAGCTCTGCCCACCGCGAAATCCTGCAAAACATGCCTTCGTGACCTGGCAACTGGCCTTGGGAGCTCGCATGCGACAAGCATCCAAGCCCATCTGCAGCCAACCCTTCCCCAGCCTTTTATGAAAGCGCCGACCCAGACGCCGAGCAGATGGGAGAAAGGCTGCCGTTCCGAGCGGCAGACCCTTCACGATTTACGAGCCTGAATTGGGGCGGGGGAGAGAGGCCGTTAACCTGTGCACACGAAATATGTCTGTTGTTATTATTCTCTGTAAACTTGTCATATGGCGGGGAAAATATGCACAGTAAAAAATCTGTGACTGATATAGAGGGGTAGTAAACAGCCTGTTAAATAGAAACAGTAAACTCGACAAAATGTACTTGATCTTGGTCAGCTGTAAAATACGGTGTGGGCGCTCAAGTTCAGCGATGTACAGCAAAGTCCCCTGCCTGTAGCCCAGCTGTATTGAGAGGGCAAACAACAGATCGGAAGGAAAATATAACTCAGGAGGAGTTTTGTTAGCCAAATCTATTGTTCAGCCCCAAGCACTTCGGGTTTCAGTTTCCAGGTTGGGAAATTCCTGGAAATTTGGAAAAGTCATTTTTACCATACAGTTTTTGCCCAAATACCAGAGTGTCCCTGTGGCACTGGTGACATGATGACATCATTTCCAGTGTGTGCCAGAAGTGACGCCGCTGCATTGCCAGCAAGACAGGCCTAGGCTTCCTTTTGCTGCCAGTAAGTCCTCCACTGGCCAGTTGATTGGCACCGTGGAGGGGGGAGTGGGTGATCCTCTGTCCCTGGCAGGGGCCTAGCAAGCCTGCATTGGGGGGGGTGGAGTCTATGACTTTATACTCTACGGAGTTCTCTCCCCTCCCCTTCCCCCAGGCTCCACCCCCAAATCTCCAGGAGTTTCCCAACACAGAACTGGCAGCCCAAGTCACACTGCATGATGGGTTTCATAGTCCTGGGGTAGCTGAACCCTTTCTCATAAAGGTGAGTTTAGGGACAAATGTTCACCATTTTTAACAAGGCTTGGAACAAAAGGAGAGGTGATGAGTGTCAGGCAGTGTTTAGAATCAAATTATAAGGGTAAGGAGAGGACCATTCCACTTGGAATGGAGCCTGCGTGGTGTAGTGGTTAAAGTGAGCCTGCGTGGTGTAGTGGTTAAGAGTGGCAGACTTTAATCTGGAGAACTGGGTTGGTTTCCCCACTCCTCCACATGAAACCTGCTGGGTGACCTTGGGCTAGTCACAGTTCTCGAACTCTCTCATCCCCACCTGCCTCACAAGGTGTCTGTTGTGGAGAGAGGAAGGGAAGGAGAATGTAAGCTGCTTTGAGATTCCTTAAAGTTAGAGAAAAGCAAAGTTAAAAAAACCCAACTCTTCTTCTTCTTCTTCTTGTGGTTTAGTTGTGAGTGGCGCTTAGGCCACCAGTGTTTCTGTCCTGCTTCTTAATTCTGTATGTGGAGGAAGAAGAGACTGCAGCTGCTCATTCATGAGGGACGAGCATTCTATATATACTCAGGGATAGGTTCCTTATCATATTGTCGAAGGCTTTCACAGTCAGAGTTCATTGGTTCTTGTAGGTTATCCAGGCTGTGTGACCATGGTCTTGTTATTTTCTTTCCTGACGTTTCGCCAGCAGGTGTGGCAGGCATCTTCAGAGGAGTAACACTGAAGGATAGTGTCTCTCAGTGTCAAGTGTGTAGGAAGAGTAATATATAGTCAGAAGGGGGTTGGGTTTGAGCTGAGTCATTGTCCTGCAAAGTATCAAAGGTAATGTGCTAACCATTGTCCTGTAAGTATCAAGATAATGTGCTAATGAGGGTGTGGTATGTTAATATGGAACCATTGTATCCTGAAGTGATCTGTTAACATGTGAAATCCAAAGCTAATCTGCATGGCTATTGTGGACTGTAGTCTTTGTTAGCCTGGAGGTTTTCAGGACAGGAAGCCAAGCCTTATTCATTCTTAAACTCTCTTCTTTTCTGTTAAAGTTGTGCTGATGTTTATGAATTTCAATGGCTTCTCTGTGCAATCTGACAAAATAGTTGGTAGAATTGTCCAGTCTTTCAGTGTCTTGGAATAAGACCCTGTGTCCTGTTTGGGTCAGTCCATGTTCAGCCACTGCTGATTTCTCAGGTTGGCCAAGTCTGCAGTATCTTTCATGTTCTTTTATCCTTGTTTGTATGCTGCGTTGTGTGGTCCCGATGTAAACTTGTCCACAACTGCAAGGTATACGATATACTCCTGCAGAGGTGAGGGGGTCTCTCTTGTCTTTTGCTGATCGTAGCATCTGTTGTATTTTCTTGGTGGGTTTAAGCACTGTTTGTAGGTTATGTTTTTTCAAAAGTTTCTCCATTCTATCAGTGACTCCTTTAATAAATGGCAAGAATACCTTTCCTAAGGGAGACTGTTTTTCCTGAGTTTTCTGATTTTTGTTTGGTTTAATGGCCCTTCTGATTTCATTTCTGGAATAGCCGTTTGCTAGCAGTGCGTGATTTAGATTATTAATTTCTTCCTTGAGAAACTGTGGTTCACAGATTTGTCTTGCACGGTCCATTAATGTTTTGATTATTCCTCTTTTCTGTCAGGGGTGGTGGTTGGAGTTTTTGTGTATGTAGCGATCTGTGTGAGTTGGTTTCCGGTAGACTTCTGTCTACTGAATGTTTGGATGGATATTATTGAGATGGTTTAGAAAGTCCATTAATTTTTGCATATCAATACTAGCCACAAAATGAGAAGCCATGATTGGGACAAGATTGATAATCTCACCTACAGAAAAATGGAACAGGGGTTAACCAGCCATACTTCCAGACAGAAGCAGAAGTTTAACAAATTACAGGAAAGAAGACAGACCAGTCCAAAACTTGACAACAAACTTCAATCTGACAGACCAGGAACTCTCACCTGAAGAAACTTCCATCCTAGCCAAGGGAGGAAACTTTGCAGTCACTCCCACCCAAATTCCGGTGGAGGACATCATTGCAAATGTAGAAGCTGCCATTCGTAATCTACCTGAAGAAGATGCTGAGGAAATAAGAGGAGAGACAGCAAGAATTCTACGAAAAGCAAAGCCCCCTGCTAGCAATATAACATGCAAGGAGAGAAACACCATCAAGACCCTCAATGCAGATCCAGAAATCATTATTCTACCAGCTGACAAAGGCAATGCCACAGTGATCATGAAAACAGAAGAATACAAAAGAAGATTGAGGAACTTCTGGACCCTGCCACATACAAAAAACTAAAACGAGATCCAACTTGCAAAATTACCAGGAAAACTAGCATACTGATCAAGAATTCCACTCTTCATCCAGACACACAGAGAAAACTATGCAAGACAGAAGCGCAACTACCACGATTATATGGACTACCTAAAATTCATAAGGATTCCGTCCCACTCCAACCCATCGTGAGCACCATTGGTTCCCCAACATATGAATTAGCTAGATATGTGACCACCCTCCTACAGGACCACATTGGAAAAACCACTTCTTACATCAAAGATTCAACTCATTTCATCAACAAAATCAGTCCGTTGAGACTCAGTCCACAGGATATATTAGTTTTGATGTTGTATCCCTCTTTACCAAGGTTCCAGTAAAAGACACCAGATTAACCAGATTAAAAGATTAACCAGATTTTTCCGGAAGATATAACAGCCTTATTTTACCATTGTTTGACAACAAGTTATTTTCTATGGGATAAAGAATTTTATGAACAGATTGATGGAGTAGCTATGGGAAGTCCACTCAGTCCAGTAATAGCAAACTTTTACATGGAATATTTTGAAAAGACAGCATTAGAATCGGCACCTTACAAACCTACAGTCTGGTTCAGGTTCGTAGATGATACATTTACTATTTGGAGCCATGGTGAAGAAAAATTAATGGACTTTCTAAACCATCTCAATAATATCCATCCAAACATTCAGTTTACCATGGAAAAGGAAATTGAGGGTAAACTCCCATTTCTTGATACCCTTGTCATTCGTAAAACAAACTTTCAGTTAGGTCACAAGGTCTACCGGAAACCAACTCACACAGATCTCTACTTACACAAAAAGACCACGGTCATACAGCCCGGATAACCTATAAGAACAAAAGGTTCCTTATCGTTCTTATCGCTATTTGGAGGGACCATGGTTCAGTAGCAGAGCATCTACTTTACATTCAGAGGTTCAACTCCTGGCACCTCCATTTACAAGCAGCTGCTAGTTGAGTTAGACAGCACTGGCCTGGGTGGTCTTCTGACTCAGTCTAAGGCAGCTTCATGTGGATTCCTGCTTAAGAATTCTGAGCTGTGCATACAATGATTGCCTGGACCCCTAACTCCCCAGAGACCTGAGAGAAATGTACCTACTGAAAAGGCAAGTCTTCTCCCAAAACCTTCTATCAGGGCATTGAATTTGGGTGGGTAACAAGTAACCTATGTAGACTGATACAGTACCTTGTGAGGCCACTCAAGGCAAGAAGAAGAAGAAGAAGAAGAAGAAGAAGAAGAAGAAGAAGAAGAAGAAGAAGAAGAAGAAGAAGAAGAAGAAGAAGAGTTGGTTTTTATATGCTGACTTTCTCTACCTTTAAGGAGTCTCAAACCAGCCAACCACCTTCCCTTCCTCTCCCCACCACAGACACCTTGTGAGGCAGATGGAGCTGAGAGAGTTCAGAGAGAACTGTGACTAGCCCAAGGTCATCCAGCAGGCTGCATGTGGAGGAGTGGGGAATCAAACCCAGTTCTCCAGATTAGAATCTACTGCTCTTAACCACTACACCACACTTGCTGGGGAGGTTGTCATAGGAGGTGGTTTGGAGGGAAGCTGTTAAATGTTGTGGGAATACAAAAGCTCCTTACCCTGGTAATGAAAAATCTAGATGCTTTTCTCATGCAGATTCAAGCAACTTTCCTTGAACGCAGCCTTGGACTTCCAGTTCACAAATGAAGTTGCCTTATACTGAATCAGACCATCAGTCCATCAAGGCCACTATTGTCTACTCAGACTGGCAATGGCTCTCCAGGCAGGGGGTTTTCATATTACCTCCTTCCAGATCCTTTTAACTGGACAAGCTGGGGATTGAACCTGGAACCTTCTGCATGCCAAGCAGATTCTCTGGCACTGAGCCACACAGCCCCTCCCTCCAAGCAGCTGGTTGGCCCTAGCCCTTGACTGACAACTGAAAAAGAGGGCAGCTATACACTTTCATTGACTATAAAGCAGTTACTCATGCAGTGGGGGATGCACTTCCCCAAAATCTATAACATGCTACTTCTGAAGTTCTTGGGCCCCATAAACAGAAACGAAGCAGGAGGACAGGACTAGAACTCAACTCTCATAGATGAAGAAGCTCAGCAGTTCGAGCTTAGAGGATTTCATAGTTAACTATTTCCCAAATACACTTTCCTATTGCCCTAATCCACAAGGCCAGAGGAAAAGAGACAACAGATCCTCTATTGGGCTTGGATTCTCCAGTACCCTTCCTCCCAATTATTGCCAGGGGGAGAAGAAGCAACAGCAAGCCAATCTTCCACTGTGCCTGGATCCAGGCCTCACTAAGAAGCGCTCCCTTGAGCCCCTTTTATTATACTTTATGGATATATTTTACCTTGCTATAAGCTGCTTTGGGAGTCAATTCAGGCTGAAAAGCGGGATAAAGAATCAATAAACCAGTTGACATTGTGTTAACCTGGGTCCCGCGCAAGGGGGCGTCTCTAAATTACTGATTCTGTCACCACACCACAACCTTCATCCCTATAAGGCCCCACTAAGCTTAGCTTTGGAAATCATTTGTGGGTTGTGGCAGCGTCTTCTCTGGGCAAGGACAACAGGCGTGTCCTTCTTTACCATCCTGGTCATGAGGCCTGATCCGCTCCCGATTGTGTTATCCTCAGTGGAACAAAGTAACTTTTAATAATGTGTGCCGGTACTGGGGGAAAATTGATCTGATCACAGAGCGGGTATAATAGGATTTAATTCTGCTTCAGATGTGCTAGTTTTAATAAAAAGGGATTGAAGGGAGAGAAAATAAATTACACAGAAAGGTCAGGCTTATTGCTTGTACAGTTATGTTAACTCTACCACAGACATTTTTAGAGACTGTATTTATGAGACCTTTTGATTTGGGAAGGGGGATATAAACCACATTCACGGTTCCCCCCATTATTTGCAGCCGTGCTTCATTTGCAAGGGATGGCTCTCGGCTCTCAAATGCGACATCTTTAGGGGAAGTTCATCTCTACTGATGACTTATTTATAGAACAGGTTCCCCCCATATATTAACAAAACAATCTTTCTTTCCACTAGAAAATTAGAAGATGTTAACTACTTTGTTGTGTATGAAATACAAGCTCATTTAGGTGACCATCTCCTTTGCTAATAGGGTGTCAGTTTCTAATTCAGCAATAACTTGAGTTACACAGTAAATATTTAATAGCGTAGGTCATGATTTAGGCTCCAATGGGAACACATCGTAGTTCAGACTGGTTGACATTTCTCATTCCATTGCATCCTCCCTATCCACCCTGATGAGATGAAGACAATGAGAAAATAATACCAGGGGAGAAGAGAAGGCTAAATTCCACAGTTCAGTGTGTACACATGATTTTGCATGTAGCCGCATGCTTGTGTACATAATGGTTGTGCATGCACACCTAAAAGAGCGATGATTCTGAATTTCTCAGCATTTCTCCTTTGTGCAAATCAAACCTGGGGCTTCCTTGTTTTCTTGCTGTTTTCTCTTACCTCGGATGAGTTTTTCTTTCCTGGTAAAATGATGTATTTTTTCAGCATTGCTAGAGCACCATTAAATTAACATCATCCATATAGTTGGACATATACATTAGATATGCTGTTTGGATCAGGACCAATAGCAGTATGGCACTTTCCTGCCTTTCCCTCCCACTGCAGCCCACGGACCTCTACAAAATGTACCTCCTGGTGGATTGGTAGATTGGGGACCCTCAGGAATGCCACAAGGGGGTCTCCAGCAGGAAGGAGGAACCAGAGGAAACTGATGGTTTGGTCGGGATGCAACCTGCTGTCTGTACAAATACTGGATAAGTTCACCATGAAAACTATGGGTTGGCCCCGAAGCACCATAAGTAGAGTGGAACTGGTGGAGCAGGATTTGACCCGCTCCTGCTGTAGTCCATTAACCCCTCCACATTTCTGCTTCTGGGGGTCAAGGCCCCTTCAGGAAGAGTGAGGGGACAAAGGACAGGGTCTGCACTGAGAGGGTGAAATGGCAAAATTGGCTTCTTCCCATCCGCTCCCTTGATATTGCCCATGAGGCACCTTCCCAAGCCTATTGACATGGTGGTGGTGGAAAGTGCTGTCAAGTCGCAGCTAACTTACAGCAACCCTGTAGGGTTTTCAAGGCAAGAGACAAACAGAGGTGGTTTGCCATTGCCTGCCTCCACTTCATGACCCTGGTGTTCCTTGGAGGTCTCCCATCCAAACACTAACCAGGGCTGACCCTGCTTAGCTTCCAAGATCTGACGAGATCAGGCTAGCTAGATCAGAGCACCTATTGACCCACACAATAGAAATGACCCTACAAAACCAAAGCTGAATAGCAGAGACCCAGTGCCATTGAAAAAAAAACCATAACCATATGTAAAAAGAAACAAAATAGAAGACATTGGCTCATCCCTTATCTGTATCTTACCTGCCAGAGCTCAACTTAGATGTGAGGAGGAGAGCTTTCCACATGTTGGATTCATGGGGAGTCAGCACCATTATGGAAGGGACCTCAGGACAACAGCCTTGGAGGACAGCCCAGCCTTGAAATCTGGGGACTTTGTATGATCTTACCCTTAATTCAAGATTCTCCACAACTGGCCTTCGATATTTGTAGAACAGAATAATAGAATTGGAAGGTACCACCAGGGTCATCTAGTCCAACCCCCTGCACAATGCAGGAAATTCACAACTACCTCCCCCCACACCCCCAGTGACCCCTACTCCATGCCCAGAAGATGGCCAAGATGCCCTCCCTCTCATGATCTGCCTAAGGTCATAGAATCAGCATTGCTGACAGATGGCCATCTAGCCTCTGCTTAAAAACCTCCAGGGAAGGAGAGCTTACCACCTCCCAACTGAATTGCTGGTAGAGCGTTCACTGGGCAGCAAAGGGTCTCCCTCACTTCCCCTTCCCACACCTGTGGAAGGTTCTCTGACCTAAGTCTTTGCCAGACAAGGGAGAGGCTGTGGCTCAGTGGCAGTGCATTTGCTTGGTAGCCAAAAGGTCCCAGGTTCAATCCCCAGCATTTCCAGGTAAGGACCGGGCAGTAAAAGACCTCTGCCTGAGACTCCGGAGAGCCACTGCCAGTCAGAGTAGGCAATACTGACTTTGATGGACCGATGGTCTGATTCAGTATAAGGCAGCCTCATGGGTGTTTATCAGTGGCTCACCCAGTGAAGGGGACGCTGCAGGTACAGAGATTAATAGAGCAATCCTAGGCTGAGTTATTCCAGTCCAAGCGTATTCATTTCAATGCACCTGGATTTCACTGTATAAATTGGCTGGTTGGAAGCTGCGGACACCAGACTGGCCTCTGTCCAGGGCCTTGCTGCCTGCCTCTGGTGGCCCAGGTATACAGCTCCCTGCCAGTTTATCAGCCTTGAACTGGATCCTGACTCTTGACCTGCTGGACAGCTCCCTTGCTTCCTTTTTTCTTTTCTTTTCTTTCTTTCTTCTTTTTTTTTTTTTTTTTTGCCATCAAGTCACAGCTGACGTATGGCTACCCTGTAGGGTTTTCAAGGCAAGAGACATTGGGAGGTGGTTTGCCATTGCCTGCCTCCACGCCACGACCCCGGTATTCCTTAGAGGTCTCCCATCCAAATAGATGAAGTTGGTTTTTATATGCTGATTTTCTCTACCTTTTAAGGAGAATCAAACTGGCTTACAATCTCCTTCCCTTCCACACCCCACAACAGACACCTTGTGAGGTAGGTGAGGCTGAGAGAGTTCTGTGAGAACGGTGACTAGCCCGAGGTCACCCAGCAGCCTTCATGTGGAGGAGTGGGGAAACCCACCCAGTTCACCAGATTAGAGTCCGTCTCTCTTAACCACTACGCCATGCTGGCTCTCTTGCCAGGGTCAGGGGGCTAAGAGTGTATGACTGGCCCAAGGTCACCCAGCAGGCTTCCATGGCACAAGTGGGGATTTGAACCTGGGTTTCCCAGGTCCTAGTCAGACACCGTAACCACTACACACTGGCTCTCCTTTTGCTTCCTTGGTGGGTTGCAAATCAGTCTCGCAGCTCCAGCACTGGAAGAAAGGGGACCTGGTGTCAGGATTTGAGTAAGGATGAAGGAAGCCCTTTCCCCAAACCCATTCCCCAAACACATATATTCCACTGCCAGAGAAATGGCCTCCCTTGAGAGAACAAATCTTTTGGTGCTCAAACACAAAATAATGGACCCTGCTCAATGTAGTACATCTTATGTTCTTATGTTCTTATCTATGAGATTGCCCATCCATTCATCTACTTAGAATCACAAAATCATAGAATTGGAAGGGACCACCAGGGTCCTTCCAACTCTATGATTCTATGATTCTATGAACTACTCCATCCCCCTATATATATTCAAAAGGGTTATATAAAACAGAATATTACAGACTTTGTCTGGTCAAAGTATACTCTTACATAATAATTCTAGCCCATATTATATACTATCTCACATGTAGTACACCAGTGATAGCATTTCCAAAGAGTGACTATGTTCAATAATACACCTCCCTTTAATAACTCCTGTTTAAAAGTTCTTTAAGCCCCATGGCTTAGAGTGGTGAACTGCAGTACTGCAGTCAAAAGCTCTGCTCACAACCTGAGTTCGATCCCGACAGGAGTTAGTTTCATGTAGCTGGCTCAAGGTTGGCTCAGCCTTCCATCCGAGGTCAGTAAAATGAGCACCCAGCTTGCTGGGGATAAAGTGTAGATGACTGGAGAAGGCAATGGCAAACCACCCCGTAAACATAGTCTGCCTAGTAAACATCGGGATGCGACGTCCTCCAGGATATGGTTGGAGGACATGTGATACTGAGGATCAAGTTCTAGTTAGTGTCTGGGTGAGAGACCTCCTAAGAACTGGATGAACACCACCTGGAGTAGAGGAAGGGTAGCCAATCAGTATCATAGACAAATGACTTGCCACCAAAAATCAGATACATTTCACCAATGAAAGAACAGCAGAAATGTACTCAAGTTCCTGTCTCTGGAACTTCCGCAGCAGGTCATCTGTCCACGTTGAACATATGAACATATGAAGCTGCCTTATACTGAATCAGACCCTTGGTCCATCAAAGTCAGTACTGCCTACTCGGACTGGCAGCGGCTCTCCAGGGTCTCAGGCAGAGGTCTTTCACATCACCTACTCGCCTAGTTCCTTTAACTGGAGATGCCGGGGATTGAACCTGGGACCTTCTGCATGCCAAGCAGATGCTCTACCACTTTCCACGGACCCCTCCCCAACGTGAACTGATTTAAATGAGCTTTCCCTCACCAGCATGACTCTGCCACTAATCCAACAACTCTCACCTCGCTTTGCGAAACCACCACAGATGTGAGCTCACACATCATGCTTTGAAACTTGCTGGTTCAAAAGTAGGATCGATACAGAAGCCGTTCCCAGCCTGTGGGGAAAATGAAACTTGGCAAACAAATAGGAGCACACGAGAGACTGAAGAAGCGTCACTGGCGCTGCTGGTGGGCTGGATAAAACCCAGCCATGTTCCGCATTAGTACATGTGCCCGAGCCTGGGAGAGGCTTTCCCTTCTGGGGATTAGAGCCTGTTTACTATGGAAACTGTGAGAGACGCCATCAAGATGGCACATGTTTATAAAGCCAGTTCCTCTGGCCCTTATCCAATACCAAAAGCCTTGAGGATTCCAGGTAAGCTCTTTTTTTCTCTCCCCTCCCTTCTTCTGGGCCTCAGTGGGAAAATAAAACACAAACTAGCACATGCGCGACATACTGTGAAAGTCATGGAAGCCACATTAGCGCATATGCTCCACCACCTGTCTCTCCGAACGTCTGTGATTCATCTCATCCCACTGGGCTCAGCTGTATTGATCAAATAAGAGACACTTTTGCCAAGCTAAACAAGAAGGAATGGCTTGCTGTGCACAGGCCTGGTGTGATTTTGAATGACGGCTGCAAATCTACTGGGCCAGAGTCCCTGGTAGGGTTGCCAACCTCCAGGTGGTGGCTGGAGATGTCCCACTATTACAACTGATCTCCAGGGGACAGAGATCAGTTCACCTGGAGAAAATGGCCACTTTAGAAGGTGGACTCTATGGCTTTATACCCCATTGAAGTTCCCTCCCCTCCCCAAACCCTGTCCTCCTCTGGCTCTACCCCCAAAATCTCCAGATATTTTCCAACCTGAAGCTGGCAACCCCTAGTCCCTGGCCACCTCTTTGGCTTTTCTTTGCTTTCCTGAAATGCATAATTGCACACAAGCAGCTGTAAGTTGAAGGTCCTGGGCTACGCAGGAGGGCGTTTGCTCTTCACAAAGGGCAGATGCGCTCCAAGCTGCCTCTGCTAATAATAGACCATAACATATGGTGCATGCTGTTGATTTGTAATGAACAAGCAAACAGTCAAGAGCCAGCGTGATGTAGTGGTTAAGAATGTCTGCTTAGGATCTAGGAGACCCAGGTTTGAAACCCCACTTTGCCATGGATAGAGTTGCCAGCTCCGGGTTGGGAAATACCTAGAGATTTTTAGGGCGGAGCCTGAGGAGGATGGGGTTTGGAGAGGGAAGGGGCTTCGATGCCATAGAGTCCAATTGCCAAAGCAGCCATTTTCTCCAGGTGAACTGATCTGTGTTGCCTGGAGATCAGTTGTAATAGCTGGAGATCTCCAACCACCACCATCACTCCAAACCACCGCTCTTAACCACTACACCACACTGGCCTGAGCTCAGCCTTGGCCAGGGATAGAGGGCGAGATACAAATCAAATAATAAATAAATAAATAAATAAATAAATAAACTTTCATTAACATCTTCTCCCTCCCAAAATTGTAAAAGGGGTCTTCCTTATTGGTTGCAGGGCTACTCCCCGCCCAAAGTAATCCTATACCAGTTTTTTTCTAACCGAAGACTCCTGCCCTACAATTTCAGGTAGCGTAACTTCTCTGTCTAAACATACACATTAAAAGGCTAACTGGTATTTACAACCTCTAAAATATATCTAAGCAAAGTGTTTTTGTTCCAGAGCTGAACAAGGCAGACCAGCTGTCTTCCGCCTTGACCGTTATCTTGTGTTTTCGGCTCCACGGACACAGCAATATTTTTTTGCGCACTATTAAAAAAACACATTCTAGGCCAGGAAAGATTTATTCCTTCACTTCTCGCCTCATGTGACTGGAATCAATAACTACACCTATTGATTGAGGACATAAATTCAAAACATTAATTTACATTGAGTACCGTAACCTAATAAAAAGGCAACAACTGAATTTGCCCCAATTGATTTCCCTTTTGTTTTCGAGAGAAAATCTTCAGGTCTGTGTGGGAAACAATGCATCGATAAGCTGTGGTGTACAAAAGCACTTAATTATCAGTAAATATCACAAAGTCAAGAACTCAGCATCTCAGGGAAGAAAATGCATTATTGTGCTGGGGAAATTCACAGGTTATGTGTGGGGGTGAGGAAGAAAAGAGATAATTTTCTCAGAGCTTTTCTCGGGCCTCTGAGTACATTTGTGAAATGCAAATCAGTGGGAGAAGAACTTAGCAGCCGAATAAAATGCCTCCGTCGGGAAAACACAAAGAGGTTTTGGGCAGAGCGGCTGGTTGAAGAAGGTGCATAGCTCAGTAACAGGGCATCTGCTTGGCATGCAGAAGATTCCTGGCATTCAGTTCCGGGCATCTCCTATTTAAAGAATCCCAGGACAAAACCCTGCCTGATCCGGAGAGAAAAGATACTATGGATCTAGTACAGCACGCAGAAGTTCTATTCCCGGCAGATTGGAGCTATTGCATCAGGCCTTTGGTGAGGGAGTCCTGGGTTCGAATTATGATTTTGGGCTACAAAGTTCTATGGGTGACTGTAGGCCATTCACCCTTTTGAAGCTTAAGCTAACTCACAAAGTCATGGAGTGGGAACAATGAGTTAACTCCATGCTGGTAATTAGGGTTGCCATCCTCCAGGTACTAGCTGGAGATCTCCTGCTATTACAACTGATCTCCAGCCAATAGAGAACAGTTCCCCTGGAGAAAATGGCCGCTTTGGCAATTGGACTCTATGGCATTGAAGTCCCTCCCTTCCCCAAACCCCACCCTTCTCAGGCTCCGCCCCCTAAATCTCCCTCCAATGGCAAAGAGGGACCTGGCAACCATACTGGTAATGCCCTTTAAAGTCCTCCACAACCTGTGACCCACAGATTTGAAGGGCCATCTCCTTCCATACATCCCTGTGTGCCAACTACACTCATCTAGCCACCATCTGTTGGCTTCTCCGCCACTTTGGATGGCCCATCTGGCATCAACCAGAATCCGGGCCTTTTCCACCATGGCTCCAACTCTGTGGAATGGGCTCGCTTAAAAGATGAGGCCCCCACCCCCGCTTAGGGTTGCCAGGTCCCTCTTTGCCACCGGCGGGAGGTTTTGGGGGAAGAGCCTGAGGAGGGTGGGGTTTGGGGAGGTGAGGGACTCCAATGCCATAGATGGCACAGTCCCTTCATTGCATGGGAAGATCTGGCACCTGGAAGATCAAAAAAGTCTCCTGGAACAGATGGAAGTATCTCTACCAAGGATCTTCTGAGAGGCTTATCGCACCCAGTCTGGGAAACGTCTCTCAAACCCTTTAAAAACATTACATTCTTTCCCCCACGCACCACAGACCTCCCGTTTCAGCTTGGAAATGCTTTGGAAGCACCAGACATCTGTTTTTTTCCGAAAACGCCTATACCACGATGTAGTTCCTTATGTCATTTCAAAACCGGCAAGCCAAGAGGTGCATTCAATTACAAACGCTATTCTGTTCTCCTCCCCTCTTTTTGCAACACCCAATGAAAAGCCTTTCTCCTCCCACCACCTTCCCCCTCCCCTCCCGTTTGCATCCACCAATCTTTACTGCTACTAAATCCCCCCCCCCATAAGTGCTTGTGCAGAGGAGGGCAAGAGCTGGGAAAGTAGCAAAATTGCTGCGAGCGGCAGAGGAGGGAGGGGGAAGCAGCACGAGAAGGAAGAGAGAGAGACTGAGGAATAGAGAGAGCGCCCGCCCGCATGCGCAAGCGCACACACGCGCACACACAAAAGTCAGGGCTCTCCAGTGCCGGCACAAAGTTTCTCCCTGCCTGTTTTTTATCTTTCTCCCGCTCGTCCCAGCAATAAAATGCAACATCGTTGCACCAACGCCCCGCAAAGACGGCAGCTCTGTGATCAGCTCTGTGCAAGGAACGGCTCGTTTTGGTTTATTTGGGGGGGGGGGATGCCTGCATTGGTTGTGATTAGGGTTTCCCTGCCGTAGGGAGGAATGTGAGCCCATTGCCCTATCGTCCGGATGCACTGACGATACAGCGCAGGCGCACTGACATGACGAGAGGGGGGGTGGAGGGGAACCCAAGCGACCTCACGATTAGGCGGTGCTCCTCCACGCCCCCTTATCTCTTGGGAGCGCTGTTTCATTGGAGGTGCGCTAGGAAGGCTAACGTTTCAGAGACGTCTCAGAGACGTTAGAATGGGCAGAAGTGTGTGGGGGGGGGAATAGCAAATTGCCTCGAGCACCATCGCTCTTTAGGTGTTTTCCACACATTTCCCAGACATGGTGCGATAATGCCCTGAGGCAGCTGGGGAATCCTTTCCTGACTTGACATCTGTCTCTAGGGTTGCCAGGTCCCCCCGGCCAGTGGTGGGGGATGGGGCGTAGGGTTGCCAGATCCAGGTTGGGAAACTCCTGGAGATTTGGGGATGGAGCCTGGGGAGGACCGGGACATCAGTGGGGTACAATGCCATAGAGTCCACCCTCCAAAGCAGCCATTTTCTCCAGGGGAACTGGACTCTGTAGTCTGGAGATGAGCTGTAATCCCAGGGGATTCCCAAGTCCCACCTGGAGGCTGGCATCCCTATTGATTAGGAATGAGCAACTGTTCCCTTTTGCATTTCTTTTTATATTGGGGGGGGAGTGTTGTAAACTAGTTAGATTCTCTGCTTTGCTGCCAGCTCTGTACAACTCTATGTACCATGTACATACAGTCACCAAATTTCTTTCTCAGTCAATCAAGATTAAAAAATACTAATTTCCTTATGGACTATTTAGATAGCTCCTTTTCTCCTTTTTCTGTTTGCATGAGGGCCAATGGGAATTTCCAGACCCAGACAGCAGGGCTCCAAAATTTGAAATCAGTCCTACCTGTTGATATGTTTGGTGAATTGTTTTGCTGGTATCTGGAGTACACATTGCATGTAGCAGCATCTGCTAGAAGATAAAACATGGGCCGGTGGGAACCAGCTCAGGTGTGCAAAAAATCCAAAGTGCACGCTTTCATTTAAGGATGTTTCTCCTTTAGCTATGAAAAGACCATCATTTTCTTTACTATGATGTCAAAATACATTCCAATAACATGGTACATGATGAAAGTGCTCTTGAAAGACAAACACAAAGGATAAATAGAAGCCTATGTGGTTTAGTTAAGAATAAACACTGTTCGACTAACTTATTTCTGCTTGTTACAGGCTTAGTGGATCATGGGAATGCTGTGGATAGAGTTGCCAACCTCCAGGTAATAGCTGGAGCTCTCCTGCTATTACAACTGATCTCCAGCCGATAGAGATCAGTTCACCTGGAGAAAATGGCTGCTTTGGCAATTGGACTCTATGGCATTGAAGTCCCTCTCCTCCCCAAATCCCACCTTCCTAAGGCTCCACCCCAAAAACCTCCCGCCAGTTGTGAAAAGGGACCTGGCAACCCTAACTGAGGACATAATATATCTTGATTTCAGCCAAGCATTTAAAATCCCACATGCTATTTCTAGTTAGCAAAATGGTTAAATGGGGGGTAGACCACTATAGAATCATAGAGTTGGAAGGGACCACCAGGGTCATCTAGTTCAACCCCCTGTACAATGCAGGAAACTCACAACTACCTCCTCAGTGATGAGATCAGGCTATACCATACCCTTCCACATCCCTGGACAGCCATGCAGTAGTACTAAGCAGGAGGTAAAACAAGATTGTTTCTTAAGATCCCTTCCAACTCTAAGTCTCTATGCTCACACAGAGGGAGAAGCACAGTTAAGTTTCATAAACTTGTGCATGGAGGAAAATGCCTGTTGGCATCAGGATAATAAAAATGTAAAAAAAGCATATGGCTTCCCAATACAATCCTTTGCTAAGTTGCTGACTTCACTAGAAAATGCAAGTTTATATCCAGTTCCTTCCTTTGACTGACACCTAATTAAAAATTTACTAGATTAAATATTTTCAAGGACTCTCAATTGTATTCAAGGCCTTGCTTCAGCAAAGGGAGAAGCCAAATGTTACCATGATCTGAAAACGTGTGGGTTGATCATTTATTTAAGTCAAAGAAATTGCCAGGAATTTTAAAATCCAATGGCAATTATATTTTGCATGCGGAACTTGAGAGTTTTTGTGTTTCTTCTGCAAAGGTTTGAAGCCTTGTAATGTGACGGCACTCTTATGGTGATCAAAAGAAGAGAGTCGGAGTGCCACACTTCATCGGCCTGTTGACCTTGCTATAGCTGTATGAAAAGACCTTGTTGCAATCATTTAACAACAATTAGCATTTTTAAAAGGTGCACGGAAAGCCGAGAGCAGTCTCATACAAATCCCTCTAAAAAGAAAAGGGTGTGTGTGTGTGTGTGAAGGATCGTTGATTGCCCATACACCCCCATTAGAGAAGTACACATTTTTTAAAGAAGATGGCTGTTGATTTAATGACTGTGAACATATGCAGTTGTCTTCCAGTATGTAAGGCCTTGGTCTGTCAAGCTTCAAATTGTTCTCTTCAGGCACTCAGAGAGAGAAAGGCTTTTCCCAGGACCTGCTTCCTAAAATCCTGGAGAGGTTACCATGCACTTTAACACTGAACAGATGATTACTTTTCAAACCCCCGGGTAGTAGTGTTCTGTAGATAGTTTCAGAGGGTAGCCATGTTGGTTTGCAGCAGAACAGCTAGATTTGATTCCAGGAGCACCTTAGAGACCAACAAGATTTTCAGGGTATGAGTTTTTGAGAGTCAAAGCTCCCTTTGACTAATTCTGCTGGTTAGAAATTCATAAGTTCAGACGAGCTTTCTTATTGGCAAGACTCAGCCGAGACACAAGGGCAATACAACAAAATTATTGCAGAAGAATGAAAATGCCCATTTTGTCTGGATCAAATAGACTCCCTAGCCCACATTGTTTTAGCATGTCCACAAAATAATATTGCACGAAATAAATATATCATTCCCTGGATAAAACAGCTAAAGACACTTTCTGAGAAGTGGATACTGCGTTGTCTGTTGTCAAGTAGATCGGTCAATTGCGTGAGAGATGTGGCAACTTTTCTCTTTAAAGTGTCAAGGAAAAATTAATTTCATTTCCCCTTTTTAAAGTGTGGTTGATGGATAGCCAGTGGCTGTTAAATCTAGGGAAAGGAATCTCCAATATCCTTCCATGTGAAAGCTCCTTTCGTCATGTAAGGGGGCTTTGACTCTCGAAAGCTTATACCCTGAAAATCTTGTTAGTCTCTAAAGTGCTACTGGACTCAAATCTAGCGTTCTATAGAGTGGTCTTTGCACACAACACAGATGGTCATTTTCTCTCACCCTTCCCTGCCTTCTGGTCAAACTTGTTTTGTAAGATTTTGAAGTGGTCCAGCAGTATTAGATCAGTGTAGACCTGCCCATGTTCTTCTGGTTCTATTGATTCTCTAGCAAACGTACTCCTGGGATGTCATTTTTATAAGGATCTAAGATCAAGATATATTATTCCTCTTCTAACAGATCGGACTAGTGACTCTGTGTCTGAGCTAATACCCTCTTTATTAAGTGACGACGGTCCTAAGTTTACATTGGCAGTGGCAAAATTTATCTCAGTCCTTATATTCCTTAAACAATAGATTTAGAATTATGCTGCTCAAGATTTATGGATCAAGGAGCTTCTAAGGGAGAAAGGAAAGGAATAGATCAGTGTGCATTTTGGTCTTATGGTTGCAGGTTAGGGTCATGCAAAAAAAATTCTGTAAATGTCGGGTTTGGGTTTATTGGGCCCACTTTTTTCGGTAAACCTGGAAGAAGTCAAATATCCATATTTGTAAAGGGGTATTTCGGCTTTATTTCTGGGTTTACCAAAAAAAAATTGGTCCATTATAATCGATGGGGATTTTTTTTTCAAAGCTCCTGTGGAAGCATTTTTGGAGGTAGAGTCACCAAATGTGCAGCATAGCTGCAAGGGACTCTCCTTAGATGGACACCGGAGTTTGGTGAATGTTGGGGCAGGGGGTCCAATTTTATTGGCCCGCAAAGGGGTCACCCCAATCCTCCAGGCATTTGCGAGCCAAGCTGTCCATCGGTTTTCAGGTTCAGAAGTTCAGCATTTCCGAGAACTGGCGGAAAGAGTCAATTGGTAGGCTGGTGCCTCAAAGTCTGGGAGCTGCCTTTGTATCTGGGGTGCATAGCATGATGTCCATGCAAATTAGCTTCCAAACTGAGGGGAACAGCTTAAATGCAAGAAAAATAAGGCACAGAAAACATTTCTTTTGGTGGCAAATGACATCCTGTGAACAGTCATCAAAAATCTGATTTTAAGAGATGGTCACAGTGAGGGGAAACGAAGCCTCTACTCAGGGTGACCTTCAGTTAGAGAGTAGGTTTTCATGGGGGTGATATCGGAGCCAGACGAAGTCAAGACCTAGGCAGCTCTGGTGAAGGAGATTGCTCATCTGCACAAGTGAGCAGTCTTCTTCAGTACGAAGCCTGTTCAGCAGCTGTTGAGGCTGGTGCTTTTTACTTGGAGGGCATATCCCTCCAGGGCATATTTACTTGGAGTGCATATCCCTTTTAAATGACCCTTCTACCTCCAGACTATCCTGATTCAGATCACTCCACTGAATGGTGATGGGTAGTTTGGTCAGACCAAGTTGGCTCCAATTACACAACCCCTTCCTCAAAAGTGCCTCAATGATGGGGCCCTAAGAAAACCAGTCAAAGATAGAAAAATGGAAGAAAGCACAGAGCTGTGCATCTGAGCAAAGGCAAATAGCCAAAACCTGGAAAAGCCAAATATCTATTCAGCTTTTTCAGGAATCGCCTATTCGGCTTCAGGCAGATTCCCAAGTTTTGGTATTCGGACGACTCAAAACCCGAATATTGCCAAAACAGCTAATTTCAGGATTATTTTCAGTTTGGGTATATCAATATGCACAACGGTATTGCAGGTACCTAGCAGATAGTCCCCTTGACACGTAGCACTGTTCCTTCATGGAGGAGACGGGTATTCATGGCTAATAGTAGAAATGGATACTAGTCATGATGCATACCTATTCTGTCCAGGATCAGAGGAGCATGCCTAATATATTGGGTGCTTTGGAACACGGGCAGGACAATGCTGCTGCTGCCGTCTTGTTTGTGGGCTTCCTAGAGGCACCTGGTTGGTCACTGTGTGAACAAACTGCGGGACTTGATAGGCTTTGGTCTGATCCAGCATGGCTTTTCTTATGAGCTTATGTTCCCCACACCACATTTGAAATACTTTGGAGCCAAGTTTAACATCAAGGTTTCATTTGGCCAGCTATTGTTGATGGCCCTCTTTCTCCTTGACTTTGTCTAACCCCCTTTTAAAGCCATGTAAAATAGTGGCTGCCTAGTTGGCCCAGAGTAGCCCAATCTTGTCAGATATCAGAAGCTAGGCAGGGTCAGCCCTGGTTAGTAGTTGGATGGGAGACCACCAAGGAAGTCCAGGGTTGATACATAGAGGCAGTCAATGGCAAACCACCTCTGCTTGAGTCTTGCCAGAATGGTGTAGTGGTTAAGAGCAGCGGACTCTAATCTGGAGAACCGAGCTGGATTCCCCACTCCTCCACATGAGTGGTGTATTCTAATCTGGTAAACCGGGTTGGTCTCCCCACTCCTACACATGAAGCCAGCTGGGTGTCCTTGGGCTAGTCACAGTTCTCTTCGAACTCTCTCAGCCTCACCTACCTCACAAGATGTCTGTTGTGGGGAGAGGAAGGGAAGGAGGTTGTAAGCCGGTTTGATTCTCCTTTTAAAAGGTAGAGAAAATCGGCATATAAAAACCAACTCTTCTTGCGTTGAAAACCTTATGGGGTTGCCATAAGTCCTCTGCAACTTGGCAGCACTTTCCACCACCAAGCTAGTGGCCATTGCTATGTCTTGTAACAGTGAGTTCTGTTGGTTAACTGGGTGATGAAATACTGCTTTTGTCTGTCCTGAATCTGTTATCCATCAGGTTCACTGGGTGTCCCAAGAGAATGGGGGGGGGGAGTTCTCTTTATCCACTTTCTCCACCCCATGCATAATTTTATAAACCTTTATCATGCACACACACCATCATCGTTCAACTAAAATGAAAAGCACCAAACTCAAAAGGATGCAAGAGCACAGATGCAAGAGCTCATAGACAACACCCTCGAGACACAGGCTGCGTCCACTCAACTCAAAGTGTGATGTGAATCCAAGAGTGTGTGCATGCAACATCACATGCACACACTCTGGGAGTCACATCACACAGTGTGTTGAGTGGACACAGCCTGTGTCTTGAGGGTGTGGTCTATGAGCCTTCTCAGGCCCAGCCTTATCGGCCTACCAAGCACCTGTGTTTTCTAAACTTTGGAATTATTTAGTGATAATTGAACTAGTTTAATCCTTTTGTTGCACTTGGGCAAGCTGCTTCTACCTGCAGAAAGTGCCTTTCTCTGTCTCCGCAAACAGACGCTGAGCCCATTGACAAAATCCTGCAGGAACACAAACACAGCCGCAGCATGTGGCCCTGGACTTCCTCTCTCTCCCGGATGGGGGGGTCCTGATTAACTTGTTTATACCATTGTGCTCTTGCTGCCTTTCAGAAAAGAAGGCGAGAGCCTTTCTTATGTGCCTCTGTGTGGCGTTGACACCAAAACAAAGCACAATGCTAATCCACAATAAAAGGAGACCTCCTTAGTAGGCGCTTCATAGCCCAACGAAAATCAGAAATGTGATGGTTCCCATTGCCCCAAAGCGATCTAAAGGACCACACAGGGTGATTTCATCTCACTTTGTTTTGTGACACCACAATAGCTGGAGTTTTGACTTTGTGATTTATATTATGTATGTATGTATCAATGTTGGGGCCAAACTCTTTGTTGCTGTTATCAAAACATTTAAGCCCACCCCACCCCCGGAAGCTGCTTTGGCTGTTGGAGCTATTAAAGATTGCTCTCTCCCACTTTGGTGAGTTCTTTGTCTCTGATCGCCTCAACACACTGTTGCTGGTAAATAGTCTGCAAAACCAAGGGTTGATCTTTGGAACATATGAAGCTGCTCAGACCATTAGGGTGGGGGCAATGAGGGCAACCGCCTCAGGCCGCGCATCACTGACACAACAATAGAGCAAATAAATTATGGTCGACGATGCAGCAGTCAAGACACTCAATGGAATGGGAACTTCATGATGGGACCTTCATGATGTTCAACAGACGTCGGCATCACTACCAGATCTACTGTTCATCCGAAAGAGAAACCAGACATTGAACATGGAAGTTTGACAGTTATCAGCTTGGAAGAAGGAGGAGGAGGAGGAGGAGGAGGAGGAGGAGGAGGAGGAGTTCGTTTTTATATGCCGACTTTCTCTACCACTTAAGTGTGAGCCCTCGCCCTGGGATGATCCCATAAACTGAATTCAGCCGACAGCAGTCAAATGAAAGCAGATTTATTGAGACAAATCAACAGGTGAAAGAGGCTTACTCAGAGTCAAGGATACTAGTGAAAACCAAACTAACCGTACACAGTTTAAGTAGAGAAACAATGTCAGGGTAACCCCAGTCACCATGGCAATTCCCCTCCCTGGAGCACCCACCGGGATAGTCTAAACATCTTGAAAACAGGATAGCACTCGGCCTTGGCCACGGCGCCTGGGCTTAACCACAATAGTCCACTCTCAGGCCATGCCTGACAATGCCATTGTCAGGAATGGATTTTCCAGTAAGGTCTCTCAACCCAGATACACTACTCTGGGACTGGCATGACAGCCCCTGGGATGAGCAGCAGTGTTCAGGGACTAGATTACCAGCACCCAGGTGTGGAATGACAGCCCCCGGGACTAGCAGAAGTGTTCTGGGACTGGAATGACAGCCCCAGGGGTGCAATGATGGCCCTTCTATATGCTTGACAATTCTTTCTTTAATAATGCTTTCCATCAATTTACCTGGAACAGACGTTAAGCTAACTAGCCTGTAATTTCCTGCCCCCACCCCCACCCCGGGAACCTTTTTTTATAAATGAGTGTTACATTGGCCATTCTCCAGTCCTCCGGTACAGAAGACGGTTAAGGGGAGACAGGAAAGAAGTCTATAAAAGTATGCATGGTATGGAGAGACTGGACTGGGAGAAGCTTTTCTCCCTCTCCCATAATACTAGAATGTGGGGTCATCTGCTGAAGCTGGAGGGTGAGAGATTCAAAACAGATTCAAAACAGAAAAAGTACTTTTTCACACAACACATAGTTAAATTGTGGAACTCCCTGCCCCAGGATGTGGTGATGGCTCCCAGCTTGGAAGGCTTTAAGAGGAGGGTGGACATGTTCATGGAGGAGAGGGGTATTCATGGCTACTAGTTAAAATGGATACTAGTCATGATGCATACCTATTCTCTCCAGGATCAGAGGAGCATGCCTATTATCTTAGGTGCTGTGGAACACAGGCAGGACGGTGATGCTGCAGTCATCTTGTTTGGGGGCTTCCTGGGGGCCCCTGGTTGGCCACTGTGTGAATAGACTGCTGGACTTGATGGGCCTTGGTCTGATCCAGCAGGGCTTTTCTTATGTTCTTATGTCTTCTTTCCAAACTAAACAGCCCTAAGCGTTTTAACCTCTTCTCATAGGGCAGTTGCTCTGGTCCCCTGATCATTTTTGTTGCTCTTTTCTGCATTTTCCCAAGCTCTGCAATATCCTTTCTTAGGTGTGGTGACCAGAACTGTACACAATATTCCAAGAGCGGTCTCACCATAGATTTGTACAAGGGAAGTATGATATCAGCAGTGCATTAATATTTATCATGTTGCTGTACAATTATACAAAATTATTACAATTAAATATTTTTATTTAGTAGCGTGGATATTTCCTATATTTTATTTTTGCACATTATTTTTCTGAATATGGCATCCATGTACTCTTGTTCCTATTGATGTATAGTTGGAACATATTGAGAAAACATGGCCCCAGGAGCATAAAAATATTTTTATTTAAGCTCTTGGTTTGAGAAATGTAGCGATTAGCTAAAACAACTAAAATATAGTGGAATGTTGTATGTACTATAAAATAAGAGACAATAAGGCAGAAGATGTCATAATGTTCCGCGTGATAAATAGACTATTTTATTAAGAGCCGTTATAATTAAATTCTTTTTTCAGCTGATCAAATTTTAGACATTATTTTAACTATTTATGTTTTTTTATGTAAGCTGGTCTTTGATCGTAATAAATAAAATGATGATGATAAAATAACAGTATTATTTTTAAATTTCTCAATTTGATTTTAGCCAGTCCCCCTCTACGTCTACCTAAAGTTTTGTATGGGTTCTGTCACTGAAGAAGCTCAATATGTTTGTGTAATAAAACATTTTTTCAATCATCTTGCTTTTCATGATTACAGAATATTACATAACCCCTGTCCCGTTTTTGGCATCCCAATGTCCCGTTTTTGTCTCAAGGAAATATGGTCAGCCATCTGTGGAAGTGCATCTGTTTGAGACTTGCTTCCAGAAAAGGAGCCCCTTTCACCAACATTATCATTAACAGCCTTCAGCAACTGGAGGCTGGAGATTAGAGTTGTGGAACTAACATCAGTTTCATTCACCATAATTTTGGGGGAAACCTTGTTGCTTACCTGTAACTGTTGTTCATCAAGTGGTCCTCCTTGCGGGGAACTACAAGGAGGACATGAAGATGAATTGATGTTTCCACCAGGTCCTAAAAGAAGCAGGATTTGGTGGCGCTTCTCCCCTCATAGAGAAAGAAAGGACCATCTAGCTCTCTCCACTCATCAAAACCAGGGTCCCCACCCTTTTTGAGCCACTGGGCTGTTTGGAATTCTGACACAGTGTGGTGGGCGTGGCCACAAAATGGCTGCTGAAAGAGGCGTGGCCAGACAAAACATGGCTACTGAATCTTACCTTAGTCACACAATGAAGGTTCTTGTGCTGTGGTGGCAGCTGCTACTGAAACAATGTTTTTGAAAATCTGCACAGCCAATCAAATCTCCGAATGGGCAAGCAGAAGCCTTACTGGGCCAAAACCCCACCTGGCCACACCCACTTTCTAAAAACATTTGGCAGGTGCCAGGAAAGGTGGTGGTGGGCAGCATTGTAACGATACCCTTTCATACCCCCTATAATTTGGAGACTTGTGGACTCTCATGCTTGCACATTGGAACTGTTGCTCAACGGCAGGGAAGGCACAGAGAGACACAGCACCATGCTCCCAGACACCCCACCGGACGTCGCTGTACCAAGCCAGCAGGACCCTGTGAATGGCATGCAGCACCTGGGACCCGGAGAAGGGAAGTGGCCTGGACTCCATCTTGGAGGTAGATGCACAGCAGAACAGAGGACTCCAGATTCTCCCCCTGCCTTTCCCCACCTGTGACCCGACCCTGGAACAACTGCCTTCCTGGACACCTTTGCATAACCAAAGAAATGGCCAGCAAATCAAGATCTGCCTAATGACCTTGGACTCTGAACAATGACAGTTCCCCTTACTCACTACATGCTAACCCCATTTTCCCATTCTCTCCTTCCCCTTCTCCTCCTCCTAACTCCTGGCCAGCTGTCAATATCGCAATTAATCAATACTTGACAGCCATCAATCCTTTTCACCCATAATCTTTCACCACTCATGAAGCAATCTTACCTTTGTGCCCCACTGCTCACATGCCCTGTGAGTCAGTCTGCCCCAGGGGCAGAATTTGACTATAAAACAGAGAGCCCTGGCACATGTCAGTTGCTTCTCATTTGGGATCCAGAACACAAGATGTGAGTCCTACACCTGATGTGTAGTCCTTTTTCCCCTTCCCTCGTGCAGCTGCTATCCTGGAAATTCGTTCTGCAGGAAAGGTGACTATGAACCGCTTGGGAATCTCAAAACCTTTACTTTCTTAGCTCTGTGTGTGTTGGGAATTAATTGTTTGTGTGTGTGTGTGTGTGTTGTTACCCTATTTGATTACTTTTAATAAAACCCTTAAAATTCATAAAGGCCTCCTCGTTATTGGGTTGCTCTCCATTTTGGCTCACTCACCTAGGGGCAGAATTGGTTTAGAAAGATCCCCACGCCAGCCTCTTGCAAAGCTCTATTTAGTCTCCAGCTAATTTCCCGAAATAAAAGGAGACCCCATCTGTGCTTGGCGTAACAGCATGGCGCCCACAGGTACCATGTCAGGAACCCCTGATCTAAACACTGCTTCTGAATCTAACGAAGGTTCAAGGAATTGGCTTTAAAAACAAAACAAATAAAGCAGCCAAATAAGATTGTGGCAAAAAATTACACAAAAGGAAAACCATAAGCTGTACACACCCCTATCTTCCTTTTTCCAGTTTGTATCTCTAACATATTGTATTTTTGTGATGAATTTTTACTTGCGGGGCCAAATGGGGCCAACATGTCAAGTAGAAGCAAAATAAATCGTAAGAGTGTGAAAAGAAGTTATTCAAGGAACAAGATCCTTGAAATATTTTTAATTTGTTGCAGAAGCGTACCCTCAAGATATTGCCAAATGTCTGCCGTGAACATCTCAGCATCTATCATAAAAAGGGGGGAAACATTGTGACAAAACTGAACATTAGCTCTAGAAAATATTTATTTTTATATTGTTTTATCTGCTATTTTTGGTTTCCAAGGCTCATTTTGAAAGTAGGACCCTCCAAAGCTTTTCCTCTTCTCATTGTCTGAAACCCATTTACCAATATCTGAGAGATGACTTCACTGCATTTGAGTCTACTAGCACCTTAGAAGCCAACACGATTTCCAGGGTACAAGCGTCTAAGAATCAAAGCTCCCTATATCAGTTCTGACGAAGGGAACTTTGATTCTCGAAAGCTTATACTCGGAAAATCTTGTTGGTCTCTAAAGTGCTCCTGGACTCAAATCTAGCTCTTCTACTGAAAACCAACACAGCTACCCTCTGAAACTACTTTCCTGCATTTAACACCCTGAGCAGCTGCCTGGAGTTTCTTCCTCAGTTTTCTTGACAGGCCACTGAATATTTTGCTGGAAGGAACTTTCCTTTCCTCCCTAGGCTGCTCATCTCTGCTCATCAGTCTGATGTCTCCATCTTTCGCAAATGCTTCACTAGTCTCATTTCCTGTGGTTGGCTGTCTTTTGTTTTCTTTGGCAAAAAAAAAAGTCCAAACCTATCAAAATACAGGATTTTGATCCCCCTGAAACACATGTATTTGGCTCTCTTGCCAAAACAGAAGAAGCAAAGCTGTGAGTTAAGCGGATTGCTAGAAATGCCGGAAACTCTCTAGGGAGGCTGCCAACATGGCTGAACGCCAACACCTTCCCTTATATAGAAAAAAACTTGGTATAGGTCATGAACCAGGAACAAAGAACTGTTTGAAAGTAAGACTAGAATTTTGCTTGGAGATATGTCTGGCACCAAACAAGGTAGAAATGTATTGTTGATGTTTTTTTAATCATTTTTTCCTCCATTTTGTACGTTACCTGCTTCCTACTTTTATAAAATGCCATTTCAATTTCTGTTTTGCCCTTTAAAATAAATAGCTTTTCCTCTTTTAATATCAGCCCGAGCCTTCACCCTTTCTGCCTACCCGTGCTGTACTTGATTATGATTACCAAGTTGTTTGCCTTGAAATATTGAGCTCTTTGAGTCTTTTGCACTGAAGAGGCATCTTTGACAGCTTTTAATTGCAAGTATTTCAAGTCTTAGGTGTCCTTCCATTTAAATGGTAGCTGCTGTCCTTGGTCTCTTTCAAAGTTTTGGGCCTCAGTTGAGGATGGGAGGGACCACCCACACAGGAGTGCAGGAATAGGGACATGTACTGTAAAGCAATCCGCACACCAATCAATAACATTTATATCATGGGGAAGTCTTTGGGGAATGAATTTCCTCTGAAACTCTCTTAAGAGCTATTTACCAGAGGGTTTCCCAATTAAGTGGTGTTCCGCATCATCCTTCGGGAACATCAGAAGAGTCCTGATGGTAAAGATCAAAGATCTCTCTCAATCCAGCATCATCCTTCCAGAAGTAGCCAAACCCGACCCAAGAGGCTCAAAAGCAGGGCATGAAAGCCATGGTCCTCCCCTGATGAACGGCTGTTTGGAGATATTCTGCCTCTGAACGTGGAAGTTCTATTTAGCTATCATGGCTAATAGTACTTGATAGATATGAATTTGTCCAATCCCCCATTAAAGCCATCTTTTAGATGGCCCAGGCTAGCCCAATCTCATCAGATCTTGGAAGCTAAGCAGGGTCAACCTTGGCAAACCAACTCTGAATGTCTTTTGCCTTGAAAACCCTACGGGGTTGCCATGAGTTGACTGTGTCTTGGCAGCAGCTTCCAACACCCCCAAACCAGTAGCTGTGAATTCCAGCCTCTGTGAGCCTGGGAAGGGGTGGTGGTGAGGAGCAGAGCATCCTTTGTCTCTAAACACCTCTAGTTTTGAAGTAAAGGTCTGTGCAAAATACCAGAAATGAGTTGCTGGTGTCCTCCTCTGTTAGCCACACTAAGAAGCAGCAGCATACCCCTCCTAGCGCTCCTCCCTCTTGTTCATTTTTGGATACTGACCCTAAGTCCCGCCCTTCCCCCAAGGACAAAGGGAGCACCGACAGGCAGAGGTGTTTTGTCTCTCTTACTTTTAAGCCAGGCTCAGAATTGTGTTCTTGACTCATAAACAGTTTTATATACTCTGGTGGGGCACTGCAAATCCTCGCTTTATAGACAGTCATAAAATATTAGCAATCAGTGAAACAATATTAATGTTACTACAGAGCTTTCAAACTTTATGAAATGGCAAGTGGTTCCAGCACTTAAAGCTCGATCTTCCCCAGGCTCCCAGGCTGCTTCCAGCCCTGCTCGATCCCCCCCCCCCCCGCCGCCATTTTCTGACTGCTAATTCCTTTTGGCTTCTTTCATGGCCACTTTGTGCCACTCTGGCCCCAGCATGAACAAGCGAGGCTCACAGCGGAACGGAAATTTGGGACGCCGCTCATCCCTTTCAGCCTCTGCCATACAGGCCATGACTCAGGCCCTGGGAAACCTTGAAAACATGTAGGACCATTACCCAGAAGACAGAGTAGAAGCTTTCATCTGGGACAAGAAGCGAGCAGCGGACCATTGAAGCTTATGCCATACTTAACCTGGAAGGTGTCAGGAGACGTCTCTGTGCATTTGCTGATACAGATAAACCCAACTCTCACTCTGGAATATGTCAAGCTATACAAATTGCTTGCTGACCATTCTACTCCAGTAGACCTGCCCCTCAGTTATGAAACACCAATCTATCTGACAAAGGGAGCTTTACTCTCAAAAGGTCATCTTGTCCGTCTCTAAGGTACTACCGGGCTCAAATCCAGCTGTTCTACTGCCAACCAACATGGCTACCCTCTGATACTGATTCAACTGTTTGCATGTCTCAGAGAGATCGGAGAGCATCTTTCTGTACCAGATATCCCCATGTTCATTACTAGATTAGGAATGGAAGGTCTGATCCTGATCTTTACCATCAGTCCACCCCTATCTTCCACTGCTTCTTCTGCCCCCTTCCTTAGAGGGAAGAGCCTGAACCCTGATCCATGTAAACACCTTCCAGGAGCAGCAAGAGCCTGCTGTGATACCTTTGGAGCGCCAGCATGATGTAGTGGTTAAGAGTGGTGGTTAAGAGCAGTGGACTCTTATCTGGAGAACCGGGCTTGATTCCCCACTCCTCCACATGAGCAGCGGACTCTAATCTGGAGAAACAGGTTAGTTTCCCCACTCCTACACATGAAGCCAGCTGGGTGACCTTGTGCCAGTCACAGTTCTCTTTGAGTTCTCTCAGCCCCACTTACCTCACAAGGTGTCTGTTGTGGGGAGGGGAAGGGAAGGTGATTGTAAGCTACTCTGATACCTCCTTAAGCGGTAGAGAAAATTGGCATATAAAAACCAACTTTTCTTCTTCTTTCTGTGTGCTAACTGTTCTAAACAGGTTTCTGAACAAGTCTTAGCTGAAAAGCAAGGTAGAAACACAATAAATAATATTCATTACTAGTGCTTACAGTTTAAGAGTACAGCTTATGTTTTCAAGAGTGCAACTGTAAGACCAAAGGGGGAGGGGGAGGAGAGACTACATCCTCATATACAAAATGGACAGGAAATTAATACCTTTTTTCTTGCATCCTATTACTGTAGCAGTAAATATTTTCTAAGTTACTGTACAAAATCTTAGCATCCTTCCACAAGAGGGCTGAGTTAGAAATTAAAAAGAAAAATCATGAACAGTGCATTTCTCCTCCAGTCATTTTTAATTCAGTTTGGTTTTGCACAATCATAGAAAGTAGCAAACAATGATACAACTATAGAATCAAGGGGGGGATTATTTTGTTTGTTTGTCAAAGCAGCAGCATATAAAACATAGAAAAGCTAAAACCTCAGCACAAGCTTCAGAAGAACAAGGACTGAGTCAATTTTGCTAAGATGTGAAAATCACAAAATACAAGTGCACAAAAATATTGGAATGCATAAAATATAAAGCTACACATTAGGTAAAGAAAGGCATTGTAAAATATACAGATTTGCAAACATTAAAACCATGGGATTTGTTTTTCTCCTTGCAGGTACCATGAATACAGACACGGTGGCAATAACGTTTGTAGATAGAAAGCAAAATATGGCAGTTTTCAGTCGGGCTTTCCACTTTCCCCGTTTACGTTTTCACCTTCTTAGTATCTTTTTTTCCAGAGCTCTCTGCGGCAGAATCTGCTTTTCTTTTCTGTGACTAAAGGGAGAGGGAGGAGATATGAAAAGAAAAAAAAGCCCTCATTTTCATCAGTCTTAACAAGCCAAATACAACCTTATTGGAATATACCCTCATGTCCTCAGTGTAACAAGGACTCTACACCATTTATGCATGGGAGGTTTTGCCTTGAATTTGCCACTCCCTAGATGCACTTTCCCCCATCAAAACTCAACAATAAGCCCTCATGCAGAGTTTTGAGAATTAAGATGGGAAAAATATGCATCTAGAGAGCGGCAAATCCAAGGCGAAACCTCCCGTGCATAAACGTTTCTCTACAAAGAGCTGGTTTAGCCTGGTGTGTAAGAAGATGGACCATGAATCAGGAAGTCCCTAGTTCAACTCTCACTACAGCCATCATTAGGTGGCCTTATACATGCCATCCCCCCACAGTCTCATCCTCCACTTTGCAACCTGCAATATGGATACAACAACAATGACCCACCTTACAGTGCTGTTGTGTAAAGACTACCAGGATCAAAGATTGCCAGATTAGGAAGTACTATATAAATTGTAAGTACCATGAACAGTATGCCATCTGTTTAAGAACACACACAAAGGGTAAAAGACAATTCAACCTGGGATTTGAAGCCAATGACAGAAAAAGATCCATTTTTTAGGAGTCCTATCATCACAAGTTTTTCCACTTGTCTATTCTGCTGCTGCGTCAGCAAATTTAAAGCCTCAATTCCAGTTAGAAAAAAAATAGTGGGACGTGGACACCCTTGGCAGGGGGCCTCTTTCAGTGCTGAGGTGCAAAGAAAGCACTTCCTACCTAGACCAAGGCCAGATAGAACCCCTGGGAAGAAAACCAGGAGTTGGCCACCACTGATGGTCCAGAGGAGCAAGTTTGGAGAAATCATGTTGGGAGCTACTTGGCAACAGGTTCTGAGCAAGAAGAGAAGGGAGACTGTTACGTGAAAACAAAAGGGCCTGGGATTGACACCTTCACTCATAGGTATTTAAACTGCAAATGTGCGGAAATGGTCATCATACAGAAAAATGGTGTATGTGAGCCAGCCATGAAATGATTGGTCATAAAAGCAGGTACTCCAAATGTTTCCACTAACTCTCCTTCAAATTCACAACTGCTCAATGGGAAGTCTGTTGGCCAGCCCATTTCAGAAGAACGAGTCCAGCAGCCCCTTAAAAACCAATAAGATTTCTGAAGCATGAGGTTGAGAGTGAAAGCTCCCTTCATAATCTGACAAGGGGATCTTTGACTCTTGAAAGCCCATACCCTGAGAATCTCGTTGGTCTTTAAGGTATGACTGGACTTGAATCTTGCTCTTCTACTGCAGACCAACATGGCTACCCACCTAAAATTATTTCAGTGCAGAAGGGGAGGCTGCAGCCAAGTAAGCTGAAGAGGGGGCAGCAAAAGGAGAATTATAGAATCACAGAGTTGGAAGGGGGCCATACAGGCCATCTAGTCCAACTGATCCTGCTCAATGCAGGATCAGCCTAGAGCATCCCTGACAAGTGTTTGTCCATCCTCTGCTTAAAGACTGCTGGCGAGGGGGAGCTCACCACCTCCCTAGGTAGCTGATTCCACTGGCAAAAAACTCTTATTGTAAAAAACATTTTTCCTGATATCCAGCCAGTACCTTTCCGCCCACAATTTAAACCCATTATTGCGAGTCCTAGCCTCTGCTGCCAACAGGAACAGCTCCCTGCCCTCCTCTAAGTGACAGCCCTTCAAATACTTAAAGAGAGCAATCATGTCCCCCCTCAACCTCCTCCTCTCCCGACTAAACATTTCCAATGTGTTTTCCTTCTGAAACAAAACATTGATTTTTCTGACAGGCCATGGGGAGGAGCAGGGGAGGGGTGGACAAAGTCCAAAACAAAGCCCCCAACACCCACACCTCTCCATGGCCTGCAAAAGCCTGTTGCGGTATCCCACACACACACATTCACTCCTCTACTTGTTCTTCTCTTTCCAGCTGCTGCCTGAAAACAGACCGGGTGCTTGTCCCAACTGCTGGACTCCTGACAAGGGGAAAGGAGGAGGAAAAGAAAGCCACCCATGGGCTTTGCCTTACATCAACACCTAGACTTTTCAGAAATAATTTACTGTTGGAACTCCTGCATCATTTGTGCTATAGACATAAGCTAGTAATTACCGCCGGAGTTTTTGTTCCCCGTTTCTTCTTCTCAGCTTTCTCTTTTTCCTCAATTTCCATATTTTCTTTTTCAATAAGCGATATGAGTGTATTGCAGCGCCTCTGAAGTTCCTGAGCAACAAGATGAAAACAAATGACCCAATTCTGCAGGGCAGTCCAATCAAACACACACATTAAAGGCCAGATGTTCAGGAGGGAAGGCACAGATCATGGGCTGAAATTCTGAAATTGCTACCATGGAGTCCTGTTAAAATACGTTTCATGTTGACATTTCTGTTGACTACAGCTTTACAGCACCTTTCAGAGTCATAAAAATCAACGGTTATTTCATCATAAAATCCCATGGGTTGCGGACTGCACCCCTAGTTATTCCCTATGAGACTCTGTAGCAACTTACAAAGAAATATGCATAGTAAAAGAGCTGTGTGGCATAAACAACTGCAGAGCTACAAAAATGCCATTTTCTGAAAATATTCGGCCATTTTAGATACCAAACTCTTCAACAGCTTTCTAATTCATTGGCCCAAGAAACAAAGGGGGAGAGGGTTTTAATGATGCCGGATGCCCTTGGGCCTGCACCCCCGGGTTCTTGGCCCTCACAACCTTCCAATGTTCTTGTTTTCCAGCCACCTCCGCTCCATCTAGTAACTCCCAGCAAACTATGATTTACCAAAAATATGGAAATTACTAATTAGGTGACAGTGAATGAACAAAATGGGCAGAGGAGGACAGATAAAGAGAGTTTGAGGATCCTCACAGAGTATGAAACAGTGGTTTTCGCAAATCATAGTTTGCTGTTCCATCTGAACCAGCAATGGCTTGCTCTTGGAACAAGCATTCCAAACTGGCCATAAAGAATGGTTTGGAACCCTGGTCTCCTAGGGCAACCCACAGCTTGTGAATTCAGATGCAAACTTCAGAAACAACCATGCAGGAAGAAGATAGTGGTAGTGATCTGTTGGCTCCTTAAAGGCTTTTTCATGGGATATCAAACCATGGTTTGTTGTACATCTGAACTTAGCCCCTATCTATTCTCCTTTCTTTGAGATGCGCCTGTCAGACTGTCAGTGCTTCATGCTGTAGCCACGTTTCTTCCAAATCATAAGGCCTACAATATTAAACTGATTAGAGAAGAATCGTGTGACTTTAACAGATCTCCATCTCTGATTTAGGACTACATCCACCTATGGCCTGACCTGGATGGCCCAGGCTAGCCTGATCTCGTCAGATCTCAGAAGCTAAGCAGGGTCAGCCCTGGTTAGTATTTGGATGGGAGACCACCAAGGAAGACCAGGGTTGCTGTGCAGAGGAAGGCACTGGCAAACCACCTCTGTTAGTCTCTTGCCATGAAAACCCCCAAAAGGAGTCGCCATAAGTCGGCTGCGACTTGATGGCACTTTACACATACCACCTATGGCATTAACTGTTGTGAAAGAGAAGATTATAAAAACTGAAATTTCCCTTAAACTCTACGAACAAATCTTGAGACATGGAAAATCTACTCCCTATTAAAGGGGGGGACGACTATTTGTCCCATTTAACTATTTTTGAAGAGAGGCTTCACAAGGGGGGGGGCTTTTCCAGTTAAGAGCTAGTGCTGTGCCAAATTTTCATGACAACTTGATTATATTTATAAGCGCTGTTTAAAGAGTGCAAGTTCCACAAAACCATACTTGCCACTGTTTTACAAAACTTTTTTGTCCTAGCAGGCATTTTACCCCAATCTCCTGCTGCCTCTGCAACTTTTTTTGACACAGTTTTTTGGCTCCATTGCTTGAGCTGATGTGCATCTGAATGATCACTAAAAGATTTCTTTAAAGCCCATTGGTGTGTAATAATAAGCATAAACACCTGGATTTACAAAAAAAGAAAAAGAAAAATTTAATTTGTCTCCTGCAAACATTTTGTTCCTTTGAAGTGTGTCATCAAGGGGAAAAAACAGCAAAAATCGGGGGGGGGGGGACGACAAAAATGTTTATCAAAGCCAACCTCGCAATTTGGCTCAGTGCGATTTAGAGTAACCTAAAGCCATTGAAAGTGTTTTGAAAAGCTGAAATAACCTTATGAAGTGCCTTATGAAGGCACTAATTTTCCTCGTTGGGAATGTCAAGAAAAATCTTTAAAACTTTTATCATAGCAATTCTCTCCCCACAAATCCTGGCCTCTCTACATTAATAAGCTGTAAAAGTAGAGACATACAATGCCATTCTCTATGGAACTTGGCAATCCCTGCTTGCAAAAAAAACACCTCCCCAAAAACAAGTTGAGATTGCCATCTCTCTGCCAAGAACAAGAAAGGCATTCTAGCACTCTTAAACTTGCTTTTCTCCCCTATGGGAAGAAGCAGGATGGGAATGTTTCCTGAGTGAGGTTGCAAGCTCTGGGTAGGGAAATACCTGGGAATTTTAGGCGTGGAACCTGAAGAGGGTGGGGTTTGGGGAGGGGACAGACTTCAATGCCATAGAGTCCAATTGCCAAAGCGGCCATTTTCTCCAGGGGAACTGATCTGTCAGCTGGAGATCAGTTGTAATGGCGGGAGATCTCCAGCCACCACCTGGAGGCAGGCGACCAATCCCGAGCTAAGCTGCAGCCTAAGGAGTCCAGCTGACCAGTGGTGGGTATGAAGAAGCCGAGAAGATGAACAGCAACTGCCAGGCACGCCACAGATTTGCTGCTGTTCTACTGTGGCAGGCTACCCAGCAATGAAGCCCATGGGCCTAACAGCAAGGCTCACCTGGGGGGGGGGGGCAGCGATAGAAAGGTACAGTCGGGATCGCCTGAGCAGTCTGCCCCAGAGAAGCTCAAAAGGTGTGGAGGCTGTCAACACACCTGGAGCGGAGAGCAATGGCTCTCTAGGCACAGGTGTTTAAAGGCAGGACATGGCTGTGGAGAGCAGGGAACAGAGAAGATGAGTGTGGAGCTCAGCTCAAGGGCCAGGGGGGAGGCTGTGGGTACAAAAGGAGAAGGGGAAATGGGAGGAGGGTGGCTGGAGATGAAGAAGGGGGAAGAAAAAGGTGTGTCGCAATGTTAGGGCTCTTCTAAAACAGTATAACCCTTGGGTGGGAGAAGTGAACCACACCTCCAGGTGTGTGGATTGATGAATAAAACAAACTGCACAAGGAAATAGTGACTGGGGTGGTGATTTCAAAACTCCATGGACTCTAGGCATGATGTTCCCCTGCTCCCAGAGGGCGCTCCATCAAGACCTTAATGCTCCAGCAAGCCACTTTGGCTCTGCTTGCGTTGCCATGGCACTGAGAAAACATTCAATATGGAGAGTTCTTACAGCAGCAACTAATAACTCTGGAAACATTCAAGACTTTCCACATAGCAGGAACTGTCCACATAACTAGGACGATCCATGTAGTAAGATGGGGCTGGAAGAATTGGACTCCTAAAGGCAGAGGCGCTTCCTCCAGTGAAAGCAATCGCCTTCACCCTTGATGTGTTTTCCTAAAATTAGACTTCACAGTGAAAAATGCGACTATAGCTTGGATACATCATACTTTGCTCTGGTCATCGATGCTGCAGGTGCCACAGTGTCACACATGAAGCTGCCTTAAATTGAATCAGACCATTGATCCATCAGTGTCAGTACTGTCTACCCAGACTGGCAGCACCTCTCCAGGGTCTCAGGCAGAGGTCTTCTACATCATCTACTGACTGGTCCTTTTTAACTGGAGATGCCGGGGATTGAACCTGGGACCTTGTGCATGCAAAGCATAGACTCTTCCATTGAACCACAGCCTCTCCCTGTGAAGTCAGGACAGCCACTATTAGGAACTTCAGGAGAGCCACTTGCTGGTCAGAGCAGTAAGTGAATGTGAAGACTAGCTTTTCAAGCTGCTGTTTAATCCTGATAACATCTGGTAGGGGGCCTAAAATTTTGTTTACTATATTTATATACCACCTTTTCCACTTCAAATATTACCAATGCAATTAAGACAAATATGAACACCTGGTTGTGGTGGAAAGTGCTGTCAAGTCGCAGCCGACTTATGGCGACCCCAGAGTGTTTTCAAGGCAAGAGACCAACAGAGGTGGTTTCCCATTGCCTGCCTCTGCGTCGTGACCCTGGACTTCCTTGGTGGTCTCCCATCCAAATACTAACCAGGACTGACCCTGTTTATCAGCCAAGATCTGATGAGATCAGGCTAGCCTGGGCTATCCAGGTCAGGGCATGAACAATTAGAACCTCTTCAAAACAAATCAGCAGCAAGTTGAAACAGACACAGCATATTCAAACTCCTAAAAGAATAGCAGAATTTTTAAAAGTGTCTTTGTTAACTTTGGAAAGACAAAGGAGGGAGACAAGCAACCCCCTGGAGGCCACTGCCAGACAAAGCTGCGTTCCCAGCAGAAGACAACCTGGCATTCAGAAAAGACAGACCCTAGAACAGGTCTCATTTTTTTAGGGAGAAAAAAACCCTTACAAATGTGTGATGTGTCTGAAATTCATTAAGGATTACCACCAACAGTAGCAATTCTACTGGCTTTCATCCTTCATAAAAATGGCACTTGGGTGTGGCTGACCTCGCACACCCTTGAAGTCAGTAAGATCTGCAGCTCCATCTCTGACCCTGATTCTGCAAATTAGGAAGAAATGCGGTATCTAAGCTTTCTTGTACAGAGAGGCTGTTCTCAGTTATTTTTGGCACCTTCCGAATTCAAGAGCTGCATGTCAGCATCTGCTTTGCGCTGAGGCAGACCAGAAATTGGCTCCCGTATGCACAAGCCGGAGCGCTAGCTGGCAGAAGTTCCCTGCTTCAAGAAGAGTTCCTCTGCAGTGGCAACAAACTTTCGGGAATATCCACCTCCCATTGCCTCAAAGCAAAGTTATACAACTTTCTAACCTGCAGCCCGTTTTTAGTTGACAATTTCACACGCATGGAAGAACCTGAACTGTCTAGGGAAAGGGAGAACAGGCCCAATTAAAGGAAGAGTCACTTCCTCTGGTGAAACCAACATCTCTACTAAGTCTCACTCACAATCAGTTTTCCTAAAAATAGATTTTGCGCTTAAAAATACAACTAGAACTTGGGATATGTCAGAGCTATAAATGCCTTGCCGAGGCTGTACATAGAATTATGTTAGCACAAATGGTTTGCTATTATAATCAGCTGTTGATTTTTAGTACCTTTTTTGGTTATATTTATATATTAAAATATTTATACCCCACCTTTCCTATGGCTCAAAGTAGCTGATAAATTCAAATGTAAAGTGTACAGAATATAATAAAGCTGCACATAATCCCCTCCCTCCCTAAAAAAATGTGGGCAAGCTACACACCATTAAGTGCTAGCAAATGCAGTAGCCTTGAAGTGCTTCTGAAATACTCTTAGAGATGCCACCAGAATCTACGGTTGCCAACTCTGGAAAATTCTTGGAGATTGGGAGGTGAAGTCTAAGGAAGGTGGAGTCTGGGAAAGGGAGGGACCTCAGCAGGGATGTACTGCCATAGAGTACACTTTCCAAAGTCACCACTTTCTTCAGGGGAACTGATTTCTATTGTCTAGAGATCAGTTGCAATTCTGGGAGAACACCACCCTTCAGCTGGAGGTTGGCAACCCTACCCCCTCACCTCTGCAGGGTCCCATTCCTTAGGATGGGGGCACAGGGTCTCATTGATGTAGCTTACACGGAGGGTATAAAGTAACTGGTGACAACCTGTGGACTTCAATTGGGAGACAGGGACATATGGGAAGAGATGGTCCTTTATTGTACTTTTCAAGCTGTTTGTCAGCTTAGAGATTCTTTAGAAAAGCTATGATGTTGTTTACGATTTATGTTGTATGTCCTCTGTGATTAATTGTAACAATACATGATTGTCACAATACATGATTACTGATTGTAACAATTGTAACAATAAATTGGTTGAAATAATAAATGCTATCACCTAGAAAAGTAGGATACAAATGTTTTAAATAAAAAAAGTTACAATTATTTTCTAGCCAGTTATCACTGTGCTTTGATTTTATTTTTTAAAAGTTTATTAATAAAAATTGATAGTTAACAATATATACATAAACTAAAAACAAAGTCACATAATAACATAAAGTCACATAAAATTCTTGACAACCCTGCAACCGTAGCCCTTTCTCACTTAACCAAAACTATATCTTATTGTAAGATGGACATTTCCATCCTTTGAATCGTTCTTGTCCATAACAGATCTACACTATTAATATCATCATTTTTCGGTAAGCAGTTAACTTCACTAAAATATACACCTCTTTTATTTTTGAAATCCAATCCTGTATCTTAGGGGAGGTTTTTTGGTTCCACTGCCTAGCAAAGACAATTCTAGTTGCAGTTAACATATGTAGCGCTACTATCTGTTCGTCTTTCAGAATATCAGGAAGCTAGTTCAATAATAAGGTTTCTGGCTTAAATGGAATTTGTTTCCTCAACCCAACTGACATAATTTTTACAACCTGTTTCCAAAAATGTGATGCCCTTATGCAACCCAATGTTACAAATCTTTTAAAACATTAACTATGATCAAAGTATTTTGAGTTAGGGCCAGCAAATACTCTTCCATTTTTGGTGAGGCCCCAATGATTCTCTGAGCCTACAGAGTAATAAAAGGCTGGATCCAATGAGTTTTCCCACTGGTGAAAAAAGAGGAAAGGGTCCCCTTTGACAAAGAAAACGGCTGTGTTTGTGATCATGGGACCTGCAAGAACAAAAACCACATGCCTACAATAAGAAGGGGAACGAGCCTTGGTTACTTACCAGTGAAGGCTCCTTTTGCTCTGGGAGACGAAGGCCATCTTCAGCTCGGGTTCTTGTGCTTGCTTATCTGGGAGGCAGGAAACAAAACTGCGGACCTTCCTGTGCCCGGGAGGAAGTGGCCGCTCCCCTCTCCTATTACTCCAGTATTTCTAGAGCTTTGACTTAATAACTGTGTAATTTTTTTTTTAATATATATATACAGGAAGACCGGACTATAAACAACAAGGAATGAACAAGGAATAACGGATAAGGAAACACAAACGATCAAGGGCAAGATGTCAACTTGACCAACGTAATAAACCGTAAAAAAGGCTATTATTTCTGCGTTGTGTCCATTTGTTGTGAGAGGTACTGTAATGGCTTAGTGTAAATTTTGTGTAGGAGGAACTAATGCTCCTGATTGGGAGGGGAAGATGGCCTTCGTCTCCCAGAGCAGAAGGAGCCTTCACTGGTAAGTAACCAAGGCTCGTTCTCGCTCTGAGAGACAAGGCCATCTTCAGCTCGGGACGTACAAGAGCTTATGAAACTGGGTGGGTAGTATTAAACCTCCTTCACACACTGCAGTACCTTTTTCCCAAAGGTAGCATCTGCAGAGGACAGCAGGTCTAGCTTGTAGTGTCGAATAAAAGTAGAAGACGACCACGTGGCCGCCCTGCAAATTTCCTCTATTGAAACCCGTCGGGAGAAGGCAGCCGAGGTAGCCACGCTTCTGACGGAACGTGCTGTGATGTTAGTGGGCACTGGCAGGCCGGAGGCTTTATATGCCTGAGCAATACAGCTTTTGATGTTGTAGCTGATGGCAGCTCTGGACATCGCCTTACCTTTGTTTGGAGCCGTCAAATTGACGTACAGGGAGTCCGAAAGCCTAATGTGCTGAGTACGCTTTATGTAGACTTTTAATGCTCTTCTGAGATCTAGGGAATGCCAAGATTTCTCTCGTGGAGAGGACGGATCTGGGTGAAAGGTTGGAAGAACAATGTCCTGATCCCTATGAAATGTCGTGTTCACCTTGGGTGTGAAAAACGGATCTGGCCGTAGCACTACTCTGTTTTTATGAAAAATGCAGAGATGCGGAGCTACAGACAAAGCCCCCAATTCGGAAACCCGTCTGGCCGAGGTTATGGCTGTTAAGAAGAGAACTTTTAATCTGAGCCACTTCAGGTCTACTGACCTGAGGGGCTCGAACGGAGGCTTAGTAAGGGCTGAAAGAACTGTGTTTATCTTCCAGGTCGGAAATCGATGTGATACTGGAGGGGATGTTGATTTAACCCCTCGAAGGAAGGCCTTAACATGAGGGTGGTTTAAAAGAGGGTACCCAGATACCCGGGGTACCAGAGTAGCGATGGCCGCTAGTTGCCTCCACATGGTGGCGCACCTAAGGCCTAACTTATGGCCTTCTTGGAGAAAGTTTAAGATACCCGAAACCCCAGGTTTGAGGGGGTCTACAGATCTGTTTTGGCACCAAGAGTCAAAAACCTTCCAGGTGGCATTATAAATGCGGATAGTGGATGGTCGACGTGAGGCTAGGATAGTGGTAATGATATCTGGCGTGTAGCCTAAAGTCAGAAGCCTCTTCCTTTCAACGGCCAGACGGTCATCTTGAACCACTGGGGGTCCGGTTGGCAAACTGGACCCTGTAAGAGTAGGTCGTGACTTACGCGGAGACGCCAAGGCTCCCTGAAAGACATTTCGCGAAGGGCCGGATACCAAGGACACCTCAGCCAATCCGGGGCTACCAGCAGTACTGTGGCCTTTAAAAGCCGGACATGGCGAATGACTCTTGGTATTAAGGGCAGAGGGGGGAAGGCGTAAAGGAGGCCCGCCGACAATGGGGACAACAGGGCATCTGTCGCTTCTGCGGCTGGATGCTTGTAGCGGGTGACAAACCGTGGGAGTTGGTGATTTGTATTGGATGCGAACAGATCCAGTACGGGGATCCCGAACTGCTGGGTCATTAGATGGAAAACCGTCGGATTGAGCTGCCATTCCCCCTCGTCCAATTGTTGACGGCTGAGCCAATCGGCTTGCACGTTTAGAACTCCCCTTATATGTTCGGCTGTCAGGGACTGGAGATGATGTTCCACCCAATCGAGAATCCTCGAAGCCTGTTTGCGTAGGGTGGACGAACGTGACCCGCCCTGTTTGTTTAGATGGGCTTTTGTGGTCACATTGTCCATTCTTATTAGAAGGTGTTTGTTCTCTATCTGCGGGGCGAAATGTTGCAATGCCATCCAGACCGCTTTCATTTCGAGAACATTGATACTTTGACCCTTCTCCGATTGATTCCAGAGTCCCTGAGCCGGTTGGCTCTTGAAGGTGGCCCCCCATCCCGACAAACTGGCGTCGGTGAATAGCTGTTCGGGAAGGTCGTGGATGTATGGGAGACCCTTGCACAGGTTGTCTGTGATCGTCCACCATGACAGAGATAGACGTGTTGTCTTGGGAAGAATGAGGCTTCTGTCTCTTTTCCTCATAATGTCTTGTTGGAACTGCAAGAGGAACCACTGAAGCGGCCTGGTGTGGAGGCGTGCCCAGGGTACTGCAGGGATGCAGGAAATCATGTGCCCCTGCAACTTGGCCAGAGTCATCAGTTTGGAAGAGGATGACTTGATGACCCTCATGGTCAAGGCTGCTATCTTGAGCGCCTTGTCCAAGGGTAGAAAGAGAGCGTTCTGAGTGGTGTCTATCAACACCCCCAGGTGTAGCAGTGTCTGAGTAAGCTCCAGGTGACTCTTTTTCTGGTTGATCAGAAAGCCATGGTTTGTCAGAGTGTTCAGAACCAGGGCCGTATGTGCTTTGCTCAGTTCTTTTGATGGAGCACAAATAAGTATGCCGTCCAGGTACGGATGTACCTGGACTCCCTGGGCTCGCACTAGGGCTACCAAGGCCACCAGGACCTTGGTAAAGACCCTCGGGGCGGAGGAAAGCCTGAAGGGCAGGGCCCGAAATTGGTAATGAAGGTCCTGGAAGGAGAACCTCAAGAACTTGCGATGTGTGGGATGCACAAGGATGTGCAGATAGGCCTCTGTGAGATCTATCGAGGTAAGGTAAGCTTGGGGACGTAGAGCCTCTTTGATGGATTTTAGGGTCTCCATCCTGAACCGCCTCTTGATGACATATCTGTTGAGGAACTTGAGGTCCAGGATGGCCCTCCAGTCCCCATTCCTCTTGGGGACTGTGAAGAAGAGCGAGTAGATTCTGCAAGAGCGTTCTAATGGCTCTACGGTTTCTATGGCTCGAATGTTTAAGAGGTGATTTACCGCCTGCGCAGTGCGTAGGCGTTTTGTTTTGGACATGGGTCGATGGAAGGTTATCATGCGGTCTGGGGGATGGCGTGCAAACTCTATTTGATACCCCTGGAAGATGACTTGTGTCACCCAAGCGTCCGACTGGACGTCTGACCAAAGGGTAGCAAAATCTGTGAGACGTCCTCCCACTGGAAGAGAGTTGGTGTCACTGTTTGGTTCCCTGGCGGGAGTTAAAATTTTGTCTGTCAGAGTTGGGCTGTGAAGATCTGGGCTGCAAGAAAACGCCCCCCCCCTTCGAAAGGAAACCCCTGGGCTGCGACCACTGGCCCCTTCTCTGGTCATTGCGAAAACGCTGGAGCGTATGAGATGATCTAAATGACCCAGAGGAGCCCCTGTTATCCCTGCGGAAACTCTTGGGCAGGGCCTTCTTTTTATCCCTCGTTTCTATGAGGATGGAATCAAGCTGGTCACCAAATAGTTTGTCTCCCTGGTAGGGAAAGCCCATTAATTCTGCTTTGGAGTGGGTATCCGCCTGCCAAGGGCGGAGCCAGAGAGCTCTCCTAGCGGCAGCCTGTGTGGCTATAGCCCTAGCCGAAAATGACAGGGTGTCCAAGGTAGAGTCAGCAAGGAAGGTGACCGCCTTGAGGACACGGGACACCCCTTCCAGCGCCTTTCTGTTGTCCTCAGGAATCAGCTGGTTAAGTTTCCTTGTCCAGACTATGGCAGCTCTTGAGATAAGGGCAGAAGTAATTGATGCACTAACTGCCAGCGTAGAGGCCTCGTGGGCTCTTTTAATTGCCAGTTCCGCTTTTCTGTCTAGAGGATCTTTGATGGACCCCATGCTATCTCTGGCTACTACATCGTTGGAGTGAAGTGCCACAACAGAAGCCTCCACTAGGGGGATCTGGAGCATTTGTGCAGATGGTTTTGATAAAGTGTAAAAAAAATTTGAGACCGCAGCAACCTGCTTTGAGGCCAGGGGCTTATCCCACTCAGCTTTTATAAGCGTAGAGAAGTAATCTGGAACTGGTATAGTCTTAGAAGGAACATTGTGTCTGTGAAAAAACTCCTTCGCCCCTCTAAGTTTGTCTGGATCCTGAGGTTCTGAGACCTCAGCCAGATCAAGAGCTGCTAAGGATTTAGAGAGAAGAGAAGGAAATTCATCTTGGGGGAAAAGCCTAAGCTGTTTCTCTCCCAGGGGGGGAGTCTCTTCCCCTGAAGAAAACTCTCCCTCCTCAACTTCATCTTCAGAAGAATCTGGAGACATAGACACGTTAGTTTTGGGGGGCGGAGGAGCTTTTCTGGCCGCTTTGGTTGGACAGGGAGTCCCCTCCCCCCCTTTTGGAAGGTCAGGCTGGAAGTTGGCAGAGGCACCTTCCTCTCGAGTAAGCCCGTCCCCTTGTAGTGAAGGCGCTGGGGAGACTTGCAGAGCCTGCAGCCCTTCCACAAAAACGCTGCGTACCAACTGTACAAGCTCTGCTTTAAGAGCCAACAGCCCCCCTTCTCCCCCTCCTACCGCACGGTTTTGTACGTTACCAAGCGCCGTCGCCGCCGCCTCTCCGGCTGTCGATGCTTCTCCCGCGCGAACCGCTACACGCTGAGCCGGTGCTTGCTGCGCTGGGAGAGCGGCCGCCATGAGCTCACTCCCGTGGGCTGTAGTGGTAGCCGGCGGCACCCCGCGCCCGACGGACGCGTCGTGGGGCTGCTCTGCGCCTGCCGAAACCGCGGCGTCCTGGGCAGCCTCTGGGTGGAGTATGGGGGGGGGCAAATCGGCCGAAGCCGATGTAGTAGCCCGAGGCGCTGTAATAGTAAGGCTAGGAGCCGCGCCATCTTTCTTCCTGTGCGTCAGGCTAGCAGCCTCGCTCTGATTCCTCTTCTTTGTCCTCAGCGCTGAGGTAGAACCTGCGCCTGCGGTGCCCTTATGCTTGCGCTTCTTCGTCCCTGAGGGGGAATCTGAAGCGTAACTGCAGGACGGCTCGTCCAGACTGCCATGAGCTGCGGTAAGTAAGCCCGGCACTAGATCTTGGGACGAAATAAAGTCATCTCCTCGGGCCTCCGCCATTTTGATTTTTGGCAGGAAAATTTAAGGCGTAGCCGAAGCCTGCGGCAAATTCCGCACAAGGCAGAAAAATTAAGTGGGGACAATTAAGGACACCGACACACACAAAGACTAAACAAAAATCACACTAATCGAATCTGGTCTTTGGATCTAAATCTTATCTTTCAGACGAGCGACAAAGGAACTCTGCTCTCCCGTCAAAGGCAGGAAACAAAACTGGAGTAATAGGAGAGGGGAGGGGCCACTTCCTCCCGGGCAAAGGAAGGTCCGCAGTTTTGTTTCCGGCCTCCCAGATAAGCAAGCACAAGAACCCCAGCTGAAGATGGCCTTGTCTCTCAGAGCGAGAACTGGCTGAGATGAAGCGAAAAAACTGGCTGGATCAACCCATTAAGTGGACTGTTTCTTAATAAAACTCATGAAAACAACAATTGAAAGAGGAATGCTATGTAGACAGGGAAAAATGGCTGCGGAGTGGGGGGCGACCTGGAGTGGAGAAGCAGCAGGCAGGGAAAGGGGTAAGCACACAGCTGTCTCCGTTCTCAATCCTGCTGCCAGTGTATAGTTGAGGCTTTTGCAACCAAGCTCTTTGGGGAAGACTTCGACAAGCCATTGTCTCCCAGCCCAGCTTTCTTCATAGGGCTACTATAAAATTTGGTCATTGACTAACAAGAGATCAGAAGTAAAATTAAGAACAAGCATGACAAAAAAAATGTGGGACTCGCTGCTATGTCTGGGCCACAACATATGCTCCCTTGGTTTTTTTTTTCTCCCCCTCCCATGTAGAAAGAACATCTGCAGGCAGATCAGCTACAGACCTGTCATTTCTCTCATGGATGTGAGCTAACAGGGGGCGACTTTGGAAAAAACTTGGTTAAGGTCACGAACCAGGAAAAACTTTGGTCTGACTTAAAGCCAACACCGACGGGACAAAAAACACTGACCTGTGAAACTTCGCACTCAGCCCCGGCATTTCATTTAAACTGGGCTGCCACCTGCGCAAAGCGGCTACACATCCTTAGTTAGCGCACCACAGATTGGTACTGGTCTCTGCTAGCTGAACGCACCCAGCTGCTTTGCATGGATGGGCAGCCCAGTTTCAACAAGACACCATATGCATACTCCCACAGGTGAATTCCTTAGCCTGGTCTCTGTTGTGGAATAGGTGTGTGTGTGTGTGTGTGTGTGTGTGTGTGTGTGTGTAAAGTGCCGTCAAGTCGCAGCCGACTTATGGCAACCCCTTTTTTTTGGGGGGGGGTTCATGGCAAGAGACTAAGAGAGGTGGTTTGCCAGTGCCTTCCTCTGCATAGCAACCCTGGACTTCCTTGGTGGTCTCCCATCCAAATACTAACCAGGGCCGATCCTGCTTAGCTTCTGAGATCTGACGAGATCAGGCTAGCCTGGGCCATCCAGGTCAGGGCTGTGGAATAGCTACAATGATTTTTTTTCCCTTTCGGCATCTAGTTCTTTAATAAACCTGCAAACACACACACACAAGCTGACAATGGCTTTCTGTGATTTGGACTTTAGGTTGTTTGTTCCCTAAACAGAGATACGTGAGCACTATCAGAATAGTGCAGATGGGCTGTATTTCCATTCAGTTAATAACCCATATCGGACTTCCTTCCTGACTCAAGAATGGCAAGATTGAAAGGAGGATGAGATTTGGCATTAAGTTACAAGCTGAATGCACAACTAAATCATGCATTAGATTTCAGGATGGGGTGGGGGGAAATACCTTGACAGCATTCAGAATTTGCTTAAAAGAGATGTGCATACCATCTCTTCATTCATATGCTAGACTGAAAAGGATAAACACAGACCTCTCAGTTCCTTAAAAATATCAAGGAGGTCCTTTCTTGCCCTACTGGAACATCTGCAGCGTTTGTGATCACAGAAACTTTGCAGCCACTCGAGAGTTCATGATTTACTGAAGGTTACTGATGTCACTGGTAGCATCACTGCAGTATGAGTAACAGAATCATCAATAATCTCTGCTTGTTCTTCTAGAGAACTGAATGCCCGGCCTCAGGAAAGGGATTTATGAGGAGCACAGAATGTGACACCAACTCCCACATGCTCCGAGGTGCAAGGTTTCAGAACAGGTGATTTCCTATTTGTGCCAACTGCAGTCTAAGTTTCTGATTCAATAATTACTTGAAATATGCTGCAAGACAGCAAGTCAACCAGTGCTTTAGGTCTTTGCATCAACAAAGCTGATGAAGGACAAACGTTCTCTGTCCAACAGCTTCTGCTTGCTTCTAGCTTCTGCTTGCACAGTTTGGCAGGTTAGGACCTTTAAACCCAAAAACAGCCCGAGGCCCAGGATGCTTGAAAAACCATCTCCTCTGAAATGAACTTTCCCATTCACTTCTTCAGAGATCCTTCCTGGGTATTCCCATCAATGGAAACAAGGAGGGTGGTGACCAGGAATAGAGCCTTTTCCATGATGGCACCATATCTCTGGAACAGCCTTCCCTCAGAGGTCTGGTATATTCATTGGTTGCATTCTAGCACAAGGCAAAGACCTTTTCTGTTTCATTCTGCTGTTGAGATTTTCGGGTTTTGGTTCTTGTTTTTGATGGAAAAGTTGGATTTATGTACTGCATTTTTTTTTTACTCTGCTACTACTGGTTTTACCTGTTTTTGGTTTGGATATGAACCTCACTGAACAACTAAAACTGGAAAATGAAAATAAAAACCTTTAAGTAATAGAAAAAGAACAGGCAGCTATTGCTGCAGCTTGTTTTTCCATCTTTGTCCCATTTATCTGTGCCATGTTGACATCTATGACGCACCCCTCTTTTTACCCTCTTTAATATCCCACTCTCTCAGCCTGACTGAATATGCTGAGGGAAAGCGTTAGCCTGGGTGTATTGTGAGATTATTTTTCTTTTCCTCTAGTCCCACACCTGTATTTACCTCAGAGAGAAATTTGACACAAGAAGCTTCTTATCTTTAACAAACAGAACAGGGAAGTTTATTGAACAGAACTCACAAGATGGATTTTAAGGAAAAGGCAGAATTGGAGGGAAAACTCAAAATCACATATATGTACACAATATTCTTTCAGAGTTAGCTTAGTTCAGATGTTACTCAGATGGTCTTTAGCTTAGATGTTTCTCAAGTTAAGTTCCTTCAGTTCTTAGTTTTCAAGCTTAGTTCTGTCCCTCAGAACTCTCAGTTTCACAGACTCTGTTCCCAGCCTAGCTAACAGGAGTGAAGGGTCTTTGAAACCCCTTTCTCCACAAAGAACTCCCAGAAGTATGGGGAAATATCCAAAATCCCTCTTCCAGTTCTCACTGATTACCCCACCACCAGTGGCAGTAATCCTCCACACCACCCGGCAACCGGAATAGCTCTGCCCCAGAGACTAATTCCCCTTTGTGACCTGAGAATGGGCCCTATTTCACCCGATTCTCACTCCTGTCACTTCAACAGGTTGTGTGATCTACTATCTTAGGCTTTACAGAACCCCTTAGGTTCACAGAGTACAGTCACGCTTCTTCTCAGTCTCACTACCAAGCTCAGAATCTATCTCAGCCTCCTCTCAGGCTGGCTACCAAGCTTCAAATCCATTTCTCTCCCTCAGAGTTCAGAGTGTCAGCTCTTTGGCTCTGCCCACTCTTGGTTTCTGTGAGTTTGCTGCAGATGAACCCCTTGTCCGTCACAACATCCAAAGCCCACTGAACCCTATGGGCTTTTTGCTCCCTCCATACAATCCCTACAAACATGCTATAAGGATGCTTGGCATTTTATTTTATGCCCCACGTGATTTAAAATCTACATGAAACCACCAGGTGAGATAGTCCAGGGGTTTGGAGTGTGGTGCCGCCAATCCGTAGAGACCAGCATGCTCTTTATCTCCTTTTCATCTACAACAGGTGAGCAGTAGTTCTAAGCTGGCATCTGGACTGTATAATGGGCTAGGTGGGGGCAAATTAAAAAACTGAATCCAGGTAAGGAAGAAATGCTATTAGCTGAGAAGACTGCCAGGCAGGACTGAGGAATCAGCCTGTTCTAGATGTGGCTGCCCACACACAGCAGCAGGTTTGTAGCCTGTTCCTCTCTGAGGATTTTCATATTTTAAATATTTTCCATTGGGAAATGTCATTTATTTGCATCATAAACAAGTTTCTGGCTTGCAGGGTACAAAGTTCTCAAATGAGTCATTTCAAAACCATCATTTTGATTTCTTTTGTATCCTGAGCTTGAAACATCATACCATAAGAACATAATAAAAGCCCTGCTGGATCAGACCAAGGCCCATCAAGTCCAGCAGTCTGATCACACAGTGGCCAACCAGGTGCCTCTAGGAAGCCCACAAACAAAACGACTGCAGCAGCACTGTTCTGCCTGTGTTCCAAAGCACCTAATATTATAGGCATGCTCCTCTGATATTGGAGAGTATAGGTATGCATAATGACTAGTATTCATTTTGACTAGCAGCCATGAATAGCCCTCTCCTCCATGAACATGTCCACTCCAAGTTGGCAGCCATCCCCATATCCTGGCACAGGGAGTTCCACAAATTTAACTATGCGTTGTGTGAAGAAATACTTCCTTTTATCTATTTTGAATCTCTCACCCTCCAGCTTCAGCAGATGACCCTGAGTTCTGGTACCTTTTAACAACTCCTCCAAGTTCCTTCCCATTCAAATCTAGCCTTTGAAACAACTATGGGAACAATTTTGCGTGACGTGCCCCCACCCCATCTGATCACATGCTTCAGTATGGGAAATATTTTGTACTTAGATAGGGTAACATATGGAGTAAGAGAAGAAGGCACAAAGGATCTGAGGAAAAGATGCTGGAAAACACCTTTCTCTGACTGAGACCTTAGAGAATTGCTGCCAGTTAAAGTAATAGCCCAGTGGTCCAGCTCAAAGTAAGGATGATGCATATGTTCATGGGTCTAATTCTATCTTCCACGTCAGTTAGATGCATAAGTGTTATTTTACAGAGTTTAAAAAGCGATGCTGTTCCCTGCTGTCATGGAATAAACCACAAAAAATGAGTACCGCAACTGAGAAGGCAGGGCACCCAGAATCCTTACACGCACCACTGTCCAATGAACCTGAAGAGAGACCATTCTGAGGACGAGGCAAAACAGCGCGCCTCAAGGAGAACCGGTTTCTGATTCTGTGGTGCTTCTCATTCCCGTTTTCATCACAGTCACAAAGAAAAAGAGCTGCAGTTACCACAACATAACACCTAAGAAGAGTCGGCACAGTACGAAAACTGGTGCAGAAAAATCTGAATCTCATAGAAACCTTCAGGCTGCTTATAAGCTCTTATTGGGTAAGCCATATGCAAAAGAACTATATTTGTTTTCTAATTTTCAAATCAATGCATGGGGAAAATCAGATTGTTTACACAGAGCCAGAGAGACATCTAGTGGCCATCAGGAAGCCAGGAGATTTTTCTAAATCGAACCCAGAAAAAACAAGTTTGCTTAGAGTCCTTCTCTCCGGGTTTTTACAAAAACTTTGGATATAAAATGCCTTCTCCTTTGTGAAGTAATGATTACAGATTATAAATCTTCTTACTAGGAATTTTCCCCTCCATATTTTCTTGCAAGATCCTCTCTATGAAATGAGGTCTGAGATAGGTAAGTAACCCTCTATTCAGTTACAAAAATTGAATATTACTACAAAAGCTAAAGACTTTCAGGTATGCTTTGCTGACAGAAAAAATGTGCAAAGCACCAGAGGTTAACTTCTGGTGCTTTGCACATTTTTTCCTGTCTTTTATCAGAGGTTTCTCTCCTTCCTTTTTTCTATGCTTTGTTGACAGACTACATTCTGGGGCCGGAACAAGTTTGTTGTTACAAGCTTTGGATGCCCCAGACTTGTGCACCTTCTGCACTGATGTTTTAAAAGGACTTCCTATTCTGTTGTAAACATTTTTTAAAAATCTAAATGCCCAAAGATTTTCTTCCTATTTTATGTTTTGTAAAATGTTCTGAGAATAAAATCACTCTACGTATCAGCTGATTTGGAAAGACAGGTATCAATACCAACTTTGTTCATTTCATTTTACTGCGTAAACAAGCAACAATATCTGATGGCCAAATTCAGTGAGAGTACTGACTCTCTTGATGATTCTTAAATGGGTTTGGGGTGACATCTGGACCTTGCTGGACTCTGTTTTTTCCAAATGAGACACCCTCTATTGCTTGTTTCTTTTTTCTTCTCAGAATGCAAGTAATCTATCACCTACAGCTTTCTGTCAGCCTGCCAGTACCCAACATCATAGGCTATCATGGCAGGGTCTTAAGATCTGGACCTGGGAGATTTTAATTTTTTCCTCCTTCATTTTTAAATTTTGTACCATCTGCCTGATGAAGGGTTCTATAGAACTCAAATGTTTGCACAATGTTTTGTGTCATTTTGAGTTGGCCTGAAGAAAAGGTATTACATGATTTTCTTTTTCTGGAGTTTGCATGAAACAATACGGCTGTTTGGAACTTTTAGAGTCAGACTTGACTTCTTTAGCTTCATTGCCAATGAGGCCCAGGAACTCCCGGATGACAGCAACTTCTTTAGCTGAGGCAGCACTAAAACAAGAAGTCCTCCCTAGCATGTGGGCTTGCTGCTAGATATGGAGCCTGGCGGCTCAAGAACCTGTACTGAGCCTCCTAGTAGTGGAACTGGGGAGTAAAGATGCCAGACACGTGCAAACTCCTCCCATCAAGAAGTGTTCTTAGGCTACAGAAATGCCATTAGCATGCTCACTCTCACAACTATTTCTTCTACACATTTTAATGTTGTGAAAGAGTGACATTACACAAATCTGTTTTATTTGTTTTAATACTATTAACAATGCCTTTTGAGGGGAAAATACACAAGGAAAAACATATGCCTGATTTATAACACATTAAAACTATAATACAGATATAAATCAGTACAAAAAGTATAACCTAACAGAAAATAAGACCTAAACCTTGAAAAAATAAGCACACAAAACCTAACCCTGCTTAAACAGGAACCATTACCTACCATTGCTGTTCTCGATTTGATAAACCAGTCAAATCTGAATTGAGGGGCGTTGCGCACACACTGCCTTAGTTCTTCATACACATTCTCTTTATCAAAGCCCATTTTATGTAACATGCATATCAGGAATCTGTCTTCTTCTTCTGTGTAGTTTTTGCCTTTGTTTGTTCCATACTGAATACGCAACTGATGGAAAGGGGCTTTATATCTTGCAATCTGAAATTAAATAATAACAATAATAATTAATTAGATTATAAGAAGAGTTGATTTTTATACCCCAATTTTCTCTACCTTTAAGGAGTCTCAAACTGGCTTACAATTGCCTTCTTTTCCTCTCCCTACTACAGACACCTTGTGAGACAGGTGGGGCTGAGAGAGTTCTGAGAGAACTGCGACTAGCCCAAGGTCACCCAGCAGGCTTCATGTGGAGGAGTGGGAAAACCAACTTGGTTCACCAGATTAGAGTCCACCACTCATGGGGAGGAGTAGGGAATCAAGCCCGGTTCTCCAGATTAGACTCTGCCATTTTTAACCACTACACCATACTGGCTCTAGAAATGTATGGTGCATGTGATTCACCAACCATAAGATTACATTAACCTGAGCAGATGCTAAATCATCTCCTGAACAAGCCATTATTTAAGTCAATATTCAGATCTTTCGATTGGTGTAACAGTAACAATGGGTTGGATCCAATGACACCCTTCTGCAAAGTGAGGCATCGTCCTGTAACAGCTGGAGTCAGAGAAAGACTCCTTGGGTTGGATCCAACCAGGGTTTTAACAGTCTTGCCCAATTACCCCTCCTTACTCCCTCCCCTGTCCAGCATGTCTTGTCCACGCCAGTCCCATGATCCCCAGCAAAACCTTTTTTGGTACTCAAAGGGGAACCCTCTTCCCCTTTTCACCCGCTGAAAAGCTGGCTGGATCCAACCCTGCAGTGTCTGCACTGGACATTTCAATCCATTTGTCTTTATGACGCTAAACCATTTGTCATGAAAAGGAATACTTTGCCCACCACTGAATTAGCATGAGCTTTGTAGTACAAAATTAGAATATGGACCAAGAGTGTTTTATCAGTGCAGAACATGTTAGGGACAAAATTAATCAGAAGAAATACTAATTTGTGGAAGAATTACTTTGACATCCAGAGCTTTCTTGATGCTAATCCTTCTCTGTATTCTGGCTTCCCCTCGTTCAATCTGCGCCATGATCCTCTCAATGTCCTGAAGTTCATTACAACGTTCCCAAAAAACAGCTGAAAATGTCCAGCATAAAAATAAAATGTTTAATGTTAGTAATTTTTGAAAAAGACTAACTACCACAAATATATAATCTAAAAGGTTTACTTTTTGTCAAGTTGTGTGTGTGTAAAGTGCCATCAAGTCACTGCCGACTTATGGCGCTTTACTTTTTGTCAAGTTACTTGATCACAATATACATGTTATATACTATCTTCACACTTACAGGAAATTAAATCATCTCTTAAAATGTACTGAGGTCATTTTTGGTAGCAAGTTCCTACAAATCTCCGAAACCCCTTAAGGAACTTGAAACAGAAAACAAAATACATCACTGATGCACTTTTATGGAAATATATGAAATAACCTGAATTTTCTGCAGGGGGAGGATTCTGGATATTTTCCTCTGAATGCTCCAGCTTAAAATAGCCAGTTGCTCAAACTTAGGACCAAACTTCATGGGATATGAAATAGCAGGAAGGTGCTTAACTCTTTCCCTGCAAAATGTTTTCTGATAAAAATCACAACATGCACAGATCTGTTTTTTCCACACATGAATGAAATGGGTACACAAACGTATCCCATTATGAGAACTGTAGACAAGGCAGTCAATGTAGGGCATTAAACACCGGAGAGAAAGAGTAAAGCAGCCCTTTACCTCTGGCTTCACTCTTCCCACTCTCCATTGCAGACAACCTCATGTAACTGCTTTTCATTAAAAAATGTTTTAAACCCAAACCACTGAGTGATTATTACATCTCTCTCCCATGTAAGGTCTAATTTCTTCACATACATACATGCATGCTAAGCCCAGTCAGAGCACAGCTGCACTGGTTTGCCTCTTCCTTCACTTCTTGTCAATGCTCCAGTAATGAGAAAGTAGAAAGCACAGAAAGTACAGCAGCACTATATACAGAGAGGGGTAGATCTGTGGGCCAGGCTGGAGCCCCCTCCAATAAATGGCGGATACTCAGGGTCCTGCAAATTAACATAAGAGCCCTACTGGATTAGCCAGACGGTCCATCTCGCCCAGCATCCTGTTTCACATGAGTGGTCCAACCCACTGTCCAAGGGAAGCCCACAAGCAGGGAAGGAAAGTAACGGCTTTTCCCCACTGCTGCCTCCCAGCAACTGGCATTCAGTGGCACACTATTCACTGTGTGTTCTCTTTGCCGGAAGTGGCCCCACCCTGACATATGGGCCATTCCCTTCCCGCACATGGCATACGCTTGCTGGAATCTGTCCGTGCGGCATGGGCAGGACTGCAAAAAGAGAACTGTGCTTGTTGGCATCAGAAATGCATCTGGGGTTCTATTTAAGAAATCATTCCCCACCAGGCAACAAAATCAGTACCAGCTCCAAAGCACTGTCAGGCGAAGGGAAGAATAAAAGCCAGCCTTGCCCTCCGTGGTGTCAAATGAAGCATGTCACGATCTGAAAATCAGTTAGTGCAGAATGGTAATAGCTAAAGGGTTACAGAGTAGCTTTCTCAGCATAATCCCTCCGCAGCCCTTAAACCTCTCCATGCAGGACATTATGGCCTTCCTACACTGCAAATACTTCAAAATTCCCTTCTTTTACACGGTATGGAGATAACTTAACCAAAAGCTGTCTTACTGGAGCCGTTCTGATTCGTTCAAGCTACGTCAGACAGACCTGAATACTCAATGACTTCCTCGGGTGACTTTCCTTCCACCTCACGGGCAATGTTATCGATGTCATCACGTCCATACTTTTCATTAGCTTTAATAAACTGGTTGAAGTCTCTTTTGTTCCAGTTTGTAAAGCCCTGTAAAAGTGAGAGGCTGCCATTAGGTGCAGAAGGAAACGTTCTGCTGGATCTTGCATCCTAGAAGGATACTGTTGGCTTTGCTCATTAATGCTTCGGTACAGTGTCACGTAATAATTACAGGGGTTAATGATCTGGCAGGATTTCCATAAACATCTATTATCCAGGGTTTATTACCCGGTCATAAAAACTCAAGTGAGTTATTTTTGCGGACAGCTCCTCGTGCATCAGAGAGAGGTACTTTTTATTCGAGCTTGTAAACGGTGTTTCTCCGAACAATCAAAAGTTCAAACCAGATCTTAATGGACTTTCACTTATACCACACTTGAACAAACACAAGCAAGAAATAAAGCGGCAAGAGTTTGAGGGCTCTTGTCCAGATGGCCCTGGCAGTCTCCTGAGCATTCTGGAACAAAATGCAATAACATTCCAGTCTGAATACTTACAAAGCAAATGGTGAATGAAATGAACACCTGGTCAGGAAGAAGACTGAGCCAAACACCTTTCCTCCTATTGATTCTGATGCAGAAAACTTCCAAAGGCTGGTACAAAAATTGCAAACTAAAACATGCAATGTATATGAAAGATTTTTATTTTATTTTTTGCTGTCAAGTCACAGCTGACTTATGGTGACTCTGTAGAGTTTTCAAGGCAAGAGATGAACAGAGGTGGTTTCCCATTGCCTGCCTCTGGGTAGCAACCCTGGACTTCCTTGGTGGTCTCCCATCCAAATACTAACCAGGACTGACTCTGCTTATCTTCAAAGATCTGATGAGAACAAGCTGACCTGGGCTATCCAAATCAGGACAATAAAATATGGATCCCCAAAAATTCTTTGCAGCACATATTAAATAATGTTGCTATTTTTCACTGTTTGAAAGTAGAAAAATGCCAATTTTAGTAACTGCAGCTCTTTTCAGGGCTGGCTCCACTTTTAGGTAGCACCTTGACCTAGAAGGACCCATCAGGACAGCAGGTTCATGAATTAAAGAATGCTCCACATCCCCTGTGCCAGCCGAAGTAGTCTGGGTAGAACTCTTACTTCACACAGGAAGCGGCAAAGACAGAGAAAACATTTGTCCTCTGTGACCTGACAGGGCTTCATGTCAAATGAGAACCATTGGCAGCCCTGGTTCATGATAGATGGGCTCATATGAACACATGTAAGGATGATGCCAGTCCACTAATCTGATAGGGGCAACAGATCAATCCCCCCACTGTGTGAAGTCCAAAAGTGGGGGAGGCACTGACATGGGCACTGGAATCCTGCAGGAAGGACTGGTCCTGTAAGGACTTATCTGACTCTCATCCTGATGTCAAAAAGGGGAATCAGGCAGGGGCGGCAGTACGGACCCGACCTGCCAGGTTCCAGCTTGTAGCCAGGCCAGAGCAGCTGTTTAAAACCTCACCTGAGGCCCAAGAGGGTGGGCGTACCAAGAAAGGGCAAAGGGGGGCAATGTTGAGTTGAGAGGGTTTTCCAGGGGTTATACAATACAATCATATCACAGCTGTTGGACAAAAGCTCCATCTGCTCAGGAAATCTCTCTGTTTAGGTACCCTGCATTCCCAATTGGAGAGGGAGAGGCCCCACAGTTTAAAAACCAAAGTAATTACATTATTTTAGAGAGAACACAACTTCATTTTTTTGTCTTGGTCACATGCAGAAAATTTTGAAACAGATGTTTAGTTCTGTGTTTATATCAGTTTGCAAAAGCGCCTCATGAGAAACTGAAGAAAGATGTACAGTTCCCACACGTCAAACAATCGCAAATGGTACATCTTTTACGCCATATGATATTTAGCTAGATAATCAATGCTTGTCTTAATAGACATTTGTGTAAAGAACCAACTACTGCAGTTTTTCTGATATGATGTAGCCAGCAAATAGTGCTGCACAATTTGATGATAATTTAATGATAAGGAATATCTCATTAACCTCTAAGCATGGCACCAATAGGAGTTGAAAGACTCCTGTTCTGTATTTGGTCTTCCCTGTTTAGTTCAAGACTGTAAAATGCAGTCTTGTGTTTCAAATTTCAATAGGAGCCTCAGACTCCTCCATTTCTATTTATTTCACAAGAATATATTAATCTTCTCACTGTTGTCAAACATGAGTGACAAAACCATTTTCAATCAACTAAGGAGTAGGGACTTCCTGCTGGGGCAGCTGGGCTGAGCGCCATGTTTCCTGGACTCTCCAGGAAAAATCCAAGAAATGTTCAATTTGGGGTGCTAAACAGCACCTCAACCCGGTCCTAAACAGTGGACTTGGGAAGCAGGAATTCCCTGCAGCCACTTATGCGGTTTGACCTCCAGAACTCTCCGAGGGAGGCTTTTAAGCCCCTCGGAAGTTTTGATGCCGGTCCCAAGGGCAAGAGGGAAAGTCATCGCCGGAACATTTCATGGGTAATCAAGGTTCAGTCCTCCCCCTTCAATCACCATCTAAGAAAATTATCATCACCGTAACCTTATCATCCAACATCTGAGTAAGTTGCAAGAATTCTTTTGTCTTTACCTTGAAATTGAAGCTCTGGAAGATCGTAATAATCATCAATGCAATCTGCATCTCTCTGTCCAGAATATAAGTGACTTTGTTTGTTTAAAAAGAGTATAGTTGAATGGCAGGAGCCTTATCTACTCGATCTCCACTTTGGCATAACAAACGGGACGGTTGACAGACACTCTAGCTACCAATTAGAAGCCGAGGTGTTAAAAGGGGTGGGAGCGAATGGGCTAAATTCCTCTGGAGATGACGTCTTTCCGATTCATCATAGAAAACCATCGAGATTGAAAGGGAAAGATCATACAGGAAATCAAATCGCAGGGCTTGAAGTGTGTCTTTATTGTGTAACAGGCAACATATTCCTACTAATGGAAAACAAGACAGCCGAAGGTCCGCAATTTAAATAATGCCCAGCCCACCCCTTTCTTTTACAATCGAGCAGAGTGTCAATAAAACTTGATGGCCCTTTACAACAACACTAATTGTTTTACAGCGGAGAGAAGAATTTGCAGCCATTTAATCCCAGGACCTGTATAATTGATGAATAGAACCACTACAAGGTTTTGGACCCTGCCAACATATTTAAAACAGCATTTCTTGGTATTGGTGAATTGTCAGAACTATTTTCAGAAATAAACATGGGAAAGGCCGACAAGAAAATACAGGAAATATTAACAAAACACATGGATGCCTTTACTAAACAATATGAGCAACAATCTCAACGTCTGGCTCAGTTAACCAACATATTGACTAGTCTAACTCAAACTACCAACCAGACTAGTCAGAAATTGGACATTTTGGCAAGTGAAATTACAAATATGAAATGTCAAATATCTACAATGAAAACATGGGAAAAATGGATACTTCAATTAAAAAGGCAATTGAAGAACAGAAAGATACTAAAAATAAACAGATACTTCAAGGTAATCAAATTCAAGCTATACATTTCCAACAAGAAAATGTTATGGACCTACTGGCTATTATGCAGTTAAAATTAAGACAATCGAATGTTCGTCTTCGCAATTTTCCAGAAGCAATGGGATGTACCAGAATAACTATCATAAAATCATTGGCTGACCTGATTCATATAAGTGAACAAGATCTGGATTATGCAATAAACAAAGTATATAGGATTCCTTTACCCATCAGTTTGGAGAAGACAAAGACAAGAGATATTATGATTTCCTTTTATGATATAAGGATGAAAGATTATATTATGCAAACCCTCTATGATAATCCTTTGTCAGTGAATGGAAATCCTCTTATCATCCTTAAGGATATCCCACGACATTTGATGATGAAGAGAAATATGTACAAAGAATTTACTGGGACACTGAAGAAGAATGGAATAAGATTCTCCTGGATCTTCCCACAGGGACTCACTTTTACCTACAAAGAGGTCAGATTTACTATCTCTTCACAGGAGGTAAAAAACTTTTTGAAGAATTATGAAAAAGATCTAGCTGGCCTTAACCAGGAGTCACAACATCAACAAGAAGAGGAGAAAAAGGAGTTGGCCTCGACATCTGGACAAAAAAGACAGGACATCAAAAATAACAGAAGTGTTGGAAAAACAAAAATTCACAGCGAGAACAAAACTAAAAGGAAACATGCAGTTTATGGGGGATAGAGAGAAACAGAGGGCTAAACAGGGATTTAAATGATGATTAGGGAATTTTGTATTTACTGATCTAATCCTTTTATCTTAAGAACGGTTTTGAAATAAAATCTGTTACTATATATGAAATCAATTATAAACACGTACTAATTGTAAATGAATTGAATAATTTAGAATTAACTTAGTAATCAAGTTTGATGTATCTTTCTGGATTAGAACTTCTTTGCAAAAGAATAGATAAATTTATAGCAAGATGGAGGAAGGTGAGGGGGAAGTCTCTTATTTGAATATCTTTTCATTAATAGATGAATACGCTTTTCGATGACGCTGTTAAAGTTTTTTATTGTATGATTTATGAAATGAATGTGTTGTTGAAAAGTATCAGACAGTAAAATATTTTAAAAATAATAAAAAATTTATGAAAAAAAAATCAACTAAGGAGTAGGAAGATTAAAGGCATCTTGGGCTGACATTCATGTGTGTGCGTGTGTGTGTATGTGTTAAGTGCCATCAAGTCGCTTCCAACTCATAGCGACCCCATGAATCAATGTCCTCCAAAACATCCTATCATTAACAGCCTGGCTCATGGTCACCTCTATAAAGCAGTCTGGGTAGGAAAAAAAATTATTTCCAAACATTTTGGTATACTGGTTGTTCAATATTAACAGTGGTATTAAAGATTTCCAACCTATTTGCAGAGAGGCTAAGAATTATGTCTGATATTGCAATTTCAAGTGAAGATTCACTTCAATCAACACAGGCAATTTAGTTTCAAAGGACAATTACTAACACAGCCAATTTTATAGACCACTCAAGAATGTACATGCTTACTTCATATTATATATTTCAGAGAATGTACGAAAAAAGCCATCTATGCTTCCCGCCTTACAGTATTCTACAGGAACCATGAGTTACAAACATTCTTTAACACGTCCCATTCAGCTGATTTTATATTATATTGATTTCATCATGACAAATCCCTAGATTCAAAAAGTATGTTGTTAAATATTTTGCCAGACAACATGCCAAAAATATATAATGAATTACTTAAATATATGGTGACAGCAGCAAAACTGGAGTATGCAAGAAAGTGGAAAGCAGAAAACCACCCAGATGTAACTGAATGGACAAATAAAGTAACAGAATATGCAACTATGGCTAAGTTAACATCTTTAGTGATGATTTTTATGAAAAATGGAAAGTATTTCTTGAGTATATAGTTGTTAACTGATAAAATAATAGAATGTCAAAATTTAAGTAAGAAATATGTCACTGAACATGCAATTATAACATTCAGAGAAGGTACAACAGAATAGAAGTTATAGAGTAAGTTCCATTATAATGTAATAATTTAATGTGTATGTTTATATGTCTGTATGTTTTGCAATATCTGTTTTGAAAATAAAAAAACATCTAAAAAAAAACCCAAATGCATACCACAAATCTGAAGTTTACCATGCAATAAAACTATAGCTTTGAAATGAGATAACCTCCTCTTTTATTCAGTCAAAGCGGATAGCAGTGGACGGTTAAAAGCCGTGCGTTCTGAGAGAAGCCAAGTCACCTTCGTTATAAGGGAACTCTCCACGGACTTGAGATTCAACTTGAATCTTGCCAGTTTTAACTTCTCTCCACAAGTGCCCTTACTTTAACTTGAAGACAAGCCTCAGGAGGTAAGGCAGCTCAATAGCTACTGTTCTGAATGGGAAAAGCCACAGGCAATTTTCCCAGCTTCTGCTGAAACAGTTCACAACAGGGGACCTATAAACTGGGGACCTCTAAATCACTGCGATAAAGGGAGGATTTATGTGATCAGACAATGGTGTGTGCAGTTTTCCACAGGTACCAGATCACCTGATCTCTTGACCATCTGGGCTCATTATCAGTTTATCACCATATTACACCTCATTGCACAGCAAGCAGACCTGCTTACAATTATTTCTCCTTTTGCAAAATGTGGAAGTTTAAAGCATTTAACCTGTGTGAGAAGTTTTTCTTTCTCTTCAGCCTCTTCCGAAGAGAGAGGAGCAGACTCATCAATCTTCCGTTGTTCCTCTTTCTGCACCTGGGCTGCATTGGGGAGGTCAGGATTCCTGGGGACCTAAAAATCAGAAACAGAATGAATGAATAATAAAAGTGTGATGCTGTTAAGGGTTCAGTATACACTCCAATCCATCTCCCTTTACAGCTTCTTCCAGAAACACCAGTCAGGCAGGACTGATACATTTCACATCTACTGAGTATTTGTTAGAGAAGGAGACATTTCCCTGGTACTGGGATGGTAGTAGAGAAACGTTGCTTTTAGTGGCGTTTACAATCCTCTGAAAGTTCTTCAGGCAAGGTGAGCACAGCACATCATAACTCATCCATCTAGATTTGTTCTTCCATGGCTTACAGGCTCTTGTTCCAGTGAAATATAACAGTAACTGAGGCCAGTAAGCAACTGATATACCCCAAGAGGTTTTCTTTAAGCTGGAAAAGCACTCCAGGACACCAAGAAAAAGAGAGAGCCAGAGAGGTCTATATATACTCCAATGATTACACCGTGAAACAGACGTTAACTTTTATTGTCATTTTTATCCAGAATGGAAAGAGCCTTGGTTCACTTACCGTGAAGGCTTCTTCTGCTCGTAGGTAAGAAGGGCGTCTTCATTCTGGGTTATTTTCCTTTATTTGCTAGGGAAGGCAGGATTCAACAAAAATGTAGGCCTTCCGGTTCCCCGGGGGAAATGACCCCCTCCCATCGGAATGCCTCAGTAGTTGAAAAGCTTAAACATTATACATTGGAAAAACTAGTACAATTCAATAGTGGAAAAAACGTCTTTTCCCCATCGATAAATTAGGTAACAAGGGAGATAACGATAGGTGACGACAGAACACCTTAAGGTTAACATGAACGACTTCACTCAAGACACCCTCCCAAAATTTCTCTTTTTTTTTTTTTTTTTTTTTTTGATGTGCTTCTGGCAGGAATTAGGGAGGGGAAGACGCCCTTCTTACCTACGAGCAGAAGAAGCCTTCACGGTAAGTGAACCAAGGCTCTTTCTCGCTCTAGGTAAGAAGGGCGTCTTCATTCTGGGACCTACCAGAGCTGTAACAGAATTAGGGTGGGAAGTTAGACCTCCTGTACTGCCTGAAGCACTCCCAGGCCAAATGCGGAGGAATCTCTAGAGAAGGTGTCTACCTTGTAGTGTCTAGAAAAGGTGGACAAGGAAGACCAAGTAGCGGCATTGCATATTTGTTCCAGCGACACCCTATGCCTAAAGGCCGTGGTGGTGGCTGCACTCCTCACAGAGTGTGCCGTAATGGTGGATGGAGTTAGCATGCCAGAGTTTTTATAGGCTTGGAAAATGCAGGCCTTTATGGTACTGCTAATTGCTGCCCGGGACATAGCCCCGCCTTTATTAGGCGCTGTCAAGGAAATAAAGAGGCGCTCTGATTTTCTAATCTGTTGAGTTCTTCTTATGTAGATACGTAAGGCTCTTTTAACATCCAAAGAGTGCCACTCTTTTTCCCTTTGGTTGGAAGGGTTTGGGAAAAAGGTGGGGAGAACTACCTCCTGCTCGAGATGAAAACGTGTGTGAACCTTTGGTATAAAGGAGGGATCTGTCCGAAGAACCACCCTGTTCTTATGGAACACACACAACTCTGGCCTTACAGAGAGAGCCCCGAGCTCTGATACCCTTCTCGCCGATGTGACGGCGGTAAGGAAAAGAGTCTTCATGCGGACCCACTTGAGGTCGACAACTCTGAGAGGCTCAAAAGGTGACTTAGTCAGGGCTTGTAATACTGTGCGCAAACTCCAGGAGGGGAACCTGTGAACCACCGCCGGAGAAGACAGTTTAACTCCTCTAAGAAAGGCACAGATATGAGGGTGTTTTGACAAAGGATAACCGGCCACTCGAGGGACTAGGGTGGCTATTGCGGCCAGCTGGCGTCTCATGGTGGAAACTTTAAGGCCAAGCTTTCTTCCGTCTTGAAGAAAAGCCAAAATGTCTGCCGCCCTTGGTTTCAGGGGATCTTTGGTATTACGGTGGCACCACGTAGCGAAAACCTTCCAGGTAGCCCCGTATATTCGTTGAGTGGCTGGTTTCCTAGAAGCCAAGATGGTATCTACAATGCCTGAATTGTAGCCTTGACCTAAAAGTTCTCTCCTCTCAAGTGCCATACGGTTAGTCGATACCACCCGGGGTCCGGGTGGCAAATCGGTCCTTGGGTTAAGAGATCTTGTCTGAATGGGAGTCGCCAAGGTGGTTGGACGGACATCTGTTGTAACGCCGGATACCAAGGCCGTCTTGGCCAGTCCGGAACTACTAGTAGTACCGTGGCTTGAAGAGTCCGAATGCGTCTGATCACCCTGGGAATGAGAGGCAGAGGTGGAAACGCATACAGCAGTCCTGTCGGCCACGGGGACAGGAGTGCATCTGTTTTCTCCGCTCCGACCTGGTGATACCTGGAGTAAAACCTCTTGAGTTGGGAGTTGGCTGGGGTTGCAAACAAATCCACCTGTGGGATCCTGAATCTGATGGTGATCTGATGGAAGATTTCTGAGTGCAGGGACCATTCGGCCTCGTCGAGGTGTTGCCTGCTGAGCCAGTCGGCTTGAACGTTCTGGACTCCCTGTATGTGCTCGGCAGATATCGAAGCCAAGTGGGACTCCGCCCACTCTAAGATCTTGGAGGCCTGCTTGTGTAGGGATGATGACTTGGAGCCCCCCTGCTTGTTTATATGGGCCTTCGCGGCTATGTTGTCCGTCCTGATGAGAAGGTGTGTTCCCACTAGTTGAGGACCAAAGTGTAAGATGGCTTTCCAAATTGCTGTGATCTCTAGAAAGTTGATGCTTTTCTTGAGATGACTGGGTTCCCAGAGACCTTGAGCTGGCTGACCGTGTAGAGTCGCTCCCCATCCCGCCAGACTGGCATCCGTGAACAGCTGGACGGGAGCTTCGTGAATGTATTGCAGTCCCCGAGATAGATTGTCGGGAACCGTCCACCAGGACAGGCTCTCTCTGACCGAGTCCGAGAGGCTGAGGAGCTTGTGTCTTTTCCTGGCAATGTCCTTCTGGAAAGGGCGGAGGAACCATTGTAACGGTCTCGCCCGAAATCGAGCCCATGGTACCGAAGGGATGCATGAGATCATGTGCCCTTGAAGCTTGGCCATTGCCATAAGCCGAAATGTTGGGGCAGATTTTGCTTGTTTTGCCAGTGAAGAGATGGATTCCACCTTCTCTGTAGTGAGGATGAAGGAGTTGGACGTGGTGTCGATGACTACACCTAGATGAGTCAGCCTCTGTGACGGTATCAGTTGACTTTTGCTCCAATTGATCAGGAATCCGTGTTTCTGCAAAATCTTGATCACGATGTTGGTGTGAGTCCGACTCAGCTCCTGCGTAGGAGAACAGATGAGGATGTCGTCCAGATACGGATGTACCTGGACTCCCAGTTTGCGGGCCTCCACCATGAGGGTCACTAGGATCTTTGTGAACACCCTCGGGGCAGATGTTAAGCCGAATGGTAGGGCCCGAAACTGGTAGTGGTCGTCCTGGCAGGAGAAGCATAGAAACTTCCTGTGTTCCCGGTGAATGGGGACATGGAGATATGCCTCGGTGAGGTCCACCGAGGTCAGGAAGGCTCGGGGAGTCAGCGACTCTGAGATGGACTTTAGGGTCTCCATCCTGAACCTTTTGTAGATGACGAACTTGTTCACCCACTTCAGGTTCAGGATGGCTCTCCAGTCCCCGTTTTTCTTTGGCACCGTGAAAAACACGGAATACACTCCCGAGTAGCGCTGTGAGTACTCGACGGGCTCTATTGCCTGAATGTCTAAGAGGTGGCGAATAGCTTCTTGTGTTCGAAGAAGTTTGTCTTGGCCTAGTGGTTTTGTCTTGGATATGAATCTTGGAGGTGGGGTCGTGCGGAACTCTATCAGGTATCCCTGAGATATGATGGAGGATACCCAGTGATCCGTCTGGGATGACTGCCAGGCCGCCATAAAGCGGGTGAGACGGCCCCCCACCGGACCGATGGGGACGTCATTGCTTGGATTGTTGAGTTCCATACCCAGCTCTGTCAGTGGGTTGGGCGGAACGAGGGGATCTGGAATAACGGCCTCCCCTACGAAAGGAACCCTTGTAAGAGTTCCAAGAACCTCTCCGCTGTTCACCACGAAATCTCTGTAGTGTGTGGGAGGAACGAAAGGGACGAGAGTAGGATTTTTGATCTCTCCTATAGCTCTTAGGAAGAGCTTTCTTTTTATCCCTAGTCTCGACTAAGATAGGGTCAAGCTGGTCACCAAAGAGCTTCTTACCTTGGTAAGGAAAGCCCATTAGATCGGATTTGGAATGATGGTCCACTTGCCAAGGCCTAAGCCAAAGGGCCCTCCTGGAAGCCAGTTGAGTAGCGATGGCTCTGGCTGAGAAGGAAAGGGTATCTAGGGAAGAGTCTGCCAGAAAGGTGACTGCCCGTAGGATCCTGGACACTCCCTCCTGGGCTTTCTTATTCCTTTCTGGAATGAGTTGACGTAGTTTGCGTGTCCAGACTATAGCTGCTCTGGATACTAAGGCCGATGTGATAGAGGCGCTGATGGCTAAGGCAGAGGCTTCGTGTGCCCTCTTGAGGGAGATCTCTGCCTTCCTATCAAGAGGATCTCTGATAGAGCCCATGCCATCCCTGGCCACTACGTCATTGGAATGCAAGGCACAGATAGGAGCTTCCACCACCGGGGGCTTAAGCAATTGAGCCGAGGTGGGTGCTAGATCATAGAACTTCTTAGCTATAGCCGGTGCCTGTCTATTTGCTAATGGTTTTTCCCATTCTGCAGTGATTAGGGATGTGAAGTAGTCTGGAACCGGGATCACACGAGAAGGGTTGTTATGTCTGTGAAAGAATTCTTTTGATCCTTTCAGTGAATCAGAGGCTTGGGGTTCCTGTGTCTCAGACAGGTCCAAAGCTTCTAGAGTTTTTACCAATAGGGAGGGGAAATCCTCCTGAGGAAAGAGCCTCAGCTGTTTTTCTTCTGGTTTTGGAGGGTCCCCCTCTGGGGAGGAATCCTCCTCCTCCTCCTCCTCCCCATTGTCCTCCTCTGAGGAATCTGGGGGAGACTGGGGCTGAACGACTACCCTCCCTCTGGACTGGCCATAGGCTTGGGCAGTAGCTTTCTCATTCCCATGCCCCTTATGTCTGTGAAGGGAACTGGGTCCCTCTAGAGGGTCCTGGTAGTCCTCCGCACCTCTAACAGAGGGGGTGGGGGTAGCCTGAGCCGCCTGGAGCCCATCTACAAAGACACTTCTAATGAGCTCCGTGAGCTCCGCTCTTAAGGCAGCTAGCCCCCCTTCGCTGGAAGCCCCCGCGAACGCTGGTACATTACCAGAAGCAGCCCCCTGCTGTGCAGCCATCGATCCATGGGAAGCCTCACTGCCGCTGGAAAGGACCTGGCTAGCAGCCGCGGCGGACATGGAGGGCCCGGCCGGCTCCAACTGGTCCGCGGAGCGGACGGCATCCTCCGAGGTAATTGGCGTCCGGCTAGCAGCCGCGCCTGGCGTCCGGCTAGCAGCCGCGCCTAGCTTCACGCGCTCCGCCACGGACATAGCGGCTGGAGCGGAAGGCGGCCGGCTAGCAGCCGCGCCCGAGTCCCTCTTCTTCTTCTTCTTTGTCTCCTCTTTTGGGTCTGTCTTCCCCTTTCGCTTGGGATTCTTCCCTTTAGGGGGACTAGAGGAATCCCGGCAGCTCGAGGCTGCCGCGACAAGGAGACCCGGGTCCAAGTCAGTGGGAGAAATAAATTCGTCCTGGCTAGAAGCCGCCATTTTGTTTTGGCGGGAAAGGACGACTCCAACCCTCCGGGCCCCACACAAGACGCAACAAGGAGACAGATAACAGACAAAGACAGAATGCACAAAGGTAAGAATAGAAGAAGGGGGGGGAAACACGAAGGGGAAAGACTTTGTATTTTAAAAGATTCAAGAAAAAATGGCGGAGCACCGCCACAAACCTGCTTCCCTGACAAAGGCAGGAAACAAAACTGGGGCATTCCGATGGGAGGGGGTCATTTCCCCCGGGGAACCGGAAGGCCTACATTTTTGTTGAATCCTGCCTTCCCTAGCAAATAAAGGAAAATAACCCAGAATGAAGACGCCCTTCTTACCTAGAGCGAGAATGAACTTACTCTGCAATTATATGGTACTTAAAAGAACTTTGCAATTTAACTTTTATAATGCTTTCAGTTTGTTCAATATTTCTAACTGTCCTCAACACTTTTAACGGCCAGAAACAAGCATGTGCCAACTTAAGTCCTTTGACTTGGGGAAGAAATCTTGCATTTATGGCATGGGTCAGAGATGTGCATGGCAAGTAAAACTAAATACCAAGGAGCCTTCCCTCTTGCTCAAGAGGTGATGCTACCTTGCATGAAAGTGGAAGCATCCAAGCGACTACAGACCCTCTCCCTTACAGCGCTGCACCAACTCTTCTGTATGGTCTTGCATGAGTATTAGCAAAATGCCAGTTTTTTGGGGGAATGCCACCCATGATCTGAGACTTCTCCAAGCCCCCAGCGGAAGGGACTCACAGAACCAAGCCACAGCCCCCATCCAGCTGTACCTTCCAGCTAGCTGTAGTTTATGGGATGGAAAGTGGGAGATGGAGCAATTTCAAAACAGCTGAGCTACACAAGGCCACAATTAACATCCTCTTGAACATCTGGGAAGCAATAAGAAGCCAAGACCAAGACTAGTCTTCTGGAGCCGTGTGCTCTGATAGTGGGCAGCCACTATTTGAAACTAACAAAGGCAACTACGGTTTTGGGCTGCATTATCTGTGCGCTGTATAGACAGAGGAGATTTGTTGTCTCTCTGGCTCAACACACACTTGAAACAGGTCAGAGTTACATGCCCCTGAATTATATGGGCCGAACTAGATATGACCTGTGTATTTAAACTCGGCTCTATTTACTAGTCTGCTCTGAAAAATTTGTAAATACTGTAACACAGGCAAATATGTGACAGCAGCAGATCCAGTGATTTAAATCAGGAGAGAGCAAAAGGGGGAGGGCCACACAATTAGCAAAAGGGGGATACAAAAACACAAATGCAAGGGTGGGGGGAATTTAAAAGAAGAATAGTTGTTTTATACCCCGCTTTTCTCTACCAAAGGAATCTCAAAGCAGCTTCTAATTGCCTTCTCCCCTCACACACCCACACACACACAACAGGCACCTTGTGAGGTAGGTGGGACTGAGAGAGTTTAGAAAGAACTGTGACTAGCCCAAGGTCACCCAGCAGGCTGCATATGGAGGAGTGGGGAACTGAACCTGGTTCTCCAGATCAGAGTATGCCACTCTTAATCATACACCATGCTGGCACACACACGAGGAGTAGAGAACTCTCCCCCTGGCTGTAGCTTTCCTCCCTATAGTTCATCACTGACATCAGTTTTCTTCAGTTGAGCTCCAATTCCAGAAGTGAGAGAGAAGGATTTAGCAAGAGTGGATGCAGGAAGGGATGTGTGGGATGGCCAAAGAGTAGGATTCTGCACTCCTCACTCATGCACCACCTTCTGCCTCTTCAAATTGGACACCCCCCACCTCACCCCCCCTTTCTACAGGATCGAGGCAGAGGCAGGTTTAAACAAGTGGATCTGCTGCCATTATGTCTAGCCTGGCCCTTTGTCACAATATTTACAGAGAACGGATTGCCAAAAGATTAAAAGGATTTCCACTGCCGCTCGAGAGATAGGCTACAGTGAAATTAAATAGGGTCCCATTACGAAATATCAGTGCACTAAGTTTAAAATGATTTTCAGCTATATTTGCTACTGCCCGATGAATGGTCAAATACTATGGCACTGGATTCAAATGCAATACCTTTCTTCGTAGCCATCAATGCAGACTTTGAATGGGCTTTGAAGTTATAGGCTTTGAATCCCATGCAAGTTATTATGTATAATCAGTTACCATAGTTCTTTTTTTAATACATGGCTGCAGTTGCCCAAGAAAATGGTGGATGGAAAAGGGATCTTTCATACTATGTTTTGAAGCATATATGTCAGATCAGAAAACTGGGGAAATGTCCCATGCAAAAGAATTCTCCAGTGCAATGGGAGCAAAATGACTTTGGTCTGCTTCTGTAGGATTCCACCTATACAGTTGCTTAAGTAATATAAAACGGAACACAACCCCAGGAGAAGGATCTTACTCACTGCTAAATACCATCAGTAGCTTATATATTCTTTACCATGAAATATTCTTGGGGGGGGGGGGTTATTCAAAGCAAGCATTTCAGTTTTTCAAATTATACCTTTTTGTGGTGATAAAATAAACTAATGTTTTCCATTCGATGCTACTACATATTTCTGGCTATTAGTTTTAAATTATACTAAAGTTCCAACATCAGGCTTGTGAAGTTAACATTTCCTGTCAATCATCTTTAAGAAAACCTGAGTGATATCTTCATGTCAGTTATTTCCAAACACTGAGGAACTGAAGCTTACTTTAGCTCCAGTGCTGATTTACAGAAGCGACACCCAGCTGGCTTCAGCATGAATATAATTCCAGCATTATATACAGCATGTAGAAACAAATCCTAACCACTGCTTGATGCATCTCAACTATTTGAAGAAAGTACAGAAGTAATTTCCTTGTAAATTATATAAATTAGCCACTGAATGTAACCACTTAAACACCCTGGTCACAAAAGTAAAGTTGAGAAACATGCAATTAACTCGCTCTGTAGCTTGAAGATGAAAGTACACATAAACATATTTTTCTTTGCCAAGCACAGGGTCATGTCTCCTACTCTAAAACTGTATTTACTTTGAAAATGCAGTGAACTGTTTTGTTTGTTTGTTTTCAGAGCAAAAGGTGGGTGTGTGGGAAGCAAAGGGCTGGATTCTAAGGATTGGATCCAAAAAAGTCCTATCATGAAAGGAAGAAGTCATCCCATAAATGGAAGGGAACCTTTGAAACTAATCCTTTGTACAGAAGGTGTTATCATGCAATGCCACAGCCAGCAAACAGGTGAATGGCTCCAGTAAAGAGTAGCTGCGGAGAAGCAGAGAGACCTGACAAATAAGCATTCATGGCCCACAAAGCACAGATCTCAGAACTGAGGGTTGGAGATTGCTGGATAGCACTGCTATTGCTGCGAAGGTTCCATGCAACCCCATGATGGCGTTTGGACACAGTGAGTGCAGGACATCGTAAGACACATTTCAAAGCACCACTCCGCCATTCCTAATCAGGTTAGGGACAAACAATATATGATGCACCTGAATGTTTCCTCACGTATTTGGTTTTTAGGGAACTGGGAAAACTCCCAGTCTATGTGAGAAGCATGGTACAATGGAGGGTCACGAGTTCTTTTTTTTTTTATTAGCCATTTCCCTGATCAAAATCACACCGACCAAGCTGCTTGCTGCCCTGTGAGGGGACACCTGGAGCTTCCCTCCACCCCAAAAATAAAAGCAGCTCAGAATGAGAGATTCTGATATGAGAAATGCCCAAGAGGAAAGAGGTGTGCTCACTCCTCACGAAGCAAACTTCCATCCAAACGGCAGCATCAGAGAGCAAACCTGGATAAAAAAAAAAAAAAACTCATGGAAAATATTCACATGACTGAGCATCACATGTATTTTTGACTCAGGCAGCCCATTCCTGAGTGGGGGTTGTTCCACAATGGCTAGGAGTGACACAGCCATGCTGCCTCCACAAATGCTTCCCAGCCACCGGGAAAAAATAAAAACAATAAAATAAAACAATAAAATAAAATTACAAAACAGTAAAATAAAACAAAAAAGGAAAAATGCTCCCATAGAGCAAAGCAAGGTCACGCCACCAAAGAAGGTGGCATAGCCACACCACAACTCAAGGGGGCGTTCCCGGGTTCAAAGGGGTTAGGGAACGCCCCCCCCCCCCCATGCCAGAGTGGGCTCCTGCTTTCAGGATTTCACTGCCAGCGGAGCTGTGCTGGCGGCGGAGCCCCACACAGCGGCATGGCTTCCTAGCAACGGCATGTTTGCCCCCGTGCCGGTGTAGGTGCCACTTTATTCTATTCGTGACAAGGTGGCACCTATGTTGGCACAGGGTCACACCATCTTCTAAAGGGCTTCAGCCCCCCTTCAAGATTGCAGCCTAAATCTCATTAGAAATTAAAGATACCCGGCAAACAACAGGAGTGGGGCTACATCAGGAGGCAGCAGGTGGACAGTCTGCACATCTTCCAGCTGGAAGAAGAGTAGATTATTGGGAGCTACCTTTCTTTGGGACTCAATTAAGGCAGTCACTAGACATTTCCTTACCAGGCTTCTGCAGCACACCATGTCAGAGCACTTGCTTTTATTGGCAAGAATTAAAACATGGGCTATCACCAGACAGTCCCCCACGACACCCTAAAGCTCAGCAGCATCGAGTCAGAAAGTCATGGGATTCACCACAGTCTGTTTTACCTGTTTGATGCATGGGAATCAGAGTAGTTCTCTAACAGCAGAATAGAAGTCCACCGGCCAATGACAACTACGGAACTTTTAAGTCTTTCCAAATGTTCAGGCATTTAAAACATTTTTTTAAAATAAAACATTCAGGCTTAGAAGCTGAAATGGCTTCAGAATGGCTCTAAGTGACTGATGATGTTTACAAAGCCCCTCTGAATGATCATGATTCACTCAACCACAGCACTAATACTGCAGGTCTTCAGGATGTCATGGTCCTATTACTCTGTATGAAAAGCACTGTGGGTGTAGTATAGAATCAGTGGTCAGTAAGATGCTTAGGAAAAGACAGGCATCAGTAGCAGCATCTGAGCTCATTGTCTCATTCCATTTATCAGCTATATCAATCATCACACTCTAGGGTAAACATCAGCACTCATGTCTGACTTCACATTCTCACCCCAGAGACCAAAGCCCATTTTATAATGCCCTGTCTGACAAGTCTGAAGCTATCCTATCTGATGAAAAGCTATTTCTCTCGGTGATTCCAATGCAAAAGTGGAACCAGATACCAACTTATCACCAATATGCCCCCACCTTTATGGTGTGATCAAGAGCCATGTTAATACTTAAACTTTGATTCAGTTCTGTTTTTAGACTTCTAGTTGGATCTTCAGCCCTAATCCTATTGAACTGTTTATTGAATGTTCCATCCTGTTGACTGTATTGACTCACTCTGTGTAATCCGCCTTGAGACCCAGCAAGAAAGGTGGACTATAAATAACGGAAATAAGTAAATAAGCAAATGGTCAGAGGCTGATGAACTGTGCATACAGGACCAACTGTGACTTCCCAATGGATTGTCGGAGTGCACCAAGCATTGTGGCAACACACAAAATCTGGGGCATCAGCTCAACAACGTCATACAAGTTATGTCCTAGTGGTATTTTCTTTAATCACTCCTATTGCCACTAACAGTCAGCTTCATTAGTCAGCCAGGAATTCTATGACCAGTGGAAAAAACACATTCTCTCTCTCTCTCTCTCTCTCTCTCTCTCTCTCTCTCTCTCTCTCTCTCTCTCTCTCTCTCTCGCTGTTCCATTCATGTCTTCTCTCTTCACTCCCACCCCTTTGAATCCGAAGAACTGGACTCCAGTTGACAAAAATGCATGCCCAAATACAAATTTGCCAGTCTTTAAGATGTCACAAGAACTCCTGCCTCTTTTGCTGCCATGAACTCACAGGCCTACCAATCTGGAATTCTGCCTGCACACACACACACCACTTAGCTGCCCATTTGCTACAAATAAAAAGTTCCAAATCCTTTGGCCTTTCTTCATAGGAAAAGCACTGGACCCCTTAAATTTAGAAGCTAGCTTGGCTAAGAGATCAACAGCATTGTGCCTGCACGGTGCCTCCACAAAGTATGGAAAACTGGAGATATTTTCATACTCATTGCTAGTTAAGATTTCAAACAAGCTTTGCACAGCATCCTGTAGCCTTGAATCAAATGTTGCACCACACCACATAAAAGCAACGGCCAATAATCAGTTTGCACAAATTCAGTTCTGTACCTTCCAAATAGGAGGCCTACGCAATACATGCTCAGACCTTGCTGCTTGCAATATACATTCATTTATCAAGCACAGACATTTATTCCTAAAATGTTAATATTCATATTTCTTCTTCTTGAATAAAGCTTACAGTCCTTATGTAAATTATCCAGCCTTGCGGCGGTATCTTCAGGGCTGATGAACAACTCCGAGTAGAACCTTCTTCTCTAACAGCTCAACTATACAATACTTTAAAAAAATATTTAGGACCCCTTTATGGATTTCAGCACTGAGGGGAGAATTAACCCTTTCCTTCCATGCTGTTTTCTTGGAAGTAATTCCCCTAGTAGTCCCAGTAGGAAGAAAAAGACAAGGTATTGCCCCCCTCCTTAGCAGTGCTAATAGCAGCCTGAGGGTGATGGGTGACAGAATGGCAGAGGGGAAGAGATAGTGATCTCCCCCTCACTGGCAATCTTCAAGCAGCAGTTGGACAAACACTTGCCAGGGATGGTCTAGGCTGATCCTGCATTGAGCAGGGGGTCGGACTAGATGGCCTAGATGGCCCCTTCCTACTTTATAATTCTATGATTAAACTCCCCATCCAACAGCCCTAATCCAAAATCCTCATGGCTGCTTTTAAAGATTTTTTTTAATGCCAGGAATCATGGGTCTCCCACATAACTGTTCAGTTCCAACAAGTCTGCTGATTATCAGAGCTTGAATCAACAATCTTTCTGGTAGTCCTTCAATTAATAATGCATTTCCAACATGGCCCTTTGCTAACTAATTTACTTGTTCCTGCTACATCCATACTGGAACAAAATACAAAATTACCAAGAAGTCTGAAATACAAGAAACACACAACAGAATCTGTGCTTTTTTCTGTTTGCCTTAAAAAATATTCTGAATTTTGCTACTTTTCGAAATGAAGATACATAGATATCAATATACTTTCCCTCCATAAGCAAAAAAAGTAAAACGGATCGGCCGTTACCTTGTAACCTATGGTCTTGCGGTAATAGAGAATTTCTTTCTCAAGAAGCTCAAATAGACGTGGCGGAAAGAACTGGAAATCTTGAATATTTGGCTGTTTCGGAGGCCGTGGAGCCTTGAAAGATAAATGCACGCACTATTAATACCTTTCATTTCCTTTCCTTTTCAGAGTTCCTCTGATCAATAGATCTTGAACAATGACTAGAAGAATACTGAATTAGTTTCTAAAGGAAAATATGATAGACAGGAATTCAGCAACCAATAAGATTATATTCAGATCACTGTCTAGCATCAGATAGGGAATAACATACTCTTAATACTCAGGTTCTAATGAGATGGTCCACAGATAATAGCAAGCCATGATTTCCCGCTATGGGAAGAAGCCTGGGAGATGCTCAGGTTTGCACACTCTCCTCACCTGCCTCCTCTGTCCTAAATTAATAGTTATGTCCATTTTCATCCATGACTATGGTTCATGCTTTTGTTCCAAGCAGGATTCCAAACCATCATCTAACCAACTGTTAGTAATCCTGTGCTGTAGAAAAAATACAAACCACAGTTTGCCAGTTTGGATAAAATGACAAACTGAGGCTAGCCACAAAAATGACAATCAGTAATTCCTGACCATGTGCAAGGAGGGAGTGTGCAATCCCCAAAATCTCCCAGGCTCATTCAATTGTCATCATACCACACTTTACTACGATGTGCCATAGTTCCTGTTGCACATTCAGGAAAAGCAATATTCTTTTCTTTACATAACAAAGTTACAATGCAGGAAAAACAGTATGGATTACAAAGGTAGACTCTTTCACCTTTGGGATTTTGGGTTCACTGACACGGAGAGCTTCTCTGAAGTAAGCATCCACCGCATAGTTGGCTTTGCGCTCCCGTTTTGGAGGCTCTATCCATTCCATCATGCTCAGCTAGAAACAAAAGGCAATTAGTAAGCTTAAGCAGGCTCAAATCTTTTTCTTTCAGGAAAAGGCATGAGGGATTGTAGTAAGTAAAACAGTGTTGCACTTACCTGTAACTGTTGTTCATTGAGTGGTCCTCTGTGGAGGCACACATGGGTACTGTGCATGCGCAGGCCAGCCTGCACAGTACCCATGTGGGACTGCACAGAGGCCACAAAGATGAAAGTAGTGTTGCGCTTACCTGTAACTGTTGTTCATAGAGTGGTCCTCTGTGCAGGCACACATGGATACTGCACATGTGCAGTCTGACCTGCGCATGTGCAGTACCCATGTGGGACTGCACAGAGGCCACGAAGATGAACCAGGATTCCACTGATTGATGGAGATGGTGCTGACAACTGAGATGCTTGTGTTAAGAAAAACACATCCCAACAGTCAGATCTACATTATCTTAACTGCTATGTAGATGTATAGTAACAAATCACCGGGTTCAAGAAGCCTTGTTTCAGAACAGCATTGTTCAATTGACATAAAATACAAGTTGAAAGAAGATAATTTTTTCCAATTTATCCCAAACTTTCTTGCAAGATATACAGTTGTTGAACAATCACAATAAATATGTTGGTATCCTTCTTGCCCTCCTCATGAACAGGCAAGTGGACTGGCTAGTATTCAAACATAAACTGTAGCTATGCTGTGACTGTGTAAACAAGCTTTTATCCTGTCTCTCAACACACAATTTTATTGAATTTGAAACCTAGCAAACAAGGGAAGAGACAAATAGGAGATTATGAATACTTGAGCTGAACCTGAACTCAGCCTACAAGAAACCTCATGACTCTGAAAGGTAATGATTAGATTTACACTGCCCCTGTTAGGATTCTGAGTCTGCAGTCCAGTGAGTTGTTGCCACTTCATGTAAGAGCACTGGAAGGTTTGTTTCAGGTTGCTTTAAAAATATAGCCCTTCAGTCCACAGAGCAGCAAAGAAAGACTTGCATCTTTCTGTTGTCTCCAAAAAGCATACAAAAAATTTTCTGCATGCCACTCCCGCTAGTATAGTCTCATTACACTGGCTCATGCTATAACTGACAAATAACTGTGAGCTAAAGCAGGGATTCTTAAACTTTTTCCATTCGCGACCCCTTATCGCCCAAGAAATTTTTACGTGACCCTGGGTATATAGGTATACAAAATAGGTATATAAAAATCAAACATTTACTGATAATAAATCAGTAAATTTTCTATTTCTTGGCCCCATCGTCAACCAAAAGGGAGACTGCAACCAAGAAATCAGAAGGAGATGGAGACTGGGAAAGGCAGCCATGAAGGAGCTGGAAAAGATTCTTAAGTGTAAGGATGTGTTGATGGCAATCAAGACCAAGATAATTCATACCACAGTATTCCCCATAATTATGTATGGGAGTGAAAGTTTGACAGTGAAGAAAGCTGACAGGAAGAGATTCCTTTGAAATGTGGTGTTGGAGGAAAGTTTTATGGATATCGTGGGCCACCAAAAAGGCAATTGAGTTCTGGATCAAATCAAGCCTGAACTCTCCCTAGAAGCTACAGTGACTAAACTGAGGCTATCATACTTCGGTCACATTTTGAGAGGACAGGAGACAATAATGCTAGGACAAGTTGAAGGCAGCAGGAAAAGAGGAAGACCCAGCAAGAGATGGATTGTGATGGATGGATCTAGGAAGCCACCGCCCTCAGTTTGCATGACCCGAGCAAGGCTGTTAAGGATAGGATGTTCTGGAGGTCATTAATTCATAAGGTCACCATAATTCATAAACAACTTGATGGCACTTCACACACACACAAACAGTTGCAATGCAAACACATTTAAAGCACAGAGAAAAGATACCTTCTGTTTCCCTCGGTAATCTTCACCTTCAAAATTATACAAGCTCATTTCTGTGTCCATTGTGAAGTTGCGAAGGGAACTCTCACCCATTTTTTGCAAACGTTCATTCATTTCAGCGGTCTAAAGCAAGTCACAAAAAAGAATGCAGCAGCCTTCAGGAATTTTCAATTGTTATGGATAAACACATAAAGAACAATCAAGATCAAGATAATTCATACCACAGTATTCCCCATTATTATGTATGGGCGTGAAAGTTCCCTAAGTCAAAGAATGATGATTAGGTACAAACATAAGAGAGAAAACAAAAATCTGCTGGCTTATAAATGCTTTCAATAAATAAATATTATTTCAAAAGACTAAGACATTGTCTGATGGCACATAATAACACCCAGGCAGCCCATGTACACATTGCCTTTAGAAATAAATATGCCGCATATCATCTCACCTTTTTTTCACCTCTCTCCAAAATAGTGGTAATGTCTTCATCAGTCAGCTCGCTGTCCTTGGAAGCAAACACATGCGTTGCTCCATGCCGGATCATCTGCAGCATTTCATCTTTAGCCACTTTGTTAGATTGCTGGTCAATAAGCCTTCCTAACACAGGGAAAAGAGAGGGAGAGAGAGATTTGCAGTCAAAAGCCACACCAGAGTTAGATGGGCATTCCTTTCTCAGCTAACCAGGACCTTAACCCACTTGCTGTAATATGGGGAAGGTCAGAATGGATCTTAATTACTGACACACACCCCAAATGGAAACACTACTGTCATATTTCCCCAATTTAAGGTGAGGATCAAATGAAACTAATGTGATGAAATCATTCAACAAGTGACTCATGGCTCCCTTACTTTGCTAAGCAGCATGTATCAGGGATGAGACGCCTTGTTCAGCTCTAAGAGTCGCACAAGAAACTTAACATGAGCTGGAAGGACATAGATCCAACAGGATGTTTTGTGTGTGTAAAGTGCCATCAAGTCATAGCCAATTTATGGCAACCCAGTAGAGTTTTCAAGGGAAGAGACCAAAAGAAGTGGTTTGCCTTTGACTTCCTCTGCGTAGCGACCCTGGACTTCCTTGGTGGTCTCCCACCCAAGTACTAAACAGGGCCCACCCTGCTTAACTTCTGAGATCTAACGAGATCAGGATAGTTTGGATCATCCAGGTCAGGGTTTCAACAGACTAATTACCAAATTAAATTTTAAAACAGTTGTGTTTTTCTTCCAAAAAGTTATGCACTGCAAATTAGAGGCTGAGGTGGCCAACAGAATTGAAAATAAAATTTTAAAACAAAAGTTTCTTTGCGTAGGGAGGTTGACCTGGCCTAACACTTCCCATCTTTTATAGGTTGAGAAAATAAATCACAAAAAATGATGTAAAAGATTTAATACCAGAGGGAAGATGGGGGTACCTCTAGAAAAACTTAGCCATAAAAAGGAGTTTACCCGCCATAGGAAAGTCTTAAGGGCCTTCACTATATAACATAAAATAAAGACATAACTCACATACAAACAGAGATACATACAACCAAAAGGAAAAAGGGGGTGTAGCTATGCACATTTCCTGCACAGCTAAAATACTTCATTAGGTGTTTCACCCAAACTTGAGCGCAAAGTTATGTGCCAGTCCATTGCGGTCACTTGGAAATCATTTTAATTAACAGTGCAGATGTCAAACTACAACTGGTGGGCAACAGCCAGCTGGAAGGAGCCAGGAACCCTTCCATTCTACCTGAATCCAACTCCAGCTGAGGACTCTTCCCCTCCACCTTCCCTCCTGTTGCCCAGTGCTACAAATGGGGCCAAATGGAAAGCTACAATCAAGCACACACACACCATGCTTGTGTCTACTTCATCTTAGAATCCCCTCCCCCTGAGGCTCATTTGGTATTCAGTTTGGGCATTTATGTTACGCTTTGAATCCTGTAAGCCAATTTTGGGCTGAAATGCAGAATAAAACTATACTAAATAACTGTCACATTCCCTGGCCTACCTTTTTATCATCATGTTTTTAGAGCTGGAGCCTTAGATTATGTCCTAGACCTTGGGGAATGTATATCATTTGTGAGTTTCATGATGCCCCCCCAACATCTATATATTTAAAGCCTAGCTGGCCATAAATAGCTGGCTTGCTCAATATCTCACAGACCGAAAACCTCAATTACTTCAGTGCTTTTACCTACTTGAGAACTAAAAGGTGGGCTTTAATTTGCTTTTTTAGAAGCCAACATCTTTGACAGTGAAGATTAAGACTAAATTTAAGTTTCCCTATCCATAAAGAAATCCTCTCAGACTGTACCATCCCTCACTCTGTGTGGCAGAGGTCCACAGGGGTGCTTTTAAGCACCCGCCTTTTCAACCAGCTCCCCCCTCCTAAGACTGTGGAGGAGCCTCTGGAATGGCACCCCAAAATGCTTGTGGGGCTGCAGTTGGAAGGAAATTTGCTCCTGCTCTTCCATTTGCATACAAATAAGTGGTTTCTGCTCCCATACGGAGTGGGATGGATGTGTAAGCCTCATCTACTACTGATATTTTCAGAATGGATGAACAGCATTTTAGCCACAGAACACGTATCATGCCTTGCTGTACCTTGCTGTATAACAATTGAGTCCAGCCTCAATTTTATCTCAGCTCTCTCCACAATCCTCTCTTCAACAGTGTTGTCAGTGATAAGTCGGAATACCCGCACTGGCTTCTTCTGTCCAATACGATGCGCTCGGTCCTGAATGCAACAACAGCACTTTTAAACAATGCATAAGGCACAGCAGCAACTGGCAAAAACATTGCAAGAATCAAGATTTTTTAAAATTTGTTTACACTATTAAGTTTCTTGTAGATCAACTTTGTTCTTCCTTCATTTTTTGCTTTTACAGCCTGATCCTAAAAGCTACAGTTGCCCTAGCATCTTGCACCAACCTAAACCAACTAGCACCCTTTTACCTGCAATGACTTAGTGCCCGCCACTAAGTCATGAACCTTGTTCAGTGCAAGTCCTGCTTACTGTCCATTCAGAGGACCCCTTCCTTCATGGTCTGTGAAGCAGAATCTATGGCCATGTCAAAAGCATGTCATCATTATGTTCCATATACAATGTGCGGCCCAACACTGGAACTCCTGTGTCTGCCTATGCTCTGCGAACGCCATTTGGGCTATGAGTTAATTCTCAGATGTTGCCCTCACAATTGCCACAGATTGAAGAAGAAGAAGAGATGGTTTTTATATGGCAATTTTCTCTACCTTTTAAGGAGAATCAAACCGGCTTACAATCCCCTTCTACTCCCCACAACAGATACCTTGTGACGCAGGTGAGGCTGAGAGAGTTCAGATAGAGCTGTGACTAGCCCAAGGTCACCCAGCTGGCTTCATGTGTAGGAGTGGGAGAACCAACCTGGTTCACCAGATTAGAGTCCGCCGCTCATGTGGAGGAGTGGGGAATCAAACCTGGTTCTCCAGATTAGAGTCCATTGCTCCTAACCACTACACCACGCTGGAAGGTGGAGGAGGGGATCTTTGATCCTGTCAATAGCTACAGAATTATATTTAGGTCTCCTATCCGCCAAGCCGACACCCTCTCTGCCCACATCTAAGTCATGGTACAAGAGAACACACTGTTTTACAGCACCAAATCAAAACACATGATTTTATACTGAGTCAGAGCATTGATCTATCAAGGTTAGTACTATCTCCTCTGACTAGCAGTGGCTCTCCAGGGTCTCAGGCAGGTCTCTCACATTACCTGCTGCCTGATCCTTTTAACTAGAGATGCCCAGGATTGAACCTGGGACCTTCCGCATGCCAAGCAGATGTTCTGCCACTAAACTGAAGGACCGTCTCCTTCCATATGTCTCTGTGCCAGGCAGCCATCTGTTGCTCTATCCACTAGAATGGAATGGTCAGACTCTCCCTGTAGACCGGGAGCCTGAACTAATCAGGCACTTTTTCTTCCCTACATTCCTGCTAGACTGAAGTTCTGAACTTGCAGCTGCAGAGCCCAAACAAACCTGCTTTTCTCCCCATGGAGGGCTCCTGGCTCTCTGGTAGTTTGTTCTAAGGCCGCATATCAGCTCCAGAGATGGAGCCTAACCCAGTGCCATTTCCCCGATGCCCTGGAGGTGGGAACAGCAGCCTGAGACGTACTAAAAGGTTACTCACCATGGCCTGCAAGTCGACCTGTGGATTCCAGTCAGAATCATAGAGGATCACAACATCTGCTGTTGCCAAATTGATCCCCAAGCCTCCGGCTCTTGTACTTAGCATAAAAACAAACTTTCTACTGTTGGGGGCATTAAAGGTGTCAATTGCTTCCTAAAAGGGGAAAAGATATTTTATTTTATTAAAATGGCAGTAATTTCTCGACAACAGTGTTTTTATCTGCTATTAAAAAGACAGGTTATTTTGCCTGTTTCCATGGCAGGCTGCAGGGCTTAATGGAATCAAGATGACAACGTTGCAATCCAAAATTATTTCCTCCAAGAACACTCTGAACTAAAAGAACCCTATTTATGTTCATGGAGGAGAGGGGTATTCATGGCTACTAGTAAAAAGGGGTATTAGTCATGATGCAAACCTATTCTCTCCAGGATCAAAGGAGCATGCCTATTATATTAGATGCTGTGGAACAGCATCTGCTGCTGCAGTCTTCTTGCTTGTGGGCTTCCTAGAGGCACCTGGTTGGCCACTGTGTGAACAGACTGCTGGACCTGGTCTGATCCAGCATGGCCTTTCTTATGTTCTTATGGATTACACATACCTCCCTTTCCTTTTACACTGCTGATTCCTACTACCACTATCATTTGTTTTTACCCCACCTTTCCTCTAGGGAGCTTAATCGGGCTCCTGTTTAACTGCATTTTATCCACACAAGAAGAAGAGTTGGTTTTTATATGCCGACTTTCTCTACCTTTTAAGGAGAATTAAACCGGCTTACATTTTCCTTCCTACCTTTGGACTGCCAAAGGTATATAACCCAGCTGTTTTCTTTGTTCAGGGCTTCAAGCCAACCTCACAAGTGCTTTGCTACTATATATATATTCCTGAATATATTCCTTATTATATTTGAATTGCTGTATTTGCTATGTAACGGAAGTAAAGTCCGTCTCTATCTAGTTTGCTTTATGGCATAATAAATAGATTTTAAGGTTTTAGGGTTACATGCCTCTCTTTCCTATCGGATCTATCCAAATAGATAGATTTGTCCACCAAGGAACAGACCCTAGACAAAGGAACAGAGGCTACTTCGCCGCCCTATCTCTGATGTTTACCTAACAAAAAGCAGACTGAGGAATGACTTGCTGCCTTATAAGAGCGACAGGGCAGCTACTGCCCAGTCTCCAAACTACCTTTGGGGACAGGATGGGATACAAATTCAAGCAACTAAATCAGTCTCTCTCACCTCCCGCTCTTCATGCGGTGTCTGCCCATCTAGCCGGCAATACTCATAGCCCCGCCACATGCAATAATCTTCCAGTATATCCAGTAAACGGGTCATCTGGCTAAAAACAAGAACTCTTGAACCTGGGGGCGGGGGGAGAGACAAACAAATCATAAAGGTACATTTTATGATGCCTACTGCTAGCTGCCAGCACGACATCCTCAAAAACATGCTACTAGTCAAGACGACTGCCAAGGTATATGCTTGTAATAATGTGGGGCCTTCAGGGCATATTGAATTACAGGGAGAAGGCAAAAAACAGTGGTGAGCAGATGTTTGCAGATGTTCCCTCTGCTGCTCCACCTGGTTATCGAGTCCCCACCTAGCCTAGCCAAACCACTTGATCATTCTTCTCATGCCCTAGAAGTCCCTCTTCACTATCTAATATTTATTCCTATTCCCACTGAGATTCCCTGCCTCTTTACCAGTTGCCAGAACATCTCTAGGCTGAAGCACTCTACGACTTAAGGTGGCTGCATAAGGGCACTCACCTCTAGCACAACGGCACCCCTCCCCCAGCCTACCCCAATCATTGTGTCTTTGGCTTCCCCTGCATTTGCTCCTCCACCACACTCAAAGCTGTTACCTTATGCAACCAGCTCCTCAAGCAGTCTCCACAATCTTTTACACTCTACAAAACCCGTCTCCTTCCCCCACTGGCCCTGCAGAAAGGAGCCTCTGTTACACGTTCCACCCTCCAAGGCTACAAACACAGAAATGGCTTTTTCATCACCAGAAAGTTTCAATCGGTTCTCCCCTCCCTTGTCTGTTCTCCCCTCCCCTGCTTCTCAGCCTTTAAAATGTATTTAGTTATTTATTTTGTGTATACCCTTCCTTTCTCCCTGATAGAGACCCCAAGGGGCTTACATTATTCTCCTCTCCTCCATTTTATCTTTGCGTGGTAGGTTAAGGTGAGAACTTGTAACTGGCTCAAGCTTCCGTGGCAGAGTGTGGATTCGAACCCAGATCCTAGTCTGACACTCTAACCACTACACCACATTTTCTGTATCCATCCCACTCTTGCAGGAGTCTTGGGAAGGATACAGTTGGCACACAAAAAGTGTGCAGTTGGCACACAAAAATATACTCAGTGCCACCACAGGGTATTCGCTGCTGGAAGCCAACCCCCTTCTCTTAACAGTGGTAAGCAAGGCTCTCTCCCATTGCAGGTGTTCCTTTAAGAACTCCAATCTAGACTTTAATTTTTCCCCAAATGAATAATTTCTCATTTAAAAAGGAGAAAATAAAAGGACAGACTATGAGACGTTGTAAGGTGTGAGCTAACGCCATTCCTTAACTCTGGTGTCCCCAAGAATCAAACATAAGTATCACGATTTGTCCTTTCCCAACTGTTTCCCAAATTGCAGGCCATTTATCCCATATAATTCAGTAATTCCTTACCCTGTTCTTTGAGCTTTGATAGTAATTTGTCTAGAGCCACCATTTTACCACTGTTGGTCACAAGATGCGTATCAGTGGTATAGGGAGGACCTGGTTCTGCCCCATCAAACAGGTAGGGGTGATTACAACACTTTCGCAGCTGCATCAGAATGTTCAACAACCGCATCTTATCCATCTTTCCAGCTGAATTTAGGATGTCAATATCTTTCATCAGGATCTTTGTATACCTGTAGCAATATTGGCTCTTTATGAAAAATGGCTTGTCATTACAGTCTGAAGTTGTCACAAACATGTGTATATGAATCATATGTATCTTTACTCAAAAGCAAATACTATTTAATACTATTCCAAAAAAGTGTGAGTGAGAGTTTGGCAAGTTAGAATCAATTTGTACAGAAACAGAAGGTAATCTAACATAAATCTGAGTATTCTTTAGCACTAGTTGTTACAGGCCTAACAAGTATCAAAGTTCTGGAAGGGAAGTATCATAGGTAAGGAAGGGAATGTCAAATCTCAGACCACGTTGGAAGGAAGGATGAACATAACAAACCAGACATGCGCACAGTCAGGGAAACACCCTTCTGGCTCCAGCTGAATTTACCCCAAAGTGCTTATTTGCATAATGAATCTCTGATACACTGTGTCACTTTCCCTCCCACCTTCCTCAATATTAATTCTCAGTGGATATGCAAGAGCTGTACCTCTCTCCCAAATTCCTGCCTTCTGCTCTTTTGACATGCTCACAGTACAACACAGGGACATAATTTTGGAAACTGGTTTTTATTAATAATATGAATAATACTTAACATAACACTTAACATTCATATATACCCCCATCAATCAAAGTTTGGCCCAGATCACACAACAGGTCAATTTTCTAGACACCTCTGTACAAATACACGATGGACACCACATTATAGCAAAACCCCACCCACTATAACTCATCTCTAGATGCTTCCAGTTACCACTCTGAGCCAAGTACTGTGTTGCAGATGCATTTATTCCAAATCCTTGGACAGAGAGTCACACCTGAAAGATTTCCATCAAGTATTACAGTATCCACACAATAAAATGAAGAAATAGAACGATAAAGTCAGACTGGTCACCAGAAATATCCTACTAAAAGTCAGGCCCCAAATAGTTAATGGAACGTCACAGCTTGCCACCTACAGCTCCCCGCTTAAACCAGCCCAACACAAGTAAGACAAAGAGATTCCTTACCATTCTCTCTGCATTTTGCTGAGTCCCAAATAAATTTTTACTTCTTTTTTGGGAGGCAAGCTCTTTTCCACTTCAGCTTTTATGCGCCGCAACAAAAATGGCTTCAAGACCTAAGAACCAACAATTTTTACAGGTTGTCACAAGCCTTGGTTAATATAGTCAGTGCCTTGGTATTTAATTCTGTCAAAATCCTGGGCACCTTACTTTGATCTTACAGTGCCCCTTCCTAATTAATTCTGCTGTGGTTACTTTGAGAATGAAAAATAAAAAATCAAGACAAGCTAAAGGATCCATGCAGAATGTTTGTGTGTTATACTATTTCATAAGGTGTTGCAATGGCCGACAGCAGCAAAGGAACAACATTTCTCCTGCTGAACATGGCATTACTTTCCAATGACCATTTGCTCCTCCTGAAGTAGGGTTTCAAGATTCTTCCCTAAATCTGAACTGGTGAAATTCTTTGTGTGTGTGTGTAAAGTGCCGTCAAGTCGCAGCCGACTTATGGCGACCCCTTTTGGGGTTTTCATGGCAAGAGACTAACAGAGGTGGTTTGCCAGTGCCTTCCTCTGCACAGCAACCCTGGGATTCCTTGGTGGTCTCCCATCCAAATACTAACCAGGGCTGACCCTGCTTAGCTTCTGAGATCTGACGAGATCAGGCTAGCCTGGGCCATCCAGGTCAGGGCGTGAAATTCTTTACTGAATGAATAATATAAATAAGTCAATCTGACTTATCCAAAGGGATTTGCTTTCAGGAAAAGACACATCCCCTCTCCTAAGAGCTATGCTAAATCAGATGCAAACAATATATCACTGGAAATCATTGTAACAGATGTATCATTGGAATTCAACAAACGCTGGCTTCCTTTTCATTACTATAAACAATACTTTGTTTCTCAGATAATTTTATGTTTCCTGTACAATACATTTCTATAGCGGCTAGGGCAGTGGAATGAGTAAACCTCTTATTTTACTGCAGCAAAGAAAGACGCTGTACTTACTGCATGAAGTCGTTCTACAAGTTTTTGATCACCAAGACAGTTTTTAGTGTCAAACCATGAGTCAAAGTCCTGTAAGTTTTAAAATATATATATTACATGTGATTGTGATGTCGTTGTTTCCCATCACTCAAAATTAGTGCAGAAAGATATTTTACAATGGAGCTGTAAATTACCTATATCATTTAATCCCATCCTCTCTCATAAACAGTACATAAAAACATTATTTTTAAAGCCAACTCCAGTCTTACCTCAGCAGAATTGAAGACATCGGGCAAAAGAAAGTTGAGCAGTGCCCAGAGTTCATGAAGATTATTCTGCAATGGAGTTCCTGTCAGTAACAAGCGATTTGTTGTCTTGAACTCACGGACAATCTCAGATAGCTAGGAAAATGTTATAAGAACATTTATTACCACAATTAAAAAGTTCAATTTTTAACAAACGGAAGTCGCAAGTCATTCAATATTAGGCTCCTAGGTACTGTACTTTCCTAGTATTGTTTTTTTTAAACTGCTGTCAAAGAATCTATGTATCGTCTATTGCTCCAGTTTTTACAAAAACTCTTAAATGCCCCTCGATGCGTTGCTGGCGTTACCCTTCGCTCTGAGTTTGGCCAAATGTCGCTTTTGAAGCTAGGGCATGGTTGGCCACCTTTAAGCTACAACTTAAGCTGCGCTTTAGCACTGAGGGGCTTCTAGCTTCTTTGAAGCATGACTCTTTTAAATCCTCATGACAAAAAATCTTAGATGAGAAATTATCATTGTTGAGCTTCTTGCAGGATATGATATTAGATCTTGGAAAAACTGAAGCTTTCACCAAATTAAAAAGTGCATTAAAAAGCTCGATTATAACAGCACTACTTTTTGTGCTCATCACGTTTGTTCGTCTGTTTTTCAGAATACCAGCACCATGCAGTTTGCCAGCTTATAATTATTTGACAACTCCTCGTCTTTCTAGAGCCTTCTGTTTAGCTAGACTGAATGCTAACCCCTCTATGGTTATGCAAGGCAGAATTTTGAACATACCATACCCAGAAAGGACCTGTCCTTGCTCTTCTAGCTCTATTGATTTATTAGCTCATGCCCTTTTGGAATGCCACTTTTATGAGGAACTTAGATCAAGTTATACCTCTCCCCTTTTAATATATAAATTTCATGCCTCTGTGTCTGACATAATGCCTTTTTTATTAAGTGACAGGGATCCCAAGGCTACATTGTCAGTGGCAAGATTTATTTCAGTCCTTATATCCCTCAAACATTAGATTTAAAATTACACTGCTCGAGATCAATGGATCAAGGAGCTTCTAAGGGATAAAGGAAAGTATTGTTTTTAACTTAATATGAACAGAACAGCCCTAACAGTCATTTTTGTGAATTCTACGTTTTCCATTTATCATTCTGAAACAAAGTATGTCATCGTGCACCATTTTATTTTTGGCAGGTGTACTAACAAGTTTTCCTTTCCCCAAAACTTTCCACATCACACACACACCCCAACCCCCAAGGTATTCACCGCTCTAGCTATTATGGCATAAAAATAAAATGAAGCTTACCTTAGATTTTTCGTTCTTTATTCGATGGGCTTCATCGATCACCAGGTACCTCCAGTTAAATTTTTTGAAAACAGATTTCTCTTTAATTACCATTTCATATGAGGTCACGCAAACATCCCACTCTCCAGGCATCATAACGTCACGGATGAAAGCAGCCTAGTGAAAAATGAAGGCAGTAAACTTTTCTAAGTAAGATAGGGCCAGCAGCAAGTACAATTTATTAAATTCTGGGCACTTCCTTGTCTGTAGATATGTTATTTCCTTTAAATTATGTCCAGCATTCAGTACCTGAAGCATATTATACTGTAATCTTATATATGCTAACAGCTATCAGGACAAATTTGGCAAACACCAAGAATCAAATACAGAACCTTCAAGAAATGAATGGGTATCCAAGTAATGGAATTTACAGTGCAATCTCATGCATTTATTCCAGTCTAAGTCCCTTATAATCAATCTTTCTGTAGGACCACACTGTTATAGAAGCAAATTTCATTAACAATTTTAAGATCTTCGCATAGACTATAAACTACAAATCATAATTCAATTAATAATATAGGAATATGAGTCAGTAAAGACATATGATCTAACCCTGAGACCAACGAATATGTTTGGTGTATTTTGGGGTGTTTGTATCATTAATGTATTTTGCATTATCATGTTAGTATTTTAGAAGAAATGAAAGTAATTCAGATTCATCTGGAGTATGCAGCTACAGCCATCTATCCGTGTCAGGGAGAAAGATTAGCAAGGACAAAGAAAAAATAGAGCTACCTTCCACCTGCAGAAAGAAAAAAAGATCAAGTTCCATAATGGGTCAATACAAGACCCTAAATGCTCCAAGCTAACGCTATGAGATTTTGCAAAATTTCTTAAAGAATCTGAAGGCACATTAGAATACACATGAACACATGAAGCTGTCTCATACTGAATCAGACCCTTGGTCCATCAAAGTCAATATTGTCTACTCAGACCGGCAGCGGCTCTCCAGGGTCTCAGGTAGAAGTCTTTCACATCACTTACTTGCCTAGTCCCTTTAACTCAGGGGTGGGGAACCTTTTTTCCATCAAGGGCCATTTGGATATTTATAACATCATTCGCGGGCCATACAAAATACAACTTAAAAATTAGCTGACCAAGCCCCAAGCAGGCAGCTGCCCCAGATGACCCCCCCGCGCACGGGCAAGCATCCAACCGGTGGCACACTCGCCCACCTGGTGGCACAGGATGATCTGTTGCGCCCGCCGGGCGTAGCCATACAGCCGCCCGCCGGTGTTGCTCCTGCTCCGCATGGTCGGGGCTGGATTCTACAGTCGGCACCTGATACTTCCACCTGCAGGGATGAAATGAGGACCCACTGGCGAAGAACTCACACCCCCCCCCCCCCGCGTGCATTCTGGCCCTGACTCCTTTAACTCCTCCATTGTCGCCACCTCCACCCTCTTGTAGTACAGAGGGAATATGTTTCTCCATGGCCCAGGTGGGAAAGGGTTAACACAGTTTCTTGGGCTGCCCTAGCAGCTCCATAGCTATTGACTCTTCTGCAAGCGGGGGGAAAGGTTCCTTTTCTCGGCAAAACAAACTCACATCTGCCTTGAACAGAGGATATTCCTATCCATGGGAGGGGGTGGATCACCAGTCTTAGATCCTTCTGAGCTAGAGATCTGCCAGGACCCACGAAGGGCCAGACCAAATGGTTTCGCGGGCCTTAAATGGCCCCCAGGCCTGACATTCCCCACCCCTGCTTTAACTGGAGATGCCAGGGATTGAACCTGGGACCTTCTGCATGCCAAGCAGATGCTCTACCACTGAGCCATGGCCCTTCAGTGAATAATATCAAAGAGGCTGCAGCTACAACTTATGTTCTACCTAAATTGAACTACATAAGAAACAAAGATTCTGTTTCAGGGATATCACCCTGGCTTGTAAAGTGTTACACTGTTTGAGTGATCTGTGCTCTTACTTACTCTAGCATCCTTGTCTCCAATGAGACAAACAGCACGTAAAGAAGGAACCCAGCGCTTAAATTCATTCATCCAGTTGTGTAAAGTTGATTTTGGAACCAGAACCATGTGGGGCCCAGGAATGTTTCGATAATGCTTCAGATAGCCCAGCAAAGCAATTGTCTGCAAAGTCTTTCCTAGACCCTGTAGTTAGAAAATAACAACGTTATGCAACATTGCAAGCGGCACTATTTTCCATTTGTCCCTGTGCATGGGGAAAGTCTATGATCACAGAAATCTGCTGTAATTTCAATATATTACAATATGCAAATTACCCTTCCAGTTAAGAGTTTGTTTTGAGACTATAAAACTACAGATTCTCATAAGAATTCTTCTGTATATAAATGAAATATTACAGAGAATTAAATTTTAATTACAGCTATCTCTGAGCTGCAACTGAACATTTGAGTCTCAGCCTGTACTGTTGCTATGCATTATGCATTTCCCCCCAAGAATTACACAAAATTCTTCCCTGACTATTTGAGATACCTGTGGATCCACTGATTTTTTTAACATATGGAAAATGGATGCACTCTCCACAAAACAATGGGAGGTACCACAGGCGGACACGTTGTAATTATAAACCAGTGCAGTGTATCAGTTAAGAGTGCTATGGAAGCTTGCTGGGTGACCTTGGGCTAATCACATGCTCTCAGCCTAACCTACCTCATAGGGTTGTTGTAAAGATGAAATGGAGGGAAGCAGAACAATGTAAGCTGCTTTGTGTCCCCATTGGGGGACTCAGTGAATGTAACAGTATTCATTGCATTCATAAGGAACGCAGTAAGAAGTCTTTTGCAATCACAGCCAATGCTTTGCAAAATTCCTACATCATAATCAACAAAATTAATGTGAGAGTTGCCATTAATTTCAGCAGGATATGGACTGTACCCTAAAGATGCTATCCACAATCCATTTATTCCAGAGTAATCTAATTAGCATACTTGTAAATAGCCATTTCAGTCTTGCCACTTTCACTTGAATATCTTGTGATGTACTGGGAATCACAAAGGCCACAGAAAACTGTGATGAAGGGAGTTTGGCCACCATTACATTTTCTCTCCTATGGCTACCTAAAAGGGTAACAACTTATGGGAAAACAACATCTATACTTATTTGCAAGGCTGTCTTAAATCAACTGAACCACCACAAAACAAGGGGATGCAGACTGCCATCTAAAACTGCTTTTTAAATTAAATAGAGCTTTAAAAATATTTTGGGGTTTGACAAGAATGTCGCTTATAAGAAGAAACACAGGCATACCTCTGGATTGTGGCCAATAATTTCAGTGTGCGCGCTACACTCTTTCATATTCAGTTCTTCTCAATTTGTATATGTGTTACTGTAAATCTCATGGTTTATGCTTCCACCTTTCAGAATAATCTTGCTATAAGAGGCACATACCTTTCCCACATCCCAAAAACACACAGTCAGAAAACAGTCTGCTTACCATTTCATCTGCCAAAATGCCATTCACGCCATTTTCGTACAGGGAGATCATCCAGTTCAAACCTCTAACCTGATAGTCCCTTAACGTACCTCCTTTAACATCTTCAAAAAAACACAAAATGTTGTTTAGTTATCTAAATATATGGTTTACACCACAGCCATCTAAACAAACCAAGAGACTTATCGGTGACTATACTCACAAGAAGGAGATTCCTCAAATCGGACACACACGTTGGAGGTTTTTCGACTCTCAGAAAGGAGTTCTTCATCCTCCTCTTGCTCTGTGCGCCTATGGCGATAACTGCAAAAGAAATGGAGAAACGACACTCAAGCTCATTTAAAAAGTACGCTCTCTCGGCCAGGATCCTTCTGCACACTAAGTATGCAAGCTGGATTTCCCTTTAATATTGAGCTTATCTTTGGCTGTTATGCCAGGGTAAGCTCCAGAAGTGCACAGGGTTGTTTTCCATTCCTTAGATAACAACAGCATTGTCTTTATTTGTCAATGACTTTCAACATACTCTTTGACAAGCCAAGCCCAACATGAAGCATCTGTACTGACACACACGTGCACCGAACCGAGGCCTTGTTCTCACTGAGGAAATGAATCTGTTTCTGGGCTTTACCTCTTTAGACTGCAGGTGGGAGCTCACTTGTGCTTCTGTAGAAGTCTCCACATGTAGAAAACAAGCATGTCAGGAAGAAGTATTTTAACCTAGCCTTCTCCCTAACATCTTATTTTCACTCTGTTTAATGTACTTATAAGTACATGAGGGTATAATATGTCTTGATAGGATTCTGGTGGAGATGCTCGTTAACTGTAGCCAAAGAGTCATTGATTGCATCTTTACACCAGACTCATGGAGAAAATTTTAAATTGAAATATTTCTGTCTCAAAAATATTCAAGCAAAATGCAAATGTTTAAAATAGCACTTGGAAAACAGCAATCCAAATAATTTAGATGTTTAAGGTTGCAACACTGCACTTAGTAATATACTACTATATTAACTATCCTGATTGATTAGAGTATGTAACTTAGCTTATGCTAAAATGATAAGCCCATCCTAATGTATCTCTTTCAAATGGATTGTAGTCATAATTAAGGCTTACATAGTACTTTATCTCCTAAAGTTATGTAGCATAAAATATCTATGTAATAAGATGTAAGTTTCAAACTGTAGCATCATTTAAACATTAAAAGGTTTTTAAATGTGAAAATGAAACATACTCGCCAGCTGATAGTAAGCTCTGCTTTTCATCCTTCTTTATCCGAGGCCGTCCAAGTTTCACTTTTAAGGGAGACGTTGGTGATTTCTGTGCCGCAGGCTGAATGAAATGTGCAAAAAGCTCCGTCTGCTTCAACAGGAATTCAAATCTTTTGGCTCGATCTGTTTTCTACATGCAAAGCCATAAAAGCAAAATAATATCTGAAATGAAATACTCATTATTTAAAAAAATATACTCAAGAGAAACAGCTGTCCCTACTCATAGATAAAAATGTCATCTCTTCTGAATGCCTCTGGCGCAGATCCCTTTGTAATCATTGTTAGCTTTGAAAGGGCAATCTGTGGCAAATTTCCCTAGAACAGAAGCAAGTTAAAAAAATGTATGATACCGGTTGAGGACCAGAAGTGGTCCGTATTTTGGATCTTTCCACATATTAGAATATTTTGGAATTTTTGCATATACCTAATGAGATATCTTGGAGATGGAACCCAAACTCATTTATGTTTTATATACACTTTATATACATAGCCTGAATGTAATTTTAAACAATATTTTTAATAATTTTGTGTACACTGAACCATCAGAAAGCAAATGTGTAACTATCCCACCAGAATATCTATATCAGCTATTAAACAAGAGCAACAACATACAAACTAACAACAGAGGGCTTTCAGTATCCATTTATGATGCCGTGTACACTGTATTTTATTTTTTAGGGAAGAGGAAACATTGAAAGCAGGCAGCACGGATCTGACTGCACGGCGGCTCAAAAGATCCGGTTTTCGGATCAGTTCAGATATGGGATGTCCAGATAAGGGCTACTCTACCTGTACATTTTATCTTTTGGGTGGGGGGAAACTAAACATATACTGCATAATTCATGTACACTTTTATTTTCATTTTTGAATAACTACTACTTTTAGAAGAGTATGATTCAGATAAACAGCTCGTGTAACACTGCATCTGTATTCAATATGGGGGTAAGCATAGTGATCCACTTGAAAGGGTTGTTGTAAGGATTACAACAAAATACATGTAAAACACTTTGAACATTGTGATGTGCTGCATCAGTGTTAATATTACCATTACCATACTGTTTTCACTATCTTTTCAGTCAGACCTTGACATCTTTTCACCACATGAGGGCAATGTAACAACGAGCACAAAATTTGTTCAGGCCTTCCGACAAACGTCATTTATCAAACATCAAAAATATGACTGCCGGTATTTGAAAAACTCAAAAACTGATATCTAGATAAAAAGTGAGGTGGGCTGCCATGTAGTAAGCATGAACTTCCTGCACATCTTTAAGGAGTTCTCGTTTTCTACCAATTCTGTGCCTGTGCAGAAAAAGGACCAGCTGTGGGTGCTGGGACCAAACATCTGTACAAAATAGGGTAAAGGGTAAGCACCAGGTCATTACTGACCTAGGGGGTGACGTCACATCACGCTTACTAGGCAGACTATGTTTACAGGGTGGTTTGCCATTGCCTTCCCCAGTCATCTACACTTTATCCCCAGCAAGCTGGGTGCTCATTTTACTGACCTCGGAAGGATGGAAGGCTGCGTCAACCTTGAGCCAGGTAGCTGAAACCAACTTCCGTCAGGATTGAACTCAGGTCATGACCAGAGCTTTTGACTGCAGTATTGCGGCTTACCACTTTGCGCCATGGGGCTCCTTCCACAAAATAGGGAAGGACTGTTTAATATAAGCCCAGGACAGAAAGAATGCTATCTTGCTCTGAGGGCATTACCAAGTAACATTCACCTGTCGATATTTTCAAGCATACGTGAACGAATACATGGCCTTACACAAAGTCAGAATCAGGTCACCGATGCATCAAGCGTGGGACTGCCTACTTGGTCTGTCAGTGACTCTTCGGGGTCTCAGGCAGAGGGAGGTCTTTCCCAACACCTACTTCTTATGGTGGGGCCTTCTGCAAGCAAGCAAGGGAGCCATGGCCTTTCTGCTAATGGGTTCGAGCACAGCAACACTTGCCTTTGACATTACCAGAGCACTGCCTCGAACAACACAGGGGAATGTTCCCTGTGGCTGTTGTAAGCAATGTAACCAGACTGGAATGTTAACCTCTTTTAGCAACCTGGTGCATGACTAGTATCATCGGAAAGATTCTACAGCCATTTGAGTTTGTTTACAACTGAAATATTACGCATTATCTGCCCTTGCGACATAGGTCATTTATGTCTGGGAGTTTTACCTGAGGTTCATTGCTTGCTGGACCCACACCTTCCTGTTGGGAATCTATGCACCAGATGTCTCCAAGATCAAATCAAGTCCCTGACCCTTTAAATGCTGCTTTGAATTGGCTTACTTGTAGTGCTTACTGTGAGAGAAAATTTCCCCCAACCCAATTCCCACATAAAAAAGCATTTTAAGAACAAAGAACACAAAAACACAAAAAATCTGAAAGGAGGGGGGGAGCAATCCAAGCCTCAGTTTTAAAAAGCTTTTCTTCTGCTCAAAAAGATCTCTGAGGAAGCAGGAAGTATTTGAATCCCCACCTCTGGACATGCTGCTTTGTAACTGGCTGTGAGAGAAACCAAGCTTACATGTCTTGCACTTTGTCTTATGCACAGGGATTCCACCCGGGCTTTGCTCAGGGAAGATGGAAGAATCGGGTTAACAGAGGAATGGAAAGACCCAGACATTGCAAGGGCTGGCCGCAAGATCATCACTAATGGACAGAAAACTCATGCATAACTCCAAGGAACTACTGAGACAGACCAGGGGCAAACATGAAAGTACCCATGCATAAACGACCATAAACGGCATGGACATAACAGGTTGACCATACATAATAGAGGACATGGTTCCCCTCTATTTTCAACAGCTGTGTAGCAGGAGGAATTTCAGTGGTGAAGTCTTTCTCACCCCAACACCATTGTGATGTGACAATGTACACCTTCCAAAAGTTCCACACAACTATTTAAAAGTATGAGAGCCTTGCCCTTTCTCAAACCTGGTCTCCCCTAAGGTAAGCCCACTAGAATTTTTGACCATCAAAGCAGTTCAGAAACCAAATGATTGGTAGTCCTTTCTGTGTATTCACCTGTGGAAATAAAAGCCAAAAGGCTTAAGAGAGACTATATTGATTCCAAAACATCATTTTTAAGGCTTCTTTACAAAAAGCATAAGTACTTGGGGGACAGCCATTCAGTAACTGACTAGGCACTTTGAGGGGGGGAATGTTACATGGCAGCTGGTCTATAAATGACTTTAGCCTGCTCAACAAGCACACCTTTGAAAGATGGCCAGATATGTCTAAGGCAACATGTAGCACTTCAGACTTTTACTCTCCTGCAGGGACTCTGCTGCCATCCTTCGCATTCAACTGAGTTAAGAGGACTAACTTCCTGGAAAGCATCTGTTAGCTGCAACCCTGATCATATTTACTAGAGTAAGTCCTATTCAATGGAGACATACTTTTGTGCCAATATGCACAGGCTGAGGTTGCATATAAATTTCATGCTATGACTGATTATTTATTTACTTCATTTATACCCCACCTTTCGCCCTACTGGGAGAATCATTCTCCTCAACTCCATTTTATCCTCACAACAACCCTGTGAAGTAGGTTAGGCTACGAATATATGACTGGCCCAAGGTCAGACAGCAAGCTTCCAGGGAAGAGTGGGAACTCAAACCTAGGTCTCCCAGATCCTAGTCTGACATTCTAACCCATACTGGCTCTCAATTAAGTGTTTAGGTGTTAAATACCTTCTGAAGGCTATGTCTTCTTACATTTTCACTTCTGTTCATGTGAACTACTAGAAGTTCAGCTGCAATTTTGTAAATTTATGTATGCATTTTTTCTTTTAAAGACTTGTTGAAGCTGGACATTAATTACTTAATGAAAACTTATTGTCTTACTTAAGATAGAAAATTTACCATTTTCTCTTCATACTCTGGATCAACTTCTTTGTCAGGTTTAGATGCCTTTGGAGGAGGCTTGAGTTGAAACGGACAGTCATTTTTCTGTAAATAAAATTCAAAATTCTATTACAGTAGCATGTCTGAGGACTGACAGACCAAAAGAACAATCTACAGTGTATGAAATTCTGAAACTAAGAAATAAGCTTCTGTTTGTGCTTTCAAGCACAACACCTAACAACCAATCACACCTACATATTTCCTACAGCCAGATCCTAAGTAAATTGGCTAGGACCCAAACAACTGTACAACTACTTCCATATGGCCAAGGGCAATTTTAATTCCTATTTCTAAAAGAGGCCCTCCAAGCTACATAGGAAATTGCTTTTGAAAGTGAATTGTAACCCTAAGCAAAGTTACACCCTTCTAAGCACACTGGAAGAGATGGATTGACTCAATAAAGGAAGCCACAGCCTTCAATTTGCAAGATCTGAGCAAGGCTGTCAAAGATAGGACATTTTGGAGGACTTTCATTCATAGGGTCGCCATGAGTCGGAAGCGACATGACGGCACTTAACACACACACAAGCACACTGACTTTTACAAGCACTTTGTTATAAAAAAAACACTGCTGAAAGAAAAACATGAACAATTCCATTAGGCAAAGCTTAAGTACTTCTTTGGATCCTGACCATAGTTTGAAAGAAATTATGTAGATTTGCCAGAAAATTCTGAATTAGAAAATTTTCTGAGGAAAAGCAGTTGGGATCAAATGTAGCATCTTTATCTGGTTACGTTCATTAAACACTAAAAAAGTATGGCATGTTAATATTATATTCTGTAAACAGTCCTAATTTATTTTCCAAAAACCAAAAGTTGTGGAACTGGTATATTTGATAAAGGAAAGTAATTCAATAAATGCAGTTAACTGTGTCTGAAGCTCTATTTGGATATGACAAACAACCCAGAATTAGTTTACAAGAAATATAACTATGATTAATTCTTCAGCTCACACTCTCCCTCCATCCTCCCACTATATTCAGAGCCTCCATCGGACTTCCTAGTTTAGGAATTCAAATTAGTTATTATTTCCAAATGCAAGAACCTGAAGAAATTAGGAATCTGGGATTCTAATCCAGAATTAAACAGTTACAGGCTACTTTCAGGTGTCACAGCAAACTGTAGTTAACCTGAAGTCTGGTACAAACCCAATGGGTGCTCTCCAAGGTTTATAATACCAGCTTGTGGGGGTAAATCAACTCTAATGCATTCAGACAGAAAAGACAGATTGTGAGCTCCCTCAAATTACTTTTAACCAAACTCTGTGCTCAAGTATGAGTCGAGTGTGCTCAATTGCAGTTTAATTACAGCTTGTTATTGCCATCTGAATGCAGCCACTGGAAAGAAAGCCACTGAATCAGAATGACTATCAGAAGTCTTCAGTTGTGGCTCTGCATGTGTGTGTGTGTGGGGGGGGGGGGAGGTACAGGCCCAATAACAAGCCAGAAGCAGCACAGTATACATTCAGTGGTACTCATAGCACACACAGGCACACTACACTGCAATGTAGCTACTACTAATATGTAAAGATCTGGCTAGCTGGCGGTTCTAGACCTAAGCTGAATTGATTATTGTGTTTGTATGTTTGCTTTGTGTTTATTACTACACTTGGATTCCTGTCCAGAGATTTTTTGCAGTTAAGCAAGTGTCCAGTAGGAGAATATAGATCATACAGAATAATTAGGAAGGAAGGCTAGGTATGTAGAGTATGAGAAAGAGCAACCCTGACTTATGCAGCCCTACGGGACTTGGGATTGGGTTATCTGAAGGTCTGTCTTCCTCCATATGTTCCTGTCTGGGAATCAAGATCATAGGGAGAGGCCACTGAGTTTGCAAAGGCTAGACTGAGGAGTTCCTTAGTGGTAGGGTTGCCAGCTCCGAGTTGGGAAATACCTGGAGATTTTTGGGGGTGGAGTCTGAAGAGTGTGAGGTTTGAGGAGAGGAGGGATTTCAATGGGACATAAAGCCATAGAGTCCACCTTCCAAAGCAGCCATTTTCTCCAGGGGAACTGATCTCTGTCATCTGGAGATCAGTTGTAATAGCAGATCTCCAGCCACCATCTGGAGGTTGGCAACCTTGCTTAGTGGTCAGATCCTGCCAGATCCTTCTTAGGTTCACACTCCCTTACCCAGAACCATTCTGCACAGATTAGCACTAATGCCTTAACTGGGAAGACACTCGAGTTTTCTTTGTAAATTTAACAACACATGTAAAGTTGCCAATTCTGCTTGGGAAATCCCAGGAGATTTTGGGGTGGAGAGTGGGGCTTGGAGAGGGACCTCAGCAGGGTGCAATGCCGTAGAGTCCACCTTCCAAAGCAGCCATTTCCCCCAGGGGAATCGATCTATGTACTCCAGAGATGGGTTGTAATTCCAGACCTCCAGGCCCCACCTGTAGGTTGGCAACCCTACATGTACCCAGCCACTAACATATTACGTCCTCCTCTAGACCCATAAAACTTCTGTATAGCACTAGCACTCTTTTGTGCATTTGCTATGGCATAATCTACATGGGAGTATCTTCTTCCAAAAGCCTGAAAAATCATCCCCATTTATACTAGTGGACTTGTTCAATACGAATCTTATTCAAGCACCAAGAGCAGGATTTAGGTCTTTTTGCAAATACCATCTTAATCGGTTAAGACGCTTAGGGCTGTTTAGCTTGGAAAGAAGGCGGCTAAGGGGAGACATGATAGAGGTCTATAAAATTATGCATAGTTTGGAGAGAGTGGACAGGGAGAGGTTTTTCTCCCTCTCCCATAATACTAGAACGCGGGGTCATCTCTTGAAGCTGGAGGGTGACAGATTCAAAACAGATAAATGGAAGTATTTTTTCATACAACGCATAGTTAAATTGTGGAACTCCCTTACCTAGGATGTGGAGATGGCTGCCAACTTGGAAGGCTTTGAGAGGGGAGTGGACATATTCATGGAGAGGATGGGTATTTGCGGCTATTAGTTAAAATGGATGCTAGTCATGATGCATACCTATTCTCTCCAGGATCAGAGGAGCATGCCTATTATCTTAGGTGCTGTGGAACACAGGCAGGATGGTGCTGCTGCAGTCGTCTTGTTTGGGGGCTTCCTAGAGGCACCTGGTTGGCCACTGTGTGAACAGACGGCTGGACTTGATGGGCCTTGGTCTGATCCAGCAGGGCTTTTCTTATGTTCTTATGTTATGTTCTTATAATTGATCTCTAGTTGGTTTCGCTGAGAATAAAGGCTGAGTGAATGCACAGCTCCCTTAAGGCCAGCGGGAGCCCCTGAAAGGAGTACGGCATCATCAAAATGTACCCAGGCGAATGGGACCATTTAAAGGACACGCTTTGATCTAATTACACTTTTTATCAATTTTATATTAGGTTTTGATCTAATAATGTTAGATAGGATAAGAATATGTTAATTAAAATAGTATTGGGATTAGTTCCGTTAGCAAAAGTTTACACAATTTATTTTTAGACGGAAGAGGGAGAGGGGGAAGTCAATTTATTGTTAATTTAGCAATATTATACATATATATTAGTATTATTATTATCTTTTAACATTGGATATTGTTTTATATGTTGATATATCAAATTAAGAAAATAAAAAAAATATTTCAAAAAAAAAAATGTACCCAGGCGGGGCTGCTGAAGGTCGGGTGAGAGGAGGCGGCCCAGGCCGCTCAAGTCCCTGGACGGGGAGACACGCCTTGCTACCATGACGGGAAAAGGCAGGACAGTGCCTGAAAATAAGGACAACCCTGCATTTATTATTATTATTATTATTATTATTATTATTATTATTCAGGTTTATTATTGACTCAATACTAATAATACTAATTATACTAATATAATAATATACTAATATAATATAATATAATATAATATTATATATAATACATAGTATACTATAATATAATATACTAATATTATATAATAATAATATACTAATAATACTAATAATAATACTAACAGGAGACGCGAAGTTATCCCCGTGCCCGCAGGGAGAACCGGCCTCACTCAGTCCTCTGACACGCGTGTTGCGTGTCAGCCCCCGCAGGGGAGGCGTATGAACGGTCCACTCCGGCGACCGAGAGCAGCAGAGCTCTTTGGCGGAGGGGGGGGGGGGAGACGTCCCGCCGGGGCCCCTTCCGAGGTTGCAGGGGGGCGACTGCGGCCTTTTTTTTGAGGGGGGGGACATTCCTGTCAGTGGCCGGCGTGAGCGACGCCATTCCCGCCCCGTCCGCCCTCTCCTTCCCCCCCTTTCCCCGGGCCCTACCTCCTCCAGGCCGGATTCCTGTGAGGAGGAGGCGGCGGCGGAGGTGGACGGCTCCTCCTCGCCGTCCGAGCGGCGGGGGCTGGCGGGGCCCGCGGCGGCCTCGGTGGCGGCGGCGTCCATTTTGTCTCAGTGACGGCCCGCCGGTCGGGGGGGGAGGGGGGAAGGGGAAGGGACCCCCTCAAAAAACCCCTCCCCCCCTCTCCCCCTCCCAACAGCGCCCTCTAGGGCCGCTCTCGCGAGACTGGCGCCGCCGTTGTTTTGAACGGGGGAAGCGCGCGAGCCCGACGCGCCTGTCGTTTCGTCCGTTAACCGTCGCCTCTGCGCCCCCCCCCGCTTTTCTCTCCCAAGTGCGGTGGGGGGGGGGAGGGGAGGAAGGCAGGCGACGGCAGAGCTGCTCAAGTCGTGATGCTCGCGCCATAAACGAATAAAGATACCACGGAATAAGGAGCCAAATATTGTCGAAGGCTTTCACGGTCAGAGGTGATAAGCCTGTATGATTGTATCAGTTCCCAAAGACAATAACACAGTAGGAGGTTGATAGGTCAAAGCAGTTTGTTTATTAGGCCCAATATACACACAGGGTGAAAATTGCCCCAAATGCGCAGGACAATTCACACAAACATCAAAGGAGTGCAAGCACGGATATAATATTGTCGAAGGCTTTCACGGTCAGAGTTCATTGGTTCTTGGCAGTCCAGGGTATCCATAACCCTCCTCCAACACCACGTTTCAAAGGAATCTATTCTCTTCCTGCCAGCTTTCTTCATTGTCTGGCTTTCGCACCAACACATGGCGCCATATAAACGCCATATATATTTCATGGGTTCTTGTAGGTTATCCGGGCTGTGTGACCGTGGTCTTGGTATTTTCTTTCCTGACGTTTCGCCCACAGCTGTGGCCGGCATCTTCAGAGGAGGAACACTGAAGGACGGTGCCTCTCAGTGTCAAGTGTGTAGGAAGAGTAATATATAGTCAGAAAGGGGTGGGTTTGAGCTGAATCATTGTCCTGCAAAAAGTATCAAAGGTAATGTGCTAACCATTGTCCTGTAAGTATCAAGATCACAGATCACTTCAGGATACAATGGTTCCATTTTAACATACCACACCCTCATTAGCACATTATCTTGATACTTACAGGACAATGATTAGCACATTACCTTGGATACTTTTTTGCAGGACAATGATTCAGCTCAAACCCAACCCCTTTCTGACTATATATTACTCTTCCTACACACTTGACACTGAGAGACACTGTCCTTCAGTGTTACTCCTCTGAAGATGCCTGCCACAGCTGCTGACGAAACGTCAGGAAAGAAAATAACAAGACCACGGTTACACAGCCCAGATAACCTACCACGGATATAATCTTTGGTAATGGGAGGTACAAAAGACGAAATACATGGCGTCAATACACAGAACCAATAATAGATATTTAAGGATTTGAATACCCTATTAGAGATTAGGAGGCGTAACATAGAAATGGTGATCTCATTCTCACTAATGAGCAGTGAAGACCCATATTCCCAGGTGCTTCTCTATTTGATCCTAAATTACTGCAGTTCTTCTTATCTTGGACCCTGGCAGCTGCCAAGGCTAACTAAGAGGGTTCCTAGCTGGTTCGTATCTCTGGAAAACCAGTTTATGCAAGCATACTAAGGCCATCTATGGATTCTTTAATTAGCTTCTAACTAAGGAGCAACAGTGGGCCTCTTATACTTGAGGCCTTTAACATATGCAAGTGCTTGGTGTAACTATACAAGCCACCTCTAATATGCTGAGTGTGGCATGTTCATGAGTGCAGATATACTTTATTGAGTACAAAGAATATATTTCAAATCAAAGAATACATTTCCAATACATTTCCCATAGAATATAATGATTTCAGGCATTACAAGAGTTGATTGGTTCTTGTAGGTTATCCGGGCTGTGTGACTGTGATCTTGGTATTTTCTTTCCAGGATGTTTCGCCATCTTCAATGCCTGCCACAGCTGTGGGCGAAACGTCAGGAAAGAAAATACCAAGACCACAATCACACAGCCCGGATAGCCTACAAGAACCGATTACAGGACAATGATTAACACATTACCTTTGATACTTTTTGCAGGACAATGACTCAGCTCAAACCCAACCCCTTTCTGACTATATATTATTCTTCCTACACACTTGACACTGAGAGACACTGTCCTTCAGTGTTACTCCTCTGAAGATGCCTGCCACAGCTGCTGGCGAAACATCAGGAAAGAAAATACCAAGACCACGGTCACACAGCCTGGATAACCTACAAGAACCCATGAAATAAGGAGCGTTTATATGGCGCCATGTGTTCTCTGCCTTCCAAGTTTGATCACAACGCTTTGGCCTCTATATTGCATCTCCGTGTTGCTTTGTTCTTTCATATCAGTGCCCCATTTCCTTTCATGACTTTTCTACCTGGCTCATTTTCTATCTCTGCCACCATTCCTTCAGATGGACAACTTATGTGCTCAACAGAAATCCAGGAGGAAACTGATAGTCTATTGAAATGATAGAGATGGAAGCAGGAGTGTTTATTCTTAAGCCCTTGTTCTCAGCCCCTGATCACTCTTGAAGCTCCTATCGAAGCAAAGCTTATAATTATTGATAAACCCAATTCATCAGCAGACCAATAAAATGCCAGCAAAAAAAAAATTGCATCACTTAAGACAAGCAGAAGCCTCAAGTATGTTAAAAACAAAAGCCTGGAAACTATCTCAAAGCACAAAATACAATAAAAGCAGCGAGCCATATCAATCTCTTAAAACCAGTCTATCTAATGATCTCCTGGGAAGAATTAATAGATATGGTCTCAGAGGAAGGAGAGAAATACAATATCAACAAAGTGCAAGCCACATAATGATATTGATAAGATGCCCGGGAAAACAAACATGTTTCAGCCTGGTGCCCAAAACCCAGAAGGCCTGGCACCAGGGAGGTGGAGGTGTGAAACTGTTTATTTAACATTTTACTCATTTTAAAAATGTTGAGGCTGCATTTCAGTACAAGAATTTGCAAAGCAGATTGTGAACAATTAAAACCGAAGAAAACCAATATACAACCTAGTCAGCAGAAGTGCAGTATAAGAAAGGTTTTTTTTCAAAAAGCCTGTCAAATTGCCCTGACCTGGATGGCCCAGGCTAGCTTGATCTCATCAGATCTCAGAAGCTGCCCTGGTTAGTACTTGGATGGCAATCTGATTGTCTCCTGCCTTGAAAATCCTATGGGGTACTCATAAATCAGCTGCAATGTGACAATACTTTCCTCCACCACCAATTGTCAAAACAAGCATTTGCAATGGTTATGCCAACTCATCTGTTGGAAGTGAAGGACTTTGCACTGTCTCTTAACCACAGATTTCAGAGGGGGACTAACAGAGACTCAGAGAGAGAGATAGGTCAAGATGCATCCCTGCTCCCTACTGCTCTGACACTATGCCTTGGATGTGTAGATCGCTAATCTCAGGGAAAACATCCTTCCACTTTCACACCTTCTCTGCCCACACTCTCTCCTCATCTCCATCTTGGCACCATGAGTGCAGGGCATGGATCCTGCATCTCTATCCATCCTAGGTAGTTAGACTAGTTTAGGAACCTATCTCTACCCTGTCCTATCTATAATGGAGTTCTTTACAATAAAGGGCTCGTATTAGTTTGCAAAGATAAAAGAGGCTCCATGTATAAGTTTGTTCTCAGCACAGCACACAACCCATATGGGCTTTGCTGCGCAATTTGCCTTTCGGCACTCTGTTAATTTTGGAGGTCCAGAAAAATTCCAATACCATCTTCCTTCCAAAACATGTTAGGGTTGCCAGGTCCCTCGTCGCCACTGGCGGGAAGTTTTGGGGGCAGAGCCTGAGGAGGGTGGGGTTTAGGGAGGGGAGGGACTTCAATGCCATAAAGTCCAATTGCCAAAGTCCAAAAGCAGCCATTTTCTCCAGGTGAACTGATCTCTATCAGCTGGAGATCAGTTGTAATAGCAGGAGATCTCCAGCCACCACCTGGAGTACAAACAACAAGAGATTGGTTTCAATTCAGTAAAATGAGCTCAGTGGGGCAACAGAATACCAAGACCCTCTGTGCAGGAAAGGATATCATGAATAGGTTTTTACTGGGAAGACTGAAAATTGAGGGCTCTGTGGGAGAGATCAGATCAGGACCACCAAAAAGGAACTTCTTGTAAATATGTACAGAGGGCATTCCAATATAGGAGGTGCTTGCTCTTGAGTAAAACTTGCAGAATGTCGGAATATAGCAATGTCTTGTGTACAAAGAAGAGGCAAGAAGATCTTGCAGGGGTCAGCAAGCTCTAGCTAGACAGGACTGTACAGGAAGTACCTGCTTTCTAAAGGGGCTTTTCCTTGTTTGTCTGCAGAATGCTATTCTTAGGCTTTTCTTCTTGAACAATCTAAATTGGGGGTTCCCCAACATGGTGCCATGGGTGCCAAGGCGCCCACCAACACCTTTCCTGGTGCCTGCCAAGTGTTTTTAGAAAGTGGGTGGGAGCAGGTGGGGCCTTTGCCCAGCTAGTCTTCTGATTGACCATTAGAGATTTGATTGGCCATGCAGATTTTTAAAAAAATCGCTTTGGAAGCAGCTGCCATCACAGCAGAAGGATCTTCACTTCATACTGTGGATGGGGGCTCACATGACGATACTCCTCTACATTGAAAAGTTTCATTTCCATATTTATGTATTTTCTCTTTTCTAGCCTACTTTTCCTCCCTGAGACTGAAGGCAGATAACAAAATTTTAAAAGAAAGAATGTAATGAAAACAGTATAGTATATATAATAAATGATGATGCAATAAACATGGATAGCAAAAAATAGAAATGATGCAATAAAAACAAGAAAAACTTTTTATTTTACTTTATTTATACATGCCTTTTCTCACCAATGGGGATCAAAAGCATCTTACATAATTTTCCTGTCCTCCTTTTTATCCTCACAACAACTCTGTGAGGTAGGTTAGTCTAAGAGTGTATGACTGGCCCAAAGTCACCCAGCAAGCTTCCATGGCAGAGTGGGGATTATGCAACTGGTTTTCCAGATCCAGTCCAACACTTTAACTGCTACCCCACGCACACAGCTACATACAATAAACCAATACAATTTTTAAAGTCGCTTTAAAATTTTCTCATGGATATTAAGATCACAATTCCTTTCCATTTGTTAAAAAATGCCCTCCTCAACAATTCCATTTTTCACACTCTGCAGAACAATGAAAATATGGGTGCCTTACTGAAACAGTAGCGGGGGAAATTAGCATTACAGAAAATGTTCTAGTCTAACCTCTATGAGGAGCTAGTTTTCTATATGCAGGGTGTACTTGTCCCATAGCGGAAAATATATAAGCATCTGAATTTACCTGTATGTTTTCTCCATTATACAAATAAGTAGCTTTAGGAGGAGGATTTAGATTAGAGGAAATGCCCTAGGAGGAAAAGATTTACCCTCTCTCCCATTTGTACGAGCTCCTTGTCGCCTAAATGTTAGGCCCTAAAACCTAATCAAGACAATAATGCTAGAAAAAGTTGAAGACAGCAGTAAAACAGGAAGACCCAACATGAGATGGATTAAATTAGTAAAGGAAGCCACGGCTTACGGTTTGCAAGACCTGAGTAAGGCTATTAACAAGAGGACTTTTGGAGGTCATTAATTCATAGGGTCGCTGTAAGTTGGAACTGACTTGATAGCACATAACACATGCACAAAACCTAATCCGGAGATCCCCACTGTGGTGCCCGCTAACGCCTTTTCTGACACCTGCCAAGTGTTTTTAGAAAGTGGGTGGGGTCAAAGAGCTTCTGATTGGCCCCTGGAGAAATGGCAGATACAGCCAGATGGTTTTCTCTTAGCTAGCTGCGTGTATGCAAGAAAATATTTTAAACAATATGCTCTTCCTGTTAAGTGGAGCTTCTGCCTGAAACACTGAGGAGCTATAATCAGAGTTATGCATAACTTCACTCTTTGACATTGGCCCCACCATCCTGAGTCAGATTTTCAAAGGTGCCCCCCTTCCCCAGGCTTCAAAAGACTGAGGACCCCTGACCTAATCGAACATAGCCTGGCGGATAGTAAAAATGGTGGTCCTTCCTTGTTACCACTAGAGGGAACCAGCTCCTTGTTAAATTAAGGCTCCAGGTTCTAAACCCCAGGACGCCAGCTGTTGTGCTTTCTTGCATGAGGAAGAACTTCGGCGTTGTGGACAAAGTTAATTGACCCGCGAGGCCGGAATGGCTTCAGACGTATGCGATGCGTTGCACATTTATTAGGATCCTGGGTGAAGGTATGTATCTTATTACAGGGTTGGCGGGGGGGGGAATAGTTGGAGAGACAGAACAGTTTATTTGTTCCTTGATTGCAAACACAGCTTACTCTTGTGCATCAGGCACGCAAAGAAATAACCAGATAAACAAGTTTTAGGGCAGGTGCAGATCTGAAAGGACTGTTTGGGGCCTGGTCCCCCTGTGCACACACATGACCTGGCACCCATTCTGGGCACCACTGGCCATTTCCGAACCCAGTGGGTCTTGCCGGCACCAGCTGGCAGCACTATGGGCCATTCAGCCTGGCTTGTTCCTGGTCCATTTTAACTTCCTGGCCCTCAGTCAACGGGAGTACATTTTGTCAGTTTAATTTTTTTTCACAGCTAACGTACGGCTAGGACATGGAACAGCGGGGGCTACTGGATCGGAAGGGATCTACCTTGCCTTCCACGGGGCTGCCTTCCCTGTGGAATAATACACAATTGTGCAGGGATTAGAAACTGCACAATCAGCACCCAACAGAACTAGAACTAAAACCTTGTGGGGTTTTTTTTAAATTGTCTTCTGCAGATGGTCAGTTTCTGAGCTCAGCTCCTGATGTCTTTGATTGTTCTCCAGGCCTCAGAAAAGGTCCCAAGAAAAACTGAAAAGGTAAGTTATGATCATTTGCTGTGGGACCTAAGTTCATGCTTTCTATGCGCTGATATCAGATTTTGACACGTAGCTTGTTTCCCAGGCTACTGGGTTCTTACCCAACAGGTGTTTTCCTTCTAGGAAAAAAGGAGAGCATTTTTGCAGAAGACCTTTCCTGGTGGTTCGTTCCTAAACAAGGACTGATTGTCCCAGTAAGAAATTTATTCCTTTATTGGAAACATGTTACGGCCCCTTTCCACCTGATCAGGGATCCCCAGGTGGGAAAACGTACAGGCGACCGGAGCCCACCCAAACAGCAGACAAGGAAGTCAAGTTGTTCCTGGAATGCACCCCTTCAGACTGCAGGTGTGGCTGAATGATCCACCATTTAAAAAAAAATGCTAGCACCTGGAAAGCTAGTGTGTCAAGGAAATCCATTGTGGTTAGACTGGGATGGATGTGTGTGTGTATGTGCGGTCAGCTTTCTTCCAATTTATGGTGACCATATGAATTAACAACCTCCAAAGCATCTTATCGGTGATAACCTGGCTCATTTAGAAGGGATGGGTAAGCTCAAGGTGAGGGGAGGTCATACTGGAAGACCCAGGTTCAAATCACGATGGGTAGCCGTGTTAGTCTGTCAACAGCAGTAGAAAAGAGCCAGAGTCCAGCAGCACGTTAAAGATGCACAAAATTTCTGGCAGGGCGTGAGCTTTCGTGACCATTTCCATTTATCGACCATTTACATTTGTAGTCCTGTGAGTTGGTTGTGTAGGTAGGGGGCCCAGTGCACTGCTTTGCCCGGGGGGCTATAACGCTGTTAAGACTGCCCTGCCTCATATATTGTGAATGTATATGAGGATGGCCAAATTAACGGAATTCCTATATGGAAAGGACATGGAAGAATAAAAAAAAACATGGTTTAAGGCCGCCTCATATTGGGATAAAATGGCAAAAATGGATTTTACAATATTACTTAGCGAGTTATAGAAACGAGTTTTAATAAATCGATATTATATTGTTGATAAGTATTTCATTACAAAAACTGTTTAGACACTTCTTCGGAAGTCGGGTGAAGGGTCACTTTGCGGTGGGTGGAGGGTGAAGGGGTATCTTTTTGGATTTTATGGTTTAGTAAACGTGAATGTAATAATTAGTATATAAAGATCCTCTTTTGTATTTTTTGTATTTTTTTCTTTATTTTTGTCTTTTATTTTTTATATTAATTTTTATTGCATTGTTTTGTGTTATAAAAACTAATAGAAATTTCTATCTATCTATCTATCTATCTATCTATCTATCTATCTATCTATCTATCTATCTATCTATCAAACAAAAGATGGCCCTGCCTCGGGCCAGGCACCCTCTGTCGGCCTGATCTACCTCGCAGGGTGGTTGTGAAGAAGAAAAAGGAGCAGGGGGAGCAGCGTTGGCGGCGGGCGCTCTTTCCCCTTGCCCGGCCGGGCAGCTGCGGATCCGGGCGTGAAGCCCCTCACTCACCCCTTCCAAACGGGGCCGGGAGCTTTCCAGCCAGGCGCCGCTGCGGGCTCCGCGCGTCCGTCAGCTCCGCATCCGCTCCGGGGTTTTCCCAGCCCGGGCAGCCGCCGGCCGGGGCGGGAAGGGCCGGCCGGCCGATCCAGTCCGGGTTTTGGCGGCGGGGCCGGGCGGCGGGCCGGCGGCTCCGCGGGTGCGGAGCTCAGTTGGGCGGCGCTGCGCGGAACGGCTGGCTGGACCGCGGCAGGAGGAGCGCAGGTGAGGGGAGGGGAGGGGCCGGGGTGGGGGTCGCTTGCAGCCCCTCACATTGCAACGGCGTGGCCCGGTGCAAACCTTGCAGTGAACCCATGGGCCATTGGTGCATGGGAGGATGCATGGCTTTGCCGCTCTCTAGACGTGCGTTTCCCCCACCCGAACTCTCCAAACTCTGCATGGGGGCTTCTTGTTGAGTTTGGGGGCAAATGTGCAGCTGTGGGTGTTAAAAATATCGGCGAAGGCTTTCACGGTCCGAGTTCATGGGTTCTTGTAGGTTTTCCGGGCTGTGTGACCGTGGCCTTGGTCTTTTCTTTCCTGACGTTTCGCCAGCAGCTGTGGCCGGCATCTTCAGAGGAGGGACACTGCAGGACAGTGTCAAGGGTGTAGGAAGAGTAATCTATATAGTCAGAAGGGGGTTGGGTTTGAGCTGAGTCATTGTCCTGCAAAAGTAGCAAAGGTAATGTGTTAATCATTGTCCTGTAATCGGTTCTTGTAGGCTATCCGGGCTGTGTGGCTGTGGTCTTGGTATTTTCTTTACTGACGTTTGGGCAGCAGCTGCGGCAGGCATCTTCAGAGGAGTCACACTGAAGGATAGTGTCTCTCAGTGGCAAGTGTGTAGGAAGAGTAGTATATATAGTCAGAAGGGGGTTGGGTTTGAGCTGAGTCATTGTCCTGCAAAAGTAGCAAAGGTAATGTGTTAGTCATTGTCCTGTAATCGGTTCTTGTAGGCTATCCAGGCTGTGTGGCCGTGGCCTTGGTCTTTTCTTTCCTGACGTTTCGCCAGCAGCTGTGGCGGGCATCTTCAGAGGAGGAACACTGAAGATGCCCGGCACAGCTGCTGGCGAAACGTCAGGAAAGAAAAGGCCACGGTCACACACTGTCCTTCAGTGTTCCTCCTCTGAAGATGCCAGCCACAGCTGCGGGCGAAACATCAGGAAAGAAAAGACCAAGGCCACGGTCGCACAGCCCGGATAACCTACCAGAACCCATGTGTGTGTTAAGTGCCGTCAAGTCGCTTCCGACTCACGGCGACCTGAGGAATCAATGTCTTCCCAAATGCCCTGCCTTTGACAGCCTTGCTCAGGTCTTGCAAACTGAGGGCCGTGGCTTCCTTTGTAGAGTCGATCCATCTCAGGTTGGGTCTTCCTCTTTTCCTGCTGCCTTCAGCTTTTCCTCTAGCCTGATTGTCTTTTCCAGCTGGAGGTGGTCTTTTGCAGCTGGAGAGCTGCAAACCCAAGGCAAAACCTTCCGTGCATAAATGGCCGTGGAGATCGATCACGATGGGTAAGCCGTGTTAGTCTGTCACTAGCAGCAGAAAAGAGCCAGAGTCCAGTAGCACCTTAAAGACGAACACAATTTCCGCAGGGCAGGAGCTTTCGTGAGCCGTGGCCAGAAATTGTGTTCGTCTTTAAGGTGCTACTGGACTCTGGCTCTTTTCTGCTGCTAGTGAACCCATGGTTTTTCTTTGCACGCTGGCTGTGGAATTCTTACCTTACAATTGAACACATGAAGCTGCCTGATACTGAATCAGACCCTTGGTCCATCAAAGTCAGTATTGTGTACTCAGACCAGCAGCGGCTCTCCGGGGTCTTGGGCAGGGGTCTTTCCCATCACTTATTTGCCTAGTCCCTTTTAACTGGAGGACCCGGGGATTGAACCTGGGACCTTCTGCATTTTAAGCAGATGCTCTACCACTGAGCCACAGTCCCTCAACCCAGCTGTATCTGAATGTACAGTTAAAAGCCCAAGCTTATCCAGGTACTGTATAAGACCCAAGTTTGGATCCCTGCTCTGCCATGGAAACTCACTTGGGTGACCTCAGGCCAGTCGCTTTTCTCTCTGCTTGACCTACCTAACAGGATTGTTGTTATAAAAATAAAATGGGGGTGGGGACGAGACAGTGTTGTAAGTGGCATTGTGTCCCCCCTGAGGGGTGTGGATATTTAAATAAATAAATGTGTTTGTGCAGGATGTATGTGGGTGCACTAATGTGTCTCCAGGGCTTGTGAGTGAAGCAAACATGCGTTTGTCATACCTATGGCAAATGTCATCCAGGCCCTTGGCTCGGGGAGCTGTGCTTGACTGCATCTCTGCCTGCTGGGGGCACACTGACTCAGTGGTGAAACTTAGGTCATTTATTCATGGGAGTTTTACCTGAGGTTCGTTGCTGGCTGGACCCACACTTTCCAGCTGGGAATCTCTGCACCAGCAGTCTCCGAGCTCGAATCAAATCCCGTCCCTTTAAATCAGTGGTTCCCAACCTTTTTTTGACCAGGGACCACTAGGACTTTTTTGTTCGGTGCAGGGACCCCAAGGTTCAAAATAAAAATTCTGAGAATTTGAAAATAAACTTTAATCATAACTGTTAGTTAAACATTAAACTTATAAAAATATATATTCAAATATTATTCTAATAGAGAACTTTTAATTGAAAATATTAATTTATTATGGGTTTATAACTTTGTTTCGTGGATCTTAATTTAGTTCTCGGGGACCCCTGGGGGTCCATGGACCCCCAGTTGGGAACCAGTGCTTTAAATGCTGCTTTGTAATTGGCTTACTTCCCAGTGCTCACTGTGAGAGCCGAAACTTAGCCAAGTCTCAGCTGAGTGGCTGCTTGTAATGCTTCAGGGCCACCTGGGCCAAATTCACTTCCCAGTCTGCTCCGCCTTACTTTGTCATCCAGTATCAGAGGAGCATGCCTATTATCTTAGGTGTGGTGGAACACAGGCAGGATGGTGCCGCTGCAGTCGCCTTGTTTGTGGGCTTCCTAGCGGCACCTGGTTGGCCACTGTGTGAACAGACTGCTGGACTTGATGGGCCTTGGTCTGATCCAGCAGGGCCTTTCTTATGTTCTTAAATTTAGGACCAACAAATTAGCTGCTAAACTGTGCATCTCCTTCGGAAGTAGTGGCAGCATCTCTCTCTCTCTCTCTCTCTCTCTCTCTCTCTCTCTCTCTCTCTCTCTCTCTCTCTCTCTCTCTCTCTCTCTCTCTCTCTCTTCCCCCCCCCCCCAATACATATACCTCTGCCTTAGTGGTGTAGTGGTTAAGAGCAGTGGTTTGGAGCGGTGGACTCTGATCTGGAGAACCGGGTTTGATTCCCCACTTCTCCACGTGAGCGACAGAGGCTAATCTGGTGAACTGGATTTGTTTCCTCACTCCTACACATGAAGCCAGCTAGGTGACCGTGGGCTAGTCACAGCTCTCTCAGCCCCAGCTACCTCACAGGGTCTCTGTTTTGGGGAGGGGAAGGGAAGGTGACTGTAAGCCAGTGTAATTCTTCCTTAAGTGGTAGAGAAAGTCGGCATATAAAAACCAACTCTTCTTCTTTGCACCTGTGCTTACATTGCCTGTGGGGTTGGATTGACCCTATGGCTTTCACCCACTTGGGAACCATGTTGGCACATGACGTCTCTCTGTCTCTCACCTGAGTGTACTTACACCCACATCTGTAAGCGTCTGGCTTCTCTTAGCCTCCGCTCCCACTTCACTTCTTTAACGGCCCCTTTTGCCCCCTTCTACCTCCCCATAATTTGTTTATGGATTAAAATCTTGAATATCATGGGTTAGCTGCTGTGTGGGGAGGGGGTGACCCCTTCTGATTGCTAACATCTGATGGACTAAAGGCAAGCCCCCCCCCCCCGCAAGATCCTCTGGAGCACAATCTGCTCTTCCTGTCATTGATGCCCGTCTTCCCAGACACCTTGTCTCTCCTTAGTCCTTTAACACCCCCTAAAAACCCTGCCCCCTTCCTGGCTGTGCTGGTGAAAGACCAATAGAAGGGTAGAGAGAGTCAGCGTAGTATAGTGGTTAAGAGCGGTGGTTTGGAGCAGTGGACTCTGATCTGGAGAACTGGGTTTGGTTCCCCACTCCTCCACATGAGTGGCGGAGGCTAATCTGGTGAACTGGATTTGTTTCCCCGCTCCTCCACATGAAGCCTGCTGGGTGACCTTGGGCTAGTCACAGCTCTCTCAGCCCGAACTACCTCACAGGGTGTCTGTTGTGGGGAGGGGAAGGGAAGGTGATTGTAAGCCGGTTTGATTGCCAGTTTGATTCTTAAGTGGTAGAGAAAGTTGGCATTTAAAACCAACTCTTCTTAGTGGTTTAGAAATAAAAGTGGACTGACGTTCTTGTTAAACATAGATAGTTATAGCAAGCAACTGTCATAGTTCATCTTTAATGGTCTACTTTGGATAACCGTGGCCTCAGTCTATGTGACTTATATACGTTATAGAAAATGGGCAGTCTGGCCCTATGCAGATTTAATTGGAAGAAAGTCCCGTGCTTTGTTTCAGCTCTGCTTTGGAGTTCTGCTTGGAGTCCAAATCCTGTTTATTGTACGTCCCATCCGGTTGATTGTATTGACTTACACTATGGAATCCCCTTTGACACTCAGTCAAAAAAAATGGACTATAAATGTAAATAATAATATATAAAAATACATTTTAATCCCTGTAAGGGTCTCGATATGAGATCAAGAGGTTGGTACTTATTCCTCTGTCTCGTTTGTAACCTGGGCTCAGCCCCCAAATGTATTGGTACAGCTCAACAGTAGCACCTGTAAAGAAGCGATAGTGATTACAATGCAACTGAGCATGTAAAGAGCGCCTTCCTTGTGCCACTGAGGATGCATTACCCACAGATATATAATATTAGGGAGCAGGGTTTTCAGGTATATGGGTGGAGCAGATCTGAGTTCTGACGCCCACCTGGGGTGGTTCTGGCTTCCTCTCTTCCCTGCCCTCCCACTTCTTCTGCCCAGAGGCCAATATCCACCGTTAACAACTTAGGAGTTCCTTCTATTTGAACTTTAGGGGGCCACAGCATCAGGGAGGGGCTGATGGCTCAATGCTAGAGCATTTGCTTGGTGCGCAGACGGCCCCACATTCAATCCCCAGCATCTCAGAGGGGTCAGGTAGCAGGTGACGTGAAGGACTTCAGCCTGAAATCCCAGGGAGCTGCTGCCAGCCTGGTAGACCAGAAAAAGGTCTGATTCAGTGTCAGGCAGCTTCATGTGTTCAACTGATTTATTGTTCCTTTATGGAGGGCATTATGGAACCCATAATGTTGGAATTCCCTTCCTTTGAGAGGAAGGTATGCAAAGACTCTAGCAAACCATCCTCTGGTTTCACTGTGGTCCAGGATCTTGCTCATTGTTTATTCTGCTTCCCACGGTCTGCCTCACCGAGGCAAAGGTTTCTGTCTGAAATTCTCAATGGAATGTGTACCTTGTGGCGGGCGGGGAGGGGGTGGTCTGTAAAAATCAGTTACCTTCTTTCAGGCAAATCATTCCAACATTATTGCATCCAGAAAAGCTAATTGCAAGTCGGCCTGGTGCCAGAGGTTTTGTACAGAAGGGAAATGTGTTTAAAGCAACCACAAAAATATAGACCAATCACCAAAATAAGGGACAAGAATTCACCTTGGTTCATCTTGGTCCTAAGATTTTTCAGCCACATCTGCAAACAGAGCTGTCTGGGGTGACTTATGCACCATCTGCGTCTGTGAGTTCTTCTGGAAAATCTGCTAATTAAGTTGCAAGATCACTTTCTCTGAGCCTCTCATCTGCAATATGGGGTGCTGGTCAACCTTGCCGTGTCGTTGTGAGACTACAAGATACTGTGTGCGCAGCGCTTTAATCCTGAAAGCAGTATATAAATGCTATGGATTATGATTATGCATTTCTTTTTAACACAAGAGACAGAATGCATTGAAACAACTGAACAGTCTAGCTCTGTTCAGACGTTATAGTGAACACACATATAATCCATTTATTTGATTTTTCTTTATACGTACGTTGAATAATTCTTATGTTATATTCAGCGCATGTACCTCTGAATGTGTGATTGACACCACACATTGATCCAGGTAATGAGTCTTGGTTTCATTTCTAAAATGAACGCATGGTGACCCTTCCTTACAAACAGATGTACACACGTACATGTAGGATGCATGTGTATTCATTGTAACTTGTGACCAGAGTTTCTGATAGTGGAAGTCAGGAGGCTGCCAAACCAATGTGCTTTTTAAATGCGTTTTGAAAAAAATCTTGTTTGGGAATGCTGGGGGACATTCAGCCTTGGCCTGTATGAAAACTTTCTTTTGCAAGATAAGAAAAAATATTCTCTCTTGTATTCAAGTTCCAGGTCCATACCTTTACAAAAGTCAAGAGTAGAGGAGTATTTAAAATCCAACCTTTAATTCCACTGAAACTCACAGGCCAACCTCAGTCATGAACCCAATATGTGATTTGGGGAGAAATCTCTCTCACAGCACAGGGCTATATGGAGCTACCCCAAACTGTCCATTGATTTCAGTAGTCTTAAGCTGCAGTAACTCTACATAGGATTGCGATGTCAGGCCACAATCCTTAGCACGCACCACTTGACTGTCATGTTGAAATGAATGAGACTTCTCTGTAGCATCAGCTTGGTTAGGACAGGGCCATAAACATCGGCTTCCCAATCTGTAACACTGCAGGATTAACAAACTATTTCATAAATTGGGGTGGGGGAGAGAAAGAGTTAATCGTGGCGCATGTAAACTGCAGTTGGCACATTAAAACGTGCCACAGAAACAGTGAGGAAGAAGAGGAACTGATGCAGTGTGCTGGTTAAACCACGAAGCTGCAAATCAGGGCCCTTCTAGTCACCATTGTTTCCTTTTCATACCAGGATTCTCTGGTGCGTCTTGAAATCTGTCTTGCACCTAACTCCATAACATCCCATCACATCTGCCACACTTCCTTTCAGAAAAGGTGCAAACTGCAGAATTCAGGCTCTTCTGTCATGACTGAAACACCTTTCTCGTTCTGCTCCTTGTGCCCCCCTTTTTTTGTACTTCCAGCCTGATGAGGAGTTCTAAGCCAGTGTGGTATAGTGGCTGGTCTGGGAGACCTAGGTTTGAATCCCCACTCGTGCCATGGAAGCTCACTGGGTGACCGTGGGCCAGTCACACACACTCAGCCTAACCGACCTCGCAGGGTTGTTGTGAGGATAAAATGAAGGAGAGGAGAAGGATGTAAGCCACCTAATGGGTCCCCAGTGGGAAGAAAGGTAGGGTATAAATGAAGTAAATTAATAAATAAACCACTCTTGCACTTACTATTTTGTGATATTTCAGTTGGTTCCAATAAAAAGTAATACGATAATGTTGTTATGGGAGTTATTTCCCCCCCTCATAGGCTAACTTGGCGATGTTCAGTTTTCATCATTAGGAAAGCCACATGCTCTCGGCCCTCCCCCCTCCAATCGGCAATGCAAAAACAACAATACCAACCTACCTTACAAGGTTGTTGTAAGGATTACATAAAAGTGACTGCCCATGAAGCACTTTGAACGTTCCTGCGGTGCTGTATAAATGCTAAGTGCGCTGGTGATTAATTACCTCTGCAATGGGATGGTTATACACCCATGAAGGCACTGAAAGTGCTCAAAAAGTTCCGGACGTCCTTTTTAAAAAGAAATTGTCCCTCAAGTGACAGGACTAGAACAGAGCAAAGAACACAGCGACAGGCCTAGTAAGGAGAGGTCAAATTCATAATGTCACATTTGGGAGAAGCGTGAGTTCCTTCTGGGTTCCGTAGTGGAGCATAGCACCTTGCCTCTGGCATTTAAAGATTAGCTGTGCCTGCCAGCCTCATAGTGTGTGCCTGCACATACCCCATCCCACCCCCAGTGCAATGCACTGTTGTGTAGCAGCATCTCTGAACAAAACAAGGGGGAAGAAACCCAGCCTTAAAAAACCGAAAGCTGGGTATCCACGGTTGGGTGGAAAAGGTAAAATTGTATAATAGAAAAAATATTGTTATTTTAAGGAGCTGGTAACAAGGTTAAAAACATTAAAAATTATAAAACCAGGCACAGCGGCAACTTGTAAGGTTGATAGACTTAAACCACACAGACCATACGCGTTTCGGCCTACTGGCCTTCATCAGTGGTGAAATAAAAACCCATATAATGCACACACACAAGTAATATACAAATGTTCGACCATATATAGATAGATAACTTTATACAAGCCCAGGCAGGTGTACAGGATGTGTAATAAATTTCAAATTAGAAATCCCTCTAGGTAGAATACCTGTAAGTTGTTCTACACTGGGCTGTATTGGTCTCTCATACAGAGTTTGCCCAGGTCCCAAGATTGACACAGGCCTGTGCAGGAATCCCCGTGGAAATCAGAAGGCCTGCGCCCATTTTCATGGAGAAACAAGTCGTTTGGCAGTTTTATGTCCGAAGGGCATATTTATTTATTTAGTATCTTTCTATCCAAAGAGCTCATGGCATCATTCTCTCTTCCTCTATTTTATCCTCCCAACAACATTCTGAGGTGGGTTAGCCTGAGAAAAAGAAAACATCTGGCCCAGGGTCACCCAGCAAGTTTGTTGGCAGAACAGGGATTTGAATCCAAGCCTTCCAGTTCTTAATTTGACACCTTAAGCATTACATCATGCTGGCTAAAAGAGAGAGCAGCCTTCTGACCTTGAACCTGAACACAGTGAAATGGAGTTAGTGGCTCAAAGGATTAAAAACTATGCTGGTGCATGGAAGAATTAAAACACCAAGAAAAACCCTCTGGGGTTTAAAGAGGGGAAAAGAACCAGTAAAGCCATCACAGTCCAGAAAAGAAATAGTAATGCTGAGCATTTTATAAAGCATTCAGAACAGAGACTTTCTTAACTTAAAAAAACTCATGTAGTACTTTTTAATTTGCAAATTGCAGGTTTGCACAATGTTATGGGATAATTTTGTTAGTCCTAATAAAAGGTGTGGCATGATTTTTGCTTTTGAGATTTATCTGCAGACCAGCACAACTACCTACAATCTTTATCACATTTTTCTCCCGCCCTGCTTCCAAACAGCTCAGCACATATGGCTCTCCACTCCCCTATTCTAGCCTTGCAACGGATTATGACTGGCCCAGGGTCATCCAGTGAGCATTATAGTTAGGGGGAATTTTAAACCCAGGACTCCTCAATCCTAGCCTGACACTCTCACCACTGCACCACTCGCATATGTTGGCTTACTGTAATTCCTACAGTAGTGCTGTAAGTTGGGCCAGCATTATTCCATTGAGGTGCAGAGGCTGAGAGTGAGCTGTTTGCTCAAGGCAGAGGCAAGATTTGAACTCGGGAGGTCTGCTGGACCATAGCTGGTTCACTTAGCCACTATGGGACTCCATCTCCAGATAGCATCTGGAATTGACAGCGTGATGCATGTGACCAGCTCATTCCAGGAGAATCTCTACTTTCATAGTTATTTTATTACGGTGCCTTGCATAAGAAATAGAACCATATCCTGTGATAAATGTAGAAACCTAATCCTCTCCCCTCCATCTGAGATCAAAGGAGGAATTTCCATTTCCTTCCCTAGGATTAGAATAGATTTCCTTTGATATCCTTTCTTAGATGTATACCATTTTGTACCGTCCCCTGTTGGCTGTTGCAACTGCCCTGGAAATGTAGGAGGACACTGTTATCACGCCTTTGGGTTGGTTTTGATATGGGAAGGTCCGGACCAAAGAAGGAAGTGGAGTTTTCATTCGTAAAAGACATTCCTGAATGTAAAACTTTGCTACTTGTCAAGAAACCTGATGTTTCTCTAGAGCTGTCAGTGTTCAACAAGCCGTGGTGGGAAGTGCTGCCAAGTCACAGCTGGCTCAAGGCAACCGCTAGGGCTTTCATGGCAAGAGACTAACAGAGGTAGTGTGCCGTTGCCTGGCTCTGCGCAGACTGGTGTCGTGGTTAAGAGCGGTGGTTTGGAGCTGTAGACTCTGATCTGGAGAACCAGGTTTGATTCCCCACTCCTCCACATGAGCGGCTGAGGCTAATCTGGTGAACTGGATTTGTTTCCCCCGTTCCTCCATATGAAGCCAGCTGGGTGACCTTGGGCAAGTCACAGCTCTCTCAGCCCCACTACCTCACAGGATGTCTGTTGTGGGGAGGGGAAGGGAAGGAGATTATAAAACAGATTGATTCTTCTTTAAGTGGTAGAGGAATTTGGCATATAAAAACCAACTCTTCTTCCTCCTTGGTGGTCTCCCTTCCACATAGTAACTAGGGCCAAGCTTGCTTAGCTTCCAAGGTCTGATGAGATCACGCTAGCCTGGGCCATCCAGGTTAGGAAATTCAACAAATACTTGAGAGCCAGCATGGTGTAGTGGTTAAGAATGGTGGACTCTAATCTGGAGAAATGGGTTTGATTCCCCACTCCTCCACATCAAGCCAGCTGGGTGACCTTAGGCTAGTCACTGTTCTCTTGGAGCTCTCTCAGCCCCAACTACCTCACACGGTGTCTATTGTGGGGAGAGGAAGGGAAAGAGATTGTAAGCCAATTTGATTTCTCCTTAAAAGGTAGTGAAAATCGCCATATAAAAACTCATTCTTCTACTTTATGTAAATTATCCTGTTGTAGTATCTAAACCAGGAGGGAAGGCGACATGGTATGGCCTGATGTTAGTCATGATGTACATCTATTCTCTCCAGGATCAGAGGAGCATGCCTATTCTGTTAGGTACTGTGGAACACAGGCAGGATAATGCTGCTGCAGTTGTATTGTTTGTGGGCTTCCTAGAAGCACCTGGCTGGGCACTGTGTGAACAGATTGCTGGACATGATGGTCTGATCCAGCATGGCTTTTCTTATGTTCTTATGATCTCGTCATAGGTTGCTGTAAGTTGGCCACGACTTGACAGCACGTTACACACAACATCTAAAAGTACCCTGTATAGTAGGTCAGCATTATTATCCCCATATTGCATATGAGCAACCAAGGCTTATGGAAGGCCCCCTGCATGTCATGACTCTGGTTTTCCTTGGTGGCCTCCCATCCAAATACTGAGCAGGGCCAGTCCTGCTTAGCTTCCGAGATCTGACACGATTGGGCTAGCCTGAGCTATTCAAGTCAGACCGGTTTAACGGTTACCATTAGTTATATATAACCTCGTCAGCTGCCTTTTTTGGGTTGGCCGTACTTCCCGCGGTGGCCATTTTGTAGTTGTGCCTACCTCCCTTGTGTCAGAATGCCAGAGGTGCCCGCAGGTTCCAAAAGGTCAGGTGGCCCTGCCATAAATGTTTCTTTTACCTGCTATGTGCCGTATTCATGCGCTCTGCCTTGGGTGCAGCTTCAGCTTTTGAAGCCAGGGTGTCTTAACGGTGACATCGTAAGCCGTGTTACACCCTTCTAAGCCCATTGACTCCAATGGGCTTAGAAGGGCGTAGCTCTGCTCAGTCGTGCACTGTTTGTAAATTGACCTGGAGCAATTTCATTTTAAACAAAAACCCTTACAACTATTTCAGAGATTGCTGAACTTCAGAATCTCTGCTCGCCCTTCGTACCGATGAGGGGGTACGGCCAATCGTTGGCTTCTGTGCTGCGGTTTTCGGCTGCCTTCCTCCCGTGCTCTCAAGACAGCTTCCAGTTGAAACAAGAATGGCTTGTAAGATAGATGTGATGTTACAAAAGGACAAAAGGACACGAAGGGGAAGAAGCAACTACAGGGGGCAACTCCTACATATTGGCAAGGGATGGTGTTTTAAGGGGGGAGAAGTGGAGCAGGTTAAAGGTTTTAAATATTTGGGAGTCTATTTTCACTCTAACAGTAGTTGGGGCCCTCATATCAGGGAAGTGGTAAAAGCGACAAACAACAATGTCCTGGCGATTATAAGGTTCTTTTACTCCAAAGGAAATCAATTTGTGCCGTCAGCTATTAAGGTGTTTAATTGCAAAACAAGTGCCAAATTGCTGTATGGAAGTCCAATTTGGATCTCAGGTTTTAATAAATCAGTAGAGAGGGTACAATCTAACTTTTTAAGGAAAATATTAGGGCTCCCAGCTTGCGTCTCTTATGCTGCTATTTGTTTGGAGTCAAACCAAAGCAGACTAGAGACAAAAGCATGGATTATAACAATTAAATTTTGGCTGCGATTACACTTTAGAAGTAGTAACAATCATCTCATCGCGAATATGCTCTCTGAATTAGAAACATCTGTATGATCCTCTCATATTGAGAAAAAAATCACATCATTGGGGCTCTGTGTTGAGGATATGGCGCTTCTCTCTGAGAGAGCGACATACACCTTGATTAAGCAAAGGATCATCGATGTTGAGAGGCAAGAACTTAGAAGTTTAGCTTCTGGCAGATGCTCACCACTACGATGGGGGCTATCAAATTCTCCCCCGGAGTATTTCTCCTGTCTTACTACTCCCCACCTTCGGAGAGCTTATATGTTAGCCAGTGTTAATGTTCTCCCTTCTGCCATTCTGTTTGGGAGATATAAGAAAATGCCATACTCTGCCAGAGTGTGTAATTGTGTTATGGGGGAGATGGAAAGTACTGACCATATTCTTTTGTACTGTCCTTTTTACTGCGAAACTCATGCTGCACTTTTAAACCCTATTTTATCAAGCCATGCTAACCAAGCTGATAACAGTAAGATGAACTTGTTGTTATCTTCCCGAAGTCCTGAGATCATTGAATCTGTAGCCAAATTTTTTTGATGATGTAATTAAGAGACGAGATAAAATGATGTACAGTAGCTAGTTTTATTCTTATTGATTGTACTTAGTATGCCAATAAAGGTATTGAAATTGATATTGGCAAGGGGTAAAGGGCAACCGCCAGAATTCATTCGGGGAGGGTAGGAGCCAATGGCCCATTGGTCCCTGCCAGGCTGATAGAGTTGCCAACTCTGGGCTATGACATCCCTGGAGATTTTGTGGCGGAGCCTGGGGAGGACGAGGCATGGGAACTGGAGGGGCTTCAGTGGGGTATAATGCCCTCCAAAGCAGCCATTTCCTCCAGGGGAACGGATCTCTGTCGTCTGGAGGTCAGTTGTAATTCTAGGAGAACCTGACAAGATGTTTGTGTTAGAATAATCTGTAACAATGTTTGTTACCATTCTCTAGGGTTGCCAGCTCTGGGCTGGGGAATGACTGGAGATTTGGGGGTAAAGCCTGAAGAGTGTAGAGTTTGGGGAGGAGAGGGACCTCAGCGGGGTCTAAGGCAATGGAGTCCACAATCCAAAACTATCATTTTCTCCAGGGGAACTAATCTCTGTAGTCTGGAGATCAGTTGTAATTCTGGGAGATTGCTGAAGCAAAGGGAGGTTCTTTCAAACACTGGGGCCTATGCAACATCCATCTTTCAAGTAAAGGGATCTTGCTATGAGGTTGCCAGTAGATCTCAGCAACTCTCACTATTTGGACAGGCACTTACAGACAGAAAACTAGCACAGACACACACACCACAAATTCCCAGGAGGCAAAATCAGGAAAGCATTGCATAGGGTTGCCAGCTGTGGATTGGGAAATACCTGGAGATTTTGGGGGCAGAGCCTGAGGAGGGCGGGGTTTGGGGAGGGGAAGGACTTCAATGCCATTGAGTCCAGTTGCCAAAGCTGCCATTTTCTTCAGGGGGGACTGATCGCTATCAGCTGGAGATCCGTTGTAGTAGCGGGAGATCTCCAGCCACCACCTGGAGGTTGGCAACCCTAGCGTTGCACCAGGGACACACCTGGCACAGGTACCACCCAGGTAACCATTGTATGTTGGAGCAGATGTGAGGGCTGAATGGAAGTCTGTTCTTCTCCAGGGCATCCTTTGCAATGGAAGAGATGAACATGTTCACTCAGCTTTTTCATCTGGAAGAGAGGGCTCTGCACACACACAGACATACATATCCAGGAATTTCTCCAGTCCCTAAGCTTCATGGGGAGAAACAATGGGTCCCTTGTACTGCTGCCGACTCCCTTTGATCGCATTATAAATCAACACCTTTATCTGCATCTCTGAACGATTATAGCCCAACAGAAAAGGAACAAATTATCTCAGGGAACTTTCCAACAAAGTCAAAATGAATGAAAACCACTTTTGACCATCGGCAGCTGGCTGCAAAAGCCACATCAGGAGCCGAAAACCGACCCCTTTGAGCTGAAAAATCAAATAAGCTTTTGGGGATGGCATAGGGTTGCCAGCTCTGGATTGGGAGATACCTGGAGATTTTGAGGGTGGAGCCTGGGGAGGGCAGGGTTTGAGGAGGGGAGGGACCTCAGCATGGTATAAGGCCGTACTGTTCACCCTCCAGAGCAGCCATTTTCTCCAGGGGAACTGATCATGGTTGTCTGGCTATGAATTGTAGTAGCGCATAGTTAAATTGTGGAACTCCCTGCCCCAGGTTGTGGTGATGGCTGCCAACATGAAAGGCTTTAAGAGGGGAGGGGACATGTTCATAGAGGATAGGGCTGTCCATTGGTTACTAGTCAAAATGAACACTAGTCATGATGCATACGTATTCTCTCCAGTATCGTAGGAGCATGCCTATTATATTAGTAGGATTGCCAGGTCCCTCTTCGTCACCGGCAGGAGGTTTGGGGGCAGAGCCTAAGGACGGCAGGGTTTGGAGAGGGGAGGGACTTCAATGCCATAGAGTCCGATTGCCAAAGCGGCCATTTTATCCAGGGGAACTGATCTCTATCAGCTGGAGATCAGTTGTATTAGCAGGAGATTTCCAGCTAGTACCTGGTGGTTGGCAACCCTATATACTGTGGAACACAGGCAGGATATTGCTGCTGCAGTCGTCTTGTTTGTGGGCTTCCTAGAGGCACCTGGTTGGGCTGCTGTGAGAACAGACTGCTGGACTTGATGGGCCTTGGCCTGATCCAGCAGGGTTTTTCTTATGAGATCTACAGCTGCTACCTGGTGGTTGGCAACCTCAGGATGACATGAAGTGGCGCAATTGGTCTTTTACATGGTGCATGAAGAAGAAGAGTTGTTTTTTATATGCCGACTTTCTCTACCACTTAAGGGAGACTCAAACCGGCTTACAATCACCTTCCCTTCCCTTCCCCACAACAGACACCCTGTGAGGGAGGTGGGGCTGAGAGAGCCCTAAGAGAGTTGTGACTAGCCCAAGGTCACCCAGCAAGCTTCATGTGTAGGAGTGAGGAAACCAACCCAGTTCACCAGATTAGCATCTGCAGCTCATGTGGAGGAGTGGGGAATCAAACCTGGTTCTCCAGATCAGACTCCACCGCTCCAAACCACCACTCTTAACCACTACACCATGCTGAGTGAACATGGTCCTTTAGCTCATCTCTTCCATTGCTGAGGATGCTAGTAGACTGGGTCACCGATTTACCAAATGTTCAGCGGTTGTCTTATGCTAACTGATGTGCAGCTTCCGTGACTGAGTAGGCCAGTATGGTCTCAGTGTGTTCAGGCTAAGCGATTCCAGATCGGGTTACCCCCATGTTATCTTCTGAGTCTTAATTAATGCTCTGCAGACCGCAACTTTAGCTCTCTCCAGTTTGTCCCCATGGCGAAAGGGCAGCTACTTTGATCGTGTAATCTTACACACTCACACCGTTGAACACAGCGGGACCTACTTCCAAGTAAGCCTGTCTGGGGCAGGGCAGGCATCAGCATACCATGAGGTGGGGCAACTGCTAGGGCCCAGGGTTTCTGGCAGGGCCCACTGCCACAGGAACCCCCCCCCCCAACCACATGCTTCCAGGGAATAATAGTGGCACGTCTGGGGGCGCAGTGGTGGTGGTCCTAATTGCACATACCCCTCATACGTAGGATTGCCAGCTCCAGGTTGGGAAATAACTGGAGGTTTTCAGGGCGGAGCCTGAGGAGGGCGGGGGTTGGGGAGGGGAGGGATTTCAAGCGGGTATACTGCCATAGAGTCCAATTGCCAAAGCGGCTGTTTTCTCCATGTGAACTGATCGGCTGGAGATCAGTTGTAATAGCAGGAGATCTCCAGCTAGTACCTGGAGGTTGGAGATAGGGTTGCCAGGTCCCTTTTCGCCACTGGTGGGAGGTTTTGGGGGCGGAGCCTGAGGAGGGTGGGGTTTGGAGAGGGGAGGTACTTCAATTCCATAGAGTCCAATTGCCCAAGCGGCCATTTTTCTCCAGGTGAACTGATGTCTATCGGCTGGAGATCAGTCGTAATAGCAGGAGATCTCCAGCTAGTACATGGAGGTTGGTGACCCTTGGCATATGGTCAGGTTCACAAATGGGTAGGGGAAGGAAAGAAACAGCAGCAGGTGGGATGTGGGTGGGCTGGAAGTAAAGCATGAGTGGGGGCCCTGGTGAGAGTGAGAGGAGGGGAAGGCCACACGGGCCATTTAGTCCTGGCTGTTTCCTCGCAGTCAAACCACCAACTACTTCGGGGCTTTGCTCTGATTATCCAGAAAACGCGGGGGGGAAGTGCGAGGAGAGCAAGGCGACCTCTGCCAGTCGGAAAATGCAAACATAAAGCAAAGCCCCAAAGTAGTTGGTGGGGTGACCGCAAGGAAACAGCCAGGCATAAATGGCCCGTGTGTGCCCCAGGGTCCCCCAAAACCTGGAAATGGCCCTGGGTGGGGACAGCACTTTTGTGGTATCCTAATCTCCGCCTTTTGGCTAAGATCAAGTGTAGTATCCTAAATGAGTAAGAATCTTTGGAGGTCCGGCTCTCCCTCACTTCATTGCCAGTGACAATGTAAATCTAATGGATTCCTAATCTCTTTGCTTCTTTGGTATTGCTCTTTCCTGCTCCTGAATTGCACTAGGTGGGAGAATTTTTTTTTCTGGATCCGTAACATTCACAGATGTACAGGGTGGTGTTCTGACAGACTCAGGGTCAAACTTCACAATACAGCTGGCATGTGTTGGGTCATGGGTGCGCAATGGAATTTACACTCAGACATACATTGGGGGAGAGCTGGCGTGGTGTAGGGGTTACGAGCCATGGCTTGGAGCGGTGGACTCTAACCTGGTGAACCGGGTTGGTTTCCCCACTCCTGCACACGAAGCCAGCTGGGTGACCTTGGGCTAGCCACAGCTCTCTCGGCCCCAACAGGGTGTCTGTTGTGGGGAGGAGAAGGGAAGGTGATTGCAAGCTCTTCCTTAAGTGGTAGAGAAAGTCGGCATATAAAAACCAACTCTTCTTCTTTAAAAGCCCTTGTTCAAAAAGGGCACATGGAGCTGGAGAAAAGGGGTGAAAAGCCCCCGCCACCCCCCTTTCCACCGGCAAAAGCAGAGAGGGCGAGAAACCAGAAGCCCCCTCCTTCCCTCGCAAGGCTCCCTTGTAGTGCCAAGCAAACGAGTGGGCTCCCCCCACGTACGTCCAGTCCCGCTCCCATGACTCAGCACGTGTTGGGCGTATTGTGTAGTTACGCCCTAAGGAGACCTGGGTTCAAATCCACACTCAGCCATGGAGTGCACGGGCCACACTATCTCATGCTAACCGACATCATATGATGGCTGCAAGGATAAAAATGGAGGAGGGGCGAATCATAGATGCCACCCTGAGCTCTCAGGAGGAAGGGGTGGGATAGAAATGCCGTATCTGAAATACCAGTTTGCCAGGCGTTCCTTGATGCATATTTATCTCCCTGTGGTGTTGGCCGGCACCATGGTGCCCACGGGCATCACGTTGGGGATCCCTGCACTAGAAGGAGCATTTTGTCCTGCTCTTTTCTGAATGACTACTCCAGCCTTGCATTATTCCTGACTTCTGGATATGCAGGATTGCATTGGAACAATGGGAGTGTTTTAACGAAAGACATTCCTAGAGCTATGAAAACGACAAGCGTTCAAATGCACCATAAGAATGCCTTTAAATCCGGGTGCTCTAAATTGTGGACTTTTTTTCACGTTGGCTAAGAAAGCACAGGAGGGAAAGTACCAGGGTGTAGCCAGATATTGTCAGATCTTGGAAACTAAGCAGGGTTGGTACTTGGATGGGAGACCACCAAGGAAAGCTCTGCAGAGGAAGGCAATGGCAAACCACCTCTGCTTCTCACTAGTCTTGAAAGCCCCTTTTCTGGGGTTGCCGTAAGTTGGCTGCAACTCGGCAGCATTTCACACACACACACACACACACACACAAGAAAGCACAATCTTCAACCAGATGTACATACCAGCCCAAATGCTTTTCGCATGCAAATCAGGAGTGAAAAAAGTGTTAATATTCGATTTAATTTTCCCGTAAACCAGATGCCTGAAGGTGTGTTCGGTGTCCTATCAGCTCCTGTTTGTGGCCGAACAGTATGGAAATGGCAAGAGGCTAATATCCCATAATCTAGACCAGACAAACAGTCTCTTCCTGTAGATTCAACGTAGTTTACAAATATTTAAATTCAAGCTGTTAATTCCCTTTAAAGGGCAATTAACCCCCTCGACTTCTCAGAGATGCTTTTGCAGCTGCTGAGAAATTGGTGTCTGGTGCTTTTTGCACTTCCCATTTCCCTGAGCAGTGAGGCGATCCAGGGGGCAACACCACCAGATTGAGTTTCCTTTGCAAGAGAGCTCTGGAGACTTGTGGTGTCTTTGCAGCGTTTGCTTCCTTTGCAAGTACAGAAGCGCAACCTAAGTGGAGGCAGAAGGATATGCCCGCAAAGCAGGGGGTCCGTTATCCCGGCTCAGATCCCCAGAGAAAGGCTTTGTGGCCCTCCAAAACTGTGCCGCGCTATCAGCTAACTTCAGGCTTTCTCTAGCTCTCATCAGATGTGGGATAGAATGAACATGCATAGGAGTGGTGGGGGGAGGCACAATCCTGGCAGCAAGCTCTGGCCCAAACCTATGTGCTTATGATCAAAAAGCCCTTGCAGCATACAGACATGCACACTTACGGCTCTCTCTGCATGGTCAGGAATAGGGTGTCTGGAGATCTCCCGCTATCACAACTGATCTCCAGGCAACAGAGATCAGTTCACCTGGAGAAAATGGCCGCTTTGGCAATTAGTCTCTGTGGCATTGAAGCCCCTCCGCTCTCCAAATCCCGCCCTCCCCAGGCTCCACGCCCAAAATCTCCAGGTATTTCCCAACCCGGAGCTAGCAGCCCTAGTCTGGAACCCTGTTGTTGTTTTTGCTGTTGCCAATCCCATAGAGTGCCATAAGCACCTGTAGGCTCAATACATATATCCAAAAGCATGTGCATAGATCAGCAGTGGAGGTTCTCACCATAATCCCACAAACCCCCTTTGAACATCTGGCGCCACGGCAGAGAAGGCCCTATTTCTTGTCACTGGCAATGAAGTGAGGGAGATCCGGACCTCCAAAGTAAATCTTACTTGTTGGGCAGGTGCACACATGAGCAAGTGGTGCTTAGGTTGCCATGCTCCAAGCTGGGGTTGCCAGATCTGGCTTGGGGGATTCCTGGAGATCTGGGGGATGGGGTGCCCAAAAAGGGCAAAATTTGAAGAGGGGAAGGAGCTCGTCATGGTTGTGAAACCATAAAATCTACCCTCCAAAGCTGCCATTTCCTCCAGGGGAACTTATGCCTGTAGTCTGGAGATCAATTGTAATTTTAGGAGAACATGACAAGGTTTGTGTGTTTGAATTCTCTGTAACAATGGTTGTTACCATTCTCTAGGGTTGCCAACTCTGGGTTGGGGAATGCCTGGAGATTTGGGGGTAAAGCCTGAAGAGGGGGGCGGGTTCGGGAGAGGAAGAACCTCAGCAGGGTCTAATGCAATAGAGTCCACAATCCAAAGCTGCCATTTTCTCCAGGGGAACGACTCTCTGTAGTTTGGAGATTAGTTGTAATTCTGGGAGATCGCCAGGCCTCACCCCGAGGTTGACAACCCTAGCAAAGGGAGGTTCTACAGACACTGGGGCCTATGAAACATCCATCTTTCTAGCAAAGGGATCTTGCTGTGAAGAGCCACCATTCATTAGATTGTCCTCTGTAGCCAAATGAGTATTTCCAGTGGTGGCCACATATCTGTGGAATTATTTGCCATTAAAAATTTTCCAGCTTCAAGGGTTGAAATCTTTCCCTCTGAAGTTAATGAGATATTAACTTTTGCTTACATTAACTTTTGTGCTTAACTTTGCTCTACATTTTAATATGTGCTGTACTTTGAGAATTTGGCAGCACCAATTTCTCCATCTTGAGAGACCTCTCCCCCCCCCCGCACACACACACACACACACACAAAAGGTGCTACTACTCGGTACTGGTGAGTTCCACTACAAAAAAGCCCTGACTACACCAGCCAATGGAGACAATCTGTCTTCTGTAAAATGTTCGGCTCTCTATTGCTGTTCCTTCGATAGCCATTCCTTATCACACTTATTTGTTTAAAATATGTTACACTTCTTGGTCTAAGAATAAAAAATAAAACTAACCAAGCAATAAAACAGGAAAGACAGAATAGCTAAAGCGGAAGGCTGAACTCAGTCAAAGGTCTTTTGAAAGAAGAATATTTTAAATCCGCTCCAGATCTTTGAACGGATGTAGCTTTTTGAACATCCTTGTGGGATGGGATTTCCAAAGATTAGGGGCTGTCACCAAAAAGGCCCTGCTGCTGTCCACCCTCTTCTGTACTTGGTATACTGACAGTTTTGCAAGCAGCGCTGCTTTTTGCCCTGATTTTCATCAGTGTGTGGAGAGAGGTATGTAGATCCCAGACCGTGAAGGACTTATAATTTCCCTCTTGATGGACAAGTGAGTGGCAACCTATGTGAGTGGCTGAATCTGTGCATCCCTCCCCACTCGCAACAGGAGAGGATATCGGCCCCTCTCCTGGATTATAGCCTAACAAGAAGCCACATCAGCAGGTTGAAGATAACAAACGGCATTCCTTGTAGAGTTCCCATTTGGAGACTGGTGTGTTCAAACAATAAGCGCATTCAGGGAAGCATTTCTGAAGAGTGAGATTATTTCTATATATTGACAGAGCCGGGCCTTGACCCTTGGGAAAGGGCGGGGGGAGCACAGGTGGAACAGGAAGAACGTTCATTGGTGGCTGTTATGATAAACTACACAGTGCTCTTTGTTCCAAGCTGGCTTGCGCGGGGGCCATAGATCTTCCTCGCTGAGCTGGAGTTTTAAGAGCTTGCCTCATTGGCTTTGATCAATACCACCTGACCTTTTTTTTGGGCCTCCGTTTTATGGCCAGTTTCACCCTGGCCTTTTGGCATTTGATTGGTTTCATTTGTTATCTAACTAGCGCCATCAATGCTTGAAGCACATTTCAGAGTACAAGAAGCCAGGTCCCTGCCTTCAGGTGGTGGCTGGAGATCTCATGACACATAAACACATGATGCTGCCTTATACTGAATCAGACACTCGGTCCATCAAAGTCAGTATTGTCTACTCAGACTGGCAGCAGCTCTCCAGGGTCTCAGGTAGAGGTCTTTCACATCACCTACTTGCCTAGTCCCTTTAACTGGAGATGCTGGGGATTGAACCTGGGACCTTCTGCATGCAAAGCAGATGCTCTACCACTGAGCCATGGCCCCTCCCCTACAATTGATCACCAGGCGACAAAGATCAGTTCACCTGGAAAAAATGGCAGCTTTGGAATGTGGGCTGTAGGGCATTATATCCCATTGAAGTCCCTCCCCAAACCCTGCCCTCCTCAGGCTGCATGCCCCAAATCTCCAGGTACCATATTTCCTAATCTGGAGCAGGCAACCCTATCCCTGCCCCAAGGAGTTTACAGTCTCACCTTTGACCTAAGGGAGGAGAAGGAAGGTGGAGGCAGGGATGAACAGGCGAAGACTATGCATTCATTCCAAAGCAGACAGGAGTTGCATGTTAATCAAAATCCAAAAACCAAAGCCATATAATATCATTGATTAAGACCAACCCAAGCAACACAACAATGTGCAAGATTTCACATTCTCCAGAACTCTTCATCAAGTGGGACGTTAAAAGTACGGTGGAGATTATGGTCTTCAGAGTTTCTTGGCCTAGAATACCAAGCAAGTTTGCATAGATGAGATGGTGTTGGGTAGAACCGGTGTCAGGTTGCTTCTTTGGTCTTCTTGGAACAAAAATAGAAGCCTCCACCTGACAAAAAGTATTGGAGGACTCGAAAGCATGAGTGAGCTTGACTCGAGTGTGCTAATGTTTAAGAAAAATTCAAACACAAAATCTGTATAACACCTTCTGTTAAGACTAGCCAAAATAACAGAATACATCCTGCAAACTTCTAAGTTCTCAAGAACGTTTCATCAGGCTGAATGTTAAGAACACATCTTCAGCGCATGGTGTTAAAAGTCTTGTCTGCATCCTCTGTAAGATGCTTAGATGATTTCAACATGCACAGAGATTGGCTAACTGGTATCAGATGGCATACTGGGAAGATGAAGCAAAAACAGAAACCATCTTCTTGATCAGATGTCTCTCAGATGCCAGACATGTATGAACATATACAAAGTTGCCTTAAATTGAATTGGACCTTGATCCAACAAGGTCAGTATTGTGTACTCTAAGCTAGACAGGGGTTTGTCAGGGGGCAGCATCCTGGGAGAAATTTTTTTAAAAAGAAAAATAAAGCCTCGTCTACTTATAGGAATTCTTACCATAGAGTTTCCATTAATTCCTAGAGCGACCCTTTTCACTTCTTCCAGCTCCCAACTGGGGCTTGGCAGCCCTAACTGTGACTGGCTGCAGCTCTCCAAGGTCTTAACTCAAGGTCTTTCAAAACACTTCCTACCTGATCCTTCTGCCTGGAGAATAGTGTTCGATGGTGTATTAAGCAGAGTATAAGGAAATTGAGGAAATTTAAGGAAATAATTGTCACTGGTTACAATTAAATATGAATAGTAAATTAGCTATATTAAATACCTTTTCCTCAGAAACAATAGCATTAAAAGTCATTTCTCAGCTCTTATTGGCAGCCAGGGAAAGTAGTATCCTTTAACGGGAGAAAATAATCAAATTTGGGAAGAAAAATTTGGTTTCCGTGTATTTGGAGCACCGTGACAATGGAGAAGCTTACATCAAATTAGGGAAATGAGGTCAAGGGAGTCTGGGAAATGTGATAATTGTGGCTTCCCTTCATACTGTATATGTGTGTGTGTAAAGTGCCTTCAAGTCGCAGCTGACTTATGGCGACCCCTTTTTGGGGTTTTCATGGCAAGAGACTAGCAGAGGTGGTTTGCCAGTGCCTTCCTCTGCACAGCAACCCTGGTCTTCCTTGGTGGTCTCCCATCCAAATACTAACCAGGGCTGACCCTGCTTAGCTTCTGAGATCTGACGAGATCAGGCTAGCCTGGGCCATCCAGGTCAGGGCTCATACTGTATACAGGCATTGTTTAAACAAATGTGACATTCCCAACCAATATAGAATTTTAAATATAGAGTACTGAAGCAAGAAACTGTCTGGGATTGTCAGGGAAGATTTATCAGAATTTGAAGTGAAAGATTTATCAGATAACTTTTTTTGTACATGTACAACTCAAAAGTCTTGACCTGGATACCACAGGGTAGCCTGAGCTTGTCAGGTCTTGGTAGCAGAGCCGGGCCATCCCTGGTTGGTAGTTGGATGGGGACCAAGGGAAGTCTAGGGTCTCTATGCAGAGGAAGGCACTGGCAAACCACCTCTGTTCATCTCCTGCCTTGAAAACCCTACTCAGTTGCCATATCTTGGCAGAGACTTGACCGGGGGTGGGTGGGTGGAATTATTAAACAATCTCATCCTTTTTCTCATTTTGACTTTTTATCGAATAAGAATGATGTAAACAAAATTCTAGCCTTTAAAACTATTTTTACATATTAACAGCCATCCCTGACCTGAAAGGATGAAAGTCCTTTGGAGGCCAGGAAAGGACTGCACAGGCATAAGTGGCACAGCCGCCGCCAGCCGTGCCACTTCTGCTGTCCAGGTTGGCATGGATGCCTATAGGGGGACCCGGATGCCGTCCTCCTGGCGCTGCCATGGCAGTGCCACCCAGGGATGCCAGGGCATCCCTGAGCACCCACACCGGCGTTCCAGGGGGCATTCCTGGGGTGTGTCGGGGGACGTCCCCTTTCGCCCCGGTACACCGCCAGAGGACAGTGTTGCCGGGGGGCATCCCCTTTCGCCCTGGTATGCCGCCAGAGAGAACAGTGTTACTGTGCCAGCTTTTTGCTGGCGCAGCCTCACTGTTCTCAATGGGGCCCCATTTAAAAATTAAAAAGCCGACAAAAGGATTTTTAAAGCCTCTTGGCAGCTGGGGAATGGCTTTGGAGGCGCCGCGGTGGTGCCTCGGCCACGCTGTCCCCGGCTGCCGAAGGCTCAGGAATGGGATGCCAGTGTACCTGAGAATTTTGGATTGTGTTAATTCCCGTTTTCCAAGAAACTTACATTTGCTCCTCTTTTTTAAATTATTTGCTTTGAAATGTTTCAATGGCAAAGTCATTTTTTAAAAGCCTAGGCCGAGCACGATCCTTCCATTGGGAAGTGCCTTGGAAGTTTTCCGGAACTGTGCAGATGTCAGGTTTTTTTGCCCAGCCTTGCCTGCCTGGAACAGTGAGTAGTCCGGGTGCAGAATAGATTGTACTGAGTTTGCAAACAATGCAATTGTTTTATGATTTGTACTGCATATACCCGTGGCAGGCCAAACAGCTAAGTCACACAAGGAAACGGGTGGGGGGGACGGGACTGTGTAACAGCAACCAGGATCTTCATGTATCTTAACATGGCATTTAAAATGAAAAATGTATTCTTGTTGAGAAACAATTATTTATTAACTCTACTTGAACATGATTCAGGACAACCAGTTGGGCTTAACTGGGTTGTGTTAAACTGAGATACCTGGGAGGCATTTGGAATGTGTAAATATATGCCTGCTTGATATCCCTGCTTATTCGTTACTTTTTTTTTTTGGTCTACTATCCAGCCAGCAGCCCTGCAAGGTATGCTGGGACAAGAAAGACTTTTCCGCATTAACCCAGGGAACTTGAAGTGGGGATTTGAACTCAGAACTCCTCAGTCCTAGGCCTGCACTCTGACCCCAAGAACCCACTGGCTTTCATTTACAATATATAAATCTAATCAGCAGAAGAAGATGCAAATGATTGCTTCTGTAGCTGGAAATTTTGCAGAGAGGGATTGTCACACAAAGGGCCTGGGCTGTGCATGTTTGCCACAGAGGAAATGTCCCTTCTTAGGGATCTCTCCCTCCTGGTGTTGCCAGCTCTGGGTTGGGAAATACCTGGAGATTTTGGGGGTGGAGCCTGAGGAGGGCGGGGCTTGGGGAGGGAAGGGGCATTGGAAAGATATAATGTAGGGTTGCCAGCTCTGGGTTGGGAAATACTGGGAGATTTTGGGGGCGGAGCCTGAGGAGGGAGGGGTTTGGAGAAAGGAGGGACTTCAATGCCATAGAGTCTAATTGCCACAGCGGCCATTTTCTCCAGGTGAACGGATCTCTTATCGGCTGGAGATCAGTTGTAATAGTGGGAGATTTCCAGCCAACACCTGGAGGTTGGCAGCCCTACAGGACAGACATGATGGTGAGTGGAGGTTTTCCGCCATATGAGCTGTTTGGTGTCATTCTTTTAAAGGTGCCTGAACTATTGTTCTGGTCCAGTTCCCACTGCTTGTTTGCTGGTTGCCGCGCCAACAGTGGCAAAGTTCATTTTTTAATTTACCTGTGAAACAATTGGTTGCTTAAATGCACAGATACTATTGATAACTGTGCAAGTGCAAATGCAGGCGAAGTATTGATGTGCATAGTTAGCATAATAGCACATGAGCAGCATAAGATATAGAAACAAAGCTGGAAGGTACCTCAAGGGTCATCTAGTCCATCCCTCTGTACAACACAGGAAATTCACAACTCCCTTTCCCCCCCTCCCCCAGTGACCCCTGCTCTATGCCCAGGTGAAAACAAAAAACCTCCAGGATCCCTGGCCAATCTATCCTGGAAGAAAATTGCATGCAAGAAAGGGCCACAAGAGCTGAGCCCTGACTCATCCCCTCCTGCCCTCCCTCTTATTATCTCCCTAAGTTCTAGACCCAGCACTACGGCTACCAAGCAACACAGCGAGAGTGCAGCTGAAAACAAGTTTGTAAGTAATTTGCGCCATTCCCCAAGCAAACAAATCTTGAGATCGGCTTACATTTCACAACCCTTGCACTCAGTAACTGTTGGATTCATTCGCGGCAAAAATCGCGACATCCCTACAATGCAGAGTGACCCAGAAACAGAACTCGAAGTGGGAGTGTGCAGATGGCAGCATGGTCATGCAGAGAGGAGCAAATTTGATTGCCAATAGCTGTGGTCCTTGGAGGCACCAGGGCAGGGAACCACATTCACCCCACCCCAAGTTAGTCCTTTACACACAAAATATGTGAACACAGAGGATGCAGCACACTGGCCCTGCCTGCACGTGCGTGCATTACCATTGCATAGCCTCCCTCCGAGGGTTACCTACCACAACCTGCAAAAACCTGTTTGACCAGAGAAGATTGTGGGACAAGAAAGGAACACATACGCTACAGGCAACGGTATCTTCCTCCATACCACTTTCAGGGCCCTTAAAATGGGTTGGATCTCACTCCAGATCTCCACTGATGGAAGGGATTTACATCAGCGGGGTAGGACTTTCCTGCTTCCTCCCTCCTCTGGAAATGCTACTCCTGGGGGACAGAAGCAGCATGGGAGGGGGGGTTGGAGATCTGCAATGAGAAGAGAATCCAGAGCTGGATGCCCAAGCTAAGTAAGTTATGATTTATGGCCAATGGGCTTTTAAATTTTAAAAATTACTAACCATAAGTAAATTACCATTTTGGGGTAATGCTATGGGGCAGGGCCCTGACCTGGATATCCCAGGCTAGCCTGATCTCCTCAGATTTTAGAAGCTAAGCAGGGTCGGTGCTGACTAATACTTGGATGGGAGACCATCAAAGAATACCAAGGAATGCAGAGGCAGGTAAGGGCAAACCACCTCTGAACATTTCTTGCCTTGAAAACCCTACTGCAGGGGTGTCAAACTCAATTGTAATGAGGGCCGGATATGACATAAATGTCACTTGGTCAGGCCAGGCCATGCCTTGCAAGCCCAGATCGAGAGTGGCGGGGGGGTGGCTGCCTCGGCTGGCTGGCGGGCCGGATAAGAGCTCTCAAGGGGCCGGATCCGGCCCGCGATCCTTATGTTTGACACCCCTGCCCTACTGGGTTGCCATAAGTCAGCTGTGACTTGGCGGCACTTTACACACACATAGGGCTGGGCCAGCATCATCATACCCTGAGGTGGGGCATCTGCCAGGGCTTCTGATAGGGCCCGCTGCCATCAGCCCCTGCCCGCACACCTCCTCTGCCACCTGCCTGCACACCCTCCCCTCGCCCTCTTGCTTGCAAGCTCCCCACCACCTGTGCTCCCAAGTCCCTGAGCACTCTCTGTCCAGGGCACATCAATACCTGGATCTGACCCTGCTGTGAGGCGTCTGAAACTCGACAGACTTTAGGGCCCCAGCATGTCTTAACCCGACCCCAAGGGAATCAGCAAAAATTGTTCCCCCTGTGTCAGCAGAAATGTCTGCTGGATGCAACCCTCCAATTCTCCCTATTTATCAAATTCAGTTTCTGTTTGCTGGGACCTGGTAGAACGCTGCCCCTGTTTGGTCCTTCCTTGGCCTTTTAGGAATATGCTGACAATGAGTTTTTAAAATGCCATTAGCATGCACAAATGCACCAGACTCCTTTATTGTTTGAATCTACTCCTGCCAATCTCTAAATGTTCAATATATGCTATGTGCGTGTGTTGCCTTAATGCATGTGTGTAAATGCATGTTCATGAACACAAAATGCACAGCTGCCCTCCCCCCAACTGCCCATCCAAACAGCAAACAATGAGATTTAGTATGTGTTTGACCTGCCACTCAAACACATCACTTGTGAGATTAAACATTACATAACTTTTTTAAAAGGAACTTTAGGGTTTACAACATGCCCTACTTCAGAAGACAGCATCAGCCTGGCTGTTATAAATTACATCTATGAAGGATTCATGGAGAAAAGCACAGCAATTGCTATTTGGCAGGATGGCTAAATGAAACCTCCATGTTCAGAGGCAGTATACCTTTGCATACCAGTTGCTAGGGAGCAACAACAGAGGAGGCAGATGGACCACTGGCTTGATTCAGAAGGGCTCTTGTGTCATCATGATTCTGGAAGTGATCCAGTGGGTAAGAATAGGGTGTTAGAAATATATCTGTCCCTTTTGGTGTTACATACGTAAATGCCTCCCAGGCACAACCAGCTATGGCGACCCCAACAAGGACATTTCAAGGCAAGTGAGAAGTAGAGGTGGTTTGCTGTTGCCTTCCTCTGCAGAGTCTTCCTAGGTGGTCTCCCATCCAAGTACTGACCCTGCTTAGCTTCCGAGATTTGACAAGATTGGGCTATACCATGCCGCCTTCCCTCCCCACCTTTTTTTTTTTTTGGCCACCAAGTCACAGCTGACTTATGGAGACCCTGTAGGGTTTTCAAGGCAAGAAACTTTCAGAAGTGGTTGCCAATGCCTGCCTCCGCATCACAACGCTGGTAATCCCTGGAGGTCTCCCATCCAAATACTTCCTATGGTCGAGGCTGAGTGTGTGTGACTGGCCCAAGGTCACCCAGCAAGTTTCCATAGCAGAATGGGGATTCGAACCTGGTTCTCCCAGATCCTAGTCTGATATCTTAACCACTAAACCACACTGGCTCTCTGTTTTGTATTTGTATTAGGGATGAGCAAATCCCCTTAGTTCCACTCCATTGCTGTTCCTCTGATTATCTTCATGTAGCATTTTGTTCCTCTGTCCTTCCACTCCTGTCTTTAGACATTTTTTTTTCAGCTGTTTGGCCACAAAACATGTATTGGAATATGCATTCGAATGCATCTTTCATTTCATTATTCTGTATGACATTTCACACTTGTTTGACTGAATGGAAACTGTAGTCATACCCTGTGCACCAAGGTTTTATGTGTTGATGTGAGCTTATTTGGGGTGGGGAATACGGGAGGCGTAATGCTGGCCTCAGCCACTAGCTATTGCTTCCAAGGCCGCTAGGGTTGCCAACCTCCAGGGAATACCTGGAGATCTGCTATTACAACAGCTCCTAAGCCAATAGAGGTTAGTTCCCCTGGAGAAAATGGCCACTTTGGCAATTGGACTCCGGCATTGAAGTCCCTCCCCAAACCCGCCCTCCTCAGGCTCCACCCAAAAAAACTTCCCGCCGGTGGCAAAGAGAGACCTGGCAACCCTATTGCCAACTCTGGCTTGGGAAATTCTTGGAGATTTGTGGGGAAGGGTCTAGGGATGGTGAAGTTTAGGGAGGAAAGGGAGCTCAGCGGGGATGTGCTGCCAAAGAGCCTACCTCTGACGCTTCCGTTTGCTCCGGGGGAACTGATCTCTGAAGTCTGGGGATCAGTTCTAATTCCGGAAGAACTCCAGGACCCACCTGGAGGTTGGCGACGCTACAGGCAGCACAGCCTCTGGGCTTCTGCACATTCCGGCACTGCATCAAGTGACAGAAAACTAAAAATGTATTGTTTTGTAGGCAGCAAAACGAAGAGAGCAACCTCCCCCCAAAAATCATGCTTGTGTCTGCTTCACTGTGCTTTGCCAGTAAGTGTGCACATCGAATTTGGTGGAGAAATGTGGTGGGTAGAGAATTGTGTGTGTGTGTGAAGTGCCGTCAAGTCGCTTCCGACTCATGGCGACCCTATGAATCAATGTCCTCCAAAATATCCTATCTTTGACATCTCATGAGTCCCTCCAAATTTGTCTTCTGAGCAGGGTTGAAAATTACTCAGTCTCTAGCCTAGGGGAGTGCTGATAGTTGCAAAGCTGACTTCAAGAAGGATATAAGATGCAAGAGCCCGGGCATTTGTAATTTGAAACAGTGCAGAAGCAGAGATCTGTTCCACACGACTGCCTTTATGGCAGAACCCTGCCGTTTGCCAGCCGATCTTACCCTCTAAGTGCTACTCAGTTCACGGCGATGCAAAGCAGGAGATGGCAATAAAAAGTGTTATGGGCTGTCTCTCCCTGAGGCCATACAAGGCGCAGCAGCAGGGAGAACAAACACCGCCACGGAAATGCACCAGCCAAACAGAAGCGTCATCTTTGTGCCCCAGCTCCCGATAAGCACACACAACCAGGCCAGGTTGTTGCAAACGCTGTTTACTTCTGATGGCCCGATGCTGGGAGTTCTGCCGCGCTGGAAACAGGTGTGCAAACAATTGCCGCACATTTACATAGATGCTTTCCCACAAGTCTGGCATTCGTCAAGTTTAAGGTTTGTTTCAGTTGTTGATTTCAGATTTCTCATGTCCACCTGGAGTAATAGGTTAGACAAAAGATTTTTCCCTTCCAATAGAGCGATTGAAAGCTGCAAGGAATAGTATTCGGAAAGTTAGCCGTTAACAGTTTCAAAATAAGATCTTAAATGAGGATTGGTCCTTACTGTTTAAGGATGCAAATTGTAAATGTCCTCCTCTCTTCTTTCAGTTACCCTTCAATAGTATTTTTTCCTTGACAGACTATTTCAGCTGGTTAGAAATCCACAAGTTTAGACAAGCTTTTTTATTGGTAAAGTGTTCTGCCTTAGACTCAGCCGAAATGCAAGGGAGATAAAACACAATTATGGCAGAAGAACGCAAATGCCCATTTTGTCCAGATCAAGTAGATTCCCTAGCCCACATTGTTTTATCATGTTCCTGAAACAATGCTGCGCAAAATAAATATATCACTCCCTGGATAAAACAGCTAATGACACTTTCTGAGAAGCAGATATTGTGTTATCTGCCATCAAGTGGATTGATGAATTATGTGAGAGATGTGACAGCTTTTGTCTTTGTAGTGTCAAGAAGAAATTAATTTTCTTTCTTTTTTAATGTGAAATGGCAGTTGACTAGCTAATGGCTGTTAAATCTAGGGAAAGGTATTTTGAAGGCTTTTTATCAACATCCCCTTCCCCCAGATTCAGAGGATTCCTGTTCCTACATGTTGTCATTGGGATTGTAAACAGTAGCACTTGTATTTAAAAATTATTTGTTAACTGCATATGCTGCTTTTATACAGGGTTCCCAGCCGTTTCCTATTCAAGGGACAGACTGCACCAACATTTGCTTTGTCAGGGCTTATTTCAGGTGGATATCCATTTCAGTCTGCAGTAGAAGAGCAAGATTTGAGTCCTGCAGCACTTAGAGACCAAGATGATTTCCAGGGTATAAGCTTTTGAGAGTCAAAGCATACCCTGAAAATCTTGTCTGTCTTTAAGGTGCTACTTGATTCCAATTTTGCTCTTATTTCCTGCAGTTGGTAAGGCCCGATGAAGCTTTTCTTACCTGACTTGATGGATTTATCTCTTTTCCCCCCAAATATTTACAGAATAATAACTACAAACACAACAAAAACAAACAACCATATCAATCAAATCAAGACCCCCCCTAAAAAAAAGAAGAAAAAGAAAATAAAGTTCTTTCCCCAAAATAAAGTTCCTTTTCCTTACCCATGTGTCTCCCCCTCCTTCACCCCTGTGTGACTTCCGTGATGTACTTTCTGGCTTTCTTCGTCTATCTTTGTTTACCTAAGTTGTCTTTTACACAATATACTCCCATTGCTGCTATTTTGAAGTCTATCTTTGTCTTTCTCTGTATATATACAAATGCCAATTTCCATTTTTTTTTCAAAATCTTCATTACTTTTACCTTGTATCCCATTAGTCAATTTGGCTATCTGTATAAAATAAAATAAAAATTCTCTCCAATCTGTTTTAGATAAATCTTTATCTCCCTTCCAAGATTTAGCTATTGTTAATCTCACTGCTGCATAACTATATTGACAAATTTCTTTGTCCTCTCATTTTACTTCTGCTTTGAATAGTCCCAGTAAACACATTTCTGGGGACTTTTTAACCTTCATATTTAACATTTTATTTGTCTCCCTAACTACACTCTTCCAAAAGTTTTGTACAATCTGACATGTCCACCATGTTCTCCTCCTTTTGACTTATCTATCCTTGCTACTATCACAGGCGTTATATAACATCTATAGAACATTTTGTACATATTTTCTTGTATACTTCCTGCAATTGTAAATTTGAATTCTTTTATCCAAAGTTGTTCCCACCTCTCTAATTCTATGTTTCTCCCCTGGTCTTTAGCCCAAGAAATCATTACTGGTTTTATTCCGTTGTACTCTAAAATATATTTGTACAATCTAGAAATTAAACCTTTATTTCCCTGATCTAGTATGTTTTCTAATTCTGAACTTCTATTAGAGAATCCAGCTTGTTTATCTTTTATATGTAGGTCATAAAGTTGACGATATTTAAAGCAGTCATTGATACCTAATTCTTCCTTTCCTTTTAACTTCCATTGATCTGCTGCTTTAACCAAATATTCTCTATATGATCTTATTTCACTATCAGTATTTGATTTCCGTCTTGATATCGACTCCAGAGGGCGTAACCATAAAGGAGTTTTCAACTCCACCCCTCTCTTATATCTCTTCCATATATCTAGAAAATTGGACCTTATTATATGTCGATTGAAATCTTTATGTACCCTTTCTTTATTGTACCATAAGTAAGCATGCCAACCAAATCTCAAATTGGTCCCTTCTAATTCTAACATTTTGTGATTCTGTAGTTTGATCCAATCTTTTAGCCAGGTAAATCCAGCTGCTTCATAATAAAACCTCAAATCTGGTAATGCCACATCTCCTCTTTCTTTTGCATCAATCAAATTTCTATATGCAATTCTATGTTTCTTACCTGCCCAAATAAATTTCACGAGATCTTTCTTCCACACTCAAAAAATTTTATGCCCTTAATAATTGGCAAATTTTGGAACAGAAACAACATTCTAGATAATATCATCATCTTCACCGCCGCAGTCCTTCCCATCTAAGTTAGCTGAACTCTCAGCCATCTGTCCATATCCTTTTTCACCTCTCTCCATATCCTCTCATAATTGTTGTGAAATAAATTCATATTATTGTTTGATAACCAAATCCCTAAGTGTTTCACATTAGTTTCAACACTGCATGCTAATTTCTCTAATTCTTTAATTTGGTTTTTAGACAGATACTTTACTATAATATTAGATTTTTCTCTATTTATTTTAAATCCTGAAAGATTTCCATATCTATTTATTATATCTATTAGTCTCTGAATGCTGTGTCTTCTAAAATACACACCATGTCATCTGCATATGCTTTAACTTTATATTCATTCTTTCTTACTTTCACTCCTCTAATTTTACTCTCTTCTCCAATTTTAATATTTAATATCTCTAATACTAATATAAATAATAATGGCCACAATGGGCATCCCTATCTAGTTCCCTTCTGTATTTCTATATATTCTGACAATTGGCCATTTATTCTTAATCTTGCTGTTTGAATGGAATATATTGTTCTTAATGTCTGTTGAAATTTTGGTCCAAATTTTAAAATATTGACTACTTTTCCCATAAACTTCCAATGAACTTTGTCAAAGGCTTTCTCTGCGTCTAAAAATATTAGAGCTATACCTCTATTAGAGTCCTGTTCCGCTAGTTCTAATATGTTTAACACTGTCCTTACATTTTGATTTAATTGTCTCCCTGGGAGAAAGCCAACTTGGTCTTCATGTATTTTTTTCACCAATATTTGCTTTAACCTATTTGCTAGAATTTCAGCAAATAACTTGTAGTCACAATTTAATAATGAGATTGGCCTAAAGTTCTTCACTTCCTCTATATCTCTATCTTGCTTTGGAATTAATGTTATAACGGCTTCACTCCATGTTTCTGGCATCTCTCCTTTTAATAATACATTGTTCGTTATTTTTAGCAATAGTGGGGCCAATTCTTCTTTATATGTTTTATAATATATTGCTGTGTATCTGTCTGGACCTGGTGCTTTACTTACTTTTGCTTTCCCTATTTCATAATTCAGTTCTTCCGTTGTTATATCCCTAGATGGATATATCTCAAAGCGTGAATGGTGCCTGTGGATGTGTGCAATTGTGTAATTTTTAGATTTTACTAGAGTTTTAACAGAGTGTTATGTGTTCTGCCAAGGCAGAGGTTCTTTAAGATTTGGAAGCAAGGAAAATACTAGTAGGTGGAGAAAAGGCAATGCTTTACTTATAAAGTAACACAATATTCAGCTTAATCCACAATATAAAGTAACACAAAGTAATAACACTTTACATGAATCTCGCTCTCTCCTCCTTGGCTGCAGGGGGCTCCGTGTGCAGCATCCAGAGAGCTCCCAGGGTCAACAGTCCAGTCACACAGCATCCAGGCTGATCTGTGTAGAAGCCCTCCGTTTGTCTCCTTTCTTGGGTTTTTCACTTAGGCCAGGTACTTTGGGTTGATTCAGGGCACCTGGCCCACAGCCCTGCCTTCCTGATCATGCACACCAGCTGCTGCATGAGTCAGCATAGACTGCCTGATCAACTAGTGAGTACATCTGGCAACACAACACTCCCCTTTTTAACACTACAGAAACGAACTAAACCAGTATTCATTGCAGAAAACTATACTGTCATATAGGGAATAGGGATATGTGACATGTCAACCTAAAACTCCTCGTACAATATTCTTCCGCATATTGCCACTACATTATGTATTATTGAATGTGTTATACCAGGGATATCAAACTTATTTGTTACAAGGGCCAGATATGACATAAATGTCACTTGGTTTGGCCAGACCATGCCTCGCCAGCCCATATTGAGAGTCTGAGGAGTGGCTGCCTCAGCTTGCAAGCCTGCAGCAGGTTTGCCAGCCCAGACTGAGAGTGGCTGCCTTGGCTGGCGAGTCCACAGCAGGCTTGCCAGTAGGGTTGCCAGGTCCCTCTCTGCAACTGGCAGGAGGTTTTTGGGGTGGAGCCTGAGGAGGGTGGGGTTTGAGTAGGGGAGGGACTTCAATGCCATAGAGTCCAATGGCCCAAGCGGCCATTTTCTCCAGGTGAAGTGATCTTTATCGGCTGGATATCAGTTGTAATAACAGGAGATCTTCTGCTATTACCTGGAGGCAACCGGGATCTTGTTACATCTTTGTGTGCGCTTTATATGAATTTTGGATGGATCCACATTCAAATATACAGCTGCTTTTAGCCAAATGAGAGATATCAGCAGGAACGGGATTCCACCGTTGTGATTGGATCATCTGACCGCGGAAGTAGTGCGGGTTACAGCGATCCCCACAATACTGCCACAATACTGTCTACTTGTGAGCAAGGACATTGCTGCCGGCATTTGGTTTTTCCCGAGGGGTACTCATCAGTGTTAAAGATTCTGATAAGGGATGATGCATAGTGAAGTGTTTGTATAGTGAAGTTTAACTGTATTCAGAATTTATAATTTTGTTGTCAAGACAAGTTAAAAGGTAAAATTAATATATACTTGGAGAAAGAAACTTTGAAAGAAAGAAATATATTTAAAAGGAGAAGTTGTGGTAGTGTACTGAGATTATTTCCTTAGGGTTGCACCATTACCTGGAGGTTGGCAACCCTGCTTGCCAGCCCAGATCGGAACTGAGGGGGGCGGCTGCCTTGGCTGGCTCGAGGGCCGGATAAGAGCTCTTAAGGGGTCGAATCCGGCCCCCGGGCTGTATGTTTGCCATCTCTGTGGTATACTATTGTTATTATGAATGATGTGAGCCGCCCCGAGCCCAGCCTTGGTCGACGAGGGGTGGGATACAAATAAATAAAATAAGCAGACAAGCTGCTTGGAAGCATGCAGCCCACCATGCTGAGGTGTGATTCTTGCCCCTCATAGTTAATAGTATTGTGCCAGGCTGGAGTGGTTGAGTGGGGCCAGGGGGTAATAAATGCCCCTCTGCAGGCGAATGTGGTTCCAAGTGCTTTGAAAGAGGTGGTTGTGAGACCCTTCCTGAAGAAGACATCCCTGGACTCAGGTGTCCTAAACAATTACCACCCAGAGAGCCAGCGTGGTGTAGTGGTTAAGAGCGGTGGTTTGAAGTGGTGGACTCTGATCTGGAGCACCGGGTTTGATTTCCCACTCCTCCACGTGAGCAGTGGAGGCTAATCTGGTGAACCAGATTGGTTTCCCCACTCCTGCATATGAAGCCAGTTGGGTGACCTTGGGCTAGTCACAGCTCTCTTAGAGCTCTCTCGGCCCCACCTACCTCACAGGGTGTCTGTTGTGAGCAGGGGAAGGGAATGTGGTTGTAAGCTGGTTTGATTCTTCCTTAAGTGGTAGAGGAAGTCAGCATATAAAAACCAACTCTTCTTCTTCAGTGGTTAACATTCCATTCATGGGCAAGGTGCCCGAACAGGTGGTAGCTGCATAGCTTAAGGCAGTCTTGGAGGAGATGGATAATCTGGAGCTGTTTCATGCAAGCCTAGGTCTGGGGTCGAAATGGCCTTGGACACCCTGACGGATGACCTTCACTGGGAGAGTGATAAGGGAAGTGCATCCCTGTTGATTCTCCTGGACCTCTCTTACCCAACACTCTGCAGCTGTCAATACCACTGAACACGGTGTCCTTCTGAATAGGTAGGCTGGGTTGAAACTGAGGGGCACCGTGCTTCAGTAGGTCCATTCTTAGCTCACTGACCTGATTCCAGAAGGTGGTGCTGGGGGACTACTGCTCGGCCCTGTGGTATTTATGCTATGGGGTTCTGTAGGGTTCCATCTTATCCCCCACACTATTTAACGTATACAGAAACCACTGGGAGAGGTCATCTGAGGATTTGGAGTGAGATGTCATCAATATGCGGCTGATGCCCAACTCTGTTTCCCCTGAACTACTAAATCAGGTGGATCTGTGGAAGTCCCAAAGAGGTACCTGGAGTCTCTAATGCAGGGGTGGGGAACCTTTTTTCTGCCAAGGGCCATTTGGATATTTATAACATCATTCGCGGGCCATACAAAATTATCAACTTAAAAATTAGCCTGCTATATTTGGTCAAACATTTAGCCAAAAGGCACGACCAGAGACGGCTCCAAGTGTCTGCCACATAGAGCAACTCACTTTTGAGCTCTGCTGTCCCCAGCTGGGCCCAAGAGATTCAGGCAGGGCAACATCCTTCTTAGCTAGAGATCTTCCAGGACCCATGAAGGGCCAGACCAAATAATTTCGCGGGCCTTATACGGCCCCCAGGCCTGATGTTCCCCACCCCTGCTCTAATGGGATGGATGAGATCCAATATGCTGCAGCTCAATCTGAACAGGACTGAGATGCTATCGGTCAATGGACAGTAAGGTGTTGCATTCACCTTGAAGGAACAGGTTCATAGCTTGGGGTTGCTACTGGATCCTGGCCTACAGTTGGAGGAACAGGTCTTCTCCATGGCATGTAGCACCTTTTATCAGCTTCAGCTGGTACATCAGCTATGACTAGAATTGCCAGGCTGCTTAGATTGACAGGCAATTGCCTGCCAATCCAGTGCCTGGCTTGGAAGCAGGGATTGCGTGTGTGTGTGGCCACACTGACACGATCGCGTCACTTCTGGTTTAAACCCAGAAGTTTGAACCTGGGAGTTTGAGTGGTAAAAGGCCCATTGCGATGCGGCGCTTCCGGGTTTGAACCAGAAGTTATGTGATCGCGTCACTGCGACCACACACACGCAATCCCTGCTTCAGTTCCGCCCTAAAAACCTCCCACCGGACCCGAGAGGGGGGACCTGGCAACCCTAGCTATGACCATTCCTCGAAAAGTGTGGTCTGACCATGGCGATCCATGTTTTGATCATGTCCAAATTAAGATTCCTGTAATCCATTTTGTGGGGCTGCTTTTGAAATTGGTTCAGAAACTTCCATTGGTCCAAAACGTGGCAGCCAGCCAGGCTATTATCAGGGTTTGGTTATTAGGGGCTGATGGATGGTATGACTGCTGAAAGATCTGATCTGGCTACGAATCTGTTTCCGGGCACAATTCAAAGTGCTGATTCTCACCTTTAAAGCCCTGAAGGGGCCAGGGTACCTGAAGAGCCATCTCCTCACATGCTCTCCAGCCTGCCAGTTAAGATTTGCCACTTGAGCTTTGCTCTCTGTGCCCCTGCCTTCAGAGGTGAGGCAGGTAGCGACTAGAGGCAGGGCATTTTCTGTGGCACCCCACATCTCCTTTGGAATGCCCTCTCCCTTGAGGCTCTCCTGGCACCTCCATTTAGGTGCCAGGACAAAACATATATTTTACCCAGGATTTTTATTAGGAGCTTTTATCATCCCAGGTTTTTAATGGTCTGCTTCTGGTCTGAGGTCTGGTTTGTGGGTAGCTTTTGTCCATGGGCTTGTTTCTAATGGCTTGTAGTTTTATATGGTTTGCAATTTTAATTGCAAGCTGCGTTGAGCAGATCTCTGAACAGGCAGCATAGAAATACCCTGAATAAATAAAATAATAATGATTTTACCGATTGTAGTTGGTGAGAGTATAAGTTCTAGGGGGCGACTGGAAAGGGAGCTTTTAACACTTCCACTCATGCTGTTCCCCACACTTAGTCCCAATCCCCTTGAACTGTCTTGACTAGGGTTGCCAGCTATGGGCTGGGAAATTCCTGGAGATTTGGGGGTGGAGCCTGGGGAGGGTGGTGTAGTGGTTAAGAGTGGTGGACTCTAATCTGGAGAACCGGTTTTAATTCCCCATTCCTCTACAAATGAGCGGCAGGCTCTAATCTGGTGAACTGGGTTGGTTTCCCCACTCCTTCACATGAAGCCAGCTGGGTGACCTTGGGCTAATCACAGTTCTCTTCGAACTCTCTCAGCCTCTTCTCCCTCACAAGGTGTCTGCTGTGGGGAGAGGAAGAGAAGGTGATTGTAAGCCAGTTTGATTCTCCTTAAAAGGCAGAGACAATCGGCATATAAAAACCAACTCTTCTTCTTTTTCTTTGGAGAAGGGAGAGATCTTAGAAGGGTATAATGCCATAGAGTCCACCTCCAAATCCAGCCACTGTCTCCCAGGGAACTGATCTCTGTAGACTGGAGATCAGGTGTAACTCTGGGAGATGGAGGTGTTTCGTTTTTACATGTGCTGGGGGACGTTTGTGAGTGCCCATATTTTTCCAATGCAGGGTTAAAAACAGTTTGAAGATCAAAGCTTTCAGCAGGGAGAAACATCATAGGGTAAAGAATTAAAAAGTGCCTCCCTCCAGGAAATTGTAAACCCAGTAGCTGCAATGTGGATCTATACCCATCATCATGGCTTTTTTTGGCCAGACAGCTTGCAGCAAGATCATTTCAGGTTGTAATCCTCATAGAAAGGAAATTCCCTTATCTTCCTCTTACAAACTGGGCAAATCAGGAGAAATCGACTTTTCAGATCTGCCTTTCTTCCGCCAAAAATAAAATACATTTTATGATGCTCTCTCTTCACCTTTCTCTCCCCACACAATGGACAAACTAAGATCATATCGCAATGTCAACCCGCTTGCCCGGAAAGAGCTACCAGCGTCTCAAAAGGGTGGCTTGTTTGAAGTCATGTGCTCAGGCACAAGTAAACATCCCCAATGTACACATGCGATCTCCACATACTGCTTTTATCTCAGAAGGCATCTCAGTGCGCCTTTTCATTCTTTCTCTTCTGCAGGAGCACCCGAACCAGACTGGCAGATTTCTTGGCTGAAGAAGGCAGGAGCGTCACCTCATGGCTGACAATTCGGTCCTCTCTCAAGCCAGCCGCAGGCCATCTTCTTGTCTGGGTGCTTTGGACTGGCCCGTTTATTGTTCCTCCTGTGCATGGAGCAAGTGAAAGGGACACTCTCTGGAGGGAATGGTTGGTTCACACAGGCATGCCGGAGAGAAGATTAAGTCACAGAAGAAGAGACCTGTGTTTGGAAGTGAAAGTCTGCGTCCTACAGAGACGCCCTGTCCAAACCATGCTAGTGTGAAGCATCTCCTGCTGTTCCCGTTATCTTCTTATTCAGACTTTCTTGCAACATCCTTCAAGTTCTCCTATCAAGGCTCAATGGCCTCTGCACCACAGTAGCTTCTTCTGAGCTGCTGGGGCACCGAGAGGAAGATGCTGGACCTGAGCTTTCTGACCGAGGATGAGTATGAAAAGCTCTTACAGGTGCTGCAGAGGGATGCAGAGCTCAAGAAAAAGGACGGTGATCGGATCAGGTAGGTAGGCTGGGTGTGTAGCAAAGTCTTTGCAGGTTCTGAGAGGCGGGTTGCCGGGTTCCAAGGGACTGGCATTATGGGATTGAGTGTGGAATCATAAGAGGGTGAATTTTCCACAGTCAGTTTTCTCAAGAAGCCTTCCAAGTTAAAAGAGATTTCTTTCTCAGGATGTGCACGGAGTTCCATCAGTCGACATAGTACCTTTCAAAGGTTTGCAAGAAAACAAAAATGACAACTCTCTGCCCCCAAGGCGCATACAATATTCACAATAGGGAATAGCTGCCTGTCAAGCTAGGATGGAGAGAGATTGTGGAGAGCACGTCCTGCCCTCATGGCAGTTAGAGAGAGAAGTAAGGAGGAGGTGGCCAGAAGGAAGGAACCCCTTAGAGTAGCATTCTAGGTAGGCAGAGACAGCATCAGAGCAAACAAGAGGATGGGTACAGGAAATGACCTCTCTAGACTTGCTAGCTCTACTGCCCCCTCTGAAGCTCTGTACAAAGAAACATGGCACAGTACTCCACTTCCAACATAAATGAATAGAAATGCAGGAATTTGAGCACGTGCAATTATTTATGTATTTATTTATGCCAGTAATCTCCAGCATGGTGATCATGGGCCCAATGGTGCCTGCTTATGGGATACCTAGTACCCATTTGCTTCTTCCCCAAAACAGCCAATCCTGAGTTTCCTTCATGTCACCGTACAATGAGTTGCTTCAGATGGAAGTAGGGTTGCCAGCTCTGGGTTGGGAAATACCTGGAGATTTTGGGGGCGGAGCCTGAGGAGGGTGAGGTTTGGGGAAGGGAGGGGTTTCAATGCCATAGAGTTCAGTTGCCAAAGGGGCCATTTTCTCCAGGTGAACTGATCTCTATCGGTTGGAGATCAGTTGTAATAACAGGAGATCTCCAGCCACCACCTACAAGTTGGCAACCCTAGAAGGAAAGCATCAACTATGTCTTCAGGGAGGACCCATTTGAAAATAGCCACCTCCATAGTAGGAAGACACTTGGCATTTTATGAATGGCCCCAACATTTTATGATTGGCCCCTGCCCCCCATGTAGGTTTGCCAACCTCCAGGTAGTAGCTGGAGATCTCCTGCTATTACAACTGATCCCCAGCCGATAGAGATCAGTTCACCTGGAGAATATGGCCACTTTGGCAATTGGTCTCTATGGCATTGAAGTCCCTCCCCTCCCCAAACCCCACCCTCCGCAGGCTCCACCCCTAAAACCTCCCACCGGTGGCAAAGAGGGACCTGGCAACCTTACCCCCATGGCAGTTATTCTATGATTAGGGTTGCCAGCACAAAGTTGGCCACTGGCAGGAGACTCAGAAAACAGGGAGGGCAGAGGCACTTGCCAGCAATATATTGAAGTCGCCAACAGCTAACTGATGTCACTCGCTGTGCGACTGGAAATGACTTCAGCATATCGCCAGGGATGTTCTAGCATTCCGGCAAAACTCTGTTGTTTAACCATAGAGTTTTGGCCAAATGCTTCAGCGTCCCCAGGAATGTGCTGACATCACTTTCGTCAGTGTGTCGGGATGCTGCCTGTCACCCTCCCTCCCCTCCATTTCCCCCCTTATTTTTCTCCCACCACCAAGCTGAGCAGCAGCAGGAAGGACCCTCTGGGAATGAGGAATCTCCTGCCCCCAGTGGGAACCTGGCAAACCTATTTATGATTGACAGTGTCCTCCATGGCAGCCGTTTTGTTGGGCATCCTCTACTGGTTCTCAAAATTCCAATGGTGTTCACAGGTTCGACAAGTTTGGGGACTCCTGATTTAAGCATTTTCTCTCACACATTTTTGGCATCCCATTCTAATGAAAACAATAACAATTATAAAACAAGTTATTAAATGGGTTTAGTTTTTAATTTAATGTGTTATGTTTTAATTGATGTATCTATAACGGTGTACTCTTGTTGTAAGCCGCCCTGAGCCCTGCATTGGCTGGGGAGGGTGGGGTATAAATTCAATCAATCAATCAATCAATCAAGAAGAAGATGAAGAAGAAGAGTTGGTTTTTATACCCTACTTTTCTCTACCTTAAGGAGTCTCAAAGTGGTTTACAATCGCCTTCCCTTCTCCCCCCGCCCCTTCACAATAGGCACCTTGTGAGGTAGGTGGGCTGAGAGAGTTCAGAAAGAACTACGACTGGCCCAAGGTCACCCAGCAGGCTTCATGTGGAGGAGTGGGGAAACCAACCTGGTTCATCAGATTAGAGTCCACTGCTCATGTGGAGGTGTGGGAATCAAACCCCATTCTTCAGATTAGAGACTGCCTCCCTTAACCACTACACCACAGAGTCCATCTAGTCCAGCATCTAGTTTCTCACAGTGGCCAACCAATGTTGCCAGAAGGCCCACAGACAAAGCACAGAGGCCAAAGCCAAATCCCCACAACCGGTATTCTGAGATACACTGGGTGGGATTCAAACTAAATGTTCCGCTAACAGAAGGGATGGGGTAATTTCTACCAATTCCCTCTTCCTGCTACAGACCCCTGATTTGCCTCTCGTGCTGTTTGTGAGGGTCCCCTGCCCCCTAGCCTTTCAAGGACACCAGTGGGGAAGCAGGAACACAGTTACTCTGACAAAAGTGCCCTACGTGAGCAGAAAACGTATCTGGATCCAACCCACTGATTCTGGACATGTGGGTTCCATTCGCTAATAGCTGTCGATGGACTCATTTTACAGGGATTAATCTGATCCCCCTTTTAAATCTGTCTTAACTAGTGGCCATCTGATTACCCCTGAATGCTAGTTGGAAATTGAATTGAGGGTATTCTCAACTGGAGCTGTATTTAGACATGGCAGAGGGATGCTTATAATACAATAGGCAATCCAGCTTACAACAAAGTAAAGATATGGTTTGCATCTAGTTGATGTATATGCTTTATAGAATGATGCTAAGCAGAGTTATGACTCTGCTGTCACTCTTCCGGTGACAAAAAGGTTCTTAACTTCGAGAAAACTTACTGTAATGCCATCTGCCTTTGTGAAATATAAAATATTTTCCAGGGCTGAGCATAGCAGATCCTTGCAGCTGTGAGCCTGGTTTTGTTTTTAATTTCTTTTCAGGCGATTGCAAGACTCACTTAAGGATGAAAAGAAGAAGAAATTTGTGACTGGGGAATGGTTTCATGAGGTGAAGGCGAAGCGGTTTCAAGAAGACTTAGAAGGGCCGGATCTACTTCGAGTTTCGATTAGAAAGAGACAGAGCAGCACCGACCGTAAGTACTGGAGTGTTAGCATTAGAATCCAAGTATTCCCCCACCCCAGCTTATTTCAATGGTTTCTGGCTTTAATTGCTATACAGATGTGCTTCAAAAAGCAACAATTGTACACGGCTGGTTTTTTTGAGATTGTGAGATGGATATGGCCAACCTGAATGAATACCCAGATTATATATGTGGGGTAAAATCACCTATTTATTCTCGCTGTAAACACATGGTTTCTTCATCCATTCAAGCACATTCTCAGGGTTTAGAACTATATTGTCCCATTATGGGATCTGTTTAGAGTCCATTTGCTTTTTAGAGTCTGTTTAGAGTCCATATGTACACACACAAACACTATGGTGCATCATTATGTGATTTCCCATCTTGTTTTTTTAATTATTCTTTTTTATTTTTTCAATAAATACTCCATACAGAATGCAAGGTGAATAAACGTACAGTATGCTTGCTTTATCATAAATACATTATAATACATCTGTCGCAGCCAGCATTGTACCGGTACAAGGTAGTAATCATTCCATAAACGAATTCCCTCTCTGTCGGGTTTCTTTAACTCATATTTAACAGATAGGTTTGCTGACAGTTGTATATTCGGCTAATATTCTGTAAAAAAGTTATCATCGATGGGGTACAGTTATCCTAAGTGAAATAGCCCGAATCTATAGGAAAGATGCCTGAACCAGATAGCCTGAACCAGAGATTGAGTTTCTCAACACGTCAAAAAAAAGTTATAGAGTCCAGTAAACTAGAAAATCCGAAAGAAAGGCAGCCTCCCTTCCTAGCAAAACTGGGCAGTATCCTACCTTCAAAAGGTAAAGGTAGTCCCCTGTGCAAGCACCAGGACATTACTGACCCATGGGGTGACATCACATCCCGACGTTCCCTAGGCAGACTATGTTTTATGGGGTGGTTTGCCATTGCCTTCCCCAGTCGTCTACACTTTACCCCCAGCAAGCTGGGTACTCATTTTACTGACCTCAGAAGGATGGAAGGCTGAGTCAACCTTGAGCCGGCTAGCTGAAACTGACTTCCGTTGGGATCGGTCATGAACAGAGCTTGGACTGCAGTACTGCAGCATACCACTCTGTGCCATGGGGCTCCTATCCTACCTTAGCCTTGAGGAAGTCCAGCCAAAGGAAGGCTTCAAACTTTGCTTAGTGGAGTGGTAGAATAAAGGCCAGTAAGGTTCTCATGCAGCCAGTGAGAGCTGCATCACTGCGGGCAAATGAAGCTCAATCATAATGAGGGAAATTCTGTTAGGAAACTGGGGAGGTTTCATGACTGTGACAAGGATTGGTCGATCAGCAGTCTGTAACTGTCAGCCTATCATGGAAACAGGAAGAACCTGGTCTTGATTCTGTTTGGAAGTGTTTACATCTTTGCAGACAGAGCTGTGCAGATCACAGGAGGCAGGTCTCTCTGGGTGTGTTCAACTGCCCCCTCCCTAATTCTTGGCTTTCAACTTATAGTATTGTGTGTGTTATATGCCGTCAAGTCACTTCCGACTTATGGCAACCTTCTGAATTAAGCACCTCCAAAACATCCTATCATTAACAGGCTTTGCTCAAGTCTTGTAGACTGATGTCAGTGGCTTCCTTCATTGAGTCAGTCCATCTCATGTTGGCTATTCCTCTTTTCCTGCTACCTTCAGCTTTTCCTAGCATTATTGTTTTTCCAGTGAATGTTGTCCACTCATGATGTGATCAAAGTACAACAGCCTCATTTTAGTCACTTTAGCTTCTAGGGAGAATTCAGGCTTCATTTGATCTACAACCCCCTTATAGGTCTTTTATGCATGGCTGTTTCCCTCGCCGTCACCCCTCTGATGACTTCAGTCTTTGTGTTGATTATGCATGCCATTTCCAACAGTCAGAGGCCACCTCGCTCTCCCCCTGTGTTTCTCCTTGTTTTGTCCACGTTTTCAAATTCAAGATAAAACAGGTCCCTGAAAATGCGGACAAAACATGGGGAAACACAGGGGGGAGAGTGAGGCAACCTCTGACTGTCAGAAACGGCATGCATGGTCAGAACAAAGACCCGAAGTCTTCGGAGGGGTAACGGCAAATGAAACAGCCATACATAAAAGACCATAGTATAAGTACATCAATATTCACTTCCCCCTCAGGAGTCCCTTCTCTGAAAGATTTTTGTGTTAAACATGTGAAGTTGGCTTACACCATGTCAGAATCATTGGTCCATCCGGATCAGCTACTGTCTGCTGAGGCAGGAAGCAGCTCTACCAGGTCTTAGGAAGAAAAGGTTTTCCCACGCTTGCTACCTGAGATCCTTTAACTGGATGAGCCATGGCTAGGGTTGCCAACCTCCAGGTACTAGCTGGAGATCTCCTGCTATTACAACTGATCTCCAGCTGATAGAGATCAGTTCACCTGGAGAAAATGGTCGCTTTGGCAATTGGACTCTATGGCACTGAAGTCCCTCCCCTCCCCAAACCCTGCCTTCATGATGCTCCGCCCCAAAAATCTCCCACCAGTGGCGAAGAGGGACCTGGCAACCCTAGCCATGGCCCCTCTCCATGAGCGTGCTTATGGTGTAAACCAGGGGTGGGGAACCTCAGGCCCACGGCCCCCGAGGACATTTTTTGTGGCCCTCGGGAGCTCCGGGAACCCTGCCACGGGAACCCTGCCGCGGAGCTCTGTGGGGGGGAGTGCACGGAGACTGGGGCCCGGTTGCTTGGTGCTCCGTGTGCCGCCGGGTGTGTGTGTGTGGGCGGGGGAGGTGGGGTAGCTGGGGCCCGGTCGCGCAGGCCGGCATGCGCGGGTGTGTGTGGGGGGGGGAAGGCTTTTCTCTCTTCCTCTTTTTCTGTCACTCTTTCTCCTTTATCTCCCTCTCTTCCTCCCTCTTTCTGTCTCTTTCTTTGTCTCCCTCCGTCCTTTTTTTTCTTTCCCTCCGTCCTTTTCTTTCTTTCTCCCCCTCTCTCCATTTCTTTCTCCCTTTCTCTCTCTTTCTCCCTCCCTCCCTTTTCCTCTTTCTCTGTTTTCCTTCCTCCCTTCCTCCCTTGCCAATTGACTGTGGGCTGCGCCCCCCTGGCACCTTGTTTTCTGGGGCCCACCGCTGGCTGCCCTCCCACCTGGGAGGGGGGAGTGGGGGCGCCCTGCAGGCCTTCTCTGGGTGGCCTCCCCTGGGGTTGCCAACCTCCAGGTGGTGGCTGGAGACCTGGCAACCCTAGCCTCTCCACCCCACGGGAGATCTACACCTGGTATGGCCCCCGAAAGATGTTATAAATGTGCAAATGGCCCTTGGCAGGAAAAAGGTTCCCCACCCCTGGTGTAAACTGACCCTAAAGATTTGAACTTAAGGCCTCAGATGTAGTCTGAGACTCCATCTACACATTACAAAGACCTCGTGTTTGTAGGTGAACAACTCGGGGACTTTACATCACAGGTGTGATGGGGTTTTGTGCTTCCCAGATGCACATTGCCGCTTTTCTGTTTATGACCACAGCGCACAGGGAGAAGCGGCTGTACCTCCCCGACACATAACCGTTTTCACATCCTTAGACTGCCCCGTGGAGCTGCCATTGTCTGAGCTATAAAAAACATGTCACTTCCATGGCTGCTCTTTGCCTGCATTGCCTGCCTGTTTTGTCACCTTAGGCAGCTTTTTGATTGCTTCATTGTATTCCGGTTCTTCAGTCTTAATCCTATGGCACTATTTGTTCATCAGGAATCTAGTTTGGTTGAATTGTCTGTATTGTATTCCGTACAATGAAGGGTATCGGTGGCGTGTCTAAAGTCCTGCCCTCATCCCAGCCAAAAAAAAACACACCTCTTTCCTTATGATTTGCTTGAAAATGCATGACAAGAATGTGAAATGGAACTAATCCAACTTGACCAAAGGAGAATATAGTTGGTTTTGGTGAGGTGAGGTTTGGCTCAAATCCAGTTCTGCCGGCCTGCATTTGGCACTTTGTTATCAGTGTTCCTTTGTGGGTAGTTAACACCGAGGGGTTGCTTCGCGTGATCACGGAGGGAGGCCGACGCAGCCTCGGCAAAAAATATTATGGGACTGCTGATTGGCGCTGCCCAACCGACAGATTAATTCGCTTTGCGAGGGAGCGACGCCACAGATGTTTGATACAGACAGGTTAACTGCTGGATCAGTTGATTCCAGGAATCTAGGGTTATAATTATGAGAACCATTGAGTCATTTCATTAGGGCTACAACTTTTTTCGCGGAATTTTGTGTTCTCTTTCATTAAATAGCAAGATCCCATGTCCAAGAGACACATAACTTTAAGAATCTGCGACTGGATCACCCACTGTGAAATGTAGCCTCTTAAAGCAACCTTCAGGAGGGGGGCAGTATGGATTGGGGCCATGGCAGTGGGAATTTTTGAAAAACTCCCCCCTCCCATGTGTTAGTCATTTTTTAAAATCAAAACTAATACCCCCTCAGGTTGCTTTTTTCCCTGGTTAGCAAAACAAAAACAAAAAAAACCCAAAAACAAAACACAATTACAAGTCTGTTTCCATTGTCAAAGCTATAAGAATCCCTGAAGGGTAAATTTCAGTCAGGGTAACTACTTTTTAATGTTCCCCAGCACCACAGGTCCGATTCAGGCCCTTCCATGGCTTCTTTTTGCGGCTAAATTGCATGTCAGGAATCCACTCACAGGTCTCCAGATTGTATTTAGTTTGCCCTCCCCCCTCCACAAGCATCTGATTTTTCTCTTCCATTCCATATATCTTTTTTTTTCATAAGGGGTCTGGGGGCACTTTAAAAACTAGTGGATGTTAGTTACAAGCTTCCACCACAATAAATCTTAATCCACCACACGTTCTGTAGTCTTTACTGCAACAGGATAACACAGAACTTTCCCCAACAACATTCTTTGCTCAGTGGCCAGGAGGGACAACAGGGGAGTTGATCTTCCCTCCTCCACTTCCTTTCTTTTCTGAGAAAGAGTAATGGCCAGCAACCAATTGCATTCGCAATAGTGTTTAAACGTATGCCAGTTTGCAATTTCCCATCAGCTAAGACCAGAACAACTAAGGGGTGGCAGAGGAGGAATAACCAACCAGAGGCAAACTCCAGTCTCTGATGATCTCTTGAAGATGTCTTTCACCAGTAGGCTTACCATATACCATACAACACAGACAGCCAGTGTGGTGTAGTGGTTAGAGTGTCAGAGTAGGATCTGGGAGAACCAAGTTCAAGTCCCTGCTCTGCAATGGATGATTGCTAGGTGACCTTGGGCCAGTCACACACTCTTAGCCTAACCTACCTCATAGGGCTGTTGTGAGAATAAAATGGAGGAGAGAACTGGATAAGCCACCTTGGGTCTTTGCTGGGGAGAAAGGTGAGGTATAAAGAGAGCCAGCGTGGTGTAGTGTTTAAAAGCGGAGGACTCTATTCTGGTGAACCAGGTTTGTTTCCCCACTCCTACACTTGAAGCCATATGGGTGACCTTGAGCTAGTCACAGTTCTCTCTGAACTCTCTCAGGCCCACCTACCTCACAAGGCGTCTGTTGTGGGAAGAGGAAGGGAAAGAGATCCGGTGTGATTCTCCTTGAAAGGTAGAGACAGTCGGCATATTAAAAACCAACTCTTCTTCTAAATAAAGTAATTAAATAAATAAATGTTCCTGTTTCATCAGTCCTTGAAGTTAGCAAATTATTGGCTAATCAGGCAAATCAGTAGGGCAGTATTTAGCAGCTGCTTTGCATCTCTTCTTGGCGTCTATGACAGAATGCCCAAGAAGCACCATAGTATCTTTAAACCTTTCCATTTGCTCAGGCTTCTGAGGAAGAGCAGCAGCAAGCACGTCAGTCATCGCTGTGTGTGTGTGTTAAGTGCCGTCAAGTCACTTCCGACTCATGGCGACCCTATGAATGAAAGTCCTCCAAAATGTCCTATCTTTGACAGCCTTGCTCAGATCTTGCAAACTGAAGGCTGTGGCTTCCTTTATTGAGTCAATCCATCTCTTGTTGGGTCTTCCTCTTTTCCTGCTGCCCTCCACTTTTCCTAGCATGACTGTCTTTTCCAGTGACTCTTGTCGTCTCATGATGTGACCAAAATACGATAGCTTCAGTTTAGTCATTTTAGCTTCTAGGGTCAGTTCAGGCTTGATTTGATCTATAACCCACTGATTTGTTTTTTTGGCAGTCCAGGGTATCCGTAACACTCTCCTCCAACACCACATTTCAAAGGAATCTATTTTCTTCCTATCAGCTTTCTTCACTGTCCAGCTTTCACACCCATACATAGTAATAGGGTGTGTCATTGCTACAACTTCCCTTATTGGCTAGAGCAATGGAAAAGTGGGAGTGAGTTTGTTTCTCACTCAGCGATTGGACAGAGTACTCCGCTCACATGTTGTCCTTGCCTCTGGAACTACAAGGGCTTGAGGCTAATTAAAAATATGAGCACTGGGAACCTGTATGGAGTGGGTTTGCCAGTCCCTGCATGGTCCAGCAGCCCTACACTGAAGGCATGAAGATCAACAGTGCAATCCTGAACAGTGTTGCACCCTTATAAATCCATAGCATGATGCCTTCATCTAAACCCACTGACTTCTGTGGATTTAGAAGAGCACAGTTCTGCTTAGGACTGCAGTCCAGCCCTTCCACAGTCTGCATTTCCACAAGAAACAATTTGTTTAACAAAATTGACAGTGCAGAATTTGCTTAAACCACCAAAGTCATTCCAAAACTGCATGCATTTGAATACCTCCGTCTGCGATCCAGCCGTGTTCTTTAGTTCACAGATAGGAATGACGTTTTTCCAGGTTCATTTTTAAAATAGAAAAAAAAAACAAGGAATATTATTTATATACAAACAAAAGCTTCTTTGTGCTGTTATTGTCAGCTGCCAAAGGTTGCTGGGAGGTATTTTACCAGTAAAGAGAAGCACAGCTTGCCTTAAATTTTTAACCCCTTGCCCCCTTGGCTTACCCAATGGTGATAGGATATCATCATCATGATACCATGTGTCGGAGCACAGGCGCCTCCGCACCTGGTCACTCGCTTAAGGCGGCTAGCAAATCCACATATTAGCATGACACTGGGCACAGGGGCCTCCTTAGACCAGTGGGTAAACTGCCACCAGCCCTTAAAAACCAGTTTAGCCCCAGGCAGAGGATAAGGGAAGACTCTGCCTGCTGGTGCCCAATTAGCAAGTAGCACTCACCTTGCAGGGTAGGACCCTCAGCAAGGGGAAGCTACAAAAGCAAACGGTTTGAGTTTGGTTAGCGGACCCCAAATCAACAAGGCACTTAGATTTAGAGCTTGAAGCCAACTAAAGTCAGAAACCACACAGGAATATATTTTAAAGATTTATTCAAAAGTCTGTGCTCGTTACAGAAAGGCAAAACATTCGTGAAGCAAGGAGCAGCAAAATAACAAAGGCTTTTAAGCAGCTAACTACACAGTAGGGTTCTTAGGTTCAAGAGTTTGGCATATAGGCATAAGCAAGTTGCACAATGTTACTAGTTCCAAAAGGATGTTGCACATCAGTCCAGCATTCAATAAGCATTCCAAGAGTTCAATGTGGCAGAGTCCCGCCCCAGAAGAATAGTCAAGAAATCAAATGGGTTTTTGATGGAGTCTGACATGTCGCCTGCATGTCCAGACAACCACACTCTGTGGCTAAAAACTGGTTACTTTTATCCCCTAGAACCTCAGTGGGGTTAGCTCACAAGACCCAATAAGATTCCGAGGATGTCCACAACCCAGGTGATTAATGATATATCAAACAGTGACCAAAAGGTTGCATCAGTAGGGTTCAGAGGTGAGAAGGGCCTGCAGAAACCCAAATCACCTGGACGGGAGCCTCTCTGTGACAAGATAAGAGCCTAATTGGGAGGGTTATTTCCTTGGCAACTAATTGACCTTCAATTTAGGGAGGATTCAGGAAGAAGGTCGTAAATGTCTCACAGCTGGATGCTATCTCTTTAGAAGTGAAACCGTTCCCACAGTTGTAAATTGAGAGCTTACATTCCAGAATGCCCAGAGTTTGATATCACAAATAAGCAGGCCAGAGAGCCTGAACCAAAGACAGCAGCAACAAGGAATTGTGGAGAACACATTTCCTTGACACCATGGAACAAGGGAATAGGCAGTGGCGAGAGGTCTGATGGACAGGTGCCACCAAATTACCCACCCCCAGGAAATGCTGGTTGGGAAAGGCAGGAACCAAAGTAAAGACTCCTGCAGAAGGCATTGGCTGATCTTTTCTGCAGGTAGGTTTTTTTTTTTTTTTTTGGCAGGGTTCACAGGTGCTCATAATTATTTAGCTAATTGAGCTTGTATAGTCAATGGCTGCCACTAAGGCTGTTCACTGCTTGGAATTTCCAGTTAGTGGATCAATCATGGGAAGCAGGAGGTCTTCTCTTACCAGCATCCATCGAGAAGTGGTTGTAGAAGCAGGGAAATGAATAAATCAGAGGCCTTCTCTGAAATAAAAAAGCATATTAAAGAGATTATGTTAGCACATGGTTTCGTGCTTGTCGTGTTTGCTCGTCTGTTTTTCGGAATTCCTCCTCCACGTAGCTTGCCTGCTTATACCTATTTCTTAGCAAAGAAAGAAGAACGGCACTTATGGCTAATAAATCCAGAGCATACTCAGGAAGTAAATTGGATTACACTGGTTGTTGGTTACCTCCTGAGTATGCTCTGGATCTATTAGCCATAAGTGACGTTTTTCTTTCTTTGCTAACTCCCTACTGGAGGCACTAGTTTTTTTATTTGATTCCTATACCTATTTCTTGACAACCCCTCATTTCTTAAGAGCTTTTTCTCTTGCTAGACTGAATGCTAACCCTTCTATGGTTATGCAAGGTAGATACATGAACCTACCCTGCGCATGTTCTTCTGGTTCAATTGATTCTCTACCAAATGTGCTCCTGGAATGTCCTTTTTATGAGGATCTAACATCAAGATATGAGCCCTGTGGCGCAGAGTGGTAAGCTGCAGTACTGCAGTCAAAAGTTCTGCTCACGATCTGAGTTTGATCCCGACGGAAGTCGGTTTCAGGTAGCCGGCTCAAGGTTGACTCAGCCTTCCATCCTTCGAGGTCGGTAAAATGAGTACCCAGCTTGCTGGGGGTAAAGGGAAGATGACTGGGGAAGGCACTGGCAAACCACCCCACAAACAAAGTCTGCCTAGAAAACGTCGGGATGTGACATCACCCCATGGGTCAGGAATGACCCGGTGCTTGCACAGGGGACCTTTACCTTTACCTTTAAGATCAAGATATATTATTCCTCTTCTAGCAGATTGGACTAGTAACTCTGTGTCTGAGCTAATACCCTCTTTATTAAGTGACAGCAATCCTAAGGTTACACTGGCGGTGGCAAAATTTATCTCAGTCCTTATAACCCTCAAACAATAGATATAGAATTATGCTGCTCAAGATTTAGGAATCAAGGAGCTTCTAAGGGAGTATTTTAGCCAGTATCCTGCCAATTGGCTAGTAGGCCCCACTGACAGTAGCAGCCTGCGCTACAGATGCTAGCCAGTCAGCAGCCGCACTCTTGTTTTGGGCCGATGAAAATGTTCTCCAGGGAAAGTTCCAGGGCTAAAGGAACTGAGCTTCCTTTGGATGACTTGTGATGTCTTTGTAACATGTGCTTGAGTTTCAAGTCAAGCTTATGGGAAGGAAATAGGCAGCCTTGCAGCCAGCAGTCACTCCACTCATCCTGCATGCGGTTGCCGGGCAGAGTGCCGGCACCATGCAACGCTCCATCTTTAGCCAATTCTGAATTCTCTTTGTCACCATCTCCGTTGCAGCTGTAAATCTAAGCCCTGTTTGCATTTTGACTGCATTTAAGAGGCCCCAAATGGGTGCATCTGTAGGCCTGAATGGGGGCAAATAAGCAGAAGTTGGACAGGGCTGGTTCACATGCCGCCAAGTGTACATTTTTTTAAAATATTTTTTTATTTTTCTTCATTTAATATATCAACAAAAACAATGTAATATTAATAATAAAAAGAAAAACAAATAGTGTTTCTAATTTAACAATCAAATGACTTCCCCCTCTCCCTCTTCCATCTAAAGTTAAATTGTATAATCTTTTGCTAACGGAACTAATCCCATCATGCCGCCAAGTGTACATGATGGGCAGGTGGACATCAGAAGGATGTGCATGAGATGTGTGTGCCTGGAGTTCCATGGTGGGAGCTCAGTTCCCAGGCATGTGGGGGCATGATTGGGCAGGGCCTTAAGCCTTCCCTTTGCACCATTTTCCTGGCCTGAAATGGTCCAGAGTAGCCACTGTTTACGCCACTAGGGAAACTGGCCTATACTGCTGATGTTCTGTTAATCCATAGCGCCAATTGGGGTTGGAGGTTTCAACTTGTCCCAGATGAAACCTCACTTCTTCTAAAAATGCAGGTTCACAGCTTTGGGGGGGGGGCGCACTTGCAGATCCATGTCTGTAGATAGAGGCATTGGTCTCTTCAGTGGGGCCTGTCTCCTTTAGGTGGTTCACCAGCTGTCGCTTTCCCTCAAAAAGCATGCCTAGACCTGATCACATCCTGGCTGAAACATGGGGGGATCACATCCGGGTTAGATCTCTGCAGTCTGCTGTTCATAGGGCTGCCTTTGAAGGCTGTTCAGTTGCTACCAAATGTGGCATCAAAATTTCCTTTGGGTGTGCTTTATAAAGAAGACATCTTGCCAACCTTAAAAGCTTTGTGCTGGCTTCTGGTTCGCTTCTGGGCTGAATTTATTAGCTTTAGGACCAGAGTATATGAGACATTAACCATTTATGCAGGGGTATTTAGCTCCCAATCCCTGCTGGACTGCTTCGAGGCTTCCTTTGCATTATTCATGATTTTACTAACCTTTAGAAGTCACTTTGCTCCCACCTCGTTCTTTCCCCATAGTTCTAGGATGCTGTTTTATAATTAATTTAAAGTCAGCTTCGAGGCAAGAGAGAGGCAAATCCCTGTCATTTTCATGCATAGTCCTAACTTCAGGGTTTCTCTCCCCACGTCCATTCTGGCTTCTCCCTCCCATCCAACCCCTCCCCTCAAAGCGAAGCACAAAAGAGGGAGTGAAACCTTCATGAAATGTGCAGGAAGACATCAACTGAAGAGAGGCTGGAAGGCAGCTCTTGGCAGGGAGCTGTTGAAGAAAGAAGGGGAAGAATACCCAGCTTTGCAAAAGCACACACACAGACAGGGAGCAGTCCCTTTAAGAGCTGACCTGCCCCCTCCAAGTAAACTGCAACAAGGCTGCATTTTAAGGAGGAAGGACTCAGAAGCTCCGTGATTCACTGGGGATGTGCATAATTAATCACAAGGTACTCCTGGAATTTCTTGGGGTGGAGAGGAAGCCCTCATGCATATGATGTTTGAGAATTTGGATCAGAAAACTGTGCAGCAAACCAAGCACAGACTTCCCCTGTATAAATGACCATTGCCTTTCCCCCTGTGAACCTGCCTACCGACTAAATTCAGCTTCAGAGACCTTTCTCAGTGTTGCCTTCGCCTTCAGAGAAAAGGTGGATGAGTTTAAAATGGGGCCTCTTCTGTTGTTGCACCTTGACTCTCAGTAGTTCTGCTAAGGATCGCACTGTATCAGTGCAATCCTAAACCGAGTTACACCCAGCCACACCTATTTATTTAAATCAACTTAGACTCTTCTTAGGATGGCTCTGCATGTCACCTTGATACTTCTACCTTTTGTAGTTGTATCTTTGAAATTAATAATGATGAATAGAGAACTGTCAGTGTTAAAACATAGTACACATTATCCTGTTGTCATTTGCACAACAGCTGCGTAAAGTAGGCCAGTGTTCGTATTACGTGTTTGTAGCTGATATAGGGTGGCTTGCGTGGCAGAGCTGTGATTTGAACTCTTAGCCGCCACACCAGGTTCTCCTGTTCTTCGAACCTCTGTTTTAAAATGACAATAAATTAGCGAAGAGGTTGTAATTTTACAGGAACTGGACCTTTAACACAACATCAACCAAAGCAAGTTGAACTGGATGGGCAACTATGAGCCAAGAGGATAATTTACCTCTTAATTCCAACTGTCTTGGTTCCAAGCCACTGTTTTCTTAGGCATCTCTAATATTCCAAAAGCACCTTTTAATTTTTTTTTCCATTATGAAATGCTTTAAGAACAGCTCAATACAAAACGTACCGTATTTTAAAAAATCCTTCTCATCTCCAGCCTCAGTGAACTGATCTGCCAATATTTCTCGTCAGGTGAGACATAGGAATTTTGAAATTTCCCCAAGAAGTTACAGTAAAGGTTGGTTATTATCCAATGCATGAATGAAATTCAAGGTCATCACTCATCTGGTTGTCACGGCTTGAACAAGTCCGGACCAGTTGTGCAGAGACCAGGGTGGGTTGGCCTCAGACTTGCATGACCTACTCTTTGGGGGGGGGGGGAAATAGAATCCTAGTGTACTGCTAAAGATTATTCGGTTTTAAAAGCAAGAGAGCACACCAGAAGTCTCCTACTAGTTAAGACATAATTAATCTATCATGAGTGAACCTAAATCATGCACACTTGCTTAAGACCATGAGAAACATGGCTAGAAGTGACCAAGATCCACCTAGGCCAATGTTCTTTGTAAGCATACAGGATGTAGTCTACTGGAAATTGACCAACTCTCCACTAAGATCTACTTTCTGCCCACCCTTTGGCAGCGTGGTGTAGTGGTTAAGAGCAGTGGACTCTAATCTGGAGAACCATTTTTGATTCCTCACTCCTCCACATGAGTGGCGGACTCTAATCTGGTGAACCAGATTGGTTTCCTCACTCCTACATGAGGTCATCTGGGTGACCTTGGGCTAGACACAGTTCTCTTTGAGCTCTCTCAGCCCCACCTACCTCACAAGGTGTCTGCTGTGTAAAGAGGAAGGAGATTGTAAGCCGGATGGATTCTCCTTAAAAGGTAGAGAAAATCGGCATATAAAAACCCTTCTTCTTCACAGAAAATTAGAAATGCTTGTAGTAGTCAGTTTACTCACTGTGCCCGCCTTGTAGATCAAATCTACCTAAATGAAACCTGATGTATCTCATTAAAGGATTGGGGAATATGACTTCAGTCTTGGGTTTATTAATGAGGACCTTCCCCAATTCCACCAGTTGTGTTTTTGAAAATATTCTCAAAGTGTGTACTGCCTACTCAGGATCTCTTCACAGATAAAGCTTAACCGATCCCTGTAAAGTAATAGTGAGTATGCACTCTTGCTTTAATATGTAAGAATTTAAAAAGTGCCTTGTGGGATCCTAACGGGATCTACCTAGTTGATATTATATTACATTTAAATTGTTTTAAATGTTTTATGTGAATATTTGTATCTTGCATGCGTTTTAACGCCTCTAATGTTTTCCTGTTTGCCGCTTGGGAACCCTGAATTGGGTGGAAAGGTGGCATAGCAATGTTTTAAATAAAATAGATAAATAATAAATAGTCTGCAAAGAATCCTAGCAGCCTCTGGCCAACCAGTATTTGGCCCAGCAGTGTATGTATCACACACTGAGATGCTAAACATGTATTCTCAGAAGTAAATACTACTGAGTTCAATGAGACTTACTCCATAGCTAGAGGCGGTGAGCTCTCCTTCTTTGGAGGTTTTTAAACAGAGGCTAGATGGCCATGTACCAACAATGCTGATTCTGTGAAGTTAGGCAGGTCATGAGAGGGAGGGCAGGAAGGATTACATCAGTGTTCGGCTCTCGTGACCCTTTCTTACATGCCCAGGGTAATGCTGAGTGCCATTTTGGGGTCAGGAAGCAATTTTCCTCCAGGCCAGATTGGCAAGGGATCCTGTAGGTTTGTTTGCCATCTTCTGGGCATGGAGCAGGGGTCACTGGGGGTGTGGGGGAGAGGTAGTTGTGAATTTCCTGCATTGTGCAGGGGGTTGGACTAGATGATCCCGGTGGTCCCTTCCAACTCTGTGATTCTTTGATTTATGCACAAACTAAATAATTTACAGTTTAGGGCCTCAGATTACAACGAACCTCTTAAATACAAAACAAATTAAATTTCAAGTTTTACATTTTTTGGTGATGCTGTGGGGTCTCTTAAATGTGTCATAGCTTAGGAAACAGCACCCAGAAAACGCGGGGGAAATGCAGGGGGAGATCGAAGTGACTTCTAAAGGTCGGGAAAAACGTGCATAATGAAAACGAAGCCCCAAAGTAGTTGGGGGTTATCGCCACGGAAACAACCCTTGCATAAAAGGCCTTACATAGGATCGGAAAACTCACTTTTTAAAGTGCTTTATTCCTTAATGTGATTTTGGAGCACTGCATGGGGTTGGAAGAACTTCAGCCTTCCCTACCACGTCATTTTCCGGAGGGGAAATAGCCACAGGGAGGGCTGCTTGCCCTGCTGTTGGGCTCCATGTATTCTTCATACCATGATTCCCAGTACATGTGGAGCCCCACAGTATGTCAAACAGCCCCCGCCCCCCATGGTCATTTCTGCTTAGAAATAAAGCCCCTCCCACCAAAGTTCTCCGTAGCACTTTGGAAGGTGAGTTTCCCAATCATACATGTGATGGCAGTAGGGTTGCCAGGTCGCTTGGATTGGTGGGCAATTACCCACCAATCCATCAGCTGGCTCAGGAGTGGGGATCACACATGTGATGCAATGACGTCACTTCTGGTTTATACCTGGAAGCACCGCATCGCAACTGGCTACTAGCGTTTTGGGGGGGTTGAGTGCTGAAGCAGCCCATTGCGGTGCGGCGCTTCCAGGTGTAAACTGGAAGTGCCATAATCACGTCGTGTGCGATCCCCGCTCCAGCTCTGCCCCAGAAATCTCCTGCTGGAGGAGAGGGGGTACTGGCAACCCTAGACGGCAAGTCGGGGCAGGAGACCCCAACCTAGCAGCTTCACACATATTGTGTAGTTTGGCCTTCATCCATCCTTACTCCTTAGTCAGGATTGTAGCCACATCCTTACTATCTGCCTGTCCTGGTAAAAACTCTACAGGACCACACACACATACTCCCCTTCTCCCAGCTACAACTTGTGCACCGTCTGGTAAAATACTGTTAATGTTTATTTTGAAAGATTTACAACCTGCTTTTCCAGTGTGCATTCAAAGTGTCTTAAAACGAGAGAGAGAGAGAGAGAGAGAGAGAGAGAGAGAGAGAGAGAGAGAGAAATAAATAAAAATATTTTTTAACCTGAAATAATTTTAAAGGAATTACAAATAACATGTTGCCAGCCACAAAACAAAAAACAGAATCATTCCAGAAAGAATGATCCCAGCATCCCAGTGAAAAAGGAAGCCTTTCCAGAATGAAAGCAAGAAGGAACCATTCTTTAACTCGAAAACAATTACTTTCATTTCTAAAAAACGGTAGCTAACGAACTTTCGGACCCCGAAAGTTTGGCTTACCTTTCATGCTAAACTGAATCTTGAACGGTGCCTAGAAGTGTCCCAGTAGCAAGTGACAAAGCAAAGCCCCACCCCACCCCGGCTCCCATCTCCTGGGGTCTGCAGCGTTTGGCGCCCACTGAAGCTCCCAAATCTTCTGTCACTCAAACAAAGCAGGACATGAGGTATGGTATATGGGCAAGTCTTAACATTTCTGTCTTTTTGTGATGATGGCACTCTCTTCTCCCCCACAAGGTAGAGTTTGCACAGCACGTTTCTCATTACCTTGATTTGGTTGAACCACAAGAACAGGAAACAGGGACCTTGGAAAAGCAGGCACGTCATGGGCCGATAGTATGAGTCCGACGTGAAATGCTCCTCCACTGAGTCATAGTACCTCTCCCCTTTGTAATGTTGCCAACTCTGGGTTGGGGGAAACCTGGAGATTTGGGGGTGGAACCAGAAGAGGGTGGGGTGTGGGGAGGGGAGTGACCTCCGCAGGTTATAATGCCATGGAATTAGGGTTGCCAGGTCCTCCCTCTCCACCGGCAGGAGGATTTGGGGTTGTGCGACGTGCTTAGTCAATGCCGGGTTTACTCCCGGAAGCGCTGCAGTGTGACAGGACAGTTTACCACTCACACCCCCAGGGGTTTGAGTAGTAAAGCATCCCATCGCGATGCAGCGCTTCCGGGAGTATACCCGGCAGTGACATAAGCACGTCACACACGGCTGCTAGGTTTGCCAGGTCCCTCTTCACCACCGGTGGGAGGTTTTTGGGGTGGAGCCTGAGGAGGGCAGGGTTTGGGGAGGGGCTTCAATGCCATAGAGTCCAATTGCCAAAGCGGCCATTTTCTCCAAGTGAACTGATCTCTATCAACTAGAGATCAGATGTAATAATAGGAGATCTCTAGCTAGTACCTGGAGGTAGACAACCCTAGCGGTCGCCATTCCAAGCAGCCTGCAGGATTGGCGGGCAATTGCCTGCCGGTTCCAGCAACCTAGCAGCCCTACATGGAGTCCACCCTTGAAACCAACCCTTTTTTTTTTAGGAGAACTGATCTCTGAAGTCTGGAAACCAGTTGTGATTCCAGGAGATCTCCAGGCCCCACCTGGAGGTTATCAATCCTACTCCATTAGATTAGCCCTGCATCATTGAGATAAAAACACCAACTGGCTTAGGCCCCAAGGGCCTATTACTCTATTCCAGTGCCACAAAACTGCAGACTGTTCCATTTGGGCTGGCCTGAAACAAATGTGCCACAAAGTGCTGCTGAAGTTGTGTTGCAAAGCACAACATCCCTGCTGGGCTCAAATAGGCCTTCCACTCATAAGAACATAAGAAAGGCCCTGCTGGATCAGACCAAGGACCATCAAGTCCAGCAGTCTGTTCGCTCAGTGGCCAACCAGGTGCCTCTAGGAAGCCCCCAAACAAGACGACTGCAGCAGCACCATCCTGCCTGTGTTCCACAGCACCTAATACAATAGGCATGCTCCTCTGACCCTGGAAAGAATAGGTATGCATCCATTTTTACTAGTACCCATGAATAGCCCTCCATGAACATGTCCACTCCCCTCTTAAAGCCTTCTAAGTTGGCAGCCATCACCACATCCTGGGGCAGGGAGTTCCACAATTTAACTATATGTTGTGTGAAGAAATACTTTTATCAGTTTTGAATCTCTCACCCTCCAGCTTCAGCAGATGACCCCGCGTCCTAGTATTATGAGAGAGGGAGAAAAGCTTCTCCCTGTCCACTCTCTCCATACCATGCATAATTTTATTCATGCTCACTTAGTAGCCAGAAAGATCTGCCACCTCCTCGCTGTCTGAAACATTAGCGTGCTTTTATTTTTTCTTTCCCCTTAAGGACGCTGCTTATTCCTGTGCCAGGGCAAACAATAGGGTATCTCCTTTTATTAGCTTTTCTAGCCGCCTCCTCTGTTTGCCAAGATCGGATGACTTGGACTCAAAACAGGAAGTAGCTCAATTAAAATCCTGGAATGGATTAACTCTGTTGACAGCCTTCTGCCACGTCCTGTTTGGTTTTGCTCCTGGGTTTGTCAGCGGGCTGCACAGAAGGGAACTGGGAGAGCCAGGTCTTTGATTCCTAGGGAGACAGACAACCCGTTTTAACCCCCTGCTGGTTTTGCATGCCCGCCTCTGCTCCTGGATCTATATCTCTTTAGCACACAGTTGCGTTGTCTTGTTCTTTTTTCTTTTTTTTTCTTTTTTTACAATTTTATTTTATTTTAACAAACACAAACAACCAACCACAAAAACATTAAAACACACTCAATACAACAATATATATGAAGCTTGCCATTCAAAATTGCAATTCTGTTGTCAGCCTCATTAAATTACATTGTTCTTTGTTTATAACATATTGTTCCATATCAGTTAGCACATTTATTGCTTGCTTATTACATTTATTGCTTGCTCTTTAATTTAATCTAAATTTGATTCAGTTCGGTTTAGGGTTGACAACCTCCAGGTACTAGCTGGTGATCTCCTGCTATTACAACTGATCTCCAGCTGATAGAGATCGGTTCACCTGGAGAAAATGGCCACTTTGGACTCTATGTTGTTAAAGTCCCTACCCTCCCCAAACCCCACCCTCCTCAGGCTCCGCCTCAAAAACCTCCTGCCAGTAGCAAAGAGGGACCTGGCAGCCCTAGTTCTGTTCCAAATTTCTAGCTATATAATTTTAAAAATACATTCAGTTTTCCCCGAAAATCTGTAATTGGCCGATTATGTATAAAAGATGTAAATTTTGCCACCACAATCCGGGTTTCATGGGGAATTATTTATTGACAAAAAGTATCTGGGAGATCTGAGGCCAGTTGCAGAGGGGCTGAATTAAACCATTCTGGCTGCAAGTTTTTCCAGGCCTTCGTCACCATTCTCTTCACGCACAAACACACCCTTGAATCGCAGTCACGTTCCCACCCACCCCAATTGTGGCTTCGCTCCCCCAGCCATCACAGTTGTCTTCCCTTCTCATTGCTACAATGTTGGGAGGAGCAAAACGCAACTTTCTCACACTGCTGTTAGCCCTGCTCATGCCCTCATTGCAACAAAAATAACTGCTTGTCAGATGTTGCAGCTGAATCCTACTGTGCATGTTCACGCAACAGAGCATGCTCAGTAACAGCAGCCGAACCACTTTTGTGGCCTGATACTGCAGACGGTATCAGTGTAAGTCTCCATTGGGGAAAGAGCCTGAGAGTTGGCCGGGTGCTTTTTCACGCACAAAAACTCATAGATGGGGAGAGGACAATATTATTATGCAAAAACTGCAGTGCTCTAAGAAGGAGGCTCTACAAAGTTGTTGCAGCCTTTCTGGACCTATTGGGAGGGGAGTCTGGAGGAGGCCTCAGTTCTCTGGAGCTGTACTTCTAACATGGCCTCCAAGAAGTTCTCTCACTGGGGAACCTGACCCAGCTTCTCCAGTCAGGGGTGGGCCTTCTGACAGACAGTGGGCAGGTACCCAACCCAGTGCTGGCACAGATGATTGGGCCCCAGTTGCTTCCTTCTTTGAACAAATGAGGTCCTCTTAAGCACAAATATCTACACATATCCATTCCGCTAATGCTGGCGCTTGACCTCAGGTTCTTGCAAAAAGGGGGGATTCCTTGTGCTGTTAGAAAACGGCAGTGGTAGCAGATGAGATCTTTAGGATCCAACCTAATGTCTTCTTAGGAAACATTGAGGTGGATCTAACCAGCTTTTCTTCTGATCAAAAAGGAAGGAAGGGTCCCTTTTGATCACACACACACAAAGTTATGCTAGGGATAGGGTTGGCAGCTGGCAACCTCTGGGAAACTGTGGAGGGCGGGACTGACCCAGATGGCCTCCATAAATGCCACAGTGTCAATTTTGGCTGCGTAACTAGTAATGATATCACCATTGCACAGGACACTCTAGGATTCACTCAAAACTTTTTGGGAGAAGCCAGAAGTGATGTCATGTCATCAGTGGGTGCCATTTTGCTTTCCCCATTTTCTTCCTGGGCCCGTTTTCTTCCTGGGCCCAGGCTAGCCCAATCTAGCTAAGCAGGGTCGGTCCTGGGAGGCCACAAAGGAAATCTAGGGTTGCTACGCAGACAAAGGCCAACCACCTCTGAATGTCTCTTGCCTTGAAAACTCTATTGGGTCACCATAAGTCGACTGCGACTCGGCAGCACTTTCCAACACCTTGCCCGCTACTCTGTGGAGCAGCAGCAGAGGACCAAGGCAATTGGTGGGAGGTTGCCCTCTGAAGTGGGCAGCCTAGCCAGCCTATTTGGGGATCATGGGAACAGCATGGAGAACAGCTGTGGGGAAAAAGGAGAGCAGGGCAACAACGAGTGGGAAAGCTGCTTGGATCCACCCCGTTCTTTTTGGCCCAAAGAGTTTTTCACAATGAGGATGGTGGAAACTCCAGGTGTGCCAAGCATTGCTCCAGCGCACCTTTGGCTCAGTATTGCCCATTTAATTTCACCAATTTAGCCCCGGTATTAATCATGTAACAATCATTTTCTTATGCAAAAATGAAACACAATGGTCATTGGTGTCTGGTTTTGTTTTGTTTTAAGTTTGATATAATTGACTCTTTAACAGATGAAACAATTGAGTGTGCCCAAGAGAGTCCGGAAGGCGGAACGACACGTTTGCCCTCGGAAGCAACAGCTGTACCCTTCCTTGAATCGGAAGAAGACAGGTAATTATTAACAAAGGGGAACAATGGACGTGGAACACATTGCCATAGATCCGGATCAAAGAAGTGACTCGGTGTTGAGCATTGATGATAAGAGCGTTTCAGTTTCACCAGCACAGGTGGCACTTCGAACAGGAACATAAACAAAAGGCGGGTCCCTGTCCCAGGAAGCTTCCAATTTAAATGTAGATCTTAAATTTAGATCAGGGTGGTAGTGGTGGAAGGAAGCACAGGCTTGGATCCTATGAGCTTCCCACGCCATCCTGCCCAACACCCCTTCTTTAGCCTCTGTCTGTAGCCAGCATAGTGTAGTGGCTAAGGGTGGTGGACTCTAATCTGGAGAACTGGGTTTGATTCCCCACTCCCACATGAGTGGCGGACTCTAATCTGGAGAACTGGGTTTGATTCCCCGCTCCTCCACATGAGCGGGGGACTCTAATCTGGAGAACCAGGCTTGATTCCCCACTCCTCCACATGAGCTGCGGGCTCTAATCTGGAGAACCGGGTTTGATTCCCCACTCCTACACATGAATGACAGACTCTAAACAGGTGAACTGGGTTGGTTTCCCCACTCCTACACATGAAGCCTACTGGGTTTCCTTGGGCTAGTCACAGTTCTCTCTGAACCGTCTCAGCCTCACCTCTCTCACAAGGTGCCTGTTGTGGGGAAAGGAAGGGATTGTAATTGTAAGCCGATTTGAGACTCCTTCAAGATAGAGAAAATTGGGGTATAAAAACCAACTGTTCTCCTTCTTCTGTTTTTCCTGCATGGCTTTTGTCCCTTGAAGGTTCTACAAGAGAACCTCCCATTTTGGGCACCTCTGTATGCAGAGGCAGTAGACCTCTGAATACCACTACTAGGAAGCAACATCGGGGCAGGCCTTGTCCTCTCTACCATGTTGGTTGGTCCTCCAGAACCACTGGTTGGCCATTGTATGAAACAGGATGCTGGACCAGATGGACCATGGGTCTGATCCAGTAGGAGGAAGAGCCCCTTCCTCACTCTTTTTTCTAAAAAAAAGCTGATAGGCTCCATCCCAAAAACGAGAAGGGAGAATCAAGATGACCAAGAAAGAGCCACTGTCATATAGTGTCAGATTAGCATCTGGGAGACCTGCATTCAAATCCCCATTGAGCCAGGAAGCTCACTGGCTGACTTTGGGCCAGTCATTCTCTCTCATCCTAACCAACCTCACAGGATTGTTGTGGGGTTAAAATGGGGATAAAAAATGGAAGGGAGGAGTACTATGTAAGCCACCCTTTGCTCTTCAGAGGATTAAAAAATGTGCTAGATAGAATGCAAGTGAATTTTACATATTTACTTAGTTTATACTCCACCTTTCTCCCCAACTGAGACCTAAAGCTGCTTACATCATTCTCCTCTCCTCTGTGTTATCTTCACAACTGCCCTGTAAGGGTAGGTTAGGCTGGCCTAAGGTCACCCCATGAGCTTCCATGGCAGAGTGTGGATTCGAACCTGGTGCTACAAGATCGACGCTCTAACCACTAGACCATGCTGGCTCTCCAAATGAAGTTGCGCAGACTTAGGCAGGAAGAAAACAAGAGAGGTGCCCTGGAAGGAGATTCCAGCATAAGGTGCTACAAGAGATAAGCAGAAGAGTTGCTTTACAGAGCAGGAGGTATTTTGGGGGGCTCAAGGCAGCCACCTCAGAGGAGCAACAGAATAAGAACATAAGAAAAGCCCGGCTGTCTCAGACCAGTGGTCCATCTAGTTCAGCATCCTGTCTTACACAGTGGCCAACCAGTTCTTCTGGAGGTCCACCAACAGGGCATAGATGCCGAGGCCTTCCCCTCATGTGGCCTCCTGGCATTGGGATTCAGTGGTTGACTGCCTCTGAATGTGGAGGTTCCCTTTAGTCACCATGGCTAGCAGCCACTGGTAGACCTATCCTCCATGAATCCAATCCCCTTTCAAAGCTGCCTGTACCTGGGGCCATCAGCACATCCTCTAGCAGTGAATTCCACATTTTAATCACTAGCTGTGTGAAGAACTATTTCATTTTGTCCATCTGGAATCTACTGTCCATCAGCTTCATTGGATGCCCTTGAGTTCTAGTATTTTGGGAGAGGAAGAAAAGGTTCTCTTTATCAGAGCAGAGAGACAGGATGGGGGTGGGGGCAAGCCATGGAGAGGTCTGCACAGGAGTTTGTACTGGATATGAAGGCAAAGCCAGAGGAAGGGTTTGGAAAGAAGAGGGTTGCCTGGTGTGAACAAGGAGAGAAGTGGTGCACATTGTGTGTGTGTGTGTGAAGTGCCGTCAAGTCACTTCTGACTCATGGCGACCCTATGAATGAAAGTCCTCCAAAATGTCCTATCTTTGACAGCCTTGCTCAGATCTTGCAAACTGAAGGCTGTGGCTTCCTTTATTGAGTCAATCCATCTCTTGTTGGGTCTTCCTCTTTTCCTGCTGCCCTCAACTTTTCCTAGCATGACTGTCTTTTCCAGTGACTCTTGTCATCTCATGACGTGACCAAAATACGATAGCCTCAGTTTAGTCATTTTAGCTTCTAGGGTCAGTTCAGGCTTGATTTGATCTATAACCCGCTTATTTGTTTTTTGGGCAGTCCACAGAATCCGTAACACTCTTCTCCAACACCACATTTCAAAGGAATCTATTTTCTTCCTATCAGCTTTCTTTATAGTGCACATTAACTATGTAAAACAAAAGCTCTTGGCCAAAAATGCAGTGCCAATTTAGAATCGGTAGCAAGAGAGATTTTTCATATTCTCCTGCAGGAATATCCTTCTCCACTTAGTAAGTGACTAGCAAGAGCCCTGTGCACAAGTATAACATCTAAATCACAAGATGTCATAGCTCTGCCGCACTCTGCATTGGTCAAGCCACACTTGGAGTATTGTGTGCAGTTCTGGAGGCCTCACTTCAGAATGGACGTGGAAAGAATGGAGCGGGTGCAGATGAGAGCTGCGAGGATGATCAGGGGGCTAGAGAACAAGCCCTATGAGGAAAGGCTGAGGGATTTGGGAATGTTCGGCCTGGAAAAGAGGAGGTTGAGGGGGGACATGATAGCTCTCTTTAAGTATTTGAAGGGCTGTCACTTAGAGGAGGGCAGGGAGCGGTTCCTGTTGGCAGCAGAGGATAGGACTCGCAATAATGGGTTTAAATTGCGAGCAGATAGGTACTGACTAAATATTAGGGAAAACCTTTTTACAGTGAGAGTTGTTCAGTGGTGGAATCAGCTACCTAGAGAGGTGGTGAGCTCCCCCTCACTGGCAGTCTTTTAGCAGAGTCCGGACAAACACTTGTCAGGTATGCTCTTGGCTGATCCTGCATTAAGTAGGGGGTTGGACTAGATGGCCTGTATGGCCCCTTCCAGTTCTATTCTTCTGTGCTTCTAAGTACTTCAATTAGGTAGATCTAATGCAAAAGAGAAGGGGGGTTGGGATTGTGGTGGCAGCTCCCATCCCCAGTGTCCACTGCAGATAAACATAAGAACAGCCATGTTGGATCAGAGCATGGTTGGGTCCACCATCTTGTTTCCTACTAGAGTTGCCAGGTCCCTCTTCGCTACCAGTGGGAGGTTTTTGGGGCCTGAGGAAGGTGGGGTTTTGGGAGGGGAGGGACTTCAATACCATAGAGTCCAATTGCCAAGGTGGCCATTTTCTCCAGGTGAACTGATGTCTATAAGCTGGAGATCAGCTGAAATAGTAGGAGCGCTCCAGCTAGTACCTGGAGGTTTTCAATAAGAAACAACAGCACGAGGCTTATATACAATGTTAAAGTCTTATCTTTACCACAATTCTTTACTCTTGAGTAGACCACAATTTTACATGTCAATTCATTACACTCCTTGGCATGAAATAATATACAATTGATGACTATGTACAAACAAGATTCAATACACATTTATAATCAAATCTCTCCAAACACAATATGAAATAACTGCAAAACTTAATGCAGGAAAAATTCTTGTATGGCTTAATTAAGGAGCACGGAGCCAAGATGGTATGTTGAAAAGAGAAGACTTGGATAGAATCGGAGGAGTCCAACATTCAGACGCCACATTTAGATTAGTGTGTGTTTCGCCAAAGAGACTGCTTCATCAGTAAGCTGGTCTCCGTATAATTTCCCAGCAAATTGCCAACATGCAACGCAGTTTTCACGGCGAATTGCCAGTATTCAACCACTTCAAAGGGTGAGAAGCACCTCTACAAAAAATAACATTTTTTACTATAACATAAGTCCCTCTTAAATTATTATTATTAAAGGAGCATCAGAAAAGCAAATCATCATGCTTACAATAAGATTCAGTCCACCAAAACCTCAATGGGTTCCCTTTCTTTGTCCTAAGGTTCAGTGGTCTCATTGCTATGGATCCAATTTAATGCTGTTGGTGGCAAACCACCGTCAGCTGCAGTCACACACCTAATGCATGAGTCAGGTTATTTCATTTCATTTAGGAACAGCCATTCAGCATGCCAATAGTACCTTCATTCTATTTTGATTAATTTGGAAAGTTATTGTTTACAAAATTGTTATTTACAATCTTCTCAGTGGGGATGAGGATACTCTTAAGGAGTTTTAAGGAAATTCTTAAGGAGTTTTAAAGAATTTTAAGGAAATGTAAGGAAAACCAGAAGGAAGTTAAAGGAAAGTTAGAGAAAATATGACAAGTCAAAATCAGTGTTCAGACCAGCAGGTACTAAAGTTTTAAAAAGGAAGATATATTTCATTTCCTGTCTAAGAAGGATCTTCCGTATGTGCTGCCAACAGAACGGACGTGGTCTGTATTGCCAAATTACGAAAAAATGCATGTCATTTTCAGTATGCCCCTTCTCAAGATAGTGTGATGTGAGGGGCGCGTCCATGACTTTAGCGCGAATACGCTCCCTATGTGTGCCAATGCGTAATTTCACAGGTCTAACTATGGAACCTATGTACATCCGTGATCAGGGGCATAAAATGGCGTAAACCACGTTGGATGATGTTCAATTGCTAAATTGAGTATGTTTAACTTTGAAATTGGATGAGGTGGGGCTCACTTGTTTCACCGGAAGACTCAATACACAGACTGAGCATGCACCACATTTGTGGTGACCGGGTATGTTAACCCCTTGTCTCCCTTTCAAAAAATCAGTTCTAACTAAGTGGTTCCTGAAGGATTCAGTTTTTCTAAGACCAATAAGTGGGGGTTGTTCACAACCTGGTATGTTATGTAAAATATGCCAGTGTTGGTGCACTATTCTTTTTATGTCATAAGTGAAATGATTAAATGGTAAAGAACCAAAAATCCAAGCATTTTGCTGTGGTGTTTCCATTCGTTTTCTTAGGAGTGACTCCCGGTCTGCGCTGGCTGCTCATAGCTTCCGCGCTATGTATAATAGTGTTAGGGTAACCCCTGTGTTTCAGTCTGACACTAAGTTCACCTGCCGCTTGTGTGAAATCATGTTCATGAGTAGCATTCCGCTTCAGCCTAAGGAGTTGGCTGAAAGGTAAATTGTTGCGGAGATGCACTGGATGATGTGATGTGTAGTGTAAACCACCTCCCCGGTCAGTGGGTTTCCGGTAGGGTTTAACTGCTACCCTGTTATCCTCAGTTCTAAAGACTGTCACATCCAAAAAGGGAATGGAATTAATGTTGCATTGTCCAGAAAACTTTAAATGTGTGTTAATGGTATTGATCCAGTTTAAGAGCATCTGGTACTGTTCCATAGAGTCCAATATAAAAAAATAAATCATCAATAAAACGGTGATAAAACAAAACATGTGTTGAAAAATTAACATATTGAAAAAGTTTGTGAAATTCAAAGAAAATCATATACTACATATTTGCAACCGAGGGCACGCATGCAGCGCCCATTCCTACTCCCTGTGTTTGTATGAAAAACTGGTCCTGATATCTGAAGAAACTGTTCTCAAAAATGATATCGATAAGGCTCAACAAAACATGCATGGGTGGCTGCAAATTAGTTCTCGTGTCCAGTTTCCCTTCAATAATATTTCTGACATCAGCCAGAGGGACATTGGTGTATAAAGACGAAACGTCTAGTGTTGAAAAAACTGCCCCTGTTGGAATAGTATGATGTTCAATTTGGATAATGAAATTGGCTGTGTCCTTAATGTAAGATGGTGTTGACAGCGTAAATGGTTGTAAGAAGGAGTCTATATACTGTGAAATTGGTTCTATTAAACTCCCTATTGCAGAAATAATGGGGCGACCTGGGGGGTTGGTTAATGTTTTGTGTGTTTTAGGTAAAGAGTGAAAGGTGGGCACTCTCAGAAACTGAACCAGCAAAAAATCTGCTGTGGATTTGTTAATAAAATCTAAAGTGAGACCTTCATATACCACTGTTTTTATGATCCCTGGGACTTTAACCGTGGGGTCATGTGAAATGGCTTTATAGTAATTTACATCATCAAGCTGTCTCCGGTTTTCCTCATTATACTGTGTACTGTCCAAAATGACCAAAGCCCCGCCTTTATCCGCTGGCCTGCAGACAATGGTAGAATCTGAGGCAATTCCCTGTAGTATTTTTGTTTCCTCCAAAGTTAAATTGGCATTGGCAGTGTTGTGCCATTTTTTCCGTTTTTCTAATTTTTCAAGATCACGTAATACCATTGACTGAAAAGTATTAATGTAGTGACTGGGATTTTTTGGTACAAAGGTGGATTTTGGACAGAAGGATTGCTTAATGCTTCCTTGTCCTTTGAAAAATTTCTTAAGTTTTATATTCCTAACCAATTCGTAAAGATCTATCCTGGTTTGAAAACCTGAGTAATCGGGGGTTGGAACAAAGCCTATTCCCAAATTTAGTATGCGTCTTTCATCTGCTGTAAAAACTTGTGAGGACAGGTTCACTACGAGATCTTCTTTAGGCAAGGACCTCTCTGGGGTCCCAGGGCGTAGGGAAAATCCCTCCTACTAGGGCGTAAGTAGTATGAGGACCATAGGATCCCCCACTCGAGCCCCCCCCCCCATTCAACAGAGCCTTCTGATCCTGAATTGTTGTTATTTCTCATTCTACCCCTCTGGGCTTGCTGTTTTGGTCCTTTCCCAATGTTGGACTCCTCCGATTCTATCCAAGTCTTCTCTTTTCAACATACCATCTTGGCGGGGGCACAGGGCTCCGTGCTCCTTAATTAAGCCATACAAGAATTTTTCCTGCATTATGTTTTGCAGTTATTTCATATTGTGTTTGGAGAGATTTGATTATACGTGTGTATTGAATCTTGTTTGTACATTGTCATCAGCTGTATATTATTTCATGCCAAGGAGTGTAATGAATTAATGACATGTAAAACTGTGGTCTGCTCAAGCGTAAAGAATTGTGGTCTACTCAAGAGTAAAGATAAGACTTTAATGTAGAAATTGTGGTCTAATCAAGAGTAAAGAATCGTGGTCTACTCAAGAGTAAAGATAAGACTTTAACATTGCATATGAGCCTCGTGCTATTGTTTCTTATTGAAAATATCCATTGTACAGCATAGGTAATTTTTTGTATATTTTAGGTTCGCTAAACTAGTACCTGGAGGTTGGCAACCCTAGTGATGGCGTGTAGCTGCTGTCCAGCGGGGTCCTGAGAAGGTTCAAGTGATGACATCACTAGCTTGCCCCAGGCACTGCCAGCCAATCAGCAGCTGCTCACATGCAAAGCGGGACTGTGATAACTGTCCTGGTGCCTCTACCACGACCTTCTGGTACCCTCCAGTAAGGGAACCCCAGCAGTTGTTGGTAGCCCTCAAATGAAGTGTCGCACAAGCGTCACAAAGAGTCTGTCCTCTAACAGCAAAGGTAAAAACCATTCTGAGCAAGAGGCAAACAGGGCGGTTAATCATTAGACAAGCAGCAGCCGAGAGATGTGGCAGCCTTGGATTGCTCTTTGCCAAACAATCTATGTAAAAATGGAATGACCTTTTGTTCTAGTGGATTCCTTTCACCAGTAGCCTTGGCAGAAAAATGGAGCATTTTGCAACCCAGTAGGTTGATGGAGAAACGATTGGGTCCTACTGGTTTTGGTAACAGAGAGTGTTAAAAATGATTCTACAAGAAAATCAACAAAGACTATGACAATACTTGTTTTTTTGTTTAAGGGTTGCCAGGTCCCTCTTCACCACCGGCGGGAGGTTTTTGGGGTGGAGCCTGAGGAGGGCAGGGTTTGGGGAGGGGAGAGACTTCAATGCCATAGAGTCTAATTGCCAAAGCGGCCATTTTCCCCACAAATGCTCTCTGGGGGGTATACCAGGAAAGACGGTCCCCACATATATCTGTAGTGATGATGATGATTGATGATGACGAAACTGGGAACATCAGACAATATTTTCACCAAAAAATATTATCTCCCATGACTTCTTGGAGCCTTGAAATCTGTGGCTTTCAGTCAAATCTGTGCCTTAGAATCAGTGGCTTTCCTTCTCTGCAGACCACCGGAACCAGCTTTGGATTCTGCAGAAGGATGTCAAATGAAGCCCAAGCCAAGACTGAGGCTGTCGACCCTTCCATCAACTGAAAAGGTAGTGTCCAATGGAGGAACTCAATCACATGTTGACTTAGAACAGTTGGTCTACAGTTGGCAGGACACACCCTGACCTATATCGGGGTTATAGCAATGGAACCACAGGTTAAGAGCGGCAGACTCTAATCTGGGCAACCAGGTTGGTTTCTCCACTCCTCCACATGAAGCCTGCTGGGTGACCTTGGGCTAGTCACAGTTCTTTCCAAACTCTCTCAGACCCACCTACCTCACAAGGTGTCTGTTGTGGGGAGAGGAAAGGAAGGGGATTGTAAGCCGGTTTGATTCTCCTTAAAAGGTAGATAAAATCATCATATAAAAACCAACTCCTCTTCTTAAGAGAGGAGAGAAGCACAGAAAAGCAGAGAAAGAGAACAGGAAAACGGGTCTGGACCAGTCTTCTACATCTAGATATATTTAGGTCCACTGATTTTGCAAGGAAATGCCTGCTTCCACTCCCCCACTAAAAGACTTAGAACTTAAAAGATGTGGTGCGTGGCAACCATACTGAAGCCTAGCACAGCAATGTCTCTCCATTCTTAACAAGAATGAAAGTTTTAAAAAATTTCTTCTCAGAGATCCAGTCTAGAAGATATTTCTCCAGCCGACAGCGGTGTTGGTGTAAGTCCATTCTTGGCCACGAGAAACAACTCACAAGGATATGGAAAAGGTACGCTTTGAGGGTGCTTCTGAAGTAACCATTTTTTCCATGGGAGTGCTTCAGAGCATGTTTTTATGGAACAAAGGTCCCTGACCTTTTGGTGTCTTTGGACACCTTTGGAATTCTGACATAGTGTGGTGGGCGCAGCCACAATATGGCTGCTGCAGGAGGCGGAGCCAGCCACAAGATGGCTGCCATGGCTTACCTTCAGTCACACAAGGAAGATCCTTGTGCTGTGGTGGCAGCTGCTGCCAAAGCAGTGTTTTTAAAAATCTGCGCACCCAATCAAATCTCCAAAGTTTGCTGGGCAGAAGCCCCAGTAAAAGCCCCACCCAGCCCTACCCACTTTCTAAAAACACTTGGTGGGCACTAGGAAAGGTGTTCATGGATGCCATGTGGCCACTGGCACCACATTGGGGACCCCTGCTATATAAGAACGGACCTAAGAACATGTTTGGAGATGAAGTGAGCATTTTGAGAGTGCAGAGGGCCCCTTGATACCATCCTTCAATACAAACATACATTTCCTCCTATACATTTTCTTGACAAAACGATTGTTCAGATTTTCAGTGCTCTTCAAGTTGAATCGGGGGGGAAACTAGTGCCTCCTCCCAGAAGGGAGAGGACAGCTGATTGCACAGGTATGTGGAAGGCTGTCACAGAGACCTTTAGGCAAACCTTTTGATTCCCCCCCCCCACTGTAAGAGGGAAAGTGCCCTGACCTGGATGGCCCCAGCTCGCCCAGTCTCATCAGATCTTGTAAGCTAAGCTGGTCTGGCACTGATTGGTACTTGAATGGGAGACGACCAAGGAAGTCTGGGGTTGTTACGCAGAGGCAGGCAATGGTAAATCACCTCTGAACATCTCTTGCCTTGGAAACGCTACGGTGTCACCGTAAGTCAGCTGTGGCTTGACAGCCACAGCCAAAGTGAAAAGTAAAAAATGTACGGTAAGCCTAGTCCATGACTACTGCCCTCCTTTTAATCATATCAGTGGCTGCCCTCATTAAACATAAGTAATACAGACGTAATAATTGCATACAGACATAGTAATTGCACACTGTCTTTGTACCAAAGTTACGAGCAGGCTCTGAGCTTTCCGTTGTTGTTACAGGCCATGAAGGACACTCTGAAAAGGATCTGAATGATTTCACTTACCTGGCCGGAATGGATGTTCCTGATACTGCTACAGGAAGCCCATCGATCCAGCCAGCTGCTCAGGAAAAAACAAGTCCTTCCAGCAAGATACCAGTTAAGGCAAAGTCTAGCAAAGGACTATTCTCTCCTGACACAGTTATCAGTAATGCAGCCGAGAAACCAGAGTTTAACCTCGCAAAGAGACCATCACTGAAGAGCTGCAAACTGCCCTCTCTCGGATGGGAGGACAGTCTTCTGAAACAAGGTGACAATTATACTATCTTATCTCTCGGAAACAAAGATGAGGAGACAGGCCTAGATCGGGAACACTTCAAAAATCTGAAGAACTTTTGGGAGAAGGGAGGGGAGTCTGCCTTAACTAAAGATACATCTGAGAAACCCTCTGAAAAAACCAGCATGGTGGAAGTCAACGGGAGGCCACCCAGACTGAGACGGTCCCTCTCGGTACAATCCAACCAGAGCCAAAACAGTGATGAAAAGCAGAGCTGTAATATCTACTCCAAAGCCAGAGTCCGTCACAAACGAGCTGCCACCTTGTCTTCCAGTGAAGATGAACCTACTTACATAGCACCCCCCAGGAAAGGATCGGGGTCCTCCATCCCCAGATCCACCTATGCCAGGAGCAAAGGGGCAGCAGTTCATAAAAACAACATGAGTGATGGGAATGGGAAGCAACATTTGGTTGAAGAAGGGAAGAAAATGCAGCATTGCGCACGGAGGTCCAAGTTGCCCGTCCGCGTGCCTTCGCTTAAAATTGAGTCCCCGACAAAAGAGTTGAGCGGGATCATTTTTGAGCCCGAGACCCCCGCAGATGAGTACATCATGGCTGATGAAAGCAAGCGTAAGACGGATTCGTTGGCGGGCAGGGTTCAAATATTAATAGAGTCCGTGTCTTTGGAGGACCTTGATAAAGTTACTACGGAAAGTAATCCGGACACTCAAAACCATCTAGAAACCAATGAAGAACCACTTGGGGATAAGCCGTGCGGTCCTGCCAGTGACCGACCGCAAAATGAAGCTGCTGATGAGAGAGAAGTCATTCAAGAACAAAATTCTTCTGCACTGTCAGGTATTCTCTGGTTCACTTGTTAGCCTATGTTTTGTGCAAGCTGGTCACAGTCCTTGGCATCTCTGTTTAAAGAATGTCAGAGAGCAGGTGTTGGGAAAGTCCTTCCTCTGCCTGCAATTCTGCCAGTCGGAGGAGACCATACTGATTTTGGTGGACCCATGGACTTATTCGATGGAAGACAGCTTCGTATCAGAGTGTAAACATTGCAGGCAGAAAGTTCCCGGTTCAGTTTTTAGCCTCTCTAGTGAAAAAGGATCTCAGGTAGACAGTGTTGGCAAGGCTTTTCTCTGCCTGAGACTCTGGAGAGCTGCCAGTCAGAGTAGATGATACTGCATGAGACCAGCCAATGGTATGACATGATATAAGGCCGCTTCATGTGTGCCTTGGTATTTTGTTTTCCTCAGAGACCAAATCATGCATCAGGTTCATCAAAAGCATCAGGTACAGGCGAAAAAGGACAAAGGTTCTTTTTACAGGGCTTGGGATCTATTCCTGGTCTTTGCAGACCAACTCTTCCCAAATCTCACCACCACCATCCAATTATAGGAACATACTTACATTATGGCTGTTTCCGCAACAGTAACCTACCACAGCATATCCTCATGTTCGATATTATAGTTTTGGCAGCGAATTCTAAGTTTTTGTCTCCTTGTAGTCTCTTTTTATTTTAAGTTTTTATTACTTCTGTTTTCATTCTGTTCACACTTTCCCAAAACACGATATGCTCCCCGCTCCAGCAGTCCATTCTGCATTCTGTTCCGTGTGGAAACTTGTCCTCCCCTCCTTTTGCGCCCAAAATCCTGAGCCCAAGTGTTAACCCTTCGATTGCTTTCTCACTGCCTCCTAGTTAAATGGGGGGGGGGGGTTGTCCAACGCACCAGCGTTTCTTCAGTAGCCCAAGTTCATTTAAAAAATTAAAAGCTGGGAAAATAGCGGCCGGTAGGAGAGGGGAGGGGGAAGTGGGAACGAGAGAGGAGATGGGCAGAATCAACACGGGGGCAGGGAAATGAGTAGCGTCCCAAACATGTCCGCACCTCGGGAGAAGTCCTTAAAACGGTTAAATATCATGGTATAAGTGGTTGCAGATAACACGAGGATTGAACGGCTGCACAGCATTTCCAATCCCAAACAGAGGGGGGAAAGTGTGGACAAGAAATTATAACATGTTTCATTTAACGTTGTAAAAACTTGGTGCGGAAATGGCCTATTACTGCTGTTGTTGATGGACTATTTTATATATGTTATTACATTGGTTTTAACTAAAACTTAATATTATGTATACACATAAATCTCTTTCATCTACAGGTTTCTTATCACCTCTTCCTTTATTTTATTATTCCTTTTCTGCATTGTTATTTATATATCATTTTGTAAAATTCCAATAAGTAACATTTTTGAAACTAACACAACTTTTCCTTTTCAAACAACTTCTTGAAAGTTGAAAGGGAAAGCTTTGCTACAAATGTAATCCAATCAGTATTTTATTCATATTCTCTGTCCATAGGGAACCAAATCAGTGATGAAGTCTGTAGGATGATTCTACTTTCATCAAACACCTGAGTCATAACCTTGCATTACGGTTATAAATACTCTCACGCTACACCAATTTGCTTTTATAGCTGACTCAGTTGCATTGCAGATATATTTTTGGATTCTGTCACTTCCTGCCTGGTGGGGTGCGTTGTGTAGGAAGCTTAATTTGCATTGATTTATTTTAGGAACTGGGTAGGCTTGTAAAGTGTATATTTTCTTTTTATGAAGAGAGAGTTAGCCAGTTACTAACTAACCACTCTATTCCCAAATGCATCTACATAGAACGTTTTTCTGGTTTCTATAGATTTCAGGTTCTTAGGATTGCAGCGGTCATGCAAAAAAATAATATCTTCAAGAGACTGCAGCCCTGAGCAGACTTACTAAGGAGATTCTGTGGATATTATTTCCAGGCTTACTGGTTGAGGATCAGGGTGTTTGGCCTGTAGCTTTCAAAACACATGAACTTTCCTTGCCAGACCTTTGGCCCCTCTATCTCAGTATTAACTCCTCTGATTGGCAGCAGCTATCTAGAAAAGAGGGGTCTGCCTCAGCTCCTGCTACCTGAGATCCTTCAGTTGGATGTCTCTGAAACTGAACTGGGGAATTCCTACGTTCAATAAATGTGTTCCGTACCAGCGTGGTGTAGTGGTTAAGAGCGGTGGTTTGGAGGTGGAGAACCAGGTTTGATTCCCCACTCCTCCACTTGAGTGGCGGACTCTAATCTGGTGAACCAGGTTGGTTTCCCCACTCCTACACACTAAGCCAGCTTCGGCTAGTCACAATCTCTCAGCCCCATCTACCTCACAGGGTGTCTGTTGTGGGGAGGGGAAGGGAAGGTGATTGTAAGCTGGTTTGATTCTGCCTTAAGTGGTAGAGAAAGGATATAAAAACCAACTCTTCTTCTTCTGGGTAAGGGCCGTAGCTCAGTGGTAGAGCACCTGCTTGGCATGCAGAAGGTCCCAGGTTCAATCCCCAGCATCTCCAGTTAAAGGGACTGGGCAAGTAGGTGATGGGAAAGACCTCTGCCTGAGACCCTGGAGAGCCGCTGCCTTTCAGAGTAGGCAATACTGACTTTGACGGACCAAGGGTCTGATTCAGTATAAGGCAGCGTCATGTGTTCATGTGTGTTCTTCTTGTGCCTCAGCCACACCTCTCCCCAATATAAGCAATAGGTCCCTTGGTCGTGCCCATAAATCTCTAGATCATATAATCAGAGAAGAGGGGGGTTGGAAATTTAAGAATCCTTTCTAAGCCATAGTTGCAATGATGCCAGTATTTTGCCATTGCTTAATTCAGTCGTGTTTGTTTTCCAGGGGGAAATGGGCATTGTTCTGCCGTCACCAAGAGGTTGCCCCACACGAATGGGCTCAATTTTGCCAAGAGTATGGTGAACCTTTACACCACCACAGAAAGTGAGTCATCGCATGAAAGCTGAAAAGCGGTGTTGGGAGGGCAGTGATTGTTAGAGGAGAAATGGGGCACAGAGGGGGTGCTTAATCCTCCCCCCCCCCGTTGCTTTTCTGCTACAATTCCTCTTCCTATCAAACTTCTCCTCCCCCTAGGAGAGTTCCAGACATTCCTTCTGCCAGGATCACATGTTCTTCTTTGGCCCTTTAAATTTACTCCCTACAAATTGTAGTTGTTTTGGGTAACCTGAAGTTTTAATTTCAACCACTAGAGGGAGCTGAAACCTTCCTGAAATAGCGATTTAAATTATTTAAAATATTTCTTTTTCTGCTTTTCTGTCCTACGCCTGTAGTGGTTTATCTATCATTCAGTGGACATCAGTGTCATCATAACTGGTTTTAAGAAACAGAGCCTGTGTCAGACAGCAGAAGAAGAAGAAAAAGAAAGCTCAGGCTTAAAGAAATGTATAATCCTTTGCATTCCCCCCAAAAAAGTTGCTGACCAGCTCATTGCAGTCCTTTTGTGCTTTGTTCAGGGTGGTTATGGTGATTCTGGGGCCCTGGGCAAAAGTCCAGGATGGGGCCTCAGAATCAACTCACCCACACCCCACTGGGGCCAGGCAAGACCTCCACTGTCCCCAGATGCCAGTTGCCTAGGGTTGTCGGGTCCCTCTTCACCACCGGTGGGGGTTTTTTGGGGCGGAGGGTGGGGTTTGGGGAGGGACTTCAATGCCATAGAGTCCAATTGCCAAAGTGGCCATTTTCTCCAGTTGAACTTGTTGGAAAACATCTTGGTTCTGTAAGTATGAAAAGGTGCAGCTTTCCACCCCATTGTGTGGGTGGGAAGCCCTGCGCGCAGCCAGCGTGCAGCTCTAGCTTCCAGCATCAAAGATGCTGTTGAGAGAAGAGGACAAAGAGAATGTGTGTGACTGAAATCAAAAGTCCCTGACATTATCAGTCTAAACATCAAAGCACAGAAAGAGGGAGAGATAGAGATCAAATAGCCCTTCTGCCCTCTCCTGTCCTGTCTATCTATCTAAGTCTGTGGTTAGACCCCCTCTGGATCTGGAGTTAAGTGACACCGCAAAGGGCATATATTCCAACAGAACTGGTCTCTATCAGCTGGAGATCAGTTGTAATAGCAGGAGATCTCTAGCTAGTACCTGGAGGTGGGCAACCCTACAGATGCCCAAGCCCCAGATGGGGCAGGTGCAAGCAGCAGCAGGAGCCTGCTCTTCTTCTCCCCTGCTCTTTTGATGGAGCTGTGCTGTGAGCAATTGGGAGCCCCCTAAGCATGAGATCCGGGCCAGCTGGGGTTGCCAACCTCCAAGTTGTGGCTCAAGGTCTTCTGCTATTACAACTGATCTCCAGGCGACAGAGATCAGTTCACTGGGGAAAATGGCTGCTTTGGAAGGTGGACTCGATGGCATTAGACCCCTGAACTCCTTCCCCTCCCCAAACCCTGCCCTCCTCAGGCTCCACCCCCCAAAAAAATGTCCAGGTATTTCCCAACCCAGAGCTGGCAGCCCTGGGGCCAGCTGCCCCCATTGTCCGTTGGTTAAGACAGCCCCTGGCTTTGTCAAGGACTGAAAATAAAATGGCGTTTATTATGCTCTGCAGATTCAAAGTATAGGTTGCCTTCTCGTGTTTTGTTCTCCCCTCCCCGCAGCCTACAGTAAGCCTCAAATGCTAACTCAGTACCTGGAACCAGAGAGAGCCAAAGACTTGAGCAGATCCACCCCTCTTCTTCTCTCAGAGGTAAGAAACTTGTGGGGTGCCGAAATCATGCCTGGAAGTCTATGTGGTGCTCAGGACAATTAGGTTGTGTGATGCCTGTTCTTTCTAAGCAGAAGCTTGGTCCAAAGGTCTGTAGTACACGCATGGGCGTAGCCAGAGGACTGTGCTCCGAGGATTATGGACCAGACTTTTATCCTGTCCTTCCTCCAAGTAGGATACTTGGCTCTCCCCTCTTCAGTTTTACCCTCCCAACACCTGAGCGAGAATGTCTGGCCCAAGATTACTGAGCCAACTGGAGATTAGGATTTATTTAGTACTTCTTTTCTCCTGCCCTTCATCCAAGGAGCTATATGGTTTTCTCCTCTTTAATTTTATCCTCACAACAACCCTGTGAGGTGGGTTAGTCTGAGGGAGAGTGACTGCTCAAGGTCACCTATTGAGCTTCATGGCTGAGATGAGATCTCTGGTCTCCAAAATCCTAAATCTGCCACTACACCACACTGGCTCCAACTGGTCCTTATCCAACTCTTTAACCACGAGACCATCCATCGGGCGGAAGGTGAGGGACCTTTTTTAAAAGCTTACGCACCCCACCCTCTGACTCCTGCCCTTGATTAGATCCCCCCCATGGCCTTCGAAAAGCAATAGTTAAGGGGTCACCACAAAAGGTGGACAGGCTAGGAGGCACAGCCTCTCTGTAATTCTGGTTTTGTTTCCATGGAAGTAGCAGAACCAACAGGCACGAAGGTGCAAGGGCATGAATGGGGTGAGCCTTGCCAGGAAGAAATCTGCAGAGCTCCCATCCCAGTCAGCAACTGATGTGCATCAGAGCCGCTGAGAGCAGCTTGTTGCAAGAGAGCCAGCGTGGCGTAGGGGTTAAAGAATGGTGGGCTCTAATCTGGAGAACCGGGTTTGATTCCTCACTCCTTCGCATGAGCTGCAGACTCTAATCTGGTGAACCAGGCTGGTTTCTCCGCTCCTACACATGAAGTCAGCTGGGTGACCTTGGGCCAGTCACAGTTCTCTCTGAACTCTCTCAGCCCCACCAACCTCTCCAGGTGTCTGTTGTGGGGAGAGGAAGGAAAGGCGATTGTAAGCCGGTTTGATTCTTCCTTAAAAAGTAGGAAGTCGGCATATAAAAACCATCTCATCTTCTTTTTATGTGCATTGAAAAATTTATATGCAGTCTTAGGAATCTAGCATCCATTCAGCAGCACAGATTCATATGGGCACTAGATTCATAAGATCACGAGAGCTGCCGTGTTACATTGCACTGATTGGATGCTACTAGTGTGGCGGTGGGCATTGCACTGCTCTTGCACTATGGCAGTCCTTTGTAAATGGATCGTATTGTCCACACAGGAAAATCCAGTTGCAAATGACTGTTATTGCACCCTGACTGTACAATAGTCAATGATGTGTGGACGCAGCCTCCATTTTGACAGCAGCCAGCCAGATTCATTGTGAAGCCTACAAGCAGGCCTTGAAAGAAATGGTGGGGCTAGTCACCACTTGATTTTGGCATCTGCTCACTGGTGCGTTCTGGAGCTCTCGCGCATCATAGCCATTTGCAGCCCATGAATGGGGCAATGCCATGTCAAATACTGCATGACATTGCCTCTGCCTGATAATGGTTAATATTTATCACTGGCCCTCCTCCCTTGTTGTGTTATGTGTGTTTGTGTCTATATGTTTTGTGGAATTTTAAATTGTTTTATGTATACTTCATTTGAAATGCTGTTTTAATGTGTCAAATGTTTTAATGTTGAAACATTTAGATGTTTTGATGTTTGCCACCTTGGGGGGACCCTATTTGGGCTGAAAAACAGCATAGAAATGTTTTAAATAAATAGATAAATAAGAACATAAGAAAAGCCATGCTGGATCAGACCAAGGCCCGTCAAGTCCAGCAGTCTGTTCACACAGTGGCCAACCAGGTGCCTCTAGGAAGCCCACAAACAAGATGACTGCAGCAGCATTGTCCTGCCTGGGTTCCAAAGCACCTGATGTAATAGGCATGCTCCTCTGATCCTGGAGAGAATGGGTATGCATCATGTCTAGTATTAATTCTGACTAGTAGCCATGGATAGTCCTCTCCTCCGTGAATTTGTCCACTCCCCTCATAAAGCCTTCCAAGTTGGCAGCCATCACCACATCCTGGGGCAGGGAGTTCCACAGTTTAACAATGCATTGTGTGAAGAAATACTTCCTTTTATCTGTTTTGAATCTTTCACCATCCAGCCCTGATTGCAATTCTCATCACATAACAAGAGGTAGTTCCCTCCCCCTTCCCAGTTATACAATTGTACACTTACAAGTATGGACTCTTGCAACAGAGTTGTGGAGGTTAAGAAGGGAAAGTGTTTGGGGAAATGCTGGAATTCAAATCTGAAACCAGCCAGTTGTCACTGTGATCCCCAGCAAAGATAACCACCATCTTTGAGCATTCCTGTGCTTTTTGTATCTGAATTGCACACTTACCGGTCAGTTGACCAATCCGACATTGTTCATTGAACACCTAATATTTGACCTTGGTCAAAAATAGCTGTAAGTCACAAAGCCAAGAATGTCCCTGTGTAGGTGTCCACTTGTCTTTTTAAATGTTCATGATGGTGTCATTAGTTAACCAGGATAGCAAGAGCAAGGGGTACTTAATTCTGCGGGCCCCCCTCCCCGCCCCACTCTCTATCTATCATGACTGTGGAGGCAAATCCAGCAGCATGACAAAGCTCCCTCTACAGGCCACCTGTTGTAACTGCAAGCATCGCCCAAACTGACCATTGTTTTGAGCATAGTAATTACAAGACAAAAAACTGCTGTTACTGTGCTTTATTTAATTTTTTATTTCTTGTGATAATTTCAGTTGTTGTAAATGTAAGCTGACCCTGACATTCCAGGATAAAAGCCAAAGAGAAGAATCGTTCATAGGGTTGTGCGCATCGATAAACCCGAACAGAAAATAAACCCGAAATTAGCCGTTTTGGCAATATTCAGGTTTTGGTTTTACTGAATACCAAAACCTGCGAATAATGCCAAAGCCAGATAGCAGATCACCAAATAAGCCAAATAGATGTTTGGCTTTTTCCTGCTTCAGCTTTCCCCAGGATTTCCCCTGTGGGAATTTTTTTTTCTTTTTTTTTTCCCTGTGGGAATTTTTTTGATGAGTTCTGGGAGTGGCATTTTTGGAGGTAGAGTTCCCAACTTTTCAGGGTAGCTTCAAGGGACTCTCCTTGCATGAACCCCAAAGTTTGGTGAAGACTGGGTCAGGGGGTCCAATTTCATGGGGTCCCGAAGGAGTCGCCCCCCTCTGTAGAGCATGGTAAATTTTGAAGCAGATGCTCTACCATTGAGCCACAGCCCCTCCGTTCACTGGTTTGTGTCTATAATTAGCATAAGTATCACGCTTATCAATAACAGAAGAAGTAGAGTTGGTTTTTATACCCTGGTTTTCTCTACCTCAATTAGTCTCAAAGTGGCTTACAATTGCTTTGCCTTCCCCTCCCCACAACAGATACCTTGTGAGGTAGGTGGGGCTGAGGGAATTCTGAGAGAACCGTGACTAGCCCAAGGAGTGGGGAATTTAACCCGGTTCTCCAGATTAGAGTCCACCGCTCTGAACCACTACACCACGCTGGCTCTCATAATCACTACACTGCACTGGCTAAAGTCTTTGACATTCCAATAAAGTTCATGCTTAAAAAAATTTACTTGAACAACTTTTGATTGGTCAGTTTGACTAAATCTTTGTTGACTGATCAAAACCCCCAGCAGTTCCAGATGGAGCTCCATGAGCTGCATTCCTTCCTCCATCTTGTCCTTGAATTGCCAAACCCCTTCCACCCTGACAGAGCTTGTGTTTGACACGTTGTAGGGGCTTGTGCTGCCACTTAACCCTCCCCCCCTCTCGATTTCATTTGCAGACAGAATCTGACACCGCTTCAGAAATCAGCTTCCAGTTTAGCAGGCACAAGAAATCTCCGAGCATGGGCAGTCATTCCTCCGACATGGCCTCTGTCTCCTCGGTAGGTACTTTTACAGAAAATCTAGCCAATGCACTGTGGTGCTTGTAACTAGAAACATTTCTCCCACACCTCCCCAGGACAACATCTGCCACTCATTAAGAATAGAAGAGTAATCATGAAGAATCAAACCAATGGTCCATCCAATTCAGCATCCAACTAACAGCTGCCCAGAATTCTGCCTCTGAACACAGCCAGTCCCTTTTGGTCATCATGGCTAATAGCCAGTGATAAGAGACCTATTGTTCATGCCCATCCTTTTTAACTCCTTAAATTATTTGTGAGCTTCTTCCACTGCAGGCCAGGATATTAAGAACGGTGTCCTGATCGCCGTAGTCATTGACCCCAGTTAGCAAGGCCTTTGTTTACTTGAAGAGTTGATTTTGGGGGGGCCTTCGTCATTGACATCTCTGGGGTTCGTATGATTGTCATTTGACAGTAGTTGGCTTGATTCCGGAGTCTTCTTTGGGGTTCCAGAAATGTTCCTGTTCGCTTCCCATGAATCAGCTTCAGTTGCTTTCATCCACAGATGAGACAAAGCTGTATTTGAAGGACCATCTCCTTCCATATGTCCGTGTGCGCCAACTACAGTGATCAGGCAGCCATCTGTAGCGTATCCCATACTGTAGGGTATCATCAACCAGAGCCTTTTCCATCATGGCTCTGGCTCTGTGGAGTGGACTCCCTGAAGAGGTGAGGGGGGCGGGGCCTCCTTGGAGATTTTCAGGAGGCCCTGCAAGGCCTACCTGTTTGCCAAGGCTTTTGAGGGGCAGCCATCTTTTAAGGGGGTGGGCGGGATTTGTGGTTTACTATTTTGGTTTTGGTTGTAACTGGAAATGTTTTTAACTGTTGTGAGCTGCCTTGAACCACAAGGAAAAATGGGATATAAATGGGGAGGGGGGAGGAGGGAGAGAGAGAGAGAGAGAATGAGAATGAATGAATGAATGAATGAATGAATGAATGAATGAATGAATGAATGAATGAATTTGGGAACAGGCACCTGAAACAACGAGCTGTGAGTTCGTTGCATCCATGGCCGTCCTGGGTGGTAAGAACTCATCAGAAGAAGCTGAGACCTTTGCTGGCTGGGCTGCCAGCACTTTCCCTCAGAAGAAGTTGGGGGCAACCAACCTCCAAACTAGCCTCCAAACTAGGCCTTGCCAAAGAAAGCAGTTTTAACTGCTGATTATCAGGCTAGCTCCCCCATTTCCTTTTCTTGAGGAAGTGATATTGACCTTTCATCTTCAAAGTACCCTAAGACTTTGGGCTTCTGTCCTGTGCAAGACACATGGCCCTATTTGGTGATCTTTTTTTAAAAAACAACAACAACAACAACACACACATCAAGATTTATACACTCACTTATCCACTTGGGCCCCCTGTAGAGTTTCCAAGGCAAGAGGCATTCAGAGGTGGTTTTGCCGCTGCCGGCCTCTGCAGAGCAACCCTGGGTTTCCTTACTGGTGTCCCATCCAATTGCTAACCAGGCCTGACCCTGCTTAGCTTCCAAGATCTGATGAGATTGAACTAGCCTGCACCATCCAGGTTAGGGCTACACTTTTCCATGTAACACTTCCCAATTTTTAACTTATTTCTTTATTTGGATTATTTCTATACCACTTCACTATACAACTGGCTCCAGGCAGCTTACAACTTAAAGGATAATAAATACATAATACCAATAAGAGCTGTAACAAAACTATTAAAAATCCAGCATTAAAAAGTGAGCAGGGAGGATTGAATTTGGGTGCCCTGTCTTTTAAATTGGAGAGTTCCCAACCTCATCTAACCTTCTTACATTGTTAGTTTTCAGATAAGCCACTGATCTCATCAATGTATAGAAATTTGTTCATTATGGCCACCAGGAAAAGTCCTGGTGAGCCAATGACTCTCCAGCAGGGCAACCCCAGCTCTTGGTGAGACTTGCCTCGTCTTGCATGGGATGCCCCCCCACCCAGGCCAGGCAAGTCTTGCCTGGAGCATGGCATCGCTGCCCCTGCCTGAGGTACCCAGAGCCGCTGCCACCAGCCAGTCCTCTCTCCACAGGGAGAGTGCGATGGGAGAGGGGTTGGGGTCGGGGAGTGGCACCCTTTTCCTGAGTATTGTGACCTCCCAGATCAGCCCTGGAATCAGACAGGGGTGTTTAGCACTGCTTTTAAGACACTGAACAACTATCTGTTGCTAATCCAGAGCAGAGGTCCTCGACCTTGTTGAGCCTGTGAATTTTGAGCAAGGGGGGGGTTGGCACCAGTACAAAATGGCTGCCATGAGGGTGGCACCCCTCACGCAATGGCTGGCAATGTCAGCAGTTCTCTAGAGGCTCAGACAGAGAAAGTTCTTTCCCAGCACTGGCCTGCTTTGAGATACTTCTAACTGGGTAGGTCAGAGGCTGAACTGGGGGGCTGTTGTAGGCCGGGCAGATGCCCTTTCACTGAGCCATCTTACCGCCTTTTTATTTTTCTCAGGAAAGGAACTTGAAGGTTCCATCTTGTGCCATAAAAATACTGTAATGTCTTCCCCCTCATAGCAAATAGAAGCAAGGGGGCTATTTAAATAAGGGAAACAACATGGATTAATTTTCCCATCCCTCCCTCCCTAGAGCCTCAGTCAAATTCTCACACACATGCAGCTGCTATTGCCTTTGAGGAAAGGGGCCAAGCCAGAGTCAGGCCAGATAGAATCTTATTGTCTCTTCAACAGGACACTAGTCCTGTTGGGCAGAAAAGCTACCATATACTTCTTTGCAGGGTGACCTAGCAGAGCAATGCTGTTCCTTTTGTCCACAACTTCCCTGGTGGTGGAAGGGATAGAGTGCTTGGGCCGTCTTGCTAGAGTCTCTGGATCAAGACCTCTGGTGACCTACAGGCTGCTGTGATAGCTGACCTGAGAAGTCTCCAATCTTTTCTCGGAAATGCTATCTCTGTGTATTGTCCAGCTAGTTAAGCTTCCACCCAAGAAGTACTAAGCGTTAGCTCTATGAAAGATCTCTTCTCTCCTGAGCGAAGCAGGAAAGATGATGGAAGGTCACAGAGCCCGAAAAAGCTCTCACTCTTTCTCTAGTTGAGAAGAAGGAATGGTGACCATTCTGGCCTCATGAAGGATTTCTCTTGCACCCTGGACAGGTGAGCGGCAGTGTTCTCAGCGTGTACAGTGGAGATTTCGGAAGTGTCGATGCCCAGGGGCTAGTTCAGTTTGCCTTGGACTACGATGAGAAGAACCGAGAGTTCCAAATCTACGTCTCCCAGTGCAAAGACCTGGCCGTTGTGGATGAGAAGAAAGGCAGGACAGACCCGTGAGTGAAGATTAAAATGACAGACTTGTAACAGTGTTGGTAGTTGTGTCTGTCAAATGGTCACCATTGCAGGCCCATTGCAAGCATTCATGGGAAACTGAGTTTTCCCATGATTCTTGGGTACGGATGCGGCCATTACAGACTGTGAAAAGTAAGTAGTTTTAAAATTATCCCGGGGGGGGGGGGGCATTTTTCGAGGTAGAGTCACCAAATTCTCAGCATAGTTTCACGAGACTCTCCTTGCATGAACCCTGAAGTTTGGTGAAGATTGGGTCAGGGGTCTGAATTTATGGGGTCCAGAAGGGGTCAACCCCTAATCCCTAAAGAAGCATTGTAAACTTTACCATTCTTCTCTATGGAGGAGGGGAGCAACCCCTTCCAGGCCCCATGGGGAGCAACCCCTTCACGGCCCCATAAAATTGGACCCCCAAACCAATCTTCACCAAACCTTGGGGCTCATGCAAGGAGAGTCCCTTGAAGCTACCCTGAAAATTTGGGAACTCTACCTCCAAAAATTCCCCCACAGGAGCTTTGAAAAAAATCCCCATAGACTATAATGGACCCGAATTTTTTTGGTAAACCCAGAAATAAAGCCGAAATACCGCTTTACCAGTGTAGCTATTCAGCTTATTCCAGATTTACAAAAAAAAAAAAAAAAACAGGTCCAATAAACCCGAACCCAAAATTTACCGATTTTTTTTTTGCACAACCCTACTCCCAATTAAATCCACTTTGTTTCCTGTATTCTGAGACACAAACTAGTCTGTATGTATTTACGTCTAATCAAGAGAAGCTTTTAAAAAATAAAAATAAACTGGGGTTTGGTGTTCTTATCAAACAGTCTGATGTCTCTTTTTGTTACTCTGCAAAAAGGGTTTCAGGCCTGCAATTTCCCGACTTCCTGCAAACCACCAAATAATTTTGCTTCCATTCATTTAGTGACTCAAAGCTTAACTGAAGGTATAATTTCCCCATGCCTTGAGCAAACCACACTGCCTTGTACTGAGTCAAGCCATTGGTTCATCCAGCCCACCAGGAGTTACTCTGACTGAAAGCATTTCTTTTCAAGACCTCAGGCTGAGCTGCTCTGCCTGAGCTCCTTGTAGCTGGAAACATCCAGACGTGAACTGGAAATGCTCTGCCAGGGAGCTGCTGCCCTCTCTTGACAAAGCACAGCCATTTTTCTTGACAGCCCCCCTCACTTTATCCTGAGGCTTACCATGCAATCCTGAAGGGGTGGTGGTGCTGCATAGGAGCCAGTGTAACCCCTGTGCCAGCCTCCATGCCACTTACACTGTCCAAAGGCAACTTGCACAGGGCAACTTACCCCAGATTTGGGGAGTGACACGGCAGCGCGAGCCTCATACGCTGGCTCTGCCTTCCCAGCAGCATTTTTCCAGCACGACTACTCATGCCGACGTCCAGGGTAACTAGGGTTTCCAACCTCCAGGTACTAGCTGGAGATCTCTTGCTATTACAACTGATCTCCAGCTGACAGAGATCAGTTCCTCTGGAGAAAATGGCTTCTTTGGTAATTGGACTTTATGGCATTGAAGTCCCTCCCCTCCCCAAACCCTGCCCTCCTCAGGCTCCGTCTGAAAAACCTCCCACTGGTGGCGAAGAGGGACCTGGCAACCCCAGGATGTTCCCGGGAGTGGTGCTGTCTCCAAAGCCCTTTGGCCCTGGGAACGTTCCATTTCGCAGGCGTCGAGTTACCGTATTTTTCGCTCCATTAGACACACTGGACCATAAGACGCACCCCCACAGCTGGCCGTCAGGGCAGGGAATGCTGGCTCGCATCGTTCTGGCGCGGCCAGCCGCTCTGTGCGCCCCCCCCCCCCGCCTCCCAGCTGAGCGTCGGGGCGGGGAACAACGGCTTGTGTCATTCTGGCGCGCCCAGCCACTCTGTGCGCCCCCCCCTGCCTCCCAGCTGAGCGTTGGGGCGGGGAATGCTGGCTCACATCGTTCTGGCGGGCAGGGCGCACAGAGCTGGGCGGGCCAGAACGACGCGAGCTGGCGTTCCCCGCCCCGAAGGCCAGCTGGGAGGCGGGCGGGCCCGCTCTGTGCACCCCGCCCGCCTCCCAGCTGGCCGTCAGGGGGGGAACGCCGACTCGTGTCGTTCTGGCGTGCCTAGCCAGCTCTGTGCGCCCCGCCCTCCTTCCTTCCAAGCTAGAATGTGCGTCTTATGGACTGGGCTAGGGTCCATAAGATGCACCGACATTTCCCCTCACTTTTGAGGAGGAAAAAAGTGTGTCTTATAGAGCGAAAAATATGGTACACCTGCAAAATAGGTGGCACAGCCCCGTGAAACTCAAGTGGGGAGTTTCACGGGGATTTTTTAAAAGTGGAATTTTTTATTTTATTGACGGCCCAGGAAGCCTCTCAGGAGGCGGCACGGCTGTGCCGCCCCCGCTGTCAATTCACTAACTCCCCTTTAGGATTGGGCTGGTAGTCTACCAGTTGGGTCCTTTGCCCAGCTCTGTCCCAATAGCCGGTCTCCTTCCCCATTTCCAGTCTTTACAAGCATAAATCTCACGGAAAACACACCATGCCTGCTTCTAAATCATCTCCGCCCTTCCAAGTGTCTGGGCAGCCTCCTGTGGCTGGCTGTGGTCAGAGCTTGCGCCTCTCCCCCAGGTGATTTATCACTCTGCACAGATGCCAAGCTAACAACCCAGCAGGGTCTTTAATTCATTTTGCCTGCTGCCTGTCTACCCCGGATGCTGGCTGGTACGTAACAATGTGGCTCTGATGAATGTTAACTCAGAGACACTTTCTTCCCAGGTACGTCAAAACCTATCTGCTTCCCGACAAAGCTCGGATGGGCAAGAGAAAAACCTCAGTGAAGAAGAGAACCGTCAGTCCCGTTTACAATGAGGTTTTGCGGGTAAGGACAAGTACAGGTTACCCAGAAAGTCCAGATATTCGGGGTGGCAGGATATCCAAATTGAATTTTAAAGGTGGTGTTTCTCAAACTGGAGACAGCCCTTGCAAGGAATAGCCTCTTGTGGCAGGAAGAAAGGCAGGATAAGGTCCTTCTTCTTGATGTCTAGATTGCTATGATCTATAAGGCCATAACTCAGTAACAGAGAAAGGGCGATGCATAGAAACGCCCTCAGATTTGGACAGTCCAGAATATCTCCAGTTGAAGGATCTCAGACAGCATGTTCAGGACAAACCGTTCTCTGCCAGAGCAGAAATGAACACAAAAATGTGTAAATGGTTCAACTTCTCTTTCCCATCTCTACAGTATAAAATAGAGAAAATGGTTTTGCTGATTCAAAAACTGAACCTTTCGTTGTGGCACAATGACCCGTTGGGACGGAACAGTTTCCTAGGGGAGATGGAAATTGACTTGGCAAGCTGGGACTGGAGCAACAACAGATTGAATTGGTACATGCTCAAACCACGGGTGAGTAACTGAACACATGAAGCTGCCTTCTACTGACTCAGACCACTGGTCCATCAAGGTCATTATTGTCTACTCAGACTAGCAGCTGCTCTCCAGGACCTCAGGAGGAGATTTTTTACATCATCTGCATCATCACATCATCCTTTTTTTGACTGGAGATGCCAGGGAATGAACCTAGGGCCTTCCATACGCCAAAGAGATGTTCTGTCTCTGAATCGTGGTCCCACAGCCACAGATTGTGAGGATGTGCATTATATATAGAATAAGGGGGAAGGGAATTCAGAGATAAGTCTCCAGTGAAGATTTTAATGGTGAGGAAGGTTCATGTGAGAGCCCATTCCTTGGTTCTAGATATTTCAGGTCTTCAAAAAGCAAAAATCAGTGCTATGAATGGTGTCCCAAACCAGCTGGGACCTAGTGGAGATCTTCACATTTGTTCTCTCCTGTTGATGGCTCTGCTCTAAAGTATGTTTGCCCCATCTTAATGCCCCGGCTGCTCTGAAGTCCCTGCCACTGTTCTGTACACGCTTTGCCTATGACAGGCATTTCTCTTTCAGAGTCTGTCTACCCTCAATTGCGCCGACCATCGGGGAGTCATGAACCTGTCTATTAAGTATGTGCCACCTGGAAGCCAAGGTAAAACATAGCTGCACTTTAAGGAGCATTTCAATGTAGCTAGAAGATGGACATCAGCTTGTCTCATTTTTATGTATTATATGGAATCAGAATGGAAGTTTTCCCCATAATGCATTTGGTTTGATTTATATTTCCCTCCCTACCTTGGCACACAATGTGTGCTACCCAGGTGTCCCTTAGCAGATTTGTTCCATATCCTACAGTAGCTTCATGTAGGGCCATCAGCATGGTCACCTTTCCCTCCATTTTTTAAAAAACATAGAGGCATAAGGGTTCTCTCCCCACACCAGATTTATTCCCCCCTCCCTGGTTATCATCCTTTGGTTAAGCTAAAGGATGGTAATGGGTTCAAGATCATCCACCAATCTTCAGGGCTAAGGGGGGATTTGAACCCAGGTCTGTCCAGTATCATTCCAAAGCTCTGTCCATTACACCGCATTTTGCTATTTAATGAAACTTGTTCTATTAAAACTATGGATGGATGAAACTTACATGCTTCTTAACAATTAATTATCTTTTATGATAATTCACGGAAGGCTGGAAGACCCCTGCGTCTGGCGAGGTCCATATCTGGGTCAAGGACTCCAAAGATCTTCCACAGTTGCGCCCCTCTGGAGTGGATTCCTTTGTGAAATGGTATGTGTGTCATCTATAGTCTCTCCCCCCCCATTACCCTTATTTCTTTATAGCTGATGATGTGTGAAATTCCTTTTCTTATCAGCTGTGTCTGTAACTTTAAGGAAACTTTTCCTGTTCAGATTTTACGAAAACTTTTTAAAAAGTTTAACTAAGCACTTGTGTGTGTAATATTTGAAATGTATGCTGAAGATCGGGATCCAGAAAATGCCTAAACTTTCACATATCTATTAACTTTCTATAGTAATAATTGGTGCCTGTTGTTTTTTTTTCTCTTTCTGAGCCTCACTGTTTATAAATCTAGGATTAAATATTTCATGGCTTTAAAAGGCCAGCAGTCGCTGTATGGGGCCCAATTTGGTTTGGAGTCATGGTGCAGGGGGATACCTTTTCTCCATTCCCGTTTTGCTAATTGAAACACCAAGCTGTTATAAGCCCCAGAAGGGGTCATGGGTCAAGCAAAGAGATGGAGACTCTCTCTTTTCCCTTCCAGGTTTGATAGCCCAGGATGGGTCAGTTTGGAGCAGGGAAAAAGCATGGACTTGGAAGGGTTAAAACCCATACATCTACAGGTAGCCCAGTGCAGACAGGGACTCACAAAGCTGCTATTTGCCTTTTTTTAATATCAGGTTCAGTCGTGGATGCCGTAGCCTGTCATCCAGTTATGGATGACAAACTATATCTCATGCAGAGAATCTGTGGCATTTCTGCTGGGGTGGGGGAAGAGAAGAGGGTGTCCTTTGACAACCAAGAAGACTACGCTGGGGACGCTGTGACCTGTGTGGACAAAAGTAATGGGACGTGGTCTGCAGTAAGGAGGGAAATTAGGACAGACTGAGTGAAAAAGCTGGCTGGATCCCAACTCAGTCCTTGGACTGCCTGTCATTTTTCTTTTCTTTTTTCATTTGAATGTATCCAAAGGGGCCTCAAATTTATTCAAAGCAGAATCAGTGAAGAAGTATTATCTACCCGCTTTCCCCAGTATGTGGATTCAGCAGTTTTCAACACATTTTAATCTAACAGCCTTGAATTATGTTTGGTGGGGAAAGATTGGGAGGGAAATGCATTTTTTAAAAAAATAGCTGTTAACGGTTTTGCGACATGGAACGTAGTGTTTCTCTTTGTTTTCAGCTACGTCCTTCCAGACACCAGCAAGAAAAGTTATCAGAAGACCCGAGTGATCAAGAGAGATTCAAACCCCGTCTTTAACCACACAATTGTATATGATGGATTTCACACAGAAGATCTCAAAGATGCGTGTGTGGAGCTGACCGTCTGGGATCATGAAAAACTGACCAATCATTTTCTTGGAGGAATAAGGCTGGGTCTCGGGACAGGTAACTGAGTCATTGTCTGTCCTCATTCTTGATTTATATATGAACCATTTTCCAATTTAGGGATCAATTCAGGTTTGTGACCATGGGTTGTTACTGTCAGAAACGTAATCCCAGCTTCACTTAAGCCCTAGAAATTGGCAGCCCTGACCAACCCAGACCACTGTGCAAAATGGAGCATTAATTTTCTTGATCCTACCCACTTGAGAACTTTAACTGAGCAAAAGGCCCGAACAAATGCTCAAATACTTGCCAGAGCTTAAATTGTGACTTAAAACCACTTTTCCCCCAATGTACGTTGAAACCAAGTTTCCCAATATGGCCCCACAAACCATTTATCCTCAGCCTATTGGCTCAGGTCAGAAACCACACAAAACCATGGTTTAATTATGCTGATGAGTGTGGTTGTCTGAATGCAGTCCACTCCACTGATTATGTTTAGTTAGGTCTGTCAAACCCAGGCTCTGCAGCCAATATCTGAAGTGGGTTTGTTCACCACACTTCACTTTGATTACGGTTTCACAAGATGTCTGTCAGTCTCAGACGTCTGCCTCTAGTACCCCTCAAGCATACTCATCCAGACAGGTAGATCTGAAGCAGTAAAACTTTATTAGGAACTAAAAAGCAAATTAAAAGAACTAACTGCACGCAGGCAGGCAAGGTTAGCAATGGAGACCCAGTACAGGCTACCTGCTTAAAAGACATTAGAACAGGAGAATAGAATAAACATTGCTAGGCAACAGCAAGATAAGCATTTCCCATGAATGAAGACACAACATGCCACAGCTGTGATAACCGGCACTAACGAAGTATACACAGGAGCTTCCAAACCCTGGGAACCAAGGACTTGACTTGTAGCCAGAACTCGGCCTGAACTTATGTCAAGAGCCCGTCTGGCTCTTGCATACAGTGAAGAACCTGACAATGTCTGAATGCAGAAATCCTGGCTAAACTCTGGTTTGTTCTCTAGTGAAGCCCTCCCAGGGAACAGAGAGAAAGGTCATTTATGCATGGTCGCTGTAATCTCCTTTATTCCCTGTTTCAGCCAGGATCTAACTTTTCAGTATGCACGATATCTCATTCCTGGGTAGCTTGATGCTGTTCCAACGCAAAACCTACCCGGGTCCTCCCATTCCTCTGTTAATCCGACTTTTCCCTCTCCTCTGAGCTCAGCCCGGTTCAAGTTTCCGTGCAGATGGCAAGCAGGGGAAACACAGAAGATTGGCTTCTCTCACAGCCAATCACAAAACAGTGTGTAAAGAGGCAGGGATTCAAGTGCTTCCTGCTTCTCACTACCTTGGAGCTCTTTCTGAACAAAAGAAAGGCTTTTTAAAAACGAGGCTTGGATTTTCTCATACACACCCCTTCTTTCAGAATGCACCGTTTTTTGTTCTTAAAATGCTTTTTTATGTGGCAGTTGGATTTGGAGGGGAGGAAATCTTCTCTCACGGTGAGCACTGCAAAGTAAGCCAATTACAGAGCAGCATTTAAAGAGGTGGGACTTGATTTAGGCTTGGGAGATGGCCGGTGCATAGATTCCCAACAGAAAAGTGTGAGTCCAGCCAGCAACAAACCTCAGGTAAAACTCCCATGCATAAATGACCAAAGAAATGAAAGTGACATTTGTCAAGGAAAACCTGGGTTTGAGAGATTGGTAGTGTGCTGAATCCTGGGTTCACAAACTAACCATTGTTACAATAAACCACCGTTTTGTATTATGGTTTGGAATCCTGCCTCGAGTTTCTATTGGCAGGTGGATTCCTTCCCTCTGGCAGGAGACCTCTGATTCCCCCTCCCCACCTATTCCTGGGGGTCCTCCATCTCCCAGCATTTGGGGGGATGTTCTTTGCTGCTGGGGAGGGGAAGGAATTGGTGAAAATCACACACCCCCATTTTGCACGCATGGATCTTGCAAGAGGGGTCCAAGTCATCATCTGAACCATTAGCAGTACAGACCTAAACAGAGTTACACCTTTCTAAGTCTGTTGATGTTAGTTGGCTCAGAAGGGTTATGGAACTCTGCTTAGCACTGCACTGTCAGTCACCTTATACTGTCAGTTCCAGAGAGGTAGGCTGCTGTAGCAAAATAAAACAGAAGCCCAGGTGCCAGATGACTTCCAGTTTCTTCTGCTGCTGCTGTCAGCCGATGGGTCCATCTTCTCCAGCAGTGTCACATGAACACATGACGCTGCCTTATACTGAATCAGACCCTGGGTCCATCAAAGTCAGTATTGTCTACTCAGACTGGGAGCAGCTATCCAGGGTCTCAGACAGAGGTCTTTCACATCACCTACTTGCTCAGCCTTCCATCCTTCCGAGGTCTGTAAAATGAGTACCCAGCTTGCTGGGGGTAAAGGGAAGATGACTGGGGAAGGCACTGGCAAACCACCCTGTAAAACAAAGTCTGCCTAGGAAATGTCGGGATGTGACGTCACCCCATGGGTCAGGAACGACCCGGTGCTTGCACAGGGGACCTTTATCTTTACTTGCTTAGTCCCTTTAACTGGAGATGCTGGGGATTGAACCTGGGACTTTCTGCAGGCCAAGCAGATGCTCTGCCACTGAGCCACAGCCCCACCCCTAGTCTTACTGGCATCAGCTTAGGGAAGGGTCTTTCCCTAACCCAACTGCCTGAGATTCTTTAAGTGTAAATGTCATAGACAGAGAACTGGAGACACCCAGGATTGAACCAGGGAAGCTCTTCGTGCAAAGCAGGTTCTCTGTTGCTGAGTCACAGCCCCTCTTCTCTTTAGTTGCCCCTTGGCGAACAAGCTGAGTGTTCAGAACCACTCCACTACACATCCTATTCCTACCCCAAAACTCAACACACTTGTCTTCCAGGGGGTCACGCATAAAACTGTCGTTTGGGCTGTGTAAAATACTATTTGCAAACCGAAAAGCCTCCTGATTTCCCTGTTGGAATATCAGCTGAGCATAATTTGGGGGGGATCATTTGGAAGACATCTGCAGCGACTGGAATTGGTCTCCTCATGCCGGCTCCGCACACCCGTCGATCTTCTGACTGCTGAGACGTCATCCGCCATGTTATAAAGCTCCCAAGTGTGAAATAGCAACTCAAATAAACTTCCAGCCTGTGCAGTAAAAATCTCATACCAAAGATTAGCTGTTGCCAGCAGCCTACGGGCCGCGCATTCATTAGCAATGAAATCAAAGCTCTTTGCACACATCACAACCCCCCAGCGGGCACTTAACCCACATGCTGAGTTCACTCAGAACTACAATTAGTGGTAGACAGCCTCCTGGCTTTCCCTCCTCCCCAGAAAAACAGTGACCTCTCTATTGTCCATGAAAACCCTTCCCTGCCTGGCTTCAGAGGATTTCTTTTATTTCAAATGCTTATCATCGGCACTGCCCATTAAAAATGGCCCAAGGGGCATTTGCCAGGGTCCCCATAAGAGACTTTTCAGCTGGCATGCTGCACCTATTTAGAAACACAGAGCAGGAAGAGACCCCAAGGGAGCCAGTGTGGTATAGTGGTTAAGAACGGTGGACTCTAATCTGGAGAACCCGGTTTGATTCCCCACTCCTCCACGTAAGCGGCAGACTCTAATCTGGTGAACCGGGTTGGTTTCCCCAGTCCTCCACATGAAGCCAGCTGGGTGACCTTGGGCTAGTCACAGTTCTCCTAGAGCTCTCTCAGCCTCACCTACCTCACAAGGTGTCTGTTGTAGGGACAGGAAGTAGGGTTGTCAGGTCCCTCTTTGCCACCGGCGGGAGGTTTTTGGGGTGGAGCCTGAGGAGGGACTTTATAGGAAAGGGTGGGAATTTAATGCCATGGAGTCCAGTTGCCAAAGTGGCCATTTTCTCCAGGTGAACTGATAACTATTGCCTGGAGATCAGTTGTAATAGCAGGAGATTTCCAGCTATTACCTGGAGGTTGGCAACCCTAAGAGGAAGGGAAGGTGATTGTAAGCTGCTTTGAGACTCCTTAAAAGGTAGAGAAAGTTGGCATATAAAAACCAACTCTTCTTCTTCATCATCTAGTCCAACCCTTCACAATGCAGGAAATTCATAGCTACCTCCCACTTCCCACACACACATACGCACACACTTTCCCAGTGACCCCTGGAAGACAAAAAACCTCCAGGATCTCTGGGCCAATCTGACCTGGAGGAAAATTCTTTCCCAATCCCAAAGTGGCGATCGGCATTACTCTGGGCATATAAGAAAGGGCCACAAGAGCTGAGCACTGGCTCATCCCTTCCTGAAGAAGAAGAAGAAGAAGAAGAAGAAGAAGAAGAAGAAGAAGAGTTGGTTTTTATATGCTGACTTTCTCTACCGCTTAAGGAAGAATGAAACTGGCTTACAATCACCTTCCCTTCCCCTCCCCACAACAGACACCCTGTGAGGTAGTTGGGGCTGAGAGAGCTTGAAGAGCTGTGACTGAGAGAGCTCGAAGAGCTGTGACTAGCCCAAGGTCACCCAGCTGGCATCATGTGTAGGAATGGGGAAACGAAGCCGGTTCACCAGATTAGCGTCCACCACTCATGTGGAGGAGTGGGGAATCAAACCCGGTTCTCCAGATTAGAGTCCACCGCTCCAAACCACTGCTCTTAACCACTATACACTGACTCTCTCCCTCTCACAATCTGCTTAAATTCATAGTGAGTCATAGAATCAACATTTGTCACATTGCATTGTTTATTTCAGTTTCTACTTGGTTTCAAAAGTTTTTTCTATCTGAAAATGTATTTGTTCTCCATTTGCGTCTCAACGGGAAACATGTTGGCAACTTCCTTCATTTCTGTCCAAGCTGAATGGAATTTTCAGGGACTGTACCATTTATCAAGGAACCTTCTTGCCTGATTTCAGGCAGCAAGGAGAAAAGGCCCCAGTTTCATAGGCAATGAAAGGCCCAATGCACGAGAATGAAAGGCCGAGCACAGGGAAACGGGCCTATTGGTTCGCGCTACCCTAACAAGCATAGCTAATGGGACTTTGGGTTTCTTTTTGTCATTTGTTTGGGAACGAATGCCTCTGCCTACTCTCTTCTGGGTAAGGGAATATGCTGAGGTCTCTTGTCCGAGGATACCCAAAGGGCTAAATATTCCCCATGAATTCTAGCCTTAGGTTGCCAGAGGAGGCTATTGCACATATGCTAAAAAGAGACACTTGACATTCTATGACTCACATAAGGACAGGATTGGGGGGTATGGGTCAGCAGGAACAGATGTTCTGTCACGCAACCCCACCATTTATTTTCTGAATCACTCCTGAAAACTGTGCCAACGTCTCACATCCATGTTATCACGTCTTGCAACGACGGATGTTTTAATCAATAGGGCTGCTGCTCATGAGTTTCCCATAAATAGCCAAATGATTTGGAAGTCACCCAGGCCTCTCAGCCAATGGAGAGTGTTCTGTGTGCAGATATGTCCACACAGGGAACACCCAGAAAGAATAGGGAGATTATTATTTTTTTGCAGCAGGGAAGGTATCCACAAAGCAGAGGGGAGGTACAGAATAGTCACTGACAACCAAGGTCAAGATAATTCATGCCATCGTATTCCCTATTACTATGTATGGGTGTGAAAGCTGGACAATGAAGAAAGCTGAAAGGAAGAAAGTAAATTCCTTTGAAATGTGGTGTTGGAGGAGAGGGTTATGGATACCATGGACTGCCAGGAAAAAAAAATCAGTGGGTTATACATTAAATCAAGCCTGAACTGACCCTTGAAGCTTAAAATGACTAAACTGAGGCTATCATACTTTGGTCACATTATGAGAAGACAAGAGTCACTGGAAAAGACAATCATGCTAGAAAAAGTTGAAGGCAGCAGGAAAAGAGGAAGACCCAACAAGAGAGGGATTGACTCTATAAAGGAAACCACGGTCCTCAGTTTGCAAGACCTGAGCAAGGCTATTAAGGATAGGACATTTTGGAGGACATTGATTCATAGGGTCACCATGAGTTGGAAGCAACTTGACAGCACTTAACACACACACACAGAGAGAGAGAGAGAGAGAGAATAGTCGACAGGCGCAAGGACATCCAGTCAAAGCACTGTACAAAGATAAGTTAGGCTTGCTGGCATGCAGGTAGCTGTGTGTGTAAACAACCCTTGTGGTTTTTCTTTCTCATTTTCTGTGTAGGCTGTAACATGTAGAGCAGAGGCGGCCAACCTTTTGGGCAAGTGTCGCACACTAGATGTAACATGTAGGTAGAGTGTAGGTAGGCAGGGGATTCTGCATACTCCCTAGTTATGCAGAAAAATTGGACTTTGTTACAAATTTTAAAAGACAGCAGAACAACCTGATGAGTGTAGTAATTGCCCTCCAGGGAGGGCAGGAAATGTTGAGGGCAGAGGAGGGTCAGTTAAGGAAAACAGAAGGAAATAGAGAAATTGCCCTGCCCCAGGTCCTAAAAGCTTGAAAGGAGAGATTTGGATGGAAAGGATTTCAGATAGCTTATTAGCCTGCAATATGCAGTTCTTCTCCATCCCCCCACCTGCTTGCTCCTTCAGTGACTGAAGTTCATGGTCAAGTGGCCATCAGTAGTTCTGTGAAATGAAATCACCCACAGACAAGAGGGGGTTGCTGCATATTCAGAAGATTCTCCAGGCACAAAGGAAATAACTATGTCATACTGTTTTTAGACCAGCAACAAGCTTTGCATTAAATTGTACCCCAAAGTTGTCAAAATATTGTGGATATCCTTGCTATTGATTATGGATTTGGATGCATGTCTGTGATGACAGTTAATTTCATGTTGACGTGTTACCACTGATGATGTTTCAGTTGTTGCACTATTTTCAGACCTCGGTACCTGTGCGTTTGTACCACTTTTTATTAGCTATGGTCTGTATCTATATACTTTGGCAGCCTGTTCCTGAGCGTTTTGGCGGCTAGGGACAGTGTGGCTGAGGCGCTGCCACGGCGCCTCCAAAGAGGTTCCCCAGCCTCCGAAATGCTTAAAAAAGCCTTTTTAAATTTAAAAAGTAAAAAATTGGGCATTTTTCTCCATTGAGAACAGCGAGGCTGCGCCAGGAAAAACCTGGCACAGCAACACTGTTGCTGGAGGGGGCGTTCCTGGCCTGGTGGGGCTTTGGAAGCTGACTAATGTCAGCTCCTCCCCTGGGAACACACACACACACACACCAGTGCCACATGTCCAGGTTTTACGTCCCAGAGAGACTGCGCCACTGGGGAAGTGGTGTGCAGCTCCGCACCGTCCAGGCGCCGACAGAACTGTCCCCATCACCAGCAGAAGTGCCTCTTATCACGGAATAAGAAGCACTTACGCTGGCGGTGGGGTCACGCCTCCTCCTAAGCTGTCTCGGCCCTCCACCTCAGGAATGGGCTGTTAAATAGCCAGATACAACTGTTGAGGCTACCTTTCTGTTTTCGGCAGCAGATAGTGCTGTCTTCCTGGGTTGGCCATAAATGGCTCTTTGGGTATGATGTGCAGCTCTGCAAGCAAGATTTGACAGCTAACCATTTAACATCGTGCACCAAAAGAGCAGGGTCCTTTCAGAAAGGCAGATTTGATCATAGGGGTGTCCATTTCTTGTATTGTTGCTATAGTGATTCTCCACATCTTTCTTCTTCAAAGGCTCTAGCTATGGAATCGCAGTTGACTGGATGGATTCCACACAAGAGGAAGTGGCGTTTTGGCAGGAAATGATGACAACAGCCAATGAATGGATTGAAGGAACACTGCCTTTGCGCTCCTTAGCAGGGAAAAGGAAGCTGAAATGAAACCGCCGGCTCCTAGATGAGAACTGAAGCCCGGTTCACAGACAATGGAGGAGATCCGTCTACTGCCGTCAAGCACCCAGCTTACAGACGCTTTCCAACATCCTTGGAAAATGTTAAGAGCTAAGTATTATTTCTTATCCCCAGGGAGGACTGAAAAACTATTATGCTCTTAACCACCTCGAAGCGTAGCTAAATGGCAAAGAATAACTACTGTTTACCTCTCTATGTACTAGATGATAGATCTGATTAAATATTGGGTATTTACCCAAAGGGCAGGGAAGAAGAGGTGTAAATATTTTATAGGCTTTAAAAAATCATGTTACTGTTTTCATGACACTGGGGTGTTTTTCTTATGCGGGGGAAGTTATAGTAAAACCATAGTTAACTCTGTCTGTACGTCCACCAGCAAGCACAATATCACAAGAACTTTGAAACAAAAGTCTGATATAAATGAAATGTGAAAAGTGTATACTAGGATATATGTGGCTGCTTTATGATGAGTCAGTCCTTGGCCCATCTACTGAAACTAGTTAGAAGGTAGATCACAGCCCACCAAGTGGACAACGGCCAACATTATGATGGACCACCCAATGTCTTCTGGTTGCTGGGACTTGTGCGAAGAATGCTGGGTTTGATCTTATCCGGCGAGGCTCCTCTTCTGTTGTTGTTTTCCTCAAGATCTCTTAACAAAGACAAATTGTGAAGATGAATTTTAAAAACACAACTTACTGCTGAAATTAAAAACCTATCCGTGGCCCACAGGGGTTATTGTGAAGAGAAAGAAGATGGGACACAACATTGATGAAAGTCCACTGTTATTAACTGGCTGAAGGCATCAAGTGGGGGCCTTTACCAGCTGACTTACCTGAGATGGAACCTGAGATCTTCTTCACAAAACACATTTTCTCTGCTAGGAGCTACGGCCATGGATACTTCTTTCTCTGAAAGAGATCTGTTCTTTAGTTGAGGCATTAAATTGAATTGGCCAAATTTACTTGAGCTGTCTTCCCTGTTAATACAAATCTAATCAAGTCATCTATTTGAACCAAAACTTTTCATTGTGCCCCACCACAATAATATATTTTGGTACTATTTAATGGTCTCGTTTATTTATGAATCAGACATAAGCCATTTATACAGGATCAATTATGATGCTCGCTCAAAGCTCTTTTTTAAAATGCGACCTTTAAAATGCCTATTCACGGTCCCGATGCAAAAGGAGAAATTCCACCCCATCCCCACTCGCCTTCTCCTTAGTTCCTTCCATTAGCCAACTGCCATTTGCATAGCTAACTCGCGGCAGTCATTTTGCATGCTTCCTTGAGGGGATTCTTCAAGGCAGGGGCAGAGCAAACACAAAAGGTCATGTTAAAGGGGCTCTTAAGAAATGTGAAGCAGGTATGTGCCATCTTCGCATTCACTTCCTAAATGACGGTTCATTGTGAAAAACTATAAAAAAAAATGCAGGGCACTTCAGCCTGGAATGTGCTGCTAATTACCAAGCATAAACGGCCATGGAGTATGTGTCTTATGTATCTATTTCTTCTTTTGTTTCTTTACCAGGGTTAGTTGTACGTTTTCCCCCAGATAATCATTTTCCAATACAATTATGGTTTTTTAAGAAAAGAAGTAATATGGGGACTGAGGCTGCATATTTGATAATGGATTTGTGCATAATTGCTTTCTCTGCATGGGCTTTAAGAGGCTATTCTTGGCCCAGGTCAGTTAACAGAGGAAAACACGTTGGTTCAAGAAAATACCATGTGCACAGGTGAGCACTATAAAGTTGCCAAGCTACTGTTGACTCTTCAAAGATTTCCTCATTCAGCAGCTTTTGTGTACACACTGGCAGAGTGAGGGCCACCTCCTGTATTGTGATGCCCCCCCACTGGCTACCGTTTTTCGAAAGCTAGGAGAGGCACATGGGTTGGTTATAGGGGGTGGTGCTTGTGGGTTTCATTAAGAGCATCTATGCCTTCACTGCCATAATTTGAAGACTGCATGTGCAAGTCTTTGGTGCACATCCAATGGACCGATGAAGAAGAATAAGAATTGGTTTTTATATGCCAACTTTCTCTACCACTTAAGGGAGAATCAACCCGGCTTACAATCACCTTCCTTTCCCCTTCCCACAACAGAAACTCTGTGAGGTAGGTGGGACTGAGAGAGCTCAAGGTGTAGGAGTGACTAGCCCAAGGTGTAGGAGTGTGGAAACAAATCCAGTTCACCAGATTAGTGTCCGCCACTCATGTGGAGGAGTGGGGAATCAAACCTGGGTCTCCAGATCAGATTCCACCGCTCCAAACCACCATTCTTAACCATTCTTAACTACACCATGCTGGCTCCTGTGATGTGAATGAATGAATAGTTTTATTGCATATAGCCTTAGTCCATTATAAACATGTCCACAATACCACAAATACATAATAAAAGTAATATACTAGGTTAAAAAAGGGCTACATTGATAATAAATATATGTAATAAAACTATGCTAAATTGATACATACAGAGCAATAATTGCTAAAAATTGTGTTGTCCCAATGGGCCAATGAGACCTTGCAACCATTAAAATCTACTCAAAGGATAAGCTCTCTTAGCAACTGTGTTGGACCTTATTTTCTTTGCCACCAGAGCATACAGGGAGGAGCTCCTGTGATGTGAGCAAGAGGTGCCTCAATGCCAGGGACAATTCCATATATCATCCCCAATATGTATATAGAACTGCTCCAGTCTCTGAAATTAGTGGTGTGAGAGGCAATCCTATCCACTCCACAGTTCCAGATCTGTGCATGGCAGAGGTCCCACAAAACGTTTGATCAGGCTGTATATTGGGGAAAGCACGTGTGACTACAAGCCCCCGTCAACTGTGTTTGGAACTCGGTGCTAACAATATTTTGTGATGCAGTGATATAAAAAGCTACTGCGATTTTGGGGTGCATCAACAGAGGCATAACATCCAAATTGCAAGGTGTCATATTTCCACTGTACACTGCATTGGTCAGGCCGCACCTGGAGTACTGTGTGCAGTTCTGGAGGCCTCACTTCAAAAAGGATGTGGACAGAATGGAGTGGGTGCAGAGGAGAACGATGAGAATGATCAGGGGCCTGGAGACCAAGCCCTATGAGGAAAGGCTGAGGGAGTTGGGAATATTTAGTCCGAAGAAGAGGAGGTTGAGGGGAGACATGATTGCTCCCTAAGTATTTAGAGGAGGGCAGGGAGCTGTTCCTGTTGGCAGCAGAGGATAGGACTCGCAATAATTGGTTTAAATTGCTGGCGGAAAGGTACCAGCTGGATATTAGGAAAAATGTTTACAGTAAGAGTTATTCAACAGTGGAATCGGCTACGTAGAGAGGTGGTGAGCTCGCCCTCACTGGCAGTCTTTAAGCAGAGGCTGGACAAATGCTTGTCAGGGATGCTCTACCAGCTTACAATCACCTTCCCTTCCCTTCCCCACAACAGACACCCTGTGAGGTGGGTGGGGCTGAGAGAGCCCTAAGAGAGCTGTGACTAGCCCAAGGTCACCCAGCTGGCCTCATGCGTCGGAGTGGGGAAACCAACCCGGTTCTCCAGATTAGAGTCCACCATTCCAAACCACCGCTCTTAACCATTACACCACGCTGGCTCTGGATGCGCAATGACCCCTTCCAACTCTATGATTCTAACATGAAAAAGTACCATTTTTAGTCAACTTCATCATGAGGTTAAAGTCTGGGTGGGTTTGTTACAGAACAAAAAGGCAACATTGTGGGTTCCTGTAAATGCTTCAGCTCTCCTGTGCATTGAAATTAAATCCCAAGCATGATAAGAAGTTCGCATTAGTATATCATAGTAACAAATTTGGCTGCCTTTTGGTATATTAGCATTGAGCATTCTGTTGGACAAATCTCGCCATCCCATTTCTGTTTTTCTTTAAATGTGGAAGGTGCTTTCTAAATAAAAGATGCAGTTACTTGTCCATGGCATGACTAGTACTAAAGTACCTGTAGCAAACCTAAGGTCAGTGTCCAAATGTCACACACTTTGTGATGTAGAGGTGTATCTTTTGTTTTACCTAGAAAAATCTCTTAATGCTATTGACTCCCATGGCAGGAGTTCATAAAAATGAGTCTAAAATATATAATAAACCAAAAGATGCTGTTTGTGCTTGCTAGTTCCTCTCCCCACCCCCTCAACACTGTGCTGGTATATTAATGTACCTGTTGGTTTTTGAAAATTATAGAATGCCTTTCCAGTCATCCATATATATATATATATGGATGACTGGAATATATATTGCCGTCAAGTCACATATGACTTAGGGTGACCCCTGGTAGGGTTTTTGAGGCAAGAGAAGTTCAAAGGTGGTTTCCCATTGCCTGCCTCCATATCACGACCCTGGTGTTCCTTGGTGGTCTCTCCATCCAAATACTTGCCAGGGTTGGCCCTGCTTGGCTTCTAAGATCTGATGAGATCAGGCTAGCCTGGGCTATCCAGGTCAGGTCCCAGTCATTCATGGTGGTTAATAAAATGGACATTATATTGTACTGCAGTTGCAAAGCAAAACACGGCTCATGCTGGCCAGAAGACCTCAGACTTAGGGCAAAAACACATGGTCACTTTATCCTCCTTTAATCCCTGTTTCAGCCAGGATTCAGCCAGGATCGAACACATGCGTTTCGCCTAATGTGCGTTCGATCCTGGCTAAAACAGGGATTAAAGGAGGATAAAGCGACCATGCGTTTTCGCCCTTATATTCAACCTGTGCAGAACTGCAAGTACAAACTGCCTTTTCAGGCCGCAGTCACAGCAGGCCCTCTCCACTGACTCCTTCTGCCTGTCGTTGGAAGCTCCAGCATTGAGCACTGAAAGGTTACCCCAATAATTCCCAGAAACGGTAACTCTGTATACTCCCCTATTTTGTCCAAGTGGAGGTGCCCTTCCACCACCATTATAGTCAGCTATAGCACAAATGGAGTTTTGGGTCAGTTTGAAGAGACCATCATGAGAACATAAGAAAAGCCATGCTGGATCATAAGAAAAGCCATGCTGGATCCCACAAACAAGACCACTGCAGCAGCATTGTCCTGCCTGTGTTCCACAGCACCCATGCTCCTCTGATACTGGAGATAATAGGTATGCATCATGACTAGTATTCATTTTGACTAGTAGCCATGAATAGCCCTATCCTCCATGAATATGTCCACTCCCCTCTTAAAGCCTTCCAAGTTGGCAGCCATCACTTCAATCTGGGGCAGGGAGTTCCACAATTTAACACCAATCACCTGTGAACACACAACTTGCCTTGTAAAGCATCCATTTGAAAGGGATGGGCACTTGATACCTGCCTCTTACAAATAGCACTGGGACAGCTGATGTAGCATTAGCTTCTGTGCTTCTTAGCTATACTTACTTTATCCACTTAACCAAATAGTGGGTGGGGTCCTGGACATATGTGGGAGATTTCTATTTATTATTTATTAAAACATATCCTGCCTTTCCTGATAGTTCAAGGCAGATTTCTCGGGAGGGTTAAGATCTTAAAATGGGTAAATCTCCCTCCTCCACATTCCAAGTTCTGACTAATGATGTTCTCATTTTTACAAATGACACGTTCGAAACACCCCTGACTGACAATACCTGTTTTCCCCACATGTTCACATCGATGGTCTGCCCACAATTTAAAATGAGGACTATCTACATAGTCAGCTAGTTGACAGCCGGTGTTCAGAAATGCTCGGAACTGGCTGGATTGCTCAGTTGATCGGACTGTCGTTTGCTTCCAAGAAACGACCATTCCCTTCAACCCCAGAAGAAAGTTATGCTGAGGAAGGTGGGGAGGAGCTGATTAAAGAAAAGATACGGCAATCCTCACAGGCTGTGTGGCCATGACTGTGCCTGTATGGCCCCATCGGCCCAGTGTGATTTGGGAAGAAGGCACCTCAGGAACAGCTGCTGCTGCTGTGTGTTTATGTTTCCCTTTGGCCCTATTCAGATTACCATTCTAAACCGGACATCATCCGTTGTTCTCCCGTTTTGGAATAAAGCAATACAAAGATGGGCATTCATACAGCTCTTTTTAATCTGTCCTCGAGCCATCTCTAAAGCACTCTAGCTAGTTCAAACAGCCCTGCGATGGTTTTACCGCCTTTTTGCTATAGCGCTATAACGCAAATCTCAGAACATTTTAAAAAAAAAAGCCGGAAAAGAATGCACTGGCGAAAAAGGCGGGGAAACAGTTGTGGTCTTTCCCAAAGTGCTCCAGGCAGTTCAAACAGCACACTAGAGTGATTCAGAGGTGCAAGGAAGAACTGCAAATGGTTGAAAACGGTTTTCATAAAAACCGGCTCAGTCTTGCTTTGCGAATGGGACTCAGGCAGCTTTGTCTGGACAGGTTAAAAAAAAAATCCATTAGCAGCCAGGACCCAAACCGCTTGTGTCTGAACTGACACAAAAAAACCCATTAGCAACCTGCTGCTCAAACGGATTATAAAGGCAGTTTGAATAGGCCCTTTGTGTGGCTTGAGAAGGAGATCAGAAATAGCCTCCTCCAGTGACAGCCAGAGCAGTGTAGTGGATGGAGTATTAGAGCTGGATCTGGAAGATCCAGGTTCAAATCCCCATTCTAACAAGGAGGACCACATTCTAACAAGGCGGTACAATCCTATGCAGTGACTATACCGAACCTCTTGAATTCGGAATTTTTTCTTATTTACGCTTAAACCTTTTTCCAAAGCCGCCCTGAGCAGAGAGGAACTGCTGCTTGTACAGTGACACTGGGAGAAAAAAACAATGCAGGTTACAATGTAATTGATTGTGTGTTTTGGTCTCCCAGGTAACCCAAAGGCATTGCAATTACCTGGAGTCTTACGACACCAAGGAGTGGCATCTTCGTTTTCCCTTGTTGTTGTAGTTTTTGCCAACAACCAGGAGGTGGCGCACACGTTCAGCTGCCAATTGGACTGGAAGGCTGGGTACAGGTGTCACATTTGAACAGGTCCCAGTGGATTTTTCTCCCATGGAGCGATCCAATTTCCTCTCATCTTTACAGTGTAAATGACAGCTTGGGTACTGATTCTGTCCTCATTCTGGCCCTGGCCCTGTGCATGGGGTGGGGTGGGGTGAGGTGGAACTGTCCCTTATTTTTAAAATGCTGTGTGTACCTTTATCCAAGGCGGGTTTGTGATGGTACAGATAGCAGCCAGCCAATGCTGTACACATGCTGTTTGTATTGCATTTTTGCAGAATTCAGCTCTGCAACGAAAACTGTTTTTCTCTGTAGGACATAGTTAATGCATTTTCAGAGTGACCTTACAACTTAAATAATGTCACACATGTATGTGCCTCAGTGATCCCCGACATGATATCTGTGTGCCCCCTAGTGCCCCCTGATACAATTCCTGGTGCCCATTTGCTTCTTCCCCAAAACACCTCTTCCCAAAGTTAGCAAAGAGCTAACTTTGGCCTTCCCCAGCCTTGTTCAGAAGGTGGTTCAAAGACACACACACCCCCAGTTTCCAGATGATGGCAGGAGATCTCCCACTATTACAACTGATCTCCAGGCAACAGAGATCAGTTCATCTGGAGAAAATGGCCATTTTGGAAGGTGAACTCTATGGCATTATATCCCATTGAAGTCCCTCTCCTCCTCAAACCCTGCCTTTCTCAGGCTCCACCCCCAAAATCTCTAGGTATTTCCCAACCCAGAGCTGGCAACCCTACCCAGGAGGCATCACTTTTAAGCCTGCAAGTAGGGTTGCCAGGGCCCTCTTCACCACCGGCGGGAGGTTTTTAGGGTGGAGCCTGAGGACGGCGGGGTTTGGGGAGGGGGGGACTCCAATGCCATAAAGCCCAATTGCCAAAGGGGCCATTTTCTCCAGGTGAACTGATCTCTATCAGCTGGAGATTAGTTGTAATAGCAGGCAATCTCCAGCTAGTACCTGGAGGTTGGCAACCCTACATATCAGCCATTTTGTCGTGGTACCCACTAGCCTTTTACAGAATTCAAGAAGCATCTACAAGCATTTTGGGGAGGGAGCCTGTTTGTCACTTTGAAGAAGGAATCGACAAGACCCAGGCTGGCCTTGATTACCACATGTGCTTTAACATGGTCCCTTTCACCAGTCATATGTTTCTTAACCACTTCAAAATCCATTCACACAGAGCGGGTGTGAGATGCTCTTAACTAGCAACAGCAAAGTAGACTGCACAACAAGTCTAATGCAGAATGAAATGAAATCCTGGATAAAATTAGCATTTGTAAGGATGGGATATACAACTTCGGAGGCAATTGTATCTTGCCTTCTCCTTAGTCGAAGCTGAAGTGATTTGGGCTACAGCTATGACTTGGCCTCAGTACTGATCTACCCCACACAGGAAACTGTGATGTGCCAACAGCAGAGAGACAGGCAGAGAATTTCTGTGCCTTTTCTGCTGAGAAAATGGCTTAACTGGTGTTAGGGAGGGACATGAACCCCTCCCAGTACAGATACAACATAACTTAGTCATGAGCTGATCTGACTTTGTGTCACAATTTGGCTTTTTCCCTGAGAAAAAGTACACAGGTTTGCAAACTAGGGGATCCCTTATATCAGGGGTGTCTAACTCATTTGTTACGAGGGTCGGATATTGCATAAATGTCACTTGTACCATAAAATTTAATGCAAGTACTGGAGATACAAACGTTATAGAAGACACAGGCAAAGCCAATTAATGATATTAATTTTTATTTTATTTTTTTACTTAAAATACAAACATGCTTAACACATCAAGACTTTTAACACCCTCAGCCAGCTTGCCAGCCCAGATCGGGAGCGGGGAGGGGTGGCAGCTGGCTAGCGAGCCAGGTAAGAGCTCTCAAGGGGGACAAATCCGACCCCCAGGCCTTATGTATGACACCCCTGCCTTATGTGGATCCATCTTGCCCTATACCAGGGGTCCCCATCCTTTGGAATTCTGACACAAGGTGGTGGGCAAAGCCATAAAATGCCTGCACACCTGACCTTCCATCACACAATGAAGATCCTTCTGCTGTGGTGGCCGCTGCTGCCAAACAAATATTTTTACAAATCTGCACAGCCTTTCAAATCTCCAGTGGCCCACCTGAAATCTTGTGAGGAAAAAGCCCCACCTGGCTCCTCCCACTTTCTATAGGCTCAGGCGTCTATCCCTAGCATCTATCCCTAGTGTACTCTACAGGCACTTGGGGGGGGGTACAGGGTCCCGATTCTTTGCAGCCTAGGCGGCACATCCCCACATGGCTACCTCCCTCCGGTGCTGGGCGCATTGCGGTTGGGCGAATGCAACGGTCCCAGCCACCCAGTCTATTGTGGGACTGTGCCCTTGTAGCCAATTTGCTCCAAGCACCACCGGGTACTGGATGTTTGGGACTATTGTAAAATGGATCTGTTCCCAATGAGTCCCGACTCCCAAAGCTACTTGGCCTGTGCGCCGGTGGACAGGGCCTCCCTTAAAGTCACTCAAAGTCACTCCCTTAAAGTCACTGCCAGCCATTCGGGCGAAGTGGATGGGTTGGGGCAGGCCCACCACTTTTAAAGCTTCAAAAGTCTCCTCACTGATCAAAGTCCGTGCGCACCCCGAGGCAACTAATGCCTCTGCTGAAATCTGTGGGCCCCCCTTGCAATTTTGCAGGACAACGTCTAAAACCAAAGTCTCTTCCATATCTCTCACCATCACTGGAGCTCCCTGCAGCAGACCTGGGTCATTTTTGGACGGGTGACGCCACGCCCCGTCCTCCTCCGAGGTGGTCGAGCTGTCTGGGCTCGGTACTGGTACATTTGTAATCCATGACCCCGTTGGGTTGAGTTGTGAAGTACGCAGAGCCTCTCGGCTAGTCGGCACGTGGTTGAGAGCGCTGGGTCCTCGTCTCCCGGGAGCGGTACTCTTCCAGACGTTCCTTGCCTCCAGGTCGTGCCGTCCCCTCCTTGGTAGAGTGCGGAGCGGGCCGAGGCCCCTCGGGGCGGGAAGGGCAAGCGGCAGCAAAATGTCCCATTCCGCCACACACCAGGCATGCCCCGCTCTGGAAACGCCTTGCTCTCTCTCCTGTCGGGGCGCCCGCCTTCCCTGGTGGTCTTGCAGCCCCTCTCAGGCTGGCTCGCTCCCGCGCTTTGCGTTGTCTTGACAGGTTCAATAGTTGTTGGCGGTTTTCTACTTCTACTGCCAGCAAAATCCACCCCTCCAGGTCAGGAGGGTCTCCTTGCATGAAAGCCCAGTGCAGCACCTCAGCGTTCAGTCCTTCTCGGAAGTACTGCACACGCGTCGCTTCACTCCAGTCCACGACTTTGCTTGCCAGCCACTGGAACTCACTCGCGTACTGCATCACCGACCTGGATCCCTGGCGAAGTTGCAAGAGAGCCGCCTTGGCCCGCTCGCTCTGGGAGGGATCTGCAAAGCGCCCTCTGAGCGCCACCATAAAGTCATCCAGGGTCCGCAGCGCCCGGGAACGAAGGTCGAACTGTTGAACCATCCAGCTTGCTGCTTCCCCTTCCAGCAGCGAAGCCACGTACCGGACACGACTCTCCTCCGAGGTAAACGTGGCCCCCTGTTCTCTCATGAAACGGTCCACTTGCAACAGAAAGTAAGGGAGCTTATCCCCGGAGCCGTCAAATGAAGCTCGCAGCTCCCTCTGTGGAGCTGGCGGTTGAGGCTGAGGAGCGGGCGCTGGCAGATGAGCGGGCGCTTGTGGGTGAGCGGGTGCTTGCGGAGCCGCCAAGGGCGCCGGGTGCTGGGGCAACTGCGGCGCCGCTTGCGGCTGTGCCTGCTGCACCTGCCGAAGATCGGCCACCTCTTGCCAAAGTCCCTCCATCAAACCCCGCATAGTAGCAACCTGTTCCACAAGCTCCTGATTCTGGTGGTAGAGACGCTGGTAATCCTCATCCCTCTCCCGCCCTCGCTGCATCTGGCGTTGGAAGCCCACTTCCCTATCCCGCCAGTCCTGTGTATCCCGCCAGATAAAAGAAACTGACTGTCTACAAACAGGTAAGGCTTGTAATGAGGAAATGTTGGCAATTACTTGGTTTAAAAGCAATGCAGGCTTTGGAAGTAAACATGAGCAAGCAATCCTGAGATAAGCAGTTCCCAGGAAGAAAGACTAAACAGCGGCCTAACATCTGCGGAGCTGAGCAAAACAGGACGGGGGATACTATACACAGAGTTTCCAGGCATGAGAACTGAAGACTTGACACGTAGCCAAGCCCTGGCCTAACTCAGGCCAACAGCCTGTACTCCTGCTGGAGAGCAAGGCCTGACAGTTGCCAACCTCCAGGTACTGGGGAGAAAAACGGCACCTCTGTACTCGTACCAAAAGGTTTAGAAAAACAGTACAGGAAACTGTATATACACAAAGTGCAAATATTTATAAGCTACTGAGGTGAAACATAGACCATATACGTGACATATATACAACACAATTATATACAATATGTACAGTTCACACAAAAAATGTAGAGAAATTTTCAAAGCTGCACTATGTGATGTACTTTACTGACGTCTGATTGCTCATACTTACCCTGTGTGGGAAGGAATGATGAATATGTAACAGCACTTTTGTATTAAGGACTGAAGAAAGATTTCCACTGCTGTGGATCTGAAACGGCCGTATCCATCGATGATTGTGGCTCTATATGAACTTTACACAAGGATTACAATATTAGCATTCATTTGGTACTCAGTTGAGACCTTTGGAACTTCCTCTATATATTTGTGGTACTCAGTTGAGACCTTTGGAAATTTCTCTACATTTTTTGTGTGAACTGTACATATTGTATATAATTGTGTTGTATATATGTCATGTATATGGTCTATGTTTCACCTCAGTAGCTTATAAACCTCCAGGTACTAGCAGGAGATCTCTCGCTATTACAACTGATCTCCAGCTGACAGAGATCAGTTCCTCTGGAGAAAATGTCTGCTTTGGCAATTGGACTCTATGGCATTGAAGTCCCTCCCCTCCCCAAACCTCACTCCATCCCAAAAATCTCCTGCGGGTGGCGAAGAGGGACCTGACAACCCTAACTTTCTAAAAATACTTGACAGGCACCAGGAAATGTGTCACAGGCACCATATTGGAGACCCCTGCCCTATACCCGCTCCCTGGCATCAGCCCTCCAGGTCAGAATCCTTTTCAGACAAGTTGAAAGAGGCAGCTGCTAAATCTCCCGGGGCCTGACATAGCAAAGCCCATAATAAGATACTGAACTGTGATGTAACAAGTGGCTCCTTAATCCTTGGGTCTCTGAACCATGACAGAGCTCTCCGAAATTGTCCCCCATTGATGGGAATTTTACCCTTAATAGAGGAAATGGATCGTTGAATATTAATGGAATCACCGGCAGAAGCTAATTAAGGTTGCACGCACACAAAGAAAGACACGCAGTCATTTCTCTTAGTAAAAATCACCTTTACTTACTAACTTCAGGAAAGGGTAACTTGGATGTAAAATAATAAATCTCTTTCTACATTCTAAGTTTCCTATCACATCCCAAAGTGGGAGTTCTATAGTTTACATCTTCACATGGTCAGATCTAAAGTCTAATTCTAATGGCGGAGGCTTCTTCTAGGTAAGACAAAGAAGAAGCTCCTGGTATGCAAATACCTTTACAACTGTCCTGTTTAGCCAATGGCTATTTGACACATACTGTAGGTCACATCACCTTTGATCTGGTCAGCTTGGTTACAAACAGTTTAACCCTTGAGTGACTGAAATACAATGAAACTCGCTATTCAAAACCCAACAAACCCCTTTTCGAGTTTACATAGTATTCAGGCATACAAACATAAAGCATCACGCAAATATTCAAATTGTTGCTTGTGTAGTGGCTTTGTCAAAATGTCCGCCACCATCTCTTTGCTCTCACAGTACTTCACTTTCAAAAGTCCTCTTTGTTGCTTGTCTCTCACGGAGGCAGTCTTGTATTGAAGAAATCTTCTTCCTTTCCTGGCGCTTTCGCTGCTCAGTATTGCTATGCAAGCTTGATTGTCCTCAATGGTTCACTTTCTTCCAGACTCATATATGATGGGTCAAGTGGAATATTTTTGGTTTTGCACTCCATCATATCCATAAATTGTAGGAATTTCAGTATTTTGCTCCTTTGGCTGATTGAGAATCCATTATCTTGATCTCTTTCAATTTCCATTCCAACATAATTTTTCACTTCTCCAAGTAGTTTGACTTCTACTGATTGGTTCAGTTTGTCTGCTATTTGCTTAGCAGCTGTTTCTGTATCACAACAGATTAGAATGTCGTCTACAAAAATTAAAATATATTGCCATCGATCATCTACTTTCCTGCTGAATAAACATTTCTCTATGTTTCCTTGTTTGAAGCCTTGAGCTTCCAGTAAGGTTGTAAGTTTGTGGTTCCATGTTCTTGCAGATTGTTTAAGTCCATAAATTCTTTTCAAGTTTACGAACTTTATTCTCCGTATTACTGTCCATTAGTCCAGGAGGTATTTCCATGTATATCTCCTCTGTTAATTCTCCATTTAGAAATGCTGTCTTGACATCCAGTTGTAAGACAATTTTGTTCTTAGATGCAGCTATACTCAGCAAAGTCTTTATAGCTGTTTGTCCACTAACAGGTGCATACGTTTCTGTGTAGTCAGTCCCATATTTCTGGGTAAATCCTTTTGCGACTAATCTTGCTTTGTACTTGTTGATCTTTCCATCAGCATTTTCCTTCAGTTTGAAAACCCATTTACATCCCACTGCCTTCTTTCCAGGTGGGAGTGTGGTTAATTTCCAAGTTTTATTTTTCTTCAGCGATTCTAGTTCATCTTGAATTGCGTCAAGCCATTTGGTCCGCTCACCATCGGGAAGCTTTTCCAGCTCTTCCCAACTTGAGGGCTCCATCTGACCTTTCACTTCCGCATAGAGATTCAGTTTAGGCGCTGGTATTCCTTCTGTAGTCCTTGTGGATCTTCTTAGGATTGGAGAGGGTGAGGTGGTTCCATCAGCACCGGGGTCATCCCCTTTTGTTCCTGCAGTCTCTGGGTTGTCTGCAGAATCAGGTGGTATGATTTCCCATGCTGTAAACGGAATCCCCTTTTCTTCCTCTTCACTGTCCTCTGGATTAGATGAGTAGCTGGTTTGCTTTCCATTCATGACATCTCTCTCATCTATGTACACTGCATTCAATGCTTGAACTTTGAATGTCTTTGGATTCATTACACGGTATCCTTTTGGGAGATATCCTACTAAGATTCCAAGTTCTGTTGTAGGACTTAGCTTTCCCCTTTTCTCTTTCGGGATGTAAGTATATACATGACTTCCAAAAGCTTTCAAATGTCTTAGACTAGGCTTTCTGCCATTCCATCTTTCATATGGAGTCATGTTAATGGTACTAGAAATTGACCTATTGTAGAGATAGGCTGCTGTACTAACACATTCTCCCCAGCAGGGGTCAGGCAATCCTGCCTGCAACAACATACATCTCGCACTTTGCATCAGAGTTCTATTAAATCTCTCTGAGAGTCCATTGTGCCGTGGGCTATATGCAACACTGGTCACATGTTCAATCCCTTCAGATTCAACAAATTCCTTCATTTGACTATTAACGTACTCAGTTCCTAGATCTGTGAATAACACTTGAATTCCTTTATTAAATTTGTTCTTCACCATGGCAGCATACATCTTAAACTTATCAACTACTTCAGTCTTTGATTTCAATAAGTAGACATATGCATATCTTGAATAACTGTCTATAAAATGCAGAACATATTTAGATCCTCCAGCAGAATCTTTGATTGGCCCAATAAGATCAGAGTGAACTTCATCAAGAATTTCTGCCTTAACATCTGTGCCTCTCTGCACGTGCTTTGGGGCAGTTCCTTTCCCTCTAATGCAAACGCTGCATCGCTCCTGGCTGGCAAAGCATTCTTTTACTGCTATATCACAGTCATTCAGCAGTTGCTTCACAGATTTGAAATTTCTATGCCCTAATTTCACATGATATCCATAAACACAGTCCTTATGATCACATTCCTTAGTTTTCATCTCATTTGATTTTCCATTATATGCAGCTAAATGCTCCGTTTCTGAATCGCAGGCCTCATCCTGCGCTTCCTGCAATGCCTCATCATTGCAATCTGAATCAGAAGTGTCTATTTCATCTGCTATGTTAACCAAACAGTAATGAGATCCTTCTGCTTTAGTTGGATAAATCCGTCCTTTAGGGTCAATTAACCAACATCCATCTTTCTCCATAGTCACTTTAAAATCTGCATTATTCAGTTTCCTTACAGACATCAAACATTCTTTGGCATTAGGCACATGATAAACATCAGTCAAATTCAGTTGCATTACATTTCCACATAGGCTCTCTATATACACAGTCACAGATCCCTTTTCCTTGCAAGTGATTGACTCTCCATTGGCAACTGTAAGTTTCTCATTGCATGCTTCCATATGGTTAAAACATTCCCTGTTAGACCATAAGTGGCAATCCGCTCCTGAATCAAGAATAATGTCTCTAACATGCTTGGATTCAGTTTTAGACTTTAAATCAATACAAGAAGTCTTCTTAACCATAAGCGTGGTCATCTCATTTGGCCTTTTACTTGTACTCTGGTTCCCTCTTGTGGCTGGTTGGCGCGATTGCTGCCTTTCCGGCCTTTGTTTGAATTTCGCGGGCTTTTGGTGAGAAGAAGAAGAGGGGGAGGGGGATGAGGGGCCCCCCTTCGCCATGTTTTCTCGGCATTGAAAACTTCTGTGACCAATTTTCCCACACGTAAAGCATTTAAAAATCTTTCTTTCATGCACATTCATCACTGAGATCCCACTTGATACTTCATTTAAACGTTTCTGATCATTTTCAAACTCTTTCAGTGCACACACAAGATCATTAAGGTTCAGGTCCTTTCTCCCTAGCAGGTTTCTCCTTTCAGACTGAAATCTGGGATGAAGACTGGCTAGGAAAATTGTTATAAAGTCTCTTTCTGACACTGTTTCGCCTGCAATACGAATTTCAGCGGCCAGGGTCTGTAATTGTCTTAGATGCTCAGTCAGAGAAATATTTTCTGGCATCCTGCTTGAGAATAAGTTTCCTTTCATTGCCATGAGCTGATTTGAGGAAGTTACAGAATACTTTGCAGATAGCTCTTTCATTATATCTTTGGCCGTTTCATTATTTAACAGAATATCAGATTCACTTTGGCTTAATGCTCCCATTAAGAGGCAGACTGCTTGTGCATTTGCCCTCTTAAAATCAGGGTACTCTGGGTCATCTCTTCCTGGCTTTTCTTTATCTAAGACCCATTCAATATCCATAGCTTCAAAGGCAAACATTACATTTCTCTTCCATAAAGCAAATGGTGTTTTTGCTATGGGAGGTATAGTCACAGTTTGGGGGCCTTTTGCACTCACGACTCGTGGAGTTGCTTTGGGAGCGGCTGGAGTTCCCGTGCTCGTTGTAGCTCTGTCGTCTGGGTTCGACATCCTCGCAGCTTTCCTCCTCTCAGATTACAGCACGCTGGGTCTGAGTTCCTCAGGTCTCACACGAATAAACCGCTGAGCTTTTGCAGAGAAAAGATCCCTTCTGGCGTTTTGTAATCCGTTTGGCTTCCCTGGAAAAATCCTAACTTAAGCTGTGCGTGTTTTGGCTTCTCCAAAATCCATTAATAATTCATATTAATATTCCAAACCGTCTGATGCTACCAATTTGATGGGAATTTTACCCTTAATAGAGGAAATGGATCGTTGAATATTAATGGAATCACCGGCAGAAGCTAATTAAGGTTGCACGCACACAAAGAAAGACACGCAGTCATTTCTCTTAGTAAAAATCACCTTTACTTACTAACTTCAGGAAAGGGTAACTTGGATGTAAAATAATAAATCTCTTTCTACATTCTAAGTTTCCTATCAAATCCCAAAGTGGGAGTTCTATAGTTTACATCTTCACATGGTCAGATCTAAAGTCTAATTCTAATGGCGGAGGCTTCTTCTAGGTAAGACAAAGAAGAAGCTCCTGGTATGCAAATACCTTTACAACTGTCCTGTTTAGCCAATGGCTATTTGACACATACTGTAGGTCACATCACCTTTGATCTGGTCAGCTTGGTTACAAACAGTTTAACCCTTGAGTGACTGAAATACAATGAAACTCGCTATTCAAAACCCAACACCCATCAATTCCATCTTCAGCGTAAAAACTGAGCCGGACTCAGCCCGTTTGTGGAGATGACCTTCCCGGTGGTAGAGCGGAGAGGGTGCTTTTCCTCCTTGGATTGAAGGGCCATCCCATCTTCAAGCAGCACTCCTGCTTTCTGCCCGATGTGCCCTGACTAGAGAACCAGAGTAGCAAATCTCCCCACGCAACCATGAATCGGTGGGGGTGACCTCGGGCCGGATCCTCTCTGGAGCCCCCCTGTCTCTCGGGGCTGATGCCAGGAGAAAATGGGGGAGGAAAGCCCCAGCACTGGATAGAAATAGGACGGAGCTATTCTCAGAGATGCTCCGGTGTTAAAAGAAAATAAATGAGTGTTTTGCTGTTTGAAGGAAGACAAGGGCCGTTTATGCAAGGGAGGTTTTGCCTTGGATTTGCCACTTTCTCGGTACGTGTTTTTCCCATCCAAATTCTCAAAACTCAGAAATAAGCTCCCATGCAGAGTTTTGAGAATTAGGATGGGAAAAATGAGTGGCAAATCCAAGGCAAAACCTCCCATGCATAAATAGCCACGCTCCAAAGGGCAGGACGCCCTACCATTGTAACCCACTTTCAGTATTACAGTATATCATGCCCAGACCGGAGTTCCCCCTCTCCATTGCTGTGGCTGTTTGCACTGTTTTCCAGTTCCATAATCCCAGGCCGTCTGTACTGTTTGTTGGAGCTCCTTGCTGTCTGATTTAACTGTGTGGTTTTTTAATTAAAAAAAAAAAATTTGGAGCCCTCCTTGAGGCTCAGTGAAAAGGGCCAACTATAACTGAAGAAAATGTTCTTGAGGACTAAGTCCTCTGACTTTAAATTAAGAAGTTCTGGGACAGCTTTGAGGTGAGGGAGGCCTTTAGTCCTTTCTGCAAGGCCTTTATTTTGGTTTATGTATTTAATTAATTCATTTATACCCCACCTTTCTCCCCAATGGGAACCCAAAGTGGCTGAGATCACTCTCCTCTCCTCCATTGTCTCCTCACAACAACCCTGGGAGGTAGTTTAGGATGAGGGGGTGTGACTGGCCTAAGGTCACACAGCAAGCTTCCATGAGAGAGCGGGGATTCGAACCCAGATCCTACTGTAACACTTTTAACTACTACACCACACTGGCTCTTTATTTTGTGGAAATTCTATGATGACTTTTCTTTAGCCTAGCGTTGTTGTATGGGCAGAGACACTGCCTTTAAGAGCTGCATGCTAAAAAGAAACCAACAGGTGAAACTCTTCCTAGCATGGAGATACGGTGACAGGAGAGAAGCAGCATTTTGCATTTTCACACGCTTATTATTTATTTACTTATTTATTTACATCATTTATACCCCACATTTCTCCCCAAGGACAGGGACCCAAAGCAGCTTACAATCATTCTCCTCACCTCCCTTTTATCCTCACAGCAACCCTGTGAGGTAGGTTAGGGTGAGAGTGTGTGACTGGCCCAAGGTCACCCAGCAAGCTTCCATGGCAAAGTGGGGGTTTGAACCTGGAGCCTCCCAAATCCTAGTATGGCACCCTATACCACACTGGCTCTCAGTAGTTTGTGCTATTGTTAACACGGTCCATCAAAGTGCTTTCTTGTGGCTTCTTCCCTTGCCCCCTCAGGATGGGTACAGGTCAACTGGCAAAAATGGATTTTACTATTTTAATTAGTGAGTTATAGAAACTAGTTTTAATACTTTTATATTTTACTGTTAATAGATATTTTTAAAACTGTTTAGACACTTCTTCGGAAGTCGGGTGATGGGTCACTTTTTAAGGTGGGTGGCGGGTCGAAGGGGTATCTTTTTGAACTTTATAATTTTGTAACCGTGAATGTATTAATAAGTATATAGAGATACTCTTTTGTATTTTCTTTTTTTAAATTTTTTTATTATTATTATTATTGTATTTGTTTGTTTTGTTTTATGTTATTAAAAATTATAAATAATAATAATAAAAAAGGATGGGTACAGGAACCCAAACGGGAGGCCAACTTCTTTCCCACCCACAGACTGCCTGCTGTGCTTGTGGCCCCCTGGAAGCAGCCAGCTGTTGGACTGAGGCTTGGTCTGTCCAGGACTATTAGCCATGACAGCTGCATGGAACCTCTACGTTCAGAGGCAGTATACCGGCGAATACCAGATGCCGAGGCTGCTCGGAGTGGGAAATGTTGGCTGTAACGCAGGGCCTAGTTTGATTGACTCTATGCGCTCCTGTGGAGTCGGCCCCTCCCTTCAGGTGGCAGTTGGCTCAATCTAACGGACACTTCCAACTGTCAGACTCACTCTGTACGGACTCAGACTCAGACCCTGTCAGAAGTCTCTCTGTACTTTCTAAAACTAAATCAATTTTACAGAAACTTTTGCTGGGTACAAATGATCATCTTATTTCCAAGATGTATTGTTAGAATTTTATTGTGAACAAGAACGAATAAAACCTACCATGATTAGTTGGGTCATGTTGGGTCATGATACAATGTTGGGTCATGAGACAAAGTTACAAAAATGGGAAAGGCTTTGGATGAGAGACCTGAAACTTATATCTTCGCAACTATTAAGAGGAAATGTATACAACATGATGTATAAATGGTATTTAACACCGAAGAAATGAGCAAAATCGAATGCTTCAATGTCACCAAACTGCTGGAAATGCAACAAAGAAATAGGATCTTTTCATCATATGTGGTGGACTTGTGAAAAAGCTAAAACAAAATTGGGAGATGATATATAATGAAATAAGGTTGATTCTACAACAAAATATTCCTAAAACACCTGAAATGATGCTATTAAGTATGATACCGGATACTATCTTCACTCATAGAACATTTTTGATTTATGCCACCACGGCTGCTCGATTGATATATGCAGCTAAATGGAAGACAGTTGAGATACCAGATAAAAAAGACTGGATAAAAAAGATGCTGGAATTGACCGAGATGGCGAAGCTTACAGCTTTGATAAATCAGAATGAAAATGAACAATTTTGGGGGGAATGGGAGGCTTGGAGAATGTACTGTGAAAATTATTTTTTATCGGGACCATTTAAAGGATACTCATTGATTTAATCCCTTATTCATACTTCGTATTAATTTTTATATTAGACATTGATTTCATAATGTTGGATATGACTAGAACAGATTAATTAAAATAATATTGGGATTAGTTCTGTTCACAAAAGATTTACAATTTAATTTTAGATGGAAGAGGGAGAGGGGGAAGTCAATTGATTGTTAAATTAGAAATTAGAAATACTATTTGTTTTTCTCTTTATTATTATTATTATATTGTTTTTATAGATATATTAAATGAAGAAAAAATAAAAAAATATTTTTTAAAAAAGAAGTCTGTCTGTACAACTGTGTTAGCTCTCTGCCTCACACAATGAAGTAGTAACAGTGTTTCAATTGAATATAAGAACAGTACAAGCCTCTTAAGGAGAGAATGTTGTTTGTTTACAGAACTTTATGATCTTTTATTAAATACAGTTATCTTTTATCTTACATGCATGAGCTGTTTATATTCCTCCACTTACCTTTTGGCTGTTTTTACTCTGCTGACTTACAAAGGGGGTCTATCCCACAACAAGCGAGTGCCGGGATATTGCCCCACATAAGGAACTGGACTAACCGCCATTTCCCCCCCTACAGAAAAAACCCCACCTGGGTTAGTGGATGTCCTGGAAGCATCTGACTAGGCTCCGTTGGGAACAGGAGGCTGACCTAGACGGGCCAGTCGGCTTGACCTGGTCAGGCGCTTGTGTTCTGACCGAGTGGCGAGAGACCGGCAGTGGGGTGGGGAAGAAGAGAAAAGGGTGGCCTAGCAGACAGATGGGGTGGGGCGCAGTGAGGGGAAACGGGAGCTCTGTTGTGGGGTAAAAAGGGAGGTGCAGGGATGGAAGAGGAGGGTTATGAAGCAGAAAACGGGTTAAGAGAAAATGGAGAGGGGCTGTGGCTCAGCGGTAGAGCATCTGCTTGGCATGCAGAAGATCCCAGGTTCGATCCCCGGCATCTCCAGTTAAAGGGGCTAGGCAAGTAGGTGATGTGAAAGACCTCTACCTGAGACCCTGGAGAGCCGCTGCCGGTCTGAGTAGACAATACCGACTTAGATGGACCAAGGGTCTGATTCAGTATAAGGCAGCTTCATGTGTTCAAGTGACTCCAATGAAAACTTTGGGTTTAAATGGTAACAAAATGGCATCTCCACAATGCAACTGTCCTGAGTTGGTCAAAATGTAGACTTTCTTTTTTTGCCATCAAGTCACAGCTGACTTATGGCAAACTCCATAGAGTTTTCAAGGCAAGAGGCATTCAGAGGTAGTTTGCCTGCCTCAGGGTCACGCCCCTGGTATTCCTTGGAGGTCTCCCATCCAAATACTAGCCAGGGTCAGGTCACCCAGCTAGTTTCCATGGCAGAGTGGGGATTTGAACCTGGATTTCCTAGATCCTAGTGTGACACCTTAACCACTAAACCACTCTGGCTCTCTGTAAAAGTCTCCCTCCCCCCAAACCCCCCAACATAATTGGAGTTGCACATTCCTTCCCTCTTCTGAATGTATCTTCCAATGAATGGCTTATGCCTGGCCTCCCCCTTTGATAGGGTTGAAAGCTCCAGGTTAGTAATTACCAGGAGACTTGAAAGGTAAATCCTGAGGAGGGCGGGATTTGGAGAGGGGAGGGACTTCAATGGTATATAATGCCATAGAGTCCACCTTCCAAAGCAGCCATTTTCTCCTGTTGAACTGATCTCTGTTACCTGGAGATTGGTTGTAAAGCGTAGGGTTGCCAGGGACGTACTAAAACTAGGAACAGCGCTTGCCCATAGAGGAAACATAACTGCCCATAGAGAATGCATGCTTACCCATTGGAAATAGTAGAGACCACGCTTGCCAATAGGAAACAATGACACCACGCTTGCCAATAGGGAACTATTAGACCACGCTTGCCAATAGGGAACTATTAGCCCACGCTTGCCAATAGGAATTAATGACACCATGCTTGCCAGTAGGGAACTATAAGACCACGCTTGCCAACAGGGAACTATTAGACCACACTCGCCAATAGGAATTAATGACACCACGCTTGCCAGTAGGGAACTGTTAGACCCTACTGGCAAGCCCCTGGGACTCGCAGAAGTGTTCTAGGGAGGGGATGACAGCCCCTGGGACCCCAAGAAGTGTTCTGAAGTGGGGATGACAGCCCCTGGGACCCCCAGAACTGTTCTAGGGTGGGGATGACAGCCCCTGGGATCCCCAGAAGTGTTCTGAAGGGGGGATGACAGCCCCTGGGACCCTAAGAAGTGTTCTGAAGGGGGGATGACAGCCCCCCGAGGGGATTGAAAGCTCCTGGGACTCACAGAAGTGTTCTAGGGAGGGGATGACAGCCCCTGGGACCCCCAGAAGTATTCTGAAGTGGGCATGTTAGCCCCTGGGACCTTAGCAATGGTGGCCAGCACTTAGTGGCTGGAGCCTTGGGAGGCTGAGGATCAGCAGCTGGCCAGCTCTCATTGGGTCTCCAGTGCGAGATGGGAGGTCAAATGGGAGTGCTTCGGCGTTGCAGCGTTGGCAGCTCTCAGCCAGAATCACGGACAACTGCATGCAGGTGGAGCTGTCCGTTTTTGGTCTCTTCCTGACAGCCTTCCCCTCCTGGGGCCACCCCGACTAATCAGAGGATACCAGGTTTGTCCCCCATGTGCAACTGACCCCCAACTCCCCCAGGACTCGGGCCGCCATGACATGTCAGTCTTCCGCAGCCGCACAGGTGCCACCACTGGCACTCATCCATTCCTCATGGGGTCTGGCTATCTTTTGAGCTTGGACATCCTATGCAAATGAAGCTGGGATCCCCGGGGCCTGAAGGGGTTGGGAACAGCCATCTGATCAGATGCGTCATACCCATGGCTTGCCCCGGTGGTGGGATGCTTTTAGCCAGACTCAAGTCGAAAAAAGGTCCAGCAGAGGTGCGTTCTTTCCTGTGTTGCACTTCCGAGCTCGGACACCGGCAGACCCTGCCCCCTCTTCAGGGGGTCCACCGAGGTGGGAAGAGATGTGGCCACAAGGAGGCAGCTTGTAATGGCTTTATTGGAGGGATGGACTCTGGTCCCTGGATGCCCCCTTCCACTCGGGTGCCATGGGGGCCTGGCTGGGGGGGGGCTGTCTGTCGGGTGAGGGTCCCTCCAGTCCTGGGGTGGGGTTGGGGGCCGTGCCTCCACTCAGGGTGACTGTCCATCGACAGCCATGGGGTCAAGGTCTGGGGTGGCCTCCCGCATCTCCTGCCACAAAGCTTTGGCAACCCTATAATAGCGGCAGATAGTGTTGCCAACCTCCAGGTATTAACTGGAGATCTCCTGTTGTTACAACTGATCTCCAGCTGATAGAAGTCAGTTCACCTGGAGAAAACGGCTGCTTTGGCAACTGGACTCTATGGCACTGAAGCCCCTCCCCTCCCCAAACCCCGCCCTCCTCAGGCTCCGCCCCAAAAACCTCCCGCCGGTGGCGAAGAGGGACCTGGCAACCCTAGTGGGAGATCTCCAGCCACCACCTGGAGGTTACAACCAAAGAAAAACTCAATTTCACTGTTAATTAATAATGGTAGGAACAAAACAGTGCAGGCAATAGTATCAAAAATAATAAGCGGAAACTTTTGAATTCAACCTGAAGACCCTCCCAGAACGAATGAATACATACTGGTGGGCTTAAACCTTTATAGCTGAGGCTGATGAAGCCAAATAATTGGTGAAAGCGCTCCAAAAGTCCGGGAGAGCGTTCCCTCTGTCACCTTTTTGGAGCAGCAAGAGGTGTTCCAGCAGACGTTGACTTTTACAATTACTAGCATTGGATTCTCGTAGGTGATCCGGGCTGTGCGACCGTGGCCTTGGTCTTTTCTTTCCTGACGTTTCGCCAGCAGCTGTGGCCGGCATCTTCCGAGGAGTCACACTGCAGGACAGTGTGAAGGACTAGCATTGGACTTTCCCATTTCGTCGGAGAGAGCCATTGTGCTTTATCGAACAGTGCTGTCACATCGTGAATAGCTTTGCGTATATTTTGCATTTCCTTGATAGTCGCTTTTGTAGTAGCCCTGGTCGTTTGTGTGTGTTTTGCACTGCTTCACGCACAGATGTGTTGGAGACTACCGCCCGCACTGTTTCGTTCCCACCACTACCACCTGGAGGTTGGCAACCTCCCCCCTTGAGCAGGACCGGCCCGGCTGCCAGAGCCCCCCCTGCCGGCCGGGAGAGCGGCGGGTCCCTTCGCCCCGTGTCATTTGTGGGGGGCGCTGCTTTTCGAAGCAGCGCGGTAGGCGGGAGCTGCGCCTGCACTGGGGGCATTACGGCCGCCGCCGAGGCCAATGATGAGTCAGGCTGTTTGGTGCTGATGCTGCTGCTGCTGCTGCTGCAGCCGCCGCGCGCCGCCCTCGCCCGCATCCCTCCGCCGCTCCATCGGGGCCCGAAGGCCTCGCCGCTCGGGGCGGCCGGACGACCCCCCACCCACCCAGCGGGCCGCCCGGCGACCCCGGCCCCCCGCCTCGGGCCTGCCTTCGGTCTCCCTCCTCCCGCTGCGCCTCCGCCCAGCATGCATCCCTCGGCGGCCTCCCAGCGGGCGCGCTCGCCCGGCGGCCTGGGGCCTTGAGCCCAGGGCCCGGGGGAGGGGGGCGGTGGAAGCGGGCCCCAGGGCGGCCGGCCCCCCGGCCCACCGCCCGGGGGGAAGGGGGCGGCCCTCCTGATTCGCACTCGGAGTCCTCCCCCCCCCCGTCCCGCCCGTGCCGTTGCAAAAGGCGCCATGGGGCCGCTCGACGGGCTAGTGGGGGCGGTTGCATTGGCGCATTGAGCGCGAGCGCGCCGATCCGGGCCTGGGAGGCCGGCTGCCCCCCCCCCCGCTCGATCCTTTGCGCTTTTTTATCGAGGAGGGGGCTTGCAAGGGACCGCCCCCCTCCGCGCCCGCTTCCCCCCGGGGCGGCCGGCCGGGCCCGGGCGGAGCGCGCCTCCGGGGCGCCGCCCAGTGGCCGGGGAGCGCGGCGCAGGCTCGGGGCGGGCGGGCTGGGTGCTTGAGCATGGAGGCCATCTGGCTGTACCAGTTCCGCCTGATCGTCATCGGGGACTCCACGGTGGGCAAGTCCTGCCTGATCCGCCGCTTCACCGAGGGGCGCTTCGCCCAAGTCTCCGACCCCACCGTGGGCGTGGATTTCTTCTCGCGGCTGGTGGAGATCGAGCCCGGCAAGCGGATCAAGCTGCAGATCTGGGACACCGCCGGACAGGAGCGCTTCAGGTGGGTGCGGGGGTGGGTGGGGGGGGGCTCCGTGCAGCGCGCACCCCGGGGTGGGGGGCTCCCTGCAGCCCGGCATGGCACCCTCCTAATGCGCAGAGGAGCTCTCGGTTCCATTGTGCCACGGGCGGGGGGGGGGGCGACTCTCGGATCTTGCTTTGTCATTCCTGATATCCGTGTGCCGGAGGGGGAAAGGCAAGAAACCCCCCCCCCCCGGTCAGGGGATGGAGGTAGCATCGCAGTGCTGGCCACCTCTCCCTCCCCCCATACAGCTCCCAGGGGTTTCCTCCTTCAAACAGCTGCACAGGGGGCAGAAGGCAAGCTGCTGAAAGTGGGGGGGGGGCACACTCCGGCCTGGGTTTCCTAGATTGCCCCCCTGGGGTTCTTCAGGCCAACTTTCAGAGAAGCCCACCGCAGGCAGAAAGCCCCCCCCCCGGTCCAGCACTGCAAGAAAGAGATGCTGAGCTGGCCCCCTTGGCTGAGCCAGGGCCCACCTCCCACCCACCTCTCCAAGCTTAGCTACAACCGAAGGAGGGCCTCCCGGCCTCTCATCTGCAGGCGCCCCACGTTTTCAAGAGGCTTCTTTGGCGCAGCCTTTTCTTCAGACAAACATGCGGATTCCAAGACAGTGCAGCTCTTTGAGAGGACTGTACCGCAGACTCCAGAGAACGTTCCTCTGCCCTCCTGCGGCTCAGAAGCCGTTCTTTCCCCCAGACGTGAATGACTTGAGCCAGACCTTGAAGAAATAAAGAGGCTTTCAGGCCTGTTTTTTGAACCCCTGAAATATTGAGCCAACACAGTTCCAAATTTTGTCCCTCACTGAGGACTGGAATCCCCCACACCCACCCACACATACGTATTATGAATTTCAGGACAATGGCAGCAGCAACCCAAAACTGCCATGGGTGCATATGACCTGCAGGTTGAATAGTGGCCAGTCAGCACATGTGAAGACCTCCCCTTTCCTGCTGTGAGGTTAACAAAATATGTTCCCTGCAGAGAGTTCGGCACTTATTTCTGACCCAGCACAAAGAAAAGGAGAGGGAGAAATGTGTGCACGCTTCACACACATTTGAAAGGCAGAGCAAAAGCATGTGTGTGTGTGTGGGGGGGGATCTTTACAGTGTGGGTGTAAAGGATGCAGCCCAAACTGTTTCTGTAATTTTTTCATTATTTTATACCAAAAATGCTATTCAAGCAGCTTTTCTGCGCAGTCCTAAGCAGAGTTACACCCATCTACGTCTGCGAAAGTCAAAGGGTGTGATTCTGCTTAGGACTGCACTGTAAAATAGAAAGATGTTGCCAAACTGAAAAATCAGTCTGTTTTTGAATCATGTTGCCTTGCACCAAGTTGGCCCAAAGGTCTCCTGGGTCTCAGGCATAAAGGGCCTTCCTCTACTTCTGTTACCCAAGTCAAGGTACCTTCATGAAAACTGCCAACTGGTGCGTGCAAAGCCGAGGCTCTGTCACTGAGTCATGGGCTCCAAGAAAAGTCTTTCTCTTCCAAGATACTGTAGCCACTCAGGCTAGGGGAGGTGATTGCTACCAACCTCCAGGTGGGCCTGGAGTGATCCCAGAATTACAACTGGTCTCCAGACTACAGAAATCACTTTCCTTGGAGGAAACGGAAGCTTCATAGGGTAGCATTATACCTTGCTGAGGCCCCACCTCTCCCCAAACCCTGTCCTCCCTAGGCACCACCCCCAGGAATTTCCCAAGCCAGCATTGGCAACACCAGGGTAAAAGAAGGAGAGTTGGTTTTTATACCCTGCTTTTCTTTACCTTTAAAGAGACTCAAACTGGCTTCCAATCTCCTTCCCTTCCTCTCCCCACAGCAAGACACCTTGTGAGGTAGGTGGGTCTGAAAGTTCAGAAAGATCTATGACTAGCCCAAGGTCACCCTTCATGTGTAGGAGTAGGGGAACAAACCTGGTCCAGCATCCACTGCTCATGTGGAGAAGTGGGGAATCAAACCCGGTTCTCCAGATTAGAGTCCGCCACTGTTAACCACTATACCATGCTGGCTCTCCAAGTCAGCCCCTCCCATTCCCACAGACCTCCTGCATGCGTGTTGAGTGCGTACTGATCCCCATCAAGCAGAGTGAAGTAGCTGCAGGGTCTTTAGTGGGCGGCAACAGCCCTGCAAGCGAAGAACGGCCTACACACCATGGGACAGTCTCTTTCTTCAGGAACTGCTTCCCACAAGGATGCCCACTACTGGCAGTAGGGTGGATCCTACTCCGATCCTACCACTCTACGGGGCATAGTGGATTAGTTTATTCATTCCTTTATTAAAATATAAATACCTCCACCTTTCATGTTGGCTCAAGTTTGAGATCTTCCTCCAGCCTAAGGGGTTTTCCTCCAACTTCCATTGGAGGAAGAACCACTTAAGTGGGAGGAAGGCTGCTTAGAGGATGGCTGGATCCACTCCAGGGGAGCCATTGTGGCTGGGATTCTGTGAAAAACACACCCAGCATGGTGTAATGGTTAAGAGTGGTGGACTCTTAATCTGGAGAAGCGGGTTTGATTCCCCACTCTTCCACGTGAGCGGCAGACTCTAATCTGATGAACTGGGTTGGTTTCCCCACTGCTCCACATGAAGCCTGCTGGGTGACCTTGGGCTGGTCACAGTTCTTGCTGAACTCTCTCAGCCCCACCTACCTCACAGGGTGCCTGTTGTGGGGAGAGGAAGGGAAGGAGATTGTAAGCCGGTCTGATTCCCCTTAAAAGGTAGAGAAAATCAGCATACAAAAACCTACTCCTACTCCTCTTCTTCTTCATCATCTGGCTGAGGATCTGGCCCATTACATTTAGGAAAGGCGTGACCAGGCATACTGACAAGAGTCTCTGCTTTCAACATTCAATGATAATTCGGGTTACAAATGAGAGCCCCACCACCATAGGTGGGTTGGGTACAAAGAGGCAGCTTCTGTCTTGCCCAGGGGTCCCCAACGTGGTACCTGGGGGAACCATGGCACCTGCCAAATATTTTTAGAAAGTGGGTGGGGCCAGGTGGGTTCCTACCCAGTAGAGCTTCTGATTGCCCATTGGAGATCCGATTGGCTGTGTAGACAGCTGCCTCAACAGTGTTGGTTGTATTCTTTCTCTGACTCTTCTTTCCCAGTGTTTTAAATATTTGTTCCTCTTGTTCCCCACACTTCGGCTTCCTCTGTATTCGTGGTTGGCTCTGCCTCCCACAGTGGCCATTTTAAGGTTGTGCCCACCACCCTGTGACAGAATTCCAAAGGTGCCCACAGGCTTGAAAAGGTGACCCCTGGTCTGGCCCATAACTACGTATCTCACCATGGAAATATCCAGTAGGACTTCCTGTACTCCCTAAAGCTCATAGTTCCTTTCCAGAGAAATGCATCCTGGGATATTGTCCTCAAGTTGTAAGGTTGGTGCTGTTTTTAACTAGATCTGCAGCCCTGAACACTGTTGTAGAAGAGGGTGTGTGTAAACAACTTGTTGATAAGCAGATGGTATTGTGCCGTGGAGCCCAACATGTAACTACTCATGTGCTAGGCCAGGTCGTCTCGGGTTACTGCCTGCTACTGGTCTTGACAGCAGGCTGTTAGTAGTTCAGGAATGCAGTAATTGAGGGGGGGTCCCACCAGGAGCTGAAAACCAAGATAAAGTCAGCATGCAGAGGCAAAGTCAAAAGTCCGGTCCACAGGGTCAGAAATCCGTTTATCAATGTCTAGTAGCGTCAACAACAAAAGTCAGAGATCCTTTTGCAACAATTGCTTTCGCAACGTCTGTCTGTTCCAAGCATGGTTTTAAGCTGTTTCTCTTTGCCTTAGTTCTCAGCCTCAGACAACTCACAGTCTTGGAGCCGTCTTCTTAGTGTCTGTAGGTGCGCACTTCTCCTTTTACTTTGTAACTCCATTCTCCCTTTTTTCCTGTGCTGTTGAGTGGCTTCAGGTGAGCTGGGTGGGTCCTGCTTCTGTGGAGTTACAGCTGCATCTGGTTGTGCCGAAGGAGGTGATTCTGTGTTTACCTTCAAATCCTCAGCAGGGCTGGTGTTTACTCCTACCTGTTGTCCTTCACCCTGCCCTGCATTCTCAGCTGCCTGAGGTGCAATGCCCATTATTTCTCCCTGCTCTGGCTCTTCCTCTGATGATGCTTCGCCTGTTGAAGTCTGGGCCATGACAACTCAGTACAAGAGAAAGAACAATTTTGCTCGATTTGCGTTTCCATTACGAGATGCTGTGCACACAATTCAGAAAATTGCCCCTTTTTTTCCCCTGTGGTGCCGTCAACTTTCTCCTCAGCCCTCCTAGTCTGATAGGAAAAGCATGTGGGAATCTGCTCCCAAGTGCTGTGACTTGCAGGTTTCAACTGTCCCACTATCTCTCTTTAAAATTCCATTGTTTCCATTTTCTTTTAAAAGCACAGCTATGAGGCAATGAATGTTTCATGCCTAATTATGTCCTGGTGAGAAAGGCTTGTTGCTAGGAGAATGGCCTGCTAGGAAGTGAGGAGAGGTAGGCCTCAAAGCCGATGGGAAACCCTCCATAAGCCAGCCATCAGAAGCCTCATCAGAGGGAAGCCCAGAACTGCCAAAGACATCTAGATCTGTAGGAGCCGTTGAGTCTGTTGAACCAAAGAGCCCCTTGGACTAAGAAGAAGAGTTGGTTTTTATATGCCGCTTTCCTCTATCTTTTAAGGAGAATCAAATTGGCTTCCAATCTCCTTCCCGTCCTCTCCCCACAACAGACACCTTGTGAGGTAGGTGGGGCTGACAGTTCGGAGAGAACTGAGACTCACCCAAGGTCACCCAGCTGGCCTCATGTGTAGGCTTTGGGAAACCAACCCGGTTCACCAGGATAGATTCCGCCACTCATGTGGCGGAGTGGGGAATCAAACCCAATTCTCCAGCTTAGACTTCACTGCTCTTAACCACTACACCACGCTGGTATCGAGTCCATGGAGTACATTCATTGGTACAACCAGGTCATTTTAGTGGTCTTATAGGGTCAGCAACCCAGCCTAGCTTGCTCTCATCAGAGTTTGGAAGCTAAGCAGGATTGGTAACAGGTAGTAGCTAGATGGGAGACCACCAAGGAAAACGGGTTGGTATGCAGAGGAAGGCAATGGCAAACCACCTCTGCTCATCTCTTGCTTTGAAAACGGCCCTGGGGTCGCCATGAGTAGGTTGCAACTTGAAGACACTCGTCTATTGCTAATTGAGAAGACGATGTGTATTTCATCTGCAAAGCTACATTCTGTTTCTAGGGCTCCCCGTGAGCCTCTGAACCAAGAAGCCATGGAGTTCCATAGATTTCTGCCATGTGACAGGTGGATCATTCTGCCTCACACACCCTACAGTGACATCCGTCTCAGTGGGCTGTGGCGAGGTGCCATGTGACACAAAAGTGTTGGATCCAACCAGCTTTTCCACTGGAGAACAAGGTAGAAAGGTTTGACCACCCAAATATCTGTGCTGGGGATCATGGGACATGGATCATGGGACATGCCTGGGCAAAAACCACGCGGAACAGCAGCTGTGGGATTAGGAGGGGAATCGGGTGAGATCGAGCTGCATCCAACCCAAATAGTTCCAAGTGACTCTGGCCTTCCAAAGAAAGGATTTTTAGGCTGACTGAACTAGCAGAGACTGAGCAGATCAATGCAACCAAGAGGGAATCTGATGTGGGACAGAAACAGACTCTGCAAAGCTTGGTGGAGTAGCAGAGAGAGGTAAATTCCTGGCTTACCTGAATGTGGGTGCATTGCTGGTTTGATTCATCATTTGAGCTTTGATCTGCAAAGGAAGAAGCTGCCACCTGGGAAGGGTTGGGACTTTGGTCTCTTGTAAGAGAGGGGCTGCCTCTCTAAATATCACACTTGAAAGATACAGCCTTGGAGAAGTTAAAAGCAAGGCGGGGGTCTTGTCTGAATCAATTTTTGGCGGTCTAGTGGAATTTTTAAATTGAACAATGGAAGGGGGTGATTGTACGTGATATCTGTGTTGTACCAATCCCATCTGTTTTACTATGGCTTGTGCAAGCTGCATTCCCAGTCACAGGCAGATAAATGCAAATGAAAAAGGACAGTTTGCAATTTGGGAGGGGCTGTGGCTGAGTGGTAAAGCATCCGGTTGCCTTGCAGAAGGTCCCAGGTTCAATCCCTGGCATCTCCAGTTAAGGATCAGGTAGTAGGAGAGATCTGTGCCTGAAACCCTGGAGAGCCGCGGCCAGCCTGAGTAGAATACAGACTTTGATGGGCCAAGGGCCCATCAGTGATTCATTATAGGCCAGCTTCATGTGTGTTCACCAGCATTCTCCTCTTTAAAAGGCCTTTGCCCCCTTCGGGCTCTTGCTGTGTTTCAGATCGATCACCAGAGCCTACTACCGGAACTCAGTTGGGGGTCTGCTGCTCTTTGACATTACAAACCGCCGGTCCTTCCAGAATGTCCACGAGTGGCTAGAAGAGACCAAAGTGCACGTCCAGCCCTACCAGATCGTCTTTGTGTTGGTGGGTCACAAGTGCGACCTCGACACACAACGGCAGGTCACCCGGCACGAGGCAGAGAAACTGGCCATTGCCTACGGCATGAAATACATCGAAACCTCGGCCCGGGATGCCATCAACGTGGAGAAGGCCTTCACCGACCTCACCCGAGACATATACGAGCTGGTTAAAAGGGGGGAAATCACCATCCAAGAAGGATGGGAAGGGGTGAAGAGCGGGTTTGTCCCAAACGTTGTGCATTCTTCAGAAGAGGTGGTGAAATCCGACAGGCGATGCCTTTGCTAGGGGGGAGAAACGATGCCAGACTTTACTAACCAAACGTACCCTGCTAGATGAACTCGGTGTGACGGAAGAGAATGCAGAGGAAAGTGTGGTGAGAAGCGTGTCATGGTGCTTCGGACCTCTGAAGAATAGAACTCAGGAGGGAACGGGGAATGAACCCCCCTCCCCCATTATGTAGGAATGAACCCAGATGCATGCTTATATGGTAGGAGGTGGGCAGTGTTAAGAAAGACAAGGTCAAATAGGGATGGTAGATGCCAGGGAACTTGGAAGGCACCCTTTTTCAATACCTGTCATTCAGTGCATTGTGATGAGGCCACAGTATGAAAAACCCACATATATAATAATAATAATAATAAAAATAATAATAATAAAACATATGGAGAAAGAGGGCGAAATCTGGGCTTATGTCAATACTATATTTTTAGAAAGATTAAGCTGTAACACATTTGCCATTCTTTTACGATACCTCAACAGTTAATGCAAAAGGGAAAGGTATTTACAGATGCACCGTGGCAGTCCATGGCTGTACCTTATGGCAACACAGGCTGTTTCCACTTGGGGGGGCGGGTGTTTGCTCCACCTTGTCTTTTGAACAGCAGCGCTGTTTTCAGGAGTGTCATATGACATCATTCTCTATCCATCATCTTTCTATGTGCCCCCCACACACACACACACACTTTGCTGTGATCCCACCCAAATCTCGGTTGATATATTTTTTAAAAGGTCACAGTCAAAGTATGAGGAAGTGGATATTTTGCATGTCCTGCCATCTTCCCTTACCCCCCCCCTTTTTCGCCCTATGCCCCTGGAGGGTTTTTCAGGCTTAAAAAAATAGTAATAGCTACATCGCTATAAAACTGCAACATAACGATAATTTATTGCAACAATGTGCTAGTTTTCAGTTTTCAAAGTCTCTAGACCTTTTCACTGCAGAGCTATAAGGGAGAAAGTACCGACTGCACATTTCCCCTCCTAACTGCAACCAATAGGGCTAAAGATTTACTTTTTTAAGCAATGAAAACTGGAAACTAGTAAGTTGTTGCAATAGATTGTTATAATGCTATAGCAATGTAGCAATTACCTTTTTTTTAAGTCTGAAAAAGCCCTCCAGTGGCAGCAGCGGGGCAATGCAATGGCAGCTGCCAAGGGCTAAGGCAAGGACAGTCCAAGGAAAACTAATCCGGGGGTGCTTCTTTGCACAGCAACAAGAGAGAGAATCACCCCCATGTGGAAGCATCCATAGATTACATCCCATTGTTTGTTTTTAAAAGGTGAGGGAGAAGTGTTAGATCACTGAAACATTTAGGAGCATTAAAACATAGCCCTATAAAAGAAACAAAAGCAGATGTTTTCCTTCTTGGGCCAGTTTAGTGTCTCTAATTTTGATGATTTGATGGACTGACAACTTCTGTTACTTCTTTAGCTTTGAACTGGAAATGCTGTTGAGTTCAGAATTTACAACAAATCAGAACGGGAAAAATTTCCAGCCGCGTGAATTCATGCAGTTGTTCATAAAAGGGATACGGCTACAGTCCAGATGTATCCTAATGCAACACATTGAGCTTCTCAGCAGTAAAAGAAGAAGAAAAAACAGAAACCCTAAACTGCAGACACCAAAAACTGGTGATTCCCCCCCCCCCCCCAATTTTCTTTTGGTTCTAGTTATAGCAAGAATTTGGGAGAGCATTTTGTTTACTGGAAGGAGAGAAGCGTGGCTGAAGAAAAGACGATGTGATCAGTGAATGCAGCAGAGAAGCAAAGATTATGACAGGAAGAGTGTTTATTCTGGAAGTAGGATGGGAAGACTACACAGTAAGGTTGCCAACCTCCAGGTGCAGCCTGGAGATCTCCCAGAATTACAACTGATCTCCAAACTACAGAGATCAGTTTCTCCTGGAGAAAATGGCTGCTTTGCACACTATGGCATTATACTTTGCCGAGGTCCCTCCTCACCCCAAACTTTGCCCTCCTCTGGCTCCACATTCCCAAATCTCCTGGAATTTCCCAACCAGGAGTCGGCAATCCTACTACACAGCTTTAAATAAGCTATCATTTTTCAGGGCGAACCTTTAAGTAAACCTTTCGAGTGAGACAAGGTGAACTGCACAGCTATCCTGTATGTCTAGGGAGAAATCAATGTTTTCACAGGATATATGTGTGAGGCTGTAAATCTAATGTTTAATGGGACTAGAGAAGGATTCGATGGAACAAACTGGGCATCTGGAAGCAGGAAAGAAGCCGTTTGTGGTGTCAGGCTGTATAAGATTGCATTTGTTTTAGCCCAGATGAACCTGTACATTTTCAGGAGCATTTCCATAATTCGTACCATTCTCATAGCAAAATAGCATCGCTGTTCCTCTGCAAAGACACAGGCAGGCATATACCACAAGGAGAACTGGTGTTTAAAATGGGAAGAGAATCTATCATCATGAATTTCAGCAGAATTGGGAAGGGCAGATAAGCATTTGGGCAAACGGTTTGTGCTGATCAGTCAATTACTACAAATTAGTCACGGTCCCTTTATAGTTCGTGTCACCAGCATCTAGTGCAGGGCAGGAAGAAAAGGTGTGTGAGGACTGACATAAAAAACTATCTCGCCCATGGTGGGCTGCTTCAGTTTTGAGCCCATGCTTCCGGTCTTGTGACAATGAAATCTGCAAGTGGTCGTATGACATTTTACCATTGGCTCAGATCACATTGGCTGTGGTTCCACCTGACTTTCGGAGACTCACAGTAGTATGGTCAGTCCACCGTGATCACTTTGCGAGGGGGGGTATGACAATATCATTCCCACCCCCCAAAACAGGTAGTCCTTCATCTAGTAGTACAGCCTACTTCCACAGGCATCAACAGAAAATCTTGTGTGGGGATCATAACACCTTGATACAGTAGGTGAGAGAAAGGATCTCTGCACAGGCTCAGAGGCAAACTAATTTATTTATTTATTTAAGTACTTTGCAGGGGCCAGGGCTGAATCCAAGGATCAAAACAGGGCTACAACCTGGCAAACTGTGGCCCAAATTAAATGTTACCTACAGCTTTTCCAACAGCTATTTGCAATAGCCCAAAACAACTGGAAATAATACCTTTCCTGTTCCAAGGTTTAATAGGAAAAAACTGTAAAGAGTGGGTAGGACAGGACTGAAGGAAAACCCCTCTTAAGAAATATATTTTTTAGAAAGTTGTCTCATTAATTGTACTATAAGAATGTTGTCTGTGATTTTCCTCTAGAGCCATTTCTAGTTTCCTGTTTCTGCATAATTTTGTGGGTTTTGTACTTTCTGAGCCCCCAAAGGCTAACTTTTCTTTGGAGAAAAACAAAGACTTCTAATGCTAACATTTCTATTTTCAATTTTTTAAAGTATCTGGCAAATGATTTGCAATACTACATTAATGTACAGCAGACAGCAGCTTCATCTCTAAAAACTACCGTGATGCCATGAATTTACATGTTTCTGCTTTTATAAACATACCGAACAGCACTGGTGAGTGTGTGAACTCATTCATAATGGATCAGATCCACCGGTGGGCTCCTATTAACAGCATGGCTGCTTCCACAAGCAGAAGGCTGTGTTTGGATCCTGCTCCATAGCAGGTCCAATTAATTCCATCGAGTCAGACTGTTGGTTCATTCTAGCTCAGTAATGTTGACCATGTTTGGCAGCGGCTCTCTGTGCTCTCTGGCAGACCAGGGTCTTTCCCAGCATCTGCTACTTGAGTTCTTTTTAACTGAAGATGTGGGGAAAGGGGGGTTACTTTTGAACTATTTGCATGAAGAGTATGCAACCCCTCCCCGTGTTTCATTTAACAGATTTTCATCTCCCACAGCTTCAAATATTTTGCCTTATTATCAAAAGATGTGGAAGATGATGGCAAAATCAGTTTAACCTTTACCCAAAAACATTTTAACACTGTAAGCCTAAATTAAAATCCTAACATCAAGTAAATGCCCTGTGATTTAGCTGTTCAATTATTATTTGTTTTTCATGTGCCAGTTTATATTTTTGGTCCGCTTTTAAGAAGTCCAGCTAAGACATGGAAAATGTGGTTGTAGTCTGGTACTTCTACATTGAATTATGGTTCAGTGTGAGTATACCATGAAGATGACCCCGGGTTCAAATGTCTCCCGTTAAAGGGTTGCTGATCTCAGGCATTGGGGAAAGTGCTTCCTCAGAGAGTCACTGCCAGGCAGAGGAGGCCGTGATGAGCTAGATGGATTGTCTGACTCGGCAAACTGCAGCTTCACATGTTCACTGCTGAAGTCAATAAATAATGCCCAAGAACAGGAGGGACTAAGTGCTTCTGGCACAGTTTTTCCTGAAGGTATATTGTCCGTGATGTTAGCAGATTTCATTTATCTGTTCCCTGCATTTGCTCTTTCTGCTGTAAGAGATATTGTCTGAATGATGCGCTACCCCAAATAAAAATCACGCTGATGGAAAGGGAGCAATCCTAAACTGGCTTACTTGGAAGTCCCATTTTATTCAATAGGGCTTACTCGTAGAGAAATGCTCCTAGGATTACAGCCCAAGTCTTTCATTGATACTGTATCCTGTATTAGAATTTCAAAAGAAAGTACAATGTATAGGGAATATAATTAACTACTTTAAAGTAAATTTATATTAATTTTGATCAGGGACCATGGTGTAATCTGTTTTCTAACGCCTTACATTTTTGGGCAGCTTATACAAATAAGCAATGGTGGGGGAGTCTTCTGTAAAAACAAAATGACAAGAGGCTTGATTTTCTAAGATGAAAAACCTCATCTCTTTCTTAACTGGTTTTAGTGTTTTGATTACTGCAAGAGAAACTGGAGGCTAAAAGTTATAAAGAGGCTTTTTTGCTCTTGGGTACAAACTAAAACAAACCTACTGGTTAAAAATTCACAATCTAAGTCTGCATGCTGGATTAAAATTTCTCAGAAACTCCAGATTTAAATTCTACTGTACACTTTGCCTAGCTTTGTGTTTATTGCACTGTAATGAAATGTGACAAACATGCTGTATTTAGCTGTGTGTGGATGAAAATTATGCTTGTATCTAGCAAAATGGTTAATGTGATTGTGTGAAATTCAAACCTTGTAAAGAAAAACCTGTGTTTTTGTTTCCTCTCCTTGTTCTGCCCTTTTCCATCCAACGTCTGATAATTGTCTTACGTTCCAGAGCAACCATGACAGAAAAGCCAATGCAGAGTAGATCATTAATAAACATGCACATTGTTTATAATGGAATCCACTGGCATTTTTAAGCTAAAATGTGCACAAGTCTGCTGCATATTTCAGAACGGTTGTAATCTGCCAAATCCACAACTAGCAGGTTATTCCATCCCGCCAGACTCCAAAACAATCGGGCTTGATAACTGGCAGGGTGCTAAATCCAAAACAAAGTCGTGGAATAAACACTTCTCTATTTAGACCAACCAAAATAACACAACACAGTTGTGATCAAACCGCTGTTTTGCCTCTGCAGAATTTGTTCACACAAATAAATTCAGAACGCGAAAGCTTCTACCGTTCCCCCAGCAGGATGTTTGAGAGCCAGTGTGGTGTAGTGGCTGAGAGTGTCAGACTACTATCTGGGAGACCCAGGTTCAAATCCCCACTCTGCCATGGAAGCTGCCATGGGCCAGTCATACTCTCTCAGCCTAACCTACTCCACAGGATTGTTGTGAGGATAGAATGGAGCAGAGGAAAACAACGTAATTCACTTTGAGTCCCCATGGGGGGGAAAGGTGGGAGACAAATAAATTAATGTTTTCACAGCACTGTGAAGGATAGGGGGAATAATCTATAATTATTTTATTTATTTCGACTTGTATCCTGTCCTCTATCCCTGGCCGAGGCCTGGCTCAGAGCGGCTAATGTCATCAAGTACGACACAGTACAATATAATAAAACCATAAGTATATAAATCATGATGGGTATACGTGTTACTCTGTCATTAGCAGTAGAAAAGAGCAAGAGCCCAGTATCACCTTACAAGACTAACAAAATTTCTGGCATGGTATGAGCTTTTCTGAGCCACAGCACACTTCTTCAGATACTAGGATGTGATTCCATCCTAAAGTAGAGAAGAGTGTATTAGATGCACAATGGCAATGTAAATGTCAAAAGCAAGTAAATGACACTAGCAGGCGTGATTGGATTAGGTGTGATATGCAGAGGGGTAGTAGGCGTGGACAAATTAGCATTCATAATGAGACAGGAATCCCAGATCTTTATTCAGTCCAGGAGAATGCATAGTCTTGAGCTTCATTATTAGTTGTACTTCAGCAGTCTCTCTAATCTCCCTTTGAAATCCCTTTGTAAGAGAACTGCTACTATTAAATCAGCAACTGTATGTCCTGGAAGGTTAAAATGTCCCCCCACTGGTTTCTGAATGTTGTGGTTTCTGATGTCAGACTTATGTCCATTTAATCTTTGTTGCAGGGACTGGCCTGTTTGTCCAATGTAGAGGGTGGAAGGACATTGCTGGCATAAATCACGTTAGATGAACAAGAGTATGAACCTGAGATAGCATGGCTGATGTTGCTGGGCCCAGTGATGGTGTTGCTAGGATCTATATGAGAGCAAGTTGGCACCTTGGTTTGCAGGCCTTGGTAACAGAGTCCATGCTACTGTTAAGTAGTTTATCACTGCAGGTGAGAAGTTGTTTTAGATTAGCAGGCTGTCTGTAAGCAAGAAAGGCCTTAGCGAGGGAAGTGTCATAATCCAGCATTGGTTGTAGATGGTTAATACTTTGGACTGGCTTGTTGTGAGCTGTATGCAATCACCAGAGGTGTTCTATTGTAATTTTCCTTGGGCTTGTCTTGTACCAAGCTGTGCCTGGGTGTCATTCTGGCCTTTCCAATAATCTTTCTTACCATATCAACAGGATAGCGTAGTTGCAAAAATGCTTGCTTTAGGTCCTTTAAGAGTATCTCTGTCCAAGGGGCTGGAGCTGATGTGACTATAGTGTAGGGATTGACTATAGACAATGGACTGTTTGATATGGTTGTCATGGTAGCTGGAGGCATGTAGATAGGTTTGTTGATCTGTTGGTTCCTGGTATAATGTGGTACTTGTGTGTCCCTCATGTATCCGTACTGTGGTGTCAAGGAAGTTTATTTCTTGTTCAAAGTAATTCATTGTTAGATTGATGGTGGGGTGGAAGTTGTTGAAAGCCTGGCGAAATCTTTTAAGGGCTTCTTCACCATGAGTCCAGACAAAGAAAATGTCATCAGTGAATCTCAAATAAAGGAGAGGTGCCAATGGGTAGGAGCTGTATCTGAAGAAGTGAGCTGTGGCTCACAAAAGCTCATAACCCTGCCAGAACTGAACTCTTGCTCTTTTTTTACCACAAGTATATAAATAAATCAACTTTAAAAAATTTTAAACCAATTTCCTATTATTAATCTATTGGCGCCCATCTATAGAGTATAGGTCCAAGGTTGGTGTGGGGAAACAATCAGGGTCCCCAATTTAAATTAGATAAAGAGACAAATGGAGTAGGGAGGCCAGCTCTGATGAAAACCGTAGCTGCCCTCAACCGTAGGCCTTGCGGAACATCTTACAGGCCCTGCGGCATTCGATTAGATCCCACAGGGCCCTGGTCTCACCAAAGAGAGTTTTGGCAGGCCCGAAAAGGCCCTGGCCCTAGTTGAGGTCAAGACACTTTTCAGGCCGGGGGCTACCAGTAGGTTAGTATTAGCAGAGCATGAAGCTCTCTGGGACATGACCCCCAGAGCCATGTCATATTGTCATACCACTGTGATTCTTCCATCTCAGAAACTATTACATAAATCTAGTCAGAAATTGCTACGGGTGAAAATATTTTTTGTTTTACAAAAGCTGTCAGTCCAAAGCTAGCATGCAAGGCTTTGCATCCTCCTCATGGGGGCCTGGATACATCACAATGAGAGGAGACAGTCCCAAACAACTCCGCTGCTTCAACCACAACAAAAATCACAATTTTTTAAATCTCTTAGTGGCCCCAGGAAGAGACAGGAGGAGTCGTCTTCCTTGTGTCCAAGCCAGGATGGGGATGGATTAGATCAGAGGTGTTGAACTCAATTGTTATGAGGGCCAGATATGACATAAATGCCACTTGGTTGGGCTGAGCCATGCCTCGCCAGCCCAGATCGACAGTGGTGTGTGTGCCTTGTGGGCCAGATGAGAGCTCTCAAGGAGCCGGAGCCGGCCCATGGGCCTTATGTTTGACGCCCCTGGATTAGATGATGCTCTAGTGGAGGATCTTCCCTGCTCCACAATGGATTTATAGGAAATGGTTGCAGCTAAGGCTGGTATTGAGCAGGTCAAAAGACAGCTCTCTCCAGGGACAATATCCAAGCTATAACCTAAGAGACTAGGAAAGAGCTATGATTTGTTTAACAAAACCATTAGGCCTGCATGTTACACTGCAGCCTAGAAGGTCTGGCATGCAACACAATTCCACAACTTGGAAGAGTGAACAACTCTACTGTGTTGACCCTGCTCAGCCTCTACAGGGCATTCTCGAGTGTGAAAATATGCAAGGCTGTTAAAACTCAAGCTCTTACAAGCATTTGTTAGTAGTTCTTAAAACAAAGGCTCCTATCTCACATTCATTTTCCTAAACTCCACTAGTCACAAGGAGGAGAAGAGACGTTTCCACTTTATAACCCAGTATGAAGAAAAGACTTACTGGAAAAGACAATAATGCTAGGAAATGTTGAAGGCAGGAGGAGAAGAGGAAGAGCCAATATGAGATGGGTTGATTCAATAAAGGAAGCCTTGGCCCTTGGTTTACAAGACCTGAGCAAGGCTGCTAATGACAGGGTGTTTTGGAGGTCATTAATCCATAGGGTCACAAGAAATCAGAAGTAGCCTAACAGCACTTAACACACACATATGAACACATTTCTTTTGTAATCAGTAAAGTTAGTTGCATATTAGCTGTACTTGTTTCCAACTTATTTGAGTTCTAGGAACAAATAATATAACCCTCTTTTTGGTTTAATAAAAAATTGAGAATTTGTTTATTATATATGATGGCTAAAGAAGTACAATGAAGTATCTTCCGTGGGCAACTCAGTTTAAAGCTTTGCTTCACATCCTTCTCATTAAAGCATTTTTCCTGGCTGGCAGCAATCCCCCCCTTCCGCCCCCCCCCCAAAACCATCCAGGAACATTCCAGATATATTGCTGCCCTTTCACTGATTTTTTTTAAAAAAAAAACAGGCACAGAGGTTTCTGCCGTGTTTTAATATAATGAAATAAAAGTACAAAAATTTTACAAGTATTTTTATTACATGGAACTAGAACACAGTTAACGCTAGCTTTTATTCTGAAGTGAAACCTGCCACGCCAGTTACTCTGCAGCGTAAACACCGCCACTCATTTGACCGTCGGATGCGTGCCGGCTCGAAAGAAACAGTGAAGGTGTCAAGGCAACGCTTTCTGCGAGGCTTCGTAATAAGCAACACGGGAATAACACTCAGCCCGCTAACGGCTGAAGCTGAGCTCAAAACAGGGCTGCCACATTCGATGCAGGTTTCACCAAATGTGTCTTTGCAAGCATTAAGACATCTGAACTCGATGTAAGGGGCGGCAGGATGAGGTGGCCCGGTGCAGCAGGCTGTTAGCTTCTGTATGTCACCCAATTCTATACTTGGAAGAGTGAACGGGGGCGTTTGCATGAAAACAAGTCAGACCGCAACCAGACTGTGCTATTTAAAACTTTCACTGCAGGTGGACCATGAAGAACCCAGAGCCAAGCTGAGCCAGTAACTGCTCAGAACAGAACAGTGGGCAACGTGTGAAGGGGGGGGGGAATCACCATAATGAGCATGGGGTTGTAATGTATTTCCTCACCCCAAATGTTGGCTCTTTCACAGGCTGCATGTTGCCTCCCCCATGCCAAATCTTGCTGGATTCCTTCATCCAGTGCCTATAATAATTAAACTAATGCAGTCCCTTTGCAAGGGGAAAGATGTGGTCTGCTAGAATGTCCTGGACTGAAATGTCATGAATATCCCTCACTTTAAATTGCCCCGTGACCCAAACGCCAAGTCCTCTGTGGCTGATTTGCCAAGCCAGCTGTAATGTCAGGAAGCATGCATGGAACCAAATTGGGCTTGCCAAATAAATAAAAGGGTGCTCGCTCGCCATTGTTTTAAGATTTTTTATGTTACTGACTGAAGAGGTTAAACTAAACTCAGTCCCATCAAAGGCTGAACTTAAAGGTCTGTTTAAAATAAGAAAATACTTTTAAAATCAGAACCACGTTTAAAGTTGGCAAAAACTATGCTTTGTTTTTGGATGGGTCGTCCTTGTTTCTTCTCTTTACATCCCAATTATAAACTCTAGCCATATCTGGGAGGCGCTGTTAAGAAAAGCATTTTGCCGTGAGATTAAAGCAGCTGCCAAACTTTGGCTGTTGCTTTGTCTGCTGAATACCAAAACAGAAAGGGGAAGAAAAAGTATCAAGTACTGAGATTTTAGGAGCCCCATGGCGCAGTGTTAAGCTGCAGTACTGCAGTTAAAAGCTCTGCTCACGACCTGAGTTCGATCCCGATGGAAGTCGGTTTCAGGTAGCCAGCTCAAGGTTGACTCAGTTTTCCATCCTTCCGAGGTCGGTGAAATGAGTACCCTGCTTGCTGGGGGTAAAGGGAAGATGACTGGGGAAGGCACTGGCAAACCACCCTGCAAACAAAGTCTGCCTTGGAAACGTCGGGATGTGACGTCACCCCATGGGTCAGGAATGACCCGGTGCTTGCGAAGGGGACCTTTACCTTTACTGAGATTTTAGGTGTGTTTTAAATATCATCAATATGGGTAGGAGCGTGATGGCCGTCAATCTCCAAAATATGATAAGACTAACCATGCCCTGACCTGGATGGCCCAGGCTAGTCCGAAGCTAAGAAGGGTCGGCCCTAGTTGATACTTGGATGGGGGACTACCAAGTAATTCCAGGGTTGCTACACAAAAGTGGGCAATGGCAAACCCCCTCTGAAAGTCTCTTACCTTGAAAACCCTAACAGGGTCGCCACAAATTGGCTGCGACTTTTCCCACCACCACCAAGCTTTGAGAATTGCCAGAGTAGTTTAGAGTGTCCAGGTCTCAGTGGCACTGCGTCCTCTTCATAGGAACGTATGTTCAGAGACACGATTGTGTAAAAAATAATTTTAGACCAGGGACCACAAACTGCAGCTGGGCTTGGTAACCCAGTATTGGCTTCTACTAGACAACTGTGAAATAGAATCACACCACAAAATTACCTGCCCTCAATTTAAAAAAACAAAAGGGCAGGGGGCAGTAAAAATTAGGGCGACAATGAAAGCTAGATGTTTATGAAGGAAGTGACCATGGAAACACTGACAGTCCATTCACAATATCACCTCTTCAGTTACCTACCAGAGCACATGCTTATGTGGATTAAAAAAACAAATAAAGCAGTGCTTATTTGAGTAAACTAGCCCTTCATAAACATTTACCACAGTACTTAACAAAAGCCTGCGCATAACCACTTGGTAAATTTGTTGTCTAGTTATTTAAACTGCAAGAAAAATATTGTTCACCCCCTTCTTCCCCAGATTTCTGATCTGATAGAGATGCACAGCAATTCTCGCCTCAAGATGTGGTAGGACACTACAGACTACCAAATTACCAAGACGTACATGAGAATTATCCAAACCTCATTTCCTTTCCAAAGAAAGCAGCTAATTGTTTCAACAAGCACAACAGGGCAGCTGTAACCAATATAGGGGCAAAGGAGTAAACTAGCCTAATGCATAGGTATATATAGATGTACGGGGGGAAAATGGTATGTGAAATTCACAAGTCTCGGGACAATGTTTTTTTTTTTAATTAACACAAGGGGGGGTTACCACACTGTATTCCCAGCGATGTATTAAGAGTTTGAAAATGTTATAAAAAACATCGCTTTAAAAGGATTTTTGGATACCACGGCTTATAAATGGTTGGGAAACGTCTTCACAGCTAAAGGGGCCAAACAAGTGCAAACAGTATTTTTGATAACATTTTCAAACTCTTAATACATCAGTGGGAATACACAGAAAGTGCGAACAGTATTTTTTATAACATTTTCAAACTCTTAATACTTCGCTGGGAATACAAAGTGCGGTAACGCTAAAGGTTTCCCCCAGAAAAACCACCCAAAACATGCCAGCTGAGCTGTGCCAGTTTTGGATTCTTTCTTTCTTAACTGCAATTGTTTCTAAAGCAAACCAACTCAAAGCCAGTCAGCAAGTACACACACACACACACAGTGAATAATACCCTGAACAAGCCCTTAAAAGAAAAAGGATACTGACTTCTGTAGTAGTGAACTGATCTCTAAGAAAATCCAGATCTTCTTCTAGAGACTCCAGAGTCCTCGTGGCTGTGGAGAGATTCTTTTCTAGCAGCGCCTGGGCTTCATCAATATCATACTCCAGCATTACATTGGCCTGAGAACAATAACATTTAAGGTGAAGAATTTTAAGCAGTCACAGAAGATCAATTAATACAAACAGTGCTATGGATCCATCTCCAACACCTTCTCTTTTGAACACATGAAGCTGCCTTATACTGAATCAGACTTTTTGATCCATCCAAGACCAATATCATCTACTCAGATGGGCAGCGTCTCTCCAGTATCTCAGGCAGAGGTTTTTCACATCATCTACTACCTGATCCCTTTAATGGGAGATGCTGGGGATTGAACCTGGGACCTTCTGCCTAACAAGCAAATGTTCTAGCGGAGAACCACTGCCGCTCCAAGACACAGCTCTGTTATTCTCTTAGCTTTGATCTCATTGTAGGCCTACATACTTAAGAACAGCAATAGCTCAGAGACTCCTCATTAAATGGACTGCAGATCGTGCAATACAGTTGTGGCTGATCTAGGACTTCTCGGGCACTTTGGGGATGGGTGCAATTTGACAGCAACTCCCAATGAACATTAGTTGACAGGTAACATTTTTTTCTAATCAGTAGGCTTTGCCTCAAAATATGTCATTTATGGTATTTTCTGCTCTGATGTGCATCGCTTTACACTTCGTTGAACCTTTTGCCATTTTGTTGCCACTCATCCAGCCTGGAGAAATGCTTTGCACAGTCTCTAGGTTTTCACAACCCTATAACTTCGGGTCACCCTGACCTAAATAGACCCAGGCTAGCCTGATCTTGTCAGATCTCAGAAGCTAAGCAGGGTTGGCCCTGGTTAAAATTTGGATGGTCAACCTCCAAGGACCATGAGGGTTGTGACGCAGAGGCAGGCAATGGCAAACCACCTCTGAATGTCTCTTGCCTTGAAAACCCCACCAGGGGCCAACGTAAGTCAGATGAGACTTGACGGCAAAAAGAAAAGAAAAAAAAAAAAGCTTAGGGTCAGCCACAAAGCTTGGGTACCTCATTGTTCAACTCAGACTCCCCTCACACTGGTCCCAATACAGATCCTTGGTGGGCTTAGTTTTACTGCATGGAGAGAAAGCTTCCCAACCAGAAACAGCTGTGCTTTGACCACCGCCTCAACATATTTTGCTGCAAGCATGGCCGTGTTTCCAGTCAACTACATCTGGAATTCACCTCTGCTCTTTCCTCTTCTCTAGGAGATATCTCTGGATCAGAGGCAAGGGGTTCTAGCAGTCTCCCTGCTGACCTTTCAGCAAAGCCTGCGATTAGTCACTTATTTTTATAGTCTGAGTCCAGCTGGTACTTCTTGATACAGTGAGGGGGAAAAGTATTTGATCCCCTGCTGAATTTGCCCGTTTGCCCTCTGACAAAGAAATGACCAGTCCATAATTTTAATGGTAGGTCTATTGTAGCTGTGAGAGACAGAATAACAATAGGAAAAACCCCAGAAACCCAGAAGACAAAAGTCATAGATTGATGTGCATTATAATGAGTGAAATAAGTATTTGATCCTGTATCAACCAGCCAGATTTGATCCCCTATCAACCAGCCAGAAGTCAGGCTACCTGGTATCTTCACTGTATGTAACGAGCTGAGATTAGAAGCACCTGCTGTAAGGGAGAGGTCTTACCTGTAACCCCAGCTTGTTACAGTACCTGTACAAAAGACACCTGTCGACAGAAGCAATCAATCCATCAGATTCCAAACTAGCCACCATGACCAAGACCAAAGAGCTGTCCAAGGATGTCAGGGACAAGATTGTAGACCTGCACAAGGCTGGACTGGGCTACAAGACTATTGCCAAGCAGCTTGGTGAGAAGGTGACAACAGTTGGTGCAATAATTCGTAAATGGAAGAAACACAAAATAACTGTCAACCTCCCTCTGTCTGGGGTCCATGCAAGATCTCATCTCGTGGAGTTGCAATGATCATGAGATCGGTGATGAAGCAGCCCAGAACTACACGGGGGGAAGTTGTCAATGATCTCAGGGCAGCTGGGACCATAGTCACCATGAAAACAGTTGGTAACACACTACGCCGTGAAGGACTGAGATCTTGCAGAGCCCGCAAGGTCCCCTTGCTCAAGACAGCACATGTACAGGCCCGTCTGCAGTTTGCCAATGCACATCTGAATGACCCAAAGGAGAACTGGATGAAAGTGTTGTGGTCAGATGAGACCAAAATCGAGCTCTTTGGCATCAACTCAACTCGCCGTGTTTGGAGGAGGAGGAATGCTGCCTACGACCCCAAGAACACCATCCCCACCGTCAAACATGGAGGGGGACATATTATGCTTTGGGGGTGTTTTTCTGCTAAGGGGACAGGAAACCTTCACCGAATCGAAGGGATGTATGGGACCATGTATCGTCAAATCTTGGGTGAGCACCTCCTTCCCTCACCCAGGGCATTGAAAATGGGTTGAGGATGGGTATTCCAGCATGACAATGACCCAAATCACACGGCCAAGGCAACCAAGGAGTGGCTCAAGAAGAAGCACATTAAGGTCCTGGAGTGGACTAGCCAGTCTCGACCTTAATCCCATCGAAAATCTCTGGAGGGAGCTGAAGTTTCGAGTAGCTACACATCAGCCTCGAAATCCTACTGACTTGGAGAGGATCTGCAAAGAGGAGTGGGACAAAATACCTCCTGAGATGTGTGCAAACCTGGTGGCCACCTACAAGAAACATCTGACCTCTGTAATTGCCAACAAGGGTTTTGCCACCAAGTACTAAGTCATCTTTTGCAAAGGGATCAAATACTTATTTCACTCATTATAATGCACATCAATCTCTGACTTTTGTCTTCTGGGTTTCTGGAGGTTTTCCTGTTGTTATTCTGTCTCTCACAGCTACAATAGAATTAAAATTATGGACTGGTCATTTCTTTGTCAGAGGGCAAACGGGCAAATTCAGCAGGGGATCAAATACTTTTTTCCCTCACTGTATATTCTGTTCTGAACAGATGAAGCTACCTTATACTGAGTCAGATTATTAGTCTGTTATGGTCAGTATTATCTATTCTAACTGGCAGTGATTCTCTAGGCTCTTGGGTCGAGGTCTTCCACATCACCTACTATCTGATCCTTTTAACTGGAGATGCCGGGGAACTTGGGACCTTCAGCATGCCAAGCAGGTGCTCTACTGCTGAGCCACAGCCTGTCCCAGAGGGGCATTATGCATCGTAATAATTTATTTTTGTGCTGTACCTGAAAACCAAGCCTCTTCGTTTATTTATTTTATTCAATTTATTCCCTGCCCTCCCCCGCTCAGGGCAGCTTCCAACAATTTACAATAATTTTACTTTTATAATAAAATTGCATTCTAATTAAAACTAGCATTTTGTTTCTACATCTGTCCAATAATATGGCACCCTCAGTGTTGTGTTCAGATAGAAGTTTCAGAAGGGGTGAAAATGGGAGACCCAAAAACTAATGACCAGGGACCCGTGCTTATTGGTGGGTCCAACATAGAAAGGGGGGTGGGAGGAAAATGGAAAGGGAAAGGGAAGGAAAGAGGAAGAGAAACGGGACAAAGGGGAAAGGAGAAAGAGGGAAAAGGGAAAACCTCTAGCATTATTTTCAACTTCTTCTGCAGTACATTTCACTGTTATTCTAGAGTAGATCATATATTGTTAATACTACAACTCCTAATCCTAGTTCATGATATCGAAATTATCTTCCTGGTAACATAAATTATATTCAGACCCAAATGAAGGGAAAATACTGATGCCGTATCCCCAAAGGATGACTGCTGGCCAACTGAAAAACCTTAAATAAATGGTTAATTTTCTTAAACTGTGCTCAGCGTAAAGCCACTGCTATTTTTGCCTCAAGTTTTTCCTTCCCTACTTGTGACCAACCACAACTTTCATTCGCTATGAAGTCCCTCTCCTTAGTCAAGCAGAACTGTACAACTGACCCTGTACCATGCGACTCTGTACTAAGAGGTCCTGCCCACGAATAGCCCATGTATACAACTTCTTGAAGTACACAGGTGTCCCCAACATTTCTGAGCCTGTGGGAGTATTTGGAATTCGGACACAAGGCAGTGGGCGCAATCACAAAATGGCTGTCACAGAAGGTGGAGCCAGACACACAGAGCAGAGCAGAGCAGAGAGGTAATCTAAAAACACACTGGGAAATCTAAAAAAAACTCTGGGAAAGAGGAGTGAGAGAATAAAATGAACACTGTGCCGGTGGCAGCAACTGAAACAAGTGCAGCTGTTTTAATCTGCACAGCTAGTTAGATCCCAGAGGTCAATCAGAAGCCCTGCTGGGCAAGAGCCCCACGAGGCCCCAACCACTTTCTAAAAAACACTTGGTTGGCATCATGAAAGGTGTCAGCAAGTGCCATGGCACCCAATGGCATCATGCTGGGGACTCCTGGCATACAGTCAAGTGTCAGAATAGCTCTAGGAGACGTGCAGCTTCCCTATGAAAAAATTTTAAGGGAAAAAATAAGGAAGAAATTGCTTGAGTGTCAACAGTACATATCTTATAGCAAGAAAGATAAGAAAATACCACCACCGATTCTAACCTTGGCTCTACAGCTAGATTATGCGAGAACATATATATGGGGCGAAGGCACACACATATTGACAGCAAAGCTTTTGATTGTTAGGACAGAATATGGAGAAACAGAATGGTTTTCAATTGGCAAAGGTTTTAGACAACTATGTATTTTATCTACCTATGGGACATTAACAATTTGGGATATGCCGATGATACTACATTACTGGCAGAAAACAGCGAAGACTTAAAACAACTACTGCTGACAGTTAAAGGTGAAAGTGCCAAAGCAGGACTACAGCTGAACATCAAGAAGACAAAAGTAATGACTACTGGAGAATTACTCAACTTTAAGGTGGACAATGAGGAAATGGAAATTGTTCAAGACTGTCTATTCTTTGGCTCCATCATCTACCAAAAGGGAGACTGCAACCAGGAAATCAGGAGATGAGACTGGGAAGGGCAGCCATGAAGGAGCTAGAAAAGATTCTTAAGTGTAAGGATGTGTCATTGGCAACCAAGATCAAGTTAATTCATGCCATAGTATTCCCTATTACTATGTATGGGTGTGAAAGCTGGACAATGAAGAAAGCTGACAGGAAGAAAGTAAATTCCTTTGAAATGTGGTGTTGGAAGAAAGTGTTACAGATACTGTGGAATGCAAAAAACACACACACACAAATACATGCCAAAAAAAATGCCCAAAACCCCCAAATAAGTGGATTCTAGATCAACTCAAACCTGAACTGCCTCCTAGAAGCTAAAATGACTCAACTGCGGCTATCGTACTTTGGTCACATTATGAGAAGACTCACTGGAAAAGGCAATAATGCTAAGAAAAGTTGAAGGCATCAGGAAAAGAGGAATGGACTGATTCTATAAAGGAAGCCACGGCCCTCGCTTTTCAGGACCTGAGCAAGGCTGTTGATGATAGGACATTTTGGAGGACATTGATTCATAGGGTTGCCATGAGTTGGAGGTGACTTTACGGCACTTTACACACACACAGAATGCCTAAGCATTCCACTGATCAAAAACAGCAACGATGCCTTCAGAACGTGAGAGGAAAAAGGCTTCATGAATTCCACATGTGTGACTAATAAAACCCAACATGAAATACAACAATGAACAGAATGATTCTCCAATTGGATTGGTGGCTAGAATAATTCCAGCATCCCAATCCGCGGTGCTGAATTCTACAACTGTGTAATTCTTAACATTTTCTAAAAACTTACTTACCCCCAACCACAGGCAAACTTTATCTGTAGGAGGAACTGACGCTTTACAGTACAGGTTATCCGCCAATAAAAATCTGGTTTCCATTGGGTTTGTGGATTCCTTTAGAAAGAACAGATGACAATTAGGCTACAGAACTGATATACCAACAACATGGCTACTAGCATGGCTTTCTACTACCAAGAAAGGTTACAGTTCCAATACTGAACTGTGTACTTATTGCCACTATTAATGATGTGTTCTCAGATGCGAAACAGAAATGCCCGCTGAACATATCTATTAACGTACCATGAGATTTCAAATGGGAGTTATTTTCCCTTCCTCTTTCAAAGTTATTTGTTCCAATTAATTTCATGAGTAAGATTAGGCATGAGAGGACTCTTGAATCTAATCTGTCCTGTGACAAGACAGATATTAGAGCTTTCTATACCCACATACAAACACGCAATAAACAATCATTTACCTTCTTCTTCTGCATGTGCTTTAAGATTTCTAATGTCTGCTTAATTTCAGGAATTTGATTTTTTAACCTGTGAATTAAATATAGATGTAAATTTTTTTCTACAACAGCTAAATATGATCATGTCTATTTTTAACGGAAAACACCTTTATTCCAACATATGCATATTTCATCTTCATCTGCCACACTGTTACCCTCTCACCCAATTTGTGGCGATCCTCCTGGAGCTGTTCATGGTCATCCTTGGTTTTCACCGTCCTGAATAATTCTGTGTCATCTGTAAACTTGACCACTGCACTACGCGCTCCTAGTGCCACATCATTTATGAGCCAATTAAATAGTACTGGCCCCAATATCGATCCTTGTGGGACACCACCGTTCGCTTACCTCCACTGAACTGTTCATTTATTTCTACTCTTTGCTCCCTGTCGTTTAATCAAATTTAATCCATAAGAGGACCTGTCCTCTTATCCCATGACTGCTAAGTCTACTCAGGAGTCTTTGGTACCTTGTCAAAAGCCTTTTGAAAGTCCAAGGGTATAATGCCTACTTGGTCCCTATTACCTGCTTGTTCACTTTCACAAAGAAATCCAAAATGTTGGTTGATCAAGTTACAAATTATGCATTTTATGTTGTCCAATCAACAGAAGTAGTTTAAGTCTGACAGGAAAGTGCAAATGTTGCCACTTTCCCCCAAATTGCTATTTTCCTCAAAAAAAAACCAGGAAAATTTTTTTCCCCCCATGGCTTCATTTTTTCTGGAAATTTTATATCTCTAATATAGACCAAACATCTTTCCAGAGTTATCCCTGCCGTTTACCTGACCACAGCTGGACTGCAAGAACAACCCAGTCATTGCTTCTTTCATATGGGAAAATGTTTGCAAGTGGTTGTCTACAGCTGCCTGCTGACCCTTAAGGGTGGCAAATGCCTCAGAGGTCTTTGGGAGGATTTGGGGGGGAGGTCACTTCAAGGGCTTCTTTTTTTTAAATCACAGTCTAAAAGGAACGAGTGCAAAAATTAGTTTGGTATATTTTGGAAGGGGACAGAAAAGACAGAGTCATTAGTTTATGGACAGACAGAACAGGGATGCTGTGGATGCTGGAGATAGCGGAAGTGATGAGGTGGGAACTAAGTTGCAAACTCACTGCCAGATGGGCATATAAAACAGGAGAGACGGGTTAGTGTGCTGCTCCCTAAACCACTGGCATTTCCCCCCTGCATTAAAATTGGAGACATATTTTATTCCTGCACCCACTAAGGTGCAAGAGCATGTCAAAATCAGACAAGACATACTTTAAATTGAGATGACACCCCGCGCTTACATCTCTGTCACTGAACTGGGTGCGGTGTCCAATGAGAAGGGAAGAGCAGTAGAGAGGCAAAATAAGCAACCTCCCCTGAGGTGTGTCAGGGCTTACTAAAATTAAACAAAAGCATGAGCATATTGTGTTTTATTCTGCTGGTCTATGACTGTCATACATGGTTGACTGAAAGAAAAGCATAGCTCAGATTTAAAACAAAAACACAACTACATCAAAAATGGAGGTCACCCACAAATTTTGAGGGGCATTCATAACTTTGGGGGGCAGATGGAGAACAGCAGGGACTTTAGCCAGACCTTCCTCCCAACTTGCAATGGCTTGTGACAGCCAGCAGAGAGTTGTTTTATACTGTTGACCCTTGCCACAATTATACCATCCCAAGGTTTCTCCCCCAGATTCTTAAAAAAAGCAGTACACTGTGAATAGGAATCAAAGCGAACATTAATGAATTGGTTGATGGCCCTCAAGCACAAGGCTATAATTGAATGTATGGCTTCCCAGCTGAGATCTTTATGGTATGTGTATTGTGGCTATACATATAAAGCTGTCTTGTGTGGAGTGCTGGTCTGCAGTAGAAGAGTTAGATTTGAGTCTAGTGGCAAGATTTCCAGGATATAAGCTTTCAAGAGTCAAACCTCCCTTTGTCAGATATCTGCTGAAGGGAGCTTTGACTCTCGAAAGCTTATACCCTGGAAATCTTGTTAGTCTTTAAGGTGCTACTGGACTCAAATCTAATTTTTCCACTGCATACTTAGTGGGTAGTTGTGTATTAAACATTAAGAGCCCCTGGGCTACACCAAGCTGTCTGAGCTTCTGTTACTGCAAACTAGAATGAAGTTCTCACAGACTCCTTTATGGTAACAGGCTCGTAGGAAAAGAGTACAGCATGTATAGCTCAAATTGCTGGAGCTAATTAGCTAATTAGTGATAACCCGGGAAACTTTAAGCATTAGAACAGCCTACAGAAAAGATACAAAGCTCACCTTCTTTTCTTCTGGGCAAGGTTAAGCTCCATAAATTTATATTTCTGATACTGTTCATCCAGTTTTTTGAGCACTATGTCTGCCGTCTCGTTTCCTGGCTGTTTCATGAAAGAATCGACATCTTCCTTCAAAGAGGCACATGTAAAACATTCAGTGTTAGTAGCTCCATTCAGTGCTAGTAACTCCATTAGTTCGGGCAGTCAGGAGTAGTTAGTCAACCCCCTACTCTCCTTTGGCTTATTCCCTTTGGCCAGTCAGTGGTGCACTGTGTTTCCCCACCATAGTCAGGAAGTGGTTGTTTTCATGCCTTCATCCCTTCCTTGAGACCTTAAGCGCAAGGATCTGGGGCAAATTAAGTAACTCCCAAGCTAGTTGTTGTTTGAAAAGAAAGCACAAAGGTACCATGACAGCACACCACGTTGCTGCAGAAATACAGAAACATACTGTGGCTGTTGTTTCTGTGTTTTGTGGCAGCAACAACTGGGGAAAGAAGTCTTCAAAACAAAATCCTGATGGCTGAAAAATAAGTCTGGCTCTCAAATTTTTTGACGGGCTCCTATGGCCAAAGAAAATTTGTCAAGGCCTGTTCTATTACCTATACTACTACATTCAAAGTTACAAGCATTGGAATCTGTTGCATGTTTAGGAATGCAAACAACTTTAAAGTAACTTGAAGACAGTCTTAAGAAGATGTGGAAGAAAATTATCCTCTATTTCTTGCATGATACAGAGACTGAACATCATCCAGATGTAGTACAAAAGACCCCCAAGAGTCAAAACCACAGTCCACATATGAACCCCTTGATTTACTCAGGTGGTCTTCTGACCTGAGACACCAAGGAAATCATTTGGACCAGCAGGGAACCAGCACCTCAATTACAAGGAAAATAAGACAACTTTGAATGACTCCTTCCTTGGCTACTTGAAGCTGATTAATCCCCTCCTCTACACACATGTATAAAATCTGTTTGAACTACCAATATCGATCCTCATGGGGTTCCTGCCTCCTTCCTACTCTTTAGGACTATCCTCTTTCTTTTGAGTAAATCTGACAAGTAAACGAGGAGTCACAGCTTTTCCTTTCGATATCCATCACATGTCAGTATCCACCAGCAACACTTTGCGGATAAAATTCTCTTGTATATTACATTCCAACTTGGATTCTACATTAGCAGTGACAGGGCCAGACGGTGCCAGGGTGCCAACTTCTGTTTAGGATACTTTTCCATTTATTCAGTTTGAGGATATGGATCCTTGAAAGTTTGAGGCCTACCACCTGCTTGCATGATCCTTGCCCTTCCTGGCTACCTAAATCTGCCGGGGGGGCGGGGCTAGCTGGTTCCAGTGCTCCTTGATAGATGGGGTGCTTTCCCCTGCCTTGAAACAGACTGTGGTGCATCCACTTCTAAAGAAGGTGACCCAGAAAATCTCAGTAACTATTGACCAGTCTCAGATGTTCCATTCTTGAGCAAGGTGTTTGAATGTGTGGTGGACAGAAAACTTCAAGCTTTTCTGGATTGAGCAGTTTGTCTGGATCCTTTGTGATCTGATTCTAGGCCTGGTTGTGGGACTGAAACAGTCTTGATCACCCTAGTGGATGACATGAGCCTGGAGAAGGACAGAGGGAGCACAATTTTGTTGATTCTCCTATACTGCTTGTCAGCGTTAGATACCATTGTTCATGGGTCCCTTCTGGACCACCTTTCTGCGCTGGAAGGTACTGTTTTGCAGTGGTTACAGTCCTACCTGGAGGGCAGGCTTCAGACAGCGGTGCTAGGGGACTGCTGCTCACTCACTTGGCCTTTGATCTGTCCCCTTCATCTTGTCCCCTATACTCTTTAACATCTACAGGAAACCACTGTGTTCTGGGCTGGGTTCTCACCAGTATGCAGATGACACTCAGCTCTTTCTTGCACTCAGTGATCCATGCAAGTCACCTCCAGGCTGGACTACTGTAATTGATCTATGCAGGGCTACCCTTTAAGCTGCTCTGGAAACTTCATCTGGTCGAGAATGCAGCAGCAAGGCTCCTTACAGGGACCTCGTGGAGAGTGCATATTCAATTGGTGCTCCACCAGCAGCACTGGCTCCAGGTTGAACACTGGATCAGATTCAAGGTTTTGGTGTTGACCTTCAAAGCCCTAAACTGTCTGGGACCATCATACCTATGGGACTGCATCTCCTGATATACCCCCCAAAGAGCACTACACTTATCTAGTAACAACTTACTGGTGGTCCTCAGCCCAAGTAGTATCCGATTGTCCTCGGCCAGAGCTCTTTCAGCTCTGGCTGCAGCCTGGTGGAACTCTCTGTAAAGTGAAACCCAGGCCCTATGGGGCTTAGGTCAATTCCGCAGGGCCTGCAAGACTGAGATGTTCCACCAGACCTATGGTTGAGGACAGCGATGGCTCAGTCTTAGCTGGCCTCCCTCCCTTAGCCCCATTCCTTTAGTTGTTCTTGGTGCTTCCTTTTCCTTTCCTATTCATTGCCCCTCCTTTTTTCCTCCCTTCTCCATGACTGGTTACCCTGTCATTGTTATCAATGTCTAAAGGCGCCATCTGGATTGTTTTAGAATTTTCTAAACAAAAAATTTACAATTTTAAACAATAGGGCTTTAAACATAATTTACATTATATTGTTAAGAGGCACTATATTACCTAATTTGTTGTATTTTTGGTTGTGAGCTGCCCTGAGCCCAGCTTTGGTGGGATGGAAATCAAATCAATCAATCAATCAATATCTTGCACTTCAGGTAGATCCCAGGGAGACTGTAGAAACCATTAAGCGGTGCCTTGAGGCAGTTCTGGAGTTGAGGTGGGATAGTAAACTGAAGCTTAACCCCCAACACGATAAATATGGTACTGGTGCGTGGAAAGTCTGACCCAGGATTTAGGTGTCTCCAGTTGTAGATGGAGTTGTACTCCTCTTAAAGGAAAAGCTCCATAGTCTGCGGATGCTCTGGGACCCGAGGTGGCAGCTGTGACCAGGAGTGCCTTTTACCAGCTTCAACTGGTTAACCAGCTGTGGACTTTCCTGAACCACTGTGGTGCATGCCCTGGTTACATCTAGATTAGGCTACTACAATACGCTTTACATGTGGCTGCCCTTGAGGTGTTTGGAAACTTCAATTGGTGCAAAATGCTGCAGCCAGGATGTTGACTGGAGTGGGTTGTAGGGACCATATATCACTGCAGTCCTGGCCCATCCACACTGGATTCCAAATCTGTTTCTGGGCACAATTCAAGATGCTGGTGTTGACCTTTAAAGACCTATATATGGTTCGGGATCAACATACCTGAAGGACCGCCTACTCCAGGAGTGGGGAACGTCAGGCCCAGGGGCCGTATAAGGCCCTCGAAATCATTTGGTCTGGCCCTTCATGGGTCCTGGCAGATCTCTAACTCAGAAGGATGCTGCCCTGGCTGAATCTCTTGGGCCCAGCTGGGGACAGCAGAGCTCAAAAGCAAGTCACTCTATGTGGCAGACACTTGGAGCTGTCTCTGGTCGTGCCTCTTGGCTAAATGTTTGACCAAATATAGCAGGCTAATTTTTAAGCTGATAATTTTGTATGGCCACCGAATGATGTTATAAATATCCAAATGGCCCTTGGCAGAAAAAAGGTTCCCCACCCCTAGCCTACTCCCTTATGAACATACCCAACCACTCCAGTCTTCTTCCAAGGCACTGCTTTGGGTGCTCCCGCCTTTGAGATTAGGCAGGTGGCTGTCTGGGAGAGGGCCTTCTTAGTAATGGCACCTAAACTCCAGATCTCTTTCCCCATGGAGGATCTCTTTCCCCATGGCCCCTTCTGCTGCCAACTTCCACCATCAGGTGAAGACTTTTTTTCCGGTTTGGAGTTCCCTCAGTGATCCCTCCTTCCTGGGCAATGTTTTAATTGTTCTTGTGTTTTTGTATGATCCATGAGTATCTTAGATCTAGTTTTAATTGTTCTAATGATGTGTTTTTTGTTGGTTTTGATAGCTGTTAAGATGTAATTTTATTATGTATATTTTAAAAAATTTGTTAGTCACCTTAGTGGCCCTTATGAGGGCAGAAAGGCTGGGTATAAATTTTGTAACTAAATAATAAAATGTACACAGTACCTCAGAGAAAACAAGTGCAGCCAACACCATCTGAATGTTCTACAGAGCTTCCATTTAAATTCTATTTTTAAAAAGACTATCCGCATAGTTCCCCCAGCTATTCTCCTATAGTCTTACAAGGGGTCTTTCCAATGCTCTTCCTACCAAGACAACTGCATTCTGTTCCACAACAAACCTCCCTAAGAACTTGCTCTTTGTCAATTACCAATAAGTTTAAAGCACGTAATACTTGAAATCAAATGTCACGGTCAGAACTAACAGTGGTATTGAGGTAGAGAGAGGAGAGCAAAAGTCATCTCCAGGGTTACCTTTTTTAAATTTACCGTAACCATTTTCCTTCCTTTTGGGTAAATATGGTATTAAAAGGTTGAGAACATACTTAGATCTTCTCTACTATGCAATGGTGGGGGGCATTGATTGAGTTGACAGTGTGCAGAATACAGGAAGCTGCTTTACATTGTCAAGCCATTATTTTATTTAGCCTGGTCTCCTCTGCCTGGCAGCAAGGGTCTCACCATATGGTCTATCCCAGCTATGCTATCTGAGATCCTTATGTGGGGATGCTGGGCAGTGAACCTGGGACTCTCTGCAAACTAAGGATACACTCTGCCACTCATTCTTTGCAGGTATTTAATGCAAACCAAGACGACCAAGGCTCAACTCGCAGCCATTAAGTTCTGTGGGTGACTGGGCAGTCATCTTCTTTTACCCTATACCCGTTGAATTCATGGCTTGCTTGTGGGCTTCCTAGAACTATGCAACTGGTCACGACTGGGGTGTGAGACACCTCCAGAATCAGAACAAAAGTCACTTTGTGCAGCCCCTAATTTTCCAGTGGTGAGCCAAATATTTCTAGAAAGCCCACAAGACAGACATAAAGGCCTTCCCCTCTTTTTGCTTCACCCCCACCCCCAGCAATTGGTTCCATTTACCGTAACTATCCTGATCACCAGCCACTATAGACTTCATCTCCAGATATGTATCTAATCCTTTTTAAAAGCTACCTAAATTTGTGTATATCATTGCATTTTATGGCAGCGGGATTCCATAAATTAACTGTTCGCGAACACTTCCTTTTTTCTATCCTAAATCATCCGTCAGCAAGTTCTGGTGTTGTGAGAAAGGGGAAAATTATTCTTTTTCCCCCACAGTATGCATAGTTTCACACTCTATGTTCTTTTAGTTATATTTTCCTAAGCTAAATAAGGCCTCCAAACACTTTTGCTTATGACCCACTGCTCAGTGGCATAGCACATGGTTTGCCTGCAGCAGGTCCTAGATTTGGTCTCTAGAATATCTTGTTTAAAAAGAAGATATCAGATAGAAAAGCAGGGAATTGCTTTCCTCTGCTTAAGATCCTGGAGAGCTGTTGCCAGCCTATGCAGACAATACAGCACTAGCATAAAGCGGCTTCACCTGTTAATAATAAAATAACCAGACATACACATGTATCACAAGGGGAGTGGTTCAGAGGAACAGCACATGCTTTTTATTCACAACGCCCAGGTCCAGTCCCTGGCATCTATAAATAAAATTATCTGAGAAGCTAATGTTGATAATTCACAGTGGGTAGCTGTGTTAGTCTGTTTGCAGTAGTCAAAAAGGGCAAGAGTCCAGTAGCACCTTAAAGACTAACAAAAATATTTTCTGGTAGGGTAGGAGCTTTCTGAAGAAGCTATCTGAAGAAGTGAGCTGTGGCTCACGAAAGCTCATACCCTACCAGAAAATATTTTTGTTAGTCTTTAAGGTGCTACTGGACTCTTGCCCTTTTTGGCTAATGTTGATGTTTCTCCACATGAAATCAAGAACCATAGTTGCTCAGGCTAGACAGTACAGGCTAAACTAGGGGTGTCAAACATAAGGCCTGTGGGCTGGATCCAGCTATTTAAGAGCTCTTGTCTGTCCCACGAGCCGCCATCCCACCCCCCACCCCACTCTTGATCTGGGCTGGCGAGCCATGGTCTAACCAAGTGACATTTACGGGGCAGCCAGCCCTCATTACAACTGAGTTCGACACCCCTACGCTAAACAGACTAGCAGCCTGACTTGGCACAGCAGATTCATAAGCCATCCCTGCAAGAAAAGATGCCCCAAAACCTCCATTACATCACAGTCTGTTTCTGCATCCTTCCCCGTTTGTTGTCTTAAGCACTGTATTCCAAGGGCACTCATACCATATAAAGGTTTTACAATAATGGAAGCTTCAGTCAGGCGTCTGTCAGGGGGTGAGCAGGATATAGAGTTATTAAGCGCAAATATTCTCGAGCTGTTTCCCAATGAACCCTAAGGATGCTGAACTAGGCAGGCTTTGGTGGGACCCAGCAAGGCCAGCAGCTACCCCCCCCACACCCTTCCTTAGGCGACCGTCCCTCTGATGCGCACAACACCCCTGTAAAGCAGGCCAGGCTGAGTCCCTGAGCGGCCCGAGGTCGCCCGACGAGTGTCACGGCTCTATGGGGACTCGAACCCGGGTCTCCTCGGCCGGATCGCCACACCGCGTGAGTGGTCCGAGGCAGAGCCCCGGGGCCACCACTCCGGAGTCAGACCCCGAGGCCAGATTCTCCTCAGTCCTGCCTTCGCTCCCCCTCCGAAAGGCCTTTCCGCTCTCTCCAGCCCCCGAGCTCCGGACAGCCGCCGCCGGCCCACCCACGCAGCGCCCTCCGGCCCCTCACTCACCACGAAGACCGCCTCGGGGATCCCCAGATGAGCCCTCTTGGCGCCCGCCGGGCCGTCGCCGCAAACCGCCTCGCCGCTGGTGGCCGCCGCCATCTTGGGGAGGGGGAGGGGAGAGAGGCGACGCGCCACCCGCACGTCGGCGGCGCAGGCGCGGAAGGAGCGGCCGCCGTCCCGTGACGTCATCGCCGCGCCGAGGCGGGGCGGGGCCAAACCGCAGGGCTTCGGGCATTGGCTGACAAAGGCGCCGATGGACTGCGAGGAGGAGGGGCAGGAAAAGGAGGCGGAGTCCGCCCGTCCGTCAGTCAGGACTGGGGCGGGGCGAGAAGCGGCGTTTAGCGTTCGAGGGAAGATGGTGACGTCAGGGCCGAGGCTCGGTTGGGCAACTGCGAATGAATTGAGACAGCAAGGTAGACTTCCCCTGACTATGGAAGATCCACTGATTTAGCAATTTGTAATAATCTCTTTTCCTTTCTGTAAATGTATTGAAATGTACTAGGACAGCAAGGGAATAGCTTGTTGCTGGGCAGGATATCTCTGTGTGTGTATGTCTGTGTGCTAAGGAATTGGGGCAAGAGTCATGGAGGGTTACAGTAAACCATAACAAGAACTGGGTGAAACTGTTACTCCACTGCCGCCTCGATGTCTGGAGTGCTATCAGCTTCACCCTGAATGTTGATGGGTTGTCATATCTTGAATTTGGATAAATATCTCTCCCTCAGTACAATCGGGGCTCAGAGATTTCTGCCCATTAGGGCCTCTGAGTCAGCAGCTGCAAATAAACTGTTTTCTTGAAATAACGATCTCAGGTCTCTCTCTGTCCCCCCACGAACCCTTGTTTACCACATCAGAATGAATCCACATCAGTCCGCTTGCCCGCCCACCAAAATGGAAGCACTTGTCCCCATGGCAATCCCACAAACAGCATCCACAGACAAGGAGTCCATAAGAGAGCTGGTTTATTGGAAAACATACAGGTATGCAGAGCTTACAGGTACAGTGGCACGAATGGCAATTGGGAGCACAGTGCAGGCCTATAAGGGAAAGCATTCGTCACAACGGGTGAAGGTGGGAGCCCCCCCCCCATAACGAGGGGCCGTTCCCACGGGAGATAGCGCTGGAACAGGGATTCAGTAGTTAGCAAGTTCGACCTTGAGAGGCACCTGGTGGAATCGAAACTAAAACATTCACAGGCTGCTGAGAGCAGTGGGAAGCAGGCCTGACAGCATGCTATGCGTGTTAAGCACCGTCAAGTCACTTCCGACTCATGGCAACCCTACGAATCAAAGTCCTCCAAAATGTCCTATCTTTGACAGCCTTGCTCAGGTCTTGCAAATTGAGGGCCGTGGCTTCCTTGATGGAGTCCGTCCATCTCATGTTGGGTGTCAGAGTCATGCTTCTTTCTGTTCCAGTGTCATGCTTTAAAGAGTCGTGCTTATTTCTGTGCAAGTGTATCTATTGGTTTTGCTGTTCAGCCTGCCAGGAGTCCAGGCAGGCTCTTGACATGAGTTAGGCCCATTTCTGTGCAAGTGTCATCCTTTAGTTTTATTTCTCTGAACAGCTCTCAAACTGTCCCCGCTCCTTCCTCCCCCCTCTGCTCTGACCTTGAGCTTCTAGCAGGCAACTTCAGTATTATGGCCTGCTCACTCCCTACTTCCTACCAGGCACCGTTATCTCCTAATTCCCAGGCCTCTTGGATTTGCACCTGGGATGACTCTATGCTTAAAGTTATGCTTTGTAGTTTGGTTCACCATTAGCAGCTTTGGATCTGTGGATTGCTTATGCTGTATCTGTGGCTCCTGAATAAACGTTTACCTGCTTTAGACCTGCCTGTCTGAGCGAGTGACTTTTTGGGATTGCCGAGATTGGCTGGAGAACCTCACATTGGGTCTTCCTCTTTTCCTGCTGCTCTCAACTTTTCCTAGCATGACTGCGGTTGCTCAGAAATGTGCCCCTCTGGTGTCAGCAGGGCTTACTCATGAGTAAGCCGCACTCTTTTATCGGAGAACAATACCTACTGGACGCAGTGGGGTTTGCACCTGAATGATGCATCTATTTGAAGCATTTTGGGGAGGGGGAGACAGAACACGATAATGCGTCACACCCAAAAAGTCCCACCTTTTTACATTAACGCATTGTAAAAGTGCAGCACATCAGAAACCGGACACTGTTAAGAAAGCTTGTGGGGGAGCTGAGAGAGCTGGTGAGATAAGATTGCAGTCGTTGGACTAGGAAACTTGGGATCAAATTCACTCAAGTGGACTGCTGCGACCCTAGGTTATTCGCCCTCACCCTGTCCTACCTTGTAGGGCTTCCAGGATAACATGAAGAGAGAACCACATGTGCTACCCTGAGCTTCTTGAAGGAAGGGTGACAGAAGAAATAGCTACCAGATAGATTTTAATTCCTAAAACTGTCAATAGTTGAAGAGGTACTGCATAAAGAAAACAAGCCAAGTCACCACAAAGGGCAAAAATAAAGAGTTTCTCGATATACCTTTAGAGCCGTATATATAGGATACCAGAAATTAGAAAAGGGGATGGAATATACCTGCTCTGGAAAATGGAAGAGGGGTTTATCTGGGGCCAGTTGTGAAAAGTCTTTGATGGCTTGGTTTGCTACCAAGCATAATTCAACCCTAAGTACCAAAGAGCAGAAAACAGATTGGCAAGCACACAGAGGCTTTCCTGGCATCCCATTTGATTTGTTTAAGGTACCAGACAAAAAAAATTTATTTCCCACTTTCTGTAATGGCCCCCACTGTGAAAATTTCACCACTGTCTCCTGCTGCCTTGTCATTTGTATGATTCTCTCTCTCGTCCTCAGGCAGATGCTCAGAAATGCTAAAGGTTACACAGGGATTTCTCAATGCTCAGGACCACACTGTGATTCTATTCCATTCTATTAATCTCACATGTAAGAAGAGTAGGTTTTGTACCCCCCTTTTCTCTAATCTCAAAGTGGTTTACAATCAATCACATTCTCCTCCTCTCCCCACAACAGGCACCGGGTGAGGTAGATGGGGATGAGAGAGTTCTGAGTGAACTCTGGCCCAAGCAAGCTTCATGTGGTGGGGTGCAGAATCAAACTCGGCTCTCCAGGTTAGAGTCCACCGCTCTTAACCACTACTTCACACTGTAAATGCTTGTATGAACTACTCCTGTAAGTAGTTTGAGGAGGAATCTCATAGAACATTGCTTATCTTCAGGGCCTAACCATAAAGTGAAACTAAGCTTTGTGGTTCTAGAATGCCAGGGGCAGCCACCTCCAATATGCAAGTATCTTTGGGGAGGGGGCAGGAAGGACTGTAGCCAAAAAAAAAAAAAAAAAAAAGTAATACCTGAGTGCATCATCTGGCAATTGTTCTAATGAATACTACTCCAATGAGCTGTGAAACAAAGGATCCATGAATTCACATCTCTTGTTTTGTAAAAAGAAACATTGCACACTGGGATTTTGCTACATGCAGAAGAGAAACATTGGTTGGGCACTCCGGCATTCTCCTTCTCACACCGATTGCTCAAGTATATAGACTACTTCTTATTCAAGTCAACCCCAACTGTAGTGTTGGAACTGAGTTATCTGTTCTGAGTCTCCACCTCCAACAGGTGATTTCCTTTAATGTATTATAATGTATTGTATGTGTGTGTTCTATAGTACTTGTGCACATTTTCCTCTGCCACCTGCCATTTCCACTGCATTTTTCTCATGGGTTGTGTGTGTGTGCAACTATAATCATCTACTGCCACAATCTTCTAGTTCCTCTGAATCTCCAGCTTTCATTTTAAAAAAGAGTTAAGTCCCCAGAGCCCTGTAGGGGCAAGACAAGGAAAACGGTTTGGCAGAATAAAACCTCCATGTGGCCAGAGCCTCAGAAATATTTCATTGGCCAGTCTTCCTGGCAAGGTGTATTCTCTCACCTGGTCATATTGGGAGTGGTAGGTGGTGTGTGTTTTGATACAGGAGAATAAGGTGTGTCAAATCCATGGCAGCCTTTAGGGAGGAAAGTAACAAGTGATTAGAACAGCCAAGAACATGCCTTTTGAATATTGCCCTTTTTGAAAAGGCGGTTCCATTTGGATCCTTCCACTGACCACAGGCTGGATCCAAAGATCCTATTATATGAGAAGAAAGCCATTCCTCCTACCCATCATTCTGTAGTCCCCCCAAACTGCTGGCAAAGTACTGGGGGGTAAATTACGATGTCGCTTTTGTGTGTCAACAGAAGCAGGGGAGGTTAAAAAAAAACCTTTTACTCACACCAAAGGATCTATGAATTGTGGCTTTCGGGAAAGGAAAATGGTCGTTATTTAATGTTATTTGTTGCCCTGTATTTCAACGCAGTTGCCAAAATTTAACACACTGCCAATTTCAAAGTTATTAAACACACATCTGAGACACTCTGTGCCAAAGTTTATTTTCCAAAACTTGTTTCATTAACAAAATGGAGGACTCTAAGCAACAGTCTCAACCTCTGCCCTGTTTTGTATACTGCCAAACTATGAAGTTCCAAAATCATTAAATGTCAACAAAGAAAATCCTGTGCTTCAGCAAAAGTAGATGTTTTACTTGGGGGGTGGGGGAGAGCAGGACACAACAATTTAAAACATCCTTTTTGATGGCTGATGGAATTATGTTCACATTCTGCAACTTGTTTGAAGGGAAAGTACATAGACATTATCCTAAATGAGAAGAAGAAGAGCTGGGCAAAACACATATTTCTGAGTAGTCCGAATAATAAAAAAAATACTCCATTAAGCCATTACGCTATTTCAAATAAGAAATAAAAACTTAACTGAGAAGCATTTCACATAACAAAATACAAACATATCTACAGAATCCATAATGTATTTCCAAAACAAAATACTAAAATACATTCATTCAATAATGTTTCTCTTATTAACACTGTGACAAGTAAACACAGTTGTCCTTTTTTCATAGTTGGACAAGGATTTTAAGTGTGCCTTATTTAAAAACACAGATTATGCAGAATTTACTGAATCCATCCTGACCAACTGAAGACTAATTGCTTGAAACACCGATCCCGAAGATCTTGCATTCTAGGTGCCTAATCACAGCAACATATGAAAAGAGCTTCCCTGCAAGTCAGTTGACCATAATTTGGGTTTTATTGGCTGAACAACTTATTGGCTACTGGGTGTTCTTCATTCAGCATTCTAAAATTTGGCAGTTTTTCACTGAAGCAATGTAACAGCTCTTTTTTGGCAGCTAATACTGGCCTCAAAATTTTAGTGCAGCCACTCTCAAAGAGAACTACATCAGACAACTTTTTGCTATTGTGTACATTGACATGGTTGGGAGAACTCTTTAGCAGCATGCAATATGTTTAGTTGTTTTTGTTTTGTTTTTAATTTAGCTTGCCTCTTTTGTCCCAGCCAATGAACAGCCAACAGCTTAGATGAAGCAGTGCAAGGCAGCATTGAGGCTTAACTGATGTGAGAACCAAACTCATAAAACGATGCAAGTCTCACAGCCGATCCTCCCACAGCAGCTTCCAAGCAATGCATGTTTTAAGGTGCTGCAACCAGAAGCCTTCCCATTTGGAATCCAGGGTGAAAATATTAGTTAATACTACAGTGGAGCAGAAGGACACCTTTAAATTAAACCTCACATCAATACTGGGGGTTAGCACCCACCCACCCACCCCCGGGGCTGTGTAGACTGAATGCTAATTGGTGCAAGGTAAAAGCTCTCAGTCTAATGTGGGTGCGTGCCTTACCTAAATCAGTGTTTTGCATTCCACCGACCTTTTGGGCTCCTTTCTCATCAGCTCTCCGAAGCTGGGGGACGCTGACTGTGGCAGTGACTTGTTCTGCAGCAGAAAAGGGCTGGACCTGCAGCACCTTCCATGGAAAAAGGAGGCTGAAGAGAAAGTATGCACCCTGAACCGCAAGTGTTTCTGTATTGCAAACAGGAAGCTGGCTCACCAGACTCAGTGTTGTGGGTTCAGTGAGCACAGGGGGCCTGGATTTCTGCTTGAAAGCCCTGTTCAGTCTCAAACATATCAGGGTAGCTTGACTTTCATCATCAAGATGGTGTTATTTGGACACGAAATACAAAAATACCAAATACATCAACTGGGGGGGGGGAACTATTCCAATACAAAACAATACATTTTCTATATAATTAATTCCAACACTATGCAATTTAAACTGTGTTTGACGTCTCAGTTTCAAACACAAGTATTCGCAATACTGCCCAGCTCTGAGAAGAGGTACGTAAGGATTTTTAAAAGTTACCCGACAAACAGTAAGCTCCTTCCAAATAAATATCCTAAAAAAGGCACAAACTTATTATGGTTGAGGGACAATATATGACAAAATGACCTACTGAAAAGAACCAACCCAAGTCAACAGAAGTGTTTAGCACCTTGGTTCCTTTCAGTACTCTGAACAAAATTCCAGCAAATGATTCTGTAAAAGAACATGGTTGCATCAATGATGTAACTGCTTTCAAGAAAGAAAATTCAATTACAAATGAGGTGGGAGAGGAGACTGCACTAGGTATTACAATCTTTTAAAATAAATGTGTATGAGATTGTTACAGGGGGAAATGAGCTACACAGTACATATGTAAGCTGTCCATGACTTTCCAAAAATGACATATTCAGAGTAACATTTCTATTTCTAAGTAATTTTCAGTAACTGTAGCAACAACATGTACAGTGTCCATTACTCAAAAATATAATCTTTATAATGGAAATAAAAAGGACAGATACAGAGCACTGAAATGTCTTCAAAATGCAAGCTACTCCAAAAAAAAAAGTTTTCCCTTTTATGTACAAATAAAGCACTGATCCACAGTGCGTTCTACTCTAAATTTGTAACCCACCTTTCCCTAACATATGTCAAAGAACCCAAAACTGACCCAGGTACACCCTGTATTTAATTTTGAAATACTATGTATTTTTTAAAGGTATGCTTGCTTAAAAAAACACCGTAACTTCTATATGTTTTTACCACATGCCAAACAAACAAACAAACAAACCTGTTCCACTCGTTGAAAGTAGAAACGAGTAAATAGAAAAGGGAACAAATGCTTTAGAAGAGACATTTCCAAATGAGTTAACCCATTAATATCAGCTCCTCCTGTTTTCCTCTTTGGGTCAAACAAGATGAAACAGCGACAGCCACATCAGTTTCTTCATGTGTCACATATAATGGGCAGTGGGGGCTGAAACCAACTTTGTCAGAAAAAGGTCTGCAAGTGAAAGGGAGATGAACCCACCCTCACCCGAATCTCTCTACAAGCCATTCCTCTTTCATTCACTCTTCCTTCCAACCTGTCACATTGTCAAGATGGGGGTGGGGAGAGAAGGTGTTTAGTGACCGCCTGCAGAAAGATAATAAAGGGCGGGTTCAAGTGCCACTCATCCACTTACACTTCTTTCTGTGTTAAGACTGCAGCCCCACTCATCCACTCTGCTTTACATGTAGGGGTGTGCATGTAGATACGCCAAACCAAAAAAAGGCGCCATTTGACTGTAGCCGAAAAAGCCGAAAAATTTTTGCTTTTCTGGAATCCCCATAGGCTTCAATGGAGGCAAAATGCCTCCACTGAAGCCTATGGGGAATCTTTGTGGGACTCTGGGGTGGGGCTGTTTTTTATGGTAGAGGCACCAAATTTGCAGCATAGCTGCTGGTGACTTTCCTTAGCACCACCGAATTTGGGAATGATTGGGTTAGGGGGTCCAATTGTATTAGCCTCCAAATGGGGGGGGATGAGGGTTAATAAAATTTGACCTCCTAGCCCAATCGTTACCAAACTTGGGAGTTCTTCTAAGGAGAGTCACCAGCAGCTATGCTGCAAATTTAGTGCCTCTACATTAAAAAAACAGCCCCCCAGAATCCCACAAAGATTTCCCATAAAGTATAATGAAGCAAAAAAATTTCAGATATATATATTTTAAAAAAGCTAAAAAAAAAAAAAAAAACATACCACTATGGGGATTTAGCTTTTCTCCCCAGAAATATCAATTGCTTTTACTGCACACCCCTATTTACAAACAAATAGGACAGAAACATATTTAAAGAAGCATGGTGGCCACCCTCTTTAGAGAGCATTCTCTGAATAACAGAAGTTCAGCCCCAGCTTCTTGAAATCTCCCATCTCTTCCTTGAATTCATGCGTGCATATAATAAAACTGTCATCCCTCTCAGAAAGCAAGAATTGTACAAGTTAAAATCCAGTTATCTCTACTTTCTGAAGCACTCTGACTTCCTGGAATTTTAATATCCTGCTGGCTTTTAAAAATCCTGAATTGCCATAAAGTGTTGGGATTGGGCCAATCCCAACACTATTTCTAAAAGGAATGCAGAACACGTTATTAACGCAGAAGTCCTTATTAACGCATGAACATGTTCTCTTTCCTCCTTCACTTTGTAAAATATCATTTCTCTATATCAATAGGAATTAGAGCCCTGCCCTACCAATGCAATTATGGAAAATTACAAAAATAGCATAACCTAGGATTTGATCTGGCCCTGACTTGGATAGCCCAGGATAGCCCAATTTTGTCAGATCTTGGAAACTAATCAGGATGGGAGACCAACAAGGAACACCTGAGCTGCTACGCATTGGCAGGCAATGGCAAACCACCTCTGAACGTCTATTGCCTTGAAAACCCTACAGGGTTGCCATAAGTTGGCTGACTTGGCAACCAAAAAAGGGGGGGGTTGATCTGCCACCCAGCTAAAGAAGGAAATGCCAATTTAAGATTTGTGCCAACTGCAAACAATGGAACTAAATCAGGTTATATCTAAATTACTCTGGCTTAATTTTTATTTTAGCAGCCAAAATAACTTTTGACAAGGATGAAGGATCACCTTAAAAATTCCTGCGTGGGCCAATGGCCCTAAAAGCATCTGTGCAAACACAAACTACACTGCTTCACTAGCAAAAGTTTTAGGACCACAGGCAAAAATCCCCAGTCCAAGATTAATTTACAAAACCCCTCTTAATGAATGAGGAATGGTGCTAAAACATATTATCCCTTCCAAAATGTACATAAAGAAAAAGTTACTCAAAACTGATATCTTTAAGACGGCAGAATAAACTGGGCAGCATTTTCTTTTTATAAGTACATCTACTCAGGGACATAATTTAGTCTGTCAATACATCAACGCTCAGAGAATAGGAAGGGAGGAACTGTTAAGTATGTATAATGCATATCTTATTGGCTTTTTATCTTAGAAACATATATATATCTAACATCTTCCAACAGTTCAATAACATCCACTAACATCACTGTAAACAACCTTTAGCCAACTGGAAGTTGAATGGAGCACAGCCACCTGTACTCAGTCATTTTGGGCAAGAACAATACACATGTAATTCCAGCCACAGCTACTCCAAATGACGTTAACAGTGACCATCTACCTGCTAGGTCAGCTATAAAAACTGTTGCTGCATTCTTGCATCCAGGAACAGTGTGCTACATCCATCTCTACGGAGGCAAGCTGGCTCCTAATCTCAGATGCAACATGAAGTTAAGAGGCCTGTGCTCATAGCTAAACTGCTCTGCTGACACAGTTCCTAGCCCATTTTGACTGGTGGGGGGATCAGCTACTATTAGATGCTGCTCTGCCTTTATCCTATATCCTCCAACCTCACCACTATGATGCTATTCCCCATTTTGCCCACCTAGATAGTTGTTCTCAACACGGGGCTGAAAACAGCTGAGACAGCGTTCTGGAATTCAACTGCTGGGTGTAAAACTTGGGGCCTTCCCCACCCTCTGTATCTGAGGAGAGAGCAAGGCTGTTAAATAGAACATAGATAATTACAGACTTGATATGCATTTGCTCCAGAGTTTCAATGGTAATATGGTTGGTGCACCTACTGGCCTATATTATTGGACCAAATATTCTGATTAAACTGAATAAATCAAATATTGCCCAGAGAATGTTCATATGTCAAACAATCTAACTCATCAGTTAGATTAACTGTTGAACAGACAAGCTCCAAATTTCAACCTTAAAAGGTTAGAATGCAATATGGAAACTGTTCTATTCTTCCATAATTATAAATTGATTATAAGAATAATTAGGCCGTTCATAGGGTCTACTGGACACCTTTATGACCATTTAAAGGAATGACCCTTTATCTCCAACAATTTGTATTCCGATATCATGGAGCAAGTGTATATTACAGAAAGAGATCACTCTTTAATGTGTGCACTAGCATACACCATGAAGATGTGAAAGAGACGCAAATTTATAAATTCTCCAGAAATGTGTGCATGATTAGCACAGGTCACCAAGAAATATAATGAAATGTGGTCTTCATATCTGGGTATTTACATATTAAAATATATTAAAAGAGGCTGTGTGTGTGTGTATGCATTACTTAGATGTGAAGCATTTGATTAATATGCATTGGGTCTGACTTTACAGAATTACATAATTGATTGTATGAAGTATATAAATAAAAGAAATTTCATCTGGAGAGTCAAGGCTGCACTCTTTCCATGCAATCCCCTGCTGTAGGGCTGCAGCCAGCAAATTGAATAAATTAAGTGTAATTAAACAATAGGACTAGAAACTAATCTCTGGTGATTAAAAAAAGACCTCTGCTGCTTATTTTACAGTCCCACACATCACATGGTCACAGTTTCCAAGAACAAACATTTCTAGTTGGTTATAATAAAATACATGTTATTTAACACATGTACTGGTCTAAACTGGATCAAAGACTGAAAATTGGTTGGAAGCGAGATTATACAATCCTAAATGAGGATTAGTTGAATTAATTCACTAGAATATCCACTAAAACAAGGCCTGTAAATCAGCTGCTCCAGCTTGTTAGGGCTACAATAAATATTGGTTTTGGACAAACCTGAAGAATACATTAAAGCCATAAGCCCTTTAAAATTCACTTTTCCACATTTAATTACTATACATGCATCCAGTTTATGTCTTTGCCAGTACATGTCCAAGATTTTGGTCTAAAACTTTTTTTTCCACTTGCAACATTTAATCCATACAAAGTTAGTGGTTACAAATTCCAAACACATATGTAAAAAATGATTCTTTCTTTAAAAAATCATGTTTAGTTTGACAAAACAAGTATATCCTTTTTGAAGCAAGCTTTTGTTGTTGTTTTTACATTCTTGGCACAATATCAACAAACACAAAAAGACACTTAGAGAGAAAAGAATTGTTTTCTTGACTTTGACACAGCTCGATCCACAAAGTACTTTTCTGTAAACCCCCTTTTCCAGGTGCATGAGCGGCACCTTGGCAAACGTTTGGAAAATCAAACACAAGCACTGCATTTCAAAAAGGATGTTTTTTTTAAATGACAAAAGGGTCCAGCTTCAGGAAGACAGCCATGCTGGCATCGATATAGAACCTTCTTGCCATCATTGGTACTGCAGTGGGGCTTCAAGGTTAGAAAATAAATCACTGCAGAGGTGTGAAAGGAGAAGCAGGGTCTTTGTATGACTTGGGTCTGTCCTTCTGTTACAAGCTCAATGCTTTTCCCTTTTCTTTCAATCTCCCCTCCTAAGTGTCTCCTGAACTGAATGTGTCAAATTACACTGTAATTTAAAGAACATAATCCTCGTATCAAATTTGGGGCGGTTGAAAATCATGGACCATCCGGCTGCATCAGCACCACTTACTGTGAGCTCTCCTACACTGCAATAAGATTGTGTGCGTCTCCAAGGAGAAATAGTTTGAGCTTAAAAAAAAAACAGAAAAAAATGAGCTAAATTTCTTAAGTAATATAATATTTGCATTTTGTACGTGTTACAAAAAGGGAGGGGGGATTCTGCAGCAACAAAGTTTTGCAGTTTAAAGATTTATAAATATTTACATGCGCACACACACCCTTGCTCAGTTTCTTTTATGTAGTGAATAGGCTTTCTTTTCTTTTTTTCCTTTTGTTCCATAACAAGGGCCTCACGCTATGCACAAAGGGTGGAAGATTTCAGGAATATGTGTTTTTTTCCAGTTCTTAAAGTGCAGCACTGTAACTGAGAGACTACTAAGAAAGAAAATGCTGATATCACATATCTTAAACAAAGGGCAACAAGCTGGCCAAACTTGCTGCTGCTGGCTGCATGTGGACTTTTTTTCTGGGACATGAAGGCATCTCTCTTGCTAGAGTCAGGAATGATCCTGCGATCTGTACGCCGGTGGGGGGGGGAAATCAGTGTGAGGAAATGCAGCTAAATGCCATCCAAACTAGAGCCACATTCACTCCTCTGAAATGTACAACTGTCCTGGGCCCAGAGTCAGACCCCACACTTCTGCCAAAGCATATCTCTGTCACTTGGCACGAGAAGACTTTGCTGCCACGCCAGGGGACTACGTTTCCTGCTAACAGCCTACATCTAGTTAAGTAGATTCACAGCATTGAAAACTCACAGTACAGAACTTGTGAATTAGAAGAAGCTTGCCTTACGTGGGGGGGTGGGGGAAGCAGTGCGGATTTCATATGATATTGGCATCTAAGATAACGCATGAGTAGTTATTGTATCAGGTACTGCTGGAGGGTACCTGAAAGATTTATTGCTCAGCTTCATTTAAGTGGTGTCATGATAAGAGTTCAGGGAGAAAAAATAAATAAATAAAAAGCATTACACCCCCCTTTAAGCTTACTATGAGCTATCTACTTGCTGGATGAAAAAAGGCTGCAAGGGATTCCTAAGTAAGCTTCTCCTCTTCAATAAGGGAAAGTCGGGACTTTTTTGTTTTTTACTCTTTGCTGACCTTCAGCTTCACAATACTTCAGTTTTCCACTGAAAACAGTCTTGCGCAGTTCAAAACCAAACATGATTTCATACCATAGTGACTGTTATAAGAAGAATCTCTACAGCACAGCAATTCCAAGTAATTTATATTGTATGGGGAGCAGGTATGTGCCCTGGTGAAGACTGCCGTTTAAAGTTCTGTCTTCTTTCTACCAATATTTGGTTGACAAAGTATCTTGCTGCTTTGGCGGGTCTACATAAACTGTATCTGCAATGCAAGAAAACCAAGCGTAAGTCAAACCAACAAACAAATACAACACAGAATGGCTCTGCTTGCTCAAAGAGCATCCTGTCGGACATACATGAATCACACAAATGGAGGTGTGGGCGAAGAACACAGACTTCTTGGTGGTACACTGTGAGTTACAAGCAATCCAATCTTAACCCCTGAACAGTCGTCACAGTAAAAATTCACCACTGAATTGACTCCAGTGAATTTAGATGCAAATAAGTCTATTTACCATTGTGTTCTCAGCTATAAGACAAAATCGGGAACTTCCACTTAGTGAAAGCTGATTTGTTTCTTGCTAGCCACTATTCTAAATACACTCAGGAGCCTACAGACTTGTGGCTGAAGGAACCGATAACAGTGGCTTTCATAAGGATGTTACTATAACCAACGTTTTTGGAATTCATCTTCCATGCCTTGTCCAAATCCAAGCACAACAGCATTCAATAATGACCCGTGATGACCTATAGGCTTCTATACCACCTATACACCATGTATATATAGATGGCACCCAGCTATACCTCTCTATCCCCCCTCCAGCCCCTTTGTACCTCCGATTCATACTTGTCTCCTTTTTCACCCACTCTCCCTTGTTGCAAAGAATTCCTTCACAGAACACCATAACATCCCCTCTTTACAATGTCTCCTCCGAATTTTTGCCTAGCTTCTTACTCCCAACAAGGTATAAGTATGTGTACATGTAATTTCCTTCCACTCTTTCGTACCTCTGCTTGTCCCATTCTACACACAACTCCCATTCCAAATTTACCACCCTTCCTTCTCTGTTTCCCCTGCCCACTTAGTGGTCACTGTAGAAATTTAGACTGCAAGGTCCTCAGGACACGGACCAGAATTTACCTTACCAGCCTTACAGGGACCAGTGTTTTCGCTACTCTGTACACCCCATGTAGACAGACAAAAACAGCAATAAAGTACCTCAGGAACTACTAACAAGAATGGGACAATCTTTCAAACACCTGAAATGTTAGGAACAATCAGCCAAGTGTAAGATACTGAGATGCAGGAATTCTAAAAATGTTTCAGGCTCACTTCATGGAAATACTCACCTGTGTTCCAGAGATAGGTGCAAAGGGATTGGTTGGCCTTAGACCTGTCTGGGTATAAATCATGGGCTGGGGTGCCATAATAGGAGTAGCTCCAATCTGCGTAGGTACCTGTATATAAGAGAGCTGTTTAGTGCCAGCTTGAACACCACAGCCATGTTTCAAAAGGCCACATAGATGCCATGTGCACACCAGAGGTCTTAACAGCTTCCTACAATCAACTGTCAAAGTGCATAAGACTTGCTCAAGTGAAACCAACAGCAAAGTTGAGTGCAGAATCTCTAGTGCAACAGTGGCCAATTTGAAGCCTTCTGTTTAGGGACCAGGAGAATATTTTGCTACGTAATTTAACCTCCACCCCACAAGAGGTGGTCAGGCTCTATAAGGAGACCAAGCACCAAGGGCCACATTCTGGAGCACAGGAGCTCAGGCACAGCCTCGGCGCTACATCTCTGTTTGGGTGTCACATGTAATGTTCAATGTGGACTAGACCACAACTCATAAGCATCTCTCCTGCCCCTTATTTATCATTTTATTAATTTAAAACATTTCTGCTCTGTACCTTTCTCCACAAAGCTTTTAAGATGGGGTACAACAAAGTTAAAATGTTCAGTTAAAACAAGGCAGAAAACTGTAACACAGTCGCCAAACCACATCAGGAAAACATCTACAAAATAACCAGCCACAAAAATGCAGCAATCCCAGCACTTTGATTATCAAAATGCTTGAGCGGTCAAAACACTTCTGGACTTGGAACCTAAAAAGTAACCAAGTGGGTGCCAGTGAGATTTCCCTGGGGCAGGTATTGAATGAAAGGGGGCCACCACAACAGAGGACTTTGTCCCGATCACCACCTGCCTAACCTTGGAAGACAAAGACACTCGGAGAAGGGCCTCTGAGAACCATCTCAAAAGACTCATAGGTTTGTATAGGAGCAAGCCCAAGCCACTTAGAACTTCTAAGCTTAAAGTCAGCACTTTGGTCATGTGGTGCCTAACAACAAACCAGACGCCTGCAAACATCTGTCAGTGCTTACAAAATGCAGCCTAACCAGCCAAGCCCAGTGAGTAAAACTCAATTAAAAATTGGCAAGGACAAAATTACTTCAGGGCCAAATTAGACCTGCTGGCCACCAAGGAGCCCTCTGGCTCCAGCCCACACACACATGGTGCACAGCAGGACAACATCGGACAAGACTAGGATGTGAGCAACAGGAAAGCCTATCAAAGAATACGCTTTCAGGCCTACTTAGCCACTGCTAACCAAGTGGCCTATAAAAATAACAGGCAATTAAATGACATTCAAACATCAAATCCTTACAACTAAAAACACACCCACGGTTGAGTGATACACAGATTATAAACAGAGATGATCTTACCATTCCATACACAGGCACTTGAGGTGTATTCACTGGGTAGGTTACTGGAGCTGGTACCTTCGATGGTTTTTATTAAAAAAAAAAAGATGGTTACATGTAAGATGGCTACAAATTATGCGAATAACCCAGAAACTGTACAAGGCACATCTCATTGTGTGGAGTATTCAACATAGATGCCAGCCCTATAGTAACTTGCATAACTAGGATAAGGTATCCCATTACAGCCTGGCAGAAGGAGCAAGGACAGGGAATTATGAGAACAAGAGAAACTAGTTTGGAGACGAATGATGTCAAACAGGGCAGGATTAAGGATTCCGGATTAGAAGCAAACTCCTGCTCCCCCATTACATACAAAGGCAAGGGGAATTTCTTTGTTCCCCACAAGAAGGTAAGGGGGAGGGAGGCACATAAGTCCAACCACAAGCTATGTTCAGGTCAGCTTAAGTGGAGCGTGGCATAATATCTGAAGCCACCATTAGAACTTTGCTAAAAATCAGAGTGGCTTCAAAACCTATGGCCGTTTAAATTACCAGCCTGCTCTTACAAGGGAGAAATGAAACCATGCTACAGAGTCTATTTTCATTTATTAGGCTCAAGCATTTTGTGATCCCTTTGAGGCAACCAGAAAGAATAATGCACATTTGAAGAGGAGAGTTGCCATTCATGTACACAGAGCAATTCTGCATCAATCTGAACATATGAAGCTGCCTTAATTAAGCAGCTCTAGTTCAGTCCTAATCTCCTGTGGCTGGTAGTAGCTCCCCAGAGCCTCAGGTGAAAAGATGCTTCCCATCACCTGCCACCTAAAAACCTTCAAGTGGAGATTCCGGGGGCTGAACCCGGGACCTACATGAAAAGCATCTATGTTACCATGCGTGTCGGAGCAGACGACTGGTGGGATCACCCCATGGAAACTGTCTTGAACAACACATTGAACACATGAAACTGCCTTATTCTGAATCAGACCCTCGGTCCATCAAAGTCAGTATTGTCTAGTCAGACCAGCAGCGGCTCTCCAGGGTCTCAGGCAGAGGTCTTTCACATCACCTACTTGCCTGGTTCCTTGAACTGGAGACTGAACCTGGGACCTTCTGTGTATCAAGCACATGCTCTACCACTAAGCCACAGCCCCTCCTTAAAAGCAACAGTGGAAGTTGGGATCGAGACAAGGCTGCAGCCAGGGTGAAGGAGGGAGTGCTCTAAGTAAATGCTCAGGAGAGTTTCCAGATTTATTATTATTCATAAAATTTGCATGCTGCCTTTCTGCCCAAGGCTCTGGACGAAATTTCCACACCATGGCTTGCAAATCAGCTTCACTCGGTGAGTGTCTTGTCTTGGTAACCGTTCTCAGATAATCTGTCATTACAGCCTAACCAGGGGGAAATATTTTTACATCAAATGTGATTAATTTTCCATGACAGAAAGAAAAAGGAAAGCTCAGCTATGAATGGGGAATTACAATACCATATAGGACTTGTTGGAAATATATTTATGTTAATGATCTGGTTTCTTCACGAAAAGGAAGAGGAGGAGTTGGTTTTTATATGCCGATTTCTCTGCCTTTTAAGGAGAATCAAACCAGCTTACAATCTCCTTCCCTTTCTCTCCCCACAACAGACACCTTGTGAGGTAGATAAGCTAAGAGAGCTCTAAGAGAAATGTGACTAGCCCAAGGTCACCCAGCAAGCTTCATGTAGAGGAGTGGGGAATCAAACCTCCAGATTAGAGTCTACCGCTCTTAGCCACTACACCATGCTGCCTTTATGTGGCTATATGCATGAGTCTGTGTTGATTAGAATAGTACAAGCTTCAATATATCTTCAAATAAGGAGAGACTGAGAGCCAATCCAATGCTCTGTTTCCAAAAGCAGCCATCCAAATACCTCTGAGAAGCTCACTAGCAATTCACAAACAGCTTTCCACGCACACCCGTTTGTCTCCAGAATCTGGAACTCATTTAGTTCATACCTGCTGCGAGACATATCTGTTAGGAATCTGTCTGATCACCTCTGAAGGCCACAGCCCCGGTGTCCACCGTGGCACATTGCAATTGTAAATTCCACAAGTGAATTATGCAGTGAACAAGGAATTAGTTTTTTTGTCTGTTCTGAATCTATCATCGATCCATTTCGTTGGGCGACCCTGAGTTCTAATCTTCTGAGAGGGCAGCTGTGATGGCCCTACGATTTCTGTGGGAAGTGCTGGCAGGAGCCCTGTCCCCATCCCAAAAGCCACTGCACGGTATTGTAGTTTTCAATATATTAGTTTCAGGTACTGACATATTAAGGCATTTCATCCACTGGTCTAGTCCTCAATTCTGTTTAGGCTATGTAACTAACAGCTGTCTGGGAAAGAAACACAGCTGTGTAACCACAAAAAGAATTGGCTCAGCGAACAGCTAGATAACAAACTAGATAACAGAGGAACAGCACTATGAAACACCTTTCGCATTCGGCTTTTCTGCCCTTGGGGGGGGAAGATCTCTGCCTGGGGGGGGGAGATCTCTGCCTAGATGAATTTTTTTAGATATTCCTTTGCTTTAGAAGTATAATCAAGATGCAATTATATATAACTTTAATTTTAGAATGTTTAGTCTTATTAGCCAGACAATGAGCAGACATATATGTGAAACTTGGAAATGCTATGAGAAGTGTTGTTGATATGAAAGGTTCTGATGCTATCCATCAATTTATGACATCAAGGATAAGAGTACATGCTTGAGAATAGACATTTAATCTGATCTCATACCTTACGGGTCCCTTTGAAGTCTGGGAAAACTGAAATATTCTCATAACAATATCTCATAGGTTCTCGAAGCACCAGCCTCCAAAAATGTATAAAAAGGGCTCCAAAATTGAGAGAAATTAGGAATTTTTCCCCCAGGCATGCTTGTATGCTATCTATTTGGGAAAATGTCCCCCAGACACGTTCTTAACAGTCTGTATGGGAAATTATCCCCGGCATGATCATTGATGGGTACGGTTACTGGTGGTAACTGATTTGTAACTGTATTCTATTCAGATCTATATTCTTTTGTTGTAATCTGTAATATATTGTGTATATATCTTTTCATTTTACTATTTTCTGTAGTATTTACAATAAAAAGGAATTGTTTAACAATTCAAAATAAGTTGTATCATCATTTGCAAGTGGCTGGTTAAATAAGGTAATGTGTTTTTAGTGAATCACAAAATCTAAAACCCTAGTCACAAAAGTACCACTTCAGTGGCATAGCTGCAACACAGAAAAATGGGAGCCAGGGGTGGCCCATATACTAGGCAGCCCTAGACAATTGGCAGTGGAGGGGGTGTGGCTTGGTGGTAAAGTATCTGCTTGGCATGCAGAAGGCCCCAGTTTCAATCTCTGGCATCTCCAGTTAAATGTTCTGGCAGCAGGTGATGTGAAAGTCATCTACTTACCACCCTGGAAAGCAGCTGCCAGTCTGAGTAGACAATACTGATCCTGATGGACTGATGGTCTGATTCGCTTTCAGGCAGCTTCATGTGTGTGTTCAGTGCTGGAGGGGTACCAGCCAGCCTGGCTGCTCACCCACCACAAGATGCTCCCTGTCTACTGCCTGTGGCAGGGACAAGGCAGGCAGGAAGCGCTTCTTGCTTCCCTTCAGCTTGATAAGGGGAGGGGGTTGAAAAAGACAGGGTGTGCCATGCCGTGCCCATCTGCAGAGGGGAAAGTAGGGCAAGTGGTGGCAGGTTCTCGCTTCCCCGCAGCCTGGCGGGGGTGGACCACTTTGGTGCCATAGACTAGGGTGCCAAAACTGCTTCAGCTGGCCCTGATGACAGTGGCCTCTTGTACTGGGAGCCCAGCACCCATTGCGCCACAGTTTTTGCACAGCAGAGCACAGGATCAAGTGGTTAGTGACAGAGTCCAAGGAGGGGCCGTGGCTCAGTGGTACAGCCTCTGCTTGGCATGCAAAAGGTCCCAGGTTCAATCCCCGGCATCTCCAGTTAAAGGGGCTAGGCAAGTAGGTGATGTGAAAGACCTCTGCCTGAGACCCTGGAGAGCCGCTGCCGGTCTGAGTAGACAGTACTGACTTCAATGGACCAAGGGTCTGATTCAGTATAAGGCAGCTTCATGTGTGTTCAAAATATTCCACATTTTAATCTCAGCACACAGAATGCAGTAAGGAGGAGAATGCAATGACCTTCACCCAAATGGGCTTTGACAGAAACACACACTGGGAATTCCCCTTCTCAGGACATGGGGAATATAAAAAATAACAGTGGCTAAGATCCCAAGAATGATGAAACTAGTTCTGTGAACCCAAGAGGGATTTACACTTGTGTGTATCAATCAACAGTAGACACAATGGCACCCCTCTCTCACATAACCACTTATATCTGAAGCTAACGGGAGCCTCCAAAAAAATCTGTGATAAGGCATGGAGACAATTACCCACATGGAGACAGTTTCCCACAGCCACCACAAACTTCCAGCAGAGTGGTCCCCAATCTTTTTGAGCCTGCGGGCACCTTTGGAATTCTGGCACAGCATGGTGGGTGCAGCAACAAAATGGCTGCTGCAGGAGGCAGAGCCAGACACAGAATGGCTGCTGCGGCTTACCTTCAGATGCACAGTGAAGAATCTGCCCAGCCAATCAAATCTCCAGTGGCCAATCAGAAGCCTCAATGGACAAAAAAAAACCTTGGCCCACCCACTTTCTAAAAATACGTGGCAGGCACCAGGAAAGGTGTCAGCAGGGCCATGGTGCCCACAGGCACTACATTGGGGACTCCTACTCTAGCATGAACCTAAGCAACCCTTGTGGGTTCTGTTGACAAGGAGGTGGTCTAATGTTTATATCACTGAATTTCATTTAGAAGACATTACAGCAGCTCCCCAGGCTTTTCACAGCCATGATTCATGGTGACATTATATATAATGCAACACAACCTCCAATTTATTTTGTGTCTATCTGTTGCAATTCTATAAAATTTCATGCCGGGACACACTTCATTTTTTTTTTTTTGAAGCCAGAATACTTCCAAGTAGGTTCAAAAGATTACAGCACCCCAGGAAAAAAGCAAAACACACACATGATTCAAGCATTACCATCTGAGGAGCGGGAGGAGTAGGGACTGGGTTCCATGTGGTCGAGGTGCTCGTTTTTGCTTGCCAGTGGGTTCCGCCAGTCAGTTTCTTCTCTGTAGGCTGATTCCATTGCATGTCGGATCTAAAGATAAATGGCACAGCTGAGGGGTCACAAGGGCAAAAGAGCCCCCGAGGGAAGCTGCTGCCAAATGTAAAACTATTCCATTAACCACCCGCTTCTTCCAACTTCCTTCGCGTTCCTCGCCCCTGGATTTTTGCAGGTAACATGGCACACACCGTCTACTTAATATTAACACCTCCCGCAGTTCTTCCCCCATTGTTTCTAGGTCACCTTAGCAACGATTGAATAAGCATGAGGAGTAACAGAACTGCTCCCTTACTTAGTTTTTAAGCTGCAGCTGTGACTGCCCTTTGTAGGCAGAAACTCTCAAGTGGTTCGGGAAGACTATTGCCAGACAAGGAAAATGCCCCATTCCAGCCTGACTCAAAAGAACTCTTTTGACAGCGTGGTTAAAGTTTGCTTGAACCAGAGGGTCATTCAGTGTGCCAGCGTGGTGTAGTGGTTAAGAATGGTGGTTTGGAGCGGTGGACTCTAAACTGGAGAACCGGGTTTGATTCCCCACTCCACATGAGTGGCGGAGGCTACTCTGGTGAACCGGGGTTGGTTTCCCCACTCCTACACATGAAGCCAGCTGGGTTACCTTGGGCTAGTCACACACTCTCAGCCCCACCTACTTCACAAGGTGTCTGTTGTGAAGAGGGGAAAGTTTGATTCTTCCTTAAGCGGTAGAGAAAGTCGGCATATAAAAACCTCCCCCTCCCCCTTCTTGGCAACATGACCCAGCAAGCGGGATGGTTCAGACATAACCAGCTTACAATCACCTTCCCTTCCTCTCCCCACAACAGACACTTTGTGAGGTGGATGGGGTAGAGAGTCCTGAGAGAACTGCGACTAGCCCAAGGTCACCCAGCTGGCTTCATGTGGAGGAGTGGGGAAACCAACTCGGTTCACCAGATTAGAGTCTGCTGCTCATATGGAGGAGTGGGGAATCAAACCCGGTCCACCACTCTTAATCACTACACCATGCTGGCTCCTTAAAGCATGGGAAAACCACTCAGCTAATTCTGCATATTCGAGGTTAAATAAGAGCATAAGAAAGGCCCTGCTGGATCAGACCAAGGCCCATCAAGTCCAGCAGTCTGTTCACACAGTGGCCAACCAGGTGCCTCTAGGAAGCCCACAAACCAGGTTTTGAGCTTGTGTTCCTCAAATAGTAGCCCTCCCGCGCCCAGGCTAGCAGGCAACTCACTTTTCAAACTGAGGGGAGTGTCTGGAGGAAGTGTGCACAGCCTGAGGTGTGGCTACAACCCTGATCTTTCAATCTTGGCCTACATCTTTCAGTAATAAAATGGAACATTACAACAGCTAGGTTCGCATCCAGAAGCACCTTAGAGACTAACAAGATTTTTTTTGGGGGGGGGTGGCATACGCTTCTGAGAGTCAAAGCTCCCTTTGTCAGATAGAGCGCTTTCACTCTCAAAGGCTCAAAGCCCCAAAAATCTTGTTGGTATCTGAGGTGCTATTGGACTCGAATCTAGCTATTCTACTGCAGACCAACATGGCTACCCTTCTGAAACTATGAAACATTACAATATTCTTTTATCACTATGACTTAACAAACGTGAGTTGAGGAAATTGTAAACACACAAATAAATCTCACTTTTTGGATGGTGTTCCTCCAAAGCCAAGATCTGTAACAAAAATCACAAGCCAAAATGATTTAATTAAGAAGTGGGAATGCTTTATATAATAAATACATATACTTTTAAAAAATGAAGACATTGTTACTTACTTCCTACTAGATTAGCAAGCGAAGAGTCAAGGTCATTGGCCAAAATCTTTCCACTTTGCTGACCAGCTAAAGCTCCTCTCTGACTTTGTGGTGGTACAGATGGTTGTAATACATCATCTGCAAAATTAAAGACTGGGTACAAAGGAAGGAAGAATAGAAAACAGTGTTACTGGTTCTCAGCTAGGATTTTGAATGATAAATGCAGCAGATAAAGTACCATCATCCAGAAATTCCCTACTCTGAATAACGTGCATGTCCCAACGGAGGGAGAGATCTGTGTGCATACACAGGTTCCTGTTAACTATATATTTGCATCCACATTACAATACTCAGCAAATGGTTTGAACACACAAGGGCTTTGCAGAACAATGCAAAATACCCCTTTCTGGGATTGCTTGACCTTCTCATTTTGCAATCAATCCCACCCCACATTCTGTTTGTTGGTGCATGTGTGTATTTGCCAACTGATGAAGTGGGCTTTCGATCACAAAGGTTTACATCACAATCTATTATAGCATTTAAGGTGCCACACAGGGTTGTTGTTGTTGAAGTATGTGTGTGCATAATTTCTGGTTCCTAGGAGCTGAAGACTTAGTCAAGACATAAATTAATCCTAACATCATTCCTCAAAAAAAGGATTCCAGACAAAATATTAACAAGTTGCTGAAACGTAATATTTTTGCTTCCCATAGGTTAAAAGCTCCCTTAACCTACAAATATTTAAACTGTCATCAAAGCATTTAAAACCTTTCGCACAAATCTCAGCTTCTCCTATGTATTTTACTAAATGGAACCTGCTATTCCTTGGAGATGTACAACCAGATGGCTAAAACTACCCCTTCTGCAAATATAACCCCCCACATCCGAACCCAGGAAAACAGAGTTGCACTTACCTGTAACTGCTGTTCATTGATGTCTTCGGTGCAGACACACATGTGGGACTGCGCCTGCGCGCAGGCCTGCCGCCGGAAAAAATTCAATAGCCTTAGTCCTCAACCGGGGGATGCCCCTCCCTCACAGGCGGGGCCGGACTTCGCGCCGTGCAGCCCGCATGCTTCTGGGCGGGGCATCCCCTTCCCTCCTCAGTTCCTTCTCCGCCGCCGACCAAGACTGGCATACACGTACCAGCTATAACTTAATCCTTCTACTAAAAATTTGTTTCTTTGTTTCTAGGTCGACAGCGGGGTCGGAAGGGAGGGATGTGTGTCTGCACCGAAGACATCAATGAACAGCAGTTACAGGTAAGTGCAACTCTGTTTTCATCTTCTGTCTTCGGTGCAGCCCCACATGTGGGATATTAGCAAGCTTACCCAGTAGGTGGTGGGGTCGACTCAGGAGAAAAGGGTCTGCAGAACTGCTCTACCCACTGCTGCATCCTTCCTGGCCTGCAGGTCCAGAGCGTAGTGCTTCACAAAGGTGTCTTCTGAAGACCACGTCGCCGCTCTACAGATGTCGCCAACAGGAACCTTTCTATGGAGAGCAGCAGAAGAGCCCTGCGCCCTGGTGGAATGCGCCCTAATGCCCAAGGGGCATGTCACCTTCGCCTGTTTATAGGCTATTCTAACCGCCGTGACCACCCACCTCGCTATAGATTGGGCCGAGGCGGCTTTACCTTTCTTGGGACCCTGATAGCATACAAACAAGGATTTGGACCTTCTAAACTGTTTGGTACGGTCAATGTAATAAAGGAGAGCTCTTTTTACATCAAGGGTATGTAGTGTCCTCTCTGCCTGAGAGGAAGGATTGGGGAAAAACACTGGTAGAACTAAATCTTGAGCTAGGTGAAAAGAAGAGATCACCTTGGGTTTAAATCTAAAACTAGGGTGGAGGACCACCCTTTCATTATAAACCCTGAGAAAGGGGCTATCAATACGAAGGGCTGCCAGCTCCCCCACTCTCCTAGTTGATGTCACAGCCACCAGGAAAGCTATCTTAGCTGACAAAAACGACAGGTGTACCTGAGCTAAAGGCTCAAAGGGTGCTAGCATCAGTTTGGCTAGGACCAGGGAGAGTGACCATTGGGGCGTTAGTATAGGAGTAGGAGGAAATAAATTATTAAGACCCTTCAGAAAGCGTTTTGCAAGGGGATGGGAGAAAACTGTATAACCCTCCACCTTATCGTGGAAGGCTGAAATCGCAGCCAAATGTACCCTTATGGATGAGACTGCCAGTCCCCTCTTGGTTAATTCCAACAAATAATCCAAGATCTTAGGAACAGGACAGGTAAAGGGAGAAAAACTTTCTTGATTCGCCCAGGCTAGAAATCTATCCCACTTCCTGTCATACGAATAACGAGTAGAGGGCCTTCTAGCTTGCAAAAGGACCTCCTGAACCGACTGTGAACAACCCACTAATGAGAGGGAAGGATTCTCCACGCCATGAGGTGTAGTCTCTGTACATCGTGGTGGGCCAGTTCCCCCCAGCGAAGTAGGTTCGGGTGGTCTGGAAGTGGTTTGTAATTCCCCCCCGCCAGGTGTGTAAGAAGGGTGAACCATATCTGTCTCGGCCATCGGGGTACTATGAGAATGCAGTCGGTGTTGTCTGCAGCTATTTTCCCCAGAACCCGAGCAAGCAGGGGGAATGGGGGGAAGGCGTAAAACAGGCGGTTCGACCAAATGAGCTGGAAAGCGTCTCCCAGGGACAAGGGGTCGCTCCCCGCCAGAGAGCAGAATTCTACCGCTTTCTTGTTGCCCCTGGTCGCAAACAGGTCTATCTGAGGAGTGCCCCATTCTTGGAAAATGGGGAGGATAAACTGATCCTGTAGTTCCCATTCGTGGTTTGTGGTAAAAACCCTGCTCAGGGAGTCTGCCCAGGTATTGTGGATCCCCGCTATATGCATGGCACGCAGGTCTATGTTGTGTCTCCCAGCTATTGCCCAGATCCTCTGGGCTTCCCTGGAGAGAGGAATGGAACCTGTGCCCCTTTGTTTGTTTACATAAAACACTGTGCAGGAGTTGTCCGATTGTAAAAGTGTTCTCGAGTTCTGGAGGATATCTGAGAATGAGGTAAGAACATAACGCACGGCTCTCAGTTCTAGAAAATTAATGTGCATCGACAACTCACTAGGAGACCATCTATCTTGGACATAGTGACTCCCGCAATGAGCACCCCAACCCTCCATAGAGGCGTCTGTGGTGACTGTAAAACTTGGAGTCCAAAACCCCAGAGGGATCCCTTTAAGAAGATTAGGCTCAGAGAGCCACCATTGTAGTGATCGCAGAATAGGCCTAGGGATAGACAGTCTATACCACCTGGAGTGGCGAGAGCAGTCGTAGGACCTAATGAACCAATTTTGCAGTTCCCTCATTTTAAGCCTGGCTAGAGGGGTCACTGCAGTGGTCGACGCCATTAGGCCTAATAATCTCTGTATAGAGACTACTGGTTGGTGTCTATATCTCATAAAAAGATGAACTAGCCTCTTAATGGAGGACACCCTCTCAGTGGGGAGGAATGCCCGACCTGCTGTGGAATCTAACACAGCACCAATAAACTGAGCTCTGGGAGAAGGGCTTAGTTTAGACTTTTTCAAGTTGACCATCAGTCCCAACTTTGAACAGGTAGAGAGAACCAGCTGCAAATTGACGGAGAGAGACTCAGGGCTAGAAGCCGTGAGCAGCCAATCGTCAAGGTAGGGATAAATCGTGCATCCCTGATCTCTGAGGAAGGACATAACTACCGCCATGCATTTCGTAAAGACTCTGGGGGCCGTGGCAAGGCCGAAAGGGAGGACAGAATATTGAAAAAATTCAGACCCATAGCGAAACATTAAACAGTGTCGATGTTCAGGGTGGGTGGAAATATGGAAGTAAGCGTCCTTCAGGTCCAAAACTGCGAACCATGTATGAGGTGAAATAAGTTCCATCACAGAGGGTAGGGAAACCATTCTGAACTTGGAAACTCGTAAATATTTATTCAAAAATCTGAGATCAATAATGGGTCTAGAGCCCACATCCTTCTTATCAACCATAAAGATACGAGAAAAGAATCCCAAACATGGGAGGTTAACCTTTTCAACAGCACCCTTTAGGAGAAGTTCACCTAGTTGGGGTGCAAATTCTGGGAGTGGGTTATCTGCCGCAGAACTGGCAGAGAAACAAATAGGAATGGATTTAAACTCCAGGTGGTAACCCTGGGAAATAACCCTGAGAACCCAGGTATCAGAACAGATAGCCTGCCAGGCCTCAGAAAACTTAGCCAACCTATTCAGGAACGGTAGCCCCTCCTCTGAAGGTTGCGGAAATAGTCAGAACTCTTGTGAGGATTGTCTCTGATCCTTGTTTTGGGGGTTAGGGTTAGAGCGTTGCTTGAAAACGTGTTTTGGTCTGGGTTGCTGATGTTGGAATTTATCCTGTTGAGGATACGGGTGAAATCTTTGAAATCTCTGGTATCTGTTGAAGGAGGGGCCGAAAGATTGCTGACGGTATTGAGGTTTGTCCCTTTGTTGTTGGTGAAAAGGAAGAGCCACCCCTAGAGAACGGGCGGTCTGGCGGTCCTTCTTGAGATTCGTGAGGAAATCTGTGGTTGACGAAGCAAATAGGGTATCGCCTTCAAATGGGAGATCCTCGATGAGCGATCTCGTGTCCAACGGAAGGGCAGTAGAGCGAAGCCAGGAGTGGCGGCGTAGAGTGATTGCTGAAGCCATCGTTCTAGCTGCACTATCTGCTGCATGTTTGCCTGCGTTGATCTGCTGTCTCGATAAGCGAGTGGCCTCTGCTTGGATAAGACGCATGGCATTCTTAGACTCCTCTGGAAGCAGGTCGATATGAGGGGCAGCCTTTTCCCACAAGAAAAGCTGGTACCCCCCCCCCCATGATGGTTTGATAGTTGGATATACGGAAACTCAGAGCAGAGGAGGTGTATGTCCGTCTGCCCAGCTGATCCAGTCGTTTACTCTCTTTGTCGGCAGGGGTTGAATGTGGTCCCTGGCGCTGTCGAGATTGCATCTCCGTGGTCACTATGGAGGAGGGCGGAGGGTGAATTGTGAGGAATTCAGCCGACTCAGATTTTGTCCTATACAGGTTTTCCACCTTCTTAGAAGAAGCTGGTAAGGAAGCAGGTTTCTTCCAGAGAGATGTAGCTATCTCTGAGAGGCCCTCCAGTATGGGGAAGGCAGCAATGCCCGGTGTATCGGGGTAGAGACGACTAAGGATCTTGTCCTTGGGCCTATTGTCCGTTGTGGAAATATTAATGTCCAATGCTTCAGCCATCCTTATCATTTGCTCCGTCCGGAGCTTGAGGTCTTCAGATGGTGAAATAGCATCTGTGTCCCCCACCAGTTCATCTGGTGAGGGTTCTGATACATCTTCAGAGCTTTCATCCTTTGACCCTGTTTCCTCTAGTTCGGACTCCGGTCTAGGAGTGCGCTGAGTCAGAGGGGTAAATGGGGAGGGCAGTTGAGGTGTGTGAAGGACCACCGGTTCGCCCCTGATGGAGAGCTGTCTAAAGCGGCAGAATTCAATCCAGTCCTTGACCAACTCGGGGGAAATTGTGGGCCCAGAAGTGGAGGGGGCTGGTTGGAAAATCTGTTGTGGTACCGAGGGGGTCGGTACCATGGAAGCTGGGTCTAGCGGGTCCGGATCCGTAATCAAAAGAGGGTCCTCGAGAGGATCCAGGTCTGCTTCAGAGTAGGAGTGGAACGGAGAGTCCAGGTGAGGCGAGGGCGTCCTCGGTACCGAGGGTGGTACCGAGGGCGGTGCCGATGGTGGTACCGAGGGCGGTGCCGAGGGTGGTACCGAGGGCGGTACCGAGATGGAGACGTCCGGTGCCAGAGGTCTTGGTGTCTCCGCAGGCCTCTTATGCACTGGATGGCTGGAGCTAGATTGCTTCTCAAGATGTTTCGTCTTGCGCTTGTGTTTCTTATGGCCCCGGGACGGATCCGAGGAGATCGGATCCGAGGGTCTCGGTGTCGAACTGGTATCAGGGATCGGTACCGATCTGGTCAACTGCGTATCTCCCGGGGTCCTAGAACCCGTCGAAGGGGAGGGGGCCGAGAGGGCCTTTTTCCACAATTCGGCACTCAGCCGGTGCGCGCGAGCATTGCGAGACCGGGTAGAGAAGCCTTGGCATATGGAGCATTTAGACACGTTGTGCCCTTCGCCTAAGCAAGTTAAGCAGAGTTCATGTTGATCTGAGTGCGGTATCTTGGCCGGGCACTTCTTACAGATCTTAAAGGGGGCCTTAGAGACCATCACGTAGTTCAGCTTTATTTGTTAACGTCCTTTAGTTACTTATTTTATTTTTAAGTTTCTTTCTTCTTCCTTTTCTTTTTTTTTTTTTTGTAGGGGAAGAGAAGAAGGGCCGGGGACGCGGCCCACAGAACTTACGAACTCGGAGAGGTAAGGCAAGGAGCTCCAATCCAGGCGGCGGCAAAAAAGGAACTGAGGAGGGAAGGGGATGCCCCGCCCAGAAGCATGCGGGCTGCACGACGCGAAGTCCGGCCCCGCCTGTGAGGGAGGGGCATCCCCCGGTTGAGGACTAAGGCTATTGAATTTTTTCCGGCGGCAGGCCTGCGCGCAGGCGCAGTCCCACATGTGGGGCTGCACCGAAGACAGAAGATGAACTTACAGTTACGAAAAACTTATCACAATTAACAGTGAAAACACTTAGAGTAATATCAAATATTTTTATTCAGCCCTTCAGGCTTCTTCATTACTTAAAACCAAAGGCAGTATTGTTGGACACAGTTTGGAGAGACGTGGGTTCAAATTCCTGGTCCGCCACGAAGATTAGTGGGTGATTCTGGGCCAGCTGTTATCACTCAGACCTATCCTAACTCACTGGGCTTAATGGGATAGAGGGGGAAAAGGAAAGAAAGACCACATATGCTGCCCTGAGCTTTTTGGAGGAATAGTTACTTAAAGAGGAAGACCCAACCTGAGATGGATTGACTCTATAAAGGAAGCCACAGCTCTCAATTTGCAAGACCTGAGCAAGGCTGTTAAAGATAGGATGTTTTGGAGGACACTGGTTCATAGGGTCGCCCTGAGTCGGAAGCAACTTGACGGCACTTAACACACACGGTTAAGACACCTCATTTAAGTATCTACAGCATTATAAAGATAATAACAGTAATCAGCTCGAGGCACAGGATTTACCTGTGTCAATCCCACGGTGTGACAGTAGACAAGAGAGGCTGTTGCTTGCCTTCTTCAGGCAACTTTTATCCTGGAGGTGACTCTTTATAAGGAAGTATAATCCAAGCCAGGAAATTCAAATAAGCTCAGGTGTGTAATTTCCCTCCAATTCATTTCAATGGAAGGATCCGATCTGAGTGTGCACTCCTTCATGCTCATGGATCAGATTCTTCCGTTGAAATCTACAGAACTGCACAAGCACACAAAAGGTTACATGTCAGCAGGGCAAGAGAAGCTCCCTGGATGGTGCAGTCAACACAAACACCTTGGACACAAATGCCTTGAAAGGGACGCAGAGAATAAAGCTCTCCTGTGGGGAAGTGACACATATCCAACTGGCCGGCCAGCCTTACACAAGCCGCTGCAACAACATCTCCCATCGTTCAGGAGCAGGATCCTGAATCCCTGGACTCCAGTGCCTGAGCTGCACCCCCCGGGGGCTGTTTTATGGTAACTTCATCAAACGGTCGAATGCATTTGTCACTTCAGTATGTGAATGGAAAGAAACAAGAGTTCTTAAACAATTAGCACTGCCGTGAGCTGACTATTTAATATATGGTAGCCACCGTTTCTGCCATTTCACAGAACATATTTAAATGAGATCATTAACAATGCAATCCCAGGCAAAGTTACACCATTCTGAGCCCAATGACTTTAATGGACTTAGAAGGGTATAACTCTGTTCAGAATTGCAGTATATATTTTGTAGGTATTGGTTGCATGTAATTACCACCCCACCCCCATTTCCAGCTTTAAAGATGAAATAAAAATCTGAGTCTTCAAAATTTTCACCTCTCCCCTTCCTTCAAACTTTTCTTAAGGGGGTGAAACTGGACTACATAAAATTTAGTAGATCAGCTCCAAACCTTAGAAATTCAGCTCCACACATACTGTGTATTTCATTTTTCCAAAATATTTTTACCACCATTACATCAAACAGGAAAACTCAGAGAGCCTGCACTTAAACTACAAGACTGAAATTACTTTGGAAAAAAACTTACCGGATAACAAAATAAGATCCAGAAGGCCATATTGAAAAATTATACCCAAAAGATAAAATAAAAGAATAATTAAAATTTGTATTAAATTAATAAAGCAGAGTGCAAAATGCCCCCACCCCAAGGGGAAAGTATTTTTAACAGCCCACTTAATCTGTGCATTTTGAAAGCTTTTAGTTATAAACTGGTGAATTTTTGTAGTTGATTTAGTTAAGTTTAAAAATGCTAACATAGTACAGCACAGATCACAATGGGTAGCCATGTTAGTCTGTCACTAGCAGGACAGCATATAAAGCCGTTTCAACCCAGGAGCCAAATTAAATATAATCTATACCCTCCACGTATGGAATACAGAGGAAGACAGGACAGGTGAGGGGTAACTGACTAGCACATCAGACAGGAGACAGGTCAGCCAAAATTATTTCCCCTACTTCTCCATTCTTGCTGCTCATCTATAGGGCATGAGAGATACATTCCTATGTGGGCATCTAGCAAACCCCCAGTACAGGCTACGTACACCAAGAGCCACTATCAATAGATCGGCCAGAAGAGGAGTAATTATGTTGGGCATCACTGCTGAGTGGGAAGAGGTATGGGGAAAACTCACCAAACTGGCTTACCCCCTTACACCAAAACCCTCACCAGCTGGTCTCCTGACCTTGTATGTGTAGAACTTTGGTGCGCTCATGTGCACAAGGGAAAGGTAACATTTGTGGAGCACTGAGGACCACACCATAAAGCTGAAAGATAACAGCTAAATTCCCCTATTCCAACAGGCACATGCAAACTTGCTTAAAATATGTGATGGCTTCTGAGTCACAGCAGATGGCTACAATCACACTTCAATTCTGTTCATTACATTAGAAATGGCTGTTCATAAAGCATTAGATTACAGGAACAGAGATCAATTCAGTCTCAAGAACAGTAATGAAAATATTAACACAAAAAAGCTAGCCTATCTTTCAATATGCACGTTGCACAAAATGGAATTGATGAACTTGCTCCACAATCATATCAACAGAGGATCTTTAAGAAATAAGAGGTCAGAGCCCAAATCAGGCCATGGGTTTGCAGGTCACATGATTTGAATGCACTTCATAAATTTCTCATTTTTGTTCCTGAATCTTCAGGTCATGTTTCTTTAACATTTGAAAGTCTATTTTCAAACATTAGACGAGCTAGAAAAAAATTAATTCTGAAACTGGCTTATTCGCCAGGGTCACTAAATGATACCTCTGAGTTCAGAGACATGTCTCCCAAGTATCAGATACTGTGGGGTGAGGGTCACCTTCAACCCTCACCGCTGAATTTACATAGGTGTCTTGACTAGCCCCCTCCTGGACACGGAATGATGGACTAGGTGGGCATTTGGACTGGTCCAGCTAGGATATTCTTACAGATGAAATACAGTGCATTTTTAAAAAACATTTTCCAAAAATAGTAACGATGGACCTACTGAACTATAACACTATAAATAGACAGCCACATGCCACTGAAGAGTTCTTTTAAAGATGAAGAAATTCAATACACATGAAGTAGCTTTACCTGTTGCAGTTCTAAACTCATGCACTGCTGACTTTCCGCCAAATACAGCATCAAAGTCCACATTGATTGTTGAAGAGGCAGTTTTCTGGGAAGCGGAATGGAGAGGATATCCTACAAAAGTTAATTAAAACAATCAGAAGTAGAATTGTTAGCATTCAACAATACATTTAAAATTGTTTAAGATGAGTTACTATAAATATATAGAGCATGAAAAGCAGAAGGAACTTTAAAGGATCACTAAAATCATTTTAACTGAAGGAAAGAGAGAGCATCTAATGGATTGTAAACGTTGAGAAATACCAGTTACCATTTTTTTAAGAAGGTCAGACTTGTCAAATGCTAAACATGCATTTCTGCAAACTTACTACTTTTATTCTAAATTAAAACTGAGCAACCATCTGTCTAATGAGGAACTGCAATATACTTCTGAGCTGAAATTAAGGCATATTGTGATTATCATTACAGTAACTATTCTGAAAGAAAAGAGAGGATGCTTTACCACTAAATAGTTCCACTGTTTGTTTGGAGTTTAACGTGGATGTCACAAAAGGGGTGGTACTTTTTACAGCTTCTTCAACCGGCTTCATATCAAAGAGGTCCAGGTGGGGTGGAGACCCAACACAACCATTTGTGGATGAGAAAGGTCCTTTCAGACACAGCATTAAGCAACAAGAAAAAGGGAAAGAAGAAAAACCAGAAGACAAGTAGTAGTCAAGGAAGAAGACACTGCACAGGCACAACCTGGGAGTTCACAGAAACAAAGCTTCAAGGATTTCACAACACTTCCCTTCATGCAAGTTTCTGCACTGGTGTGGCCCCATTAATGCCAAATGACACATTTCCCCCTTCACTATTTCCCCACCCTAGCAAAGCCGCTATTACTTGTGATAGCAGAAAGAGGCAGGAATACTACAGAACTTTGAATCCTGACATGAGAATACACTTCTAGGTCTTCCACCTGGGTTGATTAGATATACATTAGATATACTAGCCAGTCACCCACTATCAGCCCCGACCCTGGCTAGTATTTGGATGGGAGACCTCCAAGGAATACCAGGGTGACATGGAGACAGGCACTGGCAAACCACCTCCGAACATCACTTGACTTGAAAACCCCACCAGGGGTTGCCATAAGTCAGATGTGACTCGACAGTAACAACAAAAAAACCAAACCAAACCCATTCAAGTAGGATTTTATGGGCAGAGAAGGGACTGCCCTCAAAGTACAATTCCCCATACCCCAAACTACTTCTTCTAGGCAGTTCTGATGACAGTCAGATACACCAAGGTTTGGGACACAAACTGGAAAAGTTACACCCAATCACAGACTGGATTTGGGCTACTGTCCTCAGCCTCATGATTACAAGAGTTTCATTTATTATGGAAAACAAGTTTATAACTTTCTGGCAGTTCAGAGCAATCAGCAGCAGCTACAGTGGATCAGCATGATCTTTTTCAAGTCTTCTCAGCCATGAGAAGAGATACGGAGTCCCGGACATAAACTGGAAAACCAGTTTTTCTTCCCCCTCACCATGGAAAAATTGGGAAATTTGGGGGAACCGCTGGGGAAAAAATCCTACAAATTTTTTTCAAGGTGGTATTTATTGTTTAAATGCAAGCAATTTGGGCAACAATTAACATACTATTATTATTTTTTTGGCCACAAAGTCACAGCTGACTTACGGGTTTTCAAGGCAAGAGATGTTTGGGGGTGGTTTGCCATTGCCAGTCTGGTATTCTTGGAGGTCTCCCATCCAAATATTAGCCAGGGCCGACCCTGCTTAGCTTCTGAGATCTGACAAGATCAGGCTAGCTTGGGTCACGGCTAATGTGCTATACTGTGCTTAAAAACACTACATTCTTCAACAGTGTATTACAATTAATTTTATAGTTTACCTGACAGCTAAAAATGCTCCTAGTCCTATTGTGACCTGTATGTGACTGCTTCTGCCCCAATAATGCACAGGTTTGGATCTAGCCAGCTTTTCCATTGGTTAAAGAAGGAAGGAAGGGGTTTCTAACTACTCAAACTATGCTGGGGATTGGTTCTTGTGGGTTATTCGGGCTGTGTAACCGTGGTCTTGGTATTTTCTTTCCTGACGTTTCGCCAGCAACTGTGGCATGCATCTTCAGAGGAGTAACACTGAAGGACAGTGAAGGACCACGGTTACACAGCCCAGATAACCCACAAGAACCAATGAACTCTGACCGTGAAAGCCTTCGACAATATTATGCTGGGGATCATGGGAATGGCATGGACAAAAGCCATGTGGGGAGGGAGCCATAGAAAGGACGGGAACTGGGTGAGGCCGAATGAAAAGGTCAGCTTGATCCAACCCACTCTCCTTTGTTTACATTGTCTGCTTTCTAATTTCAACTTTTCTGATTCCCTTCCTCTCAAAAGGGAAAATTAAGACACACGCTATAAGGTAGCATAAGGTGCAGCACTTTGCACCTCTCTCTTCATTATCTGGAATATCTGCAGTTTTGCTTGAAGAAAGCTAAGGCATTTATTCTGGCAATATACCAAATAGCACGATTTATACCTGCTAAGTTATAAATGATGTGTTTTATGTCAATAAAGCAGTAAACTAAGGGTTTGATTGGAAAGTTCAATTTTCCCCACTGTTTCTGTTGTGTGTGTTTTTCTTGAATTAAAACATCAAAGGTTTTTTCCATTGGAAAAAAATTCTAGAAAGTTTATAACTCTGTTAATCAAACCAGGAAGAAGAATGTCACTTTGAGAATCATAATAACCGCAAAGCAGTATGCAAACCCTGTAAATATTATAAACACATTTCAATGCCACATGAACAGGCCAGTAGGAAGAAAGCAAAGCTAACCTGACAAATTCCTTGAAGACAAACCCCTTTAGGAGTGTAACAATAATTGGTATAAGATGCTTTGTGTTTTTCTGCGTGAAGGTAAAAAAGTCTAGTCTAGATTTCTTGGCAGCAGAGGATTCGATGGGCAATCCATTATGTAGGAATTAGTTCAGCTAGGTGAATATCATGAACTCCTAAAATTTCAGGGGCTGGATCAGCTTTATTTTGCCATAACAGTAACTTACCTCCCCAGGCACTGCTTGCTGAACTTGCTATGGCCGGAGTACTCTGTACAGTTGGAACAAATGCAGGTTGAAGGTCAAAGAGATCTGTTGAAAGGTTGGGCATGCTGAAAGGTTCAAGAAGAAGTTCAGTTATAATTAAGCAACACAAGGTCTGTGCGGAAACAGTGAGCTTGACCCCAGGGAGGAATTGACGTACTGTGACTCAGTGGAAGAGCCTCTACTTTACATGCAGAACATCTCAGGTTCAGTCCCCGACATTTCCACTTAAAAAGGACCAGGCAGCAGGTGATGTGATACACCTCTGCCTAAGACTCTGGAGAGCCGCTGCCAGTCTGAGTGGGCAATATTGACTCTGATGGACCAGTGGTCTGGTCCAGTGTAAGGCAGCTTCATGTGCATCACATGAGCCCCTGAAGCTGCTTTATATTGAGTCAGACCACTGGTCTATCAAAGTAAGTATTGTCTATCCTGGCTGGTGGAGGCTCTCTAAGATCTCAGGTAGGACGTCATTCACTTCACCTCCTAACCTAGAATCACAGAGTTGGAAGGGACCACCAGGGCCATCAAGTCCAACCCCCTGCACATTGAAGAAATTCACAACTACCTCCCCCCTCCACACCCCTAGTGACCAGAAGATGGCCAAGATGCCCTCCCTCTCATCATCTGCCTAAGGTCACAGAATCAGCATTGCTGACAGTTGGCCATCTAACCTCTTCTTAAAAACCTCCAGGGAAGGAGAGCTTACCACCTCCCGAGGAAGCCTGTTCCACTGAGGAACCACTCTGTTAGAAAATTCTTCCTAATGTCTAGACGGAAACTCTTTTGATTTAATTTCAACCCGTTGGTTCTGGTACGACCTTTCTTGAGCAACAGAAAACAACTCGGCACCCTTCTCTATATGACAGCCCTTCAAGTACTTGAACATGGTTATCATATCCCCTCTCAGTCTTCTCCTCTTCAGGCTAAACATACCCAGCTCCTTCAACCTTTCCTCAAAGGACTTGGTTTCCGGACCCCTTACCATCATTGTTGCCCTTCTCTGGACACGTTCCAGCTTGTCTACATTTCTTAAATTGTGGTGCCCAAAACTGAACTCAGTACTCTAGTTGAGGTCTAACCAGAGCGGAGTAAAGCGATACCACCACTTCGCGTGATCTGGACACTATACTTCTGTTGATGCAGCCCAAGACTGCATTTGCCTTTTTAGTTACAGCATCACACTGCTGACTCATGTTCAGTGTTTGGTCTACTAAGACCCCAAGATCCTTTTCACACACACTACTGCTCAAACAAGTCTTCCCCATCCTATAATTATGCATTTGATTTTTCCTACCTAAATGCAGAACTTTACATTTGTCTTTGTTGAAGTGCATTTTATTAGTTCTAGCCCATGCCTGTCAAGATCATCCTGCATCTTGGCTCTGTCTTCTACCATATTTGCTACCCCTCCCAATTTAGTATCATTTGCAAATTTAATAAGCATCCCTTCTATTCCTTCATCCAAATCATTTATAAAGATGTTGAACAACACAGGGCTCAGCCTGGTCCTTTAGACTGGTGATGTCAGGGATTAAACCTGGGACCTTCTGCAGGCACCACCCCTCCTCCACAATTTGGAACTGGGGCGTTGGGGGGGGGGGTTCCATGTTCAGCCTTCAAGACCCAACCTCGAGATCCCAGTCCTAATGCAGCTTCAAGTTTGAGGAACCCTCACGCCTTGGGCATTTTTTTTCCAAATTTTTTAGCCTACCCTCAATCCCCAACCAAGGCCTGGCTCAGTTTCTTTTCAGGTTTCCAGGATCAGTCTGGGCCAGCAGGGTCCCCAACCGATCACATTTTTTCCCACTGAAACCTTGGTGGGGCGGGGGAGAAGAAATACAGAAGAAAATACTCAGATTTTCTGAAGGTTTCTTTTAACAAAAACAGCACATGGGATCTGATAAATCAGAATCTCACATGGGAAATGGATGGATGGAAACAGAAGAATGGGAAATGTTTTGATACAAATGAACGCTCTGAAGGGAATAAGTGACTCAATTCTAACAAATCAAACTGATTGAGAAGATGATGGTGAGGTTAAGGAGAGTGAATATTTTCTGTTTTCTGTACGTGACTATTTTAATTATCCAGTGCCTATGCATAGGAAATGCCCCCTTCCAATTTCCTCACACAACTACAAAAAATCTATGGTTGAACCTTGGTCTTAGAAAAAGTCAATTAGTGTTGGTAACGTTTAACTCGGGTGTCTGCTCCAGTGCCAAGAATTTTTAACATGAAGAATTCCGCACATGTTTGTGGGCTCTTTGTACTTGCTTTGATACTGAAACCCCCCCTCACCTATTTGTGGTTGGGGCAGGTGTTGCAAAGAGGTCGACAGCAGCATTGGTATTCACACTCTTCCCTGATAAAGTACTTGGAGAGGCAGACGTAGAAGTTGAATTTGGGACAACGGAAATCTCTCTCAGTCGTTGCTCCTACCAAAAAAAAAAAAAGTGTCAGGCAAGGCAATACGGGGCAAGAGAATTAAAACGTGCTTTGCGGAAGGCCTTCCACATCTGAAATTTTCTCTAGGGGGTCACACACGCAGCACCCCTTACTTCGTAACAAACTAGTTACGTCATATCCCGCAGCATCTACAGGTTAAAATTTGACAAAGGAATAAATTATACCCATGATTTGAAGGACCAGATGGTGAACACTGACTCACAAAAGCTCAGGCCGAAACAAGTGTTGGTAGTCAATTAAATCAAAAGTGTTTCCAGCTAAATATTAGAAAGGACTTTTCTGACAGTTACAGCAGTTCTTCAGTGGAACAGGCTTTCTTGGGAGGTGGTGGGCTGTCCTTCTTTGGAGGTATTTAAGCAGAGACTAAATAACCATCTGACAGCAATGCTGATTCTGTGAACTTAGGTAGGTCATAAGAGGGAGGACAGGAAGGGCTCAGTGTTTGGCTCTCGTGGCCCCAGGGTAATGCCAATTGCCACTTTGGGGTCAGGAAGCAATTTTCCTCAAGGCCAGATTGGCCAGGGATTCTGGAGGGTTTTTGTTGCTACCTTCTGGGCATGAAGTAGGTAGTTGTGAATTTTATGCCTTGTGCAGGGGGTTGGACTAGATGATCCAGGTGGTCCCTTCCAACCCTATCATTCTAGTCTTTAAGGTGCCACTGGACGTCTGTTCTGAGTGGACCACCTTTCCCGAATGAACCTGCACGACAGCTGAGGTTTTTTGCAGCAGCCAAACCATCTGCCTTTTGTTACAGAGAAATGGCATCCTCTTTAGTGGCATTTCATTGATGGTACTTTCTACTGCCCCCATTCCCCTGGTACCCATGTGACAACATTTACGTTTACCCAGGCTATTAGGAAGACCCAAAACTGATTTTACTTCTACTAATTTTACCTAAGCCATGGCTTGCCAATTTGGTTGCTTTAATTGTGTGTTAGTCATTTTATTATTTTGATGATTGTAGTTTGTTTTTAATTCTCTATAAGCTGCCTTGAGAATCCTGGACATAAGCAGAGGAGTAGAAATATTCTAAAATAAACAAATATACAAATGCTACATTGCCCTTTAATAGCCCTTTGTAGCAAAAAACAAAACAAAAACAGGCTTGACCTGCACATTTGAATGTGATATAAGAGGCAGGGATTACTCCCAAAACTTGAATGACAGCCATAATTCATGTCCAAACTGGCCCATCATAGCTGCGAACAATGAGGACAGCACAAAATAGTGCGCTCTATTACATGATTCATTCAGAAAAAACCAAGTCTTTTGTTACAAATGGGGGGGAAAGTGGTACAATTCTAGCTAGGCAAAATCTCCGAATAATTCTAGAGGTCAGCATATAAAAAGAATAAAAGGAAGCAGCTGTCTTGTTGTATTCCAGAGTTTCTGGTGAGCAGAACGCAAACACGCTGAAACTGCAACTTAACTACCTTGTATAATTATCCCACTTCTCCATTCCATAGTGAATTACGGATTGCCAGTTAGAGAGCGATCCAGCCAAACCCCGCTGTTTAATCTTTCCCCATGAAAATCAGTAGGACTTCACAGTTTATGACAGCACTTTAAGATCACACACCCAAAACTTAAGTACTTTCAAGTCCCATTGATTTCAGTAGGGAAGACTGTGCTTGGCTCTTTTCCACAAGAATCAGCAGGACCTGAAAGTGGCTGAACCACGCCTTCAGATGTGAAGGAGTCTTGAAAATGGAACAGTCTTCTGAATACTGATTGAATCATTAGCCCACTAAAAGCTTGATCCAAGCGTCACAAGAATCAAGGGGCCATCTGTTCCCATACAAACCTAACCAACAGTTAAAGGAGGCCCTGATGCCTGCTCCGTCCCTCTCTGAAATAAGGCAGGTGGGCTCAAAGGCACCCTGATTACAGAATTCCCACTCCAGGTCACTTCACTGACACCAACCCCACTCTTCTCATTTTTCCCAGGCTTTTTTTTGTTTGGTTACATTGCTGTGTGTTGCTTCTCTGTGTGTGCCTCTCACTTTATGATTAGATTTTGCTGCTGGTTTGCAGAATGATCTAATCGTGGGCACCTACATTTTTAATTTTGTTGGTTTTTTTAATCTGAATGCTGTGGGTTTCACTCAATTGTTTTACTATTATTGTCATTTTAATAATTGCTGGGATGATTCATACCCCAATTATGACCATAGTGGTCTTTGAGGCAGCTCCCAGCAATTATTTATTTATATTTCTGCCTCACCCTCAATCCCCAGCTGAAGTCGGGCTCAGGGCAACCAACAACATATTGAATACCGTACAATAAAATACTATAAAATATGATAAAATCACAGTATAAATAAAACAATTTTACATTCCATAAAACATCAATACATTAACAGACAAGTGGCGCTCAGTTAGTGATACATAAAGGCCGCTGTGGGCCCCCATATGATAGTTGAGACAATGTAGAAGGCCCCCACAAGTATTTGGAACAGTATAAAAGCACAAAAAGGGAGAGTAGCAGGGAACAGGGAGGCCAGCATTGATGGAAAATCGTAGCTGTCCTAAACTATAGGTCTGGCGGAACAGTTTCTTTTTACAGGTCCTGCGGAATTCCCTGGGGTCATTAGGAAGGGAGTTCCACCATTAAAATGACAATAATAGTAAAACAACAATTGAGTGAAACCCACAGCATTTAGATAAAGTGACAGGACAAGAGTTAGATCATTAAAAAGATGGTGGTGGTGGAAAGTACAATCAAGCTGAAGCCAATTTATGGTGACCCTGATAGGGTTTTCAAGGCAAGGGATGTTCAGAGGTGGTTTGTCTCTGCGCAGCAACCCTGGACTTCCTTGGCGGTCTCCTATCCAAATACTAACCAGGGCTGATCCCGCTTAGCTTCTGAGATCTGAAAAAATTGGACTAGCCTAGGCCATCCAGGTCAGGGCCAGATTTTTTAAAGAAAGGACAAAAATTGCATGCTGCAATATAAACAAAGATTACAGTTGTGCCATATGGTTTCAGAAATTGTTAAAAACAACCTCTCCGCCTTCCCTGATACAGCTCCATTAAGAGGCAGTATTCAACTTAAAATCACAAGGCAAGCTGCACACATCGGTTTCTCTAGTGGCTCCTAAACCAGCAGATCCATGTAAAGGCTTGTTCAAGTCAGAGAAACCCCAGGGCAGCACCTTTAGCGCTTGCAGTCGAGCTTGCTCTTCCTCCAACGCCTGCTGTTTTTCTCTCTCGTCCATTCTGCTGAAGGACATTCCTGTATTGGCAAGTGTGGAGACAGCGCTAGACAGCGTGCTCGCTCTAAAATAGAAGAAGCTCTGTCAGAACTGCACATCCAAGAAACCATCATCTGATCATCTTCCGACTAGAAGGAAGCCTCAAAAGTTGCTGAGATATTTGGCTAAGGGAAGACAGAGCTCAATCACACAAATACTAGAAGCGAAGCTATGTTATAGTCTGTTGCAGCAAGAACAGAAGCAAAGCCTTGGGGAACCCTGAAGAATCCACAGTGCCTGCTTCAACTGAAGCTGATAGTCTTTAAGGCACCACAAGGCTGCTTTTTTTTTAACCAGTTTTCCAAATCCGCACAGCAAAAGAGCACTAAGGCTGCAGTCCTATGCAGCCCCCCTGAAGTTAGCGAGAACCAGGATATAAGAGTTATTTTCATTTGCATCCTGACTTTCCTCCATGCTTCTTCCTCCCCCCTTATAATCCTCCTCCCCCGGTAAAATGCACCAGACAAAGAGAAAATGACTGGCCTCAGAGAACCCAAAGAGCACTCATGTGGAGGAGTGGGGAATCAAACCTGCTTCTCCAGATTAGAGTCCACCACTCTTAACCACTACACCATGCTGGCTCTTCCCTCTTTCACCAAGCTCCTTCCTGCTTCTTTCCCCCTCCCTTAGTGATATGTGGCAACAAGTGTGTTGAGATAGGATATCTGTGAGTCTAGAAACCATCATTGTGCCTTGCATCCGTACTTGAAGCCACACACCCCTTATGTACTGTTTCTGCCTGCCGCATCACTGAGAACGGCCTAAGCTTCCTGATTACACAGATGCTCTTAACTAGACAAGAATCAATATCCACTCTGCCACCAGCTTGCCGATTACCTGCTAGCAGCTGAAACCTCCTTGGTCTTCTTTCCTTCCAGAGAAGCCAGATGCTGCTCCAATGCTTCAAGCAGACTACTGGGAGCCTAAAGTTAAAATTCTGGTCAAATGTATGGTCACAACAGTAAAATTTCAACTATATTTTTACATTTAGAATCATAGAGTTGGAAAGGACCACTAGGGTCATCTAGTCCAACCCCCTGCTCAATGCAGGATCAGCCTAGAGCATCCCTGACAAGTGTTTGTCCATCCTCTGCTTAAAGACTGCCCTTGCTGGTCAAATGACTGTAAATAAACTGAACTGAACAGCTTAAAGACTGCCAATGAGGGGGAGCTCACTGTGGGGAAAGATCTGCAGTCAACACACCAGAGACTCATGTGACTTCCTCTCCACAGTCTAGCAGCTACTTCCTCTACCACTTCCTACAGGTACACAGTAAGCATTTCAGATGCAGCTGACCATGGCAAAGGGTGCACTCTCAGTTCACATGGGCCCAAAAGGCCAGCACTGGATACGGAGCAGGTGATCCTCTAGAACCCACAAGCGGTCTGTGGAGCATGTGTCTCGAACATGGTGATTCTTGCCTGAAGGCAAGCTATCTATCTGGAAGCCATTGGTCAAGGTCATAGTTGGCCATGCAATCCCACAGTAAAACTTTCAGTTTATGATGCTGGTTATTTTGGACTCTACTTCTCAGTTAAATGTGCCCATACTTGCAAAACAAGAATAATCAGCTCACACAGTTCATTAACTTTAAAACAGCACAGGAATGACGAGAAACCAAAGATGTGATATACACAGCAAAAGGCATCATATTTTCAGCATCAAGACAATTTCTACATCCTTTCACATCTTACTGGACACTTGCACACACTCTCCCATATACAGCTATATGGGATAGCCCACCTTTCCTCAAAATGTGACAAATGTGGATATTTTCAGAGATAGCTGTCATCTCTGAGTGGCCCTGTTCTACTTCCTTTTGGAGGCTCTAAAAGTCTACCAAGCGATCTGAAATTAAGCCTCCCTAAGTTGGGGGTGGGGGGCTACAGCCTGCAAGCTTTGTTAGACTGAGAGGTAACACCAGGCAGGCAAATCAGTGGCTCAGGTTTACTCTTAGTATGAAAACAGAAGAAAAGAGCTGACACTCAGAACTGGGTCTTCTCAGCTGTGGATCCTAGATTTTGGAACACTAACCTCTCATTCTTACTCTCACTGTCATTCTCACTCTTAGATTTCCAGGGATATTTATTTAATTTAACACATTTTTATCCTGGCCTTCTTCCAAGGAGCTTAGGAAAGAGTACATCACTCTCCCCACCTCAATTTGATTCTCACAACAGTTGTGTGACATAGTTCAGGCTAAAAGAGAACGGAGCCTTGGATACCTACCGTGAAGGCTCCTTCTCTCCTGAGGCGAAGGGCGTCTTGAGCAATGGGTTATTTTCCTTGATTCATCCGGGGAAGGCAGGACCAAATTCAAACTTCCTGTCTTCCTGGTGGGAAAATAGCCTGGAGCAGCCCAGTTCCCGACTAACCTAGCTCATTGGATAGTAATTATAACCGAAAACTGATAACATAATCAACCAGTACAGAAACATAAATAATTGGAACAGTATATACGGGATAGGAAAGGTAAGAAAACCCACCATCCCTCAAAGAGAAAACCTAATCCAGTAACTGGAATCAGAACAGTCGTTAATGTCAGCCTCGTGAAGCTGTATCCTATTTGACTGAGAGCTACCTTTAATGCCTGATACTTCTAATGCCCGATATATTTTTGGGTGGGCAAGACGCCCTTCGCCTCAGGAGAGAAGGAGCCTTCACGGTAGGTATCCAAGGCTCCGTTCTCCTCTGAGGCTCCAGGCGTCTTGAGCAATGGGACCTTCAAGAGCTCCCAAACGGGTGGGAAATAAACTTTTTAAACCACCTGCTGTAACACCCTTCGTCCGAAGGATGCTTGTGCAGAAGACCATGTATTGATCTTGTAGTGCTTAATAAAGGTAGAAACTGTGGACCAGGTTGCTGCTCTGCAGATTTCTTCTAGTGGAGCCTGTTTGTTAAATGCAGCCGTGGTTGCCGCACTACGCAGGGAGTGAGCGGTTATGCCCTCTGGGACTGGCGTGCCAGTGGCTTTATAGGCTTCGATGATACAGAGTCTGAGAGTATAACTGATTGCCGCTGCTGACATGCGCTTACCTTTATTTGGGTTGGAAATACCTATAAACAGGTAATCAGATTCCCTGAATTCTTGTGTTCTATGGATAATTTTAAGCGTTCTCCTAAGATCTAAGGAGTGCCAGGCGCGTTCTTTTGCGCAGGAGGGCTTTGGGCAAAAGGAAGGCAAATTAATTTCTTGAGATGAGTGAAAGGAAGAATTTACTTTTGGGCGAAAAGTTGGATCCGATCTTAAGACCACTTTGTCTCTGTGAAAAACACAGAGACCTTCCCTGATAGACAAAGCCCTAATTTCCGAAATCCTTCTAGCGGAGGTGATGGCTACTAAAAATAGAACCTTCATGCGCAGGAACTTTAAGGGTACTGAATCTAAGGGTTCGAATGGGGCACAAGTCAGTGCGTTAAGAACCAGATTAAGGCTCCATGAGGGGAACCTGTGAGAGACCGGTGGTTGGATTTGTGACACTCCTTTTAGGAAGGCTACTATATGTTTGTGTCTGGATGTGGAACACCCCTCTAAGTTGGGAATTACCGTAGCAATTGCAGCTATTTGCCTCAAGGTAGAAGCTGATAATTTAAGCCTTACTCCCTCTTGGAGGAACTCGAGGACCCCTTGCACGCCTGGGTTCAATGGGTCGATCTTTTTTCTCCATGCCCAGCGTACGTAAGCTTTCCAAGAAGCACTGTATATGCGCTGGGTGCTTGGACACCTCGCTTCCATAATGGTTTCTGTGACTTCTTGTGAGAAACCCTTATCTAAAAGGAGTCCCCGCTCAATAGCCATGCGGTTAAGCAAAACCACTCGGGGTCTGGGTGAACTAGTGGCCCCTGTCGGAGAGTTCCCCATTGGGATGGAATTTTCCATGGTTTTTGTATTGACATTTGTAGGAGAGTTGCAAACCACGGTCTGCGCGGCCAAAAGGGGGCAATGAATATGACCTTGGCTCTTTCTTTTTGAATCTTTCTTAGCGCCTTTGGAATTATTGGTAGTGGGGGAAAGGCATACATCAGTCCCGTTGGCCATGGACTGATGAGTGCATCCGTTCCTTCCGCCATCTGGTGAAGTAACGGGAGAAAAATCTTGGGACTCTTTTGTTTTCGCCTGAGGCGAATAAGTCTACTAACGGTACGCCGAATTTGGAAGTAACGAGCTGATAGGCATCTGCTTCTAGGGACCACTCTCCCTCGTCTACAGTCTGGCGGCTGAGCCAGTCCGCTTGGACGTTGAGGGCTCCCTTTATGTGTTCCGCTCTGATCGAATGTGTGTTTGTGCCCAGGTGAACAGTGCCACTGCTTCCTGGTGTAGGGAGGATGATCTTGTCCCTCCCTGCTTGTTGATGTGTGCCTTTGTAGTGGTGTTGTCGGTCCTCACGAGGACATGATGACCTCGGAGAGACTCGGAGAATTCTAGCAGGGCTAGTCTGACCGCCCTTAGTTCCAGAATGTTGATGTGTAGTTTTGTCTCGTGTGGTGACCAACGCCCCTGGGCTATGCATCTGTTGAATGTGGCTCCCCATCTCTCTAGACTGGCATCTGTGAACACCTGTAATGGTTCGTCGTGAATGTAATGACTGGACCTTTGCAGATTTGTCTTGCGTGTCCACCAAACCAGACCCTGTTTTGTTTTGTGGGTAAGGGGAACCAGTTTGTCCCTTTTCCTGGTTATATCTTTCTGAAAGGGCCTTAATAACCATTGAAGAGGTCTTGAATGGAAACGTGCCCATGGTACCACTGCTATGCACGAGATCATCAGTCCCAGAAGTTTCGCCAACCGCATTAGGCAAGCTGACTTTGATTTGATAAGAGCTGAGGTCAAGGTGGTAATCTTGGAAATTCGCTCTGATGGGAGCGATAAGGTGTTTGTCTGAGAGTCTATTCTGACCCCCAAGTGGATCAGAGATTGGGATGGTGTGATGGAACTCTTTTTTAAATTGATCAAGTACCCATGCTGTTGGAGAGATTGCATTACTATAGATGTATGTTGGAGAGACAGGGTTCTGGATTGGGAACAGATCAGGATGTCGTCCAGATACGGATGTATCTGGATTCCATCCTGCCTGATGGCCGCTACAATGGTGACGAGGATTTTCGTAAAGACCCTCGGAGCGGAAGCCAAACCGAAAGGCAGGGCTCTGAATTGAAAATGGGATTGTCCGATTGCAAACCTCAGAAAGCGTCTGTGGTGCGGATGGATAGGCACATGCAGATATGCTTCTGTTAAGTCTACTGCAGTCATAAATGTGTTTGGACGTAGGGATTCCACAATAGAACGGAGCGTTTCCATCCTGAAGTGTTTGCGAATGATCTTTTTGTTTACATATTTGAGGTCCAAAATAGCTCTCCAGTCCCCATTTTTCTTCGGGACGGTGAAAAATATAGAGTAGACTCCCTGATGTCTCTCTTGCATGGGTACTTGCTCGATGGCCTTGATATGTTGAAGATGGTGAATGGCCCTGAGTGTTCTGTCTCTTTTCTCCCTTTTGATGGAGATCGGGGAGTAAATGAATCGGTCTCGTGGTTTGCTTGAGAATTCCAGAAGATAACCATCGGTTATTATCCTGGAAACCCAGTTGTCGGGATTGGAGGTCAACCAGACCTGTTTGAAAAACTGAAGCCTCCCCCCTATGCCCATGGGTTGGGCGTCACTGGGTGTTAGTTTTGGGGAACTTGTCTCCTTTGTCAACCCTGTTGGATTGAGGTCTTTGAAACCGGCCGCCTCTGCGGAATGAACGGAAGTTCGTGGTCCATGATCCTCTTTTATACTCCGCCCTGCCCCTATTAGAGGGGCGAAAGGAACGAAAGGGCTGGTAACTAGCAGACCTCTGTTCTTTACGTAACTGTCGGGGCATGACGTGTTTTTTATCTTTTGTCTCTATTAGGATTTTTTCTAATTTTTCTCCAAATAGCTTTATCCCTTGAATAGGATAAGCCATAAGGGTGGTTTTAGCCCTGAAGTCAGCTGGCCACGCTCTTAACCATAGGGCCCGTCTGACAGCGGTGATTGAAGCCATGGAACGGGCGGAGAAGGAAATAGAGTCTAAAGAGGCATCCGCCATTAGACTGACTGCGCTTAGGACCCTTCCTAGGCCGCCAATAACCCTGATGTTATCATCAGGAACCAATTGGATCAATTTCTTGACCCAAAGAAAGGAGGCTCTCGCAAAAATAGACATGGTTGCATTAGCCTGAATAGACAAGGCAGCAGCCTCATGGGCTTTCCTGGTTAGGGAGTCAGACTTTCTGTCAAGTTGGTCCCTCAGTGTACCCATACCATCTTCTGGCACCAGGCCCAGATTCTGCAGATCGGCTACTGGTGCGTCCACAAGAGGTACCTTAAGTAAAGACATGGCATGTGGTGCCAAGGAATACAGCTTCTTAATTGCCGGAGGCACCTGTTTAGTGGCTGAAGGATTATCCCATTCCTCCCTGACCGTTCTGGAGAATAGGTCTGGAAAAGGTACCAAATTGTGGGGTGCTTTCTTACGAGGAAAACATTCCTTAACCCCTTGTTTTAGTTTAGGCCCCTTTTCCTCAGGAGAGGGGTCCTCTTCATTTAATTCTAAGACTAAAATTGCCTTGGCCAGCAAGGATTGGTAGTCATCCCCACTGAAAAGCCTATTAGTCTGTTCATCTGAGTGTGAGGACTCCTCATCGGAATCAAATTCACCCTCCTCTAATTCTGGATCTGACTCAGTGGACAAGGTAGATTCCAATTGTGTAGGTTGGGTTTCTGGGCCCCTAGATTTTAATGCAGCCTTGGTGGGCCACTGCTTTGTAGCAGGGGGCTGAGGCTGAACCTGGGCAGGGTTCATCTGACTTGGGCCTGGAAGTCCCCCTGTAATGTCTGTATAGGCCTGAGCAGAGGGATTGGGAGGAGAACCCATGGGAGGGGGAAGAGGGGGGGAACAGTCCATGGAAAGGGGAGGGGAATCCTGCATTGGTAAGCTTGAAAGGCTTGCCATTGTCTTTGTAAAGCATAATTAATCATATCGTCAGCTTCTTGCTGAGTAAAATGGCGAATTCCCGCCTCTTCAAGAGAGGGGGGGGTACGTTACCAACTCCAGCCCTGGAGGGATCATCCACTGGAACAGGGGAGACAGCCACTGGAGGAGTCGCGGGTGCTCTCACTGGCGCAGATATAGGGGAAGAATGAGGCTTCTTTCCCCCTTTCACCTTGTGGCCGACCAGTTTTGAAGAGCCGACGGGCTTGGGGCCGCGTTTCTTCCTCCCGGGTCCGTATCGGGCTGGCGCGGATTTTCGCGCCTTTTTTGGCGCTGCCTGCATCGGCTCGGACGCCGCGCTTTCCAGCGCGTCCTCCGCTTCTTTCCCTAAGGGCTCGCTATTGCGGCCGTTGGGAGAATCGGGAGGAGCTTTGCCAGGTTGTACCAGACCTAGCTGGTAATCCTCCACGGACAACAAATCGTCCTCCCGGGGTTTAATGGCGTCGGCCATCTTGGATCGCTCCCCCGATCCCCTCCATTTACAAAAAACAAACCCCCACCGAGAGGTAGAAAACACACACGGGGAAGGTTGGGAGGGTAGAGAGTAAGGAGGATTGGAAAGATAGGAAATAAAGTTTTTAGACAGGAAGGAAGAGAAACAAATACTAAACTATGCTGACTAAGCACAGAGCTACGTCAGAGACCTACTTTCCCCATACGAAGGCAGGAGGAACTGGGCTGCTCCAGGCTATTTTCCCGCCAGGAAGACAGGAAGTTTGAATTTGGTCCTGCCTTCCCCGGATGAATCAAGGAAAATAACCCATTGCTCAAGACGCCTGGAGCCTCAGAGGAGAATGGCTGACCCAAGGCTACCCAGCAAGCTTTATGGCAGGGTGGGGGTTCGAACCGGGGTTTACCAGACCCTTGTCCAACACTCTAACCCACTATACTGCACTGTTTTACTCCAGAGCATATTCACTGATGTGTGAAGTCACCTGATTCCCTGACAATGGCATTCATATTTTTTTTACTACCATATAGGTGCTATCATCACTATTCTCATAGCTGTTTTTCAGTGAAATCCCTAAACATGTAGACTCAGAAGTAAATCCCGTTGAGTTCAATGGGACTTTCTCCCTAATAAGTGTGTTTAAGGCTGCAGCCTTATTGCTGTGCTAATATCAGCTGTACTTTTGCTGCTGCTGCTCCTTCAACCTTTCTTGTTTTTGGCTTTGCTATATTGTAGATTTTTTTACTGTATTTGTAAGCCAAACTGAGTATGATTTACAGTTGACATGTGGGATAAACACCTTATAAATAAAAGCAATACGGGAAGTAAGAGAGAAAGGAAAACAAAGGTTTTGGACAAAACATTTCTATTGCCAGCGCACCAGGAGTAACTGAAGTGTTCTTCTTCTGAAAAAGGGCCAACTGATACATGACAAGACTTTTGTGATCAGATATCCTACAGCTTTTAAAGTTGTGAACAGCAGTTGCACTGGGGGGGGGGGTGATCAGATTGGGACTGCAGCACTGGGGAGTGTTAACCCTTTCCCCTGCACAGCTTTTAAATCCCCTCCCTTCAACAAGCTGCTATTTCTTCTGCGGGGAAACTCAAAGGTACCTAACAGTTTGCCCCACCCGGGGCCAGTGTTTATTCATTTAAATCCATACTTTCCCCTGGAAGGCCAAGGAGCTTACGATAAATGTGCCAGTGGCATCAAAGCTTACATTAAAAAACAGCCTTAAAAATATCTGTTATATCAGTTTAGACAGACAACCAGAATAGATGCAATAAAACACTCACCTTACACATCTGGTGGGGAGGGGAAATAATTTAAATTAGGATAGTGTGGAAGGAAGGGAAAGGGTTAAACGACCCCACCTCCCGGCTCTGCTGCCCCAGTGCAACTGCCCCCTCCCCCTCACCTACTACGAAAATTTCACATTTTGAAAAAGTAGAAGTGATAACAAGATCTCCTGCCCTTGTGTCTAGCTCGGCCCCAAGCAGAACAAAGTTGAGTTAGGATATTTCAGCCCGCCCCTCACATCAAACTCACCCTGCCTCCCAGGGTTTCTGCCCAGGTAAAATGAGACCGTGTTCCCCGTGTTCCCTAGCTGATCTGACAAAAAAAAATTGTTTACCGATACACTCCCTGAGCTAATCCCTTCAAAGAACTCACCATAACTAGTTATGTTAAGGAACAGCAACAATGGAAAAAATTAGCTGAACTTGGCAAAATATAGCAATTAAAAAAAAGAAATAAAGTGATGGTTTCAGCTAAGACCTTATAGAAAATAATGTACCCTTAATTGTACATTAGCGATCCAGTACCTGTACTAGTGATGAAAAAGTAAAGGAGAAAAGCTTTGCAAGGCATACTATACAGTTGGCAAAACAAATAGCCAGGAAAGGTGAAGGATGCACCCTAGACATTAATGTACCATACAGAAGGGAATTTGTCTCAGACTCCAGTTATGCCTCCCAAGTAAGATGGAAAGCACTCATGAAAGGAAAAATTAAGTGACAACACAGGTTACAGGAAAGACGTTTTTACATCAGGAACTTAAAGGAGGATATGTTTTTGGTGAGCTATTCAGGTGTTTGCTTATCACATAAAAGCTCTACCTTGCAAAACCTGTTCCAGTGGCATTTACTAGACAGTCTAATAATAAAGATCCTTTCCTATTTCAATCTTTTCCCAATTGAATTCAAAACAAATGAGCAACCCCACAGTAATTCAGTCACTCTTGGTGTATGAGGTTAAACAAATGCATAAATCTTATAGCACATGGTGTGCGTCTTGTGATCGCCATGTTTACTCACTTAAAAAAAAAGTGTCCAGACAAAAGAAATTCAAAGCAAATCACAGGGTTCTCAGGCACCAAATCCCAGTCTGTAGCATAGACAAGAAGCCCGAACAGCTGACACGGCAATCCGTGTTACCCACACTGAAGGCCACAGTAGTTAACTGGACTGGTTGGAAGGGATGGTTTCAGGCAAAGAACAAAAGGAGCCACACAGCTGCAGAGGCTGGGAGCAAGAGTGATATGATAGGTCTGACAGGATGACATGCATGGAGCAAGGCCTGGACGCAAGTAAGCCAAGCATACAAGGGGCAGGAAGGGAGAAAGAAAGGGGTGCAGCAGCTGGGTGTGGCACTGACACGTTGGCAGGGTAACAAAAACCATCAGCGTCCAGCAGGATGTCTTATCATCTGGAAAATGCCAACTATCAAACTGTTCTGAGCTGGCACATAAAAGATTTTTCATTCTGTCTGAAGGGCAGTCTTTGATGTATCAACCTTTACAGCCCTTCATAGCTGCGACTTCGGGGTTTTCCACACAAAGATGATTTCCTGTGGTTTGCCTGCTGCAGCTGCTGATTCAGCGCAGCAGCAAACAGGCTTCCATGTTGTGGGTTTTTCCACATTTCCCCTGCCCGAGCCCTCCCATACCCATCATTCCCCCATCACAGCGGATGGATTTTTTTTAATTGGGTATTGCTAGAGCACTATAGTAATATAACATTATCAAGATTTATTGAAACAATATACTAACTCCCACTTTTCCTCTAAAAAAGTCTCTAGAGCTATAAGGGGAAGTGCAAGATGTATATTCCCCCTTTATAATTCTGAAATGAAAAGAGCTAGTTTGTTTTTTTAAATGCTGGAACTAGTTCATTGATTCACTAGATCATTGTAATGCTATAGTGATCTTGACAATACACATTTTTAAAAAAAGCTCTCTGGGGAACTGGCAACTGGAGGGGACAGGGGAAATGGCACCCATGTGTGCAGAATTGGGAAAGTTCCACAATTTCCCATCTACACAGCAACCAGCTTTGCTGCAATTTTTTCCCCCTAAAATGATCAGAGTAAAGCAGATTTTAGGGGGAAATGCTGGGGGAAACTTGGGAGGGGCACAAAAGCATCATGATGTTGTGGGGCAGCAGGGGGGGAACCCTCTTCCCAAGAGCATCCAAGCTGGAGAAAGCAACCTGTGTGCAAGATGCCTGAGGCTAGGCTCGGATGTAACAGCAAACCATGGTTTGCCATTTGGTGAAGGAGTCTGGGTTCATATGAAGGAGTCTGGGTTCATATCTTCCTGTTCTCTTGTGCATGGCTAGGCTTGCTAATCAGAGATTTCTGAGTTTCCATACACAGTTTGCTTCTAGGATTCAAACCACAGTTCATGCCATTGAGAATTCTGGATTTGGTCACAAACTATGGTTTGCAGCAAACCTAGAACTCTCATCAGTGGTTTGTCAGGTGCAAGAGAGAGCCTGAAGATCCACTGGGCTCTTTCATGGGAATACTCACTTCTAAACCAAGCCTTTAATTTTTCCATTCTGAGCCTAGAGTATCAGCACAAGAAACATATAACAAACCAAACCATTTTCATAACCAATGATTCACACTTACTCCAGCATCCAAAGAATTATTTTAGACGCACCAAGAGGGATTTATGACTCTGAACAGCAGCCCACCCACCCCTGCTCTTGTCATGAAACAAACTATGAAATTGGGGGGGGGGTGATGTCTGAGAAAACAGACCCTGCTGGACATATGGAAGCGGTGCAGCAAATCTTTGTATCTTGCCCAATTAAACTGGGGGAAATGCTGACTATTTCAGCAAAGCAACAGTTATCCCAATTCTTAGCAAGCTATCCCATGCATTTCAGAGGTTTCTTTTAAAAATAAAACCTCAAAGCTTCAGTAAGAATATTCTCTAAAACCAGACAAAAAATAAGTGAAGAGGATACTGAATATAAGCACTACAATGCAAACAACACAATTCACAGGAAAAATGACGTGTATTTCCATATATAACATATATGGAAGGAAATGAAATCTCATGATGTATATAATGGAACACTAACTGTTAAAATCACAAAGGACTTGGGTTAAATTAATATGAAATGTACACTGACCTGAGTAAGATCTGGAATGTCACCCTGATCAATTCCAACTTGCTGGGTTCACAAAAAAGGGAAAAAAATGTACATTACTACATGCAGTGACAATGAAAAGAAAGAACTGTGGATCTGAATGTCTACATAGAAGCTAAGGTACCAAGGAGGACATGGAGAGCTTTCTGAACTGGTACAATTCTAAATGCCATTTGTAGCACCATAAGCAGAATTTCACATGCAGATCTTGCAAGGTCTGTCGTAAGAAGAGTTGATCTCTCTTAGTTACTAGAAATAGCCACAAATAGAGGACTTTGGTACAATTTTGATAAATTATTTTCAATAAATACTTTTTAAATGTTTACAAATCTTGGTCAGGACCTACATAGTTGCCTACATTTGTTAATAAAAGTTAATAGTCAAAACTAGGCTTTCAAAATACCCCCTTTTAAATATGCCTTTTTTACCTGATATTTACAGTCAACAACAATTATATATTACCATATTTATATGAAATTATGAAGTGAGAATTGTAATTATATGCATTTATTACTGTACCAGTACAGAGAGCTAAATGAAATTCTATTGATGCTACCAGATTTATTTACCTCTGCCACTTTGAGGAATTCTGACAATTTGGTCATTCTGGCTAAGAATTTTTTGTAAATATCCAGACCTTCTTTGCACTGGTTCTTCTTCATATCAAAATACTTTTCTGAAGCATGAAATTCAAAGGGGAAAAAAGCATTCGTAAGATAATATTAAAAATGGGACTATTGGAAAGACAGACTACTTTTACATTTAAAAGACAGTTTCATAAGTGTGTATCAGTATATAAAACACCCAATATATTTTCCTGCTACTTAAGATAATTAAGGAATGCCTGATGCTTTTCAGCATGAATTTTCTGCATTTTGTTTTTAAAACTTAATTGGGCTGTTGGAATTACTTTCAGACCACAAATGTGTTTGGGCTAGATGCCACTGTTTTCCAAACTTTAAAAAATGCTTAATTACTACTCCATACTAACATTTTCTATGCAAATGACAATGTGGTGCCTTATTCAAAGCAATCCCCATGCAATGATTACAGACCGGGCTGAGAGAGCTGATTCAGAAATCAGCCCTCCGCATGCATAATTTGGTGTCGGAACCTGCACAGCAACCACAAGAACCAGTGCAGATTGAGTGGCGAACTGCTACATGCCACCCATCGTCCTCTATTAACAGCAATCTGCCGCTGGACGTGAATGCATATCCACATGGGCACCAACAGTGGTGGTGGTTTCCATAGATCGAGATCAACACTCCAACGCAGACTAATGTCCCAGTACCTTATAGATGCCTTGATTATAGTTAACAGCACAGAAATATCAACCGTAAGTTAGGGCATTCCCCCCACCCAGGTAAACATGCATATCAGACAACACTCGTAATATAAATATTCACTGACACAAATTCTGAGCACAGCTCCATGACCAACATAAATGCCCTTTAGGTCAAGGTACCACTTCATACACACAGCCAAAAGCTTCATTAGAATCACTGGCCAAACTGTACTGCCATTTTTTAAACTACTGCAGCCACGATTGGAGACAGCTCTGGCTTCAAGTGAAATGAGCCCTCCGTAGACACTAGTTTAGCTGCTGACATGTTACAGAATATTCATGAACACTCCAAGTGGCATATTTGTGGGGAGGAGGGTGGAGAGAGTAGTGGTGTATATGAGTATTATGAATACTTGAATGGGCGAGTGCATGAGAGAGTGAAGGGAGAATGGAAGCAGCAGGTATTTACTCACAAAAACAGATCTGCATATTCACAGGAGTCTCCACTTGTAAATGTTTAAAGAATTTCTATTTAGCGTTCCACATACCTAACAGGTTAATAATCCCCTCATTATAGGCAGCAAACAGCCTAATGGAATCCTTAAAGAGGAGCATGAAGGCAGCATTTATTACACCATTTGTTAGTTCATTTGGGTTTGCCTGTGTAGAAAGCAGAGAGATTAAAAAATAAATAAATAAAAGCACCAGGGAATGAAATTGCAGCACATTTTTTCCCATTCCAAAAAAACCAAAACTGGATTAGATCAATAAAAGACACTTCCAGGGCTTACATCAAAATCCAGAAGTGCATCAAGTTGATTCTGAATAATTGGAAGGGTTTTCAGAAGTTTTTCAGTATTCATTGTTCTCATTACGCCATCAATCCTTTAAAGAATGCATTGGAAAGATTAATCAGAAGGATACAAACAGAGGGCACCAAGCCAAGCTACAGACTACCATGCAAAGGCTACGCAGTCAGCCACACTGAAGTCAGTGGGACTTTCTTTTGAATTAACGTGTTGTGGAATTGAGCTGCATGAAAACCAGTATTTTTCAAATTGCTCATCAAGTTTGATATGTTTGTCTCAACAAATATTTGAATCCCTGACAAGATCATTCAAAAGGAGTCTCAAACTGGCTTACAATCGCCTTCCCTTCCTCTCCCCACAAGAGACACCTTGTGAGGTAGGTGGGGCTGAGAGAGTTCAGAGAGAACTGTGACTAGCCCATGCTCCTGAGGGGCTCCCTGTGTGGGAGGGGGAGGGACGTTTTAAATTAATCACAAAGAAAAACAAATCAAAAGTGGCCTGATGAAGACGGAACATGTTCCTGGAAGCATGAAATGCTGCACACGGTCAGTTTTAAGTGGTGGTGATTGGAATGAGGGAGGGGTGAGAGAAAACTGGCCTGAGAGCTTAGGAAATCCTGGAAAGGGATATACCGTATATACCCATGTATAAGCTGAGGTGCCTAATTTCTCCCCAAAAACGGGGAAAAATTAGGCACCCGGGTATAAGCCGAGGGTCGGCTTATAAACCCCCCCCCCCGCGCGCAGGCTTACCGTTCCTTCTGGGCTCCTGTCGGCGGGGCCGGCGTAGCGGCCTCCCTGCAGCCGCAGGGGGCCTCTGGAGGCCGCTCCCGGCCTGGAAAAGGCGGCGGGGGCGGCTGGGCGGCCTCCCCGCGGCCGCAGGGCACCTCTAAAGGCCGCTCCCGGCCTGGAAAAGGCGGCGGGGGCAGCTGGGCGGCCTCCCCGCGGCCGCAGGGCGCCTCTAAAGGCCGCTCCCGGCCTGGAAAAGGCGGCGGGGGCGGCTGGGTGGCCTCCCCGTGGCCGCAGGGCGCCTCTAAAGGCCGCTCCCGGCCTGGAAAAGGTGGCGGGGGCGGCTGGGCGGCCTCCCCGCGGCCGCAGGGCGCCTCTAAAGGCCGCTCCCGGCCTGGAAAAGGCGGCGGGGGCAGCTGGGCTCCTCGCGGCCACAGGGCGCCTCTAAAGGCCGCTCCCGGCCAGGAAAAGACGGCGGAGGTAAGTCCCCCCCTCCCTTCTTCCTTCCTTCCTCTACCGTATTGACCCGCGTATAAGCCGAGTTCGGCTTTTTCAGCCCTTTTTTTGGGCTGAAAAACTCGGCTTATACGCGAGTATATACGGTACCCAAATAGCTTAACCTTCCCACCTTCTATGCAGGCCCCAACTTGAAGGAACAGAACAGCAAGAAAATACCACCAAGGAAATCCTCACCCTCTTTTCATTTTGGTGAAGTCAACTGCTACAAGTCTGTAAGAAAGTGCTTTTTCATTCAAGTATCTGCTGTATCGTCTGATGAAGGTAGACATATCATAGCCTGGAAATAAAACACTCTTCCAGTTAAAGAGTTCAGACATTTTTCTACCATGACTGTCAAATTTTATTCAGTGTGAATCACACACTTTATTACTTGCAGAGTGCCACTTTCTCACTTTTACCATAATTACACAAATGTGGAGTTTCCAGTACAACTATCATTCTTTTAGGAATTGGCAACTAGGTGAGATTTCTTTGAATGGTGATACTATCTCCGATTAATATGGATAGAATTTGTAAAACTCTTGCAGCTTATGCTTTGTAATTAAACTGATATGATTTACTTTCGCCTGGTTTTTAAGCCAATATAGCAAGATTACTAATAAACTGATCATTTAACAACTAACACTATCATGGGCCATTATACTAGGAAGATAAATTTTCATCGTTTCTCTCTCAGACACTCACACACACCACTTATAGATGTCGTTTTAAACTGGTTACTTATTTCAACCATAGTGTATGTATTTAAAAATAACCAGACTTAAAAATAGGATCCTAATACAAACCAACACATTGAAGTCTACACACCATAACAGTGCAATTCTATGTAGAGTCACTATAGCCTAAGTCACTGAGATCACTGGGTTTAGACTGGATTAACTCTGCAAAGGATCGAACTGTTACTCTTAATAGAAGTAAACAAATTGGTTCAGTTCAGACATCGCAGCTAACCATGGCTTGCTCTAACCCAAGCACAGAACCCAAACCATGGTTCAAGTTTCCCAAAAATATATGAACAAGGAAACCACAGTTTACAGCTACTTGTTTACCTCCATTTTTGGTCCTCTCATCATTGAGCTCTGTATGTTCACTATCATCTCCGTGGTGCGGCTTGATCTTTAAGCAGAGTACTGACTATATTCATGGTTTGTCAATTCAGACATTAGCCTGACCATAATTAAAGCAAACCATGGTCTCTGATTCTAGTTTTCTGGTCAACAACAAACTGCTGTTTGTCAAGTCAGTGAATACATCAAGCACATAGTTTCCTTAACCATCATTTGGAACAATATCCAGATTGAGCTGACCCATTGGCTGGATTCATACATTACAACAAACAATGGTGTAGTGTTTTCCTATGTAAATATTTTGTGAGATTTAAGTGGATAGGTGGCTGAAGTGTGTTATGACTGCATTGGAGCTGTACCTGAGGGGGCAGAGTTGACTGGTTAGGAGAGAGGGTTGGGGTGTGAGAGTGAAGAAGAGAGTTGAGGTGGTGAAGAGATTGAGTAAGATGCTGTGGAGTTTGAGAGAAATCTGTATTCTTGATGAAGTTGTTAGCCTAAGTGGCAAGTGAGGAAAATAAGCCTCTGTGGCTAGGTCTATTTAAGGAATTTTAGAGAAAGAAGTACCGTATATACTCGTGTATAAGCCGAGTTTTTCAGCACATTTTTAATGCTGAAAAAGCCCCCCTCAGCTTATACTCGAATGAGGGTCCAACTTACCTGCTCTCAGGTGCAGTGCAAGTGTTCTCCGCTCTCTTCCGCTCATCTGCGGGCGCCTGCAGCTTCTGTAGGTGGTCCAATGACTGCTGATATCTTCCGCGCATGCGCCGCGCGCCCGCCTCACAGGTGGGGGGGAAAGCGAGGGGGCGCAGGAGGGTCCCTCGGGGGGAGGGCGGACTGGCGAGCCCCCCCTCAGTGACGGCGGCTGGGAGGGGGGGGCTTCGGCGGTTATGAGGCGGGAAAGCAGCGTGGGGGAGGGGCGCCTCCGACCCCCTCCTCCTCCTCAGAGAATTCCAGCGGCCGCTGCCGCTGAGGGCAAAAAAAGACGGAGCAACGAGGATGGAAGAGGAGAAGGGGGAGGGAAGAATGGAGGCGCCCGACACCGAGGGGGAGCGTTCGAATGGCGAAGGATGAGGGGGTGTGGCTGGGGCGGGGGAACGCATGTTAGGGCTGCTGCATTTCCCACCCTAGGCTTATACTCGAGTCAATAAGTTTTCCCAGGTTTTGGGGTAAAATTACATGCCCCGGCTTATATTCGGGTCGGCTTATACTCTAGTATATACGGTATACCTATTTGAAACCATTATGCTTATGAATGATACTAAAACCATTATGTTGTTATACTTCTATATAAGTTCTGTTTATGTTTAAGTGAAAACAACTGTTTTATTTAGAGTAAAGGATCAATCTCCTTTTACCTCAGAGCCAGGCATCCCCACGCACTGACTGTTCTGTCATTCTACCAAATATAACTAAGTCATCCTGTTGTTTGGATCCAACTAAGATTTCTAAGGTGAGAGCCTTTGGTGACAGTGAAAATAAGTAGGAAATGCTAAGGAAGACAAGGAGGCAGCATAACATACATCCTCTCAGAACACCACGGAGAGGTGCCATTACAAGGTGTTACATACAAGGGGTCTCAGAAAGATGTAAAATGTTACAAATGGTTTGATCAAATATCAATCAGCTGTGAAGTCCGAATGCAGATAGTCCAATGAAACCAGAGCTTGTTGGATAGTGTCAAACTGGGTATTCAAACAGGGGTATATAGTTAGATCGTTATTCATAATTTGAACTGGTAGTGCTTTGTTGCATCATGGACACTGTCTGAACTCATAAACCATAGTCTGTTGAGCAGTGTTGCCTTTCGCAGCCACCTAGTCACAGCAAAGCAGTACAAGGTAGATGTCTTTTGTGGTGGGAAGTATAGAAGAGGCAATAAGCAGAAGAACCAGGGTTTACACACAAACCTAGGTTTACTTATACCCCGCCCATCAGACTAACCAGAATTTGTTGTAAAAACCACAGTTTATTGTGATACCTGAGTGTAGCAATGGAGTTCAAGACTGCTTTTCAACGTTGAAGAACCATGGGAAGAAGTCTGACTTCTGAGGTTATAAGTGACACAATTATGACATACACATATTTATTACTGTGGGCTCCCTATATATGTTTCCTTGGACGGACATTCCATTTGTTAAATAAGATTTACCAAAGTAAGTGTGAACAGGACTGCAGATTCAGTCTTTTTTTTTTTTTTTTTTTGGCCGTCAAGTCACATATGACTTAGGGCAACCCCTGGTGGGGTTTTCAAGGCAGGAATTCAGAGGTGGTTTGCCATTGCCTGCCTCTGTGTCACGACCCTGGTATTCATAAGAACATAACATAAGAAAGGCCCTGCTGGATCAGACCAAGGCCCATCAAGTCCAGCAGTCTGTTCACACAGTGGCCAACCAGGTGCCTCTAGGAAGCCACTAACAAGACGAATGTAGCAGCACTGTCCTGCCTGTATTCCACCACACCCAAAATAATAGGCATGCTCCTCTGATACTAGAGAGAATGCAGCATGACCAGTATCCATTCTAACTAATAACCATTAATACCCCTCTCCTCCATGAATATGTCCACTCCCCTCTTAAAGCCCTCCAAGCTGGCAACCATCACCACAACCTGGGGCAGGGAGTTCCACAATTTAACTATGCGTTAAACCTCCTTGGAGGTCTCCCATCCAAATACTTGCAAGGTCAACCCTGCTTAGCTTCTGGGATCAGACAAGATCAGGCTAGCCTGGGCTATCCAGGTAAGGGCAGATTCAGTCTTTAAATAAGCGATATTGCTTTGCATCCTCATAGGATTTCAAAGAGAGCCAAATAAGAGTATCTCTCATCTCCAAATACAATTTCTACAGTGCCAGTGGGCTGTTATGCTTCTACACAGCATAAAGGTTCTATTTAGATGGAAGCTAATGTGTTTTAATTGCAACTACTTCACATCATTGTGAATTAAATCAACCTGTTGTGTTTTTTTATAAGCAGCAATACACTTTACAGTACTCATTCACATTCCTGAAAGAAGCCTAAAGAGTGCATTCCATGTCATTCTTTCTTTGGAGCAAATTATATTGAACAAATACAATTCATTTCCAAATAAATATTTCAAATCACACACATGAAACTACAGGATAGGCAAATTAAGGAGTAATATGATAGAGAACAGCTCAACAGACCAACTTAATATAGTTGAATTCCCAGCATTTCTTTAGTCTATCCAATTATAATACATACTGCAAATTTCCTCTCCAAAGAAGAAAAAAAAAGATCCTTACCCTGCATTGCACTTTTATCCAGATAGTTGTTTAGATTAAACAGTGTATTTCGAGATGCTAAGTATTGGATAAAGCGCTGTTGGTGAAAGAGTTAATATTCCAATTATTTTCTTTCCATACATTTAATCAAACAGAGAAGCTGATTTCTAAGCTGTTTTAATGGTCACACCTAAACTACTCAAGTTATACTCAATACTAAAGAAAGCAGATGAGATACAGTAAAAAACTACAGACTGTGTAATTGATATGCAGGAAAGGAAACGAGCTGTGACACACCTCAAAATGTAACAGCATCTGCAAACAGTACATCTTACAAACTCTTGGGTGCTGAAAACAGCAGAACTGACTGTACCACTATACAGAATTTAGTTCATGTGGCTGCTATCCCATAAAGGGTGTAGAAAAGATACACACATATATACACACACACAGCTAATCTCAGACACAAAATAAAATCTAAGCCTATATTGGATAAAGACAAAAAAAAGATACTGCTGTTAAGTTTACAGTTCCGATTACAGGTTCATACATGCTTTCCCCATTTATATCACCTCCAACAATCATATCTGCCACCAAGAAACAGGCCTATGGGACTATTCACCCAGTCTTTGGGATTCTACCAGCAGTAAAGTCAGGATATTGTCGAAGGCTTTCACGGTCAGAGTTCATTGGTTCTTGTAGGTTATCCGGGCTGTGTAACCGTGGTCTTGGAATTTTCTTTCCTGACGTTTCGCCAGCAACTGTGGCAGGCATCTTCAGAGTAGTAACACTGAAGGACAGTGTCTCTCAGTGTCAAGGGTGTAGGAAGAGTAATATATAGTCAGAAAGGGGTTGGGTTTGAGCTGAGTATTGTCCTGCAAAAGTATTGTCCTGTAAGTATCAAGATAATGTGCTAATGAGGGTATGGTATGTTAATATGGAACCATTGTATCCTGAAGTGATCTGTTAATGTGTGTAATCCAAAACTAATCTGTATGGCTATTGTTGAATGTTGTCTTTGTCTGGAGGTTTTTCAGGGCAGGAAGCCAAGCCTTATTCATTCTTAAACTCTCCTCTTTTCTGTTAAAGTTGTGCTGATGTTTATGAATTTCAATGGCTTCTCTGTGCAATCTGACAAAATAGTTGGTAGAACATTGTTTGACAACAAGTTATTTCCTATGGGATCAAGAATTTTATGAACAGATTGATGGAGTAGCTATGGGAAGTCCACTCAGTCCAGTAATAGCAAACTTTTACATGGAATATTTTGAAAAGACAGCATTAGAATCAGCACCTTACAAACCTACAGTCTGGTTCAGGTTCGTAGATGATACATTTACCATTTGGAGCCATGGTGAAGAAAAATTAATGGACTTTCTAAACCATCTTAATAATATCCATCCAAACATTCAGTTTACCATGGAAAAGGAAATTGAGGGTAAACTCCCATTTCTTGATACCCTTGTCATCCGTAAATCAAACCTTCAGTTAGGTCACAAGGTCTACCGGAAACCAACTCACACAGATCGCTACTTACACAAAAACTCCAACCACCACCCCCGACAGAAAAGAGGAATAATCAAAACATTAATGGACCGTGCAAGACGGATCTGTGAACCACAGTTTCTCAAGGAAGAAACTAATCATCTAAATCACGCACTGCTAGCAAACGGCTACTCCAAGAATGAAATCAGAAGGGCCATTGAACCAAACAAAAATCAGAAAACTCAAGAAAAACAGTCTCCCATAGGAAAGGTTTTCTTGCCATTTATTAAAGGAATCACTGATAGGATGGAGAAACTTTTGAAAAAACATAACCTACAAACAGTGTTTAAACCCACCAAGAAAATACAACAAATGCTACGATCAGCAAAAGACAAAAGAGACCCCCTCACCTCTGCAGGAGTATATCGTATACCTTGCAGCTGTGGAGAAGTTTACATCGGGACCACAAAACGCAGCATACAAACAAGGATAAAAGAACATGAACGATACTGCAGACTTGGCCAACCTGAGAAATCAGCAGTGGCTGAACATGGACTGACACAAACAGGACACAGGGTCTTATTCCAAGACACTGAAAGACTGGACAATTCTACCAACTATTTTGTCAGATTGCACAGAGAAGCCATTGAAATTCATAAACATCAGCACAACTTTAACAGAAAAGAGGAGAGTTTAAGAATGAATAAGGCTTGGCTTCCTGCCCTGAAAAACCTCCAGACAAAGACAACATTCAACAATAGCCATACAGATTAGTTTTGGATTACACACATTAACAGATCACTTCAGGATACAATGGTTCCATATTAACATACCATACCCTCATTAGCACATTATCTTGATACTTACAGGACAATACTTTTGCAGGACAATACTCAGCTCAAACCCAACCCCTTTCTGACTATATATTACTCTTCCTACACCCTTGACACTGAGAGACACTGTCCTTCAGTGTTACTACTCTGAAGATGCCTGCCACAGTTGCTGGCGAAACGTCAGGAAAGAAAATTCCAAGACCACGGTTACACAGCCCGGATAACCTACAAGAACCAGTAAAGTCAGGACTTCATCCCCTGCTCGTCACAAAATAAGAAGAATGTTGCTGGATGAGACCAAAGGTCCTTCTCGTCCAGCACACCATTTCTTACAGTGGCCAACCAGATGTTTCCAGAAAGCCCCCTATTGGTGCCCAGCAACTGGGCTGGTGGCCTACTGCTTCTGAACCTGGAGGTTCCATTTAGTCAGCACGGTTAGCAGTTAAATCTTCCATAAATATGTCTAGTTCCCTTTAAAAGTAATCTAAGCTGGCAACCATCACCACATCTTAAAGGAAGCTGAAAGGGAAACACAAGAAAGTCAGATCCCTAGAGGATGCTTGGAAGCTATTTAAAACCACACTAATTGATGCCCAGATAGAACATATTCCACAGGTTAGGAAAGGCACTGCCCGGTCTAAAAGAACGCCTGCATGGTTCACAATGCAAGCCAACGAAACTATAAAAAGTAAAGAGGCTTCTCTTTAAAAGTGGAATGTCTGCCCCAGTGAATTGAACAGAAGGGACCACAGGCTCTGGCAAAAGAAATGTAAGTCAACAATTAGGCATGCAAAAAGAGAATTTGAGGAACAGGTTGCTAAAAGCATCAAGACAAACAATAAACATTTCTTTAAATATATCTAGAGCAGGAAGCCAGCCAGAGAAGCAGTTGGGCCTTTGGATGACCAAGGAACAAAGGGATTGCTGAAGGAAGATGGGGAGATGGCAGAGAAGCTCAATGATTTTTTTCCTTCTGTGTTCGCTGTAGAAAGTGTGGGGCATGTGCCCATGCCACTGCCACTATTTTCAGGAAGGCAATCTGAAGAACTGAATCAAATTGAGGTGATGAGAGATGAAGTTCTAGACCTACTGGGGGAATTAAAAAACGGTAAGTTTCCAAGTCCTTACAGAGAGGGAACTCATGTGAGATAGCTGATCTACTAATACATATATGTAACTTATCACTAAATTCAGCCATTGTACCAGAAGACTGAAGGGTAGCAAAAATTTTTAAAAAGAGATACAAAAGGGAACCAGGAAATTACAGGCCAGTTGACCTAACATCTGTCCCCGGCAAATTAGTAGAAACTGTGATCAAAGAAATAATTATTAGGTACATAGAATTACAAGACCTGCTGAGGGAAAATCAGCATGGCTTCTGCAAAGGGAAGTCCTGCTTCACCAACCTTTTGGCGTTCTTTGATAAAGTGAACAAGCATGTAGATAACCGTGACCAGGTAGATATTATATACTTGGACTTTCAAAAGGCTTTTGACAAGGTACCTCACCAAAGACTCTTGAGTAAACTTAGTAGTCTTGGGATAAGAGGACAGGTCCTCTTATGGATTAAAATTTGGTTAAATGACAGGAAGCAAAAGTGTAGGAATAAATAGACATTTCTCACAATGGAGGGAAGTAAGCAGTGGGATCCCACAAGCATCAGTATTGGGGCCAGTACTATTTAATTGGTTTATAAAATATCTGGAACTAGGGGTGAGTAGTGTAATGGTCAAGTTTGCAGATGACACAAAATTATTCAGGATGGTGAAAACCAACGATTTGTGAAAAGCTCCAGGAGGATCTCCACAAATTGGGTGAATGGACAAAAATGTGGCAAATGAATTTCAATATTGGTATATGTAAGGTAATACACATTGGGACAAAAAATCCAACTTCAGGTTTAGGCTAATGGGGTCTGAACTTGCTGAGACTGAGGAGATCTTGGGGTCATAGCAGACATGTCAATGAGAATGTCACCCCAGTATGCTGCAGCAATGAAAAAGGCAAACTCTTATGTTAGGGATCATTAGGAAAGGGACTGAAAATAAAACAGTCAATATTATACTGCCCCTGTATAGATCTATGGTGCACCCTCATTTGGAATACTGTGTACAGTTCTGGTCATAGTACCTAAAAAGGATATTGCAGTGCTGGAAAAATTACAAAAGAGGGCAACCAAGATAGTTAGGGGGCTGGAGCACCTTCCTTATGAGGAAAGGCTGAAGATTCTAGGACTTTGCAGTTTAGAAAAGAGACGACTAAGGGGGCTATGATAGAGGTTTATAAAATACACATGGGGTGGAGAGAGTTGACAAAGGGAACTTTTTCTCTCTCTCCCAAAATAGTTGATCTCAAGGGCATCCAACAAAGTAGTAGATTCAGGATGGACAAAAGGAAATACTTCTTTACACAGAGAGTGATTACAATGTGGCATTCACTGCCAGAGGATGTGGTGATGGCCACAGACACAGACAGCTTTAAACAGGGATTAGATAGAGTCATGGAGAAGAGGTGTGTCTGTGGCTACTAGCCATGGTGACTAAAGGGAACCTCCACGTTCAGAGGCAGTTAGCCTCTGAAGACCAGTGCCGGGAGGCAACATCAGGGGAAGGCCTTGGCCTCTATGTCTCATTCTTAAGACTCTCTTATGACCATTAAACACAATGTTCTATGACAAACGACTGCAGCCTTACCTCATTTCCATACATCATGAGGTGGTGCGTTGTAATTAGAGCTTTGAATACTACAACCCAGCTACTGTTCGCCGTCCTCTCAAAAAGGGTATCTGCCAACTGCGGAATATTCACATTCATCTCGTTTGTGCACTGAATTAGATCTAAAAAAATAAGCAGTCAGAGGGTTCAGTAAAGACAAATATGGAAAGTTTCATAGAAATAACAACTTGAGTATATAATTCAATAAGTACTTTGTAGGCATAGTAGAAGAATAGGAAATGTGCTTCTGAAACCTCTCATTAGAAGTGTATTTATTAGACTTTTATCTCACTTTTCTTCCAAGAGATGAGACTGACATACATCGCCTCTCCCCCACCCCATGTCTTAGCTTCACAACACAGGTTGTGACACAGGTTGTGCTATGAGACAGCAACTGGCCCAAGTGAACACCAGAGAACTCGGGTCTCTGCATCCCTAGTCTGAAACCCTGAACTAAACCACACTGGCTCTCTTAAGTGATTTTATTTGGTAGCATTCACAGATGTTGCTCATAATCGGCAACCCAAGTATGAACCAAGCTGTGGGCAGTTCTTCTGCCACTAGTGCCTGGCCTCATATGCTCAGTGCAGTCATCCGAGGCATGAGGTAGGGAGGCGCTTCTTGGCCTACTGCTCAGTCTCTTAGCCATTATGATACACCAGGTCTCATATAAGAACATAAGAACATAAGAAAAGCCTTGCTGGATCAGACCAAGGCCCATCAAGTCCAGCAGTCTGTGCACACAGTGGCCAACCAGGGGCCTCTAGGAAGCCACTAACAAGACGAGTGCAGCAGCACCGTCCTGCCTGTGTTCCACCGCACCCAAAATAATAGGCATGCTCCTCTGATACTAGAGAGAATAGGTATGCAGCATGACTAATATCCATTCTAACTAACAGCCATGAATACCCCTCTCCTCCATGAATATGTCCACTTCCCTCTTAAAGCCCTCCAAGCTGGCAGCCATCACCACATCCTTGGGCAGGGAGTTCCACAATTTAACTATGCGTTGTGTGAAAAAATACTTCCTTTTATCTGTTTTGAATCTCTCGCCCTCCAGCTTTAGCAGATGACCCCGTGTTCTAGTATTATGGGAGAGGGAGAAAAACTTCTCCCTGTCCAGTCTCTCCAAACCATGCATAATTTTATAGACCTCTATCATGGCTCCCCTCAGCCGCCTTCTTTCCAAGCTAAACAGCCCTAAGCGTCTTAACCGCTCCCCATAGGACAGTTGCTCTAGTCCCCTAATCATTTTGGTTGCTCTTTTCTGCACCTTCTCAAGCTCTGTAATATCCTTTTTTAGGTGTGGTGACCAGAACTGTACACAGTATTCCAAGTGTAGTCTCACCACAGATTTGTACAAGGGCAGTATGATATCAGCAGTTTTATTCTCTATTCCTCGTCTAATTATAGCCAGCATGGAATTTGCCTTTTTTACAGCAGCCACACACTGGGTTGACATCTTCATTGAGCTATCCACTACCACCCCAAGATCCCTTTCTTGGTCTGTTGCTGCCAGCACAGATCCCATCAGTGTATATGTGAAGTTGGGATTTTTTGTCCCAATATGCAACACTTTACACTTACTCACATTGAATCTCATTTGCCATTTTAATGCCCATTCTTCCAGTATGTAGAGATCATTCTGGAGCTCTTCACAGTCCAATTTTGTTTTAACCACCCTAAATAATTTGGTGTCATCTGCAAACTTGGCTACTTCACTGTTTAACCCCAACTCCAGGTCATTGATGAATAGGTTGAAAAGCATCGGTCCCAACACAGATCCCTGAGGCACCCCACTGCTGGTTTCCTACTCCTAATATACTTAAAGAATTTCTTATTGTTTGTTTTGATGTGTTTAGCAAAAGGCCCCTCTAAATCTTTTTTTGCATCTCTAATTATCTGCTTGCATTTCCTTTGTGCAAGTTTGTGTTTGCTTCTGTTCGCCTCATTTGGGAAAACCTTCCAGCCTCTGAAGGAAGACTTTTTTTCTCTAATTGCTTCCTTCACCTTACCTGTTAGCCATGCTGGTGACCTCTTGGACTTATTACTACCTTTCCTGACCTGAGGTAGACAAGCTAGCTGAGCCTCTAGTAATGTGGACTTGAGTAACCCCCAAGCCTTTTCAAGAGATTTAACCCTCCTAACTGTTCCTTTCAACTTCCTCTTTACCAGTTTTCTCATTGTAGAGAAATTTCCTCTTTTAAAGTCAAAGGTAATTGTGTGAGATTTCCCAGTCACTTTTCCACTTACATATACATTAAATTTGATGCCATTGTGATCACTATTGCCAACTGGCTCAACTACATCCACATCCCGCACTAAATCACTGGCAGCACCACAGAGTATTAAATCCAGGATCGCCTCCCTTCTGGTTGGGTCTATGACCAACTGTTCGAGGGCACAGTCATTTAGGATGTCTAAAATTTTTATCTCTTTGGCTTGACTGGAGCATACATTTATCCAATCAATATGAGGGAAGTTGAAGTCTCCTATTATTACTACTTCATTACCTTTACATGCTTCCCTAATTTCATTCTCCATCTCAAGATCACCCTGAGCCATTTGGTCAGGGGGCCGATAGAACGTCCCAGTACTAAATCTCCTTTGGGGCCTGGAATCGTCACGCATAAGGATTCTGTGGACGAGTCTGCCCTTTTTATGGTCTCTAGCTTATTAGACACTATGTCTTCCTTGATATACATAGCAACACCCCCTCCAATACACCCTTCCCTGTCATTTCTATACAGTTTGTAACCAGGGATGACTGTATCCCACTGGTTCTCTCCCCTCCACCAGGTTTCTGTAATGCTCACTATATCTATGTTTTCCCTTAAAACCATGCACTCTACCTCCCCCATTTTTGCTTGGAGGCTTCTAGCATTAGCATAGAAACACCTCCAAACTGTTTCTCTCTTTCGACTTGCCTGGCATGTGCCTTTGGGCATCTTTATGTGGCTATTCATCATTTTTCCCCATTCCCTTTCATGTCCAAGTAATTCTCATGTGGGCAATCTGAAGCAATTTTCCCTTTGTCCATGTGCACTGAGTTTGCCCAAACCGGATGCTTCTCCGCTCCTGTCGGCTTTCCCCCCAGGTTCAGTTTAAAAGCTGCTCTGCCACCTTTTTTATATTATGCGCCAGCAGTCTGGTTCCATCCTGGTTCAAGTGGAGCCCATCCCTTTTGTATAGGCCCAGCTTGTCCCAAAATGTTACCCAGTTCCTTACAAATCTAAAGCCCTCTTCCCTGCACCATCGTCTCATCCAAGCATTGAGACTCACCAACTGTGCCTGCCTAGCTGGTCCTGCACGTGGAACAGGTAGCATTTCTGAGAAAGCTACCTTGGAGGTCCTGGCTTTTAGCCTCCTGCCTAGCAACCTAAATTTGGATTCCAAGACCTCCGGACTACATTTCCCCACGTCGTTGGTGCCAACATGCATCACAATCACTGGCTCCTCCCCAGCACTACCTACCAGACTACCTATATGACGGGTAATGTCCGCAACCTTCGCACCAGGCAGGCAAGTCACCATGCGGTCCATGCACCCACCAGAAACCCAGCTATCTACATTCCTAAGGATTGAATCCCCCACTACAAGAAGCCCCCCTCTGCTCTGAGGTATATCCTCGGTACGAGAGGATATCTGTTCATCCACCAAGGAAGAAGTCCCTTCTAAAGTACCACATTCCCCTACCTCAGTGAGATGGCCTCCTTCGCCAAGGGCTCCATCATCCGTGACTGGCAGGTTGCCGTCACCTTGGGACTGGGATGTGACTGTTTCATCCCCGGAGTCCTTAGTCACCTCTCTCTCTGCCTGCCTCAGCTCCTCCAGTTGAGCTACCTTGGCCTCGAGGAAGTGAACTCGCTTCCTGAGAGCCAGGAGCTCCCTGCACCGAGTGCACACCCACGACTTCTGTCCAGCAGGCAGATCATCATACATGTGACACTCCATGCAGTACACTGGATAGCCCCCCGATCCCTGCTGGCTTTCTACCTTCATAACTGGTATTTTATTAATTAATTTATTATTATATTATTCTTTGGTGTTGTAACCCTGCCCTTTACTCTCTTGCACTCTTCCTATACCAAATAAGAACTGAGTGCCGAAGTTCCTTGCCCTGCAGCTATCTGCTGCTAATTCACATAGATATTCAAGTTGCTCGATACTCCAACCGGATGGAGTTACTCTGCTAAGATAAAAAGATTTTATACTCACCTACAGATCCCCAGTCACGATCCACAGGGAAAGAGCCTCTCCCAGCAAACCTCAATTAAATTCTCAGTTTAGTTAGGCTTCCCAGCGTTTTAAGAAAGGCAAAGTTTAAACTCACCCCTGCCTGTAGTCCCCAGCTCAGCTGAATCAAAATGAAGGAAGGTCTCCTTTGGCTTGGATCCACTGACTGCGTTCCGCACATGATGGACTGCCTCAGTCGCAGAAACACTTCCTCTGTTGCTAGCACTTCTGATCTCTCAAGGGATTACTGATCTTGTATGATTGGAAGTGCCGGAGACAAAGGAAGCATGTTCTACAGCAGAGGTTGTCCAGCCTGCATGGAACTCAGCCATAGGATCCAAACTTTTGTCTTCCTTCATCAATTTTACTTCAGAATTGATTGGATACAAGTAGCTGTAAGCCACAAACACTGTCTCAGTGCATGAATACAACTATTTTACAGAGTGCTGTAAGTAGGCTCTATAGCTATTCTCAGCCTACTACTTCTATGCAAAGTTACACTACCATATGCACAAGCCAAAGAACATCTTTAGATTTAGTTTCACTCTGTTCACATAATATTCCAACACAAAGCATAAAGCAACCCATCCATAAGTAAGAGACGCCTTCCACATGCATCTCTGGACTCAACCCCTACTTTGTCAGAAATACATTTTCTGTTATCTCACCATAACCAGTCTTCTCTGATTTGTAGCTGTTCAGCCCTTGACTTCTCAGGCATCCTTTTTTCCTAGCCTTGCATTTTGGTTCAAAATAGGTCATATAACCATAGCAAAAAAATTCCAATAATGATTGTTAAGCTTCCATTGATAATTATCAAAGGGATTATTAGACAAAAGAAAATTTAATAGTCCTCACTCTAGCTAGCCTCTATAGGAATTTCATGCCTGACAATGATTTTCGCCTGTATGAAGTAGAAGGCTCAGTTTGGAACAAGAAAAACTTGGATAAATATCATCAGTAGGTTGGCATAAGTCTGTGGGTGCCATTTTCCAAAATGGCCACCACTCATACTCCAGTGCAGGCATCTGTCTCAGGAACCATTGCACCTCCAATTATAAAATGTATGTCAAAGTCAATGGTAAATCTCCAAAGTTGTATCAAAGTTCAACCTTTGAAATTACACAGTGAAGTATCAAAATATATATGGAATATAGGTATTTCAAACTGATTACCTAGCATCTTCACAGGTGGTTTTTAGCTTTGTGGTACACTCTATGAAATCTCAAATATGTACTTCTAAAACAATTATCTGATAAGAAATTATGAGATGGAAAGCAAAAGGTACCTAAGGGGTACTCCGTAAATGCACCCCTTGTTAGATCCCCAGAGAGCAATCCTTTTTGTGCCTAAGGAATTACCATAATAGAGAGGCTTCTAAGGACATGCTAAAGGAAAGTATTAGCGAACAACCTATTTCTAGATCAACTGCACAGCCCTGGAGTGACAATTCCAGAGGTTTACAGCTGCATTTCTGCCCAGTACTCTACAGGAATAATCACAGGTATGAAACTGTCAAAAAAGATCAAGAAATTGACCCTGGTAAGTACACAATAGTGATTTCTCCCAACAAGCCTTTAGGAATCATTGGAAGTCATGCTTCAGCTCAACAATTACAAACTGTGCCTGTCATTGTATATCATTTCTTTCCTGAAAGTGTCCTCATACGCCTAACTGCATTAAGATAGTCCACATATTTATTAATGTCTACTGCCATTCAAAATGCATCTCATTTCATGCATTGTGTCACCAGCTAAGAGTAACAATCCAGAAAGACCTCACAGAGGTATAATATTCATTACTGGCTCCACCATACTGATGACAAAAACTCCTCTTTCCACCAAAGCATCAGTAGAACTCCCATTTCCTCAGAGCCACTGACTGTGAAATCAGAGGAATCTGGCCATCAAGCCCTTATGAACTTCTTACAATACCAACAGCAACATGGAAATCCCTACCTTCTGTGATGACGGAAGTGGAGACTGTTTCAGATGTGACAGAACTCTGAGGAAGTTATGCATAAATGCTGCAAGATGGGGTGAGGAGTGTATGAATGGATTCCAACGTACATTACCACCACACTTGCACATGAAATTAGTGCACAACAACCAGTCCACAAAGGTACAAGGATATCATCCAAGTTGAAGCCTGATTTCACAAACTCTTTAACATCCTTGCAAAGACAAAACAAAATAATCCTCTCCCTTGAACTCTGGTGGTAAAATGTCACTGCTATAGGCTTGACAAATGGTCTGATCCTTGAACATCGTGACCTACTGAACCTGCGCACAATATAACAGACGTATGTCGCACTTGGAAAAGGGTTTGAATAGTGCCATGATTACTCAGTGTTACAAAAACTGCTGAATGGTCTGAGTTGTCCAGTGCAGCCAAAGTAAATTCATCCTTGGAGCAGAGGCTTAGTAATTTGGGGGGGGGGTGTCACCCATCTGTAGCAGATTGCACTGTACATAATAGTTGGCCCCACATATTCAGGATATCAGTACAACCAAAATGAGTGCCTGTGTTATTCAATGATGCCAATAACGCTCTGATCTTGCATTCGACATACACAGTACATGCAGTCATAACATGCAAATGTGTTTTTTTCTCATTTCTGTGAACACTGTAGTAGATAATTTGAAACAAGGGAGACAGTCTTGTGTGAAGACTCTTGCTCGCCCTTGGACGTGTTACTTCATTGCTATCACATGCATATTCAGAGGCATGTCACCTGGAACAAATGTCAGCATCATAGACCAGGTCATGTTAACTGTGAGCAGATTGTTGCAAATTGAGCAGCCTCCAACAATATATCTGGTATAATTTCATTTTTCCACAAAGCCCCAACTCCTGTGCATCACAACTTGTCGCCCAAACGACAGACAACGTTCATAAGAGGTCACCAGATTGTCTCAGCAGCATGTTTCACTGCCTCAATGAAGCATACAAATGCAAATAATTTTTGCAGCTCCCAAAAGAGCACAATAACAATTTTTTCTCTGTTCTGAAAAGCAAAATACAACTGCATCAATAAAGGATTCAAGAAGCTCGACCTTTTCATTTGACACTACATTATCTCCCACAGCATCATTTGTACCATAAATATGCAACAATAAGGTTTTGAAGGTTAGGTCTTATTTCTTCCAAAGTCTCACATTTAGATGACTGACATTTCATTTTGATCTTCCAGGCAATTATACTTTTTTAAAGGTATGTTTCAAGAGGACTTGCAATAGAAGAAATCAGCTTCAAAAACACAAGGTTCATAATCCAAGTCAGCTGCATATTCATACATTTCACCTTGCAGTTGCATTGCTGCTATCAAGAATCTCTGTCTTTTCCATTTAAGTTCCTTTGTAGTGAATCTGAGTTGCAGGGGGCGGGGGGGCGGGAAATCTCAGTAACTCATCAGTGCAATGCCTTCTTGCTGTGGGGGAATTATGAAGCTTGGGTTCTTGAATGATGCAGCACAAATGGAGCATTGTTTACTCACCGTGAATGCTCCTTCTCTCCTGAGGCGAAGGCGTCTTGGATTTGTGGGTTATTTCCTTCCATCATCCGGGTAGGCAGGACTAAGATCTTTTTTAACTTCCTGTCTTCCCTTGGCGGGAAATAGCCTGCAAACTCTCAGTTCAAACTTGCAAAGCTACTAATATAGGAATAAAAGCTCCTTTAACAAAAAACAACACGCAACAAACATGCCATTCGTAAACCCTAATAGGTAAAAAACATATATTAAACTCAGAATAACTATAAAAAACTGTGCCGGGCGGGCCAAGACGCCTTCGCCTCAGGAGAGAAGGAGCATTCACGGTGAGTAAACAATGCTCCATTCTCCTACTGAGGCTACGGCGTCTTGGATTTGTGGGACCTACCAGAGCTCCCAATTGGGTGGGCAGAGCACTCTATTCAACCACGTTCTGTAGAACCCTGCGACCAAAGGCTGCCTGAGCTGATGACCATGTATTTATCCTGTAATGCTTCTTAAAGGTAGAAACCGAAGCCCAGCTTGCGGCTCTGCAAATTTCTTCTACAGGAGCCTGACGGTCAAAAGCCGCCGAGGCGGCTGCACTGCGTAAGGAGTGCGCAGTTATACCGTCCGGAGCAGGGACTCCCATGGCCTTGTAAGCCTGAATAATGCACATTCTGAGGGAGCGACTGATAGCTGCTGCCGACATTCTCAAGCCCTTGCCGGGATTGCTAACCCCTATGAACATGAAGTCCGAGAGACGAAAATCTTTGGTCCTATCAATAAAAATCCGTAGGGCCCTACGAACGTCCAGGGTGTGCCAGACCTGTTCTCTAGGATTTGATGGACTTGGACAAAAAGAAGGTAAATTTATTTCTTGAGTCCTGTGGAAAGATGAATTTACTTTAGGGAGGAAAGTAGGATCTGGAACCAAAACTACCTTGTCTCTATGAAAAGTACAAAGCCCCTTACGTATAGAAAGGGCTCTGAGTTCAGATACACGTCTGGCAGAAGTAATGGCAATTAGAAACAGAACCTTCATACGGAGGAACTTCAACTGCACCGTACGAAGAGGCTCAAAGGGGGCCTTTGTAAGTGCATTAAGCACTAGATTAAGGCTCCATGACGGAAACCTATGTGAAACTGGGGGTTGAGTTTGTTTAACTCCTTTAAGGAATGAAAGAATGTGCTGGTGTCTTGAAGTGGCAATGCCTTCCAACTCAGGAATAACGGTAGCTAGAGCTGCTACCTGTCTCCTTAAAGTGGAAGCAGAAAGCTTTTGTTTTACTCCCTCCTGCAAGAATTGGAGAATTCCCTGGGTGCCTGGATGTAAAGGGTCAATTTTCTTACGCTTAGTCCATCGGACAAAAGCCTTCCATGACGTGTTATAAATACGCCTAGTGGAAGGTCTGCGTGCCTCTAGGATGGTGTCTACCACCTCACTCGAGTACCCTTTGGCTAAAAGGGTTCCCCTTTCAATCGCCACGCGGTCAGAGAGAACCACTGGGGATCTGCATGCACTAGATGGCCCTGACGTAAGGTTCCCCACTGCGTTGGAATGGGCCACGGGTCCTGAATCGACATTTGACGAAGGAAGGAGAACCAGGGACGACGAGGCCAGTAGGGAGCTATTAGAATGATATCGGCTCGTTCCTGTCTGATCTTTCTCAGGACTTTGGGAAGAATGGGAAGGGGAGGGAATGCGTAAAGCAGTCCCCGAGGCCATGGGCTTAACAGAGCGTCTACGCCCTCTGCTTCTGGATGGAGAAAACGAGAGAAGAATCTTTTCACCCGACGGTTTTCTACGGTGGCGAACAAATCTACCAGGGGCATACCGAAGGTATCTGTAACCAGCGAGAAGGCTGCATGGTCCAAGGACCATTCCCCTTCGTCGGCGAACTGCCTGCTTAGGTTGTCCGCCAGTACATTTTGGATTCCCCTGATGTGCTCGGCACGAATTGACTGCAGATGGGTTTGTGCCCATGAAAAAATTTGCACCGCCTCCCGATGAAGGGGAGCAGACCGAGACCCTCCCTGTTTGTTCAGGTAGGCCTTCGTTGCAATATTGTCCGTTCTGACTAGGACATGCAAATCTCGGAGAAGGGGGGCAAAGGTCATGAGAGCTAACTTTACAGCCCTCAATTCCAATATGTTGATATGAAGAGAAGACTCCCTGGAAGACCATTTGCCCTGGGTTGTGTGGGTTAGCAGAGAGGCTCCCCATCCCTGAAGACTGGCATCCGTTATCAATTGAATGGGCTCTGTGTGAAAATAAGGAGTATGCCTTGATAAGTTCTTCAGATCTGACCACCATAGAAGGCTCCTCCTTGTCTCTAAGGATATTGTAATTAATTTGTCCATTTTCCTGGCAATGTCCTTCTGGAAGGGACGGATCTGCCACTGTAAGGGCCTGGAACGGAAACGCGCCCAGGGGACGATACCTATTACTGAAATCATCAGCCCGAGAAGGTGAGCTAGGAACATCAGACTGACTTTTTTGGATCTGGCTGTTGAAGAAGCCGCCTTTTTCAGCTTCTGCAAGCGCTCCTGGGAAAGAGAGATAGCATTCTGAACCGAATCTATGTGGACCCCCAGGTGTACCATTGATTGAGATGGGATTAGAGAGCTCTTGGAGAAATTTACAAGAAAACCGTGATCTTGAAGAACCTGTAGAACTCGGGCTGTGTGTAGTCTGGATTGTACCTCTGTGGGAGCACAGATCAGGATGTCGTCCAGGTACGGATGCACCTGGATGCCCTCCTGTCTGAGCCCGGCGATGAGAACTATAAGTATCTTGGAAAAAATTCTGGGAGCAGGGCCCAATCCAAAAGGGAGGGCCTTGAACTGAAAATGGGAATGCCTGAAAGTGAAACGGAGGAAGCGTCTGTGGCAGCTGTGGATGGGCACATGCAGGTACGCTTCCGTCAGGTCCACCGCTGTCATGAAGGTGCCAGGGAGCAAAGAATCCAGGATTGACTTTACAGTTTCCATACGAAAATGTTTCCGAGTCATCCTTCTGTTCAGATATTTTAAATCCAGGATGGCTCTCCAGTCCCCGTTCTTTTTGGGGACTGTGAAGAATATGGAATATACTTCCTGGCCCCTCTCGAGAGCGGGAACCTGTTCTATAGCGTGTATGGTTAGCAGGTGTTGGATGGCTCTTACAGTTCTGTTGAGCTTCTCTATCTTGGAGGGAACTGGAGACCGTAGGAAACGATCCTTCGGGATAGAGGTGAACTCCAGCCTGAATCCCTCGTTGATGACTTGGGATACCCATCGGTCCGGTCCGGAGGCAGCCCATCTGGAACTGAAAAACAGAAGTCTTCCCCCCACCGGAACCCGATCGGAGTCACTGGGGATTTGGTTTTGGAAACTTATCCCCTCTCTCTGTACGTGGCTGCTGTCCCTGAGTTCTAGAGAACTTTCCTCCCCTTCGAAAAGGCCTGGAAGAATTCCAGGAACCTCTTCTGAAGTCAGAGCGGAATTTAGATTGGGGCCTAGAAGCACGAAAGGGCTGAAAAGATGGATTTCTTGATTCCTTTCTAAACTGTTTTGGAAGAACGTGCTTTTTGTCTTTTGTTTCGATTAGAATTTTATCTAACTTGTCACCAAACAGCCGTCCTTCTTGGATGGGATAAGCCATCAAATTAGTCTTAGCCTTGAAATCAGCAGGCCAAGCTCTAAGCCAGAGGGCCCGCCGAACTGACGTCACTGAGGCCATGGAACGGGCTGTGAACGTCATAGAATCTAGGGAGGCATCAGCCATCAGGGTAATAGCCGCCTGGACCCTCTCTAGACCACCCAAAATTCTTTGTTGCTCAGGGGGCACTAATTGAATCAATTTTTTGACCCACAGAAAGGAAGCCCTCGCAAAAATAGAAGTAGTGGCGCTGGCCTGAATAGCCAAGGCAGCATTCTCGTGTGCTTTTCTAGTGAGACTTTCAGCCTTCCTATCTAGTTGATCTCTAAGAGATCCCAGCCCATCCTCGGGAACAAGGCCCGGGGTTTGCAGATCCACCACAGGAGCATCCACCAGGGGAAGCTTAAGGAGGTTCATTGCATGAGGGGCGAGAGTGTAAAGTTTTTTAATAGAAGGCGGAGTCTGTCTATTAGAGGCAGGGTTGCTCCATTCCTCCTGAACAGCTCTGAGGAAAAATTCAGGGAAGGGAACCAGGTTATGCTGTGTTCTTTTGCGAGGAAAACACTCAGCAACTCCCTGCTTTAAATTGGACTTGTTCACCTCTGACTCAACCGAATCCTCATTGAGGTCTAAGGCCAAAATGGCTTTAGCCAAAAGGGATTGATAATCTTCTCCCTTAAAGAGACGGACCTGTGGCTCTTCGCCTAGAGTGCCCTCTTCTTCCGAATCAAATTCGCCTTCTTCCCTTTCTTCCTCAGAATCATAGGAAGAGGCATGGGAATTGGATCCAGGGTTTTTCTCCTGTTCCACCCTTTGCGCTTTTAATGCAGCCTTTGTGGGCCACTGGGAGCTGGTTGAAGGGCCCTCAGAATTGGTTTCAGTGGCTCTTTCTTGAGTAGAGAGAGACCTGCTGGAATATGTAGAGGGTGACTCACCCCCCCCTTGAACAGCTAGGGACTGGGTTCTCAATTGGTGGGCCTGAAAAGCCTGCCACTGCCTCTGTAGGGCCAGATTAATTAATTCATCGGCCTCCTCCCTAGACAGCATGCGACTGCTAGGAGGAGGAGGAGGAGGAAAGGGAACCCCCGTTTGCGCCGACTGAAAACCTTGAGGAAAAAAGGTGGGGGGAAAACTATTTGCTAGTGAGGGCAATCCACTAAAATGGCCGCCTGCCGGGAAGGAGGCGGGAAAAAATCCGCCCGCTGGGGAGGTAAAATGGCCGCCCACCAGGGGAGGAACATTACCGGCTCCTGAAACCACCGCCGTTCCAGCCGCCATCGAAATCGGTCTGGGGGCGAAGTATTCTGCGCTATCCGGCGACTCCGAGACGGCGGGGGCTTTTTTCCCGGCCCTCGGAGAAGCGGCGGCTCTGTGACCGCGCTTTCTCTTCTTGCCGCCCTGTAAGGTCGGCGCGGCTCGTTTGATTGTCGCGGACTTCCGCGCCTTTTTCCCCTGCGGGGCGTCGGCCGCGGTTTGGCTGGAGCTCTCCTGCTCTACACTCCCTAAGGCATCGCAATCGCGAGCATTGGGAGATTCGGGCTGTCTGTGGACCGACTGAACCAAGCCTACTTGGTAGTCGTCCACTGAGAGGAGGTCGTCCTCCCTCTCTACAATGGCGTCCGCCATCTTGATTCTCCAGAGGGATACCTCCGGGGATCAAAGCCCGCAAGAAAAAACACAGAGGGAATGAGACAAGGACAGGGGGAGACTAACCTCACAGAGAAAAACGAAACACCATACAAAGGAGCTAAATTTTAAAGAAATAAATTCAGTCTACAAACGAGTAAGCACAAGAGCTGCGCTTACGACCTGCCAACCCTTCTGAGGCAGGACGGAACTGGGAGTTTGCAGGCTATTTCCCGCCAAGGGAAGACAGGAAGTTAAAAAAGATCTTAGTCCTGCCTACCCGGATGATGGAAGGAAATAACCCACAAATCCAAGACGCCGTAGCCTCAGTAGGAGAATGAGAAGATTGATGACCCAGCCCCTCAAGATTAGAGCTTCTCATAATTGTGTCTGCTGCTAAACAATTCTGCCCTGGGCTGGAATACAGCTGAGGCCTCAGTCTTTGGCTATTACCGCACTAGGTATTCCCAGAGATATATCAAGAGTTTGGAAATGTTATAAAAAACATCGCTTTAAAAGGGTTTTTGGATGCCACAGCTAAAAAATGGTTGGAAGACGTCTTCATAGCTAAAGGGGCCAAACAAAGTGCAAACAGTATTTTTTATAACAGTTTCAAACTCTTAATACATCGGTGGGAATACACAGAAAATGTGAACAGTATTTTTTATAACATTTTCAAACTTTTAATACATCGCTGGGAATACCTAGTGCGGTAACAGCCTTTGTCACAGCATGGTTGTGGAGGCACAAAAAGGATTTCTGTCTGATGATCCAACAGGAACTACAATTACGAGAGTACACACCCTGGAAAGCAAAAAGTAGTAGCTATCACATAAGTTCTTATCAGATAGTTGTTTAACAGTGCATTCCGAAGCAGAGTTACTCTGCTCTAAACCCATTGAAATGAATGGGCTTAGACTGGAGTAGCTCTCTTTAGGAATGCATTGTTAGAAGTACATTTTTGAAATTTCACTTCACTTATTTTACTGTTCTTTTGACTCAAAGGTCTTGAACAGATCGAAATCCAACCCTCTTACAGGCAATCACCAACGTTTTCAAAATTTCATAGAGTGTGCTGCAAAGCTAAAAACCATTTGTGAAGATTCTAGGGCTAGGCAATCAGAATGCCCATGATTCACATGTGTTTTGGTAACTTGCAGAGTGACTTCAAAAGGATCACTGGTACAGCTTTGAGGATATCACAACTGGCTTTGTTACAGTTCAAATGGTATCACTGGATCCACATTTGGCAGATGGAAGTTCATGAGACAGATGCTGAGGAAGGCTGAAGGCAGCCATTTTGGAAAATGGTGTCCACTGACTTTTGTCAACCAGCTTAGGGTGTCTACTCATGTTTATGTTGTTCTGAATCATTTCTTCTGCATCATACATGCAGAAAATGCTGTTAGGCATGAAAACTCTATGAAGGTCTATTACAGTGACTGTATTCTAGTATATATCAAGAGAGACGTATGTCATTTCCCTCCCCCCCCCCAGCAGCCCCCAATTAAAATGAAGGCTATGACATGCTATTACTGTATACAGGATATTGGAGGAAACAACCATGTGAGAAGCATGATGTTTGCTCTTCCCTATGCCTCTCTGAAGAACTTTAGGACCTGCAAATGCTGAATAATACAGAGTAACTGTATGGTAATGTAAATTCTAGAACACTTCTCGAACATTATATCGTTGTGCTCTTGTCAGGCAGATCAGCATTCTTATCCCATATTGAACATGGAAAGCTAAGGATAAGCAAAAGCAGGATGTTTGCTTAAGGCCACTTTGTAGCAGAAGCAAGATTCAAACTAGGAACTTCCCAACTCATTACTCAAACTTTTCAGGCCAACAGAGCAAAACCAATAAAACCAAGCTAAAGAGTAATCCAAAATTATAGCCCAACTAGCCAGAGCAGAGAATTCTGACCAGGTAGGGTTTGGGGAAGACCAAAAAGAGCCAAAGGAAGAGCCAACAACAGGAGACGGAGCTTCCAGAAGTAGGTAGAGGAAGACAAGTGTCACACTTGGAGATAAGCTAAATTTACAGGTAACCCTGCATTAAAAAATACCCAGCGACCAAAGAAAGACTGGGAAATGCAGTATTCAAGAGATGATAGCTAGAAGGGAAGAGGAAATTTGACAGGCCCTATTTCTAAGACAAGGCCATTGTATGGCAGGAGAGATATCATCACCAGGAACTTCAGACTTCAATTTTAGAGACCAGAACTAGACATTATAAGAGAAGCATGGAAGCTTCTGAAAACAGAAGCTCCATTTCATCTTCTCCCTCACCCCCAGTAATGTCTAAGTGGAGAGTATGTACAACACATCACCACTGGAGCTCCCATCTCACCTAGTTACAGTCTGAATGTTAAGGAATTTACTATTTCTTTTTCTTTTCTTTTTTAAGGGGAAGGACACAGGCTTCAATTTCTCCCCATACTGTTAGAGGGTAATGCCAAGTCCAAACCACAAACTATGAGCTTGTTTCCCTTTTTCTCATTTTTGTACCAGGCAGAAGGGAGAGAGAATACAAAAATTCATCTCAAAAACACCAGAGGATGAAAAAGCCGAACCATACCCCCATCAGCTGATAAAAGAGGGTCGTTGTTGCCCCTAGCAAGCTCTACTGAACAGCTGCCTAGGGAAGACTGTGGACCACTGACAACAGCCAAACACAATCTGTCATGCTTACTAACCCAGTTAAAGAACACAGACTCTTTATTAAAACAATACGGTGCATTACTGTTGCACGTTATTTTGCTCTCTTTTAAATACTAATTTAAGCAGATTTCACAATCTGAACTAAGACTGCTCCCACAAGTTCTTTCTAAACTAATCCTTAACTAACCAACTCACACTAAGACCTCTGATTTTATCCAAACTGTATCTGTGTTGCAGTTCACCTGCAACACAGATACAGTTTGGATAAAATCAGAGGTCTTAGTGCGAGTTGGTTAGTTAAGGATTAGTTTAGAAAGAACTTGTGGGAGCTGTGTTGCAGTTCACCTGAATTAGCCTGAAGTTTTCGATTTCCAAATATGTGGTACTAACTGCCTAGTTATATATTAACCTGACAGATGACCTTCAAAAATAATTCCTGCCTAAGCCTAGCAGTTATGAAAGACTAGTAACCTTCCGGTGGGCAGCTGAGTTAAAACCTTTTACAACAGCAGCAGTTTTGTCCTTTTAGATTTCGAACAAAAGATCAAAGTCCCCACTGTAGCCCAAAGCACCATTACCACAGCAATGAACTATCTTGGGAGACCATGGCCTGGGTGGGGCAAAAGGTGATCAATTTACCAGGGAGAGTGGGTTCCAAACAGTGGTGATTGATTGATGTTTGCCATTGCCCAGGCCAAAAACAGAAGAATTTGTTTCAGTGATTTATGAAAACTATTTGAACTTGAACCCCTCCTAAACTTACACCACCTTCTATTTACTCTTCAACCAAGGGCAGAAGAATGTACAGCAGTCCTTGCATAGAACTGTGCATTAGTATCGCATGGATGACTAAGGACACTAACCCAACATTGGACACCCTCTTAACATCACACCTAGGAAAATAAAGAAAGCATAAAGCAGCAACTCTTTCCAATCCCCTAACTTTCCAAATGGGATAATAAAGATGCAGACACACTGACAAATCCAGTACAGATCAGAAAAAGTCCTCTGCTAAGCTAAGCAGGGTAGGTCCTGGTTAGTACTTGGATGGGAGACCACCAAGGAATACCAGGGTCGGAATGCAGAGGAAGGCAATGGCAAACCATCTCTGTTAGTCTCTTGCCTTGAAAATCCTGCTGGGTTGCCATGAGTTGTCTACAACTTGACGGCACATTACACACACACAGGCGATCATTTAGTCTTCACAGGTCCCAGCTGGGGAGGGGGAGACTGAAGAGGAAGGCACTTTCTTTCTCAGGACCTGATCCTTCTCTGAAATGTCACACACCATTTGAAAAAAAAAAATCTGATTTATTTAACAAAATTCTCCAAACTAAAGTATGATGCCATGAAACAATAGTGGAGAAATCTGGAAATACTTTTTTCCATTTATGACCATATTCCTTTCTTCTCCCCAAATGACAACAATCATGAAAAAAATGAAGTTAATAAAAAGTGGCATTTCTGAAAATCGGTTGAGTATCAGACAATAATACTACAATCACATCCCATTACAAATTGGGTTTTTCTTGATTCATTTCTCAACCAAAATTCTTTGCGTATGGCAGAAAGAGATTAATCGCAAACAGGTCCAGGAAAAAAAAGCCTGAGTTCTAAGAAAACAAACAAGTCTTTATACAGAAGTTCCAGTTAAACCAGAGTAACACTTTGTATTTCTCAGCAAATCACCTTTTAAAATACACTCCGTAAGTTGTCTAGAGCAAAACACTAAATACAAGTCACAGTTAAGCAGGCCATAAAAACAGCTAAAAAGATGAAACCCTTCCAATGGGGAACGCTAGGGCGTGGTAAATCCATGGCAGAGAGCTTTTTTCCTTTTTGCCCATCTGTACAGAATGGTTGTTAGACTCTCTTTCCAGTATGGCTGAACTTATCAGTAGATGTTCTCTTTGGGCTGGTGCACTCTCTGAGGATTTGTGCCTGAGTATTTACAAAATCAGAATATGGCCCTAAACTGAACATATTGGTGGTACTTTGCTGCACCCCCATGGTTTGCCCTTGGATTTCCCTAGTCTAATTATGCCATTCACATGCCCTGACACCAAGCAGATGAGGCAATTTCGCAGATTGATCAACCAAAATCACTGTCCCTCAAAAATGCCAAGTCCTGGCCAGCATGGTGTAGTAGTTAAGAGTGGTGGTTTGGAGCGGTGGACTCTGATCTGGAGAACCGGATTTGATCAGAACACATTTGTGTGATCATCTCAGACTGTCCCCAAGGTATTTTTCTATAGTCACAATAATTTAATCCAACCTCCTGCACAGGGATAGGCTACGAAAAGATGACTTTTAGGTACCAGTCTCAGGACCAAGAGTAGACACCATGACTGAATGTACATAAATATCTCCCACAGAAGTTTTTTTTACACTTCAAAGCCACTGCAGGGGTTCAGTTCAGGATCCAAACTTCCTTGAACCATTTCCCCAAAACAAGTCTCACACACACCCACACAGAGTTGCTATTTGCCCCACAAGGAAAGTATCCAGGAGCTCCTGCTATACATACAGGTATCTATACTTCCAAGAGGAATAACAAAATTACAACAATGAAAGAAATTTTGCTAGTAACTTGATCCTACTGGAGTCATCCCTGTCAATTCATCTGGCTTTGTTTCCTCTACGTGTTTCTCACACCACATCAATTGTCTATCTCAAAGATTCGCCTCTTGACTTGAGAAGGCTCGTTATGATGAGGACAGACACTCTGGACTACAGTTGAGCTCAGAATCTAATCCAAAGCAGTCAAGCAAATTCTTCCACTAGCTAAAAGATAGGATAAATCAACCAAGGCTTTGTGAAGAATCAGGCTTTGCCCACCTCAATCTGTGAATGTGATAGCTAGACTGAAACAAGCATTGATGTGTTTTTCCATTTCATTCCTCTCACAAGAAACACAACAGAGTTCTATTATTGGGCTAGTTATGAAATTACCAGAGGAGATGCTTTCAAATCTGTACCACATCAATGTACCTTGTAATCTTTCCTGATAACTAGCAACAGTACACTCATGCATTCTGGCAGTCCATATGGTTGCTCCGTCTCCAAATAACTTGCTGGACTGCACGCTGAAGTGCATGATGGATCACGTGTTATGTATTCCCTACGTGATAACATGCGCAAGCTTGCTCAAGAACACTCACACAGAGAAAAGCACCAAGCAATTTGTATGAACCAGACTCTTGGTTAGATGTGAACATCTAGAGACATTTCCTGAACCAGCTGCAAGAATGAGTTTTGTCAGCTCCAGGATACTGAATACTTGAGTTCCATGATGGACAAATAATAGGATAAAGTGTAATAAAATAAACACACTCTTTTTTTTTTTTAAGAAAGAGGAATACACTTCTGTGCAACATAATCAGGAAATGGGAGGCAACGGATTATGGGATGTGGCATGGACAGCACACCCTCTTCCAGAATGTCCAACAGCTGATCCAGTGAAAAGGTATTGGTGAATTTCTATCATTATTACAGCATAGCTAACGTGAATGGCACACTTCAGAATGACAAAACAAAGAAACATTCAAACTAAATTTCAACTGTAGAGAAGACTATCAAATAGAAGGAAAAGGAGAAGTACTAAAAAAATGGAATGAGTATCAGCTACTACAGTTACATAGACTTTGGCTGCTTTTCAGTGAAGGATAGCAGCCAAGATACAGGAAAGGTAGGTTTTGAGGAAGAAATTTGAAGCAGGCACTCCATATCCCTCTGGGAAGGGCTTCTAGGCCTAAGAAGCAGCAATGGGGGAATGGGCAGAATCATTTTCTAGACTAGAGCAAGAAGAAAAATCGTTGTAAAACTGAAAGATGGTACTAGTCAAAAGAATTGTATGCATACTTTCCATTTCCAACAGAGATAGATGGGGATCTAAAACCCAACAATCAGAAAACACTAAGTAACTTCTCCCAGTTCGGCTTCTTTTTCCTTTGCACTTTGGTATGCTCTCTATAATTAATCTCCAGCTTTGCTAATACAAGGAATGCTATTTATTTTTACCCTACATCATCTGCCTTGCAGGGGACCAGAGTGCTCCAGTCAGTACTTAGAAACAGCTTTCACTTATGACTGTTTTTCATACTTCCAAAGAGAGCTCTTCAAAGACATCTTTGTCCCAAAACGCATCTATGCAAGCTCAGGCTTCCATGAACTCTGATTTTCTCCATTAAAACCCATCCACAACTCTGCAGTGCTACAAAGCTGTTTGGGGTGCTCTGTTGTAAACCCCGGCATACCTGCAGCCCAATAGTGACTCAGATATTGTGCAATCCCCAACAATGTTATAGCGACCAATGTTATTGTGACAAACACAACAGCCACCAGAGAGAAGCCACAAGGCTGTTCTACCCTACACCCCAGGTAGAAAATGTTGGAACTATGCCTACCAGCTACAGCATAGTTGTTACACATCATCTGGGTTATATAGTCTCCCAACTCTACGTTCACCTGAGAATGTGAAGACTTGGCTACCAGCACTAGTACAGAACAAGAGCAGGCAGTGCCAACATATGTGCATACTTTCAACATTCTCACATTATCTCCATGCAGAGAAACATCCATTTCCACCCTTTCAAAATGATTCTTGAAAATCCAGCCTAAGGAAAAGTTCTGTGTAGCTCAAATATCTACCTAGTATACTGTAAGCATTGGTTGATCCAAATAAATGTATTGTTTCAGTGATCCTACAAATTTGTTATAAAGAACCAACATACATTGTTTTGATCTAGTCAACTAAACATGCTGGTCAAATAAGCTCACAATAAGAGCTGAGAATGAATCCTCAAGGGCATAATAATCAACTATGGTCACTGGATATTTACTACTTCCTAAAGCATTTACTTAAAAACCAGGACTGGATGCAAAGACTCCCTTCTGGTCACAGGGCAAGTCCCCCAGTGAGAAAGTGACTCTGCTCTGAGCAGAAAACAACTGGATCTAACCCAAATGGCTGGATTGAACCCCAAGACTTTCCAAACAGCTAGACAGAAACACATTGTTTCTAACCTGGGTTAACTACTAGCCAATCTATCACATTCAGGAAACTGGATTGTCTTCGGATTATCTCCACCATAGGGCAAGTCCCATTTGGCCATTCACTTCACTGCTCCATAAGAAATCGCCCAAACAGGAAGTTATTAATTACTGGACAGGCTACGTAAAAACATGCAGGGGACATTTTTCAGCTTGGTGAGTTACAGGCTGTTCAGACATGACATATAAATAAAAACTTCTTTTATTAGAATTTCAAATAATTTGGATACATGCTAGATGTGTTATACATAGCTGAACCACCACCAAGCAGGCATCCCTTCCTTTGCAAGAGCAAGGGAATGTCATCACAATGGCCTCTCATTCTACGCAGGGAACACCACCCGCCAGCCTGCTTCTTCTAGAGGGGCACCTGTGTTAGTCTGTCACAAGTAAACAGGAGTCCAGTAGTACCCTGAAGTCTGACAAGTATTCCTGCATAAATTTGCTTCATAATATGCACAAAGGAGATGTGCCTCATCTATGCTATCAGATCCTGCACAAAATGACAGGGAAGCTTCAAAGGCTCCTGAGATGGCAGCAGAAAGCAAAAGTGAAACAATTTCTCTCCAGGTCAAAAGCAGCACCAGAAAGACCTGTGCCCTAGTTCTGGTTTGGCAGGCAGTTCTCTCTGCACAAAGAGAGGATATCTAAGAGACCTTTGCCCCAGTCCACTCTGTGGGGTCTATTTATTTATTGTATGCTCTGTGTGCCGGCTTGGAGGCAGATCACCCTGTCTGAATGCAAGATGCCAACATCTGGGAAATGGCAAGAGTTAGCCAATCCTGGTTTAAATTCTGAAAACATCAGTCAAGCAATATTTTCTCCCAAGAGCAGTTATTGTCAGAAAGATTCAATAACATTTCAAAGCCCAACATGAACAGGGTAGAAAGTGTTGCCTTTTGGTTGGAACAAAACTCAAGAAAAGTTCAGAAATAAGTTCAGTGTTTAATTTCACCCTTGTATCTGTATCCTTAGAGCCCCGTGGCGCAGAGTGGTGAGCTGCAGTACTGCAGTCAAAAGCTCTGCTCACAACCTGAGTTTGATCTCGACAGAAGTGGGTTTCAGAGAGCCAGTGTTGATTACTGGGGAAGGCAATAACAAACCACCCCGTAAGCATAGTCTGCCTAGTAAACGTCAGGATGTGACGTCACCCCATAGGTCAGTAATGACCCAGTGCTTGCACAGGGGACTACCTTTACCTTTATCTGTGGTCCAAATTCTTCCTCTTTAAATCATCATTTAAAGTTATGACATTTTCTCTCTAAATTCAGACACATCTCAACATAAAATTCATAAAAACTAAGATGCTTAAAACTATCTCCTTCACATAATTAACTCCAGTGACATTAAGGATTCAAGGTAAGCATCTGAATCTTCCATATGTATTCTGAATACTGGCACTTCAGTATATATCCGCTTTCTGACACACAACACAGTAAGTAAAACACTGGCTGCCAAATCCTTTAGCATGCAAGTGACAATGACACCTCTATTATCCATTCCAAAAAAATCCGCAGAGCTCCCAAAATTATGAAAGGGACACACTCCAGCCTCTTTTGGATGCTGAATAACCCTAACCCAGCCCCCCCAACCTTTTGAAGCCAGTGGGCACCTTTGAAAATTTGACACAGGGTGGTGGGCACAACAACAAAATGGTTTTGGTGGAGCCAACCACAAAATTTCAAAGAGTGAGGTTGTGCATAACTCTGATTGTAGCTTCAGGCAGAAACTTCATTTAACAGGAAGAACATATTCTTTAAAATATTTTCTTGCATATACACAGGTATTAAGCTAGCTAAGAAACAATCATCTGGCTGTATCTGTCATATCTCCAGTGGCCAATCAGAAGCTCTGTTACCCTACCCACTTTCTAAAAACACCAGGAAAGCTTTTAAGAGGTGTCATGGCACCCATGAGCATCATGCTGGGGATCCCTGCCCTAACCCTTCTCAAATGGTAACTAAATACAAGGGGATCCTCAGAATTCCTCCAATATTGTATACAGAGAAAGCATCAGTGAATATGAAAACGCACACACATACTTAAATCCTTATTCACATAAGGATCTCTGAATGATTTTCACTGGGTTTTGATTAACAATACATTGAGTTTTTTCAGCTTGTCTTTTCTGCTTCAAGGAGCCCCGTGGCGCAGAGTGTTAAGCTGCAGTACTGCAGTCAAAAGCTCTGCTCATGACCTGAGTTCGATCCCAAAGGAAGTCGGTTTCAGGTAGCCAGCTCAAGGTTGACTCAGCCTTCCATCCTTCCGAGGTCGGTGAAATGAGTACCCAGCTTGCTGGGGGTAAAGGGAAGATGACTGGGGAAGGCACTGGCAAACCACCCCGCAAACAAAGTTTGCCTTGGAAACGTCGGGATGTGACGTCACCCCATGGGTCAGGAATGACCTGGTGCTTGCACAGGGGACCTTTACCTTTTTTTTTCCTGCTTCATTATTATAGGATTTTGGCTGCAAGACATTAAAACATACATAATGATAGATATTTTTAAATAGGCCTAGCAGTGCTGACTTGCCACATACAGAAAACAATGACCTAATACAGTCCCAAAGGGATTCTGCACATACAGGGCTTTTTGTATCAGCGTTAAGGTCCTCTAACAAGATCTAGTGCTACAGTGCTAGGAGGAAGCATCAGGGCCTTAATCTCTACACCCTATATGTAAGCCCTCCAGGGGAACTGGTTGGCCATCGGTTGAAACAGGATGCTGACCTATACTGATGCTGACTTCTACAGATCACCAGTCTGATCCAACAGTCCTTAATTTACAATCTTTGAGTCCTAAGAGCCATACATTTGCAAAATGTATGAGAATCAGCATGAATTAAGTCTTCCGGTGTGTTAACTGGTAATGTTTTTCATGCTGCCAAATTGATCATTAACACACAGTCAGAACCTCGATACTTATCAAAGCCCAGTTTTTGATGAACAGGGCTGAGTGGTTATTTCAGATATTCTGTAAGATTCCAAACCACAGCACCCCTTACAACAGCTATTAATAGGGAAACATGGTAAACATAGTGTTATGTGCGAAAGAACTAAAACACTGTGTTGTTCGAAGAACTTGATATTATTAGAAAACAGATCTGTTCAGATACATAAACTTTATATAAAATTGTAACTCCAGGGCCTAACATTGTAACTCCAGGGTATAAAAGAAGGCCTGTGTGGTACGACACCATAGTGTCCACATCCTCCCCCCCCACCGTGGACCACCAGCTGCCCACAGCAAGTGCCCCTGTAGGGCAAGAAGGAATAGCTCTTCTGCACTATCACCCAGTGACTAGCACGTAGTGGCACGTTGCCCCTTAACATTTATGTATTCTGTACTCTCAAGGCTGCTCACAGAATACCGTATTTTCCGGCGTACAAGACGACTGGGCGTATAAGACGACCCCCCATTTTTACAGTTAAAATACAGAGTTTGGGATTGTCCCGAGTCCGCGGCCTGGGGCCGGCCCTCGGGACTGCGCCCCAACCCCACGGCCACCCCCGGTCCTCCTGGGGCGGGGAAGAAGAGGGGGACGGGGGCGAGAGTAAGGGCCCTCGAGAAGGGCGAGGCTAAAGGCAAGGGGAGGACTGAGCCGACGGCCCGTGGAGGGCGGGGCTAAAGGAGGGTTTGGAGGGGAGGGAAGCCCATAAGGACAGAAGCTGAAGCGGAGGCTGGGGAGGAAAGGGGGCATGTTGGGTGTGCTAGGCGGCAGCCAAAACACCCTGTGCCGGGAGAAGAGAGTGGCCACCCCAGCCCCGGCCAGCCAGCCGCATGCCTGCCTTGCGCTGCCGCTGGAGCACAGCTGAGCACTTCCCTTCGTGCACCCTGGCGCACCTGGCTCTGACTCCGAGCTGGGCAGTGAGCGCCCTCACCGGGCTCGCCTCCCCTCCCTCCTTTGCCGGACATGGACAGAGCGGAGGCGGCTCCCCAGGCAGATTCTCCAGTCCGGCTCGGAATTCAGCATCCGGCGTATAAGACGACACCCGGCGTATAAGACGACCCCCGACTTTTGAGAAGATTTTCCTGGGTTAAAAAGTAGTCTTATACGCCAGAAAATACAGTACTTTTATGCAACTGACTGACAAACAAACCAACCTGAAATGACAAAAAGTAAAAGGCAATAAGCACATTTTAACATAGATATTAGTTTTCATCTGCAAGTACAGGATACAGCCAAGATAAGAAAAACACAGGTTAAAAAAACTAATCCCTATGTCATCAGTTCAGCCCAAATGTATCACAAAAAAATAATAGGCTTTACCTGCATTCTAAATTCAATGGGTAGAGGATAAGGCACATATGCCAGGAGCAGGAATTCCATAGTCTTGGTGTCAGCCATCAGAAAGCTCTGTAATAAGTGCCTGCATTTTGAACCTCTGGAGCAAAATGCGAAGTAGGGTCTCTCCAACTGACCTTACTATGTAGGTTCATTAAGGTACCCCAGTCCCAAGCTGTTAAGATCTTTCAAAGCTCAGAAAGAGCACTTGGAACTGGGCCCAGAAACAAACAGGAAGCTGCTGAAGTTGCATTAAGTCTGGCATAAGATATTCATAGCAACTAGTCCCCATTTTGATCCAACTGAGGTTCACAAGAACTTTTCAAAGGAAATCCACACATAGCATGTTTCAACTGTCCATTCTAGAAGTCACTGGAGCATGGGTAAGAGTGGCCAGGTCATACTTTTAGGAACGACCACAGCTGGAGAACAGTACTCTATTTCAATGGCAAAACCCAGGCCTGAAACCATATTTAAGAAGGATCAAGATAATGTTTCATCCAATAAATCCTGCAGTCAAGAAGCCTCCTTAAGTGGATCTGGTACCAGCCCCACCCTTCTTCCACCACTGTAGGAGCCAGTTTCCCGGGATGTTCCCAGCAGTCAGGTGGTACAAGAGTCAAACACACTTGTGGTTGGCCTCACTTCTCCAAAATCTTGTCCACATTCTCAAGTTGTACATACTCAAAAAATTCCCTTCAAATCCAGACAAGCAGAAGCTGTGGATTTGACTTTGTACCTAATGTGGCATTCAAGCAGAAGATGCAAGTAAATTTAGCTGTGAAATGTTTATCAGATTAGTCACAATCACAGTTAGCTTTCAACATCTCCCCTTCCCCCAACCTGGTGGACCGATATGAAGCAGACCGCTAACCATTCGAAAAAAGCTCTACTGCACAACATCTATCAGACACAACAGTGGCAGATAACTAGGATTCTGCTGCTGCCATCACCGTGGCAATGTAGGCCCTCAAATGGGCTTTAGCCTGTAAATGGCCAGACTTGGTCAAGTCTTTCCCCGCCACTCTAGTCACGGTCCCTGCGGTTTAATTGCCCTCAGCTTCCTGGAGAACCACAAAGTTGAATGGGCCATGAAATCATGCAGGACACTTTAGCCATCATGGATGGCTAATAGCCATTGACAGACTTAACCTCCCATGAATTGCCTAATCCCATTAAAGCCACCTCAACTAGTAGCCATCACTTCATCTTGTGACAGCAAATTTCTTCAATTAAGTCTGCATTGAGTGAAGAAGTACTTTCTTTTATTTATTCTGAATCTACTGCTAATCGATTATATTTGATACTCTAGGTTCTTGCATTGTAGGAAGATGGGTAAAAGCTTCACACTTTCTCAATTATCCATGCATATTTTTGTATCACATTGGCCCTTAGGTGTTTTTTTCCTAAACTAAAACCCTAACTCTCTAGCCCTTCCTGGTAGCGTAGGTGCTCCAATTCCGTAATCTTTTTGCCTTCCCTTTTCTAAATCTACTATAACCTCCTTTTGGGGGTGGGGTAACCAGAGCAGTACACAGTCTTCGAAATGTAGCATAAATTCATATACAGCCACAATGAATCTGGCAGTTTTGTTCTTAAAAGATAAAGGTTGGGAAAAGGCCAAACTACCCCCAATGTTCTACATTTAAGACGCATGCTGAAAAAATAGCAGCAATTGACACTGAAAAGCTTCTCTGTAGATAACAAAAATAAAAGGTCATTCTTCAAAGCATTCAAGATTGACAAAATCGTGATTTTGTTCTCAACCTGGGAGGCAGTCAACCAACTGATTCTCTTATACGAAGTAATCCTTAACAAAACTAAGCCCCAAGAACCTTGCTGTGTCCAAGTACCACTTACTGCAAATGGTATGGAAATTTCATGATGTGCATGTATGGGGTTTCAGCCACAGCACTTTGAAGTTTGCCAAAGACTTCTCATTGATTTTGCTGGGTTTTCTGATCAGGTCCTCTCTTGTGCATTCAAATCAGAATAGCCTTCGCTAGTTCAATACTTTTCTTTTTACCACAAGGATACACAACTGGCAGACTCCTGCTTTAGATGGTTCAAAAAATGAAAGGATGATCATACAGCTTAGTCCCTGCTGTAGGGTGGAAGCAAACACAAGGGAAATCTTTGTATAAATTCAGAACCTGTGATCCACAAACGTGTATCAGCTGTGAGGCTTTTTTTTACCCCCGTTAGTACCAAAGCAACAAGTCTGAAAAACAACTATACAGTATCTATGGGGGAAAGCACAGAACTGCTTAGTAATCTCTTTGCAACAAATTTCCCACTGATTTCAGTCAACCAGATTGGAGCATCAACAGCCCTTATACAGCTGTCCTTAAACAAATGGCATTTCCCAAAGAAAGAAAACAGAGAAAATTAAACACTTTGTAGTTATTTTCTTCTACCCTGAAACCCATGCATGATGTATAAGAAGGCATAACAACACATAACAGCTCCTACTGAGCCTCATTACAGTTGTATGGGGGGTTAGTCTGTTACTCTGTTAAGGCTGCAACAGACTAACAGGTTTATTGTAGCAGAAGCTTTTGCAATAGAAAGCTAATATCATCATATTATGAAGCGTTACCTGCAGCTGGTAGACAGGTGTGTGTTTGTATATATGTTATATACACACATGGCTACAAAGAAAAAAGCGTGGGGGTGGGTTTATAAAAGCAATTCAAAGACAGGTATATGCAAAACGCATATGAAAATATGATCCAATTGAAAGAGTAAAGATATTTCTATCACAATGACTGCAGACCACTCACAACCAGTAAAAGCTGGCAAAGCAAATTACATTGTGCAAAGTATACAGCCCTAACTATGAGTAACCTAAAGTTTGATAGTTTCATGCTGGAGTCTCCCTTTAAAACGTCTTCTGTGGAACATAACAAGTATGTTTCCAAGTGTCCAGGGACACTAAGATGCCCACTCTTAACTGAAGAAAGAAATCTTGTTTGCTTTTCGCAATGTCATGAGATTACATCACAGACTGAATGTTAGCAAATGAGCATGCAGTCAACTAACTGGGTTTTGATTACTGATACTTCCAAAACTATTGAGTAATGCTGTGCTGCCACTGCATTGCTGTATCCTGGTACATTTTAGCTTACTGATCTTAAGCTCATATCTGAACTTTAGTCTATCATAGGTAGCAGCAGAAGGCGGGGGGGGAGGGAGAGATAACTTCTGATCACAGATAGAAAATATCTTGAGGCTGTGATGACTGAAGATGAGACACTCGAACAGCTCCCCAAAACTCAAGAAACAATATACTTGTTAGCCTGTCAGGTGTCAGCCAGATCTCTGATGCTGTTGCTGCCAGACTAAACGTGGCTGTCCCTCTGGAACCAGGCAATTTTGATGTTCCAGTCAATTTTCACTCCGTTTCATGCTTAAAACTATCCTGAACACCATTTTTCAAAAGCAAGCAGGCAAGCTAACTTTTGATCTAAAATTAGCATAACTTCTCAGAAGCTTTTGTGATAGAAAGCTAATATCATCATATTATGAAGTGTTACCTGCAGTTGGTAGACAGGTGTGTGTTTGTATATATATTAAATACACACATGGTTACAAATAAAAAAGTGGATCAGAGAGGTGGATTGTCCAAATAACAAAAAGCAGTATTCAAAGGACTCAAAGAGCAACCTCACATTAGCACTGGTTAGACCACTAGCTACAGTAACAACTGCACAATTCCTCAAGCTTCATAAACCGCTCATCTATAGAAGACCTCGCTTTTGAACCTTCGTCTTCATGAGAAGTCACATATGATATAACCAGCATAGTATGGTGGTCAGAGTGTTGGACTAGAATCTGGGAAACTAAGATTCAAGTCATCACTCTGCCATTAAACTTCCTTGGTGACCTTGGCCCGCTCTCTTAATCTCACATACAGAGTGATTATAAATAGGAGAAGGAAAAACCATGAGCTCCTTGGAGTAGAGGTGAAATAAATAAGGACTAGATAGTTAAATAATGGAATGAAGCTATACACTATAGGTTGGTTGCCAGAACTTACTGGAGTGGATGGACTAAGAGGACATTGTGGGAAGCATCCTAAGTCAACACAAAACCCGAAAATGCTAAATAATATATTTGGTAAATAATGTCAACAAAATTAATGAATGCTCAAGTGCCTGATATTAGCCACAGTGCCCTTACATTCAGTGGCCAGAATGCTGGAAACTTGTATTACTGTTCAATAAGCAGTTGGCTTGAATACTGCCAGCCTGCTTTCATTTACATCTGAATACAAAAAAGACTAGACAATGATGTTTTCATTTGTTTGTTTTTAAATGAAAGCTGAAAACAGAGGGAAGAGTGCTAGAATATACCAGAGAAGTCCAGCCTTCTGAAGTTCTGTGGCTACAGCCATTACCTGACTTTATCTATTTGCAGAAATAGGATCCAAGAATGCATAAGTAAAGAAGGACATTCACACAGAATTATTTCACTGCAAAATAAAAATCCATGTAAATGGCACATGGCTCCTTCATTCTATGGTAGGAAGGAGTACCAGCAGAAAGCCAGGGGGATAAGATCCTAATTGAGAGGAGTCTGCCTCCACAGTAACAGAATTATACCCAGTGAAGAGCAGAAGGGCCAACTAACATTTTACTATACTCACAAGGACAACTTAATTTCACATTAACATGGTTCCTCTGTGTCAAGAGACAACCATCAGCCTCCTGAGAAGTCAGATTATTGCAATGCACCTTGTCTAATGAAATAAGAAACAAGATGTACTAATGAAATAGCAATAGCTGCATTTAGAACACCCTGAAGTGCTGCAGAAATGCTAAGTGCTTCACAGACATTATCACCATAAACCCTGCAACAATCCTGAAGGAGGGCCAGTATTAGCCCTGCATTATTTAGTGGCTTGCCAAATGCCACCCAGGGCACTTGTAGCTAAGATAAAAATTTAACCGGAGGATTCCTGGCTCTTTCTAAACCAGCTTTGGAATGAAAACTTTCTTCTTTCAAGACAGCCGTTTTTAACCATATATAAAAAACAAGCTGAATGTTAGAGATTATTTTTTGCTGCTAAGCCAGAAGCAACCAGACCCAGTATCTTATCTGGTCGAAGTGTTAACAGAAAGGCTTCAGACCTCAGAGGCATCAGGTCAAGAATGCTCTTTATTTGGAGGCAAATTCCATTAGGATGAGAGTCATTTGGCTGAGTGTTCACTCAACTGACCTTTTAAGACCAGACACACTTTTAAATTCGGTTATTTGTAAGAAACAGTGTAAAAAAATTTTGCAGTGAAAAGGGAGGAAGAGATTATTGATGTTTTACTCATTGCTTTAGAAGCAAAAGAAGAACCACCATTAGACTGCTTTATACATTGTGCTTTTAGTAATGAATAAGGCAACTCCAAGGACTAGACATGGCACAGACAAATCCTATTCCATGGACAGCTTTTACACGACAATGGGGAAAAAACTAACCTCCCTCACACCTTTCCTTTATCCCCCTGCAGAATATTGGGCTTCAATTTCACCTACATGCAGATCCTGCCTTGACATCAAAAAACAGAAGAAAAGTGAATTACCAGATGCAAAGAAAGTCGCAGCTCCAATGCCTCAGTTTTTCAACAGAGGATGTTTCAGCAGGTGCACCTTCCCTCACCCCACTGTGACAAGCTGCACCCCCTGAAACACTATCTTCTGGCACAAAACTGCAGGAGCCCTGCTTCTGGTTACCCTGGAGGGAACAGGCAAAAGGTGGTACAAAACTGGAAGGTGGAAATGGGCAGTAAAGAATATAAATTGGATCCTGTGTCACAGAAGGGGATTAAAAGTGGGCAGCAAATCAGATAAGAGTGGACTACTGTTACCAAATTTATCAGTTGTCAGAGCCTCCACACACACACCCAACCACCATTTTTGACAACTGTTGCAATGCCTTCAGAGTCCCACTCCTGCTGGAAACATTTCTTATATGAGCAAGAAGTAAAGCCACAATGAGCTATCCAGTAACATCAAAAAATGTCAGACAGTGGCAAAGATGACAAGCCTGCATCCCCTCCAGGAACACTATGGAGAAGAGCTGCTGTGCCCATAAGTACTAACATCCTGAAACAGCAGGACAGAAGTACTCCTGGCTGAGAAAGAAAAATAACTTCCTTGCTTGCTAGCCTTCGATTCAGTGGGGCTGAAACAAACCTTGCCTGGTTTGCAGGCAAATGCTCGACTCCAAACTTAAATTACCCCGCTAGCCAATGTGCTTGTTTTCAACCCCCAAACAAAACCATCCAGCTCGCCAGTGCGTGTTTCTTCATCTCCACCAATGACTCAATCTCAGCTCGGTGTGCCAAGATACAATGAACCCCAGTCGCCCAGGGCGTTTCAACACCCACCCCTCACACGAGCCCGTCCTGCCTGGTTCGCCAGTCGCATTCTGACCCCCAAACTGAACCCATCCAAACCACCCCACCGTTGTATACTTACACCCCCCCATTAAGGAATCCAGATTGCCAGGGCGCGCGTGTGAACTCCAGTCCACAAAACTGAAACTACCCCTACCTCTTACAAGCCCCCCAACTAAAAAAAAACAAAAAAAACCTTCCTTAGTTTCCTAGCTGTACCTGTAGCACCTGAAAGACTCACAAAAATATTTTCTGGCAGGCTTTGTGAGCCACAGCTCACTTCTTCAGATACAGCCAGAATGACTTGGAAGAAGTGAGCTGTGACTCACGAAAGCCTGCCAGAAAATATTCTTGTCAGTCTTTCAGGTGCTACCGGACTCTTGCCCTTTTCTACGACTGCAAACAGACTAACACGGCGACCCACAGTGAATTATTCCCATACAAGTTAAAGCTCCTACCCTACCAGACAATATTTTTGTGAGTCTTTAGGGTGCTACTGGACTCTTGCCCTTTTCTACGACTGCAAACAGACTAACACGGCGACCCACAGTGAATTATTCCCATACAAGTTAAAGCTCCTACCCTACCAGACAATATTTTTGTGAGTCTTTAGGGTGCTACTGGACTCTTGCCCTTTTCTACGACTGCAAACAGACTAACACGGCGACCCACAGTGAATTATTCCCATACAAGTTAAAGCTCCTACCCTACCAGAAAATATTCTTGTGAGTCTTGAAGGTGCTACTGGACTCTTGCCCTTTTCTACTGCTGCAGACAGACTAACAGGGCGACCCACTGTGAACTAGCCGTACCTGTCCAGCTTGCCTGGGCATGCTTAGGGCTCCCTCCCCAATGAAGCAGCAGGGGCTGCTATTGCCCCTCCCCCATGTGAACCCCCCCCTCCCAGCTTGGCTCACCTCCTTTTCTCCCCCGCCGCCCCCCCCCAAAGCCAGGTAGGTCACGAGCAGAGCAACGCACTCCCCCCACCCCCCAATCCCGCTGCGGCGGTGCCGGCTGCCGCCCCCCCCCCACCGCTGTCAAGCCCGGGCCGGGCCGGGCGGCGGCGACTCACAGTCGAGGTGCTTCTTCTTGGGGCCCATGACTTCGTGGGTCGTGGCCTTGCAGACGGCTTTGGCGACGGCCGAGCCGGTGACGCTGTGCTGCGCCGCCGTGATCCGGTCGGTGATCGACTGGCCCGACATCATGGTCGCGGCCCCGGCGTCGCCCTCTGGGCCCCAGCAATGGAGAGAGGCGAGCGGGCGAGGAGGAGGAGGAGGAGGAGGGATTTCCCGACGCCCAAGCGGAGCACAACCCCCCCTCGGGAGGGGGAGCAGGAGGAGGAGCGCCGGCCGCCGCCCCGCCGAGGCCCGGCCCAGTCGGCCCGGCCCCTGCCGGCGCCCGCGGGCACTGCCGAGGGGTTCAGGCCAGGCCAAGCGGAGCCCACCCCCGGCGGGCGGGCAGGGCAGGCCGGGCGGCAGCGACGCCGCCTCCCTCCACCGCCGGCTCCCCTTCTCGCCGGCCTGCCGCCCTCCCCCGGCTCTGCCCGGCTTCTGGGGGGAGCCCCTTCCTCGCCCCCGCTCCGAGCCACGCTCGCCTCTCCCCTCCTTCCTTCCCTCCTCACGTTCCCACTCCCAGACAAAATGGCGGCGGGGCGGCGTCGTCAGGTGACCCGGCGGCCGCCATGGCGCTCTCCCGCCCCGCCGCCAGCCAGTCAGTCAGGAATCCAGTCAGCCCGCCCGCCCCTCCCCCACTCCCCTCAGCCGCACCGGCCCCTCCCCCACTCCCCTCAGCCGCACCGGCGGCCTCGACCGCGGGGCTCCCGACCCCCCTCAGGCCCGGGGGCTGCTTCCCAGGGGGGGGTGTGGAAAGGAATGAAACGCCTCTCTCTACCCCAGCGTCTGGGTGAGCCCGAGGGCCCCGTTCACACGTGCGAGGGGAGGGTGGCTGCTCCAGGCCGACCCCGTTAGTTGGGAATGGGTTCACGCCGGAGTAACTCGGCGAGGAGCCTATTGCACCGTGAGGGGGAAGAGGCCGCGGCCATGCGGACTGCAGGAGTTTGGGTGTTGCTATTATTGTTGTTGTTATATCTAGGACACCTCAAAAAGTAGCACAACGGGAGGGACACACACACACCCCAACGCACCTTAACATAGATTGGTTTGGTTCTTGTAGGTGATCCGGGCTGTGGGACCGTGGCCTTGGTCTTTTCGTTCCTGACGTTTCGCCCGCAGCTGTGGCGGGCGTCTTCAGAAGAGGAACACTGCAGGACAGTGTCAAGGGTGTAGGAAGAGTAATCAATATAGTCAGAAGGGGGTTGGGTTTGAGCTGAATCATTGTCCTGCAAAATGTGTTAATGTGTGAAATCCAAAGCTAATCCGCATGGCTATTGTTGACTGTAGTCTTTAGCATGGCTATTGTTGACTGTAGACCTCCAGACTAACAAAGACTACAGTCAACAATAGCCATGCTAAAGACTACAGACTATTAGCTGTGGATTTCACACATTAGCAGATCACTTCAGGATACAATGGACCCATATTAACATACCACACCCTCATTAGCACATTATCTTGATACTTACAGGACAATGGTTAGCTCATTACCTTTGATACTTTTTTGCAGGACAATGACTCAGCTCAAACCCAACCCCTTTCTGACCATATATTACTCTTCCTACACCCTTGACACTGAGAGACACTGACCTTCAGTGTGACTCCTCTGAAGATGCCGGCCACAGCTGCTGGCGAAACATCAGGAAAGAAAAGACCAAGGCCACGGTCACACAGCCCAGATAACCTAATTCAATACAAAGCATTCTTCACTATAGTTTGGCAGAAGATCAAAACCTTGGAGAGCTAATGTTGCCAGCCTTCAGGTGGGACCTGGAGAGATTCCACTTTTACACCTGATCTCTAGACTACAGAGATCAGTTCCCCTGGAGTTAGGGTTGCCAGCCTCCAGGTGGTGGCTGGAGATCTCCTGCTATTATAACTGATCTCCAGACGACAGATCAGTTCCTCTGGAGAAAATGGCCACTTTGACAAGTGGACTCTCATCTCCAGGTATTTCCCAACCCGAAGCTGGCAATCCTACCTGGAGGAGGGTTGGAAGGTGGACTCTATAGCATTATATTCTGCTGAGGTCCCTCCCCAAACCCTGCCCTTTCCAAGCCCCACCCCTAAAATTTCCAGGTATTTCCCAACCTGCAACTCCAGTTTGGATTGGTGTTGTGGCATGCCCAGAAATTAAATTCTGAGCATGGAATTGCCAGAACATATTTGTTGAAAGGACACGTGGCAGATATGTGGACTTCATAATGTGTGAATTGGCCTTTTACCTTGCAGAATTATCCCTGCAGACACTTTCCTGGCTCCATTGCAACAAATCCATGAAGGAAAATACGAGGAGGGTGAGTTTGAGGGTTGCAGACAGACAAGGAGTTGCACCACCCTAAGCCAGAAAAATACTCCACATGCACACATTCACAGACACCTGAAATAACAATACACAACCTCGCTTTTCAAGCTCTTTGTAAATATCAAATCAACACATTTGAAATAAACTTATAAAGAATCCACTATCACTCCAAGCCCCTTAAGAAGTCTCCTTGTCTCCTTTCCCTCACAAATTGGGAGTTCTGTGAAAATCTCTCTGCAACATCCACAGTTTCAATGCATTGGCAATTCCTGGATGTTTCCCTCTCCCCTCCCCCCAACCCTTTCATACAAAATAGCAATTGCTCCAAAATAACTGCAATAAGATTTATTTACTATTTTTCTGTCCCACTCTCCAGGCAACTTTAGCTCCAAAACAGTTTACAGCATCTATCACAAAGACCATAAAATATCAGGGAGAAATAGGTGTGGGTGTGTATGCAATCAAATACTCTGTACAGTATTTCTACTTTATATTCCCCCCCCCCACATCAAGTCACAGCTGACCCCATAGGGTTTTCAAGGCAAAGAGACATTCGGAGGTGGTTTGCCGTTGCCTGCCTCCGCGTCATGACCCTGGTATTCCTTGGAGGTCTTCCATCTAGATACTAGCCAGGGTCAGGGCTGAGATTGTGTGACTGGCCCAAGGTCACCTAGCAAGCTCCCATAGCGCAAGTGCGGATTTGAAACTGGGTTTCCCAAGTCCTAGTCCGACACCTTAACCACTACACCATGCTGGTTCTCATTATATTCCCTAGAAGAGAGAAATCCCAAGGGGCACCATTCCACACATAGGTCCCTCAAGAGCAATTTCCATAATACATGGTCCCCAAAGATGTCCAAACACCTTATAATTCAGAACCTACCAATGATACTCAAAGGTATTAAATACTTTAATATTTATAGTTTATTCATTTCAAAGATAGACATCATGGACCAATTACTCCAAAATTCAACCTTAAAATGTCAAAGATCCCATCAAACCAAAGCCAGGAAGTTTTAGAGGAAACAGACTAACATTTTACTTTGACATCTACCATTACCCGATTATCTGTAACACAAAGACAGTTTTATCCAGTGTTGTCAAGTTATCCTGGTATCAGCCTCAGCCTCAACATCTTGATTTTTGCTCAAAACTGTGGTGCAAGGAGGGGGAGTCCAGTTTGGACACACTGAAAGGCAAGGGAACTTCTCTGCAAGCACTGCTGCTATTGCCCCAGCTACTGATGCGGTCATAAGAGGTCTGTCCTGGTTCTCACCATCAAGCACACACATCATTTTTTAATCGTACTCACATCACAAAAGTGCATCCTGACTTACAAAACTTCTGTGTTTACTCTTCTGCTCTGTCCCAGTTTACCACAGGGATAGAATCAATAGGTAAAGGTAGTCCCCCATGCAAGCACCAGGTCATTACTGACCCATTGTGTGATGTCACATCATGACATTTACTAGGCAGACTATATTTACAGGATGGTTTGCCATTGCCTTCCCGAGTCATCTACACTTTACCCCCAGCAAGCTGGGTACTCATTTTACCAACCTCGAAAGGATGGAAGGCTGAGACAACCTTGATCTGGCTACCTGCAACTGACTTCCATCGAGATCGAACTGAGGTTGTGAGCAGAGCTTTTGACTGCAGTATTGCAGCTTACCACTCTGCACCACGGGGCTCTGTAGAATCAATATCCATAGTTAATCCTCATCCCCTCTTTTGGTCACTTGTAGAGCTAACCAGCCTTAGAAAACTTGGACCACCATCTGTGATGGCTTTTACATACAACCAATCAACACTTATTTGGATATCGGCAGTTATGTGAGAAACAAGACGACATCTGGGACAGGTTGTAGCTCAGTAGTACGGCATCTGCTTGGCATAGAGAAGGCCCCCGTTTCAATCCCCAGCATCTCCGGTTGAAAGGACCAGGTAATAAGTGATGTGAACTCTGCCTGGGACCCTGGAGCGCTGCTGCCAGTCTGAGTAGACAATACTGACCTTAATGGACCAATGGTCTGATTCAGTATAAGGCAGCTTCATGTGTTTGTGTTCACCTGTCAAGCCACTCATCCATCTAGTACAGTATTGTCTACTCTATTGAAAGTTGCTCTCAGGAAACCTTGGAGAATCAACGCCTGCTATTCAAGCTCCTCTAACAGGAGATACCAGGAACTGAACCCTACGCTATACTCATGTTGCAAAGGCAGGAATAGATAGTGTATAATTCAGGAGTGTATGTAAATGTTTTCTTACATTCCTCAGAATTTAGCCATTGTTTACCAAGTTGTCTAAGTAACATCTCGCATATTGTAATCATGAGCTCAGGAGTACATGCTCCCTAAATGAAACAGCATCTGTTCTCTACAAAAATTTCTCATGCCCTGACGTATAGCATCTCCATCTGTCTTTTTCCGCAAATAGGTTACTCAGCAGTATTAATAGTATTTCCACAAGCAAATTGATAGCATACGGGCCTGCCTAAATCTCCAGGACTGGACCTGGCAACCCAGTATGCAAGCGCACAGACTGCTTTCTAGCCGCACGCCTGCCTCAAACGCTACTGGGCAGTCGCGGCGCGACTCATTTGAAACTGACACAGCTGCTCTTGCCAGCCCGGGCAACCAGCTACTAGGAACCAGATGCAAAGGGCTGTCTCTTGTGAACCTGAGAGGAGCCATGTTCCTGTACATCTCTGTTTTAGAAGCAGCCATTTCGCAGAGAGCTGACAGCCACGTACCCAATGCGAGCTGCTCCCCCCTCCCAACTTCCTCCGTTGCTCAATGAGTCGTTAGCAGTAATCCTGATATCCAGATGAGTCATCCCTCCTGTCCAGCTGCAGAGACCCCAGGACATTTGCACAGATCGCACCTATTGTTCCGGAATGTAAATCCCATCAGCAGAAAGATTCTTGACCATCTCGGGTTGTGAAAGCCATTGGAATTATAATAGATTTCCAAATTCTCACTACCCTGCCCCGGTAGACACAGCTTAATCCTTTTGTCCACCTTTTTGCCACCTGGGAACCTGGGAGGGGTCAAACCCCTCTTCCCGCCCCCAGAAAACAGTATAATTAGGATACCCCTGGCCCATTCATCTCACCCTTAGGTCTTTCCTGGCACCTTTGCCGTTACTCTGTTGGTTTGGTCTGCGCAGCCTTACCACGCTCCCTCCCGCCTTGCTGGTCAAGCCCACGGGAACCCCTACCCCCATCTCGGTCTTCCTTTTCAATCTGTTTATAGTCTACGTGAGTTGGACAACACCTCATCCAGATAAGGTAAATATATTGGGTCAACGATATCCTGCCAAATTGGCAAATTTCTCTGTACTACTGCCTTTATTTACTAGCTTCTTGTATGCTTGTAATGCACCATTTGAATGCGTGAATACATAAACACTGTTTAATTTGGAACTCCTAGTCTCTGTCTTTATTCAAACGTCTCATTAAACGGATTCTGGTATAGTTGAGTGCGAGATCGCTATAAAAATACATAGTTACCGATTGCTCAGCTAATTTCCCCATATAAAGGAGCAATTCGGCTAACAGATTACTGGTGGAGAATGCGGGCACTCCTGCACGTCTGAATACATGCGAGTCGGCACGTGTGTATTTAGCGTGTTGACGTAGGAAAAAGTTTTTGAGACGCTTTGAATCTTGACCAGTTTTTCACAAAAAATCAATTGTCACGTAAAACGACAGTGTGTGTGTGTGTCTGAGTGTGTGGCTCTAGTGAGCGCTATCTTGTGGGTTGGCTTCTCCCCCCTTCATTCTTTCAGCCCTAAGTCTAGCCGCCAGCTGAGCTATCTTCTCAGCAAAGCAAGGAGACTGAACGGCTTTGCCCTGGGAACCACCTCTCTTCGGAGACTCCCCATTTGAACGGCTGTCTGGGTTGGGTGTTGCAGAGTAGGGTTGCACGTAGACATCTGCACCTACACGTAGGCCAATATAATATTCCCCCCCTCCTTGAGAAATCGCTCGAGAGGAAACAATCTCTCCTCTCCTCTCTCACGTCACCCTTACCAGGCTTTGCCTGCTGAATATTATTTCACTCACCCCGGACGCGGAGTGAGGTTATTGGGCGAGTAGAAGCGCCCCCGCATAGGGTTAAAATCACCCAGAAAGACCTAGGACGGAGGAGTGGCCACTCCCGCTAGGCTGGGATACGCAGTTTTCCCTTAGGAGTTCTGCCAGGAGTATCCCCAAGTGGAACGCGCACCAGTCCCTTAGGAGCGTGCCAGGAGCGTTGCCACTAATACAGGGTCCCCAAGTGGAACGTGCATCCGTCCCTTAGGAGTTTGCCAAGAGCGTTCCCACGACAGAAGGGTTCCCGAGTGGAGCGTGCACCCGTCCCTTAGGAGAGTGCCAGGAGCGCTACCGCGACTGAAGGACATTCCTCTGATAAAGGTTGTCCCCATGTGCTGAGACGAGCCCGTCTCCCTTAGGAGCGAGCCTGAACCGTCTCCCGCAAGCACCAATCAAATGTGCTGAGAGGAGCCCGTTTCCCTTGGGAAGCGAGCCGGAACCTTCTCCCGTAAGCACAGAAACGCGCTCTCCTTCCTTAGAGGGACAGCCAGGAGCGTTTCCCAGTTTTGAAACCAGCAGTTTCCCTTAGGATATCTGCCAGAAAGTTAGTGCAAGGTCTACCATGACCACATTGGAAAAAGAAAAAAAGCAGGTTCTCCTTAGAGGATCTGCAAGGTAACATCTCCCCTATTAAGGCAGGCTCACCCTCCTTAAAAGGGAATATTAGAGCCAAGTCCCAGCAACGCCTGCTCTCTCTCTAAGTTAAAGTGTAGCTCAGTTTGAATCCTTGAACCCTCCTTCCGTGCTGAGCTGCTAACCCACAGCCAGCGATTTAGAAAATCCAAGGAGCCCTGATTGACTCAAACCCACTTCCTTTGCGGTGAAAATAAAAAGGGCAACTTGTTGCCAAATCCCCCGCCATCCTGCAAAACCCACAGGGGGCATTTTAATCCAAAGAGATCAATTCAGGCTCAACCCCCCCCTCCTTTTCTCCACTGAGAAGCATTGTTTTTGCCTTACACGGATCAGCCAGAGTGATCCTGCCCTTCCCTGAGCTATAGTTTACCATGGCAGAGAAATTGAACAGTGACCCCAGCCACAACAAATTAAAGAAATGGCTGCCAAAATTGGGTGGGTCCCGTGGTGGTCTTTCGGGGTGCAGTATCGGCAACAGCAACCCAGTTAGATCCCGGGCAACTGGTGCTTTTAGTAAGCGCTGTGAAACCTCTCAACCTAAGTACCAGGAAATGTGTGAGAAATCAGGAACCAGCACACAAGAAAATGAAAAACTAAAATCAGTAGAAAATGAACTAGAAAAAGAGAGGAATGAGTTATCTCATGCTCTCCTCGAAACACAAAAAGAATTAAATCAGGTAAAAGGAGTGCTGATTGCTGCTCTAAGCAGGATCACCTCGCTGCAACAGGAACTAGACCATTCAGGAGCCAAAATTCAGTCTCTCCAGCAGAAGCTTCTGACCCAAGACAAAATTATTAAAACCTTACTGTCTGCCCCCCAAAAAAATGACCAGACAGCAGAGGATCACCATTCCCTCAATTGACAAAGGGAACCAGCAGCCTCTTCCCCAACTGAGAAGAACTCGCTGCAAAGTTACTAACTGACCTACAGCCCCAGGAACACCAGAATGCAAGGCTGAGCTCAAGTAGCTTTGAAAGTACGATCAGACACCATTGAATTTCATGCTAAAGGAAAATGCTGTTCCAAGCAGCCGCTGGAACTAACTTGGGATATTCCAAGCTTCTTGAGTATCCCTCCTTTTCTCCCCCTTGTGTGAGTGAATGCATGTGTGAATGTTTCCCCCCCTATATTTTGAGTAAGAATTAAGAAGTCCAGACCATGTTCAAAGAAAATGCTGCCTCCCCATCCTAAGGGAATGGTAAAGTAAATCATTTTTGCTCCCTCTGTAGGGAATAGAAGGGCACCAGCACCAGCCCAAGTTTAACCCTTTCTCCGCAGGTTAATAAAGGAAAGCAAGCCTCCTCAGGGAGGACTCTTTATCTCCTGGTCTTTCTAATGTAATGTTGAATATGTGTAAAAAGTAGCCATGATGTGCAGTTGTAATAAAGCCTCCCTGGGTCAGAGAAGTCTATCTGGCACAGGAAAAGGATAATGATATAACATGTTTTTCTCCTACAGGAAATAGAGTTGTGTGTGTGATAAATATGATAAATCGATATTCAGGCTACATGCTTTTGTGAAGATCCGGCCAATCTCACAGAAACATCTGCCTAGGTTCCCCAAAAGTACAATGCGGTTTGCGCAAAATTGGCATGGGGCACCAAATGGAAATATGCAAGGGAGTGCGCTCCCCCAAGTGCCTGTATGTTTGCAAGTGAAACTAGCATGTGTGTCTGTATGAATGCTTTCCCAAGGTACCTGGGAAAGTAAGAGGAAATTATTTCCATGTGCTCGTAGAATAAATATAAAGTTAATTTTACTGCGCAGTAAAAGTCTTACATAATAGTATATTTGTCAACCTCGATGCTGTCTGTGTAAATATGTGAAAAGTGAATAATGAAGGGGAGAGCCCCGTGTGCTCTGCCCCTCCCCCCCCCACAACCTCCCCCCACAGCTCCCAGCCCCTCTTCATTCGGTTTTATAGCTATTATTACTGTGTTGGAGAAACATGAAGGTGAAAGTATGTTGACATGGTGTGAGGAAAGAAGGTGTTTAGAATATAAAAGATAAAAGAATGGTATGGCTAATGCTTTGGGACTGCAGCCCATAAGCAGCGGCCAAAAAGGATTGTATTGTTATAAGAAGGTCAGTGAAGAGTTTTGAAGTGTACATGAATAAGATGGTCTCGAGAGTGGTAACTAAAAATAAGGTGGGGCTGCAATCCTAAATGATGCAGCAGCTGAATGAGTTCATCCAACATGGTAATAATCTGTAATCCAAGCAATAGGATTCCCCCCCCCCATTTTTATCTTTTTGTTCCTCCAAAATGTTAGGGTTGTTTCAGGAAAACGGCAACCCGGGTTCTCTCTAGCCCCCTGAAGCAGCCCCCAAGCTCTCATTTTAGTTGCACGTTTTGGTTCTGGCCTGTCATGGCAGATCCCATTAATGCAGCTCAATGTACATAGTGCGCTCTGCACAAGCACCAAGGCACCATCGCCTTGTGTCCCTTTTTTGGATTCCTCCCCCTGCAGGAACCTTATGATTTGCTCAGTTTTAGCAAACTCACACCAGGACCTCACTAAACGAGAAAGCCAGGTGCTCTATTTTTAAAAGATGGATTTTTGCTTTAATTTGGTAAACAGTTTTGAATTTGATTTTTGTGTGGATAACCCCTGAGTATCAAGACTCACCAAAATCTCATTAGGAACAGGGAAAGCCCCATTGCTCTCCCTCCTCTCGCTCTTTAGGCAAACTGGAACCCACCCCGGCTTCCAAAGTGCACTCTGCATATGCCCAGTGGTGCCGCAAAGCCTTCTGGCGCGGGGTACACCTCATGGAAACAATCCTTTCCTCCTCATGCATTCAGAGGAAAGGAGGGGGGGGAGAAGATATCCAATCTTTGAAGCACTGTTATTTTTGAATTTGGAACTCTTTAAAGGAAAGAAATATAATCAATTTTTTTTAATGTTGAAGTCGAGTGGAGTTTTTACTCGATTTGAAGTTGATTTGAAGTTTTGAATTTGGACCTTTTTTTGAAGAGAGAAATATCAGATTTTAAGCTGGGTTCATTTTCTTTTGAATTTATTTTTGAAAATCTTGAAAAAGTCCTGATTTTTGTTTGTTTCAACCTAGCTCCTTCATTCCCTGGCATGCTAACAAGGCTATCTGGGTTATGAAGGGGGGTGGAGAAGCAAACCGCCACTGGAAGGGTCTCTTCCTTCCCCTCTTGTGATCTTGTAATACAATTACCTGGCATTCATTAACAGTCTTGTTTCCTGATCCATGCCAACCAACCAGGAGAACAGGGAAGAAGAGTAACCCCCCACCAATTCTGTTCTGTTTACAGTGTTCAACTTTCTCTCCTTTAAGAAACCTCAATGCTTTATGCATACTACAATGTGTACTGTCTTTGATTATTAATGGCAGCCTGCATAAGGCTGCTCCCTGATCTAACTTGCTCAAACGCCACTTGTCTCTATCATATGAATACCTGCCTGCTTTGTAAGAACTTAATAAACAACCAGGTACTCCCTCCCCTTGGGAAACAAGGGGAAGAGGAACAAAAAGTCTTAATGCTCTATTTTAGCCTTGCAACTCTGCTCTCAGCAATCAATGCTAGTTATATACATGCCTGCTAGCCTTTTTTTGCTAGATTTCTCCCTGCAAGGACCCTTCTACCAGAAGAGCTGACTGCATTCAGCTCTCTCCGCCTCAGTGTTTTTGTTTGATTGTTTGCCTTGCCTTAAGGTGCAATGCAAATGCAAAGCACCCCCCCAAGCCATCAATGTGTCTAAGTAATATTGTTAAGTATGCAAGCCTCTACTCCCGGGCACCTGCAACTACTGCTGGAACTCCCTGCTGTATGCTCCTTTGTTCCTCTATGCCACCTCCAGGCAGGAGACTCCTGGTCAGCAACAATCCTGCTGCAAGCCAGCCTGCTGGCAAGGTGCCCCAAAGGTCGCCAAAGGAGGGAGGGTAGTCAACAATGGGCTTGCGAGAATGCACAGGGAAGGGAACAACTAAGAAATCTTTCCTTGCTGACAGGGCATAATTAGAAACTGGATTTCTGCTTTAAAAATAAGTGCATCACCCTCCAGTATAGCCAGGGTTGCATTCAAGTCTGTGCAACCCTAGTATCTATGCACTAAGGTAACTGGTTCAAGTGGGACCCCGCACTGATATTTATATCCAGGGCTCCCCTTTTGCCAACCTCCTGGTCAGACCCGAACATCCCCAAAGAAGATATCTGACAACTGATCCAGCCGCTGCTGCTTCAGGGGCTCTCGCCAAAGAGGGAGAGGGGTGATTTTCATATGTGTATTCTTCAATATGTACAATACAGGCTGCAAGGGCCAGCCCCTTGGAGCCATGATGTCCTGTATGTTTAAGTCTATGAACTCCCCCATATGTTTTATACTATTGTGATCTAACCATCAGAACAAAGTAGTTCCTCCAGCCTAAACCACTGAAAGGTGCAGCCAATTAAGCATCAGATCCTGGTAACACAAGCCTGCTTAACTGTGCTGATTATTTTTCTGGGGTGCTGGGTGAAACGGCAGCTCAGCAAGCTGGAGGTCGTAAATCGCACCACCCCACTATCATATAAGCCGCTCTAAAAGGAAGGAAGGAGGGGAGGAGATGGAACTCTCCACTTCTCCACTCCCCCCCTCCTATGTGTCTGTGTCTGTCTCTCTCTCTCTCTCTCTCTCTCTCTCTCTCTCTCTCTCTCTGTCGTCTAGCAATTTTATCATTATTATTGTGGCAAGTAAAAGTGTGTGACACAGATATGCCACTCAAATGGAAAAGGTGATGAATTAAGTTTTAAAGGTTTTAATTTTGCAAAGGTGTAAATATGAATGATTGTAATGCCTAGTGCTAAGTGCAGAGGCCTCCCCACCTCCGGAGGTCTGCCAAGATCAAAGCATGCTGTGCGCGCACACCTAGATGAATGTCATATTGTTGTTTGCATCATGTGAATGTTATGAATTTTAGTCCTCACCAGGGAAGGTGAGACAGCCCCCCCCAAAGAAAGAACCCCCAGCATCGCAAAGCCCCCATAAGTGAAAAGGACGGAACACTCCCCCTTCCATCAATTCAAGATCTATTCTTTAACATTTAGAGTGGGGTTGTTATTGGCCAAACCCCGGGCACAAAAATTGAAAAGGTTTTTCTCTAAAGTTGGCTCCGCTAATGGCGTGTCATCACACCCACCGTAAAGGCGGGAACCTCCGTGCAACTGCCCATTTCGGGCTGTTGAGGGAGGGACACACCAATTGCTGGAGCGGAGGGGGGACCCTGGGGAAAACCAGTGGAGCCTTGCAACGGTGGGGTGTGCAGGCACTCGGGCCATCCTGGTTTTGGACGGCCCACCCACCAATGCAGGAGGGCTTCCACTGCCACCGCATGGTCTCCTAAAGACACCCACCTTGAGATCACAGGGGCCCCCTCCTCCCGAAAAACAAGTATACCCACGAAAGGCCAACATTTCCCTTAGTCTAGAGAACCTGTTGCTATCCCTTTAACGGACAGCACCTAGGCTGAATACCTGTCTGAACACCAGGAGCAGTCAGTTACCCATCAAGCCCCTGGACTCAAAAATTTGCATAAGCCGGACCCTTTGGTGCAGACCGAGTCTGCGCAGTTTTAGCATGAAGTCCCCTCGCCCCCTCCCCTTGGAGCGTACCAAGTCAAGTATAGGAAATGTTGTTGTATATGCTGCTTTGTTTAGTTGGAATTCTATCTTTTACCAGTATAGGAGAGGTCTCCCCCCGAGAAGGCGATTCCGGCTCCTGTAGAATCGCCCTGTTAGGAAGAGACCTCAAGGTCCTGGTTACATAGTTAGCCCGCTCAGTGGGCTGACTATCCAAAACCAGAATGATCCGCGTGCAATCCAGAAGGCCCACCTGGGCCTAGTGGTGAAGGACCACATTTACTGGTGGGTGTGAGGACATGCCACCAGGGAAAATTAGCTTAAAGCTAATGGATTGCACCTCGGTCTAACTTGGTCCCCTAGCCCCGGTTACCTTCTGCAGACTGTGTCCAGCTAAACCTCTCATCTAGTATTTTTCTCATATGTATAAGAATAGGAAACCAGGAAAGGCCTTACAGACACCTGGATATAGAAATGTTATTGCAAAGGTTTTATTAGGAAATGTGTAAATGTATTGTGTACCATAATACCCTGCGCTTTATGCAAAATGCCTCTCCTCCCCCAAAATCGCCTCCAACGTGATATCAAACGAAGGTCCGCAGCACAAAAGGCCGCGAGACTAGGAATGATTGACACCTCTCCCTTACGGAGAAATCCGAGAAAGGCCGGCCTTTGCCGATAGGACCGCATCCGGGCCCTTTCCCCCATCTGTTAAGTCTGTTCTTTGACCTTCATAGGCGGGGCTACCCCTTTTCGGCTTGCCCCTTTGGAAAAATTGGCTGGGAACAGTCAGGAATTTGATGGCAGTTTCACTATGGCACTCGCAGGAGTGGAACTGTCTGATCTGGCCTTTGCCTTGGAGACCCATGCCAGTTATTGTCGGGCCGGTTTTGGACCACCAGCCCACGGCCAGCACTAGGCCGGCTCGGTAAAGAGTAGAGGCTAGAAAGTCCTCCGGGTCCACGACAGCTGTAGACGCGCCCAACATGGCGACTGACTCAAAATTGCAAAAAGCCCATACTAGGAAGGTCAAAGACAGACCTAATCCCCCGCACGTGCCCCTACAGGTCTCCAAACGGAGCACCTGATGTGTAGTCGCGCTAGGAGCCCCCACAGGTGCCCCTACCCAACATGCCAGTATGCCCGCCATTTGCATACGACCGCCCCTCCAACCCTAAGGCTCTAGTTATGCATATATGTTTTAATGCGTGTGTTGTGTGTATATTTTGTCTGATCTGTCTTTTACCAAGAGTATTGAGGCCCTTCCCGAGGAAGCGATTCCAGCCTGACCAAATGGAATCGCTTCATTAGTCAGAGCCTCGACGGTTCGCCCGGCGGGATCATCCGGCCCGAAACCAGAATGGCGCGAGTGTAAGCCAGCAAGGTCACCTTTGTTGACCCGCCAGATAGGCGCCACCCCCGAGAGGTACCATAGTAAAGACCGCGCAAGCGCGAGTCTTCATGATTGATGGATGGCTATGGAAGGCGAGGGCATCCACTACAGTAGATCAACCCTAAAAGGATATAGTGGACACAAAACCAGTGCGTAGGAAGGGTCCCGGACAACTAGACCCCTTAATGACAGGCAGAGGTGCCAGAGTGAAATGGTATAGTAATCTTATTGTGCCCCTAGCATGGCCCTAGATCTAACCAGAATGCCTTGCAAGGCTGTATGTAAATCACCCCACGCCCCCTTAGTCAGGCCATCCCATACCAACCCCCGAGACAGGCGAGGCCCCGAAGAGTGCTACCGAAGAAGCACGAAGATAGCCGAGCCCAGCCGATTGCCAACGGAAGAGGCAAAGAAGATCTTTTTTTTTTTAATTAGCTCCCCCCCCCTCTCTTTACCATGGGGAGGAGCGAACTGGAAACCATTGCGTTTATGTGTACCTTCACCCTTCTACTAGGAGGGGAACGAGATTTTCCAGATCCTAAAACGAATGCTTGTAAACCAGCGGTATGTCTTTCTATCTTTGTCTATCTGTAACTTTAAAAAGGGTACAAAGTTTTTCCTTTTTACATCCGGCAGTTTTGCCTAAGGTTTTTTCTTTGTATCCTATGTATACTGTTATGACTCAATGTATATGTTTTCAGTTTGATAGTTTAGCAATGTAAGCTTGAGTTTAGAAAACAATGTTTTATTTTGTACTGTAAGATGAACCAGATGCTTTGATATATGAAATGCACCCGCCCTGAAATATGCTTGCAAATTTAACAATGCACCCTTCTTGAGAGGTTGTCCAACTTCACTAGGCGGCCCCGTTTTTAATCTAAGGTTTTAGTATAGGACAAATGGTTCCCAAACCTCCATTGGCCAATGCAACCCGACCCCGGTGTCTCCAATCAAGACTTCAATCAACACGTGTTAGGTGTGCCGCCATTTCAGACGTTGTCTTCAGGCGGCAAGGAGGGGAATTGATAGCATACGGGCCTGCCTAAATCTCCAGGACTGGACCTGGCAACCCGGTATGCAAGCGCACAGACTGCTTTCTAGCCGCACGCCTGCCTCAAACGCTACTGGGCAGTCGCGGCGCGACTCATTTGAAACTGACACAGCTGCTCTTGCCAGCCCGGGCAACCAGCTACTAGGAACCAGATGCAAAGGGCTGTCTCTTGTGAACCTGAGAGGAGCCATGTTCCTGTACATCTCTGTTTTAGAAGCAGCCATTTCGCAGAGAGCTGACAGCCACGTACCCAATGCGAGCTGCTCCCCCCTCCCAACTTCCTCCGTTGCTCAATGAGTCGTTAGCAGTAATCCTGATATCCAGATGAGTCATCCCTCCTGTCCAGCTGCAGAGACCCCAGGACATTTGCACAGATCGCACCTATTGTTCCGGAATGTAAATCCCATCAGCAGAAAGATTCTTGACCATCTCGGGTTGTGAAAGCCATTGGAATTATAATAGATTTCCAAATTCTCACTACCCTGCCCCGGTAGACACAGCTTAATCCTTTTGTCCACCTTTTTGCCACCTGGGAACCTGGGAGGGGTCAAACCCCTCTTCCCGCCCCCAGAAAACAGTATAATTAGGATACCCCTGGCCCATTCATCTCACCCTTAGGTCTTTCCTGGCACCTTTGCCGTTACTCTGTTGGTTTGGTCTGCGCAGCCTTACCACGCTCCCTCCCGCCTTGCTGGTCAAGCCCACGGGAACCCCTACCCCCATCTCGGTCTTCCTTTTCAATCTGTTTATAGTCTACGTGAGTTGGACAACACCTCATCCAGATAAGGTAAATATATTGGGTCAACGATATCCTGCCAAATTGGCAAATTTCTCTGTACTACTGCCTTTATTTACTAGCTTCTTGTATGCTTGTAATGCACCATTTGAATGCGTGAATACATAAACACTGTTTAATTTGGAACTCCTAGTCTCTGTCTTTATTCAAACGTCTCATTAAACGGATTCTGGTATAGTTGAGTGCGAGATCGCTATAAAAATACATAGTTACCGATTGCTCAGCTAATTTCCCCATATAAAGGAGCAATTCGGCTAACAGATTACTGGTGGAGAATGCGGGCACTCCTGCACGTCTGAATACATGCGAGTCGGCACGTGTGTATTTAGCGTGTTGACGTAGGAAAAAGTTTTTGAGACGCTTTGAATCTTGACCAGTTTTTCACAAAAAATCAATTGTCACGTAAAACGACAGTGTGTGTGTGTGTCTGAGTGTGTGGCTCTAGTGAGCGCTATCTTGTGGGTTGGCTTCTCCCCCCTTCATTCTTTCAGCCCTAAGTCTAGCCGCCAGCTGAGCTATCTTCTCAGCAAAGCAAGGAGACTGAACGGCTTTGCCCTGGGAACCACCTCTCTTCGGAGACTCCCCATTTGAACGGCTGTCTGGGTTGGGTGTTGCAGAGTAGGGTTGCACGTAGACATCTGCACCTACACGTAGGCCAATATAATATTCCCCCCCTCCTTGAGAAATCGCTCGAGAGGAAACAATCTCTCCTCTCCTCTCTCACGTCACCCTTACCAGGCTTTGCCTGCTGAATATTATTTCACTCACCCCGGACGCGGAGTGAGGTTATTGGGCGAGTAGAAGCGCCCCCGCATAGGGTTAAAATCACCCAGAAAGACCTAGGACGGAGGAGTGGCCACTCCCGCTAGGCTGGGATACGCAGTTTTCCCTTAGGAGTTCTGCCAGGAGTATCCCCAAGTGGAACGCGCACCAGTCCCTTAGGAGCGTGCCAGGAGCGTTGCCACTAATACAGGGTCCCCAAGTGGAACGTGCATCCGTCCCTTAGGAGTTTGCCAAGAGCGTTCCCACGACAGAAGGGTTCCCGAGTGGAGCGTGCACCCGTCCCTTAGGAGAGTGCCAGGAGCGCTACCGCGACTGAAGGACATTCCTCTGATAAAGGTTGTCCCCATGTGCTGAGACGAGCCCGTCTCCCTTAGGAGCGAGCCTGAACCGTCTCCCGCAAGCACCAATCAAATGTGCTGAGAGGAGCCCGTTTCCCTTGGGAAGCGAGCCGGAACCTTCTCCCGTAAGCACAGAAACGCGCTCTCCTTCCTTAGAGGGACAGCCAGGAGCGTTTCCCAGTTTTGAAACCAGCAGTTTCCCTTAGGATATCTGCCAGAAAGTTAGTGCAAGGTCTACCATGACCACATTGGAAAAAGAAAAAAAGCAGGTTCTCCTTAGAGGATCTGCAAGGTAACATCTCCCCTATTAAGGCAGGCTCACCCTCCTTAAAAGGGAATATTAGAGCCAAGTCCCAGCAACGCCTGCTCTCTCTCTAAGTTAAAGTGTAGCTCAGTTTGAATCCTTGAACCCTCCTTCCGTGCTGAGCTGCTAACCCACAGCCAGCGATTTAGAAAATCCAAGGAGCCCTGATTGACTCAAACCCACTTCCTTTGCGGTGAAAATAAAAAGGGCAACTTGTTGCCAAATCCCCCGCCATCCTGCAAAACCCACAGGGGGCATTTTAATCCAAAGAGATCAATTCAGGCTCAAATCATATTATCTACTACTACAGATAATTTGAAATTCTCTCTGGGTAACTGTGCTTGTCTTCAAAATCATGGTAAATTTCTGCAGATGGAGAATTGTGAGAGCCACAAACGGCTCCACCTCGTTAAAGGGTCCTATGAGATGTTTGGCCTCAACAGAATGGCTGACTGGATTTTATTTATTTCCGTGCATTAGTCCAGAAGCTGAAAAGTGTGTTGGATCTTTTTGCAAGACTGTGGGCACAATCCTAAGGCCATCTGAAACCTTCTTAGGATGGCAACCTTTCTAAGCTAATGTAACAGAGATTGTATAAACCTGGCACAGGCGTAACTGTGCCAGCACAGGAGCCAGAAATCAGCCAGGGAAGTAGCAGGATGCAGCCTACAATACGAACTGTAGCCAAGCACTATATACACCCCAGCCAAGACACCCATATCTCATATACCAGGGCACACAGTGTAAGGCTACACTTCAAAACTCACACATTGGTGACCTGAACAGTAGAGAAAGGACCCTTTGCACTAGAAGGTACCGCTATGCACAAACAGCCAAGGAAGAAACAAACATTATTACAGCACAGTGTGCTGCTCAGAACCCTTCCAAGTGCTCCACCCTTGCAAGGACAATGCACCCCACACAGGTAAACAAGGCAGGGGGATCTCCTGTCTGAAATGTTGACTGCTCTACCCCCCCCCCAAAAAAAAACTCATGTACTTACTGTGTATTAGCTCAATAACGTTTCCTCATGATACAAAATCTCAGCTGAGCCTAGGACTCTTTCCTAAGGTTATCTGGTAGCTAACCTCATATAGGGATTGATCAGGGACTTTAGGCATGCTTAATGTATGCTGTTAAATAGCGCTACACCTTCCTCTGCAGTATTTCTTGCAGAAATATGGACACCAGGACCAAAGGAAGATACCAAATGCCATATAGGGTTGCCAGCTCCAGGTTGGGAAATACCTGGAGATTTTTGGGGCAGAGCCTGAGGAGGGCAGGGTTGGGGAGGGACTTCAATGCCATCGAGTTCAATTACCAACGTGGCCATTTTCTCTTGGTGAATTGATCTCTATCGACTGGAGATCAGTTGTAATAGCAGATCTCCAGCTAGTACCTGGAGGTTGGCAACCCCAATGCCACATGATGTGACCTTTTCCTATACATCCAGTAGGCAGTGTGGTTAGAGGAATACACAGTGTGTGAGGTGTGGGTTCTAGTCCTGCCTCTTCCTTCTAGATAAGTGCTCAAGAGCTACAAAAGAGGTATTAAAACCACCCATGACTTGAAAACCACATATTGAGCAATTCTGTTGTAGAACGTCATGAGAGTCATTCACATTTCCACATTACCTTTTCCTTCCTGAGATAATGTCTTATAGTTTTCATAATACATAGCCTTCAAGTTGAGGGCTACTTTAAAGACTGGCTTTTGTACAATTTTAACCACATTGAAATGTAAATGCAGCTAAGCTGATTTCAGAATGCATCTGAACTTGAGAATATCCCATACTTAACCTCTCCGAAGCACACCCCGTAACCACAGAATAAACTGCTTTCATCACCTTGAACATGAGGATTTGTGTCTTGTACATGAGACGTGGAGATGGCTGCAAATGCATTCTGAACGTGTGGGGAAGTGGGCACCTCAGCGGCTTCACTGAAAATATTAATCTTTCAAGTGCTGAGAACATTAAAAAAGATGTCAGCCCATTCAAAAAGCCAACAAAACCTTGTGCCAAAATGAGTCCATGGGCCAAACTATGCACAGTGCTAAGGATTTGTGATGGATCGCACCAGAAATGCAACTGAACTTCAAAAAGCAGTCGGGGTGGGGGGTATGTAATGGAGCTGTATCACTGTGCAAGGGGAGGTTAAGTCCTTCTCCCTTGTAATGTCCTCAGCAGGAAATGCTCCCTCCTTCCCTCCCATCATGGCTTTAAGCATTGGGAGGGAAATAAGACAGGTACAATCCCTGGGTTATGTCAGCCAGCGTGGTGTAGTGGTTATGGTGTCAGACTAGGACCTAGGAAGCCCAGGTTCAAATGCCCACTTGTGGCATGGAAGCTTGCTGGGTGACATTGGGTCAGTCACACACTCTCAGCCCTGACCCTGGCTAGTATTTGGATGGGAGACCTCCAAGGAATCCCAGGGGAGTGATGCGGAGGCAGGCAATGGCAAACCACCTCTGAACGTCATTTGCTTGGAAAACCCTACAGGGTCTCCATAAATCAGCTGTGACTTGATGGCAAAAAAAAAATTCCTGGGTACCTTATTTTCCCATTCTTAAAGTAGCCTGGTGGGGCCATTTTGGTTAGGGAAATGACTCCAGAGGGTAGACAGAATTGACCCCCCCTTCAATGCCATGGCCCTGGTCCACCTCAAATCCTGACCTTATGGCAGTTTTCTGTACATCTGAGATCTGAATGTGGACCCCCCCGGCATCACATGGTTTGTTCCTACGATGCTATCTACTTTTGGTCTTCTGTGCTTCTCTTCTTTACTATTGTTGCCACCACCTGAGAAAGAAGAAACCAGTCCTAAAGGAGTTTGTGTGTGTGTGTGTGTGTGTGCACGCGCATGTACATGTCAAAAGTAAAGAATGACAATGGTTGAATGCATATTATATTCATAGGATTGCCAGGTCCCTCTTCACCACCGGCAGGAGGTTTTTTGGGGTGGAGCCTGAGGAAGGTGGGGTTTGGGGAGGGGAGGGACTTCAATGCCATAGAGTCCAATTGTCAAAGCGGCCATTTTCTCCAGATGAACTGATCTCTATCGGCTGGAGATCAGTTGTAATAGCAGGAGATCTCCAGCCACCACCTGGAGGTTGGCAACCCTATATATTCAGTCCCTTTGCTGAGCTAGCTCACAAACAGGTTAGACGCAGCAAAGAGTGATGGAGGCTTTATGATGTGGGGTCTGGTCCATTAGCACCAGGACTGAGGCCATCAAGTGATTACAAATCAGATGGTAATGACATTTGGCAGTAACTAAACTAGATTTAAACAGTCAGTCAAGAAACGACAAGCTGTATAATGCATTATCATTTCCCATTGTAGACATAATAGCTTGGGTATGTACTAATGAGATTATACCTTTCCACAACTCATTAGTCATGTCAAGCATACCACTTCCAAATGAAATCTCATTCCTTCCCCCATTCTCTCATCCGTCCTTTCCTTCTTTCAGTTCACCTTTCCTGAACTGTGAAACCATTCTGTTCTTTTTCCCTTAATAACAATTTGCCCCAAACTGCAAGTTCCCTTCGTCTGTTAGTCCTAATGCAAACACTACTAGTGGAGAAAGACGGCCTATAAACGAAGTAAATAAATCAGTTTTTCTTTTGCAAGCCAGCTAGAGTTCCCTCCTATACACATTTTATTAAATTACTACACTATTTTGGGTTGTTGTTTTTAAATTCATAATATACTAGGCACAACTCAACCAAAGTTAAACATTTTGCTTGCAACAGAAGAACTATGTCTATGCTCAGATAACTCAGACTGAAATCAGAGGGACTTAAAATTGTGCTTCGCTTTTTATTATACCTTTATGGTATTTAGGGTGTTTTTCAAGGTAGTTTAACCATGAATAATAAAACCATGAATAAAACCAAATCATAAAAAGACAATAGCAATAATCAACATCTGAAGCCGACCTAACCCATTATGTACTCTGGCTGTGACTCTCCAGAATCTATCCCAACACCTCAAATCCTTTAACTGGAGGTGCTAGAGCCTGGATGAAGAAGAAGAGCTGGTTTTTATTTGCCAATGTTTTCTGCCACTTAAGGAAGAATCAAACCAACTTATAATCACCTTCCCTTCCCCTCCCCATAACAGACACCCTGTGAGGTCAGTGGGGCTGAGAGAGTTCAAAGAGAACTGACTAGCCCAGATAAGAGTCCACTGCTCCAAACCACCACTCTTAACCACTACACCACACTGGATGTGGTTGGAGCTTTCTGCATGGAAAGCAAGGACAGATTGCCCATTTAACTTACAGGGATTCCCCGGTGGACCACGGCCATAGAAGGCCACTGGTGGCCAGGAGCATGCAGAGCCAAGCCCCAATAACTCTGCCTGAGCCTCAGGTGCTGCTTAGCCCAGACCCCTCCATCAGCCCTGGAGGTTTTTGTCAGCTCATCGATTGTTTCCTTCTGCATTGCTTCCAATAGGTAGGGTTACCAGCTCCAGGTTGGGAAACACCTGGAGGTTTTGGGGACGGAGCCTGAGGAGGGCGGGGTTTGGGGAGGGGAGGGACTTCAACGGTATAATGCCATAGAGTCCACCTTCCAAAGCGGCCATTTTCTCCAGGTGAACTGATCTCTTATCGCCTGGAGATCAGTTGTAATAGTGGGAGATCTCCACCTGGAGGTTGGCAACCTTAGGGATGATGGAGTGAGTGATCTAATGCCCATAATCTGCCCACAAAGCTGAGCGGCCCTGCAGTGCTGGCTTGGAGCACGCCAGGGGCCACTCAGTTTGACTTGTTCCAGGCATGTTTCACTTCTCAGTCTGCTTCTGATGCAAGGATTGCATTCTACTACAGAACAACAGCCCATTCCTGATGTAATCATTCAGAATAGCCAGAAAAATCATCACAGGTGAATGCTGAGAAAACATTTAACTCTTCTGTTAAAAAGGGCTGCCAACCACCAGGCAGTAGCTGGAGATCTCCTGCTGATAGAGATCAGTTCACCTGGAGAAAAGGCCACTTTGGCAATTGAACTCTATGGCATTGAAGTCCCTCCCTTCCCCAAACCACACTCTCCTCAGGCTAAGCCCCAAAAACCTCCCACCGGCGAAGAGGGACCTGGCAACGCTACCATTAAAGCCAGTTCCACACCCTCTAGCCCAGGCTAGCCTGATCTCGTCAGATCTTAGAAGCTAAGCACGGTCAGCCCTGGTTAGTATTTGGATGGGAGACCACCAAGGAATACCAGGGTTGCTGTGCAGAGGAAGGCACTGGCAAACCACAGTCTCTTGCCATGAAAACCCCAAAAAGGGGTCGCCATAAGTCGGCTGTGACTTGAAGGCACTTTACACACACACACAAGTCCAGACAGTAGGGGCCACCACTCAAAAAGTGCTGATTCTAGCCCTCATCACCCTCACTTGGCAAAGGCAGGCACCACTCCCAGCTTTTATTTGGCATGTGAATTCATATGAAAAGAAAGGCAATCAGCCCTTCAGGTTGGCCAACTCTCAGCTTCTTAGAATCAACCAATCACTTATATAACCTCACGGTTCTATTACTGTAATTCGTTCTGTGTTGTATAAAATATGCCTACATAAGCAATAGTATGGTTGCCAACCTCCAGGAGGGGCCAGGAGATCTTCCTGATTTACAATGCATCTCCAAGCAACAGAGATCAGTTCCCCCGGAGAAAATGGCTGCTTTGGAGGGTGGACTCTATGGCCTCACATCCCCACTCCACCCCCAAATCTCCAAGAATTTTCCAACATGGAGCTGTTCCCTACAAAATGACCCCACAGAGTTTGAAGTAGGGGCGTTGCGATGCAATCCTAAACAGAGTTACACCCTTCTAAATCCATTGAAGCCAAAGGGATTAGAAAGATGTAATTCTGTTTAGGATTGTGCTGCTAGTTGCTTGAAAGAGTTGGGGGAGGGATATAAAATAAACAGTGAAGATAATTGGTTAGCATTCCAGAGGAAATTCTCCCTTTAACTTTAACGGGAGTCTGCACATGAAGTCGTACATGCATTGTAAAGCCTCTAGAATGTAACTGAACATCACAAACAAAAGAGGAAGGAAAGATGTAACACTATTTATATAACACTAGCTTGGTGGGAAAGCAGTTAATGAAGAAACAAAATATAGCACTTTTTGCAATCAGAGTGCTTCACAAACATTAACCTGTGATTCTTGCAACAGCCCTATGGAGTATTAATCATTAAGAAACTCAATACAAACCCATTTACAATTGCCTTTCTGTTTTTCATGTTGTGAACACAGCCAGTGGGAGAAAGACTAGAAAACACCCTACGTGTGTGAACTCAAGATCTGTGGATCTGTAGGAAGCAACAGGTTCAGAATCTCATGACTAAAGATAATTTGTAGAATTGGTTGTGTCTTTAGGCAATTTAAATTAAATTCCCTCACAAGTCTAGTAAACTACCCTCAGGGAAGCCTTGAGTTCTGGCTTTTAAGCAATTGTTTTCAGTGCTTAAATCTGTTTTCCCCCCTGAACATTATAAAATACTTCAGAGTAATCTTCTTGTCCTCATAATCCCCAAGATGTAGAAACACCATGATGTAGCCTTGTCCCTCAGAGTTGTAGCTCCCGTCACAATCTACGGTGGCTTGACTGTGCCTGGATGTTATCGGTCACAGAGTAAGTCAGAATACTAACCTCCAACCTAGCAGGGGTAAGAATGGAGGGGTGTGGAACCCAAACCTCCCCAACTAGTACAGCATAGTGTTTTACAGGAACAGCAGATACAATCTGAACTGCCTGTGTGTTTAACAAGAAAGCTTTTAATTATTTCTTTTAGAAGATTTACCGTATATTCCCTACTCTCCAGAATCTGCCCGAGATTGTTACAGAAGATGACTGGAAGTTATAACCAAGCAACAAACCACCTTTCTTATTCTTGCTCGTCATTTGTGAGCCTAGCTCCTCTTGTGTCCTTTCTGTGAGAAAGCAGCAATTGACAACTCCTGAAAACAAGACACAGTGCTGAAGACTGCTGTAAACTTGCCCTAAAGCACCAAAACACAACCGAGTAGGTGTATTTTGAGTTTTGACTTACTTTCCATATGTGGCTTTGTACCTGGTGTAAGAAGGGGCCCTGACAGGGTTGCCAGCTCTGGGTAGAGAAATTCCTGGAGGATGGAGTCCGTGGAGGGTGGGGTTTGGAGAAGGGAGGGACCTCAACATGGCATAATGCCATAAAGTCCACCCTCCAAAGCAGTCACTTTCTCCTGGGAAACTGATCTCCGTAGTCTGGAGATCAGTTGTAACTCTGGGTGATCTCCAGGCCTCACCTGAAGATTGGCAACCCTAGGCCCTGACCCTGGAAAGACAAACAGGATGTTAACTAATATGGCTAACTTCTCCTTCTAGGAGTGAAGAAAGGCATTAAGGCTGCAATCTTAGGCACTGTTGCTTGGGAGTAAGTCCCATTGAACCCAGTGAAGTTGATCTCTGTGTGTACACTCTTTCCACGAAGAATGAAGGTAATGTTGCACACTGAACTTGTTATGGGTACATGAAAAGTGTGCCTGTAAAAGCACTGAAGCACGTCCTGTGGCAAATGCATGTTTACAGCCACATGTGTGGAGCTGTGTGGCTTTCTCTTGCCGTGGGCATATACAAGAGCAAAAACTTGCTTTCACTGTTTGATGACTGTGGCCTTTTATGCATGGCTGTTTCCTTCATGGTCACCCCTCCGATGACTTCGGGTCTTTGTTTTGATTATGCATGCCGTTTCCAACCATCAGAGGTCACCTTGCTCTCCCCCTGCATTTCCCCTCGTTTTGCCCATGTTTTCGAATTCAAGGGGAGGGGCTGTGGCTCAGTGTAGAGCATCTGCTTGGCATGCAGAAGATCCCAGGTTCAATCCCCGACATCTGCAGTAAAAGGGACTAGGCAAGTAGGTGATGTGAAAGGCCTCTGCCTTGGACCCTGGAGAGCGCTGCTGGTCTGAGTAGACAATACTGACTTTGATGGACCAAGGGTCTGATTCAATGTAAGGCAGCTTCATGTGTCCATGTGTCCAAGATAAAATAGGTCTCTGAAAACACAGGCAAAATTCAGGGAAATGCAGGGGGAGAGCAAGGTGACCTCTAATGGTCGGAAACGGCTTGCACAATCAAGACCCAAAGTCGTCGAAGGGATTGAAGGCGAGGGAAACAGCCATGCATAAAAGGCCTATGAAAGGTTTGGTCCAAGAGGGTTGCTGGATATTTTGAAATCCAGGACAATAAAGGTTTGCTTAAGGTATTTTGAAAGGCTTTCCCAAGTAAACCCTACACAAATGGCCCCAAAAGTGGTGCATGGTGCTCAGCAGAAAGTCATTTTTGTTATGCATGCGTGAAAAGGAATTCTCAACATTCTACTTGTTTCACACTCGCGTGTGACTAAGAGACAGAATGTAGGGAGCCAATTGCCGGGAGGGAACCCACGGGACGGAAGATGCCTTTCTCCTACAATCCACCCCAAATAGGAACTAACTCCAGGGCAGGAGACCTTGGTAGCAAGGAGGCCTTTCCCATACTACTGAGAGTAAGGGAAAACTGGAAAAGAAGAAAAGATAAAATACAGAGAGGGGTAAAGGCTGTGGAGTGGGAATGGAAGTGGGTATGAGCAGGTGATAAGTGGGGGGGGGGAATCAAGGACTGAGGGGAATCTGAAGGACCACCATCCCTACTACCACCATGCCTGTAAAATTCTGCAGAACTTTCACTACTAATATAGTTGTACAGTGGGAAACCCACAAGGGACACCCCACTTTCCCTCTATCCCTCTCCCTACTCTATTTCCATTTTCTCTCCTCTTGGCAGCCCCCATATCCTCAGCTTTCCCTATTTTCTTCTTTTCTTCACACCCACTAACTTAACTTTTATTTCCCCCCCACCTGCAGCTATATTTATTATTTATTTACTTCATATAAAGCAGGGACCCAAAGCAGCTTACATCACCCTCCTCTTCTCAATTTTATCCTCATGACAACCTTGTGAAGTAGGTTAGGATGAAACTGCGTGACTGGCCCAGGTTTACCCAGTGAGCTTCCATTGCAGAGTAAGGATTCAGACCTGGGTTTCCCAGATCCTAATCTGAAACTCTAACCACTATACCACACTGGTTTTCATGGGGTGGCTGCTGTTCAACAGTAGTAAGCAGCTGTGCCTGGGTAAATTGTGCAATTTGCATGGTAGCAAGTTACTGGAGGTTGCTGCCAGGTCTAGTCCTGATCAGTCCTCCCCCATAGGCCAAATCAGCCTTAGAAAGGGCTCGCACCCACTGTCGAGGAGACCCGGTCTGCTCTCCAGCAGGCCGGTTCCTCTTTAGTTCAAAGTCACCAAATGTTTTCCTAAGAAAACCCAAATTCCTTACTGAGCTCCAGGATTCCCCCTTTGAGCGCAGTACAGGTATATTGCCACCAGCTCTCAATTCCAAAAGGCTGGCTTTTCCAGGGATGAGCTGAGAGCTACTCTTCCCCAGCCAATTTCCCAAGTCAAAACAAGCAAAAACCGTCCCTGCAGAGTAGAGCTTCTGCCAGGGGAGGCTTGTTGCCACAAAACACTAAGGTAGGTGGTTTCCCACACACACACACACACACTCAGGCACTTGGATTTAGCCCTGAGACCCAAAAAAGGTTTCTCAGACTTCAATATAAAGTCTATAAGTTTATTTTAATAAAATGTGCTCGTTACAGAAAAGGAAATTATCCGTGAGACAGGTAGCATAAAACAAGAAAGCTTAGCAATCTCTAACTTCACAGTAATTCTTAAGTTTCAGGCAAAATAGGCAAAGTTTCCAAGAGAGTAACAAATGCTTTAGTTTATTTATAGTTACCAAGAACAAGGTTTGGTCCTAACACGCAGAGTGTCAGTCCTCCATGGTTGTCAAAAGGTGATGATAGCTCGGGGACATGGCCAGCATGCCCCCCCCCCAAGCTTCATGATTTTTGATTAGAACAGAGTTCATATTTATCTCCTCAATTGCGTCAGGTGACGGCCGACCACCCAATGGAATTGTTGAGAACGCAGTAAGCTTGTAAAATATTTGGCATGTCATCTCCATGCCCTTTGAAGCTAAGGATGTATTTGCATTTCTGCAGTAATGCAAAACACCCGGGCTTTTCAGGCTTCTAGAGATGCCGGACGTCTAACAGAATTGTCACCAAAAGAACAGATAGCTGATTTACAATAGGAAGGCTTTGAAATGGAGGTGCATTGAAGTGGAGGTGATGGTGCCTCCGGTCTCCACACCTTTTCCCCAAACTGAAGTGGCTTCCCACGGGAAATGGAAATTGTTTCCCACGGGAATGGTTTGTGAGAGAGCTGGTCATCAGCTCCCAGAGTCTGATATCAAGACATTGAAGACATAGAAGGCCACAGCCTGAACCAGTGTTTGGTGATCAGAAGAAGAGCAAGGCGGCTTTTCTTCACACCCACCCCCTGCTTTTACTGGTAGAAACCAAGGCTTGAAGGCTGGCAATACTGTTGTGGTTGCCTAGCAGTGGCCACTGAGGGCATTCCTTTCTTAAAGCTACAGGCGCTGTTTCTGTAATGGGGGTTAACCTCCCAATTTGTATTTGTTTGTTAAAGTTAAGACTTTTCTGCAAACCTGGCACTTTTCTCAGGTTTGTAGAAAGATCTGTCATGTCTGTCTGTGGCTCCGGTCTCTAGATTTAAGTATCTACAGATGGGGCCATGTTGAGAATTAGATATACTAATGTAAGCTATTGGTCTGTCTACCTATCTGAATTCCTAATATTCTATCAAATTTTAGCATCACACCAAGGAATGGAGCACAGGGCAGAGCCATGCAAAGAAAAGGAAAATGGCCCTGAAAGAAAAAATAGCTCAATTTTCATCTCATGTTCAATTAGTCTTCCTCTCAAGCAAGCATGAACAAGATTGCAACCCAATCTGGCTTGAGGTTCTGGTTAGTGACAGTAGAGCAAAAAGGTAATACATAAATAAAACAAAGCATCGTTTTGTAAAGACATCCAGTTTTGTTTTCTCAAGCATTTCTGAATTGTTGATTTGGGCCAGTGGGGAGGGGGGTGGTCTGCTGTCTTCTAAGTCCACATTGTTTTAACTGAGTTCTTGCAGCTGGTTTTCTGGGTTGGTTTTGTTCTGTATGACATTTAATGCTGTTTTATGCTTTTCATGCCGTCTATTCTGCTTTTATGATTTCCCCTTCTTTTTGGCTTTATTGTGCTTTGCAGCTGTATTTGGAAGATGCCTTCAGTCATTTTTTTTAAAAGAGACCAGTTGATGATTGCATGAAATAAGAGATATGTAAATTATGAGAATCTGAATATGTCTGCCTTCAAAACTCCCAGAAAATGGAACAGCTTTAGTGGTGGGATGGAGGATCAAGCTCGAGTGAATGAATGAGTGGAGTCTTATCCAAAGAGGAAGGCTGTGTCCCATAACCTCAATACCGTTGAAGGGTGGAGGTGATAACGAACTTGCTGGAACAGATACGATAGAGGGTGTATGTTTGAAGGAGATAATGATTCAGAGTGCAGCTTTACTCCAAAGGATGCTCCATTTGCTCTTAGCTGAGCTGGGATAAAGTGCTTGTTTATTATATGAAATTAGTCACAAAGTGGAGGTTAATGGATGAACACCATATTAAGCACAAGTATCCAAGATTTCATCAGGACTGAACATCCTGCAAGGGTCTGATCAGACCAAGGGTCTGATTCAGTATAAGGCAGCTTCATGTGTTCATGTGAGACACAGATGGCCTAGTGACATCAGATGAGTATGATCAACAACCACCTACACCAGAGAGTTCTCTGGAGTAGCTTCTGCCACGTGGAATGGCCTGCCTGATGAGGCCAAGAAGGCTACTGTGCTTTTCGTGTTATGTAAAATTCACAAAATTGAACTCTTTGTGGTTGGGGGGGGCATTTTAATGAAGGGAATACAATGGTAGTAAAATGGAAATGTTCAGTAAAACAGAATTGTTCAAGAGGGCGCTTTCGTAAAAATAGGACTTTAGTTTTAATTTCCAAAATTAATTGAGAGTTCTTTTCCCCTTTATACTGTTTATTAGATAGATTATACAGCTTCATTCTAAATACTGGTGCTGGAAAGTGCTGTAGAGGTGCCGCCAACTTATGGCAACCCCTTAGAGTTTTAAAAGCAAAAGATTATCAGAGGTGGTTTGCCATTGCCTGCCTCTGTGTGGTGACCCTGGTCTTCCTTGGTGGTCTCCTCCCCACGTACTAACCAGGGCTAACCCTACTTAGCTTCTGAGATCTGATGAGATCAGGCTAGCCTGGGCCATCCACGTCAAGGCTCATTCCAAATACTCATTCCAAATGATGCATATTTAAACTGCAAAACTGCTGTTTCTCACAGACACATCCTCCAAGAATAAATCCCAGCATTTATTTTAATTTTTGCAAGAGTAGAAAATGCATCCTTGGAACCCATTCTTCCTTCCATAAATTCTTCAATGCCCCCAACATGTATATATTTATGAGTGTGCATGGATGTATATAGATAAGCATGTATGTGCTTTACAGCACTGAAATGTGTCTAACACAGCTGCTTGGGCTGCGTTTCCAACCATGTGCCACTGGTGACAGCATTGAACACACAAACACACTTGTCTCAAGACGACAATGGAGGCTTTGACAAGGTTTCTGAAGCAGGGTTGTATCTGGAACGGTTGCCCTGGAGCAGTAGCACTGCTAAGAACGGGATCTTTTCTCTTGGCTGACAAATTGCTCATTAAAAAGCCACCTCATTAAACATAACACCAAGTCTTCTGCCCTTAAAAAGCACTCTGTTTAAAACACGTCAAAGAGTTGAACAGGTGGTCATCTTCAGAGAATATACTAGTTACAACACTCATACAGACTGTGAGTTTTCAAATAATCAGGAGATTGTCAACCCATGATTTAACAGCAGGCTAAAATGCAATAAGACAGAGGTTGAGGTTCAATGCCAGACCGTGTTCAAGGTCCAAGATTCAACCCCTGGCAAGATCTGATCAGTTGTAAACATGAAAGGGAGTGAGTCTAAATGTGATAGAATGGAGTGCACCATTTCAGACCATGGGGGGGATTCCAGTTTGTATTTTTAAAAACCTCCCTGCAAATAGAAAATCCACACAGCAAGAAGAAATATACTTTTTTCTTTGTTGTGCTGCTTTTCTTTCTTCAGGGAGATTGTAATACAGGGGAACACTCTAAAATGTGATCCCCTACCTGCAGTCCAAAGTGGTACATTCCACTGCTTAGAACTTTGCCACCTCATGACCACCTCATTCTCCGGCAGGTCTAAACCAGGCTTCAGACTGCAGATGCCAGGAAAGCTCCTTCTGTCCCTGAGGCTCTAGAGCAGGGGTGTCAAACATATGGTACGGGGGCTAGATCCGCCCCCTTGAGAGCTCTTATCCGGCCCAAGAGCCAACCGAGACAGCCACCCCACCCCACCCCAGTCCCGATCTGGGTTGGCGAGTCATAGCCTGGCCCAACCAAGTGACATTTATGTCATATCCAGCCCTTGTAACAAATGAGTGTGACACCCCTGCCCTAGAGAGCTATGGACAGTTAGAGAAGATAATTCTGGGCAAGAGAACTCAACAGGGTAGATGCTGTTCTCTCTCTTGGAGTACTGTTTATGTCTCATGGAGATTTTCTTCCCGTGTCAGCGTACCTTTCCTGTGGCTTCTTGAACGGACTGAGCATCTACCTGCAGGACTTACATTCTTGTTACATTGACTGACTGTTGGTTACACCTAGCAGCGTTTTGCACATATGGTTTGGACTTGAGCCGGAAGGCTCCAGGACTTTCTTTCCCTTTTGGTTAAAGGGTTTAGATAGGATTGTAGCCAGTAGTTTAGTAGATATTTAGAGATATAGGTTCAGTAAGTTTCATTTTTGGTGTTTAGCTGTTATGAAGGTTAATATACGTTTTTGCAATCCTTGAGCCAGTGTGCTGTTTGTTCTCTCACAACTTAGTTCTGTTCAGCATTGGGTGGTTTGTTGTAGTACCTGGAGGTTGCCAACCCTAGACTGGGAGGAACAGCATTGCCACCAGCCGCAACATTTTAGCTGTGCCTTTGCTTGCTCTTCTTGTCCTGGTGTGGCTAGGAGGCATGAGCCCTTGGGAATGAGCCAAGGGCTTTTGGCCTTTGGCTCTTAGCCTATGATTCGTGATTTGTGGCCTTGGATTCTGGAGTAGCCCCAAGATAAGTTTGTTCTTGTTGCCATTGTTTGCATATTTAAGCTGTACTTTCATTTGTTGTAAGCCGCTTTGGGAGGAACACGGCCAGTAAATATAGTCACTCACTCACTCAAACCAAAGAACACTTTGGCTCCTCCATATGTTCATTGGTATGAATTCTAGAGCCAATGTTATCACCATATCAGGCAGCACCCTGTTCTGCAACTGCCTGCAGCGAGATAAGACCCTTTCTCCTATCTCTCCAAGCCAAAGTATCCCAGGAAAATGCTACCCAAAATATCAGTGTGCTTCTGCTCCAAGAAGGGAATCAAAGATACGCATGTACAGAAGCGGTGTCTGTGTATTGCTGAGACTGTGAGCGGGAGGACAGGAAGCAACTAAGCTTCCCTTTTTTGTGCCTGGATCTTTCTCCCTTCAGTTCCCAATTTCTACCAGTGATTGGGCCATCAGAGGCAAGTCAGGAAGCAGTCAGAGACCCTTTGATCACACCTGGATCCAGCCCCCTCCCCATTTCTCAAGCTGCTATTGATGGGGCCAGGGGAAGGGAGAGCCAGCTTGCTGTAGTGGTTAAGAGCAGTGGACTCTAATCTGGAGAACCGGGTTTGATTCCCACTCCTCCACATGAGCAGCAGACTCTGATCTGGTGAGCCAGGTTCGTTTCCCCACTCCCCCGCATGAAGCCAGCTGGGTGACCTTGAATTAGAGTCCCAGTTCTCTCCAAACTCTCTCAGCCTTGCCTACCTCACAGGGTGTCTGTTGTGGGGAGAGGAAGGGAAGGAGATTGTAAACTGGGCTGATGCTCATTAAAAAAGGTAGAAAAAGTCAGCATATAAAAACCAACTCTCCTCCTCCTCCTCCTCCTCCTGATTCTAGTTCAGCCACAAATCCCCCTTCCAGAAAACCACATAGTGCAATCATAATTTATATTAGATTTTTATTCTTGTGAGTGTCTTTGGAAGCCAATGTTTTAATAAAAATTAGGATAGAAAAAGGGAATAGTCAAGAGGGAGGCAAAGAAAAAATAAGGACAGTTTGAAACTGCTAAGATGATCTGAATATTCCGAATCAATTTACAGGCTACCTTAGTTTCTACAGAGCTTACATTCCCATTCAGACTGAGATGTGCAGTTGCTATGAAACCTGTGGGCATCTCATGCTCCCTTCTTTAGACTTTCACCATAGCCCTTTCCAGACAATTGGAGCATGGGAGTTGGCTCTTGGCTGAAATGCCTGCATTCAAAAGTCTGGTTGATAAGAGCCTCTGTGCATAAAAACAACATTTCTAACACCGCTCCAGTTTGGGAGCCAAAGCAGAGCTAAACAGCCGTGTGGAGGCAGCCAAAGAGCAGAGTAAAAAAAAAAAATGAAAAAATAAAAGCCTCCAGGCAGCAGGGGGGAAATACAAGAGAGATTTTGAACATCAGCATTCTTGATACGTTTTAACAGCGTCTCCCTTTCTTTCTCCTGCCAGGAATTCATGGAATTGGTGAGTGGCTCACAGCTTCCTTTTTTGGTGCTTACTTAGCACCTGCATGGCAAATGACAAATGTTTCTCTAGTGTAGACAGAGAATATCCACATCTCCATTCTACCTTTTACACAGCAATGCTATGCTAAACAGGGGCTCCTTTCTCTCTTTTCTCTGGACCCGGCCAGCACTGGAGAAACCAAAATAATGAGTCAGCGGTTCAGATATACCAATATTCCCAGCACTGAGCCCCATGACTGCTGAGCATTGTTTAAAAATCATAGAAGTATCCTATACCCTTGTGTGAAAAGAAATAACTAGTTTTCCAGCCAAGCCACCCATGTGACTGCTTGGTGGGGTTGCTGGGTCACTTGGCTTGGCGGGCAATCCATCGGCCGGCTCAGAAGCGGGGATAGTGCACGCACGTGGCTTTGTGCAACATGATTACGTCACTTCCGGTTTATGCCCGGAAGTGTCGCATCACGATGGGCAGCTGTACCACTCAAACCCCCCAAATGTTTGAGTGGTAAAGCGGCCCTTCGCTATGCGGCACCTCCAGGTGTGAACCGGAAGTGATGTAATCATGTCACGCGCAGTCATGCGTGCACAATCCCGCCCCAGCTCTGCTCCAAAAACTTCCCACCAGAGGAGAGGGGGGACCTGGCAACCCTACTGCTTGGGGTGGCACAATATGGAGGCCACCAGGGCACTACAGTTGGTTCCCAGGCATTAGTGGCATGGGAGGTGGCTGGCAACTCCTCCTGGTAGGGTTGCCAACCTCCAGGTACTAGCTAGAGATCTCCCGCTGTTACAACTGATCTCCAGCCTATAGAGATCAGTTCAGCTGGAGAAAATGGCCGCTTTGGCAATTGGACTCTGTGGTATTGAAGTCTCTCCCTTCCCCAAACCCTGCCCTCCTCAGGCTCCACCCCAAAAATCTCCTGCCAGTGGCAAAGAGGGACCTGGCAACCCTACCTCTTGGGCCCCACACTGGCATCCCCTCCTGGGCCCACACTGCCACCAGCCGGGTCCCAGCAAAGCCTCTGACAAACTCGGGGGTGGGGGGGCTGGAGTTCGCCTATAATTACAACTGATCTCTAGACTACAAAGATCAGTTCCACTGGAGGACATGGCAGCTTTGGAGGGCAGACTCTGTGGTTTACCATAGATTATATTAGACTATACTCTGTGGTGTACCAGAGTCCAGGAGAAACAGAAGTCCTAGCATAACATCACACACCCCTCAGCTTTGTCCCCTCCCCAGACTCTTCCCTCCCTAGACTCTGATGCTAAATCTCTAGTACTTTCTCAAGCCAGCACTGGGAAATCGACTTGGCTTAGAACTGGCCAGTTGTGGTCCTGGCCCGGGGGGTTACTGGTGAACCTTGATCTGGTTGACAAATACATCAAACCACATTGTTAAAAAGACCCACTGACTTGAAATATATGGCGCACCTGAAAATGACATTTTTTCCCATCATTAAGGACAAAAGAAGAAATCCTACTTCTCTGCTACTACTATGGCATTGAAGTCTCTCCCCTCCCCAAACCCTGCCCTTCTCAGGCTCCGCCCCAAAAATCTCCAGGTATTTCCCAACCTGGAGCTGGCAACCCTCGCCATAAGTCAGCTGTGACAAGATGGCACTTTCCTCCACCACCACCACCACCGTGTCGAATGTGTTAGAGAGTTCCCAGGGAACTTGCTGTCTGAGCAGGGCCCTTGCCCATCGATCTCGCGGATCCTTGCCTGAGTTTCTAATCTCTGCACCACACTGCCTACCAAGCACTCTGCTCCATTCTTCAATGTTATCTCGCATGAACCTGCCAGAAATTTAGACATTCGTCTTTATTAGGAAAAAGGAACTGAAGCTCACATCAGGAAGTGGTTAGGCAATAGGGTTATTGCTAAACACATAACTGGAGCAGAAACTAGCTGAAAACAACTCAGCTTGGCTGATGAGTGGGCCCCCATCCTGCCACATTGTTTGCATGACCTCCCCCCCCCCCGCATGGTGCACAGTCAAACTGAGACCGAACATCTTTTGCAGATAAATTGACTCTTGAAACTTTGATGACAGCAACTTCAGACACCATCCAAAGCCCACCTGGCCAACAATGTTAGGATTTTCCAATTGACCAGTGAATAAGAACCACTTGCAAACAGGAAAATCCAAATTGATTCAGTGTGTGTGTGCACGCTGGCAAGTCACAGCTGACTTACGGTGACCCCGTAGGGTTTTCAAGGCAAGAGACATTCAGAGGTAGTTTGCCATTGCCTGCCTCCACATGGGCTGAGAGAGTTCTGAGAGAACTGTGACTGGGCCTAAATAAATTAACAAGGAATCTTTACAATTGCCTGCATGTGTGTTGGCATCAGAGCTTCCACATAGAATCCATTTCTTTAAGCTCCTTTGGCTGGAGGTCTTGAGCCATACAATAAAATCACAGTGCACATGACCACATGAAGCTGTCTTATACTGAATCAGACCCTTGGTCCATCAAAGTCAGTATTGTCTATTCAGACCAGCAGCGGCTCTCCAGGGTCTCAGGCAGGGGTCTTTCACATCACCTATCTGCCTAGTCCCTTTAACTGGATATGCCAGGGATTAAACCTGGGACCTTCTGCATGCCAAGCAGATGCTCTACCACTGAGCCACTGCCCCTATAACAGTTACAGGATGATAATAAAAGAAAACTATGCCACTAGTAAAATTACAAGTTTGTCACTTGAATACTTAGCAGGTGTCTCAAAGATATTACAATAGACAAGTATTTGGCCACAGATTGGACTTAACTGGAAGCCAACAAGAAGGAAAATACCTGTGGTTCATTGGCAAGTTGATACTTGCTCAAAATGGGAGAAATCCAAAGTTCTCACAATGAGGATCTTTTGTCACAGAATAACAAAACGTGATAAATTGTCTTAATCATGCCAGAAGTACAACAACAGAGGCGTCCAGAGATGGGAATAATAGCAAAGCAGCCTTTCAGTTTGGCTGTGGGCAAAGCATTCAGTCTACCCGACGTAAAAGTGCAGCGATTGCTAGGAACAGTAAAGTATTTCAAATATGGAGGGAGACTTGCAGGTAGAGGGAGAGATTCCAAGGGCTAGAGTGGCGCATACACTCCTGTTATTACAACTGATCTCCAGCCAATAGAGATCAGTTCACCTGGAGAAAATGACCGCTTTGGCAATTGGACTCGATGGCATTGAGGTGGTAGGGCTGAGAGAGTGTGACTAGCCCAAGTCACCCGGCTGGCTTCATGTGGAAGAGTGGGGAAACAAATCCAGTTCACCAGAATAGCCTCCGCCGCTTATGTGGAGGAGTGGGGAATCAAACCCAGTTCTCCAGATCAGAGTCCACCGCTCCAAACCACTGCTCTTAACCACTACACCACGCTGGCTCCCTGCTGGCTCAGACCAGTGATCCATCTAGTCCAGCATCCTGCCTCACACAGTGGCCAACCAGTTCCTCTGGAGGACCAACAACAGGTCATAGAGGTCAAGGCCTTTCCCTGATGTTGCCTCCTGGCACTGATATTCAGAGACTGACTGCCTCTGAACTTGGGGGTTCCCTTTAGTCACCATGACTAGTAGCCCCTGATAGACCTATCCTACACTGTCTAATCTGCTTTTAAAGCTACCGCACTTTGTATTCCCAGCGATGTATTAAGAGTTTGAAAATGTTATAAAAAACATCGGGGGTTACCGCACTTGTATTCCCAGCGATGTATTAAGAGTTTGAAAATGTTATAAAAAATACTGTTCACACTTTCTATGTATTCCCACCGATGTATTAAGAGTTTGAAAACGTTATAAAAAATACTGTTCGCACTTTGGCCCCTTTAGCTGTGAAGACGTCTTCCAACCATTTATAAGCCGTGGTATCCAAAAACCCTTTTAAAGTGATGTTTTTTATAACATTTTCAAACTCTTAATACATTGCTGGGAATACAAAGTGCGGTAACCCCCATCGCTTTAAAAGGGTTTTTGGATACCACGGCTTGTAAATGGTTGGAAGACGTCTTCACAGCTAAAGGGGCCAAACGAAGTGCGAACAGTATTTTTTATAACATTTTCAAACTCTTAATACATCGCTGGGAATACATAGAAAGTGCGAACACTATTTTTTATAACGTTTTCAAACTCTTAATACATGGCTGGGAATACAAGTGCGGTAACCCCTATGCCTGTGACAATCACTACATCCCCTGGCAGCAAATTCCTCATTTTAATCAATTGTTGTGTAAAGAAGCATTTCCTTTTGTCTGTCCTGAATCTACTGCCCATCAATTTCATTGGGTGCCCTCGAGTTCTAGAGTTTTGGGAGAGGTAGAAAAAGTTCTCTTTGTCAACTCTCTGCTCCATGCATAATTTTATAAAGGCTGCCGGTCTCTCTTTATATGCACATTGAGAGGAGCAGTAGAATGGTGAGGTGAGGTCACTAGGCATCCTAGAGAGGATTCCTTTTTACAAAGGCTGGGTTCTTCCTGTCTTGTGACTATGTCTCGTGAGAGGGTCAAAGGTAGGGTTGCTGACTGCCAGGTGCGGCCTGGAGATCTCCTGAATTCAACAGGTAAGTCAAATTATATGATCCATTAAGGTATCTTTTGATATAAAGTCTTTGGTAATTCCAAAATTTTGTTTTGAGGTTCCAAACAACTGAATACAATTGGAACAAAGCCACGAGGGGAAGATGTCAGGACCTACATACAAACTACTTGCGGTCCTCATGAGACGTCACCTACTAGGGTATTTACATATATTTATTACTGATACAGGTAGCTGATGAAACCATAAGCGAAACGTGGTCCCGATCTAGACGACACGTCCTGACATCTTCCCCTCGTGGCTTTGCTCCAGTTGTATTGTATTCAGTTGTTTGGAACCTCAAAACAAAATTTTGGAATTACCAAAGACTATATCAAAAGATACCTTAATGGACCATACAATTTGACTTACCTGTTGAATTAGGATCTGAGATATCCTTCTAATGGTCATTTTTACTGAATTGCATATTGTAAATTTTGTATCTTGTTGTACTTCAAATTCGTACCATTTTGTATATATTTTGTACATATATTTTTTCACTTTCTCACCGTTATAAAATTCACTTACTCTTTGCATTTGAAATTGTCATAGTGCTGTTTTGGAACTCCAGGTAGTAGCAGGAGATTTCCTGCTATTACAACTGATCTCCAGCAGATAGACATCAGTTCACCTGGAGAAAATGGCCGCTTTGGCAATTGGACTCTATGGCATTGAAATCCCTCCCCTCCCCAAACCCTTCCCTCCTCAGGCTCTGCCCCTAAAACCTTCCACTGGTGGCAAAGAGGGATCTGGCAACCCTACCTGGAGACAATGGCTGCTTTGGAGGGTGGACTCTATGGCATTATACCCCACTGAGGTCCCTCCCCTCCCCAAACCCCAACCTCACCAGGCTTTATCCCCAAATCTCCAGGAATTTCCCAACCTGGACTTGGCAACCCTGCAAGTTGCTCCTGGGTCTGGAATGGCTGAAGACCACTGCCCTAGCACTCAGTTCAGAAGCCCTCAGAGTGGTCCCTGGTGCTGACCGTGGAATGCAACTGTGCACTGCAGGCTGCGCCTGAGCGGGAATGCTTGTCCGGCTCAGCGGGGGAGGCCTCATGTGACACATTTCAAATGAAGACCTGAGCAGGAAAAAACATCTACAGAGAAAAGATGCTCTTTGCTCTTCTATCTGCCTTGCTCAGCGTTTTTAACATAAGTCATCAGGAAATGTATTTGGAAATTCTTTTTTCCCCCTTCCTTGTTTGCACACAGTTACTTGCACTACTGGGGGAAGAGGCTTCTGCATTTCCCTGGGTAAACTGGTGGCTTGGCAGAAGATTGCACACGATGGCTCTGATCCAGACAGGGGTGGGGTCTGGGCTGTGGTGTATATTTTACTACCCAAATCAAACCCCTTTGGGGCCTGGTCAGCTTTTCTGTTGAAGCTGCTGGCAAGAGGCATCCAGCAGGACAACTGTCTCAGTTCAGCATTAAAGCACGTATACTCTGCAGAGGCTGGGACTGGGGCGGGGGGGGGGGATTTGTACAAAGCTCCACGAGAGCAAAAAGACTGGCCACTTATGCATGGCTATTTCCTCGCGGTCACCCCGCCAACTACTTTGGGGCTTTGCTTTGATTATGCTTGCATTTCCCAACAGAGGTCACCTTGCTCTCCCCGTGTGTTTCCATGCATTTTGCCCGCATTTTCTGGATTTGTGTCTAGCCAGCATCCAGAAAACTCAGGGGAAACACGCGGGAAGAGTGAGGCAACCTCTGACGACCTCCTAAATCATTTTTAACCTCCATTTCTTGGCAAAATTTACACGATTGCCCCAAGTATATCAGCCAGCATATTTATCTGCCCAGTATACCTGAGGGTTAATTTGAATAAAAGTGGCAGGACCCTAAAGATGCCAGCTTCCTGGTGGGACCTGGGGATCCCCTGGAATTACAGCACATCTCCAGACTACAGAGATTAGTTCGCTTGGAGAAAATGTATGCTTTGGAGGGAGGATTCTGTGGCATTGTACCCCACTGAGGTCCCTGTCCTCCCCAGGCTCCATCCTGGTGCCTACTTCTTTTCCAGAGCATCTGTTCTTCCTAGAGCCAATCTTGGCATGCCTTGACTTCACTGGACAAAGAGGTGCTTCAGAAGATCCCAGGAGGCATCCCCAAAGGGTCTGCTGGGAGTACCCATTTGGAAACAGCCATCTCCATCATAGGAGGATGTTTCACTGGAACTAAGGTTGCCAGCCTTCAGGTACTAGCTGGAGTTTTCCTATTACAACTGATCTCCAGCAGTTAGAGATCAGTTCACCTGGAGAAAATGGCCTTTCAAACCAGGATTGATCTTTTCAAATTGTTTAGAGCTATTAGATTACGGAACTATTTTAAAGGGGCAGGAACATCCCCCACCATGTTCCGTGGCAATTCTACCTTCAATCCATCCTCTTCCAATTGTCTCATACAATCTTTTCAAAAATTGATTATGGAAGAAGTAGAAAAGATGGGGAAACTCCATTGTTTTGTTCCTTCCAACTTATCCCCCGCTCAAAAAAAGATCATCGCAAATTTGAGTAAGGACACTTCAGTTGTCATAAAAAATGCAGATAAAGAATTATATTCAGTCAATACGAACATTTCATTTCATCCAGCTTTGGAAGAGTACTTTGAAATGGCGAAAATCTTTCCAGGTCAGAAGATGCAGAAGAAACCAGACCTGCTGTACAAACATTTTTTTTTTTTTTTTGGTTCCAGCTGAGCAAGGTAATCCATTGGCCTAACTCTCCTGAAGGAGAGAAGCCTCTGTCAGGGTGTATCATTTCAGACAGGATTGAATTAAAAAAAATACTAACCTTCCATAGACAACTAGCCTGTTAGGCAGAATCCTAGGCTGGCTTTGTTTCCTGGCCACCTGCCAGTACCGCTTTGTATTGAAGTTCTTAGAATAAAAAACACTTTAAAGTGTAGTCACTTCAGATTATGGCCAGATGCTTACGCTGTATATTTTGTATGATTTCTATAGCAACATGTTGATGTTCTTTACTACCTGTTTAACAGAAGCTTCATATGTGAAAGTTTTTCATGGCATGGAGATGTCATATTCAGCCTCTCTAAAAGTATTGGGGCATTGAGAGCCAGTGTAGTGTAGTCGTTAAGAGCGGTGGATTCTAATCTGGAGAATCAGGTTCGATTTCCCCACTCCTCCACATGAAGCCAGCTGGGTAACCTTGGGCTGGTCACAGTTCTCCCTGAGCTCTCCCAGCCCCACCTACCTCACAAGGTGTCTCTTGTGGGAAGAGTAAGGGAAGGAGATTGTAAGCCGGTTTGAGACTCCTTTTAAAAAGGTAGAGAAAGTCAGCATATAAAAACCAACTCTTCTTTTCGGTCTCCAGGCAGCTGGCAACCTTAATTATGTGAATAGAGTTAATGCAAGAGCACCTCTGAACGTCTGCAGAGTGCCTTTGTCAGTGAACCACCACCATTGGAAAAGACATCTGGACTGAGGTGGGAATTTTGTTGGAAGAGGATGGGCAACCAGATTGAGCCATGAACTGGAAGTCCCCTTTGGCAGCCTGCAGCTTGACTGAAGCTGACCAAGGAATGGCAGCAAAAACAGAGTTTCACTTACCTGTAACTGTTGATCATCTGGTGGATCTTCTATGCAGTAACACATTGGGGACTGCGCAGGCGCAGGCCAGCCACGGATAAGATTTGGCAGCTTCTAGCAAAATCGAAAGTGAGAGTGCTCCCCCTCCCCTCAGGGCATGCAGCCTTCCTGCCCAGCGGTCACGTGACCCAGGGGGAGGGAGCACTCTCCCCTCCAGTTCTCCAACCTGCCACCACGGAACCAATAACCACATGATTGCGGAGAGGTCCCACAGCGGGGAAGGACGGAGGGATGTGTTACTGCATAGAAGATCCACCAGATGAACAACAGTTACAGGTAAGTGAAACTCTGTTTTCATCTGCGTGGCTTCTATGCAGTCCCACATTGGGAGAGTAGCAAGCTCGGTTCCCCGGATGGTGGGTGTGGGACAGTCACCGAAACCATGACTACAAGTCCCACTACTGCCTCTCTAGAAGAATCCGCATAGTGCTTCATGACGTCGCCGTTCGACAGATGTCTCAGAGGTCAATTTTAGACGAACAGGCGACGGAGGCAGCGTAAGCTCTTGTGGAGTACGCCTTGATCATGTCTGGGCAATCCACATGTGCTCTCTCATAAGGCAGTCTAATGGCTGGGGCAATCCACCTGGACAGGGTCTGCTGGGAAGCTTGGTGCCCCCTACGGTGGTCACTACATCAATAACATATTAATGTTTTCCCTGTAAACAAGGTTCTTTGTAATAGAGCCCCTCCGTATCGAAAGAAGGGGTTGGCAATGACACGGGTAAGACGAGACCTTGTGTGGGAAAGAAAGCTTGGGTTTCAACACCACTTGATCAGCGTGAAACTTAGTAAACGGTGAGGAACGGCAAGAGCCGCTAAATCCCTGACACGACTGGCCGAGGTGATTGTGACCAGACAGGCAGTCTCAAGGTTAGCAAGAGAGGCCCCCGGTGACCAAAGGCTCAAACGGTGTTTCATGAGTTAGGACAACATGAAGGGAAAGCCCCACTGAGGAACAGGTGGAGATACCCAGGGATAGAGGTTGATTATGTCCTCGTACAAAAACTTCTGTGAGTCTGGGCGTGAAAAAACACAGAAAGAGAGTCCAACTCAGCATGAAGGCCGAACAGTAGTCGAGGGATTGGACAGTCAAGCAACGCTAAACATACGAGGTAGTCAAAAATTGACGACAGGAGAGAAGCAGCTCTGGACAAACCATTGTCAGCAGCCCACAGGGAAAACCGCTTCCGCTCGGCATCAGGAAAAACGTCTCGTGGACAACTTAATGGGGTGCAGCGGCACCTGAGCCACCCTATCTGACCATAGATTACAAAGAATTCATGCTGCCAGATTGATTCTGGAAGGAATGTGAGAAATATCTTGGGGAGGGACAGTACTTCCTTAAGTCAAGGGCATTAGAATAGTGAACTAAGATGTCCTGGGCCGGATGGTGCTACCAGGATGCCACTTGTCCTGTCCACACAGATCTTGGCCAGAACCTTGCCCAGCAAGGGGAAGGGGGGGGAACCCACAAAGTCATTTGGAATGCGTCCCCCATGGAGCCTGGGCCCACCCCTGCTCTGGAGCACAATTGAGGACACACTGAATTGTGCTGAGTCACAAGAGAAACATTTGTGGGGTGCCCCAGATTAGAAAGAGATAACGGAGACAACGTGAGTCTACAGAGAGTCTGTGACAATCGTCAGGATGAAAATTTACGAAGTCTACGAGAATGTTACTTGTGCCTGCGATGAGAATGGCAGTGACAGTGGAGCCATGTGTTATGGCCAGTCCGAGACTGCGTGGCTTATGTGCACAGCAAATGGACCTCGTGCCGCCCTGTTTGTGCTGGGCGGTGCTGTCCGTTGTGATCTGAACATGTCGATCCTTGAGGACCCCTGCAAGGTAACAGAGAGCAAATCTAATAGAAAGAAGCTCAAGAAGTTAATGTGCAGGGTAGACACTTCAGCAGGCCATACACCATGGGCCGTACAATGAGCTCCCCATCCTGATAAGGAGGCTTCAGGAACAATGAGCCTGTGGAACAGGTGCTTGAGAGGCAACACCGGCCATGAGGACCACCGGTCCAACGAGGCAATCACCGATGTAGGGATCGACAGCTTTTTGTATTGATGGTCAATGTTCGACTGGAATGCTGTCAGAAAAACTAAACTTGCAAGGGGAGCATTCGCGAACGAGCAAAGGCAACAACTGCAGTGGAGAAAGCCATGAGTCTCAAGTAGTGAATTTTAGGGGCCGTTTGGAACCTTTTCTAGAACAGGTTAACTAACTTTCAATGGAGCGTATTCCCTGTATTGGAAGGTAAGCTCTAGCTGTGGCCAAGTGCAGGTGGGTACCACAAATCTATGGCCTTAGAATAGGTCAACAGAGACTTTAATAGTTGACCAGGAGGCCCAGGTCGATTAGGACAGAGAATAAAACTTCCACCTGACTAGCAAAGGCAAGCTCTGAGTAAATGGCTATTGGCCAGTCGTCTAAGTATGGAAAATGACACAGCCCTGCAGGGCAAGGTGTGTAACTCCCAAGATAAGCACTTCTTGAAGGCGTGAGGTGCCGTAGCACTACCAAGGATGCACTGCATATCCATAGTGCTTGCCTTTGCAGAGAAAACGCAACAGCGTCCGCAGTGTTTGTGGATTGCAATGTGCAATGTGCATCACGCCGGCCCAACGGCAAACCGCATCTGCTCATCTGAGAATGGTAGGACCTTGGGTATTTAACATATGAGCAACATATAAGTTTGTGGATCTCGACAGCGTCGTCAATTCCCCAGGTCTAAAAAGGGGAGCTCCCGCTATTTTCGTTAACTAGGTAGAGACGGGAACAATACCTGTAGTCCCAATCCTCAGAGGGGACCTCCTGGACGGCCCCTTTCCCTAGAAGTTCCTGAACCTCCTGTAGGGGTTGGGCGGAAGCCGGCGACATAGTGCAAACGTGACGCGCCGCAATAAACTGCTGTCTGCCAAGGGTCATGTTTATGCTCTGAACAGTTTAGTCTGATGGACGTTGATCCTCTGGTAGGATACTAATTTGGGATGAATTCCATCCCAGGAGGCATATTGGTATCTGGCCATGATTGCCATGAAATAGAAATGTGAAGGCCAATGGCACTGGAAGTATAGACTTTCCTGGGTGAGGCATCCAGCCTGCGTCCCTCCTGGTTTAGAGGCAAGGAAAGTGAAGACGAACCATATTTGCCCGACAGGGCTTCGACCACCATAGAATTTGGGACAGGCTACTGGTACGGACTCAGTGTCCTCACGATGGATCTTGTAAAGGTTCTCAACTCTTTTGTGAAGAGGGAACAAAAGATTGGCTTGGTCCGATTAGAATCGATGACCTCCAAATGCTTGTAATCATTGGAAGGGCCGCAAGACATGTCTCTGAGGAGTGCAATATACCCATGATGGTCGTCATCCGAGACGTCAGGGAGGGAATATATATTAGCACCTTAGCCAGACGGATCAGTTCTACATATAATCTCGCATCACCCCGAGGGGGATGTGATTTAGTATTCCCCGCAATGTCCCCAGGTGAGGGTTGCGAGGTGCGGAATTCCGAGTCAGAGACCTGAGTAGCCGTCGCATTGGACTCAGAATGGACCATATCCTTTAATGTAGAAGGAGATCTTGGTTGGGGGAAACTCCAGGGGGAGTCTTTGCTATGACGGGTCCCTCTATGCCGCCTGGACCCAGAGTAAAAGGTTGACAAATGGCGAACTGGATTGGTAAGGACTTAGGCGCTGAGAACGTAGGTGCCGACACTGTAGGCTCCAAGAGTGTAGGCACCGAGACCGTAGGCTCCAAGAACGTAGGCTCTGAGAGCATAGGCGTCAAGAGCCTAGGCGCCGAGAGCGTAGGCTTCGAAAGCCTAGGCGTCGAGCGTAGACATCGAAAGCCTAGGCGCCGAGAGGGTAGGCGTCAAGGGCATAGGCGCCGAGAGCCTAGGCGCCGAGACCGTAGGCTCCGAGAGCGTAGGCGTCGAGAGCCTAGGCACCTGTCAGGAGCAGGCCATGGGGATGGTATGCGGTAGTCTGATTGTGCTGCTTCCAGGTGCTGTTGTGCTATTCTGTCCAAGGTCAGTCTATGCCCCATGTTTAGTCTTCATAGATTCCCATACTGTGGGAATCACCAAGTACTCCTTCCTGCCTCTGGGAGGGGAGTTTGCTCTTCCATATATGCTGTGTACCTTGCCTTTGCCCCTTACTAGTGTCCTTTTGAATATGGCTTCTGAAACCTGTTGATTATAACAAATAAAACTGCTTTCGTGGATTTGCCGTCTGCTGAAATCTGTTTATGGGTTTGCCGCAGGGCTAGAGCTTACAGTGCCGAGAGCCTAGGCATTGAGATGACGTGGATGTCTGAATCAGCGCTCACACCTCTGCCTGCGGGCTGGGAGGATTTGGCGTAATGAAGCCGACAGCAACCCTCGGGCCCGGTGACAGCAAAGGCGCATCGCTGTACAGTTGCATCAGGAACTGCATGCGGAACCGCCGGTCACCCTGAGATCCGCCCTGAATTATAACAGAGGGAATCAGGAGGAGGAGAGTCCTCCATAACAATCGTGATTCAAGGAGACGTCGATGACCGACGACGAACGGCACCGAGGTGATGACGACCCCGATCGGCACCAAGGAGACTTCAAGGAAGACCGACGCTGAGGCGCTCTGTACCGAGGGAAGTTCGACACCCGAAGGCATCGAGGCCCTCACTGCCAAGGAGGTCGAAGGCGCTCTGCACCGAGGGAAGTTCGATGTCGAATGACGTCGAGGCCCTCGCTGTTGAGGAGAGTTCGACTGATGGCATCGAGGCGACTTCGATGGAGATTGACTTTGACGGAGATTGATGATGGTCTGAAGGAGCCGGGGCAAGGAACTTGGCTGGTAGAATGATCGACTTGGACGTCTTGATGACCGAAGGGAGGATTTAGCATGCTTAGACGTACCTCCAGCGTCCAGCCGAGCGTCCTGAGGAGAGGTTTTTTCTGGGGCTCCGCAGAAGTCTGTCCTGCAGGGCCAAACCTTTTTTTCCAGACGAAGAGTTTCAGACGATCAGTACGAGCCTTCAGTGCTCTGAGGGTGGAATGAATGTGTCGTTTCCTCATGCAAAGGAGGCAAACCTTGTGACAATAAGTCTTCACATTTAGGTGCCACAAGAATGACATTGATTGAAAAGCGGAGCCTTCTTAGACTCCATTCAGTAATAACAGTAGAAGAGAAGCTATAGACACGTTCTCTCTCCGTGGCAGCAGAAAGAGAACTGGAGGGGAGAGTGCTCCCTTCCCCTGGGTCATGTGACCGCTGGGCAGGAAGGCTGCATGCCCCGAGGGGAGGGGGAGCACTGTCACTTTCGATTTTGCTAGAAGCTGACAAATCTTATCTGTGGCTGGCCTGCAGCTGCGCAGTCCCCAATGTGGGACTGCATAGAAGCCACGCAGATGAACTCCTGGATTCTCACGATGGGTTCTCCTTTGTGTTTCTCCATCTGATGTTTCGGTAGGCCTGAGGTTTTGAAGGAGACCTTTTGGGGGCCTAACCAACCCCTGGGGGGTGGGATGACAATAATGAATGGCCCTACCATTGTGTACTTTCCCCCCATGGTATTTTGACTCTTAGTTGCAGGACAGCTTGGTCTGTTTGTGGTATATATTTTGCTCTCAGCAAAGGTCAGACGCTAATCATGAAAAGCCAAGACCTGAATCAAGGTGCTACCCCTTACCCAACAGGACCCACTTTTTAGAAACGTTGACAGATTTGATTTCACATCCACTGTGGTGCAGTGGTTAGTGTCGGACTAGTATCTGGGAGACCCAGGTTCGAATCCCCTACCTCCTCACAAGGTTGTTGTGAGGATAAAATTGAGGGGATGAGAATGAGGTAAGCTGTTCTGGGTTCCCATTGGGGAGAAAGGTGGGGTAGAAATGAATAAAATAACAGGCTGTTTCTTAATATCTTGTATCATACTATAACCCTTTGCTGCTGTCAATTGATTCTCTCATGCTTCTGACTACTTCCTTCCTTATTAGTATTTGACTGCACGTTTGTTTACCTTCTCTGCAGGAGTGCCTAAAACCTCTGATCTCTCTCAGCATCCCTTTTGTGTAACAACCTATGCCGTTCACTCACACCTGATTTATGTCATGACACCTCTCTTTGCTCCACTCTTCCCTTTCCCACCCTCCCCTTCTACAATTTTCTGGATGAAAATGAGGGAAATTATTTCCTTTCTTTCCATTGCGTCTGAGGAAGTGAGCTCTGACTCACAAAAGCTCATGCTGGAATAAGATGTAGTTCGTCTTCACGGTGCCCCTGGACTTCTGTTTCGTTAAGCTTAAGAAAGACACCCCTTAGCATTTGGCTTTATTAGAAAAAGGAACATGACTTCATGTGCACACAGTATATACAACAACTGTTACAACAAAAAAAGAGGATGACAGTCTCCCCCCCTCAAATGCCCCCCCAGCACAATCATGTGAAACCTTTGTACCACAGAGAGGGGTTTGCCTTAATGCTCGCTCAGGGCAATCTCTTTCCCAACCATCACTCTCCATTCAGGGGGACTTTTTTGTGGGGGAGGCCTTTTTTTCTGGAAGTTCTTCTGTCGTTTTAACTGGTGCTTGTCCAAAACTTCAGAAGCTGAACCTTTTTCCAGAATGGAAATGGAGTGATGGGAAAAGCTTCACCAGGCAGAAATGTTGGCCTCCCCCAACAAGGAACTTGGCCAGAAAAGCCCCAAAATGTGGCAACTTGACAAAAAACACTTTTTGTAATTTTATTAACATCCATCCCTCGACCACTTTTTGAGGGAAACCTGAGAAAGTCTGCAAAGCAGAAAACTAGACAATGGCATTTTTTTCCACTGGCCTGATCATAGAATCTGAAGATTTAAATACTGGACCTTTTGACCATTTAATACAATTCCAAACATGTTGAGACATAGAAGGTGGGCCTGACTGAAGTAACTTGGGGTGGACATTGTTTTCAAGGACACAAATCAAGGCTCCTTCGAAGAGTAACATGCCAAGACCTCTTGTATGGTTGCCAAGGATGGTGGGCTGTAACCCTGTGATTATGCATCCACCAGAGGTCATAGCACAGATGCTCCAGAAGGCAGGTGCCAGATCTGAGATTGCAAAGACATTTCGCGTTCAGCTACACATTTAGGAAACATTAGGTTGGATTTTTTTTCAGTTTGCAAGTAAAACCTCCAAGATTGCTTTATCAAGGAGGAGAAAGTATACGGAAACTAACTTTTTTACTCCCTGGCCATTTTCTTGCTGGAAAAAGCAATCCTGGGTCTTCTTTCTCCCCTTACTGGGGATACTTACAGATACCTGCATTTTTCTCCCAGTGGGCATAAAAGCAGGTTGGAGGGTTTCCACTAGCAGGAGAGGGAAGTGTTAAAGTGTTCCTAAACATTCTAGCCCTTGAATCCCGGAGACTTCATTTGCAAATTCTTTTTTAAAAGTCGTAATATGTAATTGAGTTTTTATTTGGGGATGTGCCCTGTTCTCTCTAGGAGCGCCATTTGCTAGGCAACATTTGGAAACTGAACATGAACAATTCGTAGAGGCTTACACCATAGCAACACAGCTTGTGATATTCTAAGAAGATACCACGGAATACACAACAAAACAGAAACTGTATCCTGCCACATTCCAGCAATACACGACGCAGGGCGCCAAAATCAACAAGCAAGAATTCCATTTGACCATGGTGTCAGGGTTAAAGAAGGAAAGGCCTGTGGACGAGTCCATCAATATGAATATGGCTTTCCATAAAGGCTGAACTCTGTACAGATCCTGCTTGCAAATTCTGCCCTGAATGGATGAAACAGGCACAAAGAACATAAAATCAAACTTCTGTTGGCAATGACCAGGTCAACGGGATGGACTGTTTGAGCCCCCCAAACCAAATAGGGTTGGTGCAATTGCTGTTCATTAAGGGATGACTATCTTACCAGCTGATTATTAAAAGTAGTAATTGATGGGGGTGGAGGGGGCGATGACCCCAAATTGGCCTTTAAGAGCACCTTGCTCTGCAGTTAGCCACAGGGGAAGCTACTGGCTACAGACCAAGCCGTTGTGTACCAGTAAAAAAAAAACCCAGCATTCAGAGTGGAAGACGCAACTGGAACACAGAGCCCACAGCTTCCTTGTATCAACTCTCCTTCAGTGCTCCAGCTCTGTAACGTGTTCTAACAAAGTCTTTGTCAATCAACAAGACATTTCAACCACACTATGCCCTCAAGACAATCTAATGGGCTGAACTACTAAAATTGTGCCTCTTCTGCAGACTCCTGGATCTGAACTTTTCAGCTGCTGCTTCCCCCACCCCCCCTTCTGGCACAGCTCCTGTACAGCTACATGGCAGGTAGAAATGTAACAGGCAAAGTTTTCCCAAGTAGGAAGGTGCTGTGGGAAACCAACGCTTTACCAGCTGAATCTGGAATGGTCACACAGCTATTGCTGGCACAAGAGTCTTGCCAGAAAAAGAAAGAGCCAAACCCTACTTAGCTTTCGAGAGGGTAGCCTGGGGTATCCAGGTCAGGGCATCCATACATTAGGGAGGTCTAAGTGAGGCCACATTTTATTTTATTAAGAGAAGGCTAACTGTGAAATAAAATAACTGAGTGCTTAAAGGCCTAAATAAGGTTCGTTCCAGTCATTCTGCAATGCTTACGAGCTCCTCAAACTGCAACCTGTAACAGTTTCATTGACTGGGATCCAGAAACTGGGTTAGTCCTTGGGAATTCCAATGGCATGTTTCTCTCTTGCAGTTCAAACGGCGCATTTCTGATCCTTTGCTGATCACTTGCAGCCTTGTGAAAGTGGCATTGCTGCTTCCCTTTATTTCTTTTGAAAGCAAAGACTTGGGAGTCGGCAGGTGGCCAGCGCAAAGGTGCAGATGCTACAGTCAAAACAGCTCCGAATAGCACTGAGGCTGCAAAACAAAAAGCGCCAGGTGCAACTGAGAAGGTGGACGCAGCAGAGAGGAGCGTGTTCCAGGTGACACTTACCTGTCTGTAAAGATAATGCTTGAGACAGATGAGGAGTCCTGTTTTCACCAGTATAAAGTCCCCTTTATTTACACTTTCCCAGCAGGTAAATGAAAGTCAAGTACTGGACACCCAGGGAGGTCCCTCCCCAAAGGTCTTTTATATTGTTTCTCTATCATTTAGCCCTTATTTCCCCAATACCTGTCAGTATCAGATGCAACAGCAGCGGAAGCATCTGTTAAATAGATAGGAATTTAAAAACAAAACAAAAAACCACAGTAGTAATACGTAATTGCAGTGTTCAATTCGACATAACGAGGCTTTTGTTCCCATTAAGTGTCTGAAGAGGCCCAGACTCCGGTATGAAATGGTACCATGAATGTTTCTGGGAAGGGCTGATCAAGATGAAGACAGTGCCATTTTGACAGGCTTCAGATCAATCCTTAAAAAAAACACAGACATGCTTCTTCCAAACCAACAAACGTTCTGTTTCTCAATAGTGGTTCCTTCGCGGGCCCCCAGAATCCTCCACACTTCGTTGTTGCAGAGGAATAATGAAACTTTCCGGATTTAAATGTGCAAAATTGAACCAAGCGAAAGACTGGCTTCCCCCACGCCCTTCACACTTTGGACTGCCTTTCGTCCGTCCATTCCTGTTTAGTGCTCTGCAGTGCCTGAGTCTTCTGCTCATCCACCTGGACGTAATCCACTCTTTGTTCTTCAGAGAGAAAGGGTTTCTGCCCAAAAATGACAACAGAACAGAACAAAGCTGTGAGCAAAAACCTTAACAGGGACGAAGTGGGGCTTATGCTGATCCCCCCACCCCCGCCACCCTTAGCTGGTCTTTCATTTTTACCTTGATGCTGAGAGAGGCATCAGCTGACAGGAGGGTCTATCGGCTTAATCCCCCATCTGTCACTCACCCAAGACAGGTCAGAAAGACCTGGGAAAACATCTATGAAGGGACTCGCTACTCTCTTTGGGGCAGAAATGCAACTGAGTTGTATTTTGGATTTTTCTTTAACCAGTTCTATTTTATACAGAGCAGCTGCTGGGGATGGGATTTCCAGACAAAGAAAAGAATTGGGGAGGTGGGAGGAAAGACTATGGCCCTATTCAGATTACTGTTCTAAACTAGAAGTCATATTGTATATTACTGATTCCCATGAAGAAGCCTCTTGGTAAAACATATAGGGAGTTTGGGGGATTTTAACTGACTAATAAACCAGTAATAAACTAGTAGGAGCCCCGTGGCGCAGAGTGGTAAGCTGCAGTACTGCAGTCCAAGCTCTGCTCACGACCTGAGTTTGATCCCGACTGAAGTTGGTTTCAGGTAGCGGGCTCAATGTTGACTCAGCCTTCCATCCTTCCAAGGTTGGTAAAATGAGTACCCAGCTTGCTGGGAGTAAAGGGAAGATGACTGGGGAAGGCAATGGCAAACCACCCGATAAACAAAGTCTGCCTAGTAAATGTCGGGATGTGATGTCATCCATGGGTCAGGAATGTCCTGGTGCTTGCACAGGGGATCTTTACCTTTTTAAAAAAATAAACTATATTTTTATCTTATTTTGCACCATTGGCCTTGGTCTTATTTTTTAATCTCCTGGTCCTCAGTGGGGCCAACACCAAGTGTGTGTGTGTGTGTGGAGGGTGGGGGGAAATAGGTGCCAAAAGTAATATGAGGGGAAGAGAAAGGGTTAAGTAGCCCCCTGTGCTGGCCTCCCCATTTGTAGGGCTGCATTCTGTTCCCACACCAAAACCACAAACTTTCCTACAAACACTCACAGAACTCCACCCGATATGTAATTCTGCCCTTAGAGATAGATTTATCTCAGTGAGGGGCAAGACCAGCGTTATTTTTTTTTATCTTGAAGAGTCTCCTTCAAATATCTTCTCCGGTCCTGAATTCAAAACCAAACCGGAGGGCCAGCCGTGTGCCACGATTAGACACCAGACTTCCCTGCCTGCCACCAATGACAGGGAGCAGCGGACCGGACCGCCTTGAAGCAGATTTACCTTTTGTACAGGCGACGGGGAAGCAGAATTAAAATCCAAGGCTAAGTAATCAAGGCTGAACTTCTTTGGCCACTGGAAAGCCCCGTTATACGGAGAGGTCGCTTGCCGGTGCTCCTGTTGGGGGGGACCAGAGTCAATAACCATCATAAATAACAGGAATTCCTCAAAGGCCTAAAGTCGCTAAGCAATGCAGCAGATATGTTAACAAAGATAAAAGGAAAGAACAAACCTCCTAGCCAGATTACAAGGAAAATAACAATAAAGTAATGGAGAAATAGCCCTGACCTGGATGGCCCAAGCTAGCCTGATCTCGTCAGATCTCAGAAGCTAAGCAGGGTCAGCCCTGGTTAGTAGTTGGATGGGAGACCGCCAAGGAAGTCCAGGGTTGCTGTGCAGAGGAAGGCACTGGCAAACCGCCTCTGTTAGTCTCTGTTAGACCCCCAAAAAGGGGTCACCATATGTCGGCTGGGACTTGAAGGCACTTCACACACACACACAATGGAGAAATAAAGCAGGGAAGAGGGAAAAATGGGAGACATAAAGTGAGGGGGACTGGAGTCGGCCTGTATCCTCCACCCCACAAAGTCTTCCTCCAGCCAAACAGCCTTCCTCTGATGTGTAAGGCCTTTGCAGGCCTTTGCTGGCAGCTCCTACAACTGGAAGGCATCAAGAGCTTAGAATTTTCACTCCAAAGATAGAGGAATGGCTGGTTAAAGTTAAAGAAATATATGTTTTAACTAAGCTAACAACATTTCAGAAAAATAGAGATACAATAAGTTTAGATGAAGTATGGTCACAAACTGTAAATAAGATAGAGAATTTTATAAATGAGGGTGAGAAAGGGGAATGCGTTGTGCTCAGTCAGGTCAGAACGATGAATATGAAGACAAAGAAATAAGCTGTAGCATAGGAATCCTGTTGTTATTTCATTGTGTATATAGATATATTGTATTTTAAATCATGAAGATTGCCTTCCCCCCCCACTTCTTTTAGTTGCTGTTATTGTTCATTGTTATATTCCAATAAAAATTTTTTAAAGAGCAATGAATTTTCAAATGAATGATAGAGAAAAACGGACAGTTGAAGAAAGAAAGGTGAGGTGGGTTTTTTTTTTTTGTTCTTGAGTGTGTGCAGATTCCTGTATAAGATGGAGTTGCAGAGAAGACAGTTTGGTGAGCGGTGAGAATGGAAGCTGGCAGAAGAGTGATAATTTTCTGGTTTCAGAGCAGGGTTCCTTAACATGATGCCCATGGGCACCCTGGCTCCCGCCAGTATTTCCCCTCGTGCCCTCTGAGCTTTTCAGAAAGTGGGAGGGGGCTTTGCAAGGCAGGGCTTGTTACTGGCTGCTCACCTCCCCTGTGGCAGCCATTTTAAGGGTGGCGCTCACCACCCCCTCTCAAAATGCCAAGGGTGCCCGCAGGCTCAAGAAGGTTGGGGACCCCCCCCCATTCCAGAGTGTTCCCCACTGTTGTGAGGAAGCGATGCTTCTCAGAGCAGACGATTCACCTTGCCAAGAATCCGGTCCTTTCTGGAGTGACTGAGTTGGAACCCTGGTTTTGGAACTACTCAATATATTTTATTGTTAACCGTTTTGTTCACAACTCCCAGTTTGATACTCCTGGCTCTCCCCGCCTTTCAATAAAAGCTGTGCTTGCTTAAGGAGCAGTTCAGGTCTTGAAAGGGGCAACACAACTCTGTGACCCACTAGCCCTTCCCTTTTAAGGCTGAAAGGGTCACCCTTTGCTGCCGAAGAAAAGCTCTTTAGCCCAGAGGAAGGCTTCAAACTTTGCTAAGCAGAGTGGTAGGACGTAGGCCCGCACATTTTCAGCTGCATTTTTAAAAAAGGGACCAGTGAAGAGGCAGGTGAAAGGCCAGGGGGCAAAGAACTCTAGTGGTTGGGTAAAGCCAAAGCCAAAAGGAGCGGGCACGAGTTCAGGAGTCAAGCACCTGCTTTGCATGCAGAAGGTCCCCAGTTCAATTCCTGGCATCTCTAGTTAAAGGGTCCTCAAAGAACAGATCTTGGGAATGACTTTGATCTGCCAGAGAACTTGAAGAGTTCCAGTCAGGAAGAGTAGACAACAGTGGACTCGTTGGAGCAACTGTCTGACTCAGCATCTGTGAGCACTTGTCCCATGACAATCCCATAAACAACATCCATAGACAAGTAGTCCAAAAGAGAGTTGATTTATTGGAAGATCCATAGGTTTACAGCAGCTAGAAGCAAGATGGCACCAATGAGAACTAAAAGCCTGGTGCAGGGTATATATGAAAGGGCATAGAACAAATCAAAAGCATTGGAGGCTATGATAACCCCCCTCCCTTTGAGGCAAGAGTTTCACAGAGTCCAGAGTGAAAACACATAGTTGGCAGTTGTTCCAGCCGACCTTGGAACCGCACCTGGAGAAAGCGTAACACCCTCAGTCAGACCATGCCTGGCATTTCCTGCACAGGCTAGGCCTGACAGCATCCTACCCCAGAAACAGCCTAAGACTCACTGGTGGAACATTTGCTTTGTGCGCATGTCTCAGGCTCAACCTGTGGTATCTCCACTGAAGGGATCGTGGGTTTCACAGTGCTAATTCTACACTAGCCAAGTTGACTGGCAGCAAAGTAGACCAAACCAACACAGCAACCATTTGTTTTGTGGGTATTTCTCACGGTGGCCTTTTGAATTTGTGAAACTTTTAACCATCTTTTACCAGAACGGCACACATCACTCCCATTTCTCAAACAACAAAAACCAGAACGTTAAAGGGCAGCAGAAGCATTTCCATTCACCGTGTCCTTTTCGCATTAGTTTTCACCTTGCAGTAAATTGCTAGACAGGAGCATTTAGAAGACTACAACCATAAAGCAAAGAGTCAGCTCTTGGTGAATGCACCAAGTTGAGTGCGTTAGCAAAAGCTTTACAGCAGACATTTGCCAAAGAGCGCAGCAGCTACCATTTATACCATGTCCTACTTATGTCAGTGAAAAGAAGTTTACACCCCTATTTCCAAAGGAAGATGCTACTGGTTTGATTCCAGCCAAATGCTCTGCGCATCAGAGGTAGCCTTGTACTTATTAGGGTGACCTCCTTCCCCCTCATGCCACATGTTAGCTGGTTTTGGTCAGGACACTAGGCCGTTCATTCCAAGCGGGCCATCGATGGTTTTTGCATATGCAAGCTGGTAGTAAACTTGGGTCATTTATGCATGGGAGTTTTACCTGAGGTTTGTTGCTGGCTGGACCCACACTTTCCTGTTGGGATTCCATCCACCAGCAGTCTCCAAGCTCAAAACAAGTCCCGCCCCTTTAAATGCTGCTTTGTAATTGGCTTACTTCGTAGTGATCACTGTGAGAGAACCCCCCAAATACCCAATTGCTGCATAAAAAAGCATTTAAAGAACAAAAACCAGAGCAATCTGTAAGAAAGGGGGGGAGAAATCCAAGCCACGGTTTTAAAAAGACTTTCTTTTGCTCAGAAAGAGCTCCAAGGAACCGGGAAGTATTTCAGTCCCCGCCTCTTTACACGCTGTTTTGTGATTGGCTGTGAGAGAAAGTGAGCTTATGTTCCAGTGCTCCGACTTCTGCACGGAAATTTCAGCTGGGCTGAGCTCAGAGGAGAAGGAAGAGTCGGGTTAACAGGGGAATGGGAAGACCCGGACATTGCGAGGGCAGGCAGCGAGGTCATTTCTTATGGACGGAAAACTCATGCAGAACTTCAAGGAACAACTGAGTCAGACAGGGGGTGAACGTGAGTCCAAGTACCCATGCATAAACGACCCTGGTTTGCAATCTGGTCTACAGAGCAAACACAAGCCACAGTTTGGCAGCTTGCATGACAGAAGTATCAGGAAGTAATTAGGTTGCAGTAGGCAAGGCACAGAGGCGATCACGCCAGAAAGCCTGAAACGCCTTCCAGACTTATTCTATTCGCTTGGGCTAGTTCAAGGTATTTGGTCTGCCCAACCAAAATGCAGCCACACACACACACACACACACACACACACATACGGTGCCTCCACCGCCACCAGCAGGGGCCGAGCCAAGCCATTTGGCTTCGACCCAGCCAGCAGTGGCAAGGAGGGGATCTGGTCACCTGCCATATTGCTGATGGGTGGGTGAGCCCCTGGAGGACATCAGCATCCTCCTGCCTGTACCACCCCAAGCAATCATCAGAGTGGCTCAGCTGGAGAATCAGCCCTGCTTTTAGCAGCAAACCACGAGGTGCCACTGTGTATGAGTTATGCAACTAAAAGTGTTACTAAAGAAGGAACACATGCAGGGATAATGCTCAGAGCTTCTGCAGAACAATTTCTTCTTTTCTTGCCCCCTCCCACCTCTCTTTTTGCTGGGATCCAGTGCAAAGGTTCAGAGGCGAAGCTTCCCAATTGCTACCACCCCCATCCTCACCTCCCCAGACTCTTCTCCTGTCCCCAGCCCCTAACCCCACGTGCTTGGCAACTCGGTTCACGCCACAGCAGCTTTCCCTTGGCCTAGCTCCAGCCATCATTCTTTCGACGTGTGCTCCTTCCCCAACCTCCCCTTGAAGAAAGCCTGCCCTGTGTAGCACCTGGACCAAAACAGGAGGGAGAAGAAGGAAAGAAGCTCTTGTGTGCTCCTAGGAGACTCTGTAGAGGCCTTGTCTAAAATGGCAGCCAGAGTTGGATCCTTGCCTTTCACGGATTGTCATGTCAATATGCCCAATCCTTGTGATTGCTTGGGAAACTGCCACGGACATTTGCATAAACAGCTGAGGGTTGGCAAAGGGGGGGGGGAAGGACTTCCCTTATTGCCCTGTAAATCGGGCTTTGTATTATTCACCCCCTTTCTTTTTCCTCTAGGAGGGCAAAGGGAAGGCCTGCCACACGTTTTGGACTCCTGAGCCTTCCGTTCACGTGATTCATCACAAGAGAGGAGCGAAGAGCCATAGGAAAAATGATTACCATTTGAATGTAGCTTTCTTCCTCTTCTCCGGAAACTGAACTGGCAAAGACCCTGGCTGAATTAATGCCGTCTCTTTCTGGAGAGATAAAGCTTGTTCGATTGCTGGTGGGGGAGAAAGGGGGGGGGAAACAGACACAGAAACATAGACACAGTCAAGGAAGAGTTTCTGCAGATGCACTGAAGCTGAGCCAAAGTCTGACACAGCCTGCGTGGGGAATAGGCCCAACCCAAGCCCAGCTCTATTAGGGCAGCTATCTGAACTACAAAGTAGGTTATGTTCTCATCAGTGTCACCTTGGAGGATTATTCTCTTCTGCTATTGAAGCTGACAGGGTTGGGTTTTTTTAATGCCAGCCTCAGCATGCGAAGAAAGCAGCAGGCATCAAAGAACTGTCAGGTAAGGCACATAAATGGAGACAGACATCGATCACGTCTGGGGCCTGTGCTCACTTGCTTGTATGGGCACTGACATTTTGGAGACGAGAATAAGTTAATTAGCTCTGGCGGCTGCACGCGCTGTGCTTGCAATGCCCTGTGAAAAGAGGCATTCGGCACATGGGAGAGGTCTGCTACTTGGCTGTTTTGAAAGGGGGGGGGGAAATAGTTGCCAAGTCCATTGCCAGATACTGACCACATCCTCTTTTTCAAACCTCCTTGGGTCTGCCTCTGAAAACTGTTCAAAAGCTTCCACTGGGGCAAAGCATAGCAGTCAGACTGTGAGGCCCGTAAGTGGTTAAGGATGTTTTGTCAATGCTGAAAAGGCAGCACCGGTTGCCAATTACCTGGGTGCAATTCAAAGGGCTGGTTAATCACTTTCAAAATTGTCTGGGCTTAAAATAATTAAAAGACCCCACGCGGCCACTTGAGTCTGCCTGTCCCTTAAGATCCTCTTTGGAAATTCGCACTCCCAGAGGTAAGGGAAGCTACAAAAGGCAGGGCCTTCTCTATGCTAGCACCCTTAACTTTGGAACTCCCTGCCTTCAGCTGCCTGCCCAGTGCCATGCTGGCTCAGTTTTAGGTGCCGAGTGTCATGCCTCCTCTCCACAAGCTTTTGGTTGATCAAAAAAATGTTTATGGTCCCCCCCTTCTTTTACTGCTCTAGCTATTAGAAGAAGAAAAAACACTTTGGAAAACTGGTTTTACTGCAATGTGCTTTTAAGAGAAGGTTTTAAAGATTGCTGCTTTTATTGCTGTATCACTGCTTAATCATTTAATTGGAAACTGCCTTGAGAGTCTACATGCAAAGAGCCAAAAGTATTCTAAACAAAGGGCCCCACTGCAAAATTACTCCAGAGGAAAGCCAGCTAGGTAGAAATAACTAGCGTTCTTCAGCAAGCCCTTTTCCAAATGAACTAGAAAGCATCTCTGGTTTTGTAAAGTGCATGCACATGCGGTTTTTCCCCACCTAGCTGATTCACGCCTGCACCACAAAACTGCTAATGTGTACCAGAAGGACTCTTTCCCCACTGTGGCAGCCAAGTACACCTGACAATTTCCTGTGGCTGCCATGCTGCAGACACAGAATATATCCAACTCTTCTCGGAAGTCTTGAAACAAACAGGCCAACTGAACCACAATAGGACATACTGGCAAGAACACCAGCATTTGGGAAGAAAACATTGCTTCTAACAATGGGCAACGCAAGAAACCATGTCCACACCTGGCTACTAACTAATCCAGAGAGAAACTGCCCTCATAAAAAGGACTGGAACACAAGCCATTTCAGAAGAAGCCAAGTGTGAGACACATCTCCTGTTTGAACTAAGGAGTGGTGGTGGTGGTGGTGGGGAAAGGCTGCTGAACCCTTTCTCCTCCCGCTATCTTTCTCCTCAAAATCATTCACACCAAGCTCTGCAACTAGGTAAATACTCCCGTCCAAAGGGCTATTTTGACTCAGGAAAATGCCAAGTCAAGGGAACCCCAAACCTACTTGTTAAAAAACATATTATGTAATTTGGTTCTAAATTAGGCAAGGATCTGCAGAAGGATGTTTCAAAATCTATTATCTGGGCATTTTCACATTGACAATAAAAAATCTGGAGGAAGCCATTTTAGATTCAGGTGTATATCCCAGCCATGTACTTGATTCACACCCTGGGAGGGTAATAAATGATTTAAGAATCTCTTCGATTGATTTTTACATTTGCAAGAGGCACAAAATGCAGGATTCTTCAGACATGCAGCCTGGAAGGAAGTGTGTTGCTAAATTCTTCCTTTTAAAAAAAGACAATGTAAGACTGGAATATAGGAAAAGCTTTTTCAAATGGCTGGGATGAGTTCTAAAGAATTCATATTGGAAGTCTGTTTAGAAATGAAGACTCTGCCCATAGACTATTCCTTGGGGAATGAGAGAAGATATCTATAACTTTCCTGTTGGAAATTTAAATGCTTTAAAAAGGTTGTCATAATAACTAAAACTAAGTCCACACTGCACTATGAAACTTACAATTTATTGGGAAAGAAGTCACCAAACTAGCACAATAAAATCAATGCATCAAATGATGCCTGTCACTTCAAAATGTTTTGACTGATGATTTCTTCAGTGGCCAGAATAAAAAGCTTACAAAATCTAAAATGACATTTTCTGGCAATGTTCAGAGCAACTTACTAATAAATTCTTCCTGTTTGCAATCGAAAGTGCAAACATCTGTTTTCAAGAATTACAGATTTTGAAACAAATATTCAGAGCGTGCAGAATCGCTAGAAATGTTAAACAATGACTTAAGATGTCCTCAATTTAAATCAGCACTGAAATGGTATTTCATCCAATTGTCTCAGGCTGCATCAGCTACAGGCAATTTCCCTTTTTGCTTTCTATCCTGCCACTGGTAGTAGGTATATTTCAATAGTGCTACAGCGATACATCATTATAGTGATATACCTACCATTTTAAACATGGCAAAAGGCCCTCTAGTGACAGTGGGGAAAATGGCAGGCACAAGGGAGCCAGGAGGGCAAGTGGTGCCCAACAGGGCAGGTTGGTTTGGAAACTACCCCTTCCTGCTCGCACTGCAGATATGGGAAAGCCAGTTTTGACTCTGATCTTTCTGAATTGCTTAGAGCAAAGCAGGTTTGGGAATCACTGGGGCAAACGTTTGGAAATTATTGAGCATGACAGGAAGAGCACAGGCAGAGGATTACATCACGTGGTTGCTCTGAGAAACCCCACTCCAGTTGAACAGCTGGATCCTGTTTGGAAACGTCCCCAGAATATTGAACGACCAGCTCAGCAATGTGCAAAGCTGCTGGTCGGCACAATTTCTGCAAACATTTCCCCTTCTAAAGGGTAACCGGCTAAAAAAAGTCAGTCAGGGCACTTACTAAGGCACAGTCCACGTTCTGGTCAAGGCAGCATGTTCCCTGATGGTGGAGAGGTTTCGCAGATCCAGTGGAGGTGGTCGTGCTGGACAAAAGGAAGAGTGTGTGTGTGTGAGAGAGAGAGAAGTCTACTTTTTGTTTCAGTGCTGGCAAGAAAAGACAGACAGGTGCATTCTGGAAGAGTTCTCTATTTACTTCATTTGTATCCCGCCTTTCTCCCCAGTAGGGACCCAAAGGGCGTACCTTGTTCTCCTCTCCTCCACTGTATCCTCACAACAACCCCGTGAAGCAGCTTAGGCTGAGGGAGTGTGACTGCCTTAAGGTCATCCAGTAAGCTTCCATGGCACGAGTGGAGATCTGAACCAGGTTTCCTGGATGCCAGTATGACTGTCTCAACCACTACACTGCAGTAGCTCTCTCTGTGCTCCTGACTGGTTCTTTACGTTCATGAAAGCTGAAGATCACCTGAATGCAGCAGAGGTCATTGTTCCAGAACATGTCTGGCTTGCAGGTTTTCTCCAGAAGGAAAAATTCAGTTCAGAGTAGGGTTGCCAGCTCTGGGTTGGGAAATACCTGGAGATTTTGGGGGTGGGGCCTGAGGCGGGCGGGGTTTGGAGAAGCGAGGGACTTCAATGCCATACTGCCCAATTGCCAAAGCCATTTTCTCCAGGGGAACTAATCTCTGTCACCAGGAGATCAGTTGTAATAGCGGGAGATCTCCAGCCACCACCTGGAGGCTGGCAACCCTAGTTCAGAGGCATTGCAAAGAACACTTCGCATATAACAAAATCCCCGCACAGAAGCCCCTTCTGTGTAGGCAACCTTGTAAATCTAACATATATGTAACATGGTGTACACGATTTCCTACATGGAAGTAGCTTGTGATCAGTGAGTGAAGCAGTCAGGACTTGTTTTCCAGTTCCTGAATTCTTGCTCAGGACTCATCTGACCTAGATGCAAAAACTCTGAGCTCCTTCGGCTCATTGGCCCCCAAACCCATTTCTGAGAATCTCTTCAACAACCCCACCAAGTCCCCAAAATCTACTCATAGACCCATCCTTAGAAAACAACCCCTTACGTTTTCGACGAGGCTTGAGATCCCGGTTTACTGGTGGCGGCTCCAGGTCTGTAGGGAGTTCCGGCAAAGGGCTGGAGCGTTTTTCAGAGGTGACTGAAGGGAAAGTGAATGTCGCTGAGCCTGGGCTCATGGGAATGTAGCCGTCGGGTGTGCAATCTGATCCTGCAATGGGTGGGGAGGCACTGGGGTGCATGGGCACGTAACTGTCCTCAGAACTGTCCGACTGGCAGGAGTAGAGTGGGCTAAACCGACACGGCTGCGGAAACAAGAAAGAACAGGAAAAGAGGCACAGTCAACAGGATGGCTCCAAATCTGAGGTCAGAAGCCCAAATGTCGCTCCCTTTGGGTATATGGAGAGATCTTTCAGCTGTTCAGCCTCTGACAGAAATTATCATAACCCTCCCACCTCTCCCTGCTTTGTCAGAGGTTTTCTCCAGCTGTTTGAGACCTCTTTCTGAAGAACTACCATCTCCCAGGTAAACCTGCCTGTCCCCTAAGGTTGTTCTCCCAGGCCTTGCTTCCTATCTTCTGAAATCAGGTGCCAACTACTAGAGACAGTGCCTTTTCTGTGGTGGTGCCCAATTAGATCGTTCTCCCCCAGTTAGTTTTCAAATGATGGGGGGAAAGTACAGGAGACCCTTCGTGAATCAAGGCTAATCATGTAATTATATTAACTCTGAAAACTGATTTCAGGCCACCAACCAGACTTGGTTACAAGTCTTGGGAATATGCGAGTAAAACCAGGCTTGTTGGACAGACTTCAGCTAGAGAGCATTTCATTTCAAAAAATAAAAAATAAAAATCAAGAAAGATGGATAATGCAATGGGGAGATACAACCCCTGGACTGTCAAGGTAAGGAGATAATCATCCTGTTCCAAACAGGCGGGCCGACTCATCCCAACTACTGATTCACACCTGCCTCTCTCACATTCTGACATTAAAAAAAAAAACACCCCATAAGGACTTCAATTAATTTAGAAGGGTGTTTGGGATTGCACTGTAAGACTGTGAACATGGAGGACCTCCAAATTTGAGGAACGGAGGCTAAAGCGGGAAAAAGAAGACTTGTTCAGAATATTGTTAGCGTTATTACTACAAGCTGGAGGCCTCCAAAAGAACTGCAGAGGGGAGGGAGAAGCATTTGGAGTTCTCTCCCCTCTAAGATTAATGCAGTGTCGGGTGTTTGAACAGGCTAACTTCTGCCCTTGGTTTTGTTCTTTTACGATCTCTCAGCTAATCTCAACTTTCTGTGCCTGCTGGCTATTTATTTTGCTTCTTTACATATTTTTCAGCATACCCAGGGAGTCCTTCCCACGTATGTGTAAATCCCTGCTTTCTTTACTGATGCCCCTGTGTGTTGTTTTCACAAATGCAACCACTTTATTATCAGAAGGAACTGTAAGTAATTTGGGATCTGGAGTGGAGACTTGATATGGTTGAAAGTATGGCCTTAGCCAAGAGCGGTCCTGGTCCTCTCCTTTTTTCTAGACTCTACTGACCCTAAACCAAACGGCAGAGGGCACTAAGCAAAGAAACACTACCCCCATAAACATACACATGCGTACATCTGGTTAGGCTCCCAGGTGAGTGAACAATCCTCACGTGGGCAATTTATTCCAGGGTTCTCGATCCTAATGCCTAGGTCATAACGCTCTGCCGTCAGTTCCACCCATTGAGTAAGCCAATCACCCAGATCTTCCTAATTTCCGGCAAGTGGGTTTCAAGCGCTCTGACTCGTGGCCCGAGGGCAACCTAATGTGAGCACTGAGAGGAACCCATTTCAGGCAGAATGTAAAGCGTTGGTCCCCAATGTGGTGCCCATGGGCACCAAGGCGCCCGCCAACAACTTTCCCGGTGCCTGCCAAATGTTTTTAGAAAGTGGACAGGGCCAGGTGGGACTTTTGCCCAGCAAGTCTTCTGATTGGCCACTGGTGATCTGATTGGCTGTGCAGATTTTTAAAAACGTTGCTTTGGCAGCAGCTCCCGCCACAACCGAAGGACTGCCGCTGTGTGACTGCAGCAGCCATTTCACAGCTGGCTCCACCTCCTGTGGAAGCGCCTATTTTGGGGCTGCGCCCACCGTGCTGTGTCATAATTCCAAAGGCGCCCTCAGGCTCAAAAAGATTGGGGACCCCGGCTCCAAAGCCACACGCCCTGGAAAGAAGTTCAGATGGGAAAGCAAGCTGAAAGGAAGCAAGCGGTCGCTAACGAGTGGCTCTCCTGTCCTTCCGCACCGCCCAAGCTCACGGCAGAGGCAAATGAAAAGAAGCTTTGTGGCATCTGCATTCCCTTTAAGAAATCACCTAAGGAACACTCCAGACAGTGTGTGTGCAGAGCAGAGGCTCGAGTAACACCATGTTCAGAGGGTGAGACGGACTTCATGGGAAATGCAACCTTCCCAGAGTCTCCGAGGACAGAGCCATCTGTTTCTGCCTCGAAATCCAAAGGTTGTGGGGTTGCCTTTCCCATGCATAAACACAGGGGCCAGACTGCAAGCACTTAAAGGCCATTTATGCATGGTTGTTTTCTCGCCAACTTCTTCGGGCCTTTGCTTTGACTATGCATGCATTTCCCCACTGTCAGAGGTCACCTCGCTCCCCCAGCCCACGTTTTCTGGATGCTGGCTAAGCACAAATCCAGAAAACACAGGGAAACGCATAGAAATGCGGGGGGTGGGGGAGAGTGAGGAGACCTCTGACAGTGGGAAAATGCATGCATAATCAAAGCAATGCCCCGGGCAGGCTGACCATGAGGAAACAGCCACGCATAAATGGCCAAAGGCTGGTGAGGAGTGCAACCTACAATGGAGGAGGGGCGAGCTGTGAATGCCACCCAGGGATCTCAGAAGAGCGAAATTAAAAAATGCAAAAAATGTGAAAGATAGATGGTGCACTGCCAGAGCATGCTTCCTCTGCGTTCTGAAGACGCAATACCCATACTTTTCTACATACCAAAGGTGAGATATCTGAAAATGAAGAATATGAAACCAAAGAGATTAGGTGACTGGTAGGAGTTTGCACATTAGCAGCTCAGCACCATGAAAAAATTTCCAGAATGAGGAAAACTGCAGCTTTCATAGTTCTGTTTCAGGGGCCTATTTCTAGGCCTCGCTGCCGAAGGAGGAAACCTCTGCCATTTTTCACATGTGGCTTTTTTGCACATCCCGTGCCCATAAGGTGAATGAATGCTTCCTAGAGGCACCTGGTTGGCCACTGTGTGAACAGACTGCTGTACTTGATGGGCCTTGGTCTAATCCAGCAGGGCTTTTCTTACATTCTTATGATCATGCCTATTATATTAGGTGCTGTGGAACACAGGCAGGATGGTGCTGCTGCAATCATCTTGTTTGGGGGCTTCCTAGAGGCACCTGGTTGGCCACTGTGTGAACAGACTGCTGGACCTTGGTCTGATCCAGCATGGCTTTTCTTATGTTCTTACATTTCTGGCTCCTCCTTGGAGGCTTCTGAGTCCAGAGCCACCCCAGTGGGGGTCATGACAGTTCCTGATTCAGGGTTTTAAATCTGCATGTACCCCCCAAATCCTCTTTCGAATCCAATATACAGCGGGTCAAATCCATGTCTCTGGCCTGCATAACTTTGGATGGCCAAAGGGTGGAATTAAATCACAGACTGGGACAGCTAGGATCTGTGGCTGTTCATAGCAAAGGCTACCCCTGCACATTTTACATACGGGGGGGGGGTCGTTTTGTGGTACCTCTTTATATAGCAAATGGCACAGTAAATTATGAGTTATGCTCAGTAAAAGCCATTGTCTGAACCCGATTCCCTGGGTTATCCCACCCTGTCGTCGTCCCCCCCAGCATCAAGATGCTCCATGTTAGTGTATAGCTGTGCAATTTGTACCACCATTTATTCAGGAGTTTCCCTGTATCACATAATTAAATCAGGCTGGACTGGCTTTCGTAGGGTAGCCCTCAGACTATCGCACCTGCCAATTCCCCAGGGAATGGGGGAATAGGTCTACCAATGGCCATTTGCTATGGCAGCAAAAAGGCTCTACATCTCAGAATACCAGACATTACAGGGACAAAGAGCTGGAAGTTATCTGGCTCTCCTCTGTTGAAAACAGGTACAAAGTCATCTCAACCCTTTGTCTGGTCATTTAAGCAGGGCTGTTTCCCCATGGTCACTCCCTGCAACTGCTTCAGGGCTTCCTTTAACTAAGCATGCCTTTCCCTGGCCAGGCTAACACAGCTACTGAGTAAAAGACCGATGAAAGAACCGGAAAGAAAATAGAAGCCATATTATGAATATACAAATATGTAACTCATAACTGGCAGGCCCTGTTTTTCTAAATATTACTGTTAATCAGTAGCTATAGCAGTTAAGTTTATGATTCTAGAAAAACCTTATTTAGCATTCTAAAGATAGATTAAATACATATAACTCATATGAAATAATAAGTAATATAGATTAAAATATAGGTGTAATATCTTGGAGAAACAATACTGATAGTTTAACATAGACGTTTAAGAAAATTAGGCATGGTGTGATAAGAAAATCTTTCTACTTTAATGCAGATTTAAATATTAGTTTAATGGTTAATCTTAAATGTTCATATAGAAGAATGTAAAGAAGTAATAATGAATAGATGGTAGAAAATAAAATTGTTTGAATAGATGGTCAATCTAGGATAAAGTAAGGCACATTTGGTATTATGTTATGTAGTTAGGATGTATGTTTTATTTCATTTTGTATGGCTTGTATTTGTAATTGTAAGTTTAAAAATAATAATATAGTGTTATTTGTTCTTGTAGGTTATCCGGGCTGTGTGACTGTGGTCTTGGTATTTTCTTTCCTGACGTTTCGCTAATCTGCATGGATTTCACACATTAACAGATCACTTCAGGATACAATGGTTCCATATTAACATATCACACCCTCATTAGCACATTATCTTGATACTTACAGGACAATGATTAGAACATTACCTTTGATACTTTTTGCAGGACAATGATTCAGCTCAAACCCAACCCCTTTCTGACTATATATTACTCTTCCTACACACTTGACACTGAGAGACACCGTCCTTCAGTGTTCCTCCTCTGAAGATGCCCGCCACAGCTGCTGGCGAAACGTCAGGAAAGAAAATACCAAGGCCACGGTCACACAGCCCGGATAACCTACAAGAACCAATGTACTCTGACCGTGAAAGCCTTCGACAATATAGTGTTATTTTTTTAAAAAAAGCTTATGCATGCCTTTCCCAACCATCAGAGCTCGCCTTGAGCACTGCCCTGAGCGTTTTCTGGATACTGGCTAAAACAGCATCCAGAAAACATGGGCAAAACATGCAGAAATGCGTGGGGAGAGCGAGGCGGCTTCTGACGGTCGGGAAAGGCACGCATAATCAAAAGGAAGCCCCAAAGCAGTCGGCGGGGTGACTGTGAGGGAAACAGCCCTGCATAAATAATCCCACTTTCAAACCGATAAATGCTGCCTGAAAATTAATCTATGATGCATCCCTCTTGCTTCTCTTCCTAGAGAAATTCAAATTGCCAAGAAAGAGCACTTACCAAGTTCAAGCTAAGCCGCTTATCCCTGCTTCTTAAGGAGTTTTCTTCCATGTCAGCTGCAAAAAATTTTAAAAGGTCAATACATTGTGATTAAAAAGAAACTGATAAGCATAAAAGAGGAAGCATAATTATTGCATATAGCATGTGGCTTGAAGGAAATTACTATTCTGTCCAACAATGCCAGAACTGGGTGGAGGGTCTCACATCAGGAAGGGCTCAGGTCTATCATTCCTCCCTTTCTTCACTATACTATACCTCTGTATGAGAGGATAAATTCCTGAACAAGACATTAGGAATCTGTGGCTGTTCATAACAAAACTCCCAACACAACAATGCCAATATAATACCTTTTTTATTAGGACTAAACAAAAATGCCACAAAACATAATTAAATTTTTAAGAACTAAGGGAGGGCATCAGTATCCAGACGCTCTTAAGCTTGACCAAGCGAAAACACTGGCACAACTGACATATGGGACTTTACTTGGGCCACCTTCATCTACTTTTGTCCCACTGGAGTGGGTTCAATCTAAATTCTTGAGAGCAGCCCTCCATTTACCTCGTTGTGTATCAAATGCTACTGCTAGACTGGAGGCAGGACTGGCGAGGGTGGAGGCAAGGGTCTGTACTGCTTCCATTATCCTTTGGCTCAAATTAAATCTTATCCCTCAAGGACTGCTACCCCTGCTTCTACAGGATAAGTTCCAGTCAACGTGGCTAAAGATGGCCCTTAATAAAATGGCCTGCCTGGGCTTTTCTCCACCTACCCTGTTAGTCATGGACATAGACCGAGCATCAAGTTTCTTGAAGCAAAGGGTGGAAGACATTGAACGACAGACAGACCTTGGAAAACCACCATTTTTCCTAGTACCTGATAAATCTACATACTTGGGTCTTACCTGCAGCTTATTTTTAATCACCTTGAGTCTATTAATTATAGGAAGGTCTTTATCTTTACCCTTGCCAGATGCCAGGCCCTACCATTGGCTCTTTTAGAGGGGAAATATAAGAAGATTCCTAGATCAGAGAGGTTATGTCCATGTGGAACAGGGGACATTGAAACCATCAAACATGCACTGATATGTTGCCCATTCTACCACGAAGCATGCTTATTTCCCCCCTACTTGGTAAATTCCCTGAGGAGTCAGTTGAGCTTTTGGCAAAGAAGCTCCTATTAGGAGAAGACCCTTGGCTTATGCTCCAAACTGCCAAGTTCTGCGCTGTTGCTATTAAAATACGCATAGCTTTATTAGAGAATGTTAGAATATTTTACAATTTTAATGTGATAATTTTAACCAGGGGTTGCTTTTATTGGCCTTACACCTTTTATATCATCTGTGATTCTGCGGTACAAAACTATTGTGTCTGGAAATTTTGATGTGTTGGCACGTGATTGGTCAGTCGACTGTATTAATAAACTTGACTTGACAGTAAGCAAGCCACTCACTGTTTTATGATGTTTTTGTTTAGTCCTAATAAACCAGGTTGGAGAAGAGCTAGAAAAACCCCAGGGGGTTCACAAATGCACCATGATACTGTGGGGAAGCAGGTGGGGGGAGGAACTGTTTCCCAGGAGCTCTGTACCTAGGGCAGACAGCCTGTGCAGAAATGGCCTTGTAGTAATCATCAGGGCCGGTTCCAGGTATTTGTGGGCCCTGCGCCACAGGTATAACTGGGGCCCCTTCTTCCTTTGGTAACCATGGGCCAGTCACACACTCTCAGTTTAACCTGCCTCACAGGGTTGTTGTGAGGAGAAAATGGAGGAGAGGAGAACAACAGATGACCAACTTTGCCACCCTTTGCCGCTGGCTGCAGTGGTCATAATTTGTACATTCTAAAACCTGTTCTTGTTGACTTCGGGGATATTTGCACAACACCACTCTCTCGATAATGCTGTTGATCAGATGCCTGTGTAACAAAACCAACAACAAAAGGACGCTAAACCCACACAGTGGATAGCAATTACAATATGCGTAACCCAGGATCAAAAACTAATTTCCTGACCTTCATCAGATTTTATTTGTCCATCATGGACATTCAATGTTTATACCTTCGATCTAAATGAAAGGCACAAACCTGCAGAATTCTTAGGCCATTTATGCTTGGTAATTAGCAGCTCGTTCCAGGCTGAAGTGCCCCGCAGCTTTTTTTGAGTTTTGCACGCTGAACCGTCATTTAGGAAGTGACTGCAAAGCCGGCACATACTTACTTCGCATTTCTTAAGAGCCCCATTAACGCAACCTTTTGTGTTTGCTCTGCCCTCACCTTGAAGAATCCCCTCAAAGCAGCAAACAAAATTCACAGCCACGGGGTTAGCTATGCAAACGGAGGTTGCTAATGGAAGGAACAAGGGCGCAGGTGAGTGTGGGGTGGTGGAATTTCTCCTTTTGCATCGGGGCCGTGAATAAGCATTTTAAAGGTCGCATTTAGAAAAACAGCTTTGAGCAAGCATCAAAACTGACCCTGCATAAATGGCCATAATGTACTTTGTTATTGACTAATCTGGCTTGTATAAATGACTCACTTTGTTATTTACTATTGTGGCTTGTACACATACAAGTTATTAAATAGTGAACATTTTTGTACAGTGGTTGATTCTCAAGAACACATATTCGATTTAGGGTCCTTTTGCTCTCAGCCTTGTTACACAGGTTTCTTTGAGGATCCATGCCTTTTCTTTTTTGCAGGTACATCACATGCGGAATTAGAGTGCTAGACAGTATTGCATTCACACAACCATTAAAATGATATCCTTGGACCTATGTTTGTGTCAAAACATTGAAAGCAACAGCCTTGAAGACGGGGTTCTCTTAGCGCTCATGTGGCACAGAAAACCTATGCCTCCCAGTTACTGAGAAGCTGATTGAAGTTGCCTTATCCCTTTGCATTGTGCGATCTGATCAGCAGCAGCTCTCCAGCATCTCAGTCGGAGAAAGGTCTTTCCCAGCACCAGCAGCCTGAGAGCTTTGGGTTGGTAGTGCCAGAGATAAAACCGTGGTCCTTTTGTGGGCGTTCTACTGCTGAATCATGGTCCCTTTACATACGAAGCCACTTCAGGCCAAGTCAACCCACTGGTCCATCAAGCTCAGCCCAGTCTGTTCTCCTAGATCTTTCCCAAGAATTCTCCAGAGTCTTTCCAAGCCCTGAGACCTGAAATCCTTTACGGAACGCGTGCTTATGGAAACTCTGACCGCTTCTGGAAACTTCTGACTGCTGTTGATTGATGCACCTCATTGGCTTTATAACAAAAAGACACTTCTGGGGAAAAAATGTCATTTGCGACAGAAGCTAAACAATTCAAGTTTTCCTAGAGAGTGATTCCTAGAGAGGCTTGACATCACTTCCAGGTTTTCTCTGGAAGTGACATCACGTCATCTGTCTGATGCCCTCCCATGCCTCCCCATTTTCTTGCTCATTGTCAAGGTGACTTTTCTCCAGTGGACAGTGCCTTATCCTGACGCAAGAGGCTCAGAGTGGAGGAAAACACTTCCGCTAGGATTTATTTATTTATTGGACTTTTATGCTGCCCTTTCCTGACCAAGTCAGGCTCAAAGCGGCTCACAACTCTTTCAACACAATTAAAATAAACCATAATTTACAATTAACTCTATTACCTAACCTAAAAATCCAGGCACCCTTAAACCATTATATTTTAAACCATTATCTTTTAAAGCCCATCACATTTTTAATAGGTTAAAAATGCTTCAGAGAGCCATGTGCTCCAGCAGCTGCCCCCTGTGCAAATGATGCACATCTTGGCCAAGGGTCTCCAACAGGGAGCTCATGAGCTACAAGGCAGTTGCCAGCTGTTCGCAGAGTAGTTTGTGCGACCCCAAGAAGACCCAGGAAAACACTGCAAAAATATCTGCTCTGGAATTTTTTTTAAAGAAGCTTTTCTTTTATAAGATTTTTTTTCTGTGGTGCTTATCTGGTAGTTTCCTTTCTGGTACTCTTCCTAATCTATGTTCTGTTCCTCCAAGAGAGCATCCATCGCTGCGGAGTGCTCATTTCAACAGGCCCTCCAACTTTGGGAGGGTGGATGTAGTTTGGGATATTTGTCCGCAAATGTGGAATGAAGAGAGCCAACACCAGAGCTGGGATAATCCAAGGGCCAATCCAAAAGCCTTGTCTGCAGATGTGCACCCCAAATGTTAGGGTGAGGCCACCCTGGCTCGGAGCTCTGAGCCATCACATGGGGTACGGCTCATGCTCCTCCTTGCCAAGCCTTTAATACTTGAGGGAGGTGTGCCACATCTAATTCCCCAAGCCGCAAAATCTATAGATCAAGGATATCCCTCAAGGGGTTCCTGTCCCAAGTCACTTCAAGGCACAGAGGCCCTGGCTTCTGGTCTGAGGGTTACCCCTTCATCTTCCAAACTGATGCCTCAGGGTGCTCACCTGTGTTGTACCGGGTACCACTGAGGTCATATTTTCCAGCACTGCTCCTGCCACAGAGGCGGGATCAGGAGGGTCAGCCTGACGCAGACTCCTATATGCCCTTTCCTTGAGCTGCCTTTCTTTCTGCGTTAGCAGCCAAACCACATCCCTCCTCTCCCTTCCTTGAAGGGTGATGGGGCGGGCTTTTGATTACTCAGAAGCAGTTCTCATTAAAGAACTGATATGGAAGCACCAGGAGGCAGGCATTTTCAATAACAATCGTCACAATTATCTGAGCCAGAAAGCTGAGAGGCAACCAGAAAAAACTAACAAATCAAGCTCCTTAGGCTGCCACTGCTGTTGCCAGAATACAACTGTTCCGATTCCATGGGCACGCTTGAGCTTTTCCACTAAGGTGGATTTAGGAAAACAGCTGTATCAGTCAAAAGGGATGATGGGAGAACCAGGGGTTGTCTACTAGAGGCCTTCTGCTGGTTTGTTTCACTACTGATTTTTAATATTTGTATCTAATCTTTTTTAGAATTTTATTACCAGGGATATAAAAAATTATTTGCTGTAAACTACCCTGAAAACAACTGTTGAAAGTTGGTTAATGGAACAGTAAACAGTAAGAAGCCCTGTGGTGCAGAGTGGTAAGCTGCAGTACTGCAGTCAAAAACTCTACTCACGACCTGAGTTCGATCCCGACGGAAGTTGGTTTCAGGTAGCCAGCTCAAGGTTGACTCAGCCTTCCATCCTTCCGAGGTTGGTAAAATGAGTACCCAGCTTGCTGGGGGTAAAGTGTAGATGACTGGGGAAGGCAATGGCAAACATAGTCTGCCTAGCAAAGTCGGGATGTGACATCACCCCATGGGTCAGTAATGACCTGGTGCTTGCACAGGGGACTACCTTTACCTTTAAACTAGAAATGCAATGCAAAACAAACTAACTAACAAACAAACTAGTACAAACTGTTACTAGGCTATCCCATGTCTATGAGGTTACCTGGGCTTGTGGCTGTGGCTCAGTGGTGGACCACTAGCTTTGCATGCAGAAGGTCCCAGGCTCCATCCCAGGGATTCTTCAGTTAAAAGGATCAGTAGTAGGTGACAGAAAAGACCTCTCCCTGAGACCCTGGAGAGCCACTAGATGTCAGAGTAGACAATACTGGCCTTGACAGACCAATGCTCTGGCTCAGTATAAGGCAGCTTCATATGGAGATGGATAAAGGGCAAGCATGTGTGGAACTGCTACAAGAAATGTTTGATGTTGCCTGAGTGGGCAGGCTGGTAGGCTTGAGAGATAACGTACAACAATCTGGCACATTATCCTACTTGGGCATAATCTTTTGGATATGTGTTTGTGTGTGTCTCAAATGAGGGCCTTCCAAATCTGGAATTGGACAAGAGGGACCAACTCTAACATACTAGAACATAGGAAACGCCCTGCTGGATCAGACCAAGGCCCATCAAGTCCAGCAGTCCGTTCACACACTGGCCAACCAGTTGCTTCTAGGAAGCCCCCAAACAAGATGACTGCAGCAGCATTATCCTGCCTGTGTTCCACAGCACCTAATATAATAGGCATGCCCCTCTGGTCCTGGAGAGAATAGGTATGCATCTTGATTAGTATCCATTTTTAATAGTAGCCATTAATAGCCCTCTCCTCCATGAACATGTCCACTCCCCTCTTAAAGCCTTCCAAATTGGCAGCCATCACCACATCCTGGGGCAGGGAATTCCACAATTTAACTATGCGTTGTGTGAATACTTCCTTTTATTTGTTTTGAATCCCTCACCATCCAGCTTCAGCAGATGACCCCATGTTCTCGTATTATGAGAGAGGGAGAAAAGTTTCTCCCTGTCCACTCTCTCCATACCATGCATAATTTTATAGACCTCTATCATGTCCAGTGCCGGATTTACGTATAAGCTAAACAAGCTATAGCTTAGGGCCCCACTCTCTTGGCCCCCCCCAAAAAAAAATTTAAAGGAAAAAAAAACTGGATGTACATTTCCAAAATATAAGATAAAAAACAAATAAAATAAAACCTACATACAGCAACAGTGTTTTGTGTTGTGTAGGCTCCTATAATGTAAGTAATGGGCCCCGCCTGCTAGCCTGCTCCCTAAAATATCACTGGTTTGCTCCCTAAAATATCACTGGTTATCTAAATTGTATTTCAGTTTAACAATTACTTTGATAAAATACATATTTTGTTATGTGCAAATGGCTTTAGATACCTATTAGGTCCATAAATTACCATATAGCATATATTCAACACAAAAAAACAGCGACAATTTGTTGTTGACAAAGGACAGCTGGACATATAAAGGGCCCCATTACCTTCAATAGCTTAGGGCCTCATCAAACCTAAATCCAGCCCTGATCATGTCTCCCCTTAACCGTCTTCTTTCCAAGCTAAACAGCCCTAAGTGTTTTAACCGCTCCTCATAGGCCAGTTGCTCTAGCCCCCTGATCATTTTGGTTGTTCTTTTCTGCACCTTCTCAAGCTCTGCAATATCCTTTTTTTTTTAAGATGTGGTGACCAGAACTGTACACAGGATTCCAAGTGTGGTCTCACCATAGATTTGTGCAAGGGCCGTATGATAGCAGCATAACCATCCTTACCTCTCCAATTCCGCACGGCGTCCAAACCAGACAAGGAGATCCGCCTTGGCACCAAGGCCCCCTGAGCTCCACAGATCCTCACGTGTCCGTTGTGAAGAAACCCACTGGCCAGCTCTTCAGCCCTTCTGTCTGAGAAGTGTGTCGGCTTCGGAGGCCTCGGTGGTGGAGTGTTGGCCAGAACGTCGAGTTCAGGCATGCCACAAGAAAGGGCGGTCTGGCTTTTGTCACCTAGAAGGGTCGGTGTTAAGGGAGGTCCTGACAAGGGAGAGGAAGAGGAGAAGTCGCTGGAAGGAGGCCTGTTTGTGTCTGTGCTCCTGGAAAGGACCCCTTGACTGGCTGGCGGGGCCATCTCCTGCAGCAGGCTACCCGATGGCTGCAAATACAGCGAGGGCTGAGAGGCCACAAAGTCAACAAAGACATCATCCGATGAAGTCTGATCCAATGATCGATCAGAATTGGACCAACTGTGGCATCTGGAAGGAAGACAAAGAGGTTCGTCATCTGCCTCTTGCTGCTGTTCTGGGACAGTGACAGTTGGAGGACTTACACACTCACACTGGCAGAATGACTCTACGCCATTTTATTGTATTATCACATTTTGTTCTCGCTTTACTTCAAAGCAACATCAAATAGAAGTTTCTTTCAGGGTGTTTTTTTTTTTTAATTGGACAGCTGATCCAGAAGCTGGGAGGTGTGTGTGTGTATGTGCTCAGCATCTGGAAACGTCCGTTTTCCTGTTATGACTTAGCAGCAGCTGGGAAACAAATCTGCATGCCAGCCTGTAGGCATGTCCCATATCCCCGGCAATATTACCAGCAGTGCTGGTTGTACCTCTGGTTACGTACAGTGCCAGGAGTGCAAAAAAAATGAAAGTGAGACATAAATAACTGGCGGTGGTGGTCCAGAAGAACTCTCTTGCAGGCTCTACTTACTTACTTAATTTATACCCTACTTTTCTCCCCTGTGGGGACCCAAAGTTGCTTACAACTCTCCCCTTCTCCATTTTATCCTCACAACAACCCTGTGAGGTAGGTTAGGCTAAGAGATAGAGGACTAGCCTAAGGTCACCCAGCAAGCTTCCATAGCAACATGGAGATTTGAACCTGGGTTTCCCAGATACTATTCCAACACTCTCACCAATATACCATCTTGGCTCTAAAATCAAACAAGCAAGGTTGCATTTCATCTCAAGGCTGTCCGTTATGCAAGACTGTTCAAAAGATGGTGCAGTGTTACAGTGTGCGGATATGACCCCAGGGTACCTGGCCGTTGCCCCTCCACCTTCCCCCTGACGCTCTGGGCCGGTGCTTTCTCAGAATCAGGCAGCAGGCAGTTCCAGAGCTCCTGCCTTGATCCCTTGGCTGAGAGGTTGTTGGTTCTGCTCCAACCTCAGCAGCCTTCCTCCTCCCTGGCCTCAGCATTTATGGCCTTTATATAGAGCAGCCAGGCCCCTCTAGCCGCGCCCTTCCAGTCCCCAACCCCAAAGTCTATAAAAGGCCTAACCTATAAAAGACCTCCACATGTATGCTTCTGCGGGAGCGTCTTCCCCCTCCTCTCGCCGCCCAACAGCTGAGAGGTGGCGAGGAACTGGGGCTGCTTATTTTGGGCAGCAGCAGCAGCATTTCTCCCTGCTGTGTCTCAGCGAGAGGCTGCTGGGGCCGGCCTCATGGTTTCCCAGCTCTCATGGGCCTGCTCCCGCGCACCCGCCAGGGAACCAGGCATCCTTCTCCCACCCATCTTGACCATCTCAAGCCAGCTCTGGGTGAGTGTGCTTGGGTGGGGAAGTCCCAAGGCAGGGCTGGCTACCGCCGTCTCGGGACACACAGGTTTAGAATACCTGACGTGGCTGAGTTTGCCAGTCTCACAGTTGGACAAGAAGAGATAGTCTGGCAGGAAGACAGACTCGGACTCGCTGGCAGTCTCCTCCGCTGCAGAGGTGTCGGTGGCGGCCTGATCGGCAGATGAAGATGGGTCTGTGATCCTCAAGGCGTGGGCAGAAGCGGCTGGCGAGGGCTGCGGGGATGAAGTGGTGTGGGACAGGCTGTCCCCTGAATCTGCAACAAACAGAAGGAAAACATTAAGGCCATTTATGCACAGTCAATTTTCATGCTCGCTCAAAGCTCTTTTTTAAAATGCGACTTTAAAAATGTCTATTCATGATCCCGAAGCAAAAGGAGAAATTCCACCCCCACTCGCCTGCTCCTTTGTTCCTGTTTGCACAGCAATTAGCATGTGCATAGCTAACCCGCCGCTGTTATTTTGCATGGTTCAGGGGGGTTCTTCGCGGCAATCACCAAAGGTCACGTTAAATGGGCTCTTTAGTAATGCGAGGCAGGTATGCGCCGGCTTCGCAATCACTTCCAGAATGACAGTTCAGCATGAAAAATTCAAGAAAACATGTGGAGCAATTCAGCCTGGAACGTGCTGCTAATTACCATGCAAAAATGGCCTAAGACCTCGACAGGGCTCTTCAGGGCCTTGATTCTCCAAAGGGCTGATTCTGCCCAAAAATGTGACAGCAATGTGCAGCCTCCAGGGCATTCCTTATCACTTACAGCTGCTACCTGCTTATTCAGGGCTGCCCGAACAGCAAAAACCACAAGGTCAGTGCTGGAAAACAGCTGATCCAAAACCACCCAGGCCAAATGGGTCAAAACAGTTAGTGCTAGAGCTGAGTTTGTGCTTGTGTGTCATTTCCTTTATGGGAAATATTTTTAAAAAAATCTACCCCAAAGTAGGCACTGCATTGGTCCACAGCAAAAAGACATGTAGCCTCATGTAATAAGAGGTATTATGTGGCCTTTATTTTGCTGTGTACCAATGCAGCTGTTCACTTTTTTATCTACTTTGGGAATCCCCCAATTTAGCCGTGAGTCAGGCTGGAAATGAACACAGTGTCATGTGGACATTTTCCCCTTTAACTTGGTGGGGTGGGGGGAGAAGCTTCCTGCTTTCCACGCAGAGGAAAAAACCCACATGAAACCAGGCTAAAAGTAATCTTCAGAAATGTTCATGTAAGAGCTACTAGTTTTTTTTCTTTGCTTTTGTCTTTTTAAGGGACTTTTATGTCTTGCTTGACGTGGGAGAGAAGTTTAAGCAACTACTGGTTATGTTTCCAGTTGGATGGCTTCCCTTTTTATTTTGCCTCTCGTTCCCAGCATGCCGAGCGTGCATCATGTGGCCACGGAAGTCAACCGAACAGTCTATAAAGGATGGTGAGAAATAGGTCTTCACATCCATGACCTGAGAGATCTTCTTTCTCCCCTTTACAAAAAAACCGCACCCAGCCTTATGCAGAGTTCTGGAGAACTCGAAAGCTGCCACGCTGCATTTTTTGTTTTGGTTAATCTTACGGAAGCTGTTGCATGCCTTCCATTTTTGGATTTTTTTTACAAAATAAATTGAACAAAAAGCTACTTTATCTGCAATGCCCAGCAATCAGACTGACAATAAAATTAACATCACGTTCCAGTTCTGGAGAGCACCAGGTGTTTATACTGAGTACTTCCCTAACCCATAAACAATATCAAGGAAAGACAGCCAAGATATTAATTCAAGCAACGTTCCCAAGAAGTAAAATGTTTATACAGTGAGACGATGTCGCAGTCTGCAAAATGTGGAGCCAAATTCTCTTTCCCACAGGTGTTCTGCACAGCTCTTTGAAAACCACACGGAAGGCTAATCTAGATGTAAGGATGGGGGACGGACAGACACGTGTCTGCCCATTCACATCAAAATAAGACAAAAGTCCAGCAGCCCCTTAAAGACTAACCACATTTATTTCAATAGGAGCTTTCGTGAGTCACAGCTTACTTCAGATTGTGTAAAGGGGTGATCGTCCTATAAACGTCCTATTGTTAACAGCTTTGCTCATGTCTTGTAGACTGAGAGCCATGGCTTCCTTGATTAAGTCAATTCATCTCATGTTGGGTCTTCCTCTTTTCCTGCTGCCTTCAACTATTCCTAGCGTTATTGTCTTTTCCAGTGTGACTCTTGTCTTCCCATAATGTGACCAAAAGTAGGATAGCCTCAATTTAGTCATTTTAGCTTCTAGGGAGAATTTGGGCTTGATATGATCTAGAACTCACTTAGTTGTCTTTCTGGCAGTACACGGTATCCGTAAAACTCTCCCTTCACATATCTGAAGAAGTGAGCCATAACTCACAAAAGCTCATATTAAAAGAAGTGTAGTTAGTCTTTAAGGGGCTTTGGGACTTTTAATATACTGCTGTAACAGACTAACAAGGCTACCTCTTTGAACATCTATGAAGCTGCCTTCTAATGAATCAGCTCCTTGGTCCATCAAGGTCAGCACTGTCTACTCTGACTGGCAGCAGCTCTCCAGGGCCTCAGGCAGAGGTCTTTCACATCACGTACTTTGCTTTCACATCAAAAGCAGGGGAGTTGGCCTACTTTTATTTTTACCAAGAACAGAGCATATGGATGAAGGGAACTAAAACCCTGCACCTTCCCACTTCTTATCTCACTGCACTCGCTGCCTTCTGCCCTTCTTCAAGACTGACTCTGACATCAGAAGGCAGCCATGTTAGACGTAAATTGATCGAAGCCGCACAGAGCACCGAGGCAAGGTGAGGGTAGGATTCAGCTCTCCTCTTCAGGAGATCCATTTTTGTTTAAAATGCAGACTGTTTCCCACCCTCTGAGTTAAATGTGAATGGCCAGACATTTGTCTCACGGAGGCCGTCCCCCTGCCCGGTCACGTCATCTTTGCTCTTACAGTATCCAGACAATGCAGCCTCTCTTCCCCCAAATCCAAATTAGGGAAATGGACTGTAAAAGGAAAATAAAGGACACAGACAGACTAGCTGATTTATGGAACCTTGAACACGTGAAGCTGCCTTCTACTGAATCAGACCCTTGGTCCATCAAAGTCAATATTTACTCAGACCGGCAGCGGCTCTCCAGGGTCTCAGGCAAAAGTCTTTCACATCAACTACTTGCCTAGTCCCTTTAACTGGAGATGCTGGAGATTAAATCTGGGACCTTCTGCATGCCAAGCAGAGGCTCTACCACTGAGCCACGGCCCCTCCCCGTTAAACTATTAAACCTATGAATACATGCTTTTAACTTCAGTTTTAGAACTGACTTTCACCTGAGAAATTAACTCTATTGTTTATTTATTTATTTTCCTATAACGAGCAATTCATGATATAGACATGCCTGTGGCTAATAAGCAATATTTTCTTCTGGGTGGTTGTGATCCAGCAATCACAGTTCCAGTAGTAAAATTTATTTTGAGTTTATTTGAACTTAAGGGACACAAGGAGAATTTAAAGAACATATATACAATTAAATAAATTATATAAAATAAAATAACTTTGAAAACCCTGCCCAGCAGTTTAGTGTGGTTAGCTCACAGCCTATTGGCTAGGAGCTATACCATTAAAGGAAGGATATTTATTTCTTTTATGCAACTTCTACCCCAACCACCTTTCCCCCCCAGGCAGGGTTCAGGGCGGCTTCCAACAATTTAAAATACACCATATAAAACAACATATTCGGAATTTAAAACCAGGTTCTCAATCTTTTTTTTTTTTTGAGCGCAACGCATTCCTCTTTCCTGCCAGGTTCTCAATCTTAACATAATAGCAAGTTAAACAAGGCTGTACAACTCACAACCAACCAGCAGGTGGCAGTAGTCTTGTTCCACAGCCAAAGTACCGTATGCGGTTACGGATGATAAGTTCTCGGGATACTGGCGTCAAGCGTCTACTGCCCACAAGGTGTCTGCCTAAAGCCTTCACGTTTTAAAAAAGGCTTTCACTATGCATTATTGATTCCAACAAAGAAAATATCTGGTATGCATCGACAAGATCAGGGCCATTTAAAGACTGCGCATTTCATAAATGCGAGCCAATTAAACCTAGGGCTGAGATGCAGGCAAAATACTGTTGATTGATTCTTATTTGACTGAGATCAGATATTGGCAACTATTCTACAAAGCCAAGAATGCCACTGTTTCGGTGGCATTTCCTTTTTAAATTTCATCATGATGCTGTTTTTTTTTTTAGCAAAAACAGCTGCCTTTAAAAGCTGAGTTTTGTTATTGTTATTATTTCTGTTTTAATTACATTTTTCTAAAACACACACACACACACACAACCCCAAACCTCTATGTAACTGTATAAACACCAAAAGGGAAGCACAGTTTAAATAATATTTATGGAAACTTTGTCTAGCATTGCTAACATTTCTAATAATTCACAATATTTTTAACATGCAATGTCATTGTTTCTCAATTACCGTTTTGGTCATTAGCATAAGTGTCAATGGTATTTTTCTTTGTTGTTCTAAATGAACAACATGCTTTAAAAGTACTTGATCATTACATGATAATATTTGACCAGTCAAGTGACTGATTAGTTTCTGACTCAACCCTAAACATGATGGCTTTTCAAGTTCTGAGTTCTGGTGCTTCCTTTTATGCTGCTATTTCCAAGGCTAAAAGATTAAAATCTCATATTTCAGATATTCTGCAACTGGGTGACAGGGGTAGCTCTCTACAGGCGATGTTTTTGTCTCAAGGGAGCTCCAAGATTATGACCAATCCATGGAAACAGGAAATGACCTCTTATCAGGCCAGGCTCTATGGTCACTGTCCTGGAATGTGCTTGCTAGAGAACCAGTGTGGTGCAGTGGTTAGAGGATCAGACTAGGGTCTGGGAGACTCCAAGTGCCAGGGCCAGTCTTCCTTTATATGCAGTGGGTCAGATCAGGTGCCAAGAGACAAATATTGAAACCCTTCCAAATCTGATTAGATTACTCACATAAATTTATCACGCAAGCAACAAAAGGAACTCACAGAACCAGGAAACCATAAGCAACCCTTACGCTCTGCAACCATATCAGAGTTAGGCCACACGAACACAGCAAGGATTCTGTTTCCCTGTCCTCACCGCCACGAATGACACAAGTCGTTCTTTTGTGAGCGTTTTACTCTGCCGGCTACCATTTTCTCTGCATTTTCCCCCGCCATGCCACCAGGGGATTAAAAAAAGGTAACGGCTATTGCAATCTGTGGCCATGATCCTCTGACCTTGACTTTTTGTAAAGGAAGCCTCTAGCCAAGGGGTATCCAACATGGTGCCCATGGGTACCATGGCACCCCCAACACCTTTCCTAGTGCCCACCAAGTGCTTTTAGAAAGTGAGTGGGGCTAGGTGGGGCTTTTGACCAGCAAGGCTTTTGAGTGGCTGTGCAGATTTTTAGAAACATTGCTTTGGCAGCAGCTGCCACCACAACACAGGGATCTTCCCTTTGTGACTGAGGTAAGCTGCAGTAGCCGTTTTGTGGCTGGCTCTGGCTCCTGTTATAGCTATTTTGTGGATGCCATTTTGTGGCTGCGCCCACCACAGTGTGTCAGAATTTCAAAGGTGACCGCAGGTTCGGAAAGGCCGGGGACCCCTGATCTGGCTCCTTTCCGTTGCGGAGCCTGTGTGACGTAGTGGTTATGCTAGCCATAAAATTCATCAGGTGACCTTGGGCCAGCGGCTCCCTCTGAGCCTAATCAACCTCACAGGGTTGTTGCGAGGACAAAAAGGGAGGAGGAAAAACCCTGCACACCATCCCAAGATCCTTGGAGGATGGGTGGGGCTAAAAAAAATTTAAATCTCATTTTTCAGACGACAAACTAACAAACTGTCCCTGAACATGGGCCAGAATGATTAAAATTCAAGACACAATGCTGCTGGCAGGTGCAGCACATCAATGGGAAAAAAGACTCAAGACTTGCATATTAACAGACCATTTATTCATGGAAGGTTTTGCATTGGATTTGCCACTCTTTAGATGCACTTTTTCCCCATCCATATTCTCGAAACTCAACAATAAGCCGCCATGCAGAGTTTTGAGAATTCAGATGGGGAAAATGTACATCTATAGAGTGACAAATCCAATGCAAAACCTTCCATGAATAAATGGCCAGACACCGAACGGAAGGGGAGCGGAGAGGGACGGCCGAGCAGGAGAGGAGTTTGGACGGGAGACACAGAATGGAGAGTCGGCTGGAATCCGCATCCAAGTCGGGGCTCATCTCCTCTTGGCGGTGCCCCTTCAGGGATGGAAGTGAAGCCACAACGACAGCCGGGTACACTGCCACACCTCCGCCAGCCCTGGCCCACTGCCTCTCCCCCCCACCCCAGCAAGGCATTGAGTATCAGAAAGGATGGGCAGAGGCTCCTATGGGAGAGGCCTTCGCAGGAACGTGAAAGGCTTTCTATGTCAATACCAACACTCTGGAAGTGGAATGGGCTCTTAAATACACCTAAAACCTGCAGCCTCAGAGCCCATTCCTGAAGGGGAAGGCAAAGCTCCTTTGGAGCCGGCGTGACCCAGTGCCGGCATAGGTACCACTTTATCACAGAATAAGGCGGCACCTACCCCAGCACAGAGGCAAACACGGCAGCATCTGGCTGCCGCCGGCCCCTACCACCAGCATAGCCATGCCGGCAGGGCTTTCCCAAAAGGGAAAGCCCGCACTGACAAGGGGGGGGGCATTCCAGGGGTGTTCACAGGGGAGAAGCTGCTGTTAGCCAGCTTCCTCACCCCTTTCGCCCTGGGAATGCCCCCCTGCGCTGCAGTGGTCAGGCTAAGCCTGGGCCATCCAGGTCAGAGCCTTGAAAACCTTAACAATAACAAAATAACAGGAAACGCTTAACGTTGGGGTGCCTCCATGGCTGCAAACAGTCACGACCCTCTTACCAAAGACCAGGGTCTGCTTGAGCAGATGTTTAGGGCTGGCTCGTCACCAGCACAAGCCAAACTGAGGTGTTAAGTGCTTAACAAGTCTAAGCCTTCAGAAGGGGCCTAACTCCAGAGGTGCTGACTTCTGAGTGATTGCCAGATGGCCATGGAGGGGGACATGAGCTCAAGCTTTGCTGTCAAGAACGAGCGTTTTACAAATGTTGTTCAAGAGCAGAAACGGGCAGGAATGTAGCCCTGGAAAAGGACATCCATCTCCCTTCAATTTCCTATTATTTGTTTCTTCAATTCTCAGTGGAAGGGTTTGGTCACTTGAAGCTGCCTTATACTGAATCAGACCCTCGGTCCATCAAAGTCAGTAGTGTCTACTCATACTGGCAACGGGATCCAGGGTCTCGGGCTGAGGTCTTTCTCATCACCTACTTGCCTGGTTCCTTGAACTGGAGATGTCAGGGACTGAACCTGGGACCTTCTGCATGCCAAGCAGAGGCTTTACCACTGAGCCACGGCCCCTCCCGTTTCCTATTTATGCTGGCCTACTCCCAAGGTCTTTTTGTGGCCCTAGCAGGAGCACCCCCCCCCCCACTGAGGCAGATGTGATGTGATGCTTGGGAAAGCTTGGGGGTTTACACCCCTTCCACTGTGATCTTTCCCTGGTTGAAAATGTCCCCGTCCCCCCCACGGGGCTTTTTTAAGCCCCTGCAGGGATGAACTACCGAGCACCGTGGTGCAGAGTGTTAAGCTGCAGTACTGCAGTCGAAAGCTCTGCTCACAACCTGAGTTTGATCCCGATGGAAGTCGGTTTCAAGTAGCTAGTTCAAGGTTGACTCAACCTTCCACCCTTCCGAGGTTGGTAAAGAAAGTAGCCAGCTTGCTGCTGGGTTTAATGTGTAGATGACTGGGGAAGGCAGTGGCAAACCACCCAGTAAACATAGTCTGCCTAGGAAACGTCGGGATGTGATGTCACCCCATGGGTCAGTAACGAACCGGTGCTTGCACCTTTAGGGAAGAACTACAAAGACTAAAAGCTGTTGGGGTGGGGACACTTGCAATCTGGGAAACAGCACAGAGGGAGGGGTTAACAAGAACATAAAAAGAGCCCTGCTGGATCAGACCAGTGCTCCAGCTAGTCCAGCATCGTGTCTCACACAGCGGCCAACCAATTCCTCTGGAGGGCCAACAACAGGGCACAGAGGCCGAGGCCTTTCCCTGAGGTCTCCTGCTGGTACTGGCATTCAGAGGTAGACTGCCTCTGAATGTGGAGGTTCCCTTTAGTTGCCTTCCTCAGCATCCACACTGATCCCTTCTCTCTTTGTGGCTCCTTTCTGGACACGTTGGGGGTTTCAACCCCACAACTCCGTCACACACGGTGTACGGAGGAAGGGAACGGGCAGAGGGGTTGCCTGCAGAGGCTGACAAGCACTCATCCTTCCTGGCACTCTCTCCATCCCATTAGCAAATGTTCTGCTTAGTGACGCTGCTGGACTGATAGCAAAAACGGTGCGCCCGACATCTGCAGCCGGGCCCCGAGGACAGAAGGCAGGCATCTTTGGCAGATTTCCTTGTGAGCGTGGCGTCCATTAAAAGTGTCCTGCAGGAGCGGCAGGCGATGAATTATGCATGCCTGAAAGAGCAAAGATGGGCCCGCTTCCCCCCACCCTCCACCCACCAAGACAGCAGTCTGCCTTCACTATCAGGATACAGTGTCATTTGGTAAATAAATGCTGCCAATAGAAGCACCGCCGAGCCAAAAAGCGATCTGTGGGCTATTTTCTCCACAACCAAGGAAACCTCGTTTGGCAGTGGAAAAGCGCCGGATCTAATCCATAAAATCAAGTCATTGGTCCACCTAGGGTTGCCAACTCCGGGATGGGAAATTATCATCATCATCATCATCATCCACCATTCTATCTTACTGGAACTCAATGCAGCTTACAGTGCCAACGAACATAAAAATACATAAAGACAACAAATTAAAATCAAGAAGAAGGAGGAGGAGGAGGAGGAGTTGGTTTTTATATGCTGACTTTCTCTACCACTTAAGGGAGAGTCAAACCAGCTTACAATCACCTTCCCTTCCCCACAACAGACACCCTGTGAGGTAGGTGGGGCTGAGAGAGCTGTGACTAGCCCAAGGTTACCCAGCTGGCTTCATGTGGAGGAGTGGGGACTCAAACACGATTCCCCAGATTAAGGTCCACCGCTCCAAACCACCGCTCTTAGCCACTACACCACGCTGGCTCCCATCAACAATTCAGAAGAGCGAAAACTAATCAGATGTCATTGTAAATAAAACCGTCTTCGGCTGCCTCCTAAAGGTCAAGTGTGAGGGAGCCAAGCACATCTTCCTGGGGAGGTTGTTGTTCTATGGTTGTGGGGCTGCCACTGAAAAGGCTCTCTCTTGTGTACCCACTAGATGAGCTTTTTTGGTCGATGGGACATGATCTTAGTTCATGGGCAGGAACGTATGGGAGAAGACTGGACAATATGGTCCTGGAGATTTGCGGGTGGAACCTGGGAAGGGTGAAGTTTGAGGCGGGAGGAGGAATGTGATGCAGGAATGTGATGCCGTAGAGTCTGTCCTCTGAAGCTGCCATTTTCTCCAGAAAAAAAGTCAGGAGATTAGTTGTACTGCTGCAACCATAGGTCCACCTAAGCCATCATTGTCTACTTTGACCAGCAATGGCTTTCAGGCAGAAGTCTCTCCTGCCCATGTTACCTGACCTCCTTTAACTAGCAATTCTGGAGAGACTGGGGTGTAGTGGCTAGAATGCTCAATTGTGACTAGGGAGAAACGGGTTCAACAGAGTCATAACATTCCCAGGGTAAACATGAGCTAGGCATACGTTCCAGCCTAATCTACCTCAAAGGGCTGTTGTTAAGGTAAAATGTACCCTAGGTGGAAGGAAAAGATAAAAATGCTGGGAACTAAACTTGGGATTTCAGCACACAAGGCATGATCTTTACCACTGAGCCCAGTCCCCAGTCTGCTTTTGGCACAATATACTGGAAATGTGGATCTGGAAATGAAGCTGCTGCTCAGGGTGGATTTTAAAATAAAGATGTATTTACATCCAATTGTCAGGCCGCTATCTCGGTTTCGTTATTGCCTCTGTCTCTGTGCTGTATTGTCTGCCCCCCAAGGTCGCATACCTAGGCCTGGGAACTCAGCTCCTGGGAAACTGTATTCATGCGTGTAATCTCCCGCCTTTCCTGCCTTATAATATCTCCCAGCTAGTGAGCCTCTCATAGCTGTCATTTTATTCGTTTGCACTGTATGCCTATTTGATCAGTAAAAGCCATCTGTTTGGACTCTATATGACTTTGTGGTGATTTCTGGTTCTGTGGGCCAAGGGCTGACATTATGACAGCTATGACTCATCTTCACCGTTCTCCTAGCCAGGCTGGAGCCCAGGGGGGTTCGCCTGCCACTTGGATGGGAGCTGTGCAGCTCTCCAGGTGATCTACTACCCTGGAACCCTTCTCAGAGGACCCTACTCTGTTACAAGACTTAATCGCTGAACTTTTCCGGACGACCCGAGAGGTTTGCCGCTTGAGGGGACTGGTACAGGCGCAGTGGCAATCTCTTACAGGACGTCTCTGGATGTTAACATCGGAGGATACTGATGCTCGTTTAGATCTTCAGGACTTGGATCAATTACTGGACGATGCCCGATTGGCGACTGAGGATTTACAAATATTAACTGGACTTTTGGATAATCTTATTTCTCGACAAACTCTTTCTACCATGGCGGGAGCCCCGCCGGAGGGTTTTTCCCTGATCCCGGATGCGGCCAGCTGCCAGGCTGAGGCCAAGCGAGTCGCTATTAGCACCGCTCTTCTCCTTGTGGAATGTACAAAGGACACCCCGGTAGCCACCTTGGCTCAAGTTTTGACCCCGACGTTTGGAGCCGAGGCATCCGCACTGGCGGTTCGAGTACAACCTCTGCTGGGCGGGGAACCTGACCCCATACTCTTGCTCCTCGAGACAGAACTTTTGCCGCGCATTACGGCAGAGACTGCCCTAAGACTTGAGAACGCCAAAGTTCTTGCGGATCAGCAAGCCGCCGAAGCGGCTAGGGTCGCAAGAGAGAGAGAGGCGGCGGAAGCAGCCAGGGCGGCTGCAGCAAGGATTAGGAATCAGGCGAACGTGGACACGCGCCCCAAGGACTATGTACTGGGACTATCAGGTCTAACTTTTTCCCCGGCGTTTGTCCCATCGCGTGCGACCCAACGCGCACGCCGTTTGGCTGACCGACGTCGAGACTCAGATGAGTCTGAAGACGAGGATTTTTATGGGGATAGCTCTCAATGGGCCACGAGCTTCCGAACCAGTAAGCCTCATCTTACCGGTGGCCCAAGTGAGGAGGTTCATCTTTTACGAGCCCAGAATCGGGAGCTCTCCGACCGTGTTGATCAACTCCAGGAAGTAATGGAACTTATGCTTCAAGAGAACAGGCAATTACAACAAACCCTGATAGCTCAGAGACAGCCCGTTCCGATACCGGGTCAGGGGGTACCCGTACAACCACCCGCTAATGTGCCTGCTCCACCCTTACCTCCTGGAGCTCCTGTTGCTCCTCCGCCCGGACCACCCGTGCAACCACCTGCTAATGTGCCTGCTCCACCCTTGCCTCCTGGAGCTCCTGTTGCTCCTCCGCCCGGACCACCCGTGCAACCGGGTCAACCCGCGCCCGGCCCTTGGAAGCAACTCAAATTGAGGACTACGTATGACGGATCTCTTGAGACTTTGCCTTGTTTCTTGCATCAAGTGGACAGTTATATGCGAGAACAAGGTCAACTTTTCCCCACGGAAGATAGCCGGGTACGGTACGTAGCTTCCCTCCTGACAGGCAAAGCGGCTGACTGGATGGTCCTCCAGTTTGACACCCGCTCTCGTGCGATTCGTTCCCTCAACAACTTCATGACTGCCCTGAGAAGGAGGTTTGAGGACCCCTTCCTGGGGGAAAGAGCCAAAACGGAACTCTTACAATTAAAACAAGGCTCTGCTACAGTTCGGGAATTTGCCGATGAATTTCAGCGACTGGCAAGTAAAATTGTAGGTTGGCCCGAGACCACCCTAATCCATCATTTCAGGGAAGCCTTGCATCCTGACATTCTGAACTGGTCTTACATGCGGGGCGATCCCGATACCCTCGAAGGCTGGATCCTATTAGCCGAGGAAGTGGAAAGCCGCCGCCGCTTTATTTCTCTCGTCCGTCAAAAGCACAAGGAGAAGGGCACCCAAAAGCCTCAACCCAAGGCACCACTGCTCGTCCCACGAAATCCCCCACGTCCGCTCCAGGAACGTGAAGCCCGATTTCAGAGGGGTGCCTGTCTTACATGCGGAGAAATGGGCCACTTTGCAGCCGTTTGCCCACGCCGCCAGGAATTATTTCGTCCCAGCACGACAACCCGCGCCCGAGGTCGTCCACCACGCAGAGGCACCGCGGCCACCCGCAGCGCAGCTCCGGGAAGGCCCACACCCTCTGCACTCCATGCCGGGGACCCAGCCTCCCTGCCTGCTTCCAACGACCCCGCCGGGTCTCGGATTACAAGTGCCCCATTGGGGGACAGCTTTCCCTCTTCGGATGAGGAAAACCCTTGGATTTCTCCAGCCTTAAACCTGGAATCTCCCCTCGACTTGTCAAAAAACGGCTCCGGTCTGTGGTGAATGGAGCATCTCCACAGACCTCTCAGGATCTTCCTATCAAACCGAATGCTCCTACCAAAATCAAAGAAGTGGACTCCACCGTCTACGTGGATGCAGTTTTACAACAACTTAACGGAGGTCCACAAATCCCCGTCAAAGCACTAATTGACTCCGGTTGCTGTCGCACTCTCATAAGCGAAGCCACGTTTGCTGCACTCAGAGCCGACTCAGAGGCTTTACCCGCCCCCGTCCAATTTGCTCAAATGGACGGGAGCCAATTCCAGGGGGGTCCAGTTGATCACCGCACCATAGGGGTGGCAATGGGAATTGGTTCCCACTGGGAACAAATAGACTTCACTATAGCCCCTATCCGATTTGAAGTGGTCTTGGGAATTAACTGGATTAAAGGACATAGTCCCAGTATTGATTGGGAAACAAACACTATCTCTTTCGCTAGTCCCACCTGCGACCAGCATCGGCAAAACTTTGCTCTGCCATTTCCGCCCGTTCCAGCATTAACCTCTACTGCCCCAGTACCACCGGCTCTACCCGCTGTATACCGGGACTTTGAAGATGTCTTCGACCTTAGGGAATGTGATGCCTTACCCCCCCACCGGGCCTCAGACTGTGCGATTGAAGTAGTAAAGGACTGCACATTAACCAAAAGTAAGATTTACCCTATGAGCGCTTCCGAGCGCACTGTCCTCCGGGACTTTTTGGACAAAAACCTCGCCAGAGGGTTCATTCGCCCTTCGAATGCCCCAAACTCGGCCCCCGCGTTTTTCGTCCGGAAAAAAGAGGGCGACCTTCGCCTGTGCATTGACTTCAGAAAGCTCAATGCGGTTACCCAGACCAACGCCTATCCTATCCCATTAATATCGGATATTTTGGGACAATTACAGGAAGGCCGTGTGTTCTCTAAATTAGACTTGGTGGAAGCCTACTACCGAGTCCGTATCCGCGAAGGAGATGAACACCTCACTGCCTTCTCTAGCTGTTTCGGAATGTATGAATTCCTTGTAATGCCATTCGGATTAAAAGGGGCCCCGGGGGTCTTCATGCAACTCATCAATGAAATCCTACATGACCTTCTATATCGTGGGGTGGTGGTCTACTTAGATGACATTCTCATTTATTCGAAAACTGTGGACGAGCATGTGACTCTGGTCAGGGAAGTTCTACAACGCCTGCGTAACCATCAACTGTTCGCTAAACTAGCTAAGTGTGAATTTCACCAAAGCAAACTCACGTTTTTGGGATACATCATCTCCCACCAAGGTCTTCGCATGGACCCCGCCAAAGTCCAAGCCGTCCTCGATTGGACTCCCCCCACCAACCGTAAGCAAGTACAGCAATTTCTGGGATTTGCAAACTTCTATCGGGGATTCATCCCTAACTTCGCCCAAGTGGCTCTACCCATTACGGACCTGCTGAAAACTAAGGGAAAAGTAAGCTCGGCTGCCTTGCCCTCCGCAAAAATCCTATGGACTGAGCAATGCCAAGCCGCCTTTCTGGCCCTCAAACGCCTCTTCACTTCGGAGCCGGTGCTACGGCACCCAGACCCAAATCAAATGTTCATTGTGCAAGTCGATGCTTCCGATGTAGCCATGGGAGGGGCTCTCCTCCAGCAAGGACCGGACGGTCTTCTTCACCCTTGCGCTTACTTTTCAAAAAAATTTGCGCACGCTCAATTAAACTGGCCCATCTGGGAGAAAGAGGCCTCTGCAGTTCATCATGCACTGACTTTATGGCGGCAATTCTTGGAAGGGTCTAAAGTACCCTTTGAAGTTTGGACCGATCACAAAAATCTAGCTGCCCTCACGGGGTCCCATAAGCTATCGGCGAAACAACAACGGTGGGCGGAGTTCTTTGCTCAGTTCCGTTTCACCCTGAAGCACGTCCCTGGGAAGCAGAACGTTCTCGCGGATGCCCTCTCCCGTTTACCACAATATCCGGTAAAACTCGAAAGACCCACCAACTCTCTGTTCACCCCTATGCAACGTGGGGCCCTACCTATGCTGGCTGTGCAAACCCGATCCCAGCATCAGCACACCTTCCCTAACTCGCAAGCTCCGCCAGCCCAACCGGCTGCCCAGCCGCCACCGCAACAGACCGGAGTTCCCGCCCCTCCTACCCCTCCGACCGCTCAGCCGCCTGCAGTCTGCGCGCCGCCGCACGTAAGCACTAGCCCTATAACTGTTTCTCAGATCTCCATGACCGACGGGGGGGCTCCCTCCAAAATCCCCATCTCCGAATCCTTTTTAACTGTCCTTCGGGACCAGTGCCTTTTAGAACGTTCCGCTCATACCCTACCTCCTGGTGTTTTGGAACAAGGGGGGTCCTGGTACAAAGACTCAAAATTGTATGTACCCAAAGCTCTCCGGAAGGACGTTTTACATTTAGCTCATGGAGCCAAAACAGCTGGGCACTTTGGGTTTCTGAAGACCCTTCACTTATTGCGCAGACAGTTCTGGTGGGGGGGAATGCGTTCCGACATTGACTCCTTCATCCGCAGCTGTCCCGTTTGTGCCGCTGCGAAACGATCGCAGGGCAAACCCCCGGGACTGCTACAACCTCTTGAAACGCCCAGCAGACCTTGGGAAGTGATTGCTATGGACTTCATGACTGATCTCCCTCTCAGTGGGGGTAAAACTGTGTTGTGGGTTGTTACTGATTTGTTTTCTAAGCAAATACATTTGATTCCATGCGCAGGGATCCCCTCTGCTCAGAAACTGGCCCGCCTCTTCGTGACGCATATCTTTCGTTTACATTCGTTTCCGCGTAAAATAATTTGTGACCGCGGAAGTGGTTTCGTTTCTAAGTTTTGGAAAGCTTTCCTCAAGTTGGTGGGGGTGGAACAGGGATTGTCTAGTGCATACCATCCTCAAACTGATGGTCAAACTGAACGTGTCAATGCTGTACTTGAATGTTATTTGCGTTGTTATGTTAACTACCACCAGGATAACTGGGTGGAACTGTTGCCTTTAGCAGAATATGCCTACAATAATGCCATGCATCAATCCACAGGTTTTAGCCCGTTTTTTGCTGTGTATGGACAAGATTTCAGTCCCATCGCTCCTACAGATGATGTAGAGGGGGAGGGGAACCCCGACATTGCCTCCTGGGCACACGCCCTCCGTACCACTTGGCCCTGGCTCGTTAGCAACCTCGACCGGGCCAAACGTAAATACAAAGCGCAAGCTGACAAACATCGCTCCCCCGGGGGTGATCTGCAAGTGGGTGCTTTGGTTTACCTTTCCACCAAAAATCTCCGTTCCACCCAACCGTGCCATAAGCTCAGCGCCAAATTCATTGGCCCTTTCCCCATTACTCGGGTCATAAACCCTGTCACAGTGGAACTGGCTCTCCCCAAATCCTTGAGGCGTGTGCATCCTGTTTTCCACATAAGCCTCCTCAAACCCCATGTTGCTTCTCCACGGTGGCATCCGGACCCACCGCCTGCGCAACCCATCATGGTGGGGGGGGAAGAACACTTCGAAGTCTCCAAGATCCTTGACTCCCGTATTCACCATGGCAATCTGCAATATCTAGTTCGTTGGAAACATTTCCCCCCTGCCTATGACGAATGGGTGCGCGCACGGGATGTCTCCGCCCCCGACCTCGTCGACGCCTTTCACATTGCTTACCCGGACAGGCCAGCCCCCTTGCGAACTGGGAGGGGGCCTTGAGGGGAGCAGAATGTCAGGCCGCTATCTCGGTTTCGTTATTGCCTCTGTCTCTGTGCTGTATTGTCTGCCCCCCAAGGTCGCATACCTAGGCCTGGGAACTCAGCTCCTGGGAAACTGTATTCATGCGTGTAATCTCCCGCCTTTCCTGCCTTATAATATCTCCCAGCTAGTGAGCCTCTCATAGCTGTCATTTTATTCGTTTGCACTGTATGCCTATTTGATCAGTAAAAGCCATCTGTTTGGACTCTATATGACTTTGTGGTGATTTCTGGTTCTGTGGGCCAAGGGCTGACACCAATATACATATTTTTATATATATATATTTAAAAGCAATTATATCAAGCATCACTTTTTAAAAATAACCTGGTTTAAAATGAAACTTGAATTGAAAAGCAACTTAGTATAATTCTAACTAATAATCTCATCAAACCAGTGTCCATTGTGGGTGGAGAAACATCTGATTTTACCTGTCATAGTCATCATATGTGACCTTGTGTACTGTATTTATTATGGCAAAGTATGAATATTGATGACTACGCCAACCAAACGGCATGGGTATTTGCTTTCCAAGAAACCCTATTATGAATGCAGTGTTAAATTAGCTCACTGTGTCTTGGAAGACTGTGTTATATTCCCAGCTACTGATGCTGTGTATTGTCATCTGCATATTTTTAGATTTTGCACAGAGATGTCACAGACTGAACCTCTTCCATTTCATGTCCTCTGAAGAACACTTCCCCCCATTTCTACCTGCTACATGTGTGTGTGTGAGAGAGAGAGAGCCAACGTGGTATAGTGGTTAAGGTGTCAGACTAGGGCCTGGGATACTCAGGTTCAAATCCCCACTGGGAGCTTGCTGGATGACCTTGGGCCAGTCACACATGCTCAGCCCTGACCCTGGCTAGTATTTGGATGGGAGTCCTCCAAGGAATACCAGGAGTGTGACGTGGAGGCAGGCAATGGCAAACCATCTCCCAACGTCTCCCTATGGGGTTACCATAAGTCAGCTGTGACTTGACAGCAAGTATGTGTGTGTGTGTGTGTGTGTGTTTTTTTTTCTTTCTCTGAGCTCTAGCAAAACCTATGCTATAATGATGCCACAAGAATCGCTTATGTTTTGCTCCAAGAGACAAACCCAGTGACCCCTCTGGAATTTGTTTTCACCAGCTCCTGCTTTTGAAAGAATTGTGGATACTTAGGCCAGGATCCAAAAAGCTACTGAACTGTATACAACAGAGGTTTTTGGGTTTTTTTTTCTAAAAGGCAGATGCCTTTGATTATATGTTGGTTGTTAACCAAATTTTATGTGAACTCCAGTTTGATTTGTCAGTCCAAGGTTCTTTTTTGGTTTCTCCTCACAGAGGACAAAACTGCACTCACCCTTTCCCCCTCAACCGAATTAATGACAGGTAATCGAAATATTGCCATTAAAATTGACACCAGTTTTTGTATCCATTGTATATCCCTGTCTAGTTTATATGGTACAAATGGCTTAAAATGCCCTGTAAGAAGTAAATGAAAACAGGATATCGGCCAACCAAGCATAGGCAGCATGAAAATGGTCTCCCTAATTATGCACAAATAATAAACAAAAGAACAAAAATGTATTCTCACATCCCATTCATTTGCTTAAAAAGATCTGCAAGACAAACTGAGGTTTTTTAGGCATGGCTGTTTCACTTGCCGTCACCCCTTCAGATCTTTGTTTGGATTATGTCTGCCGGTTCCGACCGTCAGAGGTCCGCCTCGCTCTCCCCCTGCGTCTCCCCACGTTTTGCCCGCGTTTTCAAACTAGAGATAAAACAGGTCCCTCAAAACGCAGGTCAAACGCGGGGGAAATGCAGGGGGAGGGCGAGGTGACCTCTGATGGTCGGAAACGGCATGCATAATCAACACAAAGATCTGAAGCGGGGTGACGGAGAGTGAAACAACCATGCATAAAAGACCTGAGACCTGTCCATTAAATGGCTTTGTGTTTTACTGGCTTTGCTCTCCATGGGCAAAGCCAGTAAAACCTACTACCTTGTTCTGTGTGTGCTCCTCTTTGTCTGTTCGAGAGGCAGGTCCCCCTCCACACTGCAGAGCACATAGCTCTCGCACGACGCACTTTTCCACTCCTTGAAAAACATCCATCTTGCACAAGCTGATGACCCTGATACCAGAGGAAGTTTGCTCTGCACTGACTACTGCCTTGACAATGGACTAAAGCAGGGGTCCCCAACCTTTCTGAGCCTGTCGGCACATTGGGAATTCTGACTCAGTGTGGTGGGCACAGCCACAAAATGGCTGCTGCAGGAGGCGGAGTCAGCTGCCACTGAAAAAATGTTATTTTAATCTGCATGGCCAATCAGAACTTCAGCGGCCAATCAGAAACACTAATGGGTGAAAGGCCCGCCTGGCCTTACCCACTTTCTAAAAACACTTGGTGGGCACCACGAAAGGTGTTGGCAGGCACCATGATGCCCATAGGCATGGCGTTGGGGACCCCAGGATTACAGAGAAGCACAGGTGAAATAAAAGCATAGGACCCAAGTCAGCATCCGATCCAGGTACAGCTAGACCACCTGCTGCCAGTTCGGTGATTCTTTAACACAGATATCTGCAAAAAAAGTCTTTGTAACAACCCATCCCCTCCTCCATTCGTAGCTGTATTTCACCGACCAAGGGAAAAGCTTCTCAAGTGCTGATTTATAAACAAATGCAGCGGGCAACATGAGTTGGGCATAATGCTGTACCTCCAAACTTTAAAACCAAATTAAAGCAGTACATGGATTTGGTATGATCAGTTCAAAACATCAGAAAATTGGCTTTTAGAATTCCTTTTTTAAAGACACTGAACCTGTCCTGGAGCGGGCCTCCTCACTGCCCACCTGGGCCCTACCCATGACCGAGTCACTTACCCCAGGGAAGGAGGTGGGGGCTACCGGCAGCAAGCTGTTTGTAGGAGCTGAAATTGTGACAATCTGGCTGCATCCGAGGGAGGTTCTGACTCTCCCTCGGACTGGTCTGAGGCTGAGGAGGATCCCTTGGCCCAGACCCTCCCCAGGGCAGAGACTCCAAGGGGCCCGGAGGCCCGGGGAAGCGGGACACAACCATTTGTCCTAACTGTCAAGTTTTGTGCAAGACGACTCATTACTGAACTAATTTTAACGCAGATAAAAACAAAGATGCACGTGCGGCTACATTTTAAATGGGAAATCTTTTTTAAACCTGGGCCACTTGCAGAATTTAGGGGCATCTCAACAGCAGAAACCATCAGATGGTGTTTGAAAAGAGTTTGTGCAGCTTTATGACCCAGTTCCAAAATACAGGCTCCAAAATCGAGCCCCTGTATTTCCCCACCTTCTTTAGTCCTCTGCAGATCACCCAGCTGACAAAGAGAAATACCGGGCCCATTAAATATTGATTTTCTGAGTCAGTTTGTTTATTTGAAAAACTATAGCTTATTCTAAGTGGAGTTAGATGGGAATCAAATTTCTCGTTCCTGTTGGAAATTTCATCCTTGCCTTCCTGCCTATAGCTTTTTCAGTCAATGAATCAAAAGCTGATGATCAGGAAAGACCTACTAGAAGTGGGCATGCAAAATTTTACATTACAAGATAGAAATGCAAAGAGAAACTGTGGTCCTCCAGGTACATGTATGCTGAATATCCCATGCTAACACTCCATCATCTCCAACTGTGTTGGACAAGGCCTTTCTTTCCCTGTGGCTGCTTCCACAAGACATCCTCCATGAAGAAGTGTTTTTTTTTAATGCCAACTTTATCTTTTAAGGACAACCAAACCGGCTTACAATCTCCTTCCCTTCCTCTCCCCACAACAGACACCTTGTGAGGTAGGTGAGGCTGAGAGAGTTTGAACTGTGACTAGCCCAAGGTCACCCAGCTGGCTTCATGTGTAGGAGTAGGGAAACAAATCCAGTTCACCAGATTAGAGTCTGCCGCTCATGTGGAGGAGTGGGGAATCAAACCCAATTCTCCAGAATAGAGCCCACCGCTCTTAACCAATACACCATGCTGGCAGCTCTTAAAATAAGAGCAATTTTTTCCCAGTGGCCACACAACCATCATGCTGCACCTGTGCCCTTTCTGCCCCCCAATCTTGCCTAAACCTGCTTTGGACCAATCTTTTTTTGAAAGATTTCAGCCAATCCATGCTTCAGATCCCACCCATTATCCTCCCCCCCCCCATCTCCTGCAGCTGCCATTCCCCTTCTCTGAACCTCTTGAGGGCTTTAAAAAAAGCAATGGACTTATTGCTATAGAATGCTATAGGTCGGAATATGTCAATAACTGAGTTTTTGGGTGTTTTTGTAAGCCTGAAGCTGCTTTCCGGTAGCACCTTTGGAGGGCTGGAAATGGCAGCCACCGTGGGCTGGGGGAAGTGCAGGAAAAACCACCACGTGGTCGCTTTGCTGCCGCTGCATAGAGAACCACCACTGGGCAGAAGCATCCTGAGACCCTGAAGAGCTCTTCAAAACAGACATGACTGAGTTCAGTGAACTAAGAGTCTGCTTCAATATAAGGGAGCTTCGTATGTTCATGCACCAGGTTTTCATCCTCACTTTCACAGCAGGATCCCCCCCCCCCGCCTCTTTTACAGCTCAAAATGCTCTTCAGGATGCTGTTTCTGCCACAAGGGCATGAACAAGCATTCTGGGCTGACTGAAAGAGCTTGACTAGACACCAGGATCAGAATTAGGGGATACGTGTGACTATCACACCCTACTTGCGATAGCTGCTGGTACGTTCGGCCAGGCAGGCCGCTGGTTCGATGCAACATGGCAGTCCTCAACTAGATTTTTATCCATAATGATCAGGGGTAGAAATTTCTTTTTAAAAAGTGAGAGCTGAGTATATGATGTAGATGTTCTGCTACTAAGCCACGGCTGCTGAAATCCACGATAATCTTTGCCTCTAAAGATTTCCAATAAATTGCTCAAAACAGCTCATAAACCCTGAATTTGTCATCATCAGTGATGGGAGTCAGGACTAAAAAAGCCCTCTGAGTTACAGGATGAAACTCTCTAGCGGGGGGCATGATGACATAAGCCCCCCACGGGACCCAACAGGACATAAGATGCCTTTTGGCAGGTGGTTGTGTCATCTGAGGGCCTGGAGGGACGGAGGAGGGGGAGGAAGTCACTAGTATGCTAATGGATTTTGTGACAGGCCATTACTCACCCCAAGCATTGCCCACGTAAGGCATTAACTACGTCACACCATCTGATCAATCGACAATACCCTTCACTCACAGGAACAGACCTACATGTTTAGATCCTCCTCAGAAGCTCTGCTCCACTTTTCCTCACCACCTGAGGTAGAGGGGTCAGTTACTCAGGGCATCCTCACTGAGACAGTGAACTGTCAATGGCTTTCAGTTACTCGGACATGGTTATTATTATTATTTAGAATCACAGAATGATAGAGTTGGAAGGGACCATCAGGGTCATCTAGTCCAACCCCCTGCACAATGCAGGAAATTCACAACTACTTCGCCCCCACACCCCCAGTGACCAGAAGATGGCCAAGATGCCCTCCCTCTCATCATCTGCCTAATGTCACAGAATCAGCATTGCTGACAGATGGCCATCTAACCTCTTCTTAAAAACCTCCAGGGAAGGAGAGCTTACCACCTCCCGAGGAAGCCTGTTCCACTTAAGCAATAGCTCTGTTAGAAAATTCTTCCTAAAGTCTATACGGAAACTCTTTTGATTTAATTTCAACCCGTTGGTTCTGGTCCGACCTTCTTGGGCAACAGAAAACAACTTGGCACCATTTACTTTATTTATATCCTGCCTTTCTCCCCAATGGGAACCCAAAGCGGCTTATATCATTCTCCTCTCTTCCGTTCTGTCCTCACAACAACCCTGTGAGGTAGGTTAGGCTAAGAGTGTGTGACTGGCCCAAGGTCACCCAGCGAGCTTCCATGGCAGAGTGGGGATCTGAACCGAGGTTTCCCAGGTCCTGCTACGACACTTTAACCACTACACCATGCTGGCTCTCCATGATGGTTTTATTTCACAGGGCTTTGGGAGGTACTGGATCTGAGGACTGTTTGGTCTATGTTTTATTTGTCTACAAAGTTGTTTTACATTTCTAATTTTTGTTTTAATTTGCAGTTTGGCTTTTACAATTGTTTATTTGCCACTTTGCGGATTAATCCAAGAATGGGACACAAATATCTTCATTGTCATTCTTTACATTCCTACCTGTTCCATCTTCCAAATGTCCGAAGTTACAGATCTGGGTGATGTGGTGTACCCACACTTGCATTTCCTCCTCGGATTTGGCCACCAGATAGAAGGTGCGGTACGTCGTTTTCACAATGAAGACAAAGTTGTTCTGGAACTCTTTCTTGATGACGTTAGACCCCGAGTGCTTCCCTACCTCGCATTCATTCAGGTCTATCACCCGGATGGGCTTCTTGGAATGGCTGTTGCGATAATATTCCAGGACGTCGGGGTTCCCGCTCATTCGACCTTGGCGCAAGACGAACCAGCGTTTTCGCCAAGCCTGAGGAAATAATACATTTGACATTACTGACAGCAAAAGAGGTCACCTATCTGTGTTGTAGTGAAAGAGGTGAACCAAAATTTCACCTGCAAGATTGTATATTACAGCTCTAGAAAACCAGAGTGTTGTAGAGGTTGTTGTCAAGGAGGACTGGGGAGGCTTGGGCTCAAATGATCTCGGGTCTATCAGCATACGAACCTCACAGGACAACTGTGAGGATAACATGGAAAAGGGGAGAACTTACTGCCATAAGACTACCTGAAGATTGCAATAAGTAAATCAGAATAATTAGGAGGCCAGGAAGGCGTAGAAGGCTGCACCGGCATCCCGGGAGGCGTTTCAGGGTCCCGGAAGGCGTTCCCGGGGCAAGCCGGGGGGAGGAGCTGCCGTGAACGCTGGCACGGAGAAGAGCGAGGCTACGCCTGTTTTTTTGCAGGCACAGCCTCGCTTTTCTCTACGGAGCGAAAAGGCCCTGTTTTACAAAAAGAAAAAAACAGTTTAAAGGCTTTTTTAATTTTTCAGCGTGCGGGGAATGGCTTTAGGAGGTTGCGCCTCCTCCCCGTCATTCCCCCACGCCAAATCTCAGGAATGCGCTGTAAGAGTCCAGTAGCACCTTAAAGACTAACCAAATTTCTGGCTTTTGTGAGCCGCAGCTCACTTCTTCAAATACCTGAGCTGTGGCTCACAAAAGCTCATACCCTGCCAGAAATTTGGTTAGTCTTTAAGGTGCTACTGGACTCGTGCTCTTTTCTGCTGAGACAACTGTCTAAAGAAGTTTCGTCACCTTTGATTTTAGATCTTTTTAGCCAGATGTGAACCAGTGCAGCCCATTCCTACTTTGCCTTTGCATATAACCAAAATGTTAGAATTTGCCCTGAGGCGGTAAACACATTTCTGAGATGTGATACTGCAGAATGCAGGTGGGATTCACATGACAGAAGGTTTTCCATACCAAAAAATAACCACCGCATAAAGAACTCACAGAGACAAGAGATCTTTGTTACACACATGGTTTTGACTTCACTGAAGTTTTTTTTTTAGACTCAGAGGGACATTCAGTTATCTGTATAGTTACCGGGAGCAATTAATATTGTTTTATGGTGATCGTATGTTATTTTGATTTGGTCAAATGACCGTAAATTAAAGATTGATTGATTGATTGTATAGTTACTGGGTGCCTGCTAATGGTGGGCAATCTCCCGGTGATTTCGGCTGCTGCCCACCAACACTCAGCTAAAAGCGATCTGCATCATCGCATGATGTCATCCGTTCTGGCGCAATGCAGAAGCACCAGCATTGCACCGGGGGGACGTTCTTTCACTCTCTCAAAAACTTTATGGTTTGGGGACAAGAGCTAGAGCATATCCCCCTGGTGCGATGCCGGAGCTTCTGCACTGCACTGGAAGTGACATCATCACACTATCACGCAGGTCGCTGCCCTCTGCAATGGTAAGTACCCACCGCCCAACATCTCTAGCCGGTTACCAGGCCAGGCCTGGCAGCCCTAGTTATTTTTGGCCCCCAACTGCAGTCAAGATTACTACCTCAGTGAGAACGCGGTCTTCTTTACAGTGCCATCTGAAGCAGAGTTATAGCCTTCTAATTCCAACAGCCTCAGAAGAGTGTAACTCTGCTTAGGATGGCCCTGTTAGTCACACAAATGTTATTTTTCCACAAGCCTCATCGACCTATAAAAAAATAACTATGTTCTGTGGCACAGCAAGGAGTACCATGGCACTGTGTGGATAGGCCTTGTTCTCAGTTTCCTCACCTTAGATCGGAGGTGTAAGCATACGGGCCGCCTAAACTCCCGGACTGGACCTGGCAACCCGATATGCAGGCACACGACTACTGTCCCAGCGGCGCGCCCGCTCCAAACACTACAGGACGGCAGCTGCGCGCTCCGTTGAAACTGACACGGCCGCTCCTGCGAGCTCCGTGCAGCCAGCTAGGAAACAGAAGCAAGGGCCACCTCCAGTGAACCTGAGAGACTCCATGTTCCTGTGCAAACTCTGTTCCAGCCGCAGCCATGTTGTGGAAAGCAGACAGTCACGTAGTCAGAGCCAACACCCCCCCTTTCCCATTGCAACATCAGCAGCTTAATGGGCAATCAGCAGCGATCCTGATATTAGCGATGAGTCATTCCTCCAGCTATGCAGCAGCGATCCCCAGACGTTTGCAGAGATCGCACCTATTGTTCCAGAACATTAATCACTTCAGCAGAGATCTCCCGGTTCCTCCCGGGTTGCAAAAGCTATTGGAATCAGAATAGAGTTCCAAATTTTCACCACACCACCCCGGCAGCCGAAGATTAATCCTTTTGTCACCTTTTGTCACCTGGGAACCTAGGAGGGGTAAATCCCCTCTCCCCGCCCCCAGAAAAACAGTATATCTGGTGTGCCCCCAGCCCACAATGTTACCTTAGGTCTTTCCTGGGATCTTTGCCGTTACTCTGCTGGTTTGGTTTTGCGCAGCCTGACCACACTCCCTCCCGCCTTGCTGGCCAAGTCTACGGGAACCCCTTGCCCCCGCCTTTGCTCTTAATTTCTTCTATCTTAGTCTACGTGAACTTGGACAACTCCTCTTCAAGAACGGTAAATATCCCCCCATCAACGATCCCTGCCACGTTGGGACCTGTGCTTGTACTACTCTCTTGGCATTTCTTAGATTTCTCTGAATGTGTGTATGCATCACTGATTTGAAAGAAAATGACATAAACTCTCTTAATTTGGAATTCCCTTGTCTGTCTTGATTCTTAAGGTCACAGCTAATGGGCTCTGGTATAGTTGGTTGATCTCGCTATAAAAATATTAAAGTTACCGATTTGGTTAGCTAATTCCCCATCCAAAGAGCATTTCGGGTAACAAAGGGTTGAACTCATTTGTTACAAGGAGAGGATACAAGGGGCTGAGGCTCAGTGGTAGAGCATCTGCTTGGCATGCAGAAGGTCCCAGGTTCAATCCCCAGCAGCATCTCCAGTTAAAGGGGCTAGGCAAGTAGGTGATGTGAAAGACCTCAGCCTGAGACCCTGAAGAGCCGCTACTGGTCTGAGTAGACAATACTGACTTTGATAGACCAAGGGTCTGATTCAGTGTAAGGGAGCTTCATGTGTTCAAATGCCTCGCCAGCCCAGATTGGGACTGGAGGGGGTGGCTGCCTCAACTGGCTCACGGGCCGGATAAGAGCTCTCAAGGAGGCGGATCCTACAGGCCTCATGTTTGACACCCCTGCCTTACACCTTATGATTCACTTTGTTACCTCCTGGTCAGTGCAAATTGGATTTATCATTACCTGAGAAGTAGCAAACTAGGGCTGTAATCCTAAAGATACTATCCTGGAAGTAAGCTGTATTGAATATCATGGGACTTCTTTGCTCTCTATGGTTGCACTTGCTCTATTTGCATATTATTTTCCCATTTTGCCCTTTGGTGGTTAAGAGGGGCCCTAAAATCCTGGCTCCAGACCTCAGCTCTTGAAAATTGTGTGAAGCAAACACAGCAAAAAAGCAATCCGGCCTTTGTTTCCTACTAATCCCAGCCCTGTCAATCAAAGAGATTACTAAATTCATAATACGCACTAATGGTGCATTTGCAGTAAATAACAGGAGCAGAAAGCAGCTATTACCACCTCAAAATGGATTTTCTTCTGTAATCATTTTGTCTTAGTAAAAACCCCACAGATCCAGCTGGCGAAGAAATTGAATTCATGTGGCACACGCTGGCAATTATATCGCTCCCACCAGCAAATCTTTAAGGCACTTTTTGAGCGGAGGTGGGGGAATAATTATCAACTTCATCTAATTCTCCTCCTCTCACAAGTTGCTGTCCTGGACCCTGGTTGTCCAGGGACTTACTGGCCATCTCTCCTCTCTTCCGTTGCTATCAGCTTCTCATCCCTGGCTGCCCAAGTTTCCTACACAGGGCTGTGCACACGATGTTCTTGCCTCATGCTCTAGAAAGCTTAAGAAGAAGAAGAAGAAGAGTTGGTTTTTATATGCCGACTTTCTCTACCACTTAAGGGAGACTCAAACCGGCTTACAATCACCTTCCCTTCCCCTCCCCACAACAGACACCCTGTGAGGTAGGTGGGGCTGAGAGAGCTCTTAATAGAACTGTAACTTGCCCAAGGAGGATTAGCCTCCGCCGCTCATGTGGAGGAGGTGGGAATCAAATGTGGTTTTCCAGATCAGAGTCCACCACTCCAAACCACTGCCCTTAACCACTACACCACACTGGCTCCTTAAGATTCCTACAACACAATCTTGCCATGAACACACAAAACTAGCTGGTTTATCAAGGTCAGTATTTATTCTTGACTAGCAGGCTCTCCAGAGTTCTTTCACATTAGAGAGCTCTTTCACATCAACTACTAGATTTTTTTAACTGGACAGACTAGGGATCAAACTTGGGACCTTCTGCATGCCAGGCAGACACTCTTACCGATGAGCACTGCCCTTCCCCTAAAAATGTCAGGGTAGTGCCAGCTGGTTGTTATTCAGGCAGAATCGTTAGAATTCCCAATTAGCCAAGTCATCCTCTTAGTCCTTCAAAATCAGGTCCTCTCTACACACTTTCTAGGAAGGGAAAAACAAATGCGATATCCAAATCTGTATGTGATGGTCTGCCAATCACCAAAAGTTAAAAAAACAACAAACAGCCCTGCTCTAAACTTTTTCCAATCACGACCCCTTTTCGCCTGAGAAATTTTTACGCGACCCCAGGTACGTAGGCAAATAAAATAGGTTTACAAATCAAACATTTACTAATAATAAATCATAAAGAAATTTATTTTAAAATTTAAAAAAATCCCACAACCCCCACATTTAGTTACATGACCCCACATATGGGGTTGTGACCCACAGTTTAAGAAGCTTTGCTCTAAACCACATTATTAGAGCTGACCTTTGCTCAGTGGAGGGGGTGGAATGAGGGTACCATGCTGCATTATGTATCATATATGAAGCTACCCTATCCAAGTCAAACCACTGGCCCATCTAGGTCCACGTGGTGTGATGTCCAAACTAACGAAGCATGGGCTATTAATAAGCCAGCAAACCAATCAGAAGTTGGGTTTGCAAACAATGATTTGGCACATTGCATGAATCTACAGACCAAAGAGACAGCTGTCACTCTAATTGCTGCTGCTTTTTAATGTTTAATTTTTTTTAATAATTACAATCCCCAAACAGAAAAGAAATAGACAATATAAAAACAGTGGTAGCAAGTCTACACATAATTATCTATAAAAGGTTTCCAAATACCTAAACGTATAGCCATACACAATTGCTGTCTAAGAGCCATAAATGTTGACAAAGCTGCAAGAACCTCACTCCACTGTATTACAGGAGATGGGCATTTGTCCAGTGTTGTAATATAAGTCTTAACAACAGTAAGGGCATGGAGGCTTCATTTTCACTGACCATCAGTTAGCCTCCAGGCAAATAGTTTAAAGGACATAAGCATCCTCTAAGATCAGTGGATATTCTAACACAAAACTGATATGAGAAATTGCTTCCTCCTAAAAAGACAAATAACCATACAGGGCCAAGCATATGTTTAAGAGATGCATCATGTAAGTTAGTGGCTACTATGACAGAATGGATATTACGAAACTGAACTCTGAGAAGGTGGAAAGTGAAAGCAGACATGTGGGTCTTAAACCATGGGTTGCCTGTTGTCATGTAGAAGTTCCAACCATAGCTTGGGTTCTAAACTATGGTTAGAGCAAACCATGGTTTGGTGTGAAGCCTGAATTGAGCCAGTGGCTCCGGATCTATCTGGAAAGACAGAATCAGAGCTCGCAGACAGGTGGATTCAGACACTACAACAAGCGGTGGGAAGGGGAGAGAAAGTAGAAACAACTTGCACTCCTTGATTTTGAGCGTTTGAGACTCGGGCATCTCCCCTGTATAGAGAGGTAGGGAGGGGCTGTGTCTCAGTGGAAGAGCCTCTGCTTTGCGTGCAGAAGATTGAAGATTCAATCCCTGGCATCTCCAGTTAAAAGGACATGGTAGCAGGTGATGTGAAAGACCTCCCACCTGAAACCCTAGAGGGCTCCTGCCAGCCAGAGCACACCACACACTGACCTTGATAGCAACTCCTGTTGATCAGGAGAAAAGCAGGTTATAAATAATGGATAGACTCATGGCCTGTATAAGGCAGCTTCAAGCACGTCCATTTGCACTATATACACAAGTATTGTTGCATGCTCAGGCTGTCACCCAACTAACACACTTCCTTGTGAATGTGGTATTGCTCAAAGACCCCTATTTCCCGTGGACTTCTAACGAAGCTTGGGATCTGAACATCTTGAAAAAAAGTAAAAAAACCTTTAAAAAATCCAGTCTCCTAAAACAGTTAGCAGCTGAACAGTCTTTTGAACAACACTGTGAAGTCAGAGTATGCCCATTCTTCAAGAGACCTTGATAAGCTAGAGATACTATATGAGAGAAAGACTAAGAATCAGCAGATGGACAGCGTGAGAAATGACCCTGCTCTATTTTGTCAACACAAAAACTGAAATCCATCTGAAAATATTTCAAATTTATCTTCAGCGGAGGGGTGTGTGCGTGCGAGTGTTTAGATTGTGTCTCACTGTCAAAGCCACCCAGATAAACACATCAATTTGAGCTCAGTTTAGCTGACTGCTAAGAGAAACATGACATTTATTTTTGGGTTCCTGGAAACGAGTTCCTAATTGCTCGGGGACTCTTGCTGTACATTTATATACTCTCTGATGTTTATCTGCTTTCTGGTGCTCGCTTCTATTAGCACGGGAACAGTCTTCTACAACAAACCATGGTCGCGCCCAGATGAAGAGTCGCGGTATTACTGTTCATCTTTCCCTTCGTCCTCTACGAAGCCATGGCCAGAGAGCTAGAATTTTATTCCTGGGCAGATGCGCTAGGGCAACTTGATCCCTTCATGCTTCCTTATCAGCCTCAGCATTTTTCATTTATGAGGCCATCTGCCATTTCCCTTACAATAGAGCTCTTATTAAAATAACCCATGTTCTCACAGACAGACACCCCTCTCTCTCGATTCCCACTGAATACGGATGAACCTTAACCCTACCTTGTGCAAAATCTCTGTGAATTTTTGCACCGGCATGGGAAGCACAATGTCAGGCCATACATATTACGGGGATGTAATAAAAGCATGCTTAACGTCTTGGTTGGTTTGTTATATGGATAATTTAATATGATTTTATGATTTTAAGGTGTTTTGACTTGTAAGCTGCCTTCAGAAGGAGTCTGGAGATCCAGACTGCATATAAACCTTTTTCAGCCTGGGAGCACCAGTGGCATTTTGAGAGGGAGTGGAGCGCACCACCCCAAAACGGCTGCCGCAGGAGTCAGAGCCAAATACTAGAATGGCTGCCACACCTCCCTCCCCACTTTGCAGCCACGGGGCACTCTTTCATCTGAATGAGGGGGGGCCAATAAGAAACCATGCCTTACAATGGCTCCGCCCACTTTCTGAAACGCTTGGTGGGCACCAAGGGAAGTACTGGTGGGCACTGTGGTGCCCCGGGCACCACACTGGGGAACCCTGAGCTAGTTTATATCTACTACTGGTGTATGCAAACTGTCAGATGGGCCTTCCTGGAGGCTCCCCACACAATCCTCTTTTTGAGTCAAGTTATATACAGTCTATTTCATTGACATCTCAAATTCCTTTGATAGAATCAAGGCAGTTAATAGAGGGTTTAGAAAGACAGGCAGAGTTCTCCGGCAGCTTCTCATCTAGGCACTGAACAGGCCCAAATCAGCTTGGCTTCAGCAAGGCTGCTGCATCATGTGCCTTCAGGCCATGCCCTGAGCCACGTGGATTAACTCTAGCACTCAGCACCCGGTGTCAAGCAATGCGCCAACGTTACCATTCTGGGAGGAACTCCTTAACTCAGCTGATGACATGAAGCAAACCAGCACAGTGATGAACGAAACAGATGACCATCCTGCCACATGCTGAAAGTTTATTTAATTTTTATTTACTTGCACATTTTTATCCTGCCCTTCCTCCAAGGTGGCATACTCACTTCTCCCCTCTTCCATTTTACCCTAACAACCCTATGACTGAGACAGGTGGGCCCAGTGAGCATTTGAGCCTGGGCCTTCCAAATCCTGGTCCAATATGCTTACACCGCAAAACTCACATTCCAGCACGAGCAGAGGACAAAATGAATAGTTCAGACATGTACAACGGAGGTAGAAGTCTCTCCTTCCTTGTATCTGCAGCTCCCTTTAATCCAGCCTAACCTACTACTACAACTGTTGTTATTATCAATGGATTAGGTCTGGACCATAAATGGATGGAAGACCTCCTACAAAATCCATGAATGCTTCCGAGTTCCGTGGTAAAAGTTAGAGTATAAATCAGGGGTGTCAAACTCAATTGTTATGAGGGCCGGATATGACATAAATGTCACTTGGTCAGGCCGGGCCATGCCTCGCCAGCCCAGATTGAGAGTGGGGGAGTGGCTGCCTTGCGGACCAGATAAGGGCTCTCAAGGGGCCGGATCCCGCCTGTGGGCCTTATGTTTGACACCCCTGGTATAAATGAAATAACTGGGCAGAGGGGCAGGGTATGAGTTCTGTAAATAAATAAAGATTACTATTTCAGATGCCAGGGAGCAAATGAACAAAGTGATAGGAGGACATTTATCCAATGCTCTACTTGTTCTGCTGGCATTCTCTCCATCCGCTAAGAAGCTTTGGGCAGCTTTAGCCAGTCAACAAACCTGATAAGTACGCTAGACTGAGAGAAATCAACCTGCCCAAAGCTGCCTGGTGAGCTTGACTGAAAGGCAAGATTGGAACAGACTTTCTGTCATTCACGGCCAGCTCTGCACTGCTCTGAGGACCCCGGGCACACACTGGCCGGCCTGTGTTTGAATCGACACTGGAGAGGGATGCTTTCGACACTAAGAAGAAGGCGTGACTGTTTTTCAAAAGGCCCATTGTTGGTGGGGCGGGGTGGGGGGAGACTATTAAGAGGAACTTATTGGCATTTCCTATAAATGTCTGAAGAAAGAGGAAGTTTAAATTTCAACCTCTTTAAAAGCAGGGGATGTGTCAGCTTTGTAAGAAAAGGCTACTCAAAGTAGCTCTTCTCCCCCCAACCCCACAACACAATTTATTTTCCAGAACCCAAAGGTTTCGGGAAGGAGATGCCCACAAGGAATGCTTTTGCTAAGGGGCACAGAAACCTCAAGCGCTCTGTGCTTTAAAGAAAGCTCCGCTAAAATGCAAAGCGCCCCCCCCCACACCAAGAAGAGGAAAAGCCAGGCAATAAAGCTCAGTTAAAAGACTCGCCAAGGGGAGGGGAGGCCTCTGAAATCAGCTCGTGGCCCCAAGCCCCAACCCACACAACTGCAAGGCTGTTTGAAACAGACGGCAGCGGCTATACGGTTTGCAGTTCTCGCCTGCTCGGAGCAATGCATCCGCTACCCCCTCCCCCTAGGATCCTGGATGCTTGCAACTAATATCATGCAATGCGGCAAGAAGGAGCAAAAATAAACAGGGGTCTTGTGGGCACCTTAAAGACGACCCAGTTTTTATCCTGGCACAGGCTTTTGTGCACTAGAGTGCACATCATCAAATGCACAAGGGATCAGGGAGACTCAATGATCTCAGTAGAACATACACAGTAGCACATACACTTTACACGACACTCATCCACTAGGGTCATACTGCAGGGTGTAAACCAGTGATCCCAAAAGTGGTGCCCCATGGTCACCATCACATGAACACATGAAGCTGCCTGATACTGAATCAGACCCTCGGTCCATCAAAGTCAGTATTGTCTACTTTGACTGGCAGCGGCTCTCCAGGGTCTCAGGCAGAGGTCTTTCCCATCACTTACCTGCTTAGTCCCTTTTAACTGGAGATGCTGGGGACTGAACCTGGGAACTTCTGCATGCCAAGAAGATGCTCTGCCACTTAGCCACGTCCCCTCATGTTTCCTGGGGCCCACTTCCTTCTTCCCCAAAGCACATTTCCCCCAACGCAAAGGCATGAATCCTGGCTTTCCTTCATCTCTTCAGAGCCAAAGGTGCTTCAGAAGAGTCCAGGAGGCATCATTTTTATGTCTGCAGGGGGCACTCATCCAGAAACAGAAATTTTTATCACACGAGTGTGCTCATCTTGGGACCTACTGATGCATGGTGACTGGACTTGAACCCCCAGAAGCCATTTCGCATTGACTCACTGTACTCAAAATTCCAAAACTGACCACAGGCTCAGCAAGGTTGGGGATGCCTGGTGTAAGGGTGTCAAACGTGAGGCCCGCAAGCCGGATCCGGCCCCTTGAGAGCTCTTATCCGGCCCGCAAGCCAGCCGAGGCAGCCACCCCACACTCTCGATCTGGGCTGGCGAGAGACGGCTCGGCCCCCACTAAGTGACATTTATGCCATATCCGGCCCTTGTAACAAATGAGTTTAACACCCCTGCCATAGACTGTAGCTTAGAACAAAACTCTGGTTGCATGACCAAATGCCAGCATGCCTAGAATAGTGAAGCAGACAAGGGGATTCTGGTGGGGAGGGCTGTTATCGGACCCGCATGACAAAGCAGCTACTAAAGATCAGAAGGCCTGTTGGGGGGGGGGGAGATTGTCTCCTTTAGAATGATGTGTGAAAATGTCTCTCTAATACCTACAGTGAGGGGAAAAAGTATTTGATCTCCTGCTGAATTTGCCCGTTTGCCCTCTGACGAAGAAATGACCAGTCCATAATTTTAATGGTAGGTCTATTGTAGCTGTGAGAGACAGAATAATAACAGGAAAACCCCCAGAAACCCAGAAGACAAAAGTCAGAGATTGATGTGCATTATAATGAGTGAAATAAGTATTTGATCCCTTTGCAAAAGATGACTTAGTACTTGGTGGCAAAACCCTTGTTGGCAATTACAGAGGTCAGACCTTTCTTGTAGGTGGCCACCAGGTTTGCACACATCTCAGGAGGTATTTTGTCCCACTCCTCTCCGCAGATCCTTTCCAAGTCAGTAAGATTTCGAGGCTGATGTGTAGCTACTCGAACCTTCAGCTCCCTCCACAGATTTTCGATGGGATTAAGGTCTGGAGACTGGCTAGGCCACTCCAGGACCTTAATGTGCTTCTTCTTGAGCCACTCCTTAGTTGCCTTGGCCGTGTGTTTTGGGTCATTGTCATGCTGGAATACCCATCCTCAACCCATTTTCAATGCCCTGGTTGAGGGAAGGAGGTGCTCACCCAAGATTTGACGATACATGGTCCTGTCCATCGTCTCTTCGATGCGGTGAAGGTGTCCTGTCCCCTTAGCAGAAAAACACCCCCAAAGCATAACATGTCCCCCTCCATGTTTGACGGTGGGGATGGAGTTCTTGGGTCGTAGGCAGCATTCCTCCTCCTCCAAACACAGAGAGTTGAGTTGATGCCAAAGAGCTCGATTTTGGTCTCATCTGACCACAACACTTTCACCCAGTTCTCCTTTGGGTCATTCAGATGTGCATTGGCAAACTGCAGACGGGCTGTACATGTGCTGTCTTGAGCAAGAGGACATTTCGGGCTCTGCAAGATCTCAGTCCTTCATGGCGTAGTGTGTTACCAACTGTTTTCATGGTGACTATGGTCCCAGCCCTGAGATCATTGACAACTTCCCCCCGTGTAGTTCTGGGCTGCTTCATCACCGTTCTCATGATCATTGCAACTCCACGAGATGAGATCTTTCAGGGAGCCCCAGACCGAGGGAGGTTGACAGTTAGAGTTAGGGTTAGGGTTGTCACCTTCTCACCAAGCTGCTTGGCAATAGTCTTGTAGCCCAGTCCAGCCTTGTGCATCCTTGGACATCCTTGGACAGCTCTTTGGTCTTGGTCATGGTGGCTAGTTTGGAATCTGATGGATTGAATGCTTCTGTTGACAGCAGAACCCTAACCCTAACCCTAACCCTAACCTGGCTGGTTGATAGGGGATCAAATACTTATTTCACTCATTATAATGCACATCAATCTCTGACTTTTGTCTTCTGGGTTTCTGGGGTTTTTCCTGTTGTTGTTCTGTCTCTCACAGCTACAATAAACCTACCATTAAAATTATGGACTGGTCATTTCTTCGTCAGAGAGCAAACGGGCAAATTTAGCAGGGGATCAAATACTTTTTTCCCTCACTGTAAGTGAATATCAGTGCAAGGCAATCTACAGCATAAGGCAGTTAAAATTTCTGCACATCATAAACATTTGCAATTCTTGCCACCTTGGGAGCCTAGCAACGCACTATGCTTTCCTTGCAACCTCCCTGGGCCCAGGCGATCAGAGGTGCACTGCAAGTTCTGGGCTGGGAACTTAATTCCCTGGCATGCATGGGCCCAACTGAGATCAGGACCACAGCATAAGGGGACAGGGGGGTTAAGCCCCACCCCACCCTGAAATAGCACGAGGTGGAGCAGCAAAAAGAGCAAAAGTCCAGTAGCACCTTAAATACTAACAAAATTTCTGGTAGGGTATGAGCTTACGTGAGTCACAGCTCACTTCTTCAGATATTGGGGGGGTAGCAATATTTGCACCTCTGGGAAAGCTGAAATGTAGCCCATCAATCCATGTGGTTTCCCCAACAGGACAACTTATGATCCACTGGGTCTATTTCAGGTTGGGGCAAGTAGCGTGCACTACCGTCCCAATCCAAATTGTGCCTCTATGCACCTGGAAGTTCAGCTCAGAGCATGGAAATCCCAAGTGTAGAACTCCCGTATCAAGTCTGTCTTTCAGACCCAGGCACGCACCTGGAAAAAATGTATTGTGCAGCCAGACCCAACTGAAAGAACAGACATCAGACCTATGGAGGGTAGCTTTGTTTATATATTCTTATATTTGCAACTTTCTGAGATTTTGCAAACTTTCCAAGCATCTTCTAATGCCCCAACACTGGTAGTGTGGTGAGAGCTTGAGAGAGATTCCAAAACTCTCAAAATTTGGGAGGGGCTGTAGCTCAGTGGCAGAGCATCTGCTTGGCATGCAGAAGGTCCCAGGTTCAATCCCCGGCATCTCCAGTTAAAGGGACTAGGCAAATAGGTGATGTGAGATACCTCAGTGTGAGACTCTGGAGAGCCGCTGCCGGTCTGAGTAGACAATACTGACTTTGTTGGACCAAGGGTCTGGTTCAGTATAAGGCAGCTTCATGTGTTCAACTCAACCTGGAGCGATAATCTATGGCTGTGATGCTCCCTCAACGGCTTGAGAGCCATGCATGGCTCTTTGACATGCCATCTGTGGCTCTTCTGAGCACTGTTCCCCCATATGGCACCTGTCACGTTTCAGGAAAGTTGGCAAGCACCTTGACCGGGGGGGGGGGAGCTTGTGGTTGGAAAATGGCTCCCGCTGCCAGAGGGATAGGTAAGCTGTGAACTTCCCAGAGGTGCAGACCTCAGACCAGGGATGGAAGGAAATGTGGCTCTTTTGGTTGAGGGTAATCATGAAAGCGGCTCTCCACAAGCTGCAGACTGGAGTACCAGTCATCTATAGGGTTCGCCAGCAGCAATGAGGAAGGATGCTGCTGACCAGTTAATAGGGGGAAATAATGCAAATGTAATGCAAAGCCACGTGCATGTGAAATAGGAATGTAGTGCACAAGAACTGGAGGCCCAGGACTCTTCCAGGAAGGCCAACACTCCAAGAGCAGATAAAACCAAGAGCATAAACAGCAGGAGGAAAACATGAAGCTCTGTGTATCTGGGGCTACTAAATAAACCAAAGGGCTGGTTTGAAGCAGCCAAGCAGTAAGAAACCATAGAAGATTAAAGAAGGCCCATGTCCTCTGCTGCAGCTCTACTGTGCTTTCTATAGTCTGGCTGGTCTCTGCAGAAGTGAAGTTTCCATCTTGCAAACAGTAGACTGAGCCCCTTGGCAGCTTCACAACCACATGCCCAGGAGGAATAAACAGAGTGACAGAGGTGTGAACCCAGCCCACCAAACATTTTGCAGGTCATTATCTGCGGGTTCTGCTGTTGTCACCTAACCCACTGCTACTGACAATTACAAAGGCCCAAGTTTTGCTGAAAAGAAAGATCATTTTCTAGAATGTGGTATGGAAGGGGGGGAGGACTATTACTTCCACCATGCTCCACCCCTCCCCAATCTGATGATCTCATAGTAATTTTGTGAAAACAAAATGAGGACCACTAGGGTGAAGACTGGATGGAAATTTGTCCATGATGGAAAATGTTGTGCTAATGTATTTTTCCATGGAAAGCCTTTCATTTCTGCAAATGCATTGTTTCATAAAATTAATTACTACCCTAGTGAACACTTACAAAGCCAGTGAAATTGGGCAGTTTCAAAGTTGCAATTACCTTTTTTCAGGTGAGTGTTGCTAGAAGCAGATTTGTCATCACAACACATTCAGCCACGGTGCTCTCAGGAAACATAATGAAAGCTCACTTAATGTGGCCTCAAACTAACCTTTAAGCCACATTAAGTGAGCTTTCATTATGTTTCCTAAAATATTTCAGTTCCGCTCCCTGTGGTTATTGGAGGAAAAACCCATTTGAGATATTTATTTGGCATGCAAAATTAAGACAGTGTGCTTTTTTGTACTTTACTAAACATGGTAAATAAACATGGTAAATCGGGGTACCCAAGGGTGCCGTGGTGCCCACTGACACATTTCCTGGCGCCCACCAAGTGTTTTAGAGATTAGACAAGGCCAGATGTTTCTTTTGCCTTAGCAAGGCTTCTGATTGGCCTTTGGAAATTTGATTGGCTGTGCAGATTTTTAAAAACACTGCTATGGGAGTGGCTACTGCCACTGCGCAAGGATCTTCACTGTGTAACAGAAGATAACTCGTTTTGTGGCTGGCTCCACATTCTGTGGCAGCCATTTTGTGGCTGCACCCACCATGCTGTGTCAGAAGTCCAAAGGTGCCTGTTGACTGGAAAACACTGGGGACCCCTGTGATAAATCAGATCCCAACAGATTTTAGGCCCTGGGAACATTCTCAGAAATTTCCCTCCAACTTCCACACTGTTTTTGACAGCAGAAAAAGCTGCCGGTGCCGTTTGCCCCTTCCTCTGGCTCCACATGCCCTGAGAATGGAGCCTTGATTACTTACCATGACGGCTCCTTCTCTTCTGAGGCGTAGGCGTCTTGAGCTGTGGGTTATTTCCTTCCATCTTCAGGGTAGGCAGGACTAATATTTATTTATTTTTGCTAACTTCCTGTCTACTGGGGCTGTTGATTCGGTTCGTCCCGAACCGAAAAACCACCGAATTTCCCCCGATTCGGCGGTTTCCGGTTCGGGATGAACCAAATTTAAAAAAGGTGGGAAACGGGGGGAGCCGAATTTTGGGGTGTTTGGGAAAGAAATTCGGCAAATTTGGGGTTCGGCTCCCCCCCCCCCGCGCCTTCACGGGGCTTCGCTGAAGGCGCGCGGGGGCCTTTTAAACAGATCTGAGCCTCCCAGCTGGGAGGTGCAGATCTGTTTCAAGAGCCCCCCGCCCAGCTTCAGGGGGCTTCCCTGAAGGTGTGCGGGGGGGCCTTTAAACAGATCTGTGCCTCCCAGCCGGGAGGCTCAGATCTGTTTAAAAGGGGCTTCCCTTGGGCAGATGACCAAGTATTTATTCGATAGTGCTTTATAAAGGTCGACACTGATGCCCAGGTTGCAGCACGGCAGATTTCCTCTACTGGAGCCTGTCTATCAAAAGCTGCTGTGGTGGCCGCACTACGCAGCGAATGAGCGGTGATACCCTCAGGGACAGGAACTCCCGATGCCTTATAGGCTTTGGAGATACAGAGTTTAAGAGTAGCACTAATCGTTGTGGTAGTCATTCTTTCCCCTTTGTTGGGGTTAGTTATCCCAATGAACATGAAATCCGTTTTTCTGATTTTTTCTGTTCTGTTAACAAAAATGCGTAGGGCTCTGCGCAAATCTAAGGAATGCCAGGAACACTCCTTGGGGCAGGATGGCCTTGGACAAAATGATGGGAGATTGATTTCCTGTGATCTGTGGAAAGGTGAATTTACCTTTGGAGTGAATGTGGGATCAGGTGTCAGGACCACTTTATCTTTGTGAAACACACAAAGCCCCTTACGTATAGACAAAGCCCTTAATTCGGAAACCCGTCTGGCCAATATAATTGCAATTAGGAAAAGGACCTTCATGCGAAGGTATTTTAGGGAAACCGAGTGAAGTGCCTTGAACGGTGGTTTTGTAAGAGCCTTGAGCACTAAGGTGAGATTCCAGGATGGGAAGCGATGTATGACAGGAGGTTGACTTTGTTTGATCCCTTTTAAAAAGGAGATGACATGTTGATAGATTTCAAATTGGTTTGGGCCCACAGGAAAATCTGCTTTGACTCACGGTGGAGGGCTGACGATCTGGACCCTCCCTGCTTGTTTATGTGAGCCTTGGTGGAAATATTGTCCATTCTCACAAGAATGTGTGAACCTTGGAGTAGCGGAACAAAGGCTCGTAGAGCGAGTTTTACCACTTTCAACTCTAATAGATTGATGTGTAGAGAGGTATCCTGTGTTGACCAGCGACCCTGTGTCATGTGTGAGTTGAGGGAGGCTCCCCACCCTTCCAGACTGGTGTCTGTAAAGATTTGTACCGGTTCCTGGTGAATGTATTGAGTGGGTTTGGTAAGGTTTGACTGCAGAGACCACCAGCGCAAACTCTTCCTGGTTTCGAGGGAGAGTGTGACAACCCTGTCCCTCTTCTTCGTATATCCTTTTGAAAAGGTCGGAGTTGCCACTGAAGTGGTCTGGATCGGAAACAGGCCCAGGGAACCACGGTTATGCATGCGATCATGAGTCCTAACAGTCTTGCTAATGTCATGAGCTTGGATATTCGTGATTTGGCTATGGTTGATGCTAAGCCTATAATTTTTTGTATGCGTTCTGAGGGTAGGGATAGTGAATTGTGTCTTGAGTCTATCCTGACCCCCAGATGAATCATGGACTGAGAAGGTCTGAGATTGCTTTTGTTGTAGTTGATTAAGTAGCCGTGTTCCTGGAGAACTTGGATTATCCATGTTGTGTGCTGATCGGATTGTTGTTTGGATTTTGCACAGATCAAGTTGTCGTCCAGGTACGGGTGTACCTGGACACATTCTTGTCCGAGAGATGTGATGACTGACACCAGAATTTTTGTGAACACCCTCGGTGTCTATGTTAAACCGAAGGGTAGGGCCCTGAATTGGAAATGTGAGTGGCCATATGCGAAGCTAAGAAAACGCCTGTGTGAGGGATGGATGGGCACATGGAGGTATGCCTCCGTCAAATCCACTGCCGTCATTAATGTATTTGGACGGAGTGATTCCACAATGGACTTGATGGTTTCTATGCGAAAATGTTTGCGGGCCATCCGTCTGTTTAGGTATTTTAAGTTGAGAATGGCCCTCCAGTCCCCGTTCTTTTTTGGGACTGTGAAGAAAACTGAATATGTTCCCTGTTGTCTTTCTAATTTGGGAACTGGCTCTATGGCTTTGATTGTTAGCAGGTGCTGGATTGCACTGATTGTCCTGGTCTGTTTCTCCTTTTTGAAGGAGATGGGAGATCGAATGAATCGGTCTCTTGGTTGAGATGTGAATTCCAGTAGGTATCCCTGTGATATGATTTTTTGCACCCACTGGTCCTGACATGAGGAGGCCCATTGTTCCTGGAAGTATTGAAGCCTTCCTCCCACTTCTAGTGTGCAGTTGTCATTGGGGATTATTCTTGGGAAATTTGTCCCCTTTATCGGGGAGGGACAGTTGGTTTGTTGATCTTTGGAATCTACAGCCCCCTCCCCACCGAAAGGGCCATGAGGAATTCCATGATCCCCTTCTACACTCTGATCGGTTTCTGAATGGGGCCCTTGATGTCCGAAAGGACTGGTATGACGGGGGTCGTGACTCCTTTTTGATCTGTTTGGGCAGGGCTTGTTTCTTATCCTTGGTTTCGATAAGAATTTTGTCCAATTTTTCACCAAAAAGTCTGCCCTCCTAAATGGGGTAGGACATCAGTGTGGTTTTTGCCCTAAAATCCACAGGCCATGCTCTCAGCCATAATCCCCTTCTTACGGATGTAACCAAGGGCCATGGATCGTGCCACCAGGGACATAGTGTCCAATGAAGTGTCCGCCATCAGGGTGACGGCACTCAGGACTCTGTCTAGGCCTCCTACCACTCTACAATTCTCTGGTGGTATCAACTGGATAAGCTTCTTTATCCACAAGTACGAAGCTCTGGCAAATATGGACTTGGTTGCGCTAGCCTGAATGGCTAGTGCTGAAGACTCATGGGCCTTTCTGGTCCAAGCTTCACATTTTCAATCTAATTGATCTCTCAGAGATCCCTTCCTATCCTCAGGTATGAGGCCTGGGGTCTGTATATCCACTACTGGGGCATCCACTAGTGGTGTTTTGAGTAAAGACATGGCATGGGGGGCTAGGTTGTACAACTTTTTAACGTTAGGTGGCATTTGTCTATTAAAGGCCGGGTTGTCCCATTCCTCAGGAACTGCCCTTAGAAAGAATTATGGAAAGGGAACCAGGTGGTTGTGAGAGTGCCTCCTAGGAAAACACTCTGCCACCCCTTGTTTCAGTTTAGGAGTAGGAACATCAGTGGGTTCACTATCCTCTTCATTCAGGTCAAGGGCCAGAATAGCTTTAGCTAGGAGGCCTTAGTAATCTTCCCCACTAAACAGGCAGTTCTGAGATTCCTCAGGAGGAGGTGACTCATCTTCTGAGTCGAACTCGCCTTCCTCCCTTTCATCCTCAGAATCCATAGTGGACTCATGTGATTCATTGGGAAGGGTCTCCCCAGTGTTCGCCTTTAATGCCGCCTTGGTGGGCCATTGGCCAAAGTAGAAGGTCCCTGCATTACTGGGGAACTTACTCCTTCTTCAAAGGTATTGGAATGGGCTGAGGAGGAGTGGGGGGACTCTGTAGGGCCCGCCCAGGGAAAGGGTGGAATTCTCATCTGAAAGGCCTGAAAGGCCTGCCATTGGCACTGGAGGGCTAGGTTAACCCAGCCGTCGGCCTCCTCCTGTGTTAAAAGCCTCCTGCCTGCCGACGACAAAGGGGGGGTAGTTACCAGCTCCCGCTGGGAGAGACGTATTGACCTCCATGGATGGAACCGTGGGGGCCGCCTGCGGCACGCTACGAACCTTTGGCGAGGAGGCAGGTGGTTTCTTCCCAGCTCTCGCCCTGCTCCAGGTTTTGAGGCGCTTTTTTGCTTTTTTTGCGGTCAGGAATGGCGCCGCGGTTTTTCGCGCCTTTTTTGTCTTCGGTGCTGCCGGCGCCTTCCCCGCGTTCTGAGGAGAGCCCTCCTGCTGCTTTCCCCCTAATGATCCGCAATTGCGGTCATTGGGGGAAGCGGGCTCCTTCAGGGCGGGTGCGACCAGCCCCCGGTGGTAGTCCTGTTCGGAGAGGAGGTCATCCTCCCTTTTTAAGATGGCATCCGCCATTTTGAAAACCCTCCGGAGGAGACTCCAGGGAAAGACAAAAAACAATTCACTACAGCAGACAGTATACACAGGACTGGCGACTGGGAAGGGTAAAAACGGAGGACGGAACAAGGACACAAGGTAAGAACGCTTACTGGACACACACGTAAGACAAATCCTAATTCCTAACACAGAAGCACGGAGCTTTCTTCTTTGCGACCTGCTACCCCCTAGAGGCAGGACGGAACTGTAACTGAGGTCTGCAGGCTATTTCCCGCCAAGGGTAGACAGGAAGTTAGCAAAAATAAATAAATATTAGTCCTGCCTACCCTGAAGATGGAAGGAAATAACCCACAGCTCAAGATGCCGGAGCCTCAGAGCAGAATGGACTCATGGAGCCAGAGGAAGGGCCAAGCAGCCCCTGCCCCCCAGGCTGTTTCCGCTGGAGAAAATATCACGGGAGGAATGCCTGAAGCCCCTCCTTCCCCCTTGTAGCATTTGGGACCACACAGGGCAACAAAGGGGATTTTAAAGGTTACTACCCACTCTAACATTTGAGTATGAGTCATGTCGGGGACCCACGTCCTGACATACGTCAAACATAACATGTATTTTAGCCCTTAGATGCAGCAATTGTGATGGAAGTGACTTGAACACACATTTACTACCCAGAAAGCCAAGAATGCAGCAAGTCTGTGTTCAAACCAAAGCTTCTTCCATGCTTAAAATGCTGCATCACTCTACAGCACTTGGCATGGTAGGAATTTCATGTCAACAAAAGCAGGAAACAACCTGAAGCTGTTAGGAGGGGCAGCGTTTTCAATGCACGGCTTTATAAGCTAGTTAAAGAACCATTTAGCTTGATTTATTAAGCTTGCTCCTCTGCCATATCAGAGACAAGAGACCTATGAGGGACTACAGGTCAGCGGCAGAGCTGTGCTGGCTCAATACATAATATCTCTCATTTTAAAAGTCAGGTAGCAGGTGACATGAAAGACCTGGATCCTGAACAGCCACTGTCAGGCAAAGTAGAAAACAGTGGACTTGATGTACCAGAGGACTCGGTATCAGGCAGCTTTGTGTGCTTAACGACACTGCTCCAGTGCCAGAACAAGAGCATTTGTATTCAAAGGTCCTTGAGGAAATAGCTTCATTTCTTAGGAAACTGACCTGTGAAGGAACGTTAACATATTCATTATGATGAAGGAAAGCTCCTACAACCCAATTTGGTTTATTAAAAAATGCCAGAGGGAATTTGTTGACAATTCCTTCCAGGGGTGGGCTGGGAAGTTAAAATGGTTCAGGAACAAGACAGGCTGAATGGCCCCCACAGCATTACAAACTCGCTCTGCAGTGACCCCCGCAGCATTACAAACTAGCTCTGCAGGGACAACTTAGTTCAGACCTAGTCTGCAGTGCTGTGGAGGGGTGCTGGCTCACCCCTGGCTTCTTCATGCACTGCTTCCATTTGCGTAACTAGCCCCCCCTCCCACACTGTATCACTACCAGCTTTGGAGTGTCCCTTAACCCTAGAAAGGTTTTGAGGATTGGTCTGTAGTCCAAATTCTGCACATGGGGAGGGGAAAGATCACACACCACATGTGAGATCAAAAGTGCATCCTTTCACACATTTGACCACAGGACCCAAACCTTAACCAACAAGTCTGAATATACTAACAGCAGAAACACAATGTGATTAATAAGGCCCTTTATAAAACCATACTAGTATTTATGTTGCCAGAAGACTCCTGTTTGCTCTTGCTGTGACAGACTAGCACTTCTTTCTCAGTCTCTTGTATTTATTCCTTTATTTTTTTAAAAGGTGTGATTAAGTATCTCTACCAGAGCAGTTTTTCCAAAGTCCTCTTAATAATTTTTAAAAAAAATCCCAGGGATTTGCCTTCAATGCAGCAGCAGTGCTCTCCTTTACCACCCAAAGGAACAAACCATGTCACTGGTTTATTCCAAGAACTCAAGCATTTAATTTTACAGGGCAGTTTTATGTTTACCGGGCAGTAAATTTATCAGTGGGGAAAATACCTCACCCTGTTCCAGGCAATTGATACACATACATTATTAGCTAAGAGAATTGACCCGAAATGTCTTGTGCTAGCTGTGTGATGAATGTTTTATAGAAAAGCACATGGAGGCAGACATTTTTCAAAAACAGCAGGGTCTCTTTCCCATTGCTCTTCGCACAAAGATCGCATCTACACAGTAAAAAAAAGAAAAGAAAAATGCCACGCTTTGAATAAAATTGTAGCGAACTGAATGTCTCCCCCCCCTCACCGCCCCAACAAATTTCCATCACAAATTGCAGACCCTAATCTATAGCAGTGTATGTATATTTATGCACACTTAGGAACAGCTGCAAGCAGATGAGTCACTGCTGCTATTTAATAAACTTGCAAATTCGCTGTTAGGCTAATGGATTCCTTTGGGCACATCTTACTCAAATGGATTTGAAAGCGGTTCGAGTCTTTGTTTTTGAAAAGGCTATTTAGAAAAGCACACATCAAGCTGTCGCAGAGAAGGAAATATATGTGTATACATACATTCCTCCCATACAGATGGATGCACAGATCGAAAGCACTCTTCAATTCCCTTAATGAACTAATCACGATTTTAAAATGTGGGCTCTGTGCTATTACTTACTGATCTTGAAGGATCCCCCAAAATGAGAATATTTAGAAATTGTCCCTCCCCTAAGGTCCCTGTTTTGGGTGAATTTATTCAGATTCTCCTAGATTTGCCTGCATCAAATAGCTGGCAAAGACCAGGGTGGGGCCACCCCTGAAGAAGTCCACTGGGTGGTTTTTTGATTCAGATCCAACATGAAGAGCACAGTCATGCAAAATATCTATTCAAATGATATATTTTAGTAATCTTTCAAACAAATTTCTTAATCAGTCCTCTTATCAATCCACATTTGGGAGGGGGCGCTATAGCTGAGAAACAGCAGCTTGCTTAAGGATACTATGGTAATTTATGCATGGTCGCTTTAACCTCCTTTATCCCCCCATTCAGCCAGGATCAAAGTAACCCAGGTTGGGGTAAACTGCATGCATTGGCTGGAATGATCAGGGATGAAACTGTGTGCTAATGGAGGCATGAATACAGAAAAGCAGGCTTCCAAGTTCAAATCAAGTCCCACCCCTTTAAATGCTGCTCTGTAATTGGCTCACCTCACGAGAGAAAATTTCCTTCCCCCCAAACCCAACTGTCGTATAAAAAAGCATTTTAAGAACCGAAAACAAATAACGACACAATCCGAAAGAAGGGGGGGGAGAAATCCAAGCCTCGTTTTTAAAAAGCCTTTCTTTTGCTCAGAAAGAGCTCCGAGGTAGCAGGAAGCACTTGAATCCCTGCCTCTTCACACACTGCTTTGTGATTGGCTGTGAGAGAAGCCAATCTTCTGAGCTTCCCATTTGACTGCCTTGAAGAAGGGTTTGGAAAAGGGTGGGGCGAAGCTCAACCCCAGACAGGTGTACGCTCGCTCTGTGGCTCTGGAATGAGCCAGGAAGAAAGGTTTGACTCGGTCCAGAAGAGGAATGGGAAAGGTACATTGTTTACTCACCGAGAAGGTCCTTTCCGCTCTGAAGTAGAAGGGCATCTTGATCTTTGGGTGTTTCTCGCCCATTGCTAGGGGTAGGCAGGACTAAACTAACAACTTCCTGTCTCCTGGCGAGGAACACCTCCCCTTCCAGTTATTCTACAGCAAGCTCAAGAAACAGGGAAAGACACTCACAAACAAGGAGTACAAACAACAATAAACTGAACGATAAACTTAGAACCATTCTATATGTATTGCTACAATATTATTAGGCCGATCGAATCCGTAGGCCAGTTTGGTGTGCTTCAGTCCACCCTTGTAAAATGATGTTGCCATCTCTGGGTGGGCAAGATGCCCTTCTACTTCAGAGCAGAAAGGACCTTCTCAGTGAGTAAACAATGTACCTTTCCCGCTCTGAAGGAAGGGCATCATGATCTTTGGGATCTCCAAGAGCAATGAAATAACGGGTGGGAACTTAGTCCTCTCATCTTCCACCACGTGCTGTAAAATACGTCTGCCGAATGCCGCTTTGGCGGATGCCATAGTATTGATTCGATAATGTCTAATGAAGGTATTCAGGTTGGACCAAGTAGCCGCTTTACAGATCTCTTCAGTCGAGGCTTGTTTGAAAAATGCGGCCGACGTGGCTGCGCTTCGCAGTGAATGGGCTGTGATCCCATTGGGAACTTGGAGACCACTGGCTAGGTAGGCTTCTCTGATGCATTGTCTAATGTTTGTGCATGTCGGGACATGCGAAGTCCCTTGTTGGGTGCAGAAATGGAGATAAATTCCGTTTCTCCTAGTGCCGTGTTGGCGAACCTATGGCATGCGTGCCGCAGCCGGCACGCCGAGCCCTCTCTGTGGGCACTCGCGGACCCGTCGCGTCTGCCTAGGGCTGTGCCGTGTTGCCGTGGTGAGGGTGCTAAGGGCGGTGCTCCTACTTCCCAAGCCCATGCTCCCCAAGCCTGCGCTGGTGCCCTCCCTCTCCTTGCACCCGGGGCAAGCCCCTCCCTCTCTCTCAGCTGAGCTGCGGCCGCAGCTTTATCTTTGTGAAAGATACATAAGTCTTTGCGAATAGAGAGGGCACCCAGTTCTGAAACCCTCCTGGCAGAGGTTATGGCAACTAAAAATAAGGTCTTCATCCTTACTAATCGTAAGGGAACTTCTCTCATAGGTTCGAAGGGACTTTTGGTTAGAGCAGAAAGTACAGTGTTCAGTCTCCAGGTAGGGAAGCGGTGAGTCACCGGAGGGGTATACTGAGCTACTCCTTTAATAAAAGACTTAACCTGAGGGTGTGATGACAGAGGAATCCCATCAATATCCGGACAGACTAAAGAAATAGCAGACACTTACTTTCGTAAGGTTGCCACTCTAAGGCCCTGCTGCGCACCGTTCTGTAAAAAGTCCAGTAACTGAGGTAGCTTAGGAGAGATAGGGTTGATCATCTTCCGGTGACACCACCTGAAGAAGGCTTTCCAGGTGTATTGATATATACTTGTAGTAGAAGGACGTCTGGCTTTAAGGATGGTCCCCACCACCTCCACGGAAAGCCCAAGGGCTAAGAGCCTTGCCCTTTCAACCTCCAAGCGGTCAATTGAAACCATCCAGGATCTTGATGAATCATTGGTCCCTGTTGAAGGAGATCTGAGGATGTCGGAATCTGCCAAAGTGCCCTGGTGGAGAGCTCCGTGAGTGCCGGAAACCACAGCCAGCGTGACCAATTGGGAGCGATCAGGATGACTTCTGTTCTCTCCGCCCTTATCTTCCTGATGACTTTCGGAAGGATAGGCAGTGGTGGAAAGGCGTATAGGAGACCCGGAGGCCACTGAGTCAGAAGAGCGTCCACTTGCTGTGCTTCCGGATGGTAGAACCGGGAGAAGAACCTATCCACCTGACGATTCTGGACTGAGGCGAACAGATCCACCGTGGGCATTCCAAACCAGCTGGTGATGGCTTGAAAGACTTGAGGATTCAGCATCCATTCCCCTTCCTGGAGGGTCTGATGGCTTAACCAATCTGCCTGTGGATGTACATGTTCTGCCCTCAGAGACAAAAGGTGTTTTTCTGCCCAGATCATGATGGCCGATGACTCCTGGTGCAGGCGAGAGGAGCGAGACCCACCCTGCTTGTTGATGTGGGCCTTGGTCGCCACATTGTCTGTCCTGATTAGCACATGTTTGTTTCTGACAAGGTTGTGGAATTTGATGAGGGCTATGTGTACTGCCCTGAGTTCGAGGAGATTGATGTGGAGAGATGTTTCTGACTGGCTCCATATGCCCTGAGCAAAGGAGTCTGCCACAGTGGCTCCCCATCCCTCGAGGCTGGCATCTGTAAACACCTGGACTGGCTGTTCATGTAGATACGGTTGTCCGACTGTTAGATTGTCGACTTTGGTCCACCATAAGAGCCTCATCCTGGCCACCGGATTGAGGGAGAGGGTCTTGTCTATCTTGTGTGTGATGAACAGCTGGAATGGACGCAGCGCTGCTTGAAGTGGTAACGAGTGGAAGCGAGCCCAAGGAATCAGGCCATGACATGATACCATGAGGCCTAGGAGCCTTGTCAGAGCCATCAGTCGATGTTGTGACGATTTTACAGTGGACTTGGCCACCACCGCAATTTTGTGGGCCTTGTCTGTTGGGAGGAATACTGAATTGGTGGTGGAATCAGTAAGGGTTGGGAGCTTGGCGGCGACCACCCCTATCTCCTCTGATGTCCGTAGGGGCCGAGCCAAAGGAGCCTCCTCGGCCTCAGACCATTCCGAGGGAGTCAGAGTCAACCTTTCCCTTGGATGCAGCCAGGTCTCTATCCTGTTATTTACACAGACGTGAGACCTAGGTCTGCTCTCTTCCCCGGCCTTCGCTCCACTGGCCTTTTTGTAGGCCTGGCTCTTGGCCCATCCCCCCAAGCCCTGCCTCCTGAGTCCTCATTAGGATCTTATCTAGTCTCTCTCCAAATAACTTTCCACCCTTGTATGGGTGACCCATTAACATGGTCTTGGACCTGTACTCAGCCGACCATGGCCTTACCCATAGGGCCCTGCGAATGGCCGTATTGGAGGCGACCGCTCTAGCAGCGAAGATCACTGCGTCCAAGGAGGCATCTGCCATAAAGGAGGACGCCTTTAGCACTCGAGACAGGCCCTCGGCTATTTTTTTAATCTGCGATGGGTAGACGCTGAGTGAGCTTTTTTATCCAGGCATTTGAAGCCCTAGCCATCAGTGCTATTGTGGTATTGGCCCGAATAGACAGTGCAGCTGCCTCATGCACCTTTCTGGAAAGAAATTCCATTTTCCTATTGAGCTGATCTTTAATAAAGCCCACTCCATCCTCCGCCAGGAAGTCAGAGGATTGAAGGGCAGAGATAGGAGCATCTACCACAGGCAATTCCATCATATCCAGTGCATATGAGGCCATATCATATAGTTTCTTGGCATTGCCAGAGAACTGTTTATTATGTAGGGGTTTGTCCCATTCAGCTCTAATAACTTTCTCAAAGTATTCAGGTAAGGGGACCTTAATAGTCTGGGCCTCACATTGTGGGAAATATTCCTTGGAACCTTTACATCTGGGTATAGGCTTAGATTTCTCAGGAGCTTCAGCTTCATCAGATAGGTTTAAAGCAAAAAGTACCTTGGCCAAAAGAGGCTGGAAATCATGAGAACAGAACAGCCAAGGCTGCTTTTCTTGAACAATGGGGAGTTCTTCGTCTGAAATGAACTCTCCTTCCTCCTTATCATCAGCCCCAGAATCCCTATCCACAGGGTAGGTTTCATTTCTCTGCTCTTGGTAGGTTTCATTTCTCTGCTCTTGGATAATTGGCACGGCTTTCATAGCTGCCTTACTGGGCCACTGCCTAGAGGGTGCACTTTGGCTGTAGCCAGGCTCCTCCTGCATGGGTTCAAATATGACTGAAGACCCAGGGGAAGATGTCCAACTATATGAAAACCCTTGAGGAAGTGGCTGAGGGAGTCTTTGAGGAGGGTAACCCTGCTGGAAGGGTAGGATAAGAGATTGGAGCCTCTGAAAATGTCTTTCCATGGAGCCTTCTATCATATTATGTACCTGTTCAAACATGGGGTTCTTGGGGGATCCCCCTTCCTCAGAAGAGTGGGTTTTACCCTCTGTAGGTATCCTGGGCTCCACATCCAAAGGCACCGCAGAGGATCCGGCGGGGACCTTAGAGGTCGAAGCGGAACTCTGCTTAAGCTGGCGCTTGCAGCTGCTGCCTTTTTCCCCGCCATTAGACTTGTTTTTCTTCAGCGATTTTCCAGCCCAAGTAGATGGCAGCGGCGACTTTCTGGTCTCCCTCTCCGATAGTCCGCCAGGGCGGCTAACGGCGGGAGCCGATTTTAAGGCCAATTCTTGATCTGCATTGGAAAGGAGCTCGACGTCCTCCGATGCAGCTTCTCCAGCAGCCATTTTGTTTGCCGCGTCTTTCCCGCGTCTTAGCTGGTTCTCCCGCAGCTCAGCTGATGGTCGGCAAAGCCGGGAGCTTAAATAAAAAAAAAAAAAACGTACCCAAACGAGAGGGAGGGTAGGGAGGGAAAACAATTGGATATGGCAAGGTAAGGAAAAGAATCTATTCTAACCTAATTTCACTAGACCTAGACAGCAGCTATGGCTGCAATGCTCTCACCCCAGCGAAGGTAGGAGAAGAACTGGAAGGGGAGGTGTTCCTCGCCAGGAGACAGGAAGTTGTTAGTTTAGTCCTGCCTACCCCTAGCAATGGGCGAAAAACACCCAAAGATCAAGATGCCTTTCCTTCAGAGCGGGAAAAGCCGGGTTCATTTTGCATTGAGCTTCCAAGGAATGAGGGAAATTGCATTCCCAAAAATTTGATCCTGGCTGAAACAGGGAATAAAGGAGGGTTAAGCGCCCGTGTATAAAACACCCTAGTAAAACCAGGGCTGAACCAGAGACTTCCTGATTCATACTCAAATCACCCATGTCTCCTTTACAAACACTGAATTTAATGGGATTTATCCCCAAGTGACTTCACACAAGATCACAGTTTTTAGCTGCTGCACTATAATGGCAAAGCAACACATCCTATCACATCTTTCCATATGTCCCTATGCGCCAGCTACAAGATGGCCTGCCTGGCATCAACCTGAGCCCGGGGCCTTTTCTGACTATGATTGTGAATTGCTTTCAAAATTCTTAAGGGGGTGCTGCGGGTGTTAACTCTTGCTTCTACATATCAACAGAATGGGCTGCAGCTTCCAAACCATCTTCAAGGGCAATCCCACTTAGAATGTGTTGTAGTACTCAATCCCTGGAGTTACAAAAGCATGGATAACTGTTCTGAGGTCCTCCTTATCTGCAAAAGGGTGCAGGAGCCCTATAAAATAAAGGTACACACATCACTCCCCACCGCTGACACAACCTGCTTTTCAGGTTCAAGAAGAGAGACGCATTGATTCCAGCAGAGCAATGTGCACCACAGCAATAGCTAATTCATGTTCTTCCAAAAGTTAGGCAACATTCTCTATCTTTTTTTCTCTTCCCTCCCACCGACCCAGTCCCATTTTGCGTAATATTCAGCCTAAGAGTTCTAGGGAATTCAAATGCTTGCTCATCAATGTCTGATTTTCAGTTGGTGCTAATCTAAGGCAACACCCAACGGTTTCTTTAGAACTGAACTCTGTGGATTTCCACACCACATCTCCTAAGTCGCTTGTGAAACTGATGTCCAAAGACCCCACATTGTGTACAGACTACTGTCATATTTCTTTGGATCCTAGCATTTACTATCAAGTTGTCTAGATGAACGAGCCCCTGGATCCAATTACTTGACTGTTCTCAGGGAGAGGAGGTAGGAATAGCAGAAGAAAAACAGTTGCTTGGTTTCCTAACGGGGTACAAGATTCTGAGCAATAAAAAGTAGGAAGTGGAGCAAAAATAAGAATAGATCCCAGAATGCAGTGAAGCTTCCTAATGCATCAGCAGCAGCTTCAGAGAAAAACTGCCCGTCTGGGCACACTCTTAACTGAAATGTTTTGGTTAACGTTCATTTTCCTGTAAAGATGTGTCTTACTGGCTACAGTTTTTGCCACTTAAAACACAACACCCTGGAGAAGGCAGGTAGCATGGATTTGTTTCAGATCCACGACGCCCCCCCTTCTCCAGAGTCCAAAGAAGGGGAGTGGCGTGGATCTGCAGCCTGGCACTTGGATCCCGTCCCCTGCGTTCTCCAATCATGGAGGCAGAGGGGATGGGAAGGATCTAAGCGCTGGATTGCAGCCAGGGTTTAGCTCCCCCTCCCGTGTCAGCACAATCTTAAGTTCTCCTCCTCCCAAGCAAACGCCACATGGAGTTTGGCTGGGGGGGGGGGGGATGACAACTTAAGATCACGCTGTGTCCCACCTGCCTACTCTACTTCGGAGAAGGCCAGCAGTGTGGATCTGAAAGAAATCCATGCTGCCTGCCTTCTCCAGACTCTGGAGCAGGGGGGCGGCATGGATTTGTTTCAGATCCATGCTGCCCCCTAGTCTGGAGCAGGGGGGGGGCAATGGGGGATCTGCAGTCTGGCACTTAGATCCCATCCCCTGCATCCTCCAATCATGGAGGACGCAGGAGAGGGGGAACTAAGCCTCGAGCTGCAGCCCGGAGCTTAGCTCCTCATCCCCTGCTATAGCGAGAGCTTAAGTTCTCCACCCCCCAGCCAAACTCCAATAAGTTTGGCATTATTCGGGGATCCACTTTTCACTCCCTTTAATTGCCGCCATTTTTGTACAGGGGGAAAAAATCCCCCCAAATACCAAAAAGGTACTTTTGGGTTTTTTTGGTTTGGCATATTGATATGCACACCCCTAATCAGGCTCTCTCGCTTTTAGTTTCGCTTTGTTCCAGCATTCCCACACTTGATTCCCTTCAAACAAAACACATTTTTACCGTTTTACCACCCTAAATGAGCATGGGGTGTAAGGTTATCAACGGCCATACATACAGCTCATCATTTTAACTGTCTCATCTCACATGATGCAAAAGTGCCGAACAAAAAGGAACATAAACAGGAAATTGGGCAAAGAGATTCTGTCAGTAGGAGCCCCAAAATACTATTCTTAAAAAAGAAAAACGGTAGAAGAACAGTGAGTGACCTTAACAAGATCCTGCTGTCAAGCTGATTTTTACTCTGCCACCCACTCATTCCTCCAAGGTTTCTCTAGACAGATGTGTGGGTCCTAATATGATAATCCTTCTGACAGCAGTTCCTGCACCCCACCACTTCCACTCTATGAGAGCCAGCATGGTGTGGTGGTTACGGGCGTGAACCGTAATGTGTGAACCGGGATGGTATCCCCACTCCTACAGACGCAGCCAGCTGGGTGACCTTGGGCTAGTCACAGCTCTCTTAGAGCTCTGTCATCCTCACCTACCTCACAAGGTGTTTCTTGTGGGGAGAGGAAGGGAAGGAGATTGTAAGCCAGTTTGATTCTCCTTGAAAGGTAGAGAAAATGAGCATATAAATACCAACTCTTCTTCTATGGAGTCACTTATTTTAAACCCGGTGTGTTCTAAACTGGATGGTGTCCTTACCATATGATATAGGCCCAAGGAACTTGTTTCAGAGGGTGGTCCGTGTTGGTCAACAGTAGAACAGCTAGATTCGAGTCCAGAAGCACCTTAGTGAAAAACAAGATTTGCGGGGTATAAACTTTTGAGAGTCAAATTTTCGTCAGATACCACAAAGGGAACTGTGACTCTTGAAAGTTTTGTTGGTTTCTAAGGTGCTACTGGACTCGCATATAGCTTTCCTAGAAACTTGTTACTGAGCTGGAAACAGCAGGATCTCATCTACGTAGAACCCCCCCCCCCATGTCACTTAGTGCTTATTTATGATGTTTAGATGTCACTCTTCTGCAATAAGACATTAAACACCTTTTGACAGTCTATCTTTAAGTTGTTGCTTTTCTATTGTTTTATTTGGGATTCTGTTCTGGCCTACTGTTGGAGTGTAACGTCTATTGAATACAGCTTGTAGCTAAGTGAAAGCTAGGTGTCTCTGTGTTAGGGCATGTATATTTACTTTTTTGTTAAAAAAGCAAATGTCTCATAAATCAGAGCACGGCAGATCCACATGACTCTTATTTAAGAACAAACTGGTTTGCAGAGCCTGCGAGGCGGGCCTGTGGCTGAGAGGCTTTGCATGCAGGCAATTCTCGGTTCAACCCTGGCACCATTCTACCATTTAAGGAAGGGGTCCCCAACCTGGTGCCTGTGGGTGCCACGGCACCTGCCAACACCTTTTCTGGCGCCCGCCAAGTGTTTTTAGAACGTGGGTTGGGCCACTTTGGTTGGGCAGATTTTTAAAAAAGATTTGACAGCAGCTGTCACCACAGCACAAGGACCTTCACTACATGACTGAAAGTAAGCTGGGGCAATCATTTTGTAGCTGGCTCCACCTCCTGAAGCAGCCATTTTGTGGCTATGCCCACCATGCTGTGTCAGAATTTCAAAGGTGCCCACAGGCTCATAAAGGTTGGGGAGCCCTGATTTAAAGGATCTCCAGGAGCAGGTACTAGGGCAAGACCACTGGTGCAACTGATTTTTGAAGTCCCAGTGTTTTCAACTCAAAAATCCACGTTTCATTTTTGTTTTTCCCTTGTGCAAACCAAGCCGTGGAGTCATTTATCCTTCCCCCCCACATTTTGTTTCCTTGTGCCAAATGTTTCCTGTTAAATTTACACTATTTACATTAAAATTTCCCATTAAATTTACACCATTTTTAATGTTTATTTTTGGGCTGACTGCATATAAATCGCATAAAAATGGGGGGAAATGCCATAAAAGAAACAAATCATTGCTACCAGCAATGACAATGGTTGAAACAAAAATAAGAACATACTCAAAGAATCAAAAAAGGGCATATTTGTACACCCCCTAGGAGAGGCCTTTCAGTAACAGATAGCTGCTACCAGGCCAGACTAGACAACAGTGATCTAGATGGACCATTGTTCTGACTTATGACAGCTTCATAGGTTTGTGTGAGGATCCACACCAAGAAAGTAAACAAGTGTTTTACAATAAGTAATGCTAAAACAGACATGTTTATAACAGAACAGCCAAAGTACACATCAAAAATCTCAATCAGATCCTGCTGCTGAATACTTTCATACTGAGTGATATTATGATTTGATGAATTCTAGATGTATTTTCTATGGTTTTACTGTGATATTGACTTGTGCCTTGCAATAGATTTATATTTACAGCCCATTCCTGAGTGGGGAGGTAAATCCAGGAAGCCTCTGTAGAGGTGGCACAGCTGTGCTGCTCCTGGCCGTCAAAAGGAAAGAAAAAAATGCCCCATTGAGCAAAGTGAGGCTACGCCACCCAAAAAGGTGGCATAAAAACACTGACCCTAGAAGCAAAAATGACTAAACTGAGGCTATCGTATTTTGGTCACATTATGAGAAGACAAGAGTCACTGGAAAAGACAATTACGCTAGGAAAAGTTGAAGGCACCAGGAAAAGAGGAAGACCCAACAACAGATGGATGGATTCAATAAAGGAAGCCACATCCCTCAGTTTGCAAGATCTGAGCAAGGCTGTCAAAGATAGGACATTTTGGAGGACATTGATTCATAGGGTCGCCATGAGTCGGAAGTAACTTGAAGGCCCTTAACACGCACACACATAACACCACAGCTCGAGGGGGTGTTCCCAGGGCAAAAGGGGTTTGGAAGCTGACTGACGTCAGCTCCACCCCTTGGAATGCCCCTCCCCAATGCTGGCATGGGCTTTCCCAGCCAGGAATTCCCTGCTGGTGCAGCTCCATGGCTCCCCGACGCCAGCGTGTTTGCCCCCGGGACAGCGTAAGTGCCCCTTGTCCTGGGTTAAAGGGGCACTTACACTGGCGCAGGGCCACGCCGGCTCCTAAGGAGCTTCGCCTCCCCTTCAGGATTTCAGCCTTACTTGCATCCATCAAATATAAATGAAGCAGAACTCCCGTCCAAAGAGCCATAAACTGCATTGCTTCCTAAAAAGTACATATGTAGGATTCTTCATAAGAAAAAATACACAGGACGATTATCTGTGATTTTTTTTTCCTTTTGCAATTGTAACACTAATTATGATACTTAAATAAGGAATGAGTTCTGACTATCTTTTTAAATTAAAAAAAAAACTTACCAAAGATCAGCTGATGCTCTTAAGTACAGTAAAGAGCTTGTAACTTAATTTAATTTACAAACACAAGACTACCGGTATATTACAAACTAACACATGCTGGAGAGACTGTCTCAGAGGGCGGGTAATATTAGGATTCAACCTAAAAAAACAAGAGCTTATACAGGCAAGATTTTCCAATTGTAACTTGTAGCTACTTTAGTGTAAAGGTTTCACAGAGATCTTATCCTCGCACAGCTGGGAGGTGGGGCTTTATAAACTGTAAGACTGTCTTAGAATAGACTCCACACTGATTTGACAAAGTTAATTTTTAAAAATGCAAAAACACAAGGCACAAAGGAACAAAAATGTATTTAAGCCATTTATCTAACCAACTGCATTTTTATTTTGCTCTTCCTCCAAGAAACTCATGGACTTCTTCCATTTTATCATCACAACAACCCTGTTAGGTAGTTAGGCTGAGAGAAAGTACAACTCATCATGGTGGACTTCACAGTTAGCAATCAAATTGTCCTAATCTAATACACAAACCACTACAACCGCACTGATAATCATCTATGTAAACCAAATAATATGTAAGAATTACATATTAATTATTACTATGAGATCTATTATTAATATTAATATAATCAATATATTATTAATATGAGATCTATTTCCTGCATAAAAGTAGAATTCAACAAACTTAATTTTTTTCTTAGCTGTAATTTTATTCCCTACACTTAAAATGGCATTGGTCTCTTTTCCACCATATTTTTCGCGCATTCTTCAAATGGGAATGTGTGTATGTGTGTGTATAATTCCTCTGTGAAATGTCGTATTCTTTTGTGAAAAACACACAGTGTGTGAATATCCATATGAGCGCTATTTGTTTTACTGGCCAATCCTTTAAATCAGCTGTGTGTATCATCTGTTGGTCTCCTCAGGCTCTTTCATCAAAAGGGTTACCTTCTGAAGACTGCCAAAAAGCCCATTGATTCAACATGGACTTGTGTGGGACCCAGGTCCTTTCCTGTGCCAATATGTCATGCTACCTAATCTGAGTGGGGGCCGGTTTGCATCCTACGAGAGCCTGTGACCAACTTGGGAAGCTCTCCAGCTCTCATCCCTATCCTTCCCCGCTCTCACCAGCCCCAACAAAACAAGAACCAAAAAGCTGCATATATACGAGATGGCCAAAACCCATCACAGGTCCCCCCAAAAGATTCTACCTCCTTCTTCCATCACCATTCAACCCAACCCAAACATCATATGAAAACAAGTCACATGACTAGTATGGGTATATGGACCTCCACAGTGAAGAGGCCCCCCTGGAATCTCATCCTCAATCTCCCCGAGCCCCTCACGTATATAGACCAATGTTCTATAGACCAGTGTTGATACCACAGGGCATTCAATCTTGTTGAACCTGTGGGCACTTCTGGAATTCTGGGATTAGGTGCCATCATGACATAGTATAAATGAGCACCAGGAAATCCACACTGGCATCATGGTGCCCACCAATAAGTTTCCTGGTGCTCATTTTCTTCCTCCCCCAAAATGGGCTAATAATCTACTTAGGACAACTTTATATAGATTTCAGTGGAACAGGTTTAAGCAAATGCTTAATTCTCCTGCTGAAATCAATACGATTTGATTATGCTTTACTTTGGCTGCTTTAAAAAAAAAACCTCTGATAACCATTTTATCTTCAGTTAGAGTTCTCTGACGTTTCCAAGGAAGACAAAATAACATTTAAATTATTAGAGGGGGGGGGGGGGAACAAAACCTTTCCACACCTAAAATGCACCATATCAGTATTTAAGCACAGCATTCCCTATAGTATTTTGTCATACATACATCCAGTGAAGTCTGAAAACTAAGAAACTTGTTATTTCAAACACTGGTCCAAAGAAACTATTCTCATACTGGCTTAAGCAAAGCAGAATGAAGAGCTATCCACTAGGGGGAAGGAAAAGAGTTAAGCAGTGCTGGAATCTTTTGGAAAGATAAGAGACTGCATCCCACATGTCCATCTGGATTGCAAGGACATATTTTTTTAAAAAACACAGAACCATATGACCTAATTAAAAAAATATCAGTGTCAACATGGACTTCCATGTTAGGATTAGAAACCATTTCATTTATTTATTTAGATATTTATACCCCACATATTCCCTCAATAAGAACCCAATCAGCTTACATTGTTCTCCACTCCATTTTATCCTCAAATCAACCACCCTTGTGAAGTAGGTTAGGATGAGAGTGTGTGACTGGCCCATGGTCACTCAGCAAGCTTCCATGGCAGAATGTGGATTCGAACACAGGTCTCCCAGATTCTAGACCAATACTCTACCAACTACATAACACTGAGCAACCTTCCAGATTCTACAGAACTTTTCCTGAAAAGGGATGCTCGATTTTTAAAAAATGGTGGAAGGGGCAACGATGTTTGATGGAAGGGCTTCAAGTCTTAATACAACTTTTTTACTTCCCTCCCCACTCCCCTTTTTGGACTAAACCTCCAGCATGATTAGGAGTTCTGTGGAGCTCAAAATCTTGGTCAATACTTCATCGCATCTGGGTTGGTCATAAATTATAAAGCAGTACATTGCTATTACACTCACACACAGTCATAAACCAACAAGTCTACCTGTGATTTTTGGTCTGTTTTAGCATTTTATCAGTGGCTAAATCAAAGCTCTCCCACTGTCTCTAAAGTATGCAAGGCAAAAGTTGCTCAAGGCTAGAACTGGGCCCTGAAGCTACTTTGAAGGTAGTACAAACTTTAGGGTAAAACAGGCTACAGTTCTAGGAACACTAAAGCCCTACTGAAGAAAATGAGACTCACTCCTGCGCAGACCTCCATAGGAGTGCTCCATCAAATGTTTAATGGCTTCTACCCACCATCAGAAGGAAAGCTGCTGCTGTCCTAACCACCTGAAGGCTATTTACAGTTCCCAATGCAGCCCCATGAAAAGACCATTATACCAGACTAAGCATTTCCTAGACTTGACTGAAACAAGCATTGAGCAGCTTTTTAAAACAAAGTCAATCAAACTTTCTGTCACTGTCACTCTAGTTAAAATTTGAGCTTAAGTGTTTTTGACTGGATTAAACAAGAGATGCAGGGCATATTGGTTAACGTTGGGTGCAAACTTCACATTACTTAACCACAGAGAAGGAAGATACTCTCAGTTGCAGAATCTGAGGTATTTCGGGGGCCAATATGAGCCCAAAAAGAATGCCCACACTGCATGGAGTAGACAGCTGAAATGCCTTTCATGTAATTGGTATTATTGTGGGATTCCTCTTTTCCTTGTGACTTTTACACAATGAAGAATAATGAGGGGGGGGGGTCAGTTATTTCAAGCTTGTTATTTCCTTGACCTCAAGAACGGCCTGCTGTTGTTTGTTGTTCTCATTTCTATAGTGACACTGGCAGTTTGCGCTGTTTTTTGTATTCGGGCCCCTGAATTCCCGAAATAGCTAGCCAGAGCAAAGTGTTAATAGCGGGCGGCTCTAGACATGAGTCATGATCACTCTGGCTGCGACAGCAGCGGCAAGATGGCATTGACTGTACTTCAGGGTTTATCTTTTACATTTTCATTGAGAGCCAGAAGCTGACATGGTTCCTTAGGCACAAGGACTTATCTGTCGCCCGAAAGAGGTGGAATGAGAAGGGGTTGAGAAAGGGAACAACCGGGAAAGGGCAGCAGGGTTACTGCAGACTTGGGGGTGGGAACAAGGTCAAACTTATCAAAGTTGAATGGTTGGAGCTAGGCCTCACCGCTGAGAAGATGTTATCCTTCTTTCTGCTGATCTGTATCTTTTAGCCCGCTTTAGGCTTTAATTTGTATAAATGTGCAGACTGTGGGGCTTGTGGAGTACAAAAGCACCCGGTTGGCCACTGGGTGAACAGACTGCTGGACTCGATGGACCTTTCTTATGTTCTAAAGCAGATTCTGCCTCAGATTTTTTTTTTTAAGTTGAGAAATAGCTCCAGCAGAGACTTTCTTACAGCCATCTTCTTGCCACAGGTGGTGTTGTTTGTCTATAAAAAACACGGTGCGAGTGGTAAGAAGTCAGCGAAGAGAGGGCCCATGATCTGCACGCACACATACACAAATTGCCACTGAGGATCCTAAGTTTGAAATCACTTTGTTTGCCAAACTCGGAGTCAAATGAGTCATTTTCCTGCCGAAGCTAGAGTAGCAGGGTGACGGCTATTATTTAGCCTCTGCAGGCAGTTGGAGGTCAGACAGGCCTCAGAGGCAGGGAAAGAATGTTGTGTGGGAGGACACAAAACTTTCACCCAACAAGCAAGTTATTGCTCAAAGCCTCAAGGTTATGGGTCATGTTTGGGAGATGTCTCGTAGCCATAAAGATGGGCGTTTGTGCTGGGGTTTTCTGACTTGTTCAGGCCACGGCTAGAGGTGGAGGGTAGAGATGAGGCAAGGAAATTTACTTAGTCTCGCGATAAAACATGCTTTAAGGACACACCAGTGCACAATGTCTACATTTCTCTGTAATGCATACCAGGACGGCTACCATCAGGACTGGCACATCTGTGCAAAAGCAGACCAGGGAGTGAGACATTTTATTTTTAGTACTGAAAAAAAATCAACATTTCTTTCTGAGAAAAGTACACCAGGCAATGTATAAAACAGGCACAAATTGCCTCACCTTGAGCATGAAATCCAAAAGAACGTGGATTTGGAGTACTCTCAACTTTCAGATAATATTAAGCCAGTTGTGAGGCAGTCTGGCAGAAACATACATTTTTCAATATAAGTACATATTAATATATTCTTTCCCATGTCGTCTTGGCTCTTATATAGAAGAGGATGTGTAGCATACACCTCTGGCAAGTTTCATATTATTTTCTCTGGCCATTGGCTTGGAAGAGCTTTTCAATAACAGGAAGTGTTTCGTTTTGTTTTACATGTAGCTTTAGCTAATATGTAACTGTTTGCCCTTTCTTGAATACATTTTTCTCTGAAATGAGAGAAAATGGCAACATTCAAGCAAGTTCCTCTGGGCCAAACCCTCACTCAGTTCTTACTCCCTTTAGTCAAAACTTTGCCAGCAAGCTGTCAATGACACGCAAAAGTCAGAAAAGGGATCTACATTATGGACTTGAAATGTGGCTCAAATATGTAAAAGCTCGTGAATAAAAGAGGTTATGACCGAAGAAATGCCATAGTCCTGCTGTACACCGCACTGGTCAGGTCGCACCTGGAGTACTGTGTGCACTTCTGGAGATCTCACTTCAAAAAGGACGTGGGCAGAATGGAGTGGCCAGGGTGATCAGGGGCCTGATGAGGAAAGGCTGAGGGACCTGCAATGTTCAGTCTGGAGAAGGCTGAGAGGGGGACATGTGTCAGGAGCATGCCATAAGGATGGTATGCGGTAGTGCGATTGAGCTGCCTCCAGGTGCTGTTGTATTGTTCTGTCCAAGGCCAGTCTGTGCCCCGGGTTTAGTCTTCATAGATTCCCATAGTGTGGGAATCGCCAAGTGCTCCTTCCTGCCTCTGGGAGGGGGGTTGCCTAGTTTACCAGTTATCTCCTTTTGCTTTTCCATATATGCTATGCCCCTTGCCTTTTGCCCCTAACTAGTGTTCTTCTGAATATGGCTTCTGAAACCTGTCGATGATAACCAATAAAACTGCTTTCGTGGATTTGCCATCTGCTGGAATCTGTTTATGGTTTGCTGCAGGGCTAGAGCTCACAACATGATTGCTCTCTTTAAGTATTTGAAAGGATGTCACTTAGAGGAAGGCAGGGAACTGTTCCTGTTGGCAATAGAGGATACGACTTGCAGTAATGGGTTTAAATTATGGGTGGAATGGTATCGGCTGGATACTAGAAAAAAAACTTTTACAGTAAGAGTTGTTCAGCAGTGGAATCGGCTGCCTAGGGAGGTGGTGAGCTCCCCCTCGCTGGCAGTCTTCAAGCAGCAGCTGGACGAACACTTGCCAGGGATGCTTTAGACCAGTGGTTCCCAACATGGGGCACACGCCCCACAGGGGGGCAATTTGATTTTTAAGGGGGGCATTTTGAGAATGAGTTATTAACAGTGAATGGTTTTGCATTTCTTATGGTTCTAGGGGCCTCATATACAGTATATAAATATATATTGTGACATACACATTTTTAAAATTAAAATCAGAATGTACACGGCGGCCAGCTGGTGACAATGTCACGGGGCGGGGGGGAGGCATCAGGATTTTAGAGATGCTTAGGTGGGGCATGGCCAAAAAAAGGTTGGGAACCACTGCTTTAGACTGATCCTGTATTGAGCAGGGGGTTGGACTAGATGGCCTGTATGGTCCCTTCCAACTCTATGATTCCAACTCTATGGTTCTATGATAATTCCTTTATCCAGAATTCCAGCTTTAATCCAGGATTGTTGTGAGGCTTGCCAGGTCTCCCACTGTGATAGGAGTCCTCCTGGCAAACCCTGATGTTGACCGCCAGCACCTGAAAAGCCAGTAGGAGAAAAATGGCAGCCGAATAGGGCAATAACCAGAAGTGACAGAATAATGGAAGGGGGAATGCTCTAAGATTTGCCAAAAACTCTATGGTTGCTTATTTGAAGCTTGAAATTTGTTGATGTACTTTATCTGGGATATGCAAGGATTAAGCCTGAGGAAGACAATATCGAAACAGGGATAGAGCCAGCAGCCCGTCTTATCCTAAAAGATTACAAATTTAATTGCTTACTGCCCAGTGGTTCTCCTTCACTGAAAGGATTGTGAAGATTTATTGCATCTGATAAATCATTGCTATGGAACAGGATATATGTACATCTTTGTTTACCATCTTGCAGTTTGGCACCAATGTGTCTTAACAAATTCCTGTTATGATGTGGATAGTTCCACCATGTCAAAATGCCTTGTGGATTGGCCATAACCATTAAATAATTAGTACTTAGGGCCAGATGAGATGGTACAAGCTCTGTGATAAGACTGCCAATACTTTTTGTTGTTAAAAATTCAGAGCCATAATTCAGAAAGAGGATGTGGAGTGTATGGATGACAGAAGCCCCTGTGTTGTCCCCCCGCCCCCAACTGCAAATGCAGTTCTAGACCTACAGGTTGCCGGTATGGTGCTTGTACACTTCTTTCATAACATTTTATTCCATCCTTCCACTCTGTACATAGGCTGCCTCTCCTCCATTTTATCCTCCCAATTACCTCGTGAGGTAGGTTAGGCTGAGAGTGGCTGGCCCAAGATCAACTGGCAAGCTTCACATTTGAGGAGAGATGGGGACTCAGGTCTCTTTGGTCCTCGTCCGAAACCCTAACCACTAATCAACCCTCCCTCACTTTATGTTTATCTCAGTGGTTCATTTGTTAGATTTAGAGGGCTTTCTAAACTCAGACAACCAGCACTGGGAAAGATCTGAACTCCCCCTTCTACTGCACCCAATCGTGGATCTGGTTTGGCCCTTATTTAGGCTTTAAATGTGGTTTCTTTTCTTTGCATACGTCCCCTTTTGGGGACTCTGATATGTATGGGATCATAATAGTGCATGAGGCTCTTCAGAGGCCCGAGTAGCTCTGTCCACAGAACTACCGAGGCGCTCAAAAACTGTGATTTCGAGTCCCACATGAGCCAATGGGGAAGGGCCATAGATCAGTGTCCGAGTGCAGGAATGCATACGGCCCAGCATTCTACCCACGGCACTTCCAATTAACGTGTTTCAAGGTAGCAGGTAAAGATCGCAAAGCCTCTACCTGAGGCTGAAGCAAGATTCTTTAGGTCAGAGTAGACAGTACAAAGCAAGACAGACAAATGTCTGGCTGTGCAAGACTATGCCCTATGTTTATCGTGGGAGTAATGCACCCAAAACCTCTACTGCATATCTACTGAAGAGTAAAGAGTAACTGCAGCCATCTAGGTGCTCTCAAAGGGAAGTCACCTGCAATACAAATCAACAGGAGTCCAGTGGCACGTTAAACACTAACAGTGTTTTATTCCAGCATAACTTTTCGTGGATGAGAGCCCCCTTCTTCAGATGCAATGAGTGGACGGGTCTTTGCAAGAGAGAAAGAGCTGAAAGGGAAAGGAAAGAAAAGGCTCACCTGTCCTTTCCTCATACAGTTGTAGTGAGCCAGAGAGGACAGCACTCTTGAAAAATAACCAGCTCAGCCAGATAAGGTATGCAGATTACTCAACAGTGGTTAGCACTGTAATGTAAAGGATAGGAGACAAAAGAAGAACCTTGGCTTCTTATCGCGAACAGTTAATTCTTCTTCTGTATAATGTATGTGTTTCGTTTTGTTTCTTCATGACCTAAATCTTTCCTGTCAGAAATCCATGTTTGTTGAAAGAAGAAAGCTATAGTTTCAGGAGGGTAGCCATGTTAGTCTCTAATAGCAGAGCAAAAATCAAGTGCAGTAGCACCTTAAAGACCAATAAAAAGTTCCAGAGTATAAGCTTTTGTGAGTCAAACCTCACTAAGGGAGGGCTGTGCCTCTGTGGATAGAGCCTCTGTTTTTCATGCAGAAGGTCCCGAGTTCAATTCCCAGCATCTCCGGTTTAAAAAAAAGGACTAGGCAGCAGGTGATGTAAAACACCTCTACCTGACAGACGCTGCTAGTCTGAGTAGACAATACTGACCTTGATGGACTGTTAGTCTGATTCAGTACAACACAGCTTCATGTGTTTATCAGATACAAAAAAACATTGTTTGTATCTGATGAAATGAGCTCTGATTCACAAGAGCTTATAGCCTGGAAACTTTTGTTGGTCTTTAAGATGCTACTGGACTCGAATTTTGTGCTATAGAGATACACATCTATTCCAACAGTGACAACCAAAAAAGACTTACTCTTCTAAATCCATTGTAATCCATGCATTTAGGAGGGTGCAACTACGCTGAGGATTCACTGGTAGATTTGGATTTTCTGAGTTAAGATGAAGGGCACCTGAAGACACAGGATCAAGTAAGATGCCACATGCAAACCAAACGTTGTGCTTTATTGTTGGGTTTGCACACTCCCTTCCCCCCTCCCCTGGGAGCACAGCTAAGAAAAAAAAGTACATCTCTAACACCTTCCCTTGAGGAAATATAAGGGGAAAGGCACATCTCTGTGAGGGAATAGGATAGAGATTTTTAAAAAAATGAAATCTGGGGATTCTAGGGACCTGATTAAACTATCATTACAACACTACAGCGATATACTGATATTTTAGGGCCGATTTTTTTGTAAAAAAAAACCTGAAATCACTTGTCATGGGGGGAGTGGTTTAACGATGACGACACTTCAGTCTTTGAAAAGTAGGCTGGAGGTGGATGGGACAAAGAAAACTGACAGGCTGTTAGCGCACTAGGTATTCCCAGCTATGTATCAAGAGTTTGGACATGTTATCAAAATTTCTGTTCGCACTTTCAATGTATTCCCACCGATGTATTAAGAGTTTGAAACTGTTATAAAAAATTCTGTTCGCACTTTGTTTGGCCCCTTTAGCTGTGAAGACATCTTCCAACCATTTTTTAGCAGTGGCAGACGAAAACCCTTTTAAAGCGATGTTTTTTATAACATTTTCAAACTCTTGATACATTGCTGGGAATACCTAGTGCGGTAACAGCCAGAAACATTATGCAGTAGAAAAAGCAGACTAAAAATTGGCTACCAGAAAAACATTGGAGTAGAAGTGGTCTCAAAAGATCAACTGCAGATAGAAACACTGCTAGAATTTGATCACTTCAGAAATAAAATATGAAACCACGGTTTATTTTAACTATGTTTTGTTTGTGAAACCAGAATTCAGTTTGCAGATGATCATTCATATCCTGACTGGCCTTGAAAAATGCCCATTTTATCACCTGTACTCTGCAGCCAGGGAGGGCAGTGCCAGAGAAGAAGCCTGGATTAAGCTAAGACACATTGGGGGTTACCGCACTTTGTATTCCCAGCGATGTATTAAGAGTTTGAAAACGTTATAAAAAATACTGTTCGCACTTTGTTTGGCCCCTTTAGCTGTGAAGACTTCTTCCAACCATTTATTAGCCGTGATATCCAAAAACCCTTTTAAAGCGATGTTTTTTATAACATTTTCAAACTTTTAATGCATCACTGGGAATACAAAGTGCGGTAACAGCCATTCACACACCACATGAAACCATAGTTAAGACTAACCGTGGTTAATACACCAACTTCAAACCACAGTTTCAGATTCTGGTTTGACAGACTCAAACTAACCAGAGTAGAGGGGCCCACATTTAGACAATCTTGGTAACTAGATTTAGTTTAATTAAACTGTGGGTTTGTGCCATGTCTGAACCGAGCCTGTGTGTGGATAAAAAGGAACTATAAAATGAGGAGAACACTTAGTAAATGAACTGCCCTGAGTCCTTTTTAGGAGAAGGGTGGAATAACAACATTTTAAACAAATAAATACACACTCACTGGAGGGCGGCTATAGCCACTTGGGGGGGGGGGGTCCCGTTGCCGGCTTAAGGGCAAGGACATTTACTAGGTCCCATGAATAGCTGTAAAACAGTGGGAAAGCAGGGGTGTGGTATAAAATGCCTCTCCATGTAGACTCACATTACAGCTGACCATAGCTGCAGACGTGCTTATAGCAGCCCCTGAAGTGAGGTTAGCTGAGGCCGCAGTTTGACAACCGGTTGTCACTCTTTAAGACAACTTATTTTAAACTATTTTAAAAGTGCCATAAATGTGAGGAAATGTTCTCTCACTTTCTCTTTTACTCTGAGTTAAAAAAAAATCTTAAAAGTTACTGGGAAGCAGCCAAAAAAGATTCTGAAAAAAATTGTTGTTACTTTCTCTTGTGGGGAATTAGGATAGTGTAACATCTACAAAATGAGCGGCAGTCCTGGAGGGAATTAAATCTCATTGTTGCCATGAACAGGAGGGTAGGCATGATACAGCCCAATCTCGTCAGATCTCAGAAGCTAAGCAGGGTCAATACTTGGAAGGGAGGCCACCAAGGAAGACTCTGCAGAGGGAGGCAATGGCAAACCACCTCTGCTTCTCACTTGCCTTGAAAGCCCCTTGGTGGTTTTACCAGAAGTTGGTTGCGACTTGACAGCACTTCACACACACACAATGTTCTTCTGGGAGGGAAGGCCACATGGTATAGCCCAATCCAGGTCAGATCGTGGAAGCTACGTAGGGTCAGTACTTGGAAGGAAGACCACCAAGGAAGACTCTGCAGAGGAAGGCAATGGCAAACCACCTCTGCTTCTTACTTGCCTCGAAAGCCCTTTGCTGGGATCATAAGTTGGGTGAGACGTGACAGCACTTACGTATGTATGTTTGCCATGAACTCAGCAGGTGGCTTTAGGTAAGGAAAAAGAAATAAAAGGGCCACACCAGTAACAGGAAATGAAAATGAGGCTAAAGCCAATGGTGCTTTAGGTAAGGCACATTCTCTCCATGTCCCCAGTTCCCAATCAGCACGAGCATTATCATAATAATGGCCTAACTCGTAGGGTTGTTGTACTGAGATAATGTATGTGAAGTACTTTGAACCCTGAATGTGTTATAGGAATGCTAAGTATTGTTTTGAAATATAGACTTGTAATATAGTTGGTGCAGTGTCCACATAGCCAAGTTCTTATGCACCTCTGTATGGAAATGGAGGCACCTTGAAGAACTTTTATCAACAGGCTCCTGATAATACATTTGTCCTCTTCGGGCCACCCTACGTTTCTTTCCATTTAGTCACACAGCAAGTACTTTCTCTCCTCAACGGCGAGCCTTAACAGACACAGCTATCTAACCAGTCAGGCCAGCCCTGGCCAACACAATGGCAGGAAGTTATTCCACGGCTCAGACAATTCCCCTTTCTATCTCTAGAAGAGCAAAAGGTCAAAAAACAGCAGTCCTGCTCCTTTGCCAGCAATAGCAACATGGGCAGTTAAGAGAGGGCTGAGCGGGGAGAATGTTCAGTAAGCAACTCTCTGCCCCCCATTTCTCCCCCCCCCATACCACTTTTCTGTTCACTCTTGCTTTGCCACGCCTGATTCCTGGCTTCCCTGCAGAAACCAGGCAGAGTGGCTTTGGAGCTGGCAGCAGGCAGAAGGGGAGGGGGCTTTTGGAACCACGTTCAGGGTAAAACTTTATGTTCCGGATAGCACAGCAATATCGGCCCCGGTGCACTAATGCGGAGGATTCCATCTCTCACACCGATTCAAGATACGGCATCTGTTCTTTCGTTACCTTCGGCAACAACAATCATTAACGCAGCAACTTGAAAATGGTCCAACTTGATGAATCTGCTGATTTTGTTGTCTGCCTGGGACAGGAAAATGTGGTCGTTCAGTGCCTGGCAGGCCACAATAAATGCCCGGAGAAGGCTATGTTCAGGTTGTTTACATCAAGTTGTGCGGCTCTGAACTTTCCAACAGGGATGGGCAACGCCCCAGCACTCATGTCAAAGAGCAATGTGCCCAAGCAACGGAGGAGAGCCCCTGCGACGCTGGTAGAACTGCTGGCAGTGTGGGGGATGGTGACAGGTGTGGCTTACAGACGTGGGCAGCCACCCCCTGGGTCAGAAGTGAGCCCCCAAATCGCTGACACCACCACTGCTCCCCTTTGTGCCTGGCCAAGAGCATCCCTCATCTCTCCCCCTCCTTCCTGCCTTTATTTGCTAGCCCCTCAATACCTTCATAGGTAGGAGCTGTGGGGTTTTTTGGCAGCGGGTTCCAAAAGGTTGCCTACCCTGCTACACAATATCCTCTGGCCTGCTTCCCCCCACCAGTCTCCAACCCAGACTCTTTTGACATCCTCGTTTCTGCTTTCGCCCTGTGAAGACAATGGAAAGATTTTGCTGACTTTGCTTAAATCCCTCTTGCTCTCCTTGTTCTCATGTCTTCCAAGCAGGAGTAAGATACTACCAGCGCTGCATAAAAAGTCTGGGGCAGGACGTCTATGAGTACACAAAGGTGCATTTTCCAAGCTACACCATTGGTCCATCATATTCAGTATTTATTTTCTTTCAAAATTAGTATCCCGCCTTTTTGCCCTTACCAGGGCCACCAAGGCAGACAATTTAAACACAACATGATAAAATCACTTTTTAAAACCATAACAATCAATCCCCCCTCCCAAATATACAGCCCTAAAACAATTTAAATACAAGTTAAAATACATGCAAAACATAAAAACAGCAATTAAAACACTGGTTAGGAAGGAGGGATCGTTGAGGGAATGCTAAACAAAACAAAACAAAAGTCTTCACTTGCTGGTGGAAGATGGCAACAGAAGGGGAAACCAATCTCCCTGGGGAGACAGTTTTGGTGCCATGACTGAGAAGGCCCTTCCCTCAGGTTGCCACCCACTTAATCTCAGAAGGTGGGGCACCCAAAGCGGGGCCTCCAAAGATGACTGCAGAGGTCAGGCAGGTTCATAAGGAAATGGGCAGTATTCTCTAATCTGTCTGAGTCCAGCTGCTGAAGGTCGTTTAACGGAGGCAACTGGGGACCAAACGTTCCTGAAGGCAAAGTGTGTGCTCTACCACTGAGCTTGGTGCCCAACCCAGAACAGGAGTGGGGAGATGGGATTGTGTCCCTGTTTGCCAGAATGTATCAGGAGGTAAGAGATTAATTGTATTATCAAATACAGTTTATTACAGAACCAGAGCCCTTTTTTTAACCCAACCCTCTCTGCATCTTTGCTCAGTTCTCTACAATTCCCACTGCCTCATCTGAAACACATACTAGAGAACCGACTAAAATGTCACAAAGAAATGAGCTACAAGTTGCCCAGAGTTCTGCTTTAACCCAATGTTTAATACACACACACACACACAATGTAAAAAGGAATGGACGAAAGAAAAGTGCTTCAGAGCATGATGGAAAACCCCCAAATCTTCTGTTTGCAGCAAACAAAAACTGCAGCCAGCTGGGCTGGACACAGGGTTTTGACATCATGCCCTAAAATACCTTTTTCTCCCCTGCCCCCACCCAGTTCTTGTTTTCTTTTACAGGAAAGTGCTGGGGAATTTGAAAACTCGCTCGCTATTCTGTGATGCTGTTGTTGATCTTCATTAGACATATTGCACAATGGTTGTTTTTGAGTTTTTTTCTATAGCTGGCTGCAATGTTCCAAAGAAAGTATCCATGTTACATCTGACGTGTCTAACAAAGGGAACTTTGACTCTCGAAAGCTTATACCCTACAAACCTTGTTGGTCTCTCAGGAGCTAATGGGACTTGAATCTAGCATGATACATCTGTTACAGCAAAACCAACAACAACAAAATCACAGATTTCTCCACCACTATGGCAGAGAAAAATTGGGAAGACTGGGGTTGTCTCAGACTACTGATGCAAACGGTCACTGTGCTTCTCATATACAGAATATGATGGGTAGCCGTGTTAGACTGTCTGTAGCAGCAGAAAAGAGCAAGAGTCCAGTATCACCTTAAAGACTAACAAAACTTCCAGTAAGGTATGAGCTTTTGTGAGTCACAGCTCACTTCTTAAGAAGTATATAAAGAAGTGAGCTGTGACTCACAAAGGCTCAAACCCTACCAGAAATTTTGTTAGTCTTTAAGGTGCTACTAGACTCTTGCTCTTTTCTACTATATACACAATACAGCTAGGTTTTACATAGAAATGTCCTGGTCAAACCAAAAGAAATGCTGGAAGATCCAGAACTTCAGTGCAGGTTTTTGTTTTGTTTTTTGGAGGGGGGGATACAGCCACTGTGGGATCCTCTAATTTAGGTCGAGGCCATGGCACACAGCTGAGGAGTCTAACCATTTTCTCTACACTGCTTTTCCAACAGCACATGGCTCTCACTGGCTATTTGTCCCACTGGGAGAAATAGGCTGCCTGGATGCTTTACTCAGGCACAGCTGCTACGACCAGCACAAAACACACTGAAGATCGGTTCACAGACCTTCTGGCATCTTCTTCTTGTACTGACCCTCAAAAACTACTAAGCTATACACGGTTGTCCGTCAGAACATGTCAATGCCCATATTGTTGTTTGCTTGAGGAAGGGAGCTACTTGTTTTACAGATATTTATACAGCTTAGACCTTACATCCTTAAGTCAACAAAGTCTAAGGCTTTACCCCATTTGCCAGAATATTCTATGGGCTGCAGCCCACATGGTCCAGCGTTATCCTCAGCTGGCCGATTGCTCACCCAAAGGACTGCCTCATTAGATGGACTTGCGATGAACAGCAAACCCCGAAGTAGCATCACAGTGTCAGCCCAATGTTGTAAGATTCACCAGAAACTTGTTAATGGTTTCGGGTGAATCCTAGAACATTGCATTGAGGCACACGCCACGCCAACGTGGTGAAATCCCTTCTGGGTTCATGCCAGAAGGGATGCCGTGGTGTCAGCAGGATGTTGATTCCTGCTCCCTCGTCTTTTTGCTTCTGCTGCTCCACTGATGAGCCGTGGGAGTGTCATGGCCCCAGTGCGAGAACTCACTCACACACAGATTGTCGGGGGGGGGGGAGGGTTGCAAATGTGAACAGTGGTACCTAATGGGTATTAATTCTTGAGCTGCCCTGAGCCTGGCCTCGGCAAGGAAAGAGGGCAGGATACAAATCAAAATAAATAAATAATGGAAGGGAGGGCAATTTCACTGCCAACCCCCTCATCACTGGTGGCCCCCCCCCCCGACTCACGTGGTTGTTAACCCGTATGGGTCCTGCAGTCCCAGAAATCTACCTCCTGGTGGTTGGTCGGGCCTGTAGGAGCAGAAAGGATTCATATTCCTTCTGTTGATAGTAGTCAGGATCCAACCCATGGTCTCTCATTCTGGGTAAGAACTTAACCAGCAACATGGAAGTCCTCCAAGCCTGCTTCACATGCAGTCAATGGCAAAGTTTGCTTTACACTCAATAAATGGAAAATTCGTGCACTGACAGGATCGTGTTTAAACAAACCACAACAGAACAAAATGCTTGTCGTATGCAACCACAACCATCAAAAGAAACCAGCTGAACAGCAACGTCTGCGGTTGGAAAAGCAAAATACTGGCTACAAATGAGAAAAAAGTTGAAAAAGCATATGCAAAAACTTGTGAGATGAAATCGAAGACGTTTAATGAAGTAGGTAAATTTCTGCTAAAGTAACCAGGACACAAACATAATGAAAGAGTGACTCAGGGGGATCTGAAGATGACGCTAATGAAGATTCAGGAACAAAAATGAAACAAAACTCAGCAAAGTTTTCATTTCAGTAAGTCATATAGAGGACGGTGCCGAGTTGTTTTCTGTTGCCCCAGAAGGTCAGACCAGAACCAACGGGTTGAAATTAAATCAAAATGTTTCCGTCTAGACATTAGGAAGAATTTTCTAACCGTTAGAGCGGTTCCTCAATGGAACAGGCTTCCTCGGGAGGTGGTAAGCTCTCCTTCCCTGGAGGTTTTTAAGAAGAGGTTTAGATGGCCATCGGTCAGCAATGCTGATTCTGTGACCTTAAGCAGATGATGAGAGGGAAGGCATCTCGGTCATCTTCTAGACATGGAGTAGGGGTCACTGCGGGTGTGGGGGGGAGGTAGTTGTGAATTTCCTGCATTGTGCTGGGGGCTGGAATAGATGACCGTGGTGGCCCCTTCCAACTCTTTGATTCTATTATTCTAAGTATAAATGCAAGCATCACTTCCTTAGTACACACAGGACAGAATCTGGACCGTTCAGAGGCTGAGCGAATGTACCGGTATCTGGTTCACATATTACCACTTCATGAAGTATTATAGGTCCTGAAGCCTCCGTTCACCCACAGTAGCTGCCGCTTCCAAAGAACACTACAGGCACCTTGAGGACGAAGCACCTCCCTTCCTGCTCTCTTTCAAATACTCTCTGGAGCAGAGACCACCACTGCCCTCTCCCCCACACTGTAATGTGCCCCACTGAAGAGGGAGAAGGGTATGAAGAAGGCTGTGCCAAGGATTGTGGGACCCATGTGAACAAAAGCCATATGGGACAGTGGCTAAAATGACAAGGAAAACCAGAAGAGCTAAAGCAGCAAAGCGGGAAGGATCCAACCCCGCTGCCCACCATCCATTTTTTCTTGTTAGAAAATACCCAGCTGATTTCCTTTCTTCTCTGGCGTTGGCTACTTCTGCCCGTTGCTGGGAAGGGGAAAGCAGACAAATGCAGCTACCCCTTCCTTTAATTTGGTAAAGGTTGTGAAGGAACCATTTTAAGTCAGATGCTTCAAAGTTAATAATATAGGGATCACGATGGAATGTTACCAAAAAACATCACCCAGTACTTTGTTGTATATAATTATTCTGCTGTACTCAGACCAGAATCTGAGTCACTTAGGTTCGAATCACTACTCCTCACTGGGTGACTTTGGCCCCGTCACTCTCCTCTCAGCCTAACCTACATCACAAGATTGTTGTCGTGAGGATAAAATGGAGGAGAGGAGAATGATATTGCAAGCTGCTTGGGGATCCCATTATGGAGAAAAGTGGGGAATAAATATCTCAATCAAATATATTTCATCTGTAAGTCTAAGCTTGACTTGTCTTCCTGTCTTTTAATGCTCTTTTCAAACTTTGCACTGCTTCAAACACTTTTTACACAGAAAAGCATCTAGCAGTGCCATCCAAAACACACTTATACCGTTCTAAGTCCGCTGACTTTAATATAGGCCACTTCGGGTTCCCACTGGAGAGAAAGGCAGGGTTTAAATGAAACAAACAAATGAATAGCACTGTTGGAGATCTTTTAAGACAAATGAGTAAAACATTATTAAAAAAAACTAATAAAATTTGGATCCATTTTTGTATACAAAATATTACCAAGGTTCTTTTCCTATTAACTCCCTGGTCTTTAAAAAATCACCTAACACACCAAACCAAGAGTTCTCACCTAGCTGTGAGTTCTACTTTGTGAATGTTTAACAAAGCTTCACACTGGTATAATCACTACAGCAGCCTCCTGCTTTGAATGTTACCACATTAAAGGCTTTCGCCTGGATCATCTTCCAGTTGAGGCAGCATTACGCTTCAGCGTATATTAAAATTTGGGGATTTTTTTTTCTTCCCCCTTCCTGAAATAGAAAGCTGGTTCTGAAGTTTGCATGTTATGAATTTTTAAAAATAATGTACTTGTGGCTTTCAGGGCAAGGATTTAACCGCTTTCGTGCCTTTTCTCCCTTCCAGCGGAGGGTCTGTCATGATAGGTGACATCAGAACACCAAATACTGAGAAATGTTTCCACCCATTCTATCTGATTTACTAGAAAAATGAAAAGCCACAAGATTTTTCATAGATTACTTCTTCACTTGGCTGCTTTCAGAGTGTCTGGTCTTACTGATACTTTTGTCCAAGTGCTTTCCTGGAAAAAAAGTCACAAATATTTCCTTGTTATTTACAAAGAGGAAGGTAAGTGGTGCACACTGTATACGTACGCCATTACCTACTCCCCAAAGGGGCCTCAATATGTCAGAGAGGAAAATACAGAGACACTCTTTTAACACCCGATTCTCAAGCCAAAGACTGTGGCTTCAGCCCTCCAAAATTATGCACGGCTTGAAGCCTCTACTCTGCCTGTTGATAGCTTTTATTTGGATGGATTTAAAAAGCCAAGATGGTATTTGCTCTTTCGGGTTAAACAGCAAAACGTAACTGTTCAACAATACATCATCACTAATTCAAAACATACTTTGACAGTTACAGAGTATAAAAATGGCAGGCTGTGCTACATGGCGCCTTAAGAGTTCATCCATGCGCATTACTACGTATGCACACTAGAGATAAACACATGAAGCTGCCTTATACTGAATCAGACCCTTGGTCCATCAAAGTCAGTATTGCCTACTCAGACTGGCAGCAGCTCTCCAGGGTCTCAGGCAGAGGTCACATCACTTACTGCCTGGTTCTTTTAACTGGAGATGCCGGGGATTGGACCTTGGATCTTCTGCATGCCAAGCAGATGCTCTAACACTAAGCCATGGTTGGCCCTTGATGTTAACCCATCTACAAATGCAGATGTTCAATTTCTAGAGCCTTGATGAAGCAATAGAACCCTGAAGAACAATGCTAGCAGCCCACACTAACAAAATGTCAGCAACGTAGCCCCCCCCCAAAAGCAAAATAAGGCAATAGTCATCAGGGAGAGATAACAATAATGTATTTATTTATCTAGGAAAACTGTGTATGCTGCCTCTACACAACTACAAGAGACGGCTCATAATTAAAAGAGTAATAACAAAACAAAAACCCTCATATCAATAAGAACAAATTAAAACAGAATCAGTACCAATAAAAACATAGCCAATAAAAGCAAGGAAGAGTATAAAAGCTCTTGAAAAAGACCAGTCTACAATGATGTTGCCCTGACCTGGATGGCCCAGGAATGGACCGATGTCGTCAGATCTCAGAAGCTAAGCAGTGTCGGCCCTGGTTAGTATTTGGCGGGGAGGCCACCAAGGAAGTCCAAGGTTGTTACAAAGAGGTAAAGGTCCCCTGTGCAAGCACCGGGTCATTCCTGACCCATGGGGTGATGTCACATCCCAATGTTTCCAAGGCAGACTTTGTTTACGGGGTGGTTTGCCAGTGCCTTCCCCAGTCATCTTCCCTTTACCCCCAGCAAGCTGGGTACTCATTTTACCGACCTCGGAAGGATGGAAGGCTGAGTCAACCTTGAGCCGGCTACCTGAAACCAACTTCGTTGGGAAGAGCTCCGTGGCACAGAGTGGTAAGCTGCAGTACTGCAGTCCAACTCTGCTCACGACCTAAGTTACAAAGAAGAAGGCAATGGCAAACCACCTCTGAATGTCTCTTGTCTTGAAAGCCCTACGGGGTCGCCATAAGTCAGCTGTGACATGATGGCACTTTCCGGTACCACCAACAAGTGGGGGCACTGCACATTTCCAAATTTCTGTTCCATGTGCTTAGGGTCCTGAGGGCAAGACAGAGAGTCACCATGAAAAAGACATTTTTGGCAACATCCCATGAGTCCCCAACCTCGTTGAGCCTGTCAGCACTTTTGGAATTTGGAAAAACACGTTGTGGGTACCACAGGGTGGTACCAATCATAAAACATTTGGGGGTTCCCCCAATGAAGCAGCAAAATATAGCCAACATTCTGATCCTTCGCAAAATGGAGCCTCCATATTTAGAGACAAACACTGGGAGCAAACAAGAATCATGCCCTACTTGTTGACTTCCACTGAACAACGGAAGCCTAGACCATTGGCCATCTACAGCAAAGCAATTCAGACGATACGGCTGATCCTTGTGCATCTAAATGCTTATTTGCATAATGATTATCTAGGAGCTGCCTTTGATTACACACTTGAAATCCAAAGGAACAGCACAAAGCTCAAATATACAGCCAATGCAATATTGTATTAAACACGTTGTAAACACGATATACAAACACACTCACAAAATGAAAACCAACTATTTGCTCTGCCTGGATTTACGGGGTACACCTAGGCTTCTCCTATGGGGCAAACAGCACTCCCTAGGGCTAGCTCAGGTCCGAGAAATGGCTCATGAGACAGTATCATTGGATGGGACCGGGAAGGAAAGCATCTTACAAACTTCTACCAGACCCAGGGTGCGAAATTGGTTATGATATTGTACATGGCAGGCTGTATGGAAAATTCATTGTGTGTGTGCTCCAGGTTGCTTTAGGTTTAATGCCACTTCACATGTGAGAAGTGAGCATGGAAACTGAGTCATTCTTCTAGAAATCCGCCTGACTCTTATATTCCTTGCCATAGGGTAAGGGCTTCGACTCAGCGGTAGAGTGTCTGCTTGGCATGCAGAAGGTCCCAGGTTCAATCCCCGGCATTTCTAGTTGAAAAGACTAAGTAGTCGGTGATGTGAAAGACCACTGCCCTGGAGAGCTGCTGCCAGTCTGAATAGACAATACTGGCCTTGATGGACCAATGATTCAGTATTAGGCAGCTTCATGTATTGATGTGCATTGGGCGCACGGCTGCCAATTCCTTATCTTGACTCACTCTTGACTTGAGTCGTCATGTTATGTGGAGGTGCTGTGGAACAGAATCTTCTTGTTTGTGGGCTACCTAGAGGCACCTGGCTGGTCACTGTGTGAACAGACTGCTGGACTTGATGGACCCTGGTCTGATCCAGCAGGGCCTTTCTTATGTTCTACCTTAAAGAACAGCAAGAGCAAAATCCCAGCCCCGTGAAACATGCATATTAGCATGTGTCTGTGGGTGTATAAAATGTTAAAAGAATCCATATGTATGCAAACAACTTTTTATGTTCATGTACATTTTGAAGGCAGAAAGGAGATGGGAATAAGCAGCTTCCCTCACAACATGGAACTCCACCAGCAGACCCCGTGTTTCCTTCACAAGCCTTTCCCATCTCCATTAAAATAGCTAGGCAAAACTAGCACGGCTTCTTGAAAGGCATTGTCACAACTTCATCTATGGTCAATTTGAAAATTAAACTATTGCTCTGCCCTCTCTAAGTTTTGAATCCAGCGAAGGGGAGGGGGGAATGGAGCACCATGAGGCCACAAGAATCCTCTGCTCTGCTGAGCAATTACCCAATCTTACTGGAATAACTGGATTCGTAAGTGGCCGGCTGACATGTTGCAGAACGCCTCAAACTGTACCTTGGGTATTTGCTGAGTAAATTAGGAGTGCCAGTTGGTCCGAAGCTGAAAGGAGAATGCCTTAATCAGCATTTTTGCCCTACGGGGTGCTCAGTGGTTGTTTTATGCTGTTTTTGTGTCCCATGGCTTGTTTTAACACTGATAATTCATGTTGTTTTATGGTTTTATAGTACTGTTTCTACTCTGAGAGCTGCCTTGGGTAGATCTCTAGAGAGAAGGGATTAGACAGATTCATGGAGGATAGGTCTATCAGTGGCTACTAGCCATGGTGACTAAAGAGAACCTCCATGTTCAGAGGCAGTAAAAGTCTGAATAACAGGGCCAGGAGGCAGTTATCAGGGGAAGTCCTCGGCCTCTAAGCCCTGCTGTTGGCACTCCAGAGTAACTGGTTTTTCACTGTGCAAGAAAGGATGCTGGATTAGATGGACCATTTGTCTGATCCAGCAGGGCTCCTGGTATGTTCTTATGTAGAGAGGAGATACATAAAAGCCCTCAATAAAATTAAGATACCATTGGTACTTCAGCAGCTAATGAGTAAACAACTCGCGGTAAATTTACAATGGTTCAAAACACCCCAAACCAGCTCAATACCAGGAAGCTCAAAAAAAAAAAAAAAAAAGAGGAACAGCACTTAGCACAAAGCTTTCGTGGGGCTGAAGCACTGGGTGGGGTTACTACAGTCTAGCAAGTCCCCTCTCATGCCCATACAAACAGGTTCTTATGCACCTTTACCTTGGATTAAGCCCCACTAAGCCCTGACCAGGACAGGACAAGCTAGCCTGATATCGGAAGCTAAGCAGGGTCAGCCCTGGCTAATATTTGGAAGGGAGACCACCAAGGAATACCAGGGGCGTGATGCGGAGGCAGGCAATGGCAAACCACCTCTGAACATCTCTTTCCCTTGAAAACCGTACGGGGGTCGCCGTAAATCACCTGTGACTTGATGGCAAAAAGAAAAAGCCCCACTAAACACCGCACTTACTCCTGAGTAAAAAGTACATATGCTCAGGTTGTTAGTTTTAAGGAATTACATTCTAGGATTGTCAACAGGCTTGGAGAACAGAAGCTTAAAGAGGTGTTACTGACCGGGTGACATTATTTACCTCCACACCATGAAAGCTTCAGGTGCCTATTTCCATACATTGTGTGGGTGTGTGCCATCAAGTCACATCTGTCTTATGGTGACCCCGAGGCAAGAGACGTTCAGAGATGGTTTGCCTTTGACTGCCTCCGCGTGGGCTGAGAGAGTTCTGAGAGAATTAAAAAAAGGTAAAGGTCCCCTGTGCAAGCACCGGGTCATTCCTGACCCATGGGGTGATGTCTCATCCCGCCATTTTCTAGGCAGACTTTGTTTACGGGGTGGTTTGCCAGTGCCTTCCCCAGTAGTCTGGGTATCCATTTTACTGACCTCGGAAGGATGGAAGGCTGAGTCAACCTTGAGCCGGCTACCTGAAATCGACTTCCGTCGGGATCGAACTCAGGTCGTGAGCAGAGCTTGGACTGCAGTACTGCAGCTCACCACTCTGCGCCACGGGGCTCTTGAGAGAGAATTAGGCCTCCATTAAAGGGATAGGAAATCTTTCTTCAAGCTGTTGGCAACCCTAGTTTCATTCTGACACTGTGCATATTATTATATTACGATTCACTAGAAGCAAGGGGGGGGGAAATAGGATTTTAAATAAGGATTTTAGGTGGACTCTGAAATTTGTGTAATACTAGAGGGAAAGGGGGGAGGATGGATTTTTTGCAGCCTTAACTAAGTTCAATGATTCGCCACTCTAGTTTTGTGAGAGCTCCCAAGATAGCATTTAACTGGGAAGTCTTCAAAAGTGGGGACCGTATTCGTTTAGCTCCTGTAGCTGGCATCCATGAAATTACCACAACGCACAATAGGAAGCCCCACAAAAATCTCAGTAGGGCACAGATGTTTATTGGACACATTTATCTATTTATTAGATATACTCGTTCACTCCCTAAAGCCACCATATACTGGGTGTGGTGCACATTCTGGTAAATAAAACATTACATTTAAAGGGAGAAAAGATCTAGGGTATTGCCGTAGGAGAGGAGAAGCCTAGCACAAGATCAGACTTCTAAATAGTCCATTAATGACAGAGAAATAACTGCCTGTGCAGTCAAGCCGCAGCATTGTTAAACTTGGCCAAACCCCCCACCCCCAGAAAACAGAGTGGAAGATTTAAAATGCTGTGACTGTCTCGTGATTGTGATGAGGATTGTATTTCATCATCAGTTGGAACAAGCAAGTCCTCCCTGGGATGCACCTGTTACGACTATATAAAACCAGAGCTGCTTCAGTGCACTGGCTTCCAATTCAGTTTTGACCTGAAGTCAATGGATCGTGCCGTCCCACAGAAATGGACCTTATCTAAGATTAAAGGTAGCCCCCTGTGCAAGCACCGGTCATTACCAACCCATGGGGTGACGTCACATCCCGACATTTACTATGTTTATGGGGTGGTTTGCCATTGCCTTACCCAGTCGTCTACACTTTGCAAGCTGGGTGCTCATTTTACCGACCTCGGAAGGATGAAAGGCTGAGTCAACCTTGAGCCGGCTACCTGAAACCAACTTCCATCGGGATCGAACTCAGGTTGTGAACAGAGCTTTTGACTGCAGTATTGCAGCTTACCACTCTGCGCCACAGGCCTTATCTAAGATTAGACTAGCTGAAACTAGGACAAGAGTTTTTCCAGCAATCAGTTCCAATTTCTGGAATTCGCTCTCCCGGAAGGTGATATTAATGATGTCCCTATAAGCCTTCCAATGTAAATGGACAACTGTCTTACTCCAGAAGATCTCTGAAACCAGAATAAACAAATGGACGGTATTTGCTCTTTTACCTCCCAAAAGTCTTGGCACTGCTTTTATGGTTTTACAGAATTTTTATTGGCGATATACTTGCAATTTGTTGTATTCTATATTTACCTAGAAGGCAGACCAGGTTTTTCATCAGATATGTAATTAAAAGGGGAGGGGCTGTCTTAGATTTGCATACAGCTTTTTTGTGCATATTTTTTCAGGAGGTTGTGCTACATTCGGGGTACCTTCACAATTCTTATCTCTTACCTGCCTCAAGGACCAATATGTTTGGAAAAGCAATTACTTTTAATGCAGACGTACATGAGATAAGCAAATAAATACATCAGCAGCAAATAAATACACCACACAAAGCAAAAAAAATGGTAACAGAAGCTCTAACCCTGGGGTCCCCTACCTTTTCCAGCCTGTGGACACTTTTGGGATTTGACACAGTATGGTAGGTGCAACCACACAAAATGTCCTCCACAAAATGTCTGCAGCATGAGGTGGAGCTGGCCACAAAAGATCTTTGAGCTGTGGTGGCAGCTTCTGTCCAAGCAGAGTTTTTAAAAATCTGCAAGTCATTTAAATCGCCAGAGGCCAATCAGAAGCTTTGCCGAGCAAAAGCCCCACCGGGCCCCGCCCACTTCCTAAAAACACTTGGTGGGCACCAGGAAAGGTGTCGGCGGGTGCCATGGCACCCACGTCCCCCACACTGGGGGGGGGTGGCTGTGCTTGCCAGAGAAAGAGCTGCATCTAACCAGCCACTCCCAATTTCAATTTGGATCTGTGAAACAGCAGACTGTATCCTCTGAAACTAAACCTCAATGGTTCTTTGGCCTTTAATGCATGGGTTGTTCTCGTGGCGATCACTCCCCCACCCCACCCCGACTAGTTCAGGGCTTCATTTTCATTATTCACGTCTTTTCCTACCTTTAGAAGTCACTTCGCTCTCTCCCTGCATTTCCCCTGGATGCTGCTTCTGGCGGCTGCCAGAAAACAAGGAGAAAACGCAGGGAAAGAGCGAAGTGACGTCACTTCTAAAGGTTGGAAAAGACGTGCATAATGAAAACGAAGCCCTGAAGTAGTCGGGGGGGGGGGGGGATCGCCACAAAAACAACCCGTGCATAAACGGCCTTTGCGTGTGTTTAAAATGCCGTTAAGATGCAGCCAACTTTTGGCAACCCCAGCAAGAGGCTTTCAAAGCAAGTGAGAAGCAGAGGTGATTTGCCATTGCCTTCCTCTGCAGAGTTTTCCTTGCCTTCCAAGTACCGACCCTGTTTAGCTTCCAAGACCTGACAAAATTGGGATATACCATGCTGCCTTCCCTCCCAATGTTCTTTAAACACAATAATAATTAAAACCTACCCTAAACTGTAAAGGTCTCCATTTTGGCCTATAAACATGCATTAGGAAAAAGAGTTATGTTTTCTAGACAGATTTAGAAAGAAATGGATACCAGTTCTCGGTCTTTTCTTCTGTAAGTATTCCTGGAGGATCAGTACATACCAACAGAGGGACACAGAAGGGATACGTGTTCCAAGCAGTGCAAGGAGCAACAAATAATGCAGTAGGCACAAGGTGCAACCGACAAGCCCTAAGGTGCTTCTAAGCTAATGGTTACCAACCGTATTATGTGATGCTCCTTGCAATGCTTGGAACCCATCCCTCTTCTGCGTCCCACTGTTAGTATGCACCAAAAGCTGGAGCCAAAGGAAACAAGACGACCCTGGTGGTCCCTTCCAACTCTATGATTCTAAGTCAGTCAGTCAGTCTCATGACCCTGCAATCGAGGGCAATGTGGGGCTGAGGTGGGATTCCTAGCAGGGGGGTGGTGGAAGCATGGGTGTGTGTGGAAGAGAAGCTGAGGTGAACTGAAACGTGGTTCATTTGTTTTCCTCTTGGATTCTTCAGAAGCGCCAGAATTCACATAAGCCTCATTCTGTCTGGAACCAGTCATAGTATAAGGAGCAGTAAACAATTTGATTAGAAATCCACCTTAAATAAGAAAGCTGAGTTAAATAAGAAAGGGAAAGCATCTTCAGGAGGCCCTTGCTGCCCACTTGCTGGGAGATTCTACCTTCATTCTGTCTACTCTAAGTGGTTCTGAAAGTGACAAACACATCAGTCATTTGGATTTTAAGGGCGCCAGAGATGTTTCATCTTAGTAGTACGAGACGCAAGTCTCGTATTAAGGCGCGAGCCTCTGGCACAGGCTCGCTAATCAACCAAGTTCAATCAATTATCCACAAAGACAGAAAAGACTAGCTAACTACGCTCATGGTTTATTAATAAAGGGCACTGTCAGGACAAAGCAAAATACGTCCGCCACTTCCTGCACAGACATCACTTCTAGGGAAATGGCATCGAAAACCGGGTACAAAACCATGTAAGCAAACACACTTGCTGCTAAATAGGCACATGCATATACAGTTGACACCCAAAGGAACATACACGAGGTGCAACATGCAGTTTCAGACACAGAACTGACACCTGTATGGAAAAAACCAACACCTGCCCTGTGAGACAATACAAGGATTCACAGGTGGAGAACATGACTCATGGCCGCATGGCTGGACATCAGTGGAGCCCGATGTGAGTTTTTGCTGACACTGGATACAATTCAGAAAATACCGAGCGCATCCACCTGTGGTGGACATCGATGGGATTTAAGTCCACACTTAAGCACCGAGAATGTACAGAGCACAGTTGACAATTAAACATGCATTAACTCCCATATGCTTTAAATAAACATGCTACATGATGCACGGTGATTACTCTCGAACTATTCAGGAGCTTCCCACTTTTGCCTTTGAATGGTTCCAACATTATTTATGTATCTATTACATCCACTTCAGCCCCATTCCTGGAAGAATCCTGGAAGGCATGCATAGGGCCCTTAACTTTATCAACAATGACATAAACAAGTAGTTCGAAGTACAGATTCTTCTTTGAAGGGATTGGTGGGACCTCTTTAAAGGACCTCCCATTCAGATCCTCATTCTTGTTTTAAGTGGGGAGGGGCCGTGTGGCTCAGTGGGAGAGCCTCTGCTCTGCACGCAGAAAATCCCAGGTTGAAGCCCCAGCTTCTCCACCTAAAAAGTAATATGAAAGGCCTCTGCCTCAAACCCTGGAGAGCTGCTGCCAGTCAGAGTAGACAATTCTGACCTTGGAGAGCTGCTGCCAGTCAGAGTAGACAATTCTGACCTTGACAGATCAATGGTTTGACTCAATACAAGGCAGCTTTTTACGTTCAGAGCAGATCCTATACTCCTGCTTCCTCCTAATTTCTCAGATCACATTTCCAACCTATCCCATTTCTTTCTCTTTTACTGCCAGCTGTCAGTGATGGCTGCCACCACCCCCAAACAGCCCACTGTCACCCCTCCGCCCAAGACACCCAGTTGCAGGACCACCAAGCTATCACAAAGCAGCACAAAGCATCTTCCCCCATTCCTAAAGCTGGCAAGTGCCCTGTGCTCTTTGCATGTGCTGAAAGAGTGCCACACTTCCTATCTCTCATTGCAAACACATTAGGCAAAGCAGTAGGACAGCCAGGTGAGGCCACTCAGTGGGAAAGAGGATCCCTTTATAGCACAGGGAAGTTCAGATACTCTAGCTCCTCTTCCTGTCATGCAAGTCTGGTGTCACATGCTTACAGCTCAGAGGCGCCATGCTGCCATGGGGGGGGGGGGGTTAAAGATGAGTCCTAGGTCTGGAAAGGTTTAAGACTGCCAACCTAGGAGCATCCCAGGAAACCACAGTGGCAAGTGCTAGAGCAGGGGTGTCAAACATAAGGCCCATGGGCTGGATCCGGCCCCATGAGAACTCTTATCCGGCCCGCGAGCCAGCCACTCTTCCCCCTCAACCTGGGCTGGCGAGGCATGGCTTGGTGACATTTCTGTCATATCCGGCCCTCGTTAACAATTGAGTTCGACACCCCTGTGCTAGAGTGTCACCCCAGCATGATGCCGGCACTTCCAGGTTGCGCTGGAAGTGATGTCATTGAGCAATGGCGCCAATCGCTGATGCCCCTTTGGTCAGGATGTTTCCACCCACTGGCCAGCTGAGCATCGGTGGGAGGTGGGCATCTGGCAAGCCTAATCGGGCCAGGAAATGGAACCTCAGGCTTTACACTGGACTTACTCCGCCATCTTGAGCTCCCCAGGTCAAACTCAGGCAGAAGCAGTCTAGACTGGTCTTCTGCCAGTCCAAACCATCCAAACACACACATTGAAGCCACCCTCTGTTAAGCAGCTCAGGAGCACGGCACCATCCTTTCAGCACTGTTCTTAGACCCTTCCCCATATCTGACATTTCAGACTTGATCTGAACATATCATTCATCTGTGAAATTTGGAATCCAAAGGGAGTAACACAAAGATGAGGCGGGGGGACCCCAAAATGCCTCAGTTGAAGTTTACATTCTCTCTCTTTCTTTTGGGAAGTTCTGGTTCACAGTTACCTAACACACCTCAGAATTCAAAATAAATGAATTCCAAGAAGCTGAAGGCAGAAGTAGACTATTAAGGGGAGTTTGGTGGGAACTGTCTGGTGTTAACCTAGTTCTCTCAAAGAAAAAGAAACAGCTTCTGTGTTCTTAAGTGCCTTTCTAAGTCACGGATAAAATTAATTTCTCCAAGCAGGAGTGTTTCTCCTGGATTCTCTTTTCATTAGAGCAGGTGAAGAGGGGTTGAAGCACTTGATTCATTAAACCTGGAAGGAGGAGACGGAAGTAAGAACGCATTTGGACGAGAGCAGCAAAAGAAAATCTGCAATGCCATCGGTGCACAGAGAAGCAGTGGAAATATACTCAAGCGGCAGACAAATGAAATCGACGGCGCCAACGGGGCTCCATCCATGTTAAGAAGGACAGACAGCCTATCAATGTTAAGAACTCATCTCAAGTATTCAGTTGGGAAGAGGAAATGCCTGAAGAGGCGGCCCTTTTTTCTATGGACAGCCTCCTGTGTAGTTGTTCGGGGTGGGGAGGAGAATTTTATTTATTTGTTATATTTATGCCCCATCATTCAACCTAAAAACTCTCAAGAAAGAGCTTGTTCTATTCCAACGTGGTATAGTGGTTAAGAGCCAGTGTGGTGTAGTGGTTAAGAGCAGCGGACTCTAATCTGGACAACCAGGTTGGTTTCCCCATTCCTCCACATGAAGCCAGTTGGGTGACCTTGGGCTACTCACAGTCCTCTTCAAGCTCTCTCAGCCTCACCTACCTCACAAGGTGTCTGTTGCGGGGAGAGGAAGGGAAGGAGATTGTAAACTGGTTTGAGACTCCCTAAAAGGTACAGGAAATCAGCATATAAAAACCAACTCTTCTTCTTGTTGTTGTTGTTGCAGGCTGCATGCAAGCGCACACAGGAGTCCCGACACACTTCAACAAACAGCCGGTTTTGGGTGCGGGGTGAAGAGGGGACAAAGGAGGTTCAAAAAATGGCCAGCAAATTCAAAGAAATTCAGAAGCATAAGAGCATAAGAAGAGCCCTGCTGGATCAGATCAGGGGCCCATCTATAGAGCTGCCAGGCCTCCCATGATACTAGCAATGTTACGGATTTTTTTATTGTATTGTTCCTTTTTTATTGTAAATGTCTATGTAATATATGGTTGTTAGACTGTTGTTAACTGCTCTGAGACTGGCTTCGGCAGGGAAAGGGCAGACTAAAAATTGACTAAACTAAACTACACTATGGTGTAGACTAAACTAAACTACACACTGGTAGCCTTCTTTGCCCTCTGAGAATTTTTTTTTAAAAAAAACAGTGAAGTCGCCAATGTCCCTATGTAGGGCAGTTCAAGGAATCACTGGAATCTCTATGGTAAAATTCCTGGCACTAACCTGCATCACTTCTGGGGGTTTCACTGGAAGTGGCATAGCAATGTTGGGGACACGGCACATCCTCCTTATGTCTAACCCCAAACACACACACTACTTGCCAGGCTTGGCCTAGCAACCCTACCCATCTGGTCCAGCATGCTGTTTCACTTGGCAACCAACCCATTGTCCTGGAAAGTCAACGAACAGGGCGCAGCGGCCAAAGTCCACCCCCCCCCCATGCTGCCTCCTTGTACTGGGTTGCAGAGGTTTACTGCTAGTAGCCACTGATGAACCTATCCTCCGTGAAATCTGTCTAACCCACTGGTTCCCAACCGGGGGTCCATGGACCCCCTAGGGTCCGCGAGAACTAAATTAAGGTCCGCGAAACAAAGTTATAAACCCATAATAAATTAATATTTCAATTAAAAGTTCTCTATTATAAAAATATATATTCAAATATTATTCTAAGTTTAATGTTTAACTAACAGTTATGATTAAAGTTTATTTTCAAATTCTCGGAATTTTTATTTTGAACCTTGGGGTCCCTGCACCAAACAAAAAAATCCTAGTGGTCCCTGGTCAAAAAAAGGTTGGGAACCTAACCCCTTTTTAAAGTCATCCATGCTTGTGAACACCCCTAAGTCCACCAGCAGTGAATTCTACAATTCCATGATATGTTGAGCATGGAGATGACAGGCCAGAATCTCCTGCCTTCCCTTTTCTGAGAACTGGCTCCTTTCTCCTCACGCAAGACGCAGCTGACACAGAGAGAGTGGGCAACTTCAGCTCATTTCTTTTCTTAAGAGAAACTGGGAAGGAATTTTGAACTACTACGATCTTACATTTCTCTTGTGCCCACACAAGTCCCTTGTGTAGGTATAAACCACCTCCTCCCACAAGACACCAAGGAAAGTTAAGAATCATTTCTCTCCAAGAGCAGAACGTGTTACTAGGGCTGCAAAGTAATTAACAGCTTAGACCAAAAAGAGTATGGTTTTAAACTGGCATTGTATTTAGCATTTACTGTGGCAGGGTAAAACACGTACTAGTGAAAGTCAGTGGTCCAGTGGGACAGACTTCTGAACAGGGCAACCCACAAAACATACCCTCCAACTGGATCTATGCAATGGCCAAAGAACACCCATTGGTGGAAGAAACAGACATACAGCCATCTGAGGACAATCGATATTAGTAGAAAAGGAGTCTATAGATTTTAGCGTCTTCCAAAAGACCACTGGGTAACAGCTCACCTGGTAATTTCATTACCATGAAGTTCAACTACATGCTCAGTGATACCCACAGTGTCTGTCTGGAACACCAATGCTTAGTTTTCACAAGCTTTTCCAGCAGTCCAAGCAGCAGATATTATGATATCACAAACTTTATACCAGTTTTCACAGCATGACTCGCCTGTAGCTGTACAGTTGCTGCTTTCTATGTGCACTCGCCTTGTTGAGATTGTGGGAAAGGGAGAGGTTGTGGCATCCTGGCAGCAGACTGCCACATCTGTAGACTCTTCCATCTATAAACTCCAGAGTCTGCAACAGTTTTGAATGCAGAAACAGCTGTTTGATGAGCCGAGCAGATTCTGCAGTTTACACTAATCGTGATTCTAGATGGGGTTTGTATAACCTTGGCTAATCCAGAGGAGTTTATAGAAGACATGAGCAATGGCATATGGGTCATTCACAGGATTTATGTGGGCTTGCCACGTGGAGAGTTTACTTTGAGACTCTTGACAGTTGAAAGACAATTTCCTTGGAACAGAGGTTCCCAAAACACTTTCGATTAACCAAGTTCCGTCCATTAAAAAAAATAAAACCCCTTTCCCCCTAAAAATCTTGCCTGGTCGCTTATTACTATCCTCATTTTACATATGAAGAGCTGAGGACCAAACTAGGCATGATGGTGCCCATAGGTCAGTTCCATGGATGCCATCATATCAAGGGTTGCCAACCTCCAGGTGGTGGCTGGAGATCTCCCACTATTACAACTGATCTCCAGCCAATCGAGATCAGTTCACCTGGAGAAAATGCATGCTTTGGAAGTTGGACTCTATGGCATTGAAGTCCCTCCCCTCTCCAAACCACACCCTCCTCAGGCTACACCCAAAAAAACTCCAGGTATTTCCCAACCCGGAGCTGGCAACCGTAGTCATCTCTAATATGGATATCCCTGAGGTCTGTGGCTAAGAATGGATTTGAACTCAGGTCCTATAAAGGCACCTCAAAAACAACATACTAAGCAAGGCTTCCTGCCTATTACAGAAGGAGTTGAGCTGGAGACTATTTTTCCCCTTAATCCTAATAAAGCTTGTCTGAGTGAGCATACAAGCCAGTTATCAATTATTATTTACCTGGCCCCATCAATGTGCTCAGGGCTTTATAGAGTACAAAACGACAATTCCCTCAGCAACAGGAAAAGCCGGCAGTTTGAAGTTTATAAACAGTAGATTCCTAGTATATGGTGGGTTCAAAGAACAACTGGAAATGCCATCATACTTTTTCACCCATTTCTGCTTGCTAGTCTATTAACAGCGTCCCTCACTAATGTTTGAGCATATTATTAGGCTAATTAGCGCAGCATATATTTCCTTCTCGACTGTAGATTCGCTGAAGGCTGGACTGTATCAACGACCTAGTCCTTCTGGAGTTGCTATTTCAGAACATTAAAAAAAGGAGGTTGCACCTGTATTTGGTTTTTAGAATGCAAATTGGGGTAGCTGAGGTTGCATCTTCCATTGCCCAGCCAAGCTCTGTAACCTTCTGAGCCCAAAAGAATTCATAACCCCAACTTCCTCAGACTTAGGGGCGAAACAGTACATTGGCAAATGGATGATTCCAGCCTTGCTTATGCCAAGATAATGAAGAATGTGGAACCCAGGAGGCACCGACAGAGGAGAAGGGCCACCGTGGCCCCTGGCTCTTCCTAGAAATGGGGATTCCAGATGGTTAGCTTTGTTAGTCTGTAACCACAGCAGAAGTCCAGAGGAGACTTAAGCACTAACCAAATGTATAGCCGTTTTATTCCAGCTTTGATATGAAAGACCTCTATGTGAGACCCTGAAGAGCCGCTGCCAGCCTGAGTAGACAATACTGATCTTGATGGACCAATGGTCTGATTCCACATTAGACAGCTTCATGTGTGTTCATGCCAGTGGTGTATTGCAATCTCACGTGATAAAAGCTGAATGCAATCATTCCACTAGCGGAAGCACCCGCCTCTGGTGGAAGGAGCCTTCTTCCGACACAACACACTCAATGCCTTCTGCAGGGGTAAACTCTTTCCACCGGATGAAAACACCTCCACTCACATAACAGATCTATGGGATCTAACCTGATATATATGCTACCTGAAATTTGGGGGGTGGGGGAAGGGCAGTCACATAAATAAATGAGGGATGTTTACAAGGAAACATACGGAGGACAAGCGGAAAATTTGTCTGCCATGAAGAGCATAAACCAGGATGGGTTAGATTTGCCCTCCTCTCCGTAATTTCACTTGGAAGCTAGGCTGGATCAGGCACTCAGAGTCAAAAGAAACTCATGGATACAACAACTTTGTCAGAATACTTCCAGAACGGCTTTCTGTTCCATAGCATTCTACAAATTTCAGCTATTCTCAAAAGAATCCAAAGAAGCGGAGCATGCTCAGTGACTGAACCTTAGGCAAAGTGATAAGGGACGTTCCATAGATTTCACTTTCTACAAATACAGCATTATTTGTGCATGACGTGTGCATGTGTCAGGTACAGCTTTAGCCGGCAAAACATTTTGGCCACATTGGTTCTTGTAGGTTATCCGGGCTGTGTAACCGTGGTCTTGGTATTTTCTTTCCTGACGTTTCGCCAGCAGCTGTGGCAGGCATCTTCAGAGGAGTAACACTGAAGGACAGGGTCTCTCAGTGTCAAGTGTGTAGGAAGAGTAATATATAGTCAGAAAGGGGTTGGGTTTGAGCTGAATCATTGTCCTGCAAAAAGTAACAAAGGTAATGTGCTAACCATTGTCCTGTAAGTATCAAGATAATGTGCTAATGAGGGTGTGGTATGTTAATATGGAACCATTGTATCCTGAAGTGATCTGTTAACGTGTGAAATCCAAAGCTAATCTGAATGGCTATTGTTGACTGTAGTCTTTGTTAGTTTGGAGGTTTTCAAGACAGGAAGCCAAGCCTTATTCATTCTTAAACTAGCTGCTGGCGAAACGTCAGGAAAGAAAATACCAAGACCACGGTTACACAGCCCGGATAACCTACGAGAACCAATGAACTCTGACCGTGAAAGCCTTCGACAATATTTTGGCCACACATTTTTCCAGCGAAAGAAAAACGTGTATACCTGCGAACCATTCCTTCATCATGCTGTTCTGGTGTAGTAAGTATCAAGGAAACAAATTCTTAAAAACACAACCACAACAGATGAAGACTATTCCAGCAGCAACCACTGAACCCCCAGAGGTTCCACACGAACCCCAAAGATCCTTTGCTAGCCCTTCTCTGTCTCCCTTACTAGGAACAGAGGTTCTAGAGTGCTAGAGCTTAGCTCCCTAATTCTCAGCTCTGGATAGGTAAAACAAAACAAAACATGGAGGAGCTGATTTCTAACCATCTGAACAGTAGCGGTGATTATAATATATTAATACCTTCCCTGAGCATTGGTAAACATTAGCAACACCTCTCATCTGTGGAAAGCACAGAAATGAACCAGTTAATTAAAAAAAACCCTTCAATATCAATAACCCTTAATCAAAAACCGATATGTGAATCCACTGAGATATCATTTAAGGAAATATCGCGATTCGGCTGCATCACCGTTCCACGCTAGGGTCTGGTTTTGGCAGAGCAACATGCAAGCAATCCTGTGGGCGTATCCCGCGCTTTCCAACGCTAGCTCCTTTTGTTCAGCCCCGATAAGATTCTCAGAAGCCAACTTCTACGACCCGCTGGATGCGCAGCCCAAAAATAAATGTTCTGGAGCTACAATTCTGTTCCTCGCTGGCTTCCAACTGCCAGCCTGGAGGCGAAGCCAAATCCAGCCTCGGCTTGTATCTTGTATCTTGCCGGCGGGCCTAAGGTACCACTGGGGCAAGAAATTAACTTTGGCTCCAAAAGAATAATTTTGCAACCGTCTGTCATCTCCTTATCTCAGAAGTGTTTCTGCTTTCACAAAAACCGAGAATTTCCTCCAATGACGGCTGTTGTTGGAAGTTAACCACCAGTGCACATCAGAGACGAAAACAAAACCTGCGGCCCCATTTTGTACGCTTGCGCAAACCGACAGAAACACACACATTTTTCACCAGCGCGAGAACAGTACACACTCAGGATTAGGGTTATAATTTTTAAATATATGCAAGGACAATTTACCAAAAAGTTAGCGCTAAAGCCACTGAAATCCAAGCAATTAACTGCAGAAGTTATCTTGCAAGTAATTTACTTCAACAAAATTTAACTCAAGTGTTGTTACCAGATCATAGGGCATCCCTCCTGCATGTTTTTCATCCTCAAAGCAGTGGTGTGTGTGTGTGTTAATTCTTTCATTGTACCTAATCTACAGATGGTGGGTCTGAGAAGGAAAGACAAGAAGTTGCAAAGTCCATTCTCAGGGCTGAGGTGGGATTTGAACCAAGGTCTGGCAGAACTAAAACGAATGCTCTCTCCCAAACCACACAGAAATGAGCGAATTCATTCATTAGTTGCTGTCAAGTAAACACCCATTCTGCTTTCCCTCCATCATGAGACTCAAGGGAGCATACACAGAATTCCTTGGAGAGTTTCGACTGAGAAACTGTCCCTCCATATTTATTTTATTTGCCTTATTTAGATAATTGTACCCCACTTTTCACCCCAACAGGCATGCTAAGCGGCTTACAACATTATTTTCCCCTCCTCCATTTTAGCCTCACAACAACAACCCTGAGAGAGGGACTGGCCCAAGATCCCCCAACCAGCTTCCATAGCAGAGTGGGGATTCGAACCTGGGTCTTCTGCAAGATGCCTGGATCATGTGCCTTCCAAATAAATATTCCATTTGGGAACACAGGAACTTCGGAAACCAAGGGCAAGACTGTGTGATAAAAAGCAAACCCAGCTGCTGTTTATGTTCAGCGTTTCCTCATAACACAGTCCAGGCAATCATTGTTATGTGCGAGTCAGCCAGGAGAGACGTGAATTCAAATCCAGCTTGGCTATGATGCTCACTTGGACAAACCACTCTCTCAGGGCTGCATTCGCAAATTGTCAGATACGCCACTGTCAGTACACTACAGCAGTCGCTGGCAACTGGGTTGCCTAGTGTGGACACGACTATCCAGTTGCAAAAAACTGGTTGCGCAATAGTCAAGTGCAATAGTGGCTGCAATAGCCAAGACTGTGCGATGCGGCCTCAATCTCCAAAGGTTATGAAGAGGACAAAATGGGATGCCTGAGCTCTTTAGAGGGAGGACAGGATCTGAATGTGACAAACTCATCATTAGATGCACATGGATGCTGCAAATGCACGCATGTCCAGCTGCAGAGGACAGAACTCTGGTGCCAGAAACCCACAGAAGGCAATGCTGTGGAGCAATGGGAGAAGAAAACCTTCCCGTTTATCACTCACTGGGCCCAGCCATGCAGGCTGTCTGAAATGCAAAGCAAGCATGAAAAAAAGTGCGTGGATCACGTTCTGAGTCATCCAAATGGTTTCACTGTGAAGAGTTGCTAACAATACCAGCAGGGTGATTTTATACTCTGTGTGTATGTGTGTGTGTGAGCTTCTACATAATCGTTCTATGCTGCATTTCTTACTCCAAATAGGCCCACCGATGTCTCTGCGAGCTAGGAAATCAAATCCAAAGCCACTACAGATTGCTATTTATACGTAGCTCCCTGGAGACTGGATGGAACAGTTATTTAAAGTCAGGAAAAAAGCTTCACCAAGGGAAATGTTCACCCCCCCCCTCCCAGCCAACCCGGTGAGATGCAAAGGAGTAATGCTTAGAAGGACCATTCTCAGATGCCCCCCCCCAACACACACAGAGTTAATGATGTGTGTTTATTTTGGGGGGGGGAGGAAGGGGAACGCATTGCACAAGAGGTGTGCGTGCACAAGAAACAAATATCAACATGCCCAGGGAGGAGGCGACAGGGAAGGCGGGGAGAGCCAAGTCTGGGGGCACCCATTTTTGGAAAGGGACAAAATGTATGCCTTCCATCCGCCTCCCCCTGTCAAAACTCATCAGACAACTACGCAGCCAGGAGAAAGACTTGTGTTCTGCCCTAGGGAGTCCCTCAGCCCCATCCCACTGCACATGTCATTCACATATCAGGTGGTGGCTGGAGACCTCCTGCTATTGCAACTGATCTCCAGCAGATAGAGATCAGTTCCCCTGGAGAAAATGGCCGCGTTGACCATTGTACTCTGTCATTGAAGTCCCTCTCCAAACCCCACCCCCTCAGGCTCCGCCCCCAAAACCTCCAGGTATTTCCCAACCCCGAGCTGGCAACCCTACTCCCAGGGCACCAAAGTTGCATGGCCTCCGCCCAGGGCACTGACAGGCAAATGAGGCAAAACCGGACAAACCTGGAGAAGAACAGGCTTGATGGAGAAGCCTGGCGCGCACGCGGGGTGTGTGTGTGTCTTTATTTATTTTATTTATTTATTTTCACATTTGTAGCCCTCCCTCACCAGCAAGCCGGCTCAGGGCGGGTTTAGGGCCATTAGGGAGCATCTGCCCAGGTTTCAGGAAGGCCAAAGGGAAGTCGCGTTCTCTGCCTCATGCTACGGCTTCCGTGCAACCCTGCAGGGTTGGTTTTTTGTTTTGTTTTTTGCAAACACTTTTGCAAAGGCAAAGGTACTTGGGGGAGAGGAGAAGAGTTCCCCACAGTGCAAAACAGCGGTGCGGCCCACACGACGGGGAAGGCCGGCTGCCAGCCTCGTCTGCGCCAACCTTCCCACCGCCCCGCTGAACTTTGTGGCCCGGCGGCAGCGGCTCATTCCGACAGATGCACCAAGAGAGGATGCAGCAGCCTTCCATCCCAGACCCAGGGGCAGGAGCCTCAATTGCTGCAGCTGCGCGGGGGGGGGGGGAAGCCCCCAGTCGTGGTGGGCTGTCGCCGCCTCCCCCTCCCCCCGGGGAAGAAGTTCTTTGCAAGCCACCCAGCGCCGAGAGGAGACGCATTTCGGTTGCAAAAGAGGCACCTTGTAACTGAAACAGAAAATGTGGTTTTCTGCACCGAGGCCGGTTGCATAAGTGCCACCAGACAGCAAGAGGGTGTGGGGCCGGGGTGGTCCAGGGAAGCCTGGGACGGCTCGCCGCCTGCGCCAAGGCTGGCAGGGCCGGGGCAGGGCTGCGCGCACCGGCTGCACACAAACGCGCACCCGCGCGCGCACCACGCAAGCTTCCCCTCTGCATTGGTTCTGGTAGGTTATCCGGGCTGTGTGGCCGTGGCCTTGGTCTTTTCTTTCCTGACGTTTCGCCAGCAGCTGTGCCAGGCATCTTCAGAGGAGGAACACTGAAGGACAGTGTGCGACCGTGGCCTTTTCTTTCCTGACGTTTGGCCAGCAGCTGTGGCGGGCGTCTTCAGAGGAGGAACACTGAAGGAAAGTGTCTTCGACACTGTCCTTCAGTGTCCCTCCTCTGAAGATGCCCGCCACAGCTGCTGGCCAAACGTCAGGAAAGAAAAGACCAAGGCCACGGCCGCACAGCCCGGATAGCCTACAAGAACTGATGACAGGACAACGACTAACACATTACCTTTGCTACTTTTGCAGGACAATGACTCACCTCAAACCCAACCCCCTTCTGACTATATAGATTACTCTTCCTACACCCTTGACACTGTCCTGCAGTGTTCCTCTTCTGAAGATGCCGGCCACAGCTGCTGCCAAACGTCAGTAAAGAAAATACTAAGACCACAGCCACACAGCCCGGATAGCCCACAAGAACCGATTACAGGACAATGACTAACACATTACCTTTGCTACTTTTGCAGGACAATGACTCAGCTCAAACCCTTCTGACTATATAGATTACTCTTCCTACACACTTGACACTGTCCTTCAGTGTTCCTCCTCTGAAGATGCCCGCCACAGCTGCGGGCGAAACACCAGGAAAGAAAAGACCAAGGCCACGGTCCCACAACCCGAATAGCCTACAAGAACAGATTACAGGACAAGGTTTAACACATTACCTTTGCTACTTCTGCAGGAAAGAAAAGACCAAGACCAGGGTCATACAGCCCGGATAGCCTACCAGAACCCATGAACTCTGGCCGTGAAAGCCTTCGACCAATATTTCCCCCTCTGCAGCTGCAAACCGCCGCCCCTCCGAGGAAGAAAAGGCAACCCTCGCCAGGCTCAGGGCTGTTGCAATATCATCGTTGCACTATCATTCAGCACCACGACGGCTACTCACGTATCTCTTGAGCTTCTTCTCCGGGGGCGATTTGATGAGCCAGCCCGTGCAGACGACGTGCCCGGCGCTCATCGTGGGCCCCCCCCCCGGGACACCCCCACCCCCGGCAGGGGCAGGGCAGGGCAGGGGGGCTGGGCGGCGGGGCTGCCCCCTTCTCCCCGCAGCTGCTCGGCCAGCTCGCCCGCAGCCGGGTCCCGCTGCTGCTGCTGCTGCTGCTGCCGCCGCCGCCCGCGGAGGAAGTCCTGACATTGACGGGTGACACGCAGGGGCGGCGCCCCCCACCACCCCCCCGCCCCGCCCGCCCAGGCACGTGACGCCCGGCCCGGCCCCGTAAACAAAAGCAAGCACGTGCGGGAGAGACCCCACCCCCCGCCGCCGGGGCCCCCACCCCACCCCCCGCCGCCGGCTGAGCAGCAGACGGGGGCTCCTCTAGAGCAGGCGGGCGGGGGGGGGTTGACTTTCCTCCCCTCCCCCCCAATTGGATAGGTGTGCACATTTGCAAAATTGCAGCGGCTCCGGCTTCCCCCCCCCCCTTCCAAGGAAGAAAATGCTTGTGTTCTGGCGAAAGCACGCATTTGACACGGGTCCGTATACTTGTGCTTTGATGAAAGCATGCATTTAACACAGATCCGTATACGTGTTCTGACTAAAGCACGCATTTCACACGGATCCGTATGCTTGTGTTCTGGCGAAAGCACGCATTTGACACGGATCCGTATACTTGTGCTTTGATGAAAGCATGCATTTAACACAGATCCGTATACGTGTTCTGACTAAAGCACGCATTTCACACGGATCCGTATACTTGTGTTCTGGCGAAAGCACGCATTTGACACGGATCCGTATACTTGTGCTTTGATGAAAGCATGCATTTAACACAGATCCGTATACGTGTTCTGACGAAAGCACGCATTTGACACGGATCAGTATACTTGTGCTTAGACGAAAGAATGCATTTAACACGGATCAGTTTGTGTTCTGACGAAAGCACTCATTTAACACAGATCCGTATACTTGTGCTTAGACGAAAGAATGCATTTAACACGGATCCGTATACTTGTGTTCTGACGAAAGCACGCATTTAACACTGATTAGTATACTTGTGCTTCGACGAAAGAATGCATTTAACACGGATCAGTATACTTGTGTTCTGACAAAAGCATGCATTTAACACAGATCAGTATACTGATCCGTGTTCAATGCATGCTTTCATCAGAACACAAACATTTTCTTCCTTGGAAGGGGGGGGGAGCCGGAGCCGCTGCAATGTCCTTCTTCCAAGGGAAGGAGGAATAACTGATCCGTGTTACATGCATGCTTTCATCAGAACACAAGCGAGTTGTCGAGAAGGAACGGGGGGGGGGTGGAGAGAGAGAGAAGGCTGGACTGGCCAGGCAAAGGCGGCAGGTGCCTTCACCGCAGGGCTTTTAAAAAATATTTTTAAAGCAAATTTGGAGCCGCACAAATGGCATGGGAAAGTGCTGTCGCGACGCGCCTGTCTATTTGCCCGGGGTGTGTGTGTGGAAATGTTTTGTTGCTTGAAGTCACGTTCCGTGCCATTTCAAAGCCTACAGAGCACTAATGCAGACAGCAGGAATTTTTGCACTGCAGAATACTTATTTTTTAAGTGTCTGGTTGCACGTTTTTTAAAAACCGTGATCCACAAGAAATTGGCCCAGCATTTAGGAGCCAAGGTGCAAAAGTCCAGGATTTGTTCCAGGTAGGGGTTAAATGATCCTGGGTAATGGCCACCATCTGCCTAGTCTGGGCAAGTTCAGGTGGCCGGCCATAAATTGGATGGCAATTCACTGATGAATTTACATTTATCTATTTTAAGCATCTTGGTGTGGCAGGTCCAGAAAGCAGTTTGAAAAGGAAATACTATTGTACAACTCCCCCAAGGCACACACATCAAGACCTATAAATATTCTAGAGCAACTGGTGTGCTGATTATAATGTTAGGCTGGACCCACGTTCAAAATCTACACTCCATCAAGAAGATCGTTGAATGATCTTTGCCCAGTCATTAACCTAACCTACATCATGGAGGTCATTAGTTTGTAGGGTCACCATAAGTCAGTAGTGACTTGACCGCACGTATCACACACAATCAGCCACAGCTTTTATGCCGCCTAAATTCTGTACATTAACCAAAAAATTCTTGTAACTAAAGGCGTGTAGTGAAATTGTACCATGATTATATCTCCGAGAGGGTAAGCTATGGAGTGCTGCGTGCCTCATGCATTGATGGATGGCTTTGCCCCAGAAGGGGGATGTTTGGGTGGGGTGACTCCTCACTGGTTCAATTCCATGCATGTCAGGTGGCCTTCAGGTATGTCTTGCTAGCCAGCTTTTGGGCAACGCAAACACTCCAGACGCAATCAAATGTGTGGGCACATAATATTTTGTCATTTCATGCGTACTATAAATGTTTAACACGTTTCTTGTCGGAACTTCAGACGAAATATCTAACTTTCGATTGTTCCTCTCTACAGGGATGGACAGCTTAGTATTGAACTTGGCTTAAGTTTATATATTTTGGGGAGGTGGAAATTATGTGTTTTATCCGGAGGAATTGATTCGGTATGGAATTTGACCTCTGAGTCCCAACTCCGTTAAATGTGACCTCCTTCCTTTAAAATGGCACATCCATGCATTGCATTTATTCAGAAGGTTTTGACAGGTTACAATAGCAGAGACCGATCAGAGGTCTAGAGCAGGGGTCCCCAACATGATGCCTTTCAACACCTTTCCTTGTCTCTGCCAAGTGTTTTTAGAAAGTGGGTGGAGCCAGGTAGAGCTTTTGCCCAGCAAGGCTTCTGATTGGCTATTGTAGATTCAATTGGTCGTACAGATTTTTTTTTTAATTCCTTTGTAGCAGCTGCCACCATAGCACAAGGATCTTAACTGTGCAATTGAAGGTTAGCTGCGGCAGCCAATTTGTGCAGCCAATTTGTAGGGGATGGGCATATAGACTGGGTTGTGCAAGATAACAAGTTAAGGGGAGAACAAGGTGGAGAAGAAACCAAGGAACAAAGCAACTTGTTCAGAAGGACAGGGGTGGAGAAGAAGGTCCAAGCGCCAGCTACTGACCAGTCGGTCAACAGTCTCTTCCTGCTTCCTCTTCCAAGTGATGCTGGGAATCCAGAGATGATGATATTGTTGGGAGGTGGGGTTGTTGAAGAGTGTGCACGTTTCAGCCCTTGAGAGGATGCCTTGAGAGGATGAGCGAGGATTCTTGGCAACCTGGATATCCCTGGCCTGGCATGTGTTCAGAATGGGGTGCTTATCCCTGAGTCATCTACCTGTATCTAAACTATTATGGCCAACTCTAGGTTGGGAAATACCAGGAGATTTGGGGGGGGGGTTTGGAGCCTGGGGAAGGGTGGGTTTGGAGGAGAGGACTCAGAGGAGTATAATGCCATTGAGTCTCCCCTCCAAAGCCACCATTTTCTCCAGGGCAACTGATCTCTGTCGTCTGGAGATCAGTTTTAATTCCAGAAGATCATAGAATCATACATTTGGAAGGGACCACCAGGGTCATCTAGTCCAACCCCCTGCACAATGCAGGAAATTCACAACTACCTCGCCCACACACACACCCAGTGACCCCTACTCCATGCCCAGAAGATGGCCAAGATGCCCTCCCTCTCATGATCTGCTTAAGGTCATAGCATAAGCATTGCTGACAGATGGCCATCTAGCCTCTGCTTAAAACCCTCCCAAGGAAGCCTGTTTTGAGGAACCGCTCTAACTCTTAAGATGTTCTTCCTAATGTTTAGATGGAAACTCTTTTGATTTAATTTCAACCCGTTGGTTCTGGTCTGACCTTCTGGGGCAACAGAAAACAATTTGGCACCATCCTCTATATGACAGCCCTTGAAGTATTTGAAAATGGTTATCATATCCCTTCTCAGTCTTCTCCTCTCCAGGCCCCACCTTGAGGTTGGTAACCCTAAAGATTCTAAACTCAGGTGTGAGTGGCTTTTGAAATTGAAAGGCCAGAAATCTAGTTTAAAACATAATTAGAGCTCGCTCTCTCTCACACACACACACAACACACTTTATCTGAGCAAAATCAAAAGGGAGCAAAAGAAAAACAAAAAACCCTTCCGTTGATAGAGAGGGAGGAAGTTTGGCCAGACCAGCCATGGGAAAGCAGCGTTTTGTGCTCCTGCGGTGGCCATGTGCCACATGAACTCAGCAAAATGTTAATGCCCCTCTTGCAGTATTTCTCACAGCAAGAAAAACAGCGCTGTGCTATATTTGGGAGGGGGGAAGGAGAGGGAAGAACAGCACACGATACATGTTCCAGCTGTCTCTGACACCCACTACGCCATTTCCTCCTACAGCCTAAATATTCTCTGGCTTACCAATTTGAAGAGATGGGAGGGGAAAGGCGCATTTTGGCAGCCCCCTTTGTCTCTTCTCAGTTAAGTGCGCTGCCTCCACATGGTTTCTGATCTAATGGAGAGAGTGTGCGGCTCCCAGAGTTGTGGGCAGCTCTATTAATCCCCTCTGCAGCATTCCAGGAATCAAAGAGAACAGGCATTTCATATCTGAAGATTTCTGCCTCTAGGTTACCGATCCTGGGTGTATCCCCAGTGCTACGGAGCAAACTTGCGCTTCACGCCATAGCGAGGGGCCGAAGCCCCTGTCCATTTCTGAAAAGTGAAGGCATTGCAATAGCCGACAGGTCTGCTTTGGTCAGAGGTTTGTTATTGAGGGGTCCTTGCTGCAAACACAAAGAGCAGGCAAAGGAAAACATCTGAGCATCTTTGGTGAGTCAGAGAAGTGGCGCCTTCTAGGTCCTTTGGATGCAGAACAGTTCAGGAAGACTCAAATACAACACCTGGCAAAGTCAGACAAATATTCTGCTTATTTTGGCATGCATATTCAGTTATGGCCCTTTACCTCTCAGGATGTTCCCACGTACATCTTATGGGCCCCCTCCCTCTGGAGCTCCAAGGAAAGGCAGTGGGGTGGGCTAGCCCTGCACCAGGTGGCATTTCACCTGGGTAGGGTTGCCAACCTCCAGATGGGATCTGGAGATCTCCTGAAATTACACCTGGAATTACACCTTCAAACCATTGTTTAAGATCCCGGTTTGATGTACCCTAAGCTAACTAACTATAGCTAGTTGAGTGGCCAACATTCCGTTAAATTAACCATAGTTCGGCTTAAGTGAAGCCTGGTTTCATGTAATATCTGAACTACAAGTTTGTGTTAGCCCCAATTTCCCATCTGCAAAATGGGAGCCATAATGGAAGTAGGGACACCAGGATGTAGCAAGGAATGTTCTGCTGTGGATTCACACTCGGGTATGTGATGACTATAACCCTAATCATCAGTACTTGTGTGTCCTCACCAACAATAAAGCACCCTCTTTGCCTCCCGCCCGCCCCAAATCTCCCTCTTCTTAATTTCTCTTTGAGGCAACAGGAACAAGAGTCGAACAGCATTTTGAATTGATATAAACTCTTTTGTTACACATGTATTGTTTTGTCATATTTTATGTTATTATATATGGTTTGTTTTTGTAAACAGTTATAGGTTGAGTAAAAGGAGCGCAGTTTGGAGGGGGGTTGCAGATTGAAGAAGACAGAAAGAATTAAGAACTGGGTATTCTAACTGGCGCCCTGGCCTGGATTGCCCAGGCTAGCCTGATCTCGTCAGATCTCAGAAGCTAAGCAAGGTCAGCCCTGGTTAGTATTTGGATGGGAGACCACCAAGGAAGTCCAGGCTTGCTGTGCAGAGGAAGGCACCGGCAAACCACCTCTGTTAGTCTCTTGCCATGAAAACCCCAAAAAAGGGGTCGCCATAAGTCGGCTGCGACTTGACCGCACTTTACACACACACATTCTAACTGGCGGGAGGGAAGGCGGCGTGTTATGGCCCAATCTCATCAGATCTCAAGAGCTAAGCAAGGTCAGTACTTGGATGGGAGACCAGCAAGGAAGACTCTATGGAGGAAGGCAATGGCAAACCACCTCTGCTCATCACTTGCCTTGAAAGCCCCTTGCTGGGGCTTTATAACCCATGTAGTTTAGTTATAGATTGTTACTGTCTCAAAGAAAGATTAACTGAACGATTCTTTGTGTGGATGGCCGGTTATATTCAATCCTCACCTTGTAGCTGCCCTAACCTGGATAGCCCAGCCTAGCCTGATCTCGTCAGATCTCAGAAGCTAAGCAGGGTTGGCCCTGGTTAGTATTTGGATGGGAGACCTCCAAAGAATACTGAGGTCGTGACGAGGAGGCAGGCAATGGCAAACCACTTCTGAACGTCTCTTGCCTTGAAAACCCCACCAGGTTCGCCATAAGTCAGCTGTGACTTGATGGCAAAAAAAACCTAGTGGCTAAGTTTGCAGATGACACCAAATTATTCAGGAAGGTGAGAACCAAATTGGACTGTGAGGAGCTCTAAAAGGATCTCTCCAGTGCATGGGCAACAACTTGGGATGTGAGATTTAATGTAAGTGTGAAGTGATACATACTGGGGTTTAAAAAATCCGACATTAAATTCATACTGGTACTGATCAAAAAAATTTTTGGGGGGGGGGCGTTCTTGCAATAGTATTGATACAAATAGGGTTGCCAACTCTTAGGTGGGAAATAACTGGAGATTTGGGGGTGGAGCCAGGGAAGAGCAGACTTTGAGGAGTGAAGGACTTCAGCAGGGTATAACTCCAGCAGCCATTTTATCCAGGGGAACTACAAAACTCAGCAAAAGTCACGATTCCTAATGGCAAACTACACACAGTCAGGGTCTCAAATCCATTTTGTTCAAAGATGGAGGCTGTAACTAGGCTAATTCTGGGCCAAAAATTACGTTGATCTCTGTAGTCTAGAGATCAACTGTAATTATGGGGAATCTCCAGGCCCCACCTGGAGGCCGGCAGCTTTAGGTACAAATGGAGGCTCACCGTGTGAGGGCCCTGGGCAAGGCCCTAGGAAGGAGCAAGATAAAATGGCCAAAGGATACCCCCCACCATTTCTGCTGGTGAAAGTGGAGAGGGAGGGAAACCGAAAGCTCCTCCCTCCCCCCTTGCAGCACTTTTAAAGGAGAGTTCCCACAATGTACATCTGACTGTGAGTTCGGTCACACACCTGTGACCCGACATGTGTCAGGTGTATCATGTAGTTACACCCTAATTTTCACAGGTAGGGTTGCCAGCTCCATGTTAGGAATTACCTGGATATTTTGGGGGTGGAGCCTGAGGAGGGTGAGGTTTGGAGAGGGGAGGGACTTCAATGCCATAGAGTCCAATGCCCAATGCAGCCATTTTCTCCAAGGGAACTGATCTCTGTCACCTGGAGATCAGTTGTAATAGCGGGAGATCTCCAGCTGCCACCTGGAGGTTGGCAACTCTACTCCCAGGCAAGAGTCAAAGATTATTATCTACCCAAACAAGGTGCCTCAATTATTTCAGCCACTGCTTTGCTGTGTCTTTTTCTTGATTCTGTTTACTCAAATTTTATTTTAAAAATAATTTGAGAGTTACATCCCAGCGGCCATTCACAAAATGAGGATTTCTACCCCCCCTTATCATGATTCCCTCCTCTCTCACATGTTGCTTACATCATTACTTATTTATACCAGAATGAGAGGCAGATGGAAGCAGGTCAGGAGGAGTCCTTGATCTTGCATTGGGTGGGGGACTTTCTGTCAGATCACTTTCCAGACCACAGGGGATTCTTTTGTTTTCTAGAGTCTCTGAGAAAATACGCATTTCACTGGTCTACCTAATGGCATTCTGTATTTTTTGCTTCTTTTTTGTTAAATTGTTCACGTGCAATTTGTGTCATGTAGAATGATTGTCAGCTCTCTGTCTCTTATTAGCCGGTGAAGTCCTGGTTTTAGTCTTTATAAAAATAAATAAAACATTTTTTAAAAAGTCTCTCTCAAGCTGCTCGCGTGCACACTCACAGGCAATTCCTGATGCCAACTGGCAAGGATTTGCCCCTGAATTTAGGGGCTGTTATCTTAGCAAAGTTGTAAACAGTTCCTTTGTGTTTTGTTGCAGACTGAATTTGGCACACGGTATATCACCATATGGATAATGCTTAAAGAGCGCCACCTGCAGGAACAAGAAGGTATTGAGTGTATGGTCAGAAAAACCTGGATTTTCAAATATAATGTTAGATGAATAGACAATGACTGTTAAATCAAGGGAAAGGAATTTTAAAATGTAGTGTTATATCCATGTACCTTAATCTCCCACTGCTACTCTCTGGGTTATTTCTGAAGTACTTAAGAGTCAAAGATTGATACAGTTAGATAGCCTATTAACACTATCAGAAATGACCATGTTTTCTACTGAGCAGAAATAATAGAATACTGGAAAGAAGACCCAGAGGAAGAGCCTTTTTTGGCTTATTTTGCGCATACCCTTGTTGTTATTTACAATAATGCTACTGTGCACCACACCCCTTTTTACTACTCATCAATTAAATCAATTGTAAACACTTTAAGTACTGACTAGGCTGATACATGTTGTTCTTTAGGATATAAGTTCTGAATGCTAGTCTTCTCTGTATTAAAAAATGATATACTCTGGGGTTGCTTCCACACTTTCACACATGCCGAATAATGCGCTTTTAATCCACTTTCAATGCAATTTGCAGCCGGGTTTTACTGTGTGAAATGGCAAAATCCACTTGCAAACGATTGTTAGTGCATTGAAAGTGGGTTGAAAATGCATCATTCAGCATGTGTGCAGGTCTCGCTGGTGTGAATGCAGAGGCATGCACGGGGGCAACAGAGCACCTACGTGGAGTTTTTTTCCAACACTTTCCTTGCCTCAGACGCCAGTGGCTGCCACACACCCACACCCATTCCCAGAGCACTTTCCGTGTGACCGTGGGTTGCCAGCTCAGAGTTGGGAAATACCTGGAGATTTGGGGGGTGGAGCCTGGGGAGGGTGGGGTTTGGGGAGGGGAGGGACCTCAGCGGGGTATAATGCCATAGAGTTTGCTCTCCAAAGCAGCCATTTTCTGCAAGCGAACTGATCTCTGTAGCCTGGAGATCAGCCATAATAGTGGGTGGCAACCCTTGTATGACCTAAGGAACACTTCACAGCTTTGTGGGGATTTTTCTTCAAACAAGGCGGGTGGGGGGGAGAATGACTGTTCCTGCACTTGAAAGGAGGGGGGGATAGGAGAGGGCTGCAGCAGTGGGGCAGCTTTTCCAACCACTAGGGGGCGCCAGAAGATCTCCTGGAATTACACCTAGGTCCAGGGCATTTGCTCATGGGGTTTTTCCGTCGGTTCTGGCCCCATACTGCTTCCGCATGTCCCCTGATTTCCACATGCATTTTTGTATGTTTCGTTTTCACATTGTGTGTCCCCACCCCGTTTCCCCCCCAGCTCTTTTGTGATCACTTTTACCACGAAGCCGATTTTGAGTCTGCTTTTCCCTCACGCGTAATATTTCTATCAAGGTTGGCTCAGCCTTCCATCCTTTCGAGGACGGTACAATGAGGACCCGTCTTGCTGGGGGTAAAGTGTAGACGACTGGGGAAGGCACTGGCAAACCACCCTGCAAACATAGTCTGCCTAGTAAATGTCGGGATGTGACGTCACCCCATGGGTCAGTAATGACCCAGTACTGGCACAGGGGACTACCTTTACCTTTAGGTGTGCATGTGGATACATCTATGTCTGTATTGTTGGAGTAGCCCTTAGTAGCCATGCATTTAGATCAGGGATTTATTATTTTATTGTATTAATAACATCTGATAGTTTTATCATGTTTCGTTTTTTCGCTATTGTGGTGAAAATCCTTTAGATTAAGGACACTTTGTTTGTGTTAAGAAAGAACCATTTAAAGGCCCTAACTTATAGTTTAAAAAGCGCGTTAAGGCCTGACTATGGCCTTTAGCTTTCGGATGCTTTTAGTCTGACCCCATCTTCAGAGTAGGGCCTGTGATCTTGGAAGAAACAATTGTCAAGGACTGTTTCAACTAAAGTAACATATCAGGTACAGAAAGTTTTCAAAAGCACAGGCCCATCTCCGGAGAGTTTGGGAAAAGGGCTTTTGTAAAGATCTCTTCCCCATGGTTTAGCCTTTAAAAAGTATCGTGAGATCCCTGTTTCCTTATCATTCTAAGGAAAGAAATTAGGCTGTAGCCATCTCTCCTTAGAGTGATCCAGAGATCTCTGATATCTGTTTGTTTGTGTATATGTGGGTCTGTTAAATTCTGCCTTGAATATTGAAGTTGAATACTGTTTCTTTCCTTGCTTTATATTTTCCTGCAGGCTTAATAAATCTGTCTGGTTTAACGTTTGTGTAGAGTGTAAAAGTGTGGGGTGCAAGAGGGTAGAATGGAAGAGGGTAGAGTGTGTGAGTTTCCTGAGTATGAAAGAGTTTCGTTTAACGTAGTGTGAAAGACTTTTAAGGGGATGTAGTATGTTTGTGTAGTATGTCAGAGTTTTCTGATGCATGATCTATGTTTCCCTGGTCATTGCTTTGGTGAGTAAGCAGGCAGGGAAGTCCAAATACAACGAACCAAAGGAAGGAGGGGGGAAATCCTTCCCCCCCTTCAGTTGGAAAATTCTCACATCAGCTATTATATCAGATTTTCTTGGTCTTTGACTGTAAATAAATTTGATTTGATTTAATCTGAGTATAAAAATGAATGATTTAGCACTGGAGTTTTCCATTTACTTAGCACTGACTCACAGCTGCTCCTGGTACTGGCCGGTTCTTGTTTCCCATCCTGTCTGAAGATAAGGGTTTCTATGCCACCTGCAGTGTGCATTCCCATGAGTACCACAGCCGCCAACTAACGTTAATTGCTGAATCTCTAGTACTAGTTGCTGGTTAGAAGGTGGGAGTTAGAGATAAGTTGGAGACCCCATGTCAGATAATTATTTAGGACCATTAAGAAACACTCTGGTAGCAACACAAAGGGGCTGTGGCTCAATGGAAGAGCCTCTGCTTTACAGAAGGTCCCCGGTTCAATCCCTGGCATCACCATCCATTTATTGTAATAACCATAGAGGATGAGGATGAGGATGAAGAAGAGGAGGAGAAGGAGTTGGTTTTTATATGCCGACTTTCTCTACCACTTAAGGAAGAATCATACCAGCTTACAATCACTTTCCCTTCCCCTCCCCACAACAGATACCCTGTGAGGTAGGTGGGACTGAGAGAGCTCTAAGAGCTGTGACTAGCCCAAGGTCACCCAGCTGGCTTCATGTGGAGGAGTGGGGAGACAAATCCAGTTCACCAGATTAGCCTCCACCACTCATGAGGAGGAGTGGGGAATCAAACCCAGTTCTCCAGATCAGAGTACACCACTCCAATGAATTTCTCTATGAATTTCTCAAATCCCTTATAAATCCATCTAAGCATTTCACAAGTTCGTTGTGCTCTGTGTGAAGATGTAGTTTCTTTCATCAGTAGTGAATAGAAAACCCATCACATGAACACATGAAGCTGCCTTTTACTGAATCTGATCCTTGGTCCATCAAAGTCAATATTGTCTACTCAGACCAGCGGTGGCTCTCCAGGGTCTCAGGTAGATGTCTTTCACATCACCTGCTTACCTGGTCCCTTTAACTGGAGATTCCGGGGATTTAACCTGGGACCTTTGGCATGCCAAGCATATGCTCTACCACTGAGCCATGGCCCCTCCCCATCAACTTTGTTGGGTGCCCCCAGTTCGGTATTACATGAGGGAGATAAAAAGTTATCTCTCCCATTGTCTCCCCGTGGTAGGGAGAAAGTGGATAGAAAGAACTTTTTCCTCTGTGATCCTTGGCTCATAGGGTAGCTGCTCCTAGCCTTTAGATAACCTCCTGACAATATTATGTCCATAAAATAATAATGGAATTAAGACAGACAAGGGGGTACATGTGAGTAGTCACTCATGATCCTGTCGAAAATTTATACAGAGTTAGACGTTTGCATCTAACTTATAGAAATAATAACCACAAAAAGTTTTCTCGGCATAAATAATGGTGCTACAACTAATGCTATACGCAGTACAGAATGATTACGTTTCTTGACTTGTATGAAATGAGATCTGCTTATGCAGAAGACCTTGCAGAGTGGGAATTTCCTGCTTCTCCCTCCTGATGCTACCACTAAAGCCCCTAGAAGTTTTGTTCTTGGGGGATCAGCAGATCCTCAAGAACAGCCTATGGGGCAAAGAGGGTGGTCTACAGTGTAAGGTGGAAATTAGCAGAAACCGTCACCCTCCCTTCCAAACACGGAAGTACTCTTCAATCCTTGAAACTGCATGGTTGGAGCCAAGCCATTATTAAGTATCTTAACAATACACACCCCACGAAATGAGTTCAGTGGGGCAAATTACACAGTTGCCTTGAGAACAGCCTTACAGTCTCTGATAAAGTTGGAAAATGGAAAATGCTGTTGACTTGCTGATGGACAGCTGATAAGCAAAACTAAAAGCATGGTTGCTTTTTTTTTTTTTTTTAATAAAAGGACGCAGTTGAGAGTTTGCTTTTAGTACAACAGCATTTGTGCGGCTACCTCTCCAGACCTATGAACACTCTGGCAACCATGTTGAAGATATTTGCCATTCTAGCAGCTCTCACAGGTAAGACACCCACAACACAGCAGACAAAATTACCAATGGATATCTCTTTTCGAGACTGTAATCAAAAGGAAGGACTTCTTTACACAATCATTTATTAAAGTGTGGAATTCACTGCCAGAGGATGTAGTAATGGCCACAGACATAGACAGCTGTAAAAGAAAATTAAATAGGTTCATGTAGGAGGGGTCTATCAGTGGCTATCAGCCATGGAGACTAAAGGGAACCTCCATGTTCAGAGGCAGTCAACCTCTGAATCCCAGTGCCAGGAGGCAACATCAGCTGAAGGCCTCGGCCTCTATGCCCTGTTGTTGGTCCTCCAGAGAAACTGGTTGGCCACTGTATGAGGTGCTGGACTAGATGGACCACTGGTCTGAGGCAGCCGGGCTCTTCTTATGTTCTTCATCATGAGCAATATTGTCTAGGATACAGCAAAAGTCCTACAAGTTGTTTTGTGGATTCGTCATGCAGACTTCTATACATTTTAATTTTTATGAAATGTCATTAAAATGTTGGAATTTGTCTTTAAGAAATGGATATCTCTGAATAAGAGACTTAAGAGGTAACCTGGTCAAAGCAATGTGTTTTCACAAATGGGTTGAAATCTGTATGAACTATGTGTCTATCAATTCATCTATCTGTCTTATACTAGCCAGGGGTCCAGGAATCATGAAATTAGTTTAATGATCCTAGGGAAGTCTTACGCCTGTTTTTTCTCAGACAGCAGTTTCCCTAATGTATCACGGGAAGGGCAGTTTCAACAGTAGATTAGGATATGACATGGGAGTTAAGAGGTTTTTTAAAAAGTTAATTCCACAGGGCTAGCACAAACCATCATAGACACCAAGACAGGATAAGTCTTGTATACGGTATGTTGTAATCCATATATAGTCATACCCATTTTTATTATTATTTGTAGTGTTTGTACCTTTCCTTGTAACCATCCCACTGCTGGGTTCATAAGGTTAGTGCTATTTAATTCAAGCAGTCTTTGTTCTTCATCACCCCTTCCTATGGCCTGCAGGGTTGAGCATTCACCAGTAGCGATCAGGGGAACTGTGAACCTGGATAAGTCTGCCTTGCTAAAGCACTACAGCACAGAACATGGATGAACCTCTCAGCCCCCTCCCAGTGTATGTCCCTTGCTGACGACAGCAGAGGTTGGACACCACTATGAAACGTATTGAACAGCAGTAGGAATGAAGTTCTGTAGACATCTAAATTAGGGGTGTTGTTCCAACGGCCGGATATGACATAAATGTAACTTGGTCGGGCTGGGCCGTGCCTTGCCAGCCCAGATCGGGACTGGGGGAGGGGTGGCTGCCTTGGCTGGCTAGCGGGCCAGATAAGAGCTCTCAAGGGGCCGGATCCGGCCCACAGGCCTTATGCTTGGCCAACAAACCTGGCTGTTGAACACCCACAAATATGTCTCAGGGCCAAACATGAGTAGGGTTGCCAGGTCCCTCTTTGCCACCAGCAGGAGATTTTTGGGGCTGTACCTGAGGCGGGTGGGGTTTGGGGAGGGGAGGGGCTTCGATGCCATAGAGTCCAATTGCCAAAGCGGCCATTTTTCTCCAGGTGATCTGATCTCTATCGGCTTGAGATCAGTTGAATTAGCAGGAGATCTCCTGCTACTACCTGGCAGTTGGGTAAATAAAGGTTAGCCTGCTATACAGTTAGTTAGCAAATACAAAATAGCAGAAAAACAAGCATTCAATAAATGCAAAGTATGTCTTTGTTCAATTTAGGCATATAGTTAACATACAATTATATAATCATTGTCTGTGCAATATGATGCAGGATAAATCAAAAACAACTTGTAATTACAAATATCTGAATCCCATTCAAAGAGTCTTTGTGCAAATATCTCGCCATTTTCTGCTATTTTGTATTTGCTAACTACCTGGCAGTTGGCAACCCTAAACATGAGGCTGCAAAGTACACGAGCTGATCATCCTGACTCCAGTTGCAGTGCAGGTAGGGTTGCCAACTGCCAGGTAGTAGCTGGAGATCTCCTGCTATTACAACTGATCTCCAGCCGATAGAGATCAGTTCACCTGGAGAAAATGGCCGCTTTGGCAATTGGACTCTATGGCATTGAAGTCCCTCCCCACCCCAAACCCCGCCCTCCTCAGGCTCCACCCCAAAAATCTCCCGCCGGTGGCAAAGAGAGACCTGGCAACCCTAAGTGCAGGGGATCAGCAGCAACTTTGCGGCAGGGGGGCTTCAGGTCTGCAACTGTAAAGCCTGTGTTATAATGTTAATTTCGAATCAATATAACACAGTGGGAGGTTGATAGTTCAAAGCAGCGGTTTATTGAGCTCAATATACATACCGGATGAAACTGCCCTAATGCGCAGGACAGTCTTCATACAGAACAAAGGATTGCTACCCCAGTTATAACTTCTGGTTAGGGATGTTCCAATTACGTCGACTTACTAAACATTGGTTGTCTGCCTTTCTTTAATTAACATAGTATATAGAGATTGGTAGAAGATGTCTCTAAGCAAGCACTTGGTCTTGTGATTCACATTCCTAACAGTGAAGGTAAGACACTGTTTTTCTCTACAGGGGAAAGCCTGTACCAGGCAATGTGTTCTGTTGGCCTCTTATAGTTATGGATGCCAACGTTCCCAAAGTTTCCATGTGTGGGTAGAATATATCTGCCTGATGCTATGCTCTATTCTTGAGCATAGCACCTCATGAACCTATGAATGTTTATACATATGAAATAATATATGTTTTCCTATAAATGAAGTTTATAGGCACTTCACAACTAGGACAAAAATAAACTAATTCCATGGTGTTTCTTGCTCTTCTCTGCTTGTCGCCCGTAGGCCCTGCGAGGTGTGTTATCGTGACTGTTCCAGAGAATTCTGTGGAGACTACCATCGGTGGGAACATCACTCTTCTCTGCACATACAGAACAGGAACATTTGGACCTAACTTGTTTATTCAGTGGACATTTTATAGCGCCAAAGCAAAAGCAATAACTTTGGTAAGGAGCGGTATTTTATGTTTTAAAAACGGTCTCTTCCCTGATGAGGACTGCTTGGAACTCCAAATCATCTGACCATCTGACTAACCTTCAGTTTTGTGCCACAGATCTATTACTCTCAGCAAGGCCAGTCATATTCCTATGGAGAGTTCAGAGGCAGAATCCGAGGGGCCAACAGAAGAGGAAATGCATCAATAACCATCTTCAACATGCAGGCATCAGAGACCGGTCAATATACCTGTGAAGTTTTCAGTCCGATGGACGTAGATGCACAGAGTGAAAAATCCATGACGGTCAGCGTACTAGGTATTATCCTTTTGTTGCTGTTTTGTTTGTTTTGCTTCGGTTTTTTGCATTACTTTCTGACTGTTGAATTTGGGATTGTTAATATCACCTATTAAGTCAGAAGAAAGAAAGTCCTTTGTATCTGTGTTGGTCATCCTGTAGCTCAGAATTTTAGTCTAAGTGGCTGTACAGTAGGGTTGCCAACCTCCAGGTGTGCTGGCTAAATCTCCTGTTATCACACAGTATTTCAACACGCAGCCACAAAAATTCCTTTTGTTATTTTTATAAATATTTTTCTTATGCTCACATAGACAAGTACTTCCCGTTCACAGAATCATCATTATAAACAAAGTAACCTTGTAATATTAAAACTAACACAAGCTTATTAAATAACTATAAAGAGACATGATCGAATTACTGTTCATCAGAGCCACACAAGTCTCTACAGCAACACATTCACTTGCTGCGATCCTGTGTGTTTCACTGGTGATTGCTTCATCAGATTAATAATTTCTACATCCGACCACCATTATGTGGTTCACACATCCAAATCTGTCAGCCTTGTAGGCACATATTAATCTGATGAAGCAATCACCAGCGAAACAAAGCTTAAACCGGTGGCTTGTCATATTCTTGACATAACTTCTGGCTGTGATTTTTACCACGGTGCTTGCTGCACACGGATAACGATACAGCCTTGAGAAAGAGAGAAAGAGACATTATTGGTCAGCCGCCATCAGCTGACTACAGAGGAGCCCAGTGCTTATACAACACAGAGGATCGCAGCAAGTGAATGTGTTGCTGTAGAGACTTGTGTGACTCTGATGAACAGTAATTCGATCCTGTCTCTTTATAGTTACGTGATAAGCTTGTGTTAGTTTTAATATTACAAGGTTACTTTGTTTATAATGATGATTCTGTGAACTGGAAGTACTTGTCTATGTGAGCATAAGAAAAATATTTATAAAAATAACAAAAGGAATTTTTGTGGCTGCGTGTTGAAATACTGTGTGATAACAGGAGATTTAGCCAGCTATTATATGCAACACACCCTTGCTTAATAGTTGAACCTCCAGGTGTGGGCTGGAGACGCCCCAGAATTCCATCGGACTTCCAGACAGCAGAAAGCAGTTCCCCTGGAGAAAATGGCTACTTTGGAGAGTGGACTCTATGGCATTATACCCTGCTGAGTTCCTTCTCCTCCCCAAACCCCACCCTCCCCAGGCTCCACCCCCCAAATCTCCAGGAATTTCCAAACCCAGAGTCAGCAACCCTACTGTACAGACATATCCTGTTCTGGATGGATATGAAATCTTCCCTGCAAGATTGACCTCAGGAGAGACCAGTTCTTGCAGTTTCTGACTTAACTGAACATCTACTATTCTTGCTGGCAGAGGTTCTCCAGGGTCTCAGGCAGAGAGAGGTCCTTCCATGCTATGCAACCTGAGAACCTGTATCTGGAGGTGCCAAACTAAAGCTGGACCTTTGTAAGTGACCCTTGTGGGTGCAAAGCATGTGCTCCGCCACTGAGACAGAGCATGAATGCACATCTCATCTTGTCACTATTTGTTTTGCTGTATTGTTGGTATATACCAAAGACTCTCAGATGGATGTGACTGTATCATTTCTGGAGAGAGTTTCCATCTTGTATCTCATGAAGGGACCCTTGACTCTCAAAAGCTTATACCCTGAAAATCTAGTTGGCCTCTAAGGTGCTACTGGACCCATGTCTAGCTGCTCATTTCACGATGACATCTAACATACAGCCAGAATGGAGTAATGGTTAGTGCGTTGGACCAGGACTGCAGAGACCCAGGTTGAAGTCTTGATTCACCCATGAAGATCACTGTATGACACTGGGCCAGTCACCTTATCTCAGTCTTATCCATCTTAGAGGGTTGTTGTGAGGATAAACTAGGTTGCCAACTCCAGGCTGGGACATTCCTAGGGATCTGAGGGTGGAGCCTGGGTAGAGTGGGGGTATAAGTGCCATTGAGCCTCACCTCCCAAACAGCTACTTTCTTCAGGGAAACCGATCTCTGTAGTCTGGAGATCTCTAGGCCCCACCTGGAGGTTGGCAAGCCTAATGGAGATCCATGTATTCCACCCTGAGCTCCTTAGAGGAAAGGCGGGATAAAATAGCGGTAGATGGATAAAAATTATTTATGGAAATAATACTGATAATGATGGTACAGTAGGATTTCATCCAGGACTTATGCCTTGTTGCCGTTGTTGTTTTCCAGCCTCACTGCAGCCTTCGTGGGACACCTGAGATGGGACACCTCATCTCCCTGAACTGCTTTTCTGAGGAAGGGCTGCCTTCTCCTTCTTACCGGTGGCAAAAGGTATCCGGGGACACCGTCACCCCTGTCACAGAGGCATATAGTGAGTAATATTCCCTAGGTCCTCTACGTAATATACTCTTCTGGGTTTGCTGTCTAATTCCTGCAAGTGGGCTGGGCCTAAATGGACACACCTTGTGGAAACCAGGAGCTGTGAGCCAAGAACATTCCTTACGGGGCCCTAATTGTGAGGGGTCGGTGCCCTAATTGTGAGAGGACAGCACTATTTGAGTCCCCATCAGAGCTTGTAGGTGACCCCCTCCTAGATGAAGGGATTGTGATGTGGGGTGGGGGAATGGACACACAGGTCCAACTTGGAAAAGACTGAAGCTGATAAAGAGGGGTGAGTTGGCTGAAGGTGAGTGCTTTGGGGTACGGGGTCTCTCGATTTTTGCTCTCTTTCTTATTGTGTGTGTGTATATATATAGTGCCGTCAAGGCACAGCCAACTTCTGGGAACCCCAGCAAGGGGCTTTCAAGGCAAGTGAGAAGCTGAGGTGGTTTGCCATGGCCTCCCTCTGCAGAGTCTTCCTTGGAGGTCTCCCTTCCCAGTACTGACCCTGCTTAGCTTCCGAGATCTGAGAAGATTGAGCTATACCATGACACCTCCCCTCCCTCTTTCTTATTAATTAATTAATAATAAGCCTCACTATTCAACCAAAATTGGATCCCACCAGTGAGTCACAGGAATAATAAAAAAGACACAAAAAATTAATGCAAAGTTTCCTTGGGGAAGGGATTCTCAGCTGGACCGGATCTCCCAAGTGTTTTCTTGGTTTATTTTGATCAAGTAAATAATGGTGGCATGATCTGTGGTGTCATGTGAGATCAGTAATGTAGTAAAGAAGCCAGAATACAGCAATTTTGTGGTTAAAGGCTAAATTAGAGAAACCTCAGCATTTTTCTTCCAAAGAATATGTGCTAGCTTATCAGAAACTAACAGGCTCAAGGAAATATGCAATGTACTGGAAACTAGCTAAAACCAGTTGAGTTCCAAACAGCACACCAAGATGCTACAACTCCTTATTGTCAGAACAATAATCATCTGGCAAGCATGTGATCCCTGCCTAATAAGGCAAAGGATGTATGTGCTTGTAATAGGTAAGCAAATATGGCAATTAAGGTGGACAGTAGTCATATAGCAGTAGAAAAGAGCAAGAGTTCAGTAGCACCTTAAAGACTAACAAAACTTCTGGCAGCTTTCCTGAATCACAGCTCACTTCTTCAGATACAGCTAGAATGTTATTCCATCTACCCTTAAGAGTGAATTAGACACACAATGGATTGGGTGTGTTATGCAGAGGGGTAGTAGGCATGGAGAAATTAGCTTTGGTAATGAGACAGGAATACCAGATCTGGGGTGGGGGTGGGGGAGGTAGTTGTGAATTCCCTGTATTGTGCAGGGGGTTGGACTAGATGACCCTGGTGGTCCCTTCCAACTCTATGATTCTATGGTTCTATGATCTCTATTAAGTCCCAGATCTCTATTGGTAGTCATATGATTCTCTTTGTTTGTGAAACCTGTATAAAAGAAAAGTGAACATGAGTGCGCACTGGAATTCTGGTGTTTGAACTGAGTTCTCCTTTATTTGAATAAAGCCTTTCCCCCCTCTATCTCTGAGAGTCCAACTGCTTGTGTAAATTGGGAGTAACACATGCCAGGCACAAAGGGTCAATTTTGGTAACAGTAATGATGAAGTCAAGCAGGTATTAGGATTTCAACCATATGGAGTGTGTACTTCAAAACCTCCGTTTCCTTCGCATTTTGTTACAGATCCCAAAACTGGAGTCTTGGTCATGAGTAACCTGACAAAATCTGAAGAAGGCTACTACCGGTGTACCGCTGTGAACTCTCTTGGAAGGAAATTCTGCCAAATCAGCCTGTGAGTTTACAGTAGCTGTGTTCTCATTCAGCACCTATCACTCACTTAGGATCCTGCAATCCTCGGCTTTCATTGTTTTTCAAAAGAAAAGTCATCTTCTTGTTCTCATAGTTCAGAGTGTAAGAAGAGTGTCCACTGGATTAGACAATGGTCCATCTAGTCCAACACAGACTACAACAATAAGAAAGTGACTATAAAACAATAAATATTCAAACTATAAAGAACATATCAGATCAGTAAAAGAAGAAGAGTTGGTTTTTATATGCTGACTTTCTCTACCACTTAAGGAAGAATCAAACCGGCTTTCAATCACCTTCCCCTCCCCTCCCCACAACAGACACCCTGTGAGGTAGGTGAGAGTTCTAAGAGAGCTGTGACTAGCCTGAGATCACCCAGCTGGCTTCATGTGTAGGAGTGGGGAAACCAACCCGGTTCACCAGACTAGCGTCCGCCGTTCATGTGGAGGAGTGGGGAATCAAACCCAGTTCTCCAGATTAGAGCTCACCGCTCCAACCCACCGCTCTTAACCCCTACACCACACTCTTAACCAGGCTACACCAGACAACTAAAATGAATCAGCCAGACAGCATCAGATAACTACTTCTCACAGGTAGCCCTGTAATACTGACCAAAAAAATCAGCACAACTTGGTCACCCAAGACTAGAGTAGATTTTCTGGTTTGTAGAAAATCCTGGTCATAGAAAAACCTAGCAATTTAAAAGTACCCATATCAGTGGTTTTAAAAAGTAACCTGTAATATCTACAAATGTGCAGAAGTCTCATGGGAAAAAGCATGAAAGAGTTTTTTTGTTTTTACAAAGTAGAGATTTGTAGAGGAAAAAGGGGAAACATGCACCCAGGAGAGTAGGAGGAGCATTACAGGAAGGTCTCACAGGGTGATGGAAAATCTGACACAATCCTACCGCTGCCCCCACCCCCATGCTTTCCTGACTAGTTAACTGCTGTCATCCTGGCAACAGATTGTCACAACTTTAGACCCCCTCCATCAATAAACTCCACACCTTGCAAAAGTTATGAATGCAGAAACAGCTGTTTCGTAAACTGGGGGAGATTCTGCAGTTTACGCTAATTATGATTCTAGATGGAGTTTGTATAACCTTGGCAAATCCAGAAGCGTTTATAGAATGCAAGAGCAATGACGTATGGGCCATTCCCATTATTTAGATGGTTCGCTGCATGTGGAAATTACTTGAACCTTGAAATACAGAAGACAATTCCCTTGGAATAAAGGTTCCCAAAGCACTTTGAATGAACACACTGTTGCCTATTTTTTTAAAATCTCTTTCCTGCCAACAATCTTGCATGCTCACTTATAACTAGGGCTGCAAACCTCCAGGTAGTGGCTGGAGATCTCCTAATATTACAACTGATCTCCAGGTAGGATTGCCAGGTCCCTCTTTGCCACCGGCAGGAGATTTTTTGGGCAGAGCCTGAGGAGGGCGGGGTTTGGGAAGGGGAGGGTCTCCAATGCCGTAGAGTCCAATTGCCAAAGCAGCCATTTTCTCTAGGTGAACTGATCTCTATCGGCTGGAGATCAGTTGTAACAGCAGGAGATCCAGCTAGTACCTGGAGGTTGGCTTTCCTATCTCCAGGTGACAGAGATCAGTTCACCTGGAGCAAATGGCTGCTTTGCCAATTAGACTCTATGGCACTGAAGTCCCTCCCCTCTCCAATCCCCACCTCCTCAGGCTCCACCCCCAAAATCCCCAGGTATTTCTCAACCCAGAGCTGGTGTGAGGTTTTTTGTTGTCCTGCTAATACTTCAATAATTCCACGTACTCAGTGTTTGTCCAGAAGTACTCAAGAATTTATTGGATCATCACACAGAACATTTCAGCAAAACTCTCGGCTCCTGATACAACATCAAGGCGTTAATGAGCATACATTCCAGTCTAGTTTATAGCTTGTCAAGTCTCACTCCCCCCTCCAGGTGTCTTATCTCAAAGCATGGTTATATCAGTTTCTGCTGAGCTGTGTGAATCTCCACACACTCCCTCTACGCACACACAGCACCCCCTTCCCAACTCCTGCCTGGAGAGTTCACCACATTATTACGGTACAATCCTTTCTACATGATTTATATTATATACATTATGACAGGCATTGAGACAAACAATCCTGACAGCTGGCAACCATACTTATAACTATCCTTCATTTACAGATGTGGAACTCAGGAAGGATTTGAACTCAGGTCTTCCAGAGGCAGCTTGAAAACAACATACCTGCATGGCTTCCTAAGGACTATGGAAGGAATGAAGCTGGAGACTATTTTCTGCTTAATCATAATAAAGCTTGTCTGAGTACAAATCAGTTATCAATTCTTATTTACTGGGCAACCTCAACATGCGTGGCACTTTACAGACTTCAAGATGACAATTCCCTCAGCAACAGGAAAACCAGCAGTTTGAAATTTATGTACAGTAGATCCCTAGTTTCAGAGACAGTCATGTTGGTGTGCAGTAGAACAGCCAGAGTCTAGTAGCACCTTATAAACCAACAAGATTTTTTGCCCACGCAGTCCCCAGTCGCTGCAGGTTTCAGGAATGGGCTGTCTGTGAATTAAGCTGCACAACTATTGGGGATAAATCACATTATATGCAGGTACAAAAAAAAGCTACTATTTGGTCATAAACAACAGCTGTAATAAACAACCCTGAAATTGTATGGTATCTCCTGGTAGCAGATGTAAAGGCCCACTTCCTTGAGGGGCACTTCAGTGGGTTTTGTTCTGACAGAGTTGTATTTAGCCAAGGTATAAAAGTGGATGACTTAGCACCGGGGTTTTCCATTTACTTAGCATTGACTCACACCATTGGTTAACAAACCGCTCCTGGTACTGGCCAGTTCAGCTTTCCATCCTATCTGGAGATAAAGATATCTGTGCCACCTGCTGCGTGCACTCTTATGTGTATCACAGCTGCCAACTAACATTCATTGTTGAAGCTCTAGCACTAGTTGCTGGAAAGATGGTAGGAGTTAGAGAAAAGAGGGAGTCAAATAATAATGATTTAGGTTTGCTAAAAACCAGAACAATGATGCTAAGAACCATAATATGCCCTGATATGGATGGCCCAGGCTAGCCCTAACTCGTCAGATCTTAGAAGCTAAGCAGGACTTAGTATTTGGATGGGAGCTAAGCTAAGAAGCTTAGAAGCTAAGTATTTGGATGGGAGACTGCCGAGAAAGTCCAGGGTCGCTACGTAGAGGCAGGCAATGGCAAACCACCTCTGAACATCTCTTGGCTCTGAACATCTCCTGAACTGTTTCAACAATACAAAGGTCCCTTTATTTCACCTTCTTGGCTTATAACAACGGATGGATCTACTCTCCATGCAGTTGTCTAATCCACTTTTAAAGCCATCTAAACTGGCAGCTACATCCTATGGCAGTAGGATGTAGGTTTCCCAAGCACTGTGTGAAGTTAGCCATGTTAGGGTAGCCATGTTAATCTCCAGTAGAAGAGCTAGATTCAAGTCCAGTAGCATCTTAGAGACCAACAAGAGTTTCGGGGTATAAGCTCTCAAGAGTCAGAGCTCCCTTTGTAAGTTATGAGTTGGAATGGAGATTCCTGAGTCCTTATATCCCAGTAAGAAGGTGGGAGGGGTGTTGCAAAGAAAGGAGTCAGGATGAAAAGGTGCAACACAGACTATAATCAGCTTGATTGGAGCAGGGGGAAAATGCTTGGTGGTGGTGGAAAGTGTTGTCATGTCACAGCGGACTTATGGCAACCCTATATTTCTCAAGGCAAGAGACATTCAGAGGTGATTTGCCTTTGTCTGCCTCCGTGTAGCAGCCGTTAGACTTCCTTGGCAGCCTCCCATCCACGTACTAACCAGGGCTTACCCTGCTTAGCTTCCAAGATCTGACGAGACCAGGCTATCCAGGGCAGGGCGAGAAATGCTTAGGGGCAGAACGTTGGCATCTGTAGGGAGATAAGAATCTTATGTCCCTATTCAGCCCTGGTCCCCCCCCCATTTTTCTGAATTTGTGAATTAACTCAAGTTCAGCAATCTCATGTTATAATTCCCCTTGAAGCATCTCCACCTGTGTGAAGAAGTACTTTCTTCTGCCTTTCCGAAATGAACTGCTGATCAACTTCATTGGATGCCCCCAAGATCTAGTATTATGTGAGAGGGAGAATAATTTCTCTTTACCCACTGCCTAATTTTATAATTTTTAAATCATATCCTCCCTTAGTTATCTTTTGTTTAAACTGAAAGTCCCAAACCTATTTAGACTTCCTAGCAAAGACTGTCCTACCCTTGCAGGATAGTGTAATAACCTACCGATATTATATCCATACAATAATGAAACTGGGCAAGATGAGGAATTCTGAGTGAAATGGATTCTTTTAAAATAAGTTGTGAGCCATGATGTGTCACGTAGGAGGTTGTTGGAATCTGGAGAAGCCAGACATTTGTCTATAACTTATAAGAATACCTACAGCATGATTCTCACCATGAATAATGGCAGTACAACCTAACTCTATACACATTACAGAATTATTACGTTTATTATTAACAAATGCCTCAACGGTACACACCCCATGAAATGGTTTTGGCTGAACAAATCACACAGCCACCCTGAGAACAGTCTTATGTATCTGATAATGCAGGAAAATGAAAAACACTGTTGACTTGGTGATACACTGCTGATAAGTAAAACAAAGAGTATTTTTTTTAACCCTCAGTTGAGATTTCCCTTTTCACACAACAGCATCTGTGCAGCTTCTTCTCCAGTCCTATGAACACTCTGGGAACCATGTTGAAGATATTTGCAATTATAGCAGCTCTCATTGGTAAGTCTCCACGATACAGCAAATTAAAAGAACAGTGGATTTCTCTTTTCTGGGAGCCACGAGCAGTATATTTTTGGGTTCAGCAAAAGCCGAGGATGTGGTACCAAATCAGGTTACTTTGTAGATTTATAACACAACATTCCTTTTTAAAGATTATATAATATTTATTTTAAACTGTTGGAATTTGTCTCTAAGAACTGGAGTTTTCTGAATAAGGGGAAACCGGAGGCTTGAAAGATACCTCAACTAAGTCAGTGGGCGAAAACGCATGGTCGCTTTAGCCTCCTTTATTCCCTGTTTCAGCCAGGATTCTGCCAGGATCGAACACAGGTTTGGCGAAACGCATGCATTCGATCCTGGATGAATCCTGGCTGAAACAGGGAATAAAGGAGGCTAAAGCAACAGTGCGTTTTCACCCAGTGTGTCTTCAAAAATGGGGTGAAAGCTACAGGATCTCTCTGTCTGTCTGTCTGTCTGTCTGTCTGTCTGTCTGTCTGTCTGTCTGTCTGTTTATCAGTCCAACTCAGACGTCTGTCTATAAATAATGGCCAGGATTCAAACTGCCATGAAATCACTTCCATGGTCACAAGGTAGCTTTAGACTTGTTTTTCTCTAACAGCTGCCCCCACAGTGTCACAAGGAAAAGAGTTTCAAAAGTAGTTTGTGATATAGTATTGGCACCAGATGTTCGAAGAAAAAGCAAAAAAGTTACTGGGCAAGCATAAGGCAATAGAGAGAGAGAATAACGTACATGTGTAGTGATATTAATTAAACCCCCTTGCAGATGGCCTAGGCTAGCCTGATCTTGTCTAATCTTGGAGGCTAAACAGGGTCAGCCCTAGATAGTACTTGGATGGGAGACCACCAAGGAAGTCCAGGGTCGCTACACAGAAGTAGGCAATGGCAAACTTCTTCTGTTCATCTCTTGCCTTGAAAACCTTATGGGGTCACCATAAAACAGCTGCGACTTGACAGCATTTCCCATTAGCATTCATTAAACAGGAGTCTGGTAGCACCTTAAATGCTAATAATATTTATTTCAGCAAAAACTGTCTTGAATCAGATGAAGTGAGCCTCATGAAATGCTGGGCTCTGATTCATTAAAAATTTTGCTGTCATAAATTTTGTTTGTCTTTAATGTACTGTTGGACTCCTGTCCAATTTTGTCATAACAAACGAACATGACTGCTCTGGATTTATCATCGTTATTTATTATTGTCCCTATTGTTAACAATGTATTTTTAAAAAAAGATCTAATACATCATGGTAGGCTGTCAGAATACATAAAGAAGAAGAGTTGGTTTTTTATACCCTACTGTTCTCTACCTTTAAGGAATCTCAAAGCCTTCTCTTTCTCTCCCCACAACAGACACCTTGTGAGTGCGCGGCATTTCCTTCTGCCGTGCTAGTAGGGAGATTCAAAAAGATCTCATACTCAGAGAGATTATATTTATGCTTGATGGGGGACGAAAAAACTACGGAGCACATGCTTCTGAGATGTCCATATTATAAGGAGGCCAGATTAAAATATCTTCAGCCAGTGTTAGGTGGATTTCTCGATGAATCCGATGCGGCTAAATTGGAATATTTGCTGTCTGATAAAAACCACTGCGTATCCAGACAAGTAGCCAAACTCTGTCTTGGGCTGTGTAAGACATGGGGAAACGATACTAAAGTTGATGCAGAGTTTAAAGTGATTATGTTCAAGTGATTATGTTGCCACTTTTTTGTTGTATTGAATGATTGTTGTTTTAACGATGTTTTAACTCTGTAATACTGGTCAAAGACCACAATAAATTATTATAAGAGACACCTTGTGAGGTAGGTGGGGATGAGAGTGTTCGGAGAAAACTGTGACTGGCTCAAGGTCACCCAGCAGGCTTCATGTGGAGGAGCGGGTTTCAGGTAGCCGGCTCAAGGTTGACTCAGCCTTCCATCCTTCCGAGGTCGGTGAAATGAGTACCCAGCTTGCTGGGGTAAAGGCAAGATGACTGGGGAAGGCACTGGCAAAGCACCCCGTAAAACAAAGTCTGCCTAGTAAACGTCGGGATGTGACATCACCCCATGGATCAGGAATGACCCGGTGCTTGCACAGGGGACCTTTACCTTATCTATACTTGGTTACAGCCAGCTATGCATGCTTACTTGGAAGTAGGTTTCACTGAGTTCAGTGAGGTATACTCCTGCAGAAATGAGCATAGCGTAGAAGACTGCCTATCTAGTTCTTGGTTTAGGAAATTATGAGAGTCATCATAAACAACACACACAACTCTTGTGAATATCTTTGTGTGTGTTGTGTGTGAAGTTCCGTCAAGTCACAGCCGAGTCCTGCCAGTGGCCAGGGGGGCCTAGCAACCAGGCAGCCCTACAGCCCACTCATGGCAACCCCTGGTAGGGTTTTCAAGGCAAGAGACGCTCAGAGGTTGTTTGCTGTTGCCTGCATCTGTGTAGTGACCCTGGACTTCCTATGGTGGCCAAGTTCTAACCAGGTTCTAACCAAGGCTGACCCAGCTTAGCTTCTGAGATCTGATAAAATGGGGCTAGCTCCCCATCTAAACCAGTGCATTGATATATTTAAAAGAAGCAGTTTATTATTGTCTCCAGCAGCAGGCATTCAGCTGGCAAATTAGGTACTGGGAATGGGGAAGACTATACCAGGAAAAATTGAAAGCAGTAGGAAAAGAGGACAAGCCAGTATGACATGGATTTACCCTGTAAAGGAAGTCTCGTACCCTCAGTATGCAAGATCCAGTCAAGGCTGTTAATGATAGGATGTTTTGGAGGTCATTCATTCATAGGGTCACCCTAAGTCAGAAGCAAACTAACAGCACGTAACACAGACAGTGGGGAAGCCTGTGCGTACCTGAATTTACTATCCAAAACACTGGCTGAAGATAATAGAATATTACCGGAATGTCCCATGGCTTCCCCGCCGAATTTAAACTTCACCTAAACTCATTTTTGTTCAACACCCATCTTTCGAGCCCCACTCATCCTCTTTACCTGGTTTATCCCTTTCCTTAGTTGCCCTCCTCCTGGTTTGTTATGTCATTGTGTTGAATGTTGGAGTAAAAATAGGGAAAGACTGCTGTATCGAAAATAAAAAATTCAGACGAGAAACTGTTAATTCCTCAATGAAGGTTAAAAAATGCACTCCTTTTGGGCATTCTCCTAATCATGAAATTATTATGACAATTCATGTGGTCTAGATCCTGTTGCTGCTAAGTTGAGGGCAGGGAGCTTCTGTACAGCACTTACAGTCTACACTGGAAGTCTGTGCATTTTCTGATGGAATCATTGTATTACCAAGACTGTCTAATATTATTACAAGCATTAATTTCTGCAAAAAACAACAACAGTCCCGTCCCCCAAAAAAAGAATCAATGTTACTTAGATTCCTTACTAAAAAACCCATTCTGAGCCTGGCTTTGGCAGGGGGAGGGTGGGCTAGAAATGTAATAAAACAATAAAAATAAATTCAAACCCTCCTTTAAGCATTCCACATAAGTAAACAGAATAGCTACTTTCGAATTTATTAAGACCTCATCATCTGATGATGATGTTCGTGCTTTAACTTAATTGTGCATAAGTGTTTTCAAAACTGATGCATTAATCAGTTATGCAAATAAAGTGTACAGATATTGTTGAAGTGAGTTACATTGCTACTCATTACTGATTTATGTTTACAATAAACTGCCAAGGAAATGCCTAGAATTGGGACATCAAGAGCTGAGTCAGCAGGACAGTTATAATTCACAAATGGTAACTTTTTGCTTTGACCAGCCATTATCTATTTCAACACTTCGTGCTTTTGTGTGTGTGGCCCTGCTAGGGTTGCCATGTCACACCAGGCCACCAAAGGGAGATGGGGGGTAGGTAGGATCGCCAGGTCCCTGTTCACCACCAGCAGGAGGTTTTTTGGGCAGAGCCTGGGGAGACCGGGGTTTGGGGAGGGGAGGGTCTTCAATGCCATCGAGTCCAATGGCCAAAGCGGCCATTTTCTCCAGGTGAACTGATTTTTATTGGCTGGAGATCCGTTGTAATAGCAGGAGATCTCCAGCTAGTACCTGTAAGTTGGCAACTCTAGGGGTAGGGTTGCTAGATCTTGGTTGGGAACTCCTGGAGATTTGGGGATGGAGCCTGGGGTGGGCAGAGACCCCACTGGGGTACAAAGACATAGGGTCTACCTCCAAAGCATCCTTTTTCTCCAGGGGAACTGATCTCTGTACTCTGGAGATAAGCTGTAATTCCAGGGGATCCCCAGGCCCCACCTGGAGGCTGGCATCCCTAGGCTCTGAGTTTGTTACAGAATCTAAATAAATGAATAGCAAGTTGAAGAAACTATCATAATTATAGAAGCACAAAACCTGAGTCTTTGCATTCAGATTTACAAACCTCTGACCTTTTGGCTGCCAATAATTTCTAACTGAAATCCGTTTATTTCCTACTAACGGGCTGTGTGCTGTAATCAGCGCAAATACTACTTATGGAGCTGCATCCTGTTAGACCAGTGGTTCCCAACCTTTTTTTGACCAGGGACCACTAGGACTTTTTTGTTCGGTGCAGGGACCCCAAGGTTCAAAATAAAAATTCAGAGAATTTGAAAATAAACCTTAATTATAAGTGTTAGTTAAACATTAAACTTAGAATAATATTTGAATATATATTTTTATAATAGAGAAGTTTTAATTGAAAATATTAATTTATTATGGGTTTATAACTTTGTTTCGCGGACCTTAATTTAGTTCTCGCGGACTCCTGGGGGTCCATGGACCCCTGGTTGGGAACCAGTGTGTTAGACTGAATTGGCAACAGACTACACCAGGGATGGGGAACGTCCGGCCCGGGGGCCGCATACGGCCCCCGAGGACATTTTTAGTGGCCTTCGGGAGCTCCAGGGCCCAGCCGCAGAGGCGCAGCGCAGCGCGGCCCTCCCCGAGGGTGTTACTGGGGCCGCAGCGCCCTTTGGACCACCTCTCGTCGACTGTTGGTCGGCAAGAGGAGGGGGAGGGACGCTTCCCCCAAGGCTGCCCCCTACAGTCGCGGCATGCAGGAATGCCGCGGCACACTGTAAGCCCCTCACGCCGCCTGTCAAGCGGCAAGGGGGGGGAGAGGCCGGTGGCTACCGGCGGCGGAACATGCGCACGGGAGCTGATCGGGCTTGGAGGGCCTTTTGTGGACTTGGGGTGTGGGTGTGTGGGAAGGCATGGAGTCTGGGGCCCGGTCATGCGGGGCTGCATGTGCTGCCATGTGTATGTGTGTGCTGGGGGAGGAGGGAGTCTGAGGCCCGGATGTGTGGGGCCGGATTGTGAGGGGTGTGTGTGGGGGGGGAAGGCTTTTCTCTCTTCCTCTTTTTCTGTCACTCTTTCTCCTTTCTCCCCCTCTCTCCCTCGTCTCTTTCTTTGTCTGTCTCCTTCCGTCCTTTTCTCCCCCTCCATTTCTCTGTTTTCCTTCCTTCCTTCCTCCCTTCCTTCCCTGAGGATCGGCTGCGGGCTGCGCCCCCCTGGCGCCTCGTTTGCTCGGGGCCCACTGCTGGCTGCCCTCCCGTCTGGGAGGGGGGAGGGAGCAGGGGTGCCCTCCAGGCCTTCTCTGCATGGCCTCCCCTGTGGTTGCCAACCTCCAAGTGGTGGCTGGAGACCTGGAACCCCTAGCCTCTCCCCTCCCCCCATGCCAGGAGATCTACACCTGGTTATGGCCCCGAATGATGTTATAAATGAGCAAATGGCCCTTGGCAGGAAAAAAGTTCCCCACCCCTGGACTACACAATGGAATGACAAGCCACTGCAACATCTTTGAGAAAATGGCTTGGATCTGATCCTGATCCGTGACTAGAATCCACTTTGGTTTGTGCTGCCAGCAAGTTGGGCTGAAACGCTGGGGTGGAGCTGCCCCTGCACACCGTGTATAAGTTAAGGAGCAATCTAGAATATATATAGACATGTTTGGATCCAGCAACACACAAGCTGACATATAAACAGATCTAGTGCAGTTTCGCTTGTACACAATCTTGTGCAACCTTTCTCCCTATATAGAATGGGTCCCCAACGTGGTGTCTGTGGGTGCCATAGGGTTGCCAACCCCCAGGTACTAGCTGGAGATCTCCTGCTATTACAACTGATCTCCAGCTGATAGAGATCAGGTCCCTTGGAGAAAATGGCCGCTTTGCCAATTGGACTCTATGGCATTGAAGTCCCTCCCGTCCCCAAACCTGCCCTCTTCAGGCTCTGCCGGTTGAAAAGAGGGACCTAGCAACTCTAGGGTGCTATGGTGCTGCCAACACCTTCTCTGGTACCCACCAAATGTTTTCTTGAGAGTGGGCATGGCCAGGTGGGGCTTTTGCCCAGCAGGGACTCTGATTGACTTTCAAAAGTTACTTTGGCAGCAGCTGCCACCACAACACAAGGATCTTCACTGTGTGACTCAAGATAAGCTATGGCAGCCATTTGTAGCTGGTTCTGCCTTCTGTGGCAGTCATTTTGTGGCTGTGGCCACCACCCTGTGACAGAATTCCAAAGGGCCCCACAGGCTCATAAATAGGGTTGCCAGGTCCCTCTTCTCAACCAGCAGGAGATTTGGGGGCGGAGCCTGAGGAGGGTGAGGTTTAGGGAGGGGAGGGACTTCAATGCCATAGAGTTCAATTGCCAAAGCAGCCATTTTTCTCCAGGTGATCTGATCTCTATCGGCTAGAGATCAGTTGAATTAGCAGGAGATCTCCTGCTACTACCTGGCAGTTGGCAACCCTACTCATAAAGGTTGGGAACCCCTGCTGTATAGTATAGTGCCCCAAAATTGATCACACACAGTCTTGCAGAAGCATGGATATAATAAGTACAACTTAATGCAAGCTCTACCAAGGTCTTTTTCTTACATTTCTGCTTGCACAGGAGCTCTAGGGCACGCTGAAATTTTGGGTTAGATCTAAGCCATAAAGTGCATGTGCTTAATTCCTGTTATCGTTCCTTCCCCTTTTACGAGTGAAATGGAGCAAGGTGCATGAATGGGAATGAGGAATACATACTGGATTGTGCATTATATCATACACAGTAGAAGGTGAGGTCTTGATGCCTTTTGGCAGACACAGACTTTCCCCTGGCAATTGATGGAACCAGACCTATTGGATGGGTGGGTCCGAGTCACTGCCATTTTATTGGTTAGTTTGATGAGGGCACATGTTCGCCATTTAACAATGAATGGACTTAATATCTTGCTTTCAGTGGTCTCTTCTGGAAAACAAGAAACTCTAAGGCCAAGTAAGACAAATTGTGCATTAACTCCATGGTTGTTAGTAGCCCTTGGTTGATCCTCTATCCTTCCACTTTTATTTTCCACAGGGCCTCTGAGGTGTGCGGTTGTGACTGTTCCAGAGAAGGCTGTGAACACAACAGTTGGTGGGAATATCACTCTCCTCTGCACATACAGAACAGAGATGGATTCATCTAACCTGTTTATCCAGTGGACATTTTACAGTGCCCAAGAGAGAGAAAAAGATGTGGTAAGAGTGGCGTTGAACATTTAATAAATGTTTGTTGCCTAACAATGACTGGTAGGAACTCCAAATATTATTCTGAAGTATTTCTTGGAAATGTCCAACTATCAAAAAGAACTTGTGGATAATACTATGAAAATCATATGCATTTTTCTTAGGGTGGTCTATTCCCACCAACAAGTTCTTCCCCAATCAACAGGAAAATCTGCTGAAGTTAGATAAACACTTTTCTTGAAATAAGCAACTCCTGTTTTTATGGTGCTGCTAGCTAAATTATGATAAGATACCACTAAAAAAATATTTCTGTATATTTATATTCTTCCTGACCCCAAGGTTCCAAAAATCTTACCTAAATAGCGCAACTTGATGTAATGAAAAGAAAGGAAAAGGAACAAAGAACTATTAGTTTCCTCCTAAACATTCCATACATTTCGCCAGATGATCATGTGTGCTTTGGGTTGCCGTGGGTTAAACACACACCGTTGTGATGGATTTCTTCTGGGGAAGAAGGAGGAAAAGCTCTTTCCTCGGGTCATGCATATCTGGAAGAAGACCCTTTCAAGTAACTCCTAGGAGCAAGGGGGAAGCAAAATTCCCGCAGCTATGGGTTCCGTGTGTGTGTGTGTGTGTGTGTAAAGTGCCTTCAAGTCGCAGCCGACTTATGGCGACCCCTTTTGGGGTTTTCATGGCAAGAGACTAACAGTTTGCCAGTGCCTTCCTCTGCACAGCAACTCTGGTATTCCTTGGTGGTCTCCCATCCAAATGCTAACCAGGGCTGACCCTGCTTAGCTTCTGAGATCTGATGAGATCAGGCTAGCCTGGGCCATCCAGGTCAGGGCATGGGTTCACTACCCCACAATAACTCATTGTGGGAAAGGGGAAGTCAGACAAAGTCCCAGCAGCAGTTAATCCTCTGGCTGGTATGAGGGGCAAGGCTATCCTTTCCCTCATTCGTGTAGCCAAATGATAAAGACTGTTCTACATATTGCACATAGGATTGCTAGGCCCTGTATGGCAACCAGCAGGGGATGGAGGTGGGCGGGGAAATGGGGGAGCAGCCATCTACGGCAGCATGATGTCACTTCCAGAGGAAAAACCCAAGTGATGTTACGCCTCTCTAGGAATTGCTGGAAACACTATGGTGAAAAATAGAGTTTTCGGCAATTCCTTTAGAGGACTGACGTCACTTCTGGGTTTTCCTTGGAAGTGAAGTCACTCCATTGGCCCAATGGCCATTTGTTTTTTCTTCCACGTTGAGAAGCAGCAAGAAATGAAAGGCATGGGATCCCCCACCCCCGCCAGGGGACTGGGAACCCTAATTCTGCTTTCAGGTTCTCAGTTGTATTGCCAGGACCAGGGCCAAAGAATTCTATGTGTGATTCTTTTGTTTGTCTTTTACAGGTTTTAAGAACCTATTAATTTATGTTTAGTTGAATTAAACCAAACATCATTTCCAAATAATGTCCACTAATTCGGAAGCAAACAAGAATCGAGCAACGAAGGGCAAACAAAACCAATGGGAGGAATATTTACATTTAACTAAACTTAAGCAAAATCCATTTTAATAATTATATTCATTAGTTTCCTATGAAATAATTTAAGTATCCCAAAACGGTCTGTTGTTGATCTGAAAGTTACCGTTCTTCAACAAAGGAATTCTAAAGTGAGACTGCTGCATGGCCTGCTGAATTCACATTCATTCATAGGTTTAAAAGTATTCAGCAAAGAAAAAACAGTCAATTTATTTATCCTCCACTACAGATGTTTACTGAACTTAACACGGAGAGACTGTAATCCTGTTTACAAGGGTCATCTGGCTATAGCGAAAGATCTCCTACCCTTTTCCTACCCTGTTGCTGCCGCTCGATATGGCAGCAAAAGAAAAATGGGTGGGCAGACTAGTGGCAGCCAATGAATCCCCCCTAAACATTATGGTAAAACCATAGAGTCCCCCTCCCACTCATTACCAGCCACTGGTATCTTAGTGATGTAGGTTAGGCTGAGAGTGTGTGACTGGCCCAAGGTCACCCAGCAAGCTTCCATGGCAGGATGAGGATTCATACTTGGGTCTCCCAGATCCTAGTCTGACAATCTAACTATTATATCACATTATATCACACAATAGATTAATTGTGTGAACAGTTTCAAGTATGGACCTTAAGATTTAAAGCATGTAAATTGTCATGGGTTTTGTGTGAAAATACGAAGTCACATTAAGCTCTTAGACCAGCACATTTCTACTCAAATGCCGCAGGCCCTGTGCCAGCATATGGATGAAAGGTCCACCAGGCACTGTCAAAAGATGGTATATGTGGTAGATAACCGGGGAAGATGTAGCTGGAGACACAAGGTAAGAAAACGTCCTCTTCCAAAAGGACAACATTTTGCTTTGACATCTAGCAGTGCTGTTGATGGTTCCTATGCAAGTTTCTGGAGAAAAGTTTCACCAAAGTCCCCTCTTAACTCTATCTCAGATTACAGCTAATTTTCTTTATCTCCTAATGGGCGCCAGAAATAACTAAGCCTGCTCCTATCTACATAGCTCCACCCTTTCCTTGGGCAACAGTTCTAGTCTTGACAATGGGGCTTCTTATCAGTAAATAAGGTTGCCTGCTATTACGACTGCTCTCCAGACAATAGAGATCAGTTCCCCTGGAAGAAAATAGCATGTGCCCTTTTCCCAAACACTTGAATTTTAAAACATACCCACCAACCATGTAAGTATGTGCCTGCTTCAAAGCATCCTTCCACCACAGTCCATTTCCTGAAATGTGTATGTCTGCTGCGATATTTAGCATAGCGCCAAATTGGGGAGTGTCATAGAGCCGGCTACTTACTGCAGCCCCCCAACCCTAGCCACCCTTGGTATGCAATTACCACCCCGGACCCTTATCCTATGATGACCTTAGCATACAATTAAACACGTGGAGACAGTAGCTGGAATGGAAATGGCCACAACTTTATTGGTTACAGCATCAGGCATTGGTGTTGCATAGGGGCTGGATCCAAGGCATCGGCCAGACCCGCCTGCCGACCAACGCTTCCTACTCCCACCGCGCCTGCTGGGAGTAGCCTAGGGTTGCCAACTGCCAGGTAGTAGCAGGAGATCTCCTGCTAATTCATCTGCTCTCCAGCCGATAGAGATCAGATCACCTGGAGAAAAATGGCCGCTTTGGCAATTGAACTCTATGGCATTGAAGTCCCTCCCCAAACCCCGCCCTCTTCAGGCCCCGCCCCCACAATCTCCCGCCGGTTGAGAAGAGGGACCTGGCAACCCTAGAGTCGCCTGAGATGGCTGCCTTCCCCCCCAAAATGGATTCGGACCCATGCCCAAACCGCCAAAAGTTGTGACGAATTAACACGAAGTTGACATAACAACCAAACAGCCCAAGTATAGGGAGTGCGGGCGGCACAAATTAGGAAGCAGACTCAACTGGGCGATGGGGACGGCTTCTTAAATGCCTAGCTGGAGGAGCCGAGTGTAAAAGCTCAGGTCTGAGCCTGCCTGCCGGCCCCATCCCTATTGAGCCAAGGCCTGATTGGTCCATTTGAAATATAGGGTAGGCCAGGAAGGTATGCAGCAGGGCAGGAAAAGTTCCAGCTGGAGTTAGAAATGCTATGGCTCCTTCTCCAGCTTCCCCACCAGCAGCCGTTTTGTGGCAGTATGCTGGCTGCCCAGCTGAGCCCCCGCCTCACTGGACAAGCCCCTGAACCTTGTGCCAGCTCCCAACCCTCCGCTGCGCATGCCAGAAAACTGGTCTTGTAGGTAAGTCTGAGCCATGCTTTACTGGGCAACTGAAAACCACCACAGGCTCCTAGCAAAAGACTTCATGTGCCCTCCTCGTTTATAGAAGAAAAAGAGAGTAAAAGACAGATGAGGGAAGGAAGTATCCTTGATGCAACAGTGGGGGAAATTCTCTCTAGCAATCCATAACTGCTCACTTTAACCATTTGCAACACTGGAAAACCTAGCCAGGTCTCTTTTCCTGCAGGAGAGCACTCAGCTATGATTTCAAGGTGAGCAATTTAGTGATTATGGATTCTTAGAAGTGGCTTTGGCTACTGCTAAATCCCCAAGATTAGAGGTATCATGCTGGATGGGAAGAACCTGAGGTAGATGGCTGGTCTTGGAGAAGTCACAGAACAACCTGGGCCCAGGGAATTTTGTATCCTCAGACTCCCCCCTCCCACCCCAGTTTAGCATTTGTGGTTAATTGGGGTTCAATATGAAAAACTGAGACATTAGCGAAAAGTTAACTTTCATATTAACTCATAAATATTTATTGGGGACATCTGACCAATGTCCAGCATGGTGAAACGGTTAGAGTGTTGGATTAGGATCTAGAAGACCCAGGTTTTAATTCCCACTTTGCCATGGAAACTCGTTGGGTAACCTTGGGCCTGTCACACACTCCCAGCCTAACCTACCAGGATTGTTGTGAGGATAAAATGGAGGAGAGGAGAATGATGTGAGCCGCTATGGGTATCCATTGGGGAGAAAGGTGGAGTAGACTTGCTTCCGAATTTAGCATCTCCCCCATTTTTTTCATACCGAGAGTCTTGGCTTCTTGTGTTTCTTTGAACAAAATATTATATAGTGATATAGTTCTCATTACCCATGTTTTCAGCTTTCTGTAGCATCTTTCCAAAATCCACTAATAATCTAGTAATCTGCAATTGAAATAAATAATTTCCCCTCATAGTTTCATGAATTGTCCAGTATCTTGTGTCATTTTGGTTGATCCTAATAATATGACTTGGACTGAGGTATTTTCTAGCCATGATAATTTGCCAGCTAGTTGCTTCAGTTTCTCAAAAGCAAGTAGCCTTTTGTCATGGTAGAAGTTCATAAATCATTTAAGAACAGTTCTTATTCATGTTGAACATTGAATTTAGGATAATTTATTTAGAAATATTCCACAGGGATGCCCCTGGAGAGATGTGTTTTTCGCTATTGATCTCAAACTCTCAAAGATGCTCCAATTGCTAAATGTTTATAAAGCAGTACAGTAGATTTCTCTGTGATTGTGTTTACCTTCTAAAGAAGTGGGGGGATGCATTTTACTGCTTTATTTGAATTCACAGCTAGCTACAGTTCCATATTTTAATATTTGAATCAGTTGCGGCATAACAAGAGTATGGTAAGCTTGGAATCTTAATTCCTCTATTTAGTGGTTTTCTAACGTTCTGCTTGAATGCAGAGTTTGCCTCCCCCTCCCAAAAAAATCTATACATTTTCTTTGCCATTTATGCAAAAACTGTTCAGAGGCCAACTTACCAAGCCGTGAAAGAGTTAGTTTAGACCAGTTCTTTAGCTTATACACTTTTGCAGACACCAAAAACAAATAAAATTATATCATCCTCACGTAGTCAACTTTACGCATCTTTTGTCCAATCCATAAACCTTTAATTTCATTATTTGATCAAATTAGCTACAGGCTCTACAGATAACACCTGCAATATGAAGTACAAGGGAAAGTTCTGCCATGTGGGCCTTGTTAGATCAAGGTATGCTGATCTACTCCTATTAACTCATACCTGAAAGTTTGCAGAAGACTTGAGTGAATCTATGATCCCACAAAAATTTGAACCTTTCATAGATTGACAACAACTTTTTACAAAGCGCCAGTCTAACAATATCAGCCAGCATGATCCATGATGGTACTTTAGAGTTCTTATAGTGTAATTCTAAACAGAATTATACCATTCTAAGCCCACCAAAGGGTTTACTTAGGAGTGCACTACCAGGCTTCTCATATTATCTACTACATTGCTCCTCCTGAACATAATCAGAAATAAATGAGTTTTAATCTGTTTACCATGATGGGTATGAAAATAGTTGCAACCTGAAATATAAAGGACACAGGGCAAAAGGACTGAGGAAGTCTTAGGTCATTTATTCATGGCTGTTTGCTGCGGTTTCGATGCTTTGTTGCTCCGGACCTTATTTTCGATTTTTCACAGCTGCCGCGAGGTAGCCCATAAAATTCGCAGCATCCCAGCAGCAACTCAAACCTGTGTTGCTACAATCTTTCTCTTTGCCCCGCCCTTTCTGCCGGAGGGTCCCATGAAAAACTCCCTGGAGTCGGATGTCTTCTCCCCGCCCATCCTCGCAAATGTCTCCTCCCTCTCCTACATCTCCCCACCCACAGGGGCGGCCATTGGCCAAGGGTTCTTTTTTTATTCCGACCAGAAGCACACCCCTTTTTGTGCGCTTTGCGCGGCCAATAGATCCGCTCTTGAGTGCCGTACCAAATCCAAATCTCTACGGCAAGATTACCTAAATGGCCTCCCATTCATAAATGGCCCTGGGCGCTTTGGCTGCTGCACTAATGAAGAAAGAAAAAATAAGGGGGAAACAAAGAGGTGGAGGTGAAGAAGAAAAAGGTGCGCGAGCATAAATCACGAGGGGAGAAGTGAAAAGAACTATTCCAAAGGGGGACGAAGCAACAAGTCAGGACACACCATCAAAAAGGGGGGGGGGCTAAATGAGAAACAAGGAAAGCGGACAGAAGCAGAAAACAGAAGTCAACGGGAAAACGAATCCAAATCTGAAAGGGAAGGGGGGGGGAACCGTGCCGAGTCAAAGCAGAAAGGGAGACAAGGGCCGTTTACGAAGGGGAGGTTTTGCCTTGGATTTGCCGCTCTCTCTAGATGCACATTTTCCCCATCCAAAGTCTCAAAACTCTGCATTAGGGGCTTATTGTTGAGTTTTGAGAATTCGGATGGGGAAAATGTGCATCCAGAGAGCGGCAAATCCAAGGCAGAACTCCCCATGCATTTGGTTGCATGAAAGTGGAGTCGAGCGGTTTGGAGCCCGATAGGACTTCTCCTTCTCCCTCTCCTTCGAATGCCTCCCCTCTACGGAGCCGCGATGGGCGGAGTTGTGACGGAGGTGGGGGCGGGCCTCAACAGTGAGCTTGTCGGCAGGAGGAGAGCTGAAAGGTCAAGGGCAGACACAACCGCTGTCAAATGCTGCAGCCTTTTTCTCATGAGTAATCCAAGCTACATCGGGCTTTATGAATTAGATTCGATTCCATGAATAACCTTTTAAGTTCGGGGTTTTTTTGCTCCGCCTCAAGAGAGCAGCAATTTTTTGAGTGAATAATTGACCTTAGATCTTTTCCAGGTTTGGAGATAGTACTTACAAAAAAAAGAGATGTTTCCAGGCTGAATTTTAGAAGTTGGTACTTAACTTACCTCTTCGTCTCAGATATTTGAGGGAATCTCTTCAGGAGACAGGAGCAGGTGCCTCCCGTTCGTGTCACCACTGCTTGCCTTCAGGGCAGAGAAAGCAGCTTTGAATTTTAAAAACCTTCATCTCTGGCCTGCCCCTTGCAGCCATTCTTCCCTCCCGCTTCCCTCCACTCCTTTCCCTAGTCATAACTGAAGGGACTCCAATGTCTTTAGGAAGTTCCACCTGCCCCCTAAGAATCGGGATGGGTGCAGCGATTTCCAAGGACATCTAAGTCCTTCTATACTTACAGTTAGAGGAAGGGAGGGAGGATAGCTGAGAAAGCTGGGGGACGCTTAGGCAAAAGTGCTGCCCCCCACAATTATGGTGCCCTAAGTGGTCACTCTGTTGGGGATTCAAGTCTATTGGCTAGCAAATCGCCATTGCAAACGTGCAGAAAGGCACGGAGTCAGAATTGTTTTATTACCCTGTTCCTTTGTTAAGGTTGTAAAACTTTAGGGCAGGATAGCCAGTTACTTTTTGAATCTCACAGATGCAAGATGTTTGTTTTCAGCTCTCTTGAGCTGGGACACAGACAAAGGGATTTAAGCCATAGTACCTGCTAGAATCTCTAGCAAGTTTTATAGGGAACTAGATAGAAAGATTGTTATTTGTTTTCATCCCATGTAACCTACCCTGTTTAGGAAAGGATTTTTGTTTAAGAGAAAGTCTTTGACTCTGTTTTATTGTGTGCTCTGACCTGACTCTTTCTAACCACAATCACGATCCATGGGCCATCAATATCTAACACACTCATGCCATGAACTGGCTGCTCTGTTAATTTGTAGGGGTGTCTGATCTCAGTCCCTGACCCTGGCTAGTATTTGGAAGGGAGACCACCAAGGGATACCAGGGTTGTGACATGGAGGCAGGCAATGGCACACCACCTCCGAATGTCTCTTGCCTTGAAAACCCTATGGGGTTGCCATAAGTCACAGCTGTGACTTGACAGCACAAACACAGTGTTTTATCAATCAGGTTCTTTGTCAGCACATACTGAACATACCAAACAGAAACTTGAAAAAATGGTGACTGGCATGTTGAGATTTTATAGAGCAAGAAAAGGTTTACTGTGACTTTATGGCAAAAAACAACACCACAACTGATCTCATTATTAAGTTGCGGATCAATAACTGAGCACCATTTTCTGTAGTGGCTCCTACAACCTTGGTGGTTCTAAGAGGGTTTTGGAGATGCATCTTATTTGTGCGGGTCTTTGGTATATAAATCTTTTGACTGGGATGCAGACTACCAATTTAAGTTTAGTATGGTTTTGAAATGGTTTCCTAGCATGATGTTTTGCTACATTTTGTATTTGAGACCATATTTTCTTCAAAATTTGATCCATCAAAAAAAGAAGTGGCAATTTCACTTCAGTTACACTTCATCGCCTTCAAACCATACATGCTCTAACCTGGATGGCCCAGCCTTGTCTGAGATCACAGAAACTAAACAGGGGGGTCAGCCCTGGTTTGTACTTGGATGGGAGACCAAAGAAGTCTAGGGTCACTACCAGCACGGTGTAGTGGTTAAGAGTGGTGGTTTGGAGCGGTGGACTCTAATCTGGAGAGCCGGGTTTGATTCCCCACTCCTCCACATGAGCGGCAGACTCTAATCTGGTGAACTGGGTTGGTTTCCCCACTCCTACACATGAAGCCAGCTGGGTGACCTTGGGCTAGTGACACTCTCTCAGCCCCACCTATCTCACAGGGTGTCTGTTATGGGGAGGAGAAGGGAAGGTGATTGTAAGTCGGTTTGATTCTCCCTTAAGTGGTAGAGAAAGTCGGCATATAAAAACCAACTCTTATTCTACACATAGGCAGGCAATGGCCAATCTCCCTCTGTTCATCTCTTGCCTCGAAAACCCTACGGGGTTGCCATACGTTGGCTGTGACTTGATGGCACTTCCTTTCCCCACCATCTCCTTCTTCATGGCTGGGGAAAAAAGGCTGCAGCATATAGAGTTACCCCAAGCAACAGCTTTCAGTAGCATGACCTTTCTTTGAGTCTCCCCCCCCCCTTCCTTGGATTAACCAACAGTTCTTTGATAGCTTAAGGGTGTAACCTGCTTTTAGTCAACTGACGTGTCTAGATAAGTGTGATTAAAAACATTAGTCAACACTCTGTCCAGTCTCATGAGGGTTTCTTTTAATACAAATTAAGTTGGCTAATCTGTAAACGGAATGGCGTTGCTGCCCCAGGGCGGAGGCTGATAATTATTTGAAAATGAGCAGAAAATTTTGGATATATTTTGATGAACAACAGAGTGCTTCTTTTGTGCTCTGTAAAGTACTTAAAGCAGCTGAAATTATCAATGTGTCAACCAAGGCAATGGTGAAAGTATGAAACACACTTAGAGGTGGTCAGAAAAATGGATATATTCGTTGGCTCCGTGAAAGGACAGTAACATTTGTGAATGGTGTCCCGTCTGAACTACCCAAATTGTGCTGAGGGTCTCCATGGGGTCACCGATCACCACTAGCATATGCAACCCTGGTATAAACGTTTTCAATGTAATTGAGCAGAACTATATGGGAATAAGTATATAAACTTTATACCTCCCATTTGGAGCAGCTGCTACCCAGAGCCATTTACCAACCTTAACTTGGAGACCATAACATTCATTTAATTTAAGTATTTATTCCAAGCTAAGGCTGCTTTTTAATTCTCAAAACAGGTAACAAGCAGCTGCATTAATAAATTAAAAAGTTAACATTTATAAATCAATATGATCTACATATACATTGATTCAGGATGATAAAACTACAGCAAACACATCGATCATATTAAAGACCAAATGCTAGTTTTTTGAGACATTAAATTCATTTCTAAAAGAACCGTGAACAAGATTCTGGCTTATTTCAGATGGGAAACAGTTCCCCAGTGAGAGAGCCACAACCAAGAAGGTGCTGTTGTCTGTAGAGGGCAGTTTCAGATCTCATGGCAATGCAGCCGATACTTATTTTATGTATTTATATTATTATAGCCCCCTTTATCTCTGAGACTCTGAGACAGTGTAAGTCAATGCAGTCAACAGGATGGGACATCTGATTCACAACGCAATAGGATTAGGATTGCAAAAATCTGAAACCAAGAAGAAATCTGAAACAGCTGAAATAAAGCATAAGCATTAACATGACACGTAAAATGATGCAGAAATTACATTGCAAGATCACACATACACAATAGCCAGTATGCACATGGTAGTATAGTCTACCGTCTCTATCCCTTTACCAGCTAGATTCGAGTCCAGTAGCACGTTAGAGATCAGCCAGGTTTTGAGGGTATGAGCTTTCGAGAGTCAAAGCTCCCTTCATCAGATACAAGTATCTTGTTGGTCTGTAAGGTCCTATTGGGCTCGAATCTAGCTGTTCAACATCAACACAGCTACCCTCTGAAGCTATCTCTTTACCAAAGTATCTTTCTGAACCTTTTCATTTCAGTACAGTCCTGGACTTGAGTGTGCAGGAAGGTATTTATGGCTGAAATATCCTATATCTGGATATAAAGGTTACAATCGACATATTAATCAGAGTCAAGCAATGTTTACTGGTCACAAATTTAAAGCCTGATGTACATGGGAATAATCCTTAACGTCTTTTTGTTTTAACAACTGTGAATGTAAAGAAAAAATAGCTTAAGAAACTTGTTCATATTACTAGAGAAATTAATTCCAGGAGTGCAGCCAGCTTCATTTGTTGCAGTAAAAATTGACAAAGAATACTATAGTGAGAGTATACCCTTACTTGGGAGTAAGTGCCATTGCAATCACTGGGATTTCCTTGTAAGTAAACATGGCTAGTGTCAAATGCATAGTGTAAACACTTATTATGGACTATTATTATGGACTTATTATTAACTACCACTTAATTTACATAATTGCAATTATTTTAAGTAGTCAATATTACTTAAAGTAGTCAATATTACTTAGTCCATTCCAGTTTTATAGCCCTGGTGAATTAAATTACTGAACAGAAACCTAAGGTTAATAACCACATACTGTGTGAACCAATGTATCCAGGTTAAATATTTTTATACCAGTTTCAAAAATCATACAATTTACGCTGATCATGAAAGGCTCAATCAGATGACCACAGTCATGCTATGGCCAAGGTCTCTGATAATAATGTATATTTCCCTGCTACTTATCTGATTAACCTTAAATTTTGTGCCACAGATCTATTATTCTCAGCGAGGCCAGTCGTATTCTTATGGAGAGTTTAAAGGCAGAATCCAAGGTGCAAACAGCACAGGAAATGCTTCAATAACAATCTCCAACATGCAGTCATCAGAGACCGGTCAATATACCTGTGAAGTTTTCAATCCTGCGGACACAGGTTCACAAAATGAAAAAACCGTGATTGTCAGCGTACTAGGTATTCTCTTTCTATTTTCTGTGTTACATTCTTGCTGTTTTCTCACACTGTATTGAATCCAGGATTCACATGACAAAGGTTATGGGCAGCATTTGACTTATAAAAGAAATTAATTTGTTACATGTGGGCCACCAAGTGTTTTTAGAAAGTGGGTGGGGCTTTTACCCAGCAGGGTTTCTGACTGGCCATTGGGGATCTGATTGGCTGTGCAGATTTTTAAAAGGTTGCTTCCGCAGTAGCCGCCACCACAGCACAAAGATCTTCACGGTGCTGACTGAAGGTAAGCTGTGTGCATGCAACAAAAGTAACTATTTGTTCATTTTAAAAGGCACCCCGCTAAACTAGGGTTGCCAGCTCCAAGTTGAGAAATACCTGGAGATTTTTGGGGTGGAACCTGAACAGGACAGGGTTCGGAGAGGGGAGGGACTTCAATGCCATAGAGTTCAATTGCCAAAGCAGCCATTTTCTCCAGGGGAACTGATCTCTGTCGGCTGGAGTTCAGTTGTAATAGCGGGAGATCTCCAGCCACCACCTGGAGGTTTAGTTAGCAAGCTAAGAAATCAAATGCAATGACAACGCTGCAACCTACACGTAGAGAACAAAAAAGGCAGCACAGAGGCTCATATGTAAATGCAACTTATATTAATTATTCCTATATCTACTAATGCTTGACCTGGATGGCCCAGGCTAGCCTGATCTCGTCAGATGTCAGAAGCTAAGCAGGGTCGGTCTTGGTTAGTACTTGGGTGGGAGACCACCAAGGAAGTCCAGGGTTGCTGTGCAGAGGCAGGCACTGGCAAACCACCTCTGTTAGTCTCTTGCCATGAAAACCCCAAAAGGGGGTGCCATAAGTCGGCTGCGACTAGAAGGCACTTTACACACACACATATCTACTAAACACAAACAAATTCCTACACAATCTATACTATCCTATACCTAAGGAGTCTTACTGTACATAACTACTACACACCAATAATACACAGAAATTACAAGCCCCCAAAAGTTCCCACAAAAGTCCAGAATCGATAGTCCAGAGTGCTCGGATGCACTCCTTGAGCAGCTGTCTGCCGCAGGCTGAAAGTCCAAGGAAGCAACTCCGACGAGTGGTAAGCCTAATTCAGGTGGAAACAATCTCCAGCATGGTATAAGGAAGGGAAGACGTAGGCAAGTACGCAACTCTGGGTTGGTCTGCGTTTCCTTCCTTCGTCAGCTTGCCGACGTTTCTCACTGCTTTATCGCTCGACAGAAGTTAGAGCGAACTCTTGACAATTCGTCCTCCACCACCGGTGGGAGGTTTTTGGGGCGGAGCCTGAGACAGGCAGGGTTTGGAGAGGGACTTCAATGCCATAGAGTTCAATTGCCAAAGCAGCCATTTTCTCCAGGTGAACTGATCTCCATTGGCTGGAGATCAGTTGTAATATCAAGAGATCTCCAGCCTAGTACCTGGAGGTTAGCAACCCTATTAATGGCAGGCAATTAGATGGCACAATAACATCCCTTCAAATGTAAACCCAGAAGCGATGGGGACGCTCTAGCATGTCCCTCAAAAGAACCATAGAGTTTTTGGAGGAATATGCTAGAGCTTCCCCATCACTTCAGAGTTTGACGGGGACGCTCTAGCACGTTCCTCCAAAAACGCTATGGTTTCCATAGAGGTTTTTTTTTTAGGGACGTGCAAGAGCTACCCCAGAAGGTACAATATTGCATGGTCACACTGCTCACTCGCAAATTGACCCCCCTTACTGATGGCGAGGGGGGACCTGGCTACCCTAATCCCTGCCCACACCAAGAAGTTAGGCAATTGCTCAGTTTCCCCTGGGTCCTAGCTCTTCCTGCTCTCTTCTATGGGTTGGATATTCGTTTCCAGGCAGGTGACCAGTTGTGACATGATGGAACGTTTTTTTTCATTTCCCCTGGCAAGGCGAAGCTGCTTTACCCCAATGCAGACCATTGGTCCATCTAACTCAGGGTTCCCCAATGTGGTGCCTGTGGGCGCCATGGTGCCCTGACACCTTTCCTGGTGCCCACCAAGTGTTTTTAGAAAGTGGGTGGGACTTTTGCCCAGGAAGATTTCTAATTGGACATTTGACTGGCTGTGCAGATTGTTAAAAACATTGCTCTAGCAGCAGCTGCCACCACAGCACCAGAATCTTCTCTGTGTGGCAGAAGGTCAACTGTGGCGACCATTTTGTAGCTGGCTCCGCCTCCAGAAGCAGCCATTTTGTTGCTTCCATTTTGTGGCAGAGCCCATCACACCGTGTCAAAACTCCAAAGTTGCCCACAGGCTCAAAAGGGTTGTGGACCCCTGATCTAACTTCATATATTCTGCTCTGCCATGCTGCTGCTTTCTAGGGACTGCAGGGTTTCTCAGCACGTGTTGGCTGAGATTCTATACATTGCAGATAGCAAGGCCTGAAGCTTCCTGCGTGCAAAACATGCACTCTTATCACTGAATCACAGCCTCTCCCTAGGAACGCAAATTTGTTGTCATCCTGCCACTGCTTGCTTTATGTAATAGCTAAAAGACCACCAGATAGATTCATTTAAATTTCAGGAGGACGTTTAAATAACGTAAGAAAACACTGTTGATGACGGTGCAGTAGGATTTCATCCAGGACTTATCCCTTGTTTCCCTGTTTTGTTGCCGTTGTTGTTTTCCAGTCCCGCCATCCCAGCCTCACTGCAGCCTTCGTGGGACACCTGAGATGGGACACCTCATCTCCCTGTACTGCTTTTCCGAGGGAGGGCTGCCTGCTCCTACTTACCAGTGGCAAAAGGTATCCGGGGACACCGTCACCCCTGTCACAGAGGCATATAGTGAGTAATATTCCCTAGGTCCTCTACGTAATATACTCTTCTGGGTTTGCTGTCTAATTCCTGCGAGTGGGCTGGGCCTAAATGGACACACCTTGTGGAAACCAGGAGCTGTGAGCCAAGAACATTCCTTACGGGGCCCTAATTGTGAGGGGTCGGTCCCCTGATAGCTCTGTTGGCGTAGATACCGTTAAAGAAGGGTTGCCAGGTCCCTCTTCGCCACTGGCGGGAGCTTTTGGGGGCAGAGCGTGATGAGGGCATGGTTTGGGGAGGGACTTCAGTGCCATAGAGTCCAATGGCCAAAGTGGCCCTTTTCTCCAGGTGAACTGATCTCTATTGGCTGGAGAGCAGTTGCAATAGCAGGAGATCTACAGCTAGTACTTGTAGGTTGGCAACCCTACGTTAAAGGTTAGATTAGGCCTGTTTGGACTGTTGTCTGATTCAGTTAATACTTTAAAAGGGGCTGAATTCTCTCTCCATTACTATCTAACCTTTATATAAATGATATGTCAAATTTCTCATAGGAGCACAATTTTTTCCAGCAAGGCTTGGTGGTAAGGCTATTTCAGCTCTCTTCTATACAGATAATACATTACTTATAGCTCAGACACAAATTGGCTTTACAAGATTGCTAAATCAATTCAGCTTATATTGTAAAGAGGAATTTACTCAATGTCAGTTATGATGAAACAAGGATCACGGTCTTCAGTAAACAGTAGGGCTGTGCAAAAAAAAAAATCCAGTAAATTTCGGGTTTGGGTTTATTGGGCCCGATTTTTTCTGGTAAACCCAAAATGTCGAATACCCACACCGGTAAATATGGGAATTTGGCTTATTTCCGGGTTTACCGAAAAACTTTGGGCCCATTTGTGGGGATTTTTTAAAGCTCCTGGGGGGGGGGAATTTTGGAGGTGGAGCCCTCAAATTCACAGTGTAGCTTGAAGGGAGTCTCGTTGCATGACCCCCAAAGTTTCGTGAAGATTGGGTAAGGGGGTCCGATTTTATGGGGTCTGGAAGGGGTCGCCCCCCCCATACAGAAATATTGCGAACTTTGCAATATTTCTCTATGGGGGGGGGGCGACCCAGACCCCATAAAATCAGACCCCCTTACCAAATCTTCACCAAACTTCAGGGGTAGTACGAGAGTCCCTTCAAGCTACGCTGTGAATTTGGGGGCTCTACGTCCAAAAATGCCCCCCCAGGAGAATTTTAAAAGTACTTACCTTTTTAGACTTGTTAGTAATGGCTGCCCGTCTGCTTCCTTCCTCATGGTCAATTGCAAGGTTACTGTTAATCATGGGAAATTGAGTTTTCCCACACTTGTAATGGCCACTTCCTCCCTCCCTTAATAACTCAAGGTATTTTTCGGGGTTTTTTTGTCAGCTTTTGCCAACTGTACACTTCTATTTAGCAATCTTTTGTCCACAGGGAAATCAACCCAGGTTGTGCTAGCCCTAGAACTTCTTATAACTTGAGGAAGTGGAGAGTGTGTGTCTGCACAAAGTTTGAAATATGACAAAGCAAAGCAGCCATCTGAAAAACCAGAGCACACTTTCGATAGTACTTGGTGGGAAGAAAGCTACTGGCTCATCTGGGATAAATTCCAACAGGAGGATATTTTACACCAAAAGCATCCCTGATAATGAAGAAGTCCAAATAAGATTTCCAGCATTTGGGGGGGGGGGGCACTCTGAAGAGGGAGATTCCATCATTCCTCTAAACAGGGTCTTCTTCGCTTTTACAACTAGGAAGTTTTTCTTAACATTTTACCTTCCTGTAGTTCCTGTAATTTAACAGCACTGTTGCCCTGTCCTTAATTAAAAGAGAAGCAGTGCTGTTTCTTATTTTTTACGTTTTTAACCTACTTTTATGCAAAACTGACTCCCCAAGTAACTTACGAACAACACTTAAATGCCATACCAAGGTTCTCTGAGTGGGGGACTCTCAGATTTTGTCAACTATGGGTTGGGAAATTCCGGAAGATTTAGGTCGGCGCCTAGGGAGGGTGAAGTTTGAGGAAAGGAGGGAGCTCAGCAGGGATGCAATGATGTACAGTCCACTCTCTAAAGCTGCCGTTTTCTCTAGGGCACTGGTTCCCAACCGGGGGTCCGTGGACCCCCAGGGGTCCGTGAGAACTAAATTAAGGTCTGCGAAACAAAGTTATAAACCCATAATAAATATTTTCAATTAAAAGTTCTCTATTATAAAAATATATATTCAAATATTCTAAGTTTAATGTTTAACTAACAGTTATGATTAAAGTTTATTTTCAAATTCTCAGAATTTTTATTTTGAACCTTGGGGTCCCTGTTAGAATTCAAATGCCTTTATCATACTTCACAGCTCACTTGCTGATCAACAGTGAGAAGGGCGGGCTACAAATGAAGCTAATAAAAATAAAATGAAAGTTTGGATTTCAGCCATCTGGAGTGTGCATTTTTTATCTCACATCTCCCCTCTGCTTTGTTACAGATCCCAAAACGGGCCTCTTTATTATTGGTAACTTGACGAATTTTGAAGAAGGCTACTACCGCTGTACAGCTGCCAACTCTCTTGGAAACAGCAGCTGCCACATTAACGTCACTTCTTCACGTGAGTTTATGGTAGCTAGGTTGACACTGTCATGTTCCTTCATCTTATTTTCACAAAGGAAGAGCTTCCTCACAACCACGTGGGCACTGTTTAGCAATGAATCTGGCATCTGTCTGTCATTTGTGTGACTCTCAGCTTTCATCCTTTTGTAAGGAAGAAAGCAGTTGAGAAAGCTCGAGCCTGCTTCACATAGTTATGGAGAAATGTTTGAATATATGCATGAGAAATGTGCTGAAGCACCAACGGGGCTATTGGCTGGTCATTCTATATTCATTTGAGGTATTTATAGGGCTGGGAGCCAACTCTAGGCTGGAAAATTTGTAGAGATTCTGTGGGTGGAGCTTGGGAAGAGTGGGATTTGGGGAGGAGAGGACCTCAGCGGGGCATAATGCCATAGAGTCCGCCCTGCAAAGCAACCATTTTCTACAGGGAAACTGATCTCTGTAGTCTGGAGATCAGCTGGAATTCTGGGAGATCTCCAGGCCCTACCTGGAAGTTGGCAGTCCTAGCTATTTCTCATAATTTCTCTATTTCTAACGAAGGGACCATAAAAATAATAAATATCCACTACAAAACCAACCAACTTAAATCACAGCAGTAAAAAAGAGAGAGCAGTAACTAAAAACTGGTGAATGAAGTAGTAGGATACAGGCCACTAGCCACATAAATAACAGTAGTACAAAAAGCTGCATAATTTTGCAGAACAAAATTAGATTCAGTATAAAACAGAGCACAGGGCCAGAATAGAAAGGGCAATATAAACCCTAGCTATAAAAGGCCAGGATAACTCCCCCGAATGATGGTACTGATCCATATTGCCTCCCCCCTCCTGCAGTTTCTTTTAAATTACAAGTCTGGAGATCCAGTCAAGGTACACCAAAATCATGGTTAGGTTGGCCCTTAGTTGTGGACAGGGCTTTTTTGTGATGGTACTCGCTGGTACTAAATAATGGCACCTTTTTGGGAGGCTCTCCCAAGTCCTGAGGGGGAATTGGTAGAAAATCGGGGCAACCTTATATCTGAGTACCGGCACCCCCTACCTCCCCTCAAAACACTGGTTGTAGATAGGGTTGCCAGGTCCCCCCAGGCCACCTGCGAGGGATAGGGGATAGGGTTGCCAGCTCCAGGTTGAGAAACTCCTGGATATTTGGGGATGGAGCCTGGGGAGGACAGGGTCCTCATTGGGGTACAATACCATAGAGTCCACCCTTCAAAGCATCTATTTTTTCCAGGGGAAATGATCTGTGTAGTATGGAGGTGTAATTGGGGGGATCCTCAGGTCCCACCTGGAGGATGGCACCCCTAGTTGTAGACTTGGGCTGAGAGCTGCTTTGGTATTTTTTAAATGTGCATTTTCAGTTTTAGTACATAAAGCATGTTCTGATAACCTTAATTTAAGCTTGGAGGAAAATTTTCTCTCCACAAAGGAAAATTTATATGGATATGAAAGGAAATCCACTAAAGGATATTTATAAATGCTAGCCTGGCCCTCTGTACTGTGGGGGCTTCCCCCCCATCTGTGTATTCTTAGTAAACGAAACAAGTTTCCTCCTTCTTACCTGCCTGAGTCTTTTCCTAAGAAGCCAGAATCAGAGAACATTCCTAGAAACCCATTATGACAAATTTTAAAAATATATTGAAAAAGAACAGGAACATTCAATTTAAAAATAATGTGACATCATAATAACTGTATCTCTGCCAAGACACTAGAACAGCAAAAATTGCTTCTGACCAGAAGGAAATTGGCATTTTGAATAATTTCCAGCTTTGGTTAACATGCAGAGAATAGCTTGCCCAAAGCCAATCCACATTCAAGAAACAAAAATAAACAAAGCCTTGTTCTTGCTGTGCAGAGAACGGAAGGGGTTAAATGCATTTTCCTGCCTTCTATCTGGACTAATGGAGGTGTTGGCTGTAAGCCCCAGCTATTGTCCTCATTTCGCATGGACTCTCCTTGTTTGCATGCCCGCTGTCTCCTAGGTTAAGGGGCCCACTAAGAGTCCCTGGGCTGAGCCCTCACAGAATCCTGGGACTGGCACGGCTTGCCTCCTTGGAAGGGGAAGTGGAACGCCCACGACCCTACAAATTGCAAACCCACTCGACTCACCTGTCAGGCTAAGCAGGGAAGTTTGGAGTACTCATCACGAAGCAGCCCAGACCTCTGCTGTAGCTAAGATGGCTGTGTGTTGCTGCATTGCTGCTTGTGCCCGTTAGGGTTGCCAACCACCAGGTACTAACTGGACAGGGTTGCCAGGTCCCTCTTCGCAACTGGCGAGAGGTTTTGGGGGCGGAGCCTGAGGAGGGCAGGGACTTCAATGCCTTAGAGTCCAATTGCCAAAGTGGCCATTTTCTCCAGGTGAACTGATCTCTATCAGCTGGAGATCAGTTGTAATAGCAGGAGATCTCCTGCTACTACCTGGAGGTTAGCAAACATAGAACAGCACATAGACTGTATGCAAAATAATTTATCAATGTAAAACTTAGAAAAAACACAGTTTGTGCACTGTTAAAGCAAATATTTACAGACACTGTCCATTTATAGCTGAATAATACAGAGATACGTCTAAGGCTCCACACTCCGTGAGTAATGCCACTGAAGTGCACTGATGCGTTCAATGACAGGAAATGTTTTCCTGTGTCCAAGAGGTACAGTCAATAGTCTTTTCTACAGAAGACCGGTATCCTTTCTGTTTCGGCTTGCCACAGCCTTCCTCAGGGACCACCATTCAAATAAATATAACGCGAACTAATTATTTTGTGTATGATGACACCTTTTATTTGCAAATTCATGGAGTTGCGATGGGGTGCGCATGCGCACCTTCCATCGCTAACATTTTCATGGTGGCGTTCGAGCATGCGCACATCATACAAAATAATCCGTTTAAGGATAGTATTATCATGTATGTTAGATACATAGATGACTTGTTTCTGGTAATGCAAGATGCTCAAAGCTTTGAACAATTTGCTGCTTGGATCAATATACAAGACCCCCATGTGAAATTGAGTGGCCACTGTCACAAGGAGACTATTCCTTTTTTAGACGTATCCGTCTATAAGAAGGTTGACGGTAAACTAGGGGTGCGCCCATACAAGAAAGAAATGGCACGCAACACTTTGTTGCACTACAATTCCTTTCATCCACTTCACCTCAGAAATAATCTTCCCTATAGTCAGCTTTTACGACTAAAAAGAAATTCCACAGATAGAAATGACTATCTTAAGGCAGAAAAACAATTTGACATAGAATTGCAACATCGGGGCTATCCAATTAAGAGTATACAGCAAGCTAAGATTAAAGTTCATCAGAAACCTAGAGAAGAACTTTTGCGTGCACCTCCCAGACAATCTAATACTAGAGTAACCTGTGCCCTCCAGTACACTTCAATGGCACCAATCATCAGACAGATTATTTATAAACATTGGCACTTGGTGCAGCACTTACCTGGCTGCCAGGTGCCCCCCTGTATGGCTTACAAACGAACAAGGTCCTTTAGAGACATATTGGTTAACACCAATTCACGGAGCCAACTAAGATCTACCCTACCAAAAGGGAATTATAAATGTGGCTCCTGCCAAAGCTGTAGATTTATGCTAACAGTACGTGAGATAACTAATCCAGTAACTGGTAAAATCTTTACTGTAGAAAGTTTTAATAACTGTGACTCACGTTATTTGATTTATGGAATCAAATGTGCCTGCCATTTTTGGTATATTGGGAAAACTTTGAGACCAATTAAATACCGCATAAGCGAGCACAGGTCTAGGATCAGGAACAGGTCTTAGAAGCACCACTTACGCCACATTTCCTAGAGAAAAACCATTCGGATGAGGAATTATCCTTTTTTTTAATATGGCGATTCACTGACACACACAATCATGATAAGGTTGATATTGATTTAATTTTAAAACGTCAGGAATCTAAGTACATTCTTTTGTTTGACACGCTATCTCCTAGAGGATTAAATACCTCATTGGATCTAACATGTTATTTATGAATATATAGGCATAATCATCAGGTGTGCTCTGTCTCTTTAAATGGGTCTCCTTCAAGCTTCTACTTTACAAATTGTAATCAGGTGACTCCAGTACTTAAAATGCTGTGTGAGCATGGCGACTTTGCCAACGCTGAAGCATGTTACTAACAGCCAGCGTGTAAGTACTCTGCTTATTTTTAATTGTTAATATTGTATTGTGTTGTTTCCTTTGTATTATGCCGTTTACTGTATGATATTATTTATGGTTCGCGTTATATTTATTTGAATGGTGGTCCCTGAGGAAGGCTGTGGCAAGCCGAAACAGAAAGGATACCGGTCTTCTGTAGAAAAGACTATTGACTGTACCTCTTGGACACAGGAAAACATTTCCTGTCATTGAACGCGTCAGTGCACTTCAGTGGCGTTACTCACGGAGTGTGGAGCCTTAGACGTATCTCTGTATTATTCAGCTATAAATGGACAGTGTCTGTAAATATTTGCTTTAACAGTGCACAAACTGTGTTTTTTCTAAGTTTTACATTGATAAATTATTTTGCATACAGTCTATGTGCTGTTCTATGTTTGCTAACTAACTATCAGCACGCTAACGCTTGTATACTTACTACCTGGAGGTTGGCAACCCTATAGCTGGAGATCTACTGCTATTACAACTGATCTCCAGCCGATAGAGATCAATTCACCTGGAGAAAATGGCTGCTTTGGCAATTGGACTCTACGGCCTTGATGTTCCTCCCCTCCCCAAACCCTACCCTCCTCAGGCTCCACCCCTAAAACTTCCCACCAGTTGCCAAGAGGGACCTGGCAACCCTAGTGCCCATGCCGGGCAGCAGGCGACCTATGATCCCATCCTCCATCTTGTATCCTGCCCTTTGCTCCACGCCCTATTTCTTTGAAGAGCTGCCGGCTGTCTTTTGTTTGTTCCCCCATTTATTTTTAGAATCATAGAGTTGGAAGGGGCCACCAGGGTCATCTAGTCCAACTCCCTGCACAATGCAGGAAATTTACAACCACCCTCCCCCCACACCCCCAGTGACCCCCACTACATGCCCAGATGACCAAGATGCGTTCCCTCTCATCATCTGCTTAAGGTTATAGAATCAGCATTGCTGACAGATGGCCATCTAACCTCTTCTTTAAAACCTCCAGGGAAGGAGAGCTTACCACCTCCCGAGGAAGCCTGTTCCACATGAAGCCCCACCTACCTCACAGGGTATCTGTTGTGGGGAGTGGAAGGGAAGGTGATTGTAAGCAGGTTTGATTCTTCCTTAAGTGGTAGAGAAAGTCAGCATATAAAAACCAACTTTTCTTCTTCAAAGTACGTTACATCATTCTCCTCTCTTCCATTGTTATGCTCACAACAACCCTGTGAAGTGGGTTAGTCTAAGTGGGTGCCAAGGTCACCAAGCAAGCTTCCATGGCAGTGTGGGGACATGAACCTGGGTCTCCCAGATCCTATTCGGAAATTCTAATCACTACCGCTGCACTGGCTCGCTTTCCTTTGTGGAATGACATTCTCTCTTTTTCTTCCCTATTATTAGTTCCAGTTTTCTATCATTAGTGCAATATCACTATGTAAAAAAATATAACCCTTCTGGCCTCTTTGTTCTTGCAGATTCAGAAAGTGGCGTTATTGTTGGGGCATTGATTGCAGCAATTCTAGCCGCTGCTTTGATCTGCGGTATTGTCTGGTTTTTAGCTTCAAAGGAGAAGAGAAAGAAGAGAAAAGAGAAAGCTGCAATGATCGAAACACAGTAAGTTGTCCAAGAGCTTTTCTTGAATGACACTTCCAACGTGGGTTTTTTTTGCCTTTAATGACGAGAGTGGATTTAATTGTGAAGACAGATTCAAAACATGGCCTTTTACTTGGGGTTGAAGAGATTGATCTGTCACCTGGGAATTTCAAATTACTTGCAGAAGCAGAAATTAAATACATCAGTTGCTAAAGGTTATGAAATCGAGCAGAGGGTAGATCTTTGGATTACTGAAGGTAAACTGTGGCAGCCATTCTGTGGCTGGCTCAGCCTCCCATGTAGGGTTGCCAGGTCCCTCTTTGCCATCGGCGGGAGGTTTTGGGGGCAGAGCCTGAGGAGGGTGGGGTTTGGGGAGGGGCTTCAATGCCATATAGTCCAATTGCCAAAGCAGCCATTTTCTCCAGGTGAACTGATCTCTATCTGCTGGAGATCAGTTGTAATAGCAGATCTCCTGCTACTACCTGGAGGCTGGCAACCCTACTCCCATGCCAGCCATTTTGTGGCTACGCTCATCACACTGTGTCAGAATTCCAAAGGTGCCTGCAGGCTCAAAAAAGTTGGGGACCCCTGTGTTAAAGGATGAAAACGTGGAGCTACCTTGTTCTGGGATAGCTCATGCTTTGGAAATCAGATGCCCCCTCCCTAATCTTGGTCTGTTTTTCTACAGGGAGGTTGTCCAGAAGGAACCACTGAATGCTGAGTATACTGCTGGGCCCAACCAAGAAAGTGTGCCCGCAGCACCCGTTCCACGAAGCAAAGAATCCACTGAGACAAATGAATACGAGACTCCGGAGGAGATTGAAGTCGCAGCAGCGCCTGAAAATGAGATCCAAGAAGCAGAGCACCAGCCAGTGGCCTAGTCTCTCCTGCCACACCCGGAAGATCCCACTAGAGCAACCCATCTGCTACCAAATTGGTTCCCCAAGGCACAGCCACAAGCCTTTCCGTCCCAGCCCAGCATGGGCAATCCTCATAACAAAGCATGCCTCCAAACACCGATCTTGATCTGGAGCAGGGCTGATGTGTCCAAAGGGGCTCACCCCTGTGGTCCTCATGACTGCATACCCCACATTTAACATCAAAGGCTGAACACATAGGCTTTGTTTTGGTTCCTGGACGGGGATTGCCCTGCAGAATGGAGGGTCATCACTGTCAGTCACCTTTCCCTCCTCCGACCAGCCGCAGCTGATTGTGTTGACTGCCTCGAGAGGGAATGTAGAGCCTTGCATGGGGATCTGTGGGGCTAGGTCCCTGTCTCCAAAGCAAGCTTTTCAATACTCTAGGTGAGGTCTAACCAGAGCAAAGTGATACCATCACTTCGCGTGATCTGGACACTATACTTCTGTTGATACAGGCCAAGATCGCATTTGCCTTTTTAGCTACTGCATCACACTGCTGACTCATGTTCAGTGTTTGGTCCAACTGTGCTTTAGCATTTTAATCCAATGTTGGTCACATTACTGTGAGTCTTTTCTATATCAACATGTTTCCTTTTACATGGAGTATCACTCAAGCAGACCAGTATCAGGGAAGTTCACACATTCAAACTCCTAGCATCAACAAGCAGGTGGTGAACCAGCCTAGTTCATTGCTTCTTACTATTGTCCAGCTGAGCTTCCATTTGTAGGCATTTGCCTAAGACCATGATTCCTATCAGGGTGCCAGGGGGATCCACGACATGCCTCCTCTAGTGCAAAGAGCCAATTCTAGCTTTCCTCCACTTCAGGGTAGGAGGGTCTTCAGCTGAGCCCAGGAAGCATCACCTTTGTGTCTGCAGGGGGCACCCTTTTGGAAACAACTGCCTCCATCACAAATGGATGCTCAGAAGCTCCTAACATTTTGTGGTATCCCCCCCAAATTTTGGGACTGGACCCAGTCCCCACAGCAGCTGTTTTGTTGTACTTGTGCTCTGAACTCCAAAAGTATTCACTGGTTCAACCAAGCCGAGGACACCTAGCTGAATACCATCATGGTTCATTCCCCTGGCCACGAAGTGTGTGGCTGGATTCTATCTTTCCTAGCTTCGATTGCACAAGCAAGTTGTGCAAAGGCTCCATTGTGTGACCAGATCGCAGCATGGTGTGCATCACACAGCCCATTTTCAGAAGGATCACAGTAACATATCACCATTACTTGGCCGCAGTGCTTTGTTTTGTTTAAAAAACAAAACCATTGCCAATACTAACATATATGGCTGCACCGATTTCCCCCTCAGGACTTAGGAGAGCCAACCCCTCCCCCAGGTGCTGGTACTCAATATCGGTGAGTCCTACCACCAAAAAAGCCCTGCTTGGTTATATGATGAAGCCAACACATTCTTGATTAATTACAAGAAGGCTGAAGTTCAGACCACACATGAACACACGCACAGTGATCATACACACTTGTGAAAAGGTTCTGAGGCAAGTGCTGGTGGCCAACCCTAGTGGCTTCCTACATTCAAGTTTGACATGTCAGACTTGATAGTAAATTCCACTAATCTTAATGGCACATTCCTTCCTGTAAGTAAAGCCTGGATCACAATGTTCAGTCCCCACACAGTAAATACAACTGCGATCGCTGAGGTCCAAAGAACCATGTGTCATACATACAACTGGACTCCAGAGTCCTCTTGCCCTGAAAGCTGCTTTTGGCTCCCTGACCAGCCACCCAACACAACCTGGAAGCCTAAAACTCTCCTTTAGCACAACGCACCCCTCCCATTACAAGGCACGTTTGTGCAATAGGATCCAGGTCACCATCGCTATGTGGATGTGCCTCTATTTGTAGATTGCCCTTGCTGGATTTGGAGACCAGTATACATTTGCTCTGTGTATATATGTAAGGATCTTCACATGTATATACATTTGTCTATTCTGATTTACAATGGACAATGCTTCAATTTTGAATTTGAATTTGTAGAAAATAGCAAACAACTTGCCTTTAATGAAAGTCTCAAAAGTATATTTTCTTATCCTGCTATATGCCCTACCTGGTGACAGTTTCAGAGCTATTGTCCCAGAGGATTAATTACTTTAGAGTAATTACTTGGCCGTGTTCTGGGCCTGCCATTTCAGTACAATATTGTCTACGTTTTCCTATAACTTTGTATGTTCTAAACATGATGTAAGAGTTAAACTGAATAAATTCTCTGAAATACACCACCTAGAAAATGTCTACATACATGAAGAAGAGCATCTGAGTTTAGAACTGGTTGACCTTCACAGCACTTGCTTTTATACTCCAAGTAAGTGGAAATTGCAGGTTGCAGTGTTGGGTCAGAGAGAAAAAATCCAAAGGCAACAACGGAGGAATGGTTTCTTTGTACCAACTAAAAGATTACCAAGTAATGGTTTTAACCTCTCCAGAATGCTTCACAAGGCCAGCTGTTAAACAGAAAGCGGGAGAAGAGGGATGGAGCAAACAAAAAACAACTCCAATGCATTTTGCCTACATGTCTTCAGGGGGATCTATAAAAATACAAATAAAAAACAAGAATATCTTGTTTAAAAATGATTAAAAACATGGTGAAAGTGAGCACATACAAAGTCCACAAATGTATGCAGAGCTAAATAGATATTGTATGGTTGCAATACACGGTTGGAAAAACAATCCTTAAAGCATTTTTTAAAAATTTGTATTCTTATAGACCCCCTGAAGCAGCACACATCAAATGCATTGGGATAGTATAACGGAATAAAACTATTTTCCCCGCTGCACCATTGTTCTTCATTTGCGCTAGCTGTTAAGCTGAACATAAGCACTATTACGTCCTTCTGAACTCTGCCTTACAAAGGCCCTGTGTGCCCCAGAGAGTACTGGAAAAAGATCTACACTACTGCTAGCTGATACACTTTTATAAGGAATTGCTGTTGTATCTTTGTGCAAACCAAAATCTTGTATTTTTATTTAGCAACTAGGAAGGCCTGATGTAAGTGCCCTGCTAGATCAGACCAGTGGTCCATCTAGTCCAGTATCCTGTCTCACACAGTGGCCAACCAGTTACCCAGCAGGGCCAACAACAGGGCATAGAGGCTGAAGCCTTCCCCTGATGTTCCGTCCTGGCAGTTGTATTCAGAGGTTGCCTCTGCATGCGGAGGTTCCCCTTAGTCAGCATGGCTGGAAGCCACCGATAAACCTCTCCTCCATTAATCTATCTAATCTCCTCTTAAAGCCATCCATGGCTGTGGCCATCACATCCTCTGGCAGCAAACCGAATGCATTACACCTTTGCATCATCTTAAAACTTAATATCTGGCATTTCCATCATGCCCAACATCATTTCTTGCCCTTCTCCCTTCTGGGAGAGATGAATTTGAGGAAACTTTAAAAAACTGCTCACTGCTTAGTGAACCTTTAGTCAGACCAAACTAAAAGACTAACCTCCTCTGGAGGTTTTTGCAGTCATCAGAGCTCCAGCTGCGAACTTACAGCTGAGTCAGTCAAGGGTCATCCTGAGCTCCCGGCTCGCAAGAAGCTCTTGTGCCCTGAATCTTGTGGTTTCACAGAGCACGTGCAGAAGAGCATGGCGACTTGGTTGGAGAAGGTTCTGAATCCAGACAACAATCACTCTTTGCGAACTCGCCTTTGCTGACTACCCAATTCCAACTTCAGTATTCTTCCCTACTTCCTTGCTCTCTGCCACTCAACTTCCTTTCATCAAAAAATAAATAAATAAAATAAAAAAACAAAACCTGTATTCTGTGTTCATAATAAACAGATGCACATTTGTGTAGCTTATCTGATCACTTTGCTTATTCTGACCCATGACACTATTTCCAAGTGTTGGAAATAGATCTGAAATAATTACCAAAGGCAGAAGAATGACTACAGGGATCCTGTTTCTGAACAGGATTTATTTTAAGGTATTTAGATGACCGGGTGTCTAATGAAGTGGTATATAAACCCCTACAAATACATACTTCTTAAACAATCATGTTAAGATTTCACTGGAATCCTTAAGGGAGGGCAGGAAGGAAGGTAAAAAGTGGGTTTTTTGGTTTCTGGTGGTGGAGGAAAGTGCCATCAAGTCACAGCTAACTTATGGCGACCCCATAGGGTTTTCAAGGCAACAATCCTTTCAGTGGTTTATTAATTGTCTGCCACTGAGTTGTGACTGGTATACTTTGGGGGTCTCCCATCCACATACTGACCAGAGCAGACCCTGCTTAGCTTCCGAGATCGGGCCATCCAGGTCAGGGCATTGTAACAAAGCGTTTAGCTGCAATTTAATCTTTGCTTTCTAGATTTACTCTGGAGCATTGGTATTACCTTCACAGGTTTTGATCAGCAGCTTTTCTACTTGCTATAATTTGTTTTTAGGATCTGTTAATATATACCCATAGGCTCAGCTATGTGTCACAGTAATTTTATTCATAGGGATGCATGGGCACTGAGCCGTCTACTGCTGCTAAAGGTACTTAAGGGATGAATTTTTATTTACCAAGCTCCTAGATCCCTATCATGTATCTGTGTGAACCTAGCTGACCTACTGTGAAGTAGCAAAATTACTTTGAAGGACTGTAAGGAAAACAGAAAACATTATGCTTTATATTTTTAGTTGCTCCATTTCAGAAAGGAGAAATTGGAACTTAAAAGATACAAAGAAAAGCAGCAATGAATAAAACATGAAACAGTTATGAAAGAATGAGCAGGAGAATCAACTTCTCAGTTTCTCAGTATTGGCACTAAAGCCAGTGTTAAAAGCCATCAATGTTATTCTATTTGAAACAAGACTGATATTTGGTAACACGAGTCAGGAATGTGCCAACAGAGAAAGGTATGAAGAAAAAAAAGTTTTGTTGTGGACAGTCCTAACACAGAACATACGAAAGTTCTGCCTTCCACCGGCAAAAAACTTGTATTTGTAAGTTATGGTTGAAGAATGGAATAGCTAAGAACAGGACAAGCATGGCCTGAACATGGCCTGCTGTGGCCAGCAAGCTTATTTAGGAAGACTGCCATCTTGAGGACTTTGGTGCTTAAAGATCCATGTGGCATATAACCCCTGGAAGAAATCTTCTCATTCTGGTGCCAGCACCTTCACTTTCCAAGGTAGCAGGACCAAGAAGGGAAAGGGATTTTGTTTGGCCACAGATGATGGGATGGACAACAAATTAAGTGCAATGATCACTCAACTTGAGACAGTGAGGGCCAAAGATCAACCACCATCCTCCAGATGTTAATCAAGAACAGAGTTCAAGCAAACAGACGATTGTTATCCTTCAACCAGCCTCTTGAGGATGGAACCCAGGCCCCCTTTCGCTACTTGCAGCGGTGTCTTTTCTTCTTTGTTCTCAATATAGATACTTGCTCCATGGGACACCAAGAGCTTGGCTTCATCTGCTCTCTCTTCGTCGCAGGCTAAATGGCTATAAACAAGACCAAGAATTACCAATTCTGCTAAAGACAGAAATGCTGGGCAGTAATAATTTGGCTGTCACATTCATAACATTTCAAATAATATAAGAAAAGCCATGCTGGATCAGACCAAGGCACCATCAAGTCCAGCAGTCTGTTCACAAGTGGCCAACCAGGTGCCTCTAGGAAGCCACAAACAAAACCACTACAGCATTATCCTGCCTATGTTCCAGAGCACCCAATATATTAGGCATGCTCCTCTGATCCTGGAGAGAATAGGTATGCATCATGACAAGGATCCATTTTTGCTAGTAGCCATGAATAGCCCTCTCCTCCAAGAACATGTCCACTCCTCTCTTAAATCCTTCCAAGTTGGCAGCCATCACCACAACCTGGGGCAGGGAGTTCCACAATGTAACTATGCGTTGTCTAAAAAAATACTTCCTTTTATCAGTTTTGAATCTCTCACCCTCCAGCTTCAGCAGAGAACCCCACATTCTTGTATTATGAGAGAGAAAAGCTTCTCCCTGTCCACTCTCTCCATACCATGCATAATTTTACAGACCTCTATCATGTCTTCCCTTAACGGCCTTCTTTCCAAGCTGTGGCTCAATTGCAGAGCATCAGCTTGGCATACAGAAGGTCCCAGGTTCAGTGGTAGAACATCTGCTTGGCATGCAGAAGGACCCAGGTTCCATCCCTGGCATCTCCAGTTAAAGGGACTAGGCAAGTGAAAGACCTGTAGATTGAGACCTTGGAGAGCCACTGCTGGTCTTAGACAATACTGACTTTGATGGACCAAGGGTCTGATTCAGTATAAGGCAGCTTCATGTGTTGATGTGTAAACAGCCCTAAGTGTTTTAACTACTTCTCATAGGGCAGTTGCTCTAGTCCCGATCATTTTGGTTGCTCTTTTCTGCACCTCCTCGACCTCTGCAATATCCTTTTTTAGGTGTGCTGACCAGAACTGTACACAGTATTCCAAGTGTGGTCTCACCATAGATTTGTACAAGGGCAGTATGATAGCAGTATTATTCTCTATTCCTTATCTAATTATGGCCAGCATGGTATTTTTCACAGCATATTTTCATAGCTGCCACACACTGGGTTGACGTCTTCATCGAGCTATCCACTATCACTCCAAGATCCCTTTCTTGGTCTGTCGCTGCCAGCATAGATCCCATTAGTGTATAAGTGAAGCTGAATTATTTGCCCAGCTTTTTTGCCCAGTGCATCACTTTACACTTGCTCACATTAAATCTCATTTGCCAATCCATTTTTTGTCTTTAACTACCCTAAATAATTTGGTGTCAACGCTGTTCACCCCCAATTCCAGGTCACTGATAACAGGCTGAGGGACCCCACTACTGATAACAGGCTGAGGGACCCCACTACTCACATCCCTCCATTGGGAGAACACACCGTTGATTCCTACTCTCTGCTTCCTATTTTTCAGCCAGCTCTCAATCCATAAGTGGACTTGTCCTCTTATCCCATGACTATGAAGTTTGTTTAGCAGTCTTTGGTGGGGGACTTTGTCAAAAGCCTTTTGGAAACCAAATACACAATGTCCACAGGCTCATTCCTGTCCACATGCTTACTGACACTTTCGAAAAACTCTTAAAAGGTTAGTGAGACAGGACCTACCTTTACAGAAGCCATGTTGGGTTTTGCTCAGCAGGGCTTGCCCTTCTATATGCTTGACAATTCAACTTTAATAATACTTTCCATCAATTTACCTGGGACAGACATTAAGCTAACTGGCCTGTAATTTCCCAGGTCCCCCCTGGAACCTTTTTTTATCAATTAGTGTTATTCTCCAGAGGCTGATCTAAGGGACATATTCAAAAATACCAGAACTACAACACACCACAAGAACGTTTGTACTTACAGAGCGGTATTTCCCTCTGAATCCTGTAGATTGACAGAGGCTTTGTGCTTCAAAAGGATCTGTATCATTTTTAGATTTCCTTTGGATGCTGCTCGATGGAGCGGAGTTGATTCCAAGTGATCCTTTGCATCTGGGTTAGCTTTATTCTCTAACAGCATTATTGCGATCTAATTGTGAGAAAAGGGGAAAACTTATGCAACTGGGTGCTTTGTGAGAGGGGAAGGGAAGAAGCAGCAACGCATGGACTCTTACCTCCTGCTTATTTTTAGAGGCTGCATAATGCAGAGGAGTGCAGCCATTCTGATTGACAGCATTCACCTGGGCACCTTTCTTGATCAGAGCTTTCACAATTTCATCTCGGCCAGCTGATGCTGCAATATGCAGAGGAGTCCAGCCAGCCTGAAGACGCCAAGAAAACAAACTTTTTACCATTTAGTGGGAGGGAAGGGGGACAGTATTTGTTACAAAGAAATGACCCCAATTCTCTGCACTAACAAAAGCATTGGCCTCTCTCCCTAAGCACAAGGAAAACTAACAACTTGTTCCACAAGACTTTTAAGAGGATGAAGGAAGAAGGGAATTTGCTTCGGTTCACTTAATTAACTTTTCCCAGTCAAAGGATCCAATAATAATATTTCAAATACATGAGCTCAGCTAAACTCACAAGAACCCCATGGAAGTGGGGGTGAAAATTGAGGCTGATTGACAGCGGCTTTATTGAGCAAGTCCTCAGCATAAGGGAGATATTAGGTGGACTTCTTGTATTAATTTTTTTAGGCTCTGCACCAGCTCCAGCAACTCCAAATGGTGCCGTTATGCCAGTGTCAAGAAATGCATGACTAGTAACTTTTACTATCCTTTGTTCCAATGTGTCATATAAGGGTCCTCCACTGCCCACTGTGTGACCCCAACAACCCTGTGAGGGGAGTTAGGCTGAGAGGAAGGTTTCCTCAGTTTTAGCCCAATATTCTAAACCCAGGGGTGCCAAATGTATTTGTTATGAGGGCCGGAAATGACACAAATGTCATTTGGTCAGGCTGGGCCATGCCTCGCCAGCCCAGAAATGGGAGGGAGGGCTGCCTCTGCTGGTGAGCCCGCAGAGGGCTCACCAGCCCTGATTGGGACTGAGGGGGGGCAGCCTCGCAGGCCGGATAAGAGCTCCCAGGCAGCTGGATCCAGCCTGCAGCCTGATCTTTGACACCCTTGCTCTAACCACTACCATCCTGGTGGAAATAATATTATAATAACTTATTTCACAGATCGCCTGCTTTAGTCGCTGACTGCAGACATAGCCTAATGCCTGCTACTGATGCCCACAAGACCAAACTGTGGCCTTCCCTTAACATTAAGTGTCCGGCAACTATTCACCCTCCCCTGGTCTCCTGGCCACAGCAAAACAAAACCCTCCACCTTTTGGATATCACCTCAAGGTCTAACCTTGCTTCAGATTCTGTTGCTTGTGTATTAGGCCTTCTGCAGCTACTGCCACTACCTTATTTAATTATATATGACTTTAAGGGTTGGAAGGGGTAACTACTCTTGCTAACCAGGCCGGCTTACATCAGAAGCCGGAGAACTAGTACAAATCAAGTCAGAAGTACCTTTTGAGGAGGCACAGTCCTCATGCAAGATATGTACTGCTGTTTTTTCAGACAGAGGACTGTCTGCGGAAGTCACCCTTGTATAAAAATGCCTTTCTGCCCAATGAGGGCCACTAAGGCGGCTATATATCTTGCGGGCCTTCCACCATCCAAGGAGCCCAAGCAGGATTCCCAGGTGTCCAATGGAGGCACTGACTGTACTCAGACCTGTTTAGCTGCAGTAAGGCTGTTGTTAGGTGCGTCTTATCAGTGGAAAAAGACCTGGAAAATTTGCATCACACGGGCAGGGCCTTACCAGGAGCTGCCCAGACCCTCACCTCACAGTGTGAAGTACAGCCAAAGATAACACATCAAAAATACTCTTTTTGTCACTGATGTCTCTTAGAAGATGCAAGAAGTTGGCAGTGAAGCTGGCAGGGTAAGTAGTCATAGGAACTAGATTCTGCCTAGACTGGGGGTCCCCAACATAGTGCCCATGAGTGCCATAGTGCCCACCAAGTGAAGAAGAGTTGGTTTTGATATGCCAACTTTCTCTACCACTTAAGGAAGAGTCAAACCGGCTTATAATCACCTTTCCTCCCCCTCCCCACAACAGACACCTTGTGAGGTAGATGGGGCTGAGAGAGTTCTGAGAGAACTGTGCCTAGCCCAAGGTCATCCAGCTGCCTTCATGTGTAGGAGTGGGGAAACCAACCCAGTTCACCAGATTAGCCTCCACCGCTTATGTGGAGAAGTGGGGAATCAAACCCGGTTCTCCAGATCAGAGTCCACTGCTCTTAACCATTACACCATGCTGGCTCCTCAAGTGCTTTTAGAAAGTGAGTGGGGCTATGTGGGGCTTTTGCCCAGGGAGCTTTCTGATTAGCTGTGCAGGTATTTAATAACATCAGTTTGGCTGCAGCTGCCTCCACAACAAAGGGATCTTCCCTTTGTGACTGAAGTAAGCTGTAGTTGCCATTTTGTGGCTGGGTCTGCCTCCTGTGGCAGCTATTTTGTAGCAGCCATTTTGTGGCTGCGCCCACCACACTGTGCCAGAATTTCAAAGGCGCCCAATGCTCAAAAAGGTTAGGGACCTCTGGTCTAAACAACAGCTCAAAAAAAAATCCACCTTACATCATCTTTGTCATTAACAGGAACTCCCAGATCGAGCAAAAGGTTGACAATGTCCGCATGTCCAGCTGAACATGCCCAGTGCAGGGCTGTCCTGTTATCCTAAAAGGGAAAGACCAAAAATGTAGCATCAGAACACTGGAAACTGACTTTGTTAGAACGGGGAGATACAGTGTAGGAGCACACTGCTGTGTATGCAGACCAGGGCAAGACACTTGAGTGGTCAGAAGAGTGAGGGCCACCTTGTACGTTTCAAAATTACCTGAGAAAGCACTGCAGGTTGCTGAGACCAATCCCCTTACCTGTGGCTTCACAAAAATAGTAACTTTAAATACATCAGTTATGGAAAGCTTGTATTTTCTGGCACTCCACTAAACACACACACCATGTACAAGCCCCAAAAGAAAGATGTGAATGGAGTGTCTTTATTGCATATAAGATATTGCATATCTTGTTTCTCTTGTACTTGAGAGTGTTATAACTTATACCCTCATGGAAATATGCTACTGTTACCTGGGGCTGAATGAAAGGAATGCTAAAGCCATCCCGGGTCTAGCGCAGTGGGTATGAACAGGGATAGAAAACCCAGGCTTAAATAACCACTCAGCTGCAAAGCTCAGAAGGTGAAATCTTATCTCAAGCTACACACTACAGCGGCTTCAATTATGCTTCTATTTTTATGTTTGTTTTTCATTTGTATCGCGCTTCACCCCCCATGATCCCCCCACTCCACTTAGTCCACCACCACCTTGTGAGGATAGGTCAGGCTGAGAGATTGCGACGGGCCCAAGATCACCTGGCAGGCTTCCATGGTTGAGCGACGCATTAGAACTCAGTTCGCATCCAGCTGTTTATCTCTGCTCAAGCGTATCTATTGGTTTCGCTGTTCATGCGTATTAAGAGTCGTGCCAAGAGACATGCTTATTGCTGGTCATGTGTATCTAGTGGCGTTGTTTCTCTGAGGTGTCCAAGCTGTTAGGAGTCATGCTGGCCTGGCAGGCTCTTGACATGAGTTAGGCCCATTTCTGTTCAAGCGTTATCCTTTGGTTGTTTTTCTCTGAGCTGTTCAAGCTGCCCCCGCTCCTTTCCTACCCCCCTGCTCTGACCTTGAGTCTCTAGCAGGCAACTTCAGTTTTACGGCTTGCTCACTCCCTACTTCCTACCAGGCACCGCTCTCTCCTAATTCCCAGGCCGCTTGGTTTTGCACCTGGGATGACTCTGTGCTTCAAGTTCTGCTTTGCAGTTTGGCTTGCCATCAGCAGCTTTGAACCCGTGGATTGCTCATGCTGTATCCTGCGGCTCCTGAATGAACGTTTACCTGCTTTAGACCTGAGCGAGTGGCTTTTCGGGATTGCCGAGGTTGGCTGGAGAACCTCACACCAGCGCTCTAATCACTAGATCACACCTGCCCTCCCCTGAGCATGTGCAGAGTGCATTCCTCTCGCAATGGATTTAGCACAAAGGGCGGGGGTGGAAAACGCGTCCGGGTTTTTTTTTGGGCACGACCTCCCCCCCCATCCCAACCACGTGACGCCCCCTCACACTTGTGGGGCGCGTCACGCCCCTCCCCTCTCAACGGCTCCTGGGCCCACCTGGTCCGCGCGCGTCGCCAAGCTCCGGTTGGCGGCCAGGCGCTCCTTCACCTCGTCCAGCTGCCCCGTGTAGGCCAAGTTGCAGAGCTCCACGTTGGACACGGAGCCGCCGCCCTCCATCGCCCGGCCAAGCCCGGCCCTCAACGGCAACCGTCGGCGGAGCCTCCTGGGCGCTCCTCAACCAATCGCAAGGGAGGCTCTGAAGCCACCGGCCAATAGGCGGCCGGACCCCGCTCGAGCGTCATCTCCTTCCAAGCTGCGTCCTCAGCCGGCGTGCTCCGCTAGTCCAATCCGGCCGCGCCTATTGGGTGAGAGTCGTTGGGGCCGATGGGAGTTGTAGTCGACGGGGGGGGACAGGAAGCGGACGGCGCTTCGCCTGGGCAGGCGGGCGGACTACAGCTCCCGGCGGGCTGCTCGGCGGCCGCCGTTGACGTGGTGGTGGTCGTGGAGTTGTTTTCTCTGCGGGGAGGAGAAAGAGCCGCGGCGGAGCCGGACGGGGGGGAAGCAGCGGGAGCCGAGGATGGTCGCGGCGGCGGGAAGAGGAGGATGGAGTCTGGTGAGGGGACTGGGGGGTCGCTGAGGCGGCCGGTGGGGGTGGGGCGAAGAGAACCCTCCCCCATGCCTGGGATCGAGTTCCCCCCTCCCCCCCCCGAGTTCCCTCCCTCAGAACATATTGTGAAAACGAATTAAATATGGGAAATGTTAAAGGCTATGATTTAATCTTAATTCAGCTGATCAATGTTGAAAGGATGAAGTATTCAATAATTAAAGTACATAGGATGATTATATGTAGTTTATAGAAATGATATAATGAATTAGAAAACAAATACAGAGGGGATTATATAGATATTATTTTGATAGAGGAGGGGAGAGGGGAAGTCAGAAAAGTCAATACTGATTAGGCTGGTTAGTTTGAAATGGTTTTATTTTATGTAACTCTGAAGATGACAGTATTGAAATTGAATGTGACTTAATAAGAAAATAATAAAAAAAATTATATATAAAAAAAGAGTTCCCTCCCTCAGAGCAAGGGTCTCCGCCCCGCCCCCGCTCCGTCCCGTCTGGCGCTTTCTGTCGGCCCAGCGGCGGAATTGGCCTTTGTAACGTTTTCTGCAAAAGGGGTGGGGGGAGCAGGGTTGCCAACTTCGGGTTGGGCGATTCCTGGAGATTTGGGGTGGGGAGGCGAGCATGGAGGGGGAAGGTCAGCGGGTTATAATGTTTTTATATATATGTATATGTGTGTGTGTGTGTGTGTGTGTGTGTGTGTGTATATATATATATATATATATATATATATATATATATATATATTATAACACAAAATAAAACAAACAATAAAACAATAATAAAAAAATATAAAAGAAAATACAAAAGAGTATCGATGAAATAATCTACATTAATACAATCTAAATTAAAAAGAAATAGAAAGTTCAAAGAACCCCTTTGCCCCTCCACCCACCATAAAAAGTGACCCATCACCGGACTTCCGAAGCAGTGTCTAAACAGTTTTAAAGCTATCATTATTAACAATAATATAAAGAATATACAAAACCTGTTTCTATAACTCACTAATTTAGTAAAATCCATTTTTGCCAGTTTATCCCAATATGTGACGGCCTTCACCCATGTTATTTTAAATTCTTCCATATCTTTTCCGTGTAGGAATTCTGTTAATTTGGCCATCCGCAGATACATCCATAATTTTTCTCTCCAGTCCCTATTTGAAGGTTTATCTGCTTGCTTCCAGACTTTGGCTATTACAATTCTTGCAGCAGCAAAACTATATTGACAAATTACCCTGAGCGGGTTATAATGTCATCGGGCCCTCCTCCAAACCGTCCGTTTCCTTCAGGGGAACTGACCTCTGGGGAGCCGTTGCAATTCCGGGAGACCTCCAGGCCCGACCTGGAGGATGCGTAACTACAAGCAAGAAGTGCATTGAAGTCAAATTGAGGAAAATTCCTATTCAGGAAAATTAATTATCAGCGCACAGCCACTGGCTGTGAAAATTCCTGAATAGGAATTTCTGAATAGGAATTTTCCCCAAGCTGGAGGTTGGCAACCCTGTCGCTGGGAGACGAAGCCCAAATACACCGTGAAGACAATCAAAAAGAAAATACTGAATTTTTGGGAGAATGGGAGGCATGGACAACATACAGTGTAACTGAATTTAAATTGGGAAATATTAAGGGTTATGGCTTGATCTAATTCAAATTGTTTGAAGTAATTAAGTTATCAAAGTTAAAAAATATATTTTAAGATATTGACAGATATGGTTTATTATAATGAATTAGAACTGAATACAAAGAGAGAAATATGGATATTAAATGGACTGAGGAGGGGAGAGGGGAAGTTAACTATATACACTTGCTTAGAGATAAGATAGAAATCGTTTATATTATGTATTATGTGAATTGAAAGATACTTAAGATTGTAAACCAATTTGAAAAATAATAAAACATTAAAAAAAAAGACAATCCTGCTCCCCCACACTACCTTCCCCTTGGCTGCGGTTCTTTATTCCTCTGCAGCCGTGTCGGGGAGCAGACCCCCCGGAAACTCCCATATGGGGGCTTTTCTTTCAGCGAACACCGCGGAGGGTTTTGTGGCAGCTGGGAAGGGAAACCATTCCGGCTTCTGCTTTCGTGGACCAGATCCCCATGTCGTCGGATGCCGGAGCTGGATCCCCAAATCGGCCAGCTGGGGACCCTCATCATGGTATCTCTGGCAAAGCGGGCTCAGGGCTGCAAAAGCCTGGGCTAGGCTTTTAAACAGAGCAAGCGTGGTCTGCGAGACGCCTGGTAGTTTTTGCTGCCACAGCCTATCATGGATTTAAGTTTGTATGTTATTTATCTAGTGGGTTTTGTATGGTGAGCCTCCAGAGACAGGCTTGAGTAAGCTAACAAATAAGAAATTTAGAAAGCACAAGGATTTAAAATTCAGATAGTTAGTTAGACTTTGATCCTGCCCTCAAACCCCGGCCAATGCCGGGCCCAGGGCTGCTAGCAACAAAATAAAAAACGGCGCAATAAAAGTATAGTCACGTAGGGTCTTCCTGTTACTCAGTTTCTGGAGCGTTTAGCTGTGTTTGACTTTTGCAGCAAAAACAAATGGGATTCTTGTAGCACCGTAAAGTTTTGACAGATCTATGGTGGCAGAAAGATTCATCAGCTGAAATCACACCTTTGATTTAAAAGATTCCTGTACAGGAAAGGATTTATTGCAATAAATCTGTTAACCTTTGAGTCACCACTCCTTTTGTGTGTTTGCTGCAAGTCAGACTGTTTGAGCAATTAGGTCATTAAAGACCTCCATTCTAATATTAGACCAAAAACTTGATTGTCTTGCAGCTGATTCCTTTTCTGTCAGTGAAACCTTTTCCCCGCTCTGATGGAGTAAGAACAGATAAAAGGTTGTTACAGTTAATGAAGTGGGTTTCCTCTCTGCACTGTTAAGTTGGTTGTGCTCTAGAGCTGGTCCAGTAGCACAGGTTGATACATGGGAGAGGGGAGGTGCCTGAATAATCTGATAGTATTGATATTATATATGCGTGTGTACGCACACACAAACTGGAGTTGCTGCTTACCATCCTGGTTATGATCTCACAGTCACTAATAATAGCATTTAGACATCACTTTCAAGTGCTCAAAATGCTTTATATACATCATCTTCTTGTAATTCTTACAACTGTAATGTGAATATTATTATGCCAGTGCGGCAGATAAGCAGGTGAGAGAGAGAATCTTGCTTAGGGTACAGGGGCGATTTGAACTGGGAGCCTCCTGATGTGTCACATCAGCTCTCTGTATAATAATAGCTTTTGTGTCACTGATGTGGAGAAGGAACAGCTTGCCTAAGGCCATCTATCTAGTGAATCCAAGAGTGAGGTGAGATTTGAACCTAGGGCTTCTCGGGTTACAGCTTAGTCTAGTACAGTGTTATCCTATGCTTGCTCCCCACTGGCTTGCTGGCTTTCTTTCTGAAACGAACAAGAAGTTGCTTACAGGTTATTTTGAGTAAGTGGTTGGGAATCACTATCTTGTAGAAAAGGAAGTTGCTGTCTTTTCCTTGTGAGTTGCAGGCATTTCCATAGCACTGTGCTTCTGCCCTGTATCACTGCAGCTTGCCTTTGATTCTGGGGGTGGAAATTGGATGCCTTTGGGATAGATACAAGCAATATTTCTTGGGTGAACGTTCTGGGCAGGAGACATACTGATAGTTGAATGTCAGATATGATAGTTCATCCATGACTTTTGGGATCTCTGGTGTATGATTAATCAGTAATTGGCACAAACATAAATATTTATGAAATCAAGACTACCAGAAGTAAAAATGTCTTTAAATTTTATTTTATTTATTTGCTTAACTTGCCAATTTTGGATCTTGCCATTCTTTCAAGAAGCAGGATTCCACCAATTGCAAACTCTTTGTTATACTCCCTGAAGTACAAAAAGCAACGCTTGAAACTTTCAGCGTGCATTATTTTCTCAGGAATTTTTTAAAATCACACTTTAACATAACTTGATATTAGGAAGATAGTTTCATACTGCTTTGGAGAATCACAAAATATTTCTCTACTGGCACTCCTGAGAGCTAAATTGGCTCTGAAGAATTTCCCCCCTAACAGTTACACCCATCTTCAACTGGGAAGGCTCTGTGTGTCCCATGACACTAGATTAAGCAAAGGAATGTGTTGCAAATGAAACCACTGCTGATAACTGTAGGCCTTTTGCCCTCTTTGAAATGATTGTTTTCTTATGCTAGTATTCCACCCTATTTATTAAAGGAGCCCAGAGAGCGATTTAGCTTTGCAGTGCAACATAATTTTCTATTTTAGATTCATTTCAAGTTGTTGTTATTAATGATTTCTGTATTGTTCTTAGTGTGTTTTTATGTATGCTTGTATTCTTGTCCCCATGTTAGCAAAGGAATTCAGTTGAATTTATTGTCAATTGTTATAAAGATTATGAAAGCTATGGTTAAAAACTGTATAGCAAGAGAAAAAACCAGCAGAATCTTGTGCTGTCATTAAAACAATGGACTGTAATATCAGACTACCTTGTGTTTGCCAAAGTGGCTGTTTTAGCTGTTAGAAACCCTTCCTCCCATTGCCTCAATCTGGTCAGCAAGCAACATCGTTCCCCCGGTAAGGAATACAGGGTGGGGGATCTCGTCTATCTGTCCACCAGAAATCTTCGATCCGCCCGTGTGATAAACTCAGTGCCAAATACGTAGGTCCGTTTCCTATCTCCCGGATAATTAACCCAGTAACTGTAGAACTCTCCTTGCCCAAGTCTCTACGGAGAGTCCATCCTGTGTTCCTTACTGGGGGAACGATGTTTGTCAGCCTGGGTTTTGTACTTTTGTTTGGCTCGCTCCAGATTTTTGACCAGCCATGGCCAGGCTGTTTGAATGGAACACATCCATTCAGCTACATCAGCTCCCCCCTCCTCCTCAGACACATCGACATGGCCCACAGGATTAAACTCTTTACCATAGACAATCTGAAATGGACTGAACCCTGTGGATTGGTGAACTGCATTGTTATAAGCATACTCGGCAAAAGGCAACAGGTTCACCCAGTCGTCCTGCTGGTAATTAACATAGCAACGCAAGTAACACTCAAGGACCGCATTTACTCGTTCGGTTTGACCATCCGTTTGGGGATGGAAGGCACTAGAAAGTCCTTGCTCCACTCCCACCAGTTTGAGGAAAGCTTTCCAGAATTTGGCCACAAAATTTGAACCCCTGTCCGTCACCACCCGCCCATGTGATAAACTCACTGCCAAATACGTAGGTCCGTTTCCTATCTCCCGGATCATTAACACAGTAACTGTAGAACTCTCCTTGCCCAAGTCTGTACGGAGAGTCCATCCTGTGTTCCATGTCAGTCTCTTAAAACCGTACGTTTCTTCCCAAAGATGGCATCCCGAGCCACAACCTGAAGTGGTGGTGGTGGGGGGGGGGAGAACATTTTGAAGTGGCTAAGATACTGGATTCCCGCTTTTGCTACAGTGTCCTTCAATACCTGGTTCGTTGGAAACATTTTGGTCCCGCCCAAGATGAATGGGTGCGTGCCCGTGACGTCTCTGCCCCCGGCCTGGTGCAAGAGTTCCATTTCGCCTACCCTCACAAACCCTCGGGGAAGGGTGAAGGGGGTCTTTAGGGGAGCAGAATGTCAGGAGCAGGCCATGAAGACAGTTCATGGTTGCGCTCCCAGGTGTTGTTTTGCAGTTCTCTCCAAGGCCAGATTAGATCACCAGTCCGTGCCCAGTGTTTAGACTTCATAGATTCCTTCAGTGTGGGAATTGCCAAGTACTCCTTCCTGCCACTGGGAGGGGGGTTGCCAGGGTTACTGGTTATCTCTTATTGCTTTGTATATATGCCAAATGCTTTCCCTTAGCCCCTCACTAGTAACATCTTGAATATGACTTTTGTAACCTGTCGTGCTTAATCAATAAAACTGCTTTTGTGGACTTGCCGTCTGCTGGAATCTGTTTATGGGTTTGCCGCAGGACTAGAGCTTACAGGTTGGTCAAAATCTACCCAGTATTAAGACAGGAATGCTAGGTATTTATTTTATTTATTTGTTGGACTTTTATGCCACTCATTCCTGCTGTCTTCCCTGTTACTCAACCTCTATAGAATGGGGACTTCTACCAGTAAATCAGTCTACGTATATAATTTGTATACATGAATACTTTTTACTGTTATTGTTCTGGCTTTAAAGTCTTGAGTGGCAGCGACTGAAGCATCCTCTCCACTGATAACCAATTGCATATCGGGGTTGCCCCACCCCAGATAGAAATCTGATAATTAAAAATACACTGTGGTTTTCACTGGTGTGTCTATAAGTATCTTTCTGCATGTATAAAGTTGGGGATTAGGAAAGAAGAGTGGACTTTGAGACAGCTTATTTTAATCCTTCTGCCTTTTTCTCTAACAAAAGAATTAGCATTTTAGGTCACAGATTGTGAATTTTAATGCTTGGCCCCTGTTATGTGGGATCTAGTTTCAGTATTTGCTAGAGTGCTGAAATGCTAATGAAAAAGTTCACAGTCTAATAGTTATCCCTTAAGATTCTATTAGTAAGTGTGACAGTTTAAGAAGATGCCAGGACCACTACTAGAATTAAATTTGGCACAGGCACCAAGCAGGGACAAAAATCACCCAAATAACCAAGGAGAGAATCGGCTAAGTGCGTGTTCACTTTTAAGAACTGTCATTGTTTTTGCAGAGTATCTAGACGAGCTTCCAGAAACTGATGAGCCAGCGTGGATCTTGGGAAGGCAGCACCACCTTAAAACCGGTAGGCTTCATCTGTTCGTACCCCTCAAAGTTTTATATTCAAAGTTTTAGTATTCTGAACCACTGCATTGGTTTGTATAGAGAGCAGAAATCCTTGGGGAACCAGCGTAGCATGTGCAGTGTCAAGCATGTGTGTATAGGTAGCCAACAGGAAATTTATTTAGGTGGGACAGGATGCTATCGTGATGAGGGATGTTTCTGAAATGCGACTAAAGTTATTTCTAGTAATCAGGTGGCTAGGAAGTAAACAGAGGTGGCTTTATTTTTAGGCATGTTCAACTGAGAAGACGGTCTCTCTTAGAAACCCTACCCTTTACCACCCCCACCCCCCACATACACAAACACACTGAAAAAGGACAGTGATTTTTGATGGGGGAAAGTATTGGAGGGAGAAGAAGAGTTGGTTTTTATATGCTGATTTTCTCTACCTTCTAACGAGAATAAAACCAGCTCACAATCTCCTTCCCTTCCCCTCCCCACAGCAAACACCTTGTGAGGTATGTGGGGCTGAGAGAGCTCAAAGAGAACTGTGACTAGCCCAAGGTCACCCAGCTAGCTTCAAGTGGAGGAGTGGGGAAACCAATCTGGTTAATCAGATTGGAGTCTGCCACTCATGTAGAGGAGTGGCTAATCCAGATTCAAGTCCACTGCTCTTAACCACTATACCATGCTGGAAGGGTTAAACAACCTCTCTCCATGTGCCCTTGCATACAGACATAAAGCAGCTTGGGCAGGCTTTGATTTTTTTAAATTGTTTTTTTACGTAGAAGAATTATGGAACTTAATCTTTGGCGAGGAGGGAAGCAACCTCCTACCACATGTAACTTGGGGATTCTTTAGTATTGAAAGACAGGGTAGAAATAGCATAATTCCATAGAGCCTGTAGTTTTAGCCTTGGAGGGTGGAATTCTCCAGTGAACTGTCACAACAGCTATACTTGGTACTGAAGAGAAAAAGGGGAGTGGGAAGGGTCTATTTTATGACAATTACATCCTTACTCCACCCTTAACTTCTGAGGATTCAGTGGTGCCTGCTAGTTGAGAGATGCTATAATAGAAAGGAAAAAATGTTTTATTTATTTATTGGATTTATATCCCGCCCTTATTCCCAGCAGGCCAGACTCAGAGTGGATATGGTGCATTTCTTTGCTTGGAAACTCCTTTAGAATAAGGGTTTCCTGGAAAGTACCCTGGTAACCCACCACCACTACCCAGGACCTCCTGAGAACGTCTAGACTGACCCGCTGAGAAGGTACTCTTCCAGCGCAGTACTAGAGCAATAACAAAATAACTTATAACCAACCTGGTAGCACCTGTGCAGTCTAGCACATGAGGCAGAGATAACAAGAAATACGCCAGAGAAATAGACTGCAATAAGTGAAGCCAAAAAATGTCTGAAGTCAGAGGCTGCTTTTACCGATCAGAGCCATATCCCACCTCCATCAAGCACCTGGTAATGGCTCTGAACTTGCATAATAAATATCTGGTCTGGCCTAAACCGGATCATCCTTTGTCCAAAAGGGATTAAGTCTGCCAGGATGGTCCAATGTGGGATGGGCCTGAATACCTTTTTTATAATGAAATCTGGGGTCCCAGATGCTCTAGGTGGCAGTCCTGAGCCTTAGCAAGTTTTAGGATTTCTGTCGCAAGAGATATCAGAGCAGATGTTGCAGAAGTTAGGTTAACATGATGCCGATAATTTGGCAGTCCCCCCCATCTTAATGCTGTTTGTTTGTTTTTAATTTCTAGATAAATATAAACTGCTGTCTGATATAAGTGGTCGTCTTTGGTTTACCTACAGAAGAAAGTTTTCACCAATTGGTAGGTATGCTTCCTGGGATATGGTCCATCTCTTCTCTCCGTTACCGTTCCATGTTTATTTTATTTTATTCAATTTTCCCAATCAGGTTGGGCTCAGAGATGTGAACCCTGTAAAAATGTGAACAATTAATTCTGAAAAATAGGTATCACGACCTTTTACTGCTTCATAGGAGTATAAAGGATCAAATCTATCCATTTGCCCAGGGGTGTGGAATTGTACTGTTTGCACCAAACAGTCTTAATTCTTCTAGGCAGACGCCTGTATTCAGAAGTCCTCTGGAATCTACAAAAATATGGCTGATAGATGTCTTCCTGCAGTCACAGGTGGAGTTACTGATAGTCACTTCCCTCCTCCATAGTCTTTCTATAACTCGAGGGGCGGCATGTCAAGCCCATCTTTCCCTCTGGGGGCATCTGAATTTCAAAGACTCAACAAGGTCTTACTGCTCTTACGAGATGGGAAGTAGGCCTGTGGTCCTTTCACGATACTGCTCACAGTCCTCTATGTCACTGCAGTCTTACCAAAAATAAATCCAAAGCAAAATTTCTTGCCTTGTACATGATGTTGCCATTATACTGGTACCAAACTGAGGCCCCAATTACTGTTCCAGCCAGAGTTTAGATTGGTACTAAGCATTTTTCTGTGAGCCTTGGTCAAAAATGTGATCCAGGAAAGGCTGGCATCCTTGTTTCTGGGTGGAGGGGGAGCCCAATTAGATGTGTAACTGTGGCGATTTTTGACCTAGGTGGCACGGGCCCATCCTCCGATGCTGGCTGGGGCTGCATGCTGCGATGTGGACAGATGATGCTTGCCCAGGCTCTGATCTGCCGGCACTTGGGGCGGGGTAAGTGTGCTTCTTTCTGGAAGAGAATTCCAAGAATGTGTGTGTGTGTGTGTTTGTTCAAATCTGTACTGGAACTCAGGCGAGAAAGGTGGATGCTCGAATGATGTCTAAGATGTCTCTGCAGAATCTTGGGTCTGAGGAGTTCTGCAGCAGCACTTCTGACTCCCATGGTAGTCTGTTTAAGTTGCGGACTTCAGCCTGACATGTGGAACAGAAGTAAGTCACTTTACACTAGATTCCTCAGTTCAACAGGATTTTAAATTTTCTGGACTGTGTTTACTGGCTTTCCCAGTGGCTTGGTTTTATTCATTCAGTTAGAATATTTATTGAGCTGCTTTTTTCACTGGCGGTGTTCAAAGTGTAACTTTTAAAGCATAGCAAAGAATAGGACTGACGCAGTCATAAAAGGAAGACTGGAATCCTAAAGTGGGGGTGAAGCTCTTTAGGAGCCGGCATGACCCCACGCCGAGGTAGGTGCCACCTTATCACAGAATAAAGTGGCACCTACGCCGGCGAGGGGGTAAACACGCCAGCACCACGAAGCCATGCCGCTGCATGGGGCTCTGCCACCACTGCAGCTACACTGGCAGCAGGAGTTCCTGGGGATGGAGCTGCCTTTGGACCCAGAAACGCCCCCTCGAGCTGTGGTGTGGCTACGCTTTACTGTTTTCAATGGGGGCATTTTCGCTTTTTACTTTTGGAAATGACTTTTATTTTCTTTGTGGTGGCCGGGAAGCCTCTGTGGAGGCGACGCTGCTGCGCCACTCCCAGCCGCTGCCTAAATGCCCCCCCTTCAGGAATAGGCTGCCTGAGTTCATATGTATTTAAAACATCCACTAAGCCCTGAGAAAATGAAATGGGTTTCACTGAGTGCCTGAATGATGGTGGCAAGAGGACTTTCTAGGGAGAGTGTTTCAAAGATATGGGGCCACCTCTACCAGGCCATGAATCCATTTGATACCTGCTGTGACTTTTGAGGAAAGAGACTGCGATTTCTCAAATCCTGGATAATTTTCACAGATTGGCTGTGGGAGAAGCACAGAAAGCAGCCCGAAGAATATCACAGGATCTTGCACTGTTTCCTGGACAGAAAAGACTGCTGTTATTCCATCCACCAAATGGGTAAAAGTGGTTTTAAATTCTTCCACCCACTCTGATTTCCAAGCTGTTTATTTGGTATATATTTGGAGCTTTTCGATTGATTGAATTTTTATTTGCGGTCAAAGACCAATAAATACACACCATATGTAACAATCTTACAGCATTTCAAATAAAATAGAATATAAAAATGTATCAAAATTAAAATCGGATTACTGCATAGTAATTTGACAATTATCTCTTTCCCATAAACAAAACAGCCGTCAGGTTTCTCCACTTTTGAGATCCAGTAGTTTAAGCTCAACTTTATCTGCACCTTTGCTTTTTAATTTACTATGTAGTGTAATCTCTGCAACACAAAATTTGGCAACCTGTCTTGTGGTCGAAGGGTTTTCATCCGCCAGTAGTTTTCTAAGTTTATATTTGTTAGAATAACTAGATAGATTTTCCAATAGTGGGGATAATATGGCGAGTCAAAGCTGATTATAAATAGGGGATTTTAAGAAAATATGCTCCCTACTCTCAACTTCTCCAAGTTTGCATGGACAGATCCTCCTCACAAGCAGAATCTTATTATATCTACCTTCCATTACAGCAGATGGTAGTACATCGCATCTAGCTAGTGTAAAGATTCTACGTCATTTGATTACACTTAGCTCCATAAGATATGAGAGTGGCGCTAGTATATATCTGTTTTTTGTAGATGATAAGAAGCCTGGTGTCCTTGCTATGTCATGCTGCCGTTCGATGTCCTTTACCCTTTGTCTTACTATTTGTTTAATGTGGTTTTTATCCTCTTGGAAAGATACAAGCTACCGCATTATACACAATGCTGTACCTCTTGGTCAAACGTTATTGTGTATGGAAGGAGTTAGTTAGACCTTTGTTTAGCTGTGAATGTAGAAACACTGTTGAGTTTTGTGTTGAGGTTTTTTTTTGTCTTGAATAAAATAATCATCCTATTGCTTTGAAATGTATTAGTTCCACCCCACCTTTCTTTTCATCACTTAACCCTTTATCTACCTTCTCATGCAAGATTGGCTTCATAAGCAGCTTGCAACAATTGAAGTCCACAAGCCACAAACTAACAGCTGCAAGGAGAGGCAATAACCAAAAAATATAGAGAAGAATTGAGAGTAGCAAATAATAAAATAGGCATAAGCATCTACAGAAGAGCCCCGTGGCGCAGAGTGGTAAGCTGTGGTACTGCAGTCAAACCTCTGCTCATGACATGAGTTCGATCCCGACGGAAGTCGGTGTCAGGTAGCCGGCTCAAGGTTGACTCAGCCTTCCATCCTTCCGAGGGTGGTAAAATGAATACCCAACTTGCGGGGGGTAAAGTGTATACAACTTGGGAAGACAATGGCAAACCCCCCACCCCCAGTAAACATAGTCTGCCTAGTCTGCCATGATGGGACGTCACCCCGTGGTTCAGTAATGACCTGGTTTTTGCACAGAGGGCTTTTACTTTTAAGCATCTACAAGCAGGTGGAAAATAGAGGGTTCCAGTACATTTAAAGTACATCTCCCTCCACCTGAACCTGGCTTGTGTAGTGCAGGCACGTATTTTGGGAGGCGGAGCTGTGGTTGTACTTGGGAGATGCCTGGATCCTTTCCCCTCTCTTTCATCTGTTGCTCATCCAGAGGTGTTTGGCAATTGCATTGTCCACTGCCTTACAAGTTGCTGGTTTGTAGCAATAGATGCTAAAGGCTTACAAAAAAGCAGAGAAATAAAAGAAGCCTCAACTACTTTGATATTACCACATGGACACAGGAGAAAGCAAAGCCTTCTTGTTTGTTTTCATGATGAGAGTATTATTGTAAGAGGGGTAACAATATTGATCCAAAAACGAGAGTCGCTTTGGATCTAAATGGTTTAAGGCAGCATGTTCTAGCGGACCAGTTGTTCTGAAAGCATCATTAGCGGTACTGAATTCTTGTGTGTGTTAAGTGCCGTCAAGTCGCTTCCAATTCATGGCGACCCTATGAATACTTATTCCCTGATAAATAAAGCAATTCATTGGGGAAGTTGCTGTCCCAATTAAAAAAGAAAAGCCACCTGACCAATTTTGGGATCTCAGAACGATTACCTCTTCTGTGTGAGTTGTGAATATCATGTAACAGGCTGTGCAATGTGGCTGAAGGTCTCTGACTCGTAATAATCTTCCAGCGTGACCCTCGACATTGAACAAGCTGCCAAATCCTGGAAGCAGACCACTCCAGAGAGTCGGAAATGTGTACAGTGCAGTAATGCAAAGAATGTGCCCTTTCCTGTGCACAGTTACCTGACACTTCTGTTCTTCCGTGTGTCTGTTTGTGATCCACACAGCACAGATGGGTGTTGGTGAAGGGAAGTCCATCGGCGAATGGTTTGGACCAAACACCGTGGCCCAGGTGTTAAAGTAAGCAAGCGTTTATGCATTGTGCTATGTGTAGGATTTATGCTTGCCCATGCGCAGGCAAAAAAGACCTCGCAAAATTCTGTGGGTAGAACCATTGGCCGTTCCTTGCCTGCCGGTTTAGTTGCACGCCCATCAGCCCACTCTTGCACCATTAAGGCTATTCCTGTGTGAGGTGAATCACATTTGTGTCAGATGTATTCTTGTGTCAGATGTGGATTCTTCTCTTTTATTCACATAATCTCCGAGGTAGGTTAAACTGAAAAGTGCTCCAACGTCACCCTAAGGAAGCCTAATTCTGGCTTGGCATGTCGTCTGAGTTGATAAATCATGGTTTATGATCAGGCTAGCAAACAAGAATCAGAAATCATGGTCTGAAATGAGCTTGCAAACCGTGGTCTGTGCCAACTATGGTTTGGTGCCGTGTCTGAACTTACAAATTAGTCGGGGCCACTGTCCGGCCTCCAGTGCGCCTGGATTGAAGTAGATGGGAAATGAAACGGGGCCAACAGCTGTAAACCATGGTTTGCCCGTATGTAGAAGTTCAAACCGTTTGAATTCTGAACAGAGGCAGGGACAAATGGGTGGTTTGGCCTGATGTCTGCATTGAGGCCCTGACTGGCTTGAGGTCACCCAGTGAGCTCACTGGCTGAGTAGGGATTTGAACTTGGGTCTCCTCAGTCCAGTTCTGGCCCATGTACTGGTGGCATCACACTGGCTCTCCTTGGCCCAGAGAGCAGAAACAAGCAGGCTGTCTTATGCTGGATGAAGGCATGATTCAGAAGACAGCTGAATAAATTGACCCAGGTGATTCAAGTGTTCCTGTCAATGCTTTTGAGCAGCATGGCTTCTTTGGGCCAGGTTGCCATAAGAGGGGTTGATTCGCCTCCCCTTTAAATTTCAAAAATTATGTAAGGCTGTGGGTTTTGTCTTTTAAAAATTTTTTTGAGAACCATCTAAATTTGGGTTGCTTCTGGTGGGCTGAGTTGTTATTGGGCAGTTTTTGACAACCATCACGGTTATTGGTCTGTTACATTATTTACTTTGTAGGGTGCTGCTTAATTTTCTTATCTGGATTGAGCGCTGTGTTAAAGCAGAACATAATTTATTTATTAAACATTTATTAGCCGCTCGTCTACTTTGCGGAACTCAAGGTGGCTTACGATATAAATAAAACCATAGTTATAAGAAAAATACATCCATTCCACAGCAGACCTTGCCATATAATGCTCAGCCATCTGCCAGATCCTCGGCGTATAAGATCAAAAAGGGATATGACTCGCTTCCTTTTAGCAGATCAGGATAGTAACTTCACTGCTCTAATAGCCTCCTCTAATAGCTACAGCCCTCTCTGAGAGAATTCCCAAAGATCATCCGGTTCAAGAGAGCTCAAGTATTATATACTGTAATTTTAATCGATAAATTATCATTACGAATGAATCATAAGAATGATTTTAACCTATCTTCGCTGGCTGTTCGGCATGTTTTATTACTTCAAGATGCCAATAAAGGTATTGTATTGTATAGAAAAATACATAGAAGACAACAATTTAAACCAGAATTATAGCCTCTGTGTCATATCACAACTCACTGTTGTACTCTGGCTGTATTTTGAAGAGTTCAGGATTGTGAGGTATTGGTTTAAGTTCATGCCTTGGTCTCCTCCTCCCTGCTTTTAAAAATAATTTTAGTGGTCATCACGAGGCATTAAATTACATAATTTTCCTGTGAGAATTTGGGGGGCAAGGAGAAAGAACCTCAGAATTTCAGGTTAAGGAATCATTCTTATTATATGAATGAGAAAACTGAGGAAAGGGAGCCTCTTCCACACCAGTAATTTAAAGGTAGCACATCTGAAATACAGTAGAAAATATAATGGAAGCTTCTGAAGCCCTCCTTGGCTCCAAAAGTCAGTCGCTGGCAGCCACATCCTAACCGTCACCCATCAGCTCTTTCAGCATCCACCTCTCTCAGCTTAGCCCTCCTATGGCTGATCCAAAGGCTTCCAGACCGCCCCCTCCCCCCAAAAAAACTTAGCTTCTGAAGGAGAAGCACGCTCACTGATGGCCCAAGTGTTGCCGGATGAGAGACTGGGCTGACACACACACACACACACACACACACGTCTGCACTGTGGGGTAGGCCTGTGCCCCCTGGGCTCAAGAGGTGGGAGTGGAGAAGAGCTGCACGAGTCTTGAAAATGACTCTGCACCCCTGCACTGAACTGCCAGCTGGCCACTGTATTGTTAACAATCTGCATTTCTGTGTTAATGATCATTTTCGCTATTAATTTTAGTTATTTTTTTAAAAAGACATGATCCCAGGGAGCTGCTTGCAAGTTTTGTTTCTCTTCTCGACTGTAGCTCAGTTCTGGCCCAAATGTCAACCTCACTCTTGCAAGCATGGATCAAACTGGCCAACAGCCTTTCTTCATCATGTGAGGGTGTTACTTTAAAGATGCATTTGTAACACAGGGATTATGAAGCACAGCAATGAGAACAATGTATGATTTGTTGAGGCAGATACATGGCAGTATGTGAAAAACATCCAAGCAGGAATATAAAAGGGGAAGTATCCAGTTTTATAACCCAAATAAACATTCCTATGTCATAATTTAGGGTGCTTTGGAATCTTGTTTTCCCCAAAGCACCTCTGACCTTGTATCTCTCTGGATATAATGAAGGTGGGACTTTGAACATTAAATGGGAACATCTCTCGATGATGGCTTTTAATGTTGCCCTTCAGGAAACTGGCACTGTTTGATGAATGGAATTCCTTGGCTGTTTACGTGTCTATGGACAACACGGTGGTGATTGAAGACATCAGTAAGTTGGAAATATCTCCTCTGCACCTCTAAAAAGGTTTTCGATGTGCCCAGGCATTACACTGAATCGGGGCTGAGCTCTAGTGTCTGTGTAGGAAACTATGAAAGCCAGTAATGCTGCATTTGGAGAAGTATGGGCCAGTTTCGTTATTCAGATGAATTCCATTCTGCATTGAAATCACAAGGAATGTCTAGGGAACAAGCTAGCAGGAATTAGAACAGTACCTTAAGGCAAGCTCTGGCCAACATACTCCCTGATTAATCTGTGTCCCCCTCCTAAAGCCAGCATATTGGCCATTGCATGCTCATTCTATGACCACTTCGAGCAGATTCCCTGCCAGAGAAGTTATGAGGCTTTACAGTTTCTTTGTTGTGACTGGTGCCAGCAGTCTGACTGTGAGCTTACTTGTGGTGGTGGGGAATGGTCTTAACAGGTTGGTGTTCTTGAAATCTCTTGTGTCTTGTTCTGTTGAGGATCGTGACACATACAGCCTCTGAGTATATTGTCTTATTAGCACAAAGGTTGTGTCTCTCTGGCTGGTCACTTAAGCTAGAAAGTGTAATTGCTGTTCATTCCCCAAGCCTTAAAACCCTCCACTGGGCTTTCATTACTGGTGGCTGTTCGAACTTATCCAAGTGGTGCAGGCAAAACGTCTTTGGCTTTGTTCCTTGCTGCTGGCACCTTCCTTGAGGCCTCTGCCCCGACAGGCCATTCCTCACGGACAAGGAACGTCTCTGTTCCCCTCACTGAAGATGGCGCACTGAGTGGGAGAGTGCTCCCTCTCCAAAGGAGTGATGGAGGAAGCCAATTTGTTCAAAATGTGTGCGCATGTGTCATGGTGTAGAAGGTGACAAAAATGTTTTCGGCAAGCAGGTTTTCTTGACTCTTTCTTCCCAGAGAAGATGTGCTGGTTCCCTTCCCAGAACTGCCCCAGTGCCCACTGCAGTTCGCTGTTGCCCAAGAGCTTGCTCGGCCGGAGCAAGAGCCCAGGAGGGTTCTGCTGCAGCTGGAAGCCCCTGTTGCTGATCGTACCTCTTCGCTTGGGGATCAACCACATCAATCCAGTTTATATGGATGCTTTTAAGGTCAGGCTCCTATACAGCACGTGTAGTTGAGTGGGTCTGTTAGTGTGTTTGTTAATAGATGCTTGAAGCAACTATTATCTCTGTGTTTTCTCCCCTTTGTATCTGTAGGAGTGTTTTAAGATGCCACAGTCCTTGGGAGCCTTAGGAGGAAAACCAAACAATGCCTACTATTTTATAGGATTTTTAGGTAAGGAGGAAAAAATAATTGCCACCTCACGGTTGGATTACTGTACCATGTTCTATGTTGGGCTTCCATTGAAGACTACCTGGAAGCTGCAGCTGGTCCAAAATCTGGCAACAGAGATTATTGTCAGGGGATAGCTGATGGGAGCCCTGACCTGGATGGCCCAGGCTAGCTTAATCTCGTCAGATCTCAGAAGCTAAGCAGGGTCAGCCCTGTTTAGTAATTGGATGGGAGACCACCAAGGAATGCCAGGGTTGTTGTGCAGAGGCAGGCAATGGCAAACCACCTCTGTTAGTCGCTTGCCTTGAAGACCCTACAGGGTTGCCGTAAGATGGCTACAACTTGATGGCATTTTACACACGTACCTGATGGGTTCATATCTTTGAAACAGCTACACTGATTGCTAGTTCAATTCAAGGTGCTGGTTATGACCTTTAAAGTCCTCTCATCCTGTGGCCCACATATTTGTAGGGCATCCTCCTCCCATATGTTCCTGTGCCCAACTACAGTCTTAAGGCTGCCACCTGGTGGCAGTCACCCTGCTTAGGGTAGTCTTCCTGGTGTCAACCAGAGCCCCGGCCTTTTCCATTACAGCTCCCGCTCTGTGAAATGGGCTCCTTTAAGAGGTGAGGGGAAGTCCCCTTGTTGGAGATTTTGAAGAGGTACGGCAAGTCTTGTTTGTTGGTCAGGGCTTTCAGTGGGGAATGAACAGCAGGCATCTTTTTTGGCGGGGGAGGTATTTGGGAGTTCTATCTGGTTTTAATCTGTAATGTATTATTCCTGTAAGCCTCCTTAAGCCAAGAGGAAAGGTGGGGTACAAATACTTCAATTTAAATGAAATTTGTTAGAGGGAAAAGAAAGAACCTTCCTTCCATGAATTATTGGTTAAGACTGAAATTGTGTAATGTGATTATGGCTACATGAAGGGCAAGGAGGAATGAGAGCCGACCCAAAGGTTCGCGACAGTGCTGTATACTACAAAATGAAACGAAATCCCCCCACCCATCTTGCCTTAGGAAAGAAATAAAATGGGGGTATTGCATGTTTGTTAATAGTTCTTGCTGAAGGTGTGGGTAGATCTGCTCTGGGATATGACAGGTGAATCCACTGGAAAATTTTAATTGAAGCGTTCATCTGTGAAATGGTGGTTAGCAGGCCTGGTCAGACGCTCAGTTCTCCCACCCCCAGTTCTGTCCAGAGAGAGAAATCTGGAGTAGGCCTCTAGCATGTATGCTTCTTCCTCACCACATCAGGCCAAAATGATAACCAAGGTGGGATATTCAAGGTTTATGTGAACGTGGGATTTCCCATTAGCTGGGAGGTTATGAAGCCCCTTGAAAGAGAGATACAACAGAGAATCTCGCCTTCAATTCTGTGACTTCCCTTTAGTGAAAGCAGCAGGGTTAAGGAGCTCATGAACCTCAGAGAGCTTGTTATGCCATCTCTCCAAAGATAAAGGGGAGGAGGCACAATATCCAAAGAAGCTCGTTCTCAAATGTATCCCTTTTGATCTTCTCAAAATCAAGACAGTTGTTTAAACCTCTCCTAAGGTTGTAATAGGAGCCAGCGTGGTGCAGTGGTTTAAGGTGTTGGACTAGGATCCGGGGAAATCCAGTTTCAAATCCCAACTCACGCCATGGAAGCTTGCTGGGTGACCTTGGCCAGTCACACACTCAGTCCTGGCAAGTATTTGGATGGTAGACCTTCAGGGGATACCAGGGTCGTGACGGGGCAGGCAGCGGAAACCACCTCTGAATGTCTCTTGCCTTGATAAACCTATGGGGTCACTATAAAGCAGCTGTGACTTGAGGGCAAAAAAAAGGTGGTAAGGGCAAGCACTCGTAATAGGACTCTGTTGCAAGTGTATCTAGAACAGCATAAAGCAGCTTTGTCTTGAAGTGCTTCGTTTCAGCCAAACAGCAGAGATCAAAGGTTAGGCCAGTAGCTCGCAATATGCTTTAATGCCCCTGGAGTCCCCAGCTTTGCAGCAGCCCTGCAGACATCTCTTGGGGCTGTCCGTCAGTCACGCAAGACTGAGCCCTTTTGGGTCATTCCTGTTCCTAACGAACAGCTCTATTCCCTACACAGGAAATGAGTTGATCTATTTGGATCCTCACACTACCCAGCTGTTTGTAGACTCTGAAGAAAATGGTATGGTAGATGACCACAGCTTCCACTGCCAACAAGCACCGCTTCGGATGAAGATCCTGAATCTGGATCCCTCTGTAGCATTGGTAGGTGTGGGGATGAAAAGTGTGCAGGGTGGAGTGTAGAGGGGCACATTGGTTGATCTGGATGATGTTATCTTTTCACCTGATAGTTGTCTGAACTAATATACAGATCGGTGGATTTCAGAGTTTCCCAAGATAGTGGTTCTGATTTAGTAATTTTCTTAACCTGTAAATTATTTCAAACTTAATATTCTTGTAATTTCACAGGGCTTCTTTTGTAAAGAAGAAAAGGACTTTGATAACTGGTGTAGCCTGGTGCAAAAGGTAAGCATTAGGAAACCCTTTGAATTTAATTGGTATAGGCGGTCTTGTTATACTGTAAATAAAAGAGCTCCTCCCCCCAAAAAGACAAATCTCTGTGGTTTACAGCTTTTTATATAGCTGCTTTGGATAATCTTTTAGTTCTTTCTGCAATAGTAGAACAACAACAAAAAAATCGAAGCCACAAAAATGAAAAAAAAGCTGAGTAAAATGTGAACTGCAATGTTTGCTACTCCTGAGCTAACAGGAGCTCCAACTATTGAGATATCTCACTGCAGCCATTGGCTACATTACTGTGATGTCGCAGCACTGAGCCAAATGGCTCAAATATTTTAATCGCCAAGGAGTTAAACAAAAAGGGAGGCAAAGGGCTGGGAAATGAAAAAGCAGTCACAGAGGTAATATTACAACATTACTAATTGTTGTGTGCCTGCATTAGTGTGCTTATTATAGTGTGTGCTGTTATATGATCAAATTGTACTAGAGATAATTGGACCGCAATCCTGAAAGGGGGGTGGCAAATTGGCATAGGAGCTGGCGTGACCTGCCCCGGGAAAAGGGGCAGTTATGCCAGCATGGGGGGCATTCATGCTGGCCCCGGGATGCCACGCAGCAGTGTTTCAGCGGAGCAAGTCCCCACGCTGGTATCCTGGGAGGCGTTTCAGGGGGTGGAGCTGCCTTTAGACAGCATCCTAATGGACCGCCCACTCAAGTTGCAGCGTTGCTACACCACTTTTTTGGGTGGCATAGCCTCGCGGTTTTCTAAGGGGCATTTTCCCCATTTTACATTTTTCTTTTTAGGTAAATACTTTTATTTTCTCTGCAGCGGCTGGGAAGCCTCTGTGGAGACACCATAGCTGCGCTGCTCCCGGCCACCTTACATCCACCACCACCCTTCAGGAATGGGCTTACCCATGTTTGGGAACTGCTTTGGTTTGATTCAGTGGAGTTTCTCATCAAATCCAACAGGCACAGTTAGGGGTTTGAGGGTATTTTGGGCCCTCCAGTGGCCACCTTTGTGCAAAGTCAGGCTCCCATAAGTGCATTGGGGAGCTACATTGAAGCAAGAAATCTTCCCTCTGTTGTTTGCTGAAGCATACTGGCTTAAGAGGTGCTGCTAAGGGAGGAGGGGGAGGAGGACCGTTGACTCAAGAGCTCACCTGTCATCCGGCTGGAGAGTGATGCACGTTGTCATAGGCCACGGTGGCTCTTGAGAGCTGACTGTTGTGCCTTCGCAGTTCACAAGTGTCCTCAGTTCTCAGCTTCGCTACTTTGGGTGGGAGTCTGATTTTGATGCATATTTTAAGACCTGTCATCCTTCCCAGGAGATTCATAAGCAACAGAGCCTGCGTATGTTTGAGCTGGTTCAGAAGCACCCCCCACACTGGCCTCCTTTTGTACCTCCTACGAAACCCGAAGTAACAACAACTGGAGCAGGTACAAGATTGAATGACTTGGCTTTTTCAGGTGGCACAAGGCCCCTGGTCACTTTTTCACTCTGTCCTTCTACAGAAATTCCTTTCCATGCTACTCTATTCTTGGGCAGGGTCTAGTGGGATCCCCCCTTTATCATTCTGTGGAAACGAGATCTTGTCTACTAACTCAGACTTTTTCTATCAACTTGGAGAGGGGATTCACTTAGAGGTGGTCATTGGAAGGGGGGATCTGATGGATGGGGCTATGGCTTCTCTCTTTACAACCTCTTTTCCTCACCTAGATTACCCGTCCTTCTCTTTGCACATCTCAACACACACACAGATGCTGCTGTTGTTTGACTAGGAGCCCTGAGTGGAAATCCAGGAGTACTGGATTGAACTCCAGGGGCTCTGCCATCACCACAATGGGCTCTTTTGGTCGCTGCTTTTCCTTTAAGTTAGTGCTGACCTTCTTGAAACATAACTAGTTTTAACAAGTTAGTTTCAGAAGGTAGCCATGTTGGTCTGCAGTAGAACAGCCAGCTTTGTCAAACAAGATTTTGGGGGGTACAAGCTTTCAAGAGCCAATACCTAATAAGTAGCATGAGCTTGGATCTCGTGGTAAATTTTTGCTAATGGGGAATTTTCACCAGTTCCCCCATTCGCCCCTAATGCCATTCCTGAAGGTTCCACGAGAACAGCATTTCAGGCTACAGAAGAAAGCGAGGGGATCAAAGCCACCACTTCCTCTCCTGACTACACGGGGAAAGACTTGTTTAGATTTTGACACAGATAAAGTTGCTCAAATAAATTTATGCAAGCAATAGCCAAGCTCTCCCTTGAGAATCCTCCTGTTTGTAATTTCCTGCAGAGCTCATTGAGTCCACGGATAAGCTCTTTGAACTGGAAGAAGAGTTTGAGATCCTGAGCGTCTGAAGGAAGCATCCGCTGACCTTTTGTGTGCCCGTGTGTAGCATATGCCGGTGTCTAAGAACACACAGCCTTTCTAGCCCCAAAGTGCCTGAATATGACCCACGAACAGAGCAGCTCTGGGAATTGGGGCAAGAGTTCAGAAAACTTCCCAAGTGGGAAAGAGAGTCGATCCTGGACCGAGACGTGCATTTCCCCCCAAAATGTTTAATATCTGAAGAAAATAAACTTATTGGGATAAAGAAAAGAATGTTATCAGAGTAACAACTCTGCGCTACAGCTGGGAATTTAATGCCTTCGGTAACCTGGATGGCTATTATTAGTCCTTGTCGTATAATGCAATACTTCTCACACCGAAAGCATGATGTCGAGGTAAAAAGATTGTATTTACCTCTCTTTCCTTCATGTGGACAGTATCTTGGAAATAGTTTCATTGTCTTGTTTTAAGAGATCAACCTGATCAGGAGGAAAACTGATTTCGTTAAAATATTTAACGTTTTGGCAACCACACTTTGTTTCTATAACAGGAACTGTGTCTAATCAATGTGATTTTGCAATTGTCCTCCTGTTTCTAGGAGATACATAAAGAAATTGGGGATGCGGAGAGCACCCCCTCCAAACTTATGAACAGTGTCCCTTGCGCAAACCCGCCCCCGCCAGGAAGGCTGGCTGTGCAGGAGAAGCCAGGCCCAAGTCTTGGGGTGGCCCTCTTCCTCTGTAATTCTCATTATGCACATTTCACCTTGACCTTAAGTTCAAATCATTATTCAAACTTTTGTTCCTGAGCAAAGAGTCTTTCATTTAAATTGTATCTTATTTATTTTAAAATAGAAACATTTACACTTTTTTTTCCTGTAAGGGCACTTTTACATGTGCGTCTAATAAATTTCTTAAAAACATTTAATAAGTTGGATATTTGTGAGCTGTGTGGACTTACCGTACACAGTGAAAGTTCTCTTCTCGCTCAGAGGGAGAAGGGCATCTTCATTATGGGTGTTTCCTTTTCCTCTTATCTCGGGAGGCAGGAACCAAATATTTAAATTTTTCTGACCTCTGAGGGTAAACGCCCCCTTATGATCAGTTCTATTTCCTGCCTTGAACGGGAGAGCAGCCTTCTAGCAGCTCTCTGCTACAGAAATAATAGAGAAACCTTAACCTTACTTATTAGACCTAAACATATTCTTATTTTAACAAACCTAAACTTAACCTAACTAATCTACTACTCAATTCTATTTACTGTCTTAATTTTCTGCCTATTCTCCTCAGAAGGGTCTTTTCCCGCCAAAAAAAAAAAAAAAATTGCGGATCGGCATCAGGACAGCTATATAGCACCTGCCAATTTAGACCCTAGCCTGCTAGTGGCCTTACCACTACAATTAGATGAACCCTCGGACAGTCACTCTGGTGACCTGAGGACCAAAACTCAAAAGGGAAAGGCAAAAGCGGCAAGAACGGCGCAGGCAAGTACAAACGGCTTGGCTCGACCGCTAACAAGCGCTCCAAATGCCTGCTGCAAAACGCACGCTGCTCTGCCGCGCCTGAAAGACGCGACTGCCAGATCGCAACAGAAAGCGGCCGGGAGAAAACAGTGGCGGTAGCCGCTCCTCCCACACAGCATGAACGGGGGAAATGAAGGAGGCTGGCGGCTCGCCTTTTTGCCTCGCCCGCCGTGCTCCGTCCTTAGGCGGCTCGCCTATTGTTATTCAAGGACGGGAAGCAGCGGGAAGCAGCCAGGAGAACACAGCGGCTATAGCCACTTCTCCCACACTGCACAAACGGGGAAAATGAAGGAGGCTGGCGGCTCGCCTTTTTGCCTCGCAATGCTCCGTCCTCAGGCGGCTCGCCTATTGTTATTCAAGGACGGGAAGCATCAACGGAGACATCGACTGCCGGTAAGGTGACTTCGCCCCCCCCCTCATAGATGCAGCCTGTTTTACTCCTGTAAGAGCAGAGCTCTCCGCCCTGATTAAAAACGCCTTCTCAGATGGCTTAAGGGCAGTACAACCTCCTTATCCTGCCCCATCCATACAGGGATCGTAGGGATCACACCCTCCAGCACCACAAACAGTAATCTGATTACTAAAAGGGCAGAATATCAGCCAAAGCAGGGGAACGGCTGTGGCTCAGTGGCAGAGCGTCGGATTGGCATGCAGAGGGCCAATTCTGGTAGTAGGTGATGTGGAAGACCTCTGCCTGAGATCCTGGTGAGCCGATCACCAGTCCAAGTAGTACCAAGAGAGTACGTGCTGGCCAGCCTAAGCAGCGCTGAAAGCTAATTCACGGTCACAAAATTGCCAATTGGTACCCAGACTGTCTATAGTATTTAACGCAGAAGATTTCCTTCTGCATTGGCATAAAAACCTAGCTACTCTTGATCTCTCAGAGGACTCAGAGTGGGAGAAAAGACTCCAGATAGGTTTGTGCCAGCGCTTGATTATTTCTAACTCTGTTGAAAGCAGAGCGGGAGAAACCAATGGCACCCATACAATGCTCCACAGCCTCTAGGAAGCCTTTATATTTGGTTTATCGGTGCTTCTAAAATTCTAAAAGTGCCTTCAGTAGAATCACCTGTCACTGCCTTCACTCCTTCAACCTTGTTACATGGCCTTGCCATGATTAGGGACCCTACAGATAGGAAGGCAGAGTTAGCAGGCATAAATGCTCAGAGGCCTTGGCACTCACTATCAAGCGCTTCTATCACATCTGCCCTAGTATACAGAGCGGCAATAATTTGGACTAGGAAGTTATATCAACTTTTTCCACAGGAAGAAAGAAACGCCTTTACAGGAGTACCCATGTTTTTTGAGAGTGGTATTCTTTCTAACTGATTCGAACTTCGATACCATGCCATATGCAGCTAGGACACTAGCCGCAGCATCAGATGCCAGAAGGGCATCCATGTTTTTTTTGAGAGTGGTATCCTTCCAGCTGATTCTACCTTAGATACCATGTCATCCATGTTTTCGAGAGTGGTATTCTTTCTAGCTGATTCCTCCTTAGATAACATGTCATATGCAGCTAGAACACTAGCCACAGCCTCAGCTGCCAGAAAGGCTCTCTGGGTACGCCCCTGGCAAGCGGAGTATATAGATCAAAATTGGTTATTATGGGCTTCCTGTATCAGGGAAAGACCTTGCTTGGAGACAATTTGGTCCCCATATCAGTGGAGACCAAAGTCAAGTTTCTACACAAGGAATCCAAGGGATCACTCCCTCTATGTCCTTTCGTGCATACCACATACTTCAAAGATACATACCTGATCAACCTAGAAACCACCGGAACCAGAATCGCAGCTCCTTTAGTAAAGGAGGACGATTCAATAAATCTCCAAAATCCTCCACCTTCCAGGGCAATAAAGGGGATAAACCCGACCGCCCAACCAAACAGTGACGCCAGCCACCAGTCAGTGGAAGGCAGGCTCAGCCTATTACACCGTCAGTGGTCACCTCCCAACCAGGCCTCTGGGTCACAAACATTATCTCACAAGGCTATCAGATAGAGTTTTTCTTACACTCCTTCACATCGACTAGTAATATCTCCAACATTCCCCCACCCAAAAAAAAAAAAAAAAAAAAAACCCATAGAACTTTAGAGGCCTCTTAGACATCAAGGCGATGGAGCCAGTCTCACCATTAGAGCATATATTGGGAGTCTATTCAGTATTCTTTACTGTTCCCAACAAAGGCGGCGGATGGAAAGCCATCCTAGACCTCAAGTTTCTGAACAGATTATCCCATTAAAGCGCTTCAGGATGGAGACACTAAAGTCAGTCACACAGGTCCTCAGGGAAAAGCATTTTCTTACATTCTAATACACCCGGCACATTGTTGTTTCCTTCGGTTCCCGTGCAAGGGACACCTCTTCCAATTCAGGGCCTTACGATTCGGGTTATCATCGCCCCTCCTCGAGTATTCACCAAAGTTCTGGACACACCAGTCACATCTCTGCGCAAGGAGGGCGTGAGAATGCACCCTTCTCAGACGACATTCTGATTTGCGCAAGCTCAAACTAGCAGAGCATAGATCATTCAGAGAGAGTTCTGAAGAGGTTAACAGAACACGGCTCATAATCAACTTCAGAAAGACCCACTTAGTTCCATCCCAACGACTGAGAGAGATGGGGGATGGACATAGACACACTGACAAACTCCTTATACCTTCCAGTGGACAAAAATCCACAACATTTCATCTCTAGCAAAGAAAGCGATTAATTCCCTGTCGCCTTCTCTAATGTCCCTGACCAAACTGAAGGGTCACATGTCTGCATGCATTCCCGCAGTTCAAGGGGCACGCTTACGAGCAAGACCTCTTCAATGGTTCTTAAGGCCGTACCAAAGAGACATACCAAGGAAGAAGTGACAGAAATCTCATCCTGACCGAGGAAGTCAGATCAAGACTAGTATGATGGTTTCAGTCTCAGAATTTTGATGAAAGGAAGTTAGTATCTCCGTCCAACACCAATTCAAATCTTCACGGACGCGTGTCTATCAGGTTGGGAAGCCACACTCAAGGGACAATGGCTCAAGCAACATGGACCATCAAGAACAAAATCTTCACATCAGTGCCCTAGAAATCAGGACGATCCTCAGAAGCTACTACATTTTTCCTTGGGCCGAGTCCAACCTCTCATCAAAATCAGCGGAACATATTCAGGGCACAGTCAGCATACAAGCAGACTGGCTCAGCAGACAGGACATCAGCGAGGCAGAATGGTCTCTACATCCAGAGGTCTTTCAACTTATTACTCAGAGATTCGGCACACCACAGATTCATCTGTTTGCATCCAGCATCATCCACCAGCTGCCAAGGTACTATTCCATGTACCGTCAACAGGGGGCGGAACAAATGGGCCTCTTAATGTCACCAGGGCCACACGACCTACTGTACGGGTTTCCCCCCTCCCTCCAAGGGTATTGAGAAAGGTACGACTTCAAAAAGCATCAGTCAGATTCATAGCTCCATATTGGCTGCGACGACCGTGGTTCCCATCTATAATTCAGATGTCCATACAGAACCATTGGAGACTTCCAGACAGACAAGATCTCCCTCTACAAGACCCAATATGCCATCCCAATCCAGGGTGGTACAAACTGACCGCATGGGCACTGAAAGGAGATGACTTATAGCCCTAGGTTATAGCCCGGTGGCCGTCACTACCATATTGACAACAAGGAAGCCACCAGGAGGGACAGAGCTTAGGGCTAGCTACCTGCACTCTACAAAGGCAACTGGCATCTATAGCTACCATAGTACCCAAGGTATCTGGATACCGCTTAACCAAACACCATCACATAAAAGCCTTTTTAAGGGGCGTCAGTTATTTAGCTCTTCCTGTTAGACACAGGTTCACAACTAGAGCCTGCACACAGCTTTGACAGCACTCACACAACTACCATTCGAACCAATCACTGAGATAGGACAAAATGTAGCTGCAAGTTTCACAGGGAGCAAGACATAGTGCTTACATCTTCTGCACTAACCCCAAGAATCCTAAGGAGAAGGCCTGGCACTAGCTAGACCTAAGAAGGGCACTACCTGTTTACATTTACCTTACTAAAATTATTAGGAACTCTGACTCCTTATTCGTTCATATCTCACCACCTGACAAGGGCAAGCATATGTCCAAGGCATCCATTAATAGGACCATCACCTTATACATAACACAGGCTTATAGAATAAGTAACCTACCTGCTCCTGCGGGCGTTACTGCCCACTTGGGAAGAAGTGCGGCTACTTCAGCAGCCTTCGACTGCCGTGCTTTATGGAAGAGATATGTAAGGCCGCAACTTGGTCCTCGGTGTCCACATTTGTGAGACACTACAAATTAGATCTATACTTGTCAGCAGATGCCGACTTAGGCAGACGAGTACTGTAAAGTATACTTCAGGACGTCTAACCCTCCCAAGGGCGGGGGACAGCTCTTGTATGTCCCATAATGAAGATGCCCTTCTCCCTCTGAGCGAGAAACAGCCTTGGCTACTTACCGTGAAGGCTTCTTCTGCTCAGAGGGACGAAGGGCATCTTGCCCGCCCAGACGTCAGTAAAATATAAATAAAACAAATAAAATAAAATTACAGGTAATCATGGTTACATCTAACTTCCAGTTGACATTCAATTCAAGTTAAACGCTGTTTGTTGGTTCATGACTTATAGTTATCCTAAAGGTTCATCGTTAATGTTTATTAGGAACTTATTTCTTGTATAGAATTATAACTAACATGTTTCTTCAGTCTATCTTAAATATATAAGGCTCGGAAAGTCTTTAACTGATCATAAGGGGGCGTTTACCCTCAGAGGTCAGAAAAATTTAAATATTTGGTTCCTGCCTCCCGAGATAAGAGGAAAAGGAAACACCCATAATGAAGATGCCCTTCGTCCCTCTGAGCAGAAGAAGCCTTCACGGTAAGTAGCCAAGGCTGTTTCTTCATCTATGGCTAGTTTCTCTTTAGTCTGCCCACTCAGGTGAAAATTTGGATGGAGTTCAGGCCCCCTTCTTGCTGAAACAAAGCTGAAGTATGTAATGGTAATGAATGTACCTTCTTGCCTTCTCTCCTCTCTGTTCCAGCTTTTAGACAGGAGCAGGGACTGAGGTCTTGAACTCTGTAAGGTGTGATGCACTGTTAAATTATTAATAATTTTTGCTGTCAAGTCACTGCTGACTTACGGCGACCCCGTAGGGGTTTCAAGGGAAGAGACTTTTGGAGGAAGTTTGCCATTGCCTGCCTCTGTGTATTCCTTGGGGGTCTCCCATCCAAACAGGAGCCAGGGTCAGGGCTGAGAGTGTGTGACTGAGCCAAAGTCACTCCACAAGCGGGGATTCGAACCTGGGTTTCCCAGGTCCTAGTCCGACGCCTTTACCACTACGCCACACTGGCCCTCTCATGCTAGCACTGTTAATAGGACCATATAAACAAGCTCACTCTGCATTCATGATGCCTCTTAAAGTGGTCTGTGGGCTGTACAGAAGAGGCACGTAGGCACAGCTGGAGGCTGCTTCAGCGTCTGTTCTTGGCTTATGTCCTCAATCCAGATGGCTACAGCTGCCATATAAATAATAGCCATGGTTCACTGAACCAGCATCTGCTTTGCCCTCTGAAACCCAGGCTCTGGCCTCTCCAGACAAAGGATCTTGGGAAGCAGGGACTGGGAAAGCAAGGATCACAAAGAGGAAGAGCGCTTGGGTCTCAGCTATGGTTACTGGAAATTCTTAGCTGAATTAAATGAACTGGTGATCTACAGGTTCCTATGTTCAAAATGCCAAAGTTGCTTTTGCTGGTGCAGCTAGCAGTACTTAACACCCACATCCCATTGCAGTCAGCATGGTTTACTTTGGAGCAACCTGCTGGCCTGTAAGTTCCATTTGAATTCCAGATGAGTCTGGGAAGCACTTCCTGCTCGTGAACAAACGTCCTGTTCAGTCAAGACTGCAAGTTCACTTTGGTCATGATGCATTTTACACTAGACCCGAACCTCAGCAACTTTGCTACAGAAGCAAGAAGGGAACATCATTCACAAAACTGGCAATTCTTTCTGTTTTATGGCTTTGAGGAAAAAATAACAATGGAAGATACAATTAGTGCCCAAAAGATGCTTTCAGCAGTGCATTAAAAAGCCATTTTTTAAAAAGACTGGCAAAATGAAAACAAATGGTTTGAGTAGTATAAAGGATTCAACCACCATGTCAGTGTTAACATCAGCATAAACCTGAAGTGTTTAATAGTCTATTAATACTTGGGTATCAACAGTTCCAAGGCTACATCTGAAAGATAAGGCTAAAATTTATCTACAAAACCCAAGAGAATAAAAAATTTCACTTGGGTTCAGATAACACAGTACAAGTGGTGAGAAAGTCAGTGTTACCCAGTGGCTGTTGCTGTCAACCAATTCCAAGGAGGCATGGAATTTAGAACAGATCCTGACATCTGCTACCATCATTGGAAGAACATGGATTTTCATTCAAGGTGAAACTATATTCTTAGTTGTGCCTTTTAAAGCTCTCAACCTGGCTAGTAATTTTACAGGTAGATTTGTAGATGTCTTTTTACTATTATGGTACCAAACCCAAAAAACTCAGGGGGAGGATTGGAGCCTCAGAAAATCATAGAATTGGAAGGGGGCCATTCAGGCCATCTAGTCCAACCCCCTGCATAATGCAGGATCAGCCTAGCGCATCCCTGACAAGTGTTTATTCAGCCTCTGTTTAAAGACTGCCAGTGATGGGGAGATCACCACCTCCTAGGTAGCTCTTTCTGCTGTTGAACAACTCTTACTGTAAAAAAATATTTCCTAATATCCAGTCGGTACCTTTCTGCCTCCAGTTTAAACCCATTCTTGCGAGTCCTATCCTCTGCTGCCAACAGGAACAGCTCCCTGCCCTCCTCTAAATGACAACCCTTCAAATACTTAGAGAGCAATCAAGCTCTGTTCATCTAAAGTATACAGCTATCATGTGCTGACAAGTTCCCTGACTCCAAGCAATGCCATCCACAGATATATATTTTTATAGGAAAGACATAGACACTTTAGAGTGGGTGCCGAGGAGTGCATCAGGTCAGGTACACTGCATTGGTCAGGCCATACTTGGAGTATTGTGTGCAGTTCTAGAAGCCTCACTGCAAAAAGGATGTTGACAGAATGGAGCGGATGCAGAAGAGAGTGACGAGGATGATCAGGGGCCTGGAGAGCAAGCCCTATGAGGAAAGGCTAAGCGAGTTGGGAATGTTTAGTCTGGAGAAGATGAGGGGGGACATGACTGCTCTCTTTAAGTATTTGAAGGGCTATCACTTAGAGGAGGGCAGGGAACTGTTCTTGTTGGCAGCAGAGGATAGGACTCGCAATAATGGGTTTAAAGTGAGGGTAGAAAGGTACTGACTGGATATTAGGAAAAAATGTTTACAGTAATAAGAGTTGTTCAACAGTGGAATCAGCTACCTAGGCAAGTGGTGAGCTCGCCCTCACTGGCAGTCTTTAAGCAGAGGATGGACAAACACTTGTCAAGGATGCTCTAGGCTGATCCTGACTTAAGCAGGGGGTTGGACTAGGTGGCCTGTATGGCCCCTTCTAACTCTGTGATTCAATGAACATTCTGTGAATCCATTATAAAGACTTCAGCAGACAAGATAATCCTAGAGCCGAGCTAGGCTAGAGATCAAACGAATCCATGGCAGAGAATGTAGCACAGAACAAAGAGCTAGCTTGGGAAAGTGAGCCAGGTCTAAGAGGACTGCCCTAGCTACGTGATTATGCACGTAGGAACCAGTCTAGATCGGGATCAATGGAAAGACAGTTTAAGCCTTTCCCCTACATCATTTTCATGACCAGAAATGGAGAGCCAGGATTTTCCCAGTTAGGTTAACAACCAGGACCTGTTATGTTTGCTCCAATGTGGCAAGTAGCAGCTCCACAGGGCTATTTGAAATTAGGAAAATGGCATAAGAGTGGAAAGGTTAAATACTCTCCCCCAAGTTCAAAAGGGCTCTCGCATTGCTGTTTTGTACAGAAAAAATCCCAGAACTCCCTGTTTCTCATGCTGTTCTGCCCTCAGATGACTTCCCAAGGGCACCAGATAAATGCACACAGGGTAGGTCTTGCAATGGCTCTTAGCTGCAACAACTAAATGAAATCTCCAGATTCAGAGACAGTATGCAACTGAATACCAGAGCTGGATCTGAGTCCAGTAGCACCTTAGACACCAACTATACCAGTTACTGTAGGGGCAACAGTGGAGAAGGTCTATTTCCTCTTTATGCCGCCCGGCTTGTGGGCTTCCCAAAACATTTGGTTGGCCACTGTGGGAAACCAGGTCCTTGACAAGACGGATGGACGTTTGGTGTGATGCAGTTGTGGAAGTTTTTAATGTTGGTTCTTTTAGGACTAAAATAGGTGAGGTTGTCTGTATGGATGCAATCTACAAGACTTTTTTTGGGGAGGGGCTAATTGCTTCCATGGAATTATCTTCAGGCCTCAGTTGGTAACATGTGAAGCACTGCCTAATGGCCACAGCCACGTTCACTCAGTGTCCACCTAAAATCCTATTCAACCTGTTTGTCATTTCATTGAGAGGACAGGTCAGATGCAGCTACTGGCAAGGGAAAGAAAGATGTGTTGAGGTAGCCAGGCAGAAAGAAATATAGCACCATGTTTTGTGACGCAGGCATAAGTCTTAAAGGGCGATGTCGCTCTGCCCCAACTGTGGGAAAACCTGGCCGTGAGACGTCCCTCAGGGTCAGCACTGCAGCTGGAAGAAGTCTGCGTGTTCCTTGACCTCCAGCTGAATGAGAACAAGAGTCTCTACATCAGCATCCGCTGGATGGAGCTTTGACTACAAGTTCTTCATGCAGACCTGGCACCGGCCCACCCGCGTCCGGAGCTGTCCCGCTTTCAGGGTTTCCGAGAGGGGGAGTTCGACAAACTGCTGGGTCTGTTCTACCGTGGTCAACCAAAAGCTGTACTTGTTTGCAAAGTAGTGGCAGGTTCCTCGGGCGCCGTTGCATTCAATGAAAGGAGTGGCACGGAAATCCTCCAGGCAAGATCCGGGGGAGACAAGTGACTGGCCGCCACCTTCAGCTCCAGCTGCCGTGTGCTGAAACAAATGTGTTTTTTGTTTTAAAGGAAATGTTAAAAATCTGTAAAGTGGTAAAAAATGCCAAAAGATGGGTTTACTGCATGAGCAAAATGGGGTAACAATCATAATATGCACTGAAGTGGAGTTTAAACTAGAGAGCCAACATGACCTATGAGACATTTATCTACAGCAGGGGTCCCCAATAAGTTATTTGTCCCATCGGGAAAAGCATACGGATGCTCCAAGCCCATTATCCCCATCCCCGACCCATGAGTCTTTGGGTCCTTACCATCAGGAAGGAATAGCCAATCCAGAGACTGCGCCAGCCCTCGGGGCACTGCGGAATGGTGATGTCCTGGCTGTGAATGGCCACCGCCTGGGAAGGTGCTTCGCAAACTGAGCAGCGGCTGATGTACTGGGGGATCTGGAAACTGCTGACTGGCATCATGGGGATGGGGGCAGTGGTGGAGAGCCAGTAAGATTTGTCATTGCGGCTGGCATAGTAGCACACCTCGTTGATGTTGCAATAAATAAAAGGCATGGTGCTGAAGCGAGGCAGGCAGGAGCCGGCAAAACCTGCGGGGAAGGGGGAAGAAAAAGGACATAAGGCAAAGTCCCTTTAAGACTCCAAAGATAGCAAAGGGCAGAGCTCGGTATGTGTATGCAGAAATTTGGCCGGAGCACACAGGTGGTATGGGTGGAGTAACATAACCAAGCTCACCTAGGCTCCCTGAGTCACACACACCATAAGGTAAAATAAAGCTTTATGGCAGAAATTTAACAAAAATATTAAAAACAAGGCATATAGTTACTTCCTGGAGTCCTACTATCTTACTTCCCGGAGTCCTAACACAGCACAGATGTTTCTTAAGGCAAAAAGTTTCCAGAGCATAATACAAGCATCTTCTTGGCAGAAAGGAAGGGTAAGGAGGGAAAGGCCTGGTGGAATGCTCTGTCTGGTGACATCAGGGCGCTGCAGAACTCTTTAAGGTTCCACAGGGCCTGTAAGACAGAGCTTTCCCGCCAGGACTATAGTTGACTCAGGACAGCCACAGCTATTATATCTGCTGGCCTCCCTATCCCTCCCCCCCCTTACATCTATGTTGGTTTGATCTGAAGAGGTGGCCTGCCTGTCTGCTTGGTCAATTTGATTTAAGTTTGGGGGCCATCCTGGGATTTTGTTTGATTTTAATTGGGATTTTGTTGTTTTTAGTACTGGTTTGATGAATGTTGCTGGTTTTTAGTACTATTGATGAATATTTTAAATGTTACCCGCCCTGAGCCTGGTTTTGGCCAGGGCGGGTGGGCTACAAATCAATCAAACAAATAAATAAATATTCTCTCTAGCTATACTTTTTTTTTAAAAAGCTGACAAATCCATGGAACTTTTCAGGGTTGGAGCAAGTTCCCCCCTCCCATACCAGATTCACAGCTGAATTGTATGAGTTACTTAACAGGCCATCGAACATGTCCTTGAAGAACAGCCGCTGTGTGTGTGTGTGTGTGGGGGGGGCAAACTAGCGCTGCGAGTCAGGGAATAAACTTAGGCTGGAAAATTCCTTCAAGATGGGGTCTCTCTTGACAGCAGAGAACAGGACTTTCAAAGACTCTCAGAACTAAACAGCAGCAACACCTTAAAAGGCGAACACAATTTATTCCAGCACAAGCTCTGGCGAGTTAACCTAAAAGGTAAAGCAAGCTGTCAAGTTTCAACTGACTCATGGTGACCCCATGAATTTCCACCTCAGTGGGTTTTCAAGGCAAGAGATGAGTTGAGGTGGTTTGCCATTGCCTGCCTCTGTGTAGCAACCCCAGTCTTCTGTGGGGGTCTCCAAGCACCGACCCTGCTTAGCTTCTAAGCTGTGATGGGATGAAGCTAGCCTGGGCTATTAGGGCCACTAGAGATGCAGTTTATGCTGAAAATTTTTTGCTCTGTCTCAGCCACTGAACTCCAGTTTTATTTCGCTACTATCATCTAATCCAGCTACTCACTGGGAATTGATAAGAACCTCAGTGTTTGATGTTAATTCATTTAAAATGAAAAGTTTCTGGTCCTTATGGAACATAAGAAAGGCCCTGCTGGATCAGACCAAGGCCCATCAAGTCCAGCAGTCTGTTCTCACAGTGGTCAACCAGGTGCTTCTAGGAAGCCCACAAACAAGGGAAGGTATGATTGAAACTATGTGGCAATGCTTGCTGAAATCCCAAAACCCAGAGGGGATTGCTGAATCCAATTTCTAGTGTTTGGGAGAAAGGGTTCAATGCCTTCTTGCCCCTCAACGGGGGGGGGGGGGAGCAGCACAGTAAAAAAAAATCTGCAGAATAAATTATGTAGACTTAGCGACAGCTAACCTGCCTATCTGTCATAAGGCTCTCAAGGCAACTAACGGTTAAAAGCTTGAAAAACAACATACAAAATCACAGTAACACAAAACACGACAGTTCCAAAAACAAGAATCCAGCAGTAAAAGCCAAGCTGCTAAAATTTGAATAACTGCTGGGTCAGATCCCCACTGATCCATTCCACTCATGGTGGCAATCCCCTCCAGTGTCAGACGTCTTCGGCTGAGGCATGGGGCTCTTCCACCAGCAGAAAAAAACATCTCCACATGAGGCAGGGTTACCACATCAGAGGCTATGGCTTGCTGGTGGGAGAGTGAATCTTGGAAGCCTGTCGGTAAGCCAAACGAGATCTGGGCTGAACTTCCGCCTCCCTCCTTATTACAAGAAAGACTTTAAACGGTGGCTTCCCCTCCCCCAAGTACTTTTCGTTTTAGAAATCAGAAAGCCTCTGGCACTGCATAAATTCCCATCTTCTGTGCAAAGTTTAACGGCTATACTACTCAGTGAATTTTCTACCCCCTCTTAGGGTTGCCAACCTCCAGGTACTAGCTGGAGATCTTCTGCTATTACAACTGATTTTCTGCCAATAGAGATCAGTTTGCCTGGAGAAAATGGCTGCTTTGGCAATTGGACTTTATGGCATTGAAGTCCCTCCCCTCCCCAAGCCCCACCTTCCTCAGGCTCCGCTCCAAAAACCTCCCGCCAGTGGCGAAGAGGGACCTGGCAACCCTACCCTCTCTTCCCATCAGAACAATCCTCTTTAATCGTGCCAATGTCTTCACATTTGTGCTCGTCCCACAGGCACTGGTCTGCTTACCAAGGTCCTGGTTGTGTGCCTTCTCTTGGCCCTCCACATACAACAAGCTGTAGCCTTCCCAGAGCTTGCTCATGCCCACCGGACACGGTGGGATCTGTTCCGACTGACTGTGTTTCACCAAGGTGTAGCCAACGCCCACGCTGCGGCCAGCCATCCCAGGCAAGCCAGAAGGGCCTGGCTTTCCGGCGATGCCTGGGAGAGAAAAGAAAGGGTCAGATCCTGACCATCTGCTTGCCACGTGCTGGCAGGCCAGGGGCTAGCATGGATGAGGCTGTCGGCACGAACTGTGCTGCCACTGTCTCCCTACTTTCCCGGCGCTGCGCTAATGCTGCTTGCCCCCTCTTTTTCCTGCCTGTTCTCTGACCCTTTCCCAGGTCTGGAAGGGAAAAAAAGTTCTTTCCAAACACCATTCAAGCTCGTGTCTGGTTTAAACATGCAGCACAATGAAGTAGTAATAAGATGAGAGAGTGGCAAGAATGGATGGTATTCCGACTGCAGGTAGGAGGCGCCATTTCCAGGTGCCATGCATTCATCTTCAACTAGAAGGCAAGGAAAGGTTGAGCTAGAACCTCTCTCCTTGACATGCTTTCTCACTTCCAATTTTTTTCTAAACAGTGGAACATTCCAAGAGGGCACCCTACACACACACACACCTACAATCTAAAGTTGTGCAGTCCTTTCTAGCACCTCATGCAAAGGATCATTCTATCCATCAGGCAACTGTGAGAACCCAGTGGTCCTTTAAGAGGTCATGGGGGACTTCAGAATGTCTGGCCCACCCAGCTGAATGCAGCCACTTACGGTAGATCAGCAAGGTCTTGAGGGACCAACCCATTTGTGATGTCTGCCTACAAGAGCAAAAAGCTGGAGATATGATCAAATTTGCAGTTGGTCTCTGTCTACAGCGGGTGGATCCCTTACTTGGGATATGTCTATCACAAGTTGTACCAGAACTGTTCTATACTAGATTATAAAATATTGATTTGTTTTATTTTTAAAAAAGAAATATCTCCTACCTTTCCATAGTCTAGGTCTCCAAAGCAGCTTACAGACATAATTTCAAACAGTACACAATATTAACAATGTAACAAGTTAAACCACCTAAGAAATTCAACTACACAGCCTAATACACACACACACACACACACACACACACACACACACACACACATGAAACAAATAAATTACAGGCAAAATCAGATCAATAACTGCCATTAAAGGCTCAGATTGCTGGCATCTGAACGTGTTACTATTTTCATTTACTGAAGAATATTTTTATATCCTGCCCATCTACAATTGGGGTGCCACCACAGAGAAGGCCTGGCTTTTGGTAGTCAACTCATCTAATTTGAAAAGTGGTGGTACCCAAAGATGAGCCTTGGACAGGCACATTCACATGGGAGAAGGCAGGGTTTTTTTTATATATACCATATGGTCCTAGACCGTTTCTAGGTTAAAGCCAGCACTCTGAGTTGAGCCTGGAAATGAACTTGAAAAACATGGAAAGTAGAAAGGATAAGTCTTGGAGACACATTCCTAAATGTATGTGATAATGGTTTCTGAAGAATCAAGGTTAGGAAGACTTACTTCAGGAACACTTGGAGTCCTTATATTCATATTAGGGTGGGAAACCTGAAGAAGAGTCAATGGTGAACAAGCAAGGAAACAATGCTTGTGTGTATAAAGGCAATATTGTGTGTATAAAATGTTGTCACAGCTGACTTATGGCAACCCCATAGCATTTTCAAGACAAGAGATTAACAGAGGTGGTTTGCCATTGCCTGACTAAATGTAGCAACCCTGGGCTTCCTTGGTGGTCTCCCATCCAAATACTAAACCAGGATCGACCCTGCTTAGCTTCTGAGCTCTGACAAGATTGGGCTAGCCTGGGCCATCCAGTTCTGGGCAAGGCAATATTAGGTCATGTAAACAGCACTCACCTTCTGGTCCCTGTGTCCCTGGACTTCCTGGGGAACCAGGATCTCCTACCATACCGGTTGTCCCAGGGAACCCACTGGATCCCATCTGGCCAGGTCTGCCTGCCTTCCCTTTTGGGCCTGTTGTTAAATAATATCTATTGTTAAGTTTTGTTCTGATATTGCCCATCCCCAGAGAAACAAGAGACAGTTGGCTACTACGACCGATGGCTTTCACCCAGCCATTCCAGCCGCAGCACAGTTTGATGCAACAATGCCCCACCCCGCCAGGACTTAAAGGTAGAGCTTCTAAAACAGTCACTGGACCACAAAGAGTAGCACCCAGTGCAGACGACATTAAAACATCTAACCAGTCTTGGTTAGTTTGTATGCAACGTTTTGAATGTCCTATTACTGCTGTCCCACCTGCTCTGAACTTCAGCTAGGATTTGGCTTTTTCCCCTCAGAGCAGACAAAAGTCCCTTCCCACACTGGCTACCTGAGGTTCTTTAACTGGAGATTACCAGGGCTAGGATCATCTGGCAACCCGACTGACAATGAAGATCTTACACCCCCTCCCCCCAAGATAAGAAGCTGTGGCTTTTGCCTTCTAGGATCACTGATACCCCTAAGTTATGGTTCTCATGAGGAAGATTTAACTACACAACTTCACAGCTCCTCAAAGAACTGCCTCTAAAGGCTGTTCCTCACCCTTTCATGGCTTCATGTCTCAGGGCATGCAAGTAAGGATCTCTTTTTACCTTGCGTTCCGGGGAATCCCTGAAATCCAGGATCCCCATTAGAAGCAGGGATGCCATCAATTCCTGGCAGTCCCATTTCCCCAGGAGGCGCTGTGACATGTTCAGGCTGCTGTGTCTTGCCTTTAGGCCCTTGTAGGCCAGGGAAGCCTGTACAGAAACAGATAGGCAATGAGTAACCTGTAAAGGTTGCAAAACATTGACAGGGAGAGCCATGAAATTTCAGTCAGAGTCCTGAAATTCCCTCACCCTTCTTCTGAGTGATTTTGAAAAATTCTTATTTTTAAGGCATTTGTATAAGGAATTTTTCAAAATTACAAAACTGAATCAGAAGAAGAGCTGCATGGAGAATGTCTTGGCTAAACAGTACAGTCCAAATCCGCTGTACAGCTTTTGATGTTTGGGAGTTTGGGTTGGTCTTCGGAGGGAAGGTAGTGGGGGTGGGATCCCCATTTAGATATATTCACATTTTGTTACATTTAGATCACACTGAGACCCAAACACTTAGCTGTGAACAGCTTATTGTATGTTCCAAGCCTCCCATTCCCCTTGAGCATAGTCCTTGTGATTTCAAATCTTCCATAAAAAATTATTCCATATTTAAAAAAATACGGGGAAATAGAATAAATGATACAAGGTGAACATTGATTCATGCAACCTCTCCTCCCCTCCCCCAGGATCATCTTGATCCATTCCCAAAACTAGCACACCTTTCTCAGCCTATCCAATACTTACCTCGACGTCCTTTTTCACCTTTTGGACCAGGAAAACCTGGATCACCTGGAGGCCCGTCTTTACCTAGCATTCCCATGGAGCCTGGGTCACCCCTCATGCCTGAGAAAATACAAAATGGGGCCTGAGAGAACAGCTTCTGCCTCTTACCACAGAACTGGCACAGGTAACTGACACCACTGTCGGAAAACTGGGAAATTCAGTTTCACATTGACATATGTGACATAACAACAACTCAAAGCTTGACCAAAATGGAGAACCACCTCTTTCTATATCACACTGGCATTTGCAATTGCATATTTCAACCTGGAGCCCCACACTTAGATCTGTGTCCCCTGCAACCCATCTCGGAGGCCGCAGGGGATTTCTGAGCCCCCAGGGGATGTGGATCTAAGCGCTGGGCTGGAGCCCAGCACTTAGATTGGCATCCCCTGCCGCCCCCAATCTCGGAGACAGCAGGGGACCCCGCGTATGTTTCAGCTTCAGGTTTATGAAACCCGAATATTTTTGATTGTTTCGAAAAGCCAAATCCTATATACTTGGCTTTTTCAGCCTTTTGAAAATTTCTGGGTTTAATAAACCCGAACCCAAAAAATACCAAAAAAATGGTGCACTGCCTTAGCACCTGGTGCAGATAACTGAGTCATGGCTATGCAGAGCAGCCCAAACACTGCAGCTCCTGCTGGAATTGGCTCTCGCTGGCCACAAATAAGCTGGGATTCTTGAGCAGTTACTGGTTAATTCTGATTTTCTGCTGCACTCACTGCTGTCCGTTCAATGAATAGTAGTTTAAACTAACCACAGTTATTCGGGATGTCTAATCACAGCTCCAGTGAGCTTCATGGCAGAGTTGAGATTTTACCTTGAGTCTCACTGGTACAGCATTTTTACCACTACATCACACTGGCATTTGGAATCCTTGCCTACAAGACAATGTGTGAACTAGTCATTTGCTAAAATGCTTAACGCCTGATACAAAAGGAAGAGATGAACACACAAATCTGCCTTATACAGAGTCACACCACTGGCTTATCAAAGTCAGTATTGTTTACCCTGACTGGCAGTGGTTCTCCAGGGGTTCAGGCAGAGGTCTTTCTATCGCGAGTTCAGCGGATTTAATCAGATGCCCAAGAAACTCCACCAGACGGTAGCTTCTACAAAAGTGCTAGTTTATTCACAGTGCAGTTCTAAAAGCTCTATATACAATTCAGCAGAGCCGCTGGCTTAGTCAGTATATTCACCCCAGCACTGAGCCCTAGAGGCCCTGCCACTTATATACATATCTCATGCATAATTAATTGCCTGGCTACCTGGAGTATTGCATCATACTACCGGTTCCATCCAGTTCTCTCCAGTCCACTCTGCTGGGGCAAGTCATTTCTACACCTTGCATCAGCTAGATTAAGTGGATCTATTCTCTTACTGACAGCTCCTTCTCAGCTGTCCTGTCAAAATAATGCAGCATGCTTGCATATTCTTGACACTCCTTCTCAAGCATCTATATTATTTTTACCAGTTGTTTAAATCTGTCACTGGTTACAATCTTAGTGAACAGATCTGCCACGTTGTCTTCACCTTTACATTTCATAATACATACATCATTTCTGTTTACAGCATCTACCACATTCCCATATCTTATTCTGATATGCTTGCTTCTATTCTTGAAGCTTTGCTCTGTTCCAAGCTGCATGGCTGCTGCTTTATCTGTATATATTATTATTGCCATTTCCACAGTTACATTCAATTCTGTTAATATACATTTAAACCATTCCATTTGTGTTACAATTTCGCTTAAAGCACTAAACTCGGCTTCACAAGTACTTAGTGCCACAAATGTTTGTTTCTGCGACCTCCAATGAATTGGAGCTTTGCCTAGATAGATTATGAACCCTGAGGTAGATTTTGCTCCTTTTTCATCACCCCATGAGGCATCCGTGAAACCAAACAGGTTCCCATCACTTGCATCTAGGCACAGTTGTTTATTTATTGTCCCCTTAAGATACCTTAGGACCCTTTTTGCCGCCTTCCAATCACCTTGTGTTGGATTTATATTTTTCTTGCTCAGGCAATGCACCGCCTGAAATATATCTGGCCTAGTCCAACATGACAGGTACAACAGGCTTCCCACCAGGGACTGATACTCTGTCTTGTCACAAGCCTGTGACTCTGCTGCACTGCTCTCAAAACCTGGTACCATAGGGGTTTCTACTGTGTTGGCTTCTAGCATACTGAATTTCACCAGTAGCTGCTCTATTTTGTCAGTTTGAGACAAAGAATACATTCCTCCTGAGTCTCTGCTCACTGTCACACCTAAGTAGTGTTTTATTGGCCCCATAAACTTCAGCTTAAACCGGCTGCTTAGTTTCTCTTCAAAGTATTCTTTCTCACTTTGATTATTGGTTGCTAAACAGAGATCATCTATATAAATCAATAAATACGTTTCCTTTGATCCAGAACACCTCTTGAACAAGCAGGCATCAGCTTCACACTGTTCAAAACCTATTTGCTTAATAGCCTCAGTCAAGCAAATATTCCATTCCCTTGCCGACTGATGCAGCCCATATAAAGCTCTGTTCAGCTTTAATACCATGATTTCCTGCTTTAGCTCATACCCAGGAATTTGCTGCATGAATATTGTTTCCTTCAATGGGGCGTTTAAGGCTGTCTTATGTCATAGTGATATACATTTAGACCTTTTAGACCAGCCACTGCTAACAACGATTTGACAGATTCATTTCGGGTAGCTGGGCTAAAAACCTTGTCGTAATTAACATTTTCAATTTTTGTACCCCACATTTAAAAAACTAATAAAAAATTATTTTTTAAAAAAAGACATTTGATTTTCTTCTGTCCCTTTTCCCATTCATACCTGTTGCAGCTGATTTGAGAGAGCAGAGGCAGCTGGAAAGCCAGAGTATTTCAACTGACCAGAGATGGTTAAGTTTTTTTTTAAAAAAGAAAAACTGGAGAGGGGAGAGAATATCGTACCTTTGAATCCTGATGCTCCTGGGACTCCAGCTAGCCCAGGGATCCCCATATCACCTTTGGGGCCTGGTAAACCAGGAAGGCCAGGAAAGCCTGAGTTGCCTGTATCACCTTGATTGAAGGCAGGGCCTGGGAGTCCTCGTGGCCCGGGGGGCCCTGGGGAGCCTAGAGCAAATGGCAGCAACACAAGAAGGTTAGAGGCCATTGGGCTGCAGACTTTTGGTCTTGGAATGTTGCTGCAGATCAACATAGGTCATAGAATCAGAGTTGGAAGGGACCACCAGGGTCATCTAGTCCAACCCCCTGCACAATGCAGGAAATTCACAACTACCACCCCACACACCACCAGTGACCCCTACTCCATGCCCAGAAGATGGCCAAGATGTCCTCCCTCTCATGATCTGCCTAAGGTCATAGAACCAGCATTGCTGACAGATGGCCATCTAGCCTCTGCTTAAAAACCACCAGGGAAGGAGAGCCCACCACCTCCCGAGGAAGCCTGTTCCACTGAGGAACCACTCTAACTGTAAGAAAGTTCTTCCTAATATTTAGACGGAAACTCTAAACCTAGATACCTAAAAAGATTGGTGCAGCTAAGATTGTGTATCTGATCTGTTTTTATAGCACAGAATCCAGGTGTGCTGAAGCTCATCTTTTGTTGCAGGCTAACAAGCTTATAACTTCCATGACAATCAAGGAAAAAAATTACCCTTACCGTGGTGTTCTGCTATGGAAATATATTTGTGTGTGTTTTATTTCTGTGTTTTCATGTATGTATGTTGCTGTGGTTCAGAATGCAGTCCTGAAGAGTAAGAAAGAAGTGGGGCTGGACGGGTGATTGAAGTGTGTGACGGCTGGATGGCAGCTATACCCGAGGGGGTGGAGTTGACAGATTGGGAGAGGGGGCTGGTGTGAGATTCTCCAGCCAACCTCGGCAATCCCAAAAAGTCACTCGCTCAGACAGGCAGGTCTAAAGCAGGTAAATGTTTATTCAGGAGCCGCAGGTACAGCATAAGCAATCCACAGGTTCAAAGCTGCTAATGGCAAACCAAACTACAAAGCATAACTTTAAGCACAAAGCAATCCCAGGTGCAAAACCAAGCAGGCCTGGGGATTAGGAGATAACGGTGCCTGGTAGGAAGTAGGGAGTGAGCAAGCCATAAAACTGAAGTTGCCTGCTTGAGACTCAAGGTCAGAGCAGGGGGGGACGGAAAGGAGCGGGGACAGCTTGAATAGCTCAGAGAAACAAAACCAAAAGATGCACTTGAACAGAAATGGACCTAACTCATGTTAAGAGCCTGTCTGGACAGCATGATTCCTGACAGCTGGGGTGTGAGAGTGAAGGAGAGAGTTGAGGGGGTGAAGACACTGAGAAATATGAAATAAATCTGTGTTCTTTTTGGAAGTCATTAACCTAAGTGGCAATGGAGGAAAAAACAGAGTTTCACTTACCTGTAACTGTTGTTCATCTGGTGGATCTTCTATGCAGGCACACATTGGGACTGCGCAGGCGCAGGCCAGCCATGGATAAGATTTGTCAGCTTCTAGCAAAATCTAAAAGAGAGTGCTCCCCCTCCCCTTGGGGCATGCAATCTCCCCACCCACGGTCACATGACCCAAGGGGGAGGGAGCACTCTCCCCTCCAGTTCTCCAAACCGCCACCACGGAACCAACCACTGGTCTAGCGGAGAGGTCCCACAGTGGGGAAGGAGGGAGGGATGTGTTACTGCATAGAAGATCCACCAGAAAAACCCTGTTTTTCATCTGCGTGGCTTCTATGCAGTCCCACATTGGGAGAGTAGCGAGCTCGCTTACCAGGACGGTGAGTGTGGGACAGTCACCGAAATAAAGACTGCAGTATGGCATGTCCCACGGCTGCATCTCTTGCCGAGTCCACATCCATAGCGTAGTGTTTCATAAACATAGAGGGCGTGGACCAGGTAGCAGCCTTACAGATGTCCCGGAGATCTATCTTAGAGGAAAAGGCGATGGTAGCCGCATACGCTTTGGTAGAATGCGCTTTGATCATAGGAGGGCACTCCTGGTGAGCAAACTCATATGCCATTTTGACAGTTGACGTGATCCACCTCGAGAGGGTCTGAGGAGAAGCACGGCGACCCTTGCGGTGTCCGCTGAAGCAAACAAAAAGGTTGTCATCTTTACGGAAGTTCTGAGACCTTTTAATGTAAAAAAGAAGGGCTCTGCGGACATCGAGGGAATGTAATGCTCTATCAGCATCAGAGGATGGGTGAGGGAAAAAAACGGGAAGGACAATGTCTTGTGTAAGATGGAAGGCTGAAACAACCTTAGGTAAAAAGGAAATCTTAGGCTTCAATACTACCCTATCCAAGTGGAACTTAGTATAAGGAGGGGAATGTGACAGTGCTGACATGTCGCTCACCCTCCTTGCCGAGGTAATGGCGACTAAAAAACCCGCCTTGAACGATAGTAAGGCCAATTCGCAAGTAGCTAATGGCTCAAACGGAGGTCTCATGAGTTGTGAAGGGACTAAGGAGAGACTCCACTGGGGAACTGGTGGAGTGACAGGAGGGTACAAGTTATTGAGACCCTTCAAAAACTTTTTGGAAAGGGGATGAGAAAAAACTGAGAAGGAGTCAATATCCGGATGAAAAGCCGATATTGCGGCTAAATAAACTTTAATGGAAGAATTAGATAAGCTATCATCTTTGAAGGATAGAAGGTAATCAAACACAACAGACAGTGGGCAATTGATTGGTGAAATATTTTTAACCTTAGCCCAATCAGAAAAACGTCTCCATTTAGCGTCGTAGGACCGCCGTGTGGAAGATTTTAACGAATGCAGCAGAACCTTAGCTACCCTGTCGGACCACTGACCCGGGGTAGCACCCTCCAGGCCGCAAGCTGCAGGTCCAGGGGGGGGAATGGGAGGGATTCCTCGAAGAAGAATGTAATTCCCTTGTGCAAGTGACATGAGCACTGCGAACTACGACCTCCTGGGCCAAAATGGAGTGACAATGATGGCATCTGTCTTGTCGTGGTTCACCTTGGCTAGGGCCTTGTGAAGTAGAGGGAATGGGGGAAAGAGATAAAACAGAGCCCCGTTCCAAACTGCCTGAAAGGCATCTCCCATTGAGCCCGGGCTGGCTCCCGCCCTCGAATAGAACCTGGGACACACTGAGTTGAGGTGTGTGGCAAAAAGGTCTATTTGCGGATAACCCCAATGGCGGAATATTTGGTGGAGACAATCGCTGCTCAGGGTAAGCTCGTGCGCTTGATTGGGAAGGCGACTTGGAGTGTCTGCTAGTGTATTGCTCTTGCCCGCAATGTGAATCGCTACGAGACTTCGACAGGTAGATCGGTGATGGTGCGAGTTCAACCGACGCCGAGTGGATCTGGACAAAGCCGGGGATCGAGACTGGCGCCGAGAAGTCGATCAACGCCGAGGCCATTGGCCGGGCTCGAGATGGGACGAACCCTTCAGAGACTCCGCTTGGTTCCTTTCAACCGAACGTTGGGAGTCTTGATGAGCACTCACAGGAGGGGGTGGTTGATCTGCACCGACCTGGAGCTCTGTAGGTTCTGCCCGAGGCCCTTTATCATCAGGCCTTGGGGACTTATTAAGCACTGGAGGCACATCTTTATAGAGGTGAAGGAGATGCTGTTTGAACTCAGCCGAGTCTTCCTGGGCCCTGCTCAGACACAGAACCGAGGGGGTAGCCAGGGAATGAGGAGGCGAATCCTCGATGGTAATGGGCTGCTGTGCAGCTTCGTCGGGAGCTCGCAACTCAGACGGACGAGGCAAGCGAGGTGACTTGGCTTGGGATTGGCGTCGAGGGGATGCCGAAGGTGATCAGCGTCGAAGGGACTTCGGCGACCTCGAAGGTGATCGACGCTGAGGCGATTTGGAGCGGGAAGCATGGTGCGATGAGCCACGGCCGCCTTGCGAAACCAGAGCAATAAACTTTGCTGGCCGAATAACGATGGAGGAAGGCTTCTTAGGAGAGCCAACTTTTTTGGACTTTTTTGTAGTGGGTCCCACATCGAGTTGGGACTTACCGGTTGAAGTACCCGGTTCAGCAGAACGACCTCGTGGGCGAAGCGACTCTTTGTAAAGATGAAGAAGTAATCGAGTCGACCGAACCCTCAAGGCCTTGTTGGTGAATTTGGAGCAACTTTTACAAGTTGCTGGAATGTGGCCTTCCCCCAGACAAAGGAGGAATTCAGTGTGGGAATCATTCTTCGCCATCTTAGTACCACACACACTACATTTCTTGAAAAGTGGAGCTTTTTTGGGCTCCGTGGCTAGAGAACTGGAGGGAAGAGTGCTCCCTCCCCCTTGGGTCATGTGACCATGGGCGGGGAGATTGCATGCCCCAAGGGGAGGGGGAGCACTCTCTTTCAGAATTTGCTAGAAGCTGACAAATCTTATCCGTGGCTGGCCTGGGACTGCATAGAAGCCACGCAGATGAAATTAGGTTTTGTGGCAATTATTAGCCTAAGTGGCAAGTGAGGAAATGGCAAGTGAGGAAAATAAGCTGGTGTGGAAGTCATTAGTCTAAGTGACAAGTGACAAAAATAAGCTTTTGTGGCTAGGTCTATTTAAGAAACTTTCTAGAAACGAGGAGAACTGTACCTATCTGAAGCCATGATGCCTATGAACTTTACTGAAACAGTTATGCTGTTATATTTTTAAATAAACTCCATTTATGTTTAAGAGAAAACAAATGTTTTATTTAGAGTGAAGGATCCCCTTTTACCTGAAAGCCACCCACACACTCTGACTGATCTGACGCTCTACCAAATATAATGTAGTCATCCTGGTTTTGGGATCCAACTAAGATTTCTAAGGTGAGAGCCTTTTGTGGCAGTGAAAATAAGTAGGGGACACTAAGAAAGAAAAGGAGGCAGCATAACACACCTCCTATCAGAACACCACGGAGAAGTGCCCTTACAGGTGTTACATTTAAGGGGTCTTAAAAAACAGCAAAAATGTTACACTTACTACAGAAAGCAGAGCAGTTGAAGTTTCCAAAGCCAGAGGAGACTGTGCGGGCACCAACATATTATTCATGGATCCTGACTGTGGAACGCTCTGCCCATGTCTAGCCACCAGGCTAGCACTGAGCTGTTTTTCCTTCATTTTTTAGTGACTTTTTGGTCTCTGGGTTTGTCTGTCCCTGCCTCCAGCATTTCTGCTTTTAATTCTCCCTTCCTATTTTGATTTGCTGGGTTTATGACAGAATTTTAACACAGATGACTGCCCCAGCCATGGAAAAGGGTGCAGCATGACCAGAAGCAAGACCTTGACTACAGGATTCAGGAGGTTTTATTCCAGATCGTTTATTTATTTAAGCCAAGCCAATTCTCCCTTTGTGGCTTCACTGGTAGTCTAATAATGTGACCCCATACCTGGTATACCATCTTCTCCAGGATGTCCAGGATCACCAGGCCTTCCAGGAACTAGAGATGGAAAAGAGGTGCCGGGAGGTCCTTGCAAACCACGCGGGCCTGTGGTGCCAGGAAGTCCTGGTGGGATAAGAGGATGGTTCACACATGCATGATTCACCAGTTGTTAACTCCAGCACTGAATGGTACCCTGCACATGTTCACCACAGCTAAAATGTTCTTGTTTGCTTGAACCCAGAACTTTTCAAAAGAGACGGTTCAGAGACATTCCTCTGGCAGTCTGAGGAACAGAGAAATCAAAAAATCTACATGCACATGGGAACCAGATCAAGGCTGAAGGGTAGTTTTAGTGAGAGTGATCCATCAGTTCTCCTCCTGAAAATATCACCTCCAATGGGATTTAGGGAGCAAATGCAGGATCCCTTTATTGATATACTTTATTCATTTAATTACATTCATATCCTGCCCTTTCCCCGCCAGAGCAGGGCTCTGGCTGGCTCACATCCAACAACAAGATCACCATGTTCAATTTACTAATATACAATACAATCAATATTTAAAATCCAATATACTCAATCTAACAATAAAAATCTCAGCAATTTGAACTGAGATGAACTCCAAAGGTCTTCCATATCAGTAGTGTTGGAATCGTCAGGTCAGAAGCGAGTGTTAGCCAATAACAGATGGCACAGAAGTGGTACAGGGAGGCCAACAGATGATAGAACTGTAGTTGCACTAAACTGTAGGCCTGGAGGAACAACTCTGTCTTACGGGCCCTGCGGAACTGCAATAAGTGTTCCACCAGGTCGGGGTCAGAGCCAAAAAGGCTCTGGCCCTAGTCGAGGACAGCCGGATATTTCTCGGGCCGGGGACCACTAATTGGAGGAAGACAATGATAGAGAGATACCGATGAATCTCTCTGGGGAGGGAGTTCCAAAGGTTTCTTAGAATCTTATAACAACCCAGGAAGGAAAGCCCTTTTTAAAAAAAATCTCCATATTGAAGGGGAGGCTGAGAGGTGGTGGTCACCTAAGGCCATCTAGTGAATCTGTGGCTGAGGCAAGATTTGACCTACCCCTAAAAGTATCAAGAAAGTCAGTAAACCATAGAACATGAAACTTTATACTGAGGATCTAAATGACAGACTAGAAACTGAAATTATACAGAATTCATACATAGTAATTTCATAGGATACTAACGACATCCAAAAAGAATAAAAAGTCCTGAGAGAAATACAGATTTTTGAGTACTTTATGGTTCTTCATGCATTTTATATCAATTGGTAATCCTTTAATAAAAACCTTCAGTAAAAATTCACTTCTCTCTTACAGTTGTTGTTATGATCGGGGTTCCTGAACCCTGGCAAATGGTTTATTTTCCCAAGAGGGAAGAATCAGGAAAACAGGAACTGTGGTTCAGCCGTTTGGGCTTACCTGCCAAAGGGAATCTGACCGGGGCGGGGGGGGGGGGACACGATGACATAAAATTCAATCAGGGAGAGAGAGATGAGGGCTACCTGCCAAGAGACCCCATTGGCAGAGAGCAGGGTAGCTCCCACAAGGGGCAGAATTCCTAACTCTGGATTGGGGATGGGGAGGTTTTCACCTAAGCAGGAACCAATGTTAAAAGGTGAATTCTTCCTTTGTTCCATGTTCAAACACTTCGCCCAGATGTGGTGACTGGGGATATGTTTGCTCCATCTGAAGGTAACTAGCATAATGTAACGCAGTTAGATATATGTTTTCCTTTTATTTTCTTAGATCTGTATTCTCCTACTAACATGGCTATTTTCCACATATGAGCGCTATTTTAATATTTAGTAATAAAGATTTGTTCCTGATTAAGAAAGCAGACTGTGTCTGAAATACCACCCACACGCTAAGACCGCTCATACACACTAAGGACATGCGCCCACGGGGGGAGCTAAGGTAATCGGAAGCTCTGCCCTTTGTACTTGCTCAGAGGCAGCCTGACCAGCATACCCCAAGGCGCTGGTTACTGAGAGGCTGGGTTTTACATCTTAGGATGGTAGCTAGAGGAAACACGATTTTACATGCAGGTAAACACGCAACCTGCATGTGAAGACACACAGACCCACTGTGGGAATGTAACAGTTGTTACTTACCCGTGTCTCCGGGAGCTCCTTTCAGTCCAGGGAACCCTGGGCCTCCAGCCTGAATACCTGGGGCACCTTGCTCGCCTTTGATACCTGGAAGTCCTGCAGGGCCTGGAAGTCCAATTTCACTTGGACCTAATAAAAGGATTTCGAAAAAGTGAAGGCCATTAAAGAATCATTCAGGTACGTACGAACATATATATAAACACACAAAGCTGCCTTATACTGAGTCAGACCCTTGGTCCACTTAGCTCAGTCCTGTCCACTGACCAGCCATGGCTCTCCATAGTTGGAAGCAAGTCGTTCCTAACAGCAGCAACCTGAGATCTGTTTTACCTGGAGATGCCAGGACTGAACTTGGGACTTTCTGAATGCTCTGCCTCTAAGCCACACCCATTTCCTCTAAAAGGCACATAGGATGCCGTCCTAGGCCAATACCTTACTTATAGGTTTGGTTCACACATCGGTGTGAAACTAGGGTTTATTAAAATGGTTTGTGAAACCAGGATTCTGCTCACAGGTTGCAGGATGGCCTCCATCTGTTCAAAAACCTGGCTACTGACCTGGCCTGCACTGCAATACCAGTTGAAGGGAAATATTTCTCCTGCATCACCAACTCATATATCATTGGCTGGTGACACCGTGACATCACAGAAGCCGAAATCAGTGAGCACAGAAAGCAGCCACTAGTGCACACCCAACCCTACAATCACTTTCTTTATATCATTGGCTGGTGACACTGTGACGTCACAGAAGCCGAAATCAGTGAGCACAGAAAGCAGCCACTAGTGCACACCCAACCCTACAATCACTTTCTTTATAAAATGACCCACATACACAATCTCGTCCAAACTTTCAAGTGTCTAAACCCTTTCCGAGTTTCACCCCACAACTGGCACCCTTCTTCCATGCTCTGCCACTGAAGCTCAGCTTGCAGCCAGCAGCGGTGAGGTGGGTCTGGGGAGAGTTGTGCTTCGTAAGTATTGCCCCCACACCCGTACTACCCGCCATGGCTCCAAAGGTGGGCTGTGAGAAGATGCCTTTGGAGGTTGTCCGACCAGCAGGGGAGACACAGTAGGAAAGAGGAGGGCTCTTGGGGCAGTGAAACTCTTTGCCTGGTTCCCTGGGATGGAGCATGCCTTGAAAACCTGCACCTTGAAAACCAGACTGTGAGGCACAGTGGAAATGCAACAGCGGCTTTGATTCTGAACAGCTCTTGCCAGAATCCCTAGAGACTAGGGGATATGAGAAGTGCCAAGCTAGGATTCCCTGGCCTACACGGCCCAGGCTAGCCAAATCTCATCAGATCTCAGAAGCTAAGTAGGGTCAGCTCTGGCTAGTATTTGGATGGGAGACCTCCAAGGAATACCAGGGTCGTGATGTGGAGGCAGGCAATGGCAAACATCTCTTGCCTTGAAAACCCTACAGGGTCGTCGTAAGTCAGCTTTGACTCAACAGCACTTTCCACCACTACATAAAGCAAAAACATAGTTAAGAATTACCAATCAAGGTCCTGATTTCAGAACCTGCATTAGGGAGACAAACTAACTATAGTTGGAAGTCTACCCACTAACCACAGTAAGTTTAATTATGTTATGTTTTCAGGTTATGTCTGAGGTGATCCATTCACTACCATGGAGGAGTAACAGGGGCCTATTCTGGTCTGCACTTAAAAATGACTGGCCTTATAAAGTGATTTAAATTAACTACAAATGGCTGGGGTGGATAAAATCCCTTAGGGGCTAAAGTTAAATATTGCAGGAATTTTTTCTGGGGAAAGAGGAGGGCACGTGCAAGAATACCACAGTATAGATATGGATATCTATCCCAGGGTATGGTTAAAAAGTAATGGATGCAGCAACTTGCTAAAACTAAGCAGATCTATGGCTGGCCGGGGCCTGGATGGGAGACATCCCGGGAACCACCTTGCCTTCCATAACGGACTAAATACAGGATGAACTGTAACAAATCACATACACTTTAAGGATCTATATGGTTTGTTGGTGGTCACTGTTTCTTCTTCCCAGAATGCAAGTGCTGTAATCTAACATCTACAGCAAACTAATTAAACTACCGTGACTGTGAGCCTGTCAGCATCTAACATCAAAGGCTGACATGATAGGACCTTAAGTTCTGGAAAATCTTCTTTTTTCTTCCTTCTTTTTCTAAGTTTTGGTAATATCTGGCCTGACAAAGTGTTCTAATGCACTTGAAAAGTTGCACCATGTTTTTGTGTTGCTTTGCTTGGCCTCAATAAAAGGTGCATTCTGTTTCTTGTGCTGGATTCTGTGTGGGCCATACTGCTTTTTTACAACTTTTCTCCATAAACTGGAATGACCCCTTTGATTTTCTTAAGAATTTTCCAAACGTGTCTTGATTTACCTGGAGTTCCGGGTGACCCTTTTGTGCCTTGTAAGCCATTGAGGCCATCCAAACCTGGAGACCCTGGGTGTCCTGAGGAAAGAAACAGTAAAAGGCTGAACTGAGTAGATGGTCGCAGTACATCCCCCACGTTTTGTGTCTGCAGCACAATATCTTTGAACACCCTCCCCTTGAATATCACCTAGCATCTTCACTGTTGGCACTTCGGTACCAAGCAAAGCACGTTTTTGGCTGCCCCCTCCTCTCTGCTGTGTTCCCTTTTGTTGTTCAGTTTTCTGTGGCAAAAACTGTGTCAGCTGCCCATTTTCTGTGGGCTAAACACCGCATATTTTATATTTAGTTCCATATGTCAACTTGGTTTTTTTTTTATATTACCTGTTGGCTGCTTGAGGCAAATGACATTTCAAAAAGCAGGATAACAATACATAATTAATAAAATGACACCATCATTTATTTGCAATAGGTAACAAGACCAAGCAGCAACATCTGGTTTCCCTCTACCAAACAAATCATACCAAAGTCATACCTTTTAGCCCTGCTATGCCTGGAAGTCCAGGAAACCCTGGAGAGCCTCGTCTTCCTGGACTGCCCGGAAAACCTGCATTTCCTTGGGAACCACCAATTCCAGGGAAGCCTAAAGGTGACAAAAAAACAAGCAGACCTCCCACTAAGTTTGAGCTTCTGAAGTTGACTCTGGCATTAATAGATTTGAATCTCTCAGAGGCTGAAGCTTATAGCATGCTATGTAGCAAATCCCACTGAACTCTGACAGACTTGTTTCTTGGTAAACCTAGCTCGCATCAGGTTGTAAGGGCAAAACAAAGAACACTAGTTTAAATTAGGTGATAGTAGCAAACTTCAGGCCAATGTAGAACCAACGTTAGACGTCTGCGACTGGATCTCCTGTTCATTTATTTACACCCCCCCAAAAAAAAGAAAAGAAAAAAAGAAAAGAGCTGCAGAAACGTAAAATAAGATCAGGCAATCAGAGCTGGAGGAGGTGACATCCCACCCCCACCCCATTTTTGCCAGTTTATACTGCCCCTCCCCCTGAAATGGTACTTGCCATTTAAGGGAAAACATACAGGTGAAATGCCATTTCCCTCATTTGATCTGTCACCCTCCAGCAGCTGTTTTGAACTACAAAGGGGGGAAAAGTGGGAAATCTTATGAAGGATTTCCCCACACCAGCTTGTCACTTGGCGTTATTATATTGACTTGGCATTATTATATTATTTTATTGGCGTTATTATATTTCCAGTCAATTTATCTGGTGCTTTGAGTGACCCTTAAAAATATAAACAAATATTTAAACTATTGCACTATAGTATCAACATTTTCAAATAATTTGACAAATATTTGTTACTTCTCTCATATTAATTGTAATCACAAGTTTTAAACAACCTGAAAAACTTCTTAACTACCTGGTGGTCCTTCTTGGCCAAGGTCACCTGGCACACCTTTCGGTCCAGTTAGCCCAATGCCTCCTGGGTATCCAGGTTCACCCGTTGGTCCCTCAATGCCTCTTCCACCTCAAAAAGACCACAGAAAAAAGCATATAATATCAGATGTGGATTAATTAAAATAACCTGCTTAACAACAGGCAGTCTTCGGAGTGAACACACATACAACACGTGAATAAATGTATTTACTTGGTAGACAATCAATTAATAATGCTGCTAGATGGCAGTGTAAAAACATTGTCGAAGGCTTTCACGGTCAGAGTTCATTGGTTCTTGTGGGTTATCCGGGCTGTGTAATCGTGGTCTTGGTATTTTCTTTCCTGACGTTTCGCCAGCAGCTGTGGCAGGCATCTTCAGAGGAGTAACACTGAAGGACAGTGTCTCTCAGTGTCAAGTGTGTAGGAAAAGTAATATATAGTCAGAAAGGGGTTGGGTTGAGCTGAATCATTGTCCAGCAAAAAGTATAAAAGGTAATGTGCTAATCATTGTCCTGTAAGTATCAAGATAATGTGCTAATGAGAGTGTGGTATGTTAATATGGAACCATTGTATCCTGAAATGATCTATTAATGTGTGAAATCCAAAGCTAATCTGCATGGCTATTGTTGACTGTAGTCTTTGTTAGTCTGGAGGTTTTCAGGACAGGAAGCCAAGCCTTATTCCTATATACCAGGGGTCACGTAAAAATTTCTCAGGTGAAAAGGGGTTGAGAGTGGAAAAAGTTTAAGAAGCCCTGATCTAGATGATACTTGCAATGAATTCCTTATGCTTGCAATGTTGCCGATGGACTGTGCCAAGCAGGAAACTTAGCTAAAGGGCTCAAAGAGGGTTGCCAACTCTAGGCTGGGAAATTCCTGAAGATTTTGGGGGTAGTGCCAGGGGAGGGCAGGGTTTGGGGAATTGAGGAATCTCAGTGGGATACGCCCGTCCTTCAAAGCAGCCATTTTCTCCAGGGGAACTGAGCTCTATAGTCTGGAGATCAGTTGTAATTCCAGGAGATCACCAGGCCCCACCTGGAGGTTGGGAACCCCAGCTCAGAGTGTCAACTTGAAGAGTGTGGCTCAGCCCAAACCTGATTTGCTCTATAACTCTCCAGGGGTGAAGGTAGTCTCAAACAGTATATGGATTTTGGCAAAAATGGTAACTGATGGGCAGCCAGTGAATTGCCTGCAGGATGGGAGTAATATGCATGCTCCGTCTAGCTCTTACCATGATGCCCAGAGTCCCCGCGTTCACCTTTAGGTCCCACAGCCCCAGGGAAACCAAATGTCTCCCCACGGTCACCTGGAAGAAAAAGGTTTTTCCCCACTTCAGAAATAGCTCTTCAGGCAAAGCAGTGCAAAAGTAACATCCACAAATTTTCACAAATAGGCCGTAGCCCTTATGGGACCCCCTTGCACACTTTGTCCAATAGAAAAGTCCTCCCACCCCAGCTGTTAAAACCAATACAGTAGACAACCTTTCTTTCCCCCTAATGGGCTTAAAAGCAACTTGGTGAAGGGGTCTTTCCGATCGGGGAAAGAGCACATGAATACGGGAGGGGGGATAACCCTCACCATTTCCCATTACCTTGGCCCCTATGCCTACTGCAGCTCCTTCTCCCTCACTCCCTTTGAAGCTTCTTTAGACCTAAAAAACAAATCTGGCCTTCCAGTCACTGAACTCTTAGTATCATTGTTGTTTGGGGGGACACAGAAGTGCCAAATAAGCAGCAGGGAAGGGAACTTCCTTCTCCTCTAACGCTACGCTTTTGGTCTATCGGCAGAGACAAAACTAGCTTGCGACTGGCCCGGTTTAGGTCAGCTGCAGATAAACTTTGAGCTGTGTTTGGTAACATGGTGGGAAGCGTTCTATGCTGGAAGAACACAGGAAGAGAACAGGTGGTTAATCTAGGGGTCTGTCAGGGAAGGGCAGCTGAAGGGTTTCACGGGCAAGGCACAGAAACCAGGGGCCAAGGAAGGGCTGGCCTCAGAGGCAGGCAGAAAACGAGACACACCTAGAAAGTCAGGGTGGTATATTCGTTAGAGTGGAGACCCAGGTTTGAATCCTTGCTCTACCATGGAGGCTTGCTGGGTGATCTTGGGCCAGTCACACCCTCTCAGCCTAGCCCACCTGACAGGGTTTAATGTGCGGATAAAATGAGAAAGGAAAAATGTTGTAAGCTTTTTTCCTCCTCAGTAGGGAGAAAAGTGAGGTATAAAGGCATAAATATTGGTATAAATGACGTGAGGTATAAATGAAGGTATAAATATTACCAGGAACTTTTGTTTATTGCTACTTCAAACTGTACAATTCTGCTACTTGCTACCTGCTTATACAGTTACCCATTTCCTTGCAAAAAATCATCTCATCGAGCAAATCAAATCAAACTGACTTTGTGCCCATGAACATCTGACAGCTCTAAACAAGTGCTCAGTGTGTCTATGAAGCATATGCATGGCGCTTGCATGTGTTCATAATACTTCACAAATATGATCATGCTCCAATCTTCACAATAGGACCACTGCCACAGATTACAAGAGCGGCTGGTTTATCACTACCCAGCGTGTTCCTGGCAAAGAGGAGAGTGGGACTGGGAACTCCCCATTTTGTAGTTCAGGGCCAAACGACAGGAAACGTATTTCAACAAACTGGCTCTGGGAACAGCATACCGCAGGTGTGGGGAAAGCCTGATGGAACCTTTTTTGGCTGGGGGCCACAGTGGTGGGGAGGAGGGGCCTCCCCCCCCCACTGTTTTCCTGAGCCGAAACAGCTCTGGCAAGGAGTTATTTGCACAGCTTTGGAGCTGCCTGGTGAACCTGTATCTGACTCAAGTCTCTTAGCTGGTGCATTACACCAGCTCACTAAAAGAGGTATAATTTGCTCGACATTAACTTTGTTACACGGCCAATAGCTGCTTTCAGAAACCTCTGACTGGTACGGAAGCAATGGCCAAGTAATCCCAGTCTCTTCCATTTCTGGTTAAGATCAATTTTACTGCATATGGCCAAAAACCGTTACCAAAAAAAGTAAAACACTGTAAATCCAGGTAACAATCATTAACAGAAGTTAGATTTTAGTTGCAAATTAAAACTCTAGGGGTGTATTTCTCTAACCCTCAGGAGCTTATCAAAATACAAAACATTAAACATTATGAGGAATTTAACATTAAGATTTATCTTGGGTTTAATTTAACATAATATAGACAGCAAAGCCACTCCGGCTAAGGATCGACACTGTAAAGTAAGGGAAAGTAAGTCTCTTCCATTGTTTGGCACTCACAAATTCCCTTCAGCTCTCCTGGCTAGCAGCAGCCAAAGCCTCTGTCCTCCACAAATCCAGCTAATCCTTTTTTAAAACTAGCTAAGCCACTGGCCCTCCTCCCCAGAATCCCGCACCTGTGATCCCATATGTCCATTCGGTGTGAAGGACCACTTCATTATGTCTGCCCTGAACCTATTTGCCAAGTGTCAGTTTCACTGGGTGAGCCAGAGCTCTAATAATAGTGGAAGGGGAGAGGCAGAAACTTCTCCAGATCTACTCTCTACATTGTTAATAATTTGGAATTATAACCCCTGCCCAATACATGTAGTCACCCCCCTCCTGAAGGAAAAACCACCAACAGCTTTGTTGAGATACTTCCCAGTCCCTCTCTTCCACTGTGTCCCACGCTAAGATTCAGGGTGCTTTCACACCTGCTGTATAATGCACTTTCTGTCCACTTCCAATGCACTTTGCAGATGGATTTTACTGTGGGAATTGGCAAAATTCTCTTGCAAACCATCATTTAAGTGCCTTGAAAGTGGATTGAAAGTGCATCATTCAGCATGTATGAAAGCACCCTCACTCTCTGGAAAGGATACATTAAAAATCACACCAGTAACTTACCTTTTGGGCCACGAAATCCCATAGTCCCTGGGAATCCAGGAGGTCCTGATGGACCCTCAGCACCCTGGGGAAGGAGCGAAAAATGAGGTATCCAAAAGCAAAAACAACAAAGAGAATCTAAGGGCCAAACTAGAGGTTGTCGACATCCCTGAGTCTGCCTTGCCACCATTTTGGAGTGCCCGGTGAGAACCCCTTTAAAAGCACTGTAGGGATTGATGCAGAGTGAGTCCAAACTGTCAGGGAGTCTCCACGGTGGCCTTGGGGACAGTGTCACATCTAATCTGGCTCTCAGCCTCGGGCAGCTAAGTTTCACCTTAGAGGAAGTTCTACTAATGCAGTGGTCGGTAAACCGCGGCTCGCGAGCCACAGGTGGCTCTTTGGCCCCTTGAGTGCGGCTCTTCCCCTTCACTCACCGGCATCTCATCCAGGGCGGCACCAACGGGTCTGTCTCTCTCCCCAGCGGAAGACTCCCCAACGGCAAACTTTTAATTTAAACCGCTTCTCTGCCCCCAAAGGTGGAGAAGGTGCCTTCTGTCCCGGTAGAGCAAGACGCGGGCGACCCCTGCAATAACTTCGAGGTTGCTCCAGCCAACGTTTTGGCACCGATCTCCCCAGCAGCCCCGCTCGGGAGGAACCCGAACGGGCCTGTCCCCCTTCGCGCCTCCAGCCGCCGGACTGTTCCATTCCCAACGCAGGAAGCGGGGAGGTCTCCAGTGCCGGGCCGGTGACCTCATCGCCGCCAACTTCTCCCACTCCTTCGACCCGAGCGCGGTCCGGCAGAGGAAGGGCCAGCAGCGGCCTCATGAGACTTTCGGCCCCGCGGGAGGCGGGGAAGGCGACGGAGCGCCAAAGCCTCCAGACTCTCCCACACACCCCTCGCCCCCTGCTCATCCAGCGGCCCCGCGTCCTGGGTTAGGTTGCCTGGTGGCGGCGCCTGATTTGAACTCCAGCTTGGGAAGGGGCTCTGGAGAGAGGGAGCCGAGGAACGCGCGCCACGGCCAGTCCCAAGGCGCGCGCGGCCAAGGTGGCCCCCCGGACCCCCCTGAGGACTAAGGTGAGGCAGAACAGCGCCGCCGCCTGGGCTCGCTTTTGGGGCGCCTCTTTTCCTCCCCGGGGCGTCCCCCCGCCCCGCCGGCAGCTCCTGCCCACACGGCTTTTCTTTGCACAAACGTCTGAGGGAGAGTCGAGCTCTGACTCCCCCTCGGACTGGTCTGAGGCGGAAGAGACTGTCTCAGCCCCGACATCCTCCCGGGCAGAGACCCTCCCAGCGGCTGGGACTAAGCCCCCTCCTGACACCTTCCCCCCCCCTTTAAGAAATTCGGCTCTCAAAAGAAATCTCAATCGTTGTACTGTTGATATTTGGCTCCGTTGACTCATGACTTTGCCGACCACTGTACTAATGCAACAGTTCGGAAAATAACTCTTTTCTCTCCTCCCTGTTAGGGGCATGCAAACACACGCACAGCAAAGCCCCTTAAAAGGCATCAGTGTGATGATTCAGCAGCACCCTTGGGGCCCTGGAGAAAGAAAGGCAATTGGTCTTCACACTTCATATGGCATCTGGCCTGTTCTGGAGGAAGCAATTCAGGCCCAGCTTCCTGAGTGTGACTCCATGGCAAGACGAGCAGCGTACAATGACAACTGCACCAAAGCTTCCCACCCTCACGCTGCGGCTCCTGGATCTATTTTTTCTTAGCATACTTCCCAGGTTCCCGACTCTGCGCCACTGCGTCCCTATGGGAACAAGAGCTCTTGCTTCCACGTCCTGCCCCACTGTGCCAATAGGTATACCCCTCAAAAGGTAGCATTTCCTGAGGAGGGGGTTTTCAGGTGTCCCTTCTTCTGCCAAGAGGAATTTGTCCTCCCAGTAACTCCACGGCAATGTTCCCAGTGTCTTGGGCTTGAGAAGCCACATTCAGCTGTGTGGTCATGACACATTCAACAAGTCAGGCCCAGTTTGTGTGACAGAAATAGTATACAATGCCCCTGCTTCAACCCTGGCTCTCCTTTCTTGGCAGTTTGTAAGCATAACCAGATGTTTTTGCTGGTCACATCCAGTAACAAGAAAGTTACCATTCCTTTCTTGAAATGCCCACTGCAAATGGAAGACAGCCGCTGACTGACAAATGGGGGTTACTTTTATGCTGCTCATCTGGGGTGGACCAGCCATTAAACCACCAGGAAAAGGAAACCACCAGGCTGCCTCCCCGCTCCAAGGCCACCCCAGCCCCAAGTGAGGGGTGGTCCTCGCCTCCCTTTGGGGAGGCCCTTGCAGCTATCGTTGTGGTGAGCTGGTGGCCCTTACAGCCGCTGCTGTGGTGATAGGGTTGCCAGGTCCGGATTGAGAAATACATGGAGATTTGGGGGGTGGAACCTGAGGAGGGTGGGGTTTGGGGCAGGGGTAGGGTTGCCAACCCCCAGGTACTAGCTGGAGATCTCCTGCTATTACAACTGATTTTCAGCCAATAGAGATCAGTTCACCTGGAGAAAAATGGCCGCTTTGGCAACTGGACTCTATGGCATTGAAGTCCCTCCCCTCCCCAAAGCCCGCCCTCCTCAGGCTCTGCCCCAAAAACCTCCTGCCAATGGCAAATAGGGACCTGGCAACCCTAGGTATGGGAGGGACTTCAATGGGGTATAATGCCATAGAGTCCACCTTCCAAAGCGGCCATTTTATCCTGGTGAACTCTCTGTCACCTGGAGATCAGTTGTAATAGCGGGAGATGTCCAACCACCACCTGGAGGCTGGCAACCCTATGTGGTGAGCTGGCGGCCCTCAACTCGTGCAGGCCAGGACTAGGGTTGCCAACGCAAGGCTGGGAAATTCCTGGAGGTTTGGGAAAGGATCCTGGGGAGGGCAGGGTTTGAGAAGAGGAGGGACCTCAGTGGGATGTAATGCCTTAGAGCCCATCCTCTAAAGCAGCCATTTTCTCTAGGGGAACTGATCTCCATAGTCTGGAGATCAGTTGCAATTTTGAGAGAACTCCAGGCCCTATCTGGAGGTTGGCAACCCTGGGCAGGACAGCCGCTGCAGCAAGTGAGCAGGCAGAGTGGGCCCCATCCATGGGGGGAGGTCAACAGCCCCCGCCTCGAGGCTGGGCCTGAGCAGAAACTGTTTTGTTTCCCAGCGCGCCCCAGCCCCTGATAAAGAAGGATCACCCAAAAGAGATTTGTTTATTCAGAAATATCTCATCCACGTAAAAGGACTTGGAGGAATTTTACAACCACGCACTACTGAAGACCTTGATACCTCTGAATAACGTGCTGCCTGTATTTAGTATTTTCAGCATTCTATTATTTGTCTTTCTACCGTTCACCATATATCAATGTAATATTTCGCTAATCATCACATTTATTTGTTTCCTAGCATGTTTTTAAATAAATGGGTATCATGGGTTTCCATTTTCCTCCTTCCTTGGTGGGGATGCACGGGATCCAACTAGAGCTCATCTTTTAAAACAAAAACAGCATACTTACGCTTTCTCCCGGCATTCCCGGAAACCCCGGGATGCCGGCAGTTCCTGTCTGCCCCGCAAAGCCAGGGTAACCGGGTGTTCCCGGGAGGCCTGGGTCTCCCCTCTGCCCTTTCTCTCTGCTTGGTAACCCGGTGATTCCCAGAAGGCCTGGCTGTCCACGGGGTCCAGGGAGTCCTTTGTCCCCTACGTTGACAAAGAAAAGCACAGGTTGGCATCGCAGGATATGGCCTGACGCTCCTCCCTCTAAAGAGGATGATGACAAATTCTTCTTCCGTATCAACGGCCATTCCTGAATCAGATTAAAGAGAGTTTCTTGGGTTCTTTATGCATGGGAGTTTTACCTGAGGTTCGTTGCTGGCTGGACCCACACTTTCCTGTTGGGAATCTATGCACCAGCAGTCTCCAAGCTCAAATCAAGTCCCCGCCCCTTTAAATGCTGCTTTGTAATTGGCTTACTTTGTAGAGCTTACTGTGACAGAACCCCCCCCCCAAACCCAATTGCTGCATAAAAAAGCATTTTAAGAGGAGGGGGAGGGAAGGTGATTTTGCTGGCAGTCATCAATCCAGAAATAATATTCTGTTGTCAAATTCTTAGCACTTGTGGTTTCTTTATGCTGTTACAGAGATGGGTTTTAATTCTCCATGCTTGATTTTAATGTTTACTTCTTTGTACAGGTAGAGTATCCCTTATCCAGACTGATCCGAAAACCGGACCCTTTGAGCCAGCATGCAGGCAGATCTGTGCTTCCTGCTTTCAATGTTTCCTCTCATCTAAAAAAATAAAATACAGTGTACACTGTACAGTGAAGCCTGCCGTTGTTAGTTTGTTTGTTGTTGCTCTTGTTTAACAACGGATACAGGTATTCTGGTGAGATAGTTACACCTTTGCTTTCTGATGGTTCAATATACACAAAAGTATTAAAAATTTTGTTTAAAATTACATTCAGGCTATGTGTAGAAAGTGTATATAAAACATAAATGAATTTAGGTCCCATCCCCAAGATAACTTATTATGTATATGCAAAAATTCCAAAATATTCCAATATATGGAAAGATCTGAAATACGGACCACTTCTGGTCCCAAGCAGTCCAGATAAGGGATACTCAACCTGTATTTTATTTTGTGTCTGTTCTGACTTTGCTCAGCACCTTCGGTCAGAGGAGCATAATCATAAAAGGAAAGGAAACAGATTAACGGGATTGCTATGGCTACTTGCAGGGGTCATCTCATGCATGGCAGAACTAGACGGCTGCAGCAGGGTCCATTGACAGGCCAGAGTGTGGCAGGAAAAGCTCATGATACAGCCCGACTTGCCGAAGTTCAGTCAGTTTGGGTCTGGCTGGAAGACCTCCTAGGAATCTCTGCTCTCTATGAGACCCAGAATTAAAAGATAGCGGAATGTAAATTTAAAAATCCCAATGACTAGCCAGCATGGTATAGTGATTAAGAGCGCTGGTTTGGAGTGGTGGAGTCTGATCTGGAGAACCGGGTTTGTGAACTTGTCCACATGAGCGGCAGAGGCTAATTTGGTAAACTGGGGTGGTTTCCCCATTCCTACACATGAAGCCAGCTGGGTGACGGGCTAGTCACAGTTCTCTTAGAGCTCTCTCAGCTACCTCACAGGGTGTCTGCTGTGGGGAGGGGAGGGGAACGGAAGGTGACTGAAAGCTGGTTTGATTCTCCCTTAAGTAGTAGAGAAAGTCAGCATATAAAAACCAACTCTTCTTCTTCTTAACCAGCGAGCAAGCAGGCAAAGATGTAGAACTGTATTATTATGGAGCCAATGGGGGTACCTCGAGGCCCTGAAAATCCACCAAGCCCTATGGATCCGGGCTCTCCTCTGTCTCCTTTAGCCATGGTGACCGTTTCTGGAGGTCTGCCGGGCTGACCGGGGGGACCGGGATCGCCTCTGTCTCCTGCAGAAGTTACAGGAGAGACATTATACAATGGCTTTCACACTGATTAGAAACTTCTCTCGTTCCTGCCATGCTGATCTGGAGACAAAGCTGCTGTCCACTCCATTTGCAACCACAGTCCTACAAAGGGAGCACTCATCTCCCAGCATGCCGGCTATCAGATTTTGACTGGACCTACCTTTCCGGCCCTGGGCCCCAACAAACCCAGTTATTCCATCTGCTCCTGGTATCCCGGATGTTCCTTTCACCCCGTTCGCTCCAGGGATCCCAGGTGGACCTGGCATGCCAGGGAAGCCAAGCAAGCCGGCTGAACCCTTTTCACCTGGCAGAGAACAAAGGAAGGAGTTGGCGTGCAGTCAAAACTAGAAAGACATATAGTCCCAAAGTGTAGCTTCCAGAAGTAATCCTTCTGGGGAGAAACTCAAGACTGGTCCAAAATACAACCACTTGGTAGGCCATAATGGGGCCCTCTGGTCCAACTGACCTATTCCTCCAGGGTTTAGAGAAGATGCTGCCACTATATTGACACTGCAGGGTAAGTTCTGTGAACTTTATATTTTCTTCTCTCTCTCTTTTTGTTTTTAACTTAAGTGTAGCAGGCTTACTGGTCTTTAATGCATGGCTGTTTCACTCGCCGTCACTCCTCCAATGATTTTGGGTGTTTGTTTGGATTCTGCATGCCGTTTCCGACCGTCAGAGGTCGCCTCGCTCTCCCCCTGCGTTTTCCTGCGTTTTGAGGAACCCGTTTTATCTCAGGTTTAAAAACACGGGCAAAACGTGGGGAAACACAGGGGGAGAGCGAGGCGACCTCTGACGGTATGAAACGGCATGCAGAATCCAAACAAAGACCCAAAGTCGTCAGAGGGCAGACAGAGAGGGAAACAGCCAGGCATAAAAGACCATTGTGTCCAACAGATTAAATCTGGGAATATTGCTAAATACTAGTCTGCTCTTTATGATTTCTGTCAGTTGTTTTCTTGTTGGGAGTTAAGAAAAAGTCTCAAATGTAGTGTCTGTTCGAAACTCAGATGCTGTCAATGGCATCTGATCTGGAGTTCGACTTCGTAACATCACCACCCAGATAAGGTGGCCCCGGTGTTCACTTCTGATTTTGGTCTTCTCTGCTAACTGGGAGGAGTAAGAAGGGGCTATGTGAAGGGCAAAGGTGGGTTTCAGTCTTCCTTATTAAAAGTCCTCTTTCTTGTTTGGGTGATTTTGAAATTGTGGGACAAGGAGTGGAATTACAGGAAACTACCGTTCGTCATCTTAATTCTAGTTCCAGTAATATATAGCAGAGAGTGGCTGAAGTTAGCATGTATTCCTCCTTGTATTTTATTCTTTGTCATGTAGAAGTACAAAAAATGCAAAATAAGTAAGTTCAAACTCTTGTAGGCAGCTTCTCCAGGTCATTTAAAGCCTAGGCCAGAAGCGCAAGCTTTGGTCTCCTTGCCTGTGGCTTGAAGCCATGGCCCTGTGTGAGCCAGGGTGGCAGATCCAGCATCACCTTAAGATAACTTTGTGGCTAATCACTTTATTTCAACTGTCTTTTGTTTTGTGTTCTTCATGCTGCAGGTTGTTTTGAGTGGGAGAAAAGCTGGGCAAAAATATCAGTTTAAAGATATACACACCAACAGACATTACAGAAGCAGCATTTGTGAATTCTCACCAGCTGTTGTATACAATGGGTTGGACCCAGGGCTGCCTGGACCCTGCTGGGGGCAGGGCATCCCCCACCCCCTGCCCCACCACCAATCAACTGGCCAGTGGGGGGCAGCAAGGAAAGGTCTAGGCTAGTGATGTCAGTTCTGGTATGCCCCAGAACCACTGGATCCAGCCTACTGATAGCCAGTTGCTGAAGGTTAAGTGTTTGTTGTGTTTCCCTCCCTTCGCTGGGTTTCTCAGCTCCCTCTTCAAAACATCTAAGGCTACAATCCAACTAAGTGGAAGTGCTGTGAAGGTGCACGGATGTCAACGACGGAGCTAAGCACATAGTCTGATATTCTCCGTTGCTGGCTGCCTTTAAGTTACAACTTAAACTGCGCTTTAGCACTGAGAGGCTCCTAGCTTCTTTGAAGCATGACTCTTTTAAATCCTCATGGCAAAAAAATCTTAGATGAGAAATTGTCACTGTTGGGTTTCTCACAGGATATGATATTAGATCTTGGGGAAACTGAAGCTTTCGCCAAAATTAAAAGGCGCATTAAAGGGCTTGATTATAACAGCACTACTTTTTGTGCTCGCCGCATTTGTTCATCTCAGTTTTTTGGAATACCACCACCACACGGTTTGCCCGCTTATACTTATTATTTGATAACCCCTCATCTTTCTAGAGCCTTCTGTTTAGCTAGACTGAATGCTATCCCCTGCATGTTTATGCAAGGCAGAATTTTGAATATACCATACCCAGAAAGGACCTGTCCTTGCCCTTCTGGCTCTATGGATTCACTAGCTCATGCCCTTTTGGAATGCCGCTTTTATGAGGAACTTAGATCACGTTATATCTTTCCCCTTTTAATATATAAATCGAATGCCTCTGTGTCCAATATAATGCCTTTTTAATTAAGTGACAGGGATCCCAAGGCTACATTGTCAGTGGCAAGATTTATTTCAGTCTTTATTCCCCTCAAACATTAGATTTAAAATTATGCTGCTCAAGATCAATGGATCAAGGAGCTTCTAAGAAATAAAAGGAAAGGAAAAGGAAATTAATAGAACAAAATGTATTAAAAATTTAGCTGCCTTGTGCCTTTAGTGGACTTCCATGCCACTGGGGAGCTAACACTCTGGATATTAATTTGTAAATTTGATTTTATCTTCAAAGGAATCTTACCATGCATCATCAATCACTATTTGCCACCACAGCTAAGCAAAACTTTCAGCACCTTTGTGCTCAAAGTGTGTGTGTGTGTGTGTGGGGGACCTTTGCCTTCATGCCCTGCTTGTGAGCTTCCTGGAGTGTTCAACTGGATACCGAACCAGACCGGTCTTTGGCCTGATCCAGCTGGACTCAATTTTGCACTTTTAGGCAGCATTTTATTAATTCCAGTTTCAAGTGTACTGAAACAAGTAATTCTCGTTAACAGAGATACACCCCACCCCTGCTAAATACTTTTTACCTTTTGATCCGGGAAAACCTGGATTTCCATCCGGGCCCAAACGTCCAAGTGGCCCAGGAAAACCTCTTTCACCAGGACGTCCTGGAGAACCCTCAAGACCAGGGAGGCCTTTCATGCCAGCAGGGCCAGGGGGGCCTGGATCACCCAGTCGGCCTTTGTCCCCAGGAAATCCTGAACCGAGACAAGCAAAAGCTTTTAGCATCACCCTCTCCACTGCTTCTCCCCCCTCTCTGAGCCTTTTTCCAAGCTGTCTATTCTGAGCACTGTATTGCGTAGGACAGACAAACCTCAAAATCATGCAGGCTTCTAGTAGCGCAAGTTTAGATATGCCAAAATAATAATAGTAAAAAGCATTAGTCGTCTAACCATTAAAAGGCCTAAGAAGGTTACTGCCTACACCACTACACAACTGCCAAAAGTGAAACCCCTTATGCGTGGGATAATTTAGGATTCCCCTTGATCAGCCGCTGAAAGGGAGATGTGTATGGGTCACAACAGAAACTGGGGAAGGAAGCCACGAGAGCGACCAGTTCCACTTGCGATTCCCACCAAAGGGGATAATTGAAAAAAGGGAGGGGCAAGGACGAGAAGAGGCATGGGGAAACGAGGCATACTTTCCATCACCTGTCGTTCTGCTCTCCAGTCAATTATTGGGGGAGAAGATACAGATCCACTGTAATTCAGGACCCGAAGTTGAGGAGTCCATGACGCTTGCCAGTGGTTAACACTGATGGAGCCGTGCAGAATTTACCTCAGAATTCTTTATTCAGGCTATTTCCGGCTGAACATTTGGAACACCTGGTTAGTCTGCTGTGCTGAAATCTCAAACCACCAGAATAATTCAGAATAATTCTGAATTAAAACTAAAAAAAAAAAACCCACTAGCTTTTCAGAAACTGCTCATGAAGCAGAAAAACCAGGCCAACAAGCCTGCAAGATCCTGATTTCAGCACCTGAAGTCACAACATAGTATTCTGTAAAAACGAGGCAAAATATCTCTATTTTCTTTTTCAAAAAATGTGGATGGAAGGAGTAGCCTGGGGCAGCTAGAATCCTAGAGTGTAAAAGCCTCTTCCGGGTTGGACTTGGCCTACCATCTGAGCACACTCAGCGGAGTGGTCCTCAACAGGATTCAAATAAGGGGTATCACCTACAGTCAATGCAATCTTTGTAGCATTAAAAGCCAGGTGGTTGAGGTTAGTCCAGGAGCTTTTATGCTACAATGCACTTTCTCACCTTGACAGCCTATTGTGAAGAACCCAAAACCAAAACAGTGTGACATCAGAAATGGAGAGGTTGGTGGTAAATGGAAGAGAAAAACATGGTGAGGAAAAACAGACAAAAACATATGAAGAAAGGCACACAACTGCAAAATGAATGATGTGGAAAATAAAAAGCTCGTAACCTCATAACTAGGGTTGCCAGGTCCCTCTTTGCCCCCAGTGGGAGATTTTGGGGGTGGAGCCTGAGGAGGGTGGGGTTTGGAGAGGGGAGGGACTTCAATTCCATAGAGTCCAATTGCCAAAGGGGCCATTTTCTCCAGCTGAACTGATCTCTACTGGCTGGAGATCAGTTGTAATAGCAGGAGATCTCCAGCTATTACCTGGAGGTTGGCAACCCTACTCATAACATTTGGGAACCACCTGCATGCAGTCAGACACTTGGGTGGGTGAGCAGGCAGCTTGGTAGGAACTGTGATAAGACACCTGTCTCTGTGATCTCCAGACCTCCATTTAAAGTCATGCTCAAATGACAGGGGTGGGGGAGAGGAAAGGGGAGCTTCTAATGAAATCCACAAGCCCTTCCCTAACTCTCACCTTTGAATGGATATAGGTATGTAGCCTTACAGCAGGGTTCCCCAACCTTTTCGAGCCAGTGGGCACCTTTAGGAATCTGGCATAGGGTGGTGGACGCAGCCATAAAACGCCTGCCGCTGAAGGTGGAGCCAATCACAAAATGTCAGGGAGTGAGGTTGTACCTAAATCTTACTGTAGCTCTACAGCGTTTCAGGCAGAAGCTGTGTTTCTGAGGATGCTTTTTAAAATAAACATATTGCTTTAAAATATTTTCTTGCATACATACAAATATGTCTATTGAGCTAGCTAAGAAACACCCATCTGGCAGGATCCGACAGATCTCCAATGGCCAATCAGAAGTTCTGCTGGCACCACCTGGCCACACCCACTTTCTAAAAACACTTGGCGGGCACCAGGAAGGATGTTGGCAGGCACCATTGTGCATAGCATGGGCACCACCTTGGGGATCCCTGCCTTATAGTAGCAGCTGATAAAAGGGGCCATTATAAAAGATGGCAGGGGGTGAAGGTCGATAGTAATCCAGCATTAATGCATAGCCTGGTTTTTAACATGTCCTGAGCCATGAGTGAAGCCCTTACGTGTGTGCCCATTCTATGTGTGCCCAGTTAAATACACTTACCAGATGCAATGACCCATTCACGTGTAACCTCTGCACAAGCCACCTGGGCTTTGGACTGCTGGCAAGCTAACATGGGCCTGCGCGCAAAGGCAATTGTGTGTTTACCAATATCACTTAAATCCGCCTTTGTGGGACATTAATCTAGTAGCACTATTCCCACAGTCTCTGACTTTAGCATACCTGTCAAGTTGCAGCTGATTTATGGTGATCCCATAGAGTTTTCAAGGCAAGTGGCTAAGCAGAGGTGATTTGCTATTGCCTGACTCTGCAAAGTCTTTGATGGTGGTCTCCCTTCCAAGTACTGACTCCGTTTAGTTTCCAAAATCTGATGAGATTGGGCTATATTATATCATCCCACATCTCCATGGCTATTAATAGCTACTGATAAATCTGCCATGATTTTTTCCTAATATCCTTATAGGAAGCAACACTAACCTTTGGATTGCTGGCACGCTAATACGGCATGTGAATGGGCCAGCATCCAAGGGCATTTCAACCATGTGTTACCAATATCACTTAAGGCATTGAAGTCCACCTTTATGGGACGTTAATCTAGTAGCACTATTCCCACAGTCTCTGAATTTAGCATATCTGTGTCTCTATGGGGCTCAGAAAAGGATTCACTTTAGTGAACTACAGCAGTATGGGAGTGGGAAATTTTATATTGCCCTCTATCATACTCTATTGTCTTCCCTGTGTAAAAGTTCAACAACGGGTTCTCTTCTTGTGTTAGTCTTTCAAGTGCCACACACATTAATGGCACAAAAATATTAATATTGAAATTATCATTACCATCATCATCATCAATAATAATAATAATAATAATAATACTACCAGGGTACCAGAACAAATACACCCTCCGAGTAGGGAACTATGAAAAACACAATCCACCACACATGGCACAGCCATGTTTAACTTCCGTTCACCTCACAATCCCTTCCTACTTCACTTTTCATTTATTCACATATATGTGACTAAATACCAGGACAGTAATGGATCATTTGAGGCCTCAGTAATTCTTGCTGGTTAGGTGGAGGGCCCGTCTTCACAGTTTTTGATTCCACTATCAAGATTTTTCATCAAGTGACTAGCCTGGCACTATGCTAAACAGAAAAAAAAATCTACTTCTGCAAAATGGTTAGCTGCCTGGAATGTGTATGATCAAACAATGGCCGGTTCAAATAAAATAAAGTGACAGCCTTTGAGATGCCATCTCAAAGTTTTGAGAGGTTTAGATTGCCAGTCTGCAATAATATATAACTTCATGGGACTGGTTTTCTAATGATTGGCAGCACCCGTGCTTCATTAGCCTGTTCCTCTCAGGCGCTCCCGTTGAAGCCAAAGGTGGTCACAAGCCATCAGCCTGTGGGCACCTTTGGAACTTTGAGAGGGGTCGGTGGGAGCTGCCCGAAATGGCTGCCACAGCATGCAGAGCCCAAAGAAATACCTGCCTCCTCACACCTCCTGGGAAGTAGAAAAGCCTGAAGGGGAAATGGAACCACTCACTGACTAAGGAAAGCCCAAGTGTTTACCAGCCCTCCTGACCCTCCACTGTGGGAAAACCGTTTCACTTGAATGAGAGCAGCCAGTAACAAGCCCTGCCTTACAATGGCCACTTTCTGAAAAGCTTGGTGGGTGCCAAGGGAAGTAGTGGTGAGTGCCCTGATGCCCCTGGGAGCTGGTTTGAGGAGCCCTGGCTTAGAAGGACAGAGAGACATAGCAGTACTTATGGAAAAGTGAATGACAATGGAGTGACAAGGGTAAGATTTCTAGCTGTTGGGAAAGTTCTGAGATTAGAGCATGATGATTATGGGTAATGAAAGTTAGTCACTAATGATGACCATGAATTAAACAGGCTCATTTCCAGGCACGCTCATCTGCAGAGTAACACTCAGAGTGAGGCAGTTAACATTTCCTTTGGGAGCTATGTTAAATGGCCTGTCTGGTCTATGCTGCTAATTCAACATCCAGTAGTATCTGGATGGTGATCCATCCAACACATGCTTTAACATGCTGTGGGCAAATCAATCAGGTTCAGCATCATGTTTGTTTAAACCAGCGGGATCCCGAGACCTGGTCAGGATGTTCCCCATTCTCCTGGTAACAGAGGTGACTAGGGGAGGCCCCTCATCACATAGGTGGATGTCCCGACCTCATATCCAGGTCCAGTGCTATGAACTTGCCAAATTATAGGAGATACTGCCCTTGAAGGAGGTGGATGGAATATAGTATGTTCTTCCGGTTTGAGGCACTGCGTACCTGGTGTTCCTGGCAAGCCAACTGTGCCCACCGGACCTTGTATTCCTTTCACACCAGATGGGCCTCCAGGCCCTGGAGGTCCTCGTAGTCCATCAGTCCCCGGAAAACCTGGGTCCCCAGGTCCACCTTTGATACCTGGTAGACCCGGCCTTCCATCCAATCCTAGAAACACATAAGCAGGGCACAGAAAATACAATCATCAAATGGGAAATTGATTAAGGCCTACTTGAAGAAAAGGAAAGTTCTCAGCAATACAGTTGTTGGTTGAAACAGAATTGCCCAGGAGAGTGCCAGCACCACACCTCAAGGAACGCACATTGGCTTTGTTCTCCTTAGGAAGGGGCTCTTAGTACCTGTGTTCAGGTTTACACTCTAGGGAATTTCAAGGGAGCCAGCGTGGTATAGTGGTTAAGAGCTGTGGTTTGGAGCGGTGGAGTCTGATCTGGAGAACTGAGTTTGATTCCCTACTCCTCCACATGAGTGGCGGAGGCTAATCTGATGAACTGGATTTGTTTCCCCACTCCTCCACACGAAGCCAGCTGGGTGACCTTGAGCTAGTCACACTCTCTCAGCCCCACCTACCTCACAGGGTGTCTGTTGTGGGGAAGGGAAAGGAAGGTGACTGTAAGCCAGTTTGAGTCTCCCTTAAGTGGTAGAGAAAGTCGGCATATAAAAAACAACTCTTCTTCTTTAGTGCAAGCATGAAGCTTGTATTTGCAGCTGCACAGAGACTACAAAGAGGAGCCATCTTTTCTTCATGGAAATAGAATCAGAGTTATCTTGTGGCACAAGCACTAATGGAATACTGCCCACTAAGACAGATGTATAGTGTTTTCTGCAGATGGCAGATGGACACACACCAGGAGAGAAGAAGAAATAGCCAAAAATTTGTACAAGCATTGCAAAACAACTAGTACATCAGATCAAAAGAGCAATCCACTTCTACATCATGTTCCCCACAGTGGAAGCCAAGAAGCCCACATGCAGGCAAAAAAGCAGGAATGTTCACCCCCAATGTTTCTTCCATCAACCAGTGCTTAATGGCTCTGAACACAGGAGCTCCATTTAGCTATCATGGACGCTAAGGTTTGTGTGTAAAGTGCTGTCAAGTTGCAGCTGATTTATGGTGACCCCATAGGGTTTTCAAGGCAAGCGGCTAAGCAGAGGTGGTTTGCCATTGCCTGACTCTGTAAAGTCTTTGTCGGTGGTCTCCCTTCCAAGTACCGACTCCGCTTAGCTTCTGAAATCTGATGAGATTGGGCTATATTATTCCATCCCACATCTCCTTGGCTACTAATAGCTACTGATAAATCTATCTGATATGATTTTTTCCCTAATCTCCTTATAAGAAGCAACACTAACCTTTCTGCCCAGGAAATCCAGGATTTCCAGCCATGCCTTTCTCTCCTGGCAACCCTGGTCGCCCAGGTTCCCCTTGGGGTCCTCTCTCAGCTCCAAGAACTTCACCAGGTGCTCCCTTTGCACCTAGGAAGCCAGGAGGACCTGGCTTTCCAGGTAACCCATCTGTTCCATCAGTCCCCGGAAGTCCTGGAAGTCCTGCGTCTCCATTAATGCCAGGAAAGCCTTAAGTAAGAAAAATGAATGTTAATGTCAAAGCCATTATACTAACCATTGCACAATTAATCGTACACAAGAGAAATCTGTGATAGGCGGAGCCAGCTGAAAAATGACTGCTGCAACTTACCTTTAGTCACACAGTGAAGATGTTTGTGGTGTGGTGGCAGCTGGTGCCAAAGCAATGTTTTTTAAAAATATGCACAGACAATCAAAATGTCCAATGGCTGATTAGAAGCCTTGCTGGGAAAAAGTCCCTGTTGGCCCTGCCCACTTTCTAAAAGAGCCAGCGTGGTGTAGTGGTTAAGAGCAGTGGTTTGGAGCAGTGGACTCTGATCTGGAGAACCGGGTTTGATTCCTCACGCCTCCAAATGAGCGGCGGAGGCTAATCTGGTGAACTGGATTTGTTTCCCTGCTCCTACACACGAAGCCAGCTGGGTGACCTGGGCTGGTCGCAGCTCTCTTAGAGCTCTCTCAGCCCCACCTACCGCACAGGGTGTCTGTTGTGGGGAGGGGGAGGGAAGGTGATTGTAAGCCAGTTTGATTTTTCCTTAAGTGGTAGAGAAAGTCGGCATATAAAAACCAACTCTTCTTCTTCTAAAAACACTTGGCAGGTGCTAGGAAAGGTGTCAGTGGGAGCTATAGCTGCTTTAAGAGCCAACAGTAAATAAATGTTTATAACAGTATCAAATGAAAACAGAAGTCCAGCGGCACCTTAAAGACTAACAACATTTATTTCAATTGGTGCTTTTGTGAGTCACAGCTCATTTCCTGACTCACAAAAACTCATACTAAAATAAACGTTAATCGATTTTTAAGGTGCCACTGGATTTTTGTTTTATTTTGGCACAAGAGGCTATCATGGCTGCCCCTCTACCATAGCAACAGTGGCGTGGATCCTGCCCCTATCCTACCACTCTGCTGAGCACCATTTATCCATTCAAATATTTATACCTCACCTTTCCTTTTGGCTCAAGTCTAAAGAGGCTTCCCTCAACTTAAGTGGCTCTTCTGTTGGAGGAAGAACCACTGAACTTGGAGGAAGACCCCTCAGAGGATGACTGGATCCAACCCAGTACCACCACCCTATACCCCAGTTATTTGGAGACGTTCCATTTTACACGATAGGAAGTCCAGTACAGTTCCAAGTTCTTACCTGGTACTCCTGGGAGCCCGCTTAATGCTGGTACGCCTGGCTGCCCTTTGCCGCCACGTAATCCAGGCTGCCCCGGAAACCCTGGAAACCCTCTGACACCTTTGGAACCTGGAGATGGAGAAGAATTTGGCATGAGATTCTCAGGTCTGACATGAGACCCTTGCAGAATTAGATCACAAACACTGAATTAACAAAAACACTGGGAGGCCTATTTTGTACACTATACAAATCGCTGGAAAGTGGATGCAGCAGCACACCTGAGGTTCTGCTTTTGGCAGCAAGGTGCCACAAGGGGCCTCACATGACGCCTGTCTTCTTGAAGGTTCTGGATGCTCCAAAGTGAGTTGGTCTCTGAGGTGCCACTGGACTCGAATCCAGTTCTTCTACTGCAGACCAACCCAGCTGCCCTCTGAAACTATCTCCCAGGAAGGCACCACATTTAGCTGCATGGAGTGGAACTCCATCAGCCTCACAAAAATCTTGTTGGTCTTTAGGGTGCTACTGGACTCAAATCTAGCTCTTCTACTGCAGATTAACACACCTGCCCTCTAAAACGATCTCTAAGGTGAGCAGCTCTCTTCTGGCATGGGTCGAGGATGAGTTTCCTGGCAGCACGTTATGAGAGGTGGCAGAAAACAAACTGTGGGCGAAAACAAATGGTCGCTTTATCCTCCTTTAATCCCTGTTTCATCAAGGATCGAACGCATGCGTTTCGCCTAATGTGCATTCGATCCTGGCTAAAACAGGGATTAAAGGAGGATAAAGCGACCATGCGTTTTCACCCTGTGAAAGCATTTACATGCACCGGTTTCCCCCCACTTTCTACATTAACGGGTTTGTCTAAGCTACATCAACAGGGCAGCTGCAGGAATTTCTACTAAACTCATCTCTTTCGTTCCAAACAGAAGAGTCAGCGCTATGGCAAGTGATGGCTGCTGAACTACAGACTTGATTTTACTACACAAAAGAGAAGGGATTCTAAATCCTAACCCATTCAGTGTGCTAACTGCAGGTTTATGAATGAGGGTTGCAATGGTGAAACTCTTCCTTCTTTCTACCGGCACATTCCAGAGCTAGGGTGGGGGTTGGAAGGCCACTTGGCAGAATGCCCCCTGCAGAGTTCTACCAATATGACATAAGAAAAGAGCTCAAATGGAACAAGTAAGCTTTTAAGTTAATCAAAACTTGTGGAACTCCCTGCTCCAGGATGTGGTGATGGCTACCAACTTGCATGGCTTTAGAGGGGAGCGGACATATTCATGGAGGATAGGGCTACCCACAGCTACTAGTCAAAATGAATACTAGTCATGATGCATACCTATTTCCTCTAGTATCTGAGAAGCATGCCTATTAAATTAGGTGCTGTAAAACACAGGCAGGATGCTGCTGCTGCAGTCGTCTTGTTTGTGGGCTTCCTAGAAGTACTTGGTTGGCCACTGTGTGAACAGACTGCTGGACTTGATGGACCTTGGTCTGATCCAGCAGGGCTTTTCTTATGTTTTTAAAATGTTACAGAAGTGAATAACTGCTGGTGTTTAAGTTTTCAAAAGGTGCCGCAATAGCCCTAGGTGCCGCATGACATCTCTGCGTGCCTAATCTAACTGAACCTGTGCAAACACCTTCTCCATTCTGCCTGATAACTGCTGTAAAATGAGACTGCCATCATAAAGATGGGACATGTAGGTGAACACTACTCTGCAAACCACCAAGAAAAAGGAACCTCAAAAGTATGCTACTGGCGAGTCCTGTCAATCAGGAGAAAAGTGGGATATAAATATCTTAAATAAACACAAAAAGGTATTTAATTGGTTAAAGCACTCATTTGTTGGTCATATCATGGTGCTTTGAGAATGAATGCATGCGTCTTCGGTGGTGCTGCAAAAATGAGTGTTGTTTGTATGGGCTCTAATCTAGTGAACTGGGTTGGTTTCCCCACTCCTACACATGAAGACACCTGGGTGACTTTGGGCTAGTCACAGTTCTCTTGGAGCTCTCTCAGCCTCACCTACCTCACAAGGTGTCTGTTGTGGGGAGAGGAAGGGAAGGAGATTGTAAGGGGGGTTGATTCTCCTCAAAAGGTAGAGAACATTGGCATATAAAAACCAACTTTCTTCTTTTTCTTCTACCTTTCCTAGGATGGCCTTTCCTGGTTTAGAATCCCCCACTCTCTCAACTGGCTTTCAGGATCAAGATCATGTACATGGCATTATTCCCCTAAAATGCTCAAACAGGAACATGCTCAGTCCTAGATTTATCATATCATGTGCAAGACCAGAAGTGCTGGCAAGTGGTCGTATGGCAGTACCAAATTACATTTCCAAAAAATGTGAAAATTGGCTCCAAGAAACAAAAGTTTAGTGCAGATATTCATGTGAGACATAAGATCTTGGGCCTGTATGTATTTCAGTATGGCACAATGTTCATACCTGGAAATCCTGGGGGTCCTGGAAGCCCAGGTTGTCCAGTCGCTCCAGGAATTATACAAGGCAGAGTCATACCTATGGAAAGAAAATGGATCATAACTTTTACCTATCCCTTTGTAGCAGAGACAATCCAGTGATGACATCTGTATTTACATTTGTAACCCCCGACTAAAATAACTGAGTAGAAGTACATTAATACTTCCAACATTGCTCTGGAAGAATTATTCTTCCCCATTATTGAGTTAAAATCCTGGTTCAAGTCAACCTCTCAATTAGCAATAGGGAAAGGGTACAGAGGATTCGTACTGGAAAGACCTGAGGAGAGGGGTCATGAAATCCTAAGATTTGTACCCATTTTTTCTAATCATGATTACTGGAGAAGCCATGTTGTGTCTCAGGGTATGGAGGGAAAGCACATGGAACAAGAACCTTGGTAAAGTTAAGTGGAATTGGAGCTGTTCAGCGCCTGGCCAGGAGACCTCAGGAGAACCTCATGGATATTGTTTTGGGTCCCACAACGGGACAGAAAGGGGATGTAGACACAATGAATTTCTTAAAAAATAAATGTCTTACTGGCAAATAGCAATTGGGTTCATAAGCACATTTGCTGGATAACAGCAACTGCAAGTACCAGTAAGATGGCCTGCATCCTCACCAAGACATGCCTTTAAAAGGGTGGAGGCTGGACAACAGGTTGCAGTCTGTGAAGTAACTAAGACAGACAGACTACAGGTAAACACAAGCAACCCTGCTTGAGTTGGAAACGTTGCCACAGGGTGACGATTCCAAGGGCAAAACCACTCTCTTGAGGTGACTTTCCCACCTCAAAAGTCACGGTGTGAATCAGTCAGGTGAAATATGGTGTCCTTAAGGTGTCTATAGATCACTCTTTCTTCCATCTCAATGATTATAGTTCCAATTAGCATTTGCTGTATTCCAACGAACTCTAGTGAGGAATCTAGTTCTGCACAGTGCGGAAACAGCATGAGAAAGCATCTGGAGAGATCTGGATATGTGCTGCTTCCACACAGTGGCCATAAAACGTGCCCCCGCTATAGCAACAGGCGTAGACAGGAGTGGGCAGGACGTGTGTCCACATGCCTTGTCCCCGTGCTGCTTGCTGCTGCTACGGTACCCTGGCCCCTTTTCCTCCACTGTGCCTGCAATAGGGTTGCCAACTTCCAGGCAACAGCTGGAGATTTCCTGGGATTACAACTGAACTCCATGCAACAGAGATCAGCTCACCTGGAGAAAACGGCTGCTTTAGAAGATGGACTCTATGGCATTTTACCCCACTGAAGTTCCTCCCCTTCCCAAACCCTATCCTTCTTAGGCTCCTTCCCCAAAATCTCCAAGACTTCCCAACCTGGAGCTGGCAACCCTAGTCTGCACTGGAACACTCTAGCAAGGCTCAGCTGGAAAAAAGCCCTTTAAAGAGCCAAGAAAAAAGGGGGGGTAGTATGAAGTTTAGCTCTGCCTCCCCTACCCACAGTGGGTGTAGGTGTAGCACCCTGGATGCTCTGCCCACAGGCATCACACAGCTCCTCCTTCAAACCACACCAAAGGAGGATTTTCTTTGATCATATTTGAAGGGGAAAGCCCTAAGAGGCCTTCGAGTCATGCGCACAATGAGCATGAACATTATGTGGCCACCTGTATTTAGATCAGGGACTCTTTCTACATTTCATACAGGGGAAAAATCCTTACATGGAAGCAGAACACTTGACCTCATCAGGAGGAAACCAATATTGGGGTGTTTTGGCCAAGCAGTTCAACTTCCAGCTTAGGTTTGCATCCACATTGGCATTCGATTGTGTTTCAATTTGAGAGCATTACTAATTCTATCAGTTTACTGAAGCATATGACAGATTGTTTCCTGGGCTGAAGAGGATAAAGAGTAAAACCACAGACAAGTAGTTGGGGTCCTTTCAAAAACTGAACAGGAGGCCCCTAAGTTCTTCTGGCTGACCAGCCAAGTAAAGACAGCCGCTACATGCCTGTATGGCCTTTTAAACTGGAACGTTTCCCCACGGTCACCTCCGCCGACTGTTTCGGGGCTTCCTTTTGATTATGCATGCCCTTTCTGCCCATCAGAGGTTGCCTCGCTCTCCCTGTGCATTTTGCCTGCATTTTCCAGATTTCGGATAAAACAGCATCGGGAAAACACCGGCGAATGTGCAAGGAGAGTGAGGCAACCTCTGACGGCAGAAAAGGCATGCATAATCAAAAGGAAGCCCCGAAGAAGCCGGCTGGGGTGACCGTGGGGAAACATCCCTGCATAAAAGGCCTATGTCTGGATGGTGGCTGAGGATGGTGAGATCTTACAATACTTTTGTTACTGTGAGAAGTTGGCCTGTGTGTCAGTGGGGACTCTCACCCAAGAGGCCAGCAGACACTGATTGAGAAACTGGCTGAGGAGAACCTTCCCATGAGCTCCTCAGAGGCGGACGGGCAGCTGAAACAAGCCGCAGACATGGGAGGGTGAGATGAGCAGCAAATTTAAGTTGCCCCCTGCAAGGCTGAGGAATCTAAGGGGGGGATGAGTCCATTGCTGCTGCTTGTTCACTACTCAGCTCTAATTTGCTCTGCGATCACAGGTTTTATACTGGGCAGCGCTGGCTTCAGGAGACATCGTCTCATTTGGGTTTCATGGTGTGGAGAGAGCACATACAACGTGACGGATGAAGTACATTTCTTTAACGTTTAAAACCTACCATTTGGACAGTACCATATTCTTTGCCAGTACCAAGGAGAGGATCCATCAGTGGATTTGCTGCCACATTTGTACACCGACAACAAGTGAACTTGTGAACTGTCGTGAAGCTGGACCACGGGCATTCTTGTTTTGAAAAAAACCCAGTTTGGCTGTGAGTGAGCATCTGATGTTCACACAGCCGCCGCATGCTGGGAGGTGAGGAGGACTCCCGACAAGGCACTTGCTGTGACCCAAGGCTGCATTCATGACATCGATGCTCTTCTGCCTCATTACACTATACTCAGGAAACACGGATTTTACGGCTTTGGAAGATTGCAATGAAAGTGTATTGCAGTGAAGGGAAGGCATTTTTAGTGTTTAAGCAAATCAGTGGCCCTCATGCTAGTCCCAAGAGCTGGAAACTCCCCCCTCCCACCAAAGCAAGCAGTGACTACAGGAGGACAAAAATCTGAGGGGACTCCGAGACAAGGGCTTGGATCCTTTGGAGGACTGACACAGATGGAAGGGATTTCCTTCTATACAACACACGGCTCTAACCTCCCCCACTGCAGACCAAACTGCTTTTGTTACTTTGAGCCAGCGTGGTGTAGTGGTTAAGACCGATGGACTCTAATCTAGAGAACTGGGTTCGGTTCCCCACTCCTCCACATGAAGCCTGCTGGGTGACCTTGGGCTAGTCACAGTTCTCTCAGAACTCTTTCAGCCCACGCGGAGACAGGCAATGGCAAACCACCTCTGAATGTCTCTTGCCTTGAAAACCCTACGGGATCTCCCTAAGTCAGCTCTGACTTGACTGCACTTTCCACCAACAGCAGTTATTTAAGAACAATATAACAGCCTGGGCTGAAAGAAATCTGGGCAACATTTTGCTCCCACAATTGGGCTTCCCCGCTACCCATCCCCATTTTTCTGGCTGCAGCCCCTCGTGCCTGCTGCAAAGCAGGTCTGGAGAAGCAGAAGGCCAGGAATGGTGTGTGATATAGTGCTGGGGAGCTACAGCTGATGATGGGAGGAAAGTCACTGGAAACTGGAGAAGCTCTGCCCTCCCCATGAGTGTGAAAGTACCTTGTTACTTGTGCAATGGCCTCTTTGGGTCCCTGCTGTAGAGTCATAAGTGTAAGCTGGAGCGTGTGACTCTCCTATAACTAGACCACGGTTCCTTCCTGGCTACGGCCAAAGTGAACACATGAAGCTGCCTTATACTGAATCAGACCCTTGGTCCATCAAAGTCAATACTGTCTACTCAGACTGGCAGCAGCTCTCCAGGGTCGCAGGCAGGGGTCTTTCGCATCACCTACTTGCCTAGTCCCTTTAACTGGGGATGCCGGGGATTGAACCTGGGACCTTCTGCATGCCAAGCAGATGCTCTACCAATGAGCCAAAGCCCCTCCCAACCAAGGCAAGCAGGAATAGATTAAGTCTATCCAGTGAATGCATGAAAATGTGCATACACTCTATAATTCATTTTCCTCTCTACAGTTCTTTTTGGAGGGTCGGGATGGAAGGCACAATCCGGGCTATAGCGCTATGCTTTGTTCCACAGCTGTTGTAAGGCACATGCAGTAAGCAAAGAAATACGTAGCCACGAGGAAGCAGAGTTTAGCATTTAAGCGCCCAGTGTGGGTTCAGAGAAAAGCACATGTAAGCAAGCTCTCTCTGTTGGCTGGCTTCGCTCAGCCCTTTGGAGACCAACAGATGTGACTCCACCCTCCCCTCCCCAAGTGCCGGACAGCATGCTTTTCTGTGCATCTTGTGTAATAACGGGAAGGAAGAGGACTGTCCCGTCATCATTTCGACAACGGCCGGGGCCTCGCTCTCACCTCCCGGAGTGTCTAAGACTCCGTTACCAAACTCCTCACCGCAGCAGCAGTCACCTATACCAGTTAAGCAAAGGAGCACAGGTTAAACAAAGGCAGAGAAAAACCCACAAGATTGAAAGCGTTTTCCTTGGACCAAAAGCCACGCATATTCACAGGCACTGCAGATGGGGCGTGAACACATGGAGCTGCCTTCTGTTGAGCTGGACCATTGGTCCATCAAGGTAATTATCTACCCTAGGGGTCCCCAACGTGATGCCCGTGGCACCTACTGACACCTTTCCTGGCACCCGCCATGTATTTTAGAAAGTCAGTGGGGCCAGGTGGGGATTTTGCCTAGAAAGGCTTTTGATTGGCTGTGCAGATTTTTAAAAAACTTTTTATTTAAGTTTATTTTATAACAACAACCACAAAAAAATACAACAGTAGGTTAAACAGTAGATCTACAGTTCCAGTATCTCTGCAGATTTTTTAAAAGGTAGCTTCGGCAGCAGCTGCCACCAAAGCACAAGGATCTTCACCATGTGACTGAAGGTAATGGTGGCCATTTTGTGGCTGGCTCCGCCTCCTGCAGCAGCCATTTTGTGGCTGTGCCCACCACACTGTGTCAGAATGCCAAAGGTGCCCATAGGCTCAAAAAGGTTGGGAACCCCTGGTTTGTTCTGACTGGCAGTGGATCTCCAGGGTCTCAGGAGTAGACTCACTGGTATAAAGGGAAAGAAGATTCAGACCCTCTTCATTTCCAGAGGTCACATTTTGGAAGAAGGGGAGAAGCAGGGAAAAATGCAAAAAAGTCTTTTGCCTGTGAATATACGTAGGCATCTTTTACACACTGAAAGATGAAATAACCTCTTTCTCTCGCTGTACAAAATGTTTAATATGCATAAGATTGAAACCATTAAAAATAAAAGCGGCAGCAGAAAGCAGAAGACGATGCTGTTAAAATTGTTCTGGAAAGCTGGCATTAGAACCTGGGGTGGGGTGGCGGGAGGACAGTTTTTTCTTCCACACAGTAGCAAACAAAATTTCAGTTGAGATTTGGGAATGTGCTTCTCATCAGAAACAAACCCAGTTTCTCCCCACACAACCCCCCTCCCTTTTGCACCCTCTTTTGCTCTTAAGGCCAGAATGCCCCTAACCAGTAGCAGCTGATACAGCTCAGGAAGTTATTATTTTAGATGCTAGTAGACGTTGTTCCCCGCTTTTGCGGGGGCTGTTCACCCCCCCTTTCTATTTTGCAGAGTTATTTTACTTTTCTAACCATCCCAATTTTTCATCAACTATTTTTCTTGCCTTAACATTAACAGAACTGCCAGGTCGCTGCGAGGGTATTAGCCGTCCCCAGAGACTCTGCCCTGGTGAGAGAGCTGTAATTGAAACTTCACCTCACTTTGTATTTAGTTGTTATTTGCATTTGTCTATAACAGCTAAATATATATTGCCCTTATTGAGCAGGTCCCCTTGCTGTTCACATGCTTTTCATTTGTTTTATCTTTTGGGTGGTAATGATAGACACGTTGCTTTGTCTATGGTAAAGTTTATATTTTGTGCCCTTAGAATTAGACAGGCAGAAATTAAAAATACCCCTGGGATTACATGTTAGCAGGGCTGTTGTTTTCTTAGTTTCACCAAGGTGCTTTGGGGCACATAAATGCTCTGATTTTGAGACAGGAACAGCTGACACATGTCTGTTACAAAATAGATATGGATCAAGTTTGGCTGTCAGAGGCAGATTAAAGAGAATGGGTCATGTAACTTATCTTCTGTCTGGTAAAGATAAGGCTATTACTCTATCTGTAGTTTATTATCTAACGGCTGCCTTGAAGATACGCCGAAAGTTATGACCAAGTTACACCTAAATGCTCATCTGCTTAAAGGCGCTCTTTTTGCATTGGAACTGGTTCTGCAACTGGCCCTTCCGTTGCTTGCTGCCTTGCCTCCGCGTAGAGCGAAACCCACCCCATGATAAAACCTACCCCATGAAGGCCCTCTCAGGCCATGTCTACAGAAAGGGATTCCTGTGTGGTGCTATCTTGGATGCTCTGCAATGGTCGGTCTGATTTTCCAGACTCTGCACGCACCTTGCAACCACTACCACATGCCTGCACCATTCCGAGGCAGGGGATGGCACCAGAACACTGAGAAAACAGCCGGGGGTAGCCATAAAGGAATTGCCTTGCTGCGCCAGACTAAAGGCTTATCAGGGCCGGAATTCTGTTTCCAAGAAAGGTTAGTCAGGTGCCTCTGGAAGTTCGCAAGCAAGCCATGGGGCCATTCCTTGGGGTTTTCCTCAACACCTGGTTCCAGAGAATGGCTACTGGGGGCTCCATGGTCATGCTTATGAATTCTAAGACACAAGCTTCTTTGTGGGCCCTTGGTATATCTTTTCCAAGCAGACAGATTTAGGATTACGCTGCAGTCATCACCAGGAAAACAAACAACAGTGGTAATTTTGCAAAGGTATGCAACAGTGCACATAAGGGCCATGAGATTTTCAGTTCTGGCATAAAAACTGGTTTAGTTCTGAATGGGCTTTAGACAGGGAGTAAATGAATAACAAGAACCAGCAGTTGCCTCACAGGCAGTGACCATTCCTCTCACTTCAGCTGTATCTGGAATATCACAGCAGTGACACCACTCTGAAAGGGTGCACCGTGTGTTCTGGTCAGATAGGAAACCTCCTATCCAAGATGCAGCCCCACTCAAACTGGCTCTGCAAGACTGCTGCAGAAGGAGACAATGCACAGCACTGACAAGCTTGCGCCAGTGACATCTTGCAACACCTCCACCCCATCCCTGAAGCAGATTTGCAATATTTTAAGAAGTTATTGTTCTTTAACAAAAAAGCACCAACAAAACAAAAAACAAAACAAGGGGACCAATGTGTGCTTAAATGAATGCTTTTTAGACAGCCTTACTGAAGCACAGGGAGATGCAAACAGGAGGACCCGATCAGTATTAGAAGTATTGGTATGGTATTGAGAGCTGGTGTGGTGTACTGGATAGAGTGTCAGTCCATGATCCAGGGAGACTCAGGTTCAAATCACCATTTCTCCCATGAAAGCTTGCTGAGTGACCATGGGCCTGTCACAAACTCAGCCTGGCTTACCTTACAGGGTTGTTGTGAGAAAACTAAGGGGGGGGGGAAGACAATATTTTAAGCTGCTTTAAGTCCCAACTGGGGAGAAAAGTAGGATATAAATAAATAAATGCAGTGTGAAAGCAGAGGGAGTCTGAGATTACCAGCTCAGAGAAAAGACCATGTGGATTCCCTTCTTCCCTTAAAGGGGTGTACTTTTCCATTTCTTTTCATGGCTGTTCCAATGTATATTATGTAATGCCATCTGCGCTGTGTGTCCCCTTCTCTGTACAACAGAGTTTCTCATTATACAGATGGGGTGCAGAAGATCCCCAAACCCTGATCAATTTTCCTTAAAAAAAATAAAAACAGGTAGCGCAGTTAGTGGCTCCTGCTCAAGCCAGAGACACAACTGGATCACATGAGAAAAGGGTGGTCCATTTCCCCCATCATTAAAATTTTGAGGTCTGTGTCTTATTAGATGGATAAAGGAGCTCTTATTCTAGTGTGATCTCAAAGCACATCCAGAAAGTAGCATATTCTGCTCCAGTGGACAGAAGGATGCTTATGATAATGTTCTGTACTCTCATACAAACTTCACTTCTATGTCATGCACAGTTGCTTCTCCCTTTAATTTAAATATGCTGTGCATATTTAAAAAGGGGTAAGGAGATATTTAGAGACACACATATGATTTATAATTGATAATAGCTATGTGTATTTTGTTCTTGGGTACCTAAATATCAATGGGTTTGTAAGCAGCTGCCCTTCTTCAGGTTAGTTAATGCAGTAATGCAGATAACATTACGAAACTAGGCTTCATCCTACCCAGTCAAATCTCCCAATTATCTTGATACTATTGCCATGCCCCTTTTACCCTCTTATGTTTCCTCACTGTCTTCCTGAATGTGACACACAGACAAGACTGGTGGGCATAGGTGACGGGGCCTTTTTGGCCATGGCCCCCAAGCTTTTAGAATCTTGTGACTTTGGAAATTCATCTTGCCCCTTTCCTTTTAGCCTTGCAGAATGTTCAAACAATTTTATTTCAGGAGTCTGAGGTGAATTTATCTCCTGATACGATGGTTTGTTTTATTAGTCTTTCTAACCTGAACTGAAGATCGCTGGTTTTCTGACATTGCAATATTGCTGCTATTCATTTTGTTGCTGCTGTGTTTGTTTTTAAGCTTGTATTATTGCTTTTTAAAACTTTTTGCCTGTAAGCTGTCTTGAGTGCTATTTTGGTAGAAAAGTGAGAAAGACATATCCCACATAAATAATCGAACACAACTGGTTTGCTGAGTAGTAGCTGCAAGATTAAGTCAACGGGTTAAAATTAAAAATCCAGTTGGCTCCTTTGAAAATCAAGGGATACAGCTGTGTTGATCCCATGGACTTTACAACAAATTCAAAAGAAGAATTAGCCCTGACTAATGTACCTGGAAGACCTGGAGGCCCAGGCTGTCCTGGAAGACCGTCTATTCCTGGATCACCTGGAGGCCCCTGAATTCCATTTGGGCCTGGAAAACCAATCCCAGGGAGACCCGGCTCACCACTCCGACCCTTGTAACCAGGCAATCCTGGAAGACCTTTTTCCCCTGGAAAGCCCAGGACACCATCACCCTAAACACAAAAAGGGAAGCCGTTAACAGAACAAAACGAAGTCACGTAAAACAACCCAAGTGAACATATCCAGAGAAAATCAAGAGGTCTATGAAGCCCAATGAAGGGCCAAATTAGATGGGAGTGTGGTGAACAAGGAGTTGGGACAGGAGAGGAGTGCTAGAGCAATGACATGTGGGGAGGTTTGGGTTGCCAATTCCAGCCTGGGAAATTCTTGGATATTTGGGGGTGGAGCCTGGGGAAAGCGGGGCTTGGGGAGAGGAGGGACCTCAACAGGTTATAATGCCATAGAGTCCACCCTCCAAAGCAGCCATTTCAACCAGGGTAATTGATTCTCTGCAATACAAAGATGTTACAATTTTTGGGAGATATCCAGGTACCACCTGGAGGTTGACAGCCCTAAGGCATGAGCCATTCAGCACCCTGCTGTCACACATACCTGTTACTATTAAACTAAGATTTCCCCCAACTATTTAGGTAAGACAGATGGGTATCCATATGTATTTGTTATTAATTCTTTGTTTACTCTTTGTATTGGCTAGAATGACAAAGAAAAAGACACACCAACACATACACTTTGTAGAAGACATATGAATGATGGTCCCACAAAGTCTGATTTGGTTCCCAAACGTTCTTAGATTTTTACTTTTTACATGTTGTTTATTTTGCTCATTTGTACTCTGAGCCTTATTTTATTTATAAGATTGAAATGCAGAGGTCCCCAGTGTGGTGCCCATGGGCCCAGCCATCACCTTTCCTAGAGCCCATCGAGTGCTTTTAGAAAGTTGGCAGGGCCAGGTGGGGCTTCTGCCCAGCAAGGCATTTGATTGGCTGCGCAGATTTTTTTAAAATGTTGCTTTGCCAGCAGCTGCCACCACAGCACAAGATCTTCACAATGTGACTGAAAGTAAGTTGCAGTCACCAGCTTGTAGCTGCACCCACAATGCTGGGTCAGAATTCCAAAGGCGACCTAGGGTCAAGAAGGTTGTGGACCCTTTCTGTAATATTGTGCCCCCCCCCCATTTTTCTTGCTGTTGTATATTGTAGCATTGCTAAACATTTTATGTTTGGCAAACCTTTCTGAGGCCCAGGGCATGGTTGCGTGTCATGGCTTTGCATCAAGGGGTCTGGGGATTGTTGTTCTGCAAGAGGACTCCAGTCCTCACCCCCCTGGTTCCCCAATCACAATTTAGTTTTGTCAGTTTTGTGACTATTGTTCTCATCCAGTAGATCTCTTCAGTTTCCTCCATGGTCACCTTTCCATGAATTAGAAATAAAGGCATTTTACAGCTTTTGCACTATAAACATCTTTTAAACTGCATCATTGGTGACCTGGGACCCAAGTCTGTGCTTTCCCTCCATGTTAAAAGCCCTCTTGATAAGAACTTTATCATTCTTCTATCCTGTACTCTTCACATCGGAGCCTAAGAAACCATAGGCAGTAATGATCAGAGGCACCAACTCTTGGCATATGGACCAACTTACTGGAGGGCCAGGTCGACCTGGCACACCTGAGACACCATCTCTACCAGGTGGTCCTGGAACCCCTGAAGGACCTCTGGGGCCTACATCCCCTCGATCTCCCCGGAGGCCTCTGCCAGTGGCAAATGATGGTTCTCCTTTTTCTCCCTTATGGCCAGGAAGGCCAGGCTCCCCAAACGAACTCTAGAATGTAAAACAAAACAAGAACAGAGTTATCAAGTTAAGGATCAATTCAGACAGCAAGATGAACAATGGTTATGAAAATGTAGCTACAGTTTAGCTTGATGACAGAATTGTGACGGACTGACAAAGCAAAATCAGTATCCATGATCTGAAGAGGGTTTGCTAACCACCGTTTGTGCACAGTAGGATTTGGTGATGTATGAAACTGGCAAAACCACAGTTATGACCACTGCTTTGCCTGCAGAGGCCATCTTTCCTAGGCAACAAAACGCTGAGGAGATTAAAGATCAAAGCAGGCAAGAGCTCTAACACCACGGTTTGGGCTCAAAACTATGGTTAGCATGAATCATGGTTTGCTAGGTTTACAAAATTATGGACCGGTTGGAGACAGGGAATAGTGAGAACTTCTTCTCCCTCTGGCATAATATTAGAACTCAAGGGCCCCCAATGAAGTTCACAAGCAGTCAATTCAGAATTACTTCTTCACTCAACAAGTAATTAAATAGTGGAATTCACCATCAGGGGCTATAGTGATGGTCAGTAGCATAAATGACTTTAAAAGAGGATTAAATAGATTCATGAAGGATAAGCCCATAAATAGCTGTTAGCCATAGTGACAAAAAGATAAACTCCACATCTAGAGGCAATAAAATTGTGAATACCAGTGCTAGGAGGCAACATCAGGTGAAGGACTTAGCTTTTGATTCCCCACTCCTCCACATGAGTGTCGGACGCTAATCTGGTGAACTGGGTTGGTTTCCCCACTCCTACACATGAAGCCTGCTGGGTGTCCTTGGGCTAGTCACAGCACTCTTAGAGCTCTCTCAGCCCCACCTACCTCACAGGGTGTCTGTTGTGGGGAGGGGGAGGGAAGGTGATTGTAAGCCAGTTTCATTCTTCCTTAAGTGGTAGAGAAAGTCAGAATATAAAAACCAACTCCTAGTCATCATCTTCGTCTTCTTCTTGCCCTGTTTGTTGGCCCTCGGCGGCAACTGGTTGGCCATTGTATGGGAAACGGGATGCTGGACTGGTTGGAGCACTGGTCTAATCCAGCAAGGGAGAGACCATGGCTCAGTAGTAGAGCATCTACTTGGCATGAGGAAGGTCCAAGGTTCAGTTGAAAGAACCAGGCAGTAGATGATAAGAAACGCCTCAATCAGAGACCCTGGAGAGCCATTGCTGGTTGGAGTATACAAATACTGACTTTGAAAAGACCGAAGGGCTGACTCAGTATAGGGCAGTGTAAGAGTTTTGCTCACCTGTTTGCATTAAAAAATGTTGCCAACTTATTTTGACATTCTTAGATGCTCTGTGCCAGCCTTTATGAGAAAGTTGTTTGGAGCCACCAAACATTGCCTTCTATCAGTTGTTCCATTTGCAACTTCTCTGTTCTCCAGGGGTGAAGAGCAGCTCAAGATAGGTAACCATGGGGGTGCAGTAGTGGTCACTCATCCAAGGTCGCTCAGTAAGCATCACAGCCGTGTGAGGATTTGACTCTAGGATCTAAGCACTAAAATTCTATCCACAACACTACAACTAATGCTTGAATTCATTAACTATCCAGTGGCTCAATGAGGATTTGTCCAAATTTCCATCTGGTTTTTGTGACACTTTAATTCTTCAAGCTATTCCTGCCTTTCTGCTCACCATGCAAGAAGCAGGATTTGTTCTGACAGATGGATCCTAGGTGCTCATTGATGTAGCCAACAGCAGCAGCCCAGAAGGGCCTTCTTCCCCCCATTTAAACCAACAGTGACTGGTGAAATGTCGTTCTTGACTTACCGGTGGCCCCGAGGGACCTTGCAAGCCACTGTCTCCTGGATCTCCCGAAAATCCTTTTCGGCCTGCTTCACCTGGTCTTCCAGGCTGACCAGGAGCACCACGCTCCCCTCTCAAGCCAACTCCAGAGAACCCTCCATCGCAAGCACAATCACCTGCATCTCCTAGAAAAACAGTATGCCCAAGAGAGTTTGTTTACAGTTTGGAAAACATGGTTTGGATCCAGGGTTTTCCTTCCACTATGGTTGCTTATGCATGGGAGTTTTACCGGAGGTTTCGTTGCTTGCTGGACCCACACTTTCTTCTCACAAAGATATTCACCAGCAGTCTCCAAGCTCAAAGCAAGAAGCTTGTGAGTCCCTGCACCTTGAAATGCCACTTTGTAATTGGCTGTAGTGCTTAGAAGCACCCCTCCCAAACCCAAGTGCAGGGTCAAAAAGCATTTTAGAAACCAAAAACAAAATGGGGCACCATAAAAAGAATGGGGGGGGGGAGAGAAACCCAAGCCTTATTTCTAATTGCCTCTCTTCTGCTCAGGAAGAACTCCCAGGAAGCAGGAAACATTTGAATCCCTGCCTCTTGACACACTTTGTAATTGGCTGTAGTTCTTTCTGTGAGAGAAACGTCCCTCCCCAAGCTTCCTTGTCCAGTGCTTTACCTTATGCAAGGGGATTTCAAGAGGGCTGAGCTCAGGTGAGATGGAAGAATTGGGTTAACAGAGGGATAAGAAGTTAATAGAGGGCTGGCAGCAAGGTCATCTTTAATGAACAGAAAACTCATGCATAACTCCAAGGAACAACCAAGACAACCAGGGGCAAACATGAGTGAAAGTACCCATACATAATCGACCGATGACTTCCTCCAATGGAGAAATTTCCCCACATCTTCCCACTGAGAGGGAATGGGATCCTTAATACACAGCTCAAAGAAGATTTCTGATGAACTCAAAAGCCTGCTCACTACCTTGTGGTGTCTGAGTTGACCCAAACAAAGGGAAATGGAGGTGCTGCTCACCTTTGTCTCCTTTTGAACCAAGTGACCCTGGTGGCCCTCTCGGCCCAGGGCGTCCTGGCTCTCCAGGCTCTCCATCAAGTATTGCTCCTGGTGTAAGTATGGTACCTGCAGGATCAGAACAGAGGAAAAACAATCAGCTGTGGACCGCATGGCAGTTAATTGCAAAACCTGCTTAGTTCTGAAGCTCGTGGCCAGGACTACGGCCATGGCATGCACAGGAAGAGTGGGAAGAAAATAAGTCTTGAACTTAAAATTTACAGAACGGAATCAGAAGTACACAAAGAACCTACGTGATGGGCCAGGAAGCCCTGGAGCTCCTGGCAAACCTGGAGGCCCATCTCGGCCGGGAGGGCCAGGGAACCCAATCGCTTCTCTCCCTGGGTTGCCAGTTTCACCTTTGCGACCTGGAACACCTGGGAATCCCAAGCGACCCGGAGAGCCTGGGTAAAAACAAACAGATCCAGCATTCTCAGTCACTACATGAATTCAGGCACCTTCCATTGACAGAAATCATTTCATTTATATTTAGGTATAAACATAATAATAAATAATAATAAACTTTCATTTATGTATAAACCTTCCTCGGCCAGGCCGGGCTCAGGGCAGCTACCAACATAGTTAATATACATGTATATTTATGTTTCTTAAAATTTACCTGTGTATTAAAAAGGTAAAGGTCCCCTATGCAAGCACCAGGTCATTCCTGACCCATGGGGTGACATCACATCCCGACGTTTACAAGGCAGACTTTGTTTACGGGGTGGTTTGCCAGTGCCTTCCCCAGTCATCTTCCCTTTACCCCTAGTAAGCTGGGTACTCATTTTACCGACCTCGGAAGGATGGAAGGCTGAGTCAACCCTGAGCCGGCTACCTGAAACCGACTTCTGTCGGGATCGAACTCAGGTCGTGAGCAGAGCTTGGACTGCAGTACTGCAGCTTACCACTCTTTGCCACGGGGCTCCTGTGCATTAGTCTGTTTTTCTAATCATTTTAATGATGTGTGTGTTTTGGAGGGGGTGATTTTAATGGTTTTTAAATGTGATTTTATTAGGTATGTTTTAAATTGTTAGCTGCCATGGCGGCTCTTGTATGGCGGGTTACAAATTTTGTAGATGACGATGACAACAATGACAACAAGAACAACCACCACCACCACCACAACAATAATCTGGCTCCTCTGAATTGTTTCCTGTGAGGATCACAGGGTTGGGGAGACGTACTCCGGCCAGATTGTGCCAGTAAAATACCTAAGATCAAACGGAGTCTGCTTAAATGTGGTTCATATGCAGTGCAAGCTGAAGATTTGCATCGCTCCCAATGACATCAATGGACTTATGAGGGTGTAAAACTCTCCTTAGGGTTGCACAGCTGGAGTAAGGCAGCTGGCAGGGGGTTCATCTACAGCTTGCATCCCACGTGCTGAATCAAGCATTACGGAATCCTTGGACTCAGGGCTCTTCCGTTTATTTTACAAGAAGTTGCTAGTCCTTAAGATCGATCACAGATGAAAATGTGAAAAAGTCTGGGTGGTATCCCTTAAAGCCCTGGTCAACAGCTAATTTTAAATAGTGAATATACTTTGAACACAGTCTGGAATTACAGACTTCTATCCCTTCCATCAAGCCCACCACAACAGGTGAAAAAATCTGCACCTTTCTATTTGGCTTCTTCAATGCTCATCATAGTGTCTAGTAAGTAGCTTGTTTGTCTCTTAGAGGGAACTGAAACTCTCTTACCTGGAAATGGGGCAGGAAATCCGGGTGGGCCAGGAGGACCTGGTAGGCCTATGGTCCCTTCATCTCCTCTAGGGCCTGGGGCACCTGGCGTCCCAGGGTCTCCTGGAGGGCCTAGCGTTCGAAGAAAAAGACTTTAAATAGTCCTGCATGCATCTTGCCCACAACCTCATTTCCTCCACTGATGGCCAATTATCTTGGAAACATATTTGGCACTATGAGCAGGATGGCTTGGGGAGGGGCTGTGCCTCAGTGGTACAGCAACTGCTTGGCATGCCGAAGGTCCCAGGTTCAATCCCCAGCATCTCCAGTTAAAAGGACTAGGCAAGTAGGTGATGTGAAAAACCTCTGCCTGAGACCCTGGAGAGTTGCTGCTAGTCTGAGTAGACAATGCTGACTCTGATGGACCAAGCGTCTGATTCAATATAAGGCAGCTTCATGTGTTCATATGATTGTAACTTAGCAGTGCAGAATGCCATTCTTTGTATGCACCTTCAGAATCACAACTTTCATCAAACCAAGTTTCTAGATAGAGGTAAGATCGTTCATGTGATGGTAAAGCTATATCACATTAGAGAATCTTAAAACTGGATTTAAATATGCTCAATCCTTAGCTGCACTTTTCCAGAGATGCTTTAATAACAAAAATGTGCACCCAGCAACTACAGAACAATCCTTCCTACAATCCTGGGTGGTCACATTTGTCAGATGCTAGAAAACCTGTGGAGAGTCGTGGATGTGCTTGTGCTACAATGTCCCATTATATCCCAGGATCACAGAAGCACATGATCATGTCACTTCCTCAATGTCCATGGTGGGGTGGACACCAGGTAATAAATGTAATGTAATTGGATTGCTCACAGGAACTCCAGTTCATTGAGATTCAATCTGTTGAACAGCTCAAGGGAAGAGGACTACCCCTGATTTAACTGAAATCTGTGAAAACTGATCTAATTGGGTTTTGGCAGCATCCTTGATTTCCTAACCATTCTTACTAGATTCTGTCCACTCTCTCTAACCACTGTAGCCTCCAGCTTTTGATGAGCACTAATAGTTCTTAAGTCAGTAAAGAGAATCACCCAACTGCCCTATGAGGAGTAGTTAAAACGCTTAGGGCTGTTTAGCTTGGAAATAAGGCAGCTAAGGGGTGACATGATAAAGGTCTATAAAATCATGCATGGTATGGAGAGAGTGGACAGGGAGAAGCTTTTCTCCCTCTCTCATAATACTAGAATGCAGGGTCATCTGCTGAAGGTGGAGGGTGAGAGATTCAAAACAGATAAAAGGAAGTATTTCTTCACACAACGGACAGTTAAAATTTGGAACTCCTTACCCCAGGATGTGGTGATGGCTGCCAACTTGGAAGGCTTTAAGAGGGGCATGGACATGTTCATGGAGGAGAGAGGTATTCATGGCTACTAGTAAAAATGGATACTAGTCATGATGCATACCTATTCTCTCTAGTATCAAAGGAGTATGTCTATTATATTAGGTGCTGTGGAACACAGGCAGGATGCTGCTGCAGTCATCTTGCTTGTGGGCTTCCTAGAGGCACCTGGTTGGCCACTGTGTGAACAGACTGCTAGACCTGATGGGCCTTAGTCCGATCCAGCATGGCTTTTCATATGTTCTTTTTATAAAGTATGTTCACTTTATAAAGCATGACAAATCACTTAACAGGTCCTATAAAACAATGTGATTAATGTCGTCTTCTTTTTTTTAAGCGTAATGAATTCTTATAATTTTTTGCCAGTGATGATTACTTGTGTTCCTGTTGGAGATATCTGCAGATTTTTGGGGAGGGGATTAGCTTTGCTATATAGCTGGGCTTATCCTCAACTGCTGCAGGGTTCGGGGAGAAAAGGAGCCCCCATTCCCACCCTTGCTAACAAATGACACCAGAATGAAACAGAAACAGAAAAACTGTCACCCGTACTCTGATATTCTTGACTACATGACAATATTTGACTGACAGGCAATACCGGGTCAGCTGACCTACCCTAATTTTGACAATATGTTTTTAAAAGTAAAAAACAAACAAACTGCACCTGATATTATGGAACCATCTATGTCGATGTAAGTCGGAGGGCCCGGTGGCCCGATGTTGCCAAATTCCCCCTACAAAATGAAACAGCTTTATGATCCACTTTGCCCATTCTGGCTTGACCATTATAATTAAATAAAGGAAGCTGTGTTTCCACAAGAGGTTACCTTTCCTCCTGGAAATCCAACCTGTCCAGGAAAGCCTAGATCACCTCTCAGCCCCTGAATGAAAAATCAATAAGAATTGTTATTGCACTAATTTGTATCCAGTTCTTCCTCGGTATGCAGAGTCCTTTATAATCCTTGGCTTGCACATGCTCAAAACACTACACTGCAAGAAGTTCTAAAGCTGATTTGCAGAAGACCACCCCAAGCATTCATGTCTGTCCTTGGATTTGAAATGTAGAAGGTTGGATCTGTTCCACGAGCTAGTTTCCTCGAGCAGAAGGAGCATCTTCCTCAGTAAGACAGAGGACTTCACAGTAAGAATAGTTTCGGCAATGGAATTGGCTGCCTAGGAAGGTGGTGAGCTCCCCCATCTGGCAGTCTTCAAGCAGCGGCTGGACGAACGCTTGTCAAGGATGCTCTAGCCTGATCCTGCATTGAGCAGGGGTTGGACTAGATGGCCTGTATGGTCCCTTCCAACTGTTATGATTCTGTGACCTAACCCAGATATCGCAGGACAACATCCAGCCCTGGGACAGGTGGACCCCATAACATCCTTCTTCAAAAATAACATGCAATTGTCAAATAATATAGAATGATCCGTGAAATTATCTTCACCCTGTCAAGTCATAAACTTTCTAATAACTGCTACTTCACGGCATTGTGGTGGTGGAAAGTGCTGTCAAGTCACACCTGACTGACGGTGAGTGACCCTGTACGGTTTTCAAGGAAAGAGACATTCAGAAGTGGTTTGCCACTGCCCGCCTCTGTGTAGTAACTGTCAGACCCTGTCTTTGCCTTAGCAAAGCCTTAGCCTGACTTTGCTCCTGCTGGCTCCTCCTTGACCAGGCCTGAGGTTGGCTGGGTGTCAGGCCCTGGTCACATGTCTCTGGTTCTCATACATTTGTACAGTCTGTATTTTGCCTTCGTGTATAATGTTTACCACAGCTGCATAGCTTGTTATGGCTGGCTATCCTGAGAATGCTTATTATGATTGCTCCTGGCTTGTTTTGCTTTGCTACTCATCGTTACAGTCTGCAATGCGTTTTAACCCTGTATTCTAGCCCTAATTCCCCATTAGCAGCCTCTCATGCCTGGAGGCAGCCAGCTTCTGAATCTGTCCAATATTGTGCCTAATAAAGTCAAAGCCTGTCTCAGAACCTTGCCTGGATGAGTTTTGCTTGAGGGATGCTAAGGGCAAACCTAGAGTCTGACAGTAACCCTGGACTTCCTTGGTGGTCTCCCATCCAAGTATTAACCAGGGCTGGCCCTGCATAGCTTCTGAGATCTGACGAGATCAGGCTAGCCAGGGCCACCCAGGTCAGGGCATTCGTTATTCTATATTTCCAAGTAATGTTTGCTCACCTATATGAGAAGGAAGTGATGCTTTTGAGGTAGCTGCTCAGAAATCTCATATGAATAGTACTTGGCTTGTTCCAGCTACAAGCAGATGGTATTTGTGTGTATTTTGTCAACAGATGGAGCTCAAGCAGGCCAGAATAATAAAAAGGGTACAATCCTGACAACCTCAGGTACTACATTACTACAATTCCCAAACACCCCAGCTGCTAGAACATGACCCAGAAAAAAGATGACCGCTACACTTCCAACTATAAAGGTAATCTTCACCTTTCTGCCTTCGGCACCAATGAATCCCTTCAATCCCATGTCTCCCTAAAAGAAAAGATAAAAAGCGGTAACAAACATTTCTGTAGTACCCAGAGGCTGTGTCATTACACATGCAGTCCTTACTCTGTGCACATCGTACAAATGTGGAAACAAATGTAGCCAGTTGCCCCATGCCCAAGTTATCAAATTGTATTTGGGGAAAAATAGATGTACAAAATGGTCTCATTTACTCCTTCTCAATCATCTTTTATTCATTGGCCCTGCTACCTTTTTAATCTTAGACCCTATGAGCTGTGCAAATGTCTCAGAGGGCCAAACGGAGCCTGTGATCTTGATGGTGCCTAGTACCAATTGGGAGGTGGGGTGTGTGTGTGGAAGCCATGCTTCACAAATTACAAAGTTTGCACTGAGAGCATCTGCACATATCCAATCTCTGCAGCCTGTATACTCACTCAATACACACATCAGTGGTAGCACTGCCCACATTCTACAGAAAAACAATGTCTGCAGCAGAGTTCTCTTGAGCCCTTATCATACTTTGCTAGGAAATTACCCCACAGGTCACAATTGCAATTCACAGTTCAGTTTGCATGCTTAATGCAAAAGGAGGGAAAACAGAATAATTTCTACAGAGAAAGGCTCATATCATCAAATTGCAAGTCTAGCTAAGTAGCAAATAAAGTAAGCACGAGAACAAGTTCTGCAAGCTGTATATTAGAAGACGTAAGGCTTGTCTCCACCAGAGCATTTCTGCAGACAGCAGGATTTCTTCCTGCAGAATGCAAATTCTTGCCTCCCGCTACAGGTCCAAATTCCCCATTCTGCTCTTGGATCCAGGGAGATGTTCTGGTGGATCCAAGCCCCAGCTTACAATGAGTGAATTCAACCTCTGCTCAGTCACATCACCCTAACCAGGTATGGTGCGAAACTGCAACAGACAGATCTTGGGAAGCAACTTACCCGGGGTCCTGGCAAGCCAGGCACGCCCTTTTCTCCTTTTTCTCCAAAAGCCCCAAAGCCCTGGAAGAAAAAAAGGCCAAAGCAACATCGATTAAGCCACAGCTCAATGTGAGAACAAAAATGCAATACGAGGCCAATTTGCAGGAAGTAAAGGATCTCTAGTTGCACACAAAGCTTGACAAGAACGAGAGCAATAATGAGACAACTCATGACATTGGGATAGCTCGGGTACCTCCAATGGGACCGAGGATGCCTGAGCAAATGTGCCAGCTGGTGCAGGGACCAGGGATGTTGTAAGACACCCTACAATATTTATTCCTTACATTATAAAGAAAAGAATTACACTTGCAGAAGTTTAATGATTCTGGAAAATTCATCACCATCATCCTAGAAGGGGAAAAGGAGACAACTGCCCATACCTACATGGACGAACAGTCAGGAATTATAAGAATCGCACTCATTTTAAGAGCCCCCATTTGAACCTCCTTCAATAAGCTCATCATTTCAATGATATAGAATTTAAAAACTTACTGGATAACCTGGAGATCCCGGGGGTCCAGGAAATCCTTTGGGGCCTGGAATGCCCTGAAATAACAAGAGGGTCAATATTAGAGATCAGTGGGTCCTAGGAGAGGAGAAATCAAGTGCTTATTGTAGCACAACTACCCTACTGTAGACTGGTCTTTATACCACTCAGATCTTCCATTTTTGCTCATTCGGGCTCATTTCTTGGACTGCTCACAAGCACCAGCCTTGAAAGGAGAGTATAAATACTAAAACGTATAGCTGGAATAAAAACATAACTTACAGCACAATCCTAAGCAGTGTCCGCTGAAGGCTTAGAAGGACACAACTCTGCTTAAGATTGCACTGTTGGTTAACATACAGGTTTGACTTGTCAATATGCTTCAGAATCACTTCTGGAATTCAAGTTCTATCAGACTGCATTTAGATATTACTGCTTATAAACATTTGTGATCAAAAAGCCCTTTCTGGGACCTGGCAGCATTTAACACAGCCTCCGATGTGATCACATGATGATGGCAAGTACTGGTTCAGACTGTTGGACCATCTAACTCTGTACTGTTTAGTCTGCCTGGCAGCCGTTCCCCAGTATCTCGGACAGAGCACCTCAAATCTTTTAACTGGAGATGCTGGGGATCGAACCTGGGACCTTCCGCATATAAAGCAGGTGCTTAACCAGTGTGCCATATTCAGCTTTGGCCAGAGGCAGATTGGAGGAGAGAAATGGTCTTGGAAAAGGGCCCCACTCTAGCCTACCTCGGCCCCAACCCCATCCCTCGGTGAAGCCAGGTGGGCATGTCCTTTGCCGTGGGGAGCCCTCTTTCCTTATGCTTCTGTCTTGCGCTTGCCCTTCTTTGTGGGTTGGGGTGGCCGTGCAGTCCACAATCAGTCCAAGAAAATGTGTATGTGTGTGTACGGGGGTATTAGGTGGGGCTGGAATGCCTAAATACTGCCAGCACTCCACATGGACCCACAAGCTACCGTGCACTGGACAAAATGTAAAAACTCTAACGTATCCCTTGTAAGGCTGTAACTCTACTTAATACTGCGCTGCTGTTCTCTCAAGTTTCTACTGGCTAGTTCTTTTTATTCAAGCCTGAATCATCCCTAGAAGCTAAAATGAATAAACTGAGGCTATCGTACTTTGGTCATATTATGAGAAGACAAGAGTCACTGGAAAAGTTGAAGGCAGCAGAAAAAGAGGAAAACCCAACAAGTGATGGATTGACTTTATAAAGGAAGCCATGGCCCTCAGTTTGCAAGACCTGAGCAAGGCTGTTAAGGATAGGATGTTTTGAAGGACATTGATACATAGGGTTGCCATGGGTCGGAAACGACTTGACGGCACTTAACACACACATACCAACACACTTCTTTTTAATACCTGGTTCTCTTCTTTGTTTTAATATCTTTTAACTGTGTGAACACTGTTGCTAAACTGTTACTACATGAACTCCACCATTTAACTGCTTGATTTTTAAACTGCTGTTAAACGTTTTTATCTGCTATTAAAAGTTGATTAAAATTGTAATTTAATATTTTTATATTGTGTTGCTGGTTTTATTTTTAGCCATTTCTGGGTTTTTTGTTGACTGTCACAAGAATCTCATGGTTACAAGTGGTTACACCACTTAAATCACTTGCTGTGCCCTTTAGGCAGCTTAATTCCATTCAGTTCTTGCTATTCCAGGAAGGCAAATGTCAATACGTGGGTTAGTGGCTGTCCCACTTCACCCTCCAACTGGCGTAGTGAAATTCTCATGCCACCAACAAGCCATAACATTGCGGCTCATTGCTTCCCCCCCCCCCCAGGAAACTCCATCAAGCGCTATGAGGTTAGCATAGTTGCTAAACAGGGTCATATAACACATTCTTGACTACCCAAATTAGCACAGAGTGCAATTTAATCCTAGATAATAATTTGTAACAATACAATAATAATTTGTAATAATACAGCCTGCATCTTAGCCAATACCCATGAATCCGATTTGCAAACATGATCATTTGACAAAACATACACCGTAAAAAGCAAGAGCTAACAGCCCTCTCTGGCCAGATTTGTTTTCCTAAGAGATTACATCTTCCACCTGGGTTAATATAGTTTTACGGTTCAGAGATTCAGTAGAAACAGTCTCATATGTCAACATTTCTAAACGAATGATTAAAATCTTGGGTAGCCCTTGGATTGCTTCTCCATTCTGGGAAAACTCAAATTCTCAGAGCGAAACTGAAAAAAAGAAGGGTCTGAAAATGCTTACAGTAACTTTAAAGCAAAACAGTGCAGGAAATTATTGATCAAGCCTTCTGGAAATCAGAACTCAAAAGGAGTGAATCATGTGTGGAGCTGAATCAATATCCAAGCCCTATGCACAAACAACTTGAACGGTCGGTCTCCTCTCGACTCTGTGGCTCCAAATAGGAAATCTTCACGTTCAAAGCCATCTCACAACAGTTTTTAATTGTTTAGAAGGGTATGCAATATGCTGTTATCTTTGCTTTCCCCTGGGGGAACTGAAGATTACTAAGGTGTACCTCACTCCTGGTAAATTTCTGCCAGTTAGCCACAGAAAGTGTGCCAAAGATTGCAGCCGTTACAAGCAACTTGGCTAGAGTTTGAGCCAAGGATTTCCCCTCTAATCAGTTCTCTCGACTTATCAGTTGGAACCAGAAATGTCAATACAGAATCAGAGGCATCAAGGGATCATTCTGATCAAAGACCCTATCCTGAGTGCACCCTCACAAATGCCTGAAGCTTCTTTTAACCTACAGAAAGGGTCACCATGCCACTCCCCCGGGCAATTCATTCCACTGCTAAGTGGCCCTTATAGTTCAAACTTTCTCAGAGCAGGTTTGAATGTTACAGATGTGACAAAAGCACAGGGGGTCCCTTGCCCCCAGCAGTCGATCAGATGGCTGGGAGGGGGAGAGTTACGGGCAGTTGGAAAAAGCCTAGCCTGGCACAGCCACTTCCAGAGTGAACCAGAAATGGTGACACTGCATCTTACAGTAAAACAAGGCTTCTTCCATAGAGTTTCAGCAAAATACCGAAGTGTCTCGTGTTGCCAGCGGCATGATGATATCACTTCCGGTGTGTGCTGGAAGTGGGGAGAGGCTGGTGTCATGATGACGTCGGCAGTCCCCCCTCCACTTCCCACTGGTTGCCAGAAGGGACCTGGGCAACCCTACAAAAGCAGATGAACATATGAAACTGCCTTAATATGGAGTCAGATCATTGGACTGTCTAGCCCAGCATAGTCTATTTTGATTGGCAGCCATTCCCTAGGGTCTCTGGCCAAGGACTTTCCCAGTCCTACCATTCAAGATCCTAGAAACCCTGAGTCAGCTTGGCCTTGTCCCACAGAAAACCAGCTACAAGCTGAACATGCTTTTCATTAAAATGCAAATAAATTCAGACTGTGTTAAGTGCCAGGTGTCCAAGTGTCCAGCTGTAGATTCTTGGGTGACCTCTGACAGATGCTCCCTTCCAAACAGAGGGGTAACATTTGTCCTGCACATCATTATCGGATTAAACAATTCTGAAACTTCACAAACATGAAACCACAACATTACTGGGCACAACAATGTTTCATCCAGCTACGCGGTGGTCATCTAAACAGTTGGAAGGAATGAAAATAATATATTTGGAAACATGTTTCTGCTGCAAAAAAAAGGCTGGAGGCCTTTTAAAAAACGAAATCTGGGAATTCAGAGGAGCTATTAGATCGTGGGAATAGATCAGGGGTCCCCAACCTTTTTGAGCCTCTGGGCACCTCTGGAATTCTGACACAGGGCGGAGGGCGCAACCACAAAATTGATGCCACAGGAGACACAGAGGAAGTACAGAGGAGAAGAGGGGTACACACTGGGGAAGAGGAGTGAGAGAGAACAAAACCAACTCTGGTGGCAGCTGCTGCTGAGACAAGGTTATTTTAATCATCACAGCCAGTCTGATCTCTGGTGGCCCATCAGAAGCCCTGGTGGGCAAGAGCCCCATCTTGCCCCACCCACTTCCAAAAACATTTGGTGGGCATCAGGACAAGTGTGGGCAGGTGCCACACTGGGGACCCCCGTAATAGTTCATCCTTGCTCTGTAGAGATCTAGACACTGTCCATTAAAAAAACAACGTAGAAGACCTCCAAGCAGCACGATGGCTGTGGGATGCTGAAGCAAGGCAAGCGCAAGAAAAGCTGCCACGTGGGTGCTCTGCTTTTGCTACAAATGCCTCTGCGTCCGCCTTGGCAACAAGAGGTACACAGAATCATTGACATGTGGAAGAAGGCCAAGCCTCTATCCAGACATAAGCAGCTTTTCAATTGTGTGAGGAGGCAGAAGGTTGTGGTTATTCAGTGGTGAGAGAAAGGCCCTCTGCGCATGTTCAGAGACAAACTCCTGGGCAAAGCCCTGGTGAGGTCGTGGGTGGGCGCAAATGAAGGAATTAATTCCAGAGACAAAATTCCCGTATTAGTCTGATGTAGAAAATCCAGGAAAACATTCCGTACCAATTTTCTAGACTGATTTATTCTAGCACCAGCATTTACAGCTATAGCCTATTTCACATCAAATGCATGAAAGCAAACCGTCTGTAAGGAGATATCGCAGCACACATGCATGCAGAGGTGGAAAAACAGGGTTTAACAGGGCTTGTGAAGAGGGAGGTTAAAAGGCTATGAAATGCAAGTAGTACACTTAATGACATTTCTATGCAAAATGGAAAAGTACAAAGTAAGCACCGTGACCGCTCACAACAGCTCTGAGTATCCCAGTTTCAGCCCTGTTTAGTGCAATTAAATTTATGGTTAACTTCTAACCAGGCAATTATTTATGCCGCAATAAATGTATTGGTCTTTGAGATGCCACAAAACCTCTGCTTGATTACAAGGAAGGATTGCAATTCGAACACCCATTCTGCAACAGAGTTACGATGCCTTGCAATGAATGAATAAGAATTATATATTTAACGTTAAAGAAATTTTAAAAAACATTGGATCCCAGGAAACTACGTTTTTTTTTCCATGTTGTTCTGTTTTGGATATAACCAGGGAAGGGGGGGCACTGTACCTTGTTTGGGGGACAAAATACCTTGAGTATACCTTGCCTCCAACCTAAAACTCGCCCCCTCAAACCAGGTAGGAGTATGTGGTTACTGTACAGTGAAGGAACAGCACTCTGTGCAAAACCAGGAATACTCTCTTCCCCAGTTCGCAGTCTTGACACTGAAAGCAAATCTCATCTTTGACCCAAATTCCTTTTTATGTCTGCCCAACTAAAGATCTTCTCGCTGTAGGGGGAGATGGTGGAAATTAAAATTTCTCAGTGCTGTATAATGCAGTACAACCTTTTCTGTGGCAAGAGGTTTGTCCGACTGACCTTTATACCCCCTTCAGTCCTTTTGGCTGGCCATTTCCACATGGGTTATTTCCCCAGGGTTCAATGCTGTAGGGAAGCAGGGTTCTTTCCCTGATTCCCCACAGCTCCATGATGCATTTGTACACGTCCTGGAGAGTTTCCCCAGCTTTTCTGCGAGGGCAGCGAGTGCACACAATAATGTTCCTTCTGGGGTGAACCCGGAAGCAATGGGGATGCTCTAGCATGCCCCCGCAAAAAAATATATATATATATCTATGGAAACCATAGAGTTTTTAGAGGAATGTGCTAGAACATCCCTATCAAACCCGGGAGTGATGGAGGAATCTAGCATATTCCTCCAGAAACTCTGTTTTCCATAGTATTTTTTTTAAGGGATGTGCCAGAGCGTCTTCGTTGGTTCTGGATTTACCTCGGAAGGGAAATTATTGTGCCAAGCCTCGCTGCATGTGCGTGGGGATCATCCCCCCCCCCTTTAGCTGGTCTAATTCCCCTGCCAGCCAGCTGAGGGGCGACAGACAGACCTGTTAATTGGCAGGCAATTGCCCGCCATTAACAGCTACCTAGTAACCCTAGCTCTATCCCCCAAACCACTCAAAAATCAGAAAGAAGGTCTGGTACATCTCAAAGGGGGGCATCCCCTCAAAGGCTCCCCTCTAGTTACAGGCCTAAAAACTTCCTGAGTGACATCCCTTCTGGAGTTGGAGGAAAGACTCAGAGCCAAACTAGATGTGATGGCGACCCCAAGTCCACCATGGGGATGCCTCTGCTGTTTTAGGGATGAAATTCCGTCTGTTTACGAATACCACAGGGCCCCAATTCTGACTGGGACCACAGTAGGAGAGGAGGGATGCCTGTTCTCCCTACATGTGCGCTGTTCACAAGAGCCGAAAAGCTGGGGTTTGGGCTCTTGAATACAGCGTTGTGGGGCACATCAGCAGCCTCTCCTCTCCCCCACCACAGTCCCTGTCAGGATCAGGCCCCTTTTCTAAGCAACTTAAAACCCTTGGAGTCACGATGGCTGGAAAATGAAAACAAAAACCAAAGCATATGCATAACATGGCCAAAGCACAACTTGTAAACCTGCAGCGGGTCAGACAGAGGATGAATGCAGGCTTACCACACGGTAGGATGTTCTGCTCTGTGGTTGCTCACTCCTCAGTTTTATGACACAGGAAAGGAAAGGTATTATTTTCCTCTGCCGTGTACTTGATGAATTTTGGGGTCTTTACCAAGTGGGAAAGGCTTTCCCCATGTTTTCCACAATGACGTGAAGGTTGTCTTTATTCTCTAGTTTCCCCCAGCTTTCCCCTCTTTGTACCACAGCAGGCATTCTCAGACCCAGAGCATTTAAGAGGGCTAAGGACTGACCTTTGCTCCTTGCTGTCCTTTGGGGAAACCCATGAATTCCAGGATCCCAGTGGAAGGAGGTGGTCCGGCAGGGCCTGGAAGTCCCACATCTCCCTAGTTGGGGGCGGGAGGGGAGGAAAACACGAACACCGTTAAAACATTTTGGACCCACTGCAAAGAGGCCACCCTTCCCAGGATGCTCTTCACTTTACACTTTGTAGATTTCATTGCATTCCAAATTAGCAGAAAAGATTTACCTGGAAACATGGTATCCTGGTCAGCCAAAATGCATGCAGAGTCCTTGCATTAGAGAACCTGGGGGATTCACTGGGGAAGCCAAGTGAATAGGTAGAATGGCTTTATGCTGAGGCACACCACTGGCCCATCTGGTTCACATTTATCTCCTCTGACCAGTAGCGGACCTTAAAGGGAGCCAGCATGGTGTAGTGGTTAAGAGCAGTGGTTTGGAGAGGTGGACTCTGATCTGGAGAACCAGGTTTGATGCCCCACTCCTCCACACTAGCGGCAGAGGCTAATCTGGTGAACTGGATTTGTTTCCCTACTCCTACACATGAAGCCAGCTGGGTGACCTTGGGCTAGTCACAGCTCTGTTAGAGCTCTCTCAGCCCCACCTACCTCACAGGGTGTCTGTGATGGGGAGGGGGAAGGGAAGGTGATTGTAAGCCAATTTGATTCTTCCTTAAATGGTAGAGTAAGTTGCCCTATAAAAACTAACTCTTCTTCTTCAAAGCAAAAAGAGGTCTTTTCCTGCTAACAGATATTTTTCAACTGGAGATTCCAGAGATTGAAACTTGACTCTTCTGCATGCAAAAACCATACATCCATCCCTAAAAGTGTCTACCATGATGGTGGTGGAAAGTGCTATTGAGTTATAGCCACCTTATCGTGACCCTGTAGCATTTTCAAGGCAAGAGACAAACAGAGGTAGTTTGCCATTGCCTGGACTCTTTCGGTGGTCTCCTATCCAAGTACTAACCAGGTACAAGTCTGGGTCCACTTGCTCACAGTATGGTCCACTCTGACTAGCATAGCTCTCTGCAGCAGGAGTCCCCAACCTTTTTGAGACTGTGGGCACCTTTGGAATTCTGACACAGCATGGTGGATGCAGGCACAAAACGGCTGCCGCAAAGTGAATTCCACTGGAGGCAAAGCCAGCCACAACATAACTGCTGCAGCTTAACTTAAGCCATACAGTGAAAATGTTTGTGCTGCAGTGACAGCTGCAGCCAAAGCAACGTTTTAAAAAATCTGTACAGCCGATCAAATCTCCAATAGCAAAAGCCCCACCTGGCCCCACCCGCTTTCTAAAAACTCTTGCCAGGCACCAGGAAAGCTGTTGGTTGGGGCTGTGGTGCTCATGACCTCCATGCTGGGGGACCCTGCTCTAGAGTCTAAGGCACAGAAAGGAGTTTCCCCAGTATTCACTACCCTAGATCCTTTTTAACTAGAGATGCCAGGCATTTATTTATTTACCAGCTTTCAGTCCTGATTCTGCCCCTTTACTGCAGCCTCTTGTGCTGCAGTATATTTTGTTTACAAGTGTCCCCACAGCCCTCATCAGGATTTTGGGGGGTGAACAGAACTGTGGTGGAAAGGCAGAGAAGATCTGCTCTCCCAATCCCTTCTGCGAGTTCTTCCACAGACTCCAACCCAAACTAAGATAAGCATGCTTGTGTTTCCCCCATGCAAACATATGCAGATTTACAGTGCCACTGTAGGCAAAACAACTCCCTTCTACACATAAACACATGTGTAGAGTCTGTGAAAGTATTTGCAGAAGGAATTGGGAGAGTTCATTGAAGTCTGCTGAGGACGACTGTTAATCCAGTCACCATTTAACAAACTAAAATGCATGGTGGTGGAAAGTGCTGTCAGTTTGCAGCCAACTAATGCCAACCCTGTAGGGTTTTCAAGGCAAGAGACAAACAGAGGCAGCTGGCCATTGCTTGCCTCTGCACCTAAAATGCATAGGATTGATCACCTGAAGATTTCTGATTTCTTTAATCCCTGCCTGCCAGCAAAAACTCAACAAAAATGCGACAAACCCTTAACATTATCACTGTGCTTCTGCTGGCGGGGGGGGGGGGGGAGGAGCAAGAAAGTATACGGAGCCCCAGAGCCCCACCCCCTTGACCAACAGCACACTGAGGCTGTCAATCAACAGTTTGATCAAGGCCAGACGGTGGACCCACAAGAGAGGCGATGCCCGCAGAGCAGCCTCTGCACACCGCACCATGCCGGCTCTAATAAGAAACAGACTGGGGTTAGCTACTGTGGCAGTAAGAGAATAATAAACGCTTTCCGGTTAACACTCTGTTGACAGCTGCTGCCATCTGGGGAAGCAATTGCCTAGGAAAGCAGATGGCTTCATCCCAAGAAGCGTTTTATTTCCTGGGTAACAGTGAGCACAGATTTTTTTATCTGCCTGTCGATTAAGACAGGAAAACGGCAATGGGACCCCCTTTCAAACATGACTGTTGCCCAATGAAAGCCCAGACCTTAGAGAGAGACTCAGAATGGAGTGTATCATGAGAACGGTTGGTGTTATTAGTGGCTTGGGCCCAAAGAACTCCTAGTGCATGCAGCAGGTTCGCTCCGATTTCTTTCTGCACCTCTCCAGCTGCAACTTCTGGCATGGTTGCTCAGCATGACATTCTGGATGGGGATCTACAGAAGTGGCTTTTTTGGTAGACTCAAGGACAGCTGCTGTACATCCCAGTTGTGTGAGCAGAATTCCACTTTGCCACTTTGGGTAAAAAGCATTACTATTAATTATTTTCCATGTGGCCCTTCCTTCGAGATTCTTGGAGAGGCATCTGATCCTCACTGAAATTCTCAGCTTGGAAACTCACTGAAATTTTCAGAATGCAAACACACAAGCTGTTTTACATTAGCTCTGGCTAAATTCTCCACTTTCTTTTAAAATAAAATTATTACATTTCTAGCCTGCCTTTCTGCTAAGTTGCACAGGTGTTCGCGCTCCCCCTCCCGCACTGTGTCTTCACAATGACTCTGCAGCACTCTCTGGTTAGGCCCCAGCCTTCTGGAAGGGCCTGGGGATCTCCTGAAATTATAAGCGATCCCCAGATTACAGAGAGTCCTGGAGAGCATGGGTGCTTTGGATGGAGGACACTATGGCATTATACCCTGTGAGGTCTTTCCCCTCTCAAAACCCTACCCCTCCCTAGACTCCACCCCCAAAATCTCCAGAAATTTTCCAACCTGGAGCTGGCAATCCCAGGTTAGGCCCCAAAGTCATGTGAGCTTCGTAACCAACCAGTTATCTGAATCCAGATTTCCCTGCTCTAGCCCAGTGTTTGACTTTGGTTGACTGGAGATCTCAAGGGAAGACTAAAGGCCTTCCCAGTTCTACTACCTAAGGACTGAACCCAGGACCTTTGGCATGTGAAGTCTGTGCTCTATCAACGAGCTGAATCCACCTTGAGAAAGGATCTAAAACTGGTTCTCCTAAGTCAGAGCCCTACTCTTTGTCCAATGGACATCACTGGTGTTTTTCTTGACATATGCCTTGATACTTCATGAATTAGAACAGCGGTTGCCAACCTTTTTTCACTTGCATAAGCCTTGGCAACCCATTTCCATAACTGTACCCCTCATATTACCAAAATGTTTGTAATTAATATAGTTGCCTTTTCCTGCCATTGTTCAATATTTTTGTGTACCACTAAATGTCCTGGTTTGTACCCCTGGGGGTATGTGTACCCCAGGTTGGGAACCACTGCATTACAAGAAAGGAAAAGTAAATAAATGGAACTTACTTTTTCTCCTTTCTCTCCCTGGAAACCCAGCCCCATGTTCCCCTGTAAATAAAGAAATAAAACAAAAAACAACAAAGAAACCAATATTTTTTTTTAAAGAATCTCTAGAAGCATTTCATGCATAAACAAACCACAGAAGAACAAAATGTAATCCTAAGAGAAAATCAATGAGGGAAAAGAGCAAGCATAATTCAAGCATCTTTAAGCATAATTAAATGTACCATTCAAGAATAAACGTCAACACTGACCACCTTTCAATGAAGTAATGATTGTCAGACTCTCGCAGGCTTCAACATAGCAATTACTGTACACTGACTTACTGGCTTGCTTCACATGCAAGGGCAAACCATGGTTTGTGAATGCACTGGGGGAGGGGATGTTCAGCCTTGTGGCCTCTGTGCACTATCTTGTCCTATCCCACAGGGCCAAATAATTTGAGATTTCCACTTTCCAAGCAAGCCATTGTTTGCTATTACATCTATATCAGCAAACTCTGATTTATTCTTTTCCCTGAAAGTCAGAATTCCAAACAGTGGGTGAGTCTTTGTTTGCAGGGAAAGTGCAAATCATAGTTTGCAAATTTTGGGTGAACAACAAACTGTTTGTTGCAAAGCTAGGACTAATGAATTATCTGGCAGCACAAAAGGTGAGGGGTTAGGGAGCATGCAAACCGTACATCCTCCATGTAGTTACAAACCATGGATTGTTGTTACGTCTGAGCCCAGCCAGTGTTTGGAAGATCTAATCTGGAACAGCAGATGCAATACTTTTCTTCCAAAAGCAGGCAATCAATTCAGCAATAACTTGATTGGGAATTCTGAATCTTTTTTCTGTCATATTTTAAAGACAATAATTAGGGGAGGGGTCTGAAAAGGTCACAATTGTCAAAAGTATTCTGGGAAGCTCACTTGAGACTTCCTTCAAGAAGGACAGGTGTCAGGGGTGAATGCAGCAGGGCCCCCTCAAGGCCCATGCTGAAGTATAGGGCCAAGCAATGGAGTACCCTCGCCCTGTTGTTTCTCTTCTTGGCAGTTTTTACCTGCTCTTTGAGTGAGTCAGCAGTGCCAAAAGCAGCTATCACCATTCACATCACCTTCTCCTCCTGAGGATTGGGTCCACAGGGAGAGGGTAACTGAATGGCTACCGGAAAAGAAGTGGTCTCACTGAGGGCAAGAAGCCCATGTGCACCCCCAAAATTTGAAGCTGGCACTGCTTTCAAAAATTAAACTTCAGCATTTCTTAAGACTGAGGAAAGATCTATATACAAGCTTTAAAAATAACCTCCCTCTCCCCTAAAATAGCCTATGAAGAAGAAAGACAAGTTAATCCAAAAGTGTTTAAAAATAATACTAAAAATGGAAGGCAGAATTTTTTTTAAATGATATTTATCTAATGGATGGAAATGTTTAAAGGCCAACAATCCAAACAACAACAACAACAACAACAACAACAATTTTTTAAAAAGGCATCAAGCATACTTACTTTAAGACCTGGGGGGCCAGGTAGGCCTGGTGGCCCCTAAAAAAGTGATCAGAAGAATTTTAATTACTCTTGCAGCTTTAATTAGATTTAATGGATTGCATCCTACGAACTGCAATTGGGAGATGCTCACAGTTTCCGATCTTTCCCACTATCCTTCCTTCCAGCAGTCTCCTGAGAACAGTGAATGCTCAGAATTCAATGGCACCCTAGGGACAAAGTGCTATAGGTCATGGGGGTGAGCGGGTCACATTGCCCCTATTTGAGGTCTTCTGCAGGGGTGGCCTCTTGCATCAAAAGAAACTCCACCCACAGAAGAGTGATGAAGGGTGATGTACTCTGATTTTCCGCTTTCACACTAGCCCCATGGAATCCATGGCATGGGTCTCCCAAGAATCAGAGCATTAGCTTTCTGGAGGTCTCAGGAGGATGTGGAAGGAGTTTCCATATCTATGAAAATCCTTTTGTTTGCAATCTGACGGATCAAAACTGGACTTTGGGTTGGATCCAACCAGTTTTTCCACTAGTGAAAAAGGAGGAAGGGGTCCCCTTTGACCACCAAAAAGGCTGTGTTTGGGATCATGGGACCTGCAAGGACAAAAGCCTCATGAAATGGGGGCCACAATAAAGAGGGGATTTGGCCAAGATTGAGCAAAAAAAAAAAGATGGCTTGATCCAGCTCTTTCTTTAGATTCTAGAAGGGATACCTGTGGACTGGTGGAGGGCATAGTAAGGAAGCTCTCCTTAGGAATGTTAAGGCCAGCGTGTTGGTTACCTTTGGATGTAGGATGGTTCATAAGGTTACCTTCTGGTGCTGGGGCTAAGCCTTTGGTCTAGGGCTAGACTGGAGTGGTGTGCAATGTTCTGAACCGGCATAAACACAGGAAGGCTTTACACACATCTCATAAATGCACTTCACAAGTTCTCTGTGAGACGCCAATAACCTCTTTAGAATATCCAGCATATTCTATCACGTTCTGCCCAATCTCCAGGTGGGGAGCAAAGCTAGGCTGGACCTGCATGAAGGAATGATCCCTGTAGGAGAAGGTTGTTGATCTAGGGAATCAGCCACAGTGGTTTGTGTGGCCAGTTGTATGAATTGTGAGAACTATGGCTTGTGTGGCCAGTGAAGGGCCATTAGAACTACCCTGAGCTGGGTTGAGGGCCTCAACCAAACGGGGGTGGATGGAGGGAACATGTATAATAGACTCCGAGGACAGTGCCAGATAAGTGTCTGCCTCTTTGAACACGTGACTCTGCCTTATACTGAAACAGACCATTGCTCCATCAAGGTCAGTATTGTCTACTCAGATGGGCACTGGCTCTCTAGGGCCTCAGGTAGAGGTCTTTCAAATTGCCTATCACATGATACTTTCAACTGGAGACTGAACCTGGGACCTTCTGCATGCCAAGCAGATGCTCTGATTCTGAGCTACAGTCCCTTCCACTCCCTCAGACAGAAAACAGAAGAAACAACTGTGAATCTTGCAGTTCTGATTCTAGCTTTGCTGTTCTTTTGGTCTTTAAGGAGGCATCCTCATCTTTAAGCACTGAAGACCCAGAGATCTGAGCTGCTACTGATGTGATCAGCAACCACTGGATACTAACTGATCGAAGGGACAGAGAAATCTAATTGAACCCACAATAGTTCTACTGGCAATAGCGGAGGCCCGTTTACCTTCAATAGTCTGCGTAAAGGTCTCACTCAGATAAAGGAAATATATCAATTTGAGTGAAGCCTGGAAAACTCAGACTTCACACTTTTGGAGGGGAAAGTAGATTCAGAGCCCACCAGAGAATCCTTGTAAACTGTAGCTTAGCTAAAACTTTAGTGATTAGAGGTATGAAATCCTGGCAATGGAAGAGGCTATAAAAGGAATGGGGTAGGGAACGAATTGCCCTCTGCTGACCACTCCCCTTTCCTTCCTCCAGTACCCATGAGCAGCAGTTTCCCCTAGAGAAACTTGTTTAATAATGTGAATTATCTGTCACTAATTTTAGTAAAAAGTGTACGCCACTTTAGTACCACATTTATAAATTCTACGCATGGAAAATGATGACTATATCACATGTATCAATAAAGGTTACAGTAACAAATCTCCATCTTTCCCCAGTGCAATTTCCCACAAGAACAGCAAACGGAAGGACTGGTTTACCGGAAAGCCGGGTGGCCCGACTGGGCCAGCAGGGCCTGCTGGACCTGGGCGGCCAATCAGACCCTGTAACGAGAAGCATTTGTAGTCACTGGAAAATACACACACATTAGCACCAACCCCGGCCTTGCTTGAGATGGCTACTAACATGGAGGCTACTTGAGGAAAGCACCAACAGAGAGATGGTGACGATTTATTCATGGATTTGCTCATGGAGGAAAGGGCTACTAGTCAAAATGGATACTAGTCATGATGCACACCTATTCTCTCCAGGATCAGAGGAGCATGTCTAATACATTAGGTGCTGTGGAACACAGGCAGGATGGTGCTGATGCAGTTATCTTGTTTGTGGGCTTCCTGGAGGCACCAGGCTGGCCACTGTGTGAGCAGACTGCTGGACTTGATGGGCCTTCGTCTGATCCAGCAGGGCCTTTCTTAGGGTTTCTTGGAGTAAGGTTGCCAGTTCCGGGTTGGGAAACACCTGGATATTTTGTGGGTGGAACCTGAGGAGGGCAGGATTTGGCGAGGGGAGTAGGGTTGCCAGCTCTAGGTTGGGAAACACCTGGAGATTTTGGGGGTGGAGACTGAGGAGGGTGGGGTTTGGGGAGGGGAGGGGTATAATGCCATAGAGTCCACCTCCCAAAGCGGCCATTTTCTCCAGGTGAACTGATCTCGGTCACCTGGAGATCAGTTGTAATAGCGGGAGATCTCCAGCTACTACCTGGAGGTTAGTAACCCTGGGGCGGTAACAGAAAGAATGGGTAAATGTGACTAAATACAGTTTTATATACTTAAAAATTGGTTATAATTGGGAATAATTTTTACTGTTTTGGTACGGTAGCTGCCGTTTATTCAGTTTCATCCACTCTTTGCTAAGAACATAAGAACACAAGAAAGGCCCTGCTGGATCAGGCCAAGGCCCATCAAGTCCAGCAGTCTGTTCACACAGTGGCCAACCAGGTGCCTCTAGGAAGCCACAAACAAGATGAGTGCAGCAGCACCATCCTGCCTGTGTTCCACCGCACCCAAAATAATAGGCATGCTCCTCTGATACTAGAGAGAATAAGCCGAGGGGTGGCTGTGTAAAGTTCAACAGCATGCCCAGAACTCTCTGAGCCCTGACTGCTAGCACACTGTTCTTGTAAGTGCTTTTGGTGATGCATTAAACGTCAGTGCGCATAGAGTTCCACATGCATTATCAGTCATGAGCTGTCCTTCATGTGATATCAATAACCGCAGTTCAGTGCACACAACTACTACAGTTGTGAGAAGTGGCCCATAGCTGCCTCAAATATTTACAGTTTGGGGGATTACAATATAGTATTTACTCCTATACAAGACTCATTTTTTTCCAGGTATGCCATAAAAAAGAGGGGATTATCACCTTAATATTGTTAATTTCATTTTAATTCTTTTGCTATATATATGGAGCTGATTTCGTATCAAAATAAAGATTGATTGAAAAAAAAGAGATTATAAATAAGGATGAAAAAAAGGGGATTGTCTTACATTTGCATATAAGTGACAATTACGTCCAGTAAAAAAATGTTTTGGTGCCTAACATTTTTTAAGGGGGTCATCTTACAGTCAGGGTCACTTTCCTTTCCAGTAAATATGGTACTTTCTTATTTTCAAAATAATACCGTAACTATGAGACAGCTAGCGTAAATAAGTACGTATTTGTATAGTCTTTGGTTCTCTTAATTGATGGTTTGACAAAATGAACCAAAAAATACCAAGCTGTACTGTAAGAAAAACAAACTTACAACGTCACCATTCAATCCAGGAAGGCCACTTTCTCCCTAAAATAAATAAATAATTGCCTTTAATTAAATAGAGAGTACCCTTGCAGGCTGCTATTATTTTGGAAACCAAACTGGTCAACAGTGAGCTTAGGTCACTGTCAGCAGGGAAAATATTTGCCACTGAGCTTAAAGGTTCATGATGCTGTGAAAGCCACTGCTTTGTTGGCCTTAGTCTCTACCCCCGGGGTCCCCAACCTTTTTGAGCCTGCGGGCACATTTGGAGTTCTGACACAGCACCATGGGTGCAGCAACAAAATGGCTGCCACAAAACGGCTGCTGCCCAAGGCGAAGCCAGCCACAGAACGATTGCCACGACTTAACTTCAGTAACACAGCGTAGATCCTTGTGGTGTGGTGGCAGCTGCTGCCAAAGAAACATTTTTTAAAAATCAACACAGACAATCAAATCTCTAATAGCCAATCAGAAACCTTGCTGGGAAAAAGTCCTACCTGGCCCCACTCACTTCCTAAAAATACTTGGTAGGGGCAAGAAAAGGTGTCAGAGGATGCCATGGTACCCACGGGCACCACATTAGGGACCCCTTTGGTCTGTAACCAGCCCACCTGTTCAGCAGAACTCAAAGATGTCTGGAAAATGCTTGTCTGGGAAGTGTTTCAGAATTACAAAGCAGCATTTCAACGGGTGGGAATTCAAACACTTCCTGATTTGAGCTTGGAGACTGCTGGTGCACAGATTCCCAACAGGAAAGTATGGGTCCAGCGAGCTACAAACCTTAGGCAATACTCCCATGCATAAGCGATCTTAGTGACCATAATGGGACAACACTGAGAAAGGCCTGAGAAGGCAATATAAATTCTGAGCAGGTTTGTACTGGAGCAGATAGTCCTTAAGAGCTCCTGGTCACAGGCCCAACCAAAATACACAGTTTGGATGTTATTCCTGGTATGAATTTCTTTTTTAAAACCTGAAAAATGTCTTACCTTAATTCCTTTAAAAACTCCCTGGACAAATGAAGGTTCTCCTTTGGGACCCTTTGGGCCAGGACGACCCTGAATTAAAACAAAATACAAGAACAGCATGCTTCTCTCTCTATCAAAATAAACCGGCAAATCTGAGCAGAATAACATTTTAATGGTTCTGAAGCCAATGCCAAAGTTTACGCTAATTTTAATGGAACCCCCCTCTGTCATCCTAATATATTCCATACTATTTCATATCTCATAAACATTCCGAGGACATTTATGTGGTTCTGTCTCTCTTGGATGCTCTATTCAGCCATCAAGCAAAACAACAGGGTAGAAAAGCTCAACTAATGTGTGGGGTGATACCTGAATTAGCAAACCATAGTTAGGGACATCACTTTGCCTCCAGAGGACACTGCCTCATGAAAATGGGGGCCAACTTATGAAGCTAAGAGGGAGGCAAAGCCCCCAAGTGGCTCCAACTATGATGTGGTTAGAAACCTAAACCATGAATTGAGTTCTGAACCCCTGTAAGAGCAAAACATGACTTGGCCATATACTGAGCTCAGATATGGCATAAAATCCCTTCTCCCAATACTCTTCTTCTGTGTTCATTGACCCTTCCCCTGAACCCTCCCCACCAACAGTCTTCATCCGCAACTGCAATTAAGTCTATTGACAAAGAAACTGCAAACACATTGCAGTGGAAAACATGGGTATGCCATTAGTGTTTCTTACCACAAATGCAAATGCATAAAAGCATGGAAATAAAATCTTTAAATGCTCGGCTTGCCAACCTCCAGGTGGGGCCTGGTGATCTCCTGGAATTACAACCAATTTTCAGACCTTGAAGATTAGCTCCCCTGGAGAAAATGGCTGCTTTGGAGGGTGGTTTCTATGGCATTATACCCTGCTGAGATCTCTCCCCTTCCCAAACCCCACCCACCCCAGGCTTTACCCCATAATCTCCAAGAATTTCCCAAACTGGAGCTGGCAAACCAATTAAACAGCCACTTACATGTGTCTGGGCAGCTATGAATGGTACCCGTGGATCTCCTTGCTTTTCTCCCCCCTCTCTAATTCCCTCCCTGTGTTAAACTTAGACTGCAAATTTATTTGCTTATGCTTATGTTATCCATTAATGGATAACAAGGGTCATCTGCTCTGTACTGAAGCGACTGAAAACAATGGACATGGGTTTAAATAGGGAGGCATGGCCTCCTCAAGTATTTTCATACTTATTAGAAAATCTTGGAAGCCACAAAGCTTGGCTCTTCTGAAATGTGTGTTTGTTCACAGAGTTATGGAAAGCAACAATAAATTGTTTGCTGCAATAAATCCCCCCCATAGGATTTCATGTTCATGCAAACACACCCGTTCACTTGGGAACTAATCCACCTCGGAGCCAACCTACTCTATTGTGTACACTCCAGCCACATTGGTGGGGCCTATTATGGAGGTCCTTCCCACGTAAGTATCTCACCCTTGTGGTTGGAACAGTCACACGCATTCCACTACAGGGCAGGGCAGCAAAATGGGGTTATCAGTTCCCAAAACAGGATGTGCGAGATACACACACAGAGAGACATTAGTTGTACAGCACAAAACACAGGACCAAGTGGCTAGTTTAAGAACACATGAAGCTATGAAGACAGACCATACAGTCCAAGGCTGAAATCCAGCTAACAGGGAGATCTTAATGCAGGGGTGTCAAACATAAGGCCCAAGGGCCGGATCCAGCCCGCAAGCCAGCCGCCTCCCTCCACCCTCAATCTGGGCTCGTGAGGCATAGCCCGGCCAAGTGACATTTAAGTCATATCTGGGCCTTGAAACAATTGAATTTGACACCCCTGTCTTAATGGGCTCAGGCTGAAAGCGATCTTTCCCAGACCTGCTACTTTAAGCAAATCTAAGCATTTATTACAACATACCTGTGGACCCTGCCCGCCAGGAAATCCATCTGGTCCTAGGACACCAGGACTCCCAATGGTACCATTACAGCCATCCAGGCCAGGTAGACCTCGGCGTCCTGGCTGGCCAGGGTGTCCCTGGATTGGGGGAGAGGGGAAGAGAAAGGCATGCATTAAAATGAGCATTGTTTTTAAAAGTCTGTGAGCATGAAATCAATAAAATGGACAAATAACAATTCAACTTTGAGTTCTCCAAAAACTAAAATGAGCAAGGAAGCAATGATGCCCTGACCTGGATGGTCTATGCTAACCCAATTTCATCAGATCTCTCAATTTAAGCAGGGTTGGCCCTAGTTAGTACTTTGATGGGAGACCACCAAGGAAGGCTCTGCAGAGAAAGGCAATGACAAAACACCTTGTTCATCTCTTACCTGGAAAACCCCATGAGTGGTCACCATGAGTCAGCTGTGACTTGATGACACTTTACACACACAAGCTACAATAAAAAAATAGTACATGTGCCTTGATTCAGAAACCCAAATGTAGCTTTTTGGCCTCGATAATACTCAATGGTGCCCCTACTGTGGCTTATAATTAAACTGTATGAATGGCCTACAGCCAGGGTTAGATGTGGGAATGGGGGGGGGGGAGAATGTCTGGAGAGATTCCATTAAGAAAGAGACAAGACAAGGTTATCCCCTTGCCCCTTTATTGTTTGTTTTATATATAAGAGATTTACCAGCTCAACTACAAATGATTAGTTTTCAACATCATCCCATATTGGATGATAATAAAATCTCAGTTCTGTTGTATGCAGATGATATGACGCTTTTGTTGTGGACAGCATGTGGGTTGTGCAAATTAATCCCTAGTTTAGAGGAATATTGTGAAAATGAGCATTTGATCATAAATGCCCAGAAGATTAAGGTAGTAGTGTTTAGTCAGAAGAAAAAGATACCAGATGTTGTCTTGGAAGGGGAAGGGCCAAGAGACTGAACAGTTAGACAACTTTGTCTATTTGGGCATTTTGTTTAATGCCAGATTGAACTGGAACTACCATATAAGATACTAAATGGCACAAGCAGAATGGGGCAAGTCAAAAGGAATGTATGTGCCATTCTGCCTTCTCTGCTGAAATCTACATGGCAGCCTTTGAGTAGGGCAAGCCTCGCTGAGCAGATGCCAAAGCTCAAGAGGCTTGGATGGGTGCCACGCCAGCCAGCCATGGCACAGCAGCATCCACCACTCAGCATCTTGCACTGCACTCTTGCTGCCTGAGAAGGGCCCCTCTGGGGAGACTGAGTCCTTTCCAAGCCTGTTTGGGTAAGCAAGGAGTTAGCAGCAAGAACAGCCGAGGTCACCACTCCCCCCCCCCGTGTGACAATGGTTGCAGCCACTCAGAGCAGGTTTCAGGTTCTGGGGGCCCTGTCTGCACATCACCAACCCCCACTGATGCTTCCCTTTCCATCACCCCACCTGTGTGCGCCCCACATGCCTGTGCATCCTTCTCCTGCTTGCAAGCCCTCCTATCGCCCAGGCTCAGTTGCCTGCACAACTTTTTCCCCAACAGCACTGGCCATTGCATGCAGCTGGGAGTACTGTTGCCACAGCCAATGGGATCACCACTACTGTGCACCAAGAACATTAGCACATAAGAAAAGCTCTGCTGGATCAGACCAAGGCCCGTCAAGTCCAGCAGTCTGATTACACAGTGGCCAACCAGGTGCCTGTAGGAAGCCCCCAACCAAGATGACTGCAGCAGCGTTTTCCTGCCTGTGTTCCACAGCAACTAATATAATAGACATGCTCCTCTGACCCTGGAGAGAATAGCATTCATTTTGACTAGAAGCCACATGCTCTTCCTCAGTGACACTGGGCAGCTGGGAATGTGGGTGGTGGAGCACTTCAAGCAAACAGATGGGGACGGGCATGCAGACGGATGGCAAGGGGAGTGTGTGGGTGGGGGTCAGTGGCAGTGCCCCCCCCCAGAATACCTGGGCCTTGGCAAGTGCCCCACCTCAGAGTATGCTTGTGCTGGCCCTGCAGCTGCTTCTAGTGACAACAGAAGTCTGTTTTCATCCTCCGCCTGTACAAGAAGGGGGCAACTGGATGGAGGAGGAGGTGATGCATGTTGAAAGGGGGGATCAGAAGACATCCTGACCAGCCCCCCCAGCCCCCAAATCTGGAGCAAGTCTTGCTAGGGATACAAGAGCTCCATCAGAACTCCCCTGCTTCTGAGAAACATATGTTGGCACATGTACAAGAAAAGAGGCAAGATATTTAATCTTGACTGGAAAAAAGATTTAAAAGGGGTGCAAAATTGCAATTGGGCATTTAAATATTCTTTGCAAGTGCTGACAATTTTTACATAACAACCAAGAAACTCATATCGATGTTCTGCAAAAGGGAATCATGCCTGCAGGTGGCAGTAGTTTCCAGAAGGCTAGCTAACCCCTGTGCATTTGGAACTTCAGTATAAAAATGATGCAGTCCTTTCTTGAAGGTAATCTACAAAAACAGGCTCGGTATAAAGGCATTTGAGAGCCAGCGTGGTATAGTGGTTAAAATGTTGGACTACAATCTGGGAAACCCAGGTTGGAATCCCCACTCTGCCTTGGAAACTTGCTGGGTGACCTTGGGCCAGTCACACACTCCCAGCCTCAACCAGGGGTTGGAGACCTCCAAAGAATACCAATGGCGTGACACGGAGGCAGGCCATGGCAAACCACCTCTGAACATCTCTTGCCAAAAAATAAGTAAAGGCATTTAAAAAGAGCCAGTCATTCTGGGTTACTTCAGTATCCTACAAACCATATAAAATGCTCAACAACAATCTCAATGGTATATTGCTTCCAGTAGACAGTCATCACCTGTGTGATTTGCCCCAAGAGGCAAATTGTGGAAATGAGTCATGGTCTGACCTTAAAATCACTTCAACCGCAGGGCTGGAGAGACCTGAAAAGTACTCCAGGGGGAATCCATTGCCAAACAGGCATGGCATGGCTTGACCATATTTCCCTTGGCCTCTCTCCTGGCCAAGAAGTCGACTGCGCATACCACCTGCAGGGCCACACCTGTATTGTGCTGCATTTTACATCTTTCTTTACCCCTGTGCAAATTGGTGCAGAGGTCAAGCTGGGATTCATACTTTAAATGCATGAGGCTGTTCAAATGTGTGCGGTCAACTTTCATGGCATTCTTCATGGCAGATAAATCATCTTGTGCAGCACCTTGCAATTCCAACCCCCATCCGTACCAATGAAAACAAGCATATGGGCTGAGAGCTGGTATTCAAAACTTCAATGTAAAAATTGTGTCATAAAAAGTAGGTATTAAATATCTTCCTAATACTGCAACAGTTGAAGATGTGGTCACAAACGAACAAAAAGAAAGAAATGGCAGTTAAACAAACAGGCCTTGCTTAGGGCAAGCATGTACAGATGTGCTTTCGCTTTTCTAAGCCACACCATAGGTAGTGCAGTCCGAAACATGCATAATCAGAAGTAAACCTACATTCAATGGGGCTGAGTTCCTCATAGGTGCATTTCTCCTTCCCTTACAGCTTGCCAAGTGATGACACACATGAAATACACATTCAGGGGATTCAGGCAAGCAACAATGGCAGAACAACATTTAATATATTTCATTCGGATAAAGAAGGGGTGGTACTATATATTAGAATTGCTCGAGGATTCTCCACTAACTATGCTAGACTGACATTGACAAAATAACATCTTATTTACCTGAATACAGAAATGACCAGCATGTTAGGCGTCTGGGGCCACCAAAGCAAGCATTATATATAAGTCCAGTGTAACTTTAAGGACTAACAGCTTTTATTCCAGTGTGGGATTTCATGAGTCATGATTTCATGAGCTCCTGTCTTCAGACGCATCTTGGAAGGAAATCATTATATACACATTTGTAAGGAAAATTACAGAAGAGGAGGTGTTGGAGCAGAGAGAGGTGCAGTGCAAATGCCTTTCCAATCTTAAATCCGCATTGTGTGTTTGTCAGGCTGTGTGCCAGCATGGAACTTGGAATCAGCAGACATCAAATAACACCAGGAATCCTGGATCTCACAAGGGTCATAGATCAATTCAGATGATATGTATCAGGTGCATAAGCAACATTAAGCCAACCTTCAAACTTAGGTCAAAACAGACATCATTTTAGGACATTTATGACAATGCTCCAATGGCAGTACTGAGCCAGGAAAGATAAGGGGAAACATTGAAGTATGTTAGGAAATTTTTTAAATAAATATGTAAACAAAAGGTCCCACATTATGGGATCCAGAGGAATCTCAGTTAACAAGATGTGGTTAATAGAAAATTTGTTCACCACAGCTAGAATGTTAACAGCCGTGGCATGAAAACAGGAGAAGCACCAGATATTAAGAAATGGCTAAGGAAAGTATGGTACACTATGTTAATGGGGAAAATATTGGCACAAAGGAAGTTCTGGGATGGAGACAGATATGCACAAGGTAAGTTTGTACAAGTCTGGTCTCTCTTCGTTACTTTTAGGAATAGAAATAAATCTAAAGAATTAGTCAAAAAAGAGATACTGAACCTTATTTAGACTGTCAAATCTTATCGCAAGGAAATTGTAATATGTTAGGTATTATGTAGTCTCATGTACTGAATATTATGAAATAAACAGAGTATTAATAAAAAGCCCTGACTGGCATGGATTTTCAGCCAGGGCTGGTGTTCCAGCACAAGCCCAGCAGAGCCATTGATGTTCTAGCTCAACAGTTCCTAACTTGTAATCCACTATCGCCTTCATACACAAAATTATCATTCAACGCCCTCAAATCTATCCAAATGCATATATGTCACCTTTCCCACCAACCATAGTGGCTCAAGGCAGCTTACAAAAGAATTTTGACCTACAGGTAACAGAGAATTAAAATCAATAATCAGACAAGCAAAAACGCAGCTAGACAAGTTTCCTTCAAAGTACCTTCCTCCTTAAGAGCCCCGTGGTGCAGAGTGGTAAATTGCAGTACTGCAGTCAATAGCTCTGCTCACAATCTGAGTTTGATCCCGACAGAAGTCGGTTTCAGGTAGCTGAATCAAGGTTGACTAAGCCTTCCATCCTTCCAATGTCATTTAAATTAGTACCCAGCTTGCTGGGGGTAAAGTGTAGACAACCGGGGAAGGCAATAACATACTCTGTCTAGTAATTGTCATGATGTGACGTTACCCCATGGGTCAGTAATGACCAGGTGCTTGCACAAGGGACTACCTTTACCTTATGATGTTACCTGCAAAATGGGTGGCTAAAATCAACAGACTCACATTTCTGGCAGATGACAGACAGCACAGGGGCTTCACTCCTTGGGGAGGGCATTCCACAATGCAAGAACTATTACAAAAAAGTGACCCCATGTTGTGGATAAGTGGCAGCAGAAAGGGAGGGGAAGCTGCCTTGGGAGGGTCTGAGATAGGGAAGAGACTCATAAGTAAGCAAGTAAAAAGGCAGGACATCAAAACAGTGCTCCAGAAAATTCAAGCTTGTTTATATTGGTGTATTTTTGACAGACACGTATGAAATGCAGATGTAATGCACACATTTAGTCAACTCCTTCAAGTTAAATTTGCTTCCTACTTCTCCTGTGCCACTTTTAAAAAAGGCCTGAAGGAGAACCTGGGATGTTATAATCGGGGCGGGGTGAGCATCATAAAAGATCTGCTGGATTTCAGAAGCAACTGCAAATGGGAGAAAGGGGCTACTTAAAATCCTGAATGTCCATTTGCCTCCAAAAGTTCTGCATGGCCCTCCCTCAGATTTTCAGATTGCTTCTGAGGGGCTGGGGAGGAAAGGTGGTATGGTATAGTCCAATCTTGTCAGATCTCAGAAGCTAAGCAGGGCTGGTACTTGGAAGGGAGACCTCCAAGGAAGACTCTGCAGAGGAAGGCAATGGCAAACCACCTCTGCTTCTCACTTGCCTTGAAAGCCCCTTACTGGGTTTGCCATAAGTTGATTGCGACTTGTTGTACGTTCGAGGGACTGTATAGGCCTCCATAAAGAATGACCTTATCTGACCAGCTCAGAAAATGGTATCTTGAACCATTTCAGAAGCACTTAATCACATAAATTTAACAAACTACATCTGAAAATGTCCCGAGCTTTTTAATAGCTATTAGAATGCAGAGGTTTCATTATTTGACAAGCAGGAAAATGACACAGATGGACAAAAGCTACTGCTTGCTATCAGGCCATAGTTCAGTGGTAAAGCTCATGTCTTAAACACTAAAGATCCTGGAATCAATCCTCAACATCTCCAGTTACAGAATTTCAGAAACCAGGACAGGGAAAGACCTCAGCCTGAGATCTCAGAAAGCCACTGCCACTCACTGTAGACAAGTCATGGGCCAACAACCCAACTCTACGTAAACAACAGTGCATACCTAATAAGCCCTGCTTTGGTTGCCCCTGACATCTGAGGCTAGAAGGGTGGTTACCCGAGAAAGGGCTTTCTTGGTTGTGGCACCAAACTTTGGAACTCCCTCCCCAGGAAGATTCTTTCGCCTCCTTCTATCAATGTCTTCCGCTAGTGGGTGAAGACTTTGTTTCTTTTGGCATACTCTCAATAGCGGTTATTGGCCCTCCTCCCTGGTTCTGGTGTTGTTTATGTGTATTTAATTATTTTATCATTGTAAATGTTGTTTCTAATAGTGCAAATGTTTTAATGTTTTTATGTTCACCACCATGGGGACTCTGATCAGGTAGGAAAGGCAACATAAAAATGCTTTAAACAAACAAAAGTTCCACTGAGCTCAGTGGAGATTACTCCCAAGTTAAGGTGCTTAGGATTGCGGCCTAAAGAAACTGCATGTGTTCAAGTGCTGATTGAGGAGGTTCCCCCACAAAAAAAAATTGACTTATTTTCACAGTCTGTCCAGTCTGAATCAACACAGTGACTGGTCAAATATGTCACTTGTGTGGTAACCAAGCTCCAGAGTGACAATGTGTGGTTGGGTTATGTTTCTGAACCCAGCCTGCAGAAAGAATCCCAATGCCTCCGCCAGTGTGCTGAAGTTATAGGTAACAAAGGTAAAGGTAGTCCCCAGTGCTTGCACCGGGTCATTACTGACCCCTTGGGTGATGTCACATCACAACGTTTTCTAGGCAGACTTTTGTTGACAGGGTGGTTTGCCATTGCCTTCCACAGTCATCTACACTTTACCCCCAGCAAGCTAGGTACTCATTTTACCAACCTCGGAAGGATGGAAGGCTGAGTCAACCTTGAGCTGGCTACCTGAAACCAACTTCCATCGGGATCAAACTCAGGTTGTGAGCAGAGCTTTTGACTGCAGTACTGCAGATTACCACTCTGCGTCACGGGGCTCCTTATAACATGTGCTAATTCAAGCGATAGTGATAAAAAAAGTTGCACTGATTTGGCAAACGCCTCCGTCCCTCCATTGTCTGAATCAGACCTCAACGGCACAAATTAGGACAGAACTGCCAATATCCAGCACACACTAAATCTTCCCCCATTGACCTCTTCTTTTAAAGTTAATCCTTTAAAGTGGGGTGGGGGAGCCTAAAACTGTAATCTGTTTGCTAACTTGCTTGTCTTTGGTTCAGCAGTAAAGTATCTTACGTCAACATGCCAGCCTGTAACAAAACACAGCATTGGCCTGTGATGGTTCAAAGCAAACACACGGGATTCTTCATCCACATACTTATCTCATCTCAATTTATAGCCTGAAGGCATCAGATAACTCCTGGAGACGAGCCTATTATGTAGAAATGAGAATTGCACATGTCTGCAAGCAAAGACTTGGAAGCTGTATAACAAAAGAGATAACCAGTATTGATAGTTTAAGGGACACACTATCTTCTCCTTTTTCATCAGTGTAAACATCCTGCAGTGACTTGTTTAACTTTCAGGAACAAAAGGCTGGGTCCCACGGATCTATTCCTCTAACAGTAGTGCTTCTGCTGATGCATAACTTTAAACTCTTCCACCAATGGAAGAGCCTCTTAAAAGAGCGCAAGGGTTTTTGAGCAGGAAGAAAGAACTAATGCTGGAGGAACGGATGACCACCATCTGGCCACAGATGCTCATACTCAGAGAAGGTGAGACACACAAAAGCAGCTTTGAGCTTACATAATAGCATCAGTCATTGCTGCAGATTGATTTACACATCATAGCTCTCTGTGCATTTAATGGTGAGGTCTGTCTATGCACGCAGCAATGGTGGCATCGCCTCATTTTAAACTTCAGGAAAGCAGGGGAAATCACTTTTTAAAAAACATGCTCCCCTACATTAAAAATACCAGCAAACAGAAAACCAGAGTCCCTCTCTCTGCTATCATAGCTTTCTTTCGCAGAGTGTTTAAAGAAAACATCTGGCGAGAACATTAAAAATTATATCCTCTACCTGGAGCCTAAAGTGACTATCGTAGAACTGACATGCTCATACAGTGTAGGCCCAGCCTAAGTGTTCAAGAACTATGACTTAGGCATTACTATGGGCTGCTTGTTTCTTTCAATTGTCTGGTCATATGGTCACTGTGATGTAGGAAGAGAGAATTCATGCAATCGTGAAATAGCAGCTTCTGGCCCTGGAAATTTTCGTTACATCACCACGACGATAAAATGACTTTGGGAATGATTCTAAAAATACTTTTATCACTGGGCAAAGGACTAGGCACCAACAGATCAATCCTGCATGAAGACTATAAGGCCTCACAGAGGAAATATTTAGGGACCACTACAATTTGGACAAAGGGAATTAGCCACAGGCTCCTATACAACACTGAAGCTACCTTATCCTGAGTCAGGTCATTGGTCTATCAAAGTCAGTACTGTCCACTGACTGGCAGCAGCTCTCCAGGGTCTCAGGTATGGGATGCTAGCCTCCAGGTGGGACCTGGGAATCCTCTGGGATTACAACTCATTTCCAGACTACAAAGATAGGTTCCCCTGGAGAAAGCAGATGCTCTGGAGGGTAGACTCAATGGCTGAGTTCCCAGTCCTCCCCAGGTTCCACCCCCAAATCTCTAGGAGTTTCCCAACCTGGAGCTGGTGACCCTACTCTCCACCCCCTGTCTGGTGACCCTCCCCTGTCCTCCCCTGAGAATCCTAGTCTCAGAGCCAAGCTACACAATACATTCTGGGCAACTTGGACCTGACTTGTTAAAAAACATGATGTGTAGTTCATCACTCAGGTTGAGGTTGTTCACAACACCTACTAGATCCTGTATACCGGAAATGCCAGGGTCAGAGCCTGGGACCTTCTGCATGCAAAGCAGATACTCTACCATGGATTGAAGTCTGGGAGAACATGTGAAAATGAAGCTGTTTTCATTACATTCCCTGGCATCACAAGGCAGGTGACGTCCTTCCCTAACACTGAGGCTTCACAATGGGTAGCCGTGTTAGTCTGTTAGAAAAGAGCAAGAGTCCAGTAGCACATTAAAGACCAACAAAATTTCTGGCAGAATATGAGCTTTCATGAGCCACAGCTCACTGAGGCTTCAGGGGGGAAAAGCTGCTTTTTAAAATTGGAGATGTGTAGTGTAAAGGGCGAATCCTCTGGGAGATCATAAGAAAACTTGAAGGAGGAGGGATAAGAGATTTAAGCACGGATGAACGCAAGCTTAACTGAATAAGCAACTTTTATATGGTCTGAAAGCCAAGGAGCATCTCCAGTGATTGTCAGGCCTTGCCTTTAAGCTATATATTTTTTTAAAAAGGAAAAGAAAAGAAAAAGTGCAGGGCTGACAGAAGCCATTCCATGTCCTATCTCACCAAAATGTTTCCATCCAGTCAGCCTTGTATATTCAGCTGAAACAGTATAAATCGTATATCTTGCTTTCCAGCCTCGTTCCATGGGAAAAACTAAACATCTGCAGCAGGATGGGTGTTTTTTTTTTTTTTTTAAAGGTCCGTTTCTCCAGTATGCCTGTGGTTAACCATTAATAAACACAGGCGGTTGCTGCTCCGGCTGCCAAGAGGTTTCATCGACTCAGCTGCAACAACACGGGAAGCCAGCGACTCACCTGATGATCAACATTTCCAACATGACCTCCGGTGGCCTCTCCCCTCCCCAGTGCCAAAACTCTGCAGTCCCTTGAGTACTGATCCCATATGGCTCCAGTTGCAAACATGATTCATCCCTACTCTTGGGAATGGGATTGCATTGAATGTATATGAGCAACGAGAACTGCTATGCTCTCTATGGGGATTTTTTTTTTATTACAGCAAATGCCAAACAGAAACGTTTGGATTCTGCACCCCCTTCCAGTTCTGCATTTATGGTACAATCCAATTGTCGTGGGACGGTTTATCATATAATTTGCTCTTCGAGAGGAATGAAAGCTCTTTTACCACCCACCTAAGATGGAAAACAGATCACATACTGACATGAATGAGAAACTTTGCTCCCAATTTGCAGCTCCAGTATAGGTGCAAAACACGAAGAGGCTGATGGAGGGTGACTGCTCACAGAGAACAACTATGTCCCCAGGTTATGAATTACTGCATTTTCTGGAACCTCATCAGAAAGCAGAGAACAAACTGCTCTTATATTCCCATTAGTAAGAGATAATATTGTTCTAAAAGTTTCAAGGATGGCTGCAGTAAAAATACATTTCAAATGAAGCAGAGACAGAGAACAGAAAGTGATATATGCCAAGGATTATGCCATTGGGAAGAGTTAAGAATGGCAGCAAAAGATGAGCCAGAAATTTTTTTTTATCAAAACAAACCTCCCAAAAGATTTTAATCATCAACTCTAAGAAAAAGAAGTTGAAGAGGAAGAGTTGGTTTTTATATACTGACTTTCTCTACCACTTAAGGAAGAATCAAGCCAGCTTACAATCACCTTCCTTTCCCCTCCCCCGAACAGATACCCTGTGAGGTAGGTGGGGCTGAGAGATCTCTAAGAGAACTGTGACTAGCCCAAGGTCACCCAGCTGGCTTCATGTGTAGGAGTGGGGAAACCAATCTGGTTCACCAGATTAGTGTCCGCCGCTCATGTGGAGGAGTGGGGAATCAAACCCAGTTCTCCACAGCTCCAAACCACCGCTCTTAACCACTACGCAACGCTGGCTCTCCCTATCTGCTACAAATGATAAGGGAAGGAACTATAGGCTGGAGAATCTGAGAACTGTTCGCCAGAGAACCCATCAGACTGAAAGGGGGGGAGATCCAACCCCATACAACACAGAGGTGATAATAGGGTTGCCAGGTCCCTCTTCCCCATCAGCGGGAAATTTTGGGGGTGAGGCCTGAGGAGGGTGGGGTTTGGGGAGGGGAGGGACTTCAATGCCATAGAGTCCAATGGCCAAAGCAGCCACTTTCTCCAGGTTAACTGATCTCTATTGGCTGGAGATCAGTTGTAATAGCAGGAGATCTTCTGCTATTTCCTGGAGGTTAAGTATACAATACAAAAAGGGGAGTGGAACCTGGAACCCTTTTTGTATATATGTGTGTATTACCTGGAGGTTGGCAACCCTAGGTGGTAAGGAGGTTAACTTGTTTAGTAGCCAGGTGATGACCTGATGGGAAAGAAGTGCCCTGACCAGGCAACCTGAGGCAAGAGGCGACAGTTGCCTCCACCAAGGAACCCTGGAGACACAGCCTACGAACAGGGGGAAGGGCCGAGGCAGAAAACAGAGATGTCTTCACAGTGACATAGCAGCTGAAGAGGGGTGACTCTAGGCCTAAGGAACTAGGCCTGAGGAAACCTGGAGGAAGAGTCCTGGAAGGCTGAGAGGAAGCAAAGATTGAGTTGATGCAGCGAGGGGCAGGCAGGCAGGCCTGGGGAGGATCAGCCCACAGCAATGAGCAGGCTATGAGGCTCTTCCTGGGAAGGGCAAGAAGGAACTGGAGTGCTTGTCAGTCCCTTCCTCTCATATTCTGAGGACCAGCAGAGACAAGTAACCACCTTGGGAGCTGTTATGAATGAAAGGCGCTCTATCAATACGTGTGAATAAAGTGGGTCCTCTGGGTCCTATCCGTGGGAAGAGCCCCTTACACAGTCCATCCAAAGGTGAGGTCCAGTCTTCCGAGCCCATGGACGTCAATGGACTTAGAAGGGTGTGATCCTGTTTAGTCAGTCTCCCAGGCCCTGAAGAGGGGTTTAAAAAACTGTGGCCAACAGTTTTCCATACTAAAAGGAAGAGGCTGTTCTTGCAAAAGGAAACAGATCAAACCATGTAACAGATATATCTGGAATGCTCGGTGGACTGGTGTTTGCTTTCCAGCAAAAAACCTCTCTCAACCTTTCCGCTGGAAACCTCTTGTCGCTAGAGAAACCAGGAATCGAACCTTAGGCCTTCTGAATGCAAAGTATTGGGTTTTAATTCCAGTTTTGTCTAATTTGTGATTTCCTTCAGAGTGACTGTTTCATTGCCAAGCTCAATGTGAAAACTATTGCCTACTGAGACAGCCAGCGTAGTGTAGTGGTTAAGAGGGATGGACTCTAATCTGGAGAACCGGGTTTGATTCCCCACACCTCCACATGAACGGCAGACTCTCAGCTGGTGAACCGGGTTGGTTTCCCCACTCCTCCACATGAAGCCAGCTGGGTGACCTTGGGTCAGTCACAGTTCTCTCAAAACTCTCTCAACTCCATCTAGGTGTCTGTTGTGGGGAGAGGAAGGGAAGGTGTCTGTTGTGGGGAGAGGAAGGGAAGGAGATTGTATGCCGGTTTGATTCTCCTTAAAAGGTAGTGAAAATGGGCATATAAAAACCAACTCTTCTTCTTCTTGTGAAACCTGTATCATCTACAATTCATTCTTTGGGTTCCTATGCCCAACACACCACCTACTCCAGTTATACAAATTTCAGGTAGGCCAGTCAGTGTTTTGTCATTTCTTTCCCCATTTCAGACACATCATAGAAATAATACAAATAATTTGAATGCAGTTGTTTTACCAAGACTTGTCCTTGAAGAAACAGGTTAAGATAAGTTGACCTGCTATCCAGTATTTAAAAAAATCAAATGAAAGCAATATTTCCAAATTCTTATTTTAAATACAAAACAAGACTTACTGGAACTCCATATATTCCTTGAAATCCAGGAACTCCCATTGGGCCCTAAAATACCAAAAATAATGTTGTTAAGGTTTTACCCATGGTAGCTGCATATTTGATCCATATCAGCAAGATATACTAGAACAGAACAGGTAGAGTGCCTTCAGATATCTTACTGAACTGTGGTTAACTAAAAATGTGCACAAATCCAGCTTGATTAAACAACTCTCCAAGATAATTAAACAAAACCTCCAAGACAGAACAAATACAGCCCAAACCTAACCTGCCCACTCATAAAACATCACTGCGAAAAAGCTCCACCTGGCACGTCTTCTTAAACAGTTTCGCTCATATTTTCTGTGAACTCTTCTGGTCGATTTAACTCACTGGGTACAATTCTGAACTCTACATTTATATGATCAGTACCCAACATGTGCATACTCAGGGATGGGAGAAAGCAGGAGGCATTAGCCGGGGTGGGGAGAGCTGAGTTGGGTAGAAAGGGTATTGTTCCCGCAACCCCACTTGACCTTTGCCCTTATGTCTTCCCCTCCATTCCTCCAATGGAGCAGGTTAGTGAGAAACAGCCTGTTCTCTAGTTGGGTCTTTGTGCTCCACCACTCAGCTGATCTCCATCATCAAACTCATTATAGGTGCTTGGCTTGGGGGGGGGGGGAGAATAAAGCAAGCCATGATCCATGTTCCAGATCAAGTTCAAGGTATTGGTGCTTACCTTTAAAGCCCTAAACCAGGGGTGTCAAACTCAATTGTTACGAGGGCCGAATATAACACAAATGTCACTTGGTCGGGTCAGGCCATGCCTCACCAGGCCAGATCAAAAGTGGGAGGTGGAGGTGGCTGCCTTGGCTGGCTCACAGGTCAGATAAGAGCTCTCAAGGGGCCAGATCCAGCCTTCGGGCCTTATGTCTGACACCTCTGCCCTAAACAGTCTGGGACCGTCATATTTGCGGGATCGCCTCTTCCGTTATACCCCTCCCCAAAAGAACTTTGAGCTCTTTTTCTGACAATCTCCTGGTTATCCCTGGCCCAAAGATCTCTCCCAGTTCTGGAGGGCCTGTAATACAGAGATGTTTCGCCAGGCCTACGGTTGAGGGCAGCAACAGGTTTGCATCGATGGCACTCTGTTCACAGGCCTGGACCTTTACGCTTCCCTTCCGCTTGCTTCTCTCTTCCAGTCTCTTCCCCCAGCCTCCTCCTTTCTTTGTTTTAACCAGGCTGGGTTTTGTTGTTATTCCCTCATGCTGTCTGCATGACAATCTAAACGTTTCAGTATTGGGGGTCGACAGATAAGGCGCCATTATTTTACAGTTTTTTGTCCCTGGCTCTGGCCTGATGGAACGCTTTGTCTGGTGACATCAGGGCCCTGTGGGACCTTAAAGAGTTTTGCAGGGCCTATAAGACAGAGCTATTAAGCCAGGCCTATAGCTGAAGGCAGCCAAGGATGTATCATCTGCTGGCCTCCCTATTCCGCCCCCCCTTCTGTATTATATGGTGGATTCCACCAGACGGGGTGGCCTGCCTATCTACTTGGTCAAGTCGTAGGGTTGCCAGGTCCCTCTTCGCCACCAGTGGGAGATTTTGGGGGCGGAGTCTGAGGAGGGCCGGGTTTGAGGAGGGGAGGGACTTCAATGCCATAGAGTCCAGTTGCCAAAGCGGCCATTTTCTCCAGGTGAACTGATCTCTATCAGCTGGAGATCAGTTGTAATAGCAGGAGATCTCCAGCTAGTACCTGGAGGTTGATCAAATAAACAGTAGTAGGCAAAAGTAAACAAGCAAAAATAGCAAGTGCAATCAATGTATTACCCAAATGTAACGAGATAAACAAGCAACGCTAAGCAACCAAGGTTACAAAGCAAGTAGGTAGAACCAATAACTTAGTAGTAATAAATATGCAAAAGTTCATATAAAGCATATAGTTGCGTTTCTGGTCAATTTCATGTTCTTCGGACAACGGAGGTGGTGGTAACGCGGCTCCGGAAGTATTCCAGCGCTTTCGCTACACGAGGTAGCTTCATCAGCCACGAGGGCTTAATTGTACAATTCCTAGGATAAATTTGGAGCTCCCAAACGGGCTGCTAGCAGAAAATTCATACGTGGTGAGGATAAATTTGGAGCTCCCATCTTGAGACTTGCCTGTTTTTAGCTAAAATGTTATTGTTTTTAATTTTTTATGGCTGATATACATTTTAAATGATGTGACCTGCCCTGAGCCTGGCCTCAGCCGGGGAGGGCTGGCCAGAAATCGAAATAAATAAATAAATATGATGATGATGACAATAATGATAATAATAATTATTTGACCCCATCTTAGACCAAGGCCACCAGAGCCTCTGGTTATAAGCTTTGAGGTAGGGACTAGCTGAATGTTTAGCTAATCCCCCTACTTGAACTCATTTAAAGGAGATAGTATTAGACTGAGAGGAGGGGAGCATGCATTTTGTAAGAGCAACCCAATTATGGCAAGCTTGGGAAGGTCAGTTTCACCCATGCATTAAGTTTAAACAAAGACAAGGATGATTACCCCACTCCCCGCTCTGCCAGAACCCTTAATTTCCTTCCTCAGTCATCCATCCTCAGCCTGAATTTGGAAACAGGATGCAAATAATGCAGGATATCCCTAATAAACCTTTATTGCACATGAAACAGGGATGTTAGGTTGTGGTCATTTTCAGTATGCATGGGGAGGGGGCGGGGAATATCCCAGCAGTACATTCATTTTCACCAATCTGTTTTAGCTGCAATCAGGAGTAATATCAAGGTTTTTAATATCACAAAGGCTGCCATAATCAAAGGAACAGCTGCTTTGGATAATTCTACTGTCCCATTATGTCAAGACTTTTGATTCCAGCCGTACCAGCTGATCAAGAGGAAAATCCACGAAACAAAATCCTGCATCACAACAGAACATCAGAGTTCCTTTCTGCTTGTGAGCAGAAAGGCAACTGCCGTGCTATGGCCCATGTATGACTTGTACAATAACCTGCACAGAAGTTAGTTTCAATCTGGAGCAGGGGCAGAGAAAAGAGAAAGCAACTGAGGTTCAGAGCCCCATTACTTCATCTCTCCCAGAAGATGAACTACTTCCAGAAAGCAAGCAACCTTCAATGATTACAAGACTCAAAGCAGTGACTGAAAACCAGACAATGTTCATGAGAAATTCATGTTCTTCTGTGGGTGAGGGAGGAGTTGTGGAAGATCCTGCTAGCCAGCAGCAGATCAAGAACATCTTACTGAATTTGATCTCCTCTCTACTCACAGGTATCCAAGGCCTGGGAGTGCCCAAAGGGCACCCGCCAAAGGGCTCTTGTCCTACAGCCCTTGAGAGTCGTAGGCTAGAGCTGGGTGGCAGATCAGTTTTCAGACCTGCTTGGAACTCAGAAACCATTCCGTTTGTTTCTGCTGTATCTTTTTTCTGGATTGTTAGCCACTTTGAGTCTCCAATTGGGGGGTATGTGAGAGATAAATAAATAAATAAAAATGCACATGGCCTTTGGTGCAAAAGATCCTGGTAAAAGTTAAAAGCCACATAGTTCAGGATGCTTAACACATAATCCTTCAATGACCACTGGATCAAGCACACCTACTTGGGGGATAATCTACCAACAGAAACTTCCACGTCAGCTTCAAATTATACCCAGGGGTTCTTGGGGAAGCCAAAAAAACCCTAAACACTATTTTCATGTGCTTAACATACTGTATGACTGAAAACAGCACCACAGCAGCAAGACAGTCGGTCAGCCTAGGAGGCATGGATGAACTCACCTTATCTCCCTTTGGTCCAGCAGAACCCGGGGCACCTGGCCTCCCTCTCTCCCCTTTTGGCCCTCTCAAGCCTTCTGATCCGGCAAATCCCGGGGCACCTGTCGGTCCTTGGCTTCCAATTGGTCCTGGTTGACCCTAGGAGCAAAGAATAAATCAGGGTTTTTAAAAAAAGAGTGCACTGGGTCCCCCCTCCCAAATCATCGCAGGAGACAAATGACACATTTACTAGAATTATTAAGCAACTGGAACCTGTAAAGAGATAGTGGAAGAACCAAAGACAACTCACAGAATGCAGGAGAACAGTGTTATTGGCTGAATTCAGATGCAACAACAAATCATGGTTTGTTGTTACAGGAACAAACCTTAGAAACCTTCTACTTGTTGACCCATGCAAAATGCTATTATAACTAGTTTTCAACCATGAATTGCTTTGCTATTCTCCATTTGAGACACTACTTACTTTCCAAATTAAAAACAGGCAGAAGACACAAAGACACATTAAAAAGTAGAGAAGCAGAAAGGTGCTTCCTGCTTAGCACTCCAACTAGCAGTTATCAGGATTGGTTTTGTCCTTCAAAGCTGTACATGTTTTGGGACCAGGGCATCTGAAACACCATCTTTTCCCATATGTTCCTTAAGATTGCAGGGAGAGGCCCTCCTGACTATCCCACCAGTCAAAGAAGCTTGTCTGGTGGGCACATTTGAAAGGGCCTTTTCCATGGCAGCCCCACAATTATGAAACAACCTCCACAGGGAGGTGCACCTGACCCCCTCACTGTCAGTCTTCAGGAGGCAGTTGAAGATGGTTTTATTTAGGATTGCACTTGATTTGTTTACAGTCCTAATTTTTACATTGTGACTTTTTAATAGGTTTTTATAATTGTGGTTTTTATTGTGTTTGTTATAATAATAAATGTGGAGCAGTTGGGAATCCAATCCGGTTTTCCAGATCAGACTCCACTGCTCCATGGCTATGGAGGGCTATGAAGAAAGAGGTGGAGTTTGTGCTGTGAGATAGAGCTCACACTGAAAAATGAAAACCACAAAACGAGGTGACGCAGCCTTTCTGTGACCAAGTCACATCCCTGTGGTGACAGCTTTTAGGCAGCCAACCAAAGAATCTCCCAAGTCTTCTGTTTTCACTTGGTATAATGGTGCCCCCAGCATTGGGACAGTTCTTCATAACAATACAAGAGTTCATGTAAACTATTTTAATCTGGAGTAGGTTAAACAGTCAAGGGAAAGCTCTTGCCAAGTGGCAGAAGCTGGATTTGAGGACCTCAAATTTCCTCCTACTGATACAATTCTCAACACTGAGGTTGCTATGTATTTGTAGGGATGCATGGGATCCTTCATCTAAAACTTTATCATTGTTAGTTTCCAGTACAGGTTCTGGAGAATGACTTCTGTGTTTTAATTCTACCAAAGAGTCGATCTTCTGATCAGTTTGCACACTACAAAGGAGATCTTAATGGCACTTGAGACTTCGCCCAGTGTGCTGGGGTTGCTCCAGAAACACAAAGACACAGTAAACATGTCTCTGATCTCCCTTGTAATGTGATTAAGCCATGATAATCTAATTCTTATGAATTTCACTTATAGTTCTTTTGAAGTCTGTGAGGATGGCTAGCAACAGCACTTTCCGAACTGGAAAAAGAAAACTGTTCTCTGTAAATCGCCGACACCAAAATATACATCTGACCAAGAAGCCAACCCTTGTTTATTGTTAAGCCTATTAATCTTCATATTTCATGTACCCTACAAAAAAGTTGGCTAAGCACCTAACCTTTTTGCTTGCTAATCCAATGTTTTAAAGATGTCACTTGTAAGCACTGCAAGACAAATTTCAAGAAGGTATCTTTTGTTGTTTTCTTGCAAAAATATATAGATTAAAGCAAGCCTGGGGCATATAAACCTATTTTTTACAAACATCTGCACATCAATATTGTGTTGTGTCTGTGACCGTGAAAGCTTCTGCCAATGAGTGGTTGAGCTGGTGGGATGACACAGAAGGTTCACTAACATTTCAACTGCTCAGGAAGCAAAGCTCTTAAAAAGATTCTATCCTCAATGGCAAGATGGAAGCAGACAGCTGGCTTGAGGAATTGTGAGCCAGAGAGCTAAACTATAAGTACAAACCCTATCCATTGCAGGCTTGTACACTGGCAAATTTAAAGGGGTGGCAAGAGCCAAGAAGCAGGTATGGGAGATTTTCATGTATTGAAGAACCCAGTTAATTTGCTGACTGCAGGCTTCTAACAGGTCATAATGCCGTTTGGATGCTCACATTCTGCTTACATGCCACAGCAAAGGGAGCATTATTCCCAAATGAAAATGAATTGGGTTATTGCAAGAGCATGGCTCTGTAACAGCTTCTTTTTGAGTAGTTCCATTCAAATCGACTAATCTCAAAGACTGAGGTCTACAGTTATACATAGGCTTCAACAATTCATGACGCTTTTAGAATTTGCCATCAAAAGGCCATGAAAATAGCATTCCTTCATTTATAAAAACCACCTTTAAATAGTAGTCGAATAATTACTATTTAACAGGAAAGTGGGTGGCCCATGCCAATCATAAAAGCAGCAAAACCAGGCCACCCACAGACAAGGTATGGGGGATATGCAGAAAAATATGACCTTGTAAGGCAACAATAAGGAACACCCCCCCAAAAAAACCCTAACTGATGGGGAATGAGCATGTTGCAGAGGGCATGGAATGTTGAAAGCAGTTGAACACCAGGTAAAGAAGGGAAAACATGCAAACAGAAACCAGCCAATGATGCAGAAAAGGGTCTGTTTAAGCTCTTAAGGCTCATCTAGAAAAAGGTTAACCTGATCTGGATGGCCCAGGCTAGCCTGATCTCTTCAGATCTCAGAAGCTAAGCAGGGTCAGCCCTGGTTAGTATTTGGATGGGAGACCGCCAAGGAAGTCCAGGGTTGCTGTGCAGAGGAAGGCACTGGCAAACCACCTGTTAGTCTCTTGCCATGAAAACCCCCAAAGGGGTCGCCATAAGTCGGCTGCGACTTGACGGCACTTTACACACACACACAGAAAAAGTTATGGTTGGCAAGGATTTGAACCCAGGATCCCCAATTTAAAATCCATCACTTTATCTAATGTACCACATTTGCTGTCAATTGGAGAATTTTAGTTCAAGACAAGTTTGCAGACAACTAAGGATTTCCAGTAATCTTCTTCATTTAACAGAAACAACCCTCCCATCATTTTGAAAAAACAACAATTGCTTACACAGGGACAATTGCAGCAAATAGTACCCCAGCTTCATGGTGGGGGTGAGTGTCGTAGGTCACAATGAAACCCCTTTCCCTTATGGTATAAAGCCTTGTGTGTGTCCGCACATGTATGCATGTAACAGACAGGCTGTGCTTTCTTCATAGGGGCTTTCTCAATGCAACACCTTTCCCCTGTTCCATATGTGAATAGAGTGAATAGGATAAAACATGTTTGTTCTATTTACTTGGTTGAAACGATAAAAAATAGATTAGGAAAATAGAGGGGGGGTATGAGAAGGACAAGCATCACATCTCTGGCTGTGTTGACTCAATTACCTGAGCATATATTACCACCACCATGATCCCCAGTGCCCATAAATAATTTTCTTCATTAGCCTGGAGATATCCAATCTCACAGCTGAATTTCTGAAGTGACAAACAGACCATACCATGAAAATGGGATTGTAGGCCATAGGAGATGCGCAGAGTCAGGCAATGGCAAACCACCCCTGTTTGACTCTTGCCTTGAAAGCCCTATGGGGTTGCTATAAATTGGCTGCAACTTAATTGCACATTCTACCACCAAAACTGGGAGTTTGAGTGGTATAAGGCCCCTCGCAATGTGGCACTTCCAGTTGTAAACTAGAAGTAATGCGCACACACGCAATCCCCTCAGCTCTGCCCCAAAAGCCTCCCGCCAGAGGAGAGGGGGACCTGGCAGCCCTATTTGAGATATCTGACAAAGGGAGCTCTAACTCTCAAACGTTCATACCCCCCAAATCTTGTTGGTCTCTAAGGTGCTACAGGTCTCCAGCTGTTCCCCAGGAATCCAGCTGTTCCACAACAACAACAACAACAAATATAATAAATTTTATTTGTACCCCGCCCTCCCCTGGCAAGCCAGGCTCAGGACGGCGAACATCATATAAATACAAAAATATAATATACAAGTTTAAAACCAATCTAAAAACACAACTAATAATCTTATACTGATGGCACCCAACTACTCCATCTTAGGGAGGATTTTATTTTAAGGTGGCTGTGCATCAATGCCCTCTATTGATGTTACTCAGTCTGGAAGGGGGGGGCAAGAGGATGGAGACAGAAAGCTGCTCTGAGCTCGACCTTCAAGTTGGGAAGGGCGGGGTAGAAATGCAATAAAATAAATAGGGAACAAGGTAGGATGGGAAAAGGGAGAGACAGAAGGAGAGAAATAAAGGAAAGGAGGACGGCTCTTGATCGATACCGTCGCTGCCCTCTTGATTTATACTGCTGCAGAATTGAGCTAAATCCCGCAGGGCCTGGGTCTCATTGGACAGAGAGTTCCACCAGGCTGGGGCCAGGACCAAAAAAGCCCCAGCTCTGTTTGAGGACAGCCAGATAGTTTTTGGGCCAGGGATCTCCAAAAGATTTGCTCCTGCAAACTGTAATGCTCTCTGAGGGGTGTATCAGGAGACTGGCACTACAATAGAAAATGTGTATATCCTTGCCACAACTGAATGCCCTAGTGGAAAAATGGTATTAAAAGGTACGTTGGTAGGGTTGCCAATCTCCAGGTGGTGGTTGGATATCTCCTGGGATTACAACTGATCTCCAGGCGACAGAGAGCAGTTCACCTGGAGCAAATGGCTGCTTTGGAGGGTGGACTCTATTGCATTATACCCCACTGAAGTCCCTCCCCTCCCCAAACTCCTCCTCCTCAGGCTCCACCCACAAAATCTCCTGGAGCTGACAACGCTACGTACTGGGTAGATCTTGACTGGCATGAAGGTACCTTTTCTGCAGTGTTTCCTAACTACTAGTTCAGAGTATTACTATAAATAAGACAACTTTTCCCCTCACTTGGTACAACCGCACAATTCCCAAGGGGCAGCCATGTCAGTCTGTCAAAAAATAAATAAATCCAAATAGGTGTCTTGTGGCCCCTTGGATGTGAAGAAGTCAAGTCTGCGAGACAGAGATGCCAACCTCCAGGAAGGACCTGGAGAACTCCCAGAATTACAGAGGACAGAGATGAGTTCCCCTGGAGAAAATGACTGCTTTGTAGGGTGACTTATGTGGCATTATACCCTGCTGAGGTTCATCCCTTCTCCAAACCCCACCCTCCCCAGGCTCCATCCCCAAATCTCCAGGAATTTCCCAGGCCAGAGCTGGAAATCCTGCTGAGCGGGAACATATGCTGCAATGAAACTGTTAGTTTTTAGGGGGACACAGGGCTTCTGTTTATTCTTATCATGCAAAGGTAAGCTTGTGTCAAAAAAATTATTTTTAAGAAATCATTTGTGTCTTGAGTGCTTAAAAATCTGAGTGGGGGAGAGAATGGGGGCACACAGCCTGGACCTAGGGCTCCCAATGTCACACTTGCAAACTGGTCCTCAATTTCTGTCAGGCAGGGACAGACCAGCTCCTCATGCTGAATCCACCCTTCCAAGGGGAAAGAAAGGATGACACCATTCCCCAACCCATGCCAAATTTAGCAGCATGGTTCAGTGGGAAGGGGAGGCAGCACCAGGCTCATGGCCCCCCCCCCAGGAATGGGTGCCGCAGGCGCCACCAAATTGTTCTCTGTGGCTGATCCCCACTGCCTGAGCCTGCTGCCTCCGTGCCACCCGCAAGGATCAAACTGAAGTGAGATCAAATGGTCTCAGCAACATCTGAGACAGGCGGGGATGGCTCTTGGCCAGCCGGAATGCAGATAACTTGCAATTACACGAAATCTCATTCATGGATTGTCAGATTAGCAGAGGGCCGGCGAGGATTCTTTTGCCTGCTCTTAATTGAGAGCAAAGCGATCTCTGCCTAGCACTTCATTTGGAATGAAAGGAACTAGAGAAATGCAAGGCATTTTGCCTTTGTTTTTTTTTAAGAAGCATGGATGATTATGTGGATGGTTCTAAACACACAGTGTCTGCAAAAGGGCTATGGGAGAAGACCTTCGCAAATAATACTGGGTTCTGTGTTGCTTAAAATCATCTCTTTTACCCAATCCTGAGCATAGGATTGCCAGCTCAGGGTTGGGAAATTCCTGGAGATTTAGGGGTGAATGCTGGAGTTTGGGAAGGGGAGGGACCTCAGTGGGGTATAATGCCATAGAGTCCACCCTCTAAAACAGCCATTTTCTCCAGGGAAACGGATTTCTGTGGTCTCGAGATGAGTTGAAATTCCAGGAGATCTCCAGGCCCCATCTGGAGGTTGGCAACCCTAAGGGCTGTTATGTAGCAGCAGGCAATGGCAAACTAGCACTGTTCATCTCTTAGCTTGAAAACCCTATGGGGTTGCCATAAGTTGACTGTGACTTGACAGCACTTTACACCAGCCATTTTAGAGAAGCATCTTTGTGACAGAACACAGATAAGGACAAAAGCCCAGTGCACATATACTCCCATGCGCCAACACCACAGGTGGTCCAAGACACTTTGATACTGAGGCAGAGAATCCAAATGGTGAGGGCAGCCAGTTCCTCAAATCTGAGCCGCCTGGTATACATTTCTGCAAATTTCCACCTAATTAGGAAAATCAAGCACATTCATTGTAGCATTGCCTACCAATTGCTTTGCGTCTATTCCTGGCAACCCCCATGAAAAACTGGGAAAGGATGTGGAGAAGCATGTTTTTACCAGTCCAGTTTGCTCATGCTGGGAGTTGCTTGTGGTTTTGGGTGAGAAATGTAGCAAGCATGCCAATGACAGCTATGACTTTCCTCGCTGGCTAGAGCAGTGAAAAGCGGGTGCAGGCTTCCTAGTCAATGACTGGGCAGAATGCAGTATGCACATTTCCTCCCCTCCCCACATCCCTGGATCTACAAAAATTAGAAGCTTCACTTAAAAAAAAAAAAAGAACACTGGGAATCCAGACTAGCTAATGGCCAAAACTGGTACTGGCTGGTATGTCCAGAATCAGGGCAAAACTCAACCACCAGGCCGCATAATCTAGTATCCTTCCATATTGAGGACACCATTTTACAGGCTTAACAGATTAAATAATCAATAACTGCTGCTCTTTAACAGTACTCAAGATATCTTCCACCACACCCTGTCCAAATCAAATGGCAGGCCAAGCAAAGGCAGGAAATCTCAGACCTAAAACAAACGTTGCCAACCTCCAGATGAGGACCTGGAGTTCTCCCGGAATTACAATTGATCTCCAGACAACAGAGATCAGTTCCCCTGGAGAACACGGCTGCTTCAGAGGGCAGACTGTATGCCATTGTGACCCTTTTGGTCTTAAAAGGGCCAGGTTAGCGGTCGCAGAACTGTGGGTGCCCCGTTCAAAACCTGAACACACTTAAAGAAATAAAGTTAATTGAAAGGTGAGGGAAACGATAGGTTCAGACTGGGAGCTTGAACGAATAAAACGAATAAAATTTTTATCGAACGAATAAAAATTTTACGAATAAAAGTACAGTACGAATAATTTTTTTATCGAACAGTCCCAAACTCAGGGCGAAAAAATAAGAACACCTCCAGCCACTTTCCCTCACAGTCATGGAGAAGCTCCGTTCTCTCAGGACCAAAGGCTCACTCCAGAAGACGGCCACTGCTCCAAAAACCGCCTTTCCCCTTCTCCACAGTCTGTCCTCCTCAGAAGCTTCTTCTTTAGAAGTTCTCCACACCCTCTGAAGGAAAACCTGTCAGCATCTCCTTTCCCGGCTTCTCCCTCTTGGAGTACATCCCCCTCTTTCTCCACTCATCCAGCCTCTCTGTAGAAAGCAGCTCCTTCTATAGGACAGTGTTTCCAGGCTATGAGAACATGTCAACACACTTCTTAACAATAAAGAAACATTTTCATAAGGCTTTCACCATTACACCCTCCACTCCCTGAACTCTGCTCTTCCCAGGCTCCACCTCCACACACATCCTGGAGCATTGTTCATTTTGCATCAGGTTAGTTCTAATTGGTAATTTATATATATATATAAATTATATATATTTGTTATGGGAGGGTTTGTATGGTTTCTTTAATTCATAGTAACCTTTACTTATGGATATTTTTGTCATTTAGATTGTGTGAGCAACTGTCCATATGGCAAGACCCACAATTGGGGTTTAGAATGTACATCAAGCCACACAAAACATTAGGTATTATATTAGGGATGCCAACCTCCAGGTACTAGCTGGAGATCTCCCGCTATTACAACTGATCTCTAGCCGACAGGATGTTTTGGAGGACACTGATTCATAGGGTTGCCACGAGTCGTGAGTTGACGGCACTTAACACACACAAACACAAACACACACAGCATGCATTTGCATTTATTTATTTATATCCTGCTTTTCTCCCCAAGGGGGACTTGAGTATACCTACAGAGGGGACCTGTGTTGGTCTGAAGTAGAACAACTAGAGTCCAGCAGCACTTTGATTTTCAGGGTATAAGCTTTTGAGAGTCAGAGCTTCAGACTCAGAGCTAAGGTGCTGCTGGACTCCAATCTAGGTATACCTACAATGCCTCTCCTGAACAGCCAGCAAAAAGCCCATTGGTGGTGATAAAGGAGAGAAAATTGTGGCAGATGTGGGCAGGGATGAAAATCTGCACTTTCTTGTCCACAAGGTAACCAAACCCACTTTGAGTAAGTTTTTCTGGAAAGGTTGAACCCAGGCAGGGAGTGGAAAAGGCTGAAAGTGGACAACCGAGCAAAGATGTTCATATCTGGCGAAGAGAACTTTGACTGTCAAGAACTTATACCCTGGACATCTTGATGGTCTCTAAGGTCCTACTGGATTCGAAGCTTACTCTTCTACTGACCCACCTGAAACTACACACAAAGATATTGTGTGGTATCTTTTCAAAAAGCTGCAGTTTGGGGGGGGGGAATGTGGAGCTCAACCTTTGTGTGAAAGCCACCTTAAGTGCATGGGTGCATTTAATTATCACAAGAAGCACCCGGGGCTTCACTTGAAATCATGTTCATATGGACTGCCTGGACTGTTTTTAATAAGAAAAAGCAACTTTGGAAGGGGATAATTTTCTACAGACCAATGAGTGGAGGGAGTTGATTAAAAACCTTTTGCTAGCCACAAAGCCCCTTTCCCCACCCACTACTTGTCCTACAGCAACCCTCTGCCCAGCTGCTTTCCTGCCTAATGGATTCTTCTCATGGTGCAGAAGCAACAAAGGAAAATAACAAAAAGCATCCCTTTCTGTTCCTCCAGTTGAAAACCCAGCCACTTATTTTCCCTATAAAAAGCAGCATTCAGGGCTTAAAATACACATGTGCTTGTACTGTCTATTTGGGCCATCCACAAACAGAGCCCGCAAAGTTGGCCAGAGACCAAGAGGCTCCTGAAGCACAATCCCACCTGAACAACCCCCACCATTGCTACTGGGAATCATTCCCATGCACCACCTTCCTCCATACGATCTGCACCAGTAGCTTCTTTCTTTCTTCAGTCTGTCAGAGGGAGTGGTCAATTCAAGGCTCAGTGGCAGAACACCAGCTCTACATGCAGAAGATCTCAGAGTCCATCCCTGACATCTCCAGTTACGACACTCATGAAACATGGAGCTGCCTTATACAGAATCAGACCATTGGTCCATCAAGGTCAGTAACATCTACTCAGACTGACAGTGGCTTTCCAGGGTCTCAGGTTAAGGTCTTCCACGTCACCTACTCTCAGATCCTTTAACCGGAGATACCGGGGATTGTAGCTGGGACTTTCTGCATGCCAAGCAGATGCTCTGCCACTGAGCCACAGCCCCTCTCCTGGTAGGGAAAGACCTTGCTCTGCCCAAGGCTCTGGAGAGCTTCTTCCAGTCAAAGTATGTAACACCAAACTTGATGGACCAATGGTGTGACTTGGTACAAGGCCCCTTCGTCCGTCCATATCCCCGCAAAATAACCGCCTAACTGTGAGATCAGATTAGACAACTTCATGAAGACCTACAGAACTGGCAACACTCCAGACCTCTCCAAAGAGGCCAGCCTCACCTTTCCAGAGCTGCTGCTCTATAAAGTCCTCCTGCCAGAGCCTCTCTCCATCTGGTATTTATACTACGGTGCCAACTATTCATGCAGAAACTGGCAAAGCCTTTTATGGTATGCGCTGCACAGTAGGTCGAGAGTTGCCTGGTATACTTCAGCACTGGCGAGAGGTCATTTACACCCATTTTATCACTGGAGAATAAATTTTAAAAGGATAATTTAAAATGCTCAGGAAATGACTAAGCGAACAGAAAAAAAAATGGTATCTTGTGAGCCCGGCCAATTTCTCCTGACTGCAATGACCTTTTGCTTCTCGATTTGCATTTCAGTATGAAATCTTTCAGCTAACTACTACTAATACCACAGCTTTCACTTTATATCAGGGGTCCCCAACGTGGGCTCTTCCCCGCTGCTCTTTTCTCCGCCTGTCAGCTGACAGGGTGCCCGCCGCCCGGTCAGCTGACAGGCGGGGAAGAGTGTGGCGGTAAAGAGCTTGGTCGCCCTGGCTGGGCAGCGGCCAACCTTCTGATGGTGGCTGCTCTCTTCCCTGCCTGTCAGCTGATGGGCGGGGAAGAGCCCAGGCGGGGAAGAGCCCGGTCACCCTGGCCGGCTAGCATCCGCCTTCTGATGGGCCCCACTCTCTTCTCCACCCGTATTTTCCCGTGTACTCCGTGTATAAGACGACCCCCAATTTTTTTACTAATTTTGTAAAGAAAAAAACATTGTCGTATACACGGAAAAATACAGTAATCAGAAGCCTTGTGGGGAAAAGTCCCACCCGGCCCCATCCACTTTCTAAAAAGACTTGGTGGGCTTCAGGAAAGGTGTCGGCGCAAGCTCCACATTGGGGACCCCTGATATAAAGTGAAAGCTGTTGTATTAGTAGTAGTTAGCTGTAGTATTGCTGAAAGATAGGGATGGGATCAAATATGGGAAGCAAACTGGCAAATATTCTCAACATTAACCTTTATGTACAAAAGCAGAGTCCGATGGGCCCCACTCTCTTCCCCGCCCATATTTTTCCATGTATAAGACACCCCCATGTATAAGACAACCCCTGATTTCTTAATTTTTGGGTTCAAAAAATAGGGGTCGTCTTATACATGGGGGCGTCTCATACACGGAAAAATACGGTAGCCACTGGAGGTTTGATTCGCTGTGCAGGGTTTTAAAAACGTTTCTTTGCCAGCAGCTGCCACCGCAGCACAAGGGTCTTCCCTGTGTGACTGAAGGTAAGCTGTGGAGCCATTTTGTGGCTGCGCGCACCACACGGTATCACAATTCCAAACGTGTCCGCAGGCTCAGGGTTGGGGACCCCTGCCTTATATTTAACATTGTAATTTCCATGGCTCGCAGTCCCTTTGAAAACCAACTTCTGGCTGAAAATAATAATAATAATTATTATTATGTATAAGACTACCCCCAATTATGTATAAGATGACCCCCCAATAAATAATAATAATAATAGTTGTTGTTGTTGTTGTTGTTGGGTTTATACCCCTCCCTCCCTGGCCAACATCAGGCTTAGGGCGGCTTCCAACAAAGTTATACCACTTCAATTTACCGATTAAAACACACATATAAAATTACAACTAGCTCAGTTAAAGCAAAAGAGGCACCCTGATTCAATAACCTCAATAAAAACTGTACCAGAAGGTTGGCAAAGATGGAACTTGGGTCCCTCCAGGAGGCCTCCTGGCCAAGCCAGGAGGGCGGAGAGTATGAGGGGGGTGAAGGAGGCACAGGGAGTTATGGTCAAAAGGAAAGAACAGGGAAAAAACAGGGAATGAAAGGGAAGGGGACAGGGAGGCCAGCAGATCTACAAGCCATCACTATCCATAACCATATGCCTGGTGGAACATCTCCATCTTACAAGTCCTGCAGAACTGCGTAAAGTCATGCAGGGCCCAGGTCTCACTCGACAGAGAGTTCCACCAGGCAGGGGCCAGGGCCGAAAAGGCCCTGGTCCTTGTCGAGGTCAGCAGGATGGTTCTAGGGCCAGGGACTGCCAGCAAGTTCTTATCAGTCAAGCATAACGAAGAGTCCCATGGGGCTCAATGGACCATTGGGTGGGCCAACAAACTGGCATTAACATTTTACCGGGACCTACAAAAGAGTTTAAGCCATACCTCCCAATAAAAAGGACCCCATTTTAAACTTAAACACAGAAGCATGATTCTTGCCATTCCAACTTGGGATTGTACCTCTGGTCCAAATCCCTGTGGACCAGAAACTGTGGCAATTGTCCCTGACTGAGCTGAGCTGTTAAAATCATAGAGTTGGGAAGGGGGCCATACAGGCCATCTAGTCCAACTGATCCTGCTCAATACAGGATCAGCCTAGAGCACCCCTGACAAGTGTTTATCCAGCCTCTACTTAAAGATTGCCAGTGAGCGGGAGCTCACCACCTCCCTACGTAGCTGACTCCACCGTCGAACAACTCTTACTGTACAAACGTTTCCCCTAATATCCGGCTGGTACCTTTTTGCCCACAATTTAAACCCATTATTGCAAGACCTACCCTCTGCTGCCAACAGAAACAGCTCCCTGCCCTCCTCTAAATGACAGTCCTTCAAATACTTAAAGAGAGCAATCATGTCCCCACTCAACCTCCTCTTCTCCAGACTAAACATTCCCAACTCCCTCAGCCTTTCCTCACAGGGCTTGATCTCCAGGCCCCTGATCATCCTCATTGGTCTCCTCTGCGCCTGCCCAAATCTGTCCACATCCCCTTTGAAGTGAGGCCTCCAGAACTGCACACAATACTCCAGGTGCGGCCTGACCAATGCAGTGTACAGCTGGTTCAGTCCTGTCATTTTTTAGCAGCAAGGAAACCCCTGCCAGCCAGTAGAGCCATTTTCCAGACACACTCAAAAGAATCGTTGGAGTTCTAGTCTTACAAAAGCTCCATCCACAAGCCAAGTGTTCATTGGTTTAGATGCCATAAGACCTGGTCACTTCTGCTATAGTCTTACATTGGCCATGCACCCCCTCGGGGGAAAAAACCCACTGTCGTTGGCAAAACCAAACTCTTCCAGTCAAAAAGCCCAAGAACAAGGATTTTATTTTATCTCTCTTTTAGAGTTTGATATGCTGAGCAGGTTAAGGACGGAAATGAACTGGCCCTCCTACTGGAATTCCCACTGGGCTAAGGTTATAAAATAAATGATTCATTCCAATGGTGCTTGTCATCATTTAAATTGTATGTTTAAGACCCTGGACCCTTTACTACAGGGCTGTATTAACACTCCAAAAGGCTTCGTTCATTTGTTGGTATAAAGTGCACTTCCAGTCTGCTTAATCTTTGACGGACAGGCCTGATTGTTCTCCAAATCCCCTGCTATACAATGCAACAAAGGCTTAAAGGACTCTGCGGACCTGGGCCGCTACCCACAGTGCACTGTGCTTCCTGTCCCTGTATGGCTGGAATTCATGACCACGCAGATTATTCAATCACACACTAGGCCAGGGCTTAAGCATGGCTCTTTGTACAGCGGTATCGGAGATCTGGAGGAAGATTTTACCTGTCAGGGCTGTGTGCTCATTCGCCCTTTGACGAGAGGCAGAAGGAAACACTGCTGAACAAGATCACCAGCGGCTAGGGTGCAACTATCAGCAATCTGGCTCTGATGACAGGACATTGTTACGGCTGGGTCCTGTCGGGCGGTCGAGGGAGCTCCATGCAGATGATATGATAAGGGGCAGCTTATCTCCTTAAGCAAGAAAAGGCCTGGACAGCCACCACCTACCACTCCCACACAGCAAGCAGGAATGGAGCAAATGCTTTCCCCGACTACTTGGTTATGTAAAACTCTGCTGAAACCTTCTAACTACCCAAAAGTGCCTACCTGTGTCAATACTCCACAAGTAAAGAATGTGAAGTACCTTGGGGGGGACTTCAATGGTTTCATTATTGATCCTAAAGATAAAAAGAAGTCAGGCAGTCCCCATGTTAGAAGCACAAAGAACAAGAGCTAGAAAAAGGCCGCCTTTTAGGTGAAAACAAAACTAAAAAAGGTAGGTTACACCGGGTCATTTCTAAGTAGTGTTGCCAACCTCCACTTGAGGACTGGAGATCTCCTAGTATAACAATTGATCTCCAGACCACAGAGATCAGTTTCCCTGGAGAAAATGGCTGCTTTGGAGGGTGGACACTATGGCATTATACTCTACTGAAGTCCCTTCCTTCCTCAAACCCCACCCTCCCCTGGCTCAACCCCCAAAATCTCCAGGTATTTCCCAACCCAGAGCTGGCAACCCTATTTCTAAGTCAGGCCACAAAGCCTAGTTCTACAGGTACTGCTGGACACCTGTACATTAGAACCTAGGTGACTCCTGTGGATTTTGCGCTCTGGTGCATTGGGCTAAGATGGCATATCAACGCAAATGTCATTTAACACCAAGGCATTGCAGCCTAAGTGAAGGGCTGCCACATTTATCTGTCTATTATGAGATGGAGTTGCAGAAATGCAGCTAATGCAAAGGCACCCATTAGTGTGGCAAAGCCAGTGTATAAGGTTGAGCTACGGCAGTGGGGGGGGGGGGTTCTACTTGTGGGAAACACAATTGTGAGGAAAGCCACGCCATTCATCTGACATATGTCGTTGCAGAGGCAGACTCAGGTCAGAATAAAATCCTAACTCTCCGAAGAATGAGTGATCAACTTGTGGATCTGGCAGTATGGAATTGTGCCACTCCTAGAGAGAGTCCACACTGGGCCTGGGTCTGCCTGTAAGAAGGTTTACATTCTTGCCTGCCTCTCCCACCCTGACCTGGATGGCCCAGGGTGGACTTACCTTGTCAGATCTCAGAAGATAAGCAGGATCGGCCCTGGTTAGTCCTTAAATGTGAAACTACCCTGGAACACCAGGGTTGCTATGCAGAGGCAGGCAATGGCAAACCACCTCTGAACATCTCTTGCCTTGAAAACCTGATAGGGTCACCATAAGTCGGCTGGGACTTGACAGCACTTTCCATCACCTGCCTCTCCCAAACCACGCTGCTGCCCACTCTCTGGTTCATCAGGTCAAAGGCAACACCACACTAAAATGCATAGGATAGGTGAGGGCTCAACATGCACTGTCATGTACAATATGGTACAACTGAAACTTCACATACTTGCACTGTACTTGCGACACAAGAAGCGTGACCAACACCAGACTGAAGTAGCCCCAACATTCACATGTTACATAGTCAGTTGTACAGTTAAGACTGCAAAAGATCATAGAAGTACTCACTGTTTCTAAAGTATATAAGCTGGGACTATATAAACTGAGCATCCATATCTTTGGCCTACTGCAGATCAAAAGCAGCTTGCTGGGGGAGCAATTGTCAGTAAGAAAACAGGCAGAGGGGAAAAGAGGTAGATATCCCCCTCCTCCACCTTCCAACTCCAAACTCAGCACCCACAGCCTGTTAAAAGTGTCTATTAAAAGGATCATTGTACTACATGTTATGAATAGTTTTGCCCTAAGCCCTTTAGGCAAACTGAAGACCCAATCCGATATCTACCCCCTTCCAATTTCCAGAAGAGGAGCCGTGAATTCCAGAGATACCTCCATAGTGTCCACTGAGCCCTAGCTAAGGGATCCCTCCCTCTAATATCCATCTGATGAAGCCACCAGAAGCAGGTGGCTACCCATGGCCACATCTAGCTCCAGCTGATGGTGACTTCCATTCAGCCAATGGGGCCATTGTATTTATTTATACCCCTCTTTCCCCTCCACTGAGGACAACCTAAAGCAGCTTACAGTATTGTTCTCCCCATCTCCATACCTCTCAATAGGAATTCTGTGAGGAAGGATAGACTGAGAGAATATGACTGGCCCAAGGTCACCCAGTGAGCTTTCAGGTAGGCTGGCCAGGCCTCCCCCACTGTGGTGGGAGGCCTCCCATTGGCAAGCCCCATTGCCTGCCACCACTCTGAACACAGAGTAGTTCTAGGAATCGCCAGAAACTCTATGGTTTTACTCTACTATAGAGTTTCTGGTGATTCCTAGAGGTGCCCTTTGTCACTTCCGGGTTTTACCCAGTAGTGGCACAGTGATGTTAGTCACATTGCATACAACCCCCCACATCCCTGCCCCCAGCTCTCCCACTGGTTGTCATGCTCAACCTAACTTCCAGGGCAGGGCACAACGAAACCTGGTTATCTGACACACTAACCACAACATCATGCTGGCTTTCAAAATTATACGACATGAAGTTGCCTTATACTGACTGAGACCACTGACCTACTGAAGTCAGCATCATCTACTCTGATTAGCAGTGGCTCTCCAGAGTATGTCTTTCATATCATTTACTGCCTGATCTTTTTAACTCGAGATGCCAGGGACTGAACAGGGGACCTTCATCATGCAAATCAGATGTTCTACAAGGGAGCAACAGTTAGACAAGAACACTTCCGTTATGCCTGAACCCAACTCTTGCTGAGAATCTCCTTCTCAATGAAGGTTTCACATTTGGCTTCTGTATTAGATTTGGATTCCAGTGAACCATCTGGCAAGTCAAGTTTTAAAACCATAGCAAACAAATAAGCAGATAAATAAAAGACTGTATTGACTGCCTCTTTGCAAGTCTGCACCGTTTCCCGATTCCTCGGTGAAGTCCACACGGGTGGTCTCAAGATTCCAGTAACCACAGATAGGGCTGCATAACACCCGCTCTAGTCCAGATAAGAATCCCCATCCTGCATTCCATGACATTCTGAACACACTTCATTTCAAAAAGGTCACCACCATTATTGCAAAAGAAAAAAGAAAAAAGTGACCCCCCCCCCACTGTGTCTGAATGCTCTTGGCCTTTCGCTATGCTCATTGAACAGTCACTGAGTCTGGACTTCAGTCAGCCTACAAAATTCTGTGACTGCATTTAACAAGCTACCACAAAACAAATCCCTTTGCTAGGGTTGCCAGGTCCCCCCGGCCATCGGTGGGGGTGCAGGGGTAGGGTTACCAGATCCAGGTTGGGAAACTCCTGGAGATTTGGGGATGGAGCCTGGGGAGGACAGGGACCTCAGTGGGGTACAATGCCATAGAGTCCACCCTCCCAAGCATCCATTTTCTCCAGGAGAACTGATCGCTGTAGTCGGGAGATGAGCTGTAATTCCAGGAGATCCCCAGGCCCCACCTGGAGGTTGGCATCCCTATCCTTTGCTAATGGGAGGCAATGCAGACTCATACTGCCGCTGACGCTACTAAGATCTCTGCTTGGCTGAACCGGCATCCAGAAAAGCATTATCCAAAATACAGTGTTGGTTTGAAAGGCCACCTCTCAATCACAAGAAGACAGAAACGCACAATGTTAAGGGGAAAGAACAAACCCACCTCTGGAACTGTGATAAAAAGGAGAAGGAGGAGGAAAACAAGAGGTTGGAGGGATGGGTGATTTGGAAGGAATTTGCTGTTTCTCCTTCTCCATGATAACGTGATGGTTGTTTGTTTGTCCAACTCCTTCTCTATACAGAGGGGAGTAAGACAGGGATGTCTACTGGCCCCCACATTGTTTAATCTTTATATTAATGACATGGTCTCCAGACTAAATAACCAACAGTTCCACACACACCCCTGTACTGGCACAAACTCCTATATCAATCCTACTATATGTTGCTGACACACTGCTACTTTCTAAATCCCTAGTGGGTCTACGTCGACTTCTGAGCTCTTTTGCAGAATACTGCGGCTCAGAGGGCTTGACTATAAACTATAGTAAATCTAAAATGATGCAGTTCTCTAGGTTAATGGCAGGTTAATGGTATCTTTGGCAGGTTAATGGTATCCTTATTGATCAGGTCACCCAGTTCAAATATCTTGGTGTTTGCTTCCAGTCCAGTATGTTCTGGACAGCCCTTATTAGAAATGCATGGACCAAAGCACTTACTGCCACAAAGGCAATAATCTGTTTCTTCTACTCTAAAGGCAGTAAAAAGAAGAAGAAAGAAAACATTTATTAGCCAACATTTCTCCCTTGTGGAACTCAAAGTGGCTTACAATATAAATTAAACATTATAAAACACAATCAAAACATCGATTACAAAATCCACAAAAGTAACAATTTAAAACTCCCATTAGCTAATAATAATTAGTTAATAAGAGTTTTTAAATTGTTAAATAATTAGCTAATACTTACCTAATAATAAAAGCTAAACCTGAGGAAGTTGTTCATAATTGCAGAATAAAGGTATTGGAATAAAGTTCACAAAACATGCAGTGAAGTTCTGAATGATTATATGGTAGCACTCAAAGCCTAGCTGTATAGTCTCAAATAACCGAGTATGATTTTATTTTTTATCCCGCATTTCCTCTAAGTGGCTCTGGGGGGCATGGATGATGTGCCCCCCACATAACAATCAGGTTAGCAAAGAATTTGAGAAAGGTCAAAGTCATCCAGCAAGCTTCATGGCACAGTGTGAATTTGAACCCAGGGTATTTGAAGGACCTGCCTCTTCCCATATTGTCCAGCCTGCCAGTTAATATAATCTTTCCTAGGCCCTGCTCTATATACCTCCACCTGCAGAGGTGAGGGCAGTAGCATCCAAAGGCAGGGCTTTTTCAGTGGTGGCCCCTTGCCTGTGGACTGCCCTTCCCCTTGAGGCTCACCTGGTACCTACTCTTTTAGGCACCGGGCCAAACCATTTCTTTTTACACTGGCTTTTAAGTGAGAGCTTCCATCTATTTTGAGCTGTTTTTCTGGTCTACTTCTAGCCTGAAAACTGTTCTGTGAATATCGGTGTAGGCTGCTGATTTTTATGCTCTTCTTATATCCCTGGTTTGTTTTAATGGCTTAGTTATTCTTATGGGGTTTTAAAAATAGTTTTTACTTCATAAGCAACTCTGAGCAGGCAGCATGCATATTCCCAAAATAAATAAATAAATGACAGCTTATTCAAAACATTTTTAAGCCGCTTTTCCACCTGATCAGGGTCCACAAGGCGGCAAACTTAAAAACCGTTGAAACATTTGATTGGTTAAAATACAATTAAAATTATAAAATAATTCAATTAAAACACAAACAACACTAGAAGGAGAACCAGTAACCGTTATGGGGAGTCTTTACCTGCTGGTGAATGAGTAGTTAGGTTAAGATTTTCAGAGGCAAAGTAGCAAATAAAATATGACAAACGAAAACTGAGTCGCCCACTTCACTGGTTAAAAAGAACTGTCAAAACACCCAGTGTGAGCCAATTCACTTTCTTCTTTCCCCAACTAAGAGACAAAAGATTCCCCTCTTCTTATAGTTCGCAGGGGTGAATCATAGAATCATAGAGTTGGAAGGGACCACCACCAGGGCCATCAAGTCCAACCCCCTGCACAATGCAGGAAATTCACAACTACCTCCCCCCTCCACACCCCTAGTGACCAGAAGATGGCCAAGATGCCCTCCCTCTCATCATCTGCCTAAGGTCACAGAATCAGCATTGCTGACAGATGGCCATCTAACCTCTTCTTAAAAACCTCCAGGGAAGTGAGATCGTGGAGCCTCGGACTGCTTCTGGATCACGCTGTAGGAGAGATGTATACACATGAAGCTGCCTAATATTGAATCAGACCACTGACCCTTCAAGGTCAGTCTTGTCTACTCAAGACGGGTAACAGCTCTCCTGGGTCTCAGGCAGAGGTCTTTCACATCACCTATTACCTGAACCTTTTTAACTGGAGATGCCAGAGATTGAACCTGGGACCTACTGCAGGCTAAGCAGGTGTCCGAAGGAGTAGCCAGTTTATAATCTAATGCTAGTCAGAGTTTGAAATAAACCCATGGCAGAAGCCAGACAAGAAAGCAGTAAACTGCTATCCTGTTTGTGATACGCTGAATAGCCTGTGAAATTTGACTTATTTAGATCCACTGTAGAGTCATATTTGGAGGTTACCAATTCCAACACATGGTCTAACATTTCTGCAGACAAGAGAAAGGCTCTTTTGTCTTCAAAATGTAACATGTGAAAGGTCAAGGAGTCTGTTTCTGCAGGGGCCAGTTCAACAACTTTTATGCAGCCGTGGCCTGTTCTTATGTCACCGGACTGGCAAGTCACAGTAAAAAAAATGGACAGACACTCCATGATTCCTCCATGTACCAACATAAGAGTATCATGCTTGCAGTCATCTGCATTATGGCCATATTTGCAGGATTCTTACCCCTAAAAAAAAGGGGGGACTCAAGACCGGGCATTTATGGCCACAGCATAACACACCGTGGAAGGAAAGGGTGTGTCCCCTCCACATCACAGGAAAGGATTCCATACCCTGCTAATTGCACAAACTGGGTAATTCAGCAATATTCTGTTGCAGTTTAAATTGTCCTGCTAAACTGAGTATTTTTGCCAGGGATAGCAGAGATAGTATTTAATTATGTAAATATTCCTGTTAAGAGCGGAAGCTGCTGGCAGTATTAACTCTGGGTTAAGTGGTCTCATAAAATGGGAACACACATGAGTCCATAGTGATTGCTTTGGGCTAGAAAGTATGAAGGCAGTTTTGACCATTTTTTTTTTTTGCATGGCTACATCATTTCCTGCAGCAGCTGTTTGTACTTCTCTGACCAAAATTACTCACAACGATACAATTATAGAGACATCTCAGATCGCAACTGAAAATAAGCATCATCTATTCCAACAGTAAGAGACATGAAAGCCAGTTTGTGCTTCTGTAGTGAAGCCAAAGTGCATACAACTACAGTGGCTCACAGCTACCAAGGTCTTTCTTGAACACATGAAACTGCCTTATACTGAATCAGACCATCAGTCCCTCAGGGTCAGTCTTGTCTATACAGTCAGTAAGCTCTCCAGGGTCTCAAGCAGAGGTCTTTTGCATCACCTACTGCCTGGTCCTTTTTAATTGGACATGCCGGGGATTGAATCTGGGACCTTCTGCATGCAAAGCAGATGCTCTACCACTGAGCCATGGCCCTCTTCCTAACTCTTCAGATTTGCCTCCTTTATCTTCAAGAGTTCACTGGAAGGTTTCTATCCTAGCATTTAGGGCTATGGACATCACTGATGTTGTACAAGTAAAGAATGACTATTGTACAAGCAGCTGAAAACACCAAAGGATCAAAACAGCTGTTAAAATTTACAGGCAAATTAAAATGCCAAAGTTTAGTTATTGTTAGGCCTGTTGCTTGAGCACACAAAGCTGGCTCAGACAATCAGTCCATCAAGGTCAGTATTGCCTACTCAGACCAGCAGCGGCTCTCCAGGGTCTCAGGCAGAGATTTTTTGCATCACCTATTGCCTGATCCTTTTAAATGGAGATGCTGGTGATTGAGCCTGGAACCATCTGTGCGTACGCAAAGCATGTGCTCCACCACTGAGCCACCAAAATCACTGGCGTCAATGAGGAAGTTAAGCATGGGCATAGCTCTGTCCTAGGAAACCAGTGAGCTTCAAAGGGCTCCATGTTGCCTGAAACTTGCCCACTGTATATTTTTAGCCTTGATGCATTTAAAGTAACATACTTTTGCAAAGGAAATTGTCCTTACAGACATGATAAAGCAGTCTACCTCTTCAAGAAGGGTGACCAACTTGAAAACACTCTTTCTGGGACTAGAGCCCAGTCCTAGACAACAAAATAGGACACAGTCTATTAAATGAGGCTTACTTCTTAGCATGTGTGTGCAGGCTCGCAGTCTTACATAGAATGACACGCTGCACAATACTCAGACCTCTGGTATCCACAGAGTCTAAAAAGGCACACAAGTCTGAACATCTGAACATTTTTCTCTATATAAAACCTGTTACAGATGCCACTGGATCTTTTTAGTATGTTATTACTTAGGAGGTAATTATTTTTTTATTTATTGGCATTCTTTGTTTTGATCAACTGAACACATGAAGCTGCCTTACACTGAATTTGGTCCATCAAAGTCAGTATTGTCTACTCAGACTGGCAGCGGCTCTCCAGTGTCTCAGGCAGAGGTCTTTCACATCACCTACTTGCCTAGTCCCTTTAACTGGAGAGGCCAGGGATTGAACCTGGGACTTTCTGCATGCCAAGCAGATGCTCTACCTCTGAGCTACAGCCCCTTGTTTTAAACGTATGAAAAAATAAATGTTGGAAGGGGAGGGGGGAGCAGCGTGCTTTCCAGTTTGTATTGCTCCAGAAGTACATGCAAGCTCTACGAAGTGTTCAGAAATCAGGGGTGGGGGGGAGAGAGAGACAGGGCGGGTGGTTATAGCTTCCACTCATCATTAGCAAGACCATATTCTCAAGTTTATGGTTCAGCTAGAAAAGAGTAATAAAAAGCTGCTTTTCTGAACTCGCCAACACACACATACACACCCATCTGGTCATTCGTTGCTCACATTTCTGTTCACTGGCCTCTGTGCTATCTGCTCGTTCTTAGAATTTCCCTAGCCCATCCTTTTTGCTCATTGCTGATCCAGGATTTCGCCCAACTCATTTCAGTCTGAGAACTTCCAAGTGGCAGCTGCTTCTAATGAACAGCACACAAAAGTCACCCAGAGACTTGTGTCATCCCTTGCGGGTCTCTTAGTAATCCCAGTGGAAAATGGAGTAAAAAGACGTAGTCGAGTAAATGAACCTGGAGAGAGATTTACGACAAGAATGAACAACTGGAAATCCAGGGCGTTTCAAGCTGCATCTCGCTCTTCAGCGGTAACAAGGAAAAAAGGTATTAGGCCTTCAGCCAACAGGCAGAGCAACCCGAATGACTGAATCACTCTTTAGAGAAAGGAATCAATTATTCTACCATCTTTATAATGTGATTCTAAAAACAGCAGATATACAGCAACAGGCTTTCATATTATTCTCAGCTCCCTTCCACTTGGCAGATTTGACCCAAACAGATTTGCAAGATCAGTATAGGTGGTACGGGAGGGGGGGCAGCACCAAACCAGCCCCCATAGCGCCACATTTCAATGCTAGGAAATGCAGCCTCTTTATGGTACTTCCTGTTCAATTTCCTGTGTTAGTTTCCTCTTCATTTAATGTCCATCAAGCAGGGATTGTTGGTGCCATCTTTTGTGTTCTGTTTAATGTTTAGCAAAAGTATGAATTAAAACTCCAAATTTTGCCAAAATATATGTGCTACCAATGTGAAGTACACAGATTAAGAATGGTACAAAGTTTGCAACACTTAAGTTAATTGCAGAGTCTGCTGGACTTAAGATCTGGGATTTTTGGCACAGAATTCCAGACAGCCAGCATATGGCGCCCATAAATCTTTCAGATTTAAAACTGACTTGGTACTTTGGAAGGCATTACCCAGTAGTGCTGCCTGTGCTTATCTTTGTACATTGTACAGAATATTGGATATTATTTCAAACATAAGAAGTATTTTCATACTGAATTGCCTATACTTCTGGCAAATCTGTATCAGCCATTGACATATTTCCTCTGAAAATCAGGCCTCTTTTCCTTCCAGAAACACAACAGTGGAAAATCGCTGACAAATGAGTTCAAATTCCATACAAACTCAGAGCTTAGGAATAAATCCTCACGGGTTCTGCCAGACTGAATATGTGCAGGTTGAATTTTTGTGGAAACCATCCAAAGGTTTGCAGCTTGAATGACTAGGTTAAAAGAAATGCTCGGAGGGCATTCAGTTATGAAGTTTTGACTGCACAATAGTACTTGGATGGAGACAAGGACCATTATATATAAAACCTTGAGCAGACTGTTCTCTTGAACTAAAATGCCACCTGCATTCAAGCACCAGGCAACGCCATGCATTCTCGCTTGAGGTACCCCCTTTAAGCTGCAACTGAAACTCTGCAGCTTTTCCGCAAATCAGTCCCCTGCAGCTGAGCTGACATTGTTTTGAAAACCACTATGCTGCCATTTTGTACGTTGTTTTTGCTATGAGGAAAAATCTAGGTCCAAGATGAAAAATTGAGGAGCCCCATGGAGCAGAGTGGTAAGCTGCAGTACTACAGTCCAAGCTGAGTTCGATCCCAATGGAAGTTGGCTTCAGGTAGCCAGCTCAAGGTCGACTCAGCCTTCCATCCTTCCAAGGTCAGTGAAATGAGTACCCAGCTTGCTGGGGGTAAAGGGAAGATGACTGGCAAACCACCCCATAAAAAAAGGCTGCCTAGTAATCGTCGGGATGTGAAGTCACCCCATGGGTCAGGAATGACCCGGAGCTTGCACAGAGAACCGTTACCTTTTTAAGATGAAAAATAAGTGATGCGTCACTTAGGTTCTCCCAAGATGGTGCTTCAATTATCTAGCAAACGAGCACACTCACAAAAATGGCACAGATTTCTCATTTTTCCTTCAAAATCTCTCAACAGACTTGTCCCCTTAATGTCTCCACTTACACCCCTGCCTGTGGCCTTTGCTCTACAGCTCTTCTGCTCCCTCTATTTGTCCTGTATCCATATGTCCCCCCACTTTGCGGTGATCTTTCCCAAACCTGATTTACTATGATCTTTTTTAGGGAAGATCACAATCAAAACACCTTTGAACATGGTGTAGGAGGAAAGGTGTGTTTTTGCAAGCTCTGGTGTCATTTTCCTTGCCTCAGTCCACGCAGCTACCATTCCCCCCCCCCAATACACACTGGAAGGTATAAGCAGCATATTTCCTCTTATAAATCTACAATGAAAAAGGCTATAGACTTGGTTTTTTCAAAAATGAAAGCCAGGTCTAGTAGATTGTGGCTATAGATTATTATAATGTTATAGTGATCTAGCCATTTCTTTGCATCTTTAAAGTGTGAATTATTAAAGTGTGTGAGAAGAAAGGAGACTGCAGGGGGGTTTTCAATGTTGAGAGAAATGTAGTCTGTGCATGCCCAGAAGGCACAAGTTTGTGTCTGCAAAAGAGGGTGTTCCCAGGGCGAAAGGCCTCAGGGAGCTGACTAAAGTCAGCCCCACCCCTGATAATGCCCCCTTTGGCGCTGGTGCAAGCCCTTGTGCTGGAGATACGCTGCTGCCAAGGCTGCGCCGGCGCCTATTCCTCGTGCTGCTGCGCAGCTCCCCAACACCAGCATAAGTGGCCCTGCGGCGGCGTAAGTGTAGTTGTAATTCTCATTAAAATGCATGCTATGGAGCTAATTAACTATTATATGTTAAATGTTTAAAAGGAAAACAAGGAAGAAAAAGAAGAGTAGGTTTTTATACCCTACTTTTCTCTACCTTTAAGGAGTCTCAAAGTGGCTTACAATCACCTTCCCTTCCTTTCCCCTCAACAGATACCTTGTGAGGTAGGTGTGGCTGAAGAGTTCGGAGAGAACTGTGACTAGCCCAAGGTCAACCAGCAGGTTTCATGTGTAGGAGTGGGGAAACAAACCCGGTTCACCAGATTAGAGTCCACCACTCCTAACCCCTACACCACACTGGGAAAGGGGAAATGCAAGGAAAACAAACAACCGGGGATAAGCCACATTCAATAAAATGGGACTTACTTCTAAGGATACCTGTTTAGGATTACTCTCAAAAGATCTAGTCAGTTCTGTACCCTTTGATCTGCTAAGGATCTGTAACTTCAACGTGATCAGAAGCATCGACTGGGCCACTCTGGAAATTATTTCCAGGGTAATTTCAGTTGCCCAATCTGCCTCTGCTCTCCTGCTTTCTTTTTTCCTCTTTAAGGAGGAAAACCACCCCCTCCCCGTTCACCTTTGTTGGCTCTTACTGGTCCAATTATTTCACGAGGGGCTGCCTGATGCTGCTACTGTTCCAAAATGTTGATGTGCTGCCATCCTAAATGGCTTGAGTGTTTTACTATTTTGCTTTTTATGCCATTCTCTGATTTTTTATGCTTGGTCTTAATAACAGCTGTATTTTACCTTTTAAAAAAACCCCTAAAACGGGTAACCACTTTAGGAAGAACAAGTGAAAGTGAAGGATGGAAAGAACTTTAATGAGGAAACAAGACAAAAGCTAGTCTTCTCCTCCAAGTGAATGCAAAGAAGAGACAATCTATCTCTAGGAGCTCAGCATTCCAGATGGATTTCAGGAATGCTGTGTGTGGCGGGTCTCGGTTGACAGGGTCCAAGACCCGTCACACACAGCAGAAATCTAGATTGTCTCTTCTTTGCATTCACTTGGTGGAGAAGACCAGGTTGGGCAAACTACCAGGCCATTGTCTTAAGGTAGGAAACTGAGTCATTATGCTTGGAAGTGGAACTGTCTCATTTTCCTTTTAAAGACCATGAGTGATAGGTAGGCTAATTTGCACAAGACTCAAGTTGTGCCAACTGCCTTACGGCTCGCCAACATGGCATTTCAAACACAGCTGCATAGACTTGCTTGGAACAGAGATGACACAGGGATGACACAGGGATTTTTTTTTTAAAGGTAGCATTGCTCACGAGGAAGAGGCTACCCAGACGACAGAAGGATACACGCTGTCAGATTTCATCCGCCGATAAGCCACCTCGTGTCGAGTCAGAACATTGGCCCATCAAGCTCAGTCTCCTATGGCTGTCAGAGGTTTCCAAGTACAATTCTTGGCATCTCCAGCCAAAAATGATCACAGTGTTGGAGAAGACTCTTCTTTGTCCTAGACCCTGCAGAATTGCTATCAGTCAGACCACTAGCCCAATCATCTGATCTGGTAAAAGGCAGCATCAAATTTCAACCCCGAATCTTACTTTAGGGTGCAATCCTAAGAACACTTTTATGGGAGGAAATGCCATTGGATATACCGGGAATTTCCTCTGATGAAACCCACTTAGGATTTCTTCTCTTTGTTGCATTCATCTATTTCAAGGGATGCCTCTCACAGGATGAGTCACTTAAATAACGGCAGCATCCTGCTCATTTGCCAAGAGGCTTAGAAGCATAACCTGCTTGGAAGTTCTCCTACGCAAGCTGACCCAAAAAAAGAGGAAGAAAAAAGAACAGGAGCTGCTTGAGAAGACAGGAGTGTTCCTGGCACAGTTCTCATCCACTGGAAGGAAACTGGTGCACAAAAATGTTGTGGTAGACGAAGCCTTATGATTATTGCTTATAAATTTGGAATTGAGTTGCAAACCTTCCCATAATGTCCCCCTGGAAGGAACCCAGGTGTTCCTCGTCCTACAGATGTAGCAGTATGTGGAGGTCCAAAGTAAGCAAGTTTGCTCTTTTATAAATATTTAACAGAATGCTGGCATCAGCAGCAGGGGCCGTATTCAACCTAATTAAGATTGATTTCTCACATGACACTATGTTAGTATAACTCTTCATTGTTCATAAATATTTGCCAATGTACTTTGCTGATATCCCAATGTACAGAAACCAGCAGAGGTGGTCTTGTACACAGACTGACCGTGAAGGCATATTTTGCTTGTGAGTAAGCCAAAGGAGGGTTGTATTTAAAAAAAAAAAATCCTGTGGAATGAGAATACATGTTGCAGTTTAGCATAGCAATGACCACACAGGAAATACATAAACCTAAATGCTGGAGAGGCTTAAATTAAGGCCCTTTCTCTTGACTTGTAAGAAGTGCCCCTTAACCTGTGCAGGAAAATGTACTTTTGAGAACCAAGATTGATAATTGTATAATCATGTATGACTTGCTCATCTCACTGAATATTACGTACTCCTGTGAAACAAGACTGGTATATATATGCTAATTTAGGGTCTGTTCATGTCATTGAATGTCAGGGGTCTAAGCTCTCTTGAACTCTCTGGAGAGATGTCAGGGTGCACATTTTCTGCAGTTAACAAGCAGAATAATATATGGGCTGAGTCCAATCACATTTTCAAATCAACACCACCTTATTACTATAGTATCCTAAAGCTAAGCAGCAGACTGGATATGCCTTTTTTCGCTGGTTCTCTCCGGTGAAGGATTGCTCTGATTTTCCACATGGTTCCTGTGTACACCATGGCATCTACAAAGTGTTTTAAGAAAGTGGGGGGGGGGGGACGACATGTGTGGCTCTTGCCCAGCAGGGCTTCTGATTGGTGACTGAAGATCTGATTGGCTATGTGTGTATTATGCACTCTTACCTCACTCCACCAATGTCTTTTAAATGATAAAAAGCACTTAACGTATTCTCATAATCTTATGGCGACTTATTTCTTGGGGGGAGTGAGAGGGTGGGGAGAACCTAAGGGTTGCCAGCCTCCAGGCAGGGCCTGGAGATCTCTTGGAATTACAACTGATCTCCAGACCACAGAGATCAGTTCCCCTGGAGAAAAGGGCGGCTTTGGAGGGAGGACCCTCTCACATTATACCGCACAGAGGTCTCTCACCTTCCCAAACCCCACCCTGCCCAGGCTCCACTCCCAAAATCTCCAGGTATTTCCCAAGCAGGAGTTGGCAAGCCTAGCCTACACGAGCCCTAATTCTGCGTGTATTTAAGTTCCCTTTTGAGAAGAACGAGCATCTATTTGTGTGGCCATATGGGTCAGCTCAGGGTGGGAAAGCAATAATTCTGTCAGCTCCCTGTTGCATGCAAACGGGCATAGGCCTCACATAGGCCGATCGACTTAAATCCAGGAAAACCACACTAACCGCAGCCTCGTTAACCAATCAAGTCCTGATGAAAAGCAGTTTCTCGCAGAGGTTTTCTTCCCGCAAACTCTCTGGCAGGAGGGCGGGTGGGAAGCGGTTAACGGGCCTCGGTGGGATTCCAAAGCCTTCTTACACACACTTGCTATTTACTTAATGTCAGTTCCCCGGCCAACTTTTTCACAAATAAAATAAATACAAAAAGGAATATTTAAGAGCTCCTTGGCAGAGCATGCCAGAAAGAAAACGAAAAATCAGAGGATGAATTATTCCTTGCAAGTGATGGCAAAGGGAACACAGTACAGAGTAAATTATTTACAAGGGGGGAGTATTTTCATCATGGTCAGAGCTTCCAGCGGAAGAGCCACAGTATGTCCCCAGATCTTGCACCAATTTCTTAGTCAGAAAAAAGGCGGCAGGGAGGTGAAAGGGGCAACGCACTGGAAGCCCAACCCTAAAAATATGTGAACCCGACAGTCAGTTTTGCTGAATGGTCACAGTGCAATTAGACAAAATACACAAGTACTATAATTATTCAAATGCAAGAGTACTTTTTTCTAAGTATGCCATCAAAAAAAGAGGGGGAGGGTCATCTTATATTTGCATGCAAGTTACAGCTGTGGCTAGAAATAAAAAAATTGGATTTAACTTTTTTTAGGGGGGTTGTCTTACATTCACGCTGACCTAGATGGCCCGGGCTAGTCCAACCTCTGAAGCTAAGCGGGGTTGGCCCTGGTTAGAGACCACCAAGGAAGTCCAGGATCATTATACTGAGGCAGGTGATGACAAACCATTTCCATTCATCTCTTCCCCTGAAAACCCTATGGGGTTGCCATAAATTTACTGCAACTTGACTGTGCTTTCCACCACTGTCTTACATTCAGGATCATCTTACTTTCAAGTAAATACAATAGTATACCACTAAGAAATTAAAATAAAATCTAAGTAATCAAAGCAAAGCTTCCAACATACAACTCAAAATATTAAGGATTGCAGTGGAGCACACGTAGCATTGTTTAAAATCACATCTAGTACAGAGGAGAAAGGGTGTTTTTTTTAAAAAAAAATGTTTCATATAATTCCTTCTGAATAGATCCCAAATGATGGGGAATCAATTGATTGTTATAGAATAGGATTATTTTAGAACAAAAGTACATAAATGTTTCACAGACCCAGATTCCCTCCCCCAGCACAAGCTTTATGCTGTAATTACTAGAACATGACTACCTGCTTTCAGCCATCACAGTTTTTAGTTTTCTGTTATGTGCAACAAGAGACTCGGGTTTGAAACCCTTCTTTCAATTATGATGCTCGGATGTCTTGACCTGCAGAGTCAGTAGGGATAACAAGCAAGGTTGCAACTGCTAAACACTCTCCAAAGTGCTGCTGAAATCACAAAAGAAATTGTTCATACCCAGAACACTTGACTGCCGCTATAGTTGTATCTTGTACTTAGATCATAGAGAATAGCAAGTGGGGGGGTATCCTTCTAGGGCTATGCAGTTTCCACACAGGTGTTTCTGTTTGGCAGAAATACAAGCAACATACTTGCTTTGCAAGACACAGAATTGCAACATGCAAAATATCCCTATCTTTGCTGGCCAAATGTTTCAAGCGGTTAAGAACGTAACGGTGCATAACATCCCGAAGGATAATTGAATCTGAAATCTAGGTAACTCCTTCCAGCATTTACCGAGTGTCAACTGGAACTATCTGATTCACTATGCTAAAAGGGCCAATTCAACCTGCTGTATTACTCGAAAAGGTTTTGAGCAGGGAGAATCAAAATCCTGCATGTATTAGGGAAGGAACTGGGGGGAGGGATGAGAAAGCAGACAAGGCTGCATCCCAAATAGCCACCAAAGATTACTGATTAATGGGACGAGCACTGCCCTCCCAAACCTATCTTTGTTATTTGCCTCATTATCTACCCAATGCAGATTTGCAGCTGCAGACATATTTTGAGTAGAAAGATGATAAAATTTTTGTAGATTAGAAGCGGTATTTTATCAGCCAAGATGGATACATGTAGATTAGGAGGCGGGTATAAATTTGCTTTCATTTTTGAGCACAGCTGTTCATCATATTGCCTAGAGGAAAAAGTGACTTCTGCAAAAAAAAAAAAAAAAAACACCCCTAATTTCCCAACTGAATAGCAGTCAGGGTTTCCTGGAGGAATCTGTTTGAGGATGGGGAGAAAGGAACTGGGCCAACTCCCCCTTACTTTGCAAAGTAGCTTAGCAGAAACCTATCTTCCCCTATCCAACACCAGCATCATATTAACCGTTTCTGTTCCCTCACCCTTCTTTGCCTTATCAAATGAAAGAACAGGAAGGAAGAGAAGAACTGGCAAGTGGTAGACCAGCTGGAACCCAGACAACATTTGGCCCAGGAACCACCAATAACACACCATCTAAAATGTTATTTAAAATACCTTCTATCATGCTCCCCCATTTTTTGTGTTCAAAGCATCATATACTATATTAAAATAATCACAGATACACACACACAATATTTACTAATTAAATATTGGCAACAGCAAGAATTTATGACCTATGGCACTCAATAGGGAAGTATTAAAAGGATCTTTAAATTTTTTTAGTATTCAAAGCAGATTCATTTTAATGCCTCCACCTGAGTTCTCCATCCAGATGGCAATACAATCATAATTAAAATATTGCACTAACATCTCAGTCTAAAACTAACCAAGCTCAACCAAGTTTTCATCTGGTATCTATACACACAGACGCAGAGAGAAGGCATCAGGAGAATTGCACGGGAATCCCACAGATTTGGTACCACCAGCATCACTGGCCATCACTTGCCTCTCCTCGGGATCATGGCCTCTCTGGAAGACCCTGAGGAACAGGCAGATTTATATGGGAATAGGCTGTCCTTCAGATGGCCTGGGTCCAGAACACATCGGGCTTTAAAAGGTAACAGCCAGCAATTGGGATTGTGCTGAGAAGCAACAGCAACACTAGCTTGCAGCTTAACACAGGAATAATATGATCACTACAGCATTTTCTTGGATAGCCTATACGTATGTTCCAAACAGTGCTTGAAAATCAGGGTAGACCTTGCTGCTGTGGGCCTCTTTTGCCCCGTGGGTGCCTGTTAGCTCCAGTTAGCACATCTAAAAAGAACTAATAAATATAAACTTGACACAGATCCCCAAGACCAGGAGCAAGCAACCTTGTACACATTCTTGTACTTTTTGATTAAAAGTTGTGCTCTGGGGGAAAGATCTACTAATAAACATCACATTCCACTCCAGCCCCTTTCCTTTTCCCAAAGCTCCTTCTCCCTTACCAGCAGTGGAGCTTGAGTAACCATCTAATTCCAGCATCCTGTGGGACGGTGTGCTATATGCTATTAAATGTCCATGTAATCTCATTTATACTGGATATACAACCCATGCTGTTAAGGTTAGGATCTCAGAACACAGAAGCTGCATCAGACTGAAGAGAAAGAAAGCTCCTCTTGTTGATCATTGATCGCTTCATGTCCTTGAAGCATAATGATAGCGAGCTGCATTTCTGGGTTGTTGAAAAGATCCAAGCATCTAGCACAGACATCCTTCAAAGACTCAAGAGAAGAGAAACGTAGTGGTTAAAGTGTCAGACTAGGACCTGAGAAACCCAGGTTCAAATCCCCACTCGTGCCATGGAAGTTTGCTGGGTGACTTTGGGCCAATCACACACTCTCAGCCTTGACTCTGGCAAGTATTTGGATGGGAGGCCTCCAAGGAAACGGCAAACCACCTCTGAATGTCTCTTGCATTGAAAATCCTACGAGGTCGCCATAAGTCAGCTGTGACTTGATGGCAAAAAAGAAAGCTGTTTTTATTCAAGATGGCAGCATGATAAAAATGAAATCAACTCTGATAGATTTTAACAAACACTGAAGACCATCTTTATATATAAAAAAACAAGAAAGCAACCATTACAACTACACCATATAGACAAGTACAAGCAGGAACCCGCAAGGATTTGTGAAGGGCATCTCCTTTTTCTCTCCCCCACTATTTCCTCTTTCCCTTCTCTGGCAGCCTCCATAGCCTCTCCCCATACCACAAGGATCTTCACCGTGTAGCTGAAGGTAAGCTGTTGCAGCCATTTTGTGGCTGGCCCCTCCTCCCAAGGCAGCCATTTTGTGTCAACCATTCTGTGGCTGCACTAATCACACTATGTCAGAATTGCAAGGGCTGCCATAAGCCGTAGCAGGGTTGGGGACCTCTGGTCTAGGATGTATCAGGAGAGAGTTTCTTTTAGGGCTGTGCATATCGATAAATGTTTCACATAAGCTGGGGAAAAACAATTTAGGTAAATTTCAGGTTCGGGTTTACCAAATTCCAAAACCTGGGGGGAAAGCCAAAGCCGAAATGGCCATTCCTGAAAAAACAGGTAATTATCTGGCTTTTTCGGGTTCTCCCCAAGCTTTGTGAAGCTCCTGGGGGGCATTTTTGGGGGTAGAGGTGCCAAATTTTCAGGGTAGCTTTCAGGGACTCTCCTTGCACAAATCCCAAAGTTTGGTGAAGCTTGGGTCAGGGGGTCCAGTGTTATGGGCTCTAGAGAGGTCGCCCCCTCTCTTCTCCACAGACAAGCGAACAAACCTTACCTTCCAATTCTTGGAAAACGATTTTAGAACCATCCTGTGTGCAACCAACAACCAGGACAACCTTTCTGGGGGGGGGGGGAGTTATCAATTTCCCGGCAGGAAAATTGTAGAATCAATGAGTGGCCTGCCAGAAGACAAAGGTAATCTTCGGATCCAAAGTGGAAACTGTGACATTTAAACCATGTCAAAGGAACAATCGTCTTGTTACCAAGACAGACTAAAGATCAAACAAAGCGCAATGTTCTCTGAGACATGGAGCCTCTCTTTGTACTCTTATCTTCCTAGATTTATTGTTTAAACTGAAAAACAAAACCACGCACGAAGATGGCATACATTCTCACACATTAAACAACACAATGTTGTACGGGGTTTCCCTGCACAAATCCGTTCTTTCATTTTTGGAAAAAACTCACCTTGAAAATTAACTCTGATAATTTTTTCAGACCTTATTTAGGATAACAAATGTCACCGGTAGACCAAGATGCGCTCCGGTCTTCTTGATATCTGCAGCTTTCCTCCTTTAGGAACTCTCTTGTTTTGCATCAAAGGTACGAAACGCTATTTTCTAGGAAGATGCAGGCATTCTCTTTGTTCCAAGCCAACTGGCACCACAGCAAACAAGTTGGATGAAACATTTTACTATGAACTTTATTTGGCTGCAGGCGGTATGGCTGGCGAACTTCCTTACAACCTAATTAGGTTTCTCTTTTCTGGCTTAGCCATTGTTGCTGGCTGGGGTTTGTTTTTGGCATTCATCTCGATTTCTGGCCCCATCTAACTGGGAGGTTCTATTGCTCGGCTGCTTTTCAGAGGCCATTTCCACATAGGTTATTTGCCCTAGGTTTGTTGCAAAGGGGAAGCGCCTCACCCCCTTCTTCACAGCCTTCGGTGCATTTGTGCACCTCCTGGGGTTTCCTCAACTTTTTGCAAATCTTTTCCAAACCTGCTGTGCTGCAAAGTTTGGGGGGAAATCACAGCAGAGCCATGGTGACAGCTATGTGGGTGGGAAAGTTCAGATTTTCCCAGCCCTGCCCACATGGTTGCCATTTTCCCTTTTCCTGAACCTGCAGCAGCCCTTAACTCAACTCCCGTCACCAGGTGGTGTTGTTTTTTTAAAATCAGCAACTGAATATTCCTAATATTGATGTAATGCTATAAGGTTCACTGAATTCCCAGCTTTCATTTAAAAATAAATAAATAAATCTCTAGCCTCTATCATTGAAGAGATACAAAGGGAAAGGTATACCTCCGCAACGTCGAATAAAGACTTGACTATCTCCGCAACGCAAGTGGATAGAGACTTGCTTTTTAAATGAAAGCTGGGAATTCAGACAACCTGATTCACAGATTGTAGTGTCATAACAATATTCCACTGCAAATTTTAAAAATGGATAAAGCTATGGTGGCTGGAAAGGGAGCAGGGGGCAAGAAGGTAGCGGTTGCCAAAGGATTAGGGCGGTGAAACTATGGGGAAATCTGCCATGTGGGAGGCCCATTGTCATTGTGCTATACTGGCAGCTGCAGCAGCAACAGTGAAACTATACTAGCCTGTCCCTGTGTGGGAAATACTACTCTCTAGGGTTGCAACCTCCAGGTGGTGGCTGGAGATCTCCTGGGATTACAACTGATCAAGTGATAGAGATCAGGAGAAAATGGCTGCTTTGGAAGGTGGACTTTGGAAGGTGGTATTATACCCGACAAGTGGGGACCTGCAAGTGGGGACCTGCAAGTGGGGACCTGCAAGTGGGGACTTGCAAGACACTTGCAGAGAGGGTGCATCCCTCCCCACCCCACAATTTGCTTTATTGCCTCTTCCCCCTTTTCTAATAATCTTCCCCCTTCTCCCCTCCCCTTGTCAACCTATCTTTCTCTAACTTTTGCCCCTTCTCCATCAACCTATCCCCCATTTCTCCCCCTCCCTCATCTCTTTTACCCCCTTCTCCATCAACCAACTCCTCGCCTTCTGTCAACCAACCCCCCATTTCACCCCTTTCTCCTAATTCCCTTATCTGTCAACCTACCCCCATCTCTTTTGCCCCCCACTCCTCCATCAATCTACCACTCTTTTCTGTAAACCTACTCCCCATTCCTACCCACCTACTTCTATTCCCCTTATCTGTTAACCTACTGCCCCATCTCTTCTGCCCCCCACCTTTTCTCCATCAATCTACCCCACCCTTGATGCTCTCCTCACCTACTTTCCAGCAGGCAGGCAGCAGGCCTTGCTGGCTGTGGGGGTGAGGGGGTGGCAGCGAGGACTTCCTTCCCAGCCAAGTTGGGCCTGCGAGACTTACAGGAGGAACCCCTGCCCCCACTTTCTTGCCGGTCTTGCCTCCCAAGTGGGGATCAGTAAGACTTGCCGGGGGGGGGGAACCCTCCCTTCCCAATTCTGCCAGGCCGGCGCATCTCCCAGCAAACCCCCCTCAAGCACACTCCGTTCCCACTACCGCCGTCCAGCTCCCTTGTTGCTGGCTGGTGGGTGGGGGTGGAGAGGACTTCTTCCATCTCCCCGACCAACTCCCTGGTTGCTGGCTGGAGAGGCCAGCAAGGACTTGTACATCCCTTCTTATGGCTCAGTGGGCAGATGTTCCAGGCGGCCTTCAAGGAGAGCCAGCGTGGTATAGTGGTTAATAGCGGTGGACTCTGATCTGGAGAACCAGGGTTGATTCCCCACTCCTCCACATGAGTGGTGGAGGCTAATCTGGTGAACTGAGTTGGTTTCCCCACTCCTACACAGGAAGCCAGCTAGGTGACCTTGGGCTAGTCACAGCTCTCTTCGAGCTCTCTCAGCCCCACCTACCTCATAGGGTGTCTGTTGTGGGGAGGGGAAGGGAAGGTGATTGGAAGCCGGTTTGATTCTTCCTTAAGTGGTAGAGAAAGTTGGCATATAGAAACCAACTCCTCCTCCTCTTCTTCTAGCTCTCCACAGCACATCCCATGCCTGTTTTCCACCCAGAACCACTGGGACGCCAGCGGTGGGGAAGATGGAAAAACGTGGGGCCTGGGAGGCCTTTTCTTCTTTGGCCCTGGAAGCCAAAGTTGCTTCTCCTAATGCAGCGCACACCCACTTGTAAGCTAAACACGGTTGTTCGAGAGAATTAATTATATGGCTGAATTCTCTTGGGGATGTTTTCACCACCCCCCTTTCAGAAACACGTTCCAAGGCCTGTGTCAGCACCCGGCCCTCCCAAAGGGCCATGCTCCCACCTGTGGCTCAGATCTTCCCCTCTGTCATTCCCGCGTGGCCCTTGCCCTATCCACGCGGACTGTGGAGCCCTCCATAAAGGGATATATTGAGAGGGAGGGGGTTCTCTCACTGCGCTTGACAGTCCCGGCAGTTCAAATCTGGCCTTTAGGCCGCCCCATCTTCTACCACTCACTCCTTCCTCAAAGGGAAAGAAGAGAGAAAAGCAAAAATGGTAAAAAGTAAAAGCTGGATCTACATAGATCCTTAGGGAGCAGTGAAGATGCTGGCACCCTCCCCTGCTCAGATCCTTCAGTGCCAGCTCAGTGGGGGTGGAGAGTGAAGACTCCTGAACCCACCACCAGATATCCTCCTTGCCAGCTCAGTTGGGGGCATAAGTCTCACAGGGGGGAATCACATATCCCCGCTGTGGCTTCCTTCCCCCCATGGCCACCGCTGCTGCTGATCCCAAGTAAGCGAGGCTTGCAGCCTCTGCTGCTGGGCCCACTGCAGCTTTCTTCCCCCCAACCACCACCACCGCTGATTCCGGTCTTTGCCAGTCTTCTGCTGGGAGATTTAAACCCCCCATTTAAAAAAAACACCCAGATTTTTCTGAAGACCAAGGGGGTCCCCCAAGTCTGCAGAAAAACCTTTTGGGGGTCAGTGTGCCCTCTTGCTGCAGATTTAGGTATCAGCAGGCAGGGGGCACATGTGAGAATTAGATATATAGATTGAAGTCCCTCCTCTCTCCAAATCCCACCCTCCTCAGGCACCCCCCAAAAAATCTCCAGGGATTTCCCAACCCAGAGCTGGCAACACATGAAGCTGCCTTAAACTGAATCAGACCCTTGGTCCATCAAAGTCAGTACTGTCTACTCAGACCAGCAGCGGCTCTCCAGGGTCTCACGAAAAGGTATTTTACATCACCTACTTGCCTGGCTCCTTCAACTGGAGATGCAGGGGATTGAACCTGGGACCTTCTGCATGCCAAGCAGATGCTCTACCACCGAGCTACAGCCCCAACCCTACTAGTATCTCTTCTGGGAACTAAAAGAGTTCTAATTGCTGCATTAATATATACTCCTGAATTGGTCAAAGGAACATGATTTATTTTTCCTTCTGCATCTTCCATTCATAACATAATAATATAGATTTAGGCCAGCAAAAGAGGAAGAATCAAAGGATATTGTCAGAAAAGCTTTCAGGGGCCCACAGACAATCTACTTCGGCATCTTCTTTCCTATTAACAGAGATTTCTCAGCAAAAAAAACCATCAGACTGGAGTAAAAGCTTTTTGCTTTAAAAATTAGCCACCGAGATGTCCAGGAAAGATAGCTAAGAATACAGGTCTTTCTTCAGCTGAGGTCTAGGGTAATTAATGGCTACAAGTAGTAAAATAAGAGAGAGGGGATAGGATCTCAAGAAATAAGAGCATTGTTCAATAGCTGACAAAAGAATAAATAGGATCAAAGGGCCCCTCTATACAACTTGGGGAAACAAAAGATCATGTGCATTACAGCCTGCATTGGAGAGCCCACTAACACAGCCCTTGTGTGGAGTGATCGAGGTTAATGTCTGACTCCCCTGAAGCAGTTAAGTAATCAAATGGAGAAAAACTACAGAAGGAGCATCTTTGGCTTGCACTGACCGGGCCAATGGGACTACCTTCTTCAGCCCTTTCCCCCTGGAAAAGAACTATCTATCTGGTCCATCTTTATACCACCCTTTCTTTAAAGAGCTGGAGGGATCTCCCTTCCCCACTTTTATTCTCGCAATGACCCTGCAAGGTGGGTGAGGCTGAGAGAGAATGACTAGTCCAAAATTACCAAGTGTGCTTCATAGCAGAGTAGGGTTGCCAACTATCAGGTACTAGCTGGAGATTTCCTGCTATTACAACTGATCTCCAGCCGACAGAGATCAGTTCACCTGGAGAAAATGGCCGCCTAGACAATTGGACTCTATGGCACTGAAGTCCCTCCCCGAACCCCACCCTCCTCAGGCTCCACCCCAAAAACCTCCTGCCAGTGACAAAGAGGAACCTGGCAACCCTATAGCAGAGTGAGGATTTGAGCCCAGGCCCCCAAAATCCTAATCCAATCTTTTAAAATAATAAAAGATGTAGAGGTCATGGATGATGAAGTTGGTGGCTCTTGACATCTAGGGAAAGCTACATCCTATTTACTTACGTTATTTGTGGTCCGCCTTTCTCACTGGGACTCAAGGTGAACTACACAGAATAAATCAATACAGTCGACCGAATGGGACATCCAACAGAGAATGCAATCGGATTTGACTTGTAGAAATCTGGAAACCAACTGCAGGCAGATGTCTAGATGTGTCTCCCCTTTCTACCAAGTCCATCTAGATTCATGTAAAAAGAGCAGAATGTATTTCCCTAAGAAGACCATCACTAGCGTTTGAAAGGCAACAGATGGTTTATCAACGTTCCAGAAGCAGCTCTGCAGACTATCTGGAAAGACACCAGAAATCATAGTCTGACAACCAAGCCTGGAGGCCATCTCAAGATGTTCTCATTTAGTGTGGGATGGATAGTATTTTAAATCTGGTCTAAACTCAGATAAGCCATGTGTAGGCAGCTGTCTGGATGGTACAATCCCCTTCAGCCAAGATACTAATCAGTTTCCCAATGCAACACATTTTGGGGCATGTGTGTGGGTGGGGGAAAGATCTATAAAACCTTATCCATCCTACCACCAGAAAGAGTAACACAGCTTGCTACGTTGGCTGTAAAGCAGCCAAGGAGCTGGATGTTAATCTGTACTGTACACAGAGCTTCAAAGTGCCTACCGTGGCACAGTGGACTCCTATTAAAGAGGGATGAGTTGCTCAATTGGGGCAGGTGAACCGGCAGTTGACCTCTAGCACAGCTGCTTGATGAGAAGGTTCCAAGCACACTGCGTTTTACTTCAAGCCCTGACATGACTAAAGGGTCAACGCACGGCCTCCTTAAGGATCTTTCTTGGAAGAGTCACCGTGACACAAATTCCCAGATGTTTGGAAGCAAGATAAGACCAGCAGTGTCTGAACCTCTTGAGACGGCTTCGCAAACACTCCAGGTTTGTATTAGTTGTTGCCACAACCTACGTGGATACAGGTCCGGTCTTGATCGCACACCCTTGCATCTGGTGGGGTTTAACAGCTGCGAGGTAACTAAAAAGGCACACACGGGTCCAACTAATGGCCAGGACTCATTGTTCCGAGTGGGAGAGAGGAAACGTAGACTAATTGCTTAATGCCCCATTTGGCAGCCGTTCCCAATTTTGGAAATAACAAAGAGTAGTCCTCAGTGGTGGTTAATAAAAACAACATTGGCATAGCGAGTTTGTTTGACTTACTATTACCTCATTTTCACCTGAAATAGTGCCAAAACCATTTCAAATAACAGCTAACAGATGGTCAAGATTTCTTTTTTAAACTTTGAAGACCGTTCCATCCCCAAATAAAACAACAGTATTACTCCCTCCCCTTAACGTTTACCCTTTGGGAGGAAAAGATACCCTGATCCCTTTATTGGCTAGAGTTAAGCCTCGCTGACAAATATTGAGAAGCTTAACATTTGTTATGGATTAGAAGTCTTACATTATCAGAAAGTTCCCATATCACATCAAAACAGTTTTTTAAGTTTTTTTTTTTTTAAATAGTAGCGGCTAAGTTTGCATCTGAACGTTCAAAGAATGGATGAAAATGATATGTGAGATGGTGGGAATGCTGGTTTCAAGGGTCAGGGTGGTTTGGCAGGATGGCCAACCAGCCGGTTTTCCACTGGCATGACGGGGCTTCCCCCTTGCCAAATGAGGATTTTTTCTTATAATGGAGAACATGGGAGAAAGGCTGATTTTAAATTTTTATTATTGGTTTACCCCTTATGTTGGGAACTACTCGGATACTTCAGGAGAGATCAGAGGGCCCCTCTGATTCGAGTAGTTGTGATCATAAAGGAAATGAGTGGTGGGCTTTTAAAAGCCTTTGTGCCTGATGCTTTCCCCCCCCCCACTACCCCTCCCTTTGTCTGTGTGGGAAGTACATGGGAGAATGGGCTTTGTTGCCCTGGCTTGCCTCTGGATGCCCTCCCCTGTCACATCTGTACCTTCCAGAAGTTGGGAAGTCTACTTGATGGACAGCCAGGACTGACCAGAGATGCTTATCCACTATAGTGATATACCTACTGTTGAGGATTGATATACCTACTGTTGAGGATTTTTTTAAGCTGTCAAAAACGGGGAGAAAATGTAGTTGCAAGGGGACAAGTAGAGAAAACTGCATGATCACCCATGTGGACAATGTAGTCTTTTATGCAGGGACACTTCCCTGCGGTCACCCCTGCTGAGTGCTTCAGGGCTTCCTTTTGATTATGTGTGCCTTTTCCACCCGTCAGAGGTCGCCTCGCTCTCCCTGCACGTTTGGCCCGTGTTTCCCAGATGCTGTTTTAGCCAGAATCTGAAAAATGCTGGCAAACACACGGGGAGAGCGAGGCAACCTCTGATGGGTGGGAAAGGCATGCATAATCAAAAGGAAGCCCCAAAGCAGTCGGCAGGGGTGACCACAGGGAAATGTCCCTGCATAAAAGGACGATGTTGCTACTGTGACTGCCTTTCTATTTGCAAAAAATAATGATTCCAAATAAGGAGTAGTTCCTGTGTGGAAGCAGCTTCCAATTTCCTTTAGTCCAGCCAGCAGTAATGCCAGAGATGGAGAAGGTATGAGATAGCAGTAATGCCAGAGATGTGCATGTATGGGACAAACTGAGGGGTAAAACAGGGAGCATATTTATGGAGATACCGGAAAACATCTTGCACAGGGAGCTTCCCCAATTATAACTCCATCACACTGGCTGGAACCAAACAGCAGCAAGGAAGCACATTCTGCTGAGCTGGATCTTCAAGATGCAAGGAGACCCCCCCAAAAAGGTGGAGAAGCAGCAAAGAAACCAAACCGCAACAGGAAGTCCAGGACATATCAGGAGAGAGTGTCCTCACAACATTAACAGAGCACCAGCCAACCTTACTAATGAGTACTGTCTGGCCTGGATTTAGAGCTAGCTGGAAACCCTGTTCTACAGCCAGCATTCTGCATTGCATTTTAATTGACATTTGTATTGGATTTGAGATGCTGGTTTTAGCTGCTCTGGGAGGCTTTTTTTGCCTGAAAAAACAGGATTAGCATGCAATCAAATCCAAAACACTGTATTCCTTTAATGGGATTTCATATGGACATACTGAGTTGGTTTCAGAAGGCAGTCATGGCGATCTGCTACAGAAGAGCTAGATTTAAGTCCAGGTGCCCCTCAGAGACCAAAAAGATTTTCAGGGTATAGGCTCCCCAGAGTCAAAGCTTCCCTTCTCAGATACTGAGTCCAGCCACTATCACATTTAGGCTCAGCACAGTCTACTCTGAGTGGCAGCAACTCTTTCAGGTCTCAGGCAGAGAAAGGTGTTTCTCAACAGCTGCTATCTGAGATCTTTCAGCGGGAGATGCTAGGAAGTGAACCTTTGGCACCAATGCAGGTACTTGGTCACTAAGAAAGAAGGCTTTGGTGGAGGGATGGTTAATGAACAGCAGCTCTTGTGAATATGTCCAACAGAAAGTTGCAGGGGACGAAAATGAAATGATGACATGGAAGCTTTCCGAAAATGTAAAGACGGAAGCCATCTTACGATGAATTGCTGAGTCAGCGGGAACATTTTCTTCTTTCACCTTCTCTCAAAAGCCTGAGAAGAGGGGAAAGACAAGTTCACAGGATATGCATTTACGGGGGGATGGGATGGGATGACCAATGCTTACTATACTCCAGGAGATATTTAGGGGGGCATCCAGAGATAAGTCAACAAGCCTCAGGAAAGTGCACGTGAGACAGCTTCTCATAGTAAGCTCTACGAAGAAGAGGAAGAAGAGTTCGTTCTTATATGCTGACTTTCTCTGCCACTTAAGGAAGAATCAAACCGGCTTACAATCACCTTCCCTTCCCCTATCCACAACAGACACCCTGTGAGGTGGGTGGGGCTGAGAGAGTGTAACTAGATCAAGGTCACTCAGCTGGCTTCGTGTGTAGGAGTGGGGAAACCAACCCAGTTCACCAGATTAGCATCCGCCACTCATGTGGAGGAGTGGGGAATCAAACCCGGTTCTCCAGATTAGAGTCCACCGCTCGAGACCAACGCTCTTAACCACTACACCGCACAGGCTTTAAATTAGTGTTTAAAGCAGATGACAGAAGACAGAGCAGTGTGCCCACTGGAAAGCCAGCTGTGTGGGCGAGGCTGTGTAATGTCTTCTTCTGTTCCCTGAAACAGTGGAGTCAGGAGAAAAGGCCGCTTGCTTCCTCCTCCACAAGGCTTTCTTGGTAATAAGCTCGCTGACCAGGAAGAGGCTTTGCACACACTCCAAACAACTCTCTGGTCCCACGGCGAGCTTACTCCCTAACTAGACGAGATCCTTGAGCAGAATTTCCAATAGCCAGCCCACCCTCAGCCCACCCAAATTCTGATTAGGACAACAGCATGGAAAGGGGAGGAGGAGGAGTCCCCCCACTCAGTTTTGCCAATCAAATTGTTCTTTTCCTGACTGTTATTGGCTCTAGAAAGGAACAAGACAGGTGCGTCTCTTTGCCAGTCTTTTTCCTGCCCTGGGCTAACAACAGTGTACCTACGTGGGAAGGGCTAGATTTTACAACTGCACATGGGCAGAAGCTGTACATCCTGTCCCTTGCACTGCAGCCCAAATCCAAACTAGGGCCCTGCATAGTTGCTATTTGCCTATGAGAGCCAGCATGGTGTAGTGGTTAAGAGTGGTGGTTTGGAGCGGTGGACGCTGATTTGGAGAACCGGGTTTGATTCCCGACCCCTCCACATGAGTGGTGGAGGCTAATCTGGTGAACCGGGTTGGTTTCCCCACTCCTGCACAGGAAGCCAGCTGGGTGACCTTGGGATAGTCACAGCTCTCTTAGAGCTCTCTCAGCCCCACCTACCTCACAGGGTGTCTGTTGTGGGGAGGGGAAGGGGATTGTAAGCCAGTTTGATTCTTCCTTAAGTGGTAGAGAAAGTTGACATATAAAAAACAACTCTTCTTCTTAAAGAAATATGTGCACACATGTAAAATCTACTTGCCAAACTCTTAGATAGTTGAGACAAGCTTACTTTCCGGATGAAAAAGTATTGAGGTATTCAGGCTAGCTGGGTTGAGATTTTCTGTATAAGGTATTTGGAAATTTTGTATATGGAAAGTTAATTAGTAAAAAGGGAGAATTAAATTTAGTATTGTGGTGGAAAGCGCCGTCAAGTTGCAGCCGATTTATGGCGACCCCATAGGGTATTGCAAGGCAAGAGGCAACAGAAGTAGTTTGCCTGCCTCTGCACAGAAACCCTATATTTCCTTGGTGGTTTCCCATCCAATTATGAACTGGGGCATACCTTGCTTGGCTTTTGAAATCTTACAAGATCCAGCTAGCCTGGGTATAGTAGTATAGTTTAGTATAACCGGCATTATTCTTGTGATTATATTGTTACTGTAGAGCTACGTCTTTCAAGCTGCAAACTGTAGTCTGGTTACTGAGCTGTCAAGTTTGTAAAAACAAAATAGCTTTTTACAAGAGAAGTGAACCGGAAGAATCCAGCACCTTGGTGGACTGGAGAAATGGAGCTTGGCTCTCCACAAAGCCATTTGTTTAACTGAACTCAGAAAGAGAGTATTTGTTGCATGTTACTATTCACTGTTAATTCAATTTGTCTGGTTATACAAAGCTTTGTTGCAAAGTAACTTGCTTTCCATTTTTAAATGGGTATGGCTGTTAGGGCTTTGTTAAAATGCATTTGTTCGCAATATGTAATTTGCCCTTCCTATTTATGTAGCACAAAATAATTAAAAGCCACTTTTAGTTTTATGCACAAAAATGTCTATAGAATTCTTCATCCATTTCATTTACTGTGGAAAACGCATATTCTCTTTCTGCATTCTGTCGTCGTCGTCCCCCACCCACCCCCTGTATCAACACAGCCAACTTCTCAGTACTTTCTGGAAGCTTCCAATGACCTCATTTGAGGCTGGATTTCAGTGGTGATGGTCATGCTTTTAATATCAGTAAATTGTTTTGGCTGGTTTAGATATGTTGTTGTTAAATTGTCAATAACCCCAAACCTGAGGAACCAACAAATCATATACAGATTTACTGGCACTCTTGCATTCTATTTGACTTACTTCTAAGAAGTTTCTATCTCACATTTCTACATCGTAAGCCCACAAAGCTGCCAAGATTCACAATAATTTTAACACAATAACCACCCTCTAGAAACAGAAGTGATAAAATCTGTATAAAATCACCCAGTGCAGAAAGTGATTGCTCTAAAGTGTGGTTAAAATGCAAAAATCATGTTTTGCTTGGAGTAGCATTCAATCATGCAAATTCCCAACTGGGAGATACCTCCATGAGAACTATGGCTGAGGGCCAAACTATAAAATATGGTGTCCCCAAGAATGCCCCGCCATTTTATATGAGTGAGGTCCCATTGGAGAACTCCTTATAACAGTGCCACATGGGCCCAATTCTGGTCAGGACCACCACTGGACAGGGACAGGAGGGACTTTTGTCTTCCCACTGCTGTTTTTCCAACCTGAAACAGTGCTGGGGAGCATACAGCCAAATAACACCCCTCCCGGTGCAATTTCACATCAGAAGAACACCATGGGGGGTGGGGGGGGGGGCAGCAGCTGCCTTGGAGGATTAATTCTATGGCATTATACTCTTACTGAGGTCCCTCCTCTCCCCAGGCTCCATCCCCCAAATCTCCAGGAATTTCCCAACCCAGAGTTAGCAACTCTAGTTGACATACTTCTGCGGAAGCTGCTTCTACTTGTTTGTGGAGTTTCTACACATTTAGGCTATTTGTCGTCAACAGGCCTCTGTCGTACAGAGCACCCCCCCCCCCAAAGCAATGCCTAGGCCTAATACTTTCAGCTCGAGTAAGAAATAAAGCTAAAGTTCATCCAAGTTCCCAGGTCAGCAATGAAAACAGTCTAAAACTTTTGTGACAGGTGAACAAAAGGGAAACCAGGAGTTTGAACTGCAAGGTCAACAGTATTGCGGTCAGTTCAAACAATCTGGCTGAACTCCAGAAATGGAAAAAGACACAAAGATGATGTCCCAAACAACCCACGGATTACATCACAGTCCAAGCAGCTGATGGTGGGTTTGGTTTTGGCTACTGGCAAATACTATGGGTGCTTCCTTCGTGAGACTTCATACATGCCAACACTGGGAAATTCAGAAGTGGTATGTAGTCATCCACCTAACATCAAAACACCTGACCTTTCAAAAGAAAACAATGGCTGTATCCAGCCAACTGCCAGAGGAATACTGATCTGTCCCATGATACTATCCATTTCTGCTAGTGCAGACCTTTTCAACCCTTGGCAGGATGATCCTTAGGGCTATGGGACCCATACCCTATATGGCTCAGGGACCTGCAGTGAGGAGGAAGAAGGGAACCAACTAAGGAAAGGGGCATTTTCAATCCCTTGAATCCTCTTCACTGCAACCTCCCAACATGCATGGCTCTTCATTCACACAGGTCATGTGACCTCAGGAATAGTCTTTTCAGGGTCAAAGGGGACTCCAAAAGTACCCAAACTGTCAACATTTAACTGTAAGCTTCCTCGAGCAGAGACCAATATTTTATCTTATGTTTCTTTGATGGTATGGCACAAGCACATCAGTAATTGATAAAATTACATTCATTATCTCTGTAATCCATTCCTAGTAAGGTACAGCGGTATCCCAACATTACAGAGGCTGAGACACAACGGCCTCTTTCAAACAGCCCTTATAATCCGTTTTAGCTTCCGGTTGCTAATGGATTTTTTGTGTCATTTCAGACACAACCGTTTTGGCTCCTGGCTGCTAACCGATTCCCCCCCCCCCACATTTTCATACAAAGCTGCTTGTGTCCCATTGCCAAAGAGGGGGTTGAACCAATTTTTAAGTAAACCACTTTCTCCTGTTTTCAGCTCTTCTCTGCACTTCTGAATCTCTGTTGTGTGCTGTTTAAAATGTCTAGAGCACTTCCAAAAGGATCACTCCCCCCCCCCCCGGCCTTTTTTCACAGTGTATTATTTTCCACATTTTTTCACATTCTAACTTTTGCACTGCAGCGCTAGACCAATATAGCAATTCAGTGCTATATTGCCAGCATTCAGATGCACTGAACTGATATACTGGTCTAGCGCTAGAGTGCAAAAGTTAGAACATAAAAAAAAACAACCATGAAAAGGAAAGCACTGTGAAAAAAAGGCGGAGGAGAAAAAAGCAGCACTGTTTGAAATGGCCAGAGCTCTTCAGAGCGCTTTAGAGACGGCTCACAGACAGATTGAAATGGGCTGTGTGAAACACCAGTCCCTGTATCGCTTTACTTGGAATCGGGCCAACAACAGATAACATCCGGTTTAGAACGGTAATCTGAAAGGGGCCAATGGCTTGCCTAACATGATCCTCTGGACTCACAGTAGCTAGAAGAGATTTGATGTGGTGATCTCCAACTACCTTGTGTCTGAATACATATACTCAACATCCAAAGGCACATGATTGAGATGCTTCTGAGAAAGGGCCAAGGCACACACACAAATCCATTTTTTACTTTAAAAAAAAAAAAAAAAAGGTCAGGAGAGGAAAGCTGGGAATGTCTTTTTGTCAGCTGAATGAGATGCGGGATAAACTTTTGTTCCTCCTCTGTTACAGGTATTTTAGTCTGGGCAGGGCCAGAGGTCTTTGTTCTCTTTGGCACGAGCCAACATGCTCTTGCCCTAGGCTCTCAGTGTGTAGGTGACTTGCTGCCTATGGCCCTGAGTGAGCCAAACTAGTGAAACTAGTACCAACCCAGGATATTGGAGCATCATGAATGTCACTCCACCTACTGGCTGCAAGCTTCTACTGTGAGCCAAGGTGGGGGGAGGGAACCACCACACACCTGGTACCAGGGGGAGAAGAGGGACAGTGGTCTTTGTGTGTGTTAAGTGCCATCAAGTCGCTTCCGACTCATGGTGACCCTATGAATGAAAGTCCTCCAAAATGTCCTATCTTTGACAGTGGTCTTTAGCCATTAAAAAGTGGTCTTTAGCCATTAAAAATTATTATTACTGCTGTCATCAATTATCAACTGATCATATGAGTTATGAACAATTCAATCTGCAAAAAACAACCACAACCACCACCAAATAAAATAGTGGGTTGGATACCATGATCTATCCGCAAAAGGGGCTGTGGGATGCAGCCCTCTCCCTTGCTCCCCTCAGCTCATCAGTCCCAGTGTTGTGGGCCACCCCAAGGGTCAGTAATGACCCGATCCTTGCACAGGAAACTACCTTTATCAGCCACCTGCAGCTCTTGTAAGTATGCAAGTTTTTTTTAGAAAAAGCGTGCTGTCCAATGAATCAGGGCAGTTTGCTAAAACTAATTAAAGATTTTTTACCGGATTACTCTACCCAGTTAACTGACTGGATAATGCAGCCCTTATATTTATGATACTTCACACTGTCCTTCTCACGTAGGGCCAGGGATACCCACTGGTGTTTTTTCCTCAGTTAGAAGTCTGGCTTGGGTAAAGCCTCATTGTAGGGGCCACAACCCCACAATCTTCCCAAGAGGCTTCAAAGCCTTGGCCAGGGCCAGTGTGCTGCTGACGCAGCTGTTCCCCCTCACTTCCCTTCCCTTACGAAGTCAGCAGACTGAGTCTTAAGCTTATTAACTTTGTTTGCCTTAAAAGAAGGACAGCTTAGATAAGACGCCCGAGGACTGGTTTTCTTCACCAAATAAAGGCACCAACTTACCCGGGCACCTTTCTCCGGAAAGCATTTGCAGCCGGCGCTGCAGTCGCGACCCCCACATGGTCCGTGATAAAAGTTCTTCCCACCCTGTTAAAAGAAGGAGAGAGAAACAAAGGGAGAAAAAGTGAGTAACCCAAACACTTGAAGCTTCCACAGATATAAAACAGTGCTGAGAAATGGTTCGTTCCATCACCATTTGGGCAGGTTTGTGATATACATGAGGCCTGCTTAGAAATTTATTGGAGACAAGCATAAATTGCAGCTTTTAAAAACCCGGCAGCTATTCTGTTATGACAGCCACCCTGATTGGAGATAACAGTTTGTCATCCACCATTATTGAGCAGCCTTTTCCAACCTGGATTTGATACTTTTTAGCTGTGTGGCATTAACCACAAAGGACTTTAAATGAATACGTGTGTCATAAAGTTTCAATCCATCAATAGAACACTATGGGACATGAAAACATGCGTTGCCAGGAATGCTGCTTTACAAATTGTCAGGATACAACCCCCAACCCCTGGTAGCCACAACTTCTGCAGAAAATACCACGCAGCTGTGGCTGAGCTCCTGATGTGCAAACTCACGTTGAAAGGAACAGGAGTTTCAGATCTGAGTGGCCAAATTTCAGCTCCATTGAGTCAATATGTCATGCACCACACTGTAACAGATATATGCTTCATACAGATACAATCAAACGCATGTTCTGAATAGGATTGCATGGTCTCTTGAGGGTCAGATCTTCAGATTTAACAGTCGACCCTGGAAGTTAAAAGGTGGAACCAAGATAACCAGGAGATGGAGCCTTTAAAAAAATTTCTACCTTCTAGCCTCAGGAAGAGTTTTGGGGAACTTGAAAACTTGAACACTGTTGTGCGACATTGGGTTGGTTTTAATAAAAATATTACATGGATTGTGTTTTTGGCACTTGGGCATGGAGCCTCTTGGAGTGGGGGGAGGCATAGAGTGAAGCTCTCAAGCTGAGCAGAAAATAGCCTCCTCCCCTCTTCTTCTAACTCCTCACCCAAGATTTTACTACTCCTCCAGAGAGGCCAAAATCCTGAAATCTCAGTTCAGTCTCCAAGGCCTGGGAACCCTGGTTACCCCTTTGCACAATAAGATTTGACTGGTGCTAAAGTTTCGGTGGAGCCCCGTCCTTTAACGTCTCTCTTCCTAAGATGTTCCTTTTAAAGCAGACACATTCTGCTGCTCTCATTATCCAAAAGGAAATCTGCCCAAGACCAGAAAGTTCTAGTATTTGCTGGCTGAAACTGGCTTGCAGATAGGAGGAGGCTAGATTGCATGGATTTGCTTTCCACTCCAATTTACTGCCCTTCCAAACAATCTTCTTGAGCGTACATCTCAGAGGTGCCTCATCCTATTGCAACAGCAGTGGATCGACTGCATTCAAACCTGGGTGGGGCGGCTATTAAGCCAAGCTATCCTGTTGAAATGGATGGATGTTTCCTGAAAAATGTCATGTTCACACCATACTTTTAAGTCTCTCTGCAGGAACAGGTCATTCTGCTCACTTGTGAATGAAAGAAACCTGAGAAGGGGAGGAAGCACTTTGGAGCCAGCTGGGGGAAGACCAGGTGTTACATGTCACAAGTATTTTATTTATGGGAAGGAGCTGACATCAGATACTCCCAAATTACTTAAATAGAAAACAGTCATGTGCTTTAAACCGATGCATGCTGTTTTCAAAGACTCCTAGCCAGAATCCCAGTTTATGGACCCACTGAAAAGTGATCGTTGAGTTCCTTTATAAAATAGGGGTGCCTTTGCAGGCTATAAGGAAACTCCAAAAAATACAAAATGCAGCATGAGTTAGAAGCACGTACCATGCAGTCTTTACAAATCAGCAATGGCTATCAATTTGCTTCCAAGTGCAATCCAGAGCGCTGGTTCTTACCTTTAAAACCCAACATGGCCTGGGACACGAGAAGATCCATTTTCTCCTCTATCAATCTGCCCACTGGAGATTGTCATTTAAAGCTCTGCAACGTTTGCCTTCTGAAGTGAGTTGCTAACAACATTTTTTTAAAAACCTGCAAAGCCAATCAAATCTCCAGTGGCCCTGTCCACTTCCTAAAAACACTTGGCGGGCACAAGAAAGGGTGTCAGTAGGCACCATGGCATCCACAGGCAGCATGTTGGGCAGCCCTGCCTTAATGGAATGGTTCATGGGGTCTCTTTCTGCTCTCTCACAGAAACTCAAGCACAAATGGCCATTTAGCTTTCCTTCACTAGTCTTAACCGGGGACTGGAGATGGCTAAAAACCCTGATTACAAGGAAAACATGGAGAGTGTTAACCACAGTTAATCTGTACCTACCCTTAGAGGGCCAGGACATTGGTCACAGGACATTAACTACTAAGTGTCTTGCTTTCTGCATTTTTCAGAGGCTTGGTCTTTGCTGTCATGGGTATCAAACTGCTGATCCCACGGGACTCCCAAAATGCAACATGTTTTCCCCCACGGAAGCGCAATAAAGATTGCTTCTGCAGAGGAATACAGGCTAAGAATGACCAGGATCTTCCTATTTTGCTGATGGTAAATCCTCACATTATATTGCCTGCATGTATTCTTGCTCAGGAGTCCTATCAAATGCGCTTCCTGCGATGGAAAGTGTGATGTTGAAGCTGGCCTGGTGAACAATTATGCTACTGTCTCTTCAGGGACTAGTTCATTTAGAAATGGAAGCTCTATGGCGTCTCTGGATTGCAGCCATCTGATTAATTTAGAATTAGATCCTTCCAAGATTTCAGCCCTTTCGCTGAGTCACTGCCCCCAGGCAACCTCCTCCCTCAGACCTGCAGGGACACAGAGCCGCTTACGAACCCCACCTGGTCTACATTTCCTACTATCCAGTTGTCTTTACATTTGGCTGGGTGCATTACAGCAAAATAACCAAGGTTCTACAACACACTGACAATGTGTTCTCCTCACCTTATTGACTTTTGCAAAATACATGCCCGTTAGAATCTGTTGGGTCCTCAATTTACAAATGTCCATCAACCTCTTTGGACATTAATGTAGAGGCAACTGAAAATGTGGGTTGGGTGGAGTGGAGAAGAGTCAGTATTGGCTCCACCAGCCTCTCCCACAATTTCTACACGTTCAGGGATCCTACATTTCTACACAGTTTCTACATATTCAGGGATCCTACATGCATATGCCCTAACAAGCAAAGGCAAATGTAGACACAATTTGGGACCTCTCCATTTCTAGGGTTGCCAGATCCCTCTTCGCCACTGTTGGGAGGTTATTGGGGTGGAGCCTGGGGAGGGGAGAGACTTCAATGCCATAGAGTCCAATGGCCAAAGCAGCCATTTTCTCCAGGTGAACTGATCTCTATTGGCTGGAGATCAGTTGTAATAGCAGGAGATCTCCAGCTAGTACCTGGAGGTTGGCAACCCTATCCATTTCCCAAGATGCTGGATGGCACATACAGCAGAATATGTGCATAGTCTGCATACACAGGGGATCCTTGAACACATGTACATCAGCCAGATAGGCAGGAAAGAAAAATTACTACTCCAGTCATAGATCTGTTTCACTGAGAAATCACGGAAATAAAGACTTCTCAATATTTAAACTATACTAGCAGTGCATAATTACATATATTACTGTCACAGAAGCTGGGGCAAGTTGGAGTGGGGGAAACAGTCACAAAGCCCCCCTCCTGGGCTGCAGGCTCCCCTCACCTCCTTTTGGTTTTCTTCTCACCCACCCTGTTTAACCCTTGGGCAGGTGGGTGCTTGGTAAACCGCTGCTACCAACCTTTCCTTTGAGGGCTCACCTTTACTTAAGAGGGGCCCAGGTTACTCCCTTCCCCTTTTAATTCTCTGGGTAGTACCCCTTTTATTGCAAGGAGGAGCTCCCTAGAAAAGCCACGAAGTCTGAGTCTTCTAAAGAATCCAACAAAGTCTGAAGAGATTGCTACCAAAACAGAAACATTCAAAAGGTACTAAGAATGGCTAGTAACTCTTCTCAAGAAAAGAAAGGCATCCCAGATGGGAGGTTTTGCCCCAAAAGCAAACAAATAAGCACCTATTCAGGTTTAAGGTTGCCAAGCAAATGTGCCCTAATGTACCTGAATCTAACTTATTCCCAAAAATAACCAACACATCCCTTATTCCTAAGGGCTTCTTAAGCATTTTTCACTCACGACCCCTTTTTGCCCGAAAAATTTTTACACGACCCCAGGTATATAGGTATATAAAATAGGTATACAAATAAAACATTTACTGATAATAAATCATAAAGAAATTTATTTTAAAACAATTTTTTGCGACCCCCACATTCAGTTACGAGACCCACAGTTGCGACCCACAGTTAAAAAAGCTTTGCTCTAGAGCAGGCTGGAGCAGCCTTTGCTTTCCCACATGGAGCTTGGGAGAGGAAGCGTTTTATAAGCTCCTCGCACATCCCTGCTCCCTTGTTCAGGATTGGTTACCCTTTTCTTGCTAAAATGGGCTAGGGCCTGTCCTGGGCCCTGAATTTCCCTAGAACTTAAGTCAGGAAGAGGAGGACTAGGGGGAAAACCCTCCATTAATACAAGAAAAGTCCACTCTGAGGGCCTAGTAAGGCCACGGGAGCAGAAAACCTAACAGGAAAAATTATAATTAACATGTATCTTCTAGGCTCACAATTTATTCCAATGACAACGCATAATATTGGGAGCCTAAAATACCTGTGTCGTTTAGATTTTTAAAAATTATTTATTTACTTCATTTATGCCCCACTTTTCTCCCTGATGGGATCCCAAAGTGCTTTACAATATTCTCCCCTTTTCCATTTATCCTCACAACAACCCTGTGAGGTAGGTTAGACTGAGGGTACGCAAGTGGCCCAAAATCACCCAGCAAGCTTCCATGGCAGAGCAAGGATTCGAACCTGGGTCTCCCAGATCCCAATCCAACGTTCTAACCACCCACAAAGAGACACCGACACAACAAAGAGACTCCACGGCATACAAAACGGAATGGACATTTTGTAGGTTAATGTTGACCTCTATTTCCCCCAAGCACTGCCCTCTGCCTTACGCCCCACTGCAAGCAAAAGAATCTCTGGGGCAACCACATTCATTCCAGTCAGGATGAAAGTCGGCCGCTTGCGTGACACAAGACGTCGTTTCTCTGAGGAGTGCGCTGGCTTCAGCCCACCAGTCTCCGTGAATAGCAAAGAGCCGGACAATGCGCCGCTTCTTGCAAAATTGACAGAAACAGGCCTCGTAAACAAAGGCTGCCTCTGTTCTTGGGAATCCACCATCACCTTATTAATTAAGGTACCTGAATAAGTTTGGCCTATCACTGCCCTTTCCTCTCCTCTAACAGAGTTGCCATCCCAATGATCCCCTCCAACACTCCATATCTTGGAGGCCGCTTACATGGAGCAGAGCTGCGGTGGGGTTTCAGCTCATGTTTTAACTCCTCAAAGGCCAGCTGACTACTTACGCTTGCCAAATCCAGTGATATTGTCAAAGGAATTCCAAAAGCTTAGTCAAGCAGAACTGTCCCTTCCTGAAAATATGTTGGAAGTTTCCAGAGTTCAAGAACCGTCTGTTTTTACCATGGGATGCTCTATCACATTTGTAAGGAGCTCCCTCCTGTAAAATCCCAAAGAGCTGTCAAAACAATAAAACAATTATCGTCTTCTGCCAATTCATTTGTTTCCTTTTGCTATCATTGCTTTCTGTTAGAACACATCTGAAACAGCAAGAATGTTTGCAATATCATGAACACAAAAATGCATGGAACTGATTAACTGAGGAGGATATCAACATCATCTGCAAAACTGAAAATTGGCACATACGTAGCCCAAGAAATCTCATTTACTGGGACAGTATGAAAATGGGACATCAGCATGTGAACGGGAGATGTAAAGTATATCGCAAAATGGTTGATGAATTTCCATACAACCTAGAAAACTGACATTTTGTATATTCATAGTCCAAAATGGTCAGATTAAAAAGAAGAATCTGGATATGCATAGAGATGGGAAGGCCTGGGGGGGGGGGTGTGGGAAAATTCAGAAAAAAATTATTCAATGGAAAAACTGGGAAATTTTCAGAAGCATGGAAACATTACTACGTAATATTTTCTCTTTTGGAATGAGTGCAATGCCTACTAAAACAAGGTTTTATGCTGATGCCTAAATTTGTGCCTGATGTTCCAGTAATGACAATTAGCTGTGATATTTTTGCTAAGTTTTTTGCTGAGCAAATATTGAAAGTACGCTCTGATTTAGATGTCTGTTATAAGATAGGTACTCCAGAAGGAAGGCCTAATACACCGCCTGGCCTATTGATGGAACATTTTGACCTGATCTCTGTCATGCGTGTGGGCAAGATCCTGGGATCTGTGAAGGCCACTACTTGTACCCTAGATCCTTGTCCAAGTTGGCTGATAAAATCATGTAAGGACCACATCAACAAACCCTTAACATCTATTATAAATCAGTCACTAACTCAGGGCATCTCCCATCAGCCACTTAAAGAGGTGGTTATTCATCCGCTACTTAAAAAACCATCCCTACAGGAAAATGATGTGGCCAATTATCGCCCAGTCTCTGATCTATGATTTCTGGTCAAAGTGATTGGGAGAGCAGCAGCAAACCAACTCCACTCCTTGGATAACTCATCTGCCCTAGACCCTTTCCAGCCTGCCTTCAGGCCAGGCTATGGGACAGGGACAGCTGTGCTAGCTTTAGTTGATGACCTCCACCTGAGTGCAGACAAAGGCCAAGCCTCTCTGTTGCTCGTATTGGATTTATCTGCAGCCTTCAATACAGTAGATCATGCCACCTTAATGAGGTGACTGGAGGCAGAAGTAGGTATCAGGGGATGTGCATTGAACTGATTCAAATCATACCTCACAGATCGGACTCAAAGGGTTGCTATTGGAAACCAGTTGTCATCGGTGTGGGACCTATCTTGTGGGGTTCCACAGGGCACAATTGTATCCCCTATGCTTTTCAATCTCTATGTAAAGCCCTTAGGACAAATCATTCATAGCTTTGGGGTTTGTTGTCATCAATATGCTGATGATACTCAGCTGTTTATATCCTTATCCAAATCTTCCAGTGATGTGGTAAAGGTCTTGAATCTCTGCCATGGTGGTTGACTGGCTAAAAGTGAACAAATTGAAATGAAAACCTGAAAAGACAGAGGTAATGCTGGTTGGGAAGGAAGGGGTCTTAAAGGACACTGTTCTCCCCACTTTTGATGGAGTTCAACTGACCCTTGCTGACTCAGTTAAAAGCCTTGGGGTCACTCACACTGGATCCAGCTTTACTTCTGGAAAAGCAAATTAAAGCAGCTGCAAAAAGTTTTTCTACCAACTCAGCCTAGCTTGTAAGATGGCCCCTTTCCTTGATACGCCTCATCTGGCCACCTGGATCCATGTCACAGTAACATCAAGACTGCACTACTGTAATGCATTGTACATTGGTCTTCCCTCAAAATCAACTGGTCCAGAATGCTGTGGCTTGGGTATGAATGGGAGTTAGATGGAGCCTGCATATTACTCCCATTCAGCAGACGCTCCATTGGCTGCCCATATGTCACCGGGCTTAGTTTAAGTTATCACATACAAAGCCCCTCATGGTCACGGCTCCTCTTACTTGCAGGGCCACCTCTCTCCCGAGGCTCTGCCATGACAATTTCACTCAAGTCCGCAGTTGCCTGCTGGCAAATGGGCAAAGTCAACAACTGCCCCATACATGCGCTTTCTCCGTGGCGGCTCCCACTTTGTGGAATGGCCTGGCCGAGGAGGTCAGGGCAGCTCCTGCCCTCCTGCAAACTATGAGAAACTGAACTATTTAAGAGGGCTTTTCTGCGCAGGTGATAGGGTTGCATTGAATGAAATGGTTTTATAAACTTGTTTGGATAAATGATTAAGGACTGTGGTCCATACTGCTGTGTCTAGCTTATTGTAAGTAGGATCCTATTAATGCAAATTCTGTACCTCTTAATGTGTCATTTGAATGCTTATATTATGCTTCACTTCTTTCTGGTGGTTTCAGACTTCTGAAGTCCTTGGTTAGTGAATGTCCCTTTCTGTGTGTGATTGTATTGGATCACTATGTGTAATCTGCCTTGAGCCCCTATAAGAAAGTGAGACTGTAAATATCATAAACAATAAACAAATAAATAAACTGAAAATGTGCAGCATGAATGTTTTATGCAAAATAATCTATAGCAATAGATCATGATAAGTCTTATGTATACTGTAGACATATATAACATTTTTAAGGATAGGGTTATTGTTTAAATGTGAATAATTATGGCAGTAATTAATATGCTATAATGTGTTCAATAATATGTTGTTAAAGAGTTCTGTGTTTTCGATGTTATAAAGTAAGCTTGCTATTCAAATATGCTGGTAGATTCACTGTGACTGTAGGAGAGTGTTTATGTCCAAATAACACACCTTCTTTTCTTCATGACAAAATTTGTTTTCTGATTTCAACTCCCCCCCACAAACAGCAAAAAAGGTTCAATACATATGCTGAGGGAGCTTAGGGTGTTGCAGTCTGCAGTTCTCTCTCAAGTAAAGGGTATATTTGCAATTTGACTTGTAGAAAAAAAGGGATTTTAAATCCCATAAATATTACAAATAGTACAGTTTTTTATGTCAAGTTATAATTGATGCATTTTATGTTTACCCAATAAAATAAGTTCAGGTTTGACAGAAAAATAAATATTTAAAGTACATATCACACACCCCTTTCTATTTTTGTCTGGGGGAGAAATGGGGAAAACACATTTCTTCAAAATGTCTGGGAATTTTACATCTCTAGATATTGGACACTTTTAAAGCTCATGTTCCGAAGACAAGACAGGCAGAGAACAAGTTGGACATGGAGTAGACTTTGGAATACAGAATTTTGTTCTTCCAACATACACCTGAAATGGATTGGAATCTTGGACTGGGGGGGGGGAGGAGAGAGAGAGAGAGAGAGAGAGAGAGAGAGAGAGAGAGAGAGAGAGAGAGAGAGAGAGAGAGAGAGAGAGAGAGAGAGAGAGAGAGATTGATTTACAAGCATAGGCATGGTCCTGACTGCTATGGAATGCAGATTCAATCTACTAGTGCACACGGACAGATAAGACAAGAAGCCAAGGACTGATTCAGTCACTCAACCACAGCGGCATCAAAACTGTATGGTTATTTCTACACAATGTACAATGCTCAATGCTGAATTTTTATACATGATGCCCAGGATACTTTGGTTAGTAGAGAAATCTAAGAATGTGTCACTTGTAAATCTCTGCCCCAAAACATGCAGTTCACAGAGTAGTCCCAAAATGCCTATGGTGCTACCCTAGCAGCTGGAAACATTGCAGCCTGCAGTTATCTGTTTAAGACTGAGAAACAAACTTTTAATTGAGACAGAACAAAAACTAGGTCAGGTCAGACATCCCGTTCGCCTCTCTCCCTCTCGCCTTCCTACCTCTTATTAAAGTGGCGTAAATAACTCAAGATACCCAAAGTGCCAAGCATATTTGATTTCATGCTAAGGTTTTAGGTTATGCAATAGGAGGCTTAAAGGCTTATAGAAGATCTAATTTATTGTTTCTAATGGGAACCAACGCAACCGAGACTGGAGTGGCTAAGGGAAAGGAAGGGCTGGTTGGCAGCTGGAAAAGATGGTTTCTTTCAAGCATCTAAGGGTCCAATTCACTGGGAAGTTCTCCTGCAAAAGCCCTGTTGAAATGAACAGGAACATAAATGGGGTCTGCAAAAGATCATGGTGTTCTTGCACAACCTCTACTTGTCACAGTAGGGTTTGCAGAAGAAAATATGACGAGGAGATAAAAAGAAAACAATCCTATTTAATTGCTTTAAGTATGCAATTTTCTAGTGTGCATATCAAATGCTCAACTTCCAGAGCACATTTTATGCAGTTTCTGCCATTCCCTGTACAAATTTCATAGCCACACAGACAAGCTTTCTAAAGAGCTTATGATGGATAACCGAGTTTACTCTGTTACTGAAAGGATAAAATTAGGTCTTCTGGACCCAAGCAAAAAATAACGGAGATTTTAACACAGGCTGGTAACGTACTTCCATTTATACACTACTGGTCTGTTCAAGTTAATACTACAACCCAGCCTCAGAATAAGTTTCTAAATCAGGCCATTTCCACAACAGATGCAGACAGGGTGGAAACAACTCCATTGGATGGTTGGGTTGGCTTACCCCAAAATAAGCCCCAAAGGTGTAACATCAACCCACGGCTTTAAACTTTGCACATGATATTCGGCCCAAGGTTATCCCATTGTTCTACTTGAGAGCTCATCAGGTTAAAATGAGCAAACCTGACCAAGTCATGTCTTCCCATCAGCCTCGCTTTATTTTTAAGAGCTAGGAGTTCCACACAGCAACTTGCCCACCAATCAAACCAGCCAACACAACTGAAACTTTACATTAATTATAGCTTCCCTAAAACAGAACTGATGCAATCGTCTCCAGAAGTCATCACAGGACGATGAGATGTAGCACTAATTCTGGTTGGCTGACATCAGAGTTGTGAGCAAACATATCTTCCTTCCCCCTCCAATCACAACTTGATCCATGACTAAAAGTAGGAACTGCACTTACAAAAAAGGTCCAGCTAACAATGACCACATGGAACTGCTTAACTGTTTGCAGTTTAGTAAGTGGTTTTTTATTACACCCAAGGAGGGATAAAATCATCCCAGGGGGCTCAAGGTCTCCCATTCTCAATTTTACTTTCACAGCCACCCAGTGAGGCAGGTTAGGTTGAGAGAGAGTGACAGGTCCAAAGTCACCCAATGGATTTCTGGGGGGATTTTGAACCCAGGCCTGACTAATCCTAGTCCACACACTGTCATCATGAAACCGCCAGAGTTTGCAGTCCACGACAGTTACAAATGGCACAAAATCCCATTTATTTATTTTACACCCTGCTGTTCTTCCCAATGGGGATCCAAAGTGGCTTTCATCGTTCTCCTCTCCTCCATTTTATCCCCACAACAACCGTGTGAGGTAGGTTAGGATGAGAGGGACTAGCCCAAGGTCACCCAGTGAGTTTCCATGGCACAAGTGGGGATTCGAAACCTGGTTCTCCCAGGTACTAGTCCCACACTCTTAACTACTACGCCACACTGGCTCTCACTGGAACTCACATGCAAATTATTTAACTTCCCCTAGTTTCTGGTACTTGCAAACCTGTCCTGATTTGGCCTTTTGAAGATGCCTGTTAAGGACATTGGTGGTGTGCATTAGAGTTCTTCAGGTTTCACTCAGAAGTGACGGAAATAGAAAAGGTGGTTTAATCTTGAATCTAGTGGAAAGACCCAGACACAAAAGGCCAGCAGGCTAGGCTCCTTCCATCCTCCTCCTCATAATACTTATTTATTTTACACAATAAATCACACTACTTTAAGGCTGACCATGAAGAAGCTGAAATTGTTCAAGATCTTCTGTTACTTGGCACCATCAAAAACCAAAAGGGAGACTGCAACTGGAGATGCTGGGAGATTGAGCCTGGGACCTTTAGCAGGAGGAGGAGGAGGAGAAGTAGAAGAGTTGGTTTGTATATGCCGACTTTCTCTACCACTTAAGGAAGAATCAAGCTGGCTTACAATCACCTTCCCTTCCCCTCCCCACAACATGAAGAAGCTACCCCTGTGAGGTAGGTGGGGCTGAGAGAGTGTGACTAGCCCAAGGTCACCCAGCTGGCTTCATGTGGAGGAGAGGAGAATCGAACCCTGTTCTCCAGATCAGAGTCCACCGCTCTAAACCACCGCTCTTAACCACTACACCACGCAGATGCTCTACCACTCAACCACAGCATTTGATTCATTCTTCTGCCTACAGGCAGTTTTAAATTGTCCATTTTAACCAGTGGCTTTATTATTTACATTGTAAACTGCCTTTAGTTCCCATAAGGTAATAAGACAGCTAATAAATGTTTTAAATAAAAGAAAGTAAATACATTATGTGAAGAAGCACCTTCTGTTGTCCTCAATCGAATGTCCTATTCATGTACATGTCGTGTGAGAATTCTTGCACATTTGGTAACACTGCTACAAAATGGCATAATCTCTGTAAGGGTAGCTTTTTGGCTGGAAATCTCTCTAACCTTTCTTCTCCGTTCTCACCAAACCTCAAAAGCAACAGTTTCCTAGCGAGAACTGCCCCCTCAGAGCGCGCGCAAAGGGCCTATCTTAACAAGAGGGACAAAGCAGAGCTAGGACAAAACTTTAGAGCAGGAAAATCAAATAAACACGACTGAAAGCATCAAATCCAAGACGTCAGAGAGGTTTCATTAACCCCTTTTACATAATCCTGTGTTTATTGAAATACTTGTACCTAATTTAATTTGTAAGGATACCAAGAGAACAGAAGATCACTTTCCACTGGATGCTGCTTGCATCTGCCAAGAGAAAATGGACAGCCCCTGCTAGAGATAATCTTACCTGTCTGGAAGGGAATTCTTTCATAAGATTTATTTCAGATTAAACAGAACAAAATAGGGGCAGCCTGATGCACTCAGCCCTGTAAAAGAATGCATTTGCCAGGGAAAAGGCACAGATTAGATCTTGTGCTATCAACAGCTAAGCCTTGACACCAAAAGAGCCAAACAAGGACAAAGCAGACAACCTCCACTGCGTATAATTCACTCTTATATTCACAAATATCCTGACACTCAAAGGGCCTGCAATCTGGGTTACTATGGGAGGCTGAATGTTTTGGAAAAGCTCACTGAACCATTTTAAGAAACCATATCCAATTATCAATAGATGGGAGGCAAATAAATTAAGACTAGAGATGCACAGCTTGTCCACTGCATCTCTTCGAACCAAGAGCTCTCCACATATAGAAACAAGTTCTCTTAGGAAAGCAACCAAGCCAGGGCAGAAACAGCATAGCCAAACCACAATCCCCAACACTACCCAAATCAGGACAGAAGAGAAGACTGTGTTCCCTGGCTCTTGTGCTGATTCTCTTATAAGGGGAAGGACTGTCCATTATTAGTAGGCCAGGGTCCAGTTTTGTAATGTCTTTTGACACTAGCCAACTCCGGGTTAGGAAATTCCTGGAGATTTGGGGGCAGAGCTTAAAGAGGGGAGGGAGCTCATCAGGGATATGAGGGCCATAAAGTCCACCCTCCAAAGCTACCCTATCAGTTGAAATACTGGGAGAACTCCAGGCCCTAGAAGGTGGGCAACCCTATTTGGCTCCCTAGGACCCATCTTGGAGCAAGCAGCTGAGCCCCGACTTTTCCTTATTCCCCCACTGAATGTGTTTCCCATTTCTTATGTAGATGCTCAGGCAATGTATTGGAAGCAAGGGATGTGCCTTATCAGTAGATCAATTCTGTTGGAATTCCCAAGGATTTGTTTCAGAGGGAACTTGAAGCATGCTGAAGGATCCCTGTTTCCTTAGTAATCACCTACTGCTGTCTAGCTGTAACAGTCTGAATAGCCCCAACTAGGCTAAACTCATCAGAGCTGGGAAGCTAAGCAAGGTCACCAACAGTCAGTACTTGGATAGGAGACCACCACGGAAGTCCGGGTTGCTACGCAGAGGCAGGCAAAGGAAAACCATTTCTGCTCACCCCTTGCCTTGAAAACCCCTTGAGGGATCATCATAATTCAGTTGCTTCCTGACAGCATTAAATTACATTGCTGTCTTGCAAGTGGCACACAGATCAGCATAATGGTGGCTGGCAAGTGTCAGTCATATTGGTTCATCCCACCTAGTGTTTAAAGTGAAAAAGCTGGCAGGAAGAATAGCTGCAATCGCATGATTCAGATGTAAGAGCAAATCATTGTTCACCACGACATGAATGAGCCAGGAGGATCCTCCAGCTCGGTTCTTTCCTCCACCCATGTAAGCAATCAGTTAAGTCATTATTTCTGCTTCTGCAGAAACCATCTCAGAACAAGCAAATGTCCGTGTATTCACGTTATTTATAGTCTGCCTTTCTCACAGGGACCCAAGGCGGATTACACATAGCGAGTCAGTGCAGTCAACAAAATGGGACATTCAACAACCAGTGCATTAGGATTTTAGAAGTCTGGAACCACCAGAAGGACTGAAGCATGACATAAATATTCATATGACACATTAAGCAGTATATGATCCTACTACAATAAATTATACACAGCAGTACAGACCACAGTCCCAATAATTTATCCAGATAAGTCTGTGAACCGATTTGTACAGTGCAACCCTATTATCCGTGCACAAAAGCCCTCTTGAATAGTTCAGGCCAGGAAAGTGGAAGCTGACTTATGGCAACCCCATAGGGTTTTCAAGGCAAGAATCATTCAGAGGTGGTTTGCCACTGCCTGCCTCTGCAACATACATGACCCTTGGAGGTGTCCCATCCAAATACATGCCAGGGTCAAAGCTGAGAGTGTGTGACTGGCCCAAGGTCACCCAGCAAGTATCCATGGCAAAGTGGGAATTTGAACCTGGGATTCCCAGATCCTAATCCAACACCTTAACCACTACACCACACTGGCTCTCCTAAGCTCTACAAGCAATGCATTTGCCCAGTATCGGTCTGTCCTAAAAATATCTAGAATAACACTGTTTTGCAGCCTCACTGGAGAGCCAGGAGGAGCCCCATAATGAACACAGTGCCCTCTAGGACTTATTTCTGATGCTATGATAAAGTCTGACATCCCATTGCTTTAGGAGAATAATGAAGGTAGTTTGGTACTTTTGTAAGACAGAGCTTTTAAAAAAATGCACCAAGTTGTATTAAAGGTGAATCACTCACATAGCCTCATCTTGTAGAAGTTTACAGAAACTCATACAGTTCAGCCAAACTATAGATATGTTCATTTTTCTGCCCCAACATGCTTCTGGTTGCGGCAATGTTCCATGTAATTTACAAAGATTCTGCTGTGGGTACTCATAAAAACCACTCAAAACCCTCATCTCCCCCTTACAAAAATGCTGATCCTTCTGGGAACCTGAGATTTACTGGGTGGGGAGCATTTTGTTTTAGCTTTTTTCCCTAAAAGCCCAAGGGAGGTAAGAAGGAAGACTCAGGAATCTGTTACAGGAAAGGCATTTTAAGATAAACTACGACTCTGAAAGTGATGATTTAAAAGTCTGCTGCAAATCATAACATAACCAATTTTTTTTGTGTGCAGCCTTCAAAAACAGAAAAAAACACCAGGATTTGAGATAGTCCCTATATTCTTTATGGATTTAGCAGCTTACTTTGAAAAGACTTCATAATAGGTGCCATGGTACACAGAAGAAAATATATAATTTGCTAAATCACAGAACAGAAACATGTCAAGAAAGCAAGTAAGATATTTTGCGGTAGAAGCATCCCATTTTGATGGTAGATGCCCTTCCATTTTAAATCCTGTAAGAATAACATAAACCAGTAGGCAGTTCCAGTTTTATAATGGTTCAGGATCGAATCCAGGGGTCCCCAATGTGGTGTCCATGGGCACCATTGCCACCCACTAAGTGTTTTTAGAAAGTGGGCAGGGCCATGTGGGGCTTTTGCCCCAGCAGGGCTTCTGATTGGCTGCACATATTTTAAAGAGTGTTGCTTTGGCTAAAACAGCCAACTCAGGATGAGAATCTTCACTGTGTGACTGAAGGTAAGTTGTGTGTGTGTGCAAAAAAATATTTTAAAACAATGTGATGATTTAAAAAGGCACCTTATTTATTTATTAAAACATTTATATCCTGCCTGTATATTTATATCCCTGACTGATATGCTGACAAGTTACTATTAAGAGTTATACATAACCTTGCTTCCTGACATTTTGTGGTTGGCCCCACCTCCTGTGGCAGCCATTTTGTGACTGGCTCCGCCTACTGTGGAAGCCATTTTACGGTTGCACCCTGTGCCGCAGGCTCAAAAAAGTTGGCCCCCTCCCAGCTCAGAATAAAATTTTCTGGCTGCAGTATCCCATCAGCACAAATAAGTCAATCATTTTTTTTTACTTATTGTAATAATGTCTCTCTCTCTGTCTCTTTCAAATGCTGTAGGTAGTTCACATACATACATACATACATACACACACACACACACACAATATATATATATATATATTGTGTGTGTATGTATGTATGTATATATATATATATATGTATGTATATATATATACATACATACATACACACACACACACACACAATATATATATATATATATATATATATATATATATATATATATATATATATATATATATATATATATAAATTTTTTTGCCTGCCTCCGCATCACAACCTTGGTATTCCTTGGAGGCCTCTCATCGAAATGCTGGCCAGGACCATCCCTGCTTAGCTTCTCACATCTGATGAGATCAGGCTAGTCTGGGTCTACACACACACACACACTCACTCACTAAAAAAGCATCAAAGAATCACATGTGTAACCCCCACTTCCCCCACCCCAAAATCCATTTGTGGGAAGAAATTACAGCATCTGGGTTGGATAATGGAAGGAGAGGAACAAAATAAAATGCACTGTTCCAGCCCACTGTCTAACCAAGAGAGAATTACCAGCAGGCAAAAGAAAGAAGAATCCACTGTTAGTCCCACTCACCCTCTCATAAATCTTTACCCTTTCCAAAGGGTATTTAAATAAACCCAGTTGTGTATTTTAACAAAAGTGACCCAGGGGGCTCAGGTAGGGATGCCAGCCTCCAGGTGGGACCTGGGGATCCCCCGGAATCACAGTTGATCTCCAGACTACAGAGATCAGTTCCCCTGGAGAAAATGGATGCTTTGCCGGGTGGACTCCATGGCACTGGACCCCACTGAGGTCCCTGTCCTCCCCAGGCTCCATCCCCAAATCTCCATGAGTTTCCCAACCCAGATTAGCCAACCTCCCCACCCCCATCCCCTGCCATTGGCCAGGGGGACCTGGCATCCCTAGGGTCAGGTGTGTCTAGGGGGAGGCCCGTATGCAGGCTTTCTCAGCAACTGCCCCAAATCTCTGAAATTCCCCATTTTTTTTAGCACTACAATGAAGGCCTTTCCCAAGACGATTAAAAAACATGCTAATTTGGGAGGGGCTGGTTTTAAACTGGATTTATTGTTAGTTATAAACCTATTGCCTTTATGATTTTACAATTACAATTGTAACCATATAACATGAAACATAAGCCAACTTTGGTTGTTCTTGAAATGGAAAAGTGACATAAATAACTTTAATGTACATAAACTGAGGGGAGGGGGAAATCAAATGCAGGCAAAGCAATTGAAGGGAAAATGAGAAAGTCGGGAAAACAGAAAGAGAGACTCTTTGGCCTTCCAAATGTCTCTCACAGGCCCTCATGTTGTCTGGCTTTCTGATGTTGCTGTAGATCTCAAGAGGTTACAATTCTTTTTTATACTACTCAGACGACTACTCTGTTCTCTACACTAAGGCCATTTATTCATGGAAGGTTTTGCATTGGATTTGCCACTCTTTAGATGCACTTTTTCCCCATCCATATTCTCAAAACTCAACAATAAGCCGCCATGCAGAGTTTTGAGAATTCAGATGGGGAAAATGTACCTCGTTTTTTCCAAACACAATTTATAAACTTGGGACATAGTGCAACTACCTACATATGTTTACACATTTATATGATGTGTACAGAGTAGGGCTGCGTGTATAATTGGACAGCCTCTGAGTACCACAGAAATGTTCATTACCACTTTTTCCCTTTTCTTTTAGGGAGACATGGGATTGAAGAGACTGATTGGTGCCAAAGGCAAAAAGGTGAATATTACTTTTATAGTTGGAAGTGTAGTGGTCATCTTTTCTCTGGGTCATGTTCTAGCAGTTGGGGTGTTTGGGAAGTGTAGTAATGTAGTACCTGAGGTTGTCAGGATTTTAACTTTTTTGTTAATCTGGCCTGCTTGAGCCAGCTTCCATCTGTTGACAAAATACACATAGATACCATCTGCTTGTAGCTGGAACTTGGAAATATAGAATAACGAATGCCCTGACCTGGATGGCCCTGGCTAGCCTGATCTGGTCAAATTTAATAAGCTGAGCAGGGTCAGCCCTGGTTAGTACTTGGATGGGAGAACACCAAGGAAGTCCAGGATTACTAAGAAGATGGGCAGTGGCAAACCACCTCTGAATGTCTCTTGCTTTGAAACCCCTACAAGGTCGCCAAAAGTCAGCTGCGACTTGACAGTACTTTCAACCACCACAATGCCATGATGTAGCATAAACTGGAAAGTTTATGACTTGATGGGGTCACGATAATTTCACGGATCATTCTATATTATTTGACAATTGCATGTTATTTTTGAAGAAGGATGCTATGAGGTCCACCTGTCACAGGGCTGGATGTTGACCTGAGATATCTGGGCAGAGTTGGAAGGGGCCATGCAGGATCAAGACAGGATCAGCCTAAAGCATCCCTGACAAGTGTTTGTCCAGCCCCTGCTTGAAGACTGCCAGTGTGGGGCAGCCCACCGCCTCCCTAGGCAGCTGATTCCACTGCTGAACAACTCTTACTGTAAAAACAATTCCCCCAAAAGTCCAGCACGTACCTTTCCACCCGTAATTTATACCCATTATTGCGAGTCCTATCCTTTGCTGCCAACATGAACAGCTCCCTGCCCTCCTCTAAGTGACAGACTTTCAGTTATTTAAAGAGAACAATCATGTCCCCCCTCAGCTGCCTCTTCTCCAGACTGAACATTCCCAAGTCCCTCAGCCTCATAGGACTTGGTCTCTAGGCCCTTGATCCTCCTCCTCAGAGCTCACTTCCTCACATGCAATGAAAGAAAGGAAACCATTCCCCTCATTTTTATGCAGAAAATTACAGAATGGAGGAGGAAAAGGAGGAGTTGAGCAAAGACAGTACCAACTGCTATCAGCAAGGCCACTGAACCATGAGACAACGTACACCTTTCCATTATGCCTTGACGAGGATTAACTGAAATTACATTTCTGTCAATATTTGTATCAGACTCTAATTCCTGCTAAGTCAACAAATTAACCACTTCCAACAGGCTGGTGCAAGACACTGGGGTGCAATTAGAAAAAAGAGTCATAACATTCAGCAAAATGATAAAAAGAGGCATAACCAGTGGAGGTCAAGAAAAATCACCAAGTAGTTTTCTGAATTTCTCAAAGAGATCTACACCTTAATTAAGGGAAAAGAAATTTTCTGTTCAAAAGTAGTTTTCCCCCAGTTTATTCCAGGGCAAACTGACTTATTCCATAGTTGCAAATAATAATAATAATAATAAAAATTCACACAGAAATACAGACTAGAGTAGAAAATAGAATAGCCATTCCTAGTCCAAGTGCGGCTGTTTGTTAGGACATTTTGGTTTTTGTGATGGAAAATTCAGATGGAGATCCCCTCTTGTTAACTCCCATGGGACACAATCCATACAGGAAGTTGTCCTATGCCAGGAAAGCCTCACTGACACGAACAGGCACATTGCTCTTTTTGAGCAATGTTCATTCATTTTGATGGGGTTTTCACAAGAGAACCCCTGATGGATTCTGCATATGGGTCAGAACTGTCATGCTCCAAATCTCTCCCCCTTCCCCGCAAGAAGCCACATCATTCTATGTCACACTTACGCAGCCTCTGAGCTCCAAACTGTATCTCCAAAACGCCAAAGGCTCGAATAAATGAACTGCAAAGATACTGGCCCGATTCAGACTTTGTACATTGTAAAACGATCAGTAAGCAATAAAAAGAAACTCATCATAAAAACAGCAGCAACCCTCCACATTATTTAAAATCAATTGAATCTCAAACCTGTAATATAAAATACATAACACAGAGAACTTAATAAACAGGAAACACAAGCAGGTAGTGAATTAAAAATATATATCTTAAAAACAGACAATCGAGTAGAAACCTAGAAAGATTAAAATCAGATAGCAAAAGCCAGGACAATGTTAAAAAAACATAACCAGTGGCGAGTTTTTGCTTTAAATTCACATCAGTATTTATAATTAATAATGAAGTGCTGCCAATTTGAAACCAATTTATGGCAACCCCATGAAATTCCCTCATGGGATTTTCAAGGCAAGAGAGGAGCAGAGGCAGTTTGCCCATTGTCTTCCTCTGCACAGAAAACCCGGTCTTCCTTGGTCGTCTCCCATCCAAGTATTGACCATGGCTGACCCTACTTAGCGTCTGAGATCTGACAAGATCAGGGACATTTATTTACCCTTAATTAAATATTTACCCTCTTCTATATCAGCCAACTCCACCACACTGGCACTCAGTGGTGGAATCCTATGCAGAATTATTCACGTGTAAGCCTAATTGAACAGATGGACTTTGGCCAGAGGATCGCCACTGTGGCTTTTACCACAGTGAGTCTTGAGTATGTCAATCCAGAGGCCAAAACCAAATCCACGATTTCAGATTCTAGTTTGGCGACCCACTGCAAACCACAGCCTGTCAATTTGGGAATTACATCAAACCACAGTTAAAGCTTCCTTAACTGTGGTTTTGTGTAATTCCAAATCCAGCCACTGTCTCACTGCCCTATGAAAGCCAGCCGATGGGCCTATTCTGGGCCATTTGCTTCCTATGACTAAGAAGGCGCAGAGGCGCTGCGGTGCATGCTTGTTTTAAAGTAATCCCAGCACTTCAATCTGAGACGAGTCTGGGATGCCCTTTCAACTTTTCATTTCCTCGCCTCGTTAATCAAGCAGGCTGTTGGGCAAGAGGGACTGCAGCCGCTCACAAATCACCTGCGAGCCGGTTTGCAGAGAAAACTTCGGAGTACTAACAAGTATTGCGGATGGAGAAAATGCCAACGCCATGGCAACAGAAAAGCGTCGGGCCCACCTTGAAGCATGCAAACAATAGTGCTATTCACAAAACTCCTGGGAAGCAGGGAAGGGACGTCCTTATAAAACGCTGGCTGCTCTTGCGTCATTTGTCTTTCTTTTAATTATTTTTTTATTTTTATTTTTCAAATTCATTCATATTCAATTACATTTATCCATTAATCAATGATATAATATAGCAACATTTTCTTATCATATCTAATATATGTTTCTTTAACTTCCCTTCTCCCCTCCTCTGTCTCTTTATTGTCATTATTACTCTCTTTGTATTTATTGTCTAATTCTTTATAACAAATCACCCATATCTACTTCAACAAGTCTGAATTAGATCAAATTCTTGCGTCATTTGTCCATGGGTTTTTGTGAAGCACAGGAGGGTCATGCAAGACTCTCCCCTCTCCTCTTCTGTATCAGCCAACTCACATTTGGAACCAAGTGAGAAGCTACTAATGCCTAAAGCAAGAGGCGGTATCCAACATACTGACAGTGTTGGATCAAAGAGGATGTTTTAGCAGCGGTGGCTATCCTTGTCCCCACGGGGGTGTGGCATGGCAGACTGTTCCCATCCAAACTCCCTCTCCAGCTCTATCATTTCTCATACCAGTCGAGCTAGAAGTAGGAAAAAGCCCTCAGGCTTGCTTTAGAAATCGCATGGCATATTATAAGCAACGCTGGAGAGCTAGGAAGGAACAAAATAACTTTTCTCCAAGAGCTCTCCAAGAGCTCTCCATTCCCAGGCCATGCCCTCAAGATCCCAATTACTTTTCAAAAGCCCACCCACCTTCCAATCCCATTTACTCTGTGGCTGCTGCTGCTGGACTGCTGGCTGGCCAGCCAGCAAGGGGGCAGAGCCTCTCCTTCTCTCCTGCCCCTTTCTCCTGATGCTTTAGGCACTACTTACAGTGCATCTGAGAAATGAAGGCACACTGGGGACAATGTTTCCCAGGGTGTACCCAGGAAGCTGATGGGTGGGTGGGCATCAGGGGACGTATATGGGCAGATGGGTCAGCAGCAGTGAGACCCACCAGAAGCCCAGAGCCCTGGCAGCTAGCCATCTTAGGTAGGGTTGCCAACCTCCAGGTACTAGCTGGAGATCTCCTGCTATTATAACTGATCTCCAGCCAATAGAGATCAGTTCACCTGGAGAAAATGGCTGCTTTGGCAACTGGACTCTATGGCATTGAAGTCTCTCCCCTCCACAAACCCCACCCTCCTCAGGCTCCGCCCCAAAATTTTCCCGCTGGTGGCGAAGAGGGACCCGGTAACCCTAACCTCAGGGTAAGCTGACCCTGAGTCCACACATATAATCAAAGCCAGGACAAGGAAAAAGTTGCTCAGGCCAAAATCACAAGGAATTTATCATGGGGAAAGTGATGGTGAAAATCTGCCTGAACATGCTTCACTTGATCAAGAACTACAACGGTAAGCATTTAAATGTTTTTCTAAAAAAATTTAAATGAGAGAGCAAGACACTTCTCTCCCAGGCCCTTTGCCCTCTTCGGCATTTTCAACCAATGCTCAGTCAACTTGCACTGCACGAGATTTTGCTCCACATATTTTGGTTATCACCAGGACAGAAGGCTTTAAAGCACATGGCAAGTTGGTAACAGGTGTGTTCTTCAAAGTTATGGCTGGAAGAGTCATGCCTTTGCAGACAGACTCAGGCCATTAACTTCCAGATGAGATTATGCCAGACAGCTGTCTCACCTGCAGTTGGAAAAGACCAGGTATTTTCTGCCAATGAGTTAACTTTAGTCAGATTTCCTAACCACCTTTAAAAACTCCTCAGGCTTTACAGGTTTGTAGGGCTGCAAAGGAATGCTACCTCAGATGAAACCAGCAAAATTTCTATAAGGTAGTCTTGGAACTGATAGCCCATGACTCACACATTAACATTTTTTAAAGAGTTGCGGTTGGGTTCCCAGCAGCCACACATCAGCTGCAGGGAATGGCTTTTAAAAAAAGAAAATAGTGCTCAAACAAGCTCTTAATGCTGCCACAGGTTGAGGAAGGGCTCCTGCCTTCCCCCCTCCAAGCCATTCTCCCATGCTGAAACAGCACTATGAGAAAGTTATTTCCCTGTTTTTGCTGATACATGTGCACAGAATGCTCTACATGGAGCAGAAACAATGGAGAAATATAACTCCTCACCAGCTCTGTTTTGGTGTGGGAGAACGGGTGGAGTGAGGAGAAAGGAGCCCTTCTTCTCCTTGCGGTGGTATTCTGAGCCCGTTTGGGCTCACCTGTATTTTTAAAAAGCCATTCCCTGCAGCTGCTGTGTGGTTGCAGGGAACCCAGACCCATCTCTTTAAAAATACACATGTGTAGTTAAGCCCTAAGGGATACTTCAAGTATCATATGGAATCCATTAATTCTGTTAAAATCTCTAAAACACATGCAAACTTAGAAGCAGATCCCCCCCACACACACACAAATCACTGAGGCAGAGAGGACTGCAGTCATGCCCATCGAGAACTTGTCTCCATGCCCACGACATTTTGGGCAGCTGCACCACCAGCACATGACCACGAAAGAAAGATGACAAAGAAAATAAAAGTTCTCCTTTATGTGATTGTTGCCCAGTTAAATGACAACTGATGAGGGCAGCAATAGTTCCTTCCCTTGAGGACAGTGGGGCACTTACTCTCAAGAGATTCAAGCTGTTAGCTCTAAGAAACCTCTGAATGTTGCTCTCCGCAGGGACAGAACCCACGTGTTGAGAGACTACAAAAGAACTCCTGCCTCTGAAACTCAAAGAGATCCACAATAATCCTGCTCTGCATGAGGCTGTCAACTGGTCAGAAAAAAACAAGCCAGCCTGACCTGTGTGACTTGTACAAAGGCTTGGTGTGCCAACATCGGCATGTACAGATTTTCGTGGCTTGGAGATAACACGATCACTTGGCAACGGCAGCAGATCCAGCTGCTGTTATGAGGATACAGTTCAGAATCTGGCAACCCTAGCTCGTTTTTAGTTTAAACACAATTGGCCAAATCCAAAACCTCATGCACTCCTCTTGAGTGCCAAGGTATGTAACCAAACATAATAAATATGTGGGCTCTTCTTATTCTTATTATTTCCAAAAAGGAAACATCTTTCAGGTGCAAGAGAAAAACATGCTTCTGATTTTCACTTGTGGGGTGGGGAGTATGTCTTTGCTATTGCAACTTCAGGAAAGATGGGCCTAAAGGAATTAATATTTACCGGTCCACTATTCTGACTCAGAGAGGGTCCCTTTTTAAACGCTTACTTCTCACAGTTTATTTATTATTTATTAAAACATTTACATCCCACCTTTTCTTCCAGTTCAAGGAGACTTACACTAATAGTTAAAACATCCCCAGCATAAAACATGTGTGTACAGTGCTGTTAAGTCTCAGCCAAGTTCTGATGACCCCAGCAAGGGGTTTTTGAGGGAAGTGAGAAGCAGAGGTGGTTTGCCATCGCCTTCCTCTACAGAGTTTTCTTTGGAGGCCTCTCTTCCAAGTATTGGCCCTGCCTAGCTTCTGAGATCTGACGAGATCGGGCTACACCATGCTGCCTTCCCTCCAAAGAGAAAATAGCATGCCCCAAATCTCTCTCCCCTCCTCCCCTTAAAAGATGCCTGACATTCAAACACCCTCAAAAGCCCTGGCAAACAGGCAGGCCTTGCAGGGCCTCCTGAAGATCTCCGAGGGGGTCCCCCTCACCTCTTCAGGGAGCCCACTCCACTAAGCCGGAGTCAGAATGGAAATGGCCCGGGCTCTGATGGATGCCAGGTAGGCCAACCTGAGTGGTGAGACAGCCAACAGATGGCTGCCTGATGACCCCACTCGGCACACAGGGATATACAGAAGGAGATGGTTCTTCATATATATTATTATATTGAGCTCCTTCAGTAAATAAGGAAGAAAGGTAGCTAATACATATTCTAAATACACGAATGGATAATTTCCTTACTAATTCCCTGATTGTTTGGGTTTCTTTTAATAATTTACACATGCTATGAACCAAATCTCAGGCACAGCCTCCTGACATTTGCGGGTGCTACTCACAACAAGTCACAACTATACTTGGAAGCAGAAAAGACTGTGGCGGAGGAAAACTTTATAGTTTGAAAGAAGAAAATAAGGATTCGGCGCATGATTGAGAATGGAAACTGTAGGCCCTAACCTTGGCAGTGTTTTTTCAAATGACGGGGGGGAAAATCCCTGAAAACACTGTCCAAAGCATTTTCACATCAGATCTAGAGCTGAAACACACTGTGAAAAGTTATGTTTTGACAGCATCTGTATTGCAGACAGCTTGAACTATGGGACTGTTGGAAGAATAAATGCACCAGTGACCCTCCCCCATCCCTGTTCTAAATCTCTATGCTCTAAATAGCCCCGAGTTCTAAAACCTGGCAGGACAAACCCAGCCATTCATTGCCAGTTTTTACAAAGGCAAAAATAAACTAAGCTTACAGTACTGAAATAAATTAAAGCTTGGGGGAAAAAATGTTTCTTGGATCTCTGCAAGTATAGGAACTGCTCATGTCCACATTTGGTGGCAAGGATAAAGAAGGTGCTGAGAAAGGGGTGCACTGGAATTCTGGGAGACGGAGCTAAACTAGCCAACATAGGTTGGGATCAGAATAACTTGAACTCCCACTGCAATGGGGGGGAAAGCCAGGCAACTCCTCCATTTTGCTCTGGAGGAAAAGAAGCAGCACAGAATCACTGGGCTCAGACATAAGCATGGAAGAGAAAGATAAGCTTGTGGGGTAGAAGAACAAGAATATTTGGTTTTTATACCCCGATTCCCCCTACTTTTAAGGAGTCTCAAACCTGCTTACAATCTCCTTCCCTTCCTCTCTTCAAAACAGACACCTTGTGAGATAGATGGGACTGAGAGAGCTCGAAGAGAACTGTGACTAGCACAAGATCACCCAGATGGCTTTACATTAAAACTTTATTACGGTCCATGACCAGCACAAAAACAGGTACAGGGAATAAACAAAAGGAGTAAGATTAGTATACAACCAAACTCATGTAGCCACTGCCAACAAACATGGTATATATATACCATAAGAACATAAGAAAAGCCATGCTGGATCAGACCAAGGTCCATCAAGTCCAGCAGTCTGTTCCCACAGTGGCCAACCAGGGGCCTCTAGGAAGCCCACAAACAAGACAACTGCAGCAGCACCATCCTGCCTGTGTTCCACAGAACCTAATATATCCAGCATTCTCCTCTGATCATGGAATGAATAGGTATGCATCATGACTAGTATCCATTTTAACTAATAGCCATGAATATCCCTCTCCTCCATGAATGTGTCCACTCCCCTCTTAAAGCCTTCCAAGTTGGCAGCCATCACCACAACCTGGGGTAGGGAGTTCCACAATTTAATTATGTGTTGTGTGAAGAAATACTGTTTTTTATCAATTTTGAATCTCTCACCCTCCAGCTTCAGAAGATGACCCCATGTTCTCGTATTATGAGAGAGGGAGAAAAGCTTCTCCCTGTCCACTCTCTTCAAACCATGCATAATTTTATAGACCTCTATCATGTCTCCCCTTAACTGCCTTCTTTCCAAGCTAAACAGCCCTAAGCGTCTTAACCACTCCCCATAGGACAGTTGCTCTAGTCCCCTAATCATTTTGGTTGCTCTTTTCTGCACCTTCTCAAGCTCTGTAATATCCTTTTTTAGGTGTGGTGACCAGAACTGTACACAGTATTCCAAGTGTGGTCTCACCATAGATTTGTACAAGGGCAGTATGATATCAGCAGTTTTATTCTCTATTCCTCGTCTAATTATAGCCAGCATGGAATTTGCCTTTTTTACAGCAGCCGCACACTGGGTTGACATCTTCATTGAGCTATCCACTACCACCCCAAGATCCCTTTCTTGGTCTGTTGCTGCCAGCACAGATCCCATCTGTATATGTGAAGTTGGGATTTTTTGCCCCAATATGCACCACTTTACACTTACTCACATTGAATCTCATTTGCCATTTTAATGCCCATTCCTCCAGTTTGTAGAGATTCTTTTGGAGCTCTTTCACAGTCCAATTTTGGTTTAACCATCCTAGATAATTTGGTGTCATCTGCAAACTTGGCTACTTCGCTGTTCACCCCCAACTCCACGTCATTGATGAACAGGTTGAAAAGCACCGGTCCCAACACAGATCCCTGAGGCACCCCACTGCTCACATCCCTCCATTGGGAGAACTGACCATTGATTCCTACTCTCTGCTTCCTATTTTTCAGCCAGCTCTCAATCCATAAGAGGACTTGTCCTCTTATCCCATGACTATGAAGTTTGCTTAGCAGTCTTTGGTGGGGGACTTTGTCAAACGCCTTTTGGAAATCCAAATACACAATCCAAATACCAAACACAAACTGCAGGATAAACATAACCTAAAAACCTATAAACAAATTTACAATTTGAAATTCTCCTTGACAAATACTAAAAATTTAAATCCTACCCAGAAACTTTAAAACTCTATCACTCTTTGTGTCAAAAGACCCTTTTTACTTTTTCTAAAATTACAAACTTGGGTACAAGATCGAGCAACGAGCTGTGTTGTTTGATGATTCTTGTCTGAGAGAAAATATTCAAGTTTAATTTTATTACATCTCCCAGGGAACCTTTCCAGCAATGGCCCAATAATTTTGCTACAGATGTCATTATATAGAGCACAATCAAAAAACATGTGCTCAATCGATTCAGTCTCTCTAAGTGGGCATGCAAATAATCTCTGTTCGCATGGTATTTTCTTATATTTTCCCTCCAATACTGCAGAGGGTAAGGTGTTACTTCTGGCTAACGTAAGCGCCCTTCTGGCCCTATTCGATTCCAAAAAATGTAAATAGGCTGCAGGAACTGCTACATATCCAACATTTTCAGCAGAGATAAAGCCTGGAGCAGCCGCAGTGTCCAGTTGTCTCTCTACGTCAGTCACCCTCTGCTTAATTTCTGCTCTTGAACGCTCCAGTCCTAGGTCCAGAAGAGTTTGAGAAAAGCCAAATTTTTGGAGGGAGCTTATAACACCCCACCCAGCTGGCTTCATGTGGAGGAGTGGGGAAACCAACCCGGTTCACCAGATTAGAGTCTACCGCTCATGTGGAGGAATGAGGAATCAAACCTGGTTCTCCTGATTAGAGTCTACCACCCCTAATCACTACACCATACTGGGTACACTAAGGGTCCAAGTATATATATGACAAAAATTGCCCTGGTGTGGAAGGAGAGGGAGAGCAGCCCGGCACGTGACTGCCTTTCTCCCCAGGTGGGGCTAAAAGTAGGGAGACACATTTTGATTAGGGGAAAAGGAGAGTGTACCCCCACCCACACATTCCACAGAATTATAACTCTGGCCTGCAGCAGGTTTTTAGGACCACAAGCAAATGCTGGAAGATCCAGCCACCGAATGTTAGCATGTAGCTGGACCACTGATATACATAGGGGTTGCCAGGTCCCCCCTGGCCTCTTGGGGGGGTGGGGTAGGGGTGCCAACTCCAGGTTGGGAAACTCCCGGACATTTGGGGGTGGAGCCTAGGGAACACAGGGGCCTCAGTGGGGTGCAATGCCATACAGTCCACCCTCCAAAGCAGCCATTTTCTCAAGGGGAACTGATCTCTGTAGCCTGGAGATGAACTGTAATTACAGGGGATCCCCAGGTCCCACCTGGAGGCTGGCATCGCTAGATGAACGGTATACCCCCCCATACACCTTAAAAAAAAGAGTGCTGCAAGTTGGAAACGGAGAGTTCTTCCAATTTCTGCTGTTTTCTCTAGGGAGTCTACCATTGTTTCACTTTAAGCAACCTTATATACTCTTTGGCAGCATGAGTCACGTAAGCCCAGTACATTAACTTCTCTTTCGGGACTGCCACTTTCTTCCATCTGGGTCTTCTCCAAATCCTACTCATCCTTTTCCCTCAGACTCATTTCCCTAGTTTCCTTCACCTGGATACCATTCAAGCTAAATGTTTGCGAAGGACACTAGCACAGGTACCTCCATCTGATGTATGGCCCCCTTCCAGATTTCTGCTACATAAGACTGTGAGGTGTTAAGAGACCTGAGATGCTTAAATGGACTGTGCTACTTAAGAAAACAGTGTTGCACTTACCTGTATCTGTTGGTCATTGAGTGTCTTCTGTGCAGGCACACGTTCCCTCCCCTCCTGCCCTGCTGTGAGTCCTTTGCGCTTCTGGTTTTTTATCTCCAGTGGCTCAGCAGAACTGAGGGAAATGGCGCCCTGCCCTCTCGGCACGCAACGGTTTTGGCAAGAAAACGACTTTTCAGTTCATTAAAGCTAGAAAGTTCTTCTCCGCAGCCAGCCTGCGCATGCGCAGTCCCAGTCTGTGCCTGCACAGAAGACCCTTGATGAACAACTGAAGTGCAACACTGTTTTCATCTCCGTCCCTCTGTGCAGTTCCGTATTAGGACTGAAAAGGCCAATGTGGGACTGCACAGAAGAACTAAGATGAACGTAAGAAGATGCCTGCTGGATCAGACCAGTGGTCTATCTAGTCTAGTATCTTGTTTCACACAGTGGCCAACCAGGTGCCCTGATGCTGTCTCCCAGCACTGGTATCCAGAGGCTTGCTACTTCTATTTATGGAGGCTTTGGGCCTGGTTCTAAGTAAGCCAGGTTTTCTCCATAGCTTTGCCTTAGATACTAGCCGCCACTTAGCCCTGATTCCCGCCAGAGCTTCCCAGGCCAGTAGGAGAAAAATGGGAGGAAAGGGGTATGTGTGTGCTGGCGTGCGACGTCAGAACCAGAAGTGACATTATGTGGGGTTTAAAAAAAAAAAACACCAGGGAGAAAAAGTTCTACCTCCACTTCAAGTGGTGGCTTTCTATTTGCTGAAAGTTTATAATAATACAGGGGAATATTTCCAAAGGGAGATCCTCCAGATACAAGCTGAAGTCGTATAATCCAATCTACCTCTTTAGGCGACTGTTCCTTCACTCCCTTCCATACGCTAGTCAGACCTCAGCCTCCACATTTCTATCTTGTTTGTTCTCTCTCTACACTGCTTCTCCATACTGGTGACGTCTCTTAAAACCTGCCCCGTTCCTCACTGCAGACCAGTTTAACCTTCAGATTATGACAAAGTTGCTGATTGATTTGATTTTGCATCTAGATAATACTGCTAGCTTTTATTCCCTTATCTACTAGCTGGGGTTCTTTGAGCGTGTGGTTTTCTGTTTTGTTGTATGCTGCATTTTAAATTGCTTTTATTATTGTTGTAAGTGCTTGCTATGGGTAACCAAAAACAATGAGAGAAATATCTAATGTAATAAAATGTTCCACCCTTATGAACTTTTAAACTGACATTCTGTAGCTAATAAAATGGACAATTGTTCACGGTCTCTATGGCTCACAAGTATTCTTTATTTGCCTTAATTTCTTCTAACACTTTCCTCAGCTGCCATTCCTTCTGCTCTTCCACTCCCTTTTCTTAACCTCCAGATTTGGAAGGAGAAGGATCATTTTTGCTCCAGCTTCCAAGTGCTCTCTTCTCCTCTTATGATTTTTTTCCTTTTTCTCCTCTTATGAACTCTTCCTTCTTTTCAAGTTCCCTCCATTCTCCTCACCCCAACTTAATTTTATATCTCTATTGTTCATTGTCTCTTTGCCCCCACCCCCACCCCAAGTAGAGGAGGAAGTCAGAAAGATCCTGCTAGCAGCAGTTGAATACCATCTGGGCTGATTTGGTTTCTCCTCTTCTTGCAGGTACTTAGCCTGGCTGGCCAGAGGTATGAGCCAAAGGGTTGTGACCATGAAACTTGCAGTCCAAGTCCTGCATTAGGCAGCTTGGGGGAACCAGGACTAGCCCAGGATAGGCTAGTGTATGTTAAAATTGCATTGCTGTTTGTAGAAACTGCATTCTGAATATTTCTATAAGCCACTTTAGGTTCCTCCGGAAGACAAAAGTGGCACAGGAATGCCCACATATTTATCTATATTTATATCGTTAAATATCTGTATTCCGCTTGCCTCCCCGAAGGGACCCAAAGTGGCTCGCAGCAGCATGCATATACAACCAACAAACAAAACCAGTACAGCTGACTTGGGCTGGTCTGGGATTTAAAGCCGCAGGCTAAGAGCCAAAGATCTTCTGGCCTCGCTCAAGCTTTATAGCACCCGAAATAGGAAGGGAAAAAGCAAACTTTCCTTTCCTTTTATCCCTTAGAAGCTCCTTGATCAATTGATCTTGAGCAGCATATATATAGTGTTGGAGGGATATAAGGACTGAAACAAATCTTGCCACTGACAATGTAGCCTTGGGGTCCCTATTGCTTAGTAAAAAAGGCATTATGTCAGTCACAGAGGCATTGGATTTGTATATTAAAAGGGGGGAAATATAGTGTGATCGAAGTTCCTCGTAAAAGCGGCATTCCAAAAGGGCATGGGCTAATGAGTCAATAGAGCCAGAAGAGCAAGGGCAGATCCTGTCTGAGTATGGTATAAAAGCAAACTTTCAGCAAGATGCTACAGCTGGCCAAGAGGTTCTCTCCCCTGATCTTTCTAGTTTTGACCTGTGGCTTTAATTTTTTCCCCCTCTCTCTTCTCCTTTCGGGTCATTTTAAATAAAGTAAAGAATAAACACAGTTCTTCTGCTGGCTGCTCCGGACCGCATCTCTCTCATCTCTTGCCTGACTCAGCTGTTCATTCGGCTGGACGCATACTTGAGCCTCTCAGTGAACCTTCCCATCTTCCTTCAAATGTCTCAATTCTGCTCTCCTCTTTGACCGCCACCTTATAATTTCCCTCTTCTTCTTCTTGGTGTGCTTTTTCACAGTTTTCAACCTTTCAACTCGGGGACATTCTCTGAGTCATTTAACGTGCACATAAGGTTTCTGATGTGAATCAAGAACAAGCCTCCTCTTTGCACATGTCCTCCTCCTCTTGCACATTCAGAGTCAATTAGTTACTGGCACAAAACAATTTGGCATTACATGCAAACTGCCTTCAAATTGTAATACCCAGTCTTGGCTTTGTGGGCAAGTGCAAATGACTGCTTGCCTGTTCAGATGTAATGACAGACATTGGGGTAGGTCCTATGACTTGATTCCATGGGTGGTGAATCCCTTCTCCAAACCTCAGTTTGGAGTCTGGAAACATTCTGCATGAACTGACCCAATATGTTTTTTGTTCTTCCCTCGTCTGTATGCTATTAAACCACAAAACTCAGATTTTTTATTTATTTTACTTCAGTTGTACCCCACTTTTCTCCCCAATGGGGTCCCAGAGCAGTTTACATCGTTCTTCTCTTTTCCGTTTTCTCCTCACAACAATCTTGTGAGGCAGGTTAGGATGAGAGAGCATGACTGATCCAAGGTCACCCAGCGAGATTCTACGGCAGAGTTGAGATTCCAACCTGGGTCTCCCATTTCCTAGCCTGACACTCTAATCAATATACCTCATTTTGTTCACTTATCCTTCCACTTTCACTGCTTATTCTACCCCTTCTCTTCTTCTATTTTTGTACATGGTCCCTTTACATATGGAGAACACAGGTTGTAGTCTGGGGGTCCCCACCCTATGTGTGTGTGTTGTGCCGTCAAGTCGCTTCCGACTCATAGTGACCCTATGAACGAAAGTCCTCCAAAATGTCCTATCTTTGACAGCCTTGCTCAGATCTTGCAAATTGAAGGCTGTGGCTTCCTTTATTGAGTCAATCCATCTCTTGTTGGGTCTTCCTCTTTTCCTGCTGCCCTCAACTTTTCCTAGCATGACTGTCTTTTCCAGTGACTCTTGTCGTCTCATGACGTGACCAAAATACGATAGCCTCAGTTTAATGATTTTAGCTTTTAGGGTCAGTTCAGGCTTGATTTGATCTATAACCCACTGATTTGTTTTTTTGGCAATCCACGCAATCCGTAACACTCTCCTCCAACACCACATTTCAAAGGTATCTATTTTCTTCCTATCAGCTTTCTTCACTGTCCAGCTTTCACACCCATACATAGTAATAGGGAATACGATGGCATGAATTAATCTAGTCTTGGTGGCCAGTGACACATTCTTACACTTCAAAATCTTTTCTAGCTCCTTCATGGCTGCCCTTCCCAGTCTCAATCGCCTTCTGATTTCTTGGCTGCAGTCTCCCTTTTGGTTGATGGTGGAGCCAAGGAATTGTCTTGAACAATTTCAATTTCCTCATTGTCAACCTTAAAGTTGTGTAATTCTCCTGTAGTCATTACTTTTGTTTTCTTGATGTTCAGCTGTAGTCCTGCTTTGGCACTTTCTCTTTTAACTTTCAGCAGTAGTCATTTCAAATCTTCACTATTTTCTGCCAATAATGTAGTGTCATCAGCATACCTCAAATTATTAATGTTCCTCGCTCCAATTTTCACTCCACCTTCATCTAAATCTAATCCAACATTCCTAATTATATGTTCTGCATATAGATTGAAGAGGTAGGGCATAAAATACATCCTTGTCTGACACCTTTGCCAATTGGAAACCATTCCGTTTCTCCATATTCTGTTCTAACCGTGGCCTCTTGTCCAGAGTACAGGTTGCGCATCAAAACGATCAGATGTAGTGGCACACCCATTTCCTTTAAAACCAGCCATAGCTTTTCATGATCCACACAGTCAAAAGCTTTGCTGTAATCTATGAAACACAAGCTGATTTTCTTCTGAAATTCTCTTGTATGCTCCAGTAACCGGCATATATTTGCAATATGATCTCTAGTGCCTCTTCCTTTTCTGAAACCAGCTTGAACATCAGGCATTTCTCGTTCCATATATGGTAACAGCCTTTGCTGTAAGATTTTGAGCATCACTTTACTTTGCATGAGAAATTAATGCGATGGTTCGATAGTTGCTGCAATCTTTGATGTCTCTTTTCTTGGGAATTGGAATGTAAATGGATCGGTTCTGGTCTGTGGGGCATTGTTTTGTTGTCCATATCTGTTGGCATACTCTTGTCAAGATTTTGATGGACTTCGTTTCTGTGGCTTGGAATAGCTCTATTGATATCCCATCTGTTCCTGGTGATTTGTTTCTCCCGACTGCTCTCAATGCAGCTTTCACTTCACGTTCTAAAACTGTAGATTCTTCTGCAAATGATTCTTCTTGGAAAGAATCTTTTATCCTTTCATCTCTTCTGTATAGTTCTTCAGTCCACCTTTTCTTTATTTTGTCCTGTTCAATTAATGTATTTCCATGCTGATCTTTCAGCATGCCTAAGCGTGCTTTAAATTTCCCTTTGATTTCTTGGCTCTTGTGGAACAGATCTCTTGTTCTTCCTTTTTGTTGTTCTCTTATATTTCTTTACACTGGTTATTATAATAGGTCTCTTTGTCTCTACGTGCGAGTCGCTGGAACGTTGCACTTAGACTTTTGATTCTATTTCTGTCACCCTGTGTCCTGCTTAATAGTCAGGCATGAGTAGCAGATACTCTTCAACTGCCAGAAGCATGGTGCCAGATTCAAATTGTGACTGTGGTGACCACATGAAGAAGGGGATTTCATTTATCCTACCCACACTATTTCCCCAACTTGAAACAGTCCCAGGGGGCTCCATTTGACCCACTGGGGAACCCATAATTACACCTACAACAAGCTGTACAGTCAATATATGATGAGGTGGTGGGAAATACACAATGACCAGCTGTTCAACAGTGGGAAGATCCCCCCACCCCCATTTATGATGCCTGTAACGGTTAAAAAAAAGTGAGCAAAGTAAGTGACCAAAGTATTGAAAAGTGACCAAAGTAAGAAATGCCATACTACTGTCCTATTTTCAACTACCAACACATTCTCCCTCTGCAGTGTGGATGTTTCATGTCTTTCCATGGTTGGTAACCAGATCTGATTAATATGGAACACCACACCATGTTTAAATATGGCTGTTCAAAAATAGTTGCCCAACAGCAAGGAAGAATTAAACACACCGAGTGACAAGTTGCTCCTGTTACTAGGCTGAGAAGTTAAAGGGGTAACTACTGCATGCATTTAAGCCCAATTGTGATGGAAGACGGAGGCATGAATCAGTCTTACCATGTCATATTTTAATCCAGCCCTTCCTCCAAGGAACTCCGAGCAGCAAACATGTTTCTTCCCTCTTCCTTTTGTGAGGAGAGGGAGAGGGAGAGAGAGAGAGAGAGAGAGAGGGGGGGGGGAAGAGAGAGAGAGAGAGAGAGAGAGAGAGAGAGAGAGAGAGAGAGAGAGAGAGAGAGAGAGAGAGAGAGAGAGAGAGAGAGAGAGAGAGAGAGAGAGAGAGAGAGAGAGAGAGAGAGAGAGAGAGAGAGAGAGAGAGAGAGAGAGAGAGAGAGAGAGAGAGAGAGAGAGAGAGAGAGAGAGAGAGAGAGAGAGAGAGAGAGAGAGAGAGAGAGAGAGAGAGAGAGAGAGAGAGAGAGGTGGACTCTAATCTGGTGAATCGGGTTGGTTTCCCCACTCCTTCGCATGAAGCCAGTTGGGTGACCTTGGGCTAGTCACAGTTCTCTCCGAACTCTCTCTGCCCCCCCCCACCTCACAAGGTGTCTGTTGTGGGGAGAGGGAGGGAAGGTGATTGTAAGCTAGTTTGATTCTCCTTAAAAGATAGAGTCGGCATATAAAAACCAACTCTTCTTCCGGCCATTAAAATATCTAATACCAAACCCTTTATCCAAATGAATAGATTCAGCTATTTCAACCTATGTATGCATCATGAGATCATGTTCTTGCACAGAACAAGCCAACACAAAGAGACTTCTAAATGTCTACATGATCACTGCAAATCCCCCCCCCCATAATCTAAACGGTTTCTACTGAAGTTACTAACAGTTTTCTAAATTAGCTCAAGGCTGCAGTACTATTTTAAGTAGCAAAGGATAAGACATGAAGCCTTGTGGTTAATAAGTGCATACCCTGCAGATTTTATAAGAGCTGTATCATTTGCAGTCCAATGATATTTATGATCTGTTACACTGATATACAGATAAAGGGAACAATCTACCAGATTCTTCCCTTCCCCTTTCATTTCTATCTTTTTCATGGAACCAGCACTTGCTGGATTATAACCAAAAGCTGAAGTCATCAAAATATGGCAGGATGGCAAATATCCTGATTTGGAAAAAGGACACCGGATTGGAAGGTGACCTCGAGGGCAGAGAACAGAACCCCAAAAGAGAAGGAAATGTACTGGAAAATACATTGTAATCAGCCATATAGGAAGCAAAATGGAAACTGCCCAGTAACTTCTCCCATATGTTCACTCTGGTCTTTCATGACTTCAAAGGCCATCACAACCAGCACGCAAAACAAAGTGTTTACCATACTAAAAATATATATGCGCAGTCTGAATGGGTTATCTAGCCTAAGCATGATCATTCAAAAGACAACAGTCAAATGATACTTACATACACTACAGTGGTAAACTGAGTGGCTCGGATCAAACACAGAAGTAGCAAACCCAGGCAACCTGCAAACAAGGTGCCCATAAATGCCCACAGATTCATGCTTACTTGGAGGGCGCTCCCCAAGGTACACAGAAAAATAAGACATTGTATATTTGCTGAAGACAGCCAGTGTGGTATAGTGGCCAAGAGCGGCAGACTCTAATCTGGAGAACCGGGTTCAATTCCCCACACCTCCACATGACGCCTGCTGGGTGACCTTGGGGCAGTCACAGTTCTCGCAGAACTCTCTCAAGTGGAGGCAGGCAATGGCAAACCACCTTCGAAGTGTTTTGCCTTTGCCTTGAAAACCCTGCAGGGTCACCATAAGTCAGCTGTGACTTGATGGCACTTTCCATCATATTTGCTAAAAGAGAAAAAGTCCACCCAAAACTAATGGACAGGGACTGAGCATGCTCTAGGTGAAACAGAATACAGAGAGCAGCTGAGAACAGCAGGAGGGGGGAAACGGAAGGCTGGGAAAATTGGCTTGCACAAGACCTTGAGAGCTTATAGCTCTCAGGGAGGAAATATTTGGGTACCGTATGTGTGCGAGGGATGGGGGGGAGAATTAACAAATATCTGACCTCTCCCCCATCGGCTATTTCTTGAGAGGCCTCTAGCTTTTTAAAACCTGTGTTACTAAGCTGCTAGTAACATCAAGAAAAGCCAGCCAGATTACATGTTTTCACCTAGCTATCTAAGTGCGGTCATTAACAATTTGATTAAACTAGGAGTCCCCAATCTTTTTGAGCCAGTGGGCACTTTTGTAATTCCGATATAGTGTGGTGGGAACAGCCACAAAAGAGCTCTGGTTTGGAGAAGTGGACTCTATTCTGGAGAACCAGGTTTGATTCCCCACTCCTCCACATGAGCAGCAGAGGGTAATCTGGTTGGTTTCCCCACTCCTACACATGAAGCCAGCTGGGTGACCTTGGGCTAGTCACAGCTCTCTTTGCAGTCTCTCGGCCCCACCTACCTCACAGGGTGTCTATTGTGGGGAGGGGAAGGTAATTGTAAGCCAGTTTGATTCTTCCTTAAGAGGTAGAGAAAGTCGGCATATAAAAACCAACTCTTCTTATTATTATTACATATATAAGAAGGGAATGCTCTTAAATCAAAATTTTCATCACCATGACAAAACACACAACCTTCATATCCACAAAACCACATTGGAATATCTGGAGCTGTCATACAAAACTGAGTCATTTTAGGAAGGCACTGTCTTGTGTGCTGACAATTCATAGGGATGCCAACCTCCAGGTAGTAGTTGGAGATCTGCTATTACAATTGATCTCCAGCCAATAGGGATCAATTCACCTGGAGAAAATGGCCGCTTTGGCAATTGGACTCATTGAAGTACCTCCCCAAACCTTTCCCTCCTCAGGCTCCGCCCCAAAAACCTCCTGCTCAGGGCGAAGAGGGACCTGGCAACCTTAACAATTCAACAGAAAATCCAAGTACGTGGCAATTACATGTCCCTGCTAGCAAGCCTATTGAGAACAAAGTGCTAGAAGGCCCCTTTGGAACTTATCTTGTCTGAGCACCCACTGACTGAACAAGGATCACCCCAACTTTAAACAGATATCTTGCCATCAAGGATTGCAACACAGTATTATTTTTGCAGGTGCAAATATTTCAGACTTCAAGGTAAAGTAGGAAATGTTTGTATTCGCATCATTTCCAAACCTCTACTTCACTTCAAACTGAAGCACCCCAGCGCCTTCCCTCCTATCATTGGGAACGATAGCTGTAATCTTGATCGTTTCCTTCCAGGCCTGATTGAGGCGTGTGCTTTCCCACTAAGCATGGTCTGCAGAACAAGTGTCGAGAGATATTCTCTGGATTTCCTGGATTTCTTGGCTCCAGAAAGGAAGACCTGTCTGATGCGGTGGAATCATTTACTGTTTCCTTGGTGGGGGGGACGGACCCACACTTATCACTCTGCCCTGCTAAAGGAAGCACAAGGAAATGAATCCCGGGGTTTTGAAAAGGCCCAAACGGCTCGGCAGTTATCATGCTCATAACCCAGCAAGATAACATTGTTGTGGGAAACGGCTCTTTTGGTGCTCTCCCGCCTCTCTGTTCATTTGCCAGCACAACTTCACACAGCTGCACGGTGAGCTCATCAGTTAAGTTTATCTCAACCCAAAACAAAGAGTCGTCTTTGGCAAGCTCCGTGGTTCTTTTTCGAAACACCATCAGCTTGGACCTCTTTGCTTTAAAGCAATGGTTCCGAACCCTGGGTTTTGTGACGCCAATTACCTCCAAGGTTGCAGATTTCCAAAATGTAAAATTAATTTTAATGCACCTTAATTAAAAAGAACTGCACATCATTATTATCTGGGCAGTTTTCAAAATTGTAACTGCATTGGCTTGGAAGCTAGAGACGGTGTAGTGTAGTGGTTAGAGCGTCCAACCAGGATCTGGGAGAACAAGGTTGAATCCCCGCTTTGCCACAGAAGCCTCTAGGTGACTGCAGGCCGGTCACACACTCTCAGCCTTACCTACCGCTCAGAATTGTTGTAGAGGGGATAAAACTGGAGGAGAAGAGAATTATGTATGGTCCCCCTGGGGAGAAAGGTAGGGTATAAATGAAGTAAATAAAGACCCTTCTTGTCGTGCCAAGTCAGCTGCTCTCCACACTGGAACTAAATTGCAGGAAGCATGGCGGGCTGCAGACCCATTGGTTGAAGGGCACTAGTGCAGGGCATAATCCACAGGGTGCAAAAAAGCACCCCAGATGGAAAAGTTCATGTTGTCTATAAGGAGGAAGACATGCATAAATTCCCTTCAACCCCAGATTTAGATTGCCTTTAAAAATTCCATCCACCCCTTGTTTTCAGAATCCAGCAATGGCCTTCCACAGTAGGGAAAAGCACAAGAAACACTGGCCATTTCCACATGGATTATTTTGCCCCCGTTTTTGATGCTGTGGGGAAGCAGGGATTTCCCCCCTGCTTCTCCACAGTATTATGGTGCATTTGCATACCTCTCATTGTTCCCGCAGCTTTTCTACAGCCTTCCTTAAACCTGTTTTGCTCTGAAGTTTTGGGAACAATCACAGTAAAACCTGGATGGGCTGCAGTGTAGGTGGCAGAATTCAGATTTTCCCACCTACACAGCAGCCATTTTCCCTTACATTGTCCCAGCAGTAGCCATTTCCATCCCCCCCACTAGAGGCCTTTTTATTCTTAAAAATATCAGTCCTGAATATTTATATAATGTTATAACAGTGTGTGTACCAGGCTCCCTCCATTCCCAGCTTTCATTTTTAAAAAATTAAGTCACTAGCCCTTTCCGTTGCAGAGATATAAGAGGAAAGGCATATTACTGCAACAGAAGGGCTAGATAATTACTTTAAAAACAAATGAACAAAAGCTGGAAATTCACAGAATGTTCTACATGCGCTGTTATAATGTTATATTGATATGATATTATTCGCCCATTTTAAAAAAATTAAAAAGCCCCAGTGGCCCGGGGTAAGGGGTATGGCCACTGCTGAGGGACTGTGGGGAAACCTGCCATGTGGAAGCCCCCGTGCTGTGGTACTGTATCGGCAACCACAGAAGCGACAGGAAAACCATGCAAGCCCGTTCCAATGTGGAAACCTGACTGGCATATGGCTACGGCATGAACAAATCAAAGAAATTCTTGGGCTTCTGTGCTTCCTCCTCTTTCTCTCTCCCATTCTTCACACAATAATTAAGTATTTGCAGCAAACCACAGTTTACCATTACATCTGAACCAAGCACAACATTTTATTCTCTTCACTGTAAACCAGAGTGACAAACTTGGGTTGTGGTTATTTCTTTACCATGCCAATATTTCTCATCCAACAATTAAATATGAAAAAGGGCCAGTTTTGCAGCAGAATCATTTCTTAACTGACCATCACAGAAAACTGTAAACACCTGCACACATGCTTTTTGCTCATCAAAATGATAACCACTGCTAACAAAATGTTCCATTTCAGATTTTTCTGAAATAGGTGGACTTCACAGCTGTTCTATTCCAAAAGGCACAGGGAATAGAACGACTAATTAACAATATAGGAGTTTCAGCAAAACATATTTACTTGGGAAAGAGTTCAAAATGTTCTAGAAATGTAGGACATGGATGAAAAACAGCCACCGAAAACAGATGGAACACACAGTTTGTAAATATGGCTCATGAAACCCCTCTGAATGCAGAACACACACCACAATTGGCAAGAGCGCATTACACCAAGGAATGGTTTGACCTGCTATCCAGCAAATCAGTTCCAGGCAGGAGCATTCACACCATTACTCACTTCTAAGAGTAGGAGACATCAATGGCTCATACCAATCAAGACGAAAAGCAAGTAATCCTGATAGTGTCCACTGGGCCCACGCACACCATTTTGGATAAGCAACTAACAATGCAAACGGCTGAATTACAGTTGATATTCAAACTAAAGTCAATGCATTTACATGGGCTGAATAAAGACCTTGCATTCATGGCTCATTACCAATGCTGATTTCTCCACATCCATCTCTCCCCTGGACATCACAGACGCTTCTGCATACCACACCTAATCCCATCACGCCTGCTATTCACATTTACATACTGTTAACATTTACATACTAATGCTTGACTGAATTCACTCTCCTCTACTTAAAGACAGATGGATTCACATTCTAGCTGTATCTGAAGAAGTGAGCTGTGGCTCACGAAAGCTCATACTCTACCAGAAAATATTTTTGTTAGCCTTTAAGGTGCTACTGGACTCTTGTCCTTTTCTACTAATGCAATCCTAAATGGAGTTACACCCTTCCAAGCCTAAGGATTTAGAAGGTTATAAATTCTGCCTACTGTGGCACTGTCAGAAGCCCAAATGTGGGAGTGGACTTCATTTCCTGCTCCCAGAAAGTCTGTTCTGTTCTTGCTTGCGCCAACAGCATCTTACAAAAAAAAATATACAGATCAGCTCTTATACAGAAGCAGACCAAGGTTCCATGTATCTCTAAGCTGTCTAGTCCGCTGCCTGCCAAGAAGCTCTCCAGGGTCTCAGGCAGGAAAAGGACTTCCTCAGCCCCTGCCATCTGAACGCCCTTAACTGGAGATGCTGGGGTGTGGAGATGGGATGTTCTGCATGTAAAGCAGGTGGGTCACCTACTAAGCCACAATCCCACCCCACAAGTCTATCCACAGAAGCAGTGCTTTCTTTACAGCCAGCTTGGTGTAGTGGTTAGAGTGTCAGACTAGGATCTGGGAGACCCAGGTTTGAATCCCTACTCTGCCACGGAAGTGCGCTGGGTGACCTTTGGCCAGTCACAAACCCCCAAGCCCAACCAACTTCACAGGGTTATTGTGAGGATAAGGAGAATGGGGACAATCTTGTAAGGCACTTGGGGTCCCCGCTGGGGAGAAAAGTGGGGTATAAAGGAAGTAAATAAATTAAACAGTCCCACACAAACTGATGCACCAAGCAGCAATACCTGCTCCAAACAGCAGAGGCAAACTTGAGCTCACCTGTTGCTGTCTGAAGGTGAGGGGTGAAGGACATCCAACCCAGTAAGCGTTCTTCCTATTATTTTGACCCCACCTATAGCCACAAAATAGGAGCTGGAATGTTTTGTTGTTGTTTTTTGGTGGGGGGGGGGAGAGAAGGAGAGAGATGTGTTTAACAAGCCTGCTGTACTTGATAGCTAAAAGTGACCAACTGGAAGCCTCTCAACTCTTTCACTAACTCATTACATTACACATCCTTATATAGTCTACATCAGGGGTGGGGAACCTCCGGCCCAATGGCCGGATACGGCCCGCGAGCTCATTTTATCAGGCCCCCAGCCCGCCTGCCAAGGCCGGGAGCTCCACTGAGCTAGCTGTTGCTAGCCGGAGCCTCCTCTTGTCACTTCGGGTTTTGCTGGGAGGCAGGAGTGCATGCCAGGCCCGAACCTTCTTCCTCCTCCCAGCTTGCCTTTGTCTGTGGGGCGTGGTAATCCCCTGGCCACCCCCCCCCCCATGCTGAGAGCTTTTGTGCCACCGGGGCCACTGTTCAGCCCTCCCCCTGCTCGACCCCACCCCCAGGGCGCACCCCCATGCTGCGGCCTAACGCTGAGACTTGGGCCTCCGGGGCCTCGTCAGCCTGCATGCTGGCCGCGTCACCGGCTTAGTGGGCCCCTGTGTGTGTGGCCAGGTTCATGCAGGAAGGAACCTGGGACCTTCTGCAAGTGGGTGGGTGCCTTTGTGTGTGCGTGGGGGAGGGGGGACTGGGAAGGAACCTGGGACCTTCGGCAAGCAGTGCGTGCCTTTGTGTGTGTACGCGGGGGAGGGGGGGACCAGGAAAGAACCTGGGACCTTTTGCAAGCCGGTGCGTGCATTTGTGCGTGAGCACGGGGACCGGGAACGAACCTGGGAATTTCTGCAAGCAGTGCGTGCCTTTTTGTGTGTGCGCGGGGGAGGGGTGGACCAGGAAGGAACCAGGGACCTTCTGCAAGCTGGTGCGTGCCTTTGTGTTTGGGGGGGAGGGTGAGTCGGGAAGAAATCTGGGACCTTTTGCAAGCGGGTGCATGCCTGTGTGTGTGTGTGCGCGCGGGGGAGGGGGGAGCCGGGAAGGAACCTGGGACCTTTTGCAAGCGGGTGCGTGCTTGTGTGTGGGGGGGGGGGGAGGGGGGGAGTCGGGAAGGAACCCGGGACCTTCTGTAAGTGGGTGTGTGCCTGCGCGCGGGGGAGGGGGGGAACCGGGAAGGAACCTGGGACCTTCTGGAAGCGGGTGCGTGCCTGTGTGTGTGTGGGAACCGGGAAGGTGTCTCTCTGTCTCTCTCTCTCTCCGCCTCTCTCTCTCCGCCTCTCCCCCTCTCTCCCCTTCCTTTCCTTCCTTCCCCTTCCTTTTCTGCATAGCCTCTCCTAGGACCTTTTGAAAGCCGGTGCGTGCTTACAGGTGGTGGCTGGAGACCTGACAACCCTTGTCTCTCCACCCCCCTGCCCCTGCGGGAGATCTACACCTGGTATGGCCCCCGAATAGTGTTATAAATATTGAAATGGCCCTTGGCAGGAAAAGGGTTCCCCACCCCTGGTCTACATGCTACAGCTCAAAATAGATATTTAGCCCTTAGTATGTAAATGTGTAGGGCTTCCTTAATTCTCTGGCGCTGTTGTTTATTTGAGGATAGCTTTTTGTCACATTAAAATAGCTGGAACAGTGCTTTTCCAGTCACGTAACATATGTGAAGTGATGCATCTTATTACCATGACAGGACTGGAAAATAAGACTTCAAGCTTAGCCATAAAACGAAGAGTAAGGCTGGGACCTTCCTTCCACCCGAGTTGAGTACTCTGTCGACTTTCATTCGGAGTCTATATATGGACCTTAAACTACTTTGGGCACATTTTACAGAGAAGGAGCTAAGAACTGTCTACAATAAACAACTAAAGCCATTCGTTGTGGAAGTGTCAGGTAGGGTTTCAAACCCTTTAAGAGTATCAAAAGGTTGACCATTAATGGTAAAGCAGGAAAGAGAATGGGGAAGGAAACTGCTGGTCACAGTGACCCAAAAAGCCCCAAGTTCTTCATACCACGTGCCCCCTCCTGCTGAGAAGTCTAGCATAGTTTCCAGCATATCTTTCAAAGGTGTTGCAGATCTCTGCCCTCCCCCCCGCACCCCAGGTCTCATTTTCTGCCTGGAAATGAAGACAAGGAGAGAAGGGACTGCAGAATGAAAAAAAGAAGACGGCAATTATGCAGATACAATGCAGTGCCACCTAAACAACGGCATGGGGAAGAATTAAATGTGTCACTGCTTTTTATAAAACATTTGAAACAAAAAAAAAACCAAAAAATTGGTTGATGGAACTCCTGACTTCATAGTGAGCCAGTAAGGTGGTGCAGTGATTAGAGAGCTGAGCTTCGACGGGTGAGACTCACTGTTGAACTTGGGCTAGTCAACCTCACAGGGTTTTTTGGAGGCTGAAATAGGGGAAAGGAGACCCATGTACACTGCCCTGCCCTCCTTGGAAGAAGGGCAGGATAAAAATGTGATAGGAAGAAGGGCAGGATAAAAATGTGATAGAAAGTTTAACTATCACAACATTATTCTACTGTGTCTGTTATGCTTCTGTCCTAGTTTCCATGCAAGCAGCTTCCATATGCTTATCTCCCACTGAAGCGCTCCTCAGGTTCACATCTATGAACCCAGGCTGCCTTATACTAAATCAGACCACTGGTTCACCTCACCCATTCCTGGTTGCATTCGGACATTGCTGTAAACCATGGTTTGTAAATAAGCTTGCTCTAACATCCAAACTATCCTACAAACTTGGGCTTATTGATTGGTGCCAAAACAGAATTTCAAAGCAGGGTTTGTAGCTGGCTTGTTATCTGCAGTTTGTACAGTGACTTAGCTGTGAAGACTGAATTCACAAACCACAGTTTGTTGAGCAGTGTCACCCCTTGCTACAGGCTGGCTGCAAAGATGCCACTTATAGGGAGGGTGTTCTCTGCTGGAGGCAAGATGCCAACAAACTGTGGTTTGTTGCTTACACAGACTAACCAGAGCTGCTGCATAACAACAGTTTGGTGTGATGCACAAATTCAATGACACTGTGCTGATTGGTGGGAAATTCCCAGGGCCCTGGAGAAGCACTGCTGTGTACCCAGGCATCTTCTTCATGCAATGCAAGCATTTCCCCACCGAGCTACAGCCCCCCCCCTTCATTTCGACAATGCTTCAAGGGGTTAAAAAATAAAACTGCAGCATAAAAAATACAACAGCTTCAGTAGGAGACTAAACGGCACAACACCAGACTCTCAATAAGTCCAATAGGGGAGAACCCCCCCAAAAAACACCAAACAAAAGAAAGCACAATTTACAGGTAAGAAACAGAATGCCTGAAAAAACAGGCAGTTTTTAATCTGGTAGCTCAAGCTTAAAAGACCAGGTTGCAGTCAAACAACCCCAAGGACAGCATCCGTCAGCTGAGATACCACCATAAGAAAGGCCCCATTTCCAGTCAGCACCCACATCAGATCAATAAGGCACCTCCCCAGTTACCTCTAGCTAGCAGTGGCAGATGGGCCCTTTACTTTAATGGGGGCTAATCCCAGTGGGCCATTGTCCTAATCCCTACCCTACCCCCATGGTGAAGCTGGTGAGGAGGAACATGGGTGTCACTGGCATAGGGCAAAGCCAGAAGCCTCTGCGCCCATGCTCCTCCTCACCTAGGCCAGTGAAGAAATGCTCAGGCACACAAGCAACTGTATTCCTCCTTGCCAGCCCCACTGTGCCCAGGCCAGCCACAAGGGGGAACAAGGCGCAGTAGCACCTGGCTCTTCCCTGTGCCGGTGGGAAGGACCAGGAACACAGCAGGGCCTAGTGCTGTCCTGCCCGCACAGGTAAGGTGTGGCCAACGAGGAGGAGCAGAGCAGCGCCCAGGCTGGCAAGGATGAGCTCCGGCACAGCAGTGCCTGGCTTCGCCCTGCCCAGCTGAGGGGTAGCATGTCTGGGAAGGAGAATCCAAGGAGTGTGGCTGCCAAGGAGGAGCAATGACACACCTCCTTCCAGGGCCATTTTCCAGGGCAGTGACCATTTTCCAGGGCCATTTTGTGCTCCCAGTCCACCCCTGCTAGCTTGAAACCCCAAGTTCTCCCTTTCAAATTTAAAATTTCTCCTTGGAAACCATACTGGTGTTAATTTGTAATGGTATTTGCAATTATAGTAGCCTTTTTCAAAATATTCCACTTTCTGGGTGTTGCTGGCAAGATGAGAAGAAGAAGAGTTGGCTTTTATACCCCAATTTTCTCCACCTTTAAGGAGTCTCAAAGTGACTTACAATACCTTCCTTTCCTCTCCCCACAACAGACATCTTGTGAGCTAGGTGGGGCTGAGACAGTTCAGAAAGGTGACTAGCCCAAGGTCACCTACAGCAGGCTTCATGTGTAGGAGTGCGGAAACCAACCTGGTTCACTAGATTAGCATTCGCTGCTCATGTGGAGAGAATCAGATTAGAGTCCACCACTCTTAACCACGACACCACGCTAGCTCTGTGAGAAATTGTGCTCACTGTAAGATATTAGTGCAAAGATCTTTTATTTACTTCATTTCTATCCTTCCTTTTTTCACAATGGGGATTCAAAGTGGCTTGTATCACTGGCTCTCAGAAAAATTGGGAGTCACAATGGGGATTCAAAGTGGCTTGTATCACTGGCTCTCAGAAAAATTGGGAGTGCAATGGGGAAAGAACAGGACAGCAAACTGAGGACAACATCCTTTGGCATCACCATAATAACTGTGTACAGATGACTGTTCCCCGATCTGGATGGCCCAGGCTAGCCTGATCTTGTCAGATCTTGGAAGCCAAGCAGAGTTGGCTGTGGTTAGTACTTGGATGGGAGACCACCAAGGAAGTCCCAGGTTGATATGCAGAGACAGGGAATGGCAAAGCACCTCTGAATGTCTCTTGTGTTGAAAACCCTACAGAGTCATCCCAAGTCAGCTAGAACTTGACAACACTTCCACCATCACCACAAATGACCGTAACTGTGCCACATTCGATGAATGTGGGACGACTGCCCAGACACCCCACTGACTATTTATTACTAAATGTGATAGGGATAGCTTCAGCTGTAGAAGTATTGGTTTCTCCAGCAGACCCCCTCTGTTTTTAAAAAGGATTTTACTGTACAGCTTAAGTTTTCCCTGAGTTCTCGTTGCAACATTTCACTCTCCTCCGAAGCCACTTCTCTATATTTAGCCAGATGCCTGATCTCACTCCTCGCATACTTCAAGCTAAATTAGAATGAATGCAAACTGGAGCATTCCTTTTGAACGCAGGCCGAAGTAGGCTGGGAATAATTTCTTTAAAAATTATCTCAACAGAAAGGACGGTGGGCACCAGCAAACTCGTCTAGTCCCCTTGGGCCGTCAACGTGCCATATAAAAACATACACAAGAATACACAAACAAAATGTTACCAAAAGTACATTCTAGACATACCACCCCTTGCCTCCCTTCTCACAAAATATGTAGATGATAAGAGTCTTGTAAGCCTCTAGCACCCTCCCAGTAGGCCATGGGACTGCAAACAGGCTCACTCACACACATATTTCCGAAAGCTAGCCTGTACCTGTGCCTCAATTCACATTCCTTTGTCAATGGAATTTCAACCTGAGACCTGTCTCCCCCCCCCCCCCCATGTAAGAATGATCTCATTACTCTGGAATGGGGAGGAGGGAAAGTCACTCTGTTTGCGGATTCTCCTTAATGAAATCGATAGGAGAGTACTCCTTTGGAAGGGACTCAACAGGCATTTTTATCTGTTACTCTGAACATAGCATAGCCACATAACATTTAACCCCAGCTTACCATTTGTAGCATGGAAAACTAGTACGTTTTGGGTTTGAGGGGACAGAATCTACTGCTGCGACATGCGGCGATGGCCACTGGATGGGTTGATATTAAAAAGAGATTAGAAAAATACATGGTAAGTAGACCCATCACAGTCACAAAAACTACGTCAAGCTTTCGTGATCAGCGGCAGTACTCTTGATTACCAAACATGCAAGGTGGGGTGAGGAGAAGGATTGACCGGGTAATCTGGCTGGCCATGGGTGGAAACAGGTGTTGGACTAGACGAGGGGTCCCCAAGCTTTTTGAGCCTGCAGACACCTTTGGAATTCTGATGCAGTGTGGCGGCCGTAGGCACAAAGTGGCTGTCACAGGAGGCAGAGCTAGGCACAGAGCGGCTGCCACGGCTTACATTCAGTCACACAATGAAAATCCCTGTGGTGTGGTGGCAGCTGCTGCCAAAGCAACATTTTTTAAAATCCGCATAGCCAGTCAAATCTCCAATGGTCAATCAGAATCCTTACTGGGCAAAGGCCATACCTGGCCACACCCACTTTCTTAAAACACTTGGCAAATGCCAGGTAAGGTGTCAGCAGGTGCCATGGAGCCCATGGGCACCATGTTAGGGTCCACTGGACTAGATGGTCTGAATCTAGCAGGACTCTTCTGATGCTGCAGCAATGAAAAATTCAGGCAGTATGAAGCAAGCGCATATGGAGAACAGCCATCAAAAGCTTGAATGTTAGTAAAGATTCTTCCTCTGATTCTAGACTCCAGTCTGTTTAAGATCACAATGCGATGACTTTTTTTTGGGGGGGGGGCAAATTAGCAAAAAAGGCACAAGGTCCCTTAGCTGTTACCAAATGAACAAATACAGCTGCTGTTTTTATCATGTCTTGCATTCAGACTTGGGAACTCTGCCCCTTTGAGAATCTTGGAAAGCACCTCTAGACACATTTTTAAAAATTCCAAACACCAACTCTGTCTTAGCGAGAAAGAAAACTCAGTGTAAACACTGATTCATTCTGTTCTGACATTTCATCATATGGCAACAAGGGTGTCTTCTTTCCTCCCCTATTTCCTTGCAGGTCCCCTCTCAAACACATGCAAAACTTGGCCAGAGGATGTGAATCTCTGGAAGAGAAAAACCAGCCTACCTTCCTTTATAACATTCACAGTCGTTTGCTACCACAGCTCATGAAAGAGGAGACAACAGAATTAGGACATCTTAATTGAAGCCACTAGTAAATAGGGGCAAAATATTTCAGTTAACTCAAACACACGATCCTTCAGGGACTCTAAAGTTTCTCCTGCCCCTTTTATTATGTGAAGAATGTGACCCAAGGGTTTAATGTGCCTGTTACCTGGATTCAAAGTCCTGCCTAGCTGAGAACTCCCTAGGGTAGATTTGAGTAAGTCATTTTTACGAAAGCGGAAATAATTCCCTTGTGGTGCATAAGTAAAGCTGTCGTGGAAATGATTCTGCAGCTCCTTTGATACTCCTTCACTCAACACCAAGCCATGATCTGACGTTCCGTTGGAACTAAGCCCTTCTATTGGCTCTGTTCCCCACTTAAGTGGGGTGGGTGGGGCAAGGAACACTTGTTCCACAGTCCTGTTGTCAGAACACACAAGATTCTAAGGCACAGTTGCAATATGGTGACCCCCCCCCCCAGAAATACAGTGGAAGGGGATGCCAGGGGATATCAAATCCCTCGCAAGCCACTTACTACTGCTTTTGGCATTTTAAGACTATAATCCAATAGAGAAGAGACCGTGGGGCCTTGCGTGCAGGCAATTTAAAGGCTTGGCGTCATATTCTGCTAGGGTCGGATCCGAGTAGGGGCTGTCCCACTTTTGTTGGGCAAGTGTTCCAGGATAGAGCCCCCAAATAGAGAGGTGGGGGGGTCTCCTCACACACTGCTCTGCCTGTTACCTATTCCCCCCTGTGGGAATGGTTCTGGCTGGCTCTTCCTCTCTGGCTGCTTCTGGGCATGCCCTGGCCTTAGCCAATCCTTCTTCTCCAACCCAGTCCTGGAGAGTGGCAAACCCTGGGCCAATGGATCCCTTGGGTTGGTGAGCTCACCAGCCCCTTCCCCTGGACCACTTTAAAGGGCTGGCTGCCCCGCCTGATCCCCTCTAAGAGGGTCAGTGCTGACTGCTCTCCCTGCCCCTTTGCCAGAGCTTCCCTAGCACCAGGAACTCGGGTAGGCTGGCTTCTGCTGCTGAGAGCCGTCTGGGCTCCTTCAAGCTGGCTGACTCCTGAGCCCACTCCATCAAGGTTGCAGCTCGCTGCGACCTGACAGCCAACTTCCCCAGAGTTGGGGCTTGCTGGCGTGGTGCGCCTTTGATGGGGCTTGCGGTCCCGAGGTAAGTGTGGGGTCGGAATCGTCGGCCCCAGATACTTCATTTAGACCAAACACAAAACCACAGCTTGTTTTAACAATGGTTAGCTTCTGAAACTAGGATTCACCTTGATGTGAGCCCAGCAGCACCATAGAGACTAACAAGATTTGGGGGGGGGGGGAATAAGATTTCAAGAGTCAAAGCTCCCTTCGTCAGATACCAGGATTCAGCTTGCAGGTGATCCTCCAAACCTTGGTTTGATTTGACAAATACTGGTTTCATCATGTTTGCTCTGCAGCCAAGGAGTGGTGTTTCTGCAGAACAAGCCAGGATGCTGGTGTTTGTTTGTTTCCGTCAAGATTTATCTGACCCAGGTGGGATTTTCAAGTCAAGACACGTTCAGAGGTGGTTTGCCATTGCCTGCCTCCATGTCAAGACTCTGGAATTTCTTGGAGGTCTCCTATCCAAATACTTGCCATGGTCAACCCTGCTTAGCTTCTGAGATCTGATGAGATCAGGCTAGCCTGGGCTATCCAGGGTCAGGGCACCAGTGTTTATAAATCACACAAAACTACAGTTAAGACAATGGTTAATAAACCAACTACAAACCATGGTTAGAGGATCCTGGCTTGATGGACTCTAACTAACCATAGTTAGTGGACAGACCTGCATTCAGACAATGAAACTATAGTTCAACTAATCACACTTTCACTAACATTAAGCCATAGTTTCACATGATGTCTGATGAGAGCCAATGATTGAAATGGGCTGAAACATGCTTGGTTAAAAGCACGAAGGGTTAACCTCAGTTCAGAGAAAGAGCGCAAAGTTAACACACAGAAGAAGGGCAGGGGGAGTGTTATCACAAGGACTCCTGATTAAATCCTTAGAAGTACTACTACTTTTTGCAGGGCAGATTTTTACCTGCATCAAAAGCAGTTGTTTAACTGCCTCCCATCGCACTTGAAATGTTCTGTTCCTTCAAAAACAAATTAGGACTTTATGTCAGCATCACGTTTATGATAAGATTTTTTTTAGCCATGTACAGTTTCTACATGAGTGTCACGTACCTTCTCCCGTTTTACTCTGAACTACTTTATTAGGATGAAAAATGCGATCGTTCTTTCAGTCCTTTACTAAAATAAATCCACAGCCAATTAAAAAAGGGCTACTGCCAACCACGTACAAGATGAACACAGATAAAGCACCCTGCATCTGCTTTGCTGTGGTGGTGTAAAAAAAGTTGAGTTTATTATAAAAAATAAAGCAAAAATGTAAAAAATCTTCTGCCACTACCCAAACTCACAACTGTACACAATTATGACACTGTTCATGTTGAAAACATCTGAGACCTCAAGCAAAATAACAGCAGTGGTAATAACTGGCTTCCCTTCAGCTTCCTCCCAAGAATGAGACAGTACCAAGGGATGCCCCTTCATTCCCTAGGCAGAAATAAGGATGCCAGGGCATGGGCATCATGAGGATCTGGGGGATGGGAACAGATGCATGAGCAAAATGCTGGCACATCTGCCCCATTTCCCCCAATTTTTCTCCCACTGGCCTTTGAGAGGCTGGCAGGCAACAGATGGGATTGCTGGGAGGTCTCCTGCTATGGTAGCTTTTGATTAGTTCAGGGATCCCCAACATTGTGCCATGGGCACCATGGCGCTTACCAGCACCTTTCCTGGTGCCCACCAACTATTTTTAGAAAACGGATGGGGCCAGGTGGGGCTTGTGTCCAGCAAGGCTTCCAACTGGCCACTGGAAATTTGGTTGGCTATGCAGTTTTTTTAAAACCTTGCTTTGGCAGCTGCTGCCACTACAACGGAAGGATGTTCACAGCGTGACTAAAGGTAAGCTGTGGCAGCCATTTTGTGGCTGGATCCGCCTCCTGAGGCAGCCATTTTGTGGTTTGCGCCCACCACAATGAGTCAGAATTCCAAAGGTGCCTGTGGGCTTAAAAATGTTGGGAACCCCTGGACTAGTTAGCAACCAGCGCATTTCTGCTTTACCCTTCCTCAATATTAAATAAGAGTCTGGTAGCATCTAAAAAAACATTTAAAAGCTTTCACAAGTCAGAGCTTACTTCACCAAATCCAGTGGAGTGTCCATTCAAAGCAAGCCACATTTATATTTAAAGTTCAAGCAACAGCAAAGGGGAGGTGGTGGAAGAATGGAAAGAAGTTACCAGGAGAAGCCAGTGTAAAACAAGAAAACAAGAACCAATAAAAGAATACCCCCCACCATGCGGAGCAGAACCACTCCTAACTATTGACAGGGAACCAAGGTAGGAGTCACATAAAATCTAATTAAGGAAAACACAATGTGAGATATGTTAAGCAGAATTAACATGGCAGTACAGAGACAGTACAGAGGTTCAGCTGGATTAATAAACGTCTATAAAGGGTGGATCAATAGTTACCTGAGGGAAAAAATGGCTATTTGAAGAGCCAGCGTGGTGTAGTGGTTAAGGTGTCAGACTGGGACCTGGGAAACCTAGGTTCAAATCCCACTCGTGCCATAGAAGCTGCTGGGTGACCTTGGGCTGGTCCACACTCTCAGCCATGACCCTGGCTAGTATCTGGATGGGAGACCTTGAAGGAATAACAGGGTCATGATGCCGAGGCAGGCAATGGCAAACCACCTCCCAACGTCTCTTGCCTTGAAAACCCTACAGTGTCGCCATAAGTCAGCTGTGACTTGATGCCCCCCCCAAAAGGAATATATCCCATAATTCACCCACAACACCATCAATGGATGTTAATGAGTGCAGTTTCCTTCCTACTCCCTGAACACTGATTTCCCCCAATCACCAACAGATGGGACTCTAATGTCAGTGTATCTCCTGAAGTTAAAACAACTCAGCACTGCCTTGAAAGAAAGAAAGCATTCTGCAACGGGCAGCAGCTCTGGAATCCACTGCTAACTGGACCCCTTTCAGAATCCAGAGTGGAAATCTCAGTACCCAAACACGTATCTGCTGGTGAATATGAAGCAAGCAGGGGGAAGAGATAACTGAATACGGAGGGAGATTTTGATATGCAAGAAAAGGAAGGGACACACACACAGGCTGCATAATCAGAGACATTTTAGAAGATATTTTTGATCCTACCAGATCAATCTCACATCAAAACCAAGCTAGCTTATGTAGACCACCTTCTCCCTATGAACTTACCCATTCACTTCGGTCATCTTTGGAGGCCCTGCTTCGGGGTACTCCTGCCATCTGAGGCTAAATTGGTGGTGACCTGAGAAAGGGCCTTCTTGGTCATGGGGGCCAAAACTTTGGAACTTCCTCCCTAGGGAGGATTTGTTTGTCTCCCTTTAGACGCAGGACTGGTGAGGGTGGAGATGAGGGTTTGTACTGCTTCCATTATTCTTTTGCTTAAATTAAATCTTAACCCTCAAGGACTACTACCCCTGCTTCTACAGGGTAAGTTCCAGTCAACATGGCTAAAGATAGCCCTTAATAAAATGGCCTGCCTGGGCTTTTCTCCACCTACCCTGTTAGCCATGGGCGTAGACCGAGCATCAAGTTTCTTGAAGCAAAGGAGGGAAGACAATGAATGCCAGACAGACCTTGGAAAATCACCATTTTCCAGATAAGTCTAGATACTTAGTCTCACCTGCAGCTTATTTTTCTCATCTTGAGCCTATTAATTATAGGAAGGCCTTTACCCTTGCCAGATGCCAGGCCTTACCATCAGCTATTCTAGAAGGGAAATATAAGAAGATCCCTAGATCAGAAAGGTTTTGTCCATGTGGTACAGGGACACTGAAACCACTGAACTTGCACTGATGTGTTGCCCATTCTACCAGGAAGTTAGATCAAAGCTTATTTCCCCCCTGCTTGGTAAATTCCCTGAAGAGTCAGTTGAGCTTTTGGCAAAGAAGCTCCGATTAGGAGAAGACCCTCAGCTTATGCTCCAAACTACCAAGTTCTGCACTGTTCTATTAAAATACACAGAATTTTATTAGAGAATGATCGTTAGAATTTTACAATTTTATACATTTTAAGCTGATAATTTTAATCGGGTTGTTTTTATTGATCTAATACCTTTATTTGTACGGGCAGTCTGTGATTCCGCGGTGCAAAACTATTGAGTCTGGAAATTTTGCTGTGTTGGCATATGATTGGTCAGTTGACCAGATTAATAAATTTGATTTGTCTGTCTCCCTCTATCGGTGTCTTCCACCAGCGAGTTGAGGCTTTTTTGTTTTGTCTGGTATACCCCCCAATAAATGCCTCCTTCCTGGTTTTGGGGTGTTACATGTATATATAACTTTATTTTAAATGTTTTTCATGTTGAAATGTTTTGGTGGTTGATCTTTGCTGCCTTGGGGACCCCACTTATGTGGAAAGGTGGCATAGAAACGTTTTAAATAAAAATAAAATAAAATGATGGGTGTGGTCCCTGGATAGATTTCTCTTCCAGGCCATGAGATTTTGAAGCCCGTGGGGGGGTGGGGAGCTGGATGATTCAGGTGGAACATCAGGATCGAAATCACCCAAATGCCCGTCAGCCACTCGTGTCTGACTTATTCATCCTGGCTACCCTCTAAAGGGCTCAGGGCAACATTCATTGTCCTCTGTTGATATTCAGTGTCTTCCCTCAAATTGAACTCAGGACTCCCCAGTTCTGGCTCATATACAATCTCTTTGCCACACTAGTTTACAGCTGGCCCTGGATGTCTAGTTTTCCATACAACCCACCAGTATATTAAACAACTGTATATGCACCTTATCGTCAAACTTGCCTTATGGACAGGGAACTCCAGTAGAGAGGGGTGCCCACACGTGATCCACGTACACATAAAAGTTAAGGGCTACTGTCTATTTTAAGCACTGTCATGTTCTGCAAACTCATAAAACAATGACAGCAGCCTGGTTTTCTGGTTGCTGGGTGTTTTGTTTTTTTGTTTTTTTTTGGGTGTATTCCCTCCAGCTATGTTCTTTGTAAACTCTATATCCTGGCTGAAGGATAGGGCTTGTAACAGCTTTGTATCCTAATGACTCACCCATTTATTGTTTTATTAAATGACTTACGGCTTGACAGCACATGCTTGCACTCTTTTTCCTGAAGCAGCAGCCAAACCCCTGGTGATCTCACTTTCAATTGCTCACTGTTGAGTTTGCATGTGGTACATATTCAGGTGCATATTTCCCCTGCCCCCAGCTATGAAGCTCACTGAGCACTCCTGGGCAAATCACAGTGCAGTTTCTCCCACCAGGTTGTATCAAGGCTAAAACATAAGTCTGAGGCACATGCATGATAAATAATATGCTGCAGTGGACTGACTGAAGCATACTCACAGCAGATCCCAAGGACATTCAGGCTTGCAATTCAGGTTGAGTATCCCTTATCCGGCCATCCGATATCCAGACTGATCCGAAAATGGGACCTTTCGAGCCAGCATGCAGGCAGATCTGCGCCGCCCAGCTTCTCTTGACTTCCAAGAGGTCGGGCGGCATGGATCTGATTCACATCCACGCCGCCCGACCACTCTGAAGTCTGGTGAGATAGTTACACCTTTGCTATCTGATGGTTCAATATACACAAAATTCTTAAAAGTATTGTTTAAAATTACACATTCAGACGATGAGTATATTTAAACATATATAAAACAAATGAATTTGGGTCCCATCCCCAAGATATCTCATTATGTATATGCAAAAATTCCAAAATATTCCAAAATATGGACCACGTCTAGTTCCAAGCAGTGTGGATAAGGGTACTCAATCTGTACTTTATTCTACCCCACCGATATGATAACAAGGTGGAAATTTGTTAGAGTTCTGTGAATTGCTGAATTATTTAAGACCAGTTTTCATGAAGGAGGTTGAGAGAGGCCCTGTTCCCAAGTTACACTGAATGCCAATACAATCCGTATAGGCTTGATTTATATGTGAGTGTGTGTGTTGAGTAATTCTCATGTTATGTTCAACACACGTGCAGCTGGATGTGTGATATAAACCACACATTTACCCAGGTACTGGTCCCAGGTTCCAATTGCAAAGTAAACACGTGCTGGCTCTTAGATGCACATTTATTTATTTATATTTACATTATTTATAGTCCGCTTTTCTCACAGGGACTCAAGGCAGATTACACAGAGTGAGTCAAAATAGTCAACAAAATGGGACTTTCAATGAACAACGTATGAGGATCGTAGAAGTTTGGAACTAACCAGAAATATAAAAGACAGAACTGAAGCAAATCATAAGTATTAACATGACACATTAAATGATACAGCCCCCACCCATAGTAGAATCCTACTTATGGCAAGCTACACACAGTAGTCTACGCCACATCTGTAATGATTTATCCAAGTAACCTTGTGAATCATTTTGTACAGTGCAGCCCTATTACCTGCGTAGAAAGCCCCTCTTTGATAATTCAGTTTTGCATAGTTTGCGGAAAGCCGGGAGAGTGGGAGCCATCCTGCACTCCTTGGGCAGGCCATTCCACAAGGTGGGGGCCACAACGGAGAAGGCACCTTTATGGGAAGTTGATTTTTTATTAGAGCATAGTGGGAGAGAAGGTCTTGCAGATATGAGGGTCCAAGACCATGAAGGGCTTTGTATGCGATAGTGAATACCTTAAATTGAACCCAGGAACTGATGCGCAGCCTGTGGAGTAACTGTATAATGGGAGTCATATGTAACGTTCGACAGCTCTGAAGGCGGCTCTCGATGCAACATCTTTCTTGAATGCAGCTGCCTCTGCAAGTCTGCTCTCTAGACAGTTTGAGGGAAGCTGCCCAGACCTTACTCCCACCTGGGCAGGATTAGCTCACTTTGTAGGTTGGGGAACTACATGCTTATTATGATTCATTTGGCCAGCAGGTACAAATTTTCTTTAACTCCAAAAATATGTGGTTTCTCTTGCTCAGATGCATCTACAAGCGATCAGCAAAAGCGCCTGAAGAGCTCCTCTGGGAAACATAAATGTGACAATCAGGAGGATGCAAATGTGAGGTTTACTAAGGCTGTGGGCCAAAAAGCCTGAAAATAAAACAGGAAAAATTGGGGTGGGGGGGGTAGAGTAAGGTTTTCCCTAGGTTTTTTCTGAGCCCCCCCCCCATTTTTCCAATGGAAAATTTGGGAAAGAGCCCCAAAAGCCACAATATCCCCCCTTTGGAATAAATTAAATGCTTTTAAGACAGCATTTCTCTCACTCAAAATGTACAGCCTGAGAAGTTTTATGTAAGACAACCTACAGCAATAGATAATTCCTATGTATACTGTCAGCATCCTTGAACATATTTAATATTTAAGTGTGAGTAATTTGGATACTAATCAGTATGCTATAATGAACTGGATGATAATACATTGTTAAAGAGTTCAGTGCTTTCAATGTTATAAGGTTTTATTTTATATCCAAATATGTCGCTAGTCCTATCAACTGTGGTTGTATAAGACTGTTTCTGTTCAATAATACACCTTTTGTTCACTACAAAATCTATTTTCTACTTTTATTTTTTCGTAACTCTCAGAGGGCAAAAAAATAAAATATGCAAAATAAGTTGGCCCAGGGCGCAGAAATCTGAAACTGTCTATCAAGTGCTGGTTATATTTGTAATTTTGCTGTAATTAGGGCATTTATACCTTTAAATTCCATACTTATGTCAAACGCCACAATTTTATATGCTACCCAAGATATAAATTATGCAACATATGTTGTTAGAGATGAAAATAAGTTTAAGTTTGATAAGAAAGAATTGGAGGCACTTCAAATATTCCCAATTGTATTGCTATGATGGCTTCAAAGTTTACAGAAATTTTGTGTCTCCGTTCCTGCCGAGGTCTCTGAGTCCCTCCCGACTGGCTCCCTTACATGAATTCACTCAAGCCAGATGTGGCCTGTCGTTTCTTCCACCAACCCTGCTTTTGGAATATTCCAGATTGCAATCCCACCCGCAAGTGTAACCACTGAGCACTGCTGATGCTGCTATAGCCGAAAATTACACGCCCAACTCATAGGCCTTCAGTCAACACTGAGTACAGACTGCTCCCTCATCGAGCATGCTCGGTCCCTATGCCTGCCACTTAGGGTTGCCAGGTCCCTCGCCACCAGCGGGAGGTTTTGGGGCAGAGCCTGAGGAGGGTGGGGTTTGGGGAGGGACATCAATGCCATAGAGTCCAATTGCCAAAGCGGACATTTTCTCCAGGTGAACTGATCTCTTTCGGCCAGAGATCAGTTGTAATAGCAGGAGATCTCCAGCTAGTATCTGGAGGTTGGCAACCCTACTTCCACTGCCCTTGAAGACATTCTCAACAGTAACAGGGGCAGAGAAGAAGGTTTTAGTGGAAAAGGAAAAGGAAAAAAATCTAAATCCTGCTCTTAACTTTAGTTTAGTGGGCTTATGTTTGCTGCAAGAAGATCCTTCTTACACAAAAGTTTGGGAAACTGACTTAGGAAAGAATTTCAGCGTGAAATGTGAGCCTTGCCTTTAAAATCCTCACTCATCAGTAGCAGAGAACAAGCTTTTAAATTGCTCAGTAGACGGTCCAGTCACTCCTACCTGGTTGGCACATGCTGCTAAACACTATTCTGATCTTTGCTGGAAGAAACTTAGAGGCAGGTGACTTTCCCACCTTTAGCGGACTTGCCCTCAAAGTCCACCACTTTTCGAACAAGTTGTTCAAAAGCACAGGCTACACAACGCCCTCCAATCCGGTGGTTTTTCTATTCTGATCTGCTGGAAATACATCAATCCCCACTAGTCTCTGTCGTCCTCTTCGTTATAGCAGATAAACCTGAAATCATAGTGCAGTGGGAAAGTACAGGCCCACAGTATGACAAAACCAGTTTGCAGGAATATGGCGCTTTGTGCTATTGGATAACAACTTAAAATCAACAGGTCTAACAAAGACCTTCCTTTCCTATTCTGAACAACGGTTACTGGTTCTTTTCATTCCACAATACAGGAAACATTCTGCAGCCAGGAAGACCCTCCTGTTCCCAGGACACATAAAAGTAGTCTTCACGTCCATCATGGTGTTGACTGTTTGATTCTTTTAACCATGGATGATGTACCCCTTCCTCATCTCGTTTTTGCTTATTTTATATGTGTATCTGCAAGCTGTAAAATTTAGAAATCTATTGTTTAGAAAACTGAAAAGCCACCTCTCCAGAGATCTGCTTAAAAATGCTGTTGATGTGACTCATCTATGTAGCGATGCTCTTGCAATCATAAATTTCTTATCTTAAAAAAATACTTTGAGGAGGGGGAATTTGTTCCAAGAAGACTAGGGCAACCAGGAAGGGGGTTATCGCACATTTTTATTTTGCTAATCCTCATTTGCCAAAGGAAACACAAGTTTTCTAAACATCCCACAGTTTGAATGAATGCAAGGTAAGCCATACAGCTTGCATTAATAGAGTTTCAGTTTGAAGTTAATTCCTTTATGCTAGCACAGAGGGAAGCTAAAAGAGCAATGCGGAAAAAGGCATGGAAAACGGCATTCATCTTGAACTAAAATGCTTCTACTTCCCTTCCTGCAACAACCATACAACAGCTATCTTGCACATTTTGAGAGCCAAAAACAGTTGCAACAAAAATCACAGATCTCTTTCAGAGAGAAGCAAATAGGGTAGGTTTGGACAGGTCCCCCTGATGAGGAGAGAGGGGGCTTAACCCTTCAACCCCTGCTTGGTTTTGCTAATCGAAACCAGAGTGCCCCACACTGTTTTTAGCATTTCAAAGGAAAAACGTCTCTTAAAAATACCAATAAAAGCATGGGGAGCCTGATTTCACTTAGTAAAACTGCTGGGGGGCGGTGGTGGTAAAGAGCTGAATCCCCTCTCCTCTTCCCACCTGGCATCAGTCCAAATTAAAACTGTGCAAACATATAAAGTTTTAACATCATGCCAATAAAGGTGACTGAAACTGAAAAATAATAATAAAGTTTTAACTCTACCTTCATTTACGCTGCTGGCTGTATTATACCAGTCTGTTTCCGTCAAAATAGAATACTTTTTCTTTACTGTGTTTTTTACTTTCTATGTTTATTTTTTCCTACCTCTCAAATGGCAAAAGCTAAGGTAGCATAAGGGGGGGGAGTGGTCTGCAGCTCCTACTCTGTAGTCCTGGGTCGATTCCCAACTTCCCTTGTAAAAACCAAAGGCGTTTATACTTGCAAATTTCATAAATATGCCAAACAGTATAATTTTATGTGCTGAGCTATAAACGTTGCATTCTGTGTTGTTACAGCAGTAAAATAAGCTGAGGGTTGATCGGAAAGTATGTAGGAATAAATTATTACAGTCCAAGACGCGCACAAAAATACTGTACAAGAAATGCTTACAGAAAAGGCAAGTATTGTACACATTTTAACCCCCCCCCTCATGTATGGCTTTTTTCTCTCATCAAAAAAGCCCTGGGAAGGAAGGTGGGATGGTATAGCCCAAACTCATCAAATCTTGGAAGGTACCGTATTTTTCACTCCATAAGACGCACTTTTTTCCTCCTCAAAAGTGAGGGGAAATATCTGGACAGCGCAAGCCGGCGTTCTCCGCCTCAACGGCCAGCTGGGAGAAGGGCGGGGCGCACAGAGCCGGCTGGGTGTGTGCGCTGGCTCGCGCCGTCCAAACGCACACATCGGGGCGGGGAACACCGGCTCGCGCCACCCCAATGCGCACGCGCCCAGCCGGCATTCACTCCATAAGACAAGTTTTTAGAGGAGGAAAACAAGATTTTTTCTTGTTTTCCTCCTCTTAAAAACTAGGTGCGTCTTATGGTCAGGTGCGTCCTATGGAGCAAAAAATCCGGTAAGCAGAGACCACCAAGGAAGACTCTGCAGAGGAAGGCAATGGCACACCACCTCTGCTTCTCACTTGCCTTGAAAGCCCCTCAGAAAAGCTCAACCTCATGGCATCAAAAATTTTAGAAACTGTATGTGGGGGTCCTGGGTCCAAATATACAGGGGAACAGTGTCTCCCTACATTTCTGCTCATCAGCTGATATCTGAGACAGGCTTTCTTCTGTATGCCCTTCTCCTAAAGTAAAATGGGTTGCAACTAGCGAGAATGCCTTCTCAGTGGTGGCTCCCCAAACATGGAACTCCCTTTCCATAGATATTTGCCTGACACTAGGTCCGTTTTTGCCATTAGGTGAAAATGACTTCATGCTGCAGGTTTTTATTGTTTCTATTTATTGCAAGTTCTGCCTTGGAAAAGAGCCTTGGGTACTTACCGTGAAGGCTTCTTCTGCTCAGAGGGACAAAGGGTATCTTCAGGATGGGTGTTTCCGTTTCCTCTTGGTTCGGGAGGCAGGAATCTAATATGTAAATTTTCTAGCCTCCTGGGGTAAACGCTCCTTCTTGCCATTCAAAACTTTCCAAGCGTCTTATCATGAGTGAAAACTTGAAATAAACACAATGTGCGGGCGGCGGGGGGGGGGACGCTTAGAGTGCCTATTATTAGCCGAGCCGGCTTTCTTGCGCTTGCTGGCGCCGCTCGCGCCGAATTTTACTTTCGCTTTCCCCTTTGATTCAGATACATAGCTGCAGGAGGGCTGGCTGGAGATCGGAGGGGAACTCCGTGGAGCCACTGAAAGAAGGCTGGGATCCAAATCGCCCTGCGCGATATAGGAGTCCTCTTGCCTGGCCACCATTTTGTACAGCGGGAATATTACTTTCGCTTTCTCTCCAAATCTCCCCTTTTCTAATCTTTTCTAAGAGAAGGAAAGCTAAAGCTATAGAATATAAGGATAAAGGTATAGGAAGAAGAGTAAGACAGAAAAGAAAGGTATAGAAGAAAAAGGCTAGAATTCTATTTCTTTGAAGCAAGAGCTGCAAAAAAGGCTGCTCTCCCAATAAAGGCAGGAAATAGAACGGCAAGAAGGGGCGTTTACCCCAGGAGGCTAGAAAATTTACATATTAGATTCCTGCCTCCCGAACCAAGAGGAAACGGAAACACCCATCCTGAAGATGCCCTTTGGACCCTCTGAGAGAGAATTTTCTATTCATTATTTCCCATGTTGTGATAAAATAGCCATTATGTTCACTTGTACATCCATTATATTCCATTGTACTATGATGCTCTAGAACAGTGATGGCGAACCTTTTAGAGACCGAGTGCCCAAACTGCAACCGAAAACCCACATATTTATCGCCGAGTGCCAATGCGGCAATTTAACCTGAATACCACCCCCAGAGGGGGCCCAGAGGGAAAGGCTAGGGTTGCCAAGTTCCTCTTCGCCATGAGTGGGAGGTTTTTGGGGTGGTGCCTGAGGAGGGCGGGGTTTGGGAAAGGACTTCAGTGCCATAGAGTCCAATTGCCAAAGTGGCAATTTTTTCCAGGGGAACTGATCTCTATTGGTTGGAGATCACCCGGGGCGGGGCAGAGCCGGAAAGGCCAGCGGCTTGGAGGAACTGCGCGTGCCGGCAGAGAGGGCTACGAGTGCCGGAAGTGGCACTCGTGCCATAGGTTCGCCAACACGGCTCTAGAATGAGGGTCAGTCGTCTAAAATCCTTTGAAGCTTAACCTGTAATATGGAAGGGATATTTGGCAATGCTACCCACGGCATTTATGCAGTTCAGGAAGTCGGTAGCATCCCATCTTGGACTGCTAAATTGCCTGATATGAGCTTGGAGCAAAATGAAGTTATTTTAGGCTTGAAGCAGATGAACACAGGAGCAGAGCTAACAGCAAGAATTCTTATCAAGCCAAGCAGAAAATAGTCTACCCACTCAATTCTGCCCCTCACCCTTAGATTTTGGCCCATCCTCTGAAGACCCCAGGAATAAACCCTTGAAATATCAGGATGAGCTCCAAGAACCAAGAAGTTGAGAGTTAAGGTATTTTTCAGACCATAATGCATCACTTCCAAGTTCTCAGAGCATATTTATGTCACATTCACCATATCACCTCTCTACTAGTCAAGTCAGCTCTTCAACTTTATGGAGAAGAGGCAACGGGAAAGCTGCATTGTTCTTAACCCAGGGGTCGCCCCATGGAGTTACTCTCACCCAGTTTGGATTTCAAGGGCATCATAATATGGATTAGTTCCACATCTCCAGGTAAAGGATTAAGAACAATGCAGCTTTTCTGTTGCTTCTTCTCCATAAACTTCTCCACAAGGAGGGGTCACTACTTGTCATACAAACCACATCCCCCTCCCAAACAAGGTTGCTGGCCGCACAATACAACTGGCTGGCCTACAAGGGAGAGCTGCAACTCACAAGACACAAGACAGTCGGCATATGGATGGGATCTCAAGAAACCAGCAGGCTGACGCCTGTTTGTTTGAAACTGAGCTTTCCTGGAGCTAGGATTATCTCTCAAAAGATAAAGGATTCCTTGGTTTAGTTTGCTAGGGTAATAAAACAAGGAAAACAATGAGATGGACAGGCCTGATTCTCATGGAGGAAGATGCCCAAGATACAATCTGCAATGATACATCAAGGCGTATTTGCAAGCCCTCTCCTGCCATACAACCAGCAGTCTTCAGCAAACATCTGCCAACCACCTCCAGGCCTTGGAGTAAGAATTCTCCTTTACTGTAAATGGATGGATTCTACACTTCCTGCCCCATTTGACCTTAGGGATGCTTGAACACTAGACTTGGGGACTGCAGATTTCATACTCATCTCAGCTACAGAGGAAACCATGTAAGGTGTGTAAATTGCATACTTATTTCATGCTTATGCACACATCTACCTTCTCCACTGGTTTCAGCGGAGGATATAGAGGCCTTAATAATGGCCCTGGGCTGCAAATTTCAATACTTCTGAGCCATGTTTGATATCTGTGTGTAGACAGATGCCCAAATATTGTGTGTGTGTGTGGGGGGGCTTCCTTCCCCTCTATTTCCCATCCTTAGAGCAAAAAACAGCAGATTCTGGGGGTGGGTGACACAAGACAATAAATCATGTGTGTGCCATCGTCACAACTGACTTATGGCAACCCAGTAGGGTTTTCAAGGCAAAAGACATTCAGAGGTGGGTTGCCACTGCCTGCGCATCGCAATGCCAGTATTCCTTGGAGGTCTCCCATTCAAGAACTAACCCGGACCGACCATGCTGAGCTTCTGAGATCTGATGAGATCAGGCTAGCCTGAGCCATCCAGGTCAAGGCAAAGTATAGTACTACAATAAAAGACACAGTCAAACCTGACTGGGTAAAAAGGCAGAATAATGTTTTAAATAAATCAATAAATAAAATAATTTCCTCTAACAAATGAACAACATTAAAAGACATAAAGCCAATCCATACTAGCACTCAGCCAAATGATCAAAAAGAAGAAGAGTTGGTTTTTATATGCTGGTTTTCTCTACCTTTTAAGGAGAATCAAACCAGCTTACAATCTCCTTACCTTCCTCTCCCCACAACAGACACCTTGTGAGGAAGGAGAGGTTGAGAGAGCTCAAAGAGAACTGTGACTAGCCCAAGGTCACCCAGCTGGCTTCATATGTAGGAGTAGGGAAACCAACCTGGTTCACCAGATTAGAATCGAACCTGGTTCTCCAGATTAACCACTACACCACACTAGCTCTCAAAAGTCTTTGGAAAGGACCACCTTCAACACAGAGATGAACATTTCCAAGGATTGAGGGAGGGGCCTTCTGACCACCAAAAAGACCATGCTGGGGACTGTGAGGTCTATAAAGATCACAAGGGATGAAGCTGCAGTGAGGAAAGGAAAGAGACAAGATAATGTTGGAAAGTTGGTAGGATCCAACACATTTTTTTAAAAAAAGATTAGGAACATAAGAGTTACAGCCAGGCATATCAACAGCATTACATTTTGACAAGCTGACGGTTAACACTAAAAGAACTGCAATAAGTCTTATCAAGTGGCAAAGGTACCACCCAGAACAACAGTTTGTTTGAATGGGATAATATCAAATAAAAAAATGGGAGCATATCCAAGAAAATCATACGATTTGGAATCCACCCCACTAACCTTCACCCCGCACAGATCAACATTTAGGTTTTTCTCAACTGTGTTCTAATCAGCTGTAGAGAGAAATGGTGGGAAGGGGGAGAAAATGGCATGAGATGGTTTACAGCCCACAGTGGAATCTTTCCAATTATGCTACCTGAACGCAAGGAATTGGCACATTGTGATTCCAAGCAAGAAAGACGAGGCAAATTGAGTGGGATTGCAAACCTTTATCCATAAACAATGATTACCAACATCCCAAACTGAGTTACTAACCTTGCTAACTGCCACTTCAAGATTAGGGCCCAACAGATTTATTTTTCACAAAGTGGGGAAGGGGATTTTAAATTTTAGAGGATTACAAGGGCAAGGGAAGCTAAGTTCTCCCCGACCTTGGGCACTTTTCTCTTACCCCAGCCCCAATACTAGAAGTGAGCCAGGTCGGGGAGGAAAGAGAATGAAGACCCCAGGAAGCAGCGCTGGGGAGGATTCTGCTCTCAGCACCTGCATGAATTGGCACTAATTTGATCCCAATCCCACACTTCGCATATCAAACAAGGAATGCTTGAAGGAACACCTCTAGGTTGGCCCGTAACATCAATTTGTCCCTCACTGTACATCTGCAAAAGCACAAATTGTTTAGAATCCTGCTTTGTAGGTTAAAAACAAACCACCATTTTTTGCAGCACCAAACTTGGGACATCTCTTTAAGAGACATCTTCAGTCTTAGCCCATGGAGAGAAAGAAAGTCAGCACAAAGCCTATGGACGCCTGAGGCTCATTTTTGAACAAAATCCATATAGGCAGCATTCTGGTTTTCCCTGTATGTTATACAATGTTAATTCTAAATATACACTCCTCCAACTCGTATCCAAAATGATTTCAAGGGGACTGTTACTGCCAGGATAATTCTATGCCTTTAAAGCAGCCAAAGAAAGACTTGCACCAACAGTTAATTTAAAAATTAAGTATTCCCACCAATGCCTAACATTGGTAGTTAAAACTAAGAAAATAAAAGCAATTCAGCCTGTCTGAACCAATAGGAACATCCTTTTTTGCATGGCTAGGGCTCTGGGCCCCATTTCACAATCACTTTCAGCATCTTCACATCTCTGCATGCCCTATCTAAGAGCAAACAAGCAAATGCCTGCAGCTATCTTGAATTCAAGTTTAAACAATTCTCTTGTGTGTATGTGTTGGGGGGGGGAGGTCCTAAATTTAGTTAATTTTCCAAACTCCAAGCCTTTACTGGAAAAGAAAAGACAAAAAAAATCTTCCTGCAACTAGGAAAGTTTGAGACATGATCCGAACAAAGATCATGCTTTCAGGCTATACTTTTCTTGGCAGGTTGAATGGAAAGCTACCCAAAGCAAACATGCCCAGTAAGATCTCTCCTTTGCAGTTGATAACTGTCACCAAAAGATGCTGAATTTCCATTTCAGGGACTGATAAAATAAAATGAGTGCAGACAACAAACCATTTACTCTGGAGGAGTTCCACTGAAATCATTGGGGCTACTTCAGCGTAAGGAAGCTGAAGACTGCTGCTGGGGCTAATTGTGAACAACTCCTAACAGCAATGCTCTCTTTTAATAGGCAGCAAATTCCAGATAAGTATCTGTGTTTGTCTGTTGCAAACATACACAACAGTTCTGTCTTGGGGAACTTACAAATTTATTGTGGCATCAGCTATTGGAAATAAGGCAGGGCTACTTGGGCAGGATATCAAGTTTTCAGAATCATTGGCCTTCTGGATTTTCCTGCATAGCCAAGAAAATCCAGGCAGTGAATGATGACAACAGCACAATATCCAACAATGTATGGATTCATAGCATCATAGAATTGGACCAGGCTATACAGGCCAAATAGTCCAACCCCCTGCTCAATGTTGGATCAGCCTAAAGCATCCTTGACAAGTGTTTGTCCAGCCACTGCTTGAAGACTACCAGTGAGGAAGAGCCCACCGCCTCCCTAGTCAGCTGATTCCACCATTGAACTACTCTTACTGTAAAAAAAAATTCCCGAATGTCCAGCCAATACCTTTCCTCCTGCAATTTAAAACCATTTTTGTGAGTCCTATCCTCTGCTGCCAGCAGGAACAGCTCCCTGCCCTCCTCTAAGTGACAGACCTTTAAATTCTTAAAGAGAGCAATCATGTCCCCTCAACCTCCTCTTTCCCAGACTGAACATTCCCAGCTTCATCAGGTTCACAAAGTGCTGGCCTCTGCAATCTGATGAAGGGGCCTCTAAATCAAAGAAAGTTTTTCCACCAACGAAGTCTGGGGTTGCTATGCCCTCATGGATGATCTCTGTTGACAGCTGGATCTAGGCAGGTTGGCCCTGCTATTATTACTTGATTTATCAGCAGTGTTTGATATGATTGATCATGATCCTTTGACTCACTTCCTTGCTGTCGTTGGACTTTGAGGGACAGCCTTGCAATGACTGATCTCATTTCTCCAGGGTCAGGGACAGAGGGTATTGCTGGGAGAGAGGACTTCATCCAGCTACCCCTTAGTATGTGGGATTCCACAAGGGCCGATCCACTCCTCTATGCTTCTTAACATTTACATGCGTCCCCTTGCCCAGCTAGTCAGGGGTTTCGGGTTGGGATGACATCAATATGCGGATGGTCTCCAGCTTTACTTGTTGATGGACAGCCAGTCAGGTATTATTCTGGACACCCTGGCCGAGTGACTGGAGGCTGTGGTGAAATGGTTAACGCAGAGCCGGCTGAAATTAAATCCATCAAAGATGGTGGTCCTGTGGCTGGGTCGGAAAGGGATAGATCAGGAGACTCAGCTCCCAACATCGATGGAATACAGTTAATGCCATCCTCTTCCACGAAGAGCTTGGGAGTAATGTTGGATGCTTCCCTTTTGCTGGAATGCCAAATCTCAACAGCTGCTAGGACAGCATTTTTTCATCTTCGCTGAGCTCAGACGCTTATGCCCTCTCTGCCCCACTCTGGCCTAACCACGGTGATCCAAGCAAAGGTCCTTACTGGGACTCCACAGAGGGCACACACACAAACAGGGCTCCATCAGCTGCACTGGCTCCAGACTGATTTCCGGATCAAGTTCAAGGTGCTGGTGCTCACCTTTAAAGCCCTAAAACGGTCTGGGACACTCCTACTCATGGGACTGCCTCCCCCAATACACCCCTCAGTGAGCCTTGCCCTCTTCAACAGACAACTGCCTGATGGTCCCTGGTTCTCAACCAGGGCCAGAGCCTTCTCTGTGGTGGCCTCTTCCAGGTGGAACTCTTTGTCTAAGAAGAGCAGAGCCCTCGCTGACTTGGTTCAGTTCCGCAGGGCTTGCAAAAAAAGAGATGTTCCGCCAGGCTTACGGCCGAGGACAGCGACGGCTATTATAAAGTGCTGGCCTGAACACAAAACCTCCCCTCATCAGCTGGACTCCGTACCAAACACCCACTATTATCATCACTCAGGCATGGTGCATTTTGCTCCCCGGTTTTATTGAATTAGGGTTATTTGCCCTGGTGACGAACCAAGAGCTAATCTTTGAGAGAAGCTCGGAGACAAGGAGTGGGCAGAGCTAAGGGGCTCACTCTCTCAGTTTTGAGGAAAGGAACTGAATTCTGGTTTCGGCAGCCTGTGTGAACAGAAGCTGTGTTGGACTCTGGGAACCTGAGGGTTCAGTCTTGCCTAAACTGGCGTAAAACAACTCCTGTGGAGTGACAGGCAGGGATTGGGAGGAAAAGGGCCCTTTCTCAGCTCACTGGAAGGGAATAGGCTCTGGGAAAGAGATATTCCAAATACAGGGTTTTGTCAGTAGATTACTGCCAAAGAAAGGCAGTAGTGAGCACTGGAAGAGAGATTTGAGGAGAAATCTCCTTATTACTGGGCTTCTCTGGGGAAAAGAGGTTGGATAATCTCCGCCTTCCCTGATAGATAGGCAGCAGAGTCTGAACAGTAACATCTATAAGAAATTCTGGGGACTGAAAGGAATTTGTGAATTTAAGTTAAGAACTGTAATTCTGAAACAACTACACCATCTAAGATCTGTGCCTTCTCTGAAGTAAAACTTATAAAAGAGCTCTGGTTCTAAGCGGTTCCTACATAAAGTTTCCCCTCCAAATCTATCCCTTGTACAGTGTTTAATAAACCTGTTTCTTGTTTGTTAACATGAAAGGGCCTCCGATGTCTCATTTCTACCGAGGTAAAACAGGTAAAGGGGACTAAGGAGAAAACTTAAAACTCCAAACTAACATTTTGACAAGCCGGCTCTCTCTCCCTCAGCACGCACACGAAGGGTCATGAAAGCCCTATTTACATTTTAGTGTGGGTATAGATTGTGGGTTGGGGGTGCCATACTGTATTTGGTTTTATTGGGATTAAGATTTGATATGTGATATTTACATCTGGTTTTATGAATTAATTATATTTTGTGTTTGTATTTATTTATAGTTAAGAGAAGCGGACTCTAATCCAGAGAACCAGGTTCGATTCCCTGCTCCTCCACATGAAGCCTGATGGTCAACCTTGGACCAGTCACAGTTCCCTCCGAACTCTCAGTCCACATGGAGGCAGGCAATGGCAAACCCTCTCCAAGCGTCTCTTGGCTTGAAAACCCTACAGGGTCGCCATAAGTCAGCTGTGACTTGTTGGCTCTTTCCAACACCACATTTATTATATTATGTTGTTAACTGCCCTGAGCCTGCTTTGGCAGGGGAGGGGGGTATAGAAACTCAATAAATAAATAAATAAATAAATATGTGGAGGAAGGCAATGGCAAACCACCTCTGCTCCTCTTTTGCTTGGAATGGCCCATGGATGGGGTCGAAATGAGTTGGTTTGTGACTCAAAGGCACATTATCTTTCTTCTGTCATAAATGACTATATTCCTCCTTAAACTGGCCCAAAACACAGCTTTTTTTTTAATTAGTAGGCAAATTCTGAAAGAGTTACATGGAAACAAAAATGCACCGCAGGCATCCACAATAATAAATGGAACAAGAAATGATCCAACCACCATCACCTCCTACCTCAATTATCAACATATGACGTATTCTAACCAAAAAGGTAGTCTTAGTATCATCTGTGAAGATACTCAAGGCAGACAGTGGGGGAAATACACTAGCATTGCTTGCAAACTTTCTTGCCGTGATGAACCAATCCCTTGCTTCACAAGCCACAACCACTGTCCTTTAGCAAAAAATACCACATTTGCATCACATTTTTCACTTTCCCTTTATCACAAAATATTCTGAATCCTGATGTCCTCAAAGCCGAATCACATCAGGTCCTTCAAATGCTCCCTCAGCTAAGAAGCCTTCTATTTTCTCTGAAAGTACATGAAAACTCTTTTCCTACTTCCAGATTCCACTTTGCAACACAATTGCAAACACAACCCTGCTTTGTTTTTTGGGAGCATTTCCATCTACCACCAGCACAGGGAAGAAGAAAAAGAAGAGTTGGTTTTTATATGCCGATTTTCTCTACCTTTTTAAAGGAGACTCAAACCGGCTTACAATCACCTTCCCTTCCCCTCCCCACCACAGACACCCTGTGAGGTAGGTGGAGCTAAGAGAGCTCTAAGAGAGCTGTGACTAGCCCAAGGTAACCCAGCAGGCTTCATGTGGAGGAGTGGGGAATTAAACCTGGTTCTCCAGACTAGAGTCCATCGCTCCTAACTATTATACCACGCAGGGCATTCTCAGTAACAGGACCCACACCTATATTCTCAGAAAGGCTTACCAACTCCTAGTAAGTCTGTTTTTCACTAGAGGTTTGGGCTTGTTTCTTTTCGATACCTCTGATTTTAAGAGTACATACAGATGCACATCATGGGAACAGCAAGTCCTTTGCTGTGGAAGTACCTTACAGATATACAACCAATTAACTAAGATCAAACCCATTCAGCTCCCCAAACATCAGGAGGCTACTTCCTCACGGAGCAGATTTTTCCTTTTAAAAAGTGATTCTACTGGGTATTTGTGTCTTTAAGGAGGAAATTGAATGGACATTCAACTGAACTAGTGCACATGCTGTGATTTAATTTTTGTAAAGGCAGTAAGTATGGAGAACAGGAGTATGACAGTGTTCAAAGCACTGATCACATCTACCTTCTGTCCTCATAGTTACCTTTAAAAAAAACAACCAATTGTGTCTGTGTAAAGTGCCATCAAGTTGCAGCCCACTTATGGTGACCCCTTAGAGCAGGGGTGTCAAGCTCATTTGTTATGAGGGCCAGATATGACATAAATGTCACTTGGACGGGCTGGGCCAGGCCATGCCTTGCCAGCCCAGATCAAGAGTGCGGAGGGTGGCTGCCTCAGCTGGCTCATGGGCCAGATAAGAGCTCTCAAAAGGCTGGATCCGACCCACGGTCCTTATGTTTGACACCCCTGCCTTAGGGTTTCCAAGGCAAGAGACTAACAGAGGTGGTTTGCTATTGCCTGCCTGCTTTTGCATAGCAACCCTGGACTTTCTTGGTGGTCTCCCATCCAAATACTAACCAGGGCTGATCCTGCTTAGCTTCCAAGATCTGAAGAGATCAGGCTAGGCTGGGCCATCCAGGTCAAGACTTTTACCAATTAGCAGCCCTATATGGCTTCAAAGTTTTTCATTTCCATTTCTCTGGTATAAGCCCCTCCCTCCGCCAAAGCTGCAATTACCACTGTGGAGGCAGAAGACAGGTAGGGCATCTGTACCCATCCCCCCCAAAAAGCACTGGGAGTAGGGAAGAAAAATTTACCTAGGGATATCACTCCCCGCCCCCCGCGAGCTAGCATCAGAACTTTGAAGGGAAAGAAAATTGTATTTGTTGTATTCAAAACATTTATAAAGAATACACATGTACATCAGGAAATGGTCCCTTCCTCCTCTTCCTGCCAATAGCTAACTGCACTTTGCTGGGGTGGGGGGACAGTATGGGAAGAAAGTTATTTCTTAGTTACTCCTTTGAAACATAACCAATTAACATTTCAGTAGCCAATGGGTGCTTTCCCTTAAGAAATCTGCATCTAGCTTTAAGTTACCTCACCTTGGGTCCCATTTAGCTGGGAGAAAGGTGGGCATATAAATGTTTTCAATAAATCAATCTAAAAGGTAAAACCTTCTTACTCCCCCGCTCCCCATTTCTGTAGATCAAAAAGTCCAAGACTGGGTGTCAGGGAGTCATCAGAAGAAAGGTTAAAAATCAAACTCAAACTTTTGTGACAGGAAGCTGCAATTCAGAGAAACCCAATAACCTTTGTTTGCATTTGGCTTAACTAGGAAATGGCTAATCCCCAACACACATAAATGCCTTTGTCAGTGCCCAAATCAGATCTAGGGGCAAACAAGAAGACAGTGTTATCATGGCCTGAAAGATAACAGGGAAGTTCCAAAAGTCTGTAGAAACTACAGACACAGCTGACAGACTTGTAACAATCCATCCATCCAAAGCTGACACAAGCACTGTTGATTTACAGTTAATTTCCTGCTCACAGGGCTCCCATGTTATAGGGCTGCCAACTCCTGGTTGGGAAATTCCTGGAGATTTGGGAGTGGAGTCTGAGGAGGACAGGGTTTCGGGTGGGAAGGGACTTCAGTGGGGTACAATGCCATAGAGTCCACCCTCCCAAGCATCCATTTTCTCCAGGGGAACAGATCTCTGTATTATGGAGATGAGCTGTAATTCCAGGAGATTAACAAGACCCACATGGAGGTTGGCAACCCTAAGTGTACCAGATGTGTGTTCTGCCCCTTCTCTAGGAATGGGGTGTGCGTGCACACTCAAAAGGGAGCTGCATGCTTAGTGAGAGCTATGGTTGCCAACTACGGACTGGGATATTCCTGGAGATTTGGGGTGGAGCCTGGGGAGGGTGGGGCTTGGGGAAGGGAGGGACCTCAGCAGAGTATAATGCCATAGATTCTGTCTTCCAAAGCAGCCATTTTTTCCAGGTGAACTGACCTCTGTCATCTGGAGATCAGCTGTAATACCCGGAGATCTCCAGGCCCCAACTGGGAGTTGCAGTCCTATGCCATGTAGGAAATGGCCACAGGGTGACTGCTTAAGTTCGTGATGTTTTAGAAAGCTTTTTGCTACATTCTAATTTTGTAATCCATCTTGAGTCTCCATGAGAAAGGTGGAGTACTAGTGGTAGCACGATTGAATGACTGCATTTGGATGCAATCTATGGAAGCATGAAAGCAACCATAAACTATGTGTATGTAAAGTGCCATGAAGTCGCAGCTGACTTATGGCAACTCAATGGGGTTTTCAAGGCTAAAGACTAACAAAGGCAGTTTGCCATTGCCTTCTTCTGCATAGCAACCCTGTTAACCCTTGGTGGTCTCCCATCCAAGTACTAACCAGGGCTGACACTGCTTAGCTGCCAAGATCTGACAAGATCGGACTAGCCTGGGCCACCAAGTTCAGGGCAGCCATAGACTACAGCTCATTTATTTATATTCTTTATAGTCCGTCTTTCTCATTGAGACACAAAGTGGATTGCAACAACCCATTCCTCGTAGTTTCCCATTTGATATGGAAAATCCATCACTCTGCCAGATCTGCTTGCCAGGCAAGACCAGCTTGTTCCTAGAAGCACAAAAAGGGGGTGGGCCCAGTCCTGATTGATGGGGAACACACTAAGCTTCTTAGTGCAAGGACACTACAGCACACTACAGATGCTACACTTCTGCATGGTCACGTCTGGTGAACATGCACATGTACATTCCCTTTACACAGATGGGGAGCATGTGCATAGGAAAAACTGCCAGTCACCACTTGTATTTCACAACTTTGCTATACCAAAGCCATGTCGGCAAAGGTAGATTCCACATGCCCTATTATTTCTACCCTTTCATGCCCATGCCTCTGGAGGGGAGGTGGGTGGATACTTAGAGGCCTTTCACAGCTATGGCACTCTGAATGCCGAACTCTCCCCCCACAGCAATCTGCTTGGCACCTACAAGGGGATAATCCATCAATCACTCTTCAGGTTGCAAAATTTTGCATGGCAGCAATGAAAATTCAACGCCATAGAACAGCCTCTTAGCACAATTGACAGATGTGTCCCAGCTGTAATTTTCTTTTTAAGTGTTATAAGACTCGGACTGTAATTCTTTGTTTGTAAGAATTTATTAGCCCATGTTTTCTGTTTTATCTTGTTCTATCTGGCTAAGGGCCGTAAATAAATTATCTATCTATCTGCTTGGCACCAAATCCATTACACTTTTAAGAAGTAGGCAAAGATATTTCCCGTTTCCCCAGGCTTTTGTTGATTCCTTCCCGGCCCTTCTATTTCCTGAGTACTTGCACAACAACCTCGAAATGTGCAGTGGGCACTCAAAATGGTTGGCCTTATTCTGGCCTCACGTCTTGGTTTCGTGGTTATTGTTTCTGCACTTTAGCTGTTTTTTTATTTGATTGCCAGGAGTCACCTTGGGAGCAAAAGCGGGGAGCACAGGATGAAGTAAAACAAATATGCTTTTGTGCACAAAATGCACAAACAAAACCCGGAAGCAAGTTCTCTCCATGTAATCATTGTTGCAACATATTGTTTGTTCTTGGCACATGTCTCATTGGCAATCAGGGTTTCACCTAAATCAGGGATGCCAATGGAGGAATTTAGCTGTATCTTCTCTGCAATTTTCCACCTGTGGGCCCAAAGCATACAGAAAGCATACAGCGAGGAAATGTAAGAGTATACTGAAGGGTGGTGGCTGGAATGACTATCATTAACTCAACTCGAAATAGCAAAAACTTAAATAGAAAACCAACATGATTAATTTACTACTTTAGACTGAACTGGATTCTTAATTGCCATAAAGGACTGTTGTCTTCCGCCAGCAGGTGAAGACTTTTGTTTTATTTGGCATTCCTTTAATGATCCCTCCTTACTAACCAAAGTTTTAATTGCTGTTTCTATATTTTGTATGTATTTTAACTGCGTTTTTAATTGCTTTGATGATGTGTGTTGGGGATGTGTGTTGTTTTTAATGTTTTTTAAAATGTGATTTTATCATGTATGCTTTAAATTATTAAGTATCTTGGTGGCCCTTGTAAAGGCAGAAAGGCAGGATACAAATTTTGTAAATAATAATAATAAATCCCACATTCTAGGGTGACCATTTATGGATGTTCCATTCCTAACAGAGAGTCCGCCATTTTGCCTGAAAGAGCATTTGCCCACACATCCCCCACAGCTATGGGCTTACCCACTGGCATCTCAGTGAAAGAGAGCCACATTAAGGAGGAACATGCCCGGCGGGAACTGGGAAACTGCGTAAAGACCACAGGGTACAACCTCAGCTTAAACATTTGATTCTGTGAACTGCCCTGAGTCCCTGGGTCGTAAAAGTGCAGGAGAGGCATTTTTTTAAAACAGCAGAGCTGTGACTTCGTGCTTGGAAGGATGTGCTTCGATCAGTTAGGAGCTGATTTTTGGTCCAAGCAAATCATTCCTCACCTCAAATTACAGAGGAACACCCCAGGCAAAAAGTTCCACGCTAGAGATTCCATACTGCTTTATATCTTAGTGTATCCCATCCTTCTTCCCAGATTGGCATACATTTTATCCTCAGAACAACCTTGCAAGGTAAGTCAGACAGACAGACAGAGACTGGCCAAAGCTTCCACGGGAGAGTGGGGATGTGAATGTGCATCTCCTAGCTGCTAGTCCAATACACAAACCACTACCCAATTCTGACCTTGCAGACATCCATGGAGTGTGACAGCAGTCCTCCCGCCCCTGAGGGGGGCGCTACAGCCTCCTCTTGCCTCGCATGCCCTGTTCTGTCCTCTCATTCGGGTTCAGAGATAAGCCGCCTTGCCCACCCTTTTGCAAGACATTAGCCTCTGAAGCAGCAGAAAAGAGCAAGAGCCTAGTAGCACCTTAAAGACTAACAACATTTCTGGCAGGGAATGAGCTTTGCTCTTTTCTACTGCTACATGCAGACTTACATGGCTACCCATCATGATCTATTAGTCTCTGAAGGCAGGAATGCAAAGAAGCAGCAAGATGTTTGGACGGAATGACTAAGTCATCACATGGAGGCATTTCTGCACAGGAGGCACACCAGGAGTAGGTCAAAGGGATTTCAGAGGAGCTTTATTGCAAGTATGCTTAGGACTACAGACTCTGGGACAAAATACATGTGAGGCTGGAGTTCTTGGACTGGAACTCCAGATGCATTATTTGGCCCTTGCAAAACGGGTGGGGAGGGGAGGGTTAAGGCTCAGGTTCAAATCCCTACTCTGCCATGGAAGCATGCTGGGTGACCTTGGGCCAGTTACACACTCACAGCCCAGCCCACCTCACAGGATTGTCGTGAGGATACGTTGGAGGGGAGAGGAGGAGAACAATGCAAGCTGCTTTGGGTCCTCACTGGAAAGAAAGACGGGGCAAAAACAAAGCAAATAAATAAATACAAAGTGAAATCCCACTTTCCTCCCCAATAAATTTCAATCACCATCAAAAGAGCCACTAATGCCAAATCAAAGAGAACATCATTTTACTGTTAGAAATCACTACAACCTGTTTTTACCAATCTACTTACTCACTCACAAGCAATTTATCACCGTGGTCTGTACTGCCTCGTTGTTCAGGACCTGCCTTTTCCTAATTTATGTATGTCGACTGTCTTTAATACAATTTACATGAAAGTAAGTGCAATCAAAATCAATGGAATCTGCCTCCCAAGGTTGTTATGAGGAATCGACATTCATGAAACTGTGTTTAAGACAGGGAGATAAACCATCCTGCAAACTGACCCTAAACATGGTTTTCTTGGAAGTGCACTCAACCAAATTCAGTAGGACCTGGAAAACCCAGGTTCGAATCCTCACTTGCACCATGGAAGCTTGCTGGATGACGTTGGGCCAGTCACACTTTCTCAGCCCTGACCCTGGCTAGTATTCGGATGAGAGAACTCGAAGAAATACCAGGGTCATGATGCAGAGGCAGGCAATGGCAAACCACCTCCAAATGTCTCTTGCCTTGGGTTGCCATATCTCAGCTGTGACTTGACGGCAAAATTTTAAAAAGTGACCAGAATGGCCTAGGCTAGCTGGATCTCGTCAGATCTCAGAAGCTAAGCAGGCTCAGCCCTGGTTAGTATTTGGATGGGGAGACCACCAAGGAATACCAGGGTTGCTACGCAGAGGCAGGCAATGGCAAACCACCTCTGAATGTCTCTTGCCTTGAAAACCCCATGGTCCTGGGGTTGCCATGAGTTGGCTGAAACTTGATGGCACTTTACCCACAAGTGTAGTTCACATGGCACCCTTAATTTCACTGAAATTAGTTCCCAAGTACATTCAGAGGAAAGAAGGGTTTAAGGGATGGGAGAAAAGCCAGAAGACATATCCAAAACAGCCCTTCCACAGGCAGAAGGCATCTTTGCTTCTCAGAAGGGGTGTTTTACATCCAAGGCTACAGCAGTACCTAGGAAAGCCAAAACAAAATCTAAATTTTCTTCCACTTGAACTAGAACGCACGCAATTTCCAGCACATGTTGAAGCATGAGGACAAAATCTTGTGTAGACAACGCAGCCTGCAAACAGCAGCACCTGCATTCAGAAGGCTGTGCTAGCAGCTGTTTACTTTCCCAGCTCTTTGCATCTAATCCAGCATGTTTAGGACTGGGACACAAAACTCTGATCCCCAGGCTTGCTGTTGTAACATTTAAGTGCTCAGAATGGGGCACACGGATCAGGGCAGTAGGACAACATATAAGCCCTTGCGTGGATCTGCTCTAGAGAAGCAGAAAGTAAACATCCCATATGAACAAACGATGGCAGTGCCTGAGAAGCGAGTCAAGTTCTGTGTAAGTAATCTGGTGCAGTGGGTTGTATGGATTTGGCCAACAGAAGGAATGCAAAAGCCATCATGATTGGTGGATGGCTTTGATTGCATCAAGATGTAGCCTGTACAGGATTATTACAGTGCAACCCTATGCACAGTAACTCCAGTCTAAACCTAGTTATGTCAGTGGGTCAGACTGGAGTAACTCTGCCCAGGACTGCACTGTTTGGCTTGCAGTGGGCACACCTGCAGCAGCAACTCCACCGCCTTGGTTTTAACAGCATTTATGGGAGCACCATCTGTCACCTTCTGAGTATATTTATTTAATTAAATACTGACTGGGGAAGGCACTGGCAAACCACCCTGTAAACAAAGTCCGCCTAGTAAACGTCGGGATGTGACGTCACCCCATGGGTCAGGAATGACCTGGTGCTTGCACAGGGGACCTCTACCTTTTTTTACCTTTTCTTGTGGCTCAATCAGTTTACAGTTCAAAATTCAGACACTACAATTCAACAGAATAAAACCTCAGATGGTGGTGGAAAGTGCTGTCAAGTTGCAGCTGACTTACAGCGACCACGCAAGGTTTTCCAGACAAGAGACTAACAGAGGTGGTTTGCCATTGCCTGCCTCTGTGTAGCGACCCTGGGCTTCCATCCAAATACTAACCAGGTCCAACCCTGCTCAGCTTCTGAGATCTGATGAGAGCAGGCTAGCCTGGGCCAACCTGGTCAGGGCAAACCCCAGATACCCCCCCAAAGGTGTCTGCAGTTTATACCCCTTGAAAGCACTGGCAAATAAAACAGCCTTGTATTGCCTCCTGAAGATTTCTAACAATGGCGTTCCCCTCGCCTCTTCAGATGGTCTGTTCCACAAAGTGGGAGGGACAAGAGAGCAGGCACAGGCTCCGGCTGATGCCAGGCGGGCCACCTGAAATGGGAGAAGATCCAGTAGGTAGCAGCCTGAAAACTGTAGTTGGCACACAGGGACAGACAGGAAGAGCCAGTCTTCAAGACAAAAGGGTCCTAGGCCATGAAGGGATTTAAATGTTTTAACTAGCTCCTTGAACTGACCTCAGGAATGATCTGGCAACCAATGCAGCTGTTCAAGATGGGCTTGTATAATCATTGGCGAGCCCCTGATAATAATTGGGTTGCCCCCTTGTGAGGCATCTACAGTTTCCAGGTTATCTTCAAAAGCATGGATCAGTATGCCTAGATCTGCTGAGTCTCAGAAGAGAGAGAGCTGGTAAACCAAAGGCAGCTGATAAAAGGCTTTCCAAAACCTTTCCAAGGTAGTTCAGAATAGTCCCATGGGGGAAAATCCATGTACGACTGCAACTCTTGCCTTCTAGCTAACTCTAGTTAAGGCTGGTCAAAGTTGAATTCCACCTGAGTTACCCAAAGCCAATGGCGATCTACTTCCTTTTTCAAGGAGTGCCAAAAGTCAGGTTCTAACCACTGACCCTAATTCTCACTGTAGTTCTCCCATCTTTCCCCCGAATGCCTGTGTCTAATCTAATAAACTGGTAATCACTGAAGGTACTTATTGATAGAGATGTCTGCTTTCCATTATTTTCTTGACCAATGAAAGAAAACAAAATGGCGCCATTAGGGCTGTTTAGGGCTGTTTAGCCTGGAAAGAAGGCGGCTGAGGGGAGACATGATAGAGGTCTATAAAATTATGCATGGTTTGGAGAGAGTGGACAGGGAGAGGTTTTTCTCCCTCTCCCATAATACTAGAACACGGGGTCATCTGCTAAAGCTGGAGGGTGAGAGATTCAAAACAGATATAAGGAAGTATTTTTTTCACACAACGCATAGTTAAATTGTGGAACTCCCTGCCCCAGGATGTGGTGATGGCTGCCAGCTTGGAGGGCTTTAACAGGGGAGTGGACATATTCATGGAGGAGAGGGGTTTTCATGGCTGTTAGTTAGAATGGATACTAGTCATGCTGCATACCTATTCTCTCTAGTATCAGAGGAGCATGCCTATTATTTTGGGTGCGGTGGAACACAGGCAGGATGGTGCTGCTGCAGTCGTCTTGTTTGTGGCTTCCTAGCGGCACCTGGTTGGCCACTGTGTGAACAGACTGCTGGACTTGATGGGCCTTGGTCTGATCCAGCAGGGCCTTTCTTATGTTCTTATATTACATGAAGAACGTTAACACCATTGACATGATTTAAGACCCTTGAAACATGATTGCAGAGACTGGCAAACTAGACTAGCTACATCTAGAAGAGTAGGTTTCTAAACCCCTCTTTTCTCTACTGTAAGGAGTCTCAAAGCTGCATACAATTGCCTTCCCTCCCCCCCAACAGGCACCTTGTGAGGTAGGTGGGGAGAGAGGTCTGAGAGAACTGTGACTAGCCCAAGGTCACCCAGCAGGCTGCATGTGGAGGTGTGAGGAATCGAACGCAGTTCTCCAGATTAGAGTCTGCTGCTCATGTGAAGGACCAAGGAATCAAACACAGCTCTCCAAATTAGTTTGCCACTCCTAACCACTGCACCACACTGCCTCTTGAGAGAACTTCAAGAGAATTCCTACCATTAAAACATGGCATAGGGCATTCAAGGCTTTGCAGGAAGATGTAGACCTTGACTCTGGAATGGGATATTCCTACCAATAAAGAACACTTACGCCTCTTAAGTGAATGTAAAACCAATATTCAAACAGGATAACTGCTGGAGAGAGCACAGAGGCATTAAAGTCCATCATGTGCAATCCACGCACAATGCAGGAAAGCCAAAACTAGAGTATTGCTGACAGATGCTGTCCAACCTCTGCTTGCAGACTTACAGCAAGGCAGGGTCTACTCACCCCCAAGTAATTGGACCATTTACTGGTTATGCTAAGCTAATGGGTGGGTAGTCCCAGATTTTGCCAGAACAGTTAACACTTACCACAATACGACCTTACTGACCCTATACACATTTATAGAGTCAGACAGGGATGTCTCCTTGCATCCATGCTTTTTACTTATTACATAAATAAAATGGTTAGCTTTCTGAGTAGACCAGAATATCATCCACCCAAACTGGCAAACAGGCATATTCATGAGTTACTTATATGCAGATGACGCTGCTCTTTTATCTAGGACCCATTGGGCTAGGGAGTGCGCTTGCAAGAGTGGCTGTGTTTTGTGAAAATGAACGCCTAACGATCAATTATGAAAAAATAAATGTCCTATACTTGGTAAACATCCTATACTTCGGAAGTAGAGTATTAATGGACAAAGGCTGGAACAGGTGTCCTGTTTTAAATATCTAGGTATGATCATTCAGGCATCTGGCTCAAAGGCGGTCCATAATAATTATGTTGCTGATTTAGGGATGAGATCAGTTCGCACCATAATTAATTTATCTAGGACAAAGGGGGCACATTATGTGCCTGTCACCCTTAGACTATTCCAGGCAAAAATACTAGCTCAGATGCTTTTTGGAATGCATCTTGCTAGTCCATCTTCATGTTTTACACATATTGAGCGGGTGCAATCTAAGTTCATCTTCGTGGCTTCTGTGCAGTCCCGCATGGGACTGCGCTTGCGCAGGCCCATGCGTGCCTGCACAGAAGACCACTTGATGAACAACAGTTACAGGTAAGTGCAACTCTGTTTTTCCTTAGAGCTATTCTTCAACTCCCAAGATGTGTACCGAATTCCTTGGTGAGACTGGAAACTGGCATGATGAAGATCGAGGCAAGGGTTTATCCTCTCTGTACATTTGGCTTAAGATTAATTTAAATCCTACATACCTTTAGGTCAAAGTGGATTGTAGGTTTAGAAAATAAATTACCATAAATAGCTTGGGTATAGCTCCCTTAGCACTCCTTCAGTTGGGTAAGGACTAAGCTAGATTAATTATAACCCAAAGGGTGAAAGATGTTGAGCGCCAAATGGACCTGGCGAGTTACTCTTTATAGCTCTTTATATATACTCTTATATATACTCTTTATACCGGTAGTTACATTTATAGCTCCCTATTATTCTAGGTATATTTTAACACCAGCTGCCTACTTGTACTCCCTGGAAACAAATACTCATAGGAGGGCCTATACACTGGCTAGATGCGCAGCCTTGCCTTCTGCCATCCTAGAAGGGAAATTCAAGAAGGTCCCTAGGCTCTGCCCCTGTTACTCAGGGGAACTGGAAACTACTGAACATGTCTTTTTCAGACACCCTGTTTACAAGACAGACCATTCCAAAATTACTGAACCCCTCACTGGGAAAATGGGTGCTGGAGGAGAGGGTGATTGCACAAAAAGGTTTTTGATGGATGATAATTCCCCAATTAACTCTCAGGTGGCTAAATATTGTGCAGTTGTACTTAAGGAAAGTCGCCTCAGAGTATTCCCCTGATCTAATTCGGAAAATGTATAACTCAGTATTTTATATTGAGATTAGCCTTGGTTTGTAAATTCATGCTTTGCAGGCTCTGTCTCTGTTTTATTTGGCAAATAGCCATAAATAAACAATTATTAATATTATTACAATACTAAAAAGCCCGAATGATGGTTTAAACCAGGATGGAGATCATGTGATACCCCTTCACCTATCCCTGCTATTTCCCCTAGCGCCCAATGGAAATCCACTTTGCTGCCCTGGAAGCCCATTAGATCTCGTCTCGCCCTCTGGAGCAGCAGAGAACAGGTCCGTTGCCCTCTTCCACAGGATAGCCCTTTGGGTTGTTGAAGAGCAGATCACATCCGTCCCTCCGTCTTCTCTTCTTTGAGCTAAACATGCCTATTTCCTACAGCCTTTCCTCACTGTTGGGTTTTCCAGACCCTAATATAGAGAATGGTTGCTGTCCTCAACCATATGCCTGGCGGAACAGCTCAGTTTTATAGGCGCTGCAGAATTGTTTTAAGTCCTGCAGGGCCTGAATCTCACTAGGCATTGTGTTCCACCAGGCCGGGGCCAGAGGTGAAAAGGCCCTGGGCTCTGGTTGAGGACAGCCAGATGCTTTTTTTGGCCAGGGATCACCAGATTTTCTCCAGCTGAGCGAAGCACTCTCTGGGGGGTGTATCGGGAGAGGTGATCTTGAAGTTGGGCTTGGGAGTGGATTGGTAGCCAGTGTAATTGCTGTAGTATCGGATCACGAGCACCCTTATGTTATTATATAGAAACCCGTGGGAGAACATTGCAATGTCCAGGAGATCTTTGTTGACCATTCATCATCAGAGGGAGACTCTTAACATGAAATGACTGGTTTGGGTTTAGTAAAGTTTAACACTGATCTCTGCCCTTAACCATGGTTGGGGCTTAACCATGGTTGGGGCTTTTTAGTATCGCTGCGTTAACTATTTTAGCCAACTCTGGGGCTTCCCACCCATTATAGGTGTTAATTAGCTTGACGTAACTAGTAAGTGGCCTCTGTTTCATTCTTGATTGGATTTGAATGTAACAGAATAGCGTCTTGCCCTGTTACCTGGATTTCATGGCCCCCATGACCCTGCTGTTTGCTTGTTTTCCAACCATACCTCTTATGAAAAACAGAAGCGTAGTGAGGATCCATTCTTTGAATATGAAAAAGTTGGCTCTAGCCCACATGAGGTGATTCTACAGTAATTTTAATTTTTTAGTCTTAACTTTCCGCCAGACTCTTGTTGATCATGATAGTAGTGATTATCAATGGCATTTCCCTTCTGGCTTGCCTCCTCTCCTCCTCCTCTCTCCACCTCTGCTGTTCCCACAAATGGTATGTTATTGCTGCTTATGTTAATATTATTATGTTTCGTTTGCTGCTATAGTCGAGAGTACCTAGTTTTATTGTTGTAAATGTTATGTCATAGAATCATAGAGTTGTAAGGGGCCATACAGGCTATCTAGTCCAACCCCCTGCTTAATGCAGGATCAGCCTAGAGCATCCCTGACAAGTGCTTGTCCAGCCTCTACTTAAACACTGCCAGTGAGGGGGAGCTCACCACCTGCCTAGGTAGCTGATTCCACTGTTGAACAACTCTTACTGTAAAAACTTTCCCCCCTAATATCCAGTCAGCACCTTTCCTCCGGCAATTTAAACCCATTATTATGAGTCCTATCCTCTGCTGCCAACAAGAACAGCTCCTTGCCCTCCTCTAAGTGACAGCCCTTCAAATACTTAAAGAAAGTAATCATGTCCCCCCTCAACCTCCTCTTCTCCAGACTAAACATTCCCAACTCCCTCAGTCTTTCCTCACAGGGCTTGATCTCCAGGCCCCTGGTCATCCTCATCGCTCTCCTCTGCACCCGCTCAATTCTGTCCACATCCTTTTTTAAATGAGGCCTCCAGAACTGCACACAGCACTCCAGGTGCGGCCTGACCAATGCAGTGTACAGCGGAACTATGACATCTTGTGATTTGGATGTTATGCCTCTGTTGATGCACCCCAAGATCGCATTACCTTTTTTGTTGCTGCATCACACCGGCTGCTCATATTTAACTTACAGGCCACCTGTATCCCAAGATCCTGGTCACACACACTGCTGCCCAGAAGTGTATCCCCCTTCCAGTATGCACGTCCCTCATTTCTGTTACCCAGATGTACAACTCGGCACTTATCCTTGTTGAGCTGCATCCATGTAATTTATGGGTTGGTTTTAAATTGTTTTAGAAAGTTGTGAGCTTCTTTGAGCCTGGCTTGGCCAGCAAAGGGCAGCCTATATATCCAATAAATCACAGGCAGAGACCCTCCTGACTGTCCCACCAATCAAAGAAGCTTGTCTGGTGGGCACACAAGAAAGGGCCTTTTCGGTGGCAATCCCACAATTAGGGAACAACCTTCTCAGCGAGGTGAGGCTGGTCCCCTCACTTTTGATCTTCAGGAGGCAGTGGAAGACTGTTTTATTCAGGACTGTATTTGACTAATTCAGTTTTATTGATTAGCAGTCCTAACTGGAGATTTTAAATTGTGGTCTTATGTATTTTTATAATTGTTCTATTTACACTGCAAGTCACTGTGAGTTCCACAAGGTAGAAAGGTGGCTAAGAAATGTTTTAAATAAATAATGTTTTAAACGTTGGATTTGGGTCCATTTATTATTTTGTGTAGGGACTGACCTATTCGTCCTACAGAGAGAACAGAAGAACATTGTTGACAGATGATGGGATGTGTCCCATTGGAGGATGATGACCAAGTGGTTGAGTCAGAGTTGGTATCACTGCTGTTACTGGGTCACTTTTTGCTGCACTCTGGAATTCTCGTCATGATAAGACACTTATTTGTCATGTGAATTCAAGAGCAGGTAAAAGGTAAAGGTAGTCCCCTGTGCAAACACCAGGTCATTACTGACCCATGGGGTGACGTCACATCCCAACGTTTACTAGGCAGACTTTGTTTACAGTATGGTTTGCCATTGCCAGTCATCTACACTTTACGCCAAGCAAGCTGGGTACTTATTTTACTGACCTCGGAAGGATGGAAGGTTGAGTCAACCTTGAACCGGCTACCTGAAACCGACTTCCCTCGGGATCGAACTCAGGCAGTGAGCAGAGCTTTTGACTGCAGTACTGCAGCTTACCACTTTGCACCACAGGGTTCATTCAAGAGCAGGGCCCTCTGTATATCTTATATCTTTACAAACATCAAGAGACAGTACTATTTTTCAAGCCAAGGCTCATTCGTTCTTAACCCCAGAATGCTGTGAACTCAGCTCCAGAATCTTGCAAAGGGATAAATAAGAGAGTACTTCGGAGACCGGGGTCCCATGTTAGAGAGTGGGCTGTCTAAGTCTTTGCACCTCTGCTTATATATTAACCACCATCAAGAGATTTCTGCTGCATTTGCTTTTTACCTGCCTATGATTTTCCTCTTGGTTCTTTAACCGAAAGCACATCTTTCTTTACTTGTTCTGCAGCTTAAAAGAGAACTGTGCTCATGCCAAACACAGATCTGAAGAACTGTTGGCTTCCCACATTTCCCCAAGCAATAGCTTCCTGTCCTAGTAGCCTTTGATGCAAACTGAGCTCCTCTTGCATCTAGTGTGGCCTAACCTATTTTAGCCCATCAAATACCTTAATTCCATTTCAGACTGTTACAAGCTGCAGGTGAGAGCTTTTTCTATCATTTCCAGCAACACCCCTTTTTTTGGGGAGGGATTCAACATCTAGCCTGACAAAGAGTTCTGGAAAACTCAAACATACACACATTTTTCAACATCTTGCTTGGTCCTAAAGAAACGGTATCATGCTACTGTTGTCAAGGAGCAAGAGATTATTCACTAGAGGTGAACAGTGTGAAGCCAACACAAATCTTGACAGTAACGTGGGGACAGTAACCAATGTGTCGCAAAAGCCACAATGCATCCAGAAACTGAAGTCTGATGGCTGCTTCAAGAACTGTATTGTGGCACTACAACCCACTTTGCCAGGCCCACAAAAGTATCTGCCACAATAAATCTTTCAAGGTGCCACAACACTCTTAACAATGTGATTCTATGCAGAAGCAAAAGCCACACTCCGCTGCTCTTCCAGAATCCTATCTGCACAAACCTGCACAACTGTAAACACCTCTGGGAGAAAGGATGATAAAACACAGAACAGGTTTGGAAACCAAGTGGGTTTTAAATCCCTGTGGGTTAAAGGGGACTTTCTCCCAAGGAAGCATGGATAGATTTTTGCAGTTTATGTTTCGTTCCTCCTTCAGAAGTATAAAGCCATGTGTGATACGTTCAAGAAACTTCCCTTTAAATACCACTAGCCCAAAATAAAAGCAGCAAAAATACACTCTGACTTGAGAATAAGCCTCACTAAACCTAGTGGGGGGGTTATTTCTGAGAGGGATCGTGCTGCAGAAACGACTTTTGCCATACAACATTCCTGTGTTTTTGTTTTGGAGGGCCACACGTGCTGCAGTCGTACAACCCCACCACCCCAGCTACGCATGGTATTTCACTTCAGCCCCACAGAGGAACCCACCGCATGCGCTCCCCCAAAGGGAAAAACAAGGCGCCTCCAAAGTCCAACCTTTCCCCCCTCCCCCGCCCGCTTTACTCCAGAGGAATCTGCCAGCCAGGAGGGAGGCTGCAGATCCTACCCAGCAAGCCCCATAAACCCAGGGTAGGGTCTCCTCCTGAGCAAGAAACAGAAAGTTGAGACACTTACCCCTTCTACCGGCTGTCCGGCCAGACACAGAAGGGCCAGCAGGAATGTCACCCTGCAGCGGGAAACCAAAAAGAGGGAGATCCAAGCTTCAGGTTAGATCACTGGTTCCCAACCAGGGGTCCACGAGAACTAAATTAAGGTCCGCGAAACAAAGTTATAAACCCATAATAAATTAATATTTTCAATTAAAAGTTCTCTATTAGAAAATACATATATTCAAATATTATTCTAAGTTTAATGTTTAACTAACAGTTATGATTAAAGTTTATTTTCAAATTCTCGGAATTTTTATTTTGCACCTTGGGGTCCCTGCACCGAACAAAAAGGTCCTAGTGGTCCCTGGTCAAAAAAAGGTTGGGAGCCACTGGGTTAGATACTCTAGAGATCAGGCCGCCCCCACCCCCCTCCAGGCCCCGGGGACGGACTCACCCTGCCCGCATGTTGCTCGGCGGCCCCCGGGAAAGCGCTGCGCCCCAGCGGACGGGCTCCGCTCATCGAGCCCCTTCCGCGGCCGGACCCTCGGACCTGGCAGGCGAAGCCGCGAAAGAAGCAGGGGGAGACCCCGGGTTAGACGGCAGGGCGGCCCGGCCGAGCCAGCGCCAGGGCCTCGCCTCTCCCCCCTCCCCGGAGAAGTCACCCCGGGCGATGCGGGGATCCGGATCAAGGCGAAGCGAAGCGCCCAGGAGAGAAAGACGCCGCGGCGGAGGAGGAATGGAGGCGAGGGGCGGGCCGGCCGGCGCCCGTCAATCAGGGAGGCACAAAGCGGGCAGCGCCGCTCACACACGCCCGCTCGCATGCACACGTGCTCGGGCCAAGTTACCGGCTTTGCCCTTCCGCTTCCCAAACCCTTGGGGGAAAGAAAACGGAAGGGGGGGGGCGCGCCCTTCGGCGGTTAAAGGTTTCCAGGCAGGTGGGGAGCTGTAGCCTTCTTACGCCGCAGTGTGTTTACTCGAGAGTAACTGCTGACGAGGGCGAGACGTTAGGGCACGCCGTGTGAATGGCGAGCCCCTTGTAGAAAGGTGGCCGGAGAGCGTTTTCGGCTCCTCCAAATGGGCACCCGTGGGAATTGTTCACGGGGTCAGGATTCGAGTGTTTAAGGATAGAGTTTTACGCACAGTAGGAGCTTCTGAGTAAGCGGGTCCAAGGTAGGCTGTAAAGCGGCCACGCTTACTCGGAAGTAGGGGACTGGGGAACAAAGTGGGACTTAATTGAGAGTCAACGTATTTCGGATCCATCGGAGGACCTCCGAAATCGGGAAGACCGAAATTTGGGATCGAGTTTTGCTTGGTTTTAATGTAAACTCGGGGATGGGTTTTTTCATGCCACTTATTCGGGAGTTAGTGCAACCAACGAGAGGCTGTTCCGCCCGAAGCGCTTTGTGGATCTCAGCTGATTTAAAAAAAAAAAAAAAACCCAGGCAACTGCTTTTTAATTGCACAGAAGAGGATGCTCCTCCCCCTTACCAACCTATAAAAACATGGAATTAAATATAGAACCACATGGATCACAATGCAGCCGGTGCACCAATCCATCCAGCTCCCCCGGAGTTTAGTGAGCAACCCGGTCGTTTGCGCGCTTTCTTCAAAGCGTGGCCCTGTATATTCAATGGGGCTTGCTCCCGGGTAAGCACGCACATACCTACAGCCCTAAACTACAACCGAGGGCAGGAATAGCGGGTGCTCTCCACGAGCACTCGCGCACAGGGTTTACGCGCGTCCCGGAGACTGGGGAACAAACCTGCAGGCACCAGCCCTGCTCTCCAGTTCGCACGTATGGTGGCGGCGGGGCTTCCTTCTGGGCAGGCCTACATAGGATTGCGCTGCAAATCCCAGGATGGCGATAGGACCAAGCTTTCGTTCTCAGGTGGCAGCCTACAGTAGAGAGGGGTAGGATTTGCTCGCCAGTAACCGGGTGGGATGCAACTCCCAGGTGCGGGGGAGCTTTAAATGCCACCAGGTCACTCCGGTTTGCTTGTCACCTAAAAACAGGCGCCCGTTTGAAAAGACAACAGGCAAAAAAGAGCGCCATTTCCTGGCTGACCCTCTGCGCCCAAAGGACGCTGCCTGATCCTATGCACGGTTACTTTAAACTGAGTTTGGTGTGGGTGAATGGGGCTTATTCCCCCGCAACAGGGTACCAGCTGCGCTGTTCAATCTTATGCTCATTTGCTTCCGTGGGGATTCTTCTCAAATACGGCGAATCCTATACATCAGAAGTCAGCAAGGCTTCCTCGCCACTAAAAGTGCGCAGGAGCGCAACCACCTGCCCCGTTCCTTTGCAGAATGAGCCGCTCCAGCAAAGGCGGACGGTTTCTTTCCTCGCCGGAGCAGGCCCTTACCCGCCGCCTCTTTGCAAACCCCAGGAGGGTCTTTGCCCCCCGGTGCCTTTGATCCGACACCTGGCTCCATCCGCCTCCCTCCCTTGGGGCCCCCCGCTCGCCCTTCCGCCAGGACAAAAGTCAGCGCAGAGTATTGTGGGGGGAGAACACGAAAGCCCGCGACGGGAATGCGCGCAAGAAACTCGGCCTGCGCCGAGAGGCCCGGTTGCTTTCCAGAGTTTCCCACCCCAGTCTTCTTTTAAAAGCCTTTAAAAAAAAAAACTTTTAAAAGTTTATTAGTGACGACGCGAAGCAGCGGCGCGTCGGCTTTTTGCGCCCAGCTCGCGGCGGAGGAATCCCAGGGCAGGCCCCCTTTTTGGGGGGCAAAGTAGTCCCGCGGGGCCGGCCCGAGCGAAGCCCGGAGGGGCGCGAGGGGGAGGGGACAGGCAGGCAGGCGGGCAGGCGCGGCGGCGACGGCGCCTTAGCCCAGCCTCACCGGGGCCGGCCCTTCCCCTCGCCGCCGCCGCACACACACCATGTCAGCTCCGAGGAGGCTGCCGGGGAGCCCGCGAGGCTGCTGAAGGAAGGCGAAGGGGCAGCCAGCCGGCAGGAGGATGAAGCCCAGCCCGGCGGCCGCCCGCCTGGTCCCGCCGCTCCTGTTGCTGCTGCTCCTGGGGCTTGGGGGTCAGGGCGCCGAAGCCGCGGTGAGTGCTCCGCTCTGCCCTTCCCGGGGGGAGGGCGACCGCTCGGGGGGGGGGGAGAAGGCAGGCAGGCAGGAAGGGGGGCAGAGTGAGCGAGCTTCGTATTTTTAACTCCGGTAACTTAAATCCCGGGGGGGGGGGGCGCTTTGCAACTTGTTTAAAAATAGGGGCTGGCTGGCTGGCGGCGCCTGCCCGGGGAGCTGCGGCGTGTTGCACCGAGGAGGAGGAGGCGGAGGGGGGGGGGGTCGTGTGAACGGCTCCCCCCCCCCCGCGCACCTTTGCGAGCGGAGGCGGGAGGCCGGCTCCGGCGCTCCCCTTTCGGCCGGGGCTGGAGCGGCGGAGGGGGGTTTTGCGCGCCGCCTGGGGGAGGCTGCAGCCCGCGCGCGCGCGCCCACCTCCTGCGGGGAGCGGGGGCTGGAGGTGTGGGGCTGGCCGGCTGCTTCGGGGGGGGGGGGCTGGAGGATCGTCTTCAGGTGGCCGCGGCGCGGTGGCCTTCTCTCTCCCTGACCCCCCCCCCCGGCTCCCTCGGTGGGGAATGTCTTTATCGAACAAAGGCATGTGCAGTTGTGTCTGGCGCGGCCGGCTGGGTCCCGGCGCTGGCCGCCCTCGCCCGGGGCTTTTGGGGCGCGAGAAGCGCGGGGGGCAGCGGTGGCCGGCCGGGCTGGCGGACAAAAGGCGAGCCGGCGGCTCCCGGCAGAACTGGCCTTCCTGCGGGCGGTGGGAGCATCCCAGGCCGAGGGGGGAGCAAGCCGGGGCTGGAGCGAGCCCCCTGCTCCCGCTTGGCCCGCCCTTCGCCCAGCAGGCTGAGCTCGGGGGAGAGAGCTGGGAGGAGGCCGGGCCGAAATGCTTTGGTAACCTGGGGGTCGCCCTGACCTGGATGGCCCAGGCTAGCCTGATCTCGTCAGATCTCAGAAGCTAAGCAGGGTCGGCCCTGGTTAGTAGTTGGATGGGAGACCGCCAAGGAAGACCAGGGTTGCTGTGCAGAGGAAGGCCCTGGCAAGCCACCTCTGTTAGTCTCTTGCCGTGAAAACCCCAAAAAGGGGTCACCATAAGTCGGCTGCAACTTGAAGGCTCTTTACACACGCACACATGTATAGGTTAGTATTTGGACGGGAGACCACCAAGGAATACCAGGGTTGCTGTGCAGAGGAAGGCCCTGGCAAACCACCTCTGCTAGTCTCTTGCCATGAAAACCCCAAAAGGGGTCGCCATAAGTCGGCACTTCACACACATGCACAACCTGGGGAGCATGAACTGAGCACCGGCCAAAAGAGGCGCCTGGGGGCAACGGCCCCATGGAGAAATGCCCTGTTATGACTCTTTGAGATAATAATCTGACACGTTGGGCTTGTCTTCTGAGGCTTGTCTTCTGTGCGCCCCTGCTCCTTGTACCCATTTTGCAGATGACGGATGGTCTGGTGCCGAGGTGGGCCAGCGGATTGTCGTGGTTTAGAGCAGTGGACTCTAATCTGGAGAACCGGGTTTGGTTCCCCACTCCTCCGCATGAGTGGCAGACGCTAATCTGGTGAACTGGATTTGTTTCCCCACTCCTACACATGAAGCCAGCTGGGTGACCTTGGGCAAGTCACAGCTCTGTTAGAGCTCTCTCTGCCCCTCCCACCTCACAGGGTGTCTGTGGCAGAGAGGTGACTGTAAGCCAGTTTGAGTCTTCCTTAAGTGGTAGAGAAAGTTGGCATATAAAAACCAACTCTTCTTCTTCACCCAAGACTTTCTCAGATCATAGTCTGGAGGCCAAATGTGTCTCTTACAAACCTGAAGGCTCCTTTCAGCATCACTTGGGGGACTGCTGTGGGGGTGTATTCCTGCTTTTGCTCTGTTCATACTTTACCTTTTTGGCATCTCTGTATAAAGTGTTCTGTGTATTCCAGTAGAAAAGTGTGTGACTTGTCCTTTCATACCACTGCTGTCCAGCCCCCCCCCCCCCGCTTCTAATCCCACTTTATCTGTAGAGGGAGGAAGAAGAATTCTGTAGGCTTAACCAAGCTGACTTGGGAACATGGACATTTTAAAGTACCTGTTGCTTGTTTTGTGTATCGCCATTTATTATATTGCCACTCTGAAAGTCTGCTGCTGAGGACAGTGAACTTCTTTGGATGGTTAGGAAGCACAGGATTCTCAATTTACATTGTGTGTTTTCTGTTACATGTTTATTCTGCAGTAAAAGATGTAGCAGGGACTTCGATGTAATGCATTTGCAGAGGCAGACAATGTATCTTAGTTCCAGGATGGTCAAAGGAGCACCAGATAAAGTTAGATTGAGAAGAGAATAAGATACAGTATCCCGACATCCTTTTAATAAAAAGAGCAAAGGCAGTAGAATTGACTGTAGTTTTGTTTGTTATAAACATTTTTGATGTTGAGCTGCAAAATATACCGAATGACTACTGTGCAGCAGTAAAAACTGGCTGAATAGAATAAGTGCAATTGCAGTCTGCATATACTAAGGTGGGCCAGATCATCTGGCCCAGATGTTTGTCTTCCAACTTTCCCCTGGGCTTTTTATAACTGCAAAGGAAAAAGCTAAGATTTCTGATGATTATCTTCCTCTTATTGTCTACCACAGTCTTAACTAAATCACATTCAAGAATAGAACAATTGAACAAGGATTCATAATTCTTTTAAGATTTCTCTTTACCTCCCTGGCAGGCGAATAACTCTGGCTGTGTGTTGGGGACCGTGGGTTGGCAAATGAATGAAACCAGGACCTTTGTATGTGTTGTCAATATTTGTATAATTATCTGATTGGCTTCTAGTTATAAAATCCCAGTACAACTAGTAACAGTTAACTTGTTATAATTCCATGATACATTACTGATTCAGTGTCAGTGTTATGATTTTGTAAGTCAGTCAGTGACATAAAAATGTTAACAGATAAGAAATAGTACCAAAAATTGAGAAGATACTTTCCAGTTTTGGTTAGAGAGAGAGAGAGTGCCCATTAAAGGATACACCAAACTGCTGTAATTTTTATTTGAGTAAATGAAAATATGTCTGAGGGTGGCACCGTGTCTGGTTGGAATTCCTCTGTCTAGTACTTGCTATGCTTATAGAGCCTTGAATCACCCAATCTTAGGGTTGGGTGTTGGAGTGGCCTAAAGAGACCTGGCCAATTTGTAAAACCCCAGCTTCATTAGAACGACAGTGAAGATACTCTAAATAGCAAAGGCTTGATCCTTATGCCAGCTACAAAAAACAATTGGGTAAAACAATGAAATTGTCTTGGAAAAAAGTAATTTAAAAAATCACTTCTAATATGGGTGAACCTGGGCTGCTAGAGACTGCTTGTGTTTCTTGAGGGACACGTGGTTGTTTTAGCAGGTGGCTGGTGTGTGTGTGTGTGTAAAGTGCCTTCAAGTCACAGCCGACTTATGGCGACCCCTTTTGGGGTTTTCATGGCAAGAGACTAACAGAGGTGGTTTGCTAGTGCCTTCCTCTGCACAGCAACCCTGGTATTCCTTGGTGGCTGGTAGGGGGAGCTTTGTTGTATTGCCGAATTTGCCCCCAAATCCTGCTTCAGAGCCCTGGGGAAGAGCGGGGGACAATCTTCCCTCTTGCCCTTATTGCCAGAGGACACCATAATGAAAGTTAGAAAAAGAAATTGTCACCTGCACAGTGATTTTATATAATATAATATTTGACCAGTAGTGGACCAGTAAGGTCCTAGCCCTTGCTTGGGTTTGTCATGCAGTAGCGGGGGAAATGAGCAACTGGAATTTTCTTCATCTCTTTTCTCCAATGCCATAGTTTTGGGAAACCTGGCCGCATACACTGTTAATAAAGAATAATTGCATGTATCTGTTGGAGGACCATCAGCTGTGGGGGGAAATGATCTAAAAACCAAAGTTGCATAATTAGTGACACAAAGACTAGATTTGAATAGTTGGCATGGAACTTAGCTAGCCGTTCCACATCCCACTCAAGGAAGGGTGAGGATTACCTTGCCCGTCTTTGGAGACAACCTCAGCAGCCTTCTAGAAAGGACAGGCAGTGCTGGAAGCAAAAGTCCAGGCTTGCAGTCAGCTGCTGATGCACATTGTCTTGTTTCTTTTTTCTGGAGAAGGTGCTAGGGGAACCGTCTCTGCAAGAAGCAGATAGATATGACTTTGCCCCAGGCCAGGGTATCTCTAAACATGCAACAAAATAAGGTGGAAGGATGGGCTGCACCACTTCAGATAGCAGATGGGGAAAATCACATTTTTAATGCTCCTCCATGTATAAACTCCCCACAAGCAGGAAAAGAATTAACTCAGTAAGGGGAGAGGTTCCAGCATACCTCTTCTCTCACTGTGCCAATTCTTCACTTAAGAGGAAATTGCCGATGTAGAGGGACTGGATCCCTGATCTGTATGGCACAGGCTAGTCCGATCTTAGAAGCTGAGCAGGCTCAGCCCTGGTTAACATTTGGATAGGAGACCACCAAGGAAGTACTGGGTTGCTATGCAGAGGCAGGCAATGGCAAACCACCCCTAAATGTCTTTTGCCTTGAAAACCCTACAGCAGGGGGGGTCGAACTGAATTGTTAACGAGGGCCGAATATGACAGAAATGTCACTTGGCAGGGCCTTGCCAGCCCAGATTGAGAGCGGGGAGGGTGGCTGCCTTGTCTGTCTTGTGGGCTGGATAAGAGCTATCAAGGGGCCGGATCCAGCCTGCGGGCCTTATGTTTGACACCCCAGCCCTACAGGGTTGGCAAAAGTTGGCTGCAACTTTCCACCCCAGAGGGACTTGGAAAAATGTAATTATTCACCTGTAGTCTGAAATCCGTTCTGCCACCTCATTCTCTTGTATACGCGGACTGAACCTACTTTGCCAAGCTTGAGTTGGTTTTTCTGTCCAATAAAATTCCTGGTATAGTAGACATGGGGCAAAAACGCATGGTCGCTTTATCCTCCTTTAATCCCTGTTTCAGCCAGGATTCAGCCAGGATTGAACGCATGCATTTCGCCTAATGTGCGTTAGATCCTGGCTAAAACAGGGATTAAAGGAGGATAAAGCGATCATGTGTTTTCGCCCCATGGTCAAGTTTTGTACCCTTGGGGCCCTTTGTAGAATGGAGGAGAATAAAATTTTAATCCAGTCTTTTAATATGCGGTGATGAAAACCAAGGTAAGCAAAAGGGGCTATGGAAAATGTTTTGGGGGAACACCGGCTATCTCTTGTCACCTCCTGCAAATATTTTAGAGGTAAAAATGCCTCCTTTCCCCCTCCAAATCTGTTGATTTGATAAAGTTTGGCTCCAGCCAGAAGATCGTGACCCAGAGGGAAAATTGTATTATTTAGAAAAAGAAATACTATAGAGTTTTGTGGCACTGTATATACTGTAGATATAGACAGTATTTCAAAGATATATTTATTGCTTATATTTATGGCATGGAGTAGGGGTTACTGGGGGTTTGGGATGGAGGTAGTTGTGAATTTCCTGCATTGTGCAGGGGGTTGGACTAGATGGCACTGGTGGTCCCTTCCAACTCTGATTCTTTGACTAAATTTGCTCACAATTAAGATGCTGTAATGTGTATTATAATACACTATTGAGTTTGTTTTTAGTATACATCTATTGTGTCTAAAACTGTTACTGTCCAAATCAAACACTTTCTTTCGTTACCAAATCTGTGCTTTGTATTCTCAACTTGTATTTTTCTCTTACCGCTCAGATGACTAAAATGAAGACATGTGCACTGTGGTAGCGTTGGGAGCGGCAGTTTACAGTTCACACTGTCTGTTTGTAGCGTTCGATAGATTTGCAGCTTTGCGTGTAGAAACTAAAGCATTTATAGTTTCCACCACCACCGGCTTCAAAATTTCTAAACATTCTACTATTCTGGGCACTTTGCATGTATATTGCTCAGTTTGAGTGACTTTATAAAAGCCCTGTAACTTGGACAAGCCGTCTAGGCCGCCAAGTTTACAAACATGACATTAAATTCTAGAGAAGACATTAATATAGCCTAAAATATTAATAGGTAGGCTAAGCACGGATAAATGCTGATCATTGTTAAAGAGGATCAGGACATGCTTAACCTGGCATTTGAGAGAGAACAATACAGACACCGGGTAAATATCCATAAGGGGGGATACCTTGTGGTACCCCGTCTTTGGCAGCCATCTGCTTAATCTCAGTGTCCTGAAGATGAGCCAGTGATGATGATCTCAGCTGATGGGAAGGTTAGATCAGTGACTGTCAACCCTGGTGTTCTCCCAGTGTGTTCCCAGTTATCCCAAAGGGTGTCCCAGACTGGGGGTTACCGCACTTGTATTCCCAGAGATGTATTAAGAGTCTGAAAATGTTTTAAAAAATACTATTCGCACTTTCTATGTATTCCCACTGATGTATTAAGAGTTTGAAAACGTTATAAAAAATACTGTTCGCACTTTGTTTGGCCCCTTTAGCTGTGAAGACATCTTTCAACCATTTATAAGCCGTGGTATCCAAAAACCCTTTTAAAGCGATGTTTTTTACAACATTTTCAAACTCTTAATACATCGCTGGGAATACAAAGTGCGGTAACCCCCACTGATCAAAACAAAATTAATTTAGTTCATTTTAATTAAGATATGTATATGCCTTACAGCACTTTTTCCTGGGAAATTTCCAAAACTGTAAATTTAGCTTGACTCTTAAGGATCTTTTCTGTTGGGCCACCTGACTACCAACCCCCAAAGATTTCTGAGACCAGAGTAGGAAGGAGGTGGTCAAAAAGGTCTGTTCAGTATATGGAGTTTTATTACTTTGCCATATTTAATTTTGAGTCTAACACTGCGTGAATGTAATTGTGCCTAGTTAAACCAAGTGTGATTGTATTACACCACATTACATTTCAGATTTATTCTGCTTAGGAAGAAGAGGGAAGGTCTCACACTAATTTATTTTTCAAAAAATTAGCTTCTAATCCTAATAAGTGGGGGGGGGGGCAGCTGGAAACGTAGGCCCAGAAAGCCAGCATGAGTTTGTGAAGTAGATGGTGATGGAATGTTTTAAATAAATCTCTTCTGAAATAGGTGTGATCTTGGCATTTCAGAACTGGCAGCGTATGCTGCGGGTCTCAAAAGCATATAATAAATTTGTTAAGTCTTTAAGGCTCCTGTTGGTTTTTGGCTGCAACAGACTAACACGGCTACCACTCTGGAACTTGCTCTTGAAGACTCAAGTGCTCTTTCTTGTGAGGCTGAGTTCCTGATGTACAGTTGAAGAAGGGAGCAGAGTGCTTCAGGAGTATATGTGTGATGAACACACACTTTTCTCTGTTCTGTTCATGTAGACAAAGTCCAGGTTCTCTCATTACTGTTTAAGGGAACCAGTGTGGTATAGTTAGGGTTGCTGGCTCTGCTTTGGAAAATACCAGGAGGTTTCAGGTCAGTACCTGGGAGGGTGGAATGTGGGGGTAGGGTTGCCAGGTCCCTCTTCGCCACCAGCGGGAGATTTTTGGGGCACAGCCTGAGGAGGGCAGAGTTTGGGGAGGGGAGGGACTTCAATGCCATAGAGTCCAGTTGCTAAAGCGGCCATTTTCTCCTGGTCAACTGATCTCTATCGGCTGAAGATCAGTTGTAAAAGCAGATTTCCAACTATTACTTGAAGGTTGGCAACCCAGTTGGGGGGGTTGATGGCACTGTAGGAATTCCCTTAATCTTTGTGGTAAATACTACAGAGACATGGAGAAATTCCTTAAGCATTGCCATTTTCTGGCCCTTTATTCTCCCATTCTTCAATTTCTTGAGGGCAAGGGATTGGGGCTGAGTACAAGTGTTTACTCACTGTGAGCAGGCACCTGGCAAGCCTAGGTACAGTGGGTTAGAAAGTTGGAGTAGGACTGGGAGGGAGACCTAGGTTTAAATGCCTGTTTAACTATGCAGTTCATTCAATGATATTTGGTAGTGATTTATCTTCTAGCATAACCTACTTCACAGGGCTGTTCTTCCGATTGAGTGTGTAAAGGAGGAGCAGGCATGTTGTCCCGAGTTCCTTGGAAATAGGGCAGGGTAAAAAAATCAATGGTTGGGAAATGGCTCTAAATTTTAATCCTTATTTTTGAGTGGGGATACCTCTGTGAATCCAGTAGGGTCTAGGAATTATATTATTATCCATACTGAAGGAAGCGATCTTATATATTTTCTAGAACCAGCCTTTGATAAATTGTCTTTGGCTTCATGAGCCCCCCCCCCCCCAAATTAGGAGCCAGACTTATTTTTCAATCTTTGGGATTTCATGTTTGAGTGACCACACTTTCTAATTAATGCTGCTGCAAAACCTAATACTAAACTCTTCACAGTTTCCTGTCATTTTTTATTTAAAGCTATAACAAAAATATTGTAGCTTATAAATAAATATGGAGTAACCCTGGTTGCCGTCACAACAAAAAGCTAACCTCTATCCCTCACCTAAATAAGCTTTGTACTTCTACTGAGAATTGTCAAGAGGAGTTTACAAGAAGTTACTGCTGAAAATACTAGGTGCCTGGGGCCCTGGCACCTGGGATTTGTCAAGCCCTGTTTTAAACCCCACTAATTTTGAAAAATAAAAAGAATGGAAATTTATAGGAAGTGTGCTAAAGCTGGTGGGGCAAAATCCTTTTTTAAAAATGGGGTGACCTAGTGGTTATACATCTAATCAATCCTGAACTGATCCTAGAATCTGAAATGACTAAACTGAGGCTATCATACTTTAGTCACATTATGAGAAGATAAGAGTCACTGGAAAAGGCAATAAGGCTAGGAAAAGTTGAAGGCAGCAGGAAAAGAGGAAAACCCAACAAGTGATGGATTGACTTTATAAAGGAAGCCATGGCCCTCAGTTTGCAAGACCTGAGCAAGGCTGTTAAGGATAGGATGTTTTGGAGGACATTGATTCATAGGGTCGCCATGAGTTGGAAGCGACTTGACAGCACTCCCCACAGTGAATGTGGGGAGGGAGCAGTGTTGGGGTCAGTTTCACTTTTTTGCTTCAAGAGCCAGATCATCTGAAACTAACATTACAATGCCCTACGCTGGGTGGATAGAAGTTTCAGGGATGGGTAGCTGAGGGTGGGTGCCTGGAGAGGTGATACAACCCCCATAGTGTCATGTTGATTGACACAGGTTCGTTTTCTATGTACTGTAAGGGCAGCTTTACCCAACCATTTCTGAATCTTGATCATTCCCAGCTCTGCTATGCTGAGATGCCGCCTCCTGTCTAAATAAACAAGACATTCCAACCGTGTCCCAGCCAAAGGCCTTGAAGGACCATCCTGGGTCACTTACAGGCCACTCTGTTTTCCTAAAAAAAAAAAAAAAAAATCTTGTAAGCTCCAGCCATCCGAGAGGACAACCCCACTGCTCTTTGTAAGACCAGCTGTGCCTCCCCCATCCACAGTGGATAATACATTGTTATGATTTACCTGCTGGATTTTGCTGTGCAGGCAGGAAAATCCTGGAGTTGAATGACAGCACTAGCACACTATTCAATGCCTTGTGGATCCTACCTAGGACATATTCAGATGTTATCCCAACTCTGCAGGAACATTGCCCCTGTGTCTCCTAGTAACATCTGGAATTGTCAGCCAGCCAAGATGGGGAGAGCAGTAATAAGGTAGGAAGATCCCCTGTGATTCTTGTCAGATCTCAGAAGCGAAGCTGAGTCGACTTTGGCAAGTATTTGGATGGGCAACCTCCAAGGAACACCAGGATCGCGACGTGGAGGCAGGCAATGGCAAACCACCTCTGAACGTCTCTTGCCTTGAAAACCCTACATGGTCACCATAAGTCAGCTGTGACTTGACGGCACCCAAAAAAAGAGTTCCTGTCTCATGTGGTTCCAAACAATATCATAGTGATATGATTCAAGCTATATCTAGGGGCCTTTGTCCAGCAGGAAAACAATGGTGAAATGAATGGATAATGCCAGGAAGATCTATGTGGATTTCTGGCAAATATACATACATACATACACACACAAAAACAGACACTTCGAGCTTTATGGAAAGGCCAGATACACATACTTTAAAATTAGTAAGTGAACTATGAAAACCATCATGGGGTCATTATGGGATATCTGTGGCACAACACCCATTGGACTCCTGACAAGGCACTCAGTTCTGTTTCAGGTGGGATGGGAAGTGTCCCTTTAACAATACTGGGAACCACTGGTTTACATACTTATTAAAATTAGTGGCCACTTGCCTCTAAAGATGGTGGTCCCATTTAGCCATCCAGTATCTGTGGATGGATTTATCTTCCACACGTTTGACTAATCTCCCTTTTTAAAGCCAACTGATGTTATAAGAGTGCAAATGTCTGGCTGTTTTGCGAGCAATAAGATCAGACTGCTCATAAGGTGGCTAAGTTTGGTGGGGTTGTAATGGAAGAGAATGTGGAGTATAGAAAGCATTTTTCAGATGTGTGCTTCTACGTAACTGCTGGTCGACTGAGCCACCCTGTTGGAAAACAAAGAACAGGCAAAAACCCATCTTGCAGCTGGGTCATGCCAACATGGGTAGATTGTATCTCAGGCAGTTTCTTCCTACTTTTCTCTGCTTGTGACCCCATTTCCCTGCTTTTCAACATGCATATAACATGTAAGGAGCCCTGTCAGTCCTGCCTGAAATACGCAGGAAATGCTTGTGGTCAGAAAAAAAATTAAGGGCCACTTTTATTGATCAGGGTGCCATTTAGGTCTTTTCCTGGCTAGCAGTCCACCACTGGCTAGAAGTTACAATCTGGAGAAGTGTGTATTGTGTGTTGCTGGATCATTTGCTGGGAGGAACTGTGATGCCATAGCAACTTTTTGCAGTCACATGTAACTCTGAAGTTTGTGCAAACAGTTTTAAGTTCTCCTTTGATGGTGCATTCATGGGTTAACAGTGAGTGCTTTTGACTGGAAGGTCGAAGCTAGAGGCTTTATATTTTAAGAGAACTCTTCAAAAGGGAGGAGAAAACTGTACAAACCGCTGGCAAGATTAAAAAGATGATCCTATTTCTAGACCAGAATGTATACAGAGAACTCTGTGTCCTCAGCTTAGAAGTCTGCGTTCAGGGCCAAGACCAGTACTTGGGAAAGCTTGCTGGTTCTACTGGGCCTGCCAAAGGCCTACTTGACCTAGGCTGTTTGGGTCATGAGAGATGAGAACTTCATAGCCTAATTTCTCATGTGTAGAATTTACCCCCCTTTCTAAATCTGGGAGTGAGTGACAGTTGCGTGGAATGAACTGTAGGAGGATCTCTCTAGGGATGAGATTCTAGTTTATTCTGTTGGCATACAGCATGAGTCTAGACCTTTTCCTTAAGATAGCAACTAATCTAAAATCATGCCAATGTAGGTGGGTGTGGGGAAATGGTGGTCATTTATTCCCAGCTTGCTAATAGTGAAAAACAGTTTCTCTTTTGGGTACACAAAGATTGTTGGCAATGGTCTGGCCGGGTTCTGTGCCACAGGGAGTGCTAAGTCTCCTCCCCACGCTTGCATCCTAGGGAGGGTCATGTGTAAATGCTACTTGTACATCCAGCCTCGTGAAGCAAGTAAAATTAAAAAATCTCCAAGTATTCCCTTACTAAATATTGTCGAAGGCTTTCACGGTCAGAGTTCATTGGTTCTTGTAAGTTATCCGGGCTGTGTAACCGTGGCCTTGGAATTTTCTTTCCTGACGTTTCGCCAGCAACTGTGGCAGGCATCTTCAGAGTAGTAACACTGAAGGACAGTGTTTCTCAGTGTCAAGTGTGCAGGAAGATATAGTCAGAAAGGGGTTGGGTGCGGAGGCCCATGTGGGGAGGAAGGCCCCGCCCCCTGCATGCAGGCCCCTCCCCCTGCCTCTGTGTGATTGCCTAGTTGTCATCAGAGTGTGACCGCACAACACTCAGCAGGCCAGGCAGTCGTGCAGAGGCAGTGGCTGGGGCCAGCGCCCTCGTACCCATTCTGCCTCTGCAGCGCAGTGAGTCAGAGTGTGTGTGTGTGTGCATGTGTTTGGGGGAACTTTACCAGGCTTCACTGCAGCTCTATCGGCATAGTACGATGAACACACGTGTATCTGTTTGTAAGAAAGAGCCAACGTGCAACTGAAACCAGGGTCCAGGTTCTGGCTAATGGGGGGGGGGGTGTGTGCATCTGATGTTCAGCTCTCTGTGTATTGAGTGTAACAAGCATTACTCAATACATGTATATTAAAAAAATCAGGTGTCCAGTGAACATAGATTGTTCGTTTGTTCGCTGTAACTTGTGAGCAGGGTTCCTTGTTTCAGTGGCTGCAAACCTGTTGTGTCTGCTTTGTTCTGCCTCTGGTGGCTTGCTGGTAATATATTCTGTGCAAAAACCTACCAGGTGTTGTCATCTCCACCTGGCTGCCCTGCGGTGTGCCAGCCCCCTGTCTCTGAGCGCTGTTTGCCATGGTTTTACTGCCTTTCAGACATGTGGGGTGGAGCATTTTCCAATACTTCGTTTTTTTCTGCAGAAATCTTTCCAGTTCCTAAAGATGCTTGTTTCATAAACTTAATACCATTAACTGGATGCAATACAACATTAGGCACGCGTGGTAATTTCAACATTGTAATTAATGTTTTTCAAGGAATTACTCTCACACAATTGCTAGGGATAGCATGCATGTATATATTGATTTGTAAGCAGGGCTTGGGGGAGATAAAACCACAAATGTGTATAATCAAATAAAAAGTTACAGATTCACCTCACTTCTTGGGCAGGTCAAATCGAAACCAAGGCAAAAATACCTATGGTGGCTCTGTGGGCAGAGCATCTGCCTGGCAGTCAGAAGGTCCCCTGTTCAATCCCCAGCATCTCATGTTTAAAGGTTGAGGTAGTAGGTGATGTGAAAGACCTGCTACCGAAGACCCTGGAGAGTCGCTGCCGGTCTGAGTAGACAATACTGACTTTGATGGACCGAGGGTCTGATTCAGTATAAGGCAGCTTCGTGTGTTTAATGTGATTCACTCAGATGGTGGAAACAATATTGTAATCACTGATCTGATATGGAAATTAATGCAAACAGTGCCACAGAATGACAGTTGAAACTGAGGTGCGTCGGTTTCATTTCATGGATGCGAATTAAGTTCTGCTGAAATACTTGTGTGGCATATCGTGCACAGTTGGGTGTGTTAAAATTAGTTCATGTTAAAATGGGTGTGTAAAATTAGTTTCCACAGTTTTCAGTGCATTTAGTTTATTTTTCTTAAATTTAAATAATGTCAGAAAAGTACATACTATCTCATCTTTAAAAATGTACAACTGTTATTCCAGTAGAAATAATAGCTACCTAAAAGCTTTGCATATAAATATTTCAACCACACTTGATTTGTTCCTAATTAAATATTTCAGTTCAAATATTTGTTGATGCTGGGACATAAAATGAATATGGGGCACTTTGGAAAGGTTGTTTGCTAAATATGTCACAAAAATACTTTTAAGTCAGGTCACACACTTATTTAAGTAGGGCAGGTTCCGGTTTTTTTGTGGGGGGAGGGGAAGCTGTTTGCCAACCACCAGGCCTCACTCATACCTCTCTTTCTACCCCTCACTTGTGTGTGCCCCACATGCCTGTGCATTGTTCTGCCTGTGAACCACCCCCCATCGCCCAGGCTCAGTTGCCTGCACACCCTTTCCCAACAGTAGTGGCCGGTGCATATGCAGCTGGGACTCGTGCTGTTGCCCATAACCACTGGGAGTGCCACCACTGTGCCGCAGGCATGGGTGGTGGAGCACTTCAAGCAAACAGATGGGCAAGGGCATGCAGACGGGTGACAAGGGGAGTGTGTGGGTGGGGGGGTAAGTGGTGGTGCCAGCGTGGTGGTGTGGTTAACAGCGGTAGACACTGATCTGGAGAACCGGGTTTGATTCCCCACTACCACACATGAGCGGTGGAGGCTAACTTGGTGAACTGGATTATTTTCTCCACATGAAGCCAGCTGGGTGACCTTGGGCTAGTCACAGCTCTCTTACAGCTCTCTTAGCTCCACCTACCTCACAGGGTGTCTGTGGTGGGGAAGGGAAGGTGATTGTAAGCTGGTTTGAGTCTCCCTTAAGTGGTAGGTAGCCGGCTCAAGGTTGACTCAGCCTTCCATCCTTCCGAGGTCGGTAAAATGAGTACCCAGCTTGCTGGGGGTAAAGGGAAGATGACTGGGGAAGGCACTGGCAAACCACCCCGCAAACAAAGTCTCTCTTGGAAATGTCAGGATGTGACATCACCCCATGGGTCAGGAATGACCCGGTGCTTGCACAGGGGACCTAAGTGGTAGAGAGTCGGCATATAAAAACCAACTCTTCTTCTCCTTCTCCTCCTCCTCTTTCTGGTGGGCCCCACCTGGGCCCTGGCAACTGCCTGCCTCAGAGTAAGCTGACACCAGTGCTGTATTTAAGCCAAACGGAAATGTTTGTGGGAAATGTTCTAATTCAGTTATTTCTAGGAAAACCCATTACTGCTGCCTACTGGCAAGTGGCTGTTTGCTTCTTCCAGCCCTTCTGTATCTAGAGGTGAAACACTTTCAGAAAGTACTGGGATAGGTGTTCAGAAGACATCAGAAATTGTGGGGAAATTTTACACACACATACACACGAATTTTCCTATCAAACCGGAATTTATTTTTCTGCTTTAACAAGCATAATGCATTACCTATATAGCCTGTATTGGCATGCTTATAGAATTTCATTTTAGTTTTCTATGAGCAAAATTGCAAATATACTCAATACCACCAGAGAGTTGCAAATTCCTGCATCCTCTGCTACTTTAGGACATATATTTAAAATTTTGCCGTTTGAAAGGTAGGAAAAGATAAAAGTTGCAACTAGAAAACACATTTTATAGTAAGCATAAGATAGTGTACTATTGGACAGAAACAGTTTCATGTAGTTATAATGGGCATAGCACCATTTTTGGATACCAAGCTAAATGTAACATTGAAAACACTGGACTCTTTAATATGTATTATCATCAAACGCATTATTGTCGGGTTAAGTCTTAGTTTTGTTTTGAGCAAAGTCATAATATGACATAGCACACTGTTACTGTCTAGTTCAGGGTTCCCCAGTGCGGTGCCCATAGGCACCATGGCACCCACCAGTGCACCCATGGCACCCTTGCCGCCTGCCAAGCTTTTCAGAAAGTGGACGGGGACATTTTAAGGGCAGGCTTGTTACTGGCTGTCCTCATTCATAAGGAAGGATTGTCCGCTGGGGGACTGGTCAGCACCTGGACTGTTGCTAGTCAGTTCTCCAGATTTTCCTTCATCCCAGGAGGCGTGAGGAGGGAAGTATTCCATGTGGCTCTGCTTCCTGTGCCAGCCATTTTGAGTTTGGCTCCATCTTCTGTGGCAGACATTTTGGGGTGGTGCTCACTGCCCCCTCTCAAAATCCCAAAGGTGCCTACAGGCTCAAAAAGGTTGGAGATTCCTGGTCTAGAGGATTCTACCAACTGAGTAAACTAGTAGGTACCCTCCCTTCGTGAAATGGAGTACCAGAAGCCTCTAGGGCACCCTCTCATATGGTGTTGGGGAGGGGAATACCTGCTTTTGGCTTAGACAAGGCACTGACTTAATTGTTTCACTCGTGCAAGGGGCACCAGTTGGATCAAAAGCAATATTAGCAACCCCCTCAACTGGCCAGGGATCTTCCCAGAGTTAAAGGAAACAACTTCTCAAGTGCCATTGCCGATGTGTCCGAGACATTCTGTCACTTCTGTCAGAATGAGAATGAGGCCGGCTGCTTCACAAACATCACTTCCGTATTTTGTTCTATGGTTTTCTCTCTCTGCTCCTTCTTTGGGGGGGGGTGTACCATCAGTTCACCAGAAAGCAATACACATCTGCCTTTTTTCCCCTTCCAAAACAGAGGTTTGATTTTAAGGGGGCACTGGCCAACCAATTCCTTTTATTAGTGTTCACAACCAATGCTTTTTATTAGTGTTCACAGCTACATCCTGTAAATAGTATTGAATTATGGCTCTTAAGTAACCAAATAAAATGTGTAACCAGAATATATAAACCATCCTAGACAATAAGCTTTTTTATGAACTTTTAAAAATGCATTGCCAGCAGGCCCCCCTGCTTTAACCATCTGTGGTGTTTTTGCTAACAAGCCTGACTTCTAAACCAGGATTATTAAATTATGGTTTGTAGGCAAGAAACCAATGTGTAATTAGTCCAAGCAATTGGTTTCAACATTGATTCTAAACCAGAAAATCTTGGCTTGGGGAGGAAGGAGTGGATTGGTTTGTGACATCTGAATACAGCTCAGAGCCAGATTAAGGCATGCTGAGAAGCCTCATACACTTCACATAGCGCATACAGAGAGGGGGGGGTAATTTGGGGTCCTATTATGAACTGGCTTAGTTTGTGCATAAATCTAGCTCTGATGCAGTTCCTTATTCTCGTTTCTTGTGGGCTGAATTTGCACATCAAGGTTTCTCTGTTATATATATATATATATATATATATATATATATATATATATATATATATATATATATATATATATATATATGTAAATAACATAAATTAAAAATTGAAAGTAATACAGAAAAGTTCTGGTTGGAAATACAAAATTTTGATAAAATTACCTCATACATACTATTATTCTATCCTACTTAGACAGTAAGCCCCATGGCGCAGGGTGGTAAGGTGCAGCACTCCAGTCAAAAGCTCTGCTCATGACCTGAGTTAGATCCCGACGGAAGTCAGTTTCAGGTAGCCGGCTCAAGGTTGACTCAGCCTTCCATCCTTCCGAGGTCGGTAAAATGAGGACCCGGCTTGCTGGGGGTAAAGGGAAGATGACTGGGGAAGGCACTGGCAAACCATCCCGCAAACAAAGTCTGCCTAGTAAACGTTGGGATGTGACGTCACCCCATGGGTCAGTAATGACCCAGTGCTTGCACAGGGGACTACCTTTACCTTTACTTAGAGAGTATTATGTCATATCTCTTACTATATGGTCCTTCTTGCTAGCTTATTCTATTGCTAATATTTTTAGCATTAACATTAACTTATTTTTAATTTAATATTTAGCACTTTCTTCCTTATATATACTTTCTTATATATACTTATATACTTTCTTGGGCCAGTCACACGCTCTCAGCCTAGCCTATCTCGCAGGGTTTTTGTGAGGAAAAAAAATGGAGGAGAATGGTGTAAGCCAATTTGGATCTCTGTTGGGGAGAAAGGCAGAGTATAAATGAGGTAAATAAATATGGTGAAGCTGGCTTTTAAGAGCTTCATCATAACTGAAGGGTTGCAGCCCTCTGTCTTCTGCTCTTTGTCAGCTTTCTGATAGTACATAATGTTACACATTTATGCATTTGTATTTCTTTTTACCCCGCTTTTCTCCCCAAAGAGGGCCCAAGTGGCTTAAAACGTTTTCTCACAACAACAACCTTGTGAGGTAGTTTAGGCCGAAAGTGTATGACTGGCTCAAGGTCACCCAAAGAGATTTCATGGTAGAGTTGGAATTTGAACCCAAGTACAACACTATCCACCAATCTATCCACTGCACCATGGCTGCTTTAGTATGTTCAGAGCACTTCTGATATGTCTAGCTGTAATCCTGTGCATGTCTCCATCATGTGTTTTGAACCAGGACCTTCTTGACTTGTGGCTTAACCTTTCAGCTGCAATGCTAGAACTTGTATCATGCAGTGGTTTGTGAGAAGGAGGCAGATGGGTACGCTTGCAGACAACATGGATCATTATTATAGAAAACGTTCGAAACACAGAACAGTGTTCTCATTGTTTTAGAAAATGGCACATAATATTGCTTACTTAATAACTTCCTTTGTGATTCAATGTGAAAGCAGTGTTAGGATTGCAATTTGGAGTTCATGACCCATACAATCTTTGTAAAACTGTATTTTAGTTTCGAAACATAGATTTGGTTTTAGCTGTCTCGGTATAAACATGCAAGAACGCAGCACCTACACACTTACTTGCATGGCCAGATACTTACAGTGTGGAGGCAATGTCTGACTTGCCTCCTCCAAACCTTTATGGGATACCCCTCCAAAAAAGAGGGTTACCACTGTCTGCACACATCAGGAATACATTGCCAATTCGTTAGTTTGTTTAGGCAACTGAAATTGTAAGTGAGGGCTACGGTGAAGAGGGGAAAGGAAGGCAGCAGGGGTGGTCTGATCTCTTCAGATCTCGGAAGCTAAGCAGGGTCGGCACTTGGAAGGGAGACCACCACGGAAGGCTCTGCAGAGGAAGGCAATGGCAAACTACCTCTGCTTCTCAGTTGCCTTGAAAGCCCTTGTGGGGTCTCTGTAAGTCAGCTGTGACTTGATAACACTTTACACACACATGGTGAAGAAGGGAGGGACCCCTTTGCAGCTTGAGCCTTAATCTGCAGAGAAGAGCTTCTGCAGAAGTCACTTCCCTCTCTGCCACTGGAGGGCTGTGGAGTGGGACGAGGTAGTTGTGGAGTCAGGTGAGGGGATAAAGGGAGTGGAGGAGGACAGAAGCAGGGGTTAAAGGGGAGATGAACTAGGATACGGAGGGGTAAGGGGAACGATCGGAAGGGATGTGAAGCATAAAATGAGTGTGGGGAGACCAAGGTGGAAAGTGGAAGAAAGGGTAATAGGGTGATGAGGAGAAGAATGAGCTGTGGCTCAGTGGAAGATCCCAGGTGCAATCCCCAGCATCTCCACTTGAAAAGGACCAGGCAGTAGATGATGTGAAAGACCTCTGCCTGAGACTCTGGAGAGCTGCTGCCAGTCTGAGTAGACAGTACTGACCGTGATGGACGGATGGTCTGAGTAAGTATAAGGCAGCTTCATGTATTCAAGAGGGGTGGGGATGTGGAGATAATTGGGAACTATATGGCAGAGGGGTTGTTGCGGGGGTGGGGTGGGAGGAGGATAATATCGGTTGATGGGTGTGATGTGGGGAGAGAAGGGGATGCAGTGTGGCAGGGAAAGTTGACACTGTGATTGGGAAGGGCAGCCTTTAGGGGCCTGAGTGCCAAAATACACCATGTCTACCTGTGATGGTGTTGGGTGCCGGCAGACAGAAGGGGAGGGGAAAGAGCGATGAAGGTTGTACTTGGCTAGATCAGCTGGGAGGAAGCTGAGTGCCAGACTGGTGGTGCCCAGCCTCTCAGGGGCTTGCCTCTGACCCGGGCAGCAGCTGCATTGGTCTGGGAGGGGATGATGTGCATATGCCAGTACTCTCCTTTTCCCACACCACTGGTGCCAGTTGCGCTGTCAGTCCCTCAGGGGCTCTCATAAGACCATAGGAAGAACCCCAGTCCAGCATCCTGTTTCACAAAGTGGCCAACCGGTTAATCTGGAGGGCCAACAACAGGGCATAGAGGCCAAAGCGTTCCCCCATTGTTGCTTCCTGGCACTGCTTTTTCGAGGTTGACTGCCTCTAAATTGGGAGGTTCCCTTTAGTTACCATGGCTAGAAGTTACTGATAGACCAGTCCTCTTCGGAGCTGTCTAATCCCCTATTAAAGCTGTCTATGCCTGTGGCCAGGAGGGATGGCAGAATGGTATAGTATAGGTTGATCTTCTCAGATCTCGGAAGCTAAGCAGGGTCGGTACTTGGAAGGGAGACCGCCAAGGAAGACTGTGCACAAGAAGGCAATGGCAAACCACTTTTGCTTCTCACTTGCCTTGAAAGCCCCTGGCTGAGATCACCAAAAGTTGGCTGCGACTTCACAGCACTTTACACACACATTTCTGGGGCCATCACTACAATCCCTGCCAGCAAATTCTACATTTTAATCACTCACTGTGTAAAGTCGTATCTCCTGTGTCCTCAGCTTTTAGTGCAGAGAACTGGCCTTGTATGCCAGGAAAAATATCTGGCATGCCACTGTTTGGCTCAAGTGCTGGGGGCGTTGTTCACCCCTTGAATATAATTCCTGTGTAGCCGTAACCGTCATAATGAATAAAGACTGGAAGTCGTTTTTATGAAGTAGGGTGTAAGGACGCTGAAATCTCCCTTCACATATGAAGTGAATGAGACCTTTTTTTCCTCTTTCTACTTCATACTGCTTCTTAACTTGCTAGTTTTAACCAGATTACTAAAATATAAAAAACTAGACCACATTTGAACTGCTGCGAAAATCAATCGCAATCGCATAAAAAATTTCAATTGAAAGAGTGATGGGGTCTTCTGTTATCTTCTAATAAAACAGGTAATGTCTCCATATGATCTATATTTTGGATTCCTAGCTGCAGAAAAATGGTTACATTCAAAATTCACATGGTACAGAATGTCTACACCACGGGTCCCCAATGTGGTACCCGTGGGTGCTATGGTGCCCGCCGACACCTTTTCTGCTGGCTGCCATGGGCTTTTAGGAAGGGGGAGGGATCAGATAGGGCTTTTGCCCAGCAAGGCTTCTGATTGGCCAGTGAAGATTTGATTGGCTGTGCAGATTTTTTGAAATGCTCCTTTGGCAGCAGCTGCTACCACAGAACAAGGATATGCTCTGTGTTAGTGAAGTTAAACTTTAGCAGTCATTTTGTAGCTGGCTTAGGTTCCCGTGCCAGCCATTTTGTGACATCCATTTTGTTGCTGCACCCAACCATGTCAGAATTCCAAATGTGCCCACAGGCTCAAAAAGGTTGGGGACCTCTGGTCTATACTACCTGCACCCCAGTCGCGTACTCTATCAGAGTATGGTCTCTTAAAATACCTCACTTGCAGAACTCTAGATGGTAAGGTATTTGGGCGTGCCAACAGAAAGGCACTCCTATAATGAGGAACCGTCAAATATGAACAGTAGTCGGGAAGCTGGCCAGATGGAAGAATACCAACAAATTGAGTAGAACAAGAGAACCTTTGGGGGGAAAAGTTTTCCTCAGAAGATGTAAGACTTTTCTCTTTAGACTGGCATTTGGCCAAGGAAATCTTTTCAGGATCCCAAGTAGTATATTTTGTGTGTGTTTTATATTCTCAGTTCAATATTTGTGACTGCTATTATGGTTGCATGTTTTTAGTTTACGTACTTGCAAACTACCTTGATAGAAGAAGAGATATAAAAAATGTTTTAACTAGTCCCTCATATTTTGTAGCCAAATTTAGGGGGTTTCCAGCTTTGGAAACTCGTGAAGATTTGGGGGTAGTGTTGGAGGAAGGGAGGGAGTTCAGCAGGCATGTGATGCCATAGAGTCCACCCTCCAAAGCAGCCATTTCCTTCAGGGAACTGTAGTCTAGAGCAGCGAATCCCAACCTTTTTGGTATGGTGACCCCAAAGTCCAAACTTACATCTAGTTCAGCATTCCATTTTCTCCAGTGGCTAAGCAGATGTTTTTGAGAAACCAACAAACATCACACACAAACCCCAAGCAAGTGGCATTCTGACATACTCAGCCATTGCCTGTGGAGGTTATATTGAAGCATCTGACCACCTTCTCATTCTCTAGTAGTGCTCCCTCTAATCCCCCTAAGATTCTAAGAAACTCTTGCAACCATCAGGGCATTTTTTACTTGAGCAACTTGTATATGCAGTGAAGAAAAAATACCAACTAATGGATGACATGGAAAATACAGATTCCAGAGTCTCATCTTGATTTCCAAAATACAAAAGAGAGCAACAGAAAGGGCAGGGACAGCCATTAGGGAGAGCTGACCCATGACCCACTTGCAGAGACATCATGACCCACTTTTCATCCTGACCTACAGGGTTGGAAACACTGGTCTAAAGATCAGTTGTACTTCTAGGGGAGGGGCTGTGGCTGAGTGGCAGAGCATTTGCTTGGCATGCAGAAAGTCCCAGGTTTAATCCCCAGCATCTCCAGTTAAAGGGGCCAGGCAAATAGGTGATGTGAAAGACCTCTGCCTGAGACCCTGGAGAGCCGCTGCCAGTCTGAGTAGACAATACTGTCTTTGATGGCCTAAAAGTCTGATTCAGTATAAGGCAGTTTAATGTGTTCTAGGAGAAGTCCAGTGCCTATTGGTAATCCTAGTCAGACTGCCAACAGACATCTCAGTAGACATACAGCTTTTTTAAAAGGATAAAACAATATGCTTGATAAAAAAACAAAAAGACCTTAAAATAATTATTTATTTATTTTATTCTTATGCCACCTTTCTACCTAATCAAGGTCCCCAAAGTTGCACACATAAAAACATTTGAACAAGTAAAAACATTTAGAATTATGAAATAATTCAGTGTAAAAACATACACAAACAACACCAGTACCAAGGTGGAGGGACAATAACTGTTATTGGGAGTATGCCAACTGAAACAAAAAAGCCTTCACCTACTGCCAAAAGATACCCATGGAGGGAGGGAGACACAGTTGAGATGAAATTATGTGCTTTTAAATTTGTGGCATTTGGGTGGGGACATATATGAAATATAATACATTATCAGAACTCCCTAACCAGTCAAGATAGCAGCTCACTAGATCACTGTACAACTGACCACCAAACTTCAACAAGAAACTTGTTTGAAACACATTTGGTGGGAAGTTGTACAGTGACCTAGCGTGCTGCTATCATGACTGGTTAGGGAGGTTTTACGGTAATAATTTTATAATATTTTGTATATATTTCAATGGTATTTCTAGTGTGATTTGCTAAATTTATATCCTCCGTCACTGGTTCATTATCTGCTCCTCTCAACTTTCTGGTAACTTGACCTGTTTAGTTGGTTTGAGTTTTCTTTCCCCTTGTTTGTTAGGATCTTTTTTAGGATACCAGGTGGAGACTGGTACAAAGAAAAGCCCTCTGTTGTGATTAAATCTTACAGTGTGAGAGGGCTTCGCCTCGCCACAGGTGGTAGGTGAGCATATCTTCATATATGAAATTCCTTTCCCTACTCCAGAGTAGCAGCCACTGCTGTCATGTTTGCCTGCTCTGCAGATCACTGACGGGAATTCGTGCCGGCATTATGACAGCTTCTCTGTGAGATATATGTCACAGCTACAGGGCAAGGAAACCCAGCCTGACGTCACTGTCAAGCCACACCTATGAGAAGCCAGCCCTCGTTATGCTTTCTCGTCTGCAACAAAGCCATGAAAATCAGCTTGGCCTTGGGCAATGCAAAATGAAAGGCACTGCCAAAGCAAGCTCAATGCCTCCTCCGCCTGAGGAATGAGCTGTTTCGCAATAGAGACAATTAAGTTTAAACTCTGGACGAAATGCCATTTAAGGCCAAGCCAACGCTTCTTAACTCTCGCTACCAAAAAAAAAGAAAAAGTGGTTCTGAATTGCTTGCAGAAGGGAATAGCGCCATCATCAAAGAGCCACAACAGCTAAGTTTGTTGGAAGCAAAAGAGAAGCGACTTTAGGCTGTTCCTAGAGCAGGCGGGGAAGTCGGCTGTGTATTAAATAAAAGTTGGCAAAAAATTGACAGTTTTCTAGTGAGCTTTATGGCTAAGGGGGCAGTTAGAATCCAGGTCCACCTATCCTAAAATGTACACTCTTATTTGCTGCATCACATTGGCTGCCAAATTAAGGAGGATTGCAGCTGGAGGACAACAGTAGTGAAGCTGTGAGGAAAAGGCACCAGGTATTCTAAAGGATGCCCTAACCGGGATGGCCCAGGCTAGCCCGATCTTCATCAGATCTCAGAAGCTAAGCAGGGCCAGCCCTGGTTAGTATTTGGATGGAAGACCACCAAGGAAGTCTAGGATTGCTACATAGAGGCAGGCAATGGGAAATCACCACTGAAGGTCTTTTCCCTTGAAAACCTTATGGGATCGCCATAGGTTGGCTGCAACTTGATTGCACAAAAAAAATCTAAAGAATGGGTCTCCTCTGAAAGAGAGCAAGGCTCTAAGTGGCCCACTGCAGTTCCCCAATTTTTGTTGAAGTTTATTGTAATCTATAGTACTAGTGCCTTTTGTAACATGCGCCCTGTGGCGCAGAGTGTTAAGCTGCAGTACTGCAGTCAAAAGCTCTGCTCACGACCTGAGTTCGATCCCGACGGAAGTTGGTTTCAGGTAGCTGGCTCAAGGTTGACTCAGCCTTCCATCCTTCTGAGGTCTGTCAAATGAGTACCCAGCTTGCTAAATGAGTACCCAGCTTGCTGGGGGTAAAGGGAAGATGACTGGGGAAGGCACTGGCAAACCACCCCGCAAACAAAGTCTGCCTAGAAAACGTCGAGATGTGACGTCTCCCCATGGGTCAGGAATGACCTGGTGCTTGCACAGGGACCTTTACCTTTTTAAAGGTATGATGGCTGACTTCTGCATGCAGATACTTTGCATTAAATCAGAAGATCTATTGGGTCTTAATGCAAAATGTTAACAGCGTGCTTTTTTGGAGTTTTGCTTTTGTGGCAATGTTGTCATGACTTTCAAAGGTAACCAGTTGCTGCTTACATCCAAAGGGCACAGACCTGAGCAAGCAGGAATAAGTTAATTGTTTTTGTTGTTTGATCACACACGTCTTAAGTTTTGCCTTGGATCTTAAGGGTAGTTTCCTCTTAAGCACAGTTTGACAGGTTCATAACTGGGTGTGTGAATGGCTTCCATTGAAAAGCATTGCTTGCGATAGTCCAAACAACCATGAAAGCATTCAGCGCGGTGGCTGAACTGTGGCAGTAGTTTTGTTCGTGAGAGTTTCCAGGCGATGTTGGAGTCATTGGAACTCTCCTTTACCTCAGGGCATAGTTATGAAAGACCAGCGAGGTCAGCTGTGTGCCATTTTCTGGATGTCATTAAGCAGAAGGTTACGGTAATCTCTTCTGGCTGTGTTGATGCACAGAACTTCTTTTCCAGACCTTCAGATTATGACAGCCAAAACAAGGAAAGAGTTGGTACAAATATGAAATACCCATTGTTTTAAACGGGATTTTATATGTTAATAAATTAATCCAACTTCAGAGCTTGCAATGAGACAGAATACTGTTGACATGTTTGGTCATGCCTGCAAAATGTACTGGCTTGGAATGCATTATAGTATATGTGAACTCTGTAATAAACAAGCTCTGGGTATTTTTAGAAGCTTGTTTTTTTTCCCCTAACGATCACAGTCTACAGGAAAAGAGATTATTAAAACCAGTGACCAACAAAAATGTTGTACAATAGCAGATAATAATACTGTCTAGTAGCATCCTTGGTGGAGATGAAATGTACTTTCGTACTTGCTAGCAGCAAGGTAATTATTAAGAGCTGCATGAAAGTGACTATGGTCATTTATGCATGGGAGTTTTACCTGAGGTTTGTTGCTTGCTGGACCCACACTTTCCTGTTGGGAATCTATGCACCAGCAGTTTCCAATTTCAAATCAAGTCCCTGCCCCTTTAAATGCTGCTTTGTAATTGGCTTACTTTGCAGTGCTCACTGTGAAAGAAAAATCCCCCCCAAAGCCAATTAAAAAAGCATTTAAAAAAGCATATAAAAAAGCATTTAAAGAACAACAACATAAAAAATGGAGCAATCTGAAAGGAAGGGTGGGGATCCAAGCCTCGGTTTTAAAAAGATTTTCTTCTGCTTAGAAAGAGCTACCAGGAAGCAGGAAGTATTTCAGTCCCCACATCTGGACATGCTGCTTTGTAATTGGCTGTGAGAGAAACCAAGCTTGTGTGCCCCACACTTTGCCTTATGCACTGGGATTTCACCCAGGCTTTGCTCAGGGAAGATGGAAGAGTTGGGTTAACAGAGGAATGGGAAGACCTGGACATTGTGAGGGTTGGCAGCAAGATCATACCTAATGGATGGAAAATTCATGCATAACTCCAAGGAACAACTGAGACAGACTGGGGGCGAATGTGAAAGTACCTGTGCATGAACAACCTATGAGGGCCTGTGGCACTCTTCCTGCATCCACTTGCTGGAGGAGGGTTCAGCTGTATAGTGGCATAACTGGAGTGAGTGGCCAGGGGCACTTGTCCTGGGTACAAAATGGGTAACAAATGGCCATGCAGTATATGGGTGGCGATTCAGTTCTTTGATACTGTGAAGAGAAATTCACAAAATTGGGCATGTTTTCAGGGTGATGCTGAAAAATCAGTATGTCACTTCTTTTAGAAGTGAATTAAAGTGTACGCAGCACCTGTGTGGTTTCTCGTTGGTGTCCTGTACGTGTGAAGCTACCTTAAACTGAATCAGACCCTTGGTGCATCAAGGCCAGTGCTGTCTATTCACACTGGCAGCAGCTCTCTGGGGTCTTTCACATCACTTACTGCCTGGTCCTTTAACTAGAAATGCCAGGAATTGGACCTTGGACTTTCTGCATGCCAAGCAAATGCTCCACCACTGAGCTCCAACCCTTCCCCCAGCTTGGGGCTCTTCAATCCCAGGTGGTCCAGAGTCAAAGCAGGCAGGGATTCAGGGCGGGAGGGAAGAAGGGATCTGACAGGACTGAGGCTGTTTATGGAGGTGTGGCATACAACTGTCACCAAGTCCGGGGTCCTGCAGGCACTTAGAGTTGGCCTTAGTCCAACATTTCTGCAAAATCAAGTGATGGCTGTTGATCATCACAAGCCTCGTGGGTGGAGGAAAGGTCCCAGGCAGCCCAACAGGTACTCTGTTGTTTGATCTAAACCTCTGCCCAGGCTCTTTTCCACTTCAAAAATTCTGGGGTGCCTGTGGGATTCCTGGGGTAGGGTGGGCTTCACTTCCTATTCAGGAGCCCTTTTTATTTCTGGTGTTATGTTCTCAGTAGGTAGCCTTTTTTAGTCCTGGCGTCTGGTGACACAGGGACTGCAGAGTCTTCTGGGGTCTTGATCTTCACAGGGTTAATTGCCGCAACCTCCTCCAACCAAAGAGGACTCATCAGACCCAGCTCTGACAGTTGGGCCTTCCACCTGATACAAGCGAGCACATGCAACCGTTGAATACTGAGGGTAGCAAGGAAATCACACACGTCTTAGCCGCTCTAAGCCCGTTCTCGGCCAGGGAGAGCAAGGTATTAAGTTGAAACAATAAATAAATAAATAAATAAATAAATAAATGGTTTGGACGGCAACAGCCTGTGAGCTTTTTGCACACCCACTTGAGTGCTGGAACGTGGAATTTGTGTAACAGGGCCCTGAAAGGTCCGCTGTCCTTGTTAATTTGCACAGGATATTGCTAGTCATTCTTCACAGTGGTTGGTCCAAAAGTAATTCACCGTTCTAATTCACTATTTCACCTTTCTGCTTTGGACAAGTATGCCTTGAGAATTTTATTTGAAGTATCCAGAGGGCTAATATTGGGGTTGCCAGCACTGCCTTGGCAAATACCAAGACATTTTTAAGGCAGTGCTTGGGGAGGGTGAGGTTTGGGGAGACTGTGATGTCACCTCTGGATGATTTCCCTTAATCTCTATGGTAAAGATCATAGAGACATGAGGAAATTCCTAGAGTGCCATTAGGGAGACCATTTTCCAGCCATGATTTCTCCCAGTCCCCAGTTTATTGAGGGCAGGGGATTTGGGCTGAGGGCAGAGTTTTCCCTGCTGTGGGCATGTACATAGTGAGCCTCACATGTGAATGCACTGTACCTGTTTGGTTCTGCCACATCCTAGCTGGACTAACAAGGCTTCAACATTATTCAAAGAAATGAATGCTTCATTCCTGTGTTGAGCTTGAATTATGAGAGGAAAGGTAGAGGGGTTATTAATGATTCAGACCAATTTGAATGCTGATTTTGAATCTCTGGCATAAGGGTGCCAGCTATTGGAAGGCACAGCTCTGGCAAGGGAATGGAGCTTAGTGGGGTCAAGAGGTGGGGCAGAAGGGTGGTGGATCAGTTGGTTCAAGGGGCAGAGTCCACTAAGGTTGCTAAATCTGATATGGAAAATTCCTGGGAATTTGGAGGCAGTGTAAAGGGAGAATGGAGTTTGAGGAAAGGGAGGGAGCTTAGTGGGGATGTAATGCCGTAGAATTTACCATCCGAAAGCTGCCATTTTCCCCAGGGAAACTGATCTCTGTAGTTTGGAGAACAGCTGTGATTCCAGGAGGACACCAGGCCCCAGTTAGAGGATGAAAACCATAGAACCAACAGAAAGTACTCATGCAAGGTAAATAGCTCTGTTGGTGAGAAAATCAGGAGGGAAAGGGAAGCAGAAAAGTCATCCGAAGACAGTTGCAGTGCTTAGAGAAGCTGCTCTTTAGTGACAGAAAAGGCTTGGCTTGGCAACCAGCAGGAGACTGGGGAGGTATGGGGGATGTCAGGTGACATCACTGACATCACTTCCTAAAAAACCTGGAAATGACATCCCACCTTTGTAGGAATTGGCTGAGAATTTGTGGTCAAACCATAGCATTTTTGATAATTCCTAGAGGGGGGCGATGTCACTTCTATGTTTTTCTTGGAAATAGCATCAGCCCTCTCAAGTAGTTGCTGAAAATGCTATGGTTTTACCATAGAGTTTTGGCCAATTCCTAGAGTGGTGTGATATCACTTTCAGGTTTTCCCAGAAATGACATCACACCAACAGTCATTTTTTTCCCCTCCCACTACCACTCAGCTTTGGAGGGTAGACTGTGTGGCATTACAGCCCTGCTGAGCTCCCTTCCAAAACTTTGCCCTCCCCAGGCTCCACTAATCACAAAAACAAATTAGTTAACTGTTTCATAATAACTGTAACATTAAAAACAATTCTAATGAGTTGTTATGCCTCTTTAGGGCTCTGTGGAATAGTTAACAGTATTTGACTGTCGTAAAATAGTCACAGTTGGCTTACCAGGCAGTTGACAGTATTTGATCGGTCGATTGATTGTTTTTGATTGTTGTACCAACTTAAGCTGGACCTCCTCTCACAGCTTTAGGTGAAGGCCTGTAAGGTCTTTGGCTTCTTTCCTTCCTTGCTGCAGGCAGGCAAGCGGCCTCCATTTGCTTAATGGATGATGTGCCCTGTTGTGTCCCTTGGGAGGATGTGAGGTTCCCTTTCTGTTCTGCTTAATTAAGAGTTCTGTGTCACTCAACTTGTCTATACTGATTCAGTGCCAAGCGCTGGTCCTTTCATAATCCTCCACTTCGGACACGGCCATGATATTGCAACAGCATTTATTTATTTTGTATATTTTTATCCTGCCCTTCTTCCAAGTAGTCCTTAAGCTTAACTTTATTAAAGGAATCTAATAGCTGCTTCCTTTTTTGGTTTGTTTTTACTTGAAACATGGTACCTTTCAGAAGTATAATGCTCTCAGGGCATATATCTTGCCAGACCACACTTTGTGCACACTAGTTCTATAGCAAGACATAATTTGAGTTTGTACATCTACGGCAGAAAAAAAACATGGCTTACAGCTGCTTCTGTACCTAGGGTTTTCTGTCTTCAGCATTCCTGTCTCTGTTCTTAGAATCTTCCACAGGCAGGATGATGATCAGACTTGTGTCTTTGTTCAAACAACCCCATCTTCAAACCATGGCCTTTGACTCTGGTTTGCTAGCCAAGTGCAATTCCTACTTCATCAATTTGAGCATTCTGCCAAATTGCAGATGTATTGTCAGTAACCATAGTTTGGGGGGGTGAAACGCATATTGAGCCTTTCTGTAAAGTTAATGAGAAAAAGGATCACCAAGATTAGAGCTCTATGTTTATGTTTAAGCAAGCATATGTGATACAGGAGGAGTCTTCCAGAAAGACTTAAGTTGAGGTGTATGGTTCCATATTTCTGGAATGGGATTCCTCTGCGTTGTCTTCTTGGTGGTGGTGGAAAGTGCTGTCAAGTCATAGTCGACTTATGGTGACCCCGCAGGGGCAAGAGATGAACAGAGGTGGTTTGCCATTGCCTGCCTCTGCATAGTGACCCTGGACTTCTTGGAGGTCTCCCATCTGAATATTAACCCTGTTTAGCTTCCAAAATTTGGTGAGATTAGGCTAGCCTGGGCCATCCAGGTCATGGCTGCTGTTGTTTTAGCGCTGCAATATGCCTGTTACGTGAGAAACAGGAAAATGTGGTTTTCGGCAGTACAGGGTAGGGTCTGTGTTGTCAGCAGTAGGTAACATGCTGCATTTCTGCTCTCTGATGTCGTGTTGGACGCCTTAGAAATTGGGGCCCACATTGGGGCCTAGAGCAATGAGAAGTGGTTTGAGCGTTCATTGGGGAAGGGAGTCTGCAGGCTCTGTCTTGCTAGGGTGTGCTTCTTTGAAATAATTGGAGATAAAATCTTAAATGCTAACTGCTCCATAAGCACCCTGATTAATTCACTTGGCTACTGTTCTCTTGGGCCATGTTTGTACTACAGTTATTTAATTATGGTTTTTATAGCTTTGGCTTCTGTTGAATACAGCACAATGTATTTGTTCTCCTTCCTGATCTCTCCTATCTAAGGCTCATAACTAGGGTTGCCAGCTCCAGGTTGGGAAATACCTGGAGATTTTGGAGGTGGAGCCCAAGGAGGGCGGAGTTTGGAGAGGAGAAGGACTTCAGTGCCATAGAGTCCAATTGCCAAAGCAGCCATTTTCTCCAGGGGAACTGATTTCTATTGCCGGGAGTGATCTCCAGCCACCACCTGGAGGTTGGGAACCCTACACTTAACCCCTTTTCTGCTCACACAAACAGTGGGCCCTTTCTCATTATTGTAAACCGGCTGTCATCTGTTGTTGGCCTGTTTCCGAGTAAAGCCATACAGAGATGGACATTCGTACAGCTCATTTCAATCCATCTATGAGACGTCTCTAAAGCACTCTGGCCAGTTTCAACAACGCTGCTATTGTTTCTCCACCTTTTTTGGCAGCGCATTCTTTTCTGGCTATTGCGACAGGTATGTCAATGGTGCTCCTAAAGCGCTATAATGCAACTCTTAGAACGCCATGAAGAAAAAGGCATGCGAGGGGCGGGGGGTGGTGGAGAATAGCAGTCCTTTCAGAAGTGCTCTAGACCAGGGCTCCTTAAACTTTTTCCACTCTCAACCCCTTTTCGCCTGAGAAATTTTTATGCGACCCCGGGTATATAGGTATATAAAACAGGTATACAAATCAAACATTTACTGATAATAAATCATAAAGAAATGTATTTTTTTTTTAAAAAAAAATGGCGACCCCTACATTCAGTTACGTGACCCCATATGGGGTCACGACCCACAGTTTAAGAAGCTTTGCTCTAGACAATTCAAACAGCACATTGGAGCGATTCAGAAGCGCAAGGAAGAACTGAAAATGGGAGAAAGCAGTTCATAAAAAGCGGCAGAGCCCCACGATCCAACAAGATGCCAAGCGGCTTTGTCTGAACAGGTAAAAAAAAAATCCGTTAGCAACCTGCTGCTCAGCTGGATTATAAAAGCAGTTTCAAAGGGGCCACGCGTTCACACATTCTGTTCCCTAGAATGAGGTTTGGGGCCCCACGAAGCCAAGTAAATCATGAGATGTAGCTTGTGCTCATATGATAGTTTGTGTGTCTGGGTGGTAAGAGGCTTTTTGTCTGTGGTGACTCTCGGCAGGACTCGGTTCTTCATATGAGTCACCATCTGTAGTCTGGCAACTGGTGACAGGGTTGGGGGCGGGGAAGTGGGGGTGCACAATGTTGGCTGTGTTACTTCGTCACTTCTAGAAAAAACACACCCCCAAAATGACATAGGATAGCTCTAGCAATCCCCAGAGACTCTGTGGTTTTACCATAGAGTTTGCTGCAATTCCTGGAGCTACCGTACATCACTTCCAGGTTTTTCCTGGCAATGATACAGTGACAATAAACCAGTGTTGCTGCCCCGCCCCACATTAATCAGAGTTTAATTCTGATTTGTAGAAGAGATGTAGGAGCCCCGTGGCGCAGAGTGGTAAACTGCAGTACTGCAGTCAAAAGCTCTGCTCACGACCTGAGTTCGATCCTGACGGAAGTCGGTTTCAGGTAGCCGGCTCAAGGTCGACTCAGCCTTCCATCCTTCTGAGGTCGGTAAAATGAGTACCCAGCTTGCTGGGGGTAAAGGGAAGAGGACTGGGGAAGGCACTGGCAAACCACCCCGCAAACAAAGTCTGCCTAGAAAACGTCGGGATGTGACGTCTCCCCATGGGTCAGGAATGACCTGGTGCTTGCACAGGAGACCTTTACCTTTACCTTTTTAGGAGAGATGTAATCCCAAACTGTGGTTTACCATAAACCTGTAATCCTTTTTGCATTAAATTGTTATGTGCAAAGGGCAGATGGAGAAGTAAGGGAGAGTATGCAATTGTGAGAATTTCCTAGGCTCATTTAAAAAACACTTGTATCTGGATTATGCTTATGGTTAATTTAGGTCATAGTTTTGTGTGATGTCTGGACTGAGCCACTGTGATTTAAGGGACAAGTCTGGTTACTAGAAAAGGAAAGGCATTACCTCTAAGCATCTGAAATGTAAAAGTGAGAAAAATAGTAATAAAAAACTAAACTGCACAGCTGCAATTAAAGTCTGATGGAATGCTACAATTTGTTTACCTTCTCTTGAACCAGAGGTGAAAACATCTGTTCTGTTCCTCAGTCTAATGCAAGATGTCCATTAAATTTTTTTAAGCTGATTGAATTGTTTGGTGAGCCATACGTAAATGATGTTTTGACAGTGTTTATACATGGTGTAAACTTCAGATGTGTTTTTTCTTGGGGGAGAGAGCACTGAACTAGTCCTAACGCACTATTAAAAATGAACACTGAAATGTATTGTAAACCTGGTTCTTGTAGGTTATCCGGGTTGTGTAACCGTGGTCTTGGTATTTTCTGTCCTGACGTTTCGCCAGCAGCTGTGGCAGGCATCTTGAGAGGATGCCTCCTCTGAAGATGCCTGCCACAGCTGCTGGATGCCTCCTCTGAAGATGCCTGCCACAGCTGCTGGCGAAACGTCAGTACAGAAAATACCAAGACCACGGTTACACAGCCCGGATAACTTACAAGAACCAATTAACTCTGATCATGAAAGCCTTCGACAATATGTATTGTAAACCCTTCCTCCCAAATTTTCAATAGAATTACTATTGTGGCTGACGTGCTTCAGAATCTAACAGTTTTCTCTGTCCAAAGTTGGTATATTTTACTTTACTGCTCTGGTCTCTGCAGGGGGTATAGGTTTATGGCTGAATTGACTTATGGCTAGGGTAACATGAGAAAAGGGTCTGAAATAGACATTCATATTATATACAACTTTAATGGGACATAGTCTGTTCAGGTGATATAATCTTGAATGAGTTTGCTGTTGAGTTTCGGAGGCATGGTTTAAAACCGTAGTTAATTGTCCTGGTTTGTCTGAAAAGTACCACAGGTACGTTGGTTGGGGTGTGTGTCTTACAGGTGTTTGTACTAGACGCCTCCCACTGTCTTTTCAGACAAACCTCACAGTGACCCTATTGAACGGTGTGCTTTTCCAGAAGAGACCCTGCATCCAATAATTGGGTGCCTTAGGCGCAGTGGGCCCCATTGTATTGTTGCCTGCCTCAAGATGAAAGATTGCGAGGCAGAATTGTGGCTACTGGAGTTGCAAAAATCTCAGCAAGTCTGAACAGAATGAGCATTGTCCAGACTTCAAAGAGATGGAACTTCAAGATGTAAAGGAACCTCTGCCACGTAATTTAACCTTTCAAAAATAATGCTGGTCACAAGAATTTCTTAACAATATACCCATGGAGTTCCCTCCCCCTTTTTAAATAAACCATGGAATCTCACAGAAGGTTTTAAAAAGGCCAGACAAAGGTAGGGTTGAGCTGGAATGGGGGGCTCCCTATTTTGCCCCTTTGAAAAGGGATGTCTCCCATTTGACAGGTTTTTTTTTTTTTTAGGGGGTATTTAGCTTAATAAGGTGGCACTCCACACCCCAAAGTCCAGTACTTCTTAGCAAGTACTTCTTAGCCTAGGGAGGGGGAAAGACCAAACTTTTGCAGTTAAAGGCAATTTTACCAATGTTCTTTTGGAGAACACTTCGTCCTTCCCACTCTATCCCTGTCACCTCTGTGGTCATTTTCCACCGAACTGTGTTTTTGACAGTGAAAATCCCATGCCTGCATTAGTGTGATGGAAGCAGGAACACCCACCCTCTTTTCCTCCCAACAGTTTTGTGGTGTGAGTCACCTTGTCTCCATCATGAAGTGAATGAAAGTGTCAAACATGGATAAAACAAAGTCCGTTTATTTATTTTAAAATATTTATTAGCTGCTTTTCTTCCTTTTGGAACTTAAGTTGAAATAGAACATAGATAAAATGCAAAAAATAAAATACATTAAAAACATCAAACCCAAAACTTAAAATTTCAATTCAGGATTGCTAGTACACTTCACCAAATGCAGTCCTAAATAAAACAATTTTCTACTGTTCTAAAGATCAAGCTGCATCTCCCTGGGGAGGATGTTCCATAATCGTGGGGCTGCCATTGAAAAGGCCTTTTCTCTCAGGTGCCCACCAAATGAGCTTCTTTGATCATAGTCCCTGTGATCATAGTACCTGGGCAGGAAGAAGGAGAAGACTGTCCTTCAGGTACCCCAGTCTCAGGTCATGTAGGGCTTTAAAGGTCAAGACCTTGAACTGGGCTCCGGAGTGGATCAGTAGCCAGTGTAATTGCTGTAATATCAGGGGTCACATGCTCTTGATAGCTGGCCCCAACCAGCAGTCTAGCCGCAGTGCTCTGGACTAACTGCATCCACCAAGCAGTCTTCAAGGGTAGCCCCACGTAGAGTGTGTTGCAGTAGTCCAGTCTAGATGTAACTTAGGCATGGAACATTGCGGCTAGATCTGACTAAACCAAGAATGAACACAGGTGACACACCAGCCAGTGCTTGGTGAAAGCACTCTGAACCACCGCATCCACCTGATTTTCAAAGGTGACTGCTGTGTCAAGTAGTACTCCCAATCTGCGAACCTGGCTTTTCAAGGGGAGTATAACCCCATGCAAGGGGTTTTTTGGCAGAGGAGAGGATAGAATTTTGTATTCTTCAGAAAGTCAGACTGCAAAGACAAACCCACCATGTACTGCCTGAAAGCTTTTGAGGTGAATTTTTGAATTCTAAACTGGAACCTGACCGCTTTTCTGTGCTTGCACTCCCTAAGCCTAAAGTGTGTGTCTTTTGTGATTGTATAGACTCGAGAGGTCAGCGTCTCTCTGCGGCAGAATTCCTTTACAAGCCTGTCAGTTTCCTGAGGTGCTCATCATGCCTGGACAGGTGGGAACCCCCCACCACCACAATGTGCTGAAGATAAGCATCAAAAGCTTTTGACTTGCATAAGGAGGGAATCCATAGCCAGGAGACTGTGCAGGTGTTCAATATTCCCTTGCTGATTTGTAATCCTGGTTTGTAGGGCAAGGCTAAATCCTTGGCTTATTGATACAGATGTAATGGGCGACTGGAGCTTGCTGAAGAACAGGAAATAATGAATTCGCTTGTGGTGCGCAAGGGGGAGGGCAACAGCTTGTGAGCCCTCCTCCTTCCAGATGCATTCATGTAGTGCCAGTCTGTGGTTTAGCACTTGATGTCTGAATGATGCTTGGGGTTGGCAGCATGCTTTGATACTGTACGTAGTAACTTGGTAATGCAATTCTTAGATTCTTACGGGGTAATTTTTGGTCCTTTCACCCCAGAATCTTCCTTGACAGGCTTTGCAGGATTGCTTTATGCAGGCTAAGCATGAAATCACTGCGGAAGTGACAATACAGGTGCTAGGTGCACAAACCCAGGATCTTTCCTCAGAGGGCGCAAGAAAATGCACAGCAGCGTATCTTTCCACCCCAGGGTGATGAAACGGATGATCTCTAATTGACTGTCCTGCTATTGCAGTCACCAGGGATTGCTTCCAGCCTGCATGTTGCATTGGACAAGGTCCTATTGACTTGGGTTCCCACATCTGAAAAATAATGGTGTTATTGCAAGATCCAGAACAATTGTTTCGATCCACCAGAGTGGGACTTCCCTGCTCCTACTACAGTCCAGAATGGTGCTCCCAGGGGACGGGAGCCACAGGAACCACAGTGACTTGTGTGTCTGAGGGCCATCATGGGACCGAGTCTGCAACACACACACACACCCCATTCCTGCACGCATGGAAATTCTCCAGTGACCGTGAAGCCTCTTCTGGACTAGAAATTCCATGGGTGGTGAATAATAAGATGGATTAAAGTGGTAGAGAGAGGACCCAGCTTTTTCTATGCCTTAAGGCAGGGCTTCTTAAACTTTTTCCACTCGCAAACCTGGGTATATAGGTATGTATATCAGTAAATGTTTGGTTTGTATAACTATTTTATATTGCCAAATTTTTCATGACCCCCACATTCAGTTACGTGATCCCAGATGGGGTCGCTATCCACAGTTTAAGAAGCTTTGTCTTAAGGAAGGCTCTTCACCAACCCTTAAATTCAAGGAGGAAAATCTTTACAGTTGTATATAGCAGGAGGGGACTTGGACTGAAATGTCACGTTGGTGTGAGCAAAAGGGCTTTCTTTTGAAGTGAACAGGGCGAGAGAGTTAATGTGTGTACATAGAGAAGGGCCCTTCAAGATATCCTTTTTTGGGACTTTTTCTTGAGAGGAGGAACTAATGCTGCAGAACCCATTTGGCTGTTGAATGGGGAGGATAATCACCGGTGCGCAAAATCCCTTGATCACCCTGTTGAGTGAGTGTTTAGTGAGGCAATGGGTTAAAGACCTTCTGCAAATATTTGTGGAATACCACACTTTTACTTCAGAGATTTACTGTCTGAGTACCTGTAGGGTCTTGCTGGTTTTGTTTCCCTTGGTCGGTATCCTCACTCAGCCTGAAGCATAATTTCAGACATCTTAGTACAGTTCCTCGAATTGGTACCTCCTGCATTTAGAGGTTACCAAACAAAACAAGCTTTGCTTTTTTTTTGTGTACTCTTGTCTAATCCCTTCTGGACTTGCATGAATTGTTCTTTATTTAAAAGGCAAGGCTGAACAAAAATGTATTGAATTCAGTAGGCTGTGGTAAAATTGGGGTGGAGGGCACATGGCTTAGTGTTAGAGCAAATACCTGGTACGCAAAAGGTCCCATGCTCAATCCTTGGCATCTCCAGTTAAAGGATCTCAAGGATCAGACAGTGAGAAATCTTTCACCGGCTGAGACCACAGGGAGAGCAGCTATCAGAGTCTACAGTTTTGAGCTCAATAACGACTTGGTTGAATCCATCTTCATAATATCCTGTGGCAGGGGTCCTCAACCTTTTTGAGCCTGCGGGCACCTTTGGAATTCTGACCCAGTGGTGGGTAGAACCACAAAATGGCTGCTAAAGGGGCAGACCCCCACACAGAGGAGGAACTCAAGTGGAAAAGAGAAGAGGGGTAAATTAACAAATAATTAGGAAAGAAGAATGAGGGAGAATAAACCCAACACTGTGGTGGCCGCCACTGCTAAAATGACGTTATTTTAATCTGTACAGCCAATCAGAAGCCTTTCTGGGCAAGGGCACCACATTGGAGACCCCTGTCCTATGGCATCTGCTGACCTTAGTGGACATCTTTATATTTGATTATGCCTGAGGAATGGAATTGGCATCTTTCTGATAATTGATCAGGTTATCCTGATTTAGTTGTTCTCTGGTTCCTCCTTTGACGGGTGATGTGGAGTCGAGAGTATCTGTGGTTAAAGTCATCCCTGGTAACAAATCCAAGGGAGGAGAAATCTGATGAGGGTCACAATCCTTAAACAAAAAACTGCATGGTTGTTTTTTTTTGGGGGGAGAGGGGGGAGTCGTAATAATTTTTAGAAATTCCTAAAGTGTGTGTGTATTTGGAGGTGGAGAAATGATCTTTATTCAATACTTGTTTATTTAATTAATTTATACCTCAATACTCCAGTGGAGACCCAAGGCAGTTTACCTGCTTCTCTCCTCTATTTTATCCTCACAGCAACCCTGTGAGGTATGTTAGGCTGTGTGTATGTGACTATTTGAAGATTGACAGTGCAATCCTGGGAATTGCAGAGGCCGGGGACGGTGCTGCATCTCCACAGAGGTTTCCCGCCTGCCGTGGGAAAAAAAAGAGGGTTTAATTAAAAAAAAAAAATCTAAAATGGGGGAAAGGGATCCATTGCAAACTGATGCTGCCCCACCCAAAATGGTGCATTAGGAGGCATCCCCAGCGTCAGTGGGATTAGGAAGTTGCCTAATGGCAGCTCTGTTCCCTGGAACACCCTGGGAACGCCTCCTGGGATGCTGAGGGCTTTGCTGCCACCGTGGTCCAGGGGAGCTGGCGTAAGTGTCCCTATGCCGGTGTCTGTGTCACTTTGCACAGCGCAAGTGGCACGGATGCCGGCATAGGGGTCACGCCGGCTCCTAAGAGCATTCGGCTCCCCCCCTTCAGGATTGCACAGAAAGTCACTGAGACACCGTCAGAGCCCATTTTAATCACACAAACTAGTGGCCTGGTGTAAATATAATGGCATATAGGATACCTTCATGGAATTCTCTCACCACATTTTCAATTCAAACAAAAAAAGAGCCCCTGCGCCTGTCTGATTATGCTGTCTGATTCGTTGCCTAGTTTTCCACCTTTTTGTCTTTCACTTCCTACTTACCTTGGAGGAGAATTGGGTAGGATTTCAATAAGCCTGTCTAAGGCAGTACCAGCAGAGACCTAATTTAATTAGTGGGAGCTCTTTTGTTCCTTGTAGTCTTTGGGTGGTGCATCAGGTTTCCCCCCTAAAGCTTCAGGTTAAAGTTCTAACTTTAATTATATGAAGCTATAAATAATCAGGTGAGACAGCGGGTGTGCTGAATTGGCATCTGGAGGCAGTAATGGGCTGGGCGATAGCCAATAAACTGAAGTTTAATCTAGATCCGACTGAGGTCACCTAGGGAGGTGGCGAGCTCCCCCTCTCTGGCAGTCTTCAAACAGTGGCTGGACGAACACTTGTAAGGGATGCTTTGGCTGAGCCTGCATTGAGCAGGGGGTTGGACTAGATGGCTGTATGGCCCCCTTCCAACTCTATTAGTCTACGTGCTGTTGATCAGTGCTGCAGCTTGGGGACCCAAAGGCTAACGGGTGGGTGGGTGGGGGAATGAAGATGTTCATGTGCTAGAAGACAAAGCGGATGTGAGGAAAGATGAGCATTGTCACTAGGAGCCAGCCAATCCCCGTCGCCGCTCCCAGCATCTCAGGGGCTGCCCCCTGGAACTACTGCTGGCTACGTCTGTCTGGAAGGCTGTGTTGGGCATAAGCCATGCCCATTGTGTTCTCGCACATTAACAGACCCAACAGTGCTTGCACTGATAGCTTGGACAGCGCGAAATGATCTGGTGGTCTCCTATTTGATATTTGCTGTTTGATATGTGTCTCTAATAATACTAGAATGTGGGGTCATCTGCTGAAGCTGGAGGGTGAGAGATTCAAAACAGATAAAAGGAAGTATTTCTTCACACAACACATAGTTAAATTGTGGAACACAATCACCCCAGGATGTGGTGATGGCTGCCAACTTGGAAGGCTTTAAAAGGGAAGTGGACATGTCCATGGAGGAGAGGGGTATTCATGGGTACTAGTAAAAATGGATACCAGTCATGATGCACACCTGTTCTCTCCAGGGTCAGAGGAGCATGCCTATTATCTTAGGTGCTGTGGAACACAGGCAGGATAATGCTGCTGCAGTCATCTTGTTTGTGGGCTTCCTAGAGGCACCTGGTTGGCTACTGTGTGAACAGACTGCTGGAGTTGATGGGCCTTGGTCTGATCCAGCATGGCCTTTCTTATGTGTGCCTATCATTGATATAGCTAATGCTCTTGAGTCCAGAGTCATCAGCCTGTTTGGAATGGAGCTGCATTGTCTCTGAAGGAGGTGGTCTTCAGGATGGTGGTAGATCTCTTGAGGATGGTGGTAGATCTCTGTAGGTATCATCCATATCTCATAGCAAGCATATTCAACCAACTTGAGGATGGTGGTAGATCTCTGTAGGTATCATCCATATCTCATAGCAAGCATATTCAACCAACTGTGTGGATGGTCCACCAGCTGAGGCCCTTGTTTGAATAGCAAGATCTGGCCTCAGTTGCTTGTGTTCTGATAACATGCAGGGTTATGGTCCTGTGATGGACAGTAGAGGCTGGGGACGGCACTGCTGCGGCACCTCTACAGAGGTTTCCCGGCTGCCCCAGGGGGATGAAGCTGCTTTTCAAGACAGTTGGGAAACTTAAATAGATTTGGCTGGGGAAAGTGCTGGGAAACTTCGGTCCCATGGGGCACACATCTCACTGGGGTTGAAAGAATGGCACTGGCTGCCAATTAATTTCTGGGTGCTCGTTCTTATTTTTTCTAAGGTCTGCACTATCTTAAAAGGACTGCCTGCTCCCTTGTTTTTATTTATTTAAAACCTTTGTACCCGGCACTTCCAACACAATAATCTCAAGGGTCCTGGCTGTCCTCTGAATTTCCCATGCCATGTGCCTTCACCATCTTGAGGTGTGGTGGGTATCTAGTGGTGGTAGGGCCTTCTTTGTTCCGACACATTTCCCTTGAAACTCTTCCCTCTGCAGCTGATTGCTTCATGCTAAGCATATCTCAGATGCTAAGCAGGATCAGCCCTGGTTAGTACTTGGAGACCTCCAAGGAATACCAGGGTCTCTGTGCAGAGGCAGGCAATGGCAAACCACCTCTGAACATCTCTTGCCTTGAAAACCGTACGGGGACGCCATAAATTGGCTGCGACTTGACGGCACTTTATATACACAAGCATGTTGCACGCTCTCATCACCAGGCAGAAATGCTACTGTTCCTCTCAACCCCCATGATTTGCATGCCACTAATTTGAGGAAGGATGGAAGCGCTTATTGATGCTTCCTGCTGCAATCTCTGCTCTTTGATGAAAGTTTTATCGCCTTGTGTGTTTTATAAAATTCTGTAAAACATTTTTGGGTTTTAAAAATAATAATAATAATAGTTGTTGTTGTTGTTGTTTCTAGCCCAACTTCCTCAGCCAAGGCCAGGGTGGGTAACAGCAATAATATCAAATATTATTCACACACATATATATCAATAAAACATTCAAAACAATAAAAGTATACAATTGTACAAACTGTTAAAACCACAGATAGCACACAAATTAATATAGTACCCTCTGCATCATACCAGGCAGGCAGAGAGACCCCCTCTAGTGCAAAGTACCCCAATTCCACCAGGCCGGCACCAGGGCTGAAAAAGCCCTTGCTCTTATCAAGGACAGCTGCACACTCTTAGGGCCGGGTACCACCAACAAGTTGTTATCAGCAAAACAAAATGTCCTTCGGGGGCTGTACCAGGAGAGGCGGTCCTGAAGATATGAGGGTCCCAGACCTTGTAAGGCTTTAAAAGTCAAAACCAGCACATTAAACCTAATCCAATACTCCAGCTGGCGGAGCACTGGCTGTATATGTTCTGTATAGGCACATACACAACAAAATATCAACTACACAACAGTACAAACAAAACAACCATATTGTAACCTCATATCCAGTATAAAAGATAATACGATCAAGTTATGGCAATGAAAACCAAAACACACACAACAAAGGAAAGAGAGAGAGAAAGGTGTGTGTGCTTCCCTTTAAGATGATTGAGACTTTACATATTCATTTATTTTAAAAAAAATTATTCTCTGATATAACTATTCAATATCTTATTCAAAATTTTCATGCAAGGCCCTCCAGTCATTAAAGAAAATTCTTTAATGAGCTGTGCTCTTGAAATTCTGTTGAATAAATTATAAAACTGTTCCAAATCATAATATTGTCGAAGGCTTTCACGGTCAGAGTTCATTGGTTCTTGTAGGTTATCCGGGCTGTTCCAAATCATAAAGTCATCTTTCTTTTTCCTCCCCAAATTAGTCTAATCTTATTTGTTAAATTTTCAAGTGCCACTATATTCCTTAGTTTATCACTCGACCTATCTAAGGAAACCCCTTTAGCACTTTTCCAACAATGGGCAATAAGCATTTTAGCTGCAACTAATAAGAGGTTAATAATAATAATAATAAGTGTTGGTTTTTATATGCTGACTTTCTCTACCACTTAAGGCAGAATCAAACTGGCTTACAATCACCTTCCCTTCCCCTCCCCACAACAGACACCCTGTGAGGAAGGTGGGGCTGAGAGAGCGTGACTGGCCCAAGGTCACCCAGCTGGCTTTGTGTGTAGGAGTGGGGAAACAAATCCAGTTCACCTGATTAGCCTCCGCCGCTCATGTGGAGGAGTGGGGAATCAAACCTGGTTCTCCAGATCAGAGTCCACTGCTCTTAACCACTTCACCACGCTGTTTTTTGTGTACAGTGGGTGTTTTTATTGATAAATAAATTGAGTAAAGCTAGTTCAGTAGTAGGATTTATTGATTCCTGAGTTATTTTAGCAATGTCCAAATATACACATTTTTCCTGCATATTCTGGATACTGTTTAGCAAGCGTCCAAAAAATGCAGGGGTATAAAAGACCTACATGGGCTATCCTAGGGGGTTACCGCATTTTGTATTCCCAGCGATGTATTAAGAGTTTGAAAATGTTATAAAAAACATTGCTTTAAAAGGGTTTTTGGATACCACGGCTTATAAATGGTTGGAAGACGTCTTCACAGCTAAAGGGGCCAAACAAAGTGTGAACAGTATTTTTTATAACGTTTTCAAACTCTTAATACATCGCTGGAAATACAAGTGTGGTAACCCCCCTAACTAGAGTAAAATACCACCTTTGAAAGGAAGCGCTGGAATATTTGCTTCCAATCCTTGGTATTTAGTTCTGTTTCCCAATTCTTTTTAATCATCTGCACCAGAGTTTGACCCTGATTTAATAATAGTGATTAATTTCTCTTCTTGCATCTCTATATTCCGAATAAAATCTTCAAATTCAGTTAGTGGTCTATTTAATTGATCTTTAATGTCCTTCTTTTGTAGAAAATGTTTTTGGTATTCTTAGAAATGCTTTTGCTGCTGGCAGTGGCTTTGGTTTATTTTACTATTTGTATTTTTAACTTTTGGAAGCTACCTATGGGAGCCTTTTTGCTTGTTATTTTAAAGCAAAGTAGAACAACAGCATTTAAAACATAACAGTCTAAATTAATTAAAATATACTTAGCATACTAAAAATAAAGAGAAATAATGGAACTGATTGATCCTTTCTCTCTCTCTCCACCCCTCCCAACTCATGTGTAAACCAAGGATAAGACTGTGTTCTCATACTACCAAATGGCTTTCTGAAATAGGCCAGACAAAACCCAGAAATTCCATAAACCTCTTAAATGTTGGCCTTTCCCTTTAAAATTCAAAGGCTTCCTCACATTGATTAACACTATGCATTCTGCATAAAAACTCTGTCAAGTCAGAGGAAGAACTGTAGTTCTATGCTGATTTCTGGTCCCTCAACTAATTTTGGGTAACTGAGTTGGGAAACACTGAAGGATTGGGAAGCTACCAGTTGGAGTGGGGATAACTGGATCAGTGGCTCAATGTAGGATAAGGCTGCTTCCACAAGTACACAATTCCACGTGCTTGACTTGGCATCAGTCTTGAGGACATGCTAAAGATTAAGATGTTGTATTTCAGGCTGACCTGGATGGCCCAGGCTAGCCCAATCTCGTCAGATCTCGGGAGCTAAGCTGGGGTCAGGCCTGGTTAGTATTTGGATAGGAGACCACCAAGGAAGTCTAGGGTTGCTGTGCAGAGATAGGCAATAGCAAACCACCTCTGAATGTCTCTTGCCTTGAAAACCCCACAAAGTCACCATATGTCAGCTGCGACTGGACAGTACTTTCCACCACCACCATTTCAGCAGACAGAAGGAGTTTTCCATGGCAATCCAGAGAGCAAAGATGGCCCTTTATTTTTATATATTTATTTTATTCTATGTATAGTATGTCTTTCTTGCTGAGACTCCAAGCGGATTACAGAATTTAAAGTCAATGCAATAGGAATGGTGTAAAACACAAAATAAGCCATATGGTAAACTTGGATTACAAAATTAGGACCCAATGCAGTAAGAACCAGGCGTTGCTGCATATGCCAAACGGTGCCATGGCCTGAAGCTTTATATAAAAATGCCCTCCTAAACAATTCCATTTCACGGATTCTGCAACACTAAAGATCTTGGTTTTAAATGGCTTGAAAATCGGGATGCATGTGACCCCAGAACGTTTTGGCAGGGCTAATTGGAGGCTAGTTGTGTGGGTGTTCAAGTTTTAAAGTGGAAACTCCCAGTGGAATCTGTGAGAAGCAGGGAGATGAACCTCCTGAGTGACTGTGAACACACTGAGCGTTGCTGGGATGGCCAGAGCTGCAAACATCTTTTGTGTGCATGGAAATGCCTCAAGCATCACTCTCTCCCAAGTTTGTACAGGTGACTGGAACTCTCCGTCTGGGGCATGTTGTTTTGCTTAGGCACAGAGCCCGGCCATTCCCAGTGCCAGGTAGGCAAGAGGTCCAACCTCTTAGCATTGTTTTGATTTTAAAAAGTAGTAAATTCACATATGGCCAGACAAGGGATGTCTGGAGCTGACCTGCCTTTTGCTTGAGCAAAACCTCCCTTGGTACAGAATGTTCTCTCTTCAGGCTTAGCTGCTTGCTTGCTTTTCTTTCAAAATCCTCTAAGGGTTTGCAGACTTAAAGCTGTACTCTGTTAGTTGCAAGTCAACTAAATAATCGATGCTAGCTGCAAAAGCAACCCTGGCAAGAGATGAGCAGAGGTGGTTTGCCATTGCCTGCCTATAGGGATCAACGCTGGACTTCCTTGGTGGTCTCCCATCCCCTGCTTAGCTTCTGAGATCTGACAAGATGAGGCTAGCCTGGGACATCCAGGCCAGGGCTTTTTGTACTTAGCACGCCCTAATCCAAATTCAACTTGCCATCACAGAGGCTATCGGGGAAAGAAGAGAAGCAGCCAGTGATTCCTCCATCGTGCCTGAACCATGCTCTAGCCGAGAGACCCCCCTTCCAACTCATCACAGCAGCCCCCTTGCAAGGGAGGGCTGGAAGCAGCCAGGATCTTCTCCCCTGAATCCGGATCCAGCTCCAGAGTCTCTCAGCCCTGTTTTTTAACTGTAAACCACTTTTAAGAATCCTTGCGCTGAAAAGCAGTTCCTAATAAAATTAATTAAATCGACTTCTGCATAACCTCCTTTATTCCCCCTTAACGGCTATTCTGGGGCTTTTCCATCAGACTCATCAATTTACCCTTCCTCTTGTTGTTCTTGTCGTTGCTTTTTTATCTGAAGAACGTTGATGAATCTGAAAGTGGACTTTCTTCCTTGTGACTTCCTAAATGGTTCTAATAAAGGTGTTGTGCATTGCTTGGGTGTGGGTTCCTCCCCTTAATAGGCAAACCTGCTGTTCTTGTCCTTTAAAAAAATATCTTCTACATGATAACAGTTTGTTAAAATGGCTTATGATGTGGATTTTGAAACCATTTTGATAAAATTTTAACAGTAGAGTCTTAGCTACTTGCGTACACAGTCTTATTAACCCGTTCTTTTTGACACTGAACATCTGATTGCAAACTTGTGTGTGCTACACTGAGTATGTCAGATGGAGGCTGATTTGGAGAGAGGGAGAAAGTTAGGGGATTCTAATTTTCATTTGGTAGGTAGGGTAACTTTTACGGGGTAGTGGTCAATCTTGAATAACAGTTTGTTTCACTCTTACTGTGCTAGTCCTGGTTAGCAATATACTTAAATGCTTCGCAGTAATTCTGAAATACCTCAAATAGTAGTTTCATTTCCTGATGTGGAAATGGAGGCTGAAAGGGCACAGCTTAACTCTGTGGTTTATATGGGTGTCAAGCTACAGTCAGCGAAGTCCATGTCCAAACTCTTAAGCCTTGCATCCGGCTAACATGGCTATTCAGTGCAAGAGGAACTGTGTGTTGAGTATTGGATTGTGTTTTTCTTCATAATTCCAGTAATTTTAAATTTTAAAAAAGAGGCTTTAAAATAATCTCTGGGGCTGCCTGTTTAATCCAGGCTGCTTGCGCCTTCTCCAAGACGCAAATGATTTGTAGATGTTGGTTATTAAATGATGGACAATTTGGGTGATAAATGTAATTGTGTAAGGCATAGGTAACACGGGTTGGGGAAAGTGCCATCAAGTCACATTTGATTTATGGCGACCCCACAGGGTTTTTGAGGGAAGAGGTGAACAGAGGTGGTGTGCCATTATCTGCCTCTGTGCAGCAACCCTGAACTTCCTTGATGGTGTCCTATCTAAATACTGAACAGGGCTGAGCCAGCTTAGCTTCCAAATTCTGACCAGGTTGGGCTAGCCCGGGCCATCCAGGTGAGGGCTAGGTAACCAGAGGAAGAATGAAATAATCTTTCCCTCAGAAGCAGCTGGATCTCCCAATTGTGAGCAGAGATCGCCACCTATTGTTTGATGCTCTTGCTGCAGCTGTTTCTGGTTCCAGATGTTACTCAAGCCAGTTTGCCGACAAAAATAACCACTCACGAGAGTGGTCTGCTTGTATGAGCTGAGTAATACTGGAGAATGAATCTGTTCTTCCCCTCTCTCCTGGCAGGGTGATTTTGAGGTTGAAATGTCTCTTGCAGCTCTGTGGAAGAAGGGCTGTGCTAAGTAAAGCAGGGCTGCAAAACAGGTGGAAAACCTTTTGATGGGTGTTTATATAGAACACAATCAAATAACATGTGCTCAATTGATTCAGTCTCTCTTAGTGGACATGCACATAGTCTGTTTGTATGGTATGTATGGTTCTTTTATGTTCCCTCCAATACTGCAAAGGGTAAGGTGTTACTTCTGGCTAATGTAAATGCCCTTCTGGCCCTATTAGAGTCCAGAAATGTCAATAGGCTGCCGGAGTAGCTATATATCTAACATTTTCAGGCGAGATAAAGCCTGGAGCAGCCGCGATGTCCAGTTGTCTCTCTACGTCAGTCACCCTCTGCTTAATTTCTGCACTTGCATGCTCCAGTCCTAGGTCCAGAAGAGTTTGAGGGAAAAAGCCAACTTTTTGGAGGGACCTTAAAAGGCCCCTAAACCAATTGGACTGAAAGTTATAAGATTAGAGGGAATAAACCTTGAGGATTCCTTTTGATGTGTTGATTAAGAAGGCATCCCAAAGATTGTTCATTCCATGCATACTCTTAGATGGCACCCTATGTGTAAGAGAGGCCTGCATTCAAGCACTTTATTTTTTACAATAAACATTTGTATTAAAATTTAACTAATACAATTAAAATATTAAAATAAATGTATTAAAGTAAATGTCTCACTCTCAGCAAATGGTAATCCCTCAAATAATGTAGTTTTTAGTGCTTTGTTATTGTTTCAATGTAAAAAATTCCAGGACAAGAAACAATAATTAAAGCCAAATGCAATACGATGTCAATAAAACTAAGGCTACAGAAGGAAGTTAACAGCAGTGTACAGTTGGCCATCATAACTCTACGGCAGTGTTGCCTGTATGCAAATTTGAAATTGTCTTTCTTTTAAGGATTAGCACTTACTTGTGATTACCCTCCCCTCCCAGTTGCGGTACCTTTGGGAATCATGTTCATGGAGGACCACCTAATGTATTTATTTTCATTCCCTTGTCTAGGCTTGCCATGGATGCGTTTCAGGATCCAAATGTGACTGCAGTGGAGTGAAAGGAGAAAAGGTAAGCATTGGAGTATCATTGTTTTTGTGTTTATTGTTTAAGCACAATGCAGCATATTGGAGCGCTTTATAGTTTCCTGGCTCCCTCTGGATCCCTATTTTTGGAAAATCAACATGAAATTGGTGACTTCCCATTTATCCAGAAGGTGGTAGCAGGAGACCTTCCCTGGGAATTTACAGTGTGGTTTTGCAGTGTTTGATCTAGTCTCTCATGTTGTACAACCTGCAATCACTGATAAAGCTATTCATGGACATTGGGTTGTTCCATTTTTTCTTTTCTTTCCTATTGAATTTTCTCCTTTTTTGTACCAGATAGGTAGCTGTGTTAGTCTGTTGCAGCAAAACATAAGCTTAGCAGCACCTTAAAGACTTAACATTTATTCCAGTGTGAGCGTCTGTGAGACGGTGCTCCCTGTTATTATATCTGAAGAAGACAGCTCTGTCTGTTGTGACCTCAGGCTTCCTGGTCCGCTGGTCTCCTTGAGAGCCAGGACTTAGCCTGCAAATTATCACTTGGCAGTATCTGGAGCAAGATCTAGCACCCATGGGCTGTGGCCTTGTGAACTGATTGATCCAGCAGAGTTCCGTTCCTCTGCCCCCAGCTTAAATAGACTGAGGAAAAGCAGCCTCATCTGTGCTGGAGGCAGTGTCTGGAACACTGCTGGTGAAGTCTCAATTAGGCCAGAATCCTATGAAGAACTAGGCCTTGTCTAGGTGTTGCACGGGCTGCTAACCTTGGCATGCGCCTCCTCTCAGCTATCTCAACACAAGCCTGCTTTCCCCGCTACTGCTGCTGGGTGAAGGCGGATCCTGGTGGGCTCATGGGCCAGGCCCTGGGCTGGTAATTAGTTGCCCCAGAGTCGTTGGGGGGGGGGCAGAAGGGAGTTCTGTTGGAGGAGCCCCAACGGCACACTCCTCAGGTACAGCCTCTCCCTTAGCAATTGTATTTTTTTCTGAACTAACTAGCAAGTACCAAATCTCACAGGAGTTTGCCAACCCAGGAGCTCTGCCATCCTCTCCCATATGATCCTGCCAGTCATCCAAGATAATCATTGGGCCACCCTACCTTTAAAAAGATAAGGTGGGTGACAACTGGCAAACAGTCATAACCTTTGCTGGATATGCTTTCCTGGTGTTCTATTGGTTGCCTTGCAGACAAGAAAAAAAGGAGGCCGCACCAAAACAAAACGAAGGCAAAAAACCCCCATAATAATTGGTGCAAGGGAATGATTTTTTAATAAATTCCGTAAACCCTATGCATTTCGCAAAGGCTTCTTCAAGGGGATCTTTCTTCATTTCTGCATGGGACGCGGAAGTGGAGAAAGGTCGCCCTGAAGAAGCTTGTGCAAAACGCATAGGGTTTACGGAATTTATTAAAATATCATTCCCTTGCACCAGTTATTGCATGGGGTTTTTTTTACGTTGCAGACTCCACTTTTTCTACTCCCTTTTATTGCTGGTAAAAAAAAACCCTCAAAAATACCAAAAGTATTTTTCGGGGGAGGGGGGTGTTCCTGTTCGGCTTCAGCTGAATGCATACCCCTAACTCTAAACCATTGATACTTGCTCAGCAACTTGGAAGCCACAGGTGGCTCTTTGACATGCCACCTGTAACTCTTCTTGGCACTGTACCCCTGGTGTGGCACCTGTCACACGTCCCAAGAAAGTGAGCAAGGTCGTGGCGCTGTAGTGTTTGTGGATGGCAGGTGGCTCCCACCTTGAAACACTTGCCACCTCAGGGGCCGGAGGACAGGTAAGCTGCAAACCATAGGCATCATGTCAGGGATGGATGTGAAGAGTCCATCCTTTCCAACAACCTCCCACCACACCCTTCTTCACAGCATCTGCACTTTCATTCCAACGTCCAGGTTTTTGGTGGGAGGAGGTCAAGCTGGCCACGGAGAAAAGAGAGTCAAACCACCCAGGAAAACAGCAATCCAGCTTGCTCTCCTCTAGGAATGTTGGCAGTCTCACTCTCTGGCTGGAGCTGCTGTACCTCATGCTGAGGAGACAGCAAGAACACCCAAGAGGGAAGCCCTTCCCCTCACTCAGACAATGGCAACTGCCATGCTAGCGGGCCATTATCAGCATACACCAGTTGCTCGACGAGTATGTATCTGCGGATCCTTGGAACTGGAGGATCTTCCTCATTATGTCTGTCTTGTGTTTCTTGCAGCCATTTTAGGTCGGCTAGCCCAACATTCAGTGGCAGGCAAAACCATTTCTTATCTGCTGAGGATCACTATGTCGTCAATGTGGTGTTACTTTTATGCATTGACAGCCAAGAAGATTTGTGCTAAATTCTCGCCCTGATGCAATCTGTGTTATGCCCTGGTCCTGATAATTTTAAAACTGTTTTTAACCTTGCTGGGTTTTCTTTTATTGTTATATTTATTACTGCCCGGGCAGTTGTTTTTGCTATATTGTTATGGCCTTTGGCCTTACACAATAATTTTTACCTGCCTACCTACCTTCCCCTCACTCCTGGTACTCAAGGGATGTCCAAAGTTCAACCATGGTGTGTGTGTGATAGCACTGCATACTCAAAAGTAATCTGGCAATTTATATATTTAATTTTAATAGTTATATCTTACGTTGTATGTGTGTGGTGGAGTGGTATACAGGGTATACACTAATTATATAGCTCCTTTGGTTGATGGTAATAGCAAGCATGGCTCTCCTTCAGTTACAGAGTGAGAACCACTGCTGTAACCATTATAAACACTTGCCCTCAGATCATTAATTCAAGCTCATTTCTGTTCAAAGAGGCGTTTGGGAAGTTTCCTTACAGTTACAGGGAAGTTTCCTTACAGTTCCTTGGAGGCAGGCCCTTTCCTTTCTGAGTACACCAAAAATGTATTTACATTACCTTTTGATGGCTGGGTTGTTGAAAGTTTTGGGTTAGTCTGATTTTTTTCTGGGAATGGGCAGGAAATAAATGTGTATACTACTCTGCAGTGTTCCAAAAAAAAAAAAAAAAAAAAAACTAGCTTCTGGTTCATTAGCTAGCTAATTAGCATTTTGCTCATAGTATTCGGTATTGCCCTGACCTGAATGACCCAGGCTAGACCAATCTTGTCTCTAAAGCTAAGCAGGGTTAGCCCTGGTTACTGTTTGGATAGGAGACCACTGAGGAAGTCGAGGGTTGCTATGCAGGGACAGGCAGTGGCAAACTACCTCTGAATGTCTCTTGACTTGAAAACCCCATGAGGGTTTGCCATAAATCAGCTTAAACATGGAGGCACTTTCTACCACTATTCAGTGTAAGTAAGTAAATATTTATTACAGTCCCAGACCAGAATGCTACTATATACATAGAATTAAACATGTAACATAGGCTGTAAATATAAATATCATGTCTTCAGTCAAACTCGGTATGATTGATAATCACTCGTCATCAGTAAAATATAGAATAAAATAATACTAAAACATGAAGATGAGTAAAAGAAGATATATAATAATATCTGCTTATGATCCTTCTTGAACCTATGTAACCATGATTTTCTGATCTTTAAGACCAGCCAGCCAAATTTTGCGACCTTAAAAGTAATCTCCTGATTCTTATCTGATAACATACTATAAAGGTAAAACATTCTATTCTTCCCTGGAGAGCCCTTCATTATAGGAACAATCAAAGCATCCCAAATATGTTTGCAGATTTTACAGTAAATAACAACATGTTCTAAAGATTCAGGATGCCCCTCTTTACTTAAACAGTCACATTCTTCAAGAGGAATCCTTTTGTACCTACCTTCCAGAATAGCTGAAGGAAGTGCATTATAACACAACAAAGTAAATGCTCTCCTATAATCTGGATTGTCTAGATGGAAAATGTAAGACGCTGGAAGTATTTTATTAAAAGTACTAGTATCAAATAAACTGCTTTTAACCCTATTCAAATCATGTTACCTTTCGACTTCTAATCTCTGTTTTACCAAAGCCTTAGCCTGGACATGATCCATCGAGACAAGGAATTCTCGCTCTGAGGAGGAGGGCATCTTGAAACATTGGGTGATTCCCACTGGTATCTCAGGGAGGCAGGATCAGATTTAAACTTCCTGTCTCCTGGTCTGGAATTGCCCCTTCCCCAGTTCATTTCCTGCCTAGCACAGGGAGAGCAGCTGCAAAGTAGCTCTCTGGTGCAAAATAAGTTTCATTTTTACTTTAGAAAACACTTTATTCTCTCCTTTTGCTCTCTGCTGCAAATAGCTCTTTTCATAAACCTACCTTACTCTATTCTTTCTTTAAAATTCTTACTTTCATTCCTAATCCCATATCTGAGCTGGCTTTCACCCTCTCTCCTCTCAACCTTGTCCTTCTCTGCCGTTTCTTTTTCCCTCTCAGTATTTTTCCTCCCACCAAAACAAAATGGTGGATTGGTAGCACAGAAGGCATATTCAACTCTGAAGGAGACCCGGATGAATACACTTGCAGCCTAGTTGCAGAGGAGCAACAAAACCTCCCGCAGCCGTTTTCAGGCAAAAACAGAGGAGAGCCAGGGCAAGGAGTGATGAAATCTCCCGCAACCGTTTTCACAGCATAATGGAAGAAGAGAGCCGATGCCAGGGGCGACAAAACCTCCCGCAGCCATTTTCACGGCATAATGGAGGAGAGCAGGGGTGAGCTGACCATGGCCACAGGAAAGAGCACAGACGTGGCAACCGGTAAAGGCCTGGCAAATAAAGCCCCCCCCCCCCGGCTAACAGCTTGGTCCTGCGCAGCCTTGAGAGTACACCAGCTCTCCAGAGGGCAGCCTTTTGAAGCAGATGGCTCCGGCTGAGTTTTTCATCGAATGGTAACATACCACCATCCCATCTCCAGCAGCAGCCACTGAGGGGGCACCCAGCCTGGCATGCCGATTACTGTGAATGTATAAGTGTCCAAGAGAAGGGGTTGCAGTTTCTCAAATGCCCTCCCCCCTCCACGTTCATTAGGGGAATGCAGGGTTCTTCCCCAAGTCCTTTTGCAAAGACTTTATGATCAGGAAAGCATAAGGATGGGACCTCACGCTTATCAAGGCCAGTTCCATGGGTAAGGGTCCAGTAAGGCAGCTAGGAAGTTTATCCCTTTGGGCACCCACTCCAGCCACAAGGTGCAGTATGCTCCCTTCCCCCTCCCACCCCTCATGATGGGGTAAGGGAGGAAAGAAAAGTTCCTTCAAAGGGAAGAACTGACAAATTGAGGTGTAATGACCAGTCTCTCTATGTAGAGGAGTACTATTCCCATAAGGCTTGGTCTGGTTGAAAATTTAAGACTTGGGAGGAGCCAGAGCAAGGCATCTTGGCCTAGAGCTCTAAGGTTTTCACATACGAATAGCCTCAGTCAAATTAGTACTGCTTCCAGCATGTCCCTTAAGGCTTGGTCTGGTTCCAGCATGTCTGAGTCACTGGTCAAGCCAAGGGGTGGGTGGGGGGAAGGAAACCACTGTCAAGCACTACTAACATTACCAAAGGGCCTTATATCTTCATCCCCCACACCTTGGTTATGCCATAGGTGACATTGGGAAGGCGCTCACTAGAGGAACTCCTATCTCAGGTTTACGATCAGCAGATGTCTGGGGTTCAACCAAGATTTCTTGGTTAGGAGAGCTCTCTTAGCTCCTGAAAAGGCTCACAGGCACTAGTGGTTGATATTCAAACAGCAGTGTCCTTAGCCATCATCACTAGAGCTGTGTTAGCCTGTACCAGAGGTTATGTTAAACTCAGGACTGTCACGTCCCAGGGGCAAGTTGTGGTCTCACAAGGGTCTCCTTCCTTTACTGTATCTCTGGCATAATGATTTCCTTACCCTTGGCAGCCACCTTCCCCTAGCAAGGAGAAAGGCAGACACTACAGTTCAGGGCATGATGAGCCTATCTGCACACAAAATAATGTTTATGTCCAACCCCCTGAGGTACCCAGAGATGAGGAAAAGATCTTGGCTTCCATCACATCCTCACCCCAATAATCAAAACTGGTAATCTCTCAGAGCTCCATTCTCCACCAGGACCACTTCATTTGATCCTGATGGTCATTCAAATGCAGCCTCAGCTGTCCTCGGCCTAGTTCTATATGGAGTGACCCAAAAAGTGCCTCCTTACTGTCGAGTGCAGGCTAACTGACTCGGGTTGACCAGGCTAGCTCGAGCTCCTCACACCTTAGGAGCTAAGCAGGGATTTGTGCCCTTGTTGATATTCTGCCCTCGTCAGAATAGACTGCTCTCTGATAACTCTGCATAACAAGCTAGGAGGACACAGATCTCTTCCCTTGCCAGGAAAGTACAAAGAAAGTACAGACACCAGGGCTATTTCCTTCCCATCCTTACCTAAGACGCCCGTTCCTTCCCACAGAACATACACAGGGATAGCCCATAGTAAAGGTGGAATGGCTAAGCCATCAGTTCACAGACAAATGATTAGTCATTCCAGTTTCCTCCAACAGGCAGTGCCCAGACTGGGCTTCCACAGGCGGGCCTATCTGTGCTAGCCTCTAATCTCTACGGGCCAGAAATTTCTCCTGATATCACCTTACAAGGGTGGAATGGAAGGGACGGATGCCTCTCTTTTTTTCTCCTTGGTATAAGGCCTAACACTTTTGTTTTTTCTCCTTTATAGAGTATTCCATGAGCCTGAGAAGGTTCTGATAGGAACAAGCAGTAGCCGTATTCGTTTACCTATGTGGACTAAGGTAAAAACATGGTTTCCGTCTGGGGTAAATTGGTCCATATAAGAACCGTGGAGACTCCCAGTATGCCAGGATTTTTACACATGGTCTACTTTTGTTCCCTGATCCAGACTGACTGCTACCAAGCACCTGGTTATTGAATGAAACTGGCAGTGACTAGTGGGAGATACTCCGGTCGTGGCAAGTGCTTCTAACACTTGTAGATCTACCTCTCAGAGGATATGCTCTCTCTCGAAGAACGTGCGTCCTCTAGCATATGGAACCCTAAGTTATTAGGTCTGGCAGTTTCTAGCGCTCCTGAAGAAAGGCTTATGCCAGGGTGCCCAGTTCTTCACCTTGTGCAGACAAGTGACAACCACTGCTGCATTAACTCCTGGTATAGCAGGACATAGTGGCCAAAATCCTAGGCCAATCCACCTTCGATATTCGGTTTCCCTCCTTGGGGGAAGGATGCATAATTCCTCTGTCAAGCTTGCCTATCGAAAAGTGAAGGAAAAGTGGAGCCGCACTAGGTGTAGAGTGTGCAGTAATGCCTGTTTGATACATTGTCCAATATTATGACTGATGGACTCTCGAGACTTCATCCTTTAGGTGTTTTCTAAGGTTTCCTTATGAAATTTGAAAGACTGACAGACTGACTCACTCACTCGGCTCTACTAAGTCTCGCCCCGACACCAGTTGTGTCAACCCACAGGGTACCCAAACTGAGAACTCTGTTATTCAGGAATGTTCTATGTGTGTATGTATTTCTTAAAGCCGGGGTAGTACAGTGCCCTGTTCCTACCTTCATCCTTTAAGGAGACTGCTCAGTTTATAAGGAATGACTATCCCATCTTCCTTATTCTGTCCACAGCCATAACATGGCAAGGGGAAGGTGTGACACATGCTCGACCTGCAGGTTTTGTTCATGCTTATATCAGTTGCAACCAATCCATGAGTAGGTCCAATGTTTCGTCCCTTCTCGGACCTTCCTGAACGAAGGAAAGGTTAAGTCTCGAGAGTCCATCAGTCATAATATTGGACAATGTATCAAACAGGCATTACTGCACACATTACTACTACACCTAGTGCGGCTCCCCTTTTCCTTCACTTTTCAATAGGCAAGCTTGACAGAGGAGTTATGCATACAACAAAGTGGTCTCCAATATTTGCCTTAGTCAGACAATACTGAATACCTTCCTTAGGTTCAGCAGATGCAGCCTTCACACGAAGAGCTCCGCTACAAATGGTGGAAGAAGACTAGTACCCACCTGATAATGGGACACAGCTCTTGGAGATCCCAATGTTTCAATATGCCCTCCTCCTCAGAGCGAGGACAGACCTTGGATTACTTACTGTGAAGGTTCCGTCTGCTCTGAGGTAAGGAGGGCATCTTGCCCAGCCCTAAAATGAATAAGATCGACAAAGAAGTCAGTAAAATGACAATATGGTTGCAAAGCTTACACTGCACCTAACGGGTACAGATTGACGTTCAAGTCATGGAACAATCTCAAATCAAGCTTTAAGAGTATAGGGAGAACAACAACCTGGGTCAATTAGTGATCCCCTGCAATCCTTCTATTGTCCTTCTGTTTTTAATCATTGGCACCTATTCTGTTTTTTGTCTAGTTAGGTATGCCTCCTGGTTCCTTCCTGCCTCATTGTAGCTTGGGAAATCTTTGAACTGAGGGAGGGGTGATTCTAGACCAGGGGACGGGAAGTTGAAATTTGATCCTGCCTCCCTGAGCAACTAGTGGGAATCACCCAATATTTCAAGATGCCCTCCTTACCTCAGAGCAGAAGGAACCTTCACAGTAAGTAATCCAAGGTTTGTTTTTGTGAAAGGCCATAAAAGCCCATTTTATTTCTGAGCAACCTCAGCCAAAGAGGGATGAAATTATCCTGCAAAATTAACTGCACAATACCTTTCCGAGAAAAGACCAGTTTCAGCCAATAAAAGAATACTGCAATCCATAGCCTAGACTCTACCATGACCATGCCCACCTCTAGGCAGATAGCAGCATTAGAAACAATTGGTAACACTTGCAATATAGTTCTCAGAAAAATTGATTGAGTTCTTTATAAGAGGAACTTACTGGCCAAGATACTGAAAGGTGCCTCATATACAAGTTGAGCTAAAGATTTCGCCTTAAATTATTTAACAGCCGCGAACACATTATATCCTCCTTTAGACCCATAAAACTTCTGTATAGCACCAGCACTCTTTTATGCATTCGCTATGACATATTCTACATGGGAGTTTCTTCTTCCAGAATCCTGAAAAATTGCCCCCAAATATTTACACCAGTGAACTTGTTCAATACAAATATTATTCAAGAACCAAGAGCAGGTTTTAGGTCTTTTGCAAAGACCATTATTTTAGTCTTGTCATAATTGATCTCTAGTTGATTTTGCTGAGAATAATGGCTGAGTGAATACATAGCGCTCTTAAGGCCAATGGGAGTCCTTGAAAGGAGTAGAGCATCGTCTGCATATAATAGAATATTAGCATGTTTATTCACCAGCTACGGAGGATGGAATTCCATTTTTTAGATGTGAAATCAAATCATTAATGTAATAATTAAATATATCATCATCATCATCATCATTCCTTTATTGGCATAACAACATAATACAGAAGGGTACAAAAGGAATGAAGATATTAAAAAGTGCCCTTTACAGAATAGTTAAAAGACAGTTAGATCTAATAGCGCTGTTTGTTGATACTGCCGTCTAATTAACTGGTGGGCTTTTAAAACAAACTTTAAAAATTGTACCACCATCTCCAATATATGCGGAAAACGATTGTTCAATAAATAGGAAATGTTAAAAGAATCTGAGACATTCTGTCTATTAACCAACAGGGAGCTTAAAACTTCGTTACAAGATTCAATGCAGAAACTACAGTAAAATAAGACATAAACAACCGTTTCAATACAGTTGTTGCCACAAGGGAAAAGCCTGTCAGACAGAGGGATTTTCTGAAATCTGCCTTCGAGTAGCGCAGATGGCAAAACATTAAATCTAGCCAGAGAAATGGCTCTACGTTGAGAAGGATCACACAGGTGAGATAAGTATGGGGAGGGCTGCTAAACAACAAAAGGTACCCCTAAATTTGATGGGAAGCATGTTTTATTAGCAGCGCTGTTTAGGTCTTGAAGTCCTATATCTAAGAGTCTGCATTTTATCCTTTGAAAAGCTTCTGCCTCAGTAAGCATAAGCAAGGAGTCGAAGTTAAAGCCAATAGATTTAATTTTGCTCTCAATATGTTGAAGCCACTTAGAAGCATGTGACTCCATGAGCATATAATAGATAAGGGGAGAGGAATCTGCCTTAAAGTGGAGGCATAACCAGAATTTTACAGTCATGAGCCACACTCTTGTTTCAAGTAGCATTTGGCCAGTTTCCAAGCACAATGTGGCATATGGGACACAACAGGGCATACTCATTATTTTTCTGAGGAATTTGGCTTGGGTGTGTTCCAGTGGATAACCTAGTGCACTAATCCACACAGGAATACCATACAGTAATTGTGCGTTGACTTTGGTGTTAAACACCTTAAGGGCAGCAGGAATATATTGATTCCCTCTATTGAAAAAAAAAAAAAAAGAATAATTGCTACTGAGCTAAGTTCTGCTGATTTAGTTGCAAATTGATAATGGGTTTTCCAAGATAAAAATTAAAAAGCAGGGCGCCAATATACAGCCTTTAACCCCCTTATATGTTCTAATGGGATCTGTAAGATGCCATTGTGGATTGCATCTTATCCAGATGTAAGTATTTTCATACAGGGCTTGTATTAAAAATATCAAGAGTCTATCTATAGCTGAAGCCATAGGTTTTTCCCAAAGGATTGTTCTACAAATTGAATCAAAGGCTGATTTAAAATCAATAAAAGCTGCATATAGAGACACCAGATTTAGAGAAATATTTTGCGATCAAATGATCTACTATTATACATTGATCCAGAGTTGAACAGCCCTCTCTGAATTCACCTTGTTCCTCAGCCAAAACATTATCTAGTTCAAGCCAGTCCCTAAATTTCCAATGCAGATGTCTGGCGTACAACTTACTTATGGTACTTAATAAACTAATTGGTCTATAATTTGCAGGTTTCTCTCTATTACCCTTCTTGTATATGGGGATAATAATCACAATTTCTCAATCACTAGGAATTTTCCCTGTTCTATCAATAGCCGTAAACAAGGACGTCAAAAGTGGGACCCACCATTCTAAATTTCTTTTCATTAAATCAGCTGGAACTAAATCCAGGGTGCCTTCCCCGTCCTCAACATTTCACTCAACTTCCTAACCTCAGAAGGGTCAACTGGCGGCCATATTGGCAACTCCTCTGTACAAACTATTGTACTATTCAGTATATGCTAATAAGGCCTCAGTAGCTGGTAGTATGGGGGGGGGGGAACCCTTTCTGCTGTAGACTATATCAATATGCCTATATATTTAATGGCTGAAATAAATGTTTCAGTGCATGTGAAACCTCTTTGGCTGATCATCTGAAGGCCACGAACATACTGGAAAGGAGGTATTTCCAGTATTTTTTAAAGTTAAGGGTATGGGGGTGATGTGGTACGGTTCTTTTCTTAGAAGTTGATCCACAAGCATTTGATTCAGATTGGGCATGTTCTTCCATACAACTGCCCTCCCTCTGCATTTTCATAGTTGTGCAATTAGTTAATTTTCTTCTGCACATGGATTTTCAAGGGTGGTGTTCACATTCCCCTTATTTATTTATTTTTTAAACCCAAAATATTTATATAATGCTATAGTGTTGTAATGGTAGTTTAAGCAGGTTCTCTGAATTCCCAGCTGTCATTTTTTTTAAAGTATCTAACCCTTTCCCTTGTGGAGATATAAGGAAGAGGGCATATATCCATGAGGGACGAGCCTAGAGACTTACGTTTTTAAAATGATAGGAAATTCTGAGAACCTGCTTAAACTATCATTACAACGCTATGGTGTTATATCAATATTTTAGGGTGGTTTTTTTTTTAATGAAATCACTCGTCTGGCGGGGGTTTGGGGAGAGAGAGTGGTTTAACAATGATAAGAGTCCTGTCATTGAAAAGTAGGCAGAAGGTATGAGGACAAAGAAAGTTGATAGAAATATTACACACTAGGAAAAAGCCAACTAAAAACTGGCTTCCAGAAAAACATTGGGGTAAAAGTGGTCTCAAAAGAGCTGGAAAAAACCCGGGCCCGGGGTGGGGTGGGGAGGGGAGAATTGAAAACAAAATGGGAGTGAGAACTAAAGGCAGAAAAATACCACCCCATGCTTATGCAGGCAACTTTTTTTCAATGGGATATTTAGGTTGTCTGACCTTATCCCGGGTACCCCACCTTTCTATCCAGGTGGTTCAGGCATGTGAGATCATACCTTGGCAAATAGGCTTGCCAGTCGTTCATTGTATATGTACGTGTGTTAAGCCTAAGGATTACTTTTTTTGGCAGTGATGAAAGGTTAAATGAGTTCGGACTTTTTTTAAAAACAAGTAAAATAATGCATTGTGTGTGCGTATGTGTTAACAGTATGTTATGAACACTTTATTCTGGCTGAGCACACAAATTACATCTTTTGTGTATGAAGACAGCAATTACGAGTAATGATACAGTGGGCATACTACCTGTATTTGAGAGGTGTAGAAGAGTTCATTAATCCAAAATACAGGGGATTGAGGAAGAGGTTTGCAGGGTCACTGGCTCTTAATCTCTGCCTCACTGCACCTATTGCTTTCGTGTTTGGGAACTGTCAGACTACCAGTATGTGCTCATGGACTCTTTGGAAGTGGCTTGGGAGCTGCTGTATGAAGGAAAAAGGAAGCTTTTTCTTCCTGTATGAATAGGGTTGCCAGGTCCCTCGCAACTGGTGTGAGGTTTAAGGAGGCGGGGTTGGGGGTCTGCAACCAGCGTCATCTACGTGATGATGTCAGGTTTGTTGGGGGCAGCCCCAACCCCCACCCCCGTGGTGAAAAGCAGCCCATCCTCCCTGCCTCCCCGCCAAACAGCTGATTGAAAAAAACAGCTGATCAGCGGGGAGGTTCTGGGGCGGGTGGGGAGGGTGGTTGGAGAGGAGAAAACAAGGCGACCATGGCAGCAGCCACAGGGAAAGCCTGAAGAGCCGGCCCAGACCTGTGTCTTCCTCCAAGGGAGACCCAAGCCTTCCTGAAACCCTACCTGCAGTAAAACAAACAAAAAACGCCTGGATGGAGCTCTGCTTGCCGCTGAGGAAGAGAGCCTGCGTTGAGTCCTCAGACGCTGGTGATTTATTTCACCCTTTAGCATTGCACTGGGGGGCTCTCCAGCACTCTCACAAAAAACCTATGAAAACCGCAGAGGTTTTTTGTCAGTGCTGGAGAGCCCCCCCCCCCCAGTGTGATGCTAAAGGGTGAAATAAATCACCAGCGTCTGAGGACTCAGCGCAGGCTCTCCTTCCTCAGGAGCTCCGTCCAGGCATTTTTTGTTTTGCTGCAGGTAGGGTTTCAGGAAGACTTGGGTCTCCCTTGGAGGAAAACACAGGTCTGGGCCGGCCCTTCAGGCTTTCCCTGCAGCTGCTGCCATGGTCACCTTGTTTTCTCCTCTCCAGCCACCCTCCCCACCTGTCCCAGAACCTCCCCGCTGATCAGCTGTTTTTTCAATCAGCTGTTTGGCGGGGAGGCAGGGAGGACGGGCTGCTTTTCTCTCCACTGCCGGGGGTTGGGGCTGCCCCAACAAACCTGATCTGACGTCATCACGTAGATGACGCTGGTCTTAACCCCCAACCCCGCCTCCCTAAATCTCCCGCCCACCAACTGGCAGTCAGCAGGCAAGGACAATGGGCGGCCCGCCAGAAGCAGGCACTTCGGGAACCCTATGTATGAATGAGTTGAGATTTAAGATGGAGGGACTGTGGCTCAGTGGAAGAGCCTCTGCCTTGCGTGCAGAAGGTCCCAGGTTCAATCCCCATGTCCAACTCCAGAAGCTCTGGGGAGGAATCCAGGACTGCTGCATCTCCCAGGTTTTTTTTTTCTCCCAGAGAAGTCCTCAAGGAAAGCCTCAGTGAAGTGAGGGGAGGGGTTTTTTGCTTCACGTGTTCCCTCTTCCCTGTTGAGGCTCGGTCCATCCACACGCCTTGGCCTTCCTCCCCAGATCCTCTCTGGCTCGCTTTTTAAAGGCTGCCCTGGGGTGAGGTCATTCCCAGGCTCCTCCACAAGGTCAGGTCCTCCTGATTGTTCAAACCCAAAGCCAGTGGGAGGACAGTTGGAGGTTTTTCTCCTTGGGCCTTGCCCCCTTGAGAAGTTTCAAGGGCTTCTGCTTTATGGCCAGTCGGCTCCTAGGGAACACAGGGTCTTCCCATCCTCCTTCTGTTCCTCCCACCTTTGGGCCTTGTCTGGGGAGCTTGGAGGCCAACTCACTGGCCTGCGTGACCTTCCACCTGAGCCCCCCTCTGCCCCCTACACACAGCCCCCCTACACACACCCTACACATAGGCCTCACTTCACCCTGGCCACCCAGGGAGTTGTTGCGTTGCAACTTTCTGTGGTGCCGGGCTCCACAGCTTTTTTGCCCCTCTCAGAGGCCCCCAGCTCATGTGCGGGAGGGGGGTGGAACTGGGGAGCTGCCACATAAGGTTTGAGGAGGCTTATATGAAAGACTGGATGGACCCCCTTGAGGGTCTTTGGGAGTTCCAGTTCCACTGTAACCTCGTTGATTACTCTAGTAATGGGGAAAGGTCCCACATAACGGTCGCTCAGTTTTTTGCAGGGACGAAGAGAGCGGAGGTTTTTAGTGGACAGATAGACTTGCTCCCCCACCTTAAGTTCCCATCCCGGAGACCGGTGTTTGTCTGCCTGTTCCTTGTACTTGCTTTTTGCCCTCTCAAGATTTTTGAGCAGCCATGGCCAGGTAGATTTGACTACCTGAATCCACTCCTGAAGATCAGGGGTGGACTGGGGATCTGGCGTGACGGGGGCGGAACCGAAAGGACCGAATTCCGTCCCGTATATTACTTGGAAGGGACTAAAGCCGGTAGAGGAATGAGGCGCATTGTTGTACGCATATTCGGCAAATGGCAGCAGGTCGACCCAGTCGTCCTGGTGGACATTTACATAGCAACGCAAATAACATTCTACCACCGCGTTTACTCGTTCAGTTTGACCATCCGTTTGGGGGTGATAGGCGGAAGAAAGGCCCTGTTCCTCCACCCCCATTAGCTTTAGGAAGGCTCGCCAAAATTTGGCAACAAACTGGGCCCCCCGGTCGGAGAGGACCTTCCTCGGGATCGAGTGTAGTCTGAGGACGTGTGTGACGAACAGTTTAGCCAGGCCCTGGGCTGAAGGAAGACCCGCACATGGAACGAAATGGACCTGTTTGGAAAAGAGGTCCGTGATTACCCAGAGAACCGTCTTTCCCCGACTTGGAGGTAGGTCGGTGATAAAATCCATGGCGACGACTTCCCAGGGACGGGAGGGGTTCTCAAGCGGTTTGAGAAGCCCTGGGGGTTTTCCCATCCGTCTTTTAGCTGTGGCGCAAGTGGGGCAGCTGCGCACATACAGCTCTACATCAGATCTCATACCGGGCCACCAGAACTGCCTCCGTACCAGGTGAAGAGTTTTGATGAAACCAAAATGACCCGCCAACCTGGCACCATGTACAAGTCCCAATACCTCTTTACGAAGGGAGGATGGGACATATAGTTTTCCTCCTTGCACCCACCAGGTGTTGGTTCGTTCCAAGCCAGTGGGGAGGAGATGGTGCTCCTCCTCCTGTAAGGAGGCGTCTCGGAGCCGCTGTTGGAAGGCTTCCGGGATACCTTTGAGCGTAGGGGGGGTCTCTGGTTGTTGGGCTTGGGACCGGGTAGTGACGGCTAAGCTAGGAACCTCCCCTCGCTGCTCGGGAGTGAACAGGGAGTCGACTGGGCGATCGAAATCGTTGCGATACTGAGGAAGTCGTGACAAAGCGTCGGCTAGGGCATTTTCCTTGCCAGGGACATGCTTGAGGGTGAACCGGAATTTAGCGAAGAATTGGGCCCACCGAATTTGTTTGGCGTTGAGCTTTCTAGCTCCCTTGAGAGCCTCAAGATTCTTGTGATCGGTACACACTTCAAACGGCAGTTCGGCACCTTCTAAAAAGTGCCTCCATATGGTGAGGGCATGTTTGACCGCCGCCGCCTCCTTCTCCCAAATAGCCCAGTTGATTTCGGACTGGGAAAACTTTTTGGAGAAGTAGGCGCATGGCCTCAACCGCCCCCCTTCATCCCTCTGCAGTAGGGCCCCGCCCATGGCCACATCCGAGGCATCCACTTGCACCACAAAAGGCTTGGTGCAATCCGGGTGAGCCAAAACGGGTTCGGATGAAAAAAGCAGCTTTAAACGTTCAAAAGCTTGCTGGCACTGGGGGGACCATTGCAAACGGGCTGAGGGGAGCGCGGCGCTAGCTCCCTTGTCCTTGGTACGCAACAGGGCAGTGAGGGGAAGCGCAACTTGGGCAAAGTTAGGAATGAAGTTTCGGTAAAAGTTAGCGAATCCCAAAAACTGTTGAAGCTGGCGGCGGGTAGTGGGGGGTTCCCAATCCCACACCGCCTGGACCTTTGCGGGGTCCATCTCTAACCCTTGATGGGAAATCACGTACCCAAGAAAAGTAATGGAAGGTTGGTGGAACTCACATTTGGACACCTTAGCATACAGTTTGTGCTCCCGCAGCCGCTGGAGCACTTCTCGCACTAGGCGCACATGTTCTTCCATGGTTTCAGAGTAAATAAGGATGTCATCGAGAAATACCACCACCCCCCGAAACAGCAAATCATGTAAAACCTCATTAATTAATTGCATAAACACACTGGGAGCCCCCGAAAGTCCGAAAGGCATGACTAGGTACTCAAACATTCCAAAACAGCTGGAAAAGGCTGTTTTGGATTCGTCTCCTTCTTTAATGCGAATGCGGTGGTATGCTTCCACTAAGTCCAGTTTGGTGAAGATTCGGCCCTCCTTTAATTGTGCTAGAAGGTCGGGAATAAGAGGGAGAGGGTAAGCGTTAGACTGGGTGACGGCGTTTAGCCTACGAAAGTCAATACACAATCTTAAATCTCCCGTCTTTTTCTTCACAAAGAAGGCTGGGGCCGAATAAGGAGCCTTGGAAGGGCGTATGAAACCCCTCGCCAAGTTGGCATCCAGATAGTCCCGTAACACCGCCTTTTCACTAGGGCTCATGGGGTAGATCTTCCCTTTAGACAGTTTGCCTTCCCCCACAATTTCGATGGCGCAGTCCGTCTCTCTGTGGGGGGGTAGTTCGTCACATTCCCTAACATCAAAGACGTCCGCAAACTGCGAGTATTCAGTGGGCAGTTGAGGAGGAACGGTGGCTGGGGGGGGAAACCCTACCACTGCGGCGGCCGGAGACCGGACGACCCGGTCCTTGTCATGTAACCTACAGGGGTTTTCGGGAAACGAGAGCACCCGTTCAACCCAGTCGATGGATGGGTTGTGTCCCCGTAGCCAGTTCATTCCTAACACCACAGGGGTTACAATAGGGGCGATGGTAAAATACAAGCGTTCCCAATGTTCCCCCACGGACATAATCACGGCTGCAGTTCTGTGGGTCACCGGGCCCCGTTTAAAATCACTCCCGTCCATTTGGGAAAAGCGGAGGGGTCCCGGAAGCCGCTTGCGCCGGACTCCCAGTTTCTTGGCGGTGTCCTCACTAATCATGGTGCGGGCACACCCCGAGTCAACCAAAGCGGGGAATTCTAAACTGGGACCCCCTTTTGGTAGGGATAGGTGAACACGCACATATACATTGTCCTCTTGGGCGCTTACCATCGGTGGAGCTCCTTGCACAACGACAGGGGCGGTCTGCTGCGGAGCCCCTTCTACAGCAGACCGACGGCGTTTTTTGCCGGCTGTTCCCACTCCTCCTCCTCGCTGGAAGAGGGGGAAGGAGTGGTGGCGGTCGGGGACCCGTCCGAATCAAAAGTAGTACTTGTAATCCGGGACCCCGTTGGGCCAGTAGAAGCGGCCAGTAGAAGCCTTCTGTGGTTCGGTCGGGGCTTGGCGTGGGGGGTTGGGACGGCCCGAACGAGAGGGGCATTGTGACGCAAAGTGTCCCTTACCTCCGCAGGTCAGGCAGACACCGGTCTCAAAACGCTTGCGGCGTTCAGCGGCAGAGGGACCCCCGCTGCCCCCCTGTCGGAAGTCTCGGCCCCGGTCGCTCCGGGGTCTCGGGTCTCGTCCGATGCGTTGTTTGGACAAGGTCAGAAGTTGTTTGCGATTCTCGATGTCGGCAGCGTGGCGAACCCAACCTTCCACATCCGGGGGGTTCCCTTGCATAAAGGCCCAATGTTGGAGGTCTGGGTTGAGGCCCTCCCTGAAACACTGTACCAAAGTGGCCTCACTCCAGTCCAGGATTCGGCTGGCCAGTGACTGGAACTCACTTGCATACTGCGCCACCGACTTGGTCCCTTGGCGCAGTTGCATCAGGGAGGCTTTAGCCCGCTCACCCAGAGTCGGGTCCTCAAAGCGGTTTCGGAGTGCTACCATAAACTCGTCCAGGGTTCGCAGCACCGGCGAGCGGAGTTCATACTGCAACACCATCCAGGCGGCCGCCTCCCCTTGCAGTAAGGAAGCCACGTACTGCACCCGGGACTCCTCGGAAGTAAAGGTTCGGCCTTGTTCTCGCATAAAAATATCCACTTGGACCATGAAAAAGGTCAATTGGTCCCCTGAACCGTCATACGTGACTTTCAGGTCCCGACGGGACGGGAGGTTAGGAGGCGCGGGAGGGGCTGCCGGTGCCCCGTCCGGGAGATTGCCGGCGGGCGGTTGCACTTTCAGTGCGTCAAGGGCCGCTGCCATCTCACCCATCACACGCTGCATGGTCTCCATCTGCTCCTGCATAGCTTGGCGATCCTCCTGCCACTGCCTGCGTTCTTCCTCCATCAGGGCCTCCTTGCGTGCCGGGTCCCCTTCGAGTCCCGTGCTGGGGAAGGCTAATCGGCGATCCTTCGCCGCGGTTCGGGAGAGAGACCAACCCTTGGGGGAGTCCAGCCAATTGTTGAAAAGTCCTCGGGGACGTCCGTCCCGGCCTTGGTCGGGGATGGGATCCCTAGGTTTCTTTGGCTTGGCACCCTCCTCCTTGGGGTCCGGTTTCTCCGGCACCACCGGTTCATTCGGTGCGTCAGGGGTAGTAGGGGTGTTTTCCTCGTCGCCTTGCATTCTGTCCCAAAAGGTACAGCAGCAGTCCGAGAGGCAAGACTTGCAACTTAATGTGAGAGATCCCCTCTCTCTGAGTTTACTTCTCCAAATCAAATGTTCAGACGTTGATAAAGAAACAAAGGATTTATTGAAGACATCAGGAGATGAGACAGGCACAGGTAGAAAGTTGCAAGTGAGGGGCTATTCGGGTTTACAGAATATATTGACTCCAGGGCACTGGGGCACTGGGGTTCACACTTATTGTTATGGGAAGTTACAAGTTTGGCATAATACAAAACATCAGACGAGTCCCAGGAAGTCTGGTGAAGCTATCACACTTCCAAGGCCGCATCGGCCTGAGGGAGTACTGACAGGAAGAACAGCGGGGGGGAAGATACTTGGGGCGATCAGGCCTGGCGCCTGAGACCAGAAGGTGTGAACTGCTTTTACGAGTTCACTGATAACAAAGCAGATGATGGGAAGCAGAGACACATAGACAAAGACCCTCACACCTTGGTTGCTCCCTGTTGTCTGGGCTGGTGGGGAAGGCTGCAGAGCAGTCCTCAAGTGAAGGTAGGTTTGGGGAGTAGAGGGACTTCAATGCCATAGAGTCCAATTGCCAGAGCAGCCATTTTCTCCAGGTGAACTGATCTCTATCGGCTGGAGATCAGTTGTAATAGCAGGAGATCTCCAGCAACCACCTGGAGGTTGGCAACCGTAAGGTATGGGGGAGCATCCACCCCTAGATACCTCGATATCTCCAATTAAAAAGGACCAGGCGATGTGAAAGCCCTCTGCTTAAGACCAGGGTGGATTTGATGTAAATCACTAGACGGTAAATCATGGTTTTCTACATAAAGACTCATTCTTGCTGGTATGATCTTAATATAATCTTAACTGGATGTGAATTCACTTTTAGAATAATAACTTTTCAGATTAGTTTTACAGTTATATCAAAACATTACTGATTTGGTTATACTACTAGAAATGCATAGATAGTTCGCCTCACAATAATTTCACAATTATCTATCTCCAGTTTCATTTGGACCACCAGGCCTTGCATTTCTTTGTTGCAGTGTTTGCATTTTGCACACAATGCCTGCCTTACCCATAGGTAGAGGAACTTCATTAAAATATTCCCAAACTGAGTCTCTTTTACGACCTGCTGCCATTATAGATTTTCTCCTCCAGAGAGAGAATGATATGATAAACCTCAGGCTATACACACAAAGATCCTGAGACTAGTGGAGTATCCTGCTCAAAAGGTTTCACTTCCATTTTTACAGCTTGCCCCTCCCTCCTCACACTTATCTCCTTGTGCAGATCTATTCCACTCCAAACAATCTTCAATTCATTGAACTTCTTGAAACTTGGAACATAACAGGTAAGGGGTTGATTCTGTGTACGTGGGTTTGCAAAGGAACAATGGGGTTAAGGTTTTTTTCTCAACCCTATATGTTTATTTTGTAACATTTTTGAAGTGAAGAAGAAGCATGTTGTCTCTGCAGACACAAATTCACGGTTTTGAGAACAGCAAAACTAAGCATCTGTGATAATACCTTCCAGATAGAAAAATTGCCCAAAATAACCTTACTGAAACCTCTGGAAGAGCATGACATTCTGAATGGATTAATGGAATTCGTTTACCAAAAAAAGTAAATATTGCATGAGTACATGCTACATAATAAACGAATCCTTATTTCATGATTAATAACCTTTGGAGCATAACGTGTCTTAAATAGAAAATTATCTTTAGTTAGATTTTTCTTCAGAAAGCATTTTATTTTTTAAAAATCCAGTTTAAATTTTAAAAACTTCTTAGTTTCTTAGATCTGACCAGATCAGGCTAGCCTGGGCCATCCAGGTGAGGACAAGCTACTCATTAATATTAAGGCATTTTAATAAGCCAAACTTTCTCCTGCCAACATTGGGTCCCAAGGCAGGAAATAAAATAAAATACACCAAAATAAATCAGTCATCACAAACTGGCTAGAACAATCCTCATCATGTGAGTTAAATAGCCAGAAATGAATCCTATCCAGTCCACTGACATTGCTGCATGTCACAGCTGCTATGGGTTTTCCTCAACTGGGTGCTGTAGAAACACAGGTGGTTGCTGCATGCAGATCCATGTTGATGAGCATGGAAGAAAGTTTGTTAGCTGGGAGTCCTGAAATGGGGTTCCAGCGCAGTGGCTTTCAAACAGTGTACTGGGAAACGTTCTGATGTTTGCTAGGTTCTTCAGTGATGGAACCGGCAATGGTGTGAAAGCTTCCCTGAAAGGTAACTGGCTCTGTATGTTCTTGATTGCTGGGATAGGAATGTATTGTCTCTATGTAAAAGTTCGTTTAGTTTTGCATGCAGCCAAGCCAAAATTAAGCATAGACAGCTTTAAGGGGGATTAGCCAGATTCATGGAGGATAGGTCTGTTCGTGGCTACTAGCCACGAGGACTAAAGGGAACCTCCGTGTTCAGAGGCAGTCATCCTCTAGATACCAGTGCCAGGTGGCAACATCAGGCAAAGGCCTCGGCCTCCATGGCCTTTTGCTGGACCTCCAGAATTACTAGTTGGCAACTGTGCATAACAGAATGCTGCTCTAGATGGACCACTGGTCGGTTCCAGCAGGGGTCGTCTTATGTTTTTGTGTAAGACCTGTTGACTCTTCCAAACAACCAGCTGCTTGAATGTCATACTTCCAACAACAATGAAAACAAAAACCATTGAACTGGGCTGAAGTCCTGAGGTTCTGAATGTGGGTGGCTAGGCTTCAATGGAATGTACCATTGAGAAGTGGTGTGGTGATTTATAGTGTTGGGCTAGGAGTGAGGAGACCTGGGCTCCCCACTCCCATCAGGAAACTCACTGGGTGACCTTGGACCAGTGACTCTCACAGGGTTCTTGTGAGGGCAAGAGCAAAAGTGGTTGCAAGGCAGAAGTAAATAAAACTACCACAACAGTTACTGCGTAGTTGCAAAACAGTTTGGCACAATGCTCAAACTGAGTGGTAGCGAAGAGATCTCAGGCTCATCTTGTAAGTGATCACAGCTTTTGTAAAAGGTTTGTTCACTTGCCAGATATGTTCACCTCAGAGTTCTAAGTATCCCTGGCATAGACAAGTCATGCTGACTTTACCTCCTGTAGTAGTCTGCCTTGCATGCCTCATTTTTTAAATAAATGCACAAAGTATTTTGCTTAGTAAATGTATAGATGGCCTCATCTCCTAAACTGAAAGCAGTTGTCAGCAATTGCAAATCCTCTTAAAAGTCCTCATTCTGATCAGTGAAGTGAGTTTTCTGTGAAAATTAGAGTTGGCAAATTTTCCAATTCAGATTTAAATAGTACTGTTACCTACATAAGTGCCATTAAGTTGCAGCTAATTTATGGTAGCCCTGGCAAGGGATTTTGAAGGCAAGCAAGAAGCAGAGGTGGTTGCCATTGCCTTTCTCTGTAGAGCCATCCTGGGTAGTCTCCCATCCAAATACCGAGCTTGCTTACCTTCCGAGATCTGACAAGACTGAGCTATACCATGCTGCCTTCCTTCCCAAAATAATGTTATCAAAAGAAGGCAAAAACACCTTGTACACATCTGGACCATGTATAAGCACTGGGGGTTGGTCCATGCTGCCTATTCCATATTTAGAGCACAACAATTTAGATTTACAGCACAACAATAATGACAATTATAGATAAAAGACTATATTTACATATGTAGGCTACTAATTATTCAACAGACAAGTATAGCGCCAGAAATTGTTCTGAAAAGAACGCCTTGGGAATTTTTTCTGCAGAAAATCCCGCCTCCCCATCACTGATTCTGATGAGGAATGCACATGAAAGTAGTAAACCTGTGTGCTGACTGTTTCATTTCATGCCACAGGCAGGGGCTTAAAGGATGTTATATTGGAGAAGTGGCCTTATATAGAAGGGTCCATGGCATCTAGTTTTCTGTGTAATCAGATTTGGAGTCATTTTGAATGAGCGTTGCATCATGAGAGTCCTGTAGTGTAAGTGGTACCACCTTTTTACTAAATCAAGGACAACTAGGCCTTGTTCTTTTGTTTGTTCCGGAAAACACCATACGGTAGTTTGGCCTTTATGAAACTCTGATGGGAAGAGGCTTCTAGAGCATGAGAGCAGTCATTTCTGGAAGCTCTGTTAGTGATATTAGATCAGTGTTGAGGAAATCCCCTCAAGTGCTTGAGGAGTCATGACAGAACTGCTTTTCCATTTGTGTAGGCTATGTACTCCTTTGAGGCATGGTCTTTCATCCCTCGCTTGCCCCAGGTGTTCTGTGTACTGAATTAAAGAGAAGAGAACAGAAGTACACATGTATGCACTGCTTCGTTGCAATCTAAAATAAAAAAAATACATGTGCCACACGTACCTCTTTTAGTTCCCTAATCCCTGTGCAAATTACTGGTGTTGGATGATGGGGAGAACATCTGCCTGAAGAACTGTAGTTCTACGTGACACCAAGCGGTTCCACCTGGCCTGGGTGAACTCAGAGAACTCTCCCATGAGTCACCCAGTTCTCTTCCTCTACAGAGAAATCTTTCAAGGCAGGTTTAGTGCATGTTAGGAGTGCTCTACACTTGCCTGACATAATGCACAATGTAAACGCTCCCCCAAATGAAAGACAGATCTGCTATTACTTACAGGTTCCTAATGGATTTGATATTTTAAGAAGAAAAATACATGGGTCAGAAGAATAGGTGTGTGTAAAAAAAAACAAACCCAGTATTTTTTGGTTTGGGTATGTTGGGCACGAAAAATATTGGTATTCCTGAGATTCCAGAATTCCAATATTGATATGGTATTCAGATTTAGGTTTTTTTGGGGGGGGGGTCTGAATTTTTTGGGTCCATTCCCTAAGGGAAAACATTCCGGGTGGCTGGGGGGGGTGTTGTTAAAGATACAGCCACCAAAATTACAGGGGAGCTGCTGGTGCCTGCCCTTTAAATACTCCCAAATTTCAAGCCGATTGGACCAAGGGGTCCAATTCTATGGGCCTCTGACCAGGGTACCCCCACCCATCCTCCCTTATTTACTGTGGAGGGGGAAAAATCCCTCCACTCTGCTTCCAGGAAAAAGGCCATGCCTGCAAGCAACAATCACTGGTCAAATCATGCCTCCCATGGAAGAACACAACAAGCCCAACAGAACCATTGCAGAACCCAGTAATCCCAGTAGAATCAGAAACCTATGTGCCAAGCCCAACAGAACCAAAATCAAAGCAGAGAATCTTTGCATTGGAAACTCCAGGTAAAGGGACACTTTTGCAAGCCCAGCAGAACCAGTGGCAATGTACAGATGCCCAACAGAGCCCAGTGTTACTGTAGCAGTTCAAGCCCAACAGAAGTAATGTCAAACTGGAGAATCACAATAGAATAAATCTGAGCATGAGGAGAGGGGGCACAAAGCAACTTTGTCAAAGAAAAAGAACTCTTAAAACTGACAAACATACTTGAGACACAGAAACAAAGAAAAACATGGGGGGGGGGCTTGAAAAAACAGTCCTAGGAGCCTGCAAATGCTGGCGTCCAATCTTCTTGCTTAATCCCAAATATTTCCAGGATTTTTGGAACCATATTTTTGGTATCCTGAAATATATAGAATCATGGAGTTGGAATGGACCACCAGAGTCATCTAGTCCAACCCCCTGCACAATGCAGGAAATTCACAACGACACAGGGCCCAGGGCAGATCCCTGAGGCACTCCACTAGTCACTTCTCTTCAAGTGGATGAGGAACCGTTAAGCACTCTTTGGGTGTGATCTGTCAACCAGCTTCAGATCCACCTAACAATAATAGGATCTAAACCACATTTTCCCAACTTGTCAACGAGAATACTATGTGGAACCTTATCAAAAGCCTTACTGAAATCAAGATAAAGTATGTCTACAGTGGTTCTTGTAGGTTATCCGGGCTGTGTAACTGGTACACAGTTACACAGCCCGGATAACCTACAAGAACCAATGAACTCTGACCGTGAAAGCCTTCGACAATATTATGTCTGCAGTATTCTCCTGATCCAGCAAGTTAGTAACTTTCTCAAAAAAGAAGATAAGAGTAGTCTGGCATGACTTGTTCTTGAGAAACCTGTGCTGGCTCTTAGTAATCAGATCCATCCTTTCTAAATGCTCAAGGACTGACAGTTTATTTCTTTAAAAACTTTCCCTGGTATAGAAGTAAAGCTGATGGGTCGGTAGTTACCTGGATCCTCCTTTTTCCCCTTCTTGAAGATGGGGACAACATTTGCCCGCCTCCAATCTTCTGACATAATGTATTTGGGATGCCAAATATATCAATATTTTTTGGTATATTTTTGGCTCAGATGTATCCGAATATACATCCCTACAGAGGAAGGAAGACAGAGTACACTCACAAGCACTTTGCTTTCTTCCTTTTTGTCAACAGAAGTTGAAAAATAAATCCAGAAAGCATGTTGCTTTCTCTACAGCTTGCATTTAAGCCAACTAAAGCAGAACAGTTGTGGTTTACTGGATGTATAGAAATCCATCCACCCTTGCTTACAAGCCTGGGGGTAGAAGGCTGGCAGGTAGACATTTCATGCCTATGATTGTTTCCCCCCTTGGTTTTGCCTTGTATAATTTTTTAAAAATATCTTTCTTAATGAGATAAAGATGAATTCCTTTAATTTTCTCCTTTCACAGTAATCCTGAAATCAGAATTGGATTCTGCTGGTCTGTTTGACTGATGTTCCCCAGAGCATTCCTCTGGTGCAAAGAGACTTGCCCTGACACAAGAGTCCTTTCTACAAACATTTAGCAGAATGATTCTGCAGGATCCAACCCAAAATTGCTTCCAAGCAATTGAAACCAAACAGTCACTGTTACAGTGGTACATTGATTATGTAGCTTGGCACAGGCTATTTTCCCAGTGGCCCGTGGTGTACATTGAACTACTACAGCAGTGCCCTTCAAGTTAGGTTGCTCTTGACTTTTGTTTTTGCCATCAAGTCACAGCTGACTTATGGAGACCCTGTAGGGTTTTCAAGGCAAGAGACATTAAGTGGTGGTTCGTCATTGCCTGCCTCCGTGTCACGACCCTGGTATCCCTTCAAGGTCTCCCATCCAAATATTTGCCAGGGTCAGAGCTGAGTGTGACTAGCCCAAGGTCATTCAGCAAGTTTCCATGGCAGAGTGGGGGATTTGAACCTGGGTTTCCCAGATCCTAGTCCAGCACCTTAACCTCTACACCATACTGGCACTAGGGTACAGAAAATGTTTCTAGGGCAGCCTGCAGCACCTCTTTTATCTGGTGTAAATAAAAGAGTGCTTATCACTCAAATGTTGGCCCATCTGCTGTGGCTTCTATTTAGCTTCCAGTCTTTTAGCTGTGCTGACAGAAGTTGGTAACTTGTTATGACTTGCACAGAAGTCGCACAGATCTTTCTGCGATAACATTCCTTTAACTGTACTTTAAGTTTCCCTTTCTGCCCAGCCCAACCGATGTACATTTTCTCCTATACCTAATATAAAGCATGAAAAGATGGCTTTGTTATACCCTCAGACTTTATTGATTTGAAAACAAATTGCATCACTTCAGAGACCTAGTTTCCCCCCCTAGAATTTTCATATTTTTATACTAGCAAGTTATTGGGATGCAAATCTTACTCTAAAATCCCTTCCCCTGTGATCTAGTACTAAATCTGGCTTCTTCGTTTGGCTGACCATTGAGGTTGCAGTTATGTCCCTCTCTTCTTCCTTCATGTGCCTTTCCCCCCATCCCTTGTTTGCTCAAACCATAGATTGCTGTTACATTTGAACTATTGACTGCCTGCGAATCACATTTAAAAACCACAGTTTGAGGTGAGCTTCTAATTTTAAATCAGTTTGGCTATACAGGAAAACTATGGTTTGCACAAACAAGGGGAAGGAGGAAATTAGAAGAGGTAAAGTTTCTCCTGACCTGGGAACCGAGTTACAGGGTCCTAAAGTTTTGAAAGCAGGACTGGGTATAACCATTTCTGAAGACTTGCTCTGTTTAGTACAGTGGTTCCCAACCTTTTTTTGACCAGGGACCACTAGGACTTTTTTGTTCGGTGCAGGGACCCCAAGGTTCAAAATAAAAATTCTGAGAATTTGAAAATAAACTTTAATCATAACTGTTAGTTAAACATTAAACTTAGAATAATATTTGAATATATATTTTTATAATAGAGAACTTTTAATTGAAAATATTAATTTATTATGGGTTTATAACTTTGTTTCGCGGACCTTAATTTAGTTCTCGCGGACCCCTGGGGGTCCATGGACCCCTGGTTGGGAACCAGTGGTTTAGTATAAGACTCTGCCATTTATACTAATGACTCCCATTTGAAGTAGCTATTTTTTTCCTTAACTATTCTATTTCAGTGGACAGGCTTCCTCGGGAGGTGGTAAGTGCTCCTTCCCTGGAGGTTTTTAAGCAGAGGCTAGATAGTAATCTGTCAGCAATGCTGATTCTATGTCTGTAGGCAGCTCATGAGAGGGAGGGCATCTTGGCCATCTTCTGGGCATGGAGTAGGGGTCACTGGGTGCGTGTGTGGGTGAGGTAGTTGTGAATTTCCTGCATTGTGCAGTAGGTTGGACTAGATGACCCTGGTGGTCCCTTCCAACTCTATGATTCTATTCTATTCTATAATATATTCAGGTAAAAGAAGTAATACTAGTTAGCGGACATGGTAAGGATAGGCCATGGGGCTTAACTTCTTGATTTGAGAGATGAGGCTTAACTTCTTGACTTGATGTGTGGGTGAGGTAGTTGTGAATTTCCTGCAATGTGCAGTGGGTTGGACTAGATGACCCTGGTGGTCTCTTCCAACTCTATGATTCTATTCTATAATATATTCAGGTAAAAGATAAGTAATACTAGTTAGTGGACATGGTAAGGATAGGCCATGGGGCTTAACTTCTTGACTTGAGAGAGTTGGAGGAAGTATTCAGGTCCTAGGCCACCACTAAGGGCTAGAGAAAGAAGGGAAGTCGATGACAATTACTCAGACCACCTTAACATCCATTCACCAGTGCAGTCCATGCCTATACCCTATAAAATCTTCCAGGTCAGGCTTGTCTGTTGGCCTGACTGAGCATGAAGGTGAACATGCCGCTATTCTTCCTCTGACAGACAGTCTCCATAGGCCTCACCTCAACTGCTCTTACACCTTGCTGTACCTCCATGCACACCACAACTTGACATGGGTTGGGTGCAACAGCGGAGTGCGTGCCATAACAACGTAGTTCATGCTTAGAGTAAACAAGCAATTTGTTCAAAAGAATTGAAGCTGTTTTGCCAGGTTGAGGCCAAGCAGGGAGGGAAATTCAAGTAGGAGTAAAAAGGTTGAGTAGTTAGACTAGCAGTGTGATTGTAAGAATGCTTTCTTGGGAGTAAGATGCATTGAATAAACCTACACAGGTTTCTGAATAGGCATGCTTAGGATTGTTTTATTAGTACTGTTACCCAAGCTATGAAAGGCCCAGATAAACCTCATTTCTCTAATTTTGAGGCTTCATGGGGGAGAGATTTTTTTTTAAATTAAAGCTAGTGTGATGGATTTCCTGGGGCTTGGTTTACCCCCCCCCCTTAATTTTTCCTGTCACAATTTCTCTTCTATCCCCACTTCACTGAGGTTCCCGGCAGGAATCAAAATTCTTCAAGGGGATAGAATCTGTGCCTAGATGGATAACTGAGGGATAAGGAGGTAACCTGACAGGAAAAAGATTATTTACTTTTTGAAACAAACCAGCACAAAATTTATTCATTAAAATATACATCTGAGGTAAATATTAACAAGCAGCCAGGTGTTGTTGGATGTCAGGTTTTCAACAGTACACACCCAAGGAAAAACCTCCAGGCATGTTTGTTTATAACATACAATATACCACTTGGCTGCAACTTAGTTTCACACCAGACGCAGGAAATCCTGCTGGGATACTATAACTTCTCCCTGAGGTGAAGGGCATCTTGCAGATAGACGGGGGATACTATAACATCTTCGTATACTTAATTACCTAGTCAGATGAAGTTAACTAAAAATCTGATATCTCTACAGAACTAAAAATCTGATATCTCTACAGATCTTTACCTCACATCTCTATTAAACTTCCTGCCTCTCAACTTTCCACTGTCCAGCCTCCAACTTTCAATCTTCAAAACCTGACTAGACCTCCCCCTGTCTGATCATAGCCTTTCCCCAATATTTATTTCCTATTGACTTGTTCAGGGCCTCATACTCATTGAATCTTGGTGTGTGTATGTGTGTGTGTGAAGTGCTGTCAAGTCACTTACAACTCATGGTGACCCTTTGAATCAGGATCCTCTAAAACATCCTATCTTTAACAGCCTTGCTCAGGTCTTGCAAATTGAGGGCCGTGGCTTCCTTTATAGTCACTCCAGCTCATGTGCCTTCAACTTTTCCTGCTGCCTTCAACATTTCCTAGCATGATTATCTTTTCCAGTGATAATGTGATCAAAGTATGATAGTCTTAGTTTAGTCATTTTTGCTTCTAGGGACATTTGCTGCTGGGGTACATTTCTGTGCTCTACCTGTCACACACTCAGATACTATTATTAACAATAACATTTTTCAGACTCCTTTCCATCCAGTATAGGCTCCACCAGGTAACAAACAACAAAAACATTAAAACAAGTTAAAAACACATTCAGACATATACAAAACCATAGAACAAAACATATCGGTGCATAAATGAGAAGGAAGTTCAATGAGAATCAGGGAGAGAACTCCAGACAAAACAAATGTCTTCACCCGCCAGTGGAAGACCATGGTAGAAGGGGCAGTCAAACCTCCTTGGGGAGGGAATTCCCTAATTTTGGTGCCACAACCAAGAAGGCCCTTCCTAGGTTGCCATCCATCTAGCCTCAGATGGTGGGGAAACCTGAAGCAGAGCCTCCAAATATGATTGTAGTAGTTAGGTAGGTTTCCAGAACTCAACTTTAGAGCCTCTTCCAGTCATTTGGAATTGTGGAAACTTATTAGCAGTGGCCTGGGGTTATTTTTGATGTAATGTCCCCCAAATCAGCTGTTGTACTTTAGAACTGCAGGTAGTGCAAGGATGCTTATGGAAAATGTGGGGTTTTTGTTTTCATAGTGGTCAAAATACTTCCCCAAAGGAAAGGCTGTGTCAGAACTAGACCTGTGGCTTACTTGCAGTAATTGAAGCATTGAGGTATTCCTTTCTACTCTCTTAAGAACCTACCCAACCCTTCAGTCCTGCTTCAGATACCCCTGTCATTTGAGGCTAGATGGGGGGGGGGGGAAGCTGAGAAAGGGCCTTCTGAGTGATGGCACCAAAACTTAGGAACCTCTTCCTAGGGAGATTTGACTGTCTCCTTCTATCATTGTCTTCTGCAAGTGGGCGAAGACTTTTTTTTTTTTTTTGGCTGTCCCTCACTAACTTTTAGCCCTCCTGCCTGTTTGTGTGTGTTTTGTGTTTATATTATGTTTTATTTAATTGTTCAAACTTTTTAATTTATTGGTATTTAAAATCCTTTTTACCATTTGAAATGTTTTAATGTTTTGTTTCAGTATTTTAATTCTACCCTGAATGGGGTGAAAAGGCAGCAAAGGAATATTTTAAATGAAGAATCTGTGAGCCCTGTTTTCCTGGGCTTTTTGTCTCATTACTGCATAGTTGGCAAAATCAAGATTTTGATTGCTGCTTTCTATTACGTATTTACTTAAACTTTTCCTTTTATCTTAATCCACCTGCAAATAGCAGGTGCTTTCAAAGGAAATACCTTAAAGCTATCGTGACCCCATGCAAATATCTGTTGTAAAAGATTATTTTTTGTCCAAAGGACAAAATTCTTTTCCAGTTTTCCATTAGTCAGGTCCTGCATAGTGGAACATAAGCAAGTCATACTTAAGAGGAGTGTGTGTTAGATAGAGAAGTCACCCCAAAATGTGCTCTGCTTCATAAGCTCACCCTATTTTCATGGGATTGTGGGGCCCCCTCATGTTCCTTCCCTCTACTAGAAGGTTGCGAAAGTAAAACCCCTTCTGAACTTTCACGGGCCACATATGAGCCATTAGAAGAAATGGCATGAAGGTAAGATGCTGCCTTCTCATGTCAGACTAGTGGTTTGTATAGCTCAGTATTGTTTACTATTGCTTATAGAAACTCTCCAGGGTTGCAGCCGGAGAATCATGTTGCCCAGTCTCTTTATACCCAAGAGGTGCTCGGATTGAACCGGGGAATGTCTACATGTCTGACAGGTGCTCTACCTATGAGCCATGACCTCTACCCAGGCAATATGTATCCTTCATGTATTTATCTGACATCAAAGCGCCATAATTTGTCTATACAGTTGTTGCAGAGAGATTATTATTTTACTACATGGGAACCCCAATGTGGAGGCCCTTTGTGGCCACTGAAACGGCTTCCAGTAACCACAAAATATATCAAATAAAATACCATTAAAGTTGTAACTATTCCAGGGCATTTAATAAACAAGAGTCTTGCGGCTCCTTATAAATACTAACAGAATTATATTCCATCATAAGCTTTTGTGAACTAGAATCCACTTTTGCTCAATGGTGCTCTTCCCTAGTGGTCTCTTTGCCAGCCTTCAGAAGAGTGACACCCTGCCTCGTTGCCTTCAGGCTATTTAAATGGTGGGAAGGCAAGATGCATATCTGTTGTAAAAGATCTGATTGATTTGATTTATTAGACTTAGAGGCCACCCTTTCCTGGTCAAGCCAAGCTCAGAGAGGCTAACAACACTTTAAAACAATTAAAACTGATTCATACTTTACATAACAATTTCCAACAGTAAAACCAAGTGCCGTAGTATATCTATACTAATATCAAGAATATTCTATTTGTGGGATCATAGCAGAGGGGCAGAAAGGAGGGGGAGGGGAGGCCAGCCAGATGGAAAAACCATTGCTGTCCTCAACCATATGCCTGGCGGAACAGCTCAGTTTTACAGGACCTGCAGAATTGTTTTAGGTCCTGCAGGGCCAGAACCTCACTGAGCATAGCATTCCACCAGTCCGGGGCCAGAGCTGAAAAGGCTCTGGCCCCGGTTGAGGACAGCCAGATACTTTTTGGGCCAGGGATCTCCAAGAGATGTTCACCAGACGAGTGAAGCACTGGGGGGAGGGGTTGGAAGTATTGAGAAGTGTTGGTCATGCACCCTGGGTTGATTGGGAGATTAGAGTGTACCTTCCCACAGGATAACAAGTTCCCTAGATCTGGATTGGGTAAGAGCCTTCCCGCCAACAAAGGCGGGAAGGATTAAAAGGTGGAAACATCTTTGAGTCTTTGTCCAAAGGCAGGAAGTCGGATTCCCCTGCATGGAGCAGGTGGGGGGTCAGTATGTGCATTTGTTCCACGGAGATCTGGGGCTGTCAGAGATCAATCTTCTATAATATTTGGTTTAGCTTAGTGTTATGCTTTTCCTGTTCTGTTCTTACAACTAGTAGGTGTGATAGATTATTTTCCCTGTCTTGTGCTTTAGCTTAATCTGTAGCAATAAGGGTTTCCAGTTTAAGAGAGCAGACTGTGATTCAAACTCCTCTTCGCACACCTTAGGCACATGCTCAGACTCAAATACACACCACAGGGGAAGGGTGAAGCAATTAGGAAACTCTGCCCTTTCCACATGCTCAGAGGCAGCCTTTATAATGTTCCCCAAATCACTGGTAATTTGGGAGGCTGGATTTTTAACTTGGGGTGGTGGCACGAAGGAGAACATGCTTTACATGCACACAGACATGCCAAACATGTAAATATGCACAGACAGGCATAGGTTTATGACAATACTGTGTTTTTTTGAAGTGCTGTATACTGAGAATTTTTATTTCCATTCTACTTTTTGCAGGGTGAAAGAGGTTTTCCAGGTTTGTCAGGTCAAGCAGGTTTACCTGGATTTCCAGGACCAGAAGGACCACCTGGGCCAAGAGGTGAAAAAGTAAGTAATGCAAACCCATGAATTATTGTAACAGTGGTTAGTTTGTCCATGAGCAGAGTCCTGGTTTCACAATCATTCAAATAATGGTTTGTCTCAACAAATACTGGATTAATTTCCTTCTCTCTATCTCCTGGGAGGATGTCGCCAGAGAATAAGTCAGTATTAAATCAAGATTAAGTTTGATATCCTAACTAACCATAGTTAGTGGATTGGTCTACATTCAGACAGTCATGTTAATAGTTGTTAGCACAATGTCTGAATGGAGCCAATATATCATCACGATCTATGAAACATCTACTAAGGTTTCAACCTCCTAAGTGGTGCTTGGTGTACCTGAGGGTAATTTCCTTTAATATTCATTTTATATTTGTTATGGGCAGTTACTGCTGTGTCAAGAAATACCAAATGAGGCAACTTCAGTTTGGGTTAATTTGTTTTAGCCATTGGGCATAAAAAAATACCATATTACAAAAAAACTATTCTGCTGTTACCACCTAATACTGGTATCCATCTGGAATTATTAGCAATCACATAACATTCTGAAATAGAGGCATATAATTGTGTCCTTTGAGTGACAAGAAACATTTTCCAGATATCCACAGTAATTGGTCAGATTATTTGCTTTTCTTTCCTATTCTCAGCTACTCCAGAGTCACAATTCTGCCTTGTCATGTTTTTGCTCAAGGAGTGCAGAGGGCATTCAGTTGAATCTTAGAGGGTAAGAGCATTACATGGCATTCGTAGGATGTGATACCAGAGAAAGAATTTTCAAAACTGTGTTACTTAAATTTGGCACACTAAGGAGCGATCTTGGAATTTGAGACCGAGGCAAAGTCTTTCTGAGGGAGCCTTCTGTACCATTTTTCTTGCTGATGCATGGTTGCCAACACTCTTGTATACACACACACACACACAAGTACCACCAAATACACACACCTACAATAGGAGAAAGTGCCAAAGCAGGACTACAGCTGAACATCAAGAAGACAAAGGTCATTTATGCATGGTCACTTTACCCTCCTTTATTCCCTGTTTCAGCCAGGATCAAATTTTTCAGTATGCACGTTACCTCATTCCTTGTTGGCTCAACCCTGTTTCAATGCAAAATGAACCCGGCTTTTCCCATTCCTCTTCTGGCCCGAATTAAACCATTCCTCCTGGCTCATTCCAGAATCACTGAGCGAGCGTACACCTTTCTCAGGTTGAGCTTCGCCCCACCCTTTTCCAAACCCCTCTTCAAGGCAGCATACAGATAGCCAAACAGGGGAATCACAGAAGATTGGCTTCTATCACAGCCAATCACGAAGCAGTGTGTAAAGAGGGAGGGATTCAAGTGCTTCCTGCTACCTTGGAGCTCTTTCTGAGCAAAAGAAAGGCTTTTTTAAAAACGAGGCTTGGATTTCTCCCCCCCCCTTTCAGATTGCTCCGTTTTTTGTTCTTAAAATGCTTTTTTATGCGGCATTTGGGTCTGGGGGGAAGGGAACCTTCTCTCGTGGGGTAAGCCAATTACAGCACAGCATTAAAAGGGGTGGGGCTTGATTTGAACTTGGGGGCCTGCTTTTTCTGTATTCATGCCTCCATTAGCACACAGTTTTGTCCCTGATCATTCCAGCCAATGCATACAGTTTCCCCCAGCCCGGGTTACTTTGATCCTGGCTGAAACAGGGAATAAAGGAGGTTAAAGCGAACATGCACAAATGACCAAAAGTAATGACTACAGGAGAATTACTCAACTTAAGGTTGACAATGAGGAAATTGAAATTGTTCAAGACTTTCTATTCATTGGCTCCACCATCAACCAAAAGGGAGACTGCAGCCAAGAAATCAGAAGGAGATTGAGACTGGGAAGGGCAGTCCTGAAGGAGCTAGAAAAGATTTTGAAGTGTAAGGATGTGTCGCTGGCCACCAAGACTAGATTAATTCATGCCATCGTATTCCCTATTACTATGTATGGGTGTGAAAGCTGGACAATGAAGAAAGCTGATAGGAAGAAAGTAGATTTCTTTGAAATGTGGTGTTGGAGGAGAGTGTTATGGATACCCTGGACTGCCCCCACCCCAATCAGTGGGTTATAGATCAAATCAAGCCTGAACTGACCCTAGAAGCTAAAATGACTAAACTGAGGCTATCGTATTTTGGTCACATTATGAGAAGACAAGAGTCACTGGAAAAGACAATCATGCTAGAAAAAGTTGAAGGCAGCAAGAAACGAGGAAGACCCAACAAGAGATGGACAGACTCTATAAAGGAAGCCACGGCCCTCAGTTTGCAAGACTTGAGCAAGGCTGTTGGATAGGACGTTTTAGAGGACATCGATTCATAGGGTCGCCATGAGTCAGGAGCGACTTGATGGCACTTAACACACACACACAAGTTACCATGCATTACGCACATAGTTGGTGGAGGGGATGGAGCAGAGGAGAAGAGGAACCTTTCCCACATTCCTGTTATCCCCCCTCCTCTCTTACTTATTCAGTGCACATGGAAAAGAATTGCACCCCCCCCCCCAGCTTTCACTCTCCCCCTTCTTAATGTTTCTCTTCTGGCTGCTGATGTGGTTGTACCACAGGTAAGGAGGGAGAAGGTTGGTGATGGCATCTGAGGTGGAGCGGGAACAACATGAGAGAGGGGGAGCATGGGGGGTAGTTATTTGGCAAAGTGGCCTTCAGTGTGCGTTTTTCAGTATGAGCTTTTCATTCATATTGACACAGTGATTATAGTTTGTTCTTTTTCTGTTTTTCTTCCCATTACTTTGTAGGGGGACGATGGACTTCCAGGGCCATTTGGACCCAAAGGAATTAGAGTATGTAATGTTTAACTTCAAGATATGTAATTACTTAGGATGAGAGCAAAGGAAGTGGTTAATTCTTGTGAGTTTTTTCCTAACTACAAACCAGTACGTACAAGGTGGACATATGTTGCCTTATACTGTGTCAGACCACTGATTTATTTAGCTCAGTGTTGTCTACTCTGGTGGTCTTCAACCAGGATTACGGAGCCTTTCTGGCTGGTCAGTGGGTTACCAAGCCCTTCCAGCTGGGTTATGAGCCCCTGTAGGGCTTCCATTTTGTCCTGCCTTTTGAAAGGACTTGCTGCATAGATAAGGGTGCTATGTTTCCCGTATTTCTTTGAATGTATGCCAAGAAGAGCAGCAGGACAGCAAGGTGAGATCAGTCAGTATTTGGAAAAGATTTCTCCATGACCCCTGACCCTTCCTCCATCTACTGTGCATCTCCTTGTGCTCATCTTGGGTTTCCTGTCCCCAGTTCTTCTTGGCTAACAGAGCAGTAAATTAAAATCATCGCAGTAAACAGATAACTGTACTAATCACTAGAAGCTCAGGCAAACAGGACTGGCCGCTTCATATACCTGAAGGGCAGCAGAGAACATGCCGAGTAAATATACTTGGAAAGGGAGTTGCAGGTGCAGCCACAAAAAAGGCCCTGTCTCCAGTAGTCAGTTGAAGAAGGACTTCTTGATAAAGATTTATCCAGTCATGCCGGCCCTTACATTTTAGAAGTAATACTTCCCTACTTTCTTTTACTTAAATAAAAGTATGCTTATTTCCTGTCTGCAGGGGCCTCCAGGTTTGCCAGGGTTTCCAGGAACGCCAGGAGTTCCTGTAAGTAGACTTTTTAAAATTGTTATGACACCAGAATTCATCAGCTTTGGTTTCAAGTTAGGGCACTGCTTCATTCTAATGCAATCATGCTGCCTTTCCTACCATCTTTCAGGGGCTACCAGGTCAGGATGGGCCTCCAGGATCTCCAGGTATCCCAGGATGCAATGGAACAAAGGTGGGACTGGTTTGTTTTATAGTTGTACCACGCTAGCAGGAAATGGTGCCATTCTGCTCAATAGCAGAAGACCGCCTGGCCTAGTTATTTGTAGTTGATATTTTCTGGAGACTAAACTCCAGGGAAATGTTTCTCTCTCAGATCTCTTGATGCGAGAAGGTGCCATGGTACTCAGAGTGCAGGGCAAAGCGTTCTGTGCCTGGTTCCTAGGCAGGAGTTCTGCTTCACAAGATACAGCTGTGGAGTGGAAAATAATGACTCTGTGTGTCCATCGTGCATGACCTAGATTGGTGCATGGTTAGGCATGATCTTGATTCCCTAGGAAGTCTGGGCCTTTCATACAGCCAGTCCAAAAATGACTGCCTCAGGAGGTGGAGCCAAACACAATACCTACAAACACAAGAATAGCAGAAAGGGGAATAGAAGAAGGGAAGGGAAGCTAAGGGGTTGGGAGAGTAGTGGCAATAAGCAAGAAAGCTTGAAGGGAAAATCAAACCACAGGCCCGGCTGCTTACCAGTCCTGATCCTCGAGTGGCTGCAGCTGCTATTGCAGCTGTGGAAAACCCTTTCATTTGAGTGACGGCAGCCAATAACAAGACCTGGGTGCCACATTGGGGAATGCTGCAAATGTGCTTAACTTTCCCACTGTAATCATTGGGGCTTACAACTGCTTGACCTGAGCTGAATTCTGCCTTAAATATTTTTATTCTAGAGGAGACTTGATGGTCAGACTTAATAGTGTGAATATATATACATGCACACATACACACACGCACAGAGAAATAACATATTTGTTTACATTACAGCTCCAATTTTTTACTTGTGTGCAAAGCAATCAGCTGGCATCACTTTCCCCTATGATTTGCATAGTGATATACAGGCTTTCCCCCTGTATCTACCAAATACCTAACAGTCCAGGGCTGGGAGGGCTGTCTGATTCCATATGAACCTGCTCATTTCTTAAGATCTTCTGTCGCGGCTCTGCTCTAGTTTCAGAACAGACGAGGGCAGCTAGTGGAAAGAGGCCTGTTCTATGCAAGCCCCTTAGACTTTGGCACATCCTTCCCAGATCATTTCATCATTTCATTTCTTTTCCTTGGAACACCGGTTAAAAACATTTTTTATTTGGTTAATGCTTTGAGCAGGATCTGATGGCTTTTAAAAGTCTTTTTCCTTGATGATTGGGAGCTTCTATTTTTGTTGTAGTGAATTGTGTCAAATTTTTGACTGAAAGCCACTTTGGAGGAATGGTGGGTGTAAGTGATTTGATCAATAATATAAAGGCCAGCCAAGATGCAGCTTGGCTTCTGATTATGTCCAAGGAACGGGAATGCCACAGAGGTGGGGCAACCCCCCAGGAATGGTTCTCCATGGGTGGATAAAATTAAGCTAAAATAGGAAAAGGGAGAACCCTGTATGCTACCGTGCTCCACTTGGAGAAGCGCAGGATAAAAATATGCTGTATAAATTAGGAGCACTCTTAAACCTTAGTGTTAAAAGCAGTTTGGACCAATTTAAGCCAGCAATAACCAGTTTAGACAAGTTTTACCAGTTAGACCAGTTCAAACCAGCATTTTGCTGTCTTTAAGGGAAAAAATAGTCAAGCTTGATTGACAGCGTCTTTATCATGGTTTCCCCCCGATTCATATCTCTATGGGTGCCCTGCCAATCTGCTGTTTTTTATTGGCACACATAATAGTGTCCCTTATTTTACAGCCTTTTCCAGAAGTATCAAATGTAGGGACAATATGATTGCTTTCTTTACATCATTTATACCCTTCCTTTCTCCCCGGTGGGACCCAAAGCAGTATATACCATTCTCCCCTCCTCCATTTTATCTTCACAACATCCCTGTGAGATAGGTTAGGCTTGAAAGTATGCAACTGGCCGAGAGTCTCCCAGATAGCTTCCATGGCACTAGGGATTTGAACTGGGTCTCCCAGATCCTAGCCCAACAGCTTCTTCACCATCGTGGCTCTCAATATTTAGCATTTGTGTAGCCCTTTGAGTGTTCAGAGTGCTTTGTATACTTGATGTTGCAATAGCCTTGCAAAGTAGGTGAGTATTTTTATCCCCATATTGCGGAGGGAGGTTGTGGGGGAGGTTTGCCTGTGGCCACCTAGTGAGTTTATGGCAGAAGTGAAATTTACATCAGGGGCTTCCTGATTTGTAGCTTAGCTGCTAGGCTATCCCAGCTGCATAAGGAAATACTGGGTATTTTTTTTTAATCACAATTGAATTACTCAGGTTTTGTAAAATCAGTCTTAGCCCCTGGTCTGTTGCGATGCTGCTGCCTGCTTTCTGCTTCAGAATTTTATCTCAGTATTTGTGAAACTTCCTGCTGTCTTTAACAGTATTTTAAAGTTGTTTTTTTCTGTCCTCCACAGGGGGAGCGTGGCTACCCTGGCAATTCAGGTTTTCCAGGCTTACAAGGCCCCCCAGTAAGTAGGAGGAGCTTCCTTGCAGAACTGTTTTCCCTGCTCCAAAGGTGAAGCCCCCGTCCCAGGATGCTTGAATGTTTGAAGCTGCCTTCTGCAAAGTCAGGCCACGAATCCGACTAAGCCAGCATCCTCTGCGCTCTGCCTGGTAGCAACTCTGCAGGGTCTCAGGCTGAGCGATGTCTTTCCCAGCATCTACTACCTGCAATCTTTTCAAAACTGGAGATGCCAGGGGTTTGAACTGGAGACCTTCAGCTTGCACAGCAGAAGTTCTGTCACTGAGAGCCATGATCTTTTCAGCAGAGCTTTTAACAAGTTTTAATGCTTCAAAGATTACAGCTCCTTTGGAGGAGCGGGTGAGGCAAATTTTCTTCTCCCTGTGGAGAAGCTGTAGGTGGTGACTAACAAAAGAGAAAAGAAGAGAATGCTTTTCAAGGAGAAAAGGACAGGAGAGGGTTTCTGAGGAGAAGGAGAGTCCCGTGGAGAGAACAGAGTAGCCTCTGGGCATTTTCAGCAGCTCTACAGAGAGTCAGTCGGGCTGTAAGAAAGAGGCCCTGAGTGTGAGAGACTTTCCCAAGGCCTCAGAGAGGCCCCTCTGCTGTTTCCGTTCTAAGACCTCTTCCGAATGGAGTATTTGCCCTGGGTTCAGTGCTGTTGGGAAGTGGGTTTTGACCCCCTTTCTCACTGCTTTGGGGTGCATTCTTGCATCTCCTTAGATTTCCATGTCTTTTCTCTGAAATTTTGTAAACCTAGGAAGTTTTGGGAAGGATCTCATCAAAACCTGGATGGCTGCGGTGGGTGGGAAAGTTCAGATTCTCCCCCCAGGGCGTTTTCCCTGCCCCCACAGTGAGTGTCCATTTCCTTCCCCCAACCTAGAGTGGGGTGGGGGTTGTTGGCTGTTGAATATCATTGCAAAATTCTAACACTGTATATCAGGTTCTCTGAATTCCCAGCTTTCATTTTTTGAAAAAGTAATTATCTAGCCCTTTGTGTTGTGGAGATGTGCCTTTCCCCTTATGCCTCCACAATGAAAGGGGTTAGATACTTACTTTAAAAAAATTAAAGTTGGGAATTCAGAGAACTTGATTCTCATGTTATTAGAATGTTGGAATATTCAGTTACTGCCTTAAAAAACAACTAGAAATGCCCGGGTGGTATGGGGCGGGGCTCCCACTGGCGTAAGGAAAATGCCTGAAAACCTTGCCACTGAGCTGTATCAGCAATGGTAAAATTGCACAAGCCTGTCCCCGGATAGAAAACACCTAAACTGTGCAGCCTATATTTCAGGGTGTTATACACATGTGTCCCACTTCGCTTTCCCACCCGTCATAGAATCATGGAATTGGAAGGGGCCATACAGGTCATCTAGTCCAACCCCCTGCTTAATGCAGGATCATCCTAGAGCATCACTGACAAGTGCTTGTCTAGCCTGTGCGTGAAGACTGCCAGTGAAGGGGAGCTCACCACATCCCTAGGTAGCTGATTCCACAGTTAAACAACTCTTACTGTAAAAGGTTTTTCCCTAATATCCAGCTGGTACCTTTCCACCCGCAATTTAAACCCATTATTGCAATTTAAACCCTCCTTGTTGAATAAATCCATTTTTGTCAAAGGCTTTCACTGTCAGAGTTCATCAGTTCTTGTAGGTTATCCCGGCTGTGTGACCATGGTCTTGGTATTTTCTTTCCTGATGTTTCGCCAGCAGCTGTGGCAGGCATCTTCAGAGGATTAACACTGAAGGACAGTGTCTCTCAGTGTCAAAGTGTGTTGGAAGAGTAATATATATAGTCAGAAGGGGGTTGGGTTTGAGCTGGGTCATTGTCCTGCAAAAGTATCAAAGGTAATGTGCTAATCATTGTCCTGTAAGTATAAATCCATTTTTATATTTTGAGTTCTTATTTGTAAAGGAGTTAGGTGGCTTGGAGAGCCTAAGCAGGAAATATTCCTGTTCTGGGTTCCCATTTCCTGAAAGGGTGCTGCTGACTCTTTCGGATGTAGTGAGGGATCTGCAGCCTTCTGGGAAAAAGACCTCTCTGGAGACAGTCTGCAGGTCTGGCCCTCGATCTGTACTTTTACAAGGCTCTATGAAACTGAAGCCTTTGGGCAAAGACCACACCAAAAGGAGCTAAAGGAATAAACAGACTTGCAATGGCAATACCAGCTGTAATTAGTAAGAGTGTTGCGCAGAGTGCTGCTAATGGTGAAAAGAGCTTCTCATTTACGAAGTACGAACGGGCTGACATGCGGAAAGGAAGCCAGAAGTCACACCTAATAATCTGTTGCTTGAAGAATAATATGTTAGTAGTTGAAATGCATCAAAATGTAGCAAGGTGGAGCACTTCAGTTAATAGGAGTACATTTCATGTAACTGTTTATTTTTAGATTTTCCATTCGTTTTCTGGAATAGACGGGGCTCCTCATTTCTCCCGAGTTCACTTCTTTTTGGCTGTGCTCCCCATTTTGAATCAGTTGACTTACCCAATATGCCTCATAAAGATCTACAGTTCTGTAACAGTCATGTATAGTAAGAGCCTAAGAGTTAACAGAAAATGCACTCTGCATAGGTAGTGCAGACTATAACCTGTGAGGAACAAATCCCAAACTAATGGAATTTTTGCTGATTCGACCACTGCTTTCCTCTCAAGAGCATCTTTGAAAGATCAAAATGATCAAAACTTCCTGTCGTCATATTCATGAAGGGTTGCATCATGTGAAGCCAGAGAGAAAATGTGTCTTGCTAGTAATTATCTAATGAGATATTAATACTTTCCCTTCTATTTTTCTTAATGCAGGGTCCTCCTGGCATACCAGGTATGAAGGTAAGTGCCTTGTGCTTCTGAAGATAATTGCTAGGGGGTTTAATTATGTATTTTATTGGTTACTTCCTGGCAGGTCTGTGCTTGTGGAAAAAAAGGAAAGGTAATTAAAACCTTCTAAAAACATAACCTGATAATGGTGAAAGTAATGTGGCAACAAATGCACACGCCCTGTAGCTAGTGGACCAGCAATTGTGGTATTTGCCTGTCTGGTTTCCACTGCTTTGCTTGGTGCATCACTTTCTAGCTATGTAGCTAAATCTGGTAACTGGTGGAGTGAGTTTGGCGGTGCACTCATGACAAAGTAGCAAGAGCATCTTATAGGACGTTTATGAAATCCTAAGAGGTGGCAGTAAATACCTCGAAGAGGTTCTATGTTGTCTCTATTGCATCCGCTAGCTCTTGCCGAGCTCAATTATTGAGAGTAATTAGGTTCCTTACCTCCCTGTCAGAGGGATCTCACAATGCTGGTTAATTGGCGATTAGCTGAAAGGCTTTTGCGAGCCATTTTCTAAATAAAGTCATGTCACTTCGCCAGGACTGCCCCGCCAGTGTTGATACAGTGAGTGAACTGGAGGCCTCTTGGCCATCTTCCAATCCTGTGTTGGACCAGTTCAATTGATTCCTGGACCGATGTTGACAGAATCCTGGCTGCTGTGAAGCCAACCACTTTCCTCTTAGACCCGTGTCTAGCATGGTTAGTTAAGGCCAATGGTGATGGGGTGCAGCCCCCCCCCCCCCGGTGGACATTATCAATCTGTCCTTGAATTCAGGGGTCTTTCCAGGGAGATTGAAAGAGGCAGTGGTGAGACAGCTCTTGAAGAAACCATCTTTGGAGCCTTTGGATCCGTCCAACTACCACCCAGTATCGAACCTTCCGTTTTTGGGTAAGGTGGTTGAAAGAGTGGCGGCAGAACAGCTCCAGACTTTTTGGGAGAACACATCAGCTGTGGATCCGTTTCAGTCCACAGCCCTGGTCCAAGAAGCATCCGGATGTCTTCAACCAGAGCTTTTTTGGTGGAATCAAGTGAGACCCGGCCCCTGCGGGACATGGCTAAATTCCACAGGGCCTGCAATACTGAGATGTTCCGCCAGGCCTATGGTTGAGGGCAGCGACAGTTACATCGCAGCTGGTCTCCCTACCTCTACCTCTGTTTTTACTTTTCCTTCCATTTCCCCAGTTGTTTTTGGTTCCTGCATTCCCTTCCCTTTTTCTCCCCTCCCCTGATTGGCTATCCCCATCGTGGTATTTATTGTTAAGGGTACCAATTGGAATTTCGAAGTTATCAAGGTTTTCATATTGTATAGTATGTATTTTAAATTGATTGTTTATTCTGGTGGTTAGCCACCCTGAGCCTGACTGTAGTCAGGAAAGGGCAGGATATAAATCTAATGAAATAGAAAGTAAATGTGGGTGCACTGAAGAAATCATTGTGTGCTTAGGACCATCAATAGCCCAGTTATTACTGATGAATGCTGTAAGTAAATGGAAAATGGTCAAATGAGTAAATGGTTGGAAAGTTTTTGTTGAAGAATTCTTACTTCTAGTGCAGTGAGAGTGGCTTCAAGATATCAGTGAGTGGCTAATAGCTATAGATTCAATCTGCCTTTCTTGCAGGCAGCTCAGGTGTTGGTTTTCTTAGTCTAACTTTCTTGTTCCTTTTAGGGTGAGCCAGGGGAAATAATAACGTCTCCATTGCCAGGACAAAAAGGCGATCCAGGATATCCAGGTCTGCCAGGAATACAAGTAAGTTGCCAACTTTGCCATGCTGTGCAACAATATGCATATGCTCAATGGTGTAGATTTTATTTTACTAGCTAGTGCAGCATTCCAAACTGGAGACCTTATTTTTGCAGGAAGTTCAAGCTTAAAAATTTAGCAGTTTCCTGATTACAGTTTTGCAGGCTGCTGTTCAGTGAAGGGCCACAAGGAGGCAGTAGAGAGCTGGCAGAAGCCACATTCAAGGCTTTTGGCCAGAAGATCATGTTCTTAGTAGAGTAACACATGCCTGACAAGAGGGTTTTGGCCAAGCTGTCCTTTTTGGTCACTGACAAATGTTACTGGGCTCATTTGCCAGAACACATTCAGTGCCCTTGTGTTCACAGCCTCCTGTTTGGAAGCTAGGACTGCAGGAAAATTTGCTTCCAAAACATCATGCTTTATTATTTGCAATTTGGCCTAGCAGCAACAGTTTCCCTTTGCGTCTCTGACTCTCCCACATGCAGGGGTGGGGGGGCCCACGTGGTGCCCACAGGCTCCATGGGTGCCCACCAACACCTTTTCTGGCTCCTGCCAAGTGATTTTGAAAGAAGTGGGCGGGGCCAGGTAGGGCTATTGCCCAGCTGGTCTTCTAATTGACTGTTGGAGATTTGATTGCAGATTTTTTACAATGTTGCTTTGGCAGCAGCTGCCACCACAGCACAAGGATCTGCACTGTGTTACTGGAGTTAAGTGGTGGCAATCAATTTGTGGCTGGCTCCGCCTCCTGAGGCAGCCATTTTGTTGCTGTACCCACCATGGGGTGACAGATTTCCAAATGTGCCTGCAGGCTGAAAAAGGTTGGGGACCCCTGCCGTGTTGGCACATCAAGAAACCATCTCCCTGATCATAGCTCTCTCCTTTTTCTTTTTTTTGCAGGGGACATGTTTTCTTAAGCAAGGGCTGGAGGACCAGCAAACTTAGTTCTGGCCACTGATAGGGGAAAGCTCATGTGTATTTATGCAAGTATCTTCCCTTTCACATCTAAAGCAGGAGACAGTAGTGTATTATTATTTTTTAACCAAGAATAGAGCATGTGGGTGAGGGAAGCGAAACCTTGTGCCCTCCTGCTTCTCACCCTGCTGAGTCCTGTTTGTTTTCATCCCTTCTAGCCTGGTTCCCTTCTGGAGCCAGGCTGGGAGAAAAATCCTTCAAGAACCAGAATGTAAGGGAAGAAAGTGAGGGGAAGCGCATGGTCACTCCTGTCGTGCTCCAGCTGTGAATGGGCAGGTGTGTGTAAATGAGCCAGCGTCAAGCTAGAAGATCCAGGTTCAAATCCCCATTGTGCCTTGAAGCTTACGGAGGGACCCTGGGCCAGTCACTCTCCACCTCACCCACCTGACAGGATGGTTGTGAGAATGGAAACATGGGAGGCCGTGAAGCACATAGGCCATCCCTTGGAGGGAGGTTGGGATCACAATGTGCTGGATAGATCAACAGACGTGGATCCCTCCATCGCAACTGGTTTGATCCTGTGGGAGCTGAGACGGAGGAAGAGCTGCCTCACCCTCTCTGCGCCAGAGCAAACAGCAAGAGGGGCTTGAGCAGGGTCTTCCCTTGAGGCACCTCAGCTTCCCACTTCTTTGGTGAGGCAAGGCAAAGGCAAAGGGGAATGAGCGGTTGAGGGGGGAGAGCTCTGTCAGAGACCCTGTGGAGGATGGGCATTTGTGGAACCCCTGGGCTGTGTTGGCTCAGGTGAGAGGAAGCAGTTGAATTGCTTACTAAGGGGGCCGGCGGTGGTAACTCATCCTACGCTGGGAGCCAGGTGCTGAGACCCCAGTGTCTTGAGTTCTGCTTCTTCTCAGTGCAGAAGAATGCTAGGGTTTGCAGAGCTTCGTTGCCTGTTGGGCAACACGTTAGAGTCAAATCAATGCAGAATATTGATGCTGTCTCCTGAGGAGACTGTGTCTGACTCCTGTCCACCATTTGTACCACCACCACCATTTATTTGTTGGTTTGCTCGCTGAAATAATTTCTGCCCCATTGCTCCAAATGAAATATGTGCCCAAAGCAGCTAATAAAATTCAAACCAGTCATGAATTTGAAAGCTTGCAAGCCAGACGAAACAAAAGCCACATGGGCCTCAAAGGAAATGGACAAAAACAATCACTTCAGAAGGCAGAGGAATCCATGGAAAGGCATCCAATGAAGGTCATAATGGTGGGCAGGTTCATAGGGATGCTGGGATACTTGAAATACTCCAGTTCTAGGCTATTTAGGTTTTGAAAACTCCCTTATCAACCTTGCAATAAGCATTGTTAAATAAATGAAATTTCTGTAGACCTAGAATATGAAGAACTGTAGCGTTCACCAGTTCCAAAGAAGGGACCAGTACAGAAAAAGACAATGGTGTGGTAGTACTTTTACGTTCCCCAACTGGAACGAATCATATGAAACTAACTTGTTGGATCTTCTCAGCCTCTTGGATCAGGGGAAGGCCCTTTCTGCTGGAGGAAAGAGCCTCTGCTAGCAGAACAGATTTTGCTGGATCCAGTTCAATATCTGGGCGGATTTTTACACATTTTGAGTTGGTCTCATCTTCTGCCTTCTGCCAAGGCAGCAGCAGGCAGAACTAAGTCCTGTCGCTTTAAGTGCTGAAGGTGGCGATAGTAATGAAACGGTGCAGATTTGAAATGTTACGTTTTAAATTGTCTCGAATTGGCACCAAATAGGAGCAGCGTTCACTGCCCGTCGAGTTCGATCCGTGGCTTGGAGAACTGCAAGCAAGTTACTCGTTCCTTTCCCTCCTCTTGTGCCATTTCCCATTCAGTTGCAGTTTAGTGTGTTAGATCACAATGGGTAGCTGTGTCTGTCTGTCTGTAGCAGTAGAAAAAGAGCAAGAGTCCAGTAGCACCTTCAAGACTAACAAAATTTCTGGCAGGGTATGAGCTTTTGTGAGCCACAGCTCACGTCTTCAGATACAGCTAGAATGTGAGTCCATCTATCCTTAAGTAGAGAAGAGTGTATTAGACACACAATGGCAATGTAAACGTCAAAAGCAAGTAAATGACATTAGCAGGCATGATTGGATTAGGTGTGATATGCAGAGGGGTAGTAGGCATGGGAAAATTAGCATTCGTAATGAGACAGGAATCCCAGATCTCTGCTAAGTCCAGGAGATTGCATAGTCTTGAGCTTCATTATTAGTTGTAATTCAGCAGTGTAGTTTAGTGTTATGTTTGCCATGATATTTGAACCCGCGCACTGTGGTTAGGACTCCATCCCCAGACCAGAACTGGAAGCTGTGTTTTGAAGTGGGAAGGGAGGGCCACGGTTTGTGGATTTGGACAACATGTTACACTATGATTAGTCTAAACTGTACATTGGATGGGAAACCATGCCATTGGGATGGGAGGGCATGAGAGCTTGCAACTGGTTTTTAATCTTCCAAATGATTGTTTGAAGGATCATCAGCCACTGTGTTCCCACCCCCATATCCACTGCCAAACAACCCTCACCTTTTTCTTCTCTCCTTATTCCAGGGCCCCCCAGGACCCATCGGAGTGCAAGGCCCCCTTGGTCCCCCGGGGCCACCAGGTTTGACGGTATGTTTCCACGACTGCCTCTGACTAGCCTGCAGAATGATGAAGCGGCGCCAGATGAGAATCCAAGCTGCTGGAGTGGAGATTCGCTAGTGCTTTCAGAAGTGGGGAGTGGGCAAGAGGTCCTGCTGGCTGCTCTGCTGATTCCCTTATTCCTTCCTCTTGCTCTGTTTGACCAAGGCTGATAATGCATGGTCTATTTTAGATTTGTTTGTCCCTCCTCTGTAGGGCCCCTTTTGATCACATGTTCAAAAAATTGAACGTGTGGACCGATAAGGCGCACCGCCGGGGAGAGAGAGGTGCAGGGGTCCAGCGGTGGGTGGAGGCGGCAGCCTAGCTCTGCACTCCTCCACCATGCTGTCCCACCAGAGGTGAGGGGGAGCCAGTGGAAGGGGAGAGGCAGGCCGTGGGGCTGTAAAGGGTACCTCTGCTGCCGCCACCGGGCCTGCAAGTGGCTCTCCTCTGGCGGGGAGTCAACCCGGAAACTTAATGCTCCGGCAAACTCTCGCATTTGTAGTGGGGCTTGAGTTAAAGTCTCGATAACACAGCGACTCAAAAATATGGGGAAGGTCCAGGATGGGCCAGGTCAAACACACAGGCCAGAGACGATCCTTGTGTGTTGACATGGCTGATTTGCTGCGGGCCCCGGGAGTTCCCCTGGACAAAACGGCCCTGTGTTATCTGCCTCAGTGGGCTGCGTTTGCCTCTCGGCAAACTTTAAGAGTTTTGAGGGAAGCTAAAAGGGAGAGGATCGTATCCAGGGAACCAAGAATAAACTTTCATTTGTGGGAGAGTCCCGTTGTGGGACCCAGCCCATGTGGGTCTGTCAAATACACATTCCCAGCCTGGTGCCTGGATTGGGCTTCCAGGGAAACAGCCTCTAAGCTATTGTGGGTAAATATGGATCGGTCTTCCTAAGTGACAGGATTTCATAGAATCATAAAGTTGAAAGGGACCACCAGGGTCATCTAGTCCAGCCCCCCTGCACAATGCAGGAAATTCACAACTACCTCCCCCACACCCCCCAGTGACCCATACTCCATGCCCAGAAGATGGCCAAGATGCCCTCCCTCTCACTGAATGCTATCCTGGAAGTATGCGCCTTTAAGTAGAGTGCTGTAGGATTCCTATTAGACCTGTTTAAAATTGCTTTCTGAACCTTGCAATCCTTAGCAGAGTTACGCCCTTCTATGTCTGCTAAATTTAGTGAGCTTAGAAGCATGTAACTTTGCTTTGGATGGCGCTGTTATAGAGTCCTACATACTGTGTATACCAAAGATAGAGTAACCTCACTTATTACATGCTTTGTGTACAAAATTGGCAAGTAGATTAAAGGGGAAGGGGGTGTCTCTGTCTGGCTTTCTGTTTGCAGTCAAATCACCAGGCTATCCCATTCCAAAGGCTTAATTTATAAGGCAAAGCGCCCACTCCGTTCAAATTGTTGTTCAGTAAATCCCAGTTGATTTATAGGAATGTACTTTCCGCTGGGCGAAAGGCATTCTGTAGTAGACGCAACGAGGCCGAAAGGACAGCCATCGTCTTCAAAGTGATCATCAACAAATTTATTTTGCGTGATTATGGAATTCTCAAGAGCGGATGGTGTGTCAAACTTAAGTGCCCCTTTAATGTGCAGTGGGCATTTGTCGGACTAGTGCCAGTAGCTGCTGTTGGCACGTGTGCAGAAGAGGACAACTTTAACCCCTGATATGATGTCAAGGAAACTGTCCTTGATTGCTGAAACAGACTTGATCTTTTGGCAAATGTAGTGGTAAAGCCTGCTGGAGCTGCTGCAGCTACACCCTTAGCGAGCGAGGACAGCTTTCCAAGGTTAGGAATTGTGGTTTTTATCAGAAAAGAAGGCTTTGCATTTTATGGCTGTCCCTGTTGTGTCTGAAAAGGGCTTCATCTGGGTTTTAGAGAGGAACGCCCGAAGCAGCTGGTACCGTAATCAGTATGTGCCCAAATACATTAAAACTAATAAATAATTATAGTAAAATAGCAAGATAAAAGGCACAGGGTAATCCCAGCAATAAAACTGCTGATTGGCTACCTGGAACCAGCAATACAGGATGTCTAGAACAGAAGCCCTGCCATCCTCCTGGCTGTTTCTGTTCAATCTGTGGCCATTATTCTGCTCTCTCACTGTGCTTGTCATTTTACAGGGTCCTCCCGGTCCCCCAGGATCTCCAGGGCCAAAGGTACCAGTTGCCGTTTTTGTTGTTGTTGCATGTTTGTTTATTTGCTATTGCTCCACTTTGTAGAGTAGAATAGAATAGAATCATAGAGTTGGAAGGGACCACCAGGGTCATCACACCCCCAGTGATCCCTATTTCATGCCCAGAAGATAGCCAAGGGTTCCCTTATCTACCTAAGGTAATAGAATCAGCACTGCTGACAGATGGCCATCTAGCCTCTGCTTAAAAACCTCCAGGGAAGGAGAGCTTATCACCTCCCAAGGAAGCCTGTTCCACTAAGGAACTGCTCTGTTAGAAAATTCTTCCTGATGTCTAAACAGAAACTCTTTTTGATTTAATTTCCACCCGTTGGTTCTGGTTCGACCTTCTGGGGCAACAGAAAACAACTTGGCACCATCCTCTATATGACAGCCCTTCAAGTACTTGAAGATGGTGTTCCTTGACTGTCTTTCATCTCTTTGCAGGGCAACATGGGCTTGAACTTCCAAGGGCCCAAAGGAGAAAAGGTGAGCGTGGTACACGGAGTGGACGCTTTGAGCCGGTTCACCCACGATTCACCTAGCAGGAAAGGTTGATGAAACTAATGTGTCTTGCTCTCTCTTGGGGAACCAGGGCGAGCAGGGGCTGCAGGGACCCCCGGGGCCACCAGGACAGATTGGTGAACAGAAAAGACCAAACGACGTGGAGTTTCAGAAAGGGGATCCGGTGAGTGAGAGGAGACGGCTCTGCTGGCCTGCCGTCGTCCGCTGTCCTGGCAGGACCTCCCAGTGATGTCGCAGCACGCTGAGGAGTGCTTCCAGAAGTCCCATTAACTAAACAATCATGTAAATCCAAAAGCAACACTAGGAAAACAAGTTCTGACATGTTATACCCTGCCTGTATTCATGTGTTCACTCTGTTATTAAAAATTAATCCACTGCGAGAAAGGCTGACCAAGTCTCTAACTTGAGGGTATTTCTATATGCTCATGGCTGCATTGTGGGCCCATCCAATATATTTGGTGCACTGTGGGTATTTTCAGCATTGACCTGGATAGCTCGAGCTTGGAAGCTAAGCAGAGTTTGCCCTGGTTAGTATTTGGATAGGAGACCACCAAGGAAGTTCAGAATTGCCTTGAAACCCCAATGGGGTTGCCATAAATCAGCTGCGACTTGAAAAGCAAAAAGACAAAACAAAACTGGCACAGCCATCTTTAGGGTTTCCTGAAGGCTGGAGCAGTGGGTTACAACTTTGAATTTCAATATCAACATTTTGTAACTGCCTGCAGGAGAGCTGCCCTTAACGCTGTCAGACACTGGTCCTTAGGCAGTCTCCAGGGAAGCAGAGCATGGAGCAGGAGGCAGAGTCCCTTGGGGCTGGGACTTTTGGGGAAATCCTCCACAGGGACCGAGCCTGGCACGGCCACAAGTTCTTGTTGCCCAACAAAACCCCAGCCTGATCTGGAAGCCTTGGATTGGCTCGATTGGGGGGGGGTGGAGTCACCAGGGACCCTGGGAGTACATCGTAATCCCAGGGACCTTTCGATATTCAGCCTTGGGGGGCCTATGGCATTGGGGCACCAAGCACAGTCCTGATGGCTCTGGGTTCTAGACCCAGCAATGCAGGACCCCATTCGCCTTAGTGAGTTTTGCTGGTGTGCTATAGGAGAAAATGCATGATCCTGTTTCTCATTTGTAAAGTGGGAGGCTGATCATTCCTGCACTCCACCTGGCATGGCTTGCCATGCAGTGCCGGAAGCACTGCCCCCTCCCGTATTTCCCCATGGCTAAGCGGTGGGAGAGAAGAAGGCCAGCCCAACATTTCCCCACCTCTTCATCTAGCTGGTCAGGCATGCTGCCTCCTACCCAACTGTGTTTCCCTTGAGGCAGTGAGTGGCACAGGCTCCTAGATGGGCACTTCTGGTCCTTCTCTGGCATCTGTGTGGCTTGAGGCCATGTGGCAAGCAAAGGTCTTTGGGTTGCTGTGGTTTGGCCAGGAGCATTTCTGCATGGAGAACGGGATGGCACCCAATGTTGGCATGATAGTGAATGCAGCTGGAGTTCTGACAAACTCAAGAAATGGCAGGGAAATGTTAGGCTTTTGAGAGAGGGGAGTCTGTGTGTACGTTTGTGTTTTTAACGGTATCATTTCTCTGCCTCATGGTTGACAGGGTGTTCCAGGTGACCGTGGTCCACTAGGCCCCCCTGGGCCACCAGGTCCTCCTGTAAGTAACTCCAAAAATATTACAGATGAAGTTGTTTTGCAGAACTATAACATCTATACATTTGTGAGTTAATTGTCCGGCTGTGGGTTTTTTTTTTTGTTTTTGTTTCCAGGGCTTTCCAGGTGGTGGAAAAGGTGAAAAAGGTGAGCAAGGAGAACCAGGCAAAAGAGTAAGTAACTTATTTGAACTCAACATTTATCTTTCCAAACCTTGTATAGCTTTTGGAATTGAGGTTGGGCCACCAAATACTTGGTAAGAACATTTCCTTTCTCCTATGGTCTACTTAGGATAGCACAGATGAAACAACTGGGATTGGACACAGGTGTTTTCCCTAGGTAAATAGGGCCCACTGGTACTACAACCATGAGAAGAAGAAGAGTTGGTTTTTATACTCCATTTTTCTCTACCCTTAAGGAGTCTCAAAGCGGCTTATAATCGCCTTCCCTTCCCCTCCCAACAAAAGGCACTTTGTGAGGTAGGTGGGGCTGAGAGAGTTCTGAGAGACTAGCCCAAGACCACCCAGCAGTCTTCAGGTGGAAGAGTGGGGAATCAAACCTGGTTCTACAGGTTAGAGTCCACCACTCTTTACTACTACACCATGCTGGCTGTCAAGAGAGCACATTCTTTGACTCCACATTCATTAGTGGAGTAAGTACTGCTCCCTGGAGCCAGATTCAGAGTAGACGCACATGGTCACTGCTTTGACTGTGCAGAGAATGTCTTTTCTAGACTCTGCCTGGATAATAGACCATGACCGGTGATAGTACAGATCTTTCTGAGTTGGCCCGGAGGGAGGGTGGGGGGTGGGCATGACAGTTTGGCCAGAGTAATCTCCCGTGGAAGTACCAGTATTGAGCTTGAAATTGTAAGGGAAACTAACTACAAGACTTAAAAACAGATTATCCAATTGTCTTTTCTTTGACTAAGACAAAGGTTATGATGGTTGATAAGGCCAAAGGACTCCATTTTTAAAACCAACATTTTACAAGTATGATTTCTGCAGGAGCTGGTGTGGTGTAGTTGATGGACCAGGACTGGGAGGCCCGGGTTCGGACCCCCAGTTAGGTCCAAACCAGATGAGATTCTTTGAGTTCTTTGTCTGGAGCTCCCAGCATTTTTAAAAACTTGGTCATTGGGGGTATGTGGGCCCAATTTTGTTCAGATGACTGTGGCATGGGGACCAGGAGATGGTTAAAAACCACCCCCATCACCCAGGTGGTGCTTTTCCAATCTAAAACTATCTTAGGGAGCTGCTGTTTGCCTTGTTGGGGCAAACATGCAGGTACAGTTATGGGTACCCATATATAATTTTGTCCTAGTTTCCAAAGAGCGGCTCCTGGAAGCTGTTTTAGATTGGGAAAATGGCACAAGGGGGATTGGCTTAACACCTTGCCCATTTATGACCTCCTCCTACAATCTGAATTGGGCTCCCAGGCCCCTGATCATTAAGTTTTTTTAAAAATTTGGGAGCTGCAGGCATGGAAGGCCTAGTTTGGCCTGCAGTTATGAAGCTGATTGAGGGATCTGGGGCCAGTCAACCTCTCTCGGGCTGCCCGGCCACACAGGGATGAGGATGGAATGCCGGAGGGAACCCTGAGCTCATGAGGGAGGTTGGGATAAAAATGGCAGGTGTCATGTAAAGTCATTCCCATAAACATCTTTTAAAACTTGTATGTCGATCTCGAGTGGTGTTTCATACATACTGAGGCAGTTGCCATCACTGCCGTTCTTTTGTTTCCTTATCAAACGCACCGCGTTGCAAGGAATTTCCCCACCCACCCCGCCAACTGGTAACTCAGTGTGTTTTGTCTGCTATTCTAAAACATTCTGTAAATTTTAGCATGGCTTTACAGGATTGAAAGTACACTTGTGTATCAACTACAGTTGTGATTTTCTGCACCTAACAAGCCTAATGATAGTCTGTTGTTTGGTACGGGAGAGGGCACCTGTTGGACAGCTCGTGTGACTTCGGACTATTGTATTGATTTTCCTTCTCAGCTACTTGTGCCACTTAAAAAACCACACTCCCTTTCTCAAGCATTATACCTTCTCCTTCTCTTTTTAAAAATAATAAACTCTATGAACAGCTCTGCTCCCTTCTAGTACATGGGGATGGCAGTTATGGCCACATATGAATAACACTTATGGGAAAGTGTCCTTCATCAGGAAGCACCCTCTGAATAATAACGGGTTTGAAATACAGATTTGCTATGCTAGGCCCTCTACATTCATTTAGAGAGCAATCCTAAGGTGGGGGGTTAGTTGGGGTTCCGCCTCCTGATGGCTGTGCTGCCTTGGTGAAGCAAGTCAAAAATGTATTGTGCCCAAAACCTTGTGAAACTCCATTGAGTTTCATGGGGCTATGCCTCCATTTTTTGCAGGCGCGAGTTTGCACTGGCAAAAGAAGGCATTCCTAGGGCAAAAGGCCTCACGAAGCTGACTAAAGTAAGCCCTGCCCCTGGGAACACCCCCTTTGGCGCCGGCCCTTGTGCCAGGAAAATGCTGCCGTGCCCATGCATGGTGGCGCCCATGCATGGCACTGCTGCAGTGGCTATTCTGGTGCCCATGCATGGCGCTGCTGCGCATCTTCCCAGCACTGGCGTGGGGCCACCAACACCAGCGTTAGTGCAAGTTTGCCAGTATAGAGGTCACGCCTAGTCCAGAACCCTTTTGCACCCCCCCTTCAGGATTGCTCTGCCCATCTGGAATTTAACAAAGAATTCAGGTGATGACGTTGGCAGGCTGTTGCAGCTTAATGTTTTCTGTGCTGTCTTTCTGCCTTTCCTCAGAGCTGACCTGTGGTGATGTTTTAAAAATTAAAATGTGATTACAACACCAATCCTGTGTGAACAGTCAAAGCGTTACTGATGCTTTTCAAAGCATTGTTTAATCATCTCCTACTTTGGGCTGGTTTGTTCTTGTGGCATTCAGGAATTAATTATAAATTATTAGCTCTTGTTCCCTTGGGGGAAGGAGGTGAGGCGTACGTACTTTGTAATTTGCAGACGCTACTGGCTCCCACCCTGTAATAATCATTGGTCAGAATTGTGCTGTTACGATCAGAAACAATTTTTTTTTTAATTATAAGCAGTGACATTTGCTGGCTACAAAGTAAAAATAGAGTACTTAAGCACCTTGCCCCTGGAGCAAAACCTGATAATCGATGATTCAGGAGTACTAGGAAAAGAAACAGCCTAGAGAGGAGCAAATAGTCTGAAAACAACAGAATATAAGGAAAACTAGAAGGAGGAGTGGGACCTTGCTGAAGGGGATTTCAACAAGTAGACATGGGGCAGGATTTTGCACCTGGGGATAGATTTTAATGGGGCTATAATGCTACACTGCAATCCCACTTCTAATTGTGAAACAGTGACAAGCAGTGCAAAATAACCTTTTTATGGCTAGAACTGTGTTCAGCACTAACAGAAATGTGTGTGCATGCGTATAAATATGCATGGATGCACATATCTGTTTGCATACAGTCACTGCAAAACCATAGGATGATACTTTTACCCAGATCTGCAGGCCTGTTAATGGTAGGGGGCAAGAATGTGCTCTGTCTCCCCAGACTTCCAGCACACCTACTCAGCCTGTGATACCAATGGAGATCCACATGTGGGCATAACGTTCTTAAAAGCATGGGCTTGTGAAATACAGTATGCCCAGATTGCAGAGCTGATTCCTGAATTTCACTCAGCGTACTGATCATGCAAAGTGGGCCCATGAACGTTGGCTTTTACATGCATGCACCACATTATAACATTAAAATTACACATGGATGCAAGAGGTGTTACAGGCAGGACAGAAAGGGAAGGCATGCTCTTAACTCCACGCCACAGACCTGGGCAAAGATATAATCTGATCCAGCCATTTTTTCCAAGAGCAATTCACAGTCTGCACTCCCCAGTCTTATTTAATTAGTGTGCGAAAGGCAGAATTACTTCAGAAACTCAGCTGTCCAGTAGCACCTCTAGAGACCAACAGGATTTGGATGGTATATGCTTTTGACAGTCAGTTCTCCATTCATCAGGGAAACTTAGTCAGAAATTTGGAAAGTGAGTTGCTAAAATTATTTTCAGCCACAATATTCTTCCTTTTTCTACTGCGGGAATTACGTTTACAAAACAGTATTTCCCCTGTAATTTGCGTAAAGAAAAGGAGCTATTGATGCTGTGGGATCATCACTGATGTGGCCTGCGGATGTTTTTGTTGTTGTTGCAGTCATATCATTTCCTCGCTCATCTATTTGTTGCATTTTTATCCTGTCCTTGTCAGAGCGGGGTCTGGTTTTAATTAATCGTAATAACCATAAGGGCCTCCTGCTGGTAGGTGTTTGTTTTTAAGGCTCAGTTTGGAGAGACAGACTGTGCATTAAGTCGTAGCTGCCAAACATGCCGTGCCGGCCAGTGTCTGCATGCTCAAAGTTGCTTGACTGCTTTCCAATACCCATTTGTATTTTCAAGGGGAAGCCTGGCAAAGACGGAGAGCTCGGGCCACCTGGCTTGCCTGTGAGTATGTTGCACTTTTTGTTCTTTTTCCCGTACATAATGATTTTACACTGCTAATGCTTTAAGGATTTATTTTGTTTCTCTGTGGAAGGGTTTGCGGGGCGATCCTGGCGTACCCGGCATTCCAGGAAGAGATGGAGAAAAAGTGAGTGTGTTCATAACTCAGGCCTTTATATTTGCAAACGTGTCCTGGTCAAGCATTTTCTTTCATATTAACTTCTTGAAATTTTCATTGGCAGGGACAGAAAGGTGAAACCGGTCCAGTTGGTCCACCTGGGCTTGTAAGTTTGTGCCCATTCATTTTTCTCTTCCCTAAAGTTTGTATCCTTCATAATTCTCCCACGTAGAAGTTAACAGTAATGATTTAGTTTAGAACCAAGAGGCTTGTGCTACCTTCACGACTAACAAAAGCATTGTGCATAAGAATAACCACGGTTGCCCTACTGGAATACTATTTATCTGGTGCACACAAATTTCGCTTGCAGGCTTTACATGACAGTAACGTAATGAAACCATATTAAGGCCATTTTAAAAGGGTCAGCATTAAAGGATTGGGTGTCTGCAGATCAGAGCTGAGTTCTTGTTTGAAGCAGGCCTTACAGAGGGGAGTCACCACAGGCAATCTGCCTGCAGAGGAAAAAGTCGAGCGTGGCTGGAGGTGAGCTGCACGACCATGGAGAGTTCCAAGCTGATAGCAGTAACAGCGGCCCCTTGGAATGACCCAGGAGGGCCTTTCTCTCCTCGGTCAAGGAGTGTCTCTTAAAGGAGTGTCTCTTAAAGGGCCTGCCCTTGGATTTGAGTTCCTGTGACTTCTGGTGTCTCTAGCAAGCAGGGCTGGGTGATAGGGACAGTGGAAGCTGTTGCAGGGTGGGGGTCTTCAGGGGAGTCTGGATACATATTGGAAGGGCTGGACTCCTGGCTCCAGGGTTCATGCCTAGAGATGCTGTTGCCCCTTCCTTCCGGCCCCCTGTTGTTCCATGGATGCTATACAGGTCCCTCTCCTGCTGCTTTGGTATGAACGCGGGCACAAGTAATTGGCAGTGTGCGGAAAAGGGCACATCAGTGGTGACTTTCAAAAATCCGCGGAAATTTAAAAGAAAGTGGTTTTCCTCTTTGGAAAAAAATTAGTAGGGGACACAGTTTAAAAAGCGCCCCTTTATTATTTTTATTTGTACATTTCTAGGCGTTATGAATTCTTGGATACAGTATTTAGAGGTGTATTTTATTTATGGACTAGCATTAAATTACTTTTACATGTGTTAGAAGTAATCGCTGTGTCTGTATCTGTCATCTGGTACTATGCTACTGATATGGTTCATATTTTATGTTCAAGAATAAAAATTTCCAAAAAAAGAAAAAAAGTTGGTTCTTGTAGGTTATCCGGGCTGTGTAACAGTGGTCTTGGGATTTTCTTTCCTAAGGAAAGAAAATTCCAAGACCACGGTTACACAGCCCGGATAACCTACAAGAACCAATGAACTCTGACCGTGAAAGCCTTCGACAATATAAAGGAAAAAAACTTTAAAGGGGTGGGGACAGAACTCAGTAAGTTATGATATTTGAGTGCCCATGATATATTAACTTGCTATGTTGTAAAAGCAAGATTAAAAATTTTGTAGTAAAGAAGTAATGGCTGTATATTTGGTTTTCTTTGTATTTAAATATAGCCCTCTGGAGTTTTTAAAAATCTCATGTCCTCTAAACATCTGCCGGCTTTTCAATGGTTATTTGACAGGTTGATTTAATAAAAGCACTTTATTCTAATCAACTCAGTAAGGTTGTGCCCCTCAGCACTCAACACCCCTTTTCCTTTTCCTTTTGAATAACCTTGTTCTTCATTGATGCAATATATCAGGTGATTCCAAGGCCAGGAGTCGGTGCAACCGTGGGACCCAAAGGAAGCAAAGGGTTGCCAGGATATCGTGGCGAGAAAGGCGACCGTGGCTTCACTGGTCTACAAGGCCCTCCTGGCTTGCCAGGCCCCCCAGGTAAGAGAAGGAGAGTCTTGAACACCTGAGCATTCGCTGATGCATGTACCGGAAATCCCAGGTAGTCTGATTTGGTAATCAGTAAATGTAAGGAAGGCAGCATGATCTTGTCAGATCTTAGAAGCTAAGCAGGGTCAGTACTTGGAAAGGAGACCACCAAGGAAGGCTCTGCAGAGGAAGACAATGGCAAACCACCTCTGCTTCTCACTTGCCTTGAAAGCCCCTTGGTGGGGTCGCCATAAGTTGGTTGCGACTTGACAGCACTTTACACGCGCCAGTGTTCTTCTGGGAGGGAAGGCCGCATGGTATAGCTCAATCTTGTCAGATCGTGGAAGTTACATAGGGTCAGTACTTGGAAGGGAGACCACCAAGGAAGTCTCTGCAGAGGAAGGCAATGGCAAACCACCTCTGACTAATTACTTGCCTTTAAAACCCCTTGCTGGGGCCACCATAAGTCAGCTGTGACTTGATGGCACTTTACACACACAATATAATTGGTGTTTGTGGCTTTATTGCTGTAAGTGAACTATGAATTTGCCATGACCACACAATAGCTGACATTTGGCAACATTGACCTAGCTTGCAGGGTTGTTGCGAAGACCTCAGCAAAATGTGTGTGTGTAAAGTGCCGTCAAGTCGCACCCGACTCATGGCGACCCCTTATGGGGTTTTCAAGGCAAGAGACTAACAGAGGTGGTTTGCCAGTGCCTTCCTCTGTATAGCAACCCTGGACTTCCTTGGTGGTCTCCCATAGCATATGTGAAATGCTGTGAACATTTTAAAATATTCTGTAAATGCTTGGCAATACATGTACCAGACATTGCTAACCTCTGACTTGAAGCTACATTGAATGACTTCTAAAAGAAGTTGTTGTTTTTTTCAGCCTGTAAATGTGCTAGAAAAGAAATAGTAACAGCCCTAATAGCCCAGATGAGCCTGTTCTTGTCAGAGCTAGGAAGCTTTGATGGGGCGGTACTTGGATGGAAGACCCCCATGTAAGACTGGAGTTCTACGCTGAGGAAGGCAAAGGCAAACTCTCTCTGCTCCTCGCTTGCCTTGAAAACCCCCTGAGGTGGAACTTTATGGGGTCGTTGTGAGTTGGTTGTGACTCAGTGGCACACTTTACCTCAGAAGGGAAATAAACTTGAACCCTTATCCCTAACAAGACAGGGATCCTACCTTAGATACTTTGAACTGTATTTTAACATTGCTTGCCAAGGCTTGTCTGTTCCAAAGAACAGATCCTTTAATGTTCTGGAGAAAAAAATACCACCCATTCTAGCCTGGCCAGCTTCCATTCCATAAAGGTGGCATAACTTTCAGCATATGTTCCCAACGCAGGAATCCCCAGTATAGGTCCTTCTGGTGTTCCTGGCCTACCCGGAGAGAGAGGACAGAAGGGGGAGGAAGGTCTACCTGGGGTTTCCGTTCCTGGACAGCCTGGAATTGTTGGGCGACCCGGACCCCCTGGCCAACCAGGCCCACCTGGCCCACCTGGACCAACTATTCCACCCAGTAAGTACCGGTATTTTATTTTTTTTACTGTCAGCTGCTGAAATCTTACTTTTCTTGAACTGATATGTGTTCAAGCTGGACATGGAAGGATAGGGAGATAAGTGTTGAATGATTATTTATTTAAATCATTTATTAGCTGCCTTTCTCCCTTGCAGAAATCAAGCTTCCAATATGAATAAAACATTATAAAAACCACACATAAAACCCCCAAAAAAGTCATAATTAAAAAACTCCAATTAGGATTGCCAATAAAGAAAAAACTAAATCAGTCAAGTGCAGTCCTAAATAAAACTGTCTTCAACTGCATTGTGAAGGTCAACAGTGAGGGGCCCCGGCATGCCTCCACTTGGGAAGGTTGTTCCATAATTGTGGGGCTACTACCAAAAAGGCCCTCTGGGCAAAGTATCAGTGTAAGTTGAGATCATCTAATGGGATGCTGTGGTTTATATTATATATAGTATAGACATGAACAAAAGACGGGTGAACCCTGCTTGTTTTGGTCTAGTTTGGGTTTGTTCTTTCCAACCCCGTTCAGATAAATCTTGGAAAGAGCTCAAGCTTCTTCTTGTTGAGAGCAAGTTAGGAACTGGAAAAGACCTCAGTCTCCAAGAGCAGAGAGCAACAGATCTCCCTCTCTCTCCCTACCCCTGCCAAAACCTGCATTCCTCCCACACTCAAGCCTCTGGTGAGGATCCTGCTGGTAGGAGAAAATGTGTGGGAAACAGAAGGAGGTAGGGACATTTTGGAATGGCCAAACTTCAGAGGGAATTTAAAAATGTAACCCTTTGTGGCAAATTAGAAAAAGAAGAGGAAGAGTTGGTTTTTATATGCCGACTTTCTCTACTTTTTAAGGAGCATCAAACTGGCTTACAATCTCCTTCCCTTCCTCTCCCCACAACAGGCACCTTGTGAGAGGAAGGTGAGGCTGAGAGAGTTCTGAGAGAACTGTGACTAGACCAAGGTCACCCAGCTGGCTTCGTGTGGAGGAGTGGGGAATCAAACCCGGTTCTTCAGATTAGAGTCCATCGCTCTTAACCACTACATCACGCTTTATATAGGAAGCCTTTCTTTTAAGCAAAATTCCTTTTAGCAGACACGTTTGCTGCTTCGAAGGGTGGAGGCCCCCAGAATCTAAGAAGTGGAAACAGCAGAGTGCTGCTTTCCGTTTGGTGCTGGAGTTAAATTCAGGAGCTAGTTCAATGTCATGGTTAGCATGTCGGGCTAGGATCTGGGAGACCTAGCTTCGAAACCCCACTCTGCCATGGAAGCCAGCTGGGTGACCTTGGGCCAGTCACACACTCTCAGCCTAACCTACCTCACAGGGTTGTTATGAGGATAAAATGGAGGAGAGAAAAACTGTGTAAGCTGCTTTGAGTCCCCATTGAGGAGGAAGGCGGGGTATAATGAAGTAAATGAAATAAATAAAATAAGAGGGGAGCTCTGTGGTAGTGGTTACAGCTGTGACAAAAGCTGATCAGACTTTCTCCATCAAACTTTCTCCCTCTCAAAATTTCTCCCTCGTTTTCTGGAACGGCATCAATGCATTTAACAATCTACCATTCTTCCATTTTTTAAATTTTGGATATTGTTCAGACGATACCACACGTGTAGTTCACCACTATTTTTGTTTTGTGTATTGTTGGTCTCATAGGTTATTGATATGCACTGGAGCACGCATGCTTTGATCAAATTATTTTGTAGAAAGAAATCCTTGATGTGATTGCATCAGGACATCTTTTTGTGTTGCAATTTAACACACATATGCACTAGTGCACATCAGTAACCAAATGCACAAGCTGAAAAATGCTTTGAACTGCAAGCATGGAATAATTATTCCAATTCTGGAATAATTTTTTTAGAAATACTCCAGTGAGTGGAAAAGGAATTACTCAAGACAGGTACACTGGAAAGCAATGTACAAAACAGTATTACCAATAAAATAATTTGTTGCAAACAACAACAATCTGGAACTGGACAGTTATGACTCTAGTCAATCAGTCAAGGATCAGCCTAAGGAAGACTGTCCAGGAGGTTGAATAACTACTCCCTTTTCAGGTTAAGGTTTCTTTTTTTGTGATGTATGATGCTCATTGACCTGACCTGGATGGCCCAGGTTAGCCTGATCTCGTTAGATCTCAGAAGCTAAGCAGGGTCGAGCCTGGTTAGTACTTGTTTGGGAGACCACCAAGGAAGTCCAGGGTTCCCGTGCAGAGGCAGGCAATGACAAACCGCCTCTGAACATCTCTTGCGTTGAAAACCCTACAGCATGGGTGTCAAACATCAGGCCCGGGGGCTGGATCCGGCCACTTGAGGGCTCTTATCTGGCCCTTGAGCCAACCAAGGCAGCCTCTTCCTCTCCCCACCCCCAGTCCCAATCTGGGTTGGTGAGTCCGCTGTGTGCTTGCCTGCTGGAGCAAACACCTCCTGCAGTCCCGAGGTGTCAATTATCAAGAACTGTTAAATAAAAGAAAATACTGTAAGGGTGTTATCGTTTTCAGCATATTTGTATTTTAAGTAAAAAATAATAGCATTAATTGGCTTTGCCTGTTTCTTCTATGAAGTTTGTATCTTTGGTGGCTGGCGTTAAATTTTATGGTACCCACAGCCCGACCCGACCAAGTGACATTTATGTTTTAACCCGCCCTCATAACAAATGAGTTCGACACCCCTGCCCTACAGGGTCACCATAAATCAGCTGTGTCTTGATGGAACTTTCCAACACTACCATGGTTCTCACCAGTCAGAAAAATTACCGATAGATGGAAGCTACAGCACATTCTCCAGTCTTCCCCTTCCAGCTTGTAGCTGCACTCCTTTTCTAAATACCATTTTTTTCCCTTTCAGCTGGCCAGCTGTGTGAGCGAGGCCCTCCTGGCATTCCGGGACGCACAGGAGAGCAAGGATTTATGGGGGAGAGAGGCCAGAAAGGTATACTTCCGTTAACACAGTTGACTCTATAGTCATATAGATTTCCTCCACCAACATGGCATGTGTTGGAATAAACATAAGCGATTGGAATGTCTGTTGTACAGAAGCTGGCTTGGGATGTGGTTCTTCATCGCTCAGTGATAAGAGCATCTGCTTTGAATGCAGCAGTTCCACGGTTCAATTCCCGGCATCCCCAGTTAGGATCCCAAGGCGTCGAAAGATTTCTGTTCTGGCCTCAGCCTTCTGCTGGTCTCCCCGATAGCCTGGACTTGCCCTGCAGATGGTCACTGAGCAGGGTCTGGAGTGCAGGAGCAGGCAAGAGCTGTGGCCCTGCAACCCAGTTGATCCCGCAAGGCGGTTTTTCCAGGCCTCACCTTAAGCAGGCTGGGAGGTAATTTTAGCCCAGCTGTACTGCCAACAGGTGCTGGAGGTCTGCAGGTGGCTCGGCACGCCGGCCAGGATCCTGCAAGAACTCACCCTCAGTGCACTTCTCTAACTCTCCCCTGGTGTTGCCTCCAGCCAGCCTGGCACTTTGCCTCCACCGTGCCACTTCGGCCCGGCCCTTTTGCCCCTGGCATTCCTTCAGACTGGGAGAGGGTCCTGGGCCGCTACAAGGCCGGGCTCAAGTCCTGCACGGCAGAGGTCTGGTGACTATCTCAGGGGCTGCTGGTGTGGAGGTTTCCCTTGCAGGCTCTGACAGAGTGGCCTCTGGCACTGAGAAGGCATCATCAGCACGTGGCTCTGCAGTTCCGGGCCCTTCCTGGTCCCTCTGGTCCACCAACCCTGGCTCCTTCCCTAAGGATTCCAAGTCAGAGACACTGAGACAGCCAGCATGGTGTAGTGGTTAGTAGCGGTGGACTCTAATCTGGAGAACCGGTGTCAATTCCCCACTCCTCCACATGAGCGGCAGACTTTAATCTGGTGGTTTCCCCACTCCTACGCATGAAGCCAGCTGGGTGACCTTGGGCTAGTTACAGCTCTCTTAGAGCTCTCTCAGCCCCACCCACCTCAGAGGGTGTCTGTTGTGGGAGGAGAAGGGAAGGTGATTGTAAGCTAGTTTGATTCTTCCTTAAGTGATAGAGAAAGTCAGCATATAAAAACCAACTCTTCTTCATCTTTGTCTTCTTCTTCCAGTCTTCTTGCAGCCTTTTTGCATTCTTCTTCTTGCAGTCTTTTTGCATTCTTCTTCTTGCAGTCGTCTTCTTGAGTAGGGTGGAGGGAGTCATGACAATTTCTCTGGCTGAGAACCTGGAGACCCACTACGGTCAGAGCAGATATTCGTAGGCTAGATTGAATAGCAGTCTGACTCACTGCAAGGCTGCTTTGTGTGTCCAGGTGGCTAACTGAAGAAGAATATCTCTTACAGGTTTACAGAATCTTGCAGGCCAAGTAGAAGGGGTGATAGGCAGGGGTGTCATAGATTATGACGCAGGCTGACTCAGTTGGGGGCTCCCTTCTTGGGTTATGCTTTGTTAAGAAATTTTGGAAGGCCTGTATAGCTCTGCTCATGTCCACTTTCACAGGCTCAAGGATCACTGCTCTGCTTTTTCCTTAATAAGCAGTGCTGCATGCCAGATCTCTCGACGAAGCCGAACTCTGAGTAATGGATTATAACTGTATTTTCATGTGCAGTTGTATTCACTGTCCAGGCCTCCTTGTTCTATGTCTTTGTATCCAGGTGATAAAGGAGACACCTGCTTTAATTGCATAGGGACTGGCATTCCTGGCCCTCCAGGGCAGAAGGGATTCCCAGGGCCACCCGGAAGTCCAGGTAGGAAACGTCTGATTTCATCCATCTCTAATCCGCATTAGGGCTATTTTTGCAAGATGTTTGTGCAAATGCCATAACCACGTACACACAGTAAAAGCCATGACCACACTGTGAAATGTTTACTGTTAACAGTGGGATTTTGTGAGCAAGCCTAGTAGCTTAGTAAGCCCAAAATACTAGCCTGTAGGAGAGGTTCTCCATTTGGTATTTGAGCAGCCTACCCACTTGCTCCTTTTTCTGGCTGTAAATCTGAATGCTGGAGGGGAGCAGAAACTGTCTTCCACAAGAGCTGGGGCAGTGGCTGGAGCTGGGATGTTCACCACCTCTCCATGCGCATATGCCCTGAGGCTGTTAATAATATACAGTTTGCTTATCAAATCAGCCCTTAACTAATGAATGGCAATAATTTCTCAAACAAAAAGCAAAACCAACAGAATCAAGCGGAGCAGCTAAACAAAGATGTTGGGAAACAGCATCAACAAAAACAACAGCTACCCGTAAAAATCATAGTCGTCTGAAAAGAAGAACAAATCTAGGGCAACATCCCCCTCCCTACCCCAACACCACCTATGCACCAATCTATACAGTCAAATGGAAAGGGAAAGGGAAATAATTCAACCCAAAAGGAATTTAAATAAGAACCAAAAAGGTTATGACAATATCAATAAATTGGCTCAATATCTATAAGTAAAAGCATAAACCTAAAGGTAGGTAGGTAGGTAGATAGATAGATAGATCTTTCAAATATCTTGGCCCAAATAATAGTCTCACACATGTACATAAATACAAAGGATCATTACTGACCCTGACCAAACACATTTCAGCCCATTGGCCTTCTTCAGTAGTGAAATAATATTGACCTTTTTTGGTTTTTAATCCAATCTATTCAGAGCCCGTTGAAGTGTTAAAGCCAGGTTTTGGCCTGGCGTTGATAAGCCTTCCAAGATGGTGGTAGGCATGGAAGGGGGAGGGCATTCCAAGGGAGCAACTACTGAAAAGGCCCTGTCCCCCACAACCACTTACCCCACTTCTTGAACATAGTGCCATATCTTTGCTGGGACTTCAAGTAGGCCATTCACTATGTCATGGTTTGCATTCACCAAACCAATGGAAGTGTTTTATTGCCACTACAGATATTTTCTTTTCTTTGTGATCAGGGTCTCCTGGTTTCACTGGCCCCAAAGGTGATAAAGGTCTGCCTGGTCTACCTGGTCTTGTTGGCTCACCAGTAAGCATCTTTAAATGTTGTTTGGTGGGTGGATGGGGTTGGAGAGAGAGCGCATCAGGAAGAATCTATGCAACGCTACCTACTGAAACAGTTACTCGTTTTTCTTATCTAGGGTTTTCCTGGCCCTTCAGGCCCTCCTGGACGTCCTGGTGCAAAAGGCGACCCTGGTGAAGTCCTTGGCTTCCCTGGAATGAAAGGGGAAAAGGGGGACCCTGGTTTCCCAGGACCTTCAGGTCTTCCTGGACTAGCTGGTTCTCCTGGAACAGATGGACAGCCAGGTCTTCCTGGGCCAAAGGGTGAACCAGTAAGTTAAATATTAAATTGTGGGAATGGGCAGTTGTGACGGACTAAGGGTTAATGTCTGTCAGTGACTGTATGTGAGAGGGACATACGGGGAGTGGGCAGAGCTTAAGAGGAGACAATGGGCTACTGGAAGGGTTTTTTTTTTTACTCTGTGTGATGGGTTGTGTCTAGTAGGACTGTGGGGGGAAAAAACCTGAAGGGTAACAAAAGAGAATTTGGGGGAAAATGACCCTACTCCCGTCACGGGGGGAGGAATAGTCTCTTGAGGAAAGAGGTATTCCTGGCCCCAGTATTGTGAGAAAATTGCTTTAAGTGCTGTGCAGTAGTTCCACAGAGAGAAAAAGGAAAGAAGAAGGTAGAATCTCCATACTTCCTAGTTTTAGGTGCCAGAATATACACATGAACCTCTGTGTGCAGGTTCTGGGAATAAGCTACCTTTCCCTAGTACTCATTTTTCCTCCAATACCTTTTCCTGTGAAGTATAATAAAATTATGTTATTTTATTGTTGAACTGAATAAAGCCTTTGGTGTCTCAATTATCTGAGGTAAAACGAAGTAGGAGATGAGGGAGAGATCCCCCCCCCGCCTCGTCACAACAGTATTCTAAATCTGAAGTGATAAGTGTAAACTGTGAACAGGCCAACCGAATTTCAACCAAATACATATACACCACAATGGTTAATGTCTCCCTAGCTAATCTCCTGTCACTGTCCTGACTCTTTACCTTTTTCTGTTCTATTTGTGCCCTGCTTTCTAAGACCAACTGGAGGATTGCGATACAGTGAAGGACAGTGAGGGCGCCAATACTTTTAAAATGTTGAGTAGGGTTAGGATTAGGATGGATTGGTGGTGGGAAGTGCCATTAAATCAAAGCCGACTAATGGGTTTTTCAAGGCAAGAGACGTTCAGAGGTGGTTTGCCATTGCCTGCCCCTGCTTAGCGACCCTGGACTTCCTTGGCGGTCTCCCATCCAAAGACTAGCTAGGGCCAACCCTGCTTAGCAGCCGAGATCTGACGCGATGGGGCTCCAGGTCAGGGCTGGAGTGGAGATGGAGCCTCTAAGCCAAATTTTGCAGATTAGCCGGACCTGTTTAGGCCTTTTGAGTAACAGGTGGGGCGTTCATATCTTTTAACTACTTGTCAGTCATTGAGCTCTGCTGTAAAGCCAGCCTTCTGATCTATACCGTGTGGGCCTGGCTTTGTTTCTGGTTAAAAGCATTAATTATCATGCTGCCCTCACATTTTTAACAGCCATCTGCCCTTTTAAGCTCTTGGGAACCAAATGGGACATAGTTACTAAAGCTTGTGTGGTGTAGTGATTAAGAGCAGTGGGCTCTAATCTGAAGAATTGGGTTTGATTCCCTGCTTTTCCACATGAAGCCTGCTGGGTGACCTTGGGCTAGTCACAGTTCTCTCCAAACTCTCTTAGCTCCACCTACTTCACAAGGTGTCTGTTGTGAGGAGAGGAAGGGAAGGCAATTGTAAGATGCTTTGAGACTCTTTAAAGGTAGAGAAAAGCAGGGTTTATTATTATTAATAGTAGTAATTTGATTCATTTGTCCTCTGTTCTGCAGCGAGCTCATGTACATCTGGTCTCTCACCTTCACAACCAACTCTGTGATGTAGGTAGGCTTAGATTGAGTGACTTGTCCAAAATCTCCTAGAGAGCTTTACAGCAGAGAGGAGATTTGAACACTGGCCTCCAGGCCCTAGTCGGAAGCCTTAGTCCCTCCATGTCAGATCACACTTGCCTGCAAAATGGGATTCTGGAGATGTTGGCTAGCAAGATAGCCACGTGTGTGGTGCAATATGGGCCAGATGTCCCAGCACCCATGAACTCTGATATGCTGCATCTGACTGGCCCAGCTTAGTTGCTTTGCAGGAGAAGGGTGGGGTTGAGTATGAGATAAGGAAGGGTTTGGAAATGTTAGGCTAAGGCAGGGTTCTCCAATGTGGTGCCCAATGTAGAGCGACATCAGGGCCCTGTGGATCCTTAAGGAGTTTTGCAGGTCCTGTAAAATGGAACTATTCCGCCAGGCCTATAACTGCGGGCAGCTGCGAGGTGTTCATCGTTGCTGGCCTCCCCATCTCTCCCCCCACTGCTGTTATCTGTGGGGGTGTAATCTGCTTATCTGGTACCATGGTGGCTACTATTGTTTTACTGGAGCGCCATCTTGTTTTAATGTCACTATGATTGCTGTGTTTTACACTCATGTTTTATGTTTTTATGTAGTTTTAAAGGTTGTCATCCGCCCTGAGCCCGGTTCGACTGGGAATGAGGGTGGGTTATAAATCTGAAAAAAATATGACTTTAATTAATTAAAGGTGCCATGGCGCCCACCAGTAGTTCTCTCTGGTGCCCAACAAACTTTTTAGGAAGTGGGCAGGGTCATTGTAAGGCAGGGCTTGTTATTGGCTGCCCTCATTGGAAGGAAAGGGTTTTATTGTAGCTGCTGTGGGGGCACTGGAGGATCAGGAGGACTGGTAAGAACCCAGGCTTTGTATGGTTCCATTCCCCCTGCAGGCTATAGTTATTTTATTCTCAATTCTCTTTCTCCCTCCTTCTTTCCAGCTTGCCTTCCTTTCTTTTTATTCCCCTTCTGTGACTCTTTTGGAAAGCAAGGAGGGAGATACTGTGTTTGGCTCCTAGATTAAAGGGTAGCTTCAGTGCTAATGAAGAGCTAAATGTGCACAGAGAAGAGGGTTGTGTGCACGGAACAACAGAGGCTGGGTTTCTTTTATCTTTGAATCCAGACTGGCTTCTCCCCCAAATTAGATTCTGATGCCTTTGTATGCACACAAATATGTGTTCAGTCTGTCCCTATCAGTCACAGGTAAAAGGTCCCCTGTACAAGCACCAGGACATTACTAACCCATAGGGTGACGTCACATCCTGACCTTTGCTAGGCAGACTATGTTTACAGGGTGGTTTGCCATTGCCTTCCCCAGTCTTCTACACTTTACCCCCAGCAAGCTGGGTACTCATTTTACCGACCTTGGAAGGATGGAAGGCTGAGTCAACCTTGAGCCGGCTACCTGAAACTGACTTCTGTCTGGATTGAACTCAGGTTGTGAGCAGAGCTTGGACTGCAGTACTGCAGCTTACCACTCTGCGCCGCGGGGCTCTCTATCAGTCACAGAGCAACAGACAAATAAATGAGTGTTGCTATCATGCCCTAAGTGTGCCTTTAGTTAGCTGCAGTTAGAGGCAGAGGAGGAGACCAGATGGACTTTCTGGACCTAGCCAGCAAGGCTGTTCTTACGGCCCTGAGCCTTTTTGGAATAAGTCAGGTTGTCGATAAAAGGAAGTTTTAACGGAGCTGTTCCAGTGTGTATGGGTCAACTAACGTCTTTGACTTTCTTGTCCTTTTAGGGTGGCATTGCTTTCAAGGGGGAAAGGGGTCCACCTGGGGACCCCGGGTTGCCTGGACTTCCTGGGGATCGAGGGCCTGTGGGACCTCCCGGATTTGGTCCACAAGGGCCTGCTGGCGAAAAGGGCGTCCAAGGTGTTTCTGGACGGCCAGGACCCCCTGGGGTGCCAGGTGAGTAGCTTTACTAAGCAGTAATAAAGCCACTCTGCCCCGCAAGCCCAGTCAGCTGCCTTTCCCTGTCGTCTTTCTCTCTTTCTTTCTCTCCCTCTGGCTCTCCCTCCCTCCTCCTCTCTCTTTTCTTTCTTTCTTTCTTTCTTTCTTTCTTTCTTTCTTTCTTTCTTTCTTTCTTTCTTTCTTTCTTTCTTTCTTTCTTTCTTTCTTTCTTTCTTTCTTTTTTTCTTTCTTTCTTTCTTTCTCTCTCTTTCTTTCTTTCTCTCTTTTTTTCTTTCTCTCTTTTTTTCTTTCTTTCTTTCTCTCTTTCTCTTTCTTTCTCCCTTTCTCTCTCTCTCTCTCTCTTTCTCTCTCTCTCTCTTTCTCTTTCTCCCTTTCTCCCTTTCTTTCTCTCTTTCTCTCTCTCTCTCTCTCCCTCTCTCTCTCTTTCTCTTTCTCTCTCTCTTTCTCTCTCTCCTTCCCTCCCTCTCTCCCTCCCTCCCCTGTTTCACTCTTTCTGTCTCTCTCTTTCTCCCTCTTTATTTCTCTTTCTCTTCTCTCTCTCTTTCTCCCTGTCTTTCTGTACTGGGAGAGGGCTGCTGGCTCACCAGTTAAGGCTGCCAGTCCCCCTCTAGTCCAGATCTGGGCCAGTTTGCTGCAGGCTTGCCAGCCAAGGCAGCCCTCCCCCACAGTTCAGATCTGGGCTGTCGAGCTCGCTGCAGACTTGCCAGCCAAATTAGCCAACCACCCCCCTGGTTTAAATTTTTTAAAAAAATTAATGTCAGGGACTAGATACAAAATTTACAAAAGACACATGCAAAGTCAATTAATGATATTATTTTTTACTTCAAATACAAGCATACTCAACACAATAACAATAAGACTGAAGTAAAAGAAAATACTGTAAGAATGTTATTGTTGCAAGCTTGTTTGTTTTTTAAGTAAAAAACAATAACGTTAATTGACTTTGCCTGTGACCTTTATAAAGTTTGTATCCCCAGTATCTGGCATTACATTTTATGGCATTTGTTTATTTATTTACACATGGCCCAGCCTGATCAAGTGACATTTATGTCATATTTGGCCCTCCTAACAAATGAGTTCGACACCCCTGCCATAAAGTCCATCTTCCAAAGTGGCCGTTTTCTCCTGGTAAACTGATCTCTGTCAGTTGTAATCCCAGGAGATCTCCAGCCACTGCCTGGAGGTTGTCAACCCTATCAATGGAGAATCTCCTGAACTCGAGTATGAAGCTGATTTAGCAGGAAGAATCCTACTCCTTTGTTCTTGTAGTACCTACCACTATTTATTTATTAGCAATATTTATGGAAATAGTAATAACAATGACATTAATAAGATATTATAAAAACAGGAAGAAAACAGTTAATTAACAATGAAGGAAGGACTAATAATAACAATAACAGTAACTAGTGGTGTTACAAAATAGGCATACTTGTGTTTACATAAATGCTTGCTAGTCCATCATATGTCCTGGCCTGGATGGCCCAGATGAGCCTAGTCTTATCAGATCTTGGAAGACAAGCAGGGTCGGTCCTGATTAGAACTTGGATGGGAGACCATGAGGAAGTCCAGGGTTACTATGCAGAGGCAGGCAATGGCAAACCACCTCTGATCGTCTCTTGCCTTGAAAACCCTATGGGGTCACCGTAAGTCAGCTGTGACTTGATGGCACTTTCCACCACCAATCCATCATATAAAATTTGGGTGGTCAGTGAAATATGTAAAATACTCTAGATCTGACTACTTAACAAACCAGGATGAAGCTATATTTCAAAGAGCTTTTAAGAATTTGCTGCTTGGATTTTCCACTAAATTAAAAAAGGATAGCCATCTATTTGTAAAATTAGTTGCATATGATAGATTGTTGATGATTTTGAGCTGAGATTTTGTCCAAGATCAAGAGATCGCAGATCTTAAAATACCATTTTTTAAACTGAAGGTACTTTTACGTTTTTCCAGAACTCACTCTCTCTCTCTGTGTGTGCGTGTGTGTGTGTGTGGGGGGGTCATGTCACAGCTGACATATGGCAACCTCATAGGGTTTTCAAGGCAAGAGATGTTCGGAGGTGGTTTGCCATTGCCTGCCTCCATGTCACGACCCTGGTAGTCCTAGGAGGTCGCCCATCCCAATTCTAACCAGGGCTGACCCTGCTTAGCTTCTGAGATCTGACGAGATCAGGTTGTCCTGGGGCTATCAAGGTCAGGGCTCCAAAATACTACAATTAGGAATTCAGAAGCCACTAAGAACAATGTAATGAGCTCTAGTCTTATTTTAGGTATTGTTAAATGATCAAACATTTCCAATAAAATGTTGACTTTTTAATGAAATCATATATCCTGTAGTGTTCTGCATCTGAATTAATACTTCCTCCCAGAATTGTAAAACCTTAGGGCAGGGCCACCAACAATGTAAAAAGGAACCAATACCCTCACAGCCTTTCCAACACAAATTGGAGTATTTGGGCCACCTGCAGTATAATTTCAGAAGCGTCAGAAACAATCTACTCATAATCATAGAATCATAGAGTTGGAAGGGACCACCAGGGTCATCTAGTCCAACCCCTTGCACAATACAGGAAATTCACAACTACCTCCCTCACACACCCCCAGTGACCCCTACTCCATGCCAAGAAGATGGCCAAGATGCCCTCCCTCTCATGATCGGCTTATGGTCATAATCTTGTGACAGTTCTTCAACGTTCAAAGAGGATGAACGAGAACTTTTGTTGTTGTTGCTTTTAATGACCAAAGGTTTTTGTTTTTTTTAATTTCAAACTGTGAAACCTCCACTTTGAAGTTACCCAGCTCTACCTATTCTGCTTTCAGGACCAAAAGGTGAACCTGGCCAGACCATTACAGAAGAAGGGTTGCCAGGCATCCCCGGTCCCCCAGGCAGAGATGGCGAACCTGGACTTCCAGGTGGGTGGTTAATTGAGCCTCCTGGCGAGGTTGGATCCACCTTTCTTTTTGAGGTAATCGTTCTAACCAGCAATCTGTTTTATCTGCAGGTGATTCTGGACATCCAGGTCAACCTGGATTGCCAGGGACCCCAGGTGCAAAGGGTGATCCGGGTTTACCCGGCATTGGTCTTCCGGGCCCACCAGGACCTAAAGGTTTGTTCCCCCGACTATTCTAGAATGCCAGTGTTGTGTAGCAGTTAGAGCAATGGTTTTTTGACCTTTAATCTGTTACTGCCCCCAAACCACAAAACATTACCATGAACTGACCCTCAAGTCATCAAGCAAAAAGTAAGACATAAAAACAGCATCCAGACAAGACAAGTTTGTTGATATAAGTCTATTAATGTAAGTAGACCGTACGTTGATCTCTGGCATATGTTCAATGAGACCCTCATGCCTGAGGCCCATCAGATACCTCCTTAATGTCAAGTTTGAACACATATGAAGCTGCCTTTTACTGCATCAGACCATTGAGGTCAGTATTGCCCACTCAGACAGGCAACAGCTCTCCAGGATCTCAGAATGAGTGTCTTTCACATCACCTCTTAACTGATCCTTTTAATTGAAGATGGTGAGGATTGAACCCAAGACCTTCTGCATGCCAATCAGAGGCTCTTCCACTGAGCCACAGCTCCTCCCAGTTTGTTTCCTGTTAACAAACAGGAAACCTTTTAAAGGGCCTGGGAGAGAAATCTAGAGTTTGTGATTTTATCCCAAGGCAGGGTAAGCATTATAAAATCTCAGAAGCTGAACCCATTGGAAGGGTTGGCCTAAGATCCTCAATGCTTCCTGTTCACCCCCCCTGAAATTCTCAGTGCCCCCCCCAAGATTTTTAGATTGCCATATTCCCCCCCCCCCCAATTAAGAATCATTGGAGACCCAGGTTCAAATCCCCACTCAGCCACAAAATGTATTGGGCGAATCGCTGTCTGTCAGCCTAATGTACCACAACATTTTTGTGAGGAAATAGTGGGGAGAATGATCTGTGAGGTTTTGATGTCTTTGGAGTGGGATAAAAATGTAATGTATGAATATAGCTGTTGGACCTTAGGCACAAGAAACGCAGTTTGTTCTGTGGATGTTTTTATTCTGTCTGCTGCTGTGGTGCATGTGTGTGTATAAGACACATAATGTTGATTTTGGGGAAATAGTTTGGAATAAATAATGTAAAATGGGCTTGGATTTTTGTTTTCTAGACAAGCTTGTGCAATCCCCTTTTGAGATTTGTGGTGGTGTGCTCCAATCCCTTCTGTTGTGTTTTAGGTTTCGCTGGGTTTCCAGGTCTCCCTGGATCGCCAGGAGCCCCCGGAAGACCCGGTCAAGATGGGCTGCCCGGCCCACCCGGAATACCAGGACAGAAGGTCTGGAAAGAGGGTTTCTTTAGTTTGCTTAGCATGATGTGGAGAATTTTTTTTTAATAGGTAGGGCTACCATCCAACTAAAGCTCCTGCCCAAGTTCAGGATTTGTCCACTGAAGCAAGAGAGAGCCACCTCCTTCATTTGGTTGATGACCACTTGGATAATTCCGTCTTAGTTTCCTTAAACGAAAAAAGAGGGTGGGGGGAACCAGATTCCTGAATGAACACCAAGTTACTGAAATTATATTCTTTTATCATTGATATGCCTCCAGTAAGAGCATGGGGTGTTGTTACATACAAGCCTATAGATGTCGACTTGAGTATACTGACGGCACAATAGTGTATTTAACCACCTTCACTTGGAATACCAACTGCAGTAGTTCCTTGAGAGGCATGGTCTGACCACAGCCACGCATGCGCAGCCTGGATCCAAGTTAAGTTGCTGTACAGTAGACCGTCACCAGTCTGTTTCTGAGATCAAGGCAAATGGTAAAGTCCTTTCTTACCTGCAAGATCTTTTACTTCCTTCAGAAATAGGTTAAATTCACAGCAAAGCATGGTTCGGGCTACCCAACCAACCCAGCTGTCAAAACGAAGCTTGCAACGAGCCCTAATCTAGTGCTGCCGTATGCTTCTACTTTCCATTTGCTTTCCTCAACATCATCGGTACTCACTGAACAGCTCACAGAGAGCCACGTTCACAGTTACTCTCAACCAAAAGAGCCACGTTTACTTTCATCCCTGACATGAGGCTTGGACCTCAAGGAGGTTTGGAGCTTATCTGTTCCTCCAGTGGTAGCTGGTTGAAGGTGGGAACCCCCTGCCAACCAGAGGCCCTATTGGCAATCGCCCAATTTCCTGAAATACAGGGAAGGTGCCACACTGGGGAATGGGGCTCAGAGGAGCCACAGGCAGCATATCAGAGAGCCACAGGTAGCTCCAGAGCCACTTTGTGAGTATCACTTCTGCACACGCAGGGCCTCCAGGGGCAGAGCAACATCTGCAGTCACTACTTGTCAATTCAGACAAGACGCCAAGCCACATTTTATTTGTTTTTCAAATTATTTTAATCTATAAGACTCCTAGGGCAAGATTCGAGCCCAGTAGCACCTTAAAAGACCAACAAGTTTTCTTGGCTCTCAAAATCTTACATCCTGAAAATCTTGTTGGTCTTTTAAGGTGCTACTAGACTCACAGCACAGCATAACATTTATTGTATAAGGCCAAAGGCCATTACAGTTAGGACACACAGAGGGACATAGACAACTACAACAAAAAACAAGAATATAACAGCAAAAAACAAGAACATAACAACATTAAAAACATTTAAAAACACGTGTACACCTTCATTAAATACAATTAAAATAGTTCAGCCTTTAGACACAGGTCTGGCTCATGTTTTCTTGGCCACCATGGCAAATTGTGCCACTCTGTAAGAAACACACTGATTCAAATAGGAGAGCAGGAAGATTAATTTTTGCTAATGGACTCGAATCTTGCTCTTGTACTGGAGACCCAACACCGCTACCCAGCTGAAACTAACTTCAGGTCAGCTAATGACAATAAAAAAACACCGGAAATAATTTTAAAAAATAAAAATGAGACCAACACCCCAAGGGAAAAAAGCCCCAAAAGGTTAACAGGTAATTTTACAATCATTACACACACCACATTTTTCCCAAATCACTGAAGCATGGGCCACAATGGAGCCCAATGTTTTCGACTTAAGAGGGCACTCCACAGTATAGGAGTCAAGACTGAAAAGGCCTTGTTTCATGTGCCTTTAAAACTTGGTTAACAGGAACATGGTTTTGCAAACCTGGATCAAGTCATGATTTCTGTTTCTGGTTTGCTGGCTGACCTAGCATGGTGTATTAACAGAGCCATCACATCAAGCTGTGCCTAAGTTTGCTCAGCTATCTGGTTAAATGGAGTCATGGCAACCATGCTGTGGTCTTTTGTTTTTCTTTATCATTGCCTTAGAACGCTTGGGAGAAGAATTAAGCTTGGTAACGGCTTCTTTCTTTCTCTCGTATCACAGGGAGACCGTGGATTTGGTGTGCCAGGACCTGTTGGGCCACCGGGGCCTCCAGGTTTCAAAGGTGCACAGGGCCCTAAAGGTGACCCTGGCTTTCCAGGAAGTCCTGGTGTGCCAGGACGTGGAGGTTTTGATGGAATCCCAGGGTCTAAAGGTACCAAAATAGTTGTCTGACAATAATACTTATGGCACTGTATGTTTCTCATGTGCTTGTCGTATGTCTGTATTATTATTATTTTGGAAAACATGTATGTCAGTTCAGAAGATGCAAGCAATATAAGAATGAAATCTTATTAACAAGCACCATATATCTAATTCTGAACCAGTGTGGAGCAATAGATTCCCAAAATGGAGCTAGGGACAGATAGGGTGGATTTCTCTACAAACCTGAAGGAAGTGCCAAGTTTGCAGAAAAATCTGAAATCTAAAAAAGATACATTGAGGGATTAAAACTCCCCAAAATAATACCAGTAATGGCTATAGCTTTCAGGGGGGGATGCCCACTGAACTCTTAAGCACTGTTTTAGAAGTTGCTAGGCCACCAAAACAATATTGCTGAGCCTTCTAAGACTTAGTTTCTGTAAAGCAAAGCCACGGGGCAGGGGAGCAGGGGAGAAATGGAGAGTAACACAACTCTGGAAAGCATGCTACCCCTCTTCCCGGTATGTCCCCTGATGGAGGAGGAACAAGCCCACTGGTGATCACTACCCATACCACTCAGCCTGGCCTTCTGGCAGCCACTGTGCAACTGGGCCCAACCCATCCCCACTGGCAGCTACTGCCTGGGGGCCACAGAAAGGGAAAGCTGAAGACAGGAGCAAGCAAAGGTAAGTTTGTTGGATGGGAAGTTAAATTGTGGAACTCCCTGCCCCAGGATGTGGTGATGGCAGCCAACTTGGAAGGCTTTAAGAGGGGAGTGGACATGTTCATGGAGGAGAGGGCTATCCATGGCTACTAGTCAAAATGGATACTAGTCATGATGCACACCTAATCCCTGCAGGATCAGAGGAGCATGCCTATTATATTAGGCGCAGTGTAACACAGGCAGGATAATGCTGCTGCAGTGGTCTTTTTTGGGGGCTTCCTAGAGGCACCTGGTTGGCCACTGTGTGAACAGACTGCTGGACTTGATGGGCCTTGGTCTGATCCAGCAGGGCTTCTCTTATGTTCTTATGGAGAAGAGAAGGAAGCAGGAAAGGGAGAGAGGCAATGGGGGCTGCCAGGAATAGTGAGGAAGAGGGATACAAGGGGAAATGAGGTGCCCCCCACAGGTTCTTGCAAATCACCTGCTTATAAAATTATGGTGTGCAAACCAGCAAAGAACCCACTAAGAATATAAAAATAGCATTCATTAGCTTGAAATAATATTCATAAAACAACCGATTGGGTCATCTGAAACACCACACCAAAGGAAGCTGAACTGTGGTTTGGCATGACGACTGAAAGGACAAATCATGGTTTGCACAATCAGCTGTCAAATCAGAATTAGAATTGGCTTTGAAGTGGGTTTGCAAACTGTGCTTTGTGCAAACTGTGGTTTGGCAGGATGTTTTGATCTCCCATTGACAGGGGAAAGTGCAGGATATGGGTGTGTAAGAGAGGGGAACATGTGTTGGCAAAAAACTTTTCCCTGTATGAAATGCACTCCCTGTTGCCTTTGAACTGTCATTTGTTGTGGTCTTTATGGTGGCAACAATGTTTGTGGGCAGCAGCCCCAGTTCCTGTCCCTGTGGCTCATGGCTATGCTGCGAGGGCAGACCTGACTGGCTGGAGCCCAGTTGCGGGTTTTCCCACTTCCAGATTGGCTGCTTTTCTTCCTGCCTACAGTGAAACTGTCCTGCAGTCCCTGCAATTCAGCTCTGAGCCAGTACTGTTAAGGGAAAACAAACCTGATGCTAAATAACTGCATTTCTCTTCCTCTTCACTGGCTTAATTTCCCCTCTGTTATATTGGCATGAACCCAAACCTCATTGGCTACCTAACAGATTCTGTGTTTCCATTAACATTAAAAATGGTACTTTTGCAATAGCTGAGCATGGCTACAAGCTTGGGTACGAAAGGAACAAGTGTTGGGGGCGTTTAGAGTGTCCCCCGCCCCCGCTTTCATGTTAGAAATGTTCAGTCAAATGCTCAACTTAGTCATGTGGGTTCCCCTCCTCCCCATGTATGCCACAGTACCAAAGTTCATGCACACATTCAACGCGATCTGTGTTATCCAATCTCGCAAACAGTTTGCAAGCACAGCGGTTCAGATGGGTGCACAGAGTTCTCATCTGAAAGAGATTCCCTGTTCATTTTGACCTGGGGACAAAATTTCCATGTACAGATGAAGTGGACTGTGAATCAAGTCTTCCCACTGGAAAGAACTGGGAACCTTGCAAAACTGGTTTTCTGTAAACTAAGCAGAAGTCTGGTGACAAAATAAGATTGCTATAAATCCAACACTTGATTTTTCCTTGACAAAAAGAGAAACAACTAGCAGGTCAAATATTGGCCTGTATCCAACCCCACACAGTTTCAAACACTCCACGTCCACTACAATTTTCTTAAGAGGCTGTGACAGTTGCACCATTCCACAGCAGTGCCTCCCTGCTATGTTATTCCCAAAGGTCCATACGCTCCCCCTCCCCCGGAGCAAAATTTCAGTGAGCTCCAGCAGATGGGAGGAATCAGTGGAAATCACTGCCCACTCTTCAGAAAACGAATAGCCCTGAAGTTTTTGGAACTGCATGGTTGGATACAAGCCATCAGTTCTGGGAAGATGTGTTGTCTTTTGTAATTTTGATATCTGATTTATTAGACTTTCTCTTTCAGGTGATGCTGGAGTTCCAGGCCAGCCTGGGTTAGTTGGACCTCCAGGGAGTCCAGGAACTGGTGCCCAAGGCCCACCTGGACCACCAGGGCCTCCAGGACCTGTAGGCCCACCAGGTAGGTTTCAGCGTAAATGATTTGTATTTGGCACTGCCCCAAACTACTCACCATTATAGCATTTCTGAAAAATCAGACTGACCATCTATTTCCCTTTCTCTCTTTTAATGTTGGAAGTTTCTTTATGGATAGTCACTAGGATCTTTTCCGGATTCTCATTTTCCTTCCTTCTAAGATCCTGTTTCTTCGGGCGATGGTGAAGGCTGTGTGTGGTTCACTTCTGCACATGTTTGCTCCCTGTAGGGGATGATTCGATATAATAGATTTAAGTCTGGCATAAAAACCTGCAGTTAAAATCTGCAGGGAGATACGCTGGAATTAAACCTGTGTGATATCGAATCTACCCCTAGAGGGAGCAAAACACATGTGGAGCTGAACCCCCCCCCCCCAAAGAAACCGGATTTTAGAAGTGAGGAAAATGAGAATGCAAAAAATCCCTTCCTTACGTGTCCTAGAAAAAATATTATACTGATCAGAGCAATATCATTCTTAGGCCTCTACTAAGAATTCTCTCCTAAGTTTTCCATTAATTTGAAATAATTTGCAGTGAGCTGTGATAAAATTAACAGGTGGTTTTACTCACCTGACTGTTCCAGAATAGCTGATCCACAGCAGGGCCAAATGAAAACCATTCCACTTGTAAGCTATTGTCGATCATCAGCAGAACAACTGGAGATGTGATCTGGCAGGATTCCAGTACACCTATTTCATCTGCCAACTCAGTTTACAGTCTTGGGCAAGACATATTCTCTCTGTCTGCGTCCCCCACTGGCACTGTGTAAATAATAATACAAGTCTATTTTACAGTGCTGTTTGCGAGGATTACTGTTGTAAAGTGCTTTGAACACTGAAAGTGCTATATAAATGCTCAGTGCGAGCAATAATAACCCCTAACAGCGACTCAAAAGAAAACATTGCTCTGTCATACCATTATATGCCTACGAATATTGTTACACTGGATTACAGTCACATCATGTCAGTGTCCATCATGGGTTTCATTCAACAAAGCTTAGTATATTTATTTGTTTTTCAAAATTCTCCAAGTGCAGATGATGGTTTATGTCTCATGGAGGTTGTCAGCCTGTGTCTGGGTTGTACCCCTGTAGGTTGCACACAAAATCCCACCACATAGAAAACTAGCATGTAAAGCGTTTTCTGTGTTAGAACCATTCTTCCTAATGTGCTAGATTGATGCCAGGAGGGAATGAGGCACGTTCAGCCCCCACACACACATCAGCAGCCCTGAAGTGGTACAGCCCAGACAACCTCAGTGAGAACTATCCCAAATGTTACATGAATGAATTAGGGTATTACACAGACTACAAATATTGTCCCATATTCCAAAGAGGCAGTTGACTGGTATATGCAAGGGATTATTCTTGATTTATGGATCTTGAAGACATGCAGATCCAGTGTGTTTTATTAATATAAAACAGCACAAAATCAGCTTTACTTTGAGCCTTATGTGAAAATACAGAAAATTGGTATAATTTTGTTTCATATTTCTGATGTCTAAAAGTAGACCTTCTAAAAGTATGACTGTCCTATTTTTAGAGATATTTTTTTCAATTTGCTTTTGTGTAAGGTATGTTGGTTTTATGTTACACAAAATGTAACTTGCTAAAAGGGGAAGGGAGTTTTCCCCCATGATGTTTCTGAATTGAGGATTAAGGGATTACCTCAGAAAGATACGGGGCCATTGCGAGACTCACAGGCTTGTTTGGAGGCCTTGTTTACCTTTTCATGGGTCACCAGTTCCCATGATGGTGGCAACATTTCTTCAAGCTGTACCCGTTGTGGGAATCCTCCTGTATGCCACCTGCCTGGAGATGCCAGCTCTCTCGCGTGGCATCTCTGTGCAAGCCCAGACAGGAAGATGGCAGCCGTGCCTGCTCCTGAGGCAATCTCATGGGGGCCGCTTCATGAATCATCTGGCCCTAAAGCCCACCTGGCAATAACCATGATGGAAGTATTTCCCTATGAGCCAGAGTGGAAATTCACTGTAACCCCAGACTGCTCTGACAACATACTTTGGGTTTTTCCATGTGCACCTTTGTGGCTGTCCTGCATGACCTCAGTTTGACACATCTTTACTTCAAGATGTAGCATGCACCAGTGTTCAGCTTAAATGGAGACTGGTGGTCCATTCCTAACACATTCAAGGAAATCCATAGCTTGGTGTACAGGTTGCCTGCATGACCACATTGACACTGAAAAATGCACCCATCACAAAAGCCGTTGCATCCGTCACATTCCTAAGCGCTACAGCTTCCATTTAAAAAAAAGCAAAAATCTAGTGTTCATGGCTGTGGAGAGCAAGGATTAAAAAGCTTACAGACAGGCCAAGGATCTTAATGGAAGCCATAGGCAATATATGCTCTGCAGAGCAGACGCCTTGCAGAATCGAGACAAAATTCAGATGGGGGCAAAGGGTGGAATTAGTGGGTATTTTAATGTTCAAATGAGCACAAGGGTGGGGAGTGTATAATCCTCCCCTGCCTTGCTTTACCACCCCACGTTCCATTGCGTGACACACACACACACACAGCCTGGCTCATTTGGGGTATCCGAGCCTGGCTGGCAGAAAAGTGGGGCCAGAACGGGATCCCTGGGAGTCGCCCAGGTTCCCCATCACTTTCTAATGACCTCTCCACATGACCTGTTCCAGCATCTCAGGTGACTCCCTGCACATAGCACTGCTTTTAATGATCACACATCCACCTACAACTTGAAATCCCCTTCCACATTTTCACCCCATGCTGCAATTTGCCTATCATGTCACAAAACTGCTTTCTTTCCAAACAACCACCTTGTTTGCCTCTTTCCAAAAAAATCCACAGGGCTCACTTTCCTTTCCTTCCATGCACAGCTACTGTACCACTGAGAGCATGACGGCCTGTAGTGCATGATTTTAGCTTGAGCTAACATATCACTGTTCACTATCTTTGTCTGTGTTTGTTCTCTTTGCTCTGATCCCTCTTTTGCTCACATCTCTTGTCTCTATACTTTAGCATTAGCTTGGAATAATATTAATGCAGTCTTTGTTACAATACAACTTGAAGTGGTCGTCTTGGTTCATGTGTTCCTCTGTGCACTTTGCCATTTGGTCACTTGGTTTCCATCTCTGGGCACCGTCAACCTTGCAGAATGAGTCATTCTGGTAAATTGCAATATTTTGCCACCACAACGACACTGATGCAACATTCAGAAAGCAAAGAAAGCCAGAATTTGTAATCTTGTCAATGTTAGAACCTTGTGATATGACTTGGTTCTATTTCCATTGGAATAGTGGTATATAAATATCTGTTGTCCTCCAAATATGGTGGTTACTGCACACTGGAAAATGATGAAATCAAGAATTCCTGACATCCAGTTTCATTTATACTGATGTTGCCTACCTTGGCACTGTGTTTTAGTCACTTGGCCTTGGCCACAATCCACAACTCACTAATTTACAGGCCATCCTGTTTAGTCAGTGACTTGTGGATTGCAGCTTTTGTGTAGGGTTGGTATTTTGTTTGGTTGTTAGTTCTAACACTGATGTGCTTTTGTATCCTAACCTATTGGCATTCTCACACAACTCCTTTCTGCTTCCTGTGTCTCAACTTCCTGATGAATTGTTAACCTGCTGGCTTTTTCAACCTCTCAGGTCCACCAGGTACTGTGGTTTCTTCATCAAAGACTTTTTTCTTATCTTAAATGTATTACTTTCCATCAGCCCCTCTCCCCACCCTCAAATTCTAATGTAGTGGCTCAGTCTGCCTAGGTAAAGCCCTCTCCGAGGAGACAATCTCTAAACCAGGGGTGTCAAACATAAGGCCCGGGGGGCGGATCCAGCCCTTCAGAGCTCTTATCCGGCCCACGAGCCAGCTGAGGCAGCCACACACACATACCCCGCTCCCAATCTGGGCTGGTGAGCCTGCTACAGGCTTGCCAGCTGGGGCAACCACTACCCCTGCTCCCGCGGTGTCAATTATCAAAGATTGTTAAATAAAAGAAAATACTCTAAAAGTGTTATTGTTTTAAGCATGTTTGTATTTTAAGTAAAAATAATGTCATTATTTTTGCCTGTGTCTTCTATAAAGTTTTATCTCTGGTACCTGGCATTAAATTTTATGGTACACGTGGCCCGGCCCAACCAAGTGACATTTATGTAATACCCAGCCCTCGTAACAAATGATTTCGACACCCCTGCTCTAAACCATTTTCTGGTGTATGGAGGGTAAACCTACATAGTCCCAGACAATTAAGCAACTCTTCGTGACCTCTGTGCAGAACCCACCAAATCGTGTTGGTTGGAAGTAAGAGACAAGAGAACCAGACCTGTCTGAACGAAACCATTTGCATCCTTCAAGGCCGCCTTCTCCAGGAAAGACCTCCAACTCCTCCTTGGCTTGCTGGTTCAAAAAGAGCATCAGCTGGTGTGCTCTTCTTTTAATTTCCTAGTATTGTAGCTTAGGGACCGAGTTCTCTCTGCCCTCCTCTTCAGCCTGTATGGAAAGGACTGTTCAAGAACATATATGCAGTTAAAATTTATGACCTCTGCACTTTTTTCCACCACATTCTTTTCTAGTCACTCCAAGATGGATTTGTTTACCCATGCATATGTGACTGGTGAATTCTACAGAGGGTGCTACTGATGTAGGAGAAGGCCTAGATTTTTCTTCCTGTATCATAGTCGTGTTTTTTTTTTTTTTTTTAGCATCCTCAAAAAGACTGAACCACTAACTCTGGGAGTGATTTGGATATTCTGTGCCAGTGGATTTTTCTTCCTTTTAGAGCAGGTGGTTTGAATCCCAACTAACTTCTCTGCTGTTGAAAGATGATGCCTTAGGAGGAGAGACTGACAAAAATTGCTCCCACTTATGTTAGTGGAAAATGTAGTGGTTCATTCTCACATTCCCTAGTGGTTGATACATGTTTTTCTGTTTTAGTGCAGCTTCCCATATCTCAACTGGGTAGGCTTTAGAACTTGAGGCCCAGCCAATGGGGAACTGGCCTTTGATTTTCCATCCTGATTCTGCAAAGGGGGGAGCCTTTTCTGCTTTTCCCAAATATGTTTAATTGAATTTGACTCCAGTGGGGAATCAGTTGGTGTCATTGGGGGTGGTCTTCCATCCCTCCAGAAGCTTGTTGGACGGTTTTCCCTAAGCAGACTGAACTACTATCTCCAAGAAGGGCCTGGTAAACACATAATTTCTTGACTCCAAAATGTGATCCCTGCTGTTTTGTATAAAGTGCCACTGAGAGCGGTGGGGTTCTCTCTGTCATGCCATCAGTGGCTGTTTTATTCTCTCTAAATAGCAAACGTAAAGGCCTCTGGCATGGAATAATAGATATCTGCCATTGAGGCACGTGCTCTGTGCAAGCCTTGTGAAATATAAAAATATCTTTGGACAAAATAGCTTGATTATTTCATTTAACACTTTCTCACATTTAGACCATGTATGTGAACTTCGGAGCGGGGGGTGAGTGCTATGATTCTTTCCCCCACGGCATGCTGTAGCAGTAACTCAGCCAGATTGCTGGAGACTTTTTTTCACCTTCTGCATCCCTGGTCATCAACTAGATTGACAGGCCACTGCAGATAAGTTGTGTGCCGCCCTCTTCTGCGGCTCATGTACTTCCCAGCCCTTGTCCCACACACAATTTCATCATCATTAAAGCGAGGGGCTGCCTTTGACTTCCTTGTTTGCTGGCTCCCGTGGAACATCATACAAAGCAGCCTAATATTGCGCCAGGCCGTGGGGAGAGGTTTTCGCATCCACTGTGACTGGAGACTCGGAGTTACCCGATATTGAAATGGGACCTTCTGCATGCCTCTCCTACCATTCAGATCTGTTTGAGGCCTATTACAAAAAAGGGTGTTGTTAGGGAATGAGCTAAATTCTGCTGCAGGGATCAGCATCGCATCATGTCATTAGGTACATCGCGACATCAGCCTGTACTGAGATGCTGTGCAGAATGACATAACAAACAAGACTCGCACCCCTGTCTGGCCTGCACTGTGCTGTTGGATTCTCACTGCGGCAGCAGCATCTTGCATATCAGAAACTAATTTTCCTACATTGAGCAGCTTGTGAGCTCATCCCAGTTATGTAAACGTGTTTTGGATCATACCCCTATCCTAAGACTCCACCAAGTAAAGTTTGTTTCTTCATTAAAATATTTATACCCCACCTTTACTCTTGGCTCAAGTTTGAAGCCTTCCTCCAGTCTAAGGAGGCTCTCTCCAAATTAAGAGGCTCTTCCATTGGAGGAAAAACCATTTCAGTTGGAGGAAGATCTACCCCAGAACCCGTTTGTGACCCATCCCTACCTTTGCCATGCAAGTTGATCTATACCCACCTGTTGCATATTCGTTTTTGCTGACAACTTGTATTCTAATAATATCATCTAGGGTTACATGGCATACCAGGTGAGAAAGGAGATCCTGGACCACCAGGGTTCGACATTCCTGGTCCTCCAGGTGACAAAGGCAACCCAGGGGTTCCAGGGCCACCCGGTTTCCAAGGGCCCCCAGGTTCACCAGGGCCACATGGACGAGATGGGACTCCCGGATTTCCAGGTAAATTCCTGTTGTGCTTCCAATTATACAGTGGCCAGTGTAGGGACAGAGAGCGTTGTCTGTAGAAATGGATGGCTGCATATGAACATCTTCTAGTTTATGATTCAGTGCATGGAATGCAGGCGGGTTAAACCTGTGTCCAAAAACTGAGAGCCAGCATGGTGTAGTAGTTAGGAGCAGTGGACTCTAATCTGGAGAACCAGGTTTGATTCCCCACTCCTCCACATGAGCGGCGGGGGCTAATCTGGAGAATCGGGTTTGATTCCCCCTCCTTCACATGAAGCCCGCTGGGTAACCTTGGGCTAGTCACAGTTCTCTCTGCTCTCAGCCCCACTTACCTCACAAGGTGTCTGACGTAGGGACAGGAAGGGAAGGCAATTGTAAGCCACTTTGAGACTCCTTAAAGGTAGAGAATATTAAAAATTGTTATGCAAGTTTCAAATCCTTCCAATGATGGATATAGCATGTCTCCATTCACCTTGGTAAAGTAGGGCTTTAGGGCAGTTTAACATTGAATGTAACAGTGGAATTAGGGCAATTTAATCTTTTCACTTCATCGTAGCCTTGTCTAGATGGAAAATGCAAAGACATTATTCACTTGCCAGTGCTTCTTTCTTTACACAAGAAAACAGTGGATCTTTTCTGTTGATACTGGGCTGCTTTAAGTAATAAGTACCTAAAGTTAGAGGCAGTTATATCTGCATGATGTGTCTCTCTTAAGATCATAGTCGATACATAATACAGCACTTTTTGTGAATGGTTCAAGGGCACATTATACCCGATATTCATGGGCATACATGTGCACACGGACACCTCTTATTTCAGTGCAAGCACTCCAGGAAAGCAGTGCATTGCTCCCTATGGGTTTGGACTATATCTGCAGTCCAGCCCATGCTCACATGGGCAGCAGAGTACACTCCTTTTAGTTTACCAGCTTGAAAAGCAGCCAAAAGTGGAATGTTTCGGTTGAGAATGAAATTGGTGGTTCTGTGCCTCTAGGTGCTAAAGGCGAGATGGGTGTGATGGGAACCCCGGGTCCTCAAGGCTCTTTCGGAGCCCCTGGCAGAAGTGGTCTTCCTGGCCCAAAAGGTGAGACGTATGTTGTGTTGTGTTAAGTGCCGTCCAGTGGCTTCCAATTCATGACGACCCCATGAATCAGTGTCCTCCAAAATGTTCTACCGTTGACAGACTTGTTCAGGTCTTGCATACTGAGGGCCGTGGCTTCCTTGATTGAGTCAATCTTGTTTGAGATGTATGTTTTTATGTTCGTCTTCATGTCTTCAGTGCAGTCCCGTGTGGGACTACACAGAAGACACTTGGCGAACAGCAGTTACAGATAAGTGCAACAATGTTTTTTTAAGGCAGCAGATTTAATGTCACTTCACAATATGAGTTTGTTCTTTCACTCTAAAACAAGGGTGTCAAACATAAGGCCTGGGGGGGGGGCAGAGCTGGCCCCTTGAGAGTTCTTATTGGGTCCGTGAGCCATCCATGACAGCCACCCCCTGTCCCAATCTGCGCTTGCAAGCCCAATGCAGACTCACCAGCTGAGGCAGCCACTCCCCTTCTCTATCAGGGCTGGCAAGGCCACTACTGTCAAGGCCGCTGCCAGCTCGCCAGCCAAGGCAAACCCCCCCACGCCCAATCTGGGCTGGTGAGGCATGGCCCGCTCCGACCAAGAGACATTTATGTCATATCCGGCCCTTGTAACAAATGAATTCAACACCCCTTCTCTAAACGTTCAGGTGTACATACTGTTTTTCACACGTAGGTAAATGTTGAACTGTGTCCTGAGACGGCCCCTCCCGGGAGCCGTTCAGGCCAGGCGCCAGCTCTACCCGGGACCCCCGCGGGAACTCCCCCCCCCGGTGCGGCGGCGGCAGCCGCCGACTCAGGTACCTACCACTCCGGGGGCGGGTCGGAGGAAAGGCCCTCATCTTTTGTTTGTAAGCTCTAGTTCCATGATAATCCCATAAGCAGACATCCACAGACAAGCAGTCCAAAGAGTTGATTTATTGGAAAAATCCACAGGTTAACAGAAGCTAAGAATCAAATGGACACTAATGAAAACTACAAGCACAGTACAGGGCATATATGGAAGCGTAGGGCAAATCGGGATAGATCTGGATGCCATGGCAACCCCCCTCCCAGGAGCTGTCAGGGAGGTAGGATTCTACCGGCATTCCCACAGAGTTCAGTCTAAACACGTTGTTTGCAGGGCTATAGCTGGCCTTGGCCAGCAGCTGGAGAAAACCACAACATTCCTTTCTCAGGCCATGCCTGACAAACCTCTGGCTTCTGCCTACCTCTGCTGATGTCAGATGAGTCGTTCTTTAAGGCGTCGTAGGCCTTGTCTGTCCAGCAGCACCATTGCAGGATCACATTCAGAAGCTTCTTAGTTGCTCTGCCTTTTAGAGGCTTGGCGCTATCAAGGAAATTTGACTGCTACTACTGTTGGACAATGCAAAAAAAAAAAAAATGTCAAGCCAAGGCGGCAGCTCTTTCTGGGACAATCAGGGAGCATCTGCAGGGCAAACTGATGATGAGTTTTGTCTGGATGCCCCTTAGGCGATGCCGGCACCCCCGGCCAGCCAGGCCTGCCAGGACCTTCCGGGCTAAAGGGGAGCAAAGGCGAGGTGGGACTTCCTGGTGCCCCAGGGCCGACTGTTCCAGGCAGAGTGACCACGAAAGGACAGAAAGGAGAACCGGGACTGCCAGGTGAGAAAGCCCCCTTCCCATCCTCCTCCCTTTCCCGTCCTCCTTTCCTTTCCTTTCTTTTTCCTTTTTGTTTTCTTTCCCACCTCCTTTTTAGTATTCTGCCTCCTCCCCATGGAAGCAACAGGACTGCTGCTAGCTGATGCCCCCCCCCCGCCCCCCGGCAATTGTCCTTTTTGGCCTGTCGCCACATGGGAACATTTCCTCTTTTAGATGTGGTGGTGCACCATCTGCCTATAAGGTCTAAACCTATTAGTTTAGATTTATGGTTTTAATTGTTTATTTTAACTTTATAATATATGTGTGTGTATTATATGTTGTTAGCCGCCCTGAGCCTGGCTTTGCCGGGAAAGGGCAGGGAATAAATCAAACCAAATAAATAAAACACTGGCTCTGGCTTCAGTCCTGGCTTATGCAGGTGACATTGAACGGGTGAAAAGGTAGGACTTGGACAAGAAGTGAAGCTAATGACCTGTGCCATCAGTAACTTCATCCTTTGCAGCAGTGCTTTCAGTCATGTAGATATAACTATCTGGCAGCAGAGTGTAAGAGATGGAGGAAGGGGAAAGTTACGACTGAGTTTATTACTCAGCATGGTGTAGTGGTTAAGAGCGGTGGATTCTAATCTGGAGAACTGGGTTTGATTCCCCACTCCTCCACATGAGCAGCGGACTCTAATCTGGTGAACCGGGTTGGTTTCTCCACTCCTACACATGAAGCCTGCTGGGTGACCTTGGGCTAGTCACAGTTCTCTCTGAACTCTCTCAGCCCCACCTACCTCACAAGGTGTCTGTTGTGGGGAGAGGAAGGGAAGGAGATTGTAAGCTGGGTTGATTCTTCTTAAAAGGTAGAGGAAGTCGGCATATAAAAACCAACTCTTCTTCTACTGATCAGTCTGAGAGAGGAGGGAATTACTTCACAAGGCAGAGCACAAATGAAAGCAAGGTCCAGTCTAAAAGAATAAATGAACCACTCAGAATGAGCATGCGCTTTTCCTACCTGGTGGTGGATTGGCAAAAACGAGATGATCAGTGTGCATAAACTTCTAAAGAAGGACAGTGGTGTTCCAGTCTTCATTGAACCCAAGCCTGATAATGTCCAGCTCAACCCAGAGTTGCAGCAGTAGGCAGCAGTGCCTAGATTTGCCTGGCCACTGGGTCTCTGGCCCATCCATACCCCCACCCCATAGCTAAGATATAGGAAGGTTTGGTTTGAACCCGGTGGCAGCTGTAATGGTGGGAAGTGCTGTCAAGTCACAGCAGACTTATGGTTACCCCTCATTGGGTTTTCAAGGCCAGAGATGTTTGGAGATGGTATGCCATTGCCTGCCTCTACGTAGCAAATCTAGACTTCCTTGGTGTTCTCCTTTCCAAATACTAACCAGGGCAGCCCTGTTTAGCTTCCGACATCTGCTGAGATGGGGCTAGCCTGGGCCATCCTGATCAAGGCTACTAGTCTGAGTTATATGCACTTCTCTTCAATTATCTTTGGAAATACAAATACAATTCATTTTTTTCATTCTTTCCTTAAAGGTGACCCTGGAATAACAGGCCAGAAGGGTTACCAAGGCCTCCCAGGTGACACAGGGCCTCCTGGACTAAGTGGGCAACCAGGTGCACCCGGAGTGCCAGGTGAGAGACCAGCTTCCTGGTAGAAATCTGCATGTTCCTGTGACCAAGGGTAGCAAATGAAAGACACATTGAAATCCAAATGCTAGTTGGTCTCAAGACATTTTGAAAAGATGAGCTAAGCTTACTAGGTCTATCAGTCTTGCTTAAGGTTACCAAAGTTGAGTTCTGTCCCTCCTCTCTAGTAGAACATGCTATGGCCATAACTGAGGTGGTAAACTTACATCTGGGCTGTGCTGCTGCAGACTGCAGGTTGGGGCTCACAAGTCTGAATGTCCCGCCTTGCGAAACCATTCTCTGCGGACAGAAATCTAGCATGTCTGGGGGAAGGCTGCATTAGAACCCTTCTCCCTGTCATCTAGTTTTCTACATGCAGAGAGTTGTTTTATATGGAGGAACATTAACCACATCAGTGAAAACTAGCCAGCTAGTTAAAAGAACAGACTGTCACTCAAATTGCTTAAAACTCACAAGGAACCCTATAAACGCATAATCTGAGAATATAGTGTGATGTAGCTGTTTGTAATGACTTCCCCGAATGATACCTGTATACCTGGAGGTCGTATTTTGGAGACAAAGAATGATGGTTTACTATCCAACCAGACTGCAGCAGAGTGGTGGTACAAGGAAGAGTTGCTGACAGTGAACTCTTTTTCTTGAACTGTAAAGGAAGTCCTGTATGCACTCACTTTTGCAGAACGAGGATGTACCTTCTTTGGCACACAATTGTCATTAAACATGAGCATGAGGCGGAAACCTAGTCACCTCTCTGGGTTTTGTGAATAAAGGCTATTAGGATTCCAAATGAGGTGTCAGATTCCCCGTCTCCCTCTTCTCCCGGCCTCATCACAGAACCCCTGCCAGTGGGGGGAAAGCTCCTCTAATGTATGATTCATTTCAAGTCTTTGAGAAACTAAATATTTCCATGATATCCTTACCTGTGATTCTCTCATTGGCCAAGCTGAGCCCTTCCTTCAGCAGTAACCTTTCACTTTTCCAATCAGTGTAACCGATTACCCAAGAGATAGGAGAGGAGGGTTATCCTGGGAAGGGATTTCTAGGCAGCCCCTTACGGAGGAGCAACTGAGGCCCAACATGGGTTTTTTTTGTGTGTGTTTTTTAAAATCATGTCTTCTGTATAAATAGGAACCAGAGCCAACATCTCCCTCTAGAGCCAGTGGCTGCATTGTGGATGTTGTTAATTATTCCACTGCAAACATAGTTTGGATTCAAATTCTGTCCTGTATTTCATACCAGGACATAGGGAATGTCCTAAGGAAGCCTGTTTGTGCTTTTGAATCTGCAGAGCAAATTTTGAGACCACAGTGGTGGTTGATTCTACACTGACCTAATCAAGCTTCTCCTAAATCTAATACCTGCACAATTCAATGGCACAGGTCTCATTTCTAAACAGCAAACTCCAAGCAGCTGTGGTTGCACTTGTTGGTGTGTCTGGTAAGAAGCTCAAGAACTAGGGATGAATGGGTTTCCCCAGGCTCTGTACTGCATTGGATTCCATCTCCTTCTGTTCCTGGGGATTCGATTTGATGATTTTCTGTCAAATTAGAGGGACCGTCGAGAAGCAGAACCACAGGGGTAAAGATTCCCATCGTTTTAGATGCCATTGATACGCATTCCAGCAATTCAGGGATCCTTGGAAAATTGCACTCGTGGCTTTGGTAAGGTTCCCAATGTCTGCCCAGCCTACAGACCAAGGAAAAAAATTAATTTGTTCAAGTTCCTGGGTGCATATTTCCATGATTCTCTCTCTCTCTGTGTGTGTTTTAAAAAGTAGACTCAGAAGATTATATATTCTGCTTTTAAGGGTTACTGTGTGAACAGACTGCTGGACTTGATGGGCCTTGGTCTGATCCAGCAGGGCCTTTCTTATGTTCTTACGTTAAGGGTTCTCTAGTGTGATATTAAGAAAAATAATACCATAGTAGCAAATCTTAAGGTATATACTATTGTTTTCCAGAATTTTTTTAATATCACATTAGAAAATAGTTACACAGATAACTAAATTAAGTCGTTAACGCAGATGCTTGTTGAATTTTAGGTGCATTTTTTAAAAAGATCTCTGAACTGTAGAGATGTGAATCCAGGAACATCTACGGTTACATTTCTCCAAAGCCCAGGGTGTGAATTGAGAAATCCCTGAATTATGGGATCATAGAAGTGCTCATCCATGGCATTTAAAATGTTTGTTTGTTTGTTTATTGTTGTTATGGTCATAGACCAGCACAATTTAAAATGATTTTTCCTATATCTGTGGTGTCTGCAGATGTTGTGGGGAATGTGGGGAAATGGGTCCAAGGTGTGAATTGCCATAGGGGCTGCTCATTGAAAGTTCCATAGATCCAATTCAATTTGAGAAATAGTTTGATGGGGAAGCCTTGCTTTTGAGTGTGAACTCTGATCTAATAAGATTTGAAATCGTCATTTTTGAAGAGCAGAGGGGATCTGGAGTAACAATGGATACATTATGAGCAATGGATACATTATGTCCCTTTTCATAGCTGTTCTTTTTGAAATTTGAATTGTCGGTTCTTGGCTGTTCTCTGCCACATCCCTGGATCCCACCTAAGCCCTTGCCGATAAGATTCCTTCTCCAGTTAATGTGCCCCTTCAAAACAAATTCTGCATGATATTTAGGGGAATTATGCAGAATTTGTATAATGTGTTCTCGTCAGATTAAAGCAGGGGTCACCAACATGGTGCCCACCTACACTTTTCTGGGCACCTGCCAAGTCTTTCTTGAAAGTGGGCAGGGCCAGGTGGGGCTTTTGTCCAGCAGGACCTCTGACTGGAGACTTGACTGGCTGTGCAATTTTTTTTTAAATGTTGCTTTGGCAGCAGCTGCCACCACAGCACAAGGATCTGCACCATGTAACTGAAGGTAAGCTACAGCAGCCGTTTTGTGGCTGGCTCCACCTCCTGAAGATATTAAGGGCATATAAATATAATATAAATATAAATACTATAAATAATATAAATATAAATAATATAAATATAATATTAATATAATAATATGCCATGTAAAACTTGGGGAGGGGGAATGTGCTGATGCCTGGAAAACATCCTCTGAACTGGTCAATGTAGCCAGTGGCTGTACTGATGGGATTGGCTGTTAGCTGTCCAACTGCTCACAGTAATTGTGTTTCTCTAGGACCCAAGGGAGACATAGGATTTCCCGGCCCACCTGGGCCAAGTGGACCCCCTGGTCAAAAAGGTTCCAGTGGTGAAATGGGCTTTCCAGGTAGGTACTGAAAACACTTTTTGAGTTTGAGTTGAATTTCTAGCTAAGCAGTGGGGTGGGAAAATTAAAATGGGGAAGGTAGAGAACGTGGGATTCTCTAGTTATTTAAGAAGAATGGCCATCAAAAACAAGTTTTAACTGTGTGATCCAGTCTTGTTGCATAGGATTTCTTCATTTGAAATTGTATTTGAAAACCTTCAATTAAAAAAGGATTGCAGTTGCCTGTGTAGGATCCAAGGAATGGAGAGTAGAAAGAAAAATTGTTAATGGTACTAACTCACCAGAGTTCTGTAAGGTACATTTTGAATGTAACAAGAGCTCTGCTGGATTGGAACAATGCTCTAGGGTGTTTTCAATGTGAAGACAGGCTTGAGTAGTTTCCCTTGTTGCTGCTCCAGCTGCTAATTCAGCACAAGGTACACTGGGATTCCACAGAGCAGGTTTTCTTGGTAGTTTTTTCCCTTCAATCAGCAATTCAGTAGTGTTATATCGATACACCATTATGCCAAAATGTTCCTCAGCTTCTCTGTATTCTCAGCTTTCATTTTAAAAAGTAAGTCTCTAACCCATTCTGTTATGATGTGAGATATGATATCGTACGTATAGTCATTTATGCATGGGTACTTGGAATCACGTTCACCCCTTGTCTGACTGGTTGTTCCTTGGAGTTCTGCATGAGTTTCCCATCCATTAGAAATGACCTTGCTGCCAGCCCTCGCAATCTTCCCATTCCTCTGTTAACCCACCTCTTCCCTCTCCCCTGAGTTCAGCCCAGCTGAAATCTCCATGCAGAAAGCAAAGCACTGGACACAGAAGCTTTCTTTCTCTCACAGCCAATCACAAAGCAATGTGTAAAGAGGCTGGGATTCGAATGCTTCCTGGGAGCTCTTTCTGAGCAAAAGAAAGGCTTTTTAAAACTGAGGCTTGGATTTCTCCCCCCCCCCTTCCTTTCAGATTGCTCCGTTTTTTGTTTTTTGTTCTTAAAAATCTTATTTATGCGGTAATTGGGTTTGTGGGGGAAGAATTTTCTCTCACAGGAAGCACTGCGAAGTAAGCCAATTACAAAGCAGCATTTAAAGGGGTGGGGCTTGATTTGAGTTTGGAGACTGCTGGTGCAGAGATACCCAACTGGAAAGTGTGGGTCCAGCGAGCAACGAACCTCAGGTAAAACTTCCATGCATAAATGACCATATCTCTGCATCAAAAGGGGCTAGAATTAATTTTTTTCAAAAAATGAAAACTGGGAATTCACAGAATTTGATGCATATTTTGGTATAACTTAATATCAGTAGAACCCAGGTTGCCGCACAAATGCACCACGATGCTGTTGGGAAGCAAGGGGGGGAAAACCACTTCCTAACAGCATCAAACTCAGGGCAAATAACCTGTGTGGAAACACCCTAGTCCAGCATCCTTTTTCCCACAACAGCCAACCAGATGCCCCCAGAAGGCCTACAAGCAGGGGACTAAGATTCCCCCATTGTTGCTGCTCAACAACTGGTGTTCAAAGGTATGCTGCCTCTGAACAGGGAGGTTCTATTCAGCAGTTCTACACCTGGAAGGGACCTTTATTGGATCCAATCCCGTTTTGATGTGAACATTTAATTTGAAGCTACTGCAGAATTTTCTTCTTTTTAAATATTTTGGATAGGTTCTCTGGGACCAAAAGGTTTGCAAGGCATACCTGGGCGTCCTGGCCAGCCTGGTTCTCCAGGATTTCCTGGGCTGAAGGGAGACAAAGGTGAATCAGGCCATTCCGAAATTGGTATTCCAGGCCCACCTGGCCCTAAGGTATGTTGTCAGAATTCCACATCCTAAAAGTGCCAACAAAAGAAACCGACAAGTTTCTAGTCTTTAATGTGACTGGGGGACTTAAAAGAATATGGACATTTTCTCATGATAGGGAAGCAGAGCAGCATTTCCTGTAATCAAGGGCAGGGCCGCACTGCCCCACATATTTAATTCCATCTCCCCATCGCTAGGAGAAATGGAATACTGTGGCAGACGGGAGGCCACAGACGTGTGGGTTGGGCTGAGGCAGAGGGCCCAGGAAGTCCCCAGGGAGACCGTAGGTGGAGAAGTGGGACGCTGCCCCATTGGAAGAGTGGCCAACAGTGAGACGAGGCTGGCTGCTGCACACAGCAGCAGTACAAGGAGGAGGAGCAGCAGCGTGGGAACTGAGAGATCAGGGCGAATTGAAAGCAGGCGTGCAGGCAACTGGGGTGAAGGGGTGTGGCCAGTTATTGGGATGAGCACTTGAGCTCATGGTATAGAGGAGCTAGGGAACTCTGTGGGGCTCGTCTGAGGGCAGGAAGGGTGAAGCAAAGGTAAGAATCAGAGCCATAGAGCTGGATGCCCTGATAAAGTTGAAGGCCGCATGGAAGAGTGATGTCTCCTCCCTATCCCCGCCATGCCTTCCTGTGTACGTTGACTGCATCTTATATTCAGTTGAGATTTGCATAGAAAATTCACCGGCCTTTTGGTCACTTGAAGTTCATCGCTTAAAATTTTTTGACATGACAAAATGTTAACCCTTCCCTATGTGTCCCCCTCCTCCCACAGGGTGATAGTGGTTTGCCTGGATACCCAGGTAGCCCGGGCAGTAAAGGCTCACCTGGCAATCCTGGGCTGCCTGGTTTGCCTGGTAATCCAGGTGGGAAAGGTGATCGTGGCCTTCCCGGGTTCCCAGGTAAATCCACATTCGTTGGATAAGTAATTTCTTCTCTTTTCCCACATGCTCTCGTGCTGCTTCAGCTTCTGAAATAGGTAACTCTGCAACCTGCCTGCTTTTTCTTCTTATTGCCATGCACACTACTATCAATGCCATAAAATAAATGGTGGGGGAGAACTGAGACAAATCCTAGGAGGATAATTCTTCGGATCCTTGCATTATGCCAATCTGTGTGGCCCTTTTGCCTGGAAACAGCTTCAAAAAAGCCACATCCAGTATACCTGTTTTCTCACGTGGATGGATCAGCACAGATGATGTCAGCCACAATGGAAAGGGGAGCACCAGTATGCTTCCGAATGTTGGTGCTGAGGTGCTGACTTGGGAATGGGTGACATTCCTGTGTGGACCCACATTTAAAATTCGAGCTCTGCCATGAAAATATCTCCCAGAACACTCCCCTTCAGTTCACATTTGGCTTAGCAAATGCTAGTTTGCAGTGGAAACGACATCTTATATGGGTACTTGCAATAGGAATGCCCCCAAATTCTTTTGAAGGATATCATTCATCTTGTTCCAGGGCACTTTAAATCCCACCAAGAAGAAAGCTTTTTGGAGTGTTCTGTTAGTTTATGGTGGCACCAGGCCCCTGTCTGTGATTGAGACAGAACGTGGAGAACTTTTTTCCTTGTCTTTGGTGTTACATTCTACATTTTGGTAAAGACTGTTTAGAGAAATCCATTTCCCCCCCCCCCAAATACTACATTTGAGAGGATGCTATGTTATACTTCAGATTTGCTTCAGCTGTAATTTTGATGGGTGTCCTTTGCTCTTAGTTCTATTCTCTTTACTATCTGGCTTTTCAGCATGTGGCGTGTGTGCGCTTGTGGTGGCGGCAGCTGGTTTGGATTGTTGAATGGCCAAATTTTGCCATTTCCCACTTTTTTTCTTTCTTTCTTTCTGTCTTTCTTTCTGTCTTTCTGTCTTTCTTTCTGTCTTTCTTTCTGTCTTTCTTTCTGTCTTTCTGTCTTTCTCTCTCTCTCTTTCTTTCTTTCTCTCTCTCTCTCTCTCTCTCTCTCTCTTTCTTTCTTTCTTTCTTTCTTTCTTTCTTTCTTTCTTTCTTTCTTTCTTTCTTTCTTTCTTTCTTTCTTTCTTTCTTTCTTTCTTTCTTTCTTTCTTTCTTTCTTTCTTTCTTTCTTTCTTTCTCCCTCACTCTCCAGCCAAGGCTGGGCTCAAGGCTGCTCACAACATGATAATCAATGTAATAAATACAATAACATTTCAATAAAATACTAAAAATGAAACAATTTATAAAATCAACTATTTTGGTATTTCTGGGCGGCAGTCTGTGACCAGATATTACACTGTTCATAGCATTTTGCAGTTCAGGTAAACAGGTGTGTGGTTACATTGTACTATGCATCCTTTATCCTTCTAAAAATCTACAACTCTGATTTCGCAGGGACCCCAGGCACTGTGGGACCAAAAGGTATTGATGGACCACCAGGGAATCCAGGTACCCCAGGACCATCAGGACTTCCAGGTAGGTGTAAGATTTTTTTTTGTGGTGTGAGTTTTAGGAACCTTGAAATGCCACTTTGATAGGTCCAGGTGTCATCAGCTTATCAATGACATTTCATTCTGGATGTCCTCTCATGTAGATGTTAAATAGTATGGGGGACAAGATGAAATCTTACAACCTTTTTGTCCTGTGATATAGTCAATGAATGTGTACACTGGTGCATGTCATTAACGTGTTGGGGATGAGGGGGAGACATGAATTGAAAACTATGTCAAACAATTCATCAAAAAAGGAAAAATAGCAGTTCACTGAGTTACTGGGGCCACTCCAGAAACATGACCAGATAATTTGGAGGACCCAAATCTGAAGATAATTTTTTTTGGTGGGGAGGAATGTTGTAAGTACCCCTCATTGAAGAGTCCCATATTAAAACTCAACTAAGAACTTGCTTGGGGACCTGAAGCCCTCAATTAACTGTCTCTCTGCCTCCGTGCTCCTTTCCCCATTTGTAACACTGGAATAATAATCCTGGCCTGCTTGGTTTTGGTAATCCTTAGGCAACCTTGGGAAATAGTCTGGGTACTTAAGAAAGATCAAGTTAATTCATGCCATAGTATTCTCTATTACTATGTATGGGTGTGAAAGCTGGATAATGAAGAAAGCTGACAGGAAGAAAGTAGATTTCTTTGAAATGGGTGTTGGCGGGGAGACAAATAAGTGGGTTCTTGATCAAATCAAGCCCGAACTGTCCTTAGAAGCCAAAATGACTAAACTGAGGCTATCATACTTTGGTCACATCATGAGAAGACAAGTCACTAGAAAATAATGCTGCAGGCAGCAAAAAAAGAGGAAGACCCAACATGAGATGGATTGACTCAATCAAGGAAGCCACAGCCCTCAGTCTTCAAGACCTGAGCAAGGCTGTTAACGATAGGATGTTTTGGAGGACATTGATTCGTGTGGTCGCAATGAGTCAGAAGCAACTTGACGGCACTTAACATAACACACACTACATTCAAAGTTGTGTTATTTTGGGCTGTTTAGAGTGTTGGACAAGGATCTGGCTTCAAATTCCCACACTACTCTGAAACTCACCTTGTATCAGTCACACACACTCTTCCTAACCTTCCCCACAAGTTTGTTATGAGGCTAAAATGGGAAAGAGAGGACCATGTATGCCTCTCTGAGCTCCTTGGAGAAACTATGGGATGATGGATGGATGGATAGATGGATAGATTCACTATTCAGGTAGTTTCACTGTGGGAAACGTGTTCAAATTCTTGCTTGTCTGTGAAGTCCACTGTTGAGCAAGAGCAAGTCACTGGCCCACTTCTTTTTGAGGCTGTAAACTGATCTAGGTTTGCATGATTTAATGGCTTCCAAAAGTTCCACCACACAGAAAAATTGCATGCCCAGGAGAAAACGTATCGCATAAATCCAGTGTGTGGGAGAATTTTTAAATGTATAGAACTTTTAGCCACATGAGCCCCCATTTGCAATTGGAAGTGGTCCATCCCAGACTTCGGCCACTGTCTTTGTGCCTGAACCTCCTTATACAGTCATTTTGATGAGGAAAAAAATTCTCTCGCATACTTTGATGGCGCGGAGTTGTGCAACTGCGATAAATAAGCATGTTCTTTAACCGACGTTACTGTGGGAAGTGGTATTTGCATTTTCTTATGTCATAGAGAGGTGGATTACTTTGTTTTTATGAAATGCTGGAAATCAGGTGTGCCTGCTATAGCTCTTTCACTGGGACTACGGCTCAAGAATGGGAGACTTCCGTAGGTAAATCCTTGGCCTCCCAAGCTGAACCAGAAACTAATTTTGAGACATCTTCATGTTATAGACAATTCATCGGCGTGGCTTCTGTGCAGTCCCACATGGGTACTGCGCACGAGCAGGCCAGCCGCGGAGAACTTATGCTGGAAAGCTCTAAAATGTTCGGGCCGCTCACGCCCCCTCCCTGTCCGAGGCTCTTCGCGCCCAAGCGGTCATGTGATAGGGGAGGGGCGAGTGGCCATCCCTCCAGTTCTTTCTTCGCCGCTGCGTGAGTAAGAACGGTTTTTTGGTGAGCTCTTGATTTTGCGTCGTCATATGAATGATATGATGGCTCTCTTTAAAAAGTGTTCTTCGTGTGGCTACAAGATGTCGCAGTTAGACGAGCACGAGGAATGCATTTATTGTTTGGGGGAAGCTCATATTGCGGCATCCTGCAGGCATTGCAGTGCGCTCACTCATCGTTCCCGCCAGGACAGAGCACTTAAGCTCAAGGCTTATTTATATGAGCAATCCCTCGCTCCGGTCCTCGGAGCCCCTTCAAAAAAATCCCCTTCTTTGTCTAAAAAGAAGGCAAAAAAATCAGACTCTTCTAAACAGATGACGTCCTCTTCGAAGAGTAAGGGAGCGCCTGATACACCTCCTCGATATGCGGGGGATGCGCCTCACTCTTCACCCTCGACGTCAAAGAAGAAGAAGTCAGTGTCGTAGGATGGTTAGACACCGAAGAAGGACTCGGTACCGAAGAGCGTGTCATTGCCTAAGGAGGGGTCGGCAACTAAGGAAGGATCGGTGTCGAAGAATCCCTCGACATCCTTTTCCCAACTGTCCTCGCTAAAGGGCGACTTACAGCTATTCCCCCTCCTGCCTGTGGAATGGAGCCCAGACGACCGGCACCACCGCTCTTCTAGGTCGGGTGAGACTTGTCTCCCTTCACCCGCTTCGTCCAAGGGATGCCACAGTCGCACCCCTTCTAGGGGCAAGGATCCCAGGGATCAGGGACTCTCTATCTCCCCTAAGAGAAAACGGTCTCCTCAAGAGGACCTGATGTACTTCTCTCCTTCAGACCACGATGTTATAGTGATTCCAGATCTCCAGTCCGACTCCGAGTTACGCTCCCGACATTCGGCGGAGTCTCACCATAGTGATTGCTACCGAGCCCGTCGGTACTGGGACCAGAGAGGCAACTGCTCATGCTGCCATTCCCCCCCTCCGCATCAGAGGGATAACCGGCATCGAGACTCATTGCAACACCATGACTCGCCCAAGGAGTCATCACGGCGCTGAGAAGCATCTCCACATTGGAGTACCGAGCGACACCGATATTCACATTCCTCCGAGAGGAGGCATGAGGATCGTCGACGCCGAGTGAGTCCGTCTCATTCTCGTCACCGTGTTTCGACGTCGAGAGGCCATTCCAGATCTCCGAGAGACAGGGGACCGAAAGCTTCGATGTCGAGAGCCTCGGTACCAAGAGAGACTGGTCGTCAGTCGAGGCAGGTCTTTCCCCCCCGATCCTTCAGACTCTGAGGAGGACTCTAAGTCGTCCCATAGGGGTTCTGAGACCTCTTCCTGGCCTTTCCCTGATGATGTCGTCGGAGACCACTTCCCGGTTTCTCCTTCAGAGGACATTAGGGGTTACAATGAGCAATTGGCCAGAATGGCCAAGGCCCTGGGACTTAAAGTTGATCCAACGCAGTCTAGAGAAGAGGACGCTATAATGGACGTCCTCTACTCCCCTGAGACAGAGCCTGTCGCCATTCCCATGGTGAAGGGTATACGAGGTGTCGCCCTTACCAACTGGGCCAAGCCAGCTTCTTACCCACCCATCCCTCGGAAGGTGGATAATTTGTATAAAGTTCAAGAGGGGGAATTCCCGTGTCTGTATCAACATTCCCCCAGTAGCTCTTTAGTAGCTGACACTCTCCCAGCCAGAGGGAAAGCGGGGTCCCATTCCTCTCCCTCTGATAAGGAGGGCAGGAAACTAGATCTGCTGGGTCAGAGACTTTATTCGGCAGGCTCCTTAGGCCTAAGGGTAGCCAACCATAGCGCCTTGATGGGTCGCTACCAAATGTTGCTCTGGGAGCATGTTACTGATATCTTCCCTGAAGTTACCGAGGAAATGATTATGGTGGCTAAGGCTATGCAGTCAGAAGGCTATAGGCTGGGCTGCCATCAGCTTTATGCGGCAAGACATGCTGCCGATGTTGCCAGCAAAACTTTATTGTCTAGTGTGGCACTCAGACGCTTCTCTTGGCTTCGCTCCTCTAACTTACCACAAGAAGCCAAGAACAGGTTAGAGGACATGCCATTTGACGAATGGGCTCTTTTTAATCAGGCCTCGGATGAGTACCTGCAGAAATACAAAAAAGACCGGGCCATCGCGAAGTCTTTGGGCATTACAGCACCCACATCTTCAGCCCCAGCATTTCGGCCCAGATACAAGCCCAGACAAAATCCCTCTTTCTATAACAGAGGATACCGATTTACGGCCTACCAGTTTTCGGACCAAAACTGCCAGTCCTTTAATACATCGGATCAAAGGCGGTTTCCTTCCAAGAATAGGGGGAAACGGGGTGATAGATCCCCACAGGGCAGACCAAACCCCAAAAAGGGAGCCCAATGACCGCCCCACTTTCTGAGTTACCTTCTTTACGGTTCCTGAATAGACTGTTTGCATACTATTCAGAATGGTGCCTTATTTCAACCGGTCAATGGGTGTTGTCCATAATAAAGAAAGGTTATTTCTTGGAATGGCTTCATTATCCTCCTTCTTTGCGCCCTCTGCCAAGGGATGCACAGGCCCTTCAGGTGTTGAAGGATGAAATGGCAGAGCTGCTCCAAAGGGGGGCAGTCAGCCAAGTGCCAGTGGACCAGTGTGACAGAGGTTTTTACTCCCACTACTTTCTAATAGACAAGAAAGGGGGTGGTAAGAGGCCCATTTTGGACCTCAAACGATTAACAAGTTTATTCGCATCAGACCCTTCCGAATGGTGTCAGTCCAAGAGATTGAAACCTTGTTGAGCCCTGGGGCATTCTTTGCGGTGATGGACCTCAGGGATGCCTATTTTCACATCACCATTCATGAATCATGCAGGAAATTTCTCCATTTTTCCTGCGAAGGTGCCCAGTTTCAATACAACGTTTTGCCCTTCGGATTGGCTACCGCCCCCCGAGTATTCACTAAATGTGTAGGGGAGGTAATCGGTTACCTGGCTCGGCAGGGGGGTTGTTATATTCCCCTATCTAGATGACTGGTTGGTGGTTGGCTCTTCCCCCAGCGAGGTCAGACAGAGTGTTGATATCATCTTACATCTCATGGACAAATTGGGGCTAATTGTTAATGTGGCTTAGTCTAGACGAGCCCACACAGACCATTGAATTCATTGGGGCAGTGCTGGATTCCCAACAGCAAATTATTTCCACCCGTTCAGAGATTAAGGGCAATTCAATCTATGGTAGAAGCTTTTCAAAGGAATCGCTTTCAACGAGCTATTCGCATCCAGAAGCTTTTGGGACTTATGGCTTCTACCACAGCAGTGGTACCGCTGGCCAGGCTTAGGATGAGGCCTCTGCAATTGGGGCTTTTGCAGCATTTCTGGCCAAATGTGGATAGACAGGGCAAGATGCTCTCTATGCCTAGGGTGGTAATACGGTCCCTGAATTGGTGGGGTGGGGACTGCAACCTGCTGTCAGGAGCAGGCCATGAGGATGGTTCATGGTTGTGCTTCCAGGTGTTATTTTGCTATTCTGTCCAAGGCCAGTCCATGCCCCGTGTTTAGTCTTCATAGATTCCCATACTGTGGGAATCGCCAAGTACTCCTTCCTGCCTCTGGGAGGGGGGTTGCCTGGGTTACCAGTTATCTCCATTTGCTTTCCCATATATGCCATGTACCTTGCCTTTGCCTCTTACTAGTGGCCTTTTGTGAGCTCTAGCCCTGCGGCAAACCATAAACAGATTCCAGCAGACAGCAAATCCACGAAAGCAGTTTTATTGGTTATCATCGACAGGTTTCAGAAGTGTCAAAAGGACACTAGTAAGGGCGTTGCAATTTTAAAGCCTGCCTCATTTGTGTTGCCATGGGTCGCTTTGCGGCCACTTGCCCATCACGTCCTGGTCTGCCGAGTCCCACTTCCCAACCAGAAGGGACACCTCGCGGGAGAGGACGTGCTCGGGGGAGAGGCACCACTGCCGAGCGGAGCATCGCTCCAAGACGAAAAGCCCCCCCAGCTCTGCATGCCGGAGAAGTGACAACGGACCTTTCGCCAGCAAACCCGTCGGGATCCACAATTACAATTACTATCCCTGGGGAGAGTAGCCCCGCTTCTTCAGAGGTGGGCAACCACTGGAATTTCCCAGCCCTTAACTTGGAATCCCCCAGCAAACAGCCAAAAAACAGACCGGGTCTGCGGTAGGAGCGATACCGCAGACCTCTTCAGGCATTCCTGCGAAACCCAAGGCTCCTTTCATGGTGAGTGACGTAGAAGAGACTATATGTAGATGTGATATTACGACATTATAGAAAAGGTCCTCAATTACAAGTTAAAGCCTTAATAGACTCAGGTTGTGCCCGCTCGTTAATAAACGAAACCACCTTTAAGGCTCTCCAAGTGAAGTCAGCCCCTCTGCCTGCAGCTGTCCAGTTTGCCCAAATGGATGGCAGTGATTTCGGGGGGGGGGGCAGTAGACCGTCGCACTGACGGAGTGGAAATGGGAATTGGCCACCATTGGGAACAAATCAACTTTACTATTGTGCCCAACGTTCAATATGCTGTGGTGTTGGGAGCAAATTGGCTCAAAGGACACAGTCCCACCATAGACTGGGAAGCTGGGACCTTAACGTTCAATAGCCCGCTATGTGAATTGCACCGATTTGAAGTGGCTATTAAGACCGTGATCAAACCAACTCCTGCCCTGGCCTCGGACACCTCCAATCCGACCCAACTGCCACCCGACTATCAGGACTTCGCGGATGTATTCAGTGTCCAAGAGTGTGATGTTTTACCTCCCCACCGCCAGACGGATTGTGCTATTGAGGTGGTGGGGGATGGAAAACTGCCTAAGAGTAAGATTTACACAATGAGCCCTACAGAACGGACAGTGCTCCGCGAGTTCTTAGACAAGAACTTGGCTCGCGGTTTCATCCGACCCTCCACCGCGCTCTGTTCGGCACCGGCCTTTTTTGTGCGTAAGAAAACGGGCGATTTGCGTTTGTGTATTGACTTCCGGAAACTCAATGCTGTTACTCAAACAAATGCCTATCCCATCCCCCTCATTTCTGATCTCTTGGGACAATTGAAGGAAGGACACATTTTCACCAAGTTGGATTTAGTCGAGGCTTATTACAGAGTCAGAATTCGGGAGGGGGATGAATCTCTGATGGCCTTTTCCAGTTGCTTTGGAATGTTCGAGTTTATGGTGATGCCTTTTGGATTGAAAGGGGCCCCGGGGGTTTCATGCAACTCATTAATGAGATCCTCCATGACCTGCTGTTCAGAGGAGTGGTAGTTTATTTAAATAACATTCTTATTTACTCTAAAACCATGGATGAGCATGTTGCCTTGGTCAGAGAGGTATTGCAACGTCTTAGAGATCATCAGCTCTATGCCAAACTGTCTAAGTGCGAATTCCACAGGAAGCAATTAACTTTCCTAGGATATGTGATCTCGCACCAGGGACTGACTATGGATCCAGAAAAGGTGCAAGCGGTTCTCAGTTGGGAACCACCCTCTACTCGTAAAAAAGTTCAAAGATTTCTCGGATTTGCGAATTTTTACAGGGCGTTCCTCATTTCGTACAGATTGCACTGCCCATCACGAACCTCCTTAAGACTAAGGGGAAGGGGGATACAGCCACCTTACCCAACGCCCGGGTGGAGTGGACCCCCCAGTGTCAAGCCGCCTTCGATAGCCTTAAGCAGCTTTTTACATCCGAGCCTGTCTTGCAGCACCCCGACTGCACTCAGCCGTTCATAGTGCACATAGACGCTTCCGATGTAGCGATGGGGGGGTGCGCTTCTGCAGCGGGGGGAGGATGGACACCTGCGTCCATGCGCTTATTTTTCTAAAAAGTTCACTCAATCTGAACTCAATTGGGTTATTTGGGAAAAGGAAGCCGCCGCTGTAAAACATGCCCTGACAGTGTGGAGGCAGTTTTTGGAAGGGTCCACGGTGCCTTTTGAGGTGTGGTCCAATCACAAAAACCTAGTCGCCCTAACGGAGGCTTGCAAACTGTCCGCGAAACAAGTGCGTTGGGCGGACTTCTTTGCCCAATTCCGATTCATCCTGAAGCACGTACCAGGGAACCAAAATCTGCTGGCTGACGCTTTGTCTAGACTTCCCCAATATCCCACCAAGGTTGATCGGCCCACAGAGTCGCTCTTCACCCTCTTTGTGTCACATGTCTTCCGTCTACATTCCTTTTCGCACAAAATAATCACGGACAGGGGTTCAAATTTTGTGGCCAAATTCTGGAAGGCTTTTCTCAAACTGGTCAGAGTGGAACAAGGACTATCTAGTGCCTTCCATCCCCAGACGGATGGTCAAACCGAACGGGTGCATGCGGTCTTGGAATGTTATTTGCGCTGTTACGTTAATTACCATCAAGATGATTGGGTAGACCTATTGCCTTTTGCCGAATATGCTTACAATAATGCGGTTCACCAATCCACTGGGTTCAGCCCGTTTCAGATTGTCCATGGTAAAGAGTCTGGCCCTGTTGGTCATGTTGATGTTTCTGGGGAGGAGGGGGAGCCGATGTGGCTGAATGGGTACGTTCCATACAAACAACCTGGCCATGGCTGGTCAAAAACCTGGAGTGAGCCAAACGCAATTACAAGGCTCAGGCTGATAAACATCGCTCCCCTGGTAAAGATTGCAAAGTGGGGGATCTCGTCTATCTGTCCATCAGGAACCTACGATCCACCCGCCCGTGCAATAAACTCAGTGCCAAGTACGTGGGTCCGTTCCCTATTTCCCGGATTATTAATCCAGTAACTGTAGAACTTTCCTTGCCCAAGTCTCTACGGAGAATTCATCCTGTGTTCCATATCAGTCTTTTAAAACCGTTTGTTCCTTCCCCAAAATGGCATCCTGAGCCACAACCTGAAGTGCCTGAAATGGTGTGTGTGTGTGGGGGGGGGACATTTTGAAGTGGCTAAGATACTGGATTCTCGCTTTCGCTACGGTACCCTTCATTACTTGGTCCGCTGGAAACATTTTGGTCTTGCCCAAGATGAACGGGTGCGTGCCTCTGATGTCTCCGCCCCCCGCCTGGTACAGGAATTCCATGCCGCCTACCCTCACAAACCCTTGGTGGGCGGGTGAGGGGGGGTCTTTGGAGGGGCAGAATGTCAGGAGCAGGCCATGAGGATGGTTCGTGGTTGTGCTTCCAGGTATTGCTTTGCTATTCTGTCCAAGGCCAGTCCAGGCCCGTGTTTAGTCTTCATAGATTCCCATACTGTGGGAATCGCCAAATACTCCTTCCTGCCTCTGGGAGTGGGGTTGCCTGGGTTACCAGTTATCTCCTTTTGCTTTCCCATATATGCCATGTACCTTGCCTTTGCCCCTTACTAGTGTCCTTTTGAGTATGGCTTCTGAAACCTGTCGATGATAACCAATAAAACTGCTTTCGTGGATTTGCCGTCTGCTGGAATCTGTTTATGGTTTGCCGCAGGGCTAGAGCTCACACCTGCTTACAGGGGTGCAATTCGGAGTGCCATCCCACGATGTTCAGCTGTTCAGACGCTTCCCTGATGGGTTGGGGGGTGCATTGTGGTCACCTACAAACCAAGGGGAGGTGGTCCATGGAGGATGCCCAGCTGCATATTAACCTTTTGGAACTCAGGGCTATAAGGTACGCTCTGGTTTCTTTCACAGGGACGCTGCAAGGAAAACGGATCCTGATTGCGACAGACAACGTCGTCGCAAAGTACTACATAAACAAGCAGGGTGGTACAGGATCAAGACGGCTCTGCGAGGAGGCCATTTTCATTTGGGAGTGGGCGGTTCAACACCATGCCTCTCTTACGGCCATTCATATTGCAGGACAATCAAACGTTGTGGCTGTTGCTCTCAGCAGAGAGTCGGACAGGCTACATGAGTGGTCATTAGACAATCACATTCTGGATCAGGTAGTGGCTCATTGGGGTGCCCCCTCCGTGGACTTATTTGCGACGGAGGCAAACACAAAGTGCCCCATCTTCTGTTCAAGTGCTGCACTGGATCCACGATCGATAGGGGATGCGTTTCAGATCCCGTGGACGTACGCCTTTCCCCCAGTCCCCCTCGTCCACAGAATGGTAGGCAAACTGGCAACAGAAAAGGCCCGGGTGATCCTGATAGCCCCGTTCTGGCCAAAGAGGCCATGGTTTCCCCTGCTGTGGAAGCTGGCCCAGGGGTGGTTTTGGGAACTCTTGGTAGCCCCGGACATAATATCGATTGGCGACGTGTGGCATCACGACCCTGCTTCGCTCCACCTCACGGCATGGCTCATCTATTAGTTGGGGTGCAGTCACTGAGGTATTTGTAGCTGCTAGAAAACCCTCCACCAGACGTTCCTATAGTAGCAAGTGGAAGGGGTTTGAGAGGTGGGCAGTGGACAAAGGTCTTAATCCAAGTTCCTGCCCTCTAGCCAGGGTGCTCGAGTATCTTTTATCCCTGAAGGAAAAGGGGCTGGCAAATTCGTCAGTAAAAGTTTATTTAGCAGCTATTTTGTCACTACATGAGGGAGTGGGGGGGTCGGTCGCTGTTCTCCCACCCCTTGTGTAAACGGTTCCTAAAAGGTCTTAATAACATTTTCCCTCCGGTTAGGGCACCTCTACCGCAGTGGAACCTTACCAGGGTACTGTCTCAACTAATGACCAAGCCATTTGAACCGCTATCCTCCTGTGCATTGTACTACCTCAGCTACAAGGTAGCATTTCTGGTGGCCATTACGTCGGCCAGGAGGGTCAGTGACTTGTCTGCCCTGTGTCATGACCCACCCTTTCTTAAGGTGTATACTGATAGGGTGGTCCTCTGTACTAGTGTGGATTTCCTTCCCAAGGTAGTTTCCCCATTCCATACTTCCCACGACATAGTGCTGCCTACTTTCTTTCCGAACCCTCAAACGGATGAGGAAAGACGCTTGCACACGCTGGATGTAAGGAGGGCACTTTTATTTTATTTACACAGATCCCAGCAGTATCGGAAAGAGGATAGTCTGTTTGTATGTTTTTTTGGGCCAAAGAAGAGCCGTAAGGCCTCGTCACAGACCATCTCCCGGTGGGTGACCAAGGCCATCTCCATAGCATACCAGGTGGCGGGCAAGGTCTGCCCTCTGCATCTGAAGGCGCACTCCACCAGGGCAGTGGCGGCCTCGGCAGCATTCTTGGGTTCCGCTAGCCTGGTGGATATGTCGGGCTGCGACTTGGTCCAGTCCGGCTACCTTTGTTCGCCATTATTCCATGGATGTGGGCGTTCGCTGCGACTCCTCCGTGGGTGTGGCAATGTTGAATACAGTTCTGTAGGGAGTTAATAAATTGGTAGTTGTAACCTTACTCCCGCCTCCTGTGTTTCATTAGCGTGCTATTCTCCCATGTGGGACTGCACAGAAGCCACACCGATGAAAAACAGTGTTGCTTACCTGTAACTGTTGTTCATCTAGTAGTCTTCTGTGCAGACACACATCCCTCCCTCTATCCCTGCTGTGGGTTGCTCCTTCCTTCTAGGTCAATTCCGCGGCGGCGAAGTGGAGAACTGGAGGGACGGCTGCTCGCCCCTCTCCTATCACATGACCGCTTGGGCATGAAGAGCCTTGGATGGGGAGGGGGCGCGAGCAGCCCGAACATTCTAGAGCTTTCCAGCATAAGTTCTCCGCAGCTGGCCTGCGCGTGCGCAGTACCCATGTGGGACTGCACGGAAGACCACTAGATGAACAACAGTTACAGGTAAGCAACACTGTTTTTCTTGAGGAACCATAACAGTCATAACCATCAACTGCAAGTTTTGCTTGGACAACAGCTGGATCAGTTGGGATTCTTTTGGACTCTGTGGAGTTGCTGGCACATCATTCGTAGGCGGAGTCCGTTGGCTCACAGAGAATGCATTCAAGTAGTTGAATGTTTGAATCCCTTTAACAGGACTTATTGTTGTGTGTGTAGTCCTGACTTGGATGGCTCAGGCTAGCCTGATCTTGTCAGATCAGTTAGCATTTGGTTAGTATTTGGATGGGAGACCACCAAGGAAGTCCAGGACTGCTGTGCAGAGGAAGGCAATGGCAAGCCACCTCTGTTCATCTCTTGCCTTGAAAACCCTACTGGGTCGCCAGGAGTCAGCTGTGACTTGATGGCACATCCCACCGCCATAGCTGTGTGAGTAAAGAAGTAAAGAAATGTTTTGGCCTTAATAATGAATTTTCTTTGTTTTGTGTAGAATGATTATTACTTTGGCAGTTCTTTGGTTTGCATTTGTGGATCATAAAGTTAGGCATGGGAACTGCTTATAACCTGTCCTGTTCTACTATCCTTTAGGTGAACCAGGCCGTTCTGGCCAACCAGGTCTTCCAGGAGAGAAAGGACACCCAGGGAGGGATGGCATTCCTGGGCCCGCTGGACAGAAAGGTGAACCAGGTCAGGCACCTCTTCTGTATGTTTTCTCCAAGATTCATTGTATGAATGCTTGGGATGGCAGCTGCGCCAGAAATTCACCAACTGAAGCTTCACCTCTGTGTTGCATTTGCAGATCTGTAATGTAATTTTTGTGACCTGAGATACTGGACCTTCTGGCCTTAATTTCTAATCTATCCTCCCCACCACCACTTATGTTTGTACCTGTATGTGTGCATGCATTTGGTGAAGTGGTCTCTTGGCTTTTCTGCCACGATACATTTGTTGGTTTTCAAAGTGCTGCAAGATTCATTGTTGTGCTTATTTGCGCGTTCCGATTGTATTTTTCAGGCCAACCAGGTTTTGGGCGACCCGGACCACCAGGACTCCCAGGATTATCAGGCAAAGTTTATTTTGCTTTACTGTTGGAAGCAGTAACAGATTAACAAGAAATTGCTAGAGATGAAGTTTCCATTTATGTTAGCATGAGGGATCTTGGAGTGAGTTGCTGTTGTATAGTGCATGAGTTTATTGGAAGGGCAAAGAAGTACGTGCTGTGTCAAATCCAACCCCATGACACAGGGCAGAGCAGCCAACATTTGAAGGGAGACCTAACATGGGCCAGGAATGACTCTGTGCCTCCTTACTCCCATATTTCCAGAGGCAAATCACCCTTGCCATGAGGTAAGGTGAGGCGGCCAGGTATTGAGCATGATACATTTGGAGACAGATGCAAAACAGACAGAAATTTCTCCAGCACAAGCTGCATTGGAAGCAGTGTTCTTGGACGACTCCAACTTGTTCCAGTTGGGTGATCCTTGCAGTAGGCTGTGCACTGTGTTAATTATTTGGGCGTCATTTGGAATCTCTGTCTCAAAATACCTCGGTCCAGCCCATTCAGTAGTCTTAAACTGACTAAATTTACCTCAGGACAATTCCCCTCTGGTGCATTTACTGGTATAAGAATTTTCTGAACTGTATTAGTGATGAAATTCCCATTGCTTTGTTAGCAAATCTTCTGAAAAACACAGATTAATCAGCCTTTCCAGATAGAAGTATTTTGAAACTTATTCCAATAGAAGTAGAAAAGAGCAAGAGTCCAGTAGCACCTTAAAGACTAACAAAATTTCTGGCAGGGTATGAGCTTTCGTGAGCTGTGGCTCATGAAAGCTCACGCCCTGCCAGAAATTTTGTTAGTCTTTAAGGTGCTACTGGACTCTTGCTCTTTTTTAATGCTAGTGACAGACCAACACGGCTACTTGTTGTGTTCTATCTCCAATAGAAGTGTTCATTGTAACAGTAAATTAATTGATTACTCTTCCGTTAATTGTGACGCTTCTTGGGACCTTTGTGGTCACATTTTTAAAAGTTTCTAACTGCAGGAAACCCCCCCCCCCCCAATGTTGGCATTGTCTGCCACTAAACCCCAATCAGAGGTGTAAAGTCCTGGAAGAACAAACTAGGGAAAAAATCGGGTTCCTCCAAGGAATGAAAGGGCAGGGGTGGTGGGAGAAAAAAGTGAGAGAGGCTTGCATAGTTTCCCCCCTGTTCATCATGGAACATTTGGTAGCATGTTTGAGACAGCTCAGTCAGTTAATGTGGAATGCTTGCCTAGGTCTATATAGAGTATTACTGTTATCCAGTGTACACCCTACAACCCTCCCGATGCCTTCCTGCAGTTGTCTAAGCTATTGGTCATGTTGAATATGGTTCCCCCCCCCCCCCAGTTAATCCATAGTTCCTGATCTTCTCATTGAAGAACCCCTGCTGGGTTTCCAAGGATGTTCCTCCCCCCTCTCCATCCCACAAATAGTAATTTCTGGTCTTGTGGGTAGAAGGCTGAAGCATCTGAGACTTTTCAGTTTAGGAAAGAGACGACTAGGGGAGGGCATGATAGAGGATTATAAAATTATGCACAGGGTGGACAGAGCTGACAAAGAGGACTTTTTCTCCCTCTGCCAGAACACTAGAACTCAAGGGCATCCAATGAAAATGATGGGCAGTAGATTCAGGACAGACAAAAGGAAATATTTCTTTACACAACATGTGATTAAACTTTGAAATTTGCTGCCAGAGGATGTAGTGATGGTCACAGGCATAGACAGCTTTAAAAGTGGATTAGACAGACTCATAGTGGATAGGTCTATCAGTGGCTACTAGCTGTGGTGACTAAAGCAAACCTCCACATTCAGAGGCAGTCAACCTCAGAATACAAATGCCAAGGAAGCCATGTCAGGGGAAGGCCTTGGCCTCTATGCCCTGTCATTAGCCCTCCAGGGTAACAAGTTGGCCACTTCGTGAGACAAGATGCTGGACTAGATGGACCGCTGGTCTAATCCAGCAGGGCTCTTCTTCTGTTCTTAACAGAGAGTTGAACTACTTGCAAAATAATTTTTAGAATATTCTAAAGACTTTTAGTCCCTAAAAGTTGTTCCTTTCTGTGATGTATACAAGATTGATGTTTGGGGAGGGGCTGTGGCTCAGTGGTAGAGCATCTGCTTGGCATGCAGAAGGTCCCAGGTTCAATCCCTGACATCTCCAGTTAAAGGGACGAGGCGAGTAGGTGATGTGAAAGACCTCTGCCTGAGACCCTGGAGAGCCGCTGCCAGTCCAAGTAGACAGTACTGACTGATGGACCAAGGGTCTGATTCAGTAGAAGGCAGCTTCATGTGTGCATGTGTTGACATCAGTAAATATGTGTCTCTTTTTTAAAAACAGGTCAAAAGGGTGATACGGGCTTCCCTGGACCCCCAGGGTCCCCAGGATCCCCTGGTCTGAAGGGAGAGACAGGTACCCAGGGATTCACCGGCCCTCAGGGTCCTCCAGGCCCTCCAGGACTGCCTGGGCCAACCACAGAAGGTCCCAAAGGTATCCATGGGCCACCAGGCATACCAGGGAGGCCAGGTAAGGGCAAAAGAGAATGACTTCGAACCTTTGCTAATATCTTTATTTTGCTGGCAGGTTATTGGTCTGTTCTACTGAACTGGTGCTCAACCTTTTCAATACTACTTGGTTGACTTTGCAAGATGTGATCCTGATGTCTTCTGAGCACCCTCTATTATGATCCCTGGCATGTACCATTCTCGAGAGAGAGAAAGTAAAACTGTACTCACTGATAACCTGGCAGCAAAATTCAGCGCCTCTTGCCAATTTGAGATGGCCTCAGCATGTAGTCACAGCACTCATCCAGCCGAGCACCCAATCGAACTTTAATCCCATCTGCCAAGAATGCCTGCGTCATGCGATAAACAGATCCATCATACGCACAAACCATAATAATAAGCACCTCCCTCAGGACCCCATGGAGATCAAATTCATGCCAGCCGGACAGCATGATCAAATTGGAGAATGTTGTCATGCATTTTCACATCATGTGTGCATCTTTTGCTCCATTCCATTTCACAGCTCCAGATTCAATGCACCTCCATTTCATTCCATCCTGCGTCATCTTTTCTGTCTTCTGTGTACTAATTCTGGAAGTGATAACTTCCATGTGGGGCAAACACCACTGAGCAGGTAGTAGAGATCAGACATCATCTGTGTAGTGACAGGAACGTTCCTTGACCTAACCAGAAAAACCATTCATGTGACTTTTTCCAGTCCTTAAACCTCACACTGAAATTGATAATGTGGGGTAGCCATACCCCAACCTAGCCTATTGCTTTGTGGTGCTCATTTAATTATACTGGCCTCCTTCAAGTGGGGTCTGTGTGTACACTTTCTGTAAAGGATTTGGTGAGTTCCTTGCCCTTTAGAGCCCTGAGTCTAAACAGAGCTTCACAACAGAGAGGAGGTTAGGATTTGCAGGGTTTCATAGAGTGGTCTTCTGTGGGAATTGCTTATCCATCTCCTTTAATTATGCAAAAGTAGCATCATGCATTATGCCAGTTAACCACAGATGTGCAAGTTAACGTGATTGCAATTTATACGGCATGCAGAATAAAGGAGGAGCCGTCGCCAGAGGCTGAATTATAGGGAAATCACCAGGATCTGCTCAGAGGTTTTTGGGCCCATCGTCTTTGTCTGTCTGGAATGTATACTGTGCAGCATGAAGAACTCATCTCATGCAGTATTGCATGTCCCAGTGTGGGTAAACCAAACTATGACTGATATCCAACCAGATAGGATTTTGATCTTCTTAAACAAGCAGGGATTTCTGAAATTGCGCCTCTGCAACATACTGCTATGATATTATGAGTCATGTTCTGTGTGGTTCTGTGATCCTCATAAGGGACGCTTTTCTCCTTTACACTATATAGCTGCTGATGCTGCACTTTAAAGCCAACACCTGGCCTATCAGGGAGCTCTTCTTCACCTTTTCCCTTCATGCTACTGGCCCACGAACCCTGGGATGCTTTAGCTCCCCATTGTGACAAAAAATACAGAAATGTTTTCCCTCAGTAGGAGGCTAAAGTGTGACCCTGACATTACAGCAATTACACTGGCTACCAATGCATTCCCAAGCCCAATTCAAGGTGTTGTTAAAACCATAAATGGCTTGGGACTGAGGTATCTGAAGGACCATCTTCTCCTGTATGTTCCTGCCTGGGAATTAAGATCACAGGGAGAGCCATCCTGACTTTCCCATCAATCAAAGGAGCTTGTTTGGTGGGTACACAAGGAAGGGCCTTTTCAGTGGCAGCCCCATGATTATGGAACAATCTTCCCAGAGAGGTGCACCTAGCCCCTTCACTTTTGATCTTTAGGAGGCAGCTGAAGGATGGTTCTATTTAGGATCGCATTTGATCAGAGCCGTCCTACACTGTGATTTTAAAATTTTGTTTTATGTATTTTTGTGTATTCTATTTTAATAATTTTATTAGTATTGAAAGCCACCTTGAGCTCCATAAGGAAATATATATTAAATTAAATAAATCAAAGCGGCTTGAGTGGAAGAGGAGCATTTTCATCAGGAAAACTGTGAGGAGAAAGGGTTAAGGAAATTTTCACATACTGATTTTGTTGTTGTTTTATTTGAGTGAGGGCTTGCTCTAGCTTTATCAGCTGTACAAAGTAAAGGAGGAAAATCCCTTAAACAAATCACACAACTAGCACATAACAAAGGCAGATGTTTCCCTGGACAAGAGAAAACTACTCCTAAGGAAGTAACAGGTGCATTGGCTAATTGTCGATCCTTGCTGGTTTCTTGCACTTGGTGGATTCATTCAACTTGCCCTTCTAGATCCGAACATGGGCTTGCTTTGATTTGGGATCTCATTCATGGGCCCTTCATCCAGAACTCCAAAATTTGAGACCAAAGTGAATTTTGAGATAATAGTTTGGTCTATACACACAGTACATGGAAAAGGATTTTAGATTGGGTAACCATGGAAGCGTTTAGCTTGTTGACGTATCTAACCATATTGATGTTTCCCCCCCTGCCCTCCCCCCTCCTAACGATGGCCTTGGTGAACTTTCGATCCAGGTCCCGAAGGTTAGCTCGTTAACTCCGCAGTAATAACGTTGCATGTCCTTTGAATGTGTCCTGGTTTGATGGAAGTAAATGTCTCAGTCTTTAGAATGGGTATGCCAAGTCGTCCAACTTACATTGTCATCATACGATAGGCTGAATTATGAATGAGTGATAAAGTGTACAAGTGCAGCTCTGAACCACCCTTGAAAGTCTGCAGCATGGAGAGCATTGCTAGGACCTGGGCAGATGTCTTGCAAAAACTGCAAACAACAATAAAAATGCTTTAAAGAAACACAAAATGTGATCCTGTTCTCAACTTACAAGGCAAAGTGGTGTTGTCTACCCAAAAAAAGAAAGCCCCCCTGACATCCTCAAGCCATCCATTTCAATAGGTGGGAGTCACTACAGAGAATGCATGTGTACGGGCAGTGGTTAATGATACCCAGTTGCAGGTTAGCACCTTCAGAAGGTTTGCTCAGATGAGCAAATCTGTTGTGGCAGAGCATAGTAGGGGAGGCAGTCCAGCAGATATATGGGTCTAAAGTCATGAAGGGCTTTGTAGGTAATAATGGTACCTTTAATTGAACTTGCTAACTGATTGGTTAACCAAAGGAGTGGCTGCAGAATGAGTGTAATAGGCATACTCTGCTAGCTTCCAATATCTAGACTCCAGTAGCACCTTAGAGACCAACAAGATTTTCAGGGTCTGAGCTTTCAAGAGTTAAAGCTCCCTTCGTCAGAAAATGTTGATAGTTTCCAAGGTGCTGCTGGACTCAAATTTAGCGGTGCTACTGCAGACCAAACCGGCTACCTTCTGAAACTAGCATCCAGTGGTGACTGAGCTGCTAGATTCTGTACCAACTGGAATTTCCAAGTTGACTTCAGTGGGTAGAGCACATTAAAGTAGTCTAGCCTTGAGGGTACAATGCCATGGATCCAATCGATGGCAGTCAACTGAACCCCATCAAATGTGGTAAGCACAGGTCCTTTCAAGTCTCTGGCTTTTTCATCCGGCCTCACCTCTATCTTGTCAGGACTCAGTTTCAACTTCTTCACACTTATCCATTTAACCACAACTAGAAAGTGGGAGTCCAGCTCCTCTACAGCAACTGATTTGAGTAAAGAAGTACAGAACTGGGTATGGTCAGCATATTGATGTAGGCTAACTTCAAAACCACAAACCATTTATCCCTAAGGGCTTTCCATAGCCTTGTGGAACCCCACAGGAAAAGTCCCACACTGGTGACAACTGGTCTCCAACAGCAATCCTCTGAATTCAGTCCAAAAGGAACAATTTAAATCAAACCAAAGCATTTTGTCTGATACCTACTTCTTCGTTTAATACCTTCTTCCAAACGTTGGAACAAGATGGCATGGTTCATGGTAGCAGCAGCAGCTGATAAATCCAGTAATTGTAAATCTGTTAAGAGTAACAAAGAGGCATGGCCCTTGTCTGCCTACCTGCATTGAAAGGGAGACTCAACTATCATTCTAAAGCATCCAGTGCCATCTCTCTGCCATAGCATGGCCTAAAATCAGACTGAAAAGAGTTCAGAGCAGATGAGTCATTCAAGAAAACCCGGAGTTGTTCTATAACTGCTTTATCATCTTGCCCAGAAAGGGCAAGTTAGAGACCTTTTTTAAAGAAAAGGATGGATCACTGCTTCTTTGAGACACTGGTGAAAGGCCCCTTGAGTCACTGATTGGTTTATGATGAACATCAGGAACTCAGTCACACGATCGTTACATGATTTCAGCCACCAGGATGGACAAGGATCCAGAGTATGAGTGGTGACCTTTACAGATCCCAAGATCCTGTTGACATCCATCACAGTTACGTGGGTTGAAGTGATCCATACATGGACCAGGCGTGCACTGGATATTTCTTCTGCCTGAACTGTATTTCAACTTGAATCCAAATTAGAATGTACTTGAGAGATGTTATTAGCAAAAAAATTCTCAAAATTGTCAAAGCTAATAATGAGTCCCTGAGGATTGAAAAGCTCATACTATCAGCAGGTGCTGAAATACCTTAATCAACTGAGCACACTGTGAACTAACTGAGGCAATTGTAGCAGAGAAGTATAAGTTCTTTGCCTCCATCATCTCATAGCTCTATGGCACACTCAGTCAGGTTCACTTAGAGTTTTCTGCCAGGGCTGCTCTACATATGTCTCCAAGTCCTCTTCAGGTCACCCAGTTCTGCAGTAAACCAAGGCACCAGGTTGTGCCTTGAGGGCAGGAGAGGTCAATAGGGAACAACCATGTTATTCACTTCCTGGAGCTTCATGTTCCAAGCTCCCGCTGCAGCCTCAACACAGCTGTCGTTTGGGATCCTGAAGTCCCCTTGAGCATCTTTGAATCCAGTAGTGTCTTTTAGCCTCCCATCCCACCCCTGCGGTGTTGATACCACATTCACCCATGCCTTCATGAGACAGTGGTTGGCCCATAACACATGCTCCAACCTCCAAAGTTTCAGTGCAAAAACGTAAGTTCAAAATATGTCCTTGTTTCATGCATCAGGCCCGTCACAAGCCAAGAATGATCCATGGTGGCCAAAGAGTCTGTGAAATTATGAGCCAGCCCAGACAAGGTGCCTTCAGCGTGAATGTTGAACTCTTCCACAACAATCAGGCTAGTGACCCTTTCACACATGCTGAATAATGCACTTTCAATCCATTTTCAAATCACTTTAACGATTGTTCGCAAGTGGATTTTGCCATTTCACACAGTAAAATCCAGCTTCAAAGTGCATTGAAAGTGGATTGAAAGTGCATTATTTGGCATGTGTGAAAGCACCCTAGGTGTTTCCAGCACCAAGCCCCCTCTGCCAGCTCAGAGAAGGACCCCACCAGGGAACCAGGAACTAGTAGAATGCTGGTTCTGTCCCTGGAACCTAACTGAAAAAACAGACAGTCAATTCTAGCAAGAGTTTGCACCAGAAATATGCAACGGGATGGGAAAGGGTTGATAGGTATCCCCCTCCCTGGCCTCCAGTGTGTGGTTGGTGAAGGACCGCATAACCAGGCAGAGGTAACTGAAACAGATAACCTTATCATATTCTTCCTACCAGGTCTTGATCATGCAAGCCAGATCAGTTTTCTTCTCACCTTGTACCCCAGATAGGATTGACATTTTGTTCCTTGGCAATCTGGTACTGCACAATATTAATGAAGACGGAGAGGAAATAAGACCCCTTGGGACAGGACAGGTTAGATAAGCTGTGAGCTCTGTTATGTCTTGTTGGCCGTCTTTGGAATCTCCAACTCCCCCATCTTCCAGCTCCAAGATGCACTGAAGTAGTATCTTCCCCAAACCTCCTATATCAATTAAGAGCTGCTACAAGTACAGCCTGAGAAGTCTGCAACACTCAATATCAAGCCAACCCCAAAGAATCCATAAAGCAGTGCAAAAACATTACTTACTTCTGGGTAGACTTGCTTAGGATTGCTCCTGCCATTTAAGCGATGGCCATTGCTCCAAGTTAGAGCTCATGCTTATCATGCTGAAGGTCCTGGGTCTAATTCCTGACTGGGAAAGCCCTCCACCCAAGACTGAAGAGTTCCTGCTACTCAGAGTAGATGCTGCTGACCTAGGTAGATCAGGGGTCTTATTCAGTATAAAGCAGCTTCCTCTATTCATACTGGTCATAAACTTCCTCCATAGCTGATTCCAAAGATGTTCAGAAGATGCAGAAAACCCTCGCTTGGAACTCTGTTGAATACAAACAGCTATACATTAATAGACATGATATCTGAGAACTGGTAGGCATCGAGGAAGAGATGTTGTCTGGCAACATCTGCAGATGTCTGCAGATTTGTACTAAAATATTATTAGGGAAATGAATATTTGTAAAAACAGGAAGAATAACTCTGGCTTTTAAAACTGTCACCAGCTTTAAAGAAATAGTGATGTGAACTTCCTGCTGCCCAGACTCACTGTTCACAAGGGAACCACTTTTCAAAAACGCTGCTCGTGCAAGTTGCCTTCCAACCTTTCGTTGGGACACAGTCGTGGACTGCATGCACGGATTCTGTACTTACCCTCTTTGACTCTCATCTGCCATTCTGCTACCTGTTCACCCACTTCATAGTGATCCTTTCGAGCTCTTCACAGCCTGAGAGTTCCCCAATACGGAATAATTTGATGTCATCTACAGCTATTTCACTTTTCACCGCTGACTGTAGATCAATTGTGAATAAATTAAATAGCACTTACCAAGCACAGTGGAGGTAGGTCAGCCAGGTCCCCTGCTATGGCAGGGGATCTCCTGCTCTGGATTCCAGATTCCTGCTACTGCTAAGTAGAGCAACGGGAGCAAAATGAGAGGGGGAAATGGCCATGCTGTGATGTTGCTTCTGTTTATGTATCCAGAAGTGACATCATAGGGTCATGTTCTGCAGTGTCACCATGCCCCGCCCCAGAAGCTCCCAGAGGTTGCAGGCAGACAGGTGGTAACGCTCAGTGGCAGGTGGTTTTTTTTTTTTAAAAACTGTTCCATTTACTCCCTCCTATTGCTTCTTAATTTTGAATCCATTACGATCCATAAGAGGCTCTTGCAAAGAAGTAGGATACTAAATTAAAAAAAAATGTTCTTGCTGCTCAGATAAAATTCATGCAAAGTAATTTGCAAAAAGTTAACTACTTCCTCCACACCAACAGACTTTCCTGGATAGGTTGCAGGGTGGTATCCAAACTGTTTACCGAACGAGTAACTGGCGTTGCATTTCTGTTGATCTCTGGCACTTTGTCAATTTTGTGCTAATTTCTCTCACACAAATACAATGTAGTGGTACTGTTTATTTTTTTCCCCTTCGCTAAGGCTAGCTTGCTTCTGATGAAACAGCAAAAGCTTTTCTCATTGTGCCATGTCTCTTCTAATTTCAAAGACTGCTGCTGTTGTCTCTGTTCTCGTGTAGTGTTGACCAAACCTTATTATGTCTATCTTACGGTCTTTCCCTTGAATAAGCATTACTTGGCATACCCATGTATTAAAATGAAGGACGTTTTGCTATGATGACTTTTAAGAAACAAACAACTGCAACAAAAGAAATAAACTTAATTCATAATTAATAGCTGTGAGCCCTGCAATCAAGTTTAGCCTTTAATCTTTTTTTTAAGTGGCCATATTTGAGACTAAAGTGTTTTAATAGTGCCCTATGGACTAGTTTCATGGTTAGACTGCCAATGCTAAAATGTCACATCTGTTTCAATACAGATGCTTCTAGACAGCCATAAGATTTTTCCACTGTGTAAATCATAGCCAAACGGACATTATAGTAGACTGTTCATATCAACATAGTATTATTTGCAAAAGATGGAGAGAGAGAGAGCTCAAGGGAGATAAAGCTTCCAGCTTTTAATATCTGTGTGTCTAGGCACCCAAACAGTCCCCAGTGTATAACTGAATGTTGCATTGGATATGTATATTTTTGAATCATTTCACTGACATGAAAATATATTATGTGGTCATGGGCTCTAGCCCATCCTATCCCACCTCAGCCCTAAGAGTGTACTGGCCCTGCATAAGAAAAATGTATTTTAAATTACTCAGGAACAGTTTGACGATTAAATTTCTATTAAAAGACACACACAGTAAGTAGCCCTTTTTCAGAGTGCTTTTATTATATGCTGACTATTCATAACGGGTTTGATCCTACGGATCTGTTCCTCTAATGGTGGCGTTTTCACCTTGCTCAGACACCTTTATCCTAGCTCAAGATGTGCTGGGAGAAAGCGTTTCTGTTAGCGGAACGGGTCCGCAGGATCCAGCCCAGCCTTTATTGTTTGTTAAATGCCTGCAAGTGCAGAGCAGTGGTGAAAGCACAGGGGGCGTTTTTCCTCCAAGCGTGCAATCAGTGGAAAAGGACAGACGTACATTTTTGTAAAGGCTCTTCAAATGTGCATCTGAGTTCTCTTCCCCACCCCACCCATTTTTATCATAGGTTTGCAAGACCAAAACACAAGATCATAAAATCATAGAGTTGGAAGGGACCACCAGGGTCATCTAGTCCAACCCCCTGCACAATGCAGGACATTCCAAACTACCTCCCCCTCCCCCCCCCACCCACAGTGCCCCCTACTCCATGCCCAGAAGATGGCCAAGATGCCCTCCCTCTCATCATCTGCTTAAGGTCCTAGAATCAGCATTGCTGACAGATGGCCATCTAACCTATTCTTAAAAACCTCCAGGGAAGGAGAGCTCACCACCTGCTGAGGAAGCCTGTTCCACTGAGGAACTACTCTTACTGTTAGAAAATCCTTCCTAATGTCTAGACGGAAACTCTTTTGATTTAATTTCAACCCATTGGTTCTGGTCCGACCATCTGAAGCAACAGAAAACAACTCGGCACCATCCTCTAATATGACAGCCCTTCAAGTACTCGAAGATAGAAGTGGATGCAGCAAAAGAAATAACAGTACCAAATTAATAATAACTAGGGGAGGAAATTAAAGGGACCTCTGCCACGGTGGTGGTGGTGGAAAGTGCCGTCAAGTCACAGCTGACATGGTGGTCCCATAGAGTTTTCAAAGCAAGAGACATTCAGAGGTTGTTTGCCATTGCCTGCCTCTGCGTAGTGGCCCTGGACTTCCTTGGTGGTCTCCCATCCAAGTACTAACCAGGGCAGACCCTGCTTAGCTTCTGAGATCTGACAAGATCCAGCTGCCCCGGGCCATCCAGGTTGGCCATAATACCTTGCCCAAAATATGAATCCAATAACAGTCTTTCTTGAGTACCCGGCTTGCTGGAGGTAAAGTGTAGATGACTGGGGAAGGCAATGGCCAACCACCCCGTAAACATAATCTGCCTAGTAAATGTCAGAATGTGACGTACCCCATGGGTCAGTAATGACCCAGTGCTTGCACCTTTACTTTTAAATGTATCCTAGGAACCAGTCAAATGCTGGTGTGAGGTACCTCTGCTGGCTGGCCTCTCAGCAGCAGCAACTTTTATTCTGCCCCAAATCAGCTCGCAGCCAGTTGCCTGAGATGGCAGAAGGTGGAGCCATTTCCATTCCGGGCTCTCAGGCACTTTCTTTCCCAGCTGTATTGGAGGAAAGGGAACTGACTGAGCGGGAGAAGGAAGCATTGGCAGAATGAACAAGGATCCATGGCGAGGTCTCCTTTTTTCGTTGCTTCCCCAAGTTATGCACTGCGTTGTTTCTCTAGTCCCAAAATGTGTTCCTCTGCCAGCAGTGGGAGCGAGAGCCCTTCTCTGGAAGCAGAGTTGCCCCTGACCACAAAAGCAGCCCCTCACTCAGAAGGTGGTTGTTGTAAATGGGCTGTCCTTCATACAGCATTGTCGGTGAAATGGTTGCAGTCACTTGCATCTTTATGTCAAATGGATGGGTAGTAAACCTCAGGTAGTAACGGGGAATTCAAAACTTGTACCACGTTTTGGGTTTAATTGCCTGGCTTGCACTGGTTGGATCAGGCCTAATCACCAGATTCAGTTGTATATATATTTTAATGCTACATAAATGCATATTTATGTGTCAGAGGAGTGAGGTTTTTAAAAATTATATTGCATGCTTGTTTGCTATGCTGTAGATACAAAATATGCTGGTGAAATGGGTTTCGTTGTTTAGTGTGTCGATATCTCACCTGTACTCCTTCTAACCAGTAATCTGTTTTGCCCTGTGTGGTCTCTGATATCCCCCTAACATCGATCTGTGGGCTTTGGTGAACTCTGACCCCATCCAGGTCCTCCAGGTTAGATACTTCGTTTGGACCGTTTGCTTTGCTGCATTGCACTGATTTGTAAAACGAAGTTACTGTTGTCATTTTAACTCCCATTCTATTGTTGTTCAGAGGGACTGTGGTCAGCCTTACAAAAGTGTGCAGAAGAGGAATTGCTATTTTTATTAGCTCTATTATTATGCCACTCTTTAGTTAGAAACTGGCTCTCAACATGGTTTGCTGGGAGCAACAGTCACCTGGCAGTTTAATTCAAATGTTCCTTGGGGAGGGGGCCGGGCCAGTTCCAGGTTTTGAGGGGGCCTGGGCAGAGAGTTCCCAGAGGCCCCCTCCCCTCTTCTACCAGGCCCCCTGGTACATGCCTTTCTTCCCTTCCCCCCACCCACATGCCTCCCGCCTGCCTGTGTGTTCTTTCCCTGCCCGCTTGTGAGCTCTCCCACTGCCCATGCTCACCAGTGCCTGCACCCCAGTGGCACTGGGAGGCAAGGGTAGCTGGGAGCCCCAGGCTCTGGCAGCTACCCCATCTCAGGGTATGCTGACGCCAGGTACGGTGACATACATACAGCCCACCCTCTGAAGCAGCCGGCCCTTGGAGGGATTCTAAAGGGGCTGCTCCCTGCTCCTCCCTCTGATGGCCTCATCCATGGTCGTTTATGCACGGGAGTTTTACCTGAGGTTCGTTGCTCGCTGGACCCACGCTTTCCTGTTGGGAGTCTATGCACCAGCAGTCTCCAAGCTCAAATCAGGAAGTATTTGAATCACCGCCCCTTGAAATGCTGCTTCGAAATTGGCTGTAGTGAGAGAAAAGTTCCCTCCCCCCCAACCCAATTGCCACTTTAAAAAGCATTTTAATAACATAAAAACAAAAACGTAGCAATCTGAAAAGAAGGGAGGGGGGAGAAATCGAAGCCTCGGTTTTAAAAAGCCTTTCTTCTGCTCAGAAAGAGCTCCAAGGAAGCAGGAAGTATTTGAATCCCCGCCTCTTGACACGCTGCTTTGTAATTGGCTGTGAGCGAAACCAAGCTTGCGTGTCCCACACTTTGCCTTATGCATGGGGATTTCGCCCGGGCTGAGCGCAGGGCAGAGGTAAGAATTGGGTTAACAGAGGAATGGGAAGGTCCGGGATTTTTGAGGGCTGGCAGCGAGATCATCTCTAATGGAGGGAAAACTCGTGCATAAGAACAACCGAGGCGAGGGGGTGAACGTGAGTGAAAGTATCTATGCATAAACGACCCATGGCTGCTGGAAATGGGAGGCTGGGAGCTCTCAGCAGAACTGGGCCCAGTCTGGGGACTCCTTTGATGCTGGTTCTGTACCCATACCCAGAGTCTCCTTTCCCAAACAGCTTTTTGACTGACGCCTTCTAAACTGAAAGGGATAACTGGGCTTAGGGGTTTATTTTGATGTAGTATGCCTTTACTTATTTCCCAGACACCCTACTATGAGTGAGGATGTTTTTCTCCCGATCAGTTTTGCATTCTTAATCTTAAACCTTTAAATCTGGGGCAAAGGGTTCATGAATGAAAAATGTTGGTATTTTGGTAGCATTTCCAAAGATAAGACATCCCAACAGCCCCCCAATGTGTTAATTTTATATTTTGTATCGACCATGTGATGTCTTTCATTCTGTACCACGTTATCCAGCAGTTCCAACATATAATGTGCTTTTGGCTGGTTTCTCTGTGATACAGAACGATATGAAAGGGGTTTGAAAGTGCCCTCAGTCCACCTCCTGCAGGCTCGGGAGCAAGAGTATGCTGCATCCTCCCTGGCCGGCCCCCACCTTCTTTAAAGACAGCCTCACTAGGCACAGGTTCTCCCTTGCACTTCATGCTCCCCTAGCAAGAGACCAGGAGTGGCCCCTCTCAAGGCCCTGCATACACTGATTCTTCCTCCACTTCTGGGCTGCTGGATGGGCCAAGAAGCCTCTTGTGGCCCGGGCCCTGCACTGTTAATCAGCTGGGTGGGGGGTCGCCAGGATCCCTTAAAGGAGCCCAGTGTGATACTGACTGGCTGGATCTCAGCACAACTCTTGATTGGAAGCTGCTTCCAGTTGGGGACAGAGTACCCACCACCCCAACAGGCTGAAACTGCATAAATAAATATAATTACCAGGGATGAAGCTAGTCATCCAAAATGGGCCTTGCTTCTTCTGGATGGCTGAATCTAGCAAGACTAGGTGGTCCATAGCTGTGGAAGGCTTCCAAAACCCCAGGGCCCACTAGCTAGCCTCACCTGACTTCAGGTCAGCTCTGCCAAGAGCACGAAGCTGTGCCTATCTACAAGCCCAAAGGAAGTCAAAGTATCTTGGCCCTTCAGCAAAAGCCCACGTAGGCCTTGTGTCCTTTCTGATAGAAGAGTGAATCTCGAAGGGGCCCAAGGCACACTGACCCCCAACCTTCTGTTCTGCAACATCCAGGTCTCCCTGGTCCGGAAGGTCCCCGAGGGCCCCCTGGAACTGGGCAAGTGAAAGGAGAAAAGGGCAACCCAGGCCTGCCAGGTCAGCCTGGAGCACGTGGTTTAAAAGGAGATCAAGGATTATCTGGGCGCCCGGTGAGTATGCAGCAAAAAAACATTTGCTTCTAAAGCAATGCTTAGTTTTGAGAACTAAACAACTGAATATGAAAAGTGAGCTTACAGAAATTGGCTTCTTTTTAAAATGTGAGGACAGATAGTAAAGTTCTACTCTTGATTAAGTGGTGGGCTTGCCCCCTGAGCTCCCTTCCAAATTTGAATTAGTTTTGCACGTAGGGAAAGCAGAACTATCAGCAAATAGTTTAGATTTTCCCCAAGCTACACTTCCCTTACGGCTACAGTGGACAGCAGTTGCTGGCCAGCCAGGAGGTCATTGCCAACTCCAGGTTGGGAAATTCCTGGAGATTTCAGGGGTGGAGCCTGGGGGTGGGGTTTGGGGAGAGGAGGGGCTTCAGCTGGGCACAGTGCCATACAGCCCCACCCTCTGAAGCAGCTGTTTGCTCCACTAGAACTGATTTCTGTCGTCTGGAGATCAGTTGTAATTTTGGGAGATCTCCATGCCCCACCTGGAGGTTGTGAACCCTACAGGCAAGTGGGAGAATCTCTCTGTTGCTGCATTTCCCTCCTTCCCCAGTGGCTCAGACACCTGAGATTCAACAAAGACTGCATTTCCCAGGATTCCTAAGGTGGGGCTTGGATGCTGCTGAAAGAAATGTCCAGGACACTGGGGAAAGATAGAGCAAAGAGGAAGTGGCAGAAGGGTGGTGATGGGGAGATAAATTCTCTTCTCATCAGTCCATTAACTGGTTGACCAACTGCTGCCAGCCACAGAATGTGCAAACCACATGAGAGAAGAATGTGGGGGTGAGCAATGAATTGAATAAAATTGAAGGGGAGCATTACAAGCTGCCATGGCAACTGTTTGGAGCCCACAGACTGTGACTTTGGGCAGCATCTCTTGTCCTAACCTTTATGGAGACTTAAGTTTTTGAAGGCATGCTGAAAATTCTCATAAGGAGATAAGTTTCAGTTAAGGCACTTCCAGTAGGGTCAGCTGAAACTGTTCTTAGCGGTGAGGGGCTGGCTGCGTTGGACAATCTGAAAGGGATATCCGGAACCTTTGAAATGTTGCTGAAGACACCGAGTATGCCTCTGAGGTTGCAGGCTTTGGCATGGGAGCTCTCAAAATGTCACCTTGAACACATGCCTTATATTGAACTAGATCTTGGTCCATCTGAGTCGGTACTGGCTACTCAGACTAGTGGCAGCTCTTCAGGGTCTCAGGCAGAGATCTTTCACATTGCCTACTCGTAGATCTTTTAACTGGAGATGCTGGGGGTTGACCATGGGACCTTCTGCATGCCACGCAGATGCTCTTCCATGGCCCTTCCCTTTGCACAACTGCGGAGGTTTCTTGTGCCGTCGAACTGGCCTGGATTTCCAGATTGCAGGAGCCATTTCCATTTCTTCTGGTCTGCACATCTGAGATTTTCCAGTATTTCCCCCCCTTTTTTAGAGAATCATTGATAACTTGGAAACTTGTCTGTCTGTATTTCATATTTATGTTTCACTCATCATCCACAGAGCTCAGGGACAGGCTGTAGCTCAGGGCAGGACACCCAGTTAGCATGCAGAAGGTCCCAGATGGAGTCCTTGGCATCCCTAGCTAAGGGATCTCAGGTAGCAGACGCTGTGAAAGACCCTTCCCTGTCTGTGACCCTGGAGAACCACTGCCAGATAGGAGAGAGAATATTGAGCAAAGAGGGAACGATGGGCCGACTTGGCATAAGGAACACCTCATTTTGTTATTAACCTATAATGTCATCAAGGCTCAGAGTGTAGGACTGGCCCAGGCCTACCCAATGAACTTGGGGGGGGGGGTTTCCTGTTTCTGGACTCTGCAATCTCGTTCTTACTACTTCAGTGCTTTGCTGGTCAATTATCATAATAAATTGAATTGATACTACTTCTGTCCATTTTCTGTCAGGCCTAAGTGTTCATGTGTGACCAGCCCAGTTATTCCCCTCCCCAGCACCTTCTGATGATAAAAGCAATCACTTCTGTTGTGTCGTCTTAGGGTGAACCCGGCCATCCAGGCCTGAATGGAATGAAAGGCGATCTCGGTGTCCCAGGAGTCCCAGGATTCCCAGGTATTTAAAAGGCAGCTTTGCAGAACCACCTTTCCAGCAAGCACAAAAGCTGCCCAGTTGAGCCAACCTCTCCAAGCACTGAGACTGGCAAGTCAGGGGACAGACGCTGGTTTGCACTGGGCATTAACTGCAAAGGTTTGGTCTTTCAGGTGCGAAGGGGCCCCCTGGACCTCCAGGACCGGCTGGCCTCGCAGGGGATCCTGGAGCCTATGGATCTCCAGGTAGGAACCATGTTTCATGTTACTCATCAAAAACAAACCACAATCCACCTCATACCTTTTTAAAGATCCAGTTACAATGATACTAAACTGGGGTCCCCAACATTGCACCCTCCAACACCTTACCTGGAGCCCACCAAGTGTTTTCAGAAAGTGGGTGGGGCCAAGTGGGGCTCTTGCCAAGCACAACTCTGATTGGCCAAGGAGATCTGATTGGCTGTGCAGATTAAAATTCCATCACTTTGGTGACAGCTGCCACCACAGTGTCAGTTTTATTCCCCACCCCTCTCTCCTCTTTTCCAGTGTATTTTAAAAATTACCCCTCTTCTCCACTGCACTTGGACTTCTTCTGAGTATGTGTGTGGCTCCTACGGTTGCCAGCCTCCAGGTGGTGGCTGGAGATCTCCCACTATTATAGCTGATCTCCAGGTCACAGATCAACTCACCTGGAGAAAATAGCCGCTTTGGAAGGTGGACTCTATGGCATTATACCCTGCTGAGGTCTTTTCCCTCACCAAACCCCACTCTTCTCAGGCTGCACCCCCAAAATCTCCAGGTATTTCCCAACCCAGAGCTGGCAACCCTAGTGGCTCCACCTCCTATGGTAGCCATTTTGTAGTTGGCTGCATGTCCTGTAGCAACCATTTTGTGATTGACTCCACCTCCTGCAGCAGCCATTTTGTAGTCACACATATCACTCTGTTAGAATACCAAAGGTGCCCTCAGGCTCAAAAAGGTGGGTGACCCCCGCACTAAACTGTGTGCAAATTTTCAAGTTCACTGGAACTCTTCCTCAAGCTGGATGCTAGAAAATTAAAAAGGGGGAGGTTGAAAGAGATATTTCCGGCTGTGATTTTAAAGGCCTTTTCTCACCAGCCTTTCTGTGCTGAATGCTGGTGAGTAAGTAGATATAGGTCAGTGCGTTTGATGTCAGCATGCACCCTTGTTCCTCTGTGGGAGGAAAACAAAACAAAACAGTGTCCCTCCATTGGAATTACAAAGGCCAGCAGTCTTCCTTGTATCTCTCCAACACCAAGCAAGAGTCAAAGATCCCTTCGGGGGATAATTACTTGACAATGTATGTATTAACAATTTTGGAGATAAACTTAAGATGGCGCTTGAGGTGTTCAGTCAAAGCCAGATTAGGTAGCTTTACCTGGTGTTGTGGGTAACCCCCACATGTGAAGTCTCTTGCTAGTTCATCCTGTTGCAGTTGATGCATTCCTCTCAGCTGAATTCAGGTATTTTGAAAGTAGGCAGAAGTTGTTTGCAGGCATGCTGGCCCAAAACCAAAGCGACCATCTGCCATGGGGCCAGGGCAGCTGGCTGGCTTGCAGCAGCTACGAGAACTAGTCCAAATTTAATGAGGGCTGCTCCTCGCTTGGGGGGGGGGAGGTGGCCCCCCAGGGTGTTTTCCCTGTGGCCTTAATGGCTGATCCACCCCTGCTTATGTTCCTCCAAAGAAAAGCTGTTCACTATTGGAATAATGGGGTGGATCCAGCAGAAAGATTAGAATCCATTCCCTTTTGCCAAGCTATTTCTGGGCAGTTAGTTGTTCTGATATAATCTTGTTTACTGCAGCCCCCTTTAAGGAACACTATAGATGGATGACCAGCTGGGCAATATGCCCCATTGACTGTTCTCTAACTTCAAACTGCCTTTATTGTATCCCAGGCCTTCCAGGAATACCCGGCCAGGCTGGTGAAACTATTGTCATAAAAGGTGACCAAGGTCCACCGGGTCTCCCAGGGCAGCCTGGACTGAAAGGTCTACCTGGGCTCCCAGGCCCACCAGGATTGCAAGGTATGTTCTTCCATTGAGATATTAAAAAAATAAAATTCACAGGCAACTGTGCATCTAAAAGGATCATATAAGCCATCCCCCCCATTGGTATTGCCAGTGGAACTCCTCTACACAATTGCCAAGAGTTTGCAAAAATTCTGTTGTAACTCATCATTTTGTTTTCTAGGTCCAATTGGTATTCCTGGTGATGCTGGACGAGATGGGCCTCCAGGATTTGATGGTCCCCCGGGGCGTAAAGGGGAGAGAGGCCTTCCAGGTCAACCAGGTATGGTAAGCACCCGACGTTCAGGAAAGTTGGTATGGTGACATTTAAGATGCATGTGATCTTTTTTTTGATCGAAGCTGATTTAGTGTGAGCACCAGTTGCAGGACAGTTTGGTGTAGTGGTTAACAGTGGTGGTTTGGAGCGGTGGACTCTGATCTGGAGAACCGGGTTTGATTTCCCACTCTTCCACATGAGCAGCAGATGCTAATCTGGTGAACCAGGTTGGTTTCCCCACTCCTCTACATGAAGCCAGCTGGATGACCTTGGGCTAGTCACAGCTCTCTCAGCCCCACCTACCTCACAGGGTGTCTTTGTGGGGAGGGGAAGGGAAGGTGATTGTAAGCCTGTTTGATTCTTCCTTAAGTGGTAGAGAAAGTCGGCATATAAAAACCAGCTCTTCTTCTTCTTAAGTTCAGGAGCGTCCCAAGTTCAGCAGAAGAATGCACACTCTGCATGTGGAAAGTCCCAGGTTTAATCCTTGGCATTTCCAGATAGATCTTAAGTATTGACACTCAGAGCAGTGTAGTATGGTGGTTAGGGACCAGTACTGGGTAGGCCTTGAGTTCAGATTCTCCATTTAGCCATGAAGCAAACAGACTCAGCATAGCCTACCTCACAGGGTTATTGTGAGGTTGAAATGGAAGAAAGCTTCATATGCCATTCTGTGCTCTTTGGAGAAAGAGCTTGATAAAAATGTAATAGATAGATGACATGTAGATGGACAGAAGACCTGTGCCTAAGATCTCGGGGAACCATTGCCAGTTGGAGCAGACCAGTGGTCTGACTCCACAGAAGGTCCATCTGTTGATAAAGTACCGTTATGTTTCAAGGAACAAGACATTTTGATGCCAAGGCTGGCCCAAGCATTTTGGGCACCCTGTGCCAAGCCACACACACTATGATGCAGGAAGATGGCATCTGCCCTCCTCTTCCCCTGTGTCATGGTTAGAAGAAGCTGCCTGACCCCCTTGAGAGCCAGTATAGCGTAGTGGTTAAGAGCAGTGGTTTGGAGCGGTGGACTCTAATCTGGAGAACCGGGTTTGATTCCCCACTCCTCCACATGAGCGGCGGAGGCTAATCTGGTGAACCAGGTTGGTTTCCCCACTCCCCATATGAAGCAAGTTGGGTGACCTTGGACTAGTCACAGCTCTCTTCAATCTCTCTCAGCCCCACCTACCTCACAGGGTGTCTGATGTGGGGAGGGGAAGGTGATTGTAAGCCAGTTTGATTCTTCCTTAAGTGGTAGAGAAAATTGGCATATAAAAACCAACTCTTCTTCTTCTGGTGATGGGGTGAGGGCTGGGAATGGGGTGCAGTGGTGCTCACTCTCCTCACCCCCAGCACTGTGGTACAGCGAGGTGAACTGCAGCAGAGGAAAGGGGAAGTGGTCCGTGCCTGCCTTGTCCCCACACCACCCGAAAGAAAGAGGGAAGGAGGGAGCATTCGCTTCAATGGCTGCCCACTGGGGATAGGGACACCTCCTGGGGCAAACCCCGATGCAGTGGATGGGCAGAGGAGCTGGTTACCGCCCCTCCGCCTCTGGTACCCTAGGCAATTGCCTAGGGCTGCCTAGTGGTTTGATGTTCTTTCATTTTACATAAAGGAGGCATAACAAGATGCAGTCTGGCCAAAAGGCATGCTAGAAAACTAGCAGGGAACTAGCCAGTGCAGAATTAATTGAAAGTTGTGTGGCACGCAGAATCAGCCTGATCTATCAAGTTTACAAAAAATAGGATTTCATCAAGGCAGTTGGCTGGGATGGGGGGAGGGATTCAAAGTTAAGCCTGTGTGAGCTGGCAGTAGCACCCCAGTGTACCTTGAGCAACAGATGTGTTCTGAGGGTGCATGTCAAGGGAACCTTGGTAAAGCCGCGGACCTGGGTTGGTCCATGAGTTGGATCCAAACTATGCTAGCAATTTCCATCAATTCTCCCTTTGTGCTTCAGACCCCCCTCATGTCATTCCTCAGGGTCCCATATTTCCCAGGAGCAGCATTACATGGAGATCAGTGGGCTGAAATGGGAGAGGGCACACAGGAAATTTCCAAACCACTAATGAACATAAGAACTTAAGAAGAGCCCTGCTGGATCAGACTAGTGGTTCATCCAGTCCAGCATCCTCTCTCACACCATGGCCAACCAGTTCCTCTGGAGGTCCAGTGACAGGACATAGAGGCCGAGGCCTTCCCCTGATGTTGCCTCCTGGTACTGGGATTCGGAGGTGACTGTCTCTGAACGTGGAGGTTCCCTTTAGTTATCATGGCTAGTAGCCACCAATAGACCCTATCCTCCATGAACCTGTCTAATCACCTTTTGAAACCGCCTAATGGAAAATTTAGTTTGGATCCATCCCCACTGGTAGGAGGTAGGCCTATTGGGGAATCTCTGTAAGCTTCCTTGAGTTCTGGGATGGAAGAAATGCAAACAACAAAACCAAAAAACATTGAAATAGATAGATATCCAGACGTGAAAGTCAATCCCAAAAGGGAAAATGCAACAATAAGCTGAATTTTGAGTTGAAATCAGGGGCGGAAGATGGTGGGCCCTCAAGAAGATGGTGGGCCCTAACTACTGTCAGTAAAACAAGAATCTTTGGATAAAATAAAATGAAATTTTAATTGTCTAAATATTGAGACAATTAATTTTCAGCTAACTTAAAGAAGTCAAGGTTAAATGATAACTAGTCAGGCTGGGCCTACCCAGTGCTCACCCACCCCCTGGTTGAAAAGTGTGAGAAGAGAAGCAAATTCTTCCACCCTCTACCAAGTCATTGCACAGTTCAATTTTTGTTTCAGAGAAGCCATGTCAGCTTCCGTCTTGATGTGTTTACCAAGTGCAACATCCAGTTTCCAGAACCTTTAGCACATGTATCTTTGCATCTTCTCTTGTGCAAGGTGAAGATTATTTTATTGGAGGATTTATCCGTTCTGTTTATTGCTTACAAACAGGTTTACATGGTTCACAGGGTCTTCCTGGACCAGATGGATTGCAAGGCCCACCCGGTCCACCTGGAACTGGTTCAGTCGCTCACGGATTCCTTATAACTCGCCACAGCCAGACGACAGACACACCTTTTTGTCCTCAAGGAACAGTCAGGATCTATGATGGATTTTCTCTTCTCTATGTGCAGGGAAACGAGAGAGCTCATGGGCAGGACTTAGGTAAGAGATGCTGTTGGCTGTCAACGAAGGGGTTACTGTTGGCAAAGGAAATGCAAAGAGTTGCTTTTGCTGCTTTTGAGTTACATCCTTTTAGCAGATTTTCTTCCTGGCCGTTAGCAATTAGTCTTTACGTGCTGTATTGTTTTTTTAAACTATAATCCCTTTCTGGTGCATTTGTACATTTACAAATCCAGTATGCAGGCTCTCTTAAGAGTTAAGTCATATATCATAGAATAGTAGAATTAAAAAGTTGGAAGGGGACTAAGGACCATCCAGTCCAACCCCCTGCACCATGCAGGATGACCTGAAGCATCTGGGACAAATAATTGTCCAATTTCTGCTTCAAGGAGGGAAAACCAACAGCATCCCTGGGCAACCACTGAACTCCCCTTATTGTTAGAAGGTTTTTCCTAATATCATGCCACCATCTCCCAACCTGTAATTTAAACCATTATTATGAGTCCTGTCCTCAACTACCAACTGAAATAGCACTCTAGCCCTACAAAGTCTTAAAAAGAGTAATCATACTCCCCAACCTCCACTTCTCCAGGCTGAACATTCCCAGTTCGCACAGCCTTTCTACGTAAGGCTTAATGTCCAAACCCCTAATCATCCTCATTGCTCTCTTTTGTACCCGCTCAAAAGTTTCTGTGCTCTTTTTATAGAAAGGCCTTTAGAACTACACACAATACTCCAAATGGGGTCTGACCAATGTGCTATACAGTGTTACTATCACATCCCATGCCCTAGACTCTGCATCTGTTGATACACCTTAAGATCAAATTTGCCTTCTTATCTGCTGCATCGCACTGGCTACTCATACTTAATTTGCAATCCACTTAAAGCCCAAGGTCCAGTTCTCACACACACTTCTACCCAGAAGAGTATCCCCCCATAAATAAATTTTGTATGGCAATCCTATGCTGTCATGAGAAGCAAAAGTTATGACCTCATTCATACAAAACAAATAAGAGACTCATGAAGACTTGCAGGGGAGGGGAAACCCCACTGTCCTCACTGCTGCCAGCAGTTCCTGTGCTTTGCAGGCTACAGGCCGGGTGGTCACCTCCATTCGCTATCTGGTGGGATCTTCGGGCTTAACTTGGAGCAGGATGCCCTGTCAGACCCAAAGCACTCCACCATACAGTTGATGTGGGAGGCGGCGTGGGGAGCCACACATTAATCACTCCTTATCTCATGCAGCAAGGAACCCTATTCCCTGTTGTGATGTCTGTGTATACGGTATCCTGTGTACACTGGTATCCTCTCCCCTATTCATGCACAGCCCCACTGTGTGAATTTTTTGTTCTGCATCCTTCAGCTTCGTTCAGCCCTAGATGTTTAATGTGTATGTTTTTTATTTCTTAGGTACTGCTGGTAGTTGTCTCCGCCGTTTCAGCACAATGCCCTTCATGTTTTGTAACATCAACAATGTCTGCAATTTTGCATCGAGAAATGACTACTCCTACTGGCTGTCCACTCCTGAGCCAATGCCAATGAACATGGAGCCATTAACTGGAAAAACCATCCAGCCCTTTATTAGTCGGTGAGAGATCAGGACAGGGACCACACACTCCTCCAAACTTAGTCCTGTTGAAGAAAAGGCTTATGAAAGGAGCTGCATGAAGCATTAACAAGCTATATCTGTCAGTCCTTGTATACAGTATCAGTGCGCCTGGTGTTTTATAAGTGGCAAGAAGGCAGGTCTTTGCCCTGAAGAGCTTACAGTCTCAAATTTGAGGGGACAAAGTGCAGTGCACAAGAGAATAAATAAGAGTTCAGTTTGCATTTACTCCTGATGCATGTTCCCCGCCCTGCTTTTTTCTTTTGCCATCAAGTCACTGCTGATGGATGATGACCTTGTAGGGTTTTCAAGGCAAGAGACGTTCAGAGGTGGTTTGCCGTTGCCTGCCTCCGCATCCTTTCCTTCCTTTCCTTCTTTGCTCCTATGACCCATAGGTCCTGAGCAGTTATTTCTTAAAGGAAAATATGATGGAGAGATATTTGGCCACGGCCAGTGTTATATTTGGATCTCTATCCCTCAGCGAAAAGGGGACTATTTTGTCTCTTGTTATGGGGGCAGGAATTCTCGCCAGTATGGGGGTAGTAATCCATTTATCTCAGTGGTGTTTTAAGAGGGGGCATTCCATCATCTTATGAGATAATGTGTCAGTTTTCTTTTAATTGCATGGGCAAAGTCTGTTAGAATAAGGTAGATTTCTGTATTTTCCATTTAATACTGCTGAGGGTGCAGCATTTCAACGGGTGAGCATAAAGGCTCTTCGGAACGAAGGGACTATCAGGTTGTAAAAGTATAGTGGAGTTAGCAAAGGGGGAGGAATGCCAAAGAACTGAGTTGAACATACTCTGTGGGCACACATTGAGGAGCTATAGTGGTCTAATTACCTCCGCATCATACCCCTGGACTTCCTTGGAGGTCTCTCATCCAAGTACTAACCAGGGCTGACCAAGCTTCCAAGATCTGACAAACTCAAGCTAGCCTGGGCCACCCAGGTCAGGGCGATGCATGTCCTTAGCCCTAGTTCTAATACCAGAGGGGGACTGGCGGTTTGTCTCTCTGGCATTCTTTTAACTTTTCTTCTTCTTTTTCCTCAGGTGCTCAGTTTGTGAGGCTCCTGCTGTGGTGATAGCAGTCCACAGCCAGACCATTCAAATCCCACCATGTCCACAGGGCTGGGCCTCCCTGTGGATTGGTTATTCTTTCATGATGGTAGGTGCTCACTCTGCAGTGTCCTATAACGATGTTGCACTTGTTTAGCCTGAAGAGGAGAAGACTGAGAGGGGATATGATAACCATCTTCAAGTACTTGAAGGGCTGTCATATGGAGGATGGTGCCGAGTTGTTTTCTGTTGCCCCAGAACCAATGGTTGAAATTAAATCAAAAGAGTTTCCGTCTAGACATTAGGAAGAATTTTCTAACAGAGTGGTTCCTCAGTGGAACAGGCTTCCTCGGGAGGTGGTGGGCTCTCTTTCCCTGGAAGTATTTAAGCAGAGGCTATATGGCCATCTGTCAGCAGTATTGATTCTGTGACCTTAGGCAGATCATGAGAGGGAGGGCATCTTGGCCATCTTCTGGTCACTGGGGGGGGGGGTGTTGGGGGAGGTAGTCGCGAATTTCCTGCATTGTGCAGGGCGTTGGACTAGATGACCCTGGTGGTCCCTTCCAACCGTATGATTCAATGATCCTATGTTAGCGAGTCTTTGCCCTCGTTCCCTTCCCCAGTCGTGGGGGTTACTAGTGGTACCATCAGAAAGACCAGAAGGAGAGTAAGTTAATGATTTGGGCCATATTTCCATATTTCCATAGCGAGCAATAAATCTGTGAGCCATGAATATATGTGTGCACGAAGTACCTCTTTGGGGTGTTCTCTTTGCACAGTTTCCATGAGAGAGGGGTATGAGCCCTTGCCTTTGTGACACCTCTTCTTCCAGTTTTCCCAATCCCTTCCATCATAAGTGGTGAATTCCAAACGCACTCTGTGAACCAAAGAGAGAATCTGATCTATGATCCCCCTTCTGTCACTTCCAGCATGAGGAGTGAAAGACATGATTTAAAACCATCAACGTTTATTCATCGGCAATTCCTAATGCAAAGGCTGTTCACGTCAACAGAAACTGCCGTTCTGGATTATGTGTCGGAATAGCCAACAGGAGTCTTGTGGCTTCTTAAAGACTCACATATTTTTATTTTCAGCGGGTGGCCGCATTGATCTGCAGTAGAACAGCTAGATACAAGTCCAGTACACCTTAGAGACTGACAGGTTTTTTGGAGTATGAACTTTCAAGAGTCAAAGCTCCCTTTGTCAGATAAGAGGTGGAATGAAAATCTCTGTGTCCATATATCCCAGTCCATCTCGTACCTAACAAAGGGAGATTGGAGCTTTGACTCTCAAAAACATATACTCTGATAACGTTGTTGGTTGCACTACGTAGGGCTGCCCTTGGGTTTGATTTGGAAGCTCCAGCTGGTGCAAAATGCCATAGTGAGGCTCCTTACGGGGACTCCACTGCGAAAGCATATTCCACCAGTGCTCCGCCAACTGCTCTGGCTCCAGCTGGAGTACCAGATCAGGTTCAAGGTGCTGGTTTTAACCTTTAAAGCCTTACACGGTCTGGGACCCTCGTACCTTTGGGACCACCCCTCCTAGTATACCCCCATAGAACATTATGTTCATCTTCGCGGCCTCCTTGCAGTCGCACATGGGAACTGCGCAGTTTCCATGTGGGACTGCAAGGAGGACTACTCGATGGACAATAGTTACAGGTAAGCAACACTGTTTTCATATTCGTGGCCACTGGCCTGCGCATGTGCAGTTCCCATTGTGCCTGCAAAGAGGACCACTCGATAAACAACAGTTACAGGTGAACACTGTTTTCTACTCATTCTAATCTGCTGGTGGTCCCTGGCCCCAAGAGTGTGCGGCTGTCCTCCACCAGCCCTGGCTCTAGCCTGATGGAATTCTCTCCCTAATAACATCAAGGTCCTGTGGGACATTAAAGAGTTCTACAGGGTCTGCAAGACAAAGCAGTTGCGCCAGGACTATTGTTGAAGGCAGCTGCAGGGTTTGTCCTCTATTGCTGGCCTCCCTACTCCCCCCTCCATTTTATCTTAAGTCGTATAGAGCTGCTCTGAATCTCTCAGTAACTGGTCAGCTGATGTATGCCATCGAGGCATTGATTTCATTGCTGCTGTTTTAATATTTGGAATATTTTAATTATGAGATTGATTGTTTTATCTTTTATTGTTATGTAATTCTTGTAACCCGCCCTGAGCCTGGCCTTGGCTGGGGATTGAGAGCAGGTTAAAAGTCTAAATAAATAAATAAGGCGCTACTGTTACAAATTTTTGTTGTGGCATGAGCTGTCAAAGACTAAAACCCACTTCCATTGATGCTTTAGGAGGTTCCTCAGACAACATGGCTATGTATTTAAAAAATTGTCACTAGCCAGCCCAAGTGCTGTACAAAAAGTGCAGGACATGACAATAATACATAAAATTCATATGCATTTGAGATAAATACAGCATTCATTGTGGCTTTGTGTATAGGAGAAGTGAATTGCAAACAAGAGGAAGTGGGACGTCTTCACAAACTGTTGCACCTCGTACTTTTGCTTTGGCAAGCAGGAGGATGCTAGAAAACAAGGGAGTCTCAGGGAAGAGCCTACGTGCATTTCAGCTGTTCCTGGTCTTTGCATAGGCTGCATTCAGACATCATGGTAAACTCTGGGTTGATCAAGTCCCAGTTAGCTGTGTCATCTGAACGCAGATAGTCCAACAAACTGGAGTTTTTTAGCTGGCACCCAACAAGGATTTCTTACTAGGGTTTGTAGCTTGTTTGTTAACCACAATTCAAACTAATTGTGGCTTGCTGCACCGTGTGTATTCACAAGCCACATTTTGGTGAGTAGCACTACCCTTTGCCAAGCACTGGCCTGCTGAGGTGGTAGGACAGACAGGATAGCCTCGCTTCTAGGAGAGGAAGCAAGAAATAGACGAACCAAGGTTTGAGAGCCAGCGTGGCATAGTGGATAAGAACTGTGGTTTGGAGCGGTGGACTCTGATCTGGAGAACCTGGTTTAATTCCCGACTCCTCCACATGAGCGGCGGAGGCTAATCTGGTGAACTGGATTTGTTTCCCCACTCCTACACACGAAGCCAGCTGGGTGACCTTGGGCTAACACCCTCTCAGCCCCACCTACCTCACAGGGTATCTGTTGTGGAGAGGGGAAGGGAAGGTGATTGCCACTTAAGGAAGAATCAAACCGGCTTACAGAGAAAGTCGGCATATAAAAACCAACTCTCCTTCTTCTTCTTCTTCTTCTTCTTGTTACTAATGTCTGGTATATTAAGCAAAGCTTATTGCCCCAGCCACAGTTTCCACAAACCGTGATGTCCTAATGCAGCCACAGACAGCCTTTATGTAGTTGTCTTCTTGTTGTCATGGGGGGAAAATACTTCAAGTTCTTCTGGTGCCAGACTTTTTTCCTGCAGGTGAAGGCAATGAAACTAACTTTGCCATATTGTCTCTTAGCACACCAGTGCTGGTGCAGAGGGGTCTGGGCAGGCGTTGGCCTCCCCTGGTTCCTGCCTAGAAGAGTTCCGCTCAGCTCCTTTCATTGAGTGCCACGGTCGAGGGACCTGCAATTATTATGCCAATTCATACAGCTTCTGGCTGGCAACTGTGGAGGTGGCAGAAATGTTTAGGTAAGGCAGCTTCCTTCCCCTCCCCTTTTCTTCTCTTTCCTTCTGCTTGGGCAACATCTGCATTAGCAACTGTTTTCCTTCCATTCACTGAACTTCGTATGAAACCCTAAGTTGGATTCATTACTTTGTCTCTTACTAATAATTTTTAATTAACTTACTTATTTGTCTGCTTCATTTATAGCCCACTTGTCTCACTGAGACTCAAGATGGATCACATAATTAAAACAACAGTGATTAAACCAATAGCTATTTAAAACTGGATTACAAAATTAGAGAACAGTACACCAAAACAGTACCATATGTACAATATAACAGTATCATATATCTAATCCCAAACCAGGCCATATCCTCAAAATGGCGCCAGGGACAGATAGGAGGGATTTCTGTACAAACCTGAAGGAAGTCCCAAGTTTGCAGAAAAATCTGAAATACATCAGGGGATTAAAACTCCCCAAAATAATAGAAACAGTACCTGTAGCTTTAAGAAAAGAATGCCCACTGAGCTCTCAGTTGCCATTTTGGAGATTGTTAGGAAACCACAAAATATTGCTGAACCTTCCAAGCCCTGGTTTCTGTAACATGAAGCCACTGGGGGGGGCAGGGTAGACTTTGGTTCTTGAAAGAGTTCCATCCCCCCTCCCACATCATGTGTCCCCTGATGGGGGAGGACTCCACTAGAGAGTTATTACCTACGCCACAGGACCTGGCTCTGTGGCACCCACCATGCAACTGGGCTAGGCCTTTCCCAGGAAGAGGCTATCAGGAGGAGGGAAACCTGAATACAGGGGAGCAAATAAAATTAGGTTGGCATGTGATGGGAAAAGAAGGAAAAGGAGGGCTGCTAGGGGAACAAAAGAGAGAATAATTGAGAAGGAGCTACAGAGGAAAATGAGATGTCCCCACAAGTCTTTGCGGATCCCCTGCTTGTAATGCGTACAAACAATCCAACAGAGCTGCATTTCAAAACTGCAGAAAGCGGCAGTAAATCATACAGACACTGTGGTCTTTTATGCATGGCTGTTTCACTCACTGTCACCCCTCCAACGACTTTGGGTCTTTGTGCTGATTAGGCATGCAGTTTCCAACCTTCAGAGGTCCCCTCGCTCTCCCCCTGCGTTTCCCTGCATTTTGCCCGCATTTTCAAATTAGAGATAAAACAGATCCTTCAAAACCCGGGCAAAATGCAGGGAAAAGCAGGGGGAGGGCGAGGTGACCTCTGGCGGTCAAAAACAGTGTGCAGAATCAACACAAAGCCCCAAAGTCGTTGGAGGGATTACTGTTAGTGAAACAGCCATGCATAAAAGACCTATAACAGCATAATGGGTACAAATAATTGCTTGCATTGTTATGATTAAAAGGCTGATACGCTTTGATTTTGTAAGATCTCTATACCTTGTATTACTGATAAGTTAATGTTAATAGTTTGGTCATGTTCCTTTTTGCATTTTTTGCCCATACGCGAAAGGCTCCCCATAGTGCATCGCCCAGCTCTGGTTTCTGGGGACATGTGCAAGTCGTGAGCGCTTCCTTTATCCCCACCCTACCTGCCTCCTACCTGTACTCAGGCTCAGTGTGCCTTAGTTGGGTGTTTGCATCGTTCTCTAATTCTGAAACCCTGGTCCTATTACATTGTTCATTGGTTGGCTTATGCTGTTTTATTGCGCCGATTTATATGCTGTCTCGAGTCTCAGCAAGAAAGATAGAGTAGAAAGAAAAAAAGAAAAAGAACGTATAAGTATGTGCATATTCTTTTTTTCCCATTCACCCATTTCCGTCCCATGTATTTTCTTTGGCAACTTTCCCATTTCCCCATTTTTGGCAACTTTCCCATTTGTTTCTTTTATGCCATTTGTACACAACTCAGGCACAAACTGGTGCCAAATTGAACACCAGTGTTCCCATTAAATCTCATTTTTGCAGTCATGAGGAAGGATGGCTGCACTTCTGCCCTGAGTGTGGAGAAGCAATAAAAAAGACAACCAGTGTCATGTTGCTGTTAAAGCATCAGACTACGACCTGGGACAACCGGGTTTGAATTCCCAGTCTTGCTGGGTGACCTTGGGCCCATCATACTCTCTCACCCTAACCTACCTCACAGGGTTATTGTGGTGAAGATATAACGGGGAGGGGAGAACAATACAGTAAGCCACTTTGGGTCCCTACAGGGGAGAAAAGCAAGGCCGTACATGAAAAACAAGTATAAGAAACTTGAACTTTCAAATCAAACCGGAGTTGTCATGAAATGTAGTAACATCCCTGATAACAAGATCTGGGAAAGATCTGTGCCTGAGATCCTGGAGAGCTGTTGATGTTGAGAATAGATACCAAAGGACTGGAGTGGGCAATGGACTCAATCTGCATAAGACACTCACACAGAGCTTTGGAGAGGGTCAGTGGCTCAGTGGTAGAGCCTCTGCTTGGCATGCAGAAGGTCCCAGGTTCAGTCCCCGGCATCTCCAGGTGAAAGGATCAGGTAGTAGGTGATGTGAAAGAAAGCCACTGTCAGTCTGAGCATAAAGTGCTGACCTTAATGGACCAATGGTCTGAGTCAGATGTCCCTCCCAGTTCTGTTGACTGAGAGCCTTCCTTAAAAGGAGACCCTTGGGGCTGACCATGCGACCTTCTGCATACAAAGTGTGCACTTTGCCACTGAGCCACAACCCCTCACACCATTGGTCCATCTAGCTCAGTTTTGTCTACTCTGGCTGGCAGCAGCTCTCCAGGGTCTCAAACCAGATGGGTTTTTTTTCCAGCTGCTGCTACCTAGTAGCAACTGGACCTTCTCTATGCAAAGCCTGTGCTCCTGCCATTCTCTCTTATTCTGTTTCCCCAATCAACCATTTCTGTGTTTCTGCCATCCAGTAAACCTCAGTCGGAAACACTGAAGGCCGGCGACCTGAGGACACGTATTAGCCGATGCCAAGTCTGTATGAAGAGGACGTAATGCCTCAGAGGCATTTTGAAACCACTGAGAACTCTCTCTTTTTTTGGTGCACTGTCCTTCCGCTATAACCATGGTGCTATTGGTGCAGAAGTGAAAACGAACTAAAACTGAGAAAAACCCAGACAATGCAGATTCCGGTGTACCTCTCCCAAGTGCCATCCCGACAGCCGTCTTCTGGTGCATAATTGTCCAGGGAACTTGAATTCCTTGGTAGAGTTGGAGACGCTCGAGGGCCACTAAGGATCAGAAGGTGACGCTGCCCACTTCTCTTTCCCCGTGCCAAGGTGGCACTTTTTTAAAAAATCACTCACGAGAAAAGAAGCCGCGATGAGCTGTGACAATTCAGACGATGTGGTGACCGTTCAGAGATGCCTTTCCTCATGGTGCTACTAACTCTTACGGTGCCCCCGTTTTTAATATGAAATGTTTAAGCTTGTTTATTTTTCTTTGTAAGTAATGAAATGTGTATATTGTGTAAACACATTTTTTTTTAGTTTTCAACTTCTCAGTCATTTAGACACCAACCAGCCTAAAAATCACTGTCTTCACAAAGGAAAAAAACCTATATATAAATAAATATATATATAAATATATATATAAAAGCATAAAGTACCACTTACAGTAGGCAGCGATATTGTAGAGCCAACAGGCAGCAGTGAAATCTCTCTCCCTCACTTTTGACAAACTACTGCCACCTTTTAAAGTTTGTTTTCTGCCCTAAGTCCCCGTCACATCATATTTGGAAAATGTACCAGGATTCCTTAGCTGTTCTGAGGCGGGTTGTTAATGTCTATATTGTATTCCACACAACTGATGGATTTTATTTTGTCCTTCAGAAAAACCAAAAATGTTTTGAAAGGTTTTATTTTTGCATATTCTGTGAAATATTTGAAATGCTCAACCATATTGTATATTCTTTTATAAGAAAGACAAAAGGCATATTAATTTGTATCCTAATGACTCTGTTGGTTCAGAAAATACCCTGTGGAAAAAGACAACACAGATGACACAAACATCATAGATAGTCACTCACACACCCACACACAAAATCCACTTTTTTGTCCAGAAATGATATCAAGTATTTTATCCAGAAATTGCTGTACACTTTGAAAATCCTTTTGACTGAAATAAAGTGAAAACTGGTGAAAAACTGAGCTTTTTCTTACTAGCAGCATTTCTATGTAGCAGATTCCCTCGTCAGTCATTTTTTTCTAATGAATAAAAATGTACTTCTTATATCTTGTCTCTTATGGTAACTGAACAGAACTTTTTGCACAGGTGTGAGTGGCAGGATTAAATTGGATCCACTTTTCCCCAGGATAGACCCTCAAGGAAGAGAGTGACGTGTAAGTATGTGGAGGGTGGACATTCTTCCCATGCAGAGAAAAGATTTGTCCCCTCTATAAGTCCATGGCTCAGTTTCCTGCCCCCTCTAGTTGCTCACTAGAGGCCTTCTCAAAGACGCAAGGTCCCTGCCTTAAAAAACACCTTGTCCATTCCCCACCTTCACTTCTGGAAGGTCGCCTCTTCTCCTGCTTCTTGCTCTCTTTCTCCAGCCCATAAACGTATCTGATCACAGAATGTTGAGGAGAAAAATCCTCAACATTCCTCACTTGCCCTGCATATTATAACGTGCAAAGTACGTGGCAGTGGGGCAAAACCTAATTACATCACCATAACAATATTTGTATCTGCTGACAGAAGATCAACCTCATACATCCAAGGAATGGACTTGTGCCACCAAAAGTTTAGACCAGAATCAAAACGTGTCAGTCTTTAAGGTGCCACAGAGCTCCTGTTTATTTTCACATTCTTGAAAATTGCTTCTGTTCAGCAAAGCGGGAAGATTTCTCCCCTTCCCCTTACCTTTGCCATGGTCACGCGAAATTTAGCTAGATGATCCACCTTCCAGGGTCAAAATTACAGGCTAATTGCTTTCTCTTGTTTTTGAGTTATCCCAGGACTCTTTGTATGCTCTTGAGCCAGCCAGAACGCATCATCAGACTTGATGCTACACCCGTCTATATTTTAAAATCTCGTAACAGCAAGCCTGACAAAGTGTTTTGTGTTAAGTTGGTTGATCCAATAAAAGGTATTACGGGGATTTTGGTTCTTGTTTTGAAAAGCTTGGGAAAGGTTGAAGAAGGTGCAATCAGTAGCAGAAGCCACAGGGTGGCAGCAGCTGCAAAGGGAATCATGCAAGATTTTTCGAGTTCTACTGTTGACTCTCTGGCTGAATTTCCATTGCCTAATATTTGTGTCACAGGGAAACTGGAACACTTTCTTAATTTGAATAGCAGTAGTTTGAAAATCTGAAGTGAAAACAAACCAGCTTAATTTATTAGAGTGCTGTTAATCCACTTTCTCCTACTAGTCTTAAAGGAGATACCCAGGCGTGGCAGGAAGTTATTGGAACACATTCAGCAGCATTAGAAAGGACTGCCTCTCCAAAGGGCATTTCCAAAGGGATGTTTCCTGGCTTTCCATTTGGCACTTGGACATGGAAGTACACAAGGGGGGGGGGGTCTCTGAAAATGTCCTGCCTGCAAGACTCCATGGCCCTCACCTAGTGTTGCCAACTCGTTTGGGAAGTTCCTGGAGATTTGGGAGATGAGTCTGGGAGGGTTGAGTTTGGAGAGGGCAGGGAGCTTGGAAGGGTCTAGAGCCACAGAGTCCATCTCCAAAGCTCCATTTCATCCCGATGAACTGATCTTTGTATTATGGAGCACAGCTGTAATTCTGGGAGGTCTCCAGGCCCCAACAGGAAGTTGGCAACTCTACCCTCAACAGTCCCACAGTCATTGCACTTTGGCTGCAAAGAGGCAACTGCTGGAGCAACACAGACAGGCGCCATGGGCATCATGTTGGGCATCAACAACGGGCAGCTCCTGGAGCGGCTGGTGCCCCCTTCTGCCCATTGCCCCCTCCCCCAGAAATGAGAGGGTGGAAAGGGCAGCAGCTGTGCCCCAGCCACTCCGGGGCTTGGGATGCCACTTCTCCAAATTCCAGGCCCATCTCTTCTCTACAAAACTAGTACGGCAATGCATGTGGACTGGGGGACAAGAGAAAGTGTCGTGGAATGGTTAGAGTGTCAAGGATCTGGGTGTCTCCTGGTTCAAATCCTCACTCTGCCATGGAAGCTCACTGGGTGACCTCGGGGCAATCACACATGCTTTCAGCCTACCTACCTCACAGGGTTGTTGTGAGGATACAATGAAAGAGGGGAGAAGGATGAGAAAACAGGAGATAAATTGGTGAGAAAACAGGAGATAAATACATACTTTTTTATTCCACTGGATATACGTATGTAAGAAGGGAAAAGGAGACGTTGCTGCCCCACTATGAGTTCAATCAAATCTTTATTTTGATACAAGATTAGCTCTGAATAAAGATTTAAAAATTAGGTTAAAATAATAAAACATGTTGATGATTCTGGGAGAGATGGTTTGTAGAGGGGGAGGGGAAATCATGGGGTAAGATTTTCAGTCAGCAGTTTATGAATCCCACAAGACAGAAGACAAAATTTGGCTACTTGGGTGGTTATCTCCCGACAAGAGTGGGCTAAGAGAAGGGAAACTTTAGATTCTTCAGATCTCCCAGGAATCACAGAATCAGAGTTGGAAGGGATCACCAGGGTCATCTAGTCAACCCCCTGCACAACGCAGGAAACCCACAACCACCTCCCCCCTACACCCCCAGTGATCCCACTCCAGGCCCAGAAGATGGCCAAGATACCCTCCCTCTCATGATCTTCCCATGGTCACTGAATCAGCATTGCTTAAAAACCTCCAGGGAAGGAAAGCTCACCACCTCCAGAGGAAGCCTATTCCACTGAGGAACAGCTCTAACTGTTAGTTTCTGTCTAGACATTAGGAAGAATTTTCTCTTTTGATTTAATTTCAACCCACTGGTTCTGGTCCGACCTTCTGGGGCAACAGAAAATAACTCGGCACCCTCCTCCATATGACAGCCCTTCAAGTACTTGAAGATGGTTATCATATCCCCAGTTGACAATACAGTTGACAATACGGGGAGAATGTACTGCGATCTTATATCGTAGAAAGTGCACTGCAGCAGTACATGTTCTATGGTTTCCACTTTCTCTGTTTTGCATGGACATAACTGCCCCACTATGATATCTAGCTGCCTATTTTTTTCTCCCTCATCCCTCTCCCTTTCATTCTGTACCACAACTCTGGGAGGTAGGGAGAGTGTGACTATGTTAAGGTCACCCCATGAGCTTCACAGAAGTGAGGACTGGAACAGCGATCTTTCACATCTTTGTCCAGCAATCTAATCGATCTACTGTCTTACAAAGCATGATCTTTTGCCGCTGTTATTGTGCTTTGATGGCAGCTATGCACATGAACAAATGAAGCTGCCTTACATTGAATCAGACCAACAGTCCGTCAAGGTCAGTATTGTCTACTCAGGCTGTCCGAGGCTCTCTAGGGTTGCATGCCAAGGTCTTTCACATCACCCACCACCTGAACCTGATGCCAGAGATTGAACCTGGGACATTCTGCATGCCAAACGGAGGCTCTTCCACTCCCTGAAACAGAGAGGTCAAACCATTTTGGACTTCTGGGGGGTTTTTTTTTTTTGTGTGTGGGGGGTGTTTACATAGATTGTTATGCTGAACAAACTAACAAATCTCAAAGTTGTAGCTGAAGTTTTCCAGGATCAACATCTGTGAAATATTTCCACATTTTAGAAAGTATTGGACATTTTAAAAAAATATATATTCAAATGGCTTTTAAGACTTACTGTGTTTGAAAATTTTTCATTCCTTGTGCAACTCCTGTACTAGCAGGGGCAAAGAGAGAACATGTTTACTTTTGAAAACAGGCGGGAGGGGGAATCCCTACAGAATTGTCTGACCTGGGAAAAAATCCATTTCTGTCCCCTTGCAAAGAGGATGCTTGCAAGAGAACAGAAATGGCCAAGCCGAACTGCAGCTGGTCAGAGGAACTTTGAGAAGGCCCACCACCAAATGTGTACACAGATACACTTTGTTATTTAAAGTGGATGGTATTTCCTAGCCTGCATTCTGACAGCATGAGTCACAGAACCACATGAGCTGCAAGGAACTCTTTCAAGAGGAGCCATTGGGGGAAGCTGGTTCCAGTAGGCCTGAAATTTTCTCCTCTCACTTCTGTGTAGTGCAGCATTCCCCACTGACATCCTGAGCTCCCCAAGGGCTCAGGAATAAGCCGTAAGACCGCCTTGAAGGCCGTAAGATGGCCTCAAAGTTATTGAGACATGCATGGCCTGCAAATTTGAAAAGAGGGTTTTAGAAGTAATAGTATTCAAACTTTCTCTTTAGAAAGACTGTAGAGTGCAGTGGACCAAGGGTTGCCAACTTCCCAGTGGGGCATGGAGTTCTGCACTTTCACACATGCTGAATAATGCACTTTGCAAGTGGATTTTGTCGTTTCACACAGTACAATCCACTTGCTGGACAATGCACTTTCAATCCATATTTGTGATTGTTTGCATGTGTGAAAGGGCCTGGAATTACAACTGATCTCCAGACTACAGAGATCAGTTCCCCTGGAGAAAACGGCTGCTTTGGAGGGTGGGGCTCTATGGAGTCATATCCCTGCTGAGCTCCCTCCTCACCCCACACCCCTGCCCTCCCCAGGCTCCACCACAAACTCTCCAGGTCTTTACCAACCCGGAGTTGACAACTCTAAATGGATCAAAGTCCTCAGTTCACATAACTTCTCAGCTGTGCATTCACGAGGGCAGGCTGGGCAGCCCCTCTCTCAGACTGTGCTCATCTGGAATATGGAAATAATAATACTGACCCACATTACAAGGCTGTTGTAAAGATTCCTGAGAGGATGGCTTTGAAGAGTTTGGAACACACAAAATGTGCTGTGTTTGTTTATATGATTTGCAGTCCGCCTTTCTTACTGAGGCTCAAGGCAGATTGCCCAGTGTAAGTCAATGCAGCCTATATGTTTGTTAAGGATTTTCAAATGAATATTTAAGGTCTAGCTGTGAATGGTTACCCCCCTCCCCATATTCCCAGGCACCACTGCCCATTATATCCATGCCAAGTACGGTTGTTTGTTTAACTCAAGGTGCTCATCCAGTTCCCAAAATACATCAGCAGGTGAAAAACGACCACCTTTGCAATACAAGATAAAAATCCACCCTGTATTGTCTGAATTGACCCAGAAGGCTTTGGAGAACCGAGGCCTCCGTAGCACAGGAGTAAACCTAAGAGGGCTTATCCCAGGCAGAGCTTCCTGCATTCTCCGTTCGGTCATGTGCTTAAACACCTGTGAGTGTGGGCAGGCTCCCAAGGAAAGTCAAGCATGCGTTACCTTGGGATATGGCTGTACTCAGGCCAGGAAGCCAACAGTGTGGATCCCCCAGCCTGCCTTAGTCCCTCACCAGCCAGGTGGGCCTCTTAGGGAAATCCCCCGTTTCCTTCAAGTGACCTGGATGGTCCCGGCTAGCCTGATCTCATCAGATGTCAGAAGCTAAGCAGGGTCGGCCCCGGTTAGTACTTGGATGAGAGATCACCAAGGAAGTCCCAGTTGCTATGCAGAGGCAGGCAATGGCCAAACCACCTCTGAACCACTTGCCTTGAAAACCCCATGAGGGTTCGCTATAAATTGACTGAGACATGACGGCACTTTCCATCACCACCACCAGGAGTACCAGGAGAATTCTTCCGGGCACCCAGATGAGAACTGCCTCCCAAGGTGTGGAGTTTCTGTTGCAATAGCTTTAGTGCCCACATCATTGCAACCAGGGTTGTCCTTCAATTCTCCATAGTCAGAAGATTAGTTATAGTTCTGGGAGAATCACACACACACACACACACACAGTGGGAGGTATCTGCCACAGCTTACCCTCAGATACTCCCCACCCGCTGACCCACCTGCCTGTGCATCCTTTCCCTGCCCTCTTATGAGACCTCTCACCACCTGCACTCAGAGAGGCCCGCACCACCCACCTGCCCATTCCCTGGAGACGCTGGGTAGGGCATATGGCTGGGAGAATGGATGGCAACTGGCAGAGAGATCAGGGATTGCTACCACCAGCCTGCAGCTCTGGATGGCAGGAGAGGCTGCCTTCAGTACCCAAGGAAAGTGTGGAATTTGGGGCCTGTTGAGCCCAGTATGTCATAAAACAAATTAAAAAAGCAGCCGCTAGGGTTGCCGACCTCCAGGTGCAGGCTGGAAATCTCCTGAAATTACACTTGATCTTCAGACGACAGAGATTAGTTCCCCTGGAGATAATAGCAGCTTCGGCAGGCAGATTCTATAGTATACAATAGATTCCAAGTTAAACCCCTCCCCAGATTCCTCCCTCTAGAGGTACTACCACCAAATCTTCAGGAATTTCCCAAGCTGGAGTTGGCATCCCAACTCACTCCCCCCGCTCCAAGCTCCAAGAATCTCCTAACTTGGAACTGGCCACCCTAGCAGAGACCCTGCTTCATAAATTCAGCCAGGAAGGGGGCTATGAAGGATCATGGAGGTAGAGGAATGGCAGGGATGCCGGGAGAGGGGCTGAGGCCTCTTCATGGTGAAGTGCATCCTCCCAGGGCCAGTCCTTGGCATCTCCAGAGCAAGACCCTCAGGCGATAGAATGCCCTGGAGAGCCACTGCTCAGGAGAACGGGCTGCGCTTTCTGGACTGGGCAGGCCTGATGCTGTCTAAGAGGGGTCTCCAACCTTTTGCGCCTGCAGGCATCTTTGGGATTCTGACACAGCGTGGTGGCCACAGCCAGAAAATGGCGGAGTCAGCATTAAAATGTCTGCCACGGCTTACCCTCGGATACGCAGGGAAGATTCTTGTGTTGCAGCTGATTTTAAAAATTTGCTCAGCAAGGCTCCTGAAGAGGGCCATTGGAGATTTGTTTCACTGTGCAGAAGCTGCACCTGACCCTGCCCACTTTTGAAAAAAATGTTGGTGGGCACCAGGAAAAGCGCTGGAGGGCGCTGTGATGCCCACGGGCATCATGTTTGGGATTCCTGCTGTATAAGGTGGCTTTCAGGTGCCTGAATGACACAGTTTGCTTTTTACTTCTCTATTCTGAGGGAAGTAAATCCAGGTGACGAGAGTCTCTGCGCAGTCATGCGGCGGTGCTCAGGGCCCCGAGCACGAGGGTTGCCAGGTCCCTCTTCACCACTGGTGGGAGGTTTTGGGGGCAGAGCCTGAGGAGGGCAGGGTTTGGGGAGGGGAGGGACTTCAATGCCATAGAATCTAATTGCCAAAGCGGCCATTTTCTCCAGGTGAACTGATCTCTGTTGCCTGGAGATCAGTTGTAATACTACCTGGAGGATGGCAACCCTACTGATCACGGGTAGGGGCAGGTGAGAGCAGGCCTCCTTTCTTTCCTCCCTTACGTTTTAGAGATGTCTTAATGGAGACCATCCCTCCCCAACACGGTTTTGATTTTTGACTCTAAAATTCTTCAAAGAGAAATAGTTTTCCTTTTCCGTACTTTTTTCATGAACGGATAATACCCCTCCCGCCCCCAGTGAGCACTATATTTTTCCCAGTTTCCCCATTTATACCAGTATTTATTTATGTTGAAATTTATACCTCGGTTTCCTCTCCAAAAGAGATGCAAAGCAGCTTACAATATCAATCTTACCCCCGCCGTCTTCTCCTTGTGACAACAACGCTGTGAAGTAGGTCAAGCTGAGAGTGAGTGACTGGCCCCAGGTCACCCATCGAGCATCTGTGGCGGAGCGAGGACTTGAACCTGCTGCTGACACTCTAACCACTACACCACTCTGAGTCCCCCTCTTTAATGTCCTTTGTAGTCTTCCCTCCCGGAAGTGCCCAGTTTTTACAAAAAGAAATAAGATGGGGGGGGGGATTTTTTTGCCTTTGGTATGGATGCAAAACCGCATTGTAAGCCACCCAAGAAAGTGACGGATATTTACAGGTCTCATACTAATTATAATGGGGTAAGACGAGAGGTAAAGGACCCTGGCAGGATTTAATGGTTGCTTCTTTGCTTTCAGCAATGTGGAAAAGCCGGACAGGTAGCTCATAACTGTCAAATGCTTTAGATACTCACGAGGAAGGGCAGTGCTGGGCAGGGAGGGGGGTTGGGGGCCCATGAAATACTTCCAGCTGCTATTTGGCTGCTGAGTAACACCACAGGCACTGCACTGGTAAGGACCGGAGGGGTTGTGGCTGACAACAGCCACCCAAGCAACGGCCCTGACTGGACAGACACAAAACCCAGTGGCTTCCAAAGGTACCTGTGCATCTTTTACGTTTTTTCAAGTGAGCCACAGTTTAATGCATTGATGTTTTGCATGGTGTTCCCTAAGCTGGAAGGCACACACGACAAACTCTCTCTCTCTCTCTCTCTCTCTCTCACACACACACACACACACACATACACACACACTCCCCCCTACCACACCCCTTATCTCACCCTCCCCATTTCTGAATAAGCAGTGCAGGGAAAACCTGACTTCCTAAAAAGGATGCCATCTCCAGGTTGGGAAATCCTGGTAAAAAATTTTTGGGGAGTGGATCTTGGGGAGGGTGGATTTGGGAAAAGGAGGGAAATGAAGTCACCTTATGAAGCTCTGCTGAACTTTGGGGGCATGGGGGTCAGATGACCTAGAAAAGCCTCTCCCAGTTGTGGTGGGCACCACACCTGTTGGCCTTCCGGCATAAACGGAAGACTCATTCTTCCCGAGAGCCCCTGAAAATCTAATTCCAGGCATCCACTTGGTTGGGGATCTTTCAGTGCCCTCAGTTCAATGCTTTTATTTATTCTGCAGTGGTGTAGTGGTTAGGAGTGGCAGACTCTAATCTGGTGAACCAGCTGGGCTTTCCCACTCCTCCACATGAAGCCAGCTGGGTGACCTTGGGCTAGTCACAGCTCTCCCAGCCCCATCTACCTCACGGGGTGTTTGTTGTGGGAAGGGAAGGTGATTATATGCCAACTTTCTCTACCACTTAAGGAAGAATCAAACCGGCTTACAAAGACCAATTCTTCTTCTTCTTCAGGTGGTAGGGAAGTGCAGTCGCAGCCAACTTATGGCAAACCCATAGGGTTTCCCAGACAAGAGAGGAACAGCGATGGTTTGCCATTGCCTGACCCTGCAAAGCAGCCCCAGACTTCTTCGGTAGATTCCCATCCATGTACTAGCCAGTGCTGACCCTACTTAGCTTCCGAGATCTGACAAGATCCGGCTAGGCTGGGCAATCCAGGTCAGAGCATTTTTCCTTCCACTGCTCTTTTAATCATAGGATGGTTCTGAAGGTGCCGTTCCACTGTTTAAGACTTCTTTTGCTAGAGGAGAAAAGAGAACAGTTTTATCAATGCTCTCTCTGGCAGATTCCCACTTTTGCCCTCCCATTTCATTCCTGAGGGTCCCATGACCTGCAGAAGAATTACAGGAAAACAGTGGTTTGCAGTAGGAAAGGGGTGCTTTGTATCCAACCCCTGGGTTGTAACTCGTTTTTACGTTGTTGTTAAAGCACTGAACTCTTTTATGGGTTTAATGGTACTGGCACTTTTGGCTAATTGGGCAAACTTGTATATTCTTAGGCCTAGATAGCAGAAGTATAAAATCTTTAAAAAAAAAAAAATTTTTACAGAGACCAAATGCTAATTAAGCTGTTCTTCTCCTCAATTTAGGGTTGCCACCCTCCAGGGGGGGCCTGGAGATCTCACAGAAATACAACAGATCTCCAGACTAGAGACCAGTCCTCCTGGAGAAAATGGCTGCTTTGGAGGGCGGACTCTGTGGCCATTTATACCCCACTGAGGTTCCTGCTTATTGACTGCGTTTGACTTTCTGCTGGGGGCGAGCAGCGTGGCGGTTCTCTTTTCTTCTCTTAGCATAGGCTGCTTGCTATAACATGAGGCCCAGCGAAAGGGGAGCCAGCCAGGGCCGATCTGTTTCACCCAGAAAGCATGCAGAACACCCAGCGATTTCGCTTTCTGGTTGGGCGTGCTTGAATCGTAAGAGGGGGAAAAAAGAGGCAGCCTCACGTGCTTCATCCACAGAACTTTTGCAAAACTGACCTTCCATTATTTCCTTATTTTACTGAGTAGCACTTTCAATCTGGCCTCAAAGATTTTTTTAAAATGCTTCTAAAATATTGATTTGTCAATTCACTAAACTGCTAGTTGCTTCTGAGACACAGTTAGTCAGGGACACCAGCTTTTGGGCTGCAGAAGAAAACAGCAAACGGTTAAAGCTGCAACCTTGGTTTTTTTGCTGATTTTAATCCGAGCTGCTGCTTGTGCGGGTGAAATGTGCCGGCCAGGCTACAGCAGAGCTGCTCAGAGCGTCAACCTTCACCTCTGGGGGAAAGGTGACAGGTGGAGCTCAGTCGGTGCTGGACAAATGCATGAAAACAGTTAGGAAATATCCTGTTGGAATGTATCCAGTGGGATTCTATAGTTTTATTCCCCACCAGTTGAGGGGTCCCCTTTATTCCCCATTCTATGACCCCACCGTTCATTTATACTCATCCATCTTTCCATCCTGCAAAATCATTTATATCCCATCTTTCCTTGCGGTTGAAGGAGGCTTACAACAATAGTTATAAATATTTTCAGTTAAAACCAAAAAACAACAAACCTCAAATCTCTTCCCTCTCTCCTTACAAGATGCCTGCCGCTTCAGCCCCCCTCAGAAGCCCTGGCAAACAGGCAGGTCTGGCAGCGCCTCCTGAGGATCTCCAAGAAGGGGCCCTCCCTCACCTCTTCAGGGAGCCCACCCCAGAGAGGTGGAGCCACAGTGGGAAAGGCCCGGGCCGTGGCCAGATAGTCAACAGATAGCTGCCTAATGACCGTGGTTGGCACACAGGGACACAAAAGGCAAATGCGATCTTGGGCTGTATCAACAGAAGTATAGGGTTCAGATCATGCGAAGTGATGGTATCGCTTTACTCTGCTCTGGTTAGACCTCACCTAGAGTACTGTGCTCAGTTTTGGGCACTGCAATTTAAGAAAGATGTAGACAAGCTGGAACGTGTCCAGAGGAGGGCAACAAAGATGGTGAGGGGTCTGGAGACCAAGTCCTATGAGGAAAGGCTGAAGGAGCTGAGTATGTTTAGCCTGAAGAGGAGAAGACTGAGAGGGGATATGATAATCATCTTCAAGTACTTGAAGGGCTGTCATATCGAGGATGGTGCTGAGTTGTTTTCTGTTGCTCAAGAAGGTCGGACCAGAACCAATGGGTTGAAATTAAATCAAGAGTTTTCATCTAGACATTAGGAAGAATTTTCTAACAGTTAGAGCAGTTCCTCAGTGGAACAGGCTTCCTCAGGAGGTGGTAAGCTCTCCTTCCCTGGAGGTTTTTAAGAGGTTAGATGGCCATTGGTCAGCAGTGCTGATTCTGTGACCTTAAGCAGATGATGAGAGGGAGGGCATCTCGGTCATCTTCTAGGCATGGAGTAGGGGTCACTGGGGGTGGGGGGGAAGTAATTTGGAATTTCCTGCATTGTGCAGGGGGTTGGACTAGATGACCCTGGTGGTCCCTTCCAACTCTATGATTCTGATTCTACATGGAAGGAGATGGTCCTTCAGACATGTGGATCCCAGGTTGTGAATGGCTTTTAAGGCCATAACCAGTACCCTGAATTAAACTCAGACTGGCAGCCAATGTAGCTGTTTCAGTTTCCATATGCCTGAAGGTGTTGTGATTTTGTTTGGACATCTTCAACTTCCATGGTTGGGGCAGAGTTTAGTTTCCATTGGCTATGTTCTTCAGCAGTCAACTTTGCTATGGATTCAGACCTGTCAAACCTTCGTTTCTCACTACCGGATCTAGCAGTTTGTCTCTAGGGCAAGGGTAAATTATCACTTGTAGGCTCAGACACAGAGGTTTCAATACCCGTATGAAGCATTGAATGGGCATGACATCTGCAGCACCAACATGCCAGGAAACTGCCCATTAGACTGATCTTTGATGCCATCACCAAACACAGAGGTTAATTGGAGGTTATCTCCATCCCGTTCCAACTCCCCACACCCACCAGGCTTCTGCACTTTCCCATTCTCACTCCATAGGAATGCTTTGGGGATTCATGAAACTCACAATAATTAAGGTTCTGGCCCAATCAATCTGCTTAATCACAAACTTTCATAAGAACACAATCCTATGCAGAGTTATGAAAATTTAAACCCATTTATTTTAAGGAGTGCATGCACATCTAACACTGAATAAGATCAAGCAGAAAGCCTATCAGACAATACACACACCACCCCTCTGGGGGCTTATTTAGCTGTGCTCACACCTTAACTAAGGCAGTGGGAGGCATTGTTTGCTCAACCAGCAAAATTTTCACTCCTTAATTGAAATCCGGGCTGTCTTCAAGCAGGGAAAGCAAAAGCCTTATTATAAAGTACAAAGAGTCAGGTCAATTGCTGCTGCTTACTCTTGATTTACATGCTAATGTTACACTTGAAGTATTCCCCCCCCCCCTTGAATCAGCTCATGTTGTTTCTTTAAGCGGCAGCCTTCGCTCACAGGGAACGCTCTCCTTTGAGCAATGGAATTCATGCACTGGAGTCTCCAGGGTCTTAACCATGAGTGGACCTGTGGCTCAGTGGCAGAGTGCATGCTTTGCACGCCAAGAGCCTCCGCTCAGGTAGCAATTGGTTGTAAAAGTCCTTTCTCTGCCAGAGATGCTACAGAGTGGCTGCATAGCAGCTACTGAGCTGAAGTGTCTGATTTAATGTAAGTCTGCATTACATCACAGGTTTAAAAGGACTGTATTGCTTGAAGTTCAGAGATGTGCCTTCCAAGATACAAAAGCAGCCCCAACTCATGAGTTGCTTTCTGTGAATAATGATATTCCTCTGAACCAAGTGATGTAAACACACATATCACAACGCTATCACCAGCTCAAAGTACCCCTTTGTTTGCATCATGAGAAGTCAGCTACAAGGAAATGAGCACTGTCAACAGTTAATGAATGCATTAAGCCCTAAGCAATAAAGCCAGCCACAACTGTTTTTGGCTGTAGGGCTCTAAGAGGTGTCTCATTTGTGGGATTAGGAGCCTGCCTTTCCTAGCAGCCCTCCCCTCTTCACTGCCTGAGAACTGTTTTAAAGGGTGTTATGGTTACTAACTGTTATAAGCCACCTCAAGTGCTTTTTCAAAGCAGAAAGGCAGGATATAAACTCTCTTCATAAGCACAGCAAATGGAAATGTAAGCCCATTGTTAGAATTGGTGTGGAATGTGCCATCAAATTGCAGCCAACTTAGTGAACCTATAGATTTTTCAAGGCATTGCCTGCCTCTGTGTAGCGACCCTGGACTTCCTCCGCTGTCTTCCAAACAAGTACTAACTGCTTAGCTTCTGAGGTCTGACGAGATCAGAGTAGCCTGGGCCATCCAGGTCGGGAATATTACTAATTATTAGCATCAAGGGGTTGTAAAATTAAGCCCCACATTATAGCAAGCAGTTTTAAAGAAAGACTCAAAGACACAACTATCATGAACACATTTACTGCAAGTAGCTCTATGGAAAGCCAATCGAGATAAATATAAACACTATACAGAGCTTCAAGCCAGTCTCCCCAAATCGCAAATGTGCTGCGTTTTACCATGAAAAAAACAATGTAACAATATTTACAATGGAAGACACAGCCGGATCAATCAGCTCAAAACTTTTAAACAGATCAGTGAAGCAGAAATAGCAAATATAATGAACAGTTTCAACCATATATGTTTTAGTTTGTACAGACAATAACTGTCCAAATATCAAATTAAATTTACAGGACAAACATTGTTCCATCCTTGTTTTTGTTTTTTTCTGTACTATACAGCAGCATCAACGGGTGCTGGAAGTATGCCCACAGAGTGATATGTTGTACATAGTTGGAAAATGGCCTCCCAGCACAATACTGAATAAGTTAGTTGCTGTAAACTAAGACAAAGAAATTGCATATTTCTTATGCTGTACCTGTTAGTAATTGTACCAGTAGAGTTGAGGTTACCCATTTGCTTATTTTATTCGGCAATTGCAAAATCAGTGCTGTATATTGTACCTCCTCAAGCCTCTAATATGTAAAGAATGTAACATTTACTAACCTTCCCCCCCTCAATTAATCTTCTGAACTACCACCCAAATTTCATTTTCTTTCAAATAAAAAGACGTAAAGCTTTCTTTTTAAAGGCAGTACCTATTGCATTGTTAATTTACAGAGTCCGAACAAAACATATATGGCAAGACAGTTTTGTGGTCTAGAAAAGTGGTCTCTCTTTTTTTAAAAAGTTAAAATCTGTTTAGCAGCAACTAGTTAACTGTATTCTTGAAAACCTTGCTTTTCTAGATTCAGGTACTAGTCATCTGTGCTTTTAAACTCTGCAGTGGCCTCTTCCTTCAGATTACCAGGCCCTGCATAATCTCATGGATACCAACTATGTTTGCTAAAAATTACCAATAAAGTTGTGTGACATGAACATTAAGACTAACCCAAAAAATAGATTCCAGTACACAGTAATGAACATCAAAACTGACAGCAGGGTCTAATTTGTTACACCATCTTGTCTAGTACCTCAAAAAGGTCAGATGTTCGAAGGCGAGGTGAACCCCCTAGCTCCAGACCTGTACAATATACAATGGAGGAATACCAGCTGTGTGGCGCTTGAGGACTTGCATACCACTTTCAACCCTTTCCATTATCAGTGCTTCTAAATATTAGTATATACTATATGTACCAACTAGTGCCTTGCTCTTTAAAGACATCCGTCCACAAAGTGAGACGTCTGGATTCTGCCTACAATTTCCAATTTTAAACACCCACTAGCAAGGAAATGTCATCCCCCTCATTTCGCATACTTACAGGACATGATTAGTTATGGATTTCCCCTCCCCCCAATTTGGAGTAGAAACAAAACAGTGGCTCCAAATAAAAGGGAGCATTCATTGTTAAGTTTAAGATTAAGGGTTTCTCTCTACAAAAGCTCACTAGCATATCAACATTATAATGCAGGGGGAATATACAGAGTCTGCATTTTCCATTTGAACTTAAAAAAAAAAACACACGCCTATGGCCCTCTTCTCCAAAATGCATAACTAACAAATAACTACACGGGGAGATGTAACAGAAAGCTTAACTATAATCAGATACAACCAGTTCTTCAGTTCTACTTATTCCAGATATTCTCACTAACAAATATTTGATTTGAGCAGACAAGTTTTTTTTTTTAAGGGAGGAAGGTATAGGATCTATAAATTGCTTGTACCGTAAAGGGATAAAAAAAAAAAGGAGTCACTTGAGTACCATTTTTCTCCCCTGAAGCCCAAATCTGACATTGTCATGTGTCAGTAGCCATGAAGCCTCACCACAAACAGGGCATGTCTTACAGCCTTGAAAAAGGCAGCCGCAGTTAAATGGGCTGTGTGCTCTAGAGGGGCTGGATACAGCCTAATCCACTGGGTGTTGAGTTGCAAATAAGCCCCACTTAATTCAGTGGGCTTACATTCGTGCAAGATTTGTAACTTTTGCTTACTTGACGGTTTCTCCAGGAGAGAAAAACAAGAAACCATTATCTCTCCCTGCCCCCCTTCAGTTTTTGAACAGTTGTTGCTACATTTGTAAAGAATCGGCTTATCATTTGACAAAACTGCTTCTCTGAAAAGAGGGCTGTAACGGCTGAGGGGGAGCACAGCAGTGGCTTCTCCCTCCTCCCCCTGCCTAGACAGGGAGAACGTAAACGGCTCGTCTTCTCTTGCACCATGCGCAAGGCAGAAAGGCAGACACCAATCAGAAGATGAACTGGGGATGGGGTGGCCGAGAGAAAGATGGAGGACAGAAAGATTCTCCCACAGTCTGCATTGGGATTTACCAATCAGGACATTGGTTGCAAGCCTAAATTGATTCTCATGAGACTTGCAAGTCAGTACGCTCAGGATCACAGGTTCACAAGCCTTAAGCTATTCTTCTCATCCCCTCCAAATGGATTTTAGAACTGCCCCCCATAGCAATAATTCTAAACCATTTATAACATGTACTTCATTTCAAGTACTAGAAAAAAGCAAAAAAAAAAACATATTAGGTAGATTTCTCAGACACCAATTCATGACTTCTCAAAACAGAAACTGATGGGGAAAGAGCAGAAGTAGTACGGGAAGCTGTCCTCATCTCCACTCCAGCGTTCACATTGTCACTCAGACAGGTATGCTTCAGAGGGTGAAGAAACCTCTGCCAAGGCTCATCTATGATAAAGGGTTCATTCAAATTAACACAACAGCAGACTTCACGGCCACTCGATGAAAAATCATTCTGATGATGCGTCTCTATGTCTGTGCTGGTGGAAGTGAAGAGAGATGGCTGAAGATGGGCTCTGCTTCCAAAAGCACCACACAGTTATGGATACACCAGCTGGAAAGCCTGCTCTTCTCACAATGGTTTCCATGGTAATGCCATCAGTCTGGAGGGAAAGAAATATATTTTAGTGTAAGAACAGAAAAAGACCGGCTTGGCTTATTGAATGTACATGGTATACAGAGTGAGTGACATTTGTAGAAATTACCCAGACCTTAACATAGACCAGTTGTTGCCCCTATTCTTTATGTCCAGCTCTTCTTCTTTTTTTCTTTTTTTTTACCAAAAGGCAGAGCGTACTTTTCTTCTGCAAGATCTCCCCAGCCTATCAAATTTTTAGTGGCACGTGAACCATACAGCACAGCCCTTTGAGATGCAGAGACCTGCTTTCCACAGCCCATTTGGGACCACAAAACGGGAGGGCAGGCAATGAGGCACTTGGCCAGATGCTGCAGTATAGGGCTGGTGTGTGGCACGACCCAAGGCAGGGGCCCCCAACCTTTTCGAGCCTGCAGGGAACTTTGCAATTCTGACACAGTATGGTGGGTGCAGCCACAAAATGACCGCCGAAGTTTACTTTCAGTAACACAGTGAAGATGCTTGTGCAGTGGTGGCAGATGTAGCCAAAGCACTGTGTTTATCAAATCTCCAAAGCCAATAAGAAGCCATGCTGGGCAAAAGCCCCACCTGGCCACACCCACTTGCTAAAAGAAGTGGCAGGCACCAGGAAAGGTGTTGGCGGGCACCATGGTGCCCATGGGCACCACTTTAGGCATACAAGCCCTTGGGTCAGGGGTCCCCAATCTATTCCAGTACTGAATACTTTTCCCCTTAACTGATTTGAACCAGTGCCTCTTAGCACGTTCATATTATTCCAAAAGCGCGACTTATGGGTTACTTTGTCTCACATGTGGCAGACTCGCCAGTGAAAGAACTACACCCCATATCCCTTGTCCTTCTGAATATTCCAGCATCTTGAGAGAATTCCCTCTTCAAAATAACCACACCTCTTTTGTACAGCAACAGCTACAAAAGAGCAGGAGACGGAACTCGTCTGACAGAGTGATGCTTCCCCCAAACACATCAATGTTTATCAAGCCCACAACACAGTGGTCAAAACGTGAGATAAACTGTGCGGAAGCATCAGTAGAGCCCCATCTTGCTACCCAGCAACTGGGCTCTTGTCAGTTATGCTCAGGGATCACAGCAACTGTCCTAGCAGAAGTTTCACGTAGTTCCCTTCAGCAAAACGTAGCATACAGCTCAGTATGTGGTCCTGGACTCACAGCAATGTTCTTGTCCAGGCTTACAACAGGCACAAAAATATTGCTGTAATTTAGGGTTGACTAGGAATTGGGTCACAAAAGAGGACTAATTTGGGTCCCCAACTTTTCCAAATTAAAAACTTTACTTATGCAATTAAAAAGAACAAACCATCAGGAACTCAAATGTTGCACGTTACTTAACAATACCAAGTGGTTAGAAGGTTGTGTGTGTGTTAAGTGCCGTCAATTCGCTTCCGACTCATGGCGACCCTATGAATCAATGTCCTCCAAAATGTCCTATCTTTGACAGCCTTGCTCAGATCTTGCAAATTGAGGGCTGTGGCTTCCTTTATTGAGTCAATCCATCTCTTGTTGGGTCTTCCTCTTTTTCTGCTTCCCTCAACCTTTCCTAGCATGATTGTCTTTTCCAGTGACTCTTGTCTTCTCATAATGTGACCAAAGTATGACAGCCTCAGTTTAGTCATTTTAGCTTCTAGGGTCAGTTCAGGCTTGATTTGATCTATAACCCACTGATTTGTTTTTTTGGGCAGCCCACAGTATCCGTAACACTCTCCTCCAACACCACATTTCAAAGGAATCTACCTTCTTCCTATCAGCTTTCTTCACCCCATATCCCTTGCCTATTAAAGTTACAAGGCAAACATTTGCTGAACGTGCCCATCTTGTGGCAAGTTGCTCATATGCAGCAGCTCACCCCAAGGACTGGGAAATTTTCTTCTTGGCATCACAAGCAGATAAGAAGTGGCAGAGATACAATTGCTGCTTGCCGACACCTGGTGGGGCAAGCTGCCACTTGGAACTGAACTGATCTCCACGCAGGGACCACATTTCATGCACAGACCCAACTTTTCTTAAATAGCCACAATATGCAGCCAACCTCCCTCATTAAATCAGCTTCAAATATCGGACAAGCAGACGCTAACGTAGAAGTGTCAGTCCTCTGATAATATTCCTTGAATTTCTGACAGCCAGTGTAGTACAACAGTCAGAGCGTTCATCAAGAACTGGGGCACCTGGGTTCAAATCCCTTCTCTACCAAAAACCTCTCTGAGTGAGGCTGGGCCTACCGCTCTCGCAGCTGAACCTACCTCTGCTGTGGACTACTGTTGTGAGGGTGAAATACAGGAGAAGAGAACCATGTGAAACACACAGAGCTCTCTGGAGGAAGGGTTAGATAAAAATGCGATCATGTTTTTTTCCAACCACAACCAACATTATCTGTGCCACTATCTGTTCACTGTGTTTCCCTGGTTAAGTGCCCTCTACGTCTGTTTTGTTTTTGCACATACGCTTGGAGACCAGATTGTGCCTTTGAGTGGCAAACTGTACACCAATACAATACAAAGAATTTCCCTCTTGCAACTTAATTATAATGATGCTTCTTTACATGCAGTAAATGGCATTACGTCTCTGCAATTAACAGATCAAAGGAAGGTAGTTAAAACTTCATGGGAAGAAGTGAATTGGGTTCTTCTCTCCTTCCGTTTTTTCCATTAACCTGCTTAATATGTAAAATGAACATTACCTGAACTCGATATAACTGCAAGCTCCCAGCTGTCCACAGTATTTCCTTTAGGAACTCTGAGAACACTCATTACATTAAATGCATATCAATTCTTTAACAGTTTATACGTAGATACTGTTGCTATAAATAATCCAGATAAAGAAAGCAGAGAAAGATACACGTTGTTATCAGACAGTCATCGATTCCAAGAACTACCACACGATAACAATGCAAGTGAGCTAAACGGGCAGCTTCTCTCACTACCAGAGAATCACACTTCAAACCATCTGATAGCCGTCACTGAATACGTGCAAAGATACCCCTCTATTCCACCCCAGCATTTCTAGCATGACCATGAACCAAGTCCTAGGATGCAACTATGCAGATAGAAACACGATTGATTCCCAATGCCTGCAGCCACTACAAGTAGTAAGCAAGTTCAGCTCCCACCCCAGTGATGTATAAATGAGTGCCAGCCATTCCATTACGGTGCTCTTAGGAACACTGCTACAACAATGGAGAAACCCACCTTCCAGCACCAGCCTCTCTTTCTGCCTATACTCACTTCACTCTGGCCTACAGAAGCCAGCCCCAGAAGTCAAGCGCTTCCACCAAATGCACAGGCTCCAACTGTCAAATAATTAGAGAATGGAGCTTGCAGTGCAGTCCCTGAGAAGCCCACAAGAATCCCACAGTCATGTTTTTGGAGACAGAACATATGGGAGAAAGGCAATGTCCCAGGTATGCAGCATCCAAGTCATTCAGAGCATCAGTGATCAAAATCAGAACCCTGAACTGTAAAGATGCCACCAGGAGACCCCACCATTATGTGCTTGGCACCACAACCAATTCCCTCAAGAACTGGACAGCTATCATGTATTACAGATTTATCCCCCCCCCCAAACATTTTCCGTAACATATCAGAGGCACACCAGCTTCAGAGAATCACATAAAGGACACAACTTTCACATAAAGACATCAATCCCAAGACAGGGCCGCAGCCTGCTTATGTGGACCTGGCAAAAACTGTTTCCAATCACTTATTCACCCTAAGGATTAGTTCAAATGTTTAAATTATATGTACAAAAGGGTTGCCCACGAATAGCCCATGTACAGTTCACAAAGCCAATCTCCACAGACTATGCCCTGTTCTCAAAGGAAGCAATGAGAGAGTCTTGGGAAATGCCAAGTCACACACAGAAAGTTTTGCTTGATCTCCATGATCCCCCTCCCAAGAAAAATCAAAGGCAAAACCATGAATATATTCAGCATTATATTGATTCCCACTATGCTGTACTGAAACAAACTTCCCCAAGCAGGAGAATGTATCGTCCCACTGGCCACTCACAACCCCTTAAGAAACTCCCCTCAGAATCACTAACCAACGTCCATGGAAACAGAAAACACACACACACACTGCACTTCAGATACCTTTGCCTTACTATTCAACTAGTGGCTCCCAATCTGATGATCCAAAGAGAAGATAATCGGTACGTGAAGCAGAAAGATGGCAAATTAACTGCAGCAGCCAGAAGACTTCTCAGCCTCTGGCCAAAGACAGCCTAAGAACATTGAGTAATTATTACTCTCAATGCAGAGCAGGTAGTACCTGGCCACATTTTGAAGATGCCACTACAACAGATTCCTCCACCCACCGGGTCTGTCTTACTGCTGCTACCCTGTAGTCCACTCGGTGTTCTGTTACCATTTGTCACTGATTCCTTGGGTCCACAATTCAACCAAGACAACCAAGATATAGCAACCATAAAGGTCCCATCTCATATCCCCTCCTCAGGCTCCAGCAGCAGCGCACACATTCAGGTGGAAACCTGTGTGTAATGCCACCAGCAATGCTCCATTTCTTCCAACATGTACACAAGACTTAGCTTACTTGTCTCTACGGCAATGGTTCTTCTGGTAGAAATGATGAACTATTAATGGCTTCACAGAAGCAGTTATTCTCCTGCTGGTCTAGTAGCAGGAACATGGCCCGTTATTTATGCCCCTTCACAAACAGACTTGACAAGGTGGTCGCAGGGCAAAAGTTCTACTGCCACTGCATACCTTCATTGTTTCTCCAGGGTGATGGGGAGGGGGCAGGAGGGTAAAACTCCCACTGCAGAAGAGGCAGGCCAAGTGTTGGATGTTTAACCTTACCTTTGCCTGCTGCTTTTCCTATTCAATCTCTTCAGCGGATCAGGGGAAGTGGGTCGGGAAGCAGTGAGTGAGGGAAGTGATCATCCACGTGTTTTGACTCAAATTTGTTCTTGGCCTAATTGAACAATTCTTCATTTTATTTTCTATGATTGTGTATTATAATAGTATCCAAGGCACAGATACACAGCTGCATGATCATTCTGGGTAACTCGAATTTATTCCCTGGTGACAGACTTTTTACTAGAACTCTAGAAAAAGTCAGTCTGCAGTCACAGATATCTGAAAAAAAATTATCTGTAGTCAGCCCCCCAGCCATGCTTTTTAACAGCATCCAAAAAACATTTAACAGCCTGGTGTGTGATAGCCCTGAAGGGCGAAACTGACTAGGGCACAGTTTCCAGGAGCTGCTGGACGCAATGAAATGGGGAAAGAGGAGAATTCAAGGCTGAAAAATACAAGAAGCCAAAGTAATATGGGGGTGAAGACAAGAACTGGAAATGCCACAGTTCAGCGGGTACTTAAAACATTAAGTAAGGCATGGAACTGAAAACAAGAGAGTCTGGGGAGGGGTTAAAGACAGAAGGAACATTGCATTCAACAAGTATAGAGGTATGTTAAAAATATTTAATGAAGTTTTGAAGTACAGCTACAATTGTGTGCACAACAACATTCTCTTTTATTTGTATGTTAAAAATATTTAATGAAGTTTTGAAGTACAGCTACAATTGTGTGCACAACAACATTCTCTTTTATTTGTAGAATTCATTCTGCTTCTACTACTGGGGAAATGGGGTGGAAGAGAAAGTGGAAAGTACCAGAAGACCTTCAGCATCACCCATATATTTTAATCCTTGACTTCGCAAGCACATGGACTAGAAACTATGGGGTAAAGAACTGGTGTTGGATTAAGGTCATTTGAAATATTCAATTTCTATCATTTCAAACTGGAATCAAAGGTGAGGTCATAGATCCAATATTAGGTAATTGATCCAATAGTCTTTTTCAGTTGTAAATTCTCCTCCCCACCCACTCATAGAATGGAAATTCTACTTCCAATCCAACAGACTCTTCCAACCAAATTTCAGGTAGAAATGAGAAAGCACCCAATTATGGAGGCAATTAAAACTCACTTGCCGAGTAGGCACAGGGAGGTAGTATGAACTGGATTAAGCACATTTTCCCCATCCTTTCCCCATAATACTCAAGCAGGAAGTTGACAGGATGCACATTTTTAAACAGAAGCACTGTATGCAGACAAGGGGAGTGAACCCCAAATACAACCACACCTTGCTACTCAGAATTTCTCACCACCCAGTTCTGCTAGCAAAGTCAGTTTAGCTTGGTGGGAGTGTTGAAAGCTCTAGAGTAAGATGCTGGGGTTAGGACATGGTTCAAATGTCTGCAAGCCAAGGATGTCTGTCTCCATAACATGTGCAAAGGGAGGAACAGATCGCTACTGCCTTCATTCCCCCCTCCACTCCTTGCTTCCGGCAGATACGGATCTGCTGCCAGCAGATGAGAGCCATTGTGTTGTAGTGAATGAATGAATGAATTTATTTACGGCAAAAACCAGAATACAATGACCAATTATGGTATAGTGATTAAGAGTGTTGGACTAGTATCTGGGAGACCAAGGTTCGAATCCCCACTTGGGCCATGCAAGCTCTTCGGGTATCTTTGGTCCAGTCACACTCTCTCAGCCTAACCTACCTCACAGGGTTGCTGTGAGGATACAATAGAGAATGGTATAAGCTGCTTTGGGTCCCCATTGGGGAGAAAGGCAGGGCTATTAATGAATTAAATCAATAAAGCCTCTCCTCTGTCTGCCTAGCACATGCACAGCTCCAAATGGAGCAGCTCAGAAATGAATCCCCTCCATTGTTACTGAGACGAGGCAATTACCAATGTAAAAACAGGAACAACTGCAAACAAACATGCCCAGTAGAATGGTCCCATTGGCAGGAACTTTCTGACTGGATGATGTCCCAATCAACATGCATTTCCCTTGATGGCAAGACACCCTCTTCCCTCGCTGCTCTGGTCCCTCCCGCTGACCAAGAAAACAAAACCAGACATGGAGGATCAGGAATCGCCCTCGTACGCCAAAAGCATTCTGGCTCTGATTAGGAACTTTTGCTTCAGTTCCAAATGGGACATGACTTGTGTCAGATCTTGAAGTTCCAACTACCCAGCCACACTAGAAACTTGTTTTTCCCCAGAATGTGCAACGTGGCTGCTTGTCTGCACTTGCATGAAATTACAGAATACTACAGCCCTGCCTGTAGCTTTCCCTATAGCCATTCATTACATTTGTTTCAACTCGTGCCCTTACCCTATGCTATAACTTCAGTTTGGCTACTATGTCCCTCCTTCTTGACTTGTACGGGTACCAGCCCCAGGTCCTTTGATGGTCGCAATCCGGTCTGACCCTCACTGAAAGACACATCAACAAATACAGGAAAGGGCTGTCCTACAAGGTAAGCAAGTCTGAAAGTTGCTCTGTATTAGACATGTCCTGCCTATTGAAAACCACGTATCCAGGGGGCAAAGATGATGTGTTTTTCTTTTAAAAACATGCAGAAGAAACTAAATTTGTCTGTGAACTCTGGAACTGGGTCACAGTTCATGCAGCCAGGTGAGCAGCCATTCTGCCTCCTTTTTTTGCAATGCTGCAGCACTGACTTGTTAGAATTGACTATTTGGAAAGGGATGTTTTGCCTGATCCCCACTATAGGGACAGGCTCCACCTGCTAGATTTCCTCTGGTCACACTCTTGTTCAAGGCACAGGAGGCTGGCCATGAGAAAGTGAGCAGCGGCTCTGATGACCTGATGATACAAGCATTTGCCGTCTCTCCCTCAATCCAGCAAATGCTGTTTTGCTCCTCAAAAACAACACATTTCTGTTCCAACATGTCCAGTGTGAAGGTGATCATTAGGTTGTCTTCAAGATGCCTAATAAAGCTACATGTGACCAAAGTGAAAAACAAACAGCAATTTGCAGGGTGGGCCGAGAAGGTGGTTCTCTGGGTCACACAAACTATTTAAGGATGAGTCACCAGAGTTTTAGGGAGAACAGCAGTGAAGATTTGTCCTTCCTCTCCCCCCCTTCCTCCACAGCTCCCTCCACAAAGTAAGATTTTACAAATCTTTAACCTATTTATAACAAGACCCCAGCTGATACCTTCCTATTTCTCACTATGCTATTTCAAAACAAATTTTGACTGCAGAACTTTCCTCATAAAAGTTCTTAAGTCTAAATTCAGCAAGCCATAAGAAAATCTAGGTTACTGTGCACAAGGTCTGCCCCTGGAAATCCACAGATTAGTTGTACAAATTAGGATTACCGTCATGGTGCTAAGTAGGGTTGCCAACAGGCCTGGAAGGAGTGTCCTGTCCCATCAACAGAAACTTAAACTGTGGAAATGGGCAGCTGAAAATTTTCATGGCAAGGGGGTACATGACATCTCATTAAGTCTCTGTTAAAGAGACAGGACATTTTTGTCCTCCAGTCAGTTGTCAATCCTGCTGTCATGTCAACCTACCCCTTCCTCCACATTCTTTTTTTCAACAGAGCATTATTACTGGATTTATGGAGATGAGCTGCCCTACAAACCCAAGGTGCCAGCTCGCCATGGCGCTTAGAAATTTCACTGTGGCACCTAGCATAAGAAAGTATGGTCATAAAAATACAAAATCATAAAGACTGAAAAATGAGCCTAGCTGGCTCCTGGAGGAGCCTGGGCTGGTTCCTTGACGCCAAGAAAAACCGTCAAGGCTTGACTTGAAGTAGGATGAACATTCTCTTGCTTCTGCTCAACTCCTAAATAGGATGTTACTGCACCTATAGCTCTCAGGTAGCTTGGATGTCATTACAGGAACTCAATGAGAAAGCCAGTTGTCCAATAATTTGCTTATTATTTTTTAAAACCCTGCAATTGCTGAGATCTCCCACCCTAAAGCTGTCCTAGCAGTAAAGTGACCACATGTTTTTCATGGTCTTCAGTTACATTCACATCATAAAGGCCATACTCCAGCGGAAACCTCTATCTGCACTGACGAACCGATCACTTCAAGGAGACAAGTGTACTAGTCCACAAAAGAACATTTTTAGCAGGTAGCTTGCCCAAATAGTTCCAACAAAGCCCTAATGTAGAGAAAGCCATCTGTGACTGTTCTTAAGCAGCAAAAAAGGAGTGCCGACTGAGCAAGGAATGGCGCTGCATCCCTTCCAGGAGTGTGCTGCATCTTCTAACACTGATCACCAGCATCAATAAAATAGTTAGCAGGTTCAGTTAGATCAGCAACACCACCTTGAAATCTACTTGAGAATGTTTTAAGCCAACTTTCCTACAACATTGATGATGCAACCTTAAAAACCCCAAACAGAATCAATTCACTTTCACGCTGTGTAAATCTGTTCTTCAGCTGGTTCTAAAGTTGCAGGCGAAGTGATACTTGGCATTCTCAGGCACAGCTGCAATTTAGGTCAAGACGGTGACTGTTGCTGCTTATACGGGAATCGGGAGGGAACCATCCCAGGGCAAGGCCAAAAGGCAGTTTACAGCAGCATAAGGTAGTATTTGTAAATATCACTGAAACATCACCACAACCCAGAACACAGTTAAACAGGCTTGCGTACGACTCAGACTAGAGGCACAACTACAGCACGTTTAAAATATGGACAAAAAAAATGTATCAAAAAGACACATCAAAATTACAATTAATTTTGTGGAAAAACTGACATGTCATTAGATAATTTTTCTACTGTATTTGAGAGCAATGAACTTCACTGTCCTCCTCTCTCCCATACATTCCCCCAGTCTTTAATATTAATCTATTTTTAGATTCTTAAGTAGCACATAATTAGAGGGTTAACTTTGTTCTTTTTACAGCTGATGTTCACTTATATTTGCAAAGAGTCTGCATCAGATCTTAAAAATATGAAGATGTTTTTGAAGGCTCATTAATTTAGATAAAATGATATGGACAAAAAGTCACACATTTGGGGAGCTGATATGTTTGGAACCTTTGCATCAGTGATTCATGAAGTGAAACCAAACCACTTTAGCTTATATGCAAGAACCTAACTAAACCTTACATGCAAATCCATGCAACACAATGCCATCAGCCCCTGGTATTACAAGAATGCTACTAAAGGCGTAGGGGCCCAGTGGAACTGAGAAGCAGCAGGAAGAGGGGAAGGTGTCGAACCCTTTCGCTACCTGATGACTTTCATAGAAACATAGAGTTGGAAAGGACAACCAGGGTCATTGAGTCCAACCCCCTGCACAATGCAGGAAATTCCAAACTACCTCCCCTGCACCCCAGTGACCCCTACTCCATGCCCAGAAGATAGTCAAAATGCCCTCCCTCTCATGATCTTCCTAAGGTCATAGAATCAGTATTGCAGACAGATGGCCATCTTTCCACAGCATCCCTTCCCCAAAACTGCTTCCTTTCCTGCAGAGTTCCAGGTGAGTAACAAAAGCTACTGTATTTTTGCTATGCTCACTGTAACCCCTGGAGAATTGCCGCAAGCAGATCTGCTCTTCCTCCCAAGCTATTCTTGGGGGTACCCTATCCCCCAGAATTAGCATTTCAGGTGACACTTTTGACTGCCATGGGAAGCGAGAAAATCACATTCCACAAAGAGAAATCATTTCCAGCTGCAGAAAACTTCAGCAGGAACCAACCCAAAACTTACACTCCAAGGAAGTCAGATTTGATTTGCCACAGAACCTGCACTGTTTTACTACCCAGCTGCAATAATTCAGTGATGTAGAGTAACACTACGGACTTTCCCCATTCATAAAATGTCTGGAACAGGAGCAGAGCAACCCTCTAACCTAACTAAAAATTCCTACAACTTATTTGGATCCAGGTAAAGTAGGAACTTTTGTAATCACTGTCAGAAGAGGGGGTCCTGGCATTTAACTTTAGGCTATCTTAAGAACTTATTCTTGTGTTAATGGGATTACAGTGCCGCATGTAAGATTTTCAAGTTTTACTTGAACAAGTCTTATGGAACTTTTCATTGAAGCATAACGGCAGTTCCGTTACAAGTTTTAAAAACAAGCTATCATGAGACGATAATGTGGCCTGGCAAAGAGAATGAAAATGAGTTCCTCAGGGATGACTTGAAGATCAAACCTTGGTTCAAAGTCTTAAGCCCAAGTGTGTAGATCCAAAGTGCTCCATGCCTCGGCGACATGCTTGGGAAGCCTCAGGTCACAGTTCCACTGCCCCATTTCATTCCTCTGTAATGCTGGTGAATTCTACATGCAAATCTTTTTTTTGGGGGGGGGGGGCTTTTTCAAATGAGATGCTTAAAACAGAAAATTGACTTGGTCTCATGCAAGAAGCATTCTTTACTTATTCCAACAGGAAGATAAAAATTACAGAATAATTCAAACACACTTATTCTTTTGCAGAGACAGCCTTTATAAAAATGTACTAGTGTGAATTTTACATATCACGTCACATAAGGGACATTATAATGATGTATAATTTAGAAACAACATTTTGCACTTACTCCTCACTCACAGATTATCCCAAGCAATTTGGGTATGGGCTGGGAGTTCTGTGGGGTTCACCTTTTCCTAGCCCTGTGAGTGCAAATGGAAGAATGCAGCAGTATTTGGGACAGGAGAGGCCTTATTCTGACTGTGATGCATGTCATGATGTCTCTAAAAATGACTCACTTGATACAGCCACTGAGTAAAAGAGACTCCAACGCTCTACTTCTAGGGTTCAAAAGTTCATCATAACTTTCAACTAGTTAGGCACTTTCTGACCTTTGAGAATAGGTTTTCTTTTGCTATAATGATTAGCTACAAATGGCTGATGAAAATAATGATCACATCAGTGCCTATCCCAACACAGAGTCACTGAAGTGAAGTCTGGATTACTCCACCTAGGATTGTGCCAGAACATATAACAGAATCTTTCTTTCACATTAAATGTTCAAATTAAAAAGTTTTGAACAAAACAACAAATATTCATCAATGTTGAAATCAAGCAGACCCAGCTACTTAAAATTCACAGATTTTTCTTGTTCACTCTCATACTTAAAACTTATTCATGGGATAAACTTTCACTAAGGAAATACAAGTTAGTTATATGCACAATGCTACCAAATGCAGGCCTGCAAATTTTTGTGTTAATCCTGTTTCAGTTTGAACAGCAATGCTGACAGGTAAAGGCTTTTAAACAGATGTTGAAAACCAGAAAGTGCCCCAAGTTTAAAAGGAGTAATAAAGATCAGCACTGTAAATTAAAACGGGCTGCCCCATTTGTGTTTTATTATATAAATATATTGAGCAAAACACCTTGGGAGAAAACAAAAATCAGTACAGATCTTCACCACTTCTAACTTTGCTGAATTAAGGTTTATTTAATTAAAAAAAGGAAAACTCATTGTCATTCAATAATTTAGAAAAAGCACTTCTGAGAACTGTTGCACCTGGGGACCAAACAAATACACACACACAGGCAATCCACATGCTTTTCAAAAGCCCTACACAGTGCTTACAGGGTGGCATATTTTGTGTGATCTTTTCCACTGTTACATTCCAAAAGGATCAGAAGTCATGAAACCCATCACAAGCTGACAAATACATTAACAGTGCAATCCTAAAGAGAGCTACTGTAGACTAAGCCCATTCGTTTCAGTGGGCTTAGAATTGAGTAACTCTGCAAGGACTGCACTGTCAGACAGTTGAAGTATGCCTAGAAGCCTTGAATCAGCATTTCAACCAGTTTATCACAGTCTGTGTTTTAAGGGATACAGGAATAAGTCAAGTGGCAAGAACAGGATAAGTCAATTGGAGAAGCAGATATTTGGATGTTGTTAACACACTACTGGCCCAGAAAACAAATAACTACTAATATAAAACAGCAGCTAAGTGGTTTGGTTTCCCTCAAACAGTAATTCAAGTAATAAGATTGACAGACTGAGATGGCTCCTACTGACTTCTCCCACTGTACACACAGACGTCAAAAAAGAAAAATTGATCACTGTAAGAAGTAAAACCAACTAAGAGGTATAGATTATGTACCTGGAGACATTGCTTTAGATTAAGACACAGAAGTGGATATAAAAAGACTGACACAAGAGGCCAGGACACTAAAAAGAATTGTTTTGACTGCTACACAACCACAACACTAAAAAACCTTAACAATTCTTGCATTGCTCTTCATTTACAGCAGAAAACACCACTGTACTACCCAAGTAAAAATCTTCTTTTAATGAAAGAAAATGCAACTGAAAACTAAACCAAGATCTTCAAACACTTATAAGAACATAGCTTCAAGTCTTCTAAGTATTACTGTCTACTTTGGAAGTGTAAGCCAATGTAACTGACATAGGGGAGAGAGGAGCAAGAAAACTACACCAGTTGGTAACCTTCTGAGAATTCTAGCCTCCTCACAGTCTACAACTCCCCAAAAACTTGGGGTTGGGGAAAGCCATGACAATTAATCCAGTATGCAAACAGATTAGATTTATAATACAGACCTAGTCCAAGCTAACACAGTTTTTACATTTAAAAAAAATTAAGAATTCCATGTGATCGAATGTATTAAGTTGTCCTGCATGTTTCATGTCATACTGTCCATAGGTGTGATATGGATAAAAGCATCTCTAATGCAGAAGAACGCAGAGAGACTGTGACTGCTATATTATGAACAGGAAGTTTCATTCCCCAAGACTTTGCAGGGATAGATTTTTGCTGAGGATATCCAAAACATGCATCATAAAACAAGTCCCAATCCTTTAATGACTGTTAATGTCACCAGGTTCAAATGAATGGTTGTTCTCTGGAAGGTGTAGCTATTTCCCTTTATTACAGTTTTGAAGAGTAGGGCACAGACCCCAAAGTTGGTAATCAACCACAAAAGTAAACAGTAAAAGTAAACCTACAACTATCCAAACATATTATAAGCATATTATAAATAGCCCCATTACTCTGTCTCCCAAACCAACAAATCCCAGTCAGTATGTCAACATATCCAAATTAAAACAGAAATGAGTTAACTGCAGCCAGACTCTTGGGTCTGGAGTGTATTAGTTCAGAACAGGATATCCAATGGAGACTGTGGACTACTAAGTGCTTCATTTTCCAGTTTTAAAAACCTGTGGTACAAGGCACATGAATTAAAGTTATGCATCCACTGAAGTAGCAGTTATAAAAAGTTACAAACCTTTTCTTGCAGCGTTGCACTTCAAACCATCTGATCGGCTGAAGTCTATGCTTACATATACTCCACTTTCCAGATTCAAAGTACCGTTTGAGAGGTGGCAATTGGGTGTACTGGGGCTCTCCTCACAGTTTAGAGAATTATCTCGTAAATTCAGAGCTATATAGTTTAAGCCATTCTGAAATCCAGTTGAAGTATCTCTGGACATCTTGCTTTCATGGCCATCTGAAATGTGCTCTTCAGGTTTCAGCCACACATTGTCAAAAGAAGCAGAGCTGTGCCTTTTACTACTGTCAGTAAAGAAAGAAGAAGAAGTGGTAACAGTGGCAGCAGAAGAAAATGTTTCAGAGCTATGCCGCCTCCTTCCTTGTGGGTCAGCACGAATGACTTTGGGGACCACCGGAGGTTCAGGACTTGGAACAGAGAAGTCACTATTACCAGCATATTGGTCAACAATGCACAATCGATTAACTATGGAAGGAGGACTATCCATCTTCAAGCCATTTTTGCTTCCTGTGGCAAATGGTCCAGGTGGTGTTGCTGCCATGTTGAAGGTCATCTCAGTGTAGTCATCAATCCTACCACTTGCTGCGTTAACACAAGCAGTGCCAAAGGAGAGCCTAGCATAATCGGCATCAGGCTGGTTTCTAGGGATACTAGAGCTTGCATAAACTGAAATATCTGTTAAGGAACTAGATAGCTCTTTTGCTGCTTTTGGCGACTGAACATCCAGATCAACACTCATGTAGTCAGACAGTGGAGACTGCCTGTGGTCACTACTGGAGCCAAGAGATGATGGAGATCCTTCTGCAGATAAAGAGTAGGGTGTATTACTAGCTTTTTCACCAAAGTCTATATTTATATATTCACCAGGACTTGATGGCTCAAGTGGAATTGTACGATCATACATTCTTGGTATAGTGTTACTACCTCTAGTACCTAGTGGAAGTCTTGTAGGCCTGGTAACCCGGTTCTGTGCAAGGCCTTCATCTGAAGCTTTCAGAATAGATGACTTGGAAAGGCCATTAGTCAAAACTTCACTACTGGCATTTTTACCATTTTCAGAGCCACCATATAGTAATTTCCCAGGTGATGACATTGGTACATATTCATTATGTTCACCATTTTGTCCTGACAGAGTCTTAAAGCTTCGTGGGAGAGAAAAGTAAGAGCCAAAACCTTTAGAACTAGCACCGGTATGCATATAATTTGAATCACTTGGTGGCTTTGGAGCAGCTGAATTTCCAGGTGACATATCCATATATTCATTATTTGCCAGCTTGTCAGTACCGCTTTTAGAGCTAAATCCAGTTAAAGGACTTCGTACCGGTGAAGAGACAGCCCTGGGAAACATCATCATGTACCCTCTGGAGTCAGCCTGAGATGAAGACAAAGAACTGTTTATCTGTTTTGGTACAGATGTGGTTTTAGGAGTCATTGGCAGATAATCATTGTTGCTTGCAAGAGAAGATGCAACTCCCGGCATCATTGGCATGTATCCATCATCTCTGGCTTTATTCCTGTTTTGATTATATACAGAATCAAGGGCAGGCTCTCCATACTCTGGATCAGGACTATCTTTAAGTTTTGGCGATTCAGAACAAGGCAAATGTCCATGGCTTCCAACAGAATCCTCATCTAAAGAAGTTGCAGTTTGGGTTGTTTTCTGTTGCGCTGGTGTAGAAGCAGGTTTTGTTAAAGAGTAAGTTCTTTTTCTAATGCATTTTTCAGCTTCCCTGAATTCATCTCTTGAGCTGTTATCCAATTGTTGTTTGCTCATGGACATGTATTCACTTAAACAGTTCTCCTCTCTAATGGGTGGCGTGTTACCCAAGGAATCTGGAGTATTACTCCTCACACGAAAGTATCGGAAGTCTCCTGGGCTGGAACCATATTCATCTGAAGAGATGAAGCCTCCATCACTCGGGGAACCACAGACAGATGAACTGGAAGGCCTTACAAGAGTATCTGAAGCAGATCCGTGACCGCTACTTGAAGAAACACTGATGGGGCTGGTAGTGGAAGGGAAATGAGATACGGGCAGAGAGGCAGACCTGGTATGATAAGAAGAGCTAAATGCTGCTCTAACATATCGCCCACTCCCTTCTTGTCGCCCTAAATTCATCCGTGCTGTATTCAAATGAATAAGGCTCCCAGTCACTGACCTAAATGGTCTGGTCATCGTACCCTCTCCTTCACTAGAAGTTCTGAATCGATAAGAACTACTGCTCTTGGTGGTAGGAGGAGTCCCACCAGTAACACTTTCAGTTCTGGATCTTCGCTGTAAGCCGGTTTGGCTAGGTGGCAGGTTGCCAAGGTGCCTCCTGGTAGTGATGAATGAAATGGGGTTGGTGCTGCTACCACCACCCGATGACTGGCTCTTGCTGCGAGGTCTAAACTCAGAAAAGGCTTTCAAAGCTTTCATAGTTTCCAGAAAGGTTTCATGCATGTTCTGAGCAACCACTGAATCATCCACTTGCATCCACAGCTCACCTGGCCCAATGGACGCAGACCTGCCCACCTCAATGAAAAAGAAATTTTCTGAATGCCCACATCGACGGATGTTCATCAGCTGTAAGTGGACAGAAGGTACCTCAGAATTCAGTTTGACAAGGTGGATGGCCTTACTAGAGAGGCACAATCTGTACACCCCCGTCAAGTTCTTTGTCTGCCCCAGCCCCTTGGGCTTCACATTGACTTGCCAGACTTCCTTGAACACAGTGCCTGGTCTAAGAGCAGTTCCATAATGCTCATCATCATCATCTAGCAGCTGATCAGCCTGGTCTTCCTGCTCCAAGAACCCCCTCTTGCTCTGACTCATAAGCTCACTGATAGCCTGATACCAGCCCTCCTGTTCTGCCTCATTCTCAGCCACCATGGCAAAATACTCATCCTTGGTATACAGGGCAATGATGTGTTTGTGCTTGGCATCTGCCCTCCGGCTGACTGTGAAGCACTGGTACAGCGGGATGACGCGCTTGGGAGGGGGGCAGCAGAGGGCCACATTCCCTGCCGCCGCCCTCAAACTGCTCTTGAACTTCTTCTCGCTATCATAGTATTCCAACCTGGCCGGGGCCAGGTGACTCTCCGCCCGCAGCACAAAGTAGCGCTTGTGGCCGTGCTTCTGCTTCCTCAGGTAGCCGCACTTCCTCACGTCGTCTCCCAACGAGGTCACGGCCACGCCGGCCGGAGGAGCAGAGAGGGCTCCCCGCCCAGAAGGCGCAGGAGGGCCGGCTCGCCCTGCGGAAACAGGCCCCCCTCGCCCCACAGCTGCTGCCCCGGCACTGCCCGCGGGCAGGGCGGCATCTTCTTCTTGGACCAGGCAGAGGGAGGTGCTGGGGGACCTCCTCAGCAGGAGCATCAGAGGATGGGGAGGCTGGGCGGGGGGAGGGGCGGGGGAGCTCTCGGCCAGCTCCGGGTCCTCCTCGGCAAGCTTGGTCGCGTGGGCCCCCTGGCTGTCGCCTCCTCCTCCTCCGGCGGCGGCGGTCTGGGTGGCCGCCGCCTCGTCTTTCGCGCCCAGCGCCCAGCAGGCCCCGTCCCCGCCTGGCCCGCTCGCCATCTTGAGGGGCCCAGCGCAGGGTCCGAAGGGCCGGGCGAGGCGGGAAAGCCGCCCTCACCACGGAAGGGTCTCCCAGGCCCGGCTGGACATGGGTGGCCGCAGCGCTCTCTCGGCTCCGGGCCGGGACGCGTGGCTTGAGGCGAGCGGAGCCTCCTTCTGGCCGGCGTCCGGGCGGGCCGGCCGAGCGCCCACCCACTCGCGGCCGGTCGGAGCGCGCCGGGCTCTCCTACTCGCGCCCGCCCGCTCGCTCACACAGGCAGGCAGCCGCGGCGGCACCACGGCGAAAACATCACGTGACCCTGCGCGGGCGGGGGCGGCGAGCGAGCCGAGGCGGCGCTCGGCTCGCCGAGGGGGCGGGGCCGTGTGTGGAGAGTAAAGTCTAAGAATGGAGGAGCCGGCGACGCGGGCCAATCGGACGCGAAGGTAGCTTCCCCAGCGGCCCAATCCACGTCTGTCCCCGGGCTGGCGGGTGGGGTCGCTCTTCGCCGAGAGGGACCGACAATGTCCTCAGCCAATCAAAGGCGGAGGTGATTAATAGCCCTCGAAGGGGAGTGGGGTGTCTTCGTTTGTGTGTGTGTGTGAAAGAGATAGTAAAGCGGCGAGCGGGAGGGAGGGTCTTGAGTGTGGTCCAATCGCAGCCTCACACACACCCCCCCCCCGAAAAATACGTGAGGCGGAGGCGGGAACCTTCCATGCGTGCGTCTAGAAGAGTGAGTCAAAAAAAAAAAAAAAAAGGCCGGGCGGGGAGATTAATAGGAGTAGCAGGGCGGTTTGCCAATGAACGCTTAAGACACCTACAGGCTTGCCCAATCACGGTTAAGAGGAGACGTAAAGCAGGGGGGGGGTTTTCCATTGCATCTAAAAATGTTTAAAGGAACTAGTCTATTCCCCCCCCCCTTTCCTGGCACGCCCGCATCCCTATCCAGGTTTGATGACCTGTAAGGCGCCGTGATTGGCCAAAGCCACAGCCAATCGTAGAGCGCGAGGGCCGAAGGGCGGTGGAGGGGTGGAGCGGCCGAGGAAGTAAACAACTCGTCAGCGCGCGGGCGACCGTTGGAGGCGAAGCGTTTGCGAGACTAACCGTCCCAGTTGCCGCTGCTCCAGAGCGCGAGGCGGGGGGGGGGGGGGAGGAGCGCGTCCACGTTGCAAGCGGCGCCGCGGGTCCCGCAAACGGCTCCCCGCCCGCCGGCCCGCCGCGGCCACGCACCTCGGGCCTTGGCGGTTGGGCTTCCCTCAGACAAAACAACAAGCCCTTCTTCCCGCCACTCGCGGGCGGTCTTCTGAGGGGGATGGCTGCCGCTACAGCCTTCTCTTGCTCTTTGAGACATTAAAATAAAACAAGGGACGGTCCTCAGGAAACAATAACTAACTGCCTGCTTATTGAGAAGGAATTAAAAATAAAATAAAAAAACTAACCTGGAATCAAAAAGTTGTCATTTGTTTGTGACTTGAGTCGTGAATATTCTTTCCTTCCCCCCCCCCCGTTTTAAAAATCCCTCTTCAGAGGCCCTTTTTATGTCCTTTCCATTTTTTTAATTAAAAAAGTTCCAGCGAGCTTCAGATTAAGCAGCCAAATTTGATTGAAATTGGGATTAAAGACAAAGTGGTACCAAATTATTTTTTAAAACTTAAATTATTTAAAATTTGATGCCTGTCTAGCTTTGGTACTGCTCTAGAGCCAAACCGGACACCAAAAATGCCAGGGCAGCCCTTGCCATGTGTCAGCATGACTACTCGCCTTGCTAAGAAAAGATGAGTAGCCCTGAGCTCAGAATACATTTTGGAGCCAAACTGGATGCAGCACGGCGATTGTCTGTCGGGGCCTGCTTTAGAAATGTACATATATATTGATAAGTTTTAAAAACAGCTTTGAATGTGGTTGGAGCAATGGTGGAGCGTGCGTGTGTCCGAGAGGGAATGTTTTGCCTTCTCCAAGCTGCTTTCCAGCTGTGGCCGCTTTTGACTGGAAAAATTGTCTGAGGGGAAATAGTTGACCTCCCACACTCATACCCGCCATTGCTCTTATCCATTTTGTAGGCTGCTTTTCACTTTCAAAAAAGTTGGGAGGTTGATTCATGCCTTGCAATGTAAAGTCTATTTTGGCCTTTAGTCAACTCCAAAATGTATACTTGGTCAAAGTTACCAGTTGCAATACACGATACTTCCCTTTCACATATGTATGCCTATCTGGGAGCTGCTCTCCTTAGATTAACAAGACATTTTGTGTCTAATAGCAGGGTGGCTATATGCCCCTAGTTGCTGACTGCCAAAAAAACCCTTAAACAATCTTGCATCTGGAGGGAAATTTTATTCCGCAAAGGGAAATTTATGTGGAGGGAAACTTGGAAAAGATTTGCAAATACCGGTTACCAGCAACTCACATTCAAAATTTATGAGAAATAGTAGAAGCTACCCCTTATACCACTGGTTCCCAACTGGGGGTCCGTGGAACCCCAGGGGTCCGCGAGAACTAAATTAAGGTCCATGAAACAAAGTTATAAACCCATAATAAATTAATATTTTCAATTAAAAGTTCTCCATTATAAAAATATATATATTCAAATATTATTCTAAGTTTAATGTTTAACTAACAGTTATGATTAAAGTTTATTTTCAAATTCTCAGAATTTTTATTTTGAGCCTTGGGGCCCCTGCACCGAACAAAAAAGTCCTAGTGGTCCCTGGTCAAAAAAAGGTTGGGAACCCCTGACTTATACAGAGCACAGGCCAAACTTCTCACCTCTTCCAAAAGACCAAGATAAAATTACTTCAGACTGAGGAGAATGTTCTTCACATTTTTAAATAAAGTGATAGTCTACCAGGCATCAAAGAAACTACCTCACCTTTATTTTATCCACATCCTTGTTGCTGCCCACGTTAATTCATTCATAATAATGATTCTGCTTCCCTGCTCATCCTGGCCCCAAAAGCCAATAAGCAGACATCCTTCTTTTAAGCCTGTAAATAAAAGTTATATCACCCATCAGCCATCCTTCATTGTGAGTACAATTAACGAAGTAACCAAAATAAATATACTAAAGCATCCCTGATCTAGGTGCAATAGTGGTTCTGGGTACACAAGTGCATCACATACAAAGATATCTGTCCAGTTCAGTCGGATTTAGATGAATAGTGTGATGCAGATGCACATATGCTTCCAAGATGCACATCCACATTGGCCATTCTCATTGGTTGACTATGCATACAGATCTCTTGCCAGATTGAAGCATTTGAGTATTTCACCTACAAAAGGGTACAGAACTTTGAAAATTAATTAAGGGCAGGATGTCCTTTAGGTATATCCCTACTCTATAACTTTCCTCCCCTTGGCCTCGTGTTTACAAAAAAAAAATGGTTGCCTGCAAAAAATGGGGAAGCAGCAGGGTTATATCCATGTTTAATATCTATGTGTGACCTCTGGGAGAGGTTGTCTGGAGATTTGAAGGTTGAAGGAGCTGGGTATGTTTAGCCTGAAGAGGAAAAGACTGAGAGATGATATGATAGCCATTTTCAAGTACTTGAAGGGCTGTCATATAGAGGAGGGTGCCGAGTTGTTTTCTGTTGCTCAAGAAGGTCGGACGAGAACCAACGGGTTGAAATTAAATCAAAAGAGTTTCCGTCTAGACATTAGGAAGAATTTTCTAACAGAGCGGTTCCTCAGTGGAACAGGCTTCCCCGGGAGGTGGTAAGCTCTCCTTCCCTGGAGGTTTTTAAGAAGAGGCTAGATGGCCATCTGTCAGGAATGCTAATTCTATTACCTTAGGGCAGGGGTCGGCAAACTCATTAGTCAAAAGAGCCAAATATCAACAGTACAACGACTGAGATTTCTTTTGAGAACCAAATTTCTTAAACTTAAACTATATAGGTAGGTACACTGTTTATTAACTTAAAATTTTAATTAAAGTTTATTAAGTCTTAATTAAACTATAGGTACACTGAATAAAACTTGATATCATACTTAATAGTGATCTTATTTATTGATAAAAATTAAATTGTAAGTCCCTGCCATTTCCCCCTCCCCATCCGGTCCTCGTCTGGAGGCCTGGTCTACCGCCATAAAAGCCTATTGGTAGACCTGGCCTCCAGCGGAGTCCCACTGGGAGGCCAGGTCTACCCATTGGCTTTCTTGGCAGTAGACCTGGCCTCCGGAGGCTCATAGAAGCCAATTGGTAGACCTGGCCTCTGAAGGGGGAAAAAAAGTAAGTAAGGTATCCATAAAATTAAATCATGACAATGACTGACAAACACTTAATGTGAACAATGTGAGCAAACTTTTCTCTTGGTTCACAGCCGCAGTAAACACATGAGAACATAAGAAAGGCCGTGCTGGATCAGACCAAGGCCCTTCAAGTCCAGCAGTCTGTTCCCACAGTGGCCAACCAGGTGCCTCCAGGAAGCCCACCAGCAAGACCAGTGCAGCATCATTGTCCTGCCTGTGTTCCATAGCACCTGATATAATAGGCCTGCTCCACTGATCCTGGAGAGAATAGGCATGCATCATGACTAGTATCCATTTTGATTAGTAGCCATGGATAGCCCTCTCCTCCATGAACAGGTCCACTCCCCTCTTAAAGCCCTCCAAGTTGGCACCCATCACCACCTCCTGGGGCAGGGAGTCCCACCATTTTACCACACGTTGTGTGAAGAAATACTTCCTTTTATCAGTTTTGAAACTCCCACCCTCCAGCTTCAGCAGACCCCGAGTTGTACCATTACATGTGTCCTGGGTCGGGAGCCCACCCCGTGCCCCGGGGCTTTCCTGCCACCCTCCACTTACCAGACAAGCCCCTGCTGGCTCCAAAGTGTGACTTTTCCCTACAGGGACCCGCAGGCCCAGAAGACGACGGGGGAACGGAGTCGGCGCAGCAGAAGACGGGGTGCCGCAGCCCAGCACTGCTGCCGGGGACGTGCCGCCAAAGGAAGCCCGCCCAACAGCTGATAGGCGGGCGGGGCGGGCCAGGAACCGCAGAGCCGCCCGCCCAGCAATCGCGCGGCTAGAGGGGAGGGGAGGCTTTAGCCTCCCAACCATTGAGGGCAAGGGAAAGGGGGACCCGGGCATTCTCCACGGTGGGTGGGGGAGAGACAGCGCCCCCGTTCGGCTGCTCTCTCTCTCGCGCGCGCGCTCTCTCTCAGGCGCGCCGGCTCTGCAGCCCGGCTGCCGGCGCAAGCAGGCACGAGAGCAGGGGCTCCGAACCAAGTTCGGAGAGCCACACTCAATGGGCCAAAGAGCCGCATGCGGCTCGCGAGCCGCGGTTTGCCGATCCCTGCCTTAGGCAGATGATGAGTGGGAGGGCATCTTGGCCATCTTCTGGGCATGGAGTATGGGTCACTGGGGGTGTGGGGGGGAGGTAGTTTGGGATTTCCTGCATTGTGCAGGGGGTTGGACTCGATGACCCTGGTTGTCCCTTCCAACTCTATGATTCTATGATTTAGAGTGAAATGTCTTCAGCATGTTGATGACACCCGACATCAGGTGTGACTCTAGATATTCTGAACAAGGTCCCAGAAAATGTAATGGGCTGAACAAGGAGCAGACTTGATAAGACTTATATGCTACTGGTTGATGATGGTTTGCAGTTCGAGGGTGCGGTTAGCTCCATACAGATGAGGGCCAGGTCTCTGTAGTGCAGGGGTCGGCAAACTCATTAGTCAAAAGAGCCAAATATCAACAGTACAACGATTGAGATTTCTTTTGAGAGCCAAATTTCTTAAACTTAAACTATATAGGTAGGAAAGAGAATGAAGGAACTGGGGAAGGAAGGGGGAGGGGCGGAGAAGAAAGAAAGAAAGAAAGAAAGAAAGAAAGAAAGAAAGAAAGAAAGAAAGAAAGAAAGAAAGAAAGAAAGAAAGAAAGAAAGAAAGAAAGAAAGAAAGAAAGAAAGAACTGGGAAAGGAAAGAGAAGGAAGGAACTGGGGAAGAAAGGATGAAAGGGAAGAAGGAAGGAAGGAAGAGTGGGGGAGGGACAAAGAAAGAAAGAGGAAGGAAGCAACTGGGAAGGAAAGAGAAGGAAGCAACTGGGGAAGAAAGGAAGGAAGGAAGAAAGAAGAGGGGGGAGAAAGGAGAGGGGGAGGACGGCGGGGGATGGCAGGCCTTTCTCTGGCGGATGTGCGACTTTTGAGGGGCTGCCTGGCCCTCCATGAGCGCCCTGCATGCCAGGCAGAAGGCTCCGGTGGGGTTTGGCGGGGCGCATTCAAACCTGGGTCTGCAAGCTGAAAGAGGCGGCCGGTCGGGGACGAAACGCTTTCCTGCTGGGCCCCGTTCCCTCCCCCCGTTCCCCTCCGTGGCTTGCCAGCAGCCTCACGCGGGACCAAGTCGGAGCCTGCCGGGGCTTCCCTCCTCACGGGCGAGAGGGCGAGCAGGCCAAGGGCTGCCTTCGGAGGGAGAGAGGGGCGCGTCGCCCTCGTCGCCGCTCAGGGAGGGAGCTTGCAAGGCGCGCCGGACCTCCCTCGCCTCTCCCCGGCCAGCCTACCTGCAAAAGCCACCAAAGGGCACGTGGAGAGAGCAGGCGGAGGAGGCCGCCGCCGGGCTGGGGGTTGTAACCTCGGCGTCTCGCCCGGCAACCGGTGACGCGGAACAATGTGCAACAGGAGGGAGGCCGAGCCTTCGTCCCCCTGCCGGCCTGCGTCAGCGTGCTGGACAGTTCAGGAGGGTGGTGGCGGCTCCAGGGCAAGCATGCTCATCGCCGAGTTACCTTCAACTGAGCACAAGCTATGGGGCGGGGAGGGGGGAGGTTGAGTGTTTTGGGGACGGTGGAAAGAGGAGATGCCTCCCTTGGGTCGCCCTGGCAACTGCGGCCCACCTGCGCCACTTCTCCCGTCGACTGACCGACCCACCTCGCGCGTGCCTGCGTGCCCGCACGTGGAAAGAGCCGCACTCAAGGGCTCAAAGAGCCGCATGCGGCTCGGGAGCCGCACTTTTGCGACCCATGCTGTAGTGCATAGCATTTCTAGCTAATTTAGATTGGTTTACCATTGCAGCCATTCCTTGAGAAGTATGATTTGGCTGCACAACTCCATACTTTGCCCATGTTTTTATTGTAGTATGGGTAGGATTGCCAGGTCCTTCTTCGCCACCAGTGGGAGTTTTTTGGGGCGGAGCCCGAGGAGGGTGGGGTTTGAGGAGTGACTTCAATACAATAGACTCCAATTGCCAAAGTGGCCATTTTCTCCAGATGAACTGATCTCTATCGGCTGGTGATCAGTTGTAATAGCAGGAGATCTCCAGCTAGTACATGGAGGTCGGCAACCCTAAATATGGGCTGTGTGGAAATGCTTTTGAAGACTGAAAGCTTCACCAGGTGCTGAATATGGCAGCAATATTTATATCTGTTTTAAATGATAAGGAATAGATCTTGCCTATTTTAAAAGATCTACACTAGTTGCTGACTCACTTAGAGGCAGAATTCAAACAATGGTTCTTACATGTAAAGCCCTAAACCAGGTTATTGAAAGGACCACCTGTTCTCATGTGAAGCAGCCTATATATTGGTGGTAGCAATATATTTTCCTTCCATTAGCTTTCTGAGGCCTCTTGCACCTGATTTTCTGTTGTTATGATGGATTTAATTGTTTAATATTTCTTCTAGTTTTAAATAAGTATTTATAAACCATGTAAAAGACTTGCTAGTAAAAAGACAGGATATAAAGAATTAATATGAAGATAGATATTGTTTAAAAATAAATAACAGCATGAAATTGACATGCTTCACATTTAAGAACACATATACTGCTTTCAGTGGAATGTCCGTTTATCAGGAGGACGTATATTTTACAATCGAGCAATGATAGTTGTTTGCATTACTTAAATTCCAGTTCCATGGTGCTCTAACTCTATTAATGGCGTCATCCTAAGCCCTGTCTCTGAATGGTAATGCCGGCATATCTGGAGATACACTGGTACCAAGTCATGATGGTGTTGGGCCAGTGTAACCCAAGAACTGACTGAGAAATAGGCAGCCTCAAGGGCATGTTGAGGGAGGAGTGCAGCTTAGGTGACTTCCTATGCCTCCCCTGTCTCGGATGCATTCCTGGTGCCAAGATAATACACTGGTGACAACACTGGTATAACTTTGAAAATTCCCATACAACACTTGCAGAGTGCCTGCCCTGCTTTCCACCAGGCCCCCAAGCCCTTGCATAACAGCCAATTGCAGCTCACATGCTACATCACACAGCATGGGGCTCTTTCTCTCTGGCCCAGCTAGATATATACATAGCCTTGATCAAGATGGCACAGGCTAGCCAGATCTCATCAGATTTCGGAAGATGAGCAGGATTGGCCCTGGTTAGTACTTGAATGGGAGACCACTAAGGAAGTCCAGGCTTGCTACACAGAGGCAGGCAATAGCAAACCAGCTCTGAATGTCTCTTGCCTTAAAGCCCCTATGAGGTCACCATAAGTTTGCTGAGACTTGACAGCACTTTCCACTACAACCTAAGTAAATTACAGTTTAGGACCTCATATTATGAGGTGCCTCTAAATATATATATTTACTATTGTTTTTGTAATGTTATGGGTCTTCATAAACTTGGCATAATAGTGCCAGATCTATTGCTTTGGTGGGAGACCTCCTGCTTCAGACCCTTGGGCTCCCACCACGACTGCACTGAACAGCAAGAGCAAAATGAGGGAAAAACCAGCTTCATGCCAACACTGCAACGTCACTTCAGGAGTGGATCTGGATGTGACAGAGTGCTGGGGCAATGCTCAAGGATACACTTAAATTCAGTGACATCACTTCCAAGTTCACGCTGGAAGTAATATAGCAGCATCGGTGTGAGGCCAGATGTCCAGACTCCACCCCCACCCTGCATCTCCCAGGGGTTTCTGGTGCTTGGCTGGCATCTGTACTCTGGCCTCACACTTAGCACAAGCACAGTTAGCACTCTAGTGGTGAGAACCCTACAGAAAGGGCACTATGCACAAAAAGGGAGCATTTTGTCCAAAGCCAAGGGAGAGAACAAACACTGTAACATATTGCTAACACTGCTGTGCTCAAGAGTCCACACAGGTGTTTCACCTCAGGACACAAACAGAAAATGGGAGCCTCAGTTTCTCCAACTGGGAATGCAAGGACCATGCATCCCACACAGGTAAGAAGGGAGGGTACCCCGAGCTGTGACTACTGCAGTTGTTTCCCCATTCTCACTTTGTGTTTCACCTCAGCACTTCTCCCTCAACAGTGACCTGGAAGGCCCAGGCTAGCCTGATAGCTTCTGAGATCTGAAGAGAAGCAGGGTCAGCCCTGGTTAGTATTTGGATGGGAGACCACCAAGGAATACCAGGGCTGCTGTGCAGAGGAAAGCACTGGCAAACCACCTCTGTTAGTCTCTTGCCATGAAAACCCCAAAAAGGGGTCGCCATAAGTCGGCTGCGACTTGACGGCACTTTACACACACATACACACACACACACACAGTGCAGAAAGCCTGCATGTGTGCTAGTGCATCACACACACAGTCAGTACAATGTCGTGCTGGTGTAACACCCCTCTACAAGTAAGAAACACGGCATACCCAAAGGCCTGAATGACTACCAGCCTGTCCACATAAACTTTGCTACTGCTTGTCTAATAATTATGGTGCCTTTGCCTAGCAGAACCCGGTGTGTGTGTGCAACACGGACACCGTTTCAGAGCTGAACCCTTGTGTGGGTTCTACTGGCCAAGTGAACTGTTGAGGCAGGTGGGTGATACTCTCAGCAGAGCCATGTGTCATTTCCAGTGTGTGCACCTAGCAAAAGGAAACATGGTTGCAAGAGGGTATTCGAATTCTCATCTGCAGAATTCATTGATGGGTGTTTGGTATCAGACTCCTTCTGGTCATGCTGTAGTCCTCCTGACATTAGAGGTGTGTAATGTTCCCTTTGTTCCTTCCATTTTGTCCTGTGTGTGGGTGGCTTAGGGTTGCCAGCTCCGGGTTGGGAAATACATGGAGATTTTGGGGGTGGAGCCTGAGGAGGGCGAGGTTTGGGGAAGGGAGAGACTTCAATGCCATAGCTTTGTGTAGCTTATCTAATACATCATTTTGCACTTTGTTATATATATTCGCTCCTGTGCTTGTTTTCGAACATTCTGTATACACACAGAAATGTATGTAACAGTACCTGGAGGTTGGCAACCCTAGGGTAGCTGCATCTTGAAACTTTTAATTAATTCATGGTGAGTTAAAATTTAATTGACAACAGTCCGTTAAAGGTACTTATGGTGTATCTTAGCAACATGCATTATACCCATAAAAAATCATATACAAATTATAGGAAAATTAGTCATATAACATTAGAAAACTGCAGTCTTCCACATGCTTACTTGGAAATCCTGGTGAACTTAGTAGGCTTATTTCTAAGTAAACATTTATTGGGCTACAAAACATCCAAATCTGGCCATTTTCTGTGCAATAATTGTAGAGTTAGAGCGTTTCATAACAATTTTTAAGAGGTTTTTTAATGATAAAATTGATTTGGGTTCTGTCTCCCTGTTTTGCTACAAGGTGGAGCTAGGGATTGTTTGGATTTCTGAACTATGCAATGCCTTTAACTATTTTTGCTGAAGGCAACATAAGCCAGAAAGACAGTTCCCAGAAAGTATTTGTTTACATGCCCTTTCATCTTCGTCCACAGGCTTGTTTGACAGTCGCTATGACAAAGTTGTTTGTACGTATAGCAAGAAGAACAGCTTTATTAGCATTTCCTGTTTGTAAGCACGAAAGCTACATAAATGATATTTTTACCAGGTGATTCCATAAATTAAGTACAACTTTGACATGATTGTTTAAGCAAAAAATTTGATAGGACCCACAAGTAGGAAGAAATAATAGGACAAAATCAGTTAATCACACTTTTTAACCCACTTTTGAGTTTATATGTATTGTTAAAAAATGGGGGAGGGGCTGTGGCTCAGAGGCAGAGTATTTGTTTGGCATGCAGAAGGTCCCAAATTCAATCCCTGGTATCTCTAGTTTTTGTTTTTTTTTAAGATCAGGTATTAGATTATGTGAAAGACCTCTTCCTGAGACCCTGGAGAGCCTTTGCCAGTCTGAGTAGACAATACTGACATTGATGGACCAATGGTCTGATTGAGTATAAGGCAGCTTCATGTGTTAATGTGTTCTTCATCCCCCCTCAATTTAAAGCATAGAATAAATAGTCTAAGCTTTATTTTTGATTGTGAAAACATGTATTTAGTGCAATTCAGTTATTTCTGGGAGTGGAAAATGGTGGGGGAAGGGAACACTGAAGTATAGAACTTATTTATCTATTGACTGCATTTATACCCCATCTTTATTCCTAATAGGGACCAAAAGTGGCCTGTATCATTCTCCTTTTCTCTATTTTATCCTCAAAACAATACCGTGAGGAAGCTTGGGCTAAGAGTGTGTGATTGGCCCAAGGTCTCACAGCAAGCTTCCATGTCGGAGTGGGGATTCAAACATGGGTCTTCCAGATACTAGTCCTACAACTACATCATGTTGGCTCTCTATCTCTCAGAAGACTTGATCAGTGAGACTTTAATGGTCAGGTCAGTTTCTTCTATGGAAGCATACAATGGACAGCAAAGGACTTTCCTTCTTGTTTGCCAAAGGTCAAAATCTGACCTTGTTAATTTGGATTACTTGTATCCAACCAAGCAGGTTCTCTAACTGCGACCAGGGAGTGGCAATTTCCACCAATTCCCCCCTCCTACTGCAACCCCCCACTTTTCTCCCAGGCTTTTCCTGAGGTCCATTGACCCGCAGGGACAAACCTTTAGTGTGCTGCAGCCAGAGGGGGCAGGAAAGTCCCTCTCTGCACAGCCCATGGATGTATGCCAATTGGTATTATTGCGATTCTCCATTCTAATATTCTGTGGCATTATATTTTTGAGATCAGGCAGCATAATTAGCCATGACACAGTAAGTGCAACCTTAATATTTTTATATTTTTTTATAAGGTGGAATGTTAGCAAAAAACAACAACTTGTGCCTGTCTTGCAGCTCTTGAACCTGATGGTTATCATATGCTGATCAGGAGGTCAGTAAATTTGGAACTCCTGCTCTAGGTGAAATGTAAAGATGTCAAAACCAACAGTGCAATCCTATGTAGAGTTACTCCTATGTAGAGTTACTCATTGATTTCAAGTGCTGGAGGAACTCTGCACAGAATTGCACTGTCAGACATAGAGTGCTGTCAAAGATTTGTAACCTATAGTGAGTTCTTAACATTATCCATTTTGTAGCATTGTTTACAACAGAGAAGCTATTTTTGGTTAACTGGAAATGAAGCATTGTGGGAAATGTAGTCAGCATGGATTATTGTTGTGTGTGGGTTACTATCAAGTTGCTTCCGATCTATGACGACCTTTACATCCAAAAAAGAAAAGGAAAAAAAAAAGCATTTGGTACATTTGGTAGTCCAAGTAGTCTCAGGGCTGGCCTGAGAGTTATTGGCACCCTAGACAAACTATGCCTTTGGTGCCCCCTGCCATTCAACTTTCATACACAAACGTAACGAAACATCAACCAGCTCATTCCAAAGGCTGAAATCCTTTAACATGTTTACCTGGGAATAAATCCCATTAAACATAGTGGGACTTCTGTGTAAACATAGTAGACATTCATCAGAAGAATGCTGGCTCAGCTCCCTCTTTGCCTTGCACCATGGACTCCTGGGACTACCCGTGTCCCTCTAACTCTTTTGGCACTCCCCCAAGCTCTGGCACCCTAGGTGATTGCCTAGGCTTGACTAATAGATGCACCAGTCCCGAACTTAACACCTATTAACATAATGGGCTGCACAAGCAAAAAGCACTTGTGCAAGTTCATGGGATAGCCTGCCATTTCTGGTGATCCCCCCTCCCAATTGTATCAACCATGCCCCTTTTCTTGCCCTTCTGGGGGGATGGTCTTTGATAATCCAGATTAGTTTTTCACAGTGGTGTGAGAAACTACAGCAGGAAGTCTTTTTGTGGAACAGGCCTTGCAGGTTCAGTGGATTTTTTTAACGCTACCCACTGTTGATGAAAATGCTCAGTTGCTTTCATTTCATATTACCTTCTGACATGACAGAGCTCCCAAATATATGTGGTTTTATCATATTAATTCAACATTTATCAGAAAGCTCTGAAAAGCTTCATGGGAGTCACAGTTTCAACAGGGGAAGCTTTCGTCTTGACTTTCTCCCTACTAGTGTAATGCCCAGATATAAGGGCTGGTTTAGAACACTATGTATTCATACACACACACATGGAAGCTTTGGGAATGTTGGCATCCACAACTATAAGAGGCCAACAGATTACATTGCTTGCCTGGTACGGTCTTTCACCAGTAGAGAAACAGTGTCTTTGAATTACCTTCATCTTTAGGAATGTGGTTTCTAGTTATTAAGATCACAAGACCAAGCACTTGCTTAGAGACACCTTCGGGCAATATCTATAGGCTATGCTAATTAGAGTGGAGTAGACACCTAATGTGCATTGGTGCTTTTGTGTAACAATCTGCTTGTCAGCAGCCATGGGCCTGCCCCATGCGAATGCATAAATGATACTAAGCTTCCTTTGTTTCTCTGGTGAGTAACTCTGCATCTTATTTGTGGGTTATTTCACCCTAGGTCTGTGTTTAGCTAAATAAAGAACTGTTTTCCTTTTAACCTCCTCCTAGTTGTCTTTATTGGGCTCTATAAGAAAACCAGGCACTTCACTAGGAAGAGCCTTCACCTGTTATGAAGGCTGTATGCCTGCTTTTCTTGTTGTCCTATGTTCTTGTGGTATGGCATAGTGAATAGGGACAGGAAGAACTATGTTCAAATTCTCACTCAGCCATGAAACCCACTGGGTGACTTTGGGCTAGTCACTTACTCTCAGCCCAGTTCCTCTCACAGGTTTGCTGAAAGGGTAAAAATCGAGGCAAGGAGAATGGTGTAACTAAGGCTGCCAACCCCCAGGTGAGGACTGGAGATCTCCCAGAATTACAACTGATCTCCAGACCACAAAGATCGTTCCTAGGGTTGCCAGCTCTGGGTTGGGAAATACTTGGAGATTTTGGGGATAGAGCCTGAGGAGTGCAGGGTTTAGAGAGGGGAGGGACTTAAATACCATAGAGTCCAATTGCCAAAGCAGCCATTTTCTCCAGGGGAACTGATCTCTGTTGCCTGGAGATCAGTTGTAATAGCGTGAAATCTCCAGAGCCACCACCTGGAGGATGGCAACCCTAAGCGTTCCCCTGGTGAAAATGGCTGCTTTGGAGGGTGGACTCTATGACATTATACTTTGCTGAGGTCCCTCCCCAAACCCTCCCCTCCTCAGGCTCCATCCCCAAATCCGAATTTCCCAACCTGGTGTTGGCCACGCTAGGTGTAAGTCACCTGAGTTCCTTGGAGGAAAGAGTGGATAAAAAAATGATGGATGGATTTATTATATTTTTGCCTGCTGGCATTTTGTTAGCCATTTTGAGATATGAGAAAGGTGGCACATAAATATTTTAACCAAAGGAAGTTTTAAAATTGATTTTCATCTCCCCCCATGATTCCTCTTTCCTTCAATAAATAACTGTGAACTATTCCTAGGATGTTGGCAGTCATATTTTGACTTTTGACAACACGCGTTTGAGATACATAAAACTGCAAAGTAAAATATTTTCTGCTACCTTAGTGTTTTATTTTTCCTCTGAGGGTCACCTCATCCCTTCAGTAGGATGACATGTCTCCAATGGGAATGCCAGCCTCCAGGTGGGACCTGGGGACCCCCCAGAATTACAGCTCATCTCCAGACTACAGAGGTCAGTTGTGTGTGTGTGTAAAGTGCCGTCAAGTTGCAGGGTGAACTCTGTGGCATTATACCCTCTCTGAGGCCCCTTCTCTCCTCAGGCTCCATCCCCAAATCTCCAGGAATTTCTCAACTTGGATCTGGCAACCCTACCACCCCATTCCCCACCAGTGCCGGGGGGACCTGGCAACCCTAGTCTCCAATGGCAACCAGAGTGTCTTTGGAACAAGCTGATGCAGCAGTTTACTTTAAAAAAATGTGGAGGAACCTGCCATCTTAAACATTGTAAAAATTTGGAAGTCGAACTGCTCAGTCAGCAGTACTTGTTACACTGAGTTTTTTATACTCTCTTGTTTTTCATTACTGGTAGAATTATGACTCCCCACCCCCACCCCCAGTGCCTGACACATTCAGAATTACCTTGACTTTCCAGTATAACTAGATTTGGAGGCTTGGCTTTTTCAGTAAAATGTTCACTAAATTAGAATACTCTGTTAAGAGTATAGAACTTTTTCTTCACTCTAATAGAGTGCTTGATGTTAACATGAGAAAAGGAAAACTAATTGACATATTGTTGACATGACAACATCTCCAACCTAATAGATGGTTTACTGTTAACATGAGAAAAGGAAGACTAGTTGTAGCTTCATTTATAGAATTCTTTCTGTCTTTTAGTTTATGCCTTCACAGAGTATAAAGTTTAATCCTTTTTATCTAGACTTGTACGTGTATAGAATGTTCAAGGAAAGGGATCCTTATTTTAGTCTGCAAGAAATGTTGAATGTGGCTGAAAAAATATTTTAGTAAAAAGCAATTTTTAAAATCTTTAGAAAAGTAATTAGCAAAACCACATTCTCTGCATTCTTGCAGTGGAAGCAAGCTATTGGCGAATGTTCCTTCTGCTATTAAGGAATTTGGATGGGCAGTCTAAGCATACTTCCACATACATGCAGAGATAGTATGTCCTACTTCTTAGGATGCTGGGTATTAATTAAAATGCTCATTAGTGGTACTAATAATCATTAGGTAGAATTCAAAGATCCTGGAAATTGTAACTGAGCATGTTCATAAGATGGATCCAGAATAATTCATACAACAAAGGTTGGAATCTGGAACATACTTGGAAGTAAGTCACACTGAAATCAATGGGTTAATCTGTAAGGACATCTTACAATGTATATGCTCAGGATCAGTTAGTAAAAATTAGTTACACATTACCACACCTAGGGTTGCCAAGTCTGGGTTGGGAAATTCCTGGAGATTTGGTGGTGGAGCTTGGAAGTAGGAGTTGGGGGAGGTACCTCAATGGGATATAATGACATAGAGTCCACCATCCAAAGCAGGCATTTCCTCCAGGGAAACTGATCTCTGTTGTGAGGAAATCAGTTGTAATTCCAGGTGATCTCCAGGCCCTACCTGAAGGTTGGCAATGCTACCACACTCTAACCCCACAATAGTTAAAGAGTGGTGTAATTGTGTTTTCAAGGAATACCAGGGTTGCTGTGCAGAGGAAGGCACTGGCAAACCACCTCTGTTCGTCTCTTGCCATGAAAACCCCAAAAGGGGTCGCCATAAGGCGGCTGGGACTTGACAGCACTTTACACACACAATGGTGGTTTTCTCCCAATTGACAAAGCTTCAGAAAAATTCTGCAAATATCATTTCTCTTTCATATTTCTGAGGAGCTGAGGGGAAGTACATGGGTTCCCCTAGTTTACAATATAACAATATCCTTTAAACCATGGACAGAGTGGATATCTGTCCAGTCTGTGCTGGCTGGTGGCAAGTGTAACAACAAGAATGATGGCAGGTGCCACCAGTAGACCAAATGGAATATTTTGGATGCAGTAAAATTTTGGACCACCATATCAATGGCTAGGCCTGGCCATGGGCACCATACTAGAAACTGTAATATAAGTTCTCAGATCTGGAGTTCTAGGGGAGGCTGGTAAGTAAAAATAGCCCAAGAGGGCTAGTTGCGTTTGCAGCATTGCAATCGAGGGTTGTATGGGCTACTCAGCTTAGACCTGGCCAGGGGACACCAATGACAAGTGCAACAGGAAGAGATCTCCAGCAGCAGGAGATCTCCAGCTACTACCTGGAGGTTGGCAACCCTAGTATACCCTGGTCCTGGTGGTGGTGGTGGTGGTGGTGGTTGTTTTTGGTAACTCAGTGGGAAAATCTACATTCTCCCATACGTTCCTGCCCGGGACCTAAAATCGCAGAGAGAGGTCCTCTTGGCTGTCTCATCAATCAAAGAAGCTCGTCTGGTGAGCACACGAGACACAGCCTTTTCGGTGGCAGCCCCATGATTATGGAACAACCTCTCCAGGGAGGTGTGCCTGTCCCCCTCGCTCTAGATCTTTAAGAGGCAGCTGAAGACAGTTTTATTTATGGCAGCATTTGATTTGTTCTTCTGACTACTGGCAGTTTTAAATTATTGATTTTAACTAGTGTTTTATGTATTTTATTGCTTACATTGTAAGCCTCCTTGAGTTCCTATAAGGTCGAAAGGCACCTAATAAATGTTTTAATTAAACAAACAAATAAATAAATATCCTAGCTAAAAGTCTTGATGAACTGGGGGATGGGGAGGAGGGATAACGAGTCCTAGTCCCCTCCCCAATGCCACTTTGCTACTCTCCCTGTCACTACTACAATTCCAAAAGCTGGATTTGGATGGGGCTTTGTGTGAGGAAAACTCCTTCCTTCCTGAAGCTGCCTTCTAGATTTTTTTTTTATTTTTTGGGTGGATGGGAAGAGCAGACTGTGAGCAACCTATTCCTCTACCCATACAAGCCTGCAGTTCTGTTCACAATGGGGAGGAGAAGGAGCATTGTTCCGGCCCAAGATCTCCCTGTCAAGGGGTGCCAGGACCCCCATATGTTGAAATGGTGAACGCTCCTCCCTGTAACATTTTCCTTAAATCCAGAACTTGTGCAATGGATTTAATGTGGTGTTTTGGTGCATCGCAGCCAGTTTTCTACCCCACATCACTGATTCAGGGCAATAACCCTGCATTAACTGACCCGAGCCATTACCCAGGTATTTCTCATGGTGTAACCAAGTAAATGCAAACTCCTCCTCCTGTTCCCCAATTTACAAAGAACACAGAATGATTGTACTTTCAAGTTTTGCATGTGCCAAATTGCCAGAAAGCCCACCAGATGCTCTGAATTTGTTTACGCATTTCAGGCTTCGTTGTGGAGTACTGGGCAGAGTTTACCTACATATGGTAACCTTAGGAGCAGCTCAGATAAACAGTTGTTACTCAAAGGCTGTCTGACTCATAGTTCCCCATTCTGTGTTGCATAAATGAACATGCTATGTTGGCCCATTGCCAGGAGCAGGGTTATTCTCTCCCTTGAGGCCAGCCGGAAGCCTGTTTTGTCAGCTAGTTTATAAAGAAAAGGGTCTTTAGCTCCAATGTACGTGCTAATAGAAGGGAAAGAAACAGCCCTGTGGAGCCTCTCTTTATGTTCACGCATAGGCTGTTGTGAAATCTGTACTAGTACAAGGTGTACAGTGAAACTGAAGTGGGGGAGGGCTTTGGGTACCAAGCTGAAGAGGTAGGGACAAAAAAAGCAGATATTATTAACAAAGTCCACACACAAGAGTGGGAGAAATTGGTACTTTTTATAGGGCCTCAGGCTCCCAGGAGGCTTGGTCAAGGCTGCAAGTACATTACCAGTATCAATGTATCAAATGCTGAACTTGGACAGAGTGTGGATCAAAAAATCCACACAATGGGGTCATGTACAGAAAGAGGAGTTGTTTCTACAAATCTGGGTGAATGCTCAGGTTTGCAAATATTTTTTTAAAAAGGTAAAGGTCCCCTGTGCAAGCACCAGGTCATTCCTGACCCATGGGGTGACGTCACATCCCGACGTTTACTAGGCAGGCTTTGTTTACGGGGTGGTTTGCCATTGCCTTCCCCAGTCATCTTCCCTTTACCCCCAGCAAGCTGGGTACTCATTTTACCAACCTCGGAAGGATGGAAGGCTGAGTCAACCTTGAGCCGGCTACTTGAAACCGACTTCCGTCGGGATCAAACTCAGGTCGTGAGCAGAGCTTGGACTGCAGTACTGCAGCTTACCACTCTGCGCCACGGGGCTCCTGTATTTAAAGGAGAGGCTTAAAAAAAGTTTTAAAATGCTGCAATTCCAAGGAAAGCTGGAGTGGATGTAGAGAGAACAGGGGGAAAAAAGAACAGGGGAAGGGATAGGGCTGGCTGGTGGGAGGGAAAATGCAGGGAAAGGGGAGAAGCTGCAAGGACTGCAAGGGGACGGGAGGAAAGGAAGGGGGCATAACATGGAAGGAGGGCCAGCTGGAGGGGGTGTGAGAAAAGGTTCCCAACCTCCAGGTAGGGACTTGAGTTCTCCTGGCACTACAACTCATCACCAGACTACAGAGATCAATACTCCTGGAAAAAATGGCAGCTTTAAAGGGCAGAGTCTGCAGTATACCATTGATTGTAGGTGAAATCCCTCCTCAAATTCTCCCCTTCACAGGATCTGCTCCCAACTTTCCAGGAATTTACCAGGCCACAGTTGGCAATTCTAGCATGACCCTAGCCCTCTTGGGTCCCCTGCTTGAGTGGTCTATTTATTTATTTTATTTTTGCCATCAAGTCACAGCTGATATATGGAGACCCCGTAGGAGTTTCAAGACAAGGGACATTCAGAGATGGCTAGCCATTGCCTGCCTCCATGTAGCAACCCTTGACTTCCTTGGTGATCTCCCACCCAAAGACTAACCAGGGCCAACCCTTCTTATGAGACCAGGCTAGCCTAGGCTATCCAGGTCAAAGCAGTCTGTTTATGCCATTTCAAAAATAAAATATATATTTTTCTTCCAGAACTCATGAAATTGTGTGTAAGGGATGAGGTTCCGTCATAACTACTGGATGTAAGGAAGTGAAGCTGGGACCTTGAGTGTGAATGGCCATGATAGTAACTACAGGGGTATGATTGCTTTCTACAAGTTTGTCACAGTAGGTGGCACTAGTAATGACAATGGCCACGAGGAATAGTCACTTGCTGAGCTGAAATGATATCCTATAATATAATTTCAGCCTGCTGAGGGAAATTGCCTGCAATAGAATACTTGTATGAAACCAGCTTTGTGAGCTGAAGTAAACTGGGGGGTGGGGATCCTCACACAAGGTTAACACAATGCTCAATGTTTATAGAATTCCCCTCTGTCAGATTTTTTTTTTATTATTATTATTATTTGCTTTTCTAGCCTGGGCTCTTGTACACTGGAAGAGCACAGCACAGTTTCCATTGTCAGGATTCCCAGGATTCTGATTGGGAGTTTGCACCAAAGAGTAAGGACCTGGCTTTTGTGCTTCCACTGATATTGACTGAAGAATTACCCCGTCACTCAACTTAATAGACTCCAAAGCTGGTAGCTATTCACATTAAAATATCATGACACACTATCACAAGGTTTTTAGTGTGAAAAGAGGTGAAAAAACCCTTGCTTTAACAGTTCTCAGTTTATGCACACTCATTAGTAATTTTCACACAAAAAATATGTAAACTGTTACACGAGTAACAGGGGGTTGAGGGCCAAAACAATATTTTGCAACGAGTTGAAAGAACAGGGGACTGTGCATCATTCAATATTTACTGTAACCGTAGCTTGAGAATCTGTTGTCAGGGACGACATTTGTTTACTCTTGTTAATCATTTATTCTTGTCAAGATTCACTTTCCACCCAGCTTTCAGAGAAACGAAGGCTAGGGCGTATAATAATGGATTATAATGATCTAAGTAATCAAGTGTATATGTTCTTTCTTTAAAAAAAAACCCACCCTGCTGTGATAGAAGAACGTGTTCTTTTGGCATTATCGAATGGGTAGAGCATTGTACCATAGGGCAAAAAGACCTGGGGCACATTGATACCATTGTTATGGATACTTTAATTCAAAGCACACCCAGTTGGGTTCTTGACAGCTACATTGGTTAAGTTGTGTGTAGGGTTGCCAACCTCCAGGTGGTGGCTGGAGATCTGCCACTATTACAACTGATCTCCAGAGATTAGTTCCCCTGGAGAAAATGTCTGCTTTGGCAATTGGACTCTATGTCATTGAAGTCCCTCCCATCCCCAAACCCTGCCCTCCTCAGGCTCCACCCCAAAATCTCCAGGTATTTCCCAGCCTAGAGCTGGCAACCCTAGTTGTGTGCAAAATCCTCTTGATAGCGACGGAATGTGCGTGAGACAGATGGGCTGCAGGGCTGAAGCCTTGAGTGGACACAATACATAACTTCTGGCAAGTATGTCTATACTTAATTCAATTGAGTGCTCAAATAGCCATCCGTACTAAGTATATAAGTATAAAAGCATTTCAAATAGAATTATCTCTCTTTTCTATCTCTGAGGTGGGGGGAGGCAAGGGCTGCCCCAGTGTATGCAGATAACTGATTTGCCCCTCCTGTCTTTAGATATCTCTGCTTTTTAAAAATGGTGGCTTAGGGTTGCCAGCCTCCAAGTGGGGCCTGGATTTCTCCCAGAATTACAACTGATGTCCAAACAGAGATCCGTTCCCATGGAGAAAAATGGCTGCTTTGACGGGTGGACTCTATGGCATTATACCCCACTGAGGTTTCACATCTCCTCAAACTTCACCCTCCACTAGGGTTGCCAACCTCCAGGTATCAGCTGGAGATCTCCTGCTATTACAACTGATCCCTAGCTGATAGAGATCAGTTCCCCTGGAGAAAAGGGCTACTTTGGCAATTGGACTCTATGGCATTGAAGTCCCTCCCCTCCCCAAATCCCGCCCTCCCCAGGCTCCACCCCCAAAATCTCCAGGTATTTCCCAACCTGGAGCTGGCAACCCTACCCCCCACAGGCTCCATCCCCAAATCTCAGGAATTTCCCAACCCAGAGTTGGCAACTCTATGTACAGTTGTGTGGTCCTTTTTACTTCTATGTCTGCTGCTGTTGCATGAATTGCTTTGAATTGTGGTGTAAGGTCATATTTAGCTGTGGTTGTTTTATTGTGTTTCTGTTGCCACAGCTTTTATTCAGTTGTTTTATTTCCTCCTATCTTATTAGCTACCCTTGCCTGTTAGTCTAATAATGAACAGGTAGTATAGACATTTTCTAAAATAAAATAAATATATTCTGCCCTTCTTCAAGGTGGCATATGACTTTTAGGAGTTAGGGTTGCCATTTCTGGGTTGGGAAATTCCTAGAGGCCTGGAGATGGGGGAGTTTGGGGAGGGCCCTCAGCAGAGTACAATGCCATAGAGTCCACCCTCCAAAGTGGCCATTTTATCCAGGAGAAGTGATCTCTGTAAATTTGAGATCAGTTGTAATTCTGGGAGATCTCGAGGCCAGTGTGGTGTAGTGATTAAGAGCAGTGGACTCAAACCCGGTTCTTCAGATTAGATTCCCCACTCCTCCACATGAGGGGTGGACTCTAATCTGGTGAATCGGATTGTTTTCCCCACTTCTCCACATGAAGCCAGCTGGTGACCTTGGGCTAGTCACAGTTCTCTCTGAACTCTCTCAGCCCCATCTACCTCACAAGGCGTAGGCCGGTTTGATCTTCTTCTTCCTCTTCCTCCTCTTCCTCCTCCTCCTCCTCCTCCACCGCTAGCACCACTATCTGGAGGCAGGCCTATTATTTTAGATGCTGTGGAACACAGGCAGGTTAATGCTGCTGCAGTTGTCTTGTTTGTGGGTTTCCTAGAGGCACCTAGTTGGCCACTGTGTGAACAGACTGCTGGACTTGAAGGACCTTGGTCTGATCCAGCATGGCCTTTCTTATGTTCCTATGTTCTTATGTTATTTCTGTCCTCCTATTCCTATTACATTGCTTATCAGACATCTCACCCTATTGATTGCATTGACTTACACAGTGTAATCTACCTTGACTCTCAGTGAGAAAGACAGACTATGAATAACGTATTGAAATAAAATACACATGCAGAAGCTGGTTCCTGCATCTACATTTAATTTGCTCTTCCGCACAAGCTAAAGAACACTTCTGCACAACATGAAACAAGAAGGGGGGGGGATACTCCCTTCAACATTAATGTGTCCCCAACTCATCTTTAAAACTTTCAACACATAATGGGATAATTTTGAAGTGTTTAAAAAAACTATTACATTGTTGCACTATTACAATATTGTGTCATCCTGCCGTTACACAATAAAAAGCAAAAGTAGAACAAAACACTATTTTTAGAAACAGCTAACTCCCCTCCCCTTTTCCTTAACCCATCTTATGCCATCAAGTCTCTCCCAGTATGGTGGTGGTGAAAAAGGCCATCAAGTCGCAACTGATTAATGGAGGCCCTGTAGAGTTTTCAGGGCAAGAGATGTTCAGAGGTGGTTTGCCATTGCCTACCTCTGCATAGTAATCCTCACCTTCCTTGGTGGTCTCCCATCCAAGTACTCACTAGGGCCAACCCTGCTTAGCTTCCAAAATCTGATGAGATCAGGCCAGCTTGCTGGGCTGCTGCAGCTCAGACTATGTCCACCATGTTCAGCTGGATAAACAGCGGCTTTTTTGTTTTGGGAAAACATTCCCCAACGAAGGTGTATTTTACCTACCAACCACACATGCACTCTTAACCTGCTCTTTCAACAAGGAATAATTTAAATGGGAACTTTGCAGCCGCCGTAACTGTATGGATACACAGGATCCATAAAGACACCTGGAATATTTGGGAATGTTTGATAGAATGTAAACCTGCAAATGAAAAAATCAGCCCCATGTTTTTGAGTGTGCAAAAATTGATTACATTCTTACAAATTCAAGGTAGAGACAACAATATAGAAATCCAACATGCGTTAACTATGCACCAGCTCCTGTGGCTGTATCATGAAGCATTTTTCATGTAGCCCCTTAGACTGGTTCTTCTGTGTGCCTCAGATTCTTCCTCTGTCACCTACTTTTCTTGACCAGTAATCTCTCAGCGCAATCTTAAACCTGTCTACTCAGTCCCACTGTGTTTAGTGGTGCTTAGTCCCAGGAAAATGTGGATAGGATTGCAGCCCTAGTATTATACCATGTCTATTCTCCACCTCTCTAAAAAGCAGTCCTGTCAAAATTTGAACAGGATTGGAGCTAGGGACTTCTCCCATATTGGTTATTTCACCACTTACAGGAGCTGTTACTACCACAAATCTATTTATCAGCTTTCTGTTTAGGGCCTATTGTGTGGAGGAGGAGAATGAAATTATTATTGATGTTTAGATAGCCCTGACCTGGATAGCCCAGGCTAGCCTGATCTCATCAGAATTTGAAAGCTAAGCAGAGTCAGCCCTGGTTAGTACTTGGATGGGAGACCACCAAGGAAGTCCAGAGTTGCTACTAGGGTTGCCATGTCCCCCCTGGCCACTGGTAGGGGATGGAAGGGTAGGGTTGCCAGATCCAGGTTGGGAAACTCCTGGAGATTTGGGGATGGAGCCTGGGGAGGACAGGGACCTCAGTGGGGTACAATGCCATAGATTCCTCCAAAGCTTCCATTTTCTCCAGAGGAACTGATCTCTTTAGTCTGGAGAGAAGCTGTAATTCCAGGGATCCCCGGGTCCCACCTTGAGGCTGGCATCCCTAGTTTTTACGCAGAGGCAGGCAATGGCAAACCACCTCTGTTCTCTTGCCTTGACAACCCTATGGGGTCGCTATAAGTCAGGTCCAACTTGATGGCACTTTTCACCATCACCAAGTTTGGAACTCTCATATCTTTTAGAGATCAGTGTATTACTCCTTTTACCTACTAGATAATTAGTGAAAAGCCTGTTCCAAGACTCTCTGTTGACTGTGAGGGTCATTAGTAAGAAGTGTGGCCCTTTCTGCTGTAGCATCAGAGGTATAGAACCACCTCCCAGAAGAGATTTGCTGAACCCATCCTTTCTAGCCCTTTGGAATGGCTGTTTCCGGGAGACAATTTAGTTTGTAAAAAGATGTTGTTGGAACAACTGATGTGATATGCTCAGTGTGATATACTATAGGTTGAATCCAACCAGCTTTTCCACTGGTGAACAAGGGAGGAGAAGATCTCTTTTGACCATTAAAAGGATATGCTGGGGGATCATGGGTGAGATTCAGTGGGAAAGCTGGCTGGATCCAACCACAAGATTTTATTTTTTAGTGTTTGTTATGTGTTTAAAATCACATAAAACAAAACAGTAGATTATTCCAGAGTGGCCTCTTAAAGATGAGCACATTTATTGTCGTATAATTTTGCATAGTGCTTTTAGATAAGTGCTCACACATGCAGTGTTCATTCCACAGTCAGGGAACCCTTTCCATCAACACTCTCCCAGAGCTGCAAATTTCAGAAGATGATCAGCTGAGAAGCTTGCCTACTGTCACTGATCTTCTCATTGAAGAACCCCTGATAAAGTTTCTGAGACTGGGGGGAAAGAAGGATATAAGAAGAGCCCAGCTGGCTCACACCACAGTTCCATATAGTCCACCATCCTGTAGCCAACTGTCGCCATCCAGATGTTTTCAGGAAGAAGTTCCTCCTACCACCTGGCCAACAGCTGCTGAGAGCCAGCAAGGTGTAGTGGTTAAGAGTGGTGGTTTGGAGCAGTGGACTCTAATCTGTAGAACCGGGTTTGATTCCCCACTCCTCCATTTGAGCGGTGGACGCTAATCTGGTGAACTGGGTTGGTTTCCCCACTCCTACACATGAAGCCAGCTGAATGACCTTGGGCTAGTCACAGCTCTTTAGAGCTCTCTCAGCCTCACCTACCTCACAGAGTGTCTGTTGTGAGGGGGGAAGGGAAGGTGATTGAAAGCCAGCTTGATTCTTCCTTAAGTGGCAGAGAATGTCAGCATATAAAAACCAACTCTTCTACTTCTATTCAGAGATGTAACCTCAAACGTTCCCCTAAATCACAGCTGGAAACCTCTGAATCAGCCCCAACAAATTCATACATTTGAAGGTTCCCCAGCATGCTTTGTTGATTATTGTTGAGAGCTGACTCAAGGCAGTGGGAGAACTGGACAGAAATGACCAAAATAATATCCTGGAAAGCAGTCATTCTAAGTTCATCCCACTTGTTGTTTGAGGGGGAGCATACAGTGGGACATAGAACGTATGAAGGGTCCTTCTGGGTTGGACCACTGGTCCAAACAGTCCCGCATCCTGTTTCTCATGAGGGCTGGTCAGATGCCCCTGGGAAGTCCTCCTGTTGTTGCCCTCAGCAACTGGTATTCAGGGATATACGGCCTCTGAGGTTCCATTTAGCTGTCATGGCTAATACAATATTTACTAAAATGCAAGACTAAGTTTTTTTTAAATAAGTATACCTTTAAAAAGAGGGGGCTATCTTATATTCACATACAAGTTACAGCTATGTCTAATAATTGTGTGTGTGTAACATTTTAAAGGTGTTGTCTTACATGTAGGGTTGTCTTCCTTCAGAGTAGATATGGTAGCTCTTGATGGACCTTACCCTCCGTGACTTTCTCTAATCTGCTTTTAAAGCCACCTAAACAACAGCCCACCCTAACCTGGATAGCCCATGCTAGTCTGATCTTGCCAGATCTCGGAAGCTAAGCAGGGTAGGACCTACTTACTACTTGAATGGGAGACCACCAAGGGAGTCCACAGTCACTATGCAGAGGAAGGCAATGGCAGTGGGGAGGAGCTGTGGCTCAGTGTGAAGAGCATCTGCTTGGCATGCAGAAAGTCCCAGGTTCAATCCCTGGCATCACCAGTTAAAGGGACTAGGCAAGTAGGTGATGTGAAAGTTCTCTACCTGAGGCCCTGGAGAGCTGCTGCCAGTCTGAGTAGACAATACTGACTTTGATGGACCAAGGGTCTTATTCAGTATAAGGCAGCTTCATGTGTTTCATGTGTATGTGTTTCACCTCTGTTAGTCTCTTGAAACCCCTAGGGGGTTGCTATAAGTTGGCTGCTACTTGACAGCACTTTACACACACGCAAGCTAGAGCCCATTGCTACGCAGGGCTGCCCTGAAGACTGATCCGGAAACTTCAACTGGTCCAGAATGCAGCGGCGCGGGTCCTTACAGGGACCCCTTGGAAGACATGTATTCAACCTGTGCTCCACCAGCTGCACTGGCTCCAGATTGAGCACCGGATCAGATTTAAGGTTTTGGTGTTAACCTTTAAAGCCCTAAATGGTCTGGGACCATTGTACCTGCAGGACTGCCTCTCCCGATATGCCCCCCAAAGAGCACTGCGCTCATCTGGAGAAAATCTTCTGGTGATCCCTGACTTGAAAAATATCTGGCTGTCCTCAACCAGGGCCAGGGAATTTTTTGGCTCTGGCCCTAGCATGGTGGAATGTTATGCCCAGAGAGGTTCAGGCCTTGCGGGATCTAAAACAATTCCGCAGGGCCTGTAAAACTGAGCTGTTCCACCAGGCATATGGTTGAGGGCAGCATCGGTCTTCTATCTAGCTGTACCCCCTTCTCCCCCTCCTTCCTCAACTCTGCTGTTTCCCACAAATAGTAAAAATTGTTAGTGCTGCTGTATTATTGTGTTATATTATAGATGTATCTGCTGCTGTGTCAGTAAGGGTGCTGGTTTTATTGTTGTACTTTATGTAATTATTTACTGTTTTTTGATTGTTTCAAAGTGTCGTGAACCACTCTGAACTTGGCTTGGCCAGGAAAAGGCAGCCTAAAAATAAATAAATTAAATATATTGTGGAAGTGAGTTCCTCAGGTTACTTACGTGTTGTTTGAAGCACTCTTTTTTACCTGTCATAAACCTATAGCTCATCAGCTTCATTGGATGTCGGGGCATGTTTCTTTTATTTCTTTATTATACTTGTATGTTCCTTTCCTGCCTTCCAACAGTGGTTCCCAATTGGCAAAACTTAGAGAAGCACCAGCATTTTACTCTCCTTACAAGTAGCACTGCAAAACAGTGCCAAAGCGAACTCCTTGACTGCTAAAATTAATGTGGGAATAACAGCCTGCTAGTTGGGTAAAAAAAAGAGAGAAAGATGAATGGATCTGGCCAGCCCTCCTGGTCATCCCGTGGTGTTTCATCAACATTTTAATTTTCATTGAGCCACTCCCTTGGGAAATAGGGATGAACGTCACCAGGACTTCTCCGCTTGGCTATTCTGTGTCTGATGACTGGGTTCTGAGTCAGAGCATCTCTGCAGAAAAACAAAGCAATCTTGTTCTACACCACTAGCAAGTTTGTTCTGAGTCATTGTGACAAAGTTTGATCAGCAGGCTAGATCGTATGCAGAAATGGAAGGTTTTGAAAAGAGCAGTCGGGTTCTTGATCCCTGGGTCAAAGTGACCTTGGCAGCTCGACTTCCCATCAAAGTGATGTTGACTTAATGTTGAGGTTTCTGCAGCAAATTGCTGGCTTCATAAGAGTGCATGAAGAAGTAAAAGACAATGATCCAAATATATGGGTTGCTTGTGATAATGAAACATGCTAAGAGCTGCTGCTTTCAACAGGACTCAGTCATTACTAACTTTAGCTGTGTTGGAGCAATGTTGTTCCCACCATCTATTACAGTCTATGGCCAGATTTTGGAAATATGACAGATGTGCCTAGGAAGCAGAGTTATTATAGCTGGAAATGAGTGCTATTTGAACTACCAGCAAATGCTAAATGTACCTAGTCCTGCCCATACTGCTACATCCTCAATTTCATGAAAACAAACATATAAAGAGAAAAATGCATATAGAATCATAGAATCATAGAGTTGGAAGGGACCACCAGGGCCATCAAGTCCAACCCCCTGCACAATCCAGGAAATTCACAACTACCTCCCCCCTCCATACCCCTAGTGACCAAAAGATGGCCAAGATGCCCTCCCTCTCATCATCTGCCTAAGGTCACAGAATCAGCATTGCTGACAGATGGCCATCTTGCTTCTACTTAAAAACCTCCAGGGAAGGAGAGCTTACCACCTCCCGAGGAAGCCTGTTCCACTGAGGAACCGCTCTAACTGTTAGAAAATTCTTCCTAATGTCTAGACGGAAACTCTTTTGATTTAATTTCAACCCGTTGGTTCTGGTCCGACCTTCTTGAGCAACAGAAAAAACTCGGCACCCTCCTCTATATGACAGCCCTTCAAGTACTTGAACATGGTTATCATATCCCCTCTCAGTCTTCTCCTCTTCAGGCTAAACATACCCAGTTCCTTCAACCTTTCTTCATAAGACTTGGTCTCCAGACCCCTCACCATCTTTGTTGCCCTTCTCTGGACACGTTCCAGCTTGTCCACATCTTTCTTAAATTGTGGTGCCCAAAACTGAACACAGTACTCTAGTTGAGGTCTAACCAGAGCGGAGTAAAGCGATACCATCACTTCGCATGATCTGGACACTATACTTCTGTTGATGCAGCCCAAGACTGCATTTGCCTTTTTAGTTACAGCATCACACTGCTGACTCATGTTCAGTGTTTGGTCTACTAAGACCCCAAGATCCTTTTCTCACACACTACTGCTCAAACAAGTCTCCCCCATCCTATAATTATGCATTTGATTGTTCCTACCTAAATGCAGAACTTTACATTTGTCTTTGTTGAAGAGCATTTTATTAGTTCTAGCCCATTTCTCCAGCCTGTCAAGATCATCCTGCATCTTGGCTCTGTCTTCTACCGTATTTGCTACCCCTCCCAATTTTGTATCATCTGCAAATTTAATAAGCATCCTCTCTATTCCTTCATCCAAATCATTTATAAAGATGTTGAACAACACAGGGCCCAGCACAGATCCTGAGGAACTCTACTAGTCACTTCTCTCCAAGTGGACGAGGAACCATTAACTAGCACTCTTTGGGTACGATCTGTCAACCAGTTGCAGATCCATCTAACAATAATAGGATCTATCCCACATTTTCCCAATTTGTCAACTAGAATACTATGTGGAACCTTATCAAAAGCCTTACTGAAATCTAGATAAACTATGTCTACAGCATTCCCCTGATCCAGCAAGGTAGTAACTTTCTCAAAAAAGGAGATAAGATTAGTCTGACATGACTTATTCTTGAGAAACCCATGCTGGCTCTTAGTGATCAGATCCATCCTTTCTAAATGCTCAAGGACGGACTGTTTGATGATTTGTTCGAACACTTTTCCTGGTGTAAACATGTGTACACATATGTACACATGCATATGTACTCCCTCAGATTTCTAGATGGATTTCCTTAGGGACAATCTTAAAGATAACTCATACATCATTAACAGATGATGGGAGGAAAATATGGCTTTCCAGTCCAGCACAAATTGACTTTGCCCTTTTCCCTCCTTTCTGCCTATCGTGCAGAATACCTATGTGATGCCGACTGTTTTTTCAGAAATCCTTCTGTGAAGGTCACTGTGGGCAAACTACATGTGGTATTGGGGAGCTCCAGTTAGGACCCCAAAAATGTTTTCTTTTCTTTTAAAAAGTTAGTATGTAGGACCGGGGTGGGGGGAGACTTCAATCCTTCGTGGGGGGGGGGCGGACTTCAATCCTTCCCCCTTGCACTATTGTCCTGACCTGAAATGGCCCCATGGGGACAAATGCAGGTTTCTAATCTAACCTACAGGTATAAAGACGTGTAGGTGTACCCTAATAGCACCTCTTCCTAAGCCATAATGCCATTCTGAATTAGGGGCTGCATGCACACACACACACACACACACACACACAACCCACTTGGGAACCCATACTTAGCCATCACATCTGATTATGATCCTAAGCATGGCCAATTGCATATTCTCACCTTCTTGCTTTCCAGCCTTCTTTTTTTCTCTACTGTTTGCTAAACTTGCCTTCTTCTACTGCTTTCCTCTGCAATGCCATCAGCTTTTTATTATTTTAACCTAACTTTGATTTTTATTCAGAGCTAATATTGAATTGATTTAGTTCATAAACCCTTGCAAGGGGTGGGGGTCTTCTTCTTGTAGCTTCTCTGTGAAGGGCCATCTATATGGCCCCATATAAACAATATTAATAGCAACCATAAACATTATCGTCAACACTTGAAAAAATCCATGGTAACTACTCTGAAGCTAAATACCTACCAAGAAGTAATAAAGTGAGCTGTCAAGGAAATGAGGTTAATTTTCATTTATTCATTTGGAAGAGGGAATGAACATTGATCCCCTATGCTTTATAAAGCAGCATCTAAAATATATCCCAAGTCATAAGGTGGTTTCTGTGTAAGACAAGACATTCAACAAAAGACTAACACCTTGAAAGATTAACACATGAACTGTGCAATCCTAAGCAGAGTTACCCCCTGAGGAGAAACGTCCTCCACTCTACAATTCACCCTGATAATTCAACCATTGGGACTACACTCTGTCTATGAGTTGGAACTCATAGCCGGCAGAAAGCCCTGAACACATAGCACATTAGTGATTACAGATGCAAATGGCTCTGGCCAATGTAAGAACAAAAGGGTTGCCATCTCACCTTGCTAGAATGTCACACCTAAAGGAACAGAGACTTGGGAAGCCAAAAAGCTACATAGTACTCCTCTTGAGGCAGGAAGATCAGAACTGACTCCGGAGGGAGATGGACCCCAAAGGGGAGATTATACATTTTCACGCCATGAGGAAGAAGCTCTCTCTTATCTTTGGGCTTGTGGCCAGGGAGGTACAAGCCCATGAAGGACTAAGTTTTTAGGGACTCCATCTTGACCACATGTTGAAGGACAATGGGGAGAAGTCCCAGCTCTGAGAACTAAGGTAATGAAGGATTTTTAAATGCTTCAGTTTCAAGAATTACTCCTTATTAAACCTATCCTAATTAAACATAGGGGGTTACCACACCAAATGTGGCAAAAGTTTTACAAACCCTTTAAAAATGTTACATTCCATCCTTTTTGCACCTCATTCTCTTTGCTTGGTGGTGAGATCGTTTTGGGAACGTCTAATAGTCGTTTTATCGTGAGCTTACAGTTTTATGACGATCTATCGGTTTACTCCATATCTATGACGTACTCTCCCCAGGTGTGAATATGCCAAGACGCTTTGGGGACTCCCTCTGTCAACGCCCACTACTTTCCCAGCTGCCCCCTGGATAACCCAGACTCCTCCCCTCCTCCCCTCCTCGTCAGTCCTCCTCATTTTCAGGCAGCAGTTTGGCTTCCATCAGTACTCTTTCCCGCCCCCAGCAATCTGCTGATCCTAGCGTTGGGATAAAGGGACATCGGGTCATTGGAACGTTGGGATGCAGAGTTAAAATTGTACCTGACCCTCTCTCTTTGCTGCAACTTCTGTCCAAAGACCGGCTGAGTGTTTCCAACCAAGAAAATTATTTGTTTGTTGCCTGTTTCCTTTGGCACAGGAAAGTGCCGCACATACAATAACCCTGCAGCAGGGTGCGCGCCTTCTGGATCCCGTATTGCGGGGTTTGTTTGGCAAGCTTCCCCTTTAATTCTCATTTGATTTTTTTTTTTGCTGCAGCCTTTGCCACTAGCGAAGGGAGAGGGAAACTAACCCCCCCACACACAATTTCAAAGTGGAGCACCGCTTCCCAAACGCTCCCGCAAAAAGGGGGAAGGGGTGCTCTTGTGTACAGCCAGGCCATTTCCCCCTTTTGTATCTTGCCCATTGGTGGTAGCGAAGGGACGTTGGGAATGTGGAGAAAGTATGTCCCCCCTTTTTGCAGGAGTGCACCACATTGTGATGCTTCCCCTTTAATTCCCCTTTAATTTTTTTCCTACAGCCTTTGCTGCTAGTGAAGGGAGAGGGAAACTAACCCCCCCATTTCAAAGTGGAGCACCACATCCAAAAAGCTCCTGCAAGAAGTGGGAGGGGTGCTCTTGTGTGCAGCCAGGACATTCATCCCTTTTTTTTCCTCTCAGAAGCGAAGGGACATTGGGACTGTGGAGAAAGCGTCTCCCCTCTTTTTGCGAGGGCAGACCACACTGTAAAGTGGTGCATATGCATAGCCAATAATAGGAGAAAATGCTGTGGACAAAAGGCCTCTCTATTGTCGGAAGCAAAATGACCCGGAAGTCCCTGGGAATGGCGATATCAAAATTACTCCGGGGATGATCGTCCCAGCGCACAAACGTTTCCACGCATGCACACAACAAAAAAAGGGGGGAAGGCAGGGGAACACCTTTGACGTCACCATAACATGACGCTCCCCCACGCCCCCTGCTCGGTAGTTCGTATTATCTTGGGAGGTGCGATCTAACTAAACAACACTTTGGAGACTTTGGAGGCAGTGTGAAAACAACAATGGTGCATTGGGGAAATTGGAATACACTTCCAACACTATCGTTTTTAAAGAGTTTGTGAAATGTTTGCCACACTAGGTGAAATAACCCCCATAGTTTACAATAAGGACAGATTGTAGGGAAAGAGGACTGCGTGTTTGCACCTTTTCTTTGTATCGTTGCTCAGTCTGTTCAAACAGACCATGTGTACTCTTTTTATTTTTGTTTATTAAACCTCCTTATATTTTGAACACTCTAAGCACGATCCCTTTAAACACACCACGCCTATTTGGTCTTGCTATCCAAAAAGTGGGAAAGGGGAGAGGCAGTGGGTGAGCTTACTATCCTTTGAGCATGACAGCTCAAAATTGCAAAGATACAATTAATCATCTCCTGTTAGCTAGTGCAAGCAAAGAAAGGGATGCAGCAACTAGTTGCAGCTTCTAAACAGTAATTTAAATACAGAGTGCTAGATGTGCAAATCTGTCCAGCAGGAGATATTCTCAGATTTGCTGGTGGCAGGGTTTTTATCCAATGAGAACTTTGGTACCACCCATCAGTAAGGGAAAGGGGTGACATCAGTGGGCTGCAGGGTTTTCCCTGACCTCCCAGGTCCCATGGGAATGGGGCTTACAAGTCCGTTCCTTCACACACCCTTCTAGATTAAAATCAATCAATCATATCTATCATAACACGGATTAATGCTCTACTTCTCTTTGCTTTGGTTTTTTGATGCACATTCCCAAAATAACATGGCATGCCCTTCCTAGGGGTAGCCACTCAAATCTTTTTAAATTTTTTTAAATTTAAGAATATTAAAACTACAAAATGAGTCCTGCAAATTAAGGTTTGGGGTTCAGGGAATGAGGACCTGCGTAACAAACAGGGCTCCCAGTTCAGTCACTGGCAACTCCAGTTAATGTATCACAGGCAGCCAGAATCCTTCTTGGGAAAAGATTTTTCTCTGCCTGAGACCCCGTGGAGCTGCTGCCAGTGACACAGTATTTGTGTGATTGAAACTTTAGTACCAAAGTCCTTATTTCAGAATGTGAGGTGTTCTGCTTGACCTCTTTTCCCCACTGGGAACATAACTTCCATACAGGAAACACTCCATTTTTGCTTTGGGTAAGAGCTCAGCCACTTGCCCAGGCATGTTAATTACTGATTTTGGCTCCTGATAGGAGGCTGAAGTTGGTTCCTTATTCCCAGTTCGTTCCCTATTCCCAGTTCCTTATTCACATTTCCTAGTTCCTGAATGATTTTGAGGACATTACAAAAGCTCTACACCCCAAGATATGGATTGGACCACCACATATCATACACCCCCACATTCAGGGGACCGTGCCCTTCGAGATGGCGCATGCTGGGTCCTGGTCCAAAGTTCGGTTCTTGTGCCAGCGGCTCCCAAGTGGGGTGCCCCAAGGACAGATGCCCATACAGGCACCGCACCCCAAAATAATCTTTGGACCACCCCAAATGACACATCCCCACACTCCAGAGACTGTCCCCTCCAAGAAGACATGCAGCGGTGCCCGGTCCAAACACTGGTTCTGGTGACATTGGCTTCTTTTTGGGTCCTCCCCCCAGAAACCTGTATTGCAAAGAGGTTTTGAATAAGGAACTGGAGCTCTGCACCCCAAAATATGGATTGGACCACCACATATCATACACCCCCACATTCAGGGGACCGTGCCCTTCGAGATGGCGCGTGCTGGGTCCTGGTCCAAAGTTCGGTTCTTGTGCCAGCGGCTCCCAAGTGGGGTGACCCCAGGACAGATGCCCATACAGGCACTGCACCCCAAAATAATCTTTGGACCACCCCAAATGACATATCCCCACACTCCAGAGACTGTCCCCTCCAAGAAGACATACAGCGGTGGCCGGTCCAAACACCGGTTCTGGTGCCATTGGCTTCTTTTTGGGTCTCCCCCCAGAAACCTGTATTGCAAAGAGGTTTTGAATAAGGAACTGGAGCTCTGCACCCCAAATATGGATTGGGCCACCACATATCATACACCCCCACATTCAGGGGACCGTGCCCTTCGAGATGGCGCATGCTGGGTCCTGGTCCAAAGTTCGGTTCTTGTGCCAGCGGCTCCCAAGTGGGGTGCCCCCAGGACAGATGCCCATACAGACCCTGCACCCCAAAATAATCTTTGGACCACCCCAAATGACATATCCCCACCCTCCAGAGACTGTCCCCTCCAAGAAGACATACAGCGGTGCCCGGTCCAAACACTGGTTCTGGTGCCATTGGCTTCTTTTTGCCCCCCCCCCGAAACCTGCATTGCAAAGAGGTTTTGAATAAGGAACTGGAGCTCTGCACCCCAAAATATGGATTGGACCACCACATATCATACACCCCCACATTCAGGGGACTGTGCCCTTCGAGAGGGCGAATGCTGGGTCCTGGTCCAAAGTCCAGTTCTTGTGCCAGTGGCTCCCAAGTGAAGTGCCCCCAGGACCAAGGCACATGCAGACACTGGGGCTCAGCTGCACCGCAAAATAATCTTTGGACCACCCCAAATGACACATCCCCACACTCCAGAGACTGTCCCTTCCAAGAAGACATACAGCGGTGCCCGGTCCAAACAGCGGTTCTGGTGCCATTGGCTTCTTTTTGCCCCCCCCCCAGAAACCTGTATTTCAAAGAGGTTTTGAATAAGGAACTGGAGCTCTGCACCCCAAAATCTGGATTGGACCACCACATATCATACACCCCCACATTCAGGGGACCATGCCCTTCGAGATGGCACATGCTGGGTCCTGGTCCAAAGTTCGGTTCTTGTGCCAGCGGCTCCCAAGTGGGATGACCCCAGGACAGATGCCCATACAGGCACTGCACCCCAAAATAATCTTTGAACCACCCCAAATGACACATCCCCACACTCCAGAGACTGTCCCCTCCAAGAAGACATACAGCGGTGGCCGGTCCAAACACCGGTTCTGGTGCCATTGGCTTCTTTTTTGGTCCCCCCCCCCAGAAACCTGTATTGCAAAGAGGTTTTGGATAAGGAACTGGAGCTCTGCACCCCAAAATATGGATTGGACCACCACATATCATACACCCCCACATTCAGGGGACTGTGCCCTTCGAGATGACATATGCTGGGTCCTGGTCCAAAGTCCGGTTCTTGTGCCAGCGGCTCCCAAGTGAGGTGCCCCCAGGACCAAGGCACATGCAGACCCTGCACCCCAAAATAATTTTGGACCACCCCAAATCACACATCCCCACACTCCAGAGACTGTCCCCTCCAAGCAGACATACAGCGGTGCCCGGTCCAAACACCGGTTCTGGTGCCATTGGCTTCTTTTTGGGTCCCCCCCCCCAGAAACCTGTATTGCAAAGAGGTTTTGAATAAAGAACTGGAGCTCTGCACCCCAAAATATGGATTGGACCACCACATATCATACACCCCCACATTCAGGGGACCGTGCCCTTCGAGATGGTGCATGCTGAGTCCTGGTCCAAAGTTCGGTTCTTGTGCCAGCGGCTCCCAAGTGGGGTGCCCCCAGGACAGATGCCCATACAGGCACTGCACCCCAAAATAATCTTTGGACCACCCCAAATGACATATCCCCACCCTCCAGAGACTGTCCCCTCCAAGAAGACATACAGCGGTGCCCGGTCCAAACACCGGTTCTGGTGCCATTGGCTTCTTTTTGGGTCCCCCCCCCCAGAAACCTGTATTGCAAAGAGGTTTTGAATAAGGAACTGGAGCTCTGCACCCCAAAATATGGATTGGACCACCACATATCATACACCCCCACATTCAGGGGACCGTGCCCTTCGAGATGGCGCATGCTGGGTCCTGGTCCAAAGTTCGGTTCTTGTGCCAGCGGCTCCCAAGTGGGGTGACCCCAGGACAGATGACCATACAGGCACTGCACCCCAAAATAATCTTTGGACCACCCCAAATGACATATCCCCACACTCCAGAGACTTTCCCCTCCAAGAAGACATACAGCGGTGGCCGGTCCAAACACCGGTTCTGGTGCCATTGGCTTCTTTTTGGGTCCCCCCCCCCCAGAAACCTGTATCGCAAAGAAACCTGTATCATACACCCCCACATTCAGGGGACTGTGCTTTGCACACTAGACATTGCAACTGTTCTAACACAACCTTCACTGGCCACGAAAAATTGCCAGGGACAATGAACTTTTAGATTACCTTTGAACATTTAGTTAGAAAGGACAGGTGATAGAAACAGAGACGCAGAATACCCAGACTATTCGGAAAAAGTACTGTTAAGTATTAGCTATACATTTCCAGATGAGTGAAATGGTTTTGGGTGGAGTTTTCCCAGGAAGAAGGAATGATTCCAAGATCCCTGAATAGAATAGTAATTACTTAGGTAACTGCTGTCAGTTACTAAGTGACCTGCAAGTGGACCTTTAACACATATGCTAAGGGAGCTGATAACTTCTCATTTGTCCTGGAGCCACCACACTTAAGAGCAGCTGGCAGAAGAATTGGCCTTTGTCCCAGGACCCAGCACGTACCCCCTTGAAGTTTACAGTACTCTGAGTGTATGATATGTGGTGCTCAAAACTTAATTTTGGGGTGCAGAAGGCTCACAAATGTCCAAAACATTTCTTCACAATACAAGATTTTCAGGGGCCACCACAAATAGAAACAGGTGGTACCAGAATCAGTGTGTGGACCGAGCACCACTGTATGTCCTCTTGCAGGGGACAGTAGTTCCCTATTCAAAACTTCTTTGCAATACAGGATTTGGGGTGGGGGGACGAACCAAAAAGAAGCCAATGGTGCCAGAACCGGTTTTTGGACAGGCACCACTGTATGTCTTCTTGGAGGGGACAGTCTCTGGAGTGTGGGGATGTGTCATTTGGGGTGGTCCAAAGATTATTTTGGGGTGCAGTGTCTGTATGGGCATCTGTCCTGGGTCACCCCACTTGAGAGCCGCTGGTACAAGATCCGGACTTTGGACCAGAACCCAGCATGCGTCATCTCGAAGGGCATGGTCCCCTGAATGTGGGGGTGTATGATATGTGGTGGTCCAATCCATATTTTGGGGTGCAGAGCTCCAGTTCCTTATTCAAAACCTCTTTGCAATACAGGTTTCTGGGGGGGACCCAAAAAGAAGCCAATGGCACCAGAACCGGTGTTTGGACCGGGCACCGCTGTATGTCTTCTTGGAGGGGACAGTCTCTGGAGTGTGGGGATGTATCATTTGGGGTGGTCCAAAGATTATTTTGGGGTGCAGTGTCTGTATGGGCATCTGTCCGGGGTCACTCCACTTGGGAGCCGCTGGCACAAGAACCGAACTTTGGACCAGGACCCAGCATGCGCCATCTCGAAGGGCACGGTCCCCTGAATGTGGGGGTGTATGATATGTGGTGGTCCAATCCATATTTTGGGGTGCAGAGCTCCAGTTCCTTATTCAAAACCTCTTTGCAATACAGGTTTCTGGGGGGGGGACCAAAAAGAAGCCAATGGCAACAGAACCAGTGTTTGGACCGGGCACCGCTGTATGTCTTCTTGGAGGGGACAGTCTCTGGAGTGTGGGGATGTGTCATTTGGGGTGGTCCAAAGATTATTTTGGGGTGCAGGGTCTGCATGTGCCTTGGTCCTGGGGGCACCTCACTTGGGAGCCGCTGGCACAAGAACCGGACTTTGGACCAGAACCCAGCATATGTCATCTCGAAGGGCACAGTCCCCTGAATGTGGGGGTGTATGATATGTGGTGGTCCAATCCATATTTTGGGGTGCAGAGCTCCAGTTCCTTATTCAAAACCTCTTTGCAATACAGGTTTCTGGGGGGGGGAACCCAAAAAGAAGCCAATGGCACCAGAACCAGTGTTTGGACCGGGCACCGCTGTATGTCTTCTTGGAGGGGACAGTCTCTGGAGTGTGGGGATGTGTCATTTGGGGTGGTCCAAAGATTTTTTGGGGGTGCAGTGCCTGTATGGGCATCTGTCCTGGGGGCACCCCACTTGGGAGCCGCTGGCACAAGAACCGAACTTTGGACCAGGACCCAGCATGCGCCATCTCGAAGGGCACGGTCCCCTGAATGTGGGGGTGTATGATATGTGGTGGTCCAATCCATATCTTGGGGTGTAGAGCTTTTGTAATGTCCTCAAAATCATTCAGGAACTAGGAAATGTGAATAAGGAACTGGGAATAGGGAACGAACTGGGAATAAGGAACCAACTTCAGCCTCCTGCTCCAGATGAGAAACATACCCTATTGGGCTTTGTTCCTTTGGGCTTTTTTGTTTTTATATGGTGTTTTATCTCAAATTAAGAAGTATATTTCTCAGTTGCAACGCTGCTGTCCGTTCTGCTATTTTTTATTTTTTGCTTTTAAATTTCAGTGGTTTTAAATTTCAGGGATATATGATTTGTAAGTACCCACGGCCTAAGGTTGCATCCAGATATTCAGAACGTACCTTAAAGACCACCTTCTCCCATATGAACCTACCTGTACATTCTGTAGACATCTTCAGAGGCCCTGCTTCAGTTGCCTCCACCATCTAAGGCTAGGTGGGTGTTAACCTGAGAAAGGGCCTTCTCGGTCATGGCACCAAAACTTTGTAACTCCCTTCCCAGGGAGATTCATCTGCCTCCCTCTATTGGTGTCTTCCTGTAGTGGGTGAAGACTATTTTGTTTCATTTGGCATACCCCCAATGATGGTTACTAGGCCTTCTCCCTTCTTCTGGCATTGTTTCTTTGTGTGCTTCTATTGAATTATTTTATCATTTTAAACATTTTTAATTGTTCAAATGTTTTTACGTTCGCCACATTGGGGACCCTGATCGAGTGGGAAAGGCAGCATAAAATAAATAAAGGCAGCATAAACAAACAAACAAACAAACAAACTTGATTGGTGAGCTTGTTGGAGCTTCCTGGGAAAGCACACTTCTTTGTGTTTCTTTCAGACGTGCAGTTTTTTCTTTTCAGGATTCACCTCAGGGGGAAGCAGCTGTTGCCCTTTTGTAGATAGTGTTGCCAACCCCCAGGTACTAGCTGGAGATCTCCTGCTATTACAACTAATCTCCAGCCGATAGATATCAGTTCACCTGGAGAAAATGGCTGCTTTGGTAATTGGACTCTATGGCATTGAAGTCCCTCCCTCCTCAGGCTCCGCCCTGAAAACCTCCTGCTGGTGGTGAAGAGAGACCTGGCAACCCTATTTGTAGAAGAGGTTGCCCATGCAAAGCACTGATTGCCCGATTCCTGTGTTTTCATGATATCACTCCCCACTATTTTTTTACCAAGTTGGTTGCATTTTAAGGGGGGAGATCTCAGAAGCTAAGCAGGGTCAGCCCTGGTTAGTATTTGGATGGGAGATCACCAAGGAAAACCAGGGTTTCTGTGCAGAGGAAGGCACTGGCAAACCACCTCTGTTAGACTCTTGCCATGAAAACCCCAAAAAGGGGTCGCCATAAGTCAGCTGCGACTTGACGGCACTTTACACACATATACCCGGGGTCACATAAAAATTTCTTAGGCAAAAAGGGGTCAGTGGAAAAAGTTTAAGAAGCCCTGGTCTACACTACTATACTACTGTGTATAGTTCGCTGTAAGTAGGATCTTACTATGTAATTTTTGCATAATTGAATGTGTCATGTTAATACATAGGTTTTGCTTCAGTTCTGTTTTTATATTTGGTTCTAGAACCCTAATCCTAATGCATTGTTTATTGGATGTCCAATCCTGTTGATTGTATTGACTCACTCTATGTAATCCGCCTTGAGTCTAAATGAGAAACACGAACTGTAAATAACACAAATAAAATAAAATAACATAATCCAGTACACTTGCTAGGAAGGAGCCAGTGTCTCTGCTTTTAAGGTATAAGTATTACAGCCTAACTTAGAAGGCACAATCAGTATTCATACCCATACCCTTGTGTTCATTAGATGTTCTCCCAGTGTCCCAGGAAGTACTTATCCCTCAGCAGCTCCTGCATGAAACATTTGAATGACCCACCCACATGGGTGGCCCAGGCATAGACCCTGAAGAGGGTGAGAAACAATGCTTGGGTCCAGACAGCTCCCTGCACCACTGAGGACAACACAGCAATAAAGGACCCACCTAACCTGGATGAAAGAGTGGCCTAGGCCAGGGGTCTACAAACTGCGGCTCCCAAGCCGCATGCGGCTCTTTGGCCCGTTGAGTGCGGCTCTCCGAACTTGGTTCGGAGCCCCTGCTCTCGCGGAGTCGGCGCACCTGAGAGCGAGAGCGAGAGAGAGAGCGAGTGCGAGAGAGCAGGCGAGCGGGCACGCTGTCTCTCCCCCGACCCCGCTGTGGAGAAAGGCCAGGTCCCCCTTTCCCTTGCCCTCAATGGTTGGGAGGCTAAAGCCTCCCCTCCCCTCTAGCCGCACGATTGCTGGGCGGGCGGCTCGGCGGTTCCTGCCCCCCCCCGCCCGCCTATCAGCTGTTGGGTGGGGTGGGCTTCCTTTGGTTGACCTGGCCTCCGGCTGAGTCCCATTGGGAGGCCATGTCTACCCACTGGCTTTCTTGGCGGTAGACCTGGACTCCGGGGAGGGGGAAAAGTCCCCCTTCAGAGGCCAGGTCTACCAATTGGCTTCTATGGGCCTCCGGAGGCCAGGTCTACTGCCAAGAAAGCCAATGGGTAGACTGGCCTCCGAATGGGACTCAGCCGGAGGCCAGGTCTACCAGTAGGCTTTTATGGCGGTAGACCAGGCCTCCAGACGAGGACTCCAGGTGGGGAGGGGGAAATGGCAGGGACTTACAATTTAATTTTTATCAATAAATAAGATCATTATTAAGTATGATATCAAGTTTTATTCAGTGTACATATAGTTTAATTAAGTGAAAACTTTAATTAAAGTTTATTAAGTTAATAAACAGTGTACCTACCTATATAGTTTAAGAAATTTGGCTCTCAAAAGAAATCTCAATCGTTGTACTGTTGATATTTGGCTCTTTTGACTAATGAGTTTGCCGACCCCTGGCCTAGGCTATTTATGCATGGCTGTTTCCTTGCGGTCACCCCGCAGACTACACTGGGGCTTTGCCTTCATTATATATGCATTTTCCGACCGTCAGAGGTTGCCTCTCCCCTCATGTTTCCATGCATTTTGCCCGCATTTTATGGATTCGTGTTTAGCCAGCATCCAGAAAACCCGGGCAAAACAACAAAAACGTGCAGGGAGAGCAAGGCAACCTCCGACGGCCAGAAAATGCATGAATATTCAAATACTTCTTTGGAGAAAAGGGGGCAGTGCTCCAAGAAGAGGAATGTCAATCCTTCCTCAGTTGCTCTTCTACCACCAAGCTCTTTCCCTATTAAGTTCCAGTATGTGTGTGTGTGTTAAGTGCCGTCAAGATGCTTCCGACTCATGGCAACCCTATGAATCAATGTCCTCCAAAACAAAAGAGGCTTCTTTTAAACAGTATCTGTCTTCTGTGGAATTGACAGAATTCGCTCTGATATTATAGGCACCACATAATTTAATTCCAGTGTTTCCTGTGTTGTCCTCTTATCTTTTTAAAGATGTGGTCTGTGGCGATCTTAAAAAAAAATAAAAAATTTTTTTAACACAGTGGCGCTGTCAGCCTGTTTACCACAGGATAGCAAAGCACCACTGAGGCATCTGATGGAGGTTGGTAAGCCAGTTGGTGATGTCGCTGGCGAGCCAGTTGGTGAGTCCATGCCTTTCTGCATTGCTTACCTTCCACTATCTGATTACATATCCATTATGATGACCTACTATTTGATCCCTTCATCCAAAGTGTCAAATTTAGGAAAGGATCCATTCTGACTCTTCTAGCACTGGGCCTAAGTGGGGGACTACTCATTGCGTTGTGACTTATGTTAGTAAAGATATATTACATAACTGTTTTTCTACTGTATCTGCCAACACTCTTATTCTTGAGTACGCCAACAGTGACACTGAATGCACAGCACCTCCATCCTGTTACTTGAGCACATTGCAACACAATACCATTATTTTGCATGCTTGTTAGATCAAAGTGGAGCATTCCGCAATCGAGCTCAGCTCCAATTAATTAGTGAGATGCTCACCCAATAATGGGAATGTCTATCAAGATTATCCTGACCGTTTGACAGCCTTTTCAATTTGTGTGGCATCCTCTGTGAAACAGATGTGCAGCTTGGTTGTTAGACAACATTTTGAATTGGCAGCATGGAATGCACACAGTACCCGCTTGCTAGTTAGAACAACAGCTTCTCACCAAGAGAGGAGGGAGGAGACTGGGCCGCTATCAAAGGCTGACAAAAAGGCAACCAAGTCTGCATGCTCAGACAATTTGACTTTTCCCTGTTGCAGATTCTAGGGAGAGAGATTGGAAGAATTGTTGTTTTCTATATCCCAATTTTCTCTACCTTTAAGGAGTCTCAAACAGGCTTACAATCACCTTCCCTTCCCCTCCCCACAACAGACACCCTGAGAGGTAGGTGGGGCTGAGAGAGAACTGTGACTGGCCCAAAGTCACCCAGCTAGCTTCATGTGTAGGAGTGGGGAAACCAACCCAGCTCACCAGATTAGAGTTCGCTGTTCATGTGGAGGAGTGGGGAATCATCCCTTGTTCTCCATATTAGATTCCACCGCTCTAAAAAACTACACCATGCTGGCTCTCTTAGGGGAGAAAGCATTTGGTGCAGGGCTTCCTCAATCATGAACAGTTATGGTCTTGAAACAAACCTGACGGTCAGCATATGTAGAGCAGAATACAAATTAGGGGGGACCCACAAGGGCTTGCAGGGGTGATTGCATTCCCTTGTGGCCCATACTTTTCACCCATTGGCTTTGGATTTGCTTCCTCTTCCCCCATGCTGGCTCCTAGTCTGGCTCCATTTCCTCCCTCCCTCCCCTCCTCCTCCCCTCCTCCTCCCCCTCCTTTTTGTGTTTGCAGTTGCTGCTGAAATGTTGGAGGTAGGGTTGCCAAATTCCAGCTGGGGGCCTAGAGATCTCCTAGAATTACAACTGATCTCAGGACTACACAGGTCAGTTTCCCAGGAGAATTGATCTCTGTAGTCTGGAGATGACCTGTAATTTCCAGGGGATCCCCAGGTATAGGGTTCTCAATTGCCCATTATTGGAGAGCAATCACCCGCTAATTCACCAGGCTGCCCGCCAACCCTCAACTGGTGAGCAGGCTGAAGCAGGCCAGCAGAAGGGGGAGCAATCTATGCGCTCAGCTCGATGACATCACTCCTGGGTTGATGCAGAAGCACCGACATCACTCTGGGGGATGCTCTAGCACTCTCCCACCAGAGGTTTGGGGGGAGAGTGTTAGTGCCTCCCTGGCACGATGCTGGCACTTCCGTGTCGACCCGGAAGTAACATCATTGCACTGGGCATGCAGATTGCCCCCCCAGCCCCACCCTTGTGATGCTCTCGCTGGTTGTGTGGAGGGCCTGGCAACCCTACACAGGTCCCATCTGGAGGCTGGCATCCCTACCTAGGAAGGGACGTTGACTATACCTAGGGTTTCAAACGACATGGCAGAGCTTTCTCAAGCGTGCATTTCACCAGCAATACTGGAATAGAAGCCTACGGTTGCAATCCTAAGAATGCTTTTCTGAGAGTAAGGCCCATTGAATAAAAGGGGACTTACTTCTCAGCAGACCTGCTTAGGATTGCTGCCTAAGTTAGTTTTTAACTCGGACAGCTGAGTGAATCAGCCGTTGTCTTTCCTGTCTGTGCCATCCATCTATTTGATTTGTACTCATTTTTAAAGAGACCGAAAACTTGCCCTTTGGTGTAATAAGTGTGTGTGTGTGTGTGTGTATGGAGGGGTAGAGTAGAGAGTCTGTGACACAACTTCCCTTAAACCATCTGCGTCATCATAACACCGCTTGGTTCTGCATACTGATTCCAGCCAATGACAGCGCTGACATTTTCAATCTCTTTAGATGTCACATTAGTAGAAAATGACCGGTTGTGTTTGTAGAAGCTCTGGAATCCCGCAGGAGAACGATCGCTCAGTGGCCTGGCCACCTGCCAAGCACAACTTGTTCTGAAATGCGATGGCTCCAAGAAGCTGCCTTGTCGGCTGAAACACAATGTCCGTTTAATGGGAGGTAGTTTGGACTGTCGATTAGCTGCGTTGTTACTTAGCAGCAGCTTGTCTGGGGCATGAGAGATTCTCTCCCACTCCTTCTTTGCCACTAGTTCTCATGCTGGACAACAGGGTCTCCTTGGGAGCACCAAACACCTGGAAGCAGAGTTGGATTTAATGCCCAAACTGAGGAAGAATTTGTTTCGGGCCTCAGATTAAGAGAGGGTGTTTGAACACAAAAATATTTACTAAATTACCTGTTGGGTGCCATAGCCCGATCTCATCATATCTCAGAAGTTAAGCAGGGTTGGCTTTGGTTAGTACTTGGGTAGGAGACCACCAAGAAAGTCCAGGGTTGCGACATAGAGGCAGGCAATGGCAAACCACCTCTGTTTGTCTCTTGCCTTGAAAACTCTATGAGGTCATCATAATTTGGCTGTGATTTGGTGACACTTTCCACCACCACCACCAATGCTATGGGGCCTCTTTACATAGTTTAGGGCCGCAACAGGTCCTAATCCAGCCTAGCCTTGAAGTGGTATGTATGGCCAAATTTCAGAGAAGATGATTCTGGGGCAGATGGGTAGGGTTGCCAGGTCCCTCTTTGCCACTGGTGGGAGGTTTTTGGGGTGGAGCGTGAGGAGGTTGGGGTTTGGGGAAGGGAGGGACTTCAATGCCATGGGCTGGTTGAATGCCATCCAGCAGAAAAGACTAATTGATTCACATTGGATTTATGGTGCTGCTGACTCCTCACCCCAAACTGATTTGGGAACAGCTGCTGCCACTTGGGCCTTGGTGTGCTTCCATGGGTATAGTTTAGAAAGGATTAGTTGTAATAGTGGGAGATCTCCAGCCACCACTGGAGGTTGGCAAACCTAGTGGCAACCCTATTGGAGATACTGTTCGATGGGGGACCACCAAGGAAGACTCTGCGGAGGAAGGCAATAGCATGCCACCTCTGCTTCTCGCTTGTCTTCAAACCCCTTGCTGGGGTCACCATAACTCAGTTGCAACTTGACAGCACTTACGGGACTTAAGTATGTATTTACATTGGAGCAGAGCTACACCTGCCTCTTGTGATCTCTGATTACAGCCCTTTTCCTTGCCTTTAAAATTCAGCAGGGGCTATTTGAGAATTGAGCCTGCCTCTATCTGCATAGCCCCACCCCTACTGTTTAGCAGGTCTCTCCCTTTGCAGAAGTTAATTCTGCGTATCATGCCTTCCACAGCATCCTCCTTCATTATATCTGATTCTATGTTTATCTTACTCTGCCCTTCCATCCACAGTCAGGAGTGTTCCTCATCCACTCTGAATGAACTGAATTCTCTTTGGTAATTGTTTCAAACAAACTTATCTTTGTAACTTTCTCCTTATCCCTGCCTCTCTGTTTCATGCAATTTTAAGTATAAATAGATCTGCTATGCAGGGTGGCCAGGTTGCCTGCTTTGGTGGGAAAACTTCCCATCCTCTGCCTTGCCCCCCTCCCCCGGCCACTGCTCAATAGAGCAACAAAGGAAAAATGGGGATGACAGCATCCTGCAATGCTGTGACATCACGCTGTCGCTGGTCACTCTAGCACCCCCCCCCAAAAAAAAAACTCTATAATTTTTACCATAGAGTTGCAGGGAAACCATAGAACATCCTGAGACATGGTGATGTCACTTCTAGTTACACAGCCAGAAGTGACATAGTGGGAGGCTGTTTTTGTAAGTCTCTGCTCCTCCCCCCTGTCTTCTGGCAATCTTGCAATGCTTGTGCCTGCCGGCTGCATGCTATAGAGTTTTCTGCTATAGAAAAAACAAATGGTGCTGAACTGGAGTCCTCAAAAGACAGCGGGAGTGGGGCAAACTCATGCAGCCTTGAGCCAAGAGGAAAGGTGAGGCATAAATATTTTAACCAATCAAGAAATATCCAAAATAAATCCCATAGATCTGTCACACGTGATTTTGTCTAGCAGCAGAAGCCCTCCCATGATGTGCGGCTCCTTCCATCGGAGGAAAAGTGCCTCCAGTAGGGTTGCCAACTCTGGGCTGGGAAATTTCTGTAGATTTTGGGGGCGGAGCCTGAGGAGGGCAGGGTTTGGAGAGGGGAGGGGGCTCAGAGGGGTATAATACCATAGGGCCCACCTTCCAAGGTAGCCATTTTCTCCAGGGCAACTGGTCTCTGTTGTCTGGGGATCCGTTATAATTCCAGGAAATCACCAGGCCTCGTGTTGCTTTTTGAAGAAAAAAACCTAGAGATAAGACTCTTACTTACCTTGAAAAAGACTTTCCATCTTGGATTTGCTTGTACATACTATCACTGCTGTTTTCACTTGTCTGTAGATGTTACACATTGTTCACAATATATGTTTGCATAGTTTGCTTGTGTATTATTTAAATTAATTGGTTTGAGCCTAGTACTATATTTCCACTACTATCCCAGTAGTACTTGTGCATATTTTTCTCAGACTCATCTGGAGGTTGGCAACCCTAGCCTCTACTGGAGCAGCTGATCCACAGCATCCTGCCCTCTCTCCAAAAGTATTTACTGCTTATGTTGGGAGAACCACAATCAAGGACATTCTTTAGTATAAAGTTTAAATGGGGACGGACCTTTTAAATTCCCATCTGAATTCTGGTTTCACTTTCACCAGAGAGTCAAGTCATGTTCTGATACAGTATCTGAATGTGGCCCGTTTTTGTTTTTAGTGGAGAGTGATAGAACATAATGTACCAGAATGTATTTTAAAGGGCCCAGTTGGCATGGAAACTGGATTTTCCCTTCACAGCCTCTTCCTGAACTACCCAGTGTAACATTAAGTTTTGATTTGAAACAGCCCTGTGAGTAATACGGCGAGAGACAGGCGTGAGAGAGAGGCTGTATTCAAAAACACACCAGAGATACACACACCCTGCTTTGTTTGTTCCTCGAGTTTCTCTTTCAGTTGCAACCAGTCGCCAGTACTTTTCTGGCACATGAACATGTTTTGCTACCTTTGAGAGGATTATTAAAACAATCTAGCTACGAGCAGCCACAATCCATCCAGTTCTGGCCCGTCCATCACTTCTTGGCTAATGAACGTATGACTACGTAACATTAATTCCTTGCTAAGATATAAATCAAATGACAGTGGTCTTTTATGCATGGCTGTTTCACTCACTGTCACCCCTCTGACAACTTCGGGTCCTTGTGTGAATTATGCATGCCGTTTCTGACCGTCAGAGGTCGCCTCGCTGCCCCCCTGTGTTTCCCCACGCTTCCCCTGAGTTTTGAGAGACCTCTTTTACCTCAAATTTGAAAATGCGGGCAAAACGTGGGGAAACTTAGGGAGAGAGCGAGGCAACCTCCGATGGTTGGAAACGGCATGCAAATTCAACACAAACACCCAACGCCGTTGGAGGGGTGAAGGCGAGTGAAACAGCCGTGCAGAAAAGACCAATGACAGGCAATTCTGTTTTAAAAGTCCTTTTGATTTGTGAATGCTGACTGCTTTTTAGGGTTGCCAAATTCCAGGTAATAGCAGAAGATCTCCTGCTATTACAACTGATTTCCAGCCGATAGAGATCAGTTCACCTGGAGAAAATGGCTGCTTTGGCCATTGGACTGTATGGCGTTGAAGTCCCTCCCCTCCCCAAACCCCGCCCTCCTCAGGCTCCTTCCCAAAACCTCCTGCCAACAGCAAAACAACAACCCTACTGCTTTGGAAGTTATGTTGTGCTTTACAGTGGTAAATCTGGTCTTAAAACTAACATATTGTATGTTATCCTGGTTTTCAGTCCTTATTTCAACCGTCATTGATATTTGAGGATTGTATATTTGTAATTTATATTTGTAATTTAAATAGGCATTACTGTAAACCACCTTGGGAACCTATTCTTTTAGACTGAAGAACAAAGTAAAAATATAGTTAATAAAAATAAACAAATCCATAATTCAGTTCCTGCATTACAAGGGAACATCAGTCAAGTCAAACTAGATGAGAATATTTTTTCCTGAGTTGGGAATTCCTCTGGGGACTCTGCTGTTGACACCATTGGGAAGCTTCAATCACGGTCTTTTAAAAAAAAAATGCAGTTCCAAAATGGGGCAGATAACTCCCCTCAGGGCTGTTTTGGATTGGGAAAATGGCACAGAGGTGAAGGCAGGAGACCCTGCTCCCCCCCCCCGCACTGCGGTCCCAACCTAAATTGGGTCTCCACAGACTTTTAATGCAACATTCCCCACAGGTTCTGTGCGGCTGAGGAGAAAATTAGTTGAGTGTGGGACCTGATTTATTTGAAAACATATTGGCCCTAATTTTTGTGATCAGGGTAGATAGAAAATGTAGTTAGAAAATGTGTGGTCATAATCACACTCTGGAAAATCTAGAAGATGAATGATCACAATAGCACCATATCAAGTGATGTGTGGATTACCTGGAGATAACTGATCTATTTTTGATCTCGATTGTTGTTCTGCTTTCCCTGTTGAACCGAGACAAATTTAAGTCTCTTACACCCATTTCTACATTAATCTAGATATGCTTATATATACCAATGTTTCAAAAATCTTTTAGCATGGTGTTCTACCAATGCACAGGAGAACAAGTGTACATCAGTGAAATACTACACAGAGAAGGCTCTTGATGCTTTTATACATAAGGCAACCTCAAGACTGCTTTTTTTTTTCCTTTTTCTTTTTTGCTGTGTTTTGTTATCTGGATGTTCATGCTGTGGGATGGGGAGCAGTGAAGCCATTGAAAACTGTAGCAACCTGCAGGCTCCAGTTCTAAGAACATAAGCAAAGCCATGCTGGATCAGACCAAGGCCCATCAAGTCCAGCAGTCTGTTCACACACTGGCCAACCAGGTGCATCTAGGAAGCCCCCAAGCAAGACGACTGCAGCAGCACTATCCTGCCTGGGTTCCACAGAACCTAAGATAATAGGCATGCTCCTCTGATCCTGGAGAGAATAGGTATGCATCATGACTGGTATCCATTTTGACTAATAGCCATGGATAACCCTATCCTCCATGTCCACTCCCCTCTTAAAGCCTTCCAAGTTGGCGGCCATCACCACATCCTGGGGCAGGGAGTTCCACAATTTAACTATGTGTTGTGTGAAGAAATACTTCCTTTCATTTGTTTTGAATCTCCCACCCTTCAGCTTCAGTAGATGACCCCGTGTTCTAGTATTATGAGAAAAGCTTCTCCCTGTCCAGTCTCTCCATACCATGCATAATTTTATAGATCTCTATCATATCTCCCTTTAGCTGCCTTCTTTCCAAGCTAAACAGCCCTATGTGTTTTAACTGCTTCTCATAGGGCAGTTGCTCTAGCCCTTCTACAATGGATTTGAGAAATTATCCTTGTTCAATAGGGTTACCATATCATGGCTGGGAAATTCCTGGAGATTTTGGGGGTGGAGCCTGGGGAGAACGAGGTTTCAAGAGGGAAGGAACCTCAGTGGGGTATAATGCCATAGAGACCGCCCTCCAAAGCAGCCATTTTCTCCAGGTGAAATAATCTGTTGTCTGGAGATCAGTTGGAATACCAGATCTCCAGGCTCCACCTGGATGTTGGCAACCCTATAATGCTCAACTAGACTTAAGGAGAACAGAGACATTCCAGAAACAATAATACAGTGCAATCAGGGGGATCTGCTTAGCCTTCAATTAAGATTTGATTGATTCAGAAAGAGAGTCGGTGTGGTATAGTGGTTAGTGTTGACCTGGGAGATTTTGGTTCAAATCCTTGCTATGCCTGCCGGCTGACCTTGGGCTAACCTACCTCACAGGGTTGCTGTGGGAACAAAATTGGAGGAGGGATAACTATGTACCCTTTTAATCTCTGTGGTGGATAAAAATCTATGGACAGTTTAAGGTTCTTCAAAGGCTTCACAATACAGGTTGATGTTGAAACAGTATAGGCCGAAAACGCATGGTCGCTTTATTCCCTGTTTCAGCCAGGATTCAGCCAGGATCGAACGCATGTGTTTCGCCGAACGTGCGCTCGATCCTGGCTGAATCCTGGCTAAAACGGGGAATAAAGGAGGCTAAAGCGACCATGCATTTTCACCCTATAACACTCTTCTCAGCATAAAATGTATCTCTAGAGTACACCTTTTGTTTTAGACATATTATCCTAATAAACTTTGACTAAGGCTGACATGTTATTCCTGTTGCTCTTTCGTGCAGTATGATGAATTTGACACATTCTCTGTTGGAGAGAAGCGTAAAGAGAAAATCAGGTTAATTGTTTTGAAGAACAGGCATGTAACTTGTAGTCTGTGATCATATTCAGACAATGGTCTTTTATGCATGGCTTTTTCACTCACTGTCACCCCTCTGATGACATCAGGTCTTTGTGTTGATTATGCATGCCATTGCCATCAGAGGTCGCCTTGCTCTCCCCCTGTGTTTCCCCATGTTTTGCCCACGTTTTCAAATTCGAGATAAATCAGGTCTCTGAAAATGCGGGCAAAACGCAGGGGGACAGCGAGGCGACTGCCAACGGTTGGAAACGGCATGCATAATCAAGACACCCCCGTCGGAGGGGTGACGGCGAGTGAAACAGCCATGCATAAAAGACCAGTATGGCAGACTGCAGCACCTTCGTCTGAAATGTCCAAAATGCTAAACGAGAATCTTTGCTGGAGCAAAAGGAAAGGAGGAGAGCGAAGGTACAGGTACAGCGCAGCTCTGATTTGATTTTCTGGATTGGAAAGTTATAGTTGCTTTATTTGCTAAAAATGCAAGAAGTGTGCAAATGCGTGGGGGGGGGGGAAGGAACTCTTGCAAGCAAGCAGGTTTTCTATCCCACATCAGATCGTCAGAGAGACAGCCAGTATCTCAGCAGTGCTTCACTGTCAGCCATCTGACAGCCACTTTCCATAACTTCCACATTGCAGAACTCCCACTTTCTTCACACAAACTCACACACCTGATTCTTCCTCTTAGCTTAAGGGCCGGGTGCCTTCTCTAAGCTCTGATGGGTCTCGAACAAGACAGATGCCAGGAGTCTGTTTCCTAACCGCTAGCTCCTGGTGAAGAAACATCTGCAGACATTAAAGAACTGCAGCTTTCCTTTGATCTCTTTGGCCAGCCATAGTCACCCACTACACATTTATTTATTTATAATATTTATTAACCGCTTTTCTTCCTTATGGGGCTTAAGGCAGTTTACAATGTAAATAAAAGCATAAAGTACATGAAATACATAAAATAAATACAATCTTTTTTCCACACACAAAAAAAATCACTTGATTTAAGCAGCCCTAAATAAAACTGTCTTCAGCTGCCTCCTAAAGATTGAAAGTGAGGGGGCCAGATAGGGTTGCCTTTTCACCACTGGTGGGAGGTTTTTGGGGCAGAGCCTGAGGAGGACAGGGTTTGGGAGGGGGACTTCAGTGCCATAGAGTCTAATTGCCAAAGCAGCCATTTTCTCCAGGTGAAATGATCAATGTCAGCTAGAGATCAGTCGTAATAGCCGGAGATCTCCAGCTACTACCTTTTTTACATTAGTTCATAGCCTAGTACTGTTACTTTGCTTAACTACCTGGAGGTTGGCAACCCTAGGGCCAGACATACCTCCCTGGGGAGGTTGTTCCATAATCATGGTGCTGCCACTGAAAAGGCCCTCTCTTGTGTATCTACCAAACAAGCTTCTTTGATTAATGAAATAGTCTGGAGGGCCTCTCCCTGTGATCTTAATTCCTGGGGAAGAACATAGGAAAGTACTTGCAGTGGCTTAATAGGAGGAGTGTGATCACACCCACTAGAAAGGTCCCCAACCTTTCTGAGCCTGCGGCACTTTTGGCATGGCATGGTGGTACGGTTGCCAGCTTCCAGGTGGTATATAAAGAAAGCTGACATCCTCTGTGCTACAAAGTGGTTACTAACGAAGTGAAGCACAGTATGACACAAAGATGCAATGTAACTATATATTAAGGTAAACAAAAGTATAATATAATGTCACAAATAAGCAATAGCTAACACCTCCAAAATTATGGAGCAAATACTGAACTCATATAAGTCCTAGTAGTGACCTGGATGGCCCAGGCTAGCCTGATCTCTTCAGGGCCGAAAACGCACGGGCACTTACTCCGGTTTCTGCCCAGTCTCCTCCCTGTTTAATCCCAGTTTCACCCAGGAGCAAATCCTCGCAAACGAACGGCACCTCAGTTGCTGCTTGCTGAGCGCCGTCTCGACCCAAAACGAACCCGGTTTTGCGATTGTTGACCCAAACCGTTACCCCTGGCTCGTTTCGGATTAACAGGAGCCTAGTCTTCCGGCGTCATGACGTCCCACCTGCCCCCAATCCCCTCCCATCGCCACCTCACCCCCTTTTTTGTGTCTCTTGCCATGAAAACCCCCAAAAGGGGCCGCCATAAGTCGGCTGCGACTTGACGGCACTTTACACACACACACAGTCCCTAATTCGGGAGTTGAAATATGAGAGTCGCACAGACGTCCAAAAACGTCCCAGAAGAAGACGATGTCTGTTCCCGAGAACTCGTTTCGAATACAAGGTTCCTTCTTCAGTTCTTCTGTCAAGAACCCTCCGTTGTAATAATTCTTAAGATTAATTTGATTAAATTTCAGACCGCTTTGCCATGTTCCTCAGTGGGATACAGTATTGCAAGGGTCAATAATCAAGAGGAAATGGCCGCTTTGCCCATCGGACTCTATGGCATTGAAGTCCCTCCCCTCTCCAAACCCTGCCCTCCTCAGGCTTCACCCCCAAAATCTCCAGGTATTTCCCAACCTGGGGCTGGCAGCCCTACAAGGTGGGTGCAGCAACAAAATGGCTGCCACAGGAGGCGGAGCTAGCCACAAAATGATTGCCAAAGCTTAACTACAGTGACACAGTGTAGATCCTTGTACTGTGGGGCAGCTGCTGCCAAAGCAACATTTTAAAAAATCTGCACAGCCAATCAATAGTTACTCAGTTCACCTGGAGAAAATGGCCTCTTTGGCCATTGGACTCTACGGCATTGAAGTCCCTCCGCTCCCCAAACCCCGCCCTCCTCAGGCTCTGCCTCATAAATCTCCAGGTATTTCCCAACCCGGAGCTGGCAACCCTAATAGTAGTCCGTGATTGAGGTGGCAGCTTTTCAAGTGAGTGGATGGAGTTTTTGTAGCATGCCAGTGTGGAGGCTAAATGCACAAAGTGGGGCTAACTAGCAGGGGTGATCCTGTATATGCCAATGTATATTTGCCTGTACACACACATATTCTGGACTAGTATACCTCCATTGGCAATAATCAGAAAAGTGAACCACAACAACACATAAATGTTTTCAAAAGATGTTGATCCTGTTGTGGGTTGACCTAGCCAGGTGCAGTAAGACAATCAACACACATGACACGATCAAAAGGTTATATCCCTTTGCCTCCTGACTTATTTTACAGGTCACAGGAGGCTGTTTTACAACCCCCAGAGCTTAAACCTTTGAAGGTAGTTTTATATGGCAGATTGTAAACAGGCTGGTCTTTGATTTTTCAGCAGCCTTTAAGTTATATATCACTGGAAAAGTCTGCAGCAAAAACGGTATCCGCCTGGATTATGAGGTATGATATATGGAGAGCCTTTAACACTGTTGCCCAGCTGAAAATGGAAAGTGGCAAACACATCACTGGCGGTCAGAAACCTCTTTGTAAACAAGGGCAGTGCCTGTACCTGCAAATTACAGTCTGCAAAAAGCTTTGCAAAGAATACATGGGACAATGAATGCCAGGTGCCCCCAGGGGGCTGTCAAATGAGTCTGCCAGGGCTGTGTCTAGGCAGAAGAAATACAAGTTGCCCGGCTGAATGTCTGTTGGACTTGGCCCCTTGTGGTAACCAAAAGGAACTGCGGTCCTGTTGGCAAGAGGTGCAGTTCCTGTCTGCTTCATTTACATATGTTGTTGTTGTTGTTTACAAAAATTGTATCCTACCTTTTTGCCCTTACAAGGGCCACCGAGGTGGCCACAATTTAAAACATGCATAATAATATCACATTTTCAAAAGCACTAAATTCACCCCCCCCACACACACAAAAGACACACAAAGGGTTGCCAGGTCCCTCTTCACCACCGGTGGGAGATTTTTCAGACCGAGGTCTGAATCCCCACTTTGCCACGGAAGCTCACTGGGTGACTTTGGGCCAGTCACATACAGGCCATTAATGCAGGGCCGATTTGTCTTGCAATCCCCCCCTACGTAGCAATTTTCCCGGGTCCACACGCACGCCGTCTCCGGTCTGCGACTCCAATCCACTTTCAGTGCAATTTCCCCTCGTGTTTTCCCAGCCCTGTGTAGTTGCGAAATTGATTTCACTTTCGCTTTAATTCCAGCTGTTTGGTCCTGCGTGTCAGCGTCCAGGTCGATATCTCATCAGCTCGACACGCCTCTTTCATTTTATCACTTCCTGCTGCTCCTCCCCTCCCCTTTTCTGCTGGAATTGTTTGGCCGCCATCGCCGCCACCGTCCAACATTGCCCTTTCTTTGCTCATTCCCTCGTCCTTGTTGTTGTGATGCTGGTATACCAGTTACTCAGTTTAATGAATAGAAGGCGTTCTGGCTTTCTGGCTGCTCTATCCTTGACCCAGCCAAAACAGCATGCTGTTGGGAGTAATGTCCCCCGTTTCCACAGTGCCATCTTCTCACCACCATCTCCGTTTCATTATTACTGTAATGCCTATAATCATTATTATTGGAAATGTATGCTTTTATACTCAGTCCGCATACTCATACTTATAAAGATGCTAAGCCCGGGGTATAAGAGTTAGCATCTACTAGCACAATACCATATTCTGCACACATATGTAAAGGCACTGCCCCATGTATGGTCAAGTATTATTCTTTGGTTCCTATTCACTCCTGTGTGATCACTGAGTTAGCATAAACTGGCATACACTACAAATCAGATGCCCGTGAGATCATCCTTGCAGGCCTGGTACAGCTAGCCGCCCTAATGAGGCCCAAGGCAGTGATTTAGGGGTGTCAGATAAGAATGTTAAGTTTCGTTTCTCCACCAGAGATCATATGGCCACCTAAATCCACGCCTCAAAAGCACACTGATAGGATCTGCTAATCCAAATGTATCCATTATTGGGTCTTTGTGTCTCTACGCACTATATTACGTATTTTGTAACACCCCTGACCAGAAGTTATAAACGTTGCAATCCTTTGTTCTGGTGTGGGAATTGTCCTGTGCATTTGGGGCAGTTCTCACCCGGTGTGTATATTGGGCCTAATAAACAAACTGCTTTGAACTCTCAACCTCCTACTGTGTATTGTCACTGGGAATTAATACAATAATACAGGCATATCATAACGTCTGGGGTTAGCACTGCACATCTGTGGGAAGGCGGGGTTGTGTGTTGCTCTTGGGTGGTGTGTTAAGGAGGCGAACAGGACGAGATGATTGAGGGGGGCTTATTTCATATTTGCCATGTTGTTGTTCTTCGGGAACTGGCTTGCCTAGGGGCGCCATTTCCTGGCCTTCTATGGGTGGTTTAAAGGGGGTGGAGACAGTCAGGGGGCGTGGGAAAGGCCATTTTCCACGATGGTATGCCAGCACACTGGTATGACAAAAAGGGGATTTTTTTTAAGATACAAAATTACTGAAAAGAAAATATTCACACGTTGTTTGGGTGACCTCCTGACCACCCACAGCCAATCAAAAATAAGTGAGGAAAATGATGGTGAAACAATGCAACGCCCAGATCGCCTCACCAGAGAAGGTACTACAAGGAGGGTTTGGTGGGGAGGGAAGCCAAATGAGGGGAAATTTTTTTATGGGGAAACCTGTCAATGGATCTACATCTGAGCTGTTAATTACTGCTTGAAAATGTCATTAATTTTGCTGAAATGTTGGTATGCCGGCATACCGGACTGCCCCCCCCCCCAAAATTAATAGGGAGGAAGCCACCCACAGCCAATCAGTTAGTGCTGACAAAAATGACGGTGACACCCACTGCCACTCCCACCATATCCCACACTACCCCTGAGACCAAATGCATGGGAACCTCCTACAGGCTCAAGTTGCACAAATGGTGTGGGATGGGGAACCCCATGCGTTTAATTTCTTCAACACGGAATAAAATGGTGTGAGATAGGAGAGGGATAAACCAGTGGCATCCTAGCCATGCGTTAATGGCCACACTCAGCCTAAGGTACCTCGCAGGATTATTGTGAGATAAAAATGGAGATGGGGAGAATGTTGTATGCCACTTTGGGTCCCAACTGGGGAGAAAAGTGTGGTATAAATGAAGTAAATAAATACGTATAAACATACATGAGAAACTGTGGGATGGCTATGGGTGCAGCATCCATGCAGGCACTCCACCTCCAGCCACTATGGGAAGGGTGTGTGACTAAGTTCCACATTCACAGTGATGAGGGGAAGTTTGCTATTACCTGCCAAGTGGCAAGAAAGAGTTGCTGGTCTCCAGGTAGGGTAGGGTTGCCAACCTCCAGGTGGCATCTGGAGATCTCCTGGAATTACAACTGATCTCCAGACCATAGAGATTTGCTCCACCAGAGGAAATGGCTGATTTGGAGGGTGGACTGTATGACATTATATCTTGCTGAAATCCCTCCCCAAACCATGTCCTCCCTAGGCTCTATCCCCAAAATCTCCAGGAATTTCACAACAAGGAGTTGGCAATTCTAACACTAGGACATGCACTAGGACTAGGTCTCCCCTGGCCACCAGCAGGGGATGGAGGGGGTAAGGTAGCCAGATCCAGGTTGGGTTGGAGATTTGGGGAGGCAGTCTGGGGAGGATAGGGGCCTCAGAGGGGTACGATGCCACAGAGTCCGAATTCCAAACTAACAATTTTTTTCCAGGGAAACTGATCTCTGTATGGAGATGAACAGTAATTCCAGGAGATTCCCAGGTCCCACCTGGAGGCTGGCATCCCTGTTTCAAAGCCACTGTCAATTGGCTGGGCAGGGGGCCCTGTCTGCTTGGCAACCAGCACGGGGACCACTGCTCCACCTCAAGCATCCATCTATTTGGGGAGGTAATGAGAACTCTTTCAAGATCTGGAAACCTTGAAAGTTGAGGGACCAGAGGCTTGTCTCAGTCTCACCTTGGGTTGCCAACCTCCAGGTGGTGGCTGGAGATCTCCTGCTATGAGAACTGATCTCCAGCTAACAGAGATCAGTCCCCCTGGAGAAAATGGCTGCTTTGCCAATTGGACTCTATGGCATTGAAGTCCCTTCCCTCCCCAACCCCCCCTCCTCAGATTCCACCCCCCAAATCTCCAGGTATTTCCCAACCCAGAGCAGGCAACCCTATTCTCACCCCTGAGGATGGTCCTGCTCCTACCATGCTGAAGTCCCTCCCCTCCCCAATCTCTGCCCCCAGGCTCCACCCCCAAAATCTCTGGGTATTTCCTCATCCAGAGTTGGCAACCCTAAGCTCAGAACAACATACGTGGTTTGTTTGTTTGTTTATTTATATTTTTATCCCGCCCTCAATCCCCAGCCAGGCCAGGCCCAGGGCGGCTAACAACACAATTCTTAATAAATAAAATGCAATAAAGTACACTAAAATCACAATATAAAGATAAAACAATTTAACCACCCCATAAAATCATCATATTGAAATAATAAACAGATGGAGATCTCTGGCTATTACAACTGATCTCCAGCCAATAGAGATCAGTTCAGCTGGAGAAAATGGCCACTTTGGCAATTGGACTCTATGGCATTGAAGTCCCTCCCCTCCCCAAACCCTGCCCTCCTCAGGCTCCACCCCAAAAACCTCCCGCCGGTGGTGAAGAGGGACCTGGCAAAGTGACTGGAGCTATCTTTGTCCATTTCTGGCTTGCCTTTCCCCCCTTCCTGTTAGTATAACCAGTTATGAAACTTACATTTTAAAAATGTGTTTTTAAAATACACACACACACACCCAAATTTGTTCAATGAAAAAGGATCACAAGATGGAAAAGAACAAGGAGCCACAGCTTAAAGGAGGTGGGGGAGCATTCCACAGAGAGAATGCCATGGAAACAACTCTTGAAGTTTTTGAGGGGAGGGTGGTTAAGAATAGCTGTTACTTTACACAGCCTGATTTGCAAAGCCTAAATCTACACTGTAATGATTAGTGATTTGCAAGCAGGCCGAAAGCATTATGCAACCTGGGTCCCTCCTAACAAAAACGAAGGTCCGCAGGATCAGGGAGACAGCCTGAGAGTACCAGGAGGCCGTGGCTCAGTGGTAGAGCATCTGCTTGGCATGCAGAAGGCCCCAGGTTCAATCCCTGGCATTTTCAGTTAGAAGGATCAGGTAGTAGGTGAGCTGAAAGACCTCTGCCTGAGACCCTGGAGAGCCACTACCAGACTGAATAGATAGTATTGATAGGCGTGCCAACAACTTAGGGAAAAAGCATCCTGTCCCTTGAAAAGAGACTTAATGGGATTTATTTACTAGGTGATGTCATTTACCTCCATGGCATGAAAAGCTTCAACTCCCCACTTCCACACATTAAGCCTCTGTTAAAGGGGCAGGACATTTTTTCTCTAAGCAGTTGGCAACCCTAAATACTGACCTTGGTGGACCAATGGTCTGATTCAGTATAAAGCAGCTTCACGTGTGAGGGTTGTTTTTGTGTTGAGGTTGTGGCCCAGTGAAAGAGCCTCGGCTATTATTATTGCTGTTATGCAGGATATGAGCTGCCCCGAGCTCGACCTTGGTCAGGGAGGGGTGGGATACAAATCTAATAAATAAATAATAAGGTGGAAAGGACCGTCCATAACTACTGGTGATGGTGGAAAGTACCGTTCAGTCGCAGTCAACTTATGGTAACCTCGTGGGGTTTTCAAGGCAAGAGATGATCAGAGATAATTTGCCATTGCCTTCTCCTGAGTAGCAACCCTAGAGTTCCTTGGCGGTCTCCCATCCAAGTAGTAACCAGGGCTGATCCTGCTTAGCTTCCAAGATCTGATGAGATCGGGCTACCCTGGGCCATCCCAGTCAGGGCATTTTAACCACTCCTGATTCTCTTTTTAATATCCATTTTAATTGTATCTTCCTATTGTTTTGATTGTAAATGGCATGTAACTTAGTAATGCCACATGATTTTTAAAAAATGATATAAAACAGGTATAAAAACAGTGTGGAAGAAATGAATGCACCAAGAATGCTAACAACAAATATGCACAAAATGAAAAACCTCACAGTGACAACCCATAAAACCAAAGAAGAAGAAGAGTTGGTTTTTATATGCCGACTTTCTCTACCACTTAAGGGAGACTCAAACCAGCTTTCAATCGCCTTCCCTTCCCCACAACAGACACCCTTTGAGGTAGGTGGGGCTGAGAGAGCTCTAAGAGAGCTGTAACTTGCCCAAGGTCACCCAGCTGGCTTTGTGTGTAGGAGTGGGGAAACAAATCCAGTTCACCAGATTAGCATCCACCGTTCATGTGTCGGAGTGGGGAAGCAAACCCGGTTCTCCAGATCAGACTCCACTGCTCTTAACCACTACACCACCATTCTTAACCACTATACCACGCCTCGAGGCCCAATGACGGAGAACAGGGTGGTGGGGTGGAGTCCTTGAAAATGGGCCATACAGTGAGCCCCTTCCCACCAGAATTGGAAAGGCCAACTTCGTGCATCCCCTGATGTGACATAATATCAACAGCAAGGGTTGTCTCAAGGAGGACTTTTAAACATGTGGTTCAGGAAGATACTTTCAGGGCGTAGCCACATCGGTCTGCAGTAGAACAGATTCGAGTCCAGGAGTACCTCAGAGAACAACAAGATTTTCAGGGTATAAGCTTTCAAGAGTCTGACAAAGGGGGCTTTGACTCTCGAAAGATTATACCCTGACAATCTTGTTGGTCTCTAAGGTGCCAATGGACTCGAATCTAACTGTTGTTCAGGGTTAGCGGATGTGAGTTCCCTGCATTTAAAGTCGGGGAGAACAACATTAGCCTGGAGTGACTTGGCAAGTAGGTCTCGAAATGCACAGAGAGTTAGGGAACCACTGCCTTTGCCATGTAGGACCTTATGTTCTTATATTCTTATGACCTGCCTTTTCAGTGACCTGCTGGGATGTAACAATAAGGCCGTGCAGGAGGAATTGACTTGACCCAGCCATGTGGGTGGCAGCTGATTGGGTGGGTCTCTCCTGTGGAATCAGCTCTCATCGCATGGGGAAGACTTGTGTGATCAGCTGCTGCCTATGTAGTTGGGTCATTTCAGTGTTATACCAGCTACAAGGAGACTGTGAGAAAGCGGTTCCTTCACAGGTAGAAGGGCCTCTGCGTCTCCATCCAAAGATTCTAAAAGCACTTAGTTGATTTGCACACAAAAAAAGTGACTTTCAGAACTTCATTGTGCACCCAGTGGGGAATCTACATTTTTGGGACCCTGAAGCTTGAACTGTTATGGGGGCCGCTTTGCAACCAGCAACAATAGGGCAACATCCAACAAGGTCCTCGAGGCCCAAATGTCAGAGAACAGGGTGGTGGGGTGGAGTCCTTGAAAATGGGCCATACAGTGATCCCCTTCCCACCAGCAATGAGGTCTGGGTAGCCACTGTTATCTTCTTCAGTGGGGTTGTTCTATGACAGATGTATTGGTCCATTCTCTAATAGAGAGGTAGAAGGTCATCAGAGGGGGCTCATTAAAATAAAGAGGTGAAAATCTGATTTTTGGTGTTCAAATGCACGAGCGAGACGGGTGCAGCCTGAATTGAGAATTCAGATGTCTTTTTATGGTTCCAATTGGCTCTAGCCTAAGGAGCTATAGAACTATTAAGCCGTGCACCAACAAAGGATTTGATGATCCAGCTGCCAAAATGGAGGCTATGAATAGATTCTGGCGAGCTCGGTGAGCCCATACAGCTGTGGGGTCGGCGCTGCAAGCCCCCGTGAAAATTTTGAAATTTGACCAATTACAGGGACATTTTGAGGTAATATGAAATGGGTATTTGAGCATATTCTGTCAATATTAAGTACTTCAACCCATTGGTTTATAATTCTATTACTAAAATAGCCTTATTTTAATAAACACTTTAAAAAACTCCATTGATTTTGTTGAAAAATTCACTCATGAAAAAAAAAGTTGCTTCAGGGCCCCTCCAGGATTAGGGACCCTGAAGCTTAAGCTTCATTAGTTTCATAGTAGATTTGCCACTGTGGGCACCTGCAGCACTTACACAATTTGATTTATTACTTGTGGACCTTGGATTTCCCCCCGAATGTTAAGGACTTTCAAGCCCCAGTCCCCCCCTTTAGTGGTCAACTGCCTAGCCGAAGGCTGCTCTGAATCTCTGTGACATCAGAGCAGCTTAGCCAATAGCAGCCAGAAGGGACTGAGACCATGACATGACAACAGAATAAGCCATGCCTTTGCATTATGGAATGTGCCCCTTTCATTGTTCTGCAAAGGAAAGTGCAGGATACAAAGGGAAGGAGAGGAAAGAAACTGTCTGAAGAAAAAGGCAACAGATTTGATTAGAAGAGATCATGAAATGAAGGAAAGTGCTAGAAAGAAATGATGACATTGAAAACACAGATTGTTAAATAAATGTTGAGCAAAACCTTTATAGAAATGAATAATTAAGCAGTAGTTGAGAGATTAGTCAGGTCTTTTGCCCTCCTCATTAGCACTTGTAATGTTTAGTCATTCTCTTTTGTGTCACAGTGACATTTTACTTTTCCCGGCTTTGTACAGGCAAGGGGCATCAAACAGTTCTGTCAAGTAGCTAAGAGTTTAGAGTATTATAAAACATTCAGGAAACACATAAATGAAAGCTGGAGGAAAGAGGATAGAGTAATGGGAAGGGCACATCTCCAAATCCCCAAAATCTCTGAGGTAGAGTTGCCAGGGGGCTGGTTCCGGCGGGCAATTGCCCACCAATCCACCTGGCTGCAAGGAGCAGCGATTCCACCCGTGACCACGTGTGATGTGATCACATCACTTCTGCGTTTACCCCCGGAAGTGCCACATCGTGTTGGGACGCTTTAGACTCAACCCCCCAAAACGCATAGGTAAACCCAGAAGTAACGTAATCACGTTGCATGCAGCCATGCACGGAGGATCACCACCCCACCCCTGCCCCCCAAACCTCCCACCAGTGGAGAGGGGAGACCTGGAAACCCTACTCTGAGGGATGGATCCTTTCTGGATGCTGTGTGTCTGAAATCTGTGCTTGCTGCGGCGCTTCTTTTCACAGTGATTGTGTAGAATCTATTATCTGTAAATAATATAATTTTTCATTGTTAAGGCTTTTCAAGTCTGCTTGAACAGCAAATGAGCCAATGTTAGGCAGAGGGGCTGAATAGTCTTTACAGTACTAGGAGTTACATCAGCAGGGATGTTCTAAGCCAGGGGTGTCGAACTCATTTGTTAGGGGGGCCAGATATGACATAAATGTCCCTTGGCCGGGCCGGGCCATGCACACATAAATAAATAAATAAATGAGGGAGGGGGGGGAGAGAGAGAGAGAGAGAAGGAAGGAAAGAAAGAAAGAAAGAAAGAAAGAAGGAAAGAAAGAGGGAGGGAGGGAGAGAAAGAGAGAAAGAGAAAGAGAGAAAGAAAGGAGGGAGGGAGACAGAACAAAAGAAAGAAAGAAAAGGGGAGAGAGGGACAGAAAAAGAGGAAGAAAAGAGAAAAGCCTTCCCCCCACACACCCGGACGCGCTAGCAGCCCAGTGCGACCGCGGGAGGGATTCCACCCCACCTCCGGGTGCGCCAGCTGCCCCGCGGCCCAGCGCGACCGTGGGAGAACCTCCACCCCACCCCCGGGTGCGCCAGTGGGCCCTGCAGCCCAGCGCAATTGCAGGAGGGCCTCCCACCACCCCCTGGGCCATGCAAGCAGCCCCCGCGGCCCAGTGCAACCACGGGAGGGCCTCGGCGTGACCAGGCAGAAGCCTTCCCCACTCCCTCCCCGGCCAGGCACTGGACCCAGGAAGCCCAGAAAAGGCCGGGGGAGTGGGGAAAGGGTGACTAGGTTCCTCGGCTCCGCAGGCCAGATAAAAGTCCTTCGGGGGCCTGATCCAGCCTGTGGGCCGCACGTTCACACCCCTGTTCTAAACTATGTTTCCCTGTTTGAAGGGGGAAAATGTAGGGGCATAATTCAGATTTCAGCTAGCCAGCATGGTATAGTGGTTAGGGTGTTGGACTAGGGATCTGGGAGATCCAGGTTCGACTCCCCACTCTGCCATAGAAGCTTGCTGGGTGACCTTGGGCCAGTCACACTTTCAGCCTAACCTACCTCACCGGGTTGTTGTGAGGATAAAAGGAAGGATGGTTTGGTTCTGCATAAGACGGTTTGGTTCCCCATTGGAATGAAAAGTGGTGCTTTTTTCACAGTGATTGTGTAGAATGTATTATCTGTAGACAATAGTTTTTTCAGTGTTTCAGTGTTAACACTGAAAAAAATATTGTCTACAGATAATACATTTCAAGTCTGCTGTGGCTCTCTGTGACATCACAGCAGCCGAGCCAATGGCAGGCAGAGGGTCTGAATAGTTTGTACAGTACTAAGAATTACATCAGCAGAATTGTTGTAAGCCATGTTCTCCTTGTTTAAAGAAAAAAAATGTAGGGACATACTTCAGCAAGCCAGCATGGTATAGTGGTAGAGTTTCCAGCTCTGGGTTGAGAAATACCTGGAGATTTTGTGGGTGCAGCCTGAGGAGGGTGGGAGGATCCACTTTCCAAAATGATCATTTTTTTCCAGGTTGAACTGATCTCTGTCACCTGGAGTTCAGTTGTAATAGTGGGTGATCTCCAGCTACTACCTGGAGGTTGACAACCTATATCGCGGTTAGAGTGTTGGACTAGGGATTTGGGAATGTTGGACAAGGATCAGGGAGATCCAGGTTCGAATCCCCACTCTGCCATAGAAGCCTGCAGAGTGGCCTTGGCCAGTCACACTCTCAGCCTAACCTATTTCACAGGGTTGTTGTGAGGATAAAAGGAAAGAGAGGAGAACAATGTAAGATGCTTTGGGTCACCACTGGAGAGAGAAAAGCATTGTCAAAAGCATATAAATAAATAATTGAAATAAGATTTCATTTTGGGAGTGGCTAAGATTCAGCAGTGTTCAAAATCCATCTATCACATGTGTATCCTGCCCTTCCTCCAGTGAGTTCAGCACAGTGTACGTGATTCTTCCTGCTTCTTGGAGTGTTCCAAGCACTTGCGACTCCCAAGTTATATAAACAATTCTCTTCGTGGCCATGATTTTATTATAACGCACAATAAAACTACAGCAGTATCATCTGTATCAGGACAAACAGGTACTTTAGCTTTGGTGTTCAGAGTATTTAACCGCATCGTGTTTCATAATGGAAAATCATTCCATTATTCCAACTGTGGTTTCAAAAACTCAGCTCATCCTAGAAAACAAACGCAACTGAAAGGTAATAGCTTTAACACTCTAATAATTGAAATTCCTGTCAGGTTAACAAGCAGTTGAGCGTGGGAAGGCGTTGTTTTGACTGGTCCATACAATGATTGTACCTCTTCATCTTCCGAACAAGGCTGATTTTCAGTTCAGAAACCTTTTTTTCCCCAAGCCCATTTTCAGCTTAACCAAACTGTGAGGGATGTGGCCAGTTCCATATTGCTGCTATCGCAGCCGTGCGCAGTTTGCTGAATTAATGTCAGATACATGTCATTCTTTGAAAACCTGGAGATGGATCAGGATTAGGTTTTTCAAGCTCTCTGGACATTATCAGAAAAAAAGTTGTTAAAACGCACTACCTTTTTACGTTAGCCAGGAAATTATATCAGATGCATGTTAAAGTACATATTGATCACAAAGAAAACATAACTCCCCTATTATCCTACAACCTATTTATAATGGGTCTGATCTAGGGTTGCCAGGTCCCTCTTTGCCACCGGTGGGAGGTTTTTGGGGAGAAGCCTGAGGAGGGCAGGGTTTGGGGAGGGACTTCAATGCCATAGAGTCCAGTGGCCAAAGCGGCTATTTTGTCCAGGTGACCTGATCTCTATCGACTGGCAATCAGTTGTAACAGCAGGGGATCTCCAGCTAGTACCTGGAGGTTGGCAACCCTAGTCTGATCCATTGGGAAATTTCCCCACACGTCCCATTGAAATGCATGGGGCTTCCATAAGCATCTTACCATGTGACCCTATACACTCCTGAGTAAATCCACTTACCGGTAACTCAGAGAGCCTATTTACAACTGCATTGACTCATATTTATTTTATTTATTCATTTACATTATTTATAGTTGCCTTTCTTGCTGAGATGCAAGGCAGATTATACAGAATAGGTCAATAAAATCAACAGGATGGGACATCCAGTAGACATTGCAATAAGATGTGGCTTGTAGAAATCTGGAACCAAACAGAGATCAGAAACTTTGGTGAAGCAAAACATAACATGATACATTAAATGACGCCAACATTATATAGTAGGAACCTACTCACAGCAAGCAATAATACGAACCATACATGATCCCTAACCCTTTACCCCAACTTTCTTTCCAAATGTTGAATTGTTCATCTGTTTTGTACTTTTTAATGTGTGCTCATTTGAAAAAAAAAGCTGTGATTTGAAAAAACCACGGCCTTCATTAGTCATATATATAAAATATCAGATGGGGGCGAGTCATCTTCCATGTGATCTCATTTAATTCTTCATTCTGCAGTGGGCTGTAATGATCCACCAAAAGGGTTTCTTTGAGGCTGGACATTCTGAGTTGAGGAGCCGTGATTAAACCGGAACTATCTGCACCACAGTCTCCAGGGGATCGGGGAAGTTGCAGCTGTACGGATCTTATTTTTTACATTGATCCTCTTCCCCAACCAAACAACACACCTGACAGAACGGCATGCCCACTGACTAGCCCACCTTTTGTCTGAAGACTAACTTAGACTGAAGTCTAAGTCTAGAATTGCCAACCTCCAGGTACTAGCTGGAGATCTCCCGCTATTACAACTGATCTCCAGCCAATAGAGATCAGTTCCTCTGGAGAAAATGGCCACTTTGGCAATTGGACTCTATGGCATTGAAGTCCCTCCCCTCCCCAAACCCCACCCTCCTCAAGCTCCACTCCAAAAATCTCCAAGTATTTCCCGACCCGGAGCTGGCAACCCTATGACTAACCTATGTGAAATTGAGTTAGATCCATGTGCAATTGGATTATACAACCACAAATGTACATGGTATGAATTGATTAAATTTCCTAGTGTGGATGTGTATTTGTACAACGTCTGCCAGTTCTGGGTTAGGAAATACCTGGAGATTTGGGGGTGGAGCCTGAGGAGGAGGGGGATTGGGGAGGGGTCAGATCTCACACGGGTATAATGCCATAGAGTCCACTCTCCAAAGCAGCCATTTTCTTCAGGGGAACTGATCTCCATTCCAGGAGGTCTCCAGCCGTCGTCTGGAAGTTCTCACTAACACAACCTCAGTTGAGCAGACGACGCAGAAGCGTTACAAGGAGGTAAATGTAACGCTTCTGCGTCGTCATATTGGGTCTACTTTAGACCAATTGTAAATTTTCTGTCTGCTCAACTGAGGTTGTGTTAGTGAGAATTTATTCTCAATATATTTTTCTAAAAAGCAATTTTGCATTGTAGTTACCTTATTGTGGGTGGAATTTTGCTGGTGCTTTTATTTTGAATTCCTAAACTCCTGAGTAGCACTTGTAGCTGTTTTTGACTACTATCGTCTGGAAGTTGGCAACCCTAATTTGTACTGTCAGTGGAGTTTACTTCTACCTATTGGTTTGTTTAGTAATTTATACCCTGCCTTTCTGTTCAAGAATGCCCATCGTTACAGTACTTTAAACTGCAAAATATAATACATGCTATAATGCTAAAAAAAAACAATAAAGCTAACAATAAAATGTGATTCGATAATCAATTCAAAGTGCAAAACAGTTAACAAGGCAGCAAAAATATTAAAATTCAGAAATAGCAGTAATAAGGAAGCAATAAGCAGCCAGCAGAAAGAGGACCAATGCAATGGAGTTAAAATAATAATAGTAGAGAAATTTACAGCAATAAAAGCACCAAAATAAACTCAGTGAAGATTCACCGTCCAGGCCTTCTGAAGCCAAGAGCACAGTTCTGCAGATGTCCAGGAGGAAAGGAAGCAGATAAACTTTGAGTTCCAGAGTCTGGCAGCCTGTGCCAAAAAGTCTCTATCATGAAAGCTGGCTAATTGCACTTATGATAAAGCAGTCTGTACATGTGTGTGTGTGTGTGTGTGTGTAGAAGTTTTTTACTCAAGGCAACACATATTGGGGAGTGGTTTGAAATTACAGATTAGAATGGATACCAAGTTACAGGGTTTCCTCCCACCCCCCAAATGCTCTTCTCCTGCTCACAGCCAGCAACAATGAGAAGTCCAGGAGCACTGCAAACATTGTTCATCCATATGTGCATGTATAAGTGCATGCACATGTGCTCACACATGCAAGCCAGTTGGGGACTGGAGAGCTGGAATTACAACTCATCTCCAGTTCAGATTACAGAGATCAGTTCTCCTGGAGAAAATGGATGCTTTGGAGGGTGGACTGTATGGTATATGCTGCTGAGATCCCTCCCCAAAGCCCACCCTCTCCGATGTCCACCCCCAAATCTCCAGGAATTTCCCAACCCAGAATTGGCAATCCTACCCCCAAAAGAGATCACCTATTCGCAAACAAGTGCCCCCAAAGCAACAGTACCAATATACCACACATCTGATCTGGATAGGATTGCCAGGCCCTCCTCTCCTCCGGTGGGAAGCTGTGGTCCAACAGCGTGCGTGCGCGTGCGTGTGCACGCGCCGACGCACGTGTGGAAGTGCTGCTTTGCAAGGGGCCTTTACCTCTTAGTTTGTGTGGTAAAGTGGCCCTTTACCACTCAAACTAAGAGGAATAAGGCCCCTTGCGAGGCAGAACGTCCGGTTCTAAACCCGAAGTGACGCACGCTTGTACATTTGCCTGCCGACCCTCAGGTGGTCAGCGGGCAGAGGGATAAATTGCCGGGGGTTTGCCCGCCACCAGCGGGCACCGGGCAACCCTAGATCTGGATTAAGTTTCACTTTGTTTGCTCACACCATGCTAGGGTTACCAGGTCTCTCTTTGCCATCGGTGGGAGATTTTTTTGGGGGGCGGAGTCTGAGGAGGGTGGGGTTTGGGGAGGGGAGGGACTTCAATGCCATCGAGTCCAATTGCCAATGGTGCCATTTTCTCCAGGGGAACTGATCTCTATTGACTGGAGATCAGTTGTAATAGCAGGAGATCTCCAGCTATTACCTGGAGTTTGGCAACCCTATGGGAAGGTCACCTGGTATGCTGAGCTCAGGGAGTACCAGCTTCATCAGTGCCTCTCCAGTTAGCCAGATCTTGTGAGGTTGCCCCCAGCCTACCATGAAACCATTAGGTCTGCATCATAAAGTTCCTTGGACTGCTTGAATTCTGTGGACCGCTTGTTTCTGCAGGAGGCAATTCCTTATCCTAGTTAGGTGGTTGAACCAGGAACACAACAGATCCAAGATAAAATAGAGGGTCTTTGATAGGGTTGCCAGGTCCCCACCACCACTGACGTACAGTTGCCAGATGCAGGTTGGGAAACTCCTGTAGATTAGGGTTGCCAACCTCCAGGTGGTTACAACCAAACAAAAGTGCCCTTTTGTTTGGTTTTAATTACAAGCAGTGCAACTATAGTTCCACCCATTTATTTTTGTGAATGACCTCCAGGTGGTGGCTGGAGATCTTCCACTATTACAACTGGTCTCCAGCCATTAAGCGATCAATACCCCTGGAGAAAATGGCCGCTTTGGCAATTGGACTCTATGGCATTGAAGTCCCTCCCCTCCCCAAACCCCACCCACCTCAGGTTCTGCCCCCAAAACCTCCTGCCGGTCACGAAGAGGGACCTGGAAACCCTAGGCTCCACCCCTAAAATCGCCAGGTGTTTCCCAACCCTAGGTACAATGCCATAGAGTCTCCCCTCCAAAGCATCCATTTTTCCCAGGGGAACTGATCTCAAGGGATCTCATCTGGAGATGAGCTGTAATTCCGGGGGATCCCCGGGTCCCACCTGCAGGCTGGCACCCCTAGTCTTTGGGGAGATCCCTTGCCCTGATGGGATGGAGATGGGGTTGCCCGAACAGTTTTGTCCCCCCACTCCCCAATGTTTTTAAAAGATGCAAGACAGGTTTCTTGAAGAGCTCTGGCGCAAATTTGTTTTTGTTTGAGCTGCTCCTCAGGAGGCTTCTTCTTTCTTTCTTTCTTTCTTTCTTTCTTTCTTTCTTTCTTTCTTTCTTTCTCTTTCTTTCTTTTTCTTTTTCTTTTTCTTTTTCTTTTTCTTTTTCTTTTTCTTTTTCTTTTTCTTTTTCTTTTTCTTTTTGGTGAATGAAGCCACTTTGCCTCCCACTACATTTCATCTCAGCTCAAGACAGGAAGGGAAATTTAATTTTTTTATGGGGCAAGTAAAGACATAGAATAGCATATAATAATTTAATTGAACTAAAAGAAATGGGAGGTTTGGGGTTACCAGATTTGAGAATGTATTATGAGGCATCTTGTTTTGTTTGGTTAAAGACCTGGATATTGTTAGAGAATCCCAAAATATTGGGAATAGAAGGTTTTAATTTACGTTTTGGATGGCATGCATATTTGTGGTATGAAAGAAAAGGTAAACAAAGATTTTAATATTCATATTATTAGATTTGGTTTACTTCAAACTTGGAAAAAATATAAAAGGTTTCTGGAAAATAAAACTCCGGGATGGATTAATCCAGTAGAAGCATTTATGAAGAGAGGGATACAATTAAATTTAGATATGAAGTATATAGAGAAATTATAGATTAAAGGAAGGAAATTGGGTTTTAAAAAGTAGAGAAGAACTTAATATTAAAGATTGGTTTATGGATTATAAATTAAAAGATATATTTAACAAAGATAAACAAGTTGGATTTAATAAAAATAAATCTAAATTAGAAAATATACTAATCAAGGGAAATAAAGGATTGATAGGAAGGATATATAGGTTATTAATTGAAGTAAATTTAGAACAAGAAAGAATTAAGCCATGGATGAAATGGATGAAGGAGTTAGGATATAATATTGATTTGGAAATATGGGAAAACTTGTGGAAGAAAGAATTCAAATTCACAATAACTAATGAAATTAGAGAGAACTTATATAAAATGTTTTATAGATGGTATATAACTCCCGTGATGATAAGCAAAATGAAAAGGAGATATGGATTTATGTTGGAAATGTGGAAAAGAAAGAGGAACTTTTATGCATGGTGGATATGTAAAAAAAAATTAAAAATTTGGAAAAAAAGTAATAAGAGAAACTAATAATTTGATTAATATGAGAGTAAAAAGAAATCCAGCATTTTGTTTATTGGGGATTCGTCAAGAAAAAATGGATAAAAAAGACAGGGTCATTTGCCAATATAGTTTTGCTGCTGCAAGAATTATAATAGCTCACCTTTGGAAACAAGTAAATAAACCTTCAATTAGAGACTGGAGAGAGAAATTATGGATGTATATGAGGATGGCCAAATTAACAGAATTTCTACATGGAAATGATATGGAAGAATTTAAAGAAACATGGGTGAAGGCCATCACATATTGGGATAAACTGGCAAAAATGGATTTTACTATTTTAGTTAATGAGTTATAGAAATAAGTTTAACTGTTTTACCTTATTGTCAATAGCGTAATTTTTAAACTGTTTAGACACTTCTCCGGAAGTTTGGTGATGGGTCACTTTCTTGGTGGGTGGTGGGTCAAAAGGATATTTTGAATTCTTGTAATTTTTAATTTTGATTGTATTAAGTAGATTATATAATTGATATTCTTTTGTATTTTCTTTTTATTATTGTATTTGTTTGTTTTGTTTTATGTGTTTATATTATAAAAATAAAAAAAATATTAAAAAAAAGACAGGAAGGGAAATATATTACTTTTCAACATGGATGGCAGAAGTCCAAGAGCAGCTCACCGAGGAAGGAAGCAACCTTATCAGTCCTTCTGGTCCATTGATAAAACCGCAGAAGGAAATCATTCAGCTTTCAAATGAGGAAAGAGGAAGTCTTAAATGAAAATTAGCCATTGCCTGGGGAGCTTTCAAGTCAACAGAAATTACACATAGAAGGCTGAAAGCTTTCAGCTCTTGCATGGCACGTAGGGGGAGAGGGGGGAGAGAGAGCAGAACAGGACGCTCTATTTGCAGTCTTCCATATGGGCCTATAATTGCAAGCAAAGGTTTTATTTCCTGTGGTCACAAGAGTGAATCTCCCAACTGGGTGGCCACTTAGCAGGTGTTTACAAAACAATGTCAGACAATTCTGTTAACCCTTGAAACCACACACACCTGGCCTTTTGATCATAGTCTCAAGGGTTCTGGGATGCTACCCAAAAAAAACATCTTCCCCACAAGGAAAAACTCTTCTGGGGTTCAATGGCTGCTGGGGGGCGCCCCCCCCCCCCCAGATCTTCACAGTTGTTTTTTTTAATGGGAAAGAGTGGCTTCATTCATATTTGGGGCTGCAGTTCAAGGATAGATGGAGTTTAATCCTGATTGCAAGCAATCTCCACCCCGGAGATATAACTATGTTGTTCTGTCTGGTGGAATAGTCTCTCTAATGAGACCAGGGCCCTGCGGGGTCTTAAGGAATTCTATTCCACCAGGCCTCTGGTTGAGGACAGCTACGGTATCCCATCAGTGCTGGCCTCCCTACCCCCTCCTTCCACCTCCCCTTTATTCTGTGGATTTATTATGTGGGGGACCTGACTGCTCGCAGGCCCTGCTGCAACAAATATGCTACAATAGGAGCGCCATCCTATATATTTGTTGCTGATTTCTACTATTGCTGATGCTTATGGGGCCAGATTTAATTAATTTATTATTGGATTGGATTGTAACTTTTATTGTATCTATTATGTGATTATTCTGTGAGCCGCCTTGAGCCTGGCTTTGCTGGGAAGGGCGGGATATAAGACCAAATAATATTGCTAGCCACCTTGGGGATTTGTATAAGCCAAGGGAGCCATAAATGTTTTAAATTATTATTATTAACTCTTTTATTCTTGATGATGAGGTTGAGCTTGATTGGTTGCAATCCAAAAATCACTTCCCTGGGAGCAAGCCCTGCTGAATAGAAGTAAGACCCACTATATTCAGCAGGGCTTGCTCCCAGGGAAGTGATTTTAGGACTGCAGCCAAGCAAGCTCATCCACATCATCAACAACAAAAAACGATAACAGTTCTGCTTGGGATCACCTAATGATGCTGATGAATAGTAGATTTACATTGGGTGAAATGAAGCTGTTTTTCATGCAATCCGCTTGTAGGTGACTGCCCCAAGATGTAGCAATGGCTACTAGCCAGATGGCTTTAAAAAGCAGTAGAGACACCTGAAGGTGCCCTATACTGAGTCAGGCCCTTGGCCCATCAAGGTCAGTATCTGACTGGCAGTGGCTCTCCAGGGTCTCAGGGTAAGGTCTTTCACATCATCTGGTCCTTTTAATTGGAGATTGCCAGGGATTGAACCTGGGACCTTCCACATACAAAGCAGATGCTCTGCCACTGAGCTATAGCCCCTTCCATGTCCATTAGTAGCTACTAGGCTAAACAGAGTCCTCACATCCAGAGGCTGTATACCTCTGAACACCAGTTGTTAGCAGCAACAGAAGAGGGACCCTTCACACGCTGCTAGTGGGCTTCCTAGAGATACCCGACTGACCACTACGAGAAACAGGATGATAGACAGTGAGACTCACTCAGTGGCTCAGAAGCCACATGTGGCTCTTTGACATACCACTCATCTGAACACCATTCCCCAGTGTGACACCCACCCAATTATTCAGGAAAGTAGGCAAGCCTATCAGGGCTGGCCCAAGGGATTTCTGTGCCCCAAGCAAGCAGCAAGCCAGGTATCCTCTCCACGAGACAGGCATCCTCCAAGCTGTGAGACAGGTGCAGGCAGAGCCCTTTGCAAGTGAGGCCAACATAGGGTTGCGAACCTCCAGATGGTAGCTGGAGATCTCCTGCTATTACAACTGATCTCCAGGAGGCAGAGATCAGTTCACCTGGCGGAAATGGCTGCTTTGGCAATTGGAATCTATGGCATTGAAGTCCCTCCCCTCTCCAAACCCCACCCTCCTCAGGATCCACCCCCAAAATCTCCAGGTAGTTCCAAACCCGGAGCTGGCAAGCGTAGGCCAGTGAGGGCCTCTTTTTCTTCCCTCCCTCCTTCAGGGGGCAGGGTGGGCTGGGAGGAAGGTAGGCTGGGGAGCCTGAATCCAGCAGGGGCATGGTGGGGTGACGTCACAGCATGACGTTTACTAGACAGTCTATCTTTATGGGGTGGTTTGCCATTGCCTTCCCCAATCATGCACACTTTACCCCTCAGCAAGCTGGGTACTCGTTTTTCTGACCTCGGAAGGATGGAAGGCTGAGTCAACCTTGAGCCGGCTACCTGCAACCGACTTCTGTTGGGATTGGACTCAGGTTGTGAGTAGAACTTTGACTACAGTACTGCAGGTTACCACTGTGTGCCACGGGGATACCACTTAGCATAAAGAAAAGTTCCAACCACTCTTGCAACACTAGAGATCATCTTGAAGAGTGCTTTTAACATGTGTGTGTGGACATGTTAAGTGCCATCGAGTTGCTTCTGGCTTATGACAACCCTGTGAATTAATGACTTCCAAAATGTCCTATCATTAACACCTTTGCTCAGGTAAACTGAGGGCTGATTGACTGTGTCAATCCATCTCATGTTGGGTCTTCCTCTTTTCCTGCTGCCTTCAACTTCTCCTAGCATTATTGTCTTTTCCAATGATCTCATAATGTGACCAAAGTACAATAATCTCAGTTTAGTCATTTTAGCTTCTAGGGAGAGTTCAGGCTTGATTTGATCTAGGACCCACTTAGTAGTCTAAGGTGGTCCATGGTATTCATAAAACTCTCCTCCAACACCACATTTCAAATGAATCAGCTTTCTTCCTGTCAGCGTTCTTTTCTGTCCAACTTTTGCATCCATACACAGTAACAGGGAACACAACAGTATGAATTATCTTGATCTTGAACATAAGGAAGTGTTTATGTTGCTTTGCTTCAGTTCAGTTTCAGAATTCTGTTTGGTTCCAGTTTTCTACAATTTTTATTGGATGTCCCGTCCTGCTGATTGTATTGACTTATTCTGTGTAATCCTTCCCGAGTCCCAGTGAGAAAGGCAGACTATAGATAAGTAAATAATTAAATCTGTTATCATCCAACCTAATAAAAAGTTCTGGAGAACCTGAAAGCTTACACAATATTTTGTGTTATAAGTCGCACCTGCAAGCTCTTCCCTTCACTTCCCCAGATACCCAAGATCAGGCTAAGGTTCTACATGCTCAGAGGTGCTCTGGAAGTTAACAAAGTTATACATTTCATATTATATTTCATTTCATAAAAGTAGGCCTTTTACGCATGGCTGTTTCCCTCGCCGTCACCCCTCTGATGACTTTGGATCTTTGTTTAGAATGCATGCCGTTTCCAACCGTCAGAGGTCACCTCGTTCTCCCCCTGCATTTCCTCATGTTTTGCCCGCAAAGACCTGAAGTCGTCAGACAGCGAGTGAAACAGCATTGCATAAAAGACCAGTATGGCAGACTGCAGCACCTTCGTCTGAAATGTCCAAAATGCTAAATGAGAATCTTTGCAAGAGCAAAAGGAAAGGAGGGGAGCGAAGGAACAGCGCAGCTCTGATTTGATTTTCTGGACTGGAAGGTCAGAGGTCGCCTCGCTCTCCCCCTGCCTTTCCTTGCATTTTGCCCGCATTTTCAAATTTGAGATAAAACAGGTCTCTGAAAACACAGGCAAAATGCAGGGAAATGCAGAGGGTGAGTGAGGCGACCTCTGATGGTCAAAAACAGCATGCATAATCCAAGACATCGGAGGGGTGACAGCGAGGGAAACAGCCATGCATAAAAGGCAGTAGAGTGGTGCACAGGACATTCAGCTGCCAGGTGGCTCTTTTGGGTTGATGCTACTTGCAAAGGTGGACATGGAGGGAGTACCACTGGACTCAATGGACCTTTGATCTGGTCCAGCAGGGCTCTTCTTACTTTACAAGGTTGTAAAGATCACAGCAACCGTAATGTATATGCAAATCCCTTCAGACATTCCAGTTAGGGTTGCCAGCTCTGCATTGGGAAATACCTGGAAATTTTTGGGATGGAACCTGAGGAGGGTGGGATTTGGGGAGGGGAGGGACTTCAAGGCCACAGAGTCCATTTGCCAAAGTGGCCATTTTCTCTATCAGCTGGAGATCAGTTGGAATAGCAGGAAATCTCCAGGTAGTACCTGGAGGTTGGCAACCCTAATTCCAATGTGTCTCAAAACTGCTACCATGGCATTGGTAGCCATGGTGAAAGCTTTAAATGGGCCACATATTATTTCCCCAAAAAAAACATCTTCCCATCAGCCAACCTGTCCAACTCCAGGTTGGAAAATGCCTAGAGATTTGGTGGTGGAGCCTAGGGAGGGCAGGATTTGTGGAGGGAAGGGACCTCAGTGGGGTATAAGGCCATAGAGTCCACCCTCCAAAGCAGCCATTTCCTCCATGGGAACTGATTTCTGTAGTCTGGAGATCAGTTGTAATTCCAGGAGATCTTCAGACCCACCTGGAGGTTGGCAACCCTACAGGCCGTCCATCATCTAGAACACCAGTTATTCTTAATGCTCTGCTTAGCTGTTTACTCATTTTAAGGCATTTTGTTTTGTTATCATTGACTCATGGTGTGGTTGTCAGACCTGATTTATCAGAGTCCTGTTGGCTGTGACCTTTTAAAGTACAGCATGTTTTTCCAGTAACAGAGAAATGACACAGCCATGCCCTTTACACCCAGCTAAATTTATGGGGTGACAAGATATCTCTGTACACTTCTATTAGTCTGTGGGTCAGTCATACATGAGATCAGTTTATCACACCTGGAAAGAATTCTCTCCCTTCTGAATTGTGGTTACCTGCTCTTGCGGTAGCTCATTATCGAGAGAGAGAGAGAGAGAGAGAGAGAGAGAGAGAGAGAGAGAGAGAGAGAGAGAGAGAGAGAGAGATACTTCACTTAGCAGCCCAAAAGGCCCACCATTGAAAAAGTCAACACAACTGGCACCAAAACCAAGCCCAGCCAAACTAAAAGAAATCAGCAAAACCGGCTGATCGAACTGAGGGGATCATATAAGAATGAAGCACATGATGTGCAGCCGGCTAACTCTTTGCGCCATCAGTGGCATTCCAAGAGGCTGAGGAGTAAAGCAATGGCATGCTCTGCCAGGGAAAAACATACCAGGTGAGCCGCATGATGCTTCTCAGGCAAACCCAGGATGCCTGGGAGGCAGGGATGAAGACAAGCATGCCCGTCGCTTCGCCTCTGAACTTCTCTGTAGCATCATCAGCTCAAGAATGCAGGCAGGGGAGGAGTGCGCCAGAGACGCAAGCAGGGGCATGCTCTGACCTGAAGGAGCCCAGTGTGATCAAAGAGCCCCTCACGTTAAGGAGCGGGAATCTTCAGCTTTGGATTCAAGGAGCTCCCAGAAGAGCTCCCTGCAATGGCAGGGCGGCCAACAGCAAGGTGGGGCCATTGCCCCAGGGCCCTATTCAAGCTTGGGCTTTGCTGTTGTTCTAGAGGTATGGGTGCAAACTGCTGAGGGTTGCCAATAACCTGGAGGAAAATCTCCTGCTCCTTTAGCACAGGGTTACTGAGATGTTATTCACCACGTGATGTTATGCCATGCAAAGCATCCACCGTCCATTTGTACTCATGAGGCCCCTGTTAAAGTGACAGGACATTTTTCTCCAGGTTGTTGCCAACTCTACCCTGACTGGACACTTTGTAGGGTTGCCAACCTCCAAGTGGGGCCTGGAGCTCTCCTGGAATTACAACTGATCTCCAGACTACAAAGATCAGTTCCCCTGGAGGAAATGGCTGCCTTGAAGAGAGGACTCTATGGCATTGTACCCACTGAGGTCCCTCCCCGGGATCCACCCCCAAGCCTCCAGGAATTTCCCAACCCAGTGTTCCTATTTATCTCCATGCCATGAAAATAGGGTTGCCAGTTCCAGGTTGGGAAATACCTGGAGATTTTTTGGGGGTGTGTGTGCCTGAGGAGGACAGGGTTTGGAGAGAGGAGGGACTTCAATGCCATAGAGTCCAATTGCCAAAGCGGCCATTTTCTCCAGGTGAACTGATTTCGGTCACCTGGAGATCAGTTGTAATAGCAGGAGATCTCCAGCCACTACCTGGAGGTTGGCAACCCTACATGAAAAGCTTCAACTGCCCTTTTCCACCCACTGAGCCTCTATTAAAAGTTGGATTGCCAGGGACTTCAGTGCCATAGAGACCAATTGCCAAAGTGGCCATTTTCTCCAGGTGAACTGATCTCTATTGGCTGGAGATCAGTTGTAATAATGGGAGATCTCCACCTTGTACCTGGAGGATGGCAACCCTAATTAAAGGAGCAGAACATTTGTTCTCCATGCTGTAGAAAACCCTAGGAACGAGGGTGAAGATAAGAAAAAGTTCACCATGAGCTGAAGAACCGGCCCGAAATCCTGGGGGAGGACTCTGTTTGTCTTAACAGCACTGGGTCATTACTGACCCATGGGGTGACGTCCCATCACGACATAGGCACATCATGACATGGGCAGACTATGTTTACGGGGTGGTTTGCCATTGCCTTCCCCAGTCGTCTACACTTTACTCCCAGCAAGCTGGGTACTCACTTTACCAACCTCGGAAGGATGGAAGGCTGAATCAACCTTGAGCCGGCTACCTGAAACCGACTTCCATTGGGATCGAACTCAGGTCGTGAGCAGAGCTTTGACTGCAGTACTTCAGCTTACCACTTGTCTTAACCCTAAGTAAAAAGGGAGGGTTTTGCGGAGATTGGCCCTTGTAGAGATGGACTCAAATGCAAGTTTTATTCATAGCATAATTAATACTAGGCGTATATTAACTGATTCCCACGACAGTGCCCCAGCAAGCCATCAGCTGGAGGAGGGGGGCCCTGCCATCCGGTTTCCACCAAAGGGCTCATCTTTGAAGAAACATGCCTAAGGAGACATGTCTACAGACTAGTTCTAGGGCTAGACCTCCTTTTGCTACAGAATGAAAAAAACAGAGCCACAATGAGGCAGAATGGACTGTACCACTCCAAGCTAGAGGTGAAAGACAGCACCTCTGAATTCTCTCTCCAAGTAAAAAAATAGCACCTGTGGGGGGGGGGGGATGTCCAGCACAGCTCATTGTGCTGGCTTTCTATACACAGGTTTTCTGGAAGAACGTATAGAAACCCACCCCTTCAAGTCTGAAGAGGTATAGTCATACCACTTCAAGACTTTATCACCTCATTCTGTTCCATGTCCATTCACAGAATGAAATGGGAAACGGGTAGACAGAATATAGTTTACTAACTCATCAAACAGAGGGCTGTGCTAATATTTTCACTCTGGTGTGCTAAATTCTTTCAAATCCCTGTGAATGGAGACCAGATCTCCTGCTTCAGTGGGAGACCTTCTGGCCTCCCTCTTACACTCGGTGGTGTGGCAGGTCTATAAAATTACACATGGTATGGAGAGAGTGGACAGGGAGAAGCTTTTCTCCCTCTCTCATAATACTAGAACGCAGGGTCATCTGCTGAATCTGGAGGGTGAGAGATTCAAAACAGATAAAAGGAAGCATTTCTTCACAAAACACATAGTTAAACTGTGGAACTCCCTGCCCCAGGATGTGGTGATGGCTGCCAATTTGGAAGGCTTTAAGAGGGGAGTGGACATGTTCATGGAGGGGAGGGGTATTCATGGGTACTAGTCAAAATGGATACTAGCAATGATGCATACCTATTCTCTCCAGGATCAGAGGAGCATGCCTATTATCTTAGGTGCTGTGGAACACAGGCAGGATGGTGCTGCTGCAGTCGTCTTGTTTGTGGGCTTCTTAGAGGCACCAGGTTGGCCATTGTGTGAACAGACTGCTGGACTTGATGGGCCTTGGTCTGATCCAGCATGGCTTTTCTTAAGTTCTTATGTTCAGAATAAAAAAATAGTTGAAAAAGCAACATTGCCCCAATGGCATGATGTCAAACACCCAGACGTCGTGTACATCACCATACAGGCATGTCTGCTAGAGGGCTTGGTTTGGCTTTCTCCTGCCCTAGGGTTGCTAGGCTCACCCTGGCCACTGGCAGGGGATGAGGGGGGGGGGGAGTTGACAAGGCTGGGAAACTCCCTCCCAAGTATCCATTTTCTCCAGGGTAACTGATCTCTATAGTCTGGAGATGCACTGTAATTCCAGGGGGTCCCCGGGTCCCACCTGGAGGCCGGGGGACATATTCTGCCCCCTCCAAGGGCTGTCCAGGGCAGAAGCCACAAGAACCTCCCTAGTAAGTCAAAAGGCTGTTCTGCCCCTGGTCTAGTCAGCCATTATTTGTGGTTGCCAGTGATTCCCCCTCTTTTCCCAAGTGGGAAAGATTCCTGCTCTTTCTTTAGACTGTGGCACAAAGAAGAGTTCTGGGTGTACCGCTAGCAGGTGCGCTCACCAGAGGGCCAGGGGCAATTGCTGGAGGTTAGGTGAGTAGTAGGGTTGCCAGCTCCAGGCTGGGAAACTCGTGGAGATCTGGGGATGAAGCCTGAGGACGGGGACCTCAGAGGGGTAGAATCCCCTAAAGTCAGAGGAGTAGAATCCCCTCCAAAGCATCCATTTTATCCAGGGGAACGGAGCTCTGTAGTGTGGAGATGAACTATAATTCCAAGAGATCCCCAGATCCCACCTGGAAGCTGGCATTCCTATTGAGTGGGTTGGGGGACATCTGCTTACCACAAGGTGTATGTCATGACATGCAATGCGAGTTGTCTGTATTGTCTAGCTAAGCGAAGAGAAGAATCTTACCTCGCACCACAGGTATGTGGCAAAATGGCCACCAACATTTTCAAACATAAATTTGGAACCCAGTGGGGAAGGAGGAAATCAGTGGTGAGAAGAATTTTACCTCACACGATGTACAAATATGTGGCAAAATAGCCACTGGCCTTCTCAAACGTAAGTTTGGAGCCCAGAAGGGGAGGAAGTCAGCTCGGGGTGCTATTTGCAGCACAGAAATGGTGAAAATGGTTGGAATTTGCAGCCCTCCATCGAGCCTCCACTTCACTGTTCCAAATCTTCTCCTACAACTCTTTTTATTTTTAAAAAGCAGGAGGGTGTGGGAATTTGGTTGCACACCTCTGCATATCATCAAAGTGACTCACAGCAGCAGCTGTGGGTTTCATACTCAATGTGTGGAGGTAGCTGAGGCAGGTGTCATGCTAGTCCTAATCTTTAATTAGGTCAGATGACAATTAATTCTGACAGGAAAAATAGGCTGATTGCTTTAGGCTCAATTTAACAAGAATAAACCCGTGTGTAATATAGACTTCAATCAAAGAAAGGATCTTGCAGTGAGGCTGCTGGGTATCACACACACACACACACACACACAGACACACACACACACAATATCACGAAAAAGAAACAAGGATGTTTAACCTTGTATGAAACAGTGGCCGTTAACGCATCGCTCCTATGTCCCTGTTAAGTCACACGCTTTCCCCCCCTAGAACCCAAAAAGTAACCGCATGGAGGAGCGAAGGAGTGCCCAGCAGGAGCTGCCACCACTCTGCGCTCCTCCATCCCGCTGTCCTTGGGTGGAGGCAAGGGGAGGCCGGCAGTGAGTGGAGGCTGCTGCAGCCGGTGAAAGGAGTCCACCGCTCTGCACTCCTCCACCCTGCCGTCCCTGGGTGGAGGTGAGGGGAAGCCAGCGGCAGGTGGAGGCACGGGAGAGAGGGTGAGAGAGCGAGGGGGGGAAGTGCTGGGGAACTGCCACCACTGCTGCTGCCGGGACCAGACAGTCTCCTGCCAGGGAGTCGACCTGGGCACCGAAACACACCGGCGAACTCTCGAAACTGCTGCGAAACTTAAATATAAATCGGCACAACGCAGCAATTTGAAAACCCGGAAGAGCTGCAGAAGGAGGAGGGACGATCATGCGCCCGGGAGATGAGCATGTGTGTTGACCGCCGAGATGCGCAACATCTGTGGGAGAAGTGCTGGACAAAACAGCCATGCGTTTTTGGCCAGTATCAAATAAATTGGGGTCAAAACTATGTCAAAACATTGTAGGCCTCTCTCTTATCAATGGGCAGGACTAGAATTTAACTCTGTTGGGTGCATGAGGAAATGTATTTATGATATTGGGATAGATTGAGGGGACGATAAATTGAAGCTAAATCCAGATAAGATGATAGGGTGGTTGGTGGGTTGGTGTCCAGATCGTGGAGACAGGCTTCCCAATGGTCTGGGTCAAGTAGGGTTGCCAGGTCCTCTCTGGCCGCCAGCAGAGAATGGGGGTGGGGGAGTGGGGTAGGGTTGCCAGCTCCAGGTTGGGAAACTCCTGGAAATATGGGGTTGGAACCTGGGGAAGATAGAGACTTCAGTGGAGTACACCCTCCAAAGCATCCATTTTCTCTAGCGGAACTGATCTCTGTAGTCTGGAGATGAGCTGTAATTCTGGGGGATCCCCAGGCCCCACCTGGAGGTTGGCATTTTTAGCGCCAAGTGCGGAATTTCTGGCCCTCGGTACTAATCTCCTACCCTGGAGAAACTGAGGAGCGGGAGAAAAAAATGGCCTTTGTAGTGATACTCTAGGAATTGCCTCTTCTCTATGGTCTTTACCACTGAAATTAGGGAAATTCCTAAAGCATCCTAAAGCATCACAATATCACATCCTCACCAAATTCTACTGACCCTAGCCATTGTCCCCCAAATATCCAAGCATTGGTCTCGAATTGTTAGAAATCCTACATGGAGGTGCAGTTGGACGAACAATGGACAGAACTCCACTCCCCCTGAATGACCCCATTCACCGTTGGAGGGCACAGTAAGTCCCACATTGCTTAGGAACTGCAAGCTTGAAGCACCTTCTACCATCTTTGATAGACTATCAGCCAGCCTCATAACTACGAACACTTGGTATCTTGAGGGTCAAACTACAGGGGACGTTGTTATTAGAATTCCAGGCATGTTATTTGGCCATTAAAGCAGCTGCTGGAGGATGGGAAATAGGACCGCCAAGGAAGACTCTGCAGAGGAAGGCAATGGTAAATCCCCTTTGCTTCTCACTTGCCTTGAAAGCCCCTTGCAAGGGTTGCATCTAGGGAGCAATCCAGGGAGCAATCCTAAGCAGATCTATTCAGAAGTAAGCTCACTTTTATTCAGCTGGGATAATTCCCAGGAAAGGATTGCAGCCCTAGAGTCCAAATCTTAGAACTCCAGCATCATGTATTATTTGGCCTTTATTTTTATACTGGCAGGTCCCTCAAAGAATACCAATAACCTTCCCACTTGCCTCACTATCTTGTCTTTCCTAGTTTTCTGTGCACAGGGCTGCCAAAGAGAGCAGGGTGGGCATCCCAGCAGCTTTTTCTGTTAGCTGTTCTCGCAGCCCTACAACAGATACTTGCTGAGTTATGATGCTCATGAAGGGAGGGGAAAGCATGTGCAGTTCGGCTGTGTTGTTGGCAGGGGAAGAATGAACATGGATATGCAAATCCTCAGCCTAAGAATCTGCTTGTGGATTTGCATGCACAAACATTGAAGGCGAGTATTTCCCAATTTACGACTTCCCTGTAATGATTACTGGAAGAGCTCTGTCAAAACAGTGGCATCTATGTTACGGAAAATATTTGTGGTTGAAAGTTTGAAACGGCCCAATGAAAACTGGCTGCCTAGAAACTCCCACTATTCAGAAAGGTGTTTTTCTGCTGGTAAGTATCTGCTCTTAAGTAAGGCCTACATGGCAGGATGCTGCTTTGTGAGAGTGACAATTACGCTTATACTGGAGTGAAAAACATTCCACTGTGTGCTTTCCCATCCAGCTTGTCCTGCAATGATGCCAAGCTCAAAGAGCTGCTGTACTGAGACTGCATCCCAGAAGATCATCTCGCTTGAAGAGCTGATTCCACCGCTGCTGTCTTGGGGGGGTGGGGGCAGAAAGCTGCTTTACATCTAATTAGAGCATCATTCCATCTAATCCAGCATCATAGCAGGATCTTAGACAGGAAAGGTCTTTCCCCGAACCACCTGTGGTCCTTTAACTAAGGCAGGGCTGGGGTCTGCATACCCTGAGGTGGGGCAGCTGCCAAGTAGGGTTATCAGCTCCAGGTTGGGAAATACCTGGATATTTTGGAGGTGGAGCCAGAGGAGTGTGGGGTTTGGGGAGGAGAGGGACTTCAATGGGGTATAATGTCATAGAGTCCACCTTCCAATGCTGCCATTTTCTCCAGGTGAACTAATCTCTGTCGCCTGGAGATCAGCTGTAATAGCGGGAGATCTCCAGCTACCACCTGGAGGTTGCCAACCCTACTGCCAAGGCCCAGGGCTTCTGTCAGGGCCCACTTTGGCTGACCCTCCCACCCATGTACCTCTCCTCCTACCTGCCCATGTGCTTTTCCTGTGTTCCACCACCGATGCTTCTAGCTACCCAGTTTTGATGGGTAAGTATATGCAGGTGGTGCAGAATGGCAACACTCTTGGTGGCTTCAGCAGCAACGCTACCAGTTACATGCACCAGCTATGCTGTCAGGGAAAGGGGATGAATCTGATGCAGGCAGCTGTGAGCACAGGTGGTGGGAAGGTGAAGGATGCACAGTCAGGTAGGGGGACATGCAGATGGGTGGGGGGAAGGAAAACATGATGGGGGCCTGGTGGTGGTGGGCAGAAGAGGCCCTAGGCACTCTCTGCCCAGGGCCCCCCAAAATAAGGTTGCCAGCCTCCAGGTGGTGTCTGCAGATCTCCTGGAATTACAACTGGTCTCCAGGTAAAAGAGATCAGCTCCCATGGAGAAAATGGCTACTTTGGAAGGTAGATTCTATGGCATTATACTCCACTGAGGTCTCTCCCCTCCCCAAAATCTCCAGGAATTTCAAAACTAAGAGCTTGCAATCTAGGTATGCCAGCCTCCAGGTAGTGGCTGGAGATCTCCGGTTATTACAACTGATCTCCAGGCAACAGAGATTAGTTCAACTGGAGATAGGGTTCCCAGATGCCCGGTAATTAATGGGCCTGCCCTCAGCTCGGTGATCAGCACACGGGGATGGGGGGCATGCCGCAATAATGTCACAAAAGCGACGGGGACACTCTAGCACATTCCGGTATGCACGCATGCGTGCACATTTGCCCGCCGACCCTCAGGTGGTCGGCAGGCAGAGGGGGCAATTGCCGGGGGTTTGCCCGCCACCAGCGGGCACCTGGCAACCCTAACGGCAACCCTACCCCAAACCTGCACCAGCACTAAACTAGGGATACAGCTCACTTCCTGTTCACCAGTGGTGATTAGGGAGCAAGTCTTTCAATGGACTGTTCATCTGTTAATTGATCTGTTCATGGTGGTTCAACAAACTGCATCACCATATCCCTTCCTGACTACACCATATGTGCTACTAGCTTTTGGCCTGTGTGTTCTCACGCAGTCTAATTGAGTTCTACTTTGTCCCTCCAAGCTGGTGTGCTTAGAAGGCAGTTGTTTAAATAAGAGGTCCCCAACCTTTTCGATCCCACAGGAACCTTTAGAATTCTGACACAGGGTGTTGGGTTCAACAACAAAAAAATGGCCTCAACAGGACGCAGAACCAACCACAAAATGCCAGGGAGCAAGGTTATGCATTACTGTAATAGTAACTCTTCAACATTTCAGGCAGACGCTCTGTTTAACAGGATGCTTTTTAATCTGCACAGTCAATCAGATCCCCAGTGGCCAATCAGAAGCCCCACGGGGCCCTGCCCATTTTTAGAAACAGTTGGTGGGCCCGCCGGCATGGAGAGGTGCTGGGGGATCGGGGCCCCAGTTCGTGTAAAGGGAACCCCGATCTTTAATTTATCTGCTACCAAATCAGAGGGAATGGATCGTTCCTCTTGAACTATGAGAATTGAGATCACACACACGCACAAAAGAGGCAAGACGCATTTGTCTTGAAGTAAAACAATCTTTACTCTAACTCAGGGTAGGGAAAAAGTCACTGGGATACAAAACAAATAATATCTGTCTACATTCTATGTTTCCTATACTTGCCAAAAGCCTTTGGCAAGGCACTAAGCTTACTTACGAGTAGGCACCCTTAGCAAAAGGAGAGCCTCTCTCCATCCTGCCTGTTCAGCAGCCAAGCAAGGAGAAAGTGATCAACTACTTTCTCTTCTAACAAAGAAATCGAAAGCAATTGAACATGCAAAGTAGTTGTATACATGACCCTCGGGGCACGACTGCAATGGCCACTACACTGACCAAATGGTCAGTTACAATATTAACCCTTTAACTGTCTGACATGTAACAAAGCTCGCTCTCTAATACCCAACAATCCCCTTTTCGAGGTTTAGTTACATTCAGACATATAAACACAATGCATCACGTAAGTATTCAAACTGTTGTCTAGGCAGTGGCTTCGTCAGGATGTCGGCCACCATCTCTTTACTTTCACAGTACTTCACTACTACGAGACCTCTTTCTTGTTTGTCCTTTACTGAGTCCATTTTGAGTCGAAGAAGTCTCTTCCCTTTCTTAGAGTTCTCGCCATTCAGTAGTGCTATACACGATTGATTGTCCTCAAACATTGTAGCAGGTGTCAGTTCATCTAATCCAAAGTCGCGTAGCAGTTCAATTATCTCTTCCAGCTCCGTACATGCACACTTGGCTGCTATGCATTCTGCTTCAGTTGAAGATGTTGACACAACTTGCTGTTTCTGGCTGGTCCAGGAGATCAGGTTTTCTCCAAAGTAGAACAGATATCCACTTGTAGATTTGCTGTCTGTTCTAGTACCACCCAGACTAGCGTCCATGTATCCTATCAGTTTCAGCTCAGTATTTGGAGTTATCTTCAACTTCAAATCAATAGTTTTCTTTAAGTATTGTGTGAGGTGTTTGATTGCATTCCAATCATGTTCTGCAGGTGTGCTGGTCCTTCTACTTAGGATTCCAACTGCTGCACTTATATCCGGTCTACTAACGTTGCTCAAGTATAGAAGTTTTCCAATAGCTTCTCTGTATTTGTGATTGTTAGGCAATAGTTCACCTCCGTCTAGATCCATGTATGAAGGGTCAAGTGGAGTGTTCTTGGTCTTGCACTCCTTCATATTCATGAATTGTAGAAATTCCAGTATCTTGCTCCTTTGATTGATTGAAAATCCATTGTCTTGGTTTCTTTCAATCTCCATTCCAAGATAGTTCTTTACTTCTCCAAGTAGTTTCACTTCTACTGATTCATTCAGTTTGTTTGCAATTTCTTTTGCAGCTTCTTCAGTGTCAGAACAAATCAGAAGATCGTCTGCAAAGGCCAAAACAAAGTCCCATCCATCATCCTTCTTCCTTCTGAATAAGCATTTCTCTATATTTCCTTGTTCAAAGCCTTGAGCTTTCAATAATGAGGTTAGTTTGTGGTTCCATGCTCTTGCTGACTGTTTGAGCCCATATAAAGTCTTTTCAAGTTTACAAACTTGATTTTTAGTATCACAGTCCTTTAATCCTGGTGGAAGTTCCATGTATATTTCTTCTGATAATTCGCCATTCAGGAAAGCTGTTTTGACGTCGAGTTGCAGTACCACTTTATTCCTGGAGGCGGCTATACTCAGCAAAGTCCTTATAGCCGTGTGACTAATCACAGGTGCGTAGGTTTCTGTGTAGTCAGTTCCATACTTCTGGGTAAATCCTTTTGCAACTAGTCTTGCTTTGTATTTGTCAACAGTTCCATCCGAATTCTTCTTGACCTTGAACACCCACTTACATCCCACAGTCCTTTTGTTTGGTGGGAGTTTGGTTAGTTTCCAGGTATTATTCTTCTGCAGTGAGTCTAATTCTTCTTGAATTGCCTTCAGCCATCTTGACCGCTCCCCATCGGGCAACTTTTGCAGTTCGTCCCAACTTGAGGGTTCCACGTGGCTGTCAATTCTAGTGAAAAGACTCAGTTTCTCTGCTGGTATTCCTTTTGTAGTCCTTGTAGATCTCCTTAAGGTCTGAGAGGGTTCCGCTGTTCCATCAGCACCGGGATCAACCCCTTTTGAATCTGCAGTCTCTTGCTGTTCCGCAGGAGCAGGTGGATTGCAATCCCATGCTGTGAATGGAATCTCTATGGTTTCCTCTTCACAAACCTCTGGATCATCAAAGTTATTAATTTGTTGATTATTAATAACATTTCTTTCGTCTATATATACTGCATTCAATATTTGTAAATTGTAAGTCTTAATGTCCATTATCCTGTATCCTTTTGAGAAAGGATGGTATCCCACAAGAATTCCAAGTTCTGTAGTAGGATCCATTTTTCCCCTTTTCTCCTTTGGGATGTATGCAAACACACAAGATCCAAATGCTTTCAAGTGTTTCAGACTAGGCTTCCTGCCATTCCATCTTTCATATGGAGTCATGTTGATAGCACTTGAAATTGTCCTGTTGTAAAGGTAAGCTGCTGTATTTACACATTCTCCCCAGCAGGGGTAAGGCAAGCCTGCCTGTAGCATTAAACATCTGGCACTTTCCATCAGAGTTCTGTTAAACCTTTCTGACAACCCATTGTTCCTAGGGGTATATGCAACTGAGGTTGCATGCTCTATTCCTTCAGATTCAAGAATTTCTTTCATTTCTTTATTAATGTACTCACTTCCATTGTCAGTGAACAATAACTGTATACCTCTGTCATGTTTATTCTTCATCAGGGCAACATAAGCTTTAAACTTTTCAGCTACTTCAGTCTTTGATTTCAACAAATACACATATGCAAATCTTGAAGCGCTGTCTATGAAATGCAGAACATATTTTGCCCCTCCTGCTGAAGCCTTGAGTGGGCCAATCAAGTCTGAGTGCACTTCTTCCAAAATCTCTGCCTTAACACTGCTTGGCCTCTGCACGTGCTTAGGCGCTGTTCCCTTTCCTCTGAGACACACTTCACAACGTTCTTTGTCCTTAAAGCATTCCTTAACTGGCATTCCACAATCAATCAGCAGTTGCTTCACTGACTTAAAGTTTTTATGAGCTAGTTTCACGTGCCATTGGTACAAACAGTCCTTGTGGTTACAATCTGCAGCCTTCTGCTCTGTCAATCCTTTATTAAAAGCAACTAGGCACTTTGATTCTTCCTCAACATTATCCTCATTTCCATCAAAATCACTTTCATCAGAATCAACATTGCTCTCAAAATCACTACAAGCATATTCCTCCAATTGACTTGCAACATTCTCCAGGCAATAGTGCGAGCCTACTGATAGCACTGGGTATTCTCTTCCTTTAGAATCAAATAAGCGACATTTGTCTCTTTTTATAGACACTTCAAAGTCTGCATCCACTAATTTATTCACGGACAGTAAATTTTCATCTGAATTAGGCATTAGGAATACGTCTTGTAAGGTCAAATGCATTACATTTCCACAATAGCTTTGAATTGCAATAGAAACTTCTCCTTTCTGAGTGCATAGAAATCTTTCTCCACAAGCCATAACTAATGTTTCATCACAAGGCTCTAGAAAGTCAAAAGCTGATCTCAAGCCAGACACATGTACATCTGCACCACTGTCCAGAACAAATGTATTTACACGCCTTAAATAATCTTTGGTTGAGACTTTATTCGAGACTAGATAAGCCTTTGGGTGACTGTGCCATCTGGGCTTCCCTTGGCTTGTACTTGGGCTCCCTCTTGTGGACGATTGGGGCTGTTGCCTCCCATTTCCATCCCTCTCCCTTTGTGAGGATTTGGCGGGCTTTTCTTCCCGGCGAGAGGGGGGGGGAATTTCTCCCTTTGTTTCACGTCTCTCACATTGAAACGACCTGTGACCATGCCTTCCACACAAGAAGCATCTGATTGTGGATTTGTCATTTACACGCAGTACAGACACTCCACGAGACAATTCCCTCTCTTGGCTCCTGTCTGCTTCAAACTGTTTAAGTGCAGTCACCAGCTTAATAAGGGTTAAGTCCTCTCTAGCCAAAAGATTCCTTTTTTCAGCGTTATATTTAAAATGCAAACTTCCCAGAAATAGTACAAGAAACTCTTCTTCACCGATTTCCCCTCCTACAGCCTTCAACTCTGATTCCATATCTTGCATTTTCTTAAGGTGTTGCAAGAGGGTCATATCTCCAGACATTTTATTTGCATACAGTCTAGTTTTTAAAATCATTTTCTGGGTTTTTGACACAGTTCCAAATTTCTCATTGAGTGCATTTAGCATTTTCTTGGCGCTATCATTATTCAAAATTATTGCAGTTTCTTCCGGATTAATTGCATTGGCAATCAAATTCATTGCCTGGGCATCTGCAATCTTAAATCTCTTTAGGGCTTCTCTATCTGTGTCAGCTGGCGGGTCTTCATTCAAAACGTGATTCACCCCAATTGCTGTTAAAGCATTTTCCACCATTCTCTTCCATACTGGAAAGGAGGCTTGGGTGATATGGGGGACAGAAACGGACTGGGGCCCTTTGGAATTCATACTTTCCTTATCGTTGCTCATTCCAGTGGCTCAGGGCTGCTTTCCTCCTCACAGGGTTCAAGCGCGGCGCGCGGGGTTAAGTTTCCTGCCGTCCTTTGCAGACCAGGCTGCTGGCTCCGTCACAGGAAAAATTCCCTCTGGGCGTTTGTAAATCCTTTCGTCTCCAGTGAAGATCCCAAAAGCAAAAAAGGAGTGGTGTGATCCTATCTCAATAGCCAAAATAAAAACCAAGCGTACTCAGCTACCACTTATTGGGGGATCGGGGCCCCAGTTCGTGTAAAGGGAACCCCGATCTTTAATTTATCTGCTACCAAATCAGAGGGAATGGATCGTTCCTCTTGAACTATGAGAATTGAGATCACACACACGCACAAAAGAGGCAAGACGCATTTGTCTTGAAGTAAAACAATCTTTACTCTAACTCAGGGTAGGGAAAAAGTCACTGGGATACAAAACAAATAATATCTGTCTACATTCTATGTTTCCTATACTTGCCAAAAGCCTTTGGCAAGGCACTAAGCTTACTTACGAGTAGGCACCCTTAGCAAAAGGAGAGCCTCTCTCCATCCTGCCTGTTCAGCAGCCAAGCAAGGAGAAAGTGATCAACTACTTTCTCTTCTAACAAAGAAATCGAAAGCAGTTGAACATGCAAAGTAGTTGTATACATGACCCTCGGGGCACGACTGCAATGGCCACTACACTGACCAAATGGTCAGTTACAATATTAACCCTTTAACTGTCTGACATGTAACAAAGCTCGCTCTCTAATACCCAACAGGTGCTCCAATAGGGACCCCTGGTTTAAAAAACAACAACAGTTCAGTTGGTCGTAAGTAATAAAAATTAATCACAAAAGAAAAACCTTTCTGTTAAGTGGTCATCTAAGTAATGTTTAGCAACACTAATGGCTGCCAATCTATTTGAAAGAACCTGATGCAAATCTGTTTGGCAGGTCTTTGAGTTGTCAGATGCCGAACCAAACAGACCCGCTGATCAGCTCACATCAATTGTCACTGTCGAACGTAGTAAGTTCAACTGTTGAACATCTTCAACATAAAATTGGTGGTATCCTTATTTTAAATGGGAAACAGCAAAGACGGAACCAAGGACCTCCTGTGTATCTAACATGTGCTCTCTCTGAGCTGCGGCTGTTTGTGGGGAGGGAGATGGCAAATGCCAGCGATGGAGGTCCCCCATGGGTTGTTTTCAGGCCAAAATTTGAATCTGCATCATGGTTCATAGTCACAATGTGATACCTAGGCCCAAAGAAATCATTTTTAAAATGTTTTTTTAAATTTTTTAATCATTTTTTAAATGTCAGCCTGGCACACGAAGGACCTCAAAGGGCCAAATAACAGCCACGGGGGTACAGGGATGCCAAGGGGAAATAGCATGAAACCCTGTCTCCCACTGTGCCAAAGCTCCCATGAACTAAATGTTGGTTATGCCTTAAAAAAAAAACACTGGAGATTCTGAGCATGGATTTCCCATGTCAGAGGTCATTTATTCTCATATTCTACTGTGAAATACAGGTTTTGCCATTTTCTAAATGTTGCTTCTAACATGGAAGGGAAGGGGGAAGGGATCTCTACTGGATTTGCTTCACGAATATGAGGAATTTTAACAATTTCCTGTGTAAAGTCTGAGGGTCCTCTTTGGTCAGTCTGGAATGATGCTATGCAAATAGCAGCAATGTCCTTGTGAAAGACTGGTGAGAGTTTTCTTTAAAAGGGAGGTGAAAAGTACTATGGATTTTTGTTTAGATCCGGAATGTAATTTCATGAGATCAGATTGTATAGTGGACATTAAATAGCTCACGACAAGAGAGAAAGAAGCACTGGAATCTGCTGTGTTCTGTTAAACAATACTGAATACAAATTTCTTTGGATAGCTTCATTTGTGACCATAGGAAGCTGCCTTATCCAGCCAAATCATCTAAATCGCTCACTGTCACCCACTTGGACCAGTGGTAAACTTGCAGAGTCACATGTTGAGGTTTCCCCCAGTGCTGGTACGTGGAATCATGGTAGCTGGGGATGGAACCTGGCATCTTCTGTGGGCAAAGCCCATGTTCTGCCAAGACACTAAGCAATGGATCCTCCCTGTGTGATCAAAATGGGACCCAGAATGCCTTGCTGTGGGCAGTGCTAAGTCCAGGATTTAGAGGAACCTTTGATAACTCCTATTGAGTCCCTCGGGATATAGAATCATAGAATCATAGAGTTGGAAGGGACTACCAGGGTCATCAAGTCCAACCCCCTGCACAATGCAGGAAATTCACAACTACCTCCCCCCCACACACACACATCCCTAGTGACCAGAATACGGCCAAGAGGCCCTCCCTCTCATCATCTGCCCAAGGTCACAGAATCAGCATTGCTGACAGATGGCCATCTAACCTCTTCTTAAAAACCTCCAGGGAAGGAGAGCTTACCACCTCCTGCGGAAGCCTGTTCCACTGAGGAACCGCTCTAACGGTTAGAAAATTCTTTCTGATGTCTAGACAGAAACTCTTTTGATTTAATTTCAGCCCGTTGGTTCTGGTCCGACCTTCTTGGGCAACAGAAAACAACTCGGCACCATCCTCAATATGATAGCCCCTCAAGTACTTGAACATGGTTATCATATCCCCTCTCAGTCTTCTCCTCTTCAGGCTAAACATAACTAGCTCCTTCAACCTTTCCTCATAGGACTTGGTCTCCAGACCCCTCACCATCCTTGTTGCCCTCCTCGGGACATGTTCCAGCTTGTCTACATCTTTCTTAAATTGTGGTGCCCAAAACTGAACACAGTACTCTAGGTGAGGTCTAACCAGAGCAGAGTAAAGCGATACCATCACTTTGCGTGATCTGGACACTATACTTCTGTTGATACAGCCCAAGCCCAGGTGAACTGATCTCTATCGGCTGGAGATCAGTGGTAATAGTAGGAGATCTCCAGCCAGTACCTGGAGGTTGGCAACCCTATAATTGCTACAGAAACTAGTGGCCAGGTGGCAGCTTTGAGTGCCTTGCAGGAACCCAGTCCTGGAGCACTGCAGGGACATGATTTGGGATGAGACCATAGCATGAGGTGAGGGGCTTCAGCCTTCCCTCTATGCTGTTTTCCTGACCCAGATGACCCCCCTGGGGGTATTATTTGGGGGCTGTGCATGTCCTGCTGGAGGAGAGGGGGGACCTGGCAACCCTACCCTTATTCCTACCTACGCACATTCTATTCACATGGCCCAACTGTATATGCAGAAACCCAGCCCCCCCCCCTCCGATCAGGAACACTGCTTCCCAAAGTTCCCAATCACTGGGGTGGAGTCTTTGTGTGCAGAGCCACACCCACATGAAGTAAACATGCACAGGTGGGGGCAGTCATAAGCAGGGAGTGCTGCTATGCACGTTGGCCTTCTGCATGCCTATGCCATGTGTGCATGCCTCACAAATACTACTGGCCAGGGAGCAACCGTGGACAAGGGGTGCTGCCTCCCGTCCTACTTGCGGGCTTCCTGGAGGCACGTGGTTGGTCATTGCCATTCATGAACGCTGCCAAGGGACGAGCTGATGTCAGAAAGTATGCTGAAATATATGCTTACTGGAGACAAAAGGACACATGGTTCTGATTAGAGACAGGAGAGATTGTTGCAACGCCCAAGCACGGTTAATTCTTCCCAGTGATAACACGTCTGTACACTAGGGCCTTATATTTATTTTGGATGATCAATGGCAGTGGATGGAATTCATGATCTCTTTGGATAGGCTCACAGAATTGCACCGGCGAGGCGACAACATGCCCTTTCAACAGCAGAACATGTAGCAAAGGGGGGGGGGCGGGAGGGAGCATGCCTTACATTCCATTGCCCTTTGTGGTTTTTGCTTTTCCTTTGTACACCGGACCACCTCCCACCACACTGGCATTCAAGAAAGAATCTCTGCTTAACTATGCGAGGTCAGCTTTCAGAGACTCAAGAGTCAGCAAAAGAAGAAGAGTTGGTTTATATATGCCAACTTTCTCTGCCACTTAAGGAAGAATCAAACCAGCTTACAATCACCTTCCCTTCCCTCCCCACAACAGACACCCTGTGAGGTAGGCGGGGCTGAGAGAGCTCTAAGAGAACTGTAACTAGCCCAAGGTCACCCAGCTGTCTTCAGGTGGACAAGTGGGGAAACAAATCCAGTTCACCAGATTAGCCTCCACCACTCATGTGGAGGAGTGGGGAATCAAACCCTGTTCTCCAGATCAGAGTCTACCACTCCAAACCACTGCTCTTAACCACTACACCCAGCTGGCTCTCTTGCATGGGTGTAGACCTTCTTTTCTGTCTACATTGGGGCCTTTTATGTATGGCTGTTACTCTCGCGGTCACTCCTTTGACGACTTCTGGTCTTTGTTTGGATTCTGCATGCCGTTTCCGACTGTCAGAGGTCTCCTCGCTCTCCCCCTGTGTTTCCCTGCGTTTTGCCCGTGTTTTCATGGACCTGTTTTATCTCGAATTTGAACATGCGGGCAAAACACAGGGAAACACAAGGGAAGAGCGAGGAGACCTCTGATGGTCGGAAACAGCATGCCTAATCAAAACAAAGACCCAAATTTGTCAGAAGGGTGACTGCGCAGGAAACAGCCATGCATAAAAGGCCTCTGTTTCTCTGGCATTACTTGTGCCCCGCTGGTAGCCAGGGGTGGATTGGCTCTTGCACATCATGCAGCTTATGGGAAGGAGGCAACTCAAAGCAGCCGTTCATGCAGAGATGCAACAGACTGAAATGCCTGTATTATTGTATCAATACCCAATGACAATAAAACAGCAGAAGGTTGAAGATTCGAAGCAGTTTGTTTATTGGCCAATACACAAACGGGTGAAAATTGCCCAAAGAGCAGGACAATTCACACCCGTTTGTGTATTGGCCAATAAACAAACTGCTTCGAATCTTCAACCTCCTGCTGTTTTATTGTCATTGGGTATTGATACAATAATACAGGCATTTCATCTGGCACCCAACGTCACCAGGGCAGGCCTCCTGGCCTTGCCCCGCCAGAACTTTTGAGAAGCCAAAAAGTTGGGAGTGAGGTTTGCTTTAAAACCCACGGCTTTCCCGAGGCCAGCGCGGGTGAAACCGCCTCCCCCGGCAGACCCCCATCTCAGTGCGCACCCAGCTCTTTCAGCAGGGAGAGACTGAGGTAGTGCTCCCAGAGGAGGTGGCAGATTCTGCTGCATGCCCTGTCGAATGCCCGCCTGAGGAGGTTGTTCCGCACTTGCGACCAGAGAACAGCGCCTTTGCATCACGCTGGGTGTGAGTATCTTGGTGAAATCTAGACACAGTGTGCTTGTTGTACATGGAGGCGGCGTGCTTGGGTGGAGAAAGTGATTGCTGTTTAAGATTCCTCTGACTCTGATGTGAAGCCCCCACTTCTCATCATCCCTTTCCCTTGTGTCTCATGTCTGTGTGATTGTGCTGCTGCCTCAGCCCCTGGCCACTGTTAGGCACACAACAGAAACGTTAGGCAGGTAGCTTTAACAGTGATAGGGAAGGCATGCTCTACCCTTTCAGAGATTAGAGGGAGTTAAGTCGTGCACGCTGACGGGTGCTAAAATCCCTTAGTTAAAGCATGGGGCGGAAACAGAGCAAGCTTTCCGGCCCCTTGAAGTGTGTTTGCAAAAACTGGAATAATCTCAGAGGTAATGATGGGCTTTCCATGAAGCTTTTGGTTTTTTACTGTAAGGTAGCATGGCCTCAATATAAACTCCCTGAGGGAAAATCCTGGCCACCTACTGGATCTCTTGATCCCACTCTCCTTGATCTCTTAGACCGCTATATGTCCAAGCAAGGGAAGTACCGCGAAAAAGGGTATCTCTCCCCATTCTGGGCTGTCAGAGAGAACCCACAGCTGGCAGCTCGTTCTGGCCTGGCGGTGCCTCCGAGAGGAGCGCCAAAAGGTATTGTCGTGATTTGTAAACCTCTGAGGGTCGTGTCTCCAGAAGAAACGGAAGAAGAGGACTACCCCTTGCCTATACTCCACCGAGTGCCCCACCTCCATCCCCAGCGTCCCTGCACGAAGAGCAAATCGAGGTGCCAAGAGACGACACCCCCCCCTCCACAGCCGGAGTGCACACAGCAGCCTGGCCGCACCAGAGCGCCCCGTTCCCCACACCTGCGTGTGGATCGCACCCCTTTCTCTCAGCAGACACCTTGTGCAAGCCCAGAGAATCGTCTGCTTGAGGTGGGCTCACCTGTAGATGCCCCAGTCCAGACCTCTACCCCTCAGCTCTCCCGGGAAGTCTTGGCGCTTGGCAAGCCCTCCGGCTCGCCCACGGCTACCCGCTCAGGCGCGCCCTAGTCTTCACGCCAAATCTCCTTCAAAGATGAGCTTGTCTTCATCCATACTCCGTTCACTACAAGCGATCTTTTTCACTGGAAGTCAAGTCTCCCACCGTTTAGAGAATCCCCACAATCCTATGTGGATCTTGTGCAGCAGATCATGGCCACCCACAAACCCATCGTCTCAGATCTCCATGCCATTCTTGCAGCCTTGCTTGACTCTAACAGGCAAGTTCTTAAAGCAGCTAAAAAGCTATGGGAGGACAAAGTGATAGGAGGAGATCCTTCTAAGGCATGGCCGGACCCTTTTGCCTCCCCCCCCCAGCAGAAATCGATCCCAACACTCAGGCAGCTATCTTGGTCACTGCCCGTGAATTCTTCCTTCACGGTCTGAAAGTGGGGGTCCCTAAGGCAATCAACTTTCATAGAGTCTATCAAACTTTCCAGGAGCCCACTGAATCCCCTTCTGATTTTCTTCAGCGCTTAAAAGACACTTTCCTTCTCTTTACGGATCAGGACCCTGATGCTGAATCAACAGGACCTAACCTTAAAATGGCTTTCATCAGTCAGAGCGCCCCTGATATCAAAAAGAAATTGCAACGTCTTCAAGCCCCCACAGCCAAACTCTTGAAGTTCTGCTGCAGACTGCCTATGAAGTGTATACCCAACGGGGGGAAGAGGGGGAGAAGAAAGAGGATAGGAAAATGAAGCGGCAGGCTACTCTCCTGGCAGCTGCGAGCCACAAAGATTTTCCTTCTGAGCCTTCCATCTGAGGCAGAGGGCGGGGAAGGGGTCAGAGGGGATCCACCCTAGGCAGGAATCAGTGCTCGTGGTGCGGAAACCATGGCCACTGGAAAAATGACTGCCCGCAGAAATCATCAGCCACGGATTGGGATCCCTCCCTGGGCCCCTCTCACTCTTTTCAGCTACCCCCCTCTTGGCTTCACGGAGCGCATAACTCTTTCCGCCCTGCTCGCGGCCACGCATCTCAGAGAGCACATCTCTCTGCCAGCTCTGGCAACCCATTCATCACAAACGCTGCTCCCCATTCCAGCTCTCTTCCTCACTGCAGCTCAGCTCCCTATCAGCATTCGCTTTCCTATCAGATGGCTGGGTTTGATGACTCTGCTGTGGACTTTCAATCCTGAAGGGTCTCCAGAGGGACTGCCCCCAACCCTCTGCTCGAGTTAAGAATTGGGGGCTGCAACCTGTCAATGTCTCCTCGACACTGGGGCTTCCTTCAGTGTTTTAACTGATCCATCAACCCCTCGGATTCCATCTGAAATTAAAGAAGTCATGGGGTGGGTGGAACTCGCAACCACGTTCCTGTTTCCCCCCCTTGCCCGTTGAGGTCCCCCAGGGACTGAAGCTTGCCCACAAGTTTCTCATCATGCCACAATGCCCCATCAATCTTTTGGGGAGGGACTTGCTTTGCAAACCGAATGCCACTATTTCCTGCTCTCCGGAAGGCATCACTGTAGAATTCCCCACAGAGAATGCATACCTCTGCTACCTAGAGCAACCCCCTGAAGACCGCCACGGCTCTCTCTTCATGCTCCACGAGTCCAACACTGATCTCGATGATGCCTTCCTTCAATAGATTCTCGGGTTTGGTATTCAGGGGATCCCGGCTTTGCTCATTATGCTACCCCTCATGTGGCTGAATTGCTCCCGGACGCCCAGCCTATTTCTGTCCGGCAGTTCCCCATCCGGTTAGAAGCTCACCAAGGGTTGGCGCCCCTCATCTGTCTCTTCCTCAAAGCGGGCATCCTGGTGCCAATGCAGTCTTCCTGGTGCACCCCCATCCTCCCGGTGCGGAAGCCAAATGGCATTTGGAGTTTTGTTCAGGATTTGTGCGAGGTTAACAGGCGCATCCACCCCCTCCACCCAATGGTAACCAACCCCTACACCCTGCTCACCACGCTCCAGTCTTCCCAAGTGTGGTACACCTGTGTGGATGTAAAAGATGCTTATTTTTCCGTGCCACTTGCCACGGAATCCTTTCCCTTCTTCTGCTTCGAGTGGCAGGACCTCCCTGCCACGAATGGTGGCCGCTACCAGCTCACATGGTCCAGACTCCCAATGGGCTACTGAAACAGCCCGAGTGCATTTGCAGCCGCCCTGACCACGGATCTCAGCCACTTAGAGACCCCGGGGTGCATGCTCGTTTCTTACGTTGACGACCTTCTTCTGGCTTCAGACTCCTTAAACACCCTCAGAGAATCATCCATTGCCCTCCTCAACCTGCGGCTACAAAATCAGCAGGGAAAAAGTCCAGTGGCTTTCCCCCGAAGTAACCTATCTGGGCTATGTGCTCCGTGAAGGCACCAGACGCCTCCACAGCTCCTGAGTACAGGCTGTCCTTGATATGCCCGAACCCCGAACTGTCAAAGAAGTCAGGGCATTCCTTGGGATCACCTGGTACGCCAGGGTCTGGATCCCCTCCTTCTCTGTCTTAGCACAGCCCCTCTACAATCTCCTCAGAGTAGATCAAGCTTGGGAATGGACACAGACTCACTATGATGCTTGGGATTCCCTGCGCTCAGCTCTTGTTAGAGCTGTGGCTCTGGCTCTCCCGGATCCCCAAAGATCCTTCCTCCTCTTTGTCACTGAGAACTCTGGGTGTGCAGTGGGACTCCTCGCCCAATGCCACGCCTCCATCCCCAGGCCAGTCGCCTATCTCTCCAAACACCTTGATCCTGTTGCCCGGGGCTGGCCGGCTTGCGTGAGAGCGGTGGCTGCAACCGCCCTCTTAAAGGCAGAAGCTCAGAAAATCACCCTAGGAGGGTTCCTTGAAGTCCACTGCCCCCACTCCATTCGCACCCTTCTTGAACAGAAAGCCCCCGTTTGGGCTACCTCAAATCGCCTCTCCAAATACATGGCGATTCTCATAGAACAGGAAGGAATCTCCCTCTCCCGCTCAGAGCGCCTGAACCCAGCCACCCTTTTCCCGATGCAAGCTCAGCCCGAAGCCCCAGATGCTGAAGCACCAGATCCCCCCCCCCATGATTGCATGGAAGTTTTACAAGCCACTTGGGGGGGACACCACGATCTCCGGTGTGATCCTATCCCTGACAGTGAACTTGTCCTTTGGACAGATGGCTCTTCCTTCATCCTCAATGGAACCCGTCACACGGGTTTTGCTATAGTGGATTCCTCTTTTGAACCGGTATTCATGTCTGCTTTGCCCACCCAATGCTCAGCCCAGGTGGCGGAATTGCTTGCCCTCATCCATGCCTGCCATCTAGCCCAGGGAAAGTCAGCAACAATCTTTTTAAACAGTCGCTACGCCTTCCTAGCGGCTCACTCGCATGCTGCCCTTTGGAGGGAGAGAGGGTTTCAAGGCGCAAATGGCAAGCCCTTAAAAATGAAGCCCCTGCTTGAAGAACTGATGGATGTTCTCTGGCTCCCCTCCTCCCTTGAGATTGTCCACTGCCCCGGCCACCAGCCTGACAGCTCCAAAATTTCCCAAGGGAACCGTGCCGCAGATCACTGGGCGAAGAAAGCCACCCTCCTTCCCCCATCTCCTGACCCGCTCGTCCTGGTCGATCCCTGTGAGACAGACCCCATCCTTTACAGCAGTCAGGATGTTCTTGAAAAGGGGGGAAGATGGGTCCAAGGCTGGTGGGCGGTAGGAGATCGAGTACAGCTCCCATCCGAAGGACTTTTTGCTGTAGTTCAAAGAGCGCACAAAGCAACCCACATGGAAATCAAAGCTCTCACAGACTGGCTCCAATCGCGCTATTGCAATCAGGGATTCCGTGCTATGGTCCAGCGCGCTGTTGCCATTTGCCCCGAGTGTCTCCGAACAAATCCTAAACCTCCCTTCCATCAAGGACCCCCAACCAGGCTCAGAGCAGCTAAATACCCCGGGGAAGCCTGGCAGGTTGACTTTGCTGAAATGCCCCAGCATGGTAGAAAGAAACACCTTTTAGTTTTCGTGGCTCTTTTCTCTGGATGGCCGGAAGCTCTCCCGACCAGGACCCAGGAAGAGAGGGAAGTTGTCACCGCCCTGCTGGACGTCATAGCCCCAAATTTTCGATTCCCAAGGGGTTAGAATCCGACAATGGCCCCAGCTTCCTATCAGAGGTCACCCAGACAGTTAGTACCTTCTTGCACATTAAGTGGTCTTTGCACTCAGCTTATCGCCCACAAGCCTCGGGCAAAGTTGAGCGCATGAACAGAACTCTGAAAACGCACATCTCTAAGTTGTGCCAAAAAACTTCCCTTCCCTGCACTTATAAACATGCCACACTCAGTATATAAGAGTTGGCATCCATTACTATAGTCACACCAAGCACTTGTATATGCTACATGCCTCAAGTATAAGAGGCTACGTTTTGCTCCTTAGTTAGAAGCTAATTAAAGAATCTATAGATGGTCTTAGTATGCTTTCATAAGCTGGCTTCCCACTCATAAGGACCAGCTAGGAACCTCCTTAGTTAGCCTCGGCAGGAACCAAGGTCCAAGATAAGGATAGCAATGATTTAGGATCAAACAGAGAAGTACCTGACACTGGTGGGTCTTCTCTGCTCATTAGTGAGCATTAGATCACCACTTTCTCTACAATGCCTCCGATTCTCCAATAGGGTATGCTAATCCGGGGGTCCCTAGTATTGGGTATTTGGGTCCTTACGTTATGTATTAGGTCTCTGTACCACCCATTACCAAAGACTATATTCGTGCTTGCAATCCTTTGATGTGTGTGTGAATTGTCCTGCGCTTTGGGCAATTTTCACCCGTTTGTGTATTGGCCAATAAACAAACTGCTTCGAATCTTCAACCTCCTGCTGTTTTATTGTCATTGGGTATTGATACAATAATACAGGCATTTCAAGACTGCCTCCCCTGAGGGTAGGGCTGCCAACCTCCAGCTGGGGCCTGGAGATCTCTATTACAACTGATCTCCAGGTGGGGTTGCTGGGTCCTCCCTGGCCACTGGTGGGGGGTGGGGGATAGGGTTGCCACCTCCAGGTTGGGAAACGCCTGGAGATTTTGGGGTGGAGCCTGGGGAGGTACAATGGGGTACAATGTCATAGAGTCCACCCTCCAAAGGATCCATTTTCTCCAGGGAAACCTATCTTTGTATTTTGGAAATGAGCTGTAATTCCGGGGGGATCCCCAGGTCCCACCTGGAGGCTGGCATCCTTATCTCCAGGCAACAGAGATCAGTTCACCTGGAGAAAATGGCCGCTTTGGGAGGTGGACACTGTGGCATTATACCCAACTGAAGTCCCTCCCCTCCAGAAACCCTACCCTCCTCAGGCTCCAAGCTCAAAATTTCCAGGTATTTCCCAACCCAGAGCTGGCAACTCTGAGGGCACTTTGGCAGGGTTGCCAAACTCCAGCTGGGGCCTGAAGATCTCCCACAGTTACAACTGATGTCCAGATAACAGGGCTCACTTCCCCTGCAGGAAACGGCTGCCTTGGAGGGTGTACTCCTTGCCTTATACCTTGCTGAGGTCCCTCCCTTCCACAAACCCTGCCCTCCCCAGGCTCCACCCTCAAATCTCCAGGAATTTCCCAACCTGGAGTTGCCAACTCTACCTGAAGGCAAGTCGTTTTGCTCTGTCTCTGCATCGTGGGTGACTAAGGCTGCAATCCTGTAAAAACGCTTTCCTGGGAGTAAGCCTCATTGAATAAAACGGGACTTACTTCTGAGCAGAACTATTTAGGATTGATCTCTCAATAAGGTCATCTAGCCCAGTGCAGAGACAGGGCTTGTGAGGATGGTGAATGGAAAGAGGATAGGCCATGAGCAGTGGATTGATCTAACTTTTATCCTTTTATATATTGCAGATTGTACTATGCCAATAAAGGTATTTGAAATTTGAATTTCAGTGGATTGCTCAGAGGCACGGGGGGGGGGAGCTTCCTACTTGGGTGGTACTTCAGGCTCACAGAAGCCTTTAATTTTTGCATTCACTGTCTAGACAACGGGTTGGATCCAGACTAAGGGCACTTTCACACATGCCAAATTATGCACTTTCAATCCACTTTCATTGCAGGTTGTAGTTGGATTTTACTGTGTGAAATGGCAAAATCCACTTGCAAACAATAGTTAAAGTGCATAGAAAGTGGATTAAAAGTGCATTACTCGGCATGTGTGGAAGCGCTGCATATTGACAGTTTTCTCTGATTCTCTTTCCTGCTGCAGATCCCACTTCCCGTCATTCCTCAGAGTCTCCTGTCCCTCAGGAGCAGCATTGCATGGAGCTGAATGGACTGCCTGCGGGGGGGTGGGGGGAGGAGGAGGAGGAGGAGGAGAAGAGTTGGTTTTTATATGCCGATTTTATCTACCTTTTAAGGAGAATAAAACCAGCTTACAACCGCCTTCCCTTCCCCTCCCCACAACAGACACCTTGTGAAGTAGGTGACGCTGAGAGAGCTGTAAGAGAACTGTGACAAGCCCAAGGTCACCCAGCTGGCTTCATGTGTAGGAGGGGGGAAACCAACCCGGTTCACCAGATTAAAGTCCGCTGCTCTTGTGGAGGAGCAAGGAATCAAACCCAGTTCTCCAGATTAGAGTCCACCACTCCTAACTACTATCCACACTGGCTCCTCTCTGGAAGGAAGGAGGCAGGAAAGTTCTGCTGTTGCAAAATGAAGTCTGGATCCAACCCAATATTTATTTGCTTATTAGCTAGTTGATGTATCTCCACTGTCCAGGGAGGGTAAGCGGCAATATATTTGCATTTATCTTAATTTAAGTATATCTTTTTTTTAAAAAGCTATGCTTTTAAAAGAATGACATCTGTTTTCCAGGTAAGAAAGCCCTCCTGCTTTCTGCAAATGCTTAACGTCATGTTGAAGAAGACAATGTTTAATTGAAAGCGTTGTATTTTCTTCAGGAATTGTCGGAGTCTCATTCAAGCCCCGGAATCGTTTATTACTTTCCTTCTCAGGCTACATAAAGAAGTTGTTAAATGCCAAAGGACTTCCCTCAACTATAAAAAGCCTGCCCACCCCCACCCCGGTTCCATTTGGCCTGCACATGCATGTCAAGTCCTGCGGAGTCAAGAGTCCCTTGATTGATGGATTCATTCACAAGATGAAGAGGCATCAACACTACGGGCTGCTTTTGACTCATCTGCGGTCAGGCCAAGCGTCCTGGTATATGCCAAGGCACGATGGAAAAAGTTACCAGTGCTTCAGGAGGAATACAGGTTATAATTTTGATCACGTCAAAAACTTCTAAGGCAGCAGTTTCTCTGTTACAGGTACAGTAATTAGTTGTTAACAGGGATGCCAGCTCTGGATCGGGAAATTCCTGGAGATTTGGGGGTGGAGATTGGAGAGGGCATGGTTTGGGGAGGGGAAGGACCTCAGTAGGGTTGCCAAGTCCCTCTTCGGCACCGGCGGGAGGTTTTTGGGGCCGAGCCAGAGGAGGGCGGGGTTTGAGGAGGGGAGGGACTCCAATGCCATAGAGTCCAACTGCCAAAGCGGCCATTTTCTCCAGGGGAACTGATCTCTATCGGCTTGAGATCAGTTGTAATAGCAGGAGATCTCCAGCTAGTACCTGGAGGTTGGCAACTAGGGTTGTCAGGTGCCCGCTGGTGGCGGGCAACCCCCCGGTAATGTGCCCCTCTGCCCGTCAACAGCTGCGGCCCTTTACTAAGAATTTGAGTGGTCTAAGGCTCCTTGCGAGGCGGCAGCGTCAGTGCGCGCACACGCACACACACAAGATCAGCACAGAAACCTCCCACTGAAGGTGAGTGGGGACCTGGCAACCCTATTGGCAACTAGGGTTGCCAGGTCCCTCTTTGCAACCGGTGGGAGGTTTTTGGGGTGGAGCCTGAGGAGGGCGGGGGTTAGGGAGGGGAGGGACTTCAATGCCATAGAGTCCAATTGCCAAAGCGGCCTTTTTCTCCAGGTGAACTGATCTCTATCAGCTGGAGATCAGTTGTAATAGCAGGAGATCTCCAGCTAGTACCTAGAGGTTGGCAACCTTATTGGCATCCCTAGTATAATGCCATAAAGTCCATCCTCCAAAGCAGTCATTTTCTCCAGGGGAACTGATTTCTGTCATCTGGAGATCAGTTATAATTTCAGGAGATCACCAAGCCCTGCCTGGAGGCTAGCAACCCTAGGCCTATGGAATCGAGTGGATTTCATGGAAACATATGATGATCAGATAGTCAAGATCCTGAGCTACATGATTAAGAAGCTTGGATTGGACTAGGCTTTGGCATTCTGACACAGTGTGGTGGTGGGAGCAGCCACAAAATAGTTGCTGCAGGAGGTAGAGCCAGTCACAAAACCGCTGCCACAGCTTACCTTCATTCACAGAGAAGATATTTGTGCTGTGGTGGCAGCTGCTGCCAGAACCACATTTAAAAAAATATGCACAAGCCAATCAAATCTCCAGGGGCCAATTAGAAGCCTTGCTGGTCAAAAGCCTCACCTGGCCCTGCCCACTTTCTGAAAACATTTGGCGGGCGCCAGAAAGGTTTAAGCGGGCAACACGGCACCCTCGGGCAGCACTTTGGGGACCGCTGGACTAGGCAGACTTAAGCAAGCAACTTCCTTTGAGCCCTGTGCTCGTGGTAGGGCTTTCACAGGGAAGGCGGGCTGCAGCTGGACAATAGATCCAGACCCTCTTGGTCCATCAGTGAGGCTATCAGAGTGCAGAATGCAGCCAGGCAGTCTTCTGCCACGCCTTAAACCAGCAACACCAGTCTACATTTTTATTCTTGTGAGCAAGTTGCTTTGGGAGCCAGGGTTTGGCTACAAAATGTAGTTTTAAAAAACATAATAAATAAAATATGGAGACCATGATATTGACCTAATTTACAGGGTTGTTGTAAGGATTACAAGAAGATAATATATGTGGAGTGCTGTATAAATGTTAATGTTACTGACCATCCTACAACAATTATGCCTTGAACAAGGACTCAGACGAGACGATCGAGCATGGTGGTCTACCTATAAAATACAAATTGCAGGCCCAGGCTGCCTCAATTTATGTCAGGACCATGCAGGGAAGGGCGATGGTGGATTTAACCCATCGATCTCCAGTAATTTTTGCTATCAGAAACTGGCTCCCTCACTTTGCTATTAGCATTTTAAAGGAGAAATACATTAAAAAAAATAATATGGGCTTGGATCCCACATAGAATTTGTGTGTGTGTGTATGCAAGGAGGAGAGCATTATGGCCAACTGGCAAAAATTGCCACTCATACCAGCCAGAAATTTTACTTGGGATCCAAGCCACAGTTTCTCTATAATACTAATAGGAGAGCACAGGAGCTGATTTCTAACAGCACAAGCGGGGGGAGGCTGAAGGGTTAACCCTAGTCTCCCTTCCCGGCAGAGCCCTGAGGTAAATAGAGGCTGTGTGTGCAAGCCTGAAATTTGCATTTTATAGACAAACCAAGATGTAAAGATGAAGATCTCATCTGTTTCAGCCCTTGAGGTCAGATTCACCAATACTCCCACTGCATCAATAATCTAGAACTGACATCATCTTTTTCTCCTGCAGTTGAGCGTTTTGGAAGGATTCCATGTGAGCATAGACCATTACATCAGACCGGAAAAGCCACAAGGATTTTGTAGGAAATCTCCATGAATTGCATACTGCTGGCCTGTTGACAGATTTTTTTTTCTGAAAAGGAAAAGAAAATGTATATGAATTTTCCATCCTCGTATAATATTTTCCATGTGTTCTCAAGAGCAGTCGCTCCAAAGTTATCTTGCAGGGAGGCAGCGGCGGGGGGGGCGGGGGGAGTTACATCAGAACCTGCTTCAAGCAAGAATGGGGACTGAAAAAAATATCCAGGCGAGCTGGAAATAGGAGTAATGCTGGAGAAAAGAATACTTTCCGAGAGAAAATGGAAACCCCTCCGTTAAAAGCCTGGGTAAAAAAGAGATGTTTCAAAAAGAGACAGTAAAGCCAGTAGAAATGAAAGCTCAATTGAGCACAAGATAACTGTCGAATCATTGACTGGTTTACTGAATGTTGCTTCAGACTTACTACACTAGTACAGGGGGTAATTTTGGAAATTTAACATATCTTTTCATGCTGACCAACATGGCCCAGTATGTTGCTGTTTGGCACACGTGCTGGGAATTGCTTGCCCCGAGAGGAGAATCCTGTGTGATGTGGCGGGCAAGGACCCTGAGTGACCTGGGCTTGAATGTTACTTCTGCTGTGGAAGCTTGTTGAGTGACATCACAAACTCTCATCCTAGCCTCCCTCACAGGGTTGTTTTGAGAGAATGGAGGAGGGGAGAACAACGTTCTAAAAGCTGCTTTGAGTCCCAACTGGTGAGAAGTGGGATATAAATAAATAAATGCAAATAAATGAGGCAGGTTCATTTCCTCAGCGCCAAGCAAGAAAGAAGAAATTCCGTCCCTCTTACCTGGGGCTACGAATGGCCGTTATTTCAAGGCAAAGGGGTGCAAAATTGAACTTGGCAGACCTAGAAGGTGTAACTCTTTTTAGGATGACACCCCAGAAACTTTAGAGGCGGGGCAAGGGGAGGACATGACATAATGCTACGTGTTGATGTCATAGCCGGTTGAAAGCCATAGAATTGCTAGAGCGTCAGCTGACACATTGACATCACAAATGGGTTTTTGCCCGGATGTGATGTCGACATGTAGCAGGGCATCATTTTCCTGTTCTCCTACTGCTGTTCTCCTACTGGGCCCAGAGGTGAGGGTGGAGGGGCCCAGTGGCAAGAGAATTCCAGCCTGAAGTGGACAACTGGCACCCCTAATGGCTCTGCCAGTATCATAGTTTAGTTAAAATAGAACTGGACATGCCCAAAAAGGTATCTTCTATCTCCAGACCTCCAGCACTGCAGCCAAAGCATATCCACCAACTTTTCAGTGATTAATTCGGGGAGAGGCCAACTTCACCTCCACCTCATCCTCTCCCCATCCTCCCCCAACGAATCCTCTGCACCCACGTGCTCCCCCACTGCAACATGGCACATCCGTGCCTGCTTATAGCCCCTTCCAAACTCTTGCAAGGTCCCCTCCATTCAGCCGTGGTTTGGGCTGCCGTGGCAACCCTCGCTTACCGTGGTTGCTTAGAACAGCTAGATTCAAGTCCAGCATCATCTTAGAGATGAACAAGATTTTTGGGGCAGGAGCTTTTGAGAGTCAAAGCTCCCTTTGTCAGATACCAAGGGGTAGCTGATGAAGGGAGTGTTGCCTTTCAAAAGCTCATACCCCGAAAATCTTGCTGGCCTCTAGGGTGCTCCTGGACTCAGTTCTAGCTGTTCTATTGCAGACCAACACAGCTGCCCCCTGAAATTGTCATCTAAAGGATGGCTGAAGTCTCATGAGAGGAAGGACTCTTATGAACATTCGGGAAGCCTTTTCAGACATCTGTGGCTTGCTGAGCAATTCTCTTTCCAAGAAGGCTAGGGAAGAGGAGACAAGTAGTACTACCGTATTTTTCGCTCCATAAGATGCACTTTTTTCCTCCTCAAAAGTGAGGGGAAATGTCTGTGCGTCTTATGGAGCGAATGTGCGCACAGAGCCAGCTGGGCGCGCTGGAATGACGCGAGCCGGCTCTATGAGCCCCGTTCCAGCACGCCCAGCCGGCTCTGTGCACCCTGCCCGCCTCCCAGCTGGCCGTCGGGGCGGGGAAAGCCAGCTTGCGTTGTTCCAGCGCGCCCAGCTGGCTCTGTGCCCCCCACCCCGACGGCCAGCTGGGAGGCGGGCGGGGCGCACAGAGCCGGCTCGCGTCGTTCCAGCGCGAGCCGGCTTTCCCCGCCCCAACGGCCAGCTGGCAGGCGGGCGGGGCGCACAGAGCCGGCTCGCATCGTTCCAGCGCGAGCCGGCTTTCCCCACCCCGACGGCCAGACGCGCACGCGCCCAGCCGGCTCTGTGCGGCCTCGCCCGCCTCCCAGCTGGCCGTCGGGGTGGGGAACGCCGGCTCGCGCTGTCCCGACGCACACGCGCCGTCCCGACGCACACGCGCCGTCCCGACGCACACGCGCCCAGACGGCATTCGCTCCATAAGACAAGTTTTTAGAGGAGGAAAACAAGATTTTTTCTTGTTTTCCTCCTCTAAAAACTAGGTGCGTCCTATGGAGTGAAAAATACGGTAATTCCCCCAGCTTCTAAATGGAGATGGGGCTGGTGGACAGGAGGGAAGGCTGGTGTTGGATGGATGGGAAGCTGTCAGTTGCCCTCCCCTCCCAAAAACCCTGCTGCCTGAGTTGGCCTAATAGTAGAGCTAGTCCAGTGGATGAAAAGAGGGACATTGCTCCATCAGCTCCATTTTCCTACTGAGCACCAGTGCCCAAGGCCTCTGCTTTTACCCACTGGTGGAGGCTCAGCTCTATTTGCTGCATTGATTTACTCATCAGTGCCCACCCTACCACTGATTAGAGAAGAGGATGCTTGGGGAAGGGCCATGGCTCAGCGGTAAAGCATCTGCTTGGAATGCAGAAGGTTCTAGGTTCAATCCCCAGCACCTCCAGTTATGGAAATCAGGTAGTAGGTGATTTCCATAACTGGAGGTGCTGGGGATTGAACCTAGAACCTTCTGCATTCCAAGCAGATGCTTTACCAGTCTGAGTAAACAATACTGAACTTGGTGGACCAAAGGGCTGATTCAGTATAAGGCAAGTTCATGTGTTCTCTTGGCTCTACTAAAAAACAAATAAACAAAAACCCTCACTCTAAGGCCATTTATGCAGGGTCGAATTCGATGCTCGCTCAAAGCTGCTTTTTTAAAACTGCCCTTTAAAATAAACTATTCATGGTCCTGATGCAAGAGGAGAAAGTCAAACAAATTCCACCCCCCACTCACCTGCTCCTTGGTTCCTTCCTTTGCATAGTCATTAGCAACGGTCGTTTGCATAGCTAAGCCACAGCTGTGATTTTTCATGGTTCCTTCAGTAAATGCTTTGATGCGGGGGCGGAGCAAATACAAAAGGTATTAAAGGGGCTCTTAAGAAATGTGAAGCAGGTATGCGCTGCTTTGCAGTGATGGTTGGAATAGAAATTAAAAAAAATATGCTGAGCACTTCAGCCTGGAACGGGCTGCTAATTACCAAGCATAAACGGCCTAGTAGTCCTACAATCTGTTATCAAGAATTCAGCAATATACTTCAGCAGCTGCAAGGTATGATAAAACTGGGCATATGCAACGAAGGGCCTTACTGTTCATGCACACGTATTTGTATCCGTTCCCCATTCAGAGACGCAGCATCGAGAGGTTCTGAGCGCTGGGAAGAACAACAATGCTGGAAGCTCACGCCGCCCGACCGTATTTGAAAAACATACCCTCCATAGGAAAAAACAGGGAGAGTAATTTACAAGGGGCAGTTCCCAGAAAACAGGGGCTGGCCTGGGGAAACAGGGACAACTGGAGCACATGGGAAAGGGCGGCTCTATAAGGGTCAAGGGGAGGCAGTGGTCTGAGGTGGGGGATTTTGGGGGGATGGCAGCCTCTGCACTACCGCGACGACTTTGCCTCACTTCTGCACCCCCCGTTGCTATTTTGCCACGCTGCCCACAAATCCCACTCAAACCCGGATTCAGCTAAAGCTCCTTCGCTCCTGATTCCGGTAAGAGTTCAGGCGGCCCCATTAGTAGGGCTGCCAACCTCCAGGTGGTAGCTGGAGATCTCCTGCTGGAGCTGGAGATCTCCAGGCGACAGAGATCAGTTCAACTGGAGAAAATGGTCACTTCGGAAGGTGGATTCTATGGCATCATACCCCATTGAAGTCCCTCCCATCCCAAGCCCTGCCCTCCTTGGACTCCACCCAAAAAATCTCCAAGTATTTCCCAACCCAGAGCTGGAAACCCTACCCATTGGGCTGGTATAGGGCTGCCAACCTCCAGGTACTATCTGGAGATCTCCTGCTATTACGACTGATCTCCAGCCGATAGAGATCAGCTCGCCTGGAGAAAATGGCCACTTTGGCAATTGGACTCTATGGCACTGAAGCCCTGCCCTTCCCCAATCCCCGTCCTCCTCAGGCTCCACCTCCAAAATCCCCCGCCGGTGGCGAAGAGGGACCTGGCAACCCTAGCCTGGTATGGCTTACTGGGCTTGCAGGGAACTGAGAGGGAAGGTGGATCAGCTGCTGTTGGGCACTGGCAGACGTAGTGAGAAGCAGAGGGGCCGGTGGGAAGGCCGGCAGCAACTCCCATTGCTTTTTTTGAGCCTGCTGGCACCATTAGAATTCTCCCAGAACATGGTGGGTGCAGCACCAAATGATGGATGCAGCCACAAATGGCTGCAGGAGGCAGAGGTAGCCAGAAAAAGCTGCCACAGCTTACCTTCAATCCCACAGTGAAGAGCCTTGTGCTGTGGTGGCAGCTGATGCCACAGCAACATTTTAAAAAATCTGCAAAGCCAGTCAGATATCCAGCAGCCAGTTAGAAGCTATGCTGAGAAAATCCCCACCTGGCCCCACCCCTTTTCTAAAAGCATTTGGCAGGCACCAGTAAAGCATTTGGGGGGCTCCACGTTGGGGACCCCTGAAATAAAACAACTCTAAAAGATTACCAGCATCTAAACCTCAACTGGTTAATCTTTCCGTCATTTCCATCCCGAGCAGTCAGCTGCCTTCGAGACTTCACCGCTGATTCAAAGCCTATTAGGGAGCTCCCTGCAATGTTACATTTCTCCTTGCTTCCCACCCCCTTTTCCGCTGGAAACCAAAATTCCACTGTGTGTGGAAAGCAAATATATTGCGGCGAGTGTTGGCCTTCAGACATCAGACAGCCACATGGTGACTCAACGTTACATTGATGTTTGACCTCAGTCTCAAACCATATATTGTTTGGTAGTCTAAGAATGTTCAGCCCCGTGCCTGACCTTAAGCAGAAATCGTTGCAGGGGTTTAGCAACATATATAATGTTGTCATCTGGACGGTATGCCTGGAAGCCGATCCACAAGGGTTGCTCATGCACCACCTGTTGGTGAGTGTTGGAACTGCTTCCTAGTAGTCAGGGATACAGCTATATTTGCACCCAGTAGCATATAGTGACCCCGTAAGGTTTTCAAGGCAAGAGCCGTCAGAGGTGGTTTGCCATTGCCTGCCTCTGCATCACGACCCTGGTATTCCTTGGTGGTCTCCTATCCAAATACTTGCCAGGGTCGACCCTGCTCAGCTTTGGAAAGCTGATGAGATCAGGCTAACCTGGGCTATCCAAGTCAGGACAGCACCTTAGAGCCCAACAAGATTTTCGGGGAATATGCTTTTGAGAGTCAATGCTCCTTTAGTCAGAAGCCTGTCCGCCAAAATCTTGTTGGTCTCCAAGATACTACTGGATGTGAGTCTAGCTGTTTTACTGTAGACCAACATGGCTACCCTCTGAAACAGCCAGGAATACAGGAGTTAATAGACCCAAAGTTTTATTTTGGCATAAGCTTTCACGAACCAGCAGCCTGACCAGTCCAGTTTGGCCCAAACTCGTCAAGGCTTGGGAGCTAAGCAGCATTGACCACAGTCAGTGCTTGTATGGGAGACCACTGAAGAAGTCAGGGGATGCTACATGGAGGCAAACCTCTGCTCATCTCTTGCCTTGAAAACCCTGTGAGGGATCTTCATGAGTCAGCTGCAACTTGACGTCACATTATTATTATTCTTTCACAAACCGGAGCATCAGATACATGATCCACTTCATGCATCTGAAAGAGAAAATACTGGTCTGTGCTGATACGTACCTCAAAGTGACAATGGGTAGATCTAGGAATTGCCAGAAACTCTATCATTTCTAGTGATTCCTAGAGCTACCCATTGTCACTGCTGGGTTGTATCCAAAAGTGATGTAGTGACGTTGGCAATGTCATATGCCCCACATGTCTTTACCCCCAGCCCTCCTGCTGGTTGCCAGGCTTGACCTAGCAACTCTAGTAGCGTTCCACACATGCGTGTGCTCACACAGCCTGGTGGGAGCCCTAGTTTCCCTAAGGGTTGCTTCCTGGCCCACAGAAAAAAGTCCTGTCCCTTTGTGTGTAAAGCGCTTTCAAATCACAACCAACTTGTGGTGACCCCATAGGGTTTTCAAGGCAAGAGATGTTCACAGGTAATTTGCATTGGCTTCCTTTGCATGGTGACCCTGGAATTCCTTGGCGGTCTCCCATCCAAGTACTAACCAGGGCTGACTCTGTTTCCCTTCCAAGATCTGACAAGATCAGGCTAGCCTGGGCCATCCAGGTCAGGGTGCTGTTAAGATGCTTAATGGGCTGTTATTTACCACGTGATGATTTTTACTTCCATGCCATGAAAAGTTTCATATGCACAATTCCACACCTCTATTAAAGGAACATGATGTTTTTCTCCAGTCCTGTTGGCAACCCTGCAGCTGACTATTTAAATAAAAAGTAAGCAAACAAGGCACGTAAAAAAAAAAGTCTTACCATTTGGTGCTCATTTAAGTTTATGTTGCCAGCGTTATTTTCGGCACGTGCATTTTCACATGGCCTTCTGGGAGTTGCTGTTCCCCCCAACCAGTGACATTTCACCGCTTCAAGGAGAAATAAAAGGCCGCACCAGATAAACAATAAGGCCAAGGCTGATGGTTCCCAAAATTCCCTATGTGTTTCACCAAGAGGCTTCTTCAGGGGAATCTGTTAGTTTTGTAGTAATTCTCCAAAAATATTATAAAAACACACTACAAGACTAACAGATTCTCGTGAAGAACACATCACATCATTTAATGTCCTTTTAATAACCACCAATATACTACTCTATCTTTTGATCCTCATTTTATACTACTGTCCTGATTGCACCTGGGGTAGGATGTAGGGTTGCCGACATCCAAGTGGAGCCTGGAGATCTCCTGGAATTACAACTGATCTCCAGATTACAGAGATCAGTTTCCCTGGAGAAAATGGCTGCTTTGGAGGGTAGACCCTATGGCGTCATATCCCTATGATGTCCCTCCCCTCCCCAAACCTTGCCCTCTGCTCCCAAAATTTCCAGGTGTTTCCCAACCCAGAGCTGGCAACCCTCCCTCCCCCCCCTGCCAGTACTATTGAGCTTACAGGAGGAGAGGGCTATCCATGGCTACCAGTCAAAATGTATACCAGTCATGATGCACCCCTCTTCTCTACAGTATTAGAGGAGCATGCCTATTATATTGGGTGCAGTGGAACACAGACAGGATAATGCTCCTGCAGTCGTCTTGTTTGTGGGCTTCTTAGAGGCACCTGGTTGGCCACTGTGTGAACAGACTGCTGGACTTGATGGGCCTTGGTCTGCTGTTCGTAAAACATTAAAAAAATTCAGACTTGAAAAAGCACTGAAAATACGAAAATATAAAATACTTAGGACAAACGAAACGTAACAAACACATAAGAACACACACATTTAATTCCATTGTGTTTCCTGATAGACAGTTCATCTGTCTTCCAGATTGCATGTCAAGGGGAAAGGTGCTTTGACATAAAATCGTCCCAAATAAGCACCAGATGGAGAATGAATTTATTGATTTATTTCATACATACTCTTGTCTTTTCTCACAGAGGCTCAAGGACAACTACAAAAAAGAAATGGCAACAATAAATGGTGGTGGAGGAAAGTGTCATCAGTCCGCTGCCAACTTAGGTGACCCCAGAGGGTTTTCAAGGTAAGAGATGTTCAGAGGTGATTTGCCATTGCCTGCCTCCACGTCACGACTCTGGTATTCCTTGGTGGTCTCTCATCGAAGTACTAACCAGGACCAACCCTCCTTCTCAGATCTAACGGGATCCAGATATCCTGGGCTATCCAGGTCACCGCCAGCAACAAATACAATGTAAAAGCCATTAAAACTCAACCAACATTAAAAATGACAACATCACCTTGATGGGGAAAAAAGCATCCTGAAATGTTCTGTTTTGCACATTGTGTAGAATGACACATTCAGTGAATGTGTGGGGCTGTCGTCTCTACGGACTTTGCTCAGATACAGAGGTAAAGGCATGAGATTATTTTGTTACCTAAAAAGGTGCCTGTGATAGGATTAGCCGAGCTTTTCGCTAAGGTTGCCAACCCCCAGGTGGAGCTTGGAGCTCTCCTGGAATTACAACTGATCTCAAGACAACTCAGATCAGTTCCCCTAAAGAAAATACCTGTTTTGGAGTGTGGACTCTATGGCATTACACTCCACTGAGGTTCCTCTCCTCCCAAACCCCACCCTTCTCAGCCTTCAAATCTCCAGGAATTTTCATTTACATGCATTTTCTTTTTCTTTCTTTCTTTCTTTCTTTCTTTCTTTCTTTCTTTCTTTCTTTCTTTCTTTCTTTCTTTCTTTCTTTCTTTCTTTCCTCCCCAGTTCAGATGCAACATCTTTCTTTCTTTCTTTCTTTCTTTCTTTCTTTCTTTCTTTCTTTCTTTCTTTCTTTCTTTCTTTCTTTCTTTCTTTCTTTCTTTCTTTCTTTCTTTCTTTCTTTCTTCCTTTCCTCCCCAGTTCAGATGCAACATGGCTTTTAGAACATTGTTCTCCCCCGCTCCATTTTCTCACAACTGCCCTGTGAGGTAGGCCAGATGAGAGTTTCTGAAGGTCCCAAGATCACCCAGCGAGCTTCCATGGCAGAACCAAGGATTCGAACTCCTGTCACCCAGGAACCTAGTCCGACACGCCATCCACTACACCACACTGCCTCTTCCAACTCGGAGTTGGCAACTCTACTTTTCACGGATGCTTGGCAGACAGAAATTTCACAGGGCAGCTTTTCATATTGTTACATCTGTAGGCTGTGGGGGAAACAATTTCTGCATAGAACACAGCCATTAAAGACACAGGACCCCAAATAGGAAAAAACACACACAACAACTCTATGCAGGCATGATTTCATATCAGCTCCTTATGGGAAGGAACAACAATTTGCAAGAAACATGCAGCTACCTTCAAAACTGCGCTTCCCTCCCCCTTTATGAACAAGCAATGCAGCTTTCTCTGATTCCTGAGGTTCTGCTACCTGATTAGAGAAGTCCTATTAGATTAATTATTCGACTTTTGATCCATTGCTAGATGAACTGATTCACCTGCGAAGGAAGAAAACAGTATTTCTGAAGGGAGCAAAAAACATTCGTTCTTTGCTTCTTGATGGTGCACATGGGTGTCGGGCCAGGTGCCATCTTAAAAGAGATGCTCCAGCCAAGTGTGAGACTAGGAGGAATGCTCCTTCTAAGACGGCACCTGCTGCTCACAGGAACTACTTTATTTAAAAGGATTAAACCATTTCCATTTTTTACTTCTAATGTTATGCTTTTCAGCCAGTCAAATGAGTTTAACACATTCTTGTAACTGGTCAGCTGACTGCCAGTATGGTGTAGTGATTAAGAGCGGCGGACTCTAATCTGGAGAACCAGGTTTGTTTCCCCACTCCTCCACGTAAAGCCTGCTGGGTAACCTTGGACTAGTCACAGTTCTTTCCGAACTCTCTCAACCCCACATACCTCACAAGGTGCCTGTTTTGGGGAGAGGAAGGGAAGGCGAGTGTAAGCCGCTTTGAGACTCCTTAAAGGTAGAGAAAATCAGAGTATAAAACCTCCTCTTCTTCTAACCAATTAATTAATTAAATATTACAACCATAGCACTACGCTTCAGCCAAAATCACATGTGAGTTGCACCGTGCAGGATGGCTTAAAATGTGATTGTAAACCCTTCTGTGTGGCCATCAGGAAATCCACATGCCTGATACAAGTGTATTTAAAACAGCCCTTCTGTAGTCCCTCTGTATGCAAACACATTTCAAGCTGCTTTTCTATTGTCTTTACATGCACTTGTGTGTTTAAAACCAGCTATTTGTTGTTCACACATGGCCAGAAGCAGGAGAGAGGCTAAAAACCACTTTTAAGTGGCACATGTGAAATTGACCTGCGTGTCCTCCCCCTCCCACCCCTTCTGGCAAGATAGCCAGTCCAGACCCACACCCCGACCAAGGTTTGGGGGAGGGGGTTATTGGGGATACGTATTAGTTTGTATAGCAAAGTTGTACAGTCAGGAAAGCATGGTATTACGTACAGTGAACAGACTCCAAGCAAAAGTATATTGCAAAAAGGTAAAACTTACCTTTTATTGAGGTAATCTCTCGACCTCATACTGCTTTTTAATTTATTAGCTTTAAGCAGATTACTAAAATATACAAAACTGGACCACATCTGAATGGCTGCAAAGATCAATCACAAGTAGGGCTGCCAGGTCCCCCCCTCTCCTCCGGCAGGTGGCTTTTGGGACAGAGCTGAGGGGATCCCACACGTGTGTGTCACTTCCGGTTGTGAGGGGCCTTATACCACTCAAACTTCCAGTTTGAGTGGTAAAGGGCCCCTTGCGAGGCGGCACTTCCGGATGTAAACCAGAAGTGACGTGCCGCGATGTGTACGCACGTGCACGTTTGCCTGCCAACCCTCAGCTGGTCGGCAGGCAGAGGAGTGAATTGCCAGGGGGTTGCCCGCCGCCACCGGGCACCTGGCAACCCTAATCACAAGCACATAACATTTTGCAAAGAAAAAAGTGATAGGGATTATCAGCTAATAAAAAAGTAATCCATATCTACATTTTTGGAACAAAGGAAAAAATTAAAAGATTTCTAGCCTCTGAAAAATGGTTATATTCAGAAGTCACATGATACAGAGTGTCTGCACCACAGTTGCATCCTCTATCAGAGTACAGTTCTTAAGATACCTCCCTTGCAAAACTCTAGATGGTAAGGCATTTGTGTGTGTGTGTGTGTGTGTGTAAAGTGCCTTCAAGTCGCAGCCGACTTGTGGCGATCCCTTTTGGGGTTTTCATGGCAAGAGACTAACAGAGGTGGTTTGCCAGTGTCTTCCTCTGCACAGCAACCCTTGTATTCCTTGGTGGTCTCCCATCCAAATACTAACCAGGGCTGACCCTGCTTAGCTTCTGAGATCTGATGAGATCAGGCTAGCCTGGGCCATCCAGGTCAGGGCGGTAAGGCATTTAGGCATGCCTAAATCTATTGAGGTAGATCTAATTCACATCCATGCTGCAGTGGGGAAAAGAAGTGAGAGGAAACCTAATGTATATACTACTCTGTTTTACAAATGACCAGCTAATCCGGTAGTGTGTGTATACAGGTAAGATGGTGTGGCTTCTACAGGAGAGACCTGTAGATGCATCCTGCTCCTTGCATGTTAGAGTTGCCAAGCCCCTCTTCACCACCAGCGGAAGGTTTTTTGGGTGGAGCTTGAGGAGGGCGGGGCTTGGGGAGGGGAGGGACTTCAATGCCATAGAATCCAATTGCCAAAGCGGCCATTTTCCCCAGGGGAAATGATCTCTATCGGTTGGAGATCAGTTGTAATAGCAGGAGATCTCCAGCTAGTACCTGGAGGTTGGCAGCCCTATTGCATGTTCAGAAGGAGGAAGAAAGAGAGAACACAAAGGGCACAGGAAGAGAAGGAGGGGTCAGAGAAGCTCCCAGGTTAGACAAAGAGAGGCATCCCATTCATTAAGAAGATAACACATCCATACAACTAGAGCAATGTAGCACACACACACACGAATGTCCAGGCATGCTAAGTCCCCTTACTCCAACAGGGATGGTATTTGTGGATGAGAGGGTAGCAGGCATGCTGATGCAGCACAGAAGCCATGTCGGGGTGGGCAGGTGAGGGCTACTTAAGGGGCCAGTGGTAGCCCTGCCTGCAGTAGCAGTGTGGGCAACGTTGGCTGAGTGGTATGGATAAAACTTTGAGGCATCTGTTGATAAGATGAAGGAGAAATCCTCAGATCCAAAACCTGGGTTTTCGGTGCCTTCAGGGAACTGGGATAGGAACGCCTTGAGGGGTGCCATTATCCTTGGCCCATAGACCTTGCAGCTAGAGAGAAGGGGCATGGCACATGTCCCTTAAGCATCAGTAAATTCTGGGCAAGGAAGAATCTGGGCAGTCTACAGGTTCAGGGCTCAGAGCCAAGGTGGCCTTGCCCAGAATACAGGGATGTACGGAGAGAGGAGGTCTGCATCCCATCAACTGCCTGTCCTGTGATTAAGCATGGAGTGTGTTTCATTGTTGATTTTTTTATGGTGGTGGGAAGTGCCGTCAAGTTGTAGTCAATTGTGATGAACAAAGAGTTAATCTTTGAGAGAAGCTCAGAGAAAGGGAATGGGCAGAGCTAAGGGGCTCACTCTCTCAGTTCAGAAGAAAGGGATTGAATTCAGTTATCAGTAACCTGCGTGTTCAGAAGCTGTGTTTGACTCTGGAAACCTGAGGGTTCAGTCTTGCCTAAACTGGCATAAAACAAATCCTGTGGAGTTACAGGCAGAGATTGGGAGGAAAAGGGCCCTTTCTCAGCTCACTGGAAGGGAATAGGCTCTGGGAAAGAGATATTCCAAATACAGGGTGTTGTTAAGGGATTACTGCCACAGAAGTGGGGTATATCTGTAGTGAGAACTGTAAGAGATATTTGAGGAGAAATCTCCCTACTTCTGTGTTTCTCTGGGGAAGAGAGATTGCATGGTCTCCAACTTCCCTGATAGCTAGACAGCAGAGTCTGACTAGAAAAATCTATAAGAAGTTCTGGGAACTGAACTGAAATTGTGAACTTAATCTAAGAACTGTAATTCTGTATCATCTAAGCTATCTAAAATCTGTGCCAGACATCCTACAATAGTTTTCATCAAAAAGCTACTTGCCACTGTGGGGTAGTGGTTAAGAGCAGTGGACTCTAATCTGGAGAACCAGGTTTGATCCCCCACTCCTTCACGTGAGCAGTGGACTCTAATCTGGTGAACCGGGTTGGTTTCCCCACTCCTCCACATGAAGCCCGCTGGATGACCTTGGGCTAGTCACAGTTCTCTCTGAACTCTCTCAGCGCCACCTACCTCACAAAGTATCTGTTGGGGGGAGAGGAAGGGAAGGAGATTGTAAACCGGTTTGATTCTCCTTAAAAGGTAGAGAAAGTCGGCATATAAAAACCAACTCTTCTTCTTCTTTAAGTTATGTGCTCTCATTCCTTACGGCATGTCTGATCCCATGTGTAGGAGGGGCATTGGAAGCCCAAACCAAGTCACATACAGTTATGCTTTTAATATTATATCATGCCTGCAGAATGTCCTGCTATTACTGAGCATTCTTAAGTAATCTGATGGGAAATCACTCACCATCGTTCTCTTGGATTGGAAGAAAGGTTTTTGGCTTTCCAACAGGCTGTTGACACCCATCTGTTCAACCCTGATCTCCTTTTCAAAAGAAAATAATGTGGTTTGCTAGGGGGAAAGTGTGCCAATAATTACAGTCAGATAAGCTTTTGGAAAGACTCTGCAGCCAAACACACTGGGGCTGGCATCCAAAGAACGGCATAACTTCTAATCCTTTATTAAGTTATTCCACACAATTGACCTTCACTTAACTGAGACTGTTATGGAATAAACGACTCATGGATTTCAGTGGCAGTCTTCACATTATTCATTCAAAATTAGTATTCTTAATTGGACTTCTCGGGAGGACATGGTTTTAGACTTGCCATTTACTAACTAGTGCAGCATGTTCTTGTAATAAATATGGTTTTAATACCAGTAAATTTTCTTAGATAATATTTTCTGTGACCCAAATGTAGGCAGTCATTAAAAAGCACACTCCATCAATGTGCCTTTGTCCATGTTGACATAAATGTAAATCTTGCTGATTTCGGTGGGACTTACTCCCAAGTAAAAATGTATAGGACTGTAGACCTTCCGGCTGATACTAGGTGTATTTACTTGGAAGTAGGATTACTGTCATTGGACACAGGGAACCTTGCTTTGTGTAAGCATGCTTGGATCAAGTTGATAAACTGTTTTTTGAATTATGATTCAGGATTACAAAAGTTGAAGATATTAAGGTGAGTCATGTATTGGGCAGGAGTTTTGGTGACAATGGGGGTTACCGCACTTGTATTCCCAGCAATGTATTAAGAGTTTGAAAATGTTATAAAAAATACTGTTCGCACTTTCTATGTATTCCCAGCGATGTATTAAGAGTTTGAAAACATTATAAAAAATACTGTTTGCACTTTGTTTGGCCCTTTAGCTGTGAAGATGTCTTCCAACCATTTATAAGCCATGGTATCCAAAAACCTTTTTAAAGCGATGTTTTTTACAACATTTTCAAACTCTTAATACATCGCTGGGAATACAGTGCGGTAACCCACAATGAGAAACTTTGAGTTGGAGGTTCCAGTCAATCACAGGGCACTTAACATCTGAATTGTGTTAATGGTCAGTGACTGCATCTCATGCAAGAGACAATACAGGGAGAGACATCTTTGTCTTCTTGCCTGGCGTAGAATCATAGAGTTGGAAGGGACCACCAGGGCCATCAAGTCCAACTCCCTGCACAATGCAGGAGTGGCTTAATTGCTGTTGGCACACCCGGATTTCTCCCGGAGAGGCTTCTTTGAAGCATTGTTGTGGTCTTTGTCCCAGGGCCCTCTGCTGTGTTCACTGCTGTGTGCCTTGTGGGACTTGCTCACGGTGTCACTCTGGCAGTACATCCATTCAGGATGGGAGGGAGTGCAGATGAAAGAGGGGCTGGCAACAAGTGGAGTGCTTACTCCCTTGAAAATCTACCTGCCTGCTACAATAATTTTCCAAGGACCTGGGAGAAGGTCTTCTCAATTGTGGCACCTAAACTCTGGAATGCTCTACCCAGAGTCACTCAACTGTCCCTTTCTGTTGCTGTCTTCTGCCAGCAGGTGAAGGCTTTTTTTGTTTGTTTGTTTCGTCTGGCATTCCCTCAGTGATCCCTCCTTCCTGTCCTATGATTTAATTGTTGTTTATTTGTGCGTGTATTTTATCGTACTGTATGTATACTTTAGCTTGGTTTGAATTATTTTAATGATGTGTTTTAATGGTTTTTAAGATATGTTTTTATTATGTATGCACTTAATCTGCTAGCCACCTTGGTGATCCTGATCAGGGCAGAAAGATGGAGTATTATTTTTTTAATAAATAGTATATAATCACTACTTAACATTTCTCTAAGATGGAAGTGACATATCAAATCCTGAAGTGAAGATGAGAGAAGCATATAATCAATACGGCTGGAACTTTTGGATAATAGTTATAATCACCTACACAATCAAACTGCCTACTGCCAAATCAAACTGCAAATCTGGGGGGTTCAACTGAACGGAGATGCTGACTAGTGCCCACTATGAAGAAGAAGCCACAGGGAAGGACCATAACCCACTAGTGTCTTCAAGGCTTTTCGGAGCATCCACACCACAACCTCCCTTAACTGTCCACTATCCAGGTTTTCCTCTGCTTTGCTTCAGTGTTTCCCAAACCTGATCTGATCGTTTGGGAAGGATCATGGCCAACCCATGTTTGCATGCTGTGTGGATGGGAAGGTGCACATTTTTGCAGGCTCTGCTCCTGTTGGTGCCCTTTTCTTTTTCCCAACCCCATCTGGCTGTCAATGCTTCCCCCACCAGAAGGGATATTTTTTTTTTGCTTCCAAAAAATGGTAATTGACATTTTGCATTAGGCTAAAGGGATATGTCAATTCACCATTTTAAGTTTTAGCAACATGTCAGTTACCAAATGTAATTGATAACTGCTATATTATTGATATTTTTAAAGCCCCAACTAGCGGTGGGGTGTAGCCATGGGGGGGGGGGCTGGGCAGGCAAAGTTGGGGGTGGGCTGCCATGTGGATACTTCTGTTGCCACTGCTGCTGCATTTGCAGTGTCAATGACAGCTTCCTGGAAAATCTTTGCCACATGGAAGCAACCAGTATCTTTAAGTCAAATTATATCAGACGTTTGACTCCTTCACCTGTGTTGGAGCATTACCCTTTTGGGGAATACAGAGCTGTCTTTGAAATGTATGTTTGTGTGTATATGTGTGCGTATAAAGTGCTGTCAAGTCACAGTCGACTTATGGCGACCCTTTTTAAAATATTTTTGTTATTATTTTTCTATACTGATTAAACACAGTATTCAACAATCAATATAAGTAAACATCAAAGTATAAATTCTAATTAATAATTGTTGAAAATACATCCATATATAGATAAAAAATAAAATATAGAGACTTCCCCTACACCTCCCTCAATTTTATCATTTAATTGTAATCTCCTTTGTTTAAGATTCTAATCCTAATATTGTTACAGACATTTATAATGTTTGCTATTTCATTTACTTATATTAAAATAAAGGAAAAGAAAGAAAAAATAAAAAATAAAAAAAGAAAGAAGAACAGATATAAAAAAAATAAAAAATGGATTAGGTGATAAGTATCATTTTTAACTTCCTTTAAGAATGAATATTCTAATTCCTCCATTTCTCCCACCTATCTAATAAGTATCAATTATGTTAATGCCATTAATTGTTCTATTTTTGTCAAAGCCAAGCCATTTAATCAGTCCTTTTTGGTTGAATCCCGAAAAAACTAAACCCTTTGACCCAGTCTCTTTATCTTAAATTTCCAACATCTTCCTCTTTTTCCCAGTAGCTTTAGGCAACGAAGGGCATCCATGGACGTTGTTAGTGCACTTACCTCTGTGAAAATTGATGGGTGAATCTGCAACATGTTTTCTTCCATCCCTAAGGCAAGAAGAAAAATCCCAGTATTTCCAGCTTTTTGCCCTGTTAAATTCTCCCAGTTGACTTTGAAAAGTTCATCAGATAAATCATACAGCCAAAAATCAAAGTCTCTTACATTCATATCCATGGTTGTCAATTGGGTTGGTTCGATTTCTTCTTGCAGATATATATCCTTCAGTAGTCTTTCGTAGCTCTCCGTCTCCTTTGCAGAATTTAATTCTTCTTTTGATGGTTTGTCATTTGGGGAGCTTCCTTCTCTCATCTCAGATCTCATTGTCGTAATTCGGTCTTTTATGTCCTTAAGATCTCCCAAAATTACATCCAGTTTCCGATTAGCAAGTTCATAGATATTGTTTGTCAGAGAGACTAATCGATCCTTAAATTTAACCTCACTTTCCATGGTTGCTACTTCTGGTAGGTTGTTGAAGTTTAATTTGTAAAATCCGGACAGGTATACGTTGTGAGTTGTAGAGTGGTATTACGGGGGGCAGGATAAGAGGTCGCACATCTGCCATTCCTTCCTTTTGCCTAGGAACTTGGGAAGTATTTGCCAGTTACACAGTGGTGCCACACATCCAGTCTCAAATCCCATAATGTTCTCGCGATGGCAGACAATAGCTGATACTTCCCGATGAGACGTCGCTTAAGAATTTGTTTACTCAGAAAAGCCTCCTCCCGGAAGTGGGGGGGAATCTGCTCGTCCCTCCCCTTTATACTTCTAGATTTCTGATTGGTGGCTATACCGTCATTCAAATAGTCCCAATTGTTATGTCTATCCACCGATCAATTTGATTAAGATCCTGCCGGCTTATCCAATGTTTTTAAATGTCAAAGAGTCATCCAAACCTCAGATGGGAAGATACGGATTCTATAGATATTTTTTCCACTCCTTCGGAACTTCCAATTCCAGGTAAAATGAAAGAGTTCTTGTTACTTACTCAGATTTTAGATGAGTAGGTATTCTTGCTTATTTATCGTTGCTTAGATGGTAATAGGTAGGGGAGAGCTGAGCCTAATTCCTAAGAGACGTTCACGGCAATGGTTTCCCCTCAGGCCAGACGGGACCTCATCCAGGATTCCTAGAGTCGCACAATGGCTCTCTCGGTAAACCTGGGGGTCAAACCGCACTTCGTTGGCAGCAGGAGAGATCCTGTTTCCCAATCCACTATTTAGGATTGGGTAGGGGTGCAGGATTACACCCCAGATTCGAACGAATCTTGGTTCCCTTGGGAGTCCCCAAGAGACATGGTGCTCAGCTCAGCGTCCCTAGCGGAAGTCGACTTATGGCGACCCTTTATGGGGTTTTCATGGCAAGAGACTAACAGAGATGGTTTGGCGTTGTCTTCCTTTGCTTAGCAACCCTGGTATTCCTTGGTGGTCTCCCATCCAAATACTAACCAGGGCAGTCCCTGCTTAGCTTCCGAGATCTGACAAGATCTGGCTAGCCTTTGAAATGTATAGTGAGTGAGAATTTGTAAATGGAAAGGTTGCTGAGTCACTGTTTCAGGGACGAAAAGCCGTTCACCTTGCCTCATGTATCACTCAGGGGGTGCATTCTCCATTTCAGACATGATTCGTTTGTTCCAGTAGCTTTGCTCCTGTTTTGGCTAAGAGATTCCTGCCAGACTGTTTCACTTTTGGCTTTGTTCTAGTCCAAAAGCTTTCTGGCTTAACGAAATGTACGCAGAACATTGTTTCAGGACGAGTCACAAGACAAAATAATGAAGTTGTTCAGCCAAACTTTCCCCCGCTCCTGACACAGTAATAGATAAGCTGCAGTCGCTTCCCCCACCGTGGCTGATTAGAAAGTCATGCAACTTTTAAAACTCTCTAAAGATGAAAAAAATGATAAAGCAGAGAGACAAATGGAGGATAGGCAGGACACTGGGGTATTGAGGGAGAGCTATTTCCAGTTTCGGCCTTGTCCTCCTTATTCCACCTCCCTGATCCCTACAGGCTCAAGCCCATAAAAATGTTATGAGCCACCACTATCTGACACTGGCCATCAGGATGCCATATTACAACCCTGTTATTAAAAAGGCAAAAGACCCTCATTATCATCTGGAGAACATACCATGTACGCCTGAAACAAATCTGGGCAGGCTAAGCAGAGTGTGAAAGAGGCAAGCAACGGCAAACCACCTCGGCTGCGACTTGATGGCACTTTCCATCACCACTGCACTTGGTCTGGTAGTTTCATACCAGGAATTGCAAGGAAGTGTTCAGACACAATCCACCAGCCAGTTAGTCCATCTGTCAGGTCAAGAAAAAGACTGAGAACATGGCTGTGCTATTGACTTCCTTGTGGACCTTGATAAGGTCTCTGTGATTCACTTCCTTGGGTCTGGATGAATGGCAAAAAAAAAAAAATGAGGAAAGTACTCACAGCTAGGTCTGGAAGATGTTGTCCTCTTACCTTCACTGCTCCCCCACTTGGGTCTCTAGGAACAAATCTCAAGGACTGGCACTTTTGATGAGCAACACCTGCTTCTTGGCCTGGGACTTTCTTTCGTTGACTGTTGGTCAGCTTGAACAACAGAAAGGAACACAGTAACTACATCTATAAGGCGTGTGTAAAAGGTAGAAGGAAGCATCTTGTGCAAAAACTGGTCTTCTTTCCCCTCAACCTCATAGAATCATAGAGTTGGAAGGGGCCATATAGGCCATCTAGTCCAACCCCCTGCTCAATGCAGGATCAGCCTAGAGCAGGGGTGGAGAAACATCAGGCTCGGGGGGCCGTTTAAGGCCCGCGAAATCATTTGGTCTGGCCCTTTGTGGGTCCTGGCAGATCTCTAGCTCAGAAGGATCTAAGACTGGCGATCCACCCCCTCCCGCGGACAGGAATAGCCTCTATTCAAGGCAGATGTGAGTTTGTTTTGCCTAGAAAAGGAACCTTTCCCCCCCCCCTTGCAGAAGAGTCATTAGCTATGGAGCTGCTAGGACCGTCCAAGAAACTGTGTTAACACTTTCCCACCTGGGCCATGGAGAAACGTATTCCCTCTGTACTACAAGAGGGCTGGGGGCAGAAGTGGCAACAATGGAGGGGTTAAAGGGGGCAGGGCCAGTATGTGCATGAAGGGGGGCGAGTTCTCAGCCAGTGTGTCCTCATTTCTTCCCTGCAGGTGGAGGTAGCAGGAGCTGGTTGTAGAATCCAGCCCCGACCATGTGGAGCAGGAGCAACTCCTGCGTGTGGCTGGACGGCTATGCCCGGCTGGTGCAACAGACCATCCTGTGCCACCAGGTGGGCGAGTGTGCCACTGGTTGGATGCCTGCCTGCTTGCCCGCATGGGGGGGTGTCATCTGGAGCAGCTGCCTGCTTGGGGCTTGGTCGGCTAATTTTTAAGTTGATAATTTTGTAGGGCCCATGAATGATGTTATAAATATCCAAATGGCCCTTGACGGAAAAAGGTTCCCCACTCCTGGCCTAGAGCATCCCTGACAACTGTCCGTCCAACCACTGCTTGGAAGACTGCCAGAGAGGGGGAGCTCCCCACCTCCCTAGGCAGCTGATTCCACTGCTGAACTACGCTTAGTGTAAAAAATTTCCTAATGTCCAGCAAGTACCTGTCCACCCATAATTTATACCCATTATTATATACCCATTTGTTTAATTTATAATTTATGCCCATTATTTGTATATTTTGTACAAACTTAAGGTAGTCAAACAGTGGCAACACTGTACTACTTCAGACTGAAGGGAGGAATTACATGTATGTCTGCTTCTGCATCCAAAAAATAGATGTTATGGAGCTCTGGCCTAACCTTCCTGCCTATATGCTCGTTTTCTATGTAAAGGGGGCAGGTTTGTCTAAAGCAGTGGTTCCCAACCTTTTTTTGACCAGGGACCACTAGGACTTTTTTGTTCAGTGCAGGGACCCCAAGGTTCAAAATAAAAATTCTGAGAATTTGAAAATAAACTTTAATCATAATTGTTAGTTAAACATTAAGCTTAGAATAATATTTGAATATATATTTTTATAATAGAGAACTTTTAATTGAAAATATTAATTTATTATGGGTTTATAACTTTGTTTCGCGGACCTTAATTTAGTTCTCGCAGACCCCTGGGGGTCTACGGACCCCTGGTTGGGAACCAGTGGTCTAAAGAAACCACATGAACCCCTGTCTGACGTGGTACAGCCCTGATACTAGTTTACTGGTCTCAGTGAAAAATGGTGCTAAGTGTACATTGGAAAGGGAGCTGTGCTCAGTCTTGCGCCTTGATGAGTGTTTGAAGTTTAGCATCACATCTGTGAGTCTGTTTGGAATTATCTGTCTGGGGAGTGGGGAGTTTGGTTTTGGTAGCCCCGGTTTTCTCAGTAAATCTCAGGCTGAAGCTACAGCAATATTTTCTGTTCTAGCCAGTGCTGCTCCCAACATCCATTGCCAGCATCCCACTGGCCCCACAAAAAATCCCCATGGGTGGGTCTTAGCTATTAATTTCAATATATAATCTTTAAAAAAGGCTTATAGAAGAATGTGATGGTCACAGCTCAGCACAGTGTAATCTTTTGGAGTTACAGTTCTGGTCAAGATCTTGCTTTGAAAGTTAGGTAAATAGTTGGCATCGATGTTCCCAGTAATTTCATTCATTTGTCTCAGCAGGACCTAAAGGATAAAAGTAGAGGTTTCCACGTTATAAATGTGCCAGCCACCGGGGTAAGGAAAGCAAGATACGAGGCGATGTGTGTTGCTTGCCACATAATTTAACAAGCAGCTTAATAGATAAAAATAGGCACATTGTTTTTGCCAATAAAATTTGACTGCTTCTCAATCAATGTGTTGTAATCTGTGTAATGAGTAGGAATGGAGCAGATTGCATTTTATGGTCCTGAAACTATTTTGCGTGTTTATCCTTATGGCAAGGATCTAATTAATCTGTGTTAATGTTACACCAGCACCCATTAAGGAGACAGACGGAGTACATTAAATTGTACTGTAGAGTCTGCTGCATGGTCTGGATTATGAGCGCATGGTAGTACATCTCTGTGGGCATCTCAGATTGCTGCCAAGGTGTATATTCTTTTACACAGTTGGTGGAAGTCACTGTTGCCTCGAAGAATGGCAACTCTACTGCCTTTGTTTCTGTTAATATGGAGATGAAATTCATCTCCTTACATTATATTTTACCCCGTGTTTGGTGTCCAAAGTGGCACACAGACAATGGGGCATTTTTCACGGTAGATTTCGCTTCTGTTTTGCCACAGACTAAAAAAAAACACGATTTAAATGTTTTTTTCATGGCCGCAATTTATCCCTGTCAATCTCGATGTAGTTTTGGTTTTTCATGGGAACAAAGCACGCGGTATTTGACAACGGTTTGGTCTGTCCCTTTTGCAGGAGGCCTCCCCTTCCATCAGGCTCATTGTTTATGCCCGCCCCCAGCTCCGCCCCAACTCTGCCCAGCAGATTACCTTGTGCGGTTCACCAGCCCCAGCGCAAAAAACAAGCACCAGTCCCTCTGGTCTCCTCCATTTTTCTTCCACCCTCGCTCTGTTCTGGTTTTGGAACAGTCAGATTCCAAATTGGGGGGGGGGGGGACAAGGCAGCGCTTTGCTCAAAGCTTCCCTCTATTTTCTATAGGTGTGGAACCCATTGCCCTTTAATGATAGACAGGATTGGGGGGGGGGGCAGGAATTGCATCCATGTGCCCAGAGAAGTGTTTAGCTGAAAGTGGGAATGGCGGGGGAGGGGAGAGGAAAGTAGGCCCCTGGCTTGCGCGCCGGCCATGATCCGGCCACATTGCATTGTGAGAGACAGGAGGGCTCCTAGCTTGCGCGCCAGCCCCGATCCAGCCAGTGTGCATGGCTGGGGGGGGGGGAGAGAGGAAAGAAGGCCCCTGGATTGCGCGCCGGCCATGATCCGGCCACAGTGCATCAAGAGAGAGGAGGGAGATAAGAGCAGGCTGGCCGCCCCTCTTCAGAAGAGTGATGGGAGGGAGTTTTGCCTTGGGTTTTCCGCTCTCAGGATGCACATTTTTCCCATCCGATTTCTCAAAAATCCCCCCTCCCCGCTGGGGTAGAGGGGCCGCCCCTTCCCTTGAACATCCCCCCCACGGGTCCAGCTGCCCTAGACCAAGCTGCCACCACCACCACCCCCAGCGCGCGAGGAGCACATGGCGTGGCCCCACCAGTCTCCCCCTGGAGTGGTCCGTCTGACGTCCCCCTGGGCTTGGAGGTGGGGGTCCAGCTCCAAGGCCCATCCTGGGTGAGGGGCGGGGAAGGCGTGCCGCCTGCCTGCCCGCCAGCCTCCGGGACGGAGGGAGAGAAGTGCCAGGACTCTAGGCAGGTAGGCAGGCAGGCAGCAAAAGGGGCGGTATTCTTGTCCGAGCGCGAAACTCCCCCAGCCAATCACCGTTCTTGGGGAAGGAGAAAGGAGACGTCCCGGGGAGTGAAGCAAACATTTTTCATGGGCATCCGAACAACAAAACGCACTTCTACTAGAAAGTACGGCTCAGAAGTGGTTTGGTTTGCCGCTGACATAACGCAGCTTTTAAACCTCTATCAGGGAAAAGCCGGATCTGCAGTGAATAACCAAAATTTGACTCCGACGCAAATCAGCGTCGAAACAGCAGCAAATCTCTGTGAAAAATTCCCCAATGATACAGGGGTCCCCAACATGGTGCCTGTGGGCACCATGGTGGCCGCTGAAATCTTTACTGATGCCCACCCTGTCTTTAGAAAGTAGGTGGGGTCAGGTGGGGCTTTTGCCTAGCAAGGCTTCTGATTGGCTATTGGAGATTTGATTGCGTATATTCTTTTAAAAAAGGTTGCTTGAGCAGCAGCTGCCACCACAGCAAAAGGATCTTCACTGGCCATTTATGCGAGGCTGTTTCCTCGCGGTCACTCCCACTGACTGCTTCAGGGCTTCCTTGTGATTATGCATGCCTTTCCTGACCATCAGATGTTGCCTCATGCTCCCCACGCATTTCCACACGTTTTGCCCACATTTTCCGGATTCTGGCTAAAAGATCATCCGGAAGATACAGGCTAAATGCACAGAAATGAGCGGGGAGAGCGAAGCGACCTCTGATGGTCCCCAGCAATAATATCAAAAGTATCAACACCTGTCTGTGAAATACATCAGATAAATCTTGATTACAAAATATCTACTGTTATTAAATATTCTAAGTTTCCTCATTCCTGTTGTTGTTTTGTTTCCTGCCAAGTTTATTTTCTGAAACCTCCCTGCAAACCTGACTTTACCATTTCCTCAAAAGAGACAAACAAAACAGTTTTGAGTTTTTTATTTCATTAAGCCTCTCTTGTGCCTTATTCTAACTAATGTAAAGAAAGAGTTTTTGGTGGATCCCTCATTCATCAAAACAGGAAAACAACAAGACACAAATTATAAGTGTCAGGAGTGATAGTATTGGTTGATGAGGAAAAAATAAATAAAACAAGAGGAGTTTCATCATACTGGGTGTCTCTTCACTCTAAGGCACTGCAATGCAAATGGAAGACCCTGCACCTGTGGGGTATTCTCGTCCCATCGCATCCAATCAGAGCAGGAGTCAGTTTGCAGGATGCTGGCAGTCTACATACTCATTGCTCCTTCTGCACAGGGGTTAGGGAAGAAGAGGTGCCCCGCAGAGCAAATGCCAACAGCTTTCCGGGCCCTTTCACATGTGATACTGAAATTGACTCTGTTTTAAATTGGCTCTCAGTGCGAATGTAAAACCTGCATTGCCTGGGGGTGTACACTTGCTTTCACTTCTGAGGCTGGCATTAGAAGTTTGGCTGCTGAGCTGACATTCACGCTGCTATTCCTCTGTTTCTGAGTGGTGCCAGGCTGCGGAGAAGCAGGGGGCAGAAGGGAGAGTGATAGTTTGGCTTTCCCTCTGTTTCCTAGGGTTAGAGCCACCATGGGCCCCTGGACAAAAATCCCATCTCCTCCCCCACCCCCATGACTCTGATCCCAAACAAATGACTGGGATTTATATACTGAGAACAGAATAATAATTGTTACCTGGGAATAAGTCCCTTTGAATTAAGTGGGACACTCCCTTTCAAAGAGTACTAAACTGAAAAAGACTTTAAGAATTCCCCATGGTTTAAGCAGTTTAAAAAGGGATCATGTCAGAGCTTCATTTCTGGTCAGCATTCCCTTCCCCAATCTCAGAGTAGCTTTCACCTCAATCTGGTTTCAAACTATGCCAACAGCTTTGCTAGCCACACGTTACTCCCAAACACTGTGGGCCTCTCATCTATGTATTTGTGGAGCCGCATTTCCGGAGGACCTCATGCATTTTATTCTATTCTGTCCTCTTTATACAGAGCCCAGAACTAAATTTCTTACAGCGCTTCTAAATGACCTAAATCGCTTTTCAGTTTCTGAGAAGCTGCTCTTTCTCCTCTCAGACGCTGATCTAGTTGTCTACTATAGATTGTCACTCTTTGCCTTAGCAGCCAAGAAAATTCAGGCTAACGCTATATTTAATCAGGGCATTTAATGCATCTAATAACTAGCATTTTTTGGTCAGACTGTTTTAATGTTATTATTTATGACTAGGCTTTATATGACCGATTGCAATGGCCTTCGGCTGCAAACAATAAACTATCATTTTGTATCATATTGACTTTAAGAATATATCTGCTAATCCAAAACAAAACAAAAATGGCAGACTCAAGGGATGCCTACTGGGGGAAGGAAAACTGGGGAAACTTGAGAAGTCAGTTTCATCGTCCCTGGAGAGGAGGAGGAGGAGGAGGAGGAGGAGGAGAGTTGGTTTTTATATGGCAACTTCCCCTTTTAAGGAGACTCAAACCAGCTTACAATCTCCTTCCCTTCCTTTCCCCACAACAGACACCCTGTGAAGTAGGTGGGGCTGAGAGAGTTCAGAGAGAACTAGCCCAAGGACACTCAGCTAGCTTCTTGTGTAGGAGTGAGAAAACCAACCCGGTTCACCAGCTAAGAGTCTGCTGCTCATGTGGAGCAGTGGGGAATCAAACCCAGTTCTCCAGAGAATCCACTGCTGCTAACCACTATACCATGCTGGCTCTCAGGTGAGCCAAGTCCCCACTTGGTTTTGTCTTTCTGCACCTACACTAACTTCAGAAAATGATTCTAGTCCCCAGAAGCTAAAATCCAACTAGTTCCAACTCTCTCTTCCCATTCCATGCCATCCTATCCTCTTCTGCTGCTGCATCCTTAAAAAGGAAAAAAGAAAGCAGGAGAGCAGGGGGCAGACTGGTCAACTGAAACTACCCTGGAAATATTTTCTAGTTACTCAGTTTGTGCAAAGATCCGGGTCACACAGCCTGGATAACCTACAAGAACCAATGAACTCTGACCGTGAAAGCCTTCGACAATACCCTGGAAATAATTTTCAGAGTGGCCCAATCGAGGCTCCTGATCAGGTTGAAGGTACAGAACCTTAGTAGATCAAAGGGTACAGAATTGATTTGAATTTTTGGGAGCAATCCTAAGCAGCTATACTTAGAAGTAAGTCCCATTTTATTCAATAAAATGAAAACGCTTATCCCCCGTTTTCTGTTTTTTGTTGCGTATGAGCTTTTTAAAATGTAACATAGAAATTTAATTAATTACAAAGTATCATAGCTCCATAGCATGCATTTTAATGGGAATTACAACTGTTTTTCTTCCTTTCTAACAATCATTTTTCCCATGTATGTAGCAATATCTGCAGACTGAAAATTCACTTCATGCATCTGGTGACATAGATTCTAACCATGAAAAATGGAACTATGGTAGCACAAGATTCCTTTTTGGTTTTGCCACAACAGACTAACATGGCTACTCCGCTAGATAGGGTCGCCAACCTCCAGGTACTAGCTGGAGATTTCCCACTATTATAACTAATCTCCAGCTGATAGAGATCAATTCACCTGGAGAAAATGGCCACTTTGGCAACTGGACTCTATGGCATTGAAGTCCTTCCCCTCCCCAAACCCCACCTTCCTCAAGCTCCACCCCAAAAACCTCCCGCCGGTGGTGAAGAGGGACCTGGCAACCCTACCGCTAGAATTGGTATTTTCTAGTTACTCAGTTTGTGCAAAGATCTTACTAGGCCTTAGCCTAAGAGTTTGTTTTGAGCAACAGCTGCGTTTTGGAATAAAAATACTCTTAGGCGTGCATAGAACACCTTTCCCTCAACATTAAAAAAACCCCTGCAGTTTCCTTTCTTCCCTCACATTTTAATAATTCAGTAGCATACTTAAAGATGCAGTGGCATCGCGGAAGAATATTTTAAATTCCTCTGTAAAAAGGAGGATAGGATAACTGGAGGAGGGCAAATGTGGTCCCCATCTTTAAAAGGGGGGGGGGAAGAAATCCCAAACAATTATCGCCCAGTCAGCCTGACATCAATACTAGGTAAAATACTAGAGCAGATAATTAAACAGACGGTCTGTAAGCACTTAGAAAGAAATGCCGTGCTCACTGACAGTCAGTGAGATGTAAATATCACCCTTTCACTGTTTTGATAGATTCTTAGGAAATATTAACTTGACTTGACACAAGTTTTCTGTTCTACTACTTAAGTATGTTTTAACTCCCCAGAGGCGGTAAAAGATGAGAAGGAATGAGGCTGGAAGAAAGGGGAGAGCAAACACAGAAGAATTAAAAGGTGGGGGAAGAGAGAAATGTGGGCATTAGGGTTGCCAGGTCCCCCCCCTCTCCTCTGGCGGGAGGCTTTTGGGGCAGAGCTGAGAGGATCGTGCACGCGCATCACTTCCGGTTTACACCAGAAAGTGCCGCATCGCGAGGGGCCTTTTACCACTCAAACTGGGAGTGGTAAAAGGCCCCTTGCAATATGTTTACACCCGGAAGTGCCGCACCCCAGTTTGAGTGGTAAAAGGCCCTTTGCAATGCGGCACCTCCGTATGTAAACCGAAAGTGACGCGCCGCCGTGTGCAGGCGTGCGTGCACGTTTGCCCGCCGGCCCACAGCTGGTCGGTGGGCAGGGGGATGGGTTGGTGGGGATTTGCCGGCCACCACCAGGCACTTGGCAACCCTAGAGGGCATACTGGATTGGCTGATGAGCTTAGGAAACAACTCACGATAGGAAAATGTTTTCCTCAGCCTTGTAGTTCAAGACGTTTGCAGCCATGGGGCGCTTCCTTTAGAAATCACTGCTAAAAAAGGGTGGCAAACATCCCAGCTAGGAATAGCCTCTGTCTGCCTCCCTGCACCCCAATGGCCGCTGCATTGGAGAGCTATACTAAAAGTTTAAAAATAAAAACCTGAAATGATGATTCTAACTTCTCTGGGCCCTCAAGCTGACTTGGGCTCCGGGAATTTTGTATCCCAGTCCACCCTTGTCAGCGGCCCTGCTGTTTCCCCTGCACAACCTTCACCACCCAAGTAGCTTTTCCCCCAGCCCAAATTTGCTGGTTGTTTGCTGCATCAAGAAGGACTTTAGGAATTTGTGGACAGGGCAGTGGGTACCACGATAAAATGGCTGCCACAGGTGTGGGGACAATCACCAAATGTTGGGAGGTTCCAAACCACGTGTCCTTCTAGGAGAGACACAACTACTTCTTAATTCAAACTCCTGCAGACAGCTGCGATTGGCCCCTTGCTTTGGTTTCAGTTTCTGATTTTTAAAAGTGCTGGATCCCTGCGCTGACATTAGGAGTGGGATAAGAAAGCCTGGGCAACCAAGGGCACGTAGTTGTGATGAGCCTGCCAGGGATGACCTCAGTGAGTTGTTCATCAGCTGCCTGGTAGGGAGCAACCAGAAGCTCCCTGGTTTTCTCAGTTCTATTCAAAACCCTCTGGACAGGGCTCCCGAACCCCTGGTCGGGGTGAAGGATGCCCTACCTACCATTCCTGTTGCCCGCTGCAACTCAGAGTGGGGGCAGTGGAACCCCCCCTAACTCTAGTATCACATCACTTCTGGTTAAAAAAATAATCAGAAGTGACATAGGGTAACTCTAGGAATTGCCAGGAACTCTGTACCAAACTCTAGACCAACTCTTGACCAAACTAAGCCACAGAGTCTCTGGGAATTCCTAGAGCTACACAAATCAATTCTGGTTATATACTGGAAGTAATTCAATGCCACAGTAGGTGTTATGACCCTCCCAAATCTCTGCCCACAGCCCTCCTGCCGGTTGCCAGGTACTGCCTGGCAACCCTACCTTTGAATTTTATACAAAAGACTCAAGAAGCAAGTGGGTGCCAGGAAACATACTGGTGGGTGCCAAGGTGCTCCTGAGCGCTGTACAGGGTTGCCAATCTCCAAGCGGGGTGTAGAGTTTGCTCGCGATTACCCCGGATCTTCAGTCTACAGAGATCAGTTTCCCTGGAGGATATGTCAGCTTTGCAGAACGGGCTCCATGGCATCACATCCCTGATGAGGGGAGTGGACATGTTCATGGAGGAAAGAGCTATTCGTGGCTACTAGTCAAAATGGATACTAGTCATGATGCACACCTATTCTCTCCAGTACTAGAGGAGCATGCCCATTATATTAGGTGGTGTGGAAAGCAGGCAGGACACTGCTGTAGCTCTCTTGTTTGTGGGCTTCCTAGAAGCACCTGGTTGGCCACTGTGTGAACAGACTGCTGGACTTGATAGGCCTTGGTCTGATCCAGTGTGGCTTTTTGTTGTTGTTGTTGTTCTTATGTTCTCTCCTAGGGTTGCCAACTGCCAGGTAGTAGCAGGAGATCTCCTGCTAATTCAACTGATCTCCAGCCGATAGAGATCAGATGACCTGGAAAAAAATGGCCGCTTTGGCAACTGAACTCTATGGCATTGAAGTCCCTCCCCTCCCCAAACCCCACCCTCTTCAGGCTCCACCCCCAAAATCTCCCGCCGGTTGCGAAGAGGGATCTGGCAACCCTATTCTCTCCTCCCCAAATTCCATCATCCTCAGGCACCCCTCTTTCCAAATCTCCATGAATTTTGCAAGCCTGAGTTGGGGGGATCATTGGGTTAGAATCCAAAATGTTCCAAAATGGCTAAGAAATAACTATGATGAAGCATGGATGTTAACTTCTGAATCAATCCATTTGCTCAGGTTGCTAAAACAGTTGTTAACAGTAAGAGATGTGAATATTTTATGTGCTTTTCTTCACAATAAAATGATTTCTTCTTAAAGAAACTGGTTAAGAGAGGAATCAGCCCAGCCTTTTCCTCCTCAGCCTCCAGCTGGGACAGTTTCAATTACTCCCAGTTTCAATTACCTTTCCTACCCACTTCCTAGGGTTGCCAGTCCCCCCTTGTCACCAGCGGCAGCTTTGTTGTGGTGGGGTTGGGAAGGGTGATCGGTGCAATAACGTCACTTCCTGGGTAAACATGGAAGTGATGGGACACTCTAGCACATTCCTCCAAAAACTCTATGAAAACCATAGAATTTTTGGAGGCATGTGCTAGAGCGTCCCTGTCACTTCCAGGTTTACCCAGGAAGTGATGTTAATCGCCCCACTTCAGCTGACCTGCTCCTGCCGTCGGCCAGCTGAAGGGGCAGCAAACAGACTCCTTAATTGGCCAGCAATTGCCCACCATTACCTGGTAGTTGGCAACCCTAGTGTCTTGGGATCATGTCCACTCATCAGCGCTGTGATTACAGCACCAGGAATAGAAGCAGCCTCAGGAACCAATTCCAAACACCACAACCCTTTTCCCTTTTGCAGATGCGAGAAGCTGTTTATCTAATACTGACACATTCTTGCATCTTTGGCATGTCAGGCATTTGAGATGTAGCAATACAAAGGTCAGAGAGCCTGCTGGACTATATACCTTAAGGCGGCAATTCAAGAGCCCCCTGCTGCATATAACAGATCTACATCTCAAGAACTAACTTCCTAGGTTCTAATGAACTCCAGTCCGATCCACTTACTGTTCCTTCTACCATTGCCATGAACAGGAGGTTCTAATGAACTCGAAGCATCACACTTCAGGACTCAGGATTGCCAGCTCTGGGTTGGAAAATACCTGGAGATTTTGGGGGTGAAGCCTGGGGAGAGCAGGGTTTGGGGAGGGAGGGATCTCAGCAGGGTATAATGCCATGGAGTCCACCCCCCAAAGCAGCCATTTTCTCCAGGGGAACTGTTTCCTTGGGGGCATAATTAGTTTGGATCCAACTTCTGTTCCCCTTGGACCTGGTTTTGAAGTCCTTCTTTCAGGGCCAGCTGTGCAGATATTTTTCTGTTAGGTAAGGCATGAGAAAGCAAGTTGTTGGGGAAAGGTCAAAATCTGAAATCTTGGTAACGTTGCAGTAACGACATACAAACACAACACACAGCATTCACGGGGTTGCCAACTGCCTGGAGGAAAAAAAAAACCTATCCCTTTGATAGAAGCTTAATGGGATGTGATTTACCAGCTGATGTTATTTACTTCTGTGCCATGAAAAGCTTCAGCTGCCCATTTCCACACATTAAGCATCTATTAAAGGGTTAGGTCAGTGATGTCTGTTGGCAACTTGATTTCATTGCTAAAGCTGCTACCAACTCCCCAACATTAACATAAACTTGGGCTTTTCACTATTTTTACACTTCATTTTAAAAACAAATGTTAAGAAATTCACAACTGAATTTATATATATATATATATATATATATATATATATATATATATATATATATATATATATATATATATATATATATATATATATATATATATATATATATTCCTAGTCCCCTGGTGGGGGCGGGAGATCCCCTGCCCCCATGCAGTATTCTGTGCTGCCGCTCAGCTGGCCAGCAGGGGGGAAATGGTGCCCAAATTGGGGAGGGGGTGTCAGCAGTGTCCTGACATACTGTTTTGCTCAAAAACCAGAGCATCCCCAACTTTGCTGGCAACACCCTGACCTCACTTCCAGTATACACAGGAAGTGATGTCAGCACATTGCCGGCAATACCTGTGCATCACCAGCGGGGGGGGCTACCACGAGGTGAGGAGTCCCCTCCACCCCCAGCTGGTTGCCAGGGGAGACCTGGCAACCCTAATATATAGTGCAGAGAACATGCTTTGGGCCCACAAATATCTCTATTCAGACTGACATACAAACTTCCAAACCAGATTGAACCCAAGGGCATTTTGGGGATTTTGAGAAAGGGTAGTTGATGCCTCCACAAAATGGCTGCCATGAGAGATGCAGCCAATCACAAATGGATGGAAAGCTCAAAGCCAAGTATCCTCCTATGACCCAGGCAACTGCTACCAAGGAGGCACTCCCTGAAGATGTGGGCTCTTCTGAAGCATCTCCTTTTCTAGTGAGACAGAGGAAAGCTGTGACTGGATCTTTCCATTGGGGAAGAGATTTTTGGGGAAGAAGCAAACAGGAGCCAGGAGACCCACTGGCAGGTACCACAGCACCCATGAGGATCGCTCATCTAAGGCCAAGATGGGAACGGCACTCTGCAGAAATGGGCTTAAAGAATCACATTCTTTTGAGACACAGATCTGATCTGCAGACTAGTTGAAATAGACGTCTTCTCATTTTGTGCAACCTTATTGAGCAAGAGAGAGGCTCATCTGTTCTCTTGCCACCCTTGTTGGTGGATGGTACTATTAATCTGTTATAAGGAACAATCCCATCCTACCAAGGGAGTAAGAGGCTATGATCTAATGTGTCTCTCCCAGCATGAGATTCTATGATTCCTTTGTGAAGAGAGAGAGAGCTCTCTTTGTTGCAGAGGCTGTTCGGAAATAAGTATTTTTTTAATCCCCTGTTTTTCTCATTCCTGTTTTGCTGTACAAGGAACAGAAATATCTAACACAGCAGTGACATGAAAGGGCATTTGATTTCCACACCTACCCTCAAGCTTTGGCAAGCGGTGAAGAGGAAAAGAGCTTTTCCGCCCGCTTCACTGTCACAAAACCAATTGTGGCTTTTGCCATGCGTGGAAGTCTTGTATTCTGTAAAGCAACGCAAATGCACTGCTAAACCGCATTACAGCAGCCATACAGGGTTGTCGGATTTCCCATCAGCTCCTGTTGCTGTGAACAACAGTTAGCAGGTGACATGCATGACAGAATTTGGGCAAATTCTTCCTGCTCTCCTTATTTATTTAGCCTACTTTTAGACTGCCTTTGGACCAAAACAAGTCCTATAGGATGCATCCATGAGAGCATCCAATGAAGGTGATGGGCAGTACATTCAAAATGGACAAAAGGAAGTATTTTTTTGCACAGAGAGTTATTAAAATGTGGAAGTTGCTGCCAGAGAATGGTAGTGATTGGCCACAGACATGGACGGCTTTAAAAGGGGATTAGACAGATCCAGGAAGGATAGGTCTATCAGTGGCTTCCTACCATGACTAAAGGGAACCTCCACACTCAGAGGCAGTAAACCTCCAAATACCTGTCATGGGTCAGCATTCTGGACAATACCACTGCCAGGAGGAGACATCAGGCAAAGGCCTCAATCTCTGTGCCCTGTTGCTGGACCTCCAGAGTAACTGGTAGGTTACTGTGTGAGACAGGATGCTAGACTAGAGGGACCAGTGGTCTGATCCAGCAAGGCTCTTTTTATGCTCTTAAACCATCATATAACCATGTGAAAGTTAGCGTAAAACACTGTTTAAAGCACATGGGAGTAAACAATACTATCCGCTTTTAAAAAGGTAAAGATAGTCCCTTGTGTAAGCACCAGGTCATTGCTGACCCTTGGACTGATGTCACATCAAGATGTTTACTAGGCAGACTATGTTTAGGGGGTGGTTTGCCATTGCCTTCCCCAGTCATCTACACTTTCCCCCCAGTAAGCCAGGTACTCATTTTACCGACCTTGGAAGGATGGAGGGCTGAGTCAACCTCGAGCCGGCTACCTGAAACTGACTTCCGTCGGGATCAAACTCAGGTCATGAGCAGAGCTTTGACTGCAGTGCCGCAGCTTACCACTCTGCGCTACGGGGCATATATACTATCATATACTATCTATAGGATTGCCAGGTCCCTCTTCGCCACCAGCAGGAGGTTTTTCGGGCAGAGCCTGAGGAGGGCGGGGTTTGGGGAGGGGAGGGACTGCAATGCCATAGAGTCCAATTGCCAAAGTGGCCATTTTTTCCAGGCGAGCTGATCTGTATCGGCTGGAGGTCAGTTGTAATAGCAGGAGATCTCCAGCTAGTACCTGGAGCCTGGCAATCCTAACTATCTGCTTAAGAACATTAAAAAAAGCACTGCTGGATCAGACCAGAAGTTCATCAAGTCCAACATCCTTTCTCACTCAGGCCTTTTATGCAGGGACGTTTCCCCGCGGTCTCCGCCGCCGACTGCTTCAGGACTTCCTTTTGATTATGCATGCCTTTTCTGCCTGTCAGAGGTCGCCTCGCTCATTTTCCCCTCATTTTCCAGATTCTGGCTAAAACAGCCTCTGGAAAACGTGGGCAAAATGAGCAGGGAGAGTGAGATTCCATTATTCATCATGGCTACAAACCTCTCCTCCACCAATCTGCCTAATCCTCCTTCTGAAGCCATATCTGCTCGAGGCAGTGAATTCTGCAATTTAATTTAATTACTTGTTGAGCAAAGACAGCATTTGTAGGGTTGCTAGCTGTGGGTTGGTAAATACCCATCTTCATCTGAGAGAATGGGTTATGTGCAGAAAACTTCTCACTCTTGTGATAGTGTGTACTGTATATATGTGGTGTAATTCATTTGGCTGCAGCAGAGCATCAAAATTCTCCATTCTGTAATAATGATTATTGTCATACATAGCTCCAGGTTGGGAAATACCATATTTTTGGGGCGGAGCCTGAGGAGGGCGGGGTTTGGGGAGGGGAGGGACTTTAATGCCAAAACGGCCATTTTCTCCAGGTGAACTGATCTCTATCGGCTGGAGATCAGTTGTATTAGCAGGATATCTCCAGCTAGTACCTGGAGGTTGGAAACTCTAGCCATCCACCATTTGTTTTGGCTTGATTTAAATTACGTATTTACGAACGTACCCTAGAACTCTTCTCAGTGAAGAAGTCCACAAAAGCAGTTCTCAGTCATCTACACTGAACATTAATTTTCTAGAATTGTGTCCATGAGTACTGAAATCACAGTATCAGATGCAAAATTCACACAATTAGCAGTTATCTGTTTAGAAGGTATGTCCGCTAGCATTTTCTGGTTGGCACCATTTTCTTCTTTTTTTTAGGATTCTGACCTTTTAACTTCAGAATACCACTTGACAAACAAGAGATTCAGTTTCAGCCTATCTGAAACTTTTAGAAAAAAAACCGTTTACCCACTTTAACTCCAAAATTCACACTTTCTGAAAATTGTGCTAAGTCCAGGTTAGATTCCTGAAGTTTGACTCGCAGATGTACAGAGCATGATTGCACCCCCTAGTGGTTCATGAAGGACAATGGTCATGATTTTGAAAACAGCAACAGCACAGAAATTTCATCCATGAATTGTAAAGAAGAAAAGCAGGCTGATTGAATACGGAAGTGGCTGTGATAATCGTTTTAATTTTGTAGAAAGGATGTTTCAAGCACCAGTTCATTTTACAGACTCAGAATGTTTATGAATATTCTTCTACTAAGATTACATGTATGTCGCATTGCATATCAACTTAGCACCAGGACAGAGTGAGTAGAAGTTTTTCCAGCCTTGCAGGCAAACTTTCCCTCTTTCAACTTCGGAGATTTTGCAAGCACAAACATGAACTTAGAGTTCAAGTAAGTGCTCTAGTGATAGGGGAGGGGTCTTGGCTCAGGGGTAGAGCATCTGCTTGACATGCAGAAGGTCATAGAATCATAGAGTTGGAAGGGACCACCAGGATCATCGAGTCCAACCCCCTGCACAATGCAGGAAATTAACAACTACCTCCCCTCACATCCCCAGTGACCCCAACTCTCCCCCCGCCATGCAGGAACCCACAATCAAAGCACTCCCGACAGATGGCCATCTAGCCTCTGCTTAAGGACCTCCAAAGACGGGGACTCCACCACCCTCCGAGGCAGCACATTCCACCGTCGAACAGCCCTCACCGTTAGAAAGTTCTTCCTAATGTTTAGGTGGAATCGCTTTTATATTAGTTTAAATTCATTACTCTGTGTCCTAGTCTCTGGAGCCACAGAGAACAAAGTAGTTCCCTCATCAACATGACATCCCTTCAAATATTTAAACATGGCTATCATGTCTCCCCTCAACCTTCTCTTCTCCAAACTAAACAAACCCAACTCCCTAAGTCTCTCCTCATAGGGCATGGATTCCAGATCTCTGACCATTCTGGATGCCCTCCTCTGGACACGCTCCAACTTGTCAACATCCTTCTTAAATTGTGGAGCCCAAAACTGGACACAGTATTCCAAGTGAGGTCTGACCAATTCAGAATACAGTGGTAATATTACTTCCCTTGATCTAGACACAATACTCCTACTGATGCAGCCCAGAATTGCATTGGCCTTCTTAGCCGCCCGGGTTCAATCCCCGGCATCTCCAATTAAAGGGACTAGGCAAGTAGGTGATGTGAAAGGTAAAGATGGTCCCCTCTGCCTGAGACCTTGGAAAAAGACCTCTGCCTGAGACCCTGGAGAGCCGCTGCTGGTCTGAGTAGACAATACTGACTTTGATGGACCAAGGGTCTGATTCAGTATAAGACAGCTTCATGTGTTCAGTACAAGATACAAGAATTGTGAGTGCAGAAACAAAATCTTAGTTAAGAGGAAATGGAAAAACTAGCCTTTAACTGGTGTTAGATTCTTTGTGTTTTCCACATGGGGAAAGGCATGTGGAGTTTCCCCACTGCTGTTGTGACTGCCTATACAGTGCAGAGGCAACAGGGCTTCCACATGATAAGTTCCACCATAGTTTCCCTGTGAGGGTCCCTTGACAGCAGCTATTCCCTGCCCCACACCTCCAGGACTTTTTCCGGATTTTTTCCAAATTGGCAATCGAACATCATATCAATATAATGTTAAATTTTTAACAGGTTCTCTAAATTTTCAGCTTCAATTTAAAAAAGCAAGCCTCTAGCCCCTTTCATTGTGGAGATATGCCTTTCCCCTTATATCTCCACAATGAAAGGTGCTAGAGGCTTTTTTAATGGAAGCTGGAAAATCAAAGCACCTATTATATTTACTGTTACATTGTTATGTTGATAGAACAATATTTACCTGCTGATTAAAAAGCCCCCCAAAACTGTTCTTGGTGGTGGTGGGGAAATGGCTACTGTGGAATAATGGGACTGGGAAAATCCAAACTTTCCAACCTACATGGCAGCCATTCAGGTTTAGCTGGTGACTTTTTCCAAAACTTCTGAGCAAAGCAGGTTTGGGAAAGATCAGGGCAAAGCCAGGGAAATCTCAGGAGGTTCATGGCCTAAATGGTGTAGGGAAGTGGGGCGGGGGGTGGGGAACCAACAGCATCAAACTTAGGACAAATAACCGTGTGATAATGGCCCTGATAAACAAAAAATAGCTCAGTAAGTGGACAGTAGAATCATAGAATCTTAGAGTTGGAAGGGACCACCAGGGTCATCTAGTCCAACCCCCTGCACAATACAGGAAACTCACAACTACCTCCCACACACACACTCAGTGCCCAGAAGATGGCCAAGATGCCTCCCCTCCCATTAACTGCCCAAGTTCATAGAATCAGCATTGCTGACAGATGGCCATCTAGCCTCTGCTTAAAAACCTCCACGGAAGGAGAACTTACCACCTCCCGAGGAAGCCTATTCCACTGAGGAACCTCTCTGTTAGAAAATTCTTCCTAATGTCTAGATGGAAACTCTTCTGATTTAATTTCAACCCGTTGGTTCTGGTCTAACCTTCTGGGGCACCCTCTATATGACAGCCCTTCAAGTACTTGAAGATGGTTATCATATCCCCTTTCAGTCTTCTCCTTTTCAGGCTAAACATACCCAGCTCCTTCAACCTTTCCTCATAGGACTTAGTCTCCAGACCCCTCACCATCTTTCTTGCCCTCCTTTGGACACGTTCCAGCTTATGTACATCTTTCTTAAATTGTGGTGCCCAAAACTTAACACAATACTCTAGGTGAGGTCTAACCAGAGCAGAGTAAAGTGATACCATCACTTCACGTGATCTGGACACTATACTTCTGTTAATGCAGCCCAAGATCGCATTTGCTACTTTTTAGCTACTGCATCACACTGCTGACTCATGTTCAGTGTTTTGTCTACTAAGACCCCAAGATCCTTTTCGCACACAATACTCCTAAGACAAGTCTCCCCCATCCTATAATTATGCATTTGATTTCTCCTACCTAAATGCAGAGTTATGTATTACATTTGTATCCAACCTTACTTTTTATCATGGAACGTGGCAGAATAAAAAGGGATCCCAGGAAATCTCCCAAGTAGGACGGTCAACGCCAGGTTGAGAAATTCCTGGAGATTTGAGTGTGGAGCTTGACAAGGAATGCCACAGAGTCCACTCTCCAAAGCAGCCATTTTCTCCAAGGGAACATATCTCTGTCACCTGGAGATCAGTTGTAACTCTGGGAGATCTCCAGGCCCCACCTGGAAGTTGGTAACCCTACTATCAAGCAGTAGGGTTGCCAGGTCCCTCTTTGCCACCAGCAGGAGGTTTTTGGGGTGGAGACTGAGGAGGGCAGGGTTTGGGGAGGGGAGGGATTTCAATTCCATAGAGTCCAATTGTCAAAGCGGCCATTTTCTCCAGGTGAACTGATCTCTATCGGCTGGAGATCAGTTGTAACAGCAGGAGATCTCCAGCTAGTACCTGGAGGATGGCAACCCTACCAAGCAGGCAATAACCTGGACCAATGTCTGCTTAGCTGTATCATGTCCCTTCTACCCTCCCACAGTAGTGAGATTATGTCTGACAACAGAAACAAAATTGTATTTATTTAACAGTAATTCAAAACATGCACAAGAAACTTGGCTCATCCCACCCTGGAAGATTTTTTAAAATAATTTACAATTTCACACACAGGATGGAAGTTGCATCTGCTACCACCCTTGTACCAAGCAGGCATGACTGTCATACACCCCAGGTTCGTGCCAAAAAAAGGAGACATGGCCAAACTAGTCGGACACAGGAGACAAGCAAAACGTCTCACTATTTGTTATAACGACTTTAGCGTAGCCATTAAAGGGTCCAAGTTTTACTGGCGTAGTGGCCATTGGGAGGGAATAATTACCGTTTTCTCACAGGCCATTTGCCCATTAATTGCTATAGATTATGTAATCTTTCCCAAAGACCAGTTTCAATGGAAGGACAAGGTTAATTTCCAGTATGTAACAGTAACCTTGTCTAAATTATTTCCCCCAACAGTTGAGAAGATAAGTGCCCCTCCCTATTTATGTTTACTGTCTTACATTTGCCACGCTATATGAGTCTACTTTTATTTTATTTTAATTATTTGTTAATCTTCTGGAGCTGCTTTTGTATCATAAATTTGACTGACTGAGAAGATAAGTGGACACAATAAAATGACTAGATTTTTACAAGTGCCTGCTGTTCTTTTAAGGGAAACACAATAGCAAACAGTATGAATAGGGTTGCCAACCTCCAGGTAGTAGCTGGAGAGCTCCTGCTATTACAACTGATCTCCAGCCGATAGAGATCAGTTCCCCTGGAGAAAATGGCTGCTTCGGCAATTGGACTCTATGGTATTGAAGTCCCTCCCCAAACCCTGCCCTCCTCAGGCTCCGCCCCAAAACCTCCCACCAGAGGTGAAGAGGGACCTGGCAACCCTAAGTATGAAGAACATAGATTTTGCCCTTCACGCATTTCAAATGTGGGCCAGGTCTAAATACATAGAATAAGCACAGTAAAGAATTCCTGAAACTCTTCAAAATCCATTGATTGAGGTCTTTAAGGCAAGCATGCAACATTCTCCTGAATTCCCTTCTTTTTGAACACAGGCTTAATAGCCAAACTGGGTGCCTTTCAAATGATACAGAACTGAAATCCAGATTCCATCTCCTTAATAGCATGCAAGGAAAAACACGCTCACAGAAAAAGAACAGCAGTGCAAGGGGTCCTCAACCTTTTTTCATCCTGCAGGCACATTTGGAATTCTGACACGGCATGGTAGGCGCAGCCACAAAATGGTTGCGGCAAAATGGCTGTGCATTCGGTGGAGCTAGCCACAAAAATGATTGTTATTGCTTGAGTTCAGTAACACAGTGTAAATCCTCGTGCTGTGGTGGCAGCTGCTGCCAAAGCAACATTAAAAAAACTGCACAGCCAATCAAATCTCCAATAGTCTTGCTGGGCAAAAGTCCTACTTGGCTCCATCCACTTCCTAAAACACTTGGCGGGCTCCAGAAACGGTGTCCGTGGGTGCCATCGCACCCATGGGCACCATGTTGGGGACCCCTGTCATAGTGCAATGCTCAGTTTTTCCACCTTCGATGCCTCCCTTGACAGATGCTCCTCAAAACAGAAAACAGCAACCAAAATGAAGAAGGAGCAACCAAAATGATCAGGGGGCTAGAGCAACTGATCTATGAGGAGCAGTTAAAACGCTTGGGACTGTTTAGCTTAGAAAGGTGGTGGTTAAGGGGAGGTATGATGAGGTTTATAAAATTATGCATGGCATGGAGTGGACAGGGAGAAGCTTTTCTCCCTCTGTCATAATACCAGAACACGGGGTCATATGCTGAAGCTGGAGGGTGAGAGCTTCAAAACAGATAAAAGGAAGTGTTTCTTCACACAACACATAGTTAAATTGTGGAACACCCTGCCCCAGGATGTGATGATGTCTGCCAACTTGGAAGGATTTAGGAGTGGAGTGGACATGTTATTGGAGGATAGGGCTATCCATGGCTACTAGTCAAAATGAATACTAGTCATGATGCATACCTATTCTCTACAGTATCAGAGGGTCATGCCTATTATATTAGGTGCTGTGAAACACAGGCAGGATGCTGCTGTTGTCTTGTTTGTGGGCTTCTTAGAGGCACCTGGTTGGCCACTGTGTGAATAGACTGCCATACTTGATGGGCCTTGGTCTGATCCAGCAGGGCTTTTCTTATGTTCTTATTTTGCAGCTTCCTTTAAGGACAGCTTAATTAATGATCTCACCTGTGAAGGATAAATACTATGATCTCCCCCCAAAATACCTGAACTAATTTTATAACGTCTGCAGTTCAGGTGAGTTATTGCTTAAGTAACCCCCACCATTATCACTGTTTACCCTGACCTGGATGGCCCAGGCTAGCCTTGGAAGCCAAGCAGGTTGGCTCTGGTTAGAACACCAAGAATGACCACCAAGGAAGTCCAGGGTTGCTATGGAGAGGCTGGCAATGGCAAACCGCCTCTATTTGTCTCTTGCCTTGAAAATCCTATGGGTCAGATGCAACCTTTTCACCATTCACATTTCATACGGTCAAAAAGTGTACAACTGAGTCAACCACTGCACACTGACTACCTCTTCCTGGACATGCTGCTCCATACCACAGGTGTTTCAGTACTGCCTACTCTGATTGGCAGCAGCTGTCTAGGCTCTTTCTCAATACCTGCTAGTTGGGATCTTGTAACTGGAAATACCAGGGACTGAACTTTTAACATGTTAAGCATGTAGTCTGCCACTGGGTGATATTTCTTCATAAAAACACAGCAAAGCAAACTTTGCCCCCAAGTTGCTAACAGTGTAAAATTTGACATTACAAGTATGTTGGAACAATCCAGTTCTGTTCCTCAAGCCATTTATTTCAGAAATACATAATAATCAGAATCACATTCAAAAATGAAAAGTAATCAGCCCTAGCACGATTTATATTCGAATACACTAAAGGATTTTGTGGCAGCAGCTGCAAGGGTGATAAAGCCTCAGACACCTATTGGCTGTGCTGATGGGATGGAATATTGTTGAACGCAGAATGTGGGGCACAGAATGTTGTTGAACATTCTACGTGCCCAAAAGAATGAAGTTGTCAACAATAGTGTTTGCATTGCAGTTCTGCTACTGTGAGTGACTGAAGTTTGCTCAGCTAAGAAAAAATGCTCACACAGGTCTCAGCAATAAGAACAGTTTTATTTATTTATTGTTATTATTATATTATATCCCGCTCTTTCCCCGCGCAGGCGAAAGGTAGTGCATAAGGAAGGTAGGTAAAATCAGAATATAAGAAGAGCACTGCTAGATCAAATGGTCCATGTAGTTCAGCATCTTGTTTCACTCAGCAGCCAGCCAGTTACCCTGGAATGCTAACAAACTGGGCATAGTGGCCAAGACATTCCCCTGATGCTGCCTCCTAGCAAGTGGTTTTCAGAGATCTGCTACCTCTGACTAGAGATCCCCCTTTAGTCACCATGGCTAGCAGCCATTGATGGACCTCTCCTCCATGCACCTGCCTAACCCCTTTTTAATGCCATTTACACGCATGGCCATCACTATATCCTCCAGCAGTGACTTACACAGTTTAATTACTCAATGAGTAAAAACAGTATTTACTTTTTCCTGTGCTCAATTTTTTTACCATCAACTTCATTGTGAGCCCCCAAGTTCTATTGCCCTGACCTGGACGGCCCAGGCTAGCCTGATCTTGTCAGATCTCAGCAACTAAGCAGGATCAGCCCTGGTTAGTATTTGGATGGGAGACTGCCAAAGAAGACCAGGGTTGCTGTGCAGAGAAAGGCACTGGCAAACCACCTCTGTTAGTCTCTTGCCATGAAAACCCCAAAAAAGGGGTCGCCATAAGTCGGCTGCGACTTGACCGCACTTTACACACACACAAGTTCTATTATTATTGGAAAGGGAGGAAAAGCTCTCTTTTATCGACTTGTTCGACCCCGTGCATAATTTTATAAACCTCTACCATGATTCATGTCCCCCTTTAGCCATCTTGTTTCTAGACTGAAGAAGCCCAGACTCTTCAGCCTTTATGGTTGGCAACCTACAGGTGACACCTGGAAATCTCCCAGAGATCAGTTCTCCTGGAGGAAATTGAAGCTTTTGAGGGTGGATTCTGTGGCAGTACGCCCCACTGAGGACCCTCCCCTCCCCATGCTCCAACTCCCCACATTTCCAAGAATTTCCCAAGCCTGGGCAACCACCAGCCGCAACAGTAACCGCGGTATTTCTTCCGCCACCGTGCACAGCGACTAGAACACTGGTTCCCAACCGGGGGTCCGTGGACCCCCAGGGGTCCGAGAGAACTAAATTAAGGCCCGCGAAACAAAGTTATAAACCCATAATAAATTAATATTTTCAATTAAAAGTTCTCTATTAGAAAATATATATATTCAAATATTATTCTAAGTTTAATGTTTAACTAACAGTTATGATTCAAGTTTATTTTCAAATTCTCGGAGTTTTTATTTTGAACCTTGGGGTCCCTGCACCGAACAAAAAAGTCCTAGTGGTCCCTGGTCAAAAAAGGTTGGGAACCCCTGGGCTAGAAGAACCCCGAGCGACACACCGCCCCAACTTCCGCTAAGCAAAAGGAAACCGTCATTCCCTCACAGCCCGGAAGAGAGGCATTCGGTGCGCCGCTCTAGGTCGCTCCACCTCTATGGTGACCTCCGTCGGCTTCTTAACCTCCGGAGCGGGGCAAGCAGAACCGTTCGGCCGGCTTGGCCCGGCTGCCCTCTGGGCTCTCTTCCCTCACCCGTCTTGACGCCCTTCCCCGAAGACCTGCGGAGGCGGCGGAACCTGTCCTGAGCCGGAACTTCCGGTCGAGGTTCCGCGTCGCTCGCCGGACGCAGTTCGCGACAGCACCCGGAAGAGGGAGGCGGGTGGCTTCCGGTGCCCCTCTCTTCCGCCAGGCCGCTGTGTTGCTTGTTCGCGCTCTTTGTGTCCGCCGAAGTCGCTGCTGCTGTTGCGGCGGGCCCGGGAGACGGACGCCATGGCCGCCACGGCCGCCTCTGTGGTGAGTGAGTGAGTGAGTGTGGCGAGGCGAGGCGAGGCGAGGCTCCCTGACCGCCTCGGCCTTGGCCTCGGCCTTGTCCGAAGGAGGCCTCGGGCTGCCCTCCCGCCGCAGAGCTGGAGTGGCGGACTAGGGCTGGATCCCGGGGTAAACTTCTACTGTCTATCGCTATTGGCCATCACAATGTACTAAAACAAACACAGTGGGTTAGCAGATAAAACATTAAAATACGGGATGGAACAAACCAGAACATTTCAGTTTAAAAGGTAAATGGCCACTCCTCCCGAGACTATATTAAACCTGGTTTTCTTGGCTGCAATAGCAAACGAAGAGACTCCAGAGCAGTGGTTCCCAACCTTTTTTTTGACCAGAGACCACAAGGACTTTTCTGTTCGGTGCAGGGACCCCAAGGTTCAAAATAAAAACTCCGAGAATTTGAAAATAAACTTTAATCATAACTGTTAAACATTAAGCTTAGAATAATATTTGAATATATATTTTTATAATAGAGGACTTTTAATTGAAAATGTTAATTTAGTATGGGTTTATAACTTTGTTTTGTGGACATTAATTTAGCTCTCGCGGACCCCTGGGGGTCCACGGACCCCTGGTTGGGAATCAGTGCTCTAGATGATGCATATGCATCCATATGAGATTTCAGAAATGTAATTTTCTCCACATCTGAGTATGTATTAAGACCGGATAATATTCCTGCCGAAAATTTAGCCCTGCGGCCTGCGTACAATGGGCAAAGTAGGATGTAGTGAGGTAAGTCCTCCAGAGTTGAGGATCCCCCACATTGTTATTACGGGGATGAAAAGGAGGAGGGAAGGATCCTGAACCAGACTTGCTCGCTAGGGCCATTTGTGCATGGCTGTTTCCACACAGTCTCCCCACCGACTGCTTCAGGGCTTTGCTTTGATTATGCTTGCATTTTCTGACTGTCAGAGGTCACCTCGCTCTCCCTGTGCATTTCCCCGTGTTTTCTGGATTCATGTTTAGCCAGCGTCCAGAAAACACACAGCTGAGGAGGGTTGTGGAATGATTATTAATCACTTGTGTAATTTATTTTTAAAAGTTAATTTTTCTTTGCTGTGCTTATTACCTCACTTGTTGATAAGAGTGCTAAAGGCAACGTATGAGCAAAATGTTTCAATACTAATGTTTTAATGCAATTTAGTATGTTAAAATGGTTTTTAAAAGTAAAATGGATTTTTTAAAACCGAGGAAAAGCCATCTTAAACACTGATAACTACAAGAAGTAAGTTTTTGTATTTGTGTATTTTGCCTGTATAAGTGTGTGTTCTAACAAAGGACTCCTGATGTTGCTCTTGACTTACCAGCTGCTTTATTTGGTTTATCATCGCAGTGGCAATAATCCGGTGTCATTTAGCTGTGTGTTTTGCTTGTTTAGGACTTCAAAACGTACGTGGATCAAGCTTGTAAAGCTGCTGAAGAATTTGCAAACATTTACTATGAAACCATGGATAAAAGGCGGCGGGTGCGTATGTTCCTAATACCTCTTGTCTGTAAGCAAACATGCAAACAGCAGCTTTGACTGCATTTCTCAAAGTACCTGGCTGAGCTTGTTAGCTGGCTTTTGTTTCTTTCATGGCTGTGCTGATATAATTTAGGGTCACTTTTTGTAGTGATTAACACACAAAAGTAGCTATTCTTCCATATCTTTAACAGTGCAATCCTATGTAGAATTACTCCAGTCTAAACCCATTACAGTCAGTAGGCTTTGACTGGAGTAAGCCTAAGTAGGGTTGCACTCTTGGACAAAAGATACATCCTGCTAATTGCATCACGAAGCAAATCCGAAAAGCAGCCATGAAACAACCAGTATCTTGAGCGAATCTGTTAATCAGGCAGTGTAACATGTGTTGTTCTTCTTTCCTTTGCATGTGTCACAACCAGTGCGCCGAGCTGATTTTCAGTTGGTATTAGAAAACAAATTGTATATGGCTTTTAAAGAGATATGTTAGCTGCATCTGTCCCAAAGCTTGAAGAAGAAACGGTTCTATTCTGGTCCTGTGTGTGTCATTTCTAAGACCCCTTCATTCCAGTGACGCTTAGGCTGCATTTGGATGTCATGGCATGCTGCACCGAACCTCCAGTTGGGTACAAGCCCAGTTGGTTGCCATGCTTGTATGGGCCACTCCCTCCTGTAGTACAAGGAGCTTGACTGAGCACTTCCTGTGATGCCCAAAGTCAAGGCACCTTGGCACACCAGGAGTTATCTTCATCCCACAAGCCAGGTTTCAAGGACTCAGCTACATCCTGGTTTGCGGTCCCGCTTTGTGTTGAGTAAACGAACCTCCATCCCCTGTGGCATTTGCATTTGGACATCACTCTGAACTGGAAGCTTGATCAAGCTAGGAAGTACACAGTCGAGTTTGTTAGCAGAGGAGGGAGGTGGGATGGCTGCCCATTAGCGTGGCAGCAAACGGCGCTCGTGCCTATTTGGAATTAGATTGCAATTTGATGCGGTGCCTGAATACAAGAACTCACAAGAAAACATGGACTCTGAAACGTTGGTGTAATTAAGCATAACACTCAGTCTCATGGGCTGACCCTTTAGATCATTTTACTGCTGAACATGTTTCTTCCCACTTCTGCAATAATCATAATGGCTCTTAAAAAGTCAACTGTTTTGGAAGATGTCAAAGGTGAAAAATAGGGGAGTAGAGCCAGTACTATATAATAAGAGCCAGCATGGTGTGGTGGTTATGCCAGCATGGTGTAGTGGTTATGAGAGCGGACTCTAATCTGGGAAACCGGGTTCAATTCCCCACTCCTCCACATGAAGCCTACTGGGTGACCTTGGGCCAGTCACAGTTCTCTCCGAACTCTCAGCCCACGCGAAGGCAGGCAAAGGCAAACCACCTATGAACATCTCATGTCTTTTTTAAAAAAAACAACCTCTGTGGGGTTGCCATAAGTCAGCTGTGACTTGATGGTACTTTCCACCACCATATTGATTTAAGGATTCTCATGTTATATGTCTGTGTGTCTAAAGAAGTGTTTAAAGAGAGAATGGCTCAGATATGCAATCATTGTTTTACCATACTGACCTGTGTCAAAATAAGAGTCATGGATTGTGCTTGCATACATTTGCTTTGTAGAAGTGGTCTTTTTTTGCTGTCAAGTCACAGCTGACTTATGGTGGCCCCTAGTGGGCTTTTCAAGGCAAAATACTAACAGAGGTAGTTTGCTATTGCCTGCTTAGCAACCCTGGTATTCCATGGTGGTCTCCCATCCAAATACTAACCAGGGTCAGAGTCTGCTTAGTGTCTGAGATCTGGTGAGATTGGGCTAGCTTGGTCTATCCATATACATAATAAAACCTCAGATGTTAATTTTAACCCATTTATTTAAATGGAGCAGAAAGCAGCACTACAGTGTACCAGCAACACCTTGCTTGAAAGCATCAGGGTACTTTTAAAATGCTTTTGCTAAAAATTGAATATTTGAAGAAACCAAGTTGCCTAATAGTGTCTGTGTTTGGGGAGGGGAAAGGCTCACCAAAAGCACAGTTATTTATTAGCTATTACTATTTATAGTATTTGTATCTCATTTTTTTGACCTAATAGGTCAGCTTAAAATAATATGAAATCAACGATAAAGCCATGCAGTCTGATTGTTTGCTGCGCTCGCCCACCAGTTATTTTTGTGTGTGTGTTAAGTGCCGTCAAGTCGCTTCCGACTCATGGCGACCCTATGAATGAAAGTCCTCCAAAATGTCCTATCTTTGACAGCCTTGCTCAGATCTTGCAAATTGAAGGCTGTGGCTTCCTTTATTGAGTCAGTTGGGTCTTCCTCTTTTCCTGCTGCCCTCAACTTTTCCTAGCATGACTGTCTTTTCCAGTGACTCTTGTCGTCTCATGACGTGACCAAAATACCGGTTATACATCAGACTTTTTCGGCTCGACATACAAGAACAGTTCTATACCCAATCAACCAAGTCAGCCCCCTGTGTGGGTGGGGTGGAATGGGAGATAGGGATGGGCAGGGCTTATGCCTGTCCTTTCCTTCCAGACCCGGATAGCCACCAGCAGGTGAGGCTCTGGCTGTGCTGCTGGGGGCTGAGCTGCCTCCCAGCGTGTCTAGCTGAATAAAGCTCCCCTCTCCCACCCGTGTTTGTTTGCCAGCATACCGCCAACATATAGACACTGCAGATTTTTCTGTTCTGGTGCCAAAATGGTCACCTACCCCTGCCCTAAAACAATTGGAGAAAATATTTGTTTACTTAAAACATTTATTAGCCATTTTGTTTCCTTCTGGAGTTCAAGGCGGCTTACAATATAGATGAAAATGCATAAAATGAAATACATAAAAGTCAAAATGTAAAATCACAGCTCAGGACTGCTAGTAAACTTAACCAAATGTGGCCCTAAATAAAACTGTCTTCAGCTGCTTCCTAGAGACTGTGTGTGAAGGGGTCAGGTGCACCTCCCTGGGGAGGTTGTTTCGTATTTGTGGGACTTACACTGAAAAGGCCCTCTTTTGTGTGCCCACCAAACAAGCTTCTTTGATTGATAGATTTATCTTGTGCTTCCTTCTGTGCCTCTTGTCTCTCAGGTGTTGACCAAACTCTACCTGGACAAAGCAACATTAGTCTGGAATGGGAATGCGGTCTCTGGGCAGGAAGGACTGGCTGACTTTTTTGAAATGCTGCCTTCCAGTGATTTTCAGGTGACCTCGTTTGACTGCCAGCCTGTTCATGGTAAGAGACCTTATCAACCCAGCATTGCAGACCACAAATCAGAGCAGCCGGCTTGATTCCAAATAAAGCAATGGAAATTGTGGTTTTTAACCTTTGCGCATGGTGTGAAGCGTAAGCGTTCCCACCTCAGTGAAAAAGACAACTTTTTTTAAAGACCCCTCCCCCAGAAAAACGTGTTTCCTAAGTTTGTGTATTTACTTCATTTAAATCCTGCCGTTTTCCCCAATGGGCTTCTGAAGCAGCTTACCTTGTTCTCCTCTCCTCCCATTTTACTCTCACAACAGCCCTGTGAGGTAAGTCAAGCTGAGAGTGTGTGACTGCATCGGCCATTGAGTAGTTGGACACTGATCAGCAAGGATCATTATTTTTTATCCCACCCTTCCTCCGAGGAGAAACATGCATGATTCTCTGCTCTATGTCACCCTTGCAGCAATGCTGTGAGGTCAGTTAAGCTGAAAGAGTGTGGCTGGTTGAAGTTCATCCAGTGAGTTTCATGGCAGAGTGGGAATTTGAACCCACTCCTGCAATTAAGTTCTCTTATCATTGTGGGGGGGGAAATGGCACGCTTTAACATTGTCTGCCCTCTGTCTTTGAAGAGCAAGCAACTCTGAGCCAGGCAACCGTCCTTGTTGTGACGTGCGGGAGTGTAAAGTTTGAGGGGAGCAAGTATCGATTCTTCAACCAGAACTTCTTGCTAACAGCACAGACCACAAACAACAATACAGTGTGGAGGATCGCGAGCGACTGCTTCCGCTTCCAAGACTGGCTGAGTTAAGTGAGCCATACTAAACGGCCGCTTTGGACATCAGGCTCCGCTTTTGGAACAGTCAGAGACTAAATACGGGACATTTCTCTTTCTCTCCCCCTCCTGCTCCCTCTTCTCTTTTGGAAGCTGTCAGGAATTACTGATTTCGTGACAATAAAATAACATTATTTGAAACCATGTTTAAAATGGAAGAACTTCTGTGCCTTCAAGATATTGTTAAGCTACGTCCCTAAGCTGCAGGAAGAGCCCTTCTTCCAGGTGTTGGCATTGTTGGTTTGTTTCCGTGGCATTGGAGTCACTCCGGAAAAAGCCTTTAGGTGCTGCGGAAGACTCTCTTACAGTAGCGCATTCCACGTTCCGTGCAAGTTGGACGCAGCCTCTCCATGTTTTTGCACCAACCCACTCAGCGCTAAGCACTGTCACTCTCAAGTTGTATGTATTTTCTGTGAGAAATTAAAAAATGGCTAGAGCTGTGGCAGAAAAGGTGTGTGTATATTTCCTAGACCATGTCTTCAGTTTGCCCTAGAAGCTTAACATCTACTTCCTCATAATGAGCAAAGTGAACTCAGAGGAGCCAGGATGCTTGAAGAGTGAGTGTGTATTTTTAACCATGGCGAGAGGACTTGGAATGGGCTGGTACAATTATCTGCACGCTGATGGCCGATTATTTTATTTCCATGCCAAGGAAGCTGCTCTCTCTGGCTGAAACCGAACATTACTTGGCAGTACTTGCTGAATTTATTCCAGATGGAAATGTTCTTGGGCAGCTTTCCTTTCTGCTTTGTCTTAAGAAAATGGAACAGTCGGACCTGTGGGGGAACTGTCCTTTGAAACCTTGTAGCAACTCTGTGGGATTGGCTTGGTTTTGTGTAACAAATTCCCGCTACTGCATTGAAAGGGCTGAAAACTCTAAAGATACGACAGTGATGCCATAGGGGAGCCGTTGGGCTGCCTGCTTCTTGCTGTGTCTCAGCTGCAACAAAACCTGCATCTCCGTTTTCTTAGGAGATAAATTTGGACATGGGAAGGATAAGACCTTTTCTTCCTCTGCACTCTCTCTCTCTCTCTTCCCCCCCCCCCCCATGGTACATGCAAAGCTGCTCAGTCATGAGACTCTCTGTCTCATTTTTAATGGGTGGGATGTTTAGTTCCTCTCCAGTGGCAGGAAACACTGAAGGAAGAAAAATGCTTTGAAATAAGTGATGTTCAGCCTGGCCGAAAATGCTCTGCTGCAGCCTATTTAGACCTCCCTCCTGTCCACCTTCAAAGCAGCAGCGAAAAGAAGAAATTGTGATGGGTAGAAAGGCAGAAGCATCCTGATGTCAGCGGTTTCCCATGGGGGCTGCTGCTAGACACATGGGGTGCAATATATCATTCCATCCCATAAACATTTGCTGCTGAAGATTGCGGGGGTGGGGAGGCTGTGACAAATCCCGAAGCCAACTTTCTTGGCAGAACCATGACATAATTCTGGCATGAAATGGACTAGTGTTAGCCTTTTCTGAGAAGGATTCCATTCTTCTCAGTGGATATACCTGGCTTTTCCCCGTTCTCCCTCTCCACCACATGCCAAGCTGAGGACTGAGGACACACTTTGCCCTCAGCATGTGTATGGAAACAGTTACAGCTGGCAAGTCCTTGCACAGTAAAGGGTTTTGCGTTCTTGGGGGAGGAATGTCGCTATTTGACAAAACCCCTCTAGAACATCGGCTGCTGCCACAGAAGTCTGTTGGTCATGGAGCGAGGCTGGCTGTTGCTCATGTCTGCACAACCACGTTCATTCCAGACCATATTTCCATGCCCAGCGTGCAAGGTAATTGTTTGGCTGCTCCAGCCAGAACTGCATTCCCTCCAAACGCACCCTGGCAACATTTTGTTCTCACTGGGTGCTGACCGTGCCATTTTCCAAAGTGCTGCCAGAATGCTGCGTGTCAGGCAGACACATCAGCTGCTGCCAGGCAGCCCAGGAAGAGAATCACAGGATGCCCTCCACCACCTTCCTGTTAGCTGTGACATCCTAATGCAGGCTTAACCTCTTGTTATACTGTTTGTGATTGTAACGGCCTATGGCCTTATACAATGAACTGGATCTGGATCCTAATGCAGGTGCCTTTGCCAACGGAAGATCATTTCTTTCCCAGATGGACCCTAGCATTCTTAACCAATCCTGGTTAAAAATCCTAGTTGGACTTCCATTTTGGTCTGCTGACCACCGCCATCGGCCCCCAGACCCTCAGCCTGCCTGTCCTGGCCACCTCGCCTGCACTCTTAGAATTTTGTCCCATTCCCTCCCGCCCTGCTTCTCGCTTCAGTCTTTAGAAAGGAGGAAGAAAGGAGGAATAGGAAACCCACCCACTCGCCAGGTGTTTCCCAGTCCCAAAAACACTTTGGCCTCGATGTCCAGACTGAGCCAGAATCACTGTGTGAGCAAGAAGTGGCACACCACACGGCTGTGTGTCCATTTGCTTTACGCTCCGCTTTCACCCTATAGGCATACACATATACAAACCCAATGAATCTCCCTTCAAGCCACTAAAAAGGGGAGGGAATGGTGCGCACCCTAACCCTAGCAGCCGCCCGGGTTGCTAAGGCCGTCAAATCAGCCCTTTAACAAGGCCCAAAGGACCCAAAGTGTTCCGTCTCCCGTTCCCGGCGCCTTAGCAGCCGGCTCCTACTTTCCTCTGTTCCGTCGAGGGTGCCCCATCCTGGCAGGGGCCCTAAGCAACCCGCAGCAAGCGACTCCCGGGGCCCCGGGTGCCTTCGCCCAGAGGAAGAGCAGCGCCAGCCCGCCGCGGGGGGTCTTCCACCCAGGCCTGAAACGGGAAGCTGGAGACGAGCCCGGCGCGATTGGGGTCGCTCCCCTTCCGCGAAGAAAGCGAGACCCCGGCCGAAACCCCGGTCTTGGGTTCAAGGCCGGGCAGGGCGCCTTGGCAGCCCAAGGCCGTCGGGAGATGCGCTTGCCAAGCCAAGCCAAGGCAGGCCCCCTTCCTGGGAGGGGCGGGCGAGCGAGCGAGCAGCAAGCAACGTGGCCGGGGGGCGGGCAGGCAGCGCAGCGCAGCCAGGGCTCCTCCGGCCCGGCGGGGGCGTCGAGCAAGAGCGGCATCCCGGCTGCTGCAGGCGGGCCGGGCCGGGCCGGGGGTCCTTGGGGGGCTGGCTGGCGCGCAGCCCTCGGGCTGGCGGGGCGGGTCCCCGGCGGGGCGCTGGCTGTGGGCGCTGCCCCGCGCCTCCGTCCAGTCGCGCTCGCTGTAGAGGTGGTCGTCGGGGTCGTGCTTGGGGTCCAGCCTGCGGGAGCGCGTGTGGGCCAGGATCAGGCCCCCGGCCAAGCAGCCGCAGAAGATCACGATGAGCAGGAGGGACAAGGAGGCGTTCTCCTCGGAGGAGGGGGCGGCGGCGCCCCCAGCCCGCGTGGGCTCCAGGGCCGGGGGAGAGCCGTCGGAAGGCGCCTGGCCGCCGCGCACCTCCTGCCGCAGCAGCCGCCGGAGCCGCCCGATTTCGCTGCAGTTCATCGCCCGCCGCCGCCGCCTCGCCACGCGCCTGGCCGGGGGTGGGGTGCAGTAGGGTGGGGGGCTCTGGCCCCTCCGGCACCGAGGAGGGCTGGCCGGGGGCGGGGCGGGCTCTTCTCCGCCCCCCTTCCGCCCCTTGGCTGGGGGGTGCCGGGCCGAGAGCCGCCTGGGGGGGCGGAGGGGGGGCAGGTGGCAAAGCTCAGCCCCGGGTGAAGGGCTGGAGCGGGGATGCCTAGTGGAGCGGGGCCTGCGCCAGTGGAGGGGCCTTCTGGGATCTCAGGCAGCCCCCCGCCCTCCTAGGGGTGCCCTAGAGGTCAGACTCCGCTCACCAAAGCAGACGTTTTCTCCAGGGCAACTGATCTCCGACATCTGGAACTCAGTTGTGATTCTGGGGGGTCGCCAGGACCCACCTGGAGGTTGGCAACCCTACCCCCTCCTCTTGCATTGCCTTCTGACAGCCGTCGGAGGAGTTATGTTATGCTGCCGCCCTGGGTTCTGAGGATCACACCCCAGAGTCGCTCCCCCCTGCTCTGAACAAAGCAGCAGCCTTCAAATCACAATTTGGGCATCCCCACCAAGGGATTCCTGGAATATATACCTACGATCTGGGTGTGGTGTACATAGCTCGTAAATAAGCTACCTTGTCTTGCTGTAGCATTTTAAACTACCGGCTGCTTTCAAGGCAGCTCCACCATCGCTCATCTCTGTCTCACACAGGAGTACTTACTCCTTTGGCTGCTACGTAATAAGCTTGTATCCTGTTAAAAACTGAGTTCTTGGGATGTTGGCAGCTGCTTGGCTAATTCTCACTCTCCTCTCAACAGCTTGGTGGACTAAATGCTACCGTTTCCATTTGGTACTCCACTCCAACTCTTTTCAGGAGCACATGAACACATTCTATTTCTATTTTTAAAATGTATCTTCACCACAACCCTGTGAGGTAGGTTAGGCTGAGAATGTGTGATTGGGCCAAGGTCACCCTGTGCGCTTCCATGGCAGAGTGGGGGATTGGAGCCTAGGTTTCCTAGCTCCTAGTTTGACACTCTAACCACGATACCACACTAGTTACTGTATACCTGCAAAAGATTTCACCATGACGGAAAACAACAGCCTTCAGCTGACATTGGTATCCATCTGGCACATTTCCTTTTTGATACACTCAGAACAAAATAAAAGGAGTTAGGCATTCTGGCAAGTGCTACGTCTAGGGAGATTTACTCTCCGTCAGCCCACTAGTGCTTTACTATGTATACAGAGCAGCTTGGAATGACCAAATAAGGCTCAGAGAACACAGTCCTTCTGAAGCCTGCTCCATCCTATGGACAGGCTCATCATCTTCCCGTCCAGAAGCCTCCGGGTTCTTACCTGCTGCCAATGTGAATACATTTGCTTGAAAGAGGGCCAGTGTAAACTGAAAGCAAGTGTGATTTTGGAAGCAGGAAGGACTTAGGAGCCAGGAGATGTGGAATACAACGCCTTCCCAGCCCTAGCCTCACTGGATTACTTTGCTTGTGTGTTAATATTGATCGCTTTCAGCTCCCTCGCCTGTAAGCCAGAAAAATATCAATTTATTAGGGTTTCATGTAGGGTCATAATAATAATGTTTAGCTTTTGTATAGTACTTTTGCCCTGACCTGGATGACCCAGGCTAGCCTGACCTCGTAAGCTAAGTAGGGTCAACTCTGGTTAGTACTTGGATGAGAGACCATCAAGGGAGTCCAGGGTCGCTACGCAGAGGCAGGCCGTGGCAAATCACCTCTGAACGCCTCTTGCCTTGAAAAGGGGTTCTCTTGCCTAGGAGGGGTTCCCATCAGTCTGCTGCAATTTGTCCACACTGTACACACACATGGCGCTTGTGAAGATTCAAAGCACTCCTCTCTTGCTACATCTGCTCCACTGGTTGCCTGCTTGTGCCCAGGCCCAATTCTAGGTGCCTCTAGAGCCCTAAACAACTTGAGACGAGTGCTTGAAGGGCCACCTCCACCCCTACAAACCTGTCCACAAGCTAAAATGGTTACCTGGTGCCGAGCTCTACCTGCGCTTGACGAGGGAGGGACGGCTGCTTAACACAAGGCCAGTGCTTGGTTGCCACGGTCAAGGGGCTAACGGTGGACCAATGGTAACCAAAGCCTGACAAGAGGAAGCTGATGTGGTGTAGAGCCAGTGTGGTGTAGTGGTTGAGTGTCAGACTAGTAACAAGGAGACCTGGGTCTGAATCCCCCCCTTATGCCATGGAAGCTCACTGGGTGACCTGGGGCCAGTCACACTCTCAGCCTAATTTACCTCATAGGGTTGTCGTGAGGATAAAATGGAGGAGAGACCGATGTAAGCCACTTTGGGTCTCCATTGGGGAGAAAGGTGGGATACAAATGAATTAAATAAAAAGAAAATTAATGATGTGGGTTGGCACGGCTGAGTCCTTGGGTGCCCCCGGTGTTTGATGTGCTACAACTCACCCCAGCATGGAGCAGTTTTTCCTTCACCAAAGAACAGGCAATAGGGCAGCGCAGGAGAGGCGGCCAAGCAGGCCTTCCTGCCAGGGCTGGCCCAAGGACTTGGTGCCCCAGGTGGGGAGGTTTAGCCACCACCACCCCATAACTAGCAGAAGCAAGTGATTGCCCTTATCCCACAGAGAGAAACTGCTGCCCACCCTGCCCCACAGCAGCAAGGAGAGGCCTTGCCTCATTGCCCCTGGTGAGGCGGTTGAAGGTGGAGAGAAGGAAGAAGAGGGGCTGGACCCTACCCAGCTCACCCCCCAACAGGGGAAGGGAAAGAGCAGGCTCCCTGTGGCCACCCAGTGGGGCTGGGAGGTGACTCCTGGGACCACTACATGCCACAGTCGGCACCAATGCTGCAATGGTGGGGCAGGACTGTTTGGCGCCCCTCCACCTCTGGTGCCCTACCTTTTGTTGCCTACAGAAGGCCCCCCCCCCTACTTCCTGCTGTTAGCAAGGAACGCCACACACTTCTGGGGCACTTGCCTCTCCTGATACCAGGATTAAGGGGTTGCAAACCATAGCCTGATTCCCAGTATTTCCTGTTCTTGATTCTGCCCCCCAGCTAGAGGTAACTTGACACCTCGTTCCCTTCAGTGGGTTGCACTGGGGCCATTAGAGTCCCACAGGGTGTCAATCTGTGGTGGGTGTACTTCTTATCTGCAAGCTTGGCTTGAGCCTCTCTGGAGATCTGCCAGCAATTCCTGATAACCCCAACAGCAATTCTTTTTTGAACCTAGACATTGTTTTTAGTTTGATTGGCAATGCTTTGCTTGTGTGAGTTTTCTTTGGCTCCTAGTGTGGCCTCTGCCCATAAGTGTTTCGTTGGGTAAATAGTTTTAGAAGGAACTACATGTTGGGTAGAAAGTTCATGTTTTTTTTTCTGGTTTTTTTTTTTTTGTGTATAGTTGCTTGCTAAAGACAGTCAGAGCTCTGGGTTTCAACTGCTCCAATAGTGTTTCAGGCCCCCACTAGCACCAAGAGCAGTTTCCCATTAACATTGAACAATTAATATGTCACCACCTCACAGGGCTTCTCTTAAGCTGTTTATATACTCCACAGCCACCCGTTTGCACTCACAGATCCAGCCAGAGAGCTAGGCCTGTTCTTTGCAAATGCTTCATGCTAAAAACCAATTGCAAAGAAAGCCGCAAGGGGCCGTCACTCCAAACTTCTGTCTTGCGGACTGAACTTCTTGGGGTCTGTTCAGAGGGCTCATTTCACCCATATTCTTTTTCCATGCTAAATGCAGGAGTGATGTGTGAACACAACAGTTAAGAATGCTCATTCTGGTCTTAAAGGTAAAGGTCCCCTGTGCAAGCACCAGGTCATTCCTGACCCATTCTTGTCTTAGAGGACCATGAATAGATGAAGACTTGCTCTTTGAGAGTCGGTGACAGGTGCCTGAACACTGAGAATGACTCAGTGAGTAGGCAAATGCCAGTTGCACACAGCAGTTTTACCGCAACACTGAAGTGGGCAATCTGCACACACTATTGTTTTGTGGAGTCACATTCCTAATTTCCTGAGAGGGGTATCATTCCCTTTATTTGGCTGTTCCAGATGTCATTTCACAGAACTGCAAGTACTTTGGCCACAGGAGTCAAATTCATGCACCAAGGAAAAATAACTGGCACATATCGTGCCAGGCTGGAGGAGATGCCACTTTCCTGATTAACAGCCACTCACCTCACCCTTCTCTAAAGACACAGAATTAGCACTTTTGCTTGTACCTCTGCAGCCTCTTGGCTACCCCCTGGAATACTTTCATTCACACGTGTGAAGCTAAACCCGTAGAAAGAAAAACAGACCTCCAGTGATTTAAGTTGTGGAGGATTGGGAGCGTGGGCGTAGGTGGGGCGTTTGCCTGGGCCCTCAGCAAACTGGGCGGGGGTCTTCCTTCCATGAGGTGCACCTTTCCCCCCATGAGAAACAAGGCATCCACTCCATGCCCATCTTTATAACTGGACAGCAGCACCCTCAGCCCAGGCTCTTTGAGGCAGAGACTTCACTCCCTGTGCTCAGCAGATTCCTCCCCTCTTACCTCAGCTGGCGCCAATTCCAACTCTGTTCTGCCGTGGCCTTCAGGGCCCATCCCAGCAGTGGCACCCACTCCTTTGTTCCAGTCTCCACCTGCGTAGCCCAGCATCCGCATAATCCGAGTGGCACCTCTCCGCCGCCAAGAGCTGCTGAGACGGCTAGCCACCCTTTCCCCACACCATTGGTCTCTGACCAAACCCACCCCACCGGCCAGTCGCTGGCCTCCGTCTTCTCCATGCCTCGCCCTTCCAGATCTCCTCCGGGGTGTAGCTCCGGCCCATGTAGAAGGGCAGAGTCCTCAGGGATACAGCTAGATACGTATCAGCAAATGGTTACCGAGGTGTATTCTTCCTACTAAATAGGGGGTTTGCCCTGATGCACAGAGCAAATAACCTAGTTTTAATATCACTTTGCCACCCCAAAAAAAGTGGCACTCCACGAACTGCTGAGAGCCACAGTGGCCATTCCCATCAATCCACAGAAGAAGAGTTGGTTTTTATATGCCGACTTTCTCTACCACTTGAAGAATCAAACCAACTTACAATCACCTTCCTTCCCCTTCCCTGCAACAGACACCCTGTGAAGTAGGTGGTGCTGAGACAGCTGTGACTAGCCCAAGGTCACCCAGCTGGCTTCCTGTGTAGGAGTGGGGAAATAAATCCAGTTCACCAAGTTAGCCTCCGCAGCTCATGTGGAGGAGTGGGGAATCAAACCTGGTTCTCCAGATCAGAGTCCACCGATCCAAACCACCGCTCTTAAGCACTACGCCATGCTGGCCAGATGGCTACCGTGTGTTCTGCACACCACCCGACACAAACCCCACCCAACAATACAATCCTTTCTAATTTCCAGAGGATGTCTGAGTATGTAGGGGTTGTCCCTCTCCCCCTACCATTGGACCTTCACCAGATACTTTGGTGTATCTGGAGTGAGGAGAAGGGCTTTCAATTAGGAATTATTACACAAAACAGTATGTAAACTTATGAGTTCTCCAGGAACTCTTTATTAAAGCTGGATGTTAAAAATAAATGTTCCCCTGTGTTAGAAGTTCCTTTCGAGTTTTACTGTAGTTCTGCAAGAGAACAGGTGGGTAGAACGTCTCGCCATGCTAACTTTTCAATTTGCAAGTCGTCCCATGGGACTAGCATTCAACAGGGCCCCCTGTGTGCGCCACTCCACCAACTCATTCAGCTGCACATGTTCACCTGGCCTCATACATGGAACTGCTGTACTTACATAGCCTTGATATAACCATCACGGAAAAACAAAACTATTTTTATCTTGGGCTCACAGTAATTGTGACAGTACCCCAATTTCTAAAGAAATTGCCCACTTCTTTGGAACATAGGGTGGGTACATAGGGCGCAAAACAAAACAAAACCTCTTAAAATGTTTTGCACCCATTAAGCTATATTCTGAGTTGTAGAGTTCTTAAAGAAAAATACTGAAGGCTAGTCAATAAAACTCACAAGAACAAAAGAGTGAAAGAAGGCTGTACAGGCTAGATAAACATACTTAGTGTATTTGAAAGAAACTTCACAAGATCTGCTGTCAGACTTAATCACGCAACAGCTATTCACTCCATATATATGTTGTTCTGCAATGTTGTGTTTGACAGAAATTCTAATCGCGAATTTTGTGTCTAAATAGACCAATTTTTATCATAGAATGAATGTAACAGGCCACAAAGACGAGCTCATAAAAAAACAAAAACACCACCCACCCACTATCAATACGGGAAGCATTTCCTGCATATGTAAACGAGTGTATGTGTTTGGTTAAAGACCCACCAAGAGGCATTTTCTTGGTCCTTTTTGCAAAAAGCTGGAATTGCCTGCCCCTGTAGCAGCAGCCTGATTCGACGTGAGGGTTTGGGTCTCTACAAGATCAGTTGGCAGTGTGCTGGTTTGGCTGGAGAAGTTCGTCAGGTAAAAGCTATCAAAAATACCGCTTGTAGATTAAAAACAAAAATTGGTCCTTCAGGATGGGACGGCCAGTTCTGGTCAGAACCACTAGTGTGTAGGTTTTAGCGAATTTACTGTTGGCCAACCCCACACATACACCTCATATAAAGAAAAAACTTGCCCGGCTTGCATTTAAAACTGCTCATGTGCAGAAATGGCATTTCATATAAAAATCCCTTCATTCTTCAGTAACAATACCAGATTATTTTCCTTTTGACCATAATATACATATTTAAATATTATGAATAAAAGAATTCTATTTTATAAATACTTTAGATCCAAGTCAACGTATAACACATTGCAATCAAGGGCCACATCTTTACAAAAATGGAAGCAACACATATAAAAGGATTAAGAAAAAAGTGCAAAGTAGAACAGCATCAAGAATTGCCACATCTTACAGTATTTCTGGTTCAAGTATGAACTGCTAGCAGGGATACATACAAGCCCAAAGTATGAACAAAAAAGAAGAAGACACTCTGTCGAATGCAGCACACGAAATGTGCAAACCACATGAGACGCACTGCCTACCCCGTCTCCTCATAGCACACCAAGAATTTCCAGTTTTTAAGCAAAACATTGTCACAAACAGAAAGACAAAACAAGTTTTAAATACAGTTTTCTTCCCCTTCTGACAAGTTCCTTAAACAAAAAACTTCCAAAGATCAAGTTCACCACACATTAAGAAATTATCAACTTCTACAACTTGTCTTGTGTGATGTATTAAAAGATAAAGAGAATGCCCTTTCAAAGTTAAAAAGAAAGCTTTAAACAAAAACAAAAAACCTTGGATAAGATTTAATTCCTGGTGTGTATAAGTTTGGAGGAACAGGCACAGAGGCCTCAAAGTGTCAACTTGTGATGTACAAGTATGTATCTTTCTAAACGCCCAACCAGCCACGCAGTTCTTTACCCGTCAAAGCTTGTTTTGCCTCACTGATTTCAGAGAAATAACCTAGTTTAAATAAAGTCTTTGAAATTGTGTGGATGGCCAGCATTATCTTTGCTTTACAACTTTACAAGCCAGCCTAGTGCTGAAGAAGGCAAACATCACTAGCCTATCTTATTTTGAAGACTATTCTTTTGAGGTTTGAAGAGGAAAAGAATCTTTGTGGCAGTATCGGAAACGCAGGATGGAAAGGTCAAGGAACTGGTAAAACGCGCTGTGGATGGGCCAGCCATTCACCCTCTCTTAAGTGTGCTGGTTTCCCTTTTAGGCACTAGAGATCCTCAGAATAATGGCATGCAGAAGATGGCAACACCGCATTCCTTTGCCCCCTTTCACCATTCAATTCAGAAGCTTGCGAACAGTCGAGGGAATGTTGTGATCTGTGCTCAATGAAAGGCCAAGGATACTGGAGAGAAAGAGCGGCTTTTAAAGCTGCATTTACATTTCTTCAGTGTAGAGTAAAAAGAAGCAAACTGGAATGGGCCCTTAATACTTGAGGGAAAAGTACCACAAATGTTTCTTCTCTGGGTACTTTCACACAGCTGAAATTTCCTCTTTAGCAGTCTAACTTCGGCCGGCGGCACAGAATGGGATAGAAGTCCACGGGCAACTTCACAGCTAAAAAAACCGCTTAACTGCATATACATGGTGCGAAATCCAAGCAGCCAGCCAGGATGAGTCAGTTGTTCTGGCTGTGTGAAAGTAACCACTCATTCAATAGAGGAGCTTCCCTTCTGTGTCTCAGCTCTTCACGGTGATGGTCAAGTTACAAGAAGCTACCTTTACCCTGCAAAGGACCTGAGAGTACAGATTGTGAAGCAGCTACCAGCTTAGTTCTTTCTACACATTTTTTCTTGTACAGTGCACGCATTAAATACAGGCTCAGTTCTGAAAAAACACCATAATGGAATCCTCAAAGATGATTTAATTCCATATGAGTCGTAAGAGGAGCCAAAATAAAAGAGTGAAACAATGGTTTGCCCAGTGAGGGGGTTTCATATGAACACAGCCATCTCGGGACTGGAGGTGATCAAATGAAACAATGGCTGTGGGTCAGTCATTTGGACAGCATCTTTGAAAGAGTGGTTCAGAAAGCGAATGCCGTTCCTTCTTGGAAATGGGGAGGGGAGTTTGCTTGTCTTGGTTTCGCAAAGGGCCCTCTCTCCATTTATAATTACAGGCAACATTTGGGGAATTAACACTCCTCCCTCAGTCTTCAAAGGAACCTTGCACAGCTTCCATCTTAAGGTGGTTTGGAGGCTATTTACCTCCGTACATTCGTTCAATGTCGTTGAGGTAATGGTTCTTCAGCTCTTTCCGTTTCAGTTTGAAAGCATCTGTGACCAGGCCGGTCTCTGGGGTCCAGGGTTCTGGGCTGAGCCGTACTTTGACTGGTATTTCAAATCTCTCCAGCTTCACTACAGGAACAACAGGGGGAGGAGGGGAAATTAGGAAATAAATATTAACAGCCATCTGATTTGTGCACATGGCTATGGCCGACATTCACTTACATGCAATGCAGTAGAGAGCTAAAGCTTTTGGTCAGCCAGATCTCGGAAGCTAAGCAGGGTGGGCCCTGTTTAGTACTTGGATGGGAGACCACCAAGGAAGTCTAGGATTGCTATGCAGAGGCCGGCAATGGCAAACCACCTCCGAACGTCTCCTCACTTGAAAACTCGTTGGGGTTGCCATAAGTCGGCTACGACTTGACGGCACTTTTTGCCACCAAACCAATTAAACAAGGGCAGCAGTTTCCAAGCTTTATACCTTCAGTGGATTCTTTTCGACATAGACTCATCTGCCAAAAACTCCTGAATGTCTGCAGTGTTTTCATGGCAGAGGATCCCAGGCACATTCTAGGGCACAGACTCAGTTCAAACCTGGTGGATATCACTCATGTATGAACTGGGCTTGTGATCTAGAATGCACTTAATGCTTTTAAATAAGACCCCACAGCAGAAGGGAGAATCTGCACTGGTGGACAAGTCATCTTTCAGAGCACCTTACCTGCCATTCATGCACTGCTACTTCTTTGTGAAACAGTTTAGCAGTTCAGAACTTGTGTGTAAAAACTGCATGACCTTGTGGGCACCATTAAAGCAAGGTTCATATTGAACATGTCACAAAGCTTACTGCTATAAGAGTATGAAGTGTAGTTTACATGGCGCTATTAGAGGGGTCCCCAACATGGTGCCCGAGGGTGCCACGGCACCTGCCAAATGTTTTTAGAAAGTGAGTTGGGCCAGGTGGGACTGCTGCCCAGCAGGGCTTCTGACTGGCCACTAGAGATCTGGTTGGCTGTGCACATTAAAATAACATTGTTCCAGTGGCAGCAGCCACCACAGTGTTGGTTTTAGTCTCTCTCTTACTCCTCTTTCCCAGTGTATTTTTAACAATAACTCAGATTCAGACACCTTTATTGGCATAGTAAAATAGCAAATTAACAATGACTCATAGAATCATAGACTTGGAAGGGACCACCAGGCTCATCTAGTCCAACCCCCTGCACAGTGCAGGAAAATCACAAATACCTCCCACACACACACCCAGTGACCCCTACTCCATGCTCAGAAGATGGCCAAGATGCCCTCCCTCTCATGAACTCCTTTTGCCCTCTGCACTTGGAAAATATGTGTGTGTCTCCACTTGCCATGGTGGCCGTTTTGTGGTTGTGCCCATCACCCTGTGTCAGAATTTCAAAAGTGCCCACAGGCTCAAAAAGGTTGGGCACCCCTGCTCCACTGACTGCAAGGAAAAGGAACTTCCTATGTCAATTTTCTTTCTTGCAATGAAATGTTGCCATCATTTGTTAAAAACTCCAAACGGGCAGCCACGTGAGTCTGTCGTAGGATCTATTGTAGTGTAAGCTTTTATGTGCTAAGTTCCACTTCCTCAGAGCCAAATTAGCCAGTACTTTTAACACGAGTTCACCAGGAGTGTAAGGATGTGACTCTGGCCACCAAGACTAGATTAATTCATGCCATCATATTTTCTATTACTATGTATGGGTGTGAAAGCTGGACAATGAAGAAAGCTGATAGGAAGAAAATAGATTCCTTTGAAATGTGGTGTTGGAGGAGAGTGTTACGGATTCCGTGGACTGCCAAAAAAACAAATCAGTGGGTTATAGATCAAATCAAGCCTGAACTGACCCTAGAAGCTAAAATGACTAAACTGAGGCTGTCGTATTTTGGTCACGTCATGAGACAACAAGAGTCACTGGAAAAGACCGTCATGATAGGAAAAGTTGAGGGCAGCAGGAAAAGAGGAAGACCCAACAAGAGATGGATTGACTCAATAAAGGAAGCCACAGCCTTCAATTTGCAAGATCTGAGCAAGGCTGTCAAAGATAGGACATTTTGGAGGACTTTCATTCATAGGGTCGCCATGAGTCGGAAGCGACTTGACGGCACTTAACACACACACCAGGAGGACTTGCAGCCATCAGGTGGCTGCAAGTCCCAGCAGCAACTCCTATGTAAAAGGTACAGATGGGCCCGTGAAAAAAGTAATGTCTCGTTTGGCCCTGGGGTATCTGAAGTGGGCTCTAACTAATGAAAGCTGATGCTATGATAAACCTAAGCGCTTCTAGGTGTGTTACAGCTTCTGGAAAGGTTAGTAACATGGTCTGACTGTCACAGGAATAAACAAACAGGGAATGTGACCTCAGTGTTAGTACTGTCAATTTGGAAGAACCTTGTTGTAAATTTTTTGAAAATTAAAAAGTATTAAGAGAAAAATAGGCATGTTTTTTTTTCATTTAGAGTACTTATTTCCAAGAGCTTTACATAGCCTATGTATCACAAAATATTAGCCAGTAGGTGGCAGAAGAGCCATGAATTCTGATCTGCCTTATAATGAACGGCGATTTGCTTTCAGTCTGAACTCCAACCAGCGGCTTTCCTCTTTTGGAGAGTTTGGTCCTCTCCAAGCGGTCCTAACTACATACTTGCAGCCTGGTTGGTCAGCTTGCCTGGCCTGAAAAATTTCTTTCTTCAGGCCAGGGAAGTGACTCGACCAGGCTTCAAGTATGTAGTTAGGGCAGACCTCAGCACAAAACCCCAAGAACCTTGTGCTATGGCATATATTCACTCACTATTCTTAAAAAAAATTCTGATCAGGATTGAGCCTTATATTTGTTCGGCAGGCATTGGCTTTTTGTGACATCCCATTTCCTAAAGCATGTCTTCACTGAAACTCCTAGCGTTCATGTGCATGACTTGACCTGCACACAGCACATTTGTTAATGCCAATACCTGCCATAATGTTTGTATTGATTGGTTTGTTTTGGTAACCTGATCAAGATGTTGTTTTGCATAGCTCCCAGGCGGGAATTGGGGAGTTTGTCAGTGTGTGTGTGGAGGACAGTGCTGCAGAAAGGGATCTCACAGTGCTGCAGAAAGGGATCCTTGAGAAGCGCAGATAGCAATGGAGGCCTCTGGGAAAGTGAAACCACCTGGAGTCTGGTGGGAAATGAGAGGGAGGGGGGCCCCTGTGCCGTCTACAATTTGAGGTTGTGAGAATGTATATGTCATTAGAGTTTTAGCACTTGTACCAGAGCTATAAGATTTTCTGAATGTTCCATGGAGTTACAATAAACCACTGGTTATTGCTGATCAACTACTGAGTGCTTTTAGTTATTGAATAATTGCCTGGACCACGAGAAGACTCACAATTTGGCTAAAAGAGCTCTGCTGACCTCAGTAGCAGTGCTTCGGCGCTGAGCAAAGAGAGCTTGCCGTGCAAAGCTACCAACATCAGCACGATTCAAGCTAGAGGAAGCCCGGCAATGTCCTGGTGGCAGGACAGCTGTGTGCTTGGCTGTGTAAGCGTAAAATCCAATCCAGATGGCTGGAATCTTGAGAATGCCGAGGGAGGCAAGTCCCAGGCAGCTGAACTCCTGCCTCTCAAGTGCCATTCCCTTACATTTCTTCTCTGCCCTTAAAGGGGAGAGGGTGGAAGACTGGATTCCTAGAAGGCACAACTTGAAGCAGCAGTACTGTCCCCTCACCCACACCATCAATTCACTCTGTAAGAAGTAACCAACATAACACAATACCCATTTTGGGTTTTGTCGAGGACTTTTACATACATCATGTGGGACAGAGAAGCACCACTGTTTGCTTACTTTTGTTAGCCACCTCCTTAATCTCTTTCAGGATTTCAGATTCCATGATAGGATTGTTACAGATGTCCACCCAAGTTCCGGTCACACCTTTCTGTTCAGCAAGATCGGTTAGTTTCTTCTGATTGGGAACCACAAAGCTGATCACATAAGACTGATCACTAGGATGGAATTCAAGAGAACATCGTATTAGTCCTAGATTATCACTCAGTAGTCTGTAAAAGTATTTGCAGAACATGGACTGAGCTCTCATTTCTAACTTGACAAACCAGAAGAGAAGGGGTGCAGCGACGTCTTTCTCCAGAGACCCATCCAGCCCACAAGGGCCGAGAAAATACCGTCCCCCATGCTATTTCTGTGCTCACAGACAGACTCCTAAGCTCCATTACCCTGTTTCTGCACAGAGGCTAAAGACCAAGGAAAGGAACAAGAACGACAACAGAGCTGTTTTCATACAAAAAAACTGGGGACATTTCAGCGCTACATAATCAGCATGAATTAATGGTTAACCCTCAGATCCCTAGAAGTAACGAATAGTTGTCTCTCTGGCCCTCCCAGGTGACTGCTGTAACTGGGACCAGGAAAGAGCCTCTTTTGTTTACTTCATTTGCACCCTGTTTTCTCCCCAATGGGGACACAAAATGGCTTACATCACTTTCCTCTCTTCCATTTTCTCTTCATTATCTACCCTGTGAGGTGGGTTAGGCTGAGAGTGTATGACTGGCCCAAGGTCACACACCAAGGTTTCATGGCAGAGTGGGGTTTCGATCTGGGTCTCCTGGATCCTAGTCCAACACTCTAACCACTACATCACACTGCCTCTCTGCTACCTGGTGTGTATTTCTGCAGCATACAGCTAAGTCTTTGAATACTGGAAAAGCAGGCTACTACTTTTCGATTTCAGTCATTCTGTGAAGCGCACACCTTCCACAAGAAACCAATGTTACCAAATCTTACCTTTTGGCATAAGCACAGATATTGTCAATAATCGGACAGTTTTTCAGGGCTGCCTCAACCTTGCCCAGTGATACATATTCTCCTGCCTGCAGCTTCACCAAATCTTTTTTGCGATCTGGGGGAAATAATTGGGTAAAACACATCAGGGCTTTAGAGAGTGCAGTTCCTTCTCTGCTCTGCAGAGTTTACTCATGAGAATAGGAGTCATTCACACTGGGCACAAATGTGTCGCTGTGAAAGCTCAAGACATACCAGATACCTTAAATATTTATTTCGATTTATTTATGTAAAAATCGAAATCACACTTTAACCAAATGGCACTCAAAGAGGCTTCCAAACATCCCCAAAATAAAATCACATTCAAATCAAGATGAGGGTTTCATTGAAAGGTCTTAAAAATGAAAAAGAAATATTAGTCCAATGAAGCCAGGAATTTTTTTTAAATTGTTTTATTCTGCAACTAGTAGTCTGGACTAGGGCTGTGCCCCTTTCTGCAGTATTTGTTTGGGTTTAATAAAGCTGATATTCTTCAGAAAAGCCGAAAAAGCCAAATATAAGCAATTCAGCATTTTCAAATAATTGAAAATTTTTGGGTTTAGTAACCCCAAAACAAAAAAAATACACAGCTCGGAATGCTGGGCCCTGCGGAGGTCAGCGTTCAGTTCTGTGCCGCCTGCCCCCTCCAAAGTCTGTGGACTTCGGAGATGGCAGGCAGTGGGGATCTGACTCCGACTGCCACCGCATGATGCCTCTGAGGTCCGTGGTATTTGGAGGCGGCAGATGGCAGGGATCTGTCTCAGACTTCAGAGGCTGCAGGCAGTAGCGATCTGAGTCCATGAACTTCGGAGGTGGCGGGGATCTGACTCAGCCAGCAGGTAAGTAAGGAGGGGAGGGGAGGGAAAAAATGCCAGCATGGCCAAAGCAGCCCTGAATAAGGCCGGGAAAATGTGGTATTATTCACTTTTCTGGCTCCCTTTTATTGCTGCCATTTTTTTACCAGTTACCCCTCCCCCCTTTAGCTGAATGCCCACCCCTAGTCAGGACACTAAACTATAAAATCCCTTGTAACATTTTTAGGGCATTAAGGGACAAGTGATAATGGTAAGCAAGATCACAAACCCGTCTGATAACAGTCATTTTTTCCAGCTACATTTTAAGGCTGTAATTGAGCACACTACACCAACTTGGGTATTATTTAAAAGAGAAAGGTAGGATATACATTTTCTAAATAAGAAGCAGCTCACTCACGGTGACCCCTCATAGGGTTTTCAAGGCAAGAGATGAACAAAAGTGGTTTGCACTGCCTTCCTCTGCATGGCAACTCTGGACTTCCTTGGTGGTCTCCCATCCAAGTACTAACCAAGGTTGATCCTGCTTAGTTTCCAAGATTGGACGAGATTGGGATAGTCAGGGCCATTCATGTCAGGGCAAATAAATATAAAAAATGTTTCATATTCCTCTTTGTAGTGTACTACATCAAAACGAGGTAACCACCTATGATTTGCAGGCAGCCATCAGGATGAAACTCTCCAATGTCCCCAGTACAAAACCACCGTTGACCATTTTTATCAGTGATGAAGTCTTCTGCTGTTTTCTCTTCATTTCTGAAGTAGCCCATTGAGACATTGGGTCCACCAATTATAATCTCGCCTCTGGGGTTTGGTTTGTCTCTATTTGTATAGCCTCCTGGAAAAAAAGTATTATAAAATAACTGATGAACCCAGCCATGGCTCTTGCCTTTTGGCAGCCACTAAGAAATGAATCAAAGCTCTTCTAACAAGAAAATGAAGCAATACAAAAACAAATGTCTTACCTAAAAAAAAAGTTAACAGCAAGGATTAACTACAACATTCATTGAGGTAGCAAAATGCCATCTATAATAGGACTAACCAATGTTAATGGTATTCAGCCTGTTACATGGATACTTATGCTGGAAACATATGCTCACCTACTTGGAAGCAACCTTATAGAACACACTTCCAAGAAAACAGGCTCAGAACTGGGATGCCAGTTTGACTAATAAAGTTACATACTATACAATCCTCAAAGATTAGCTAGCCCTTACAAGCTGTCTCTCTTTTTGAGGGCCTGTTTGGAGCCCCCTCCCTGGCTTTTAAAAGAAGAAGAGTTCGTTTTTTTACCCTGCTTTTCTCTATCGTAAAGAATCTCAAAGCGGCTTACAATTGCCTTCTCTTCCCCCCGCCCCAAACAGGCACCTTGTAAGGTAGGTGGGGCTGAGAGAGTTCTGAGAGAATGGTGACTGGCCCAAGGTCACCCAGCAGGCTTCATGTGGAAGGGGGGGGGGGAGAATTGAACCTGGTTCTCCAGATTAGAGTCAGCCACTCTTAACCACTACACCATGCTGGCTCTCTCTTTTAGTTCTCCCTCCCCTGGTCTTTCAGCCACTTAGAGAGGTAAACCTTGGAGATCTTTAAAGATGGGTTAACCTTCTAGGATCTGGGAAAATCCTGCATTCAGATAAGGCTTCGGTCTCCCAAATTAATGGTCGCTCTTTTTCCCACACAGAGGGGGCCAGCAGGAGGTAGTGTGGAAACCTGAAATCCACTCCCAATCTCTCCCATGGAGAATCCAAGTTCAGGGAGATCTTTTTACACAGGCTCATTGGCATGTGTAATGACATTACTGTTGGCCATTCAAGCAGGGGGACACAGCTGCAGTCAAATGTATTGAAAATACTGATAAAGCATCTCCTCACCTTCTTGCCAGTCTCTCAATTTAATCTCACAGCAGATAAGAGGAGCTCCTACTCTGCCAGTGCTGTAGTCAGTAACTAGTGGGAAAATCACAGAGGAGAAGAGTAAGAAAGCAGTCAACGGCATTTCTTTACCAAAAAATTATTACTTTCGACTGCAGAAACTAGACCAAAGGGCAGATAGGCTGGGTTATTCAACAGGTCTATTGTTCAGCACAGCAAACCACCCATAGCTCCCGGATATGGAGATGCAGCAGCCCAATGGCCTTACCTTCCGTAATTGTTCCTGCTCCACAGGTTTCTGTTAACCCGTAACCTTGGCCAACAGGACAGCAGAAACAGACGTTCATAAACCTTTGTGTTTGAGGTGAAAGGGGTGCACCTCCAGACAGCATCATACGGACATTCCCTCCAAGCAGTGCTTTCACTTTTTTAAACAGTAAACTTAAGAGGAAAAAGAAACTGGCATTAGTATGACAAAAGCATGTGTGGTGTACAAATACCCTACCACGAAAGGCATTCTGTGACCCTTTTTCTGACACCCACAACCTAGCCCTGGATTACATCTCATGGTTAGAGGACTGCCTGGCTATCGACTTTCCAAAATCTAAACTGGAAGCATATGATTTACACTGAGAATGGGAGTTGTAATGGCCATGCTTTAAAATAGGCCTTCCTGGTTCAAATATAAATGTGCATGTGTTAATCAGTCAAGTCCATTTAAGTTAGGAAAAACCCCTCTGTTACAAAACATCATACTTCCACCCTGTGGTTTTAGCATTAAATGGGTAACTTCAACAGTGCGCATTTTCAGCCAAAAATTTCTGATTAACTTTAGAGTCTCTTCATCAGTTAAAGCAAGGAAGACTGCTAGCCTATTGACGGTGTTGAGAACTAAACTGTACGCAACCTCCCAGTAATAGCCCAAGGCTATTAATTCCATTAATACCTAAATAAACACCGCTCAAATTGATCGATAGTAGCAGGGTCATGTTTATGAATTTTGATGGTTCATTAGAAAAAGAAATGCAAAATCAGCGCATTAATACATTTGATTGGCAGAGTCCCGTCAAAGAACACTCAAATTTGCTCTCTATGCGTGTATTCTTATGCTGCAATTACTTTTTCAAGCAATAGGAACATAGGCTGTTAGGTATCCGAATTATACTTACAAGTTACAGAGTGGTGCATCATATCCCCTTTTGATTTGCTCCAATTTGTAATCATAACCTATCTTGAACAATGTCTTTTGAATATAGTTCATCTCTTGAACTTTACTCATTACATTCTTATAAATTCGATCCATGATTTCCTATAAAGGTCAAGGGTGGGGTGGGGAGAGAGGACGGGAGAAAAATTACCACTCTGCATTTGTACAGCTTAACTATCTGAAGGTTGGGGTAGGGGGTGGGAAGCACCTGCTCATAAATTTTAAACAGCTTGGTTATTGTGAAACACTTAATCTGCAATCCAGTTAGTCAATCTGTGGTCAAACTTAGCTGGAGGCTATTCACAGGACAGGCAGAGCAAGAGCAGGCAAAATACGCAATGGAAATATTGTGTTTTCCTCCCCGCTCACTGAACTATACTCTCTCGATGGCTAAGTTTTTAATACAGCAAAGGCTTAGAACAGGATATAGTTGAATAGTCTCACAATTCCTCCGGCTAAACAGAATCACTGTAGTATTTGAAGGCAATATACTTCAAGGCAAGTAATGCTGATCACACTGTTCCCATTTTTTGGGGGAGAAGGGGGTTATTAGGCAGATCATGAGAGGGAGGGCAGGAATGTTTGCATCAGTGCTTGGCTCTTGTGGCACTTTTTTACATGCACAGAATAACATCGATCGCCACTTTGGAGTCAGGAAGCAATTTTCCTCCAGGCCAGATTGGCCAGGGATCCTGGAGTTTTTTGCCATCTTTTGGGCAGGAAGCAGGGGTCACTGGGGGTGTGGGTGAAAAGTAGTTGATAATTTCCTGCATTGTGCAGGGGGGTTGGACTAGATGACCCTGGAGGTACCTTCCAACTCTATGATTCTAGTTGCTTCCAGTTTTGTGACTATTGCATTCAAACCAGCAGATGATTGCTTTGCATTAGCTCTGCAAAGTGGGACTCTGAAGGCTGGGTTTCCCCTTTGGAACAGTGGCAAGCACAAACAAAACTTTGATGGTTCAGACTAAATGACAAACTATGGTTTTGCCATCTACCTGGAAGCAACTATTGAACACGAGATACATGAGGAAGGGAAAGAGGGGAAGGATCGTCTGAGCACAGGGCTCCTTCCTCTGCCATTATCTCTGAGCCAACTTACTGAGATTTAAGCACATTTACTTGGGAAATATACATTTACAACACCTTTTAACATCCATCAGGTTCACCCCCCCAAAATATTACCATATAGAAAAATCCACATTTCTCTTTAATGATGAAGCTGTTGGTGTGCACTGTATAAAAGGGAAAAGATGCACCCTCCTCCCTCCTCCATGCTTACCGGTACAGCTGCCATCAGGGTGGGTTTCAGGACAGTACAGTCTCCTTTGCTCCCTTTCTTGATTTTGCTTGACTGTAAGGGGGGAAGTGAGAGAACCCAAATTTAAATCTTGTCAGAGATCTTGTCAGAGAGCCAGCCCTCTGCCCCCGTGTTAGACGGCTTTGCGAGCTGAAGCCAGCTAATGTGTGCACAAAAAAGCATAGAATGACATGTATTGTATTTCAAGATGTTACAATGTCCTACGGCCAATGGAGAGCCAGCATAGTGTAGTGGTTAAGAGCGGTGGACTCTAATCTCAGGAACTGGATCTGATCCCCCATTCCTCCACATGAAGCCTGCTGAATGACTTTGGGCCAGTCGCAGTTCTCCCAGAACTCTCTCGGCCCACGCGGAGGAAGGCAATGGCAACGTCTCTTGCCTCGAAAACCCTACACGGTTGCCATAAGTCAGCTGTGACTTGACGGCACTTTCCATCACCACGGCCTATGGAACCACTCAACATCCCGTCCTTTCTTGCCCTTAACAAACCTTTGTGCAGCCAGAAGGGAAGGGAGAAAAAGAAATATGAGAAAAGAGTGAGGGTCAGGAATTGGCAGCTGCCACATCACTGATGGGGAGAAGCAGGGGAGGTTTAGACCACCTCACACGTAGCCCCCTTAAAACTGTTCCCCAGCAAACTTAGACAATAAACGCAGAGACCTATGTATTGGGCCAGTTGGCACATAAGAAACCAAGCACCTAAAATCCTTTTCTTTCACACTATTTTCAGTATAGGTAATTTATTTCAAATGTTACATTCCACCTTATAGCTTCAAAGAGGTTATTAAGACAGCCCAGAAAATGAATCCACAGTCCTCAGATCTTAATGCATGCTTCTAAGATCAATAAGTAATAAGGACCAGTAACTGGCTAATGAACCAGCTTTGAGGATTATAACAATTTGAGCATGTGCTCTTGATCCATGCCTGGCTTTTAAAATCATTTCAGGAAAAGGTATTGGAGCCTTTGGTTAAAGTTGTTAACGCTTTGCTGAAGAGGGCTTTTTCTTTAGTCCTCTGCAGGAAGCAGTTGTGAGAACTTTGCTTTAAAAACTTTAACAGGCTAAAGACGAGGCAGCCAATTATAGGCCAGTCTCCCATTTGCCATTTTGGGGAAGGATGGTAGAGCATGCGGTGGCAGAGCAGCTCCAGGGGTTTCTGTATGACACATCTCAGTCTGACCCATTTCAGTCTGGTTTCAGGCCGGGGTTTGGAACCAAGATGGCATGGGTTGCACTGGGGACAATCTACTCTTTTAAGTTGGACAGTCTTCCCTGTTGTTATTGTTAGATTTATCAATAACCTTTGATACAATAGCCAACTGCATTGGTTGGTAGTTTGTTTCCAAGTTCAATCAACGTGCTACTTATAAACTTTAAAGCCTATCACGGCCTATCTGAAGGACCGTCTCTTCCCCATATCCCCGTGCATCGACTTTAGTCCTCCGATTGCCACCTTCTGGTTGTTCCCCTGCCCAAGGTTGCCTCCCGGCTCCCACTTTGTGGAATGGGATCCCTGAGAGGTGAGGGAGACACCATTTTCAGAAGTTTTTAGGAGACTGTTCAGGTATTTTATTTGCTAGAGCAAATGTAGAGATCTAGGCTGCAAGTATTTTCTTTGGGGAAGGGGTAATGGGGTTTTACAGTATTGTGCATGGTTTTAATTTGGAATTGTCATTTGCCTTGAGCCGCAAGGTGGGATATAAATATTCTAATAAACAAACAATAGATTCTTTAAGGTGCCACAAGGCAGTTTGTTGCTTTGACTACATTGGACACCCCCTCCCAAAAAAATCCACATATTGTTTAGCTAGCTTTCTAGTCAGCACCACAGAGACAGCTTCAAGAGTACATTCTCCGATGTTATCTTGATTATATTTTGGTGTACAGATCAGCATATTCTTTATGAGACCGATAAAACTTTATCAAGCTGCCTTTGTTGATAATTGCAATGAATATAACACTTCCTCCTTGGTCGCAAAAGCAATGAGGGAGCTCAACTTTATTTTCTTACCTGGTCGGATAGTGTGAGTGGAGAGGAGTATCCGATCCTGCAGCCGTAAGTAATACAGGAAATTTCTGCTGTCAGTTCTAAGACGTGAGCAAGAGGCAGGTAGCCAATGTACGTGTCCTTGGGTCTAAAGAAAAAGCACAATGTCCTTCAGTATAGCAATGAGGGGATGTTGGTACCTGCTTGTGAATAAGGGCTTCTATCACAGTGAAGGGATGCTTGGATCCATGTTGTGTAAAATGCAGCCAGGCTAGTACTGCCTCAAATCAAAATTTTAAAATAACTGCAATAGTGGATAGCGTTGCTGTTACAAATTACTAGACTCCTTATAGTCAATTGTTATCCAAGCAAAACATTCCTTCTAAGAGCAAGCGTGGTGCAGCGGTTAAGAGTGGTGGTTTGGAGCGGCAGACTCTAATCTGGAGATGTGGTTTGGAGCGGTGGACTCTAATCTGGAGAACTGGATTTGATTCCCCACTCCTCCACATGAGCAGTGGACTCTAATCTGGTTAACCGGGTTGGTTTCCCCACTCCTGCCCATAAAACCAACTGGGTGACCTTGGGCTAGCCACAGCTCTCTTAGAGCTCTCTCAGCCCCACCTACCTCACAGGGCGTCTGTTGTGGGGAGGGGAAGGGAAGGAGATTGCAAGCCGGTTTGATTCCTCCTTAAGTGGTAGAGAAAGCAGGCATATAAAAACCAACTCTTCTTCTTCTAACAGTAATTTAGGTAAGTTTCCATTTCAAACTCAGTTCTATTTTCCTCCTAGCTCTCCAGCCTCCTCCATATCCTCGAAGGCAGAAACTTTTCCCCCCTTTGAACTGGTGATATCATGACAGTCCTGGGATACATTCTAATCTCCGAGGGTGGGCAAAGTAGCAGCCACCGATACTTCAGCACAAATCGTGTCCTTGCTTGGCTTTCCTTCAACACATTTTATGCAGTTTCATGGAACCTGTATAACCATTAAAGCATTTCTGGCCTGCAAAACTGGTTTGTGTGTATTCCGAAAGACAATTTTAGGGTGTTTTTTAAAATGGTAAGTGGTATTACATGTCTATAGTGTACTGTGGCGCAGAGTGATAAACTGCAGCTCTGTTCGATCCCAACGGAGGTCAGTTTCAGGTAGCTGGCTCAAGGTTGACTCAGCCTTCCATCCTTCAAAGGTTTGTAAAATGAGTACCCAGTTTGCTGGGGGTAAAGTGTGGACAACAGGGGGAGGCAATGGCAAACTACCCCGCAAATATACAAGTTGAGTATCCCACATATGGACATCCCATATCCCGTCTGACCTGAAAACTCGACCCTTCGAGCTGGCATGCAGGCAGATCCGCGCGGCCAGGCCTCTCCTGACTTCCAAGAGGCAGGGCCTCGCAGATCTGATTCGCAGCCACGCCGCCCGGCGTTTCCAAAGTCTGGAGAGGCTGGGCGGCGTTGCTGCAAATTAGATCGAACTTCAGCAGCGGGGAGGGACGCTAAACTGAAGGCTGGGCACACTCACAGTGCGCCCAGCCTTCAGTTTAGCTTCCCTCCGCCGCAGTAGATCCCAAATCCGGAAAGATCTGAACTACAAACCACTTCTGGTCCCAAGCTCTCCATAGGTGAAATACTCAACCTGTAGTTTGCCTAGTAAACTTTGTGATGTGACATGACCCCATGGGTCAGTAATGACCCTGTGCAAGCACTGGGGACTACTTTTACCTTTCTATTACATGTTTCTCCCCATTTTTGTCAAGCACAGAAAAACACTAAAACAGCAGCATTAACCATGTAGCACCAGAGCTGCTTTTGCTACAACAGTAAAGGTGTACCATAAAATTTGTCCCATGCTATGGGGCCCTAATCTACCAACAAGACAATAAAATATTCAAACTGCGCAGAATCCAAATATGACACTTCCATGATGACTCCTTTTTTTTTAAAGATATGACATACCTACCCCTCCAATAACTGAATGTATTACTAATACAGCCATAGACCATAATCTTCGTTCACATCTGTACAAGGCAGGAAGCATGGGCATATACCGTATTTTTCGCTCCATAAGACGCACTTTTTTCCTGCTCAAAAGTGAGGGGAAATGTCTGTGCGTCTTATGGAGCGAATGTGCGCACAGAGCCGGCTGGGCACGCTGGAATGACGCAAGCCGGTTCTGTGCGCCCTGTTCCAGCGCGCCCAGCCGGCTCTGTGTGCCCCGCCTGCCTCCCAGCTGGCTGTTGGGGCGGGGAAAGCCGGCTCACGTCGTTCCAGCGCGAGCTGGCTTTCCCCGCCCCAACGGCCAGCTGGTGGGGGGCATCTTATGGTCCCGACGCACACGCGCCCAGCTGGCTCTGTGCAGCCCCGCCCGCCTCCCAGCTGGCCGTCGGGGCAGGGAACGCCGGCTCGCACCGTCCCAAAGCGCACGCGCCCAGCCAGCATTCGCTCCATAAGACAAGTTTTTAGAGGAGGAAAACAAGATTTTTTCTTGTTTTCCTCCTCTAAAAAATAGGTGCGTCTTATGGAGCGATGCATCCTATACAGCTAAAAATACGGTAACTAAGCAACAAGTGTTTGCTGGCATATCGGGGGGGCTCGGTGCTCAACCTGCCTCCTCTTCCCTAGCCCAGGCTTGCTTCCCAGCCTTTCTCCCTCCTCAAGAGGCCCTAAACAACCCTAGCAGGCATAGCACAGCAAAGAGAGACTCTGTTTACTGTGATGTTGGCCAGCGCCCAGCAATGTGGGATCGTCTGTGCCCTGCCCTCCATGGAGAGAAAGCAGGATTGAAGCCCCGGTCATGCTTTAGACGGGAGCAGCAAATCTTACTTTGTGATATGACAAAAGCAGAAGTCTGTAATTAGATCACTGCGTGGAAGGGGAGGAGGGAGGGAATGCATGAGGAGCCCCTGAATGTATTCACATTGTGGTGAACTATGCTAAAGGATGCAAAAAAATACAGAAAAGCAAGATTTTCAGGACAAGCAAAATGCCTTACCCCAGTCCAGGTATTCGTTCACACTGTCCCGCCATTCCAGCTATCAGGTTTTTATGCATCATCATCACTCCTTTGGGCCTCCCAGTGGACCCGCTGGTGTACATTACTAAGGCCAGATCCGTAGGAAGAGGCCGGCTGGGAGGGATGTTTACTAGAAAAAGAAGGGAGGGCAGAGATAGATAACAGATCAGCCTCACCTTAAAACAAAATAAAACAAGCTGTCATTTAATAAGCAGTATGATTGCTGACTCTGTATGTGGCAAACCAAGGGCATACTCTATTCTCAGGTCTGCATTCCTCTAAATATTCCACCTTCATGTTGCAGCAAAGGTAACAAAGTGAACAAAGAAGAAGAGTTGGTTTTTATATGCCGACTTTCTCTACCACTTAAGGAAGAATCAAACTGGCTTACAATCACCTTCCCTTCCCTTCCCCTCCCTACAACAGACACCCTGTGAGGTAGGTGGAGCTGAGAGAGCTGTGACTAGCCCAAAGTCACCCAGCTGGCTTCATGTGTAGGAGTGGGGAAACCAACCCAGTTCACCAGATTAGTGACCGCCACTCATGTGGAGGAGTGGGGAATCAAACCTGTTTCTCCAGATTAAAGTCCACCGCTCCAAACCACCCTTCTTAACCACTACACCATTCTCTTTACCACAAATGTATCATTCTTTTGTGATATGACAAACAGCAAAAAAGAAAAAGAAAAAAAGCCCAGACTCAGTGGGATGAAAAACAGAAGTGATCAGATTTACATTCAAGGTACAAATCCTTGGATGTAAGAAAGAGAAGGTGTGGTAGAATGGCCAAAAAGGAGTTTACCAACATTCTCTCTCAGTGGGCTTCTCTGGATCTTCCAAATTCGATCTAGCCATCAGAAGAAGTAGAACGATAAACAAGGACAGATGGATTGCCTTCACACAATAATCTCAATCTAGCTATGTTTGGTTTGGTGACAGTACTTTGGATGAGGATTGTGGAGTATAAAGCAAATCATAGTTCTTTTAAATGAGTGGAAATCTATACTAATCAAATTACAGTTACAAGCCAGTTTGGCCTTTTCAACGGCATAGTAACTTATGTGTTCCATTTGATGTGCAACATTTCTGACTAACTTACATCCTGAATATGTTTGTTAGGAGTCCAGTAATTGCAAATTTAACTTCTTTAAAGCCCTGGAAAAAATGTAGGCTGCTAGATGGGATGTTGAAGTCCAGGACCTCCAGGTGTAGCACAGGAACTAGATAGCTACACAAACAACAGAGAGGTCTCAATGTATGGATGAGACTGTGGGGTCAAGAGGAAGAGTTTACACTTGTTAGGCTTATTTTGTGGCAAGCCAAGCCTGAACAAAAATGAATTGGCCACTGGCTTAAATAGCTTTCAGAGATGATTCATGGAGGATCACTCAACAGATACTAGCCATTATGGCTAAATGGAAGCTCCGTGTTCACAGGCAGTATGCCATTAATACCAGTTGGTGTGAAACAGTGTACTAAGAGGGTTATTAACTAAATGTGGACTTCTCAGGAGCATCATATACTTGGCTACTGTAGGAAACTAGATGATAGCGCAGATGGATCTTTGGTCTGATCCAGCAGGGATTTTTTTATATAAACCTCCAAACCTTCATTTCATCATGATGAAACATTATGCAATAATCAGAGTGTCCTGATTTATAGGTTCTTATCCTACAAAGCAGGATATGTTTTAAGCAGCTGGATATTTTCAGATAGGCTGTGGAATTCTGGGTGAATTAAGGGGACAGAAAATGTCACAATCTTACAAAAGAGGCTTCAAGTGGATATGAAAGGATTTTTTCTCTGGGTCATATGGTATAGATGCTCAGTTTCCAATATATTTATATCTAATAATCATGTATGGCCTCACTGTTTGGAACAAAAAATCCACACGACAGGGCCACCTGTAGGTACAATAGAGGTTTCTGCAAAACCAAAAAAAACCCTAACTTTGTAAAGAAAATCCTTTTTTTCTTAAATGGAGGGGGGAGAGAAAATACAAAACCACCTTTTGATGACTGAGAAAGAAGGCAGAGAGGGGGAATGGATAGGGTTTTTCCTCCCCATGAGTCCTGGTGGGTCCCCTTCTTGCAAGAGGCATAACCGACACGAAGAATCAAGTTTGAAACTGGTCAGCAGCCTGGCCTCTCACTGGAGATGGAAGGTTATTATATGCTAGAAAACTGAATTTTCTTACATGATTTTAGATGTTGAAAAGTTATGTTTGAGTTTGAAATACAAACTGTTTTTCTACAGTGCATCTAGATTCTGCACTTTTCACATTCTTATTTGCTTTGATATCAAGAAATGTTTATATATGATGTTTTGATGCCACTTTTCTGAAACATCTTTACAAAATAGAATGTACTTTTGTTTCAGGTCTTTTTGTAGTCTCAGTACTAGCGTATGAAGGCCATTAAGTTATTTTAACTCATTTTTCCATCTGATTCGCTCTACTTTGATTAACTGATATTCTAGATCTTTAGCCCTTGTGACAAGTGGACAGAAGAGAAACTTAAAGAGTTTTAATTAAATGTTGGTTTATATACACTTTCTTCCTCTTTCAGCACAAGGAAAATACTAAAGATTTCAGACCTCTCACTTGGTGGGAACCAGTTACTTGCTTCTGCCTTTCTGTTTAGAACTGATACAGATAGCACAGAGGAAGATTTAAGACTTCCTAAAGGCTCTTCTAGTCACAAAAAGATTTAATTCCAAAGCAAATCATCCTGACTACTGAAGTCAAATAACAAATGCAGACTGCCCCACTACCCAAGAGGAAAGTTTAACCATGGGAGATGAAGAACAATTTAAAATAAAACCTTGCTTATTTTATAATCCGATGTTCTGAAACTGTTAAACTACCCTTTCTGCAGGTCTACTTACAGTTCTCTGGTTTGGCTCCGAGTTCTTCTATTGTTTGCATGCTAAGGATCTCCAGTCTTTCAGGATAGTCTGACTTATTGATAGTCTTCTTGTCAACATAAATGATATGTTTGAGACAAGTGATGTCTGACAATACATTCTGAGGAACAAGAAATCATTGAGAGTGGACCACATAGACTATAAGTTCTCAGTATATAACCCACTTATTTGGACATACCCCTTCCCTTCAGGAAGATACTGGAGAGTAACAATATCTTAAAAATGTAAGATCCAGACAACATTGGCAAGTTCCACTCATTCCTCTATCCCACTGTAAACACCCTCCATGGCATTCCTCAGAGTCCCCTATCCCCCCAAGTTCAGCATTTCGTGGAGATCACTGGGATGCAGTGAGAGGCAGAGGCAGAAATGTTCCGTGCCACTAATGGAAAATTTAGACTGGATCCAACCCACCCTCTCCCTACCTCTGAATACCAGCCATCAAATGTCTACTGAAATAGAACTATTACGTACTGCTTACAAAATAGGTTTATGCTAGAGCTGCAACCAAAAACACCCTTCATTATGGCTTTGCTGGGCTCCCATGTAGTACCCATGGGTGAGATGCTGTCTGCTTGGTCAATTTCCAAGGATTTCCAAAATTACTTTTACTAAGTTAAGTTCATAGACCTCACTGGCTCAGGTTCCAAAACCACAAGATGCAACTCCATTGCAAAATGCATGTGGCTGCAATTCCTTTTCATGTCAAGAATTTCAGCCTTAGGTTGGATTTAGCAGCAGATCAGGTTTTCTTTAAAGCATGAGGTAAGGCCCTGCAACAGAGCCTACTGGTACATCCCATTGCCTCTGAGCAACACCAATCTACAGTTATGCACATTGAATTAAGGCACCTGGTCAGGACTTACCTTAAGTTTGCCTTCTAAAAGGTCTATACTAGTGATTAGGTACGATGCTCCACATTCATTCAGCCCATAGGTTACTGCCTCTTCTCCAAGGGTTGCATATAAAGTAACAACTATTTAACAGAGAAAAAAAGTTTAAACAATAGCAGCTAAAACCAAATCTTCTGCATCCATTTATAACATTATCAACAATTTTATACAGGGAAATAAGTATTCAGTTTTTTTCATTATTATATTTCACATAAAACACATGAAGCTGCCTTATAGTGTCAGTATTGCCTACTCAGACCGACAGTGGCTCTCCAGGGTCTCAGGCAGAGGTCTTTCACATCACCTACTTGCCTAGTCCCTTTAACTGGAGATGACGGGGAATGAACCTGGGACCTTCTGCATGCCAAGCAGATGCTCTACCACTGAACCACAGCCCCTCCCCATATGCATGAAGCCCCTTCACATATGCATGAAGAAGCAGCACAATCGTATCCCTGAGTTATGCCTGCTGAGTGGGAATGGAACTGCTACCAGTTCCCTCCGTTGAAGAGCTATAGTAGGCTTGGCATGGCTATCCAAAGCTCAAATGCATGCAGATCCCATTCACCTCAATTCTGGCTGGTCACTGTGCTTCCCTTGTATAGTTGAATTTGCAAAGAAATGCTACAATTATGCTGTATTGCATGCATTCCACAGCTTATTTTGGTTTTCATTCCCCCCTTCTTATAATACATATTATAATTTCTGCCAAATTAGAGTAATATATCACATATTTGACAAAGCAGGCTCCACTTCATAAAAGTATATGCCACAGTAACTCCCCACCCCCCACCCCACATCAGTAAACCTGCTGGGTCATGGTGCTATTTTGCTCAAAATTGCCTTAATTTTCAAATGCAATACTCACGAGGAAAGTTGTACCGGAAACAGGTCTGGGCTGTGATTATCCATTCTGCTCGTGTTTCACAGAATATGGCAACTGTGCTCTTTGGTTTCAGCCCTATTGCAGCTAATCCGCTCCCAAAGTAGTTAATTTTCTGATTCACTTCTTCATAGTTGAGCCATCTATAGTTTCCTAGGATCAGCTGGTCAGAGATTAAACACTTGATCAGTACACATCTGATTAAAACTTTAACTTGTGCTTGTATGACAAAGCAGCAATCCTTAACAATGAAATTTAAAATAAACTACTGTCACAATGAAAAAGAACACTTTCAAAATATAATAAATGAACTATTCCTTGTATACATATTTCACTGATCCTTCCACTAGTGCTCCTAGTTCTTTGGAAGTCAGATGCCCAAGAGATATTCTCATCTCTCCCAAAAGTCTTACTGATTGTATTTAAAATTCATAAATTGTTACCTTTTTAAATATTCATAAATTGTTACCTTTTTAAATATTCATAAATTTGTTACCTTTTTAAATACTTTTCCGTTGGGCTGCATCTCATTCTCTTCACTCAGGAGCTCTCTTGTTCCAAGACAATCCTTTCTCCCAAACCTTGCTACAGCATGGTCAAACAATTTGTCCAAAGTGTCTGCTCCAGGAAAGTCTATAGTGGCTAGTGTCTCAAGATGGGAAATGGCTCGGTATGGGCTTCCAGGGTTGTCCGAGATGGGCTTAGCTTTTAAGCGCTTTGCCATAGCTTTTTTCTTCTTAGCATTGGTAAGAAAATACCATGGTATGAATACAAGAGCACTGTACATAGATATCAGTAAGTACACAGGGAGCAAGATAATGGCGCGTAGCTCTAGCTTAAGGTTCATAATGGATAGTTTTCCTTTTTCTTTTAAAGTCTGGTTTCTGACTCCTGTCTCTTGAGGATTCCAAGTGTCTTAATTTTCGGAAGGTATGAATGGAAGCAGTAGCCGCACAAAAAAAGCAGAAGGAAGGTTTAGGTGGCTCAGCTTTAGTGTAATCACTGGAATGTTAGAAACATTTGGAAGCCGGCAGCAGCGATAGATTAATCGGTTGTTCAAGATCACAGGTAATCAGCACGCAGGGGGAAAAATTAGTAACAGTTCATTAGTTTAAATTTTCTGTTGGTTTCATCTCAAAATGCAGCTACACTGGAGGCTGAAGGAACTGATCTAATGCACTATGTATATGAGCAATCATTTTTAAAGGCCAAAATGTAACAAATATTTACTCCAAGATTCAAGTTTCTCTGTCCCAATTCACATATTTTAAAGCCTTTGAGAAGTACTCTGTCCTTAAAATATTATACATTTAATCTAGTTTAGCAATATCAGCATTGCATCATTGTGGTCAAAAGTCCACATCCTTTTGTTTAAACAGCCCGGCTTGCCGGGAATGAGGGTGGGATATAAATATGAAGAAATAAATAAATAAATTGTGGTAGAGAGGAAAGATTTAGCAGTCCTGTTTATGACTTTCAGAAGCTACATCAATTCAGTGTTTATAGGACGTGCTTACTTTTCACATTTGTTGGCAGGGGCAAATACTGCACTATTGAAATAGTTATTGCAAAATGCTCCCAGGATCTCTCCAGTGTTGATGGAAACATGGAGATGGATCCAATGTCATGTCTCTCATTAACTCTGCCATTGGAGAAGTCAACCAAAGAGAGAAAGAAGTTTTTGGAGACAGCCCACGACCTTTAGCTTACCCAAAAACAAAACAGAGATGTGTGACCTTTTAGGAAACCATTCCAAATACATACTCCATGGCTTCTTATATGAAGGGAACGTCTACTGTTTGATAATAATATTGTGGTTTTTAAAAGCCTCTGGTAAAGCATTCCAGAATGGGCCTTGTACATGACTAATCATGTCATGACTCATGGGAAGCTCAGGCACAAAGTTTTAACAGGATTTTCTGGAGTGCAGAAGACAAAAAGAATTGGCCCTGGCCATCAAACAGTGCAGTAAATAATGTAATTCTCATTTCAGTGGAGCTTGCACATGATTCTCCCACAAGACCCAGGAAGATTGATGGACGCTGCACAACAACAGTGCTTGGTAGGTCAGGGCCCCACACATTTTATTAGGAAGAAGAATAATTTCAAGATGCTTCTCTTTCTCAGCTACAGTTTCTACGTATCCCATCCTTTAGAGGCATCTGTTAATTGCTCAGAAGCCTTCTTATGACAAATCCCCTGGCACTGCTACTGGCAAAGGGCTAGACTTCCAAGTCCCAATACTTTCAAAGTCAGTGGCATTAATATCTCCTTTAACTGCTGTTCTGATATTTTAGTCCAGTTAATTCAGCACTCCAGCTGAAGCAGGATGTACATAGAAAACAGACACAGAAATGTTAATACTACAGTTAAAGCACCAGTGAAGAACATTGATGAAATACCACACGACAGAAAAGTAGATCTGGAAGGAGATTTCTCAGAGTCTGCAAAATCTGAAAGGCGTGCAATGCAACAGCAGTACAGGGCCCCAAAAAACCCATTGTATGCTAACACATTCAACTGAATCCCAACGATTTCCTTTTCATCAGGAAAAGTTGTTTTGGAAGTGGGGGAAGGAGGAGCAAAAACGTGGTGGTAGAGAGCCCAACTTTTTCCATGCCTGCACATCAGCTTTCAACCCTCCCGCAACCTACACCGCAATACATTTACATATTTGAAACTGTACAGGTAGCAGGGGATGGTCTGTTGAGGCCATTTACAGCAGACAAGTAACAGAAGGGAAAAGACTAGGTGCTCCTTCTTCAACACCATTTCACCTGTTTAAAGCATCCCTTCCTACAGTAGCTTTTACTGAAGGAGGAAGGGGAGAAGAAACTCCCCCTTTAGGTTCAACTGTACATGTTCCATGCAAGGTGTAGTAAGGTAGTTGAAACTGGCTGGAGCAGACTGATATACAGCTTAATTCTGCCATTTCTATTCAGAATGAGTGAAATCCCTGAAGTTAACATGGATTGCCTAAAGTGTAAATAGCCATCCCTATTAAGGTTGGCAGCAGAATCGTACCCTGAGAATTTAAGGCCGGACAAACCGCAAATTACTCAAGCTCCTTGACGACTAAAATAGAAAGGATACTGATAACTTCATCATCTCCAAAAACTCAAAACAAAAAACCACAGAACAGCATCTGGGCAGTGCTACTTTCCTCATTCATACAAACTATGGTACAATGTTTCGTATCAGTAGACCACGAATACTACATAACATCATTCACATGAAAGCCATGACTTTAGAACACACTGTGTCTCTGATATGCTCCCAATTAGCATTTTACGGCAGTATGCACATTTTTTAGAAATAGCGTTGGGTCCCATGGACCAATTCTCCTAATGATAGCATCTTCCCCTGGTGCAAGGAGCTCTCCTCGGTTGCAAGAAGCCTATTGCAAAAGAGGAAGGGCTCCTTGTACTGGGAGAAAGTGCTAACATTAATGGAATGGATCCACAGGATCCAACCCATAAACGGGATTCACCAGTACACAGCATTTGTATCAAAGACATATTTCATATTTTAAAACAATTCAGTTAAATGTTGATTAAAAATATCAAAACAAGGAAATACTGGTTAGCTATGATACTTACAGTGTTTCCCAAAGAAATTATGAGATTGTCGTCTGAGTTACTTCAATCCAAATGGGCACACGGACCGGACCGTTTACGGATCTAGGTTAAAAATAAATTGTATCTAAAACTGAGCATCTTTTAAACTGCTGTATATCTACATAACACAAAAGGCATATTTATCCACAGATTTTTTTAAAGAGAGACAAACATCATGAACAGGTTTCCTACAGCAAGAGAACTGCAGTGTTAAAACACAGAACAAGATCATGTTGCTCAACAGGTCGCCTATCCTCCCCTGCATCTCAGAGAGGGTAGAGATGTGCGTGGGAAAGGCTGACTCCCCCCATGCTTAGTGTATGGAGTGTCTTCTCAGCCGGAGACGTCGGATGGGGAAAGAAAACCGGGAGAACCAGATCCTGGGCCATGTGGAAGGGAGAAACCACCTTGGGTTTGAACTTGAGACTAGGGTGCGGGACTATCCTTTCACTAAAAATCTTGAGGAAAGGGCTATCCACCCTAAGTGCTGCTAGCTCTCCAACTCTCCTGGTAGAAGTGATTGCAACCATAAAGGCTACTTTGGCCGAGAGAAAAGGCAGGGGAGAACTGGCTAGCGGTTCAAATGGAGGTAGCATAAGCCTGGCTAGCACCAAGGAGAGTGACCACTGGGGAACTAACCTGGGGGCTGGTGGAAACAGGTTATTGAGCCCCTTCAGAAAACGCTTAGCAAGAGGATGGGCAAAGACTGTATGGCCCTCTAGCTTGTCATGAAAAGCGGAAATCGCAGCTAGGTGCACACGTACTGAGGCCACAGACAAACCCGCCTCAGTCAATTCTAGCAAATAATCTAGTATACGGGGTAGAGGACACAAAAAGGGGGAAATCCCTTGAGATTCAGACCACTTGTCAAACCTCTCCCACTTCCTACTGTAAGAGTAACGCGTAGAGGGCTTTCTCGCCTGAAGAATGACTCGCTTTACTGGAGACGAGAGTCTCTCCCCCACCAGGGGTCTATCTTCCACGCTGCAAGGTGCAGTCTGTCGATGTCGTGATGGTACAGGTGTCCCCATTTGAGCAGGGAAGGGTCCCTTGGGAATGGCCTGTAAACCCCTCCTGCCAGTGACATCAATTCTGTGAACCATATCTGGTGTGGCCACTGCAGGGCTATCAGTATACATTCTGTGTTGTCCGCTCTGATCTTTCCCAGCACTCTTGCTAGTAGGGAAAAAGGCGGGAAAGCATAAAAGAGGGTACCCGACCAAGTCAGCTGAAAAGCGCATCCCAGAGATCCTGGGTCACTTCCTGCCAAGGAACAGAATCTCGTTGCCTTCTTGTTCTCTCTGGTGGCAAAGAGATCTATTTGGGGAACCCCCCAGTCTTGGAAAATCGGTTGCAGGAACCTCTCCTGCAGTTCCCACTCGTGATTCGTACTGAATCTTCTGCTGAGAGAGTCCGCCCAAGTATTGTGGACTCCCGCTATGTGTATGGCCTTGAGATGGATTTCGTTGGACAAGGCTACCTGCCATACTTGCTGTGCCTCTCGGCATAGAGGGAGGGACCCTGTTCCCCCTTGCTTATTTATATAGTAAACAGTTGTGGTATTGTCTGATTGAAGAAGTGTTCGGGATCCCCGTAGGCTATCTGGGAAAGAGGTGTGTAACGGACAGCTCTTAACTCCAGCATGTTGATGTGAAAGGAGGATTCCCTCGCATCCCACTGGCCCTGAATAGACATACCCTCACAGTGACCACCCCAACCCTCCGAAGACGCATTGGTGGTGAGAGTGAATTCAGGGTTCCAATAAACAAAGGGCATACCCCTGAGTAGGTTATGGTCAGAGAACCACCATTGCAATGATCTAAGAATTCCCCTTGGGATAGACAACCTATGCCTTTGGGAGTGACGGGACTGGTCGAACGATCTAATAAACCAATTCTGCAGTTCTCTCATCTGCAGTCTGGCAAAAGGTGTTACAGCAGTAGTGGAGGCCATGAGGCCCAATAGGCGTTGAATAGAGATAACCGGTTGGTGTCTGCATCTGGTAAAATGCCGGACCATGTGTCTGATTTTTAACACCCGCTCCCTAGGGAGGAAGGCCCTACCCCTGTTGGAGTCTAGAACACCTCCAATAAACTGGGCCTGTGATGAGGGAACTAGTTTGGACTTCTTAAGGTTGATCATGAGGCCAAGTCTCTCACATGTGGTTAGAACCAGCTCCAAGTGGGCAGATAGTCTATCTGGGCTGTCGGCTGTGACCAGCCAGTCATCTAGATATGGGTATATACAGCAACCCTTGCTCCTAAGAAAAGACATAACCACTGCCATGCACTTTGTGAACACTCGCGGTACCGTAGCTAGACCAAAAGGGAGGACAGTGTATTGAAAGACCTCACTCCCGTAGCGGAACATAAGAAATTTGCGATGTTCAGGATGTATTGACAAATGAAAATACGCGTCTTTAAGGTCTAACACCGCGAACCATGTGTCTGGAGTGATCAGTTCCATTACAGAGGGTAATGAGACCATATGAAACTTTGAAACGCGTAAACATTTATTTAGGAGTCTCAGATCAATAATGGGTCTAGAGCCCCCATCCTTTTTCTCCACCATGAAAATGCGGGAGAAGAATCCAAAACATGGCAACGAAACCTTCTGAACAGCGCCCTTCAATAAGAGCTCCTTTAACTGGGGGGCAAAATCCGGGAAGGGGTTGTCCCGGGACAAACTAGCAGATGAACATCTGGGCTGGGCCTTAAACTCTAGGCGGTAGCCCTCAACGATAACTCTGAGAACCCATGCATCTGAGCAAATGCTGCGCCAGGCATCAGCAAAGTGGGCCAGCCTTTCAAGGAATGGGAACTCTCCTTGAGTGGCCTGCCCCAATAGTCAGAAGCGCTGAGCCTGCTGACGTTGCTCCTTGTGGTGTGGACTAGCTTGTGGCCTTTGCTTAAAGCTTTGCTTGCATTGGCCTGGTTGGTTATGCTGCTGGTGGAACTTCCCTTGGGGAGGATACGGCTGGTAGCATTGGTATCGCTGGCCTCTGTAGGAAGGTGCCCCGAAGCCCTGTTGGAGAGGTGTAAATCTCTCTCTTTGGCTTTGAAAAGCTGGGGTGATGCCCAAGGATCTTGCTGTCTGGCAGTCCTTTTTAATATTGGTGAGGAATTCTGTGGTTCTTGTAGCAAAGAGAGTATCACCCTCAAAGGGTAAGTCCTCGATCTGAACTCTGGTGTCCTAGGGGAGGGCAGTGGTGCGAAGCCAGGAATGGCGCCTGAATGTTATAGCTGTGGCCATGGACCTGACTGCGATCTCAGCAGCGTGCTTGCCAGCAGAAATTTCCTGCTTGGACAGCCTGGTCGCCTCTGCTTGGATCAGTTTTAGGGCAGATTTAGACTCCTCAGGCAGTAATTCAATGTGTGGGGTAGCCTTTTCCCCATAGGAAGAGTTGATAACCACCCATTATGGTTTGGTAATTTGCGATGCGGACGTTTAGAGCGGCAGATGTATATGCCTTCCTGCCCAGATGATCGATCCTCCTACTCTCCTTATCTGAAGGAGTGGAGTGCTGACCTTGGCATTGTCTGGTCTGCATTTCGCCAGTGACAATGGAGGAGGGTGGTGGGTGTACAATCAGAAATTCTTCAGAGTCCTGTTTGACCCTATATAGGTTCTCTATCTTCTTGGTTGAAGGGGTCACAGAAGCTGGCTTTTTCCAGACTGACTTAAGATATTTCAGAGAGGCCTTCGAGGACTGGAAATGCCACTATACCAGGCGAATCTGGGTACAGGCGGCTAAGTATCTTGTCCTTCGGTTTGTTATCCGAAGTGGTGATATTTATGTCCAGCGCCTCCGCCATGCGGATCATCTGTTCTCAACTTTAAATCCTCAGAAGGAGAGACAGCCTCCGTGTCACCCACCAGCTCGTCTGTGAAAGGCTCAGACGCTCCCTCTGAACTGTCAACTGAGGCTCTGGTCTCAGGTTCCTCAGGCTCAGACTTGGTTCTGGGACTCCTCTGAGTAAGAGGAGAGGTTAACCCAATAGAGGAGTAGTTTTGGTCAAAGGCTTGCCTTGCAGGTTGATCTGCTTAAACCTACAAAATTCAATCCACTCTTGGAGTAAAGCTGGAGAGATGGATGGCTGGGGAGTAGGAGTCAGGTAAGGTTGGACGACTCTCTTCGGATCCGAGGGGCCCGGATCCGAGGGAAGGATCATTTCCTCGAGAGGATCCAGCTCGACGTCAGAAAAGCAGAGGAGGGGGTCCTCGGTACCGGGATCGGATCCGATGTGATGGTAGTCGGATCCGCAGCTGTCTGCGCCGGGGTAGCCGCTCTAGAGGTGGGGAGGCTGACGCTGCCGGACTTATCCTTGCGTTTTGACTTGTGCTTGTGTTTCTTGGACACGTGCATCAGATCCGATGATGGGGTCAGATCTGAGCGCTTCGGATCCAAGCCGAATCCTGGGCTCTTGGTGATCGATACCGATCGAACAGACTGAGCGTCTCGTGGCGTTCTAGAGCCCGCTGAAGGGGAGGGGGCCATTAGCGCCTTCTTCCACAGCTCTGCGTTGAGGTGGTCAGCCAGGGCATTGCGGGCAGAAAATGTTTGGCAAATTTTGACGCGGAGACATTATGTCCCTTGCCCAGGCAAAGTAGGCACAAGTCATGTTGGTCTGTGTGCGGTATCTTTGTTGCGCACTTTGGACACAGTTTAAACGGCATCTTGGGAGCCATACCGGCCCTCGGCACACAACCAAGGGGACCGAGGCAAAACGAAGGCAGTCCTCCAAGCGTTTATAGCAAATGGTAACAAGGTCTGGTTGGGGCAGCCCAAGTGGCAGACAGTATAGCAAAACTCACAAAAACGAAAGCAATCCGAAGAGGTAGTTAACTCTGAGGTCTAGAAAGCTCCTTACTCGGCGGTGGCAAAGAAGGAACTGAGGAGGGAGGGGATGCCCCGCCCAGGAGCACGTGGTGGGTTTGGCGGGAAGCCGTCCGTGGCTGAGGGGAGGGGCATCCCCTTTAGAAGTCTGAGGCTAGTAAAGTTTTCGGTGGCAGGCCTGCGTGCAGGCGCAGGCCCATATGTGGGGCTGCACCGAAGAATGAAAATGAACAGCATGTTCTCTGAAGAGGCTCTGTTGCTATAATTTGGAGGGAGGGGGATTGGAGAAAATGTTATGCATCCAGGCCATACATTAAAATAGTTAACCTAGATTAATGAGCAATCCTTATGGGCACATTGTAGAGAAATCATTCAAGAAAGACTGACTGATTGACTGACAAGAGGTTTGTTTAAATTAATGATTGACAGAGTTTTGATTAAATTAATTACATCTGCGTATGCATTAAATCAACCTTTGTAATGGATTTAAAAAAATTCTAGGCATATTTTCCAAGAACAGAAAAGGCACATCCACCCACCATTAAAAAGAATTAAAAACAGTCTGAATCAAACAAAACAAACATCCCTTTCCCCAGATGTCAACAGTGATGCAATCCCTTCCCCCGGTCATGAACCTAAGAACTGACTGGATTGCGCCAAACCTGAATTCTGCATAGCAACTAACAGTGAGCAGCAGCTGGAAAAGTATCTGAGTCACTTTGTCACTGGCATGCTACAATAAAGGATGAACAGACTTCCAAGAAACAAAACCAAGCGTCACTCACATTTATTTAGGAAATTTCTATGCTGCCTCTACAGAATGTTCCGGTGCAACATTATAATACAATGTTCTATTCCTAGAACTACACTGCCTGATCAGACAGATGTACTTCCATTGTATGGCTCTGGCTTAATTGCCAACATCACCAAATGGTGTGTGGTAGACAAGATTTCACTTGTCAGAGCCTTGTCAGTTCCTGCTGGATATGAGCTTTCTAAGTAGAACAGGCCGGCTTGGTGACTAGGGTATCTCCAGGGGTGAGGGGTCAATTTTTTGGATGGAGCCTGGAATTTTTATTGATTGAACTTGACACTCTAGTACAGTGATGGCGAACCTTTTAGAGACCGAGTGCCCAAACTGCAACCCAAAACCCACTTATTTATCACAAAGTGCCAATACGGCAATTTAACCTGAATACTGAGGTTTTAAAATATTGTCGAAGGCCTTCAGGGTCAGAGTTCATTGGTTCTTGTAGGTTATCCGGGCTGTGTAACCGTGGTGTTGGTATTTTCTTTCCTGACGTTTCGCCAGCAGCTGTGGCAGGCATCTTCAGTGTTACTCCTCTGAAGATGCCTGCCACAGCTGCTGGCGAAACGTCAGGAAAGAAAATACCAACACCACGGTTACACAGCCCGGATAACCTACAAGAACCACTGAGGTTTTAGTTTAGAAAAAACAACTCATACTTTAACATCTTTGGCCTTAAAAGAAAAACACTATAACAGAGCATTCAATGATACCAACAACTTTTTATTGAAAGGTAAAAGTTTGCATTTGGCATGCTTTTGAACAATTAATGTATAATAAGGAGGTAGGTAGCACATACCCATCAGGGCTAGTAACTCGTGATGGACTTTTCCTCCAGAAATTTGACCAATCCCCTCTTAAAGGCATCTAGGCTAGATGCCATGACCACATCCTGTGGCAAGGAGTTCCAAAGGTTAATTACATGCTGGGTAAGTGGGTATTCCTGTTTTAGTAGGGGATTTCACTGAAAGGTGGGAGGCACCACGAAGCCCACGCTGTGGCCCAAGCGCTCTGCTCCCCTCCAGCTATGCCACGCTGTGAGCTATGCTCCCCTCCAACCTAGCACCTCTCCAACTCCACCATGAGAATCACCTTCACCACAGACTCAACAAGCTGCCGTCTGCACCGCACCCACACGCTGCATGTGAGCCGCCCTGCCGCATGTGACAGGGGAGGGAGGAAGCGCTCCCATTGGGCTGCTGGGCAAAGGGGCGGGTGATGTGAGAAATGCCCTCAGGAACGCGTGAAGAGGGGGAGGGGAGCAGCCCGGCCCCATGCCCCTCTGGCTTTCTAGTAACGAACTCAGGCGAACTCTGTGCTGGGGCGACGCCGTGTGTGCCCACAGAGAGGGCTCTGAGTGCCCCCTCTGGCACGCGTACCATAGGTTTGCCACCACTGCTCTAGTATATCAGGACTGAAAGAGTAGTGAGATTTACTTTTTGCAAATGAACTCATTAAAATTAAAGAACTGGACCCAAGAACAAACACCTCTACCGACCTATTTACTGAAGTCAAAGCCTGCATTGGTTAATTTCAGAGCACTTAATGTGGCAGCTAATCAAATTAGTATGTACAAGATTTCCAGGGGAAAAAACCTTTAGTCGCTTTGTCCCCCGCAGCCCATTCTATGATCAATTTTACACAAGAAAAAAAAACCTGAGGTAAAGAGTTTAGCAGGGAGGGAAGGCAGCATGGTATAGCCCAATCTCACCAGATTGGAAGCTAAGGAGGGTCAGTACTTGCAAGTGAGACCACCAAGGAAGACCCTACAGAGGAATGTGATGGCAAACCATCTCTGCTTCTCACCTGCCTTGAAAACCCCTTGCTGATGTCGCCATAAGTCGGCTGTAAACTGACAGCACTTTACACACACACAAAGAATCTAATATGATCTTTAGATGGTCAGGTCTTCATCTGGTTCAAATCAGCCCTTCTCAATGTCTGACTCTGCTACAGTGGTGATATATATGTTCCAATTTCTCCAGGTTTTAAAAAAAATTGCCACTATACAAGGCAGTGAGATAGATAGGGCTGTGGTGTGCGTGTCCATGCAACCACAAGTGTGTGCATGCACATGAAATGAGGAGTTTGAGAGAGAATGAAGAAACGTGACACACCAAGGGAATTTTTTTCTTGCTGACTTATGGCGTAGGGTTTCCAGGGCAGGAGATATCCATAGGTGGTTTGCCATTGCCTGCCTCTGCATAGCAACCATGGATGCCCTTGGTTGTCTCTCACCCAAATGCTAACCAGAGCAGACCCATCTTAGCACCTGAGATCTGACAAGATGGCATTAGCCTGGGCTATCCAGTCAGGGCAAAGGAATTACACAGATGAATTTACAGGTTTCCACTATGAATTGTTGAATACCGTATATACCCATGTATAAGGCGACCCGCGTATAAGCCGAGGTGCCTAATTTCTCCCCAAAAATGGGGGAAAATTAGGCACCCGCGTATAAGCCGAGGGTCGGCTTATAACCCCTCCCCCCCAGCAGGCTTACCTGACAGGGTTCTCCAGCGGTGAGGGTCCGCCGGCGGCGCGGCCCGAGGGGGCCTGGGCAGCCTTCCTGCTGCTGCAGGAGGCTGCCCCAGGCCGCTCCCGGCGGGAGGAAGAGGTGGCGAGGCCCAGGGGGACCCGGAGCAGCCTTCCTGCGGCTGCAGGAGGCGGCCCAAGGCCCCTCCTGGCCGGAAAAAATGGTGGCGGGGGCCGAGGCAGCCTTCCTGCGGCTGCAGGAGGCTTCCCATGGCCCCTCCCGGCGGGGGGAAATGGCGGCGCGGCCCGGAGGGACCCGGGGCAGCCTTCCTGCGGCTGCAGGAGGCTGCCCAAGGCCCCTCCCGGCCGGGAAAAATGGCGGCGGGGGCCGGGGAGGGCCGGGGCAGCCTTCCTGCAGCTGCAGGAGGCTGCCCAAGGCCCCTCCCGGCCGGGAAAAATGGCGGCGGGGGCCGGGGAGGGCCAGGGCAGCCTTCCTGCAGCTGCAGGAGGCTTCCCATGGCCCCTCCCCGTGGCAGGAAGCGGCACGGGCCCGACAGCGATAAGTTCCCCCCCCTCCTCCCTCCCCCCGTATTGACCCGCTTATAAGCCGAGGCCGGCTTTTTCAGCCCATTTTTGGGGCTGAAAAACTCGGCTTATACGCGAGTATATATGATAGTCACCACTATTACTTATTCGCTGGTAGGTCCATTTTCAGTATTCATACTAGGATTTTGTCCATCTAAGTCAATTCATTTTATCTGTTCAAAAACGTATGCATCAGAATTCCAGCTGTCAGAGGTCGGCAAACTCATTAGTCAACAGAGCCAAATATCAACAGTACAACGATTGAGATTTCTTTTGAGAGCCAAATTTCTTAAACTTTGCCGCTCCGTAGATGCACATCTTCCCCCATGCGCATCCTCCAAACTCAAAATTAAGCCCCCCTGCAGAGTTTTGAGAATTTGGATCGGGGGAAATGCGCATCTGTGTGTGTGTGTGTGTGTTAAGTGCCGTCAAGTCGTTCCGACTCACGGCGACCCTATGAATCATTGTCCTCCAAAGTGTCCTATCCTTAAAAGCCTTGCTCAGGTCTTGCAAACTGAGGGCCGTGGCTTCAGTTTATAGAGTCCATCCATCTCTTGTTGGGTCCTCCTCTTTTCCTGCTACCTTCAGCTTTCCCTAGCATGACTATCTTTTCCAGTGACTCTTGTCGTCTCATGATGTGACCAAAATACGACAGCCTCAATTTAGTCATTTTAGCTTCTAGGGTCAGTTCAGGCTTGATTTGATCTAAAACCCACTGATTTGTTTTTGTTTTGTTTTTTGTTTTTTTGGAGGTCCAAGGTATATGTAATGTGCATCTACAGAGCAGCAAACCCAAGGCAAAACCTCCCGTGCATCAACGGCCATGCACAAACGAGAAGGAGAAAAGCCATTGTCACCTGCACACGCACCCCCACACACACACAAACACGGTGCCCCACAGCCACGCCCGTCCAAAAGTTCTCGGACTCCATGAAGCCAGCCCGGCCGTGGCGAGGGAGACTCCGAAGTGGAGGGCGGGGCAGAAGGCAGCGCCCCTGGCCCGCTCTTCCCCGCCCCTACCTCGGCCGCAGCTGACTCCCCACGGCTCCTCGCCCTCCGGCTCCAGGGGGCGTGCTTCCCCAGCTCTTCCTCTGGCCAGCCGGCCCGGCCTGCCCAGGCTGCGACCCCGCACCTCCGCCCCCTGGCCGAGGGCTGCGAGCCAGGGGGGAGCAGAGGCGAGGCGACAGCCGCCCGCCCGCTGGCCGCCTCCATCTGCAGGGAGGAGCTGCAGCGCGCCGCCTCCTCCTCCTCGAGAGCCGCACTCAAGTTGCCACAGTTTGCCGACCACTGGTCTAGACTACAGTTCATTCAGTCTATGGAGGAAACAGTCATATTACAGGCAGCAAAGTTCCCAAAGGCCAATAATAATATATTTGTTTTTGTACTACTACGTATAACATGGTCAGAGAATTTACTCTGTTTTTCCATACGGTACAGTATTTGACTCAACCATTACAATACAAATAGTTATTGCTATTAAAAAGCATTTTTCCTACAGCACAGTTCCGCTTTGCTGTTTTCCCAGTGTTTTCTGAAATGGAATTTGATCGTCCTCTCCTCTTTTCTAGTAACTAGATACTTGCAATAAAATCTAAAGTAGGTCATGAATGCTAGGACGACACAAAAGCCCTCATGTTACAGTATCATTAATTTTTAAATGCTCCAAATGGAATATATAGAGGACAAGATTATATTCCAAAATAGTATTCTTAATGTGAAAAAAAAGAAAAAACCTGCACGCATTATAACACTCAGAAAAAAATGTTTGTCATTAACTTGATAGGTAATGAGACTGAAGAAAATAGTACTGGCTTCCCAGGTTTTTATATACACTGTTTAATTAAACTTTGTTCAATGTTATGCAAGTTTATGGTGAAAGGTCCTCCACAGCTGTTATTTTCACAACAAAATAATCTGTATTGTGTCAGCAAGGCCATTTAACCATCTGGCAGCATTTATTAGTATTATTCTATTTGCACACAGACTTTAATAGCTGTTCAAAGACAGTTACAGAACATGATTAGAAGACTTGACAGTGTTAAAAGTATTAAGAGAAGAGAGATGCCTGTCCACTCAAGCTTAAATATACATACACAAAGTCCAGTTACTTACCAAGGAAAGCCTTGTCAGTTCTCGATGCAACTCTGTGTATGCTTGAGAGAACTTATAAGGCAAAATCAAATACCTACTTACACAAAAAAATACTCAGGAGGAATGTTTTATGGCGTGTTATGACTGCAATGGAGGAAATGATTCAGAGTTATCAGAATGCCAATGTCCCCGAAAGGCTGAACTGTATATTCTGTAGCTACATCTGACGAAGTGAGTGCTGACTCATGAAAGCTTATGCCACAATAAATTCATTAGTCTTTAAGATGCCCCCAAACTCTTTTATGGTTCTGTATTTTTCTAATAAGCACAAATGTTCTTATCCTGTTCAAATATGAAGCCTTTATTGGCATTAGTTATACAACATCTATATAAACATGATAAAGCATTCTCTAAATGTTCTTATCAAAATTTAACACAAAATGCATGGAACAGCAACTACAATTTAAAACAAAACACCAAGGCTTAGAATATACCACTGCAATTAATATATTTGGAAATTGTATTTTAAAAGTTGCTTGTATGTAGTTCCAAAGAAAACCCCATTCTACTTAATTTTGGACCAAATTCTCACGTGGGTTATCCTTAATGATAATCAACTTACACAGACCTAAGTCACACATGAAAGTTGGGAGGACTTTCATTCATAGGGTTGCCATGAGTCGGAAGCGACTTGATGGCATTTAACACACACACAAGTCACACATAAGAAAGTTATCTGCTGGAAGATTTTAATTCCAAAACCAAAGAATGGTACACTCCTATCTGGAACGGTCATCCTCTTCCACTGAGCGTGCAGCTTCGGGAGGGACGCACATGGAGTGGGAGGGAGGGAGGGGACACCCGCCTAGCCAGCCAGATCAGCCAAATCAACCCTGGTGATCAATGGGATGAAATATGTCGTAGCCAGATAGCCCTTACATCTCTCTGGCAGTTGCCAAAAATTCCCCCAAATAATAGAAACAACACAGGTCGCTTTAAGAAAAGCTACCCACGCACCTGGTCCTGGTCCAGTGGCAAGCAGTGGCCACTGCGCAACTGGGCCTGATCTGCCCCTCCTCACTGGTGGTGGTCACTGTGCAACTCGGCCTAGCCTGGTCCTGGAAGCCACCATGCAATTCGACCAGACTTTTCTGGAGAGAGGCTGCCAGGTAGAGGGAAGGAGGGTAAGCTGAAGAAATGGGGGCAGATACATGTAGGTTGGCTGGTGGGTGTTAAGGAGAGAAGGAAGCCGGTAAAGAGCAAGAGGGGGATACAGAGGAAAATGAGATAACCCCCAAAAGTCCTTGAAGGACACCCACTTGTATATACATACATATAACTGAAGGTTTCTTTTATAACCCTCAATATATCATGTCTCTGCCTCACTGCAGTTATTAAAGCAGGCCAGCACTTAGGAGATGCTTTTTTTAGGACTCTATGTTTAGTGGTAGCACAAAGAATCAAGATGGCAACAGATTTCAATACATTTTGTACAGCTGGAGATCTTTATAAACAATAAGAGGATAACGCATGTGGCCAGCTTCTCAGACATGCCCTTCTACAGTCCCTACATTCCTGATGAGAGACCAATCACTCCGATGCATGGGATAGGATACAGAGCTCCGCATTAGTGTGCTTGCATAATATACGTACTCCTGCAATGACACCACTTTTCTCTTTGCTAGTATAGTTTTGAAAGGCAGATGTGTGTGAACCACAGTTGGCTTAATTTACTTAGTTAGATATTATATCCTGCTCAATCAAATGGAAACCCAAAGCAGCTTACAAAATCATTCTCCCTCAATTTTATCCAGTGACCCTGTGGGGTAGGGTAGGCTGAGAGTGACTGGCCCAAGGTCACCCAGTGAGCTTGCATGGCAGAGTCGGTCTCCCATAGCCTGGCCCAACACTCTCAGTGCAACCATAAAAGGTGTTATACCATTCTAAGTCCACTGAAGTTAATTGTATACTATTTTTAGCTGTTAATTTGTATACTATTTTTCTTTTTGCTTGTGGTCTTTGAGCAGCAAATTTTTTAAAAAGGAAATCAGTGGGCTTTGAAGGGCACAAATCTGCTTAGGATAGCCAGGTCTAAGCACTACACCGCACCAGCTCTTATTAGATTTATCATAGAAACTTAGAACAAACAAAAACAACAACTTACACATTATGAAATCCTTCAACAAATAATTTAATGTTCGGTACTGAAAATTTAAGAACAACTCCCTTTTCTCCTTTCCATGAAAGATACTACATCAGTTTCGGATCAAACAGAAGTGGTTCCTGGACACACAAAAAAGACACATGACAGATCCTTGAAAAGGAAAATTAGCATTAATGCGACCTGCACTACTGAAGAATGTGTGTGTGTGTGGGGGGGGGAACCCTCTCCTACTTGCATCAAATGATTATTCTACCCCCTCCTAAAAAACAACAACACCTCAAAGCAAATCCTGTTGAATCGAGAAATCTTAGTGTATACAAAGAGGACAAAAGATATCAGAGCAGGGATTTTCAAGACACGAACATTTTTATTAGTGACTGTTAAACTGCCGCAAGTTTCATCAAGCCTACCAGGGTCTTTAAAGTCAGTGGTGCACATTTTAACAGCGCTGTAAACTGCAGAGTTGCAGACTGATTAATGATCATCTCAGGCAGTGACAGCCAGCAGTAAAGGAAAACAAGTGGGCGATGGCTGCTGACTTCATAGAGATCCAACTGTTTAATTTTACTTAAATGGTGGTAAATGGCAGTTAGCCCCAAAAATCTCCATTCAGGATTCTTCATTCATTCAGCATTTTTTAAATTAATGTAATCTAAGAGTGGGATTAGAATGATCATAAAGGATTGGGATAATAGGATGGAAGATTTATGGGGCAATAACTGGCGTAGAAGCACCACCACCTCATTCGTGGAAACTGGCCCTTGTCCAAAGGCTTCTTGGGCTTATGAATCGTCAGAGGTAACTATTTCAAAAAACAAGCAACAAACGTGATTTTTTGAAAAACTCACTTTATGAACTACTTAGCTCACAGAGTACACGCAACTTTCATGTTTGTGACTTTCAAAGGTTGGAATTCAAATGGACAAAAGTATCTTAGCAGAATTATTGCAGTTTAGACTATTCACAGGACGTCTGCAGGCTACGTGCGTGTACACAGGCACATTTCTGCCAGGTCGCATTATCTACTCCATACTTACTTGCAGCCTACTCTGGTTTCCATGACTGTTTGCACTGCAGATGTAGCAATGCCCAGCCAGCGCATTCACACAAGGCCAAGAGGAGTGTCAGTGTCCCATGTGTTTTCAAACAAGCATCACACCGAACTGGTATAAAAACAGGAGGTGGGGAGAGGGGGCTGGGAGTGATGTTGTGCTGAGAAAGGATGAGAGGGGAGCACCAACTCCTTCCTCCAACAGCACCTGCCCCCCATAACCATTGCTCTCTAGTCCTTTTTTTCTCCCAGTCAGTTTATTTCCAGTCTTGGAGCTGACTGGGAGAAAGTCCAAACTGAAGAATGGTTCAGTACACCCCTCCCAACCCCTTCCCTGCACAGAGGTGCCAACCTGTGTTTTAAAAACACATCTAGTTAGGCCCTTAGCATGCATGCACTTAATAACAGGCCATCTGTACTCAACTAAAATAAGTACCCCCTGACCTGGATAGCTCAGGCTAGCCTGTTCTTGTCAGATCACAGAAGCTAAGCATGGTCGACCCTAGCTAGTATTTGAATGGGAGACCTCCAATGAATACTAGGGTCGTGATGTGGCGGCAGGCAATGGCAAACCACCTCTGAATCTCTCTTGCTTTGAAAACCCCACTGGGGTAGCTATAAGTCAGATGTGACTTGATAGCAAAAAAAAAAAAAAGTACAATTTTTAACTTACGAGGAAATGTTTGTTACACCTGGTGCTAAAAGTCCTTGGCTGCTTCCACATAGAGCGGATTCTCTGTGTAGCTCTCACTGCAGCTGCAAATCAATTCACAGTGGCAATGGAGCATCCACATAGCACTTTTCCCTGCACTTTCCTTGCCTCAGCTTTCCATGGTCATCAGTTCCTCCCTCCCCACTGGAGAGCTTTTTTAAAAAATACAAGAATTGCTACATTATTACTCAGTGTTCAAAGGTGCTTTGACTATGATCTTTTCCAAAACCATGTATCTGAAAGACTGCGGAAAAGCAGGTGGAAATACGGTACAGAAGCAGGATCAATGGCGGACTATTTATTTTTAGATTCAATGCTTGCTAACACACACAGTAAATTGGAACTTCAAACTGATATGTACAGGCACGATCTGAATTTACACAAATTGCTGTCATTATCCTTATTAAGATACTTATTTCATCCATTCAGATCAGTGACTAGAATGTCCTGGCTTTTATATCAGAATATTATAGAAGTAATATGAACCTTTGAGCTATATTCAGCTATGATCTACTTTGCCAGCAACACAAATAGATCCGAACTTCTGGGCACAAAGCAGTATAGTAGAAGATTTGTAAACTGACTGCTCAACAATAGGAAAGGAATATATTTTTCTTTATAGACCTGCATCTCTTAGAGAAATGCCACAACTATTTGGATATTGGTTCTTGTAGGTTATCCGGGCTGTGTAACCGTGGTCTTGGTATTTTCTTTTGGATATTTGGATATTAGTAAGAAGCTGGTTGCCCTGACCTGGATGGCCCAGGCTAGCCTGATCTTGTCAGATCTCAGAAGCCGTCAGCCCCTGGTTAGTATTTGGATGGGAGACCACCAAGGAATACCAGGGTTGCTGTGCAGAGGAAGGCACTGGCAAACCACCTCTGTTAGTCTCTTGTCATGAAAACCCCCAAAAGGGGTCGCCATAGGTCAGCTGCGACTTGACCGCACTTTACACACACACACACAAGAAGCTGGTTAAAACCAGGGTGGATAAAAATCAATGATTTAAAAAATTTATTGAATTTCTTGAAACTTAGCGAGATAAGGGGTTGATTCTGTGTACACAGATTTGCAGATGTGTAGGTAGACCTCTGTGAGCCCTAGAGAGGTCTGAAACATATCTTTCTGTTGCATACTGTTAATGAACATTCCATGTACTTGTCCTGCAAGAACCTGTTCAAGAATTTCAAATAAAAATGACCCTCAATTTTCCATTCTTCATGAATAGGGAAAAAATAACATATTCCAATACATCGTTTCTTTTGATAGCACTGGTGCTACTGTTCTGTTTGCCAGGAGGTGTCTGTTGGTCCCTGCTGTTGTCTGGTCTTGAGCAGGTTAGTGAGGGAAGAACCTGATGGGAGGCAATTTCTAGAACTCCATGGAATAACTGTGGAATGAAGCCTTGGATACTCACCGTAAGGGCTCATTCTCTTCTGAGGCGAAGGGCATCCTGAGAGTCGGGTTGTTTTCCTCTACATCCGGGTAGGCAGGACCCAAACTAAAAACTTCCTGTCTCTCCCAGCGGGAAAACAGCCCACCAGAAGCCAGTTACCAGCTAGACTAGCTATATTGACAGGGACAGTAACGCTTAACGGAAAAAACTGTTAACTTCTTAAAAGACTACCGTACACACTGAACGGATAACAAATAACACTGAACAGATAACAGATAACATGCAGCAATTATGATAACCATAGAGTGCATTGGCTTTACTGATTTTTAGATATCCTGGGTGGACAGGATGCCCTTCGCCTCAGAAGAGAATGAGTGGTAGAGGCCGAGGATATTATTTTGTCCAACCTGTCTTTCGGTAGTGAAATAGTGTCCTGTTTGGAATTGATTTGTACTCCTAAGTGAGTCATGATTTGTGATGGAACTAAGGAACTTTTCTGGAAATTTATCAGGTACCCATGCTCTTGAAGTACCTGCAACACTAGTTTCGTGTGCAGTCTGGATAGGTTTAAACTTGGGGCACAGATTAGAATGTCATCCAGGTATGGATGTACCTGGACTCCCTGTTGTCTGAGAACTGCAATGACTGTGATCATGGTCTTCGTAAAGACCCGTGGTGCAGACGTCAGTCCGAACGGGAGTGCTCTGAATTGGTAATGATTGGCCCCGTATGCAAATCTGAGGTATCTCCTGTGGTCGGGGTGGATAGGGATATGTAAGTATGCCTCCATAAGATCCACTACCGTCATAAAGGTGCCAGGAAGAAGGGACTCCACTATAGATTTCACGTTTCCATTCGGAAATGTCTGTGTGCCATCCTCTTGTTGATTTACTTTAAGTTGAGGATGGCTCTCCAGTCCCCGTTCTTTTTGGGGACAGTAAAGAAAATGGAGTATACTCCCTGGCACCTTTGTTGGGCAGGAACCGGTTCTATTGCCCTGATGTGTAATAAGTGTTGGATAGCCGTGATGGTTCTGAAGTGTTTCCCCTGCTTTAACGAGGTCGGAGACCGTATGAAGCGGTCGGAAGGTAGGGAAGTAAATTCTAACAGGTACCCCTGTTGTAAGATTTTTGTCACCCATTTGTCTGGTTTGAACAGCATCCACTGTGGAGTGAACTGCTGCAGTCTCCCGCCTACCTGCAGGGGGTTGGCGCCACTGTGGGTTGGTCTTGGCAAATCTGTCCCCTTTATCGGGTCTAGATTGCGGACCTTGGAATCTGTGGGATCTTCCTCCTCTACGAAAGGAATGAGAGTTGCCCCAGGCTCCCCTGGGTGACCCCCATGATCCCCTACGGTTGTCAGCTCTAAATCTAGGTGGTACCTTGGAGGAACGAAAGGATGGGTATGAGGTGGGCCTATGGTCCTTCCTGATCTGCATCGGCAGCGCTTGCTTTTTATCCTTAGTTTCGATTAGGATGCTGTCCAACTTTTCTCCAAACAGCCTTCCTTCCTTTATGGGGTAGGCCATGAGGTTGGTTTTTGCCTTGAAGTCTGCGGGCCAGGGTCTAACCCACAGTGCCCTCCTAATGGATGTGACTGATGACATAGATCTAGCCACGAAGGACATGGTGTTGAGGGATGAGTCTGCCATCAGGGAGACCGCACTTAGTACCCTTTCCAGGCTGCCTATAACCCTCAGGTTATCCTCTGGAACTAGCTGTAGGATTTTCTTTATCCACAAGTATGACGCCCTGGCGAATATGGACGTCGTGGCGCTGGCTTGAATGGCCATTGCTGAGGCCTCGTGGGATTTTCTTGTCAGGTAATCGGACTTTCTGTCTAGCTGATCTCTTAAGGATCCGACCCCGTCCTCTGGAACTAGTCCTGGTGACTGGAGGTCCACCACCAGAGCGTCCACCAGGGGGACCTTTAACATGGCCATAGCATGTGGAGCGAGGGAGTACAACTTTTTTATATTGGGTGGAACCTGTCTGTTGGAAGAAGGATTGTCCCATTCCTCTCTTACAGCTCGGCATTACTTTTAATTATAACCTTAAATGGGCAGTTCATAGATCCAGGATTACCAAACTTGGGAGAATCTCTTCAAACCAACTGATGTCCTTCTTTCTTTATAAGGGTAACCAGTATGTCCCCGCCGCAGTTAAGGTATTCAACTCCAAAATCTTACCCCAGATTTTGTACGGTGTACCTATCTGGGCAAATGCGTTCAATCGGGACTTAGAATCCATTCAAGCTAACTTTTTTAGAAAAATGCTTGGTCTCCCTCGCTGTGTCTCTTATTATGCTATTACCTCTGAACTTGGTCAAAGCTTGTGTGAAACCAAGGCATGGCTGCTAACCATTCGTTATTGGCTTAAACTGTTTTTTAGAACAGAGCGTGGTTCTCTGATGTCTCTGCTGCTAAAAGAACTTCATAATACCTCCTGGAATTGTTTAATTCTGTCTAAAATAAGATCATCTGGAGTCTCTGTGGAAGACCTGGCTTTAACTAGTGAGGCCCACATTCTTAAAATTGTTAAACAGCGTTTCTTGGATATGGAGCATCAGACGTTACTCCCAACTCAACCCTTGGTCTGCTCTCCAGCAATGTTGGGCCTCAAGAATTTAACCAACAATATTCCCCATTATTTTCATACGCTGGACATCCCACCCCTCCGCAGAGCCTTCTCTCTTGCTAGGGTTAATGCCTTTCCTTCAACGATGCTATATGGAAGGTATCAACAAATACCAATCCAGGATAGGACTTGTCCCTGTGATACCTATTCCCTGGACTCAATTGATCATATTCTGTTGGTCTGCCCCTTATATGAAACACCCCGTGGGAAATGGTTAACAAACTGGCTTCTTTCCAAATATCACCTATCTACCCAAGCAAAACGTCAATTTTTATTAAACGATTCCGATCCGGAGGTTACCTTAGATGTTGCCAATTTTCTAGTGGATGTGACGAAAGTTCAAAAAGCCCAAAGTTTGTAATTTCTACTTTTTGGAATTTACTGGCCTATGTTTTTATCTTAATGACTGCATATTTTATGTACCTTTGTAACAATTGTAATATTACTTATGCCATTAAAGGTTTTTCAAGGGTATTTCAAGCTCTTATGAAGAACTCGGGGAATGGCACTAGGTTAGATTGGGGATGTGGCATGGGGAAGCACTCCTTGATTCCCTGCTTTAGCTTTGATTTAGGCTCCTCTGAAGGAGTGGCTTCCTCATTTAAATCTAGGGCTAGAATGGCCTTAGTCAAAAGTCCTTGATAGTCTTCCCCTATGAACAGCCTAGAGTGTTGTTCCACAGGCTGAGAAATCTCCTCCTCGTCTGTATCAAACTCTCCTTCCTCTCTTTCCTCTCCATCATCCTCACCGGAGGAATTTGTGGACTTGGAAAGCTCTGCCAGTGGTTCCCCCTGATCTACTAAGGTAGCTTTCATGGCCGCCTTCGTGGGCCAGGCAGTTTTTGGTGACCCCTGAAATACTGGGGCCGCTTTTGGTGACCCCTGAAGTGCTGGGTCCACTAAATCCTGAAGGATTATGAGGGCGGATAGGCGGGGTAGGCAGAGGGCCATCCGGGACTGCCCAATTAGGTGGGGGTAACTGTGCCTGGAATGCTTGAAATGCTTGCCATTGCCGCTGGAGAGCAGTTAATTAGCTCATCCGCGTTCTCCCATGAAAGAAACTGGCCTCCTGCCGCCGCTTGGGTGTAAGGGGGGGGCTGCCAACTCCCGCCGGGGGAAAAACCGTTGCCGCAGAGTTACCCGTTCCCATCGGGAAGGAGGTCGTCGCTGCCGCCGCCTGGGCTCCGGGCATCGCCATCTGCTGTTTTGGGGACGAGTCAGGCGTGCTCCACCCGGCTTTCAGGCTGGCGCTCGTTTTGGCGCCCCGTTTCTTTCTTCTGCTGCTGGGCTGCAGCGGCGCGGCTTTCCGTGCCTTTTTTGTCTTTGGCTGGGGCGGAGCGGGCTCGTTGTTTAGCGGGACCTCGTTTGGCCGGGGCAAATTCCCTAATGGCCTGCAATCGCGGCCGTTGGGAGAAGCGGGAAGTCTGGGCATATTCTGGACTAGCCCCCTTTCGTAGTCTTTTTCAGAGAGGAGGTCGTCCTCTCTGGATAAAATGGCGTCGGCCTTTTTGGGTCCCCCAGTGTCTTGATTCCCGAGGGAAAGGGGATAAAGACACACCGGGAAGGGGAGGGCAGGGAAGTATTTAGAATGAAACAGGAGGGAAAGAAGAGCAGAAACACTTACATACAAGGACGAACAAAACGCTTAGCAAGGACTCTCCTAAATCCTCCTTATCTAATAAAGGCGCGGAGCTACACGACGGAGCCTGCTCTACCCGAATAGGCAGGACGTAAACTGGCTTCCGGTGGGCTGTTTTCCCGCCGGGAGAGATAGGAAGTTTTTAGTTTAGGTCCTTCCTACCCGGATATAGAGGAAAACAACCCGACTCTCAGGATGCCCTTGCCTCAGGGGAGAACGTCCGATTCCTATATGGTTGACCCATACAGTTCAGGGAGAGGGACACCCTCTCTAGATCCTTTGAGGGGGCAGCCTTCAACCATTTGTTGAGTTTTAAAACTCTGATGGCTTTTGTCAAAAGAACTCCTCAGATACCTCCCCCTCCAATTCTGGATCAGGCACTTCTGATTTCAAGAGCTATTAAGCTCCCTCCTTGGTCATGTCTCTGATGAAGTAGAGCCTCATTGTTCAGACGCAGTCTTCTGAGCTGCTTTGGATGGCCAGAACCTTCAGTTCTTGGCCCTAAGAGGCTGAGAAGTAGGTGCAAGGGATCTCCTGTGATTAAAGCACTTAGAATTGCTACTGGCCAGCCACTCTGAAATTTTCCACAACAGTACCTCATAGTATGTATCCGTGCATGGAAACTGCATCCACTACCACTACCCGGATTAGGGGCAGCTCAAAACCCAAACATTTTTAACAATATAAAGAGTTTGTACAGAAGAAGAGGAGGATAAGGATACTTCCTTTGCAGGTAACCATTTATATATTCTGATATGATTATTGTTGGGAAATCATCAAGATAAAGTTGGGTACTTGGAATTAGCATAAATAGAGAAATGATTAAAATTTTAATTAAATTTTAGACTATTTTTTTGTTTGTAATTGCAAAATTAGTAGCGTTGTACAAAGAGTTCTGCAGCAGGCTTTCTCTAAAAAGGCATATTACAGCTCACAGCAATTTTAGTTGCAAAAGATTACAGAACAGAGTTAACATAGCACTTATTCAGCAGCATACGTACTTCCTGTAGGAAAAGCACGCACATTTCTCAATGGTGCCCTATAATAACCTTTCTAAGAAAAGTCATAAACCAGTTGCTAACATAAAACAGCTTTATAATCCCACAGTAGTTGAGGCCAAGTTTCCACAATACACAGGATGAAATAGGAAAATAAAGTTTCCAGATCAGGCAGTACAGCTGAAACATTCTAGACCACCATTTAACCCAGCTTATCTATTTCATATTAACAAAGCATTCTTAAGCAAGTCTGCTCAGAATCTTACTCAGGTCTATTCAACAGGGCTTATTCCCAGAGAAGCATTTTCTGTATCGCACAGCAAGTGATCCACCATGACACAAAGTGACTGATTTTAACCCTTATTGCTTTGCTAACACAACTCTCCCATTGTGTCAATTTCTGCGGCGTATTATAGGATCCCAAAGATGTATAACTGGAGTTAGCTTAAGGTTAGAGTTAGGCCAAGGCTCTATTGAAGCCAAAGCATGGCTGAAAGCCTTTAAACATCGCCTAAAAATTATATTCGCGATGGTGAAGGACAGCCTTATCTATGAACTAAAAGAAGATCATTTCAGCACCTGTTGGATGCAAGAAACTGACAAAAAAACTACAACTTTTTGGTCTGTCTAAGGATACCCTACTAAATATGGGGAAAAGGGAATCTATACTAACTATTAAGAGATGCATAAAATAATTAGACCAGTATAGTTTCAGTGTGTGCCCAGAGAGTATGTTCAACTCAATTCTTTGGCATTCCTCCCCCTTTGATAAGTCCACTATACTTTCACAACCTGACAGTCCCTTCGTCCCGAAGAGCCTTTATGCTCGTCCGTTTAAACGCTGCACCCTCAGCAGTATTAAACAAAAGATATAGAAATCTACCATATTCTGACAGACTTTGCCCATGCAAGTCAAAGAAATTGACACATTATCTCATAAGATGATGGAATGCCACCTTTGAACACCACCGAGATAAATGGATTACCCCCATATTGGGAAGAATTCCTGCCGCCATAACAAGAGACAAAATAGTCCCCTTTTTGCTGATGGATAGAGATCCAAATATAACATTTGCCGCGGCCAAATATCCCTCCATCATATTTTCCTCTAAGAAATAACTGCTCAGGACCTATGGGTCATAGGAGCAAAGAAGGAAAGGAAGGCTTTGCTAACAATATTTATCCTTTACATTAAAAAAGATTATTTGTGGGCCTTCCTTTTTAAAGATGGCCAGGCAGTAAGCTGCTTCTGACTCTGAGCTACAATATCAGCCTCTATGAAAAAAATATTTTGTACTCGTTTTTGAAAAGCACACTACATGATCAAAAGATTACTTTAAATCATACATCAGCATTACTAGGTGGCCATAAAGTACTAATATTAATAATTTACAAGTTTTACACAAACAGACATAGACGATCATGACTGAAGAGTAATTAAGGAAGCTTGATGTCCAGGACAGTAGGACTACATACTACAAACAGTGCAATTCTGAGCAGGTCTACTCCAAATCCTACTTCGGTCTATCCAATGGGCCTTACTCCTAGGAAAGTGTTCTCAGGATTGCACTGTAAAATTCTTTAAATCATGTAGAACATGAAGCCTGTATCCTGAGTTTTTAAAAATCTAGGAATTTTTGAAGTCATGGGGGGAAACTCTCTTCTACACCAAATTTTATAATTAGAAAATGCTGCTGGGAAAAAACATTCCTACTCTGATGACCACCATATTTCAAATGGAAATAGGGGGTGGGTCATATTCCTTAAAAAGAAAGGAGTCAAGCATTAAAATCTGCCTGGAAAGCCTAGCCTATCCTCCAGTTGGGACCCCTTCAAATCCCAAGAGTCCTGGCTCCTTCTTTGCAGGCCATTTTTTATATCAAAATGAAAAGCAGTAATGCATTTTTGAAATTATATCAAAGGGCAGACAGAAGTGTCAAATCTCCAGCATTTCTTTGGCGTCTCTTTTATTATTGTGGATGGGGGACGTTTCCCTTTGTATTGTTTGATATGAAACTACATGACTTTCCTGGTTAGTTAAAACATTTATTTTTCCCGTTTTGGGTTTGTTTTTAGTACTGCTAACTTTGGCTCAATGTGCACAACAACTTGAACAAACTGATTTTCCTTTTGTGCTCTGAACTCTTCAACTGTTTCAACCTTTGACCTGAACCTCATATCAGGGTGTGCAGGAATTCAGTTTCAGTGTCAACGTAACCTGGAGTGGTAGTGCTGGAAGCACTATGCAAGAGTCCGACATTGGGCATCAACATAAGAAGGTCACAGCAAAACAAATATGATGTGGCAATAGGGTACAGTTTAATACGTGGACACCATTTTTGTGTATTCTGCCTCCTCAGCTCACTCACATAATTTATTTGGAGAAGGGGGAATATGTGAATTAAGATATATCAATATAAATTGCTGCACAAATTTAATGAGTTGACAATCTCCTAGCAGGTCAATACAACATTCCATTTTAAATCCTCTAATGCTCATGGAGATGTTTTTATACAAGTGGTATGATTAGTGGATTGTTAAATAACAAATTATAATTCACATTAAGCAGCAATATGCAGCACACTGCAAAAAAAACCCAAACAAAACATGCAATTCCAAGACTCACATACATCTATATGACTAAAAAAAGGTTTTGCTTTTGTTTTCAACATAAGCAGCATCATATTATCCTACTTGTTATCTAATAAGAGAGAGCCAACTGATCTCTCTGTGATAACCTGTATATTAAATGGAACTTCCAAGAGGTACTGAATCATAGATGTCCTGTAAAGGGGCTTAGAAGGAAAGCAAGAAGCATTCATTGTTAAATGTATTTCCTCCAACTAGTATGTGTTGCTCACCCCAAACCCAAAGAAGCCTGCTTTAGGAAGGTCTTTAAAGACCATCCTTTGCTGGCGACCCCATTTGTTCTTTCTTATCTATTTGTCTGCCTTTTTGCCATGTGTGCCCAGAACTCCTCTACCAACTCCTACTGAACTCAGTGGGATTTGGTGGTGGTAGAAAAAGCCTCCAAGTTGCAGCAGACTTATAGCAACGCCTCAGCATTTTCAAGGCAAAAGACGAACAGAGGTGGTCTGCCATTTCCTGCCTCTACACAGCAACCCTGGACTTTCTTGGTGATACTAACCAGAGACAAATTAACCTAGATACTAACCAGAGGCAAACCTGATTACTTTCTGAGATCTGATGAGACTGGGCTAGCCTGGGCCATCCAGGTCAGAGCCAGTGGGATTTACTTCTGAGTAAACATATATGACAGCCCTGAAAATAGACGGAATAAACGCTTCTCTGCAGCATAGATTTAAAAAAAAAAGTAAAAAGGAAATCTAGATGTTACGGAATGGAACTAGCATAGGGGTTGGCATGACAATCAATTGTCTGGACATATATTGTCTACTGTCCCAGTCAGTTGACCATCTATTATTTGGTATCTGTCAATTATTGTGAAATGCTTCATGATGCCAAGAATGCTACTGGACAGACAGCAACTCACCCTTTATAGTGTCATTGGTTCGCAAAGGCTAAGAGGGAGAGCTATTTGATCCCTAGACTTGCATCAGTCACAGGCAAACCTAAGCAGTACAGCAAAGCCTCTACTACTGGTCCCCATAACTGCAGGCACTTCCAAGGTGGAACCACAAGTAGTCATCAGCAGCCACTATGCAAGGAACTGTACAAAGACGTTATCATTATCTTCAATATATATAATTCTCAACCTGGTCAAATCTGTGGATACTTAAATCCAGAGATTAGGGATGTGAACAGACAAGACAGATCTTTCACAACCCTGAAAAAGTCCCAGGTTCGTAGAAAAATCTGAAATCTAAAAAAATTACATTTGGCGTTTTAAAATCTTGCAATGATAAAAGGGGTGCCTTAGCTTTAAAAAAATGAATGGCCTCAGTAGATGTGTTTTACCAGCCTTCCAGACTTGACTCCTGTCAGTAAAAGGCAGGGGGAGCAGGGCCCTTTCCAGGACTGTTTTTGGTCTTTGAGGGAGGACTCATCAAGGTCAGACCTTGTAGCAACCACAGTATGACTTGCCACCACACGACTTCCATGACTCACCCAAGCTCAGCTACTGTTTAACAGCAGTCCCCCTCTCGACAAAAGCCAGTGTGGTGTAGTGATTAGAGCTTCAGACTAGGATCTTGAAGGCCCAGGTTCCAATCCCCAGTATGCCATGGAAGCTCATTGGGTGACTTTGGACCAGGCACATATTCCCAGACAATGAGGTAAGTAGCTCACAGGATTGTTGTGAGGATAAAATGGAGGTCAGGAAAACAATGTAAGCGGTTTTGGGTCCCCAGTGGGGAGAAAGGTTGGGTATCAATGGTTAATAAATATAGCTGAAGATGAGGGACTAATAAAAGGTAGGTTGGCTGGGGGATGGGAAGAAGAGAAGAAAGCAGGGGAAAGGGAGAGGATATGGAAAGCTGCCTGGAGAAGCGAAAGAGGAAATAATGAGGTAGGGGATACTGGGTAAAGTGAGATGCCCCCCTCAAGTCCTTGTGATTCTGCAATTGTCTTGCTCCTGTTCTAATATTAGTTTTTCTGTCTGCCTCAACTCTAAATATGTGGTCAATTAATTACAAAATAAAAGAGCACTCCTATGAGAACAAATCCAGAGATCTGGAAACAGAAAGCAAGTCAAAATGTAGGCTGGCCTTTTGAAACATTAATACTCAACAGGTGTGCTTTTATGCTTTTAAAAAAGCTTTACTTTATCACTGGGATAGCTTTGTGCTAAATGCATTAAAGGCACAAAAGATCTATGATGGCTGTTAGTCATGCATGTTTAAAAAGCATTTTTAAGGCACAACCCTTGAGCAGAGACAATTCACATTCTGCTAAATGCTTGCTTGAAGAATGATGGTCTCCGTCATTCCATGAGCAATCGTACAGCAGACTGTTCACCTGCTGTTTGACTCGCTTAATGTAAACAGAATCTCTCTGCCAAACCCCAGCCCTTTGCTATCCAGAACTATAAATGTCTAGGACACAAAACAAAATTAGGAAAGAGAGAATGTTTTGGAGTTCATGTGTTTCATTCTAGTAGGACCAGCCTGTCCCTGAGAAAAGCAGAAGTATTCTAGGAAGTAAAATGCCTGTAAAGTTACAAAGTAGTAACAGTTATTCAGAACAAGCTAGAAGCAACCACCTCAACTAAAAACAAGAGCACCACAGAGCTATTGTTAACCCAGTACTCTTGTAGGAACCAACTTCGATACTCAAATTTCTTTTCCATGAAGCCAGCCAAACTGGAAACAAAATCCCAAGACTAAATAATTATATAAACAACTAAATATGCAATGGAAAGTTACACAAATATGTCAGTCCTTTAGCACACAGCTTTAAAAATATTATACCCTGGTATGTTCCCTTCTGAGATAGCAAATTTTAATGTTTCAGTTAAATATTCAACAGAAAATGTATTCAGATCCCAAACAACATTTCCAGTTCCAGTGCAAAATGGGCGCCTATATGCAAATGAGCGTACAGGAGTAACTGGATCATAACTTTTGGCATATCTTCAAAGCGGCTGTTAAATAATAAATTACAGATAGAGTAACAGCCTTATCTTTAGGAGACAGCAGATAGATTAAATGATAGTCATGAGAACCCACAGGAAAGTGTGAAATTAACACAGTAATAAAATAAGATCTTATAGGAGAATGTAAACCACAACTGAATAAAAAATGGGTTAAGTGTTTCTGTTTTTGCCTTTCAATTGGACTATCTAAGGATCTGCCAAATAATTCATTGAGGGGTAAGGTATTGTGTCTGGCCAAGAAGAAAAGTATTCAAAAGGATGGAAGGATTAAAAATTCTAAATAATCTGAAAACACTGGAAAAGACTGAGTGCTCTGTCCCCAGAAAGAGGGTGTGAATTACATTTCCATTGATTTAAGTCAGGGCCCCCCAAACATTTTAAGCCTGCAAGCACATTTGTAATTCTGACACAGCATGGTGGGAGCAGCAACAAAATGGCTGGCACAAAATGACTCCGCCTCAGCCACATAATGATTGCCACAGCTTAACATCAGTAATACAGCATAGATCCCTGTGCTGTGGTAGCAGCTGCTGCCAAAGCAACATAAAAACTCTGCACAGCCAATCAAATGTCCAATAGTCAATAAGAAGCCCTGTTGGGCAAAAGACCTACATGGCCCCACCAACTTCCTAAAAACATTTGGGGGCGCCAGAAAAGGTGGCGGTGAGCACCATGGCACCCATGGCCACCATGCTGGGGACCCTTGATTTAAGAGGTTTAGATGGTCATTTTGTAATAGCAATGAATATTGTGCAATATGGAGATCTATAGTTAAGCAGTTATCTTCCTGGATTTGGGGAGATCTAAATGAGAAAGTGTTTAATGCACTGATGTCCCTATTAATGATTTAACCAAATTAGGGATATTCTTAAAACAGCATTTCTTTACCTAGCCTAATTCAACATGTAGCCTAATAATTTGGATTTTTATCCAAGAGTTCAGAGTTTGTAAAAGATGTGCAAAACCGGATATGTTCACCAGTGTATAAATACATAGATTGCATATACCTGAAGCAGCAAATTTCCAAAGTAGGTTATCGCAATGTTAATTTTAATTTGTTGTTCTCATACAAAACATTAGCCAAGGAAAATATATGATAATTTAGCATGGAATCACACAATATATAATTCACCAACTGAAATCCAAGGGAAGGAAAAAATTAAGCATCGTATAAATGTCTTTATTTACTCTAGCTGCAAACTGTCTTTTTATGAATGGTAGAAAAGGAAAAGGAGAACTGTGTGTGTTTGTTATCTAAAAGAAATGAAATTCAGGATGAACTTACATAACACTTATGAATAAAAAGACAACTGACTTAATAAACTGCAGTGATCTCTACATACCAAGAAGGAACAATTGATTCTTGCTTTTCTGCTAAGCTAGCAGTACACATTTTGGGGGACATTACTCCAAAAACAGATTTTAAAAAAATCAGAAACAGAATAAATGTTCTGTAATTCAGCAATGTAAGATGCCAAAAATATATTACACAATTATTTGATTCCCTGAAATCTTTAGCTAACTGCTACTATACCTACAAAGTGACTAAGGATTGTCTTCACTAATGCACAACACATATACCAAACAGAAAAGGCTTTCTTTTTAATCAAATTTTTTAAAAAGCTGCACACAAATGTTTTTCTAAAACATAGCTGATTTATCTCTTACCTCAAGAGGGAGAGCACACTCATGTGTTTTGCTTTGGTGTTCACTTTTATCATGACAAGCACCATAAAATATGCAACCTTGGATGCTGCTGAGTGGTGAATCACATTTTCCTGGGTCCCCCCCCCCTTGTTACATCAGCATCAGGCCACATTCAGAGCCCAGCCTCCTGAGCTGCGTCTAAGGAAGGGGGCGTGAGAGGAAGGAGATTACGCGGCTTGAGCACCAAGGACCAGAGAGAGTCATTTGGCAAGAATCCAGAAAGATGTTACCGATTCAAGCCAATGGCCACAAAGAACAGCTTGCTTCCCATTCAGCCACTGGGAAGAAGATGCTTCTGATGGACAAAGGCCTGCATCAGCTCACAGAGAGGTGCAGTGAGACTGCTTTTTCTTTCTAGCTCACAGAGAGAAGCTGGTAATCCACCAGGTAACTATCACAGATAGCAATCTGGCTGCCACGGACAAAGTCTAACCATCTGGGAATGCATTCAGGCAATAACAAAGGTGCAAGTAAAGGGGCAGGGAGATGGAAAGTAACAATAAGGGTGCTGAGCATGTGCTGTAATAAAACCACCTGCTTTGCATCCTTCATCCAGGACTTGAGACACAAGAGAAGGCAAAATGCCAAAAGCTGCCAAAGTACATTTCCCACACAGGTACAGTTACACTTCACCACACACAAACACGTATTCATTGTGGAGACGCGTACAAAAGTCTGCTCCATAAATGGCTCTTAGTCACAATAAGCACAGTATGCTTCCACATATTTATCTCAAGGGTACCAGCATCATTTCAAGTCACCTTGAAACAAGTCACACTTGCTCCCATTCAAGGCATCCGCCCAAATGGGTAGGCACGTGCTCACCCAAGAATTTATTTATTTACGTCATTTATACCTTGCCTTTCTTTCCAATGGGGACCCAAAGCAGCTTACATGATTATCTCTGCCTCCATTTTATCCTCACAACAACCCTGTGAGACTGTAGGAAGAGCAAGAAGTGAGCTCTGGCTCACAAAAGCTCATGCCCTGCCAGAAATTTTGTTAGACTTTTTAAGGTGCTACTGGATTCTTGCTCTTTTTTACTGCTACAGACAGACTAGCATGGCTACCCATCGTGATCTACCTGTAAGATAGGTTAGGCTGAGAGCTTGTGAGCTTCCAGGGCAGAGCGGGGATTCAAACATGGGTCTTCCAAACCCTAGTCTGCCATTCTAACCACTACGTCATAATGGCTGTCAAGAAGTGAGATATATGCCCATCTCACTCCAAGCATTGTGAACTGTGAGGTATCACATGCTTCTCCACCGAAACCTCTACATTTCATCTCAGTTTCATTCACAAGCATTTCACCCCAGATTGCTGATCCATCCTCAGCTGAAGTACTTTTTCAGAATAATTTGTTTTCCCCCTTTTCCCCTTCAAATCTTTATATCTCATTCAGTTCTTTAATCATTTTTCCCTGCAAGTCCATAAATATGTAATGTTAGAAAAGGATTGTATTAGAGCCCCAAGATTGGTAGTTTCCAGGAAATAGAAATACACTGGTGCATTGTTCCCCTTGGTGGGAGGAGGCATATTATCAAACAGTTTCTCTACTTAACTTATAGTATACCCTTTTCACTGACCAGTACAGAAATGGAATGAGTCCTTTCCATAATAGCTAAATTAGTTTATTCACCTTGTCTCTCCCACTCTATAATAAAGCATATGTTTACTTTGCTTTAGTAATAACAATTAAGCAGCCAAAATGGTAAACACCACTGCACTGATACCACAGGTAAGGAAGAAAGGTGCAGGAATTGCTGGAATTACTGAGATATAACGGACAACACACAAGTGTGACAAAGTGTATCAAAGTGTATCGTGTACAAATTAACATATAACAAACACACAATATAATACAAAACTCTTTCAAAGTCCAAGGTACAAAATGCTAGTTTAAGAGCCAAGCATCAAGGAGTTCTGCATCTTCCTGTGATGGAGGCAGCAGTTTCCGGGGGGGGGGGGGGCGGAGGGAAGGAACATAGCACTTATGTAGGCAGGGCCTGCAAACATGCACACCTTCCTGTCCATACAGTGTGGAAAGACACTTTGACTACAGATTGACCAAAGCAGGTTTGGAAAAGATCATAACAGTGCAGAGGAAAATATAGACAGTGGATGATTAGGAAGCAAAATACTCCAAAAACCCATCCACTCCAGTTTAGACCCCAAACTGGAGCGAATGTCCGTGTGGAAGCAGCTTACCATAGGGCATCAAAGATGTAAAATAACACCCTTCTCCATGTGCATAAATTGCATCCTATCCAATGCAACACAAAGAATGCATTCCCTCAGGTGAAATATCTTTGACTCCTATCTCTGTTGAGGTAATGATTTGAATGGAATCCAGCGGGGCAGAGCAGGTATGAATACCTCTGCCTCCAAACAGTGTACATATATACACTTATATGCATATGTTAAAGCTACAATCTCTACCAGATTTTGTGTGTGTGTAAAGTGCTGTCAAGTAGCAGCCAACTTCTGGCAAACCCAGCAAGGGGCTTTCAAGACAAGTGAGAACCATTGCCTTCCTCTTGTGGTCTCCCATCTGAGTAACGACCCTGTTTAGCTTCCTTGACGATACTGGCCTATACCATGCCACCTTCCCTCCCTCTACCAGATTAACAAATCACAAAACATGTTGACCTTCCTTTGTTTCATCCAGGGTGGGCTTCTTGTTATTCCCTCATGTTGTCTGAATAACAATCTGTATGGTACACAGTATTGGGGGTCGACAGATGATAAGGTGCCAATATTTTGGAGTTGTTATCTTTGCTTGTGTTTTATATTATTGTCATTTTGTTTGTCACTGAAGATTTATTTTATTCATGTTGTAAACTGCCCTGAGCCCTCCTTTGGCAGGGGGAGGGCAGAATATAAATAAAATATTATTATTGATCAACTAAAATGGTGCCAGATTAAAAAAGTTTTTTTTACCATTTTTAATACAAGTAGTTATAAAACGGCAATCATCATCTTAGAGGAGTTAATTCCTTCAGGTGTGAGAGAAAAGAAGGAATGCCTCCTCTTCTAAGAGGTCTGTTATGACTCTTAAGGTTGATGATCAAAACCCAAACTATGCTATAGAACCATTTCTTTGATATGCAAAGGGAATGCAACTATAATCAATCGACTGGCTAATTAATCAACTAAGATTTCTTAAATCAAGGGTATCCCTGTGCATGTACAGAACCCCAAGCATAAGCATCTCACCCAGCATGCTTCTGATGCCAGTGGGCACTCACATGCTGCCACATCGTCCAGCCAGGCACCGGTAGGCTCCCAAAGAGATGACTGAAATCCGATTCCATGCAGGGTTGCCAACATCCATATAGAGCCTGCACGTGCCCCTTCATGGGCATCTGCTGGCATCTGAGGCAGGGCCGTGGCGCCCGGTGGGCAGGGAAGCCAGGAAGCCACATAAACCCCAGGTAGAAGCCCGTTCACCCGCGAGTGGGCGTGTGTCACCTATACATGCGTGTGTGTGTAAAGTGCCTTCAAGTCGCAGCCAACCTATGGCGACCCCTTTTGGGGGTTTTCATGGCAAGAGCCTAACAGAGGTGGTTTGCCAGTGCCTTCCTCTGCACAGCAACCCTGGACTTCCTTGGTGGTCTCCCGTCCAAATACTAACCTATATGTGTGTGTGTGTAAAGAGCCTTCAAGTCGCAGCCGACTTATGGCGACCCCTTTTTGGGGTTTTCATGGCAAGAGCCTAACAGAGGTGGTTTGCCAGGGCCTTCCTCTGCACAGCAACCCTGGACTTCCTTGGTGGTCTCCCGTCCAAATACTAACCTATACATGTGTGTGTGTGTAAAGTGCCTTCAAGTCACAGCCGACTTATGGCGACCCCTTTTTGGGGTTTTCATGGCAAGAGCCTAACAGAGGTGGCTTGCCAGGGCCTTCCTCTGCACAGCAACCCTGGGATTCCTTGGTGGTCTCCCATCCCAATACTAACCAGGGCTGACCCTGCTTAGCTTCTGAGATCTGACGAGATCAGGCTCGCCTGGGCCATCCAGGCCAGGGCAACCTATACACGCACACGCGTAAACCTAGATCTCCGCGCCTAGGCATATACCTATGTCTATCCCAACACGTGCAGTTTTCCTACTGCCCTTCCTCGGAAGAGCTCTCAAGGGAGGCGCTCGTGGTTGTCCTCTCCCCCCCCCCCACACACACACACACACTTCATCCACACAAGAACCCTGCGAGGTGGGTTAGATCGGCGCAGAACGGTTCACCACAAGGCCGAGGCTAACCCTGCGCGAGCGTGTACGCGGACGGCAAGCGACGGGGAAAGTCCGCGTTCTCACGTGCAGACCGCCCCTTCCCGGCGGCCGGCATGTGTTAATGACGCACGGCCCCCTTCCCTCCGCCTCACACGCAGCGTGTCGGGAGGGGGAAGAAGCGCTTGGGTTGGTCCCTAACTCTCCCCCCTCCCCGTATTAATGGCGCGAGAATGAAGCCGGCGGCCGCTCACCTCGCCTTCCCGGCTCCGGCCGCTACAACCGCCTCCGCCTCACACGCCGTTTAAAATGGCGGGAACGGGGGCGGGAGCCGCTGAGGTAAAGACCGGCGCGTGGGGGCGACGGTTGTCGGGAAGGAGGGGCGCCTCCTGCGCCGGCCAATCCGAAGCCAGCTCTGCTGATTGACGCAAGTGGCGGTCATGGAGGGAATGAGGGAGGGGGCGACGTCGTTGCTGCTGCCGGTGCTGAGGTGGAGGGAGGGAGGGAGGGATGGAGGCGAGAGGAGGGGGTGAAGGCAGAGAGGCAGGGCCGGCTTGGCTGCCTGGCTGCAGAGATGACCTGAGCGAATGAAAGGCCGGCCGGGAATAGAGGCTTCGCAGCCAGATCGATAATGGGGGCGGTGGGAGGTGGGGGATTCGCCGTTTGGATCGATGGAAAACCAAGACCTCTCCCCCCCCACACACACATCTCTCTCTCTCGCTTTGCCACATGCTCTAAGTATAGCTCCCACACCTAGAAGTGTCTTTTGACTGTGTAGTATATATGTACATGTAGAAACGAGGTACCTATTGTGTGTTTTATTTCATATAGGCGTGCATGGACGTGATTTATACACGGGACTAAACTGAGGCTGTCGTATTTTGGTCACGTCATGAGAAGACGAGAGTCACTGGGAAAGACCGTCATGCTAGGAAAAGTGGAGGGCAGCAGGAAAAGAGGAAGACCCAACAAGAGATGGACTGACTCAATAAAAGGAAGCCACAGCCCTCAATTGGCAAGATCTGAGCAAGGCTGTCAAAGATAGGACATTTTGGTTCTCGTGGGTTATCCGGGCTGTGTGAGCGTGGTCTTGGTCTTTTCTTTCCTGACGTTTCGCCCGCAGCTGTGGCCGGCATCTTCAGAGGAGGAACACTGAAGGAGAGACACTGTCCTTCAGTGTTCCTCCTTTGAAGATGCCGGCCACAGCTGCGGGCGAAACGTCAGGAAAGAAAAGACCAAGACCACGCTCACACAGCCCGGATAACCCACGAGAACCAATGAACTCTGACCATGAAAGCCTTCGACAATATATAGGACATTTTGGAGGGCTTTCATTCATGGGGTCGCCATGGGGCGGAAGCGACTTGACGGCACTTAACACACACACAACACACATACATGTATATAAGGTTTAATATATTTGCATATAACATGAATACTTATTAGCACATGCACAAGACCCCCTCTTTATATATATATATATATATATATATATATATATATATATATATATATATATATATATATATATATATACACACACACACACACACACACACACACGTGTGTGTGTGTATTAGTGTACATTTGTCACATGAACCCTAAATATAGCCATACATATGTATACATGTGTATCAACGTATTTTTTGAACAGGGAACTACCTTTAGCTTTATAATACCCATGTACATGTAGAATTTATTTACATATTATTTGTGTGTAATTATTTTATATGGACATGCATTATTTATACATTATTATTTGTGTTATTATTGTTATTATTAGTTACACATGGTGTAGTGGTTAAGGGTGGCAGACTCTAATCTGGAGAACTGGGTTCGATTCCCCACTCTTCCACATGAAACCTGCTGGGTGACCTTGGGCCAGTCACAGTTCTCTCAGAACTCTCTCAGCCCACGCGAAGGCAGGCAATGGCAAACCACCTTTGAACATCTCTTGCCGTTAAAACCCTACGGGGTTGCCATAAGTCAGTTGTGACTTGATGGCACACACCCCCCCTTTTAAATAAGGTTTAATATATTCACATGTTACATGAATACTTATATGTACATGCATCCTTGTATAAATATGTGTAAAATATGTAAAAGGACACATTACTTATACATGGGGGGGTGTTTAGTATTTAGTTATCCCGTTTTTCTCAATAGGGACCCAAAACTGCTCATGACATCATTCTCTCCTGTGTTATATCCTCACAACAGCCCTGTGAGGTAGTTTAAGCTGAGAGAGAGTGACTGATCCAGGATCACCCAGCAAACTTCCATGGCCTGGGTCTCCCAGACCCTAGTCCAATGTTTAATTGAGAGTAAGGGATTAAGAATGAAGAATTTATGGTTATGCACCTACTAAGCAACAGTGGCATAGGTGGGGAAGAAAAGGGGTTGAGATGGAGTTTTATCTTGTTTAGTTCTCCTAGTGAAAACTGGGAACCACAACATTGTTATTAGCCCTAGAAAGAATAAAAGGTCAGGAAATGCATGCTGTCTTCGTCCATTTCCAGGGGTAATAACAGCTTTGGGAAGGCATTAGTTTCCTATTAACAAAGCGGCACGGGGAGAAAAGGTTAAACACTTCTTCCCCTCTACATACTCACATCATGACTCCAATCTCAATCGGTGGATCCTCCCCACTGCTGCGAATTTCCTTTAAAAACCTCCAGTGATTTGGCCCCGTGAAATATCCAAGAGCTTGAGACTTTTAGAAACCTGACGAGGAAACTAGAATCACTAGAGTAAAAGTGGAAATGGAACCTGAAGAAGCAAATGCAGTCAGAAAACTGACGTCTTTGTCTATGATGTACACAGTTAAACTATTAAAATGATTTTTTCGTTGATTTCAAAGGGTCTTTGTTGTCCGTAAATGTTTTCAAGTTCTCAATTAGAGTGCCTCAGATGACCTTCAAAATGACCTCGTGTACAGCTATGAAATATTAGTGATGCACTGCATAGAATGACTCCGAACCGGCATGCAGTAACTTGAAAGATGTCCCCTTCCCAGGATTTCATCCCTTCCTCCGCTTTCAATCTTAAGAGGTTATCATATTCGGTGTGGAATTACAGAACAGGCTTTTCTGGGATGAGTAGTGTACAAGATAAAATCAGATAAGGGGGCAAAACACACCGTCAACTGCCCTTCCTTTTTCTGCTGTATGAAACACAGAGACGACACCTCTTTCCCTCCCCCCTCCGCCCCCGCAGAGATCACAAAGCCAGAGTTTGTGTTCTGACCACGCGTTGAAAGACTGTAGTCAGCCCTCTAAACATTGGAGTGTTTTTACAGCGCAATCCTAAAGAGAGGTTTTCCTGTTAATGAGCGGACTTAGAATGGAGTAACTCTCCTTAGGGTTGTGCTGATAGTGATCCTGAGCAGAGTGAGACTGAAGTGACAGTGAAATCAGCAGGGTGACATTCCAAGTAAATTATTTGGATTGGTGCGATCTGTCCTTAGAAAATGCCAGGTGCAAATTTTGTCTTTGTTCTGGGTTTGAGCAAACATTCCCTCTCCCCCTGACTCCTTCACCTTCCCTCCTGTTGACACAATGCATGAGAGTAAAGCCATTGGGGACTTCAATCCTTATTTCATTTTTATGGCCTTTCATGTGAGATGACAGTTCAGTCTTAGCTGAAGCAGCTGCCTATAACATTAACATTTTTCAGATGCTGGCTGTATTTCTGAATTGCATTATGCAGGCCTTTCTTACTGTCGGTGTCAGTTTCTCATAAGCCTTTGTTTAGTTTCCTGTATTACCAAAAGGCCATTACTAAAGAAGGTGATTGACTTGCACAAAGGATCTCTAGGTTCTAACCTTTGCTCAGTTGTAGAGATACTCAGGAAGAAGGTCACAGCTTCAATATTTAGCGCTGTTTTAAAAATGGGTCTCAGATAACAAGGTTGGAAAAGACTCCTGCCTAAAACTTTGGGGAGGTGTGGCCAGTTAGAACAGACATTACTGGGCCTCATGGCCCACAAAAGGTGACTATGGTAATGTGTTCTTCAGAATCTGTTTTATAATTTGGGATAAATCTAGATAAAGGCAATGGGATTTTTGTATAGATTTCAACATTAAGGCAGATAGCCCAGTAAGTGAACAGCATGTAAACACTCTCTTTGCAGCTCCTAAAACTCTATCACACTCTGGCATGACCAAGAAGCAGAACCCAGGAAGAATGTAGCTAGAAGAAAGCTTGATCTCAATAGCTGGAGTCTCTGAGGGAGCACATTTATTTCTCCATCCTCATCCCAGTGCTGATCTTTTACTATTCCCCATAGGAGTGAATGGCACCCCCTCACAATATGGCACAAAGTAAAAAGCTGCAACTGTGAACATAGTTGCAGCAAGAGAAGACCCTGCTTTTTTGCCTCTAATAGAGGGTGGTGCAACTCTCATTGACATAGATCCTGCTGGGCTGCCATTAATCCCTACTGGGAAAGGGAAAGAGCTATGCGGAATGGTAGTGCTACCTGCTTTCTTCCTCACAAACTGAGAAGTTCCTGGGGAAATACTGACTTGGGCTGTTTCCCTTTGGTGGGAAGAGTGTTGGAGACTTAAGGAGTTTTTTTATTATTATTATTTTTGGTAACATTTGCTTTATTTACAAATGTATAAGCAGACTACAAATGGAGGAAAATAAGCACTCTTATGGGGCAGCAGATCTACCACCACGTTCGATACAGAAATCCTGTGGGTGGCTTCAGCAGAGCAGTGTCTGTCTGCTTTCTCTTGCTGCTGTACTCTAAAGTTGTCCTTTTTCACATTCAGGCACACATCTGCCCTCTCCCTTCACCTGGGATGGGTCACCTCCTCCAAGCTCTGATGTGAACTTGGACAGAGCCATTTCCTAACAATTCCTACTGAGGAGCTTTCTAGTCTTTAAGAAACACGTCATGCCTTTTGTTATGAGTTCTGGCTTGCCCCAGGCATGCTGCTCTAAGCCAAGCCCGTAGGATAGAATAGAATAATTTACAGAAACGATATTCCAAACTGATAACAATACCATTTGTGATGGGTGCAAAATCTGCTCCCTAATCCTGACAACCAGCAGTCTGTGTTCGGCTATGGCTTGGTGTTCACATCCAATTGGATGAGGTGGCAGAGAGGTCAGGTGGTAAAATGAACCACACTACTTCAGAGTGCAGATGCAGGATTACATTTTTCAAAGTTGCTTTAGAGCAGGAGTCCCAAACCTTTATCAGCCCGTAGGCGCCTTTGGAATTCTGACACAGGATGGTGGGCGCAACCACAAATTGGCAGCTGCAGGAGGTGGATCCTTACACATGCCAAGAGGAAGTCCAAGTGCAGAGGAGAAGGGAAAATTTTAAAATACACTGGTGGAATGCCAAGGGTGGAATGCTAGTTCAAACATTTTGTGATACACTGCTGTAAATGCCAAACAGAGTCTCATATGCTAAGATTTCCTCACCCACACCATGTGGTGCATGCTGAGTGGAGAAAACCCTCACACATTCCAGCAACTTCTAGGGCAGTCCCATCTAGTCAGTGTACAGTTGCTGGAAAATATAAACTGATAACATTTTAGATGATTTGGACATAATGGCAAAAGACAGTTTGGTGTTGTGTGGACAGGTTTGTGTGTTCCCCTCTCAAACTTCATGTGAATCAAAAGTAGGCTTTGAAGCTCCCCCAAATCACTGTTTGATCATGGCATCTGAACTCTGCCATTAGCTTTTTCATTGGCTCCTCTTTTTCTGCTGTGTTGCATTTGCATTAATTAAAATATAATTGTTACCTTATGCAACTGACATTGCTGGCCTTTATTTAAGATTCCATCTTTCCTTCCTTACAGCAATTAGTTTTTTAAAAGCATAACATTTATTTGTAATTGAGTCTCATTAAAATGGAAATCCATTACAAGTCGTATCAAATACTACACTGTTCTGATTCCCTGTTGGGTTTTTTTTTAAGCATTGCAGCCACGCTTTTAAACAGACATGCCTAGACAACAAAGGAAACTGACTAGAAGGGAAAACCATAAAATGGATGATTTAAACTGTTAAATTTTATAGTCCTAATGGATTTCTGTGAAATCCGTTCAAAGCTGCAGTCAACACCCAAATGAGGAAGAGCAGAAGAAAAAAGAGGGGAATAGAACCCAACCTAGAAAACAGAAGTTGGGTACCCAAGGTTGGGTGGAATGAAAATATATATATAAATAATGAAAATATATAATTTATTAGAAGCGCTATGTCAAGATTATTTAAAAACATTAAAACAGCACAATGGCATTTCCTAAGGTTGATATCTATAACCACATGCCAAATGCGTTTCGACCTATTTGGCTTCCTCAGTGGTCTATTTGAAACCCATGTAAAACATGCACACATTTACAGATATATATTCATATACAGGCAATTTAAAACAGACCAGGTATGTTTTACTAGGTTGATACTTGCACACATCTTATATGGAAGACATATGTAGCCCAGCATAAAAACTTGAGACAATCTTAACAGATGTTGGTGTAATTGGTAATATATACAACCTATATATACACAACTACCTCCCCCACACACACCCAGTGACCCCTACTCCATGCCCAGAAGATGGCCGAGATGCCCTCCCTCTCATGAACTGCCTAAGGTCATAGAATCAGCATTGCTGACAGATGGCCATCTAGCCTCTGTTTAAAAACCTCCAGGGGAACCTCTCGAGGAAGTCTGTTCCACTGAGGAACTGCTCTAATTGTTAGAAAATTCTTCCTAATGTCTAGACGGAAACACTTTTGATTTAATTTCAACCCATTGGTTCTGGTCCAACCTTCTGGGGCAACAGAAAACAACTTGGCACCATCCTCCATATGACAGCCCTTCAAGTACTTGAAGATGGTTATCATATCCCCTCTTCATGCTAAACATACCCAGCTCCTCAAACATACCCAGCTCCTTCAACCTTTCCTCATAGGACTTGGTCTCCAGACTCCTCACCATCTTGGTTGCCCTCCTCTGGACCCGTTCCAGCTTGTCTACATCTTTCTTAAATTGTGGTGCCCAAAACTGAACACAATACTCTAGGTGAGGTCTAACCAGAGCAGAGCAAAGCAATACCATCACTTCGTGTGATCTGGACTCTATACTTCTGTTGATGCATAGTGTCCAGATCACACAAAGTGATGGTATCACTTTACTCTGCTCTGGTTAGACCTCACCTGGAGTATTGTGTTCAGTTTTGGGGACCACAATTTAAGAAGGATGTAGACTTGAGGATGCATACTTGAGGTTGTTTTTAAAATGGTACTATTTACTGATAACAAAAACCTACATATTAGAGGAATATTTTTACTACTGTATCTTCAAAGTGGTAATAAATAGGTTTTTACTACTGGGGTACTGTGAAACGTACCGTATATACTCGTGTATAAGCCGACCCGCATATAAGCCGAGGTGCCTAATTTCACCCCAAAAATGGGGAAAAATTAGGCACCCGCGTATAAGCCAAGGGTCGGCTTATACAACGGGTCGCCCTCCCGCCCGGCCTCCCGGGCCCTCCAGACCAACCCCAGTGCCACCTCCTCCCGGGCCCTCCAGACCCACCCCGACCCCAGCGCCACCCTGGGGGGGGAGGGGGAAGAGCCCCTGAACCCCCAACTTACCGGGAGAGGTGGGAGGAGGAGGCCCGCTGATCAGCTGGATGCGGCAGCGGAGCCCTTCCAGCGCTGGAGCCGGTGGCGGCGGGGCCCTGCCTGCGCGCAGGCAGGCCCCGCTGGCCACTTCCAGGCCGGCCAGAGGGCGCGCCGGCCGGCGGGGGGGGGCGGCAGCGGGGCCCTGCCTGCGCGCAGGCAGCCCCCGCTGGCCGCTTCCAGGCGCCCAGAGAGCGCGCCGGTCGGCGGGGGGGGGGGCGGCGCCGGGGCCCTGCCTGTGCACAGGCAGGCCCCGCTGGCCGCTTCCAGGCGCCCAGTGAGCGCGCTGGCCGGCGGTGGGGGCGGCGCCGGGGCCCTGCCTGAGCGCAGGCAGGCCCCGCTGGCCGCTTCCAGGCCGCCCAGAAGTCATGGGGGCCAGCGGCGGCGGTGGCGGCGGTAAGTTCCTCTTCCCTCCTTTCCCCCTCCCCCCTCCCCCCTCCTACCGTATTGACCCGCATATAAGCCGAGTTTGGTTTTTTCAGCCCTTTTTTTGGGCTGAAAAACTCGGCTTATACACGAGTATATACGGTAACTCTTTCAACAAGGTATATAATTCAATTAGAAGCATAATTCCATTTAGAATTCCTCTTGTGCAGAGTTCAGGGTGGATTTGATTTAAATCAAATAGATTTAAATCACGATTTAAATCACTAGTCAGTATAACTAGATTTAAACCATGGTTTTCTACACACTTTTATGGCTTGCTACACTCAGACTATACACACAAAGATCCCAAGACTTGCAGAGTATTCTGCTCAAAAGGCTTCATTTTTACTGCTTACCCCTCCCTCCTCACACTTATCTCTTTGTGCTGATCGATTCCACTCCAAACAATCTTCTATTCATCGAACTTCTTGAAACTTAGCACTGAAGAGGTAAGGGGTTGATTCTGTGTACATAGATTTGCAAAGGAACAATGGGATTAAGGTATTTTTCTCAACTCTCAATGTTTATTTTATAACATTTTTGCTGTGAAGAAGAGGTATGTTATCTCTGCAGACACACATTCGTAGTTTTGAGAACTGCAAAACCAAGCACCAAGCATCTGTGATAATACCTTCTAGATAGGGAAGAAATGCCCAAAATAGTCTTACAGAAACTTCTGGAAGAGCATGACACTGTGAATGGATTAATGGAATTTATTTACCCAAATTTTTAAACATTGTATAAATATTCAACCTCATGCTACATAATTTAAAACTAACCCTTATTCCATGACGAATAACCTTTGGACTATAAAATATCTTAAATAGAAAACTATCTTTACATAGATTTTTTGTCAAAAAGCATTTTATTTTTTAAAAATCTGATTTAAATTTTAAAATCTGATTTTTTAAAAAATCATTGTTTTTTATCCACCCTGGCAGGGTTCTTGGACTCTGAGGAGCTAATTATACATTGCACTGTTTATAGATCTGTCATGTTTCCTGTTAAACAGACTGCACTGGGACTTTTAAATTTCCAGGCATGCAGGGGCCCAATTCACATCAGGCAGCAACACACAGGAAGGGGGGACTTGAGCCTCCCCGCCACACACACACACATTGTTTTTCTGACCTGGAATAGATCTGGGGAGGTGCTGTAGGCCCCAGTGGGGAAATGTACATGTACTGATGGACTACAAGTAATTTTGCCCATGGAGTAAACAGCTGCTCCCCAGGGTCACTTATTTATTTCGGATATTTCTATGCTGCTGCTTCAGAGTCCTTCTCAGCTCGATTTCAGGTCAGGAAAATTGTGTGGGAGGAAGGTTGAGCCCCCTCTCCCCACACACTGTGGTTCTAATCCAAATCAGGCCCTTGCACACCTGGGGACTGTGTTTCAACATGAAGTTTCCAGCACACACTTGTTTGGCAGGACCTGTGGCAGACAGACATAGGGTGGAATACAGGCCAGGAAAACAGCGTAAATGGTGGTCGAGAAGTCTTTTTGGCGGCAACCCATCAGAAGTTCCGCGGGGCTTCGGCCCGTTGCAGAGTGGGGGGTGATGTGTTGGGTTAGCAAGAAGTTTGCTAGCCACACATCCCAGTCCCTGTGGATGACGCGACGCCACGTGTCCTTTGTAGTGCGGACCATGCGCTCCGCTTGGCCGTTGGTGGAGGAGTGGAAAGGTGCCAAAGTCACATGGCGTATCAGGCTCCTTGCCATGAATTCCTGGAACTCGGCGGATGTGAACTGGGTGTCCGGCAGGCCGTGGGTGGCGAAGAGCCAGCGCAGCTCCCGGAGGACGGTCCTCGAGGTCAGGGATGTCACGGCCACAACTTCCAGCCATTTGGAGTAGGCGTCCACAACGACTAGGAAAGTCTTGAATTGGAACGGTCCCGCAAAATCTATGTGTAAACGGGACCAAGGGGCGTGTGCGGATTCCCACCGCTGGACAGGAGCGCGTGGCATCTCGGGCCGTGACTCCTGGCAGGGCTGGCAACGGCTCACCCATTCTTCTATCGCGGCGTTGATGCCTGGCCACCAAACGTAGCTGGGTGCCAGAGCCTTCATGCAGATGATGCCCGGGTGGCTGGCGTGCAGAGCCTCTAGTTCTCTTGAGCGTAGTTTGGCTGGTACAACGATGCGGCTTCCCCAGAGCAGGCACCCCTTGTGAAGGGAGCGTTCATGCTGCCGGCTCGCAAATGGCATGAACTCCTCCCCGGGCCTCGCCGCAGGCCAACTGTTCCCCACCCAGTTAAGAACACGGGCGAGGTTGCAATCCTTCGCGGTATGGGCGGCGACATCCGAGGCGTGCAGGGGTGGCTCTGGTAGAGACTCGAGGAGCATCACGTTGTACGCTGGGGACGGGTCGGGGTCGGATCCCTCGAGCGGCAGGCGGCTGAGAGCATCCGCGTGGCCGATGGACTTCCCTGGACAATGCAGCAGGCGAAAGTCATAAGCGTTTAAAAAAATAGACCAGCGGAGCATCCGGGGTGACAGGATCTGTGGCGTTTGTTGGTCCGGGATGAAGAGGCCCAGCAGCGGCTTGTGATCAGTGACGATCTCGAAGGGGTAGCCGTAGCCGTAGTCATGAAATTTTTTAACCCGGGCCACGACGGCGAGGGCCTCCCGGTCTATCTGGGCGTAGTTGCGCTCAGCGGGTGATAGAGTCCAGGAGTAGAACACAATCTGGGCCTCCCGCCCGTCAGGCATCCGGTGGTGCAAGACGGTGCCGATGCCATAGGGGGAGGCATCGCACATTAGGACCACCGGCAGCCGCTCGTCGAAGTTCCGTATTTAAACCCCCTCCATCACGCTGCCTTTCATGTCCCCACCTCACTGTTCTGTAGCACACTGCTGGAAGGGAGCATACATAAATGCTCAGTTGAAGTTATCAGAAGTTGTAGAAATAAGTGGGTGGGATTGTTTGTGTGGTGGAGCTTGCAGAAGAAAAGCAGCATTGGGTCTGACTGACAGTGATTCCAGGGGAGTGAAAGCAGCCTCGGTCGCATGAATACTTTTTGCGCTACAGAGCAACAATTCATCTCAAAGCCTTAAAAGGAAGAGGTCCAGCTAAATCCAGGGAAGAGGATTCAAACCAGGAAGGGGTCTGCTGTGGATTTACATTTTGAAAATGGATCCCTGCCTTTGTAATCCACACTGTCAGGAGTGCATGATGATAATTTAAATTATTCAGACAAGGAAAGGAGACTCCTTTATCTTCCTCAATGGTTTGGCTGGCAGTGTGTGGGGAACCTGCCGCAGAGGCAGTTTGTCAATTGTCATCCTGTCAGTCAGACTCAATGCTGCTTTTTCTATTTGTAATAGCAGGTGACCTCCTGCTATTACAAATGATCTCCATGCGACCGAGATCAGTTCACCTGGAGAAAATGGCTGCTTTGGAAGGTGGACTCTATGGCATTGACGTCCCTCCCCTCCCCAAACCCACCCTCCTCAGGCTCCACCCCCAAAATCTCCACATATTTCCCAAACCGGAGCTGGCAACCCTAGCTCTCTTTATGCCTGGTCTAACTGTTAAGGCACATCAGTTATCAGGAGCCTGATGCTTGAAAACGGGACGGCATTTTTAAAAGTGACTGTTCTAGATTTCTGAGTCAGAGGATAGTCATACAGGAAGCCTGATTTATAAATGCATCTTAGCCTAGCTTCGTTTTCGGTCTAAGAAGTTAATGACCAGCAGTAACCTTCACCCCACTGGGAATGAAGAGCTAGCAACAGTTATGATACATTAGATTGTTAATGCCAAAGCATGTGCTAGGACTTTCCCCATTCTAGACGTCTACAGCATTTCACAGAAAATAGTGATTTACCAAGCCCGGCTGGAGCATGCCAGCAAATTCTTTTAATGCATTCCCCACCTTTCTGCACCACTCAGGTTTCTAGACCTTTAGAGATTTATCGCTCAGATGTGGCACTGAATTACCTCCCAGCATTATTTAAGGATAATTACCAAAAGATTTTGCTGGCAATACAAAAAGATCTGTTGAACTGGGAAAAATTGAAAATATCGTGGACAGGAAGAATAGCAGTGATTAAAATGAATGTGCTTCCGAGGCTAAATTTCCTATTTCAAATGTTACTGATACATATAGAAGAAAAAGGAATAGCTACATGGCAAAGATTAATCAACAAATTTGTTTGGAATGGAAAAAAAATCAAGAATTAACTTCAAAGTCATGCAAGCTGGGGGGGGGAAAAGGGGAGGAATGGAATTACCATACTTGAAACTTTACTATCAAGCGGCGGGACTAACTTGGATTAAAGATCCTGAACAGAAAGCACTGAAGATAGAAAAAGGTCTGAGGGACCAGGGACTTCATTTTTATCTTTGGAAGGCAAAAAAAACAGAGATCTTTGGACAAAAACATATAGTTATAGTAGGCTTAATGAAAATCTGGATGAGAAATAGGAATAGACTGAGTCTATTTCCGCAGTTAATACAGACGTTCTTACAGACGTAGTCTGCGATGGGATTCAAGCAGAGAACTATTCTTTCTTATGCACAAAGAGTCTAAAGACTCTTAAATACACAGCAATCCATACCATCAGTAGACAGATTGACAGTATAGTTAAATTATGGAACTCCTTGCCTCAGGATGTGGTGATGGTTGCCAACTTGGAAGGCTTTAAGAGGGCAGTGGACATGTTCATATCCATGGCTACTACTCAAAATGAATACTATGAAGCATGAATACTATGCCTATGATATTAAGTGTTGTGGAACACAGGCAGGATAATGCTGCTGCAGTCGTCTTGTTTGTGGGCTTCCTAGAGGCACCTGGTTGGCCACTGTGTGGACTTAATGGGCCTTGGTCTGATCCAGCATGGCTTTTCTTATGTTCTTATGACTGGGTCAAGTTTTTTCTCGCGGGGCTGGGGGGATCGATATGGAAACCAGAGTTTTCAGAGGTCATGGCTAGAGCGTCCCACGCGATACTGGAACTTCTGGGGTAAACCTGGAAGTAGCAGTATCGTGCCGGGAGCATGTGCCCACGGGGGGATCGTTCTCCCCTTTCTGCTTTCGCCCACTGGCCATCAGCCCGGTTGATAAGTGGCCAATTGCCTGCCACAGCTGGGCAGTTGGGAACCTTAGGTACTAATCATGGAACTTCAATAGCACATAGGGCCTAACTATATGCTACAAAGTCCTTCTGCCCCTTGCATGTCTGCCCCTGTTCTGTCAATAAGTGGGAGTTCTGTGCCTGGAATGTAATTTCCAGGTGCTGGAAATTTAATTCCCTTGTGATGTGCAGGGAAAAGGGACTTAAGCCTCCCTGCCATGTGATTCTCCCAACCTGAAATAGCCTTAGGGAAATGTTATTAGCCTGGCTGTGGAAACCTACATGTACAAATGGGGTATGGGTGAAGAAGCTACACATAAGTTTCCCCAGTAGGGTTGCCAGCTCTGGGCTGGGAAATACCTGGAGATTCTGAGGGTGGAGCTTCCCAAGGGCGGGGTTTGGAGAGGAGAGGGACTTCAATGGGGTATAATGCCATAGATTCCACCTTCCAAGCGGCCATTTTCTCCAGGTGAACTGATCTCTGTCGCCTAGGGTTGACAGGTCCCTCTTCACAACTGGCGGGAGGTTTTTGGGATGGAGCCTGAGGAGGGACTTCAATACCATAGAGTCCAATTGCCAAGGGTGGCCATTTTCTCCAGGTGAACTGATCTCTATCGGCTGGAGATCAGTTGCAATAGCAGGAGATCTGGAGGTTGGCAACCCTATTGCCCAGAGATCAGCTGTAGTAGAGGGAGATCTCCAGCCACCAGCTAGCAGTTGGCAACCCTGTTCCCTAGATAGAAAGACAAATGGTTCCCTGTGTGCGTGTGTGTGTGTAAGAGCCACCAAGTCACTTCCCGCTTATGGCGACCCTATGAATTAATGACCTCCAAAACGTCCTATCGTTAACAGCCTTGCTCAGGTCTTGCAGAGTGAGGACCATGGCTTCCTTTATAGAGTCAGTGCATCTCATGTTGGGTCTTCCTCTTTTCCTGCTGGCTGTGACTTTTCCTAGCATTATTGTCTTTTCCAGTGACTCTCGTCTTCTCATTATGTGACCCAAGTACGATAGCCCCCCAGGACTGTTTCAAATCAGAACAGCATGAGGGGAAGGCATATGCCCACTTTCCCTGTTTACCATGGTCACGATATAAATCACGCCCACGTGCTCCTGGAAATTAAGTTCAGAGGACAAAACTACCAGACCATGCCTGGACTAGGGTGGACCCGCAGGGGACACAAGGACTTTAGCTAGATCTGGCCTGCAAGAAACATGCTGTAGGTTCCTACTGCAATGTGAATATGCCACAAGTGTGACATTACGTGCAAAACACCCGATTGTCAGAACTGAAGTTCCAACAGGATGTCTGCAATGCATGCATCTCTTGTCAGGGTTGGTTTGGATGCTGGCTCTGGAAAGTCAGCTCAGGAAGATGTCTCCATTCCATGACTTGTCTCTCTCAGTTTGCAAGCCTGGGCATCCAAACGCATTCCTTTTTCTTTAGTTTGCTCCTGGCTAAGTGAAACAGGCATTTTATGTTAGTTCCTAAATCAATAAGAGCGGAGCTGGCAAGTCTTGGCATATGGAATGTGCAATAACTCATTCAATCCAGACTTTGATCTGCTCTCATCTGCTAGTGCGCTGCCAACTGAAATCAAGGCTGAGGCCTGCAGAGGCCTTGGTGTTGCACCAAAACTCCCAGCTGCCCACCCACCCAAGCAGCCCTGTAACAACAGAAGAGTCAGAGTTGGAACGTGTACACATTCCTTTGTGAAGGATGCCTGTGCAGCAGGCAGCTTGCAAAGATCAAAGTTGCTCATGTACATGCCACTTGCTCCGTAGGCTTCATCTAGCAATTGCCTTTACTAGACTAACAACTCCCCCCCCACTATCCTATAATGCCCCAGCATGAGAGCCAACATGGTGTAGTGGTTAAGAGCGGTGGTTAGGCGCGGCGGACTCTAATCTGGAGAACTGGGTTCGATTCCCCACTCCTCCACATGAAGCCTGCTGGGTGACCTTGAGCTGGTCACAGTTCTCTCAGAACTCTCTCAGCCTCACCTACCTCACAAGGTGTTTGTTGTGGGGAGGGGAAGGGAAGGTGATTGTAAGCCGGTTTGATCCTTCCTCAAGTGGCAGAGAAAGGCGGCATATAAAAACCAACTCTTTTTCTTCTTCATTGTTCATGGGAGTACAGTTTAGACCTGGCTAAACATTCAAACCACATTTAATATTTGGTAGGATCCTTGGTCTAAAAAATAGTGCCCGGGGCTTAGTAAAGCCAGTGACCTCAAAAGAAATAAAGGGCTGTAATTCATTGGAAGAGCACATGTTTTGAATTCATAAGTTCCCAGGTTCAGTCCCTGGCATGTCTGTTTATAGACTTGCAAGTAGCAGAGGATGTTGGGAAAGACTTTTCTCACCTGGGAGAACTGCTGCCAGCCACAATAAGCCATACTGAGCCAGGCAGTTATAGGTTTACCAGCTCCGAGTTGGGAATGCCTGGAGATTTTGGGGTGGAGCCTGGGGAGGGCAGGGTGTGCTGAGGGGAAGGACTTCGGTAGCATATAATGGCCTACGTTCCACCCTCCAAAGCCGTCACTTTCTCCAGAGGAACTGATCTCTGTCGCCTGGAGATCAGTTGTAATTCCAGGAAAACTCTCTGCTTCACCTGGAAGCTGGCGACCCTATGTAGTGGTCCGACTCAGTATAAAGCAGCTTTCTGTGTTCATAAACCCAGAGCTGCTGATGGTGTGCCCAAGGACTGCCTCTCTCCCTGCGATATGGTCCCATCACAGTGATGCTGGAATTCAGCTGCCCCTTTCCCCTCTTTGTCCACTGCTGAAGAGCTTCTTAGAGGAAATGAGAACGGGAAGCAAACTCCACACATTTAATAAATAGGATCTTAAAAATAACATAAGTGGAGAGAAGTGAAAGTGCATAACTCATGAGGGCTGCACTGGAGAGGGGCAGGTTGCCCCAGACAGGGCCTGCAAAGGCCTGCATTGTCCATTAATCCGGCGGTCAACACTGAAGTACCTGCCTCCTCCTTCTCCTCTGCTCTTGGACAGTGAGAATGTTATCTATTTATTTAATTCATTTGTACTCTACCTTTCTCCCCAATGGGGAACCTAAGTGTCTTACATCATTCTCTTCTCCTTAATGTTATCCTTACAACAACCCTGTAAGGTAGGCTAGGCTGAAAGAGTGTGACTGGCCCAAGGTCATCCTGTGCGTTTCCATGGCACAAATGGGAATTTGAAACTGGGTCTCAAAGATACTAGTCTGACATCTTAACCACTACACCACACTGGCTAGACTGCTGTTTTGAGGAAGTGCAGCCTGTCAACGGACCACCCACTAGCCAGGCGTTGCAGGAGAGAGATGGCATGAAACAGGTTGGGAACCACTTCAGAGACCAGAGAAGAGCTGGGATGCCTCTTCAGAGGAGATTTATTTGCACTTTATCATCTGAGCTAAGATGCCTTGAAGATTTTGCAGAAAATGGCTGCTTTGGCAATTGGACTCTGTGGCATTGAAGTCCCTCTCCACCCCAAACCCCGCTCTCCTCAGGCTTCACCCCAAAAGCATCCCACCCGGTGGCAAAGAGGGACCTGGCAACCCTATATTTAGGCCTAGTGTAAATTACTTGTAGCAACGGTCATCCTTAGAGGTTCTGTTTTAACCTTTCCAGAAGGTGTCTTAGATCTTCCTCATATCCAGACAAAACATCCTCCCGCTCTGGGTCTTTCTTTCCTGAGAGAACAATGTAGAGTCTTCTATGTAATTAAAATACATTACAACCAAACATAAATCACTGCTTCCTGTGTTAAGGCGTCATACGCTCATCTAGTAACAACTTGTTAGTGGTCGCCAGCCCGAGAAGTATCCGGCTGCCCTAGGCTTGCCAGGCCCCATAGCTCTACCGGTGGAAGCTTTGTGGGGCTGCGGCCCAGGTGTTCGATGCGCATGTGCGCCTGTCACAGCACGCACATGCACCCCACACGACGCGGACGCTCTAGCAATCTTGGCCGAAACTCTATAGCCAAGGTTGCCAGAGCATCCGCGTCGATTCCGGGTAAACCCGGCAGCCCGGTGGATTGGCGGGATTTTACCCACCACCACTGGGCACTTGGCAACCCTAGGCTGTCCTCAACCAGGGCCAGGGCTTTTTCGGTCCAGGCTCCAGCCTGGTGGACTGCTCTGTCGAACAAGACTCGGCCCTGTGGGATCTCGCTCAATTCCACTGGGCCTGTAAGACAGATATTCTGTAAGACAGAGATATTCTGCCAGACCTACAGTTGAGGACAGTACTGGTTCCATCAAAACTGGCCTCCCTGTATCATCTGTACCATCTTTTTGTTCCATTCTTGGCTTGTTCTTACCCACCTTGCCTCTCTCCTGACTGGGTGGATATTTTTACACTCTAAATGGTGCCATACAGACTTGTGCAATATGTAACTTTCAGATTTTACTAAAGTTTTTAACAGAATCCATCATGTATTATTGTGCTATTGTTTTAATGGACAGAATGTGAACTATTATTGTTGTTAGGCAGGATATAAGCTGCCCTAAGCCCGATCGGGGAGGGGCAGGATAAAAATCAAATAAATGTATTAATGGATATGGCAATCAGTCACGATTTTCTGGAACTTGTCCATAGTAGGTCATTGACCTTATTTGCTTTTTGACCATGCTGTGTTTTCAATAAAGATACTAGCCCTTTTCAGGGCTACGTTTCCAGTGCGCCTGTCTCTTATACTGGGAGAGTGCACTACGTGCAATCCTCTCAGTATGTGTAACCATCATTTTGTGTGTAATTGTATTTTCCAGCCACAGTACACACTACCCAAAAGTTGGATTTGGGGAGGTACACATTCACATGCACCAATGCTACAAAATACATGTGTTGCCCTTTTCACACAGAATGGCAGTCGTTTGCACGGAGAGAATCATGTGTAGCATGCTTTCCTTGTGCACCAGAAACATAGTTCTATCTTGCTACTGCTATTCAGATCTCAGCCCTTGCCTCCAGGTCTCTATAATTTAAATCTCTAATACCCAAGCATGGAAGTTTCGGCACCTGACCACTAGTTTGGCTCTAAGGCACTTGTTTATGCAAATCTTGCCTTCATTCATGCTGGAGGTGGGGAGATTCATTTATGCGCCAGTTGGTTTGATTGTAAGCCTTCATCCCGCTTTTCAGCCCTAGACTGGCCACCAAAGCAGCTTACAACAATTACAGTTAGGCACTGTTTGGGCCTCTGCTAGGACCTAAAGCTGGAGACACCTGGCTCATCCACTCTCACCAGGAATCAGAAAAGTGCCTGCAAAAGGGAGCAGAACACAGCTTTTTTGGAGCTCTCTTTTTAGCCCCTTGGGTGCTGTTCTTTCAGGATTGTCTCCAAGGAGGAAAACTGTAGGGAGTAGCCAGCAACTCTCAAGCTTTTAATAATAAAGTGCTGTCAAGTTGAAACTGACTTATGGCAACTCCTCAAGGGGTTTTCAAGGCAAGAGATGAGCAGAGGTGGTTTGCCGATGCCTTCTTCTGCATAGCAACCCTGGTCTTCCTTGGTGGTCTCCCATCCAAATATTAGCCTAGGGTTTAAGTCTGGGTTATCCATGTTTGTAGCCTTACAGAAAGGAGATGGGAAAATGACTGAGTATACTTGTGCATGTGAATGTGCGGGGAGGGGGGGGAGGTAGTGGAGGAGCCACTAGAACAGTGATGGTGAACCTTTTAGAGACCGAGTGCCCAAACTGCAACCCCAAACCCACTTATTTATCGCCGAGTGCCAATGCAGCAATTTAACCTGAATACTGAGGTTTTAGTTTAGAAAAAACTCATACGTTAACATCTTTTGCCTTAAAAGAAAAACACAATAACAGAGCTTTCAATGATACAAACAACTTTTTATCGAAAGACATGCTTTTGAACAATTAATGTGATTTTTGCTGTTGTGTGCATGCTGATAATTTGTCTACCCTTGGCTCATACTTTGTAAATTTGAGAGCAACACATGCAGCACTCAGGTCATCTGTTAGTTGTTTCTGGTGTCAGATTTGATATAATTCAAAGCTGAAAACAGCTGCTCACAAGCATAAGATGATCCAAACAAAGTGAGGAAAGCAATCCCAAGTGCTTTCATTGACTTAAAAGTGTGGAATTTTCTGCCAAATAATTTTAAGGAATTCTGAGTGGCAAATCCAAGGCAAAACCTCCCATTAATAAATGGCCAATAACCCCCCATGCAGAGTTTTGAGAATCTGGATGGGGAAAATGTGCATCTGAGTGGCAAATCCAAGGCAAAATCTCCCATTCACAAATGGCCAATAAACCCCCCCCCATGCAGAGTTTTGAGAATCTGGATGGGGAAAATGTGCATCTGAGTGGCAAATCCAAGGCAAAATCTCCCATTCACAAATGGCCAATAAACCCCCCCCCCATGCAGAGTTTTGAGAATCTGGATGGGGGAAATGTGCATCTGAGTGGCAAATCCAAGGCAAAATCTCCCATTCACAAATGGCCAATAACCCCCCCCCCATGCAGTTTTGAGAATCTGGATGGGGAAAATGTGTATCTGAGTGGCAAATCCAAGGCAAAATCTCCCATTCACAAATGGCCAATAACCCACCCCCCCATGCAGAGTTTTGAGAATCTGGATGGGGAAAATGTGCATCTGAGTGGCAAATCCAAGGCAAAATCTCCCATTCACAAATGGCCAATAACCCCCCCCCCCATGCAGAGTTTTGAGAATCTGGATGGGGAAAATGTGCATCTGAGTGGCAAATCCAAGGCAAAATCTCCCATTCACAAATGGCCAATAACCCACCCCCCCATGCAGAGTTTTCAGAATCTGGATGGGGAAAATGTGCATCTGAGTGGCAAATCCAAGGCAAAATCTCCCATTCACAAATGGCCAATAACCCACCCCCCATGCAGAGTTTTCAGAATCTGGATGGGGAAAATGTGCGAGGGGCCAGCTTGCCCCAGCAACAGGGTGTATTGGGGGGGGGAAGAGAGAGACACACACACACACCCCCGAGGAAAGGTCGAGTTGTCCGCAGGCTTGCATGAAAACCCGCAAGGTGAACTTTTGCAACTCGCCCCCCAACGATGCAAAGACACAAACACACACAAAAAAGCCTCCCGTGTTGCAGAGAAAGAGGCGCCTTTGCATCGCGCCCCGGGTAAGGGGGGGGGCAAGCTCGCGCGCTTCCCACACCAGCAGCAAAAGCCGTGCGGGTGCAAAGGGCGGCAAGTTTGCAAAAGTGGGGGGGGGGCTTTCCCACTCCGTTCCTCCGGTCTGGCTCCCTGGCTCCCCTCCGCCGCCTGCAGCAAAATGCAAACCCCGGGAGGGACGAGGAGGTGGAAATCAGCTCCGGAGCTCTGCCGTCGCCCTCCTGCATAAGGTATCCATTGGCCTGGGGGAGAAGCCGGCTGCTGCCGCCGCTGCTCTCCCCTTCGCGGCGTGCAGAGCGGGACTGGTGCCGAGCGGAGAAGCATGCTTGGTAGCAGCTCCCGACTCAGGGGGGCTCCGAGGGGAGGGGAGGGGAGGGAAAGGGGGGGAGTGATTCCCAACTCGCTGCCGCCGATTACAGTGCAGCCTACGGGGGGGGGGGGGAGAGAAAGCCCTCTTCCCTCAGCCTCCAAGGGGCCAGGGCCACTCACAGCAGGCGGAGGGCGAAGGCGCCGGCCACGCTCTTGCGCACCAGGAAGCTGCCGTCACGGCAGGCCCGGGCCAGCAGCTACCCGGCCAGCCGCACCGCTACGCCTGCCGCCTCGCCTCCGCCCCAGCCCCGTGACAAAGTTGGCTGCGGCGCGGTGGAAACTTGCGTCGAGGCTGCGAGGAGGGGCGGAGGAGGGGGCAGACGCGACGGCTCCGCGCGTGCCCACAGAGAGGGCTCGGCGTGCCGCTTATGGCACGCGTGCCATAGGTTCGCCAACACGGCACTAGAACATATCTCACCCATTTCAGCTGATAACCTGTTTTAGGCTAAAAAAACATACACAGGGACATTCAGGGTGGTATAATGGTTAGAGTGTTGCACTTGGGAGATCTGGGTTTGAATCTTCACTCAGCCATTTAGCTCCCTGGGTGACTTTGGCTAAGTGCTCTCTCCCAGCTTAACCTACCTCTCCAGATTGTTGCGAGGATCACGTGCGGGAAGGAAGAACCATCCTGATCTGTTCAAATCGGTTCCTGCTGTTTGTCCCCCCTCCTCATTGGGCAGCTCTGCCATCAACCAAAAGAGCAGGGTTGCCAGCTTCGGGTTGGGAAATACCTGGAGATTTTGAGGGAGGGCCTATGGAAGGTGGGGCTTGGAGATTTTGCTGCTATTAATAAATGACATTCTTCCTTATCTTTAAGGAACAATCGTCAGTTTTTGAACTAGCAGGCATCACTATATAAAATGATAGAAAATTCTTCCTAATGTCTAGATGTTTCATTTTATAACAGTTAGAGCGGTTCCTCAGTGGAACAGGCTTCCTTGGGAGGTGGTGGGCTCTCTTTCCCTGGAGGTTTTTAAGCAGAGGCTAGATGGCCATCTGTCAGCAATGCTGAGTCTATGACCTTAGGCAGATCATGAGAGGGAGGGCACCTTGGCCATCTTCTGGGGTCACTGGGGGTGTGTGGGGGGGAGGTGGTCGTGAATGTCCTGCTTTGCGCAGGGGGTTGGACTAGATGACCCTGGTGGTCCCTTCCAACTCTATGATTCTATGAAACACCACTACTGCAAACAAAAGGCCGATTCTGGGAAGGGTTACCACCCAGAAGTGCTTTTGATATCCAACATAGGGTAGGGATTATTTGGTTCAGATTCCTACCGGTATCAGTTCTATTTCCGTGGCAGGCTATTTCCATAACAGTGTTGGCAACGTGTTTCTAAATATTCCTTTCTGGTCGCTGCAGCCACACAGGATGTGTGACGTTCATTCGTGCCTGCTGCTGTCTGCTTCCCACTGAGCAGCTGAGACCGGCCTCCTCCCCCAGGAAAGGAAAACTCTCCTTGAGTCAGCACTCTCTCACCCCAGAGGAATGGAGCGTCTCCCCGCTGCACAGACAACTTAACACCACCCCAGATGGGACATAACAATCCATCCTTCCTAGTTTGGTTGGGCAACAAAGGGCTGTCTTGAAATCATGCAAATCGAGCGTTTTTGCATTCCCCGGCCTTTAAGATAAAAACGGTTGCTATGGCTACAGTGACAGAAGGCAGAAGGAAAGTTACAGGAGTGTGCGTGTGTTACATCTGAGGATTCATAGGAGAAACCGGCAAGGGGATAATGGAGACTCTGACATGATGCCTCACTAGGCATTTGCTGTGACTCATTCTTTGACCTCATTACACATCCGACCCACGGGAGGTTTGCCTTCTGGAGCTCGACTGGAAAGCCAGGGCTGGTTCCAGGTTTTGGAGGGCTCTGACAAAGATGTCCACCATTGCCCCCCCAAGCACATTGCCCCACCATGTGCAGGTTTACAGTCACCCCCTGGAAGAGTGAGCGGAGCAAAACTCTTTCTTGAAGCGTCAGTCCCAGCAAAGCTAAACAGGGTACACAAAAGTTGTGGTCTTTCTCCAACTGAGGGGGTTACCGCACTTTGTATTCCCAGCGATGTATGAAGAGTTTGAAAATGTTATAAAAAACATCGCTTTAAAAAGGTTTTTGGATACCATGGCTTATAAATGGTTGGAAGACGTCTTCACAGCTAAAGGGGCCAAACAAAGTGCGAACAGTATTTTTTATAACATTTTCAAACTCTTAATACATCGCTGGGAATACAAGTGCGGTAACCCCCTCTCTCCCACTTGCAAATGGGAGATTGTCCCGGGGGTGGGGGGGCTGTGATATCCATAGGGTTGCCAGGTCTGGCTTGGGAAATTCCTGGAGATTTTTTTTTTGGGGGGGGGTAGAGCCTGGAGAAGGAAGAATTTCTGGTGGGGAGGGAACTCAATGGGGATATGATTCCATAGTCTCCATCCTCCAAAGCTGCCATTTCCTCTAGGGGAACACATCTCTGTTGCCTGGAGATCAGTTATAATACCAGGAGATCTCTAGCCCCCACCTGGAGGTTGGCAGCCCTACAAGGGTTGAGCAACGTGTCCCTGGTGGGCGATTGATCCTTCTGCCAGATCAGCGGCTTCAGCAGACGCCCCAACAGGGAGTTGGGTTACTGGGTGTGCGCCCTTTGAGGCCTCCCTATTTTCTTGCACCAGTCAGGTATTGTGAGCTTATCCAGCACTTTGCATGCCCCGATCCTCTGGGATGCTAAGCCATCATCCCTGCAGAATAACCTTCTCAGTGTGAATCCAGAAAAGAGAATCTAGTCACAGTTTTATCCTACCTTTCCTTTGAGAAGCCCAAGCACTGTACGTTGTTCCCTTTATTATTCTCACAACAGCCCTATGAGGTAAGTTAGGCTGAGAGCTGATGACTGGTCTATAGTTTATTTATTTATTTATATTCACATTTATAGCCCATCCTCATTCCCGGTCCGACTGGGCTCAGGGCAGTTTACAACCTTTAAAATGTGAGTTTTGTACGGCTGAGTCAAGATTTAGACCTGGGTCTCCCTAGTAGTAATCCAACCACTATACTACCCTGTCTTCTGTGGTGGACAGGACACCCATTGCTTCTCCAGGTTCTTTCCCTTCCTTTTATGTACATAGGCATGCATGCATGAACAGTTCTGGTCCCAGTAACTGGGCTCTGCCTAACTGCGTAGTGTATTTTGCTAAACATTAACTTGTAATGTGTATGGGAAACCACTGTATTTATTCAAAAGGAAGATAAACCTGAATGGAAGACAACATCATTAAATTATTTTTTTGTGCACACCACTGTTATTATTGGACACAATTGTAATTTGTATGTGAATGTAAGATGACCCTTCTCTTTTTTTGATGGCATAGCTATCAGATTCCCCTGAAGAAGCCTCTTGGGCAAAATGTGTAGGGAATTTTATCTGGATAATAAAAAATATTTTTACCTATTTTGCATAGGTTTGCCAGCCTCCAGGTGGTAACTATAATAAATGGCAGCACGTGGCTTCAAAGGTAATATAATGTGAAATATACCAACTGGAAAAGAAAACAATATTATAGAATATAATAATTCTATTTTTTGGAAAATCCAAAACACAACATATATTCATAAACACTGTGTTGAAAGCCACACAGAAACCTCACTGGGTCTGAAATAACAAAAAATGTATATATACAGATTGCTTTTAACAACAAAACATGAACAACATAAATTCAAGAATTATTTCTGTGGCCTTAACAAAGGCTCATGTATACTCAAGAATTATAGTCCATGAAAAATCACGAAGAGACGAAGAAAGGTCCAAGGTGGGTCTATCACAAGTACACGTTTCGGAATCCAATCCTTCCTCAGCTTGGCGACCACAACGATGTTTAAAGAGACCAATAATAATGGCTTCACTGCTTTTAAAAAAGTCCAAAGAATCTTCAAAAGGAAATTAATGGGAACAATTTTTCCCCATATGAAAGGGATCTAGAAAGAGTAATCAACCCATACAGAAGTCAGTATTCTTCTGAAACGTGTACTTGTGATAGACCCACCTTGGACCTTTCTTCGTCTCTTCGTGATTTTTCATGGACTTCTTCCAACCAACCTCCAGGTGGTGGCTGGTGATCTCCTGCTATTACAGCTGATCTCAAGGCGACAGAGATCAGTTCCCATGGAGAAAATGGCCACTTTGGCAATTGGACTCCATGGCATTGAAGTCCCTCCCCAAACCCTGCCCTCCTCAGGCCCCACCCCCAAAATCTCCAAATATTTCCCAAACTTTTGCTGGCAACCCTAATTTTGCACCATCAGCCTTGGCCTAGTTTTTATCACTTCTGACTGGTGCGGCCCTTTTATTTCTCCTTCCCTCCCATATAGGGCTGTTGAAAAAAAAATCGGTATAGTTCAGATTCGGCCCGTCTGGATTCGGGATATGCCGAAGTCCGAACTCCCCCACTTTGGGTCTGTGCAATTCGGCGCGAATTCAAAGTTCAGGAAAAAAATTCGGCAGAATAAAGCCATTAAAAACACAACCGTGCCTTTCCACGGCTCCGGGGGGGCATTTTTGGGGGTAGAGGTCCCAAACTTTCAGCGGAGCTTCAAAGGACCCTTCTTGCAAGACCCCCCAAGTTTTGTAAAGATTGGGTCGGGGGGGGGGCTGAGATATGGGCTCCGAAAGGGGTCCCCCCACCCTTAATGTGCATCTCTGAGCAGAGCTTGCTGCCCACGCACAAAGCTCCCAGCCCCGACAAACAGCTGAGCTGCGGGGAGCAAGGGCGGGGCAGGTGCGAAGAAGTTTGCAAAGCAACACAACTGCAAAGCAACACAACTGCAAAGCAACACGTTTGCAACCATGCAAAGCAACACCTGACACCTGGGAGTTTGCAAACCATGGAAAGGGACGGAGGCAGCTAGCTATGCATAATGAGCAGGAGGGGGTGGAATTTCCCCTTTTGCATCGGACTTGAGTCGGGACCAGGAAAATGCATTCTTTAAGTCACCATTTAAAAACCAGTTTTGAGCAAGCATCAAAATAGACCTAACCGATCTTATGATGGACACACAACTGAAGCCCCCCCTCAAACCAGGGAGAGAGAGACTCGAGGGGGCACACACACCCCAGGCAGAACGGGCAAAAGCCCCCTTTGGCTTCCTCCCCCCACCCACAGAAACTGCTCCCTCCCCACACACACACGGACTCTGTTTCCCCCACACACACACACACACACAGGAGAAAAATTATAGATTAAAGTCCCCAAAAGGGTCTTACTGTGGCTGTCTTCTGTTCCATCAGGAGGGGCTGGGAGGACTGGGTAATCCAATACGATTCTATTTAAGCACGGGAGGTTTTGCCTTCGATTTGCCGCTCTGGAGATGCATACAGGATCGGGTGATCCATTCATCCCAATAGGGAAAAGGGGAAAGCCCATATCTTGGGACCCCCTGACCCAATGTTTACAAAACTTGGGGGTCTCTTAAGAAGGCTCATATGAAGCCATGCTGAATGTTTGGGGGCTGCAACCCCAAAAATGCACCCCCTGCAGCCACGGAAAGAGAAAAGGGGGGAGCCCATATTTCTGCCCCCACTGAACCCATCTTTACAAAACTTGGGGGGTCTCTTAAGAAGGCTTGTCTGAAGCTATGCTGAAAGTTTGGGGGCTGCACCCCCCAAAAAGCACCTTCTGCAGCCACGGAAATGGAAAAGAGGGAAGGGAAAAGGGGTGGAGCCCATATCTCAGGACCCCCTGACCCAATGTTTACAAAACTTGGGGGGTCTCTTAAGAAGGCTCGTCTGAAGCTCCCCTGAAGTTTGGGGTCTCTACCCCCAAAAATGTGCCCCCTGCAGCCATGGAAAGGAGCAAATGTGCACATGCACCCCCCGCAAGGATTTTCTCTCTCTTTCTCTCCCCGGCCAGGCCGCGCAGCAGCTGATTCCTCCAGTACTCAATCCTGACTGATTGGCCAGAAGAAGACCCAGCTTGGCCACCGATTGGCCGGGGGAGAATGCTGCTAACTGACGGTTATGCTTTGTGCCCTGAATTTGCCGAATTTATTCGTGAACTCCCGAACTCGCTGAATTCGGCTCCCCCGTTTTCCCGCCATTTTTTAGTTTGGTTCGTCCCGAACTAAAAACCGCCGAATCAGGGGAAATTCGGCTGTTTTTCGGTTCGGGCCGAACCGAATTGACAGCCCTACTCCCATATGCTACTTCAGCTCCCCCTACCCTTGTCCACTTGACTGCCTGCCCGCTCACAATTCTACCCATTGCCATGGCAAAAGCAGGGTAAGGCCCCGGCAGCTGGAGGGAGAGAAAACAAAAGCCCAGAGACACTTGAAAGACTAATAACATTTATTTTAATTTAGCTCATATTTTTTTAATTTAGCTCATATTTATTTTAATATGAGCTTTCATATCCTCAGACATGCAGCTTCCCCATACATGTGGTTCCACATATCTGAAGAAGTGAGCAGTGACTCATGAAAGCTCATGTTGAAATAAATGTTATTACTCTTTAAGGTGGAACTGGACATCTGTTTTATTTCGCTACGACACTCTAACATGGCTACCCCTTTGCAATCAGATAGAGGAAGATGAGCCAGAACTGCCAAGGGGAATGAGAGGCACCCATGTGTAGTGGTTAGAGTTTTGGACTAGGGTCTGGGAGACCCAGGTTCGAATCCCTAGTCTGCCATGGAAGCTTATTGGGTGACCGTGGGTCAGTCACACACTCTCAGCCTAACATTATGAGGATTAAGATGGAGGAAGGGAAAATGAGGAACAGCACCCTCAATGCCTCAGAGGAAGGGCACCATGAAAATGTACTCAGTGCACAAACACAAGCAAACCAGAGCTGGCTTCCCCTCCTTGCCTGTTCTGTGTGGCTGTTTAGTGCAGAATGAAGTAAGAAAAGGGCATAAACATTTGGTACATAGCATGATAACATCAGGGGGTTAACGTTGCAAAAAACCTGAAAGCAAAGAACCCTACCAACACCAGATAATTGACTCTGGAAATGTTGGTTTGTTATGTTAATAGACAAAATGATAACTTATCTGTGAAAGGAGAGAGTTTTCACAAAATGGATGTATTCTGATTGTTTAAATTTATATTGTTGACCAGTTTTTAAAGAGAGTAATATTTTGTATAGTGTTTTAATCAAATGTATTGTTTTATACTGCTGGTTTGGGTACGCCATATAACTGCAAACATTTTATGCTTGGTCTAAGGACCATAATAATAATAAATAATAATAAAAATGGATATATTTAAAATGGGCAGCCATTTGTATTATTTAAGAAGATGATTAAATTGGATGAAAATGTTGGATTAGTAGCTCTAGCATGGACATAAATAGCTGTAATTATATTTTGGGAACATCTTGAGTATCTGTTTATACTTTTCCGATAGTATAAAACAGACTATAAAATAAAAAGAAATATCCATAGAAGGACATTGTGTGTGGCTGTTGCACTGCATGCTGTGTAGTCTTTTGGGGTTTCTACAGCCACCCAAAAGTTTGGCCACTGAAGCTCTGGATTTTTTTTTTTTTTTTGCAATATCTGCTCATGCATAGACATCAATATTATTTTTAATGGGGTTTTCGCTCCAAACTGGTTTTTTAAAAACAGTTTTTCTGCAAACTTGGGGCATTCCCCTGGTTGCCAGGCAGCCTTTCATGAGCACTTACTGGAAATGATGGTACAACCAACTAGGAATCTGTCTAACAATACTGTAGTCCAACCCTCCATTTGTAATGCCTATAATCTTCGTTATTATTGGAAATGTATGCTTTTATACTCAGTCCGCATACTCACACTTATAAAGTTGCTAAGCCGGGGTATAAGGGTTAGCATCTAGCACAATACCATATTCTGCACACATATATAATGGCAATACCCCACGTATAAGGGGTCAAGTATTATTCTTTGGTTCCTATTCACTCCTGCGTGATCACTGAGTTAGCATAAACTGGCATCAGGTGCCAGTGAGATCATCCTTGCAGGCCTGATACAGCTAGCCGCCCTAATGAGGCCCAAGGCAGTGATTTAGGGGTGTCAGATAAGAATGTTAAGTTTCGTTTCTCCATTAGAGATCATATGGCAACCTAAATCCACGCCTCAAAACCACACTGATAGGATCTGCTAATCCAAAATGTATCCATTATTGGGTCTTTGTGTCTCTACGCACTATATTACATATATTGTAACACCCCTGACCAGAAGTTATAAACGTTGTTGCAATCCTTTGTTCTGGTGTGTGAATTGTCCTGCGCATTTGGGGAAGTTCTCACCCGGTGTGTATATTGGGCCTAATAAACAAACTGCTTTGAACGCTTAACCTCCTGCTGTGTTACTGTCATTGGGAATTAATACAATAATACAGGCATATCATATTTAGCTATCCTGTCTGCAGTGGCGGAGCTACATTTTTGGGGGCCTGAAACTTGAACTGTTACAGAGGCCCTTTCGCAACCAGCAACAATAGGGCAACATCCAACAAGGCTCTGGCCCCAGCCTGATGGAATGTTCTTCCAAGCAACATCAGGGCCCTATGTAGGGATGCCAACCTCCAGGTAATAGAAGATCTCCTGCTATTACAACTGATCTCCAGCCGATAGAGATCAGTTCACCTGGAGAAAATGGCCACTTTGGCAATTGGATTCTATGGCACTGAAGTCCATCCCCTCCCCAAACCCCGCCCTCCTCAGGCTCCACCCCAAAAACCTCCCGCCGATAGCAAAGAGGGACCTGGCAACCCTAGCCCTATGGGACCTTCAGAAGTTCTACAGGGCCTGTAAAACAGAGCTATTCTACCAGGCCTACAATTGAAGGCAACCACAGGTTGTCATCGTTACTGGCCTCCCTCTCCTCTCCCTCGGGGCTTCTGATGAGGATTTGGCTGCTTGGCCGGGCCTCCAATGGCCCTGTAATTATAGGAGTACTATCTTGTTAACTGTATTGAATGGTTTTATGAATTTTATTGATTACTTATGAATTTTAGATATATATAATTTTATTATGATTGTTGTTACCTGCTGTAAGGTAAGAGAGGAATGGGGATCTTCAGTAGCTGCCACCACTCTGTTGTAAGCCTAACTCAAGAAGGCCCAGAGCACTCTGCCTGCCCCTGGCTGCTGCTTCTCCCAACAGGGTATACTTTCTAGGTGACCAAATGAGGCATGAGGACCCAGGGCAGAGTAACAAACAGTTTAATAAAAAGGTCTAATAATAATGATAACTCAAGCCACAATAGGACGACGAAAACAATAAAGGCAGGCAATCAAACAAATAAAAACCCTAATAGATCTATCTTTACTGTCCCTAGCCTTCTCCTAGCACTAGGCCTCAGGCTAACTCACCTCTTCCTGGAGGAGGGATCCCTCCGTCTGCAGCAGCCTCTCCCCAGCCCTGCTCCCTAGGAGTGAACCCCCTCCCTTTTCAGGCAAGGCCTTTTATTCTTTCTCCCCAGGCACCACTCCCTTACCCTTGATTGGCCCTAGCCTTCCCTCCAAATCCTTTTCCACCAATCACAAGGCCCAGAGGGTACCTGGGAGATGTAGGCCTGGAAACTACTTTAATATAGGCCTCCCTAGGGCCTGTAGGCTGCACTTGAGGCCTAGGATCATGACACCCACCCTGAGCCTGGCTTTGACTGGGAATGAGGGTGGGCTACAAATTTAACTAATTGATAATAATAATAGGGAGGGATAAAGAGGTGAAAATCTGATCTTTTGGTGTTAAAATGCACAAGCGAGACGAATGCAGCCTGAGTTGAGATTTCAGATGTCTTTTTATAGTTCTGATTGGCTCGAGCCTAAGGACTGAGCTATAGAATTATTAAGCCGTGCACCAACGAAAGATTTGAGGATCCACCTGCCAAAATGTAGGATATGAATAGATTCTGGTGAGCTCAGTGAGCCCTTACAGCTGGGGGTTCGAGCACTGCAAGCCCCCAAGAAAATTTTGAAATTTGACCAATGACAGGGACATTTTGAGGCCATGTGAAATGGGTACTATTAGAGCATGTTCTAAAGTCAATGTTAAGTACTTCAACCCATTGGCTTATAATTCTATCACTAAAAAACTCCATTGATTTTGTAGAGAAATTCACTCATTAAAAAAAAGTTGCTTTGGGGGCCCCTCCAGGATCGGGGGCCCTGAAGCTTAAGCTTCATTAGTTTCACAGCAGATCCGCCTCTGCCTGTCTGCAAGGACATCATGGGACACTTTGTCAAACGCTTTGCTGGTACCAAGATATACCATGCCCACAGCATTCCCATTGTCTCCCAAACTAGGTACTTTCTCAAAAAGGAGATAAGGTTGGTGTGGCATGACTTATTCTTGATAAAGCCCTGCTGGCTTCCAGTAATCAAAACATTCTTTTCTAAATGCGCACACAGCTGCCACGTAATAAATGGCTCTTGAATTCCACCCAGTATTGACGTCAAGTTGACCAATTTGCTGTCCACCCTTTTCCTTTTTTTTTAAGATCAACATTTGCTCATCTCTAATCTCTCAACATCTCACCCATCCCCTGAGAATTCTCCAAAGTTAGAGCCAGAGGTGCCAAAAAAAGTCTGCCAACTCTTTCAGTACCCCAAGATGCAAGTCATCTGGACCAGGAGACTCGCATTTTTAAAGGTAAACAGACATATGCCACCTCTACAGACAACTGCTTGAGGTGGCTTACAGACAAAACAACAAAAGCAAGCCCTTAAAAACAAGCCACAACAGTTAAAAAACAAGCCGGGGCATAAAAACTGCTTAAAACACAAAAAGAGCAGCCTAAAATAATAGATAAACCAGTCCTCAGGCCAGAAGTAGGTGATAAAACATCTAAAAGAGATTTTTTAAAAATTAGCCCTGGGTAAAAAGGAATGTTTTATCCTATCACCTCAAGGAAAGTAAGGAAGGTGCCAAGTGAGCCTCACAGTGGGGGAGGGCATTCCAAAGGCGAGACGCCACCACAGAAAAAGCCCTGTCTGTGGTCGCCACCTGCCTCACCTCTGAACATGGGGCCACTGAAAATGGGGCTTCAGAAAAGGATCTTAACCAGTGGGAAGGACAACACAGGTGGGGGCAGGACAATACCGGTGGGGGTAGTCCTTCAGGTTTCTTTGCTCTGAGCCATTTAGGGCCTTAAAAGTAAGAAACAGCACTTTGAATTGTGCCTGGAAACAAACGGGCAGCCATACAGATATTTCAGCACCAGCATGGTACAACTACTGTAACGGGCCCCTGATAATAGCCTGGCTGCCGCATTTGGACCAGCTGGAGTTCCCAGTTTTCAAACTGAACTCATTTAAAGTAGTTAGATTTTTCTCTTTCTGATCACTCCTCATATTGTTTGTTGTCCTTTTCCCTGTTTGGACAAAAAAAACCAATAAAACACCCTTGTGGGAGAAGACCAAAGTAGAATAGTAGTTAAGGAGTCCCACTTTATCTCTGTCACCTGTTAGGATTTCTTTATTATATAACAAGCGGACCAAGCAGAAAATATTCCACAGCAGTGGGCTCTTTAATTTTATAAATTTTATAGAATATATTGGGCACAGAGTCAAACTAGAATGTAAGCAATCCCAATACCTCTATGAAGAATTACAAAATCTGGTAAAGTTTAATTGAGGTTAACTAGTTATTATTATTATTTCTTTTCAGACATCCTACATACATAACTGGGTTGTTAATTCTGCTTTTATACTGTTATACATGCTGTATTATGTATTAGTGTGCATTATAAGTGATATTATTAGACCACTGATGAAGGCCAAGGGGCCAAAATGCATCTGGATTGTGGTTTTAGTTTATCAACCTGTTACAATTTCTCCATCATCCCGCTCTACCTGCTCATTGTAAATTTTTAACTGTCCCCTAATATAGAGTGCTTTTCTCTAAGGCCAAATTAAATGCACTACCATTGGGGGAGTTAACAGGCAGGTTTTTAGGGGTCCCCTTTTCAGAACGATTTTGTGATTGTGGAACAGGGAGTTTGGACGCTGTTTAACACTTTTTTGTTGACTGTAAAAAGTATGATAAATGGATCACAGCATACATTCAGAAGTAGGGACAGGCCCTAAAGCAAGAGATGGTTGCAAAGTTATGAGCTGATACTGATTCAAATGTAACCCTCACTGTGGCAAAAAAATTTATAAGAAGATAAGAGCATAAGAAAGGCCCTGCTGGATCAGACCCAGGCCCATCAAGTCCAGTAGTCTGTTCAAACAGTGGCCAACCAGGTGCCTCTAGGAAGCCCACAAACAAGAACACTGCAGCAGCATTGTCCTGTCTGTGTTCCACAGCACTTAATATAATAGGCATGCTCCTCTGATCCTGGAGAGAATAGGTATGCATCATGACTAGTATCCATTTTTACTAGAAGCCATGAACAGCCCTCTCCTCCACGAACATGTCCACTCTCCTCTTAAAGCCTTCCAAGTTGGCAGCCATCACCACATCCTGGTGTTCTACAATTTAACTATGCATTGTGTGAAGAAATACTTCCTTTTATCTGTTTTGAATCTGTCACCCTCCAGCTTCAGCAGTATTATGAGAGAGGGAGAAAAGCTTCTCCCTGGCCACTCTTTCCATACCATGCATTATTTTATAGACCTCTATCATGTCTCCCCTTAACCGCCTTCTTTCCAAACTAAACAGCCCTAAGCGTTTTAACCGCTCCTCATAGGGCAGTTGCTCTAGTCCCCTGATCATTTTGATTTATCATTTCTGCACCTTCTCAAGCTCTGCAATATCCTTTTTAAGGTGTAGTGACCAGAACTGTACACAGTATTCCAAGTGTGGTCTCACCATAGATTTGTACAAGGGCAGTATCATATCAGCAGTTTTATTCTCTATTCCTTTTCTAATTATGGCCAGCATGGAATTTGCCTTTTTCACAGCAGCCGCACACTAGGTTGACATCTTCATCAAGCTATCCTCTACCACCCCAAGATCCCTTTCTTGGTCTGTCGCTGCCAGCACAGATCCCATCAGTGTATATGTGAAGTTGGGATTTTTTTTGCCCCAATATGCATCACTTTGCACTTGCTCACATTGAATCTCATTTGCCATTTTAATACCCATTCCCCCAGTTTGAAGAGATCCTTTTGGAGGTCTTCACAGTCCAATTTAGTGTCCTAAGTAGTGTCCTTCACAGTCCTAAGTAATTTAGTGTCATCTGCAAACTTGGCCATGTCGCTGTTCATTGATGAACAGGTTGAAAAACACCGGTCCCAACACAGATCCTTGAGGGACCCCACTGCTCATATCCCTCCATTGTGAGAACTGACCATTGACCCCTATCCTCTGCTTTCTATTTTTCAGCCAGCTCTTAATCCATAAGAGGACTTGTCCTCTTATCCCATGACTATGAAGTTTGCTTAGCAGTCTTTGGTGGGGGTCTTTGTCAAAAGCCTTTTGGAAATCCAAATACACAATGTCCACAGGCTCATTCCTATCCACATGCTTATTGACCCTTTCAAAAAAACGCTAAAAGATTAGTGAGACAGGACCTACATTTACAGAAGCCATGTTGGGTTTTGCTCAGCAGGCCTTGCCCTTCTATATGCTTGAAAATTCTATCTTTAATAATGCTTTCCATTAATTTACCTGGAACAGACATTAAGCCAGCTGTTCTGTAATTTCCTGGGTTTCCCCTGGAACCTTTTTTTATAAATTGGTGTTGCTACTAGGGCTATAAAAAAAAAAATTCGGTACAGTTCGGATTCGGCCGAATTTGGCCCTTGTGGGTTCGGTACGTGCCGAAGTCCGAACTCCCCCACTTCGGATCTGTTCAATTCGGCGGGAATTCAAAGTTCGGAAACAAATTCGGCCGAATAAAGCCATTAAAAACACAACTGCGCCTTTCCGCGGCTCTGGGGGGGCATTTTTGGGCTTAGAGGTCCCAAACTTTTGGCAGAGCTTCAAAGGACGTTTATTGAAAGACTCCCCAAGTTTTGTAAAGATTGGGTCAGGGGGGGCTGAGATATGGGCCCTGAAAGGGGTCCCCCCACCCTTAATGTGCATCTCTCAGCAGAGCTTGCCGCCCACGCACAAAGCTCCCAGCCCCGACAACAGCGGAGAAATTAGCAAAACAACTGCAAACGCAACCTTGTTAAACAACACCTTTGCAACACACAGCTGAAACCTCCCCCCTCAAACCAGGGAGCGAGAGACTCGAGGGGGAACACACACCCCAGGCAGAACCGACGAAAGCCCCCTTTGGCTTCCCCCCCACCCACAGAAACTGCTCCCTCCCCACACACACACAGACTCTGCTTTCCCACACACACATACACAGGAGAAAAATTATAGATTAAAGCCCCCAAAGGGGTCTTACTGTGGCTGTCTTCTGTTCCATCAAGAGGGGCTGTAATCCAAGATGATTCCAATTAGGCACGGAACATTTTGCTCTGGAGAGGAGATGCACACAGGATCGGCTGCTCCATTCATCCCAATAGGGAAAAGGGGAAAGGGGAAAGCCCATATCTCGGGACCCCCTGACCCAATGTTCACAAAACTTGGGGGGTATCTTAAGAACACTGGTCTGAAACTCCGCTCAAAGTTTGGGATCTGCACCCCCAAAAATGCGCCCCCTGCAGCCATGGAAAGAGAAAAGGGGGGAGGCGATACTTCTGCCCCCACTGAACCCATCTTTACAAAACTTGGGTAGTATCTTAAGAATAATTCACTGAAGCTATGCTAAAAGTTTGGGGGCTATATCCCAAAAAAGCGCCCCCTGCAGCCACATAAATGGAAAAGGGGGGAGGGAAAAGGGGGAGAGCCCAAATCTCGAGACCCCCTGACCCAATGTTTACAAAACTTGGGGGGTATCTTAAGAACACTGGTCTGAAACTCCGCTCAAAGTTTGGGATCTGCACCCCCAAAAATGCGCCCCCTGCAGCCATGGAAAGAAAAAGGGGGGAGCCCATATCTCGGGACCCCCTGACCCAATGTTTACAAAACTTGGGGGGTACCTTAAGAAGCTTCATCTGAAGTTCCAGTTAAAGTTTTGTGTCTGTACCCCAAAAAATGCGCCCCCTGCAGCCACAGAAAGGAGCGAATGTGCACAAGCACCCCACACACACACACGAGGATTTCGCTCTCTCTCTCTCTCTCCCTGGCCAGGCCGCACATCAGCTGATTCCTCTAGTACTCAATCCTGACTGATTGGCCAGAAGAAGACCCAGCTTGGCCACCAATTGGCCGGGGGAGGAGAATGCTGCTTACTGACGGTTATGCTGCTTACTGATGGCCGAATTTGCCGAATTTATTCGCGAACTCCCGAACTCGCTGAATTCGCCCCCCCCAGTTGCCCGCCAGTTTTGAGTTCGGATCCGTCCGAACAGAAAAGCACCGAATCAGGGGAAATTCGGTTGATTTTCAGTTCGGGCCGAACCGAATTGACAGCCCTAGTTGCTACATTCTCCAGTCCTCTGGTAAAGAGGCTGATCTAAAGGACATGTTACATATTATTGTTAGAAGTTCAGCAATTTCCCATTTGAGTCCTTGAAGAAGTCTAGGATGTATACTGTTTGGTCCCTGTGACTTGTTAGTTTGCATTTTGTCTAGACGTTCTAGGACTTCCTGACTTGTTACCACTACTTGCCCCAGTTCCTCATTCTTCATTCCCCAAAACCTCTGTTCAGGAGAAGGAATCTTCCCTAAATCTTCAACTGTGAAGACAGATGAGAAAAATTCATTCAGTTTCTCAGCAATCGCTTTATCCTCCCTTAGTGTTCCTTTACTCCCATTGTCATCCAGTGGTCCAACTGCTTCCCTAGCTGGTTTCCTATTCCTAATGTACTTAAAGAAGTTCTTATTGTTGGTCTTGATGTGTTTAGCAATATGTTCCTCAAAATCTTTTTTTGCCTCTGTAATTGTTTGCTTGCATTTCCTTTGTGCAAGTTTGTGTTTGCTTTTGTTTGCCTCATTTGGGCAATCCTTCCAGTTTCTGAAGTAAGCCTTTTCTCTCTCTAATTGCTTCCTTCACTTTACACGTTAGCTATAGTGGTGACCTCTTGGACTTAATATCACCTTTCCTGACCTCTGGTATACAGTCTAGCTGAGCCTCTAGAATTGTGGACTTGAGTAACCCCCAAGCCCTTTCCGGAGATTTAACCCCCTTAACTGTTCTTTTCAACTTCCTTTTTACCGTTTTTCTCATTTCAGAGAAGTTCCCTCTTTTAAAGTCAAAGGTAATTGTGTGAGATTTCCCAGGCACTTTCCCACATACATATAAATTAAATTTGATGCCACTGTGGTCACTATTGCCAATTGGCTCAACTACATCCACATCCCGCACTAAGTCGCTGGTAGCACCACAGAGTATTAAATCCAGGATCACCTCCCCTCTGGTTGGGTCTATGACCAACTGTTCGAGGGCACAGTCACTTGAGGATGTCTAAAAATTTATCTCTTTGGCTTGATTGGAGCATGCATTTATCCAGTCAATATAAGAGTAGTTAAAGTCTCCCATTATTACTACTTCATCACCTTTGCATGCATCCCTGATTTTATTCTCCATCTCTAGATCACCCTGAGCCTTTTGGTCAGGGGGCTGATAAAAAGTACCCAATACTAAATTACCTTTGGGGCTCGGAATCGTCACCCACAAGGGTTCGGTGGACAAGTCTGCCCTTTGTATGGCTTCTAGTTTATTAGACACTATACCTTCCTTGATATACATAACAACACCCCCTCCAATATGCCCTTCCCTGTCATTTCTATAAAGTTTGTAACCAGGGATGACCATATCCTACTGGTTCTCTCCCCTCTACCAGGTTTCTGTAATGTTCACTATATCTATGTTTTCCCTTAAAACCAAGCACCCTAACTCCCCCATTTTCTAGCATTAGCATAGAAACACCTCCACTGTTTCTCTTTTTCTTGCCTGGCATGTGCCCTTGGGCATCCTTAAGTGGCTATCCTGCTTTACTTTACCATCCCCTTTCATGTCTACCCCATTCCCATGTGGGCAATCAGAAGCAATTTCCCCTTTGTCTGTGTGCATTGAGTCTGCCCGAACAGGATGCTTCTCAGCTCCTGTCAGCTTTCCCTCCAGATTCAGTTTAAAAGCTGCTGTGCCACCTTTTTATTTTATGCATCAGCAGACTGGTTCCATCCTGGTTCAAGTGGAGTGCATCTCTTTTGTATAGGCCTGGCTTGTCCCAAAATGTGGCCCAGTTCCTAACAAATCTAAAGCCCTCCTCCCTATACCACCATCTCTTCCACGCATTGAGACTTCCCAACTGTGCCTGCCTAGCTGGTCCTGCATGTGGAACAGGTAGCATTTCAGAGAAAGCTACCTTGGAGGTCCTGGCTTTCAGTCTCCTGCCTAGCAATCTAAATTTGGATTCCAAGACCTCCAGACTACACTTCCCCACATCGTTGGTGCCAACGTGCACCACGACCACTGGCTCCCCTCCCCAGCACTATTTACCAGACTACCTTAATGACGGGTAATGTCCGCAACCTTTGCACCAGGCAGGCAAGTCACCATGCGGTCCATACATCTGCCAGAAACCCAGCTGTCTACATTTCTAAGGATTGAATCTCCCACTACAAGAAGCTCCCCCTCCCCTCAGAGGCATATCCTCGGTATGAGAGGATATCTGTTCATCCACCAAGGAAGGGGTCTCTTCTAAGGTACCACATCCCCTTGCCTCAGTGAGATGACCTCCTTCCCCAAGGGCTCCATCATCCGTGACTGGCAGGGAGCTGTCACCCTGGGACTGGGATGCAACTATTTCATCCCTAGAGTCCTGTTTCATCCCTGGAGTGTTACCCACCTCTCTCTCAGCCTGTCTCAGCTCCTCCAGTTGAGCTACCTTGGTCTCAAGGAAGTGAACTCGCTCCTTGAGAGCCAGAAGCACTGAGCACCCACCCATACTTCTGTCCAGTAGGCAGATAGTAATACATGTGACTCTCCATGCAGCACACTGGATAGCCCCCCGACCCCTTCTGGCTTCATATCTTCATAACTGGTATTTTGATTATGTATGTTTGGTGTTTTAACTTGGAAATGAAAGTGTCCTGCCTTCTATACCCCACACTCTTAAGTGTAAGGATGTGTCACTGGCAAACAAAATCTTGTTAATTCAGGAATAAGAAGTCATTAAGAATAATTCAAATGCAAGACAGAAGTCATATTTTGGAAGATGGTCTGCTAAGAATATGGTTTCAGTGCAGAAGCAGAATAAATCCCTCAACTTTACCACTGACATCTCCTGTTGATGCTTACTGTGATAACAGCATGCGGTTGAAAATGGACTATATAACTTAAAAGAACATAATGGCTAAACAAGGGCAAATAAAAAGTTGGCAAACAGTTAAAGATGAAGGAAAGAACATTCTGTGGTTATTATATCATCAAATGGCTTCAGAATTGAGAGCACAAATAACAAAGGAAGGTGGATAATTAAGAAAGAAGATGGTTTTTGCTCGTCTAATTACTGTGCTCATCTAATTACTGGAGATTTAAGACATTCATTAAGGAAAATTTACAAATTGTTATTACAATATGATACTGAAACAGAGCAAGTAAAAGCCACTGTTTTCAATGGGGGGAAATGCCCCAGTTTTAAAAAAATTAATTTAAAAAGGCTTTTTTAAGCCTTTTGGAGGCCGGGGAATCTCTTTGGAGGGGCCACAGTGGCGCCCCCTGGCCACACTTACACTGGCCGCGAAAAGGTTCAGGAATGGGCTGCTCGACTGGGCATGGTAGCCATGAAGGAGCTAGAAAAGATTCCTAAGTGTAAGGATGTGTCACTGGCAAACAAGATCTAGTTAATTCAGGAATAAGAAGTCATTAAGAATAATTCAAATGCAAGACAGAAGACATATTTTGAGAGATGGTCAGCTAAGAATAAGGTTTCAGTGTAGAAGCAGAATAACAGCTCATTCCTGAGCCATTCATCGGCCGGAGACGGTGTGACCGAGGCATCGCCATGACACCTCCAATGAGGTTCCCTGGTCTTCAAAAGGTTTTAAAAGTCTTTTAAGTTAAAATTTCGAAAATGGGGCATTTCCCCCATTGAAAACAGCGAGGCTGTGCCAGGAAAAACCTGTCTCAGCAACGCGGTTGCTAGAGAGGGTGCTCCCGGCCGGGAAGAGGTCAGGAAGCTGCCTACTGGCAGTTCCACCCCCTGGAATCCCCCCCCCGGGACGATGGTGCGGGGACTTGCAGCATTGGGACGCCAGCAGGAGGCCGAGCCAGCGTCCCAGGGCTGCACCTCTGTGCCAGCACAGGAAGGCCAGCGTGAGGGCCCCAACGCCGGTGTCTGTGCCACTCTTGCCGGTGCAAGTGGCCCAGGTGCTGGCGCGGTCACTTGCATGCCTCCTGAGCTCTTTCGGCCCCAGAGCTCAGGAATGGGCGGCCTGACCACCAAGGAAGTCCAGGGTCACTACGCAGAGGCAGGCAATGGCAAACCACCTCTGAACGCCTCTTGCCTTGAAAACCCCACCAGAGTCGCCGTAAGTCAGCTGTGGCTGGGCAGTACTTTCCTCCACCACCTACACTCTGCTCAGAAACGGCTTCTTATTTGCAAACATTCCTTTAGAACTGCTCAGTGCACCAAACATTTTGCAATACTGGTTTCTTGGAACTTCCACTGTTTCTCCCCCTTCTGTCAAAGTTTCCACACCCGCAGGAAAGAGCCCCTCATTTAATGAAGTCAGCCCACAGGGGGGCGGCCGGCGGGCAATGACTCCTCTTGTTCACTTGCTCCTGTGACCTGTTCAGACCTTCCTCCCCACCCACACCTCCTCTCCAGAAGCCTGGTGACTCCAACTCTTCGTGAGACAGCTCAAGCAGTGACTGGAGCAAGGGAATGGAGTTTCCAGGGAAATAAGGGGAGTTCCTTTCACTTTTGCTTGCTTGAGATATCTCTCTCCAGTTCTCAGAGAGGTTTCAGGATGTGTGAAGGCCAGAGGTGGTTTGGGATGATCCAAGAGCAAGCTAAGTCCAGGAGCCCCTGCAGGGTCAACTCACCTCTTTCCTGGTGTATCATCCTGTGCCATTCCAGCCAGATCCACACTGAGCTGTAGGGTTGCCAACTTTGGGTTGGGAAATTCCTGGAGATTTTGGGGGTGGAGCCTGGGAGGGCGAGGTTTGGGGAGGGACCTCAGCAGGGATGTGATGTCATAGAATCTGCTCTCCATAACAACTATTTTCTCCAGGTAAACTGATCTCAGTAGTCTGGAAGGTGGTTGGAATTCCAGGAGATCTCCAGGCCCCATCAGGAGGTTGGCAACCCTTCTGAGCCTATCACTGTTCTCCCGCTTCTAAGCAGCCCTCCAAGAAATCTTGCTGTTGACCAGGAATCTATAGATACACACACAATGTGGGAATGTTACAGGCGAGAGGGGTGGACATTGTAACGTTCAGCTCCTGTGCGTGACGCTTACCACGTCCAAGGGACCTCAGCTGGCAAGGACACATTGCCGTTGTTCGTCAATTTTAGGACTGGTTTTTACAAATAGTAGAAAAGAGCCAGTTTGGTGTAGTGGTTAGAGTGTCAGACTAGAGTCTTGGAGGCCCAGGTTTGAATCCCTGCTCTACCACAGAGACTCACTGGGTGACCTTTGGCCCGTCACTCTCTAACCTACATCACAGGATTGTTGTTGTAAAGATAAAATGGAGGAGAGGAGAATGATGCTCTAAGCTACTGTGAGTCCCCCGTTGGGGGAAAAAGTTGGAGTATGAGCTAAGCAGATGAGGTGGCATATCCTACCACATTTCACAGGTGGAAATAGGAACATTTTTCTATTTATAATACTTATTTTCGCAGCAAGGATCCCTGAATCTCTTCCTCCCTTCCCTGCCGCACCTCCTGTATACACTAGTCAGATACTTCACTGGCTTCTGAAACAGTTTGTGTTAGTCAACTAATTACCACAGCCTTTTTTAAAGTTAAAAATATTGGGTAAAATATTTAATCTCAGAAAAAAATCCACTTGCGAAATAGCTGCAGTTCCAAAACATGTCAGGTCATGTTTGCTATTCACCTAGGCCGTTACAGAGGAATGGAAGTAGGGTTCCCAGCTCCAGGTTGGAAAATACTTGGAGATTTTTGGGATGGAGCATGAGGGTGTGGGGTTTGGGGAGGGGAGGGACTTCAATGCCATAGAGTCCAGTTGCCAAAGCGGCCATTTTCTCCAGGTGAACTGTTCTCTATTGGCTGGAGATCAGTTGTAATAGCGGGAAATCTCCAGCTAGTATCTGGAGGTTGGCAACCCTAAATAGAAGGGATGAGTAGAGTTGCCAGCTCCAGGTTGGGAAATACCTGGAAACTTTGGGGGTGCAGCCTGAGGAGGGCAGGGTTCAGAGAGGGGACTTCAGTGCCATAGAGGCAAATTGCCAAAACAGCAATTTTTCTCCAGAGGAACTGATCTCTGTTGCCTGGAGATCAGTTGTAATTGCGGGAGATCTCCAGCCACCACCTGGATGGGATGAGGCATTTCTCTCCACTAGGGTTGCCAACTCTGGGTTGGGAAATTCCTACAGATTTGAGGGTGGAGCCTTGGGAGGGTGGGGTTTGGGGAGATCTATAATTCCAGGATATCACCAGGCCTCACCTGGAGGTTGGCAGCCTTACCCTCCCTCCAGGCATGTTCCTTGACATGCCACACCGCCTAGAACTGCAGAGTGAAAATAGGGGTGGTCTGTTGTCAACAAGCAAGTAGAACTGAGCAACCCAGGAACACTGTTAGCATCTCAAGTTCCGCTCACTCTCACCTGACCGGGCACGCTAGATCCCATAAGAACATAAGAAAAGCCCTGCTGGATCAGACCAAGGCCCATCAAGTCCAGCAGTCTGATCACACAGTGGCCAACCAGGTGCCTTTAGGAAGCCCACAAACAAGACCACTGCAGCAGCCTTATCCTGCCTGTGTTCCAAAGCATGTAATATAATAGGCATGCTCCTCTGATCCTACAGTTAATAGGTATGCATCATGACTAGTATCCATTTTTACTAGTAGCCTTGAATATCCCTCTCCTCCATGAACATGTCCACTCCCCTCTTAAAGCCTTCCAAGCTGGCAGCCATCACAACATCCTGGGGCAGGGAGTCCCACAGTTTAACTATATGTTGTGTGAAGAAATACTTGCTTTTATCTCTTTTGAATCTCTCACCCTCCAGCTTCAGCAGTTGACCCTGCGTTCTGGTAGTATGAGAGAGGGAGAAAAGCTTCTCCCTGTCCACTCTCTCCGTACCATGCATAATTTTATCGACCTCTGTCACATCACCCTTTAACCGCCTTCTTTCCAAGCTAAACAGCCCTAAGCGTTTCAGCTGCTCCTCATAGGGCAGTTGCTCTACCACCCTGATCATTTTGGTTGCTCTTTTCTGCACCTTCTCAAGTTCTGCAACATCCTTTTTTGGTGAACACCCCTCTGTTGTGCTGCTTGGCTGTGCTTGCTTCTGGCTGCCAGTAGTCCTCCAGGGCAAGTGGCCCAGAAAGACCTTTCCCAGGCAGTTAAACAGCTTGCCTGCCCCTGCTTGTGTATGGTGTTTATTCTCAGGTTAAGAATACTGTATTTGCCATGCCCTGACCTGGATGGCCCAGGCTACTCTGCTCTCGTCAGATCTCAGAAAAGCTGGTTCAGCCCTGGTTACAACTTGGGCAGGAGACGACCGAGGAAGTCCAAGGTTGCTTCACAGAGGCAAGCAATGGCAAACCTCCCTGAATGTTGCTTGCCTTGAAAACCGTGCAGGGTCACCGTAAGTCAGCTGTGCCTTGACAACACTTTCCAGTACCATCCTCTGCCATAGCCTGGATTGGCATCTGAAACATGGCATGTAAATTTAAGAAGCACATTCCTTTAAAAAATATATAATAAAATTTGCTAAAATGTTATTGTGGGGAAGGGAAAGTTATTGTAAGCCGGTTTGATTCTCCTCCTCTTCTTCTAAAATATTACATCTCAGTTTAGATCAGGTTGTGTTGAAATGCCTGGACTACCTTTAATTGTCCCAATACAGTAATTCAGGAGAGGTTGTCAGAGTAAACGATTCTTTTATTGGACCAATAAACAGAAGCTGGTGCTAATGCCCTTAATGAGGCGCAGGGCAGTTCACACGCTACAACAAAGAAAGCCATCATCCTTTATAGACTTAGAATAGAGGACAGGTATTAGGGTTACGTATAACAAAAGGACCAATACACATTAGAGAAGTATACAGGATGATTAGCATACCCTATGAACGTAGCCTGAAGGCGTTACAGAGATAGCCACTTGATCTGCTAATGAGGAAAGGAAACTCAACATTCCAATCTTGACACGGCTGATGTCTTCAATCACTTGCCTAGGCTTCATTAGGGCAGCTAACCGTACAGTTAACTAAGTGATTACCCAGTAGAGGATCTGAGCCTAAATATAATGTTTTACCCCTTATACATGGAGGTGTTGCCTTTGCATATGTGTTGTAATGGCTGCAACTCGAAACATGTTAGGCAATGTTTGCCCTGGGATAGGCAGGAAAGCTGCATGCTGTCATTTGGCTCCATGGGCATGTGTGGATGTGGGCAGGGCCATCCCTGGAGGGGTTGCAGAGCCTGACACAAACTCCTTCCCCCTTCGCTTTGCTTTGCTGATTTGTCATCCATTGGGAATGGTTCTCACTCACAGTGAGAGGTTGTAGATGTAGAAAAGAGCAAGAGTCCAGTAGCACTTTAAAGACTAACACAATTTCTGGCAGGGTATGAGTTTTCGTCAGTCACAGCTCACTTCTTCAGATACAGCTAGAATGTGAGTCCCTCTATCTTTATTTAAATAGAGAAGAGTGAATTCAGACACCCAATGACAATAGCATGTAAATGTCAATACCAGGTAAATGACATTAACAGCTGTGACATGCAGAGGGGCAGCAGGCATGGAGAAATCAGCATTGGTGATGAGACAGGAATCCCAGGTCCCTGTTCAATCCAGGAGGATGCATTGTCTAGAGCTTCGTTTTGAAATCCCTTTGCAAGAGAACTGCTACTCTTAAATCAGCAACTGAATGTCCTGAACTAAATGTCCTGGAAGATTAAAATGTACACCCACTGATTTTTGGATGTTGTGTTTCCTCTTTTGGCTGTATCCTGCTTTCCTTTGTGCTTGGCATTGTCATGCATTGGATTGCTGGGGCTCAATTTTTAAATTAGTTCTCCCTCCCCATAGGGTTGCCAACTTCAGGTTGGATAATTCCCAGAGATTTGGGGGTAGCGCCTGAGAAGGGCAGAATTTGGGGACGGGAGGGGTCTCATCAGGTTACAATGCCAGTTAGTCCATCCTCCAAAGCAGCCATTTTCTCCAGGGGAACTGATCTTTGTCTTCTGGAGATCAGTTGTAATTCCAGGAGATCTCCAGGCTCTACCTGGAGGCTAGCAACCCTACCCTCCTTTTTGTACTCCATGCAAAAATATATTTTGCAGTTTAGGGTAATGCTCCCTCCTGCTGACAAAGGAGGCTCTGGGCCATGAAAACCTTTGTGCCACAATAAACCGGTTAGTCTTTAAGATATCACAAGACTCTTCATGGTTTAGGTTGCAGCAGTTTAGCATGGCCTCCTCTCTGGAACATGATGTAAGATTGTGCAGCTAACCTTGGTGAGAAACGCTGATTGTTCCCTGTGGTTGTTCCACAATTAGGGAAGAGCATTCTAGAAGAAATGTGTCACATCCTGATTAGTCTGGCTTCACTGAGATGAGCCTCAAATGGCGCCAAAGACTGTTTACAGAAGCAGTCTAGAAAGGTGGTTAAGCTCACAGTGTTTCAACTCCAATGTCATTTTTCACCAGTGGCAATGATCATTTCAGGCCTCTGCATCAGAAAGCATCTCCTTGGTCAATCAGGGCTTTTCTCCGCATGAGTTCACCATCTGTGTAACACCAGTTTAACTGCAGCAAAACACAATTGTGGTGTACAGTGTGATGTTGCTCCCAGTCTCTCCAACACCCCCCCCCCATCACATGGCTTTGCTTCTATTCCAGTTTTTCAAAACCCCTCAGCCTCTGATCCCTCATTAAGATCTGGAACCCCAAGACACAACCCCATATTTTAAGATTGGGCAGGAATCTCTGCAGGTTTGGATTTTTGTAAGATTATTTTGTTATGTATGGTAGTGGGTTCATACAAAGAATCCTAAGAGATCCAGGGTAGTAAATAATTGTGGAGTCATAAACATCAATGCACTTTCCAAAGACATTAAAGTTAATAGACCCAGACAAAGGCTCTTGATGTAAATTGGTTACATTTTCAATTGTTAACAGGGGGAATTACTGTTAGAAATGACATCATGATTAAACAATTAAATGGCACCAGAAAAAATGGAGGATTGTTTAGGAGTAAAGAGTAAGAAAGGATAAAACCCATTTGAGAGGGGATGTTCTCCAGATCTCTCTGTGTTAAGTGCCATCAAGTCACTTTTGATTTATGGTGACCCTGACCTGGATAGCCCAAGGCTAGCCTGATCTTGTCAGATCTCAGAACCTAAGCAGGGTTAACCTTGGCAAGTATTTGGATGGGAGGCCTCCAAGGAACATCAGGGTCGAGGTGGAGGCAGGCAATGGTAAATCATCTCTGAAGGTCCCTTGCCTTGAAAACTATACAGGGTTGCCATTAAGTCAGCTGTAACTTGACAACACACAAACACACAAAAGAATTAATGACCACCCAAATATCCTATTGTTTGTCTGTTTGTTTATTTTAATTTCTAGCAAAAGCCAGGCTCAGGGCCGGTAACAGTAAAACCACACTCACTCACCTCCCCACACACACTAATAAAAACATCTAAAACAGTAAAATACCGACTCATAAATTATTAACAACAGTTGGTGCACCAAATAATACAGTACCTGCTGTAGCAAAATAAATAATGTAGCCAAGCAGGCAGGCCACCCCCCTGTAAATAACACCAGTTGTCAAAAGAGAAGAGGGGGGAATAGGGAGCCCAGCATTGATACCACCTGTGGCTGCCCTCAGTTGTGGGCCTGGTGGAATAGCTCTGTCTTGCAGGCTGGAGCCAGGGCTGAAAAAGCCCTGGCTCTTGTTGAGGACAGCCATATGCTCCTGGGGCCAGGGACCACTAACAAGTTATTATCAGCACAACGTAGCATCCTTTGGGGGGTGTCCCAGGAGAGGCGGTCCTGAAGATACAAAGGTCCCAGATCATGTAAGGCTTTAAAGGTCAAAACCAACATCTTAAACCTGATCCGATATTTCAGCTGGAGCCAGTGCTGTTGACAGCACTGGCTGTATATGTTCTCAGAGTGAGGTCCCCATAAGGAGCCTTGCCGCCGTGTTCGGTACCAGCTGGAGCCTCTGGATCAGTTTCAAGGGCAGCCCTACATAGAGCGAGTTACAGTAATCCAGCCTAGACGTGACTGATGCATGGATAACCGTGGCTAGATCGGGGCAGGAGAGGTAAGGCACCAGCTGCCAGGCCTGGCGGAGATGGAAAAATGCCGCCTTGACCACAGCTGTGACCTGAGCCTCCCTAGATAAGGAAGCATCAAGAATCACACCCAGACTCTTGGCGGCAGGTGCAGATGTTAGTTGCACGCCATCAAGAGTCGGGAGCTGACACTCCACCCCCAAGCTGCCCCAACTGAGCCACAGGACCTCCATCTTCACTGGATTCAGCTTCAGGCAGCTTTTCCTCAACCACTCAGTCACAGCATCCAAGCACCTGGGGCAGAATCTGGATGGCCGTCCTTCAACAGATAAAGCTGGGTGTCATCAGCATATTGATGGCAACCCAGCCCAAAACTCCGGACAATCTGGGCAAGGGGGCACATGTAGATGTTAAATAACATGGGAGAGAGGATCACATCCTGCAGCTCCCCGCACAGCAGAGGGTGATGCTGTAAGACCTCTTCCCCAAGTGCCATCCTTTGTTCCCGACCCTGTAGGAAGGAACACAGCCATTGTTGGGCTGTGCCCTGGATCCCAGAGTTGACAAGGCAAGGTGGTCAAGAAGATCATGATCGACCATGTCGAAGGCTGCAGACTTCTAAAAGTATCAGCAGCCCCGACCAGCCTCAATCCAGCTGTTGACTGAGATCGTCTGTAAAGGCAACCAGAGCAGTCTCCATCCCATGGCCAGGGTGGAAACCCAACTGAAATGGGTCCAGGACCGATGTCTCATCCAGAAACTCCTGCAGCTGCTAAGCGACCGCTCTCTCAACTACCTTACCCGGGTATGAAAGATTCGATACTGGGCAGTAGTTGGAAAGATCCCTCAGATCCAAAGTGTTTTTTTTTTTTAAAAGAGCGGTCATACCACTGCCTCTTTTAGGGTTAAAAAAGAGCGGTCATACCACTGCCTCTTTTAGGGCCCCTTGTTGATAATTTCACCCAGGGGAACCTGTACCTCCTCCCGACTAGCTTTAATCAGCCAGGACGGGCACAGGCCCAAGAGGCAAGTGGTAGGCCTCACAGCCCACAGGATCCTGTCTACATCAGCCACTGAAAGCAGCCTAAAGTGGTCAAAAAATGGACCAGAAGACAGGCAAAGGGCTTCTAGATCCCTTACTGTATCAAGGTTGGCAGGAAGGTCATGGCGGAGCGACAAGACTTTATCCACAAAGAAGCTCACAAATGCCTCACAGCTATGTTAACAGCCTTGCTCAGGTCCTGCAAACCGAGGGCCATGGCTGGCTTGCTCGAGTCAATCCGTCTAACACTGGGTCTTCTTCTTTTTTCAGTTTGGATTGTCTCATCATAGGATTTTCAAGGTAAGAGATTATCTTAAGTGGTTTACCATTGCCTTCTTGTGCTCAGTATTAACCAGGGTTAGCTGAAGTGGCATTGCTGTTGTCTACAAAAGATCCTCTGCCAGTGTCACCTTCCACTACTGCTACTGCCCTGAAGGGGGTGGACGCACCATCATCTGGTGTCTCAGCTGTGACCATTCTGCCTTGAGTGACAAAGAGCCTCTTGACAGAATCTAAACTCCTTGTGGTATCACTCTCAGCTTTGCTGACACACACAAACCTGCTCATCAAGTTAAGGTGTATGTCCAAGAGGAGGTACATCCAGATCTCAGCAGCCTTAATTCTCCCACCCCTTCCATACATCCCTACCCACAATCCAAACTGTTTAGAGGGCTTCCATCTGCCAGCGTTTGGCCTATACTTCAAAATGTTCATCAAGTTTGTTATGACTGAAAGATGATGTTTGGTGCGGGCAAATGAAGAGGTGAGATTCTGTTTGAGATAGATTTAAGATCATGGTTATTTTTTCAATCAGATTCCAAGGAATTAACTCAAGGGGGGGAAAGGACCATGGGGCATGATCCAGCCACAGTTAAACTCTTTGAAGTCCCCCTGAATTCACTGTAGGTGCTTATCTTCCCAAATGAAATCAATGAGGCTTCAAAGAGTTTAATGCTGGCTGGATTGCACCCAAGGCATCCCAGGTGTTTTATCTTTGCCAAAATGCAGCTTTATCTTTGGTCATATTTTGTTTATTGACGCAGTAGTGATTCATCAAAGGAAACTTTTTCCTGGGGATTCTAAATGGCATTAAAAATAGAAGCATAACAAAATATAGTTTCAACACTAAAGGAAGCTATAATTTGAAATCATAACAATTACAATAATTACATTGCTAATGGTGACTCTTCAGAAAAGTTACTCATTGTTTAATTAGCAGAATTTGCTTTAAAATATTAGCTCCTGAGGCCTTAAGTGTAATTTCGAGGCAATCAATGGAAAGTATTATGGAATTGGCCTGGCCTTTTCTATTAGTGAGTGGGAGGCTATATTTTTAGGGTTACAAATGAAAATGATGCAGACTTATTAATACAGACAGTGCTTTGGAAGCTGGGTGGAAGACCCACCCAAGCCCTAAGGGGCTGGAATCAAAAACAGGGAAGATGCAAGATGGGGCAAGGAGCACGTGGGCACAGCATTACATAAGAACATAAAAAAAGCCATGCTGGATCAGACCCAGGCACATCAAGTCCAGCAGTGTGTTCACACAGTGGCCAACCAGGTGCCTCTAGGAAGCCCACAAACAAGATGACTGCAGCAGCATTATCCTGCCTATGTTCCACAGCAACTAATATAATGGGCATGCTCCTCTGATCCTGGAGTGAATAGCCTTGCCTTTGCTTCCCAGTTTGGAACTTTACTGCCCAAGTGGGTGTCTGGATGAATCCCCACCTTATGCTAACATCACCTCTTGGTTTGTGTGGGCCAGGGGCAAGGTATGTTGGATGTGCCAGAGCGCCCCCCCTCCCCCACTGAATAAATTCACAAGAGTATTGCATGTTGAGGAGCCACAAAAAGAATGGAACAGCAGAGGGAAAGAATGGAATAGCAGAGAGGAAATGACCGTGTGAATTGTCCAGGCAGTTTCGGTATGGTTCCCTTGCATTTGGGACAGAAGCTGTTCCAGTCTGATGCAGGTTCAAACCAATCCACATTTGGTAAACAATTTAGCACAGCTCGGAAACGGCTTCAGTTTCTGATTCATAAGCTGGCGCCACTTAAAGTGTCTCATTTCTTATTGCTGTCGACCGTGACCCACCCGGAAGGTCTAAGGATTCAGGACGTAAGAAGAACTAGAACTCTAAAGAGTACATTTGTAACATGTTTTTGATTTGTATTGCAGTTAAAGTGGAACTGAAAGCTTCTGCTTCACATTTCAAATCCAAATTTGTAAAAATCCGCACAAAAATGCTCCTAATTCCTTCTGGTTAGGGCCAGTGAATGTACCATTCCCTCTCTCTTTTTTCTCTGAAGTTGATCCTCTGTTTTGAAATAATAGCTTGAATTTATTTATGAGAGATTCTAAGAAGGCAATGGCAAACCACTGCTTACTCACTTGCTGGAAAACCCTATAGGGGTTGCCATAAGTCAGCTACGACTTGATGGCATGGCACTGTTGATTGGACTTTAAGGGCGCTTTCATACATGCTGAATAATGCACTTTCAATGCACTTTGCAGATTGATTTTACTGTGTGAAATGGCAAAATCCACTTGCAAACGATCATTAAAGTACACTGACAGTGGTTTGAAAGTATATGAGGAGGGGCTGTGGCTCCTTGGTAGAGCATCTGCTTGGCATTCAGAAGGTCCCAGGTTCAATCCCGGGCGTCTCCAGTCAAAGGGACTAGGCAGCTAGGTGATGTGAAAGACCCCTGCCTGAGACCCTGGAGAGCTGCTGCCGGTCTGAGTAGACCATACTGACTTTGATGGACCAAGGGTCTGATTCAGTATAAGCCAGTTTCACGTGTTCATGTGTTCAACATGTACACTAGACAGGTCTTAGGGTTCAGATGGAGAAGAGGCAGATCATGCATCTTGCTCCATCTACAAAATGCAAATTGCAGATTCCTACAGCCTCAATTGGGAGGGAAGGCTGCCTGGTATAGCCCGATCTCATCAGATCTCAGAAGCTTAGCGGGGTCAGTACTTGGAAGGGGGATCACCAAGTAGGACTCTGCAGAAGAAGGCAATGGCAAAACACCTCTGCTTCTCACTTGCCTTGAAAGCCCCTTGCTGGGGTCGTCAACAGTCAGCTGCGACTTGATGGCACTTTACAAATACACACATACAAGTATACACACACACAGCCTCGATTTGCCTCAGTGTCATACAGGGAAGAGAGTAAGGGTGCAAAATTGCTCAGGAAGAAGTGAAACTAGTCCTGGCCAAAGAATGTCTTGGGTCCAATGAATGTTCAAACCACTATAAGCAAAGCAGAATGAGTTGGCCGAAACCTGATGTAGCAGAATACACAGCAGCACCTCAGACTGCAAGACAAGGATCATCTTTTGGAAAGCTTCCATGTTGTAAACTCCCTGCAAATAGAACTCCAGCCCAGCAAGCAAAGAGAATGGGCAGAACCTCAGTCAGTCAAGCTTTATTGCGGTACATAACCAGCATAAGTCAAGTGAGACCATTATAGCCCCACACACAAAATACACAGCCGTCAATACAAAACAATACTTTGCCCTATATACCTAAAAAAACACCCCTATATGACAGAATACATAAACACAGACCCAGAAAACCTAGAACCCATTAATCATCTTCCTTCTTGAGTTCTTTACAGATCCTAACAGCTGCAGCCAGAAATCTGGCACACGCAAGAGAAACCTGAGGATTAGAATCCACTATAAGCAGGTTTCCTAACTCACAGTCTGGGAGACCTAAAAGTCTCTGTAGCAGGGGTTGTAAATACTTCTCAAGAATTTCTTTCTAGAACCCACACCCCAACAGGATATGTTCAATAGTTTCCAATTCGCCGGTACCACACGAACAGACGTGCTCTGCTATTGGTACTTTTTTTTAGCTGCCCTCCAGAACCACCGAAGGGAAGGAACCACATCGGGCCATAGAAAATGCTCTTCTATATGTCTGAACTGTCAAATTCGATAAGTAGGGAACCGGCAAAGCCACATCTCTCTTCTGGGGGGGGGGAGCATGGGCAGAACCTTTGTATAACGGTGTATTCCCTCCCAGCTGTCATGAGGGAAGCATTCCTTTTCAAACAGACACATGGGAATGAAGAGTCTCTCTCTCTCTGTTCTAAAGCAATGCATTCAAACCACTAAACTGCAGGGCGACATTGAGATGATTATTCTCTTCAATAAGCAACCTGTATAGCAGGGATGGGGAACCTCAGGCCTCCGGGCCGTAAATGGCCCACGAGCACATTTTCAGTGGCCCCCGGGAGCTCCAGGGCCCTTCCATTGAAACGCAGACCAGCACGGCTCTCTCCGAAACTGTTCCAGAAGCCGCAGCGTGCAGGAACGCTATGGCACCCTTTAAACCTCCTCTCCCCGCCTGTCAGCTGTTGGGCAGCGAGGGAGGGGGGAAAGAGGAAGAAGCCAGCTGCGGGCGTGCCTGCGTGAGGCACAAAGCCTTCAGCCCTGCTGGGCCCCTCGCGTGTGCATGTGGGGGTTAGGGAGAAGGTGCTGTGAGGCATTCTTCCCTGCCGCCCCCTCGAAAACCTCCGCCAGCGGCAGCAGCACTGAGCGCAGCTCGGAGGACGACAGCAGTGGCGGTATGGAGCTGGACATTTTGGAGCCACCTGAGAGGGACGAGGAGGAGGAAGGCGGCGAGGAGGAGCTGCTGCTGGAGTCTGGAGGCCCGGTCTCATTGCCGTTGGGCTCGCAGCCCCCGCTGTCATCCCCTGGGTTGACCTCGGTGCCACTGCCACTGGCGGGGGCCTTCAAGGGGGGCGGCAGGGAAGAGCGCCAACACAGCACCTTTCTCTCCTCCCCCCGTGTGTGTGCATGTGGATCAGCAGGGCTGAAGGCTTCCTGCCTCGCATGCACGCGGCTGGCTTCTTCCTCTTTCCCACCTCCCTCCCTCCTTCCCCCCCCAACAGCTGACAGGCGGTGGGGAGGCCAGCAGCAACGAGGCTGGGCCTCCTCCTCCAGGCTCCAGCAGCAGCTCCTCCTCGCCGCCTTCTTCCTCCTCGTCCCCCTCAGATGGCTCCCAAAAGACCAGCTCCAGGCCACTGCCACCATCCTCCTCCTCCTCAGGCGCCTCTCCTCGGCTGTTTTTGCTCGCTGCCTCCTCCTTCTCAGGACGCTCGTGGAGGGCCAGGCGACCCCTCAACAGCTGCGCGCAGTGGTGGAGCTACATTTTTGGGTCCCTGAAGCTTGAACTGTTATGGGGGCCCTTTTGCAACCAGCAACAATAGGGCAATATCCAACAAGGCCCTGGCCCCAGCCTGATGGAATGTTCTTCCAAGCAACATCAGGGCCCTATGTAGGGTTGCCAACCTCCAGGTAATAGAAGATCTCCTGCTATTACAACTGATCTCCAGCCGATAGAGATCAGTTAACCTGGAGAAAATGGCCACTTTGGCAATTGGACTCTATAGCACTGAAGTCCATCCCCTCCCCAAACCCCGCCCCCTCAGGCACCACCCCAAAAACCTCCCGCCAATAGCAAAGAGGGACCTGGCAACCCTAGCCCTATGGGACCTTCAGAAGTTCTACAGGGCCTGTAAAACAGAGCTATTCTACAAGGCCTACAATTGAAGGCAACCACAGGTTGTCATCGTTACTGGCCTCCCTCTCCTCTCCCTCGGGGCTTCTGATGAGGATTTGGCTGCTTGGCCGGGCCTCCAATGGCCCTGTAATTATATGAGTACTATCTTGTTAACTGTATTGAATGGTTTTATGAATTTTATTGATTACTTATGAATTTTAGATATATATAATTTTATTATGATTGTTGTTACCTGCTGTCAGGTAAGAGAGGAATGGGGATCTTCAGTAGCTGCCACCACTCTGTTGTGAGCCTAACTCAAGAAGGCCCAGAGCACTCTGCCTGCCCCTGGCTGCTGCTTCTCCCAACAGGGTATACTTTCTAGGTGACCAAATGAGGCATGAGGACCCAGGGCAGAGTAACAAACAGTTTAATAAAAAGGTCTAATAATAATGATAACTCAAGCCACAATAGGACGACGAAAACAGTAAAGGCATGCAATCAAACAAATAAAAACCCTAATAGATCTATCTTTACTGTCCCTAGCCCTCTCCTAGCACTAGGCCTCAGGCTAACTCACCTCTTCCTGGAGGAGGGATCCCTCCGTCTGCAGCAGCCTCTCCCCAGCCCTGCTCCCTAGGAGTGAACCCCCTCCCTTTTCAGGCAAGGCCTTTTATTCTTTCTCCCCAGGCACCACTCCCTTACCCTTGATTGGCCCTAGCCTTCCCTCCAAATCCTCTTCCACCAATCACAAGGCCCAGAGGGTACCTGGGAGATGTAGGCCTGGAAACTACTTTAATATAGGCCTCCCTAGGGCCTGTAGGCTGCACTTGAGGCCTAGGATCATGACACCCACCCTGAGCCCGGCTTTGACTGGGAATGAGGGTGGGCTACAAATTTAACTAATAAATAATAATAATAGGGAGGGGGTCATCAGAGGGATAAAGAGGTGAAAATCTGATCTTTTGGTGTTAAAATACACAAGCGAGACGAATGCAGCCTGAATTGAGATTTCAGATGTCTTTTTATAGTTCTGATTGGCTCGAGCCTAATTATTAAGCCGTGCACCAACGAAGGATTTGAGGATCCAGCTGCCAAAATGTAGGATATGAATAGATTCTGGTGAGCTCAGTGAGCCCTTACAGCTGGGGGCTCGAGCACTGCAAGCCCCCAAGAAAATTTTGAAATTTGACCAATTACAGGGACATTTTGAGGCCATGTGAAATGGGTACTATTAGAGCATGTTCTAAAGTCAATATTAAGTACTTCAACCCATTGGCTTATGATTCTATCACTAAAAAACTCCATTGATTTTGTAGAGAAATTCACTCATTAAAAAAAAGTTGCTTTGGGGGCCCCTCCAGGATCGGGGCCCCTGAAGCTTAAGCTTCATTAGTTTCACAGTAGATCCGCCTCTGGCCGTGCGTCTGCCAGAGAAGGGCCTGCCATCTCTCTCCCCCTCCTCCCTCTCTCCCCCTCTTCTTTCTTCCTCCCTCCCTTTCATCCTTTCTTCCCCAATTCCTTCCTTCTTTCCCATTTCCTTCCTTCCTCTTTCTTTCTCTCTGTCCCTCCCCCACTCTTCCTTCCTTCCTTTCATCCTTTCTTCCCCAGTTCCTTCCTTCTCTTTCCTTTCCCAGTTCCTTCCTTCTCTTTCCTTTCCCAGTTCCTTCCTTCCTTTCTCCATCCCTCCCTTCCTCTACTAGGGTTGCTAACCTCCAGGTGGTGGCTGGAAACCTGGACACCCTAGCATCTCTCCCCCCACCCGCCCGCCGGGAGATCTACACCTGGTATGGCCCCCGAATGATGTTATAAATATGCAAATGGCCCTTGGCAGGAAAAAGGTTCCCCACCTCTGCTGTATAGGTTATCAGCCCTCTGACTGAAGTCAGAAATTCATTTATTCCAAGTGCCCAAGTGAAAACATTGTATCCCAGCCAAAGACCACTCACGTTTATCATTTAAGATTTTTAAAATGAGTAAATATGAAAGAATCACTATGATACAAAAATACTTGCACATGTAAATGAAATCAGAAATGGAAAGACATACATACCATCCCTTATCCTAGCTATCTTAAGACTAAAAAAATAAATTTCTGAGATTCTCACCAAGCACTTTCAGAAATATTAGAGCCCACATCTGAGATATTCAGGGGTGTTTGGGGTGTGGCTATCTTACATTGGCCCAATTATGTGAAACTCACACGAGTCTATCAAAACCAATTAATTCATCTCCTCAAATATATGATGTAAGCATTTCCGAGCTTAGAATTAACTTTCCTAGAGCCATGTTGCAAATCAGCAATCTGTTCATTCTTCACATTACAAGATTTAATTCTGGGCAAGCATCCAGTGATTCACAATTATTTTTCAAAGGATGTGACAGTAAGAACTTGACTGAAATGTAAAAATAAATTCTCAGGCCTGCTTTGTTCAACCAGTGACAATCTAGGTCTGCAACATCTTTCTCCCTGAGGAGATAATTCACTAGTTGCAGAGAATTTGTATGTGAACAAACATTCCAAGCTGGAGCCTACCATCTGCAGTCTGAAAAGCTGCAGACCATCTCAAGTCTCTGCCACCTCATTCTGCTGCATGTGTGAACATTATTCCCTGAGGAACCTACATGCTAAGGCACTGACTTTGGGTCCAGGTTTTCTGAGGAGCTGCCACGCTGTGTGAGCAGCTGAGACTACACCTGAGGAGAAGCCCGCATCTTGGTATGGGATCTTTCCCCCAGATCTTCATGGAAAGCCCCATTGTTGGGAAGGATGGCTGGTGCCCCAGAGTACCTGAGATAGAAAGGCCTCAGTGACACACACCAGATCTGCAGTCACTTCAGCCAGCGTGGTGAAGTGGTTAAGAGCGGCGGACTCTAATCTGGAGAAATGGGTTTGATTCCCCACTCCTCCACATGAGCGGTGGATGCTAATCTGGAGAAGCGGGTTGGTTCCCCCATTCTTCCACATGAAACCAGCTGGATGACCTTGGGCCAGTCACAGTTCTCTCTGAACTTTCTCAGCCCCACCTTCCTCACAATGTGTCTGTTGTGGGGAGTGGAAGGGAAGGTGATTGTAAGCCGCTTTGAGACTCCTTAACGCTAGAGAAAAGCTGGGAATAAAAACCAACTCTTCTTTCTCTTCTTCTTCACTGGGACAAGATCTTTGGTGTCCCCAGAAGAAGAGAACATTCTGATATTTTAATAGAGCCCAGAAAACTTGCAACAAGACCTGTTTCATCTTCAGCCCTTGACTCTGGGAAGTGACTCTTGGGATAATCTCTAACCCTTCATGTAATTATTTTGCTTTTCCTAATTTTCAGGTAAAATCCCTAGTTATTCTTCCCCCTTCCCACATGGAAAAAAAACCCAAATCCTGGTTTTGAAATGTAGTCTAGGGCAGGGCTTCTTAAACTTTTTCCACTTGCGACCCCTTTTTGCCCGAGAAATTTTTACAAGCCCCCAGGTATATAGGTATATAAAATAGGTATACAAATCAAACATTTACTGATAATAAATCATAAAGAAATTCATACTGTTTCCAATTTTTTCACGACCCCCACATTCAGTTACGCGACCCCATATGGTCGCGACCCACAGTTTAAGAAGCTTTGATCAAGAGCACTGGAATGGAAGGACCCGGTCGAAATGCTCAGCAAGCCATGGAGTTCACTGATTGACTTCAGTTTGCTCCATCTTAGGGCATGAGCATTTGTGAGCTACAGCTTACTTCTTCAGATACTTAGTGGTCTACCTAATTCAAAGAGTTGCTGGGCAGATAAAATGGAGGAATGGCCCAAGTATGCTGCTTTGAGCTTCTTGAAGGATTTGATTTAAAAAAATAGTAAACAATACAATTTATGTTCAGGCTTGTGTGTGTGGAGGCCACTGGCTTGTAGTCTTCAAGGTCCACCTAGTATCCAGGAAAAAGGGTTGCCGGTGCACAGGAGCTAGAATGATTGACAAGCACTTGGCACGTGTGTTTTAAACGTTATTACATCTTTGCTTTATTGAAATTATTGGATAAATGAAATAAGTCCAAACATTTAAGGCTCCTGCATTCTAGTGTTTTTTTCTTTCACACATGGTCTTAAGTCGTCCCCCCACACCCGGCGCCCTGGCATACTTCTTCATCACATTAAATCTGGTTAGAGATCCAGTATAATATGGAATGGTCTGGAGCTGCAAACACCACTCCAGTCTTTTGGCAAACTCTGGCCAATTATTATTGGTGGTGGAAAGTGCTGCCAAGCTGCAGCCAGCTTACGGCCACCCATAGGGTTTTCAAGGCAAGAGATGTTCAGAGGTGGTTTGCCATTGCCTGCCTCTGCACAACAACCCTGGACTTCCATGGTGGTCTCCCATCCAAACACTAACCAGGCCAACCCTGCTTAGCTTCCAAGATCTGACAAGGCGAGCTAGACCGGGCCATCCAGGTCAGGGCAATTATTTTTATTTGGTTATTTATAGTCCGCCTTTCTCGCTGAGCCTCAAGGCGGATTAAATAGCGCAGGGGCTCCCAACCTTTTTGAGCCTGTGGGCACTTTTGGAATTCTGACACAGGGTGATGGGGTGAAACCACTAAAATGGCCACCATGGGAAGTGGAGCCCCCCCCCCTCTCTCTCACACACACATACACAGCCCAAGTGCAGGGAACAAATGGAGTAATTTTAAAAAATAAACCAGGAAAGAGGAGTAAGAGAAAGACTAAAACCAAAAACTGTGGTGGCTGCTGCCACTGGAACAATGTTATTTTAAACTGCACAGCCAACCAGATCTCTAGTGCCCAATCAGAAGACCTGCTGGGCAGCCCCACCTGGCCCCACTCACTTTCTAAAAACACTTGGCGGGCACCAGGAAAGATGTTGGCAGGTGCTATGGCGCCCCCAGGCACCACGTTGGGGACCCCTGAAATAGCATAGCATCGCATCGCATCGCATAGCTGAGGACCCCTGATATAGTCAAGTATGGTCAACAGAATGGAACTTCCAATAAACAGTACAATAGTGTTTGGACTACAGAAATCTAAAAACAAACAAGAATCTCAAACAGAGCTGCAACAAAGCATAAGCTTTAAAAATGATATATTAAATGGTGTAGAACTACGTAATCTGGAGTATACTTACAGTGATAGCTAGCAATACGGTAGTACAGGCCAAAGCTGCTTAAACTGTGGGTTGCAACCCCATATGGGGTCAGGTAACTGAATGTGGGGGTTGTGAAAAATTTGGCAACAGTAAAAGAATTGTTTTAAAATAAATTTATTATTTATTATCAGTAAATGTTTGATTTGTATACCTATTTTATATACCTATGTACCCGGAGTCGTGTAAAAATTTCTTGGGTGAAAAGGGGTCATGAGTGGAAAATGTTTAAGAACCCCTGGTATAGGCCACGGTCCCTGTCCCTTTATCAATGCGATTTCCTGACCATTTCATTACAGTTCAGTCCTATTTAACCTGTGCAAAAAGCCCTAATAATTCTGAGAGCGGGAGGCTTTCTAATCTCATTAGGAAGGCCATTCCATAATGTGAATGCCACAACAGAGAATGCACAAGTACAGGAGGTTATAGATTTCACCTATTTGCAGGATGGGACCGATGCGCAGGCCATCATTGGTACGTGACAGTTTAGTCAGAGACATTGGGGATGGACTAGATGACCCTGGTGGCCCCTTCCAACTCTATGATTGTATGATTCTATGGGGTTGGTATGGACAAGTGGATACTGGATCCACGCTACCCTCGTCTGGGATTGAGGGGGTGCCTAGATGGTGCCCTTCATTGCCTACTGGACCTCCATCACTTCAGGCTGTGCCACTGAAGACGCTGCAGGCTCCCAGCCAGCAGACATGGTGGTGGAGAGGGTGAGGGGTGTACCTTGCTAGGGGTGGCAAAAATACATTGAAACAGACCTTTTTGTGAGATACAGTGTGACTTTGGAGGCATTTCAGATGATGCCGTGGGGAACAGGGGTTTTCACTTTTTATGTTGGAAACTGAAGTGGCGAACAACTCTGCAGCATGAGTTCACATTACTGAAAATGTTGGCACCTCTACCCAGCAGTTTGGAAAGTCTCCTGAGTTATTCAGGATAAACAAAAGGTTTGAGCAAATCACAAGCGCCTTGCCCTGGAGCTAATTATTGCTTCATAATGTCATTTTAACAGCAATTCTTCTTAATACCAGATTTAAAAGTTGCACCACAAGAAAGCCACATTGAGCACCTCAGGAGGGCTGCAGTAATGCCAATTAAGCTTGATAATCTGGTAAATCTCAAACGGTAAGAAGCACTGAACAGTTTTGTAGCTACCAAGTAGGATGTTTCTGTGCTAGACTCTTTTGGTTTAGAAAAAGAACACAGAAAGGACCCGTTCCGGCACTGCAGTCTGGTGAGGACTCCTAAACTTGTACTAGTCTCGGGCACTCCCTCCTTTTCTCCCTCCTTGCAGGGAGAAGTCACCAACTGACATGGTGCTGGAAACAGAAGTCCTGGGAGTTTGTCATGAGTCAGCCTGCAGAGACCTCCTCTGACGAAGGGGAAATAGAAGCCAGAACAGAGGGACATCCTCAGGCAGAAGTCCCACAGGAACAACCACAGGGCCTACAGCCTGCTAGAACAGAGGATCAGCCAAAGTCAGGAGATGACTCACCATGCCTGCAGTCTTCCAGTTCAAGCACTCCAGTTGGACCTGACACCTTGCAACATGCAGTGTCTCCAGAGGCCTCGCCAAGGCCACTGGAGCAGAGAAGAAAACAGGTTCATCTGGCGATGCAGCAGAGACAGCAGAGTGCTAGACTGAAGGCTTTACAGAGGAACCTTCTCAGTAGCAGTGATGAGGAAGAGCAGGGCTGAAGCATCACCTGTGAACTCAGCCTAATCAGCATCAGCTAGCTCTGCTACAGCAGCAGGAGAAGGGATTTCAGCCATCAGTTCAGCTTGGCTGTTGTGCAAGCAACTTGTCACCAACCTCCTTGTGTACCGGCCTTGTTTCCCTGCTATACTTTGGATTCCTGGTATCCTGACTTCTTGGACTGACTTTGATTAACGCCTCGGAATTCCCTTGCCTGTACTGAGATCTTGGACTTTTCCTGAATTGTGAATTACCTTGGACTGTTCCCCAGACTACGCTTCCAGCTCTCACTCCTTGCCTGCACCACGACAGAGTTGGGCAGCAACTCCTTCCTTACTGCACCACTGGCTCCTTCAAGAGCTCAGGTAGAAACCCGGGCCAGAACTCTCTTAGAACCAAGCCACCACATGTGGGGCTTGTGAGTCACATTCTCTCAGCCTACCCCACAGGGTTATTGTGATGGTAATATGGAGGTGAGCAGAACCATGTACACCTTCCTGATTGAAGAAGAGTTGGTTTTTATACCCCTGTTTTCTCTACCTTTAAGGAGTCTCAAAGCGGCTTACAATCACCTTCCCTTCCCCTCTTCACAATGAACACCTTGTGAGGTAGGTGGGGCTGAGAGAGTTCGGGGACAACTGTGACTAGCCCAAGGTCACCCAGCAGGCTTCATGTGTAGGAATGGGGAAACCAACCCGGTTCTCCAGATTAGAGCCCGATGCTCAAGGAGTAGTAGGGAATCAACCCAGCTCTCCAGATTAGAGACCGCCGCTCTTAACCACTACACCACACTGGGCAGAGTGAATTCACAGTCCAGCTGTCAGTATACACAAAGCAACAGAATACTGTGCTTTCGGCAATTCCTGTTTGAGAGCCAGTGTTGGGTAGTGGTTAGAGGTTCAGACTAAGGTCTAGGTTCAGATCCCCTCTTTGCCCTGGATGCTTTCTGGGTGAGCTCGGGCCAGTCACTCTTTTTCAGCCTCATCAACTTCACAGGGTTTAGTGAGGATAAAATGGAAGAGAGGAGTACACTATAAGCCATTTTTGGGTCGCCGTTGGGGAGAAACGAATAATAATATTATAATATTTAGGGTCTCTCATTATCCCCATGATTGTAGATCTAAGCATGACTATAGATGATCCAGCAGGTAGCTCTGAACAGCTCTTCCATTCCATGCTCTGTCCTGACTGCCAGACATTTGGGATTTTGTTGGTTCTTGTAGGTTATCCGGGCTGTGTAACCGTGGTCTTGGTATTTTCTTTCCTGACGTTTCGCCAGCAGCTGTGGCTGGCATCTTCAGAGGAGTAACACTGAAGGACAGTGTCTCTATTTGGGATTTTTCCTGTCTACTTCTGTGGATCCCTAAATTCCACCAACCCATAATTAATTGTACTACATGTGCCACCAATGAGGTATGTCTTTATAAGTCCACTACATGGTTGAGGGCAGCGACAGTTTCATCTTAGCTGGCTTCCCTACCTGACCCACCTATACTATTGTTACCTGCTTTATTTCCTATCTCCTTCTTGTTCTAGTTATCTCTTGTTGTTTTCCCTTTCCCTTTTTCTCCCCCCTCCTCTGACTGGCTTATTATTATTGTACAAGATTTTAAGGGCGCTATCTAGAATTTTTAATAGAACTGAGGGTTTTAAAGATAATGTTAAGTATAATTTCTGTGTTTTAAATTGTTCAATATGCTTTTAGCCACCCTGAGCCTGACCATATAAATCAAACAAACAAACACATATGTACCTACCTACTTACCTACCTACAATATGGCTATAATCTAAGAAGCTCTGCTCAGCTGGTGACTTTTCAGTACTGTCTATAAGCTAGAAGGCAAGGATGACACTTGGCCTTCAGTCCCTGTGCAGGGCTGGAGAGAGGAATGCATGCCCAGGAGCAGAATGCATGCCCAGAAGACCCAGGAGCAGAAATAGTCCATAATCAGGTTTGCCAACCTCCAGGTGGGTGCTGGAGATCTCCTCCTATTACAATTGATCTCCAGGCTACAGATCAGTTCCCTGGAGAAAAGGGCTGTTGTGGATGTTGGACTCTATGGCACTGTACCTGCTGAGGTCCCTCCCCTCTCAAACTCCACCCCCCCCAGTCTCCACCCCCAAAATCTCCAGGAATTTTCCAACCCAGAGCTGGCAACCCTATGTGATTATCTGTAGCCTCATCAACATTCAAAACAATGTTTTTGGGAGAGAAAAATCAAATGCAGAAACAGAAGCTGCAAAAACAGGAAGAGAAAGGAGTTTTTTTTTAATGCCTCCTAGCAACAGCACTAGGCTGGTTGTACAAGCAACCCAACACAGTGGGCTGGAAGAGGCAACATTTTGAAAGGCACCAGTATCCCATGCAATGCTGCAGAAGATGCTGAGTGCAATTAAAAATGTATTTATTCATCTCTTTATTAGTGTTATTTGTTCCCCCTGTTCAGTTCAAAAGCAACCAGGACAATTTAAGATTAATAAACAAAATGTTTTTAAAAGCACACAGTACACTTAAGCCTTACATCAAATCCTAAAAACACATCTCCCTAAGCATCCAAATAATTGGCCAAAGGAAAAAGGCCTTAACTGACTTCCTAAAAATTAAAACAGAGGTAGCCAAGGAGGTCTTATGGGGGGAGGGATGGACATACTAATTTACATTATTTTTAATTTAAAATTAAATTAATATTAATTTAATTTTAAATTAAACATTGACATACTAATTTAAATTATTTATATCCCACTTTCCCCAAAATTATTGCTCAAAGTGGCTTGCAGGTAAGACAAGGATTTTTTTTTTAAATCCACAATGTAAAGTTTATTAAAACATTAATAAAAAAGCACAGAACTCACATCATTTGATGAAGGGAAGCCAGTTATATCCCCAGCAGGACACTTCTGAAATGTGCTTACCCAACTGGAACCCTGCTAACCTCAGAAGCTATCTCTTTAGCAGCATGACTAACTCAAACACCTCCTTCACTCTGGGAGAAGCACACTTGTAAAACAAGTCCTGATTGTCTCCCCCGTGCGTGCCAAAAGGTTCAAACCCAACTATGATTACAGCTTAATTAAGGATAGAGAGACATTTGGAGATTACGGGGAAATGTGAGTGATGGCTACCATCCTGATTTCTGGTTGCACCAGAAAAACACCCATGAGGATGTTTGCCTGCCCACTTCACTTCCCAACGGATGCCTAATCCATCTAAAAGACTTTTCTTCTGCGTCCCTTGCCCTTACCCCTTGTCAGCTTTTGGGATCAGAGAGTTTGCCAACATACTGAAATGCCGGTCTTTTGGCCTTTGGGTGTGGGGAACCATCCTTTCTTCTAGAAGGCGTGCATGACAGACTGGAAGTCCAGCATGTCAAAGAGCCTGTGGTTGGGATGGGGTGGAATGGATTTCTATGCATGAAACTGGTTGAGTTCTCACCCTCCTTCTCCTCAACTCACTGGATTCTGTGACATTTGCAGGGCCTCACTCAGGCACCACAGCCACTGGGGGATTCCAATAAATACGATGGGAGTAAATTTTGGACCTGTCTTAAAAGTGTGGCCAATTGCAGCCCCTCCAAGGAAGCCTCTGGAAGTCAATTATTGTGTCAGGCCCAGACTCCTCGTCTTGGCCTGACTTTACTCCTGGCTCTGTCTGGTTACAATGCCCTGGTCACGTGCCTCTGGTTCTCATACATTTGTATATTATCTCTCTCTGCCTGGTAGTGTGGTATGTGTGCCCATCCTGTTTACCACAGCTGCACACCCTTGTTATGCCTTGTTATGACTTTCTACCCTGAGAAAGCTTATCATGGATTTCACCGGCCAGTGTAACACTCTGCAATGTATTTTTACCCTGTATGCTAGCCCTATTACTCCATTAGTAGCCTCCTTCTGCTGGAGTAGCAGTCGGCTTCTGACTTTGTCCACTTTTGCTCCCAAATAAAGTCTAACCTGTTTCAGAGTCTTGCCTGAGCACGTTTTGCTTGAGGGACACTAAGGACAAAACCTTGAGTCTAACATATTGCAGTGGAAGAATGCAGATATAGCCAACAGGGATGTGCATTCAATATATCTGAGCCAAAAAATACTCCAAAAATACCTTACCAGTATTTTTAGGGTATTTTTCCCAGCTGAATACACACCAGCTGAATCCCCCATACTAGCCAGCTATTCCGATTCCCCCAAAACCTGAACATTCGATATTATTTGGGAATGCCAAATAGCAGAAGTTAAAGGGCTCTACAGTTGCCCTATGCCCTTTTCCTGCCTTTGGAGTGGCTTCTAGGGCAACGGGAGGAAAAGGTGATGAGGAATTTCTCACAGGCAAATAGGAAAGCATGTTAGGGGGAGCTGTGCTATTTGCCCAAACATAGCTGTTGTTTTACAGGGTTTTTGGTTAAAATGTGGAGTTCAACAACCTTGTTCCCCCCATGTTGCCCTCACTGTATACAGCTGCCAGGGACTATGTAAAGGCACAGTTGTCCTGTGCTCATGGGAGAAATGTGCACTTCACACCCGACATCTGGACCTGCCCTCAGGCGCATCATGCATACCTCTCACTGGTGGCAACATGACGATGTTCTGGGTGAGTGTTAGGCAGAGTGAGGGCCACTGGGCCAGCTATTATCAGGCTCTGCTCCAGCACCAATGTGATGCAACGGTTAAGAGCAGCAGACTAATCCGGTGAAACCAGTTGGTTTCCCCACTCCTCCACATGAAGCCAGCTGGGTGACCTTGGGCTAGCCATGGTTCTTTTCGAGCTCTCTCAGCCTCACCTACCTCACAAGGTGTCTGTTGTGGGGGGAAGAAGGGAAGGAGATTGTAAATCGGTTTGATTCTCCTTAAAAGGTAGAGAAAACCAGCATATAAAAACTAACTCTTCTTCTTCCATGCTAAGGTTCTCAGCAAGGTGCACAGGGCAGACATCTCTGCCGTCATTAAGAAACAGTTAGTGGGAAGGGTAGGCAGAGACATCTCCATGGGCTTCATGGTGATTGATGGCAGTGGAAACATTATTAGGGCATAACCACCACCTCAGGTTGTGGAGATGAACTCCACCAGGGGTGGGCCGGTCGTGTAACTTACAAGAAATGTTCCCAGTGGGCCACTGCCCTAGAGCAGGGTTCCCCAACATGGATGGCCGTCCATCACTAAAAAAGTTTCCAACATAATCAATGTTGTTGCAACTGAGGCTCTTTCCTTGGATTACATTTCCAAACAAACAGCTGACTACCTACGAGTTGCTCATCCGCGAGTACCTATTTTTTACACTCTCCCTAAAGTACATCAATCCTTATCTAACCCACCTGGAAGGCCAATCATTAGCCTGGTTGGCTCTTTGCTCGAACCGGTTTCCAAATATTTGGATTATTTTTTACAAAAGTTTGCCAAAGATACCCCATCCTACTTGGCAGACACAAGACAACTTATCAGTGAAATTGAAAATATACCTCTTGCTAAAGACAATGTCATGGCCACTTTTAACGTGGCAGCTCTTTACACCAACATTCCACTTGAAGAAATTAGGCTGATCATAGAAGACAAATTTAAATCAAGACATAAGGAAACACCTCCTACCCACTTTTTGATGGGGCTTCTTGATATAGTCCTAGAGAATAACTTCTTCCGTTATAAAGACACCTTTTACTTACAGATCCGTGGAGTCGCAATGGGGGCAGCTTGTGCCCCCTCCATTGCCAATGTATTCATGATAAATTTTGAGAAGAATCTTCTTTTTCCATCTTCCATCTTTGCTGACCATATTATTTGGTACAGACATTATATAGATGACCTGTACATGACGCTCAGCAATACAGAATCTGTCTAATAGAAAACTGGCTCAATTCTTTACATGCAGCCCTGTCTTTTTCAGACACTCACGATCCTGACAGCATAGCGTTTCTGGACATTACCATTTATAGATCTTCCAATGACAATCTGGCAGTGCGTCTGTACAGAAAACCCACGGATCGTGGTGGAGGTTTACATTTCACTTCCTTCCACCCTCTACATCTGAAGAGAAACTTGCCCTTCAATTTCTACGTTTGAAACGGAATGCCACCTTAGAATCAGATTTTTCAACAGCAGCTGATCAATTATCCTCTGCCTTTTTGCATAGAGGTTATCCCATTGGAGTCATAACACACAGGCTAGAAACAGAACACTTGAACGGGACCACAGTTCCCTGATCACTGATACCATGTGACACCAATCTTCCTTTCAGGGTTTGGTTGCTTCTTTGCAGTACACTCATTTTACTTATGATATCAAAAAGATCATACAGCGTCATTGGCATCTGGTTGCCAACATTCCTGGATGTCAAGATTTCCCACTTTTGCGTCTCAGAAAATCTAAATCTCTCAAAGGCCATTTGGTCAAAACGGACCTGGACCTGTATAAACCCAGAACACACATGAACATTCTAGGCCATCATAAATGTGGCTCATGTTCTGTGTCCTTACAGCCTCCCTATTAAACAAGTCAGTTCCACTTCTTCCAAATTTTCCTACACTCTCAGACAATTCACTAATTGTGGATCAGAAATGGTAATTTATTCAATAATTTGCCCATGCAAATTAATGTACATTGCCTGCACATCAAGACCCCTTCGCCTCAGGATTGGGGAACATCGCGCAAGAATACGGGCCAGAACGGCTGACGCCCCCTTGGTTCAACATTACAATTCACATGGCCATTCTGACACTGACCTACTATTTTTTGCCTTATGGCGATACGAACCTCGTCCTTACCAAATCCAGGACGCCAGAAAAATCATGCTCCTACAAGAAACAAGACTAATTTTTGCTTTCCAAACTCTTATGCCCAATGGCCTGAACAATGAAATGGATCTCTCCTGTTTTCTATAAAGTATTAGTATTTTTCCTCCCCCTCCCTTGTTCATAGACTAGCCAGTTTCTGCTACTCCATACCCAGGTGTCTGCAGTTTCACTGCATTGACATGGTTAAATTTCCCTCCTAACACAGTTTGTGCATTATTCGAATTTTGCACAGGCTTGCATTCTTGCGTTGATTTTGTTTTTGAATGTTGTTAAATTTCCTATTAAATGCCAGCTTAACTTTCACTCGTTGAATATTGGTCAATTTCACAATTGTGTTTTTCAACGCTACATGAATACGGAGCCCACTTGCTGCTTATTCCCTTAGTTTCTACTATTTACAGCACAGGTTACATATTTATCTTAATTACCTGGAGGTTGGCAACCCTAGCTGCTGCCAAAGCAATATTTTTAAAGAACTGCACAGCCAATCACATCTCCAATAGCCAATCAGAAGCCTTGCTGGGCAAAAGCCCTACCAGGGCCCACCCTCTTCCTAAAAACACCAGAAAAGATGTTGGCAGGAACCATGGGGCCCACTGGCACCATGTTAGTGACCCCTGAGCTAACTGATGAGAGCCAGCCTGTTAGCTTGAGGCAAAGCTGAAAGGTTCATCCAGTGCGGATCTGGGAGACCCAGGTTCAAATCCCCACTCTGCTCATGGAAGCTTGCTGGGTGAATTTGGGCCAGTTACACACTCTCATCTAACCTACCTCACAGGGTGTTGTGAGGATAAACTGGAGGAGAGGAGAACGATGTGAGCTGCTTTGGGGCCCCATTGCATAGAAAGGCAGGGTATAAACAAAGTAAGTAAATAAATAATTGTCTCTGCTCTGACCTGTCTGTGGTTCCGCCCATGTTCCATTCCTAATGCTGGTACCAGTCCTGCCAGGATCATGCGCTTAGCTGCCTATGTCCCAGTGACGATAGCCACTGCCAAATTTTTTTTTTAAAGCAAGTTCATAACATCTGAGATGAGGGAGGAGAGAAACATAGTACATTTTTAAAAAATTAGATGGTTTAAAATAATAACTGCGGCCAACATACAATCTTCATTTTTGCACAGCTTATTACCTGATCCTGCCCATGTTCACCTGGAATTCCTGGAGATTTTCAAGAGAATTTACTTCCAAATAAGGGCGCTAAGGACTTCTGTCTATCCAAAGACAAACTAACTAAAAGACTCAGATGTTACAAGATTTTAACTCAGCAGTGCCTGCGGATCACACCTGCCCATTTCATGCCAAAAGAGATCCCTTTCATCACCCGTTTTCTTTCCTCACCTTCGGCGTGTGCAAGAGGATCCCTTTCAATGGGCTGTTTCCTTCCAGCACAGTAGAGGTTGTTCCTTGGCTCCCTATAGCCAGGCTGAGGATTGCACTCCTACACCTAGTTGCTTAATATTGATCCAGATTTGGCTTTATTTCAGGGACTGCACCCAGCTCACAGTTGTTCCGTCCTCTTTGCTCTGCTTAGCCCTGCTAGAAAGTCCAGCCTTCTTCAAACTGAAGCCTTTTTTCCCTACAGCATAATATGTTACTGCCAGCTGACTGCTGGGTTTTGTGGGGCTTCTCTGCCAGTCAGATAAGTTTCCTGCTTTAAGTGAAATGGCATTTGCTTCTCCTCATGTTTGAATAGGGGTAACATTCTGCCTGGAAGCTCTCCTGTGCAAGTCCCATTGAAATCAACAAGCGCAGAGTAAGAGAACTTCCCCCTAGATTGAGCCAGAAGTGACCAGTGAAACAGGCACAGGGCATTAAGCTGGCAAGGGAGAGTGTCCCCTGTCCTTTCCAGATGTCAATGTTGGGAGGCAGCAGAGACAGCGTTGCTACAGGCAACACCATGCAAGAGTTGGAGAACAGTCAGCAGTGCCCCAGATATGCAGGGATCAATTGTGTTGTTGTTGGCCTGTGCTCAAGCAGGGTCCACCAGCAGGGAATACAGCGCATGCTGTGCCCTGTCTCAGCTGGCTCCCAGGGCTGCACCTCTTTCCCTAGTCCCACTGGCTTCCAGCTGATATCTCTGGCTACCAAAGCTGGAGTTTGTCTTCCTGCTTGCTGCTCCTAATGTTGCCCCAAATTTGCCCTCTGGGGTTGGTAACCTTGCTCCACTCCCCTCTTAAAGCCTTCCAAGTTGGCAGCCATCACCACATCCTGGGGCAGGGAGTTCCACAATTTAACTATGTGTTGTGTGAAGAAAGGAAGTATTACTTCACACAACACAAAGTTAAATTGTAAAACTCCTTGCCCTAGGTTGTGGTCATGGTCGCCAATTTGGAAGGCTTTAAGAGGGGAGTGGACATGTTCATGGAGGATAGGGCTATTAATAAAAATGGATACTAGTCATGATGCATACCTATTCTCTTCAGGATCAGAGGAGCATGCCTATTATCTTAGGTGCTGTGAAACACAGGCAGGATAATGCTGCTGCAGTCATCTTGTTTGTGGGCTTCCTAGAGGCACCTGACTGGCCACTGTGTGAACAGACTGGTAGACTTGATGGGCCTTGGTCTGATCCAGCATGGCCTTTCTTATGTTCTGTGCAACCACAGTATGGCTGCCTCCATCCTTTCCTTCCCCTGTTAATTTATTTACTGCATTTATACACTATCTTCTCTCCAGTGGGGACCCAAAACAGCTTACATTGTTCTCCTTTCCTTCCTTTTATCTATTGCATGTGGCTTGGTATATTTGGCCCATTCATCTGGTGTTTGGCAAGCAAATTAGGGGCAGAATATCTTCTCTGTTTTTATTTCCTACTGTTGCTTCTGTATTGTGTGCGTGTGTGGCTTACTGTAGTCAGGATGTTGTGGGTTATTCTGTGAAGAAGCTGCTCTGTGAGAAATTATGCTTATAGTGCTGTGTGGGAAAGGAATATGACAGCATTCTGGTTCCTATGAAGTTCTCTAATTCTGCATCGAAGTAAAATATTGATTCTCTGAAGGGATTTTGGGGCTCGGGTCTGCTAGAGTCATCCTTAATAAGCATGCAGACCCAGGCAAGATTATAGCCAGTCTCACACAAATCCCCCAAAAGAACTCTTCTTAGAAACTACTGTAATGCTCATGTAGGAAAATTAAGATACAGGATAGACAACTGTGCTACTGCTATACCTTGAGGTCTCATCAGCATCAATGGATGTTACAGTTCTCCTATTTGGGTGTCCATAGTGACCATAGTGGTAACAAACATGAGAAGCACGCATACTTGCGTAACAAACATGAGAAGTACGGATACTGGATGGGGGATACACTTCTGGGTAGCAGTGTGTGTGAGCAAGATCTTGGGGTACTGGTGGACTGTAAGCTAAATATGAGCAGCCAGTGTGATGCAGCAACAAAAAAGGCTACTACAGAGGCATACAATCCAAATTGCAAATTGTCATAGTCCCACTGTACACCGCGTGGGTCAGGCTGCACCTGGATTACTGTGTGCAGTTTTGAAGGCCTCACTTCAAAAAGGATGTGGACAGAATGGAGTGGGTGCAGAGGAGAGCGACGAGGATGATCAAGAGCCTGGAGACCAAGCCCTAGGAGGAAAGGCTGAGGGACTTGGGAATGTTCAGTTTGGAGAAGAGGAGGTTGAGGGGGGATATGATTGCTCTCTTTAAGTATTTGAAGGGCTGTCACTTAGAGGAGGACTGGGAGCTTCCTGTTGGCAGCAGAGGATAGGACTTTCAATAATGGGTTTAAATTACAGGGGGAAAGGTACTGGCTGGATATTAGGAAAAATCTGTTTACAGTGAGATTAGTTCAGCAGTGGAACTGGCTGCCTAGGGAGGTGGTAAGCTCCCCCTCTCTGGCAGTCTTCAAGCAGTGGCTGGATGAACACTTGTTAGGGATGTTTTAGGCTGATCCTGCATTGAGCAGGGGGTTGGAATAGATGGCTTGCATGACCCCTTCCAACTCTATGAATCTATTCTACAACACACAGCTTGGGCTGTTCTGCAATCGAGCATTCCCTGGAAACTCCCACTCTGTTCTGCAGTGTACAGGAAGGAGCTAGTGCTCCTCTTCACAGGCTCCTCCCTTATTCCCATAGGGTTTAACTTGAGTTTCAAGAAAGGTGGCAGGGGGAAGGATGGTAGCTGACACACAAAGCTCTGTTTTTGCTTCCCCTATGCTCCTTCAGCTTCCTGGTGTCTCCTGGGTGCAGCGTGGGTTGGAGGAAGTTCTCTTTACAGCAATGGCAGGGATGAGGTGGAGGCCTCTCGCTTGCCAAAGATTCAAGTTCTGTTTTTGCAGTCTACTTTGCATAGTGGAAAAGGAGCTTACCGTTCATGTGATGAATGGAGGCTTGGTTCTTGTCACGTATTCTCAGCCTAATAGCAGCTCTTGCTGGTTGTTGTCAAGTCACTTGTGTGCATGGTGACATCATCCATTGAAGTCAACACAGATTGGCTTTCCACACTCCGTTACTGCCTCTTGAAAATCCATTAACTAAACTAAATGAAGCAGGAAAGGGAGACAATTAGAGGGAGATTCATTCATTCATTTATTTAAGGTCCCAGTGTGTTCAAAGGCGTTTATAATAAAGCAACTGAAGTGCCATTATGAAAGCTAGTGCGATGTATCAGACTTGGACTGGGGAGTCCAAGTCAGCATCTGACTTATGAAAGATCCAATCTTTCTTTTTGTCTGTTAATTATTTGATTATTTTTCTCTTCCAAAACATCTAAACTCTATGGTTTATTGGTTCTTGTAGGTTATCCGGGCTGTGTTTATCTATGGTTTATCTTATAATTCCTGTAAAATGCATCTGATTCCTGCTCTCCTCCTCATTATCCCATTTCGTCCTGCCTTTTTTGTGTTCCATCTTAAGTAAATTTTTAAAAATCATTTTTATGCTGGGAACTCTGATTGTTCATATGGGTTTGTTTACTAATTCTTTCATTATAGATCATATCATGAGTCAATGCAGGGGGTAGAGGATGGGGTCTTAGCTCAGTGGCAGAGTACATGTGTGGCATGAATAAGGGCCTCAGTCCCATTTAAAGACACACACTGCCAGTCAGGGGAGACAGTACCAAGGTAGATGGACCAGTGGTCTGACTTTATATAAAGCTCCTTTGTATGTTCATGACTGATACATATTCTAGTGGATTGCAAAGTCAGTCTGTCGCAGCACAATAAAACAAAAGCCCAGTGGCATATTGTTGTAGTTACCATTTAAGACCAGAGTTAATTTTACCTGGTAATACGGGTTTTCCATTTCATTTCACCAACCACCCCCCCAAGACCACTCATTTCTGCATCATTCCCATACCCAAACCCATATCCAGCACAAAAATATCCTTGGATAAGTACACTTCTTCTTCTCATGAGCATGGCACAAACAGATACCAAAGCTTCTTTTGAAAAAGATGCCAAAGATGCCAAAGCATCATTCAGGGTGTGCAAAACCTTTTCAGGGTACCATGCAAACAAAAAGGGTGCCAGAACAGATAGTCTCTTTGGTAGTAATCCTTCCTTCCTTGCAAAACCAATTATTTCTCATGTAGGGCAGTTCTAACCTCCAGCAGCCAGCCATGCCCATTATAATTGGAGCCTGTGGATATATTGATTTTCTGCCTTTGATTGCATGGTTGCGTGTTAGAGTGTGATTGAAAATGGCAACATTACAGACTTCACCAATGAGCTATCCATGGACTGTAGCTAAATATCACTCTGAATTTCCCAGCACCAAGCATCAACCATCTGTTTGTTTCCATTAAAGGTTTAGCCTTCTGAACAGGTAAGAGGCAAATATATTTACATTTAGGGGAATCAAGATTTTAAGCAAGTACCAAAATCTATTCTCGCATAGGTTTAATCACAAAAAAGCAGTGTGCTTTGAGACAATTTACTGAAACAACTTTTTTTTATCTTACAATAATTATAGTAATGGTATCAAGACAGATCTGTCACTTTTTAAAAAGTGGACAGAGATCTGTGCTTTTGGCATGCTTATGTATTAGGCCCATAAAATTATCAATTTATCTAGTAGTAAAGTAGCTTTCCTCCTGCCAACCAGAGAAGCAACAAAAACCAGGTCAACCTCAAACGAGGCAGAGGTAATGTGCAGACTCATGGAACCTCCCCTACATGCAGGAAAATATGACTGCAAATTGACTAAAAGAGAAAGATCCCCCCATAGCCTTGTTTTGAGCATGCTTAGTTATTTAATAACAATATAGACCTCTTTCCCCCCAAAGAACACAATACTAATGACTCCAGTGATACTTCTGAACAGGGCAGGGGGAAGCCTGAATCTTTAGAAGCTTGAGAAAATTTTAGTTCTGATACACTCTAATCATGTATACCTGCTTATGGTAGGCAATAATGATTCTGGACAGAAACTAAAAATGACTTGCCATTAATAACAACAACCAAGGAGATATTTATTGTATTGTAAGTGCAGGATCAGAGCCCAACTAAGTCCTTGCAGGCTGAGGCACTGGAGACATCACACAGACAACCACCATTCAAACCTCAGTTCCAGTTGGAATCCTTGTGGGTTGAACACATGAACCCGTGAAGCTGCCTTATACTGAATCAGACCCTTGGTCCATCAAAGTCAGTATTGTTTACTCAGACCGGCAGTGGCTCTCCAGGGTCTCAGGCAGAGGTCTTTCACGCCACCTACTTGCCTAGTCACTTTAACTGGAGATGCTGGGGATTGAACTTGGGACCTTCTGCATGCCAAGCAGAGGCTCTACCACTTAGTCACAGCATGTCTTCATCTTGCCCAGCTTTTGAGTACTCTATGCTTGCTATCTGGTCCAGCTGTTTTGCCTTAGGGGTCAGCCCTGTTGCTAAACACCCAGTCAGTATGTTGTCCTAAGTGCTCCCTGTTCTATTTAAACTCAAAGTATTCCTCATTAATGTTAGGACTGTAATATTGTAATTGCATTATATAATAAATGGGGCAGGAAGAGGGGGCAGGAAGTGGCCAGGCTCACCTTTGTCATGCCCAGATGAGCTCCAGCAGAGAATCCCCCTCCCCTCAGACTACCATTGATACGGCCATGAGAAGGAGGGCAGGAAGCCACGAACCCTGCCCCCTCCAGGTTCCACCCCCCAAAATCTCCAGGAATGTCCTAATCCAGAGTTAGCAACCCTAATTAGAAGCTGAAAAGCGCGGGGGGTAGGGGGGGAAAGTGAGAGACACACAAATAAGAGCTTTGACTACAAAAATGAAAAGCAGGGCTTAAACCTGACACACACCCTCCTCATCCAGCCTAGAACTGATAATAATTGATTCATGGATGAGATGATGGAGAGTAAGCAGAAAGTAGTCAATTAGGCTGTAAAAAAAGGGAGAATGCATGTAAAAACGGTGACTTTGCTGACTGGAGCTGAGCAAAAATATAGTTATTTTCTGCCATCTGGAATGAGCATTGCTGGATTTTTAAGGAAACACATTAGGTGGCGACTTCAGTTTACTTTGGAGCAAATTGAAAAGAAAAGAAAAGAAAAAGGGTGATGTCATGGTGCAAAAGGGCCTTAGGTATCATTCACACATGGAAGAGAATGCATGAGACAGCAGAGTCCTGATGAGATGATAGAATGGAATGCACCACTTCAGAGGAAAACTTTGAATATTGCTTTTCATTAAAAAACTAGAAACTAAAAAACTGGAAGCAACAGGTTCCTACTTCACGCACACAAACACTGCTTGCCAACATTACAACATGTGATTGTCCATGGTCCTCCATTCCGCTGCCTTGGCAATCTACCACCTCATTCTCATTTCCTGAGTGGAGCAGCAGCCTAATTTTGACCACTGTACAAACAGATGTTTTCCCTGCCCCTTTGTTTTAAATGAGTCTAGAATGAGACACCATGATACCACCAGGGGGTGCTATACTCCACCAAGTAAGAGCTGAAATTCAAATCTAATGCCGTTCCTTAGGGTACAGTAGTTGTATCACACTCTTCTGTCTTTGAAAAATGGCATTCTGTACATGCTCTCTATTATGCTGTTCTAGTAGGTCTAAATTTAAGGATTTCCTCCTTCTTGAATAAAAATTTGCACCACAGAATTAATGGTCAGGTGACCATTAATAAATACATTCTCAGAGTCTGTACTGACAGAGCAAAGTTTACACTTTACTACATTGATTATCCCCATTCGATCAGGGTCCACAAGGTGGCAAACATGAAAAACATTAAAAATACATTAAAATTATGAAATAATTCAATTCAAACACATAAACAAACAACACCAGAAAGAAGGCCAGTAACCTTTATTGGGGGATACAAAAAAGTCTTCACTTGCTGGCGAAAGACACTGACAGAGGGAGACAGATGAATCTCCCTGAGGAGGGGGTTCAGAAGTTTTGGTGCCAAGGGCAAGAAGGCCCTTTCTTGGGTTGTCACCCATCTAGACAGCAGGGGCAATGAAGTAGGGTCTCCAAAGATGACCAGAGTGTACCATGGTCCTACACATCTTGACCAAGAAGTACATCCCATTTAGTGCAATGAGACATTCTCTAGCAAGCATGTTTAGGATTGTAGTTTATATTAAAAAAAAACTGTTTCTCTTTGATGCTGTCCTATCTTATCTCCACCAATTAAACGTTTACTTATTTGAACTACTTGTCAAGGTGGATTTCAATGTCACACTTTGTTCTTAGGTAGATTTAGGTGGGCTTCAAGACCTCCCTTGCTTCCCAGCAAAGGGGGTGAGGGCTGGGCAGTCCCAAGAATGCTCTGTGAGGCTGCTGTGCTGGTAACTCAGGCAGTGGCATTAACACAAGATGTGCACGCATTGGCCAGAGGGGCGACTGGAAAATGCTAACCATGTACTAGCCCTCAATCCAGTGATGGTAACATGATGACTATGTTTCAGTAAAACAGTTTAGGGCGTTAACACATGGCCGTTTTGTCCCCCATTTCTACCGCAAATATCGTGAATGTCCCATGTAAGCATGCATGGTCGTTGCCTGACTGCATGCTCAACCTGCCCATTTCCAGGACATAAGCAGGTTTTCCCAATTCTGCTTTGTCCCAATTTAAATAGGTTGTTGCCCTGCAGCTGTGGGTGTTTGCCGGAGCGTTTCTGAACACCCAGCACTGGTGTCAGCAGCAGCAGCTCCTTTCCGCCCTGCCCCCCAACAGGTGCCTCTCTCTCCCCCCCCCTCCGTTACTGCACCCTCCTCCGCGTCTCCCCTGCACCAACCAGCCAGGGTTTCAGCACAAAGCAGCCTGCATCCCGGAGCCCCACTGTTGGAGGTGAAGTGGCAGTATTCTACCAGAATGTACAGTCCTTGTAATTTATGAAAATTGTTCTTTACAGTTAAGGTGCATTTCTTCTTTCCCATGAGTATTTCTGAATGAAGGAAGAAGTCCTTGAAATAAGAAACAGATGTTGAATCTGTATGCCATGTTGTTTGAAAAGGGCTTTTATACAGAGAGATCCTGCAAATGCATTATTTTAAGGCAACCACTGGTTACCAACTAAACTGTGCTTGGTGTATTTGAATTTAGGGATAGAAAGCATCCTGGCAAATCCCACTTGCCATAACACTTGCTGTTACTTTTCTCAATACAGCAACTACCATTGATTCAGCATAGATTTCAAAAGCACAGTAGGATTTCAATCAGCCTTATAAAGCATAGAGGTGATGCTTCCAGGAGGCATACAAGGAGCAGCTGGTCAGGAGAGATGCTAGAAACCTTTTGTATCAATTAAGTTGTAAATTCTCCCTTCCAAATGGTTTGAGACAAGTAATAAGGGTAGAAAGACAAAGACTTGGAACTCTTTCTTGCTTCTGAAAAGCAATTAAGCTTCAGAGGATTTGCATCAAAGGCCATCAGCTCATTTCTTTAATTAGACGCACAATAGTCAGATTTAATGATGTGTGAACAGCTCTTTTAGGTGGCAGGACAGGCATTTTGTTTGGCTTCTCACCTCTAAAATAAGAACCTTAATAAAACATGCTAAGCTTATTAAACTGCTCATCTCCCAATACAGTGACACTGCTACCCCCCCAGGCTATTATTGTATTTGTTCATATCCCAATACAAGCATCTGTTCTCAGTAATTTTCCATCAGGGAAATGTGAAAATTGAGTGTCAGCATTTATATTTATCTCTGTCCCTAACACATGTGTACCATCAGTTAATGACCCTAATCTTATCTCTGACTCATATGTGTAACTAGGTCATCCTGATGATGAAGTTGAACATTTCTCAGTGCATGCTGTAGGAGGTCTGATTAGGCAGCAAACTGGCACAGGAGTTCAAAAGGTCACACGGGGAGAGAGAGAAAGGCAGGAGTACATAAGAACATACACAAAGCAACGCTGGATCAGACCAAGGCCCATCAAGTCCAGCAGTCTGTTCACACACTGGCCAACCAGGTGCCTCTAGGAAGCCCACAAACAAGATGACCGCAGCAGCATTGTCCTGCCTGTGTTTCACAGCACCTAATGGAATAGGCATGCTCCTCTGATCCTGGAGATAAAAGGTATGCATCATGACTAGTATCCATTTTGACTAGTATCCATGGATAGCCCTCTCCTCCATGAACATGTCCACTCCCCCCTTAAAGCCATCCAAGTTGGCAGCCATCACCACATCCTGGGGCAGGGACTTCCACAATTTAGGAGGAAGGGGACAGCACCGGTATCTGGGACCAGCAAGGCTAGACCCTTGCCACAAGCCCAGATCCTGGCAGAGGGCCCACCCCTGACTGGAGATGGTGGGTCGATCTTCTATCTCCCAGAGGGAGAAGTGATTGGAGGCAGGGGAGGAAGCAGAGGGCAAGAACCCTGTGCTGTGCTCTGCTGCCTCTGCCAGGCACTCCTCCCACAGGCAACACAGCAGCGATCCCGCTTTGCTCTTTGCAAGACCACCAGTCACAATGGGGCTAAAAGGAGTGCAAGAAAGTCACACTTCACTCCCTGTTGCACAGCTGACCTGGATGGCTGAGGCCAGCTCACTCTCATCAGATTTCAGAAGCTAAAGCAGGGTCAGCCCTGGTTTTTACTTTGAATGGACCACCAAGGAAGTCTGGGGATGCTATGCAGAGGCAGGCAAAGGTCAACCCCCCTCTGTACGACTCTTGCCTTAAAACCCATATGAGTTGGCATAAGCCAGCTGTGGCTTGATGGATGGCAGAAAAGAAAAGAAAAGCACAGGTGAAGAGAACCACAATTGGGGGGGAAGGTGGACATGAGGGTGATGGAGCTGCAGTGGGCATCCTGTGCCCACCCACCCATAAAAACATGCAGCAACCTTTGTGAGGGGAACTGGAACCCTGATTCTTAATTGTCTCCTCCCCAAGTGTCCAAACTGTTGCCTGGATTGCCTGCTTCAAAGAAGTCATCAGATTCGGAGCCTGCAAACTGTTTTCCTGATGCCGACCTTAGGATAGAAACCTCATGCCAGAGATCTCTCAGCTCTCTTGCTGCATACAGCCATTGCTGATGCTTGCACAGCATCGAAGACACACAGTTTCCATCGTATGTACTCTCAACTTGGGGTTGCAGGCAGTTGCAGATCTCTGACAAGAAAGGCCTGTGTAATATACATGGTATTCAAACACCTGTTTGTGGCATTCACTCTGTTGTGTAAAGTGCCCTCAAGTCACAGCTGACACATGGTGACCCCGTAGGGTTGTCAAGGCAGGAGACTTTTTTTTGTCAGTCATATCGTCCTTTATTGACATAAAATCACTATACATATGGTAGCATGTAAAAATATCAATATTTGAGATATAACCTTACAAAATGGTTAAAAGACACTTGCATAAGATAGTGTTGTGAGCTAACACATCCATCTATTTAAATAAGTTGTGCTGTTCTTTAGCAATCTTTAAAAATTGTGCTACCTTCTCCAGAACATAGGGCGAACAATTATTCAATAGAAAGGAAGCATTACAGGAATCGGAGGCATTCAGTCTGCATGTCTGCAAAGGGCTTAGTAGTGCATTACGAAATTCTGAATAGAAACTACAATAAAATAAAACATGGACAACTGTTTCAACACACTTACTGCCACAGGGACAAAGTCTGTCTGACTGGGGGATTTTGCTAAATCTTCCATCGAGTAACACAGATGGCATAACATTAAACCTAGCTAGGGAGATGGCTCTGCGACAAGATGGATCATGCATGTGAGATAGATATGGAGAAGGCTGGTAAACATTAAAAGGTATCCCTAAGTTTAGTGGCGAGCAGGTTTTGTCAGCAGCCCTATATAGATCCTGAAGGCCTATTCTAAAAGTCTGCGTTTTATCATCTGGACAGCTTCTACGTCAGAGAGCATGAGTAGGGAATCAAAATTCAGGCCAATAGATTTGATTTTGCTTTCAATGCATTAGAGCTAATTGGAAGCTTATGACTCCATAAGCATATGGTGAATAAGAGAAGAGGAGTCTAAGGCAGGAGACTTAAAGAGGTGGTTTGCCATTGCCTGGCTCTGCATAGCAACCCAGTACTTCTTTGGGGGTCTCCCTTCCAAGTACTAACCAGGGTTGTCCCTCCTTAGCTTCTAAGATCTGATGAGATCAGACTAACCTGGGCCATCCAAGTCAGGGCCATTCATACTTTACAATATCCTTAAAAAGAATCAGGTATGTGTATGGGGGAGGGCTGACTTCCCCAATCAAGTTCCTGTCTAGTTCCCCAATCTAGTTCTTCCCCAATCTAGTTCCTGTCAGGCCTTTGCTGGTTCAGGCCTGACCCCTTGACATGACTCTGTCAGACCATTGCTGGTTCAGGCCTGGCTCCGTGTCAAGTGACCTTGGTTCTCATGCCTGTAACTACTGTGTATACTTCCCTTCCTGCAGCTGCCTAGTTGTTTGGTCTACACTTCATGAGAATTCTTATCTTGGGTTTACCTCATTGTGTTTTCCTCTAGTAGCTAAAGTGCTTTTAAGCTAGAGCTTTCCCTATTGTGGTTATTAGCAGCCTTCCTCTGTTTCTATACAGTCAGTTCTTATATTTACCTTTTTGCTCCTAATAAAGTATACTGCTTCAGGATCACCTGCCTGAGTGTGTTTGCTTTTGGGATGCTACAGGTGCCTGATTCTGACCGTTCCTCTCCCTCACTCCCTGGTTTTACTGTCCCCAGCCAGCATCCCACCTCTCCTGTCTCTGCTATGTAGACCTCTCAAACAAAGACTCCATTTACTCAGGCTGAGAAGAGTGCATGATCTGAGAGCCAGTGTGGTGTAGTCATTAGCATGTTGGGCCTAGGTCCAAATCCCTACTTAGCCACACAACTTATTTGTATTTATTTATTTAAAACAGTTCTATCTGACTTTATCTTCTTGGACTCAAGATGGCGCACTGTGCAGCAACCAAGTAGCAAAGGCAGACATTAACAAAATTAAAACAGAGTCAAATACACAGTTTAAAAGAATTCAGATTTAACAAACCCAAGAGTTAAAACACACATGATCAGCAAACTCACAGCTAGATCTGCTAGAAAAGTTCATTCTCCACCAAATGCTCTCTAGGGTTGCCAGATTCAAGGTGAGGCCTGGAGATCTCCTGGAATCACAACTATCTCCAGACTACAGAGAACAGTACCTTATGGAGGAAATGACTGATTTAGAGGGTGAACTCCATAGCATTATACACACTGAGGTCCCTCCTCTCCTCAAAACCCACCCCCCTAGGCACCCCACTCATACTCCAGGAATTTCCCAACCTGGAACTGGGAACCCTAATGGGAAAATTCTCTCCTCACCCCCTCTGGCAGGCTGTTCCAAAGGACTCTGTCCACCACAGAAAAGGCCCATGATCTTGCTTTAGATGACCTTCGGCCAGCCACTACGTCTCACTGAAATCAGTGGGATTTGCTTCTGAATAATTGTGCATAGGATTGGGTTTATGGGTCTCTCTTCCAAAGGGGAGACAGGAATGTATGCTGCTCTGAACTCTTCAGAAGGAGACCAGGCGAAAAATATAACATAATATAATATAGGAGGTTGGAAACATGTGCAGTTCATTTGACTTATTTCCCTACCACAGAACTGTTTGTACCTGTTTTGTGTGGAGTCCATAAACGTTTAGATCTTAGTGCAGCAGATTATTTTCAGTTCCTGCTTTTCCTAGAAAATGAACAATAGTCTCATAGCATATTATTCAGAATATTGTTAAATTCATTTTAATGTTTACAAAAGAGCTTTTGCATGAATAAAACCTGAAAGGACAATAAGGCTCCTTTGATCTAATCCATAGAGTAAATAAATGGCTTTGATTTTTTTATATCTCAAAAATACCTTAAAAAAAGCAAAAGATTTCCCATTTCTCTCTCCTTTTCCCCACCCACCTTTCTTTTTTTGCAGGCAAGTGTTTTTGTTTCTATCAGTATAGTTATCTTTTTGTATATTGGAAAAGAAGCCAGCTGTTAGGAAAAAAACCCAAATGACACAAGTAATTGCATTGAAAGCTGGTAGACAGTGTGATTTAAACCAATTCACTTGCTGCATTGTGATTAAAACATGCAGCTGTTCAGATTAAAAATCATGGAAGTGTGATTTGCTCCTTCTGAGGTTCTGTTGGATGTGCTCCACATTGACAATTTATTTTGTATTGCCTGACACTGGTTTCTTGCTAAATTAGATTCCAACAAGAAATTGCCAGCAGAGAGATTTATGAGGTAGCTTTGCTACTTTCCATCTGCCTTCCAACACTGAATATTCACCTAGTTGTTCAGTAAAGAAAATGGTGAACAAAGGCCAGCTGTGCCCTTTCCAAGAAAAACTGACTTGGCTACATTTGGTGGTGGAAAGTGCCGTCAAGTTGAAGCCAACGTATGGCAACCCTGTAGAGTTGTAAAGGCAAGAGATGTTCAGAGGTGGTTTGCCATTGCCTGCCTCTCCCTAGCAACCCTGGACTTCCTTGGTGGCCTCCCAACCTTGGTAGTCTGCCCAACGATGATTCTTTAACAACAACAAGAGTTGGTTTTTATATGCCGACTTTCTCTACCTTTTAAGGAGAATCAAACTGGCTTACAATCACCTTCCCTTCCTTTCCTCACAACAGACACCTTGTGAGGTAAGTGGGGCTGACAGAGTTCAGAGAGAACTGTGACTAGCCCAAGGTCACCCAGCTGGCTTCATGTGTAGAAGTGGGGAAACCAACCCAATTCATCAGATTATAGAGTCAGCTGCTCATGTGGAGGAGTGGGGAATCAAACCCGGTGTAAGGTCTGAGTTCACCTGTTGAATCCCAATCACCAAACATCCAGACAGGGTATTCTAAGAAGCTGATTTATTTGGGAAGCATAAGGTGAGTAGCAGGAACTTACAGGGGAAGATACGAGGACTCTACTGGGGGGAATACAAGCAGGTTGGAACATATACAGAAAACCAAAGGCACAGTTGGTTACCAGGCCAAGCCTGGTTCCCATGGTAGATTACAGTTATCAAGCAAACGGAGAGTAAGCAGTCATAACAAACTTCTGCGAAACAGAACCTTGAAGGCCAGCTGCGCTCCCAGGCCTGGAGCTCACACCCGGTTCTCCAGATTAGAGTCCACCACTGTTAACCACTACACCACACTGTTTTGGTGGGGTCTGTTGCGGCTCAAGGAGAGAGAATCACAACTGTTGGAAAGGTTCTTATTCTGGTAACTGACCTGCTGATTTTGATGGCAATATTCCAAAGCAACTGGTATGGCAGGATTCCATGGCCATCTTCCATCAGCACACTTCAGAATAAATGTGCATCCATTTTCTAAAGACAGCAGAAATCAATGGCAGATTGAGTGAGTTGTTAACTGATAGAAAATGTTATCTGGCAATTAAATTACTTTAAGTGCATTTAGCAGATTGTGATACTTCAAAAATGCCGCAAGAGGTGCAGAAAGGTGATCTCATGTCAGATAAAAAGGAAAGTGAAGGAAGATTTGTCTCATGTCCAGGTCTATTGCCTTTGGAGGCTTGCGGCACTATTGACACGAGATATGAATGTTTACACAGTTCATAGGAAGGTTGTAAGTTACCCAGTGAGAGGCAAAGCAAACAGGAAACAGCAGTTGTGTTCTGATTTTAGCAGTGCCTGTTAGCTTGTTAATATTTTAGCATTTCTGTTAGCTTGTTAATATTTCTGATTTATTTGCAGGATATGACAGCAAGAATGTAACAGTTTTCTCCAGGAGGGAATCCTAACATTATGAGGATAAAAATGATGGTTTGCACAATCAGTAGTTTGGTTCTAATAGCTGTTACACAGACAAGGAAAAACATCCTGGCAGTTCTTTGTTCCGGCCTTGCAAATAAAAAAAATGAGTGAAATTACAGCCAAAATGTTGTGTTCAACACATGACACACCAAGCCTCCTTCAAGGCTAATTCATACCAAAAGTCCCTCCTATTATTAAAAAACACAACATTGGTTATCCACAGGGTTGTCCTTCTCTATAGACACCATCCAGGAGTCTCCTAATGGCCATTATATTAGGTTTCCATATAGCTCAATTGAAAGGACAAGGTTGTCACCCAGGTTTTTAATGGCTTGTTTTAAATATTGATCATTTTTATGGTTTAACTTGCTATAATAGCATAGTGGTGGCAGGGGTGTCAAACTAAATTGTTATGAGGGCCGGATAAGACACAAATATCACTTGGTCGGGCTAGGCCATGCCTCACAAGCCCAGATCAAGAGTATTGGGGTAGTGGTGGTGGCTCGCGGGCCAGATAAGAACTCTCAGGGGGCCGGATCTGGCCCTTGGGCCTTATGTTTGATACACTGTCATACTAGGATCTGGGAGAGTCAGGTTCACATCTTCTTATACGTCACCCCAATTAATATCAAGTTTTACAGGTACATCCGACAAGTTTTATATGTCTTCTTCTTTCAGATCACTCTAAGGAAACCACCTTTAAGGTGGCCAGATTTTGTGCTTTGGCTCATGTAATGAGGACGAACTGGGTTAAATCTTTTTATTAACTATGCACATAACATGGAATTTAGTTCAGGAATAAATGGACAGTTCTCACAATGGAGGGAAGCGAGCACTGGGGTCCCACAAGGATTGGTATTGGGGACGGTACTATTTACTTTGTTCATAAATGATCTGGAACAAGGGGTGAGTAGAGTAGTGGCCCAATTTGCAGATGACACAAAATGTCAGGATGGTGAAAACCAAGGATGACTGACCATGAAGAGCTCCAAGTGGATCTCCAAAAATTGACTGCGAGGCAACAATGTGGCAAATGAAATCCAATGTGACAAAAAAATCCAACTTCAAGTATAGGCTAATGGGGTCTTACTGGGGGGGGGGAACGTACTGAGAATGACAGAGAAAAAGACTTCGGGGTCATACTATATAGCGCAATGAAAGTGTTAACCCAGTGTGCTGCAGCAGTGAAAAAGGCAAAATCTATGTTAGCGATTATTAGGAAAGGGATTGAAAATGAAATGGCCGACATTATAATGCCCCTGTATAGATCAATGGTTGGGCCTCATTTTGAATACTATGTACAGTTCTGGTCACCGAATCTCCAAAAAGGACATCGCAGAGCTGGAGAAAATACAGAAGAGGACAACCAAGATCGTTAAGGGGTTGGAGCACCCTCCCTAGGAGGAAAGGCTGAAGAGTCAAGGACTTTTCAGTTTAGAAAAGAGACGACTAAAGGGGGAACATGACAGAGGTTTATAAAATTATGCATTAAAATGTTTAATTCGCTGTGAGAGGATGACTGCCACAGGCATAGACAGCTTTAAGAGGGGATTAGATAGATTCAAGGATAGGTGTATCAATAGTCACGGTAACTAAAGGGAAACTCCTTGTTCAGTCAACCTCTGGCTGCCAGTGTCAGGAAGCAACATCAGGCGAATGCCTCGGCCTCTATGCCTTGCTGTTTGACCTCCGGAGGAACTGGTTGGCCACTGTGTGAGACGGGATGCTGGACTAGATAGACCACTGGTCCAATCCAGCAGGGCTCTTATGTTCTTATAAGGAGCTTATGATTTTTTTACCTGTATGTGCGTATTTCCTTTTATGTGTTGCTAACTGTTGATTATGTTATTGCTGATCTGTCATCGTAATAAAATTAAGTAAAATCTCCACTCTGCCATGGAAGCTCGCTGGGAGATCTTGGGCCAGACTCATCCCACAGGGTTGTTATGAGGATAAAACAGGATAAGAAAAAGGATGTTGTGAGATGCTTTGGGTCTCTGCTGGGAGAAAATCAGTGTACAACTATCTAAATAAAATAATAAATGCCTCCCCCCCCCCCCTCAGTACTTGGTACTGTTCACAGTGTTGCCTGATGCGCACACCACATAAGCGCCTTCCCTCGAGGCAGGGTTGCCAACGGCAGCCTGGGAAATTCCCAGAGATTTTGGGGCAGTGTCTGTGGAGGGGAAAATTTGGGAAGGGATTTCTTCAAGCGAGACTAGAGACTTTGCCGTCTGAAGCTGGCGTTTCCTTCAGGGGGACTGATAGTTAAATTGTGGAACTCCCTGCCCCAGGATGTGGCGATGGCTGCCAACTTGGAAGGCTTTAAGAGTGGGGCGGACACGTTCATGGAGAATAGGGCTATCCATGGCTACTAGTCAAAATGGATACTAGTCATGATGCATGCCTATTCTCTCCAGGATCAGAGGAGCAGGCCTATTATCTTAGGTGCTGTGAAACACAGGCAGGATGGTGCTGCTGCGGTCATCTTGTTTGGGGGCTTCCTAGAGGCACCTGGTTGGCCATTGTGGGGACAGACTGCTGGACTCGATGGGCCCTGGTCTTCTTATGTCGTATTTTCTCCGTTGCAATCCGGGAGAAGTCCAGACCCCCCCCCCCCCGCCGGAGGTTAGTACAGGAGCGAAATCAAATTTAAAGTGCAAAAATATCTTTATATACTACTGTGTCTAACCTTATACATCAATATTCTAAGTTACCTATAAAATGTCCACAACACACAAATACAACAGTAAAACAAACAAACATACAACCAACCGCCTCAAAGGTGAAGGAAGAAAGGGGACAGTTCATATATGACGTGTCTCAAGAGAGTACAAACGTCATTCTTCTGCGTTCTTCTCCATGTTGGATGCAAATGCACTCTATTCGCTAGCCAGATTTTTTTACTATGAATAGAGACGACACCAGATTTAAGAAGCAAAGGAAGAAAAAGCTTTTTTTTTTTTATTTTGCCAGGCAAAAGAGGAGAACATTTTAGCCTTCCGGCTTCAAAAAGTGAAAGTCTTCTAACCAACCCCGCCTATTTCCCATATTTTATAGTTTGTTAGAACCCTTTGTTTGATCAAATTACAAGAGCCATTATAATATCTCCTCCTTTTAAGTCCATCCTGTCCCCTTTCTTCCTTCACCTTTGAGGCGGTTGGTTGTATGTTTGTTTGTTTTACTGTTGTATTTGTGTGTTGTGTACATTTTATAGGTAAGTCAGAACATGGATGTATAAGGCTAGACCCAGTAGTAGATAAAAGATATTTCTGCACTTTAAATTTGATTTCGCTCCTGTACTGATTTCCTAATCTCCCCGATACTAGTAGAGTGGTGTCTAATTCTCCCCCTCCCCCGGGAGGTTGGCAACCCTCGGCCGAGGAGGCCTCAGAAAAGGCGGGAAGCGGCGCCCCCTCCCCCCTCTTCCTCAGGCGCCGCCTGACGGGCCTGAGGCGGCGCGCGGGAGGGGCGGAGGAGCCGGGAGCCGCCTTGGCAGAAGGGGGCGGGGCAGCCGCGCGCAGCCAATGGCGGGCGGCGCATCCATTCCCCGGCCTCCAGCGGGCACGTCGACGGGCTGGCGATGGTGCCGCTCGCGTGGCGGCTCCTGCGGCCGTGGTGGGGGGCCGCCGCTTCCCCCTGAGGAGGAGGAGGAGGAGGAGGCCGAAGCGAGACGCGGCGCCGGAGCCGGCTGGCCGGGCTTCCCCATGCGGCGGCCGACCCGCCTCCGCCGGCTTCTCTCCCGAGGTGCTGAAGGGGCCGGGGCGGGAGAAGGCGGCGGTTGGCAGGGGGGCGGCGGTTGGCGGGGGCGGTTGGCGGTTGGGCGCCAGACCCGAAAAAAGGCTCCCTCAGGCGAGCGAGGGCGGGAGCAGCAGCGCCGCCGCCTCGCCGGGTAGGGCTGCCCAAGGGGCTCCGGAGGGCTGGACGCGGGGCCGGGTTGTGACGTGCTCGGGGGCGGAGGCCGGACTTGGCCGCCGCCTCCTCCTCCCCCTTCCCGGCTCTGAGGAGCCGAAGCAGACGAGGGGCGGCGGCAAAGGTGGATTTGACTCGTGCTGTTGGGGGGGGGGGGAGGCAGAGGTAGGTGGGGGAAATCGGTGATGGAGGTTGGGTCTACCTTATAGGGCTGGCGTAAGGGTTGTGGCGATGAGGGAGGGCTGAGTGTGGTTGGCGAGGGGGAGCAAGGGCAGCGTGGGGGGGAAGGCAAGAGCCAGAAACCCTTTGTGTGCTACGGGGGTGGGATTGCAGGTTATGAGTAGGGTTGCCAGGTCTCTCTTTGCCACTGGCGGGAGGTTTTTTGGGGCGGAGCCTGAGGAGGGCGGGGTTTAGGGAGGGGAGGGACTTCAGTGCCCTACAATCCGATGGCCAAAACAGCCATTTTCTCCAGGTGAACTGATCTCTGTTGGCTGGAGATCTCCAGCTAGTACCTGGAGGTTGGCAACCCTGGTTGTGAGTGAGGCAAGTTAAAGAGTGGCCTGTTTCCGGATAGCCCGATCTCATTCCCCTCTCAGAATCTAAGCAGGGTTGGCCCTGGTTAGTACTTGGATGGGAGACCACCAAGGAAGTCCAGGGTCGCTACTCAGAGGCAGGCAATGGCAAACTACCTCTGAAGGTCTCTTGCCTTGAAAACCCTACTGGGTTTCCAAGCTCTGACATGGCAGCAAAAACAAGAGAGAATAGATTGAACACTTTGGTATGAGCTGCGTATGTGTAGATATGTATACCTGTGTGTGTAAATGAATCCATGCACGCGCCTGTGCTGTATGTGATATAGAATGCTGTCTGTCATTCTTTATAGCAGCAACCCATCAGGCATATTGAAACAGCAATGGGGAGGGGCTGTGGCTCAGTTTGTAGAGCATCTGCTTGTCACGCAGAAGGTCCCATGTTCAATCCCCAGCATTTCCAGTTAAAGGGACTAGGCAAGTAGGTAATGTGAAAGACCTCCGCCTGAGACCCTGGTGAGCCACTGCTGGTCTGAGTAGACAGTACTGAGTTTGATGGATCACGGGTCTGATTCAGTGTAAGGCAGCTTTATGTGTTCAACCTGGTGATTACATGGACAGGTTTGCATGCACACATTTATATATACACATTGAGAGCCAGTGTAGTGTATAGAGTGTCAGACTAGGCTCTCCCTACTCTTCCATGAAAACTCACTGGGTGACCTTGGGCCAGTCACAAACTCTCAGCCTAACCTACCTCACATGGTTGTTGTGTGGATAAAATGCAGTAGAGAATGATGTAAGCTTCTTTGGGTCTCTGTTTGAGAGAAAGGTGAGGTGAAAATGAAGTAAATAAATTATAACCAGCACCCTAGTGCTTACACAAACACACACAGACATTGGTTCTTGTAGGTTATCTTGTAGGTTATCCTGCCTGTGTAACCGTGGTCTTGGTATTTTCTTTCCAAGACCACAGTTACACAGCCCAGATAACCTACAAGAACCAATGAACTCTGACCGTGAAAGCCTTCGACAATATTTTTTACACACAGACATATATACACATATATGTATGCCTACATATGCCCAGCTAAGTTGCTGTTTACAGCGTGTCTGATGGGCAGAGATTGTAAAAAGGATGTCTTGAAGAGCTCTTAGCTTTCTTTGAGCAGCGGGCCAACTCTATTACACATCTGTCCTTATCCTGTTTTTGTAATGAGTACAAAGTAACGTTCTTTTTTTCTGCAGGTTAACAGTTTCGTTCCATCTGAACACTTGAAGTGAAAGCGAGTGGTCAGCTTCCATTTCCCTGAGGAGAGAGGGAGTGGATTTGTTGATAAGGACGCTCTTGTACTGCATGTTTCACCACCCAACCAGTGTTTTAGCTTTGAACTCATCTAGATCTCAGTCCAGCACAGCAGAAATAGAGAGGAGGAGAAGAAACAGTTCTTTGCCATGAGTCGTTACAGCTTCTCCAACCTTCTGGACTGGATGTATGGTGGAGTGGACCCAAGCTTTGAAGGTAACGGGGGTTCCGAGTGCGCTGCCTTTCTCCCATGGCAACAGCGTCTTTTGGAGAGCCTGATTTTTCTAAGTGTGGGAGTTCTGGAAATCGTGATCTCACTGCAAAGGATTAAACGATTCCATTCCAAGGAAGTGGGAAATCTGCTGGCTCAGTCTCGGAACAAGGAGGAAAGCTTGGGGAAAAACCTCTTGCTGGTGTCCCTTTGCCTCACTTTTGGATTGGAACTGGGGTTCAAGTTTGCTTCCAAGACTGTCATCTACTTGATGAATCCCTGCCATGTGGTCACTATGTTGCAGGTAAGGAATATTACAGCAGGTTATATCATCACCTAAACCAAGCTTTCGGTTCACTTTCTCCATCTGTACTGGAAATACCTGCTGTAAAGGTCCAGATAAAGAACTCATAGTCATTCACATTGACACCAGAACAGGAGCTGATTTATTGTGATAAAAAACTCTTCATAGTAGTGTGCATTCCTTGATTTTTGCTTTGTGAAACATCTGAATTTCTAAAAAGAGAATTAGGGATGGCTCACACAATAAAAAAGACTCCGAGTCCTAACAATGTACCGATTTTTTTACTTATTTATTTATTGCAAACATTTGTAAGCCCATCTTTTTCCTTGAGAAGTGGGAGTTAAGGTGGGTAACAGTGAAGAGCCATGTAAAACACACACAAGTGTAAAATACCAAATCATTAAAACTGGTTTCCAACAAAACCCTTCTAAATGACATCTGTAAGGGTTCCCAGCTTCTAATAACCAAATGGTCTACAGATGCTGTCAGGATTCTGAAGGCTATCTCAGATTGTTCTGACTTGCAGTCCTTATGAAATTGCAGGAGAAATAGGGCCTTTCTGATTTCTTCTGCAGGACTTTTCTATAGGGCTGGAGTTGCTACAGAGGATGCCTTGGAGCCTATAGCAATAGAATGCATCCTTGCAGGGTATGGGATAACTAGTAGATGCTGAGTAAAGTTGCTACATGGGCTCATGTCAGGAGAGAGATTGTACTGCTGGTTCACCATCTTGCAACTTAAACCACTGCATCATCATGTACCTGCTGAAAGCAACAACTGCTTCATAAGTTTAAGTCAAAGGTGCAGGGTTGTTTGCACTTACTGGGGAAGGGGCCAGATAGATCTACAGTTATGACATCATTGCTCCAAGTCCTGGCTCCACTACACTCCTGCTTTTGGGGTGAGGCAAGGGAACTGCTGCGCTCAACAAAAATGGTGTGGTGTCATTTGGCATGTGTGTGGGAGTTTGCTGGCCCCTGATCTAGACAACTGTCCCCCTTGGGAATGAGGTCTTTTCAGTGACTGATAAAATTTTTGGTTGGCAATCAAGGCCAGATGAAATTTGTAGGTACCTGTTTGCTGTAGAATTTGATGGTTTGACCCATGCATGTTAAAGAGGGCATGTTACGATGTTTAAAGCCTGTGTACTTCCTTAAGCGTTTCTTAAACCATCTCGTAACCCAGCCTGAAATAATGAAAGCAGGCTGATTGGATCTGCCTGTCTGTTTTGGTGCCAAATTTCAAGCTGTAAAATTATTTTAGGACTGAATATTGGGTATGTTGTTTCAGAATTTAGCTCTGATTAGTCAGCAGCACTTCTGTCAGCTGTCTATTTAGATTCCTAACTAAGAATTTGTGAGATGGAATTCATGGCAATACAATGCTTATTTGGGTGAACCAAAGTTCATAATCTAGTATATATGTTTTTGAGTTGGATTGAGCTATTACTTGGGCTGAATATTTAAAAATGGACAAAGCATAAAAACATGTTGGGGGGAGGAAGATGTTTGTGAGAGGGGGCATAAATACTTTTTGGTATCATACTTCATCCTAAGAAGGCTTCCTCCAACTTAAGTGGCTCTTCTTTTAGAGGAAGAGCCGCTTAAATTGGGGGAAGTCTCTATAGACTGGAGGAAAGCATCATTTTGCTTGGTGGAGTGGTATGATACAGCCCCCTAGCAGTTTCTGTTTTAGGTTGGTGACAGGAGAAATGGCTAAGTTAGAACTGGGTTGTACCCAACAGTCTCAAGTTACAAATGTGTGCTGGGATGAAGAAACAAATGTCAAAATATAAGATACCGCTGGAAATACAAAACCCAGCAGTTAGTTCTCTGTAGGCAGTGAAATATGCTGTGCTGGGACTGGGATTTTGGCAAGGTTATGTTGGCTACTTTTGCAAATTGCAGCTAGGGTTGAAAAGATTTCCATTTATTACTTATCCTTTTATCCTGACCTTCTTCCACAGCGTTCAGGGTGGTGTACGTGGTTTGCTTCTTCTCCTGTTTATCCCCACATTGCCCTGTGATTAGGAAAGAGAGCAACTAGCTCAAGATCATCCATTAAGTTTCATGGCAGAGGGAAGAGATTGAACTCTTTCTGTTATAGTCCAACTCCACACTGGCTCTTTAGATGTATACTTAACTATTCAAATATTCACTTGCCTTCAGGCAACCAGGCAGGTGAAATTCTGTAAACCATTTCTTATTTAAGATCATTTGTGCAAATGATTAATGCCGCTATACAAGTAAAGCTACGGAGGCCCAGGGAAAAAAAGAGAAAATGGGTGTTTTTGTTTGTTTTCCCAGAAGCACATGTTTTACAGTGTGAGCAATCATAATAATGCTTTACTGAATGTAAGTCCCATTTAATAGACCTTCTTAGGATTGCTTTGAATGTCTTTGAGGACCTATTTGCGGGCTCATAGAAATTTTCAGAAAGCCTCTAATACATCCAATAGAGCAAATGTCTGTCTATTCCTGTCATTATGATGGATAGGCATTAGTCTGTCTTTAGTTTCTGTGGCTTTTCATATGAGGTATAATGGTAGTCTGCTGAATAATCTGCCCATTTGATTAAGTTTACTGCGTTCAATTTTGGGCATCGCAATTTAAGAAAGATGTAGACAAGCTGGAACGTGTTCAGAGGAGGACAGCAAAGATGGTGAGGGGTCTGGAGACCAAGTCCTATAAGGAAAGGTTGAAGGAGCTGGGTATGTTTAGCCTGAAGAGGAAAAGACTGAGAGGTGATATGATAGGGCAAGGGTAGAAGGGCAAGGGTACTACAAGTACTTGTTTTCTGTTGCCCCAGAAGGTCGGACCAGAACCAACGGGTTGAAATTAAATCAAAAGACTTTCCGTCTAGACATTAGGAAGAATTTTCTAACAGTTAGAGCGGTTCCTCAGTGGAACAGGCTTCCTAGGGAGGTGGTAAGCTCTCTTTCCGTGGAGGTTTTTAAGAAGAGGTTAGATGGCCATCTGTCAGCAATGCTGATTCTAGGACCTTAAACAGATGATGAGAGGGAGGGCATCTTGGCCATCTTCTGGGCATGGAGTAGGGGCCACTGGGGGTTTAGGGGGGGAGGTAGTTTGGAATTTCCTGCATTGTGCAGGGGGTTGGACTAGATGACCCTGGTGGTCCCTTCCAGCTCTATGATTCTATGTTGAATGGCTTGACTGTAACGTGAGCTGAACATGGATTTAAGTAGAAAAGGTATGTTTAGGGACTTTCCTGTTCTCTTTCCCAAAGCAGCTACTGTGGCACTGGTACAGAGAATATTATGTGTAAAGCAGCAGACATGGGTGTAAATTTGTAATTTATTTGCTCCTAGTCAAGTTGCTGAACAGAGCTAGGTGGATTTTCCTGTTGGGGAGTGCTCATCAAGGTGTAACCATAGATAGGGTTCCCAATGGCCTGGAGAAAAAATGCCCTGGCTTAATGGGATGTTACAGTACTTCCAAGGTGGTGTTATTTACTTTCATGCCATGAGAAGCTTCAGCTGCCCATTTCCACACATTAAGCCTCTGTTAGAAGGGCAAGACATTTTTCTGCAGGTTTTGGCAACCCTAACCACAAGGGCAAAGTTTTGCTCTGCCAATGGAAACCCATATTCAGGGTTACGGTAGTCTTTCAAACAAGTCTGTGAAGGCTGCCCACATGTTCATATACTAAACTTTTGTGCTCATAAGAGCAGAGAATGAAAGCAAGAATATGCTAAATATTATGAAATGGTGACTGCCCGACATAGGAATTAAAAAACTGTCTTCCAGTTACCGAATTTTCTCGCTCTAGGTAAGAAGGGCGTCTTCAGTCTGGGTTATTTTCCTTTATTTGCTAGGGAAGGCAGGAATCAACAAAAATTGTAGGCCTTCCGGTTCTCTAGGGGAAATGACCCCCTCCCTTCGGAACGCCTCAGTTTTTGTTTCCTGCCTTTGTCAGGGAAGCAGGTTGCCGGCGGTTCTCCCCCGTTTTTTCTCAATTTGGGGTGGAAATTCTTTCCCTAATTCTACCTTTCCTTCCCCCTTACCTCCGTGTCTTTTCCCCCAGTTGTCTTGTCTTCGGGCGCCAGGGGGGGGTTCGGATTAATTTTTCCCCGCCCCCCAAAAAATATGGTGGATAGCCACCAGGTCGAATTCATTTCGTCCGTATATTTGGACCCGGGCCTCCTGGTTGCGGCGGATCAGAACCGCGGGGACTCCTCTAAGTCCCAAAAAGGCCCCGATCCAAAAAGGAAAAGGAAACTAAACTCAACGGAGAAAGGGGATAAGAAGTTTCCCTCTTCAGGAAAATGAAAGAAGACCGGCGAGGCTGCTAGCCAACCGCCGCACATGCCCGCTGCCACATCTGTGGCGGAGAGGGTTAAATTAGGCGCGGCTGCTAGCCGGATGCCTGCCGAGGCTGCTAGCCCGGCGACAAGGACTCCGCAGGCCGCCGAGTGCTCCGCGGGCCCATCAGGCATGGAGAGACCCCTACTGGCCGCCACGGCTGCTAGCCACGTTCCCCCAAGCGGCGAAGGAGCTCCAGGCCCCTCATCGGCGGCACAACCGGCTTCTACCGGTAACGTACAGACGCTCGCGGAGGTTTTGGAGTCGGGGGGGATGGCTGCCTTAAGAGCAGAGCTCATGGAGCTCCTAAGAAACGTCTTTGTAGACGGCCTATAAGCGGCTCAGCGGACCCCCACCCCCTCAATTAGAGACCCAGAGGACTACCAGGATCCTTTAAAGCACTGGTTCCCAACCAGGGGTCCGTGGACCCCCAGGGGTCCGCGAGAACTAAATTAAGGCCCGCGAAACAAAGTTATAAACCCATAATAAATTAATATTTTCAATTAAAAGTTCTCTATTATAAAATATATATATTCAAATATTATTCTAAGTTTAATGTTTAACTAACAGTTATGATTAAAGTTTATTTTCAAATTCTCTGAATTTTTATTTTGAACCTTGGGGTCCCTGAACCGAACAAAAAAGTCCTAGTGGTCCCTGGTCAAAAAAAGGTTGGGAACCACTGCTTTAGAGGGATCTAGCACCCAGCACATACAGGCTGTGCCTAGGGGTGAGAAGTCTGTCTCTAGCAAATCATCTCACCAACCCAGGGGGTCGGTAGTAATGCAAGCCCAATCCTCTCCAGACTCTTCTGACGATGAGAACGGAGAAGAGGACGATTCCTCCACAGAGGAGGACCTACCTAAGCCAGAGGAGAAACAGCTTAGACTTTTCCCTCAGGAGGATTTCCCCTCCCTCTTGATTTAGACTCTAGAGGCCTTGGATTTATCAGAACCGCAGGACCCACAAGCTCCAGACAAGCTTAAGGGTTCCAAGGAATTTTTCCACAAGCATGCCAACCCCGCTCGGGTCATACCAGTCCCAGACTATTTCACTTCTCTCATTACTGCTGAATGGGAAAAACCATTAGCAGGCAGACAGACCCCGGCCATAGCAAAGAAGTTTTATGACTTAGCCCCTGCCATGGCCCAATTACTTCAACCACCGATAGTGGAAGCACCTGTGTGTGCGTTACACTCCAATGATGTTGTGGCCAGAGACGGTAAGGGGTCTGTCAGAGATCCTCTAGACAGGAAAGCTGAGATCTCTCTCAAGAGAACACACGAAGCCTCTGCTCTAGCTGTCAGCGCTTCGGTCACTTCAGCGTTAGTGTCCAGAGCAGCGATTGTATGGACACGCAAACTTCAACAGATCATTCCCAAAGGAAATAAGAAGGCCCAGGAGGGAGTGTCCAGAATCCTAAAAGCGGTCACGTTCTTGGCCGACTCTTCGTTAGACACTCTCTCTTTTTCAGCCAGAGCCATTGCCACCCAGTTAGCAACTAGAGCCCTTTGGCTTTGGCCTTGGCAGGTGGACCACCATTCCAAGGCTGACCTAATGGGATTCCCATATCAGGGAAACAGACTCTTTGGCGATCAACTAGACCCTATTTTAGTTGAAACAAGGGACAAGAAAAAGGCACTCCCCAAGAGCTACAAGCGGGATCAAAGAACTTACTCGCATTCCTTTCGTTCCTCCCATACACTCCAGAGATTTCGGGGCGATCAACGAAAAGGTTCCTGGAACTCCTTCAGGGGTTCCTTTCGGAGGGGAGGCCGTTATTCCAGATCCCCATGTTCTACACATCCCTCCGACAGGACTGGGTACGGACCTCAAAAACCCAAACAATGACGCCATGATCGGCCCTGTGGGGGCCGCCTCTCCCGCTTTGCGGAGACTTGGCAGCCATCACATGCGGATCACTGGGTATCCTCCATCATCGCTCAAGATACCTACTCGAGTTTCGCAGAACCCCACCTTCAAGATTCATCTCCAAAATGCATCTAGGCAAAGAAAAATTGCTCTGCACAAGGGAAGCTATCCAACATCTTTTAGACATCCAGGCCATAGAACCCGTCGAGTTCTCAGAGCGCTCCTTGGGGGTTTATTCCGTGTTTTTCACGGTTCCAAAGAAAAATAGGGACTGGAGAGCCATCCTGAATCTCAAGTGGGTGAACAATTTTGTCATCTACAGGAGATTCAGGATGGAAACTCAGAAGTCCATCTCGGAGACCTTAACACCTCGAGCCTTCCTTACCTCTGTGGACCTCACCGAAGTGTATCTCCACGTCCCCATCCACCCGAACCACAGGAAGTTCCCTCGCTTCTCCTGCCAGGAGGACCATTATCAGTTTCGGGCCCTACCTTTCGGTCTAACTTCCGCTCCGAGGGTCTTCACCAAGATATTGGTGACCCTCATGGTAGAAGCCCGCAAACAGGGAGTCCAGGTACACCTGTACCTGGACGACATCCTCATATGTTCTCCTTCTCAGGAACTCAGTTGGATTCACACCAACATTGTGATCAAGATTCTACAGGACCATGGCTTCCTGATCAATTGGGACAAAAGTCAGCTGGTCCCTTCTCAGAGGCTGACTCATCTCGGCGTAGTCATAGACACTACAACCAACTCCCTCATCCTCACGAACGACAAGGTGGAATCCATCTCGTCATTAGCCAAACAGGTGGCTTCTGCCCAGACATCTCGACTCATGACGCTTGCCAAGCTCCAGGGACACATGGTATCGTGCATCCCGTCGATACCATGGGCTCGCTTCAGGGCAAGGCCTTTACAGTGGTTCCTTCAACCGTTCCAGAAGGACATTGCCAAGAAACGAAACAAATTGCTGAAACTCTCGGACGCTGCCCGAGCGAGCCTGACCTGGTGGATGGTCCCATCCAACCTATCTCGGGGCCTTCAATACATCCATGGAACACCTACTCAGTTGTTCACGGACGCAAGTCTAATGGGATGGGGAGCAACTCTCCAAGACCAACCAGCGCAGGGAGTCTGGGATCTCAACCAGCAGAAGAAGAGCATCAACTTCCTAGAGATTACTGCTGTATGGAATGCCCTTCTGCACTTCGGTCCCCAGTTACAGGGGTCTAATCTCCTCATCAGAACAGACAACATTGCCGCCAAGGCCCATATAAACAAATAGGGAGGATCCAGGTCGTCGTCACTCCACAAGCAAGCCTCCAAGATACTGGAGTGGGCCGAGATCCATCTAGCCTCGATATCAGCAAAGCACATCAGAGGGGTACAGAACGTCCAGGCCGATTGGCTCAGCAGACAACACCTCGACGAAGCCGAGTGGGCTCTACACCCAGAGGTGTTCAATCAGATGGTCAACAGGTTCGGCGTCCCACAAGTAGGCCTTTTCGCGACTCCAGCCAACTCCCAGCTCAAAAGGTTCTATTCCAGATACCACCAGGCCGGAGCGGAAGGGACAGATGCTCTCCTGTCCCCGTGGCCAAGCGGACTGCTCTATGCATTCCCACCTCTACCTCTCATCCCCAGGGTGCTCAGGCGCATTCGGAGCCTTCAAACCACGGTATTGTTGATAGCTCCGGACTGGCCAAGGAGACCTTGGTATCCGGTATTACAACAGCTATCCATTCAGCCTCCCTGGCGACTTCCAGTCAGGCAGGACCTTCTGCTCCAAGGACCAATTTGCCACCCGGATCCCGGGTGATATCGACTAACCGTTTGGCACTTGAGAGGCGAGGCCTCATAGATCAGGGGTACAGTTCCGACATCGTAGATACCATCTTAGCCAGCAGAAGACCGGCCACACAAAGGATATACAGAGCTACCTGGAAGGTGTTCGCCACTTGGTGTCACTGCAACTCTAAGAATCCACTAAAACCGAGAGTAGCTGACATCTTATCCTTCCTTAAAGACGGACAAAAACTCGGTCTTAAAGTCTCCACACTACGACGACAATTGGCGCATTTACATCAGAAAAACCCAACATATTAGAAAGTCAGAGCGTCTCTTCATTACCTTGACGGCGCCCAATAAGGGAGGCGCCATGTCTCGGGCAGCTATTTGTAGTACCATAAAGGCCTGTATTTCCCATGCCTATAAGACTTCTGGAGTGAGAACTCCACCCGGCATCACCGCACACTCGGTCAGGAGTGCGGCCACCACTGTGGCATTTAGACACAGGGTTTCGTTGGAACAAATATGTAATGCTGCTGCTTGGTCCTCCTTGTCAACGTTTACCAGACACTACAAAGTGGACTCTTTTTCCAGAGAGGCATCCGCCTTTGGTCTGGGAGTTCTTCAGACTGTACAGGAGACCTAATTCCCACCCAAATTCACAAATAGCTCTGGTAAGTCCCAGACTGAAGACGCCCTTCTTACCTAGAGCGAGAAAGAGCCTTGGTTTCACTTACCGTGAAGGCTTCTTCTGCTCGTAGGTAAGAAGGGCGTCTTCCCCTCCCTAGTTATAAGTTAAAAAAAAGAAAAGAAGGAGGTAGCAACCGCTATGGGAGGGTGTTTTATGTAAGACGTGTTTTTTCCATGTTAACATTGAATGATTGTTTTTTGTTACCAGTTGTTTTTTCGTCCCCGTGTTTCTCGTCTATTAGGGGAAAGAATAGTTTGTTAAATTATAGGGATTATTAGTTATTGGCATTTTTAAGCTTTTCAACTACTGAGGGGTTCCGAAGGGAGGGGGTCATTTCCCCTAGAGAACCGGAAGGCCTACAATTTTTGTTGATTCCTGCCTTCCCTAGCAAATAAAGGAAAATAACCCAGACTGAAGACGCCCTTCTTACCTACGAGCAGAAGAAGCCTTCACGGTAAGTGAAACCAAGGTTCTTTTCGCTCCATAAGATGCACTTTTTTCTTCTTCAAAAGTGGGGGGAAATGTCTGTGTCTTATGGAGTGAATGCCGGCTGGTGTGTGCACTTCGGGACAGCGCGAGCCAGCGTTCCTCGCCCCGACGGCCAGCTGGGAGGCAGGCGGGGCAGCACAGAGCGAGCCGGCGCACGCACCCAGCCGGCTCTGTGCGCCCCGCCCGCCTCCCAGCTGGCCGTCGGGGTGGGGAACGCCAGCTTGCGCCGTCCGGACGCACACGCGCCCAGCCGGCTCTGTGCGCCCCACCAGCTGGGAGGCGGGCGGGGTGCACAGAGCCAGCTGGGCGCGTGCGCGTCGGGACGGCACGAGCCGGCGTTCCCCACGCCGACAGCCAGCTAAGAGGCGGGCGGGGCCGCACAGAGCCGGCTGGGTGCGTGCGCCGGCTCGCTCTGTGCGGCCCTGCCCGCCTCCCAGCTGGCTGTTGGGGCGGGGAATGCCGGCTCACGCCGTCCCGACGCGCACGCGCCCAGCCAGCATTCTCTCCATAAGACAAGTTTTTAGAGGAGGAAAACAAGATTTTTTCCTGTTTTCCTCCTCTAAAAACTAGGTGCGTCGTAGTTTTCGCTATGGAGCGAAAAATACGGTACCTATTATCTCCAGGATCAGAGGAGCATGCTTATTACATTAGGTGCTTTGGAAAACAGGCAGGATAATTCTGCTGCAGTTGTCTTGTTTGTGGGCTTCCTAGAGACACCTGGTTGGCTGCTGTGTGAACAGACTTCTGGACTTGATGGACTGATCCAGCATGGCTTTTCCTATGTTCTTAACCTGATTTTTGGAACTGCTTTTCACTAAAATCCACATGCAGTCTCAGCATTTGTGTACCCCAGGGTTGGATTGGAGCTGGACTATGACAAAATTGATTCAGTACCAGAGTTCCAAACCAATAATATCAAATTGTTGTCTGGGATGGGCCACTGAACTATGCTACGAGAATTGGCCTTTATTTTAAAAAAGCCCCAATGTCCATTATGTAACTGGGCAAGGGCCACAGCCCTCATCGCTTCAGGAATCACTTTCTAAATCATCATGAAAGTACCTTTTCTACAATGAGTTCCCACATCATGTCCAAAAAAGTGTGAATGTTGGATTTGTTACATGCTGGCCTGCTCTTACTAATGCAGTGTTTTCAGGATGGGGATTTCACTGATAGCATCTAGACATCTTAGGCTGAAAAGGGGCAGCTTGTTCAAAACATAGCAGTGTGCATTGTTTGCAAGTGCCTTTCCTGTAGAGGCAAGGAAGAGAGGGCATCTGCATTTGGAATTAGTTCTAAAGGTTTGAAAATTAAGTCATATCAGTAGGAAAACAGAAGTAGAGCTCAGTGCTGTAACCCAACATTGGAACCTTGTCACAGAACAGCCCCACAAGTCCCACCTTGGTACTCCAAGGTGTCCAGGCACTCAGCATTTGTCCTGAGTCTCCACCTGGTGTCATGCTGCTCTCCCGAGTCTGCCCAACTCTCGGAGGGGGTTTCTTGCCCTTTTCCTTCAGAACACGTGTGAAGCTGCCTTCAACTGAATTAGACCATTGGTCCATCAAGGTCAGTATTTTCTACTTAGACTCTCCAGGGTCTTAGATAGAGGTCTTTCACATCACCTACTGCCTAGTCCTTTTAACTGGAGATGCCAGAGATTGATCCTTGGCCCTTCTGCATGCAAAGCAGAGGCTCCTCGACTGAGCCACAGACCCTCCCTCACTAGTCAGTAGCTTCCCTTTCACATTGCCATTTAAAAGCTCCACTGGGAGCCCATGTCTTGCTACCCAATGACAGGTTACTGTGGTAATGGCTTACTGCACCTGCATACTCTCAGGGAAATAGCGATCTAGTAACCATCCACCTCCCTTCCCCAGTACCCATTTTAGATAGCATGTTTGAACTGTGGAGGTCTATGTGGTATGGAGAGCAACTTTTTTTTTTGCTGTCAAGTAACAGCTGACTTATGGCTACCCTGTAGTGTTTTCAAGGCAAGAGACGTTCAGAGGTAGTTTGCCATTGCCTGCCTCTGCGTCACAACCCTGATGTTCCTTGGAGGTTGCCCATCCAGATACTTACCAGGGTCAAGGCTGAGAGTGTATGACTGGCCCAAGGTCACCCAGCTAGATTCTATGGCAGAGTGGGGCTTCGAACCTGGGTTTTCCAGATCCTACTCTGACACCTTAACCAGTATAACCACGCTGGCTCTCTATCCATAGAGAGAAACTACCAGCATTTACAACAGAAAATAATTTATTGTTAAATAAAAAGTTCAGTTAACTTCAGTTAAAAATGGTTTGTGTTCAATAACTGATAACTGTTATTGTTATTCTAGATGAGTTAACTGGTTGTGTTATATAGCAGTTAACAAATTAGCACTTGTGAACAATATTCAACCTATTAACTGTCCTTATTAAACTTTTAAATAATTTTTAAACTTTTATTTTTATACCCTTCAAACACACACACACAAAGAATGATGGCAAGTCTACAGCTAAGCATCTATAAAAGGTTTCCAAATATAAAAAACATGTCTGTGTGCAATTGTCATCTATATGTCATATGTTCAAATATTGAAAAGGTTGTAAGGTCCTCAATCTGTTGGATTGCAGGAGGGGGGCATTTATCTCTCCAGTGTTGTAGTATAGATCTTTTAACAACAGTAAGGGCATGGATGGTCTATTTTTGTTGACCATCAGTTAGCCTCCAGGAGACCGGCAAGTAGTTTAAAAGTACGTAAGTATTCTCAAAGATCAATGAATACTCTAATACAAAATTGATATGAGTAATTGCTTCCTCTGTAAAAGGAATAACTGGACAGTCCCAAAGGATATGTTTGAGACTTGTCTTGTAAGTTACAATGCCAGCAATTGGGCACTTTACTTAGACCTTTGCTGAAAAGGCAGTGTGGTGTCCAGCATATCCTAAACATAGTTTTTTGCTGAAGAAGTAACAGCTTGAGATCCATATAAACAGCAGGTATAAAGTTTAGGGGCATAACCAATTGCTTTGGCAAAACAGGGCGATCCAGCTCCTTATTCTATTCATTTCTGAGACTTTGCATATCATATTTATTAATCAATATCAAATATTTATGAACACATCTGTAGGTTTTGTTTTCTGTGTTAATTTAATGAGAATTTCCAAGAGTAAGGGAGATTCTGAAACATTTAGTGCTGCAGGGCCATATTTAGATACCAACAGATGTTGCAGTTGTAAATATTGCCATTCAACAAAGGTAACAAGTCATATCTAGACGTCATCTGAGAAAATAACAAAAACTCACCATCATAGTCTGTTAATTGGTTCAAAGTAAAAATCCCCCTATCTGTCCTCCATAAAAAAAGATTTCTTCCCAATTTGTAGATCTGGATGAAGAAGAGTTGGTTTTTATACTCTGCTTTTCTCTACCTTTAAGGAGTCTCAAAGGGGCTTTCAATCACCTCCCCTTCTCCTCTCCACAACAGACACCTTGTGAGGTAGGTGGGGCTGAGAGAGTTCGGAGAGTACTGTGACTAGCCCAAGGTCACCCAGGAGGCTTCATCTGTAGGAGTGGGGAAACAAACCCAGTTCTCCAGACTAGAGTTCGCGGCTCTTAACCACTATACCATGGTATTAATTTAGCATGTAAAAATGGGTCAAATTGATACTGTTGTGACATTATATGCCATAATTCTCTAACTGCAGAAATTTCAGGAGGAACATGCTTTTGTGGCTTGAATAGACCCTAATGCTTTCCATTTAAAGAGGGGCACCAGACAAGAAGCCTCCAAAACAGCCCAAAATGGGGATAGTCCAAATGAAAGGAGCAACCTCAATAATTAGTCCATTAATAAATATGCCTGATGGTATAAACTAAGATCTGGAAAACCAAATCCTCCTTCGTTAAATGGGAATTGCATCCTTTTTACTTCCAAGTACATGTAGTAGACTTTTGCATATGGGGATGAATTTTTATGGGGAATATAATGCTATATTGAGTGCTATGCAGAGCCCCATTTCCATTCCATCTGCAACAAAATATAAAAATTGAAAAAACAAGGGTTTTAGCAAATGAACAAGGCTCCACCTACTGTGGCAGCCATTTTGTGGCAGCCATTTTGTTGTTGGGCCCACCATGCCATGTCAGAATTCCAGATGTGCCCGCAGGTTCAGAAAGGTTGGGGACCCCAATCTAAAACATTGTGAAGGTTTACTTACACTCTCCTTATGCACCCTCTTTCTAACAATAGCCCTTAAAAAATTGCCTAAGGGCTGATGCTGTCCCATCATCCTCACTGTGAACCACAGCAGAAGCTCTGTTCTCTACCCCACTGAGGAGGGTTGTCTCAAGGACAAGATGGGAAGCCCTTGTATATAGGCCTGAGGTGCATGCTTTCATCAAATATTTGTGAAAATCTGTTTGCCTTTGCCTTTCATGTTTAACACAAATCAGCTGCATATCTAATTTTTTTTCTTGGAAGAACTTTCCAATTTCATAATTAAGAAGCAGAACAAATCAAATATATTTGATGTGCAGTTTCAGTTCACACCTTGTGGCGTTTAGCTGTCCAGTCCAATAGAAGCTTAGGCTTGATTTCCTCAGACTTATCAGATGATGAATGTTTTGCTTTAGAGCCTTGAAAATTCTTGAATAAAAATGTCATGTCTAGCGGCAAAGTTGTTGCTTGTCATTTTGAGATATCTGATTTTGTTAATCTTTTATGACTTAGCCAGCCAGCCCTTGGAATTTAGCCTCAAATCTAAGAATAACTGCTTTAATCCAACTTGAAAGCATTTTGGAGTCATGTCTGTTACGTGTGCTGTCTTGCATACGTGATAGGAGTAGTGTTTCGTGTTTGGACAATGTGCCACAGTCCCATATTGCAATGTGAACGCTGTTTCTTGCAGAGTCTGAACTATACCCAACTATTATTTATGGTTACCACTGATTGTTTCCCTCTCCTGAGTTTCCTTAGACATCATTTTCCCAACCTGTGGGTCATGATCCAGAAGTGGGTCACGAAGCCTGTTGGAAGTGGGTCCCTGATTTTTTGCAGTTTTAATTATTTGTGTATGTTCTCCCCCCCCCCAAATAGGTCCCCATACCAAGTTAATTTGGAGTTGTGGGTCACCATACCAAAAAACTTGGGCACCACTGCTAACATGCTATTTTTTTCTAGGAATATTTTTTCTAGGAATATTCCTCACAGTATGCTGAAAGCGGGAAAAGAATAGAACAGGTAAAGTCCATCAGATACCTAGGGGTGACTCCAATCGAACGGACTAAAAACGGAACACCATAGGCAGGCAGCGAATGTAGCTGAAAGAGCATCCTACAATATAATAAGATTTTACCACACAAGGGGAACCTATTTTATCCCAGCTGCCCTAAGATTGTTCAAGGCAAAGTCTTTGACCCAGATGCTTTATGGAACCTTTTTGGGTTCTTCTAGGTCCAGCTATGCCCCACTGGGTCCAAGCCAAATTCCTTAGAGCAATACTTCAAGTACCACCATGTGTATTGCATTCTTGGGTACGCCTGGAAACTGGGATGTTAGAGGCTAGGATCAGTCTTTCCTCCATTTATCTTTGGCTGAAAGGGCTATGTGCAACTGAAGGCCTTCTGCCTTTGCTCCTTGGTGATGATTTTAAACCCAGATGGTGGCAACAGACTGAAAGGAGAGTCACAAGCCTAGGATTCTCCACCCACTCTCTGTTAAGGCTTAATATTGATCAAGCAAAGCAATTAATCAGGCAGAGACTTTTTGACATTGAATGTCAAAATGAGCTTGTGAACTCTCCGGCATTTTTGGCCCCAGACAATAATAGGTATGTGTTAGTACCAGCAGAATATTTTTCATTTCTGGAAATGAACAAACAAAGAAGGGCTTTATCGCTTGCTAGAAGTTCTGCCCTGCCCTCAGCGATCCTAGAAGGCAGATTTAGGAGATTACCAAGGTCAGAATGGAGATGCCCCTGTAAATCAGGTGAAGTTGAATCTACTGTGCATTCCATTTTCAGGTGCTCTTTCTACCAGGCAGTCCAATGCAAGCTAATTTCCCCTCTCCTTGATCTAATAAAAGATAGCTCCGAGGAAGTGAGGCTGAGGAGTCTCCTATGGAATGGGTCAAACCAGAGGATAAAGCAAGTAGTGAAATTTTGTGCCACAATATATAAGTTCCGCCAGACAAAGCTGGGGCTTGGTCATTTAACTTAAAATGGAGAATGTTTTATTAATTTGAGGTTTGTTTACATTATATAAACTGTCTATGAATTGTATATCCTATAGTTTTAGTTACTGTATATTCTCCAGTTTTAAGTCTGTAACTGATACAAATTTTAATGGCATTTGCCGTATTAATAAATGAATCTGAATCAGTATGCTGAAAGTAGCTGTCACTCAACATGATGGGTGGCAGTTGGCTGCACAACAGTTTCTCAGTCTGGGTGGATAGGGTTTTTTTCTGGTCCCACGCTGTGACGAAGTGGGAGTGAGAAAATATTTATTTGGAGTAAAAATGCTGTATCTGAGCCATTAACAGGTATCTGCTCAGTTGCAGGAGACTTCCACATAAGGAAGCTTTGCCTCTAAACTTAATAAAGCAGAAGTTCAGTGGAACCATAAAGAATAACAAAATTTATTCCAGCATATACTTCCATGAGTCAGACCTTACTTCCTCAGTTACAAAGAGGTTGGGGAAAGGGGCGGGGGAGGTCGTAGCTGAGAGAGACCTGTTGTTGTACAGTGTTCAGTTGTGAGTCCTTGTGAAAGGACTCTAGTCTTCATTTTGGGATTAAACCTAAGCATTTGATATGCTAAAGGGACCACTACTTGTACAAGCAGAGTTTACACTTGCATGATGAACTGCGTGCTGTTCTCCGTATACTGCCTCCCTCTGTGCTTCAATCAGTTCCTGAGCAATGAACATGGAGAAAGTAATACCTGAACAAGTCCTAGGTGAATTACATATTTCATAGTTTCCTGATTTTCCTCATAAGGTGACTATAGCAAAATTATAGGACATACTTTGGTTCTGTTAATAAACATCACCAAATACTGTACTGCAATGCAAATACTGTACCATATTTACCTTGATGGTTGTCAGGGGTTTTGGATGGCCAAGGATTGCAAGTTTAAAATATCTAAATACTGAGGGAATTCAAACTTTTGCTCTGGAAAATCTATAGAAATCTATTTTAAGCAGTTTACCTACTTGTCTGAGGCTCTGTGCAAAAACATCATAGTAACTAAATCTGTTTTTCATATTCCAGATTTTTCTGCTTGCCTGTCCACCCTGCCAGCTTGCACTGATTGTCTTCAGGTAATTCTTGCAGTGAGTTCTCTAAATAACTTAAATAGGGTTGCCAGGTTTCTCCTGACAACCAGTGGGGGGCAGGGGGGACTTACTACCAGTGGGGGGGTCTAGGGTGGCATCGTTCCAGTGTGCACCAGAAGTGAAATTGCTGGCGACATTGCTGCGACACCAGCCTAGGCCTCACCCCACTGCTGGTAAGTCCCGCTGCCAGTCAGCTGATGGAGGGGTAGAGGCTTGGGGCTGAAAGATCCCCTGCCTACAGCCGGGTCTTGGCAGCCCCGTAAATGAATGAATACTTTATGTACTATTTGTGTTAAAAGTTTTGTTGAAACTTTGCCTGCCAACAGACATAACTCAGAATGTATCACTGAGCATTCGCATTTGTGTGGCAACTATTCTGGTCAAGTTTTCCTGTCATTCTTGTTTCTGTGTGTCTGGGCTTCTCTGAGAACATCTCAGGGACTGCTTTTCTAGGGCTGCTGCAACCTGGAGGTGAAATGGTTTTTGTATTGTATTTTGTACTGCTTGAAATGGTTTTTGTATTGTGGTTGTTCTACCTGGTGTTTGTATCCTAGCTTGCTGTGCAGATCTGTCTGTGCTTTTGCATAGCAGGGTCAACCACATCTACCAGAAATGTTGTGGGGGTGGCATGGAGATAGAACATGAGTGGGTATGGTCAGGTCATTGTGTGGGGCAGCTGCCGCAGTTGAAGGACTGTCTCCTTCCATGTATCCTTGTGCACCAACCATGGTCATCGGGCAGCCAACTGTTGGCTATCCCATTTCCTCAGGGTGGCCTGTCTGGCATCAACCATAGCCCAGGCTGTTTCAATTGCAGCTCTGGCTCTGCGGAATGGGCTTCTTGAAGAGGTGAGGGGGCCTCCTTCCTTAGAAATATTCAGGAGGTGCTGCAAGGTCTGCCAGATTGCTAGGGGTTTTGAGGGAGTTTGAATTGGCAGGCATCTTTTGAGGAGGGATGGGGAGAGAGCTGGGTTTGTTGTTTTATTTTTGGTTTTTAAACTGAAAATGTTTTTAACTGTTATTGTAAGCAGCCTTGAACTACAAGGAAAGGCAGGATATGAATGTTTTAATAAGTAAACGTAGAGGTCATTTCAGACTGTATACATGGTATAAGCATGTGAAAACAAACCTGCAAGCCTCCTTAAATATGCCACATTTTCCCAGTTATCTGATGTTCTCAAGCCTCTGTAGGTCTGTGGATACCAGCCAGGAGTGAAGTTACAAATCCTTTCCTTTTCTGTACTTGAGATATAAGGGTGTGAAATAGACACAAGTACTTCTGAATAATCACTGCAGGTGATGAGATCTCTGGCATATTAGGTTCTTAAAAATGAACAACAAGTGTCAATATAATGATTTACTCTAGCTGCTTTCACTGTAATGATATTAAAGGCATAATTTCACAACGTTTCACATTGTTGTCTGTGGAAGCAAAAACGTGATGAGGCATTGGGAGAATTTTTCATTAGCATCTTGCCTTGGTGTTTTTATTTTATTTTATTGAATATGAATCCTGCTTTCCAACAGGCGCTGTCAAAGTGGTTTACTCTTTTTTTTAAAATGAAAAATTCCATGTAAAAATAAACCTTTGAGAAGAGTTTTTTTTTGGGGGGGGGAACCTAAACACACACACAAAAAAACCTTCTCACAAATGGAGACTTTGCTGGAGCAGATTAGAACTGGCAAATCAGAGATAACCAGAACAAACCAGTAACAAATCTGAGATAACTAGAAAATAGCATCCTTGTTAACCTTAAGAAGGCATCTGGATCATTTCTTTACCCTTTCTTAGAAGCTAACAGGGTATAATTAAACAATTCAGTGGAAGCATATAGACATATAAACACAACACAACCAGAGAGGAGTGCCTATAAGAGGTTTTTCTTTGTTTAACTATATTCAGCAGATTAATTACACACACAATTCTCTTTTTTAGAATCCCAAGGAGATTGCTCAGATATATTTTCTTTTCTCTTTGAATAATCTTTCTACTATGCATCTTCAAAGATTGCCTTGTAATGAGCAGGGGGCATTGCATCACTAGACTGATTAAAATGCCTTGGAGTAGATTGTGAAACCAAGTGCAGTCAGGTGAGTGAGTGGACATGGAATTTACCCAGCAAAGCGTTCATCAGATTCTGTTCTAGTGAGCAGAAATTACATTTTGTTCTTTCTCACATGTGTTTAAGCAACTATCTTTTTGTTTCTAGGATATCAATAGCTGAAGACCAAGGCTGACTGACCTGGTTGTTGTTTTTTACAATTTTATTCTTTAATCATAATTTTGCTTTTATTGGAATAGTGCTTTTCTTGCTAGTGCCAGTTAAAAAACTGAATGGAAACCTGTGCTTCCTCTAAGCAAAATTAGAGAGAACCTCCATCATGTAAAGTAGCCCAGTGAACACCTCTTAAGTGATAGTAGCAAATGTCTTGAAAACACTATGGCATACAGATTTACCTGTCAGGAAGTTGTTATTGGCTGTGTGTCCTTGTTAAATGTGCAGCAGTGGCATTTGTATAATGTGTATATGACATGCTACATTTTCAGGACCTTTTAAAAAGTTGACTATGAATGGACAGTACATATGTATAATGTAAAGGTAACCTACTTTTTTTATATTAGGTTGCAGATGCATATGTTAAATGGGGCACTCTTGGCATTGCTGTTTCCTGTAGTTAACACACGACTGGTGAGTAAACCAAGCTTTGTGTTCTCTCTAGAAACTTCCTCGTATACACTGTTTCTGGAAAGATACTTGGCCTTTGGCAATTTACTTGTTATGGCATTCACTGTTACAGAATACAATGATCTTTGACCACACAGGTTTTTATTCCAGTAAAGTGGACTCTTATGATCTCTCCTTTTATTATGCATCAATTATACTCCTGTTTAACTGTTTTTAAGCATGGGTATATTCCAATGCTACATGAGAGAGTGCTTTGGAAATGGGACAGTCCCATGCTGCCTATCGTTTAGTTCAGTGCTCATCTTTGAAAGTGAGGATACAGTTTTATGTACTAGTTCTCTTTTGCAACCAGATGTCATAGGAGTAATTAGCAATTCATTCTAGTATCAGAAGGGTTTCTTCAAATGTTTTGCAAAATCTTGCTTCTAACACTCACAGCCCATTCCTGAGCCTGTGGCGGCTGGGGACGGTGTGGCTGCGCTGCCACTGCGGTGTCTCCAGAGGTGTTCCCCGGCCACCAAAAGGCTTTTAAAGAACCTTTTAATATTTTTTTGAAAATGGGGCATTTTGCCCCGTTGAAAACAGCTAGGCTATGCCAGCAAAAAGCTGGTGCAGCAACGCTGTTGTTTTAGATGGTGTACCCAGGGCAAAAGGGGTTAGGAAGCTGCCTACTGGCAGCTCCGCCCCCTGGCACGCCACAGGAATGCCCCCCAGGACACCAGTGTGGGACTTTGCGCTGGTGGGACACCAGCAGGAGGCTGAGCCGGCGTCCCATGGTGTCCTGCCATGGCAGCGCAGGGAGACCAGCATGAGCAGCCCAATACCGGCGTCCCTGCCTCTCACAGTGGCGCAAGTGGCCTGGGCGCAGGCAGCCCGGACACTGGCGTGGGCACTTGCACTCCTCCTGAGCTCTTTCAGGCCAAGAGCTCAGGATTATGCTGTCAATCACTTCTTCCTGTTCCATTAACCTGGTCCTCCAGCAGCATCTAATTATACTCTTTTCTGAATTTGTCGGTTTAAGTGCCACTCCATCCAGAGTTGGAAAGGCAGTGCCCTCCAGATCCTTTGCCTTGCCTGACCAGCATTGCCTCAGTTTTGTCTGAATTCAATTGTGGCCTGTTATCTCCCAGCTACTTGACCACAATGTCCAGCCACTGGCCCTGAACAGAGACTGCCAGTTATGCTGGCTTGTTGAAAGAAATATAGTTGAACTTTAAAGAATTAAAACTTACTTTGAAGATCTGTGGTAGGAAAAATGCCCTTGTTCCTGATTTTCATGACTGAATATTCAGATGTCAACATTCATGAATGGCATCTATGCATACATTTATGCAAATTTACTATTTCGCTGTCATCATTAAAATGGCATGTATCCTATTGTGAAAGTGATGCTGAAAACAACTTATTTCCTTGTTTTAAAAAATCTCATTTTGCTGAACTCTGATGCTTCAACAGTTCTTCCTCATTAGCTTACAACCACCAAAAATCTTAATGAGATACTTTCTCATAAATCAGCAGCTGGGAAGCATAAGCCCCGATTCATTATGATCTTCATGAATAAGATTATTGTGGCTTTAACTGAGTGGAGGTGAAGTGAGACCTATCATTGCAAAGATATTTACTGATTGTTCTCTGTATGTAATTAGGAGTCTACTTGATAGTGATCTTCATCAAGGGTAAGCAATCCAAACAGGACTTGTCAGATTTCAGTGACTGCCCTATGTAACATGACGGCCACAGTAAAAGAAATGAGAGTCTTTATGTAGAAGTTAGTGTGTATCTTCTAATATATGGATTACCAGATTAGTGAATAAAAGCAATTGTTGAACTTGTGGGTATCTTGTAGGATGAAAGACTGGTAAGTCTTAATTCAGACGTCATAGACAAAGTAGAGTTCATTTGTGAAAGGTGCAAACCTGATTAATTGGCAGGGTCACACACCTCCCGCCCTGCTTCTCCTATGTGGCATGGCCAGAATGAAGAAGAATTTCTAATTGTATGAATTCCCACTATATTTGTTTTTTCCAGCTTGTATGCTTTTGGATGGCAAGGTATCAATAAAGCATGTTTTCTGAATTAGTGTAGAGAAATAAACACTACGTTCTTCTTTTGTACATGGTCCACTTGAAACTGTTTGATTGTTATTATCATACAAATACGAATAAAAGTAAGCTAGCACAAGCTGCTTGTACAGTGTCCTCCTCGAATAAGTTTGTTTGAGCAATTTAAATTCCTAATCTTCAGGCAGCTTATGAGACAGAACACAAGCTTGACCTATTAAGTGACTTCCTTACTAATTCCTCTTTCCTGTTGAATCATTTTAATTGTGGCCCAGGGAAAATGATTACATCTCATGTAAGTGACTGTACTATATAACATGCCTTAATTTAAAAAAAAGTCAAAAACTTCCACATACACAAAACATCAAATTATTCTTCCTAAGCAGCCAGAGTCGTCTTTCTTTTTTAATCAAAAGGCTTGGAAGCCACTGAGCAGACCGTCATAAACAAGGTGCCATTTGAAACTCAAGATGTATACAAAGTAGTTGCAGTGTTTAGTTTCACCTTACTGACCTTTTATAGAATTCAAAAATCTGCCAAGTCCCCTTTGCATCCAAGAGCTTGGTCCCACTGTCTGGTCACATAGCAGTGAAGCTAATGGTAGCAACAAGACCCGGTCCTCCATGGCATACTTGAGGGAGATACAATCATTGTTAAGAGAGCCATGGTAAGAGATTGAGAGGGGTTTCCTTTTCCCTACTGACAAATCCCCCCGTTCCTTTCAGTTTAACAGAGCCCTCTGCCAACCATGATTAACTTTAAACCAGGTTAAAAACTGGTTCCAGTCTAAAGCTGACCTTGGTATAGATGTAACCTAATACCATAGTTAAAACTGAATGGGAAGGAATTTTATATAGGAGAGAGAAAAGCTCTTTTTTAATTAAGAGAACAGCTCTGTTTGAATTGGCAGTTCTTTTGGATATAGCAAACTGCTGTTTTTTGTTCAGCACTAAACTGAGGTTGGCCATAGTTGGGATTGTAGAGGGCATTAACTTTTAGGTTAGAATTATAGGGTATTTTTGAGAACATGTTTTTATTTCTCCTCCCTCAAGTTGTTTCTGGAGACATGGACTCTTTTGGGAAACCGTGCCTAAATGACCTTGCTTTTTAAAACTCACCCTCCCCTCTTATACTGTGCCTTGTATTAACAAACATTTATTGACTTCATATATACCCCACTTTTCTCCCCAGTGGGGATCCAAAGCAGCTTACATCATTCTTCTCTCCTCCGTTTTATCCTCAGAACAGCACTGTGAGGTAGATTAGGCTAAGAGTGTGTGACTGCCCCAAGATCTCCCAGCAAGCTTCCATGGCATAGTGGGAATTTAAACCTGGGTCTCCAGGATCCTGGTCTGATATTCTAACTACTGTGCCACACTGACCTGGTCAAAATGTTGCTACCCTCTTCCTATCCTTTCATGTGTGACAGATTTTTTATGAATGGGTCTCTTCTGGCTTAGGCAGACAAGTTGGAGAAGACAAGTAGGCCACCTATACAAAACCCCTCCCCCCCTTTCGACAGACAGACAGACCTCAGTGGGGTATAATGCCGCAAGAGGCTACCCTCCGAAGCTGCCTTTTCCTCCAAGGGGACTGATCTCTGTAGTCTGGAGATCAGTTATAATTCCAGGAGCTCTCCAGGCCCCACCTGGAGGTTGGCCACTCTAGTTAGATTTCATAGTGAAAAAGAGGCATATAATGTAGCTTGTATGTTGTATCTTTTTTGCAGTGTGTCAGGATGGTTGTGTTTTTGGACTCTCTAAATTGGCTGATTTAGTCACAGTCTGTATTCTTGTCTTTAAATAAGCTCTGTATCTTCCATTCAAATTGTTAGTGCTCTAGAACCTCTTCTGCACTTGACTCTGAAATGCCCCAGTTCAGACATAATTTGAAACCATGGCTTGTTGTAGACTTGTTTATTGACGGCCCTTGGCCAGATGAAACAGCAAACATGGACTAAAATATTGTCGAAGGCTTTCACGGTCAGAGTTCATTGATTCATGTAGGTTATCCGGGCTGTGTAACCGTGGTCTTGGAATTTTCTTTCCTGATGTTTCGCCAGCAACTGTGGCAGGCATCTTCAGAGTAGTAACACTGAAGGACAGTGTCTCTCAGTGTCAAGTGTGTAGGAAGATATAGTCAGAAAGGGGTTGGGTTTGAGCTGAGTATTGTCCTGCAAAAGTAATGTGCTAATCATTGTCCTGTAAGTATCAAGATAATGTGCTAATGACGGTGTGGTATGTTAATATGGAACCATTGTATCCTGAAGCGATCTGTTAATGTGTGAAGTCCAAAGCTAATCTCCATGGCTATTATTGACTATAGTCTTTGTTAGTCTGGAGGTTTTTAGGACAGGAAGCCAAGCCTTATTCATTCTTAAACTCTCTTCTTTTCTGTTAAAGTTGTGCTGATGTTTATGAATTTCAATGGCTTCTCTGTGCAATCTGACAAAATAGTTGGTAGAATTGTCCAGTCTTTCAGTGTCTTGGAATAAGACCCTGTGTCCTGTTTGTGTCAGTCCATGTTCAGCCACTGCTGATTTCTCAGGTTGGCCAAGTCTGCAGTATCTTTCATGTTCTTTTATCCTTGTTTGTATGTTGCGTTTTGTGGTCCCGATGTAAACTTCTCCACAGCTGCAAGGTATACGATATACTCCTGCAGAGGTGTGGGGGGGTCTGTTTTGTCTTTTGCTGATCGTAGCATTTGTTGTATATAAACATAACCTACAAACAGTGTTTAAACCCACCAAGAAAATACAACAAATGCTACGATCAGCAAAAGACAAAACAGACCCCCCCACACCTCTGCAGGAGTATATCGTATACCTTGCAGCTGTGGAGAAGTTTACATCGGGACCACAAAATGCAGCATACAAACAAGGATAAAAGAACATGAAAGATACTGCAGACTTGGCCAACCTGAGAAATCAGCAGTGGCTGAACATGGACTGACACAAACAGGACACAGGGTCTTATTCCAAGACACTGAAAGACTGGACAATTCTACCAACTATTTTGTCAGATTGCACAGAGAAGCCATTGAAATTCATAAACATCAGCACAACTTTAACAGAAAAGAAGAGAGTTTAAGAATGAATAAGGCTTGGCTTCCTGTCCTAAAAACCTTCAGACTAACAAAGACTATAGTCAATAATAGCCATGGAGATTAGCTTTGGACTTCACACATTAACAGATCGCTTCAGGATACAATGGTTCCATATTAACATACCACACCGTCATTAGCACATTATCTTGATACTTACAGGACAATGATTAGCACATTACTTTTGCAGGACAATACTCAGCTCAAACCCAACCCCTTTCTGACTATATCTTCCTACACACTTGACACTGAGAGACACTGTCCTTCAGTGTTACTACTCTGAAGATGCCTGCCACAGTTGCTGGCGAAACGTCAGGAAAGAAAATTCCAAGACCACGGTTACACAGCCCGGATAACCTACAAGAACCAATGGATTAAAATAATCTTACAAAGAAAGATTTACAGTCTAAGTCATAAATCACTTAAAACCACAACCGAGATACATCTGCCATTTGGGCTAAGAGACTACTGTATGGCGACGTATTTTCATTGCTGCCATACAAAATTTCGCAACCTGCGAGGTGATTGAAGGATTATCCCCTTGTTAGAGTTTTTCAATCTTTTCTCTCACCCTGTTGGGTCCCATTCTCAATAAGAGGGGCTCAGTAAACTTGGAGTATTGTGTAAAAATTACAGTTCAGGAGAACATGATCAATAGTTTCTAAATCCCCGGATTTACTTGGCTTGTTGTAGCGATCAGTCAGTGAAACCAGGACTGTCTGTGAACCTTGGCTTCAGCGCTGTCATTGTTTCCCCTTCTGGACAGCCAGCTACTATTCCAGCCTTCTATGCAATGTTGCAGCTGATGGAAAATGTCACTGCATCCCCAGCTCATTGGTTGTTGGCGAAGATTTGGCCACTCTTGGAACAATCATACCTCCACTACTCAGGCTTTCATGTTAATCTTTTCCTCACAGCAAACTAAGACAAAGACTCTTCTGCTTCCTATTTCAGTGTACGACTTGCACATAAATGCAACCCAATACACTCACCCAAGTTTTCATCTCTGTTTCATGCCATTCATGGTGCTTGCAGAAATACAGTAAACCTCCCTCCCCAGTCTTTTTCATTGCTATTGTACTGGCTTGTTTTTGATTCCCCATTAGGATGCCATATACAACCTGGCACCCTGGGAGGATTTGGGGACCGGGACAGGCGTGCTGGCACACGATGTCACTTCTGATGAAAAAGGGGAAGTAATATCATGTCGCCAACAATGCTCTAGGATTTGCCAAAACTAAGGGTAAACCACAGGTTTTTTTTTGCAAATACTAGAGTGTTGCTCTGATGTTATGACATTACTTCTGGATTTCACTGAAAGTGATCTTTCAACACCAGCATAATGCTGGCATGCCTACCCCATTTTCTTCCATTTTCCCGTGCTGAGCAATGGAGCACATTGCCAGGAGGTTGCCCATCATAGTGTAAGATCTGGTACCCCTACTCCTCACAAATTCTGCTTGCTGACCACACACGTAGAAAACTCACCCCCATGAAGCCCCTGGAAGAACCTGCATGTCCCACACCAGTCACAAAATAAACACACAGGTGAATAGTGTTAAATGCACTTTACTGAACAGAGAAAGCGCATACCATGCATTAACAGCCTGTGAAATAACAGATGAGTTGCATGTAAAAGGAGAATTTACTGAGTGAAACACTGGGATGGGGAGTTCAGTTCAGTTTATTTACGATCATTTGACCAGCAGAAGGTCAAAGAAACCAGACCGCAACTCACAGATTATCACAAATAGTAGTTTCAGAATTTTCTCAGACTTCTGGTTGCCATCCCAGCTTGAATTGTGATACGTGACTGAGGGAAAGCTTTGCTGTATCAACAGCTTGCTTTCTGTTCATCAGTATGACTTCCGGGCCATAAGTCCGTGCTCCTCTTTCCCTGACATTAACCTTTGCCTCACATCAAAATCAGAAGACATCCTGATTAAAGTGAACTATACTCATGTATACACAGGCCACAGCCTCTAAAGATCCAAGAGAAGCCTCCCTCCCCCAAATTTCATTCAGCTACTGGCAACCTTATGTCATTCCTTCTATTGCTGGAATTCACTTTGCCCTCTGGTGGCAGCAAATCAGATCTGGCGATCAACACACTTCCCAGACCCTGCTGGCAGAGACACAGATGATTGGAAAGAGGTATGCACTTTCCAGGCCTGTACAAAAAGTTGTCAGCTTCTGGAGATTGCAGCCTGGGAGTCTGTTGGCAGTGGAACAAGTGACAGACAGGGGTGGCTGAAGGCATTTCATTGCCCAGAACGTCTTCTTCCCCTGCTTTCCTTGCTGGATGTGAGGTGGGCTGGACAATCTGCAGCCTGCCTTGAAGTCCAACTGAATGGCAATAATACAAGTGTGTGTTTTTGTGAGGGGGTGGGGGGAGAAGCACATTTCCTGGACTAATGTTTCCACCACATGGGGAAACTAGCCTTGTATCTGAGCAGCAGTAAGACAACTTGAGCATGGGGGTGGGTAGGGGATGACCCACTTCCCAGACCTGCTGTGCTGGAACTCTACTTTGGGGGAGGAAACTAGTAAAGCTTCTTTCAAGTGGAGCATATAAGGATGAAGCATGCCTGCATTCCTGAACCTTTAAGAGTAGGGGAACACCAGCTTGGCAGGGAGAACTGCTTACTGGAAGCAGTAAAAGCAAGAACCGTTTGTATTTTAAGCCATTGTTGCCATGAATCTTTGTAGTTGGAGCTGGCCTAGAGTCTCCGAGAGAAACAAGATAGGTTGGAGCAAGAATACCTGTAGTACATAACTATTATTAAGAGAAACTGGTTAATAAACCATGTTCAGAACATGGTTTCATGGACCTTGTTTAACAATAATTCAGGTAAATGGCTTACATTCTGAAGACTGATTAACTATGGTTAGTTTAATTAAACGGTGATAGCATATCATGGAACTTCTGGTTCCAAAAGACCTGGGTGTGCAGAATCCTGGTGAAACTAATTTAGGCTCCTTGTTGTAGACATTCCCTTTGTGCATTACTTTGCTAGGTAAGGGCAATGTCAACAATGTGCTAGTGTGTCATATAGAATGAAGTTCTGGGGCAGGAATAGCATTTTGTGATCCTGTGCATTAAACTGAGCAACTTTGAGCTTAAAAGAGTCTGGGTTAAAGGAGTTTTCTCTTATATTCCCTCTTTTCCACTTTGCAAAACAGGATTTTTGACAAGATTGCTGTAAATAAAAGTAAATCAGAACCACAGCATCTGTTGGTTTTCTTAGGACTGTGTAGCTATGGTGCTCCTAAAAGCTGCTGTTCTACCAGAGCCTAAAAAATATTTAAGTTGGCAACAAGAACTGTTTTGGATTCTTATTGTTGCTTTTTAGGTGGTTTGATAGCTGAAACCACTTTGGGATCATTTATTGTTTGCATGGGATATTGCATTTCTTTAGTGTTTTCAGAGAAGTTTGAGACTAGCAGATGAGTTGGAATTTAGTAAAATATGGGCTTCAGATGTTAAAACTTGTATGACTTTCATAAGTCTTTTTAAAAGTGTAATTTGAAAGTGTCCCTTTGAAATTGCAAAGACTCCTGCTTGCCAGAGGCTGCATTTTGAATCAGCTGAGCTGGGGAATAGAGGCAGGGGGAAGTCTTAACTTTGCCTTTCCTAAAACAGCTGGGAAGCCTAATTAAACTGAGATTTAACTAAGTAAAATTTGCTGGGAGAGGATTGTGTTTGTTGTGACAGAGGGCGAGTGGGTGCTTAAAGTTTGATTGCTGCCTTAAAGCTTGATTGCTACCTTCTAAAAAGGGTTTTTTTTTGTTGGTGTGGGGTGAAGCTTGTGTGTAAGAGGCGGGGGCTGCGAGCATTTAAATTGCAAAGGCTCCTGCTCTTGCCCTGTTGCTCTTAGCCTGGGGATCGTGACTGGGGACCTCTAGGGTGGGTAAAAAATCTTGTTATCAGGGCAGAGTAATTCTCTGCATCCAGTAGGAGTACCGAGCAACTTGAGCATCTATGTGAATTAGCAGCAGCTAGCTGCAGGTCAAGGCAGCTTCGGCACTCAAGTCTTATTTGGTACAGGAAGAGTGCAGGGTTATAAAGGGCAGGTCTTCGACTCTATTAACAGAGAAACTTTGGTCCAAGCTGTCTAAACTAGGAATTGATCCCCGTCTCCTATTTCTTTTAAAAAAACTTCACTCATCTACAACTTGCCATGTAAAATATTCTCCTGAAGGTGACCTTACTGATAAAATTCCTTAGAACAAGGGTGTGAAGCAAGGCTGCATCCTTGCTCCCCTTCTTTTTAACTTATTTCTGTCAGACCTTGCTTACTCTTTAGATTCCATCAACGGCCATCCTCCAAAATTAGGAGGTAAAGCCGTACCTCTTCTTTTATATGCTGATGATACTGCCATTTTATCCTACTCTAAAATTGGCCTCAAACACTATCTAGGGGCATTTGAAAACTATTGCCATCTAAACCTTCTTAATATCAATTACTCTAAGACTAACATCTTGGTCTTTTCTAAGAAGTGGTCCCCCTTCAGCTGGCGTATTGGTAAGGCCAAAATACATCAGGTGAAGAGCTTTAAATACTTGGGCATTACCTTCAACTATAATCTGAAATGGGTAGTACACAGAAATAGAGCTATCAAACTAGGGAGAATATCCTCGAGCCAACTGAAGTAATTTTTTTTCTATAAGGGCAACCAATTTGTTCCCACCGCAGTTAAGGTATTCAATTCCAAAATTTTACCTCAGATCTTATACGGTATTCCAATTTGGGTCAATGCTTTTAATCGTGATTTGGAATCCTTTCAAGCAAACTTTTTTAGGCAAATTCTGGGTTTCCCACAATGTGTCTCTTACTATGCAATTTATTCTGAGTTAGGCCAAAGTTTGTGTGAAACCAAGGCTTGGCTAATAACGATTCGTTTCTGGCTTAAACTGTATTTTAGAACAGAGTGTGGTTCTCTTTTATCAATGCTGCTGAAAGAACTACATAACACTACCTGGGACCGTTTAATTCTGACCAAAATAAAATCTACCGGAGTCTCCCTGGAAGACTTGGCCTCAACTTCCGAGGCTCATATTTTTAAAATTGTTAAGCAACACTTTTTAGATATGGAACTACAGAGGCTTCATCCCACGCAACCCCCGGTCTGCTCCTCAGCTGCGCTGGGGCTTATGAACAAAACTGACAGTATTCCCCATTATTTTTATAATTTGGACATCCCTCCCCTTCGTAGAGCCTTCTCTCTTGCCAGGGTCAACGCCTTCCCTTCAAGGATGTTGTATGGAAGGTACCATCAAATCCCAATACAGGAACAGCTTTGTACCTGTGGGTCCAATTCCCTGGATACTATTGATCATATACTGCTTGACTGCCCCCTATACCAAATATCCCGTGAGAAAAGGCTTAAAAATTGGATACATGCAAAATATTATCTATCCATTAAAGCAAAATGTCAACTCCTATTAAATGATTTTGCTCCAAAGATTACTGTGGATGTTGCCAATTTCCTGATGGATGTGATGAAAATTCAAAAGCTTGCAACCTTTGATTTTTGAGCTCATTTTATTGATATTAGGTTTTATGATTATTTTGTAAAAATTGTAATAATAATTATGCCATTAAAGGTTTCATTGTCATTGTATAAAGGGCAGGTTGTTTTGTTTCCAGGGTTAAAACACCAAAGAATAATATAATAATAAATTAATTAATAAAATACCAGTTATGAAGATAGACAGCAGGGGTCGGGGGGCTATCCAGCATGCTGCATGGAGTGTCACATATATGACTTAGGGCTGTTTAGCTTGGAAAGAAGACAGCTGAGGGGAGACATGATCGAGGTCTATAAAATTATGCATGGTTTGGAGAGAGTGGACAGGGAGAAGTTTTTCTCCCTCTCCCATAATACTAGAATCTGCTGAAGCTGGAGGGTGAGAGATTTAAAACAGATAAAAGGAAGTATTTTTTCACACAACATATAGTTAAATTGTGGAATTCCCTGCCCCAAAATGTGGTGATGGCTGCCAACTTGGAAGGCTTTAAGAGGGGAGTGGACATGTTCATGGAGGAAAGGGGTATTCATGGCTACTAGTTAAAATGGATGCTAGTCATGATGCATACCTATTCTCTCCAGGATCAGAGGAGCATGCCTATTATCTTAGGTGCTGTGGAACACAGGCAGGATGGTGCTGCTGCAGTCGTCTTGTTTGGGGGCTTCCTAGAGGCACCTGGTTGGCCACTGTGTGAACAGACTGCTGGACTTGATGGGCCTTGGTCTGATCCAGCAGGGCTTTTCTTATGTTCTTATGTCCCTTTCTTACCTTGACAATCCCAGTTCTGTTCCAAAATAAATTCTTCCTGCTTTCCTCAAAGTCACTATCAGATGCTGCCTCTGGATTCTGATGAAATCGAACCACTAATTTATGTGCTCTAATGAACTGTCATTTTAAAACATGTACTCCTTAGTTCCTGTCATCTGGTTACTGCTTGGACTCTGCTCAGCTATTTTTATGCTTATTGCCTTTTCCAGTAGTCTGCATTGTTGTTTAAGGGAACAGGGTGTAACCTTCTGATGTTGACACAGCCCAGTATCGGCATCTGGTGACTGTTCCTGACCCCACCCTCCACACTGGTGATGCTCACAGCTCTAGTGCTTTCCCCAGCCCTGCCTTCCATTTCCTTAGCAACTATTTTTCTGCCAAACTAAGGGCTCTCCCATTTTGAAACATGTTTCAGCGGTGGCTGGCCCCATTGTGTTGTTTTGGCTTTTAATTAGTTTTGGCTATTAATTGTATGGATAATAATACAAATTAGCAAAAAAGAAAAAAAAGTGCAAGCTCAAAACTGCCTGGGTAAATAAATGTCTTTAACTGGCATTGAAAGCTCAACAAGCTTGGAGCCACGTGGACAGATACAGATGTCATTCCATAATTTGTATGACACAACTGAAAAGATTCTTTGTGTTGTTCTTAGGAGGGCCTCAGATAAAGATTTTAAATGACGAGCAGGTGTCTACAGGAGTAGTACTCCAAGCTGTATTTTTGTTTATTTATTTATATATTTAAAAACATTAGCTGCCTTCCTTATGGAGTTCAAGATGGCTTACAAACATAGATAAAACACATAGAATAAAATACATTAAACATAAAACCAAAATTTAAATCACTACTCAGGACTGCTACTAAACTTAACTAGATGCAGTCGTAAACAAAACCATCTTCAACTTCCTCCTAAAGATCAAAAGTGAGGGGATGAGGCTCACCTCCCTGGGGTGGCTGTTCCATAATTTTGGGGCTGCCACTGAAAAGGCTCTCTTGTGTACCCACCAATGAGCTTCTTTGATTGATGGGACAGTCAGGAGGGCCTCTTCCTTTGATCTTAGATTCTGGGTAGGAATATATGGGAGAAGATAGTCCTTCAGATACCCCAGTGCCAAGCCATGTAGAGCTTTTAAGGTCAAAACCAGTGCCTTGAATTGGGCTTGGGAGTGGATCAGTAGCCTGTGTAATGGCTGTAATATTGGCATCACATGTGCCCAATAGCTGGCTTTGACCAGCCACAGTGTTCTGCACTATTTGTAGTCTCCAAACACACTTCAAGGTTAGTCCCGAGTACAGCATATTGCTGTTGTCTAGTCTGGATTTAACTAAGGCAGAGGTTCCCAAACTTTTTGAGTCATGGAGCACTTTTCAGGAGAGAAATTCGTCACAGAGCACTTATTTTCACCTAGCACCGTGTTGGCGAACCTATGGCACGCGTGCCATTTCCGGCACGCGTTGCCCTCTCTGCTGGCACGCACGGCTCAGCTGGGCGGTGGGGCCCCTGCCCTCCCAGCCGCCAGCTTTGAACTGCTCTGCGCTGCCTGCAGGCAGCGCGGAGCAGTTCAAAGGCCCCGCCCCCTTCCCTGGACTCTCTGCCGCCCAGCCTTTCCCCTCTCCCCCCCTCCCCGGCCGAAAACCCCTTTGCAGAGCGCAGAGGCGGCTGCCGCCCTCCAGCCCTCTTCTCCCTCTCCCTCCCCCGGCCAAAAAACCGTTTGTGGGCGCACGAGGCAGCTGTCCCCCTCCAGCCCCCTTCTCCCTTTCCCTCCCCTCCTCCCCAGCCAAAAACCGCTTTGCAGAGCGCAGAGGCGGCTGCCGCCCTCCAGCCCCCTTCTCCCTCTTCCCCTCCCTGGCCAAAAACCCCTTTGCAGGGCACACGAGGTGGCTGCCGTCTTCCAGCCTCCCTCTCCCTCCCCCAGCCAAAAACCGCTTTGCAGGGCGCATGAGGCGACTGCCGCCCTCCAGCCCCCTTCTCCCTCTCCCTCCCCCTTCCCTCCTCCCCGGCCAAAAAACCGTTTGCAGGGCGCACGAGGCGGCTGTCGTCCTCCAGCCCCCTTCTCCCTCTCCCTCCCCAGCCAAAAACCCTTTGCAGGGCGCCCGAGGCGGCTGTTGTCCTCCAGCCCCCTTCTCCCTCTCCCTCCCCAGCCAAAAACCCTTTGCAGGGCGCACGAGGCGGCTGTCGTCCTCCAGCCCCCTTCTCCCTCTCCCTCCCCTCCTCCCCAGCCAAAAACCCTTTGCAGGGCGCACGAGGCGGCTGTCGTCCTCCAGCCCCCTTCTCCCTCTCCCTCCCCTCCTCCCCAGCCAAAAACCCTTTGCAGGGCGCACGAGGCGGCTGTCGTCCTCCAGCCCCCTTCTCCCTCCCCCCCTTCCCGGCCAAAAAACCCTTTGCAGGGCGCACGAGGCGGCTGCCGCCTCGCGAGCCGGCCCTCCAGCCCCCTTCCCTTTCTCCCTCGGTGCCTTCCATGGGCAAAAACCCTTTTCCTGGGTCGCAAGGCAGCTGCCCTGCAGCCCCCTTTCCCCTCTCCCTTCAAAACCCCTTTCCTGGGCGCGCAAGGTGGCAGCGCGCCGGCCCAGAAGCCTCATTCTCCCCCCCCCCCCGCCAGAAGCCCCTTTCCTCAGCTTGCGAGGCTGCAGCTGCCTCTCATGCTGGCCCAGAAGCCCCCTTCCCCACCAAAAACTCCTTCCCTTGGCGCACGAGGTGGCTGCTGCCCTACTCACCAGCCCAGAAGCCCCCTTCCTTTCCTGGCCAGAAAGCTCTTCCTTCTTTTCTTCCTTTCCTTTTCCTCCCTCCGTCCCTCCCTGAAAACTTTCCTGATTCCAGCAAATGCCTGCTAGGTCTCTCCAGGACTTCCTCAAGAATGGAGAATACAGCCCTCCCACAACTGGTAGACTGCCTCTGAATGTGAAGGTACCACTATGGATGTCTGGTTCCCATCTATATTAGGTCTAATGCAGTTTTTGTTCTAATGCAGTTTTTGCAGGCAGCGTGGAGCAGTTCAAAGGCCCTGCCCCCTTCCCTGGACTCCCCGCTCCCCAGCAGGGAGTCCAGGGAAGTTGTTTTTTCTAAGCTAAAACCTCAGTATTCAGGTTAAATTGCCGTGTTGGCACTTTGCAATAAGTGGGTTTGGGGTTGCAGTTTGGGCACTCGGTCTCTAAAAGGTTCGCCATCACTGACCTAGCACCTATATACTAAACTGAATGACAGTAGTATTTTTATTTCCAATCTCTTCATGGAGCACTAGGAGCTGTTTCATGGAGCACCAAGTGCTCCACGGAGCAAAGTTTGAGAACCTCTGAACTAAGGCATGGATCACTGTGGCTAGATCTGGCTTACCCAGGAACAGACTCAGTTGGCGCACCAGCTTAAGCTGAGCAAAAGCATCCCAAACCACCGCAGCCACCTGGCTATCTGATGTGATGCCTGTGTTGAATAGCACTCCCAAGCTGTGAATCTGGCTTTTCAAGGGAAATATAACCCTATCCAAGACAGGAGAGACCTCATGTCCCAGGTCTGCCTTTCTACTAACTCAGAGAATCTCTGTCTTGTCAGGATTAAGTTTTAACCCAATATTCCATAGCTATTATACCACACTGACAATTCAGCTTTGTAGCACTTCCCATTACATACATAATGAGTCTTTCTAGCATTAAATGCTTGTAACTATGAGATGAAGTACAACTCATGATATGCAAGAGCTATATTTTCTTTAGAAATTCTCCACCATGCCTTTCAAGACCTCCAAGCAGCTTGATAGAAATACAAAGAAGAATCAGAAATAAAACTCAAGACACAAATAGGACTAGCAATAGCAACTAAAAGCATAATAAAATAGCAAACCAGAACAAACATATCTTAAATACCATTAAAAGTATGGGAATAAACAGGTATGAGAATAAAATTATGAATAAACAACAATGGAGCCTTCTTTGGCCTTTTATGCATGGTTTGTTTCCGTTGCCATCAAGCTCTGAGTACTTTGGGGCTTTGTTTTCACTATACATGTTTTTTCTGACCTTTAGAAGTCACCTCGTTTTCCTCTTGCGTTTTCCTGATGTTTTGTGGATAAACTTTTAGCCTGAGTTTAATGTCTGCATCGATCCCAAATCGAAAGTTGGTCCAGTGCATACTTGTCAATTTGGGGTTTTCTTCCCATGCCCATTCTCGCTTCTCCCTCCCACTTTTTTCCCCCTCATCCAACCCCTCCCTTTGAAACTGGAATTCTATGAGGCTGCTTATTTGGTCAGTTTCACAGCAAGTGTTGGTCAGTTTCAGACCTCAGCCTGATCTAAAGGTTTTTTTGTTTGCTGAAATGATCACAAACTACCCATGCAACTGCTTATTTGGTCAGTTTCACAGCAAGTGGTCAGTTTTAGGTCTCAGCCTGTGCAGAGTGATTTGAGAACTCGACTGCAAATACTGTGCAATGAGTGAGTAGCATATCCAACGAAAACAACGTGTGCATAAATGCCTTTCTTCACAGCTCCTCTTCATAACCTCGTTTTTAGTATGGTACCTTAGCTGTGACTGTTACAAGTGTGTGTACTTGGACAAACTGATAATGCAGCATACCTCCCAAAGAGATTTTATCATGAATCTCTGAAAGGTGATTTCTCAAGACTGACAGTCTTCTCAACCCTATTTCATTGGATCTTACTAAAGTACTCATTACTGTTGTTTTATAAAACCTTACATGTTACTTGTAAGTGAATGTGCAAACAGTATAGAATCCTAGCAAGGATAGAATTTTCCTAAAAAGCCAGATTCTGTTAAATTACAATAACACCTCTCCTGAGAAGCCCAGCTTAGGCCAAGCTCGTTGGACCTTGGAAGCTAAGCAAGTTTGGCCACAGTTAGTACTTGGATGGGAGACCATGCAGGAAGATTCAGAGGATTTCAGAGAATTCAGAGAATTTTCTGCATTGTGCAGGGGGTTGGACTGGATGACCCTGGACTGGATGACCCTATGATTCTATGGCAGTGGCAAACCACCTCTGCTCTTCTCTTGCCTGGGACACCCTGTGGATGGGGTTGCCATGAGTCAGTTGCAACTCAACAGCATGTTCTTTTAAGAAGACAAATGAAAATAGACAGATGCTATAAAGAAGGTAGGCTACTGAAATGGAATATTGAATCTGCCTTCAGTTGAGATAATGAATGTATTGTGTGACAGGAGAATAGAACTTAAAAATCAATTTTAAAAACCTCTCAAATTGATTTCTTAAACTCCATTTCTTTACAAATTTCAGGTGTACTACATTACTTAACTTTTGTCTGTCAGTCTTTTGAGTGTGGACTATACTTCAACATCTTTTATAATTTCTTTCCTTAGGTCACTGTCTGGTCTGTGCCAGCCTTATATCACTCTTCTCTTTTTGCACTTCTTGGCTTACTTGCCACCAACCTTCTTTTAAAACCCCAAATTTCCCTTTGTTCTTTCTAGTTTGCATGCATTTTCCTTAACTGTGTCACTGGAATGCCCTCTCCGGACTCTTGCTTTGTTCCGTCTGTCATCGTCTTTAAAAAGAGACTAAACGTCTCTTTTTGTGTTCAGGCCTTACCCGTATGATTTGCTTCCTCTGTTATTTCCATTTTCAGGTGTGAATATTCTACATAAAGCAGATACTGTTAAAGCTGAATCCATGACTATGAAATGTGACTCAATGTTGAGCACACTGAATTAAGATTGCAAGGTACTGGGGCTTGGTTTTTTGGCTTGTGTTTTTTCTTTTTCTTTTGGGTATGTTTAATGGGAACAATATCTATGCTGTGAGGTCAAACATCAGTCTGGCATAAGAATTTTTGTTGTGTTTATGGGTTATATATTGAGGGCAGGACCTGGAAAGTCAATGGCTTGATTCAGCCTCGAGCTCCAGCTGATACTGTCCAGTCTTACCCAAGTGGTTATGCTCCTATTCTGGACCCCAGAATTTTCTTAGTTCTTAAATTGGAAAATGTATATAATTCATATTATTCAGGCACTGTGGATGTTACTTCATGCATAATTGCATAAACCAAGACAAATATAGGAAAAGAGGTCCTCACTAAAGACTGAGCAAAAGAACAACAACAAAAAGATGCTGTAAGGAAAATAATCGTTTTATTCTGTTATGTTTAAGCGTTTTGCCTGTGCTTCTTCAGGGGGGATCTGTGTAATAGTATCAAGCAGCTCCCACAGGTCCCTGAAATTCTGTTGCTGTAGGAACTGCTTGATACTATTATACAGATCCCCAGAAGTAGCGTAGACAAAACACATAGGAGCAGTATAATGGAGTACAACTATTCTTTTTCCCACTGCACCATTTTTTTGTTCTTTTGCTGGGCAAACAAAGACAAATTTGAGTTTTGTAATAACAATAACAACCATTTTTGTAGTTTGTGCAATTGATTTGCCATTGTCATCTTTCACAGTGGGAGTTATATATGTTGTATTTAGTGGTTGTGAACAAGAGCAGGGGAAACAGTTTCATCTGAGGAAGGGCTGTCATTTACAGAGATGAACAGATGAGATGGAGACAGGTAGAAGAAATCTCATCACACTGGATCAATATGTTTTCGGATTGTTGGGTGAAAATACTGAATCCCTCCGATGTGAGTAACATCAACCCATGGCTTCTATTTTATGATGGGCTCCTGGAACCAGATTTTTATTATAAATCAGCTGATGTGGTTCTAGCCTTTTCATTTCAAACTAGGAGTGGTACTAGTTTATTTTTAAATTCTGATTTATTTATTAAATTAATCAATTCATTTATACCCCGCCTTTCTCCAAAGCAGCTTACATCATTCTCCTCTCCTCCATTTTATGCCCACAACAACCCTGTGAGGTAGGTTAGGCTGAGAGAGTATAACTGGCCCAAGATCACCCAGTGAGCTTCTATGGCACAAGCAGGGATTTGAACCTGGGTCTCCCAGATACTAGACCGGCACTCTTAACCACTACATAACTCTGGCTAGTAAATCTCTTGTGTCTGGGTAAATGTTACATACAGATATGGGCATGTGTACTTGGACAGATCATAGATCTGTTCACCAAAATGTGTCTTAAGAAAAGCTGAATCCTAGGATCTGAGATAATTAAATCAATACTTATTTAGATTTCTATACAACATTGAAAGACACATTTTAGAGAAGGGAAGGCATAGAGGCCAGTAGTTAAGTGGCTTGCTCAAGGCTGTCAAATGTGAACATCTCCCTAACTTTCAATTTACAGAATAAGAGAAGTAAAATTGGCTTTTTATAAGTGTTAATTGTTTTGTAATAACAATTTGTCTAGATTTGTCTAGATTTGTCTAGAATCTGTTACTAAATTTGTTACTAAATTTGTCTAGAAAGGCTCATAGCTTTATCTTCACTACAACAGCTGAAAATTTTGTAGACGTCTGCTGGAATAATGAGTAGATCTCCCCATATGTCACTATCTGAAGATGCTGGCAAACTTCTGGTGTAACTTAAAATGTTTCATACTGAGATTAAGTTGGTGCCTTCATACTTTGAATTTTTTTTTATTATGTCCCAAGCCTCATATGTACAAGAAAATGTTTTGCAATATCTTCCTTCTCAGAACAATCATAGTTACACAATGATGTGGCTCTGCTAAATTGAATGGTCTCTGTTGATGTCAGACCTTGCTCCTTTAGCAGGAGTAAAGGCTCTTGACATGAGTTAGGCCAGTTTCTGGCTACACGTCATGTCCTGGTTCTCATGCCTGTAAGCGTCTGTGTACAGTTTCGCTCGTCCTGTTTTCCACAGCTGTGCTGATGTTTAGTCTCCCTGGGAACCGCTTATCTTGGGGCTGCTTGGCCATGTTTACTTTCACAGCCTGTATTGCTTTTAAACATGTAACCTGCCTATGTTTCACCATTACTAGCCTCACCTGCCTCTAGGCAGTCAGTCCTTTAATCTGTCTTTTTGCTCCTAATAAAGTATTACTCCTTCAGGACTACCTGCCTGGATGAGTTTGCTTATGGGATGCTAGGGACAGACACCTAATCCTGACAGTTGACTTCCACATATGGAGGATTCTTTCTCAGATGGCTGGAGCTGCTATTGTACATTTACAGATGAAGAAATATTCAGTTAGTTAAAAGGAAGAAGGAGAGAAAAATCAATGCACTCTGAATACTCATAGCAAATTTCATAGAATGGTCTTTTTAAAAAGGAAGACAGTTCCTCCTTCAGTCAAGAAAGATCGTAGTACCCAGAAACTTAAGTATATCAAATCTGAACAAATATCTGACTCATGACTATTAAATTTGTCTAGAAAGGCTCATGGCTTTATCTACATTACAACCTCTGAAAATTTTATAGATGTCTGCTGGAACAATGAGTAGATCTCCCCATATGTCACTACCCAAAGTTGCTGGCAAACATCTGGTGTAGCTTAAAATGTTTCATACTGAGGTCAGGTTTAGTGCCTTCAGTCTTTCTTTTTATTTATGTATTTATTTATGTGTGTATTTATTTATTATGTGGTGTCCCGAGCCTCATTTATAAGAAAATGTTTTGCAGCATCTTCTTTCTCAGAACAGTCATAGTTGCACAATGATGTGGCTCTGCTAAATTGAATGGTCTCTGTTGACTTACACATACTATTTTTATTTTATTAGATTTATAACCAGCTCTTTTCCCTGCCAAAACCGGGCTCAGAGCGACTAACAGCACATTCCTGACATGTGCTGGCGGCCGGGACCAAAGGCTTTTGGAGGCCGGTGAAGGCCTAAGCCTTTATGGTCCCAGCACCGGTGTGCAAGGCCCGACGCTGGTCACTGGATGCTGTCGTGGCAGCGCTGGGCCCGAACACCAACAGAGCCTGCCGCCGGCGTCCAGATGCCGGCAAAGGCCACGTCATCATCCCTGGAGGCGTTCCCGTGGTGTCACGGTGCCTGTCGGGGGTGGGGCCGCCGTTAGGCGGCATCCTGAACCATTACGGCTCGGGAACACCCCCTTTTTCCCGGACGAGATACGCCACCTTTTAGGTGGCGAGATACGCCACCTATGACGGTTGCATGGATTTTTGGTGCCGGGTGGAGGTTTCGGCTGGGCCAAAACCTCCTTAGGAGGCAACGCCACTGTGTTGCCTCCTAAGCCTGGCACAGGCATTCCGGTCAGGAATGCACTGTAACAAACACTGGTCAAGTCAACATCATTACATAAAATTCAATAAAACATATCACAGTTAAAAAACAGTAAAATTTAATGTTAAACCAATAAAACCTGATATACCACTTGGCGTAACTAACACACTGGGCCATAGTGAGTCCACCAATAACGATGGAATAAAGTAATCAGAAAAAAGGTGGGCAGGAAGGCCAGCTAGGATGATAAATACTGTTGCTGTCTTCAACCATAGGCTTGGTGGAACATCTAAATGTAACCCCCAAGCTATGAACCTGCTCCTCCAGGAGGAATGCAGGCCCCTCTAGGACAGGCTGACTCCACAATCTTCAAGCAGCTTCTTCATTAACCAACAGCATCTTAGTTTTGTCTGGATTGTGCTTCAGTTTATTGGCCCTCAGCCATTCCATTACCTTCTCCAGGACTTCCACACACCCATCTGATTTAGCTGTTAAGGAGATACAGGGCAAGGTGTCAGCCGCATATTGATGACACCTCATTCCAAATCCCCATATAACCTCTCCCAGCAATTCCATGTAGTTAAACAGGATGGGGAACAAGATGGAACTCTTCTTGAATCAAACACTCAGGTAAGAATAGAGCCACCGAAGCAAGGTGTCTCCTATCTCCAACCCAGCCAGCCTATCCAGAAGGATACTATGACTGATGGTATCAGAAGCCACGAAGAGATCCCATAGAATCAACAGGGATGCAGTTCCCTGTCCCTCTGTCAGCGAATGTCGTCAGTCAGGTTGACCAAGGCTGTTTCTACCCTAAAACAATGCCTGAATCCAGATAAAATGTGTCTAGTAGTTAGGCACATCTAATATGCTTCACTATATCCTGCTTCTGAGGAAGCTTGTAGAAAAGAATATAAAACAAGTGTGCAAATAACCTTTAAGGCGATGATGAAAATATGGCTAACATAAGGGCACGCCTTGATTTCAACCCAACTTGCAGTGTTTCCAGTATCTATTGTGGAATTTTTTCTTATACTGTTGACAATGTTGTAGCTTTCCTTTCAAGGAAAGGAAACCAGGAATCATCAGATGAAACCAGAAATCATCAGATGTAGGAAAAAAATTGAATCCCTATGGGCCTGGCATAAATGCTTTATGGGAACAAAATATATAAGATTTGTATTGTATTAATTTTGGAGCTTTGCATCTCTGTATTCTCTTAGGAAAGGGAATCAAAGTATTAAATTTGATTTCCTTGTGGATCCAGATACTTACTGTGTATTTCATTTTTATTTTGCCCTTCCTCTAAGGAGCTTAAGGTAGTGTACGTGGTTCGGCTCTCCTCTGTTTTATCAACAACCCTGTGAGGTAGGTGGTGCTAAAAGAGAATGACTGGCCCAAGATCCTGCTTTCATGGCTAGCAGGCCGGTCCTAGCTGTACGCTCTAACCATAACACCATGCTGGTACTTTGTTTTAAGGATTCTTAAAGTGGGATGCTTTGAATAGTAGCTTTGGTTCCTGTTGTATATGATGCTATGTTTACATTGAATAATTGTAAACATTTTTTGTTAGACTTTTGTGATGAGTTAGTTTTGTATGATAGTTTTTAATTGTCTTGATGTTTTCTTCTTGCTGTTTGTCTTAAGCACATGCTGTAGTTGGGCGTTGGTGGCTTGACATTAAAATTTTATTGTTTAGAGAAGGAGTCAGTGGTATGATATTGTACCAGGAAACACATTGGTCTAGTTAGGCTCTAGAACAAGTCGTTTTCAGGGCATGAAAGATCGTTTTTGTTCCTGGTGGCATTGTAATAGAACAGTTTACAAAAGTATTCTTTGTGCAGCCATTGTATAACTGGCAAATTTTGGATACTTTAGAAGATCTTTATAAAAAGAAGCAATTAATCATTTATATTCTGTTCAATGGTTGCTTCTGATTTTTGGAAAATCACTTTTTACAATCAGCCCAAACATATACAGTTTTGTTATAAAGACTTCCTTCACATATTAGAAGTTGCTGCCTGTTTGTGTATTTCATAGCCCCTGGGAATAACAAGCAGCCTTGCAGATAAATTCACAAAAGTTACTAGTCTGTACAAACACTAGTCTGTACAAACTCTTCAGCAGCCTGCCTCCAATGCATACCTAAATTTAAATTCCACTTTAAAAAAAGGAAAAAAACCTTTCTCATCTCAGGCCTTTAGAAACCCAGTGTTGTGGGATACAAAATGAAAAGCCTAAAGGGGAAATAATATACCTGGGTAGACATATGTGTATACTTACATGAGCCATGGCCCTAGCTGCATGGGAGTTTTTCATGGTTGAGCTCACTTTTTAAGTTCTTGTAATCCAAGACAAAACTGACAGTATTTTTGCTCAAACAGGCATATATTTATATTAAAACTATTCCAGGGTTTGCAGGAAAACCACCTTGTTTGTGTGTTAGTTCAAAAAATTTCTATGCCGGTTTCCACCTGATCAGCGGTCCCAAAGGTGGCAAACATCAAAACATTAAAACACTTGAATAACTTAAAAGAGCATTTGAAATTATAGAGTAATTCAATAAAAACACATAAACAAACAATACCAGAATCAGAGAGGAGGGCCAGTAATTGTTATTGGTGCATGCCAAAAAACAAACAAAAAGTCTGCACCCACTGGCAGAAGACACCAGTAGAGGGAGACAGAAGCATCTCCCTGGGAAGAGAGTTCCAAAGTTTTGGCGTGCTGACCAAGAAGGCTCTTTCTTGGGTTGCCACCTGTCTAGCCTCTGTCTGCCTTTAGTTCGAGCCATGGTTTCCTGGAGCTCAAGCCAGAATTTGTTTTTAATGTTAGGGCTAAGCTTAGCTCAAATGAAACAATGGGTGATCTCTAAATATTAGTAAAATCCCTTTTTTAACTTGGTGAGCAACAGTAAGCAGCCTCACAGCACCCTAAAATAGCATATGAACACAGTTTCCTTGACAAATAATAGCAAAAACCAGTTTTAGTTTACTGCAGATCTTTTCCAGCTGTGACACCTTCAGGGCAAGGAAGATGTAGATTGAACTGCTTCAAGACTGCCGGGGGGGGGGGGGAGCTCACCACCTCCCTAGTTCACTGCTGAACTACTCCTATAGTAACCCCCCCTTAATATCCAGCTGGTACCTTTTTGCCTGTAATTTATACCCATTATTATCCTATCCTCTGCTGCCAACAGGAACAGCACTCTGTCCTCTAAGTGAAAGCCTTTCAAATACTTAAAGAGAGCAATCATGTCCCCCCTCAATCTCCTCTTCTCCAGACTGAACATTCCCAAGTCCCTCAGCCTTTCCTCGTAGGGCTTGGTCTTCAGGCCCTTAATCATCCTCATTGCTCTCCTGTGTACCCGCTCCATTCTGTCCACATCCTTTTTGAAGTGAGGCCTCCAGAACTGCACACAGTACTCCAGATGTGGCCTGACCAATGTGGTGTACAGCGGGACTATGACATCTTGTGATTTGGATGTTATGCCTCTCTTGATACACTCCAAGATTGAATTAGCCTTTTTTGCTGCTGCATCACACTGGCTGCTCATATTTAGCTTACAGGCCACCCATACCCCAAGATCTTGTTAATACACAATGCTACCCAGAAGTGTATCCCCCATCCAGTATGCATGCTTCCCAGATGTAGAACTCTGCACTTATCCTTGTTGAATTGCTCGTGCCTCTGACAAGGAGGAGCCTTAGCGTACAAGGGCTCAACAGCAGAGGGCAAGGCTGACAAACAGACCCTCCTCATTCAGCAACAAATCAGACCAAAGAAACAGAAACAAACAGAAAGCCCTCTCCAGCAGGCTATAAACACTCACTCATACTCAGACACTGTCCTCTCACACAGCAATCTCAGTTAGTACTCCCCAGCAGTATTGGAAAGGCAAAAAACACTCACATTGCCAGCAATTATTTTAATTATTGAGCAGCAATTATTTTAATTATTAACTGTTATACTGAGTAATTATTTTAATTTACTGTGTTTATATTGGTGCAAAAGGGATAGAAAACAACAGAGCTTTAGCCTAGAAATGAACATGTTAAATTGTACTCATCCAGTAGAATGTGCTGCAAAGGAGAGGCAAAGAAATATCCAGGGTAATATCTAGTTGGCCAGACATCTTATTAATAACCAGTATGAATGAATGAGGCAGGAACAAAAGTTGAACAAAAGTCCAACTTTTGTCGTTGGACAAAAGTTTTTGTTGCATAAGTACACTTTTACAAAAAGTTGCTGTCACAATATTACATGCATTCCTACCCATTGCATGAAATCCCATGAGCTATTTAAATCTGCAAAGAAGTACTTGGCTATGATGCATCACTTTGTCTTCAGGCTTGACAGGCCTTTGGAAATCTGAGTGTATTGCTTTTCTGTCTCTAATGTCAGTATCTGAGTCCGGTAGAGGGTCTTGATCTGGTGGCCTAAAGCATGTCTGTTGGGGACCCAGTGCTAGCTAAAGGAAGGAACCACCAAGAGACTAGTCATGCAAGCCAAAGAATCCTTTTCAAATTGGCCAGAGTCTGAGACCTTTGTAAAATATCCTGGGCTATGCTTACTCCTCTGAGCAATAGGGAGACCTGTTTTTGGCTACAGACTGCCTTGGTGGTGTTCCTCTCTGTCTGATTTTGCTCCATCCTCATCGGCAGAGGAGCTGGGTCTGGAAACTAGCTTGTTTTGTTGACCAGTAGCTGAGTGCTTGAGCTTTTCATAGAAATAGCTCTTAAACTTGGTCTGTGCTGTATTGAATAACATGGTATCTTTCTTGAAGCACAAATAACTAACCTCAATTGCAACTGGAATCCATTTACCATATTTTATCCTTCCCTTCTTCCCAGAAGTGTAAGGGAGCATATATGGTTCTTCCTTTCTTATGGTAATTACACAACAGCTCTGTGAGGTAGCCTTGGCTAAGCATGAGAAACTGGCACAAACTCTCCTACAGTGCAATCCTAAGCAGAGTCGCAGCCTTCTAAATCCTTTGAAATCAGTGGCTTTTAGAAGGCTGTAACTCTATTTAGAGTTGTACTGCTAGTGGACTTCATGTCTGAATGGGGGTTAATACCTGGATTTCACCAGTCCTTGTCTGACATTCTATGTTACACTGGATGAAAGCATTTGGGTGTAAAATTATAGGTGAATAAGGCTTGCGAGATCATAAAGCTATTAAAATTATTGCTTTGTTTCCAAATTTGCTGGATTTATAGATGTGTACACTTCATAGGAAATGCTGTATTTTTGGTACACAGTTCTTTATTACAGATTGACAATTTGTTGCAACTAATAGTGAGGAAGAGCTAGATTTGAGTAGCACCCTAGAGACCAAGGTTTTCAGGACATAAGCTTTTGAGAGCTGTCTGATGAAGCTGTCTGATGAAGGGAGCTTTGACTCTTGAAAGCTTATACCCTGAAAATCTTGTTGGTGTCTAAGGTGTTAACTGGACTCAAATGCTACTGGACTCTTCTACTGCAGACCTCTACATGGCTACCCTCCTGAAACTAATATTGAAGAAGTAACTAAAAACAGTTGTAAGTCTAGAACAAAATATTGCTCAGTAAGAAACAAATTAGGTTATTTCTGCAGGAAGAAAGGTGCCCTGAGTTCATCATGGTTAATGGCATTTGGCATGATCCTGCTAAAGTTAATTGCTTCTAAATGCTATCAAAATAAGTGGGATTTAAAAATGTTTAACATTGGCTGCCTGCGTCACATAGCTTTACTAATCTTGAATTAGCTTCTTGTGTTCTTCTCTAAGTAGCTATTTCTGCAAGGACTGTTGTAAGTGGTTTACGAAACTGCTTTGCTTTTTTCCCCTCAGCTACCTTTTGAATTAGAGGTTTATTACATCCAGCATGTCATGCTGTACATCGTCCCTATCTACCTACTACGGAAAAGAGGTAAGTTTGGTGTTCATGTTATCCTCCCCCCCAAAGGTCCACTATTGTGTTTCATCCACGGAAAGTAAGTGCTAATTGGATCTTGTTTTCCAGAATGACCACTTATAGTAAAGGCCATTTCACAACTGGCATCCATCCAACTATCCACGTGTGGACTTAACAGTTTTCTTGCGTTCCTCTCCTTTTTCTGGAACACTCTGTTCTGTTGAGTGTCACCCTTGTTCGCCTTTGTGTAATGATCTTATGTTCAGATACACCCACTGAGATTTGCTTTGAAGGCCTTCAGTTGGAAATGACTCATGGCAACATAAGGTTGGGTGTACATTTCAGAGAGCCTGAATGCATCAGTGCACCTTGGGAATTTCTTCTGTATAATGTAGACTTTGGTGTGCCTTACATTTTTCATGGTTTTTAAGTTTGTATTCTTGTTTCAATATGTGTAGGACCGTCTCTAGAGGTGTGCATTCAGATACTCCTGTGCTGAAATTAATCCCCAAATTTGCTGTTTCTGGTCGGCTTGGAGATATCAAAATGATCCAGAACACTCCTAGGAGTAATGAAAATTGATCTCCTGAAATGTTGGTAGCGTTCTGGGTTCAGGAGAGGCAGCAGGATCATTGAGGGGAGGGAGTCTTGCCGCTCCTGTGGCCCTTTATATACCCTTTTAAACTTTAAAGGTTTCTTGTGGGTGAGGAGCCTGGCATTTGGAGTTGGGGACCAGGTCTTGCTGCCCATGAATCAATGATCTTCAAAATTGAAAGGGCATATAAGGTACAGGGCAGCACTGTGTCCCTCCTCCTTCACTGCCCCTGCTGCGTTGGGGGGGGGGGTTTCGTCAGTTAATAATTACACTTTATCTTTCTTTATTCAAGGAAGTCTGTTTAGCACATTAGCTTTTAGACAATAGCAAAAAAATTTAAACATATAAATGGAAAGATCTTGAATTAGAAATCAGGGAGGGGCCGTGGCTCAGTCTCGGCATGCAGAAGGTTCCAGGTTCAATCCCTGGCATCTCCAATTAAAAAGGATCAGGTGGCAGGTGATGTGAAAAAGATCCGCCTGAGAACCTGAAGAACCACTAACTGACCTTGATGGACCAATGGTCTGATTCAGTATAAGACAGCTTCATGTGTGTTCATGTGCGTGTTCAGCTACATAGTCATATAGTTTGGCAATTGTACAAATTCTGGAGTGATTATGATTTCAGAAAATAGTTTAATATTAGATTATTACTCACACAGGAAAACTCACAGACCCGTGTCATTATTAGTGGCGGAAAAGGCAGACCTTCCTGGTAATTACTGCAAAATTAATTTAATTACATTAGCATAGGATTTAAGTACTGCTGCATAAATTTGGCGAGAGCCAACTCCTGTCATTAGGAGACTCAAGACTGAATAGATGATGATAATCAGGAATGAGCAGGAGCTTTTAAAAGGAAAGGCATAGTCGAAGAGACTTGCAATCTGTGATAGAGTTTACATGAAAAAAGGAAGTATATTAATGTTTTGGGTACCTGCAGCCCACAAGGGCAGACCCTTTGGTTCTATGGAGTGTTACAGAATCAAACAAATAAGTCCGTGATCAGTAGTGTATTGAAGCAAGCCAATTTCTGGGTTGTTGTTGTTGTTTCTTTCCTGAGGGCCTGGATTTTGGGTGTCAATATTCCCACACTTGCAAAAAGTCCCTGAAATGGATTTCTGGATTGGTATCAACACTTCCAAAATTTTGGGATAATAAAAATTATGCCCTTCCTGAAATCCTGAAATGAAATTACAATGAAAATTTTTGAAGTCCTGGTATAAATACAAAGGCTTGCTTGTTCTCCTGGTTGCTTCTTTAGGGATGTTAGGTCAGAATATATTTAAAATGTCTTCCTTTCGATATCAGCCACCCTGTGACAATCTAGTTTATTTTCAAAGTGAGCCAGGATTCAAATATAAATCTTTTGTAGGTTTTAATTTTCCATTTGAAAATTTGCCAAGTCACAGTAGATATTTCTTTTGACAAGTTGGCAAAGGAATAGTTTGATGCATTTGTATGTTTGCCCAGAATCTAAGGAGCTTCCTCTTTTCAGGACTGGGAACTTCCTCTAGTGTGCCTCTTTAAATATTTTCATCTCTCCACTTGTTGAAAATGGGGGAGGTATATAATGTGGAAATTAATACACTTTTTGAGAGAGATGTGTGAGTGAAAAAATCATTGAAATATTAGACTGCTTGGTCATCCCATACAAAGACAAATCTGGAACCAGTAAAGAGATTTCTGCTCTGGTAACACTGCCATTCAAACTCTACTAACAATTTTTAGGCTTGTACTAGTAATGTGAGTATGCTATACACAGCAATGATGAAAATTGTTTGCTATGGCGGAGGGGGCAATTTCTTTCTCCTGTGCACAAAATTTCACTGTCCCTTGAGCGGGGGTGGGGGGCAGCCCTTGAGGGTGGAAAATCTGCTCATGCTTTAGAGCCCTCTTGCTTGCAAGAAATTGGTGACGGCGTGTGCAAAGCACGCACATTTCACACACAAAGCAGAACATTTGTATCAGCTTTGCATTTTGTTATGTGTTTGATCTTTGTTTCTTCTGGGTTTTAGCCGCACAACGATCTTTTAGTTTTACTTTCCCCCCTCCCCCATAAGTAAGATTTGAACTGACTAGACAGCTACAATTACAATGCTGAGCTTACAACTGCATGAAATTGGTGCAGTGATGATGGGAAATGTTTGCACTCTAGCACATCAAAGGTGTTTCGGTGACTGCTGTGGAATTTGAAAATCATAAAAGCTTTTTTTTGTGGGGGGAGTCAAAGACAGACCAAGAACTTGCTAACTTTGGAGCCTGACTGTAGCCTCTTGCTACAGTCTTGGATCACTGCTTTCTTTGTTCTTCTGCATATTCTTGTGTGGCTTCTTAGTGTTCATTGTCAGTCTGATTTCAGAAAGAAATGGTGTGTGTTCATTGTACCAGCGATTCTCGTTTGCGGACTGTCAGTACCTTTTGTTACAGGCCGGGATGCACCAGCCTCTTACCATTCTAGCCCTTTACTTTTTGGTGCCCTTTACAGCTATCTACTGCCCTCTAGTGCTGGTCTGGCAACAGTGCACTTTGCTCTGACCAGCTTCTCTGGTAGATTGCCACTTTTGTTCTTCTTGAATATAGGAAACACAATAGCCCAACAATTCTTAAAAGGGGCCATATAGCCTCCTGAGAATGATCCACAAATAAGGGGGGAACTGTGGGACAGTTTTGGATTTTAGGCAGCCCCTTCTCCCCACTTGGAGTGCCTTGGAGAGCCAGCTTGGTGTATGGTTAAGAGTGGTGGACTCTAATCTGGAGAAACGGGTTTGATTCCCCGCTCCTCCACATGAGCGGCAGTCTCTCAGCTGGTGAACCGGGTTTATTTTCCCACTCATCCACATGAAGCCAGCTGGGTGACCTTGGGCTAGTCACAGTTCTCTCTGACCTTTCTCAGCCTCACCTCCCTCACAAGGTGTCTGTTGTGGGGAGAGGAAGGGAAGGAGGTTATAAACTGGTTTGATTCTCCTTATAAGGTAGAGGAAATCGGCATATAAAAACCACCTCTTCTTTTTCCTTCTGACAAGCCAGTGCTAGAGAGTTACTTTATATTCACCTCACCCTGAGAATGGAATTCCAGTTCCTAGATTTCTCCCCCAGGCTCTTAAAAATCTCACACAGAAAATAGGATTCAGAGGAAATGCTCCCTCCTGCCTGAAGAAGGAAACACAAGTAATGCACCCCCACCAGTGAAACTTTTCCTTGTGACTTGGGGGGGGGGCATTTGATATTGGTGTTGCATACTTTGGTAGATGATGGCAGATTAAAGGCTGAGAGCCACTGTTGTCACCTGTAACCTCTTAGTCTTTTGATTGTGGGATCCTGCATGGCCGGGGGTTGGACAGAATGGCCCTTGTGGTCTCTTCCAACCTTGTGTGATTCTGTGATTTTTGTAATTTTGAGGGTTCTTAGCTGGTGAGCAGTGTCTTGGCTGCACAAGATCCACAAACTGTAGCAGTATCTAGTTCACCTTACAGTGATTTATCATTCTAGGAGTTTGGCTAGTGCCAGATGTAGTATGCTTGATTAACTGGAAATTCATGTGTTTCAAGTAACACTCAGAAAGCAGCCAAGAGATTAATTGTTTTAGTAAGAATGAATGTTAGGAAAAAGAGAATATGCTCTTGTACAAAGTGTAGTTATACAACCCCAATTTCTGCTCTGACTTCATAAGCCTTTACCATAGTCCAGAGGAGCATGTAACAAAGTATTCATATATTGGAAATGTGTATATATTACGTGCTGGGGAAATGCTTCCATGTGCAATATATTTAGATAAGCAACTTAAAAAAACTGAAACAAAACAATGTCAGAGTACTACCAGCTAGCACCAGGAAATTATTATGGCATATAGCAGGGGTCCTCAACTTTTTTGAGCCTGTGGGCACATTTGGAATTCTGACACAAGCATGGTGGGTGCAACAACAAAATGGCTGCCACAAAATGGCTGCTGCAGGAGGCGGAGTCAGCCACAAAATGATTTCTGCAGCTTAACTTCAGTCACACAGAGCAGATCCTTGTGCTGTGGTGGCAGCTGCTGCCAAAGCAACATTTAAAAATATCTGCACAGCCAACCAAATCTCCAATGGTAAATCTGGTAGTCAGAAGCCTTGCTGGGCAAAAGCCCTACCTGGCCCCACCCACTTCCTAAAAACACTTAGTAAGCAACAGAAAAAGGTGGTGGTGGGCGCTATGGCACCCACAGGCACCATGTCAGAGACCCCTGGCATATAGTATTGAAACTGTCCTCCTTCCCCACTGCTGGCTTCTGTTTCCTCAGCCTCTGGGAGTGCTGTGTGTAGTGGTCGGAGGGAACTGAGAGGAAAGGCTCTCACCTCTCCTGGAGGGGCATGCGTAGAGATGCACTGCTGTCCGTTGGGGGAGAGGGTCTGACCACCAATTCTTGCTCTAGAGCTTTCTGGAGTTGCTTCTGTGCCAGCCCAGAATCTATGTGTGAAACTGCCCAGATGACCACTCAGACAACTGTTAATAGGCAGGCAACTTTTTATTTTTTTTAATTCTTAGATTTTTACAGAGCAACTCTAAGCATACTTATTCCAAAGTAATTGCCTAGTAGATTGCTGTTTTAAATTTAAAAGGGAAATTTGACAATATTGGTACTGTGATCATGCCACACCCTCTTAACTGTGAAATCCTGTGGGAGTTCAGTTCTTTTCATCTCAGTCCCTCACTTTTCTCTATCACCAGTTCTCACTGATTATTTCCAGTGAGTCAACATACTTGACTTTGTGCTTTATCCAGAGAGAGAGAATGGATCAAGAGATGAGCCATAGCAAACAGAAGACGAAAGGCTGGTTGGTGGTCACTCTGAGTGAGAGTGTGATTTTTTAAAAAATCTTAAAAAAATCTGTAAACTAACTTCTCCCCCTGCTGGCTGAATCATGTACTGCTCACAAAAAAGTCGAGGCATTCTAAGGCCTGACCATAAGCTTTTGAGAACCAGCACCCATGCTGAATAGATAATGCATGTCCTTCGTTAGCAGATGTACATGCATGGATATGCAGAAAACTGATTGTATGCAATTGTAAGCAATGTAGCAGTGTGGTATATCAATATCTGTTGATGCCACTTTGCCATATTGCTTACGATATGTGACGTCAAAAGTAACGTAAAATGCAAGCTGTTGAGACACCATTTCTATGCCATGCTCAAATGTAAGCAACATAAGCACAGTTATTGCTCACAACAGCAGTAATAGTGTCAGCTTGGTTTATGAAGTCTAGCAAGACAGTAGTGTTAGAGAAAGCTATTATTTCGATTAAGACTTAAATGAACAGAATCAAACTTCCTGATAAATGCTGATCCAGCCATTTCCTGGATGTGCATATGTTTTAGTTTCATTTAAAATGAAATTGCTTTTTGAAATTAATTTTAAGTAACCTTATGAGAAGACAAGAGTCACTGGAAAAGACAATAACACTAGTATGAAAAGTTGAAGGCAGCACAAGAGGAAGCCCCGACATGAGATGGATGGACTCAATCAAGGAAGCCACTGCCCTCAGTTTGCAAGACCTGAGCAAAGCTGTTAACGACAGGACGTTTTGGAGGTCATTCATTCATAAGGTTGCCCTAAGTCGGAAGTGACAGCACTTTAGCACACACACACACACAGCCTTATTTATGGGTCATCTACAATCCAGCCGTGGATTCTTCTCAGGCATGTGACTCTCTGCTCTTTACGCACTCCCCATCTTGCTCTGACCTTCAGCCATCTACTGGCAAAGGAAATCTCATGAGCTGTGTTGTGCTGTGCAAGATGCTTCCTTCTCTGGAATGCATGTAGCCATCTCACCTCCTGGGCAGTGAAGTGTCTCAGGGCAGAATTCCTCTCTTGGTTGAGCTTCACTGGGTGTCATAGTATTTATTTTTTGCTGACTTGTGCGGTATTTGCATAAGCTTGCCCATGATGACACCCAGCTTATGAACACACTTCTTAGCTGAATGAGCGTAAGGAGAGGCAGGTCATTAAAAAAAAGGTCCTCTCTGTGTTGTGACCATCAAGTGGTGGTGTTCCAAAATGGATGTACAGAAAGAGCAGACTAGAGTTGGTAGTACATTTATTGCGGCATTGCACCAATAAAGATTAAGAACATAACAACAATGTTACCACGGGTACATTGGTATTATTTAAAAGTTATGTCGTATTAAATTGAAAGAGTATATATAATTAAAATAAACAGCAGGCTAGAGTTGCTTGGAGAAGTATGAGCTCTTGCTCTGGCCCATCTCTATGCTGGTGACCCGTCTTTCTCCAAACCTAGCAGCAATTGATGTAAAGAGTTATTTATGTGGGAATTGCATGTTCAGACAATCTGATTTGGAAGGCTTCAGGCCCTGTAATGGGTGTTTATGGGGCTTGGGTTTCTGTGTTTGGAAAAAACACACAGGGCATTACATTACTATATGGAATGCTCTGTTACAAGTACCTAGAGCAAAATATGCTGTGCTAGAAAGAATGGCTTGCACGGTGTCCTCGGAAGATAATAAAAATGCAGATCCCTTCCCTAAGTGGGGAAAGGTGGGGTTAGAGATAAGGGATGAATGTCTGTGAAACTCCCTGCATCTGGTAGGCAAAAGGCCTAGAAGCGCCTGTTGGTTTTTCGAGATCTATTTCTACCCCTTTTGATGACTTCCATTTCTTGATGATTGACTGCTTCAGGCTGTGGCTTCTCTCTCTTGTTAGAGGCACTGCAGACATTTATCTCTGAAAGTATAGCAATCTGGCTGAACAGTATCCCCCCCCCCCCCCAAATTCTGTCTCTGACAGGTATCTACACTCCTGAGCCGCCTTGCAATTTCTGGTGGGCTCTGCTGTCCACTGGACTGATGTTTGTCTATCACTTCAGCATTTTACAAATTCTGGGACTGGTGAGTGAATCTTCATGTTAATACAATTAGCTTGTTTGACTAGGACTGGATTCAAATCCCCACTCAGCTGTAAAGTTCACTGGGCAATCTTGGGCCAGTAAGACTGTGTCAACTGTACCTCCCTTTCAAACTCGTTGTCAGGGTAAAACCATGTGTGTAGCCATGCGTGCACCCTTGAACTCCCTGGAGGAAGGACAAGAGAAATATGTAATAAAATATTTCTCATTGTATAACATGTGAGTGAAATGGGGGGGGGGCAGGGGCAGTGGTTAGAATGGAAATTGGGGGGCTAGGGCTGGGGGCGTTCAGTGCCTGGGCAGTTGAACTGGGGGGTTTCCCATATAGAAGAGGCAGCATTAGGAGCCCCTCCTCCATCTGGCCCCCTTGTAGTTAACAGTTGCAAGATTGGGCAGTCATGGGAAGCGAAGGTCTGAGAGTGACAAGCTTGATGCTTCTTGGTTACTGGGGGGCGGGTTGGGCAAATAAATAGTTGCTATGAGAATTACCAAAACATGTCCCCCCCCCACTTTCCCAGGTCACAGAAGTGAACTTGAACAACATGCTGTGCCCTGCCATCTCGGATCCTTTCTATGGCCCCTGGTATAGAATCTGGGCATCCGGCCACCAGACAATCATGACTATGATTCATGGGAAACTCATAACCATTGTCTTTTACGGTGCTGTTCCTGTCCTTAAGTTCTCTGTGGATTTACTTCGACTTCCAGCGAAGAAAATGTATTGACTCTTCTCCATACAGGAAAGTGCTTACAGGCAGCGGAAAAGTCCTGGGGACTGGCCAGGGACCACACATTAGCAGTTCCTGAGGTTACAAAGGAAGGTGTTCTCCCCATCTCCCTGACTACTGTCTTCACTGCCCATTGCCAGTGGCAAAACTTGTGGCCTTACCCAAAGAGAGGGTGATATTTATTTGTTGTACAATTTGTAAGCTCGAGAGTAGAATCTTGGACATTTTTTTAGCCTGAAGAATTTCAGTGTTTCCTCACCTCTTGGGACCCAGTAAAGGGCCTCCTTTACTATGATTATTTTTACTAGCTATCCTGTGTGTGTGTTTAAATTTGCCAATTTAAAGTATAGGAAGTAAAATGAATAGGAAGGGCATTCGGTTCCGCATAGCGGGCACTGATTGCTTGCACAGGGCAGATATTGCTTTTTTCCCATGGCTTCATTTTACCCACAGCCATTATTGCAGTTGTCTTGTTTCGGGGAGGAGGAGGTGTCTCCTGATCCATCAGTATAAATTAGCAAGATTCTGCTCTATCAAAGTTGGTTGAAAAAGTGGGGAACAAGAGGGAGAAGGTACTCTCTGGAAGTGGACTTTTTCCACTGCTCCAGTGTGCTCAAATCCCACCATATTTGATAGTCCAGGGATTGCTCTTCTAACTGAGCTGGAGAAAAAACATGATGCTGAATTTGGCATCTATCAAAGCTGGGACTTAAATTATGGTGCATTTTGTCTCTGCTGGGAGCAACATTTGAATAGGAATAATTGTCCTTTTAGACTGCCAGCTTAGCTTAGATCAAATTATACCCTTTTGCAAACTGAAGCATATTTTCAAGTTAATGACAGCTTTCACATGGCTGCCCCATGGTGCCTACTCAGCAACATTATCTACTTCCCTGAGGAACCACAGCACTGTTCAGGTTGTTCTGGTTGAGTAGAGATGCCAAAAGTGGAAGCAGAATCTCTTGTGAAGAATTAAATAGGCTTATATTCTGTGTGAGAGTTAGCATGGTTAAAGGGAGAACAGTGAAATCTTGAGCCCTCTGAAAGAGATGCTCACCTGGTTTTGGACTGTCCTTGCAGAAATGTGTGATTCTTTCCCCCCCTCTCCCTCTCCATATGCCTTAGGTTACATTTCCTTAGTTGTGAAAATATCAGCTGTCACAACTGCCATAATTCCTGTGGGCAAATTGATCAAATGGGACATGTTCTGCACCATGCAGCCAGTGATACCTCAAGAAGAGAGATCTTGCCTTAAAGGTCAACGTTACAGCTCATCTCGCTAACAGGGGAAGATGCTGGGGTGAGGGAGTGATAGGGGAGAAGGGATGACAAAGGGCATTTCTGAGTATTTCTATCCCGTTACCAAAACTTGAATTTATTTGTGAATTGGCATCAATAGAAGAGTTGCCTGGTCTTCTGTTTTTGGATTCATAAACCCCTTCTTTGGACCATCTCGGCTTGTGGCCCGGTGAGGAATTCTGTGGACATTATACTGTGAATGCTCTTTACTGCCACAAACTGACAAAATGGCACTTGATCACACAATGATGAGCTTCTGTTTTGCAGCCTAGCGCAACATTTCATCCCTGTACATCTCATCTGTGTTTTCTCTTTCGGGGAGAGCTGTGATGGGAGATAATAATCTTAACATATACATCTCTGTTTAAGCACATATGCTGTTTTGGGAGTAAACTGGCAACAAAATGCCTCGCTAAACAATAGAGCTTTAATACCTTGCATCTTCAGGGACTGGGGTGGTGGCGATGGGGTGTGTGTGTGAGAGTAGAGTTCCCATCCACCACATTAGAAAACACTTCAGGATTTTCTTTCATTCAGCAGTATAAGCCCAAAAGTACAAAAACCTTGAATATTTTAAAACTGAATATCTTGAACTTCAAAAATGCATTGAATTATCAAGGGTGGGATTCTTTGATTGGGTCAGTGAAGCTGAAGGGGTGATCAAGCTGATCTTCCTGTGTTTTCTAGAAATATCCCCCTGTCACCATAACCTTCATTGTGTTCTACGGTTTGAGCGAATCGCCTGGAATGGCTTGCTTGACAGCTGCCCCTGCCATGCAGGTCTCTACCATGTCACTTTCCACAAGCTCTAAGCTCACTGCCTTACTTTCTCAGCCTATTTAACAAATATGTATGTTGGGGCTTCCTGGCCTCAATGCCAAGCACTTGGAACGCTCTTTAAGCGATTTCCTTTTCCTGGCAGTGCCACGTATTCCTTCCTACTGTTTTCCCGTTGGGGAATTCTATACAAATGCACTGAAGAATTTCAAATATATAGTTCAGGCCTGTCTACCTCCCCCACCCCCACCCCCAGGGCAGGTCATGAAATCAAAAGTGGTATTTCTAATAGTCTTGACTCACTTAAAAATTCACTTAGTATTACCAAATTGACAGTATCATTCAACTGTGTTGGCACGTGAGCTGCAAATGGCCTCCATTATTTACTAGGAAGTGTTTGCCTGTGTCGAGCAGTTTCTGTCTCCCCCGCCCCCCAACACCTTGGTGTTGCTTAAGATTCCAGGTGCTTTGATGGACTAACTTCAGCCTCTCCACAGGGGTAACTATCAATGCCCTGCATTCTATCCTTCATCCGCTTGTATATTGTGAGTTGAAGTTACTATTCTGGAGTAGATCGATGTAGGATAAACACTTCCAACATACTCATTTGTAGATAAGCTACGTCTCCTTTTGCCAGTCCTGGAGCTGGCTGGAAATTGGCAAACCTATTCAGCATTCAACCAAGATAATGCCTGCACTGAAGGCATCCCCCAAATGGACTTGTGTTTTAAGTTAGAATTCTACAAATGGAGATTTCTTGGGATTTTAAATCTCGAAAGCATAAAGTCTTACCCTCTTTTAAAAATAACACTTGGCAAATTTTTTAGTAATCTAACCACTCATTTTAAAAATGTAGGCATTAAAAACTAATTGGCTTTATGATGAGAGCCTGAAGTCACCCTCTAGAAAAGCAAGATTATTTATACGAAGTGATGCTGTCTCTGTGCTACCCCACAGCATAGCCTAAGCTTAGCCAGTTTAAGAAATGCCTTCTGGAAAGTGTTCCAACCAGGACAAAAATGCAGAGGGAGGGATATTTCCTGTTTCAAGTTCCAGACCTGGAAAAAGCAACAGGACAGGTAAACCTAGTGCTGAAGCTGAATGCTACCCCTCACGTCATGGAATTTCATCTATCTGGTTTAACCTGTGGTAGTATCAGTATGCACTCAGTTTATAGCAACTCCTGTGTCTGATCTTTCAGGCCAGATCTCTGACCATGCTCCGTCCAGGGCTTTATTACAACTCCTTAGGCCTGGGTTCCGTACAGCAGGACCCGTCTTTTGTAAAAGAGTGGTGGGAACAATCTGTTTGTGCACTTTAATGTTTTAGAGTACCTCAGTATAACTATTACTGTCCTCCTGTAGCCTACATCAGGCGTTTGATATTTCTGTATATTTGATAAATCTGGTGTTTTGTAAAGCCTTTCCCTGGTTCCTCTTTCAGAATCGGCTCCTTGCTCATTGTGTACTTGATTTTATGCCGTCTGTGCTCTGTATACTCACCCTGATTTTCTCTACATTTTTGGTTCCATGGTGGGGTGGGGTAAAACTAAGCTACATCGTGCCATTTATCTTTTCTGTAGTAATGGTATTCGTGGGGTTTTGTTTCTCAAAGCAGGGGATAAAGAGGAAATTCCAGAGGCATGATCTTGCTTGTTTCTCAGTGGTGTTGTGGGGTTGCTAATATATCCCTGCTAACTCGGATCAAAATGAGGGAGACACATGTTGAATCCCCCTCCCCCCACTCGATGGAACTTGCTGGTAGCCACCTGCTGTTTCCCAGAAGTGTCCTCGGATAGATGCACATTTCTTCCTGTTTGCAGTTTTGGTAAAAGCCAAGCAGTTGTCTTAACTTTTCAAATAGTATTGCTGTTTTGTTGTGCATTTCTTCTCAGTATTGGTTTGTTTTAGTAAAGCTCATTCAATCTTCCAACTTGCCTGTCTGCCGCCATGTATGATGATCCACAATGGAGTTTTGAAACTGGCAACTCTTCCTCTTTTCTCTTCCAGAGCAACGTGGATGCTTTTCCCAGTCACTTGTAGTATGGTAAATTTTTGACTGTACCCTGGTTATCAGGCAACATTTTCAAGAGAATTTTGTGTATTTGGGATTTTTTTTTGTAATTCAGTCTCCAATGTCTCATCTCTATAAATAAAATTCTGCTCTTTGAGTACGTACGTGTTAGTGTATTAGTTGAAAAAGAACAAACTTGCTGCTGGCCAGGAGAATCACTTAAGTGTTCTGTGCTATGGATCAAAGTAGCCATCCCCTTGGAGGGCAGGCAGAGGATGGCTAAACATCTAACCAAGACGCGGAGTGGTCTGAGCCCCCTCAGGCCTTCAAATGTGCTCACTGGCCATTTTTCCTTTGAACAGCAATGCAGCAAGCTCCTGTTGTAGGTTGCCGAAATTCCAATTGTGTTTTAAGTGGCCTGAAGGGGAGTTCTATGGAAACAACAAGCTTCCCATCCCTAGGGACAAGCAGAACTAGTTGGACAGTTGCTTATCTGGGTACTTACAGGGCAGCTTTGGTTGCTCATCTTCCTGAAGTTTCCTCTTCTAAAATAAATTGGTGTGTTGGGCATTCTGGGCAATTGTCTATTCACCTCAAGGCAGAACTAACTGGCACTGTGATCATCAGTCCTGGTAAGCGCAACTCCACTTGCACAGTTCAACAAGTCCAGGGTCACTTCCCACTCTCATCTGCCTTCATGACTTACTGTTCCAAGGTATGGTCATTTGCAGTGTATCAAAATTTTGCCTCTCATTACCTGAAGCATTTCCTAGTCAGTGTGAGGGCAGTTGAACTCACCTGTTATTATGCAACATTCTCTGTTAGTTGCTCTTCTCATCTTGAGATCCCAGAGTTTTGGTCTGGCAGGTAATAGTATTAAGATAAGTATGAAGTTACCTTTCAGCCTGGCATCTCTAGCTTTAGTGATCCTGTGAGGAAGCCTTTTCCTCCTATCATCAATCTAGCTTATTGACCTCTCTGTGCTCTGAAAAAGCTGCTCTGGAACATTTTTGTTGCTAAGCACCAGTAAACTGGTTTCATTTTGGAGGGCCTGGACTTAAACCTCCTGCTATTAATGGTCATTTTGCCCCTCTGACATAACAATTACACTTTCTGCTATTGCCAATATGCACCCCTGGTGGGCTTGCTGCTAGAGAGAACATACTTAGCCTTTGCTCCAGGCAAGCAAATCACTGTGCAGTTGCAGCGCCCACCACAGTTCCATCTCTGAAGCATAATACAGGGGATCACTTTTGGGGCGGCCTGTATTGTGCCACCACCATTAGGCTCATATGGACCTCAGTCTTCAACAGCTTTGCAGATTGTTGTCAGTCATTCCTGGAGAAATGCTTAAAAAGAGCCCCTTACCACCACCAGCTTAACTAAGATATGCGTATAGCTGCTATGGACACCTGACATTATTAGGAGTGATTAATGCAACTCTCCCTGCCAGGTCCTCTTTCACCCACCCTTGCTTGCAGTAGGTTTTTTAAAAATGCCTTTTAGTAACAAAGGACGTGCTCATTTCTGTCTTCTCCATCATCTGATACTAGAAAATGTGTCTCAGAGACCAGATCTACAGAACAAAAAAAACACCAAGTAGAGTGTTGGTTCACAGATGCCACGCAGGAACCCTCTTGCATCCTGTATGGTGGCACAGGCAGCTGCGTAGGTGCTGGATGTGGAGCATGAAAACGGTACGGTCTGACATCTTGGCACTAGTAGTTTATACTTCCAAACCTACTTCAAACAAAACTCTTGTTTGCAGTTTCAGTTCATATTAGCATATGTTGAAACTATAAAAGGGCCTGGAACCTGACTTCCAAAATAAGTTCTAGTGATGGAAGGAATCTCTACACCGTTATCTTCTTCTGGGTTAATGGCCGGGGGGAAGGGGACTGAACAGTCCAGCCCGTTCATTCTCACTGCAACATATCAGGGCAAACACTAAAGGAAAGCATTAAGTACAGGCAGCTGTGATTCTTTTTCCTTATTTTTATTGGGTAAATGAGTTAAAAGGTAATGACAATAGTGTTAAAACTACTACAATATCTTTCCACAGCCATATCTCACAGACCCACAAATTACCTTCTAGATTTTTTTTTTGCTTTTTCCTCATTTTTACCTTTTTTAAGCCATAAGTATAAAATGCCCATTTTATCAACAGTTTCTTCACACTAATAGCAAATAAACATGGAAGGAATAAGGATCTAGTTTTAATGGGGGTTTGTGGTAATCTGTGTTAAAATTGTAATCAACAGTCAAGTTACTAAAGAAGGAAAAAAATAGGGGCCTTGGAACTACACCAGGTAGCCGGCGGCCCAGTTCTGTGTCACCTTGGCATTGAAGATAACTCATTATGCTGGTGAACATTTTTTGTAACATATAAAACACTAAAATAACTTAGAAACTAGATCCAAATCTTTTTGAAAAGAATCAACTTGGATATACAAAAACAGTCATAAGTTGTTACAAAAGTTTGTTTTTCTCAGTGCATTTCATGTACCAGCACAGTTACTGGATCCAGAGCAAAGGAAGTATTTTTTTTCTTCTGAAACAGTAATAAAAAACAAGGAAAACATATCTTTGTATATAAAGAATCATTGCTGGTCTTAAGAAATGTAACCAGAAACCCTTTAAAATCTGAGAGGCACACTTTGGGTTTCTATATTATTTTATTTAAACATAAAAGTCACCAGTTTTATTTCCATGGAGGAGTTTTTGCATCGGCTCCTCGAACTTAATTCAATTAACATCACTAGCAAAAATCAGTTAGAAACTGTACAAAAATAAAAAAGTTAACCCATTTCATCCTGCAGAGACTTTGGAAGGACTGGAAGGCAGGCTTTTCAGGAGCAGCATGTGGGCTTGGCTGGAGGCTTCTTTGGTTCGATCCAACACACAAGAGATGTAATCTACTCCAGACAACAGTTTCCATACCCCGCACAGTTGTAGACAAGTAAAGAGGGTGAGATACAAACGCCAGGGTGTGCTGGGGCGGGCCAACCGCTTCCCCGCTGACACGGTAGGTACAGGCGCCCCCCCCCATTGCAGCCCCACAGCCAGGTGGTGTGAGCACAACACACAGCACTGTGCGGAACTCCAGCTACCGGGAGGCTCCTCTTGCTCAGCCGGAGCAACCTGTTCTGCAACCAGCCGTGCCACGTGGGAGCAGAAAACAAACTTTAAAGCTAGAACTGAAGCGCCTTTTGGAATGAAATAAGGCAAAAAACTGATCCATGCTTGTCCAAAGCTTAGCGATCAAGAGGAGGAAGATGAGAGTCTGTCTTGTGTCTCAAACTATTATGAAAGGCCCAAATTTTAAATTTGCCTATTTAGAAATTCAAATGGCAAAAAACAAAAAAACTTTTCAAAATCTCATTTCTTGATTTGGATAAACAGACCTGTTATATTCCTGTGAAGTATTTTGTACGACTAAGCTGACAATTACATACGGCACTTCCATACTGAGAGGTAGGTGCCAGGAAAAACACGTCGCTGAGAAACTGATTCATCCATATATGTTAAAAAATAAAACAAAACTCAGACCTCTGAAGCTTCTGCTGCCCCAAAGCTCCTGTCTCATAACATATCAGTAAGAGCTTTTTATAAATGAACATGCAAAACAGTTTCAGAAGGGGCTGGAGGGTTTTCATTTTTTTTTTAAAGCACACCTTTCCAGTTTGTATAACCCCTTTGAACTATTGTTCCCCCCCCCCCAAATCAACAGCTACTGAGAGATAGACAAAAACAGATTGTGCATTATGCTGTGTACAAAAAGGAGACAAAATGATTCTTTTTTTCCCCTCCCCCAAGCCACGATGGGAAGTATTGCTGACCTCGTCCTTCAAACCCTGCAGGATATTTTATTTAATCAGTATATCATTATTACACTGGTAAGAAATTCTGTATAACATCTGCATATATTGAGGATTTTTTTAAAAAATCTGATATGATTTTAGAGTCCGCATGACCAGTCACGTGACCTGCTCAAGGTTGATTAGCACCTTTAAATACACATATATTTATATATATATATAATCTTTTTTAAAAAAAACTTCTAACAATGAGCTCACCCAGAAGCACAGCTGTAATGAGATAATGGAGGATACAGGATTGGGTGGCCCTGGCTGAATTTTTTCAAATGTTTGCAGCAGAGAATATTTTTTCAGCTTGTGCTCAAGTTCCCCCTTTAAGGGCAAAAACGAAAAGTTGCCATCAGGTAGCCACTGGTTGACAGCTTTTGCTTCAAGGCGAATCCACTTTCCAATTCTCCAAGTGGAAACATAACATACTGAACAGCTTCAATAGAAGCTATGGCCGGTTCTTTCTCCCCTAACCCCCCCCCCCCCCACAATGTCTTCCAGACATCTGTTGGCTACTTGTATTTTCAGGCCTTCTGTTCATTTAAGATTAAGGCATCAAAACAGAAAGTTAATATTTGGACATCTAAATGCTGTGGATGAAGGAATGACAATGATTCCTGTGAGAACAGCTCTGCCTGCCTGCCTGTATGTACGAACAATAAGTGAACATCCAATTACCTCTTGAAATGGAAAAGTGGTAGAGAATTCTTAACTAGCTGCTTGCCATTTATGAGAATGTGTGGTTCAGCGTGTTTATTCACTTATGTGTATGCACGTAAGCGTCACACCTCTTGCAAGAAATATGCGGGGACTTCTGCCAAACATATTTGGCTCATCCAAGGTGAAGGGGGTCTTTTAAGTAAGGGACAAGATTTAGTATTCTCTGGAGCATGCACTTCACTACCCTCTGACGCAGTGGGAATTCTAGAAGCCCAGGAAAGAAGGGGTGTCCCAAGCGATTTAGAAATTCCAACGGCATGAATACCTCCCTGTCTCAGAGCCCCATTACTACAGCTGTTAAGAGAATCTGATCAGGACAGTATCTCACTCCACTGCTTCCACAGCTCAGAAAGCCAGCCTGTTTCAAAGTACTGGTACTTCTGCTCTGTACTATTTCTATGTAACAGACCATACTTGAAAGCCAAAAAATGTTAGCACTACTTCTTAAAACACCAAATTAATTGAACTGGACTAAATGTAATGCAATCAAAAATGGGCAGAAAGAAAGCTGCTGAATTCGATTCTCAAAAAAGCCCCATGTTCCCATCAGTGTTCCAGCAGAGACTGGAGTTGGGCCTAGACTTCTTATGTTTTTGCTGCCATGCAGATCTTCCTATGATTTTTTTTTTAGGAAACTTGCATCTTTGTCAAAGGCACTAATACCTAAATCCACTGACTTCATCACATAACAACTGCTACAACCCAATCACTTTGGCTATGACAGTAACTCCCTTCTCAGAAGCCTCAGAAAGGCATCGGTGCTTGGAACAAAACCTTGTTGGTGCAAATGAGTCAAATCCTACTCATGCCCAAACCCCCTGCTGAAAACGAGAGCAGTGCAGAACAGCAGGTGATGGATCTGTGCCCTCCAGTTGTAGTCTGAGCCAGAGAAGGAGACGTTACACTCTTCAACCCCGTGGGATGTGAAGGGGTGAAAATGGCGCTCCTTCCTGTCCCAGATCAGGCACTTGGGGTGAGGTTTTCGTTCCACTGATTCTATGGGAAACATCCTGCCAAAGTCAGCGGAACAAGGACCCCTACCTTCATCTGCAATGAAATTCTTCCCATGATCAGTCTCTCAATACATAATCAAACTTACCTATCGTCCTGCCTGTGCCTAATAGGATAGGCCCTAAAGCTCATGTATCTACCTACCTGAAACAAATGACTTTTTACTTGTTTTATGGGACTGCTAAGGAACTGCATGGCTAGCCCTACTTAGACCCCCTTCAAGTCTGGTTTCTTATCTAAATCTGATATGTTTTATTTTATGGAAAGCTTTTTATGCTTTTGTTCGGTAGTCCAGTCTCTTCTTTCCTTTCATCCACAGTCTCACAGAAAACCTTGATTGATATCATTCAATGTTAATGAAGTAGAAATTTAAAATTTTATATATAAAAAAAGATCCCGAGTTCTATATGCTGCAAATTAATTAAAAATTAAAAAACCCCACAGTGACTCAATAATTAAAAACAAGAGAATGAAGGGCTCTTTGTAATGATGTAGCATTTCCACCCGTTGCCATGATGAACTTAACCTGCCACGGAGAAGCGTCATCCTGGCAACGGAAACTATCATCATAAAATGGTACAGTAATAGAGATAACTAGACCAAGAGGGGGCGGGGTCTCCTGGGAAGAGGTCAGCTGAGAGGTCCAGGGACTGGTCATGCGGCTCAGTGTCAGGAATAATGGTTGTATGATGGAAGGGGGTGCCCAATGCCGTTCTGGAAGTGATGATGCTGGCGGTGGGCAAGGTATTCCGTGTAGCTCATGGTCATCTTCTCACTACGGTACCTAAAAGGGGCACAAGAGAGACAGGAGACAGGGTTAAAGAAAAGGAGTGATGCTCTGGCTCTCTAAAATGACAGCGCGGGATGTCTCCCGTTAAGGAACAGACTATACTTGCATTGAAACGGAAAGGAAAAACCACAACGAGGAGGATTCCAGTTAGTTCTGCATTGTTTTTAGTGAGAAGAATACACCACAGACTGCTTATACATTCTGCACATGGCATGTTTGTTTGTAACCCCATAATGATTTGCTCCAAAGTAATCAACAACCTGGAAGCACAGTTCTTAGAGCCACCCTTGGAAGGGTTTGTGCAGCAGGCTGCTTTGGTCTTTCTTGGGAAATGTTCTGCTCGAACACTTTGGGTGCTTGTGTAGAATAGGCCAGCGGAGGACGCTCTGGGGCAATTCTCCATCACATCCGACCCACTGATTCTTAGACCCAGGAGGAAGTGAAGCTCTTTACCTCTGATTACTGTACCCAAACTGAACTGATGATTTCTAAAAAATATATTGCAGAGGCTCGATTCCTATAGTCAATAATTAAAGTTCGAGCGTGAACTTATAATTCTGAATAAGTGATATGAGTTGTACTAATTAGTGATGAGATGTATACACTGGGCTGTGCAACAGATTAATGACACACCAGATTAGAGGCAGTAAAAGGGAAATATAGGACGCTATGAGTACTGGGACTATGAAACACAAAATATCTAGCCCACTGGCCAAGGAGAAAGGAATTAATTATAGCCTTTCTGCTTCCAGATAAATGCAAATTCTGGCAGGAGTGCAGCTATGTCTTTATTTCCACTGGATAGGAAGGACCGGTCAGAACTCAAGTCCCAGATGTGATTCACCGAATACAGAAACTGGGGCGTGGGTCTCCTCACACTGACTGGAAGGGTGCCAAACGGCAACACAATTTCTAAATGAAACTCCTGGCGCTTTCAAAATCTTAAGTTCAGGTCAAGCAAGGGCAAGGAGTGGCAGAAGATGAAACTTCATCACACTTTTATCCTGTTCTTTCTCCCAGGAACTCAGAGTAGAGTATTATACAGGCCCCTCCTCCTTCATTATTTCCTCACAGTAACCCTGTGAGGGAGGATAGACTGAGAGAGCATGACTGGCCAAGGGCTACCCAGTGAGTTTCATGGCCAAGTGGGGACCGGACTCTTCCCAGTCCTAGCTGGACAACAGAAGGTCTCTCTGGGAACAGAATTCCAGAACTTTGGTGCCATGACCAAGAAGGCCCTCTACCTGGTTTGCCACCTAGCTAAATCTCAAAAGGTGGGGGACACCCAAAGCAGAGCCTCCGAAGATGATCTTAACAGTCGGGCAGGTTCATAAAGGGATTAGACGGTCCTTCAGGTATGTTGGTCTCAAACCATATAGGGCTTTGAAGGTCAAGACCAGGACCTTGAATTGTGCCCAGAAACAAACTGGAAGCCCACATTGGTGGGCCAAGGCTGGAGTGATATGGTTCCTACGACCCACTCCAGTCAATCTCTTACCTGCAGTGTTCTGTACCAACTGTAGTTTCCAAACACTTTTCAAAGGCAGCCCTGTGTAGAGAGCATTGCAGTAATCTAATTTAGATGTGGCCAGATCTTTTCTGTCCAGGAAAGGCTGCAGCTGGCTACCCAGTCAAAGCTGGTTAAAGGCTCTCTGGGCCACAGCTGCCACCTGCTTATCCAGTAGTCAGCCTGGGTCCAAGAGCACCCTGACTATGGACTTACTCCTTTGAGAAAATGAACACATCTTTTTTCCCCATCCCAGAACCAAAATAGCACTCCTTCATCCAAACAAGGTTGTCCTTAACTTGCAGGCCATCTGATTGGGAGCGATCCTCTTCCCAATGCTCTTTAACATCTACATACGCCCCCTCGTCCAGGAACTTCGGGCTGGTTTGCCATCAATATGCAGATGACACACAGCTCTGTAATGGATGGATGGATGGACACTGTCCCGGAAAAGCTGTCCTGGAGGCTGTGGCTGGTTGGTTGAAACAGAGCCCCCTGAAATTGAACCCATCAAAGATGGTGGTCCTGTGGCTTGATCAGGAAGGCTTGGGTAGGAAAATTCAGCTCCCTACTCTTGATGGGATGCAGTGGGTATCTGGGTGACACTGGATGCCTCTCTTTCATTGGAGGACCATGTCACAAATATGGCTCGGTCGGCATTTTTCTACCTCCGCCAAGCCCGACAGCTGGTTCCCTATCTGACCTATTCTGACCTAGCTACAGTGATCCATGCAATGGTCACCTCTAGACCGGACTACTGGAATTCGCTCTACCTAGGGCTACCCTTGAAGTTGCTCTGAAAACTTCAACTGGTCCAGAATGTGGTGGCAAGGGGCCTTACGGGACCCCTTTAAGAGCACATATACAACCTGTGCTCCGCTAGCTGCACTGGCTTGAGATTGAGTACCAGATCAGGTTCAAGGTTCTAATATTTACCTTTAAAGCCCTGAACGGTCTGGGACCATCATTATCTGTGAGATCGCCTCTCCCGATACATCCCCCACAGAGCGTTGCACTTGGCTGAAAATAACGTGCTGGTAATCCTTGGCCCTAGAACCACCTGTTTGTCCTCAACCGGGGCCAGGTTTTTTTTTGGCTCTGGCCCCAGCCTGATGGAACTCTCTGTCGAGTGACACCCGGGCCCTGCGGGACTTAGCTCAGTTCCACAGGGCATGTAAGACGGAGATGTTCCACCAGGCATATGGCTGAGGACAGCAATAGCTATGTAGACTGGTTGGCCTCCCTGCCCCTCCCCTCCCTTTCCTTCCCTCCCATTCCCTCGTCCTACCCTTTTGGTCCTCTTTTCCCTTTTTGTTCCTTCCTCATCCCCACTGCTGCTGCCTTCCTGGCCTTCAGCCAGTGGGCCCCTTGCTCTGGCTGACTTCCACCTCCGGCCAACCTCCTTGGTGAGGTTATTTTTATATGAGCCAGTTATGTAGTTCAGGTGCCATCCATGTTTAAATTGGGCGTCTTTTTTAGTTTTAAAGTTCTAAACTGTATATTTTAATATTGATGTGTTTATATGTATTTTTATGGCTACCATATTCATTTTGTTGGAAGCCGCCCTGAGCCCAACAGTGCCGGGGAGGGTGGGGTATAAACTTAATGAATAATAATAATAAAAATAAAACTGGGCCCCATCAATTAATCAAACATTTTGGTTGATTAATCTGCAAACTAAGCCATTTCAGGTTTGCATCCTTAACCTCACTCACAAACTGACTGTGAAACTAACAGAACTTCCTCTCCAACCAGATCCATTTTGCTTGGCAGACGAGCACAAAGCGAAAGCCACCCTAGAGCAGAGGTAAGAGTTGAACAATTTTGTGAAAACCACTCAAGAAAATGACAGCGTTTGTGGTATAAGCAAGTGCCCTGAAGGCACAGCTGCTGACTTCTCTCTTTCTCTCTCTCTCAAAAGCCCCGTTCGTTCCAAACTCACAGGCCAAACTGGGATACAGAAACACGAACCTGGTGCTTTGCTCTTAAAATCGTTCAGTCTCTCCAAAAAGCCACAGTCTATGCTTATGTTTCCTGCGAGCCATGCTTGCAGCTGATTGTCTTCCACACTGATGCAAGAAAGGACTCTCCTTGCACTATGGGATGCTTGGGGAAAGACTGAGGTTTAAAAGAAAGAATGCAAGCACTGGCTGTGCATTTCTTGTACAAAACTCCATCTCTAAATTCACTTCCCAGAGCCTAAACCAGGGGTCCTCAACATGATGCCCGTGAGTGCCATGGTGGCTACCAGGACCTTTCCTAGAGGACACCAAGTGTTTTTAGAAAGTGGGTGGGGTCAGGTGGGACTTAAGGTGCGCACAGGCTCAAAATGTTAGGGGACCCCTGGCCTACCTTAAAGAACGTGGTACCACAAATAAAAAAAGTGGCAGCAGACAGAGGAGACTAGCAAGAAAACGCCATGGAAAATTACGTCCATGGGTCTGGGGAATACTCCGTCCACTCAGTTCCTACTTGTTCTTCTCAGCTGGCATCACATTCAACCCAGTAAGTTTTTTTTTTGCCAACACTGGCCAATCAGTAGGGTTAAGGAGCGCCAGCACCTACCACACTCTTTCCTAAAGAAAATGCTTTCCCTTAACTGTTGCTACCCAGTTTCCCCACAAAAGGGAGCACAACCAACTCAATCCTGTCATGGTAAACCACTGACCTGCAGAGATGTGGGGAAGCAGCACTGCACACATTCATTTTGTTTCTGATCTAAGCAGCTGACAGAGTCCTGTCCTGCTTCAGGCATTGCTTAGGAAGTGTGGGCCTTGGCTCTGGGCAGCATCTGCACATTCTGATGTGACTATGGGTGGACTCCAGGAGATGGAGGCCACAATCTCCCCAAGGCTGGATAATGCCCGAGGCAAAGGACACACAGGCTTCCTGCCTCTCCAGCATCTGGAACAGTTTTAAAGGTCACAGACTACTGGATCTCCGGGCATATTTAGTCCTTTAAAAAAAAAAAGAAAGGACAGGAAAGCCCCAAGCAGGACAAGCTTCTCTTTCCCAATCATAGCCATACTCCACATTTTAAAGTTTCCCTGAAGACTTAAATGAACAAGGGCTGACTGAATCTGGTGAGGTCTGTTTCATCCCGGTGTGGACTTGCGTAGGACTGTGGAGGCAATTACTTATAGGGCAGAAATAAAAGACATCTAAAGCCCCTTCCCTTTCCTTTAGGAAGCCTAATCCATCCTAGTGATTTCACTTCTGCTTTTCATCAGCCCAAATAGTCTCGCTTGGCCTGAGCTCGTCAGGGCTGGGGAACTCGGCAGGGAGGGCCACAGTCAGTAGCCGGCTGGGAGACTGCCAAAGACGACTGGGGTAGCTACGGTGAGGAAGGCAGTGGCAAACCAGCTCTGCTCCTCTTCTGCATGGAACACCCTGTGGAAGGGGTTGCTGTGAGTCAGCTGCAACTCGACAGCACGCCCATCTGGTTGTTTTTCAGGACGGGGGGAAGGAGCAAGCAGGTCCCCATGGAACATCTCTCATGAATTTAAAACTCCACACTGCTGGCAGCTCATCTGCGACCTTGGCCCTGGAGTCCAGCTGGCTGATCCAGCCTCAACGACGCAGGGTGGTCCTCTGATACGGCACTGCAGTCTTTGAGGGGGAGAGTGTCTTTTGACCATTAGGAGCACGAACATTAAAGGTTTCCCATTAGGTTCAACAGCAGGTGCGAACATCCCCTGAGAAGAAGAGGCCAGCCTCAAAGAGAGGAGGATCTTGTAAAGCGTCTGTTACCGGAATAGAAGCTCATAATAGTGCAGATGTCTGGGGTGGAGCTACAGAAACCAGTTTGGGCAACACAAAGACAGCAGAATACATCAAGAGCAGACCTTGCGTGTCAAATGGCCACCTACCTGGTCAGTTTTATAGTTTTCCTGAAATCATTTGTAATTGGAGCTTTGTAGCCTCCTTTCCTCAATAAGGAATCTATGGTCTGAATATGGTCCCATCCTGTTGAGATGCATTAGAAAAAGAAGGTATTAGAACACATACACCACACGTTCAAATTCGATGGCAAAAACCACTGCTGCAACCTCCCCTTCTTCAGGCCTAAGTATTTGAAACGCAAATGGTCTTCCTTTTCTGTTTCTTGGAAGAGGCTCTTGCTAGAAGAAAACAGGACTGTTTTCTCCTGTGTTCTGGTGTGCAATTAGGAAGCACACACAATTCTACTTCCTAGCTTTTGTAAAAAAAAAAAAAAAAATCAACCTCCATTTACACATAAAAGCGTTGACTCCTCTCAAATACTACATATTTATGCAAATGCTTAGAATCACATGGAACCCAGGTTTTTAATGCCAATATTGCAAGATGATTGATTGAAACTAGAAAATCTCCAAGTGCCATCATCCAAAATAGTTTCCCTGTCAATGCCAATGTTTACCTGTGCCCCAATGCCCCACTTCCAAGGTTTATTTGCAGGTAGCAGCAAGGCTGTCTTCAGATGTCACTGTTTGTTCAAGATGGGGACAAGCTTGGCTTGTTGCTGTGATCACACGCTCCCTCCTCCTCCTCCTTGCAATGCAAATCCTTCAACTGGACACCAATTTATCCTACTTGCCCAATGCAGGTACCTGGGCAAACTGCAGCTTGTTTTCTCCCCACAAACCAGGGGTCTAAACTGTGTTTTAATCCTGGTTTAGAATCAGAGTTTGTGGGACAAAATGAACTCCAGTTTGCCAAGGTGCCGACATTTGGACTTTATGGCAAAACCATCTGAGGCCTCCGAAGTCACTTGTGCTCTGCGTGTGAGGGGAGGGGGAAGGGAGTGCATGGGCATGGCAATTGACGGGAGGCACCTGGCATCTGAACACAGAACCTTGATACTAAAAGTAAACCATCTACTGGACACTGCTATAAATGAAGAATGGTACAAACATGAAGTTACCCATGGTTGTTAAAAGGTGCCAGACCATAGCAATGCACAGAAAATAAATGTTGCTTAAGAAGAATAAAATCCAACCAAGCACAACTGCTGCTCGGCCACTGCTGATTTTAACTTGGCTTGCAAATGAGGGATCATTTAGGAGGATCCACAGTTTAAGATTTTCCACTCTTTTTAATATTTGTAATATTCGCTTTGTAAATGAAGCGAACCTGACATCTCAAGAAACCATGGTAGCTTAGAAGACCCCAAGCTTTCAAGTGGTGATTTCCACTATACACAAAGAACTTGAGGGTCACACTTAGTGAACTGTTCAAAACTCCGCAACAGAGACACAAAAATGCAGCTAAAGCAAATCACTGAATAAACAAAAATCAAATAATGGACAATGAAAACAATGGCTTTGAAACTGGAAGAGAAGAACACCAGTAGACAGACTTCAGCAGCTTCATCAAGTGTAACAAATTAATGACAACATTTACAGAGCTTTCCCGAAGGAGTCAACGGGCCAGTGCCTTTGGTACAGCATGGCATGTATGGGGCCACTCCCAAACGGGCATGATGCTGCCTTTAAGAGGGTTCTTGCTCTGCTAGGAAGGGAGTAGGATACCTGAACATAAGTGTGTGGCTTCTTATCCTACTGGCCCAGTAGCCACAGGGTCTTTCCACACATCACATGCCAAGTGTACACTCGGAAAGATAGCTGGAGCCCATTTTGACCTGAATTAGAAACATAGCTTCCTATTCGACAATAGCTTCCTAACACTTGTTTGATCCCATTGCACATTTAAAATGAATGACTTTAAAACCACGGGGTGGGTACCACTGGCTTTTCTACTGGTAGAAAAGGAAAAACAGGTGGTCTCAACCAATTCCCTTCCACATTGTGGTGGATTCTTTTTTGCCCATAATCTCTAGCATAGCCTTTTCAGGGGTCAAAATAGGTCCTTCCCTTTTGCACCAGCAGAAAACCTGGAAGGATCCAAACCATAAAGTGTACGGAGACCCACAGGCAACTGCCTCCCACCCACTCCCAAAACAGTACATCAGTCAAACCACATACAGGTTAAGTACCAACAGAAACAGCCTGAGAAGGGGGGGAAACAGCAATGAAAATACGGCCACAAAGGATAAGCCCATTGCTAATTTAAAAGATTTTACCATTTTACTGATATTAAAGTAGCGAAGAGCTGCTCTGAGCCGCTACAACTAAGAGAACAACTTCCTGTCACCCGCTACAGTTGCCGTTTTGCACTGATTGTAGCATAAGACTATATCGCTGCAAGTTACAGAAGTCTGCTGCATAAAGGGACTTATTGTCTACGGATACATAAAGTGGCATTGAGATAAGAGTCATCCCTTACAATTAAAGCATCGCTCCATCATCTGACATCAGCGCAAGGTCACATATTGCATTTTAAGTTCCTAGGTATGTTTAAATCCTTCACCAGATCATATGAGATAAAGTGCAACAATGACCTTGCTCCTTTGCAACCTCCGGTAAGTAGGTGGCGGTGCGTTTTGATCCTTTTTCATTGATGAATTCTATTCTAATGCCATGTACACCCACCTGAAAGAAATGGGCAGCTTTATTAGTACATTAAAAAAAAAAAGAAAACAAGAGATGGTTAGCAATATAAATCCTCAAAAAGTCAATTTTGCATTTTGATTTTCCTTAAAAAAAAAAGCTCTTCCCAATTTTTGATGGCAGTCTTTTCTATATCAGTGCTTTTAAAAAAAATCTCATACTCATTTAAGTTTCTTTGAATGGGGAAGCCAAGGAGAAGGAACCTTATTCCCACGAAGGATGAAGTGCCAAATCAGCGACTCTGCCAGTTTCACCAACAGCAGCCGCGGAAAGGCCCCGGGCCCCTTCCTCTTTGCACCAGTTCCGTTGTAATAAAAAAGGCTGAGGCACTTGGGGTGGGTGGGGTGGGGGGAAGGGGCGATCGAGACAACTGCTGAGGCTACTGAAGCTGATGCAATTTGTGATAGTGAGGACTTAAAGATAAAGACCCCTGTGCAAGCACCGGGTCATTTCTGACCCATGGGGTGATGTCACATCCCGACGTTTCCAAGGCAGACTTTGTTTTTATAGGGTGGTTTGCCAGTGCCTTCCCCAGTCATCTTCCCTTTACCCCCAGCAAGCTGGGCACTCATTTCACCGACCTCAGAAGGATGGAAGGCTGAGTCAACCTTGAGCCGGCTACCTGAAACCGACTTCCGTCGGGATGGAACTCAGGTCGTGAACAGCACTTTTGACTACAGTACTGCAGCTTAACACTCTGCGCCACAGGGCATTAATGCCAGATAAACTACCTCCACTTTATGCCCGTGACCAGCCTGCCTGGCAGAGCTGACTGGACTGGAAGCCTAACGAGGGACTCTTTCAGCTGATCACATGGCAACCGGATAATTATGCGCTCATTCACTTGCCTAAACAGCCTGAGAAACATCCAAGTGCTCAGGCAGTCGGCAGCCCAAACAAACCTGATGCAAGAGCAGGTGGTTGGGAGAGCCATGGAAGGCAGGCAGCGTGCCTGGATCACCTGGAGATTTACCGTGCCGTCCTAAGCAGGGCTGAAGTCAATGGCCTTCTAATGGTATTGCTCTACTTATTAGGATGGCACTGCCAGATGCCACAATGGACACAAGATCTGAGAAGTTTTGAAAAAGTGGCTATTTTTCAGTTAATCTAGAGAGAATTGAACTTAAAAAAAAAATCAGTAGCCCGTGTCTTTCTTGGCATTGAGAAGTTAAAGCTGCTTGGTCCCAGGGTGCTCAGAGAGGGGACAATGACAACTCCTTCCTTAAAATCCGCTCTTGAAAGCTCAACCATACATAACTGGAATCAAGTTTCTTGTGGAAATGCCATGGTTTTTACAGGTGCTTTCAGAACTGGAGCCAGTGCCTCAGAGACATCAGGCTGCATCTTACTGGGCAACTTTTTTTGTACAGGTATTAATTTTTATTTATTTTGAACATTTGTATCCTGCCTTTCCATCTATAAACACAGCTTGCACAGGCACTAACGTTGTTTGGCTTCTCATGATGTTAGTTCAGTTTAATAAATTGGCTTGGATAAAAAAAAAAAAACACCCTGAAGTCTCATCCGTGGTGGGTTAGATGAGTAGAAGCTGGAGATTTGATGCTATGGAACAGAACAATCCGGCCCAACATCAAGTGAGCAAAGGCAGATATAATGCGAAGTGCAATACAGACCCAAGGCCATTTTCAATGCCACACTATCAACAGAGGTAGCCGGAGCATAGCACACCTTCAGTTTGCCACCCTGAGTTACCACATTCATGACTGAAAGGTGGGAGAGACATTTTCGGAGTTAATATTAGCATAGCAGATGAATGGGCTCCCGCAACTGAGGCTGATTCTACAAACATCTGAATCCACATGAAGTTTCCCCATGTACTGCTGCACCAAAATCAGTTAGTGCTGTGCACAGAGCAACAAAAACTGTCTGGATTCCATGTGGGACTGCACAGAGGACCAATCGGTGAACAATAGTTACAGGTAAGTGCAATGTGGTTTTTATTGCCTGCCAAAACAAACTCTATGTTTCTTCCTTAAAGACTGCCCATAACAAGCAGACTGCTTTATAATGTAATACTGCTGGTTTCGAGAGGCTGGTTCCTATTTTTGTTTTCAGTCTTTACACCTGTGCAATGTTTTCTGCTGATCACCATCCCCTAAGAATTCTGCACTGTGATGGCCAAGTTAATCAATATGACTATCTGGGAGGCAGGAGCTTGCTCTGAAGAACTACAACATCGCTACTGCAAAGAGGCAGACCAACCAGGGCAAACTGTGAAATAAAGAATGCACGGCCAGGCAAGTATATTAATGTAATACCCAATGAATTATTCAACTGAAGAGTCGCTTAAGATCTGGCTCATTTAAAGCAGTTCATTTAGATTCTGGCCTGGGAAAGAGTTTTCCATCTGTGGGATTTCTACAGCTTTCCTGTCTCACTTGTCCAAAGAGTATGGCCATACGAACTACGCAATGACAGTTATGCTCTGGCAAAGTTAAAAATACAGGAAAATCTTGTACAGAGCTGTTTCCTTTCGGCACTGTTTTGTCACAGCGGTTTTCAGCCCGGATGGGGGAGCAGGCCGGACTACCGTTGAGCTCTCAAGCGGAGGGTTCTAGGAAGCCTGTCCAGATGACCTTCCGTGGTCGCTTTTCTTTCTGGGAGAGCTGTGGTGGCATTCCCGGCCAGCCCAGCAGCTCCTCTATCGAAGCCTCGTTCCTCAGCTGCGCACATCTTGTACCTGGTGTGAGCGGGAGGAGGCCGGGAAGCAGGGTGGTGCCACAGCAGGGTGGGGCGGCCACCTCCCGGCCCTATCAGAAGCCTCTAAAAGGCTCGTGTGAACCAAGACTACGGCCTCAATCCTGAAGCTCCTCAGGTCCTCAAAAGGCCTTGCTGATGGGTGGGAGGTGGCCAGGAAGTGGTGCGACACCGCCATGGGTGGCCTGGTCACCTCCCACCCACAGCAAACCTGGCAGCTGAGAAACAGGTGAATCAAAAAGGCTTCAGCAAGCCCTCCCAGCAGAAAGCCTTCAATGTGGAAGGCAACCCAGAGATGCTTCAGGGATCACTCCAGCCTGGGAGCTGACAGCTGCTGTCTGCTCCAGTCGGCCCACATATGCCCCTCATGCATAAGCCAAGGAGATGCTGTGAACACATCTTCAATAGAGCAGTGTTCTCATTATTTCCTCTAGCACTGTTTCACACAGAGCTCTTTCCAGGAATGTATTTATGGCATTATAGGAGGCATTACTGAACCTAAACGAATCCTAGCGTTTCCACTTGGCTTGCCTTTAGAATCAAGGAGGGCTAAGGGCAGGATCTGTAAATCAGCAGAAGCACTTTCCACAAGAGCAGAACTGCCACCATTGAGGACAGACAGAGGTTGCAGATCTTAACATGCTCTCTCTCTCTCTGCACGACAACTAAAAATAGCCATTTGAACGGTCAAAACAGATCTGAACAATTGACTTGTCAATATTGGTCAAGAAGTTTCAAAGCATCAACTTTATTAGAACAAAAAATATTTCAATTATCGACATTAATGGCTATGCTAATTTATATATACTGAGGGTAGCCACCCTGAGCCCGGCTTTGTCATGGGAGAGCGGGATATAAATAAAATTTATTACTACTACTACTATATAAAAACATAATTGTTTACTATCATTGAGAAAAAGTGTAATAAAGTATAACTTTTAACAATATTAACTAAGGTTTCTGTAAATTTGCATGGTTTTTTCCTTTGTCTTTTATTTCGAACACCAAAGGAAGTCTACAGCTACAACCACAGAAAAAAATGAAGACAAAGCAGCATAATGGAGATCCTGGGGCAAGCAGCATGGGAGTGGCCCTTGGGAGCAGCCTTGTCTAATGAGGACTGCTGACATTCTTGTTTGGAGACGCCTGCATTTTTAGCAGGTGGCCAGAAGGAGGTCTGCTTCCTCCACCCCCATCCTTGCCAACAAACTTCTCCAAAACAAATTTTCAAAAACATCAGCTGCCACCTCTAGAACACAATTATCTGATTCGAGGAATACTGGACAACATAATAAGTAAACATTTGGCCATATCTGACTGGTCAATCGACTTGCTTGCTGGCATTCATGACAACCCTATTGTTGCAAGAGTTTAAAAATGCTCAGTGTGCTACTTTTGGGAATGTGCCCTGAAAAACAACAACTTTTAAATGGGAACTGGATTCCTTTGATGCTAGCTATAAGGTTGCACAGAGATGTTAACGCTTGGTGGCTGTAATCTCAAAGCATGACCATGATGAAAATCAGCAGAATCAACACTTTCAGCCCATTCCTAAGGGGGTGGTGGTGGAGCCGCATAGGAACCAGTGGCAACTTGCGCCATGCAAATTGGCATGGGCGTCAGTGTAGGGTGACATATAGTGGCCCCGGGGTGCCGCACAGCAGCGTGAGACTCCTGTGCCCGCGCTGCCTCCCCGGAGGCGTATGGGTGGTGCAAATGCTCCGCCAGCGTCCTGGGAGGTTTTTCCGGGGCATTCCTAGGGGAGGAGCTGCCTTTAGGCAGCTTCCTAACCCCTTTCAGCCCCTAAAAGCGTCATCTGGCAGCCGGCAAGATACACCTGCAAAATCGTGGCATGGTCCTGTGGAACTCTATGGGGAGTTCCACCGGGTTTTTGAAATAAAGTCTTTCTTTTTCTGTGCCTCCTCCAGCTGCCAGAGAATCCCCCCCCCCACTCAGGAATGGGCTCTTAGCTACAGTACTAGTCATGAAGGTGTCTAAATCATGTGCTAGAAACCTAGCAGGCCTGATACCCCTATAAATGAATCAGTGAGTGGAGTCCAAACACCTGTCAATAAAATGCTAAATCGCTCTGAATAAGACACCTCTACTGAAATTACTGAATGAATTATATCTACCCCTGGGATAGGTGCATATGCCAATATACAAGAAAAGAGTTTAACCACATTGTCACACATTTATCTGTAAGACCAGAAGGCTGATGAAGAGAGGCCCTTTTCAGCTGTGGCACCCCGGTTTTGGAATTCCCTCCAAACTTAGGACTGACAGGAATTTAACCACTGATGTCTGTGGTTCCACTGACTTCCACATTGTTCTACCTCTAGTTTTAGTATTTTATTGTTGTAACAGATTGTCAGGGAATTGTGCTCACCCACAATTCCTTGTATGATCAATTCTTTGGTTCAGGCCTGAATTCAGGCCTGCTTGGTTTCTATTCCAGAAAGCTTTGGTATGCAAGGGGTGTTTGTGAAGTCCTGAGAATGCTTCACCCCTCTGAGATAACCTCCAGCTGGGAGGAAGGCAAAACCATCCTTCTTTCCGGCTTCAAGGCCGGAGAGCAATTAAGGGGTGATGGATGGACGGCTGCCATTCGGCACAATCACATTCCAAGAGGAAAGTGTAAAGTGCTTGCTCAGCAAAATGAGCACCACCTGGCCATAGCCGTGGTGGAGTCAGATTGGCTAATGCCCCAATCTGGGTCCCCAAGGATAACAACTCGTGTCTTTTGGCTAGTGGTTGTGTAGTTCTCAGCGTGCTAACCCGCACAGAGATCTATCACCATGTTCCCTTTACTCTCCAGGAAGGACTGTGATCGCTCTGTACTCTGGATGTGATTCTGAATGCTGAGACTGGTGAAACCCATGGGGATGGGAAGTAAACTGTTAACTTGTTTTGTGTACCAAAAACTCTGCTATGCCAAACTCCTACTGTGTAGTCAGATATTTGCTTTAGCTTTCTTGTTTTATTTTGCTATGCTTATGTACATGTTTAACTGGAACCTAGTACGAACCTTAATAAATTGCTAAACCATAATTCCTGACTGGCTTCTTAACTTCAAGGGCTTCAAGCTAGTGGGCCTGTGTTAAAACGACATGCTTACTTAATCAGACTTCTGTGTTTGCAGCCCACCTTGCAGGTGTGTTTCCTTGCAGGGTCGGTCTCTTCGGTTGTGCAACCGTGAAGGGGGCAGACTGGGGTGCTCCTCACAAGAGTGGTGGCAGCTACCAAGCAAGCTGAGCGACCTTGGCTCGGGGTTTGTGTTAAAACTGGTTGCCTGCCTTCTGAAATAACCACAAGGTGCTCCTTGGGGCTGTGGCTCTGAGGCGGCATTCTTTGACACAGATCTATTCACATTGATGATATTAATTATTGCATACTTTTAAGGTTCACCACCATGTACATTTGGTAATGAAAGGTGGGGTACAAATCCACCAAAAACAAACAAATAAACACATGAGAGATTACCAAGGGTTTCATTCTATATGTTCTCAAACATAAAATGAATGTGTATGAGCTAAATATGCTAATTAGTTCAAGCAAGTACAATAAAAAAGCATCAAATTACTTTTCTGGAAACCTGACTGGTCCATCTAATGCAGGGATCGCCCAGTTTTGATACTGTTTTGCTTTCATGGAATGGCTTTTGAAAAGACTCCCGTAGAGGCATGTCTCATGAACTTGCTGTAATAGGAAACCAGCTCACAGCATACATGCTAAAAGAGGCAGATGGGCTCTGCGCCATTCTGATGATTGTTACCGTGTATCTATCCATCTACTAGAGCTTTTCCAAAAGCTATCTCGGGATGCCAAAATCCTATGCACCAACTGGCTCCGTTTTAGTCCTATTTGCTTCAACTCTCGCCCCACTCCCATCCTTGAGTCACCTCTCAAGAATCATAACACAACAGAGGAATATCTGGATCTGAATACAGATTTAGCTGGGTAGCTGTGTTGGTCTCCAATAGAACAGCAAGATCCAAGTCCAACAGCACCTTTAAGGCCAACTAGATTTCCAGGGTATATATAAGCTTTCAAGAGTCAAAGCTCTATATCTGACAAAGGGAGCGTTGACTCTTGAAAGCGTTGACCCTGGAAATCCAGTTGGCCTTTAAAGGTGCTGAATATACAGCTCTTCTTTTCTGTGTCTATTTAGACCCCAAGGGACAAACTAAACATTATATGGGAGATGCATGATTGGATCTGCATCAAGAGAAGCTGAATTCTGCACACAGTATGCAAACACAACCAAATTAACTTGTTGTTAATACTGCTTCCGCTAGTCACAGGGTGGTCGCAGAGTATGGTTGCCAAGTCCTCTTCCCTGGCCACCAGCAGTGGATAGAGTTGTCAGAGCCAGGTTGGGAAACTCCTAGAGATTTGAGGATGGAGCCTGGGGAGGACAGGGACTTCAGTGGGGTATAATGCCATAGCATGCATTTCCTCCAGGGGAATTGATCTCTGTGGTCTGGAGATTAGCTGTAATTCCAGGGGATCCCCAGGTCCCACCTGGAGGCTGGCATCCCTAACATGGAAAGCTACACAGAGAGCTCTGAACTTCCCAGACTCCTACCACTGCAAATCCTGTTGACTCCCTTGACCTCCTCTTGACACACCCATACCTCCACCGACTCCCAGTTTTTTATCGGGCTTGGTTCACAAATTTCCTGGTCTTCCTTACAAGCTGCAAAGGTTTGCTTGAATCAAACTAACTAACCTTCAAATCTATGAAGGCTAACATTCTCAGGGTGTTGAATTCTTCATTTAAACACAAAATTCTGCACCTCTGTATCACTAGACATTGTATTCTTTTAACATATCTCCCCCCTCAAAATTTTATTTTCTCTTATTATTTATATACATAAAACCTCCCAAACAACTGCATCTAACATTACGAAATTTGAAAACCAAATATAAAAACCAAAACAAAAATAGATACATCAAATATAATTCAGATTTCCATTTCTACTATTTCTTTCAGTTTAACCTTTTACTAGTACTGGGCAAACAGATACCACCCTTGCCTCAAGCAGGTCCCTGGAGAAATTTTGGAATAAATATTTTTCTCTCTCTAAATATTACATATTCTCCAATATTTTGCTTCCACAATGGTTTACTTGTAGCTTGTTAAGCATATATTTCCAGCCTCTACATTCCCACATAGCTACTGATGGCAACTGCTACAAATTGTCAACTACCTATGCAGTGCTTTCATTCTGACTTTCAGATATCCTAGTAGCATCAAAAGAGGGCCCAAAGGAATCACATATCCCAGAATTTTCCTTATTATTATTTGTTTCCAATAGACCTGCATTACGTTGAACTTTCAGTATATTCCTGTCTCTTTCTCATAGCGTCAACAAAGATCACTCACATTTTAAAGCATATTTTACATTTTTCTGGTATATAATATCATCTGTATAATATCTTGATAAGTCTCCTAAGAAGCCATATATATTAGATGTTTAAGAGAAATGCATCTCTCTCTCCCCCAATCAAAATTTGAAACCTGAGTCTGTAAATCTCATTCCCATTTGGATTCATATTTTCTAGTTCCTTCAATACTGCGTAGATTCTGGACAATAAACCTTGAGTAGAAGGAGGATCTTGTATTATCTGTTCAAAAGAAGTCAGATTCCTAGACAGATTATATGAAGTTGCTGAGGGGAAGTTATTGTATCCAACTTTTAATGTGCAAGCACTGAAAAACAAAGCTTTTGAAGGTCAATTCTAGGACGTAACTGTGAAAAATAAAATCTGGCCATCTTTTACATCACCTCTGGCCGATCTAATTAGTACTTAATTAAATATCAAGTCAGCCTGATGCTCTGGCTTCTTTAAAATCATGATCAGACAGTAGATATCAAGGGAGATATATCAGGCATTATTTTCTGTACTTATCCCAAATTGAGCATAAATTTTTGCTGTCAAGTCACAGCTGACTCATAGTGACCCCCTAGGGTTTTCAAGGGAAAGAGATGTTTGGAGGTGGTCTGCCATTGCCCGCCTCTGCATCATGATCCTGGTATTGCTTGGAGGTCTCCCATCCAAAACAGCTGAACAATGGTATCTGTTAAAATTAGGAACAGCTAAACTCCAGTTTTAAATTACTGTAAAATATCTGTTTTAATCTGAGGTTGTTGGTAAACTCATATACACCGAGTGCATACAGGTTGGATTTTATTTATCATGAGATTTGGAATAATTAGAGGAATTGCTAAGAAGAGCCACCATTTTAACTACTGTGATCCTTCCCTTCCAAAAGTGTTACAATTTAGACCATCTTCCCAGATCTGTTCCCTGGTGGTTCATCTTGTACACTTTTACCCCAGGTAGGAAGAGTTCTGCTTTCCTCAATCATTTAGATTCCTTCTGAAAAACATTTAAGGACATAAGAAAAGCCCTCTTGGATCAGACCAAAGTTCTATCTAGTCCAGCATCCCGGTTCTCTCAGTGGCTGACCAGATACCTCCAAGAATCCCACGGTGTAAGGAAACAAAGACAACAGCATCCTCCTGCTGCGGCCTCTGTCCCCAGCATCTGGTATTCAGAGATAAACTGCCTGTGAACATCAAGGTTTTGTTTAGCCATGATAGAACTATCCCCATGAATTTGTCTAGCCTACTTTTAAAGCTTGTGAACTAGCAGCCAAGATTAAGAACCGAGTGTGTAATTCAATACAGATCTAGTACAAAAACTAAAGTATGACCACTGCTAATTGCTGGGATACAATTTAGCAGTTTATGGATTGAAAGGCTGACTGACTCTCCCTTGGCAAAATCTAATATTGCACAGTGACTTTCTGAGAGTCTAAATAAATGGTGGCTTTCTGTAATTAAATCCATGTCAACATCTTGATGCTTCCATCAAACTGTCTGCACTGCTTTGTGATAAGAAAAATATTTGTGACAATTAATTAAAGGGGAAATGGAAGCAATTCAGGGAAAGATGGAGCAGTACAATCAACATGGTTCTTGCCAACATTTCATACAATGCATCAATTGCTTAAATTCATCTTTCTAATATATTGACCTAGACAGGAGGCAGCAATTCACTGGTTTCAGATCTAGGCCCAGCAAAAATCTTCTATCCCTAGGAGTTTAGGTTTTCCCAAGATACGTCTCGGCAGCCAAGCAAAACCTGAGGTACAGATACTCAGCTACATAGTCAGCTAAGTAAATACAGTTGTCCCAATGGCACATGAAAAGATACTCTACAAGGCTATATCCTCCCAAGAACTGAAAGCAGAAAGACAAAGGAAGAAAAGCAAAAGAGGAAAGAGTTGCAGAGTCATGCTAGGAAAGAACACTTTGTATTTCAAGAAGGAACAAACTAAGGTAGAGGGGAAAGCTTTTGGTAATGCTACTAAGGGAAAGAGGGGGAAAAAACTGTATTCCCAAGGGATATAAGAAAGGCAGAGGGCTAGGGATACAAAAGCAATCTCCGAGTAAACCAGCTGCTGTGAAAAGGCAGGCTTGGAACTTAATGTATCTGTGGACCAGTTCAGATGTTAGTAAAGTGCTCTGGGCAGAGCAGGCTTTGGAATTCCACAGCCAGGTGAAGGATGTCTGACCGGGCACTTCCACAGATGGAATAGGGGCCACTGATCATCACAACATCCTCACAAAGGGGAGGCTGTATTAATGGGCTGATATACTGGGCTGCATATTAGTTTCATGTGGCCACATTCCCAGAGCCACTTAGGTTGGACTTTTCTCCTCACAATCTGAACCATCAGGGCTGCTGGCAGAGGGCAGTTTACCCTTTTCAAAATACATTTAACTTCAAGGCAACAACTGCGTTTGCTAAAGAAGCTCTCATAGCTCAGGGGCCAGGGTTATGGGGGTAAGACACTGCTAAAGATGTGCAGAAACAAAGTGCCCAGTCCTCATTAGAGTCTCCCAGGGTAGCATGAACTAATGAGTAGTGCGAGACACACAGAATCATGCTATGAATGGACAAATGAAAGGCCTCCAACTATGGTCTCTATGGTCTCATGTTACTCGGTGGCAAGTAGCTGGGAAACGTGCAAATTATATATAACAACAGGTGAAAATGGCGGCAATTTGAAAAACCATATGGGAGCTAATGGCAGCCAATTCACTCATCTCTCTATTCTTGTTTCCACACCTGAAATCTCTACAGAAAAGAGAATCTCCCACTTTGTGCAACAACTGTCAGGATACTTTCTTCAGCTGGGAGAAATATTTTAGTGGGAGGAAGTTCAATCTGTCTACATTTGAGCGCGCACACATCTGTGCGCCGGATCTTCAATCTCAGCTTGCCGTTCAAGCCATTGCAGCACGGTCAGCCATCTAAGCGTCTTTAATTTGGAATTTGTTTGCATTCATCAGCAAATTGCTGAATTAGCTCCCACAAGATCATCAACAGCATACCTACAGAAGTAAGGTCTCCTAACCGGGCTGATGGCCTTTCGGGATGATCTGGAAATGAGCAGTTATACCAGATGGAAGACCCACATTCTCTCTTTAGGTCATATTCTAGCCATCTTGAAATGACTTTTTGCCATTCACATTGCATAACTGCAGTTCCCTTAAAAGAAACATGGATGATATAAGCTGTCTCACTGTAAGGACAAATACAGTGACGCATCATTCTTTTAAGGATTAACATTTCAGTAAAATTCATCGACTCCCTTAATATTTTATCTAAAATTACATATGCAGCCGTAACCTAAGGGGTAGAGGGGGATATACAAAATCTTTCCAAGTTCCACCAAACCCGTTCTGCTGCTTTAAAGACCCTTAGAAACATTATTTTAACAGCAAAGAATCATCCTTTGGATGAAGAGGTGGAGTGGGGTACAGCAGAAGAAGCTTCTGGGAAGGACTTGTTTGTATTCCCTCTGCCTAACTTTTGAATGCCAATCTTTCTTGAATCCCTCGCCTGCATTCCCCCACTACTGCTATTAGGAAAAAATACCTAACCAAGCTGGGGACGGGGGGACGGGGATGGACACCAAGCACTACCACTAAGTGGTAACAAAATGTTCTCATTTTTGTTACTGTTAAGAGATATGTAGATTTAATATGCAAAATTTGAGGAAATCAACATTTGCATCACATGTGCAATCTGCATAATTCATTCTACTGCAATGGACTTGTAGAATTTGGCTTCCCATTTTTTTTTCTTCTTCTAAACTCCCAGTAAATTTAGGGCAGGGCTACTCAAAATTTCTATCCCAGGGTTCCCCAAAGTGGCACCAGCCAAATGTTTTTAGAAAGTGGGCAGGACCAGGAGGGGCTTTTGCCCAGCCTGGCTTCTGACTGGCCACTGGAGATCAGATCAGCTGTGCATATTTTTAAAAAGTTGATTCAGCAGCAGCTGCCACCACAGCACAAAGATCTTCACGGTGTAACAGAAGATAAGCTGTGTGTATGCTAGAAAATATTTTAAACAATCTGTTCATTTTCAAAGGCATCCTGTTAAACAGAGCTTCTGCCTGAAATGTTGAAGAGTTACTATCAAGAGTTGTACACGATCTCACTTCTTGAAATCTCGTGACTGGCCTCTGCCCCTTCTAGTAGCCATTTTGTGACTGTGGCCCACCATCCAGTGTCAGAATTGCAAAGGCAGCAAGCTGGAAAAGATTGGGGGGGGGGCCTGTTCTACCCTATGTTTTTCTCAATAAGGTAGATGGGGGGGGGGCAGCTAATCCTTTCTTGCACCTGCCAGTTCTTCCCAACAAAAGCCCTCCCTTCTGCTTTTGTGTTACTTCTAGGAACACATTTGTGAACATGCATTTGGCAAAATAATGTGATGTTTCACCTGGACATCCTCAACTAACCACTTCCTCCAAAACCATTCAGTATCCCCCAATGGAAGAGCAGTAACATTCCAGAACCAAACAGAACATTGGTTCTCAAACTGAAGCAACTGGGGACCCCATTTTGATGTTAAAATCTTCCTGGATCCCCAATTCCCCATCCTCAGTCAGTGGTGCCTGCACATGACAGACAGCCCCCTTTGAAACAGTGTGGTAAGTTGTGCATGCCCCCCACTCCTGCATCCTTAGAGCAGTATAATGAGAACCAGATCAGTTACACTTCAAAGCAAAGTTTGAGTGGAATGTTTGCATTGTCATTATACTATCAGCTACATGTTGTCAGTCTCAACATGTAGCTGATTGTCTAGGGCCACAACTCACACGGCCATCACCCAGTTTCTGATTAATCTCACCTCTTGATTGGATGTGACTGTTTGACAGAGGCAGCAAACAACTTCCTTATTGGTGAATAACCATTAGTCAGAAGCTGGCTCAATGAAGGTGGGGAGGCCCCCCCAGAAACCTTTCAGAGAAGCTCACAGAAATGGGAAAATACAAACTAGCCCTCTGTCTTTACGAAGGCCACATGGACCCCCTGAAGTACCCTGTGGACACCCGGGGTCCCCAACCCCAGTTTGAGAAATGCTAAAATAGATAATAACTTTCCCTACAAACAAATGCACTGAATACAAGAGTAGGGATTTAGCCTGTTTTCAATTCACTAGGATTGCAAATTATATAGAAAGTTGGCTGTTCTTTACTACGCTGAACAATAATCTCTAAAGCCCCTATGTTCCCAGAGGTCCAATGTTTGTGGGGAATATTCAGCTGCTATACACACTGCAGGCATTTGGCAAAGTGTTATAAGTTACAGAGAAAGCCAAGCTTCAATACCTTAATTACAGGACCTTCTACTTATTTAAAATGTTATACGGCAGAATATAATACCTTTTTAAAATGAGAGGTGAAGCCATATTGTGACTATTCCAAAAAGCTGAAGTGTGTGTTCTGAGAAGTTAATGGCCTTAACGCAATATTGCATTGTACTCTCTCTACAACCTATAAATTGTTAGGGTAGTAAACATTGAAGAAATAGTTCTCAGTCATGTCCGTTCCCAGTTTTGCTGCTATTAATAATTCTTATTTAAATGATTTTTAGGTCTTTCGCACATTTTTATTTGAGCACAAAAAAACTGACTAAATTGCAGCTGGGAAGGCAAGAGGTCACTCACATGGAACAGCAAATTCACAGCCTGCAAAGCTTCATGCGAAAGGCCATTTACTGGTATCAACACGCAAACACTGCGATACAACTGAGCAGGACATTTCTAATTTTGTAGTTTTGGAAACAGCTCGGAGATTTCTGGAGGGATGAGAAAGCCCCATTGTCAACATACACAAAGCAGCAGACTTTTGACATTCAAAGGTCTGCTTTTTTCCCTTCAAATAGGACAACAAAGGGGGAATTGGCACCCACAGAATAAAGCTTCGAGCAATGAGAAGCCCTTGGCACTCTATATGATCCATGATGAGCCTTATTCTCCTCTGCGTTAACAACTGTCGTACAACTGCCTCTTCCCAAGGCTCATGCTGTAGAAAGGTGTCCTCATGAAAGCCACGTAAACATAATCTGTGCCCTTATCAGTGAAAGCAACTGCTAGAGAGGCTACACATTTTTAACTCGCGTGACAAGAAACCCCACCCCACTCTTAATGTTAATTTATTCAGAAACCCCAAATCCCGCATTAGGGTTCCTTGGATGAATGTCAGAGCAGGTTGCTGGAATTTATGTGGCATTCTGTGACGATCACATCGCCGCCATTGTTGCAAGAGATGCTTTCCCCCCCAGAATAGATCTTGGCACCCACTCTAAACTGCTTGTTGCAATAAGGAGATTTTAATGACGCTGACAATTGTTCTTGTCCTGCAAGCTTTCAGGCTCGCACAAAGAGCTGTGTGTGGTTTTTAACGATAACTGCTCATGTGGGTGTTGCTGTATACATAATATATACGAGTTAGAAGGGACAAAGGAGCTTTTATGTGGCTCCTGCTGCGGGACCTGCACCATTTTTGCTAACAAAGGTTTCAGATACAGTCACTCAAAGCTCTATCTCAGGCCTAGTATTCAGGCAGGGGCTATACCACATTAGAGGCAGTGGGGGTTATACCACTTCAGACTGCAGGTCGGGTCTGGCATGATGGAACAGTCCTTCATAAAAAAAGCTTTCTGTGCACAGAAGACTAGCTTAGCTAAAGCCTTCATCATGAACACTTTTATTTCTACGTGCAGGGAAATATTTTGTATGGAGGACTATTCCATTATATGAGTGCCCCCCCCCCAATACAACCTGAAGCGGCCTTGAGTACATCTGTGGAGAGGTGGCAGATAAATTTTCTTTAAACAATGAAGCAGCAAAGCACACTCAGAACCAGAAAGAGCGAAGGGAGCAGGTGTGAGTTTTGGGGTGAAGGCTGGCCAAGGGAAAGGAGTGAAATTCTGCCACAGTCAGATACAGCTTTGGGAGTTAATTGTCTGGCTGTTCTAGAAAGAGCAATACACTCCATTCCTACTCGAACTAAGCAGGGGCCTTGGAGAACCTTCCCGCTGCATTTGCGGCACAAACCCAGACCCTAATCTAAGACGAGATCCCCCAAGACACTACTGAACTCCCTGTGCTAAGCTTTCCCATCTTTCTTTTTTTGTTTGTAATGAGAATGGGCAACTGAGAAATGGGGTTCAGTGAAGCAGTGACTTGATGGAAAACATCCGAGATTCCTTACCTCCCAGTCCATGTAATCACAGACATCTTCAAAGTTAGTAAGTAGAGACACTGAGCAGAAAAGTCGTGGCAGCTCCTCCCTCGTCATTGGGGGGAATCGGCTATCTTTAAGGGCACTGGGAAAAACAAAAAGAAACAACCGTGACGTTGCAGCGTGAACCCGTAGATCGGAAGAGCTAAGAAAGGCCACAGAGGCCGCTGGGCCTCGGCAAAACACTCCCGGCAGTTCTGATACCAAAGCTGTTCTGGACTTCTTGGGCAGTCAGTTAATGGGGAAGCCAAACACACCCCAGCTCATCAAACAGCATCCTCTCCCCAACTCCACTCCTCCTGGATACAGACAGAAATCTCACCGTTACTTATGAACTGGCAGGCCAAACGGCAAGGTACCTGCTGCCAAACAAAAAAACATTGGGGGAGAAAGAAATATCTTGGTGCTCACCAAAATCCACAGTGGAACATATGTTATTTCGAGGATAAGTAAAATGTGAATTTTTTTTAAAGGTTGCTATAAAAATTGCAGTAAGCCCTGAGGGCCTTCCCAGTTATGGCTCAAACGTGGGCAGCACAAGGTTCATGACCGAGAGATGAGACTGGTGAGTTTCTGAGTTAATCCGCAGCTGTGCCACTCTCTGGCCAGGCTAGAGAACTTGTACAAAGCTCAAGGAAGAAAGGCTAAACGTCAAGTAACAGTAGAGTTTTTTTAAAGTAAAGGTGAATCGGAAAGGCTAGTGCCGGGAATATTTGGAAGATGGACGCAGCAGAAGCTAGAAGAACAGAACATTTGTAAAATAAGCACTTATCTGAGGGATAAAACTTTCCTCCCAAGAATTTTTCTTTGCGAACAGTAATGTTAAATATTCCCCAGACATTTGCTAAATAGTCCCAGATTATTTGATACCTGTATTTGAAAACCAATTACACTGCGTTTCAAAATTTGATAGTATGGCTGGCAGCACGCCATGGAATTTAGTATCTGGCAACTACCAGCTTAAGAGATGCCTGTGGTACCTGCTGTGATCTCAACTATTGTGAGAAGACTGTAAGTCTAAAGCTGTGAAATCTCAAAGGTAAAATATTCATTTAAAAATATTTAACATTCTGCTGAATGCTGGATATTTGTTTCCACCATAATCTCCCATAGATTTGGTCACAGAAATGTCAACCAAAGGAAAACAGAGTTGCACTTACCTGTAACTGCTGTTCATTGAGGTCTTCGGTGCAGACACACATATGGGACTGTGCAGGCCTGCCACCGGAAACTTTTATTAGCCTCAGGCCTCTAATTGGGGATGCCCCTCCCCCCGGCAGGCGGGCCAGCTTCCTGCCAAAACCACCATGTGCTCCTGGGCGGGGCATCCCCTCCCTCCTCAGTTCCTCGCCTGCCGCCAACCCTTACCAATCAGCGGCCAATTGGCCCCTACTTGTCACTGTGGTGAATCTTGCCATAGAACTTGATCTGTTCTTTTATCTCTTATGTTGTCTTTTTTTTTTTTTTGTAGGTCGACAGCGGGGTTGGAGGGAGGGATGTGTGTCTGCACCGAAGACCTCAATGAACAGCAGTTACAGGTAAGTGCAACTCTGTTTTCATTTTCAGTCTTCGGTGCAGCCCCACATATGGGATTTTAACAAGCTACTCACATCTGGAGGTGCGTGTCGATCTAGGAGAACAACGTCTGGAGGCCCGCCTTTCCCACTTCAGCATCCTTTCTTGCCTGCAGGTCTAAGGCGTAGTGCCTGATGAACGTGTCCTCGCTCGACCACGTCGCCGCCTTACAGATGTCACGGATAGGAACCTTTCTGTGAAGAGCAGCGGAAGAGCCCTGGGCCCTGGTGGAGTGGGCCCTGACTTGTAATGGACGTGTCTTGTTCACTTCCTTGTAAGCAGACCTTACTGTCGAAACAACCCATCTAGCTATTGACTGAGGGGATGCGGACTTCCCTTTCTTGGGGCCTTGGTAGCAAATAAAGAGAGCTTTTGATTTCCTAAAGTGCTTTGTTCTGTCGATGTAATACAAGAGGGCCCTCTTGATATCTAGAGTGTGAAGGGTCTTCTCAGCTGGTGAAGTCGGGTTTGGGAAAAAGACCGGAGTACCACATCTTGGGACATATGAAAACTGGAGACCACCTTGGGCTTAAACTTGAGGCTGGGGTGTAAGACTACCCTCTCATTATACACCTTTAGGAATGGGCTATCAACTCTAAGGGCTGCCAGTTCTCCAAACCTTCTGGTGGAAGTGACAGCTACCAGGAATGCCACTTTGGCCGAAAGCAAAGACAGATATACATGGGCCAAGGGTTCAAATGGAGGCAGCATGAGCTTGGCTAGCACCAAGGAAAGGGACCACTGTGGGATCAGCCTGGGCGTCGGAGCAAACAAGTTATTGAGCCCCTTTAGGAAGCGTTTGGACAGAGGGTGTGAGAAAGCGGTGTAACCCTCCAATCTATCATGAAAAGCTGAAATTGCAGCTAAATGTACCCGGAGGAAACTGTGAGACCTGTTTTGGTTAACTCCAGCAGGTAATCTAGAATACGGGGGAGAGGGCAAAGAAAGGGAGACAGCCCCCGTGCTTTGGACCATCTATCAAACCTCTCCCACTTTCTGTCATAAGAGTAGCGTGTGGAGGGTTTTCTGGCTTGGAGTATACCCTTTTTCACTGGGGAGGAGAGACCCACTTCCGGTTGGGCTCTATCCTCCACGCTGCTAAATGTAGTCTGTCCACATCGTGGTGACTGAGGGTGCCCAACACCAGAGCAACCCCGGATCCTTTGGGAAAGCTCTGTAGTCCCGTCCTGCCAGCTGTACCAGTTCCATGAACCAAATCTGGCGGGCCACAGGGGTGCTATTAAAATGCATGAAGTGTAGTCTGCTCTGATCTTCCCCAGAACTCTCGCCAGCGGAAAAGGGGGGAAGGCGTAAAAAAGGGTGCCCAACCAGGTAATCTGAAAGGCATCCCCTAGGGATCCCGGGTCGTTCCCTGCCAGGGAGCAAAATCTCTCTGCCTTCTTGTTCCCTCTGGTGGCAAACAGGTTGACCCTCCACTCCTGAAATATTGGATGCAGGAAAACCTCTTGGAGTTCCCACTCGTGATTTGTGAGAAACCTGCGGAAGGTGTCCGCCCACGTGTTGTGTGAAGCTTCTATGTGTATGGCCTTTAGATGAATGTCGTTTGAGAGGGCCACTTTCCAGACTCTCAAACACAGCGGGATGGAGCCGGTGCCCCCCTGCTTGTTGATGTAATACACCGTTGAGGTTTTGTCGGATTGAAGGAGAGTTCTGGACCCCCGTAGGATATCTGCAAAGGAGGTAAGTGCATAACGTACAGCCCGTAACTCCAACATATTGATATGCAAGGATAACTCCTTGGTCTCCCATCTGCCCTGTATTGACATACCCTCACAGTGGCCACCCCACCCCTCCAGGGAGGCGTCTGTAGTGAGGGTGAACCTAGGGTTCCAGTACCTGAAACGCATACCCAGTAGGAGGTTGGACTCTGAGAGCCACCACTGACTGCCGAGAGTAGTCAAATGATTAAAGAAACCAATTCTGAAGCCCCCTCATCTGTAATCTAGCGAAGGGGGTGACAGCTGTCGTGGAGGCCATAAGGCCTAACAACCTCTGGATGGAGATGACTGGTTGATGTCTACACCGTATGAAATGTTCAATCATGCGTCTGATTGCTTTTCTGGGGGAGGAAAGCCTTCCCCTTATTGGAATCCAGAATTGCCCCTATAAACTGAGCCTTCAGGGAAGGTGTCAGCTTAGACTTTGTGAGGTTGACCATGAGGCCCAGCTTTTCACATGTGGACAGCACTAGCTCAAGATGGGAAGACAGTGTAGCTGGACTGTCGGCTGTGACGAACCAGTCATCTAGATACGGAAATATGCTACACCCCTTACTCCTGAAGTATGACATGACTACAGCCATACACTTTGTAAAGACTTGCGGGGCTGTAGCGAGACCGAAGGGAAGGACCGTATAGTGAAAAACCTCTTCCCCATAATGGAACATAAGGTACTTTCTGTGAGTGGGGTGTATGGACACATGAAAGTATGCGTCTTTAAGGTCTAATACTGCAAACCACGTATTGGGGGTAATGAGTTCCATCACAGAAGGTAACGAAACCATACGGAACTTTGAAATCCGTAAACATTTATTAAGGACTCTCAGGTCAATAATGGGTCTGGAGCCCCCATCCCTTTTCTCCACCATAAAAATGCTGGAGAAAAAACCAAAACAAGTTGGGGAAGCTCTTTCAACAGCGCCCTTCAGCAAGAGCTCTTGCAACTAGGGAGCAAACTCTGGGAAGGGGTTGTCCTGTGCCAAACTAGCGGGAAAACATCTGGGCTGAGCCTTGAATTCCAGGCAGTAGCCCTCCAAAACGACTCTAAGAACCCAAGAGTCTGAACAAATACAACGCCAAACTTCAGCAAATCTGGCCAGTCTCTCTAGGAAAGGAAATTCCTCTTGAGTGGCTTGCTCCGACAGTCAGAATCTCTGGGCGGGCTGCCTTTGATCCTTGTGCTGGGGGCTATTGGTGGGCCTTTGCTTATAATTAGGCTTGCACTGCCCTGGTTGGTTTGGTAGTTGGTGAAACTTCCCTTGTGGAGGATACGGCTGGTACCTCTGGTGCCGTTGGCCTCTGTAAAAGGGTGCCCCGAAGCTCTGGTGGCGGGGTTGGAACCTCTCTCTTTGGGTGGGAAAAGAGGGGGTGATGCCAAGTGATTTTGCTGTCTGGCGATCTTTCTTGATATTTGTCAAGAATTCGGTTGTGCCTGACGAGAAGAGTGTATCGCCCTCAAATGGAAGGTCCTCGATTTGGGCTCTTGTGTCTAGAGGATGAGCAGTGGTGCGTAACCAGGAGTGGCGTCTCAAGGTGACTGCCGTGGCCATGGACCTGGCCGCAATCTCTGCGGCATGCTTGCCTGCACTGATTTCCTGCTTGGACAAACGGGTTGCCTCTGCTTGAATTAGTTTCATGGCGGCCTTAGACTCTTCAGGTAACAGATCCAGATGGGGAGTGGCTTTTTCCCAGAGGAAAAGTTGGTAGCCTCCCATGATTGTCTGGTAGTTGGCAATATGAAAGCTTAAAGCCGAGGAAGTATACGCTCTCCGGCCCAGGTGGTCCATTCTCCTGCTCTCTTTATCTGCAGGGGTGGAGTGCTGGCCTTGTCTTTGCCTGGCCTGCATTTCCCCCATAACTATAGATGATGGGGGAGGGTGGACTGTCAGGAACTCTGCCGAGTCCGGTTTGACTCTATAGAGATTCACGATCTTAGTCGATGGTGGGACGGAAGCTGGTTTTTTCCATACTGATTTGGTAACGTTGGTTAGGCCCTCAAGAATAGGGAAGGCTGCAATGCCTGGAGAGTCAGGTTACAGACAACTGAGGATCTTGTCCTTGGGCTTGTTGTCTGAGGTGGTGATATTTATGTCCAATGCCTTTGCCATCCAGATCATTTGTTCAGTCCTCAGCCTTAAATCTTCTGAGGGGGAGACTGCCTTGGTATCCCCTACTAACTCGTCAGGGGAAGGTTCTGAGACGCCCTCTGAGCTGTCCACTGAGGCCCGTGCCTCTGAATCTTCAGGCTCTGAGTCCCCTCTAGGGCTCCGTTGGGTGAGAGGAATGAAGGGTGAAGGCACCTGTGGGGTGTTGGGAGTAAGAGACTTGCCCTGCAGGCTGATCTGTTTGAATCTGCAAAATTTGATCCAGTCTTGTACCAGTGCTGGGGAGATGGTCGGTTGTGTAGTAGGGGTCGAATACGGTTGCAGGATTCTCTTCAGATCCGAAGGGGTTGGATCTGAAGATAGATGGGGTTCTTCCAACGGATCCGGGTCCATGTCAAAGAAGCAGTGGAGTGGGGAGCCCGAGTGAAACGACGGGGTCCTCTGTACCAGGGGTGGATCCGACTCTAAGATTGTCGGATCTGAGGTCGTTAGAGCGGGCGTAGCTGATGTAGAGTGAGGTCGGCTTGAGTCGCTAGGCTTGTCTCTGTGCTTAGACTTGCTCTTGTGCTTCTTAGAGACATGCGTCAGATCTGACTTCGAGGATGGATCCGATCGTTTCGGATCCGAGCCGGCGAGATTGGGCCCGAGCAGACTGATTGTGCATCTTGCAGCTTACTGGAACCGGCAGAGGGAGATGGGCCATCAGGGCCTTCTTCCACAGCTCTGCATTCAACCAGTCGGCAAGGGCGTTACGAGCCCGGGTTGAATTTTTTTGGCATATATTGCATGCCGAAACAGTGTGTCCCTCGACCAAGCATAGTAGGCACAGATTGTGTTGGTCTGTGTGCGGAATTTTAGTTGAGCACTTGGGGCAGAGCTTAAAGGGCGTTTTGGGAGCCATACCGGCCCTCAGCACGCGGCCAAGGGAAACGAGGCACAGAAAAAACTTTTCCCTCTTCTGAAACGAGTCGACTTAGATAGAAGGAGACCGGGCTGGTCAGGAAGTCCTGAACGGCAGCCCGAAATGAAGACTCACGAAAATGAAAGTAACTCCGAAGACGATGAAATGCTCTGAGGTCTAGAAAAAGCTCCGTTCTCGGCGGCGGCAAAGAAGGAACTGAGGAAGGAAGGGATGCCCCGCCCAGGAGCACACGGTGGTTTCGGCGGGAAGCCTGCCCGCCTGCCAGGGGGAGGGGCATCCCCAATTAGAGGCCTGAGGCTAATAAAAGTTTCCGGTGGCAGGCCTGCGCGCAGACGCAGTTCCATATGTGAGGCTGCACCAAAGACTGAAAATGAACCACCAAAACTGCTTCAATCTTGGAGGAAATCAAATGCAACAAAGTTTTTACGTGAGCTGGTTCTGTCTGCGAGCACAGTCCTCCCTCCACACACACGTACAGACATGCTTCCGGCAAGAGCACTGGTGCTCAGTCAGTGGCTCAGGAAACACCTGTGGCTCTTCTGGGCACCGTTCCCCAGTGTGGCACCTGCTCCACATGCCAGGAAAGTACACAAGGTCATTGCCCTGCGTAGCTGGGTTGGGTTGGCAGGTGGTTTCTACCTTGAAACAGCTGCTGCCACAGGGAATAGATGAGAAAGCTGCAGGCCCTGTGCCAGGGATGAAATGACAGGGGGCCCATCGTGTCCAACAACTCTTTCCCGTAGCCTCTATTCTCTCCATCCCACCACCAGGCTGGCTGTTGAGGAGAGCATGCTGGGCCCAGGGAACAGCGAGTACAACCACCATGGCATCTGCCCAGAAACAGAGCAGGCTGGCATGAGTGTGTGTGTGTTTTCTCCATGACCAACTTGCTCTTCTTTGGAAACCTTGTCCCTCATTCTGAAGAGACAGTGAGAAAACAGTGTTGCTTACCTGTAACTGTTGTTCATCAAGTGGTCCTCCTTGCAGTCCCACATGGGAACTGCACATGCGCAGGCCAGCCTGCACATGCACAGTTCCCATGTGGGACTGCAAGGAGGCCACGAGATGAAGAGGGAAGCCCTTCCCATCACTCCGAATACACACGGGCTGGCTAAGGTTCAACGGTGGTGGAGAGAGACAATGCTACAGGCTCAGACGTAATCTGCTAATTTAAAGGGTTAGTGTTCATATATTTTATATTAACAGTTCTATCTCATGTTTTTGTTCAGTGGGGTGGTGCACAGGGCATACAGTCATCATGTGCCTCTTTTCACTGACAGTAACTGTGAATGGGGCTCTCTGCAAGCTACCAACTGAGCACCACTGAGCTAGAGCATTAAGACATTGGTTTCCCCAAGTCTTCATCTGTGACCAATAGGGAAAGTCTTGCTTGAAGATCACAAAGTACAAAAAAATAAATAAATAGTAATACCTTTTATTTATACTCCGCTCTCCCCCGGCCAGGCCGGGCTCAGTGCAGCTACCAACATAGCTAATATATATAGACGTTTAATTACAAAAATTGAAACATTAAAACATTCTAGTACACTGCCATCCTCTAGTTCTGACTTTGGCGCCCAATTTGTCCCTGTAGGGAGAAATGTTATTGCGGCAGATTAGGTTTGTTGTAAAACACTGTCCATATTATCACATATCATACTGGAAGATGATGACTTGCTAGGAGGTTCCCATCCCTTTAAGTCTTGGGAGGATTACAATCCCCAGCATAACACAAAAGAAAAGGTTACCAAGATGTTTTGACGCATGATGAAAACTCAAAGGAATATTACAGTCAAAGTTGCCCCTTAAACAGTTCTCACATTGGGGCCATTCTCTTCCTTAAAACTCAATTCTACATGTTACTTGGAAGTGGGGTTTCATCCTTCCGAATTTAACACGGTTTCCTTTTGGCCATTCGTTTGGGATTTCTGATACTTATAAAGGTTGCTGCTGCACATGTGCAATCAGCTGTACTGCAGGTTTCCATTCCTTTTATCCACGTTGTGTTTTCTCTATTTCCTGTGGTATAAGTTACTTTTTACCCATTCAGATAACATTCACAAAATGTGCAAATGAAAAACATCAGACAATTAAAAAAGAACTCCTCAAACAGTTATGTGCAAGATCAAATTAATGCTTAAAGGAAATTAAGCATTAAGGGAAAAGCCTGCCTAGGTAGTTCACATGTTAACACAATTTCTATTGCATTTAAAACCCAATAAACCTTGTAATCTGTTTTCCTTACAGAAAGCATATACATACATCCTTACCCTTTAAAAAAAATCAGATAGTCATCATATAAACACACTTTCACAGAACTGCCGAATGCATACGATTACTCATGTGTATGGTTAATCTAAGTGATAAAAATATCGCACGAACAAAAGGAATTAAAATCTGCAGTGAATATTGACAAACTGAATATGCACCATTTTCAATATGAAAGAAATTCTCCATGTAAAACCAGAAGACAGGCAGAATGGAAAGTGAAGTAGAGGCAACTCATTTAAGATTTTAGATTTGTATCCCACTTTTCCATTAATATGATCGAGAGGGCTCATGAGAGTCAAAATTAGACCAAAGCAAAATTGAAACCTGGGAGTTGACATTTCCCTCAGCTGCAGGGAATTAATATTGTCAAGTGGTTGCAATTAAGGACAGCATTATGGAAGAATCTGACCACCCTTTCTTTGGTATAAGGGGTGGATGGGATATCCAAATAATTATGCTTAGAGCTGCAGCCTCCATCTCAATAGTCAATATTTTTACCAGGACACTTCTCTGATAGCTGCAGAGTCTGTGTGCCAGATGAATCCCATTTGACACAAGTGCTTTTGTTTTTTTAACCAAGCTGTGAAAACTGCCGCTTCCCAATAAAATCCCCGCTCTGTTTCTCCAACTGCCTCAATGGCTTGCAGCAACATTAGAGTTCAAAACAGCTCTAATTATACTGACGCTGTGCTAATCAGCTGGATGCAAGCCAGCCGCAGGGGTCTCTCACAGCTGTCTCCATGGGCTTTCCTCCTTGGGTCTCAGCAGCACTAGAGCGCCACAGTATTGTAACAGCTGTGACCAGACAACAGCCCAAACAGCAAGTTTATCATAGAAATGCTAGCGACAGCAATAGGAGCAGACGCCTTCAGATTTAGCAAAATGCAAAGTTTGACGGGGCTTTTTCACAGCTCTTTGGACGAGAAACCCATTCCTTTCTCCTGAACTGAATTACTTGACTGAGAGAAACTGCTTTGTTTGTTGGGTTGGGAGGGACAGGGGAGGTCTGCTTTGAGGTGATGTTGTCCACTAGTATGGTTTTGACCACAGGGGGTGCTACCAGGTCCCCTGCATCCTAAAGCCTCACAGGGTGGGCCCTGGTGATACAGGATGCAACGGCGACACCGATGGTATTCTTCCCCACACCACCAGAAATGGTTATCTGTGTGGTAAATGTAAGTAGTGCCATTTCATGGCCTTCCATCTCCAATTTACCTATGCCGTAGTTTCCTAAAGCAGACATGCACTGACATCTTAGAAGCGGCAACAAGCGTGTGGGCTAACAGATGGCCTTGAAACTACAACTCGCTGCCAAAGAACTCCAGTGCCAGGCATCTGGCCCGCTGTCCTCAGGCAGTAATGGTTGACCAGCTCAGTCAGCCCAACTACGTGGTCCTCCAGTAAACTATAAACTTCTAAATGTCCAAGAGCTTCGTGATCATTTCAGTCCCTCTGTTGCCAACCATTTCTCGAAATCAGGGGTTTTTCTCTGCATTCACAATTACCATCCACTTAAAGAATCACATTTACTTCCATGTGATGAAGCCTGCGCATCAGGGAGGCTTGCATCTTACCTCTGCGGCAGCTATTTCAAGGTGGGCACTACCTACCAATCACAAGCCCCATCACGCAAGGGCCTTGACCACTTTCCTGAAACATGGAGCAGGTGCGATTGGTATCATGTCAAAGAGCCACTGGTGGCTCCTCAGCCACTCAGCATCACTTTTGATCGAGCAGAAGATATGTGCTTGCTCATTCTAAATGACAAATTAGAGGACAGCCACAAGCATGCTTATTTTCTGTGGGTTCTCACCAATGGGTCACTGAGGACTGGACTGTAGCAGCTGTGATAGAATGTGGGGCAGTATATTGGGCCTATCCCAGTCAAGACTTCAGTAATGACTAGACTGCACTTTAGGTGTACCCTTAAAAAAAACATGCTGTGCAACATGACAAGAAAATTTAAGCAAACCCCCTCCCCCCAAGAGCACATAGAGCTAGTTGTGTGGATCTCAGAATTCCAACCAATAAACCCCAACATATTCAGGAACGTCTACAAAACACAGACTCTGAACTACTACACTGGTGTAATGTTTTTCAAGTGGTTAGTCTCATTCAGGAAGCCAACTGTTACATATACCAGCCAGGGCTGGATCTTGGGGGGGGGGGGGAGTCTGGCAGAGGTGCCTGCCACAGGTACAAGGAGAGGGAGGGCACCAGTGTGGGCATGGGGAGAAGGAGCACCACAGCTCTGCAGCATGGGTGCAGCTGCCCGCCTGCAACCCAGCTAGTGTGCGCGCCGCCCGCTCGCCCTTAGCTTGCACCGCCCACTGCTCTCTGTTTCTTTCTGTGGGGGTGGCCACTCGGGCCCCAGCCGGCATGTTTCTCTCCACCCCTGGGGCCACCAGCGCCTGGCTCCAGTGCCCCCTCCCTTCCCCCTTGCCCTGGTACTCCTTCTCCCAGCTCCGTGCCTGATCCCATTTGCAGCCCACAAACAGTTTTCAAGGTTGGTTCCAATTAAAACTGTAACCAAGATTGCCAGTCATTCTACCTTTCTTCACGTGGCTGCAATGGATTTAGAAAGCCCACACCATGCACAGTGGCACATGCGGTCTCCACACCATTTTTCTTCTCTGACTACCAAACAAATCAGCAATGACGAGGATCATACACCAAATTATTATTTTGTGATAAGGCAACAGCACCTGAATAAAAACACCCCAACATTTAAACTTTTTCACAGCATGACTTCATTAATTGTCTAAATGATCCCACACTTTTATTACAAGTTTTTTTCCCTCCTGGAAGGATAAGAAAACACAAACATCACTAGAAATACTTCTGTATAAAAGGTAAAGTGTGCCGTTGAGTTGCAGTTGACTCATGGCGACCCCGTTAAGTTCGACCTCATCGGGCTTTCAAGGCAAGAGTCAAGCAGAGGTGTTTGTCATTGCCTTCCTCTGCAGAGCAGCCCAGTCTTCCTTGGTGGTCTCCCATCCAAGAACTGACCCTGCTTATCTTCCAAACTCTAATAAAACAAGGAGAGTCAGGGCTACTATATGTACTGTATAAACTGTTTAGCACCATTTATCCAGATTCAGGCTGCAACTGTGCAGTGGAACGGAGCCTTGGCTTACCTGTGAGGGCTCCATCTTCTCTGAGGGAAGGGGACATCTTCAGAGATGGGTGTTTCCGTTCCTATGCTCAGGGAGAGGCAGGATCTCAAACTTGTAACTTCCCGCCCTTGTCCTGCAACGCCCCCTAACTTCCAATTCGAGGACTTCCAAAGCAGGTAAAAGACAGGAAGCACATAACATATCAAACAGAACACATATAAGCAGGAAAACTTGCTGGCTCGCCAACACAGGACTACAAAACAACTTGTAGACGAGGCCTAACATGTAAAACATACATGCAATACAAGACAAAAGTGTTAGTTGATTATAATGGGAACCTATATTGGTCAGATGATGAGGCAATCACTTCTCAGGTTCTATAGTGGAACTGATCGTCTGTTTTTTTTTTCTTTCTTTGCCCTGGGTGGGCAAGATGTCCCCTTCCCTCAGAGAAGAAGGAGCCCTCACAGGTAAGCCAAGGCTCCATTCTCTCTCTGAGCTCAGGGGACATCTTCAGCGATAGGATCTTCTAAAGCTGCTCCATCTGGGTGGGATCACTGCTTCGTACCACTTGTAACACTCGTCTCCCAAAGGCCGCATCTGCTGAGGCGTATGCGTTGATCTTGTAGTGCCTTATGAATGTGGAGAGACTTGACCAAGTGGCTGCTCTGCAGATCTCTGACGCCTAAGCTTGCCCGTTGAAGGCCGCCGAGGCTGCCACTTCGCAAACTGAGCATGCCGTAATCCCCTGCGGGCATGGGGTGCCCGAGTGTTGGTAACATAAGTGTATGCACTGGCGTATACACCTACTGATGGAGGCATTAGACAACTTGAGTCCTTTGTTTGGAGGTGAGATGGAGACAAACAGGGGTTCCTTCTGAACGACTTAGTGCGCTTGAGATAAACTCGAATGGCTCTCCATAGATCCAAGGAATGCCAGTTCTTTTCCCTTGGATGCTGTGGCTTTGGACAAAAGGATGGTAGGATGAGCTCCTGCTGTCTATGAAAAGGCGTGTTCACTTTAGGCATGAAGGCTGGATCTAGTCGAAGCACGACCTTGTCAGCATGAAAGATGCATAGACTGTCCCTTGATGACAGCGCTCCCAGTTCTGAAACTCTTCTCACTGACGTCACCGCCACGAGAAAAAGCACCTTTGTGTTCAGAAAGGAAAGTGGGACCTCTCTTAATGGCTCAAAGGGAGGTCTAGTCAGCACATTCAGCACCAGGTTGAGGCGCCATGCAGGGAATCTGTGGATAGTCGGAGGTGAAAGGTATGACACCCCTTTTAGAAAAGAGGCGACATGTGGGTGTAATTCTATCTGGTTAGAAAAGAAGCCTAGCTCAAGAGCTCGCTCTCGACACAGCTTCTCCCTATGAGGCAGGAGTAGACCTGGAAGTTAGGGGGCGTTGCAGGACAAGGGCGGGAAGTTACAAGTTTGAGATCCTGCCTCTCCCTGAGCATAGGAACGGAAACACCCATCGCTGAAGATGTCCCCTGAGCTCAGAGAGAGAAAATACTATTCTGAAAAGTGTGGTTTCATTGCAGTGATCCCTTGGTTACAGATTACAGATCCATTAAGCTAGGCAGAAAATTGTTCTAAAAATGAAAGACTGCACAAAGGCACTTCAATAACATCATCTTGCTTATTTACTATAAGTACATGCCACTAGTTATCTTTTCTCTGTATTGTTGTTGCCTGTGGGTCTCCCCAATTAAAACTGGCCTCTAAGCAGTGAGGTTGTTGTTACACACATATGGCCAGCAGTATGGGAAGTACTTCTTTGTGGTATGATCCCATGCTGCAAGGAAGCACATGAGAATGATGCAACCATGTTGGTGGGCCCAACTGAATGGGCCTTTACTATACAATTGACTCCCCACCCGTGCTGTGTTCTCTCTCACATGCATTGTTCCTTGGCAACACAGGAATGGAAATCAGTATGAGGAAGTGGCTCCTATGCTGCACCTATGAAAGATCACACAAGACGGCATTTTGGTGGTGGTGGAAAGTGCTGTTAAGCCTCAGTCAAATTATGGTGACCCCCATAGGGTTTTCAAGTCAGGAGACGAACAGAAGTGGTCGGCAATTGCCTGCCTCCGTGAAGCAACCTTGGGCTTCCTTGGTGGTCTCCCAAACAAGTACTAACCAGGGCTGATCTTGCTTAGCTCCAAGATCTGATGGGATCAGGCTAGCCTGGGCCACCCGGGTGAGGGTTTCAGATGACATTTTACATTCAGAAAAGTCTTTCCTTGAGCACAATAAACCATATTGATTTGAAACTGGGATCAATACAGTTTACAGAAAAGACTAATTGCTAAGTACTGAAAGAAAATGTCCTGACTTCAGCAAGGTAGGGTCTAGTTGTGAGAAATCAACTGGTGATTGAAATGTAGGAGTCAGAAGGGAGCATTTAGTCTGGAGAAAATAAACACCAAATTGTGTGAATAAAGCTTCCCTACTGCAGGCTGGCACAATTAAATAATGAAATGTGCAAGCTGGCTTTTTGTTCAGCTTGTGTTGAATAAAAACACTTATCCCAAAGCATTGGCAGCCCTCACGTTCTTGATGGATTCATAACAGTTTATAAACCATCTCTATTCTGCTAATTTTATGGGTGCTAAGAGGTAAGACAGGCCCAACCCCATCTCAGTCCAGTATGCACTGAAAAACATATCACCAAAAACAGTTAGAAAGATATAGTGTTCAACACATTTTTCCATCTTGCAAAACGAATCCCCCCAAATGCCCTCCCCTCAAAATAAAACAAAAATGCTTTCAAAATCTTTTTCTTTTTCTTGCCAAATCTTTAATCCTATTTCATTTTGCTATGAATTTACATGGACAGCTGGAATTAACACATTACACACACACACACACACACATATGAAAAACCTGCAGTTAAAGCAAAGAGAAGAACGATCATCTCATATGAACAAATGCAGATAATGTGAAATCAAGTGTTTCCATGGTATCTCCAAAAAAGGCTAGTTTATAGATGCTTTGAATAAATTAAAAAGTTAGGTAACAATAATCAATTAAAATTCAAAAGAAAAAACCAAACCAACCCTGTTTAAAATTTCCTAGGTCAGCAGTTAACAACTGTAGTTTCCAGTATTTCCTACTGCTATGGGTAACTTTTTTCTGTGATACTGTAACAAAGGAAGAGCTGTATTTTTATTTGGTTTACTTGCAATGTGCGTGTTAATTTCTCTTTAAAATGCTCATAATGGGTATTCATATGAACAGAAAATCTATGCTTTGCTCTGCAAGTCTGATCGAGTATGATTAGGTATGAGTTTTTTTGTGTTGTTAGCTCTTCCACTTGCCCATCCACAAGTTATACATAGTTGTTGGTGGTGGGAAGTGCCCTCAAGTCACAGCTGCCTTATGGCGACCTCATAGGGTTTTCAAGGCAAGGGACATTCAGAGGTGGTTTGCCACTGCCTGCCTCTGTGTGGGTTGAGGGAGTTCTGAGAGAACTATGACTGGCCCAAGGTCATCCAGCAGGCTTTATGTGGAAGAGCGGGGAATTGAACCCAGTTCTCCAGGTTAGAGTCAGCTGCTCTTATCCACTACACCACACTGGCTCCTCTCCAAAATCCATCAGTGACAACTCTTGCAAAAATGCAAATTGATTATAAAATGCTTTTGCTCCTGACAGCTTTCAAGTGAGTACACAAACACCAACAGCATGGTCTGGTACACTTTGATGGCTGATATATTCTCTATGGTGGAAAAACTGTTGGTTCCAGGAAGGATGCAATTTTGTCACATAACTGACACATATTCCTGGCTCTCATATCTGAATGAGAAAGAATTGTTTTCTTGTTCTCATTCCTAAGAGTGAGAACTGATTCACCTTCCCAGGGTGGAGAAATGCTGTTCAGAAAAAAAAAGTCACCAACTTTGCTGTCTGTATGAAGTCCACATGTGTAGAGGGGAATATCTCATTAGTCCTACATGTTTTGAAAATGCTTGTTGACATTAGTGTTGTTTTTAATGAGGGATTTAGCATAAAGCTCTTGCACAGTTTTATGCACAGTTCTAATATACAAAACTGCTTCACCTTTATCAAATTCATGAGATAGTGTGTGACACAAAACTGATTACATGCAAAGGGACATTCATGGGCCCTGTAATGCTGAGGAAACTGCTCAAATAAATGTCACGTAAACAAAAGCTGTGAGGGTGATATAAACAGGCTACAGTTTAATGGACACAAATAAGACAATAAAAATTCAAAACACTCATAAACCAAAAGGGAAGCATTTTAAACCCCCAACACTCAATAGTAGACACCAAGACTGCAGTAAGAGAAGAGTTTCCAAGGTGAGAAGCTGCCGAGCTGGAATTCATATGCATATCTGACACTTGCATGCTTGGACATCAGAACTTGGGCTGGTTAGCTCACTAGAGATCCCCACCTCCAGATCTCCAGGAATTTCAACCCCAGAGTTGGTAACCCTACCTATAACTACTTCTCGATACATCCTTGGAAAGGCTCACCTCCCACACTGAGCATTTTGGCTCTGTGTTCCCCTGACGTCTCGCCAACTGCCAAGCAATAGCTTTATGTTCAACCTTATGCAAGTAAGCATAAGGTGCAGAGTGGTAAGCTGCAGTAATGCAGTCAAAGCTCTGCTCATAACTTGAGTTCCATCCCGACGGAAGTCTGTTTCAGGTAGCCGGCTCAAGGTTGACTCAGCCTTCCATCCTTCCGAGGTCAGTAAAATGAGTACCCAGCTTGCTGGGGGTGAAGTGTAGACACTTTGGGAAGGCAATGGCAAACCACCCCATAAACATAATCTGCTTAGTAAACGTCATGATGTGACATCACCCCATGGGTCAGTAATGACCCAGTGCTTGCACAGGGAACAACCTTTACCTTTATACCCAGATAACAATATGCCTTATTCTTATTACTTATTACTTCTAACGAAGATATGTAATATGTCCCTCGATCAGCCTCTGTACCACAGGACTGGAACATGGCCAATGTAACACCCATTTTTAAAAAAGGTTCCAGGGGGGTCCCAGGAAATCAGGCCAGTTAGCTTAACGTCTATTCCGGGTAAATTAATGGAAAGCATTATTAAAGATAGAATTGTCAAGCACATAGAAGGGCAAGGTCTGCTGGGCAAAACCCAACATGGCTTCTGTAAGGGTAGGTCCTGTCTCACTAACCTATTAGAGTTTTTTTGAAAGAGTCAATAAGCATGTGGACAGGAATGAGCCTGTGGATATTGTGTATTTGGATTTCCAAAAAGCTTTTGACAAAGTCCCCCACCAAAGACTGCTAAGCAAATTGGTTCTTGTAGGTTATCCGGGCTGTGTAACCGTGGTCTTGGAATTTTCTTTCCTGACGTTTCGCCAGCAACTGTGGCAGGCATCTTCAGAGTAGTAACACTGAAGGACAATGTCTCTCAGTGTCAAGTGTGTAGGAAGATATAGTCAGAAAGGGGTTGGGTTTGAGCTGAGTCATTGTCCTGCAAAAGTAATGTGCTAATCATTGTCCTGTAAGTATCAAGATAATGTGCTAATGACGGTGGGGTATGTTAATATGGAACCATTGTATCCTGAAGTGATCTGTTAATGTGTGAAGTCCAAAGCTAATCTCCATGGCTATTGTTGACTATAGTCTTTGTTAGTCTGGAGGTTTTTAGGACAGGAAGCCAAGCCTTATTCATTCCAAGACCACGGTTACACAGCCCGGATAACCTACAAGAACCAATGAACTCTGACCGTGAAAGCCTTCGACAATATACTGCTAAGCAAACTTCATAGTCATGGGATAAGAGGACAAGTCCTCTTATGGATTGAGAGCTGGCTGAAAAATAGGAAGCAGAGAGTAGGAATCAATGATCAGTTCTCACAATGGCGGGATGTGAGCAGTGGGGTGTCTCAGGGATCTGTGTTGGGACTGGTGCTTTTCAACCTGTTCATCAATTACCTGGAGTTGGGGTTAAACAGTGAAGTAGCCAAGTTTGCACATGACACCAAATTATTTAGGGTGGTTAAAACAAATTCAGACTGTAAAGAGCTCCAGAAGGATCTCTGCATACTGGAAGAATGGGCATTAAAATGGAAAATGAGATTCAATGTGACTAAGTGTAAAGTGATGCATACTGGGGCAAAAAATCCCAACTTCACATATACACTGATGGGATCTGTGCTGGCAGCAACAGACCAAGAAAGGGATCTTGGGGTGGTAGTGGATAGTTCAATGAAGATGTCAACCCAGTGTGCAGCTGCTGTAAAAAGGCAAATTCCATGCTGGCTATAATTAGACGAGGAATAGAGAATAAAACTGCTGCTATCATACTGCCCTTGTACAAATCTATGGTGAGACCACACTTGGAATACTGTGTACAGTTCTGGTCACCACACCTAAAAAAGGATATTACAGAGCTTGAGAAGGTGCAGAAAAGAGCAACCAAAATGATTAGGGGACTAGAGCAACTGTCCTATGGGGAGCGGTTAAGACACTTAGGGCTGTTTAGCTTGGAAAGAAGGCGGCTGAGGGGAGACATGATAGAGGTCTATAAAATTATGAATGTTTGGAGAGAGTGGACAGGGAGAAGCTTTCCTCCCTCTCCCATAATGCTAGAACACGGGGTCATCTGCTAAAGCTGGAGGGTGAGAGATTCAAAACAGATAAAAAGAAGTATTTTTTCACACAACGCATAGTTAAATTGTGGAACTCCCTGCCCCAGGATGTGGTGATGGCTGCCAGCTTGGAGGGTTTTAAGAGGGGAGTGGACATATTCATGGAGGAGAGGGGTATTCATGGCTGTTAGTTAGAATGGATATTAGTCATGCTGCATACCTATGCTCTGTAGTATTAGAGGAGCATGCCTATTATTTTGGGTGCGGTGGAACACAGGCAGGATGGTGCTGCTGCAGTCGTCTTGTTTGTGGGCTTCCTAGAGGCACCTGGTTGGCCACTGTGTGAACAGACTGCAGGACTTGATGGGCCTTGGTCTGATCCAGCAGGGCCTTTCTTATGTTCTTATTGGGCTTTATTCCATTGAAACTTATGCCACAGCAAATCTACTCCTCTTTAAGAGGGTCAAAGACTCTTTCAAAAACAGGGTTGCCAGCTCCAGGATGGAACCTGATGCTTGCACAGGGGACAACCTTAACATTTTGTAATGCAAGTAAGCAGCAGGTTTTACTGCAAATATCACAGAAGCCAACTCAGTACAAAAACCAGGGAGGCTCTCAAATCAGACAGCTGGCCTGAACTTCAAGGGCGCTATTTCTGCTGGGGTCCATCTGCAACTACTATTTTAATCAGATATTGCTGGGGGAGTAGCCAACGCCTTCGTGCTCCAAATAGCTGCCAGTCTTTTAATACCTTCAGAAACATGAAGGCCAGAGAATTTCAATGGTGAAAAGTACTTGGACTCTTATTTGTTACCTTTTAAAAAGTGCTGCAACTATGTACCAAAACTGGGGTGGATATTGTCCCACTTTTTTTTTTTTTTAATAAGAACAAAACATGTTATGTCTACTTTGGTCCTTCACTACCTCAAAGTGTGCTCTGACCAATGAGACAGTTTGAAATGTGCCTGTGAGACTGCAAAAAGTAACTATGAGCTTAAATTTATTTATAAACATAATTACCAGGAACAGCATGAGATAGGTTTTCATTGAGCATTCTGAAATGTGTTCTGTACATAAGAGAACATAGGCAGACAATGCTAGATGTTCACAAACTAATTTTAGATGTGTCATAAGTATCTAAAACACAAAAAACCAGAGCCCCCAAAGTAGCTAAAGATGGCACACTAGAAACAAGATATATGGGGGGGGGGGGGGGAAACCTGGCAGTACAAGGACTTAAAATAACTTTAGTTTTCAGAAGCAGACTGGGGGGTGGGAAATGTAACATAATTCTGAATGTGGACAAGGAAACATTCTAAACAGCAGCAGGCAAGGAAATGGAGAATTAGACACTGCTTCGACCCCCTGTGGATACCATCTTTCACAACTCTGTGATAAACCACAACTAGATGAGACAGCGGAAGATCCACGGTCAGAGCGACAGATTTAAAAATTTAAGTTAATAGCAACCCTCCTGGTTTGGAATGGGTCCAAGATTCTGGAGAGTGAGCGGAGCAGCGTTCCCCAACATGGTGCTCGTGAGCGACAGGGCACCCACCGGTACTTCCCTGCTACTCACCAAGCTTTTCAGAATGTGGGTGAGGCGCTTGTCAAGCAGGGTGTTTTATTGGCTACCCTCAGTCAAGGGTTTTCCATGGCTGCAAGAGCAGCCACAGCCAGTGGAAGATCAGGAGAATCGGTAAGCACCTGGGTTTGTGGTTCCATTCCTCCTTCAGGCCTGCCTTCTTTCATCCAACCCCTTCTTTTTCTCCCCCGCTCCCCTCCCCAGGAGTTCCTTAATTTCTTTTTTACTTCCCTTCTATTATTCTTTTGCAAAGCAAGGAAGGAGGTATGGTGTTTGGCCCCACCTCCAGGACCAGCCATTTTCTGTTTGGTTCCACTTCCTGAAGCAGCCATTTCAAGGTAACGCTCGCCACCCCCTCTCAAAATTCCAAAGGTGCCCTCAAGCTCAAAAAGGTTTGGGACCCCTGAGATAGTTTAAACTCTCCCCCATGCAGTTTTTCCAAATTATACTTCCCTTCTAGAGGTGTTATTTGCCAACAGAGGAAAACATGAAAGTACAATATCTGTACATTTCCCATGGGGCAAAGAGTATAATTGAGGAAGGCAACTTAAATCAAGAAAACAACATGGAGGAAAAGTTGAACCCTCCCCCCTGGTGTGGTGTCCTCAATTTTATGTATTTATTTACCAAGCCTTTCTTCCCAAGAGGTAGCCAAAGCTGCTCACATCATTCTCCACTCCTCCACATTTATCCTCACAACAGCCCTGTGAGGTAGATGAGGCCGAGAGAGAGTGACTGGCCCAGGGTCACCCAGCAAGCTTCCATGGCAGAGTGGAAATTCAAACCTGGGTCACCCAGATCCTAGTCTGGCACCCTGACTGCTAGACCACACTGGCTCTCAATCCAAGTTGCCTTTACACTGATGGTTATTATTGGTTTTTTTTTTTTAAGGGGAGTCTGGTAGGGGATGTCCTGTCCCATTAATTCATCACACAGGTTAAGAGTTTAAGCTTCCAACAGACTGTGATTTTGCACACTATCAGTCTGTGCACATAGCTTGCCCAATCCAAAACCAGTGGCCTATACCCTATCACCCTGCTCAGAAAAGTCTAAGAATCCTTCTTCTGTTGGAAGTGAAGGGCTTTGTGCTGTCTCTTAACTGCAGACTTCAGACTAGACTAGACTAGAGAGTAAGAGAGCTAGAGGGGTCATGGCATTGGGCATCCTTTCTTTACTGCTCTGACACAATCCTTTGATGTGTAGATTGCTAGGTAATCACTTCCTTCCTGTTTCTTCCACACCTCCACTCCACACACATGCACACTTCTCCATCTTGCCACCACGACGGAAGGACGTAGGTCCTGTATCTCCCTCCATCCTAGTTAGTTAGACTAGATTAGAAAACTATATTTTACCTATCCTAACCAGAAATGGTGTTCCTATAATAAACGGAGTATATTAGTTTGAATAGGTAAAAGGCTTCAGAGATTGGATGGGCTTTGGCTGCGCACAATAGCTCTGTGCACCTCTGCTAAATTACCAGATTTTGATATACGAAACAAAATCTATCACCTTCCAATGGAAGTGGTTCGTCTCCTGGAGGAAAAAGTCCCTTAGTGCTTGCACTTAGGCTGGAGGAAGGCCTCAAACTTTACTAGACAGAACGGTGGTATACAGGCTAGTGTCTATCAAAATCAATAACCCTCTTGTTAAAAAAAATCAATTACCCTCTTGTTAAAAAAAATCAGCTCACATAATTGAATTCGGACTGAAAAGCAGTTGCAGTCAACTGGACTCTCAACGAATACACAGATCCTGTCAATTGGCAGAGAGGGCTACTGAAGTGAAAGTAAGAATTTTAATAATCTCCATGCTGGTGACAGAACTTTTTCTGGTGACCAGAAAAAGACCGGAGAATTTCCATTTTACTGTAACAGCCAGAGAGGGTAAGTCACATACTGCCTTTTAGATGAGCACAGTGAGTCAGGGACGCAGCCAAGAATAGAACTCACGAGACAGGACTCCCTGGCCCTTTTTTTTTTTTTTTTGCTGCGATCCCACAACCATTCTTTTTTTACAACATGAGTTATGCCATGCCCAAGGAGTTCAATGGCAAGCAATACAATCCCGGTTCAGATGGAAACTCTTGTGCTGAAATGGATCCCATTTTTGGAATAAACAATATATAAGCAAAGTATCAATACTACTGCAAATCTACTTGTAACAAGTACATTCTGGTATCCAGTTCTCCAGAGTCCACTGCTCTTAACCACTACACCATGCTGGCTCTTACTGCACTTATACAGCAAGCTTAATCACTATTACAACATGCACAAACCCAGTGTGCTGGTGGACTCTTGAGCATGTATCATGCACAGTGAAGAAATTCTAATTAGAAACAAACTCCCACAACCTGTGATATATAAATGCAGATGTGTGGGTTAACTGGAATTATTACTCCCCCCTCACTAACTGGGATTGTAGCCCTATTACTCACCGAGAGGGCTCTTTCCGCTCCGAGGTAAAGAGGGCATCTTGAAGCTTGGGTTTTCTCGCCCTTTGCTCGGGGAGGCAGGATTAAAAACTCATTTCCTGTCTCCTGAGCGGGAAAGCCTCCAACTTCCCGTTTTCCAAGAAGCCGGTTGCTAGAGACAGGAATAAAAAACTAGAGAAAGAACATTGAAAACCATGACCCAACAAGGTATGGAACAGTTCAACATTTAACACCATAACCACACATAAAAGCACAAACATAGTGTAGTATGGAAGGATATTATGTAATCAAAGGTCCGGAGTATTCAGAATACCGGATTAGAGATACTAGTGTAGGAGGGCGACATGCTCCCTATATTATCAAGGGCAGTGATCTGTGATCTGTGGTCTAGACAGGCAAGAGGGTGACCCAAAGGGAAAATTTTAAATAATTGATTTAGCCCAGGTTATGTACAACCTGCCCCTCAACGGGTGGGGCAAGATGCCCTTTTTACCTTGGAGCGGAAAGAGCCCTCTCGGTGAGTAACAGGGCTACATTCCCGCTCCAGGCAAAAAGGGCATCTTGAAGCTTGGGATGTCCAAGAGCTTATGTACTTTCTTGGGTGGGAGTTAATTTCCCCCCCTCTTCGACCACATGTTGCAGGACCCTTCTCCCAAAGGCCGCATCTGCAGAAGCATAGGTGTTAATACGGTAGTGACGAATAAAGGTGGAAGCTGATGACCAGGTGGCCGCTCTGCAGATTTCGTCTACTGATGCCTGTCTGTTTGCTGCTGCTGTAGTGGCTGCGCTTCGGACTGAGTGGGCAGTGAGATCAACTGGCACCGGGATCTTCCTGCTGTTATAGGCCTCAGAAATGCAGCGTTTGACTGCACGGCTTAGAGACGGTCTGGATAGACGATGACCTTTGTTTGGGGCCGAAACAGAGATAAAAAGGGAGTCTGACGATCTGAAGGCTGCTGTCCTATTGATATATATTCTGATAGCCCTACGGACGTCTAGTGTGTGCCATTCCCTTTCTGTCGCGTTGCAAAAGGGGCAAAAAGATGGCAGGTATATTTCTTGGTTCCTGTGGAAGAAGAAATTGACTTTAGGGATGAAGGAAGGGTCCAAACGAAGTACCACTTTGTCTTTTTCGAAAAGGCACAACTCTTTTGATGGATAGGGCTCCCAATTCTGAAATTCTCCTCGCTGACGTGACGGCGGTGAGGAAAATGGTCTTCATGCCCAAGAATTGGCGAGGGACTTCTCTCAGGGGCTCGAAAGGTTGTTTAGTTAAGGCACGAAGAACCAGGTTAAGGCTCCACGTGGGGAAGTGATGAACTGGAGTAGGGTGTGTCTGGGACACCCCTTTGAGGAAGGCCTTGATCTGGGGAAGGGATGCTAGGGAATGGCCGTCGAGAGATGGGACCACTGTAGCAATGGTGGAGACTTGTTTACGCAAGGTGTTTGTCTTGAGGTTTTGTTTTACTCCATCCTGTAAAAAGGCCAATAGTGAAGGCAAAAGGTCCGTGTACTTTCTACGGCACCATCTGACGAATGTCCTCCAGGTGTATTTGTAGATCCTTCGAGTGGACGGACGCCTAGCTTCAATGATTGTGGCAATCACCTCTTCATTCAGCCCCAGGCAAGTTAGCGTTAGCCTCTCAATGTCCACGGGTCGAGCTTGAACCATGCAGAGTTGGGATGTGTAATGGGCCCCTGCTGGAGTAGGTTGGGGAGAGCTGGTAGACGCCAGGGTCTCTGTGTCGACATTGCCATGAGATCAGAGTACCAAGGGCAACGTGCCAGTCTGGGGCAATGAGGACCACCAAAGCCCTTTCCAGCTGAATCTTTCTGATCCCCCTCGGAAGTATGGGAAGTGGAGGGAAGGCATATAGAGTTCCTGATGGCCACGGGGCCAGCAGGGCATCTACCTGTTCCGCCTCGGGGTGATAGAACCGAGAGAAGAATCTGGGGAGTTGGTGGTTCTGCCCTGACGCGAAGAGGTCCACTAGGAGTGGGCCCACTCTCTGGTTGATCGTCTGAAAAACCATCTGACATAGGGACCACTCCCCTTCATCTAACGTCTGTCAGCTCCTCTGCCCCCCATCTGTTTCCTGCGGCCGTAGGCCTTAATAATGGATCGGGTAAAATGGCTAGGTATCTAGATAACCTAGAGATACCTTCTCAACGCCGCGCTTTTCTATTAGCTAGGGTTAACACATTCCCTTTTAGGATGCTCTTAGGCCGATACCTTCAGATCCCTACACATGAACGCTTATGCACATGCGGTTTAAATTTGTTGGATACAGTTGACCACATCCTTTTAGATGGCCCCTTCTATGTGACTCTGCAGGATAAACTGCTATTTACTTTGCTCCAGTACAAGAGATACAGGAGTAATGAAGTGAAATGCAAATTTCTCTTGAGTGATCATGATCCTAAAATTACGGCTACCGTGGCTGAATTTCTTACAGGAGTTCTTAAAGAACAAGAAAAGTTTTATTAACCCGACTTATAATTTATATTTATTGTCCTTTGGAGGCATATTGTTGTTTTATCTCTGTCTTTTGGTATGCCAATAAAGGTTAATGAAATGAAATGAAATGAAATGAAAGGCTGTCAGCTCAGCCAATCGGCCTGGATGTTCTGGATTCCCTGAATGTGTTCTGTTTGGATATGGAGAAGGTTCTTCTTGGCCCATCTGAGAATCCTTTCGGCCTCTTGGTGAAGAAAGGTCAATCTGGACCCACCCTGCTTGTTGAGGTGGGCCTTTGTCGATATGTTGTGTCTGAATAAGTATATACTTGAACTGGACGTGACATTGGAAATGGAGCAGGGCCATGTGTACTGCTGTGAGTTCTAGGTAGTTTATGTGTCGCTTCTTCTCTTCCGGGGTCCACATGCCCAGGATCACCTCCTTTCCTAAGGTGGCCCCCCAGCCCTGTAGGGATGCATCCGTGAATATCTGTTCCGGCTCTGGCAGTATGAACAGCTTGCCCTTCCGTAAATTGGGTGGCCGACTCCACCATTTGAGGCTTGTCCTGGTTGACTGGTTCAAGGGAATGATCTTGTTGATCTTTCTGGCTATGAGAGATTGGTATGGTCTCAACATCCACTGTAGTGGCCGCGCATTAAGGCGAGCCCAGGGAATGGCCGGAATGTAGGATATCATCAATCCCTGTAGGCTTGCGAGGGTGAGAAGGTGCGAGTGTTGGGCCTTGGACAGTTGACTGGCAAGAAGGGAGACCTTGGCAACTTTGTCCTCTGGGAGGTAGATGGTATCTGCATCGGTGTTGATGATGACTCCCAGGTGTAGGATGGTCTGTGACGGTAGTAGAACACTCTTGTCGAAGTTTAGCAGGTACCCATGGTCCTCCAGGGTCTGGATGACCCTGTTGGTGTGCGATAGCGACTGTTGTTGTGAGGGAGCAAAGACCAGAATGTCGTTGAGATACGGATGGACTTGTATCCCTTCCCGATGAAGCTCTGCTATGAGGGTCACTAAAACCTTGGTGAAGACTCGGGGCGCAGACCCCAGACCAAAGGGAAGAGCCTTGAACTGCAGGTGAATCCTGTTGTATGCAAATCTGAGGTACCTTTGATGTAATAGGTGAATTGGCACGTGGAGGTATGCCTCTGTTAGGTCGATGGACGTCATGAATGAGCCGTGTTTTAAAGCTTCTATGATGGAATGAAGAGTCTCCATCCTGAAATGTCTAGTGGGCACATACCTGTTGAGGAATTTTAGATCGAGTATGGCCCTCCAATCCCCATTCTTTTTTGGTACCGTGAAGAAGGTTGAGTACACCCCGGTGTACCGGTCTTGCTGAGGAACCTTTTCCACTGCTCTGATGTCCAGCAGATGGTTTATGGCATCCACCGTTCGCAGATGTTTTGTGTCGGAGTGTGATCTTGGAGATGGGATGAAGCAGTCCGGGGGTGTGGAAAGGAATTCAATCTTGTAGCCATCCTGTATCAACTGTAGCACCCAGGCATCCGTCTGGGTGCCTGCCCACTGTGGGTAGAAGCGTTGAAGCCTTCCGCCCACAGGGACAGAGCTGCAGTCACTGCTTGGCTGTTGTCTCCTCTGAATTGGGATTGTTGGAAGGGGCGGTTGTATCGTCCCTGTCTTCGGAACTGCTGAGTATTGTTGCTGGACCAGGAGGGGCGTCTCTGGTCCAGTCTAAAACGCTGGAGGGTTTGTGAGGAACGAAAGGAATGAGAAAAGCCTTTTGTTTCTTTCTTGGAGGACTCAGGCATGGTTCGCTTCTTGTCCTTATTCTCTGCCAACATCTTGTCCAGACGTTCGCCAAACAGTTTTCTCTCCTGAAGAGGGTAGGATAGGGGAACTGACTTGAACTTGGTGTCCACCTGCCAGGTTCTGAGCCAAAGTGCCCTGCGGATCGCAGCATTTGAGGACATGGATCTGGCTGAGAAAGAAAGTGCGTCCAGGGAGGCATCAGCAAAGAAGGATGAGGCCTTAATAATCTTTTCCATGCCATCGGACACTCTCCTATCAGCTCCAGAGATCAACTGGGAGATCTTTTTTGCCCATGCTATGGAGTCCCGGGCTATAATGGCTGCTGTAGCAGTAGCCTGAATGGTGAGGGCTGTGGACTCGTGAACCTTTCCGGACAGGAACTCCATTTTCCTGTCAAATTGGTCCTTTATAGTACCCACCCCCTCCTCAGAGAGCCCGTCGGGTTTGAAGAGAAGCCACAGGAGTGTCCACCACCGGTAGGCTGAGAAGCTCTATGGCAGGGGGTGACATTTCGTACAGCTTTTTGACCGATGCTGGGAATTGCCTGTTTTGAGTAGGTCTCTCCCACTCAGCCCTAATGAGTCTGACAAAATAGTCTGGCAAAGAGACTTTTTTGCTTTGGGGAGTGCCCTGAGGGAAATAATCTTTTGTACCAATGGGCCAAACTTTGGGCACAGGGTCATCTGTCTTGGGAGCAGGTTGTTCAGAAAGCTCCAAGGCCACTAGGGCTTTAGACAGCAAAAATTGGTAATCTTCAGGGGAGAAGAGCCTAGGTTGTTCCTCCCCTGGTGCAATGTTCACCTCTGTGTCAGAATCATATTCGCCTTCCTACCTACCATCCCCTTTGGAGGAATAGGTGGAGTTGGCATCCCCCAACTGTCCATGAGAATTCCCACTGGGTGCCTTCAAGGCAGCCTTGGTGGGCCAGGGGCCAAAGGTCCTGGACTGGCTGCAGCAGGGTTCGATATTCAGGGAGTGAGAAGGAGAAGTGCCTTGCCCCCTGTAGAATTGTGTGGCAGAAGCTTGGAGGTGTGCAGCTTGGTTAGCTTGCCTGCGGTCTAACACCCTTTCAATCACAGCCTCCATATCCTCTATAGAAAAAGCTCTCCCTCCCTCCTGAGTGTTCCCGGGAGCGGGTACATTACCGTTCGGCGAACTTTGGGGCTGTTGCGACTGTTCTACACTCTGGAGAGGGGAGGAGAAGTTGGCGGGAGCAGCCGCCTGGACACCCAAGCCAGGCTTTGGGTCCCGCGGCTGCTTGCAGCTCCTGTTTCCCAAGCCACTGGAGTCTGCATGTTTGCATTTGGCTGCCTAAATTAAATTTAGGCAGCAAACAAATTTGCTGCCTAAAAACAGCCTGAACAGGAATTCAGAATCAAGTGCTTTGAACCCAAGGAGAAATAAAAAGGCTGCTCCAGTCACAGGAGATAAAAAATAAGTGTCAGATCTTAAACTCTTCATTGAAAAACTGCTGCAAGACTAACAGATTCCCCTGAGGAAGCCTGTCGGGCAAAACTCGTAGGGAATTTTAGCAGTAATAAAATACATTTTTACCTTATTTTGCACCATTAGCCTTGGTCTTATTTTAAATCATCTGCTTTGAACTTAAACCATGTCCCTGAATGGCGGCCGGGGGGATGAACAACTAGGGTTCAGTTCCAGACCAAGGCAATCAAGAGAGGTTAAATGCAGGTTCAGCCCCCTTTTAAAAAACTTCTCTGAACTTTTTTGGGGGGGGGGGCTAGGAATCAAGTTTGGTTAGGCTTCCAGAGCTGAACCCTTCTCCTTGATGCCCTAATGTTTCTACATGCAGGGAGTATCCGTCTCCCATAGGAAAGGGTTCAAATGCCATCTCCCACCTGCACCCTGACATGGTACAATACTGAACAACTTCTACCTCTCAATTCTGCTGAATGTAAAAACTGGCCTAGGAAGGAACTTACAGGGCATGGCACCAAGGTAAGGAAACCCACAAAGATTTGACACAATCCCACATGTTCTGGGTGATGGCACAGTGCCCTACCAGAACTGCAGCTGCTTACAGGATGGCCAGAAGATTTTTGCTTTGATTGTCACCCACTAGTGAACACCACACCCACCCAGAATGAGCACAGTTGCTGGCATTGCGGTATTTTGGTCCAGGGCAGAAAGACATTTGTTGGGGACTTCCCCAAAACTCTTTTCCTCCAACATGGCTCTGTTTGGGAAAGGCTCAACTACTCCCTGTGGTTTGGCAGAATGAAGGTAGCCCACGTTCATTAATGTCCATTGATTTTTCCACTGCCAGGTTTTTGCTGGTTGAGGCAGATAACAGGCGGCGTGGGAATTCTTGTTATGGGGACATCAATATTTCCTTAGCGAAACCCCAGCAGCAATAATTTAGCTCTATCGAGCACACCCAAGCCAACAGTTTCTTTTATAGCACAATGTAAAGAAGAGGGCTGCTCTCCAAAGAACAGGCAGCTTCTCTGGTTCCCATTTTTTTGCAGGAACAAAAAAGCTGGCAAAGAGGTCATATTTATGATCTTGTTTTGAGAAGCAGTTCAGTATACAACAGATTGGTGAGAAAGGATCAAATACTAATAAGGGAGGGAAATAATATGGTTTGTTTTTAATAAAACACAATGTCTACCTTTGGGAGTCGGGAATAAAAATGCCTCTAAAAATTAAAAATCTAAACCTCTGAATGGCACAACATTCTGAACTCTGCTATACATTTGGCGAGGCCAAAAAGGAAAGAAAAACACTTGAGTTTCCTGCATACTGTATTTGGAACTGGCAGATATGTTAACAGTGCAACGGCTGCCAGATGGGACAGAAATCATACAACAAACGCAAAAGCACAAAAAATCAGCACAGGGCAGGGGAAAACTGGGTCTGCAGCCTGGGCAAGAATAATTATAGAAAAAAATCTCCCAAACAAGTCTCTCTTAAACTTCTCTAACACTTCCAGAAGCATGTTCTAGTTTCAAGTACATTCATTAAAATCTAAATCTTCATTTTCACAATACCCCAGCATGTGTATCTATGTTTGTTTATGGTATCTGCTGTTCTTTCACTGAAGGGTGAAGTTGCATTCTTTTTTACAATAATTTAAAATCAACAAGATGACAATTTGCAGAGATAGAGCACAGCCTCCGGCCACCTTCTCCAACACGCGCATCTACTCTGCTATTGGCCAGGACAGCAGATAGACCTAGTCACACATGTAAAGTTCATCAATTTATAAACATATTTCGTATTCACATAATGTAACTGAAGATCTATCCTTTCTCTGTTGTTGTTTTGTTAATATGAATGCAATCTCATTTTTTTCTATATAAAAAAGTCTGACAGAGTTCTCAAAACTCTGATGGGGGGTTAATGGGCTACAACTGACAACAGCCTCCAAAAATGCTGGGCATTTGTGCATGGCAGTGGGGGTGACTTCCCCTCCCACTTCTCTACCATCAGTCAATTCTACATAGGATTGCCAACAAGCCTGGAGAAAAATGTCCTGTCCCTTTAATAGAGGCATAATGTACAGAAATGGGCAGCTGAAACTTTTAATAGAATGGAGATTAAACCCATCCTATTAAGTCTCTATTAAAGAGACAGGGCATTTTTTTCTCCAGACAGTTGGCAAGCCTGATTCTGTAACCAGCGTATACATGCTTTTCTTGGCTGCCAAACAGTTTCAGTAGCCAGAGGAAGCACCTGCGTGGTAGTGGTTAAGAGCGGTGGTTTGGAGCAGAGGAGTCTGATCTGGTGAACCAGGTTGGTTTCCCCACCCCTACACATGAAGCCAGCTGGGTGACCTTGGGCTAGTGTAAAAATTAACAGGGTAAATCAACAGAGTGTGTAAAAGAGGTACGGAACAGGATTCCTATCTTCAAACTGAGAAAGACAGGCCTAAGCCAGCCTTTTGGTATAACTACTGAAAGGGGCAACCAACCTTGTCAACTCCACCAAACTGTGCCACAAACTTGTTAAAAATGAATGAAGGTATGGGGGGGGGGTGTCAGATAGGGCTTCTGACAGCTCCGTCCTCAAACAAGATGGTTTCCCCGCAAACAAAATGGAGTTCTCCATGCACTCCTCCCCCCCTCCCGTTTTGCACATGAGCTCTGGCCAGAGATTTACAATTGTATTGGGACCCGCCCGTGTAAATCTTCGATCTGATATCGGGTCTCGCGCACAAAGCCAAGAGCTCGGCCATCTCCTCCACTGACTGTTCATAATTGTTTCTCAGTTTTACTTAAGTCATTGCCGGCAGGCAACGACTACATTGTCTCTTTGTTCCTGTAACCCTATTGTATCAGCCCTATAAATGTATCCACACTCCCCCTGTCATGTATTCCAGCCTTGCTCGTCTCCTTACTGAAATCACTGACGTTCGGAATAAATTCTTGAATCGCTGCTCTGCCTGGATTTGAGTTCTATTGCCTGAAACGCAGTGCATTTGCTGAAGCCTGACATTAGGCTGGAATCCCCTTTTTTAATTTTTGAACAGTTTGTTTTTGAAAAGATGTTTTCTATGTTGTCCCGATCCGCCAAACTGATCCGGCGGTATGAGCGTATCTGCCAGTCAGAACGGAAGAAAGAGGTGCTACTCCGGGAGGAAGCAGCCCCAGAGAAAGCCGGCCCGCTCCAGGAGAAAACGGCCCCGGCGTAGTGCCCCGCAGAACTTGCCGAGGGGGCGCCGCTAAACGAACTCCGCACAGGACAGTACGTCCACCGACTGACAGCAACCCCAAGCTTCGATCACCTGTACCGAGGCCCGCTGGATGACTGGTACTCCGGGAGGGAGACACCGCTTCGAGACCAGGCACCAACCACCTCAACCCCTTGCCCCTGGGAGGAGGAACACCGTCTTCTACAGGAGCGGAACCACGACCTGACCCAGGAGAATCGGAACCTTCAGGCCCAGCTGGGAGCCCTGCAGAGGGAGATGACGGCTCTAGCAGGGACAGTGCGAGGACTCCGATCGTCCATCGGCGTTGCAACTACCCCCCCCCCCACATTCATTTTCCACGCACAGTCGTCCGGGACCTGCAGATCTCCTTTGATGGGACCTGCGCCCAGTTACCCCACTTTCTACTGCAACTTTCTGACTTCATGAATGATCAGCGTGAGACTTTTCCTTCCGAAGAGGCCCGGGTGTGGTACGCCATCAGGCTTCTGAAGAAGGAGGCAGTAGAGTGGGCAGTGGCAGCAACAGAAGTTAACCCTGGACTTTTGCGCTCCCTCAATGATTTCCTGGAAAGCCCGCACTGCCGGTTTGAAGACCCTCACCGGGCAGAGGGGGCCAAGATTGCCATGCGCAGATTGAGGCAGGGGTCCCGGTCTGTGCTAGAATATGCCCAGGAGTTCCAGTCCCTGGCGTGCAAAGTGCGAGAGTGGAGCGAAGCCACCAAAGTCCAACACTTTCGCAAGGGACTGTGCTGGGAAGTGTTGGACGGCTGCCTGACTCTGGGAGACCCTGACACTGTGGAGGGCTGGATCCGGCTGGCAGGGCAAGTAGAACACTGCAAGCTGACCCTGCAGTTCGCCAAGGATCGCATGGGGAAGGAACCCCCCTCCAGAGGCCCGACCAAGCGGAACACTGCGACGGAGGTACACTGAGGCGAAGGGAATCGAGGCCGGTTCCCGGACGAGAGAGCACGCCGCTTCAGAGAGGGGTCCTTGTGGAAGGATGGGACACTTCAAAGCCAAGTGCACCAATGGATAGCCTAGGCAGGCGACAGACAAGAAAGCTCTGACAGGCCACCAAGATCCGGACCTGAAGAAGACGGAGGGAACACCCACCTGGCACGGAACCGCGGCTTTAAGCGCGGACCTGGAGCCTGTCCTGTGTGAACATCGCTGCTGTTCCAGAGATTTCTCACCATCAAAAAACGAAGGAAGCTTCCTGTGAGTGAACCGGCACAGGAGGCTAGTTTGCAAGAGAACGAGCCAGTTCCGACCTGGGTGAGTGACCAGGTGTCAGGCCTGTATTTCAGTTTAGTTTAGTTTTCTCACCAACTCGCCTTCAAGGATTGTTTTGCATTCTTAGTCTCTTTGAAGCTGACAGAAGTCCGTGGGAACAGCAGCGCCTCTGTACTGTTTGTAATCTGTAATCTCCTGAAACTGTACTGTACTGTTGAGTGCTTTTTTCAATGCTTTTATATTATCAAGTGCAAGCCAGTTTCCTCCATTGCTGTCTTAGGTTCCTTTGCTCTGCTTACCTATGCTACCAATAAACCAACTTCCTTGGACATTTTCGTCTCCTGCTGTGGTTTGTGGTTCTCAATAGGACAAGTGCTGACATTAAGACAGCAATCATACTTTTCTTTCATCTGTCAGGCTGGAGCTCGGAGGGTTCGCCTGCCACTCGGATGTGAGCAACGGCAGTGCTCTCCGAGTGATCTAACCGTGGCTGGAGCCCTGTGTGGCTCGCCCCGGGCCCGGTGGATCTGATCCCCGGGTAGCAGGTTCCTGCTGGGAGCCCTGGAAGGCTTCCATCCGTGGTCCCTTCCATTGGGAACGGCGACTGACGACCCCAAACTTGTACGGGACGTTATAGCTGAGCTAAATCGAATCGACGCAGAGGTCAACCGCTTGACTGGACTTGTTCGAGCTCAGTGGCGTTCCCTTTCCCGCGCCTGCCAAGACCTCCAAACCCTTGACCGGTTGGTGGAAGATATTCGTTTGGCAGCTGAGGATTTACAACTGTTGACTAGCCTGTTGGCCGGACTCACTACTTGTGAAACGCAACCGGCTTTGACCCCGGCTTTGACTCTACTGGTGCCAGCGGTGTTAAAAAATCCCCGGGGAGGGGATCCAATTGAAGTAGTGGGCATTTTGGACTCTGGCTGTTCCAGGACTTTAATAGACCAGGGTGTGTTTGACCGATTGCAGTTGGGGGCAGTGGAGTTGGATCACCCCCTGCGCTTCCGCCAGATGGACGGATTGACCTACAGGGGGGCACCGTTCATTTGCGCTCTGACCCAGTGTTGTTGGGAGTGGGAGATCACTGGGAGCAGATCAGCCTTACCATTGCTCCTGGGATCGCTTACCCAGTGGTTCTGGGAAGCAACTGGCTGGCGGGCCACAACCCCAGCATTGACTGGGCGCAGCGTCAAGTGGTTTTTGAGTCTCCACAATGCCGGTGGGGGGAGGGTGACTGCGGCGACAGCAACCCCCGTGATACTGCCCGCGGAATATCAGGACTTTGCGGATGTCTTTGAGGGGAAGGACTGTGACTTGCTACCCCCTCACCGCACTACGGACTGTGTCATTGAGCTCACTGCGGACATGAAGCCCTCCAAGGACCGGGTTTACCCCATGAGCCCCCTGGAAAAGACTGTGTTGCGGGAGTTTCTGGACAAGAATCTGGCTAGGGGGTTCATCCGTCCATCCAAGGCTGCATTCTCCTCACCCTGCTTCTTTGTAAAGAAGAAGGGGACTTCGGACCTCCGGTTGTGTGTAGACTATAGGGGTCTCAATGCAGTGACTGAAAAGAATGCGTATCCCATTCCCCTCATCCCTGACCTCCTCAGTCAGTTACAGGAAGGCAGGATATTTTCGAAACTGGACCTGGTGGAAGCCTATTACAGGGTCCGGATTAAGGAGGGGGACGAGGCGAAAACAGCCTTCTCATGTTGTTTTGGTCTTTTTGAGTTTAGCGTGATGCCGTTCGGGTTGTCTGGAGCTCCGTCCTGCTTCATGCAACTCATCAACGAAATTTTACATGATTTATTGTTTCGGGGGGTTATCGTGTACTTGGATGACATTTTAATCTATTCTCGGGATCCGGAGGAACACTGGAAGTTGGTGCGGGAGGTACTGCACCGACTGAGGGAGCACCACCTATACTCCAAACTGTCCAAGTGTGCCTTTAATCAGGACAAGCTTGCTTTCCTTGGGTTTGTAGTGTCTCCCAACTGGTTAATCATGGACCCCGAGAAGGTCCAAGCGGTTCGAGACTGGGAACCCCCCCGAACCCGTAAGCAGGTTCAGCAATTTTTGGGTTTTGCAAATTTCTATCGGGGATTCATCCCAGATTTTGCCGAGATAGCCCTCCCGATCATGGACCTCCTTAAGACAAAGGGGAGGGGTCAGGTGGCCACGGCTACTAACTATCAGGTGGCGTGGGATGATCGATGCCAGGCGGCATTTGACCTGCTTAAGAGCCGGTTTACTACCGGACCCGTTTTGGCTCACCCCGACTGTTCCCAACCTTTTACCCTGCAAGTGGACACTTCCGACAGGGCGATGGGGGGAGCACTCTTGCAGAGGGACGCTCAGGGGAGGCTCAGACCCTGCGCCTATTTTTCCAAGAAGTTCTCTGGGGCCGAACTCAACTGGCCGATAGGGGAGAAGGAGGCCATGACAATTAAACACGCCCTCACGGTCTGGCGGCAGTTCTTGGACGGGGCGGTGGTACCGTTTGAGGTTTGGACGGACCACCGGAACCTCGAGGCCATCCTGGGGCAGAGGAAACTCTCGGCCAAACAGCTGAGGTGGGCGGATTTCTTTTCTAGATTCCGCTTCACCAGATTCCTTCCCGGGAGGGAGAATTGCCTGGCGGACGGTCTCTCCTGCATGCCGCAGTACGACTGCAGAGTAGAGCGGCTGCTTGGATCCCTTTTTATCCCAGAACACCTGGGCTTGGACCCAGAGGGGGCAAGCGCGGGAGTTCTAACCCAGGCCCAAGCCCGAGCGGCGCACCCCTCACCTGCCCTGGTTCTTCGGCAAGGCGGCACGAGCGGTGCCACCCGGCCCCTAAAGGTTCAGAGCCGGGCCCAGACCCGGGCGGCGGTTACCCCGCCTGTACCGGACCTCCAGCAAGAAGGAGCACCCGATGCCTCTCCCCCCGGGGAGTCCGGACCCGGGCCCAGACCCGGGCGGCGGGTTCTCCGCCTCCCCCGGCCCTCCTGCGGAGGGAGACTCACGATTCCCCCTGCTCCCAGGGGGTTTCTGGAGATCTGCCCTCTGCCGTAAAGACCAGGGGGGAGGAGGTTCTTCGCAAGGAATGAGGGGAGGGTCCCCTTGGGGTGGAGGAGACTGGGACCCCGGAAGGAAAGACTTATGTTCCCCAGAAGCTGCGCCGGGAAGTGCTAGAATGGAGCCACAGCTCCAAGACGGGGGGTCACTTTGGGTTCATTAAGACCCTATACCTGGTACGGCGGCGCTTTTGGTGGCCAGAGATGCGCCAGGACATAGATGGTTTCGTAAGGTCCTGCCCAACGTGTGCTACCAATAAACGTCTCATGGGAAAGCCCCCTGGACTGCTGAAACCCCTGGAGACTCCGGAGGCTCCCTGGCGGGTGATTGGTATGGACTTTGTAACCAATCTTCCCCCTAGCCAGGGGAAAACCGTGCTTTGGGTCATCACAGATCTGTTTTCTAAGCAGATCCACCTTATTCCGTGCGAGGGGTTGCCCTCAGCCCACAAGTTGGCCCGCCTGTTTGTTCAACAGATCTTCCGTCTGCACGGTTTTCCTCGGAAGATCGTGAGCGACAGAGGCTCGGTGTTCCTGTCTAAATTCTGACAAGCGTTTTTGGGAATTGTTGAGGTAAAACAGAGTTTATCATCAGCCTATCACCCCCAGACAGATGGGCAGATGGGGAGGGTGAATGCTGTTGTTGAATGCTACTTGCGCTGCTTCACCAATTATCACCAGGATAACTGGGTCGACCTGTTGCCCCTGGCGGAGTACGCCTATAACAACTCTGTGCACTCTGCTACTGGGCAGAGCCCCTTTAAGTCTGTCTTTGGGATGGAATTCGACCCTTTGGGGGGCGGTCCCACTCCCGCCGGGGGGCGACCCTCCGGAGGTGTCAGCATGGTCTAACACCGTCAGGAATACTTGGCCGGGACTTGTCAAACAATTGGACCAGGCTAAGGAACGGTACAAGGCGCAGGCCGACAAACACAGAGCGCCTCAGTAGGATCTTGTGGTCGGGGAAAAGGTGTACCTTTCCACCAAGAACTTAAAGTCTGCATCCTTGTAGAAAGCTTTGCCAAAAGTACGTGGGTCCGTTTACCATATCCCGGGTAATCAATGAGGTCACTGCTGAACTGGACCTCCCCAAGACTCTGCAGGGGGTACACCCTGTGTTTCACGTTAGCCTCCTGAAACCCTTTTCTCCCGCCCCTGATTGGCAACCCGAACCCCCAGAGGCAACACTTATCATGGTGCAGGGGGAACAGCATTTTGAAATTTCTAGGGTCCTGGACTCCAGGCTGCAGAGGGGTCTGCTGGAGTACCTGGTACACTGGAAACATTTGAACTCGAGTCACGATGAGTGGGTTGTGGCAGAACACATGAACGCTCCCTCTCTGATCACCGAGTTCCATCGGAGTTGTCCCGGCAAGCCTGGGAACCCGGGGAGGGGGTCTTTGGAGAGGCGGAATGTCAGATAGGGCTTCTGACAGCTCCGTCCTCAAACAAGATGGTTTCCCCGCAAACAAAATGGAGTTCTTTGTGCACTCCTCCCCCCCCCCAGTTTTGCACACGAGCTCCGGCCAGAGATTTACAATTGCATTGGGACCCGAACGTGTAAATCTTCGATCTGATATCGGGTCCCGCGCACAAAGCCAAGAGCTCGGCCATCTCCTCCACTGACTGTTCATAATTGTTTCTGTTTCAGTTTTACTTAAGTCGTTACCGGCAGGAAACGACTACATTGTCTCTTTGTTCCTGTAACCCTATTGTATCAGCCCTATAAATGTATCCACACTCCCCCTGTCATGTATTCTAGCCTTGCTCGTCTCCTTACTGAAATCACTGACTTTCGGAATAAATTCTTGAATCGCTGCTCTGCCTGGATTTGAGTTCTATTGCCTGAAACGCCGTGCATTTGCTGAAGCCTGACCGGGGGGGGGGGGGGGAGTTCCTAGATCAATATTGCTGAAACTGTACTAAAAATCTTAGGTATTTTTGCCAATGAGCTCAGGCTAAGTCATGGAAATACATGACTAACCATGAATTCCTAAAGGGGGGAGGGGGCGCAAAGCTTCATAGGACCAGCATAACCTCACTGGTAGTGCCACTTCATCATGGGATAAAGCAGCATGGATAACAGCGCCAGGGCAAATATGCTATCCCCTGGGACGCCGGTGGCCGTGTGGCACTCGGGCACCAGTGCTCCCTCCCGCCTGCATTTCCTTGATGTTTCTCCCTGCACTGGCGTCCTGGGGGGCATTCTGGGAGTGTGCCTGGGAGCAGAGCTGCCTGTAGGCAGCTTCTTAACCCCTTTCGAGCTTCAAAAGTACCATTTTGCAGGTGTCAAAATATGCCTGCAAAATTCATGGCGCAGCCCTGTGGAACTCAATGGGGAGTTTCATGGTATTTTGGGGCAAAATTCTATCTTTATTTTGGCATGCTGCACTGGCAGCAAGCCACTCTGGAGGTGACACAGATGCGCCACCTCTGGCTGCCTCCCAATCGCTCCCCCACTCAGGATTGCTCTGTAAGTCTGAGTCCTAAGCCAGAACTTCAGGCACAGGAGGTCATTCTTCAGACTGCCCTGTTTCCTTTCCCATCCACTTTTAGCAACAGTGAAGCACTGGAGTGGAAAATGGATGCTTCTCTATAAGCCAGTGCTATTCAAGATGTGGGACAGAACCCTCAGGTGGGCTGTGGAGCCCAGCTGCTGAGCTGCACATACACCTGCTATTTTTGCTGCTTTTCAGAAAGACCTGCTGCTCAGGCCCCTACGTAGAAAGTAAAGAGAGAACCAGCAAGACAAGGTTACTCAATGGTGGAATCTTTTGTTTAGCAAGTAAAGGAAAGAAGAGTTACCTGTAACTGGTGTTCATTGAAGTCTTCGTGCAGACACACATATGGGACTGTGCAGGCCAGCCTCTTGGTGGAAGATTTCTCTAGCCTCCTAGAAACAGAGGGGGTGCCCCTCCCTTCCTGTGCGAGCGCGGCGGTTCCTTCCCGCCTAAACCACCACGTGATCCGATGGGAGGGGCACCCCCTCCTCCCTCAGTTCTTGTGCGCCGCCGTGTACTCCTGAAGTAAAAGAAAAACAATAGTGAGCCACAGCGGGGATGGAGGGAGGGATGTGTGTCTGCACGAAGACTTCAATGAACACCAGTTACAGGTAACTCTGTTTTCATTGTCAGTCCTTCGTGCAGCCCCACATATGGGATTTTAGCGAGCTACTCACGATACTGGAGGTGGGAGGCGCACTATTGGAATAGCGACTGCAGCACTGCCTTTCCAACATCTGCCTCCTTTCTCGCTTGCAGGTCCAGTGCATAATGGCGGACGAAGGTGTCAGCATCCGACCATGCCGCTGCTTTGCAGATGTCTAGGAGAGGAACCCTCCTGTGAAAAGCAGCCGATGCACCTGTGGCCCTTGTGGAATGTGCTTTGATGTTCAGCGGACATTCTTCACCCGAAGCTTCATATGCTGATCGGATAGCAGCCACGACCCACCTAGATAACGTCTGGGAAGAAGCAGACTTTCCCTTCTTGGGACCCGCATAACAGATAAACAGAGACTTATCAATTCTAAAATGCTTAGTTCTGTCTAAATAATAAAGGATAGCTCTCTTAACATCTAGAGTGTGTAAAGTTTTTTCAGCAACGGACGAGGGGTTAGGAAAAAACATAGGTAACGTAATCGACTGTGCCATATGAAACTTAGAAACAACCTTGGGTAAGAATTCCAAACTGGGGTGAAGGAAAACCTTCAGGAAAGGTGGGTCTGACCTCAAAGCAGCCAATTCACTCACTCGTCTGGTTGAAGTAATGCCCACTAAAAAGGTCACTTTCCTGGACAAAAAGGAAACAGGGCACATACTCATGGGCTTGAAAGGGGGTCTGGTCATCTCCATGAGGACCAACTGGAGAGACCATTGGGGAACCAAGACCGGAACAGGGGGAAAAACATGTAACAGCCCCTTCATAAAGGAGAAAAAACAGTTGACCCCTCAATAGGGTCATGGTAAGCGAATATCGCGGCCAGAAACACCTTCACCGAAGATACCGCTAAGCCCTTATGTGCTAACATAAGTAAAAACTCAAGAATTAACATTAGAGGGCAGCTAAACGGTAGAGAACCCTTTCTTGAGACCAACGTCTGAAATTGCATCCACTTCCTAGCATAGGAATCTCTGGTGGAGGGTTTCCTAGCCTGTACCAGGAACTCTTGAACTTCCCTGCTTAAGGTATACCCTGTGCATCGACCAGCCATGCTGTTAGGTGAAGTCTGGGTATGTCTTGATGCCATACACCTGCCCACACCAGAAGATCCGGGGCCTGAGGGAGGGGAATGACATTGGGACTGGCCAGTCTGACTAACTCCGGGTACCAGATTTGTCTGGGCCAACTGGGGGCAATAAGAATACAAAGAGCGTTGTCTGCCACAATCTTGCCCAACACTCTGGGTAACAGCGGGAAGGGGGGGAACACGTAACAGAACCGATGGGACCAGCTGATCTGGAATGCGTCTCCCAGGGAGATGTCGTCGTTCCCTGCCAGAGAGCAGAAATGAGTCGCCTTTGTGGATTCTCGGGTTGCGAATAGGTCCACATCCGGGTAACCCCACCTTGTAAATATCGGCACAAGGTATTTGTCCTGAATAGACCATTCGTGATTGGTCCCATAATCTCTGCTGAGACTGTCTGCCCATGTATTTGCCACCCCTGCGATATGGATTGCCCTGATGGTGACTCCGTTGGAAATGGCCACATCCCACACTCTGATGACTTCTTCGCAAAGGGACCTGGAACCAGTGCCCCCTTGTTTGTTGATGTAAAAAACGGTACTCATATTGTCCGACTGGAGGAGTACCCTGTGACCACGGACCACATCTGAAAAAGAGGTAAGGGCCAGACGTACAGCAATTAACTCTAACATATTAATATGGAAGGCGGACTGTGGCCCCGTCCACAACCCCTGAACAGTATGACCCTCACAATGGGCATCCATGTAGGGATGCATCAGTGGTTAAGGTCATTTCATGAGACCAGTACCCGAAGGGAATACCACTGAACAGGTGAGCATCAACCAACCACCAATTCAGAGACCTAATTATCACTCGGGGGATCAAAAAATGGTGGAAGGGTGCATGTAACGTAGGCCGGAAAACACCGAGAAACCACAACTGCAAAGGTCTCATGTGGAGCCTAGCATTCAGGACCACTGCTGTGGTAGAGGTCATCAGCCCTAGCAGCCTTTGAATAGACCTGACGGTCTGCCAACGCACCCTCTGAAAGGAATGAACCAATTTCTTGATAGAGGTAGCCCTCTCCACAGGGAGCAAACCAAGGGCCTGGTGGGAGTCCAAGAGCCTTCCAATAAAGGAAGCTCTCTGGGCAGGGATGAGGTGGGATTTCTTCCAATTTATGGTGAGGCCCAACCGCTTACAGGTGGATAAGACTAGTTCGACTTGACCTTCTAGTACCTCAGGAGACGCGGCTACAATCAGCCAGTCGTCTAGATAGGGAAAAATACTGCAACCCAGGGTCCTAAGATGAGCCATCACCACGGCCATAGTCTTAGTGAAGACACGGGGAGCTGTGGCCAACCCAAAAGGGAGGGCAGTGTACTCGTAGATGTTGGAACCCTTTCTGAACCTCAAGTACCTTCTGTGGCTATAATGGATGGAAATATGGAAATAAGCATCCTTTAAGTCCATAACCACAAACCATGCCTCTCGGGCCAGTAACTCCATAACATTTGGAAGCGACACCATTCGGAAACGTGAAACAAATAAGAATTTATTCAAATCTCTGAGATCCAAAATAGGCCTGCGGCCTCCATCCTTTTTATCTACAAGAAAAAATCTGGAGTAAAAACCCCACTCTTGGGAAGAGGAAGCAACACTCTGAACCGCCCCTTTGGCGAGCAACTCCTCTAACTGAGATGCCACCTCCTCCATTGGATTATCAATGGCTTCGAAAGGAGGGCGCAATGGGGGCAAACTTCTAAACTCCAACCCATCATAACAATTTTTAGGACCCACTCTTCTTGGCAGATAGCCTGCCACTGTGGTAGGTACGGATGTAATCTGTCCAGGAAAAATAGGTCTTCCTCCTGGACTTGTGAGAGTCAGAATTTGCGACCTTGGTGGTGCATATCCTTCTGAGGGGGAGGTGCGGAAGCAGCTCGGTTTTTATTGCCTCCGAAGGTATTAGGTCTCCTCCCACTCCCTCGGGGTTGGTACTATTGTCGAGGATACGGTTGCTGCTGTTGTTGCTGCTGCTATGGAGGCCTGTAGTAAGATGGGTAATAATTCTGCCTCCTCTGAGGTTGGAAGCGATCCCTGTTATTAGCAGTAGCGGGGAGGACTTCTTATGACCTGGAGGTTTGTCGGTCCGTCTTCTTCTCCTTTAGGAATTCGTTGGTTGAGGAAGAAAAAAGAGTCTCACCTTCAAAGGGCAAATCCTCAACTCTAGCCCTGGTGTCAATTGGGAGAGCAGTGTTCCTGAGCTAAGAGTGTCTTCGAATCGTGATGGCGGATGCTAAGGTACGTGTCGAGGTGTCAGCGGCGTGTTTACCTGCTGCAATCTCCTGTAGCGAGACCTTCATGGCTTCAGCTTGTACTTGTTGAATGGCTTTTCTGGGCTCCTCAGGAATGTCATTCAGATGTAAAGATATCTTCTCCCACATAAACAACTGATAGCCACCCAGAATGGTCTGGTAATTGGCTATCCGAAAATTGAGAGCTGCCGAGGAATACACCTTTCTACCCAAGGTATCGAGACGTTTACTTTCTTTGTCGGAAGGAGAGGCCTGGTGGCCAATCTTATGCTTCGACTGCATCTCTTTGGTAACAATGGAAGAAGGAGGAGGATGGTTTGTTAAAAATGAGCATGAATCAGGCTTGACCCTATAGGAGTTATCTACCCTCCTCGTAGTAGGAGGGGCAGAGGCAGGCTTAGAAAAAATAGGGACCTGAATATCCTGAAGGCCCTCTAACACAGGAAAAAGCACCATATCAGCAGAGCCAGCATGGAGTCTGCTCAAGATTTTATCCTTTGGCTTGTTATCCACAGCGGTTACATCAAGATCCAGGGCTGCAGCAATCCTGAGCATTTGGTCTGCCCTAATTCTAGAGTCCTCAGTAAATGGGGTGCTATCATGGTCGCCAGCTATATCATCAGGTGATGATTCAAGAGTGGCATCAGACACTGTATTCATCTCAGAAGTTCCCTCCATAGGGTCATAAGGGTCCAGGGGAGGAACATAGCGCTGGGGCTCAGGCCAAAGGATAGGGGGACCAAGCTGGGCAGGTAGTGCTTGCAGAACAGGCTGGCCAGATATATCCAAGCTTCTGGCCCTGCAGAACTCAATCCAACCAGGGATGTCAGCAGGGGAGATAAGCATTTGCTGTGGTTGTTGGTAACACTGCCAGTGAAGGTTAGGTGCAGGAGAAACTGAGTGGGATTCAAAACCCTCAGGCGATGGATACAGCAAGTCCTGATCAAATATTGAATGAACAGGCGACCCCACCGACAGAGTTTTAGGAGGGGGGGTGTAACAGCCCGTGTTGTCTTAGCAGTGGAGCTTTTCTTTTTCCTATCAGATTTATCCTTGTGCTTCAGTTTCTTAGGGGAGGAAGGCTCCGGTGGGACAGAGGAACTCTTTCGTTTTCTCCCCGATAATGAGCTTGGGGCAGGAGGCCTCGGGTCTGCAGACATCTGACCTGAGCCCGAGCCAGGTTGAGAAAGGGTTAAGTGAGCTGGAACCGAGCCAGGAGGCGGAGCGTCGGTCGGGGCCGATGCATCCGACGGTGTCAGTCTGTTTGAAACCGAGCGCATGTCAGGAGCTGCAGAGCCCTCCGGCTCCAACGTCAGGACCTGAGCAGCGGCACTTGCAGAGGGAGCCGAGCTTTTCGCTGGGGCCGAGGCTGCGCTCTTTGAGGAGCTAACCGACGCCGCCCCCGATCGATCAGCTGAGGGGAGGGTCGGAGTGGAGAGCGCCGATGTGGTTTGTTTGGCAGCGGCCTCCAAGGATTTTTCCCACAGGGCAGCCTTTAATCGAAATGCTCTGTCCTCCCGTGCTGCGCTGGTGAATTTTTTACAGATAATGCAGCTTTGTACGGAATGCCCCAGGCAGAGGAGGCAAAGTTCATGCTCGTCAGAGTGGGGCATTTTCAAGTCACATCCAGAACACTTTTTAAAGGGAGGTTTAGCTGCCATCATGGCAGTAAGAATAATCCGATCTAGGCCAGATGAACTGCCTCAGACCACGTAAGTATTTTCAGGAAAACTCACAAATAGGAGGTCACTTCTAACACTTCTACACCAAACGGCGGCGAAAAAGGAACTGAGGGAGGAAGGGGTGCCCCTCCCATCGGATCACGAGGTGGTTTGGGCGGGAAGGAACCGCCGCGCTCGCACAGGAGGGGAGGGGCACCCCCTCTGTTTCTAGGAGTCTAAAGAAATCTTCCACCGAGAGGCTGGCCTGCGCCTGCACAGTCCCATATGTGGGGCTGCACGAAGGACTGACAATGAACAGAGACTTTGGATCCTCCTTTTCCTGTCATGCGACTCTTGCGTCATACCTGCGGTCACATGCTTGAAGGTTCAAGGTGGGTTTTGGTCTGGAAAAGTTGAAATCTCCTGCCCTTGGCAATGCTAGTTCTGTATCTCCTTACTGAATGCCTCAAGAAAGATTGTATGTGATTAATCTGGCTGGAGTGTTTGTGTGTGAACATAAAGGTAAAAGGGGAGATGTAGAATGGTATGGTACAGACCAATCTTGTCAGATCTCAGAAGCTAAGCAGGGTAGGTACTTGGATGAGAGAACACCACGGAAGACTGCAAAGGAAGGCAATGGCAAACCACCTCGGCTCCTCACTTGTCTTGAAAGCCCCTTGCTGGGGTTACAATAAGTCAGGGGTATGAGTGAACTGATACCTCAGAGAGGGAAAAAGGGGAAGAAAAGGTAATTTAAAGAACACTATTGCGTGTTTCCTTTGTACAATTTTTAGGATCCCTCAGTCATTCCATCATGGATCAACTGATATTGAAAAATGGGGAGTATCCTTATAAAGAAAATAGCCATGGATTGGTATGTAGTGATTGAGGCGCTATAATATATCCAAACGCTTTTCAGTGGTAAGGGCCTTTTCAGTAATGGCACCCCATTTATGAAATACAAAAGCAGGATGTGCGTACATTGCTGTTTTTTCCCGCCAGCACCAGATTAAGGCCTTTTTATTCTCCAAAGCCTGACAGCTCATTTGTTCTTCTGTCTTGCTTCCTTTTAACAATTTGGGGCTTTTTTGCTTTGCGGTGCATGGTGGTCTCTAAATCATCATCTTATTGCATTTTAACTTTGTTTTAAATTGATTTCAGAATTCTTGTTTACCTGCATATTGCTTTCGGGACATTTCTAAGATAAAAGCAGCCCATACATTATTTTCTCAAACAAAATTAAGATAAAACATTTGCATGAAAGTGGGTGGCTGGCTTTTATGCGACAAGTTTCCCATTGTTTTGGTGTAGCATTTTTTGCTACCCAACAGTAGCAGGTGGCGAAGCTAGGAGGAAACGTTCTGCTGGCAACAACAATATTGGGTCTGACTATAAAGGCCAAGGAGACGGCAGAAGGCCATGACTTCAAAATTCCTTACAATTTTGATGTCCCTAAAAATGTTCAAGTGCTTCCATCCTCTAGCTCCTCCACTTCATCTAAGTCTCGCTAAAAGGGTGGTATGAAGGAGCCATGTTTGGCACAGAACTGCCACCAGCATGGCTGCCAACTACACAAAGCAATCTGCCACATGCGTGCTGTATTGAGCTCAGGCACATAGAGACCTGTACAAATTGCCCTTGGTAGCTCGCAGCTCGTACAAGAATGAGAACATCTTGTCTCGCTGGCAATTTTCTAAAGTTGGGATGCTGCTTTTAACATTGTTTTATGGACATTTTATTTATTGGTTTTAAATATATTCACTGTAATCCGCCTTGAGTTTTCTATCTCACAGCTTTTGCCATCTCTGCTACCTCTGATGCAGAGAACATGGCATCTATACTTGAGCACAAGATCAAGGGAAGGGTTTAGAGAGGATTTCTCTGTCCTCCCCTATTCTGATCAACTAATTACTTCAAGCCTTCCAGATGACCCATGGAAGAATGTGGGGAAACCCAGGGAAGGCAGCCCAGGGTTGACCCATAATACTGAGACCCACTGCCCATGCATTAGCTAAACCACTGATTAGATCAGTGATGGTGGACCTTTAAGAGACCGAGTGCCCAAACTGCAACCCAAAACCCACTTATTTATCGCCGAGTGCCAATGCGGCAATTTAACCTGAATACTGAGGTTTTAGTTTAGAAAAAACAACTCATACGTTAACATCTTTTGCCTTAAAAAGAAAAACACAATAACAGAGCTTTCAATGATACAAACAACTTTTTATTGAAGGTAAAAGTTTGCATTTGGCATGCTTTTGAACAATTAATGTGATTTTTGCTGTTGTGTGCATGCTGATAATTTGTCCACCCTTGGCTCATACTTTGTACGTTTGAGAGCAACACATGCAGCACTCAGGTCATCTGTTAGTCTGTTTCTGGTGTCAGATTTGATATAATTCAAAGCTGAAAACAGCTGCTCACAAGCATAAGATGATCCAAACAAAGTAAGGAAAGCAATCCCAAGTGCTTTTATTGACTTAAAATTATTTGGCAGAGAATTCCACACTTTAAAGATTTCATTTTCAGAACTAACTGTGCTATCCTTTGTCACCCTTCTGTCTTCTCAAGTGTTTCACGCAGGTCATAGAATTTATTTTTCCAGATAGAGCTTTCTTGAAATTCTATTAGCTCCATTTCCAGATTTTCTAAATCTAACCAGTGTAGGCAGGAAAGATCAAGTTCTTCAAATTTGGCTTTATCTGGAGAAGTAAGAAAACACAGGGTTGTCTCCATCTTACGAAACTGTAAAAATCTGTTGCTAAAATTCACCTGTGCAGCTGCTACAATACTAGAAAATTCCTTGTAGATTTCCTGATGGCTTGTAGGATTGTCTGCAAATGTTGTAGAATTTTCTAAATGCATTTTTAGTTTTCAGCTGCCCACTTTCAAGGTCTCTTTCAAAAACCTGCAGTTTTCTCTCAAATGTTTTGATATCACAAAACATCCTTTCTGCTGTTTTCCCTACGCCTTGTAGTTGTTTGTTCAGTACATTGAAGTGTTGTGTAAAATCTGTAAAAAACATGAGGTTGGTAAGCCAGGCCATATCAGAGAGCTGTGGATATTCCTGCCCTTTTTCATTCATAAACAGCCTAATTTCATCCAAGCAGGCTACAAATCTCTCCAGGACTCGTCCTCTGCTCAGCCACCAGACATTATTGTACATAAGTAGACAATTATACTGTGCCTGAACCTCCTCAAGAAGTGCTTGAAACTGTCGACAATTCAGAGCACGAGCCATGATGTAATTCACCATTTTTGTGACATCTTTGAGGACATCATCAAATTTTTTGCTGCTGTCCCTGGCACAAAGAGCTTCTTGATGTATAATGCAATGGAACTGAATGACTTGATGTTTTGTTTCTTTAACAAAGAATTGTATGAAACCAGATGTTGCCCCCACCATAGAAGGTGCCCCATCACTAGTAATTGAAACCACTTTTTCTGGTCTTATGTCTTGTGACAAAAAAGCCTTGTAGATATCTATCCCTTGCGTTCTTTTAGGCAAAGACACCAGTTTCACCAGCTCTTCTCTCATGATGTCACCAACAGCATAACACAAAATTACTGCTAGCCTTGCATGATTATTTATATCTGTGCTTTCATCCAAGCACATGGAGTAAAAGGCTGCCTTTTGTAAGTCAGTGGTGAGCTGCTGACTAACATCACTTGCCATGCGCTAGACTCGATCTTTAACAGTATTTCTGCTAAGTGGCATCTCAAAGATGCGTTGAATAATTTTATCCTTGTTTGGGAAATCATGAAAAAGGGAATTACTCCCAGACAACATGGCTGTTTTGATAATATCCCTATCAGAGAGGGGCTTACCATGTTTTGCTATGCACAGTGAAATTTGAAAACTGGCAGCTGTCAGATGATTAGTTCTAGAAAGAGTTGGAAATTTCTTCTAGAAATGAGGCTTGGGGGAAGCTAGGTAGACAGACAGAGATACATCCTGGCATGACAGGAGGGTCAAAGATCTGGCCCACGTCTGAGAACAAAGCCACTGTAGTACCAGCCCCATGGGACACCTGAAGCTTCATGGACCTTTGTCTATCAAGGTCAGTACTGTCTACTCACTGCAAAGCAGGTGTTCTACCGTTGAACCATGTCCCCCACCCCCAGCTCCTCAAGTAATTCCATAGATTTCAAGGGGAGAAAAGTATTTTCTTCTATTTAGCTCTCAGCCTGAAACCAAGAGGACTAAAGGCCAAACTACACATTAGGTTGAAGATCCATTACTAGATCTCCACATGGTTTTTTCACCCTAAAATGCAGCCATAGGGACAGACCACACTGGGCTGGGAGGATATTAACTTTCTTCATTTTCCCAATTAAAAACATCCTCCCCAACTGGGTGGCTATTGTTCCTGGTAGACAATTTTTTTCTGTCTTCTTTCCTTGCTAGGAGATAATTGTACCTGGTGTGGAGGGGAGGGTTCAGCTGAGAAGTCAGTACCTTGTTGTCTCTAAAGGGCCTTTTTAAAACAGCTGCACCCTGGGACCAAGTTCAGAATTAGATATATAGGTGAGTCAGCACAGCGCTTAACATTCTGTAAGGGGGAAAAATAATGCTGATGTTTGAAAAGGCAGTTGGAATGGGGTGAAGAGAGTCAGTTGGATGGTAAGGGATGATGAGAAGCTGACAAAGTAAGCAGGGATAAAAAGAAAAAAGGCAGAGCAATCAATGTGGTAATACCTACCTAGGAAAGCAGAATGGAAGAAATTGAAGATGGGCGGGGCCCCCAAACTGAAGACCGGTGGGGCCCCAACAAACAGCTGAGCTGCAGCTCAGCTGAGAGGAGGGGGGCGTGGCAAGGTGCTCCGCCACAGCCTCCCTGTCCAAACTGAAGACAGGCTGGGCCCCAACAAACAGCTGAGCTGCAGCCGACAAACAGCTGACCTGTGGCCGGCAGCTCAGCTGAGAGAGAGGGAGGGGCTTGCCCCGGGTGCAAGGAGAGGGAGGGCGCCAGCGCAGGCTTGGGGAGGAGCACCGCAACACAGCACAGCGCAGGCTTGGGGAGGAGCACCGCAACACAGCACAGCCCTAGGCAGACGCGACGGCTCCGCGCGTGCCCACAGAGGCTCGGCAATTAAAAGGAACTTAATGAGCCCAATTCAAATAAAAAGAAAATGCCTTAACTGCCAATTAGCAATATCCTCACTGCCAGGGCAAAGGGTAGTGATGTGGTGCCACTAATAGTCTTCCTGGCACCTACTTGCTTCCCCGCGCCCCCCAAAGCAAACAGCTAGTCCTCACTTTCTGCCACCTTACTGGAGCAGGAAGTGATTAAGAAAATGGAGGAAGTTATCAGTGTGTCTTCTCTGGCTTACAACCTACCAAAATTTTGATTGGCCCCAGGACCCCGGCAGCCATTTTGTTAATGTTCTCACTCTCCACCCTCAAAATTCCAGACGTACCCACAGACTCAAGGTTGAGGACCCCTAGCAAATAAATAAATAAATAAATAAATAAATATACACACACACACACACACACACACACACACTTCTTTCCATATCAGACTGCTCTTTTTGTTAAAAAGGGGTGGGGAGCATAAAATGTATTGTTTCTCCCCCACTACTATTACGCTGCCTTCTCCTGCTTCCTCTCCCTCACACATACAGGGGCGCCTGTTAGAACCAGCATGATGTAGTGATTAAGAGTGGCAAACTCTAATCTGGAGAAGTGGGTTTGATTCCCCGCTCCTACACACTAAGCCTGCTGGGTGACCTTGGGCCAGTCACGGTTCTCTCCGAACTCTCTCAGCCCCACCTACCTCACAAGGTGTCTGTTGTGGGGAGAGGAAGGGGATTGTAAGCCTCTTTGAAACTCCTTAAAGGTAGAGAAAAAGCAGAGTATAAAAACCAACTTTTCTTCTTCTTAAGGTAAGTGTCCTAGAATAAGAAGCAACTTTTGCCTCCTGTCAACCCATTTGCTTTTGTCCCAAAGAACTCAATGAGAACAGCCGAGAACCAATCTGCATAACCTGGCCTTGGATTCTGTTTCTTGATAATCCTAGAGTGTGACAGAATGTTGGATGGTTAGGACGGAACTCCAGAACTGGCTTTTACAGACACAAATAATTACAGTCGCCTGCAAAGAAACGCTACCAGACTGGAAGGCAGTCATATCTTTGCCGAAGCAACTCATCTACAGCCTTCCACCCCAGCAATTTGCTGTATATAGCACTGCCCCATATGCCTGCCTTTGCATCAACCCAATCCTCAAGTACGTCTTCTTGGCCCTTGGGTCTTGCCGATCACATGACTCATACTCACCGCTAAATAGCCCACACGCCCTTCCTTCCCACACTGCCTTCTTCCTGTGCGTCAGACAGAATTATGCTGCCATTTCTACTATCAGCCAATATTTAGGTTAATATTTTTTTTAAGTCCCATTGGAACATATCACATTTTCTACATTTACATTCCTCTCCCACTTCTAAGGTCCGCATCCAGTCTCCCAGGATGAATGGGGAGTGTTTAAAGCTTGGTGCTATGCTTGAGAGTATTAAAACTATTATTTGTGGGCTATAAACCGAGCCTCTAGTTGCACCATATGCCTCCTCCCCAACTGGGTACACTGGTATTAGAAATTACTATAGAACTGAAAAGGAAGCAATTGTGGAGGAGGTTAATAGAAGGAAAAAATGTCTGCACTGCAGTCTGGTGTTGAAAAGCAGATATTGTTTTGGCTTGTATAGATTGCTTTGGATCAGTTCCAATCTGGTTTCAGGCCTGATTATTGGACTGAAATGGCCTTGGATGCCCTAGTAGATGACATGTGCCAGGAGATGGAGGGGGGAAGATGATCCTGTTAATTCTTCTGGACCTCTAGGCAACTTTGGTACCATCGATCTGGACTGCTTTTCGAGTTTGGACTAGGAAGCGTGTTCTGCAGTGGTTTCAGTCCTACCTCTAAGACAGGTTTCAGAGTGTGGGGCTGCGGCACTACTACTCTGCCCCTTAGGGTACGGGGTTCTACAAAGTTCAATCTTGTCCTTCACACTTTCAACATCTACATAAAGCTGCTGGGAGAGGTCATCTGGAGATGTTGGTTGAGTTGCCATTTTTCTTCGCAAAATGTTGGGAATGCCTAACTATGTACCTTACGCAGCTCTGTTTGGAACCTAGTCAGAGACTACTCGTAACCAGCGCTTGGATTATAACTAAAATATTGGCTTTGGCTACATTATAATTCTAACCCATCCAGTATTACTTACAAAATGCTTGCAGATTTTAAATTTTTTAATTGGCTATTTTATATTGAGGAAAAAATTAGATTGGTTGGTCTACCTTTCAATTTGCTTCTCTTGCTCTTGGCCACAGATGTGTTCCAAATGATAAAACGTAGACTTCTGGAGATTGAACACCAAAATCTTAATAGTGCTGCAAATAAAACTTGCTCCCCCCTTAGCCTGAGGATCTTTGACCCCACATTTCTTTGCTCTGCAAGCCCCGCGGCAATGCAGAGCTTTCTCCCTCGATAGATTCAATGTCTTGCCATCTGCAATTCTGTACGGGAGACTTCAAAATCTACCTCATTCTGCTAGGACCTGCCCCTGTGGGAGGAGTTGTATTGAAACTATCTCTCACACACTATTTTACTGTCCTTACTATGCAGAAACTCGATCCAAATTTTTAACTTCCATCTTGGCAAACAAGACGGGACTCTGATTCTGCTAAGGTGTCCTTTCTCCTGAGTAATAGTTCTTCCAGTATAATGGTGAAAGTGGTCAAATTCTTGCACAGTGTTATAAAAGTGTGTTTTGATAAAACACAGAGATGAGGGCTGTTCTATAACTGTAATCGTTTGGCTTCTGCAATATTTTTATAGTCTGACTTGTATATTTTATGCCGTTAAAGGTTTTTGGTATTGGTTGGAGTATGCAGATGACACTCAGGTCTATCTCAAGTTTCCAGGAGATCCCGGGGAGGCTGTGGAAACAGGGTGCATAAAAGCCATTTTGGAATGGATGAGGGCTAACAAACTTAGTCCCGACAAAACAGAGGTGATATTTGTGGGGGGACAGTTTGACACAGGGATATACCCCACTGTGGATGACGTTGGGCTTCTCCTAAAGAAGCAGGTTCATTGTTTGGGGATGATCCTATACCCCAGCCTCTTGTTAAAACAGGTGGTGGCAGTGGCCAAGTGTGCCTTTCACCAGCTTCAGCTGGTGGGAAAAGTTCTTGCCCCTGTGCTCAATGCCCTGGCAGCATCCAAATTAGATTACTGCAATATGCTCTATGTGAGGCTGCCCTTGAAGACTGTCCAGAAGATACAGGTGGTACAGAATGCTACGGCCAAAGTGTTGACTGGAGTGGGTCATAGGGACCATATCACTCCAGTCTTTTTCCATCTACATTGACTCCCAATTTGTTTCTGGGCTCAATTCAATGTGCTGGTATTGACCATTAAAGCCTTACATGGCTTGGGGCCAGCATACTTTTAAGGACCGCCTTCTCACATATACACCTACCTGTCATCTTTGGAGGCCCTGCTTCAGGTGCCCTTGCCATCAGAGACTAGACAGGCGGCAACCCAAGAAAGGACCTTCTTAGTCATGATGCCAAAACTTTGGAACTCTCCCTAGGGGTACTGTTCTGTAGAGCAAGCTCTATTGTTGTCTTCCGTCAGCGGGTGAATATTTTTTTTTGTTCAGCATTCCCCCAATGACTGTTACTGGCCTCCCTAAGTTCAGTGATGTGTGTTTATTGAACTATTTTATGTATATATATATTATTTTAAATGCTACTTTTATGTGCAAATATTTTTGTGCTTGCCTCTTTGGGAACCTATCTGGGTGGAAAGGCAGCATAAAAATATTTTAAATAAAGGCACGTTCCACTACTGCTTCAAGCCAGCAACCACTGCCCTGTGAGGGATGGGGGAAGAGGTGCCTGGCTTGATACTGCCCCACCAGGCACAGCAAAGAACAGGACAGAAGACTAGCCTCGCCTGGAGAGATGAGAGATGCACCTGTGCTCCAGTCACCTAGCACAGTGAATAGTGTGCCAGTCAAGCCTCACCACATGGGCCGGGGGGGGGGGGAAGGCTTGTTCTCCTTCCCTCCCTTTTTTTGAGGGGGGAGGGCAGATCATTTCCTAGGGCCCTTATTCCTCTGTCTGCCCCACACACAGCTACAAAACTGTTTTATTACTAAAAAGTAAAGCTTTAATATTTATTGATTATGACTCAGAAATGTTCATAAATGATTTCTAGCCTCTGATGGCATTGAAGAAATCTGCACAAAATGCATAGTTTACCAGCCAATAGTTGGCCATAAATTGTATTTCAACTGCTTCTATATAACCCAGCCTACTTAATAAAGGCTTCTAAAAGCTAACATATGCAATGGACATTTAAATCAGGAAATACAAAAATGGCAAGACAACCAAACACAATAGTTGACATCGGGATATACCAAAATGTACACTACAATTTACAAAGAAACACATTTCAAAGATTAGTTACACAACCAGCATCATAGGAGTAAGAAAGCTGTACAATGAACATGAACAGATTTACTGCATTTTAGAGACGCCAGAATAAGATAACTTATTTTGCTAAACACCGCAAAAACATCACAAGCCTGCTTACTTCAAAATTCTTGTGAAACACACCATTATACATTTATGCTTTCTGCTATTTGTTGGAAAATCAAACTGTGCTGCCTCTCCAAATGTTTTTATTCAAATATGAGCACTGAACAGGAAGCACAGGTTACATTTCCTGAACAGAACTGACAAGGCCTGGAAGACCAAGAACAGTGATGAATGCACTGCTACCCCCCCACACACGGGGGAGGTGGGGCAGGAAGAATCCTCATGAGGATCCAACATGACAACTAGTCAAGAACAACAAGGCATTGGATGATTATATTTTTAAATGTTTGATTTCTTTCACATTTCAAAAGCAATGTAGTACCTAATTTTATTTTTCAAACTGCATGTTACTTTAACAGCATAAAATATACGGACATTTTCAGAAGCATGGGTACAAATTCTGTGCTTACTTCATTACTTTCCAGAGCACTGGTTTGAGACCTGTAGCGTAAACAAGAAGAATCAGAGAGAGAAATACAGTTCTACACTGCTGTTGCTGCATGGTCTGGAATTTTGTGCTCTGGTATCTTAAAAATTCTGTTTTTCAGTTAACAAAGTGATAGTTGCTCAGTGGCTCTTCTTTGCACCAATCCCCAATCTAGCACTTAGCCTATGTTTCTGGGCAGTGGGCCCAGAAGGAGGGACTGTGGTTGGCAGGTGTTCCCATCTTAAAACAGCCCACCACCAGACAAACAGAAAAGCTGCCAGCCTCCCTGAGGTCCAAGCCTCATGCTAGGAATGGAAGTAAATGTGTTGAACACATCAAGCTGCCTTATACTGCATCAGAACCTTGGTCCATCAAATCAGTATTGTCTACTCAGACTGGCAGTGGCTCTCCAGGGTCTCAGGTAGAGGTCTTTCACATCACCTACTTGCCTAGCCCCTTTAACTGGAGATGCCGGGGATTGAACCTGGGACTTTCTGCATGTCAAGCAGATGGTCTACCACTGAGCCACAGCCCCTCCCCCTGTGGCTCTTTTGCATGGTGATAATTGTGAATATGGCTCTCTGCGAGGGGCACAGTGAGTACCACTGAGTTAACATATATGAACGGTCTCCAACAATGCAGTTAGCTAAATCTTTTAGCACTTAGTCACTGAACACTTTCTTTAAAAGACTTCCTTGATAACACAAAAATTAGTGATGGCACTGACTTGGGGGGGGGGTTCAGAGCGTGAATTAAGTACTTGGCCCACCAAATCAATTTGCAGCCATACTCAAGCCCGCATGTATACTGGGGCCAGTGAGAAATAAGCTGCCTAACACCATCCCTCCTTGTCATATAGTTTATCCTTCTTTTTTTTCCCATTCAGGCTTCCCAGGCCATAGAAGAAAGAGGCATCTAAGTGGAGATACTTACTAGAATCTGTTGTGCCCTTGGAAATCTACAACTCCCAGGATAATTTCTATTGCCATTAGAATTCTGGGAACTATGTTTTCCAGGAATTCTGGTGCCTTGCTGCTAGTGGTCTAGTGCCTAACCTCTCCCTATTGTGCATGAAGGTGCCTTATGCTGAATCAGATCATTGGTCCATCAGGGTCACTCAGACTGCCAGTGACAGGGTTTCAAGCAGAGGTCTTTCACCTACTACTTGATGCTTTCAACTGAATATGCCGGGGATTGGACCTGGAGCCTCCTGCACAGCAAGTAGATGTTCTACCACCGAGCCATAGCATCTCCCCGTTTTACAATTAGGAGAGTTCTGAGAAGTGGAGATATGAGGGGGCTAGGGGGGGGGGGGCTTGCAGGGAGACACTCAGTCACCATTTTGAGTGTCACTGGGAGAGCCACAGGGCTCAGATTTCAACCCTAGGCCCCAAAATAAAAGCAACAGCCTCAACCAGAGGACCTTAAAAATTATTGCTGACCAATATGTGAAAAATAATTTATCAACCTGTTCTGAAATGATGTAGTAAACTGCTTCCAAGGTCAGTAAATTCTTGAAGAAGCTGCAAAACACAAGGCAATTTTTCATAATCTAGATTGCTATACTTCACGCATTCAGTTGGTTTACTCAAATCATACATTCAGCCTGCCACGGTATTTTATTCAGCCCAAATACTCTGTCAGCACAATAAATGCTTCAGTATACTTCAGACACAACATTCCCCCCATCCTATTAGCATATAGCATGTCCTATAACTTTATAACATTTCAATCTATTATGTTCATGAAGTTGAGCAAAAGTAGTGCCCAGACACTACCACATCAAGAAAAGTGAACTTTGTATCAGAAGTTTAGTTAGAAACGTTCTTCATGGTGGGTATTCTCATCCCTTCTAAGCAACCTGAGCAACTGTGGCCAGCTGAGGACTCAATTGCACATCATATTGAACATGCTGCAAGTACAACCACTGAGAGAATTCTGTACCTATTAATTTTAGAAGAACCTGCTTTTCACCACATCCCAATTTTTAGCTCCATGAATGAGGCGAGAGCGTTCTGCACTGGTGCAACTGGTTCATCCCCTTAAACAAAATTAGCACAGTAACCTAGTTCTGAAGTCGGCAATTCCACTATTTATGCTTTACTATCAAAGGGCAACATGAGAGAGAAGCAAATGAGAATTAATGATGTCTGAAGCACATCAACTACGGAACCTTTCCTGATGACCTTTTTAAAGAGAAAAATGCTGTCGGTAAGTAGTATTTGAACAATTAAGTTTGCCTGTAAGTAGTATCGGAACAATTTTCATTAGATCTAATTCTGAACATGGCCCTAGAATGTGGATCAATAAATTCACAAAATGGAAACAGGCACAGAAAGGGGAAATGTTTCTACCAAGTTGGAGGGGTATAATAAAATGGTAAAGTTTAGAATCTCTTGAGATTACCTTGCAATATCTTGGCAACAATTTTGGACTGCCTGAGCATCTGGAGACAACACCACTGATGTAGAACGAAGAAAATCATTGATGTTGTCCGTGTACTTTCATTTTCAAACTTGAGATAAGTTGGGAGGGGGGAGAATGGGAAGGCAGGAAAGGACATGGCGGGGGGGGGGGGAAGCAGTGGCTGTAAGAAGGGAGTGAAAGCAAAGATACAGGTGGGAGGACCAGCAGGCTAGAGGGATGAGACTCTTCTCGAGTCCTTATGGATCCTCCACTTGTATTAAATTAAAAGACATTAGCTACCTCTCAGAAACCTATTGAGTCTATGAAGCTACAACCTTTTAGTGTATCAGATGATGTATCAGTGCTTGAATTGAAAAAATATCATATAAAAATGATAGAGTCAGAAACACACTAAGAACAGAATATGAATGATCGATATTATTTTTGGGTGTGGTTCTGAAAAAACAGTCATCACATAGCCTTCAGATCAGCCTGAACCTGTACCACTAGCTGACTCTGCCTGAGCTATAATCCACAATGTCCTCAATTTGAATCTCAACTCTTCAATGAAATCAGTAAGACTGCAGTCCTATACACACTTATCTGAGAGTAGGTTCTGTTGAACATAGTGGGATTTACTTCTGAGTAAATACACATAAGTCAGTTCTGTATGTGGCCCTGGGACAACTGCTTATCTCTCAGACTTACCACCCCATCTGTAAAATCATTATTCTGCCTATTAACAAAGTTGGCAGCCCACACCAATTGTGGAAGCAGAAAAATAAAGATTTGTACATTAATGAAAAGGAAAAAAACTCTCAAAAAAATGGCCCAATGAGCATACTCCAGGAGGCACAGAATGTTGAAAAGTCAGTTAATTGGGGGAGGAGGGAGAGAGATGAGAGAGAAAACAGGGAAAATAGCCCTTTTCAATCCCCTGAGGGCTTAAAGAAGCCTGAAGGGAGTTAACTGGGTGTGTAGAAGTTAATTTCCAAATAGTTTACCCCAACTAGTAGTGAGTCGTCATGGGGGCCCCCAGCTTGAGTGCACAGAAGATCAAGGTGTTTTAAAAAAATTACTCTCTCATGGGTAAATTTGTTCATAACACATTATTGTGCTTAAGTTACGTTACCAGAGATGCCTCCCCAAGCAATACCTTAAGATCGACCTATTCACTTTCAATTTGGCAATGCTGTTCTTAAAATCGGGGGGGGGGGGAGAAATTAAATGGAATACCTATTTTTGGAAGTTCAGAAAAGGTCTGCTATCATGCTATGCATTTCTCTGTTGCTCACTGAACCAAAGAAGGTACTGGAACACTTGATTCGTTTATCATGAATTTCCCTCCTCGATGGTACAAGGATGCTGCAGTATTAACTACTGGGAAGGGTCCACCCTCCTGGATGCAGACAGGGCCTGGCCAAGCTCCTAAATGAAATTTTATGAAACAAGAACCATAAAATAGTCATTTGCTGGTCTTCTGGAACAGGCTCAATGGACTGTGTGCCCAAAGAATGCTGGATGGGTTGTAGCAGTAGCTGATGTTTTTTTGGAGAGGTATTGGTTATGTGGTACCTGGTTTAATGTGTTCCTTCAGATGATCAGGAGGTCCAGGAGATCCAATGTGTAGTCATGGGAGATCATTTCCAACACCCAGCAGTTTGGCACCACGGCCTGCCATATACATGAAAACTGCTGGAGCTGACCTCCTATCTTGAGGCCGGTCCCCTGATGTCATGCTGTGGCTTCCTTCTTTCTTCCTGTTTTAGAGAAGGCTGTGTGCTTATCGAACGTTGTTCCACTTCTGGATTGCTGCCATTTATTCCAGTAGCTTTTGTATGAACTCTGTCTGAAATTTGGCTTGTTGTCCTGAAAGGAACAAAACTTCTTGGCATTGTTCCTCTCCTTCTAGCTGGAAGCACCCTCTTCTTGTCTTTGTATTCCCCTAAATGTTTTCCCAAGGATTCCCAAACAGTTTGCCTCTCATGAAAGGACCACTAGCCAGTCAGGTATGAGGTGGTGCATCTGCTTCCCAGTATAGCCAAGTATTACAATGAGCTGCCATGTTAGTGGCCAAAGTACAGGATGACAACTAAGGAGGCATCCTCTACGAACACTGCCATTAATGAAATTTTCTTCAAGTCATCCTCAAGAGCTTTCTCAACATCAGAATTAGACTTGGCTTTAGCTGGACTGTTCCACTGCAGTTTCACCACATTGCTGAAAACTGATGGAAAGGGAAGGTCCCCAGATCTAATGTTTCCCTGCACGAAGGCCCTGCTGGAACCTGAGGGATGAGAGTTCTCCTGTTTTACTTAAGCCTTGGCTTCCTCTTGAATTTTCTTCAGGACCTTAGGTAGTAGTTTACAGAGTAACTTCTGAGGGAAGAGCCTGGCCTGAGTAGATGGGTCCATGGGCTTTTCCTCCAATAGTTCACCTTCCTCTTTCTGAAAGGAGGAATCAGAGTGCTCTGAAATGACACATTCTGAGTCTAATGAAGGCTACATTATCTGCGGCATTCTACCCTCTTGTGACTTGGCCTCTTACTTTTCCTGTGCAGATAAGATGGCGACCCTGTTCTAGACAAAAAACAGAGATTGGCCTGTCTGCTTCTAAATGAGGTCAAACGGGACCTGGAACAGCTGGTACTCTTAGATTTATGCTTGCATTTTCTATGCCTGCCATGTGGCCCTCAAGAGGGTGGGAAAAGGCGGAGGCAACAGACGACTGTACCTCCTTTGACTTCTCCTTTACCGATTCAAATTCAGAGATTAGCATGGGCACCTTCCCAAGATAGGTCTGGAAGAGAAGTCTCCCCCCCCCTTTCTTTCCCTGGGTGGGCTTTATTCCCTGAGGAAGTGGGGAAGTGTAATCTCTTCTCTGTGTGGGGAGGTAGCTAATCCTGCCAGAGTCACCATTTCCCCCTGCTCCTGCCAACAGCAAACTCACATGGCTTCTGAGGGCCAGGCTGTATCGCTGGGGAGGAGAGGTAGGTCAAGCCCCACTCCAGCTCCATAAGTGCATTTGCAGCTGATTGCTGCCTCCATGTATCTCCACCTCGTCCTGGCCAACAGGATGTAGGTGAGTGTCAGCTTGGTTTTTCTGAACCTGGCTGAGTCTGCTACTGCTGAAGCTCTGGTAGCTTGGTCAAAGCTCATTAGGTTGCAGTTGATGCAAACGAGGCAAAGATTGCCCCTGCAACTGTTCTTTTCCCAGCCCGGCTAGTCATAGCTGGGATGGAGAGCTGGGGCATTTTCTGCCCTTCTAGGGCACATGGGAGACCCTGGAGGAGGGAGACCGCTCCCAGCGGAGTATGGTTTCCTCTTGGCTTCAGGGATGGGGGAAGGGGATGGGAGAGAGAGGAAAAGGAGAAAAGAAAACAATTTTCGGCTGTAGTTCTGGAATCTGCTCAATCTGTGAGGCCCAGGAGGTCCTGTCTGATAGCCAGACTGGGCCGAACTGGCCTAGAATGGAAGCCCCTCCTAACAGAGTAACAGGAAAAAGCTCACGCCCCAGCCTGCATCCTGGAGGAGGAGCCTTCCCCGTAGTTAAGTCAGCAGCACCCCAGGAACCACTAGAGAAACATAACCCACTGATTAAAACCCTGGAACCAGGCCTGGAATGAGTTTCTTACTCTTGTTGCATTTCTCTTGCCAGAATGCAGAGAAGTGGCTGTACAACTTTATCCTCTTAGGAGATTTCTTACCAGGCGGCAACGTTCCCCTAAGTACAGCCAGTAAACACTTACAGTTTGCTTTCTGTAAGCAAAATAGTACCTGAGATCCAAAGCAACTCCAGAAATCTATGTGTTTTGCCACTGGAATACGTTTTCACCTCAAGCCTATTTTATTGGAGTAAAAAAACAACAACACCCCATTTTTTTTTAAAGATAGCACTAAGCCAGGGAAGCATTTTAAATCCTTTAGAGAGATTCAGCTCTTCTTGACAACTTGATGATCCCTCCTGATAACTAGGAGAATATTTAGCTCACCATAGAGAGAAAGAGAGAGATTCCTCAAAATACAAATACATTAGAAATTATTAATTGTAGATGTTTCCTGTAAAATTCATGGGAGTTTGTGTTAATTGTTTAATATCTTAGGTTCCAAACATGGGGTGGGTGGGTTTCAATTTAAAAAAAAGTATTATAGCTTTGTAAAAGAACCACACTGGTGTGAGTTCTTCAATATGAAAAGGAGGAGGAGTGAATAATCCATGCAGAAGCAACATTCTTCCACCTGTCCTAGTGTGTTTTCAAGCTCTGGATGCTTCAGTATTGTCAAGCACAATGGCTTCTGCCACCAAAAATGTTTTTGTGGGAACTTTTCTACTCCGACATAATGGAAAATAGCCTCGAGGTATGACTATACCCCAGAATGGAATATGTGTAAGGTTTTTTACAGGATAGTCTATTAAAGTGTACATCTTTATATAGTACATCCTTTAGGAGGCAGAAGGAAGTCTCATCCCAAGAAGAAAATCAAAAAGCAACACAATCAGCTAAATTTAGAGTAAAATAACTCAAGAAGGAATTTGTAAAGCAAATATGAACTATTAATATAGTTTAGCTATCTCAGAATAATGAAACTATCCAGAGAAGTGATGTGGCCATAAGACTAAAGTGTCAATGGAACAGAGAAAGACAAGAGGGAAATGACAGAAACTGAATGAATTCCCAACAACTAGTCAACAGGTGAAATTTAAAATAGCTGCCTCAGGATCATTTTGTTTTAACAAGGCATCTGAAAAAATGTGTTGGATAGAGGTGACAAGGGATGAAACTTTAGAAATGAGACAAATTTAAGAATTAACGAAGTCCTGGAGGCCAGCTGACATTCACCTGAAAGAACTCAAATACAATATTGCTATTAGCTGTTGCTGTTACTGCCCTGACCTGGATAACCCAGACTAGCCTAATTTCATCAGATCTCCGAAGCTAAGCAGGGTCAGCCCTGGTTAGTATTTGGAAGGGAGACCACCAAGGAATACCAGGGTTGCTACACAGAGGCAAGCAATGGCAAAACACCTCTGAACTCTCTTGCTCTGAAAACCCTACGCGGTCACACTAAGTCGGTTGCAACTTGATAGCAAAAACAAAATTAACTGTTGCTAACTAATTAAATCAATGACCTCCTCAACGAACTGGAAGATGGACAAAGAAGAGATTCAAGACATTTCAAGGCAGCAGCAAGTAAAGGAAAGTGGGGCAGATACTGATATAGAACAGTTAAATATGTAGAAGAAACACTTTATTGAAATAACAATTTTCAGCACTGTTTCTCAAGTGACAGCCTTTTCTGGCTTTTTATATTTTGATGATGCCAATAAGCATATATCCTGACCTGGACATCTCAGGCTAGCCTAATCTCATCAGATCTCAGAAGCTAAGCAGAGTCAAGCCTGGTTACTACTTGGATTGGAGACCACCCAGGAAATCCAGGGTTGCTATGCAGAGGCAGGCAATGGCAAACCGCCTCTGAAGGTTTGTTGCCTTGAAAACCCTATGGGGTTGCCGTAAGTTGCCCATGACTTGATGGCATGTTACACCACCAATAAGCATATAGATCAAGTTGGTTTAACAGGCATATTTACTTGGATTTGTTTTTTTAAATGTATGATGTTCCCTTATCAAAGGCTTCGGCAACCTAGGTGTTATGACAGTTATTTGGCTGGTGGAAACTTAACATCACAGCTGCTAGAAACTTAACGCCACAGCTGCAACATTAACTGAGTGGCAGTCTCATAGATTGGGTACGATCAGAGGTATCGAACTCATTTGTTACATGGTCAGGCCAGGCCATGCCTCCCCAGCCCAGATCAAGAGGGGAAGGGGTGGCTGCCTTGACTGACTCACGGGTCAGATAAGAGCTCTCAAGGGGCCGGATTCGGCCCATGGTCCTTATGTTTGACACCCCTGGGGTTGATCATGCCCTAGTCTCTACTCAAACTCTGCATCTTAGCTAGCATTAAAGATTTCTATGTGATCATCATGGCTGCTCTATCACTGGCTGTCTTAGCAACTGTGGGATGAGTACAAGTCCCTACATGGATCAATATCTGGCTTAAAGGCCCGAATATGAAAACTGAAATAATTATCGGTGTTTAATATAGAAGAAAAAAAAGTGATGTTCCACCCACTGGTCCTGGTGGAACTGAGCCTGCTATTGACAACCTATGAATAGCGTCAGAGCTGAATAATCAAGCAGCCAAGCTTGCTGATAACAGCATAAGCATCTCTTCAGGCTAGGTAAGTAGGTGAAAGAATCGGAAATGAATTTCAAAGTAAATAAATACCTATGCATGAATGGAATGTAAATCTGGCAGGAATTATTCAAGAAAGATTTTGGAGACATAACAGAAGGCTCTCTGAAAAATATATTGCTTCACTGTGAGAGGGCAGTAAAAAGGGAAAATTCAATGAAGTATTATTATGAAGAAGACTGAAAATAGCATAGCAACCGTTCTAGTACCGTAATGCAATACTTAGGTTGTATTCGCATTTGGAATACTGTGTGCAAAATTGGTTGCCTTGTATCAGATTGGGAGACCGTGGAGCTCAGATGCGCACAAAAAAGGACAACACGATCATCAGGGGGATGGATCATCTCCCTCGAACAAATGCTGGATATATGTGAAAGAGCCTTGGTTCACTTACCGTGAAGGCTTCTTCTGCTCGTAGGTAAGAAGGGCGTCTTCATTCTGGGTTATTTTCCTTATTTGCTAGGGAAGGCAGGATTCAACAAAAATGTAGGCCTTCCGGTTCCCCGGGGGAAATGACCCCCTCCCATCGGAATGCCTCAGTAGTTGAAAAGCTTAACATTAATCATCGAAAAAACTATCACGATTTTAATTTTGAAAGAAACATTTTTCCCCTTCAACAGATAAGGTAACGAGAGGAGCAAACGACTGGAAACGAAAACACCTTAAAAGGTTAACATGAACAATTTTACTCAGGACACCCTCCCCTATTTTTTTATTTAATTTTTTTTTTTTTTAAATTTCGGTGTGCTTCTGGTAGGAACTAGGGAGGGGAAGACGCCCTTCTTACCTACGAGCAGAAGAAGCCTTCACGGTAAGTGAACCAAGGCTCTTTCTCGCTCTAGGTAAGAAGGGCGTCTTCATTCTGGGACCTACCAGAGCTGTTAATGAATTAGGGTGGGGAGTTAGTCCTCCTGCACTGCCTGAAGCACTCCCAGGCCGAAAGCAGAGGAATCTGTGGAGAAGGTATCCACCTTGTAGTGTCTAGAAAAAGTCGACAAGGAAGACCAAGTAGCGGCCTTGCATATTTGTTCCAGCGACACCCTATGTCTGAAGGCCATAGTGGTGGCTGCGCTCCTAACAGAGTGTGCCGTAATGGTGGACGGAGTTCTTATGCCGGAGTTTTTATAGGCTTGGAAAATACAGGCCTTGATGTTACTGCTAATAGCCGCCCGGGACATAGCTCCGCCTTTGTTAGGAGCCGTCAAGGAAATAAAGAGGTGCTCTGATTTCCTAATCTGTTGAGTCCTTCGGATGTAGATGCGTAGGGCTCTTTTTACATCCAAGGAGTGCCACTCCCTTTCCCTTTGGTTGGAAGGGTTTGGGAAAAAGGTAGGGAGAACAATCTCCTGCTCGAGGTGAAAACGTGTGTGAACCTTTGGTATAAAGGTGGGATCTGTCCGAAGAACCACCCTGTTCTTATGGAAAACACACAGCTCCGGCCGTACAGAGAGAGCTCCGAGCTCTGACACCCTCCTGGCCGAGGTGACGGCGGTAAGGAAAAGAGCCTTCATGCGGACCCACTTGAGATCGACCTTTCTGAGAGGCTCAAACGGTGACTTAGTCAAGGCTTGTAACACGGTGCGTAAATTCCAGGAAGGGAACCTATGAACCACCGCCGGGGATGACAGCTTAACCCCTCTAAGAAAGGCGCTGATATGAGGGTGTTTTGACAAAGGGTATCTTGCCACTCTAGGGACTAGGGTGGCTATTGCGGCCAGCTGACGTCTCATGGTGGAAACTTTGAGGCCGAGCTTTCTTCCATCTTGAAGAAAGGCTAAAATGTCCGCCACCCTAGGTTTTAGAGGATCCTTGGCGTTACGGTGGCACCACATGGCGAAAACCTTCCAAGTAGCTCCGTATATTCGTTGAGTGGCTGGCTTCCGAGAAGCCAAGATGGTATCTACGATGCCAGAATTGTATCCCTGATCTATGAGGTCTCTCCTTTCAAGTGCCATACGGTTAGTCGATACCACCCGGGGTCCGGGTGGCAGATCGGACCTTGGGTTAAGAGGTCGTGTCTGGACGGAAGTCGCCAGGGAGGTTGGATGGACATCTGTTGTAATGCCGGATACCATGGCCGTCTGGGCCAGTCCGGAGTTACCAGTAGTATCGTGGCTTGGAGAGTCCGAATACGTCTGATTACCCTGGGAATGAGAGGCAGAGGTGGAAAAGCGTAGAGTAGACCGGTTGGCCACGGGGACAAGAGGGCATCTATTTTCTCTGCTCCGGTTTGGTGATACCTGGAGTAAAACCTCTTGAGCTGGGAGTTGGCTGGAGTTGCAAACAAATCCACCTGTGGGACCCCGAATCTGATGGTGATTTGGTGGAATATTTCCGGGTGCAGGGACCACTCGGCCTCGTCGAGGTGTTGTCTGCTGAGCCAGTCGGCCTGAATGTTCTGGACTCCCTGTATGTGTTCGGCCGATATCGAAGCCAAATGGGACTCTGCCCACTCTAAGATTCTGGAGGCCTGCTTGTGTAGGGAGGACGACTTGGAGCCCCCCTGTTTGTTTACATGCGCCTTCGCGACTATGTTGTCCGTCCTTATGAGAAGGTGTGTTCCCACTAGCTGAGGACCGAAGTATAAGATGGCTTTCCAAATAGCTGTTATCTCCAGGAAGTTGATGCTTTTCCTGAGATGATTGGGTTCCCAGAGACCCTGAGCTGGTTGACCGTGCAGAGTCGCTCCCCATCCCGTCAGACTGGCGTCCGTGAACAGTTGTACGGGAGCTTCGTGGATGTACTGCAGCCCCCGAGATAGATTGTCGGGAATCGTCCACCAAGTCAGGCTCGCTCGGACCGAGTTCGATAGCCTGAGGAACTTGTGCGTTTTCTTGGCAATGTCCTTCTGGAAAGGGCGGAGGAACCATTGTAACGGTCTCGCCCGAAACCGAGCCCATGGCACTGACGGGATGCACGAGATCATGTGCCCTTGGAGCTTGGCTAATGCCATGAGGCGAAATGATGGAGCAGATGCTGCCTGTCTGGCGAGAGAAGAGATGGATTGTACCTTCTCTGACGTGAGGATGAAAGAGCTGGTCGTAGTGTCGATGACGACACCTAGATGTGTCAGCTTCTGTGAAGGAATCAGTTGACTTTTGCTCCAATTGATCAGGAAGCCATGAGCCTGCAAGATCTTGAGTACGATGTTGGTGTGGATCCGACTCAGCTCCTGCGTAGGAGAGGATATGAGGATGTCGTCCAGGTACGGGTGTACCTGGACTCCCAGTTTGCGGGCCTCTACCATGAGGGTCACTAGAATCTTGGAAAAGACCCTCGGCGCAGATGTTAAGCCGAACGGTAGAGCCCGAAACTGATAATGGTCGTCCTGGCAGGAGAAGCGTAGGAACTTCCTGTGATTCTGGTGGATGGGGACATGGAGATACGCCTCGGTGAGATCCACCGAGGTCAGGAAGGCTCGAGGAGTTAAGGACTCTGAGATGGATTTTAGAGTTTCCATCCTGAACCTTTTGTAGATGACGAACTTGTTCACCCATTTGAGGTTCAGGATGGCTCTCCAGTCCCCGTTTTTCTTTGGAACCGTGAAAAACACGGAATACACCCCCGAGCAGCGCTCTGAGAACTCGACGGGCTCTATGGCCTGTATGTCTAACAAATGGCGTATTGCTTCTTGAGTGCGGCTCAATTTTTCCTTGCCTAATGGTTGTGTTTTGGACATGAACCTTGAAGGTGGGGTCTTGCGAAACTCTATCAGGTATCCTTGATCGACAATTGAGGACACCCAATGATCCGCCTGGGATGACCTCCATGCCGCCAGGAAGCGGGTGAGACGGCCCCCCACCGGACCGACGGAGGCGTCATTGCTTGGACTGTTGAGGTCCATACCCCGCTCTGTCGGAGGGCTGGGTGAAACGCTGGGACCTGGAGTAACGGCCTCCCCTTCGAAAGGAACCCCGAAAAGAGTTCCAAGAACCCCTTCGTTGTTCGCCACGAAATCTGTTGAGGGTGTGGGAGGAGCGAAAGGGACGAGAGAAAGTTTTTTGGTCTCGCTTATAGCTCTTGGGGAGCGCCTTCTTTTTGTCCCTAGTCTCTACTAAGATAGGGTCAAGCTGATCACCAAAGAGCCTCTTCCCTTGGTAAGGGAACCCCATAAGGTCGGCCTTAGAATGATGGTCCACTTGCCAAGGTCTGATCCAGAGGGCTCTCCTAGAAGCCAGTTGAGTGGCGATGGCCCTGGCTGAAAATGAAAGGGTATCTAAAGAGGAGTCAGCCAGAAAAGTGACTGCCCTTAAAATCCTGGACACCCCTTCCTGGGCCTTCCTATTTCCCTCGGGGATGAGTTGCCGTAATTTGCGTGTCCAGACTATAGCTGCCCTGGATACTAATGCCGATGTTACCGAGGCGCTGATGGCTAGGGCAGATGCTTCATGGGCCCGCTTGAGTGAGACCTCAGCCTTCCTATCAAGAGGATCTCTGATAGATCCCATGCCATCCCTGGCCACAACATCATTGGAATGTAAGGCACAGACAGGAGCCTCTACCACTGGGGGCTGAAGCAATTGGGCCGAGGCAGGTGCCAAATCGTAGAATTTTTTAGCTATAGCCGGAGTCTGTCTACCTGCTAATGGTTTTTCCCATTCAGCAGTAATTAATGACATGAAGTATTCTGGAACTGGAATCACTCGAGAAGGGTTGGTATGTCTGTGGAAAAATTCCTTTGATCCCTTGAGTTTGTCAGAGGCTTGGGGATCCTGTGATTCAGACAGGTCCAAGGCCTCTAAGGTCTTAGTTAAAAGGGAGGGGAAATCCTCCTGAGAAAAAAGCCTGAGCTGTTTCTCCTCCGGCTTTGGGGGATCCTCCTCTAGGGGGGAGTCCTCATCATCCTCCCCGTTCTCATCCTCTGAGGAATCTGGGGAAGATTGGGGCTGCATGACTACTGTCTGTCTGGGTTGGTCAGAGGATTGGCTGCTAATAGCCTTCTCGTTCCCAGGCCCCTTGTGACTGTGGATAGTACTGGGTCCCTCCAGGGGATCCTGACAATCCTCTGTGCCTCTAATGGAAGGTGTAGGGGTCGCTTGAGCTGCCAATAAGCCGTCCACAAAAACGCTCCTAATGAGCTCGGTGAGTTCTGCCCTTAAAGCAGCCAGCCCCCCTCCATCTGAAGCCCCCGCGACCGCTGGTACGTTACCAATGGCAGATCCCTGCTGCGGAGTCAGCGGTCTGTGGGGAACCTCGCCGCCGCCAAGGAGGACGTGGCTAGAAGCCGCGGCAGTCAAAAGGGGCCCCGCCGCCCCCGGCGGGTCCGCGGAGCAGTCGAAAGCCTCCGAGACAATTGGCGTTCGGCTAGCAGCCGCGCCTGGCGTCCGGCTAGCAGCCGCGCCTAGTTTCACCCGCTCTGCCACAGAGGTAGCGGCGGGTGCAGCAGGTGACCGGCTAGCAGCCGCGCCTGGGTCTTTCTTCTTCTTCTTAGGTTGCTGCGCTGGGTCCGGTTTTTTCCTTCGCTTGGGGTTGGCTCCCTTAGAGGGATTAGAGGGTTCCCCGCGGCTTGGGGATTCCCCGCGGCTTGGTGCCGCCGCGGTAAGGAGACCCGGGTCCAAATCCCTGGACGAAATAAATTCGTCCTGGCCGGGAGCCGCCATTTTCTTTAGGCGGGAAAAAGGCTACCTCCAACCCTCAGGGCCCTTCCCACACGACAACAAAGGACAAAAAACGGACACAGACTAAATAAGAACAAGAGGTAAGAAGAGGGAAAACACAGAGGGGAAAAATCTTTAGAAAATGGGAATACTTCCCTGTTTAAATTGCTAAAGAGTCAGTGAAAAAATGGCGGAGCCCGCCAGAAACCTCCTTCCCTGACAAGGCAGGAAACAAAACTGAGGCATTCCGATGGGAGGGGGTCATTTCCCCCGGGGAACCGGAAGGCCTACATTTTTGTTGAATCCTGCCTTCCCTAGCAAATAAGGAAAATAACCCAGAATGAAGACGCCCTTCTTACCTAGAGCGAGAAAGACTAACATTTAATGCTAATTAAGCTTGCAGAATTCATTACCAGAAGACTTTGTGATGACTAGCGAAGATAGCTTTAGAATTGATTATGCAAATTCATGGGCAATAGGTCTCAACAACAGCTGTTAGACAACAGCAAAGAATGGGGTCTAAGACTTCAGTATTTATTTGATCATCAGATGCTGAGAGCAAGGAACCTGGGATGGACATTTCAAATCTGATCTGCCTGTGAACTTTTCAAGCTGACCTGCTGCTATTAGAAACAGAATGCAAAACTAAATGGCCCTGTGACAAGGCAATTCTTGCGCAATACTTCTCTTCCTTATTAAAATGTTTATATCCTGCCTGTCCTGCGTGGTTCAAGGTGGCTTACAAATCCAAACTAAAAACATATGGAATATAATAAAATCTCCAGTAATGCCCTGCATGCCTGCACAGCTTACACCCCATTAAAAGCACTTGCAGAACCTCCTTAAAACTCATGGAGGGCTCTCCATTCACATCCCCAGGGAGCCCATTCCAGAGTGGGAGCTACAATGGAAAAAACACAGGTTCTCATTGATGTCAGGTCAGGGAAACAGCCAGCAGGTAACTTGCTCTTATTTACCCCTGCTTGGAAGGACAGTACGGTGGAATTCAGATGTCTAAAAAAAAATGTGGTTTATGCCACAACTTCTGATTAGTCTATCAGACCTGGGTGACAAACACTGACTATATTTAAATATTTGTTTGTCCATTTCTTGCGTCTTTCCCACATTCTTCCTATATGGACATCCTTTGTGGCCAGGTAGTCACAAATGACTACACTACTCATTCCATTCCATTCCATAAACCTTTAATGGCATAGACATTATGACAAGACTACACTACTCAAACTATGGTTTGTGAATTTAGATATTAGAAAAATACACAGTTAGTATACACAGTGGTTAACAAACCAGCTACAAATCTTGGTGTAGTACCTGTCAATAAACCATGGTTTTGCTGGACCATGTGCTATTGGATGTCACAATTAACCAGAGTTTGATCAAACTGCGGTTTATAAACCAATTTACCGTGACATCTGCATCCAGCCATGTTCTTTTGAGCTACAATCTTACAGCAGCAAACCCAAAACAGATGAGCTACTTTTTCAACGCATTATTACTCATGAGTATTTATCCTCCATCTCAAACTGGCATAGTGATACAGCAACACAACTTTAATACATATCTGAGAGCTGTAAAAGTCCTCCTTGCAAACTTTCTCCCATGGGGCATATGAAGTTCAGAGCAACAGACATCTAAATGTTACCCGTGAAAGGCCACTTTATAAGGAACTGAAAGTAGCAAAATCCATCTTGGTTAGCTTAAATGTGATCTTTCATTAATCAGTTACTCTTATCCAGGGTCAGGTCAGGATGCCCTGCTACGACAGCAACAAATATTAGCAGGACTACAAGGATCTAACAACAAAGGAATGTCCATTTTTTGAACGTTATAGAATGAACCTGTCCTTCACCAGAACTGGAAAAAAATACTTCAGATTGCTAGGAGCCACCATTACATATTAGATGCCAGCCCTGAGAAATATTTCCGATTCCAAGGCACCCAAAACAAAATTTCTAGGCGCCAAGCAACTGTATTCCTGGGGAATCTTCCAGCATTGCTCTTCAGCTCCAGAATTAAAAGGATGAACAGTCTTTGCTCCTTGCTTTGCCTGTTCCAATACTGTTCCAATTTAAAGGGCTGCAATCCAATCAATGTCAGAGACACCTAGTCGAAGGATGGCCAACATGTGGTCTATGGGATGAGCATACCTTCCTACCTATTATACATCCTGTCCTTCTTCATAAGATCAGGGTTATTTTCTGTATGGCCTCGGCAGCACAACCAAATTTTAATCAATGCGTGGGAGAAAAAAAATGTGTTTGCAAAGGTGGCAATAGACATTCCACACTAACGCTACACCTCTCTCAGTTGTATAGGTTATGGATGCCCAGTTCTACAGCTACTCAGAAATGCAAAGAGATGTATATAATTCGTTTAGACTAAAATCAGTTCAGAGATTAGTGTCAGAATAAGTCAGGTGGTGCAGCAGAATACACATCTAGACCCTGGACCACCACCTGGAGAATGAGGCAGCCCTCAAAAATACCCATCCCTGATCTGGTGCAACCATCCTCTGGAGATACACTTCAAAATCCAGAGATGACTAAATGGAAGTCCAGTTACTAATTCCACTACTTTATTTATTGACTGACCTCAACACTAGAAACAAAGACAACACTAAAATGAGTCAGTCTAGGTGTAAATCACAGGGTAACATTAGTTGCCAGGGAAGTGAAGGGTTAGCACTTACCTCCCTAGTCTAGCAGAATCCCACTCAAAAGCAGCGTGTAGCTGAAGAATAACATGCAATGGGAATCTGTAGGATTAATTTAATTACAGCTGATTGGTAGCACCTGCTGGAGAAGAGGTGAGAATACCTGATGTTTTAGAATTTTGAACACATCAACCCAAAATTCACACAAATACACATTGTTTTGTTTTTTGCCTTTTCATATTCTGCTCTCATGCTAAATTTTAATATCTACAGTGGTCTGCTTTTTGGATAAAAATGCTATGACAGAAGTCAGGTACCAATAAGTAGCCAGAGAGTATTTTAGGACTTCAAAAAGAATCCAGTTACAAATTTGGGTGACACAAGTCTGTGGCACCAACAATTGAGAAAAGCTTGTTGCCTGTCAAATGTTTACAAAATTCTGGCTGACCAGTTTTAGCTGTGTAACAGAGATAAATGCTCATTCACAAATGGAAAGCCTCCATAATGAGAACCAAAACCTTACCTAGTAATCGTGTACTCCCTGAGTCCTGAATGCAGGTTCATGGCAGAAAAGGTACCTATACATCCACGTAATCGTTTGTCTCGACCAATCTTCCAAGTTACAAAGAGTGGGCTGTTTTAGGGGGAGAAAAGAAATAAAGCGTTATGGGAATTCTGACAGTAATCCAAATGAGTCAGCTGCCATGGTTTAAGAATCAAACTGTGCCTGTGAAATGTTACTGTGAACAAGCCTCAAGGTTCACTGCACATATCGCTGTAAATGTGTGTGTCAAAAATACAGTACTGACCCCAAAAAGCTCATACAAGGAAGAAGAGGGGAACGGGAAAGGAAAGAATAGCCAATGCTCTTCTGAGCACTCATCCAACTTAATAGAAACTATCTAGAATGTAAGTCATGATGCACTGCACCAAACTGCACACAAAAACATTCCTGTATTGTCCTCATTAAAAAGTCTGCAAGTTTAGGGCAAGCTGTTATGCAGAATACTACCTGCAGACCTTTAGAATGCACCTGTCATTTCTTTCTACCTTTCTCTTCATTTTTCTTGTTCAAGTGTGGGGAACAAGATGCCCTAAAGGAGGTTTATAGACACCCCCCCCCCCATTTAACAATCCAGACTAAACATCTTGGTTTACTGCAATGAGCTCAGGTCCCATTTTTGCTAGATTTGTCTAACTTTTGATCATGCTAATTTTGCATAGTCAGAATCCTAGGAATTGTCCTGTGGTATCCAGTAAGGATCAGCACTGTCACCCATGCTTTAAGATACATGAGGCCACTGAATGAGATTGCTTGGAATTTGCTGATGACATCCAGCTAAACGCCCTCTTCATCTAAACCTCCAGATGCAGTAATCTCCACCCTAAACTAGTGCTTTGAGATTATGGGCAAGTAGATAAATGTAACAAACTGTTGAATCCAGGCAAAATGGGGATGCTGTTGGTAGAGACAACAAAGCACGGGGGGAGGCACCATTTCCCCCAATATGTGCGCATATACAAATTGAGATTGGCACAGCATTATCTGCTGGTTATCCCTTCTGTTCTCTGTTAACACCCACTTTGTGGAATGGCCTGCCAGAGGAAGTAGAGAGACTTCTTCAACAAAATTTAGAAAGTTGTGCAAGCTTATTCTGTTTCTGGAAACTGAAATTAGCTGAGGCTCATCCTGGGCTGGAATTCTGTGGCCATTCTGCATTTTAGACTTCCAAGCTGATCATAAAAAGTTGGGGGAAAGTATTTGTTCTAGGAGTAAGTATTACATTATGGTACTCATGGAGGGGCTGTACTTTCAGTAGTAATTTATGGGATTTATTATTGTATTACCTGGATATAATTAACCCAGTTAGCTGGTTCATGCTATGAAGAAGCAGGACACAAGTTCTTAAATAAAAACAACATGAACAAACTCATTTGGTTTCCACAGTTCGGCTGGGGAAGGTGGGTTATAAATCACACACACAAAAATAAAAATAAACAAATATCTTTTCGCCTGTAGTCCTCATCGGCATATATATCCACATATATAATACCAAAAATACCGGGCTAAGGACAATCTGGAAACTTTGCTTATATTTTTCCTAGCAAGGATCCTATACCTTCAGTAACTGGTTAACAGTCAGAATGCCCCAAAAAGAAACTGGAGAGATGAAGACAACAGTCACATCAAACAGGAAGTCAGGTCAGAAGGGAGAAAAGGTAATATACATGTGTACATTTAAATAATGGTGCAGAAACAAACTGCTGTTCCACACCACATTCTACCAACACTCTCTCCCCTTTCTGATGTTGTATACTTCATAAATAAACTGCAAGCACATGTAGCAGATTCAGATACTGGCTTTTAATATGCAAAGCAGATCAAAATGACCAGAGGAAGGCAAGCAGCAATTCACAAGCAATTGTGAAGAATGGAGCACCCACTAGATACAGCACTATATCTTGGATATGAGTGTTGTGTACATCTATAGTACACACAGGATAATTAAAAATCATTAGCAAATGCTGTAGACTGCCCTACACACACATTTTCATTCTGCAGTTCTCAGCAAATTGTAAGTAAACCCTTTCCTAAAAAGAATGTAACGCATCCCCAAAGAATGGAGGCTTTCAAAAAAGGCCCCCACCCTGGCCTTTGTAACTGCAAATGCTAGTTCAAATCTCACCTTAGCCACAAACTTAATAGACAGAATGGCTTGATTAAACCCTTTTAGTCCCTAGCTGCAAAAATGGAGACAATACTGGCCTACTTTACAGGGTTATAAGAATCATAAAACAATATATGTGAAGCAGTTTGAACACCAGAATTACTATGTAAATGGTCAGTATTACATGCGGCCTACATAGCCAGCACCTCACTATCTTCTTGCTCCCTGTTAACTTATTTTTTGATGTTAATACACAAGGCTTGTTACATTGCACCAATCTAAAAGTGTTCTGAATTACTCAAGTCAAGTCAAGTTTTATTTCGATACAATATCAGCTCTAGGTAAAAATCAAAGTTAGGTTAAAATAATAAAATAAAATAATAAAAGTTGATGATTCTGCAAGGATGATTTGAAGAAGAGGAGGAAAGATCTCCTACTGGGAAATGTTTTCAGTTAACCATTTATGAATCCCACTAGACCGGAGGCAGAATTTGGCTACTTGAATGGTTATCTCCCGAGAGGAGTCTGCTAAAAGAAGGGAAACTTTAGCTTCTTCCGTTCTACCAGGAAAGGATGACAATATGGGGAGAATGTACTGCGATCTTATGTCGTTGTAGAAGGGACATTGCAGCAGAACATGTTCTATTGTTTCCACTTTCTCTGTTTTGCATGTGCATAGTCGTTGATGAAAGGGAGTATGGAGATACCTGCCTTCCAGGAGAACTGAAGGTAACGCGCAAGAGTAAAGGCCCTTCGATATTTGGATACTTCCAGGAATCCAAGGTAGTCTGCCGGGTGGAAAGATTTGATGGCTGAATATTTATGAATCTGAGCCCTATCTGATTGAAGGGCATGGTCCAGGAGTCTCTGTTTGATTGTTTCCTTGGCTTTTTGGTGTCCCAATGGCAAAATGGCTTGAGAAGAGAGGCCATGTTTCTGGAGCATCTTTTCTATTGCACTTTGTCAAGTTGAGCAGTAATTATCAGCTAGAATCAGAGGGGTTAGACCAATAGGGTTGAATATGAGTTTTAGCCAATAGTTAAGTGCTCGGATCCACATACTGGACTCCAAAGAGATCACTCCAGTTTCTAATCGGAGGAGGGATGAATTACTCTAAAACAAGGATATCTACTGGAACAGGGGTCCCCAACCTTTTTTGAGCATGCAGGCACATTTGAAATTCTGACACAACAGCAACAAAATGGCTGCTACAGAATGGCTACTGCAGGAGGTGGAGACAGCCACAAAATGATTGCCACAGCTTAACTTCAGCAGCACAGTGTAGATCCTTGTGTTGTGGTGGCAGCTGCTGCTAAAGCAACTTTTTAAAAAAATATGCTCAGCCAATCAAATCTCCAATAGTCAATTAGAAGTCGTGCTGTGCAAAAGCCTTACCTAGCCCCACCTGCTTTCTAAAAACACTTGGTGGGCACCAGAAAAGGGGTTGGTGGGAACCATGGCGCCCACAGGCACCACGCTGGGGACCCCTGCACTGGATACTGCAAGCTCATGTGGTTTGTTTCCCAGTTTTGTTTTCTATGTAGTAATTGTATCTAGAGTTCCAAGTTTTAAAAACCCTGATCTCATCCAAGACATCTGTCACCCTGCCATGAAACAAACATGACTACACCAAGACATAATAAGATTTGGAATCCATATATATGCCTCTACACAGAGGAATCACAACAAAGGATGGACAAACTAGGGAACCTCTGACTTAGCCACCACAACAATGGGAGAAAAACAGAAACACACACATCTATCTGGAAACCTGGGCAGGGCTGAACAACTCCCCCTCCTCCCAGCATTTCTGCAGGTCCTTTTCTCAAAAGAAAGGTTATATTTTTTCAGAGAGTTCATAATTACTGCTAATAACAAAGATTGCAAATAGTTATTACAATAATTACATTAACCTAACACAGCAAAATAAAACAGAAGTCCTGTGGCTCCTTCTAGACTAACAAATCTGATTCTTGCATAAGTTCTTGTGAGTCAGAGCTCACTCCATCCTATACATAGACAGACTCTCAAAAGCTTATGTTGGAACAAATTTTGTTAGCCTTTAAGATGCCAGTGGACTTCTGTTTAATATTATCAATAATTTAGACTGCGGAATCCAGTAATTCCCAAGTTCTGTGCCACAGGAAATATATTGAAAACAGACACCAGCGAGCCAACGGTACTCATCCCAGTAGATATCCCACTGCATTGCCACATGAGATTTGTTGCTTGGCACACATGATTCTAATCAGCTTCTGCCAGGGCACGCCCAGTATAGAACTCATGCAGAAACACAGAGAAGGTCTGTGAGCAGATAGTTTTTACTTGCAAGTAGTTCTTTCACACTAATGTAAACATTTTCAGGTATGAGACCGAAATGCGCCTCAGCAACCCAAAGTTCGGGACATGCTGATTTAAATCCTCTGTTAAAAATCCCTTGTCACGGTATGTTTGTAACTGTCTCACCAGAAAGTCTTTGCTCTCCAACCCAAAAGTTGCATGCTGCCAAAGATTTTCTACGTGAGAAATGGGAAAAAGTTAAGATTTATGCTAAATGCATGCAAGCCTATACAAAGAAAACACAATCAGGTCAGAGTCAAAACCACGGTTAGCTTCCTGAAACACAAGCAAAGGCCATTCTTAGCAAAATACATACTGTTCACTGTGAGCAAACTAACCTGTTGAAGTGTACAAAGAAACTCTGTTCAGAGTTCAACGTTTTGTAAGCCACCTTAGGCAGGTTATTGGAGAAGTGGCATAACATTTTTTATTTAAAAAATTAATAAATATGGCAAATTTCAGTCTTGTATGATGGATGACAATGACCTGAACACAGACAATACACCAACTACGGGTATTAACATAATCCTTCTCAACAGTGCTGGTAAAAACACCATAAAAACAAAGTCTGCCTCGTAAACGTTGGGATGTGACGTTACCCCATGGGTCAGGAATGCACAGGGGACCTTTACCTTTACCTAGATGATTCTCTAATCCTCCATTTTATCCTCACAACAATCCTGTGAGATAGGTTACAATAAAAAGGATGACTGACTCCAAGTCACTCAGTGAACTTCATGACTCAGTGGTCTGAAACTAGGTCTCCTTAGACTAGTCCTAGTCAAAAATTATAATCCCCACACAGCAAACATTCCCAAGTGCCAGCGCATTTTAGGGCATGACTGGCAGTGGCTGAAAAGCCACGTTGGTTGAAGAATTACAGAAAAGATTCCAGAACACAGTTTGGGAACCACTGAGTACAGGTTGAGTATCCCTTATCCAGACTGCTTGGGACTAGAAGTGGTTCGTATTTCAGATCTTTCCATATACTGGAATATTTTGGAATTTTTGCATATACATAATGAGATATCTTGGGGATAGGACCCAAATTCATTTATATTTCATATACACTTTATACACATAGACTGAATGTAATTTTAAATAATATTTTTACTAATTTTGTGTACATTGAACCATCAGAAAGCAAAATTGTAACTTTCTCACCAGAATACCTGTATCAGCTATTAAACAAGAGCAACAACAAACAAACAATGGCAGGCTTTCAGTCTCCATCTGTGATGCAGTGTATACTGTATTTATTTTTTTTAGGTGAGAGGAAACACTGAAAGTACGCAGCATGGATCTGCCTGCATGCCAGCTCCAAGAGTCCGGTTTTTGGATGGGTCCTGATGTGGGATGTCCAAATAAGGGATACTCTACCTGTATTAGGAAATCCTTTCCCCTTATTGGAATAATACATTTCTGAAATACATTCCTCCATCTCTGTCCAAGATTACTAAACTTATTTCACCTTCTCAAGACTGGGATCACACCAACACATTTATCTTTTGTTGCAACACAAGAGAGTACCGTATATACTCGCGTATAAGCCGAGTTTTTCAGCCCAAAAAAAGGGCTGAAAAAGCCGAACTCGGCTTATACGCGGGTCAATACGGTAGAGGGAGGAGGGAGGAGGGAGGGGGGAACTTACCACCGTCGCTTTCTCCCGGCCGGGAGCGGCCTCCAAAGGCCTCCTGCAGCCGCAGGGAGGCCGCTCCGCCGCCCCCGCTGCCTTTTCCAGGCCGGGAGCGGCCTCCAAAGGCCCCCTGCGGCCGCAGGGAGGCTGCTCCACCGCCCCTGCCGGGCCGCGCCACTTCCTGCCGCCAGGAGCCCAGAAGGTAAGTCTGCGGGGGGGGGGGGGAGGGGTTATAAGCCGACCCTCGGCTTATGAGCGGGTGCCTAATTTTTCCCCATTTTGGGGAGAAATTAGGCACCTCGGCTTATACGCGGGTCGGCTTATACATGGGTATATATGTAAATAAAACCCTAACTGGATTTTTAAAAAAGTATTTTCCTTCTTTCATACTGATAATTCTAAAGATTCATGTTTTGCATACATTTTGAAATGCATCATTATAGTTGCTATTTAAAGGTGAGGACAAACATGGTAAGAAACCGAAGCTACTGAAAAGTTCCAGATGTTCCCAGAGCCATTCTATGATAGAGCACTTTATCCCTGCAGAGCTAGTAGCTGGGCCGGAGGCCTTCCTCCTTGTTAATGTTTTACAACAAATTCCATAAACTGTACCAGTGACCTACTTCTGTGCAATGTCATTGAAAGTACTGTAAAAAGAGACTGCCAAGATATTTTAGTAAATCAGCTTGCAACCACGAGAGCAAAAGATGATTTAGGAATTGTCACGCTTCCACCAGCAAGGGCTCTGGGAGACTGTGAATGCAGCTGGCCACACTCGATGCAGGTGCCAATAATGCAGTCATTTTTAGAAAACACTCACTAATGAATTATCTCCATCCAAATGAACTGGTTGACTAGATATTGACCTAACAGCCACATTTAGGTGCATTCCAGGACAACTGAGAATCTATATCAATCCTTAGAAAAGCCAGCTCCCAGCAGCCACAGTCTAGCATAACAGAGAAACAGAATCTAGCTCCAAGGTGAGCAAAACATTAGAAAGATACACCGGTACTCTTTTCTTTCCTCTCCCTGGGACATCCCAAGTCATAGAACAACCCCTCTCCTCCACAAGATCCTTCTTTCCTTTCCCTAGATTTAACAGCCAACTGCTATCCATCAACCACTTCACACTTTCAAAAGGGGAAATGAAATTTAATTTTTCCTTGACACTATAAAGAGAAACGTTGCCACGTCTCTCACGCAATTGACCGATCTATTTGACAACAGATATCACAGTATCTGCTTCTCAGAAAGTGTCTTTAGCTGTTTCATCCAGGGAGTGATATATTTATTTCGTGCAATATTATTTTGTGGACATGCTAAAACAATGTGGGCTAGGGAATCTATTTGATCTGGACAAAATGGGCATTTTCGTTCTTCTGCAATAATTTTATTGTATCGCCCCTTGTGTCTTGGCTGAGTCTAGGGCATTACATCCTGCTAATAAGAAAGCTCATCTGAATTTATGAATTTCTAACCAGTGGAAATAATCTGGCAAGGAGAAAGTTCTGTTGAAGGGTATCTGGAAGAAGCGAGGTGAACATTTACAATTTGTGTCCTTAAACATGAAGGACCAATCCTCATTTAACATCTTATTTTGCAATTGTTTACAGCTTGCTTTCCTAGCACTATTCCTTGCAGCTTTCAGTTGCTCTATTGCAGTGGTTCCCAAAGTGGGCAGTACCACCCCCTGGGGGGCAGTGGGATTACCTAGGGGGGCACTAAGAAGCAAGGGGGCAGCAGGGAGGCACTAGAGGTGGCCCCCTTCAACTGTGTTGTTGGATAGAGTAGGGGGCGCTGTAGTTGAGTTTGTGGTACCAAGGGGGCAGTGGCCTGAAAAGTTTGGGAACCACTGCTCTATTGGAAGGGAAAATCTTTTGTCTACCCTACTAGTCCAGGTGGACACAGAGATATCTGAGATTAACAACTGAAACATGTCAGGAGCTGTTGATGGCTCAAAGAGGGAAATTTAATGGCAGATTGATATATAATAATGATAATTTTGGGAGTCCCAGTTCTAACTGTATAGTAGAGGAGGAGACACATCACGGAATACCCAGCAAGCTTCTAAAAAATTAACTTGAAGACTATCGAGATGTTCTATATGGCCACTGTACCAAAGTGGAGCAGGATATCTAACAATCGAAAGTAGGAACGATCTATATAGGATCATAAGGGCTGGTACAAAAGCAACTTGCTTCCCTACAAATAGAGAAGGCAAGGATTGTGGAAACGATGCATTGATGAAGTTTTGCATAAGCGTGTTTTTGCTATAAGTAACATTTTGGAAGCAGAGGAAGAAGCCAGAGTATGTTTCCTCTATTCCTATCCTCCAAACCTAGCTCCTTCATTGGGATATGCAGAAGCAAAGCATTCCTTATCTACATCCCTAGCACAGCAAGCTGCAGTCATCAGTTTGGCAAGTTGGAACAGTATCAGATCTGGACCCACTCATGATGAAATCAGGGCTGCTTCTCCAGACCAATGGAGAATTGCCCTATGCTTATCAGAGTAGAGAAATTATGGCAGTTCATGGGGGGAAATAACTAGGAAGTAGAAGTACCGGGCTGGGGGGGGGCAGCAGCTATAACAGTGGGAGGGGTCAAACAGGAGACAGGACTAAAACTCTCTTACCCTAAAAGCATGTTCCCTACCTGCCCATGATGTGTCCTGGGTCTTTATCAGGTAGAAAAAGTGATCTAGTCTTACATATAAGCAGGTGCAAGAAACAGAACTTTTTGCCTGGGGGAAACCTTGCTGCCCAGGCTGAGCTTTCCCACCTGCTCAGCCCCACCCCATGACTGCTGATGCCTGTAAAAGGAGGAAGCTGCATCCTGGAGGCTCTGCGTTTGCCTGGGGAGACCTTGCCACCTCGGACGAGCTTTTCTCCTTTCCCATCCCCATCCCCAGCTACCTGCCTGTGAAGCGAACAAACTTGAAAGCTGACACTGCTTTTTTAACAGTGTATTACTTATATATGTCTTATATTTGCCACATTATTTTATTTTAACTGTTCATCTTCTGGAAATAATTTTGTTTCAAAATAAATTTTGACTGACTATTACTTTAGGTCTATATTATAACATGATGTTTCATATTTATTAGCTGCCTTCAGCATTCTTTTGAACAGAAAGGCAGGATATAAATAAATTAATAAAAATAATAAACTCAGGCTGGAGCTATGCAGATAGCCACTTGGTAGGTCAAAATATCTTCTTTTTCATTCTTTTCTAAGAGACAATATCTTAAACTTGGAACATGATAGAATACATAAAATGGGTTTCCCATCTCATTGGTCTCTTTCAGAATTTACAATTCTAGCAACCACCTTAGGCGACCAGGACTAGAAAAGTCACCACAATTTCAGATGATAGCTATAAAGCAGAAAAGCTATTTTAATTTTTTTTTAAAGAGTCTTCAGTGACCATTAGGCATCAAGGCAACCAGACTCTTGAAGTTTTCCAGCTGCCATGATGTGTTAATTTCTATACACTACTAGTCTAACTATTGTAGGGTACTGAATAGGCTAATTTAATATGTTGTCACATCCATCAGCTCAGAGCTACAGCTCTATTTCAGGGAGGTAATTTTCATTCAGCACCTGCCTAGACAATTGGCATTTTAACTCTACAAATGGAAAGGCTTCCTTTTATCATTCATCATGATGTGCAAAACAGGCAAACAATCTTTATCACAAGCCATAATTGGCTTCCAAATCATAATAAACAACAAGTGTATTATATGGTCAACAAACCTTTAAGATACAATCAGAAAGCATGGCCTGCCCTGAAGGGGATTTCTACCCTTAGTACGGAGGCAAACTTAATAGAAACTGATATGAGAAGGTCCTGCTAGAGGCAGCTGCTGCAGTGATTAAGGAAGAACTGACAGGAGAGCGCTCCACGCTCTCCAGGCATGTGCGAAGAGTGGCCATTGTGGGTAGGGAGGCTCATGCGCAAAGTTTTATAGCCTTTATAGGTTCCAAGGCTCTGTGCATGAACACGAGATCCCATATGTGTGATGCAGAGAACCTGAAGAACTGTTACATGTGAGTAAACGCTGGAGAGTAGAAGTGTGACTATGAAAACCATGATGTCTGTCCATGACATCTGAACTAGGCTTCTGCATATCTAGAGGAAGAATATGGATTTTCAAGTCCTCATAAAATACCCCAAAATGGATAGAATTCCAGAACGTACTAGATGCAAATGGAATGGCAAAAGAAGCCTAACATTTGTCATTAACAGACAAGCAAAGTCTAAAAAAGAAAAAAATTCATTCTCCTCCTCCCCCCAACGACTTTTATTCACTGGGAAATTTTTGAGGAACACTGAAAAAAATCTATTTTGGAAGGAATAAAATGCTTCTCAAGACAAGATTTTTTACTCATTCAAAATGCATAGCCTGGAAATTTTTATGCAAAGATTTACAGCATTAGATAATAATTCCTATGGTATGCTATTTATTGTTTAAATGTGATTATGGCACCAATTCATACATTATAATGAGTTTGATAATACATTATTGAACAGCTCCAATAGAAGCACTGAGGACCTACAACAAATATTCTTGGAATTACGATACCCACTTGATTTAGTAAGGAAACAGATCAACAAAGCCAGAATGATACCAAGACAGACCCAAACGAAACAACAGAACACCAGTGGTGATCACAGCTCATGATGGGTAACCATGTTAGTCTGTCTGTAGCAGTAGAAAAGAGCAAGAGTCCAATAGCATCTTAAAGATTAACAAAATTTATGATAGGGTATGAGCTTTTGTGAGTCACAGCTCACTTCTTCAGATACCTGTGGTGGTCACAGACAGCTCAAACCAGCTGGATAATCTGGGGCCAGTCACATATAGTTCTCAGCTCAAACCAAGTTCAATGAATCGTTAACAACCTATAATCTAAGCTGGACAATGGTACTCCTTTCTCACAGGAATTGGGAGGCAAACCTTTTCTTGCTTATAGACTTCCTCCTAACCTTGAACATCTCACCCACAGCAATACCTTTCCAAATATGGACACAGACTCTGGGACTAGGGCCTGCAACAAACCAAGATGCCAATTCCATATCCATTCTGACATCACAATAACTAGATATAACAGCACCAGCCATACCATCTCAGGTTTATTCAGTTGGTTATATTACAACGTTATATATGCCATCAAATGTAAGCAACGCCCTTTTACTTGGACAAACAGGTCAGTCCCTATGCAAAAGAATGGACATAAATCCGACATCAGAAACTGCAACACTAAAAAAACTACAGGTGTACAGTTACCGTATATACTCGCGTATAAGCCGAGTTTTTTAGCCCAAAAAAAAGGGCTGAAAAAGCCGAACTTGGCTTATACGCGGGTCAATACGGTAGAGGGGGGAGGGAGGGGGGAACTTACCGCCACCGCCGGGCCCGCGCGCCTTTCTCCGGCCGGGAGCGGCCACCAGAACACTCGTGCGGCCGCAGGGAGGCCGCGCCGCCGTCCCTGCGCCGCTTCCCGCCTCTGGGAGTGGCCTGGGGGCGGCCTCCTGCAGTTGCAGGAAGGCCACCCCCGCCGGACCTGCGCCGCTTTTCGCCGCCAGGAGCCCGTCAGGTAAGCCTGCAGGGGTGGGGAGGGGTTATAAGCCGACCCTCGGCTTATACGCAGGTGCCTAATTTTTCCCCATTTTTGGGGAGAAATTAGGCACCTCGGCTTATACGCGGGTCGGCTTATACACGGGTATATACGGTAAATCTTCCAAGTCATTCCATTGCTAACTTAAGAGTGGCAGTCCTAAAACAAAGAAATTTCATGGGAGGCGAGACTGCTGAACTTGAGTTTATTCACAAGTTCAGAACAACGGACCTCCCGCCCCAGAGATGAATAGGGACATAGAATTCATTCAGCTGTATCTCATTACAGCTGCTGATTTTCTGCCCCCACTCATTTTCCCTCTGCTCTGCTCAAACTGATTACAATATGCACTGTGCCTGAGTTCCTTCTTTACAATACACTTCCCACCTTCTGACTAGGATAAAAGCACTCCGAGATCTCCATTTCTACCTATGTCTGACGCAGGGAGCTTTCACTCTCAAAGCTTATACCCAAAAAATCTTGTTGGTCTCTGAGGTGCTACTGGACTCAAATCTAACTGTTCTACTGCAGACCAACACGGCTGCCCCTCTGAAATAATGTTATAAAGTTTAACTTGATATCAAATAGCTGGTTGTACCATTGTGACTGTACAAGATTGTTTCCGTCTGGAAACAATCCTTTTGCTTACTACAAAATTTGTTTTCTAATTTCCAATTTGTCTCTCCCCATCACAAATGGCAAAATTTAAGAAACATGTGCTGAAACAGAATAGGGTACACCAGTCTGCAGCTCTCCCTCAACTACAGAGTATATTTTGAAATTCTGTTTATAGAAAACGTAGGCACTTTATTTTTAAATTCCATAAATATGCATACAGTAAAATTTTATATGCTTAAGTTATAAATGATGCTGTTGTTGCAGTAAGATATGTTTAGAGTCGTAACACAATGGCAGGAGCTTATGCTTGCATTGCTTGGGATGCAGGAAAGAAATGCTCTGAGAGGAAAGTAAATGTTACACATATTTCAATTTTTCCCCAGAGGAAAATATGGTATTCTCTTATATCCTGGAACCTGCCTATCCATTTCCCCACAGAAACGGTCAGAATTAAATAGACTGGCCACCTTCTTTCAGACTTTGTGAAAGGAGTCCAACGTAGTTAAATTGAGAAGATTTTCAGACAGACTTTAAACACTTCTACCACAGAACACAACAGGCTACCCTTACTCCTGGCTCTGATGAACAGCACGTGGGCAAGTGAAGGAGGCCCAACCCCACTCTGAAGCTGGGGATGGAGGAGTCGTTTTGGCTGAGGAAAACTCACTCTTCCCAGCAGGGAATCCCTCACTGCTCCCTAACCCCTCTCAAGCAGGGCTGAGAGCCTTTCCCTTTGGAAGGCCGCCACCACCACCTCCTGATCTTTGTCCTCTTACCAGTTTGGTGCTAGGAGGAGCATAAAACCAAGGCTATTTTGGTAACACTGGCCACAGCAAGGGCAATCATTTATTTCTTAAATAAACACTTCACTGGCATAATTCTAGAGAATATACAGGCTACACAACTATGCTGTAGACTAATTCATAGATGGAACAGTTCCTGTTCTGTCCTCCCTCCCACTTGCGTAAAAAGGCCTTAACCAATCTGGGTCTTGGGTTCTGGCAGCAACAGCCCACCAGAACCTACACAGCCAATAGAGAGGTGCTAGTATATCAAAGAGATCCCAAATTTTCACTCCTGCCTGTCAAAATCATGCCTACCAAGCAGGATGAGGGTTTTCCCCAACTCCGGTGTTGCTACAAGCACTGGTCAATCTCAATGAATGTCACCCCCTTCTGCTCTCATCTACCATAAGACTGACCTCCTCCAAAAACTATGCCAGAACCCCACACTTAAAAGATTCATTTAAAATATTTGAATTTCTAACAACAAAGCTGTTAAAAAAAATTAACACAAAGGATGAAATAGTAATCCTCCCTTTGCAAACTGAATGTAAGCCAAATGAATTATTGGAGTCTGGACAATGTTCCGGTTTTTGTTTTCCACTGTTGATAGGATGAATTAGATCAGAAAATCTCTGATCAGTTTTATGCTAAAATTGAGGGCAAGTTTCTGGGCAAATTATACTTCATGACAAAACCAAAAGGACAAAAAAAGAATACTTGACGGACATCTCACACACAATGTTTTATGGTTGCAATTACTGTAAGCCATTTAGAGATTTATCTTTTTTTAAAAAGTCAATATAAGATGACAAAATTATATAAATAGAACGGTGTGACAAGCAGAAACCACAGTATCATTCATCCTGGTTTTGGCCGGATTTTATGTGTAAGTGAGCTCCCTCTTTAACAGAAATTCTGAGCTCCTACTTCTCACAAACAATTACAGAGACTTAGTGCAGCTCTCTCCACGTGGCACCTTATTGCAAACAGTCTTCCATGCATGCCAGCCTACTATGCTGCCTCCCCCCTCCCCTGAGTGATTTGTCCCCACATTACTGAAAGCTGCTGCCAGGAATGCTTGGTGGCAGCACAGAATCAAGCTATGCGGGTTGGGGGGCGGCGCTGGAAAGACACTCTGCACACTGTACATCTATTAATGGATCATTGTGCCAAGTGAGTGCCATGCAGAGGAAGTTCCAAGTGGTTGTGCCCATATTATTATGTATATGTCTCATCACTATGTACTTTAGAAGTGCTGCAAAGCAACTGTATCTGCCCTTTTTCCCTTTCATATTTTTCACATCTGTGGTAATGAGTGGTGTACACAAGCTATTATACCAATATAAAACACAAATGCAACAAATATTGTTGCTTCAGGAGCCACAGAATGTGACAGTGGGCAACAGCTGTACTTATTTAGGCTGTGTATGACAGGTGCTACTGGAGACCAGGATCACACCATGGCCTATTGGACTTTGTCCAAAGAGCGAAGGCACATGGGTATAGCCCGATCTTGCCAGATCTTGGAAGCTAAGCAGGGTCAGTACCTGGAAGAGATATCACCAAGGAAGGCTCTGCAGAGTAAAGCAATGGCCCACTGCTTCTCACTTGCCTTGAAAGCCCCTTGATGGGGTCACCATAAGTTAGACCACTATAGCACCACAATGTGTGCCTGGAGAGTATGTTCCACTCAATTATTTGGCATTCCTCCCCCTTTGCTAACTCCATTATACTTTTACACCTGACAGTCCCTTCCTTCTGAAGAGCCTTTATGCTCGCCCATTTAAATGCTGCAACCTCAGCAGTATTAAACAGTAGTTACAGAAATCTACCATATTCTGACAGACTTTGCCCATGCAATACGAAGAAAATAGACACATTATCTCATAAGATGATGGAATGCTCCCTCGTTAAACACCGAGATAAATGGATTACCCCCATACTGGTGAGAATTCCTGCCCCCATAACAAGAAACAAAATAGTCCCCTTTTTGCTGATGGATAGAGATCCAAATATAACACTGGCTGTGGCCAAATATCTATCATATTTTCCTCTAAGAAAAAACTGCTCAGGACCTATGGGTCATAGGAGCAAGAAGGAAAGGAATAAGTCAGCTGCGACTTGACGGCACTTCACACACACACACACACGGTCCACCCAAGATCATGGCAGAGACACCCCAGAAAGCCAGTGTGGTGGTGTGGCTAGAGTGCTGGACTAGAATCTGGGAGTCCCAGGTTCAAATCCCTGTTCTGCCATGAAAGCTCACTATGTGATGTTGGGACGGCTAACCTCTCTGCCTAACCTGCCTCACAAGGTGGTGGTTGTGAAGATACAACGGAGGAGAGGAGAATGATGTATCTGCTTTGGGTCCCTACTGGGGAGAAAAGTTGGGATATAAATGGTGTAAATAAATAAATAAGGGTGCTGAGTCCTAGCTGCTGCCTTCTAGCCACTGATCTTATCAACAAGGCTAAATCTGATGAGGCAAAGGGATCGCCTTTCGTCAGTTAGCTGACTACTTTCTTAGAGAAGAGTTTAGTCAATCCTGCCTTTATGGTCAACAGCAATCCTACTACAATGCGTACTGAAGGAGTTTTTAAAATTATTAAAAAAACTATAATGCCTAACACGGAAAAATGGCATCTACTGTTCAAACCTGCATAGCTTGTAAGAGAGCTGGTGTAGTGTAGTAGTTAAGAGCAGTGGACTCTAATCTGGTGAACCAGGTTTGTTTCCCCACTCCTACACATGAAGCCAGCTGGGTGACCTTGAACTAGTCACAGTTCTCTCCAAACTCTCTCAGCCCCATCTACCTCACAAGGTGACTGCTGTGGAGAGAGGAAGGGAAGGCGATTGTAAGCCGCTTTGAGACTTCTTAAAAGTAGAGAAAAGCAGGGTATAAATACCAACTCTTCTTCTTCATCTAAGGCAGCAAGCCAAATGCAGCTTATTAGACATCTACTCCCAACTGACCGGGGATTGCAGCCTTAGGCAAGCAGCTGAGGTAGTTGCTGGCAAGATGTGTTTGGTCTGCTCTAATTGGAGGAACTGGAACACTTCTCTTTCATGAATGGCCTTTCCCCTTCACTGTTTCAGTTTTGCATATTAATTTCCATCCAGGCCTCCATTCTTGCACAGTGGTCTCAATTTCCCCTCACTAACGCCCTTCCATAAAAAGAACATAGTTTAGAACTCACTGTACAATCTACCCCTGCCATAATTCACTTTACCTCTCTGCTTTCATAATTTCGGAGGGATCACAGTTCAGCAACAGAGCACACGCTTTACATGAAAGTGGTCCTGAGTTCAATTCCAACCAGCTCCAGGGCCCTGGAGAGCCGCTGCCAGCCACTGCCAAAATTACTGAGCTAGCTGGACTGATGTCTTCACTTGGTATAAGGTAACTTGGTTGTTTTAGGCCAGGGGTGGGGAACTTTTTTCCTGCCAAGGGCCATTTGCTCATTTATAACATCATTCGGGGGCAATAACCAGGTGTAGATCTCCTGGCGTGGGGGGGAGAGGCTAGGGTTGCCAGGTCTCCAGCCACCACCTGGAGGTTGCCAAGCACAGGGGAGGCCATGCAGAGAAGGCCTGGAGGGCACCCCTGCTCCCCCCACCCAGGCGGGAGGGCAGCCAGTGGTGGGCCCCGAGCAAACGAGGCGCCAGAGGGGCGCAGCCCGCAGCCGATCCTCAGGGAAGGAAGGGAGGGAGGAAGGAAGGAAAACAGAAATAGAGGGGGAGAAAAGGACGGAAAGAGACAAAGAAAGAGACGAGGGAGAGAGGGGGAGAAAGGAGGAAGAGTGACAGAAAAAAAGGAAGAAAGAAAAGCCTCCCCCCCCCACAAACACACCCGCACACACTGGCCCCACACAACCGAGCCCCAGGCTGCCCGCCTCCCCCCCCCCCACACACACACACAGCAGCACACACAGCCCCACGCGACCGGGCCCCAGCCTCCACGCCCTCCCACCCTGAGTCCACAAAAGGCCTCTAAGCCCGATCGGCTCCCGCGCGCATGTTCTGCCGCGGGCAGCCATGGCCTCTCCCCCTCCCTCGCCGCTTGACAGGCGGCGAGAGGGGCTTACAGTGTGCCACGGCGTTCCTGCATGCCGCGACTGTAGGGGGCAGCCTTGGGGGAAGCGTCCCTCCCCCTCCTCTTGCCGACCAACAGTCGACGAGAGGTGGTCCAAAGGGCGCCGCAGCCCCAGGAACATCCTCGGGGAGGGCCGCATTGTGTTGCGCCTCCGCGGCTGGGCCCTGAAAATGTCCTCGGGGGCCACATATGGCTCCCGGGCCAGACGTTCCCCATCCCTGTTTTAGGCTGATAAATTATACAGCAGTGACCAGAACTGTCAATCTGGTAATTCATTTGATCCCTTTAAACAAACAGAAGTGTTGCTTAAATGCTGGCCCTATCTTCCATAGTCATTAAACAAAGTACAGTGAATATTTTATATTTGCAAGGTAACCATGACTGGCATATGCTCACAAAAGACTGCTTAATCTTTAAGGTATAAAAACATACTAGAAGACAAACTTTGCACCATTTATTGCTAGCAGCCAAGAATAACTGCAAGCACCAGCATGTGCCATTACATACACAACCCCCAAGTACACAGTTACACTCAAATCAAGTAAACCCGCATTGAAACTGTGGTCTGTTATGCAATCTGATCTTATTTTACACAGGATACAAAATCTACACTTATTGCAGGAATTCTTCTAACGCAAGAATTAGGAAAACTGTACCAACTCTAGGAAATTTGCACCGGTTCTGGAAAGAAACAAGAAAGATGCAAGAGAACACAAACTACTACTAGTTTTTGTGAGGACAACAGCCATGACTAAGACTGCAGCTGGATATCACAGGAGCTGTACAGCTGTCACTGAAAGCCGCAGCTGCTGCACCTTGTCCTGAAATGTCTAAGATTCATTTAGAGTATTTATAACCCACTTTTCCACAAATATTGGTACCCAAGGTGGCTTACAATGCTACAAAAATAGCTTTAAAATGAAAAAAGAGCTGTGATGAACCAAAGCTGTTGTCCTTAATAAATATGCTTATGTCAACCTTTCTTATTATTTTTTTGCCGTCAAGTTACAGCTGACTTATGGTGACCCCATAGGGCAGGGATGGGGAACCTCAGGCCCGGGGGCCGTATGTTCACAGGATGTCATTTGCCACCAAAAGGAATGTTTTCTGTAACTTATTTCTCTTGCATTTAAGCCTTTTTCCTCTGTTTGGAAGCTAATTTGCATGGATATCATGCAAAGTGACCCAGAAACAAAGGCAGCCCCCAGACTTTGAGGTGCCAGCCAGGCAATCACTCTTTCCATCAGTCCTCAGCAACAGTGAACTTTTGAACCTGAAAACCGATGGACAGCTTGGCTCACAAATGCCTGGAGGATGGGGCGAACCCTTTGCGGGCCCATAAAATTGGACCCCCGTCTCAAAGTTCACCAAATCTTTGTGACTGTCTACGGAGAGTCTCTTGCAGCCATGCTGCAAATCTGGGGACTGTAACTACAAAAATGCCTCCCCAGCTTTGAAAAAAATTCCCATAGACTATAATGGGCCCAAATTTTTCGGTAAACCTGAAAATAAGCCGGATACTGAAATTTACCAGTATGGGTATTTGGTTTATTTCAGGTTTACAAAAAATAAAATAAAAAATCAGGCCCAATAAACTCGAAGTCGAAATTTACTGACATTTTTTTGCACAACCCTAGTCTGTCCCCAAACCATTCCAAGAAGAAAATTTAAATACTGTTGCTGCAAAAAGCAAGTGTGTGTGCATGTGCCCACACTGTGTGTGTGTGTAAAGTGCCGTCAAGTCGCAGCCGACTTATGGCGACCCCTTATGGAGTTTTCAAGGCAAGAGACTAACAGAGGTGGTTTGCCAGTGCCTTCCTCTGTACAGCAACCCTGGACTTCCTTGGTGGTCTCCCATCCAAATACTAACCAGGGCTGACCCTGCTTAGCTTCTGAGATCTGACGAGATCAGGAGAAAATTTAAATACTGTTGCTGCAAAAAGCAAGTGTGCGTGCATGTGCCCACACTATTAACCTTAAAATTTGATCATGCAACATTCAAAGCATCAGAACTACTAACAAGTAATTTTCACCACATTTTAAAGGGTTCAGCATATATTTGCTGAACACCTGACACCAATGTTTCTCCTAGCATTTTTTTTACCAGATGTCACATTTAGTCATGTCACCTAACAAGAACAGCAAATGGGGAAAAATAATCCAGTTAAAATTATTTGACAACTATACAGATATTCATAATGCAGCAAGAAAGCAGTTCAGTTCAAAATGAAGGATGCAGCCTGTATAATAACTCAGAGAAAGTTACAGGAATGCTACATTTCACAGATGGCTTTTATTGAAGCTTCAAGTAGACCCATCTTTGGAAAATGAGTTTTTGTTATACTCTTCCATGAACAAAAAGAATATATACAGCAGAGACAAAAGATCATGGTTCTAAACTCACTTTGTATTTCAGTCCAAGCAGTAAACACTTGCAGGGGAAATTTTCAGTTCAACAAACAAAGCATAAAATTCTGAAATCACATTAAAAATATCAGAATAAAAACTGATCATTTTGTTAAATTAAAACATTCAATTACAGCCAATCTATTACTATTTATTAAAAAGTCATTGTAAATGAAGGCTGAATGCTATGAGCTCTTAAAATTCAATTCAACTGTGAGTAAAGTGGGCTGCATTCAATGTAAAACAGTCTGACTGCTGAAACTAACAGCCCATTCTTGAGCTTTTTGGCGGCCGGAGATAGCGTAGCCAAGGCGCTGCCATGGCACCTCCAAAGCCATTCCCCGGCTGCTCAAAGGCTTAAAAAAGCCTTTTAAGTTTTTATTTTGGGAAAATGGGGATTTGGCCCCATTGAAAACAGCGAGGCTGCGGCAGCAAAAAGCTGGCACAGCAACGCTGTTTCGGAGGGGGTGTTCCTGGCCCGAAAGGGGTCAGGAAGCTGCCTACTGGCAGCTCCGCCCCTCAGAACACCAGTGTGGGGCTTTGTGCTGGTGGGATGCCGGCGGGAGTCCAAGCCAGCGTCCCTGGGCCGCACTGCCTCAGCAGCACAGGGAGGCCAGCGTGAGCACCCCAACGCCGGCATTCCTGCCTCTTACGGCAGTGCAATGGTCCGGGTGCTGGCGCAAGCAGCCCAAATGCCAGCATGGCCATGTGCGCTCCTCCTGAGTTCTTTCCGGCCAAGAGCTCAGGAATGGGCTGTAAGCAATATAAATGACTCTGTTCATTTATTATGGGGTTCCCACCATACCAAAGGATTTGCAAATCATCCCATGGGCTAAAATTCAGGTGATCTATGCTGTGTATATCAAGAGGGTCATCTACAGAGGCCCTGGACTCCCATTTTATTCAGGCTGGTAAATTAAGAAACCAACATTTTTTTGGATATGTTATTGTCAAATGAAAGGTTTTTAATTTGTTAATATTTTCGGGGGTGAGCTTTCAAATCAAATAGGTTTGATCCTTCCACTAATTAAATGCACAACAGTTACCCCTTTGTAAAATAACTGAATTAGCTTTTACAATTATGATTAATAGTTACAATTTTAGGTACATCACAGTGTTAGTCTGTCTGCAGTAGTAGAAAAGAACAAGAGTCCAGTAGCACCTTAAAGACTAACAAAAATATTTTCTGACAGGGTATGAGCTTTTTGAAGAAGTGAGCTGTAAAAGCTCATACCCTGCCAGAAAATATTTTTGTTAGTCTTTAAGGTGCTACTGGACTCTTGCTCTTTTCTACTAATTTTAGGTACAGTTTCTATAAATGTGAACAAATTGCTGATCAGTTCTTCCTTCTGATTTTTATCCTGGAACATTAGGGTACACCTACTCTTACAACTTTGTTGTTTAAAAATGAAGCAATAGTCCTCCAGCACCACCTTCTGAAACATACCTTCGAGGTATGACCAAAACCGCAGAAAAATGGTGTCTCTTAGTCCCAATCTCAAAAAGTAGTCCAGAAGCATACCATGACTGATGGTACTGAAAGCCACTAATCAACAGGGTCACAGTCCCTTTGTCTATCTCCTGTAACAGGTCATCCACCAGGGTGACCAAGGCTATTTCAGTCTCATAACCAGGCCTGAAACCAGGCTGGAAAGGATCAAAACAATTTACTTATTTACTTCATCCAGGAATCCTTGACATTATGGGGAGATAACATGAATATGCAGTGATGGCAGTGCAAAAACTTGAGCTTTGGGGCAAGAAATACATAATTTAGACTACAAAAGTACCAGATGCCAAATCACCATCTAGAATCCAAAGCTGGTTTTCAACTTCCAGTCCTGAAAGCGTCCACAAAATTCAACACCTTCAAAAGCAAAGGAAGTATACGTATGGCCAAAGTTCAGCACAGGTACCACAAGCTGTATAAGCACTGCAGATTTGTGATGTATCTAGACAACAGCTCTACTCTTGGAAGAGGCATGAAGGCCCAGGAAAAACACAGATCAACTGGAGGGACTCCCCCTCCCATTTTTCTAATGGAAAAATTGGAGATGTTGAGATGTACTTTTAAAAATCCTATGAAATATTTTCTTTTTCAGGGAGTGAAATGCTTTTTAAGACAAGGCATTCTTACTCACAGAGGGTAGCAATGAAGATTTGTATGTAATCTACAGCCTTAAAAACTAATAATTCCTATGAATACTGTAGACACACACAATGTATTTTCAAGGGTATGTTCACCATGTTCACTGGGTTGGATGCCATGATCTGTCAGTGGAGGGTACTGAGGGCTTCCTAAACTTTGTACTCCACCAGCAGCCATTTCCAGCCCCAGGAAACTTTATTCCAGGGGCCATGGTACCTTCATGGAATTCTGGGGGACTAGCAATATATGTGTCTCTTTAATTAGTACTTATATGTCTTAATGAATTGCTGAGATTATGTAAATAGTTCTTGATCTATTGCCCTGCAGCCACGTATTGTGTACTTCGTTTAAACGTTTAGTGTGGCTTAGCTACTATTATTATTGTTACCTGCATAGAATAACCATGTGGGTTGGGAGGCAGCAGCGGTGAGGGGTAAAAATCACTCCCTCCTCCCTCTGGCTGTTTGTCCCTGTTAAACAGGATGCTGAATTACACGGGCCGTTGATATAACAATGCTTTTATTATGCTCCTAACGGAAAAGCCATCTTTGAGTTCTCAAATAAAACTATCTGCAAGAGGAAAAATTTATTTTATTTTAATCCCATTCTTCCTCCAAGGATCTCGGGGTGACAATGGCCCCTCCACACACAGTGACAATGTAAAATAGATTAGGCTAAGAGATGCAACTGGCTCAAGGTCATCTAGAGAGACTGGGGGTGGGGGAGGCTGAGGAACTAACTGGAATCACTCTACTGCACTGGGTCTCTTAACAACTAGATGCTACTGATTTCAAGCATGACAGAATGCTTATGCTAGATATTAACCCACTAAAAATAAAATGGTGAATGTACTCATTTTTAGTATTGCTTTCAGTTTAAGGTAGACGAAAGCTCCATCTGCTGCTGAACATCTTTGACATTAATAGTACACCCAACAAGAACATTAACAGCAAGTTCCAGAAAAGACAGCAATGAAAGAGAAACCGAAGCTGTTACCGCACTAGGTATTCCCAGTGATGTATCAAGAGTTTGGAAACGTTATAAAAAATTCTGTTCACACTTTCAATGTATTCCCACTGATGTATTAAGAGTTTGAAAATGTTATAAAAAATACTGTTCGCACTTTGTTTGGCCCCTTTAGCTGTGAAGACGTCTTCCAACCATTTTTTAGCCGTGGTATCCAAAAACTCTTTTAAAGCGATGTTTTTTATAACATTTTCAAACTCTTAATACATCGCTGGGAATACAAAGTGCGGTAACCCCCAAAGTCTACGTTCAAGTGGAGTTCATGCTGGTTCTAACACACTATTTTCCACTTCAAGAGATCTATAACAATACAGGAACAGACCATCAGAGAGGAGAGCCAGAGACTGGCCAGAGACTTAAATCCATTAATGAGTTAGGACTGCCCATTCTGATGCAAACTCTTTTTAAGTGTTTAGACAACCAGTGTGTCCTTATGGCAGTTAAACACTCTGGATTGTATTCTGTCAAAAAAGCTAAAAACCTAGTGCACAAACTGTAATAGGATACATAGTACATCTCGCCAAATCAATTAAAGGATTAATTTTTATGCTCAGTATGAAGCACGCATGAAGACAAACAAGGGCAAGAATGGGAGCAGTTCTGTCATTAAGGAAATGTAAACTCAAATAACACAGAAAAGGCAGTCTTTAGCTTGGAGGTGAATGCAGGGGGAAATGAAGGGGGACCACAGCTCCAGTGTAACCAAGCTGCATTCATGGCAGGTTTATGCAAGTAGCACCTGGCTTTGGTTTCCAAAGTTTCCTCGTAGATTCTACTGAGCAAAATAAACCAACTAATCTGGGATGCAGCTGACAGAAATAAGAACCCCCGTTTCACTCCAGAGATTAAGACTGCCAGAGGCAGGTAGAGTTGCCCCAACGGTACCCCCAAGTACATGCTTTTACTTTTTCCTGTATAAACAAATGGCTGTCATTTGTAACTATAGGATGATGGCCACCGTAGACAAGGACTGTCATCAAGAGATCCAACTGAGGGAGAAATAATAAGATCTGATGCAGCACCGTTCCCAGTGCCAGCATGATGGATTGGTTAGAGTGTTGGGACTAGGATATGGGAGAACCAGGTATGAATCTCTACTCTGCCCATGGAAACTTGCTGGTGATCTTGGGCCAGTCACACACTCTCAACCTACCCTACCTCACAAGGTTGCTGAGGACAAAATGGAGGAGAAGAGAATTATGTAAGCCACCTTTGGTCCCCACTAGGGAGAAAGCTGGGGTATAAATGAAGGTAAATAAATAAATAAACCCAAAAACAAACTTGAAAGCCAGGTTGGGGGGGGGGACTGTACCCCCCCCCCCAGGGCTTTGGAGGAGGATTTCGGGGGAAGGAATAATTCCTGGGCCTGAAGAAGACCATGATGAAGTACTAAATAAATAGATCAGATACATCTTTGCTCTACTATGGCTGACATCTTCAGTGCTGGCATGTGCATGCGGGAAAACAGTAAGGGAGCTGGATCAAAAAAAGAAAGAAAAAAGGATCAATTCCTCACCTTCTCCAACACCTCAAATATCAGAGGACTTTTCTATACAGAAAAGGTGTATAGAAAAGGTGAAAATGGAGCTTACTAGAGCAGCATTCATTTATGCATTTATTTATGAACTCTTTGCAAGTCATCACCACAGACCCTGACATCTCATTCTGTGCACGCTGCCTTTCATTTAGCAGAACAAATAGCTGGCTTCGAAAGAGGCAGATGTTCAATAACCCTTTTTATCCTAATCAAATTTATATCCCCTGTCCTTATTTACAGGATAGAATCCAAAACGCGCTGAATCTAGAACTGTCAGTTTCCTCACAGGCACTTTTGGAAAGGTTAAAATGTCTGGAGAACGGAGCCTTGTTTACTCACCAAAAGGGTTTCTTCCACTCTGAGGTAGAAGGCCAGCTTGGGTTATTCTCGCCTATTGCAAGGGGAGGCAGGACTAATTTTTTATTTCCTGTCTCCTGGACGGGAATAGCCCAGGCTTCCAGTTGACTACTAACAAGCTACTTGAGACAGGAGGTATAAAAAACAGGTAACACAGATAACAACAGATAACAGTAGTAACAAGAATACTGAACTGAGTTAACAAACTCCAGAACATGGAGAACTGTGTTAAAATAATTGAGTTGGACTTTTAAGGTCCCTGATAAGTGTGCCACCCAGGTTCTGTTCGGGTGGGCAAGATGGCCTTCTACCTCAGAGCTGAAGGAACCCTCTCGGTGAGTAAACAAGGCTCCGTTCCCGCTCTGAGGGAAGGCCATCTTGCAGCTTGGGACGTCCAAGAGCTAGGTCCCAGGTGGGATTTGATCTTTCACTTCGATGACATGTTGGAGTACTCTTCTACTGAAAACCGCATCAGCGGAGGCAAGGGTGTTAATTTTGTAATGCCGTACACAAGTGGAGATCGAGGACCAGGTGGCTGCTTTACAAATTTCATCTATGGATGCTTTGTTATTGTAAGCCGCAGTGGTGGCGGCACTTCGTATGGAATGGGCAGTAATGCCCTCTGGCACTGGGAGCTTACATGCTGTGTAGGCTTCTATGATGCACTGCTTAACCGCCCTACTTATCGAGGGTCGAGACATTTTGCGACCTCGGTTCAGTGCTGACATGGAGATGAATAGGGATTCTGAATTTCTGAAGGGGGCCGTGTGGTTGATGTAGGTCCCGATAGCCCTACGCACATCTAGAGAGTGCCACTCTCTTTGTTTGGGAGTGATAGGATATGGGGAAAAGGACGGGAGGTGAAGCTCCTGTTTATGGAAGAGCGTATTCACTTTGGGGATGAAGGTTGGGTCAGGTCGAAGTACCACCTTATCTCTGTGAAAAACACAGAGGTCTTTATGAATGGACAGGGCCCCTAGTTCAGAGATTTTCCTAGCCAAAGTGATGGCAGTGAGAAAAATAACCTTCACAGAGAGAAAGCAAAGCAGGATCTCTTTCAAAGGTTTGAATGGATGCTTGGTTAGGGCTGTAAGAACTACATTAAGTTGCCAGATCGGAAATCTATGGATTACTGGTGGGTTTGATTGAGTGACTCCCTTAAAGAATGCCTTGACCTGTGGGTGGCCCAATATAGGAATGCCGTCTAGGAATGGTATGACCGTGGCTATGGCAGCCACCTGTTTGCGCAATGTGGCTGGTCTGAGCCGCTGATTTGCACCATCCCGTAGGAAATCAAGTAGCTGAGGAAGGGCGATGGTCAAGGGGTCTATGCCTTTCCTTCTGCACCATCTGACAAACGCTTTCCATGTATAGTCATAGATCCTCCTGGTCGATGGTTTTCTAGCTTCTAATATGGTAGTGATGACTTGCTCATTCAAACCAATGCCCGCTAGGCATCACCTCTCAATGCCCATGCAGTTAGCTTGTACCACCCAGAGCTGGAGTGTACAATTGGGCCCTGTTGTAGAATGTTGGAGGGACATGGAAGCCTCCAAGACCTCTGGATAGACATGGATGTCAGTGCCGCACATCAGGGTCTTCTTGGCCAGTCCGGCGCTATCAGGATCACCGTCGCCCTCTGCTCTCAGATTTTTCTGAAAACTCTCAGCAGGATAGGTAGAGGAGGGTGAGACCACACTTGGAATACTGTGTACAGTTCTGGTCACACCTAAAAAAGGATATTACAGAGCTTGAGAAGGTGCAGAAAAGAGCAACCAAAATGATTAGGGGACTAGAGCAACTGTCTTATGGGGAGCGGTTAGGACGCTTAGGGCTGTTTAGCTTGGAAAGAAGGCAGCTAAGGGGAGACGTGATAGAGGTCTATAAAATTATGCATGGTTTGGAGAGAGTGGACAGGGAGACGTTTTTCTCCCTCTCCCATAATACTAGAACACGGGGTCATCTGCTAAAAATGGAGGGCGAGAGATTCAAAACAGATAAAAGGAAGTATTTTTTCACACAACGCATAGTTAAATTGTGGAACTCCCTGCCCCAGGATGTGGTGATGGCTGCCAGCTTGGAGGGCTTTAAGAGGGGAGTGGACATATTCATGGAGGAGAGCGGTATTCATGGCTATTAGTTAGAATGGATACTGGTCATGCTGCATACCTAATCTCTCTAGTAACAGAGGAGAATGCCTATTATTTTGGGTGTGGTGGAACACAGGTAGGATGCTGCTGCTGCAGTCATCTTGTTTGTGGCTTCCTAAAGGCACCTGGTTGGCCACTGTGTGAACAGACTGCTGGATTTGATGGGCTGTCAGGAGCAGGCCATGAGGATGGTATGTGGTAGTGTTGTTGTGCTGCTTCCAGATGCTGTTGTGCTATTCTGTCCAAGGCCAGTCTAAGCCCCGTGTTTAGTCTTCATAGATTCCCATACTGTGGGAATCGCCAAGTGCTCCTTCTTGCCTGTTGGAGGGGGGGGTTGCCTGGGTAACCGGTTATCTCCTTTTGCTCTCCCATATATGCTATGTGCCTTGCCTTTAACCCTTACTAGTGTCCTTTTGAATATGGCTTCTGAAACCTGTCGATTCTAACCAATAAAACTGCTTTCGTGGATTTGCCATCTGCTGAAATCTGTTTATAGGTTTGCAGCAGGGCTAGAGCTTACATGGGCCTTGGTCTGATCCAGCAGGACCTTTCTTATGTTCTTATGAGGGAAGGCATAGAGCGTGCCCGTGAGCCAGCAGAGCGTCTATATGTTCCGCTTGAGGATGGTGAAAACAGGAGTAGAAGTGAGGAAGTTGGTTGTTCTGCGACGAGGCAAACAGGTCAACTTGAAGGGGGCCAAACTGTCCAGGATCATCTGAAAAACATGTGGGCACAGAGTCCATGACCCCTTGTCGATGGTGCGACGGCTCAACCAGTCCGCCTCGACATTCTGCGTGCCCTGGATATGCTCGGCTCGGATGACCAGGTTTCTCTCTGCCCAGGTAAGTATCTTGCTGGCCTCCTGGTGTAGTGTCGATGACCTGGACCCACCCTGTTTGTTTAGGTGGGCCTTTGCCACCACATTGTCCATTCTGATGAGGATAAATCTATTGCATATGATGTGGTGGAAATGTCTGAGCGCTAGGTACACCGTCCTGAGTTCTAACAGGTTGATGTGTTGACCCCTTTCCACTGGAGACCTGGACCCCTGGACAATGTGCTTCTCTGCTGTGGCTCCCCAACCTTCCAGAGACGCATCTGTAAACACCTGAATGGGCTGTGGTAGGATGAGCAAGGCTGTCAAAGATAGGACATTTTGGAGGACTTTCATTAATAGGGTCGCCATGAGTTGGAAGTGACTTGACGGCACTTAACACACACACACACACACACACACACACACACACAGGATGAACAACAGTCCTTTTCGGGGGTTGGTAGGTCGAGCCCACCAAAGGAGGCTTCTTCGGACCAGAGGAGGTACGGACACTGCTCTGTCGTTTTTGCGAGCTATGTGATTTTGGAAGGGGCGGAGTAGCCACTGAAGTGGCCTTGACTGAAAACGGGCCTACAGCACCGCAGGGATGCAGGATATCATAAGTCCCTGCAGGCGGGCCAATGCCATTAGTCGGGACTGGCGGGCCTTGGATATGGATCTTGCCATGTTGGTGATCCTTTCTATTTTGTCCTCTGAGAGGATCAGGAGGTCGAAGGGGGTGTCTATGATCACCCCTAAGTGGGAGATGCCTTGCAATGGTTCTAGTTGACCTTCCCCCCGATTTATGATGTATCCATGTTCCTCTAGAACTTGCATCACTCTGTAAGTGTGGGACAGTGACTGCTTTCTGGACTGGGCACAAATTAGTAGGTCGTCCAGATAGGGATGCAGTTATATCCCTTCCTTTCGCAGTACTGCCACCAGGGTCACTAGTACCTTTGAGAATACCCTGAGGGCTGACCCCAAGCCAAATGGGAGGGCCCTGAACTGAAGATGAAGGCACACGTAGGCAAATCTCAGATACTTTCGATGAGTTGGATGGATCGGGACATGTAGATATGCCTCTTGTAAGTCTATAGAGGTCATGTATGCACCGTGTTGCAATGCCTCTATGATTGAGGAGAGGGTTTCCATTCTGAAGTGTCTGGTCTGCACGGACCTGTTTAGGCACTTCAGGTCTAGAATGGCCCTCCAGTCCCTGTTCTTCTTGGGGACAGTGAAGAAGATTGAATAAATACCGGTTTGGTGCTCCACCGTGGGCACCTCCTCGATAGCTCCTATTTGCAGTAGGTGGGCCATTGGTCCTTGAATGCTTGGCAGTGGAGTGGGATGTTGGTGATGGGACAAAGTGATCTTTTGGTGTGACTTTTAATTCTATTTGGTACCCCTGTTCTATAACTTGCATCGCTCAGGCATCTGGCTGTGAAAGCCTCCATCATGGAAGGAAGAACTGCAACCTTCCTCCCACAGGTGCAGTGATGGCGTCACTGCTTGCCCATCTTGGGGAATTTGTCCCCTTTGTTCCCCCGGAATTGTTGGTTTTGGAAGGAACTTGAGAATCTGTTTGGGCGGCAAAAGGACTGGAGGTTGCCCGACCAGGAGATAAGTCTTTGATCCTGTCTAAATCTTGGCAAGGCACGATAGGAGTAAAAGGACTATTGAAAGGGTTTGGGATCCTTTCTCTGTGGTTTGGGCATGATGCGTTTTTTATCTTTTGACTCTATTACCGTATTATCCAATCTTTCTCAGGAGAGTTTACCTCCCTGCAGAGGGTATGCAAGAAGGGGCGTTTTTGCTTTGATGTCAAAGGGCCAGGCTCTTAGCCAAAGAGCCCTGTGGATGGCTGCATTTGTACCGACTGTGGATGGCTGCATTTGCAGTGGCTGAAAAGGAGAGAGCATCCAGGGAGGCATCAGCTGGAAAGGCAGAGGCCTTGAGGACTCTGTCCACTCCCTCTGTCACTCTCTGATCTGTCCCCAGCAGTTGGGATAACTTCTTTGCCCAGGCGTGGGATGCCTGTGCAATGATTGCTGCAGTAGTGTTGGCCTGCAGTGTTAAGGTAGCAGCTTCATGGACCTTTCTGGATAGAAAATAGATCTTCCAATCTAATGGGTCCTTTATGCAGCCCAGCCCATCCTCTGCTGGGAGTTCCGGGGACTGCAGCGCAGCCACAGGAGCATCAACCACTGGTAGCTTGAAGCGCTCCATGGCTGCAGATGACATGCGGTAAAGCTTTTTTGTAGCTGCAGGGATCTGTCTATTAATGGTGGGCTTATCCCACTCAGTTTTAACCACCTGCTGAAAATATTCTGGCAAGGGAACCCTTTTTTGGTGGGGTATAAGGATACAGATAGAAATATAGAGTAGAAAAGGAGAAATTTTCCCTAAGCTAGCCTAAAGGAACAGAGAAGCAGAGCTCTGCTGACTACATGCTCTCCCCAGCAAGGCAGGAGGAAAACTGAAAGCCCAGGCTATTCCCGCCCAGGAGAGAGGAAATAGAAAATTAGTTCTGCCTCCCCTAGCAATAGGCGAGAATAACCCAAGCTGCAAGATGGCCTTCCCTCAGAGTGGGAACTAAATAATTTATTTTCAGAACATTTCCACATTGTATTTGAACTATTCTAAAATAAAAAAGGTACAAAAATCACACATTTTATTTCTGCACTTCGTTTAATCTGTTTCTGAGCCTCAGCATTGCAAAGCTGGATATTCAACCCATCGCCTAAAGTTTTCTATTATGTTAAATTATGCTGTGAACATATGAGGTACTTTTAGACATTACATGGAATCACATCAACAAAGAGAGATAGTTAATTAATGTTCACTGCGGAAACAATCGTCAGCGCAATTCACCCTACATCATTCTCAAAGGCAAAGTGGAAGAAAGAGATGAAAGCCGCTTATCCCAGACTGCCATCATACATGTCTCAGCCACAAGACTGTCTCCTCTCATCCAAGACTTGCCCATCCCTAAGGCTTTAAATCATCAATGGATGCATCTCTGGGAAAGTCTTACCAAGAAGATTATAGGAGCAAGGAAGCTCTCTGGTCTTAATTGAAGTTTAGAAATTTATAACCAGCATAATAGGTAAGATCTTAATCTTGGGCTTCAGTCTCCTGGAGAGGCCCGAAGCAAGATTAGTATCAGCTGCTACACCTGTTTGGGTGCGGTGCAGTTTGCCTTAGAGGAGGTAATTAAATTGCAGCCCTGGTGTGAGATTAATGGGTGTTTAAAAGATCAAGTTCAGGAAGGGATGGTTTCTAGCAGCATTTGAGAGGCACGCTATTTGAAAGTGAACATCCAGTCGTGAGAGCCAATGTGGTATAGTGGTTAAGAGCGGTGGACTCTAATCTGGAGAACCAGGTTGGATTCCCCACTCCTCCACATGAAGCCTGCTGGGTGATCCTGGGCCTGTCACAGTTCTCTCCGAACTCTCTCAGCCCCACCTACCTCACAAGGTGCCTGTTGTGGGGAGAGGAAGGGTAGGCAATTGTAAACCACTTTGAGACTCCTTAAAGGTAGAGAAAGGCAGAGTATTAAAACCAACTCTTCTTCATCATCATCATCTGCAGGACTCTAACCGTGCAAGAATGGACACAGCAATGCAGAAGAGGGCTGGGAAGTACTTTAGTCATGTGCCAGCCTGGCGCCAGCACAGATACAATTCAACTTTGAGAAGGGTTATGTCAAAGAAATGAGTAATACCAGCCCCCACAGCACACTGTGTGATGTCACCAAACAGTGCGTTCATGATTTGTATGCAGAGATGAAGCCGAGCATTCTTGACACTGCCAGCAATAAGATCCCAAGCAGGTTGAGAGACTGGAGACTTTGATCGGACACTCATAATCCGTGGGTGACTTTTGACCTGCGCCAGTGAAAAAGGGGCCAGATGAGCAGGTGATTGAAGGAACCAACATACAGGATCTGAAGTCAAAACAGAGTAGATTGTGTAACTGCTGGATTACCTCTAGACCTCCATCAGAAGGACTACATAATACATTTGTAGCCCATTTAAAGTATATATCATATCAATCATTTATTGCAGTCAAAAGACCAGTTCAGCACAGACTTTAAAACTCTACAACATTCAGTTTCCCCCCACATAAAATGTACAAATCCAGTATTATTTAAAGCCCATTTAAAGTAACTCTGAAGTTGAATGTAGAAACATTCCATGACTCAGGCCTACTTCAATCATTTCCCACAACTGTACAGCTGCAGCCAGGGTGGATAAAAATCACTGTGGTTTTTTTTTTTAATCAGTTTTTAAAAATATAATTTTTTTAATTTAAATGGTATTTTTAATAAAATGCTTTTTGGGGAAAAAATCTATCTAAAGATAGTTTAAATAGTTTTCTATTTAAGATACATTATAGTCCAAAGGTTATTCATCATGAATTAAGGATTAGTTTTTAATTATGTAGCACGAAGCTGTATATTCATGCAATGTTTTAATTTTTTTGGTAAATGAATTCCATTAATCCATTCACAATGTCATGCTCTTACAGAGGTTTCTGTAAGATTATTTTGTGCAATTTTTCTATCTAGAAGATATTCTCACAGATGCTTGGTTTTACAATACTGAAAACTGTAAATTTGTGTCTGCAGAGATAATGTGCCTCTTCTTCACAGCAAAAATGTTATAAAACATACAGAGTTGAGAAAAAGACCTTAATCCCATTGCTCCTTTGTAAATCTATGTACACAGAATCAACCCCTTACATCTTAAATGCTAAATTTCAAGACGTTCAATGAATAGAAGATTGTTTGGAGTGGAATAGATCTGCACATTATTTTATCTCCATGTTTTTGCCATCATTTTATCTCCATGTTTTCCATAACCATGTTTCCTTTCTCTCTGAATCAAAGAGGTATTCCCTTGAGGGCACGAACATGTTTAAAATGCTCTTCATTTGTCTGCCCCTTCGTTGTCCACACCCACTGTGTTGCCCACTTCCCCTCCCCTCCTCTCTCCTCCTGCCACCCTTTCCCCAGGATTTTTTAAATTTAATGCATTTAGACTAGTGAAGGAACGCTGGAGCATCAGAATAACCCTCCCCGTTGCTGTGTTTAAAAGAGGGCGATTTGCACGGTGTCCTGATGTTTCTGTTTCCTATTTGTGCCTACCGTTGCTTGTTGCATTTCATGGGAGACACAACCACCTTTTTTTTAAATCAGACTGTGATGGGGGGGAGTACGGCACACCATCAATTTGCAATGCATTTGTCGTTGAGCATTCCTGCTCTACCCATTCCTACAGCTTGTTTCTTTCTTGTTTTCCTTGGAGATGGATGAAAGAGAAATGCTTAATAATGAACTCTAAAGGTTACCATCCATCCATAGTGCAAATTTAATAGCACAGTGGACAGATGTGCTCTGATTGTTTTTGGGGAGGGGGCATGCATATGTGCCATCTGTTGCATGGTGGATTGCAGTTTGGAACAGGCCATTTATTTTGAGTAAACTGACCTTTTCAAATGCATAATGGTGGATTAGAACATGTGCCCTAGAGAATCACCATTCCTCAAACTTTCCCAGAAACCCCCTCGTAGTCAGTGTGAAAGTTAATGTGAAGCAAAAGCATCACATGCATCACCGATATCAGCAAAAAATGCTGTGGCTACATTTGCCAAGCAAATGCAGTGATTCGCCAACGTGCACTCAAAATGGCGTTCAACTGCAAGATTCTCATAAAACAGTGGAGGCACCAATTCAAAAAAGGAATTCAGTGAGGCAGCAACCAATCACTGTATACCATCACTAGAGTGCATGTGCAAAAACAAAAAAAGGGCGAAGGCGGGAGCATCCAGCACATCCGCAACATCATGAATGACGCCATGCTCCCCAGGAGAAAAAAATCGTTCTTTTTAGGGAAGTGTAGTCAGGGTAAAACTTTCTTGGGAAATACAACAGCAAAAGAAGAGACATGCAGACAAAATAATTGAATGTGTTTCCAAGCCTCGCAGATCAACCAAGAGGAAAAACTGTTGTAAGTGATTCATGCGGAAACAGCCACAAAAGAGGCCCAGTTTGGGAATATTTTAATGAAATTCTTTTACCTATGGGTAAGGCATGCATGCGTGCAAAATGCAAACACTGCAACAAAGAAATGCAAGTCCTAGGGTGGCCTGAATGAAACTGGAAATAGAAAATTATGAAATTGTTACGAGGTGAACTATGTATTTCTAATAGTACAACCAAATCAGTGATTTTTTGATGTAACTGTAAATCTAATCTGAAAAGTTATTATTCTAAAAGTGAAACATTCATCTGGTTGTAAATATTAAGATTATACCAGCAAGAATGAAAACCATGACTTAAATCTAGCCTTACTGACTAGTGATTTAAATCATGATTTAAATCAAATCCACCCTGGTTGCTGTCTTGTGATACCTCCCATATCACTCCTGCTGACATATGCAATTCCCATCCATGTGGCTAAGGCAGATGGGATGATAATGTGGCACATTAGCAACACACAGGCACTACCGATGTGCGATGCAAGCATGCAATCCAATTCAACCATAAGGGCAGAAGTTGCATACGTTGCCAGGAGGACAATGGGATCAGTCACAGAATGCTGCAGGTTCTATATACAGAGAGAATTGTATTATCCTACATTAAAGCCATAAACACACAGCATTTGACAGTATTCTACCAAGTGGAAAGAGATAAAAAGAGCATAGGAAAGAATTAAGGCAAAAGGACATTGTTCTCACTTTTTAAAATTACCCACAAGTCTAAAAAAAAAAAAAATCAGGAAAAAATGTTTTCCCTTTTAATATTAAGCAACCTCACTACAGAATAGAAAAGAGCAGTCAGCCTTCTCCACACTGTTGACTAGAATTGCCTTATTCAATCATCAAATGGCCAGTGCAAACACTGGACTAAATCTGCAGATGGAAGAGCGGAATCTGAAGGCATCTCAATCCTGAAAACAAATATAGCCTTGCTGTGCTGAAACTCTTGCCAAATGGTGCTTCATGTACATCTGCAGAAATTAACTTTTATCAAGTTTATGTATTGTGGGAGCTTCCTACATTGTTTAAACTCTTCCTTACAGATTGCTTTCCAAACAGACCACAGCAGAGATATGCAGACACTAAACACCTGTCAGCTTACTCTCCTAGTTAAGGTTTGCTACTTTAACACTTCTAAAAAAAATTAAGACTAGCAAAATACAATATGGAACACTGAATTAGACAGCTTAGCTAAGTACAGTCACTTTGTACTGTACCATGAACCACATGGGACAGGGAGCAGCAATCAATTTATCCAATATCAAAATCACCTTAACACACACAATTCCAGTAAAGGTAGTGGTGGCTTTGCTTCCTCAATGTGTTGGGTGTAAATTATTAAAGTAATCCCATTCAGTATTATTTCAGTGCCGTTAATCAGTTATCTGGGATTTTAGTTAGAATGATTACGGATCTGTAGCGAAAAGTTACAAATTTAAAGGAGAGGAAGCGAACAGATGAATAGCCCATTTCTGAAGAGGGGGACAAAGCCGCATAGGAGTCACTGTGACCCCTACGCCAGCGTCTGTGCCACTTGCGCAGCGCAAACTGGCATGGACGCCATCATAGGGCGACTTACACACACCCCGGATGCCACCAGTGTTTTCCCCAGTGTATCTCCCCACACCGGAGTCCATGGGGGCATTCCCAAGGTGGTCCCAGGGGTGGAGCTTCCCTTAGGCAGCTTCCTAAGCCCTCCCGGACCAGGAACGCACCATTTTGCAGGCATTCAGTTATGCCTGCAAAATTACGGCGCAGCCCTGTGCAACTCCATGGGGAGTTCCACAGGCCTCTTCTAAATTGCCTTTCCCCCCGGTTTGCTGCACTGACAGCAAGCTGCTCTGCGCTACCTCTGGGCACCACCTAACCACCACCACCCCTTCAGGAATGGGCTGCTAATCTGTTTGCTCTGAGAACTTCAGCCAATTCAAAATAATGATCTGATTCCACAACCTTCATTCCACAACCCCTTCAACTTTCTGATACTCCACCATCCCCGTTCCCAGCTCAACACCAAGTCACATTCACCAATCTCTCTTTTGAGAGTGCAGGAATTCCCTGCTGAGAGTACAGGCGGTAGACAACGGAATCCCTTAAGTGCGGCACTTAAAACATTTGGAGAAGGTGCTTTTTAATGCCATCTCAACTCATATACAAATTGCAAAAAGGGAACAAAGCAATTTTGTAAAATCTTTTACATTTGAGAAAAATTATATGATAACTTTGTATGAACACAATGGCACTGATTAAAGACCCTTACTTCTGACAGACACTTTAAATATATTAAGTAATAAGCCACTCTCCTTTAAGAGATCAGAGGCAACTTTCAATCATTATTGCGCATGAAGATTTGTTTTAAAAAATGGATATCCTGCCTATCAACCAGAATTCAAGGTGGCTTACCCCCTCCCAAAAGATACTAAGTACAATTGCGTGGGTGTGTGTGGCCTGTCTGCCTGTTTAACACAGCAGGTGTTGAAAAAATTGTGGGCCATCTACAGTTTTAATATTTTTGAATCTATTATATTTTATTGTTGTAAATGTTTTCATGAGATGTATATGCAATTGGAATTTTATAGTTGTTACCCTCCCTGAGCCTAGCCTTGGCCGGAAAGGGCGGATAGAAATTTTAAAAAATAAAATGAAAAATATAAAATAGTATCAAAGTAAGAATGCATAAAAGCTGCTTATGGCAGCCAACTTAACCAGATAAACCATAAAAATTTGAACATACCATTTAAGAGAACTTAACAATGAAAGCAGCATTATCTCACCACAACCACTTACCGAAGGCAAAGTTAAACTGACTTTGAAAAAGATGGGAAAGTCACACATCCCTCCAGGTTTCATGAACATGATGCTTATCTCTAGTAGCTAGATGGGGATGGGAGTAAAGCACAGCCTGTGGTAAATATTTTAACTATTGGGCTGGTTCAGGTGGGAGAAGACAGCCCTTCAGCTGTGCAGGTCAACCTATGAACCATACCAAGGCAGACTGGGAGCCAAGGAAGACCTTTTAATACTACTAAAGTAGATAACTTAAGGAGTATCAAACTACATACTGCTACCATCCATTTGACAGCTTTTATTATTGCAGCTTGTGTGTTTTATTGGATAAAGTTGGCAATACTAATTAATCTTGTACAAGGAACCACTTTGGAAAGGCTGCTTATGAATTAAGAATTAGAATAAATTACATGCTCTTCCATTCTCTAAGGTTTCTTCAGGAACCCTGTGAATGATGCACTGGATGAATGGATGCTGTGCATACTGACCAATCTGTGCCCCAAATTTTGGGAACGCGTGTAACACAACATTATCACAGGTTCAATTGAGGGCCAGACTAGATGGAACATTGGCCATCCATGACTGGAACCCTCAATGGATAGTTTAGCTTTAAAAAGTACGGTCTTGGCACTGGGGGAAGGGAGATAGCCAGCTCTTTCTGCCACACTGTTAGCTTTTTGGTTATACTGTTAGCTCCAGCAGGGAAAAAACAGGCATGATTTATCCATCTATTCTCCCCCCCCTTTTTTTCTTTTTGCCATCAAGACACAGCTGGTGTATGGCAGCTCCCTAGGGTTTTCAAGGAAAGAGACTTTGGGAGGAGGTTTGCCATTGCCTGCCTCTGAATCACAATCCTGGTATTCCTTGGAGGTCTCCCATCCAAATACTAGCCAGGTTTGGGGCTGAGAGTGTGTGACTGGCCCAAGGTCATCCAGCAAGCTTCCAAGGCATGAGTGGGGATTTGAAACTGGGTTTCCCAGGTACTAGTCTGACACCTTAACCACTGGTAGAAAAGGGCAAGAGTCCAGTAGCACCTTAAAGACTAACAAAAATATTTTCTGGTAGGGTATGAGCTTTCGTGAGCCACAGCTCACTTCTTCAGATACAGCTAGAATGTGAATCCATCTGTCTTTAAGATTCACATTCTAGCTGTATCTGAAGAAGTGAGCTGTGGCTCACGAAAGCTCATACCCTACCAGAAAATATTTTTGTTAGTCTTTAAGGTGCTACTGGACTCTTGCCCTTTTCTACTACTGCAGACAAACACGGCTACCCACTATGAATTACCATAACCACTAAACCATCTCTCAGTTCTCCCTACTGGGACTTATAACAGATTGGCAGAGAGGGGCAACGTGGAATCAGGGAAAAAGTGCTGGGGAATTAGTTGTGCCCATCTTCTTCACTGCCACAGCCCCCATCCAAATTGGAGACATCACATAGCAGCTTTTCAAGGATAAACTACATGTTGGTGGATTCAATTATAAGTTCTAAGACTTTGAGGAATATGGAGAGCTAAAGGCTCACACTCCCTCCTCCCCTCTCATGCATGGCTTCCCACCCCAATTCCTGTTTAGTGCTAACTACAGTTTGCCATGATATCCAAATCAGCGAACTACAGTAAGAGTTTGCCCTCCAAACCAGAATCAAAAACCGTATTTCACAATTCAGATGTCATTACAAACTACAGCTGGAGCACTGAACAGCAAACAAAGAGAAAGCACATGCATGCCTTGATATGTTTCCTCCTACTGTGATTTCAACGATAATCTGAACCAAGCCAGAGAACACAGTCACACAGCCTTCTAAGTGGTCTGAAAACTATTGAAATATTTATTGAAATGTTTATTTACAATTACTTTTATTAGTAATGGCAAAACAAAACATGATGCACCCTGGACCAGGGGTCCCCAAACTCTTTGAGTCTGCAGGCACATTTGGAATTCTGACACAGTATGGTGGGTGCAGCACAAAATGGCTGACACAAAATGGCTGCCACAGGAGGTGGGGCCAGCCACAAAATGATTGCCACAGCTTAACTTCAGTAGCCGAGTGTAGATCCTTGCGCTGTGTTGGCATTGGCAGCAGCTGCTGCCAAAGCAACATTTTTAAAACTCTGCATAGCCAATCAAATCTCCAACAGTCAATCAGAAGCCTTGCTGGGCAAAAGCCCTACCGGGCCCCACCCCCTTCATAAAAACACTTGGCGGGCTCCAGAAAAGGCATCAGCAGGCGCTATGGACAATTATGTTTTATTTTATCACCATCTCTTTGGACATCTGGCTTCCCAAAAACACAATTCTATAAGACTAAAGAAATCTGATCTGACCTGGATAGCCCAGGCTAGACTGATCTTGTCAGATCTCAGAAGCTAAGCAAGGTCGGCCCTGGTTAGTAATTGGATGGGAGACCACCAAGGAATACCAGGGTCGCTGTGCATAGTCAGGCCATGGCAAACAACCTCTGAATGTCTCTTGCCTTGAAAACCATAAGGGGTGGCAAAAAAAAGAAAAGAAAAAGAAAGAAATCCAAAGTAGTGAAGAAAGTTTGTCAACAGTAACATAAGCAACTTCAGCCATTCCTAGAAACAGTGCTCAGCTGAGACAAAGAGCCGGACAGAGAAAGACGGATACCCAAACCAGCAAGCAAGTAAACAGTGCAATAGGTAAGAGACATGTTCCTTTGTATTAGCCAGTGACGTCATATGCAAACAATGCAGAATACAAGCCTATGGTTAGCTTAAAGCAGCTTTGCAGCAATATACCCAAGATCGCTATCAGAGTAGTTTGAAATGTTTGAAAGAAGACAGGCTGGAAGGTGCAAGAGATCAGAGGAGCATTTACTATATGGGTTTGCTATTTCTTAGGCAAGTTTAAACAGAGTAAAAGAAAACTGAAGAGAACCAAAAGCTGGGGGTGGAGGGGTGAATGTATGAATGCAAGACTTTTACAATCCTTCCTATCTCACAAAATATAGTTTACAATCATGCCAACCCAAATACCAAAATGATTATTTTTACTCCTATTGTTTGTGTTAAGTGCCGTCAAGTCGCTTCCGACTCATGACGACCCTATGAATCAGTGTCCTCCAAAATGTCCTATCTTTGACAGCCTTGCTCAGATCTTGCAAACTGAGGGCTGTGGCTTCCTTTATTGAGTCCATCCATCTCTTGTTGGGTCGTCCTCTTTTCCTGCTGCCCTCAACTTTTCCTAGCATGACTGTATTTTCCAGTGACTCTTGTCTATTACTCCTATTACACCAATCAAAAGCTTTAGCAACAGAAAGCAGAAATTCTGTGCAGCTCTTCCCTGTTAGCCGCTTGGAAGCTGAACAAGGGTGTTACACTGTTTGTTACTACCGTATATACCCATGTATAAGCCGACCCGCATATAAGCCGAGGTGCCTAATTTCTCACCCAAAATGGGGAAAAATTAGGCACCCGAGTATAAGCCGAGGGTCGGCTTATAACCCCCCCCCCCGCAGGCTTACCTTACAGGGCTCTCTGGCAAACGGCGAGGGTCCGGCGGCGGCACGGCCCGGGGCAGCCTTCCTTCAGCTGCAGGCGGCTGCCCAAGGTTGCTCCCAGCGGCGGGAAGCGGCGGCGGGAAGCGGCGGCGTGGCCCGGCGCGGGCCAGGGCAGCCTTCCAGCAGCTGCAGGAGGCTGCCCAAGGTTGCTCCCGGTGGCGGCGCGGCCCGGCGCGGCCCGGGGCAGCCTTCCTGCAGCTGCAGGCGGCTGCCCAAGGTTGCTCCCGGCAACGGGAAGCGGCGGCGTGACCCGGGGCAGCCTTCCTGCAGCTGCAGGAGGCTGCCCAAGGTTGCTCCCGGCGACGGGAAGCGGCGGCGTGGCCCGGGGCAGCCTTCCTGCAGCTGCAGGAGGCTGCCCAAGGTTGCTCCCGGCGGCGGGAAGCGGCGCCACAGGCCATGGCAGTCTTCCTGCAGCTGCAGGCGGCTGCCCAAGGTTGCTCCCGGCGGCAGGAAGCAGTGCGGGCCCAGCGGCAAGTTTCCCCCCCTTCTCCCCCCCCTCTACTGTATTGACCCACGTATAAGCCGAGGCCAGCTTTTTCAGCCCATTTTTTGGGCTGAAAAACTCGGCTTATACGCGAGTATATACGGTACTTCTTTAAATGAACAAACAGTTTCCCATTTCTGCTGCATACTTGGATACATCATACCAGATAAACTCCTTTCTAACATTTAAAATAAAGCATTACTAAATATACTTGCTTGCTACCTCACTTTTGTAGTAATTTGTCTGACTTTCAGCAATATGCTTTGTTGTTACATTAGTATATTGCTTTTCCTAAAGTATTTTTCCAAGGTGGTACAAAAGAAAATATCCAAAGCCAACACAAACAGATGAACCCCCACAAAATATGCCTATTTTTGGCCTCATGCCCCTAGAAACAACAGGCTGGCTCAGAACCTTCACCGGAGGGGCTCTCAAGAGGGGAGAAACTCCAAAAAGGCACACTAACCCCATGTTGTTAATGACATTACAAATAATAATAACCACTTTGAACTGAACACTCCAAGTCATACGATGCTAGCGCAACTCCCACAGAATAACCACAATGTCTGTCCTGGAGCCCCTTCCATCACAATCCAAGTACTTTCATTTTGGACCATTCAAACTATCTTCAAGGGAAGCTCCATGCCACGGAAAATGACGGTAGCCAATCCATGATGTTACTAATGCATGATTAGCAACTGATGAACTTGTGTTCGCCAGTGGAGACCCAGTTTTAGCTTATCACATTACTAGAAAGCACCTTGTCTGAAATGCCACCTGATCATCCAGGGGCAAAACAGCAGGGAAAAGAGAACATCCTCAGACTGAGAACCTGAGTCTTTAAGTGAATATGACCCCTTTCAACACAGATATCACCCCCATCACATGGCCCAACCAGCCATTATTTTCATTTTGACTCAATTATCTAAGATCATTAAAAATCATCTAGTCCAAAACAGCCTGTAGGCATTGATACAGAACACAGCTGCTCCAAGATCCATATTAAATAGAGTCAGCTGTGTGTGTGTGTTAAGTGCTGTCAAGTCGCTTCCAACTCATGGCGACCTTATGAATCAATGTCCTCCAAAACGTCCTATCTTTAATAATCTCGCTTAGGTCTTGCAAACTGAGGGCTGTGGCTTTCTTTATAGTCAATCCATCACTTGTTGGATCTTCCTCTTTTCCTGCTGCCTTTAACCTTTCCTAGCATGATTGTCTTTTCCAGTGACTCTTGTCTTCTCATAACGTGACCAAAATATGATAGCCTCAGTTTAGTCATTTTAGCTTCTAGGGTCAGTTCAGGCTTGATTTGATCCCACTGATTTGTTTTTTTGGCAGTCCATGATAGCTGTAACACTCTCGTCCAACACCACATTTCAAAGGAATCTACTTGCTTTCTATCAGCTTTCTTCATTGTTCACCTTTCACACCCGTACAGTAACAGGGAATACAATGGCATGAATTAACTTGATCTTGGTGGCCAGTGATACATCCTTACACTTCAGAATCTTTTCTAGCTCCTTCATGGCTGCCCTTCCGAGTCTCAATCTCCTTCTGATTTCTTGGCTGCAGTCTCCCTTTTGGTTGATGATGGAACCAAGGAATAGAAAGTCTTGAACAATTTCAATTTCCTCATTGTCAACCTTAAAGTTGAGTAATTCTCCTATAGTCATTACTTTTGTCTTCTTGATGTTCCGCTGTAGTCCTGCTTTGGCACTTTCTCCTTTAACTTTCAGGAGTACTCGTTTCAAGTCTTCGCTATTTTTTGCCAGTAATGTAGTATCATCGGCATATCTCAAATTGTTAATGTTTCTCCCCCCAATTTCCACTCCACCTTCATCTAAATCTAATACAGCTTTCCTAATTATATGTTCTGCATGCAGATTAAAGAGATAGGGAGATAAAATACATCCTTGTCTAACTCTTTTGCCAATTGGAAACCATTCTGTTTCTCCATATTCTGTCCTAACCGTGGCCTCTTGTCCAGAGTACAGGTTGCGCATCAAAACAATCAAATATTGTGGCACACCCATTTCCTTTAAAACCGGCTATAGCTTTTCATGATCCACACAGTCAAAAGCTTTGCTGTAATCTATGAAACACAAGCTGATGTTCTTTCGAAATTCTCTCGTATGCTCCAGTAAACAACATACATTTGCAATATGACCTCTAGTGCCTCTTCCTTTTCTGAATCCAGCTTGACCATCAGGCATTTCTCGTTCCATATATGGTCAGCTGTCATCTTATTGACAGTACGCCTCTCCAAATTTGCATATGAACCAGCCATCACTTTCATATTGATATTAGGCAAGAGCTACAGTACAGCGCCTTAAAAAATTTCACAAGTTGGCCACCATTAGGCTGAACAAAGTCATCCAAGGGTGTGCTTCGAAACAAAATTCATAACAGCAAAGTAGCATCTGTCTGATCACTCTCAAGTGCTACAGGAGACCAAACAACACCTTCAGTTAACCATCTTGCAGACCACGAAGACCACCAGGGTCACACTTCTCCTGCTAATCCCTGAATACAAGTCAACTACCAAAACAGTTCTAGACAGCTCCAAACCCATGTAGAAAAGGATCCAGAAAAATGAGTTTAGGATCACTTGGGAATGTATCTTGCTTGTAAGTGGTAAAGTAGGTGCTGGCCAATAATTTCCAAGACAGTTTGGATCTAGTGAGGACTTCAGTTTTTAAAACAAAGACTATACCCACCACATGTTCCACTTCTTATACTAAGGCAGCCAGCATCTTACCCCCAGAAATTAAATTTACCTGTGCCGTTAACAAAAGGGCTAGTTTTCTTATTCTAGCTGTAACAAGCGAGGATAGATACTATAAGTGGTCCAAGACTTTTGTCTGCATCCTAGGCAACAGAAATCTATTCAAGCAGAAGTGACTAAAAGGAGTATTAAGGTACTGTAGGTCCAGACCCTGCCATAACAGTAGCATTCAGATCAGAGACAAGCAATTTGATTCTCAAAGAGCCTAGCAAAAATGTCACAGCCAGCTGCTGAGACATCTGGAAGAAAGAAGGCTGCAAGGTTCCCTCACTGCCTTGAACAGTTCAGCTAGAACAGCGTTTCCCAGCCTGTGAGTCCTCACCCAAAAGTGGACTATGAAGCCTATGAAAGTGGGCCTCAGGCTTTTGCAGAGTTATTTCAAGTGGGTCAAGGTAACAAGTAAATTTGGACTTATGCATCACCATACCAAAAAGGTTGGAAACCACTGAGCTCGATGACCATTAAGATGAAATGATGGCGGTAAAAGTAAGCCAACTTTACATTTTCATAATTATTGTACAGTCCCTTAATAGGGTTGCCAACCTTCAGGTGGTCAAAAGTCCAAACATCCAACTGGTAAGTATGCACAGGCAACGGAGTAGTTATAAACCGCAATGGGCTTCCGGTAAAGTCCCCATTTCATATTCTTTTTCAAGCTTCAAATGTTTCCGTGTGCCAATAACCCTTATGGGAAAAGAAGCTTGTAAGCTTGCAATTCAATATGGACAGCTTTGGTAAAGCTTTGAGACGCTTTACCAAAGCTGTCCATATTGAATTGCAAGCTTACAAGCTTCTTTTCCCATAAGGGTTATTGGCACACGGAAACATTTGAAGCTTGAAAAAGAATATGAAATGGAGACTTTACCGGAAGCCCATTGCGGTTTATAACTACTCCGTTGCCTGTGCATATTTACCAGTTGGATGTTTGGACTTTTGGCCTATTATACCTCGACTTACCTTTTAGAGAAATTGTATACTTATACTTACCTTTGGGATACTGTAACTGTGAATTTTGTTTGATTTTTGTCTTTTGCTCTTTGAGCACGTATTTATTCTTATAATTAAGGTTGTTCCTTTGAATAGACCTAATTGCATTTCAGTTTGAGTCTGAGCTTTTATTGTTAGCCATACAAGTGCATTATTTTGATTCCTTGCCTTCCTTGTGTACTTGGAGCCAGTTTTTGATTACTAACCTTCAGGTGGTGGCTGGGGATCTCTTGGAATTACAGCTGGTCTCCAGGCAACAGAGACCAGTTCTCCTGGAGAAAATGGCTGCTTTGGAAGGTGGACTCTATGGCATTATACCCCACTTGAGGTCTCTCCCCTTCCAAACTCCACCCTCCTCAGGCTCCATCCCAAAAATCTCCAGGTATTTCCCACCCCACAACTGGCAACCCTATTCCTTAAATATCTCTATGCCATACATTCAATGAAAAGTCAACCCAACTTTTGCACAATCTATACTGGTTTAAACATGTTCCCGCTATGCAAAAAACCTTAACTTGGTTCCCATGAAGATGACCTGAAATTACTGTACAGCAAACATCCAAACAAGATACTTGTATTTTACATTAAAATGTTCAGCTCTTAAAACTTGCAGATTGAGTATTCCATGGAGGAATCCCTGAACAACTTACAGAAGGAAATTCAAAATTGCGTACTAGCCACAAATTCAACTGTGGGCGGAAATAATTTCTGTTGTATTAATGAAACAATGAGATGATACTAAATATTCACTAGCTAATACTTCTGACAAAGGCTGTTACCGCACTTGTATTCCCAGTGATGTATTAAGAGTTTGAAAATGTTATAAAAAATACTGTTCACACTTTGTTTGGCCCCTTTAGCTGTGAAGACGTCTTCCAACCATTTATAAACCGTGGTATCCAAAAACCCTTTTAAAGCAATGTTTTTTACAACGTTTTCAAACTCTTAATACATCGCTGGGAATACAAAGTGCAGTAACCCCCAAAGTATGCTCCAGCCAACAAAAGCATTTACCATAACAGCATGTGCTAATCTTTAAGCCTCAGGACTCTGTGTTTTGGCACAACACATTAAAATGGCTTTCCCTTTGGAATGAAAAACTAATAATTTTCTCATCTGATGCTTTATTGAGTCACAGATTTAAGACACCAATGAGAAACAGATTCTCACTGAGTATATGAATGTACGTGCAGGACACAAACAGGCAATGCTACAAATTCACAATGCAGAGTTACTCAAGTCTAAACCCATTAATTTAAATGGGTTCAGACTTGAAAAACTGCAAAGAAATTGCAGTCACTCAGTCCTGTTCCTGGGAAGAAAGTTCTACATAAAATAAAAATAGCAAAGGGGGGGGGGGAGAGAAAGAGAGAATCCACAAGACCATTACTGAAACAGGGTCTTGAATATCTGTTCCTATTCATTCCTACATAATCCCAAAATCACAATGGTGGCCTGTATAAGAGACAGCCAGCATGGTGTAGTGGTTAGAGTGCCACTGTATGATCTGGGAGACCCAGGTTCAAATCCCACTGTGCCACAGAGGTTTCCTGGGCAACCTTGGGCCAGTCATATAACTCAGCCTAACTTACGTAACAGGGATGTTTTAAAGATAAAATGCAGAAGAGAACAATGTAAGCCACTATGGGTCTCCACTGGGGAGAAAGGTGGGGTAGAAATTAAGTATATAAATAAAACATGCATTTAAAACAGAATTCAACACACACATGATGCTACAGCAATACAGCCTCAACGAGAACTGGCTAGAGTTTCAAGAACATTGAGCCTTTATAAAAGCTGGTGCCTATGAAGATGATTGAAGTCAGAAGACACTGAGCTCTTAGGATTCAATACTATGAGCAGTTTTCTAGAGCCAATGAGCATGTTTGCAAAGGGACTGAAAGGTAGCATATATACTGGATCTGATTTAAAAATTAAGTCCTACTCCAAGCATAGCAGAACTGTAACTAAGATGCAGATGAGTCCAATTTCATCTCATGCAATAGTATATGGAAAAAAACCCTCCCCTCCCCAATGCAGAGCTCCCCTCCAGAATGTAAGCATGTGAAAGTTATCATCTAAATTCAACTTGGACCAGAAGAGGGAACCCATCCACTTCAGTATTGCGGGCTTCCAGAACATAAACACAGTATGAAGAATATTACAGTATCTGGTAGTGATAGTAGACTCCTTAACTATGCAAACAACGTCTGGACAGCAGCAGAAAAAGTCATCCTGTCCTTGAAAAAAAATGCATACCTTCAACTATTAAGTATTCTATTGATAATATAACAATTAAGAACATGAAGTAGGTATTTGGTGGTGTGATTCATCAGCAAAAACCTGTTTTGAAGTCCTCAAGTATCCTGCCAAGAGTGTAATCAAAAGGTGCCGTCCAGAAACACATACAGGGGTAGACTGATACTATGTAACATTTGTGTTATTTATAGTGCTGTGCAGAGGAAGGCACTGGCCATGAAAACCCCAAAAGGGGTCGCCATAAGTCAGGTGCGACTTGAAGGCACTTTACACACACAAGGGACGATCATAAAAGAAAACCCGGACAACAGTGTTTGAAGAAACAGGGCAACAGCTGGAAGTCCCCATGTCTTGCATATACAAACACTAAGAAAGGACAGGCAGAAGTGAAAAAGGCCAACATATTTCGACGGCATGACAAACAAGGAATACCAGTTACTGCAGCCATACAACAGAGATGGCCAATCTGGCAGATAAACATACATTACTGATATCCTCAACAGCAGAACTGACTGAGAATCAGAAGTGGCAGCAGACATGGATCAGATTATGAAAAGGTGTGGTGCAATTGATACAGTGCCAGACTAAGGCTGGGAAGATCTGGGTTCAAATCCCTACTCAGCCATTAAACTGCATGAGTTATGAGGCCAGTCACTTGCTCTCAGTCTAACAACATCACAGGGTTCTTCTGAAGATAAAATGGAGGCCCATGTATACCACCCAGAAACTTTTGCATAGTATAAAATAGACTGAGCAGATAATTACTACCAGGAGATACTAAAGCAAAAATACCATGAAAATCTATGGAATGGAGAAGGTTTCCCGGGTGACACAAAGACCAAGCATAGTGCAGGAATGATATTTCATTAATAGAATAGTGCATGCATATCGCTATCGAAAAAGGACAGGGCAATACAAAAGATGTGCATTAGAGATTATGATATCAGAACAGGGATTTCCTCTGAAAAGAATCTAAAATACATGTTAAGGGGAGGAAAATCTGTCCCCATTTGCAGTGAAACAGAGCTCCACAGGAGGTGACAACTGTACGATAGACCTTAGCATGAAGGACAAAACCATGAACCATGATGATCCACATGCCAAGCTGAGCAGCTCAAGTGTGATTCTTGAGATGAGCATGGGATTTCCTTAGAAATCAAAGAGCCAACAAGAGACAAATTAGTGCCTGCCTAGTAACACATTTTGTTCTCCAAACTAAAGGAAAAGGAGACTGTTTGGAGACAAGACGCCAACCAGCTAACCTGCCAGTGCTGCGAGGACAGTTCACACTGTCTTACTGAGATATAAGGGAGGCCTCTGCTGTTGTGCTAAGATTTTATATATATTAAAAAGCAGTAACAAAAGTAAGAGGGAGAACCAGTTCCATCTGCAGGTTTTCAGTCACTTAGTTCCATCTGCAGGTTTTCAAACGGAGGTTTGAAGTTTAGGTTTTTTCTCATCTACAGGAACACATGGTACAGTCATAAGAACTGATAAGGAGGGGAGGAACTGGATATTTAGGAATCTGCAAAAGCAGGGAGAGCGCCCAAGGTATTTTTCTGCCTATGTTGACATAATCCCCTTTTAAAGTCAAATGAACTAAAGCCAACTAAACTGTATTTTGACAATAGGAAAATTCTGGCAAGGGGATGGATATTCTGCGCCAAAGCCTTTTCCCCCCACACTTTACTGTTGCAACCTATATACAGTAAAAGCTTTGTTATCTGGTACTCACCAGGAATAATGTTTGCAAGTTAATCAAATGTGCCGGATACTGGGGCTTATTGCTCTGCCCTGCCCCCCTACCCTGAGTATTCCACAGCCACTAAACCCTACTCTACTGGGAACACCATGGTGACAGTCCCCATGCCTGACGGGACCTTTCCTTTCCCCCCCCCGAGCTACACAGCCATCCTACACAGTAGGCAGCCAAGCAGGCCAATTCCCTGGAAGCCCTCCAGCAGAGATTCCCAGGAGCCTGAATCATGTGCCCAGTACTAAATGGTGTGCTCCTGCAATATACACAAAGCACTGATTACAGAAGACAGTGCATGTATGGTAAAGATTTTGGTGAAACTAGAGCAGCTCAAACTTGTTCCCCCCACCCTAGTCATTTCTATCAGATGGAACAGATGCAGAAGAGGCAACAACAATCAAGGACCATGCTTAAATCAGTGCCCTAGCCCCACCCCTCTGTAACAGGATGTGGGGACCGCTACTAGTTTAGCTGGCTATAAAATGGAATTTAAATACGTTCATGGAAAACAGGTCCATTAATGTTTATTAGTCATGATGACTAAGTGGAAATTCTACTTTTGGAGGCAATAACCTAATAGCACCAGTGCCAAGGAGCAACAACAGAGGCGGCCTTTGGCCTTTGTGCCATTCTTGTAGGTACCTTGTTGACCCCTGTGTAAAACAGGATGCTGGACTATATGGACCTCTGATCTGATCCAGTATGGCTATTCTTATAAATGCCCATCTGTTGCCAAGCTTTCCTGACAGCTATTTCCTATCTGGACATGAAAACTCTATCAGAAGCGAGCTGGCAATCATGCTGGATGGGGGTTAATTCACATTAATTTATGTTTTAAATTGCTGACCATGAGGTACCCAGGAGACCCATGTGGGGCTAGAAAGGTAAGACATAAATGTTTTAAATAAATATGTTTATAAAGGTACAATATTATAGCCATGCTACGTGCCCAGCCATTACCATACCGCCAAAACGATTCTGAAATCCAGAAAAAATGGAGGGCATGGCAGCAGCAGGCTTCCCAAATGGACAAACCCTACAGATTACCAGCTCCTTCTGTGGCCAGACCTGCCATGGGGAACCCTTTCAAGTGACCATCCATCTGTACCCACAGTCCTGGCAATTTGAGGGCAAAGGAAGGAGACGAGTTGCATCACCCGTAGCTGTCACTGGGGAAGCGACGGATCTATGGGAGCTGGAAACTGTACAGAAACTGATGACACACTTAGGAGGAGTTTCCAGCGCAAGAGGCACATAAATAAAATACAGCAGTATTTGGGAATGGCATATGGCTTAGAAGATTCATACTGAAACAGGAGCTGCCAACTATATTTAACAGTATTATGGGGTTCCAATGAGAGTAGCTTAAGGGTTACTGGATCAGAGAGGGGGATATAAATGCTATTGTAATACAAACAAAAGGAAAACCGCATTCTCTTGTAAGGTCACTGTTGAAAAAAGTGCTGACTGAGGGTGCTGGTGTATGCAGGGGAAACGTGGCAGTGCTATCAAGTTTCCAGTGCTACATAAAACTCACAACCTGGCATTCTATAGCAATTAATCTGGAATAACTACCTTATCTCAGGTTCCCTGTTTCTGCTCAATAATCCAAATCGCCCACAAGTAATACTGAAAAACAGAGTTAAATCACCCCTTTGACATAATTTCCCTGCTTGTAAAACAGGCTGTAAAAAGGGTAACAAATTTTTTTATGTTAATCTTGAATGTCCATGATGAGAACTGGATTGATGTATTTTCTGAAGATGACTCGCCCAGAACTGTTACCCACAGTCTGTGGAGATGCCAGCAGTTGATCTTTGTACTGTATGCAGAGCTATGGCCTTCTCACAATTCACAGGAGGTCACTGGGAAAAACTGGGAAACTATCTCTCTTTTAAATTGCACAAGGCAGTCCTTCATTATGAGAATTTTGGAGCTCATTAAGATGTAAAGATACAAAAGTAGAGAAGAACACTCAAGTTTTTTGACTGAGATTATTACGGTTTTGAGAGTCAGTATAGTGTAGTGGTTAAGAGTGGTGGACTCTAATCTGGAGGATCAGTTTCAATTCCTGACTCCTCCCCATGAATCTTGCTGGGTGACCTTGGACTAGTCACAGTTCTGTCAGAACTCTCTCAGCCCACACGGAGGCAGGCAATGGCAAACCACCTCTGAATGTCTCTTGCTTTGAAAACCCTACTGGGTCACCATAAATCAGCTGTGACTTGACAGCACTTTCCACCACCACCATTACTGTTTTACAGGCAGAAGTAGCTGTACGAAGGACATGTTTGGAGAAGAGCTACTAACCCAAATCCAGTGATGTGAAGTAAGAAAACTGATTTGATACCACTGAGGAAGCAGAATTACATTATAGTCGTATGTTCCCCTGCTCCGTCTCTGCAGAGACCCCACATGCTAACTTGGTTGATGCAACCCAGTTGTACCAATCCTTACACAGAAGACTCTTCACTCTGCCCTTTGTGTAAGTGATACTCTGAAAGGCTGTAGATATGTTCACTGGGGTTGCTAATGAAGAGAGACAGGCAGTCAGATTCTATGCGTGCTTGCTTGAGAAGAAAGCCCAAATGAGTTCATTCTCTCTCACAAATATACGACTACAGCCTGAAAAGTTATATGCAACTCAAAAAGGTCTGCAGGAAAGATTCTTACTGTCACACAATGATTTGGGAGATGCCAGAGTACTGCTCTCTTGAGACTGTTTGAAAAGATTAATCTGAGACTATCATAGAGAAAACTATGCAGGGACAATGAAATATTGAAAAAGGGCAGAGTCACTCAAGGTCTATACTAGCTCCTCCATATCGGGGCATTCTGGAGTAGTTTTGAAATGTGGGGTACTTAGATGTTAAAATGAAACTGGCAGACAGAGGCTGGTTTAAGGAAACCCCCAGTATAAATGACCAAGGGTCACACCAGGGATGTTGTGGACTTAGACTTCATGAGGAAGACCCGCTACAGAGAGCAACAATTACATATTTATTTATCAGATAAAAGAAAAATGCAGAAGGAAAGGGGGATCAATCTAGTCACAGAGCAGCTGCTCTGAAGGCAGAACTACATGTTGTGTCAGCAAATGTGCACTTACTGCTAACCCATACTGCTAACATAATACTTTGGAGGTGGGGAAGACGGTAATCTGTAGGGAAAAATCATTCAGTGGAAATGCTTGTCTTCTCATGCCTGTCCTACCTTCCAAAGCCACTCCCACCCACCACCCTCTTTGGTGGGCTATCTTCCAGCCTCAGACCTCAACTTTAAAACAAAAAATGGCCCAGCAGTGGAAGATTTAAGAATCCCTTTGTACCTGCTGATTCTCCCTGGAAGTCACCCTCCATTTAAACCCTATATTTAAACCCTATATTACCAGAGTGTCAACGGACTGGGAATCCCACATTTGTTTTATAACATATATAACTATCCTCTACAGGAACTGGCAGCCATACAAGATCTGAGCAAGAAAGCATTCACAAGGACTGCTGCAGGAGTATGCAAGGGGGCCTGGGAGCAGCAGGATACCCAGCCACTGGTGAATGGTGGAGCTGCCAAATGACCTGGGGGTGGGATGAATATTCACTAGTGGTCTCAGTGAAGCAGCTACATAAAGAGAATGGAAGACTTATTGGAGGGGTCTGGAATGGGAAAACAATGACCAAAGACTGCAACAGAAAAACTTAAGTAGGGAAGGGTCTCTGGTGTGAGGTAATTGTGGCAGTTTTGGAGTCCAGAATAGTTATCAGAAGTTGTTTGTGCAGCCTGAAAACAGGGAGTGGAGAAGCGTGAATGCACTAGGAGAGTTATCAGCTAGAGATAATTAGATCTTTCTGCCACAGAGCAGGATCTTCTGGGGCAAAAGAGAGGTTTTGAGATTAAGTGTCTGAGGGCACTGTGTACTGAATAGCCCCTTCAAGTCTGAGGGCCACACCACTTACCAATATGCTGTTTTTAAAGGCTGAAAATTTACAAGCAAGGTCTTTTTAAAAAGTGCTTTGTGCAGGGCTTAAAAGTAAAAGTACTGAACATAATTAATAACATTGGTCCCATTCAGTGGGGGGGGGGGGGGACTCAGCACAGGTGGATGAAGCGGATGTCCCAGTCAAAAAATGGGAGTGAGGAAGCAACTTTCCCCCACATATTTTGCGTAGTACCTGGTGAGGAGTTCCTTAAAATACAACAGTACACTTTAATCACTATTAGACACAGGGGACTACAGATAGGGGGGGTTTAACTGACACTCCGAGGTGACAGAGAAAAGTAGCTGTATTTTTAAAAAAACAACACACAGCAACTTGAAGCATTCAAGGTTCAAGATGCAACTAATAATCATAGTTATTCTTACCCTGGGGGGGGGGCTCAACAGAGAAAGCTGGAAAATCTCATAACACACTCTAAAGCAGGGGTGTCAAACATGCGGCCCGCGGGCCGAATCCAATCCCTGGAGAGCTTTTATCCGGCCCGTGGAGCCAAGGCAGCCAGCCCCCACTCCCCCCACCCTTTCTAGGGTTCCCGGGGCCACTCCGACCCCACGAGCGCAGCCAGCCGCCTTGCCCCATCCCTTCCCTGTTGTCTTCCTTCCTTCCTCTCCCTCACTCTCCTCCTCGCTCTGAGAGCAACCCGGGAGCCCAGCAGGATCCTTTCCCCCCCCTCGCTCTCTGCCTCGTTCTCCCCCCCCCCCTCTGGTCTTTCCTGGGCTAAGGAGCCTGGGAGCCCAGCAGGATCCTCCCCCCCCCATCGCTCTCCACCTTGTTCCCCACCTCTCTCGCCCTGGGCTTTCCTGGGCCAGAGCAGTCCAAGAGCCCAGCAGGATCCTTCTCCCCGCCCTTTTCTGGGCTTCCTGGACCACTCTGCCCTGTGAGCCCAGTCATCTGCCTTTCCCTGTTGTCTTTCTCCTTTTCCTTCTCTCCCTCTGGCTCTCCCTCCCTCCTCCTCTCCCTTTCCTTCCTTCCTCTCCTGTTTCACTCTTTCTGTCTCTCTTTCTCCCTCTTTATTTCTCTTTCTCTTCTCTCTCTCTCTTTCTCCCTGTCTTTCTGGACTGGGAGAGGGCTGCTGGCTCACCAGTTAAGGCTGCCAGTCCCCCTCTAGTCCAGATCTGGGCCAGTTTGCTGCAGGCTTCCCAGCCAAGGCAGCCCTCCCCGCAGTTCAGATCTGGGCTGTCAAGCTCGCTGCAGACTTGCCAGCCAAACTAGCCAGCCACCCCAACCAGGTTTAAAATAAAAAAATAATAATGTCAGGGACTAGATACAAAGTTTACAAAAGACACATGCAAAGTCAATTAATGAAATTATTTTTTACTTAAAATACAAGCATACTTAACAGAAGAATACGACTGTTAAGTAAAAGAAAATACTGTAAGAATGTTATTGTTGTAAGCTTGTTTGTTTTTTAAGTAAGAAACGATAACATTAATTGACTTTGCCTGTGTCCTTTATAAAGTTTGAATCTCCAGTATCTGGCATTACATTTTATGGCATTTATTTATTTACACATGGCCCGGCCGACCAAGTGACATTTATGTCATATCCGGCCCTCCTAACAAATGAGTTCGACACCCCTGCTCTAAAGGATAGGGGAAAACTATCTTTTTAAACCATTCTTTGCACAGCACTAACTCAGCGGAGACACTTAGTACCGTATTTACCTGAAAAGATGACCCTGGATGTAATGTAAAACTATTACACAGAGACACAAAATCTGAAGAAATGAGCTGTGACTCAGGAAAGCTCACACCCTGCCAGAAATTTTGTTAGTCTTTAAGGTTCCACTGGACTCTTGCTCTTTTTCTACCGCTACAGACAGACCATCAGGGCTACCCATTGTGATCTACACACTTTTTTTATTGGATATAGCTATAACTTGTATGGGAATAATTCACAGTGGGTAGCCGTGTTAGTCTGTCTGCAGCAGTAGAAAAGGGCAAGAGTCCAGTAGCAACTTAAAGACTAACAAGAATATTTTCTGGTAGGGTACGAGCTTTAACTTGTATGGGAATAATTCACAGTGGGCAGCCGTGTTAGTCTGTCTGCAGTAGTAGAAAAGGGCAAGAGTCCAGTAGCACCTTAAAGACTAACAAGAATATTTTCTGGTAGGGTACGAGCTTTAACTTGTATGGGAATAATTCACAGTGGGTAGCCGTGTTAGTCTGTCTGCAGCAGTAGAAAAGGGCAAGAGTCCAGTAGCAACTTAAAGACTAACAAGAATATTTTCTGGTAGGGTACGAGCTTTAACTTGTATGGGAATAATTCACAGTGGGCAGCCGTGTTAGTCTGTCTGCAGTAGTAGAAAAGGGCAAGAGTCCAGTAGCACCTTAAAGACTAACAAGAATATTTTCTGGTAGGGTACGAGCTTTAACTTGTATGGGAATAATTCACAGTGGGCAGCCGTGTTAGTCTGTCTGCAGTAGTAGAAAAGGGCAAGAGTCCAGTAGCAACTTAAAGACTAACAAGAATATTTTCTGGTAGGGTACGAGCTTTAACTTGTATGGGAATAATTCACAGTGGGCAGCCGTGTTAGTCTGTCTGCAGCAGTAGAAAAGGGCAAGAGTCCAGTAGCAACTTAAAGACTAACAAGAATATTTTCTGGTAGGGTACGAGCTTTAACTTGTATGGGAATAATTCACAGTGGGCAGCCGTGTTAGTCTGTCTGCAGCAGTAGAAAAGGGCAAGAGTCCAGTAGCAACTTAAAGACTAACAAGAATATTTTCTGGTAGGGTACGAGCTTTAACTTGTATGGGAATAATTCACAGTGGGCAGCCGTGTTAGTCTGTCTGCAGTCGTAGAAAAGGGCAAGAGTCCAGTAGCACCTTAAAGACTAACAAGAATATTTTCTGGTAGGGTGTGAGCTTTAGTATCTGAAGAAGTGAGCTGTGGCTCACGAAAGCTCATACCCTACCAGAAAATTTTTTTTGTTAGTCTTTAAGGTACTACTGGACTCTTGCCCTTTTGTATGGGAATAGGAGATGCCCCCCCCCACTTCTATTTTTAACGGCATACCCGTGGGGGGGGGGGGAACCCTAGTCTTGCATTTAAGTAAATGCTGTAAATAGATCAGGATCCACTTCACTACTGACAAAAGGGGGGGGGGTTCCCCCAGAAAGTAGCTGGAGAATCCTCACAGACGTGTTGGGGAGGAGGGAGAAGCTGCATGTCTGAGATCTACTTTGCCCAGAGCCTAACGAGTCTGCAGAGAGAGAGAGGGGGGGGGGCTGCATCTAACGATTCTCATTATTAGTAATTATTGGGCACGGGGGGGGGTGAGGGCACTGGAGGGGGAGGGGGGAAGTCCTGGCCAGAGGTGGCTGGCGAAGCAGCCCCGCACGGCCTGGCGGGTGGGGTGGAATGGGGGGGGGCGAGAGGGTCCCGGGGGAGCGGTACTCACTAAGGGTCGTTGGTGAAGCGGGGGCTCCGCGGGGGCTGGTATCCGTACAGGTGACAGTAGAGCACGTCGAAGCAGAAGCAGCACATCTCGGCCGACACCACCATCTTCCTGCAGCCGCCGGGCCCGGCCCCGGGCGAGGCGAGCAGCGCGGCGGCGGCCGGGCCGGAGAGGCCGCCGGGGCCCCCGCCGCAGCTGGGCGGCAGCGGCGGCGCCAGGGCGCAGCCGGCGGCGCCCCCCGCCAGCCCCCCCAGGCCGTTCAGGCGGGCGCTGCCCGGCGGGGGGAGCGACCCCGGCTCGACGCCGCCCGCCGCCGCCCCGCCGCAGTGGGAGCCGCCGCCGCCGCCCGGGCCGGCCGAGCCCGACGGGGGGGAGCTGGAGAGTTTCTGCTTCTTCACCCCGCAGCAACCCGCCGCCATCTTGGAGCCGTCTCCCCCCACGCAGCGCTTCCGACCCATGGCGGGGGGGCCGCTCGGCCGGCCGGGGGACGTGCGGCCGCCCGCCCCGCCTCCTCCGCCGCCTCCTCCTCCGCCTCCTGCCGGGCCCGCTCCGCCTGCAGCCGGGACGGGATGGGACGGGGTGGGGTGGGGGGGACGGAGGGATGGAACCAGGACCGGGCGGGGGGGGGAGAGGACGAAAGAGAGAGAGAGAGAGAGAGGGAGGACGGGGGGCGAAAAAGGCGGGAAGAGATGAGGGGAGATCGGCCGAAAGGAAAGCCGTTGGGGGATGGGGGGAGGGGATAACGGACGAGCGGGAAGAATTGGACGGGAGGGGGGGGAGGGCGAAAGCAGGTGTTTATGAGGACGTTTTAAAAGGGAGGGGGGACACGACGAGGGAGTAAGGAAAGGGTGGCGGTAAAGGATGGATGTGGAGGGGAAGGGGGGGGGGAGAGAGAGAGAGAAATGGCAGCATTAGTCGCCCGCTGCTCTGGTGTCCCTCACGGGATCCCGACGTGGCGAGCAGAGCCCTCGATGGCAGCCCGCCTGGATCAGCTCTCTTCTCTCCCCCCCCCCATCTTTCCACTACCTCCGTCTCCTCTGTCAGGAAGCTCTTTCACAGCCTCAAACAACCCCCCCCCCATGCTTTTGTTGTGTGTTTTGTTTTTTTCCCCCTCGGGAAGGTGGCATTGCAAGGTAGACCTGGGCCTAGCCCCTTGTGGAGAGAGAGAGAGCTGAAAAGGCCCTGCTAAATAATTCACATGACCTGAGTTGGCTTTGAGCGGGAGGAGAAATAAATAAGCAAGCCGGCCTCTGAGTCAGCAAGCCAGAACCTCGGAGGACTCCTGTTTTACACACACACACACACACACACACACACGCGATCGTGGGCTGCTTAAATAAGTGCGGTCTCTGTGGGGCAGTCAGTGGAGAGACAGGCTGAACGCCAAGGGTCGTGGGAATTCTGCCCTTGACGCCTCAGACATGTACTTCTTCCAGACTCAAGCCTATGCATGTTCACTAAATCCCAGGACTGTCTTTATGTTGGAATCTGTATTTTCTCCCTTGGAAGCTTTATATGTGGCTTAAGTGTCGAAAACCAGTTGGGCTGGAATATTTATTTATGCCGGTGTAGACCTTTATGCCGATTTCCAAGGCTCCTGTTCCTCAGACACCCCCAAAATTTCATCTTCGTACGTCGCCATCCTATATTGTCAGAGTTGTGTGCCACCCCTTAATCCTAAAGGCATGAGAAACTACAATCATATTTGTTAATTAAGAAATGTACAGTTTAGTTGGCACTGATGTGATTCGTATCCTATGCTCGTTCAGCAGAGAAAAATGCCAAAAAGATCCAGTTCTGAAGAACTTTGCAAATGCACTGGAGCTCACCACACAACACTCACCAATCCAGAGGCACAGGCCAACAAAAAAAACCCACATCAGCCACATATGGAAGCAGTCAACCAACACATGGTGACTCTGGCCTGCCTCCATAAAGTTACCGTGCTCCCATTCACCCATGGAACCCAACAAGGGAAGAAACATACATTTTTCACAGGTGGACGCACAGAAAAAAGCATTGGCCATTTAAGCAAGATCACCCAGAGGCCTCCCCAACTCACTGGGCAGAAGGAACCCTCACGGAGAGGTCACAACCTCTCCCAGGCAAAGGTTGGCTTCCAAGAGGGAAAGAAAGTCCCCAGAAGCAACCTTTTTGAAAGGCAAGGGCATCCAAACTCAAGGGCAGTAGCAACAAAGCAAACAAGTTATTCTTGTCATTTCCTCAATAGTTCACTGCAGGAAAACACCCATCCAAGCAAGAGAAGAGAATCTCATCAATGAGGAAGCCAGAAATAAGGCAAAGATCATCTTTCGGCGAATAACAAGATCATCAGCAGGAAAACAGAATAAAGAGATATGATCAGAACCCATGCCTCAAGACACATCCAACTTGCCACACAGGAAAAATATGTGTCGTGGAGCACTTGGAAAGCCCCAGTGACCCTGCTGTCAAAACAAATTCCATATATGCGGGGCGGGGGGAGAGAATTACATATTGCATCGAACAGTACAGGCTTAGCACAAGGTCCACACTTCAAGTTGTAACTACCAGCCAGTCCTGGAAGGAATCTCAGGCCTAATTGAGGTTTTGCACCATCATGCTCAATAACTGGTAAGGTGATGTATACTGGAACAAAAAATCCTAACTTTAAATATATATGTTGATGTGTTCTGAAATGAGTGAGACCATGATTGAAAGAGATCTTGAGCTTATAGTGGATAGCTCAATGAAAATGTCGGTTTGGAACAGCAGTGAAAATGGCAAACTCCATCTGATTTAATGGTGACCTCTGGTTGGGTTTTCAAGGGAGGAGATGTTTGAAGGTGGTTTGCCATTGCTTGCCTCCATGTCATGACCCTGGTATTCCTTGGTCTCCCAACCAAATTCTTGCCAGGGTCAACCCTGCTTAGCTTCAGAAATCTGATGAGATCAAGCTAGCCTGGGCTATCCAGGTCAAGGCCTCAAAAGATTACACCCTGAAAAATTTGTTGGTCTCTAAGATGCTACTGGACTCAAATCTGGCTGTTCTACAGCAGACCAATACAGCTACCCTCTGAAACTATCTAAATGTACACAGGTCACTGTAGCTACTGACTGTGTTGTAGGCTCAGCAAGTTAAGATGAGAACATAAGAAAGGCCAGGCTGGATCAGACCAAGGTCCATCAAGTCCAGCAGTCTGTTCATACAGTGGCCAACCAGGTGCCTCTAGGAAGCCCATAAACAAGACAATGGCAGCAGCATTATCCTGCCTGTTTTCCAAAGCACCTAATATAGGCATGCTCCTCTGATCCTGGAGAGACTAGGTTGTTGACACCGCAGTGTGAATAGGCTCTGTCCTTGCCTCTACTCTTGTTGAAGGCCTCCCTGGAAACAGCCAGAGGACACACAAGGACCGTGATGAGTAATGTTTAGCAGTTGCAACACATGGCAAGTTGACTCAAGCACTCTACACATGGTGTGAGCTACACATTTGAGACAGTGGCACCCACTGGGTGCTCTTTCAGTTCATATGCCTTCCCACCTTCTGGTGGATCACACATGTTAGGATTCACCCACTGGGGGTGATAGGGGTAGTTTCTGGTCTAATACTTAACCATACTTTATATGGAGTACCATTGGAACTCTAACGTTTCTGTTGGGTCTTCCATTGGGTTCCATTGGTACTTCCAAGTTGCAGCCATCTTATAGCAACCCCGTAATATTTTCAAGGCAAGAGATGAACAGAGGTTAGCCATTGCCTGACTCTGCATAGTGGCCCTGGACTTTCTTGGTGATCTCCCATCCAAGTATTAACCAGGGCCAACCCTACTTAGCTTCCAAGATGTATGTAAATATCCCCAGATGGGCACATTTTCATATTTGGGTGTGCTTGCCAATGGCCGTAATAATAAATGTGAAAATGTGTAAGGGTTCTAAGTTGACCATTGTTACCATATTTATTTATCTATTTATTGCTGTCAAGTCACAGCTGACTTAGGCAACCCTATAAGGTTTTCAAGGCACTAGACGCTCATAGGTGGTTTGCCATTGCCTGCCTCTGCTTCAAGACCCTGGTATTCCTTGGAGGTCTCCTATCCAAATAGTAGCCAGGGTCAGGGCTGAAAGTGTGTGACTGGCCCAAGGTCACTCAGCAAGCCTCTATGGCACGGGTGGGGATTTGAACCTGGGTTTCCCAGGTCCTAGTCTTACACCTTAACTACTATACCTCACTGGCTCCCGATTGTTGGCATATGCTGTAACAATGTTTGTTCTCATCCTTGGCTGTTCATGCACAGTGCTCCCTTGTTGTGCATAAGAACATAAGAAAAGCCATGCTGGATCAGATCAAGGCCCATCAAGTCCATCACACAGTGGCCAACCAGTATGAAGCCCACAGACAAGATGACTGCAGCAGCATCTTGTCTGTGTTCCACAGCACCTAATATAATAGGCATGATCCTATGATACTGTAGAGAATAGGTATGCATCATGCCTAGTATTCATTTTGACTAGTAGCATAAATAGCCCTGTCTTCCATGGACATGTCCACACCCCTCTTTAGAATCCTGGTCACTGAAACTTGCCTCCCATGTGTGTCTGAAGTGTGCAAAACCGAAGGGCAGAGCAAAAAAGCCATGTGCTGTATCATCAAAGATACAGGTGACCTGGCTGGGTTTTACGTAGTGCTCAGGAGGCTGTGTTTGACTGCAGACGTAGTTTCTATCTTAAGCTGTACCATGGCTGAGTGAGTGTGATGGGAGGCAGGCGTGGAGGGGGGTGATGCTTTGTTTTTCTCTCCCATTGAGTTAAATGGAAGAGTTCATGCTTGAGTTTTTGCCATCAGAACATTATGCCTGTATGGGGGAGCAGGATGTGGGCAGAGGGGGGCTTAAAATGCTGACTAAGTCATGCATCTCATTTCTGGCCCGTACATCAACACAGCTGTGCTGGTGCAGGGTTTACACCAGCTTGGCATCAGAGGGAGCTACGCTGGTGTATCTTCAGATACACTGGTGCCTGAGTGATGCCAGTGCACCTCCGCATTATATGTAGGTATCCTAAACCATTTGTATATAGGGTTCAGGATATGTACTGATTGTTATCTCAACAAAAACATTAATTTGGGCAAAGGCTCAGATCTAGAACGTCACTGTTGTTCTATTATACATTAGTCATAATTATGACAAGTGTGTGTGACAAGCACTCATGAGAACAATCTTGTCAGATCCTTCGAAATGTCCCTCTCTTCCACCATCCTGTTTCCAACAGTGGCTAGGCAGAAAGCCTACAAGATGGGCATGGAGAGAACAATCTCCCTCATTTTTTTATGCTGTCAAGTCACAGCTGACTTTAGGCAGCCCCATACGTTTTTCAAGGCAAGAGATGTTCAGAGGTGGTTTGCCATTGCCTGCTTCTGCGATCTCACCCCTAGATTGCCCTAAAGCAACTAATATTCAGAGGCCTCTGGACATGGAAGATCCAATAAAACATTCAAGGGCTTGGATCCACAGGATAGAAGGGATTTCCATCCACAGGGTAGGATTCCCTTGCTTCCTTCTTCCAACGGCAGCCCCAAATACCCAACTCCTAAAGCTGCTCCAGCTGGAAGGGGAATCCCCAGGAATAACATGGGGAACAGGTGGGGTTCTACAAATGGAAGGGAAAATCAGCAAAAAAAAAAAACCTTTCTGCCCACAGAATTCCTCAGTGGGATCCAAACAATGGTGAATAGCCTGTGATAGACCTATCTTCCATGGACGTGCCTAGAACACGAAATAATTCTCAAAATTTTAACAGTCAGCAAAAATGTCTGTCATTGTGACAGTTGCTGTGTGCAGAGAGGGGGTTTGTACATTAAAGGCGAGGATACAAGGCATCTCTGTGCTGCATGTCCCCCTCCCCAAGTCTCTATCAGCAGAGGCCAGCCAATACAGGGATTATGGGGCAGACACACACACATATTATGTCTGCAAATGCAGGACTGATGTCCCTGAAGGATTTACAACTGATCTCCAGACTTCAGAGACCAGTTCCCCTGGAGAAAATGGCAGCTTTGGAAAGTGGGCTCTATGGTATCACATTCCTGCTAAGCTTCCTCCCCTCCCCAGGCTCTACCCCTAAATCTCTGGGAATTTCTCAACACAGAGTTGGAAACCCTAGTTCTGAGGGGCATCTTTTCTCTCCACTAATGTGTGTCCCAAAATTGCAGCTGGCTTTTGCTGTCCTATATAACAATAAACATTATTGGAAATGGCCCTGCAGAGCCCTTCTCCTGTAGCCGTAGCTCTGCAGTGAAATGATACTAATCTCAGTAAAAATCACCACTTTGGCAAATGAAGTTTTAATTTGTACTCTGTTAATGCTTAGAGGGTCACTGAAAACCACCTTTGCAGGTACTCAAAAGGTTTCAGATTAACTTTTTCTAGCTAAGGTTCATGATTCCTTGCTAGCAGTATGCCAATGCATATGTTGATATGTGGTAGGCAATAGACCAAAAGATTTCTTTTTCCCCCCTGTGGCAACAGGAACAGCATATAATCAATGAATTCTCAGGGAACCTTCTGGAGCCTAGTAATTTTCCATCCAGAAGGACAGAGGGGGTCTGACGGAGTTGAAAGGAAGAACTCTGTTTGATATAGAAAAAAGACTGAGAGAGCAGACTAGGGAGATAATTGATTTTGGAATGAGAAACCTTCAGAGAGAAGAAGAAGAGACTCGACTTTGAATTTCCAGAAGCGGATGGGGCAAAGAGCCAGGCCAAGGCTTGGCCTAGTTGAAATGACTTTAGGAGAAGGTGTAGAGCAGCACAAAAAGAAGAAACAGGATTTGAGAATTTTAAGACTATTCTGACAAAACTCCCTCCTAGTATAAAATCAGCACAGGAAGCTGAGAAAGGGCAGAACCTTTCTCCCTGGTGTATTAATTTTTTATATATGTATGTGTATGAAGTGTCATCAAGTCACAGCTGACTTATGGCAACCCCAGCAAGGGGCTTTCAAGGCAAGTGAGAAGCGGAGGGGGTTTGCCATTGCCTTCCTGATGAGATCGAGCTATACCAGGTCAATTCAGTGGGGCTTACTTCCAGGAAATTGTTCTTAGTGTTGTACTGTTTGTGTCCTTGTGGCTTGCTATTGTTTAGTTAGCCACCCAAGGTCTAAGGGGATTGGTGGTGGAAAGTGCCATCAAGTCACAGCTGACTTATGGTGACCCCCTAGGATTTTCAAGGCAAGAGATGTTCAGAGGTGGTTTGCCATTGCCTGCCTCTGTGTGGACTGGGAGAGTTCAGAGAGAACTGTGACTGGCCCAAAGTCACCTAGTGGGCTTCATGTGGAAGAGTGAGGAAACATACCCAGTTCACCAGATTAGAGTCTGCTGCTCTGAACCACCATAACGTGCTGGCTCCTAAGGGGATTAGGCAGGATATAAATGTTTTAAATAAATAAATAATTTCAGTTGACAGATGACACCTTGAACCAGAGTTTGATGAAAACCTTTCTAAACCAGAAAGTTTCCGGTTTACTGGGAGGAGGGACAGGCGCATGTGAGCGTGAGAACAAGCTGTGTTTGTGTCCATCACAGACAAACCTCATAACGTCTTAATGCAGCCAAATGTCTTGTGAGTGAAGGCAATCTTGTTTTATTAAGATGCAGAATTAGAGCCTTTCTGAAATAAACGTAGGCAGATATTTTATTAACATGGACAATGTGATCATTTGGAAAAAACTGATCTGTCATGTTTCGGTACACAGTACCACCATCAGTGAATGCTTTCATGAAAGTTTGTTCCTGATTAGAATCTGTGATCAGTACATTCATTGATTAATCATGTGCCATTGTTTTAATCAAGGCTGCCCCACGTTCACCCCCCAAAGGACACCAAAATGTTTTAACCTCTGTCAGTTTAACAAATTGTGAATCATTTCTTGCATTTCTTGCAAAAAGAGCCGGGGGGGGGGGGAACCTGCCAACTTTTGAAACAGAACATCTGAGTGCTACGAAGTGATTGCAAAGGAAGAGGAGAGCAGCAGTAAAAGGGACTTGAAAGTGAGAGAGGCAGAATGTGATTAATTATCCAAATTAGAATATTTTCTGATAAAGGTCTAAAAGAACCTGTGATTAGGGTTGCCAGTTCCGGGTTGGGAAATACCTGGATATTTTGGGGGTGGAGCCTGAGGGGGTGGGGTTTGGGGAGGGGAGGGACTTCAATGCCATAGGGCTCAATTGCCAAAGTGGCCATTTTCTTCAAGTGAACGGATTTCTGTTGCCTAGAGATCAGTTGTAATAGCGGGAGATCTCCAGCCACCACCTGGAGGTTGGCAACCCTACCTGTGATGGCCACACTGAGCCAAGAGCTGCAGTTCAGTAGCTTAGATTTCATGATGTTCCAGAACAGGATCCTGTCAAGGATCCATGTAGGCTGCATTTAGATATTATGTTTGCCTAAGAAGCTAAGCACGGTCAGCCCTGGATAGTATTTGGATGGGAGACCACCAAGGCATACCAGGGTTGCTGTGCAGAGGAAGGCACTGGCAAACCACCTCTGTTAGTCTCTTGCCATGAAAACCCCAAAAGGGGTCGCCATAAGTTGGCTGCGACTTGAAGGCATTTTACACACACACAAACCAGTGAAACTCAGTGGCTGACATGCCACCTGTGGCTCTTCTGTGCATTGTTCCTCAATGTGGCAACTCACCTATGTTCCAGGAAACCCTCCCCAAAAACCATCTGCAAGTACTTGAAGGGCTGTCATATAGAGCAAAGTTTCTTAAACTGTGGGTCGCGACCCCATATAGAGTCGCATAACTGAATGAGAGGGTCGCGAAAAATTTGGCAACAGTAAAAGGTTTCTTTAATAAAAGGTGTCTTTAATAAATGGTAAAATTATATGTATACCAAAGAATTGTTTTAAAATAAATTTCTTTATGATTTATTATTAGTAAATGTTTGATTTGTATACCTATTTTATATACCTATATACCCAGGGTCGCATAAATTTCTCGGGCGAAAAGGGGTCACGAGTGGAAAAAGTTTAAGAAGCCCTGATATAGAGGATGGTGCCGAATTGTTTTCTGTTGCCCCAGAAGGTTGGACCAGAACCAACGGGTTGAAATAAATCAAAAGAGTTTCTGTCTAGACATTAGGAAGAATTTTCTAACAGTCAGAGCGGTTCCTCAGTGGAACAGGCTTCCTCGGGAGGTGGTAAGCTCTCCTTCCCTGGAGATTTTTAAGTAGAGGCTAGATAGCCATCTGTCAGCAATGCTGATTCTATTACCGTAGGCAGGGAGGGCATCTTGGCCATCTTCTGGGCATGGAGTAGGGGTCACTGTGTGTATGTGTGGGGGGAATAGTTGTGAATTTCCTGCATTGTGCAGGGAGTTGGACTAGATGACCCTGGTGGTCCCTTCCAATTCTATGATTCTATTCTTAAGGGGGCAATGCCCTTGCCTGGTGGGGCTTGTGATTGGTAGGTAGTGCCCACCTTGAAACAGCTGCCATAGAAGGAACTGGTAAGCTGCGAGCCTCCCTGAGGTACAGGCCTCATGCCAGGTATGGAAGTAAACGTGGCTCTGTCAGGTGTCTGCTTCTTGCCTCCTTTCCACCTCCCAGCTGAGAGAACCTGTACAACCATCACCATGGCCAGGCGATTTCTTGGAGTTCCAAGTAGGGCAGACCTGGAGATCTCCCACTATTAGAATTGATCTCCAGACGACCAAGATCAGTTCCCTTGGAGAAAATGGCAGCTTTGGAGGGTAGACTGTATGGTATTAAAATCTCCTGAGGTCTCTCCCTTCCTCAAACCCCACCCTTCTCAGGCCCCACCCCCCAAATCTCCAGGTATTTCCCAACCCAGAACTGGTAACCCTCACTAGCAAAAATGAAACCTGGTGTTCTGACTTCATTTGCTGAATTTCAGCTAGCAGTTATGCCTGCTGTTGCTTTTGGGAAAATGCTGCTCTGCTGCTGAATTTTGCCTCAAGGAGTTTTTATTCCCCTTAATTAGACTGAAAATATTGTTTTGCTTCTTCTTTCTCTGGTGGTTTCCCACGCCTCTGCAAGATGAATCTCCTTTAAAAGAGAGAGCCCTGGAAACCCAATATCTTTCCGAATGGGTATGCTGACAAAGAAATAGAGAGTGGCAGTTCAAGCAGGAAAGTGGCTGAATCTCCCAGACAACATCAGAGGAGGGCCCAGATCTAAGGTAGCTAGGGTTGCCAACCTCCAGGTATTACCTGGAGATCTCCTGCTATTACAACTGATCTCCAGCCGATAGAGACCAGTTCCCCTGGAGAAAATGGCCACTTTGGCAATTGGACGGTATGGCATTGAAGTCCCTCCCCTCCCCAAACCCCGCCTTCCTCAGGCTCTGCCCCAAAAACCTCCTGCCAGTGGTGAAGAGGGACCTGGCAACCCTAAAGGTTGACTAAAGAGACTAAAGAAAAAAAGCCGGTCCTTTTAACAGGAGTTTAATGGCTTCTAACAGGGGAAATGGGCAGTGAAGCATGTCATGGAGGTAAAGAACACCTGGTAAATAATGTCCCATGAGGCCTCCGTTAAGGGACAGGACATTTTCCTTTTAACAAGGGAAATGGGCAGTTGAAGCTTATGTCGTGGAGGTAAAGACCACCTGGTAAATAATGTCCCATGAGGCCTCCGTTAAAGGGACAGGACATTTTCCTCCAGGATTGTTGGCCACCCTACCCAGATGCAGAATGCCCTGGAGAAGCCCAGGCTGTTTTTCTCAAGCCTCCTTGATGTTCAGATTTGCCCTATCAACTTGGACGTGTCTTACTGCATTCCATGAGGCTGGGTGCCAAACAGATGGAAAAACACATCAGAAATAGCTCAGTCGAATGGCTTCTATTAACCACTGGGTTTCACTGCCCTCCAGGACGGTGCTGCTAGCAGAGGTGCTTGCCTCTGGCAGTAGTTACCTTTCCCTGATGCATGAGTGTACTGGGGGAGTCTTTTTCTGCCAGAGGAGAGCACCTTTCCAGCTGAATGGCTCTATGAGAACTCGTCCTACAACGTTGTTTCTCATTCATCCTGGTAAGCATTTGCTGAGTAATCAACTCTGCATAGTCCTCAGGTTTACTGGATTTTGCAAGAGTGGCAGTCCCTAAGCCAGCATTTGGATGAACTGTGTCAAGACTTGATAACATGTTAGGATAACTTAACACGGTAAAACAGAACAGCTCCCCTGACCTTGCATCCTGTGAGGTTTCTCCACCTTTCCATCTCTTCTTCTGCCCCAAATCTTGCCTGCTTTCCCTTGTTTCATGTTACTATTTCTCAGCCTATAGTTAACCATCCTCCCTTCCCTTTAGCCATCGTCTGGGATCTCTGCCCCTTCACTTTCCTATCCCATAAGACCCTTCCTAATTTGTTTTCCAAATCTTGTCTATTCAGTTCCTCCTGCAAGATATTTCCCCCCGTGGCTAAATTCACTTTCCAGTTTCTTGCACAGAATCAGTCTATTACTGGATGGCAGCTTTAGTTTGACAGCAGGCTAGTGACATACATTCTATGACATCACATCAACCCAGCCAATCATGGCCAAAGACTTCATTCACACCATTGCTATCACTACCACCAAGCCCTTTAGTGCTTTGTCTTTGCAATAAAGCCATAGTACAACTAGGAGGGAAGTGTTTCCATTGAAATCAGCCTGACTTCCTTCCAAGTGAATGACCACAACCCCAAAGTTCTTTGTTCACAACGGAGTTGTATTTGCGCATGTGCTAGCAAGTTTCACCATTTAAAACTACATGCCCACATGGTTCTAATCCAGAGAAAATGTGTTATAAATCTCCATATGAAATCAATAGGGTTTACATGAGTTGCCACTTAAGTTCCATGGACCGTAACAGGACTTAAGGGTCACGTACTCTCTCTGAATCATGAAGTGCACCGCCGTGAATGGGAAACTTTTTTGGAGCTCCATGAGTGCAATGGAGCACCTGCAGAGCTTTGGCTTGAAACCAATGTGTTTACGTTTAGGGTGTTCACATTTGGAAAAATTAGTACAGATGAAGCTGCATTATAGTACACAAATTCAGGATGAGATCCCCTTTGACCATGGGGATAACAGAATCTGCATGTACAGAAGTTGTGTTGGATGAGGGCTGTGGTATGGAGGAGAACTGGAGTGATAAAACTGTTTGGATCCAACTCAATCTGTGTACAGTATACACATGATTTTTCTTTGTATGCATGTTGGGTACTTCTTATGCTACATGTAATGTCCGGCTGAAGGCACCCTGACCTGGATTGCCCAAGCTAGCCTGATCTCACCAGACCTCAGAAGCAGGGTTAGCCAAGGTTAGTATTTGGATGGGAGACCATCAAGGAATACCAGGGTTGCTATGCAGAGGCAGGCAATGGCAAACCACCCCGTTAGTCTCTTGCCTTGAAAACCCTACTGTGTGTGTGTGTTAAGTGCCATCAAGTCACTTCTGACTTATGGCAACTCTATGAATCAATATCCTCTAAAATGTCCTATTGTTAACAGCCTTGCTCAGGTCTTGCAGACTGCAAGCTGTGGCTTCCTTGATTGAGTCAATCCATCTTATGTTGGGTCTTCCTCTTTTCCTGCTGCCTTCAACTATTCCTAGCATGATTATCTTTTCCAGTGACTCTTGTCTTCTCAAAATGGGACCAAAGTACGGTAGCTTCAGTTTAGTCATTTTAGCTTCTTGGGACAGTTCAACTCTACTGGGTTGCCTGTCGGCTGCAACTTGATGGCACTTTGCACACAACTGGCTGAAGGCACATTGTCTCTTTCTTAAAACAGATGTATGCATATACATGTAGGATGTATACTGGAATAAGTGTACAGATCTGCTAAGTCAGGTCATTGGTTTACCTAACATTGTCTATTCTAATTGTGCCAGCTTCTCAGGGTCTGAGGCAAAACATGGTAAGACAGAGCTATTCTGCCAGGCTTATAATTGAGGGAAGCCGTAGGTATCATCTTTGCTGGCCTCCCTACCCCCGTTCCTTTTATGTTAAACTCTGTATGGATCTGAAGGGGTAGCCTGCCTGTTTGTCTCAGTCTATATGGTGGAAATTGGGCACCATCTTGGGATGTTAATGATTTTAAACGATAGGGCTTATTGTTAAATGTTTACTGGTTTTAATGTTATTTGATGTATGGTTTTACATGATAGTACCTGCCCTGAGCCTGGCCTCAGCTGGGGAGGGCGGGTTAAAAATTGCAAAAATATCAATAAATAAATATAATCTCTGAGCTCACCCTTTTAAATGGAGATGCTGGGGAATGAACCTGGGACCTTCTGCATGAAAATACAGTGCTTTCCCCCGAGCCACAGCCTCTCTCCTAAAGGTCCTTTCATTTGAAACCAACCTACTCTCCTTGGTAGGCTCAGATAAATTATTATTAAGTCTTTTTCTGCCTTGACTTCTTATTAAACAGCCTCATGGCTCCTTTAGTTTCTTCATCCATATACTGCCCTTTCATTTTGCTTAGTTTCATATATTATTCCCCCCTGCCCTCTTCTCCTGTTGAGCTAGCAACTTTGCTTGAACACTGAAAGGCGCATGTAGCACATGAGGCCAGCATGAGCATCCAAATTGCTCTCTTTAAACCTAGGAGCATTGCACTGGGGAGAAATGAATTTAATTTATACCCAGTTTGTCCTGTCCTGACTAGCGAATCCTGCCATTCCTCTTGGTACTTAGCGCTTTTATTGTTCGCCTCAAATTCACCCCCAAGCCCATTATGTCCTGTAAAAAGACAAAGTGACGGGAGCTGACACTTGGCTATTTTAGGGGGGGGGACTTCAATGGGAAAAATTGCTCAAGGATAGAAATTAGGTACCTCTATCATGAAGAGAAAAGCCCTTGTTAGAACTGTAACTTTGGGGAAGAAAAATCAGAGAGCTTAATCCACTTATCTCTTTCAAGGCGATCCCAAGATTATACCCAAGTGCCACTTCCCTTTAAAAATAAGCACACTTACCGGTATTTAACAGCAACAGATAGAAAACTAAATGGGCAAACCCCTGCTGACTTTAAGGAGGGACAGATTGGACTCTTCAACAGCCTTCCTGGGAGTTCAATGTTCTTTCCCTCCTGTGTAGCACATGTATATTTCAAACAGTGTCTGGAGAATTTTCTGCAGGATGACTCAGCATGGGTTTTTCAGTTTCTTATTTTGAGGCACGAAGCAAAACTGGGTAGTGGTAGTTAGTTTCCAACTGAACTATCTGAGCAAATGTTTTGAGAATGATCCATAGTCTGGGGTCTTCCCCCTCCGCTTTCTGCAGTTTCTTGCACTTTTCCAGAAAGTGCAAATGGAACAGATGGATCCTGTCCTTCGAGAACTTGGCTAAGGAATTCTCAAAAAGAAATTTCGGAGGTATTAAATTAATGTGACTATAGTGAAGCTTCATATTTCAGAGCTGGGTCCTTGAAGTTAATGGAATTACCCCAAGGCAAATTGTTCATTAATTAGGGACTGACTCATCCAATTCATTGAAAGGCAATTTTAGGGCTCCTTTTACACCAGAAGAAATCAAAGGCGCTGTCTGATTTGACAAGGGAACCGTGAACACAAATGGACCTTGGAATCGACTTTTCTGGCTAAGAAAACATACCCCCACCATCTGATTGTTCACATACTTCTGCCTGCAGGATTAATGCAAAGCTGTTTTTTTAAAGGTATATACGTGAATAAAACAATATTAATTGATTTCTTTAAATATTTTAATCCCACTTTCCATCCTTAAACAGGCTTGCAAATTAAAACACAAACAAACAGTACAAAATTAAATAAAACTATACAGCTCAGGAGTTTCCTACTTGTTAGGGTTGCCTTTTCCAGGTTGGGAAACACCTAGAGATTTGGGAGTGGAGCCTAGGCAAGTCGGGGTTCGGGGAAGGGAGGGGCCTCAGCAGGGTGTAGCGTTATACAGTCCACCCTCCAAAGCAGCCATTTTTCTCCATGGGAACTGATCTCTATTGTCTGGAGATCTGTGGGTATTTCTGGGAGATTTCCAGGCCCCCCCCCCCCGGAGGTTGGAGAGCCTATTAGTTGAATTTAAAACAGGAGATCAGCCGTGAAGATAAACGGGGCTGGTGCAGTTGATACAGGGCTACAAGCTTCCGTAGGCGTAGTTGATACAGGGCTACAAGCTGCAAGCAAAGGTCTAAGACCCTTGGCCTCTTGCCCTTTGGTTCATGCCTTTGGTGGATGCTTAAGGGCAGGCTTTTAGCTACCTGCACAAAGAGAGATGGAGAAGCTAGGCCAGTTCTTATTCATCTGGTTCAGATGCTCCCATTTCCCTCAGTAACCATACAATATGATCATAAATGCTATAAAGATTTATTTTAATGGTGTCTAGCTTAGCAATTGCACAAGGATTCATTAGTTGCAATGTTTGATTTATAATACAGAATTCGATTTCCTCTCTAGCAGTATTTCCAAAAGGGCATTGTTTTTCCTTTGAAATTCTACATTATTTTGTGGCACTTAAAAAAACCCCTACATTATAACCTCCTTTTCTCCCTAATGAGAACTAGAAGCTATTATCACATCATTCTTCCCCCCCCCCCCCCCAGCCTCACAACAACCTGGTGAAGTAGGTTGCGGCGCTGACAGATTATGACTGGCCCAAGATCACCCAGCAAGCTTCCATGGCAGAGTGGAGATTTTCCTGTTTGCTTCTCTCCTTTCCATCAACCAGCCAACTTACATTCATCTGCCTGTTTTCAGCTTTCCCTCCTTTCTTCCCTAGGAAAATTATGGTCCAGTTGTGTGGTACCAGCACAGCTGGGCCTATATGTACTGGGGGGAACCTGCAAGGACTTGCGGGGAGACTTCACTTTCCCTTGTATCCTGCCCCCACATTATTTCTTCTTTCCCTCCTCCTAGCAAATTCCACATCCTCCCTTTTTCTTACTGCCTTCACTCCTTTACACCTACCTGCCAATCTACCTTTTATCTGCCCCCCCCCATCTTCAGCTATTTTTATTATTTATTTACATTGGTATCCTGCCTTTCTCCCCAGTGGGGACCCAAAGCAGCTTACATCATTTCCCTCTCCTCCATTTTATCCCCACAACAACCCTGTGAGGTAGGTTAGGCTGTTTGTGTGCGATTGGTTCAAAGTCACCTAGTGAGTTTTCACAGCAGACTGGGGATTCAAACCTGAGTCTCCTACATCCTAGTCCCGTGTTGGCGAACCTATGGCATGGGTGCCACTTCCGGCACGCGTAGCCCTTTCTGCCGGCACGCACGGTTCCTCCAAGGCACTGGTCTTTCCGGCTCTGCCCCACCCCGGATGGGGGAGGCTGTAGCCCAGGGGTGGGGAACCTCCGACATGATTGGCGGTGGCCCCCGGACTCTCCCACAGAAGCTGCCACCATTGCCACCGCTGGAGCGTGCGCGGCCAGCCAGGCGGGTGGGAGAGCGGGGAACAGAAGCCGAGCGCTCACACTCGGCATGGCCGGAGGCTTCTCCGGCGCCCTCTGGGCCTGTGCGGGCAAAGGGGCATGGCTGGTCGGTGGGTGCGAAGGAGGCGCCCTCTGCCCCACCCTGCTCGCCTCTCACAAGCCTGCTGCCGCGCCCCACTGAGTGGCAAATCCAAGGCAAAACCTCCCATGCATAAATGGCCTCTTTCTTTTTCTGTCTCCCTCTGTCCTTTTCTTTCTCTCCCTTGCTCCATTTCTTTCTCCCTTTCTCTCTCTTTTTCTTTCTTTCTCTCCCTCCCTTCCTTCCCTTTCCCCCTCCCTTCCCTTCTTTCCTTCCTTCTTTCCCTCCAGCGGCTTCTCCGGCACCCTCTGGGTCTGTGCGGGCGGAGGGGCGTGCAGTCCTATTCCACCTTTGAAGTGCCCACACACTATCCTCCAAACACCTTTCCATTTGTCTTGATATGTAGAGAGAAAACACTAAGGAACTAGTTGCCAATCTCCAGGTACTAGCTGGAGATCTGCTATTACAGGTGATCTCCAACCAATAGAGATCAGTTCCCCTGGAAAAAATTGCCACTTTGGCAATTGGACTCTATGGCACTGAAGTCCTTCCCCAAACCCCGCCCTCCTCAGGCGCCACCCCAAAAACCTCCCACTCATGGCGAAGAGGAACTTGGCAACCCTAGCCTCTCCCTCTGGGCCCCCTCTGGGGGTGGTATTCAGGTTAAATTGCCGCATTGGCACTCGGCGATAAATAAGTGGGTTTTTGGTTGCAGTTTGGGCACTCGGTCTCTAAAAGGTTCGCCATCACTGTCCTAGTCTGAAACTCTAACTGCTACGCCACACAGGCTTTTGTGGGGTGACTGCTGTTGAGCAGTAGAAAGCAGCTGGGCCTTGGTGAATCATGCAAGTGTTGGGGTATCAAGTGTCCCAATAGTTGCTGCTGGTCTAGCCCCAAGGAATCCTCCCTCAAAAGCCAAAACAACCCTAGAAAGGGCCCTGCCCCCTCCCTTTGCCTTTTACTGACAGAAAGGAATGCTAGCAAAACTGTTGTGGTTGCCTAGCAAAAGCTACTGAAGGCATCTGTTTATCAAGGCTACAGATGCTCCTTTTATCATTAGGGGGATTTTTAAACCCCTCAATTAATTTTTTTTAAAAGATTTCGTATTTTTCTGCAAACCTGGAGAGTGCTTTTTAGATTTATTGAAAGATCCATCTTGGCCCTTCATAGGTCCAGTCTTTGGATTTAGATATCCTCAGATTTGGCCCACTTGGCTATTAGAATATACAAGTGGGGACCTGCAAGAAACTTCTGAGTTTCCCCCCACCTTTGTTTCTTCCCCTCTCACCTTACTTCTCTGCCTCTCACTCTTTCTCCCTCCCACCACCCCTTCTCTTACTCTCTACCCCACACCTGTCACCTTCTCTGTTTCTGCCCTCACCGCATCACTCTTTCTGCCCCCTACCCATCACTATTTTTCTCTCTGCCTCCCCAACCCCACCACTCACTTTTGCTCTCTATCTGCCACACTACTCCATCACTCTCTTCCTCCCCCTACCCCTTCCCTCTGTCTTTCTCTGTCTTTCTCCCCCCCACCCCATCACTCACTTTCTTTCTGACCCCCAACCCACAACCATTCATTTCTCTCTTTTTCTGCCCCTTGATCACTCTTCCCCCTCGCTGCCAGTGCAGGGCCTGATGCATGGGGTTGCCAGCTCTGGGTTGGGAAATACCTGGAGATTCTGGGGGTGGAGCCTCAGGAGGGTGGGGTTTGGGGAGGGGAGGGACTTCAGTGCCATAGAGTCCAATTGCCAAGGCGGCCATTTTCTCCAGGTGAACTGATCTCTTTCGGCTGAAAAAACAGTGGGAAATCTCCAGTTGCCACCTCGAGATTGGCAACCCTACCGATGCAGCTTCTTGCACCCTCCCCGCATCATCGCCTAGTATGGCTCCAGGTGGGCCTGGTGAGTCCTCCCCCAGCCCCCACCATCACAGCTCTCAGTGGATGTATTGTGTTGCCATGCTCTTTTAGTGGTGGAAGAAGAGACGATGTAACAGCGATGTAAAATGAAGTATAAGTACGTGCATTCAGAGGGGTGGGTCTCAGAAGAATGTTTTGTCACTTTGTAGTTAGGAAGGATTCTTTGGCCATGACATAATCAAGTTGTCTTAAAACTTTTTACTGTCTCCAAGTGAACAATTGGATTGTGAACCCCTCAATGGGACCCAAGAATTTTACCATCACCACTTTGGGTCCCCACTGGGGAGAAAGACGGGATATAAATAAAGTAAATAAACTGACTGTAGACTGAGATTTTCTGCCTCAGGTGCCCAAATGACCTCTTTCCACCCATCCAAACAACCAGACCTTTAATTAAGCTCCCTTAAGTCATTGCAAACCATCAAGCCAACTACTACCTTTTAATTTGTTTTCTTCAGTTTCTGTTTGCTTTACAGGTTGGAGTGGTGAGGAATTCTAATGAGCAAAACAAGGGTGGGGTGGGGGAGGAAGAGCGAGAAATGCAAATGCTACAAAGGACAGATGTTTACTTGACCCTTTTCATTGCCTCCATCCCCTGCCTTCCACTTCTTATTATTCCACAACTGTTCCTTGCTTCAAACCCTTGGTTAACTCCCTTGTCGAATGGCCTAAATTGCTCCACTGGCCTTACCAGGTGATTGACACATAAAAGAATGCATCTGCATTCTTGCAGAACTCCAGGGCTCACTGGTGATGCTGCTTTGTGCCTGATGTTCCATGACAGCTCAGGCATCGAGCCACCTTTCTACCTCCCTCCCAAACTGGAAGACACTTTTATCTTTTCACACAGGTATCGTTTTTCCAAAGGAGAGGGCACAGCTCTCTTCCTCCAAATGTTATTGTGCCCATAATTGAGAAAAAACTGAATTTGGAGACACACAAAATGTTTTAGAGTGTGTTGACATAAGAATTACCTGCTGTCAAAAGAGCCATGTGCCTGTGATTCTGACCATTGTCTCCTGATCAGACAACCAGTTGAGAGTGGTGACTCATGCAGAGTCTTAACAGGCAGCCTCTCCAATGGACAGGCATTTTCTGCTGGACCAATATGTTAAGAGTGGTTGAATGCTCCAGTCACCCCTGATACAGAGCTAGGATAGGGTTACCCATCCTCACTGGAAGACCAGAATTATAAACCATACTGAACTGTAGTCAGCCTCCTCTGTGTGGTTGTTCGGGTCTCACAGTGGGCCTCAAAATGCTTCCTTGAGATCTGCCTGTCCCAGAGCTTAGCTATCAAAAACATGGAACAACTATCTATACACCAACTGTCCCATTAACCAGGAACGGTCCCTATTTTATTTTGCCTGTCCCAAACAGAACACTATCTGCCCTACGAGGAGCGGTTAAAACACTTAGGGCTGTTTAGCTTCGAAAGAAGGGGGTTAAGGGAAGACGTGATAGAGGTCTATAAAATTTCTGCATGGTATGGAGAGAAGCTTTTCTCCCTCTCTCATAATACTAGAATGCGGGGTCATCTGCTGAAGTTGGAGGGTGAGAGATTCAAAACAGATAAAAGGAAGTATTTCTTCACACAACACATAGTTAAATTGTGGAACTCCCTGCCCCAGAATGTGGTGCTGGCTGCCAACTTGGAAGGCTTTAAGAGGGGAATGGACATGTTCATGGAGGAAAGGGGTATTCATGGCTACTAGTAAAAACGGATACTAGTCATGATGCATACCTATTCCCTCCAGGATCAGAGGCGCTTGCCTATTATCTTAGGTGCTGTGGAACACAGGTAAGTTAATGCTGCCACAGCGGTCTTGTTTGTGGGCTTCCTAGAGGCACCTGGTTGGCCACTGTGTGAACAGACTGCTGGACTTGATGGGCCTTGGTCTGATCCAGCATGGCCTTTCTTATGTTATCTTAATAATGGGTTAGATCCCACCTGCTTTTCCATTGGTAAAAAAGGGAGGAGGGAACCCCTTGGACCATCAAAAAGGCTATGTTGGGGTTTGTGAGAACTTCATAGACAAAAGCTATGTAGGATGGGAGAGGTAGTAAGGAGGTGAATTGGGCAAGTGAAAACCTGGCTGGAGTCAAGCCTTTGTATTTAGCAGAAATGCCTTTTTAAACTTGCCTCAGTTTGCATACACATGCATTACAGTTCTTCAGTTTCAGCTCCTTCTCTGGGGTTTCCAGATAGTAAATATCTGTGTGGGGGATGGATGCATCTTGACTCTAGTGTGCATGCATAGAAATGCATGTGCATAAACCCCAAATGCTGGCATGCTGTTTCCCCTCCACCCCTCCATCTCTACCTCGGCTGTTAATACAGTAAAGCAGAAGCGTTTCCTTTTGCTTTTAATCTTTAAGGTGCCTCTGAACTTCAGTTGTATTTTGCTACACTATCACGCCTCCCCCTTTGGAATTAGGCTGGCAATAAACATTGTTGAAGATGTTTTGAGTTCAAGCCATTTCCCAAGCAGATCTTTACTGAGACTATGTATATATATCATTCAGTTTTGTAAAAAAAACTGTTTACTGTTTGCAGCGCAGGGCATTGCTGTAGCTTAGATGCAGACAGCAGTGATTCCCCCAAGTGGTGCTTGCCAATGTTTCCTGGTGTCCTCATTGGACAGAACCCAAGAGGTCAGCTAGGGTAATGGGTAAGAAGCTATGCTACAAACTGAGAACCTCACCTCTGTCAGGAGCCTTAAACAAGGTTTCTTTTAGCGTCAGCTTTCCACGTACAACGTGGAACTAAAATTAATACTGACCTATCTAGCAGAGTTGTCATGGTTATTGCAACAATAACATATGTGAAACACCTAGAATGCCAAGGAAAGAATATTATACTGGTGAAAAATGCCATCAAGTCACAGATAACTTATGGCAACCCTGTAAGGTTTTCAAGGCAAGAGATGAACAGAGTGGTGGTTTGCCATTACTTGCCTCTGTGTAGCAATTCTAGACTTCCTTGGTGATCTCCCATCCAAGTACTAACCAGGGCTGACTCTGCTTAGCTTCTGGGATCTGACAAAATAGTGCTAGCCTGGGCCATCCAGGTCAGGGATAAAGTATATTATGCTAATGTTAAATTATACTAATGTAATGTTAGTATAAAGATGGAATGCAGCGAGATGTTTCTGCCCTGTTGACAGGTTTCTAGCTGATAAGATCAAGCATGAATTTCAAAGCTGTCCAGAATAATTCTGTTTTCCCCTCTCCTCCTCTCCCCTTTGAGAATGTAAAATTGTCAGAGAATATATGCTGTTTTCATTCTGATGTACCTTTTACCCAGAGGTAAGCCTGGCATTTTATTTCTAGACCACTATGAACTGGTGGAGAAAGAACATAAGACAAAAATTCCCATGGGAACCCATTTGACATCTACATGAATATGAGAAGAGTTCCTTACAATCCTTGCTTATGAAAGGACTGGCAAATGAATTCACAAAGATTAGTCATTTAAAATAACACATTCCTTAAAAATATGTGCACGCTGGCATTGAGTGCCAAGCAACAATTGGGCCATAGGGCTTTGAAGACGGTAGAACAAAATGGCAGGAAAAACCAAGATATAGGCTTGGCGTTTGATCCTTTATCACACAGTGAAAGATAAAGATAAAAGCAAATGCTTGCTAACCAAATTAGCTTTTATATATTTCATATCTATTTTTATATATTTTATATATTTCAGAAATGCACTGACAAATATTTTGCCTGAATGGAGGGGAAATGTGGGTTGGTGGGTTGGAGAAGGCAGTTTATAGGAACAGCCAGTGTGGTATAACCAGGGGTGTCAAACTCAATTGTTGTGAGGCCCGGATATGGCAGAAATGTCACTTGGTTGGGCTGGGCCATGCCTTGCCAGCCCAGATTGAGAGAGTGTGTGGGGGGGAATGGCTGCTTCAGCTAGCTCGCAAGCTGGATACGAGCTCTCAAGCGGCCCGATCCAGCCCGTGGGCCTAATGTTTGATACCCCTGGGTTAGAGTGTCCTACTAGAATCTGGGACACTCAGGTTGAAATGCTAGCTCTGCCCTGAAGCTTTTTGAGTGACCTCAGGCAAGCCACACTCAGACTGACCTGCCTCACAGTTTGTGACGATAAATTGGGGAAGGCCCTGACCGCCTTAAAGGAAGGGTGGGATAAAAATGGACTTGATAGATATGAAGCATAAAAAAGATTAGAATGGGAAGCATTAATAGGTTGGTCCAGACATAAGAGCATCTCATGGTGACCTGCGAAGTGAATGAACCCGAGAAATCTCTCAGCTCATGTGCTCCTCTCTTGTGCATGGCTAGCTATTTAGATCTTTTCGCTTCCTTGGCAAAACATTGTTTGCTGTCATATGTGAATCAGTGGCAGTCTTAGTGATTCTGGGGCCCTGGGCAAAAGACCACTATAGAGACCCAGAATAACGGTCACCACCCCCACTGGGTTCAAGCACGGGGTGTCCCTCGCTCCATGCAAGGGGGGTGGGATCCACCACTGCTGCCAAAGCCCAGCTTCCCAAGTCCCAGATGGGGTGGCCCAAGTAGTAGCAGGAGCATGCTCATCCCTACTCCCTTCAATGGGGTGGAGCTGTGGGTGGTCATAGCCTCTCCCAGTCTGGTGCCCAGGGGATGGCCCATGTTGCCTGTTGGGTAGACCGCCTTTTATGTGAATTGGCCAATGATGCTTTGTGCTTTGCCTCCAAACCAGGATCCAGAATGCTGGTTTAATCTTTGTTCGGAATCATGGTTTGGAGGCAAAGCACAAACTGTGGTTTGCTGATTCATATATGATGGCAAATTACAGTTTGCTGTGAAAGAGTAAATAGCAAATTAGGTTGCCGCACATGAGGAGGGAGAGGGGAGACGAGAAACAACACAGCTGGTTCACTTAAGCCCTGGTTTGCTGTTATGTTTGACCCATAGCACTTTGTATATGTAGGATTCTTGTCATGAATGGTATACACCAGGGGTTCTCAGTGTGGTTCCTGTGGGTGACGTGGCACCTGCCACGTTTTTAGGCAGTGGGCAGGCCAGGTAGGGCTGTTGCTCAGCAAGGCTTCTGATTGACTATTTGGATATTTGATTGGCTGTGCAGCTTTTTAAAAAATGTTGCTTTGGCAGCAGCTGCCCTGTGTTACAGAAGTTAAGCTGTGGCAATAATTTTGTGGCTGTCTCTGCCACCTGCAGCAGCCATTTTGTTGCTGTGCCCACCATGCTGAGTCAGAATTCCAAATGTGCCCGCAGGCTCAAAAAGGTTGGGGACCCCTGTATATATCTTGTTTCCTCTGCTTATTTCCTTCAGTATCCATTATTCCTATTAATTACAGCTGTATCCTTCTCTTCTTCTGAGAAGCTAAGGGTGGTATTCTTGGGATGTTTACCATTTCATCTTGACAACAATAGTGGGGTTGTTTTGGAAGATCTTCTTGCCTGAGGCTACACTGTGGCCCCCCACGAGTGATCACCCCCCACGAGTGATCACTCGTGGCCCCCGACGAGTGATCTTCCAACTTCAGGCCAACACGGTCCACTAACATTGGACAAATTTGGGAGTGTTATCAGTATCTATCTATCGTCACAGCAGCACAGCTGGTATTGGACCGACTCTGGAAGAAATGTCCAAGTCCCCAAGAGAAGGAACAGTTTGGCAGAGCTAGAGAACAGTACGTTCTAGTGAGACCTCCTACTTGATCTTTTGATCATTTTTAGAATATGGTAGTAAAGATTGGAAAGTTTGTTTTCTAAAAGAATGAGAGTGGTTGCTAGCTTATATTTTCCTCTATTCATTATTTATGTATTTTGGAAATGGTTGTTATATTTGATCTTCTGATAGGCTTGTAAGGATTGTGTGGCTCTAGCTAGCCTTCTCCTTGAAGGCCTTCTGAGCTGTCTTGTTGTTTTGACTGCAGGTAGGTAGTATAATGTATATAGGCCAGGGTGAGACTGGGAGGGGAAAACACCCCAGGAAAAGGGCCCCCTTAAAGGAAGGAGGGAGGGGGAGGGATGGCTGTTAAAGCATGGGCATTTTGGGAATTGTTTGTCCCTCCCCTGTTGCACGCCTTTCGATCATGTGTTCAAAAAACTAAATGCATGGACCGATAAGGCATGCCACCGGGAAGAGAGAGAGGGACGAGGGGTCCAGTAGTGGGGGGAGGCGGCGGCATGGCTCTGCACTCCTCCACCATGCTGTCCCACTGGTGGATTTCGGGTAAGCCGGCCATGGGGAGGCGGGTGGAGGCAGCGGCGATGACTGGCAGAAGAAGCCACCATCGCTCTGCTGTCCCCTGGGTGAGGTGGGAAGAAGCTGTTTGGAGCTGTTCGGAGGTGTGGGTGCAGGGGAGAGTGAAGGGAAGCCGGCCGTGGGTGGAAGCAGCGGCGACTGGCGGAAGGAGCCACCATTGCTCTGCCGTCCCCTGGGTGAGGTGAGTTGAAGCTGGCGCCGGTTGGAGGGGCAGAGTGAGGGTGCGGGGTCCAGAAAGGTGCTGCCGCTGCCACTGTCTAGCCAGCCAGTGGCTTCTTCTGGCAGGGAAATTGCTTTTTGTAGTGGCAAGCTAGCGGGGAGTCGACCCGGATGCTTAACGCTTTGGCAAGCTCTCGGGATTGCAGCGAGGGTTGCTTTTAAGTCACGATAAATTAAGAACTTAAAAACACGAGGAAGTTCCGGAATTGGGTGGGTCAAGCACGCAGGCCAGAGACGGCCATGCGTGTTGACAGGGGAGATTTGTGACATGCCCAGGAGATTCCCCTGACAACACGGCCATGTGTTTTCGACCCAAGCCACTTTAGATTTTACCACTGTTTGTACTGAATGCTAGAGCGGTGTGATGCCACTTCCGAGTTCATCCTGGAAATGATGTTATGCATCAATGCAGTGGTGATTTCTCCCTTCTTTTTCCCCCTGCCAGCCTACCAAGCAGCGGTAGTAGTCATGGGGATGCCAGTGGGAGGCCTCTATAAGACCTGGCAAGCCTAATGGCTGCCCGTACCTGAACACCCTCTGTCATGTTCTCCCTGCCCCTCCCCGGTCAAAGACCTTACCTGACAAAGTTGGAAAGACTTGGGACTTTTCAAGAGGGCATTTGTACGAAAGGGCGATTGTTGTCGTTTTTAAAAGCTGGTTTGGTTTTCATTGCATTTATAATTGGGTGCTAATTTTTGAGATCCATCTGCCGTCTTTGTGAGAAAAATGGAATTATAAACAAAGTAATAAATAGATAGATAAAGAGGATGCTGGGAGGCAGAATGTGCGGTTGCTGAGCAAAATTAAATTTCTGGCTTGTTCCACCAATGTGGTTCTTATGACGTTATGTATGTATCATGCTAGAAATCTAATTGTGTGATTTGGGGTTTGGTCATGGAGAAGCAGTAAGCTGATCTTGGGTAATCTAGCGAGTTGGACATATTAAAACCTCTCTGCTGTTCTCTGGAGACCTCCGTAATAAATGAAGCTGCCTTTGTATGCAGAAATGAAAGGAGCTGATGCTGGGACTGCCCTTGTGGCTTTGGCAAGGGGTGCATTCTGCAGATATGCGCTGAGATGACTCTTAGGGGAAAAGCTGGTGGTGATTTTTGCTCTGGATTGCAGCAGTGTGCGCGCATCATCGTCTTATTACCATTCAGTCACAACTTGGGGTGGATTTTATAACTTCATCCATGCATAATGAATCTGGCTCTCTGCAGTCCCACGCTGAGCCTAGCCAGAGTCACTGTGAGTTCCCTGAAGGTACCACAAGAGTTTTCTGGTGCTATAGCCGTCTGTAAATAATTTCTTCTCCTATGCGGAAACAGCTGAATATGCCGGGGTGGGGTGGGAGGATTAGGATTCATGAGAATATTGTGGTGGTTTCAGTAAGGATACAGACATTTCTGTAATGACACCATTTGGCCTCATGCAGATTCCCAAACATGATAGCCCCGATCTTCTGGAAGGCACAATTTGAATATGGTCCAATGTATGAAATGCATTCAGTGGTAACTTATGGGGTTTTTTTAAAAAAAGTTTTCAGCTACAGTTTTTCTGTACAGGAAACAGTAATGACAGTAATGAAATGTCAGTCGAAAAGAAAATGAGACAATGAACACCAATTAGACATGTCATGTGAAAAGGCCAAATGGAAAAACGCCCAGCAGGGGATATCTGGCCAGGATGCAGGTTTATTGAGAAGTACGGGAGGAAGAGAAAAGGGTTATAAACAACTATCGGACTGTGAAAAGTAGCATGTCACTTCTGGCAAATGCTATTTGGGGATACATGCATAGAACAATCGGGTGCCAGACACTGGAGAGACCTGTACAGCTCTTTTTGGCATCCATAGGCAAGTAGATACCCTGGACCTGTTCTGATAGCATAGGCCAGTAGTCCCCAACATGGTGCCCGTAGGCACCATGGCACACTCCAACACTGAGGATAGTTAAACCCTGCCCTCCTCCCCATTCTACATCATGAGGAATTGCAGGGACAATAATGAGTTTACAGCGCAATCCAAAGCAGAGTTGCACCCTTCTAAGCCCATTGACTTCAATGGACCCATACGGGTGTAACTCTTCTTAGCATTGCACTGTACAAACCTGCCATTTCATGTCTGCTTTGTCAGGATTCTTAAAGCTCTCAGCTCTCAGGAACTTGAGCAGACTGATGTCCCCATTCCCCTCTGTTTTCCTTCTCCTCAATAGACTCTCAACTGCACTTAACATTCTGCGCCTCCTGGAAAATGCTTGGTCCTCATCACGGTTTCCTCTCCCTCCATTTAGTTATTTTACAAAGTCATATTTTTCTGAATGGGAGGGAAGGCAGGATGTTATACCTTGATCTTGTCAGATCTCGGAAGCTAAGCAGGGTCAGTACTCAAATGGGAGACCACCAAGGTAGACTCTGCAGAGGAAAGCAGTGGCAAACCACCTCTGCTTCTCACGTGCCTTGAAAGCCCCTTGCTAGGGTCACGATAAGTTTAATGTGACTTGACAGCACTTATGTAAGTATTTTTCTGTGTACCTGGGGAGTTTCCTGAATACGCAAAAAAACAAAACAAAAACTTACCTTGTCTGTGGGTGGCCTTGTTTTGCTGCTTTCATGATTAACAAGAGCCACCCACTTGACTAATAGTAAAGAAATAAATACCATCTGGGTGTTGAGTCAGTTCTCTGCTCTGCTGACATACTGTCTCATCTACCTGTCCAGAGTGGTAAGAAAAATTCATTTTTACATTAGGCCTGGGTCATTTGATCTGAGATCCGCAGGGTTGCCAACCTCCAGGTACGAGCTGGAGACCTCTTGCTATTACAACTGATCTCCAGCCGATAGAGACCAGTTCCCCTGGAGAAAATGGCTGCTTTGTCAATTGGACTCCATGGCATTAAAGTCCCTCCCCTCCCCAAACCCTGCCTTCCTCAGGCTCCGCCCCTAAAACCTCTTGCCAGTTGCCAAGAGGGACCTGGCAACCCTAGAGATCCATGATGCTTTCATTGCCTATACTACTTTTGCCTATAGAAATTTTGTTCTTTCGTTTGGCAAACTGTTCACACACAGGGACACCCAGACATGTTAGCTTCGAATGGGCAAAAATCTGAGAAGTGCTTGTGACAAAATCTCAGGTCTTTTATGCAGGGCTGTTTCCCTCGTGGTCATCCCTCCGACGACTTTGGGTCTTTGTTTTGAATATGCATGCCGTCTCCAACCGTCAGAGGTTGCCTCGCTCTCCCCCTGCATTTCCCTGCGTTTTGCCCATAGTTTCAAATTTGAGATAAAACAGAGCCCTGAAAACGAGGCCAAAATGCAGGGAAGTGCAGGAGAAGAGAGAGGCGGCAACGGTCGCAAACGGAATGCATAATTAAAACAAGGACCCGAAGTCGTCGGAGGGGTGACCGCGAGGGAAGCAGCCGAGCATAAAAGACCTCTGATTGTGACACTGAACGTTCATTGCAATATAAAAGTAATGAAAACCAGCTAAATGGTTGCTGGATTTGAGCATTTGCTTAATATATCTGATGCCCATACGATTAGTCTAATAAACATCAAAGCCCGCCTTATATTCAAGCAATCATTGTGGCTATTTATAACCATCAAAGCAACTCCATTAGGATGAAATTTAACAGTGCCTAATAGGAGGGTGGGAAGAAAGGCGGTACGGTGTAGCCTACTCTTGTCAGATCTTGGAAGCTAAGCAGGGTCAGTCCTTGGAAGAGAGGCCACCAGGGAAGACTCTGAAGAGGAAGGCGGTGGCACACCACCTCTGCTTCTCACTTGTCTTGAAAGCCCCTTGCTGGGGGCGCCATAAGTTGGCTGCAACTTGACAGCATTTTACTCACCCGCACACGGCTCTAGGAGGTTGATTCAGGTTATGTGTGAAGCTCTAAAACGGTCACTTTGGCGCCCTCTTGTGGGCAGAAATGGCAAAGTTATTTCCCGCTTTCCTTGCAGAAAGCTAACAGAAGTCCACAGAGTGCGTTCTTTCATTGATGGGCATGACAACCACTGAGTGCCACTCATTTTAAGCCTCTCATCGTTGCAGAGAGTCCAGATCGTGCAATTTGTAGCATAAGCATTATGCAGGGAATGATTTCATCTGGTCAGATAAAATAACACCTTCAGTGCTTGAATCATGAGGGGAAAGGTGGGGGGATGTGGGTTGCTAAGTCTGAGTTGGAAAATTCCTGGATAATTGGGGGTGGAGCCTGGGAAGGACAGGGTTTGGTGAGGAGAGGGACCTCAGTAGGGAATAGTGCCATAGAGTCCACCCTCCAAAGCAGCCACTTTCTCCAAGGGAACTGATCTTGGTATCCTGGAGATCTTCCAAAATTACAACTGATCTCCAGCTTGAGTAGTAACTTGGGGTTACTTGACTCGAACCCTTCAGTTAGGGTTGCCAACCTCCAGCTACTAGCTGGAGATCTCCTGCTATTACAACTGATCTCCAGCTGATAGAGATCAGTTCACCTGGAGAAAATGGCTGTTTTGGCAATTGGACTCTATGGCATTTAAGTCCCCGCCCTCCTCAGGCTCCACCCACAAAACGTCCTGCTGGTAGTGAAGAGGGACCCAGAAATCCTAGGAGGATGAGTTTTGGAGAGGGGAGGGACTTCAATGCCACAGAGTCCAATTGTCAAAGCGGCCATTTTCTCCACCCCAAAAACGTCCCACAAGTGGCGAAGAGGGACCCAGCAACCTTACCTTCAGTGGCAGTGATAATCAGTATCAGCTCGCCACCTATCTATTTCTCCCCTTCTGCCATTTTGTAACAGTCAGCAAAGGTTGAGTGGGTGCTGGTGCTGCTGGCAGGGCCTGGCCTGAGTGGCCCCTGCAGGGCTGAGCAGGACAAGGGCATAGAGCAGGAGACTCAACATCATCAGATGGCAGTGGAGTGGGAGGCTAGGAGATGGGGAAGGTTGCAGAGGATGGGTGTGGGGAGAGGGGCAGGCACATATGGAGCGACTTCTGGGGGACCTCTTGCACTCCTCCATATGAAGCCAGCTGGGTGACCTTGGGCTAGTCACAGCTCTCTCAGCCCCACCTACCTCACAGGGTGTCTGTTGTGGGGAGGGGAAGGGAAGGTTTGATTGTAAGCTGGTTTGATTCTGCCTTAAGTGGTACAGAAAGTTGGCATATAAAAACCAACTCTTCTTCTTCTTCTTCTCCCCCCCCCCCGCTGTGCCTGCCACCCCACTGGCCCCTCTCCCAGCTCCACCGCAGGCAGGGGTCGCATGGGGATTGGTGCACAGCTGCGCGCAACAACATGGGTGTCCCAATGCTTGGCGGGGTTGCCAGTAAGCGGTGGCTAACCGCTACGGCCACTGCTGGGGCCTGTGCCCCTCCGCTGTTCCCCTACGCTCTCCTCATAGTCTCCTTTGGCCCTTTGGCCCCATTTAGTCCTGGGGGCGCCCCAGTGAGGGGTGGGAGCATGACGTGTCATGGTAGCCACCACCCCTCCGCAACAGCTGCCCTTGCTCCCTTTCACTAGGTAGGCAGATGCCCAATGACTGGGGCTGGTGGTCTGCCCAGTGGGGCAAGTTCTGGACATGTTGATCTTGGGGATGGGGAGGGCACTTTGGAGGGGGCTCTGTGGTGGGGGAGCCCCCGCCACCACCTCCTCCTCCATGGTACCCCAGGTCGCTACCCTCCGCGGTCCAGGGATGGGCTGCCATTCGGCTAAGTGTCCGGGACCCATAAGGAGCCTCACATCCCCTACATGCTCCTATTAAGGGGGCGGTGGGGGACGGGGAGAGGATGGGAGCTCATCTGCCTGGCCACGCCCTTCCCTTCCTCTATTCTTGTTTCAACAGCTCTGTCTGCCCCTCTGTCTGCGGCCCCGTGATTGGCAGTTTTGACCCTGTCCATCAGGGCAACCCCACCGCAACCCCCTCGTGCCACGGCTACACAGCGTGGCGCCGATTCTGCCACTACGGGTCACAATCTGAACATGGGCCCTGTAACTATCCCCTGAGGGAGTGTCTCAACTATGCCGCTGCTACACTGTGGCTGGCCACGGCACAAATCTCCCCCCCCCCCCGGATTGCTCTGTTATTCAGTAAAAAATGTGCTTAAGATATACTGGACACCACAGCAACTCTTTAGCAAAGGACTGAGTAAAGTGTCTGATTGTTGGCACTGTAATTTACTGGATGTGTCCCTTAAACATACGCTTTGGGCTCGTCCAGTCATTTGGTTTTTCTGGGAAGAAATTATTACTCATATCAATTTTGTATTAGACTGTTCATTGATTTTTGAGGATGTCTGTATACTTTAAAACTATTTGCTTGTCTCTTGGAGGCTAACTGATGGTCAGGGAGAAAATGGACTCTCCATGCCCTTACTACAGCTAAAAGACTCGTATTACAACACTGGCAAGATAAAAGCCCACCTCTGGTAAATCAGTGGAATGAGGATCTTAGAACTCTTATCAGTATTTGAATGCATGGCACATAGATGGCAACGGAGTATGGACTTATTTTTAGATATTTGGAAAACATTTATAGAAACTTATGTGTAGATCCACCGCCAATGTTATATTTATGTCTTTACTTATATCTTTTTTTAAAAGTTATCTTCTTTGGTTTTTCTCTGTTTTTTTTTTTTGTTTTTTTAATAAGAAAGGAATTTTTAAAAAGTACCGTGGGAACAATGAAAGAGTTTGAAAGTATTTGATATGGAACTCTCCCTTGTTGTTTTTTAACACTTGGATGAGACATTAGGAAACAGGCTATTGCTTTAAATTTATGACACGGCCAAACGCTGATGTTCACTCAGCTTACAATTTGTAGATGAGCTGTTAATTATGGGTGGCCGGCAGGCCTGGGTCACAGGGCTGCCAGCTCCAGGTCAGGAAATTCCTGGAGATTTGGGGGTGGAGTCTGGGGAAAGCAGGGTTTGAGAAGGGGAAGGACCTCAGTGGTGTATAATGGCATAGCGGCCCACCCTCCAAAGGAGGCATTTCCTCCAGGGTAAATGGCCCCTTGCGATGCGATGCGTTTATACCCAGAAGGGCCGCATCGCAGGGTGCCTTTTACAACTCAAACTCCCAGTTTGAGTGGTAAAAGGCCCATTGCGATGCGGCGTTTCTGGGTGTAAACCAGAAGTGACGTGCTGCGGCATGGGTCAGCGGGCACCCAGGTGGATTGGAAGGGTTTGCCCACCACCACCGGGCACTTGGCAACTCTAGGGATGCCTCAGGTGCATGGACCACCCACTCTATGGGTGGCAGACAATTAAGAACAGAAGTGCACACCTTCAAAAAGGTCCCTGCCAGAGGAACCTGTGGCTGCTGACTAGGGGTGCCAATCTCCAGGTGGTAGCTAGAGTTCTCCTGGGATCATAATGGAGATCAGTTCCCCTGGAGAAAATGGCCCCTTTGGAAGGTTATAGCCTATGGCGTTATATATCCCAGTGAAGTTCCTCCTGCCCCCTAGCCCCACCTTCCTCAAGCTCCACTCCCAAATCTCCAGGTATTTCCCAACCCAGGGCTGGCAACCCTATGGCTGACCCGATGTCAAACCGCTCTGCATCTTTGAACGTCGAGGCACCCTCCAACTGGCCATGCATCTCAGCAGAAGCCACACAGTCTGGCTGCCGGATATGCTTATGATGTGTCAAAGGAGCCATGTGTCGGGGCAGGCACAGACTGCTGAGCATTTGGAAGTCTCCTCAGGGGGACTTGGAGTAGTCTGTGGAGTTGCCAGCTGCCTTTAGCCTTCTCTTATTTCACTTTAATGGCTAATTGTGCTTGATGCTTCCCCTCCCGACCCCTGAAGGATAGACAAAATAAAGAAGCTAGGCTGATCTTTTCAGACAAGCAGGAAAGGTTGGAGGGGGTTGTAGAATGACCCCCAAGAACTTTTCTCCAGGGATTCTTCTCTCTCCTTAACAGTCCTTGTCTCCTTCAAATCGCCGGGGAAATCAGGTGCTAAAAAAAGATAAGCGGGGTTATCTTTAGGGGCAGGCAGAGAAAGTTGGAGAGCTGCCTTTCTCCGTTGCTTCTGATTTCTCCTGATAGCTAACTGTCCCTTTTCTTCTTTCCAACCCCACGGAAAATTAGCCACAAAAGGAGAGATACAAAGGCAGACACCAGCTCTACCATCTACCCCTCCCCCGTTTTCCTTGCCTGTCTCTAGTGGTAGGGTTGCCAAGTCCAGGTTGGGAAATTCCTGGAGTTTTGGGGGTGCAGTCTTGGGACAGCTGGGTTTGGAGAGGGGAGGGACCTCAGTGGGGCACAATGCCGTACAGTCCACCCTCCAAAGCAGCCATTTCCAACAGGGGAACTGATCTCTGTATTCTGGAGATGAGTTGTAATTCTGGGAGATCGCCAGGCACCACCTGTGGAAGCCTTCAGAACTGTCAGCGGTCAACACCTGATTTACAAGTAGCTGTTGGGTAGGATAGTTGCTATTTCCTGTTTTTTAAAAACAAACCTAGAGAATATCACAGTTCTCCCATAAGCCAGTTTCACTCTGTTCATTGTTTCCTCATGTGTAACATGGGAAGAATTGACCCCAGAGCCAGTATGAGGTTGCAGTACAGAAAGAAATATCTCTAGTGGATCCAGCCCCTAGGGATAGAGGTGGACAATATCTGACGAAGGGAGTTCTCATTCTCAAAAGCTTATACCCCAAAAATCTTGTTGGGCTTTACTGGACTCAAATCTAGCTGTTCTACTGCAGACCAACACAGTTACCCTCTTAAAGGTGGGCTATAAAACATGGAAACATAAAAGATATATATGTATATCTATATGTAGATATATAAATAGATAAAGATACATAGCTAGATAGATATGATAAAAAGAGAACTGGAGAGTGAAAAGAGAGCTTTATCCAGGGTGGAGTCACTGCAGAAAGATCATATCAGATTTTGCAAGAGAAACAAACTCTGTGCAGGATTCTTCAGAATTTCTTTTCCCGTGCACAGCCAAAACTGTGTGGCGCATAGCACCAACTGGCTCCAGACCAGTGCAGTCACTAACCCACTTCTCCCCTCCTCCACAAAGCAGGTTGGCAATCTTTCTTTTAAAAAAACAGATTGCACTTGTTTTTAAACAGGGACAAAGATGTATATTTCATTGAATCAATGTACCAATCCATTTTAAAATTCCAAAGATGGTCAGCCTACGTAAAACACTGATGGATATGCGAGACAGCTTTTCATTCGTTGTCCAGCATGTCTGTTGAATAACAAGGGGGGGGGGTGTCTGCGTGGAGGAAACAGAATCTCCCTGTACACTCCAATTTGCCAGCTACATTCTTCAGGTAGCCTTTTCCTTATGGTGTCTTTTAAAACAGCAGGTAGGTCATGAGCCTTTTTTTTTTTTTGGCTAATTCTCCTCCCGCTGCAGATTCCCTCTTTCCTGCTATGCTGCTTCTTCTGAGAGTCTGCTGGCCCCAATAATTTTTTTTTTGGGGGGGGGGCTCAGCAGACTCAGGGGAAATCTGCTTTGCAAGCTCTGTTCCAGGAGCAGATCTCGTTGGACATCAGCCAGTGCGAATTAGGTGGTACACAACAACAAGAGGCTCTTAACATCTCTTGTATCCTTTACTTCCTGGAACAGACCTGCGTTTTACTTATTTAGTGCTTTTATATGTTCCTTGTGGCCAAAAATGCCCCCAAGGAAGCTAACAATAAAATGAGAAAAGTACAATAGTACGCTGACATTAAAACAAAAATAATTTAAAATATTCACTAGTAAAAGCATCAGGTGCACTAAAGCTACAGGCCCTGCCCCATGATCAGTCAATTCAGGCTTTAAATGACGGTGCTCTCCGACTGAGGGCTGGTGTGGTGTAGTGGTTAGTGTGTTTCACTAGGATCTGGAAGACCCAGGTTCAAATCCCCACTCAGCCATGAAAGCTCACGGGTGATCTTGGGTCAGTTGCACCCTCTCAGCCCCACAGGTTTGTTGCAAGGAGAGAAAATGGAGAAGAGGAAAACAATGTGACCTGCTTTGGGTCTCCAGCGGGGGAAAAGGCGGATGTAAATGAAGTAAATAAACTAATAGAACACTGCCTCTGAATGCTATACAATACCTGCTCAGTGTATACATTCACAGAGGATTATGCAAGCATTGTAAGTCTCCAGCAATAACTGCTTCAAATGAAAACGATTAGGGTTGCCAGCCTCCAGGGGGTGGCTGGAGATCTCCTGCTATTACAAGTGATCTCCAGGCGACAGAGATTAGTTCACCTGAAGAAAATGGCTGCTTTGGAGGGTGGGCCCTATGGTATTATACACCACTGAAGTCCCGCCCCTCCTCAAACCCTGCCCTCCTCAGGCTCCACTCCCAAAATCTCCAGGTATTTCCCAACCTAGAGCTGGCAACCATCAAAATGACCTATAAAACAGCTCCTCTGCAAACACAAGATGAGGAAAACTGCAGGTTTTTAAAAAAATGTAAGTTACAAATTTATACTAGATAAGAAAACCCCTGTTGGATTAGCTCAGTGTTAAAACATCCTGTTTCCTGCAGTGGTTGAAGACATGAGCCTCAATTGCATACAAGCAGGGCACAGAGGCAAAAGCTTCCTTCTCTATCAGTGTCCTTCGCATCCTATATTAAGGAAGAGTGCCTCTGCACCTGGAGGTTCTATTTAGCTATCATAATTAATCTCTTAATGGGACTTTGCTCGATGAATTTGTCTTATCTCCTTTTTAAATGCCATCTAAGCCAGTGACCATCACAGTTGAATTCCCTAAATTAATGCTGTATTGTGATATTGCTATGGTTACCAACCTCCAGGTAGGGCCTGGAATTTTCCCAGAATTACTGATCGCCAGACTACAGAGATCAGTTCCCCTGGAAGAAATGGCAGCTTTGGAGGACAGATTCTATGGTGTCACATCCTTGCTGAGCTCCTGCCCCAGGCAATGCTACCAAATCCCCAGGAATTTCCCAAACCAGAGTTGGAAACCATAGGTGCTGCCCTGTCTCTGTCCTGAACTGACTGCCATTCAACTTCCCTGAGTGCCTTCTAGCATTCTGGAAGGGGCCAGGGACAAGATTTCCCTGTGTGCTTTCTTCATTCTGTGGATTTATACCATTTTAACTGGCGCAGATTTTCCACCAAAGAATCCTGGGAATTGTAGTTTGTTGGGATTTCTGTTGTAAACCCATAATCTACCTTCTCCACAAAGAACAGTTTATGGTTCCTCGGGAAGAGGGAATATCTATCAAATAAGGCACTTTTTGGACTGATGTGGGGATCTCAGAAAGGAGAGGTGGGGTCTAGGATAATCCTTTCTCTCTCTGTAGGCATCAAATTTTCTTCCCACATCTTTTCTGATGTTCTTTTTAGGGGTGGTGGTGGTCAAAAATCACTATGTGAAAATATATATTCAGGTATGGTTGTTATTTAGTACCGATAAAAGAGTCACATTATTAGTGGCTAGATTTTTGCGAGCGGTAATTTAATGTAAAAAGGGTTAATTTGGGGGATTATTTTAGTGTGATGCTGCTTGTGGCCTTTTGGCTGTTTAAGCAATATAATTTAAGTAAATATATTCAGGTAAAAAAGATTAATTAGAAAGAATTTCTTCCAGATGTGAAACCCTAAGGCCAGGGATAGGCTGAGGTGGCCAACTGATCGGAAAGAAACAACGTTGGCTTGCGCCTGCGCCTTTTATAACAGCTTGATACAGCTGGATTGCAAATTGTGTGTTCAATTTTTGGTGCTGGGGTGCGCCCAAGTGTCATGGGGGTGGGGATTTGCAGCAAAGAAATGATGAGTAGAGAAAGGGTTAGGACACCCCCCTCTCTACTTCTTCACTCTAATTTCCACTCTCCCAAACCTGCTTCTCATTTTTACAAAATGTCAGGGCACCGTTTACTTGTGTTAGCAAGTAACAGTTAGACCCCCACCCTGGGGGCGGGGGCATGAAACATATCCTTCACCTCACTGATCAATCACAGGGGCTTTGCACACTTATCGAAATCCCATTTTTAAATGCCTGGAGTGATCTGAGAGACAAAAAGTGTGTGTGTGTGTGTGTGTGTGAAGGAGCTGGGATATTTAAGCGTTTTGCTGACAGTCTGAAGCAAACTGCAGCAATTCTCCCATTTCTTTAAGCATGTGGGGTAGATGAAGCAGGGCAAAACCTCACTCCCCTCTTCCCTAAGGGGCTAGGAAACTCCAGGATCTGGCTTCTTTGGGATGTTTTGTAATATGTTTTTGTGACATTTGCTTTCCTTACAGTTCTACAGGCAGAGGAAAAGTAGAGGCAAGGAGGCCCACCTAGAAGGGGACAGATCCACTTCCCCAGAGTCAGAGAGGTGAGAGAAACCCTGCTTTGCCCTGCCAGGTACTTTCCCTTTAGCCAACTCACAGCTGCCCACATACTCTCTCTGTTTCTCCACACATACACACAAACCTTTGCCTGCTTCCTGCACCTTCACCTTTGCTGGAAACCTGAAGAGCGACCATCTCCTAACCAGTGACAGATGGCCATTCTCTTAGCCCCATGAGAGCCAGCAGCCCAACCAGCATCAGCCACAGCCCATTCACACATTACTTTTTCCAGGCATGCATCCGCTTGAGATATACCCACTAGAAAGGAGATGGTAATAGCCACGGCTGTGCCAACACTTCTCACACAGGTGTGCTCAGCCAGGAGTCAGAATCTGTTGCATCTTTCTGTTGCGTTTACACCAAGCGACAACTCTGGTTTTGCTGCTATGTAATGCGTGAAAGGATCTGTGGGTATTTTCCGGCTTCTTTTCTCTTCTTTGCAATTCAGCGTCACGAAGAAGCCCTAAAACGACACCAAGAAGCTGCCGGACAACGCCAGAGGGAGGCCACGCACCCCGCCGCGACACATCCCAAACTCTGCTTTTACTAGGCCCGCACAATCGGACCTGAGCAAGGCAAGAGATGCGGTCAGCCTCCTTCCTCACACCCGGCGGAGCAAACAGCCACAATTTTATCAGGGCGACGGCGACGACCCAACCACGCCCCCCCCCCGGATTCCTGGCACGCTGGTCGAGCCGCCAGGCTGGCACCCGCGGGGGCCCTTTCCAGGAAGGAGCAAAGACCGTAGGATGTTGTCGAAGGCTTTCACGGTCAGAGCTCATTGGTTCTTGTAGGTTATCCGGGCGGTGCGACCGTGGTCTTGGTCTTTTCTTTCCTGACGTTTCGCCAGCAGCTGTGGCAGGCATCTTCCGAGGAGGAGCACTGAAGGACAGTGTCGAAGACACCGTGGCCTTGGTCTTTTCTTTCCTGAGGTTTCGCCAGCAGCTATGGCGGGCATCTTCCGAGGAGGAACACTGAAGGACAGTGTCGAAGACCCCGTGGCCTTGGTCTTTTCTTTCCTGACGTTTGGCCAGCAGCTGTGGCGGGCATCTTCCGAGGGGTAACACTGAAGGACAGTGTCTTCGACACTGTCCTTCAGTGTTCCTCCTCTGAAGATGCCCGCCACAGCTGCTGGCCAAACGTCAGGAAAGAAAAGACCAAGGCCACGGTCGCACAGCCCGGATAACCTACAAGGACCGCAGGATGACTTGGCAAGGGGATGAAAGATGGAGACGGGGAGGCAGGGGCTGCCTAAGAGGGAGGGAGGCGCGCCCCCCCGGTCCCCCGTCCGAGCCGCCAGGGTCCCCCCTCCTTACCGTGCTGCGGCTGGCGGGCGATCCGGGTGCGGGGGGCGTCGGTGCCGCTGGCCCGGCCGGGGGGCTTGGCTCTGCAGGCGCGGCTGTCCTGGGGGGGCTCGGCGCAGGAGAAGGGCGACGCGAAGAGCAAGGAGCACAAGGCGCACGGCAGGGAGCCGCAGCTCTGGAGCATGCCGCCCGCCTCGCCCTGCAGCGGCATCCGCGGTCCAGAAGGGCAGGGGGGGGGGAAAACCCGACCCCCCCCCAAAAAGCAGCCCAGGCTGCCCGGGCCTGGCGGAAAGCGGAGCAAAAGGCGCAGAAGGGGCTGCTGCTGCTGCTGCCGCCGCCGCGGTGGGCGTGCGACTGAAGGGAGCCAGGGCTGGAGTGGAAATAATAATAGAAATAATAATAGAATAGTAGAAATAATCATCTCCCCCGGGCTCAGCGCACGAGCCGGCCGGCGCTTCTCCCCACCCACCGCCCCCTCCAGGTTCCCCCCGGAGAGGAGCCCGGCCTGGGAGGGAGATGCTGCTGGCCAGAGGCGACGCCCATCCTCCGGCCAGCCCCAAGCCATCCCGCCCCAGGACGCGCCGGGCAGCTGAGCAACCCAAGCCATCGGGGGCTGAAACTGACCAAAGAGCCTGCCGAAGGACTCGCCTTGCAAAACCAAGGGTTGCCTTGAAAGGAGGGCCGGGGCAAGGCCCGGTCGTTTTGCGCCCTGGGCAAGGCGAACTACTTCTGCCCCCCACCCTGCCCCACTGCTAACCAATTTTGAAACGCAGGGGTCTTGTAGAAAAACATCAAAGCGCAAAATGTTGTGTAAGATGGTATCATTAATTCTGTTCCAGGGCACTGTTGTAATATCTATCTATCTATCTATCTATCTATCTATCTATCTATCTATCTATCTATCTATCTATCTATCTATCTATCTATCTATCTATCTATCTATCTATCTATCTATCTCTATATATTTATATTAGTTTTTCAAGAAACTAATTTGTTTAAAAACGGTGCCCCTCAGGCCAGTTCTGCACCCCTCTGAGGTCTGTGCCCAAGGCGGCCGCCTAGTTCGCCTCATTCTTGCACCTTCCTTTTTTCCTTTTATCCCTTAGAAGCTCCTTGATCAATTGATCTTGAGCAGCCTATATCTAGTGTTGGAGGGATATAAGGACTGAAACAAATCTTGCCGCTGACAATGTAGCCTTGGGGTCCCTACCGCTTAGTAAAAAAGGCATTATGTCAGTCACAGAGGCATTAGATTTGTATATTAAAAGGGGGGAAATATAGTGCGATCGAAGTTCCTCGTAAAAGCGGCATTCCAAAAGGGCACGGGTCATGCTTGCACCAGTCCTGGGCACAAGTGGAACGAGGCAGGAAAATTTGAAGAGCAAATAGGCGCGCGGGGGAGAGCACCCAAGAGTTACCTGTTGAAGGTGGGCTTGTTATTGGATTTACTAATTATATTATTTCTACTCATAAGAAATACAAATGGCACTTTACCAGAGAAACTAGACAAAAATGGCAAGACCCTATCCCGAGGATGATAATATTAATAATGTTAATCCTGAGAAATTACACTGCGGTCCATATAGACTTTTAAGGCCATTTGCTTCAACAGACATAGACGGGTGTAATGCTGTTTAGGATTCCACAGAATTAGGGTTGCCAACCTCCAGGTGGAGCCTGGAGATCCCCTGGAATTACTACTGATCTTCAGATGACAGAGATCAGTTCCGCTGGAGAAAACGGCTGCATTTCAGGGAGGGCTCTTTGGCATTATACCCTGCTGAGATCTTTCCCCTTCCTTAAGCCCACCCTTTCCAGGCTCTACCCCCCCCAAATCTCCAGGAATGTTCAAAACAGGAGTTGGCAACCTTCATCAGAATCCAAAATATACCTCTTACCTTAATTCAGATGAAAACTTTACAATACATAGAATCATAGAGTTGGAAGGGGCCTTAGAGGCCATCCAGTCCAATCCTCTAATGCAGAAAATCCCAAGCTAGAGCATCCCTGACCGATGGCCAGACAGTTTTTGCTTGAAGGCCTCCAGTGAAAGAGAGCCCCCACTCCCCATAACTGGCTACATTTTACAACTGCTCTTTCAATTAGGGAGTTTCTCCTGATGTTCTACCAGCGCCTACCCTCTTGTTACTTAAGACCTTTAGATCTAGTTTTTCTCTCTGCAGTGGTGCAGAAGGTGACTTTGCTTTCTTAGGCAAATCATGAGGGCATCTTGGCCATCTTCTGGGCATGAAGTAGGGGTCACTGGGGGTGTGGGGGGAGGTAGTTGTGAATTTCCTGCATTGTGCAGGGGGTTGGACTAGATGACCCTGGTGGTACCTTCCAACTATATGATTCTATGATTCTTCTATGTATAAAGGCACATGAGACTGAGATACCCAAAAAGAAATTTTTAAATGTGTGAAACAGCCTCTTGCTTCCACCTGGCAAGGATTCTCTGCATTGCTTTCATTGCTACTGTGAAGACAGAGGTAGGCACCGTGGCGACGGAGTTGCCAGGTTGTTCTGTCTAGCTCTGGTGTCATCCACTCGGAATAGCAGTGGCTGTCAAGTAGAGAAAGGCCTTCCCCAATATCTGCTACCTGGTACCATTTACCTGGAACCAGAGGTCTTCTGCATGCAATACATATGCTCAGCCATTGAACTACGACCCCTCTCATGTCATCATGGAAAATAAAGCACAGGAATAATCTTCCATATCAGAGAGCTGGGCCTGTGCAGAGATGGAGGGTTTGTCAGAAAGGAGAATACATCAGAGCTGATCTGTGCAGTCGATCTCCTTACAAAATAGGAGAGCCACGGCTTGCCTGGGCACTAAGGAATTCCTGCCCTTGAGGAAGGAGTGAGTTTAGGCTGATCCTGCATTGAGCAGGAGGTTGGACTAGATGGCCTGTATGGCCCCTTCCAGTTCTAAGATTCCATTATTATATTCCTTTAACCCTCTGCACTGTACCAAAAATAGTGCTCGGAAGAATACCCTTAGGGAGGTTGGAGTATAAATGGATTCTTGTGAAATAACAGCAACAATAACGGGAAGTGCAGGTTTTGAACATCCTGATCTTGATGTCTCAGACTAGCCTGATCTCAGAAGTTAAGCAGGGTGGGCCCTGGTTAGTGCTTGGATGGGAAACCACCAAGGAAGTCCAGAGTTGCAATGCTAGGGTTGCCAACCTCCAGGTAGTAGCTGGAGATCTCCTGCTATTACAACTGATCTCCAGCTGATGGAGATCAATTCACCTGGAGAAAATGGTGGATTTGGCAATTGGACTCTATGGCATTGAAGCCCCAGGTATTTTCCAACCCAGAACTGGCAACCCTATGCTATGCAGAGGCAGGCAACGGCAAACCACCCCTGAGTGTCTCTTGCCTTGAAAACCCTACAGGGTTGCCAGAAGTCAGCTGCGACTTGACAGCACTTTCCACTACCACCAGGGTTTGAACAGTTGAATGGAAAAGCGGCCCTATCGGCCTTCCCCCTCTGTTTGCTCCCAGCCCCCTCAGTCCTCCCCTCCCCTCCCCCCACTGGAAGGAAAAGTCCCTTCTTACTTGGGTAGAGTCTGTTCCATCAATAAAATACAAGTCACCCCAGAGGCTTTTGTATTATTTACCACTGGATCCAAGCCATAGTGAGATAAAAATCCTAAATTCAGTCAGGGGTTTGGGTGGGTGGGTCACAGTTAGGACTGCCAGGCCCCTCTTCACCACCGGCGGGAGGTTTTTGGGGTGGAGCCTGAGGAGGGTGGGGTTTGGGGAGGGGAGGGACTTAAATGCCATAGAGTCCAATTGCCAAAGTGGCCATTTTCTCCAGGTGAACTGATCTCTATCAGCTGGAGATCAGTTGAAATAGCAGGAGAGCTCCTGCTACTACCTGGAGGTTGGCAACCCTAGTCACAGTTCATGCAAATGTGGTAGAAGGGCTGCATGTGGGGACATTTGCTGAGAGTCACAGGCCATTTATGCTTGGCTGTTTTCTCACAGTCACCCCGCTGACTACTTTGGGGCTTTGGCTGGATTATGCATGCATTTTCCAACTGTCAGAGGTTGCCTCGCTTTCCCCACTCTTTTCCGCACATTTTGCCTGGGTTTTCTGGATGCTGGCTACACACAAACCAGAAAACATGGGCAAAATGTGTGGAAACTCAAAGGGAGAGCAGGGCGACCTCTAACAGTCAGAAAATGCATGCATAATCAAGGCAAAGCCCCAAAGTATTTGGTGGGATGACCTTGAGGGAAAAGCCAGGCATAAATGGCCACAGCTTCCCCCTCTGGTCCCAGGGCAGCACTAGGTGTGGCAAGTGCAGGGGGGCCAGTGCCCCAAGTCAAAGGAAAAGAAGACTTTTCATTTATTGCTGAGGCACCACTGACAGTGGGCCAGAACATAAGAAAGTGTCCAGAGGAGGGCAACAAAGATGCTGAGGGGTCTGGAGACCAAGTCCTATGAGGAAAGGCTGAAGGAGCTGAGTATGTTTAGCCTGAAGGGGAGAAGACTGAGAGGGGATATGATAGCCATCTTCAAGTACTTGAAGGGCTGTCATATAGAGGATGGTGCCGAGTTGTTTTCTGTTGCCCCAGAACCAATGGGTTGAAATTAAATCAAAAGAGTTTCCATCTAGACATTAGGAAGAATTTTCTAACAGTTAAAGCGATTCCTCAGTGGAACAGGCTACCACGGGAGGTGGTAAGCTCTCCTTCCCTGGTGTTTTTTTAAGCAGAGGTTAGATGGCCATCTGTCAGCAATGCTGATTCTATGACCTTAAGCAAATGATGAAAGGGAGTGCATCTTGGCCATCTTCTGGGCATGTAGGGGTCACTGGGGGTTTAGGGGGGGAGGTAGTTGTGGATTTCCTGCATTGTGCAGGGGGTTGGACTAGATGACCCTGATGGTACCTTCCAACTCTATGATTCTATGAAAGTCTAGAGTTGCCAACCTCCAGGTAATAGCTGGAGATCTCCTTCTATTACACCTGATCTCCAGGTGACAGAAATCAGTTCACCTAGAGAAAATGGCTTTGGAAGGTAGACTCAATGTCCATTTATGCAGGGTCGATTCTGCTCCTTTTTCAATGCTGATTTTTTAAATCCGACCTTTAACATGACTATTAATAGTCCCTATACAAGAGGAGAAAGTCAAACAAATTCCACCCCCACTCACCTGCTCCTTCGTTTGCATAGCCGTTAGCAATGGTCATTTGCATAGCTAAGCTGCGGCGGTGATTTTTTATGGTTCCTTCAGGAAATGCTTCGATGTGGGGGTGGAACAAATACAAAAGGTCGCATTAAAGAAATAAAAAAAATATGCGGGGCACTTCAGCCTGGAATGCGCAGCTAATTACCAAGCATAAACGGCCTATGACATTATACCTTATTGATGTCCCTCCCCTCCCAAAACCCATCCTCCTCAGGCTCCACCCCCCAAATCTCCAGGTATTTCCCCAACCCGGAGCTGGTGACCTGCTCATGCCCTACACCCAAAGACGAACCCAAAGTGCAGATCAAAAGTGGTGGTCTTCAGGAAAAGGGGTAAATATCTTCTTGGAGTATACTTGGAAACCCAATTCAACAGTGTTGTTCCTTTAAATACCTTGGAATTACATTTAGAGAGACTCTAAATTGGGATTACCATTTGGCAGCTATTAGGGCCTCTGCGACAAGGATTGTGGGGTCCATTTTGAGGTTTTATTTCACAAAGGGAGGCTTTCTTATAGACACAGCCCTAAAATTATTTAAAAGTAAGGTCATCTCCCATATGTTATATGGAGCCAAAGTGTGGGGTTGGAAAGATGACATTATATCTAACACAGAAACAATTCAAAATATATTTCTAAGGCGTATTCTGGTCTTCCCTAAGGGGACTTCGGTTGCCCTGATGTGAGCAGAAACTGGTCTACCTTCTCTCAGGGCTCGTGTTCATCTTGCTGTTCTAAAACGTTGGGGAAAAACTAGAACCGATAAATCTAGTTCGTTTAGACAATTATCGTAAGATTTTAAATCATAACCTCGGAGCAGCTTTCACGTCACTGCGCTTTGAACCTATGCCTACGACCATCTTGGAGGGACATTATAAACAAAAGCCAAGGGATATATTTTTCAAATTTATTTATTTATTTACATAGGGATACAGAAGGAAAGAGGGTAGAGGTCCATCTGCAAATAATATCTATCTATCTATCTATCTATCTATCTATCTATCTATCTATCTATCTATCTATCTATCTAGATATAGATATAGATATAGATATAGATACACACACATCAACAGAGCCCCGTGGCGCAGAGTGGTAAGTTGCAGTACTGCAGTCCAAGCTCTGCTCACAACCTGAGTTCGATCCCAACAGAAGTTGGTTTCAGGTAGCCGGCTCAAGGTTGACTCAGCCTTCCATCCTTCCGAGGTCGGTAAAATGAGTACCCAGCTTGCTGGGGGTAAAAGGAAGATGACTGGGGAAGGCACTGGCAAACCACCCCGCAAAAAAAGTCTGCCTAGTAAATGTCGGGATGTGACGTCATCCCATGGGTCAGGAATGACCCAATGCTTCCACAGGGGACCTTTACCTTTTTATATATATATAAAAAGAGAGCCAGCATAGTGTAGTGGTTAAGAACGGTGGTTTGGAGCGCTGGAGTCTGATCTGGAGAACCAGGTTTGATTCCCCACTCCTCCACATGAGTGGCAGAGGCTAATCTGGTGAACTGGATTTGTTTCCCCACTCCTACACTCAAGGCCATCTGGGTGACCTTAGGCAAGTCATTCTCTCTCAGCCTCACCTACCTCACAGGGTGTCTGTTGTTGGGAGGGGAAGGGAAGGTGATTGTAAGCCGGTTTAATTCTCCCTTAAGTGGCAGAGAAAGTCGGCATATAAAAACCAACTCTTCTTCTTCTTCTTCTTCTTCTTCTTCTTCTTCTTCTTCTTCTTCTTCTTCTTCTTCTTCTTCTTCTTCTTCTTCTTCTTCTTCTATATATGGATATAGATATAGATATATAGATATAGATATCTGTAAAGGTCCCCTGTGCAAGCACCAGGTCATTCCTGACCAATGGGGTGACGTCACATCCCGATGTTTCCAAGGCAGACTTTGTTTGCGGGGTGGTTTGCCAGTGCCTTCCCCAGTCATCTTCCCTTTACCCCCAGCAAGCTGGGTACTTATTTCACCAACCTCGGAAGGATAGAAGGCTGAGTCAACCTTGAGCCAGCTTTTCCAACTAAGTAAGCAGACTATCTTTCAACATTTTAACTTCAATTCTACAAAATTTTAGTTCCATAAAACTAGTTAACCCATTGTTATAACTTTGACTTTACTAAGCACAGAAAAGGCTTACATATAATGGTCATAATCACTGTTTTTCCTTGTGCGTATTTCCCTTCCTCAGCCACCAGTTTCTATGTATCTATAAAACAGTTTCTATTTATCAGTAAACTGATCAAACGTTTCCTTATCAGTTATATTCATCATGTGAGTCATTTTGGCCATTGTGGCGTATTCCATAATTTCATCTTTCCATTCTTCCACGTCAGGTAAAGTTGATTGCTTCCAACTTCTTGCAAGAACTACTCTTGCAGCCGTTGTAGCATACTAAAATAAATCTTTTAATTGTGAGTAAATAATAATAATAATTTATTATTAGGTCTATGACCACAGTCTTGGACCAAGGGAGGAAGAAAGGAAGGGAGGGGAAGTCGAGGGAGGCTGGGAAGCATAATACATAGTATAATACAATCTTAAGTTAACAATGCTAAAAATTAGGTGTCAGCCCAATAAGTAAAATTCCTAACTAAAATAAACTGGGGGTGGAGTGAACTGACTAAAAGTTGCCAGAGGTAGGCGTTGAGAGTTCTTTCTTCTTAAGAGCAGACACTCTGGCCAAAAAGCGGGCAACATTTGATGTGGCTGCACCATTAGTTGAGTCGCCAAGCAAAAAAGGCAACACCCAGGCATGTAGAGGGAGGTTCAAGCTGGTGAGGATTGGAGCAATAAGAGCATCTCTATCTTGAGACCAGCGAGGACAGCGGAGCATCAAATGGTCCAACGTTTCAATTTCGCCCATGTTACATGGGCAGAGACGGTCCGGAAAAGGTATCCTGGTATATCTGCCCAACATGACCATGGATGGAAAGGCATTTAAACGAGCTAAAAGGAGAGCCCGACGATGTGAGAAGATTGAAACCGTAGAGTGGAACTCTGGAAGCTTCTCTGGTGGGGGGAGTCCCAAGACCCGACCGGAGCAAGTACGTCTGGCCCTCCCAACCGTATTGGCCCAATCTAACTCCTTCAATCTCTTCAAGATTGCCGCTAAATGAGATGGAACCAGGTTGGCAGAGGGAGTAGAGATTGGGAATCCCAGTACTTTTAGTTTTTCGGCTAACAGATTCAGCCAGGGGTTGGGGGCCGGGTCCTTAAGAGTAAGATGGAGAAACCCCGCCTGGGACAGGAGATTGTCGTCCGGCAACTTAAACCTAAGCTTAATTGCTCTCCTCCACGCACGTGCCTCAAGTGAGGGTTGGGCCAATTCCATACGGAGGCCCAGCAACACACCTTGGAGTTCCAGTAATTCTCCTGAGAAAATTATTCAAAAGGCAGTCTAGCTTCTCATCCACGCCAGAAATCCAAATGTCTGCTCCATACAGAATCTGGGAAACCACCTTCGCGTTAAAGACATCAATGGCAGACGGGATGTGCTTGGCCCCCTTGGTTCGAAAAAATCTCTCTACCATTACAGTGGTGGATCTTGCTGTCTTCTTCACATGGTCCAGATGGGCAGACCAAGATAGGTTGTAACTGAAGACAATGCCCAAGTAGCGGAAGGTGGAAACCCATTCGAGTTGTCCATTTTTGACCTTGAAAAACTGTGAGCCTCTTCTCTTGGTGGCAGAAAAGCGAAGTACCTTTGACTTGGCGTAATTCACAGTGAGTGCTTCTTGATCACAATATTCCAAGAAGAGATTGATAGTGGACCTCAGCCCCACTTCTGATGTCGCCAACAAAACCGCATCGTCCGCATATAATAAAAGTGGTATGGGCTGACCGGCCAGATACGGGGGGTGTTTTGCTCCCTCTTTGATATGCAGTACCAAATCGTTGATAAAGATGTTAAACAGAGAGGGAGCAAGCAGGCATCCCTGTCTTACCCCCTTTTGAACTGGGAAAGAATCTGTCAGTGTACCACTGGGATCGACCCGCACTGAGGCAGTTGTTCTAGAGTAAAGGGCCATAATCAAAACCAGGAGTCTGCGGTCTATACTGGTGTTCATCAGTTTCTTCCAAAGTCTATGTCGGGAGACAGAATCAAATGCAGCCCTTAGGTCCATAAAGGCCACATATAAACATTCCCTCGGGCGACTCGAATACTTAGAGGCCAACTGAAGGAAGGTCAGACAATGGTCTGTGGTACAGGTACCTCGACAGAAACCACACTGTTCAGGGTGGAGATAGGCCTCTTTGTCAAGCCAATCCTGTAGCCTCTCCAAGAGGAGTGCTGAGTAGATCTTACACGGGATGGCAATAAGACTAATCGGCCTATACTTCCCAGGGTTGCTGGCATCACCGCTTTTGTGGATTGGCACGATTGTAGCTGTCCTCCAAATCTCCGGAATGATAGCTGTTTGGTTAATATCCAAGAAGAAGGGGGCCAAACGAGCAGCCCACCATTCGGGGTTTACTAGAAAAAGCTCCAAGGGAATCAGATCTAGACCCTCTGCTTTTCCTCGCTTCATTCGGTTAAGTTGCTCCAACACGGTTTTTGGGGCCAGTCTGGTGTTAAGGCCAGCAATTCCTTAGTTTCCTTCTCCTCCGCTGGGCACTCAGAGGACCGGTACAGGGCTGAAAAATGTTCCATCCATCTCATTGGGGGGATACCCATAGATAAATCAAATTGGCGAACCGGTCTAACAAGTTCCCGAAAGGCGTTCACATCTCCAGCCTTCACAATGGCCACAAGCTTTTCCCAGTTCTGGGTGATCTCAATCTCCTTCTTCCTCTTAATTAGGTCTTTGTAGGCTTTTTTATGGCGGAAGAATTCCATCAGGTCTTCTCGCTTCCCCAGGCGCCTGTAGCACCGTGGTTTAGCTTGGATGGATCTCTTGGCCAAATGACAATCAGCATCATACCAAAGATTTGACTGCCGGCAGTTCTTTGCTCTTGTCAGATGCTCCCTTGTAATTCTCCTTACTAGTGTGTAGTAGTCCACGAAGGGATTGAGTAGATCAGAGTAAAGTGTGGATTGAGGCAATGCGGAATCCATAGAGGGAGGCGATTCAGGAGAACTTCCGGTGTCTAAAATGTTTTGAATTTCTGCCACCCGCGTAGATACAACTGGGAGATTCTTACGACCACTTCTAATCCATTTTATATCTTCTTTCTCCATCCACACTGCCGGCTTTCCAGATCTGCGTCTATTTTGAGAGTGAGGTGTACTGGGAGGTGGTCGCCCCCCATATACTCCCCCACATGGAGATCTTGTGCCAGAGGGAAAAATTCGCGGGAAATCAGAAAAGGGTCTATGGCACTAGTGCCCCTTGGTGTGTAACATGTAAAGTCCCCTGGTTTATCTGGGGAGACTACACCATTCCAAAAGACAAAATTCTGTGCAAGTGCCAAGGCAGCTAACCACTTCCCTGCCTGGTTGATCTTCGAATCCTTTGACGAACGCTGAAACCAGGGCAGAGGAAGTGCCAGTTCGTCTATGTCTACTATTGTGGGAAGCAGGTGTGCATCGGAGACGCCTATCCTAGCATTCAAATCCCCGCCAATAAGCATTATTGCAGCCGGATAGGTCCGCTGGAGGTCCTCTACAGTCTCCCCAAATTCTTTCCAATGGTCCTCAATCTCCCTTTCTGTTGACAATGGGGGGCTATAAATATTCACCACTATAAGGGTGTATCCAGAAGAGATTAATTCCAGGACAAGTACTAGATGGTAGGATGAGACTTTCAAAGGGGTGCAAGACACCCCTGGAAGACTTTTAATTGTATAGACAGTTTAGGTGGCATTATCCCAAGAAGCAGGGTTTTGGGAGTCAGTTGAAATTTTTGCTGAAACATTTTTTTGCAACTCACTGTGAATCATTTTCCAATATTGTTGCATCTTCGAACAGGTCCACCATAGGTGAAAATGAGAACCATCAGCTGCTTGGCACTTCCAACAGGCTCCCTGTTTTTCTTTTGTGTTGCTCATCTTCTGTATCATATTGGGAGTAAGATACCACCTTTAGAACATCTTATACCAGTTTTCTCTGATTTCTTGACTGGCGGTGAACTTCAAGTCCTTTGTGCATAGTTTCTCCTAGGTATCCATTCTGACCATTTCTCCAAGGTTCTGCATCCATTTAATCATGTTCGTCTTTACTGTTCCATTTCGGTCTCGTATCTTAGCAACAACTTGTAAATTTTTCCAAGCAAATGATCATCATTCTTAGTTATTATTGTCTCAAAGTCAAGCTCAATAAGGCCAAAACTAAAATTTTAACTTTTAATCTTACGGAAGCAGAGCAAACGCAAATCAAAGAGATAACCAGATGCTAAGTAACCAAAGACCCAGTGAGATATTTAGGCATCTTTATATCATCACAGAATAATACACTCTTTAAAGCAAATTATCTAATGGTATAGAAAGAAATAGAAAAAGACCTGAATTGTTAGTCGAGACAACATTTCCTGGTTGGGCAGAATATCGACTGTAAAAATGAAGGTGATTCCGAGATTAAACTTTCTGTTTCAATTTCTGCCAATGGCCCTAAACGAAAAAGTGATAGATGGTTGGCAAAGAAAGGTAAACGATTCATCTGGAACAGAAAGAAACCTAGAGTCCGACTTAAAACACTACAAGACAATAAGAAAAGAGGTGGCTTAGGGCTGCCTAAGTTTAAGCTGTATTACCGTGCTTCCTGTTTGAGTTGGATCTCAGAATGGATCAAATTTCCAAAAAATAGGAATCTTGTTTTAGAAAGAGCCGATCTTTGGTCTGGGTTTCACAAAGTTTTATGGAATTCTAAAACACCAAAGACTCCAAGACAAATTCAGGAAGACTGCGATATTAAACCAGCATTATTAAAAGTATGGGATAGCTACAAGAAGAGAATTAGTCCCTCTCCACCATCTATAATGTCATCGATTGAAGCATATTATGAAGATCTTGCCTGGAAGAGTGGTTCTTATCTTACATATCGGGATATGATTAATGAAGATGGTTAAGTCAAAAGTCTGCAAATGCTCAAAAAAGAAATCAAAGATTTGAACTGGCTAACTTACCTCCAATTAAAGTCTAAACTTAAAGAGGATTGGTTCTTGTGGGTTATCCGGGCTGTGTAACCGTGCTCTTGGTATTTTCTTTCCTGCCGTTTCGCCAGCAGCTGTGACAGGCATCTTCAGAGGAGTAACACTGAAGGACAGTGTCTCTCAGTGTCAAGTGTGTAGGAAGGGTAATATATAGTCAGAAAGGGGTTGTATTTGAGCTGAATCATTGTCCTGCAAAAAGTATCAAAGGTAATGTGCTAATCATGTGCTAATGAGGGTGTGGTATGTTAATATGGAACCATTGTATCCTGAAGTGATCTGTTAATGTGTGAAATCCAAAGCTAATCTACATGGCTATTGTTGACTGTAGTCTTTGTTAGTCTGGAGGTTTTCAGGACAGGAAGCCAAGCCTTATTCATTCTTAAACTCTCTTCTTTTCTGTTAAAGTTGTGCTGATGTTTATGAATTTCAATGGCTTCTCTGTGCAATCTGACAAAATAGTTGGTAGAATTGTCCAGTCTTTCAGCACAACTTTAACAGAAAAGAAGAGAGTTTAAGAATGAATAAGGCTTGGTTTCCTGTCCTGAAAACCTCCAGACTAACAAAGACTACAGTCAACAATAGCCATGCAGATTAGCTTTGGATTTCACACATTTACAGATCACTTCAGGATACAATGGTTCCATATTAACATATCACACCCTCATTAGCACATTATCTTGATACCTACAGGACAATGATTAGCACATTACCTTTGATACTTTTTGCAGGACAATGATTCAGCTCAACCCAACCCCTTTCTGACTATATATTACCCTTCCTACACACTTGACACTGAGAGACACTGTCTTTCAGTGTTACTCCTCTGAAGATGCCTGCCACAGCTGCTGGCGAAACGTCAGGAAAGAAAATACCAAGAGCACAGTTACACAGCCCGGATAACCCACAAGAACCAATCCTCTTTAAGTTTAGACTTTAATTGGAGGTAAGTTAGCCAGTTCAAATCTTTGATTTCTTTTTTGAGCATTTGCAGACTTTTGACTTAACCATCTTCATTAATCATATCCCAATATGAACTCTGACCATGAAAGCCTTCGACAATATTTTAAAGAGGATTGTTTGAAGACTGGCACGATGAGAACCTTTACAGACTTTGAAACGCTTATGCATTCGTGGTATGCCAGCGCTGGAGGATTTAGCCCATTATATACTTGATTGCCCAATGTATGTATAACCCAGGAGCAAGTTTCTCACTGGGATATTAGCTAGTTTAAGCCTTTATTCTGATAAAGAAAAATGGTAATTCTGCTAACAGATGTTGATGATCATATATATTACAGAATGGCACCGTATGCCCTGGCAGCAAAGAAAATAAGGGCCAAGGCTGTCTCTTCAAGAGCAGTTTTGTAAAACTGATTTTGTTTGTGGTTGTTTGTATTGTTCTTTCAAAATTAATTATTTTAATTAAAATTAATTATTGTAATTTGAATTTTATAGTCTGACTTTTATTATGCATATTTATGTTATAATGTGTAATATTTGTTGATGGTGTTTTGTAATTGCCTGTGGCCCTATACAAATAAATTTATTCATTCAAAAAGCGCTCAGTGCCCCTAGGGTTGCCAACTCCAGGTTGGGAAATTCCTGGAGATGTGGGGGTGGAGCTTGGGGTGGGTGGGGTTTGATGAGGGGAAGGACTTAAGTGGAGCATAATACCATAGAGTCCAACCTTCAGAGCAGCCATTTTCTCCAGGGGAGTTGCTCTCCTTAGTCTGGAGACTGGACGTAATTCTGGGAGATGTCCAGGCTCCACCTGAAGGTTGGCATCTCTAGTGACCCCTGTATGTACATGACAGATCGTGACCAAATTAACAATCACCACAAACACAAGAATTTTCCATACTGACAACTTTGGAAGAGTTACCAGATGCAAAATATTAGATGGACCCTGACTATATAATAACTGGCCCTACATGCACCTGCCTACTCTAAGTGGTCCCCCAGACAGAGAAGGGGGACATAATTTTTTGTTGCAGCTGTGAGCATGAATGATCTCTGCAGAGGCGGCCCAGGAAGGCCCAGTGTCTTGGGACCCTCAGAGGCAAACAGGGATGGGATGCCAGCAGACGCTAGCTACCCCCCACCTCTTTTCTTCATCCACTAACCAGACTAATTACGCCAGTCTTGTGTGCCAGTGTGAACAAAAGGAACACTAAAAGCCACCCAGATAGGGAGAAAAGAGAACACGTGCCTGCCACACTGCTCCCCCTGCAGTGCCTGATGTGAAATGCAGGAAGGGAGGACAACCCTCCACCCCTGTAAATTTACCATAGCAAATCTACTCTAAATCTAATTTCGGATGGGTAGCTGTTAGTCGGTAGCAGCAGAGTGAAATTCGAGTCCAACAGCACCTTAGAGAACAACGCAGTTTTCTGCGAGTCAAAGTGCTTTGACTTTGGCTCACCAAGGTGGTGCTATCTGATGAAGTAAGCTATGACTTACAAAAGCTTATACCTGGGAAATGTTTGTTTGTCTTTAATATGCTACTGCCCTAATCTGGATGGCCCAATCTCATCAGATGTCAGAAGCTGAGCAGGGTCAGCCATGGTTAGTACTTGGATGGGAGACCACCAAGGAAGTCCCAGGTCACTATGCAGAGGAAGGCAACAGCAAACCACCCTGTTCATCTCCTACCTTGAAAACCCTACAGGGTTGCCTATATAAGTTGGTTGCGACTTGATGGCACTTTCCACCGCACAAGGTGCTACTGGACTCGAGTTTTGTTCTTCTGCAAAGCTGATGCTCTGCCCTTCAGGATCAGTGAACTACAGGTATAAAAGCAATGCACATCTGGGGGTGTGATCAGAGTACCACCATGACCATGAGAACCAGAGAGAACATGTATGCAACATTGGCTTGTAGAGATGGGCACGACACCCACTGGTGCCTGTAAGTACACATGGAGAAAATACCATGGGTGCCTTGGCACTAGTACACCTGAAAGTCCACTAGCAACAACTGGAAAAGGGACAAAATCAGGATGAAGTTGGCACATAGATTTACTAGCGCCGGTGGTGAGAAAACAGGGATGATCTCTGGGATGCAGAGAACACTGGAAGTTACATCTAAGCAGCTGCCCAGCCTCACATTCAGAAATTTAGAAAGGGCCTCCATCAGACAGAAGTGAACAATTAAAGAAGAAGTTCTAAAAATGGACTGTTGCTTTGGGCTTTAGAGGAATGTTGCCATCTCTTACGCAGGCGCTGTTCTGGGTGTCTGTTGCTAGGTGGCAGCATTGTATAAACAATCAAGGTCAGCTTTGCTTTCATGGAGTTGAAATTAAGGTTAGGTCTCCATACCGCCTCCAATTAGGAACAGCCGGTACCCACTGGGTGCTGTTGCCAACTCTGGCTTGGGAAATTCCTGGATATTTGGGAGTGGAGCTTGGGGAGGACAGAATTTGGGGCTGGGAGGGAGCTCAGCAGGGCTGTGATTCCATGCAGTCTACCCTCTGAAACTGCCATTGTCTCCAGGGGAACTGATCTCTGCTATCCTGAGATCAGTTGTCATTCTGGAAGACCCTCAAGCCCCACCTGGAGGATGGCAACCTTATAAGGCGAGGGGGTCCTCCACTATCACACTGCAAAATAAATAAAAACGAAAACAAACTCTATGATGTCTGAGTTTTCTGTTTATACACCATGTTCATACCCTGCAGATTTGCAATTAATGCACCAAGTCATCTAAACTTTAACAAGCTGATATTAAATTGTCGCTCAATCTGTGTGAACAGAACACTAGCAGGCATGAAAACTTCACCAAAAATGGGGGAGGGAGCCCAACCATGTCTTCTTCCCTCTCTTGGTACTGCCACTGGGGTTCAGCTTGCTCCTGGGACATTTTAAAAGACCAGTCCACCCCTGAAAACATTGAGCAGGGCTGTCAGTCTTTCCTCGCCTCCCTCCAGGATTCCCCGTCAACTGTTTCTTCATGGAATCATAGAGTTGGAAGGGACCACCAGGGTCATCTAGTCTAACCCGCTGCACAATGCAGGAAATTAACAACTACCTCCCCCCACATCCCCAGTGACCCCAACCCTCCCCCCGCCATGCAGGATCCCACAATCAAAGCACTCCCGACAGATGGCCAGCTAGCCTCTGCTTAAAGACCTCCAAAGACAGGGACTCCACACACCCCGCCCCCAGGCAGCGCATTCCACCCTCGAACAGCCCTCACCATCAGAAAGTTCTTCCTAATGTTCAGGTGGAATCGCTTTTCTCTTAGTTTAAATCCATTACTCTGTGTCCTAGTCTCTGGAGCAACCGAGAACAAGCTAGCTCCCTCATCAACATGACATCCCTTCAAATATTTAAACATGGCTATCATGTCTCCCCTCAACCTTCTCTTCTCCAAACTAAACAAACCCAACTCGCTAAGTCTCTCCTCATAGGGCATGGATTCCAGACCTCTGACCATTCTGGTCGCCCTTCTCTGGACACGCTCCAACTTGTCAACATCCTTCTTAAATTGTGGAGCCCAAAACTGGACACAGTATTCCAAGTGAGGTCTGACCAGTGCAGAATACAGTGGTAGTATCGTCCCTTGATCTAGACACAATACTCCTATTCATGCAGCCTAGAATTGCATTGGCCTTCTTAGCCGCCATATCACACTGTTGACTCATGTTCAGTTTGTGGTCCACTAAGACTCCCAGATCTCTTTCACATGTACTGTTGTCAAGCCAACTATCTCCCATACTGTACCTGTGCCTCATGTTGTTTCTGCCTAGGTGAAGTACCCTATTGAAATCCATTTTATTGCTTATGGCCCAGCTCTCCAGTCTATCAAGGTCATTCTGAACTCTGACCCTACCCTCTGGGGTATTAACTACCCCTCCTAACTTGGTGTCCTCTGCAAATTTGATTAGCATGCTCTCTATTCCATCATCCAAGTCATTTATAAAAATATTAAATAGTACCGATCCCAGGACAGACCTATGTGGTACCCCACTGGTCACTCCTCTCCAGGATGAAGTTGTGCCATTAATGAGCACCCTTTGGGTTCGGTTGGTCAACCAATTACCAATCCAACTAACAGCAGCAGTGTCCAGCCCACAGTCAAAGACCATCTCCACTTAGTAGGGTTGCCAACCTCCAAGTGGTGGCTGGTAGGCTTCTCATTTACCTGGTTACGGCAGGCAATTGCCCACCAATTAACCGGGCTGCCCACTGACCTTCAGCTGGTCGATGGGTGGAAGTTGTAGCATTCTCCCTCCAAAACTGTATGGTTTCCATAGAGTTTTTGCAGGACAGTGCAAGATTATCCCGCACGATGCCAGCGCTTCCGGGGTAAACCTGGAAGTGAGGTCATCATGCTGCATGTGCTCCCCCCCCCCCGGTGCTGATCACCATCCCCAGCCTCACCTCCAAGAAGCTCCTGCCAGTGGCGAGGAGGGACCTAGCAACCCTAGTGGCTGGAGATCTCCTGCTAGCACAACTGATCTCCAGGAGACAGAGATCAATTCACCTGGAGAAAATGGCTGTTTTGGAAGGTGGACTCTATGGTATTGTACCCCATTGAAGTACCTCCTCATCCTAAACCCCTCTGTCCTCAGGCTCCACCCCCAAATCTCCAGGTATTTCCCAACCTGGAGTTGGCAACCCTACCATTTAGTAGGGTTGCCAGCTCTGGGTTGGAAAATACCTGGAGATTTGGGGAGTGGAGCCTGAGGAGGGTGGGGTTTGGAGAGGGGAAGGACTTCAATGCTATAGAACCCAAGGATCGGTGAGCACAGGTCATGTGTGCGCAACAACAATTTGGAAGCTCCGTTGACAGATCACTACAAACAGATGAAACATGCAGATCATGAGATGCAATTTTTTGTTGTTTGGATATATCGAGGTAAACCTTTCCATAAACAAGATGTGGACCGTATTTTGGCCCAGCAAGAGGCCCGATTCATATTTCTTTTTGACACACTTTGTCCAAACGGATTAAAAACAGGTTTTGAATTATCCAGTTTCTTGTAAATATATTCTGTAGGAATATAAGCCTCAATTTATTATTGTATTGTTTTTCTTGCAGTAATAGCTATATATTCAATGTCACACCCATTCAGACAGAGCTGTACTCAATAAGTGTATTCCCCTTTAAATTTCTGGTACAGACGCACCTTAATAGAAACAGCAGATTTGCTATCGGCTTTTTTGAATATTTAACAACTAGTCAAAAACTGTCTGTATAGTATTATTTTGGAATACTTGTTTCATTTTTATTGATAACATTATCCATCCTTTCTGTAGTAATTACATATCTTGTTTTACACTTGTTCTGATATCAGCTGTATGTAATAAGTGTGTTTCTCTTTAAATCATTGGCACACACGCACTTTAGCAGATGACATAGATCCGTCATCTGCTAACAGTGAGAGGCTACCAGCCTCACTTCCCGGGTATGTATATATATTTTTTGTATTTCTAATGTTGTCAGTTATGTGTCTCACCCTTTATACTTATTCTATGGCTAATTGAGAAACATTTTATAGAACATATGTTCTGCGGACAATGACTGAACTACGTGGGATTCCCTGAATCGAAAAAGCTTCAGCGAAATAGGATACCTTACCGGAAGCCTATCTTCTTTCTTTCGGCACCCAGGACTCTTGTGAACCGAATGGTTCTTTTGATTCAGTCCCTATTTGTACAAGTTCTTAAATTTTGCCATTGTATTTGTTTCTTGTGTTCACAATATATTGACTCTTGTGTAAGTTTCAGCAGCCTTGTGCTTGTTTGCCATAAGTGCCTAATTTCTGTTGTAACCCCTACTTCTGGGCACTAGACCTATAGTTTGATTTCCAAACCACCTGGTGTCTGGCAACCCTATACAGTAGGGAGGTGGATTATAGCTGAGTGTCAGTTAGCTCCAGATGATTCAAGCCAGTGAGCCCAGTCATATGTTTCTATAGGGCCATCTTGGTGGTATTCACTATAATGGCATGGCTGATCATTTAGCCATTGATCCGTTATTTGCAACAGGAAGAGATTCATCTTCAGGATCTTATGCCCCCATTCTGTCATATACTGTGAGTGCTCCTAATGTAGGACTCTATTTCATTCTAAGGAACTAATCAGCGTATAGTAACATTAACAGCACTACTTTGGCAAATGCCAGGCGATTTTGAGGGTGATGCCTGTGGCGGGTGGAGCTTGAGGAGGATGTGACATCACTTCCTGGTGATACGCTAGGAATTTCCCCCAGTCTCTATGGTAAAGCCAATAGAGACATAGGGAATTTTCTAGAGCATCACTATGGAAGCCACTTTTTCTGCTTCTCAATTTCTCGAGGACAGGGGATTGGGGATGAGAACAGGCATTTTGTTGCCTTTTGCATTTTGTTGCCTTTTGCAGTGTACACAGCATTCTGAATGGGGGTATTTTTTTTGAGGATTAGGAGAAAACCTTTGTGGGAAGATGGCAGCTGTTGTCCAAGGACTCCTGCTCAGGCTGGAAAGAGGATATTTGGCAAGAGGAACCAGAAAGGGAATTCCTCTGGAGGGGGGGGGGATGGAGTGGTATTCTCCACAGCGAACTTTCTGGCTGCCTCCACTAGAGCAAGTGTTTTAAACTGTTGCTTGATTTGCAGACTCCCTGCAAGACGTTTCTTTTGCTTGTTTTTATAGTTTCAGCTTTACAAACAAAAACACATTCAGACTTCTTCTTCTTTTTTTACATTCCTCTGAGAAGCATAAATGCAGCCAAGGATACACAATACTGAATAAGCCCAATTATGCTTCATTTTTGTGGCAGAAACATAAACAAGGGAGAGCCAAATTAAATACTTACTTTTGTTTAGCGTAAGAGGAACCAATGTTCTGGAATGCACAAGGGTGTTTAGGAAAGTAACGGCAATTTTCAGCACACAGGGATCGGCCGCCTGTTTCCACTCTTGGCTTTCCAGAATGCTTTTGTAAAATTAAGTCTGTTTATTTATTTGTTTATTTCTAAATAGACAATATATACAATGAAGGCATATGCAAGAAAGCAACTTCAAGATGCACTGATTTACAGAAGAAGATGTTTGTAATTGATGTTCTTTGCATTGGTTTACAGAGGGACTGATGTTCTTTTCAAATCAAGCATATGCAATTTTCTGTTTTTGCAGGGAAGTGCCATCTTGTATTAGGGTTGCCAACTCTAACTTGGGACATTCCTGGAGATCTGGGGGCAGAACCTGGGGAGGGCACAGTTTTGGGAGGGAAAGGAACACAAGCAGGAATGTGATTCCATAGAGTCTACCCTCTGAAGCTGCCATTTTCACCAGAGGAACTGATCTCTGCAGTCTGGAGATTAGTTGTAATTCTAGGAGGACTTCGGGCCCCACCTGGAGGTTGGGAACCCTATCGTGAAGACATTTGAGCTTTGCACAGAAATGTTGTAGAGTGTACCTCTGGCATTCCATTGTGTTCTGATCCCAAATGTTTACATTTTCCCTATACCCAGGGAAGCCTGAAGAAAGTGGGGCTTGGAGAGGGGAGGGACTTCAATGCCATAGCAGCCATTTTCTCCAGGAGAACTGATCTCAGTTGCCTGGAGATCAGTTGTAATAGCGGGAGATCTCCAGGCACCACCTGGAGGTTGGCAACCGTAATGGGAAGTGATCTCTGTAGTCTGAAGATCAGTTGTTATTTTGGGAAACTGCCAGACCGCACTTGGAGAGTGGCAACCCTGGGCCTTCTCAATTTCTCTTACCCCCATCTGTAGTATGGGGGAGGGGGGACAATAAAATTAACATATTTACAGAGTTGTCACAAGGATAGTTAATATAGATCTGTGGTGCATTTCAATACAGAATGGAATCCAGGGCATGCTCAGATATTTTAGTGCTTGCAGTCTTGGAAGGCCGTTTTAATGGGATCTCATATAGGAAAAGAAACTGTTCCTGTGATCAAAAGTCTATTGAGGATCTATCCCACATCACATTCCAATGTCAAAGATATGAGGTTGAACGTAACAGATTTTTGCGGACCATGATATCCCACTTCCCAGGGAGATCAGATCAAAAGAAATTAGTTGTGTTACTGAAAGATATAGACAAATTCATTACTTTCCAAATGGCAAGATTTTCTGCTGCCATCATAAAGGATAGAAAGATGATGGGGCACACTGACCATGGTGTGTCTGACCCGTGACTGCTTCATTCTGGGTCATTTGTCATCTTTGGACTGTGTGGCCTGCATATGTTCAGAGCCTATATTCTAGTAGGTAGCATGGACCTGACACTGGTTTGTTTCATTCTGCAACAGGGTTTTAAGTTGGGACCAAGGCTGAAAACTAGATTTGCCAAGCCCCTGCTGGTGGGTCTGGTTCTCTTGCTGCCAGAGCGTGCCTCCCACCACCTCTGAGATTAGGGTTGCCAACCTCCAGGTACTAGCTGGAGATCTCCTGCTATTACAACTGATCTCCAGCCGATAGAGATGAGTTCACCTGGAGAAAATGGCCGCTTTGGCAATAGGACTCTATGGCATTGAAGTCCCTCCCCTCCCCAAACCCCACCCTCCTCAGATTCCACCCCAAAAACCTCCTGCTAGTGGTGAAGAGGAACCTGGCAACCCTATCTCAGATGGCTGGTGGAGGGGGGAAATGGTGGGCAACCTGGGTTGGCACTGGCAGCATCCCATTGTGTTGATGCCACTCCCTGAGCACCTGGAAATAATGTCAGGTATTTTGCCCAAATACCAGATTGTCCTCAGTGAGACACTAATGTCATTTCTGGGGGCAGGGGGGTGATTTCACTGGGTCATTGGCAAGGACCCCCCAAGTGAGTAAGTCTTCCGCTGGTTACCTGGGAAGACCTGGCAACCCTACTGAAGACTTGTGAGCTAAAGGTTTACTTCAGTTCAAGAGGCTATCTCAGTGAGCAGCAGGGATTGTGGACTGTAAACAGAATGAGGGGTATGATTGCGCCCTAATATATCCTTATGCCTATAAAGGTAAAGATCCTCTGTGCAAGCACTGGGTCATTCCTGACCCATGGGGTGATGTCACATCCCGACGTTTCCAAGGCAGACTTTGTTTTAATGGGGTGGTTTGCCAGTGCCTTCCCCAGTCATCTTCCCTTTACCCCCAGCAAGCTGGGTACTCATTTCACCGACCTCGGAAGGAAGGAAGGCTGAGTCAACCTTGAGCCGGCTACCTGAAACCGACTTCCGTCAGGATCGAACTCAGGTCGTGAGCAGAGCTTTTGACTGCAGTACTGCAGCTTAACACTCTGCGCCACAGAGCTCCTATAGATATACATATAAAAACATTTATTGTTTACAGTGGTTGCCAACATTTTTTCACTTGTGTACCCCTGGGCAGCCCATTTCCATAAATTGTACCCCTCATATTAACAAAATGTTTGTAATTAATATAGTTGCTGTTATTTCAAATGCCTTTTACCACCATTATTCAATTTTTTTCGCATACCCCTAAATGTCCTGGTTCGTACCCCTGGGGGTATGTGTAACCCAAGGCTGTGAACCACTGGTTTACGTGATTCTATATGATTTTGTAATTGCATCTCATTTTTCTTGTTAGAAGTCCTTGAGAGAGAACACACATCAGTAGAGGTTATACGGGGTCTTGCCATGACTAGCCCCAGAGGCTGGCTTAATTACGGCGTGCTTTAGCATAACTAAAATTATTAGACTGATTTCTAGGCCTCCGTTGCAGACCAAGGGCTCCCCAGGTGGTTTGCACAGTACTTAGAAGCCATATCTGAACAATTTAAAATACCAGCCTTCATACAGAAATAATAAAGCTTCAGTAGCAATCACATTTTCAGCATCAATAAAAATTCAAGCAAAAACAATGGGGAAAAATCTGGACGTAATATAACCCATTGAAAATAGTGATGCATTTAAAAATCTCAGCAGTTAGTCAAGTCAACATTCATAGTTATTTAAATAATACTGTTAAGCGTTCCTTTTGGGAAGGGAGAGATTTATGGTGTTGATGTAGTATTTGGATTACTTAAATTTTTTATTTAAGTAAACTATCCCTCCTATCACATGCTGCTCAAAGTGACTTACAATTTCAAGATTGGAAACATACTAAATACAATAAAACCCCATTAATTCCTCTGATGTTTCATCTGAGACAGAAGTTTCAGGTGGGCAGCCATCTGCAGTAGAAGAGCAAGATTCAAATCCAGTAGCGCCAGCTAACTGACAAAGCGATCTTTGACTCTTGAAAGCTTATATGCTGGGAATCTTGTTGGTCTTTAAGGTAATACTGTACTTGAATCTTGCTCTTTACCTGAGCAGGAGGAACCCTGAAATTCACTTTACATTTCACAAGTGGCAACTTTAGCATAGTGTGTGTGTGTGTGTGTGTGTGTGTGATGGCAGAATGAATTTTAGAAGGATCCTCGGAGCAAAGTCCAAACCATGCATGGGATGATCTTTTAACAATCTCATGTTTATTTGACATAGAGGGACGGTCTTTAGTTTATGCAGGTGGCTTCCCTTTATTAACATGAATATGTCCCCCACCCAAACATACACAAGTGTTCCTTGTCTGAATTTGTTAGTGTACAATTCTGGATCAGGGCATCAATCTTTGTTTGTGTGTTAAACAGAATTTAAATCCTTGTATGACCACTTACGTTTTCACTAAAAATGAAGCTTAAAATCTGGCTTGATTGCTTGAAGAAAAGCAGCTCTCCTGCAAATATAGATAACAAAAAGAACCTTTTATCATTAACAGAAATGTGATCAGAGCCAATAAAAACTTAATTTTTTAAATTTATGAATGAGGGTACAGTTGGAAAGATTAGTGAAATTGTTTGCTTATTGTGAGGATGTAGAAATACAAATGCCTTCAGTTTTCATGCATATTCACTGAGAACAATTTCTTTGCTAGAGTCTTTGCTTTGTTCATTGTTTGTATACAGTTCACCATTTTTGTGACATGTAGAATTAGCCATCATCTTCACACCCTTTATCTGCCCAAACAGACATTAATCTTCATGTCCTTTTTGAATAGAATCATTTTGATGGTGAAATGACCGCAATTCTCTCCTAAGTGCTGAGAAACCATGCAAAAACGCCACCTTTGGAACTGAACCAGAGAAGTCACAACATTCGGTAATGTCCTTTAAAAAATATATCAGTATCATGTACGTGAATGAGCAAATAGAAGTCATTAGGTTTTATGCAAGGTTTTTCCTAACATTTAGTCTTGTTGTGTCCTTGTGATGGTCAAACTTGTTTTAGGGTCTCTCTTTGTTTAGGAAAAGAAGAGTGGGGGCATCGTTTATTGCCTTCGATTAAAAAAAAAAAATTCCAGCAAACTCCCAATCCTTGTTAAATGCTATCATGTGTTAATGCTGGTGGCACTTTGAGACATGGGTACGTGGTACACAGACAACCCCTATAATCCTTCCCCCCCCCAGAGCTGCGGAAAGGCGCGAATGTGTTTTTAATGCCTGTAAACTCTAGTCCCGTGATAATCCCATAAACAGACTTCAGCAGACAGACAGTCCAAAGAAAGCTGATTTATTAGAAAATCCACAGGTAACAGAAGTCAGGAGTCAAATGGACACTAGTAAAAGCTATGGGTACAGTACAGGGCATATATAGAAGAGCAAAGGGCAAATCTGGGTAGATCTGGATCCCATGGCAACCCCCCTCCTTGGAGCTGTCAGGAGGCTAGGAGAGTTTCCACATAAAGAAGTCTAAATACACTGTTTGCAGGGCACGAAGTTGGCCTTGGCCAGCACCTGGGGAAACCACAACATTCCTTTCTCAGACCCATGCCTGACAATGCCTTTATGGTTATGCTGCTGATTTGGAGCCCCCGAATTTGCTGAATTTATTTGGTGATCGCCCCAAACTTGCCGAATTCGGCTCGTTGTTTTCCTGCCTTTTTTAAATTCCGTTCCAACCGAACTAGAAACCGCCAAATCGGGGAAAATTCGGCTGTTTTTCGGTTCGGGACGAACCGAATCGACAGCCCTACTTTCAAGAAGCAGAGGTGGTTTGCCATCGCCTTCCTCTGCAGTGTTCCTTGGTGGTCTCCCATCCAAGTATTGACCCTGCTTAGCTTCTGAGACCGGACGAGATCAGGCTATACCATGCTGCCTTCCCTCCCCCAAATAAAGAATACTGGTCCTTTAATCATTGCCTGAGCTGAGCTAGGGGAGGCAGAGCTTATACAAAACCTGGAGAGTCAGCGGTGGGGGCTGTAGGAAACTAACAGGTCAGGGGTAGAGCTAGGGTCGCTGGGTCCCTCTTCACCACTGGCAGGAGGTTTATGGGGCGGAGCCTGAGGAGGGTGGGGTTTGGGGAGGGGACTTCAATGCCATAGAGTTCAATTGCCAAAGTGGCCATTTGCTCCAGGTGAACAGATCTCTATCAGCTGGAGATCAGTTGTAATAGCAGGAGATTTCCAGATAGTACCTGGAGGTTGGCAACCCTAAGTAGAGCCTATAGTCAGCCAGAAAGTTGAGGGAGGAGCCAAGATAAGAGTCTGGTGGGTTTCTTGTTGCTGGCTCTGGAGTTCTCTAATTCTTCGGGTCTTAGTTCTGGGGAACTGATGGCTTTATTTGTTGGACCATGAAACTGCAGCTGGGCTGGCAAGAAGAGCAGCCAGGAACCCCTTAGATCTCTGTAAGGAACCTGATCAAAGCCAGAAAGAAGTTAATCTACAAATAAACAGTCACCTTTTGGGCGGCTGCAGCAGAAATTGGTTAATTCGCTTGTGGCAGCTCATGTGCAATTAAGCAAACTGCTGCTAGGGTTTTAAAAAAACACACCCTTGGTTTTGTTTAGGGCTGTGGCTTTCTCCCCTCCTGCCTAATGGGTAATAAATCTGTTTCTCCTTCATCATAAACCAGTCTGGAAAAGGGCCTCTGTACTGGAAACCCTGTGCTTTTAGTGGCTTGACACATTAAGCTCTTTTATGTTGTGAAATTGGTCTTTGCTTTTTGTAGCGTAGGCCGGGTCTGGCACATAAAACTCTTGCCCCGAGAGAGGCTTTGTGTTTGACGACTTCAGTGGCAAAGCGCTTCCATTTCCACCTCATAGTGGAGCTATCGTTGCCCCAACATTCCCTGCAACTGGGCTGAGGCCCCAGGTCTGCTGAAGGTTTGAGGAGGGCTGGTCTAGGGTGAAAGAGAGAAATGGCTCTGCAAATGCTTAGAGGGTCAAATGAGTGGGTTAAACCTTACTGCAGATGGTGCCAGTTTCTGAATTCTAGAATCTGAATAGCAGGGTTGTGCTAACCCTACAGGCTAGAGTTGCCAGCTCTGGGTTGGGAAATACCTGGGGAATTTTGGAGGTGGAGCCTGAAGAGGGCAGGGCTTAGGAAGGGGAGGGACTTCAATTGGGTTTAATGCCATAGAGTCCACCTTAAAAAGGGGCCATTTTCTCCAGGTCAACTGATCTCTAGTCTGGAGATAAGTCGCAATCCCAGGAAATCTCTAGCCATCCAGGCACGGAGCTCAGTGAAGGAGCCCCTGGGGCAGGGGGGAGGGAGAGAGGGGGTGTACTGCGCACGTGCTGGAGCCAGGTGCTGGTGTCCCCAGGGGCAGTCGCCACAATGCCGCCACTGCTCACCCGCCCCCTTGCCTTGTGCGCAGCTGCTGTAGGCACAGTAAAGGCGACAAAGAAGGGCAGGCAGCTACATCCTGGATGGTGGCACATGCACCAGCCGAGCCGCTGGCTGGCAGCTGTGCAGCAGCGTGGCGGCAGCAACACTCCTCCATGCCTGCGCTGGTATCCCTCTTCCTTGTTCCCGGGGCGCTTGCCCTCACAGACCCCCCAAGAGGCAAGGGGGGGGGGGTTGCCAGGTGGCTTGGAATGGCAGGCAATTGCCCACCAATCCATCTGCTGGCTGACAGCATGGATTGCATGTGTGTGCAGCTGCGAGCAACGCGATCCCGTCACTTCTGGCCCGTTGACGCACTAGCAACTTACCTCGCAAATTACTCGCATCCAGTACACAAGAATCCAGACCGCTTTTAAATTCCTGTTCCCACTGTGCCTCCTTTCCCCGCCGCACTTGAAAATCCCAGACCGGCAAGCTTCCAGGCATGCCCAGTCGGCGCTCCAAGCAAGGGTTGCGATTGGTTCAGCTTTAGTAAGGGAGGCGGGGCGAGTGCAGGGGTTGGCTGGCAGCAGGATTGAGGACGCATTGCATGTTCCCACTTCAAGGCACCGAGTGTGGAGGACGCTTTATTTTTTTAACTCGCCTTATCAGCGGCTCCTCTTACCGCGGAGAAACTGCGCTCTGGAGACGTCCTGGGAATCCTTAGGGTGAGTTGCAGTGGGAACATGCAAGGAAAGCCCGCGGAAGCCGGCACCGCAAATGGTAAGTTCGGACACGGCCCTGGTTTATTTCTGGAAAACTGCAGCATGATGGGATGATTTACCACTCAAATGGGGGTTTGAGTGGTAAATCTTCCCGTTGTGCTGCGGTGCTTCTGGAAATAAACCAGAAGTGACGGGATCACATTTCTTGTGGCAGCGCGCGTGATCCCTGGCCAAAATCTCCCACCAGAGGAGAAGGGGGACATGGCAACCCTACTGGCAACCCTAACTCTGCCTCTGTGGCAGCCATTTTGTGAGGGCATCCAATACTTTTTTGGCCAAATTTAAAAAGTGCCCACAGGGAGGATTGCCCACTCTGGCTTGGGAAATTCCTGGAGATTTGGGGGTGGCCGTTGGGGGAGGACAGAGCTAAATAAAGATGTCTTAAATTAGCTGATGGTCCTCTATCCACCCTTCTTGTCCAATTAGACCTCTGTGTCTTCTGCATAGGTCTGTACCTCATTTGTGTCATTGTCAATTATGTGGCTCAGTGGAAGAGCATCTTCTTTGCATGCAGAAGGTCCCAGATTCAATCCCCAGCACCTCCAGTTAAAAGGATCAGGTTGTAGGTGATGTGATAAATCTTTACTTGAGACCCTGGAGAGCTGTTGCCAGTCTGAGTAGACAGTACTGACCTTGATGGACTAAGGAGCGGATTCAGTATAAGGCAGCTTCATGTGACTGCACCACGGACTGCTTAATTGTCAATATGGGACCCTTGCATGGCGCATCACGTGTCAACACCTGGGGCTCGTTCATAATTCCAGCACCCCAAAAGCAGCTCAGTGAGCTAGATAAAAGTAGAAAGTGCAATTCCTAGCATAAATCTCATTAAGAGAGACATCGCCTAATGCGCATCTCATAAAATGACATGGCCGGACCCCTTCTAATGAGCAGTTCTCATCCCCCTGATGGAGGTTTCCCACCAAAATGGAACAGATTCAAAGAGGCTCAGATCAGAAAGGAAGAGGTGTGAAGCAGCTCATCCGGGCCACAGATCACATCTGCCTTAGAACATTCGAGGGAATCTAGCCAATGAAAATGCCGTTGCCTCCTCCGACAGAGGCCCATTGTCTTCCTGAGCAAAATAATTAAGCTCAAGTAAACTAGTTCCCTCTTTGCTAGAGATGTAATTACAATGTTAGAAAGCAATGAAAAGGATGAGCGCTATTCATCTCACTACAAAGGCCCATCCTAGCTTAATTTCAAAGCAACATTTTTTTTTCATCTCGCTGTTGCTTTGGTCAAACAAACAACAGGGAAAAGATGGAGCTCTGTCATATCTCTAGGATGAGTGCATTCAGATTTTGATAGATGTTACTGCTCTTGTTAACGCAAAGGTTTCAGCTTGTCTATATCAACGGTTTTTAAAAACCGTTTTTAAACAGTATTAAGGAACAGTATAAGGAACAGTATTGAGGACTACTCTGCTAATCAAGGCCATTCCTTAAGTGAAGTTGTTTTGTGTAGGGTTGCCAGGTCCCTCTTTGCCACCGGCGGGAGGTTTTTGGGGTGGAGCCTGAGGAGGGCAGGGTTTGGAGAGGGGAGGGACTTCAATGCCATAGAGTCCAATTGCCAAAGTGGCCATTTTCTCCAGGTGAACTGATCTCTATCGGCTGAAGATCAGTTGTAATAGCAGGAGATCTCCAGCTAGTACCTGGGGGTTGGCAACCCTAGTATTGTGATCTCTTCTGCTTGGGGGATGGAACCTGAGGAGGGTGGGGTTTGGAGAAGGGAGGGACTTCAATGTCATAGAGTCCAATTGCCAAAGCGGCCATTTTCTCCAGGTGAGCTGATCTCTGTCACCTGGAGATAAGTTTTAATAGAAGAGATCTCCAGCCACCACCTGGAGGTTGACCAGGTCTACCCTGGCTACCAGCGGGGTAAGGTTGCCAGATCCAGCTTGGGAAACTCCTGGAGATTTTGGTATGGAGCCCAGGGAGGACAGGGACCTCAATGGGGTACAATGTCATTGAGATCACTCCCCAAAGCATCCCTTTTCTCCAGGGGAACTGAGCTCTGTAGTCTGGAGATGAGGTGTAATTCCGGGGGGGGGGGGGAGGGGAGGGTACCTAGGTCCCATTGGAGGCTGACATGCCTACTTCTGCAGTGCTTGTTAGCAGCCTGGCTGCTGCATTCTACGCTACCAGCCATTTCCAAAATGCTCTTCAAAGGCATCCTACACAGAGTGGTAGAGTCTTCCCACCATGAAGTTATCAAGGGATAGATCTAGGGTTGCCAACCTCCAGGTGGTAGCTGGATATCTCCTGCTATTACAACTGATCTCCAGCCGATAGAGATCAGTTCACCTGGAGAAAATGGCCGCTTTGGCAATTGGACTCTATAGCATAGAAGTCCCTCCCCTACCCAAACCCTGCCCTCCTCGGGCTCTGCCCCCAAAACCTCCCACCGGTGGCAAAGAGGGACCTGACAACTCTAGATAGATCATAGTGGTCTCTTGGTAGTGGAAGGTAAAGGGGGAGGGGATTACGTTTTTAAGAAAGGGAGATGGGGCAGAAAGGAAGGATATAAATGTTGTAAATAAATAATAAATAAACTGGGTGAAGTCTTAAAAGTTGGAAATTCAGGGAGGTGGACCCTACATCCTTGGGCCTGAAAAAAATGGCCTGTCTACACACTGCCCTTTATCTGATCATTACTAGATACAAATTTCCTACTAACCTTTCCCTCTCCGTCAGCACAAACTTCAGTCTCCTGTTAATCTTGGCATGTTTGGTGACTTTGTTCAGAGCTGATCTCATCAACAAAACCATTTGGACTTAGCAAATCATGCCCAACACATGCTGACTGGGAAGAACTTAGAAGCTCTCTGCGAGCTGAGGTCATGAGAAATGTCCAGTTGCAACAGCGGGAAATAAGCTGCCCTTTACAAATGCTGGAATGAGTAAGGGACAGAACAATGACGAATACGTCATAGACGGCGAAGCTGACTCTGAAATCAGCTGGAGTCTGGTCTTAAAAGCTGCTGAGATGCATTCTCATGTCCCCAATATTGGGGTGGATTCTACTCCATCCTCCCAGAGCAAAGTCTGAGGTAGGCGTGCCAGCCTCCAGGTGGGACCTGGGGATCCCCCAGAATTACAGCTCATCTCCAGAACACAGAGATCAGTTCCCCTGAAGAAAATGGATGATTTGGAGGGTGGACTCTAGGGCATTGTACCCCACTGAAGTCCCTGTCCTCCCAAATCTTCAGGGGTTTCCTCTCCCCCTCCCATAGGGTTGCCAGCTCCAGGTTGGGAAATTGGGGAGAGATTGGGGGGTGGAGCCTGAGGAAGGTGGGGTTTGGAGAGGGGAGGGACTTCAATGCCATAGTCCAATTGCCAAAGCGGCAATTTTCTCCAGGTGAACTGATCTCTGTCACTTGGAGATACGTTTTAATAGCAGATCGCCAGCCACCACCTGGAGGTTGCAACCCTATCCCCCATCCCCTGCTGGTAGCCGGGGGGGGGGGGACCTGGCAACCCAGGTTTGAGGCCTTTCTCCAGCCTAAGGTGACTTAAGGGCCTCTTCCATTAGAGGAAGAGCCACTTACGTTGGAGAAAGTCACCTTAGGGCAGAGGAGGGTTCTTTGGAGGATAGTTGGATCCACGCCCCCCCCCATGGTATCCCTGAATTTAATTGTGATACTGATGCATGCTGCTTTATTGAGAAACAATTTTTTTTCTTGTTTCACCCACCCACCCAAAAAGAAGCTTAGGATGGATATACATGGTTCATCCCCATGATATTCTCATCTTGAGAATAGTATGTTTTATGGTTCTTCCTACACTGGCTGTTTTTTAAAATGTTTTTATTTATTTATTTACTTCATTTGTACTGCAACTTTCTCCCCAAAGGAGACATAAAACAGTTGACATCGTTCTCCTCTCCTCTTTCGCCCCCTCAAAACAACCCTGTAAGGTATGTTAGGCTTTGCAAGTGTGACTGGCAGAAGGTCACCCAGCAATAGGATTGCCAGTTCCAGGTTGGGAAATTCCTGGGGATTTTGCGGGGTGGAATCTGGGAAGGGTGGGGTTTGGGGAGGAGAGGGAGAACAGTGAGGTATAATGCCACAGAGTCCACATTCCAAAGCAGCCATTTTCTCCAGGGGAATTGATCTCTATCACCTGGAGATCACTTGTAATCCCAGGTGGTGATATCTAGCCACCACCTGGAGGTTGGCAACCTAACAAGCGTGGGTATTCGACCCTGGGTCTTCCAGATCCTCATCATTCTAACCTCTACACCATGCCTGCTTTTGCCTTCTTGGTATATTCATGCTGCTGTTCCTTTGAAATTGTTGCTGTTTTTTGTTGCTGCTGTTGAATTATTTTTGCAATTTTATATGCTTAATTGCCATTATGGTTGTTTTAATAATCAGCCATCTTGGAAGCAAATTATGGAATGAACCAGCCAATCCATTTAAATACAAGAAACAGGGATATGAATGAAACAGGTTAGAAAGTTTCCTGTCTGAACAACTTCAAATTTATTAATTTATAAAAGTGATAGAACAAGTTACATAAATAATGATTATAAGAGTGTCTCTTGGGAAGAGTGGATCCCTCACTCCCCCACCTAAAAAAAGCCAACCCAGGGGACTGTATGTTTTTGTTCATATGAAACCACCTCACTACATGCTGTTTTTTCTTACAAAGGTACCATACAAATGAATACACAACTGGCATCCGACCTGACTTTTCACAAAGACAAAAGGCTGTTCATCATTCTGTCAAACTAAAAATATTATTCGAACAATGTACATTTTTCAACCGCCTTCTCTGTAGGTTGCCAACTCTGGCTTGGAAAATTCCTGGAGATTTGCAGGTAGAGCCTGTGAAGGGCAGTTTGGGAAGAGGAAGACCCTCAGTGGGGTAAAATACCAAAGGGTCCACCCTCCAGAGCCGCCATGTTCTCCAGCAGGGGAACTGACCTCTGTAGTATGGAGATCATTTGGCATTCCAGGAGATTTGCAGGCCCCACCTGGAGGTTGGCAACCCGACTTCCCTGCCTTCCCTATCATCTGCTTCATTGAAGAGCATCCCTTAACAAACATGTATCCAACTCGGGCCTAAACCTCTGCCAAGTACTACAGCCGGACTCTTGTAATGTGTCCCCATGGTGGCGGTCTCAGTTCGTGGGAGAGGTTAGCCATGTGACCTGGTGGCTGCCATGATGACAGTAATGACCACCTCTTTTCTGAAAAGCCACGAATCTGCTCAGTGAGATGCTGGACTCAGGAGATGTGGCCAGTGGAGAGAGCCACATTAAGGCTTACCCGCAGGGCCTTGGAGCTGCCCCTCACAATTACCCACCTTTGTCAGAGGCACATTCAGGTAAATAAATGCACTGTTAGAAGACTGGTAAAGAAATAATGAGAACCCACACAAAAAGTTCCTGTTCTTCACTTACTGCTTTTTAGCAGAACCCTTAATCTGTATCCGTGATGAACACAGGAAGTTGCCTTGCACTGAGTCTGTGGTCTACCTAACTGGATTTGGCTCTCCAGGGTCTCAGGCAGAGGTCTTTCCCATCACCTGCTACCTGGTCCTTTTATCTGTAAACACTGGCAATGAAACTGGGACCATTTACACGCAACGCAGATGGCTCTGCCGCTAAACCGTGCCCTTACTTAAGCTGCCTTCCACTGGGTCCGGCTATTTGTCTATCGGGGCCATTACTGTGCGCTCCAACTAGCAGTGGCTCTCTGGAGTCTCAGGAAGAGATCTTTAATATCACCGACTACCGGATCCTTTTAAATGGAGATGCCGGGGACTGAAGCTGGATGCAAACGGATGCTCTACCATTGAGCCACACATCTGCCACTGATGTAGGGTGGGGGCCCCCAATCTCTGTGAGCTTGCTGGTACCTGTGGAATTCTGACACAGGGTGGTGGGCCCAACCGCACAATGGCTGCTGGAGGAGGTAGAACCACCCACAAAAAATTGCCAAGTAGCGAGGCTGTGCATAACTCTAATAGTAACTCTCCAACGCTTCAGGCAGAAGTTGTGTTTGACAGGACGCCTTTTTAAATGAACATAGCGTATAGCAGTATTTTCTTGCTTATGCACAGCTTATCTTCAGCCAGGCAGTGCTGTTGCAAAGCCATTCAGATTTCCAATGGCCAACCAGAAGCCCTGCTGGGCAAAAGCCCATCCGGCCAGGCCCACTTTATAAAAACACTTGGCAGGCACCAGGAAAGGTGCCTGTCATGACACCCAGGGGAACCCCTGACGTAGAGGCCATCAAGAAGTGGACAGCCACATAAGGCCTGTGCCCAGATTCCCAGTGTCTTTAACCAGGGCATCTGAAGAAGTGAGCTGTGGCTCACGAAAGCTCATACCCTACCAGAAAATATTTTTGTTAGTCTTTAACCAGGGCAATTGCTAACATTTCCTGTAGAGAGAAGTTTTGTCCTTGGCAACTATAGGCCCTACACTGTGGGCAAAATGCATGGTCTCTTTAGCCTCCTTTATTCTGTTTCAGCCAGGATTCAGCCAGGATCGAACACATGTATTTTCGCCGAACGTGCGTTCAATCCTGGCTGAAACAGGGACTAAAGAAGGCTAAAGCTACCATGCGTTTTGCCCTGTCTCTCAACCTAATCTACTTCATAGGATTGTTGCGAGGATAAACTAGGGAAGAAAGAATCATGTATGCTGCTCCAAACTCCTTGGAGAAAGGGTAGGATAACAATGTAATAGAGTGATAGATACCTTTTCTTGATCTACTGGATTGTATACATCTTTGTGCGCATCATTAAAGTGTGTACTTTAGGTGTGATTTTTTTTGCGTCAGTGTCAATGGTGTCCTAACTTAATAAGCTGTGATCACATCACAGACTGAGAGAGTTTTCTCTATACTAGATACCCAACAGCTGCAGAGGTACATTTTTGGGGGAAAAGTTTACTTTCTCATCAGTCCTGATTTGTCATTACAATTTTGGCAATCCAATGTGTGTAAGGGGAGTTTGTAGCATGCACAATGTTCCCTAAACATCTGGCTGCCATTTTGAGTGAATAGGAAAATGTGTGTATTGTCCAGCTTCGGTGCATGTAGTCTAAAACCCAGATTTTTGAGGGTATGCATTCGCCCACACCAAAACTGAAAAACATGCATGTTATCCTATTCACACACAATGGTGTCATGGTTAGAGTGTTCTCTCCCTATGTGAGGCTGGAATACCAAAATTGTTATAACTGAACAGGGTCCTGGCGGTTTCTGGGAAGAGATCCAAGTACTTGTTAAGTTACTGCTAGAGAGATTCGTGCTGCTTGAGGAACGCTTTCTACACCTGAAAAACAAATGACAAAGCAGAACCCAAAGATAACTCTGGCTGTGTCTGCATTAGCATCTCCCATTATGCCGGGCAGAGAAGGCCATGTCACAGTTCACCACTGAGCGTCTGATGTGTCATCTTGCTGGTATTGGGCTATCTCTGCTTGTGCTGGCAAGGTCTTGATTAACCAGTGTGCTGCAATCCAACTAAACACTAACCCGTGTTATTGTTTTCCCCTATTAAAATGTGAAGGGAGGCAAGGCGGCATGGTATAGCCCAATCTCGTCAGATCTCAGAAGCTAAGCAGGGTTGGTACTTGGAAGGGAGACCACCAAGGAAATCTCTGCAGAGGCAGGTAATGGCAAACCACCTCTGCTTCTCACTTGCCTTGAAAGCCCCTTGCTGGTGTCTGTTAAAACAGGAAATGCCTTATTTCCTAGGGCAGGAGTGGGGAACCTTTTTCCTGCCAGGGGCCATTTGCCCGATTGGCTCCCGCATGCATGCTCTGCCGCCGGGAGCCGCCGGCCTCTTCCCCGCCTCTTGCTGCTCAACAGCCGACAGTCAGCGAGAGGGGCTTACAATGTGCCACGGCATTCCTGCACGCCGCAGCTGTAGGGGGCACCCTTGGGGGAAGCATCCCTCCCCCCTCGCCGACCAACAGCCGACAGTTGGCAAGAGGAGGTCCAAAGGGCACCGCAGCGCCCCTGTAAGCTGCGGCCCCAGGAACACCCTCGGGGAGGGCTGCCCTGCTCCCCGCCTCCGCAGCAGGGCCCCGGCGCTCCCGAGGGCCCCCAGGCCTGAGGTTCCCCATTCCTGTCCTAGGGAATAAACTACTTATTGGGGGGTGGGAGGCGGCATGGTACAACCAGAGCTTCTCAGATCTTGGTAGCTAAGCAGGGTCAGTACTGGGAAGGGGGACCTCCAAGGAAAACTCTGCAGAAGAAGGCAATGGCAAACCACCTCTGCTTCTCAGTTGCCTTAAAAGCCCCTTGCTGGCATCTCTATAAGTCTGTTGTGATTTGACAGCACTTGCGTATGTATTAAAATGATAAATGCCTTATTTCCTAAGGAATAAACTACTTCATGGGAGGGAACGTGGCATGGTACAGCCTGGTCTCATCAGATCTCAGAAGCTAAGCAGGGTTGGTACTTGGAAGGGAGACCCACAAGGAAGGCTCTGTGCAGAGAAAGGCACTGGCAAACCACCTCTGCTTTGCCCTTGCTGGGGTCTGTATGGCCATTTATGCATGGCTGTTTCCTCACGGTCACCCTACCAACTACTTCAGGGCTTTGCTTGGATTATGCATGCATTTTCTGACTGTCAGAGGTTGCCTCATTCTCCTCGCATGTTTCCGCACGTTTTGCCCTTGTTTTCTGGATTCGCGTTTAGCCATCATCCAGAAAATGCGAGGGAAATGTGCGAAGTAATTGAAGTAATCGGCAGGGTGACCGCAATGAAACAGCCATGCATAAATGACCTATAAGTCTGTTGCGATTTGACAGCACTTACGTATGTATTAAAACATGAAATGCCTTATTTCCTAGGGGATGAACTGCTCCATGGGAGGGAAGGCAGCATGGTACAGCCTGGTCTCATCAGATCTCGGAAGCTAAGCAGGGTTGGTACTTGGGTGGGAAGGCAATGGCAAACCACCCCTATTTCTCACATCCCTAGAAAGCCCCTTGCAGGGGTCACCGTAAGTCGGTTGCAACTTGAAGGCACTAATGTATGTAAGCAACTTCCCAGTGTGGCCTGATGAACATCCTGTCCTCCCCTCTTGTCTGCACAGCCGGTTGGAATGCGAGCGGCATGGGGGATAAAGCATGTGCAGAATTCGACAGCAGGGAAATGTCTACGAAATGGTCCAGCTGAAAAGCCATTCATATAGATGAACAGAGGAACCAGGAACTGGGTGGGGGCCATTGAAATGACTGGTGTGAACGTGTGGCCTTCGACTGCTGCGACAGATGACGGTTACCTTATTAATGACAGCAGAGGATTGTAAACCATGCTAAGGTCTACCATTAAGTTGCTTCATAGCGGAAGCTGTTAACCAAGAGGCATGCCAGCAGGGACCCCAAGCGCGCAGCTTTGGGCTAGCTGACTCAGGCTGCCCTGTCGGGTTTCATTCCCGGGATATGCCAGAGGCACACAAAGAGAAAACCCTTTAAAAAATGAAGTTCGCCTTCCCGTGACTAGAAAAATAGAGTACTTTCTTCCTCATGCTGCTCTGTGCTTTCGGCTTTCCAGCAGTTAAGGGGATAACAGCACAATATATGTTCAGGGGTGTAACGGTACCCCAATGTCATTTTTTAAAGAAACAGAACAGCTTTAGGCAGAGGAGAATGGACAGCAGAAAAGCACTGGGGCGGGGGGGGGGGGGAAGCGTGCTTAACCCTTAATTTCGCACCCAGCCATTTCTCCAATCAAAATCACCTCCTTCAGCTGCATCTTCATTGTAGGGTTTCAGACTCCTGCTTATGAGGCATAAACGTCTCTCTGTCCACTGCCAGCTCTCCCCTCTAAATCCCCGTGCTGAAGCTCTGCTCTTGGAGCAAACCCCCCAGCATCAATGCGGTCTGACATGCATTAGCACAAAATGTGTCATCAGCCCCTGGTTTAAGTGCCTGTTAGTCTGCAGCCTAGCTTTACATCTTCGGTCTCACCAACACGAGACCTTTTGAGACTTCCAGGCAGTAGAAGTCATGATCTCAACGCCGCTGCCGCGCATGGCTTAAACTCTCTCTGGACCATTTAGCTTGCCACAAATTATCCATGTCCAACTCTGTAAAGCAATGACACTCTACACGAAGCTAACCCTCCCCTCCACTTCTGCCGGTGACACACAGCCTCCGAGTCTTTTGATGAGACGCCATCAGGGCTGGCACAGATCTAGGCATAAAGCAGCAAGTTGCACTGGGCACGAGATGAATATTGACACGCGTGATAAGTTTGGTTTTCAGGGCACCGGCGGCACGAGCAAAAGGTGCCCGCGGTCAGTCTGCAGATCCACGCCTTCTCCAGCTTCCTTTGGGTCTCCCGCTCCGATGTGCTCTTAACAGTGGTCCTTTTCAGACTTCTCGAGATACAAAACTTTGACCAGATCCTCCAGTTCAGTCCTGCACACTCTGCTTCTGCACATGTGGCCGATCTGAGCTTCTCCCTCGCTGAATATTTTCCACTGGCCTAAAAACAAACAAAGAAACACTGTACTACAGTGAAGACGTGGGGCAGGAATGGCTGCCACCGTCTCTTGGGTTGATACTGTTATGCACACTCGGTACGGAAGGACAGCCCAGACCGGAAAGAAATATTCAGACTCCATTCCACATTTGTTTGCCTTTACAATTTAAAACATATATGAATAACAATCTGACAACATAGGCACCGGGTTCATTTGGAATACATCCTAAATACATACCTGGGCTGTTACAAAATTGTTTTATCTGTTGATAAATGTGTATGTGTGCATAAGATGTTGTTGTTGCTGTTGCTGTTGTTATTATTATTATTAAAAGACGAAGAAGAGTTGAGGACTTCCGGTGGTGCCGTTGGAGAGAGCACTCCATTTCCCCAGGTTGTCCTGGGAGAAATCCAAGTTTGCGTTGTTTTTGGGGGTACATAGATACCCCATCCGACCCTTGCAAGTGGGTTGGAAAGCAGGAACTCCCTGCAGCCCGCAAACGCGGTTTGACCTCCTAGGTACTCTGAGGGGGCTTTTTTAAGCCCCTCGGAGTCCTAGACGCCGGTCCTGCGAGGGCACTAGGGAAGGACATCGCCAAAACGCAACTTTGGCAGCAAGCTCTACCCTCCACCGCCTTAATACCAACATAAGGACTACATAAAGAAAAGAACCTCACCTCTTGACACCCAAGTGAGTACAAAAGAACTCTTCGTCTACTTACTAGAAATTTGAACAGACGGGAGGCTGATAAGAATATTTCTGGGACCCCCACCCCTCCATAATCCGAACTGAAAAAGTTTGATCTGAGTTAGTCATCGGGATTAGCGACAGGAGCCTTATCGGATCGATCAGCCTAAACCATAACAAAGAGTCGGAAGGATACCTTTTAGACTGACAAGAATTATCACCAATGAGAGGTCCGAAGGAAGGGGAGGGTGATTTCTCTTCCTGATTTTCCGGCGAATTCCTGCCACGTTTGCAGTAAGGGAGTGCCTGGAACGGAAGACTCTCTATAACACCCTCTCTATCATTGGAACTAAAACAACAGGAAGTAGCCGCGGGACTGAATATCCGTCGCACTCGAGTTACTTTCAAATCATTCCTGAAGGAATAACCATCGAGAAGAGGCGATAGAAGGTCTGCAGCACTAGTAACTTCCTGTTTACTTCCTGATTAATCCGATCTAGAGCGACCGAAAAAACTCACTGGTATTTTAAAACTTTAAAATGCAATTTTAAAGCCAATTTCGACTCTTTTCAACCCGAAAAAATTACTAGGCTGATCTTTGAACTATCATCTTTTAACCAGCACCTTAAAGGCCCTGTCGGTGGACATGTATTTTACCAGCTTTTTTTGAATGTAAATGTCTCGACCCCGCTCTGGCTCACTACATAGCCCTGCCTATACTAAACTAAGGGACTCTTTACAAACCTCGACCATGGAAAAAAAGTTACAGGATATGCTAACTAAACAAACTGAGGCAACAAATAAACAGTTTGAACAGATGTCTGCACAGATGGCACAGTTGACTTCTATGATGACAAATCTTGGTCAAGCATCCCAAGCTATTAATCAGAAGTTGGATGGGGTCACTGGAGACTTGAAAGAAGTAAAAACTCAAATGATTGTTATGAAGACAGATATGCAAGCGATGGATGTATCAATTAAGAAAGTGATGGATGAGCACAAGGACACAAAGAAAAAATTAACAAGCCAAGAAAAACAGATTGAAACAATACAAGCGGATCAGATGGCGGCAAAAAATCAAATGGCAATGATGGAGATGAGAGTGAAAGAGACCAACCTTCGTATACGCAATTTTCCAGATATGATGGGAGATAATAAAGAATCTGCAATACCAAATTTGGCCTACTTATTTCAGATAGATGAACAAGAATTAAAACAAGCCATTAATAGAATATACAGGATACCACTACCTGCTAGAATGAGAAGATCTAAGCCAAGAGATTTGATGATAGTGTTCTATGACACCAGAGTTAAAGACAAGATTATGAAGATTCATTATGAAAATCCAGTGTCAGCAGGAGACTCCTCTCTTATACTATTGAAGGATATTCCAAGGCATCTACTTTCACAGAGGAATAACTACAAAGACTTTGTGTCTATACTGAAAGCTAATGGCATCAAATATCGTTGGATTATGCCACAAGGTTTGGCTTTCACCTATAAGGAAGTGAAAACGACAATTCTATCCCAAGCAGATGTGGGGAAATTTTTGAGAAAATACAAAATGGACCTTAAAGAATTACCTGGAGAGAAGGAGGAAGAAGAAGAGGAAGAAGAAGAAGTACAGGGTGCAGAAGGTGGTACTAAACTATAGACTTTTTATTTTGCTAAAAAATACTACATTATGGCAAAAGCAATTTCTTGGAATGTAAATGGACTGAATGAGAAAACTAAAAGGGCCAGAATCTTCAAATATCTACAGAAATATAAATACTCCCTAATTTGCCTACAAGAAACCCATATAACTTCAAAGCATAAAAAATACTTGGAGAAACAGATGCTTGGACAAGCATTTATTGCTTCTGCTAAAACTAAAACAAAGGGAGTGGTAATCTATGCCCACCCCAGTCTCTGTCCAGAACTAGTATATAAAGACAATGAAGGAAGAATTGTAATTATCAGAACTAAAATATTGGGACAAAGGACAATAGTGGTTGGAATCTATGCACCCAATGAAGGGAAAAAATCCTTCTATGAAAAATTACATGACCTGATAACCCAGTACGCACAAGACCAAATTTTATTGATGGGCGACTTCAATGGAATTATTCTCCCATCTCTGGACAAAAAATCAAAAGCAAAAGATATCAATGATGGATGCTTGCCTAAAACTTTCTTTGCCATGGCTTCAGAATTAGAATTACAAGACATTTGGAGAACAATGAATACAACAGCTAAAGAATACACCTTTTATTCAGCAAGACACGATTCACACTCCAGAATCGATATGATATGGGCCAGTAAATCAATTTTCACGCAACTACGTAAAATTCATATTTTACCTAGAACTTTTTCTGATCACAATCCTGTTACCTTTGATTGGAACAATAAACAAGCATTTAGATGGCGAATGAACGATAAACTTTTAAAAGACAACAAGATACAAAAGGAATTACAGGTTTTAATGAAAGACTTTTTTGAAATTAACCTTAATGGGGAAACTTCTTTAAATACAGTTTGGGACGCATTCAAAGCTGTTCTGAGAGGTTTTATGATACAGAAACACTCGGCCTGGAAGAAGACTCAATTGCAATTTACAAACAACATACTTTGGAATTTACAAAATTTGGAGCAGAAATTGGTAATGGTAACACAGGAAGAGGAGAGAAGAGAAATTCAAATACAGATTTCTGCATCTAAACACCAATTAAATTTGGTAATAATGGAGGAAATGAATAAAAATCTGAAACTTGCTAAACAAAAGTATTTTGAATATGCAAATAAACCAGGAAAATTTTTAGCAACACAACTGAAGGACTCATTTCAAAAGAAGATTATAACAAAAATCCAAACTGCTAAAGGACCAGTTTATTCAACTTCAGAAATTCAGAAAGAATTTGTTTCATTTTACTCTAAGTTATATCAGAAAGAAAATACTCCAAAACAGAAAATAGACAAATTTCTAAACTCAATACAGATGAAAGCTTTGTCAATGACCCAGAGAGAATGTATTGAAGCTCCAGTAACAAGGGAAGAAATACAAGAAGCAATACTGAGACAGAAAACGGATAAAACACCTGGACCAGATGGAATTACTGCACTATTTTATAGAACTTTTAGTGACAATTTAGTTGGATTTTTTGGTTCACTTTACAATGCAATTTTGGACGAGGGAACATCCCCGGAGACTTGGTCACACGCATTTATATCACTGATACCCAAAGAAGGAAGAGAGCCAGAAAAAACATCTAATTACAGACCTATATCGCTCTTAAATGTGGATTACAAAATTTTTGCTTCGGTTTTGGCATGTAGGATAAAGCAATTTATTAAGGATCTTATACATGAGGACCAAGCAGGTTTTATACCAGGAAGGCAAATAAAAGACAATGTAAGAATTTTACTAGATTCACTGGAATATTATGACCATAATATTCAACAAACTGCGGCTTTTGTATTTTTGGATGCAGAAAAAGCCTTTGATATGGTCTCTTGGAACTTTTTGAAACGGATTTTGGATAAATTGAATTTTGGAGATCGTTTTCAGAAAGGTATATCGGCTATTTATACCTCCCAACAAGCTAAAATTTTGGTTAATGAATCAATGTCAGATAACTGCCAAATCACGAAAGGGACTAGACAGGGATGTCCCTTGTCTCCACTTTTATTTTTGTTGGTGTTGGAACCGCTATGTGTGAAACTAAGAAGTATGGAGGACATCCGCGGGCTAAGAATTAAAAAACATGAATTTAAGTTGAGAGCATTCGCGGATGACCTACTGCTAATTTTGGAAAACCCAACACAGTCAATGAATATACTTCAGGAGACTTTGGATGATTTTGGAAAAGTATCAGGCTTTAAAGTGAATCAAGAAAAAACAAAGATAATATTTAAAAATTTATCGGAAATACAACAACAGGAATTTATATCATATACTGGCTGGGAGAAAGCTAACAAAGTTAAATACCTGGGAATTTGGATCACTGCAAAGAATAAAGATCTGTTAACCAACAATTACCTCAAGTTATGGGGTAAGATTAAAACTGATATGATTATATGGTCAAACAAAAAATTGTCATTAATGGGATGTATCTCAACGATCCAAATGAATGTCTTACCGAGGATGCTCTTCTTATTCCAAAATTTACCAATAATATCACAAACAAAATATTTTGAAACTTGGAGGAAAGACATTTCAAACTTCATCTGGCAAGGAAAAAAACCAAGGACTGCTTATAAATACTTGGTGGATCTAAAAACTAGAGGAGGTTTAGCACTGCCTAACTTTCAACTCTATGCTGAAGCGGTAGCTTTAGTATGGCTAAAAGACTGGATGAATTTGTCAAATGTACGTTTGCTAGACTTGGAAGGTTATAATAACTTAAGTGGATGGCATGGTTATTTGTGGTATGATAAAATTAAATTACAAGCAACATTCCGTAATCATATAATCAGGTCCTCTCTACTTCGTATTTGGATGAGATATAAACACATTTTGGAACCAGAAACACCGATGTGGATATCGCCCCAAGAAATGCTAACTTTGCGCCCACTTAGACCAGACAAATTTATTACTTATCAAGATCTAACTAATTGGGAAGGAAAGAAATGCTCACTAAAAGACTTTCAACTGCTTAAGGATGATTTACAATGGCTTCAATATTACCAAATCAAATCAGTTTTTGTACAAGATGCAAAAAAAGGTTTCTCTAAAGAAAAATCTCCTTTTCAAAGGATTCTACTAGACAATAATACAAAGCTGATTTCTAAAATGTATAATCTCCTTTTAACAATATACTGTGAGCAGGACACGATTAAACCAACTATGATCGATTGGGCTCAAAATGTGGGACATGATATTGTTTTAAATAAATGGGAAAGATTATGGTCTAAAGATTTAAAAGGAATAAAAGCACAGTCAGTGCGAGAAAACATCTATAAAATGATGTATAGATGGTATTTAACACCCAAGAAAATTGCAAAGATTTATAAAACGATGTCCCCTACTTGTTGGAAATGTAACAAAGAAATTGGTTCCTTTTATCACATGTGGTGGACCTGTGACAAAGCCAAAGACTTCTGGGACATGATTTATAACGAATTGAGATTAATACTACAAAAGAATATATCCAAAACACCAGAAATGATGTTATTGAGTATGATTCCAGACGACTTAGCAACACAAAGAACCTTTTTGATATATGCCACAACAGCTGCGAGACTGCTTTATGCAGCGAAATGGAAAGGGCTAGAAACTCCAGAGAAAAAAGACTGGATTGTTAAAATGTTTGAAGTGGCAGAAATGGCAAAACTCACAGCTATTCTAAATGAAGAAAATGACGTTCGGTTTTTGGGGGAATGGGGGGCGTGGATGCATTATTGTGAATATGAGTTAAAATTGGGAAGAATGGAAGAATATTTTCTAATCTGATCCAGAGGATTATTTTTGATTTTTTTTTTATATTGAATAAGCATAATTATATTTACTAACAGATTATGGTTTTTTATATATGGTATTGATATTTTATCAAGATTAGATTACCTATGACGGGAGGAACTTTTTATTAAGAGGCAGATAGAGGTGATGGGGAAGTCAAAAAATTTTCCATTTCTTTTTTTTCTTTTTTCTTTTCTCTTTTTTATTATATGATATGGAATTATAACAACTTTAGGTTAGAATTGAAATTCGATATTGTTATAGATGTTGTTTAATGCAATGGAAAATTTCTATCATAAAACCCAATAAAATTTATATAAAAAAAAAAAAAAAAAAGACGAAGAAGAGTTGGTTTTTATATGCTGACTTTCTCTACCACTTAAGGAAGAATCAAACTGGTTTACAATCACCTTCCCTTCCCCTCCCCACAACAGACACCCTGAGGTAGGTGGGACTGAGAGAGCTCTAAGACAACTGTGACTAGCTGAAGGTCACCCAGCAGGTTTCATGTGGAGGAGTGGGGAAACCAACCCGGTTCACTGGATTAGCGTCTGCCTCTCATGTGGAGGAGCGGGGAATCAAACCCGGTTCTCCAGATTAGACTCCACTGCTCCAAGCCACCACTCTTAACCACTACACCACATCAGCTCTGATGAATGATAACCTGAGGGCCGAAATGCATTTGACATATGGTTTTAGACTATAGTCCATGTTTTTCTTGCCATATCATATAGGCTTGTTTTTAACATATGCCTGAGTGCTTTATAATACATTTCTTACATATCTGATTGTATTGATTATATGTTGTGAGCCGCCCTGAGCCCGGCTTTGGCCAGGGAGTGAGGGCGGGATATAAAATTAAATGAATAAATACATATATTTCATAGTACAAGTGAGTTCATTTCCACCCAGTCTTTGGGTACCTGGCTACCACTTGCAAGCCCCACAGGATCCCAAAAGGTTTGGCAAGAAGATTCCATACCTTTATAACTTGCCCCAGGAGATCTGCACTCCCCCACCCCAAACCCCCCACTGAATCCTTGTTAATTCTTTCGTGCACGTCAGGTGATGACCCGGAGCATCAAGCCATGCCTTGAATGTGTGAATGGGCCATCACAGAGATAACTCAACTGCAGACTTAACATTTTAATATTAACTGAAATCACCTCCAACACAATGGCTCCGTTCAGACATACTAAGAAACCATAGTTTCTTGGAACGAAAACTTGTAAAACCAGGATTTGGCTGGTCATTATGGCTGCTAATCTGCAGGTCTGCAATATGGCTGGCAATCTCCTGGGATCACAACTGATCTTCCGGTGACAGAGATCAGTTCGCCTGGAGAAAATGGCTGCTTTGGAAAGTGGACTAGGGTTGCCAGCTCTGGGTTGGGAAATACCTGGAGATTTTGGGGGCGGAGCCTGATGTGGGCGGGGTTTAGAGAGGGGAGGGACTTCAGTGCCATAGAGTCCAATTGCCAAAGTGGCCATTTTTCCAGGTGAAATGATCTCTATCGGCTGGAGATCAGTTGTAATAGTGGGAGATCTCCAGCCACCACCTTGAGGTTGGAAACCCTAAAGTGGACTCCATGGAGCTGAAGTCCCTCCCCTCCCCAAACCGTGCCCTCCTCAGGCTCCATCCCCAAAATCTCCAGGTATTTCCCAACCCAGAACTGGCAACCCTACTGGTTGATGACAACTGAAGTCTCAAGTTTTTCTTGACAACGGCTGGTTGTTTCCTTTTTCTCTGCAGAGACCCGTCCGGTATCCTGTGGAAGGAGCAGCACTGTGGAACCAGCCAGGATTAAGCCAGCATGTCTGTGTTCACATCTCACACAAAACCACAGTTAAGACTTTCGGTGAGTGCAACCCCCTGCACGTGTGTCTAAAAATCAGGAATGCAGAAGTTTGATTCTCATCAGAACTTGGTGCAATGGGGGGAGGAGGAGAGGAGTTAAGATCCCCCCACATCATTTTCCTGAAGTGAAATGGCCCCGGAAGCTGCTATTTGCTCCAACAGGGCAAACATAGGGTCACTAGTACCTGTATGTTTACCCCATTGGCACATATAGCAATTCCTCGGAGCTGGAGATCATTAATTGATAGAGTCGCCATAACTCAGAGTGACTTGATGACACTTAACACACACGCACACACACACACACAGGGCCATTTCAGTTCAGGAAAACAGCACAGAGGGGGTTAACCCCTCATGCCTTGCCTCATGGTTCTGAGGAGACTCAGCTCCCCCCGCCCCCAAACCTGAATCTAAAATAATATTCTGGGAGCTCCATTCCTGAAATGTCCAAAGTCCATGTAGTTGAGCACTTAGGTCCGGTTTATACTGTCCCAAACCGAGAGGTTTGCAATTTGCAGGCACTCCTCTGGCAACAAGGCAAAGAAATTCAGGTTAGTTCAGCCTCACCTCGTTGCTGACTATCTCTGGTCAGGTTACCCTGCGGCTCTAAGAAATTTTGCACGCCGCCCACCTCTGCATATCCAAGATTCCTGGGAGGATAAAAAGAGACTCTTCCCCCCAAACAGCACCTAATTTTGCCTGTGATCTTGATGCTCAATACACTTCAGCGCCTGACTCACTCCTTGAACATGTAAACAAGTCAGAGGCTGAAGTGAATCAAGGGATTGTTCTCCTGGTGTAGTTGAACATGCCAACGGACCCTTCATTCACACTCATGAAATGAAGACTATGATAGGTTCTCAGGGTGGGGCTGTGGGATGTACTTGATACGGCCAGTCTGCAACATGAAATTGACAAGGTAAGTCTGGGGGGATCTATGCTTTACACCAGGGTTCTCTGACATGGTGCCTGTGGGCGCTGTGGCACCTGCTAGTACTTCCTTCGAAGCCCACTAAGCTTTGAGAGCCAGTGTGATGTAGTGGTTAAGAGCGGTGGTTTGGAGCGGTGGACTCTAATCTGGAGAACCGGGTTTGATTCCCCACTCTTCCACATGAGTGGCGCAGGCGCTAACCCGGTGAACCAGGTTGGTTTCCCCACTCCTCCACATGAAGTCAGCTGGGTGAGCTCTTGGGCTAGTCACAGCTTGCTCAGCCCCAGGTGCCGCACAGGGTGTCTGTTGTGGGGAGGGGAAGGGAGATTGTAAGCCGGCTTGATCCTCCCTCAAGTGGTAGAGAAAGTCGGCATATGAAAACCAATTCTTCTTCTTCTTTCAGCAAGTGGGCAGAGCCATTGTGAGGCAGGGCTCCTTACAGGCTGCCCTCACTCAAATGAAAGGATTTCCCATTGGATTATCAGGAGAACTGGGAAGCACCAAGGCTTTGATTCTTGTAGGTTATCCGGGCTGTGTGACAGTGGTCTTGGAATTTTCTTTCCTGACGTTTTGCCAGCAGCTGTGGCGGGCATCTTCAGAGGAGTAACACTGTCCTTCAGTGTTACTCCTATGAAGATGCCTGCCACAGCTGCTGGCGAAACGTCAGGAAAGAAAATACCAAGACCACGGTTACACAGCCCGGATAAACTACAAGAACCAATGAACTCTGACCGTGAAAGCCTTCGACAATATTTTACACCAAGGCTTTCCTTGGTCAGTGAGTGGCTCCATCCCTCTTTCAGGCTTTCCTCCTCCCCAGGAAGTGTGAGGGGAGAGGTATTCCATTTGGTTCCACCTCCTGTGGAAGACATTTTGGGTTTGGCTCCAGGGGACTCCCTGTTCCGGCGGGGATGAAACGGTCGGGTATGTGTGCCTCGGCTCAGAGGCAAAGTAAAGTTTTTTCGTTTTCTCGGTGCTCTAGGTTTGGCTCCACCTCCTGGGGAAGCTGTTTGTGGGGTGGTGCTCACCACCTCCTCTCAAAATCCCAAATGTGCCCACGGGTTGAAAGGTTGGGGACCCCCGCCTCACATCCTTCCTGGGCCTGCTCCATCCCCAGACAAACCAGAGGTGCGATGGGAGTTTTGTGTGTGGTGCAACCAGGGACTTCTAAAACTGAATCCTCTGAAAAGTGGGGGCCAGTTTGGATTGAGACTGTGACCCATGGGGAGAGGACTCTGAAAAGCTGGGAGCTTGAGAAAACTTAACATGTATCGATGTGCTATGAGTAAATTTTCCCAGTGGGGCAAATCATGGCTCCTGGGGCTGTTTCAGGCCAGGAGAAGGGTGCAGTGGAGAAGTTTAAGCCCCCTCTACCCCTCAGCTTGGGTCTGAACTGAATTGGTCCCCAACATGTCTGAGAATTAAGTTTGAACATGAAACTCCCAGAGCATGACTGTTTGACAGGAGAGAGGGTGGGACTGGAAAGAGTGTGACACACAGTTAGGCCCCAAGGTTGTTTGCTTAAGGTGATGGATTTTGACAAATTTGTCTAACATCTGAGCACAACACAGAAACAGACCACAACAGGACTTTGTGCCATGTCCTAACATCTTCCTTTTCCTTTACTTTTTTGGTATCATCCAGCCCGAAGAAGAGTTCTGAAGAACTTGAAAGCTTGCACACTGTTATGTGCCATTTGGTTGGTCCTAATAAAAGGTACTTTGTGAACTGTAATCTGGGTTTTGGGTTTTTTCTTTTAGACCAGCATGGCTAATAACTCTCAGGGATAAAAGCGTGGTGTGGGAGCCAGTGTGGTGTAATGGTTAAGAGTGGGAGACTGTAATCTGGAGAACCAGGTTTGATTCCCCAGACGAGCGGTGGACTCTAATCTGGTGAACCGGGTTTCTTTCCCCACCCATTCCTCCACATGAAGCCAGCTGGGTGACCTTGGGCCAGTCACAGTTCTCTCTGAACTCTCTCAGCCTCACCTACCTCACAAGGTGTCTGTTGTGGGGAGGGGAAAGGAAGGTGATTGTAAGCCACTTTGAAACTCCTTAAAGGTAGAGAAAAGCGGAGTATAAAAAACAATTGTTTTTCTTCTACTGCAACTGATAGATTTAACAGTGCAATCTTAAGCAGGTCTACTCAGAATTCTACTGAAAGCTACTCAGTGGGGTTTACTTTCAGGAAATGACTGCCCTGTAGATATGTCTGTGTGTATGTGAAAGTTTCTAAGAAAAATCGAAGTAAAAAGCTTGACTTACTCAGAGTGGTTCTTGTGATCTGCTTGAAGTTAGGAAGTTCATCAAACTCAGTCTTGGATACTTTCTCTGTAACGAAACGACTTAGGACCCCTGCAGCAAAACAAATAGAAGAGCATTGCTCTGGATGTTTCTGAAATTCTCTTCTTCTAAATCTCTCCATGAGTTTAGGAGTTCAGAAGTACCTGGTCTTGTTTCAGAAGCAGAAAAAAACTACAGAGTTCTCTGTTGTTTTTGTTTACAATTTTGTTTCCAATGCACATGGGTGCATTGATCTTTCTCAATTTCTCCAGTTCATAAGCATCTTTGTGTCACTGATATACATGTGCACCTTGACAAAACACTGCAGAAGGGCCATCTGATTCCACACAAACAGCTAGATTTGAGTCCAGCAGTACCTTAGAGACCAATAAGATTTTCGGGGTATAAACTTTCGAGAGTCAAAGCTCCCTTCATCAGATGCTCCGACTCTCAAAAGCTTATACCTCAAAAATCTTGTTGGTCTCTAAGATGCTACTGAACTGGAATCGAGCTGTTCTACTGCAGACCAACACTGCTACCCTCTGAAAGTGGTTGCTCATGTGGCTGTATCAGGACTCTTTAGTGTGGGATCTTACCAATGCTCAGGAATGTTTCTTTGCATCAGTGAAACATCCTCCGAATGAATGCATGAAGCCACCTTCTAATGAATCAGACTGGCAATCCATCAAGGGTAGCATTGTGTATTCTGACTGGCAGCATCTCTCCAGGGTCTCAGGTGGTGGTCTTTCACTTCACCAGTGTGAAGAAAGAGCCAGCGTGGTGTAGTGGTTAAGAGCAGTGGTTTGGAGCGGTGGATTCTGATCTGGAGAACCGGGTTCGATTCCCCACTCCTCCACATGAGCGGCGGATGCTAATCTGGTGCACTGGGTTGGTTTCCCCACTCCTACACATGAAGCCAGCTGGGTGACCTTGGGCTAGTCACAGTTCTCTTAAGAGCTCTCTCAGCCCCACCTACCTCACAGTGGAAGGGGAAGGTAAGGTGATTGTAAGGCAGTTTGATTATGCCTTGTGGTAGAGAAAGTTGGCATATAAAAACCAACTCTTCTTCTTCTACTACTACTACTACTACTACTAATGCTAATACCTGGTCTTTTCAGTTGGAGATGCTGGGGATTCCAACTGGGACCTTCTGAGGGGAGTGGTATTGCACATTGATCCAGCCTGATAGGGTGGATTCTGTTCAGGAGATCCAGTCAGACCCAGTCACAGAGATGCTGGGGACAGTGCCAGTGGGGGCAATCCTGCCCCTCTATCTGAGCACTGATCGCCTCCAGATGTTGTGGCCGCTGCACATCTACAGGGTATGTTTGAGCTTCAGGAGCAACTCTGTTCAGAAATAATCAAAATGGATAATGGGAGGAGCTGAAGCGTCGCTCACCTTTCTTAATGGCCCACGTGTGGATTTCTACCTGCGGTGGTTTCTCCGTCTTCACTGCTATCTTTCGGATGGTTTCTCCCTCCTCTGCGTAAAGGGCTTCGTAGACAGGAAGGGTCTCTTCACCGCAAAAATAATCTTTGTTCTGATTTTCAGTTTCTTCTGTAAGAGAAGAAGGCAATGCATCCAGAACAAGGACTCTCAGATTTGGAACCTCTCTTTGCTGAAATGAATATATCGTCTGTCTATTAAGGGATTCTGATGGGAACCATGTTGGAGTGACTTAAAATGCACACTGCATTGCAGTTGCTACCTTTCACTGCATAGATAAGCCCGACCTTTTCATCACAATTTTTGTGTACTTATGAACAGCTCTGGAAGGGTGATTTTAAAGTTGATTTGGCATTTAGAAGGACATCCATAATTAAACCTGGGCCAAAAAAGGGCATCAAAATCTCACCAACAAGAAAAAAAATAACCCCTGCTATTCTTGTGGCATCAAAAATTTATATCCTCTTCAAATCAATCAGTAATCACAGCAGGGGGAAACCCCTTTAATCTATCTCTCAAGAAATCTGCATCTCATTTACTACAAATGAAGCAGCCGGACCTCGTTCCAGTAATAGTTTTATGACTCATGAAATCAGCCAGTGGAGGAGGTGTTTTGGGTTAGTGTGTCAGATTAGGACCTGGGAGACCTGGATTCAAATCCCTCCCCTAGCTATGAAGCTCACTGGATGAGGCTGGGACAGACACTTTCTTTTTCAGTCTAGCCTACCTTGCAGGATTGTTGTGAGGATAAACTGAGGAAGAGAGAACGCTGTTTGCCTTTGAGCTCCTTGGAGGAAGGGCAGGATAACAATGGATGGACAGAATGATCCAGTAGGTCTTTGCTTCAGATGGCAATTCTTCCAGGAATAGGGTTGCCAACCTCCAGGTGGGGCCTGGAGATGTCCTGGAATGACAACTGATCTCCAGACTACAGGGATCAGTTCCCCTGCTGGAGAAAATGGCTGCTTTGGAGGGTGGACTCTTATGTCATTATACCCCGCTCCCCAGTCTCTGCCTCCACTGGATTTGGGCACCTAGTTAGATGACTGCCTCCTTGTGTGATTAAGGAAACCACCTGGCAGGGGTCCCCAGAGCCAGAGTGGTGTAGTGGTTAAGAGTGGTAAACTCTAATCTGGAGAACCGGGTTTGATTCCCCACTCCTACACATGAAGCCAGCTGAGTAACCTTGGGCTTGTCACAGTTCTCTTTGAGCTCTCTAAGCCTCACCTACTTCACAAGGTGTCTGTTGTAGAAAGAGGAAGGGAAGGAGACTATAAGACAGTTTGATTCTCCTTTAAAAAAGGTAGAGAAAATCAGCATATAAAAACCAAGTCTTCTTCTCCTTCTTGTAATGGGTGCCACACAAAATGGTTGCCATGAGGAAGCCAATAAGAAAACCTAAGGGGGTTCCAGGTCAAGTGCTTCCCTATGATGACAGCAGCTATTTCCAGTTGGGCCCAATTGGGCTATTTCCAATTGGGCAATGCCTCCTGGGATTTTCTGACAAACTTCCTACTCCAACAAGGAGGCTCTTTGCTTTGGGGAAGAAGCAAGTGGGCACCAGAAAACATGCCAGCGGGTGCCACAACCCCCCCAGGGGAACAACATTAGGGATGACTGCCAAGCTGCATAGAGAGGTATTTAAAGTGCCTGCTATGGGGTGGCTATTTTGTGTCTGCTGGCCCTTGGTTGCTAAAAGACCCCTCTCTCAAAAATCTCCAGGAAATTTCCAACCCAGAGCTGGCAACCTTATGAGACCACAAGCTAGACACCATGCTTGCCTGTGCAAACTTTACAGCACTTCCCTTCAATCTTCTTTGGCTGTTTGCAGGGATATTGATCTGGGCAATTGATTTTTTTACACTCTTGCTTCGTTATGTTGCACGTGCACAAGACGCATTCCACGATCCCATAGGACCGGAGGTTAGGATGCCAGGATTCACCATGTGAGTAGGTTTTTCCATTGGAGACACACACTGTAAGAAAAAAAAATGGGGTGGGAGGGAATAAAAATAAGCAAGGTTATAACTGAAAATGGAAAAAAAGCATATCAAAGAAGTAAAAAAAGTTGGATCCCACGCACCATACACAGAACAAGTTCATGAAGTGAATGGATCTTGCGTCTTCCTTCAGCCTCCTGAACCCCTTGGCAAACTGTTCTTGAGGGTCCCACCCCTTGGGTTAATCACAGAGTTGGAGGGGCCATACAGTGCTTGTCCCACCTCTGCTTAAAGACTGCCAATGAGGGGGAGCTTACCACTTCCTTAGGAAGCTGGTTCCATTGTCGAACAACTCTTACTGTAAAAATTTTTCCCCTAATATCCAACCAGTACCTTTCCGCCTGCAATTTAAGCCCATTATTGCGAGTTCTATGCTCTGCTGCCAACAGGAATAGCTCCCTGCCCTCCCCTAAGAGACAGCCCTTCAAATCCTTGCATCAAGAGCTGGCAGTCTTGCTCCCATTGTCCCTGAGGGTTCCTTGACCCACAGAAGTAGCAATTCAGGCAGCCTGGGAGACTTGCAGTAGGTGGAAGGAGAGAGCCATTCCAGTGGTGGCAGAAAGTGCATTCAAGTCACAGTTGACTTATGGCAATCCCTCGTGGGGTTTTCAAGGCAAGCATCGAGCAGAGGTGGTTAACCATTGTCTGCCTTTGAGTAGCAACCCTGGACTTCCTTGGAGGTCTCCCATCCAAGTACTAATCAGGGTTTGACCCTGCTTAGCTTCTGAGATCTGATGAGATAGGGCTAGGCTGGGCCATCCTGGTCAGGACATCCATTCCATTAACTCCTTCCAATCAAGTGCACGTATAGCACTCGCTGTGTGATCAAGAACCCTGCTTTTTCCAGGGTTCTTGATCATGCAGGAAGAACCCTATGTATGTACATTTGTGCATATGCAGTCTCTATATTTTTATTTATTTATGTTCTTTATAGTTTGCCTTTCTTGCTGAGACTTTAGGTGGATTAGACAGTGTGAGTCAATGCATTCAAAAGGATGGGGCATCCAATAAGCAATGTAATAGGATTAGGATAAAAAGCTGGAACAAAGTTGAAAGTATTAATATGGCATATTAAATGATGCAGAAGTACATAATAGCATAATACGTACAGCAGCATATAGTATGAATTATACATAATAATACAGTCCACAGTCCTTCCCTTTATTCTTCCTGAATATTAAAGCACTATTACCTTAGTATAAACACCCTCTTGAATAATTCAGTTTTGTGTAACTTGCCAACTTCCAGGTGGGACCTGGGGAACTCCCTGAAATGACAGCTGCTCTCCAGACTACAGAGCTCAGTTCCCCTGGAGAAAATGGGTGCCTTGGCGGGTGGAATCTATGACATTGTACCCCACTGAGGCCCCTGTGTTCCCCAGGCTCCACCCTCAAATCTCCATGAGTGGCTGCAACTGGACAGCACTTTTCAACACCAAGGAGATTTCTTATACCTCAAGTGCCCTTGCAACAGGGAAAGATAACTGTGCCATGGGGGAAATGAATTCCTTTTGAGAAACAGATCTGCTGAATCCAACCCCATCACAATAACATTGTTACTCCTGTGTGTGTTTTTGCCATTGAGTCACAGCTGACTTATGGCGACCCCAGAGAGTTTTCAAGGCAAGGACGTTCAGAGGTGGTTTGCCATTGCCTGCCTCTGTGTCATGCCCCTGGTATTCCTTGAAGGTCTCCCATCCAAATACGTGCCAGGCTGAGAGTGTGTGACTGGCCCAAGGTCACTCAGCAAGTTCCCATGGCAGAGTAGGGATTCGAACCTGGGTTCCCCAAATCCAAGTCTGACACCTTAACCACTTCACCACGCTGGCTCTCTTTGCTACTGCTACTGTTTAGGAAAAAATCCAACCTACAGGGTTCTTTGTACTTTTGGAAAAGTTGGGGGGAAATCACAGACAGAATAATCGTCGGCTAGAAAGTCTGGGAATGCAGGTCTGGAGAAGGAATTCCCATTTGGTCATTTCCATGTTTTCGGGCCTGCGATAAAGTCATTGGAAGCTGGAGTCCTACAGCGTTCCTGCCCATGACCAGTTTGAAGTTAGCTCGGTAGTTAATTAATAACACCCACACTAATCGCATAGAACAAAAGAAAACGGTCCGGTAAGCAATTCTTTCTTCTGTCTGAAAACCGCCCCCAACTCTCACTTTGTCTGCTAAGAAGCGCACAGACCTCTGGAATTGCTCCTGTTGTGGTCCTGCGCATGGGAAATGTGCTATTCATTTGCAGGCTTTTTTATGCTCCAAAGCAAATCAGTTAGAAATTGCTTTGATGAGATCTTCGTGTGTGAACTGGGGGCTGGAGACACGGCAGTGGGCGGGATCTAACATGAAACACCACCAGCTTGAGCCGAATGTTATTTCATGATTGTTCAGGTGGATAATAAAGCCAGCATGCCTTCAGTTAGTTAATACCTTGAAAGTGTAGTTGGCTATAAATCAAAGGCTTTTAAACATTTGTGTGTGAGTAAAGCGCCGACAAGTCGCAGCCGACTTATGGAGATCCCAGCAAGGGGCTTTCAAGGCAAGGGAGAAGCAGAGGTGGTTGGCCATTGCCTTTCTCTGCAGAGCCTTCCTTGGTGGTCTCCTTTCCAAGTACCGACCCTGCTTAGCTTCTGAAGCCGAACAAGATCAGGCCATACCGCGCTGCCTTCCCTCCCTTCAAACGTTTTTGGGGGGCACTTTTTGAGTTTCTGTATGTAGACTGTTTATTTGGTGCAGACCTGCAGTTCTATGTTAGATTCTTTTTAGAGCACTTTGGGTCTCATCAAAATTTGGGTTGCCAAACGCCTTGAGGCGTCTTACTTTTGTCGTCCTAAGAAATAGGAAAGGCACACTCCTTCAAACCTTGAATGAATTTTGCACGGAACAATCAAAAGGCTTGAGAAAGTCTATACGAAATGGAACTTTACCGGATTTCCATTGCTACTCTACTCTTGGTTCCCGGTGCTATATGATGTGACTGTTATGCACTCTACAGACTACGAACTGAATTTAGCTGAGCGCTGCCGGCATATGCTTACAATTTGTATTTGTTTTGGAATTTTGTCCTAATGTTATATTTGTTGCGTTAGAAGTGGCTTTGTTTCTAATATTTCAATCCATTACTCTAACTGCAAGTCCTGCATTGTGATTGTCCTGACTTGGATATTTTTATCAAGTGCCATATTTTGAATTCCAAACTCCAGGAGGGGCCTAGAGATCTCTTGGAATTACAACTGATCTGAAGACAGAGATCAGTTCCCTTGGAGAAAATGGCTGCTTTAGAGGGCAGAGTGTATGACATTATTCCCTGCTGAGGTCTCTCCCCAAACCATGTTCTCCCCAGGCTCCACTCCTAAATCTCTAGTACTTTTCCCAACCCAGAACTGGCAACCCTTTCAAGGTCTGTCAACCTCCAGCTGGAACCTGGAAATCTCCGACTGATCCTAGGGTTGCCAACCTCCAGGTGGTGGCTGCAGATCTCCCGCTATTACAAATGATCTCCAGGTGACAGAGATGAGTTCCTCTGCAGAAAATGGCCGCTTTGGCAATTGGACTCTATGGTGTTGAAGTCCCTCCTCTCTCCAAACCCCGCCCTTCTCAGGCTCCACCCCCAAAATCTCCAGGTAATTCCCAACCCAAAGCTGGCAACCCTAGCTGATCCCCAGAATACCAAAATCAGACCTCTGGGTAGAAATGGTAGTTTTGGAGGGCAGACGGTATGACATTGTAGCTCCACTTTGGTCCCTCCCCTCCCCAAACTCTGTCCTCCTAAGGCTCTGCCCCCAATCTCCAGGAATTTCCCAAGGCCAGGTGGGCAACCCTAGTCATCCTACCAGCTTTGGACATAGGGTTGCCAACCTCCAGGTACTAGCTGGCGCTCTCCCGCTATTACAACTGATCTCCAGCCGATAAGAGATCAGTTCACTTGGAGAAAATGGCCGCTTTGGCAATTGGACTCCATGGCATTGAAGTCCTTCCCCTCCCCAAACCCCGCCCTCCTCAGGCTCCACCTCCAAAATCTGCAGGTATTTTCAAACCTGGAGTTGACAACCCTATCCTGCATGAATGTTATTGGAGTTCTTTTTTTGAAACCTCGCAATAAGACTTGGGTAGCTATTGGACAGTGTCTGTAACATCAGCTTTATTGTGCCATAAGCAGGAATGTGGGAAGTATTGAGGTGCATGAAAGTTGTTGGAACTCCTTCCTCATACCTGGCAGCAGGCCGAGGCCTGTTCAGAAAGGTATCAAAGGTGCCTCTTTACCTCGTCCGTGCTTATGTTTATTGTGGAGGACAATCTGTACGATGGTCCCGGAGGCCTGCTGCAGGTCTGGAAGGGCTCCTCGGTTGCTTCTGCCACTGCTGAATCGTGGAACGTGGAAGGCCTGCCGGGCGCTGCTGGGCGGCAGGTCATAATGGGAGCGGTGAGGGGAGTGCCTCTGTCGGAAGAAGAAAGAGAGAACCGGAATCGGAGTGTCTCTCAAGGAAGGAAGGACTTCTGGGGGGATATGCTGTGACTTTTCTCTGGAGCCTCTCTCATGGCCTGGTAGGGTCAGACACAAATCCCCCAACTTTACTGTCTTGCAGCAAAACCAACATAGAGCCTTGGGGTACCTTAAAAATGAACTTGTTTTCTGTGGCAGAAGCTTTCATGGGCTAGCGCAGGGGTCTCAAAACTGCGGCTCCAGAGCCACATGCGGCTCTTTGGCCTGTTGAGTGCGGCTCTCCGAACTTGGTTCGGAGCCCCTGCTCTTGCGCCTGCTCGCGCCGGCAGCCGGGCTGCAGAGCCGGCGCACCTGAGAGAGAGAGAGAGAGTGGGAGAGCTGTCTCCCCCCCCCCCGCCGTGGAGAATGGCCGGGTCCCCCTTTTCCTTGCCCTCAATGGTTGGGAGGCTAAAGCCTCCCCTCCCCTCTAGCAGTGCGATTGCTGGGCGGGTGGCTCGGCGGTTCCTGGCCCCCCCGCCTATCAGCTGTTGGGTGGGGCGGGCTTCCTTTGGTAGACCTGGCCTCCGGCTGAGTCCCATTGGGAGGCCATGTCTACCCACTGGCTTTCTTGGCGGTAGACCTGGACTCCGAGGAGGGGGGAAAAGTCCCCCTTCAGAGGCCAGGTCTACCAATTGGCTTCTATGGGCCTCCGGAGGCCAGGTCTACTGCCAAGAAAGCCAATGGGTAGACCTGGTCTCCCAATGGGACTCAGCTGGAGGCCAGGTCTACCAATAGGCTTTTATGGCGGTAGACCAGGCCTCCAGACGAGGACTCCGGACGTGGAGGGGGAAATGGCAGGGACTTACAATTTAATTTTTATCAATAAATACGATCACTATTAAGTATGATATCAAGTTTTATTCAGTGTACCTATAGTTTAATTAAGACTTAAAACTTTAATTAAAGTTTATTAAGTTAATAAACAGTGTACCTACCTATATAGTTCAAGTTTAAGAAATTTGGCTCTCAAAAGAAATCTCAATCGTTGTACTGTTGATATTTGGCTCTTTTGACTAATGAGTTTGCCGACCCCTGGGCTAGCGCATGGGGACAGGGGATTCCCCACCCCTGTAGGGGCTTGGCAAGCTTAATGTTTCTAGGTAATTTCAAGGGCCAATGCTTCCCTGTTTTTAGGAGCTGCCTTGTCCAAATGTTTAGCTAGGGTTGGCATTCTTCTGGATTCCACTCTAGCCCAGACTTCACTGAAAGTAAGTCTCCGTATAAGGGATGGCTGCCTCTTACACAGTGGTGGACCTACATTTTTGGGACCCTGAAGCTTGAACTGTTATGGGGGCCCCTTTGCAACCAGCAACCGTAGGGCAACATCCAACAGGGTCCAAAGGGCCTTGCTGCCCTTGCAAGGACCTTGAGGCCCAAATGGCAGAGAACAGAGTGGTGGAGGTGGAGTCCTTGAAAATGGGCCATACAGTGAGCCCCTTCCCACCAGCAACGAGGTCTGGGTATCCACTGTTATCTTCTTGCATGGGGTTGTTCTATGGCAGATGTATTGGTTCATTCTCTAATAGAGAGATAGAAGGTCATCAGAGGGGGTTCATTAGGATAAAGAGGTGAAAATCTGATTTTTGGTGTTAAAATGCACAAGCGAGACGGGTGCAGCCTGGAGAATTCAGATGTCTTTTTATGGTTCTGATTGGCTCTAGCCTAAGGGCTGAGCTATAGAACTATTAAGCTGTGCACCAATGAAGGATTCGAGGATCCAGCTGCCAAAATGTAGGCTATGAATAAATCCTGGCAAGCTCAGTGAGCCCATACAGCTGAGGATTCGGGCACTACAAGCCTCCAAGAAAATTCTGAAATTTGACCAATTACAGGGACATTTTGAGGCCATAGGAAATGGGTATTAGAGCATATTCTAAGGTCATTATTTAAGTACTTCAACCCATTGGATTATGATTCTATCACTAAAATTAATAACAAACACTTAAAAAAAACTCCATAGATTTTGTTGAAAAATTCACTCAGTAAAAAAAAAGTTGCTTCAGGGCCCCTCCGGGATTAGGGGCCAGAAAGCTTAAGCTTCATTGGTTTCATAGCAGATCTGCCACGGCTCTTACATATGTTTAATGTACATGTATGTATACTAGGACAACACACAACACACACAGCCTGCACTTCACACATGGCAGCTACTGCTGATAGCATATTGTAGGGCTGCTTCATTTTTCTAACAGTAGAACAGGAGTCCAGTGGCCCCCATACAGACTAATAAATTTTTTCCAAGTTTGTTTTCATCTCACATACATTTGGCCAGCATGTTTTTAACCACCTCCCCTTTCAATATCCTCTTGGCTTTGAAATCAGTGCAGGAATATTAATGCATAGTAAATGAACCCAGCATATACAGGGCGGTTGTTTATTTCATTTATATCCCACTTCCCTCCCCTTCTTCATTGTGACTTCACTTGCAATGTTCTCTCCTCTATTTTATCTTCACAACTATTCTGTGAGGTAGGTTAGGCTGAGAGTATGTGACTGGCCCATGGTCACCCAGCAAGCTTCCATAGCAGAGTGACACTTGAACCTGGGACCTGCTCAGATGTCTGTGACAAAACCCCAAATCATAGAACTCGCTGATTCTCATCCCTCACCTACCAAGGGGCAGGAGTTTCCACCCACTAGGACCCAAATTCTTCCCTTTCTGCATTCCAGACTACCATCTCTGCATCCACCCTGGGCCTCATTAACTGAATTTCTGTTGCAAGTCAGTGTAATTTGAGTCTCGCCTCTGAAACCAGTCTCTTGCAGAATATAAATGCATTTTGATTTCCTTTTTGGCATGTCTGTTCCCCAGCTACCTGAGGAAGGTCATTTATGCATGGTTGCTTTAACCTCCTTTATTCCCTGTTTCAGCCAAGATCAAATTTTTCAGTATGCATGCTATCTTATTCCTTGGAAGCTCAATGCTGTTTCAACAAAAAATGAACCCGGCTTTTCCCATTCCTCTTCTGGCCTGAATTAAATGGTTGATCCTGGCTCATTCTGGAGTCACAGAGTGTGCATACTGCATTATGGGGAAACACAGAAGATTGGCTTCTCTCACAGCCAATCACAAGGCAGTGTGTAAAGAGGCAGGGATTCAAGTGTTTCCTGCTACCTCGGAGCTCTTTCTGAGCAAAAGAAAGGCTTTTTAAAAATGAGGTTTGGATCCCCCCCCTTCTTTCAGATTGCTCCGTTTTTTGTTTTTTTGTTTTTAAAATGCTTTTTTATGCGGCAGTTGGGTTTGGGGGGAAGGAAATCTTCTCTCATGGTAAGACAATTACGGAGTAGCATTTAAAGGGGTGGGACTGGGAGACTGGTTTTCTGTATTCATGGTTCGATTAGCACACAGTTTCGTCCCTGATCATTCAAGCCAATGCATACAGTTTCACCCAACCCGGGTTACTTTAATGTGCGATAAACCCAGGTCCAAGCAGGAAGATCCAGCCCATGCATAAAAGACCGAAGTTTCAATGGCTACAGTATTCTTTACCTCTAAACAAACCTTAGTTGGATATTCTCTTGCTGAGGCAGGCTGGCCTAGAGTTAAAATATCCCTGTTTGCCCTGCTCAACCACCCTCCATTGTCCAAAGGTCTCTTGCTCTCTCCAAGTAACTCTACCCTTTCTAATGCTTAGGGTTGCCAACTTTGGCTTGGGAATTTCCTGGAGATTTTAGGGGTAGGGCCTGGGGAGGACAGGGTTTGGGGAGGGGAGGGGCATCCATAGAGAGCCAGCGTGGTGTAGTGGTTAGGAGCGGTGGACTCTAATCTGGAGAACCGGGTTTGATTCCCCACTCCTCCACATGAAGCCAACTGGGTGACCTTAGGCTAGTCACAGTTCTCTTAGAGCTCTCTCAGCCTCACCTACCTGACAAAGTGTCCTTTGTGGGGAGAGAAAGGAAAGGAGATTGTAAGCCGGTTTGATTCTCCTTAAAAGATAGAGAAAATCAGCATATAAAACCCAACTTTTCTTCTTCTTCCTCTTCCTCTTCTTCTTCCTCTTCTTCTTCGCCATACAGTCCACCCGCCGAAGCTGCCATTTTCTCCAGGGGAACTAATCTCTGACATCTGGAAATCAGTTGTAATACTGGGAGATCTCCAGGCTCCACTTGGAGGCTGGCAACCCTACTCACATTGCTCCTTGTGCCTGGAACTACTTCACAGAGGTCCTGTGTAAATCTGCCTCTCTCACTGGAGAGAGATCAGTTCCCCTGGAGGAAAGAGCAGCTTTGGAGGGCAAATGCTATGGCATCGCATCCCTGCTGAGCTCCCATCTGCCCCCCCAAATTCCACTGCTACTCCCAAAATCTCCAATAATTTCTCAAGATGGAGTAGGCAACCATCTGAGGACCTGGGTTCAAATCTGTACCCCTTGGGTGACCTCGGGCCAGTCGCACTCTCTCAACCTAAGCAAACTCATGTGGGGTTGTTGTGAGAATAGAGAGAGGGAGGGCAGAATACTGTATGCCACCCTGTGGCTCTTGGAGGGTGGGAGAAAAATGTGATATGGAGCCCTTCCTCAAAACCCACCTATTCTTTCAGCATCACACCTTGTCTGCCTCCCTACCGAAGGTAAGCAGAAAGGTCTCCAACTGGAATGAATGCCGATTCTTCCAGAGCATATCCCCACTCCTGTGTCCTTTGCCTCTCTTGGTTTTCTCATGTCACGTTACTTATCCTTTAGGAGATTTTGGGGATGAAGGCTGGGGACAGCAGGATTTGGGTGGGGAGAGACCTTATCAGGGTACAAAGCAGCCATTTTCTCCAGGGGAATTGATCTCTATCATCTGGAGATCAACTGTAATTAGGGCTGTCAATTCGGTTCGTCCAGAACCGAAAACAGATGAATTTCCCCTGATTCGGCTGTTTTTAGTTAGGATGGAACCGAACTCAAAAAAGGCGGGAAAAAGGGGAGCTGAATTCAGCGAGTTCGAGATGTTCGGTGAATAAATTCAGAAAATTCGGGGTTTGGCACAGCAGCATAACCGTCAGTTAGTAAGCAGCATTCTCCCGCGGCCAATCGGTGGCCAAGCTGGGTCTTCTTCTGGCCAATCAGTTGCGATTGAGTGCATGAGCCCAGCTGCTGCGTGGCCCGGGGAGAGAAAGAGAGAGTATCTGTTTGTGTGAGAGAGAGATCCCCCTTGGGGGGGGTGCGTGTGCACATTTGAGCCATTCCGTGGCTGCAGGGGGCGCATTTTTGGGGGTAGAGCCCCCAAACTTTCATCATAGCTTCAGAGGACCCTTCTTGCAAGAACCCCAAAGTTTTGTAAAGATTGGATCAGGGCCCCCTGAAATATGGGCCCAGGAAGGGGTTCCCCCTTAATATGCATTTTTATTCCATTTACAGCACACATTCGCACCATTCTGTGGCTGCAGGGGGCGCATTTTTTGGGGTAGAGCCCCCAAACCTTCAGCATTGCTTCAGAGGACCCTTCTTGCGAGAACCCCCAAGTTTTGTAAAGATTGTATTGGGGGGGCGAAATATGGGGTTGGGAAGGGGTCCCCCCACCCTTAATGTGCATCTCTGACAATGGGGGTTTGCAATTAGCAGAGCTTGCCTCCCAGGCCCAAAGCTCCCAGCCCTGACAAACAGCTGAGCTGCGGGGAGCAAGGGTGGGGTAGGTGCAAAGAAGATGGAACAGAAGACATCCATAGTAAGACCCATTTTGGGGCTTTTCTCTAATTTTTCTCCTGTGTGTGTGTGTGTGTGTGAGGAAGCAGAGTTTGTGTGTGTGGGGGGGGGGAGAGAGGGAGCAATTTCTGTGGGTGGGTGGGGAAGCCAAAAGGGGCTTTCGCCCGTTCTGCCTGGGGTGTGTGTGCCCCCTCGAGTCTCTCTCTCCCTGGTTTGACGGGGGGGGGGCTTCAGTTGTGTGTCCTCAGGTTTTCCCTCATTAATAAGATCAGTTAGGTAGGTCTATTTTGATGCTTGCTCAAAACTGGTTTTCAAATTGTGACTTAAAGAATGCATTTTCCTGGTCCCGAGTCCGATGCAAAAGGGGAAATTCCACCCCTCCTGCTCCTTATGCATAGCTAGCATGCCTCTGTTCTTTCCATGGTTTGCAAATTCCCAGGCATCATGTGTTGCTTTGCATGGTTGCAAACGTGTTGCTTTACATGGTTTGCATGGTTGCAAACGTGTTGCTTTGCATGGTTTGCAAACTTCTTCGCACCTGCCCCGCCCTTGCTCCCCCAAGCTCAGCTGTTTGTCGGTGCTGGGAGCTTCGGGAGTGGGCGGCAAGCTCTGCTAATTGCAAACCCCCATTGTCAGAGATGCACATTAAGGAGGGGGGACCCCTTTCGGGGCCCATATCAGCCCCCCCGACCCAATCTTCACAAAACTTGGGGGTTCTTGCAAGAAGGGTCTCCTCAAGCTACGCTGAAAGTTTGGGACCTCTACCCCCAAAAATGCCCCCCCCGGAGCCGTGGAAAGGCACAATTGTGTTTTTAATGGCTTTATTCGGCCAAATTTTCCCCCGAACTCCGGATCTCATGCCGAATTGCACGAACCCGAAGCAGGGGAGTTCGGACTTCGGCATTTCCTGAATAAAAACGGGCCAAATTTTGCCGAATCCGAATTTTACCGAATTTTTTTCCCCAACAGCTTTAACTGTAATACCAGGAGATCTTCAGGTCCCACTTGGAAGTTGGCAACCTACCTTTAGGGCAGGGTCACATTACCCTAGCGTTGCTCAAAAGCAACTGATATTTGGGGCATCGGTGTGTGCACAGTTAGGAATTGACCTTCACTTACAGCTTCTCTGTTTGCTGGCTGTCGGAAGATGTCACCGTCAGAGTTGTCCCACGATAATTCCCCATCTCCTGCGAATAAGAAACAGCAGTGTCAAGACTTATTGGAGCCAGCTGTGACTCTAGAAGAGCACGGTTACAGGTGCAGAGATGTGTAATCCACACATTGACCCTTCTTTTTCTGGACTGAAACTGTGGCTGCATTTCCTTGTGCTCAGAAAGGTTGCTCAGAGGTTGTACGTACAGACTGGGAAAAGAACTGTCTTCACATAGGGATGCCAGCTCTAGGTTGGGAAATTCCTGGACATATGGGGGTGGAGCCTGGGAAGGGCAGAGTTCGGGGAAGGGGAGATCTCAATGACACCATCTGGTACTAAGAACTTCACAAATGCTGGGGACATGATGCCATGCACAGCCGGAGCACTGCGTACAAGAGACAGAAGTAGTAGTACAATATGGAGTATTTCTCTTAGAACTTGAAACAAATATTGTCCTCTGTGTGAGTGAAACGAGGTGAGTGTTTTACCATAGTTTGCTTCACCCCTCAGGGACCAGATTAAATTTGGCCGGGGGGGGGGGGGCGTGTGGATCCAGACTGTGGACGACCAGGTAGTTGATGCAGCTGCACCGCGTTCTCAGAGGCTTCCTGGCCAGAAAATACACCCAAAAAAGTATTTAAAAATAGAAACCCGTGAGACTCCTCCACGGAGTTCCACGGGGTTACGCCAGCTATTTTTCTGACATGGCAATGCTGCAGCATAGAGGGGTGTTCCCAGGCCGAAAGGGGTTTGGAAGCCGATTAGTGTGAGCTCCACCCCTGGGAACACCCCGGGGACACCCCAGTGATGGTGTGGGCACCCACCTCCAGGTTCTTGCTGCCTGTGCAGAAGCACCGGCGGCCAAAGCCTGCACTGCTGCATCATTCTGAGGCACCACAGTTAATTGCCCCCGTGCCAGCATCCATGCCACTTTATCACGGTGCAAAATGGCATGGACACCAGCACAGGGTTACACTGGCTCCTATGGTGCTTCGACCCCCCTTCAGGATTGCACGGTTAATGTTTGTTTGGCTGTAAATGTTATATCACAAAGCGGCCCTTTACCACTCAAACTAAGAGGTATAAAGCCCCTCATGAGGCAGAACTTCTGGTTCTAAACCAGAAGTGACACGTGCAGTATGCACATACGCGTGCACATTTGCCCGCCGACCTTCAGGTGGTTGGCGGGCAGAAGGGTAAATTGCTGAGGGTTTGCCCGCCACCAGCGGGCACCTGGCAACCCTAACTCACATGAGTTAATAATGAATATGTTTTTAATTTTTTAACAATTTAGTCCTCATAAATACATAGCGTTATTGAGCAACAGGCTGTCTTTTATGGCCATTTTGTCCTTTATGCAAAGGCAAACCCTCATTTGCCATTGAGTCACTCTCACTCTCCTCTCCCAGGTCACCCTGTTCCCCCTACCCTCTCCTGGCCTCACAACCCCTCCGTGAGAGCCGCAACTGAATTTGGATTCCACTGTTGGAGAGCCACCACTCTGAGCATATGTGTGTATACATCTGCCAACTGGGGACACACTTCATGCATCTGAGGAAGTGGAAAATTTACATCATAATAAATCTGTTCATCTTTAACGTGCCACGATTCTCTTATGTTTTTACAAAAAGGAATAATTGACAAGACGGTTGAAAAGCTGCATAATTCATGGTAATGCTAGGAAGCCCGTGATGGTAATTTAATCAAATTGAAAATGCAGGGGCTAAATTGGCTAAAACCCAAGTACTTAATTGGCTTTGGAACTGGGCGAAAATGTTTGCACATATGTCTCAAATGCGAGTCAGGCTTCCAGGGATTACAAAACTGACCCACAGATCATATTTCTTAAGAGTGCTGACATTTTCATGCAAACACACAGCTTTATTAGAGCCACACAGGGAAAGTAATCTGCTTGTGCCGAAGTGAAAGGGAGATAGCTGGGGTAAGAGTTTTTAAAAACACAAAAGTATTTTTCACCCAGGCGGTGGGTTTGAGTACCTGAAACAAACTGCAGGAAGAAATTACAACACACACCCCTTACTGCCAGGTGACCCTCGGTGGCTGTCTAGGACTTGCTGGGAGTGGATTTACAGCCTTTCCCCACTTCTCTTTAAACATGCGAGTCCCCCCTCCCTTTCCATTTTAGGGGCCCTGGTTAAGCTAACTGAGGTGTGGCGCAGACGATGCACTCAGGTCTCTTTTGGCACCGCACCTCTTCAGTTCAAAATCCACCATATAAGGTAAAGTTAAAAGCTAGCATCTTCCAAAAGCCAAAAATAGCGATTAAGACTGGGAAGGAGATGACTAGCTACTGTTTATCAAGAAGACAGCATATAAAATGAATTGTGGTAAACCATAGTCTCTGTCTGGACTCCCTCAATCCTGGAGGAGGGCGAGCGGGGTGGGGGGATCCTGACGCTGGCAAGATGCCCAGCCAAGATGCCCAGTCAGGATAAGGGCTCTTTAGGAGCTGTGCTTAGCCACCCTACCAAGATGCAACTAAGAGCCAATACCCTGGCCCCTTCTCAACAGAGCTTTTTGAGCCTGGGGTCCCCGGTGGGACTCAGCATGGTCAGCACAGCCCAAAATGGCTGCTGCACGAGGCAGAGCCAGCCCCAAAACATTGCTTTGGCAGCAGCTGCCACCACAGCACAAGGATCCTCGTGGTATGACTGAAGGTAAGCCGTGGCTTACCTTCAGTCATACCACGAGGATCCTTGTGCTGTGGTGGCAGCTGCTGCCGAAGCAATGTTTTTAAAAACCAATAAATCTCCAATAAATCTCCAATGGGCAGTAGCCCTACCTGGCCCTGCACACTTTGCAAAAACACTTGGCGGGTCCCAAAAAGGTGTTAGCAGGCACCAAGGTGCCCATGGGCACTGCGCTGGAGACCCCACTCCACACCATGAGGTTGCCTTTCTCATAAGCTGAGAGGCTGCAGATGAGACAATAGTTCTGAAGGCAGCAAAGGGTGGTATGATGGATAGGGTTGCCAACCTCCAGGTGGTGGCTGGAGATCTCCTGCTATTACAACTGATCTCCAGTCGATAGATGTCAGTTCACCTGGAGAAAATGGCTACTTTGGCAATTGGACTCTATGGCATTGAAGTCCCTCCCCTCCCCAAACCCCACCCTCCAAAATATCCAGGTATTTCCCAACCCAGAGCTGGCAACCCTGATAATGATGGAGGTACCCTTCCCTGTTGTGCTCACACCAAACTATGCACTTTGTAGAAAATCCATGACAAAATCTCCCAAACATTTTCTAAAGCAGCCATGGAGGAAGGGGCCATAATTTGATGGGGTGACACAGCTCTGAGGAAGAGAGGAATTACCCTTTCCCTCTCATGCCATTTCCTTTCCCGAAGTTGCAATGAATAGTGTTGCCAACCTCCAGGTGGTGGCTGGAGATCTCCTGGTATTTCAACTGATCTCCAGAATACAAAAACATAAAAGGATTTATAGAATAGTGCATTATATTATGTTCTTTTTTGTGTCTTTGTTTTTTAGTGTTCTCAACCTCTTTGGTTTACCCTATCTTTTTTGGCTGGGTATTTCTACCATTTTTTTGTGGTATGGGGTCTGGAGATTTCCAGGAATTATAACTGATTTCCAGACTAGAGAGATCAATTTGCCTAGAGAAAATGGCTGCTTTGGAGGATGAAGTTTATTGCATTATACCCCTTCACAAATCCTGGCCTCTCCAGACTCCATCCCAAAATCTCCAGGAATTTTAGCAACCCTAGTTGCATGTAATAGGGCAGGTTAAAAATGGCTGGACACATGAGAAAAAGTCTGTGTAAAGGGATAGCCAGAAGAAGAAGAAGCATTTCTTCTTCTGCATAAGTGTGCTAGATAGCTGCAAAACAAAAACAGACACTGCCAGATGAGGGTTTCTTAACTACCTCAATATGTTAACTTATTTTGTGTGAATGCAAGATAACATTTTAATCTATATGTTAATTTTAAGAGGCATCCTGTTAAACAGAGCTTGGCCTGAAACACTGAAGAACGACTATCAGTGTAGTAAAATGGATAGTAAAGAGTACCAAAAGAGGGTCTTTAAAACAAACAAAAAGAAAACAGTTGTCTACACTTCATCAGACAGATGCCTTGGCACAAATTGCGGTGGGTTGGCAGGGAAAGAGAACCAGTAGCCTCCTCTGTCAGTCCTAGGGTTGCCAGGTCCCTCTTCGCCACTGGGGGAAAGTTCAAGGAAAAGAACCCTCCAGCAGAATACATCCTTGAACCCTCGGAGGTCGGATAAGAACTTCTTATTATCTGGATTGAATCATGTGGTTACTTGACTTCTGGTAATTGCGTTGGTCCTAGCGCACGTTCCTTGGGAGAGCTCCCAAGGGAATCCAAGAAATGCTTTGAATTGGAGTGCTTTTAGCACACCAACCCGGTTCTAAACAGTGGACCGGGACGCAGGAATACCTCTGCAGCCCGAAGAAAGTGGTGTGACTCCCATACTCTCCGAGGGAGCTTTTTTAAGTCCCCCGGAGGTGTGGATGCGGTCCTGCTGGCATTGAGAGGAGATTGCATCGCCGCAAGCGTATCTTTGGCATTAGGCTTGGACCTCCATTACCTATCACCAACTTATGAACTATTTTAATGAAACAATACCTCACCCTCCGAAATCTAAGAGAGTAACAAGAATTCTTTTGATCTTACCGGGAATAGAAGGCTGAACTGATTGGCAGGATTAACCAGAAAATCCGCGCTCTCCCCCCTCATCGTATAATAACTTCTTTATTTAAAAAAGATATCAGATAAAAAGGCAAGGACTCTATCAAGTAGATCTGTGGGTAGACTAAACAAATGAACGTTTGAGAGATGGGGCAACTACCAATCAGATGGAGTGACGTTTGAGGGGAAAGGAGAAATTAATCCCTCCTACCCCTTGTTCACGATACTTTTTCCGGTCCGGGAAGGTCCGCCAGCCATGTTTACAGAAGGAGATCTACATTGAAGTACCGGAAGACCTCTAGGAAAAAACGTTACTGCACTGTAAGATAACCAACTACTGAGAACAGGGAGATGGGAAGGACGGTGGTACTGTAGGACCGGAAGTGCGTTCCCTTGGTGCATTAACTAAAAGGCTCCAATACCAAAAACTACAGAAAGGGGACGACGGAAGGTCCGCAGCTCCATAATTTCCGGTCAACTTCCTATTTCCTGTATACCTGCCGACCTAGAGCGTCCGGAAAACTCAATGGTACTTAAACATTTATAACTTTATTTTTAAGCTGGTTTTGAGGACCTGTGCTTATATATTTTAGTGATTGTGCACTGCATAAGCTTCTAAACTACCCACACTCTGGAAAAGGTTTTTTTTTTTAGACCTGCCAAAACTGCTAAAAATAAAGCATCGGCTGTAAATGTCTTCATCCCGCCAAAGGTCTGGATCACTACATACAGTATCACTACATACAGTATCTCCTGCATTATCCAAACTTCGCAAGAAGTAAATATGGAAAAGAAAATTCAAGATATGTTTGCCAAACAAAATGAGACAACTGCAAAACAACATGAACAGCTGTCAAAACAACAAGAGCAGATGTCAAAACAGATGGATCAAATGACTACTATGCTGAATACCTTTACCCAGTCAATCACTCAAAAAATGAATGAAGTCACATCAGAGTTAAAAGATGTGAAAATTCAAGTTAATACAATCAAAACGGATATGAAGACTTTGGATGGATCAGTAAAAAAGGTGATGAAAGATCAAAAGGAAACCAAGAAGAAGGTGGAGGGCCACGAGAGCCAAATTGATGCAATACTTACCCAGGAAGACACTGTTAAGGACCAGATGGCCATGATGGATATGAAAGCTAGAGAGACCAATCTGCGTCTGCGTAACCTGCCTGAGGATCTGGGTGATACAAGAGATGCTATTATAAAGATATTGGCAGATCTAACCCAAATAGATGAACGAGATTTGGACCATGCAATAAATAGAATTTATAGGATCCCTTTACCGGCAAGATTGAAGAAATCTTGAGATTTCAAGAGATGTTATGATCACCAAGAGATGTTATGATCACCTTCTATGACATTAGAATGAAAGATGCTATTATGAAACTTTACAATGACAATCCAATGTCGATAGGAGATACGAGCTTGGTAATACTTAAAGATATCCCTAGACATCTAATGTCAAAAAGAAATATCTTCAAAGACTTTACTGCAACGTTAAGGAAGAATGGAATAAAATATCGTTGGATATTACCACAAGGACTAACTTTTATGTACAAAGGGGTTAGAACTACCATCACCTCACTACCAGATGTGGGAACATTTCTGAGAAGATATAAAAGAGAATTAATGGATGTCCCTTCTGAAGAGCAGGAAGAAGAGAAAGAGGAAGAAGAGGATTTCTCATCGAAGGGAGCAGCTGGAGGAACCAGATTATAAGACTATTTTCTTAAAAAATTGAAGAATCATCATGGCTAAAGTAATTTCATGGAATGTCAATGGTCTGAATGAGAAGATAAAAAGAGAAAGGATTTTTAAATTTTTGCAAAAACAAAAATATACATTAATTTCTTTACAAGAAACTCACATCTCAAAAAAAGATAGAAAATATTTGGAAAGAAAAATGTTGGGTCAAGCTATCATCTAAAACTAAAACTAAAGGAGTCATGTATGCACAGCCCAACTTGAACCCCGAACTTGTATATAAAGATGAAGAAGGTCGAATAGTGATAATTAGAACAAAAATAATGGGTCAAAAAACATTGGTTGTTGTAATTTATGCACCAAATGAAGGGAAGGCTAAGTTTTATGAACAATTGCATGAGATTTTGCTTAACTATGCTCAATAACAGATTTTATTGATGGGAGCCTTCAACGGAATAATTTCCCCAGTTTTGGATAAGAAAACCCAAGCTAAAGGTGACAAAGAAGGAATTCTTCCTCAGACCTTTTTTCAAATGATGGACGAATTGGAATTACAAGACATGTGGAGAATTATGAACACGACGGCTAAAGAATTTACTTTTTATTCAGCAAGGCATGATTCACACTCTAGGATAGACATGATATGGGCAAGTAAATCTATCTTTACACAACTGCGTAAAGTACATATTATACCAAGAACTTTTTCTGACCATAATCTGGTTTCTTTTGAGTGGAATAACAGACAAGCATTCAGATGGAGATTGAACGACAAACTTCTGAAAGATGAGAAAATATCAGAGGAACTATCTACCTTGATTAAAGATTTTTTTGAAATCAATATGAATGGAGAAACCACCTTAAATATAGTATGGGATGCCTTCAAAGCTGGAACTGGAACAAGATTTGATTATGGAATTACAAGAGGACCAAAGAAGCATTATTTTGGGGAAAATAAATGCTCTTAAACATCAGCTAAATATGGTGGTTTCTGAAGAAATGAATAAAAATTTGAAAATCTGCAAGACAAAGATATTTTGAACAGGCAAACAGACCTGGTAAATTTTGGGCAACTCAATTGAGGGACTCATTTCAAAAAAGGATCATAGCCAAACTACAAACAGTAAAATGACCTATTTATACTACAATAGATATACAGAAGGAATTTGTGTCTTTTTATACTAAATTATATCAAAAAGATGAAATATCGAGTAGAAAGATGGAAAATAATTTACACTCTATAAGTATTAAAAAATTATCATTAGCCCAACAAAAATCTATAGATGAACCAATTTCTTTAGAGGAGTTAGAAGAAGCTTTTAATAAGCAAAAAATGAAAAAAAAACTCCTGGTCCAGATGGAATAACTGCTTTGTTCTATCGTACTTTTAAATTGTGTTTGTTGAACTCATTTTTGATGCTTTGTAACACAATATTGGATACGGGACTGTCCCCTGAAACATGGTCACATGCCTTTATTTCATTGATCCATAAGCCTGGAAGAGACCCTGAAAAGTAACCAATTCATTGTTGAATGTAGATTATAAAATTTACGCCTCTGTTTTATCAGCTAGAATCAAAAAGTTAATTAAAGATCTGATTCATGAAGACCAAGCAGGTTTTGTTCCGGGAAGACAAATTAAAGATAACGTCAGGACTCTCTTAGACGCATTGGAGTAGTATGAACATAATATTCAACATAGCGGCTTTTGTCTTCCTAGATGCAGAGAAAGTTTTTGATATGGTCTCTTGGGATTACATGAAAAAGACTTTGGAAGTAATGAACTTTGGAGAAAAATTTAGAAGAGGCATAGATGCTATATATACTAAACAGCAGGCGAAAATATTGGTAAATGAATCAATGTCAGGAGAATGTAATATACAAAAGGGGATGAGACAAGGATGCCCACTCTCCCTTTACTTTTTATTTTGGTTTTGGAATCTCTCTGTTGTAAAATTTGTGAATCGGGATGTACATGGACTAAAAATAAATAAACAGGAATTTAAATTGAGAGCATTTGCTGATGATCTACTATTGATTTTAGATGACCCTAATCAATCAGCAATCAAATTGAAGGAGATATTGGACTCTTATAGCATTGTTTCAGGATTTAAAACTAACCAAGAGAAAACACAAACGATTTTTAAAAAAAATTCTGGAATAGAACAACAACATTTTATAACTATGACAGGCTGGCAGAAAGTGACTAAAGTGAAGTACTTGGGAATTTGGATCTCTACAAAAAATGCGGACATGATTATTAATAACTATACCAAGTTATGGGAAGCCATAAAGATAGATATGATGATTTGGACAAATAAGAAACTGTCATTGCTTGGCCGCATTTCAACAATACAAATAAATATATTACCGAGATTATTATTTTTGTTTCAGAATCTTCCTATAATATCCCAAGCAAAGTATTTTAATACCTGGAAGAAAGACCTATTGAATTTCATCTGGCAAGGGAAAAAACCAAGGATTGCTTACAAATATTTGGTGGACTCAAAAAGAGGGGTGGACTTGCACTTCCCAATTTTAAGTTATATGCTGAGGCGGCTGCTTTAGTATGGTTGAAGGACTGGATGGATTTGAAAAATACATGATTACTGGATTTGGAGGGTTTTGATAATAGAAGTGGTTGGCATGGATATTTGTGGTATAATAAAATTAAAACTCATGCATCATTTCAACAACACATGGCTAAATCATCTCTCTACAGGATATGGATTAGATATAAACATTTATTAGAAACAAAAACTCCGCTATGGATCTCATCACAAGAAATGTTAACATTACGCCCATTAAGACCAGTCCAGTTTGTAACATATCAGGATCTTTTGAAATGGGAAGGTACAAAATATTCACTAAAAGGATATGAAGAAGTTAAAGATTCATTATCTTGGTTTCAGTATTGTCAAATAAACTTGGTTTTTTTTACAGGATATGAAAACAGGATTTTCTAAGACTAAATCAACTTTACAGAAACTTTTATTGGATACAAATGATCACCTTATATCCAAGATTTATAAATTATTGTTAGAACTTTATTGTGAACAAGAGAGGATAAAACCTACCATGATTAGTTGGGGACAAATGCTGGGTCATGACATATTGCTACAAAAATGGGAAAGGCTTTGGACGAGAGATCTGAAAGTTATTCTTTCGCAATCATTAAGAGAGAATATATACAAAATGATGTACAAATGGTATTTAACACCGAAAAAACTTGCACAATCATTTACTTCAATGTCACCAAATTGTTGGAAATGCAACAAAGAAATAGGATCTTTTCATCATATGTGGTGGACTTGTGAAAAAGCTAAGAAATTTTGGGACATGATATATAATGAAATAAGATTGATTTTACAACAAAATATTCCTAAAACACCTGAAATGATGCTATTAAATATGATACCGGATACCATTTTTACTCAACGAACTTTTTTGATATATGCCATCACGGCTGCAAGGTTGATATATGCAGCTAAATGGAAGACAGCGGAAACACCAGATAAAAAAGACTGGATACAAAAGATGCTGGAACTGACTGAGATGGCGAAACGTACAGCTTTGATAAATCAGAATGATAATGCACAGTTTATGGGGGAATGGGAGGCTTGGAGAATTTATTGTGAAAATCAATTTTTAATGGGGACGTTTAAAGGTTACTCTTTGATCTAATCCCTTACTTATACTTTTTATTGTTTTTATACTAGGTAATGATATAATAATGTTTGATAAGATAATAATTGGTTAATTAAAATAATATTGGGATTAGTACCGTTAGCAAAAGTTTATACAATTTATTTTTAGAAGGAAGAGGGTGAGGGGGGAGTTAATTGAAGATTAATTATCAATTATAGAATAATATCAGCAATGTTAATTGTTTTGTTTTTTAACTTTTAAGTTTAAGATACTTTTTATTTGTTGATATGTTGGATTAATAGAATGTATAAAATAAAATATATATATTTTAAAAAAGAATCATGTGGTTACTTGGCAATGGGCCATATATGTAAGGCAAATACCACCGCGAGAATATCTTTACCTAAAGAAGTCTGTGGACTACAAGAAATTTCCATTTACCCACATGGTGAAATATCAAGCAACAATATTAATTTACAAGCTGAAGAAGACTTTTACGAAACGCTCCCAAAATCTAGAGGGTGCGTACTCTCGGATTAATATTGTATTTTTGCCTACGTTGTTTAACAGGATTTGTTCTTCCTGTATGTGAACTTGCACTTTAAACTGTATGTGGTGAATTCACATCTTAAAGTATTGTATAAATAGTGTCTAGAGATTAGTTTAGAATTAGAATTAGTTTAGGATTAGTATTAATATATGTTTCTGAAATTTAACAAAAATTGTATTGAAGGACAAATTGAACTTTACTGAGCCCTCGTGCTGCTCCTTGAAGTATAGCCTACCACCTAGAGGATGGCAATCCTAGTCAGCCCCTTACATCCTGCCCCTGCTGCCAAACCCCCTACCTCCACCACTGCCTCAGGGTGGGCGAGGAGGGGTGGGAGCCTCCATCGTATCCAACTTCTCCCCTCCACTGGCCTGCTGTCATGGCAACTGCTGCTGCCACTCTAACATAAACCAAATAGCCGAGTAGGAGAACAGCGTGATGGTGGTGGAGATGCGTCTGGGGTGTGTGTGAGTGAACAGGGCAGCATTTGTGTGGCACCGATACTGCCACAGGCCTTGAAACAGCTGCCGTTTGGCAACCATGGCTAGAAGGAGAGCCCACCAGCTCTGCTGACAAGAGAGACAGAGCTGCCAAGAGGGATGGAGTGAGGAGGAAGCAAAGATGGGGGATGGGATGTCCCCTCGCCCATGAGTTCCTGCATGTGCTACTAAATTGTGTTTCAGAGACTGGAAAAGATTAAAAAGTTGGGTTTTACCTCTGCAAACTGGGCAGCATGAGTCAGGCACAGTCGATGGAGAAGAGCAAGTTAACTTGGGACACGTTTTCAGGCCACAGTAGACATTGCCTTCCTGCCAATAAAAAAAGACAAGTCGGTGTCACAGCAGAAAACCTGGAGTGAAATATTTTAAGTTAAGAACACTGAAATCAGGAGTTGTGGTCTTTACCTGACTTAGGGTTCCCTATTTTGGCAAAGGAAATTCTTGGAGATTTTGGGGTGGTGCCTGGAGAGTGTGGAGTTTGGGGAGAGAGATCAGCTGTGAAGTCACTCTAGGAATTTTGTTTCTCCTAGACACTACAGTATACCATAGAGTCAGTCCTCCAAAATTGTCATTTCCTCCAGGGGAACTGATCTCTACAGTCTGGAGATCTGTTGTAATTCCAGGAGTACTCTAGGACCCTCCTTGAGGTTAGTAATTCTACCCTGACTCCTTCATAATGTCCTCAGATAGGCTTGCCCTTTACCCTCCCATAGTGAGCAAACCCCCATTCTAGGCTCCAATCCCCTGCCCTAGATGATTTGAGGAGTGGGGGGAATAGCACTGATGGTGATGCTCTAGGAATTTTCTAGACCATAGAGATTGTAAAGATTCTCAAAGCATCATCCGGAATGACATCACATTTTCCAAAATTCCACCTAGAAATGATGTTAATATCATTAATGATTCTCTAGGAATTTCACCAGCCTCTATGGTCTTTACCATAGAGATTAAGGAAATTCCTAGAGCACCAGAGCATGTAATGCCCCATCCCCTGAAACTTCGACTTCCCCAGGCACCACCTTCCAAATGTGATGTTTGCCAGAACAGGGCCAGTAAAGCAGCATACCTAAACTCCATACAACCCTATTGTCTGGCACGGCCTGATGCCCGCCATCAGAGGAAACGGCGGTCCGGCCAGATGGCTTTTCAAGGTTGTCCGGTTATGCAGTTTTGCTTTGTTATGACTTTGACGTTCTCTGGGAACTGGGAACCGTTATCTTACATTGCCTCGGCAACTCAGAAAGTCTAAGTTCGCCTTTATATCGTTTGCACCCTATACCCTCCCTCCTTAGTGTCCTTACACTTTTCAAGTTGGATTCTGTAACTTGCTTTATATTTTCCATTAAACTAACTTTCTACGGAGAGCCTGCCTAGAAGTCGTTTGTGGGATTTGTCTGGCGAGACCAGAGCTGACACCTATCCTCATATCACTGACCTTTGTGGTGACTGACTTTTTCTGGTGAGCCTAAGTCCAGCTGAAAACTCTGTATGCGTGCCCAGTGGGTTTGCTTTGCATCTCAGCAAGTCTAACGCAGTGTACACAGTGGGAGTTCTGAGCCGTTGTGTTACTTACGGAGCAGCTGCACTGGGAACACTGGTTGGCTTGTCTGTTCTGAAAGAGGCCCTCTGCCACAAACATTTCTCCATGGTGGTAGGTTGTGCCATTGTATTCACACGACTTCCCAGTGATCTTACCGCCCATGGAAAAAAGGGAATCATCTGGAAAGGTGAGATGGGGGTGGGGGATGGAGGAGAAAAGCAATTAACGACAACAGCAAAAATAGTCCCAAGTGCCCCTCTTTAAAAAGATTTGCAAGCTTTGACTACAATGCTAATCCATGTTACAGAAACTGTCAGGACTAGATTATTTTCATACGTCCTGCGTGGTGCTGTCCTTGAAGGCTGTACCTACAACTAGTTCAAAATGCTGTAGCACAAATATTAAGGTGTGGGGGTGGAGTGTGATGTTCATTATTAGGCCTTTTTGTTAGCTGCTTATTTCCATATTCAACTCAAGTTGCTGCCGGTTTTGACCTTGAAAGTCCTTCATGATCTGACTGCTTTACAAGGTTGATACTTGCATGCGCACTCTGTTTAAGAGACCAATGCAGCCCAGGGTAGGACAACTTACGGGTATTCTACCTAGAGTAGGGTTGCCAACCTCCAGGTACTGGCTGGATATCTTCTGCTATTACAGCTGATCTCCAGTCGACAGAGATCAGTTCACCTGGAGAAAATGGCTGCTTTGGCAATTGGACTCTGTGGCATTGAAGTCCCTCCCTTCCACAAACCCCACCCTCCTCAGGCTTCACCCCAAAGCTTTTATTTGACCACTGATGAAGGCCTGTAGGCTGAAACACATTAAGTCTATCAGCCTCATGAGTTGCCACTGTGCCTTGTTTTATCATTTTTAGTGTTTTTAACCAAGATATAAGTGCCTTAAAAGAAAAATATTTTCTATTATATAATTTTACCCTTTCCACCCAACCTTGGGTACCCAACCCTACAAAAGACCCACCTGGTTCCACACGCTTTCTAAAAATACTTGGTGGGCACCAGGACACATGTTGGTGGGTGTCAGGGCACTCATAGGAACAACATTGGGTACCCCCGCACTATTCACTTCATCTGATGTTCTTACAAGTGCCTCTTCAGGGAAGGCTTCACACCACATAGTCCTGATTGGGGTACCTTCAAATAGACCCTATTTTCCTATGGCCTATGTAATGCAGGCCCTGACCTGGGTAGGCCGGCTAGCCCAACCTCTAGGGTTGCCAGCTCCAGGTTGGGAAATACCTGGAGATTTCTGGGGTGGGGTCTGAGGAAAGCAGGGTTTGGAGAGGGGAGAGACTGCAAAGCCATAGAGTCCAATTGCCAAAGTGGCCATTTTCTCCAGGTGAACTGATCTCTATTGCCTGGAGATCAGTTGTAATAGCGGGAGATCTCCAGCCACCCCCTGGAGGCTGGCAACTCTACCGACCTCACCAGATCTCAGAAGATAAGCAGGGTTGGCCCTGCTCAGTATTTGGATGAGAGACCTCCAAGGAATACCAGGGTCACTACACAGAGGCACGTAATGGCAAACCACCTCTGATTTAGGGATGCCAGCCTTCAGATGGGACCTAGGGATCCCCCCAGAATTACAGCTATCTCCAGACTACAGAAATCAGTTCCCCTGGCAATTTCCTACCAATCCAGAAAATGGATGTTTTGGAGGGTGAACTCAATGGTGTTGTACCCCTGTCCTCCCCAGGCTCCATCCCCAAATCTCCAGCAATTTCTCAACCTGGATCTGGCAACCCTTTACCCCCATCCCCCGCTGGTGGCCAGGGGTGACCTGGCAACCCTACTCTGGATGTCTCTTGCCTTGAAATCCCTATGGGGTCACCATAAGTTGGCTGCAAATTGACGGCAAAAAAAAAAAGTTATGTCAGTAGCTTCACAAACTGAGCAAAGTGTGTACATTGGGAACCTTATATGTTTACTTCAGCACACTGTCATTTTAAATTGGGCATTTTGGGGAAGGAACAACAACGGGTTTGTTTGCTGGAACCCAAATAATTACGGCATGCAAGGAATCCACTGGGTTTGGAGGCTCAGTGCAAATGAAACCCTCTTCCTTGACCTGTAGAATTCATGGATGGCTGCAGCTTCTTAACATCTGTGGGTTAATATCATGTAAAAAGAAACGCTTCAGAATTATTATGCTACTGAGGAATGTCGGGCTGCCCCCCTCCCTCCGTTTGTTAAGTTGGGCACTCGACCAAATGAGCAAGAGAGGTTTCAGGTTATAGGCATATGAGCGAAACGGCAACATTTCGAGGCCTCTGTAAACCGTTTATTTTGGCATGCGGGCACCTCAGCCTTTTAATACCCTTTTGAAGTAACATGAAAAGTAAATGTCAGGACCTCTGTATTGTATAATACGCATGAAACCTGACATGTTACAGTCTCATATGGACCCTCAAGGTCTGACTGCCGAGGCACAGAATTTGGAGAGGAGAAACAGCTTTTGATTTCAAGCACTTTGGGCTCGTGTTAAATTGGATGTCCCTGGGTCAGTTGAAAAGGAGGGCCGCCTTGTTCTCCTGCTTTTTCTCAAAGGTCCCTAGTTTACGACTAAGGTTGCCAACCTCCAGGTACTCAGTATGTCATCCTTCTAAAGCAGAGAGTCACACTCCTCATGTTTTGAACAGGCATTGTTTAACAGCCACAACAGGATTTCTGTTTGATTGACAAAACCTGCATGGGTGAAATGGGTGGAATACCGGATCCCCATCTCTTCCTGGAATCCAGTGGCATCTTCAGTGTATCTCAGTGACTGATTGAACGCCTGCAACTGGCACATCTTGACTCACTAGTCCCTTGCAAATTGGACTGTTTTTGTTGCCATTGTGCTGTCAGTTGTTATCCCATGTCTTATGGTGCACTATTTGTTACAGAAAAAAACTTGTATTTATTCATTGAAATTTATTGGTAAATAATAATAATAAGCAATATTGCACAACATATTCATATAAACTTTATATTCATTAGTGCATGATTATGTGTTTAGTTCATAGTGCTGTTCTTTGTAGAACCTCCAGATACTAGCTGGAGATCTTCTGGGATTACAATTAATCTCCAGCTGATAGAGATCAGTTCACCTGGAGAAATGTCTGCTTTGGAAGATGGATTCGATGGCATTATACCTAGGGTTGCCAGCTCCGGGTAGGGAATACTTGATTTTGGGGGCGTAGACTAAGGAGGGCGGGGTTTGGAGATCCCAGAAGATCTCCAGCCACCACCTGGAGTTTGGCAACCCTACCTCTATGCCTTGCTGTTTGGCCCTCCAGGGTATCAGGTTAGCCACTGCGTGAGACATAATGCTGGTCTAGATGGACCACTGGTCAGATCCAGCAGGATTTACTTCTACTCTTATTGATTACATTTGTCAACCCATTCCCTGTTCCTTGCAGGGAGTAATGTACGTTCAGGTCTTTAGTTGAAGCAAAAATAGTCTAGTTGCATAGTACATACTGGCCCATTTATCATGGAATAAGAAGAAGGAAAAGAGGAAGACCCAACATGAGATGGACTGTCAATAAAGGAAGCCACCGCCCTTGGTCTGCAAAACCTGAGCAAGGTTGTTAACAATAGGACATTTTGAAGGGTGTTAATTCATAGGGTCATCATAAGTTGGAAACAACTTGATGACACATAACATACATTATTTTATTTTTAAATTTTAATTTATGTTATTTATTGTCCACCTTTCTCACAGGGACTCGAGGTGGATTACACATAGTGAGTCAGTACAATTTTTAAAAAGGGACATTCAGTAACCAATGAATTAAGATTTTAGATATCTGGAACCACCAGAAGGACTGAAGCATAGCTTAAGTATTAACATACATAGCATAACATGACACATTAAGTGGTACAAAAATTACATAATAGGATCCTACTTACAGTAAGCTATACATAGCAGTATAGACTTCAGACCAAGTAAGTGTGTGGACCATTTTGTACATATACTCGCTTTCATGAGCCAGAGTCCTCTTCATCAGGAGGCTGGAACCCAATAGGAAATCAACGGGACTTACTCCTAAGGAACTATATTGAGGACTGGAGCGTAGGTACAAGAGTTGATAATAGCTCAGATTTGTAACTCCTTTTCTGCTGCATATATCCCTTTCCAGTTACCTCTCCAAACTTGATCTGTAAAACCACATTCATTAGAAGATCTTGGCTGCTCTCATAACAACCCCTTGACTTGCAGAATAGCAAACTGAAGCCAAAGTAATTTGCTCACATAAATGTCAAGTGCATACTTTGAAAAATCTTGGCACGAGTTTGGTAGCATTATACACTCCCCCTCTCCCCGTTGGGTCATGCACAGTGTATTAACATTGGCGTATGGTAACTACCTCAAAGACTACCTCACCCCAGAGTCCCCGGTTAGGTGACTCTGGCTTCCTGATTCAAGACTCTACCCCTCCCAAACTGTTTTATTCCATGTGTGTTCAGTCATTGACTGCCTGTGCAAAGCAACAGACAAAGTGATTTTTCTGAACTGGTTAAATGATAAAAGTCGGCTCTCGTTCTGGTTTTCCAGGATGCTATTGTGTATGAGCGAAGCTCAGTGGCTTTGTACGCAGAAGGCTGCAAGTTCAGTCTGTGGGGCAGGGCTGGGACAGACATCCTGAAGATTTACCATCAGGTCAAGTAGATAGTAAATTGGGTTGGACTGATGCCTGACAGCATAAGGAAGCTTCCTATTCTATAGCATTGGTTGGAAGGAAAGAAGCATGTTCAGACCTCTCTGCCACAACAGCTTCACAGGAGAAGTCCTGCTTTAGACTGTTCAAGGAGGAAAATGTATCTATAAGCAGAGCTGCTTATATTCCAACCCTCTCCAACTGCACACTGCAAAGGGCTCAGCAAGCTACACATATCAGGGCACAAAAAGATGGCATGTGGCCTTAGAATCATAGAGTTGGAAGGGACCACCAGGGTCATCTAGTCCAACCCCCTGCACAGTGCAGGAAATTCACAACTACCTCCCCCCACACCCCCAGTGACCCCTACTCCATGCCCAGAAGATGGCCAAGATGCCCTCCCTCTCATCATCTGCCTAAGGTAATAGAATCAGCATTGCTGACAGATGGCCATCTAACCTCTGCTTAAAAACTTCCAGGGAAGGAGAGCTCACCACCTCCCAAGGAAGCCTGTTCCACCAAGAAACTGCTGTAACGGTTAGAAAATTCTTCCTAATGTCTAGACGGAAACTCTTTTAATTTAATTTCAATTCATTGGTTCTGGTCTGACCTTCTGGGGCAACAGAAAACAACTTGGCACCTTCCTCTATATGCCAGCCTTTCAAGTACTTGAAGATGGTTATCATATCACCTCTCTCAGTCTTCTCCTCTTCAGGCTAAACATACCCAGTTCCTTCAAACTTTCTCATAGGACTTGGCCTTCTTGGTTTGCCTCAGAGCCATGCAGGTAAGAAGGAGTTTAACCTTTCAACTGCCACTCACTCCCTCTGTTTGAAACAGCTCCCCTATTCAGCATTTTAAATGAAAAAGTGGCTTTTAAAAAACATACATTTCCCCCTTTAAAATCGAATAGTCAAATTGAGTGGAAGTTGAAGGGTTAAACTTCTGCTCCTATCCCTGCATGCCCCCAAGGCAAAGTGAAGCTGCTATTTGCATTTTATGTGCATTTTTATTCCTTATCACTACAGAGTACTGTATAGAAATCAAATAGATTATATAATTGGAAGCAAAAGATGGAGAAGCTCTATTCTCTCGGCCAAAACAAGACCAGGAGCCGACTGCGGTACAGATCATGAATTGTTAATGTCGAAAATCAAGATAAAGCTTAAGAAAAACACCAAAACATTCATAGCACCAAAATACAATCTAAGCAATATTCCGGAAGTTTAAAGACCATGTAAGGAACAGATTTGCATTACTGAGTTCAAGTGAATGTTAACCTGAAGAACTATGGGTGGAAACGAGAGATATTATCAAGGAAGAATGTGCAAAGACTATTCCTGTAGCCAAAAGAAAAGAAAAACCTCGATGGATGTCTGAGGAAACACTTAAAATTGCCAGAGATAGACAAGAAGCAAAAGTAGAAGGTGACAGAAATAGAATCAAAAGTCTAAGTGCAACGTTACAGCGACTCGCATGTAGAGACAAAGCGACCTATTATAATAACCAGTGTAAAGAAACAGAAGAGAACAACAAAAAAGGAAGAACAAGAGATCTGTTCCACAAGATCCAAGAAATCAAAGGGAAATTTAAAGCACGGTTAGGCATGCTGAAAGATCAGCATGGAAATACATTAACTGATCAGGACAAAATAAAGAAAAGGTGGGAACAATACACTGAAGATCTATGCAGAAGAGATAAAAGGATAAACAATTCTTTCCAGGAAGAATCTTTTGTAGAAGAACCTACAGTTTTAGAAAGTGAAATGAAAGCTGCATTGAGAGAAACATTGGGAGAAACAAATCACCAGGAGCAGATGGGATATCAATAGAGCTATTCCAAGCCACAGAAACGGAGTCCATCAAAATCTTGACAAGAATATGCCAACAGATGACTTCCGGTGGTGCTGCTGGGGAGAGCACTCCATTTCCCCAGGCTGTCCTGGGAGAAATCCAAGTTTGCGTTACTTCTGGGGTACATAGATACCCCAATCCGACCCTTGCAAGTGGGTTGGAAAGCAGGAACTCCCTGCAGCCCGCAAACGCGGTTTGACCTCCTAGGTACTCTGAGGGTTTTTTTTTAAGCCCCTCGGAGTCCTGGACGCCGGTCCTGCGAGGGCACTAGGGAAGGACATCGCCAAAACGCAACTTAGGCATCAAGCTCCACCCTCCACCACCTTAATACCAACATAAGGACTACATAAAGAAAAGAACCTCACCTCTTGACACCCAAGTGAGTACAAAAGAACTCTTCGTCTACCTACTGGAAACTTGAACAGACGGGGGGCTGATAAGAATATTTCTGGGACCCCCACTCCTCCTTAATCCGAACTGAAAAAGTTTGATCTGAGTTAGCCATCGGGATTAGCGACAGGAGCCTTATCAATCCGATCAGCCTAAACCATAATAAAGAGTCGGAAGGATACCTTTTGATTGACAAGAATTATCACCAATGGGTCCAAGGGAAGGGGAGGGTGATTTTTCTTCCTGATTTTCCGGCGAAAAGAATATCCTGCCACGTTTGCAGTAAGGGAGTGCCTGGAACGGAAGACCCTCTATAAGACCCTCTCTATCATCGGAACTAAAACAACAGGAAGTAGTCGTAGGACTGATTACGCGTCGCACTCGAGTTACTCTGAAATCATTCCTGAAGGAACAACCATCGAGAAGAGGCGGTAGAAGGTCCACGGCACTAGCAACTTCCTGTATACTTCCTGATCAGCCCGACCTAGAGCGACCGAAAAAAACTTACTGGTATTTCAAAACTTTAAAACGCAATTCTAGAGCTAATTTCGACTCTTTTCAACCCGAAAAAATTATAAGGCTGATGTTTGAATCACTATCTTTTAATTAGTACTTTAAAGGCCCTGTCTGTGGACATGTATTTTACCAGCTTCTTTTGAATGTAAATGTCGGGAACTCGACCCCGCTCTGGCTCACTACACAGCCCTGCCTATACTAAACTAAGGGAATCACTACAAACCTCAACCATGGAAAAAAAATTACAGGACATGCTAACTAAACAAACAGAGGCAACAAATAAACAGTTTGAACAGATGTCTACACAGATGTCTACACAGATGGCACAGTTGACTTCTATGATGACAAATCTTGGTCAAGCATCCCAAGCTATTAATCAGAAGTTGGATGTGGTTACAGGAGACTTGAAAGAAGTAAAAACTCAAATGACTGTTATGAAGACAGATATGCAAGCGATGGATGCATCAATTAAGAAAGTGATGGATGAGCATAAGGATACAAAGAAAAAATTAACAAGTCAAGAAAAACAGATTGAAACAATACAAACTGACCAGATGGCGGCAAAAAATCAAATGGCAATGATGGAGATGAGAGTGAGAGAGACTAACCTTCGTATACGCAACTTTCCAGACATGATGGGAGACAATAAAGAAACTGCACTACCAAATTTGGCCTACTTATTTCAGATAGATGAACAAGAATTAAAACAAGCCATTAACAGAGTATACAGGATACCATTACCTGCTAGAATGAGGAGATCTAAGCCAAGAGATTTGATGATAGTGTTTTATGACACTAGAGTTAAAGATAAGATTATGAAGATTCACTATGAAAATCCAGTGTCAGCAAGAGATTCCCCTCTCATATTACTGAAGGATTATGAAGATTCACTATGAAAATCCAGTGTCAGCAGGAGATTCCCCTCTCATATTACTGAAGGATATTCCAAGGCATCTACTTTCACAGAGGAACAACTACAAAGATTTTGTGTCTACATTGAAAGCTAATGGTATCAAATACCGTTGGATCATGCCACAAGGTTTGGCTTTTACCTACAAGGAAGTGAAAACGACAATTCTATCTCAAGCTGATGTGGGGAAATTTCTGAGAAAGTATAAAATGGACCTTAAAGAACTATCTGGGGAGAAGGAGGAAGAAGAAGAGGAAGAAGAAGAGGCACAAGGTGCAGAAGGAGGTACCAAATTATAGACTTTTTACTCTGTTAAAAATACTACATTATGGCAAAAGCAATTTCTTGGAATGTAAATGGACTGAATGAGAAAACTAAAAGGGCTAGAATTTTCAAATATCTACAGAAATATAAATACTCCCTAATTTGTCTACAAGAGACTCACATAGCTTCAAAGCATAAAAAATATTTGGAGAAACAGATGCTTGGACAAGCATTTATTACCTCAGCTAAAACTAAAACAAAGGGAGTGGTAATTTATGCCCACCCCAGTCTTTGTCCAGAACTATTATACAAAGATAATGAAGGAAGACTTGTAATTATTAGAACTAAAATATTGGGACAAAGGACAATAGTGGTTGGAATTTATGCACCTAATGAAGGGAAAAAATCCTTCTATGAAAATCTACATGATTTGATAGCCCAACACGCAAAAGATCAAATCTTATTGATGGGCGATTTCAATGGAGTTATTCTCCCATCATTGGACAAAAAATCAAAAGCAAAAGACATTAATGACGGATGCTTACCTAAAACTTTCTTTACTATGGCTTCAGAATTAGAACTACAAGACATTTGGAGAACAATGAATACAACTGCTAAAGAATACACTTTTTATTCAGCGAGACACGATTCACACTCCAGAATCGATATGATATGGGCCAGTAAATCAATTTTCACTCAGTTACGTAAAATCCATATTTTACCCAGAACTTTTTCTGATCATAATCCTGTTACTTTTGATTGGAACAATAAACAAGCATTTAGATGGCGAATGAATGATAAACTTCTAAAAGACAACAAGATACATAAGGAATTACAGGTTTTAATGAAAGACTTTTTTGAAATTAATCTTAATGGGGAAACTTCTTTAAATACAGTTTGGGATGCATTCAAAGCTGTTCTGAGAGGCTTTATGATACAGAAACATTCGGCTTGGAAGAAGACTCAATTACAATTTACAAACAATTTACTTTGGAATTTACAAAATTTGGAACAGAAATTGGTAACGGTAACACAGGAAGAGGAGAAAAGAGAAATTCAAATAAAGATTTCTGCATCTAAACATCAATTAAATTTGGTAATAATGGAGGAAATGAATAAAAATTTGAAACTTGCTAAACAAAAGTATTTTGAATATGCAAATAAACCAGGAAAACTTTTAGCAACACAATTGAAGGACGCATTCCAAAAAAAGGTTATAACAAAAATCCAAACTGTTAAAGGACCAGTCTATTCAACTTCAGAAATTCAGAAAGAATTTGTTTCATTTTATTCTAAGTTATATCAGAAAGAAAATATTTCAAAACAGAAAATAGAAAAATTTCTAAATTCAATACAGATGAAAGCTTTGTCAATGACCCAGAGAGAATGTATTGAAGCTCCAGTAACAAGGGAAGAAATACAAGAAGCAATACTGAGACAAAAAACGGATAAAACACCTGGACCAGATGGAATTACTGCACTATTTTACAGAACATTTAGTGACAATTTAGTTGGATTTTTTGGCTTACTTTACAATGCAATTTTGGATGAGGGAACATCCCCGGAGACTTGGTCGCATGCATTTATATCATTGATACCTAAAGAAGGAAGAGATCCAGAAAAAACATCCAATTATAGACCTATATCGCTGTTAAATGTGGATTACAAAATTTTTGCTTCAGTTTTGGCATGTAGGATAAAACAATTTATTAAGGATCTTATACACGAAGACCAAGCAGGTTTCATACCAGGAAGGCAAATAAAAGACAATGTGAGAATTTTACTAGACTCACTGGAATATTATGACCAGAATATCCAACAAACTGCGGCTTTTGTATTTTTGGATGCAGAAAAAGCCTTTGATATGGTCTCCTGGAACTTTTTGAAATGGATTTTGGATAAATTGAATTTTGGAGATCGTTTTCAGAAAGGTATATCGGCTATTTATACCTCCCAACAGGCTAAAATTTTGGTTAATGAATCAATGTCAGATAATTGCCAAATCACGAAAGGGACCAGACAGGGATGTCCCTTGTCTCCACTTTTATTTTTGTTGGTGTTGGAACCACTATGTGTGAAACTAAGAAGTATGGAGGACATCCGCGGGTTAAGAATTAAAAAACATGAATTTAAGTTGAGAGCATTCGCGGATGACCTACTGTTAATTTTGGAGAACCCAACACAGTCAATGAATATACTTCGGGAGACTTTGGACGATTTTGGGAAAATATCAGGCTTTAAAGTGAATCAAGAAAAAACAAAGATAATATTTAAAAATCTACCGGAAACACAGCAACAGGAATTTATATCATATACTGGTTGGGAGAAAGCCAACAAAGTTAAATACCTGGGAATTTGGATTACTGCAAAGAATAAAGATTTGATAACCAACAATTACCTCAAGTTATGGGGTAAGATTAAAACTGATATGATTATATGGTCAAATAAAAAATTGTCACTAATGGGACGTATTTCAACGATTCAAATGAATGTCTTACCAAGGATGCTCTTCTTATTCCAAAATTTGCCAATAATATCACACACTAAATATTTCGATACTTGGAGGAAAGACATTTCAAACTTCATCTGGCAAGGGAAAAAACCAAGGACTGCTTATAAATATTTGGTGGATCTAAAAACTAGAGGAGGTTTAGCACTGCCTAATTTTCAACTCTACGCTGAAGCGGTAGCTTTAGTATGGCTAAAAGACTGGATGAATTTGTCAAATATACGTTTGCTAGACTTGGAAGGTTATAATAACTTAAGTGGATGGCATGGCTATTTGTGGTATGATAAAATTAAGTTACAAGCAACATTTCGTAATCATATAATCAGGTCCTCTTTATTTCGTATTTGGATGAGATATAAACACATCTTGGAACCAGAAACACCGATGTGGATATCGCCTCAAGAAATGCTAACATTGCGCCCACTTAGACCAGATACATTTATTACTTATCAAGATTTAATTAATTGGGACGGAAAGAAATGCTCACTAAAAGACTTTAAACTTCTTAAGGATGATTTACAATGGCTCCAATACTACCAAATTAAATCAGTTTTTGTACAAGATGCTAAAAAAGGTTTTTCTAAAGAAAAATCTTCTTTTCAAAGGATTTTACTAGATAATAATACAAAACTGATTTCTAAAATGTATAATCTCCTTTTAACAATATATTGTGAGCAGGATACGATTAAACCAACTATGATCGATTGGGCTCAAAATGTGGGACATGATATTGCTTTAAATAAATGGGAACGACTATGGTCCAAAGATTTAAAAGGAATAAAAGCACAGTCAGTGCGAGAAAACATTTATAAAATGATGTATAGATGGTATTTAACACCTAAGAAAATTGCAAAGATTTATAAAACAATGTCCCCTATCTGTTGGAAATGTAACAAAGAAATTGGTTCCTTTTATCACATGTGGTGGACCTGTGATAAAGCTAAAGACTTTTGGGACATGATCTATAATGAATTGAGACTAATACTACAAAAGAATATACCCAAAACACCAGAAATGATGTTATTGAGTATGATTCCAGACGACTTATCAACACATAGAACCTTTTTGATTTATGCCACAACAGCTGCGAGACTGCTTTATGCAGCGAAATGGAAAGGGTTAGAAATTCCTGAGAAAAAAGACTGGATTGTTAAAATGTTTGAAGTGGCAGAAATGGCAAAACTCACAGCTATTCTAAATGAAGAAAATGACGTTCGGTTTCTGGGGGAATGGGGGGCGTGGATGCATTATTGTGAATATGAGTTAAAATTGGGAAGAATGGAAGAATATTTTCTAATCTGATCCAGAGGATTATTTTTGGTCTTTTTTATAATGAATAAGCATAATTATATTTACTAACAGATTATGGTTTTTTTTATATATGGTATTGATAGTTTATTAAGATTAGATTAACTACGACGGGATGAACTTTTTATTAAGAGGAAGATAGAGGTGAAGGGGAAGTCAAAAATTTTCCATTTCTTCTTTTTTTTTCTTTTTTTCTTTATTATATGTTATGGAACTATAACAACTTTATGTTAGAATTGAAACTTTATATTGTCATAGATGTTGTTTAATGCAATGGAAAATTTTTAGTATAAAACCCAATAAAATTTATATATATATATATAAAAAAAAAAAAAGAATATGCCAACAGATATGGAAAACAAAACAATGGCCCACAGACTGGAAACGATCCATTTACATTCCAATTCCCAAGAAAGGAGACATCAAAGATTGCAGCAACTTTCGGACCATCGCATTAATTTCTCATGCAAGTAAAGTGATGCTCAAAATCTTACAGCAAAGGCTGTTACCATATATGGAACGAGAAATGCCTGATGTTGAAGCTGGTTTCAGAAAAGGAAGAGGCACTAGAGATCATATTGCAAATATACGCTGGTTACTGGAGCATATGACAGAATTTCAGAAGAAAATCAGCTTGTGTTTCATAGATTACAGCAAAGCTTTTGACTGTGTGAATCATGAAAAGCTATGGCTGGTTTTAAAGGAAATGGGTGTGCCACTACATCTGATCGTTTTGATGCGCAACCTGTACTCTGGACAAGAGGCCACAGTTAGAACAGAATATGGAGAAATGGAATGGTTTCCAATTGGCAAAGGTGTCAGACAAGGATGTATTTTATCTCCCTATCTCTTCAATCTATATGCAGAACATATAATTAGGAAAGCTGGATTCGATATAGATGAAGGTGGAGTGAAAATTGGAGGGAGGAACATTAATAATTTGAGATATGCTGATGACACTACATTATTGGCAGAAAATAGTGAAGATTTGAAGCAACTACTGCTGAAAGTTAAAAGAGAACGTGCCAAAGCAGGACTACAGCTGAACATCAAGAAAACAAAAGTAATGACTACAGGAGAATTACACAACTTTCAGGTTGACAATGAGGAAATTGAAATTGTTCAAGACTTTCTATTCCTTGGCTCCACCATCAACCACTGCAGCCAAGAAATCAGAAAGAGATTGAGACTGGGAAGGGCAGCCATGAAGGAGCTAGAAAAGATTTTGTAAGGATGTGTCGCTGGCCACCAAGACTAGATTAATTCATGCCATCGTATTCCCTGTTACTATGTATGGGTGTGAAAGCTGGACAGTGAAGAAAGCTGATAGGAAGAAAATAGATTCCTTTGAAATGTGGTGTTGGATTCCATAGACTGCCAAAAAAACAAACAAAAAAAAACAATCAGTGGGTTATAGATCAAATCAAGCCTGAACTGACCCTAGAAGCTAAAATGACTAAACTGAGGCTATCGTATTTTGGTCACATCATGAGACAACAAGAGACACTGGAAAAGACAATCATGCTAGGAAGGGCAGCAGGAAAAGAGGAAGACTCAACAAGAGATAGACTGATTCCATAAAGGAAGCCACAGCCCTCAATTTGCAAGATCTGAGCAAGGCTGTCAAAGATAGGACATTTTGGAGGACTTTCATTCATAGGGTCGCCATGAGTCGGAAGTGACTTGATGGCACTTAACACACACACACACACAAAGTACTGCAGTTTTTCAGCAGTGTGTTTTACAGTAAAATTGGTTTTGCCAACACTGCTTCACCACAACTTTGCAGTAATGTAATTCAGCCATATGCACTATATATTTGCTGTTGTCTGGCAGCAGACAGTGCTGATTTCATCTAAAGGACACAGGAAGAGCTAAACCCAAAGGACAGCATGGAATAAGTAAGTGTGTTGTTATTTGACAGCAGTCTAATTTAGCCCTTGATCTTCCAGTGTCTATCAACAAAAAGACTATTTCCTGCCTCAGTACAGTGGGTTTTTTTTTTTTTAACAATGGCTTGTGGTATCAGCAACAGTGGAATCTTGAGAGCACTTTCCTGAAAGTAAGTCCCATTGAAGAGACCTGAAGCAGACCTGTCCATGATTCCTTTGGAAATCACTGTTTAACTGACCACGATTTCCAGGATGAGGTTGTGGATTTCCATCAAACATTTTATTTTATACTGCTTGCTGCCATGCTAAATATAATCGTTGGTTTTAAAACTCAAACTTAAGACTATGCCAAAAAACCTTTCGTATCTTCTTTCATATGTTATGTAAATACTGAATTTCCTACATCTAACAATCTCAGTGGTAACAAATGACCCTTCCCTTAATGTAATCAACAAGTTTTTGAATATGAGCTAAAGTTGCTGGAGAGAACTGATTTTTTTCCTGTAAGTTTTGGATCATTTGAACAGGACAGATAACCTGCCAGGTGACAGAGATTAGTTCCCCTGGAGGAAAATGGCTGCTTTGATGGGTGAGCTCTATGGTATTATACCTGCTGAGGACCCTACCAGCTAAGGTTGCCCTCCTCCCCTCCTCAAACCCTGCCATCCCCAGGCTCCACCACAAGTCTCCAGGTATTTCCCAACCCAGCACGGCCCGTAGGTTCCTCCTGTTCCCATTCACCAGTGACACACACTAACAATTTTGATAAAGGTGTCACCAGTACCTTGCAGAATGTGTGACAGGAACACATCATAGGCACACAGAGGCTGTAGCTCATGAACTCGGAACAATGACAGAAATTTCCTTATTCCCTCATTTAACACTCGGGGGTTAAAGGAAAGTTGGGGAAGGCTTGGTGGGACACGTGTTCAATGTCACTTACATTTCAGCTCCAGCAGTTATGAATTTGTAAGGGTACAGCTCTTAATTTGGGGTTCTCTTTATAAAGAAGGGAATTGATCTGCCTCAAGTCTGAGGAGATAAGATAGAAATGTTCTAAAGGAAGAAAGAAATCTGAATAATTCTAAAGGAAGAAAGAAATCTGAAGAATTTAGATGAAAGCTGCCAAGACGATCAAAGGGCTGAACTACAGATGTTTAGCCTTTAAAGTACCTTTAAAGTCAAGTTTGATGGTTAGCAAAAGTTGTCAACTCTTTATACTCTACATACAAGAAGACTTCCAAAAGAGATAGCCACACTAATCTGAAATAGCCATGAGAGAGTCTTGCGGCACCTTTTAAAAAAATAACACATTTGTTTGCGGCAAAAGCTTTCATGGACTGGCGTCCACTTTAGCAGATGCACGAAGATTTTCTCCTTATGGTCCCTAGGGTTGCCCTCTGGGTTGGGAAATACCTGGAGATTTCGGAGGTGGAGCCTGAGGAAGGCGGAGTTTGTGGAGGGGAGGGACTTAAATGGGGCATAATGCCTTAGAGTCCATCTTCCAAAGCAGCCATTTTCTCCAGGTGAACTGATCTGGAGATCAGTTGCCTGGAGATCAGTTGTGATAGTGGGAGATCTCCAGCCACCACCTGGAGGTTGGCCTACTTGCAAGTAAAAAAAAAGTCAGCACATCCGGAAGAAAAGTACTAGCTGAGGGGGTGGTATTTGGGGAAGGACTTCAATGGGGTATAATGCCATAGAGTCCACCTTCCAAAGCGGCCATTTTCTCCAGGTGAACTGATCTCTGTTGCCTGGAGATCAATTGTAATCCCAGGAGATCTCCCTTATTGACATTTTCCCTCTGTACCCCCATGTGTGTATAAACTGTGGTAATACTTTATGCAGCTCATAAAATGAGCTCCAGTCCATGAAAACCCATAATAACCATGAACCAGTATGGTCTAGACTAGAGGCTGAACTAGGAGAGGGAGACCTAGGTTCAAATCCCTCTCTGCCATGAAGCTCACTGGGTGTCTGTGGGCTAGTCACTATCCCTCTGCCTAGTCTACCTCATAGGGCTACTGTGTGGATAAAAGGGAAAAAGAAAGAACCATGTACACCATCCTGAGCTCTCTGGAGAAAGGACAGAACAAAACTGTGATCAGTCAGATGCCGCAACATTAACAAGAGATGATCTGTCTGCAGGGCACCCATTTGTAACCCTCGAAATGGTATTAGACAAGCTGATTAGTGTACTCATGGACGGATGCGGATTTTTGTGGGCCAGTGGGCACATGGTTCCTTTCGTTGCTATGTTCCCCCTACCCCCAAATCACAGCCAGACCTCTGTCACGCTCAGCAATACATTTCATGTTTTATAATAGTTTCAGGGTACCAGAATTTGGAGAGTTCTAGTTTGGGCATATACTCATGTCTCAGGATAAGCTGGCTAGCGGATCTGCTGTGAAGGCCTTATGTTCCTTCATTGATTTATCCCGAGTAAAGTTACTTTATGTTTATTAAAGAGACCATCAGCATCTTCCTGGATGATTGCAGTATTTTACAATTTCCTCTCCCCTCGTTGTGTCTAAACTCTCCCTTTGTAATGAACACATGAAGCTGTCTTCTACTGAATCAGACCCTTGGTCCATCAAAGTCAGTATTGTCTACTCAGACCGGCAGCGGCTCTCCAGGGTCTCAGGCAGAGGTCTTTCACGTCACCTACTTGCCTAGTCCCTTTAACTGGAGATGCTGGGGATTGAACCTGGGACCTTCTGCTTGCCAAGCAGATGCTCTACCACTGAGCCACAGCCCCTTCCCAATAGCTGTCCCCCATTACAGCTGCACTACAGGGAAAGGACGACAACAGGAGTCTCCAACATGGTGTCCGTGTGCCTGCCAACACTTTTTTTGGTGCCCACCAAGTGTTTTTAGGAAGTTGGTTGGGCCAGGTAGGGTTATTGTCCATTGGAGATTTTATTAGGGTTGCCAACCTCCAGGTGGTGGCTGGAGATTTCCCACTATTACAACTAATCTCCAGGCGACAGAGATCAGTTCCTCTGGAGAAAATGGCTTCTTTGGCATTGAAGCACCAAACCCCACCCTCCTCAGGCTTCACCCCCTAAACCTCCAGGTATTTTCCATCCCGGAGCTTGCAACCCTACATATCAACCCCTGGTGCAAACCTGAGAATATTACCACCCATTTTCTCCTCTTCTTCCTCCCTTTCTTTGTCTCCCCCCTCTAGACTGGATAATAGATAGAATTGCCAACCTCCTGATGTGCTGACTTTTTTTTACTTGCAAGTAAGCCAACCTCCTGGCGGTGGCTGGAGATCTTCCACTATTGCAACTGATCCCCAGGCGACAGAGATCAGTTCACCTGGAGAAAATGGCAGCTCTGGAACTCTATGGCATTATACTCCATTGGACTCTATGGCATTATGCTCCATTGAAGTCCCTCCCCAAACCCTGCCCTCCTCAGGCTCCATCCCCAAAATCTCCAGGTATTTCCCAGGCAAAGCTGGAAACTCTAATAATAGAGGCTAGAGCTGGTATGAGGAGCGGCTGAAGCATCCAAAGGTGCAAAAATTACTTTTGCCTAATGTTATTTTATTCCTAAAGGAGATAAAGTTTAAATAGCAATGTTTTTGAACAGTGAAAGAAGAAATTCTGTTAGGAACTGGGATTGCAAACTTCTTTAGAACTAAAATAGTTAGTATGTGTGTATATACACACACAATTCTAATTATGTTCCTTTCTTTGTTTTCTTCTCCTAGATTGGATAATACAGGCTAGAGCTGGTAATGAAGAGAAGGATCTAGGTACAAAAAAAAATCACATTTATTTGTCCAATGTTATTTTAAGGAGATAAAGTTTAAATAGCAATGTTTTTGAACAGTGATACAAGAAATTCTGTTGGGAACCAGGATTGCAAACTTCTTTAGAACTAAAAAACTTGTGTGCGTGTGAGCATGTGTGTTTGTCTATAATTCTAATTAACTTCAGAACTGTAGGTGATAAGGTATATAACACCCAGCGCTGTTTTCAAAGTCACTGGGAATCTTTCCAAGGATTTAAATGGGCTTTGAAGAAACTCTAGAATCCATATTTACCTACATTCAAGAATGGCAAATCCAGACCCCTCTATCCTTAAGCATACTGTAATGTAATAGTTAAATAAAATACAAAGTGATTTGGGAGAAGGGCTCAGGATTCGTTTTCTAAATGGGTTACTTTTTGAGCAACAGCTTAAAGGAGTGAAAAGAGGTTGGGAAGCAATCCAGTGTCAAACAACCACCAATGAGAATGCTAACTGAATCCAGATGTGCAGCCTTAAGACACAGGTGTCAAACACATTATCCTACCCTGAGCTTTTTGAAAGAAACTTCAAGGGCTGTGCTAAGCTTATGAGCGCCATGCCAATTTAGGGTCTTATCCTTTAACACAGCCAGCTAGTAGCACGCGCAAGATCACCCACCACTCTGCCCTATTAAACCAGTTCCATCATAAACGTCACGTCGACTATATCAAGTGAATGGAACTCTTTTGCTTCTGAAGATCGGGTTTCTTCAGCTTCCTTGAGTAAAAATGGCTGCGCCCGCCAAAGCTTTTGCATTTGTGGGTGTGTGCGTGCAGCTTAATTTCTTGCAGTTTTTCTTTGTTTTTATGGTGACACAAGAAATGGCTCGATGACAGCATGAATGAGATGTTTAAAAAGACATTACCTCCAGCTCCATTTTTTTAGAGCATGGCGACCTAAGTCCAGCCTCCTTTTCCCCACAATAGCCAAGCAGATGCCTTGGTGTGGATGGCCCAGGCTAGCCCGATCTTGTTAGATTGTGGAAGCTAAGCAGCCATGGTTAGTATTTGGATAGGAGACCACCAAGGAAGTCCAGGGTTCCTACACAGAGGCAGGCAATGCCAAATCACCTCTGAACGTTTCTTGCTTTGACAACCCTACTGGGTTGCCATGTCAGCTGTGACTTGATGGCACTTTCCATCATCACCAGCCAATCAGATTCCACAGAAGGCCCACACATAGAGTCATGGAGGTAGAAAGCTTCCTTGGAGATTTGACTGCCTCTGAACATGGGAGGTTCCTTTGAGTTATCACGGCAAACAGCCACTGATGGACGTCTCTTCCTCCACGAATCGGTCTAATATTAGATTACAATGTTAAGTGGCTGGAAGGATCATTTCTTAATGGCTTGCAAACTGCATGGACGTTTGATGCTTCTTGAGCCATTGTTACAACCAGGGTTGTCTGGTGGCTTATATAGAAAGGGGAAATAATCTCTGATCTTGCTACTGCAATTTCATTCTTGTTCAACTAGCCCTCAGTGACTGTTCTTCTCCTTAACTTCTAAAAAACAAATCACACCCAAACCACACATGATCCTGACGATTTGCAATTGGCTCTTAGAACTTAAAAAACACATAGGCAGAAGGAGCTCTGAATTTGATAAGGATGGTGATTATGTACCCTCTTGGCCCATTATATCCCCCTACTCTAAATTGCTTCTTGCTGTAAGAACTGCAGTACTTGAGTTTTCTAAGATTATTGTTTTGCACTTCTGGGCAACATAAGGATCTTGTCAATGGTTGGATACAGCCATGGGTTAAGTAATGATCTAATGTATATGCATTATTATTTTTTAAATCCCTGTTTCCCACTTTTGGTTTTCCTTACTTTTTGATGTTTCCATACTGGAATGGCAAAGAAAAGACTGGAGAGAGAGAGAAGAAGAAGAAGCTGTTTGAACCTGATACATGCTGGAAAACCATAAATTCACAGGAGCCTGAGCGTAAATGTGTAACTAATCATGAATGTTCCTGGAGCCTTCCAGTAGTCTGGGTCACAAGCTGAAAATGGTGCTTGGAGCCAGATGGGCAGACCCATATGGCAGAACATGGTGTTACCCAGCCAAACATTTTGGGAGATCAAAGCAGGAGGTAGAAGATGGAAAGTATTTCTTAGAGACTGGTGTATTTTTTTATCCCAATGGAAATGTTGCTTTACACTATAGGGTTGCTAGCTCTAGGTTGAGAATTACCTGGAGATTTTGGGGGTGGAGCCTGAGGAGGGCAGGGTTTGGGGAGGGGCTTCAATGACATAGAGTCCAATTGCCAAAGTGGCCATTTTCTCCAGGGGAACTGATCTCTATCAGCTGGAGATCCGTTGTAATACCAGGAGATCTCCAGCTAGTACCTGATGGTTGGTAACCCTAACTGTAAGGAAGGAACCCATTGCCCGTTTTTTCCTTTCCCAGGTTGTGTCTACTAGGTAGGGCTGCCAGCTCCAGGTTGGGAATTACCTGGAGATTTTGGAAGTGGAGCCTGAGAAGGGTGGGGTTTAGGGAGGGGAGGGACTTCAATGGAGTATAATGCCATAGAGTCCACCTTCCAAAGCAGCCATTTTCTCCAGGCGAACTGATCTCTGTCGTTTGGAAATCAGTTTTAATAGTGGGAGATCTCCAGCCACCACCGGGAGGCTGGAAACCCGACTACCAGGTGAAGGCACAGTGAAGTCATCTCAAGACAGCATCCTTGGAGGAAGGATGGCCACATTCTTGTCCTCTGAGCCTGGGATCTGATTGTGCTTGCTGTCACAACATGTGGAAGCCCACCTCTGTGCCCAAAGGAGCAGGGAACAGTCATTTGCCTCAGGCACGGCAGCCTAAATAGGAAGCCATATACAGCTGGAGTCCTCCAGTCCATGCAAAAGAGCTCCGCTTCGTAATTAGGTGAGGGAGCTGTAAATCAGAGCTGTTGATGTTTATGGCTATATAAAGCAGTCTGTACATTGCATAATGAACTGCCGCAGACTGTACGTTTATTATAAGTTCATTGTTAGGAGCCACTGTACAATGCCCATGAAGCAAGACCCCGCATGGCTCGGTTGCAAAATTCCCGACATGGTCTAACGTCTGGTAGGTTCGCCGCCGCCCCCCCCCCCACTCCCGCCACCCTCTCTCTGGCTCCTCATTTCCAGTTATAAAAGGATATTAGTTACACAGCACTGCAAAGGAGGTATTTATTCTACATTCTCCAGAAGGCTGCTGGGCTGCTCTGTTGCTGCTACGAGCAAATGTCAGACAGGCTAGAACCTGGGGAGTGGGGGAATATGAAAGCATGGCAAGACCTTACTCAACGCATTTAGCAATATGGTTGAATTGTGATAAACGGGAATGTCTGAAGCCTAGAGAAGGAGGTTCGGAATTTACCAGAATTAAAAAAACAGGGACTGTCACCGCTAACTAACAGAAGCCATTTTCCATTATTGTTTGGCCAAGAAATAAAACCCTCAGCTGGTAAAGTGACGAAAACCATTTATGCTTGGTAATTAGCAGCGCGTTCGAGGCTGAAGTGCCCCACATATTTTTTTCATGCTGAACCGGCATTTAGGAAGTGACTGCGAAGTCGAAGCTGCCGCATACCTACTTTGCATTTCTTAAGAGCCCCATTAACCTTTTGTTTGATCCGCCCCCACAATACAATACAATAACCTTTATCGGCATATGATGTAATATAACGGATCGTCCATACAGATAATAAACGGTCAGAGGAAACAAAAACATATTAAAAAGCTATCAATCGTTAGACCTTATCCAATCCGTTTTTGATTATTAAGCTTAAGAAAATAGCTACCGGTACTTTTCCAGTTATTTCGGGTGATAAATCATTGAGAAGATAAGTTTTCAGACCTTCCGAGTGGCCTGGTATATTAGCTAAGATAGAATTGAGAAAATTGGAGTGGATGACATTATACTGACGACAACGAAGAAGGATATGGGAAACAGACTTGATTGAATTTGAGTTACAAGGACAAAGCCTCATTGAGTATTAAACATTAAATATTTTAAATCAATAGGAATTATTTTCCAGACCCCTGATGGTCTTCAGGGCCCACCAGTGTGCCCTTTGGTGGTTCTGTGTCTCTGCAGCCTTTGCCTTATCTACCTGCCCCCCACACTTTTGTCGTCTTGACCACACCTATCTCCCCATCCTGCCCCACTAGGGTTGCCAACCTCCAGGAAGTAGCAGGAGATCTCTTGCTATTTCAACTGATCTCCAACCAATAGAGATCAGTTCACCTGGAGAAAATGGCCGCTTTAGGAATTGGACTCTATGGCTCTATGACTATGAAGTCCCTCCCCTCTCCAAACCCTGCCCTCCTCAGGCTCCGCCCCAGTGTGGCTACATATAATACCATATAAGCCATGTGTTTCTTAAGCTATAGAAACTCCCAGATATGAATCTGGGAAGTGATAGGAAACTTAGAATGTAGTAAGGAATTTATTATTTTAAACTCAAGTTACCCTTCCCTGATGTTAGTAAGTAAAGTTGATTTTTGTTAAGAGAAAAGACTGCGAGTCTTTATTGTGTGCGTGAAGCCTTAATTAGCTTCTACTGCTCATACCATTAATATTCAATGATCCATTTCCTCTGACAAGGGTATTAATTCCCATCAGCAACCCTATATCCTGCCCCGGCTTTCTCACCTCTTCCTGCCGCTTCACTGCCCGCTTTCCAACTTGACTCTTGGATTGTTGTGACTGACTGGAATGTCATCCCTGAGGACACTAAAGAACCCCTGGCCACCAGACTTTGCCACCCACACACAACGGCTTCAGATTTGGTGACCGCTTGTGTTTTCAGGTTAATGGCACTGCCATGGGGCACATGGCTCTATCATACCTACGCTAACATACAGTCGACTTAGAGCAACACTTCCTCAGTCCCTGCCTTCTTAATGCCTCTCCTTTGCTGGAGACACATCAACAACATTTTTATGAGCTGAACTCATGGGTTCATCAAGAGAGATTTCATCAAGGCTTCAACCATTTCCACTTTCTTGTCAATCTGAATATGGATCAGTCCGTGCAGCAGGTTTATTTTTTTAGACACCAATGTGCAATTGCATCACGGATATAATGTATCACTTGAAGGCAGAAAGCAGCTGACATCCATTTAATCACACGTCTAACTACCATCTGGAGCACACCTAGGGTTGCTAGGTCCCCTCTCACCACTGGCAGGAGCTTCGTTGTGGTGGGGCGGGGGGTGGGGAGTGATCGGCGCAATAACCTGGAAGTGACGGGGACTCTGTAGCACATTCCTCTATGGTTTCCATAGAATTTTTGGAGGAACGTGCTAGAGCACCCCCTTCAATAATCACCCCCCCTTCAGCTGGCCTGCTTCTGCCCGCCAGCCAGCTGAGGAACGGGGGTGGCCCCCTTAATAGGGTTGTCAGGTCCCTCTTAGCCACCAGTGGGAGGTTTTTGGGGCAGAGCCTGAGGAGGGCGGGGTTTGGGGAGGGGAGGGACTTCAATGCTCTTTTCTACTGCTACAGACATGGCTACCTATCGTGATCCATTTGCATTGATATGTTTGCAACTTTTGCATTTTATGCTCACAACCCCCCTTCCCAATGTATATAACCATGCTGCTTGAACCTTTACAGAACTTAGGAAACCGCCTCTAGATCACAAAAAATGTGCTTTAGTAAATCTGTTGGTCTTTAGGGTGCCACACAACTCCCTTTTGGTGTCTGAGCTGAAACAGCCTACATAAGTGTGGTGGACAGAATGCCAGTGGAGAACCAGGGAGGCCCGGGTTCAGTTCTCGGGGTAGCCCTACAGGGTGGCATTGGGCCAGTCAGTATCACTTTGTCTTGTCTGTATCTTGAGTCTGTTTGGAAGATGCTGCCCTGAGTTCCCTAGGAGAAGGATGTAATAAAATGAAAGGATAACAACTAAGCCCCACCAGAGTGAATCACCTCTAATAGCTGGCGGATCAAAATAGACACCCTGGATTGATAGTCAACAAAGGATTCATAACATAGAAAGCAATATGTTAAAAGGCTGAAATTTGTCCATGAGGTTTAGTAGCATACAGTGACAAAGAACATGCGTGTCCTAGGGCTGGTCCTAATAGAAAGGTATGTATTACATGGCTTTTACCCCTGACCTGGATGGCCCAGGCTAGCCCAATCTCATCAGATCTCGGAAGCTAAGCAGGGTCAGCCCTGGTTAGTACTTGGATGGGAGACCACCAAGGAAGTCCAAGGTTGCCAGGCAACCTCTGAACCTCTCCTGCCTTGAAAACCCTGTGGCGGTTGCCATAAGTTGGCTGCGACTTGATTGCACTTCTAATACACACTGCATGGCTTATGTTCTTGGTTTTTAGGATTTTACTTTTGGACCAATGTGGCTGTACACTTAAGAACATAAGAAGACCCGTGCTTGATCAGACAAAAGAATCGCCACGTCCAGCATTCTGTTCACACAATGGCCAACCAGCTGCCTCTAGGAAGCCCACAAGCAGGACGACTGCAGCAGTATCCCTCCACTCAGGCTCCCTAGTGATTGATATAAAGAGGCATCCTGCCTCTGGTACTGGAGGGAGTAGATATCCATCATGACTCGTAGCCATTGATAGCCCTGTCCTCCATGAATTTGTCTACTCTCCTTTCAAATCATGTGGCAGGAAATTCCACAGTTTAACTATGTGCTGTGTGAAGCAGTACTTCCTTTTGCCTGCCCTGAATATCATACCCTTCAGTTTCAGTGGAGGACCCCAGGTTCTGGTATTATGAGAGACAGCGAAAACATGGTTCTGTGAAGCCTGCCTCTCTGCAACATGAAGCTGGAAGTAAGGTTGCTAAATTGCTTGGATTGGCGAGCAGCTTCAGCTGGCTCAGGAGTAGGGATTGCGCGTGCGCGCAGCCGTGCACAGCACTATCACATCACTTGTTTTACACCCAGAAGTGCCACATCTCAACAGGCCACTTTACCCCAGCTCCACCCCAAAAACCTCCTGCCAGAGAAGAAAGGGGACCTGGCAACCCTAGCTGGAAGTCTCCCTTTGGCCTTAGCAGTTGTCTTCCAGACGAAGAGGCTTTGAGGGGCAGGACCCAAGCCATTCATTACAAAAGGCTTTTTCCTTTCTAAGCCTAGAAAGCCCGTGCTCACATGCTGATGCCCTCACACTTCTGCATTAGGATTGTCATGCTATGCTCCCTCTCCCCCCAACACACACAGTACAAAGCCTTTGTTGCCCCTCCCCTCCCCAGAAGGGCAGTAGTCACATCCTGAGATACATTTCCAAAGTCACAACTGCTCCAGCAAAACGGGTACAACTGAGAGCCAAATATTTTGGTACTGGATAAACGTTCAGCCATCTGGGTACCTTCAGCCCAGTAAGACAACAGAATGGTGCCTATTAAACAGGCCCACTGGTGGGGACCTTCACTTGCCAACTGATGAAATGAGTGGAAGCCTGAGAGATGCAGGACCCGAGAGCGGGAGGCGGGCCGGCTTTCGTCCAGCCTGCCCCCCAGCCAAACGGCTCCTGAGAATACAGGCCTCTCTTGTCATAAATGGAGTGTATAACAGGGTTTGCTGCATGAAAGCATTCCATTGTTATTTTTAGGCAGGGAATTTGTCTGTTTGCTCTGCCCCAGCAATTTTGGTAGATTACATTGCAGCAGGCCTGAGCTGAAATGGGAAAGGGACACATTTGGCAAATACTTTTGCCCTCTGAGAAATGAGGCCCCCCCCAGCAGTTTTTCCAGGGTTGCCAACATCCAGGTGGGGCCTGGAGATCTCCCAGAATGACAACAGCCCTCCAGACTACAGAGATCAGTTCCCCTGGAGAAAAAGTCTACTTTGGAGGGTGGGCTCTATGGCACTATACCCCACCGAGGTCCCTCCTCTTCCCGAACCCAGCCCTCCCCAAGTTCCACCCCCTCAATTTCCAGGAATTTCCCAACCCCGAGCTGGCAACCCTTTTTCACAACCCTGTTTGCAAGAGGGTGAATATGGGGGGTAGGGGGGTAGAACGCATCGCCATTGCCAAGGCAACCTGGCTGACACCCCCTTTCCTGGAGAGGATCACTGAAACAGGCACCCCATTGGCAGTAGGGTTGCCAGGTCCCCCCCCCCCCATTGATCGGCAAGAGGTTTTAGGGAGCAGGGCTGGGACGGCCCTGCACTCCAGAGCAGCTGGCAGGCAATTGCCCGTCAAAACCACCCACCTGGCAACCCTAATTGGCAGTCATGCAGTGCAGAAGAACCACAGTAGGGTTGCCAGCTCCTGGTTGGGAAATACTGGGAAGAATTTGGGGGTGGAGCCTGAGGAGGGGAGGGTTTGGAGAGGGGAGAGACTTCAGTGACATAGGGTCCAGTTGCCAAAGTGTCCATTTTCTCCAGGGGAACTGATCTATGTCGCCTGGAGATCAGTTGTAATAGCAGGATAATAGCAGGAGATCTTCAGCCACCACCTAGAGGTTGGCAGCCCTAAACTACAACCTCGATCAGATGTGCATTTGGGGGGCATTTTGACATGCAAGGAAGTGTAGACATGGAAGAATCTCCCCCACCCCTGCAGCCACAAACGATTGGAGAAACAATGAGTGTGCATGTGTGCGAAAGAAAAAGATTGGAAGGAAGGGTTTTTCTGCCCAACATTGAGTTCACCTCAAAATGGCAGCTTTCTCAATGAAAACTGAACGTGGTCTGAATGCTCCATTCCAGAGAATTTTGTGGGACTGTAAATAGGTATTACCTGGACACCGTGGGCAGCACAGTTGAGGCACATGGACCGGGGCTGGGCAGTGGAGGGTCGGGCATCGTATTCTGTTGCACAGCACATTGCCATTCTAGGGGAAGAATAAGAGAACCACAAGAACTATGTTTATCATACCAATCGTATGTGAAAGGTTTCACCATTTTCTTCATTTGATCACACAAAGATTGCCCAATTTTTCATAAGTAAAGGTAAAGGTCTCCTGTGTAAGCACCAGGTCAATACAGATCCATGGGGTGATGTCACAGCATGACATTTACTAGGCAGACTGTGTTTACGGGGTGGTTTGCCATTGCCTTCCCCAGTTGTCTACACTTTACCCCCAACAAGCTGGGTACTCATTTTACTGCCCTCAGAAGGATGGAAGGATGGAAGGCTGAGTCAACTTTGAGCCAGCTACCTGAACCCGAATACATGTGACACCGGTAATGTGATGATGTCACTTCTGGTGCACACGGACGTTGCCATGTGGCCAGCCATAGAGGTCTAGGCCTCCCTCCCGCTCCTGGTAAGCCCTCCACTGGCCAGCAGATCAGCGGTGGCCAGCTGGGAAGGTGGGGCCCAGGAAGGGAAGCTGGCAGCCCTCATCCAGCATCCTGTTTCACACAGTGGCCAACACCAGGGCACAGAGGCTGAGGCCTTCCCCGATGTTGCCACCTGGCTTAGGTACTTTGATCTTTTCTGCCCCTGAATGTGGAGGTTCCCTTTAGTCAACAAGGTACATTGTTTATTCACCGAGAAGGTCCTTTCCGCTCTGAAGCAGAAGGGCATCTTGATCTTTGGGTGTTTCTCGCCCATTGCTAGGGGTAGGCAGGACTAAACTAACAACTTCCTGTCTCCTGGGGAGGAACACCTCCCCTTCCAGTTATTCTACAGCAAGCTAAAGAGACAGGGAAAAGTACTCACAAACAAGGAGTACAAACAACAATAAACTGAATGATAAACTTAGAACCAATCTATATGTATTGCTACAATATTATTAGGCCAATCGAATCCATAGGATAGTTTGGTGTGCTTCAGTCCACCCTTATAAGATGATGTTGCCATCTCCGGGTGGGCAAGATGCCCTTCTACTTCAGAGTGGAAAGGACCTTCTCGGTGAGTAAACAATGTACCTTTCCTGCTCTGAAGGAAGGGCATCTTGATCTTTGGGATCTCCAAGAGCAATGATATAACAGGTGGGAACTCAGTCCTCATCATCTTCCACCACGTGCTGTAAAATACGTCTGCCGAATGCTGCTTCAGCGGATGCCATAGTATTGATTTGATAATGTCTAATGAAAGTAGTCACGTTGGACCAAGTAGCAGCTTTACAGATCTCTTAGTCAAGGCTTGTTTGAAAAATGCAGCCGATGTGGCTGCGCTTCGTAGTGAATGGGCTGTGATCCCATTTGGAACTTGGAGACCACTGGCTAGGTAGGCTTCTCTGATGCATTGTCTAATGGATATGCTGATAGATGGTTGGGACATGCGCCCTTGTTGGGTGCAGAAATGGAGATAAACATAATTCCATTTTCCTAATGGATTCAGTTCTAGATATATACATATGAATAGCTCTACGCAAGTCCAAGGTGTGCCAACTCCGCTCTCTGGGAGTAGAAGGATAAGGACAAAAGGAAGGGAGGTGAAGCCCCTGAGACTGATGAAACCGGGAACCCACTTTGGGGGTGAACAAGGGATCAGTACATAGAACGACTTTATCTTTGTGAAAGATACATAAGTCCTTGCGAATAGAGAGGGCACCCAATTCCAAAACCCTCCTGGCAGAGGTTATGGCAACTAAAAATAAGGTCTTCATCCTTACTAATCGTAAGGGAACTTCCCTCATAGGTTCGAAGGGACTTTTGGTTAGAGCAGAAAGTACAGTGTTCAGTCTCCAGGTAGGGAAGTGGTGAGTTACCGGAGGGGTAGATTAAGCTACTCCTTTAATGACAGCCTTAACCTGAGGATGCGACAACAGAGGAATCCCATCAATATCCAGACAGACTGAGGCAATAGCAGACACTTGCTTTCGTAAGGTTGCCGCTCTAAGGCCCTGCTGTGCACCGTTCTGTAAAAGGTCCAGTAACTGAGGTAGCTTAGGAGAGATAGGGTTGATTGTCTTCCGGTGACATCACCTGGAGAAGGCTTTCCAGGTGTATTGATATATCCTTGTAGTAGAAGGACGTCTGGCTTTAAGGATGGTCCCCACCACCTCCACGGAAAGACTTCCGCTCTCTCCGCCCTTATCTTCCTGATGACCTTCGGAAGGATAGGCAGTGGTGGAAAGGCATATAGGAGACCCGGAGGCCACTGAGTCAGAAGAGCATCCATTTGCTCTGCTTTCGGATGGTAGAACCGGGAGAAGAACCTATCCACCTGATGATTCTGGACTGAGGCGAACAGATCCACCGTGGGCATTCCAAACCAGCTGGTGATGGCTTGAAAGACTTGTGTATTCAGCATCCATTCCCCTTCCTGGAGGGTCTGACGGCTTAACCAATCTGCCTGAATGTTGTGGATATCCTGTACATGTTCTGCCCTGAGAGACAAAAGGTGTTTTTCTGCCCAGATCATGATGGCCGATGACTCCTGGTGCAGGCGAGAGGAACGAGACCCACCCTGCTTGTTGATGTGGGCCTTGGTCGCCACATTGTCTGTCCTGATTAGCACGTGTTTGTTTCTGACAAGGTCATGGAATTTGATGAGGGCTAGGAATACTGCCCTGAGTTCGAGGAGATTGATGTGGAGAGTTGTTTCTGACTGGCTCCATACGCCCTGAGCCAAAGAGTCTGCCACCGTGGCTCCCCATCCCTCGAACCTGGCATCTGTAAATACCTGGACCGGCTGTTTGTGTAGATATGGTTGTCCAACTGTTAGACTGTTGACTTTGGTCCACCATAAGAGGCTCGTCCTGGCCACCGGACTGAGGGAGAGGGTCTTGTCTATCTTGTGTTGATGAACAGCTGGAATGGACGCAGTGCTGCTTGAAGTGGTCGGGAGTGGAAGTGAGCCCAAGGAATCAGGCCTAGAAAGGATACCATGAGGCCTAGGAGCCTTGTCAGAGCCATTAGTCGATGTCCTGATGACTTTACCATGGCCTTGGCCACCACCGCAATTTTGTGGGCCTTGTCTGTTGGGAGGAAAATACTGAACTGGTGGTGGAATCTATGACCACTCCCAGATATAGGATCCTTTGTGATGGGCTTAGCAAGCTTTTGGCTTTGATTATAAGATAGCCGTGTATTTCGAGTGCCATGATGACTCGAGTAAAGTGCTGAAGTGCCAGGTTGTATGAGGTGGCGCATATGAAAAGGTCGTCTAGGTAGGGATGTACTTGGATTCCTTCCTTCCTTAACATCGCCACAATAGCTACCATCACTTTTGGGGGGGGGAAACTCGGTGGGCAGATGTCAACCCAAATGGTAGTGCCCTGAACTGTAAATGAAGATTCATATAGTTGAATCTCAGAAGGCGCCGGTGGGACTGATGGATGGGGATATGCATATAAGTCTCTGTGAGATCTATGGATGTCATGAAGGTGTTTGGACGCAGTGCCTCTATGATGGTTCGCAGTGTCTCCATGCGAAAATGTTTGGCCTGGATGAATCAATTGAGAAATTTGAGATCCAGGATAGCCCTCCAGTCCCCATTCTTTTGGGGACTGTGAAAAATATGGAGTAAACTCCCTGGAGACGTTCCTGAATAGGTACTTCCTCTATGGCCCCGATCTGGATCAAGTGAGGAATGGCTTCCATCATTCTGATGATTTACAGCACTGTGGTATAATGGCAATGCGACAAAGCGATCTGGAGGCTTGTGGTGAAATTCTATTAGACATCCCTGCTGAATTAGTTGTAGTGCCCAGGCATCTGTCTGGGAGTGAGCCACTGTGGAAGGAAAAGTTGTAACCTTCCCCCCACTACTGGATCCCTGGCGTTACTGCTTATTTCCTTTGAAGAATTTGTCAGGTTGGTCCACCCTAAAGGACTGTGGTTGTGAGGGGCGGTTGAATCTGTTGAAACGTCGAAAGGACCCTCTCTGAGGAGCCCAGTGTGGATGTCTCTGATCCTGTCAGAACCCGGATAAGGTATGGTAGGATCGAAAGGACTGAGAGTATTGACCAGGACGGGGTTCCTTTTTATGGGATTTAAGGATCGCCTTATTTTATCCTTAATTTCGAAGAGAATCCTATCTATTCTCTCTCCAATAACTTTCCACCCTTGTATGGATGACCCATTAGCATGGTCTTGGACCTGGACTCAGCCGACCATGGCCTTACCCATAGGGCCCTGTGAATGGCCGTATTGGAGGTGACCGCTGTAGCAGCGAAGATCACTACGTCCAAGGAGGCATCTGCCATAAAGGAGGACACCTTTAGCACTCGAGACAGGCCCTTGGCTATTTTTTTTAATCTGTGGTGGGTAGAAACTGAGTGAACTTCTTTGTCCAGGCATTTGAAGCCCTAGCCATGAGTGCTATAGTGGCATTGGCCTGAATAGACAGTGCAGCTGCCTCATGCACCTTTCTGGAAAGAAATTCCATTTTCCTATCGAGCTGATCTTTAATAAAGCCCTCTCCATCCTCTGCCAGGAAGTCAGAGGATTGAAGGGCAGAGATAGGAGCATCTACCACAGGCAAGTCCAACATATCAATTGCATATGAGGCCATATCATATAGTTTATTGGCATTGCCAGAGAACTGTTTATTATGTAGGGGTTTGTCCCATTCAGCTCTAATAACTTTCTCAAAGTATTCTGGTAAGGGGACCTTAATAGTCTGGGCCTCCATTGTGGGAAATATTCCTTGGAACCTTTACATCTGGGTATAGGCTTAGATTCCTCAGGAGCTTCAGCTTCATCAGATAGGTTTAAAGCAAAAAGTGCCTTGGCCAAAAGAGGCTGGAAATCATCAGAACAGAACAGCCGAGGCTGCTGTTCTTGAACAATGGGGAGTTCTTCGTCTGAAATGAACTCTCTTTCCTCCTTATCGTCAGCCCCAGAATCCCTATCCACAGGGTAGGTTTCATTTCTCTGCTCTTGATAGGTTTCATTTCTCTGCTCTTGGATAATTGGCACGGCTTTCATAGCTGCCTTACTGGGCCACTGCCCAGAGGGTGCACTTTGGCTGTAACAGGCTCCTCCTGCATGGGTTCAAATATGACTGAAGACCCAGGGGAAGATGTCCAACTATATGAAAACCCTTGAGGAAGTGGCTGAGGAAGTCTTTGAGGAGGGTAACCCTGCTGGAAGGGTAGGATAAGAGATTGGAGCCTCTGAAAATGTCTTTCCATGGAGCCCTCTATCATATTATATATCTGTTCAAATGTGGGGTTTTTGGGGGATCCCCCTTCCTCAGAAGGGGGGGTTACTTTACCCTCTGTAGGTATCCTGGGCTCCACATTCAAAGACACAGCAGAGGATCCAGCGGGGACCTTAGAGGTCGAAGCAGAACTCTGCTTAAGCTGGCGCTTGCGGCTGCTGCCTTTTCCCCCGCCATTAGACTTTTCTTCAGCGATTTCCCAGCCGAAGTAGATGGCGGCGGTGACTTTCTGGTCTCCCTCTCCGATAGTCCGCCAGGGCGGCTAACGGCGGGAGCCGATTTTAAGGCCAATTCTCGATCTGCATCGGAAAGGAGCTCGATGTCCTCCGAAGCAGCTTCTCCAGCAGCCATTTCGTTTGCCGCCTCTTTCCCACGGCTTAGCTGGTCTCCCGCGGCTCAGCTGATAGTCGGCAGAGCCGGGAGCTTAAATTTAAAAAGCGATTGGTTACAACAAGATAAGGAATATTATCTATTCTAACCTAATTTCACTAGACCTAGGCAGCAGCTATGGCTGCAACAGTCTCACCCCAGCAAAGGCAGGAGAAGACCTGGAAGGGGAGGTGTTCCTCGCCAGGAGACAAGAAGTTGTCAGTTTAGTCCTGCCTACCCCTAGCAATGGGCGAGAAACACCCAGATCAAGATGCCCTTCCTTCAGAGTGGGAATGGCAAGTAGCCACTGATAGACCTCTCCTCCCTGAATCTGCCTTATCTCCTCTTAAAGCCATCTATGCCTGTCCATCACTACTTCCTCTGGCAGCAGAATTCCATGTTTTAATCACTCATTGTATAAAGAAGTATTTTGTTTCATCCATCCTGAATCTTCTGCTCTTCAGCTTCATTGGACGCCCTTGAGTTCTAGTATTTTGGGAGAGGGAAAAAACATAAACTCTCTCCACTCTGTGAATACTTTTATAAACGGTGAATAATTTTTTAAACATGTTCTCCCCTTACAGTGCATTCCTAAGGAGAGTTACGCCAGTCTAAGCCCATTCATTTCAATGGGCTTAGACTGGAGTAACTCTCTTTAGGAATGCACTGTTAGTCGTCTCCTTTCTAAAGTGAAAATAGGCTCAGAAATGTTTGCCTGCCTGAGGCTTCAGGAGGATTTTGTGACTGAACAAGAATCTGAACTTGTGTTTCCCAGATCTAGGTGTACCCCCTCCCCTTAGTGGATATGTACATCAATTAAGATGCACCCGATTCCCCACTTTGAGATTTTACTTCTAGAAACTGAGTGGAATTGGCTGTGGCTCAGTGGGAGAGCGTCTGCTTTATGTGCAGAAGATCCCAGGTTCAATTCCCCAGCATCTCCTGTAAAAAGGTCTGATAATAGGTGATGGGAAAGACCTCTGCCTGAGCACTTGGAAAGCTTCCACCAGTCTGCATAGAATACTGATTTTGATGGTCCGGTGGCCTGACTCAGAACTAGGGTTGCCAGCTCCGGGTTGGAAAATACTTGGAGATTGTCCCAAGTTATAGTCTTCCAAAGGTAAAAGAAGAGAAAGGGATAATTAAAGATTTAAAAATGGTGAAAATAAGTATAATCCTTACATCAGAATTTGTAATCCAAGATTTGTAATCCAAGACAGTATTTTCCAGGGAATATTTGCAAGGACTTTAATGGGGTGTACTGCCATAGAGTCCCCCTTCCAAAGCAGCCATTTTCTCCAGGTGAACTAATCTTTGTCGCTTGGAGATCAATTGCAACAGCAGGAGATAACTGCCAACTTGGAAGGCTTTAAGAAGGGAGTGGACATGTTCATGGAGAAGAGGGCTATTCATGCTACTAGTACAAATGGATACTAGTCATGATGCATACCTATTCTCTCCAGGATCAGAGGAGCAGGCCTATTGTATTAAGTGCTGTGGAACACAGGCAGGATGGTGCTGCTGCAGTCGTCTTGTTTGGGGGCTTCCTAGAGGCACCTGGTTGGCCACTGTGGGAACAGACTGATGGGCCTTGATCTGATCCAGCATGGCCTTTCTTATGTTCTTATGAGATCTCCAGCCACCACGTGGAGGTTGGCAACCTTTTTCAGAACATAAACCTATACACTGTCTTTGTAAGGCTTGGGGTGAGGGGGGAGATAGCAAGTCTATTGCTAGTGATCACACAATACTTTTTGTTTTATAAAGGCATCCCTGAAACCCTGGATCCAGCACCTCATGTGTCACTAATTCCACAGTCACCAAAAAACAGGCTCTTAACTACTGGTGTAGTTCTCATAAAGGCTGATGGGTGGGAATTCTTGGTTCAAGTCTTTCCTGAATCACCATTACACTGGAGCCAAACTCTTCTCTCTCAGCTTCAGTCCCCTCTGCAGTATGGGGTAAGGTCACAGGCTGCCCCTTTCCAGAGGTGGTTAATGTAATGCTGAGAAAGTTGTACAGTAGGTTTGCCAACCTCCAGGTACTAGCTGGACATCTCCTGCTATTACAACTGATCTCCAGCCAATAGAGATCAGTTCACCTGGAGAAAATGGCCGCTTTGGCAATTGGACTCTATGGCATTGAAGTCCCTCCCCTCCCCAAATCCGGCCCTTCTCAAGCTCCGCCCCCAAAACTTTCCGCTGGTGGTGAAGAGGGACCTGGCAACTTTATTGTGCAGCCGGGTTTATGGTTGCCGGGTCCCTCTTTGCCACCGGCGGGAGGTTTTTGGGGCAGAGCTTGAGGAGGGTGGGGTTTGGGGAGGGGAGGGACTTCAATGGCATAGAGTCCAACTGCCAAAGTGGCCATTTTCTCCAGGTGAACTGATCTCTATTGGCTGGATATCAGTTGTAATCGCAGGAGATCTCCAGCTACTACCTGGATGTTGGCAACCCTAGCTGGATTGGTCCATGCAATATCCAAAACCAAGATTGAGATCCACATAATCCCTTTTATTTGGACCAACCAAATAGACACAAAACAATGTGTGAGTTTTCCAGCTCACCAGAACTCTTCATCAGGCTGAATGTTAATGCAATTTTAGAAAGGCAGGAGGGTGGAAAGCAGATGATTCAGGCCAAGATGATAAGAGCTGATGTCAAGCGGCCCTGTTTATTTATTGACATCATTTACACCCCCACCTTTCTCCACAATGGAGACCCGAAGCGGCTCCCATAAATCTGCTCTCCTCCATTTTATCCTCACAGCAACCTGTGAGGTAGCTGAGACTGAGAGTGTGTGGCCAGCCCAAAAACACCCAGCAAGCTTCCATGGCAGAGCAAGGATTTGAACCTGGATCTCCCAGATCCTAGTCCAACAGTCTAACCACTACACCATGCTGGCTCTCAGAGAGAGGCCTTTTGGTAGCGGGGGCTGTAGCTGGGGCAGAAACTGTAGAAAGTTCTGGCTTCAGCTCACTTTCAATTGTTGTGCTGGTGAAGACTGGTTTTTCATATCAGGCAAGGTAGGCTATAAGCATTTGAATTGATAAATACCAAGTGTAACCCATATTAGCCTACCTTTCAGGGTTATTATCATGATTAACAGTGCAATGATGAATTGTATCCCATGCAAAATTTCCACTTGCACTAAAACTCTCATGCAAGCAGAAATGCAAGAGAAAGATTGCAGCAGCTGCTTGTGCTAAACCAAACTTATTACACCCTCACTTGCAAGCTCTTGTGCAACCAGTTTCTGGGCCTTCTAATACAGGGGTGTCAAACATAAGGCCCACGGGCCGGATCCAACCCCTTGAGAGCTCTTATCCGGTCCACGAGTGAGCCGAGGCAGCCACTCCCCCAGTCCCGATCTGGGCTGGCGAGGCACGGCACTGCCCAGCCAAGTGACATTTATGTTAAATCCGGCCCTCATACCAAGTGAGTTCGACACCCCTGCTCTAATATATGATCTGCTTGCTTGGTGTTGCACAAGCCGCCGGGTTATGCTTCCACTTTGCACATTGCTAGATACAAGTCCTTGTGTATGATGAGCTTTAAGTGCTTAGTGCTCCATAGATGCCAAGCGCTGTCATTATTTTCAGTCTAAAAACCAGTTCCCAAAATTCCATCATCCGACGTGACAAATAAATCTCAGAGTGGATAGGGTATGACATGGCATACAGTGCAATCACAAGGAGAGTTACTCCAGTCTAAGCCCATTCATTTCAATGGGCTTAGACCGGATTAACTCTCCTTATGATTGCACTGAAAGGGACCTGAGAAATTCCTAGGGTATCACCCAGTATGTATCCAGAAGTCACATCACAGTGTCGCCCGATGCCAGTTTTCCTAAGCTGGTCTACTCAGGACCCTATGCACGTCTATTCAGTGGAGCTTTCTCCCAGGCAAGTGTCCTTGGGTTTGCATTGGAAGTCCTCAATAGCTGCCATTGAATTCTGCTGGACAAAGAGCTATAATGTGGCATTCAGGTGTGGATGGGTAAAGTTTCCCCTCCAGGCATTTGAGTCACCACAAGAATGGGGACCAAATGGGTTTAGCAGGTCCACCCCCCACCACTCCCGGTGCATATCCTACATGTTTGAAAACCAGCATTTCGATAACCATTTATGCCCTTCTGTACCAGAAGACATGAGAAGTAGCCGCAAGAAATACCTCTGAGCAGAGACAGTTAACACAGTAAACGATTCCATAGGGTTCCAGGTACGGATGCCACCTTTCTCCGACATGGTACCTCTTATCTTGAAAGACACAGTAGGTCTCTGAATCTGCAAGGGAGAGGAGAGGAAGCAGTGAGCCGGTGAACAACTTGCGTGGGTACGATGTAAGCAAACATCCCTTCGGAGGCGTATAGGAAACTGTTGTGCTGCAAGAAGACTGCAGGCCTGTCTTATCCCGTCTGACGGGCAGCAGCTTTTTCTGGGGCTCAAGCAAAGAACAGTCTTTCCTAGATGATTTCAACTAGAGAGGCCAAAGATTACATTCTGGACCGTGAGCCAGTGTGGTATAATGATTAGAGTGTCAGACTAGGTTCTGGGAGACCTGGGTTCAAATCTCCACCTAGCCATGGAAGCTTGCTAGGTGACCTTCGGCCAGTCATACACACTTGGTCTAACCTACCTCATGGGGTTGTTGTGAGGATAAAATGGAGGAGAGGAGGACAATGTAAGCTGCTTTGGGTCTTCACTGGGGGAAAAGTAAATGAATAAGGATGTTTTCTGCCGGGGCCCCTTCCCAAGCCACCCTGAGAACAGAGCTGGGGGTCTATAAACAGCAGACTGCTCATTTAGGAACTCTTCCTGGTTATCTAATTTTAGAAAAATGTCATCATTTAAGAATTGGTAGGTGGGATTCTTCCCTGCAAGACCATCCCTTACATTTGACACAAAGGAAAAATTATGTTTGGTGGAGAGGTTTTTAGATCCAAATATTCAGAGGTAGCATACCTTTGAGTGCCAGTTGCTGGGGAGGGACACAACTATGAGGGGCAGGAGGGAGACTTGGCTGCTATGCTCACCTTGTGGGCCTTCTAGGGGCAGCTGGGTAACCACTGTGGAAAACACAGTACTGGACTAGATGGACCACAGGTCTGGTCCAGCAGGGCAGTTCTTAACTTTGTTCCTACAAAGGAAGGTCACCGGATGAGAGACCTCAACCTAGGGTTGCCAGCTTTGGGTTGAAAAATACCTGGAGGTTTGGAGGGGTGGAGCCTGAGGAGGGCGTGGTTTGGGGAGGACAGGGTCTTGAGTGGGATATAATGCCATAGAGTCCAATTGCCAAAGCAGTCATTTTCTCCAGGGGAACTGATCTATGTCGCCTGGAGATCAGTTGTAATAGCAGGAGATCTCCAGCCACCACCTGGAGGCTGGCAACCCTACCTCAACCTAATCCCTGTCACTTTCCTTCCTCTCAAAGCAGATAGCAGGATGCAAGTCGGCTGAAGTGAAAAGTTTGGCTTTTATTTCAGTCATCCACAGGATGAATGAGGCTTTTCATGTCTGAGAAGCAGTGAACTGGAGATGCTGCCGACCGTTCCCCAGTGATGCCCCCTGCTTTGGACAAAGCTATTTGCACAGCTCACTCTTGTGAATAAGCTCAGTGGAGCAGAGGGAATGCCTCGCTTGGGCCCCGTCCATGTGCCCGTCTTCTCTTTCGTATCTCTCCGTTTGCTGGAGTGGTCGAGCTGGAACGAAGGGACGTGCTTGCTGCACTGGTGCGGTGTGGTTACGAAGCATCGAGCATCACACAGAACCCATAGGAGGAAAGGGGTTCAGTGGTAGAGCACCTGCTTGGCATGCAGGAGGTCCCAGGTTCAATCCCCTGCATCTCCTATTAAAAGGATCAGGTAGTAGGTGATGTGCAAGACCCTGGAAAGCTGCTGCCTGTCTGAGTAGATAATACTGGTTTTGATGGACCAATGGTTTGGTTCAAAACAAAGCAGCTTCGCCTGCTTTGCATGAGGTCCTAAGTTCAATCCCCAGTGTCTCCAGTTAAAAGGATCAGGTAGTAGGTGACGTGAAAGACCTCTGCCTGAAACCCTGGAGAGCCGCTGCAATTTAGAGTAGTCAGTGCTGACCTTCACAGACCAAGGGTCTGACACAGTGAGAGGGCAGCCATAGATTCGAGACAAGCAGTACCTTAGAGACCAACAAGATTTAGGGGGTATAAGCTTTCGAGAGTCAAAGCTCCCCTCATCAGATACAAGTAAGAATGGAGATTGGAGTCTTTTTATCCCAGGTCATTTATGCATAGCTGTTTCCCTCGTGGTCACTCCTCCAACAACGATGGGTATTTTTTTAGATTCGCCTCGTTCTCCCCCTGCTTTTCCCTGTGTTTTGCCCATGTTTTCAAATTTGAGATAAAACAGGTCTCTGAAAACGCAGGTAAAATCAGGGAAACGCAGGGGGAGAGCCTCTGACGGTTGGAAATGGTGTGCATATTCAACACAAAGATCAGAAGTCGTCAGAGGGGTGGTGGTGAGTGAAACAGCCATGCATAAAAGATCCCAGTCAGAAGGTGAGAGGGGTGTTGCAAAGAACGCTTGTGCCTTTGCATCCTTTACAACACCCCTCCCACCTTCTGACTGGGCTATAAGTGCTCAGGGATCTCCATTCCTACTTGTGTCTGATGAAGGGAGCTTCGACTCTTGAAAGCTTATACCCTGAAAATCTTGTTGGTCTCTAAAGGTGCTGCTGCACTCAAATCTAACAGTATAAGGAAGTTTTATGTATTCATGTAAAGTTCCTTCAATAGGCAAAGCAATCTAGGGTCTCCCTATGGCTGCAAAGCTGGCTTCAGTTTCCAATAGCCATCGAGTAGGGAGCTTGCTCCCCCCACCCCACCCCCCACGGATGCATTGCAACTCCCAATTGGCTGCCGAGGTGAATGCAAGGGTGCTCTGGCCTCCCTACTCTTGGACACCAGTAAGTTGCCCCCATTCCTCCCCCCCAACCCCCCGCCCAAGAGCATCATGCACAGTGAAAGAACAGCCTGGTCCCATATGATTCATTTCTTCAGTGGATGTTTCACCTTTACCGGAGGATTTTGGAATACGAGACAATTATGCTATGGGAAAGCTTCAACACAACATTGTCATACTTAGGATGAAACCATGACTGCCTACTAGATGCTTATGGAGGTCCTTAAAATGGAATTAAGGTCTCTATTAGTGAAACAGGAAGCAAAACAGAACTTCTGTTTAAGACACTAAGTGCTTGAAGCAAGAACCACCACGGGAATCTCTTCTCCCAACCCTAATCTGCATCTCCTACTACAACAAGTAAATCTTTCCACCCAGTGGCTGAAGTATGGCGGTTTGAGTGGCTGCAACCCACGGCTACCCTCAAAAGCAGCAGAGAGACACAGGGCTCATTTATGCATGGCTTTTTCCTCGTGGTCACCTCACCGACTACTTCAGGGTTTTGCTTTGATTATGCTCGCACTTTATGACCGTCAGAGGTAGCCTCGCTCTCCCCGAGTGTTTCTGTGCATTTCCCCCTCATTTTCTGGATGCTGGTTAAACATGAATCCAGAAAACGCGGGCAAAACACACAGAAATGCAGGGGGAGAGCAAGGCGACCTCTGACAGTTGGAAAATGCAAACATAATCAAAGCAAAGCCCTGAAGTAGTTGGTGGGGTGACTGCGAGGAAACAGCCATGCATAAATGGCCAGGGAATTTTCAGTCCACAGCAGCCCTTCTTCTCCTGCTTCAGGGCTCGAGTAGAACTCACTATATTTCCTCTGGTTGACCCTCAGGATTCTGCAAACCTGCTGTAAAACTGCCATAAAGCACATTGCAGGAAAATGGAGTAAGAGGTGATACTATTTATGGGCTCCTGAGTTTTGTAAACCCCCACAAGCTTTGGAAGAGGCAATGAATGAATGAATGAATGAATACATGAATTCTCACAGTTACGGTGCACAATTAAAAGCTGCTCCCATGGATTTCAAGGGAGCTCACAGGTAAATTATCTTTATCTATTCTGCGCTCCCACTAATTTTAATTCCAGTCTAAACTCAAACAAACATCCGTCTTGACGTTATTGCAACCCGACCGAGATGCCAAATGGCAGCTGGAGCCTTTGCTAATATTGCCATTAAAAAGGTTACTCACATTTCCCTTGTTCTGTTTTACTTCCCTCCATAAAAAGGAGCCAGAGCCCACAGGTGAGAAGAAGCCTGAAGTCTTCCAAGTTCCACTTCTTCCTCATCTTCGCCAGCAAAAACAAAACAAAATGATCCAAAAGGATGTGGTGAATCCTGGACCTGCAAGGGACGAAGATCTGAAGTTGTTTCAGATGGAAAGGAATCTTTACAATGAAAGCCTTTGAGGACAATTAGAAGAATCCAACCACAAATTAGCTAAGCCATCAGAACAAGAAACCAGTTGGTAGAGATCTTCCTCTGGGGCCTTTGGACCCTCCTGTGTTTGATCTAGTTTTTTTCTCTAAGCATTTGAAAAGATACAGGAAAGAAAATAATTTAACATAGAGAAAGAGACGGTGGTCAGAAGTTACAGCTGCTGGGAACCGTCACTCTGGTTAGCTTGATTGCGTCAGCATTTTGAATAGAAACGACACAGACTATTTCTTTTTGATCCCCCCCATCTATTTCTTTTTCAGAAACAAACTACCTCATTATTAAGCCCCATGTACCCAACAGCACAGTCCCCCCACCCCACTGAACAAAATATGTCCAGTTGTACTTTAGAATGGTACAACTTCTTTCTGTCTTGGGCAATCGAGCTTTCGTTTCAGTTACACGTTCATTATTGCAACTAGTTTCAGAGGGGAGCCCCCACGCTGGTCAGCAATAGAACAGCTACATTCAAGTCCAGCAGCACCTTAGAGACCAACACGATTTTTTCCACCTAAGCTTTCGAGGGTCAAAGCTCCCTTCGTCATAAATCTGACAAAACGAGCGTTGACTTTCGAAAACTTATACCCAAAAAACCTTGTTGGACTGGAATCTACTTGTTACAATTGTTTCCCCATTTTCCTTATTGTTTAGGGTTTTTGTTTGTTTGTTTAGTAACAGCTAAACCCCTGAAAGTTAAATCCACAGGAAACAACATCTGCTTTTTCAGGAAATTGGGTTTGAATGACTTGAAACCACAGAAAAAGAAAGGATCTGGCCCACCTCAGCATTGGGTGGCAGTGGTGGTGGTGGGCATTGCCCTAGGCAAGGATGATGGCAGGGACCCCACCCTCCAGGTGGTAGGGATCTGGGGATGCCCCAGAATTACAGTTCATCTCCAGACTACAGAGATCAGTTCCCCCTGGACAAAATTGATGCTTTGGAGGGTGGACTCTAGGGCATTGTACCCCCACTGAGGGCCCCTGTCCTCCCCAGGCTCCATCCGCAAATCTCCAGGAGTTTCCCAACCTGGAGCTGCCAACCCCACCCCCACTCCACTGCCAGTGGCCAGGGAGGAGCTGGCAACCCTAGATGATGGCTTAATGATGGACACTCGTTTTGCATACAGGACATCCCAGGTTCAATACCTGGCACCCCCAGTTAAAGGATCTCAGGTAACAGCTGGTGGAAAAGACCCTCCTCTGCATGGGACCCTGGAGAGATGTTGTTAGTCAGAGGAGACAATACCAGTCTAGATGGACCAATAGTCTGACTCAGTATGCAGCTGCTTCGTTTAAATTTAATTCAGTCCAGGGAGAAGATGCACACCTGAAGCTGCCTTATCCTGAATCAGTCCCTTGGTCCATCAAGGTCAGTAGTGTTTTCTCAGACTTGCCGTGGCTCTCCAGGGGTCTAAGGCTGAGGCCTTTCACATCACCTATTATATGATCTTTTTTTCTCTGGAAATGCCAGGGATTGAACCTGGGATCTTCTGCACACTAAGCAGATGCTCTGCCACTGAGCCACGACATCTCCCACTTGACCATAAACAAGTCAGAAATTTGGAAGGGATTCTAAATTATCAGTGCCGTATATCCAAAATATATATTCAGCTCAACCAACCATTCCACGTTTTATCTGCTTTAGCCTGCCAGAGTTGAACTTTTAAGTTCAGCAGGCACTCAAGCACTTAAGAGTGTTTAATGTCATGTTTGTGTGTATAGAATAATCATATGAGGGTTGTTTTTTTACTCAATCAGTTGACTGATTCAATCTGAGTAGATTTCAACATGAGTAGATTGCGACTTGAGTAGATTTCAACTTGAGTAGATGAGCAGATTTCAACTTCCATCCTGCCAGGCATTATCCAGAGCTTTCCCCACTTTCCTGCTTTTATTCAGGAAGAAATTCCTCCCCTATGTTGGGTCTGGTCCTTTGCACAGTTTGGACAGATCTGCATTAAATTATTTTTTAAAAACTTGCTGCCCAATTGAGGGCACCCTTTCAGTTGATCAAAAGCTTTGCATTTGATTTGTCAGCAATTCATTAACAACTGCAGCTATAGGGAGGGGGGTTCTAACTTGCCTGTATATAAAGAGGACGAAACAGTAGAGATAATATATGCCAGGGAAGGAACTGTGGTATTAAAGAGATTGTTGCTGAACACCACATTTTAAAAAATCCCCTCATTTCTCAGTAAAACGAAGTGTGCATAATGGCACATTTTAGTACAATACTGAGAAATTCAGATTTTAATAGAACCGAGTCACATAGCCTGCAACTTCCCTGGATCATATTGTAGATATTTTGGTTTCAGAGCCTTGCTATTTTTAAGTAACATTTTGAGGAGGATTAAAGAGGCATCAGAGATCCCAAAACAGATCAAACACACTTGATGACTTAAAAAACACACACAACCCTCCCCATGTACAACTGCACACACACAAAAGCCAGTTCCTAACAACCGATACTCTGTATGTTTGTGTATCCTGCCCTTCACCCTTTGCTTATTGGGATCTTGGAGTGGGTTGTGCTTTCCCTAACAAGTCCTTACTATATACAAGAACCCCCACCCCACCCCACCTTGGCAAATACTCCTCCTGCCGTAAGATTGTATATTTTGCTAATGTCTCCCAGGCATCCGTAAGAAAAATACACTGTACGTACACTCACATGCCATCTCTATCATAATGACAGGCCTTTTGCTAACAATTTCCCAGCAGGCACTAGTGTGGCCAAGAGACATAATGAAGCAAAAGAGAGCAAATGAACTTCATTCCAAGGAGACTCGAAGAGGTGCAGCCACTGTTTGCAAACCGTTATCACCCCTTTCAAGCAAAAGGAATGGTAGTTTTGCCTGCAGGCCCAACACAGAGGACTGTTTAATTATCAAGAGTCACTCGGAATGCAGGATAGGACTAGTGAGCTGGCCTGGAATAGAAACGCTTCTGAGAAACAAACATATATTGTCTGAAAAATCATGTTCTCCCTAAATGTTCTCCCTGCAGATTAGCCTGTTCTCTTAAATTATGCCTAATAAAAGCTCCCAATCATTTCGATCTTTAGCACTAAACCAGAACTGAGGGAAGCAATGCTTGAGAAAACTAAGGAAAACTAAGTGGCATTTTAGTCACTGACATCATCTTTTCCTTTGCGCATGGGCTGTTCCCCTTGGATATGGGCTGCGCATACAACTGTTATGTGCAGAGGCCATGAACAGATGCTGTGTTTTTTGCAGGGGCCAGTGCACTGAATTAGTTGCACTCTAGATCTGCAAAAAACAAACACTAGGGCCACAATCCACCCAGAAGTCTTTCCGTTCCAGCTTCACCAAGGGGGCAGGTCTGGCATAGCTCCCATACCTGGAAAGGAGTCTAGCTCAGGACAATTTCATGATGGATATTCTGATGTTGATAAGCCCTCAAGGTGAAAGTTTACACACAACAACCAGTCCTATCCATAGTGCAAATGTGGGGATTTTAGTTGAAAGAGATGTGTGTGTGCGTGAAGTGCCATCAGGTCACAACTGACTTATTGCAACCCAGTAGGGTTTTCAAGGCAAGAGACTAACAGAGATTAACCCAGTAGGGTTTTCAAGGCAAGAGACTAACAGAGATTGTTTGCCATTGCCTGCCTCTGTGTAGCAACCCCAGACTTCCTTGGTGGTCTCCCATCTAAGTACTAACCAGGGTCGACTCTGCTTAGCTTCCGATATCTGGCAAGATAAGGCTGGCCTGGGTCATCCAGGTCAGGGCTAGACAATGGCTTGCAAACTGTAACATCATCATACACATGTTTTTTAAAATAATTTCTTAGTCATGGGATGGCTCAGATCTCATCAGATCTTGGAAGCTAATCATGGTTGACTCTGGTTAATACTTGGATGGGAGACCACCAAGGAAATCCAGGGTTGCTCCACAGAGGCAGGCAATGGCAAACCACCTCTGAATGTCTCTTGTCTCGAAAACCCTACAGGGGAGTGATTTTCGGTGCCTGGTTTTTTAATTTATTTTTAATTTTACCACATTTATACCCTTCTCTTCTCCCCCAATGAAGACCCAAAGCAGCTTGCAGTATTGTTCTGCCCATTTCATCCTCCAAATAGCAACCTTCCCATATCTCAGTCCGACACGATAATCACTACACCACTGGCTCTTATGAAATATATACTCTACAGCTCCAAAGAGTACCCAATGAATATGGATTTATGTGTAGAGTTTGCCCTGAGTTTCAGCTCAGACATGAAACTCAAGATTGTTTCTCAAGCAGAATATAGTTTGGGACTAGCAACACTTCCATGGTCTTGCAGATCAGCTCTCCCCAGGGCTTTGCATCCGGCTCCCTGGCTCGTCTGGAAATCCCCTTCATGAACGTATAGTCAATTCATCGACCTTTGTAACATATAGAGGAGGGTGCCAAGTTGTTTTCTGTTGCCCAAGAAGGTAGGACCAGAACCAACGGATTGAAATTAAATCAAAAGAGTTTCATTCCAGACATTAGGAAGAACTTTCTAACAGAGCAGCTCCTCAGTGGAACAGGCTTCCTCGGGAGGTGGTAAGCTCTCCTTCCCTGGAGGTTTTTAAGCAGAGGCTGGATAGCCATCTGTCAGCAATGCTGATTCTATAACCTTAGGCAGATGATGAGAGGGAGGGCATCTTGGCCATCTTCTGGTCACTGGGGTGGGTGGGTGGGGAGGTAGTTGTGAATTTCCTGCATTGTGCAGGGGGTTGGACTAGATGATCCTGGTGGTCCCTTCCAACTCTATGATTCTATGATTCTAACACTGAAAACATGAAACTGCCTTTACTGAGTCAGACTATCACTCTATCAAGGTAAGTACTCTGACTGGTAGTGGCTCTCCAGGGTCTCAAGCAGAGGTCTTTCACATCATCGCCAATCTGACCCTTTCAACTGGAGATGCTGGGGAATAAACCTGGGACCTTCTGCATGCCAAGCAGATACTCTGCCACTGAGCCACAGCCCTCTGCTGCCATTGGCAGCAACTCTGGGCTAGTCCCCATATCAGTTTCATCTATCTGGTAAGATTATTGCACGAAAGAATGAGAGTTGAACAGTGAGGCATTTTGTCTATAGTAAAAGCATGGCAGAAGAGATTGCTAAAAATAATACCTTAGATGCCAACAAGATTTCCAGGGTATAAGCTTTCAACAGTCAAAGCTCCCTTTGTGAGATACCAGAGCTTTTGAATCTGAACAATTTAAACCCTGAAAATCTTGTTGGTCTTTAAGATCCTACTGGACTCCAATCTAGCTTTTCTACTAGAGACCAACACGGCTACCCTCTGAAATGATGCTAAAAATAATATAGCCCCACTATAATGTGTATAAAGTTGAAGGCAGCAGGTAAAGAAGAAGACTCAACATGAGATGGATTGACTTTATGAAGGAAGCCACTGCCCTCAGTTTGCAAAACCTGAGCAAGGCTGTTAATGATAGGACATTCTGGAGGACATTGATTCATAGGGTCGCCATGAGTCGGAAACAACTTGAGGGTGCTTAACACACACATAATGTGTGTGGGGGCGGGAAGATTTGTCCATACTGCCTAACCGGGTGTTCCATCTCAGGAGGGAAATCGCATATCCTTCCAACAGCATTCCCTTAGTTCATGTACACGGAGACTATTGCAAGGCTGAAGCCAAAGACAAACTCTTTCCTCAACTGGTTTCTGCCTGTCAGCGTTCTGGATCTGTGCAGCATCACTCTGCCAATGCTGAGAAGAAACACACCAGCTTTTCAAGATCTGTGGCATTTGATGGATTTGGCTGTCCAGCTGGTATGGGGGGGGGGATTCCTCATACCACCAGAACATTTGAGATAACGTACACTGTGCATAACATAATGTATGCATCATGTTCATTATGTATTAACGTTATATGTACCGGTTATTCAAGCAGATCTAGGGCTTTCTGTCTCTTTTGTTACATGGCCCAGGAAGAATGTTGCCTATGCTGGCCGGGACTAGGGGTTCGGTCCTTTCACCGCTGAGTTTCCGCCACCAGCGACCACCTCCCAGAACAAAAGGCAGCGCTCCTGTTTTGTTCCCGTGCTGCCAGCCAGGACTCCCCAGCGGAGCAGGCCACGGCCGGGCAGGGCTCAGGGGACAGGGCTCCAAGCCCTCCATCACCAGGTGCCTCCTCACACTCCAGCGATTCAGGCTCCCCGAGGGGAGAAGCGGGCTGGGTAGTAGGGTGAGGCCCCTGGGAACCTTTTCTCCCAGGGGAGATGGGTGGAAGGGGCTGGGAGAAGACGGGCAAAAGAAACCTCGAGGCGCAGGAAAGCGAATCGCGCAGCGCCCTCCAGGCTGGCAGACTGGACTGCTGGCGCGAGTTTTTTTTTGGGGGGGGGGCTCTCCCCCCCTTGCGAAACACGTCTTCCTGCTGACTCCGAAGTCAGCCCTTCGGAAGGGACAGAGGGCTTTCCCCACGAGTAGGGCGGAGGATCGCAGCCCAGCGGTTCGGAGCCCGCCCGATAAGAACGGTTCAGACAGCATCGCTGAACGCACGTGTATTCATCTCCGGTGTATGGGCGGGGGCAGCAGGGGGGGGAACCTTCCAAGCGATGTCGAAATGGAAAGGGGTCAAAGACGTTCGGGGATCGAAGAGAAAGTCCCAGCCGGGCCGAACCAGCAGCCCCAGTAGGGGTATATAAAGTTTTTTAAGATCTGCTCCATTCTGCTCCAGAGATGAGTGATTGGAGAGAATTAGGCTAATGAGTTTTGTTATGTCTCTGATTTCAATTTTTAAATTATTTTTTTCCCTTTTCTCTTTATTATTAATGTTATATTATTATTGCTTGGTGAAACGTATTAAATGAGGGCAAAGTATCACGTTAAAATAATGATTTATAAGGATTAGAAAACATTAATACAAAGATACTAGATGTTTGAAGGGAGGGAGGAAGTCGGCGGGGAAGTCAACTATAATCAATTATATTTAATACTGAAGACAGACACCTAATCATTCTTTAATTTTTTACTGATTCAAAGATTGGTATATAGAATGTATTGTCAAATGATATATATAGTAATTATTGAAAAATAATAAAAATGAAATGTGCTTTGAAATGTGGTGCTCCTTTGAAATGTGGTGTTGGAGAAGAGTGTTACGGATTCCGTGGACTGCCAAAAAAACAAATCAGTGGGTTATAGATCAAGTCAAGCCTGAACTGACCCTAGAAGCTAAAATGACTAAACTGAGGCTGTCGTATTTTGGTCATGTCATGAGACGACAAGAGTCACTGGAAAATACCGTCATGCTAGGAAACGTTGAGGGCAGCAGGAAAAGAGGAAGACCCAACAAGAGATGGATTGACTCAATAAAGGAAGCCACAGCCTTCAGTTTGCAAGATCTGAGCAAGGCTGTCAAAGATAGGACATTTTGGAGGACTTTCATTCATAGGGTCGCCATGAGTCGGAAGCGACTTGACGGCACTTCACACACACACACACACACACACACAATAAAAATGTATATTAAAAAAAGAAGAAGAAAGAACCAGCAGCCCCAGCCCCGGGCGACGGCTCAGCCAACCTCCCTTCGGTCCCCCACCTTGGCGCCGGCCGGCGACATGCCTGCCTGCCTGCCTGCCTGCCGGGCTTTCCCTCCGTCCCCAGCCGGCGAGCCAGCCCCGCGCCCCGCCACTCACCCGGCTGGTCAGTTTCACGCGGCTCCCTGGTCAGTTTCAGGCTGGTCAGTTTCACGCGGCTCCCTGGTCAGTTTCAGGCGGCCGCCGCCCCGGAGCGCCTCGCCCGCCCCGCCGACTCCGGGGTCGCCCGACGGGGGAGCCCCAAGAGGCGCCGCCGGAGCTTCGCGAGGGGCACCTGCCGCGGCCGGCGCCTGCCCCCCCTTTCTGCAGGGAGACCCCCGAGCCGCGGGGCGGGCGCGCCCTCCGGGGATCGGCGTCCGGGGGGGTTGGGGGGCGCTGCAAGGCGAGGCTTCCTCGGCGGCTGCCGGAGCTCGACTGAAGGCGGCGGCGGCGGCGGCCGCGACCCGCCTCCAGGACCCCCCCCCCCCCGCGCCCCGCTTGGCACACGAATGGCGCTTCGACGAAGGTGCGGGGTGGAGCCGCTCCTTCTTTCTTAGGGGGCGGGTGGAGGGGGGGGGGTAGAAGCCTTGTGCAAAAGACCTCCGGCCCAGGAAGCCGGCTGGAGGGACTCCAGGGAAAGGGGGGGCGTGGGGGGAGGGGGGAGAGAGAAGACGCGCCCCCCACCCTCCACCGCTCCACCAGGCAGCCTGCTTGGACCAAAGCTTCGCTTTCCGGCGGACCTCTTCCCCTCCAGGCTGCGCTGGCAGGGCTCTCCCAGGCCATTGATGCTTATATAGATATAGATATAGATATATAGATATAGATAGATAGATAGACAGACAGACAGACAGACAGACAGACAGACAGACAGATAGATAGATAGATAGATAGATAGATAGATATAGATAGATAGAGAGAGATAGAGAGATATAGATATAGATATAGATATATAGATATAGATAGATAGATAGACAGACAGACAGACAGACAGACAGACAGACAGACAGACAGACAGATAGATAGATAGATAGATATAGATAGAGAGAGAGATAGAGAGATATAGATATAGATATAGAGATAGAGATAGATAGATAGATAGATAGATAGATAGAGAGATAGAGAGATAGATAGAGAGAGAGAGAGAGAGAGAGAGAGAGAGATAGATAGATGATAGATAGATAGATAGATAGATAGATAGATAGATAGATAGATAGATAGATAGATAGATAGATAAGTTTTGCACGCTGGACCGTCATTCAGGACGTGACTGCGAAGCTCGCACATACCTGCTTCGCATCTCTTAACAGCCCCTTTAACGCGACCTTTTGTGTTTGCTCCGCCCGTGCCGCGAAGAATCCCCTCAAGGAAGCATGCAAAATCACAGCCGCAACAGGCATTCCTAATGGCTATGCAAACAAGAACGAAGGAGCAGGCGAAGGGGGGGTGGAAATTCTTTTTTTGCTCGGAACCGTGCATAGGCATTTTAAAGGTCGCATTTTTGAAAAGAGCTTTGAGCGAGCATCAAAATTGACCCTGCATTAATGGCCCCAATCACTGGCCGCGCCAGGATGGTGTGCTGGGCGCTGTACAGGACCCCCGAGAGGGGGAATGGTAGGGCTGTCACCCCTTTGTTTCTGGCAAGGTTGTGGTGCCTATAGAACAGGGATCCCCAACGTGATGCCTGTGGGTGCTGTGATGCCTGGGGGCACCATGGTGCCCGCCAACTTTGTAAGAAGTGGGCGGGGCCAGGTGGGGCTTTTGCCCAGCAGGGCTTCTGGTTGACTATTGGAGATTTCATCGTTTGTGCAGAGTTTTTTAAAAATGTGGCTTTAGCAGCAGCTGCCACCACAGCACAAGGATCTACACTGTGTTACAAAAGTGAAGCTGTGGCAATCATTTTGTGGCTGGCTCCGCCCCCTGTGGCAGCCATTTTGCGCCCCCTGCTCCCAGTCAGAATTTCAAATATGCACACAGGCTCAAAAAGGTTGGAGACCCCCTGCTCCAGAACAACCTGATTGTTCTTCAAAAAGCAAGTGTAGAAACGCCTGCCTAAGGAGATTCAGGACTTGCATCTGACCAAGTAGACTCTGTTCCACTAAAGCTTCTGGTGGAATCAAGTCTTGTGGGGCTGTAAGGTACCCCGACACACACACACACACACACACACCCTTTGACTGCCGCAGACTCACCCTGCAATCCTAAGCACAGTGACACCCTTCTAAGTCCAGTGAAGGGAACAGCACTTTCTGGCTAAGCCGCTTTCCTGCGAAATGAACAACATGCTGCTTACTTCTGAGCAGACCAGTTTAGGATTGCTTCCCAAGACAGTTGCTGGTCTAGAAACCTGGCAGATATTCCACCAAAGCAAACTGCACACCCGCACATACCCTTGCCACTAAAGAACTGAGCCTATGGAATTTCTGCCTGCACTGAAAAGAATAAGGAGGGAAAGGACGATCCCATTAAATAAAGAGAATTTTTATGCTGGGTTCTTCATTTGCATTATTGTTGTTTTTATAGTGCACACAACTTGGCGGTGGTGGTGGTGGTGGGAAGTGTTCTCAAGTCACAGTTGACTTTTGGGGATCCCGTTGGGGTTTTCCAAGAAGTGGTCTGGCCATTGCCTGCCTTTCTGTAGCAACTCTGGACTTCCTTAGCGGTCTCCCTTCCAAATACTCACTAGGATTTCAACTGATCTCCAGACGACAGAGATCAGTTCCCCTGGAGAAAACAGCCGATTTGGAAGGTGGGCTCTATGGCATTGCACCCCATTGAAGACCCTCCCCTCACCAAACCCTGCCCTCGTCAGGCTCCACCCCCCAAATCTCCAGGTATTTCCTAAATGAACTGGCAACCCTAACCATGCATGCAGCAACAGGTAGTACATGCTACACGCAATAGTCCACAGTTCCAATCCCTTTTTTAAAGCGTCTTTCTGCCCCATTTTCATAGCCCAGTTAGCTGTGAAGTTAAGCTCTGAACAGGCAAATATGGAGACCACATGGGCTAGGAGGAGAGAGATGCATGCAGGCTCACATCTGTGCAAACGACTTGAACATGCATCTTTCACACCTGGCCTTTTAAAAAGGTTCAAACAAGCTTCCAAAATGGAACCGTTCTCCTTCTGCTTGTGAGGTTACAGAGGATGCTGCCCAAAGAGGGGGCGTCTTTTGCATCGGGTTGTTACTCCTGGTGGGCTTCCTCTGATGGGCTGTGTCTGACACAATGTGCTGTCCTGGAAGCCTTTGAAGGTGGGCAGGAAAAAAAACACCTCTACCATAAGAACATAAATATTTTGAGTTATTGATTGAAATTTTGAACTTGGGGAGAAGTAATCCCTTTACATGACCAGGCAGTGTTTTGAAAGAGTCTTCTTGTGGTGTATATGGTGCATTCTGGGAGCAATCCTAAGCAGGTCAAATCAGAAGTAATTCCTGTGTGTTCACTGGGGCTTACTCCCAGGAAAGTGTCCATAGGTAGATGGGTCATGGCTTAATGGCAGAGCATCTGCTTGGCATGCTGAAGGCCCCCGGTTCCGTCCCCAACATCTTCCAGGAAAGGGACCAGGTAGTGAGTGATGTGAAAGACTCTCTACCTAAGACCCTGGAGAGCCACTGCCAGTATGAGTAGACAATACTGACCTTGGTGGACCAACTCTGATCCAGTAGAAGGCAGCTTCATATGCGTGTGCTCTTTGGGGGAGGAACTGTAGAGCATTGGCTGGTATGCCGAAAGTCCCAGGTTTAATCCTCTGCATCTCCACTTGAAAGGAGTCCCAGGCAGTAGGTGGCATGAAAGACCTCTTCCTGAGACCCTGAAGAGCCGCTGCCAGTCTGAACAGACAATACTGACCTTGATGGACCGAGGGTCTGATTCAGTATAAAGCAGCTTGCTTCATGTGTTCATGTATGTGAAGGTTGCCACCTTTGTTTCTCATACTGTCACCTTTGGTTATGTAGGTTTTTGACACTATGCAAAAACTTTCCAGCCCTGTTTACCAATGTGGAAGGCGGATAAATGTTTTTGTCAGATTTAGCATCTCCTCTTTCATGCCACCCTCGGCTCTCTGAAGAAACTCTCACCATCTTAGTTTGACCTCTAGCACCCAATCCAAAATAGCCCCAAGACCATACTGGATCAAGTTTCTGTGCAGTGCAGATTCACTGATTCAGTTGGTTCAAGTTCCCAGTCCTCATTGTCCCTTTTGTGGATTGGGATGTGAGGTTTCAAGCTCATGTCCAACTGCCCATTAAGACTGATTTTAAACTCTTGACTCCGGACATATTATCTGCTTGGCTGGACTTTTTACATCCCTGGGCTTGTTGGGACCCAACGTCTAATCGGAAGAGATCAGTGGAGAATGCCTGACCAATGATCTGAGAAACAGGGCGAGAAGATATTAAAAGACTTTATTGTCTGGAGGGAAACAAGTGACAGCTTATTTCCCCTTTCCTTTTGTAGGAAGGGCTTGGGAGAGCTTAACACTGCGGGCAGGTCAGGAAACTCCTTCTCCTTTTGACCCCCCAGAAAACACCAATAAAAATGAACACTGCATACACTCATATCCTGCGGAGTTAAAAAGTTCACTGAACAATGTACAAGAAGTTAGCTGTGTGGGACAATTAAAATCAGAGGGAAGGAGAGCACGGTGGCCTCAGAGGTGACTCTTTGGTTCCACTACCACACTCCTTCTCTTTTCATCATTCCAGAGCAGGAGCCCCAAAGTGATGCCCACCGGTGCCCTGGTGCCTGCTGACGCCGTCCCTGGTCCTTGCCAAGTCTTTTTAGAAAGTGGGCAGGGCCAAGGAGGTCTTTTGCCAAGCAAGGCTTCTGGGTGGAGATTTGATTGGCTGTGCATTTTTTTTTTTTTTTAAAAAGGTTGCTTTGGCAGCAGCTACCACCACAGTACAAGGATGTTTGCTGTGTGACTCACGGGAAGCTGCAGCAACCATGTTATGACTGGTGCCACCTCCTGTGGCAGCCATTTTATAGCTGCGCCTAAAACACTGTGCAAGAATTTTAAAAGGTGCCCACGCACAATCACTCCTTCCAAACTGGCGATCTGTGAATGGCTCTACTTTAATTGTAGGTGCTCTAGACATGGATCTAACTTTAAACCTTTAATTGAAGTTACCTGAGGTTTCAATTCCGATAATGCAGGGAACCGTCTGGGATCTGGATGTACCTGCCTGTCTGTTTATTAAACTTGATTTGTTTCTGAAAGGAAGACACTATGGGAATTTATCGTGGATTAGATCCAACCTCTAATGCAATAACAACATGAAATTTCAAAAGCCAACAATGTGATTTCTACAGACTAAGGCCCCTCTCCATCCCTAAGAAGACCTTCTAAAATTGCAAAAATAGAGAATCCTATTTAAAATCTCTATATTGTTGGTACGGGAGGGGAGGCAGCCTGGTATTGCCTGATGGCATCAGATCTCAGAAGCTAAGCAGGGTCGGTATTTGGAAAGGAGACCCCCAAGGAAGACTCTGCAGGCAGACAATGGCAAACCACCTCTGCTTCTTGCTTGCCTCGAAAGCCCCTTGCTGGGGTCGCCAGAAGTCAACTGCGACTTGACAGCACTTTACACACACACATCTTGTTGGTAGTCTCTCTATCAAATAGTAGCAGCAAGCATATAGAAACTTTTAATGCCACAGTTATGTTTATTATTATAAGCCACAGTGGAAAGAACAAGTCAGTGACACTATTGGTGGGTTGGCTTTTTTGGTACCCAGAGGCCTCTGGCACAACAAGAGCCTCTTTGATTCAATCCATCTTGCTTCCCTCTTCATGAAGACCATCATGAACATACACGGCTGTGAAGTGATCAAGAGTGCACTGAAGCTCAAGCCAATGTATTGGGTTTCAAGAGTTCACTAAAACCTAGAAAGCAGGATTAATTGTGGCTTGGCTCAGTGGGGGGACAGTGACCTGCAGAGGGAGAGAGGGAGGGAGAGAACCCCTCACTGTGCACCATTTACATTTGTTCCAGTGTGGTTTCTGCAAGAGACGTTCTCAGGGGAGGGCACTCATTTGCCAGTAAGAAGAGAGTGGTTTACATGCCAGAGGAGTGTTGCATTTCATACGCAGCATCTTCTTAATATCACACCATTTTTGTGTGTGTCCGTCATCTCAGATTCTGCAAAAGCAAAACCCTTGGACTTGTAAGATTTCTTTAAGAAATCTTCAACCAATTCAATGTAGAGGCCAAGATCGAAAACACTGTGTGCAAACACCACGCTGCAGGGAAACATTGCTACCTGGCCTTTTAAGTCCGTCCCCCTGTCCCCCCCACCCCGGTGATATTTATGGTGGAGAGGATAGTGACAAACAGATCTGCAGGCGTTCCCTCATTCAGAGTGAAGGCAGGAAACATGTCATCACTTGGACAATACATGGACCTGTGGTGTCACATGCCACTTATGATACATGGACCTGTGGTGTCACATGACTTATGATGTGGTGACCAATTGATATTTTGTAATCTGTAATTTAGCCCTGACCTGGATGGGCCAGGCTAGCCCAATCTCAGCAAATCTCAGGAGCTAAGCAGGGTAAGTCCTAGTTATTATTTGAATGGGAGACCACCAAAGAAGTCCAGGGTGAGGCAGGCAATGGCCAACCACCTCTGCTCGCTTCTTGCCTTGAAAACCCCATGAGGGGTCGCCATGCGTTGGTTGTGACTTGATGGCACTTTCCACCACCACCACTCCATCTGCCATGAGCCTTAGTGAGAGAGGTGGGCTATAAATAAAATAAAATGGCTAGGATTCAGAATTGTAGGATGAAGCGACTGGATCAGGCCAAAAGCCCCTCTCATTCAGCATCTTGTCTCCCACAGTGGTCAACCAGATGCTCCCAGAAGACCTACAAGTGGAACATGTAGTCCAAAGCCTCCCCCTGATGTTGCCATCTAGCGATTTATTATTCTGAGGTATACTGCCTTTGAACATGGGAGTTCAATTTAGCCATAATGGCTAATAGGCATTAATGGGCAATCGCCACACAAATTAGTCTAATCTCTTTAGGATTTTTCTTTGGACTTCATGCTCAAGAAGAGTGTAGTTAAAAACAGCCCCCAAAGCAGCTGTATAAATTTCTGTAACTGACTGAATTTTCCCAAGCATCCATGGCTTCGTGGAATGCAGTCCTGTTGCACCAATAAGCTGTAACTTAATGAGCAATTAGGGCAGTTTATTTAACATTAGTTCATAATTTACTGTGTTATAGTATAATGCAGTTTCTCCGATCCAGAGGACCATGGCAAAAACCTGTGGGCCTGGAGGTTGTTCCTATGGATATGCATCATTTTGCACATGAGATGCTGCACACAGAGACACATATGGGACAGAGCATGTACACTGTGCTTCCTATGATCCTTGTATAGAGAATTCCTTCCACCAGATCAGGATAAGCATATTGCAACTATAAGTTGCTCATCACATCAAAATGTCTCACCCATGCATCTTACTTATCATGCTTGATGTTACATTTGAAGGATGGAAAATTACTTCAGATTTGGGAGGATTAATTTTTTTTAACGATCCTCCATAGAGAATTAAAACCTCTCCAACTCTACTTCCTGCATACACAGGGCATTGACCTGTTCCAGATCATAAGAACATAAGAAGAGCCCTGCTGGGTCGGACCAGTGGTCCATCTAGTCCAGCATCCTGTCTCACACAATGGCCAACCAGCAGGGTTGCCAACCTCCAGGTGGTTAGCTAGAGAAGGTAACACCAATACTATAGGGCTAGGCTGTATAAAGTAATAGTATGAGGCTCTCAGTGCTTATCAAAATGCTATATTATACTTGTTACAAGCATGTGGTGAATACGTACACAGTGTCCATATTTTCAATATGCTTCCTTCCATGTTCCCTTGAAGAAGTTGATGATTGAAACAAAATTTATAAAAGAAAAGAAAAAGTTATTAACTGAACAGAAATATAATTCATTTTGGTACTTTATGTTTTGTATTGTCTTAGTTGTTACACTGTATAGAATTGTATAATTTTGGACACTCTGTACGTATTCACCACATGTTTGTAACAAGTATAATATAGCATTTTGATAAGCATTGAGAGCCTCATACTATTACTTTATACGACCTCCAGGTGGTGGCTGAAGATCCCCCGCTATTACAACTGATCTCAGGGTGATAGAGATCAGTTCCCCTGGAGAAAATGGCTGCTTTGGCAATTGGACTCTATGGCATTGAAGTCCCTCCCCTCTCCAAACCCTGCCCTTCTCAGGCTCCGCCCCAAAAATCTCCAGGTATTTCCCAACCTGGAGCTGGCAACCGTGTAGAGACTGCCTTTCCCTGATGAAGCCTCCTGGCATTGGTATTCTGAGGTTGACTGCCTGTGTATGTGGAGGTTCCCTTTAGTCACCATGGCTAGTAGCCTCTAATAGATCTAGCATCCATGAATCTGCCTAATCCACTTGTAAAGCCATCTATGCCTGTGGTCATCACTACATCCTCTGGCAGCAGAATTCCACATTTTAATCATTTGTTGTGTAAAGAAGTATTTTCTTTTGCCTTCCTTGAATCGACTGCCCATCAGCTTCAGTAGATGCCCTCAAGCTCTAGGCCTTTTATGCAGGGCTGTTTCCCTCGCGGTCACCCCTCCAACGACTTCAGGTCTTTGTTTTGATTATGCATGCCGGTTCTGACCATCAGAGGTCGCCTCACTCTCTCCCGGCTTTTCCCAGCATTTTGCCCGCGTTTTCAAATTTGAGATAAAACAGGTCTCTGAAAACGCGGGCAAAATGCAGGGAAACGCAGGGGGAAAGTGAGGCGATCTCTGACTGTCAGAATCGGCATGCATAATCAAAACAAAGAACCAAAGTCATTGAAGGGGTGACCGCGAGGGAAACAGCCATGCATAAATGGCCCTAGTCAACTCCCCGTACCACGCATAATTTTGTAAACCTCTATCATGTCCCCCCTTAATTGTCTCTTAAGTCATCCATCCTTTGAGCACATTTTCACAAGGTTCAATTTATTGCGGTCCACAACCAACAAATACAGCAAAAATATAAAAAATGGGAACAATTAAAAATAATCATGGTACATATCAGCCACAAATACAGATAAACGTAGTGTATTTAACATATTAACACTCCTTAACAAATACTAAATATAAAATCACCCCAAGGATTTAAAATCTGTACCGCTCTTTAAATTAAGAACACTTCTTAGTTGTTGTTGTTGTTGTTTTTTGAGGATATAGACCTGGGAACAAAACCTGGCAATCCTTTGTGTCGTTTGATGGTTTTTATCCGATAGGAGATATTCTATTTTGATTTTATTAGATCTCCCTGGGAATCTTTACAACAATGGCCCAGTAGTTTCACTGCGGATTTTGTTGTATAAGGCACACTCCAGCAATATGTGATCAGTTGATTCAATCTCTCTTTGTGGGCAAGCACAGAATCTCTGTTCATAGGGTGTTTTCTTATATTTCCCCTCCAGTACAGCAGAGGTATGGCTTCTGGCTAGTGTAAACGCCCTTCTGGCTTTGTTAGATGCCAGAAAATACAGGTAGGCTGCTGGGACTGCAGTATATCTAACATTTTCAGGTGAAATAAAACCAGGAGCAGCTATGTCGTCCAATTGTCTTTCTGCATCAATCACCCTCTGTTTGATTTCTGCTCTTGTACGCTCCTATCCTAAATCCAGGAGGGTTTGAGGTGAAAAGCCCAGTTTTTGAATGGATCTTCAAACAGCCTTGTGCCAACTGGATTGAAAAATGTCTTGTAAAATTAGAGGGAATAAACCTTGGGGATTCAAACAGCCTGATAACCACTTGCAGATCACAGTTTTATAACGTTAAGGAAATGCTCTTGCCTCAGTCATCCAAGGGTTCAGGCCCCATAAGGGCATCCTTCTGAAACACATTCCCAGGGATGGTGTTTTGGGATAGCCAATGAGGTAGGAAAAGCTGTCTCCTACAATTTAGTTGAGCTCATTGAGGGTTTTCTTTTTCTCTCTCCCAAAGATATTGGCGGTGCAAACGAGGATTTGTGGAAGGTCATCTAATTGAATCTTCAGCACAGGCAGCCCGTCACACAATCTGCCAGAAAGGGCTGGGGTTTGCTCATGTTGAACTGTGAATGCTCAGCAGGGGTCCTCCACAACCCTGAATAGAGGCGATTGTGATAGTTTTCTAAATATGAGCGACTCAACGGTCTTTGCTTGTGAAGAACTGCCGGGGTCACAGATACAATCAGACAAGGCCCCTGCTTTCCTTGACAACTGGTGAGTGGGAGGGAAGGGGGGCTACTTGGTTAACTAGACCTGGCTGGATCCCAAAGGGTCACTGCTGTGGGTTGCCTGCTTGGGCTGATTCGGTTTCTGGAGCAAACTGTCATACAAGCTCTTAGGACTCACACACAGGAATTGTGTCCTCTCCTTGCGCACAATCAAATAAAAGGCAAAAGGAAAGGGTGAATGCATTGTTTGGAACTAGGGCTGCCAACCTCCAGGTGGGACCAGGAGAGCTCCCAAAATTACACCTGATTTCCAGAAGCCAGAGATCAGTTCTCCTGGAAAAAATGGCTGCTTTGGAGGGAGGACTCTGTGGTGATCTTTGCTGAGGTCCTTCCCTTCCCCAAACATTACCCCTCCCAAGGCTCCACCCCCAAATCTCCAGGGATTTATTCATTTACTGTCTGCTGTTTTCAGTGAGAGTCAAGGGACATTACATAGAGTGAGTCAATAAAATCAATTTCCCAACCCAACATGCTTTCAAGGCTAGTGAGAAGCAGAGGTGGCTGGCCATTGCCTTCCTCTGCAGAGTCTTTCTTGGTGGTCTCCTATCCATGTATCATCCCTGCTTAGCTTCTGAGATCCAATAAGATCGGGCTATACCTTGCTGCTTCCCTCCTAGACAACAATCAGATCACTCCCTGTTTTATCCTGCTAGATAGCATGCTGTGATCTAAAAAAATGTACCCCTCCCACTGAACTCATTGGGTTACACATTTTCTAAATAAAGGGATCACATTCACATTAGTCATCAGGAACTGTACGCTGTTCATCACCAAAGAGCAGTGAGTGAAAGAGAGGGACCCATGAAGCAGCTTGGCCCTTTGGAGACCTGATGATTGTGTGCTCCAAGAACCTGTCAGCTGTGCATACTACCCATGGGTGCCAAGCTGCCTTTTTGCATATCAGTACAGCTTCTAGAAAAAAGCAAGAGTCCAGTGGCACCTTAAAGATTAACAAAATTTCTGGCAGGGTATGAGCTTTTGTGAGCCACAGTGTGAGCTCCAAGCCAGGCTGGGAGCGCAGCTGCCCTCCAAGGTTGTGTTATTTGGAAGGTTGTTATGACTGCTTACTCTCCGTCGGTGTGATAACTGTAATCTGTCATGGGACCCAGGCTTGGCTTGTGCCTTTGGTTTTCTGTATATGTTCGATCTTGCTCGTCTCCCCCCCATTAGAGTCCTCGTACCTTTCCCTGTAAGTTCCTGCTACTCACCTTATGCTTCCCAAATAAACCAGCTTCTTAGAATACCCTGTCTGGACGTTTGGTGATTGGGATTCAACAGGTGAACTCAGACCTTACACACAGCTCCCGTTTTCAGTACAGCATCTGTACATGCTACACAACCCCCTGATTTGTCAATATTCAGGTCCATGTGTGCAGGTGGAAAGGGCCGCTAAGTCGCAGCCAACTTCTGGTGGCCCCATAGGATTTTCAAGGCAAGAGATTAACAGAGGTGGTTTGCCATTGCCTGCCTCTGCTTTGCAATCCTGGACTTCCTTGGTGGTCTCCCATCCAAATATTAAGCAAGGCCAACCCTGCTTAGCTTCTGAGATCAGGCTAACCTGGGATACCCAGGTCAGGGCAGTTCATGTGTACCAAAGCTCAAAATCTACACATCACCTCTTTATCAGGTAACCCGGCCTATTGAGAGGATTTACACATGACTGACCGTCTCCAGTGGACAGTAATGTCTAAAAAGAGCTTTTTGTGTAGTTATATATGTATGGTCCATTAGAACTAGGATTTCACTTCTCATGCTCATTCAAGATAAATGGGATGAAACACTACAAATGTGTGTGTGTGCGCACGCGCACATTGTCATCTTTCAGACTCTTCCGTATTGCAATTCTATGCACATATACGGAGAGATAATATCACTGAATTTAACAGGACTTCCTTCTGAGTAAACTTGCGTAATATCAGCCTGTGCCCTCATGCATTTGAACAGGAGCTGTGGATAACACTCTATATTATGAAAGGCACAGGCTATTTTTCATATTAAATATTAAAACCTTCCTTTTCTTAATTTCAGACCAAGATAGACAATCCAGTATTACATAACAATCTCTCTAACTCTGCTTCTCCCTTCTCTAAAACATTAATGATCGCCTGTGTTGTTTCGTGCAGAAATTTTATCCTCTGTAACTATAATTTGAGGTGACCAAATTCCCACGGGGGTTATCCTACCCCAGCCCTGGAGTTTTATACTGGGAGCAAACAGTTACTTGTTATAGCAATTGAATCTTGTTAGAATAATTTCACATTATGTTTGTCTAGGTCTTAATGAAAGCATCAATCATGTTATGAAGGGGAATTGCAGATATGAGAATCTGAGGCACATTTATCTTGTTGTAAGCCATCAACATTCAATTCATACTGGCACAATGCCCACCAAATGGTGCATGTGTTTGGAAATTCACAGAATTGCTCAGCTTGCCAACAGTTCATAATTTTAAAATATGCAAAAAGGGGAGACAGAAATAACAGTGTGGAACTCATGGTCAGGCCCAAAAGGTAGATGGGAAGGGATCTGACAAGGGATCTGACAAAAACCAAGGGATCTGACAAAATACCCAAAGTGATGAATCCAGGCATAATACATAGGTGAAGGCAGAAGATGATGCAATACCACCTGAGCAGCATGGAACATGACCAGTGGGGGAGGAAAACATCTCCCCTCCCAGTTGTGGGGGGAGGAAGGCCAGAAACCCCCCAATCACCCTATAGAGGAATTCACAGATTAATCATGCTTCATCGTACACACATCCAATCAATATCTTCATTCAGTCCTTGTGATGTTGTGTGTGTGTGTGTGTGTGTGTGTAAAAAGTGCCCTCAAGTCACAGCCAACTTATAGTGACCCCTGGTGGGGTGTTCAAGACAAGTGATTAAGCAGAGGCCGTTTGCCATTGCCTTCTTCTCCAGAATCTTCCTGGGAGGTCTTCTTTCCAAGTATCGACCCATCTCAGTTTCTGAGATCTGACAAGATCTATATAAATTCCACATCCCTTGCGATGTTACTGCCTGCAAATTAAATATTCCAAATGTTTCTCTCTTCTCTGGAGTCTGTATAGTTGAAAGGAAGAAGCATACAGGTGTGCCACTACCCAGAATTTCAGGAGCTTATCTGAATATCAAAAAATGTTTTACAATTGGTGCCTGCAGTTTCTATGCACACATATATGAATCTTGATGGATCTGGCCATCATACCTACATACATTAAGCCACAGGATCACTGGATAACATAATTAACACCCCATGAATTGCAATTCACAAATGAGTTTATATAAAAGGTTCTACTTTTAGATTAATTCTGCAAAGTTTATGTGACAGTTGGGAGGACATAAACAGAGCAATGCCCATGAGAGGGGGAAAACACCTTTGGGCATTTCTCTCCCATCAGTTGTCATGTTGTCAGTAGTAGGGTGTCATAATCTGCTGCTAAACAATATATCCTTGAGATCTCTGGATTGTTTAAAAGTGAATAGAGGAGGAAACTTACACCTTGGAGATACCAATAATTGTCTATACCTTCCTGAACGTGTTTGTACATGCTATTGTAGGTCAAAGGAATAACCATCCTGTATTATTTTCTAACTTTAGATGTTAATAAGGATGATCTAGGGGTATTTTTTGCCTTGAAATATGCTTGTTTTAGGATTCTTGATGAATATCCTCTGATCCATCAATATCCATCAACAACTGATCCATCAATATCTGGGCCTGTCTATGAAAATCTGTATCCAGGCTGCATTTTCTTCTTTATCAAAGAGAGCCAATGTGGTGTAGTGGTTAAGAGCAGTGGACCAGGTTCGATTCCCCACTCCTCCAACTGAAGCCTGCTAGGTGACCTTGGGCCAGTCACAGTTCTCTCAGAACTCTCTCAGCCCCACCTGCCTCACAAGGTGTCCTTTCCCCCCCCCTTTTATCCCTTAGAAGCTCCTTGATCAATTGATCTTGAGCAGCATATATCTAGTGTTGGAGGGATATAAGGACTGAAACAAATCTTGCCACTGACAATGTAGCCTTGGGGTCCCTATCGCTTAGTAAAAAAGGCATTATGTCAGTCACAGAGGCATTGGATTTGTATATTAAAAGGGGGGAAATATAGTGCGATCGAAGTTCCTCGTAAAAGAGGCATTCCAAAAGGGCATGGGCTAATGTGTCAATAGAGCCAGAAGAGCAAGGGCAGATCCTGTCTGAGTATAGTATATTCAGAATTCTGCCCTGCATTACCATAGAAGGGTTAGCATTCAATCTAGCCAAGCAAAAAGCTCTACAGAGACCAGGAGTTGTCAGATAATATGTATAGGCAGGCAGACCATGTGGAGGGGGTATTCCGAAGAACTGGGATGAACAGACGCGATGAGCACGAAAAGTAGTGCTGTTATAATCGAGCTCTTTAATGCGCTTTTTAATTTTGGTAAAAGCTTCAGTTTTCCCAAGATCTAATAACATATCCTGCGAGAAGCCCAACAACGACAGTTTCTCATCTAAGATTTTTTGCCATGAGGATTTAAAGGGTCATGCTTCAGAGAAGCTAGGAACCCCTCAGTGCTAAAGCAGTTTAAGGTGGAGTTTAAAGGCGGCCAACCACGCCCTAGCTTCAAGTGACATTTGGCCAAACTCGGAACGAAGAGTAACGCCAGCAACACATCGAGGGGCATTTAGGAGTTTTCGTAAGAACTGAAGCAGTGGACGATCTATAGATTCATTGATGACTGTTATCCAGATGGCAACACCAAAGAGGATAATTGGGGTAATTTTCAGGTTAAAAACCTGAATAGCCCCTGGAATATATTTGCCACCTTTGGTGTGAAAAAAGTTGACCATAGCACCAACCCCAGGTTTAATTTTGTTGGACACTGCTTTTTGATGGGCATTCCAATTTAGGTTATGGGAAAACAGAATGCCAAGGTAAACAAACTCCTTGACTTGGTCAACCTCAAAGCCATCTAATACCCAGCGAAAAAGAGGCATTTTTCTCCTCTTAGTGAAGATCATAATCTTAGATTTATGATGGTTTATTTTAAGACCTTCTCTAGAGCAGTACTCAGAAAAAGTTTGCAAAGGCCTTTTCAAACCAATTCTTGTGTGGGACAGGAGAACTGCATCGTCAGCATAGAGTAGAATTGGGGTGGGATGACTTGCAAGCTTTGGGGGGTGGCAAAACTCTGAGAAATTGGTTGCCATATCATTCAGGTATAGATTAAACAAGAGAGGAGCAAGGAGGCAACCTTGTCTAACTCCCTTGACCAGTTCAAAGGGCTCGGTTAGTTCTCCTTGGTTGCCACAGCGAACTTGAGCTGTGAGGTCAGTATGAAATTGCTGAATAAGCCATAGTAACCTCCTATCCATAGTAGGATGTAATAGTTTCAACCATAGCCTCTCCCTCGGGATGGTATCAAAAGCTCCCTTAAGATCCATAAAACCTGCATAAAGGGTGCCATTTCAGGGGAAGGAATATTTCTCGGCTAGATGGGAGAGCACTAAACAGTGGTCCTTGACAGACCAACCCCTTCTAAAGCCAATCTGTTCCCAGCCAAGGATGTCATTATTCTCAACCCAGTCCAACAGCCTCTTTAATAAGTAGGAGGAATACAATTTGCCTAAGCAAGACAAAAGCAAGATTGGACGATAACAGCTTGGGTCAGAGCGCTGACCCTTTTTAAAGATTGGGACGATAATAGCATGTCTCCAAGATTTTGGAATGGCTCCTGATGCATTAATTTGTGTAAATACAGGAGCAAGAATGTTGGCCCACCATTCGCTGTTGACTTTACAAAGTTCGTAGGGAATTAGATCAGGACCTGGGGCTTTGCTTGAGCGTAGGCGATCATTGAGCGGTTTAATTTCCTTAGGAGACACATCTGGCCAGGAATTCAACAAAATAGAGGGTGCTACAGGTATAAGTCCCTGGTTTTCCACAGAGTAGGAGAAGAGGCTCTTGAAGTAAGCTACCCAGACCGATGACAGGATACATTCGGGGACTCTGGCATAGCCATTACTTAAAGAATTCACAGTCCGCCAGAAGGTTGAATTATCATTGTTGTTTATAGCTGTAATCAAGCTCCTCCAATTTTTATATAGGGCCTCTTTTTTCCTCCAGTTTACCAAGTCCTTGTAGTTCTTTTTAATAGTTAACAATTCCTTCAATACTGAAATAGTATTGTTCCTTCTGTTGTGGGGAGAGTAAGGGAAGGTGATTGTAAGCTGGTTTGAGACTCCTTAGGGATATAAAAACTAACTCTTCTTCTTCTGAGTTTGGAACATGGCAAATTCCTTTTTAGATGAAATGGATGGAAACTGTCCTCTGCTAAAAAGGAATTTGCATCTGCTGGTTTTCTGCACACATCAGTATGTATAACAGTAGCAACCCACCTGATCTTTACATCTAAAAAATTCACTCTGGATTTATCAAAGGTCATTGTCAAATTTGATTGTGTTGTGTATGCAGTTAATGAAGTGGCCAAACTGGTAAGTAATCCTTCAGTCCCTTTCCAAATATAAAGAGGTAATCCAATATCTTTTATATATGGCTGTTTCACTGCCCGTCACCCCTCCAATGACGTTGGGTCTTTGATTGAATTATGCCTGCCATTTCTGACCGTCAGTCTGGTCGCCTCGCTCTCCCCCTGCGTTTCCCTGCGTTTTATTCATGCTTTGAGGGGCCAGTTTTATCTCAAATTATAAACACAGAGATATGCAGGGGGAAAGTGAAGGCGACCTCAGACGGTCAGAAATGGCAGGCATAATCCAAACAAAGATCCAAAGTCATTGGAGGGGTGATGGTGAGTGAAACAGCCACGCATAAAAGTCCCAAGTATCTTTTACAGAGAACAATATATCTCTATAAATATTATTGTGAAGAAAATAGTTATTTTCAGATCTATCCAGAAATAAATTGGCCAGCTTGAGAGCAAATTTACACCTCTTCGCGATGCCAGAGGATTTGCCAGAAAAAAAATTCTTCTTGAAACTGGAGAAAGTTTTTCTTCAGGCATAATTCAGTGATCTGGCACTGAAAGGCTATAGGTGGATTGGAGTAATGCTCCCTCCTGTCAAACACTTCATATAAAACATCAAGAGCTTCATTCTGTTGGATATTTGTATAAAGAGGGGTACATCGAAAGTAGCAAAAATCACCTCCTCAGTATGCAATGGTATATTACTAATATGATTTAGAAAATCCATCCTGTCCTTCAAGAATGATCCAATGGGCTTCAGAAGAAGATCCAAATAGCTAGCTAAGGGGAGCAACACGATCAGGCCTAGGATGGGAGTTTTCTGTCTCCCATGCACACACCGACATTTTTTCTGCCTGGGACCAAAGCAAGCAGGAAGATGCTGCTTTAGCCTCTCCCCTTCTGTTGTTTTCGCATTTGTAAACCTCTGGGTGAAGCAGCTTTTGGCTCTATTGGGGAAACTCACATGCTGCCATGTAAGTAACGTGTTCCCCCTGGGAAGAGCAAGTTTACCGTTTCAGGGGACTTCTTGACTCCTTTGATGAACAGGGGATGGGGCTGTCTCCAAGAGCCTTCTACCACCTTAAGGCTGGTTTGCTAGTGGCAGCAGTTTAGGGTTGCCAACTACCAGATACTAGCTGGAGATCTCCTGCTATTACAACTGATCTTCAGCTGACAGAGATCAGTTCACCTGGAGAAAATGGCCACTTTGGAAGGTGGACTTTATGGCATTGAAGTCCCTCCCCAAACTCTGCTCTCCCCAGGCTCCGTCCTAAAAATCTCCAGGTATTGCCCAACCCGGAGTTGGCAACTCTAGAGCAGTTTCAGAAGAAAGCTGACCAGGCCGCTCTCACACATACTTTGGCAACATCCAGATTAAATTACTGTGATGCACTTGATACAGGCCAGTGTTAAAAGTCCAGATGCTTAAACATAATACAGTGGCTAGAATGTCAGCAGGGAGCCGCTGCAGTGAGCATCTCACAACCAAATTGTACAGCTACACTAGCTCCCAGTTTGTCTCTGGGCCCAGTTCAAGGTTCAGTTTTTAACCCTTATATGGCTTGGTCCTAAGGTTGCCAGGCTTCTGGCCACAACCCCTGGGAGATTTCTGGGGCAGGACCTGGGGAGGGTCAAGTTTGACAGAGAAGTGACCTCACTTCCGGATGACACTCTAGGAATCCCCTCGCCAAATCTCTGTAGTAAAATCCATGGAGATTGAGGGTATTCCTAAAGTGTAACTTGAAAGTTACATCACATCTGGGTTAGATGCCATCCCCCCCCCATCAGTAGCAGCGACAATGCCAGCACAGCGGTGGTGGATTGCCCCCGCTCAAAGCCAACGCTTGGTGAACCTCCTTGGTCTGAAGTACTTGGAGGACTCCTCCCCACATACAAACTGGCTGGCATACTCAGATTATTGGGGGGGGGGGCGGTTTTTCCAGAAACTTGCAGAAGGGCCTTTTTCCCCTACAACCCTGGACTGTGGAACTCCCACCCTCAAAAGGTGACATTTCTTCTGGAAGACTGTGAGGACACATTTATCCCAGCAAGCTTTTGATAAGTGTTTGAAGGTGTGTTATTATTCTTCCCAAGCGTGTAGAATTTTAATTCTATTTTTCTCCTATGATTTTATTGATGTCATCAGGACATCCCAGACCAGTCCAGCGGCCATTCAGTTCATACACAGCCCAACCAATTGTCCCGGAGGGGCAACAAACAGGGCACAGAGGCCAAGGCCTTCCCCTGATGTTGCCTCCTAGCACTGGGGTTCAGAGGTTTACTGCCTCTGAATGAGGAGGTTCACTTTACTAACCATGACTAGTAGCCATTGATGAAGCCAGTTTGATTCTTCCTTAAGTGGTAGAGTAAGTCAGCATATAAAAACCAACTCTTCTTCTTCTCCTTCTCCTAGAATTTGGCGAATCCCCTTTGAAAGCTGAACTTTGATTGCATTTTTATTTTTTATTGTGAGCTTGGTTGTGCATTTAGTGAATGACAATGTACGTACTTATGTGCTGTCAAGTAACAGCCAATTTACAGTGACCCCAGCAAGGAGCTTTTGAGGCAAACGAGCAGAAGCGGTTTGCCATTGCCTTCCTCTGCAGAGTCTTCCTTGGTGGTCCCTCACCCATGTACCGGCTGTGCTGAACTTCTGAAATCCAACGAGACAGAGCTAGTATATCAGTTTTCTGAAATAAGGATGCAAGGTTCCTGAAATAAAGCAGTAGGGCCAGGTGCATGCAAAAGAAATAAATACATGTTCAATCCAATTGTAGAACCATCTGGAGGGCTTGATAAAAAACAAACATTTTTATAATAGTTTGAGAATTTTGCTCCCCAAACCCCACCCTCCTCCAGGAATTTCCCAACCTAGAGCTGGCAACCCTAATTTAACTGTTTATCTTGATTTCACAGCTAGGGCAAAAGATGTTGAAGATGCAGATTCTTCCATGGACTGGTTGTTTTGGAAAATGGTTCAGCCCATTGTGTTTAAAAATGGAGCGTGTCAGTGAGTAAACCGCTAAGGCCCATTCTGCTGGGCAGCTTATCATAAAAAATTCAAAAGGAAAGCATTATCTCTGAATAAGGTGTCTCATTTAATTTATTGTTAGTGGCAACTTGCTGTGATGGGAAATGCAAAATAAGGGCCGCTGAAATCCACTGAATTATGAAGTACTTCAAATAAACAAAATATGAAAGCATCCAAAGAAACACAAGCCCTTAAAAGGCGTTTTATTCATTAGCAGTTAAAATGGTGTGTGTGTGGGGGGGGGGGTCTGTCTTTCTGCTTTTCCTAAGAGGGAATACTGACACTTGGTGGAAACATCTGGTATTGCAATAGTACCAATTATTTTGGGTTAAACAAACAGGTAGCCCTCTTGGACTTCATTGGGGCCAAAGTAGGTTTAGACCAGCCTTGTCATAGAGGTCTTTAGTATAGAGATTTTAGAAATTCCTAGAGCATCTCGTGATACTGTGATGTCACTTCCAGGTAACATGACTAGATGTGATGTTACGGAGTCATGCAACATAGGCGTCCGGTGTCTCAATCCCCCAAAGCTCCAGGAGATTGCCAGCCCTAGTTCAGAGTGTGGTGTGTGCATTCTTGGATTTGCACTGTACTCCTTCCCCTCAAGCTAGACGAGGGGTCCCCAACCTTTTTGAGCCTGCACACACCTTTGCAATGCTGATATGCGGTGCTGGGTGCAACCCCAAAATGCTTTCCGCAGGAGGCGGAGCAAGCCACAAAATGTGAGGGAGTGAGGGTGTGCATAACTCTGATTGTAACCCTTGAACATTTTAGGCAGAAGGTCTGTTTAACAGGTTGCCTTTTCAAATGAACATATTGTTTAAAACGTTTTCGCATACGCACAGTTTACCTTCAGGCATGCACTGAAGATCCTCGTGCTGTGGTAGCAGCTGATGCCAAAGCAAGGTTTTTAAGGATCTGCACAGCCAATCAGATCTCCAAAGGCCAATCAGAAGGCCTGCTGGCAAAAGCCCCATTTGGCCCAACCCACTTTCTGAAAAAACTTGGTGGGCGCCAGGAAAAGTATCGGTAGGCATCCCGGTGCTCAAGGGCACCAGGTTGGGGATTTTAAAAGATGGATGGTGTGCTTTTTGACATTTTTATGGCAGTCTGAAGATGGGAAATCGAGAATATCGTAGAAGACTAATTAGTAATAATGATCTTGGGATGCACAGAGAAATGTTGGGACAGGAAAGCCATAGAAGCCCTCCCTTTGAAATGAACGCAAAAATGTGCCGTTCAACAATGATTACCACTCATTTTGCAAACTGTATTCCCAATTGTTCTGAGTCAAACAGACATTGAGGCCACTTTTCCACATAACAGTTTGTGGAACTAATTGCTGGTGGGGAGCCCGGTAAAACTCGACTGGTGGATGGGATTTCTTTTAGCAGAACGGGACTTCTTTCTCACCCGCTGCAGTCTAAAATGATCTTCCAGCTACTGTTTCTGGGGGAAAGGGGACCCGAGAAACGGCATGAGGGGGAGTCAGAGGCTTGGAGCAGGAACTGTCCGCCTGTCACGAGTCAGCCTGCTGAGGACTCCTCAGATGAAGAGGACCTTGAAGCAGAGGAAGGCAGTGGCATTCTATGGGTGGGCCTTTACAGATCAGACCATTTCTCTATTAACATTCAAAGAAAAAAGGGGAAACAGATCAGCCTGTTCCTCTGTCAGCAAAGGAAAGGTGTAAATTGCATAATGTATACGTTTGCTACAAATGCAGGGCCGGATCTAGAGGGGGAAAGGGGGGCGCTGGGCAGAGAGGGTGGAAAGGTTCAGAGGGAGGACAGAGAGGGGGCAGTGGCAGTCCGGCTGCTGCACACCCACCCCACTTTTCAACCTAGAGTTTAAAACAGAGAACTCACAAGAGGCTCTGGGCTAATCCACCCAGTAAAAAAAAAAATCCCGCCCCAGAGGCAGGGGTTCGGCCTTGCTGGAAGGGCTGAGACGGTACCATGGCTCCTTTCGGGCCAGTGGGGCTCCTGGGCTGCATCTGACTTTCTGTAGGAAAGCACTGTGGCCTCTGCCAAGCTACCCTCCGTCCTGTTCCTCCTGCATCTTCCCCATTGCCAGCTAGGAGAGGTACCAGCAGAGCCGTCCTTCACAGGGGGGGGGGCATAGAGAGGGGAGTCTGCTCTTGCTTCTCACTGCCAAGGGAGCTGAGGCCAGAACTGCAGTTAGAGGCTTGGTGCTACACTGTACATCTGCATGGGGTAGGGTTGCCAACCTCCAGGTACTAGCTGGAGATCTCCTGCTATTACAACTGATCTCCAGCCGATAGAGATCAGTTCACCTGGAGAAAATGGCTGCTTTGGCAATTGAACTCTATGGCTTTGAAGTCCCTCCCCTTCCCAAACCCCACCCTCCCTAGGCTCCGCCCCTAAAACATCCCGCCGGTGGCCAAAAGGGACCTGGCAACCCTAGCATGGGGCTCACGCCACCACTGGGGATCCAGCTCTACTCTAGGAATCTCCCACATCAACAGTGAAGCTCGGGCTGGAGGCCCCTGCCTGCCTCGACCCCTGTGTAGGCTCCAGTTGGTGTCACCAGTGTGGCCGGCTCTGCAAAGGAGGCACCGAAAGGGCAGCGTGGATTCAGAGCCAGGAAGGGGTGTCTCCCAAGTCAGCAATCCTACGCACTTTTTTTTTTTGCTGTCAAGTTGCCACCGACCTGTGGCGACCCCAGCGAGAGGCTTCCCAGACAAGTGACAAGCAGAAGTGGTTTACCATTGCCTTCCTCTGAAGAGTCTTCTCTGGTGGTCTCCTATCCAAGTATTGACCCTGCTTAGCTTCTGAGATCTCACGAGGTTGGGCTATGCCATGCAAGTGAAGGGTGGGCTCTCCTAAGACAAGAGCTCTTGCAAGCTCAAGCCCTCAGTATTCCAACAAGAAGGAAACATGGTAGGGGATCCAAGAAGCCAATGCAGATGAACAGAGAACTCCATGATGGGCTAAGGGAGAAAAAGGAAATGTTCATGAAATGGAGGCCAGGACATACCTCTAAAGAAGAGTTTCTGCAGATTGCTAGGCACTGTAGGTCAGCCATCCAAGAGGTCAAAGCTCACAGTGAGCTAAGTCTGGCTAGGGAGGCTCACTTCAACAAGAAATGCTTCTTCAGATATGTGAGGAGCAAACGCAAGATAAAAGAGGCCAGAGGCCCACCGTTTGGTGAAAATGGTGAAACTCTGACAAAGGACAGAGAGAAAGCAGAATGGGCCAATGCCTATTTTGCCTCAGATTTTTCCCTGAAGAAGTGAGCAGGTTCGTCTAGAGATGGTAGTAGGCAAGACATGGTGACCAGGCTGCTGGCTGACGTGGGCAGAGAGGTAGTTGAGAAGTACCTGGCTGCATTGAATGAGTGCAACACCCACCCACCCAGGGCCAGAAGGTATGCACCCAAGAGTGCTCAAAAAACTTTCTAGAGAATTTGCAGAGCCTTTGTCCATAATCTTCCAGACCTCTTGGAGGACGGGAGACCTGCCAGAAGACTGGAAGAGGGCAAATATTATCCTAATTTTCAAAAAAGGGAAGAAGGATGACCCAGGAAATTACAGGCCAGTAAGTCTGACCTCTGTTTCCGGGAAGATACTGGAGCAGATTTTAAAGAGATCAGTCTGCAAGCACCTGAATGACACAGATTGGTCCCCAAAAGGTCCTTCCATGTACCTACTTCTTTCTTTCTTTGATCGAGTGACATGCTTACTGGTTTGAGGGAATGCTGTCAATGTTGTTTACCTGCATTTCAGCAAAGCTTTTGACAGGGTTCCCCATGATGTTCTGATGGGTAAACTGGAGGACTGTGGACTGGACTCTAGGATAGTTAGGTGGACAGAGAACTGGTTGGAGAACCACACTGAAAGGGTAGTTGTCAATGGCATTTCATCTGAATGGAGAGAGGTGTCCGGTGGGGTGCCACAGGGTTTGGTTCTGGGCCTGGTACTTTTCAATATTTTTATAAATGATCTGGATGAGGGTGTGGAGGGTCTACTCATTAAATGTTCAGATGACACCAAATTGGGAGAATCTGCATACACATCAGAACATAGAGATAAAATTCAATGAGGTCTGAACACACTAGAAAAGTGGGGGCATGTGAACAAGGTGCAATTCAACAAGGATAAGTGTAGAGTTCTACATCTGGGTAACAAAAATGAGGAACACACATACCAGATGGGGGTTACACTTTTGGGTAGCAGAAGATCTGGGTGTACAGGTGGACCGTAAGTTAAGTATGAGCAGCCAGTGTGATGCAGCGACAAAAAAGGCTAATGCAATTTTGGGGTGTATCAACAGAGGCATAACACCAAAATTGCAAGATGTCATAGTCCCGCTATACACTGCATTGGTCAGGCTACAGTTGCAGTACTGTGCGCAGTTCTGGAGGCCCCACTTCAAAAAGGATGTGGACAGAATGGAGCTGGTGCAGAGGAGAGCGACGAGGATGATCAGGGGCCTGGAGACCGAGCCCTATGAGGAAAGGCTGAGGGAGTTGGGAATGTTCAGTCTGGAGAAGAGGAGGTTGAGGGGGTGCATGATAGCTCTCTTTAAGTATTTGAAGGTCTGTCACTTAGAGGAGAGCAGGGAGCTGTTCCTGTTGGCAGCAGAGGAGAGGACTCACAATAGTGGGTTTGAATTGTGGGTGGAAAGGTAACGGCTGGATATTAGGAAAAGAATGTTTTCCAGTAAGAGTTGTTCAACAGTGGAATCAGCTATGTAGGGCGGTGGTGAGCTCCCCCTCACTGGCAGTCTTTAAGCAGAGGCTGGACAAGCACTTGTCAGGGATGCTCTAGGCTGATCCTGCATTAAACAGGGGATTGGACGAGATGACCAGTATGGCGTCTTCAAACACTATGATTCTATGGGCAGTAAGTAGGGTTGCCAACTCCAGCTTGGTAAATTCCTGGAGATTTGGGGGGTGGAACTTTAAAACTAGAGGATTTGGGGAGGACAGGGACCTCAGCATGGTAGCCAGTCTAAAGCTGTAAGGGAAGACCAGAATAGGGTTGCCAACTTCCTTGAGGGGGAAAAATCCCCTCCTTTTAATAGAAGGTTAATGGGGTATTATTTATCCCCTTGCCTTGAAAAGCTTCAGCTCCCATTTCCACACATAAAGCCTCTATTAAAGGGATGAGGAGAGAAGAGAGCATGGTATAGCCCGACCTCATCAGATCTCGGAAGCTAAGCAGGGTGAGTACTTGGATGGGAGACCACCAGAGAAGAAGGAGCTGCAGAGGAAGGCAATGGCAAACTGCCTCTGCTTCTCACTTGCCCGGCAAGACCCTTGCTGGGGTTGCCATAGGTTGGCTGTGACTTGATGGCAAAAAAAAAAGTGTGTAAGATTGCCAACTTGAAAGAGACCCCTTCCTGGCTCTGAAGCCTTCCTGGTTGCCCTCTCAATGCCTCCTTTGCAGAGCTGGGCACACTGGTGACACCTGACTGGAGCCTATGCAGGAGCGGAGGCAGGCAGGGGCCTCCACCTGGAGCCTCGGTGTTGATGTGGGAGATGCCTGGAGTAGAGCGGAAGTGCAGGGCCAAACCTCTGGCTGCAGCTCTGGCCTCAGCGCCCCTGGCAGCCAGAGGCAAGAGCAGCCCCAGAGCGGTCTTCCCCCTCTATGTGCCCAGGAGGTTGGCAACCAGAACACAAGTTTCCCCATTCCCTTGGAATCCCCCAAGGAATTTGGGATGGTGTACATCTCCCCCCACCCATCCACTTTATTTTTACAATGACACTTGAGTTAGGACATGCACACCTTACCTGTACAGCCATGGTGCACATGAACTCTGAAAAATCCAATCGTCAGTTAATTCATTCTTGAATTGTTAGCACCTGGCCCCTGTGCACACAACATGATGCTTGTGTGTCTCCAGTGGACCTAAACACGACTGGTAAGCTCCCAGTCTGCTTCACTGTAACATGGGAAAAGGGTGACCATTGTATAAAATGCTGCTGTCAAATATGGATTTTTTAAACAGCTGTGACATAGAATCATAGAGCTGGAAGGGACCACCAGGATCATCTAATCCAACCCCTTGCACAATGCAGGAAATTCACAACTACCTCCCCACACACGCACCCAGTGACCCCCATTCCATGTCCAGAAATATATGATACATCTTAAACTCATGTACAGTACAGGTGAGGTGTAGTGGTTACGAGTGTGGGACTAGTATTTAGGAGATCCAGGTTCGAATCCCCATTGGTGCCATGGACGCTAACTGGGTGACCTTAGGCCAGTCATGCACTCTCAGCATAACCTACCTCACAAGGTTGTTGTGAGGATAAAACGAAGGAGAGGAAAATGATGTAAGTTGCTTTGGGGGCACATTGGGAAGAAAGGCAGGGTATAAATGAATACAATAAATAGAAGGAATGTTCAGCCCCTGGGTCACCCAGAGTCTTTGAAAGGAAGTGATCCAGCCTGAAGGGGAGATCTGGTGATCCAGTGTGCACTTCTCGGCAATTTGGGATCACTCCTCATAGGAGAGTAGCCTTACTATCCAATGGTACTTTTGCATCCTTTACAAGCGCTCTTTACAATACCCCTCCCACCTTCTAACTGGAATAAAAGGACTCCGAGTTCTCAATTTCTGCTTGTGTCTGACTAAGGGAGCACTGACTCTCCAAAGCTGGCACCCTCAAACCCCTGCTGGTCTCTAAGGTCATTTATGCATGGTTGCTTTAAACTCCTTTAGTCCCTGTTTCAGCCAGGATCAAATTTTTCAGTATGCACAATACCTCATTCCTTGGAAGCTCAATGCTGCTTAGACGCAAAACAAACCCGGCTTTTCCCATTCCTCTTCTGGCCCAAATTAAACTGTTCATCCTGGCTCATTCCGGAGTCACAGAGCGTGCACACTCCGTTCTTGGGTTGAGCTTCCCCAAAGGAGCATGCAGATAGGAAAACAGAAGATTGGCTTCTCTCACAGCCAATCACGAAGCAGTGTGTAAAGAGGTGGGGATTCAAGTGCTTCCTGCTTCCTGGGAGCTCTTTCTGAGCAAAAGAAAGGTTTTTTTTTAAATGAGGCTTGGATTCCCCCACCCCGCCTTCTTTCAGGTAGCTCCGGTTTTTTTGTTCTTAAAAAGCTTTTTTATGCAGCAGTTGGGTTTGTGTGTGTGTGTGTGTTAAGTGCCGTCAAGTCGCTTCCGACTCATGGCAAACCTATGAATGAAAGTCCTCCAAAATGTTTCATCCCTGATCATTCCAGCCAATATATACCGTTTCCCCCAACCCGGGTTCCTTTAACGCGTGATGAACCCAGGTCCAAGCAGGGAGATCCAGCCCATGCATAAAAGACCTCAGGTGCTCCTGGTCTCGAATTGAACTGTCCAGCTGTGGAATCCCCCACCCACTTAATAACAATGTAGGGTTGCCAGTGTGCTCACTTACTTGGGAGTTTACTTCCTGAGCAAGCACAGGTGGGAACTGCGCCTGGGAGTTGGGGCTCCCTCCCACCCCAAACCTGCGAGCGGCGGGGCGCGCTTCACCTCCCGGCACCCCCCGGCCAGCCGTGGTTGGGGGAAACGGTCTACATTGGCTGGAATGACCAGGGACGAAACTGTGTGCTAATCGACCCCTGAATACAGAAAAGCAGACTCCCGGGCGCAAATCAAGCCCCACCCCTTTAAGTACTGCTCTGTAATTGGCTGACTTCACAGTGCTCCACGTGAGAGAAGATTTTCTTCCCCCCAAACCCAAATTTTGGTCCCGTCGTGTCATGAGACGACAAGAGCCACTGGAAAAGACCATCATGCTAGGAAAAGTGGAGGGCAGCAGGAAAAGAGGAAGATCTAACAAGAGATGGATGGACTCAATAAAGGAAGCCACAGCCTTCAATTGGCAAGATCTGAGCAAGGCTGTCAAAGATAGGACATTTTGGAGGGCTTTCATTCATAGGGCCAGCCCCCTCCTCTTCCCCCCCCCCCGCCGCAGCTCATGGACTGGAGGAAGGGGAAGGGTTTCACTTCCGTCTGGCGGCAGGAACCACAAGCCCCCCCCCCATAGTAGACTAACACGAACATGTCATTTTCCCTGGGTCGCAGGGGGGACCTCGCCCCCCGCCTCGCCCCTAGCGCGATGGGGACCAGGTGAGCGCATCCCCCCTTCCCCGATCTGCGCGCCCAGCCTGCCCGGGCTGGGAGCATCCTTCCTGGGGCGCGCTCCTGCTGCCCCGCGGGAGCGTCGGGGAGAGAAGATCGCGGCCCCCCACCCACCCAGCCGGCCCCCCACCCCCCCGGTGTGCAAGAGGCGAGAGCGCAGGTCTGTAGCCTGGGGGGAAAGGGGGGCTGTGGCGGTTGCTCCCCATCCGACGGACAGCGGTCGGTCCCACCGCCAGCGGAGCCGCCCAACCAGCCCGCTGCTCGGAGTTGGGGCTGCGGGCCAGGAGAGGGGGCAACTGACCAGAGGTGGACCCCCCACCCCGCCTCGGTCCATTGTAAAGCCCCTCCCCGGGCAGAATTTGGGGCCAGGGCTACCTGGGCGGCCCAGCCCGAGGCACGCTTACTCCGAAGTAAACCCTACCGAGTGGCAGCGGGGCTCCCTCCTAGGAAACTGGCGGCGTCAGGCTGCCCTCCCGAGAACACTTTTCCTCCGAGTAAGCCCCTTTGGGTAAAGCCGGGCTTCTGAGTAGACCTATTTAGCTCCCTTACAGAGCAATCGTTGGCAGTGGCCATTGGGTTTGCATTGGATTTGCCACATTTTCCCCATCTGAATTCTCAAAACTCTGCATGGCAACTTATTGTTGAGTTTTGAGAATATGGATGGGGGAAAACGTGCATCTAAAGAGTGGCAAATCCAATGCGAAACCTTCCATGAATAAATGGCCAGTGATTACTCAGCAGGAAAGCCCACCGCGTTTAAGGGCACTTTTGTGGGGAGGGGGCAATAGGTCGCAGCTGACTTATGGTAACCTGATGGGGTTTCCAAGGCAAGAGATGTTCAGGGGTGGTTTGCCATTGCCTGCCTCTGCGTAGCAACCTTGACTTCCTTGGTGGTCTCTCCTCCAAAGAGTAACCAGGGCCACCACTGCTTAGCTTCTGGGATATGGCCTGATTAGGCTAGCCTGGCCCATCCAGGTCGGGGGGGACTTATGTTGAGGGTTGTAGCCTGAGCTCTGTTTGTCTCTTGCCTTGAAAACCTGACAGGGTCTCTATATAAGTTGGTCTTTTCTCCAGGCTGTTGGCTACTCTGCTTGTCAGCAGATTAGCACGCTGAACTTATGGCATTGTGTAGTTAACAAAGTTTTCATTTCTACCTGTTATATAAGAAGTCATAAAACAGGATGACTAGAACTGTTAAGCATAAAATTACAACTCCTACCCATCAAGGTTTGAGCAGAGTATGGCTGTAATCCTCAGAACACTGTCCTGGGAATAAGCCCAATTGAAAAACCTTGGACATTTCTTAGTAGATCTCTGTAGGATTGCTCCCTGTGTGTGGTAAGTTTATTTATACCTCTTCGGAGAACCAACTTGCCAAACGGAATGCTTTATGCAGTTCCAAGGAAATAATCCACACTGAATGCATTGGTTTACAAGCTCCATAAATCCCTTCTCAAAGATTTTGGTGTGCCATGTGACATCTTAAGACATCCAAACAGCTCCACCTTCATCTAATAAAGTGATAGGTCTTTGAAGTACAGTATCTAGCATGATTAAAGCCAGATAACAGCAGTACAAAAGGGTCAGTGTGAAAATATTTTAAAAGTTGTAGAAGAATTTTTAAAAACTCCCCCCCCCTTGCTAGAACATCCACAAAGGCAAGGGCAATTGAACTGTATAATTCAAAGTATTCCAGAGCTCTTGGGGCCGCTACAGAGAAAGCCCTGCTGTGGATGAAAACCTATCAAGCCTCCCTGTAAGTGCGGCCTCCCCAGTGGATCTTAAAGCGAATTAATTAATTCACTCATAAATTTATTTTGTTTCAAATATTTCTTCTGAGCATCTCCTGACCCAAAGTGAGTAAACTTATTTAAGGTGATCCGTTTTGGGACTTTATAAGTAACAATAAGAAATGGGAAAAAGGTTTTTGGTGGCCTGCCTCGGACAGATGTCTTTTAAGGACTGAAAGATCACATAAAGTGAACACTGGAAATGCTGTATAAATGCTGAGCATAGTTGTGATTATGAATTAATAGCGCCAAATATGATAGCTGTCAGCTTCTAACAAGCGTCTACCCCTTCCTGAAATCAGGCTAGCCGATTTTGGAACTTAATATTTCACCAGCTTAATTTCTTTCTGTTGGGTATCTGGAACTAAGGAAACTAATGCTCAGCTCAAGTATCATTTTTTTACAGTTGCCAAAATGCAGAGGTGAGGGTCAGCCAAACAGAAGGGCAAATGTTCCTTGTCCAGGGATACAGGAGGGGTCTAGAGAAATAAAGCTGGCAACCCAGCTTGCTGTGGTGGTACTGCAGCCTTGAGGTCATGTGTATGCATAGAATCATAGAGTTGGAAGGGACCATACAGGCCATATAGTCCAACCCCCTGCTTAATGCATGATCAGCTGAAAGCAAGAAAGCAAGCAAGAAAGAAAAACTTAAGGTAGTGGACAGTATATAAAAGGGGCCGAGGGATCTGGAAGTGGAGCCTGGTTTGGTCTGTGTTAATTTGTCTTGGTGTCAGGTATGCAGTTTCTGGGTAATTCCACCTGTTGTTTCAACCCTTTCAGATTCAAACTGCATTTGAGACTGCTCAGGGTCTCCCCAAAACTTCAGAATATATCCTGTGTCAATTACAAACTCACAAATCTATGGGAGGACCACACCTTAATATTTTACAGCACTTGGATCTTTTATTGTTTTAGTAGATAGCAAGTTGGGGGTTTCCTCTGTTAAATCAGTAATGTGTTTTTAAACGTGTAGCTTGATTGATTTGTGACCTGCAAAAGTACAGCCATCCTATGCATAGGGTTGTATCCCTGGACAAGGAACATTTGCCCTTCTGTTTGGCTGACCCTCACCTCTGCATTTTGGCAACTGTAAAAAAATGATACTTGAGCTGAGCATTAGTTTCCTTAGTTCCAGATACCAGTGAGTAGGAGAGGAGAAGACCACAGGCGCAAAGTAGGACTGTTGTAGCCCATTGACTAAAATCCAGATTGGTGCAAGTCTGCGTGGAAAAACATGTGATAACTGCATAAACATTGTGTGTATATGTTTTCTTGTATGTACAAACTGGGAACTGTGATTGCCTGTAGCTTCCAATTATGTGTGTGTGCCCTGCGTCCACAGTGAAATGAGCACAGGTGTGAGATTACTATGTGTCAGGATCTACCGGCAGGTCCCCCTGTCTAAAGTTACCAATTCCAGGCTGGAAAATTCCTGGAGATTTGGGAGTGGAGCCTGGGGAGGGGGAGGTTTGGGCAGGGACCTCAGCAGGGTATAATGCCATAAAATCCACCCTCCAAAGCATCCCTTTTCTCCAGGAAACTGATCTGTAGTCTGGAGATCAGTGGTAATTCCAGAAGATCTCCAGGCCTCTCCTGGAGACTGGCAACCCCTTTTCCCTATATACCAGCAAGGCTTTTGTGTTGGGAGTTTTATTTTTCTCTCATATTGAACCCATTCTTGCATTATACGGCCTTCTGCATCCTCCCACCCCCTGGGAAATGAATACCCTCAGGGATGTATGGTTTGAACTTTGAATGGAGAATTATGAATCAAATGTACATACCAACTGTCACTGTGATCTTTCCATGCTCAAGGGAGGTTGAATATTTTTCACATCTCCCCCCCTTTTTATATTGTTGTTCGAGGTTGGTCTTGAAAAGGAGAATTATGTTGCATGTTCCTGATTTCATTGTGATGTCTCCATGCTCGAAGATCTAAGAAGGAGAATCAGCATTCATTTTTCTTGTCCTGTAATTCCTTTGCTGCTGTTTGGAATGGTTTTCTTACCTTATGCATGATCACCATATCGCACAGCTGATGGATCTATGGATTTGCACAGTATAGAATTTAGCGTATCCTTTGGATTCATCATGTGCTCTTCTGAAACTGTGTGCTGTCTACATGAAAAACTGGTAAACATGTTGTTATCAGGAAAATGGTGGTCATTTGTTGTGAATGGCAATTCAAACCATCTCTCACTACCTTTCCTGGACAAGACAAAATTAATATGTCTGTGAAGCAAGAACTGTGCTGGATATTAAGTGACAATTCATTTCTCTGTCCTAAAGGTGGCTTCCACACAGAGACAATTTGTGTAGCTCTTGTTTCTTCAGCACAGCATCCCCCACAACAGTTTTCCTTGTATCAGCCCCTCCCCCCAATGTGGCAATTCCCCCTCCCTTTAAAGATATTGGGAATTGGTAAAGCATGTATGACTCATTGCCATGATCTACTTATTATGAGCTCACTTTTGCAATGAAAGTCTCCATCTCTTATCATTGCACAAAGGGGAAACATGCAGCCTGCACCTTTCCCCTTATAACTCCATACATAAAAGGAATAGAGACTTGGTTTTTAAAACTGAAAGCTGGGAGCTATTACTTTGTTGCAATAGATCAGATCTGATTGGTCAGAGATCAGTGGATTTCCCAAATCGAACTGGAAACCAAGGAGCATGTATTACTCTTGTATGTATTACTCCATGCTCACCCACACACTGTGCACCAAACCCTGTCCCAAACTAAAGTGTCTCTCACTGGTGGTAGACAAGTCAGTAGAGGCGGCCAGTCTTTCTCTGGGAAGGGGCTGTGGCTCAGTAGTGGAGCATCTGCTTGGCATGCAGAAGGTACCAGGTTTTATCCCCAGCACCTCCAGTTGAAAGGATCAGGTAGGAGGTGACGTGAAAGACCTCCGCCTGAGAGCCCAGAGAGCTGTTGCCAATCTCAGTGGACTATTCTAACCCTGAGAGACCGGAGATCTGACTCAATATAAGGCACCTTCATGTATTCATGTGGACCTCCAGCTTGTAACTGGGAAGTCTTGGAAAGATCAGTTGTAACTCTGGGAGATCATCAGGCACCACCTGGAGGTTGGCAACCATAACTCAGTGGCTCGTAGGCAAATGTGTGAATTGAATCTACTGAGCCAGAACTGGCTTTGAGGTGCTATCCAGGTTGGGGGCTGTGCTCTTTTGTCTGTGATGGCCCTTTTGCGCATGCAGGGGATCACTTGAGTCTGCAGTCCTCCAGCACTGACCATGCATGTGTGAATCAGGCAACTGCATAGTGCGCCAGTCATTCTGTAGCCTTGACACTGATACCACAACAAAGTGGACTTCCTTGTATGGTCAGGGACCATAGACTGCTGCTGTTGATGCTGACCAAGTTCGCCAGGGGAGCGTGAAATGCAAAACTGTCTTGACCCCCCCCCCAGGCAACAAGAAAAGCCCCCCCCCCACTCTGGGAGACCAATTCTAGGAGAGAGTACCCCCAGGAGAAGACTAAGGGGCATCACTTGTACACCGGTGTATGCTGGGAAATGCGGCACAGCAGTAGGTTTCTGGCTCTCATGAGGAGGACTGAGCCAATCTTGCAAAAATGAAAACAACAGCTTGAAGGGCATGGGGAGAGCTGTCCGAAGAGAGATGGTGCTGAATCATGAGCCAAAAAGACTGGAATTGAGAGACAGTGGCATGACTAAGGTGAACTCACATGCTTGTGGCAGAGGTGAGATTCAGACTGGGAACCTCCTAACTGCATATCCTTTTAACCAGTATTCTACTCCATTGGGACATCCATATCATTTCTGTGTCTCCAATTGTTATGGAGAGAGCCAGCATGGTGTAGTGGTTAAGGTGTCGGACTAGGTCCTGGGAAAACCAGGTTCAAATCCCCTCTCATACCAAGAAAGCTAGCTCAGTGACCTTGGACTGCTTACACACTCTCAGCCTCGACCCTGGCTAGTATTTGGATGGGAGACCTGCAAGGAATATCAGGGTCGTGATGCAAAGGCAAACAACCTCCGAACATCTCTTACCCTACGGGTTTGCCATAAATCAGCTATGACTGGACGGCAAAAAAAAATTTTTGTCATGGATTTCATGGGAATTGTAAATGGTGAGGATGCTGAGAATCTAATCTGGTGAACTGGATTTGTTTCCCCACTCCTATACACGAGAGCCAGTGTGGTATAGTGGTTAAGAGCGGTAGTTCGGAGCGGTGAAGTCTGATCTGGAGAACTGGGTTTGATTCTCCTCTCCTCCACATGAGCGGCGGAGGCTAATCTGGTGAACTGGATTTGTTTCCCCACTCCTGCACATGAAAGCTAGCTAGGTGACCTTGGGCTAGTCACACTCTCTCAGCCCCACCCACCTCACAGGGTGTCTGTTGTGGGGAGGGGAGGGGAAGATGATTGTAAGCCGGTTTGAGTCTCCCTTAAGTGGTAGAGAAAGTCGGCATATAAAAACCAACTCTTCTTCTTAGATCTGCCTCCTCCCACAAACAGTTCCCAGGATTCTCTCTGGAATGACTTCACAGTAAGTGACTCAACAGCCTGTTGTGGTGGTTCAATTGGGGGCAGGCTGCTCTTCTCAGCCATCAGAATGGAGGCATGGCCAAGTAAGAGGGAAAGCTGTTAGCCCTGGGGTATGGACAGGGGGCCCAGGGTGTGGTTTATGCATCTTTGCATAGCAGCATGTGCAGAGTGCAAATACATGCCACAGTTCTTCTGGGTAATCCCAGAAGAGCCAGCACGGTGTAGTGGTTAAGAGTGATGGACTCTAATTTGGAGAACTGGGTTTGATTCCCCACTCCTCCACATGAAGCCAGCTGGGTGACCTTGGATAGTCACAGTTCTCTTAGAGCTCTCTTAGCCTCACCTACCTCAGACCTACCTGTCTGTTGTGGGGAGAGGAAGGGAAGGAGATTGTAAGCCAGTTTGATTCTCCTTAAAAGGTAGAGAAAGTCAGCATATAAAAACCAACTCTTCCGCTTCCTCCCTTGTGAAAGGCAGTTGAATTAGTTGATGGAGTGCTAATTCTGTTGTTTCCCTCTGTAAATGTTTTTGGAAGTTTCTCAGTTTCAGCATTAGAAGCACTCATAAAGCCAGAACTGGAATGGCCAGGAATGCACATTAATGGACAGTATGTTGGACATAGAATCAGGAAGCCTGAGTTCAAATCTGTCACAACCAGGTTGTGGGCAGCTAGGAGGTGCAGAACCATGAATCAGAAAGCATGAATCAGATGACAGCCCTCGGAAGCCAGGCGTGGTTAATATTAAGTGCCTTCTTCATGAGTTTGATGTATGTAAGAGCACATTTCACACTGTGGTGTTATCAAGAAGCAGTAACTGGTGTTAACCTGGTAGGCTTTTTGTATCTCCCACCTTGTATCTTTAGAGCCAGTGTGGTGTAGTGGTTAAGAGGGGTGGATTCTGATCTGGAGAACTGGGTTTGATTCCCCACTCCTCCACATCAGCTGTGGAGGCTAATCTGGTGAACTGGATTTGTTTCCCCACTCCTACATACGAAGCCAGCTGGGTGACCTTGGGTCAGTCACACTCTCTCAGTCCCACCCACCTCACAGGGTTTCTGTTGTGGGGAGGTGAAGGGAAAGTGATTGTAAGCTGGTTTGAGTCTCCCTTAAGTGGTAGAGGCGACCCTATGAATCAATGTCCTCCAAAACATCCTAATGTTAACAGCCTTGCACAGGTCTTGCAAATGGACAGCCCTGACTTCTTTGATAGAATCAATCCATCTCATGTGGGGTCTTCCTCTTTTCTTGCTTGAACTTTTCCTAGCATTATTGTCTTTTCTGGTGACTATTGTCTTCTCATAAAGTTACCAAAGTATGATAGCCTCGGTTTAGTCATTTTAGCTTCTAGGGACAGTTCAGGCTTGATTTGATCTAGAACCCACTGATTTGTTTTTCTGGCAGTCCATGATATCTGTAACATTCTCCTTCAACACCACATTTCAAAGGAATTTACTTTCTTCCTGTCAGCTTTCTTCATTGTCCAACTTTCACACCCATACCTATTAATGGTAAAGGATGCTGCTGCAGTCGTCTTGTTTGGGGCTTCTTGGAGGCACTTGGTTGGCCACTGTATGAACAGACTGCTGGAAAAGGATCTTGGGGTCTTAGTAGACCAAACACTGAACATGAGTCAGCAGTGTTATGTGGTAGCTTAAAAGGCAAATGTGATCTTGGGCTGCACCAACAAACGTATAGTGTCCAGATCACACGAAGTGATGGTATCACTCTGCTCTGGTTAGACATCACCTAGAGTATTGTGTTCAGTTTTGGACACCACAATTTACAAAGAATGTAGACAAGCTGGAACATGTCCAGAGGAGGGCAACAAAGATGGTGAAGGGTCTGGAGACAAAGTCCTATGAGGAAAGGTTGAAGGAGCTGGGCATGTTTAGCCTGAAGAGGAGAAGACTGAGAGGGGACGTGATAACCATCTTCAAGTACTTGAAGGGCTGTCATATAGAGGAGGGTGCCGAGTTGTTTTCTGTTGCCCCAGAAGGTCAGACCAGAACCAACAGGTTGAAATTAAATCAAAAGATTTTCCAACAGTCAGACTGGTTCCTCAGTGGAACAGGCTTCCTCAGGAGGTGGTAAACTCTCCTTCCCTGGAGGTTTTTAAGCAGAAACTAGATGGCCATCTGTCAGCGATGCTGATTCTATGACCTTAGGCAGATGATGAGAGGGAGGGCATCTTGGCCATCTTCTGGGCATGGAGTATGGGTCACTGGGTGTGTGGGGGGGGAGGTAGTTGTGAATTTCCTGCATTGTGGAAGGGGTTGGACTAGATGACCCTGGTGGTCCCTTCCAACTCTATGATTCTATGACTTGATAGGCCTTGGTCTGATCCAGCATGGCTTTTCTTACATTCTAATAGGGAATACTATGGTATGAATTAACTTGATCTTGGTTACCAGTGACACATCCTTACTCTTAAGAATCTTTTCTAGCTCCTTCAAGGCTGACCTTCCCAGTCTCAACCGTCTTCTGATTTCTTGGTTGCAGTTTCCCTTTAGGTTGATGGGAAAGACCTGTGCCTGAGACCCTAGAGAGCCACTGTTGATCTGAGTAGATGATATGGACTTTAATGGACTGATGGTCTGATTCAGTATAAGGCAGCGTCATATGCCCACATGTCCACATTTCAGCAGTAAACAGAAATGATGACTTTTTTTCTGTGCCATCACAAAAAGTGTGCCATTCCACAATGCTGGAAACATGGCAGCTGTATTTTCATTAGAGTCTCTTTGCTTGTTGGCTCCTGCCCCCCCCCAAATGATCTTTCAAGGCCCAAAGTAAATATAGGGATGGGTGTTGGTAGACTGTTTGTCTATTTAACTGAGAAGTAACTCTGGGCGGAATGAAAGAGGTCTATTCAGAAGGCTGCTGCACGGAGCTCTCTTACTGGAGTCTGACTGTGCTTCATATAATGAAGCTCTTTGTTTTCAGTGGAGTTTTTTTTGGGGGGGGGAATGAGAAGCCAGCCATGTTTATCACATCACAAACCACTCTAGCATCAATCTCTCTTATCCCCCAGAAATCAGATCGTGGTTCTTAGATTCACTCCTAAGTCCAACCACTTAGGTAGCCCCAAACCCTGGGGAGCTTCTGGAATCCCAAATGCGAGGCACCCGCAAAGGTGTGGGGGGAAATGGCCCCATATGTGGAAGGGGCCGGATAAAGCCTGGCAGTGTTTCAGGTCGTGTTCCTTCCAAGGCAGTAACAGTAGCCAGTGAAATTGCTACCCCTCAGCCAGAAGTCATTTCAGTACTTGGGGACTGTCCCATGTTCTGTTGACTGGGCCGCTGACTTCTGTGGAGGAAGCCGTTCTTTTGTGGTGCTTTTACACGAACTGAATAATGCAGTTTCAATTTACTTTCAATACACTTTAGTGATCGTTTGCAAGTGGATTTTTCCATTTGACACAGTAAAATCCAGTTGCAAAGTGCACCGAAAGTGGATTGGAAGTGCCTCATTCAGTGGGTGTGAAAATGCTCATTTATTGCCCTGCTTGACCAGCAAATTTAACCAACGTATTACCCATTTCTTCATCTGCTCCACCAAGTAATGGAACCCTGCATGCGCCTGTGAATGTCAGAAAGACAGAGGAGAGCCAGTGTGTTTGTAGCCGTTAGAGGGTCAGATTGCGAGCTGGAAGATCTGGATTCAAATCCTCTCTCCACCACAAGATTTGCTTAGTAACTTTGGGCCAATCTCTCTGTCTGTCTTGTCCATCTGTCTGTCTGCCTCAGATAAAAGTGAAAATCAGGGACAAAATATGGACAGGGATTTACGAGGGATGAGAGCGTGAAACAGAGACCTGATAAACACGTGCAGTTGGCTCCTTTGGGAAACCTTTAGTGAAAGATCTTAACCTCTGGTCATGTCCATATATCTGTTGTCTGTACATCTTTAAGGGAAAACAGAAAAGTCACTGCAGTACACTGGATTCAGCAAAACTGGTCCATTACATCATTTCTAAATGGGAAAACTAGCACAACCAGGTAATGGAACCCATTCCAGAGGAGGTGATAATGATTACTGGGGGAAGGGAATCAATCTAGTGGCAAGGGCTCTGTATATTGGGGTTTCAATTGATTAAGCTGTTTTGCCACGCTGAGGTTGCCAACTCTGGGCTGGGAAATTCCTGGAGATCTGGGAGTGGAACCTGAGGAGGGAGCAGGGTTTGGAGAGGGAAGGGGCCCCATGGGGTATAAGGCCACCTTCCAAAGTGGCCATTTTCTCCAGAGGAACTGATCTCTGGAGAGCAGTTGAAATTCTGGGAGATCTCCAGACCCCACTTGGAGGTTAGCAACCCTTGTCCTACCTGTAGAGCCCACAATGGCTTCCCTCATCAGTGGTCCATTATAGCTGCAGCCCTTTGCATGGGGAAGCCTCCCTTCTTGGCCAAGAAGACCTGGGCATGCTTTTCCACCTTTCTGGTGGGTGGCTTCCTCCTTCCATACACAGGGAGTCCCACTAAGCCCCTATGATTTCCGGGCATGTCCTTTGAAGCCTCAACAGTCCAACTGCAGTGGTTGAGCCTGGGCAGTCTCATTTTGGCAGTATCCCTCCCTCTGCCACCATCGGCCCCTGAAAATCTTGTTGGGTCTCTAAGGTGCTACCAGATTCCAGTCTTGCTGTTCTACTGCAAACCAACATGGCCTGCCCTCTGAAACCATCTACCTCAGGTGTTTGTATTCTAATGTATTGAATAGATTTCAACCCAACCACCCATGTAAATATATATATATATATATATATATATATATATATATATATATATATATATATATATATATATATATATATATATATATATATATATTGACTGTGCACATCATTTATTTGCGCCTTTATTTGTGTTCATAAAAAAAAAGGTTCGACTCGGTCAGGGTGGGTAAGCACTCTTCAGAAAATTAAAACAAATGCTCACCCATAGATTTCTTTTTTTATGCCTATAATGAAATGACCTTCAGCGGAAGAAGGTTTTTTTTTTAATGGAACAAGCGAGACAAAAGCAACCTGCAGGTCCCCCAAACAGACCAAGGCCTGCAAGATGGCTCCTTTTGTTCTCAAGGACAAGTCAACTGGGAGCCATCCTCTTCTGGCCTCCCATTATCTCATGCGGCATCCCTCTTCTGCCATCCAATTAGAACTTCTGAGACCTTGCAAAACAATCAATGTGTCACTAATGTCCTGGATGGCCTTGCATGAATACAGCCAACTGATTCTCTCTGCCCAAGGCTGAGCGAGACCTCAAGAGGAGCAGATGGCCCTTAGGAAACCAGCCGGCCTCCTCGCATTAGCATGAGAAAGGCATCCTGGGTCACAGATTGCTGAGAGGCAAACTTTCTGTTGTCCCAGAAGTTTCCTCTATTCGGCCTAATAGACCTCAGCCTCTCAGCTCTTTTTGGTTTGTTTGGTTTGTTTTCTAATTTAGGTAATCAGTAGGAGAGAAATGGGTTTCATGCTCAAGCTGGGCAGTGAAGGAAGCCCCTTCTTTTGTCCTCCTTGGAGGCTCCTCTTCAGAGGGTGCAACCAGTCAGGAGTGAGCCGCGGTTGATGGACACGGAGCATTGAAGAGCCATCTGACTCCTCTGCGCTGTCGGCTTGGCAGATGTGAAATTGGCTTCTCGTTTGATGAGCAATCTGCTGCAGATGGTCACCAAAATAGAATAGGTTAGGATGACATCTCTTGTTTGGGCTAACTTTAGTCACAAGTGTCTGAGGAGAACAAGTGCTCCTTTAGCAATACTAACAATGTCAATTTCTAGCATTTATAGTGCACAGTAGAGCATTCAGACCTTTGCAGGCACTGTTGCATTGAATCTTTCCAGCAACTTGTAAGGGAAAAGGAAAATGCCGTCACGTTGCAGCCGACTTAAGGTGACTCCTCATGGGGTTTTCAAGGCAAGAGATGAACAGAGGTGGTTTGCCAATGCCTGCCTCTGCATAGCAACCCTGGACTTCCTTGGTGGTCTCCCATCCACATACTGACTAGGACTGACCCTGGTTAGCTTTTGAGGTCTGAGATCAGGCTAGCCTGGGCCATCCAGGTCAGGGCAAAATGGAGGAGGGAAGTGCTGTCAAGTTGCAGCCGACTTATGGCAACACAGTAGGGTTTTCAAGGCAAGAGATGAGCAGAGGTGGTTTGCCATGGCCTGCCTCTGCATAGCACCCCTGGATTTCCTTGGTGGTCTCCCATCCACATACTAACCAGGATCAACTCTGCTTGGCTTCCAAGATCTGATGAGATCTGGGCCATCCAAGTTAGGGCAACCTGAAGGTCCCACACACCTTCACCTGTAAGGTAGGCTTGAATTATTGTGCTATGGAGGGCATTGCAGGTGGTGGGTTGATGCTGAAGGAGGGTTGCTTGTCAAAGGCCCCCTAGCAAGGATCTAGGCATGTGCCCCCTGAAACTTTAGGCATATGCTCTCCAACTTTTTCCTTTCTTGAAACAAAAAGTTGCCTGTTGGGCTGTGTGTTTTAACAGAGGAACAGCATAGGGGAAAAAAATATGTCCCCACCTGATGCTCACCAGGGCAAGGACGGAGTCATCAAGATATTAATTGGGAGGAGGCAGCTATGGAGGGTCCACATCCTGACTGAACCAGCATGGTGTAGTGGTTAAGAGCGGTGGTTTGGAGCGGTGGAGTCTAATCTGGAGAACCGGGTTTGATTTCCCACTCCTCCACATGAGCGGTGGAGGCCAATCTGGTGAACTGGATTTGTTTCCCCACTCCTACACATGAAGCCAGCTGGGTGACCTTCGGTAAGTCACACTCTCTCAGCCCCACCTACCTCACAGGGTGTCTGCTGTGGGGAGGGGAAGGGAAGGTGATTGTACACAGATTTGATCATCCCTTAAGTGGCAGAGAAAGTCGGCATATAAAAACCAACTCTTCATCTTCTTCCAATGCTGGGAAGAACACTCTTTTGGGGGGATGGGCGAAAAGCACATTTAGCCCTGAACCCCAGAGACTGTAGTGCATCCCCTCCCCTCCCCTGATAATGCAATTGGAGCCCCTGGAAGACCTCCCCGCTCAAAAGCCTCCAAGGTCATCATCATCATCATCTACTCAGTGGAGACACCAGAGGACCTGGCAGGAGGCTGCAGGAAAGCAGGACTCCACGTGTGAAGAAGGGCACTTTAGGGGCCGCCCCAGGAGGGAGGGGCCTGGCTGGCTCCATCTGAGATGGCTCCTGCTCAGTGGGGCTCTGGCAGCCATTGGATCAAGTTGTCAGCCTCGGTGCTCTCCAAGGTCCTGCAGCTCACCTCCTGACCAACTTTGCTGGTGGGGATTCTGCCCCTCTGGGCCTGTTTCCCTGCAGATTCGGTAGTGTGTGTGTGTGTGTGCTAAGTGCCGCCAAGTCGCTCCTGACTCATGGCGACCCTATGAATCAATGTCCTCCCAATCGTCCTTTTGTTAACAGCCTTACTCGGGCCTTGCAGACTGCGAGCCGTGGCTTCCTTGATTGAGTCAATCCATCTCGTGTTGGGTCTTCCTCTTTTCCTGCCGCCTTCACCTTTCCCTAGCATCATTGTCTTTCCCAGAGAGGCGCCTGCCTAAAAGAAACATCCTCTCCAGTCTGGTTATTTACCCACTCAAATCCACTGCTCCCCCTGTCATTTTCCCTCTGTGTTGACAAGCAGCCAGGGAAGCCATTTTGAGCAGGGGCTGGCTGCAGGTTTTTAATGGACCCTTGGGGACAGGGATTACTTCAGTCCTTCCACCCAAACCCCCTTTCCCCCTCCAGTGATGACTATATTGGATAAGGCAGAACACGAATCTCTCACACTCCTCCTAGCTGCAATGGGGCCAGTACTTGTAAAGGGTGTGCAAAGGAATCCAGGCTCTGCTCCTTCTCCTCCTACCAGGAAATGGGAGATTGTTCCATTGGCCTTTGCAGTATCTCACTGGGCAATCTCCCATTTCCTGAAGGGAGCAGAAGAGTGCACCGTTCCCTTGGCTAGGGTTGCCAGCTCCGGGTTGGAAAATACCTGAGAGCCAGCATTGTATAGTGGTTAAGAGCGGTGGTTTGGAGTGGTGGACTCTGATCTGGACAACCGGGTTTGATTCCCCACTCCTCCACATGAGTGGCGGACGCTAATCTGGTGAAATGGAGTTGTTTCCCCACTCCTACACATGAAGCCAGCTGGGTGACCTTGGGCTAGTCACAGCTCTCTCAGCCCCACCCACCTCACAGGGTGTCTGTTGTGGGAACGGAAGGTGATTGTAAGCCAATGTGATTCTCCCTTAAGTGGTAGAGAAAGTCTGCATATAAGAACCAACCCTTCTTCTTCCTCTTCATCTTTTTCTTCCTCTTCTTCCTGGAGATATTTAGGGTGGGACCTGAGGAAGGTGGGGTTTGCAGAGGGGAGGGACTTTAATGCCATGGAGTCCAAATGCCATTTTGTCCAGGAATTGATCTCTGTTGCCTGGAGATCAGTTGTATTAGTGGGAGATCTCCAGCTACCATCTGGAGGCTGGCAACCCTACCTTTGGCCCAAGTCTGGGCCAGAACAAATGTCCAACCATGCTGAGCCCTGATGCTAGTCCTGGCCTGACAGTTTCCTGACCTCCACAGGTTAACTCGGAGAACCGGCTGTTGCCCTTGAGATGCTCCAGCGATGCACGAAGCAGCCACTCGGTAAAGGGAAGGAGCTACATTCAGAGCGATGAATCACTGTGACCGATAGTTTGATTTTGCCAAAGCCTTTTAGTGGAGCCAAAGGAACACCTTGTGCAGTCACATCATTAAAAAAAAGGGGGGGGGAATAGGAGTTGCCAAGTGGTTTTTCCAATGTGTTGGTCTCGCAGTAAAAAGGTTCGAAGCCACAACAATTCCCCTTTTAGCTAAAGCTGCAGGACATAGTCAGTTAACCATTTAATTTAGAGCCCTGTCCTAATCTCTATATCGGGGGTCACCAACATGGTGCCCATAGGCTCCATGGTGCCCACCGACACCTTTCCTGGTGCCTGCCATGTGCTTTTAGAAAGTGGGTGGAGCCAGATAGGGCTTTTGCCCAGCAAGGCTTCTAATTGGCCAGTGGAGACCTGATTGGCTGTACAGATTAAAACAACAACAACAACAACATTGCTTTGGCTGCAGCTGCCACCACAGCTGCATGAATGATCCTGTATTAAGCAGGGGGTTGGACTAGATGGTCCTGCATTAAGGAGGATCCTGCATTAAGCAGGGGGTTGGACTAGATGGCCTGTATGACCCCTTCCAGCTCTGTGATTCTGTGACTCACAGCACAAGAATCGTCACTGTATGACTGAGGGTAAGTTGTGGGAGCCGTAGTGTGGCTGCCTCCACCTCCAGCAGCCATTTGGTGGTTGCGCCCACCATACTGTGCCAGAATTCCAAAGGTGCCTGCAGGCTCAAAAAGTTTGGAGACCTCTGCTCTCAAAGTCAGCGTATCAGTATGTGATGCTTTCTCAGTGGCGAAAAGAAGCTGCCAACCAACCAGCCACCCCAAACTGCCTTCTCCAAGGAGCTGAGAGCATAGCAACTGCACTGAAGCCCACAGCAACGTCTCCTGCTTCCACCCATTATGGAGCGGCCTGCCAGTGACAGTCCCATCTTGTCAGCCGTACATGGAAGCAACCAAACGACACTTTCCTGACACCACCTCGCCCCCTCCCTCCCACAGAATACAAGGTGTGGTGGAAGGACCTCAACCTGGGTGCTGGAAATGGCACCCCAGAAGAACAGGGCCAGATTGCAGCATATTTGGTGGAACCACAACAGGGGCGTTGGCGCATCGGAATCAGAGGTGGGCGTAAGCAAGAGGAGTAGCCCATTGGCATGAGTGGGCTGGGGTGGAGGCAGTAGGCCTCCTGATCACCTGATTGGGGACAAACGACCTGTGTCCATCCATCCTCCTGAGACCGGTCACTCTGGTTATCCGGAAGCATCAGAACTGACAAACCCTATTACCAAAGGAACAATAGAAACACCGCGCCCTCTCTGCTGTAGGAAGGCCTGTGGCGTGCCTGGCAGGAAATGCCGAATGGCCATAAGCTTGGGAGCTCCGCAGATAGGGGTTCAGATCCCCCCCCCCCAGTGTGGTGTAGTGGTTAAGAGCGGTGGACTCTAATCTGGAGAACCAGGTTTGATCCCCCACTCTTCCACATGAGTGGCGGGCTCTAATCTGGAGAACCTGATTAGATTCCCCACATGCAGCCTGCTGGGTGAGCTTGGTCTAGTCACAGTTCTCTCAGAACTCTCTCAGCCCCACCCACCTCACAAGGTGCCTGTTGTGTGTGTGTGTGTGTGTGGGTGATTGTAAACAGCTATGAGACTCCTTAAGGTAGAGAAAAGCGGGGTATAAAAACCAACTCTTCTTCTTTTTCCTGCAAAGTATCTCCTTGACAAGATGCCGTGCAGGAAAGGAAGCATGAGCAGCATTTTCACTCAAGTAATGCTACGCTGGTGCTGTGGTGTGGAGACTCAGAAACCCAGTTAAGCTTTGGTGTAGAATCATAAAATCATAGAGTTGGAAGGGACCACCAGGGCCATCAAGTCCAACCCCCTGCACAATGCAGGAAATTCACAACTACCTCCCCCCTCCACACCCCTAGTGACCAGAAGATGGCCAAGATGCCCTCCCTCTCATCATCTGCCTAAGGTCACAGAATCAGCATTGCTGACAGATGGCCATCTAACCTCTTCTTAAAAACCTCCAGGGAAGGAGAGCTTCTGAGGAGTAGGTGTAGGGTTGCTAGGTCCCGCTTCACCATCAGCAGGAGGTTTTTGGGGCAGAGCCTGAGGAGGGTGGGGTTTCGGGAGAGGAGGGACTTAAATGCCATAGAGTCCAATTGCCAAAGCAGCCATTTTCTCCAGGTGAACTGATCTCTATCGGCTGGAGATCAGGTGTAATAGTGGGAGATCTCCAGCTAGTACCTGGAGGTTGGCAACCCTACTTTGCTGATGTCCCATTCTTTGGGCTGACATGGGTTTACTTCAGCCTGGTATCAAGGGGCCTTCCTTGCCATAAGTTATCACACCCTGCATCAGTCAAAGCACAGTTCAGTTAGTTAATTGCCCAAACTATCTCTAATCAGCCCTACTTCTAACTGCTTTAAAAAAATCCCAAGGCAATCATGCTTAGCACAAATCCCAGCTGAGACCCAGCTAAGTCCCCTGACTGTGACTCACATGCATTGCCAAACATTTGCTGAGTTGTGCCCCCTTTGTGAGGGATGCATCATGTTGTGAGGGATTGAGCATGTGCACATAATGCTCATTGCAAAGAAATGTTTACCGGGCAAAGGGATGGGCGGGAGAAGTCACATTGTGCTGATACAATCACATCCAAAAATGAACGCAGGCTTTAATGGATCCATGCTGCTGCTCCACATGGGTTTGGCTCACTCTAGGGTTACCAATTCATGGAGATGGTGGGGTGGGGCAGTGCCTAGGGAGGATGGGGTTTGGGGAGGGGAGTGAGCTCAGCCCTATAGTCTGCCCTCTGAAGCTGCCATTTCCTCCAGGGGAATGGGTCTCTGTAGTCTGGAGATAAGTTGTAATTCCAGGAGATCTGGAGGAGCTTGGCAACCCTGGCCCATTTGTGCAAGGGAGGTGACTGGCACCACCCTCTGGACCGCTGGCTTGTGGCATTGCTTTAGCTGGCAGCAGCGGAGGAGATGGGTGCCCCTTGCTCAGGGCAATAAAATACCTTCGCCCAGCCTCTGCTTAGCGGCGCGGCAAATGTTTCTGGTTGTTCACGCTGCACCCCCAGGACTTTTCTCCTTGCAAAAAACGTGTCATCCCTTGACCATGATCCAGAAACCCTTTGAAAAAGATTCCTTCTGATTAGCAATCCAGTCAAATTAAATTCACCTGCTCTGTCTCCTTGTTGTGCTTGGAAGGATGTGATTCTCTGCCCAGCTCCCTGGAAATTTGTCAGCTAGACCCGGCATCTGAAGTCATACAGGCAGGATAGGATAGGATTGGATGCAGAGAGTGGTAAGGACAGATAAGGTAAGAGGTGTGGTAAGTGGAGATATGGACTCTGCTCCTCAGGGGCTGACCTATGGGGTGACTCGGGGAGCTGTCCGATAATTATGTAAGTCCATTGGGAGAGTATGGGAGGGAAGGCGGCATGGAATAGCCCGATCTTGTCCGATCTCAGAAGTTAAGCAGGGTCAGTACCTGGATAGGAGACCACCAAGGAAGACTCTGCCAAGGAAGGCAATGGCAAACCACCTTTGCATCTCATTTGCCTTGAAAGCCCTTGCTGGGGTTTCCATAGGTCAGCTGCAACTTAAAAACAAATAACATACATATTGGGAGACGCTGGGGGTGGGAGTTATCAATGCACTAAACCTCTGAATGACGTGGTCATAAGGCCACGATCAAGTGGCTAAGGATGCGCAAGCTGAAGTTAAATCTGGATAAGAAAGATGCGGTGTTACTTGGAAACATGGGTGTCCTATAGGGCATCTCCTTGCCTATGCTAGACAGGGTTTCCTGGGGGCTGTTAGATTCTGTGGGGAGGGAAGGCAACATGGGGTAGCCTCAGCGTGGTGTAGTGGTTAAGAGCGGTGGTTTGGAGCGGTGGAGTCTGATCTGGAGAACCGAGTTTGATTCCCCACTCCTCCACATCAGCGGTGGAGGCTAATCTGGTGAACTAGATTTGTTTCCCCACTCCTACACACAAAGCCAGCTGGGTGACCTTGGGCAAGTCACGCTCTCTCAGTCTCACCCACATCACAGGGTGTCTGCTGTGGGAAGGGAAGGTGATTGTAAGCTGGTTTGATTCTGCCTTAAGTGGTAGAGAAAGTCAGCATATAAAAACCAACTCTCCTTCTTCTTCTTCTTCATCTCATCAGATCTCGGAAGCTAAGCAGGGTCAGCACTTGGAAGGGAGGGGCTGTGGCTCAGTGGTAGAGCATCTACTTGGCATGCAGAAGGTCCCAGGTTCAACTCCTGGCATCTCCAGTTAAATGGACTAGGCAAGTAGTTGATGTGAAAGACCTCTTCCTGAGACCCTGGAGAGCTTCTGCTGGTCTGAGTAGACAGTACTGACTTTGATGGACCAAGGGTCTGGTTCAGTATAAGGCAGCTTCATGTGTTTACCAAGGAAGGCTCTGCAGAGGAACGCAATGGCAAACCACCTCTGCTTCTCACTGACCTTGAAAGCCCCTTGCTGGGATGGCTATAAATTGGTTGTGACTTGACAACACTTGTGTATGTAGTAGATTCCATAAACTGCTTAGCGGTAGTGTTGGACCCAATCTTGTGTATGGAAAAACAGATTGGTGCTATTGTTCAGGATGCCCTTTTCAGTTTCCTCTGCTTGGAGACACCTCCTTTTTCAGGACACAACAGATATGACTACACCAATCTGTGTTACTGTAACCTCAAAACTAGACTACTGCAGTGCCACTTTCTGTGGGGCTGCCTTTGAAGACAACTTGAAAACAGCAGCTAGTCTACTGAAAGGAGTCAGTCAGATCCCTCGCAAGATAACAACCTTACATCAGTTGTGCTGGTTATTTGTTAATTTCTGGATCCAATTCAAGGCACTGCCTTTTATCTTGAAAGCCTTTATGGTCTGGGCGCTACACCCCTGAAGGACCACTTCTCCCCATCTGAGCCAGCACAAACCTTAAGATCCTCCCCACAAGCTTTTCTTCCCTTTGCCCACACTGGAAGAAGTGAGACACAAGATAACTGCAAGGGTAAGACAATTTCCCTGTGGAATGGGATGCTCTCTGACACAAAGGCTGCCTCTATCCTGGTTGTAGGTGGGTTGTAGCCGTATTTAGCCAGGCACCTACCAAATCTGGCAATCATTAGTCAGGAATCCTCTGACGTGCTTTTACTCTATCCCTACATTCTAATTTTAAAAAGTTTGATGTTGGCTGGTATTGGAAAGCACTTTGAGCACTGTGGGAAAGTAGCATATTCAATAAAATAAATAGTATATTTATTTTCTTTTGCGCACCAATGGCAAAATAAGGTAAAAATATATTTTATTAAAATTCCCTACGCATTTCACCCAAGAGACTTTTTCAAAGGAATCTGTTAGTCTTGCAGTGGAAAAGAGCAAGAGTCCAGTAGCACCTTAAAGACTAACAAAATTTCTGGCAGGGCATGAGCTTTCGTGAGCTAGGGCTGTCAATTCGGTTCGGTCCGAACTGAAAATCAACCGAATTTCCCCTGATTCGGTGCTTTTCTGTTCGGACGGATCCGAACTCAAAACTGGCGGGCAACCGGGGGGGCCGAATTCAGCGAGTTTGGGAGTTCACGAATAAATTCGGCCAATTCGGCCGTCAGTAAGCAGCATAACCGTCAGTAAGCAGCATTCTCCTCCCCTGGCCAATCGGTGGGCAAGCTGGGTCTTCTTCTGGCCAATCAGTCAGGATTGAGTACTGGAGGAATCAGCTGATGTGCGGCCCGGCCAGGGAGAGAGAGAGAGAGAGCGAAATCCTTGTGTGTGTGTGTGGGGTGCTTGTGCACATTCGCTCCTTTCTGTGGCTGCAGGGGGCGCATTTTTTGGGGTGCACACACAAAACTTTCACTGGAACTTCAGATGAAGCTTCTTAAGGTACCCCCCAAGTTTTGTAAACATTGGGTCAGGGGGTACCGAGATATGGGCTCCCCCCTTTTCCCTCCCCCCCTTTTTCCATTTATGTGGCTTCAGGGGGCGCTTTTTTGGGGATATAGCCCCCAAACTTTTAGCATAGCTTCAGTGAATTATTCTTAAGATACTACCCAAGTTTTGTAAAGATGGGGTTCAGTGGGGGCAGAAATATTGCCTCCCCCCCTTTTCTCTTTCCATGGCTGCAGGGGGCGCATTTTTGGGGGTGCAGATCCCAAACTTTGAGCAGAGTTTCAGACCAGTGTTCTTAAGATACCCCCCAAGTTTTGTGAACATTGGGTCAGGGGGTCCCGAGATATGGGCTCCCCCCTTTCTCTTTCCATGGCTGCAGGGGGCGCATTTTTGGGGGTGCAGATCCCAAACTTTGAGCAGAGTTTCAGACCAGTGTTCTTAAGATACCCCCCAAGTTTTGTGAACATTGGGTCAGGGGGTCCCGAGATATGGGCTCCCCCCTTTTTCTTTCCATGGCTGCAGGGGGCGCATTTTTGGGGGTACAGATCCCAAACTTTGAGCGGAGTTTCAGACCAGTGTTCTTAAGATACCCCCCAAGTTTTGTAAACATTGGGTCAGGGGGTCTCGAGATATGGGCTCTCCCCCTTTTCCCTCCCCCCCTTTTTCCATTTATGTGGCTGCAGGGGGCGCTTTTTGGGGGATATAGCCCCCAAACTTTTAGCATAGCTTCAGTGAATTATTCTTAAGATACTACCCAAGTTTTGTAAAGATGGGGTTCAGTGGGGGCAGAAATATTGCCTCCCCCCCTTTTCTCTTTCCATGGCTGCAGGGGGCGCATTTTTGGGGGTGCAGATCCCAAACTTTGAGCAGAGTTTCAGACTAGTGTTCTTAAGATACCCCCCAAGTTTTGTGAACATTGGGTCAGGGGGTCCCGAGATATGGGCTCCCCCCTTTTTCTTTCCATGGCTGCAGGGGGCGCATTTTTGGGGGTACAAATCCCAAACTTTGAGCGGAGTTTCAGACCAGTGTTCTTAAGATACCCCCCCAAGTTTTGTAAACATTGGGTCAGGGGGTCTCGAGATATGGGCTCTCCCCCTTTTCCCTCCCCCCTTTTCCATTTATGTGTCTTCAGGGGGCGCTTTTTTGGGGATATAGCCCCCAATCTTTTAACATAGCTTCAGTGAATTATTCTTAAGATACTACCCAAGTTTTGTAAAGATGGGTTCAGTGGGGGCAGAAATATCGCCTCCCCCCCTTTTCTCTTTCCATGGCTGCAGGGGGCGCATTTTTGGGGGTGCAGACACAAAACTTTCACTGGAACTTTAGATTAAGCTTCTTAAGGAACCCCCGAAGTTTTGTGAACATTGGGTCAGGGGGTCCCGAGATATGGGCTTTCCCCTTTCCCCTTTCCCCTATTGGGATGAATGGGGCAGCCGATCCGATCCTGTGTGCATCTCCTCTCCAGAGCAAAACGTTCCGTGTCTGATGGAACAGAAGACAGCCACAGTAAGACCCCTTTGGGGGCTTTAATCTATAATTTTTCTCCTGTGTATGTGTGTGTGTGGGGGGGAAAGCAGAGTCTGTGTGTGTGTGGGGAGGGAGCAGTTTCTGTGGGTGGGGGGGAAGCCAAAGGGGGCTTTCATCGGTTCTGCCTGGGGTGTGTGTTCCCCCTCGAGTCTCTCGCTCCCTGGTTTGAGGGGGGAGGTTTCAGTTGTGTGTTGCAAAGGTGTTGTTTAACAAGGTTGTGTTTGCAGTTGTTTTGCTAATTTCTCCGCTGTTGTCGGGCTGGGAGCTTTGTGCGTGGGCGGCAAGCTCTGCTGAGAGATGCACAACATTAAGGGTGGGGGGGACCCCTTTCAGGGCCCATATCTCAGCCCCCCCTGACCCAATCTTTACAAAACTTGGGGAGTCTTTCAATAAACGTCCTTTGAAGCTCTGCCAAAAGTTTGGGACCTCTAAGCCCAAAAATGCCCCCCCCCCGAGCCGCGGAAAGGCGCAGTTGTGTTTTTAATGGCTTTATTCGGCCGAACTTGTTTCCGAACTTTGAATTCCCGCCGAATTGAACGGATCCGAAGTGGGGGAGTTCGGACTTCGGCACATACCGAACCCACAAGGGCCAAATTCGGCCGAATCCGAACTGTACCGAATTTTTTTTTTTTTTTGACAGCCCTAGCTGAAGAAATGAGCTGTGACTCAGGACAGCTCATGCCCTGCCAGAAATTTAGTTAGTCTTTAAGGTGGATTCTTGCTGTTTTCTACTGCTACAGACAGACTTACACGGCTACCTGTCATGATCAGTCTTGCAGTGGTTTTTCAAAGAATCGAAGAATTAAAGAAAAGAGACTGACTAGTCCAAGGTCACCCAGTGATCTTCGTGGCAGTATAAGGATTTGAACCCGCATCTCCCTCAGTCCAACGCTAGGTCTCTGAGCACTACGCCACAATGGCTCTCTTTTGCTGAGCCCCAGGACAGAAGTTATGGTAGGATCAGCATCTGTGCAGTAGCTGCACAAAGGAAGGAGACGAGGAAAACTTGACTGATCCTTCCTCCCCCATCATTTAGAGCGTGTTGGACTAGGATCCTGGGAGACCCAGGCTGGAATTCCCTCTGCTCCCACAGAAGCTTGCTGGGTGACCTTGGGCCCTTCACAAATTCTCAGCCTGGCCTATCTCACAGGTAGGCTTGCCAACTGTAGGCTTGCAAAAGCCCACCAATCCACCAGGCTGCCTGCCAACCCTCAGGCGGTGGGCAGACAGAAGAGGGCCAGTGAAGGAGTGGGGCATGATTAGTGTGCACGTGACCCACATGACGTGGATGCTCTAGTAACTGCCCCTGAAAGTAGAGTTTTTGAGGTGATTGCTAGAGCGTCTGCATCGCTTCCAGGTAAACCCAGAACTGATGGCGCATCACGCATGTGTCAATAGCAGCCACCAGGCCCGCCCCTGCAAAGCTCCCACCGGTGGCGCGGAGCGACCTGGCAACCCTACTCACAGGGTTGTTGTTGTGGGAAAGTGGAGGAGAGAACGATGTTCTAAGCTGCTTTGAGTCTCAACTGGGGATCAATAAAAATGCAAATACATCATTTATTACCTCCCAACGCTGGTCATTTGAGCTAGGATTGAGAGCATGAAGCTCCTGGGTGTCCAGGTGGCCCCCCTAAGCTGGCAAAAGGAAGCAGGGCCAAGAGAATGCACAGATATGCAGAGGGTTAAATCCTCTACTGAAGGCTGTGTCAGATTTCCCCCACTCTGCCTCACACAAGGGGATCCTGGCCATCAGCCCTGTCAGAGGAATAAAAGTGGGTCTCCGGAGCCAAAAGTGGATGTATACTGGCAAGGTTTTCCCAGCGCATTAAGCTCATTTTTTTTTAAGCTGCACCTTTTTTTTGCTTGCACAAACAAGAAAGCCCAGGAAGCCGACCCCTTTGCCATGTCAGAGTACAAACCTTCAGTGTGCATGCAGAACTGTACCAATCACCTTAAGAGCCAACGTGGTGTAGTGGTTAGGAGCAGATTTGATTCCCCACACCTCCACATGAACAGTGGACTCTAATCTGGTGAACTGGGTTGGTTTCCCCACTCCTACACATGAAGCCTGCTGGGTGACCTTGGGCAAGTCACAGTTCTCTTCGAGTTCTCTCAATCCCACCTACCTCACAAGGTGTCTGTTGTGGGGAGAGGAAGGGAAGGCGATTGTCAGACAGTTTCGATTCTCCTTAAAAAGGAAGAGAAAGTCAGCCTATAAAAACCAACTCTTCTACTTTTTATTTTTCTTTCCTTTTTCTTTTACTTCTTTTTCTTCCTCCTTATGAGTCAGGGTTCAGGTTGGGGAGGCTATGGGCAAAATGTCCCCCCCCAGCTGCAGGCCAACAATGTTTGAAGTTGAGCTGAACCCAGTTGAGGCTTGCCAGCCTCCAGGTGGGGCCTGGAGATCTCCTGGAATTACAAGTGTTCTCCAAATGATAGAGATCACGTCCCCCAGTTCCTTTCTTGGGTGTCCCTTCCTAGAAAGGGGGGAAAGGAGGGACCTCAGCAGGATACAATGCCATAGAGTCCACCCTCGAATCAGCCATTTTCTCCAGGGGAACTGATCTCTATTGTCTGGAGATCAGTTGGAATAGTGGGAGATCTCCAGGGAAGAGCGGAGCATGTGCTCCTCCAAGCTCCTCCCCTCTGACATGGGTCAGCACTGTCTATGGAAGGTACTTTTTAATCCAAACAGTTCACAGATGGGTACAGCTGTCTGCTAATAGAGAGAGAAATAGCTCTCCAGTAGGGTTGCCAGCTCCAGATTGTGAAATACCTGGAGATTTTGGGGGTGGAGCCTGAGGAGGGTGGAGTTTGGGGCAGGGAGGGACTTCAATAGGGTATAATGACATAGAGTCCACCTTCCAGAGCTACCATTTTCTCCGGGTGAACTGATCTCTGTTGCCTGGAGATCAGCTGTAATAGCGGGAGATCTCCAGCCACCACCTGGAGGTTGGCAGTGCTACACTCAAGGCATGTGATGCCGCAAGAGTTTATGCCAGGGATCTCCAACGTGGTGTCCATGAGCACCATGGTGCCTACTGCCACCTTTCTTTTAGAAAGTGGGTGGGGCCAGGGGGGGCTCTTGCCCACCTGGGCTTCTGATTGGCCAATGAAGAGCTGATTGGCTATGCACATTGTTTCAGTGGCAGGTGCCACAACAGTTTGGTTGTCTTCTCTCTCACACCTCTTCCCCAGTGTATTCTTACTTACCCCTCTTCTTACTTGCTCTAGAGCTCTCTCTCTCTCTCTCTCTCTGCGGTCAGTTATTCACTCAAAAAATTGCTGCTCTCTTGAGGCGGAGCAAAAAAAAAACCCCGAACTTAAAAGGTTATTCATGGAATCGAATCTAATTCATAAAGCCCGATGTAGCTTGGATTACTCATGAGAAAAAGGCTGCAGCATTTGACAGCGGTTGTGTCTGCCCTTGACCTTTCAGCCCTCCTCCTGCCGACCAGCTCACTGTTGAGGCCCGCCCCCACCTCCGTCACAACTCCGCCCATCGCGGCTCCGTAGAGGGGAGGCATTCGAAGGAGAGGGAGAAGGAGGAGTCCTATCGGGCTCCAAACCGCTCGACTCCACTTTCATGCAACCGAATGCTTGGGGAGTTCTGCCTTGGATTTGCCGCTCTCTGGATGCACATTTTCCCCATCCGAATTCTCAAAACTCAACAATAAGCCCCTAACAATAAGCGGCAAATCCCCAGCGTAAACGGCCCTTGTCTCCCTTTCTGCTTTGACTCAAAGTACAAAGAGAGTTTAATACGGTCCAAGACCAGCATAAAAACATACCAGATATACATACATAACATAACACATATAAAAGTGCATCAAGTGTGAGCCCCTATAACATCTTACAATCTCTCACTCATAAAAGCCGTTAAGCGCTTAATTAAAAATATTATATGTTTGAAATTAGTATAAATATAAATATAAAATCGCTCAGCCATTAAGTTCGACCCATGCACGCCTGGTCCTCATTGCTTGCCACCCAAATTTGGCCACTTTAAAAGTTATCTCCATATCCTTGTCTGAGAGCATGTTAGAAAGACTAAAGGCTCTGGATCGTCCTGGGAGGTCCGATAATACAGAAAGAATGGCTTCTCGTATCTTGTTGTAGATTTTGCATTCAAACACAACGTGCTCAAGGGTCTCAGTACTCCCATCAGAGCAGGGGCATAATCGTCCTGCATATGGTATCTTTTTGTATCTCCCTTCCAAGACGGCTGAAGGGAGTGCGTTACAACGCATCAGGGTGAAAGCCCTCCTGTATTCTGGACTATCTAAGTGGGAAAGGTAAGACATCGGGACCACGTTGGTAAGAGTGCTGCAATTGTAGCACACGTTTTTGATTCTACTTAGGTCATGCTGCCTTTCCACGTCCAGAACTCTTTGCCTGATCAGGGCTCTGGCCTGTGGATAGTCCATTGATAGGAGCAGATATTGTGAGAGACCATAGTAGCCTAGTTTATTCATCAGATTTCTCAACCAGGGGGAAACAAAAGTGTCATACAAAATTAAGTTACCAAGTCCTTTGGGACGTGAAGCTATTTTGAGCCAATAGGAGATCGAGACAATCCATATCCTTGCTTCAATCGTTACTTCCCCGTCTCCATTCGAATTGCAGCATTGGAAACACTGGGAGGGACTTGTAGTACAGCCCTCAGGAATTTGGATTGGATTTTCTCCAACCTGGAGTAATTTGCTATGTTAATAAGCGGCCCCCCATATAACATTTGGGAAAGGGTTTTGGCTTTATATAACTTAACAGCAGCTGTTACCGAGCGTCCTCCCTTTGTCCAGAAAAAATTTAATATAGCTGCGGCACTTTTTTGGGCATTGGCGGAGACATGGGCTATGTGAGAATTCCTTAATCCTGTTGCCTGAAAGACCACACCCAGGTATTTATAGCAGTGTACCTGCTCTATCTTAATCCCATTCAGACTCCAGGAGTGCAGTTTTGGTTTATTGGCAAAGACCATTACTTTAGTTTTTGAGTAATTAACCTCTAGTTGATTGTCAGTGCAATAGATCGCAAGCAGGCGCAATGCCCTCCTGATGCCAATAGATGTTCTGGAAAGAAGAACGGCATCGTCTGCATATAGTAACAGGGGAATGTGCCTATCCACCAGTTTTGGGGGGAGCTTCTGCTTTGACTCAGCACGGTTCCCCCCCCCTTCCCTTTCAGCTTTGAATTCGTTTTCCCGTTGACTTCTGTTTTCTGCTTCTGTCCACTTTCCTTGTTTCTCTTTTAGTCCCCCCCCCTTTTTGATGGTGTGTCCTGACTTGTTGCTTCGTCCCCCTTTAGAATAGTTCTTTTCACTTCTCCCCTCATGATTTCCGCTCGCGCCCCTTTTTTCTTCTTCACCCCCTCTTTGTTTCCCCCTTATTTTTTCTTTCTTCATTAGTGCAGCAGCCAAAGCGCCCAGGGCCATTTATGCATGGGAGGCCACACATCTCTTATAATATTGCCATAGAGATTTGGATTTGGTACGGCACTCAAGAGCGGATCTAGTGGCCGCACAAGGCGCATGAAAAGGGGTGTGCTTCTGGTCGGAATAAAAAAAGAACCCTTGGCCAATGGCCGCCCCTGTGGGTGGGGAGACGTAGGACAGGGAGGAGACATTTGCCGGGATGGGCGGGGAGAAGATATCCGACTCCAGGGAGTTTTTCATGGGACCCTCCGGCAGAAAGGGCGGGGCAAAGGGAAAGATCGTAGCAACACAGGTTTGAGTTGCTGCTGGGATGCTGCGAATTTTATGGGCCAATTTGCGGTAGCTGTGAAAAATCAAAAATAAGGTCCAGAGCAACAAAGCATGGAAACCGCAGCAAACAGCCATGAATAAATAACCTGTGTCTCCATCTCCTAGGGCAGTCATTTTGTGGTTGCGTCCACTACCGTATGTCAATATTCCAAAGGTGCTCACAGGCTCAAAAAGGTTGGGGACCCCTGGGTTAGGTGGTTTCCTCTTAATTCCCAACAGGCCACTCTAGGGCTACCAATCTCCAGGTACTAACTGGAGATCTCCTGCTATTACAACTAATCTCCAGCTGACAGAGATCAGTTCACCTGGAGAAAATGGCCGCTTTGGCAATTGGACTCTATGCCATTGAAGTCCTTCCCCTCCCCAAACCATGCCCTTCTCAGTCTCCACCCCAAAAACTCCAGGTATTTCCCAACCTGGACCTGGCAACCCTAGGCCACTCCAATTCTCTTGATTCATTTCCCCCATGTTTAAATGAGCAGCTAACTTTTAAACAATTTCCCCTGTACCAGAGTGGCGCTGACATCTTGTGTAGAACCAATCTTTGCTCATTGTGGTTACAAATAACTGTCATGCAAGGATGAAGATACCTAGTTCATGAGAATGATGTTGGGGGTTTGGGGAAGGGGGAAAAAAAGAACAGAAATAGAAGCAGTTGAAATAGATGCAGCAAGAATGACTCATTGTGAGCACAATTACTCATCCGTCTGACCCTCAAGTTGTAAACACTTTGGGTTCTTGTTGCTTGCGATGGGGCTTGCGGGGGAAATGTTCCTGTTGAAGCGTGCTCACCACCAAGCAGTCTAGACAAAATAATCGAGACAAAATTCAGTCTAGACAAAAATGCAGGAGAGGACAGCCAAGAAGCAAGAAGAACTTAGAATAGTGTGATAGTTTATAAGCCACGTGATACAAAGGATGGAGGTTGTATCTTTATCACGGTCTGAGGGGCAGAACAGATAGGACTTACGAATTGTCAGAATGCACTCCTGTGGGGTTACTAGGGTATGCAAACAGGGTTACCAACAAGTCTGGAGAAAAATATCCTGTCACTTCATTAGGGTTGCCAACCTCCAGGTGGAGCCTAGAGATCTCCTGGAATTACAACAGATCTCCAGACTTCAGAGATAATTTGGCCTGGAGAAAATGGCTGGTTTGGAGGGTGGACGCTTGAGTTTTCAAGTAATGTTCTTTACCTCGATGCCATACAAAGCTTCAGCTGCCCATTTCCATATGATATGCCCCAATTTAACAGACAGGGGATTTTTCTTCAGGTCTACTGGCAACCCTATTTAGACAACAAAGCAATAAAAGTACTTGGTTTGTATAATTAGAAAACCATTTGCATAATATGCCCCACAGAATATGGCAAACCTACCTTAAGGCCAGAGATATCCTGGGGGTGGAGAAGGAAAAACTGCACAGAAATTGGGATGGTGATGGAAAGTGCCATCAATTTAGGATGATCCTGTAGGGTTTTCCAGGCAAGAGACATTCTAAAGTGTTTTGCCATTGACTGCCTCTTCATCACAAACCTGGACTTCCTTGGTGGTCTCCCATCCAAGGAGTAACCATGACTACCCTGTTTAGTTTCCAAGATCCAATGAGATTGGGCTAGCCTGGGCTATCCAGGTCAGGATGGAATGCTATTTTTATTTTATTTTTTTGCCGTCAAGTCACAGCTGACTTATGGCAACCCCATGGTGTCTTCAAGGCAAGAAATGTTCAGTGGTGGTTTGCCATTGCTTTCCTCTGCGTAGTGAATCAGGGCTTCCTTGGTGGAAATACTAGCTAGGGCTGATACTGATGAGATCGAGCTAGCCTGGGCTATCGAAGGCAGGGCAGGCTATTTACCTGTGGCTAAACTGACAGAGTGAATTCAGATGACTAATTTGATAAGGAGTGTAAGGTTATCAGTCCTCAGAGTCTGACCTTAAGTTTTTCACTTCTGTTCATGATCCTCCACCTCCACTCCACCCCACCTCAGTTTCTTGAGGGCAGGAGATTGGGGGCAAGATCAGTGATTTATCCACTGTGAGCAAGCAAATGGCAAGTGTATTGCTGAAGGACTGCCTGTTCCTCCTTTATTGTAGTTGACCTGCTTGCGACATCCCCACCTTCAGAGGTTAGCAGGGTAGCAGCTAGTGTTGCCAACTCTGGGTTCGGAAATTCCTGGAGGTTTAGGGACAAAGCCTGGGGAAGGGAGGTGGCTTAGCAGGGACGTGATGCCGCGGAGTCTGCCCTCCGAAGTTGCCATTTTCTTCAGGGGTAGGGTTGCCAACCTCCAGGTGGTGGCTGGAGATCTCTCACTATTACAACTGATCTCCAAGTGACAGAGATCAGTTCACCTGGAGAAATTGGCTGTTTGGAAGGTGGATTCTATGGCATTGGTCCCTCCCCTCCCCAAACCTCACCCTCCTCAGGCACAACCCTCAAAATCTCCAGGTATTTCCCAGCTTGGAGCTGGCAACCCTATTCAGGGGAACTGATTTATGTAGTCTGGAGATCAATTGTAATCCTGGGAGAACACCCATGGAGGTTGGCAACTGTAGTGGCAGCCATGGACTTCTTGTTAGTGGCAAGATGGCGTCAGGATACCATCCTGGGGCCATTTCAAATGGCAATTTCTTTAACAGCTTTTAATTGCCAAGCAAAGGCAATTCTGTGTTCTAAGACTTTGTAATATTTGTCTTTCTGCTTTTTTTGTTGCTTTTGTTTATTGTGTTTATTATTTAATAAAATACTTATAGTCTGCTCTTTATAGCCAGGGAGGATTACCATGCAATTGAAAATCATACGCCAATTTTAAAGAGATTAGCGCCATGAAACCACGTTTGCAAAAATGGCATAAAACCAATGGTCAAACAGGCAGTAAAATCAATAAAAGTTCAAATAACCAGCAATGATAAACCACCCAAGAGCAATAAAATTTCATAAACAGCAAAACACGTTATTGCATGTTTGAACTGATGTGTTAAACGTTTCATTGAACTTTTGTTGTTAGCCGGTTTGGGATATGAGGGTGGGGTGGAAATGAATATACTGGATCAGAGTAGGTCGACTAACAGTTGATTGCTGATTTCAGTTTTTCACATGCCTGATGTTCAGAATGCTGAGCCATTATATCAGGCTTTTCACGTTCCATTATTTGCTGAAATGATGCTTCCGTTGAGGGGGTGGGGGGTGTATAGACCTGTAAAAACAGCTTTACAGTGGAATCTGAAGGATTTTGCAGGAAGTATTTGTGAATCCCAAAGTACAGGAACCTAAGCTCTTGTTAAATCCACAATGGATTTTGCATTCTGATATCATCATGGGGGGGGGGAGTATTCTTTCATCAGATTTCCTCCAGGGAGGGTAAACACCGTACCATAATTCCACTGACATATACTTGTAGTTCATGTAAACTGAATTTTTCTAAAAAATGGGATGAAGGTAAGTTTGAGTTGAGTTTCTGCTAAAGTGAACTTGTCCTTATAGCTGAAGATTTGTGAAAAGGTTGTTGATAGAGTTGCCAACTTCCAGGTGGTGGCTGGAGATCTCCTGGGATTTCCACTGACCCCCAGGTGACAGAGATCAATTCCCCTGGGGAAAATGACCACTTTGGAAGGTGGACTGTATGGCATTACATCCTACTGAAGTCTCCCCCCTCTCCAAATCCTGCCCTCCCCAGACTTCCCCCCCTAAATCGCCAGAAATTTCCCAACCTGGAGCTGGCAACCCTAATTGTTGAGGGTTTCCCTCCCTTATCACTATTATTTTATTTCAGCAGTGACTGTTGAGTGTTTGCTGCATTTATTCATTTTGAGCCCCTGCAAATGAAGCTTGCTGCTGAATTAAATGCAAGCAAAGGTCACCCAGTGAGTCATGTAGTTTGCCAAGCACCTGCAAGACTGTGTAACTGGACCAGGGCTTGGCCTTGCTTACCTTCCTAGCATTTGCAACATGAAAACTGCAAATGAAGGCTAAATAAACATAGTTGGTGTTAAGCCTTTCAATAAATTTGCAGGAACAGAAGCACATTTATTGAGAAGAAGTGCAATGTTTCTGCAGCCCAAAAGCTGGGGAAATTGAAATAAAATAATCCCTTTCCTTTGGTGCATTTGCAAAGCTTTATTATCCTGGCAGACAACAGAGACTTGCAAAGCAATTTATTTTCCTTAATTTTGTTCGCATTTTTAATATCCTTATCTCATTACATTGCTCAGAAATTCCTGTGAGCCAGTTCTTTCAAATTCCCGAGACTTGAGGTACAGAGTTTACAAGTGAACTGGGACTGGGAAATATAGAAAGGAGAAGCAAAATGATCAAGGGTCGGAGCATCTTCCCTAGGTGGAAAGGCTAAGGAGTTTGGGCTTTTTTAGGTTTTAGAGAAAAGATGATTGAAAAGGGAATGTGGCAGGAATTTGAAAAATTATGGAGAAAGAGGATAGAGAGAGCAAACCCCACAGTTTCTGTCCAACAGATAAATAGCCAGTGTTGTGTAATGGATAGGGCTGCCAACCTGCAGGTGGTGGCTGGAGATCTCCTGCTATTTCACCTCATCTCCAGCCAATAGAGATCAGTTCCTCTGGAGAAAATGGCCACTTCGGCAATTGGACTCTATGGCATTGAAGTCCCTCCCCTCCCCAAACCCCGCCCTCCTCAGGCTCTGCACCCCCAAATCTCCAGGTATTTCCCAACCTGGAGCTGGCAGCCCTAGTAATGGATAGAGTGTTGAACTAGGATGGGAAACCTCATTACTCTGTCATGGAGGCCTGCTGGGTGGCCTTAGGCCAGTAGGGTTGCCAACTTTGGCCTGGGAAATTCCTAGAGATTTGGGGGCCATACTTAGGGAAGGACTTTGGTTTCTCCTGGACTCTGTGCTATACCATAGAGTCTGCCCCCCGAAGCGGCCATTTTCTCCAGGGGAACTGATCCCTGTCATCTGGAGATCAGCTATAATTCTGAGAGGGCTCCAGCCTCCACCTGGAGGTTGGCAACTCAATGGGCCAGTCACATATTTTCAGCCTAACTTACTTCACAGGGTTGTTGTGAGGTTAAAATGGAGGAGGGGAGAACAATGTAAGCCCCTTTGGTTCCCCATCAGGGAGAAAGGCAGAATGTAATTGACGTAAATAAATAAATAGCCATTTAAAGAACAGGCTGTGTGGTACTCTGAATAATTTCTCCCTTATTTTCTGTCATCATTATTGATTGTATCTTTAAATATCTTTAAACTTAAAGCTAAGGTGTTGATTTGGAATATGCAATTTTCCAGTAACAAGAGGAACTGTCTAATGCACCGATTCCTTGCCCTGTTCCTGAACTCGGTTGCCTCTCTTTTTCAGATATGGTGGTCACTGCAGCAGCTCTCTTGTTTCAGGAGAGTCATTGGGGCCTAGCTAGGGTTGCCAGGTCCTTCTTCGCCACCGGCGTGAGGTTTTTGGGGCGGAGCCTGAGGGGGTTGCCAGGTCCAGGTTGGGAAATACCTGGAATTTTGGGGGTGGAGCCTGAAAAGGGCATGGTTTGGGGAGGGGAGGGACTTCAATGCCATAGAGTCCAATTGCTAAAGATGCCATTTTCTCCAGGTGAACTGATCTCTATCGGCTGGAGATTAATTCTAATAGCAGGAGATCTCCAGCTAGTACCTGGAGGTTGGCAACCCTAGAGCCTGAGGAGGATGGGGTTTGGGGAGGGGAGGGACTTCGATACCATAGAGTCCAATTGCCAAAGTGGCCATTTTCTCCAGGTGAACTGATCTCTGTCGGCTGGAGATCAGTTGTAATGGCAGGAGATCTCCAGCTAGTACCTGGAGGTTGGTAACCCTAGGCCTAGCTAATAAAATGAGGTGTGTGAATTGGATGCTGAAGTCTGTTTAAGGGGCACTGCTCACATTATCGTATTAAGATGGATTTTGTCTTTGACTTGTACAATGTTTGACACGCTGGGGAGCCAGAGGTCAAATCAATAACTCTCCTGCTTGTCACCTCCTTCTTAAATTGGCGGAGAGATCAATAGGAACGAAGCCTGATTTCCCTTTGCTCTCTGCACAGCAAAGGGTTTAAAAGACATGAAGGCATAGAGACCACAGCCACCCCATAGGAGATTGGGACATGGGTCAGTGGCCTTGTGCTTTGCAGTAAGCAGAATCCTTACAGCTCACTGGAGCAAGGCAGTTCAGGCCCCCTTGAAGGGGCCAGTTCAGTGATCTAGATTTCTTGAGTGGTGTCGCTCCAGAATTAGAGATTACTCTTTCAGAGGCCACGTTACACATTCAGTCTAAACTGTCTATTTATTTTTACAGGATCAAGGTGTTTATGTAGGTCAGGTCTCCTTCAGGGTCCCCTCTCTGGGGCAGGATGTGGGGGGTTGGGGGTCCAGATCTCTGTGAGTTGTGCTCCCCCATTCTCATAGAGTCCGATAAAAGAATGAGGGAAGGAGGTTGATTTGAACTACAGCTTGCTTTATTGGCCAAGAAGTCATAACTGGGTGAGCCAGGATCCGGACAAACAGCTCTGCAATCCTGTCACCCCGAGGCAGGGCAAATGCCTATTACAACTGCTCTCCAGCCGATAGAGATCAGTTCACTCAGAGAAAATGGCCGCTTCTGCAATTGGACTCTATGGCATTGAAGTCCCTCCCCTCCCCAAACCCTGCCCTCCTCAGCCTCCACCCCCAAAATCTCCAGCTATTTTCCAACCCAGAGCAGACAACCCTATCTGGAGCTGATGACTTCCTCAGGTAGCTTCTAAGAGGAAGTCTTGAACAGCCCGTAGAGGAAATCTAGTGTGTCAATGAGGCATGAGAAATCACAGGCTGGCTCTGGTGACGTGGCGCAAAGCACCACTGGAACCTGTCTTGACTTCCTGGCCTTCCATTGCCAGCATTCTCTGTAAAAGGACGCAGGAAGAAGCCAGCAATTCTTGCACAGAGCTGTGCCACAGGACCAACCATGCGCGGCCTCCTGAAAAGCAACCTGCTCACCTGCTTAGAAACCCTTTTCATAATTTGCCAGGATAGTCTTGACCTGAGATTCCTAGAAGCAATGCATAGGGTTGCCCGCTCCGGGTTGGGGGTAGAGCCCGAGGAGGGCAGGGTTTGGGGAGCGGAGGGACTTCCGTGTCATCGAGCCCAGTTGCCAAAGCGGCTATTTTCCCCAGGTGAACTGATCTTTGTTGCCTGGAGATCAATTGTAATAGCGGGAGATCTCCAGCCACCACCTGGAGGTTGGCAGCCCTAGCAATGCCTGAGAGTTGCTAGCTGGCTGATATTCCAGGTAATTTTGAGGGGTGTTGCCAGGTTAAAAAAAAATCATATAATGAAGAGAATAGAGAGAGGCGGGTTTTTTGTTTTGTAACAATTTACTGCAGTGGTTCCCAAAGTGGGTGATATTGGACCATGGGGGGCAGTGGAATTGCCCAGGGGGCAGCAGGGGGTGCTGGAGTGGGGTCCTTCGACCACATTCACTTATTTACCCTCCTTGTTTCGCCTTTTGTTTTACTACCCTTATCACAAAGTTATTTCCTTTGGTCATGTTTTGATGTATTCCCGATTCTGATTTGTCGTAAGTCACAAGATAGCTGTTGATTTTCTTATAAATTTATTACTGTACATCTGTTGTAGGTGTAGTTATAGATACATATTTTATGCTATAAATTTCCTTCACCCTTGTGTAAAAATATTATTCATGCAATATTCTTTGTTGTATATTGATTTTCTAGTTGCAAGATTAGATTAGAGCATGTATTTATTTTTGTGTACTTAAATGTCACACAATCGTGTCTATAAGTTAGTTTTTCTGGGAACCTATAGCCATAAAGTAAGCGCGTGTAATTTTTTCTCTTTTGAACAGAATGTGGAGATACCAAATTTACTGTATGTTTATTACATGCATACTTTAACATACATTCCAAAAAGCCATAGAGAAATCATCCTTAGTAGCTAATTTTGTTTGTGGAGAAGCGTGATCTTTGAAAGTAGCCTGTGTTGAAGCTGAGATCTTCAACTTTTTAACGGATATAACTAAAATCTTATAGGGAATTTTGATGAATCTTTCCTGAGTTCCCTATGGTATACTAGAACTTCCAGGGACTCGGTAATCAATTCTTCCGGCTTAAGTCTGGCCCAATTCGCTATTCAGAGGAACCTAATAATAGTAAATGGGCGATCGCAGATCGACCCTAATGGAGATTTCACTTTTTTTAGCCAAAATGGTGCCAGTGTTATCGATTATTTTCTGGTTTCATTAGATCTCTTACCTCTAATCAGTAATATGGAAGTCTGCGATTACATGGGCAGTGACCATCTCCCTATCTCTCTTTCAATCAACCAATGATGTGTTCCACACTTAATACCGTCCTACCATCAAATATTGCACCAATCCCAAAAAGCCCTAACTCGTGTTTACTGGAGCCCTGAGCTTGATTCCTTGGTGCGTGGCAAAATGCAGCTTTTGGAGGTGACTTCGTTGAAAGCTGCCCTCCTTGAGCAAGAGTCTGCAGCTACTGTCTTAAATGTTTTTTTCAGATTAATTGATTTATTTAAACCTCTATTTACTAAAGAAATCACCTCAAGCTTGCACGCTCTATACAAACGAAATTCTTGGTTTAACCACGAGTGTAGACTACTCAAACGAGCAATAACCAGGAAACATAGAGAATTCAGAAGGAACAACACTATTTCAGTATTGAAGGAATTGTTAACTATTAAAAAGAACTACAAGGACTTGGTAAACTGGAGGAAAAAAGAGGCCCTATATAAAAATTGGAGGAGCTTGATTACAGCTATAAACAACAATGACAATTCAACCTTCTGGCGGACTGTGAATTCTTTAAGTAATGGCCATGTCAGAGTCCCCGCATGTATCCCGTCTTCGGTCTGGGTAGCTTACTTCAAGAGCCTCTTCTCCTACTCTGTGGAAAACCAGGGTCTTATACCTGTAGCACCTTCTATTTTGCTGAATTCCTGGCCAGATGTGTCTCCTAAGGACATTAATCCGCTCATTGATCGCCTACGCTCAGCCAAAGCCCCAGGTCCTGATCTAATTCCCTACGAACTTTTTAAAGTCAACAGCGAATGGTGGGCCAACATTCTTGCTCCTGTATTCACACAAATTAATGCATCAGGAGCTATTCCAAAATCTTGGAGACATACCATTATCGTCCCAATCTTTAAAAAAGGTCAGCGCTCTGACCCAAGCTGTTATCGTCCAATCAGCCTTTTGTCTTGCTTAGGCAAATTGTATTCCTCCTACTTATTAAAGAGGCTGTTGGACTGGGTTGAGAGTAATGACATCCTTGGCTGGGAACAGATTGGCTTCAGAAGGGGTTGGTCTAAACCATCATAAATCTAAGATCATGATCTTCACTAAGAGGAGAAAAATGCCTCTTTTTCGCTGGGTATTAGATGGCTTTGAGGTTGACCAAGTCAAGGAGTTTGTTTACCTTGGCATTCTGTTTTCCCATAACCTAAATTGGAATGCCCATCAAAAAGCAGTGTCCAACAAAATTAAACCTGGGGTTGGTGCTATGGTCAACTTTTTTCACACCAAAGGTGGCAAATATATTCCAGGGGCTATTCAGGTTTTTAACCTGAAAATTACCCCAATTATCCTCTCTGGTGTTTCCATCTGGATAACAGTCATCAATGAATCTATAGATCGTCCACTGCTTCAGTTCTTACGAAAACTCCTAAATGCCCCTCGATGTGTTGCTGGCGTTACTCTTCGTTCCGAGTTTGGCCAAATGTCACTTGAAGCTAGGGCGTGGTTGGCCGCCTTTAAACTCCACCTTAAACTGTGCTTTAGCACTGAGGGGTTCCTAGCTTCTCTGAAGCATGACCCTTTCAAATCCTCATGGCAAAAAATCTTAGATGAGAAACTGGCGTTGCTGGGCTTCTCGCAGGATATGTTATCAGATCTTGGGGAAACTGAAGCTTTTGCCAAAATTAAAAAGTGCATTAAAGAGCTCGATTATAACAGCACTACTTTTCGTGCTCGTCGCGTCTGTTCATCCCAGTTCTTCGGAATACCCCCTCCACGTGGTCTGCCTGCCCATACATATTATCTGACAACTCCTCGTCTCTGTAGAGCTTTTTGCTTGGCTAGATTGAATGCTAATCCTTCTATGGTAATGCAGGGCAGAATTCTGAATATACCATACTCAGACAGGATCTGCCCTTGCTCTTCTGGCTCTATTGACTCATTAGCCCATGCCCTTTTGGAATGCCGCTTTTACGAGGAACTTCGATCACACTATATTTCCCCCCTTTTAATATACAAATCCAATGCCTCTGTGACTAACATAATGCCTTTTTTACTAAGCGGTAGGGACCCCAAGGCTACATTGTCAGTGGCAAGATTTGTTTCAGTCCTTATATCCCTCCAACACTAGATATATGCTGCTCAAGATCAATTGATCAAGGAGCTTCTAAGGGATAAAAGGAAAGGAAAGGAAATTAACTGGGAATATGCTGTGCTATGCATAATAAAAAGGAAACGTAATGTTAATGTATTAATTTAATTGGGTGTTTTGTTGGTCTTTTATGAATCTCTGTTATGTCCCATACCAACACCTTTTTGTTTGTATTTATACAAGTTTCATATGCTGATTATCACAAGTATAGGAGGGTTATGGTTATGGCACCATGCTGGCAAATTTCTGCCTTTGCAAAGTACTGAAATCTTATGGAAATTATCGGTGTTTTTAGTAAATATGCCACCAGAGCTCTAGTCAGACCAGTATACCATGCTCGGAGAAACTGTTTTTGTCTCCTTGTCATTTTTCAAGTTTTTGCTGGTAAGTTCTTAACATACGGTAATAGTATTGAGTGTGGTATTGATTTTCCTGTGTTCTCAGTTACTGAACCTGTTGATTATGAAGTGTTCTTTTTAGCTGTATAAGGATGCAATCCTGAAAGGGGAGGGGAGAAGCTCCTTAGGAGCCAGCATGACCCTGCGCCAGCGTAAATGCCCTTTTAACCTGTGATAAAGGGCACTTATGCCATTGCGGGTGGCGTCCATGCCAGCGCCGGGATGCTGTGTTGCGGGGCTCAAGCCAGGCACTGCCTCCTGGCAGTGTTCCAGTGGCGCAAGTCCCTGCGCCGGTGTTCTAGGAGGCATTCCTGGGGGCCTTTTGCCTTTTGCCCCAGGAACGCCCCTTCTCACAGCGGTGTAGCTATGACACCTTTTTTGGTGTGTAGCCCCGTTGAAGTCTATGGAGGCATTTTCCTGTTTTTTATTTTTTTAAGAAGGTAAATTTCTTTGTGACGTCTGGGAAGTCTGTCAGAAGGCGGCACACCTGCGCCACTCCCCGCCACCATCGTAACACCCACCCCCCAGGAATGGACTACCTGTGTTCTTTTTTTTGCACCCTACCCAATATTAATATTTCTAGGTTATGTAGGATTTAAATTCTTTCAATAACTGTTTCTAAAAAGGGGGGAACGGATTTTAAGGGAACATAAAATTTTTGGGTAACTGAGAGAAAATTTAAGGCAGGCGTGTCCAAACTGCGGTCCCCCGAGCTGCATGTGGCCCAGGACGGCTATGAATGCGGCCCAACACAAAATCGTAAACATACTTAAAACATTATGAATCAGCTATTGTTAGTGTTAGTGTATTTTATGGGCGGCCCAATTCTTCTTCTTTCAATGTGGCCCAGGGAAGCCAAAAGATTGGACGCCTCTGATTTAAGGTATAAAAAATAAAAATTCTGAAAAAAATAATTGTCAGATATCTGATTTCCAGGAGTTGGCAAGCCCATGCACGCCTCACCTCCTGCACCACCGGGGCCATTTTCTGTCACAAGCCTTGCGTACTGACCACTCTTCCTCAAGGGCACTATCTAGGCTGCAATACCGGCCCAGTCCGATCCAGCTCCACCAGGCCTTGTAAAATCCCAGCCTTGGTGCTTGCTCCCCAGTATAAGCAATATGTTGTCTTGTGAGAGAATCCTGCTAGGCTAACAGTGCAATCCTAAAACAGTGCAAATCCTAAAGAGTTACACCCTTCTAAGCACATTAACTCTGATGTCACTCTGCTTAGGATAACTAAGGATCTTCAACTGCTGCTTCCAGTCTATCCCATGCCTATCTTTTCTGGTGTGCTCACACTGATTCTATTGGGATCTAATTTTTCTGGCATTGATTTGGCAAATGCCGCTAATTCCCAGATAGCTGACATCAAACAAGATTAGCCGGGATTTTGTTTAGAACCAGCTGCTGCTTTTAGCAGCATCCAGAAACACGAGAATCCCTGTCCGATCAGACTGAGGTCTGTTTAGTCTTGCATCCTGTTTCCCACACTGGCCAACCAGATGCTCCTGGGAGTCTACAAACTGGGCACGAAGACCACAGCCATCCCCTGCTGTTGCCTCTAGGATTCCAAGGTGTGCTGCCTCTGAACATGGAAGGTTCATCTACCCATCATAACTAAGAGCCATTGGTACAGGTCTCTCCCCCATGAATGAGTCATATTTAGGCCCTAGGCCCTTCTTGGAGGTTGGCAACCCTACAGCCCCCTTTCCAAGCCACCTAAACTCGTGGCCATCACTTTGCCTTGAGCCATCAGTGATGAATGCAGAGCTGATCTGGTCACCTGACGACACAAACCGCTTCTTTGAAAAGATTGGCTCAAGCAGACATTCACTTGACCTGCAGCTCTTTGGCTGAGTATTGGAGAAGACTTTCTAGTACCCATGAAAGAGAAATATTGATGGCTGTGGTGTATTAATGTGTGTGTAGAGTTTCTTTCTTGTGTGCACTTGACACAGTGGCCTGCATTCTATCGCTCAGCTCTGCAAAGTTTCAAGCCTTTCTCCAGCAGCCTGCAGAGCTTTCCTCTATCAGAAGTGGCTGTTCTGTTGCAGAAACTCACCTTAGCCCAGAGGAAGGCTTGGAGCCTCACCGTGCCGAAAAAGATACAAACCATAGTCGCTTCCTATACTTGCTGGTTGTCCCTTTCTAAAGATTTATCTTCTTGCGTGAACAACTGCAGTGAGATTAGTCAGGGACGGTGCAGCATTTTATAGATGAATGATCACCTGCAGGACTGCACCCTCTTGCAGAGGTGGGTGCGCTTTTGTCCCTAGTTTTGCTGCTGATTGGCATCTGTAAAGAAGTTTGTTCATTTTTTAGAATAGCCATAAGTTATGGAGTGAGGTTACTGGCTTCTTTAAGCATTTTCTGTAACACGGGGCTCATTTTGTTCCTGCCCATTCTTCCTGATAATCTTTATTGTTTAGGTTTGCCTAATATTTTTATTACTCAGTGTAGGAATTTGAAATAGATAGAAGGAAACCATTAGAGCCCTTTTTTCACTCTCATCCTGTTCGATGTCCATGTTTTAGCAAGCCTTCCAACAAAGTTGAACATCTTTTGCAACAAAAACAAAGTACATGTGTGGGCACATGAGGATACACAAACACACACACTTTCTATGAAGTGTGTAGCTTTTAGTGGAAACAATAACATGATGCTTTTAACTGGAGCTGCCAGGGGTTGGACGTTTGCATGCAAACTGTGGTTCCACCCCAAAGGAGTGAGAGCTGTTGTAACTGATTGTACAGATTTGGGTATCCCGTATCCGAACATCCAAAATACAGAAATAGCCAAAATATGGACATTTTGAGCCAACATGCAGACATTACTCACAGGCCCTCAGCAGCACACCAGTGTGCTTTCTGATGGTTTAATCTACAGAAAATTATTTAAAATATTGTTTAAAATTATATACAGGCTATGTGTATAAAGTGTATATAAAACATAAATGAATTTCGTGTTTAGACTTGTGTCCCATCCCCAAGATATCTCATTATGTATATGCAAATATTCCAAAATACAGAAAGATCCGAAATACAGAACACTTCTGGTCCCAAGCATTCCCGATAAGGAATACTCAACCAGTACCGGTATATGAAATGAGCCATACAATAGTACCTGCCATACAATAGTACCTTTTGAGAAAGATTATTGAATGGGTAGTAGAAGAGCAACTCCAGGAACAGTTGGATGAGATATCTGCCCTTGACCTTTTTCCATGGGGAATCAGGCTGAGATTTGGGACAGATATGGCTTTAGTGGGGCTGGTGGATGATCTCCATAGATGGATAAAAGGGGTGCATCTCTGTTGTTATTAGATCTGTCAGCAGCCTTTGATAAAGTGGATCATACTGCTGAGGTGCCTGAAGATGGTCAATATTGAGATTGGTCTATTTTGGTTCTGTTTTGTTACTTCTCATCACAGTTGCTAGAATCATACTTGCAAAGCATTGGAAACAAACTACTGTGCTGACTGTTCATGAATGGGAACAAAAAAGCTTAGAGACATATCAGTTGATCAGATTGACGATATTGAGGAAAGGGAAAGATGTTCAACAGATAGAGTTGCTTTGGAGTCCAATTTTAGCTAAATTATAGTATTTTGCCAAGAGGAGTCATTATTTTGTTTTTTATTATGTTTATGTAATTTTTTTCCTGTATGCTGTGCGTTTTTGTTTGAAAGTTTAAAATTCATAATAAAAAAGAAACAACACTGAGATTGGTCTGATACAAAGACCAGAACAATCACAAAAGGTGACAGCAGGAGACTCTGAATGATCCTCTTGGGAGCTGACATGAGGGCGCTACGTGGTTCTGTGCTATCTCCCATGTTTGATATCTATGCAAGACCCCTAATTAGGATCATCTGAAGTTTCGGAGTAGGTTGTCATCAATATGCTGGTGATACCCAGCTATACGCCACATCGAATAAGCTGCCACCAGTGGCTGTCTGTGCATTGGTCCAGAGTCTGAATGTGGTGGCTGAAGGAGAACATTGGCCATTTATGCAGGGCTGTTTCCCCATGGTCACCCCACTGACTACTTTGGGGCTTCCTTTTGATAATGCATGCCTTTCCCACTTCGCATGTTTCTGCATGTTTTGCCAGTGTTTTTCAGATGTTGTTTTAGCCAGAACCCAGAAAACGTAGGCAAAATGTGCAGAAATGTGTGGGGAGCGCAAGGCAACCTCTGATGGCTGGAAAAGGCATGCATAATCAAAAGGAAGCCTCAAAGCAGTTGGCGGGGGTGACCATGGGGAAACAGCCCTGCATAAATGGTGAAAGTAAAGATGAATCCAGATAAGACAGAGGTGATGTGGGCTGGAAGGATCATAGCTTTAAATGGGATTGCTCTTCCTACCATTGATGGTGTGTAACTTGCAATGGAAGACTTTGGTAAGAAATTGAGTGTCGTCTTGCTGGATCTTGTTTTTGTGTCATTTTGGTTGGTCCTGATGCACAGTATTATGTGACTTTTTAATTTTCTTGGATCCTATTGGAGAAACAGGTGAGCGACACAGGAAGTGCTTTATTTATTTTTATTAGATTTCATTTTATTAGATTTTTATCCCTCCCTTTCCCTGCTGGAGCAGGGAGCTTCACTTAGTTGGGAAGTTTGCCCCCCGTCTGACTGTGTTGATTCATAGATTGATAACCTTGAGTTTAGACTACTGTGCTCTACACGGGATGGCCCTTGAAGATGGATCAGGGGATTTCAGCTGAGCATCTGCTTTGTATGCAGAAAGTCCCAGGTTCAATCCCCAGCATTTCCAATTAAAAGAATCAGGTTGTAGGTGACGGGAAAGACCTTGACCAGAAACCTTGGAGAGCCACTGCTAGTCTGAGTAGACACGGATGTCCTCGGTAGAATAATGGTCTGATTTGGTGTAAGGCAGCTTCGTGTTGACTTTCCTGGAAGAGGTATGGGGACTTCTTCCCTTCTGACTCTGTGGTAAGGCTGCAAAACAGAATTATTCTGGAGAACTTTGGGGGCAGTTGGATTCTAGGCAAGAAAGGTTTTACTGGCTGCGAACAGGGTAATTTTATACTAAGTGTTTTAATGTAGTTTTATTTTTTAAATTTTAATGCTTTTTAATGTTAATTGTTTTTAATGTACTTTATTGTTGCTTCATGCCTTGGGCCCTGAGTTGTCAGGAGAAAGATAGGTTTATAAATATTTTAAATAAATAAGTATATGCCGACATCCCTTCTGTGGTTTCACTGCAGTTCCCAGCTCCCCTTAGAATATAGATTAGAGTTAAAATTAATAATGCAAAACCCCTTTTGTTCTTTCATTGCCCACTTATTAATAGTGAGCTCTTTTGAATACAAATACATACAATCTCTCAGCTTTTTCCTGCTGTTGTGATTTTAAGATGACCAAGAGATTCAGAAAGCCAGTGTCGTGTAGTTGAATTTTGGACTAGGAATGGTGAAACCTGGGTTCAAATTCTGCTTCCCCACGCAGCTCACTGAGTGTTCTTTGCCCAGCCATGCACTTCCAGCCTAACCTACCTCACAAGGTTGTTGTGAGGAAAAAATGGAGGAGGGGAGAGCTATGTACATTGCCTTGTGCTCCACAGAGGAAAAGGAGAATGAAAACGTTAAAAGGTGTCGGCAGTGTTCGGAAAATAACCTAAAACCTGTGATCTGGGGCCATCTGTACTTCCCTTTGGTTAAACAGTAAGGTGTTGAAATGAACAGAGATTTAGGAGCCCAATTGTTCAATCTCTGCTTGCTGTTTGATGCTTTTTAAAGTATTTTTCCAGTTTAATGTTTTTAAAATCACTGTGTCCAAATTGCACAAATGTGTTCAAAGGTGTGGTGTTCAGCAGGCATAAGGCAACCAAGATCATCCTTGTGTGCTTCTGAACAATGGAGGAGATTTTTCCTGTCCTGTTAGTAAATAACCACAGAGGTGTGGCACCAGAGCATCTGGACTCTTGCATTGATCTTTCTAAAGGGTCACTCAAGAAGGGGAACTTCAAATACAGGACTTGGCAATACTCCCCTTGTCTCCAGATGGGCTACATCACTCACAGGTCCTTGTAGGGAATAGGTGTCTTATTCTGTGCCTTGTGGAGAATGGCTTTGGCACCAAAAAGTATTAAGAATGAAAGGCGCATTAAAGAATATCGGAGAATAATGAAATGCAAAGGGAAGCCCAAATCGAATTGAATGTCGGCAATCTTTTCAATGCTGATTTGATGCAAAGACATTTCATTTATTTTTCTAAAAAAGCACTTGGAGGGAGAACGAAGGTGTATTAAATGGACACACAGGGGAGATACAGCGGCAACTCAATATTTAATTGCAAAGCTATTGTTTTCTCATCTGTATAGATTTGTTCTCCCACAATCCCTCGCCATCTTCTCGATCTGTTTCCATTCCTATGGAGCCTGTGCCATTTTGTAGGAAAGCTGGAGTTGGTGGGAGGCATTTTTCCTCAGAAAAGGTTTTGATTTAGTCCTGGCAGATCCCGAGGGCACGAGAAGATATTTTCCCAGTCCTATGCAGTTTAAAAAGCCGTTCTCTGCCACCTACCTAACTCTGCTTGTAAGTACAGAAACTGAGCTGTGTGCACAGGATTTTCTTTATAGAGTTGCCTTGCCAAACAACTGTATTGCAAGAAAGGACAAAATCAGTTTGGTTTACTTGTGTTCCTCTCCCTTCCCATACTGAACAACTCAGTTGCTGGTTTTCAAACTGGTCTCTGAGTTCGCAGCTCTGAACTGGTGCATAAGCTGGATCAGGGCCAGTGGATTGTCGCGTGACAGAGAAACTGCAGAGAACTAGCAAATCCCCGCTCCGCCACGGAAGCTTGCTAAGTGACCTTGGGCTAATCACACACTTTCAGCTTAGCCTACCTTACATAGTTGTTGTGAAGATAAAATGGAGGAGGAGAGAATAACGTTGTAAGCCCCTCTGGGTCCCCATTGAGAGCAAAAGTGGGTATAACTATCTGAATAAAATAAATATGTAGCATTGTTTGCCAGGTGCATAATGAGAGATGACCTTGATCTGTTCAGCAAGGAGCAGTGAACACAAAAGAGGTTCTTGGCTTTGCCTTACTACATGACGATGGAAGGTGTGACCTTTAGAAAACATGTAATGCCAATTTCGGAAGAGCTTCCTGGGTTGCTGATCTCAGAAGGTGGTGGCACCCAAAGCAGAGCCTCCAAAGTTTACTGTAGTGGTCAGGTGGGGTCATAAGGGAGTAGGTGGTCCTGACTGGTATGAAGGATTTCAGAGGCCCTCCGAGAAAGCTCTTGGGGACCTGCTTAGCCTGGAGGAGCTGTTGGGGAGGGCAGGCAAACTGGAAAAATTCTCACATTGCACCATGTCCTGTGAAGTTCTTGTGGCCCCAGCAAATACCCCAATTGTTCTACCCTCTGGAACATTACTCTGCCAGTGATCTGGATGCTTTTGTGGGCTCAGAGATGTCCTCACAACCCTATTTTAGCTTATTTCTATTCTGAGGCTATTGTGTTGGTCGGCCAAGTTGCCCTGTAGATCTTCAGGTGCTAAAGAAATGTTAGCGGATTAATCTTCTGCATGCGTTTCTCACATTCATGATCTCCCTAACAGTTCAGCACGGTTCGAACGCTTAGGGCTGTTTAGCTTGGAAAGAAGGCGGCTGAGGAGAGACATGATAGAGGTCTATAAAATTATGCATGGTTTGGAGAGAGTGGACACGGAGAAGTTTTTCTCCCTCTCCCATAATACTAGAACACGGGGTCATCTGCTGAAGCTGGAGGGTGAGAAATTCAAAACAGATAAAAGGAAGTATTTTTTCACACAACACATAGTTAAATTGTGGAACTCCCTGCCCCACAATGTGGTGATGGCTGCCAACTTGGAAGGCTTTAAGAGGGGAGTGGGCTTGTTAATGGAGGAAAGGGGTATTCATGGCTACTAGTTAAAATGGATGCTAGTCATGATGCATACCTATTCTCTCCAGGATCAGAGGAGCATGCCTATTATCTTAGGTGCTGTGGAAGACAGCCAGGATGGTGCTGCTGCAGTCGTCTTGTTTGGGGGCTTCCTAGAGGCACCTGGTTGGCCACTGTGTGAACAGACTGCTGGACTTGATGGGCCTCGGTCTGATCCAGCAGTGCTTTTCTTATGTTCTTATGTTCCTACTGGAGAAGGGTTCACCACAGAATATGTAAGTTGCATGAGGACAAAGAGCTGTCTGTGCACCTTTTGGGCAGCGAGATTTGAGTTTGCCGCCTGACCCCAGCGTGCTCTTCCCAGGCTGAAAGGGAAGGTTTGGGAGTTTCTTGCCTCCCTAATTAGTACTCAGGAGGGCCCTCCCGTCAATTTATTAATTCCCTTGTAAGTGAATCCTTAAGGAGCAGGGATCCTGTTTTTCATGTGAATAATGAATGAGGTCATGGAGTTCTGCAAAATCCCAGCTGGACCTTCCTGGTTTATCATGCCACAGCGGTTCCGCAGGGTCTAATTGCAGGTTGGTTCAGCAAATGTTTTCGGGGGACAAGTCAGTGTTTTCCTTCGGATCCTTGTGCAGTGCTGGGATCGAACCATTATGCTTTTTGTCATTCCTAATACTTAACAGTACTGTGACTCCCTGCATACTAACTGGACAAGGTCCTCAGATGAGCATAAAATATGAAGTTATATATATATAAATAGTTTTATCGTGTTCTTTTGGTCTGAGGCTTAGTGAGGGCAGCAGGTCAAACAGCATTACGGCTGGGGTTGCCGACTCTGGGTTGGGAAGTTCCTGAAGGTTTGAGGGTGGATCCTGGGGAAGGCATGGTTTGTGGAGGGGAGGGGCCTCAGCAGGTTATAATGCCGTAGAGCAGGGGTGTTCAACGCATTTGTTACGAGGACCGGATATGACATCATTGTCACTTGGTCGGGCCAGCCATGCCTCGCCAGCCCAGATCAGGAGTGGGGTGGTGGCGGCTGTCTCAGCCGGCTCGTTGGCCATATAAGAGCTGTCAAGGGGCTGCATCCGGCCTGCAGGCCTTACGTTTGGCACCCCTGCCATAGAGCCCACTCTCCAAAGCAACCATTTTATCCAGGGGATCTGATAAATGCCATCAGTTGTAATTCTGGGAGATCTCTAGGCCCCACCTGGAAGTCGGGAACCCTATTCCTCTTCTCCCTGCAGCCTGACTGCTGGCAGTTGGAAATGAGAACCAGTGTGGTACAGAGTGTTGAGACCAGGAGTGAGAAGCTCTGGGTTCAAATGATCCTCCCTCCTTCCATGAAGCTCCCTCAGGGATGTTGGCCTACTCTCTCTCAGACTAACCTACCACATAGGGTTGTTGTGTGGAAAAAATCGAGGAAGGGGGAAACCTTGTGCGCTGCCCTGAGATCCTTGGAAGAAGGGTGGGATAAGTAATAGGAGGAAAGCCAGCCTTTTGAGCTGCAAATGGAGACGGAGATGGAAGACGGATAAAGCAGGTTTTAAACCAGACTCTTGGCATATTACGAAAAATTGGACAAATGTAATTAAACATCGAGAAGTTTCACATCCTGTACTAAGTCCTGAAATTATATTACTAGCTAATAAAAGAGATTGTGTGGATGCATCAAAGAGACAATTAGTGGGCAACATGTTGTTATCTGCAAAAATCTCCTAAATGGAAATCTATCCATCACTAACAGGGTAGCTTAATAAAATAAGGTACAGCACTCTATTAGTAAAACTGCATACACATGTACAATTGAGGAAGGAATCTCATAAGCAAAAGATGATTTTTAACCTAATAGTGGGCCCTTTTGCTCGATTTTGGCAAGCTTGTCGTGTTGAGTAATAAGGAGCTACATTAGATGTGATTATTCTCAGATGTGTATTTGTTTCTCAGTGGGTATTTTGTTGTTCTTTGTTCGCTGAGAGTGGTTGTTATTTTAATTATACTAGTTCTAGCAGGATTCTTATTTTTGTATCCATGCAGGATCCGTGCTGTATTGACTGCAACCCAGCAAGCTTTGGTCTGGATTCTTCTGCCTGGTTCTACTGGTGTGCCATTCTAATCAGGATAATGAGTGGGCTGCTCCAGGTAGATTTACCCAGAGAACAATGCCTGTCTGGATTACTGTAACCTCATCTCTCCCTATTAACAGCATCCATTACTCTTTTTGCCAGGCTAGGCAATTTGAGCAGAGGCCTGGCCTGATCTAGCAAGGTAATTATTAGGTTCTTATCATGGAGGTTAGACAAAATTCATGGGAAGAGAAGTCTGTCAATGGCGGCTGGTCACAATAGCCAAGTGAAACCTCCATGTTCAAAGGCAGACTACCTTTGCTGGGGGGCTAGTGGAAAAGGCTTTATGATATATTTGTAGGTTTCTTGGAGGCATCTTGGCTGGCCACTGTTGGACACAGGATGCTGGGCTAGGTGACCCCTTAGCCTGATGGACTTTGGGACTAAGTCCTTCATGGAGGCCATCAACAGGAAAGCCAGTGGGAGGAAGCAGAGGGGGCATCTCTTCCTATTTGCACAGCCCCCTTGTTCTCTCTTGCTCTCGGCGTCCACTGCCTTACCCTGTGAAGCTGCTTCGCACGATGGGGTTGGGACCCTGGCAGCCAGTATGGGCATCAGATGATGCTGTGGCCTTGGGTTGGTCTGGCCTTGCCAGATGGAGCCCCCTTAATTGACCACCCCTTGTTTTGGCAGTGGATCATCTGCCAGTTGTGCAGGGCTGAGTATTCCCAGCACCCACTACTGGTCTTGCTCACAAAGGACCACCCGCTCCCATATGAATGCATCTGACCACTACAGGCAACTTTGGAAGCCCTGTTTTGGGTGTCCCTGCCATCTGAGGCTAGATAGGTGGCAAACTGAGAAAGGGCCTTCTCAGTCTTGGCACCAAAATTATAGGAATTCCCTCCCCAGGGAGATTCCTCTGTTTCCCTCTATTATTATCTTCTGCCAGCAGGTGGAGACTTCTTTTGTTTTGTGTGGCGCACCCCACTTGAGTTTCAGTGACCCCTTTTCCCATTCATGTGTTTATGTGTGTTGTTTTAATTATGTTTATATATTAGTATGTGTTTTTAATCTTGTTTTGATGTTTTTATTGTTCTTTGCCTTGGGAATCCAAAGTGGGGTGGAAAGGTGGCTTTAAAATGTTCTAAAATAAATAGATAAAACACGCTTTTGCTACGTACAGAAAATCTCCGTTGTCCCCAAAGAACTGCTTCAGTGCAGAAACGTAACCCTTGATCTGCGTGCTCATTAGGGTTGCCGACTCCAAGCTGAGAAATTCCTGGAGATTTGGGGTTGGAGCCTGGGGAAGGTGGAGTTTGAGGAAGGAAGGGAGCTCCGCAGAGTATAATGTCATAGAATCCACCCTCCAAAACAGCCACTTACTCCAGAGGAACTGAGGGTTGTCTGGAGAACAGTTGTAATTCCAGGAGATCTCCAGATCCCCCTAGTAGTCATGCATATGGCTGCAGACAGTTCTGTTCAAGGTTTGGACTTTCTGCAGTGAGGACTGGACTTAGATCACCTATAAGGCCTCTTCCAGCTCTAGAACTCTCTGGTTCAATCATGGCTTTATTTGGAGGAAGCTGCTAATTGAGGTAAAGGTAGTCCCCTGTGCAAGCACTGGGTCATTACTGACCTATGGGGTGACGTTACATCCCGACATTTACTAGGCAGACTATGTTTATGGGGTATTTTGCCATTGCCTTCCCCAGTCGTCTACACTTTACTCACAGCAAGCTGGATACTCATTTTACCAACCTTGGAAGGATGGAAGGCTGAGTCAACCTTGAGCTGGCTACCTGAAACCATCTTCTGTCGGGATTGAACTCAGGTTGTGAGCAGAGCTTTGACTGCAGTGCTGCAGCTTACCACTCTGCGCCATGGGGCACCTGCTAATTGAGAGGTGCCCTAAATTAATAGAAAACAATGCACTTAAGAAGGCTTGTATGGAAATGTACGGAATGATGTAACCGGGCACCAGAAACTGGATAGTCCAGCCTCCTCCTCCTCCGCCTCTTTGACCTCAGGAAGCATTCTTTGTGAAACAGAGACGTAGCTATCCAGTGAGAAACCTGTTTGTCTCCCCCGAGTCCCAACAAAACAAAGCCTTTTTGAATGGAAAACAAGAGGTGGGTTCTTCTCTTTCCAACCTGCCTGATGGACAAACGCTGGGCTTTCCAAGCAAACCAGGGTTGGGCAGTTGCTATGTGCCAATTGTTGTTTTTTAGCTCCACATGGTTCTCGGAGAGCTGTGCAGTTTGACAGTATCCATACAGGTGCGGAAGGCCGGGCTGCGAGTTTCCTTGGCAGGGACCTTTTTATCCGTTCTACAAAGAACAAGTCCCCTGGCACGCAGACCCACAAGGCACACCTGAGAGATCTCTGGGCTGGCTGGCTGATGGAAGGGAAGGAGCTCTCAGCAGCTGGGAAACAGCCCAGACTCCAGCGTTCACTTTCCAACTGTTGCAGGGCTTGTCCCTGGGGGCACTGGACATATGACTGATGCAGCTTTGAGGGTTGTCATTTGGGAGAACACATCCCAGCTTACATTATGGCCCTGGAGTCCCATGAGGAGGTGAAAAATGAGCTGGCTTCTGTGTTCAGAAAGGCAGGCTTCCCCATGGCCTTTATTCCCCCTTATCAAAGACCATGATGGGAAGGCTAGATTCTGTATGGTTGCATTGAGAGCTGGTGTGGTATAGTGGTTAGAGTGTCAGATTAAGATCTGGGAGACTAAGGTTCTAATGCCCACTCTGCCATGGAACATTGCAGGGTGACCTTGGGCCAGTTACAACATACCCTCAGCCTAACCTACCTTGCAGGGTTGCTGTTAGGTTAAAGTGGTGGAGAGGAGAATATTGTGAGCCACTTCGGATCCACATTGGGGAGAAAGGTGGGGCACAAATGAAGTAAAATTAAAAAAAATACACTCAAGGTTAGTTTACAGCAAAGCAACTTGGTGTGTTTTCAGACCCTCCCTGATGATTTTTAACTTCACTTGAGTGAAGCCAGACCTGGTCCCAGCGTTCCACCAGGATTGCCCTATATACCACTCCTCCAAAGCTTTTGCATATTATGCCAATTGCTTGCTGTTTACGCAAATTAAGCAACCATGGCATTTTCCGCTGGTTGCTTTGCCTCTTTACACACTGCTTTGTGATTGGCTGTGAGAGAAGCCAATCTTCTGTGTTTCCCCTGCTTGCCATCTGCATGGAAACTTGAGCCGGGCTGAGCTCAGGGGAGAAGGAAAAGTCCGATTAACAGAGGAACGGGAGGACCCGGGTTGGTTTTGCGTTGGAACAATGTCGAGCTACCAAGGAATGGGATATTGTGCATACTGAAAAGTTAGATCCTGGCTGAAACAGGGAATAAAGGAGGTTACAGCGACCACACATAAATGACATTAGTTTTTTTTGGGGGGGAGGGGGTTGTAGGCACCAGACCAAAACACATCTTTTTACCCAGGCTTTTAATTAGGGATTTTATTTTACCAGTTTTCTAATAGTCTTCTTCAGTAGTAGGACACTTTAAATGCTGCTTTTGTCCAGTTTTAATGGTTTGTTTTGATATTGTGATATTTTTAATTGAAGCTGCCTCAAGCAGGACTCTGAAAGGGCAGCTTAGAAATATCTAAATAAATAAAAATAATGGTTCAAATTGCAGCTGTAGTGGATGAAATAGTATGGAACCGTAGCATCTCATGCACCCCCACGTGTGTACGCTCACTGGAGATGCAACCACCTTTATTCAGATATTTTCCTTTTAGAGGCTTGCAGGTGAGGATAGATCTCTAAACGATGACATTGCTAGGAAGTCATATTAAATTGTCAGCTAGTTGTCCCCAAAAGACAGGGATGAAATAAGGAGAGTGCTTATTAGGGACAGGCAACAGAAAACAGGGTCTGACTGGTAAATGGTGGTAGAAAGTGCTGTCAAATCGCAGCTGACTTATGGTGACCCCTCATGAGGTTTTCAAGGCAAGAGATGCTCAGAGGTGGTTTGCCATTGGCTGCTTCTTCGCAGTAGCAATTCGGGACTACTTCGGTGGTCTCCCATCCAAGTACTAACCAGGGCTCACCCGGCTTAGCTTCCAAGATCTGATGAGATCAGGCTAGTCTGGGCCCTCCAGGTCAGAGCAACCCTGATAAACATTTTTGATGGTTTATTGACTTTTTATCCCATCTTTCCTCCAAGAACTCAGGGGTGGCACATATGATTCTCGTCTCCTCCAGTTAATCCTCACGACAACCCTGTGAGGTAGTTTAGTTTGAGAGAGGGAGAGAGAGAGAAAATAACTGGCACAAGGTCCTCCAGTGAACTTCCCTGGCTGAGCAGGGATTGGAACCCAGGTCCCAGTCCTAGTCCAACCACTGCACATCGCCTCTATTTAGAATTAATGCAGGCAAAATCCCTAGGGCAAGCATTTTGAAAAGAATCCCATCCTCTCTCAAACCTAAATTGAATTGTATCAATCTTTCTCATGTGGCTGTATGCAACTGTAGCGGGAAGGAAAATACATTAAGTTATTATGGGCTGATGATAAAATATTAAATTAATTAGCTGGCATTCAAGAGCAGCCTAATGAGATACAATAGCAGTATATTCTGATGTCTATTAAACACAGTCTGGATTGTCTGGTGGAGCTTAATTGATGTGTGTTAATATTCATATTTACATATCATTACTTTGAAGTATAGCTGAGTTGCCAAAATCAGGGCCAGAAGTAAAACCATACGCTGAAATTAACAAGAAGCTTCTCAATTAGGTTGTTTTAAAATGTTGGGCTTTCTTTGGCTTTGAACATTTCCCTAGCTATGGAAAGTAGTAGCTCTGTCAGCTTCAGAGAAGTACCTATCTGGTTGGATTCTGCAGTCGTGCCAAAGGTGCTGGAAAGATACAAGGGAGCTGAATGATGGTGGTATCGGACACGTGGTTTCTCTGAATTTTGTGATTGTCTTGGAAGGGCATTTGAAACAGCTGTTGGTTTCTGAGTACAAATGAATGGGCCGATTATCCCAATGAAGCTCAAAACCAGAGGGAGGCGTCCGTGGCACGCATGCTTGGTGCACAGGGCTGGTTCTCTACCCCAGCAACCACCATGGTGAGGTTACATCAGTGCCACCTAGGGTTGCCAACCTCCAGGTACTAGCAGGAGATCTCCTGCTATTACAACTGATCTCCATCCGACAGAGATCAGTTCACCTGGAGAAAATGGCCGCTTTGGCAATTGGACTCTATGGTATTGAAGTCCCTCCCCTGCCCAAACCCCGCCCTCCTCAGGCTCCACCCCCAAAATCTCCCACCAGTGGCAAAGAGGGACCTGGCAACCCTCATGCCACCACAGCCGGCAGTGTGGGAGAAGGGTTACAGGCTTGACTTATGCCATCATCACCTCCTGGATCTGCATTGCTGCTGGCTGGGCTCCAAGACAAAGCCCTGGGAGAGCTTCTGGAACAGTATTTACTTATTTACTTACTTCACGTGTACCCGGCATTCTACCCCTTGGGGACCAAAAGTAGCTTATATTGTTCTCTGCTCCATTTTATCCTTACAACAACCCTGTGAGGTAGGCTAGGTTGAGAGCGTGTGACTGGCCCAAGGTCACCCAGCAAGCTTCAGTGGGGTAGGGAGTCACACCTGGGTCTCCCAGATCGTAGTCTGACACTCTAACCACCACACCACTCATTTTTGCCTATGGAATTCCCTCTCTACACCAGGTGTTCTGACACCTGGCCAGTAATGCTAAGAAAAGTTGAAGGCAGCAGGAAAAGAGGAAGGCCCAGCAGGGGATGGATGGACTCACTCAAGGAAGCCACAGCCCTCAGTTTGCAAGACCTGAGCAAGGCTGTTAAGGATAGGATATTCTGAAGGTCATTAATTCATTGGGTTGCCATAAGTCAGAAGTGACTGGACAGCACATAACACACACACACACACAAGCTTTTGACTGATTTATTTGTGTGCTCCCTCCCCTCTTCTTAAGCTCTCTTTGATTTTTAGCTGATGGTTGATTTGATATTTATCCTGCTCTTCCTCAGACTGGCAGGTATGGTGGGCTTTTATGCTGTGGTGTGATGTTTTTATGTGACTTTCTGTTGCTAGAATGCCATTTTATTTTATCGCTAAGTGTTTGACTGGCAAACCATCTAGCATGCTCAGAGTTGGTAGGATAGTAACCTATTAAATAAAGAGAGAAAAAATAAAAGGACATGTGAAAGTTGAACAGCGGCGTTTGGAGACAAGGTGTGGAAGGTTTTTATTGCTAAAACTCTGGAAACAAAATCTGGTGGTGTCGATGGAATGTCAGAAGCACAAAAACATGTTAATGAATAAATTGACTTTCTTCAAAGAAGAAAAGGTCACTGAAATGAAATGACAGCAGGCCTTTGTTGGTTTTTCGAACCACGTGTATAACATAGATATAAAGACATATAAATATAGATATAAAGACATATAAATAAAGAACATAAGAAAGGTCAAACTGGATCAGACCAAGGTCCATCAAGTCCAGCAGTCTGTTCACACAGTGGACAACCAGGTGCCTCTAGGAAACCCACAAGCAAGACGACTGCAGCAGCACCATCCTGCCTGTGTTTCCCAGCACCTAATATAATAGGCATGCTTCTCTGATACTGGAGAGAATAAGTATGCATCGTGTCTAGTATTCCTTTTGACTAGTAGCTATGGATAGCCCTCTCCTCCATGAAGGTGTTCACTCCCCTCTCAATCCTGTCAATGGATTTCTGTGGTTGCATTCAGATAACCAAACAAATTGTGGTTTGTTTAGTCCAAGAATCAGCCTCAGCCATCCATGGGCTCGTCATTTCCCTCTACCTTCCATGTTCCTTCAGCATGGAGAATGAAAACTTTCTGAGTTGGAGCAAACTGCAGTGGATTGTGTAACCTGAATCGAATGCTGTAGTCTAAATTTACTACAAACTGAGATTATTCGATAGTCTGGAATCCTGGTTTGTAGGCAAGAAACAAACTACCGTTAGTTTGAGTTTGTCTGATTTGGATATTAGGGTTGCCAGTCGAATGCTGACAGATGACGGAAGGTGGGCAGGAGCGTGGGCACGGCGGTACTTGGCATTCTGACTCTGCCATGTCACTTCTGGTACAGCCCTGGAAATGATGTCATCACATTGGCACAACGCTTTAGGATTCCACCCCCAAACTATATTACCATAGAATTTGGGCGGGGTGGTGGTGGTGGTGTCCTAGAGCATTGGGCCAGTGCGACAATGTCACTTCTGGGGTTGTGCTTAGAGTGACATTGCAGCATTGGAATACCACGTATCCCCCCAGTTACCACCCCTGTTGGTCTACTGAGCAGCGCTAGGCAACCTGGGCTGCTGCCAGGAAGTCCCCGGCCATAGGTGGCGACCTGGGAACCCTATTGGGCATCCTCATAAATTGCAGCTTGTTCCAAACCAGAAAGGTTTTATTTAATCACTTCTTGAAATTCATACAAGAGAACTACTACAACAGATAGAACCAGGAAGTTTTCAGTTTCCACATGTGGGAAAAGAGAAGGGAGGATATTTTTGATCTTCAGCCTGTCTTCAACTTGTTCCCCAGCAGCATAAGCTGGGATAAACAAATATTTACTCTGTGATGCTTGGAAGCATGACTTTAAATTAATTATGACTGTAATTGAACTTGTTGTATATGTGTACATCACTATGAATAAGTGTAACATGGAAAAGGGAACGCAGTCCATTGGGATGTTTTCTAAACTCCATTGAAATGAATGGGTTTTGTGTGATAACCTGGACATTTCGTTTGGGGCATTGCTGTGGTTGCCAGCATGTTTTGCTGTCAGAATTGATAACGTGTATACCCTACAGTGCTGGGTGCATAAAATGCCTCACAAAGCTAGTTAGTGGTATCACCCTGTTCCTTAAAAAGGTAATTCAACCAAAGTTGCCGATAAAGTCAGCAACAGAGCTACAAGTTCAATACTCAGACTAGATACTCAGACTAAGATAACTGAGAGCCAGCATGGTGTAGTGGTTAAAGTGTCAGACTAGGATCTAGGAGATGCAGGTTCGAATCCCCACTCTGCCATGGAAACTCGCTAGGTGACCCTGGGCCAGTAACTCACTCTCAGCCTAACCTACCTCACAGGGTTGTTGTGAAGATAAAATGGAGGAGAGGAGGATGATGTAAGCTGTTTTAGATTTCTATTGGGGGAAAAGGTGGGATATAAATAAAGTAAATAAATACATTTCTCGGATATATTGCTAGATAGCACTCATAAGAACATAAGAACATAAGAAAAGCCCTGCTGGATCAGACCCAGGCCCATCAAGTCCAGCGGTCTGTTCACACAGTGGCCAACCAGGTGCCTCTAGGAAGCCCACAAGGAAGACGACTGCAGCATCATTAACTTGCCTGTGTTCCACAGCACCCAAGATAATAGGCATGCTCCTCTGATTTTGGAGAGAATAGGTATGCATCATGACTAGTATCCATGACTAATAGCCATGAATACTCATAATGATTAGGTGAGGGGAAAAGGTCAAATCACTTTCCCAAAGTGTTCAAGTATGCTGAAACTGAATCTCTTGTTTATCAAGCTATATTTTGAAGTTCCAAAAATCAAAATCCATGAAAAACAAAATGTCCGCCAACTCAAAAGGGAGGGTAATGATATTTCTATGTCTATTGCCGTGTTTCTGACACCCATAAATATAATGAACATACTAAGACTAAGTTCCTTTTTGGGAAGTGCAAACTTTTAAAACAATGTGTTAGTTGGAACTATGCTTAAAATAATTTTAATATAGCTTACTAATTTTTAGGCAACTTCTGCCTTAAGATATGCAAACAGTCGCACTCAAACAAGTATTACGGCTTCCTCAGCTGCTGCCAAATCTATGAGAGCAAGATTCAGACAGACTTCAGGGAAACAGTAGTGAATCCCTAAAAGTCAGGCGATCCACAAGTTATGTGCTCTGGTAAGAATATTATCTACCCAATGTCATAACTAAATAGATGCGTTGATATTCAGCACAGAGAAAAAGTCAACTTTTAGCACAAGGGCAGAATATAAATATGGTATATTTACGACTCCTGTTCATCAGGGTGTAGGATTATGGTCTTTGGGAGGAGGAGGAGGAAAAGGAGAAGAAGAAAGTAGCAGCGTTGGTTTTTATAAGGGAGAATCAAAACCAGGGAGAATCAAACCAGCTTACAATTACCTTCCCTTCTCCTCCCCATAACAGACACCCTGTGAGGTAGGTGGGGCTGAGAGAGCTGTGACTAGCCCAAGGTCACCCAGCTGGCTTCGAATGTAGGAGTGGGGAAACCGACCCAGTTCACCAGATTAGTGTCAACTGCTCATGTGGAGAAGTGGGGAATCAAACCCAGTTCTCCAGATTAGAGTCCACCGCTCCAAACCACCACTCTTAACCACTACACCATGCTTCTATATTTCCACTCTTCCAGTTCCACTAATTATGCCAGATGGAGTGGTCTGTACTTGGCTGAGACAAACCAGTGACCTGATGAAGTTGAAGAGAAATTCATGAAAGGTAACTTTTGAAAAGGGAGCAGAGGAACCGAAATTCAACCAAATGGATCATGATCACAGCCTAAAGTGACTAAATGCAACAGGCAAAAAAGGAGGCAGTATCTTAGAGGTTATGAAAACCATATCCCTTTTGAGCAGATGATCTTTGTCATACAACCTTAGAAGCTACATTTCAACCAAAATAAGAGAACTGCTCATGATTGGGGATGATGAGGAAGTGATTCACAATGGAACCGCTCTCATTCGACTGAAATGGGCTAATGAAGATGAGTGCCGGTTCTGCAGAGATTTGACATGTTTGCCCAAGGACTTCCATATGATGTCCTTTGGAATGCTACACCTAGGGGGTTTGGCAACAAGAAAACAAATTCGACAGAACAGCTTTGTGAAGGATAAACTTGTGTCTGACAGTCTACAAAGGTAAAGTGACCCGATCCGTGATATACGTCATGGGTGCTGATCTTCTTATCCCTCTACTAGGTAAGGACAGAAGCCGAGGCAAAATAATCCAGACTGAAGGCGGACAGAAATATACTCCAGTGCCGAATCACTACACATCACGTGGGCAGGAAGGTAGATCTACAGAAGATGTTATTACAACATGAGCTCATGATGCTGTCAGTTTTCCTCGCATACACTAGTGGCAAGCTAAGGGCAGGCAGTGAAGCAATCCTGGTGGAAGTGTTGACAGAGGGTGTGACCTGTTCACCAGAGATTACTTTTGATGGAATCTCCTGTCTGATGATAGATAGCCAAGCCTGAGTTGTGGCACTTGGAAAGCCTGCAAGATTCAAAAACGCTGCCTCTTGCATCTGACACACTGAGATTGCAGGTTCAGCTAGCAAACCGTGGTGTGGCAGCGAGCCACCAATCCGAAAACTGCCCTACCATCTTCTGAAACAGTGGGTTGGGAAATGGAAGATGGACATGTATTCCCCAAGCTTCTATCACTTGCTCCAGCTCCACATTCATGCAAGGAATTTTTTTGCTTGTGAATGTAGAAAAGAGTGCACATTTTATAATTGCTTTGTCAGAAATGGGAAACACATTCACTGGAGCATGCAAGTATGCAGTGTTTGTAGGAACAAAGTTAACTGAAGTTTGTAGGAACAAAGTTAACAAAGATTTCCTTGGCAAAATTTTATGTACAGAAAATATTTTACTCTTATGCTGCATTAGATATGTGTTGTAATTCATTTGGCTGACAACCAGTCACAATCATACTTTTTCACCATTTTGTAATAATTGTTAATTATATACTCTACTGGGTTTTTATAAGGAGCCTGTGGCGCAGAGTGGTAAGCTCTGCTCACAATCTGAATCTGATCCTAACAGAAGTCGGTTTCAGGTAGCCGGCTCAAGGTTGACTCAGCCGTCCATCCTTCCAAGGTCGGTAAAATGAGTACCCACCTTGCTGGAGATGAAGTGTAGACGACTGGGGAAGGCACTGGCAAACCACCCTGTAAACATAGTCTGCCTAGTAAATGTCGGGATGTAACTCTACCCCATGGGTCAGGAATGACCCCCAGGGACTACCTTTACCTTTTACTGGGTTTTTAAAAACTTGATTTAAACAAATGCATGAAATTATATCTTCTCATATTTATGAATGTACCCTAGAATCCTTTTCAGTCAAAAATCCTTAAAAATAGTTTTCACTCCAATATATTGAACATGAATTTTCTTGTGTGTGTTTGACATCTGCACTTCAAAATACAGCTTGGCAGGCAAGAGATTCACTGTCAGCAGACCCAAAACCTTCAGAAAAAGTGGTTTTGCTCATCAGTATATTCCCATTTCTGCAAACGGTCCTTGCCTTCAAATCTCTGTTCTCAAGCTGCATCAAACGAATTGTCGTTTTTTGACAGTCTTCCTTTGGCGTTCACTGCACTTTCCAGCAACGCTCTCCAAGTGGCTGTTGAAAGTTAAAACAGAGATTCATACAAAATTAATGGATGCCATTTATAGATCCGATTGCAAAAATAACATAGGATCTGAACAAGAAAAAAACCTGCACATTTTAAAACCCGCAGATGCCCGGAGTACAATTTCCTGTCGGAGAGGATGCTCTTTTGAGGAGGATGGTTTGGGCCAAGCCGGCGGGGGTCAGGATCGCAGGTCGGCTGGATCAGTGGGGACGGTTTCGTCTCCCGTCTCCCGTGCTTGAGGCTTCCAGAAGTGCTGGCGGATGCCTCAGCCGAGCAGGCCCACCCTGCAGGCCCTGTTGCCGCACAATCTGAGGCGGCTTTCCATAGTCCTCTGTTGTGAGGTGCTTCCTATTCTGTCCTGCCCGGCAGCGGAGCAGGGGTGTCTGGGAGCAGGGTGACAAAGACTTCTCCCTCTCCCCCCCCCCAAAAAAAAATCTCCCCTCCCCCTCCTTGTGCAATTCCCCTTTGGACCGCCTTAACGAGCGCTAAGCCCTGCTGATGGAAGATGTCCCCCTTGTCGGGGGACAGCCTCATCAGTGGGTTGTCAAGAGGAGCTGCAGCTGACACTCCCCGGGTTGCCAGGGCAACCAGCCCTGATTCAAAGCCGCTCTGAACGGTCTGAACCTCCAGCAACGAACCCGCCTTGGGCTCCCAGCAGATGCTCAGCCCACGTCAGCCAATCACGGCGGGGCTGGGAAACCATGACATCATGGTCCAAGCGGTCCAATTTTTATTTTTTTACTTTTCCGTTTCCAGGGCCCCCCCTCTCCCCTCTTGCTCGGAAGCGGATGGGCAGCTGGGCAAAACTCCTCCTGCAGTGTTGCCACTTCCAGCTTGTTTCGTGGCTGACTGGGGAGAAAACAGCCGGGGAGAAATGCCGGCCGTTTGGGTCTCCAAGGGCCATTTTGCTTTGCCTTGAGGAACTCAGCTGCTGTTCAGATATTGCTAAGGAAACCAGATTGCAGCAGTAAATATGAAAGGAAACCAGACGGTGCCCCAGAGGTTCCTGTGAGTGGAGTTCACTTTTGCCATTCAGGATTTAACTGTATTTTTTAAAAGATATGTTTTTTCTTCATTTCTGAATGCTTTGTTTGTAGAACTGAAGGCCGCTTATTGGCGAGGGGCAGGTTCCCACCCAGGCATCGGACGGATGCAGGCCTGGTTAGCTATGGCAAGATTTTTATTTATTTATTTGCTTTGTTAATTCCCTGCTTTTCTTGCCAGTGGGGACCCAAAGCAGCTTACGCCGGTTCTCCTGTCCTCCGTTTTAGCCTCACAACAGTCCTGTGGGGAAGGTTCGCCTGAGAGTGTGTGGTTAGGGCAAGGTGAGCTTCCGCGGCAGAGTGGAGATTTGAACCTGGAACCCCCAGGTCCCAGTTCAGCACTCTTAACTGTTACATCATGCTGTCTCCAGAGAAAATAACATTTATCACCACTTGGCTTTCACAGCCCACCCACCCCGCCCCGGTAAAAAGGTAACAGTCCCCTGTGCAAGCACCGGGTCATTCCTGACCCATGGGGTGACGTCACATCCCGACGTTTACTAGGCAGGCTTTGTTTACGGGGTGGTTTGCCAGTGCTTTCCCCAGTCATCTTCCCTTTACCCCCAGCAAGCTGGGTACTCATTTTACCAACCTTGGAAGGATGGAAGGCTGAGTCAACCTTGAGCCGGCTACCTGAACCCAACTTCCGTCGGGATCAAACTCAGGTCGTGAGCAGAGCTTGGACTGCAGTACTGCAGCTGACCACTCTGCGCCACGGGGCTCCCAGTAAGGGGACCCAAAATACCTTACCGCACTCTCCCTTATCCATTTTATCTTCAGAACAATCCTATGAATTAGGTCTATGAAGTAGAGTGTGTGCGACTGGCCCAAGGTCACTCGGTGAGCTTCATGGCAGAGTGTGGATTCGAGCTCGAGTCTTCCAGATGTTAGCCAAAAATCTAACCCCTATACTACTACACTGTCTGAAAGACATGCTTCAGACTGCCCCAGCCTGATATTCTGCATATTTTAAGACTTTTGAATGGGTGGGAGGAAGATGGGGGAAAGTCCTTGAAATTAACTTTCTAAACGGGGCTGATGTGACTATGGTCACTTAGGGACCACCATGTTCACAGTGGATGGAGATTTGGATGGAGATTTGAGAGGTGTGCTTGGGTGTTGTTGTGAGCAATCCTGGGCTGCCAGCTGGAGCAGCTAAATATCCTGGGCTGGTCTGAGGGACATTATGCCTTCCACATCTTCTTCTGTGATCTTGAACTAAGATCCCTTATTTGGGGGAGGCAGAGATGGAAGCTGGGGGTGTCCACATGCAAAGCACCCATTTCTGTTTTGTTTTTTAAAGACCATTCTATCCCTAGTTTTAATGGTCAGTGGGGGAGAAACTAGGGTTGACAGCTCTGGTTTGAAAATTGCCAGAGATTTGGGGTGGAGCCTGAAAATAGTGGGGTTTGGAGGGGAGCGACCTCAGCAGAATATAATGCCATAGAGTCCACCCTTCAAAGCATCCCATTTTCTCCAGGGAAACTGATCTCTGTTGCCTGGAGATCACTTGTAATTCCGGGACATCTCCAGGCCCCACCTGGAGGTTGGCAAGCCTAGCAGAAACATGCCAGAGTCCTAAAGTTGGAAGGGTCCATGAGACCATCTAGTCCAATTCCCTTCTCATTGCAGAAAATCTAGAGCTAAGCGTCCCCCACAAATGACACTACAGCCTCTGCTGGGAGACCTCCAGCAAGAGAGAGCCCATCCGTCGTTATCAGTTCCATTGCTGAACCATTCTTTCAATTACAAAGTTTGTCCTGATGTTCTACTAAAACATAGATGAACAACAGAACATCTACCTTTACAGGTGTGATATTGCAGCTTATTGTTGCTTTTTTAATTTGCAAAGAACGGTTATCAGGCTATGTCAACATTCAAAATAAGCCTCCACAGTGAATATGCTCTTTTGGGGAAGGGGGATTCGAAAACTTGGAACGTTCTGGGACAGATGCCTGAACTTCAGTACGGACTCATGCTGAGAAGCAGTAAAAAAAACGACTAATTTGTGGGCTCGTGGAAGAATCTCGGAAAAAATTGACTGACCTTGTATTCCTGCTTTTGTTTTATGGCGCTTTGTTATCCTGGCGGTTTCAGGCTGGGGTCTGTACTAACATTTGGAGTACTAGGCAAGGAGATTTAGCAAAGAGATACCGTCTTGTCTGCCCTGTAGGTGAAAGGCAGGAATCCTGTAACCAACCAGGTTCAACAGGATCTGACTGCAATCGTCTCGAAATGTGTTTTGTGAAGGGAGACAAACCTGACTGGTGGAATTCCAGGCCATCCCACTAGTCATAGTCTTGAAAACATTTTTATTGATCGATTGATTTAATTCATAGTTTACCGTTCTCACTGAGACTCAAGGTGGATTACGTAATGTAAGTCAGCACAGTCAATAGGATGAGAAGACATCTAATAAACAGTGTAATGCCCTGACCTGGATGGCCCAGGCTAGCCTGATCTTTTACAGACCTCGGAAGCTAAGCAGGGTCGACTCTGGTTAGTACCTGGATGGGAGACCCCCCCCAAGGAAGTCCAGGGTTGCTATGCAGAGGCAGGCAATGGCAAACCACCTCTGAATGTCTCTTGCCTTGAAAACCCTATGGGATCACCTATGGGATCACCCTATGGGATCGGTTGCCACTTGACAGGACTTTCTGCCACCACCAAACAATGTCACAGGACTCTGTGTGTGTGTAAAGTGCCGTCAAGTCACAGCCGACTTATGGCGACCCCTTTTTGGGGTTTTCATGGCAAGAGACGAACAGAGGTGGCTTGCCAGTGCCTTCCTCTGCACAGCAACCCTGGTATTCCTTGGTGGTCTCCCATCCAAATACTAACCAGGGCTGACCCTGCTTAGCTTCTGAGATCTGACGAGGTCAGGCTAACTTGGGCCATCCAGGTCAGGGCGTAACAGGACTAGGACTGCAGAAATCTGAAACAAGGTTGTAAGGATTAAATGTGACATGTTAAATAATGCAAGAAATGGTATTACGTAAGTAGAAATGTAATGCAGTGACAGCAAGATAAAAACATATAGCAACAGATAATGTATATTAGTATTACAGTCCACAGTTCGATCCTGGCTGAATCCTGGCTGGAACAGGGAAGAAAAGAGGCTCAAGCGACCGTGCGTTTTCGCCCAAAGCCTCCCCATCGAGGCTGCCTGGCCTAGTGATTAGGGCGCGGGAGCAGGGAGGGCCGGCTCGGGTCGTCGCGGAAGGAAGTCGGGTTCAGGCTAAGGGGCAGCCGTGGTGACCAAAGGCCGACGTAGCCGATCACACAGTGTCTAGTTAAACTGTGGAACTCCCTGCCCCAGGGTGTGGGGACGGCTGCCAACTTGCTCCTCCCCTGGAGGTTTTTCAGCAGAGGCTAGATGGCCATCTGTCAGCAGTGCTGATTCTGTGACCTTAGGCAGATCATGAGAGGGGGGGGCACCTTGGCCATCTTCTGGGCATGGAGTAGGGGGTCACTGGGGGTGTGGGGGAGGGGGAGGTAGTTTGGAATTTCCTGCATTGTGCAGGGGGTTGGGCTAGATGGCCGTGGTGGTCCCCTCCAACTCTGTGATTCAGCAAAAACGCACGGTCGCTTTGTCCTCCTTTAATCCCTGTTTCGGCCAGGATTGAGCGCATGCGTTTCGCCTAATGTGCGTTCGATCCTGGGTAAAGCAGGGATTAAAGGAGGATAAAGCGTCCATGCGAAAACACATGGTCGCTTTAGCCTCCTTTAATCCCTGTTTTAGCCAGGATCGAACGCACATTAGGCGAAACGCATGGGTTCGATCCTGGCTGAATCTTGGCTGAAACAGGGAATAAAGGAGGATAAAGCGACCATGCGTTTTCGCCCTAGAAAGAAAGAAATCGAGGCAAACTCTGCTTTGGTGGTGTGTGTGTGTTTGGGGGGGGGGGATTGCACAGTTTGCAATAAAATCACCCAGGCGGCACCAGTGGCCCTGCAGCGGAATTAACTTAAAAAAAAAACAAAACCCCAAAAAAACTCTTCCCTTTTGTGTTGACATCTGGCAATCGAGGCGCCTTCGCCAATATCTCAATGCAAAGCAAGGGGGCCGCTCCCCCCCAGCCCCGGCGCTTTCCCGTTCCCGCCCCGGGGGACTGGATCCGCCCGCCCGAGCGCCGGGGGCTGCCCGTGAAACGCAAGATCGCTCCCTCCGCCCCCCCCCTCGCCCGGGCCCGGAGCCGTAGTATTATTCCCGGCTCCCCCTCAGCCAATCAGGGCGGCGGGAGCCCGGTGACGCCACGAGCTAGGGAACAGCGAGGCAGGCGGCGGCGGGTGCGAGGCTCGGAGGTCAGGCGCGGCGCGGCGGATGGGGGTCTGCTAGCGGGCGGAGCCGGGCGAGCGCGCGGGCGGGCCTCTCCCCGCCCCCCGGCCGCGGGTCTCGCGCCCCATGCCGAGCCCGGGCCCGCGAGGCCGGCAGTCTGGCTGCAGCATGAGCCGGCGCGCGGCAGGTAAGGCGCGCCTGGCTGGGGCGCGGGGGGGGGGGATGCCCAGCTGCCAGCCCCTGCAGTGGGGATGCCCAGCTGCCGGCCTCGCCCGCCTTGGCGCCGCAGGGCACCGTGGCCAGACAATGCCCGGGGGAGGGGGGGGGCAAAGGCTGGCCAAGGGATGTCTGGTCCCTTTGGGCTGGCAGCCTGCATTTCCCCCGTCCATCAATGCTGCTGCTGGTGGTGGTTTTGGGGACTGTGATAGCAATGCTGGGATGGGCACAGGGGAGAGGGGCATTTTAGAGCAAGGGGAAGGAGGGGGGATTATTATTTTTTTTTTTTAATGGCAAAAGCAGAAACCTGTCCTGGCCCCCAAGTTTGTTTGCGTGGACCCCTGGATTGGGGGTGGGGGTGCCTGTTACAGGCGAACCATATAGGCTTGAAGATAATTCCCAGTGGGTAGCCGTGTTGGTCTGTCTGCAGTACTAGAAAAGGGCAAGAGTCCAGTAGCACCTTGAAGACTCACGAAGATATTTTCTGGCAGGGTAGGAGCTTTCGTGAGCCACAGCTCCTACCCTACCGGAAAATATTTTTGTGAGTCTTGAAAATGCTACTGGACTCTTGCCCTTTTCTACTACTGCAGACAGACTAACACGGCTGCCCACTGGGAATTATTCCCATACAAGTTAAAGCTCATACCCTACCAGAAAATATTCTTGTGAGTCTTGAAGGTGCTACTGGACTCTTGCCCTTTTCGACGACTGCAGACAGACTAACTAAGCTGTGGTTCACGAAAGCTCCTACCCTACCAGAAAATATTTTTGTGAGTCTTTCAGGTGTTACTGGACTCTTGCCCTTTTCTACTAATATAGGCTTGGTTGGTTGTTCGGATGCAGGGGTGGCTGGATTCGTCTTTTTCCTTTCCTCTTCTAGCCAAATGCATTTTTTTTAAAAGCGATTGCAGTGTCCAGGTTGCCTTTTCCATTTCCTCGCCACGCACGCCTGTCGTTTGGGAACCCCGGTTGCCAGCTGCTCCTACCCAGGCTTGGCCCTTTGTCCCAGGGCTGGCTTGGGGGAGCCCCCGCCAGCTGCTCTCCTCCTGCACCCGGTTTTGTTTCGTGGCACGGATTCCGGGAGCTGCCTGGCTTTGCGGTCCATTTGTGTTCCAGTTCCAGAAGGGAAGCCCGGGTTCGGTTGGATCTTTGTCAAGAAGTACTCTCGCTTGTAACGGGCCAAGGGGTGCAAATGGAATCGCCGCAGTCGGTGGGCCTCAGTTGCTGAATTGAAATCTGGGTTTTTTTGGGGTGTGTGTGTAATATTTCCCCCTCTTCATTCTCCAGGATCATCTTCCAATGCTTTTAAGAACACTGCAAACACCGGCATATTGTTTTCAGTCCGCTTTTTCAGCGTCTGTGCCTAAGAAGTATGGTTTGTTTTTGTGTTCTGCTAAGATGCATATCTGACTCTTGATTTTTTGCTTTACTGCAAAAAAGGTTTAGATCTGGTTCATTTTATCTTAATATTTCTCACCGCGATGGCAAAGGTTGGCTCTTTTTTGGAACTTGTCAAAACCCTGATTCCCATGCGGCGCATGAAGGGTGTGGTGAGGTGTTGATCGGCAGGTCAAAGATCATCTGTGGGGTCTGATTAGAGCCTTTCCGGGAGGGGGGCTTCAACATGATTGGCTGTTTCTAGGGTGGGGGTGGGCAGGGAGAGGCAGAGAGTAAGGAAGGGACTGGGTGAAGCGGCTGGCTGCTTTAGGGAAAGATAATAGAAAACGCCGGGCCCTAGTGGGGAATGAAATCAACTGCTCCCCTGTGACTCTTCCCTGATTCATAAATTAACATTCTGCAGTTTATTTTTGGATTTTCCAGCGGCACAGCTGGTGGGAGAGGGAAGGGGAAAGTGGCAGGATCAGGGATGGCAGATTGGGGTGAAAGGAGAAAGCTGGGCTGGTTCTGTAGAAGTGGGAAAAATGGGCCGAGCCAGGAGGGCAGGAGACGCGGCTGAATGGCAGAGGATGTGTGGCAGAGGATGGCGTGTGGGGCAACAGCACAGAGCGTGGTTGCAGGGAACTGTGGGCAGAGGTGCCAGAAGGGGCAGAGGGCAGACCCTGTCGAGAAGTCAAGAGACTGGGTTTGGGTGAGGCCGAAGGTGTGTCCAAACAGTTTGGGAGACGTTTCCCCAAAGTGTGCAAGCGGAGAGGTCTGAGCTGCAAACACCTTTCCAGTTGTAGAGCTCTTCCTTGGGTGTGAGATATCAGGACAGGCTGGTTTACGGAGTGGCCTGTTGGCAGGATGCCCGGTTCTAGATTGAACTTGGTTGGAAGGTGAATCGTCTGCTGTGGCACTGGGAGGCGAAAACCCGCTGTTCCTGCCAAAGCGATTGTGTGGTTGAGGTGGTGTTTCCTCCCTTGTTTCAGAATCCCAACCCTTGGCCACCATCTCTACAGGTGAACTTTGGGATGGCGCTGGGCCTGTGGACAAAGGTTGAAGGCTGCTTAGCAGAAAACCGTCCTATGTTTGCTTTGCCGAAGTGTTAAAGCAGAGAGGTGACTATGGGTATGGAGTGGCAAGTCGCTTTGCATTATCTTTGAGTAGGTTTCCCAGCTGAGAAAACTTACCCATGATCACGCCGTTTTAGCTGTGTCTGAAAGACCATTCTGCAACTTCATTTCTGCTCTTCTGATCACTGTCTTCAGAATCAAGTTCCACCGATAAGAGTGTGTTGACAGGGAAGGAAAGAAAATATGCTAGCTTGTCTTCGGTCATTTTGATGGCTAAAGGTGCGTTAGGGGGGTCTGTTCCAGTTCTGTGACTTTGGTTATGCATTCAAAGCTCATGTGATTTTTTTTGCTTGAGCCACTTGACACAAAGAGAAAGGACAGGTTCAGGGATTGATGTGGTGGCATGTCTGTCATGGCTGAGGTTGCCAAGTCCAGCCTGGGAAATTCCTGGAGCTTTGGGGAAGGTTCCTGTGGAGAGGGGAATTTGGGGAGGGAATTCACCTGGAGTGTGTAATGAACTGTTGAATTTGCCTTCTGAAACCGTTGTTTCCTCCAGGGGAACTGACCTTATACTGAATCAGACCTCTGATCCATCAAAGTCAGTATTGTCTACTCAAACTGGCAGCAGCTCTCCAGGGTCTCAGGTCTTTCCCATCACCTACTGCCAGATCCTTTAACTGGAGATACTGGGGATTGAACTCAGGACCTTCTGCATACCAAGCAGATACTCTACCACTTAGCCATGGCCCCCTCCCCAATCCAACTCACCGGGTTATGGATGTCCTGACTCAGTTCTACAGTTGCTGGGACTGATTTAGCCTTTCCCTGCATCCTGTTCCAAGTGTGGAAGCAAGACTCCAGGGGCCAACCTGTGCATTTGCACAAGTTCTGGGAAGAAGATGGCAGGAGACCTCTCTATAGTCACCCCACTTGATGGATGCTTATGCCATCCCTGGTGTCGACATGGGACAGTGACTTGTGGGGCACATCGTGCTGATCTATGGCTTACCAGACTGCCCCAGTGGTACTGTGCTCATCTCATGGGTATTGGAGGGGACCATGCATCGACATGCGCTTGACCTGCAATGTGTCCTGATTCCAAAATTGCCATAGGGAGATAATTTTTGTAACCAAGCCTGGTGCATACTCAACAGCGGTGCCTCATCCAGATGGGACCCCTGCGCCCCTCTCTCTCATTTCTCTCCTCAAAAATCATAGTTGTGGAGATTTCTTCTGGGATTTCTTCTCTTGACACCTTTCTTCAGTCATGCCTGTGCCTGGCAGGTTGTCACAACACATCAGTTTATTAATTACGTCTTTTTTAATCCTGCTCCTCTGAAAGGAACACTGGGTGATGTGGCTCCCCCCTGCATGTTATCCTCAAAAGAACTGCATTTGTATGTTACCTTGAATGCTCTATAGAAATGACTGCGGACAAATGTGCATATATCAATTATGGAAGGAAGGACACGCAAAAGCCACACAAGGTTAAGTGGAGAGATTAGCTGTTGTCACACAATGTATCCATGAGACTGAACCACTCCATGTGTATCTCTGTGTGTGTATTTGTGGGGGGAAGCAAGATTGTGGGAGAAAGCTTTTGTCCTGTATGGGCTCACTTGATGGTGTGCACAGATCCATTGCACATGCAAGCGGATGGATGTGGACTCCTTGCTTTGTGGTTGGGAATCCTGAGAAAGTGGCGTTGCTGATTGCAGGCCCTACATAACTTCCCCCACATCTGGTAAGGGTTCCATCTCCACAGGAATGTTGTGTACAAAGGAATAAAGTGACTGACTTAAGATCAACCAGATAATTTTATGTCAGATGGAGAATGCTGATTTCTCTGGTTCTAGACTGACTGGTTACTGTTGGTGGTTCTGCATGCAAGAATAGCATAAGAACATAAGAAAAGCCATGCTAGATCAGACCAAGGCCCATCAAGTCCAGCAGTCTGTTCACACAGTGGCCAACCAGGTGCCTCTAGGAAGCCCCCAAACAAGACGAATGCAACAGCATCCTGCCTGTGTTCCACAGCACCTAATATAATAGGCATGCTCCTCTGATTCTGGAGATTATAGGTATGCATCATGACTAGTATCCATTTTGACTAGTAGCCATGGATAGCCCTCTCCTCCATGAACATGTCCATTCCGCTCTTAAAGCCTTCCAGATCTTGCATGTCTGTAATTTGCTTTCTGGGTTTCAGACACATCTTGAGTTTTTGCATCACCTTAATGCGCATTGCTTATTCCGAGGAAAAGTATTATCAGACCAGCTTTAAAAAGGGAGCCCATCTCATGGAGACGACTGAGGCTTGTTTCACAATTACACAGAAAATGTTGCTCAGTAAATAGTGGGAGGAGATTAGGAAAGGAAAACGGAAGGTGTGTTGCTGATGATCTTGGTTGGGCTGTGTCTGGTCTTTAATGCTTAGCTCAGCCTTGGTGCCCTCTTTCTCTTCTTCCCTATCGATTTTCTCAGCCTCCCGGACCAATGGTAGAATGCGGGGGGTGGGGGGTGGGATCCACACATGGTGGGGGTACAGTAGTTGCCAGGCTGGGATCTGGCACATCCAAATTCAGATCTCCACTCTGCCAGGGAAGCCTTCTGGGTGACCTTGGGCCAATCCTCTCAGCTAACCCTACTTTGCAGGGTGGTTGTTGTGAGGAGAAAAATGGAGTAGGGAAGAACAATATTTGTAGTTTGTTATGGGTATAAAGCAGGATATAAAGACATCTCAAAAAAATTTTTACTTCCCGATAGGTACAACTCCGGAGATGAATGATTGCAATAGCACAAAATCGTAGTTAAACCACAACAGTCAAGACAATAGTTAAAACTGATATCATATATTTTTTTTAAAAATCTACTGTTTATCCTCTACTTTTTTCCCCAATAGGAACCCAAAGTCACTTACAACATTCTCCCCATCTCCATTTTATCCTCACATCAACCCTGTGAGGTAGGTTAGGCTGAGTGTGTGTGACCGGCCCAAGGTCATCCAGCGAGCTTCCAAGGTAGGGTGGGGATTTAAACCTGGGTCTCCCAGATCCAACTCCAACACTCTAAGCACTGCATCTAGCAGTGTGTAAAATCAGAACAAATACAAGGCAGGGATAAAAACTGCTACTCAAAGACCTTTCAAAAATAAGACAGTCTTTAGATTTATTTATTTTTCAAATGTATGGCCTGCCCTTGTCCCCAGTGAGCCAGGCTCAGGGCGGGTAACAATGATTAGAAGCATAATTATATCCAATATATATAAAAACATAAATATAGCCAATATATAAAATCATTAACATCATAATCTTAATCAATCATTAATACTCAGATGGCCATAAAAATACCTAGGTGCCACAGCGTAATAAATATCAGCAGATCAGCCCCCCACAGATTTGAAGAGTGGGGGTGGGATGGGGAGGCCAGTAAAGATGGATCTCCTTGCGGCTGCCCTCGGTTATAGGCCTGGCGGAATAGCTCAGTTTTGCAGGCCCTGTTCCACCAGGATGCTGTTGGAGAGTCTGTACTGAGGTGAGGGGGGCAGCAAAATAAAACTCCTGGGGAAGGGAGTTCCAGAGTGCAGGAGGGACCTGCCACGGAAGCTTTCATGGGGGTCCCCACTAAATATTCTGGTGATGAAATGGGCAGAAACATGTACAAGGATTTAAAACCTAAAATATAACTCATTATGCAGAGGCTAGTACAAATTTTGCTGTCAACCCTGCAACGGCTCTCTCTCTCACTCCCCTCTCCCCGCCCCAGGTTCTTCTATTCCTCGCTGTCCTCATGACCCACCAGTGAGAGAGTCAGGACCTGCTTTTGGGTCCTAAAACACTGATGTAAAACCAAGGAGGGTGCAGTGTATGAAATGGTGGAAAGTACTGTACTTTACTGTAAGTACTGTACAGAATGCTATAGTGTTCATGCGCACACATTTATGAGCATGTGCAGAAGAATCTGCCCCTTACGCCGAGATTTTAATTTCTGGAGAGCTGCAGGTGGAGGATGACCCCTGAATAGCGACAACTTGATAGAAACTTTTTTTTTTAAAGAAAAGTTTGGGGAAAGCCTATTCCCAAAGCAAAATTGGAGCAGCAATTTCCCAAAGCACTGGTGCCATTAAATCAGAAGAGTCCCAAATGAATAGGAATAAATGTAGACGTTCAAGAATCAGCTGTGAATTCTCTAGTGCTTACATGTTTATGTGATGCCAAGTTGAGTTTATTTTTCTTGAAGTGGGGGGGTTTCCCTTTTGCTTTAGCTAGAAAAAAAATTCAAAACCGATCTTATTCTGAAACATCTAGAAACAATACAGAAGAGGTTTAGGAAAGGAAGGTTAAGAATTTCTGCTGTTTAGTTGCCTCTTTAAAACATCACCAGCATGGTCTCCTATTGGGCTCTCCCCCAATATTTTGAGCCGTTAAATGCAGTCCAGACTTTTAATTTGTATAGTTGTAAGTACAGAATAACATTTCATGGGCTCCCAGGGTGGCAATATAACATTTCTAGAAATTCTGAAGCCATGGGTGGGGCATTTTTTTCAGTGGGAAAAATGGGAATTTGGGTGTGTGTGAAATATATACATTAATTTCCTATCAAACCTGAACCCATTGTGCTACTTTAACATAAAAGGTTGTATATATAAAGTAGCATATAAAATTGCATTAATTGGCATATTTATGTAATTTAAAAGTATAAATGTCAGTCTTCTACAAGTAAAATAGCAAATATGCCAAATACTAAAGTGAGAGAGTTGCAAACTGCAGGACCTTGTTCTGTTTTAGCACATTTCACTCATTTCAAAGAGAAAAATTATTTCAGAGTTTTCAAAATTTCAGTTTTATTGATGGATTTTTTAAAAAGTCCTCAGATGTTATGCTATAGGTTTGAGTAAATAAACCCTTCTCTAAAAAGCTTTTCGGTCATTCAAAGAATAAGTAAATTCAAAGAATAAGTAAATGCTTGAAAAATATTCAAAGGAGTTTTTTTTTCCTGTTGGCCCCCAAAATTTCCATTGGAAAAATTGAAAGAAAAATCCTCAGCCTTTCATGCTATACATTTTGAGTGAGTAAAAACATTGTGTATTTCATTCATTTAGAAGGGAAAAAATGTCATAGCTTTTTTCATGCTCCCCTAAGTTTCCCAGTTTTTCCATTGGGAAAAATTGAAAACAGATTCTTAGGGGGGAAATGGTTCCCTGGTTTTCCATTTTTTCCCTGGGCCTCCACATCTCTAGCCCAAGGTGAATAGGATACCCTAGAATATTCCCAGCATTCCTGGTGTTCATTCCCCAGCAATCTCAATTCTCAAAAAAGGTAGGGCTAGGGTTGTCAAATCTGTTTTGGGAAAGTCCCAGAGGTTTGGGGGCAGAGGCTGGGGAGGGTGGGGTTTGGGGAAGGTAAGGGACTGAGCAGGAATGTGATGCCATAGAGTCCACCCTCCAAATCTGCCGTAATCTCTGGGGGAACTGATTTCTGTAGTCCGGAGATCAGTTGTGATTCCAGGAGGACTACAGGCCTCACCTGGAGGTTGGCAACCTTGGGTGCCACAGGACAGGGCCACCTCTTCTGATCTCAGAGTACTGTGAGGAAATCTGTGAATGAAGCATCCCTTTAGAACATATCTGAATATAAGAAACTGCATGATAGACAGGTATCAGTAATCTCCTGAGGTACAAGTAAGGGGTTAAGAACATAGCAGAACAAGGAAAAGGCATCGTCCACCCAATGGAGCACTTCTCTGTCCCTTTACACCATTCTCCATGAAATTGCGTAGGAGAACTTCCAGATGGATTGTGCCCAAGGTGACTTTTTGCAGGCACTGTAATTGGAAGCTTCTAAACCAATCATTTGTCAGTGGGAGCCAAGAGAATTATACATTAAATGCTTGAGACAACTGTTTCAGACATATTATTTGTACATCTGGAATAAGTTACTGGGGATAGGGGGAATAGAGGGGCATGTCAGTGCATTCAAGAGTCCTCAAGAGATGCATGGGGTTTTTTGAAGACCAAGATGATGGGGAGGGGAATGTCAAAGTTGAGAAGGTGGAATTCAGAGCTGCCGTTGTGGGGTTGAGAAGGGCAGAAGTAGGAGGAAATGGGAGAGCGAGATCTCTCCATGACTTCATAGCTGGCTTAACCAGAATAGAGTTTGAACCATCACCTTTTGCATTAGAAATACTCAAGGTTGGGTTAATGTGTCGTCTCAGACTTGGGCATCCCTAATGCAAAAGGTGATGGTTTGCGTAGTCGCTTGAATGCCCTGGCCTGGATGACCCAGGCTAGCCTGGTCTCGTCAGATCTCAGAAGCTAAGCAGGGTCGGCCCTGGTTAGTATTTGGTTGGGAGACCACCAGGAAAGCCCAGGTTTGCTACGCAGAGGCAGATGATGGCAAACCGCCTCTGATTGTCTTTTGCATCGAAAACCCTGCGTGGTTGATGTGACTTGATGGCACTTTGCACACGCAGAGTAGCCCTTTTCTCATAATTTTATTTATTATGTAGAGATTTATATCCTGCTTTTCTCCCCAGTGAGGACCTCAACCAGCTTATGACTCTGTCTTCCATCCTCCATTTTTATCTTCACTCCTCCATTTTTATCTTCACAACACCACTTCTGTGAGGTAGGCTAGGCTAAGAGAGCTTGACTGCCCTAAGGTCACCCAGTGAGCTTCTGTGGCAGGGTGGGGATTCATAGCTGGGTCTCCTAGACCCTGGTTTGACTCTGAAGCCACAACACTGCACTGACATATTTTGGTGGATGCGTGGAAGGGGAGGAGTGGTATTGTACCCACTGCCCCACCCTCACCACGTTCAGCTGCGTGTTCTCTCTGCACAACTGGTAACTCCGCAAAGGGAAGTGCCCTTGCTCACCTGTGCAGCCCCTGCAGGTGAAGAGTTTAATGTCAAGGGAATGTGTTGACAACGGGGATAATCCCAGTCCCCAATCACACGTCAAGGCTGTAGCTAGGGTGGGGCATTTGGGTGCACTGGCCCCATCAGGAGCATTCATTTGCCTCACCTGAGAATGTTCTGCAAAAACCTGCCCTTGTCCTCCCCTCAAAACTAGACTCATATCTCTAGCTTGACCGCTTCCATTTAAAGAATAGTGGCCTGTTTTGGGAACAGGAAAAACTCTGGTGTGTGTGTTTTTTTTAATGAGTGGCAGAGGATTTTCCTGTGAAAAGTGGTACCATAGGCTTGCCGTTCTCTAGGTGAGCCCTGGAGATCTCCCGGAATCACAACTGATCTCCAGACTACAGAGATCAGTTCCCCTGGAGAAAATGGCTGCTTTGGAGGGTTGGCTCTGTGGCAATATATGCTGCTGCTGAGGTCCCTCTACTCCCCAAACCCCACCCTCCCTAGGCTCCACCTTCAAATCTCCAGGAATTTCCCAACCCAAACTGGGCAACCCTAAGTGGTAGTTTTCCAAATTCCACTGACATGACCCTCCCAGCTCTGTCCTTTGGCTCAGAGTGAATTTGTCAAGATCTCCAACACCCTTATACTCAAATGGTTATGGAACAAATTTCTCCTTCACTAATACGACCATGGGTATGGCAGAAAAGATTGGGGGTAGGGAAATTAAGGAAATTGTTGCTAAGCAAATAAAAGGTTCAGAACGTAGGGGGGAAAGCCCTGTCCTATTCAGCATCTATAGCCAGCTTTTCCACTGGTGAAGAAGAAAGGAAGGGGTCCCCTTTCACCACCTAAAGGGCTATGTTGGGCATCATGGGACCCACATGGGTCAAGGGCTATATTGAGAAGGGGAACAGGCAAAGATGGGTCAAAAAATAAGCTGGGGAGATCCAACCCCTTGAATGGTGACAATTCATGCACCCTCAAATGTACATACACAGTTGGGCAAGAAGGTAGACATAAGAAAATTGCGTTTGGTTAAGCAGAAATAACTGATAGTGCAATCCTAAACAGAGTTTCACCCTCATACTTCCATTGAAATCAGTGGGTTTAGAAGGTCATAACTCTGCTTCAGGTTGTGTTGTATATTCTCCATTTATTTCTTTTGTAGCCTCCTTTCCCCCCTCAAATAGGGGCACCCCAAGTAGCAATGATGGCTGTGTACAACTCTGCCCCATATTCATTGACTGCGCATGTGTTTTGAAAAGATTGTTCACATCATGTATTTCAGAAGCTTGACGATGCATTGTGTGAGTAAAGTGCCATCAAGTCGCAGCCAACTTATGGCAACCCAGTAGAGTTTTCAAGGCAAGAGAAGTTCAGAGGTGGTTTAGCCATTGCCTTCCTCTGCATAGCGACTCTGGTGTTCCTTGGTGGTCTCCCATCCAAGTACTAATCAGGGCTGACCCTGCTTAGCTTCTGAGATTTGGTGAGATCAGGCTAGCCTGGACCATCCAAGTCTGGGCTGACAATGCCGTACACATACATTAAAAAAAATAAGTTTGTTACTCTGTATGAGCAACATGCTGGCCTTTCTGGTGAGTTGCATATGTGGGTAGCTTTTCTGTTGCAAAGTCCCCCAGATGTTTGCATGTTGTGAAGGACAATTTCCTGTCCTCTGCACACTCTTGTGGGATCCCTGCCACTGAAAGCTGGTCAGAGCAGACATAAACGTTGTCCTTGCTGCAAATATGTCCCTTCCTAAACCTGGTGTACGTTTGAGGATTGTCTCATGAATGGCGCTGCGGATTCTTGCCAGGAGGATCCCAGAGGGTTAGGGTTGCCAACTACAGGTTGAGAAATGCCTAGAGATTTTTTGTTGGGGGGGTGGAGCCTAGGGAAGGTGGAGTTTGGGGAGGGACCTCAGCAGAATATGATGCCACAAAGTCCACCCTCCAAAGCAGCCACGTTCTCCAAGGGAGCTGCTCTCTGTGGTCGGGAGATCAGTTGTAATTCTGGGAGATCTCCAGGCGGGAAACCCTATAGACAATATTCATGAGTGATTGTTGTTCATCATCCAAAGATGTCTCATGTGGGGCCCTTTCCTATTCAGTGTGGCTGCTGCTGGAACAGATGATATAGAGCAGGGGTCCCGAACATGGTGCCCTTAGGAGCCATGACGCCTGCCGACACCTTTCCTGGTGCCCACTGAATGTGTTTTTAAGTAGGTGTGGCCAGGTGTGGCTTTTGACTGGCCATTGGAGATCTGATTGGCTTTGCAGTTTAAAATAATATTTTCGGCAGCAGCTGGCTCACAGTGTTTGAAATTATCTCTCTTCTCCCCTGCACCTGGGTTTCCTCTGTGTGTATGTGTGGCTCCACTTCCTGTGGCAGCCATTTTGTGATTGACTCTGCCTCCAGCAGCCATTTTGTGTCAGATTCCAGATGTGCCCACAGGCTCAAAAGCGTTGGGGACCTTGATATAGAGGCATTATATGGCATCTATGTGCCACTGAATCAAGCCTGAACTGACTCTAGAAGCTAAAATGACTAAACTGAGGCTGTCATACTTTGGTCACATTATGAGAAGACAAGAGTCATTGGAAAAGACCATCATGCTAGGAAAGGTTGAGGGCAGCAGGGAAAGAGGAAGACCCAACAAGAGATGGATGGGCTCAATAAAGGAAGCCACAGCCCTCAATTTGCAAGATCTGAGCAAGGCTGTCAAAGATAGGACATTTTGGAGGACTTTGTTTCATAGGGTCGCCATGAGTCGGAAGCGACTTGACGGCACTTAACACACACACATGTGCTACTAACACCCAGATGTCTCAGTCTGTCTCCCCTTTCTATCAGGCCTAGATCTCACAGTCTCTGTGTTCCCCCAGTGTCTGGATGTACTTGGGGAAGTGGATGCAGGTGAACCAAATGAAATCAAATTCAGATTAATGCATTAATGTTGACTGTTTGCCTTATGGCTTGATTTTCTGGATGTTCCTCAGATTCTGGGCATCTCACCTGGCCGTTAGCTGGCCTGGAGTCGCAGCTTTTATTTAAAAAAAGAAGTAAGATTCTAGTCCTTAGACCCACAGATATGAGGCAAAACTTGCAGGATGTTTCCCACCTAATCATTGAGTGAGAAACAAGTCCCACTTCCCGTTGCTGTATCTATTGAGCGAGGTCACAATTGTTCCTGACAATTTTTCTATACTGTTTTCTGGGAAGAAAATGTGATCAAATCCTGACCTGAGCAACCGATCCGGCAGAAAGATGCTGCTACTGCCCCTTTCTTTGTGGTAGTCAGCAGAAACAGACTCAGGTCGTTTGTGCATGGGAGTTTTACCTGAGGTTTGTTGCTGGCTGGACCCACACTTTCCTGTTGGGAATCTCTGCACCAGCAGTCTCGAAGCTCAAATAAAGTCCCTGCCCCTTTAAATGCTGCTTGGAATTGGCTTACTTGTAGTGCTTACTGTGAGAGAAAATCCCCCCCAAAAAACCCAATTGCCACATAAAATAGCATTTTCACAACAACATCAACAAATGGAGCAATCTAAATGAAAGGGGATGGGAGAAATCGAAGCCTTAATTTTAAAAATATTTCCTTCTGCTCAGAAGAAGCTCCAAGGAAGCAGGAAGTATTTGAATCCCCGCCTCTGGACATGCTGCTTTGTAATTGGCTGTGAGTGAAAACAAGCTTGTGGGCCCCGCACTTTGCCTTCTGCATGGGGATTTCATCCGGGCTTTGCTCAGGAAAGATGGAAGAGTCGGGTTAACGGAGGAATGGGCCGGACATTGCGAGGGCTGGCAGTGAGGTCAACTCTAATGGATGGAAAACTCATGCATAACTCCAAGGAACAACCAATTCAGTCTGGGGGCAAACATTAATGAAATGCATAAATGACCCCAGAGCGAATGGGAGGTAATTCCACAATCAGTCAGTGTGTTTGATGTGCAAAATTAGCAAAAATGCATTGCGTAGTATGAACGTTAGGATGCCTGGGTTTGAGGAGCTGGATTATGGCAACATCTATATGCAGCCTATCAGTTTCGAAGTCCCCCTACTTGCAACCTGTCCCATAAGAAGGATTCTCAGTTTGATTTCCATGCATATCTGAAGAAGTGAGCGGTGACTCACAGAAGCTGATATTGCAATGAATGTTGTTAGTCTTTAAAGTGCCCCTTGAGTTTTGTTTTACTTTACTGTCAGCCCTTCGGTCATCCACCGGTTTCCTTCCTGGGATCTTACCTTAGTGCTCAAGGCATTCACCAAGTCACCGTTTGAGCCCCTCTGGTCTGTTCCCTTGAAATACCTTCGCACGAAGGTACTTTTCCTGATCTTAATCACCTCAGCCAGACGTGTTTCCGAACTCGGGGACCTATCTATCCATCAGGGGCTATGTGTTTTCCATAAGGATAAGGTGGTCCTTACACCTGACCACACATTTACCCCGATCAACTCCCGTTTTCATCGATCACAAGAAATGAAGCTGCCTGCCACCCTTATTTGCTGGATAGTGCAACAGCAAAATGAAGCTTTCTATATCTGTGCTGGATGAGAAGCTCTGGGATCATTGGGAGCTGTCTGGGACCTGAAGAAACAGATGGCACGATAAATCCATGTGGCTTTTGGGGTCCGTAGTCCTATGTCTGGAACTGCGTAAAGGCACCTTCTGGCTGCAGCATTGTGGGTACAAAACATAGGGAAACAAGCCATTTACTCAAGTGCATGTTGCCTGTAAATGTCCACTGCTTCAAACCATTGGTATTTATAGAAGATGCACAATCCCGTGTACGTCGACAGTTCCACAGAGCTTACTCTGAAGTAACTGGGCACAGGATGGCAAATTAAGGCAGCAAATCTGGATTGAAATGGGGCTCACTTTTGAGTAAACATGCTATGTTTTCAGAGCAGAGGAGATGGACAGCCATTAAGATGCATGCTCTGCAAGTCCCCATATAACTTTCTGCTTAATCCCGCCTCCCTTGCCAAATACACAGGCAAGCACACAGTTCCATATTGGTGTGTGTGTGTGTGGGGGTGCTTTTGTGCACAGATAATGGGTGGTGGCAGGCAAAGATGCGTGCTGAGCGCACAGCATTTTTAAAAATGTTTCCAAGGAGCACAACTTCATCTACTTCCCTCTATCGGTGTCTTCCACCAGTGGGCGAAGACACTTGTTTCGTTTGGCGTACCCCCCAATAACGATTATTGGCTGTCCTCCCTACTGTTGGAGTTGTTTGTGTATGCATTTTTATTGAATTGTTTTATAATTCTAAATGTTGTTTTTAATTGTTTCAATGTTTTTGTGTGTGCTGCCTTGGGGACCCTGCTTGGGTGGAAAGGAAGCGTAAAACATGTTTCAAATAAATAAAATAAACGTTCTGCTCAGACCCCAATGCAGCTGCCAGTGGTCGACACATTCTCCAGGTTGGAGCTTCCCTGTGTCCTCCACCTCTTATACCAGCTTCAGGTTATCAGCCACCTCCCTTGTAAGGATGAAATGGTACCAAGGCATACCACAAATTCTGGTTATGAGAATCCCTCCCCCACCATACTGCTGGCTGCTCCAATCCCAGATATTACCAAATGCCCCCTTTTGAAGGCCGCTTCTCACTATACCTTACTGGGCCTGATTCTGATATCTTGGATGGTTCAGTGCTGCAAATGGCCTTGCCTATGTCCAGGGCAGGGCAGTTCTGAGCCTTCCCTGGCCCTCCTCCCCCAACCAAGATTTTCCAGGCCATTATGTACTTGCATAGCAGGTAAATAAATTGTAAGTATATATCAGGCATTACCTCTGGATTGAGCTCTGTGCAGAATGATTGGTGAGATCTGGGGTGAGTTCAGAACAGTTCCAGGCTTTTCAGGGTATTGCTGTTAATAGGCCAGTGGTTCCCAATCTTTTTTTGACCAGGGACCACTAGGACTTTTTTGTTCATTGCAGGGACCCCAAGGTTCAAAATAAAAATTCTGAGAATTTGAAAATAAATTTTAATCATAACTGTTAGTTAAACATTAAACTTAGAATAATATTTGAATATATATTTTTATAATAGAGAACTTTTAATTGAAAATATTAATTTATTATGGGTTTATAACTTTGTTTCGCGGACCTTAATTTAGTTCTCATGGACCCCTGGGGGTCCACGGACCCCCGGTTGGGAACCAGTGCTATAGGCCTTTTATGCACAGGTTGTTTCCCTAGTGATCACCCTCCCCCACTACTTTGGGGCTTTGTTTTCATTATGCATGTCTTTCCCTACCTTTAGAGGTCACGACACTCTCTCCCCGAGTTCCCCCCGTGTTTTCTGGATGCCACCAGAAACAGCACCCAGAAAACATGGGGAAAATGCAGGGCGAGAGCGAAGTGACTTCTAAAGGTTGGAAACGACGTGCATAATGGAAACAAAGCCCCAAACTAATTGGGCTGTGATCGCGATGGAAACAACCTATGCATAAAAGACCATAGTTCCTCTCTCCAAAAGCAGCCAGTTAAATAAACCCGCCTTGGCATATTAAGCTTTTAAGCACAGAGTCCCTCAGGTGTTGCTACAGGGCCCTTCTGCCTCGGTGGCTGCCTCTCAGCAAGTTGCTTTCTGGATTTCTGTCTGCCACCTTGGCAAAAAAAAAACCAGGCTAATTATTCATTTTTAAAAGCTTCTGTTGAGAGTATTCTGTGTGTCTTGAGCCTGGGCAGGACCCAGCTGCTACAGGGTGAAGCACAAGAGTGGAAGTGATCGCCGCTTATGGCTGGGCAACTGCTGGGCGCCGTGCTACTGCTCGCGGGGTTATGCCCGAAGATCCCTGTCGAGTTGGTTCTCCCACTTGTTGTACCTTCTGCTGCCAGGAAGTGCTCGAGCGCCTCTTCTAATACACGACGTAGGGACAGAGAGTACCAGCAGGTCCCGTCCTGCCTGGATTTTGCTGCCAGGGAAATAAGTCCTACCTGTGAGACCCTTGGTTGGTGGGGGGGACCTGTGAGAGGTCTCTCACCCACCCGGTGGGATTGGTGCCATCTTCGCGGGCCTCCTGGCATGCTGAAGGCTTATGTGTCACTCTGGAAGGCTGTCAGATGAAGCTTTTGCTTCGCCTGAGGTGTTAATGGAGATGGTTTCTTTTGCGAGGTGTGCTTTAAGCTTCTGTCTTGCTGCACCGTTGCTGTGACGAAGGGCTGCGGCGAGCGGCTCTTGTGAGGCGGGGAGGCAGCCTGTTAATGAACTGCAACCCAACTCAACGAAGACCACATAAATAAACCTGAAGGAATGACTCTCCGAATGAATCACTCCCTTTTACGCGGGCGCTGGAGGAAGCCTGGTTACTGTGACCTGATCAGGTGCTCAAGCTGTCTGTTGCCATGGTGATAAGGCCCAATGAGAGACTCTCTCCATGAGCGAATGTGTGTGTGTGAGAGAGCCATTTTCTCAATTTGGAACGAGGAACGTATTCCCTTTTCCTACCCATCTCCGAGAGCTTGGTGAGCGTTAGTCCAAAAGAATAGCAATTATGCCAGGTGTGCTGGAAAGCATAAAGGGATGGGGAGGGAGCTGTGAGTAGGGAGGGGCCGTGGCTAGGGATGCCAGTCTCCAGGTAGGGCCTGGGGATTCCCCCCCCTCCCCCAGAATTGCAGTTCATCTCCAGACTACAGAGACCAGTTTCCCTGGAGAAAATGGAGAGTGGCTGTATAGCATTGTACCCCACTGAGGTCCCTGTCCTCCCCAGGCTCTGTCCCCAAATCTCCAGGAGTTTCCCATCCTGGATCTGGCAACCCTACCCCTCCACCCCACCCCACCGGCAACCCTAGCCATGGTTCAGTGGTTCTGCGTTCCCAACTCCCGTTGCTTCCCCACCCCTTAATATTTTTCAGGAGCTGTCACTGTTCTTTTGGACTAATGCTCATCAAGCTCTCTGCTTGGCATGCGGAAGGTCCCAGGTTCAGTCCTCGGTATCTTCAGGGCTAGGTAGGGAGTGATGTGAAAGACCCCTCTACCTGAGACCCTGGAGAGCCACTGCCATTCTGAGTAGGCAGTACTGACCTTGATGGGCCGAGGGTCTGATTCAGGATAAGGCAGCTTCATGTGTTCATGTGAAGCAGTCCTTTAACCTCACACACCTTCTGCAAATGTACTTGCCCCAGTGATGTGGGCCTGTACAATATGAAGACGGAGTTACCGTCCAGTCCTTTGCCCATTGACTTGAAAGTAAATCCATTGAGTTTAATGATGCTGACTCCTAAATAAGTGTGCATAAGGATGGAGCCGTGGTCCATGTATTACAAGGTAAGCCACCCCCAGCATAGAGGACAGGGCTGTCCAGGGCTACTAGTCAAAATGAATACTAGTCATGATGCATACCTAATCTCTCCAGGATCAGAGGAGCATGCCTATTATATTAGGTGCTGTGGAACACAGGCAGGATGGTGCTGCTGCAATCATCTTGTTTGGGGGCTTCCTAGAGGCACCTGGTTGGCCACTGTGTGAACGGACTGCTGGACTTGATGGGCCTTGGTCTGATCCAGCATGGCCTTTCTTGTGTGCTGAACAATGACACACCAATCCCCAGCATGTAAGACTGGCTTTCCACCCATTGACTGAGATGAGGCCCTGTGGAGCTGGTAACACCACTGGAGCCTGTGGCACAACAGGCATGGCTTATACCCAGTAGTGTCCTGGAACCACACAGATGCCAGCCAGGTCAAAGGTGATGCTCTGAGGCACTGGCGGCATGGCTGAGTTCAGCTTCCTCCTGTTGTATGTGGCCAAATGCTACTTTTGTCTCCCCCAGCCTTCACTGTACAAGCGCAACAAGTAGATGTCGAATGAAAAAGGTTGCCAAAAATTGAAAAACAAAGGTGCCCCTCTTGTCGGGTCAGGAGGAAATTAAGGAAGATGAGTAGGATATTAAGGGCATAAAGCAGAGGTCCCCAACGTGGTGTCCGGTGACACCTTTCTTGGCACCTAACAAGTGTTAAGAGCCCTGTGGTGCAGAGTGTTAAGCTGCAGCACTGCAGTCCAAGCTCTGCTCACGACCTGAGTTCGATCCCGACGGAAGTCGGTTTAAGGTAGCCGGCTCAAGGTCGACTCAGCCTTCCATCCTTCCGAGGTCGGTGAAATGAGTCCCCAGCTTGCTGGGGGTAAAGAGAAGACGATTGGGGAAGGCACTGGCAAACCACCCCGCAAACAAAGTCTGCCTAGGAAACGTCAGGATGTGACGTCACCCCATGGGTCAGGAATGACCCGGTGCTTGCACAGGGGACTACCTTTACCTTTTTAACAAGTGTTTTTAGAAAGTGGGTGGTGTCAGGTGGGGCTCTTGCGCAACATGGCTTCTGATTGACTATGCAAATTAAAATAACATTGTTTCAGTGATAGCTGCCATCACAGTGTTGGTTGTATTCTCTCCCACCCCTCTTTCCCAATGTATTTTTAATTATATCTCATCTCCCTTGCGCTTGGGCTTCCTCTGTGTGGTTGGCTCTGCCTCCTGCAGCAGCCATTTTGTGCTTGGCTGAGCTTCCTGTGGCGGCCATTTTGCGCTTGTGCCCACCACCATGTGTTAGAATCCCAAAGGTGCCTACAGGCTCAAAACATTTGGGGACCACTAGCTTAGAGTATCGAGACAGTGGCTGAGGACAAAGACTGCAGCATCCAGAAATCTATTCTCCCTCCTTCAGAGGTGAGGTGGGTGGTGACAAGAAACAGGGCATTTTCTGTGGTGGCACCTCGCCTTTGCAACACCCTCCCCCTTGGGACTCTCCTGTGGTCTACTTTACTTTCTTTTAGGTGTCAGGCTAAAACATATCTTTTCAGCCAGGCTTTTAATTGGGGTTTGTCTTATCAACTTTTTAATGGTCTGCTCTGTTTTATGGGTGGTTTTATGCTGCTTGAGTTTTTTAATGGCTTATGGCTTGCGTTTTTATACTGCCGGTTTTAATTGCAAGCCGCCTTGCAGAGGAGGCCTAGGAATGTTCTAAATAAATAAAGAATACCGATATAGAGCCAGATGTCATCTGCATATGGATAACACCAAATTCCAAACCTAAGAATGTTCTTCTTATTTCATATTTAGGGGCCTCAAGTTTATGTTAAACATGGGAGTCAGGCCAGAACAGCAGGGGTGCAATGAGCCAAATTCCAGAGCAAAAAGGCCTTCTCTTCGATGACAACTTACTGCCACCTGTCTCCAGGATTTCAGGCCAAAAAGGTCTTCCCCAGTAACAGACCTCCTGTAATTGGATGTGCCAGGTGTTGAACCTGGGGCTTTCTGTATACAAAGCACATGCTCTTCCACTGAGCCACCACCTCTTCCTTCTGCACTGCACCCTTTTGCCTCTCCATACTTCAGGGGCTGTGTGTCCATCCCCACACGGACAAACCAGTGTATTGAATCAGTGTTCCACACAAAGTCAGCCAGGTAGCAACTCACTGGCAGTCATGTGGACTCCCAGAGACCATCCGGAAGAGCCCTCCCCCTGGTGGCGCATTTTGGTGCACAAGGTGGAAAGATCTGAATAGTGGGTTGGAATTACACACAGGAAGACCTTCTACTCAGAACCCAGGTCAAGTAGTTGGAAGCTGTGCATTTTAGGACTGGGGATAGCTGTTTCAGAGCCCCAGTCTGCCATAAAGCTCACTGCATGAATTTGGGCTGGTCCTTCTCTTGGCAGTTTAATTTTCCAAGTAGTTCTGAGGCTAAAAGGACGAACTGCGTGTACTGTCCTAAAAGGGTGAGGGAGAGATTTAAGTTCTGACGAATTAGGCTTCTGCTCTGGCCTTCTGAAAATCTGCTGCCAGAAGCTGCTGTCCTTGACTGATTTAATGGCGAGGCCCTCTCTACATGCAAGAGCGCACACTTCCTGGGCTCTCTGTTTTTCCTAATACAGAACTGTGCTCAGCACTCCAGCTTCGGGGCCTTTGGAAAAAGACAGAAGGCGAGCTGATCTTGGCTGAAACTTGTTGACTCTTTCACCAGGTTTCTCTTCCAGAGTTTTTTGGGGGTTTTTTTGTTGTTGTTGGCCTGCATACCTTTAGATGGACATTGTGCTGCCCTGTTCTGCAGAAAGCAGTGATGTTTCTGCAACCCCACCTGTCATGTAAGCCATCTTTTGTTTTCCCTTTAACAAGGTGATTTGCATGGCGATGAAGTAAGCCTCTTTGTCGGCCGTGCACGCTCTTTTCTCTTTCCCTTCTCCTGCCTCTTCAAAACAAAAGAACTCTCAATCCAGTCTTTTAAAATTAGTTTGGTTTTCTTTTCCAAAGATGAAATCGTGCACCTTTGGCAGAGGATTCAAAGGCGAGAGGCTTACTCAGGTGTCACGTTGCAACTCTTTCAGCAAAGGGAGTTCATGGGATCCCGGAGATGGAATTACACCTTTGCAAGGCTCTCGGCAGGTTAAAGCTTTGTGGAAGGGCAGAGGTACCAGGTAATCTCCTGGCTGTCTTGGGCAGAGTGTCTGAAAAAAGCATGAACACAGGAACCCAGCTGGACCCGTTGGTCGCGTTCAGGCTGGCTGAGCCGAGGCTGGCTCCAGTTTCGGAGGGCAAGGTGCCCCGTCTGGTGCCCCCTCCACTGAGTGCCCCCAGCCGCCGCCACCACCTCCTCCTTCAACCCTCTGTACCCCTTCCGTTTTCAAAGAGTGGCAGGAAGCTGTTGCTGTAATTTGTTAATTTATCAGATTTCTCTTCTACTCTCCTGCTTAAAAAACAAACAAAACAGAAGTGCTCTTGGGTGACTTGCCAGATGAAAAAGAAAACTGTAGCATAAGAGAAATGAAATAACAGTGAACGAAATCAAAATACTAAGCCCAATCCCTGAATAAAACACCTCCGACTAGCTCAATTTAAAACCCGAGAATCCCTCAAGCACCCATCCTCCAGAAATAAAACCAAGAGCCCTGACAAAGACTGGTTGGGAGGAGCTGTGGGCACTTGCTCACCCCGCGAGTGATGGCTGCATGGAGCCGCAGTAGCCACCTTGGTGCAGAGAAAGAGGGCAGGCAAGTGAAGGGTGGTGGCTGCTGGCCCTCCCTGTGCTCTCACTTGTATCAGCTTGGAGCCCAATTGCCCTGGGGGCAGACAATCCCACCCACACCATGTGGTGCAACATGGCAGGCGGTGGTGGCTGACATTGAGCGCCAGCATATTGGATGCTGGCAATGTGCCCATTTGACCCTTGGCAGAGGCAGCCCCGTGCCCTAACCTGTGCCCTGGCTGGCTGGGCCTGAGCCGAGCTGCCCCCTGGCTCCTCTCAGCTCTGCTTGCTCCTAGGCTAGAAGTGCTACAGAGGGCTTGCAGAATAGAGACCACTTCCACCCACTCCCTTTTCCAACTTTTGTTTTGCCACGAGTGTCTCCTCTTTTGTGTCCGCTGGCTTCTTCCATGTCAGGTGACATCGCAACCTATCATCGTCTCAAGCCACACTGCATGATTCTGGGTCGGGGTGAAACCCGAAGCGCAGCCGTCAAGAGTACAGCAAGAGAATGCCAGTGCCGTAATTTCACACCATCTGGCTAAGGGCCCCTTCAAGCTGTCAGGTTGGGCAGAGGCAATGGCCTTGCTCCTCTGTATCTAATGCATTGAAACGAGCGGGTGGCACAGGTGGCTTTCTGTGTCAATTGTGGGGGCATTTTTGCCTGGCAGGCAAGGCCTAGTCAAACTGGTGTATAGAATTACAGTGGTGATTCTACAAATGGCTTAGTGGTAGAGCATCTGTTTGGCATGCAGAACGTCCCAGATTCAGTCCCCAGTATCTCCACTTAAAAGGACCAGGTAGAGTTGGTTTTTATACCCCACTTTTCTCTACCTTTAAGAAGTCTCAAAGTAGCTTACAATCTCCTTCCCTTCCCCCCCCCCACTCACAACAGTGGGTGGTGGGTGGGGCTGAGAGAGTTCAGAGAGAACTGTGACTGGCCCAAGGTCACCCAGTAGGCTTTATCTGGAGGAGTGGGGAATCGAACCCAGTTCTCCAGATTAGAGTCGGCTGCTCTTAACCACTATGCCACGCTGGCTCTCCTACATAGTAGGTGATATGAAAGACTCCTGCCTGAGACTCCAGAGAACTGCTGCCAGTCTGAGTAGACAATACTGACCTTAATTGGGAGCCAGTACAGATGGGCGTGGTGTTGTCCCTACAACCGCAGCAGTCACCATTGTAACTACACCATTCTGTACCAACTGTAGCTAGACAATCTTCAAGGGCAGCCCCAGTAGAAAATATTGCTCTCACTGCTCCGTTGAGTGAGGGTAGGGGCCAGGGTAGTGAGGGCAGAAGGTTGCCTACTATGATGGGCAACTTGGCCAGCCTGAAGAAACTACCTGCACCACCAGTTCTAGCAATCACTGTTATGGTCACAGGTTAGTGTATTGCTGCAAAAACATCCCTGTTCCATCAAGAAAGTGGCTAGTGACTGTCTTCCAATTTAACCTACCTCTCAGGGTGGTTGTGAGGATAACAATGAGCACTGCTTTTTATTTATTTTATTTATTTAAAATATTTATTAGCCTCCTTTCTTCCAACTCAAGGTGGCTTTGAGCTCCTTAGAGGAAGAAAATTTGAGGAATATTTAAATAAACAAACAAATAAATAAATACAGTCCCTATACCTTGGAATTACCTCGGGCAAAAAGGAGAATAATTTCCAATTTCAGTCATTTTAAAAGTTTATATATCACTTAACATTCTGCCATAATCTAGTCATTGTTTTATTAGTGGTGAAGCAGATGAAGTAGCGGGTCCTATAGTTGGAAATATTGGAGAAAGAAGAAAAGATTGGATTTGGTAAATACTGGAAGTGAAGGGAGGTTCCTCATCACAAAGAGTGATGGTTCGAGTTTGGACATCTGTTAAAACTGAAAAATTATTTGTGAGGACTCATTCACAAAATCTCTTTACTACAGTTGTTAATTATTAAACTGGAATAATCTATAAGGCTGCAAAGGAAAAAATATTTTCAGTGATAATAGGAATTGCTTTGTGTCTAACATAAATTATTGCAATTTGTTTCATTGTAAATGATGATAAACAGAAAACAAAGGAAAATCAGTTTTAAGATGTTTAGAAAGAGGAAAACTGCATTATTCTGTATACCCGAGGGATTCTTTTTCGCCAGAGATTTTCTGGACATAGTGCCCAAGAGGCATAATTTTATCTCTTCTTTGCTGGCATTGTTTTGCAGCTTAGTGCTGAATGATGGGTGGGTTCTTTATCATTTAATATGACGTTGTTTATCTCTTAAAAGGATCAAGTGAGGGCTGCTCAATCCCTTGCTATCATATAAAGCAAATGCATATTTGGGCCACATAGTCTTAGGAAGAGAGATCCACCGCCTCTGAAATAGGTTTGCCCATCTCTCAGTGGGGCCTGGAGTTCTCCCAGCATTATAACTAATCTCCTGTCTACGTAGGATCTGTTCCTCTGCAGAAAATGGCTGCTTTGGAGGGTGGACTCTTACTGGAACCCCAGACTCGGCAATGCCCCTTATGCTGGACTCCCGGAGCAGCGATCCCTTCCAAGGTGTTCTACTCAGCCAGTTAATTGCCTTAGATGTCTATGGGCTTTTATGTGTGGCTGTTTCCCTTGCGGTCACCCCTCCGATGACTTCGGGTCTTTGTTTTAATTTCAAAATTTACCAATTATTAAAGGATCTAAAATATTCAAAATTTGGAAAAAAGATATTTTAAATTTTCTGTGGGGTAAAGGAAAGCTAGAATAGCATAAAAATTTGATTCAATTAAGAGAAACAGGAGGGTTAGGGTTGCAAGATTTTAAAATGTATTATGAGGCATCCTGTTTTATTTGGTTAAAGACTTGGATTATGCTAGGGAATTCCAAAATATTGGAATTAGAAGTTATAATCGCCGCTTTGGCTGGCATGCATATTTGTGGTATGAGAAGGAAAAGGTAAATAGGGATTTTAATATTCATATTATTAGAGCAGGGTTATTACAAATATGGAAAAAATATAGAATGATTTTAGAAAAAAGGACTCCGGGATGGGTTAACCCAACAGAAGCTCATATGAGAAGAGGATTACAGCTGAACTTAGATATAGATATGTATAGAAATATTATTGAATGGAAAGAAGGGAAATGGGTTTTAAAAAGTAGGGAAGAATTAGATATAAAGGATTGGTTTGTGTATTATAGGTTAAGAGATATATTTAATAAAGATAATCAGTTTGGATTTAACAAAAAATAAATCTGAGTTAGAGAAAATATTAAATAAAGGAAACAAAGGACTGATAGGTAGAATGTATAAATTATTAATTACAACCAATTTAGAACAAGAAAGAATTAAACCCGTTATGATTAAATAGATGAAGGAGTTAGGATTTAATATTGATTTGGATATATGGGAAAATTTATGGAAGAGAGAATTTAAATTTACAATAACCAATGAAATCAGAGAAAATTTATATAAAATGTTTTATAGATGGCATATAACCCCAGTTATGATATCCAAGATGAATAGTGGAGATAAGGGGATGTGTTGGAAATGTGGAAAGGAAAGAGGAACATATATGCATGTATGGTGGTTATGCAAAATTTTTTAAAAAATTGGAAAAAATATTGAGGGAAACAAATAATCTGATTAACAGTAGAGTAAAAAGGAAACCATCATTTTGCTTATTGGGAATCCCACCAAAAAATATAACTGACCAGGATAGGATTATATGCCAATACAGTTTTGCTGCTGCAAGAATTGTGATAGCTAAAGTATGGAAACAAGTAAATAAACCTTCAATCATTGACTGGAGAGAGAAATTATGGATGTATATGAGGATGGCCAGGTTAACAGAATTTCTGCATGGAAAGGATATGGAAGAATTAAAAAAAACATGGTCTAAGGCCACCTCATATTGGGATAAGTTGGCAAAAATGGACTTTACTATATTAATTAATGAGATATAGAAATCATTTTTTTCAACAATTGTAAGTTATAATAATGGATAAAATAAAACTGTTTAGACACTTCTTCGGATGTCGGGTGAAGGGTCACTCTTTAGGTGGGTGGAGGGGAAAGGGTATCTTTGTTTAACATTATAAATTAGTAATTATGAATGTATTAATTATGGTATATGAATGCCCTTTTACAATTTCTTGTATTTTTTGTAATTTTTTTCTTTTTTGTTGTATTTGTTTGTTTTTATGTTTTTCTTGGGGAAAAAATCTAATAAAAATTTATATATATAAAAAAATTATGCACGCTGTTTCCGACCGTCAGAAGTCGCCTCGCTCTCCGTCTGCATTTTTCTGCGTTTTGCCTGCGTTTTCAAATTTGAGATAAAACGGGTCCCTGAAAAGGCAGGGAAATGGGGAGAGCGAGGAGACCTCCGATGGTTGGAAACAGCATGCATAATCCAAACAAAGACCCAAAGTCATCGGAGGGGTGACAGCAAGGGAAACAGCCATGCATAAAAGACCGATGTCGTCCTCCAGCAGTTACCTTGAGGTGCAGGCAGGTCTTCACTCCCTTCCTCTTCCTGGCTCCATCCCCTGCTTCTCCTTGTTCTTCTTTCTGGCCCTGCCAGGTTGCCCTCTCTGGCTTGGGAAATTCCTACAGATTTGGGGTGGAGCCTGGGGATGGTGTGGTTTGTGGAGGGGAGGGATCTCAGTGGGGCATAATGCCAGACAGTCCACCCTTCAAAGAAGCCATTTTTCCCAGGGGAATTGATTTCTGTGGCCTGGAGATTGGTTGTAGTTCTGGGAGAACTCCAAGCCCATCCTGGCAATTCTTTCTCTTTGCCTCTTCTGGGTCTCTTGCCTTCAGCTAAGGATAAGTAGGTAGCTTGGAGGGCTTTAAGAGGGGAGTGGACATATTCATGGAGGAGAGGGGTATTCATGGCTATTAGTTAGAATGGATACTGGTCATACTGCTTACCTATTCTCTCTAGTATCAGAGGAGCATGCCTATTTTGGGTGCGGTGGAACACAGGCAGGATGGTGCTGCTGCTGTCATCTTGTTTGTGGCTTCCCAAAGGCACCTGGTTGGCCACTGTGTGAACAGACTGCTGGAATTGATGGGCCTTGGTCTGATCCAGCAGGGCCTTTCTTACGTTTTTATGTTCTTAGGTATTGGAGGAGTTGCAATGTCTAGCATGCAAAGGAATTGAGAAGAAGACCCAACCGGGGGCGGGCAAGTGGTCAGCTAGTTAGGGCTGTAAGGCTAGAGACTTTTCCAACCTTTTCACACCTCTTGTCTGTCCTTGGACTGATACTCTTAGGTCTAATTTCCTGCTTCTCCTCGGAAGTCACTCTACCCTCTCTCCCCCTCCTTAGCTAGTTAGACAGCTAGAGGCTCTTTCTCTCAGCTTTCCTATCCAAAACGTAGTTCCCTCAATAAAGAGCACTTTATCTTTAATCAGTGAATCTGACGCTTCTCTGCGTACTTAGCATTCTGCCAACAGTGGGCAGGTCTGTTCTTTCCCACATTTACCCCAGGCTGTCACAGCTGGATTTCTGTCTGCTACCCAACAAGCAATAGGGGACCAGAGGCAGCCCTACGGAGGCCAAGAGTCCTTCTTCCCTCTCCTGCTCAGATCCTTTTCTTTTTGGCACAGAATGGCTATGGCCAAATCGATTTTGATCAGTCTGCTAGCCTTGTGCTTGCCAAGTGTTCCCTTACTTAAAAAATAATGGTTAATGTAGAATCTGCTGGCTCCATTCCAAATAGGCAATTAATTAATACCTAAAACTTAATACTCTTCTTTCTGTTTTTTGGGAATTTGGTGGTGTCTCTGTTTCCTATAAAAATCAAAATATCTGTTGGCCAGTCCAATAGAGCAGTTAAGTGTATATATAGATAGGCGCAGATGTTTCAAATTTAGATAAAAATGAAGCCAACATATAACAATAGATTTATTATGAAATCATATCATTTGGAATTCATTATCACTCCAGCATACAAGGATGATGCTGAACAAAAGGTGGCTATGCTTTTTATTATTTATTTATTTTTGCCTTCAAGTCACAGCTACCTTATGGTGACCCCGTAGGGATTTCAAGACAAGACTCATTCAGAGGTAGGTAGCCATTGCCCCTGGTATTTCTTGGAGGTCTCCCATCCCAATACTTGCCAGGGTCGAGGCTGAGAGTGTGTGACTGGCCCAAGGTCACCTGGCAAGTTTCCAAGGCAGAGTGGGGGATTTGAACCTGTGTTTCAGACCCTAACCACTACACCACATTGGGTCTCAGCTATGTGTACTCGATAGTATTTTAATTATGTTTGGGCTAAAATGAGAGGTGGGTTCACTGATGTATTCTCTTGAAAGGCAAACTGGCAGCCTGAATTTATCCCCGTCTTGCAGTTGTTGCTGCATCAGTTTGGGGCATCGCATGGCTAGTGCAAGATATTCTGCTGCCCCAAGCAAGGTACACCCTCCTCTACCCATTCTGCTGCTGGCTAGACCCAAGCTCGTGCCTTGCAGCATTGATGCCAGTCACTTCCCACGCTGGTAGTGGCAGGGAGCCAGCTGAGCCCCTGCAGTGCATTGGCACCCTCCTCATTGTGCTGCTTGGCCTTGGGGCATCCTTAAAAGCAGTGGTGCAATTCTTGAAGTTCCCAGCAGCTGCAAGGCTGCTTTGGGATTCTCCAGGGAATGGCTTAGCTGTTATCTGTGGTCAAGAGGCAGTTGAGGATAGTGCCCAGTTTGTGATGCTGCCAGAGGGCTTGTCAGGGAGAGACACCGGGGCAGAGGCATCGAGTGATCAAGCTTTGGAATCCAACAGGAACTGGCTTCAAACGAAATGGGAGCAGAGACCAGTAGCAGGCAAGGATCTCCTTCTGATAATCCCAAGGGCCTGAAGTAGGAAGGCATGATTCTAGGCAGGCAGATAGGTCTCCACAAGCAATGGTGTTAGGGAACAGAACAGGAGCTTAATTTGGCAAGATCCTCTCATAGTGTTACAGGTCGGTTGGAAAGAGAGGGATTGGTCCTTGATTCAGCTGGCTCTGTCAGGTGCCAGCATTACAATGAGGAGGAGGAGGAGTTGGTTTGTATATGCCGACTTTCTGTACTACTTAAGGAAGAATCAAACAGGCTTAGAATCACCTTCCCCTCCCCACAACAGACACCTGTGAGGTAGGTGGGGCTGAGAAAGGGCTAAGAGAACTGTGACTAGCCCAAGGTCACCCAGCTGGCTTCACGTGTAGGAATGGGGAAACCAACCCGGTTCACCAGATTAACTTCTGCCGCTCATGTGGAGGACTGGGGAATCAAACCCTGTTCTCCAGATTAGAGACTACCGCTCCTAACCACTACACCACGCTGCCTCTTTTCTACTGGTACAGCCATGTTAGTCTGTCTCTAGCAGTAGAAAAGAGCAAGAGTCCAGTAGCACCTTAAGGGCTAACAAGGTTTCTGGCAGGGTATGAGCTCACTGTGACTCACAAAAGCTCATACCCTGCCAGAAATCTTGTTAGCCCTTAAGGTGCTACTGGACTCTTGCTCTTTTCTACAGGTGCCGGCATTGGTAGAGCTATGTAGGAGATGCCCACGAGGCACAGAGTTTAGTCTCTGAAACATGGAATTGATGGCGCAGGGGCATGGCTGCTTGGAGCTCCAGTTTTAGAGCCCTATGATAATGGATAAATGGATTTTGAAAAGACCTGCTTTCTTCTTGTGTACCAGGATAATTATGTGGTGTAGAAAACTGTAATTTTGTTGACAATAACCACTGTGAAGATATATGCAAACAATTGCTATATCCTGACTTGCAGATTACTATTAATTTGTGATATTCTGAGGCAATTCAGCTTGAGAAACCCTGTGAATATTTGATAGTTGCATCTTTTATAAGCTGACTCTCGGGTATCTTGACTGCATGGGGCGAATAATCTGCTGGGCGTATATGTCCATGATTAAATGTCCAGTGACTCACTTTGCATTGACCTGTGGTTTTAAAGCAAATAAACAGAACTGGACTGAACTTCAACACTGTATGTTTCTTGCTCAGAAATCATCTGGAAAGGCCCCTGCCAAAGGATTTGTTGTCCAGCATCAAGGGAGTCTGTTTATACAGTGATTCCAAAGTGAAGTCAAAAGGACCATGGCGTGTTTTGAACCGTTTCTTCACCTTTAAACGTTCTCAAAGGACAAATCTTATCCATTCTGCCGTTTTATATCTCTTTAAAGGAAATACAGGTGGGAATTGCCTGTTCTTTGTTGCAGAAGGGTTTCCAAAGCAAACCTGTCATCCTAGTGGATTCTGGGCCAGCTGTGGAAATATGATGAATCAGGGGAGGCACAGTTAAGAAATATCCCAGGTGGCTCTCTTGCCACCTTGCACAGCTCTCCTGGCACACCAGAAAGCTTAGCATAGTAGGGTGCCCATGAGTAGGGTTGCCAACTCTGGGTTGGGAAATTCCTGGAGATTTGCGGGTAGAGCTTGACGAAGGCAGGATGTGGAGAGGGGAAGGACCTCAGCAGGGCATAATGCCATAGAGTCCACTCTCCAAAGCAGGGAAAGTGATCTCTGTAGTCTGGAGATCAGTGGTAATTCCAGGAGATCAAGCGCCATCTGGAGGTTGGCAGGCCTGCCAGTGAGCTGCACAGATGGAAAAACGCCGCCTTCACCATGGCTGTGACCTGAGCCTCCATAGATAAGGAGGCATCAAGAATCACACCCAGACTCTTGACGGCAGGTGCAGGTCGGGAGCTGGCACCCCACCCCCAAGCTGCCCCAACTGAGCCACAGGACCTCCGTCTTCACTGGATTAAGCTTCAGGCAACTTTCCCTCAACCATACAATCATGGCTTCCAAGCATCTGGCCAGTGTGTCTGGGTCGGAGTCCGGATGGCCATCCATCAATAGATAAAGCTGGGTGTCATCAGCATATTGATGACATCCCAATCCGAAACTCCCGACAAGCTTGGCAAGGGGGCACATATAGATGTTAAACAACATGGGGGAGAGTATCACTGCCTGCACACCAGAGAGTGCCGCTGTGAGATCTTTGTCCCCGTAGGAAGGCGCACAACCATAGACGTGCAGTGCCCCGAATCCCAACATCGGCGAGGCAGTGGTCAAGAAGATCATGGTCGACCATGTCGAAGGCTGCTGATAGGTCTAAAAGCACGAGCAGCCCTGACCCACCTCGATCCAGCTGTCGACTGAGATTGTCTATGAGGGCGACCAGAGCCATCTCCGTCCCATGGCCAGGGCGAAAGCCCGACTGGAATGGGTCTAAGGACGATGTGTCATCCAGAAACCTCTGTAGCCTCTCGGCGACCACTCTCTCAACTATCTTACCCAGGTGCGAAAGATTCGACGCCAGGCGGTAGTTGGAAAGATCTCTCGGATCCAGAGATGGTTTCTTTAAGAGCATTCGTGTCGCTGCCTCCTTCAGCGCCCCGGGATAAATCGCTGAACTCAGGGACATGTTGATAATTTCACCCGGGGGCATCTGCACTGCATCCCGACTGGATTTAACCAGCCAGGAAGGGCATGGGTCCAACAGGCAAGTGATAGGCCTCAAAGCTAGCAGGATCCTGTTTTGGGGGAGGGCAGAAAGTGATAGGAAAGGCTTCACTTTATTGATTTTTGTCTGAAAGGCACAAAAGCAGGACCAGTGTAAATACTGGCAAGCCTATGAAGGCTGTATGAAAACTAGAAAACAGACGTGCTTGAAATGTAAATGGGGGGGGAATGGAGGGGCAATCCTCCGCAGATGTAAGATCCATCTAGTCCAGCCTCTTGTTTCCTACAGTGGCCAGCCAGCTGCCTCTGACAAGTAGGCCATGAAAGCAATCCAGTAGTATGTGGTATACAGAAGGTAGATTGCATCTGAACATGGAGGTTCCACTTTACCTATCATGGCTCGTAAGCTCTGTGTATTAGCTACCAGTTTCCTTTGACTTTCCTTCATCCTTCCAAGTCAGTAGATATAGATACATACAAATACTAAATGAGTCAACTATTGTAGAGGATCCTCCTGCTTTGCTTTTGTGGCAAAGAATGGTGTTTTGTATTGGTTTTGAAATCAAGCCTGAAGCATATCTGGAAAAAAATAATAAATAAGTGAGCCTTTTCAAGACCTTGGAAATAATGACCTCATAGGCAAATTGGGCCAGAAACCATTAATAGACTTCTTTGTGGACCAAAATCCCCCGGGAGGGCTAGTCCAGAAAACTGGTTTGTTTACAAGCGGATACACTAACCCGTATAGTTGCCTCGTTCCTTCAGGCTGTGTGCGCGCACAGGCTAAAATGTTCCACAGTGTGAAACTTTACAAGACGAGAAACCCTTTCTTCTGAGGAGCCACAAAAGGACCCTCTGTGGGGTTTTGAGGATCTTTCAATGCTAATGATCTCCGAGTGTGAATGCTCTCTTTGGTGGATTGAAACAGGGGCTGATAGGTGGTCCAAAGATAAATGGAAGCTAATGAGATTATTCGGGCCATTGCCACGTAGCTGGGGGAACGCTCTAGGAAGGAGGCCGAAACTTTTTTGTGGCTTGCAAAGGTACATGTTACATGCCGGCTGAACAAAGTCATTCCAAAACCCAAGAGACGTGGCACAAAGTGATTGTTGTATAGCAGAGTTATAATTTGGGCCCAGTGAGAACAACTGTCAGCATTTGGTGAATATTTTCAGCAGCGTTGAAAAATGCCTCTCTTTTTCAATGATTTTTCTGTAGTCCTGGGGTTGTGGGTTGCCTATTCACTTACATGGCAGGGTTTGGGGAGGGGAGGGAGCTCGGCAGGGTATGATGCCATAGAGCCCACCCTCTAAAGTAGCCATTTTCTCCAGGGCAACTGATCTCTGTAGTCTGGAGATGAATAGTAATTCCAGGGGATCCCCAGGTCTCACCTGGAGGCTGACAACCCTAGGCCTAGCTCACTCCTGAGTAGGGTTGCCATTTGTCCGCTGGCACCCAGCAGGAGACTGGGGATGGGGCCATGGTGGTGCAGTCATGTTGATGGCATGACGTCATTTCCAGGGCAAACCCAGAAGTGCTGTCATGCTGTCAGCAGGATGGTCTAGGATTCACCAGAAATGCTATGGTAAAACCATAGCATTTCTGATGAACCCTAGAACATCACGACAACAGTGTGACGTCACTTTTAGGTTCTCCCTGGAAATGACATAATGCCATTGACATAACAGTGATTTTTGGCTTATTCTCCACCCCCCGATGCCCTACCTAGTGGCACTGCATGTTGAGGGCTGCCACTGGGAGATCTCCTGCCGTAGTGGGAGACCCAGAAGCCCTGCTTCCTGAGTCCCAGTGTGGAAAGCGGTGACAGTAACTGCTTGGAAGCCATGTTTATATTGCTGAACCCCAGTGCTGCAAAACTGGTGTAAAGCTGCTGGAAGTAAGCAGTGCTGGCATCAAGCATTCCACAATAAAGCCCAGTGCCAAAAATGTACTATGATAGCAGAACGTTCTCAGCGTAATCTCCACGCTTCTTTCTGGAGTGATAGTTCATAGCTGTTGCGTGGTTGTCAAGGGTAAAATGGCACAAAAGCACACGAGACCTGCTCCGTTTTCAGCACGGAATAATAACGTGGGTGGATTTATTGCAATGTAAAACTGGAAAGTATGAAGTATATAAGACTGTCGTGCTGTACTGAAACAGTACCCGTTGATAGTTCCTTTTAAGCATTCATTCATTCAATTATATGAAATTGCACCCACTGTTACGTTAATTGTAGGCATTTGGAATTCTCTTAAAAGGAGGAAGCATTCCACTTTGGAATGAGAGAAAACTGGAGGAAGTGGGCTGCAGTGACAGAAAGCTCACAATTGTGGTGGTGAAAAGGGCCATCCTGTGGCTTGGTAATATTTGGGGAAACCATTGAACCATTCTTTCCTTGGTTAAATTCTCTAGTGCAGGGGTGTCAAACTCAATTGTTACGAAGGCTAGATATGACATAAATGCCACCAGGCCATGTCTCGCCAGCCCAGATCGAGAGTAGGGGGTGGTGGCTGCCTCTGCTGTCCCACAGGCTAGATAACAGCTGTCAAGGGGCCGGATCCATCCCATGGGCCTTATGTTTGGCATCCCTGCTCTAGTGTGTTAAGATAATGATATATTTTTCAGACTCTCCTCTGAATTCTTTGCAGCTTCTCCCAGTTTTGTGTCACCCATCCCAAAAACATATTCTTCAATGTGTGATCCATATCTTGCAAAAAGGTGTTTGATCAGCACTTGATTCGACAGCCACAGAATCCCCACTTGGACCCTCTTTTACAGTAGCCTCTACACACAACGTCTTCATCCATAGACTGAATGCATGGAGTGTGGGAGCGGGCGCGAGCCTGGCTCATGAGGGTGGCACCTACGCATGGAGGAAGTGTCCACGTGTCCACTACTGCCCCATGTTTGGGGATGTGGTTTTCCAAACGTTCCTGATGATGGGGAGGAAGCATAGGCACTCTTCCTCTACATGTAGATGCTGTGCTCGTGAGCCCACGGTTGTGCAGAGACGGGGAAAGGGGCCAGTGGATCATGCCCTCTGCCACTTTCTGCAAGTTCCTTCTAGGTGGATCATGTGTCTGGTGGTGATGGTGACATTAATTAATGCCTTTGGAATATGTTGTTGTGTACCTGTTTAGGACTTTCAGGTGACATTTCTCAAGCGTTTCCCCTTATAATACCATGTGGGGCTAGTTTAAAAACCTTTCCTAAATCTTAGTGTATCAACCGGGTTCCGTCTCTGGAATGTACCATTTTCTTTAACATAAAGGAGTACACTCAAGAGATGGGCTCCACCAGACATCACTTCCAGCAAAAAAATGGAAGTTGAGGTCTTGGTGTCGGGGCTGCTACAGGATTTGCCAAAACTTCTGTGGTTTAATCCTAGAGCATCACCCCCAATGTCATGATGTCACTTCCAGATTTTCGCCGGAAGTGAAATTGCTTGCCAGAGCACCTGTCTCCTGTCTGTTTCTGCTTCTTAAATTCTTTTGGTGTATGGCCTATGGGCCATTAAACCTCAATAAAGTAATAAAGGAGTGATGGATGGCATGACTAGAGTTGCCAACCTCCAGTTGGAGCCTGGAGTTCTCCCAAATTGCAACCAATCTCCACACAACAGAGATCAGTTCCCCTGCTGGAGAAAATGGCTGCTTTGGAGGCTGGCCTCTATGGCATTATAACTCACTAAGGTTCCTCCCTTCTCCAAACCCCACCCTCCCCAGGCTCTACCCCCCAAGTCTCCAGGAATTTCCCAAACCAGAGTTGGCAACCCTGTTTGATCTCAAACAAATATCATGGCATTTATGTAGTACCACCAATGTGCAGATTGACATAAGTAAACGATGGAGCCCTCCCCGTGAGATGACAACGTTCTAAATTTCGGTAGGGGAAAGGGCAGGGAAGCCGTGGGGGGGGGGAATGTGAAGGGAGGTGAGAGATTTGTCGGTTCACTTTGTCCTTCCTTGCATACATGTAAGGTTTTCCCTTTCGTGCTTTAATTGTGAAAGCATCCTTTTGCTGTAGGTCTGTCTTCTCATCTTTATTAATCAGCTGCAATAAGGTTGAATCTTCTGCCCTGCAGGAAGCATTAGCAGGTTGTCGAAGGCAGAGTTTTCATATCAGTAGTGATCAGGGTCAGTTTGCGGTATTGGGCAAGGAAGATCATAAATTTCCTTCTCTGTTGTGTCTTCTTGGCCTGCCGGTTGCTACCCTTGCTCAGAAGCCTGAGCAGCCAGAAGCCGCTGTGGGAGGCGTCGGGCCTGTCAGACAGCTCTGAAGCTCTGCGGGGAGTTTTAGTGCCCTCTGGGTTGCTGGCAGCCGTGTAGCTTTGAAAAGAGCACACATGGAGGGGGTCGTAGCTGGGGGGTGGGTGGGTAGTGGGTGTGCTCTGAGTGCGGAAGGTCACAGGTTCAATCTCTGCCATCTCCATTTAAATGAATCTTGGGTACCAGGGGTGGGAGAGTTGGGGGAGCTTCAGCCAGCCAGAGTTGGCAATACTAAGATGGGCTTCTGGTTTGAGCAGTGATTTGCATAAGGAAAAGCCTTCTGGTCTCAGCAGGAGGTCGAAGCACTAGCAGATGAATGATCCCACGCTCGGTTCTTGTCATGAACCCATGAAGCTGCCTTATACTGAATCAGACCGTCAGCCCATCAAGGTCAGTATTGACCTTGGTGTAGTGGTTAAGAGCAATGGGTTCTGATCTGGAGAACTGGGTTTGATTCCCCGCTCCTCCACATGAGCGGCGGAGGTTAATCTGGTGAACTGGATTTGTCCCCCCACTCCTACACACGAAGCCAGCTGGGTGACCTTGGGCAAGTTACAGCTCTCTTAGAGCTCTTTCAGCCTCTCCCACCTCACAGGGTGCCTGTTGTGGGGAGGGGAAGGGAAGGTGACTGTAAGCTGGTTTGATTCTCCCTTAAGTGGTAGAGAAAGTTGGCATATAAAAACCAACTCTTCTTCTCTTCTTCTATTGTCTACTCAGACTGGCGGCAACTCTCCAGTGTCTCAGAGGTCTTTCCCATCACCTATTGCCTGGTCCTTTTTAGCTGGGACCTTCTGCGTGACAAGCAGATGCTTGCCCCTTCCCTGCATCTGCAGTTTAGTATATAGTAAAGAGTTTAGTTTAGTGGCCCCCATGATAATTATGAAAATCACAAAACCAAGCAATCAACAGCTAAGGCAGAAGCTTCTACACCACGTAGGCAAAGAAAGCTTTGAAAAACACCAGATGTGTTTCAACTACGGATTCTCTGAATTTCACATCATTCCCCCCCCCAAAAAAAACTGCACATGTACCGTATATACTCGCGTATAAGCCGAGTTTTTCAGCCCCAAAAATGGGCTGAAAAAGCCGGCCTCGGCTTATACACGGGTCAATACGGGGGAAGGAGGGAGGAGGGAGGGGGGAAACTTGCCGCCGCCGGGCCCGTGCCGCTTCCTGCCGCCGGGTGCGGCCTGGGGCAGCCTCCTGCAGCTGCAGGATGGCTGCCCCGGCCCCCCCAGCCCCCGCCGCCATTTTTCCCGGGCGGGAGGGGCCATGGGCAGCCATCCTGCAGCTGCAGGAAGGCTGCCCCGGCCCTTCCCGCCCCCCCCCGCCATTTTTCCCGGGCGGGAGGGGCCTTGGGTAGCCTCCTGAAGCCGCAGGATGGCTGTCCAAGGCCCCCCCCGCCCCCGCCGCCATTTTTTTCGGGCGGGAGGGGCCTTGGGCAACCATCCTGCGGCTGCAGGAAGGCTGCCCCGGCCCTTCCCGCCACCGCCGCCATTTTTTTCGGGCGGGAGGGGCCTTGGGCAGCCATCCTGCGGCTGCAGGAAGGCTGCCCCGGCCTTTCCCGCCCCCCCCGCCGCCATTTTTCCCGGGCGGGAGGGGCCTTGGGCAGCCTCCTGCAGCCGCAGGAAGGCTGCTCCGGGTTCCCCTGGGCCTCGCCGCAGCTTCCTCCTGCCGGGAGCGGCCTGGGCAGACTCCTGCAGCCACAGGAAGGCTGCCCAGGCCCCCCCGGGCCGCGCCGCCGCCGGACCCTCGCCGCTGGAGAGCCCTGTCAGGTAAGCCTGCGGGGGGGGGGAGGGGTTATAAGCCGACCCTCGGCTTATACGCGGGTGCCTAATTTTTCCCCATTTTTGGGGAGAAATTAGGCACCTCGGCTTATATGCGGGTCGGCTTATACACGGTATGATGATGCTGCCATTTGCGTTGTTGTAGCCAAACCGCCACAAACAGGTTGATGAACAGGCAGGTAGTCTGTAGAAAAACTGGCTCCCTGTTCATGGCTGGCGATCAGGATTTGAGCTGAACTAGTTGGTGGTCCGAGCAGCCCTAGTTAATCATCGACCACTTTGTAGTATACGGGTCCTCAGTTTTCCTGCTGGGAAAAGGCAGGGTATAAATCGAATAAAATAAAAATTAAGAAGTTCCTCATCTGTTGTGGATGTTCTTAAAAGATCAAGTCCACTTCGTCAGTATATGCCACCATTAAATGATGAATCTTCTTTGTGTTCTGGACTTTGTTAGGTTTATTTACAAACCTGGGTAGGGAGGGGTCAACTGTAGTAGTCAAAGTGTTCATCTGTTCTGCAGGAAACTGAGGAAGAAAAAAGAGGGGAATAAGACCCAACCTAAAGACAGAAGCTGGGTACCCGAGGTTGGGGGTGCTGCTCATGTCTGCCTCTTGCCATCAGCAAACTTTTTTCGGCACCCCTGGTACCCCCTGCCCTCTTCTGCCCTAGGCAATTGCCTAGGTCTGCCTAATGCGCAGGCCTGCTCTGGTTACAGAAAACATGCACGTGCTGCCAAAGGAGGGTTCCCTGGGTCATGTTCTTCCATCGTAATGTATATTTTCACTTACCTGCGAAGTGACATAATCGTGTCATGTGGCTTTCTTGCCGTTGGTCACATCATTGCTGGATGGAGGAGCATACAAGAAGGATGCAACGCAGGCAGGCTTTTTTCAGCCGTAACCCCATATCTGTCGTGGCTCTCAAAGAGCACAGAATCTCAATGTGTTCAAATCTCTGTTCTTTTTAAACTGTTACTGCCCATTGTGTCACGCATCAGAGGGTCACTGACCCAAGCTAATGTCATGGCTTCCGCTGAGGCCTGGTGTCAAAGACATCATAACAAATGGTTTGGTTTATGGTTTGTTGCTCTGATGGGCATGATTCTATCATTGCTCGGCCAGTCAGTATGTGAGCAGTTACCAGATGTCTGCTTCCTTTCTAGTCCTTGCAGCTATGCGCATTAACCCATTCAGAAAGGCAACAGAACAGCACAGAGCAGTAGCTGCTTATTGAATACCTCTCCAAAACATCTGATAGCTATAGGGTTGCCAACCTCCAGGTGGGGCATGGAAATCTCCCAGGATTACAACTAATCACCAGATGTCAGAGATCAGTCCCCTTGGAGAAAATGGGTGCTTTGAATGGTGGCGTTATACCCTGACGAGGTCCCTGCCCTCCCCAAACCCCACCATTCCCAGACATCAACCCCAAATCTCCAGGAATTTCCCAACTGGAACTGGAAACCCTAGATAGCTAAAATATACATTGTGAGGGTTAAAATGAGAAAGCACACATTATTTGAATGCCCCGTATGGTTCATTTTTAGTATGAGTTGGACACAGACAACTCCCTGTGTTTCTGCGTAAGCCACAGTTCTTGATGATCACTATTTGAAGAACAGTAACTCAGACAGAGATGCACCATATTGCTAAAACTCAATGAGGTTAGCATGAAACCAAAATTAGAGTTAAGGGTAAAGAGGAGGAAGGTGATCAGCAGCAGCAAGGGGCAATATTCCCCAATAAGCAGGGGAATTACTTCATTGTTTTTCACATATTGCCCTATTTCAGAACCCACCCACCCCCAGTTCGCAGGCTGCCTTCAGCGTGCTGAGAACTGACTGTAAATCCTAGATGATGTTGATGTTGGGGGAAGGATGGGCATGTCAACTCTGAATGATTTACTGACACCTGATGCAGAGCCTGGTGGAGTTAAAAGCTGATTAAGAGGCATGGTCAGAGTGATGAATTATGCAGAGACACAGCGGGCACCCTTCTCTGTGGGGAGGGACTCAGGAGTCCTGGGAGCCTTCAATTATTTATTGACATTTATTTCTCTTGGCCCACTAGCAATTCTGTCCTGGCTGGCAGATGGGAATTACGGGTCTAATTAATAGATTTATCACCTAAAGTTTAAGGCTACAATCCCAGATTGTCGGAGGCCCAAGTCTGAAGAAGCTCCCACGTAGCCAGAAGAGCATGAAAAGGCTTTCCTGCCAAGGAATTCATATGAACCTCTCCCTCTAGCTCAATTATTGTCTATCTCCATCTGCTCCATTTTTATCCCGCCCTTTCTCTCCTCATCCTCAGCTGGTCCAGAGAAAAACGGGCCTATCAATATTTTCATAAAAGAGGATAAGGTGGCATACATGCTTCTGTTCTTCTCCGTGTCATCCTCGCAACAACCCGGTGCAGTAGGCTAGAGAGAGGCTGGTCCAGCATCATCCAGGAAGCTCTTATGGCTGATCACAGGATTTTGAACCTGTGTCAGTAGTCTCACTGCTACCCCACATTGTCTACACTGATTCCAGGGACCACAGGTCAAGAAGGTCTTTACCTATAGCTTTGGCCTAGCAGAGATGCCAGGAACGGAACCTGGGGCCTTCCTTCATACACAACTTGTGCTTTTCCACTGAGCCACGGCCCCTCCACCCGCTTCTGTTTCAGACCATCCTGCCTTTCCCATGCAAGATCAGCTGCAGTAAAAATTGTCAACAGGTGGGCCAGCTCTGCTCATGTTTCCCCCCACCTATGTATATTTATTTATTTAAAACATTTATTAGCTGCCTTTCTACCTTGAACTCAAGATGGCTTACAGTGTAATAAAACAACAATTATAAATCACTCCTAAAAAACCACAATTTAAATTCTCAGGACTGCCAATAAATAAAAACTGTATTAGTCGAATGCAGTCCTAAATAAAACCATCTTCAACAGCATCCTGAAGATCAAAAGTGAGGAGGCCAGGGGAGGTTGTTCCGTAATTGTGCGGCTGTCACTGAAAAGGCCCTCATATGCCCACCGGCGAGCTTTGATCAGTGAGAAAGTCAGGAAGACATCGCCCCGTGAACTTCATTCATTGGCAGGGACATATGGGAAAAGACAGTCCTTCAGATACCCCCAGTCCCAAGCCATGTAGGGCTTTAAAGGCAAACCAACACCTTGAATCGGGCTTGGGAGGGGATTGGTAGCCAGTGTAATTGCTGTAGTATTAGAGACATTTACTTCCAATCGCTGGCCCTGACCAGCAACATTCTGCACTAGCTGCAGCTTCTGAACAGTCTTCAAGGGTAGCCTGAAATAGAGTGCATTGCAGTAGTCTAGTCCAGATGTAGCTAATGTCAAGATTACAAGGTTGTCAGATTAGTTTGACAGGTGCAGGTTAGATCAGATGGATCTAGTAATGATGCAGTCAGCCTGGAAAGTCCCTGGAGAGCTAGAGGAAGCTGGCCTGATCCAGTTATAGCCAGGTGGCTGATGCAATACAGTAGCCATGTCAGGATGACTAAGCATCTACTGTGATTGGTGGCTGCGTCCACCAGGTGTATATAATGGAGTGGAACTGAAATCCTATGTGGGATGCTATGAGCGGAGAGTGTGAAAGAAGTATTTGTATTATACCTATGCACTGTGAAATAAGCTACACTTTTCTAAGTAGCAGAGGACTTTCTGATGGTGTTATCCTGGACAGACTGCCAATCCGCTTGGCTTCCGCGTCAGCTAAGGCGTGGATCACTGTGGCTAGATCTGATTGACCCAGGAACACAGTTGATGCACCAGCTGAAGCTGGGCAAAAGCACTCCAAACACCACTGCCACCTTGTTTTCTAGGGTGACGGCTGTATCAAGCTGTGAATCTGGCTTTTCAAGGGGAGTATTACTTCATCCAAGACAGGAGAGATCTCAAGTCTCAGGTCTGTCTTTCTACTAACCCAGAGAACCTCTATCTTGTCAGGATTAAGTTTTGTATGGCTGTCTGGGGTCTTAATCCATCTGATAAAGCCACAGGGGCAAATTTTAATTGATGTGAATTGGTGAGGCTGCCTTGTGACACCTGAGGTCTTGTCAAACCTGGAACCTGTAGGTAAGGTGGTAGCTACTTGAACAGGAATTCCATCTATGGAGATAACAAGAATGCAAACCCAAGCAGCAAAACTCAGTCATCAGCCAGTTACGAAAACCAAAGAAGAGCCAGCGTGGTGTAGCTGTTGAGCGGAGGACTCTAATCTGGAAAACTGGGTTTGATTCCTCACTCCTCCATATGAAGCCAGCTGGGGGTCCTTGGGCTAGTCACAGTTTTCTTAGAGCTCTGTCAACCTCACCTACCTCACAAGGTGTCTGTTGTGGGGAGAGGAAGGGAAGGAGATTGTAAGCTACCGGTAGTTTGATTCTGCTTAAAAGGTAGAGAAAATTGGCATATAAAAACCAACTCCTCCTTCTCCTTCATGCTTGAATGTGCATCCCTCCATTTTCCAACTGCTGAACCCTTTCGTAACATGTACGTCTTTGTGCAATACGGGTTGCAAGGACAACCTCTTCCCCCCGGAGAATGGAGAGGGGCTGCGCCTCACGCTTTCTGTGCCGGAAAGTCCAGTTAAAGGGTCCCTGGTAACAGCCCCTGAGAGAGACCTGTCCTTCCAGAGAGTTGCTGCCCAGTAGAGTAAACAATCGTGTGCTAGATAGACCAGAGGTGCCCCATGTAGTTGAGCCTGTGGGCAGTTTTGGAATTTTGAGAATGGGGGGGGGGGGGTAGCTGCCACAAAATGGCTGCAATGGATGGGGATCACAGAAATTTTGGGAGGTTGTAAACCGGTGGTCCTCCTGCAGTGAAGGTTTCTGAATGGACAGTGCCTCTGAAGCACCTCCTGTTTCCGTGATGGGGAAGCAAGCCAGGATTCGTTCTTTGTGTTGAGGCAAAAGCAGGTGGACCCCAGGAAAGACGTTTGGGGCTTCCTGGCACCCACATGTACCACATGGGCGTAACAGTGCCCTATAGGGGCCCATGTGGTGCGGTGGTTAGAGTGTTGGACTAAAATCTGGGAGACCCAGGTTCAATTCGCCACTCTTCAGTGGAAATATGTTGGGGGACCTTGGGCAGTCACACTCTCTCAGCCTGACCTACCTCACAGGGTTGCTGTGAGGGTAAAATGGAGGGGAAGAGAACGATGTAAGCCACTATGGATCCCCACCGGGGAGAAAGATGAGGCATGAATGACGTCAAGCAATCAAACTGTGTGTCAAGGGAGAAGCTTGGGATTGTGGCAGGAAGCTCTGGCTTCATTGGAGCGTGTGCTCAGGGTACGGGCTCTTGGGGTCTCTCTCGGCATAGTCAGGAGCCCTGAAAGCGCATCAGGGGCCCATATGCAAATTAGATACTAATGTTTATAGAACTTGTTGTAATACCTAAGACTGATCTATTTAACAAAGTTATGCAAGTAGGAATAATACTCAGTATCGGGGGTCACACAGGAACAGTGATCTTCATGTTGGGACACTCTGCTGGGTAAGGTTGCCCCTGCCCCAGCTTCTGGGTTGTGAGCCCCTATACAGCAGCCTTTTTTTGCAGCTTTTTGGAAGACGCTCTAGGAACTCCCTTAGTCTCTACGATCTGTTCTTTACATAGAGATGTGGGGAAATTCCTAGAGGTCACAGGTGCTGTGACGTCACTTGCAAGTGCTTGCCCAGAAGTGATGTCACAACATCCGCACCATCGTTTCTACCTCCATTTTTTTCTGACTGCTCCAACAAGTGAGAGTGGGAGATGGGAGCATGGGGCAGGCAACTGGCAAGCCAAGGTGTAGGTGGCTTGTGAGCAAGGGTGCTGCAGCAGCAGGTTAGTGAGGGTAGGTTGCTCACAGTGGGAGAGGATTCATTTTTGGCACAGGCAAGTGCAGAGATTCTGGCTCCTCATCTTCCTCTCACATCACTACACTATGAGTCCTATTCTGCTAGGGGTTAATTGTAGGTCCTGGGTCTGGACTGGAACGGTTAAAGACCACCGATAGAAAATCTTTACATTCTAGAAATTACATAATTATCTTCCTGTTTTCAGCTGCAAAAATGCAAATCACTGCATCTTGGAAGAGCAAACTTGTGTTCCTCTTGTTCAGATGTGACATCCCAGACTGTTGTGATTGAGGGATGTTGTTTATTGCTTCTAATGAAGCATCCTATGAAACATTTGAAATAAAGAGGTTTTATATGTTCCAGCATGTAGGTCAGGGGTGAACTGGCCACTCGATGCTGCTCTATCCCCATAAATCGCCAGTGCACATCTGTAGAGTGTTTGAAAAGGGCTTTAGTCATTTTAGAGATTCCAAACTATTCTGAAAAGAATAAAGCCCCCAACTCCCGAGTAGAAAGATGCTGCTGTCATTACATTGATAATCATTTTTCCCATCTGTGAAAATCTTTCAGTACATGAATAGATCTAATGGGCCCTTTGGTAAAGTTCCCAGTATCTTTCCTAGTTTGCATGACATTACTGTATTTTCTCAAAGCTCTGCTTTGGAAATGCAGTGATTAAACGAGGGAAATCAGCTTTTATCTTAACAAGGCAAATTGCTTTTAAACTGCAACGGGAAAGACTTTGCTAGTAATGCCAATATTTAAAGAGTCTGGCCTTGCTTTGCCAGCTAAATCCATCCAATGGGACAATTCTTGTCATTTTGGCCATACAATTCTACCGTTTCTGGTTGATACTCTTTGGGGTTTTGGTCATTCGGTTTTGGAAGTACCTGGTAAGAGACTCCAACCACGTGTCTCAAGCTTTTGCCAAGGGTTCTGTTTTTTCCAGACCCAACCCTTTCACTCCTCTCTCCATTGCTTTTCCCAGGAGGCTGTGAGGGTTGTTGAAGATGTCAGATAGTCTGGATATTGAAGAGAAACCTCCAGCTCCTCCATTGAGAATGAACAGCAACAACCGCGATTCTTCGACACTCAACCACGGCTCCAAACCTCTGCCCATGGCCCCTGAAGAGAAGAACAAGAAGGCCCGGCTGCGCTCCATCTTTCCAGGAGGAGGGGATAAAAGTAAAGTATCGGCCCTGCATGAGGCGGCTGGCCTCTCCGTTTTCTGTGGTGTCTCGCCTGCTTTTTATCATGCTTCAGCTACTTAAAACAGGGCCGATCAAAATGTACGGAGCCTTACTCGTTTCAGACTCTCGTTCTGTCTTTTGATAAGAGAAGGCGTTTAGTTTACTTTGGATCCTTGGCCAGGACTGTTAAATTACACATTAGGCCGCTTAAGCAAGTTAAATTTGAGATGGTTGGAATTTGTAACTGTGAATGCAGAGTTAGAAGGCTGGGATCTACAAAGTGACTCGAGATGTGTCCAAAGGTACAAACGGGCCCTGTGAGACTTTGGGATTTCTTTTCTTGGAAGAGCACAGCTCTTAACCTGTTTTTGAAACTTTCTCCAGTATCCAGAGCAGTTTGCGCTTTATTGGGGGTGGCTGATTTGGGAGAAACCCCCAAATCCCCTTAGAAGCAGGGAACTAGTGACACAGTTCTGTGGATCCAGGCTGAAATGTTTGGTTTTAACCAAGCAGAATTAAGGGGTGCGTCAATCTCATTTGGCTCCATTTTTCTGCAGGATTTGAAAGGGATTTGCCAGGATAAAGGCCAGACTTGGTTACATTTTTAGATATCAACAGGAAGTTTGGTTAGAGGGGGGTCCCTAAGGAGAAAAGAAAGGGCCATGGTGTTTGCCATTTTATATGCAGAGTGGCAATTTATCTGGTATCTGACAAAGGGTTACTCTGACTATTAAAAGCTTATGCCCTGAAACATTTGTTTATTTCTAAGGTGCAGCAGGACTCAAATCTAGTGGCAATTTATGTGACTGTTTTGACAGTTATTATTTATTTATTTATATCCCAGCTTTTCCCCTAGTGGGGACCCAAAGCAACTTATGTAGTTCTACATTTTATCCTCACAACATCCCTGTGACGTAGGTTAGGCTGAGAGTGTTTGACTGGACCAAGGTCTCCCAGCGAGCTTCCATGGCAGAGACATGTCTTGGGGATGTGGTGAGATTGCAGTTACCTCTTGAGACTCCTCTGAAATGCAAGTAGAATCACACGGATTGGGGACATCTTTAGAAGATGGAGCACTCTGGAGTGCAGAGTGGTTCTCCTAATCCATTTTGCTTTTCCCACAACTTTGTGAGGATAGGTTCCCGCGAGGGATGTAGTGTGGCTACCTCAAGGTCATCCAGTAGGTGTTACATTCTTCAATAAAGGTTGACAAAAATATAATTTCATCCTTCAGAATTTCATCAGTTCCATCAAAAGCTGGATAATATATGCTGTATTAGTTATACTCTTTCACATAACACTTGTGAAGAATAAAAGACCATTCCCCCCATATAAAAATCAATAAATGATAAAAACAGCTTCATGGTGGAGGGGCAGTTTGGATCCGTGTCGCTCTAGTCCTAGTGTAACCAGTTCCCCACACCAGCTCTCTTTGTTTCTAGCTCCAGTTTTGTGCTCCTGTACGGAACACCCAAAATGTCTTGCAAAATGACAGCAAAGCGTCTGAGGCAGGATTATTAATATGAAACCATCATGCCCAACCGGGTAGGCCCAGTATTCTGTCAGATGTGGCAGTCGAGTCACATAATAATTCACTTTCTTACAAGTACAGGATACCGTTTGGCCACAAGGTTAATAAGAAACTGTCAGTGTTCAGACAGCGACGTTAAATACAACCTTTTGTTTCGATATTTACCTGTTAACCAAATGCCTCAATGGAACTTCTTAAAAAGAGACTTGGCAAACAATACTTCCCTAGCAGGAAATGGAGCACTAGTCTCTGGCCAAGAATGGTCTTAATAAAGGAAGCGGCCGACACTTATTCGTATTGAGTCACAACATTTTTCGTTGGCCGTGCTGACTGTGCCTTGAAATGTGATGTGATGACCCTTTCGTCCTAATTTCCGCCACAGTTGCCTGAAAGGGATAAGATAGGCAAAGCCAATTCTGTTATCTCCCATTCAAAGTGATGCATGCTGAAAAGATACGAGATCTTCCTGCAAGCCATCTCTTTGCTGAAATTAAAGTACGAATACATTATAGATAAAACGGGGGGTGGGGAGTGCAGATCAAGATGTTGGAAGGAAGGTCTCTGGAACCTTGAACTGATGTATCATCGTTGCTTTTAATAGGTGTCATAGGGAAACCATTTATCCATTCAAATGGTGCAGATGTTAGAATTCTGGGAAGAAATGCAGCAGATAACTGTTTAGTAAGGGGAGATATCATACTTGAGATTGGTTCACACACAATGTTCTTGTCTACATATGATCATTCCAGATTGTGATTAGACATGCACTTATATTAGGGTGCCCAGGCTCATGCCTGGAACCATGGGAATCCTTTTGGGGTCGGGCTTGGGAAAAATGGATTTCAGTGATGCTCTAGGATTTTGCTTGATCTCTACGGTAAAAACTTTAGAGATTGGGAAGATTCCTAGGGCTCTAACATCCTCCACCCCCTCCATTCAGTTGTGCACTGGTGGGGACAGGGGAGTGTCCGTGGGAGTTCACCTACAAATGGCAACCCTAGCTCATATAGAAGTGTGTTCTCCCCCCACCTTCAGAAGGGAGGTCGAAGACTACCACCAACGGCCTTTTGTGTCGTGGAACTTTGACTGTGGAACTCCCTCTCTCTAGCGGTTTGCCTGATGCAAAACTTGGTGAGCTTTAGGCATCCAGTGAAATACATTTTTATTGTCACAACCTGTTTGCTAAGATGCTGGTCTCCTCTTCCTCCTCTGCACTTGAAGTCTGATGATCTAGTCCACACTGTGGAGGTGAGGGGGGCAAATCAGATGCCATACCGAGGAAGGAGGACATGGGGTTTTCCCTTCTCCACAATTCCTCATAGGTCCCCTTTCATTTCCACTAAAAACAAAGCAGGGCACTTTTTCAAAGGTTTCCCTCAGCCCCTTAACCCAGGGGAGTCGAACTCAATTGTTGCGAGGGCTGGATATGACATAAATGTCACTCAGTCAGGCTGGGCCAGGCCTCACCAGCCCTAATTGGAGGTTGAGGGGGAGCGGCTGCCTCAGCTGGCTCGCGGGCTGGATAAGAGCTCTCAAGGTGCTGGATCTGGCCCAAGGGCCTTATGTTTGACACCCCGGCCCTAACCGTTTCCCAGTGCCTGTGCCAACCCCAAAGAGCTTGGCAGAGGTGGGCATAGGAACAGCCACAATTGCCAGGCAGCAAAAGACGAATGGTCCCAGGGCATGACAGTCAAGACAGTCGAGGTGAGGGCAGCTCTGCCCTTTAGAACTCTTCTTTGTATGGCTTGAATGTTTGCCCGAAGCTCCAGCAGTATATACCACTGGCTCTCAGGTTCTGAGAGCTGAACGAAAACAACAACCATATCCATTAACTGGATATGATTAAGACTGGCTACCTGAGAAATGCTTCTGCGTTTCTTCAGACTATCTCCTGGTCTTGTCTTTATGAAGAAGAAAAAAAGCGGCCCCTTAGAGTCGGTTCACACTTTTATTAATGGGGGTTACCGCACTTGTATTCCCACTGATGTATTAAGAGTTTGAAAATGTTATAAAAAATACTGTTCGCACTTTCTATGTATTCCCACCGATGTATTAAGAGTTTGAAACTGTTATAAAAAATACTGTTCGCACTTTGTTTGGTCCCTTTAGCCGTGAAGACATCTTCCAACCATTTATAAGCCATGGTATCCAAAAACCCTTTTAAAGCAATGTTTTTTATAACATTTTCAAACTCTTAATACATCACTGGGAATACAAAGTGCGGTAATCTCCAATGACTCGATGGAACCAGAGTTAGTGGGCTAAGCATGACAACCAGTAGGCGGTGCTGTGTAGGGAGGCTTAACTGTTAGGATCATCTTCCCTTGTTGCTTCATTTCATCATGGGGTCTTGAGTCTCTTTTGCGTTGTCAGAATGGAGAGCAAGCATAGCCTCTCTAAGATATAGTAAACCCCACATAACAGAAAGCATGGTGTGTGTTTGTATGTATGAGGCTCAAGAAATCCTCTCCAACTTTGATTTCTCTCTGAAGTGGTAAATGTGGGCTTGGACTATGACATTTAAGATTACAGATAGGGGCTCATATATGGAATGCCTCTTCATAAAAAAGAATGGAATGGAATGGAAATTTTATTTATACCCTGTCCTCCCCCAGCGAAACTGGGCTCAGGGTGGCTAACCTTGGTCTACATACATAAAAACAATCTTTAAAACAATGCTGAAATGCATCCATTTTTCTATAAATGGCACCATATCTATTGTTTCCCTACAAGGAGAAATGTTACTACGGCAGCTATAACCCAACCGTTCAGTTTAGTGTTATACCTCAAGGGGGGCGGGGAGGTGATGGACAACAAAGAGAAAAGTACAGGAAACAGGATGGGGGAAAAGGGAGGGAAGAAAAGGGAAGGGGATGGTCAGGGTGAAGGGAGGGGACAAAAGGGAATAGGAAAAAGGAGAAAGGATGGATACAGTCACTGCCCTCAACCATAGGCTAGATCTTATTAGGATTTACTTTTCTATCACATTTAGAACAAAAACATAGCCAAAACTGCTTTGAAAACTCTCTGCACCTAAGAAATAGAGTATGTCAGGGTGATGGGTTCTTCTTGACGTTCTAGCTTTCTGCATGCAGGTGTGTACCACTTCATACTGCAGGTAGAAGATAAGTCAATTGAATGTATCACATAGGAAGTGTGTGATGGAAGGGAAGGACATGCTGCCTGTTCTTCTACTGTGGGAAGGGTTTCAGCCAGTTAACACATGAACTGGGCCTCGGGTAAGGCTGTAAAACAGCCACCAAAGCTCACATGTTTACCAAAGAAGACTTTTCTCATTGCCCCATGTCATATCATAGCACAGCACGTCCTCAAATGTACTGACTCAGTGGGGAGCATTTTTGCATTTCAGTTCCAAGTGACCTTACAAGTAGGGTTGCCAGATCTCCCACTATATAATGGGAGACCTTCCACCAGCAGCCCCCAACCTCCTGCCACTCCTCGGAAGGCTGGTGAAGGGAAAAATAAGGGGAAAGTGCCGTTGCATCAGCAGTGTGACATCATTTCAAGGGCAAGCCCAGAAGTGATGTCACACTGCTCTAGGTTTCAGAGTACCATAGAGTTGTTGCCAAATCAGGGAGTGATTCGATGCCACTTATGGGTTCGCCCCCGGAAATGATGTCACACTGTTCATACAACAGCACCCCCTCACGTCCCTGCCCCTTGATCCTTCAGTGGTTACCACCTACCTGCTGGCAATCTTGCCTCACAAGAGGAGCATGCTGGAGAGTGGGGATGGCCTATTTGCACTTCAGCTGAGGCCCACAGAATGACTGGGGGTACACCCCCACTTAGAGATGTGGCATCTCTCTTTCTCTCCCCCTTGTCCCAGAGGGCAAAGCTCTTGGAGGTGTCAGAGGAAGCAGAGCGCAAAACAGTTGTGCTTTCTTGTCTCTTCCGGGCACCCCGCACAGTCAGCCCAGAGGCCCTGCCGCCGTTGCAGTGAATCTTCCTTTCTCTCCTTAGACCCACCAGCTTTCTCATGGCCAAAAAGTGCTGGATAGTCACGTTTTATTCCTGCAGTTAGGGGGGAGAAGGGACCTGGGGTAGGGGATGGGGAAGTTACACCCAAGAGGGGTGAAGACCAGAGTCACAACTGGGGGTGGGCAAGGGGCACTGTTGCAGTGGGGAGGTTGTGATGGAGGGGCCCAAGGGCTCCAAGCCCCCTGCAGCTGCCCTGGCATTCACCTGCTTAGATTATGTGGACAAGAGTCCCCATGAATTAAATTCATTTTCCCCCCTTTGCCCTAAATGTTCTCTCTTTGAATAAACCTGACTGAAATCTATGAATGAATGAGTACACAGAAAATAAGGATGTTAACATTTTTGCCTCTAGCCAATAAGAAGAAAGAGAAAGAACGCCCTGAAATCTCTCTTCCTTCTGACTTCGAACACACCATCCATGTGGGGTTTGATGCCGTCACTGGGGAGTTCACAGTAAGTCCTCCTTCTGCTTTGTATCGTTGTTGCTGCAAATGCTCCAGTTCTTAAATTCTCTTTCTTTGTAGCCATCATCTGTGAATGACATGGTGAGGGGGTGGGAACCCCGGACTATTTTGAGTTATATCTCTCTCTCTTTGTGCATGTGTTTGGAGTAGTCTATTGTAAATCAGCTGCATAATTTATTTTCACTTGTTTCCACCAGTCTGTGGGATATTAAAATGATGGAAAAGAAGTGGATCTAGGTGGAACATGTAGACCTTCAGAACAAATAGCAGCTGTTTTACTTATGAACACAGCATAGGACCGTGTCCCCACCCCTCAAGTTCCTCTCCTAAGAACAGTTTAAGAGCTGCCCTAGAGGCCATGTGTGCTGTAGCCTTTTCTGTATGAATTGGGGCTGTCACATGGTGAATTCCTCTACCTTCCAGTGATTGTGATGGACATGGATTAGTGGCAGAAAACCTGTTGCAAAGAGTAAGTTCAGTTGTAGCCCAAAGGTGTTGCAGGATCCACAGGAATTCGGGAGGGCCCTCCCAACTGCAGAGCCCTGGATGAGATTCATTGTGTAATTGACCGACTCTTTACAAATAGGCCTGATGGAACAAATGAACAGAACCTTTTTGTGCTCTCCAATCCCATGCGTGTTTATCCAGAAGTAAGTTCCGCTTTATTCTCTTGGGATTACTTCCACTTTAAGCATGCATGAGATTGCAGCCGGTCTCCTAGCTGTAAGAATTTGGACCTCTGGGTGAAATTTTGAGCAGCTTTGCATTCTTCCAGTAACTTGTCAAGACTTTCTGCACAGTCGGGGTGTTGCACGATAGTTTTCCATTTTTCTTCCATTTGTGGTATACAGTCCACATGTCTTACCTCAGGCCTGAGGTGCTTTCAGAGAATTCCCTGTGTTGTTTGCCTTAACTGGGAAGTCACAGAGGGTAGCCATGTCGGTCTGCAGTCCAAGAGATAGATTCGAGTCCAGCAGCATCTTAGGGACCAACAAGATTTTCAGGGCAAAGCTCCCTTCGTCAGGTATCTGTTGTCCCAACAAATTGTGCGTTACTTTACAAGCCTATGATCGACAAAGCCGTCAGCAAAGGGAGGAAGAAGGAAGGAGTGTGTGGAATCCAGGGGACTTCCAAGGGCAATTCTCAAGCCAGACAAGCCATGGAGGTTTTGCTCATGAAGCTGGTATGTTCCTCCACTGTGCCACTTCTGTGTGGGGAACCCCGCCAAGCCTTTGGGCAGGAGCTCTTTTGCTCTGTCCCAGTGATTTGGAGAGCAGCCCCTGCCCGTGACTTGCCCCTCCCAACATGACACTCTTAGGTTCGATTTGAACCTCACGCCAAAGCAGAGTTAAGGAAGAGCTCTGCCGGTTAGGTAGGCCTGTGGTCAAAGCACGAACAGGACAGCTTGAGAGTCCATTCAGTGCAGCAGTTTGAATGTTGGACTAGGACAGGGGAGACCCAGGTTCAAATCTGACCTCAGCCTTAAAGCTCACTGGTTGATCCTAAACCAGTCTTTCGTTCTCAGACTACCCTACCTCACAGGGTTTTTGAGAGGAGAAAGTGGAGGGAGGGAGAACCACATATGTTCCTGGTGTTCCTTGCAGGAAAAGGGAGAACAAGAATGTGACAGAGAGAGAGAGAGAGCATGCTTGGATCCTGTTCCAGCTGAGAGGCCCCCCCCTTTCCAGCTGCCATCATCCGGGGCTGTCAGAGGAAGCATCCAGACTCTAATGTCATTTGCATTATTTAAAATTTTCGTGAACCAATTTGGCCAGCAAGTTGGATAAAAATAGAACTAATAAATTAATAATTCATACGTTGCATCAAGTCCTTGCTGGTATTTTTAAAACATGGGGTGGGGGCATATCTCTAGACATCATCATCTTTACAGTGGCACGCCAAGGAAAAACATAGCGCCTTCCCCCCCCCCCCACCCAGCACCATAAGGCACGCTCCAAAACAGCACCAGTTGGCATGTTTTTTGTCAATAATCAGATCTGGAGTGGCGTCTGGCAGAGGACGGTGACTCTTGAACAGCAACATTCCGCTTAGCCATTAGAAGAGGAGGCGTGGCTCATCTACAAGAGGCCTCGCCCTTCCCCAAGTATTTATAGTTTGAAATTGAGGGCCAGGTCTACAGACTGCTTCTTATAATGATTGCAGTCACACATGCTATAAAGTCTGTGGCCCTCTTGCTGGCCAAACGGGATCCTCCTCCCTTGATTGCACGGAGGTGCCGTGTCATAGCCATGGACTCTGTGCTCCCCAGCCTTTGCAGGAGATAGGGACTCTCTCCCATTCATGCACAAATGCACACTCCTGCATGTTTGGAGGCCAGAAGCTAGAATATTGGTTATGGGAAACAAACAGCAATGGGGAATGCCCTCGTACCCTGTTTGCAAGCCACCTGGGAACATCTGACTAGCCGCATGGGGCAACAGGACTGGAATCGTGGGACCTTCAGTCTGATCCAGCAGGGCTCTTATTGTGTTGTGACCTGATTTTGCAGCAGGCATCTCCTTCTGCTGCAACTCTGTCCGAGAAGCAGTTCTGGAGAGCCAGCATGGAGTAGTGGTCAAGGGCAGTGGTTAGGAGCGGTGGACTCTAATCTGGAGAACCAGGTTTGATTCCCCACTCCTCCACATGAAGCCTGCTGGGTGACCTTGGGCTAGTCACAGCTCTCTCTCAGCCCACCTACCTCACAGGGTGTCTGTTGGGGGGAGGGGAGGGGAAGGGAAGGTGATTGTAAGCTGATTTGATTCTTAAGTGGTAGAGAAAGTCTGCATATAAAAACCAACTCTTCTTCTTCTGTCCTCTCACTTCAAATTTCATTTGTTTTATCAACATGTTTAATTTTTTTTTATTTTTATATTTTTAGTCTTCTATCCCGGCTTTAGCCAGGCTCAGGGTGGCTACCATCAGATAAAACAGCATAAAACATAGTAAAAACATACAAATTCCCCCAATATTAATATTGATATCTCCCTCCCCTTGATCTGCAGACTCGGGGGTAGGTAGGTAGTAGAATGGCATGTGGCAAAAAAACCCCCAATAAAACCACTTATCCCAAAAAAAAAAAAAAAAAAAAAATCCCACACACAAAACCAACCCAGATTAAACTAAACTAGTCAGAATGTTAACAACTGCTGTCAGCAAAACTGTCCAGAGATATGTTTTCACTAAAAGCCCTCTGAACTGTGGGCTGTGGTTGTGCTCTCTGGAGTTTGGTCTGTTGACGTTATTCCATGAAGCAGACTCAATAACTGAGGAATCCCTAGCTTGAACAGAAGATCTATGCATACGTATGTTACGTCAAGGCACAACCAGCTTATGGCGACCCCAGCAAGGGGCTTTCAAGGCAAGCGAGAAGTAGAGGTGGTTGGCCATTGCCTGCCTCTGCAGATTCTTCTTTGGTTGTGTCCCTTCCAAGTACCAACTTTGCTTAGCTTCTGAGATCAGATGAGATCGAGCCATACCATGCCGCCTTCCCTCCTGCAGATCTATAAGTGGGCACTAAAAGCAGAGAGTGGCCAGAGGATCGGGAGACGTTATGTCAGATACTCGGATCCAAACTCATGAAGAGCTTTAAAGCTGCTTTCAGTTGAACTCAAAAGCAAAAAAGTAACCAATGAAGATGTCTCGAAATAAAGTGTGACAAGTGAGGGGCCGTGACACTCATACGTGGGGGGGAATCTCATCTCCCCCCTCCCCCATCATCAAGCCTACCACGGCTCCAGGCCCCACCACCTACATTAAGCCCTGTGGCAACAGCGATGGTACCTGGGAGCTGCTCTGAGCCTAGAGCAGCTCCCATCATCCTCCACCACAACCGGCCCCAGAGCTTCTCTCAGTGTCCTCCGCCACCACAGCCAAGCTTGGAACCTCTCCCAGAGTCCTCCGCCACCATGGCTGGTCCCAGAGCGGCTCCCAGAGTGCCGCGCTGCAACAACCAGACCTGGAGCCTCTCCCAGCGTCCTCTGCTGCTGCAGCCAGGCCCAGAACATCTCCTCTGACATGGCCGCTGAGCCCAGAGTGGTTCCCTCCTGCTGCGGTTGCAGCCAGCTCAACTGGGGGGAATTCCCCCCCCCCTTTTTGGAACTTTTCAGATTTTTCTGCAAACCTGGGGAGTCTCCCAAATTTGCAGGAAAATCTGTTTAGCATTGGTGTGGTGCTGATCTGCTAATTTAGGTATCCACAGATGGCGGCCACATGTCACTATTAGATATATAGATATGGTCAAGATGGTTTGCTCCGGTCAACAGACAGCTGGCCATATTTTGCCCTCCTTGCAGCTTCCGAGTCCTCTCAAAGGGCAGCCCCGCATGCACCTTTTTAAGTGGGGGGGGGTGCGGGTGCCATCAAGGCAAACATCTCTGGAGAAGAAGCTGGGGCTCAGGAAGTAGGAAATGCACACACTTCAGGGTTCACTGTGGTGGTACTGGAAACTAGTGGCCAGGTTTTGGAACTACCATTGAATCTGTTGCACTAACTATGGGGAGGAAACACCTACATGTGATCCAGCATAGCCGTTCGTAAATACTCTGAAGTCTTCTAGAAGAAGGCCGTGGTTTTTACCAGTTCTTTGCTTTCCCAGTTCTTTGTCTTCTCTAGCAGTGCTTTGACTACTAGATTGTTAATTTTTGACCAGATCTGGCCGATATGGGACAGCATATGACCAGTCGCTCTGTCCTGGGTGGTCCAGCCTAGCCCGATCTTGTCAGATCTCAGAAGCTAAGCAGGGTCGACCTTGGTCAATACTTGGATGGGAGACCACCAAGGACGTTCAGGGTCACCATAAGTCAGTTGTACCTTGACAGCACTTTCCACAGTCATATGACCAGTCAACTGAGGTTTGGTTTTTACTGGCCAAATTCCAACTCTATTGTAAATGTTGCCAACATTCAACGTCCTTTCAGTATAAACTCAAAGTAAGACATGTGTAATGTGTACAACAGGTAGACGTGTAATGTGCAATAAACGGATTGTATGGAAAGCTGGTGACTTCTAACCATGGTATTCTTTCTTCATTCCCTGTCCGTTCTTTATTCCTTCAGGTCTTTATTTTTATTCTCTCCTGCATTCGGGCAAGGAGAAATGTGGAATAGAAAGAGTTTGTATTTTTTTTTCGTGGGCTCTGATAAAGGTACATGGATTATGAACATGCTGCCGGGAAGCCACTTTCCCATGATCACAGAGAGTATCCTAGTAAATTTTGGATGAAGGACTCCAGTGGGATCGATGTGTGGTGTGCAAAGTACATCCATTAAAGCTCCCAGAAGATGTATGACACTAGCATGGTTACCTGCCATGGGATCCCACGTGCTTCCTTCATCCAATTTTGGCTGGGGTAACGTGGGATTCCCATGAAACGGCTTGAAAAAAGAGAGTGAGGGTTTCAGGCAAATGTATGTTTAGAGGGAAGTAGACCTAGAACAAGAAGACTGTCCCATCTAATACAAATTTGCGTGTGTGCGTGAGGGGGGGTGTCATAATATTAGGTGTTTGCAGTGGCCCAGTGTCAAGGAGGGGAAGTTACTCTTGCCGTCGTTACTAGTCCAACGACACCCTGCCCTCCTTGGTTATAGGAAAAGAACCGACTGGGAAAGCTTAACTCTGGCAGAGGTGCTATTTTTACCCCCCTGCTTCACACTAATATATAGACAATCCTATAGGTTCAAACAATCAAAGGGAACTGAGACCACTCAGCTTCCCTTAGGTAGTGCTGCCACCAGTCCCTGTTAGGGACACCTTTCCCCTGTTGCCTCAGCAACCACACGCCAAGCCTGCAGAGTAGGACCCTTGCAGGCTGGGTGACAATATATATATAACTTTGGTAGTGTGTAGCCTAAACAGAAAGCCACTGGAAAACAGCTTAGAGCTGACAGAGTTTAAGGAGCCAGTCACCTTATACTTAAAGGAGTTTCTTCATAACTCAGCACATAGTTCAAAACATAACCATAAAAGTTGGAGCATTTAGAAAATAACAAAACTACATTCAACCAAAGGTTCAAAGCAAAAAGCAAGGACTTCTGGAATTACACAGGAGTTACCCTTCCCTGGATTCTCACACGGGTCCACCCGGAGTTGTTGTCAGGATTGCTTCCAATGAGGCAAAAGAGTACATCTCTTCCTAGGAAGGTCGAAACAACATGATAAAGTTTTGCTCTGTTGGTTCACGACCTCTTCCTGTCGCCTCCGACCTTTCCCTAACTTCTCCCTGGCAACCCCCTTTGGGTAATCTTATGTTCCTTTGCCAGCCAGGAAGGAGTGGGCCCTTCCCCCAATCCCTGCTCCGCGTGGATTATTGCCAGGTGATCTTGATCATAAGGTAAGATCTACCTCCGCCCTCCTAAAGTGGATGATAATGGGCGATGGCGGTTCGCCCGTTACTCCCTTTGTCAGGTGATATTAATGAAACAACCCATGTCGGGTATTCTCGTTACACCACGGCCTTGAAGCCTGAAGGGAGCAATAGCATTGCTCCCAGCTGTTCTTTTTTCTAGGAGGAGTAGCTACTCCTTAACAATTCCTTGTATTCCAGAATTTACAACCCTTTTTCAGGCCTGGTAACAAGGCCTTAAAATAACTCTCACAAGAAATTGCAAGGTGGTATTGCAGTTTCTTGACACCCAGTTGTATAGGAAGGCAGGATTATGAGTTGACGTTACTCCTCAAAATGCCACATGGTTTGGCTCTATTAACTGCCACTGGTTCCAGCAACTAAATACAGGTCATGTCCACACCACACTGGGCTCTCCTGACACAGCCCAGCCTGGATACAAAGCTTGATAGTTACATGGTAAGTACATTGTGCCAAGGGGTTCTGCCACTGTAGCTCCAGACCTCAGAACAAAAGTATCTCCCACTGTCCAGTGAGTGCATTCTTTCTCTCTCAAAAGTTTGGAAGTGCTGGGGGAACATGCAGAATTCATTTGCAGAGGATTGCAGTCGCTGCCACGCCTGCTGGGTTGGTTATGCGCAAGGGGCAGTGTTTGCAGTTACTTGGACACTGTTCGGGCTGAGCTGCCTATGTTGCTCTTAGCTGCATCAAAAATCAGAGCCAGGGGTACCTGCATGGGCTCTGAGGTTTGGCTTGACACCATCAGCATCCACCTACATGATGTCATTTGTCGGAAGTGCATGTCCAAACTCCATTTCATTGTGCTTGAAGCCACCATGAATAGCAGATATGAAGACCCGGAATACCAAAAGAATTGAATGAAGATGCCTACACATGCTACTGTGGTCTTGGGAGGGAAGTTTGGATTCTGACATGTTTTGAAGGAGAACTCTGTAAAGCATGCCTGTTAATGGGACAGATCCTCCCTCTCAGTCTGAAAACTGGCTGCATCCCGAACTTTTAAAGATTCTGCTTAGAGGTTTTAATTTTTAAAAATGAAATTGTCTTTTTAGGCCCTATAAATGTATTTCAGTAAACTTATTAAAATGCCTTTTTTTTCTTTTCTTTTTTTTGAGCTGCTAAGGATTTTCTCACTGGTGTGTGTTGGGCATAAATTGGGTTGTAGCCGTTGGGAACATCAAATTTAACAGTGAAATTGGAATTTGATTGACTATTCTCATAGTAGCGTTTTCCATGCATTTGTGGCTATTTGTAATCGATGGTGCTTAAAACGGTGACTAGGAAAGTCAGATCAATCTTACATGGAGCTAGTTAAGATTGGACACCCCCACCCCCATACACACTTTCACACACACTATGGGAACACAGAGTATATTCATTCCGGGACCCCACACTTATATGGAAGGAGAGGAGAGTCATGGATGGTGGTAGACTTTGTCCCTAACCAACACACGTTCAGTTGAGTGTATAACCCTGTTTACAAGTTAGAGTGAATGCACATACAAGCCTCGTACAATGTGCACTTGATTTTTCTTTACACGTCTGTTGCGTAATTCTTATGGTACGTCGAACGCAAGTACAGCTTGAACGTGTGATTTAAACCCCGCCTTTATCCCAGTACTGGCCTCTGGCTTCATTGGCAAAGTGAACATGCATTGCCCGTTACAAAGAGATGCACACGCACACATGCAGGATGTACACATGAATACATGTATTGACCTTACATGGGCATGTGCTCGTCTGCACAATCAGGCACCCTACTTTTTTTGCGCTGAATTGATTGAGCGATCAGTACTTGGCCCATTTTCCTGACCCTGAATCCTAAAAGGTGTGATCTGTGGTGGGCAAAAGAACACTTGGTAAAAACAGGGGAGAGCTGTTTCATCCAAACTTCGGACTTCAAATGTAACCCACCCCCACCCCCCCTCTGGTTTTTGAAATCTGTCTTCCTGTAGCCTGTCTGTTCCCTCCTCTATTGAGATGGGACGACCTCCCTGCCCCTCCCCCCCCCCCGTCTTGGCCCATTGGGTTTCACCTCCTTCCCACCTTCTCAGTTATCCCCCGTTCTGTTTTAACTTTCTTTTCTTTCTTTATTTACGTCCATTGCAGCCAGATCTCTATGGCTCACAGATGTGCACAGGGAAGCTTCCAGAGGTGCGTCACAGGCCCAAAAGAAGCTTGCATCCAAGTGCTTCTTTGAGATGTCATAGCACTGCCGCAGCAGGTTCCATGTGTGTGCAGTAGACTCCATTGCTTGGCTTCTCCCACTTTCCCCTCATCAACCCCCCCCCCACCTCCAGAGGCCCACCTCGCGCATTGTTTCTTGCAGAGAACATCGGTTAGAATGTAGCACCAGGCTGGGGTGGCGAAAAGATGGATGCTTTGATGCCCTCAAAGTGGCGCTGCTTAGATGTTAATCGTGCAATAAAGAAATGGGGGGGGGGGATGGTTGTTTCTTAAATTTAGGAAATTATACTGGATGTTTCAAGGCAGTTTCATTAGAAGAAATAAAAGCTCAGCGCAATGTTTTGCAGCTTGGCGTGTGTTACCTTCTGCTTTGACTCCCTGGTGTCTTCTTATTTTCTCGCATTAAACACAAAGATGTGGAAGACTAAGGGAAGAGAATTACTCCTCATTACCATTTTAATTCCAAATTATGGCCCCTCCTCTGAATAAGAGAGTAAGTTCCCTAGAGTCCAATTAACACGTCGGGAGGTGGCTTCAACCTCATTCAGATCCACTGTTATACTTTGAGCTCAATGCACTGCTCTTGTTCTGCACTAAATATCCAGTGTGAATCTCCTAAAAAAAACAACCCCAAAAGCACCGTGTTGTTTTCCAATTGAGAGTAGCATTTGATGTCTGCACTGAATCATCAGAGAAACAAGCTAAGCGTTTTCATCATTGTTCCATGGACGGGCCAGTGTTGATTAAAGGATGAATTTCATGCACCTTTTTTTCCTGGTCACGGTCATAACTTTCTTTTTAAGTTGGATCCAGGTTTTAGCTCTTTGTTTTAGTAGAAGAAGAGAGAATGATTGCACCTGCTGTAGAGTTTCTAACTTTAAACTGTCAGGCATCAGCCAAAGTCTTGCAAGTAGCATGGGATTCTGAGGAAAGGAACTGTACGGGCAGGTGATAGAGAAGCCGTGGAAGGGACTCAGTCATCTCTCTTGGCACTCTTGCCTTTTGCAGGGGATTCCAGAGCAGTGGGCCAGGTTATTACAGACGTCAAACATAACGAAACTGGAACAGAAGAAGAACCCGCAGGCCGTTCTGGATGTCCTCAAATTCTACGATTCCAAAGAGACCGCAAACAACCAGAAATATATGAGCTTTACATCAGGAGGTAAGTGAGCAAGAGTGACTCAGTTCAAGCATGGTGGGAAACCAGGGCCGGCCCATCTGTTAGGAGCACCTGGTCGAGGAAGGCCTGCCCTTTTAAGGGCACTTTCCCTCAATGCAGGATTTTCACACTTTCCAGGCCTGTAATGGAATCCCTCTTTTTTTCAAAAGGAACAACTCAAACGTTTTTAGGGGCCAGTGATGTCAGATTGCAAAACAGCTGTAAGCTGTAAGAACCTAAGAAAGGCCCTGCTGGATCAGACTAAGGCCCATCAAGTCCAGCAGTCTGTCCAGAGAGATCTCAAATTGTAGATCCCAGCAGCTACATTTCCTAGCCCAGCTCCTGTTTCCTTGTTACCTTGGAGCAAAACTAGACGTTACAGTAGCCCACAGGTCTGCCAACACCATTTTAGAGAAGAATTTGGCCATTTATAAAATGCCAGAGGGCGGTGCAGCAGGACCAGGTATTCTAGTTCGCCCCTTGAGGGGCCCCCTCATGGCTGTCAGCACTTGAAAAGGCGCGGAGGGAAGATCTGGTCTTGCCATTCTGCGGGTTCTCGCAACATTCGTAAATGGCCAATTCTTCTCTAAAATGGCATCGGTGGCCACTGGCCGGTCCCACGGCCACCATTACATCTAGTTTGGACTTTGGATCTGTTCCTTGCATGGACTGACTAGATCTCTCATTGGCTCCTGCTGGACCCCTGGGACTTGACTGCTGCCTGGTATCCTGCTTTTGGCACCGGCGGCTTGAAGACCTTCTGCTTCCACCAGAGCTCATCCTGCAGCAAAGCACGACAGCAGCTCCTTTTGCTCAAGTGACATCAGAAGCTGAAATGAAGATTGTGAGGCTCCTACCTCACCAGCACTGCCCCCACTTCCCTTACCCAGGGTCTCCCCAGGCCTCAGAAGTGGAACGGAAGGGGGAAAGGGTTGTGTCACCCCAAGTATACCCTCTCTTTCCCGGGTGTCACCCTCTGTCACAAGATGCCACACTCTCTTCCTTCCCAGCCTGGTTGTGGAGCTGCCATTTATAATTCTCCATTCCCTCACAAATCAGCCCCAGCACCTGACCCAGCCCCCCACGGCCTAAGCCATTGTCTGGGTGAGTGGCTGAAGAACTCCAGCCTCCTGCCCTAGCTCTGTGGGCCTCCCCCCACCCCCAGCCATGCCTCAGGAATCCTCTGGCCAGGCTGTCCTGCGTGGCTCGGTCTCCCTCCTGCCTCCCTCCGGCCCTCCCCACTGAGCCTCTGCCAGCTGTCTCTGTGCCCACCGGCTGGCTTGATGGCCTCTGAAGCCGGTTTCCCTCCAGTGTTGTTGTGGATGCCTTGGCACGCAGAAATGATGTGGTCAGCCAGCGATGAGACCCACACTTGGCAGCTGGGATGGTAGCCATCTCCAGCCCTGGGCCTTGTCCTGAGGGCTCCTTCCATGTTTTTGAAGGTCACAAAAGGTAGGGCAGCAGGGGGGGTGTCCGATTCAGCTCCCGTGGTGGTAGGGACGGCCCCGTCCTCTCTGTATGTGCCATGGTTCAGGCCAGGCCAGACGCTGGGCCTAGACAGACATTTTTGCCATTCCTCCCCCCCTTCTATAACTATTTGGATTCTAACCTGCTGTCTTTTGCTGGTACATTTTAGATAAGAGCGCCCACGGATACATAGCAGCCCATCCTTCGGTGAGTAAATAACCTCTTACTGGTCGTAAGCTTATCTCTTCCCTTTATCTCTGCTTGGTTTCCTGGTTTAATCTGCTCCGCAACCGATTCTAAATAAGGCTAAAATGGATGTAATTCCCTGGAACAATTTGTAGTGAAGTTTGAAAGCGCAGCGTGCATTGATCTACTGCTGAATTACAGTAGAAACCCCAACGACACACTTAAGACAATCCACATTAATGCTGAGTTATGCGTGCAAGTGTTCCTCTTTTAAATGCTGAACGACTGAACAGGGATTCGTCTTTCTTTTTTAAATGTTAAGTGACTTAATTTTACATTGCTTGATTACGCTACAGAGGCCTCGCAAGCTGTATAGCCACTGGATTCATTGTGAGGTCTGTGTGCGAACATTGCATAGGTTGAACGGGGCCATTTAATGCATAATACCCGCAAATAGGGAAATGAGAATTGCTTTTTAATTTTGCCATTTTTTATACATACGCCTGTTTCAGCAGTGTCGAAGAATTACGGCTATGTGGCCGTCAAGTCAAGAGTGGCTTCTTGTCATGCCAACAGTTATTGTTCCACGGGGCGTTCTTGAGCTGTGCTTAAACATCTGCCACAGCAGTCATGACGAATGAGTTCTTTTCTTTTCATTCGCAGCCTTCCTCTTGGCCAGGTTTAAGTTAGCTGACCTCAGAAAGTTGCATTGACCACCTGTTTCCAAGAAAGGCCCAAGTGCATGTGCAGAGTGGTAGAGAAGGGGAGTCATAGATCCCTTTTGCCCCCTCTACCTGCCCTCCTGCACCCAGATGCTGCGCTCAGGCTAGGAAGATTCAAGCTACAGATGGTCTTTTGTCTGTAATGTGAGCCCTTTTCAGATGTTACGTCCGCACATACTCGGAGCTCACAAGCCATGTGTATCAGGAGCACACGGTCCCTACAGTGCACCTGATATATGCAACTAGATTATAATCCAGTAGCACCTTAGAGACCAACTAGATTTTTGGGGTACAGGTTGGGTATCCCTTATCTGGACTGCATGGAACCAGAAGTGGTCCGTATTTTGGACCTTTTCATATTTTGGAATAGTCTGGAATTTTTGCATGTACATAATGAAATATTTTGGGTATCGGACCCAAGTCTATACATGAAATTCATTTATGTTTTATATATACTTTGTACACATACCCTAAATGTAATTTTAAACAATATTTTCAATTTGTGTGCATTGAACCATCAGTGGCACTGCCGAGGGCCTGTGAGTAATGCCTGCATGCCGGTGCAAAAGGTCCAGTTTTCGGGTCAGACCAGATATCGGATGTCCGGATAAGGGATACTCAACTTGTATAAGCTTTCGAGAGTCAAATCTCCCTTCATTAGATTCAACAGCTTTGACTCTTGAAAGATTTTACCCCGAAAATCTTGTTGGCCTCTAAAGTGCCACTGGACTGTAGTCTAGTTGTTCTGATGCAGACCAACGCAGCTACCCTCGGAAACTGATACTTGCAGTTGCCATTTCATGTGAACTGGGTAACGTGGATTTTTTGTTCGCATACAGCTTCCGCACGCAGGAACGAGAATCCTGATGTGGTTGGCGGGCTCCCACTGTATTCGTGGGTGCAAAGTCTGAAGAGGGTGTGAGGTGCTGTACAAAAGATGTAGGTTCTGTATTAACCGTATGTCTGCTGAAGCTGCAATGCTGTTTGCAGCCTTCAGAAACCATCCAGGCCAGCTAAAGCTATTTCCATCTAACAGGCGATGGCTGCATGTTTGTGTTGACCCCTGGCAGGTGGATCGCGAAGCCGCAGCGTGAGCAGCTCCAGGCTGAGCATAGGATATCCTTATACTTTATGAAATCTGCTTTCCTGGGCATTGGGCCCTGGCCGGACTGGGGCAGTGGCGTCCTCTGAAGCCACCCTTGCCCGAATGGCTGCACAGTTCTCATTCTTCAACACTGCCGAAACAGGCATATTTATAAAAACAGAAGATAAAAATAAGGGACCCGATTCTTCCTAGCTGTGAGCAGTAGAAGAATGGCCATAGGGGCCCTTGGAGGCTGTTCTCCCTTCACCTGCCTGTGGCCTGTGTGGACTGTAGGGGACTGACCCTTCTCCAGAAAAGGAGGCCCGCCCACCCCCTGTGTCCTCAGGCAGCCCTGCGTTTTCAGCTGTGACCTCAAGTAATTATTTGGATCGGAGGTGGGGTTGGGTGGGGTTTCAGGAGGCATGGCTACTTTCCATTCCGGGTCACGATCTGTGTGCTGCAGGGATTGCACACTCCTGCCTGTGCATTGAGCAGAAGGGGGAGGGCGGGAAGGGGTCTTTGCTGGTCATGGTGGAGAGCGTCGCACGTTTCGTACCAGGTCTTCTGCATTCTGACCGCAGTTCTGTGATTAACCAAAACCTCGCCAACATCCCTCCCTCTGATCTGCAGAGCACAAAAACAGCATCGGAACCCCCTCTAGCTCCCCCCGTGTCGGAAGAAGAGGATGAGGAAGATGAAGAGGAAGAAGACGATAACGAACCTCCGCCTGTAATTGCCCCACGTCCAGAACATACGAAATCAGTAAGCTGCTAATAGCTGCAGTTGCAGTTCTTGTCCCATAACTATAACCAGGGTTTTGTCAGTGTGGTGATTTGTGGGGAATGCAGGGGGAAAAGACACATGAGACTGCCTTCTACGGAATCAGACCCTTGGTCCATCAAGGTCAGTAATGTCTACTCAGACTGGCAGCATCTCTCCAGGATTTTTAGTCGAGGTCCTTCACATCACCTACTACTCAGTCCTGTCCACTGGAGGTGAACCTGGGACCTTCTGCATGCCAAGCAGATGTTCTACCACTGAGCTACAGCCCCTCCCTGATATTGAGTGCAGAATTCAGGCTTCTGATAATCATTGTTTTTTCTTTCTTTTAAAGTCGCAGTTTCAAACCCTTTGGAGACCAGAAATATGCTTGAAAATATGTGTGTTGAAATCTGATGTTCTGAGGTGGGGGCTTAATAAAATTTCCAGTGGTCGGGATTCAAGCTTCAGTGTCTTGCATAGTTCCTTGCTCCCCCCACATCCTGAAAAAGCAGAATAACTGATGCAGTGTAGAATTTAAGGAAATGTAGCCAATAATCAAAATTATGTCTAGTTTGTGAAATCTGAGTTTGACTCCTGGAGGATCATCCAAATCCTGGTTTGACTTGCCCAACACCAACTTCATTGCTTTTGCTCTGGCAAGGCATCTCTGTAGCAGGGGTATGCATCAGTGTGGTATAAAGTGGGCAGAGCAGCTCTTTCCCATGAGAAGGAGCCCAACATTTAATTTTAGAAGATAGTAGCATCCAACACAAGATTCTTAATTTACAGGGAACTACATTACAGGGAACCAGCGTTTTGTAGTGGTTGAGAGCTGTTGACTCTAATCTGGAGAACCGGGTTGGTTTCCCCACTCCTCCACACGAGCAGCGGACTCTAATCTGGAGAATCGGGTTGGTTTCCCCACTCTTCCACACGAACAGCGGTCTCTAATCTGGAGAACCTGGCTTGATTGCCCCTCCTCCACATGAATAGTGGACTTTAATCTCGAGAACCTGGTTTGATTCCCCACTCCTCCACTTGAGCGACAGACTCTAATCTGGTGAACCGGGTTGGTTTCCCTACTCTTCCACATGAGCGGTGGACTCTCTGGTGAACCAGGATGGTTTCCCCACTCTTCCACATGAAGCCTGCTGGGTGACCTTGGGCTAGTCACAGCTCTTAGAGCTTTCTCAGCCCCACCTGCCTCACAGGGTGTCTGTTGTGGGGAGAGGAAGGGAAGGAGATTGTAAACTAGTTTGATTCTCCTTAAAAGGTAGAGAAAAATGGCATATGAAAACCAACTCTTCTTCTTGTAGCTTGTTCCTGTGTGGATAACTCCTCATAATAGAGCCATCCAAAGACACAGACAAGGATGACCTTAGGCTAATCACAGTTCTCTCCAAACTTTCTCAGGCCCACCTACCTCACAAGGTGTCTGTTGTGGGGAGAGGAAGGGAAGGAGATTGTAAGCCAGTTTGAGACTCCTTTAAAAGAAGGTAGAGAAATTCAGCGTATAAAAACGAACTGTTCTTCTTCCAAGAGGGAGTTGCTCTCAGCTTCGTCACTTATTCCCAAGCTTGTCTGCATTGTGTCCCGAGGTGTCGTGGTGCTCTTAGTTCAGGGTGTGACGTAAATGCGTAAATTGAAAAACATAATAGTAGGCTTGTAATCCATTACCTGCCTGTCAAGAACTTAAATTGAGCCTTTAGAGAAAGAGGAAAATAATATTTGTGGCAGCGCAGGAGAGGATTCATTTGTTTCCTTATGTCTAGCTCATTGAGAATTCGCTGTCGTTCAATTCCTTCCAAGTTCGCTGTGGAATCAGGAGAGATGTCCCCCCTCCACCGGTGTTTCTTTCAGATTTACACACGCTCTGTAATTGAACCTGTTGCGGCTCCAGCGCCAGCAAAAGAACCTACCACTCCCCAGCCTGAAAACTCCAACACAAACACTTTGTACAGGAACACAGACCGGCAACGGAAAAAATCCAAGATGACGGATGAGGAAATCCTAGAGAAATTGCGTGAGTCTTTTGGTCCTGGCTTGCCAAGATCTTTGATGCTGGAGTAAAAAGCCTTGGAAAACCTGGCCATTACTCGGCCGATGTTAAGTACTTTTAATATCCCCTGATGGAGTGGGAGCATTTAGCATCTGCTGCATGCTGACTTAGTCAAGGCTGGACCAGTTATGGGGCGGAGGGCCACATCTGGGTCTTCCCTTGCGTTTGAGCATCCTCAGTTGGTCAACGGCTCTTTGTGTTTCAGGTGACCCCAGATTCTTAGACAGGTAGGACTGTATGATGTGCATCCTATATCCAAACCCAGCCATAGCAGTACTAGCAGAACCAAACTGCCTCTACTCCAGGCAGCTGGCCCCAGACTGGGTGGCAGTGACAGGCACAGATTCTGCCCGTGGTTGCCTCCAGAGCTGCATTGCTGGTGGCTGGAAGAAAGCTGATTTCCAGAGATGGCCGTTGTCACCTAGGGTTTCCAAGTCCCGGTTGGGAACTTCCTGGAGATTTGGGGCTGGAGCCCGGGGTGTGTGTGTGGAGTTTCAGTAGGGGAGGTCCTCAGTGCTGTATAATACCATAGAGTCCACCCTCCAAAGCAGCCAGGGGAATTGATCTCTGTAGTCTGGAGATCAGTTGTCATCCTGGGAGATCTCCCGGCCCCACCAGGAGGTTGGCAGTTCTGAGTACCTTCCGGGACCTGTGCCATGCACCCAAGTCTAAGGCAGGCTCTTGAAGCACTGCTAACACCCCTGCACACAGACAGCACTCTTAATTAAGTCCCAAGCTTTTAAACATCTGCCTTCCTCTCCAGTGGTTAGCCCAGTGGTTCCCAAAGTGGGCAGTACCACCTCCTGGGGGGGCGGTGGGATTATAGGGGGGCACTAAGAGGCAAGGGGGCGGCAGGGGGGTGCTAGAGGTGGGCCCCTTCAACAGTGTTGTTCACTAGTTTACAATAGATCCAGCTATGGCACCATGCTGGCAAATTTGATGGAAACTCAGAATTTTTTTCCAGACTTTGAAGAGCTGGTACCAAATTTATTGTTGAATAAATTTCAACTAAAACATTTTAATTTGATTTTGAATAGATGTGCAATGGTTACTGTTTTGAAATTTTATTATTATCTTCTTTAGTGAGTCATGCAAACCCCTGTTTTGAATAATTCTTTTTATAGGATAGGGTAGAGGGCGCTGGGGTTGAGTTTGTGGAACTGAGGGGGTGGTGGCCTGAAAAGTTTGGGAACCACTGCTTTAGCAGTGAATGAAATCACCAATAGATGGCATCATTCTTACAATTGGCCTTGTCAGAGTAGTAGATCCATCTTTTTCTGCATGTCAAGTGCAGACTCTCCACATTACTGTACACAGGAGGATTTTCATTTTGTTTGTTGGCCGCTTCAAGCATATGAGAAACAAGAGTTAATCTTTTGAAAGCCACAGCATTGCTCCCTCAGTATAATGTAACTAACACCCAAAGAATTCATTCTTATGAAACGCCATATAGATGAATGTAAACAAACAAAGTTTAAAATGGAAGTATAACCAGTACAGCTGCTGCATTTATTTAAGTAAAAATCCTCTCTCCCTTCTAGAGGTTGACATGAATTGGGTGAGGTGACTCTTACTTCCTGTTGTTGATCAATATTGAATAAAAGTTTAACAGGACAGCAACTACTTAAAATGTTGCGCTTTTTTGGGGGTATCTAGTTATTACTGAAAGCGATACATATTTGTTGTTGTTGTTTTAAGTGGCTTTTTCTTGCTTGCTTATTTTAGGAAGCATTGTGAGCGTAGGAGACCCTAAGAAGAAATACACACGATTTGAGAAAATCGGTCAGGGGTAAGTTCTGCCCTCAACTTTCCTTCAGTGGCATCATTACATAGACAAATCTGATTGGCTACATAGGACTTTGGTGTCATTCCTTTCATGGCATGATCCCTGATTGGGTGGGATAATCCAGGAAGGGGAGGGAAGTGGCATCGGGGAAGAGGGAGTGACATCAAAATGACAACTGCAACAATTAAGAGAGACAATGACACTGAATGGGATAAGAAAAGATTAATATTCACACAATGTAGGCGCAGTTTGGGAAAGAAATTACATTCTACCAAAACTACTTTCTACCAGAGTGGTAAACTGCTTTTGGAATCCGGCCCCCCACCCACATCTCAAAGAGCTTCAGAACGACAGAGGGAAGATTCCTTTGAGAATCCAAAAAACCCGCTTGTTTCTGTATTTGCCAGGAAACTTTAGCCTAATCCTCTCTAAGGTGGTACTGTTTTTCTTTCTTCATTGACAAACAGTTTAGTAAAAAAATGAGAGTAGCCCAAGCAAGAAATGCCTTCAGCATAGAAAACTAGAATGACTGAAAGACAGTGTCTAGCCAGACATCTAGGCTTTTATGTTCTCGTTTTCCGTGTGAAAACTTGTTTGTTTGAAGACGCATTCAATTGTGTAAACCCACACTTCCAGTCTAAAGTGGTGCACCCAGACTCAGGATTCGTAAGAACTAGGCCTTAATTGAGGACCACTGATTGGCAGTGCTGGTTTTCTCTGCCTCCCCCCCACCCCCAATGATCAAACCGTCTGTTATGTTTTGTGGGTTTCCGGTTGTCCATGTTTGTAATGGCCCTGAACCGGATGGCCCAGGATAGCTTGATCTCCTCAGATTTCAGAAGCTAAGTAGGGTTGGCCCTGGTTAGTACTTGGATGGGAGACCACCAAGGAAAACCAGGGTCAATACACAGAGGCAGGCAATGGCAAACCACCTCTGTTAGTCTCTTGCCTTGAAAAACCTTCAGGGTTGCCATAAGTCAGCAGCAACTTGACAGCACTTTACACAAACATGTATGTTAATGAAGATAACTCAGGGTTCAATTCCATGCACACTCATCTGGTAATAAGCACTATTGAACACCATGAAACTTGCTTTTACTTATTCATTTATACCCCTCATTTCTCCCCAATGGGGACCCAAGGTGGCTTACATAATTCTCCTCTGTGAGGTAGGTGAGGCTGAGAGTGTGTGACTGACCCAAGGTCACCCAGCAAGCCTCCATGGCACAGTGGGGTTTCCCAGATCCTAGGGCAGAAGAAGAAGAAAAGTTGGTTTTTATATGCCGAATTTCTCTACCTTTTAAGGAGAATCAAACTGGCTTACAATCTCCTTCCCTTCCTCAACCCACAGCAGACACCTTGTGAGGTAGGTGGGGCTGAGAGGGTTCGGAGAGAACTGTGACTAGCCCAAGGTCACCCAGCAGGCGGTATGTGTAGGAGTGGGGAAACCAACCCGGTTCACCAGATTAGAGTCTGGTTATCATGTGGAGGAGTGGGGAATCAAACTTGATCCTCCAGATTAGAGTCCACCTCTCCTAACCACTACACCACGCGACACTCCAACCAGTACACTACTCTGGCTGTCAGCCAAACATTCATAGAAGTGAAATTTTAGTTATTGAAATGATTTTGGTGAGGTACAGCACCAGATGAATGAATATATTATCTGTTCAGGGGCAGGAAATAAGCAGCTGGATCATTTGATAACTCTTGATGAGAATGGGAATTAGTGGGAGGGAGTGAAACAGCAGGAAGGGCCGTTTGCAGCCGAAGATGGAATGAGTTGGCCACGCAGTGGGTATTTCATGTCCCTGGGAAGCAAAGCTTTGACTGTCATGGTTCATTAAGTTTGCAAACCATTCTGTCTGGAATGCTAAATCCCCGGTTTAATGCGTCTCCTTCACCTCAGAGAGAGAGAGAGGTTCAGAGGCCTTTCCACATTTGGTGAAGAAGGCATTGGACCTTGTGGATCACAATCCTGGTGCAAAAAAATCCCTGTAGTCTAATCACAGTACAGACATCTATTGTTGCTTTGGAGCCGGAGTGAGAGGAGCCAGCTTCCCCCATAGTAGATCTGAACGAGGGATTCTTCAGCAGGCAAAAAGGAGATAGCTGATTTTTCAGATGTTTCAAATAAATATTTTTCAGAGGTTTCAGAGCATAGCTAGTAAAAGAGATTTGAGTCCAGTAGCATCTTAGGGGCCAACAAGATTTTCAGGGTATAAGCTTTTGAGAGTCAAAACTCACTTCATCAGATACTAGTAGGAATGGCGATCTGAATCTTTTTATCCTAGACAGAAGGTGGGAGGGGTGTTGCAAAGGAGGAACTTGGGATGCAAAGATACAGTGTAAAATGTAATCAGCTTGATTAGAGCAGAGGGTAATGCTTGGAGGCAGAAAACTACCACTGTAGTGAGATAAGAATCCTGGGTCCTTATTCAGCCCGGGAAGGGGGGGTTCCATTGTTCTGAACTTGTGAATGAACTCAAGTTCAGCAATCTCGTGTTGTAATCTCCCCTTGAAGTTTTCTTTGTTTGAGGAATGCCACTCTTAGATCAACAATGGACTGACCTGGAAGATTAAAATGTTGGAGAGAAGTGACTAGTGGAGTTCCTCAGGGATCTGTGCTGGGCCCTGTGTTGTTCAACATCTTTATAAATGATTTGGATGAAGGAATAGAGGGAATGCTTATTAAATTTGCAGATGATACTAAATTGGGAGGGGTAGCAAATACAGTTGAAGACAGAGCCAAGATGCAGGATGACCTTGACAGGCTGGAGAAATGGGCTAGAACTAATAAAATGCACTTCAACAAAGACAAATGTAAAGTTGTGCATTTAGGTAGGAACAATCAAATGCATAATTATAGGATGCGGGAGCCTTGTTTGAGCAGTAGTGTGTGTGAAAAGGATCTTGGGGTCTTAGTAGACCAAACACTGAACATGAGTCAGCAGTGTGATGCTATAACTAAAAAGGCAAACGCAGTCTTGGGCTGCATCAACAGAAGTATAATGTCTAGATCATGCGAAGTGATGGTATCGCTTTACTCCGCTCTGGTTAGACCTCAACTAGAGTACTGTGTTCAGTTTTGGGCACCACAATTTAAGAAAGATGTAGACAAGCTGGAACGTGTCCAGAGGAGGGCAACAAAGATGGTGAGGGGTCTGGAGACCAAGTCCTATGAGGAAAGGTTGAAGGAGCTGGGTATGTTTAGCCTGAAGAGGAGAAGACTGAGAGGGGATATGATAACCATATTCAAGTACTTGAAGGGCTGTCATATAGAGGAGGGTGCCGAGTTGTTTTCTGTTGCTCAAGAAGGTTGGACCAGAACCAACGGGTTGAAATTATATCAAAAGAGTTTCCGTCTAGACATTAGGAAGAATTTTCTAACGGTTAGAGTGGTTCCTCAGTGGAACAGGCTTCCTCGGGAGGTGGTAAGCTCTCCTTCCCTGGAGGTTTTTAAGAAGAGATTAGATGGCCATCTGTCAGCAATGCTGAATCTGTGACCTTAGGCAGATGATGAGAGGGAGGGCATCTTGGCCATCTTCTGGTCACTAGGGGTGTGGAGGGGGGAGGTAGTTGTGAATTTCCTGCATTATGCAGGGGGTTGGACTTGATGGCCCTGGTGGTCCCTTCCAACTCTTATGATTCCATGATTCTCTCGCTGGTTTTGAGTGTTGTGGGTTTTAATGTCGGATTTTTGTCCATTTATTCTTTTGCATAGGAACTGACCAAGGTAGAGAGTAGAAGGGCACTTCTGATGTTTGATGGCATATATAACACTGGAAGATAAACAAGTGAATGAACCTGAGATGGTATGGCTGGTGTTGTCAGAGTGGCTATGGGGACAGAGTAGGCATCTTGGTTTGTTGCAGGCCCTGGTCGCAGAGTCTGAGTCCATGTTAGGAAGGGCATTGCTGTGGGTGAGAAATTGTTTAAGGTTAGGAGGCTCTCTGTGAGCAAGAAAGGGTTTGGCCTCCCAATGCCTGTGAGAGGGGAGCAGCCTTGTCTAGCATAGGTTGTGGGTCGTTAATGATGCATTAAACCAGTTTGAGCCTAGATCAATGACCGTCAGTGGTATTACCTCGTCGTTTCGTTTGGGTCTCTCTCACAGCAGATGATCTCTCGGTATTACTCTGGCTTTGTTGATCTGTTTCCTTACTACATCAGGTGGATATTGTAATTCCAAGAATGTCTGTTGTTAGATTCTGAAGGCGAGAATCTCTGTCTGAGGGATCGGAACAGATGCAGCTGTAGCATAGAGCTTGCCTGTAGACAATGGATACATTCTGTGCATGTCAAGAAGAGAGCCAAAGGCACAGCTGGAGATGGCTTGAATATTTCCGTTCCATGGATGAACAGGCCAGCTTCATTTAAGCTGCAAGGGAGGCCTGCTGGTCCAGCAATACAGGTGGCTGCAGGGGAAACATTAAAGGCATCTTTAGTTGTTTCAGCTCTTGGCACAGATGCCGACTTTTGAGCTGCTCTATCTAGCTGTCCCTTTAATATCAATTTGATCTGCAGCAAATACCAGGTGATGTTGTTTCTGTCCACTCCATGAAAAGCTTCAGCTGCCAATTTCCACACATTAAATCTCTGTTAAGGGACATGGCATTTTTCTCCAGGCGTGTTGGCAACCTTAGCGCTTGGCATAAAATGTTGGAAATACCGGTACTCCCCCCCCCCTAAATGTAATTCTTGATTGCAGCAAGGACCATTTGGGCAATGTTGCTCCTTTGGTCTGCAGAGATTCAAAAGGTTCCTACCCAAGTAGATCTCTGGCAAAGTTCTTTTCAGAACTGTAAAATTCACATCTGGACCTAGTTTCAAAAACTATGTACTAATCCTTTTGAGTTCAGGTGTTACAGTTCTGCATTTACAGCCATGAATAAACTGCATTCAATTTGTGTGTAAACAAATCGGGTTAATCATCCCTATTAGTCACAGAAAAGCACATTTGCATTTATATTAAAATGATACACAGTGTGTCCAATGAGAATGTTGCATTAAATAGAGGGATCCAGTATACAGTGCAAAAATTAAAATACTGTGAGAAGTATTCAGTTGCCATACCTGCTTTCTCGTAGGGACCACCGTCCCATGTTATTCTCGGTAGTTCTGAACAACGTTTTGACGTTTTGAACAACGTTAGGCAGATTATCCAAAGATCAAGAAGGTTCCCGATTCAAGTCCCCTCCTACTTGCTCCTAGAGAGTTATTTGATCCATGAGTGGTAGAGTTGTTACCTTAAATCGCCAGTTTTGATGGAATATCGAGTCTGTGTTCCATTTATAAAAATGATCCCAGATCTCTTTTTGCTTAAATCTGGCGGGCAGAGTGTGAGTTCTATAAACTTTCTGGCTCATGCCCTGTGTATGGAGACAGAAACAGATGTTGGGGATGCTAACCTGTCCCCAGTCGTATCTCCTGGCCCCTGATGCTCTACTGTGTATATTGATCAGTGTGTCATATCAGTTCTCTGATGGCTGAAAGGTAGACTGCAGGTCTGCTCTTACGCTGTTAATGCACGGGTCGGCCACATGAAGCAATCCCTGTGCCTCTGGCACCACAGAAAGATGACTGAGAGTGACTTTTAAAACTAGAGAGGCTGTCTGGTTTATTTTTCAGACTGAAATAGAGAGGGACCGGCGGCGGGGGGGGGGGGGGATTGTACAATTTGCTTATGTTTTGGCCAGTCTCCAGTTTAATTACTTTTAAAATGTTTTATTGAAAACCATTTCAGACAGAAGTGCCACAGAAGTGCCTTTCTTAAATAAAACAATAAATAAATGGTTGCCTTCCAAAACCCAGCAGCAGCCTCCACACGACTGAAGTGACTTGGCCAGGCCCAGTAGCGGCCACCACACAACTGACCGGAGCGACTTGGCCACCAGATGACTTTGGCACACTTTTCCCAGGGAAAAGCTGCCAGGCTGAGGGAGGGAGGGAAAGCTGAGAGGCAGTGTGGCCTAGTGGCTACAGTGTCAGACAGTGTCAGTGGGAGACCCAGGTTCAGATCCCCACTCCACCCTGGAAGCTCACTGGATAAACCTGGGCCAATCACGCTCTCTCAGCCTTACCCACCTCACAAGGATTTGGGGGGGGGGAAATGAAACGGAGGAGAGGAGAACGACATAAGCTGCCTTTGTGTCCCCAATATGAAGACTAGGCCAGGTACAAATGAAGTAAGTAAACCATGAAGATGTTTAAGCATCTTCTCCTCCTTGTTCTCCTCGTTTCCCATGTCACCTTCTCATACCTTGGCTGTGAATTTTCTTTTTCTTTAGGGCTTCGGGTACAGTTTACACAGCGATAGACATTGCCACAGGCCAAGAGGTAAGTGCCACGTCTCTTTGAAAGTCTGGAATGCTCATTCCCCCATATACTGTGATCTTCCCGCCAACAGATCCCCGTGGATTCCATTAGAAATCCATCAGTGCAAACCTGTCACAGTCTGCCTGTGTGTTTTGGGTTTTGCCTTCCTCTCACGCAGCCCAGCCCAACTCCTCACCCACCGAGCTGAATGCAGACCTCCAGCCCCCCAGAATGGCTCGCCATTCAACGAGCCACCTCTTCATTATGGCCCACAGGAGACTGCAAAAACCAAGGGCTTCCCGTGCACCTGGCCAGCAAGAGGACGTGGCTGCCTTCGGTGTGGTTGTTTGCAAGTGGCCCCTCCGACCAAGATGAATGCAGAGCCCCTTCCTCATCCACTGAATTGTAAAAAAATAGTAATAATGTAGGCAGGAGATGTGTGTTTGAAACAGATGAGTGAAGCAGATCCCAGCCATTTCCAAGCCTGTTCTTTGGAGCAGCCTACATTCCTTCCCTGTTGAAAATGTACATCAGGTTTTAGCGCAGGGGTCCCTAAATATTTTGAGCCTGTAGGTACCTTTTGAACTCTGATGCAGGGCGGTGGGCACAGTCACAAAATGGCTACCACAGAGGATGGAGCCAGTCACAAAAGGGCTGCTGTGTTGGGTTGCCAACCTCCAGGCGATGGCTGGAGATCTTCCACTGTTGCAAGTGATTTCCAGACAACAGAGATCATTTCCTCTGGAGAAAATGGCTTCTTTGGAAGGTTGATTCTATGACATCATACCCCACTGAAGTCCCTGCCTTCTTCAAACCCTGCCCTCCTCAGGCTCCACCCCCAAAATCTCCAGGTATTTCCCAGCCCAGAGCTGACCACCCTACTGTCGCAGGAGGTGGAGCCAATCACAGAATGTCAGGGAGTGAGGTTATGTAGCCCTCTAATTGTAACCCTTCATCATTTCAGGCAGAAGCTCTATTTAACATGCTTCCTTTTAATCTGCACAGCCAATCAAAAGCCCCACCTAGCCCTGCCCACTTTCTAAAAGCAATTGGTGGGTGCCAGGAAAGGTGTTGTTGGGTGCCAAGACACCCATGGGCGTCATGTTGGAGACTCCTGTTGTATAGGGGTAAGAACTTGAGGACGGGATGTTGGGGGGGAGGTAGTTGTGAATTTCCTGCACTGTGCAGGGGGTTGGACTAGAATTTCCTGGTGGTCCCTTCCAACTCTATGATTCTAAGGGAAGATATATGACAAATGACTCCTTCCTGTTCCTGTCCCCGAATTCGCAGTCTTGGCTTGTGTGGGGAGAGATAGCAGAGGCCTCTGTCCTGTGGCCTGTGACTTCCTGTTTCTTCCTAGTCGTGGAGGAAGAAGCGGCTGCCCTACCAGCATAATGTCAGAAGGGACTTCTGATGCATCAAGCAGTTAGCTTGCAGGCTTACTATCTAAAATGTCCTGCCGGCATGCCTGGTGCCGTCCCTCCCATTTTATTCTCACAGCAGCGCTGTGAGGTAGGAGGCTGACCTAGCTGATGGCTATGGGGGGATTTCAACCCGGGTCTCTCAGATCCAGGTCCAACCACTAACCGCTCGGCCAGACCAGCTGTCTCATAGTGTTTTTTTCTAGCATCTGGGTCCTGCTGGGCGCTGTGCCGAATATAGCTGTGAGGGTTCCTGCCTAGGGGGATTTGCGTCCGTAAGAGGCAGGGTGGGGGCAGTGACAGCCGTCGGAAACTTAAAATGGTTCAAGGCCCCGTCATTGCCTATGAGGATCACTCTGCGTATGAACCCAAACTGAACTTGAAATGGCAAGGATGGGCTTTGCTTCGAGTCCCTGCCCCAGCAGAATGAAGTTTATTTATTTTATTTATTCATTAGTTTTATGCCCTGCCCTCACTCCCCGGGCCCAGAGTGGCTGACCACGTGCAATACATACAATAAAATCAATTAAATACAGTACAGTCCTTGTAATAAAACCATAAAATATGCAAGCGTGGTGTTGTGGTTATGAGCGGTGGTTTGGAGTGGTGGACTCTGATCTGGTGAACCGGGTTTGATTCCCCACTTTTCCACCTGAGCGGCCAATGCTAACCTGGTGAACCAGGTTGGTTTCCCCACTCCTACACACAAAGCCAGCTGGGTGACCTTGGGCTAGTCACAGTTCTCTGCTCCACCTACCTCACAGGGTGTCTGTTGTGGGAAAGGGAAGGGGATTGTAAACCGGTTTGATACTTCCTTAAGTGGTAGAGAAAGTCAGCATATAAAAACCAACTCTTCTTCAATCGCAGAAGACATCAAAATGAATAAAGTAGGTGATGGCGCTCATGAAACAAAAACCAAAGAAGCCACTGCTGCTTACCAGCAGCCAGGGTCCCCGTATAGTTACAGCCATAATATAGACTACAGAGGGGAAGAGGGTAGGAAGGTTGGCAGGATTCACACCAGAGCAGCTCCATCCATCTGTTGGAAGCATGAAGCCTGGTGGGTGCAGACGACCTGTGAGACAGGGAGGGAGCATGGGCCTAAGCATGCTGGCTCCACCACTGTGCGATTACTGAGTCGTTTGAATGCTGCGACTGCGTGGAGGAAGTGCCTCCCTGAACACCCCCTCCCCATGATCACCCACACTGCTTTCCGAACATTGCTGATCACAGGGAAGGGTCGTGCGTGCGCTCCCTGCGTGCATCCTCAATGTGCAGATGACTTGGTGCTTGCACGGAGGGAGGGGACAGGGCCGGCATGCTCAGCTTCGCTCTCTCTTTTCCCCATGGGTCTTCTGTACGGGGCTACTGAGTTACTGCTTTGTCCAACGGGACAGAATTGTCAAAAACTCAAAAACGTTTCTCATGCAAGCAAGCTTTTCAATTAATTTTAATCCACTTTATTTTTTCTACTGCTCTTGCTGATTTTAGAGAACATATTTGCAATCTGTATACCCCCACCACTCTTCTTAAGGATTAATTAAGTGGCATCATTTTCTTTGTGTCTGATAGGTTTTCATTGTATTATTGTAATTCGAATTGCTGTGAACTGCCTTAGACAGCTTTTTGAAGATAAAAATAAATAGAGTAAATTAAAAATAATTAAAAGTTATTAAAAACATCAGTGCCTCAGACATCAACAGCAAGGACAACAGATGATTGTAAAGGTGAACAACCTACATCAGGGTCTCCAATGTGGTGCCCTTGGGTGCCATAGCACTACCAATACTTTTCCTGGCTTCCACCCAAGTATTTTTAGAAAGTGGGCAGGGCCATGTGGGGCTCCTGCCCAGTAGGCCTTCTGATTAGCCACTGGAGATCTGATTGGCTGTACAGATTAACATAATATAGTTGTGGCGGCAGCAGCCTCCACAGTGTTGGATCTGTTCTGTCTTCACTTCTCTTTCCCGGTGTATCTTTTTAAATTACTGCCCTTGTCTTCTGCACTTGGGCTTTCTCTTTCTGTTTGTGCTTGTGTGTGAGAGAGAGTGTGTGTGTGCCTCCACCTCCCGTGGCGGCAACTTGTGGCTGCGCCCACCATTCTGTGTCAGAATTCCACAGGGGCCCGCAGGCCCAGAAAAGTTGGGGACCCCTGCCTTACACAAAAGAGACTATTCTTTCATTGTGTATTAGTATGCAGGCTAGTTTGGCTTTTTTGGTAGCTGCTCAGCCCTACTGTGTTGCGTGGGGAGACATTTAAAAATCAATAAATATGCCTAATAAACATCATGGGGAAAGTAGAGCCTGTATTAGCATCACATCTGAGGTCGGCAAGGTACCTGAGCCATGATAATAGCAGCATTATGCAAAAGGCATCATGGCGCTGGGGGTCCCTGCTGTGTCAGTGTGACAGCCCCATTGCTCAGCCCCGTCAGTTCTGACCTTGCCTCTCTGCTGTGCCAGATATAACCTCCCCCCTGCTGCAGCGCCGATTCGGTAGCTGAGCAGATGTTAAGATCCAGCTGCTGAGCCTGTTATAATTAACGCAATACCCACCTTCTGATTTAGTGGACGGGTGGTTTCATCATTGAGATTCCCTAATTAGTGGGTTCAGAGAGGCTAATCATTCTGAACACTTAGATCGAGGCTTTGATTTGTCAGTGTTTGCTGCAAAATATTAATTAAGGAAGCATCAGTGATAAAGACCTGGGATTTGTGTTTTGGTGACAGGGAGGTTAATCCTTAATCGATAAAAAGAAGAAAAATTACACTGAAGGTCAAAGGCCTGTCCTTTAACTATGCAGTTACCGGTATGTGAACTTCATGTCAGGGTATGCGCCCTTGTACATCTTGACCGAAGTGTGACCCCGACCGTGATTGGTCAATGCAGAGAATGAAGGAGACCTCTGACCTTCCCTGGTTTGCCAGTTTTGAGTTGTCACCTTAATGTTCATGCCATTCTCCCAATTATGGAGAAGTCCTGTATAGAGGTCAGGATTTTCAAGCTTTAGTAAATTCAAAATGTGAATCCTTTAACAACTCTGGGAGTTTTGCCGTTGGACCCCACATCATGTTTATGGCATTATTGTTAACATCAGTGCTGAAACATCTAAATCACGTCGGCTGCCAGTGCAGGCCCAACCAGAGGTAGACCTTTCTAAATGCATTGAAGTCAATGGTTTTAGAAGCGTATACCTTGATTTAGGATTGCACTGTGTGTAATGTTCAGGTATGCAGTGGCCTGTCGGCTGCCAGTGGTTTTTGTAAGTGCTATAGCTGTTATAAGAGCCCCGTGGCACAGAGTGGTCAGCTGCAGTAGTGTAGTCCAAGCTCTGCTCACAACCTGAGTTCGATCCCGACGGAAGTCGGTTTCAGGTAGCCGGCTCAAGGTTGACTCAACCTTCCATCCTTCCGAGGTTGGTAAAATGAGTACCCGGCTTGCTGGGGGTAAAGGGAAGATGATTGGGGAAGGCACTGACAAACCACCCAATAAACAAAGTCTGCCTAGTAAACATTGGAATGTGACGTCACCCCATGGGTCAGGAATGGCCCCATGCTTGCACAGGGGACTTTTACAGTTGTTCTGGATCAGGTCCAGACACGGGTGGAAAGACGGGAACATGAATATTTGTAATGCACATTCCCACATGAAGGCTTCAGCCATTCCTCCAGGTACCCACACGACATATTGTTGGAGATTCTTCCATGCTTGCTACACAGCATATTCATTGACTCTGTAATATAGCGTTCATTGGTTTCTAAAGGAAGACGTGTCAGTGTTTATTTCTTGTTTATTTAAAACCACAGTTAAAATCACTATTAATTAAAAATCAAAGCACAATATATCCACCCTGCTAGCATCTAAATGCTTGGAAACGTGGCGTTGTGTTTGGATGCTGTTAGATTCTTTGATGTTGCCTGCTGTTGGATTATGTTGTTTTACACAGTGTAATCTCACTTGAGTCTCATTGAGAAAGGCAGGGTATAGATAAAGTTAAGAAATAAAAAATAATCCTGGACAGTTAGGTTTTACAGTACTTTCTGAACACAAAGAGAGAAGGTGCTGTTCCAAGTTGTCGGGGCCACCACAGAGAAAGCCCTTCACTGGGCTGTGGCAGACCTTGAAACCCTGTAGGTAGACTCTGTCTGATAAAAGGCCTTGAGATTCATCTGGGGAGAAAAAGGCTTTAAAGTATGCAAGTCAGGAGGGGTTTTAAAGATCCAGACTGGCTGCATTTAGAATAACAGAACCATAGAGTTGGAAGGGGCCATACAGACCATCTAGACAACAGAAGCAGTGGATTTTGACAGTTTTCTATGGGATGGATCATTCAGGCGGAGTTGGCAAAATCTACCCAAAAGGTGGGCGCTACAGAAAGCACGTGAAATTTTCATTTGTCAGCCTGATGTTCCTCTTTCGGATTAAGCAATACAGTCGATTTTTTTTTTAAAAAAAACACAACACCTTGTTTTCAATGATTGTTACATGTCTTATTTGTGACCAAATGCCTATCTGGGATATGCATCCAGTATCCTAGCTGGGGGGCGGGGAGCATGGGCTAGCAGTGTCAAGGGTCATGGGTCAAGATCATAAGGGTTTAAGCACCCCTTCCCACCCCCCACCTCTCTGTTGCAAATCATCTGTTTATCCTACTGTTCTGTGGAAGCGCAGATCTCCAGGTCCTGTCTGTTGCCGAATGCACAATTGAACATGAAGCTGGGACTGCAGAATCCTTCAAGTCCTGATAATTAGGTTTAAACCAAACATGCTGGAAGCACATGGATAAAGTCTGGCATTTACAGGGAAGGAAAAGGTGATGGGGGGGTCCTTTTGCTCTCAAAATTGGACTTCCAATCCCTGCTGTCTGTGTGGCTGGGCAAGTTGGATGGTTGACTCCATATCCCGGTGTTCATCTGCATGGCTTCTATGCAGTCCCATATTGGGACTGCGCAGGTCAGCCACGGATAAGATTTGTCAGCTTCTAGCAAAATTGAAAGTAAGAGTGCTCCCCTCCCCTCGGGGCATGCAGCCTTCCTGCCCAACGGTCACATGACCCAGGAGGAGGGAGCACTCTTCCCTCCAGTTCTCTTTCTGCTGCCACGGAGAGAGAACGTGTTAGCTTCTGCTCTAGCAATGGAGTCTAAAAAGGCTCCCCTTTTCAAGAAATGTACTACTTGTGGTACGAAAATGGCGAAAACTGATCCTCACAGTGAATGCCTTCTTTGTTTGGGAGAAGGCCACATCTCCGCAACTTGTAAGAGTTGTGCCAAACTTACGACGAAGGCCTTGAAAGGTCGTTCGTCTCGTCTTCTATCTCATCTTTACAAAGTGTCTCTTCGTCCACGAGGTCAGTCTGCTGTACCCGGCCCCTCCACCACGAATTCTCAATCCGTTGAACTGGGGCCCTCGACCAAAAAGTCCAGCCGAGCTGCAGAAGGGACTTCCAAGCGAGGTAGGCCTTCCAAGGTGCCATCCTCACAGATTATTCAACCGGCGAAGTTTATTGCGCCAGGGTCACAAGACAGCCACAGCCGCGGCTCCTCTCGGCACCCGTCTTGTTCCAGGTCGCCTCAACGTCGATCGCCTCCGTGTTCCCCGAGATCGCTTTGACGCCAATTGGCCTTTGCATCTCCTCGACGCCGATCTCAACCCAAGTCGCTTCATCCTTTGGCGTCTCTTGCTTCCGATGTTGCTGGGCGCCAGCCCATAACCATTGAGGGCTCACCACCCTGGCTACCCCCTCAGTTCCAAATCCGAGCAGGGCCCAGGAGGAGGACAGCCTTTTCAAGCAGCACCTCCGTCATCTTTATAAGGACGTGCCTTTGGTGGCCAGCAAACCCTCGATGCTTCTCGATGCCGAGACTGGGTACGTGTCGGAAACTGCAGTGGCTCAAGATGGCGCCGTTCATCCACAACCCCCTGCAGAAACCCACCATGGCTCTCGAAAGACTTCGGTCGACAAGAGCCCAGCAGTATCGTTACAGGGTTCATCTCGTCTCGAACCCGGACAGCTGTCTCGGCTTCGATCACCTTCTCGACACCGATCCTAGAGCCCTGCATCGTCCCTCTCCCGTCGACGCCGATCCACTACCCGTCGGAGCCGATCTGCATCCCGTTGACGCCGATCTGCTTCCCGTCGGAGCCGATCCACCCTTCGGAGCCGATCTACATCCTAACAGTGCTCTGCACGTCGCAGTCGATCATCATCCCGTCATACTACCGGTCATAGTCGTTCATATCGCTCCCATAGTCCAGTTGTATGTCGGCACAGATATTCCTCTCAGAGCCGATCCTCTTCTCGGCACCGTTCGTATCTTCGACGTCGAGACAGTCCTCAACGCCGATACTCTCGAGACCGACACTCCATTACACCTTCGTTATACTCGGAAGCATCGGCCGCTCACCGTCGCAACCGTCGATCCCATACACGTTTGCCCTCGAAGGACTCTCGTCGGCGCCGACACAACTATCAAACCATCTGCTCACCGTCGGGACCGTCACTCTTCCAGCTACGACTCCCGGCACCATCTGTCTCGCCACCCTGGAGACATCTGTCCTCTCAACACTTCCAAGGTTCAAGACCGCCCAAGGGAAGGATCTCATCACGAGCTTCCTCCATCCAGGTCTCCTTCTATGTTGAGAGACATTGCTCATTCGGAGTCTGATGCGACTATGTCCCCAGGCTCGGATGAAGAATCCCGCACATCATTGCCCTCACCTGAAGACACTGTCGGGGACACTAAACCTATCTCCCCTACAGGGGATGTTCGTATGTATGCGGAGCAGCTTATCTGCATGGCTAAGGCCCTCAATATCGATTTCAAACCTGAAGATTCGGGCCCCATTGACGCGATCATGGATATCCTTCACTGTCCAGTTGCAGGGCCAGTAGCCCTTCCTATGATAAAGAGCATTCTAGAAGTGGCTCATACTAACTGGGCTAAACCCGCCTCAGTTCCCTCCTCCTCCAAAAGAGTGGAGAATCTGTATAAAATTTGCAGAGAGAGTGGAGAGTTTTTATACCAGCACCCCCTCCCAATTCAGTAGTAGTTGAGGCACTGCCTGGTAAATATAGATCAGGGGCACACTCTTCTCCCCAGGATAGGGAAGGGTGAAAGCTTGATGCTCTCGCCAGAAAGATATACAGTACCAGCACAGTGGGCCTGCGTATATCCAATTTCCTCACCGTTATGGCCAGGTATCAATACTCTCTGTGGGATCATGTCTCCCCACAAATTTCCATTCTCCCTGACGATCAACTCCCCTCGACTACGGCCATACAAAATGAAGGTATGTCTCTAGCGAGACAACAACTCACGGCCATGTGGCGGATTCATCAAGTAAAGCTATTGCCTCCGCCATAGTCATTCGCAGACATGCCTGGCTCCGCCAGTCCACCCTCCCCTATGACACTAGGTCACGTATTGAAGACCTACCCTTTGAGGGGACATCTTTGTTTAGTGATCAAACAGACACATTCCTAGACCGTCTTAAGAAAAATAAGACAAATGCAAAATCACTGGGTATTGCGCCTCAGGCACCCGACTTCAAACGTCGGTATTTTGGTCAGCAGACCACTCAATCTTCCCGCCCTTATAGATTCCAGGGAGCTTTTCAGCAAACCCCGTTCCGTCCTCCCTTCCCGCATACCCAGCAGGAAAGGAAGTTCCAGAGCAAACCTAGAGCCCGTAAAGGCCCCAGGATGTCTCCTGGCCATTTCAATAAGCCTAAGCAGGCATGACTAGAGGTTTCTGTTTGTTTTTCCGACCGGTTGTCTGCTTTTTACCATGCTTGGTTTGCAATTACAAATGATGTTTGGGTTCTGAAGATAATAAATGTTGGATATTTCATAGAGTTTGACACGCTACCTCCATATCGAGCCTTGGTCCGCTCGTCCACTCCAGTCCCTGACCTACCCTTACAAGAGATAGATAACCCCCTCTCTAAAGGGGCTATTTCAGAGGTTCCACTTCCTGACCAGGCTTGCGGGTTTTACTCCCACTTCTTTCTTGTCGATAAAAAGGGGGGGGAAACTTCCTATACTGGACCTCTGGGAGCTCAATGTTTTCATTAAAACCAGGAAATTTCGTATGCTTTCACTCCCGAAAGTACTTCCCCTCTTAGACAAGCACATGTGGTTTGTGGTGTTGGATCTCCGTGATGCTTACTTCCACATTGCAATCCACACAGAATGTCGGCAATATCTAAGATTCAAATGTAATGCGAAATGTTATCAATATAATGTTTTGCCCTTCGAGTTATCTACGCCTCCTAGGACCTTTACCAAATGCTTATCAGTAGTAGTGGCACACCTTGCCTTGAAGGTTTGTGTAATTTTTCCCTACCTTGACGACTGGTTGGTAGTGGGCACATCACAAACAGGACTGGTTGCACAGGTTGATGTAATCCTTTCAGTCCTTAATAACCTGGGTCTTTTAGTTAACTTTTCTAAATCCAAACTTGTCCCTGCACAAGTGCAGGATTTTATTGGAGCACACTTAGATGCCAAGCAAATTTGAGCCTTCCTCCCTACGCAAAGAGCCCGTGTCATTCAGACATTGGTATCCAGGTTCACTAGAAACAGATTTCAGACGGCCTATAGAATACAAAAGTTATTGGGCCTTAAGGCCTCCACCACGGCTGTGGTGGAGTTTGCTCGCCTTCGTATGCGCCCACTTCAAAACTGGTTTCTTCGGGCGTTTAGGCTCAATGTCGACCCTCAGTACAAACGCCTCTCTATCCCTAGATACGTCATAGCCTCCCTTCACTGGTGGTCACTTGACACCAACATACTCTCAGGCATCCCATTTCACTGTCCCTCCCCCGAAATGCACCTTTTCACTGACACTTCCCTTTCAGGGGGGCTCACTGTGGTGACCTTAGAGCACAGAGCACATGGTCCCTCTTAGAATCCAGGTTACATATCAATCTTCTTGAGCTTTGTGCCATCCGCCTTGCACTGTCTTCATTTGCAGGACATCTGGAAGGACATCATATTCAGATTGCTACGGACAGTTCCACCACCCAGTATTATCTGAACAAGCAGGGCGGCACAGGGTCCGTTTCGCTCTCCAAGGAGACCAACGACATTTGGGAATGGGCCATAGCACATCACGTTACTCTCGTAGCAATCCACATCGCCGGCACAAGCAACACGCTTGCAGACGCTCTGAGTCGTTACCCAAACCAAGCACATAAGCTCACACTAGACACCAAATGTCTTCGTCAATTGTTCCAATGGTGGGGCTATCCGCAGATAGATCTGTTTGCCACTCATCTCAACTCAGTGTGTCCATGGTTTTACTCAAGGGCAGGAGCGAGCCCAGGCTCGCTGGGAGATGCCTTTCAAGCAGTATGGAATGGGGCTCTCTTCTACCTCTTCCCGCCCTTCCCTCTACTTCACAAGGTTTTAGCCAAGTTGAACCACGACAAGACCAATGCTAACATTGTCACTCCCTTCTGGCCCAGGAGGTCATGGTTTGCAGTGCTCATGTCGCTTGCTCACGGGGAAGTCACCCTCCTTCCCAAGAACCCCCTCCACTCCCCTCCCGACCTACAGCTCGCGGCCTGGAGGATATGGCCCTAGGGCAGTGGTCCGATAGAGTAGCCAAGGTCTTGCTCCACTCACTGAAATCTTCCACTCGTCGGTCCTATGACGCTAAGTGGAAGCATTTTTCTGATTCCTTTCCTTTCCTTTCCTTAAAACTGTTTCCCCAGTTACGTGCCCATTGTCTGCTGTTTTTGATTATTTGCTTTCCCTTAAAGATGTTGGATTATCTAATTCCTCCATTAAAGTCCATCTAGCCGCGATTTCAGCTTTTCATTCAGATATTGACTCATTCTGTTTTTTCTCACCCCTTATCCAAAAAATTCTTGAGAGGTCTCACTAATCTATATCCCCGTCGCACCTCCCGTTCCCCAATGGAGTCTCTCTTTGGTGTTATCTCAGCTCATGAGTCCTCCATTTGAGCCGTTAGCCACCTGTGAGCTGTCCTTGCTGTCCTTTAAAGTAGCCTTTCTGGTTGCTATCACATCGGCTAGGAGAGTTAGCGACCTTTCAGCGCTTTCCCACTCTCCACCGTATACTAAGTTTCACTCGGACAGAGTGGTATTAAAGCCTAAGCTCTCCTTTTTACCCAAGGTTGTCTCTTCCTTTCGCCTTGCCCAGGACATAGTCCTCCCAGTGTTTTTTCCCCACCCATCCTCCAGTGCCAATAGGGCTTTATCCACCCTAGATGTTCGAAGAGCTCTCCTTTTTTACATAAAGAGATCACAAAGTTTCCGTAAGGATGACAACCTCTTCGTGTGTTTCGGTGGCCACTGTAAGGGCCGTCGGGCCTCTCCACAGACCCTTTCTAGGTAGATTATGTCAGCGATTAAATTAGCCTACAACCTTGCCCACCAGGCGTGCCCTTCTGTGATTAGGGCACATTCCACCAGAGCGTATGCGACGTCTGTCGCATTCTCGACCAAGATAGATCTTCGGGACATCTGTAAAGCTGCCACTTGGTCCACGCCTTCCACGTTTATGAAGCACTACACCGTGGATGTGGACTCTGCGAGAGACGCAGCCGTGGGACGTGCCTTATTGCAATCTCTATTTCGGTGAATGTCCCACACCCACCGTCCTGGTAAGCGAGCTCGCTATTCTTCCAATGTGGGACTGCATAGAAGCCACGCAGATGAAAAACAGAGTTTCACTTACCTGTAACTGTTGTTCATCTGGTGGATCTTCTATGCAGGCACACATCCCTCCCTCCTTCCCTGCTGTGGGACCTCTCTGCAATATACGTGGTTGGTTCCGTGGCGGCAGGTTGGAGAACTGGAGGGAAGAGTGCTCCCTCCCCCTGGGTCATGTGACCGCTGGGCGGGAAGGCTGCATGCCCTGAGGGGAGGGGAGCACTCTTACTTTCGATTTTTCTAGAAGCTGACAAATCTTATACATGGCTGGCCTGCGCCTGCGCAGTCGCAATGTGTGCCTGCATAGGAGATCCACCAGATGAACAACAGTTACAGGTAAGTGAAACTCTGTTTTTCCTGGCCTCTGGCTGCCGGATTGCCCCCAGCGCATTCATTTCTTGCCTGTTGCCCCAGCCTTTATGGTACTGACGCGTCATTGTGGAAATGTCATTTCAGGTGGCCATAAAACAAATGAATCTGCAGCAGCAGCCCAAAAAGGAATTAATAATTAATGAAATCCTGGTCATGAGGGAAAATAAGAATTCCAACATCGTCAACTATTTAGACAGGTAAGTGATGACCTGTTCTTGTTGTTTTCAAAGCGTCGGCTGGTTGGCGACGTCAGGAAAGAGTGATCAGACGCTTGCTGCGCGCCATCTGCACATGGGACCCCCGTTACGCTAGAACTACATCTTTGGTCCAGGTTCTCCTCTGAACAGCTTCAGAGCAGTGGGGTGAGGGGGTGGTTTGCGATGGAGAAATAGCAGGCAAATAAATGCTTAATTCTTCCCCCCACCTGTTACTTTTCCCTTGCAATTAAATATATGCACCCCTGAGGTCCTGGCTTGGGAAAAGGCTTACAATTCAAAAGTGATCGACGGGGTGGGGGGTTGATTAAGCATCCATTCGCTGCTTCTGGCCTGCACATTTGCCCCCTTATCTACTTTTTAATTGTGTGAGTTACATTCCACGTTCTTTCCCCAAGCCCAGAGTTGCAACAGTTTGGTGTAATCCTGGATTCCACCAAACACTAAGGCTCCTGCCGTAGATCTGGGGTCATATTTACCCTATAATATATGGGTCCTCAGTGCGGTGCCCATGGGCCCCATGGCGCCCACCAACACCTTTCCTGGTGCCCGCCAAGTGTTTTTAGAAACTGAGCATGACCAGGTGGGTCTTTTTGCCAGCAAGGCTTCTGATTAGCCGTTGGAGATTTGATTGGCTGTGCAGATTTTAAAAGAAAATGTAGCTTTTTATAAAACGTTTTTTAAAAACACAGCCACAACAGCACAAAGATCTTCACGGTATAACTGAAGGTAAGCTGTGGCAGCCATTTTGTGGCTTGCTCCCCCTTCCTGTGGCAGCCTTTTTTGTGGCAGCTGTTCTGTGGCTGTGCCACCACCCTGTGTCAGAATTCTGAAGGTGCCCACAGGCTGGAAAAGGTTGGGGACCTCTGCTGTAGTACGTATAGATGTCCACCATCAACGTTGTCACGTATTGTCCTTGGCAGGGGCCAATTAGGCAGAGGTGTTCCACCAGACATATGGTTGAGGACAGCAATGGCTTAATAGACTGGCTGGCCTTCCTGCCCCTTGATTTCTCCTTGTTCCCCTCCCTTCCCTTCCTTCTTTCTACACTTCCTTCTGTTTTCCCTTTTTGTTCCTTCTCCATCCCCGTTGTCGACGCCTACCCCTGGCCTTGGGCCGATGGGCCTTTTAGAGGTTTTGGCCTTCTGATTCCATCTTTGGCCACCCTCCTTGGTGAGGATATTTTATAACAGCAAGTTAGTAGTCAGGGCGCCATATTGTTACTGGATTTAGTTTTAAGCTTTTGTTGGTGTGTTTTAATCAGTTGTATTTACATAAAAACATAATAACATTAGGAAAACCCTGCTGGATCAGACCAAGACCCATCAAGTCCAGCAGTCTATTCACACAGCAACCAACCAGGTGCCTCTAGGAAGCCCCCAAACAAGACGATTGCAGCAGCACCATCCCACCTGTGTTCCACAGCACCTAATATATTTGGTATGCTCCTCTGATCCTGGAGAGAATAGACTAGTATACATTTTAACTAGTAGCCATGAATACCCCTCTCCTCCACGAACATGCCCATTCCCCTTTTAAAGTCATATCTATATGAGTTATTGTATTTATCTGATTGGAAGCCGCCCTGAGCCCAATAATGCCGGGGAGGGCGGGTATATGTTGTAATAATAATAATGATAATAATAATAATACCAGTTGAGTATCCCTTATCCGAACTGCTTGGAACCAGAAGTGGTCCGTATTTTGGATCTTTCCATATTTTGGAATTTTTGCATATACATAATGAGATACCTTGGGGATGGGACCCAAGTCTAAACTATTTATGTTTTATATACACTTTAAACACATAGCCTGAATGTAATTTAAAACAATATTTTAATAATATTGTGTACACGGAAACATCAGAAAGCAAATTGGTGTGCTGCTAAGGACTTGTGAGTAATGCCTGTGAGTAAATGCCTGCATGCCGGCTCAAAAAGTCTGGTTTCCGGGTCAGTCCGGATATCGGATGTCCAGATAAGGGATACTCAACCTGTAATAATAATAGATGGTGCAGGAGCAAGCCAGGCAGCCCAGGCAGAGATGGGCCCGCTCAGCTTGGAACTTGCCAGCAATCTTTTCCCACATTACTGCTGGCTGGATCTGAGCAGAGTGGTGCTCGTGGGGGACGTAAGAAGGGCCCTGATGGATCAGGCCAGTTGTCTGTCTGGTCCAGCCCTGTGCTTTGCACAGTGACCAACCAGTAGCCCTGAAGGATCAACAAGCAGAGCACAAAGGCCAGGGCCTTCCTTTCGCTGACGCTGCCTCCTGGCACTGGGATCCAGAGGTTTGCTGCCTCTGTGTACAGAGGTTCCTTTTTCACGTCACGGCTGGTAGCCATTGATGGGACCTCCTCTCCTGCGGTGGCTGCTCGGATCAGACTTATGTATTTTGTTATTTAAAACATTATTATGCCGGCTTTCCGCCCCATTAAGGTCCCCAAGGCAGTAAACATGAACATCTTAAAATATTTGAATAATTAAAAAACACACTTAAAATTATAAAGCAATTCAATAAAAATACATAAACATACAGCACCAAAACCAGAGTGGAGGCCAGCAACTGTTACTGGGGGTATGCCAAACAAAATAAAGGCCTTTTATGCATGGGTTGTTTCCATGGCGATCAACCCCCCCCCCCAACTACTTCAGGGCTTTGTTTTCATTATGCACATCTTTCCCGACTTTTAGAAATTACTTTGCTTTCTCCCTGTGTTTTTTGGATGCTGCCAGAAACAGCATCCAGAAAATGCAGGGAGGGGGTGAAGTGACTTCTAAAAGTCGGGAAAGACGTGCGTAATGAAAACGAAGCCCTGAAGTAGTCGTGAAAGGGGGGAGGTTGATTGCAGTGGAAACAACCTGTGCATAAAAGGCCAAAAAAGTCTTCCCCCACTGGTGGAAGACCCAGACAGAGGGAGACAGATGAATCTCCCTGGAGCCCTTGAAAAGCATTTAAAAGCAAAATTTTATAGCCCGGTGGGATGTTGGTATGGTCCCCAGCATCACCCTAGCTGGAAGGAGAACCGGAAGAGGTCTCAGCATGCAGGTGGCTGCTGCCCCTTCCCCTTGCCTGTCCTGCTCTTCTCCCACCTTGTAGGGCCAGTAGAAGTGTCGGAAAGGGCAATGAGTGAATCTCCCGGTCTCTCTAGAGTTCTGCTTGGCCAGCTGTTGGCTGCCGGAGGCCCTCCTTCGTAGGAGGTCAAATCCCCCCTTGGCTGTTGGAGAAGGAATAGCAATTTCCACTTAATGTTGGATGTGACAACACCAGGCAGCTGACTGCAGTGAAAGAAATCCGGTGACCCTTTGTTCTGGAAAACAAGGACTGACCAAGGGCCCAATCCAGGGAGGGGGGTGCTTTGCAAGCTGTCTTGTAAGGAATGAGCGGGCTCATACGCTCTCAAGGGGCTTCCTCTCCTCTCAATAGGGCTTATGCAGGCGAACTTCATGCCAGTGACTCAAGGCTACTGTTCTAAAATAGGATTTGTTGACTGAAGCCAAAATCCTGCCGCTATTAATGCAGGCTGCACAACCTGTGTTCCCATAAGTCAAATGCATCTTGCTAGGTATGAGCTCTGCCCCCCCCCCCCGGCAGATCCTGGGAAACAGCAAGGGCGGGGGGCACTTACCAAGACCTTGATAGGCCACCAGCTTGCAGACTTCGTTCAGTTAAGTGGCTTCTAAATTATGCCTGCGTTAATGGCAGAGTTCTCATTCCGTATATCCACTCTTATTGGACCAAGAGATGTCATTATTTTTCAGGTAACTTCAGAGGTCCAGAAATTGTTTTAGATCTTCTGGTTCCCCTTTGGGGACTAGTTTTGGCCATGTGAGGTGGACATCCAAAATGGACCTGAGAAAAGACTGCCAAATCCAGCTTGCGGGGGCCCCGAGATCCAGATTTCAGTAGAAACCCTTGTCTGTGCTCATATAAATAACTACTTACTTAATGTTTCAGTTATCTTGTAGGTGATGAACTTTGGGTAGTAATGGAATACTTGGCTGGGGGATCTTTGACGGACGTTGTTACAGAAACCTGTATGGATGAAGGACAGATAGCTGCTGTGTGTAGGGAGGTAAGAGATTTCACCTCATAGCTTCCAACCACAGAAATGTCTCTCGCTTGTATGTTGTCTCCCCCAGACGTGGTACATCTGCTGCAAAGTGGCAGGTGGGAGCTTCTTAGTCATGCCAGTTGTAGTACCTGGGTTTGGAAGATCTCTCTCCTTCATTCAGGAGGAGGTGGTAAGAACATCAGAGGCACCCTACTGGGTCAGACCAGTGGCCCATCTAATCCACAACCCTGTTTCTCACCCTGGTCAACCAGTTGCCTCAGAGGGCCTCCTGGATCTATTGAAGACTCAGTCACAGTACGAAAGAAAAAAAACCCATGTCTTTTAAGAGCATTTGTTACAGTTCTTTTTATATCTCTTAATAGCCAGAGCTAGCAATGCTCCCAGTCAGAAACGAAGTGCCCACCCCTTACCCTCCCCAGCTGTCTTCCTGGGAGTCTCTGCAAAGTTGTTCTTTGAAATAAGTGTGGGGCAGTATCAGTATTCCTTATTGATGGTAAAAGTGTTAGGCCGCTGTGCTTCTACCTCCTCCATTCTCGACGAAGTCGCTCGTCGGTCTTCATTTGTGCCATGCTCTTTTTATATTGTATTTTTTTCTAATGAATAGTGCCTGCAAGCACTGGATTTCTTGCATTCAAACCAAGTGATCCATAGAGACATCAAGAGCGACAACATTCTTCTCGGGATGGACGGATCTGTCAAACTCAGTAGGTATTCCCTTGAAGGCGCCGTCCTTGCCACGGCTGTTGCGACAGCTCCCTCGGGAATCACCAGCCCTTCTCTGGAGGGAGTGATGTAATCTTTGCTCCTTTCAACCCACCCCCAAAGGTAGATGAGGAAGGGTTCCTTTGAGGGCAGATGTGGCATCAAGTAGATTTCGTGATTAACTTTCTAGCTTTACATCAGGGATGGGAAATAGCCACATAGTCAGTTGTGTTTAACTCCAGTATGAATCAATCCCAGAGCAATAGTGACGTTGGTCGGCTACAGCACCATAAAGAATCGTGTGGCCTTAAAGACTGATGAGCTCATTGCGGCATAAGCTTGTATAGAAAATGTGTGGGTTTTTTTCTTTTTTTACAGCAGTCTTTATATGTTTGAGATATTTTAATTCTTTGGTTGTCTTCAGCCATTTTTCCCCCTCACCTGTCTTGGCAACATTTTCAAACAACGAATCCATTATTTTGCTGTCCCTTGAATTCTTGCCAGTTTAAGTCTGGGTTTTTTTTTCTTTTTTTTATTGAACCCAAATAATGTCTCATGGGACACTGTAGCCATTTAAAGACAGCCTTTAAGATGTTAATAACATAACACACAAGATGCTGCTCAGGTTCGTGATGTCCATAATAAGATAAAGGTCCCATGTGCAAGCACCGAGTCATTCCTGACCCATGGGGTGACGTCACATCCCGACGTTTCCAAGGCAGACTTTGTTTGTGGGATGGTTTGCCAGTGCCTTCCCCAGTCGTCTTCCCTTTACCCCCAGCAAGCTGGGTACTCATTTCACCGACCTCGGAAGGATGGAAGGCTGAGTCAACCTTGAGCCGGCTACCTGAAACCGACTTCCGTCGGGATCGAACTCAGGTTGTGAGCAGAGCTTTTGACTGCAGTACTGCAGCTTAACACTCTGCGCAACGGGGCTCCTTGATGTCCATAATGGGATCCCCCATTTTGTGGATGGGGACAACGGGGAACTCATACCTCAGAGACGATCTGCTCTAATAACTAGTGACCCTTCTCAGCAGGTGTAACACTAGAAAAATTAGTTCAGCAAACAAAGGAATGGAAGAACCTTTATTAGGAGACCAAAAAGTTTGCTGTACTCATTAAATATATATTTTAGAGAAAGGAGGGACTCCAGTTTTTAATCCAAATGATAGGACCTTCAATACACTGTGACGGAAAGCTGGGGGTGTGATAGTAGTAATGCCCACTTTCCATACAATCCTTTGCAGTAATCCCTACTGTTGAGTTGTACCAGCACTCCACCATGCTTTCCAGGTTTACATAGACATTCATGATCCAGCCACAATATGAACTTTAGAGTCCCACTGATTGCTCTTAGCATGTTTCTTTTAAAATCAATATGTAGCTGGATCATACCCTTGGTAATTTTTTCCTTTCCAATGTGAATTTTGGACTTTTTACTATTATTGTATTGCTTTCATCGCTGAACTAGTTTATCAAAGTCATGCTGCAAGTTGATCTTTTAATCTTTTCTGTAATAATTCCAAAGCTCTGTTGTTCAATCTTTTTGCCATTTGTTTGGTGTGTTTTTAAAAAAAACCATCTGAGAGTATTCTCCACCGACATTCTGGTTGTTTTTTGTTCTCTGCAGCTGACTTTGGCTTCTGTGCTCAAATCACTCCTGAGCAGAGTAAACGGAGCACAATGGTGGGAACGCCTTACTGGATGGCACCGGAAGTGGTAACGAGGAAAGCCTACGGCCCCAAAGTGGACATCTGGTCTTTAGGGATCATGGCAATAGAAATGGTGGAAGGAGAGCCTCCATATCTCAATGAAAATCCTCTCAGGGTAAGATCAAAGTCTTATGCTCTCTTTTTCATCCCAGGTAATATTAGTCCTTAAGGGAACTAATGAAAATTCGCAAGTCAACTGCTGAATGTACATCAGCAGGATGCGGGCGATCTGCAGTGCCCTGGCTCATGTGCCCCTCGTTTGGTCATGTTTCCGAATCGCAGGGTGAAATTAGGAGGGATCCATGTGCTTTTAGACGAATGTCCTCCCATTGACCTCTAAAGTATGGGGTGTCTTTTTTCATTAAAAATAAAGGGGGGGTTCTCTCTGAACTGCCTCAGCCTCACCTACCTCACCAGGTGCCTGGTGTGGGCAGAGGAAGGGAAGGAGATTGTAAGCCAGTTTGAGATTCCTTAAAGGTAGAGACAATCGGGGTATAAAACCGACTCTTCTTCATCATCTATTTTGACCATATGATTATAGGCACAATTGTATCCCCCCCTACACACACACACACACACACACACACACACCCTTTGGAAACCGTGTTTAGTCAAGGGAGGTAGGATTATCCTGCTCAGTGCTGGTGTCACATGGACAGATAACACATGAAACTGCCTTATGCTGAATAAGACCATCAAAGTCAGGATCGTCTATTCAGACTGGCAGCGATTCTCCAGGGTCTCAGGCAGAGGTCTTTCACGTCACATACGCTCTGGCCCTTAAGTGGAGCTGCCAGGGATTGAACCTGGGACCTTCTGCATGCCAGGCAGATGCTCTACCACTGAGCCATGGCCTCTCCTCAGTGTTAGCTACCTACTGAGCCCCTTGGCAATCACTTCTCTGGTGGAGCCATGATGGGAAGGAAGAAGGGGAGTCACAAAATGGTGGTGGGCAGAAGAGTGTGTGAGTCTTGCAGCCGGGGGAGGACAAGGGTGCCGTCAGGATCCTGGCTGTAACGCAACACTCAGGAACAGCAACAGGAAGCAAAATCATGATTAGGTGCAGACCTGAATGCAACAGTCAGAAAAGAGAATCAAGTTGAAGCAGAGCTTCAGAAGTACAAATGGACAGTCCAGGTGTAAGTGTAATTCAGGGCGTGTGTAGTGGGAAATGTCCCGGAGTGCAAAGTTATTGGAAGATGGTCTCTATTACATTATTGAAAGGTTTGATTTCATGGTGGTTCCCTCTCTGGAATTTTTTTAAATTAACTAAGTGGTGTCAGTACCAAAGAAGTTTTGGGTACCTACCTTTATATAACTGCTGCTTGGCTTGTGTAAGCAAAGGTTGGCAAGTTAAAATAACACCTACAAGAAGATCTCCCATGGACAAAATCAAAGGTTTTTTTATCATCATTTTATTTCTTATTTCTGTCATCTGACATGTGACCCAAGAAGCCAGTCGTAGAGTGTCGGGTCCTATAAAGCCTGGACTAGCAAAGGCTAGGGAGTCTATTTGATCCGGACAAGATGGGCATTTTGTTCTTCTGCAGTAATTTTATTGTATCGCCCTTATTTCTCGGCTGAGTCTAGGGCATTACATCTCGCCATTAAGAAAGCTTGTCTGAACTTATGAATTTCTAACCAGCGTAAATAGGCTGGCCTGTGGTCATTATTTTAGCAGAAGATCACAGGGATGCCAAGTTGCACGGCTAATGTCTCTTTAAGGGCGGAACTAAGCTTACAAGCTCTGGAAGCACGGGTGTGGGTAAGGGCCTTTGGGCTTTAGCAGAACATTTTATATGTCACAGAAGCTCATGGGTGCCTCTGTCTATTAAAATCAGACTCCTATGCTACCCCATGGAGGGATTTAATGGACACTGGACTCCACCTGTGGGATTTTAGCATTAGTGATTTGGAGATATTGGGAAAGATCAGCAGCGTTCTCTGCGGTGAATAAACGTCTGTATAACTTGGACTATCGGCACCACGAAGAAAGCCCGTAGAGTATGCTCCCCTTTATACTTGGGATTCTCTCCTTTATACTTGGGATTCTCTCACCCAGAAGGACCCCTACCATATTTAGATTTTTAAACTGTTCCTCAATATAGGAAAGCATTTATGCTTGCAAGATTAAACTCTGTCACCTCTCAAGTAATGCAGGGTTGAATTCAAAGGACTGCATATTCTGATAGACTTTGTCATTGTGCTTTTGGACAGATAGGAATTTTGGAGCATTGCTTACTGGAATGCGGTACCTTTTGCAGTAATAGGGATTTAGAATCAGAATCATAGAGTTGGAAGGGACCACCAGGGTCATCTAGTCCAACCCCCTGCACAATGCAGGAAACACACAACTACTTCTCCCCCACACACACACCCAGTGACCAGAAGATGGCCAAGGTGCCTTCCCTCTCATGATCTGCCTAAGGTCACAGAATCAGCATTGCTGACAGATGGCCATCTTACCTCCTCTTAAAAACCTCCAGGGAAGGAGAGCTCACCACCTCCTGAGGAAGAAGAGGATTTGTGGATCACTCCTCTTTTGTGTGAGAATGAGGGGCTGTCAACACCGGAAAAGGTTAAAGTTCATGTTTATGGCCTCCTTGCAGGCACCCATGGGAACTGCGCATGCACAGACTGGCCTGCACAGTATCTATGTGTGCCTGCAAAGAGGACCGCTCGATGAACAGCAGTTATAGGTAAGCAACACTGTTAAACTCTTAGCAGGCAAGGATTTAGGAGTTACATTGGCTATAGCCAAATTTTTCACTAATGTAATTAAATTCAGAGAACAGTAACTGGTTGGTTATTTAAATTATTTATTTTTTATATCTAGTGTGACCTCGCTCAAGGCCTGTAGGCTAAATGAGCAGCATCGTTAAAGTAATGTGAACTGAGGCTTTGCAGCCCTAATTTCTTGAGTATTTGAATGAATTCTGAGGGCCAGTACAGGATTTGGGAGAAGGCTTTTCTAGCATTTCTTACAACAGCAATGGGGGGGGACCCCAGAAGAGATGCCTGGAAAATCCACCAGAGTGGCCTTCTTCTGGAACCAGACTCAGCTCTTGGGTTCCTCTTGTCTTTCAGGCCTTGTATTTGATAGCTACAAACGGGACGCCAGAGCTCCAGAATCCCGAGAGACTCTCAGCTGTTTTCCGAGACTTCCTGAATCGCTGTCTCGAGATGGATGTTGACAGGCGAGGGTCTGCCAAGGAGCTGTTGCAGGTAAAATGGGCAAGGATGGAGAGAAGGTGCAAGAGCCCCCCTTGTCTCCAAAGAAAATGCCAGAATCATTTGGGAAGGATGGGGTCTGGATGCAGCATTAACACTGGACTATCCTACGTGGTCTGTGCCTCTCACCCGATCTCAGCAGTTCAGATTCAACACATGAAACTGCCTAAATGGTCTGGGACCATTGTATCTGTGGGACCGCCTCTCCTGGTACGCCTCCCAGAGAGCTTTACACTCTGCTAATAACAACCTACTGGGGGTCCCTGTCCTGAAAAGTGTCCAGCTGTCCTCAACTAGGACCTTGTCAGCCCTGGCTCGAGCCTGGTGGAACTCTCTCTCTAAACAGTGATTCTCAACCTTTTTTGCTCCATTCCCCCCTTTCACCATTGTTCAGAATATTATTCCCCCCTTCCCAAGGTAGTCTAACTCAAAAAAACAAACTACAGTTTTACAAATGGTACATAATCTACAGGACATCACACTTTGCTGAATAGTGGTCCCTATTCCTCCCCCCGAATTCCCCGGGGGAATTCCCCCTTTGTTGAGAACCCATGCTTTAGTGGACCAGCGCCTTGTGGGATTTATTCATGTTCCTCAGGGCCTGTAAGACTGAGATGTTCTGCCAGGCCTATGGTTGAGGGCAACAACAGTTTCCACCATAGCTGACCTCCTACCCCTTCTTCTTCTCACCTGAATTTAATTTGGGATCATGATTGCCCCTCCAGGGCCGCCGTGGACCTGTGCTCAATAAATGGGCATCAACTGATCAACAATAGGAATTTATTGTCGAAGGCTTTCACGGTCAGAGTTCATTGGTTCTTGTAGGTTATCCGGGCTGTGTGATCGTGGTCTTGGTATTTTCTTTCCTGATGTTTCGCCAGCAGCTGTGGCAGGCATCTTCTCTGTCCTTCAGTGTTACTCCTCTGAAGATGCCTGCCACAGCTGCTGGTGAAATGTCAGGAAAGAAAATGCCAAGACCACGGTCACACAGCCCGGATAACCTACAAGAATCGATAGGAATTTAGTTTGAAATCTAAAGTTGAATTATTTATACTCATGGTTTTATTGTATTATATTCTATTGATGTTAGCCACTCTGAGCCCAGCCTTGGCCGAGATAGAGAGTGGGAAACAAGAATTAAATAAAAAATGAAAACACTGAATTAGACCATCGATCTCTCAGGGTCAGAATTGTCTTCTCAGACTGGAAGCAGCTCTTCCGGGTCTCAGGCAGAGCTCTTTCCCATCACCTACCACCTGATCCTTTTTAACTGGAGATGCCAGGGATTGAACCTGGGACCTTCTGCATGCCAAGCAGATGTTCTACCACTGAGCTGTTCCAACCGAACCCAAAGGGTGCTCATTAATGGCACAACTTCATCCTGGAGAGGAGTGACCAGTGGGGTACTACAGGGGTCTGTCTTGGGACCAGTATTATTTAATATTTTTATAAATGACTTGGATGATGGAATAGAGAGCATGCTAATCAAATTTGCAGAGGACACCAAGTTAGGAGGGGTAGTTATTACCCCGAAGGGTAGGGTCAGAGTTCAGAATGACCTCGATAGACTGGAGAGCTGGGCCATAAGCAATAAAATGAATTTCAATAGGGAGAAGTGTAAAGTACTTCACCTAGGCAGAAACAACATAAGGCACAGGTACAGAATGGAAGAGAGTTGGCTTGACAACAGTACATGTGAAAGAGATCTGGGAGTCTTAGTGGACCACAACAGTCAACAGTGTGATATGGCGGCTAAGAAGGCCAATGCAGTTCTGGGCTGCATCAATAGGAGTATTGTGTCTAGATCAAGGGAAGTAATACTACCACTGTATTCTGCATTGGTCAGACCTCACTTGGAATACTGTGTCGAGTTTTGGACTCCACAATTTAAGAAGGATGTTGACAAGTTGGAGCATGTCCAGAGGAGGGCGACCAGAATGATAAGAGGTCTGGAATCCGTGCCTTATGAGGAGAGACTTAAGGAGTTGGGTTTGTTTAGTTTGGAGAAGAGAAGGTTGAGGGGAGACATGATAGCCATGTTTAAATATTTAAAGGGTTGACATGTTGATGAGGGAACTAGCTTGTTCTCGGTTGCTCCAGAGACTAGGACACGGAGTAATGGATTTAAACTAATAGAAAAGCAATTCCACCTAAACATTAGGAAGAACTTTCTGACGGTGAGGGCTGTTCGACGGTGGAATGCACTGCCTCGGAGGGTGGTGGAGTCCCTGTCTTTGGAGGTCTTTAAGCAGAGGCTAGATGGCCATCTGTCGGGAGTACTTTGATTGTGGGATCCTGCATGGCGGGGGGAGGGTTGGGGTCACTGGGGATGTGGAGGGAGTTAATTTCCTGCATTGTGCAGGGGGTTGGACTAGATGACCCTGGTGGTCCCTTCCAACTCTATGGTTCTATGAGCCACCGCCCCTCACAAATGTCACAGAATAATCTGGGATGCTGTCAAAGAGAAGTGGTGGCCCGGGCAGGAGTGTCGCCTGAGTTGCCCCAGGGAGAAGGAGGAAAGGAGATGCACAAAAGGGCACGGAAGAAGATGGGAGTCATGCTGAGACCCCTGGTTCCCAAGGACCTATAAAATGCCTGCAGCTTTCTCTGATCCCACCATTCCAAGGGCTGGTCTTCATGTGCTTATTTACCAAACACCCTGAAGCGCGGACAGTAATTACATTGGGTAATACGGAAGTTCTGTCCATGGTGCTAGATTGGGATAGCTTGGGATAGCTTGCTGACAGATGTAAGTCATCCCTTGGGTTGCAGCTGTCCATGGTGAGTTCGTGTGAACCCCCTACGAAAGCATTCAGAGCTTTAATCAGAGGAAATAATCGCACTTCTCCCTTTTCTTTCAGCATCCGTTTTTAAAATTGGCCAAGCCGCTCTCCAGCCTGACTCCATTGATCATCGCTGCAAAGGAGGCTATAAAGAACAGTAGTCGCTAGCCCTCGGAGTAGCACGTGCCCCTGCTCCTTCGCGGCAGGACTGAACAGAAACTGCAGAACCTCAGACTTCTTTGCTGCAGGAGGGGCAGGCAAGCAGCGTGGCCACAGTCAAGGGAGAGGGAGACAGCTGGCCTCTGGCCTCCCCCGGAACAGAAACCTATCACATGTCTTCTTCCCACTTTCAGATTCCTTAATTTATTTCTAAGGCAAACAGGAGCCTGATAGAGGCCGGACCAGAAGCCACATGGCTCTTTCAGCCATTTCCATGGGAGCCGATGGCGCCGCATGAATGCTCTGCGCACTAACCGGGACAGGAGCAGTAACCAAACCAGCTCTTTTTTTCCTGTGTCTTTTCTGTTTGGCTGTGGAATGGAAGCAAGGAGGTCCCTTTGCATTCAGCCGGACGGGAAGGATCAAAACTATTTGCTAACTACTGCTCACTTGGTCTTTAGAGGAGTAGGAAAATGGGGAAACATGTTTTACTTAACCCCCCCCCAAAAAAAAAGACCCCCAAGAAGCAGATCAATCACAGCGCCCTCTTTGAGGTTTATGCATCGAAATACAGAATCCAGATACCGTTATGTTTCCGGGCAGGCTGGCAAGGATGTCATGAATATTGGTGCTTTTGTGGTGGTGAGTTTTCCCCTCCTGAAAACAAAATGGACATTGTTAACACAGAGACCGCTTGGTTCCAGCTGGGCTTATAGAAGCGCATGATGGTGGGGCCAATCCTTCCAGGTGCCCATTCCTTTCTCCACAATCCTGGACCGGTGCCATTGGGGTTGTGAGCATCGTCAGAATTGTTCCACAGACAGGTGGAATGGGACTCTTTGCTCCCAGTTGGGGTCAAGTAGTTCCCTCGTGCTAAACCCACCTTCCCTTTGATTTCAGGATAGCAAACTAAGACAGTGAGCCATAATCAGCTGTCACACGCACCTCTAATTTTGCCTGTCTGGAGGAAGCACATCTCCTCTGAAATTATGCACCTTGTTGGGTTCAGGAGGAGATAACCATCCTTCCAAGGTTACAGTGATGCTGTAAATCGAAGGGGTCCATCTTTGTATCAAGCGGGAAATTCCAACTGGGTTTTTGAGCAATTTCAGTAAACAGGGTTGTGGGGGAGACAGTGAAAAGACATGACTCACGGTGAGGAATCCCATCCATTTGTGTGAAATCAAATGAACGAGGGCCTGCAGAATTTGGCCCTCTGAGCACTGCTGACTGTGCAGCAAGAGCTTGTGAAGGAAATGAAGGGCGGGGGAAACGATGAGAGAACGAAAGAAGTGATTCCGCAACAGAATATAGCTGGGGTGGGGGCTGACCCCCAGTCCTGCTGTAACTAGAATGCAAAAGCTGCCCCCCCCCCACTATTGCCAAGGCCTAGCAATGACTGTGACTATCTGTAAAGGAGCAAAACAGCTTTGATTAAACGATTTGTGTTGATGTTTCTTTCAGCTTGAGTCGAAGTGACCTCATTTCCCCTCGTTTAAAAAAAGCGGGCTGGTTTTGAAATCTCCATTCCTAGGGGTCGCCAGCATTTTTTATTCCAACCAGCCCTTGGCTCCTGTGCTTTTAGCAACAGCTTGGTTTGCAGGCATGAGCAGGTGATCCCCTTTCTCTTTGAGCCATGAAAAGGTTGTGCCGGCTTGGCTTTTGCAGAATCTGCTGTTAATAGCACAGGAGCAGCCGGGACTCTTCCCCTTCCAGTCAGTTGGCAACCTTCCTCACAGAGCTCTTTTGGTAACAGGACCAAGCTGGAAAAAAAGAAATAGGGGAGGACATATGTTTTGGCTGTTGATAGTGTTGCGATTGTTGCTGGGGGTGGGGTGCTGGTGTGGTTGGGAGGAGGCACTATAGCTTATAATGCAGCACATTCAGTTACCACTTTTAGAGGCAGGGTTGCCTGTCTTGAGTTGCAGTTGAATTGGCACAGTGTCATGGTAGGCATTTTCCATTGGTCTTTTGGCTCAACCAAAACGATCTAGATTTGAGCATAGGGAATTCATGAATGGATCCTCTCTGTCTGTCTGTCTGTCTTATTTTTACTCTAAATTGCAGTCACACAGAGCCTCGATTTGCATTGGGGCCATGAGTGAAGGGGGGCTGTTTCCCTCCTGGGCCTTTTTCTGATCTGAATTGCCTGTCCCCAGTATTGTTATTTTCCCATGGGTAAATCGCCCCCTTTGCACAAGCAGCCTCTTGGAGCGGCATACTTTAAACCACGACAGATTTATTGTAGTGCAGGCCTTATGGCTACAGCCATGCTAGAGGGTGTAACGTAGGGTTGCCAACCTCCAGGTACTAGCTGGAGATCTCCTATTACAGCTGATCTCCAGGCGATAGAGATTAGTTCACCTGGAGAAAATGGCCACTTTGGCAACTGGACTCTATGGCATTGAAGTCCCTTCCCTCTCCAAACCCCGCCCTCCTCAGGCTCCGCCCCAAAAACCTCCCGGTGGCGATGGACCTGGCAACCCTAGTGTAACAGTTCGAATGCCACAAGAGGATCAAGGAAGGCCTGGGTTCCAGTCACTACGCAGTCGGGAAGTTCACTTGGTGACTTTGGTCCCCTCAAGTCTCACTGAGCCTGATGTACCTCACAGGGTTGTCATGAAAATAAAATGGAGGCAGGGAGAATGCATGCTGCTCTAAGCTCCTTGGAGGGAGGCATAAAAGAGGCAGGACCTACTTCATCAGTTGCATGAAGTGAATCCTATGTCAGCAGATGCATACGGATCTAGAAGGGGACGTGGTCAACAGTGAGGTTACAAGGCCAGGAAATGTAAGAGGTATAGGTTGTGACATTTAAATGTGAAACATAAAAGTGTGTAAGTGTGTTGTCCGTTTATAACAGCCATAATGGGGGATCCTCCAATGCCCTGAGTTATATGAAACCGATTTAATGCCAGTAGTGGATGAGAAATGCATTGTCTCTGTTTCATTAAAACCTGTTGGTACATTCTAGTTTGGCAGTGGTTTATTCAGCCATGATCTATGCTGCAATATGTCTTTGAGGTGTCACAGTGACACCCATTAAAATGCGTTTTGCCATAGAGCTCTGATCCCTTGCAATGAGTGGAAAAGTATTTAAGCTTAAAGAAATTAAGAAGAAAATTATATCCCAGGAAATTATGAGATGGATCCCACAGATCCATTCCATTCATGGTTGCACGCCCCCCCACCCACTGATACAAGAACTGAGGACTTATAGATCATTCCCCATGAACTCGTGTTGTTTATGAACTAAATGGGGGGGGGGGTTGTAATTTGCTAAGCATGACCTTAGATAGGCCCTGCCTATATCTGTGGGGCAGATAATAGCCCAGAAGGGATGGATTCAGTATGTGAAAATGTTGCTAACACACAGCCCCATCCACAAAAAATACTTGTTGTCATGTTTACTCTGGATATTGGTCCAAGTTCTCCCCTGTTCTAATCCACTGCAGATGTCCATGTAGCTACTTTTCTGACCATTCCCCCCATGATTGGTCCACCTTGATTTTCAGTGGAGAAATCTGGGTTTCCACCATGAATTTTTCTTTCAGTTGAGGTTGGGAGATGCTGACCCATCAAAAGTTGGGCTCCCCAAAAGAAACTGGCTCAGTTCAGACGTCATGTCAAACTGTGGTTTAATTAAGCAATGCCTCATGTGATTGTCTTAACATGAGCCATTCCATTATCTGTGTTGAGTTGAAGCCTGTGAAAACAGGATCTGAAGCCACAAAAGTTGATTTATTAACCACGGTTAGTCTTAACTATGATTTCGCAAAACATACGAATGTGGACATCCTAGCTTAACGCCCACTTATGGCTACCAAGGTGAGGATAATTACCAGGGTGAGGGTAATAAAAGTAGGATCTGAGCAATCTGCGAGCTGAGTCCTGGTTTCACAAACTAAACAGAGGCAAAGTACACCTGGGTTTCACATTATGTCCAAACTGAGCCACCACATGAACATTCATACCGAATATATTTGTTCTTGTTAAAAATTCAGTGTAGATGTCTGTATTTACTACTGTGTGATCCAGCCACAACAAGATGCGGTGAAAAAGATGAAACAAATCAAGAAAGTTATAATTTCAGGGAGGGGCTGGTTGGTCAGCTATCGGCTGTTACCGGTTTGACCAGCAAAACTGTGCTTTATCTGTTAACCAGCACTGAAGTTTGGGAGGCCAGGGAATCCCAGATCTATGCCATGATTCCTGCACCCCCACCCCCACCCGATTCTATCCTGGCTTCAGGAATGACTCCAGAAAAGTTTGATTGAGCAAAGGAGGAGGTGAAGCCATAATTAGCAAGCAAGATTTTTCTATATATGTTAAATGCATATTTTATCAAATGAAGGCAAATCACCTTTTAAATCCATGCTAGGGGACTTGAGTCTATTGGGACTGAAACTGAGAGGCTGAAATAGGGTTGCCAACTCTGGGTTAGGAAATTCCTTTTGGGGGTGGGGCCTGTGGAGAGGTTGAGGAGGGGAGGGACCTCAGTGGGGCACAAAGCCGTACAGTCCACCCTCCAAAGCAACCATTTTCTCCAGGGGAACTGATCTCTGTAATCTGGAGATCAGTGGCAATTACAGGAGATATCCAGGTCTCACCTGTAGGTTGGCAACCCTAGGAGAAGAAGAAGAGTTGGTTTTTATACCCCGATTTTCTCTGCCTTTAAGGAGTCTCAAGCCTTAAAGTGCCTTCCCTTACAATTGCCTTCACTTCCTCTCTCTGCAAGAGACACTTTGTGAGGTAGGTGGGGCAGAGAGAGCTCTAAGAGAACTGTGACTAGCTCAAGGTCACCCAGCTGGCTTCATGTGGAGGAGTGGGGAAACTAACCTGGTTCACCAGATTAGAGTCCGCCACTCATGTGGAGGAGCGGGGAATCAAACCCGGTTCTCCAGATTGGAGTCCACCGCTCTTAATAACTTAATCACACATGAAAAAGAGTGGGGGGTGGGCAAGGGGAACATCCACCATTATTTTTTAGGTCCTAAGGCCATCCCTACCTGCCTCTGCCCTTCTCCTCTAGAATCCCCCTCCCCCCAGGAGTCCTTCCTGGACTTTCTGGCTCTATCTTCCTCTGCAATTTCTACTCTGTGTCTGGCCTGACCTGCCACTTTCTGCTGGGGCTCTGCCACACCAGGTCTTATCCAGAAGGGAATGGTGGTTTTGAAATCCAGATTCCGGGAGAGGAAAGTGCAGCATATGTGTACACACCCATACACTGTGTGGTGTATGTGGTCACACCACTGACAGGAACAAGCAAGAGACAGGACAGCACAAGGGTTGAAAAGGGTTAGCCAGGGAATTTGCAAGCAAGTTCTAGGGAGGGGTTAAAGGTCAGATTTGGGGAGGATTCAAAATCAAATTTTGTGTCTCAAGTTTGCATGCCAACTTTTAAATTCCCCTGTCTTCTCCCCCGCCCACCAGCGTTCCCAATTACAACCGTTGTTTGCTTTATTAATAGGGGGCACATGCTTTGACAGCTAAAGAAAACAGTGCTTTTGATTCTCTGAGAGCAAGAGGACTGAAATAAATAATGCTTAAGAGTTCTTCCCATTGCCTTGCCCACAGACTAACAATGCAATTCTAAGAACACTTGCTTTGGAGTAAGACTCATTGAGTAGACCTCAGTAGGATTCTGAGTAGACCTGCATTGTTGATGTATTAAATTTAGCTACTCTATGGCAATGGAAAATGCCATCAAGTCGCAGCCAACTTATGACGACCCCTCTTGGGATTTTCAAAGCAAGAGATGAGCAGAGGGGGTTTTGCCATTGCCTGCCTCTGTGTCGTGACCTTGGACTTCCTCAGTGGCCTCTCATCCAGGTACTAACCAGGGCCAATCCTGCTTAGCTTCCTAGACCTGACAAGATTGGGCTAGCCTGGGCCATCCAGATCAAGGCAGGCACTCTATACTTAAGACAATTGCCTTAAAATCCAGTAACATTTAAGATTTCAATTTTCTATCCGTCTAAGTTCAGTCCAAAGCAAACTTCGAAAATCTTCAAAATTCAGTAAGCCAGATGCTAGACAGAATATTCTTGACAGCACCATTTGAACTTGCCTTTTCAATTTTAGCCTATATAACTGGCTTCACAGATTTAGCTTGGAAATTCCTGAGCTGCCTAAGCACCTGGTGGTCGCTGGCGTCGCTAATTTGGCATTAGGGGAATTTAAAAAGTTGGCATGCAAATGGGAATTTAAAAGTTGGCATGCAAACTTGAGACACAAAATGCCTCTCCCCCCCCTTTTTTTTTTTTTTTTGCAGCTAGGATCATTACCAGGCTATTCCCGTTGACAGATTTCATAGGAAGTGAACTTGAAATGCCTTTGGGACATCAGGAACAATCAGAGCGTCATGAACCATGGGTCCTTGTATACAACCACAAAAGGGGGGGGGAACAAACTCAACTACTAAAATCCAGGGAGGCTCAAAGGTTGAGCTGGAAACTAATTTATAAAATAATTATATTTATTAAGTGTACACAATAGATATGATAAAAACACAAGGCCTAGAACACAAGCTACATAAAAAACCACCAGTATAAACTGTTACAGAAATATTCAACACAGTTGATGATAACAAGTAATATTAATGACCAATAGACCGTACTTCAGTCTCTTCGGCCTTCAGTCATATTTATAAAACATGATAAAGGTGTTGGTGGTTGGTGTTATGCACATTTGGAAAAATTGATAATTTTACAACAGATGCTTGTGTGAGCAAGTTACTGGACTAAAAGACCCATGATTGGTGATATTACTTTACATCTGGCCACACAAGACATAATGGTTTTCCTATTTCCAGTTGTGTTTTCAATAATCATATTTTATCTATATGACCACAGAGGAAGGCCCAAGAGGCCAAAACATGTCTGGTCTAATGGTCATTTATATTACGTGTTATCATCAACCGTGTTGAATATTTCTGTAACAGTTTATACTGGTGGTTTTATATTATCATATCCATTGTGTGTACACTTAATACAATTATTTTAGAAGAAGTTATCGTTTCCAGTTCAACCTTTGAGGCTGCCTCCGTGGGTCCTTGTGCCTCGGACACAAAAATTACAGTGCCAGAAGTCTGAGATCCTGTACTGAGGCTTCTCTCTGCAGCTGCTGAGCTCATTATGAAAAAGTCCTAATGTGGGAGTGGATTTGAGCTCGGCTCAATTCAGTCTCAGGTTTTTCAAACTGGGGGGACTTCATTTCCGACCCCCCCTTCCTGTAGTTTGGACAGTGCTGTAATCGCTGCCTGCAGCTGAGTAGAAGCTTTTGTGTGGCAGAAGGAGTCCAGCCAACTTTTAATATAACTCAGTCACATTCTCAGGTTGTTTCTGCACGGGAGTTTCACCTGAGGTTCGTTGCTGGCTGGACCCACACTTTCCTGTTGGGAATCTCTGCACCAGCAATCTCCAAGCTCAAATCAAGTCCCCGCCCCTTTAAATGCTGCTTTGTAATTGGCTTACTTTGTAGAGCTTACTGTGACAGAACCACCCCCCCAACCCAATTGCTGCATAAAAAAACATTTTAAGAACAAAAAATGGAGCAATCTGAAAGGGGAGGGAGAAATCCAAGCCTCGGTTTTTAAAAGCCTTTCTTTTCCTCAGGCAGAGCCCCAAGAAAGCAGGAAGTATTTGAATCCCAGCATCTGGACATGCTGCTTTGTAATTGGCTGTGAGCAAAACCAAGCTTGCGTGTCCCGCACTTTGCCTGACGCATGGGGATTTCACCCGGGCTGAGCTCGGGAGAGGGAAGAATCGGGTTAACAGGGGAACGGGAATGTCCAGGATTTGTGAGGGCCGGCAGCGAGGTCATCTCTAATGGATGGAAACTCATGCATAACTCCAGGGAACAACCGAGACAGACCGGGGGTGAATGTGAATGAAAGTACCCATGCATAAATGACCTCAATTAAAAGTGTGTTTTTAGGCTTCCTTAGCACCTAAGCATCTGGAATATAACAGCAAACAAACTTGGGGAACAGCCAAGTGTAGTATTCTCCCCCAGTCCAATCTCTGCAAAGGCTTATGCATTAGAAAGGAAATACCTTTGCATGTTTGCTTGCTTTTTTAATCTCTTGATTCATGGGGCCGCCTGTGTATGGTCTCGTTTTCCTTTTTCACTTGCACAAATTTGAATGATTATGAGCATCAAAGGACCCAACTGGACAACTGCGACAGTATGTAGCAAATCCAATCAGCGCAGACTTTTCCAGGGCAACAGTGCTTTAATACGAGGCCTTTTGCCCACCTTTCCAAACAGCGATGTATGATCTCAAGTAGCCTTCTCCTTTTGCAAGAGAGCAACTAAGCTGAGGAACAGCTCCCTGAACATTGGTGATGGCAGGCCATCGTGCTCTCCCATATAGCCCAGGGGTCCCCGGCGTGGTGCCCATGGGTGCCATGGTGCCCAACACCACCTTTCCTGGCACGTGCAAAGTGCTTTTAGAAAGTGGGTGAGGCTAGGTGGGAATTTTGTGCATCAGGCCTACTGATTGCAAGAATGGACAACTGAAATGGTAATGCACTTTCTGCTCCTCTTTCTGTGAGGAAAAATTAAAGAGTTTGGAGCTTTTCAGTTTGGCAGGGGTGGGGGGAGATAACAGCCAGGAAACATGACAGAAGTATACAAATTTGTACTGTGTGGGAGAGGAAGTAGATTAATTTTTTTTATCCCTTCCCCAGATTTCTAGAACTTGCAGCACACACCCACACCCTCGATGGAAATGGCGAGCAATACATTCAGCAGAGAAAAAAGGACTAACTTCATTGTGGTTAGTTTATGGAACTCATTGCCACATGGTATAGAAATGGCAGCTAAGCTTAGGCAGCTGTGAAAGGGGACTGGTCAACTTCATGGAGAATTTAGCTGTTACCCCTGATATTCAAGGGCAGCATTTGGACTCTGTGTCTGCCTGCATGCCTTCTAGGGTCATCTGGCTTCCTGCCTTGTGAAACAGGGTTCTGGCGGGGATGGGCTCCCGAGCCTGACCCAGCAAAACGTCTTGTGTGTTCTGTCATCCTAAGAATCCCAATTATTTTTAATGGCGTTAATCTTGAGCTCCACAAGAGGAGCCGCCTTGAGCTCAACAGAGCGCTGGATAACAAACAGACAACACCAGTGTTTCTTTCTTGAGTGGGAAGAGGTAGTCAGAACCCAACAAATATAAGTAAAAATGAGCTTTGTTTCCCCCCCAAATTATGGTTTGATATAAATAAATATGTGTCCATATGACAAATTTACAGATTCTTTTTGGGGAGATGGACCAGATCATCCAGAAACTGAAAGAAAAACAAACCCAAAACGATCTCTTTTAGCCAGGCAATGACAAAATATTTACTGGGAAGCAGTACCCCAAATATGCCCTGACCCGATAGAGGAATTGATCATTACAGACATTTTAGACCCCACCACTCTAGGAAATTTAAAAAAAAAACACTCATAAAAACAGTCTCTTCTTAAAGTGGGTAATACTGGCTTGAATTCTCTGGGGTGAATTTTTTCATGTGAATCTTATTGGTTAGCCGTCTACCTGAAGAACAAGTCCCAGGCTTCTAAACCGGATGATACTACCCTGATCGTATAGGCTACAAAGTTTTTCCTAAGTGGATCAAAGCATATTTTATTGAAAACTCATTTTAAGGATGAGTTTCATCCACTAAAATTTACCTTTTGATAATTTAAGCCTTTATTTGGTAACACAGAACCTCTGGAACCTAAGAAGGGCTTAAAAAGAAGCACTGATGTCAGCATACAGCAGAGGAGCCGGTTAATGCTGACTCTGGAACATACTGCTTTGGGGGGAGACTGTGTGATTGAATAGTCACCCTATAGAAAAAAAAATACTCCCTGTATGCAGAAAACTAGAGGTTAAGGTTCCTATTTCCTGAAGCACTAGCTGTCTAGCAGCCTCATGATCTGAACTGGCACAGACCAGGAATGTGTCTTCAACCTCCTTGGCTGTCTGTGTAGAGCAGCTCTATAAGCAGTTATGTGCTGAGAGCCATCCCTTGAGAGCGGATTGCTTCTTGTTGCCTCAGACTGTTGCCCAAAGGTGGACATAGTAGGCTTACTCCCACTGGGGAATTCATGCCGTACCTTGCCCTTGCTATTCCCGTTTCTCCCGGTGATGCAGTGTGGGTAAAAATGGTCCTGCCAACAAAGAATGATGGGACAGGAGCACAATGGTGGAATAATCAGGGAAGGTTTGAAAAGCACAGTATAGATGATTTACAGGAAATGGGGGCATCTTTTAAAGGCTATGTGTGCATTATCAGCCAAAGACGGCAGGAAGTTCTTATGTTCTGAAGTTGCTGTGATCCGATAAGTGTAATGTTGGGATGCAGTGATCTTGCCTTCTTGTTTGTGCCCGTCTGTTTTTATAAGTACCTCCATCTTTGTTTTCCATTGTTGGCTGTTTTGTAAAATCCGATTTCTCAGAGCTTCGTGGCCGAACCTGGTCCCTGGCCACTCTCCCTGGCTTCTGTCTGCAGGGCAACACATTTCCAGTTTCTGAGGCATCCATCTTTCAGTCCTAATAATTACTTCCTGCTGATGCTTTTTGGTGACAATGATGAAAAGTCCATTTTGCAAAAATCTGACCGAATTTGCAAATGGATGAGTTCTGCCTGCTTGGGGATGGGTTGGGGTTTCCTGGTTTAGCAAGTGACTTGATTAAAAGGTGGAGGGTCTGTGGTAGCAGAAGATGAAACTTAGCAATGTACACGAGAGGTGTCGCCTTCCCTGAAACGGAGGGCCAGTCAAGGTGGTCCAAGTGAATGTCTGCACAGGTTAAAAATCAATGTGAGGAAGTAGCTAAAAATGGTCCAAAGAAATAAAGCGTGACCATTACCCATCCCAATAGGGAATGATCCTAGCAAAGGGATTCTGTGTGCAGACTACTCTAGGGGGAGATGTGTGTTTACACACCCCTCCTGATGATCACCGGGATCCCATTTGACTAGCTGAATGCATCTTTTGATGTTCATCACGTTCACTTGTTATGTGCAAGTAGTTGAGCACTACTGGATTGGAATCAATAATTTTGACTATTAAGGAGAAGTCACTTATTAACAATTGCAAAATGTCCCTCTTGCCATTGTACAATGTCCTTAGATTTGAATGAGAATATTCACTGTGACAGTATCTATGGTCAATTTTTGATTACCAGCATGGGTTTAATAGAAATCCAGCCTGATCTCTCTCTTTCAAATTTCCAGCTTGACCATCTCTAGGGATCTTGAAGACAAACCTTCTTTGTGGCTTATGTCTGACCACCTTGGCCTAAATGGGTCCCTTTATTGTTTATTAATAACTGGACTGAGAATCCTCAGCCATAAAGACTGTCTTTCTTCTGTTCCAAGAAGATGACCCTTCAGGAGACATTTTCGGGCTCTCTTCAGCAATCTTTTTGTGAGATGTGAAATTTGACATTGTAAAAATAATGTGGACAGCATGAAGCTTTTGGAGCGTGGGTACCAATCACTGTGATTTCACAGAAAATTACTCCTGTGCTCTCTGGAGGAACAATCTTGCCTTTTGTCTCATGTTTTGTAACCTACCAGAAGACTCACTCTGCTCCGCATCCCTGTGGTTGTCTGTCCCTCCGAATCGGCCACATTCAAAGCTGCTGATGTTCTGTGTTAAAGTTTTTCCAAGGTATATCCAGCAAAATACAAAAGGTGTCCGGTCAGTAAGAATTAGGGTTGAAATCATGAGATATCACCTGGCTTCTGTAAATATGGATGGCATTCAAAGGTGTATGGCATTCATTTTTAGCCATGGTGCTTTACACAAGAGAGGCAAGGCACAGTCTTTGGGCCCTAAAACAGATTAAAATCTGTTTCAATGTCTTCTCATTTGTGAGCAGTGGATAATGAAGCATGTACCCATGGGCACTACCAGTTTTCACTCAGATTGTAAGGCCAAGCTAGATGATCTGGAGATATGAGGTTGGGTCTTCCAACATTTTATTTAGTGTTACAGTAAGGGTAATCTGCAGCACTGACTAATGTGGACTTGAACTATGCTTCTCGGGTAGGGTCTGGCCTGGGTAATTCCTGTAGGTTTGGAGGCAGGAAGGAACTTCAATTTCTCCTAGTCTACCCTGGTGGTGGAAAGTGCTGTCAAGTCACAGCTGACTTATGGTGACCCTGTAGGGTTTTCAAGGCAAGAGATATTCAGAGATGGTTTGCCATTGCCTTCCTCTTTGTGGGCTGAGAGAGTTCTAAGAGAACAGTGACTGGCCCAAGGTCACCCAGCAGGCTTTATGTGGAAGAGTGGGGAATCGAACTCAGTTCTCCAGATTAGAGTCCAGCACTCTTAACCAGTGCACCATGCTGGCTCTCCGTCCACCCTCCGAAGCTGCTATTTTATCTGGGGGCATTGATCTGTGGAGTCTGGAGATCAAATGTTATTCTGGAACAATTCCAGGTCTTGCCTGGAAGCTGGTAACCCTATGCTAGGGTTCCATACCCCTTTTCACCATAAAAATTGCCTCCTGCTAATATGAGCTGTAAAGGGGAAACAAGAAGGGTACGGGATGGTATAAAAAATGTGTAGTTTGGCCCATAGTCCTTGCTTAGAGAAATAACATTTTCTAGGGTGAAATTCAAGTGATCTGGCGCATATTGTCATGTTGGCTAGAGAGAAACCTTGTAAGCTTTTTGTCCCAAAGCCTGAAAATCTGGAACAGAAAGAAATGTCCTTCTGCCAGCATGAAAACCAGAATGTGTGGTCAAAGCCCAGTGCGTGCCGTGTGATATCAATACGCCAAAGTACGGTGAGTGGTTTCTGGGTCTTTTGTAAAAGAGAGACAAGTGAGGAGAGGTTTCCCCGACTGTCTCCTTGACCTGTGCCGCAGACAGTGGTGGTAGCCTGCAGAAGTACTAGAATGGGCCGTATCCTTTCAGACCGCTGGTGAGAGAACATCTTCTGAATGCCGAATCCCCAAGTAGAAAAGTAGCCTGGCAGGAAATGGGCTGGGAGAGATCCTTTCCCACTGAGCTTCTATTATATGCAGGGTGAAGCATTCAAAACCGATGGTTCCATCAGAGGTCAGAAGGGGTTCTGTCCCCTCGTACCACCTCACTGTTCCACCACCTCATACCGCTGCACCCTTGACTATTTTAAGGGGACGTGTTGCAATTAATTTTGTGCAAAAAAAAAAAAGGAGCCGTCTGCCTGTTGCTGCCTGCTGTGTGCTGTGCTGTTTTGTGTCTGTCCTCGTCCACCCTCTTCTTTTCTCGTCCTGTCCTCAGTGGCTGAGAACCACCGACACCGTCTCAGCTGGCTGTAATGCAACAGTCGCTGTTTTAAAATCTGTGTTGCTGAGCTGTAAGATGGGGTCTGCCTCTCCCCATCCTGTGTGTGTATAGCACTCTTCCGCTAGATCTCTGCTTGTGTAACCTCCAAGATGACATTCCTCAACGTAGGTTCCCCCATGCAAGAGAGTCTGGCTCTGTTAGAAAACCAGGAGGGTCATTGCACTGGCTTGCATCCTTTGATGAAACAAAAGTCTTCTATTGCTGAACGTTTTCCGTTTCATTTGTCCAGTTTTATTGGAGGCGTGGATAGTCAGAGCCCCAGGTGCTATTATTCAGGGAGGGGAGTGGTAATTGGTCCAGGCAGGAAGATGAGCGCTTGGGAGCTCCCAGAGGTCACATGCCAGGTGGGGAAAAGCTCTACCTTGCCAAGGTAGAATGACAGGTATCTCCGTGTGGGAATTTGGGAATGAGGCTCTTGAAGCCAAACCTCAAGGGCAGCATCTGGGGTTGTCGTAGCTGGGCCATCTGCCGAGACCCCCAGCCTGTAACAGTTCCATCCTCTTAACTGGAGGCGTTGGGGCAAGGGTCCCCAACCTTTTAGTGCCTTTGGGGGCATCTTTGCAATCCTGACACGGGGTGGTGGGCGCAACCCTAAAACGGCTGCTGCAGGAGGCAGAGCCAACCACACAGAGGAAGGGGGCAATTTAAAAAGTATACCAGGAAAGAGGAGCGAGAGAGAATAAAACCAACACTGTCAAGGCGGCTGCCACTGAAACCATGTGATTTTAGTCTGCACAGTCAATCGGATCTCCAGTGGCCAGTCAGAAGCCCTGCTGAATAAAAGCCCCACCTGCCTTCTAAAATTACTTGGTGGGCTCCAGGAAAGGTGTCAGTAGGCACCAAGCTGGGGAACCCTGCTGTGGGGGGAATCTCCCATTTCCCATCAATCATGGGCTGCTGCCCTCTCCAGACACCCCTCCCCATATGCCCAGAGGCCCCTACAAAGCTGCAGCAGTGCTTTCTTGCTTCCAGGAAGCTGTCTTTAACTGAGCCAGATCATTGGTCTATTGATCCCTCCCAGGATGGGTTTCCTCTGACTGGCAGGAACTCTCAGTAGAGAAAGAGGGACTTTTCCAAGGTCTCGTGCACCTGCGATCTCTCCTATGTGGGACTGAGCCTGAAACCTTCCTTCTGCAAAGTCTGTGCCCGGTCACTGAGCCAGCTGTGACCCCTGCCCTCGGTCTTCGGTCAGGCTGGGGTTTCAGGCACACCACCACACCCGTTTAAAAGTGCAATTCTGCTCTCTAGGAGTACGTGCTGCAAGCTGGCTTCTGGGCATGTGCATCCCCTCACTCGTTCAGAGCGAATCAGAGTGATGAAGGTTAGAATAAAAATCTGCAACTGTGATTGATTTTCTGGCACCTCTGAATTCCACTTCTCAGAAGTGGGTGATATAGTGGCATGTGGCACCTACGGGGTTTCTATTCAGGGCTACCAGACAATACTGAACAGAGGAGGTCCTACAGTTCAACTGTTTAACATTTTGCCGTACATTTCTCTTTTTTGGGGACGTGTTATCTCTTTCAAAAGAAACAACGAACAAAAAGCGTAGTGAAATTCTCCTGTAACTTTGGATTAAGAGGTACTTTTTTAAGAGAAAAAAAGAACGTCGTTCTTTCCTTTGTAAAGACGCTGATGGCATAGATTCATCTTTCTGACATCAGCTTCCATTTTTAAAAAAATAAAAAATAAAGATTCCCCCCCTCCCGTTTCCAATATTAAGTTATTTTCGATTGTGGTTGAAGCAATAGAAAATTGAAATATGAATTGTGCATGATTGTGTCTTGAGTGTAAAAAAAATGCAGTTTGAAACTTGGCGCTAAAGTATTGCAAATAAAATTCTAAATACCACTGATTTGTGTCCCTTGAGTGCATAATTCTGATATGGATTAGAGAGAGAGATTGGCTTGATTCAATTGAAATGCTAAATCATGGCTAGAGCGTCGACATTTTAAAAAGAACCCTTAACAGGTTTGCTGGGGCCATTAATTGACTAAAAAGGAACTGGTTCAGCATCCACTTCAGCAAATGTAGACAATCACAGGCTTGAAGAAGACACTAAATATCTTGTTGTGATAGAGCAGCCTAAAAATCTAATAAATTATTATTATTATCTATCAACCAAAAGAATCCCCAAATCCTATAGCAATACATTTGCTGTAGTTTTGAAAGTGCTACTCAACTGTTTTCTTTTCAATTTCTTCTCTTAGCATTAGCTAGTTGGTTGCCCCTTTGAAACTGCACCACACCGTTTTAGGTAACAGCAAAATGAGCATGAACATGCATAATTAAATTGTGGAACTCCCTGCCCCAGGATGTGGTGATGGCTGCCAACTTGGAAGGCTTTAAGAGGGGAGTGGAAATGTTCATGGAGGATAAGGCTATCCATGGCTACTAGTCAAAATGGATAATAGTCATGTTGCATACCTATTCTCTCTAGTATCAGAGGAGTATGCCTATTATTTTGGGTGCAGTGGAACACAGGCAGGATGGTGCTGCTGCAGTGGTCTTGTTTGTGTCTTCCTAGAGACACCTAGTTGGCCACTGTGTGAACAGACTGCTGGACTTGATGGGCCTCGGTCTGATCCAGTAGGGCCTTTCTTATGTTCTTATCAGAGTCCGCCGCTCCAAACCACTGCTCTTAACCACTACACCACTACACCACCAAGAACAGGGCAACAGTGCTTTAATAAGAGGCCTTTTGCCCAACAACAGCAGCAAGCGAGCGAGCAAAGCTATTTCAACCAGGAACCCTAGGCTCTCCCCTTCCCTTGTGTTCCATTTCCAAAATACAATGCAATGATAACATCACTGAAAAGTAAAATAAAATAGAGACTCGCTTTTTCTCCAAATGTAAATTGGAGCCAAGCAAGTATGTTGGGTAGGGTTGCCAACTTCAAGGTACTTGCTGGAGATCTCCTGCTATTACAACTGATCTCCAGCCGATTGAGGTCAGTTCACCTGGAGAAAATGGCCACTTTGGCCATTGGACTCTATGGCATTGAAGTCCCTCCCCAAACCCCACCCTCCTCAGGCTCTGCCCCAAAAACCTCTCACCGATGGTGAAGAGGGACCTGGCAACCCTAATGTTGGGCCCAACAGAGGCCATGCAGTCTGACTGTTGCTACACTGAAAGTGGGTGGAGCCAGCCAGGATTAAGGGCTAAACTACTTTGCGTGGGCCGGAGACGCAGGTCTTTCAAGGCAGTGTATAAATTCTTAATAAACACAAATACATACAGGTCGAGTGTCCCTTATCCGTACTGCTTGGGACCAGAAGTGGTCTGTATTTCAGATCTTTCTGCATATTGGAATATTTTGGAATTTTTGTGTATTCATAATGAGATATCTTGGGGATGGGACCCAAATTAATTATGTTTTATATACACTTTATACACATAGCCTGAAAGTTATTTTAAATAATATTTTTTAATAATTTTGTGTACATTGAACCATCATAAAGCAAAGGTGTAACTATCTCACCAGAATACCTGTATCAGCTGTTATACACGAGCAACAACAAACCAACTAACAACGGCAGGCTTTCAGTCTCCACCTGTGATGCTGTGTACACCTTATTTCCTTTTTTTAAGGTGAGTGGAAACATTGAAAGCAGGCAGCACGGATCTGACTACATGCCAGCTTGAAGGGTCCGGCTTTCGGATCAGTCCAGATATAGGATGTCCAGATAAGGGATAGTCTACGTGTACTAGCAAACAGGAACAAAGCCTCAAAGAATCATGGAAATGGTAATATGATACATCAGGAAGGTAGGGCAGTCCTGTTCTTCAGCTGCCATTGTAACTGAGTCCCTCGTGAGTTTGTCAATATTGCCTGGCACTGGTTGCCCAGGGGAGGCTCAGTCCCCCCCCCCCGCCTAATTCAGGGGTGCTTGAGCCCCTCAGCCTCCCCCTGCTAAGTTTACACCTATGGCTTGCTCTGAATCCACTCTTCCAAGCAAGTCTCTATTTTTATCTCTGATTTTATTTTGGAGGATCTGATGTCCTTGGAGGACAGGGTTGTTCCGAGCCTAGTCTTGAGATGTACAAGGATTTCTCTTTCCCATCTTAATCTTTCTGTTGTGACTTAATGGCTTATTCTAACTATGGTTACTTTGCGAAACCAGCATTCAGCTTACAGGCAGACACACATTCAAATCCTGGCTTGCCTCGAGAGAGAGTTATTTGTTTGTTAGATAATTTTTTTAGTCGCTGCAACTTACAACAGTAAAACAGTACAAATTAGTTAAAAACAGCATAAAAATAGATAACCAATTAGGGTTGCCAACCTCCAGGTGGTGGCTGGAGATCTCCCGCTATTACAACTGATCTCCAGGCAACAGAGATCAGTTCACCTGGAGAAAATGGCCACTTTGGAAGGTGGACTCTATGGCATTATACCCCTCCCCTCACCAAACCCCACTCTCCTCAGGCTCTGCCCCCAAAATCCACCCCCAACCCTGCACTGCCAAAGCAGAATCGCCATGTAGCCAAAATGCCTGTCACCGATCCCCCCCTCTACATTCCTAAGGATGGAAAGTCCCTCTGCTAGCAATAGGGATTCCAACCTCCAGGTGGGACCTGGGGATCCCCTGGAGTTACAGCTTATCTCCAGATCAGTTCCCCTGGAGAAAACGGATGCTACGAGGGTGAATTCAATGGCATTTCCCCCCACTGAGGTCTCTGCCCTCCTAGGCTCCATCCCCAATGCTCCAGGAGTTTCCAAACCTGGACCTGGCAACCTTATGCCTCGCATCCTCTGCCGGGGGGACCTGGCAACCCTAGCTCGCAAAGAAACATTTGTGGGATACCACTGACAGGAATGCTTTTTCATAGAGCACACATTATACTCCGGCTTGAAGCCATCCTCATGCCAATGAACAGCAGGAATTGGAGCCTCCGGGAGAGCAAAGCAAGAGGTCAGCAGCAAAGCAAGTCTGTTCAGATTAGCCCTTACAAGCCAGTCAGCCCCAGAATAGAGTTACGGTAATCTGCTGCCTTGTGCCTCTCAATATGGCTCATCAGAAATGCACATGTAGTAATCTAGAATGAATTAATGCAAATGTTTTAATTCCTTGTCCTCATTTTACTAGATTTGCTTCCATTAAGGAGCCAGGAGGGGAGGGGGGACCCTCGGCAGGAGGTGACTGCCGAGCAGCAGTCAAGAATGAAATCCTGACACCCGTTCCAGTACCAGTGCAAAAAGAGCTCTGTGTGCATGTGAGCATTTAGGCATAGGTTGGCTATAACTTTCATGTATCTTCAAGGCAGCTGTTAGCTAATAAATTGTTGATCTCTTGTAAACTGTTGATCTCTTGTAAGCCTGAAATTCATACTTAGATGTCTGCCAACATTTATGTTTCAGCCCCATCTTCACAGCAAACAAGATTTGTAAACTCTGTGGTGGTCTCTGTTGAAACACACCACTTCCTGTCAATAAACCCACCGTCTAGCATTAGTGACAAGTGTGTTCAGACGAAAACATTGTCCATTTAAATCCAAATTCCACACAGGAAATTTGTTTGCAGAGATTTGTTGCAGGGGGTGAAACAAAAGGTATTCCACTGCTTAGGCAGTAGAGTTGGTGGTTCACAGACCTACACCCTTTGAGGTGGACTTGGAAGGGTGTATTTCTGCTTAGGATTGCACAGTCAGAGAGACTCAAGTCAAGAACAGCAAAGTCCCTCTTCTGTCTTTCAGACTTCTTGACAAATGGGTTTTCACCAATATCATTGGTCAAAAGAAGAGGGCTAGAACTAATAAAATGCACTTCAACAAAGACAAATGTAAAGTTCTGCATTTAGGTAGGAACAATCTAATGCATAATTATAGGATGGGGGAGACTTGTTTGAGCAGTAGTGTGTGTGAAAAGGATCTTGGGGTCTTAGTAGACCAAACACTGAACATGAGTCAGCAGTGTGATGCGGTAGCTAAAAAGGCAAATGCAGTCTTGGGCTGCATCAACAGAAGTATAGTGTCCAGTATAGTGTCCAGATCACGTGAAGTGATGATATCGCTTTTCTCTGCTCTGGTTAGATCTCAACTAGAGTACTGTGTTCAGTTTTGGGCACCACAATTTAAGAAAGATGTAGACAAGCTGGAACGTGTCCCGAGGAGGGCAACAAAGATGGTGAGGGGTCTGGAGACCAAGTCCTATGAGGAAAGGTTGAAGGAGCTGGGTATGTTTAGCCTGAAGAGGAGAAGACTGAGAAGGGATATTAGGAAGAATTTTCTAACAGTTAGAGCAGTTCCTTAGTGGAACAGGCTTCCTCGGGAGGTGGTAAGCACTCCTTCCCTGGATTTTTTTAAGAATAGGTTAGATGACCATCTGTCAGCAATGCTGATTCTGTGACCTTAGGCAGATGATGAGAGGGAGAGCATCTTGGCCATCTTCTGGGCATGTAGGGGTCACTGGGGGTGTGGGGGAGGGGAAGTAGTTGTGGATTTCCTGCATTGTGCAGGGGGTTGGACTAGATGACCCTGGTGGTCCCTTCCAACTCTATGATTCTATGATTCTATCATGACCGTATCAGTCTGACAAATCCCACTGTGCAATGGATTGAACAATGGATTGGAGAACAGAGTTGGCTAAACCAATAATTGTTCTATAATCACTCCATCCAACTTCGTGAACCACCCATTTCCACAATCCAAGCAGTTTAGTTCTTGGGTATGTTACCAATCACAGACTCACAGCATTCCTCTAATATGTTCAACAGCTGTGACGTGACAAGTTTCTTCAAGGAGCTATCTGCTTGGACGATGGCCGAAGGATATGCCAAAAACTCAAAGCTGAAAACTTCCTTTGCATTGTATTGTTTGTCGTAGACCAGGTTGATGAGGTTGTGAAAGGTAGAACTCGGAACTGTTAGTATGAGAAGCAAAAGTCTTTCTGTGTGACCACCACGTTCTTGAATGATTTCAGATTTGTCTGGCAGATTGGGGTGTATGTGTGGATCCTACCCCTATTCTACCACTCCACTGAGCTCAGTTTATTTATTTTCACATTTATACACCATCTTTCCCTTTGGTTCAAGTTTGAAGACTTCTTCCAATCTAAGGAGACTTCCTGCACATTAAGTGGCTCTTCCATTGGAGGAAGAACCACTTACGCTGGAGGAAGGCTACCTGGAAGATAGTTGGATCCATCCCAGGATTGTTTTTCCCCTCACCCCAAATCTGTTGCATTTGTGATCCCCAGTTGGTCCATGTGCAACAAATCTTGGGTGGTTGCTACAGCAGACAAGACCATGTTGTGAAGGCTTCCTTCAGTGAAGTCCATTATCATGCAGACACACCATTCATCTTTTCCCATTCTACTTTTGCACCACTTTTTGTGCATAATGGAAACATCTCATATGGCTTTGCATCACAAAATGTTCTCATACAATGGACATAATATTATATTCCAGGCAACCCGCTAGTTGCCATTTGCCAACATGCCCCCTTTGATAGTTTAGCTTTTCTCCCATTGTCAACATTTAGACCAGGGGTCCCCAACTTTTTCAAGCCTGCGGGCACCTTTGCAATTCTAGCACAGCATGGTGGGCGCAGCCACAAAACGACTGCCGCAGTTTACTTTTAGTAACACCGTGCAGTGGTGGCAGATGTTGCCAAAGCACTGTTTGTATCTATACAGTCAATCAAATCTCCAATGGCCAATAAGAAGCCATGCTGGGCAAAAGCCCCACCTGGCCCACCCACTTTCTAAAAAAACTTGGCGGGCACCAGGAAAGGTGTTGGCAGGCATCACGTTACCAATGGGCACTTAGATGGTGGGGACCCTTAGATGGTGGGCCACATGGATCGGGGACCCATCTCCCCCACTTGCTGCCATTACTCTGTACAAATTACCTAGAGCCTTTTTTGGTGGTGTATAAACAAACAGCAACTTAGCTCTCCTTAGTTCCAACCACTCATTCCCTCTCCTACCTGCAATAGGGAGATAATATTACTGCCCCCCTCTCAAGCAGGGCCATCATAAAGATTACTGAGATCCTAACTATAAAGTCATTTCACCATTCCAAAAACATGATATATAATGACTAGCATGATTATCAATAATGACGGACTTTATTAAGCTCCTGTGGTTGTCGACACACCGTGCTTGACCACAGAAGAAAAGTGCAAAGGATACCCAGCAGCCTCTCCTCTACAATGAACATGGCCTTCTCTCTACTCTTGCATTTTCACACAGCTGTGGTAAATCAGGTAATAAAACTGAATCGGGTCCAAGATACGCAGCCCAGAATGTATCTCAACAAATCCTCCTTTCCCCCATTCCTCCAGCTCTGCAATGTGAATTGCAAGGAGTCTACTCAACAATTAGATATCCTCTTCTCATGGTAGTCATGAACAGACATGTGGCATTTAACCACTGCTTCGACTACCACAGTGGTACTCAGCACAAGACAAAGGAAATGTAGTCAATGCAGCAATATTCATGGTATGATTCATGAGAATTAGGCTAACGAGAAGCAAATTCAAGTCAAGTCTCTACAATCCCATTCTAACATTATGCTAAGGCCATTTACACAGGGCTGTTTCCCCTGGTCACCCCGCTGAATGCTTGAGGGTTTCCTTTTGATTTCCTTTCCCGACTGTCAGAGGTCTCCTTGCGCTCCCCATGTGTTTCTACACATTTTGCCTGCATTTTCTGGATTCTGGCTAAAAAAGCATCCAGAAAACACGGGGAAAGCATGTGGGGAGAGTGAGGCGACTTCTGATGGTTTGGAAAGGCATGCATGATCAAAAGGTAGACCAGTAGCAGTCGGCGGGGGTGACCGTGAGGGAAACGGCCCTGCATAAATGGCCTAAGTCTCCTATCATCACAAAGATTCAGCCCTGTGACTCCCAATGGCCAACAGTTCTGGAAGTAAATCCTATCTTGCCCATCTCCAGGAAATTTCAACTTCTAAGAGAGGGACTCAGACGTGTATAACAGCTTCACTCCAGTGGTAAACCCACCTCTTGAAACCAACCCAGTGCAAGGTAATGAGGTTAGAGAGAGAATATATATGTAGAAAAAGAGAGAGAGAGTGGTATATCAGTTACATAATTGCTCCCATCCTATTTTTTTTAGTCATTTTTCTTATTGTTCAGGTGAAACCCGGGTTCAGTGACAGAAGGCCGCAAAGCAAAAATAGGCTGTGTGCAAGCGACAATGTTTCTTCATCTTCTTCCCTGCTGAGAGGACAAACAAGGTCTCTTGCTGAGAGGCGGCAGCCCTGTCTGAGCTCGTCAGCTTCAGTTTTCGCTATTCATAGCTCCAGAAGGTCATCGCTGGAAATGACCGTGACGGTGATGTGACCTGGCATCTTCTCCGCCTCCCGCCTGCCCCTCCCCAAGAGCTGGAGTGTCTGTGCTTCCCTGAAGTCACCGGGTGATGCTGTCAGCCGCACTTGTCCCAGGAACCGGTCACACAAGATGCTGCTGTGCCAGACCTAGAGAGACGAGACGGGAAATACAAATTAACCCATTCCAGTGCAAAAAGAGCGCCTGTATGCAAATGAACATTGAGGCGTAACTTGATTATAACTTTCGGCGTACTTTCAAAGCAGCCGTCAATTTATTTATTTATTCAAATTTATAGCCCGCCTTCAATTCCCAGCCGAGCTGAGCTCAGGGCAAATAACGCTATAAAATCACATAAAAACCATAAGCATCAAGTTAAAAACATAGCATCACACTAATTAAACAGCATTTAAATAAGCCAGTCGCCACTATGGAACTGGATTACAGCAGATCACCCCCCACCGATGACAGGGGTCGGGGGAGGATGGGGGAGGATAACAGCCTTATCTTTACCAGACAGCAGATAGATTAAGTGATAGTCGTACAAATTACCTGCTGCAAGATTGGTTTGCCCTGACCTGGATGGCCCAGGCTAGCCTGATCTCGTCAGATCTCAGAAGCTAAGCAGGGTCAGCCCTGGTTAGTATTTGGACGGGAGACCACCAAGGAAGACCAGGGTTGCTGTGCAGAGGAAGGCACTGGCAAACCACCTCTGTTCGTCTCTTGCCATGAAAACCCCCAAAAAGGGGTCGCCATAAGTCGGCTGCGACTTGATAGCACTTTACACACACACACACAAGATTGGTTTGCTCCCCACCCCATCTTTCACCTTTCTCTGGTGAAAAGGGTCCAAGATCCCTTGTAAGAGTCAGTTTTGTGGAAGGATTGCTGGGATTTGGAAGTTGCTTTTTTCCTGAGGATTCGCTGGGCTTTGCATATAATTTGAATTGACTTAGACTCCATAGGGGTGTGTGAAACAGCTGGAGTTTGCATGTATTTGAATAAATAGTAACACAGACCTCTAGGGAATGAAAACTGTGTCTAGAACATGATAGGTACAAAGATAGGGTTGCCAGCCTCCAGGTGGTGGCTGGAGGTTTCCCAGTATTACGTCTCATCTCCAGGCAATAGACATCAGTTCACCTGGAGAAAATGGCCACTTAGTTGAGTTGGGAGGGGATTCAGCACCCCTGAGGGGAAAGGCTGAGATCCTGTGAACTGCCACAGGATATTTCAAAGACCTCAAGTCAGATGGTGTTGTTGGGCTGCCAACCTCCAGGTGGCGGCTGGAGATCTCCTGGGATTACAACTGATCTCCAAGCAACAGAGATCCATTCCCCTGGAGAAAATGGCTGCTTTAGAAGGTGGACACTATGGCATTATACCCCACTGAAGTCCCTCCCCTCCCCAGACCTCACCCTTCTCAGGCTCCACCCACAAAATCTCCAGGTGTTTGAATCACAGAGCTAGCAACCCTACACAAAGATAATCGTATCATAATATTGTTGAAGGCTTTCATGGTCAGAGTTCATTGGTTCTTGTAGGTTATCCGGGCTGTGTGACCGTGGTCTTGGTATTTTCTTTCCTGACGTTTCGCCAGCAGTTGTGGCAGGCATCTTCAGAGGAGTAACACTGAAGGACAGTGTCTCTGAAGAGACACTGTCCTTCAGTGTTCCTCCTCTGAAGATGCCTGCCACAGCTGCTGGCGAAACGTCAGGAAAGAAAATACCAAGACCACGGTCACACAGCCCGGATAACCTACAAGAACCAATAATCGTATCATGTTCCAAACATGTATCTGTGTGAAATGCTTCTTAAAGTCCCTTAATAATGAGCTGAGTGCCCTTTAATTAGAGTTGACAGCTCCAGGTTGGGAAATACCTGGAAATTTTAAGGGTGGAGCCTGAGGAGGGCAGGGTTTGGAGAAGGGAGGGACTTCAATGCCATAGAATCCAATTGCCAAAGTGGCCATTTTCTCCAGGGGAACTGATCTCTGTTGCCTGGAGATCAGTTGTTGTAATAGCGGGAGATCTTCAGGCACCACCTGGAGGTTGGCAACCCTACTTTTAATCCAAAACACATCAGAAGCCCCATAATGCAACATATCGGGGCTTTTCTATGGTGGCCCCAGCTGTGTGGAATGGACTCCCTGAAGAGGCAAGAGGGAGCCCTCCCTGGAGATCTTCAAGAGACGCAGCAAGGCCTGCCAGGTTGCCCAGGGCTTTCGAGAGGGTTTGAGTCACAGGCATCTTTTAAGCGGCGGGAGAGTTTGGGCTTTGCTATTTTATTTTTGGTTTTAAACTGAAAAGGCTTTTCACTATAATTGTAAGCCACCTTAAACCATGAGGAAAGGTGGGATGGTGGTGGTGATGGACAGTGCTGTCAAGTCACAGCTGACTGATGGTGACCCTGTAGGGCAGGGGTGTCAAACTCATTTGTTACGAGGGCTGGATATGACATAAATGTCACTTGGTCGGGCCAGGCCAGGCCTCGCCAGCCCAGATTGGGACTGGGGGGGTGGGGGTGGCTGCCTCAGCTGGCTCGCAGGCCAGATAAGAGGCCAGATCCTGTCCCTGGGCCATCTGTTTGACACCCCTGCTACAGCGTTTTCAAGGCAAGAGACAATTCAGAGGTGGTTTACCATTGCCTGCTTCTGCATGAACCTTCTGGGAGAACGGTGACTGGCCTATGGTCACTGAGCAGGCTTCATGCAGAGGAGTGGGGAATCAGCCCCCATTCTCCAGATTAGAGTCCGCCGCTCTTAACCAATTTAATAATTAATAAAATTAATAAGAACATACAGGGCCAATATGCCAGATCAAGTGTGGATGGAAGGATTATGAATGGGCAGCCATCCTTCAGGGCTGGTTTGGCAGGCCTCCGCATAGAATTCCTAAGGGGGATTTTGTACATCCTTCAGTAGCTACATTACAAGCTCAGGGGTGCTCTCAAGAGAACTAGTTCAGACTTTATTGTGCCAATCAAAAATGTACAGTTGGCAGAGAAACTCCAATGTTGGGCACAATCCAAGAGTGTGTCAGTTTCTCTTACCTGGACCACAATAGGCTGTTTAACCTTCCTTCGATAGAAAATGGCTTGAGTGTTGAAAACAGCATTGATGGTTCCCCGCTGCACAGGAGAGCGAACTTTCTCATTCTCACAGCTGACGATCAGGTAGGGGTTTGCTCCTGAAAGAGATTTAAAAAATATGAGTCGCACTGGAGAGTCAGTGTGAAGTAGTGGCTAGAGAGAAGAAGAAGAGTTAAGAAAAGTCATTGTGGATCAGACCAAGGTCCATCACGTCCAGCAGTCTGTTCACACAGTGGCCAACCAGGTGCCTCTAGGAAGCCCCCAAGCAAGACGACTGCAGCAGCACCGTCCTGCGTGTGCTCCACCGCACCTAATGCAATAGGCATGGCTCCTCTGATGCTGTAGAGCAGCGGTTCCCAAACCTTTTCGGTCATGGAGCACTTTTCAGGAGAGACGCTTGTCACGGAACACTAATTTTCACCTAGCACCTATATACTATGTTGGAAAATCTCTGGAGCCGAATTTGAGTGCGGGGGGGGGGGGGTTTCTTTCCTCCTCCAGAATCAGCCTCTTCCCTTGTGTTGATAGTTATGGCTAACTGACGCTGACAATTGCCTCTCTCTAGTTCACTCTCTCTCTCTAGCTCACTCTCTCAAGCTGTTGCACTGTTTTTGTTAAAATGAGGTAAAAGTTACAAAAGCCTCTCAAGAAAAATGATGTTTGTTTGGAATGACTTTATGATTATTTATTAAAACAGTTTTTCCTGAACATTTGATATGTGTGCTCTTCAAATTCCTCCACATTCACAGAATTGGCCGTTTAAGGACTCTGCTGTTAAAGAGGTGGAATATTCTGCACCCGGTCAGTGCTGGGATATTACCCCTAAAGAAGTAAGTGGGTTATTTCCCTTCTCCCACCCCATACATACTAAACCAAATGACAGTAATGTTTTTCTTTCCAATCTCTTTGCAGAGCACCAAGTGCTCCGTGGAGCACAGTTTGGGAACCGCTGCTGTAGAGAATAGGTGTGCATCATGATTAGTATCCATTTTGACTAGTGATGTGCCTCCCCATTTACGTAGAGTCCAATGGAGCAAGGAGGGCAAGGAGGCTGGTGTGAGCTTACGGCTTGCTTTATTGGCCAAGAAGTCATAACTGGGTGAGCCAGGATACAGCCGAACAGCTCTGCAATCCTGTCACACCGAGGGAGGGGCAATGCAAGAGGTTTTATAGACATTTGACATTCCAATACAACATTCGACGTTTACTTAACATTCGATGTTAGCTTGTCAATGCAACGTCATTAGTTTCTACAGCGTGTGCGTGAGCAATGCTACATTAATGAATGGAGCCTAGTGTTCCCTTGCAGGCTGAAGCGAAAGTTATCTGAAGGGGGAAGGGGGGGGGAACGCTGGACCGTTCCTTATCAGACATTGGAATGTGTGTGCGTGCTAGAAGAAAGGTGGGGCACTGAGAAGCGGCTTCTGACTTTTGCAAGTCAGTGGCTTATGCGTGTATGTCTGAATGTCATTACTCCAGCACAACACTAGGAGCCATAGATAGCCCTCTCCTCCACGAACATGTCCACTCCCCTCTTGAAGCCTTCCAAGTTGGCAGCCATCACCACATCCTGGGGCAGAGAGTTCCACAGTTTAACTATATGGTTGGTTTTTATATGCTGATTTTCTCTACCTTTAAAGGCAAATCAAACCAGCTTACAATCTCCTTCCCTTCCTCTCCCCACAACAGACACCTTGTGAGGTAGGTGGGGTTGAGAGATGTGACTAGCCTAAGGGCACCCAGATGGCTTGATGTGAATGCGCAAGGAATCAAACCCGGATCTCCAGATTAGAGTCCACCGCTCTTAACCACTACACAACGCTGGCTCTCATTGAAGAGCTAATTCCAAATTAACCAGCCCATTCCATCAGAAGAAGGCTTCAAACTTTGCTGATCCAAAGGGGGTGGATACAGGCCAATCTACCCCATTAGGGAGACTAGTAGGGGAGACCACCCACATTTATCCCTTGTTTGTGGGCTTCCTGGAAGCATCTGCCACTTGCCATTTTGGGAAGCAGCAAGCTGCAGCAGATGGCTCCTTCAGTCTGATCCAGCAGGGCTCTTTGCTTATTCCTCTGCGTGCAAACTGGCTGAATGGCTCATTAATCACGAGCCAATTTTATGACCAGACCTGTTCCACTGACAGTGTTAAAAAAGCATTTGTGGCAGTAATTAACATGTGATTGTTAAGTGATGCCATAGACCTGTTGAATCATAAGGTGGAGAGCAATAGAAGGATCAGAAGAACTGCACTTGCGAGCTGCATCCGTGAGCCGGAAGCCTGGCCTCTTGGCTCTTAAAGGTGTGGATTTCCTAAATTGTCCACCCTTGCTCGGTTCTCAGTGAGCACAGAGAGACTCTTCCATGTGCCTTGCAAGCACAAGAGGAAAGAATTAAATTCCGTGACCTCACACACAGGAAGCATCCAGACCCCATGATAAACCCTACATGTGTTTAAACCGTGGTTCGTGCAACAAATTCTAGTTAGCCTACCAAATGTATACAGCACATCCTTTGTTTGTGCACAATCCCCATACTGTCTGCTTCTTGCTTCCTTCTCACACCCCAACAGAGGGGACAGCCTTCCTGTGCTACCATGTGGTCACAAGGACAGTGCTACCAACAAACTGTGGTTTGTCAGTTTAGAGGTCACAACAAACCACTGCTTGCACAAATGGTGCTTAGCAAGCCAGGTAAAGGAAAGCCAAGGCAGTGTAGTGGTTAGAGTTGTAATAGGCAATGTCTGATGTACAAATAAGAAGAGAAGAAGATCCTGAAGGGGCTACAAGAGGGCAGTTAGATAGGATAGTGAGGTCGGCCCCTTCTCTCCTGATCTGGAGAACCAGGTACGATTCCCCACTCCTCCACATGAGCAGCGGAAGCTAATCTGGTGAACCAGGTTGGTTTCCCCACGCCTACACATGAAGCCGGCTGGGTGACCTTGGGTTAGTCACAGCTCTATTAAGAGCTCTCTCAGCCCCACCTACCTCACAGGGTGTCTGTTGTGGGAAGGGGAATGGAAGGTGACTGTAAGCCAGTTTGATTCTGCCTTAAGTGGTAGAGAAAGTCGGCATATAAAAACCAACTTTCTTCATCATTCCTTGTCTGTCACCAGATTGCTACTCTTAGGGCACGATCCTCCTACTTTTTGGAAATTCCACACCTAGATTCTCTCTCAGATAGTCATGTAGTTCGGACACTATCTCTGTCTCTCGTTTTCACTATCAAGTATGTTAGTTCCTGAATAAAGCTTTATCTACACTTTAGTCAGGTTTGTTGTGTTAATTACTCGGCTAGCAGTTAGTCTGTTGAACTAGGATTTGAGAAACATAGGTGCAGTCTCCTGCACTGCCATGAAGCATGCTAGGTTACCTTCAGCCAGCCACACACTCTCATTCCTACCTTATAGTGTTGTTGTGCATATAAAATGGCAAAGGATGGGCAGGATTAAAAATGTCCTAGATACAAATCCAAGTTTGGTGCCAGTTTGTTGGGCTTTCTGCATTTAGCCATCACAACTAACTGAGTTTTGATCTCACCATTTCTGGAAAACCAGTCTGCTGGTCAGAATAAAGCCAGTTTCAGAATGCTACATAAGAGAAACAGTTTTGTCTCTATAATTAAGAGCAAGATTTAAGGTAGGGATGATTGGATTTTCTTTAGTTGCTGCTCCTTTATCTTTGCTCCGCTGAGCATTTCATTCCTCCTGAATTCCCATTTAACTAGGTCGATTTCTAAAAGTAAGTTGGCAAATGGAGCATACGTGGTTTGCCACAGCGTTGAGTTCTTTCAGTACATTTTCATCTTTCCTCCCTTCTATATGACCAAGATCCATGTGTGCATTGACAAAGCACTGGAATCGGTCACACATGTAAGTGCCATCAAAATTCTTGTTTTGCTCGTATATGCACAAACATGGAGCTGGGGGAAGGAGCAGAGAGCAACACGCCAGGTGGGGGACGCGGGAGCCGCCCCTGCAGAAAAAAGAGAGGGAGAGCAGCGGCCAGTACAAACTGAGGGCAGGCGGTGCACGCTAGGGTTGCCAGGTGCCCGCTGGTGGCAGGCAAACCCCCCACAATTTACCCCTCTGCCCGCCAACCACCTGAGGGTGGGCGGGCAAACGTGCCCGCACAGGTAAATTAAAAGCTGGCTATTCAGAATACCTGACAGAAACACTGTTATAAAGTTATAATGCTATAACAATATTCAACTGCCACTGAAGAACAAAACAAAAAGCCCCCTGGTTGCAGGAGAGGCTATGGCTGCCGTGGCAGGGAAAATGTGGGGAAATTTGCTGTATGGAAGCTCTGTTGCTTCTGCGCTTTACTGGACGCCGCAGCAGCAATGGGAAAACCACACAAGCTTGTCCTCATATGGAAAACACCTAGGACATTTGGAACTGGGAACCAATTTAGATTAAATCTGGAAACATCCTAAAGATGGTGGTAATGAGCATAATCATGTTGGTAGGAAAAAGCAGGAAACCCGGAGCAGGATCCCCAGGCAATACCCTAATGACACCCAAACAAGCCGGAACGTTACAACCTCTTAAATAAACAGCTGCGTTTATTAAGAAGAGACCAAAAAGGACAATAAAACCCTACCTTCCTTTCTGCTACACAGCAGCAGTTTCTCTAAGTCAAGTTGGCAATTAATACAAGGGAACTGTTGCCTGCACAACAGAGAACACTCAGGAACCATCCCAGCAAGTTGCAATTTATGAAGGAACATTTGTGGTAGCAGAAGTGCATCATTCTTTCGTCCCTGCAAGGGCTGATTTCACCGAGACAAACCGAGAGAAGCCCTCTCCCCTAGCTATGTTTATCTGCTTCCCGTCAGGAGCCCTGGGGGCATACGTGGTTCTCCCTTCTTCCACTGCATTTCACAACAACCCTGTGAGGTACATTACACTGAGAGTAAGACACACACACACAGAGAGAGAGAGAGAGAGCAACAGATCCAAAGATACCCAGAGAGGCAGCTTTATGGATGAGAGGGAATTTGAACCTGGAGGGCCAGCGTGGCGAAGTAATTAAGAGTGGCAGACTCTAATCTGGTGAACCGGGTTGGTTTCCCCGCTGCTTCACATGAAGCCAGCTGGGTGATCTTGGGCAAGTCACAGCTCTCTAAGAGCTCTCCCAGCCTCACCTACAGCACAGGGTGTCTGTTTTGGGGAGGGGAAGGAGATTGTAAGTTGCTTTGAGACTCCTTAAAGGTAGAGAAAAGCGGGGTATAAAATCCAATTCTTCTTTTCCTCCTTCTCCTCCTCATCCCCTCCTCCCTGGTCCTAGCCCATTACTCAAACCCCTATGTTTACTAGGAAGCACCATGAATGCCAACCTGAGACACTAAAATGGGAATGGGGGGGGGGGGAAAGGATGACCAAGTTTCCCAGGTTCCATTCCTTTCTTGTTCCAGACATTTGCTCTGTACTGCTTTTTACCCCTCCCACTTAATTCCGCCAGAATTAAGAGAATTTCTAATATTAATTCCAGAATTGGGGCCCTCCACAACTTTCCATTTACTCCCAAATTTCTTTTCCCTTCTGTGATACCAATGTGCACACAGGCATGTTGGTAAAATTCTGCAAAAGCAATCTCACTGTGGGTCATACTCAGGTTGCATCAAGATAGGGTTTTTTCCTTTTCAGGATGTTATCAAGGCTCTCAAGCCCATCAGCAGAAACACCACAATCCGAAGAACACTTTCCTGGGAGAAAGTCCCATTGGAAAAAAAATGGGCTATACTTCCAAGCAGACCCAGGATTGCTCTTGCAATCTGACATCAAGAGTAGGGATGACCTTGAAATCCAGGGTAATCAGTCACTGAATCATGTTTTGTCACTGCATCCCTTTGGGACAGTTCAGTGGATCATCCTCTGGACTTCTGATGAACTTGGCTTTATATTCTTCCAGACGAAGGCACCATGAAAATGAAACTAAGGCTTTCAACAGCTGTAAGCCTTTGTCAATTTTATTTTTGATACACTAGGAGAGTACCCACCCTGATCTCAATGGCCCAGGCTAGCCTGCTGCCATCAGAAGTTAGCAGGTTCAGCCCTGGTTAGTACTTGGATGGGAGACCACCAAGGAAGTCCAGGGTTGCTACGCAGAGGCAGGCAATGGCAAACCACCTCTGAAGGTCTGTTGCCTTGAAAACACCATGAAGGGTCGCCATAAGTTGGCTGTGACTTGACAGCATCATCCACCACCACCCAGAAGATTCCTTTGCATGGGAATACAGCCCTGAGTGTAGGAAAGTGAACTGGAAGTCTCTGAGGGTGGCGCCTTCAGGAAAAAACATGGTAAAAAACAATTAAAAAGCAAAGGTCCTGCTTGGGGAGTGTAAGAGATGAGGAGAGAAAGGTCTTTTCTCCCCCTCTCCCACTTTCCTGCTCCATTTGAGAAGTTTCACTCTCAGTTTGAGAATTTTGACAGAATGATCTTCAGAATGAATCATCAAATCAAAACTGTTAACAAAACGGCTCTTCGGAGGTGACGGGGTTCCAAATTAAGCCCGATTTTTATAGTGTTCTGTCAAAGCAAACCTGCGTAGAGGAGAACAAAGATCTGACTGAATTGAAGCACCTGAACGCTGCAGACAAATTGTCCATATCCAACACTCTGTATGAATTTGTACATAAAAAACAGAACAGGGGAACAAAATGCATTCTTCCCATGCTGCAACTCCAAAAGAAATTCAGATGACAATTTCGAAAGTGCCTCTCATTGTCACACAACTAGCGTAACTCAGCATATGGTTGGAGAAGGGTTGCCAGGTCCCCCCTCTCCACCAGCAAAAGGTTTTTGGGGTAGGGGTGGGGCGGTGATCATGCGCGCAGACAGTGTGGTGTAGCGGTTAAGAGTAGTGGTTAGGAGCAGTAGACTCTGATCTGGAGAACTGGGTTTGATTCCCCACTCATCCACATGAGTTGCGGAGGCTAATCTGGTGATCTGGGTTGGTTTCCCCACTCCTACACACGAAGCCAGCTGGGTGACCTTGGGCTAGTCACAGCTCAGCCCCACCTACCTCACAGGGTGTCTGTTGGGGGGAGGGGAAGGGAAGGTGATTGTAAGCTGGTTTGTCTTCCTAAAATGGTAGAGAAAGCTGGCATATAAAAACCAACTCTTCTTCTTCCAGTAAACCCAGAAGTGACGCAATTGTGTCACACGCATCCGCACACGTGCAAATGCTTCTCCAAGCAGCGTGGTGGGTTGGCGGGCAATTGCCCACTGAAAATGCCAACCTGGCAACCCTAGGTTGGAGCACTGCATGGAATTCACACACTAGACCCCAACTGTAGAGAAGCAGGAAGAGTAGAGAAATCAGGACAAGGCAAATGGGTCTGGAAATCAACACCCATAACTGCCTTAATTCAGTGCATCACTTCCACATATGCAGAGGTTATTTCATTTGGCCATATTTAGGAGGGAGGCACATGCGATCTGCACAGTGCAAGCAGTATTCCTACATTGGTCAACAAAAAACAAAGCAACTCAGGCAATTACAACAGTAACTAGACTTTCATAAAGGGAAATTCATTAAGCTCTTACAATGTTTGCACAAACATAAATATACCAACAAAAGTCACATGTGACATTCAAATACAAATATCTCCATATGCAACCAGTTAGGGCATGTTCACACAGAAAAGAAGCTGTTCCATGTGGTAAAAGGTAAGTATCCAGTATCCAGTTATTTAACACATTATAAGTACATGTCCCCCTGACCTGGATGGCCCAGGCTAGCCTGATCTCATCAGATCTCAGAAGCTAAGCAGGGTCAGCCCTGGTTAGTATTTGGATGGGAGACCACCAAGGAAGGCCAGGGTTGCTGTGCAGAGGAAGGCACTGGCAAATCACCTCTGTTAGTCTCTTGCCATGAAAACCCCCCAAAGGGCTCGCCATAAGTCGGCTGCGACTTGACAGCACTTTACACACACACACAAGTACATGTCCGTGTCTAATATATCCTTCTTGCCCCTTAACAGGTCTCCGGTAGAAATTATCCTGTTTCAAGAATTTGTCTTCATCAGAGGATTCCCATGATGTTGTACTAAACTAAATTTGTTTGTCTGAGCACTGCTCCTTCATGGCACTGCCTTGGAAAACCACGCTTCCTAATCGTGATGCATATAGATCCCCGTTGTATGGTCCCCATGATCCCAGGTGGAGACCCATATCTTTTGCTCCCCAAGATCCTCCTGCCTAGCAAAGTCAGAGGATCCATCTTTTGATATCAAATCACAGTCTCTTGATCAAGACAGGCATTTCCTTAGGTGCTGCCAAGGGGAAGTAGAATGGCTGCCAAGAGAACTCCTGGGGGACATTAATCAAGGGTCCTTTGTGTGATCCTCCACAAAGTCCACACACCTGTGGCTTGCAGGACAATAGCTGACTTTCGCAGAATAACCTTCCCAATGAAGACTTCTCTGGGATTCTAATCAAGCACCCAGGAATCCCCATCCATCAGCCCATCTTATGACCATTGTCAACAAGCCTGAGTCATGTCTGCCACCTAATTTAACATCATCATTTGGAACCTCACATCTCTCTCCTTCCCATTATATCACCTATGTAACCCCTTACAACAGAAGGTTTGAATGATCCAGTTAAAGTTTGGTTTCTGACTCTGTCACCAATGGGACCTGAGATCCTAAAGTTGTACATGCAACTCAAATTTTGCCAGTCCTGAAGTTTGACCCAATGCCATTGGCGTAAGGGAATGGTGGGGAGAAGGTGCAGGCGAGCCGTCTCCTAAGACCGTTCCCTGTACGCCGATAAACAAAAAAAGCCATTTCGCGGCTTTTGTTTTGTTTAACGGGGCCTTTCGCCCCATTGAAAACAGCGAGGCAGCAACGCCGTCCTAGCGGCCAGTGGCCAAGGCCAAAAAGGCATAGGGAGCTGCCTAACGGCAGTTCTGCCACCACCCCACCCCAGGAATACCCCCCATGCTGGCGCAGCAATTCTCCACCGTTGCCTGCGCCATGGAGAGACTGCGCCAGTGGAGGGGCAAAATGCAGCTCTGTGGCGCTCGGGCACCAGCGGAACTGGCCTCGCTGCCAGCATAAGTGTGTCTTGTGTGATTAAACGCACTTACGCTGGTGGCGAGGTCACCCCGCCTCCTAAGAGGACTCGCCCCCCCCTCAGGAATGCACGGTAATTCTGCACAAATTTCAGCAAACACCACTGCATCGCATCCCCTCTGAGCCAGGGGCATAAAAAGAACTGCCAAGCCCTCCATTTCTGTACTTGATTCTGACCCCGAGCCTTTTCCCATTACTGCTGGTACAGAAATCCCACACTTCCTCATCGAGACAGGCAGAAAACGCTTCTCCCTTCTCCCATCTTGCTTCACTTCCTAAAATTAGCCCTCCATGTCTTTCAACCCATTCCTGTCTCTTAGCTTCTCTTTTCCCTGTTCTCAACCGGTCATCCTGACTGCCAGCTGATCTTCCCCAATAACATCCCCACCTGGTTGGGGACCCCTATCTCAAAAACCCTTCCCAGCCCATTCCTTCACGGTTACTGCTTCCTTTTGAGGCAACCCTAACACCTGTCTCTTCTCTCTGGCTTGGTTTTTCTGGACTACCCATGAGGGAAGAACACAGTCTGGACCCAAATAACTCTACTAGAGCACAAGCCTAAAACAGTACAACTGAACACTGGGACTGTCCAAAAGTAAATGGGGTTTGTTGCTTCCCCCTTTCTACTCTGTACCTTGGATAGGTCAATAAATCATTCTGGTTAAGTATCTGTCCCCCCCTTTGTCTTTCCTTCCCTGGGATACTTGTTAAGCCCTACTGGGAGCTTACACTAGACCCAAATGATCCCAGCCCTGAAATCCATGTTTAGTTCTATGTGTGTACAGGATGCTCTGTGCGTGCATTCCCTGGCACAGGGACTAACTGGGGTAACACTTGGATAATGGAGGAGGAGGAGGAGGAGGAGGAAGAAGCAGCAGCAGCAGCAGCAGCAGCTTTTCAACATGTTCACCAATGACCTGGAGTTGGGGTTAAACAGTGAAGTAGCCAAGTTTGCAGATGACACCAAATTATTTAGGGTGGTTAAAAGAAAACCGGACTGTGAAGAACTCCAGAAGGATCTCTACATACTGGAAGAATGGGCATTAAAATGGCAAATGAGATTCAATGTGAGTAAGTGTAAAGTGATGCATATTGGGGCAAAAAATCCCAACTTCACATATACACTGGTGGGATCTGTGCTGGCAGCGACAGACCAAGAAAGGGATCTTGGGGTGGTAGTGGATAGCTCAATGAAGATGTCAACCCAGTGTGCAGCTGCTGTAAAAAAGGCAAATTCCATGCTGGCCATAATTAGACGAGGAATAGAGAATAAAACTGCTGCTATCATACTGCCCTTGTACAAATCTATGGTGAGACCACACTTGGAATACTGTGTACAGTTCTGGTCACCACACCTAAAAAAGGATATTACAGAGCTTGAGAAGGTGCAGAAAAGAGCAACCAAAATGATTAAGGGACTAGAGCAACTGTCCTATGGGGAGCGGTTAGGATGCTTAGGGCTGTTTAGCTTGGAAAGAAGGTGGCTAAGGGGAGACATGATTGAGGTCTATAAAATTATGCATGGTTTGGAGAGAGTGGACAGGGAGACGTTTTTTCTCCCTCTCCCATAATACTAGAACACGGGGTCATCTGCTAAAGCTGGAGGGTGAGAGATTCAAAACAGATAAAAGGAGGTATTTTTTCACACAACACATAGTTAAATTGTGGAACTCCCTGCCCCAGGGTGTGGTGATGGCTGCCAGCTTGGAGGGCTTTAAGAGTGGAGTGGACATATTCATGGAGGAAAGGGGTATTCAAGGCTATCAGTTAGAATGGATACTAGTCATGCTGCATACCTATTCTCTCTAGTATCAGAGGAGCATGCCTATTATTTTGAGTGCTGCTGCAGTCGTCTTGTTTGTGGCTTCCTAGAGGCACCTGGTTGGCCACTGTGTGAACAGACTGCTGGACTTGATGGGCCTTGGTCTGAACCAGCAGGGCCTTTCTTATGTTCAGAAGAAGAAGAAGAAGAAGAAGACCTGGTTTTTATATGCTGACTTTCTCTACCACTTAAGGAAGAATCAAACCAGCTTACAATCACCTTCCCTCCCCCTCCCCACAACAGACACCCTGTGAGGTAGGTTAGGCTGAGAGAGCTCTAAGAGAGCTGTGACTAGCCCAAGGTTACCCAGCTGGCTTCATGTGGAGGAGTGGGGAAACAAATCCAGTTCACCAGATGTGATGGATATGTGAAGCAGCCCCAGAGTGCTGTGATTCTGCACATGAATTCCCAGTGTAAGAGCGGCTGACACATGCATATTAATTGCAAATGGATGGAAGGCTTGTGGGAGCGAATGGGCTGCCACGTCTAGAACACAACAGACAGATTTTACTGCATTTTCCATACATAGTCAACTCCTAGGCTCAGAAAGCCATTCCGGAGTAAGAATGAGATTAGAGGTCCAGTTTCAAATTCCTAGTCTGTCATAAACCTCTGCAGGTGACCTTGGGACCTCTCTCAACAAGGACTACCTCACATGGCCGTCTTGAGAATAAAGCTAGGGGAAGCCATGTGTATGTACTTCACTCCTTCGCAGAAGGGTGTGATTAAAAATAAGTAACAAACCCATCAAGCCCCTTAGACCATCCTCACCATTGAGGATATTCTTGTCATTTCTAAGAAGTGGTTATGGAGTTAGGACGCCATCTTGTTAATCTAAACTGAACAACTGGTTTAAAATTGTATGTTTTAATCTTACATTTATATTGTAATACATTGTGAGTTGTTATTGTTGGAAGCTGTCCTGAGCCTGGCCTAGCCGGGAAAGGGCAGGATATAAGTTAAATAAAATTTATTTAAAAACAAAAACCAACAACCATCAAGCTCAAATCCTGGTGGAACACTTGCAACCTTGACGTCAATGCTAGGGTTGCCAGGTCCCCCCTCTCCATCGGCAGGAGATTTGGGGGGTGGGGCTGAGGTGGTGATCAAGTGCACCAGTGGCTCGCAATGCGATCACACCACTTCCAGATTTACCCTGGAAGCGCCACACTGCAACAGGATGCTTCTATGCATTTGGGGGGGGGGGGTTGAGTGTTACAGCGTCCCATCGCGATACGGTGCGTCCGAGGGTAAACCTGGAAATCACGTCATTGCGTTGCACGCAGTTGCCGTTCCTTGCAGCCGGGTGGATCGTCAGGCAATTGCCCATCGAAACCAGACACCTGGCAACCCTATTTGATGACCAACTATTGTTTACCAGCAGTGGGCAGAAACCACAGAAAGCCGACATTATAGGGAAGGGGCTGAGGAGCAGGGGCAAAAAAGGAAGAGGAAAGAGACGCCCATAGATGCCAAGCGTGCAGGACAAGGTCCTCCTTGTTTACATACAAGTAAAACAAACGACAGGAGCTCATTTTGTTTATCAAGGGCCTGGGGATCTTGGCCCCCCGAGATGGGCAGTCCATTCAAAAGCATAACCACACCCCAGATAATGTACTTCATGCTGCCGGCGCAATGGGGCTTTCCCTTGACAGCTAGACACAAGTCTCTCTGCTCATTTTCCTCTTGAGTAAACATATTGAACATGCGTCACCCAACAGGGGGGGAATCCTCCCTTAGAATTCCTTCCTGAATTGTTTGCTCAGATGCCTCGCCTCAGCACTCAGCATCTATTAGACAGGAGGGCGCTCTGGTTGCATTGGGAGGGGATTCTGCATCTGTGAAGGGAAAGGATGAGATCCTGTGAACGGCCAGTGGAGATTTCAAAGTCCTCAACTCAGGTGCTTGTGTGGGGTTGCCAACCTCCAGGTGGTGGCTGGAGATCTCATCAGAACATAAGAAAAGCCCTGCTGGATCAGACCGAGGCCCATCAAATCCAGCAATCTGTTCACACAGTGGCCAACCAGGTGCCTCTAGAAAGCCTACAAAAAGACAATTGCAGCGGCATTATCCTGCCTGTGTTCCACAGCACTTAAGATAATAGGCCTGCTCCTTTGATCCTGGAGAGAATAGGCACGCATCATGACTGGTATTCATTTTGACTAGTAGCTATGGATAGCCCTGGGATTACAACTGATCTCCAAGTGACAGAGATCAGTTCACCTGGAGAAAATGGCCGCTTTGGAAGGCAGACTCTATGGCATCATATCCCATTGAAGTTCCTCCCCTCCCCAAACCTCACCCTCCTTACGCTCCCAACTCCAAAATCTATGCAGCTGTCCTCCAATGGATGAGCCTTCACCCAGTGCTACAGAAAAGCACGTCCGTCCTCAAACGAACAAACTCAACCGTTTGATATTTTCAATAATATCCTCCCTGACTCTCAGCACACCTTCATTTGTGTATGGATTAGGATTGCCAACCTGCAGGTGGGGCCTGGAGCTCTCCCAGAATGACAACTGATCCCTAGTCTACAGAGATCAATTCCCCCGGAGGAAATGGCGGCTTCAGAGGGTGGACCTCAGGACATCCCTTTCCTGCTGAGCTCCCTCTTCAGCAAGGTATAATACCACAGAGTCTACCCTCCAAAGCTGCCATTTTCTCCAGGGGAACCCATCTTCATTTTCTGCAGACCAGTTGTGATTCCAAGAGATCTCCAGGCTGCAGGCCCTATTAGATCTCAGAAGCTAAGCAGGGTCAGCTCTGGTTAGTACTTGGATGGGGGACCACCAAGGAAATCCAGGGTCACTACACTGAGGCAGGCAATGGCAAACCATCCCTGATCATCTCTTGCCTTGAAAATCCTACACCATAAATCAGCTGCGGCTTGAATGCAATAATAATAATAATAATAATAATAATAATAATAATAATAATAATAATAATAATAAAGTAACTGAGTAAATAAATAAATGGAGATACTGGAAATCAATCCTGGGGCTTGTGTATGTGAAGCAGATGTTCAGCCACCAAGCCACAGCCCACCCTATCCTAGGTATAAATGTGTGCAGTTTGCACTTCCAAACCCCAAGTGGTGGCGGTGAAGCATTTGTTTTAATGATCTGTTGGCCCTGCAGGAAGAGCTGTGGAATCAGCAGTCATGTTCTCCTAACTTCTTCAGGGAACGTCAAAAGAAAAACATTCCATGTGTTTTTAAGAGATGAGGGAGGGAGTCTCTAAAAATAAATATTGGGGAGTAGAGCTGACAAAAATGTTGCCTGAAGTTCTTGTTCTGGTTCCCTCCCTATTTATCTGCCCCTTTGGGTCTATGAAGTTCTTGGACTTGGAAAACAGGAAGGCGTAGTACTCAAACGTCTCATACAATTCTCATGAGGAAAAACACCAGCCTCGGCAAGAAAAATGTCTGGAAAATGAAGTCTAGAAACCTAGTCCACCATCCCGACATCCCCTCCTTCCCAAGGACCACCAAAGTTGACAAAGAAATATAATCTATTCTGAAATCTCAGAGGAAAAATCAGCACTGATTGCAGTGGGGAAAACTCAGCCAGGGCCGGCGTCAGGGATGAACAAGGGGGGCTCGTAGCCCATTTGCTACCACAAACTTTTCAAACGCATCCAAATGTAGGTTCCTATGACTGCATTGCCCTGGCCTGGATGGCCCAGGCTAGCTGGATCTTGTCAGATCTCAGAAGCTCGGCAGGGTCGGCCCTGGTCAGTATTTGGATGGGAGACCACCAAGGAAGTCCAGGGTCACTATGAAGGCAGGCAATGGCAAACCATCTGTCTTGAAAACCCTATTGGTAGGGTTACCAATTCTGGGTTGGGAAATACCTGGAGATTTTTGGGGTGGAGTCTGAAGAGGGCAGGGTTTGGGGAGAGGAGGGACTTCAATGCCATAGAGTTCAATTGCCAAAACGGCCATTTTTTCCAGGTGAACTGATCTCTGTCAGCTGGAGATGAGTTGTAATAGCAGGATATCACCAGCTTGTACCTGGAGGCTGACAACCCTACCTATGGGGTCACCATAAGTCAGCTGTGACTTAATGGTCCTTTCCCACACAGCAGTCCTCACAACCACTGGAGGTGTGTGCAGGCACCACGTGAGAGTAACATGCAAAATGTGAAAGTAGGGTTGCCAACCTCCAGGTAGTAGCTGGAGATCTCCTGCTATTACAACTGATCTCCAATCGATAGAGATCAGTTCACCTGGAGAAAATGGCCGCTTTGGCAATTGGACTCTATGGCATTGAGGTCCCTCCCCTACCCAAACCCCACCCTCCTCAGGCTCCATCCCCAAACCTCCCACTGGTGGCGAAGAGGGACCTGGCAACCCTATGTGCAAGGGCCAATTGCTCAGTGAAGGAGTACTTCTCTGGATCAAGGTCCCAGGTTCAATCCCTGGCACTTCCAGGTAAAGGATTTTCAGTAACCGTTGTTGGGAGAGAACTCTCACTGCCAGTTAGAATGCATACGATTTATGCAATAAACACATGAAGGCACCTTATACTGAATCAGACTATCAGTCCATCAAGATCAGTATTGTCTACTCAGACTGGCAGTGCATCTCCAGGGTCTCAGGCACAGGTTTTCACATCACCTGGTCTTTTGCCTCAAGATGCCAGAGATTGAACCTGGGACAGTCTCACGCCAAGCAGAGGCTCTTCCACTGAGCCACAGCCCCTCCCCAATAAAGACCAGTGGTCTGATGGACTATAAGGAAACTCCTAAGCTCAGCCTTCAATAATAGACTCATTTGGTACCTTATGAGAATAAGGTTGCTAGCATGTGGATGGGAGTGTCCGTGGGGGGGGGGGGGAGAAACTGGGGGACAGGATCGTGTGCAATGCTGTCTTCCCCCAAGTTTTTTTCCTGGTGCTCCATTGAATGAGGGTAGGGGCTCGATCGATGAGGGAGGGAAGTTGCCAAGATGTCTATATGAGAACAAATTAGGCAGATTTTTTTTTTTGCCATCAAGTCACAGCTGACTTACGGTGACCCCATGGGGTTTTCAAGGCAAGAGATGTTCAGAGGTGGTTTGCCATTGCGTGCTACTGCATAGCAACCCTGGTATTCCTTGGAAGTCTCCCACAGAAGTACTAACCAGGGCTGACCCCACTTAGCTTCCAAGATCTGACCAGATTGAGCTAGCTTGGGCTGTCCAGGGGCTTCCCCACATTCTCATTTTCCTCACTTGTAAATTCCTGTTTCTTCAGAGTTTTTTTCCTGTTTTGTGTGCGTGTTGCTCCCTCTGGTAGTCAGTTCAATATCACACAGGTTGATGTCCGACATAAAAAGCTGCAGTTTAAATATGCAGGGCAATATGCTGGATAGAAGACGGTGTGATATCTAATCGGCCACTAGAGTGAGCAAAAAACAAAAACCTCCCCCCTCCCCAAAGAAACAGGAACCTACAAGCGAGGAAAATGAGAACGTGGAAAAGTTCTAAGTCAGGGCAGACAAACCATAAGCAGTACTTAAAACAAATGAAGAAACTTGCGTGTGCTTCACTGTGCCTCACAGTTTAATCCGTCATGCTCTACATCCTTGGGATGTATTTTGCAGACCAGAGTCTGGGGACCGAGTGGCTTAAACGTCTGATTAAGAAAGGCGGCAATCTCATTGGCTCTTGCAGAATGAACTGTAACATCTAGAAATTCTGAAAAGAAATGCTACTCTAACTCAAACATGGAATTCAAACCATTGCAGAGTTAAATATAGTCTTTGCGTATTTTCTGATGAAGACTGGCAGCGTAACCAATCTTCTCTTGTGAATTTCTTCAAGCTGGCTGCCTGACAGCTTAGAAGATGCATGAGCTGGATATGTGCAGGGGCAAGATTCTCTGAACTCATTTCGAGCCTGGATCTTCTTCAGCAGCTTAAGTACATCAGAGCAGTTTTGATAACAAAGCTGGCTTGCCAATCTTGTTTAGCAAATATCGACGGTCAGTCTTCTTAGTTCCCACAAGAGATTCAATACCAAAAGGACTTCCTCATTTCTCTTCAGTGCAGCATCCAACGGATCAATTGAAAAGCCTGTGGAGTTTCTGAAAAGAACAGCGAACTGGAGACCAACTCTGAATTGGAACTCTGCTCTATTCAAGTCAGGAGCCATGTGCAAACTGGGGCCCAGTTCAATGTTCAATCAATCTTTATTATGGCCCACAAGCCACGTGCATGTATGTGTGTGTGTAAAGTGCTGTCAAGTCACAGATGATTTATGGTAATCCCATAGGGTTTTAAAGGCAAGAGATGTTCAGAGACTGAGGCATAACATCCAAATCACAAGATGTCATAGTTCCGCTGTACACTGCATTGGTCAGGCCGCACCTGGAGTACTGTGTGCAGTTCTGGAGGCCTCACTTCAAAAAGGATGTGGACAGAATCGAGCGGATGCAGAGGAGAGCAATGAGGATGATCAGGGGCCTGGAGACTAAGCCCTGAGAGGAAAGGCTGAGGGAATTGGGGATTTTTAGTCTAGAGAAGAGGAGGTTGAGGGGGGACATGATTGCTTTCTTTAAGTATTTGAAGGGCTGTCACTTAGAGGAGGGCAGGGAGCTGTTCCTGTTGGCAGCAGAAGATAGGACTTGCAATAGGGTTTACATTGCAGGCAGAAAGGTCAATAGGAAAAAATTTTTTACAGTAAGAGTTGTTCGACAGTGGAACCAGCTACCTAGGGAGGTGGTGAGCTCCCCCTCACTGGCAGTCTTTAAGCAGAGGCTGGACAAATACTTGTCAGGGATGCTCTAGGCTGATCCTGCTTTAAGCAGGGGGTTGGACTAGATGGCCTGTATGGCCCCTTCCAACTCTATGATTCCATGATGTGGTTTGCCATTGCCTGCCTCTGCGTAGCAACTCTGGACTTCCTTGGTGGTATCCCATCCAAATACTAATCAGAGCTGACCCTGTTTAGCTTCTGAAATCTGATGAAATTGGGCTAGCCAGGGGCCTGAGGCACAAACCACAGATACAATAAAACCAGCAAAACAATATTGCAAACCACTCTTGCCTATATGGTATGATCTTATCTCAAGTGTGATGCCAAACTACCGTGTTGCATTACACAAACTAGTCTTGGGTTCGCACGCCGCCTCCTCCTGCTGCTCCAGCTCCCTCCCTGGCTTCCATGGTTTGAAGCAAAGTTGAAAGTGTTGGACCCAGGTTTGAATGGGGACCCAAGTCGGCTTACATCATTTTCCTCTCCTCCATTTTAGCCTTACAACAACCTTGCAAGGTAGGTTAGGCTGAGAATATGTGACTAGCCCAAGATCACCCAGTGAGCTTCCATGGCATGAGTGGGGATTTGAACCCGGGTCTCCCAGATACTAGCCCAGGGGTGCCCAATGTGGAACCCATGGGTGCCTCGGTGTCCGCTGACACCTTTTCTGGTGCCCACCAAATGTTTTTAGGAAGTGGACAGGGCCAGGTAGGACTTTTGCCCAGCAAAGCTTCTGATTGACTATTGGAGATTTGATTGGCTGTGCAGCAGCAGCAGCCACCACAGCACAAGAATCTGCACTGGGTAACTGAAGTTAAGCTGTGGCAATCATTTTGTGGACGACTCCGCCTCCTGAACAGGGATGCCAGCAGCCTCCAGGTGGGACCTGGGGATCCCTCGGAATTACAGCTCATCTCCAGAATACAGAGATCAGTTTGCCTGAAGAAAATGGCTGCTTTGGAGAGTGGGCTGTAGGGCATTGTACCCCACTGAGCTTCCTCCCCAGGCTCCCTCCCCAAATCTCCAAGAGTTTCTCAACCTGGATCTGGCAACCCTACCCCCCCATCCCCCATCAGTGCCCGGGGGGACCTGGCAACTCTTCTCCTGTGGCAGCCATCCTGTTGCCACACCCACCATGCTGTGACAGAATTTCAAATGTGCCCGCAGGGTCAAAAAAGTTGGGGGGCCCTTTATTAATCTGACACTCCTAACCACTACAACACATTAATAACCACAGCGAGAATTATTTTTGTCTGCGTTGCCTGCTAATTTTGTAATGTTTGTCCTATTGTGATATTCATTGGATGCCTCATTTATGCTGTTTGTTTGCATTGGGCTAGTCACATATTCTCAGCCTAACCTACCTTTCCCCCCCTACTCCACCTTGAGTCTCACTGAGAAAGACGGACAGCAAATTAAGTAAATAAGTAAATAAACAAATAATGTGCAAAGATGGTATCCTGACAGGTCTCAGGTGTGGTGGGGGGGGAGGCAGGGGGGGGGAAACAAAGGCAATGAAACCATCTGTTGTCAAGGAAAACCAGGACTAAAATGATCATCTGTGACCAAATCCTGGTGTCACGAACGGAGCATCAAAACTTGGAGTTTTGCATTATATCTGAACACACCTGCATTTGGTGTGCCAGAAGGCAGTAAAAGTTCATGTGAAATACAAAAAGCTGGGAGTAAATTTAGCTTAAATCACAACTGTTAACGGTTGCATTTAAACATGGCTTGCATCTGTCCAGGCATATTGTAGGGTTGCCAAACCTCCAGGTGGAAGTTGGAGACCTCCTGGAATCAAAATCAGGTCCCCTGAAAAAAAATGGCTTCTTTTGAGGGTGGACTCTGGTATTTTACAGTGCTGAGGTCCCCCCTTCCTGAAGCACCCCCTTCCCCAGGCTCCACCTCCAAATGTCCAGGAATTTCCCATCCTGGAACTGGCAACCATACATGGGTCTCACACATTTTGTTACCAACCAGCAGCTATTTGGTCTCCATGTTCTTCTGCGTTTGCAAAAGGCAAAGTAGAAAGGACTACTCTATATGTGTTTAGACCCGCAGCAAAAAAGCAGCTGCAAACAAGTCTGAGAATCAAAGATGTCGCACAACTACTAACAGGTAGCCAGCAGAGGGCGCTGCTTGATTTTTCAACATAACATTTTCCTTTACAATGAGTCAGAGGTCTCGATCAAGAGTGGATTCAGACAGACAATCAACAAGGCAATGCATTCAACCCTCCCTTCTGCCCCCACCTCACTGACATCTACACCCTGAAACTGAGAATTCAGGGAGAGCTGATGGTCTGGGCCAGAGAGGTGCAAACATGCCTCTGCTTAAATACTCAATGGCTAGAAGCAACCTCGTAAAGTTTTTCCCAAAAAAAAAAAAAAAAAATCCCTTTTAACAAGCAAATGACACACTCTGAAATGAGATGGCAATATTTTCTAGATTTCAAAAATCCTCACCATTTCATTCCAGCTTGTCTGTCATTTGCCAACTGCAATAACAAGAATAACAATTAGGGTTGCCAGGTCCCTCTTCGTAACCAGCGAGAGCTTTTGGGGCAGAGACTGAGGAGGGCGGGGTTTGGGGAGGGACTTCAATGCCATAGAGTCCAATTGCCAAAGCAGCAATTTTCTCCAGGTGAACTGATCTCTATCGGCTGGAGATCAGTTGTAATAGCAGGAGATCTCCAGCTAGTTCTTGGTGGTTGGCAACCCTAATAACAATAGTCATTTTGCTTTCATAGCTCCTTTTCTAACCTGGTAGCCCTGTATGGATTCTTCCAAATTCCTCCCCAATAGGGGATTCTCCCAGTGTTGATCTGAACTGTATATATGTTGTTGGAAGGACTGGACTGTGCCATGTCGCTTAATGCTAGCACAGGCCTTGGAGCGACAGTGGAGGGCAGTAGAAAGTTAGTATAGGGATAGATAGGATGCTCCCTGACCTTTTCTTTTGTCCACTCCTACTGCTGTCCCTTTGTTACCCAGAACGCTACTCTTAGGGGTTTCTCTTCTTTCTGGTCACTCCTTCTCTCTCTCCCTTTGTCCGTGAGGGCTGGACATGTGTTCAACAATCTCTCTCCTTCCTAGTTTAGATTGATAGCTAGAAGCCTTTACTCTTCCTTTCCTATCCAGTAAGGAGTTCTCCTACAATAAGGAACTTCTATTTCTTTTCTAAAGTAATAAGCCTGAGTGTGAACTTATTCCTCCAGCAGTCGAACTATAGAATTCCACTGCACAGACACAACTCTGCTTTCATACGTTGCAGAGCAGAGTTTTATACAAATTCATTCTTCCCAATTTCCCCATTGTTGTGACTCAGATTTTGTGACTCATTGTTGTGACTCATTGGGTGCACATTTTGATGTGTGTTATCATTGTGGCAGTAGTGTGGAAGTATGGATTGCAAAGCGTATCAGAGAAGTGCAGAACACATACCAAAATGTGCAGCACCTATACGTTCACAGTAGAGTATTGGAAAAGTGTGGAATGGAAGCCTCGCTCCAACAAAACTATGGAAGGGGATCCAAACGGAAGAAAGTGGTGGGGTCATCCAACCGTTCAGCAGAGTATTTTCACAGATAAAGGGAATGGAATTTTAATAAACAAGTCACTGTAATAATCTGCTGTCTCAGAAGAAGATTATGAAAACTTTTGGGATCCACCCTTTGCGCTTACCCCCGTGTCTGTCTTGACTCTTGAGGCCTTCTGCCGCACCGATTTTTATCTGAGACACCCTCTTAGGGAAGCCATGCAGGATATCCAGGCACTCTGGCTTGGGTTTATTCAGCTTGAGCTCCCTGAAATGTCAAGATTGAACACATCAGGTGATTTGGAAGGATTTCAGTACAGGTACTGGGTTCCTTTTACAAAATGCTGAAATTTACCACCTTCGACAGCTGTTAAGCAATCTGCAATTTTTATTGATAATAAAGAAGAAGAGCCAGAAGTATATATGGCCTTCAAGAAGCCTCACAAATCTATTAAAATTAGACACCAGAATTAGGAAGAAAAAGACTCCTCGCGCTGTAGCTCTGCTGTTTCCTAACTAATGTCCCCGAAGAGAAGATTCTCTGTTGCTTTTGCCCCTGTGAAGGTTACTCAACTTGCTGCCTATGGAGGTTGTTGTTGGTGGAAAGTGCAGCCAAGTAGCATCAGACGTATAGTGACCCCATAGGGTTTTCAGGGACACAAACAGGTGGTTTACCAACCCTGGATGTCCTTGGTGGTCTCCCATCCAAGTACTAACCAGAGCCAACCCTGCTTAGCTTCTGAGATCTGATACAATCAGGCTATCCTGGCGAGTCAGATCAGGGAGTTATGGGGGAAATACTCCCATGTCCCAGAAATAGGCTGGCATGCTTACACTTGGCAGCCAGATTGTTTCAATCACTGCAGGGGCAGGCTGCTTCCTATCTGCTATCACAAGGCTCCTTTCTCAGCAGCCACCAAAGAGTTAACATTTTGGCCTTTAATGCAGGGATGTTTCTCTGCGATCACCCCCGCCGACTGCTTCAGGGCTTCCTTTTGGTTATGCATGACTTTTCTGCCCGTCAGAGGTCACCTCACACTCCCTGTACGTTTTGCCTCTGTTTTCCAGATGCTGTTTTAGCCAGAATCTGGAAATTCTGGTCAATGGTGTAAGTAAAGGAAAAACTATATATTTTATTATTTATTGGCTACTGCTCTTGTGCTCTTGTTGAAGGAACACTGAAAGACTAACAGATTCCCCTGAAGAAGCTTGTTGGTGAAACACATAGGGAATTTTGAGCTGAGCAATGAAATATATATACTTCACTCGTACCATCGGCCTTGGGTTTATATTTATCTTTCAATTACCCTTTTATTTTCTTGGATTTGCAGTGCCATCCTAAGCAGAGTTGCACCCTTCTAAGTCCTTTGATGTCAGTGGGCTTGGAAGGGTGTAACTCAGCTTAGGGTTGCACTGCGGTGCCTCAAATCAGGCTTTATGGATTGCTTAGAGTAAAGAAAACTCTTCTGGTTTGGGTGTATATTTACTGGAACATGGAATTATAAAACCAAATATCAAGGTTCCCTATTTTGAAAAAAGAGCAGGGCCCACAAATAGGGTTGCCAGTGTCCAGGTAGTAGCTGGAGATCTCCTGCTATTAGAACTGATCTCCAGCCGATAGAGATCAGTTCCCCTGGACAAAATTGCCACTTTGGCAACTGGACTCCATGGCATTGAAGTCCCTCCCCTCCCCAAACCCCACCCTCCTCAGGCTCCGCCCCCAAAATCTCCCACCGTAGGGTAGGGTACCTGGCAATCCTACCCACAAATTTGAATAAGAGATGCAAAGACAAATGTTTTGTATAACAACAACAATAATAATAACAATAACAATAATTATCTTTTATTAAAAACCCCGCCCTCCCCCAGCCAACCACCAACATAGTAAATATACACAGATGTTTAATTACAAAAAATTAAAACATTAACATGTTCTAGTATACTGCGATTCCTCTAGTTCTGACGTTGGCACCCAATTTATCCCTGTAGGGAGAGATGTTATTACAGCGCATAAGGATTGTTATAAATAGGGTTGCCAGGTCCCTCTTCTCCTCGGCAGGAGGCTTTTGCGAAAAAGTGTGCGCAGCTCTTTACCGCTCAAACTAAGAGGTATAAGGCCCCTCGCGAGGTGGAACTTCCGGTTCTAAACTGGAAGTGACGCATGTGGTATGCATGCACGTGTGCACATTTGCCTGCCGACCCTCAGGTGGTCAGCGGGCAGAGGGGTAAATTGCCGGGGGTTCGCCGGCCAACAGTGGGCACCTGGCAACTAGGGTTGCCAGGTGCCCGCTGTTGGCGGGCAAACCCCTGGTAAAGTGCCCCTCTGCCCATCGACCAGCTGAGGGTCAGTGGGTAATCGTGCATGCGCAGGCCCGTGCACAACAGCTGGAACCTCCCCTTGCCCTCCCTGGGGCGAGCGGGCCGCCTGTTTGCAGCTGCGCGTGCCACCAGGAACCCTCCCTTCGCCCTTCCTGAGGCGAGCGGGTTACCCTCTGCAGCCACACGCGGCAGGCGGCACTTCTGGTTTTCAACCGGAAGTGGTGCGTTGGCGCATGCGCGCACCCCCCCTGCAACAGAAACCTCCCGCCAAAGGTAAGTGGGGACCTGGCAACCCTAGTTGTAAAACACTGTCCATATATCATATAATGGGGAGAGGGAGTCAATGGACCAAGACTAAGTTAGGGCCTATAGGAAGATTGAGGATAAGGTCTCACAAGGCCCAAAGGGAGTCATGGGGAGCGGAAGAGGAAGGAAGGGAGGGAGGGAGGGGGAGGCCAGCATTCCAAGGGTACCGTTGCTGTCCTCAGCCATAGGCCTGGCAGAATATCTCTGTCTTGCAGGCCCTGCAGAATTCAGCTAAGTCCCGAGTCTCATTAGACAGAGAGTTCCCCCAGGCTGGGGCCACGGCTGAAAAGTCGCTTTGTTGGAGTTCCGAGGGAAACTGGGAGCACGTGCCACCCAGAGAAAAACTGCATGGAAGATTCTCAAGTGTGACTTGCTCAGGTGGCAGGAAGTGTTCCAGCTCAACATGCATGCAATATCAACAATGCTCCATTGTTTAGGCCTGTTCGTTTCAATATTCACACGTCAGGAAAACCAGTACAGATATGGGAAAAGGACCATTTCTTCTAATCGTTAAAAACTCTGCAATAACAGAAATGCAAAAAGGAATGGGAACAGAAACTTGGAAGGCAGGTTTTGTATCCTGAAGTAGGGCTGTTGAATTAAAAAAAATTCAGTATAGTTCGGATTCGGCTGAATTCGGCCCGTTTAGATTCGAGATATGCCGAAGTCCGAACTCCCCCGCTTCGGGTCCGTGCAATTCGGCGGGAATTCAAAGTTCGGGAAAAAAATTCGGCCGAATAAAGCCATTAAAAACACAACCGCGCCTTTCCACGGCTCTGGGGGGGGCATTTTTGGGAGCAAAGGTCCCAAACTTTCAGAGGAGCTTCAAAGGACGCTTCTTGAAAGACCCCCCAAGTTTTGTAAAGATTGGGTCGGGGGGGCTGAGATATGGGCCCCAAAAGGGGTCCCCCCACCCTTAATGTGTATCTCCGAGCAGAGCTTGCCGCCCACGCACAAAGCTCCCAGCCCCGACAAACAGCTGAGAGCAAGGGCGGGGCAGGTGTGAAAAAATTTGCAAAGCAATACAACTGCAAAGCAACACAAGCACGCAATGTAACACCTTTGCAACAGTGCAAAGCAACACCTGACACCTGGGAGTTTGCAAACCATGGAAAGAGACAGAGGCAGCTAGCTATGCATAATGCAGGGGTGGAATTTCCCCTTTTGCATGGGACTCCAAATGCATTCTTTAAGTCACCATTTGAAAACAAGTTTTGAGCAAGCATCCAAATAGACCTAACCGCTCTTATGAATAAGGGAAAACCTGAAGACACACAACTGAAACTCCCCCTCAAACCAGGGAGAGAGAGACTCGAGGGGGAACACACACCCCAGGCAGAACCGGCAAAAGCCCCCTTTGGCTCCCCCCCACCCACAGAAACTGCTCCCCACACACACACAGACTCTGCTCCCCCCCCCCACACACACACAGGAGAAAAATTATAGATTAAAGCCCCCAAAGGGGTCTTACTGTGGCTGTCTTCTGTTCCATCAGGAGGGGCTGGGGAGGACTCGGTAATCCAAGACGATTCCATTTAGGCACTTTTGCTCTGGAGATGCATACTGATCCATTGATCCCAATAGGGGAAAGGGGAAAGCCCATATCTCGGGACCCCCTGACCCAATGTTTACAAAACTTGGGTGGTCTTTTAAGAAGGCTTGTCTGAAGCTCTGCTCAAAGTTTGGGATCTGCACCCCCAAAAATGTGCCCCCTGCAGCCACGGAAAGAGAAAAGGGGGGAGCCGATATTTCTGCCCCCACTGAACCCATCTTTACAAAACTTGGGTGGTATCTTAAGAAGGATTGTCTGAAGTTATCCTGAAAGTTTGGGGGCTGTATCCCCAAAAAAGCGCCCCCTGCAGCCACGGAAATGGAAAAGGGGGGAGGGAAAAGGGGTGGAGCCCATATCTCGAGACCCCCTGACCCAATGTTTACAAAACTTGGGGGGTATCTTAAGAAGGCTCATCTGAAGCTCCACTGAAAGTTTGGGGTCTGTACCCCCAAAAATGTGCCCCCTGCAGCCATGGAAAGAAAAAAGGGGGGAGCCCATATCTCGGGACCCCCTGACTCAATGTTTACAAAACTTGGGTGGTCTCTTAAGAAGGCTTGTCTGAATCTCTGCTGAAAGTTTTGTGTCTGTACCCCAAAAAATACGCCCCCTGCAGCCACAGAAAGGAGCGAATGTGCACAAGCACCCCCCACACACACACACACGAAGATTTCCCTCTCTCTCTCTCTCTCTCTCTCTCTCTCTCTCCCTGGCCCGGCCACACATCAGCTGATTCCTCCAGTACTCAGTCCTGACTGATTGGCCAGAAGAAGACCCAGCTTGGCCACCGATTGGCTGGGGGAGGAGAATGCTGCTTACTGACGGTTATGCTGCTTACTGATGGCCGAATTTGCCGGATTTATTCGTGAACTCCCGAACTCGCTGAATTCGGCCCCCCCGGTTGCCCTCCATTTTTGAGTTCGGTTCGTCCTGAACTAAAAACCACCGAATCAGGGGAAATTCGGCTGTTTTTCAGTTCGGGCCGAACCGAATCAACAGCCCTATCCTGAAGTATTGCTGAAGGGGAGCAGAGCTGCTTCACGACGTTTGAAATGAACCACCCACCCACCCCCTTTGGCAATTGGTCTCCTCACTTTGAAAAGGGTTGTTGTGGGAAGGGGGAATGGGTCTCTATCGCCAAGGCAACCAGAACTCATCCGTGCACTGAGATGCACTTTCCATTGAAAGTAATGCAACACAGAGAGATGATGTGCGCATCCCCAGGGTGTGGATGCAGTTCCTCTCCACTGCCTCCCTTTCAACGGGAAGAGTATTAAGAGGCACATCGCAATGTGAGGGAGAGCTAGTCTGAAAGACTCGCTGTCTCTTTCCTCATAGCAGCGGATCAGGGAAACAATGACTGTGAACAGCCATAGAAAAGAATGCAACGATCAGTAGAAGACAGAAGGGTTTAATGAACATTTTAATGCCCCTTCCTCCTTCAAATGACCCTCACATAAATTTGGCAAATTGCTATCCGTAAGCCCTCATGACTCTTCTGCTAAAACATCTTGTGTATCCAGCTTTTTCATCATCATTCTATGAATTTCTCATTCCCTTCATGCAAACCGTGTGTGCCCAAACCTTTGGAAGATTTTGAACATAAGAGCATAAGAAAAGCCATGCTGCATCAGACCAAGGCCCATCAAGTCCAGCAGTCTGTTCACACAGTGGTCAACCAGGTGCCTCTAGGAAGCCCACAAGCAAGATGACCGCAGCAGCATTATCCTGCCTGTGTTCCACAGCACCAAATATAATAGGCATGCTCATAAGAACATAAGAAAAGCCCTGCTAGATCAGACCGAGGCCCATCAAGTCCAGCAATCTGTTCACACAGTGGCCAGCCAGGTGCCTTTAGGAAGCCCACAAGCAAGACGACTGCAGCAGCGTTACCCTGCCTATGTTCCATGTCACCTCATGTAATAGGCATGCTCCTCTGATCCTAGAGAGAATAGGTGTGCATCATGACATTGCACTTGAGGACCGCAAGAGAAACTGGGGACAATGCCACGCCACCTGGAAAAAGAAGTACCTGAGTTTTGAGGGCACATCTGTGAACATCCTCAGCATGAACTCTGTTTCCACGCCAGGACTGAATGTGGTTGGGATCAGGACGTATCGGCCTCGCTTGAGAAGCACCTTCAAAAACACTGTGCGCATGTCAATGTATGTGGAGGTCGCCACCTTCTCCTGTAAGTGCATCGAATGCATTCGACAGTCTCTGTTGTCCTCCACCTAGGAAGGGAAACCAGAAGGCACCGGTTGTTCTCCACACAGACTCTATCTTGGCTGGGGGCCATCCATCAAGCTCCAACCTTTAGGCCAGATGGCCTCTTGGATCTGCTATGTGGCACAGATGCAAAAGCGCCACTGCAGCGAGGGAGAACACACGGCACATCTGAGAAATGGACATTGCTCTTTGGAGTCGGCTTAGGCTGCCCTGAGTTAGCTCAGCATACAATGCGGCCACCTACCTTGAAGATTTCAAAGCCAATGACAAAGTTCTCCCCTTTCCCTTCTTTTTTGTGAACGCGCTGGTCCGTTTGCTGCAGGGAGATCAGCACTTTGTCCTCTGCCTTTTTAACATCAAAGATGTACTAAATGGAAGGGAAGAAGGAGAACAGATATTGAGCTGGAGTGGTTGGTGAGGCTTGCCATCTATACAGGGGTCCCCAAGTGTGGTGCCTGTAGACACCATGGCACCCGCCAGCGCCTTTCCTGGTGCCCGCCAATTGCTTTTAGATATTGGGCATGGTCTTGTGGAGCTTTTGCCCAAGAAAGCTTCCGGCTGGCTACTAGAGTTTTGATTGGCCGTGCAGATTTTTTAATATATTGCTTTGGCAGCAACTGCCGCCACTGCAGAAGGATGTTCACTGTGTGGCTGAAGGTAAGCTGCAGCAGCCATTTTGTGTTTAGCTCCGCCTCCTGTGGCAGCCATTTTGTTGCTGTGCCCACCATGCTCTGTCAGAATTCCAAAGGCACCCACAGGTTCAAAAAGGTTAAGGACCCCGGGTATCCACAAATGCAAAATAGCCAAAGGACTGTGCTGCTTGTTACAACGAATGCAAATCCTGCACAGCCCCCAATTTTTTTAGCAAGGGCTGAGAGGTACACTTTGGGGTGTGTGTGTGTTGGAAAACGATGCATAACAGCCAAACCCTTGTAGTAGTACCTTGCAGTAGTAGATGGATATATCTTATTTAATTGCATTAAAATTGATCCAATTCAAGTTTGTAAGATTTATAAACACATGCCTAACGCTGGTCAATTATTTCTATTCGCTTCACACTCACTGGCCGTAGCCGAGCAAGTTGACTTCTTACTATGATTGCCAGGTCCCTCTTCACTACCAGCGGGAGGGTTTTGGGGCGGAGCCTGAGAAGGGTGGGGTTTGGGGAGGGGAGGGACTTCAATGCCATAGAGTCCAATTGCCAAAGCAGCCATTGTCTCCAGGTGTACTGATCTCTATCAGCTGGAGATCAGTTGTAATAGCAGGAGATCTCCAGCTAGTACCTGGAGGTTGGCAACCCTACTTCTTACTGAACAATTGGGTAGAATGTGGTCTTTGTACATTTCTTTATCTCCGCCCATGAAAAGGGACTTATTTTAAATTCAAACTGAACATTCAGTGAGGGGACTTGTAATATCCACGAGCCCCTTCAGGCCCCCTTGCAGCTCATGGCTCTGAAAGAAAGCCAGAAAGCCACCAATGTAAGCCAGAGGGTTCCACCAAGCCACATAAGCCTAATGCTCCCCATAGAAATGACAAACTGTGCAGCTGCAAAGGAAAGATGTTGCCAAGGTTGTGTTGAATCAATTGTGTTGAAACGCTGAACTAAAGAGACTGAAGTCCCATAGGGAATCGTGGGAGGGGGAAGTTATTGGCACATCCCTCCCCAAGCCTCAAAACCCGGATTTTTTAAGCTGACAGAGGCATGAAGCAGGCTAATTCCCTCACAGTGTGTTTCCTTTAACCAACTCCCTTAGCGGCTCTCCATGCCTCTTGGAATGTCCTCAGTCAGGGCTTTTTTGGGAGGGGGTGCAGGGGGGGGGTGCCCTTGATTAATTTAGGGTGTCATATTTGTCTAGACTTTTATGGCATCCCCCCCCAAGTATGCAGAAACCCCTGCTTGCCTGTGAATGAACCCGTTTTGCGGTCATATAATGTGTGTGTGTTAAGTGCTATCAAGTCACAGCTGACTTATGGCGACCCTGTAGGGTTTTCAAGACAAGAGACTAACAGAGCTGGTTTGCCACTGCCGGCCCCTGTGTAGCAACCCTGACATCCCTTGGTGGTCTCCCATCCCAATTCCAAAAAAGGCTGACCCTGCTTAGCTTCTGAGATCTGACAAGATCAGGCTATGTGACCATAATAGGGACCAGTTATTTCATGATTAGCACAAATGATATAGAGGAAGGTAAGAAAAAACAGCCTATTTGCCTCTTGACTCTATATTAGGGTTGCCAGCTCTGGGTTGGGAAATACCTGGAGATTTTGGGGTTGGAGCCTGAGGAGGGGAGGGTTTGGGAAGGGGAAGGACTTCAATGCCATAGAGTCCCATTGCCAAAGCGGCCATTTTCTCCAGGGGAACTGATCGCTGTCGGCTGGAGATGAGTTGTAATAGCAGGATATCACCAGCTTGTACCTGGAGGATGGCAACCCTACCTATGGGGTCACCATTATTTCTGCTGGATGAGAGGAACTGCAAACCCCTAGGGCACAGTCCAAAGAACATTTTCCCCCAGAAAAGTTCCCTCAGACCTACAGAACTGTTCTAAATGAGGACTCAAGTATTGTATCAGGAAAATCAAAACTGGGTATAACAAAGTCATTTTTGTTCAGGAGTAGGGGTGCCAACCTCCAGGTGGGACCTGGAGACCTCCTAGAGTTACACATGATCTCCAGATGACAGAGATCCGTTCCCATGGAGAAAATGGCAGCTTTGGAGGGTGGACTCTATGGCATCACATCCCTGATAAGGCCCCACCCCTTCACAAACCCCACTTTCCCTTAAAATCTTAAGGAGAGTTATTCTAGTCTAAGCCCATTCATTTCAATGGGCTTAGACTGGAGTAACTCTCTTCAGGATTGCACTGTAAATCTCCAGGAATTTACCAACCTGGAGTTGAGACCCCTATTCAGGAGTCATTTGCAATAAATACTTATTGTCTTTAATGTGGGGAGTGCAAGAATAAATGCTCCCAAACCTGTGGGTTTTGAAGGAAAGTGGCTCTGTTATTGAAACATCCACCAGAGCGATTTAAAAGGGGGTCTGGATTCTTTCTCCATGCTCCACACATGATCCTCTTTTCCCAGGTTTTGTGGATACTAAAGAAGGATGTGTTCACAAGACGACAGATGTCAACATCAGTAAAGTTTTTGCACCAATCTTCAAACGTCATCCTGGCCAATGGAGCCAAAGAAAGATATCATTATTCATTTTCAAGGGGGGGAAATGTGGAAGGCTCAAATTACAAAGAAATCCATTGTAATATATCACTCCTTCGTAAAACATTTCAGTCCAGACTTCAGTTAATGCTATGTTACATATCAAAACATCAAATTAAAACACTGAAGTAATCAAACCCTGTCCCATGCCTTGAAGAATCTGCAGGAATGTGCCTCAACTGTTTAGGAAGATCCACAGGTTTGGGTGTAGCCTTAGAAGGCAACTGCAACGTCAAGAAGTGCTTTCTCCCATGGCTACTCGTGCTCACTGAGATTTGAGGCCCTCACAGTAGTTCCACCATATATTAAGCTAGAGGTCCCCAACCTCTTTGAGCCTGTGGAAACCTTTGGCATTCTGAAACAGTGTGGTGAGGAGTGGGTTATAATGCCATAGTCCAATTGCCAAAGCGGCCAATTTCTCCAGGCGAACTGATTTCTGTTGCCTGGAGATCGGTTGTAATAGTGGGAGATCTCCAGCCACCACCTGGAGGTTGTCAACCCTAGTAAGAGTAGATGGGCAAAGCATTGCTAGTCAGCCATGTGCCCTCTGCCTGGTCATGGGCCTCAGCAGATGCCCCACCACACCAACCTGGATGCCAGTTCTGGCGTAAGCCCTGCCTCATCAGTGACACCAATTGCCATGCTCACCAGAATTCTCCATCATTGTCAACAGTGAGTCCAATCTTCTTCCTTTCTTTATCGCTCACGTTCGTCCACTCCTCTGATCTGGCAACAAAATGATTTGATCAATTAAATATCCATTTGGTTCATACAAAGCTGTAACATACTGAGTCAGACCCATTTTACTTATTTCATTTTTTAACTTTGATTCGTTTATATCCTGCCTTTCCCCCAAAAGCAGCATACGCTAGTCTGCTCTCCTCCAGAGAGCCAGCGTGGTGTAGTGGTTAAGAGTGGTGGTTTGGAGCGGTGGACTCTGATCTGGAGAACCGTGTTTGATTCCCCACTCCTCCACATGAGCGGCAGACTCTAATCTGGTGAACTGGGTTGGTTTCCCCACTCTTACACACGAAGCCAGCTGGGTGACGTTGGGCTAGTGACACTCTCTCAGCCCCACCTATCTCACAGGGTGTCTGTTATGGGGAGGAGAAGGGAAGGTGATTGTAAGTCGGTTTGATTCTTCCTTAAGTGGTAGAGAAAACTGGCATATAAAAACCAACACTACTTCTCCTTCTTTTTCCATTTTATCCTTACAACAACCCTTTGAGGCAGGTTAAGATGAGAATGTGTAATTGGTAGGGTTGCCAGCTCCAGGTTGGGAAATACCTGGAGATTTTGGGGGTGGAGTCTGAGGAGGGCTGGGTTTGGAGAGGGGAGGGACTTCAATGCCATAGAGTCCATTTGCCAAAGCGGCCATTTTCTCCAGGGGAACTGCTTTTTATCACCTGCAGGTCAGTTGTAATAGCAGGAGATCTCCAGCCACCACCTGGAGGTTGGCAACCCTAGTAATTGCCCCAAGGTCACCCAGCAAGCTTTCATGGTAGAGCAGGGATTCAAACATGGACTCTCCTTGATCTTAGTTTGACACTTTAACCACCACACCACGCTGCTTAAACAGTGGTTTGACCTTCTAAATGCACAAGTGGCCAAACCAGAGTGCAGAATTCATCTTCTCTCACTTTCTGCTTGATTCCCAGGTCTGTTTCTCTGGGGTGGGAGCTGGGAGACATAGAGTGTGCCTGTGCAGTCAGCTGAAATCCATGCCAAGCTGAAGTGAAGTGCCTTTAACAAACTCCTCCAAAATGTTGTCCCTGCTATTACGTGGGTGGCGAATGGGGAGACATTCCTTTAAGTCATACTGTCATTACTTTGGCCATTTGAGAGGATCCATTTCAACACTCAATTAAATCTAAGTGGAAGTTAATGGCTGCTTTGTCTTAAGTAAGCGGTAAGCTTTGGACAAATGGATAGGGTTACCAGGCCCCTCTTTGCCACCAGCAGGAGGTTTTTGGGGTGGACCCTGAGGAGGGTGGGATTTGGGGAGGAGAGGGACTTCAATGCCATAGAGTCCAATTGCCAAAGCAGCCATTTTCTCCAGGTGAACTAATCTCTATTGGCTGGAGATCAGTTGTAACAGCAGGAGATCTCCAGCTAGTACCTGGAGGTTGGCAACCCTTCAAATGGAGACCACATGCTACTTGCTGTCTCAGGGCTATCCTCACTTGGGGCAAGCGAGGAAGCAAGAAGGACCTTCACACTGAAGACAGGATCCATGTGCTTAGAACACTTAGGGAACATTTATCTTAAATCATCAGCCCCTGTCTGAACCAAGGTTGCCAATCTCCAGCTGGGGCCTGGAGTTCTAGAATTACAGGTCATCTCCAGACTACAAAGATCAGTGCCTCTGGAGAAAATGACTGCTTAGGAGGATCAAGTCAAGTGAGTTTATTTGTATAGCCATAGGCCTTTACAAAGTATCCTAAAAGGATTTAAAATTATTTACAGAATAAAAAGTAAATTAATAGTTTTTACACAATCACAAATCTATAATCATACGATAAAGAGGGGGAAATCCATTAAAACTAAAAGTGCTCTCACTTGTTATGCCTAAAGAGTTCCCTTCTTTGCGGCCTCGAGGGCTCTTCTGCAGCCAGGGCAAATTGAGACATTCTATAAGTCACGCAGGCATCAGAGTCTGATAGTAGAAAAATCAATCTTTTGGTTGCTTAGGAGGGTGGACTCTATGGCATTATATCCCACTGAGGTCCCTCCCATTCCCAAACCCCACCCTCCCCAGGTTGTGCCCCCAAATCTCCAGGAATTTCCCAACCTGGAGCTGGCAACCCTACCTGAACATGTGTTTTGTTTGCTGCATGAGCTTTTCTTTCAGGACTTCTTGTTTTCACATGCATTGTTTTCAAATTTTTCAATCTTTTTTCTTTTTGTAAATTCCACCCACATCTCTTCCCACGAGTCTATTTGTTTTAGGGTTTTCATGTTTAAACTTCCATGTAATTTTGCAAAACGGAATCTGTTGCATTTTGATACGTGTCATGAGCTGGTCTGGAGTCTCTGGTCAAAAAGCAAGATAGAAATAAACAAATATGTGCAAATGTAGTCCCCCAGGGATGATGGTGTGTGGTCCCATGGGATACTTGGAGAAGGACAAGAATGAAGTAAACACAGGTTATATGACAGATGTTTTAAAATTTCAGTATGAGACAATGGTTAGAGTGTTGCATTGTAACTGGGGAGATATGTGTACCCCTAAGGGAAAAATCTATGGTGGCAAAGTAATTGGAACATTTCCTGCTCTCAAAAAGAGGGGCCTTAATTAGAATGCAAAAAATATCTGCCCAATTTTGCCACACAAAATTTGTGTCTGGCCTGTGGTCACACATGCAGCTAAATGAGGAGCCTTGGGCCATTTTTGCATGGTAATTAGCAGCGCATTCCAGGCTGAATTGCCCTGCATATTTTTTTTGAATTTTTCACACTGAACCGTCATTCCAGACGTGACTGCGAAGCTGGCGCATACCTGCTTCGCATTACTAAAGAGCCCATTTAATGCGACCTTTGGTGTTTGCCGCGAAGAATCCCCCTGAAGGTACCATGCAAAATAACAGCTGCGGGTTAGCTATGCACATGCTAATGGCTATGCAAACAGGAACAAAGGAGCAGGTGAGTGGGGGGTGGAATTTCTCCTTTTGCGTCGGGACCGTGAATAGGCATTTTTGAAGTCGCATTTTTAAAAAGAGCTTTAAACAAGCATCAAAATTGACCGTGCATAAATGGCCAGAGTCAACATTGAAAAACACCCTAAAATTTCAGAGGAAAGAGGCAATCCCTGTTGCGCAGGTTTTCCACAGGCAGGGTACATGCCTTTGGGGAGGGTATCACTTTTCCTAAGTGTTACCCATCCACCTGGATCAGTCCACTCTACCACCTCGAACTCTATCACCTCGTTCGCTTGAACGTGTAGACTGGTCCCTCTCCATCCTCGGAGTGTTTCCACACTTGTCCGCGAGGCTCCCCCCTCCCCGCTCTGTGTAAGAGCATGGAGCCCAACATGACAAGCTAATCCTTCAGGACCCCCGCAGGACACATTGCTTACTCATCACTCCATGCGCCGTTCCACTCCTTCTTCCCCCAAGGATTCCTCAGTCGGATCATGAAGAGTTTCTCAGACTTGACGCAAGACAACAGCTTCTCTCCGAGGCTCACCTTCTGGATTGCTGTCACCGAGTAGGAATGGCCCTGGATCAAACCCATGGCGGTTTCTGCCTCAAAATCACGGGCGGTTAAAGGCTACGGCAAAAGAAAAACTTGAATGAACATGAGCGTTACAATCAAATGATTTAGATCTCCCCCCTCCTCTTAAGACAGGAGCCCCATGGCGCAGAGTGGTAAGCTGCAGTACTGCAGTCCAAGCTCTGCCCACGACCTGAGTTCGATCCCGACGGAAGTCGGTTTCAGGTAGCCGGCTCGAGGTTGACTCAGCCTTCCATCCTTCCGAGGTCGGTATAACGAGTACCCAGCTTGCTGGGGGTAAAGGGAAGATGACTGGGGAAGGCACTGGCAAACCACCCCATAAACAAAGTCTGCCTAGTAAACATCAGGATGTGACGTCACCCCATGGGTCAGAAATGACCCGGTGCTTGCACGCGGGACCTTTACCTTTTTACCTCCTCTTAAACATAGTTCTACATTCTTTCATCAGTGCTGAGTAGTCCTGTTGCTGACTGTTAACCAGAGTTTTATACATAGCTTAGTAGAGCATTAATCAACGATTTAATGCTCTTCTCCATTATACAGTAGAGTTGATGCCTGTCAAGGACAAACAGGCAAGACCACAGATTCTGCATCCATCAGTGATATCAAAGCTTTCACATACATTTTCATATGCTGCTAGTGCAGATGGTTTTAAAAGGGGATTAGACAGATTCATGGAGGAGAGCTCCGTCAATGACTACAAGCCATGGCGAGTAAAGTGAACTGCCAGATACAGTAAACCTTTGAGTACCAGTGCTAGGAGGCAACGCCAAGGGCAGGCCTTGGCCTCCGTGTCCTGTGTCTCTGGGGCTACTCGTATGTCACTGTGAGAAACAGAGTACTGGATTAGACAGACCTCTGGCACGATCTGGCAGGGCCCTTGTTATGTTCTCGTGGACTGTAATTTTCAGGAGATGCTTCTGTAGGAATTTGTGGGTTTCCTCATGCCCAAATCCTTGTTAGTTTAGCAGACTGCACAAGGCTATTGTGCACAGAGAAGCCCATTCAAACTTCTTTTGTGTGCCCGAAGAAAACTGCTCAGAGCCTTTTGCTTATTCAACTAGTATACTTCATTTATTGTAGGAAATCCATTTTGGGGTTGGATAGAGTAAAATATAGTTCCCAATCTATTCTAACCAATTAGGATGGAGAGAGATCCAGGACTTCCCTCCTGGTGGCAAGATGGAGAAGAGTGTGTGTGTGTGGACTGGAGGTGTGAAGAAGCTGGAAGGAAGGTAGTTTCCCTAAGAGTAACAATCTTCACATCAAAAGATAGTTCAGAGCAGTAAAGAAAGATCATTTGTGCATAGGTGCTTTCACTTTTCATGTTTGCCCCCGGTATGAATCGGTTGTTCCTTGGAATTATGCATGAGTTTTCCGTCCATTAAAGATGACCTCATGCTAGGGTTGCCAACCTCCAGGTATTAGCTGGAGATCTCCAGCTATTACAACTGATCACCAGCCGACAGAGATCAGTTCACCTGGAGAAAATGGCTGCTTCGGCAATTGTACTCCATGGCATTGAAGTCCCTCCCCTCCCCAAACCCTGTCCTCCTCAGGCTCCGCCACAAATACCTCCCACTGGTGGCTAAGAGGGACCTGGCAACCCTACCTCGTACCAGCCCTTGCAATGTCCAGGTCTTCCCATTCCTCTGTTAACCCGACTCTTCCATCTTCCCTGAGCAAAGCCTGGGTGAAATCCCCATGCAGAAGGCAAAGTGCAGGGCACACAAGCTTGGTTTCGCTCACAGCCAATTACAAGGCAGCGTGTAAAGAGGCAGGGATTCAAATGCTTCCTGCTTCCTCAGAGCTCTTTCTGAGCAGAAGAAAAGCTTTTTAAACCGAGGCTTGGATTTCTTCCCCCCGTCTTTCAGATCGCTCTGTTTTTTGTTCTTAAAATGCTCTTTTATATTGCAATGGGTTTGGGGGTGGATTTTCTCTCACAGTAACGACTACAAGTAAGCCATTTACAAAGCAGCATTTCAAGGGGCAGGACTGGATTTGAGCTTGGAGACTGCTGGTGCAGAGATTCCCAACAGGAAAGTGAGGGTCCAGCCAGGAACAAACCTCAGGTAAAACTCCCATGCATAAATGACCAAAGTATGCCCAGTGTCTTGACCCCTCAATCTTTCTGACTCGCTAGCTTTGTCCTCCTCTGGAGTATGAGGTTAGAGACAGCGCAAAGTCCTTCACTTCCAACACCTTCCAACCTAGATTATTTCTGTACTTGATTCTTTAGGAATTGGGAAGCATCCCTGAGTTAGAAGAAATGGTTCCGCGGCAAAACAAAAACATATGCCACTAGATAAATTTTCTCTCAAGACCATTTATTGACTGGTTTTTATGGCATCTAAAGACCCTGGCAGAAAAGATGTGGCTTGAGAAAAATCCTGGACAATGTAGCATGGACACCAAAACAAACGCTTTAGGTCCAGACGCACAATGAGAACTTCTGACAGTGCAATCCTAAATAGATTTACACCCTTCTAATGGGCTTAGAAGGGTATAATGCTGTTTAGGACTGTGAATCACTTAGTTATCTTGCATTACATTTGTATACAGTAATACTGTTCATGCTCAATGTCCAAACATTTCTAGTATTGCCAGGATACCTTTCTTCCTCATTTCTTCAATGTTTTCTCAAATATATCCCTTAATCTTTTTTTTTGTAAGTTGACTTCCTGTTTGGATTGAGATCCTTGTGATGAGAGGTATGTTTTTAGATGGCTTCCATTTATATTTAGCATCATGATTTGTAAGGTATGAAATCACAGTAAAACATTGTTCGCCCCTGGCAGGAGGTTTTTGGGGAGGAGCCTGAGGAGGGAGGGGTTTGGAGAGGAGGGACTTCAATGCTATAGAGTCCAATTGCCAAAGCAGCCATTTCCTCTAGGTGAACTGATCTCTGCTTCCTGGAGATCAGTTGTAATAGCAGGCGATCTCCAGCTACTACCTGGAGGTTGGCAACCCAACACATGTTTGTCATCCATGACTGGTATTGCAATGCACAGAATTTCCGTCAACCATACGGCTCACTCACTGACATGGGTAGAGCTCTCGGCCTATAGATGTTGGTAGGGTTGCCAGGTCCCCCCACTCACCTTCGGCGGGAGGTTTCTTTGCCGATCTTGTGTGTGCACGCGTGCACGATTGCCCGCCGGCCCTCAGCTGGTCGGCGGGCAGAGGGGCACATTACCAGGGGTTTGCCTGCCACCAGTGGACACCTGGCAACCCTAGATGTTGGGGTGACCCCTGCAGTCACTCTTCCAGTTATGGAATTAGATTGCTGAAGGAATAAATAAATCTCCTTAGTTGTTTATATGCTAATCCTGCCTCAGTGATCACAATAATCTCCTTGTGCATGTGCACCACAAAACGTTTCTCACGGCAGCAATCCCAAAGCCTATACACTTGCTACCTTTACAGCAGTGGTTCCCAACCATTTTTTGACCAGGGACCACTGGGACTTTTTTGTTCGGTGCAGGGACCTCAAGGTTCAAAATAAAAATTCAGAGAATTTGAAAATAAACTTTAATCATAACTGTTAGTTAAACATTAAACTTAGAATAATATTTGAATATATTTTTATAATAGAGAACTTTTAATTGAAAATATTAATTTATTATGGGTTTATAACTTTGTTTCGCGGACCTTAATTTAGTTCTTGTGGACCCCTGGTGGTCCACGGACCCCCGGTTGGGAACCAGTGCTTTAGAGCATCTGGAAACTGAGGGGCAGGTCTTTAGTTTAAAACAAACCTAGATCCCGAAAATTTTAGGAGGCTGTGTGGGTCCCCTCAATTAGTAAAAAAAGGGTCTGTCACAGACAGCATCAGGGTTTGGCATCACTGGGCAACTGGGCCCACAGTTAGGGCTGCCAACTTCTACGTGGGGCCTGGAGATCTCCTGGAATTACCCCTGATCTCCAGTCTACAGAGTTCTGTTTCCCTGGAGAAAATGGCTGTTTTGGAAAGTGGACTCCGTGGGTGCGTTGTCATTTGCTTCTTCATGTAGGAGGCTGAGCAATAAAGCAGTCATGATGTCGGCTGGGCTCCTGCTCATTTCCCTCAGGGCGGAGCCACTGTTTGGGTGACCAGGACCTCATGCCTGCCCTCCATAGGGCAAAGTGAAGGAAGAATGAGGAAGGCCAAGGAGGAGGGCGCCCAATGGCACCTTGATGGGTAGGGTTGCCAATGCCAAATTCCTGGAGATTTGGGGGTGGATTCTGGGGACGGAGGGGTTTGGGGAGGCAAGGGACCTCAGCAGGGCATAATGCCATAGAGTCCACCCTCCAAAGCAGCCATTTTCTCCCAGGGAACTGAACTCTCTAAGTCTGGAGATCAGTTGTAATACCAGGAGAACTCCCAACCCCACTTGGATGTCGGTAACGCTACTCAATATCTGAAGCCATCCCTGCCTTTGAGTTCCAACAAGACCTCACTCCCTTATGGAGGGTTAAACCAGTTAAAAGTCCTGGAACATATCCACACCCCTTTGCAGAAGCGAGATGGCCTTTAACAAAACCACAGGGAGGATAAGCTAAGCAACCAAGCAGTTTTCTCACCCTCAAATCATTGGCGACTGCCAAGTCTAGAGCGCACTTCCATGACAACAGCTCATAGAGAATCAGTTCATAAGTTATCCTGAGATCCCCTGGCATTTCCCATGGCTCTCGCACACGCCACAAATCTTCACTTGTGCTCGTCACAAATAAGGCAGCATGAGTTTCTATGACAGCACAGGGGGTTATCACACTATTCGTTCTTGTTAAAGCGCAAAGCCTGAAAAGACCTCAGATATTCTCAGGCCTGCCTTACCAACCTGAATTGCAATCAGTCCTTTTTATATATAGATTTTTTTCTTTAAAAAGCAATTACTAAACAAATGCCATGTGCATGAGCGTTCAATGCTCTGAGTTACAGGATGGATTTAGAAACAAGCTCTTGCTTCTACAGTGGGCGAATGAAAAGCTCTGCAGTCAGGAAAGCACACATGCAAAATCATCTGCCTCTGGTAGGATGTAAAACTCAAAAGAACCTGGCTCATCTTTGGTGTGGAATCAATACAATCCCATTCCCCAAAGGATAATCTCCAGAGGCACCTAAATTTTGTTAATAGTGGAAGAAATATGGGTGATACTAAACTGGGCAAATTGTCCACCACGCAAATTGATTTCCTGCTATGTATGTTCCATGGGATAATTGCAGCAGCTACACTTCATGATTTCTAACTTCCTTGTAGATTCTCTTTTAGATTACAACAATAAAATAGTCCTGAGGTAGACTGGAAGGCAGCAGTCCAACAGTGCAGTGATTGGCCTGAATCTGGTGACTTTTGGTAGTCACGTCAATACTGACCCAGCCTACATTATGGATGATTCTACTCCTCCTTGACTCTGGTTTAAGCAGGAGAATTCCTGCCGGATTTGGACCCTGCATGGTTTGCAGAAATGTTTGAGTCCTTTCATTTGTTTGTATCTTTTTGGGTGGGTGGAAATAACCATTCCTGTGCATTGGTAAAACTCCAAACAAAATGTCAACCATACAGTGATCTATACAATTGGATCAAAGTTGCCCTTGTACAGAGTTCTGTCAATGCGCACGTGCGTGTCAGTGACTCAGAAGTGTTCATGAATGGAGGGAACTGGAAGCTGAGCCACAGAGTCATGCACACCGCTACCTATAAAACTGGAAGGCAAAACAGGGCAACGGAGGAGTCTCCATTGATTGGCTCTACTTCAGAATCAAGAGCAGTTAATTCAGAGCTCTCAAACCCTGGGAGAAATTCAGAAAAGAAAGCTTTTTGGAAGCATCCCTTCGCCAATACATTTTGTGAATGTCTGTGAAAACTCAGGGTCCCACAGTTGAACGTGGACAGTCTCAATTGAAACAGTTTTACATAGTATAGGGGGTCTAAATTTATGGGGCCCCAAAGGAGGTGCCACATCTTCCATTGGAAACAACTGAAAACTCTATTTGGGGGCCCATAAAATTGGACCTCTGACCCAAACTTCACCAAAGTTCTTCTAAGGAGAGTCACCTGCAGTTATGCTGCAAAGTTTGGTGCCTCTACCTTGAAAAACAGTCTGCCCAGAGCCACTCAAAATTCCCCACAGACTTTAATGGAATCCAAAATTTTCAAATATCGGGGGGGGGGGGGAGCCAAAAAAACCCATTTACTGGTATAGGTATTTGGCTTTTTCTGGCTTTTCCAAAAAATGTTGAGTCCAATAAACCCAAATCCAAAAAATAATGAAAAAGTGATGTATACCCCTAGTAGGGAGTCCCCGTCCTGACCTGGATGACCCAGGCTAGCCCGATCTCATCAGATCTCAGAGGCTAAGCATGGTCAGCCCTGGTTAATACTTGGATGGGCGACCGCCAAGGAAGTCCAGGGTTGCTAAACAGAGGCAGACAGCAGCAAACCACCTTTGCTCGTCTCATGCCTTGAAAACTCCCCTGACTTCACAGCAGCACCACTAGGGAGTCCCCATTTGAAAACAGCTCCACACATCATGGCATGGAATCCCCAAATATTTTCTGACTGCATCCCATGGCAGCCATTTTGTGATGCTGTCTACTTTCCAAAATCCCAGAAGTCCCCACAGGCTCAACAGTGTCGAGGGCCCCTGCCTAGCTATTATACCACAGTGGCTGTTGCCTACTGGTCTTTCTGAATGTCAAAACGAGAATGCGTCATCAATTGAGTATTTCCCAACACCACTTGCAGAAACCGAGTACGATGGTTTGGGAAACGAATTCAGAAAAGGGGAAGAAGAGGACGCATGAGAAAAAACGACAATAAAAGCTGGGACTGGGAACTGGACATTTCTGTTTTTAATCACCTAAATCTGATCCAGGAATGAGTCACATGTTGTCCCATACTAAGAAGGCAGAACTTCACATTCCCGGAAAGGTCAACCACCGGGCAAGAGACAGAATAGTTTATTCCAGTGGTTCTTAAGCTTTCAGCATTAAGGGAACCATGTTCATGTTGATTTGTTTGGTGTTATGGAGCCCAGTCATGTTGCTGAGGATGCTGGGATGGTTGACAGGGATACCAGACAGGTCGTTTTGTCCTCATTGTGGCCCCATGGAAGCTGACTTTAGGTCCTGGAGCTCACCTTCCATGACACTGAATTGCAGAGAAGGGAAGGTTGTCCATCATTTCCAAATCTCCTTACAGCCCATTCCAGAGAATGGGGCTGAAAGGTCTTTGGAGGCGGTGTGATCTGGCCGCCGGCGTAAATGCGTGTAATTGTGTGATTTACGCCGGCGGCGAGGCCAGTACCGGCGGCAGCTGACCGCCGCTGGACCGCGCCTCCCCCCTCCGCTGGGGCGGCCTCTCTGTGGCACCGGCAACGGCATGGAGAGGCCACGCCAGCACAGGGGGGTGGGCTGGGGCTCCCTATCCCCTTTCGGACACTTCCACCGGCACCAGGAATGGCGGTGCTGCACCTGCTTTTTAGCAAGCGCAGCCTCGCTTCTCCCTATGGGGCGAAAGGCCCCAGTTAAACAAAAAAAAAAAAGCAGCAAAACTGCTTTTTAAAAATTTAACGGCGTACGGGAATCGGCTTAGGAAGAGGCGCCGCTGAACCTCTTCCCCGCCGTCCCCGTACGCCTCAGCTCAGGAATGGGCTGTTATTGTAACATCCTTATTACTTTCCCTTAGGACCCCGGCATTCTGATGAATGCAGAGTAAAAAAAAACCAAAAACCCACTGGCTCAGTGAAATGATGCACAGGGAGTGGGGATCACATCCATCAGCCCCACTCATGCACTTCAGTCCTGCATAGTGTCATGGTCAGAGTGTCAGTCTAGGATCTGGGAAGCTCAGATTCAACTTGCTCAGCCATGCAACTTGTTGGATGACCTTGAGCCAGTCACTCTCTGTCTCAGCTGAACCTACCTCACAAGGTTGTTGTGGGAACAAAAAGGACGAGGGGAGCACAAAGCACAGTGCCTCATGCGCCTTGGAGGAAGGGTGGGATTTTAAAATATATGACATAAACAAACAAACAAATCTGTCGGACTGGGGACACTGTTTTTCCTGGGTCTTCAATCTCATGGATTGGAATGCATGTAGAATCTGTTCCTATTCAAAGCTGAATACTTAGGTGGGACTAGCAGGAGTGATCCTTCTCCCAGTTCTATGTGTGTAATATTGGGCTAATATTACCCTTAATATTACCCCTTACTTAACTTCACCCTGCAGTAGGGTTGTCAACCTCCAAGTACTAGCTGGAGAGCTCCTGCTATAACTGATCTCCAGCTGATAGAGATCAGTTCACCTGGAGAAAATGGCCACTTTGGCAATTGAACTCTATGACCTTGAAGTCCTTCCCCAAACCCTGCCCTCCTCAGGTTCTGCCCCAAAAACCTCCCGCCGGTGCTGAAGAGGGACCTGGCAATCCTACCCTGCAGAATGGGGAAGAGAAGAAGGAAACATTCTGCAGGCCCTGGTAGCTCTGAGGGGCCCATGGACCAGGTAAGTCAAGTGTTTTCATAAGATGTTCAGACTGGGTCTACTGGGTGGTAGTGATGGGGCTTCCAGCAACTCTTTGTCTGGGGCTCACGCTGGCTCTCTGTAATCCTGAAGAGGCTGAGCTGAAAAATGCTAAAATTACAAATATATAAATTTTAATAAGGTGCACATTCAAGTTCAAAACATAAGGCCTCTAGCATAGGCAAGACTTTCACATTCAATGTATACAAACATGAACACCTGCGATGTACAATCTTACATTGACCAAAGTAGGATCCAAAGGATCCAAGGTCAGAGTGACCTTGACCTATTACACTGCTTGATGTATACACATCCTTAAGAGCCCGGCATGGAACAGAAGGTGAGACATGGAAGCCACGTTCTAGTATATAAGAAATCAATAAACTTACAGAGAGCTTCACTATACTAGAAGGATGGGTGCTAAATTAGAACTATATTACTGACCACTGAGGAAGGCCTTCTTAGGCCGAAAATCATCTGGTCCTTTTTTGGATCCTACTTTGGTCAATGTAAGATTGTACATTGCAGGTGTTCATGTCTGTATACACTGAATGTGAAAGTCTTGCCTATGTTAGAGGCCTTATGTTTTGAACTTGAATGTGCACCTTATTAAAATTTATATATTTGTAATTTCAGCATTTTTCAGCTCAACCTCTTCGGTTTGGAATCAGTACTCTGGTTGAGTTCCATTTGGTTCCCCCCCTCTTTTGTGGTTGTTTTTCTCTGTAATCCTGCCCAAAGCAGCCCTGCCACAGATGCATCTTCACGCCTACCGTGATGTAACAGCTGATCAATCCTTCCCTTTTCTGGACTTTCAGCAGCTCCTCAAAGAGCCTCATCTGCTCAGAAATGTCTCGGGCATATTTCCCCTTGGTCATGTCGATGGACTCTGCTACTGCTCCTGTGAAATCCACAATGGCTTCTGCAGTGTTGCCACCATCCAAGGCTTCGTAACACCCAGCCAGCCTGGAAAGGGCACAAAAGAAATGCAGGATGTGTCTGCGCACACTGAAGGGTCAACCAGAGGGCTCACTCCTCCCTACCCTCAAGCATTTATACATGAAAGTAAAGAAAATTGGAAGTTAAGTTGGCAGCTATGTAGGAAATGGTGATCTCAAGGAAGGACCTACAAGTAAGGAGGTCTTCTACCTACCTCCTGCCCTACAGCACCATCAAGGTCACCAGGCACACCTAAAATATTTCACAAACAGCAAAGTCAATGTCACTTTTGTTGTGTGCCAAAAGCGATATCACTGCATCACCAGTGATGTTGTGACACTCTGGTATTTGGGTAAAAGTCTATGGTAAAATTTGTTTCAACCCAAATACCAGAGTGTCCCTGCAGTGCCGGTGACGAGATGACGTCACTTCTGGTGCATGCCAAAAGTGATGTCGCTGAGCTGCCAGTGACAGTGGCCCTAGTCCTTTCTCCTGCTGCAGGTAAGTCCCCACCCCCACCTCCACTGGTTGCCAGGGGGTACCCGGCAACCCTACTCTGTTTAGTCGTTCTAGCTTCTATGGAGAATGCAGGCTTGATTTGATCTGATCTGGAACCCACTTATGTGTCTTTTAGGTGGCCCCAGGTATACGTAAAACTCTCCTCTAGAGAGAAGAAGAAGAGTTGGTTTTTTTATATGCCGACTTTCTCTATTACTTAAGGGAGTCTCAAACAGGCTTACAATCACCTTCCCTTCCCCTCCCCACAACAGACCCCCTGTGAGGTCAGTGGGGCTGAGAGAGCTCTAAGAGAGCTGTGACTAGCCCAAGGTCACCCAACTGGCTTCATGTGGAGGAGTGGGGAAACCTGTCGCGAGGAGCTAGCGGATTAGTTGAGTCCCCAGGAAACAATCCAGAACTACCAAGCTACAAAAAAAGCCAGTGTTAGTTTATTTATAGTGCATAGATTACAGCTATCTCATACACTCTTGACACTCCACCAAATCTCCCCACACACAGTTACATAGTAAAAGACATATATACATTTCCCAGTCTTTAGGAACCAATCAGCATTCTGCTGTGTCATCTTGCTTAGTCATTGCACCCATTTCATCTTCTTGCATCAGCTTATGGTTAAGGACACCTGTTCAAAACCAGCGCAAGGCAGTCTCCCAGGATGCAATGTGTTCCTGACCTTTCAGTTCCTGATATGCAATGACTTGCATTTCTTGACAAAACCAACCCGGTTCATCAAATTAGAGTCTGCCGCTCAAGTGGAAGAGTGGGGAATCAAACCCGGTTCTCCAGATTAGAATCCACCGCTACAGACCATTGCTCTTAACCACTACACCATGCTGCCTCTCACCCTGAATCAGCAGTGTTTAAAATAAGAGTGTAATTTCCCTCATGACGAACGAACTGAAATTATGCAGTGTTGAAGGCAATCGCATACTTGGCATATGCTTTCTCCAGAAGCGCGCTCCAGAATTCGTTGCGTTCCTTGGAATGGCAGAAGACCAGCTCACCGTTGACGGTCGGCAGTCGATCGTCAACGACAACATCAATCCACTGCCCCAAACACCAGAAATTGAAGTGAAATATTCCCACGTAGTTCTCCGGCCTCCTTGGATCCCATTCCTGTTCCTTCGCCTTGGGAATTACCTGGTGCAAACGGAAACAGAACGGCAGGACATACTGATTAGAAAAGCCGGGGTCCCGTGAAAAAAAGATATAAACCGGTACCACGCTGGCTCAGGACAGAAACCGGTGCCATGGAAAAAAAACCCTGAGTCAATTTGATCATTTTATTCCAAAAGCTATAAGGTGAATCATCTCTGTGTGGAAGTAGCCTTGGTGACTTTGGGCCAGGCATTCGCTCTCAAGAGGATTATTTTACGGAGAAAGCAGATTGCTGCCGCCAGATACGCTACCTAGGGAAGCCTACAGAATCCACCTCTCCTGTATTTCTCGTAGGATTTAGAGGTTCCCTATTCCCAGAGCACAACTCATCATGTGGGAATCTGGGGTTTGTAGGGAGCTGTATTTCTAAATTGCTAGAGTTGCGAGGGTTGCCAACCTCCAGGTACTCAATAATAAGGAACAGCATGTGGCTCAAATTGCAAAGAATGAATTCTATAATTCAGTCAACATACAGTACAGACAGGAATGATTAATCTAACTCTAGCCACGTGCTGTTCCTTATTATTGAGTGTCTTCATTACAGCATAGGGATTTACTAGCTGGAGATCTCCTGCTATTACAACTGATCTCCAGCTGATAGAGATCAGTTCCCCTGGAGAAAATGACTGCTTTGGCCATTGGATTCTATGGCATTGAAGTCCCGCCCCTCCCCAAACCCTGCCTTCCTCAGGCTCTGCTCCAAAAACCTCCCACCGGTGGCGAAGAGGGCAAGCCTAAGAGTTGCCAACTTCCAGGTGAGGCCTGCAGATCTCCTGTAATTAGAACTGATCTCCAGGTAACAGAGATCAGTACCTTTGGAGAAAACGTGGCTTTGGACAGTGGATTCTAGGGCATTAGTCCCTGCTGAGCTCCCTCCCCAAACCCCACCTCACAAGGCTTCTCTGCCACAATCTCCAGGTATTCACAACCCAGAGATGGCAAACCAAGGAATGCACACATAGTCAGCAAAAATAATATGGTGAGGCCTGGAGATTTTCCAGGTGAGGCCTGGAGATCTCCTGGAATTACAACTGATCTCCAGTTCCCCTGGAGAAAATGGCTACTTTGGAGGGAGGACTCTATGGTATTGTGCCACACTGAGGACCCTCCTCTACTGAAACCCCACCCTTCCCGTGCTCGGGCTTCAGCCCCAAATCTTCACGAATTTCCCAACTCAGAGTTGGCAACTCTAAATATAACCCCTTTCAAAACTAACAATTTGTGTGCTAAAATAATGTTTTCCAGCTAGTTTTACGGGCGTTCCTGTGTTATCTGTTTTGTTTTCAAGTTTCAGTAAAGTGCAGTTGCATTCTTCTGGAACATAAAGAACAAAGAAATAATACAAACCCCTCCAAACCAGCCCAGGGGTACATATATATTTGGCACATAAGCCATTCATTTTGAAAGGGTTTCTTTTTATGTTACACTAGGGTGCTAGCACATTTCTGTGGAAAGGCAACGAAAGCAAATAAAACATTTTATTTCTTCTGAAAGAAGCGGCTCACATGATTTAAAAATATATTTATGAATCTCAAAAGGGCTAAAAAAAAAATCTTGCATGGAGTCACTTTTTAGCTTCCTGAAATTATCCTTCATTGGTTGAAGAGAACTGGAGCATAATCGAAACCGTCGTGGAAAAGTAATGGAACAGATCCTGGGGAGACTGCTCCTCTCTAAGGCCACCTCAGGGAAACGGAAAAACAGAAAGAAAGGGGGGAAACCTGGATTTCTGCACGTCCCAAAGGGACACATGGCAGAAGCGTAGATGGAACAGCTTCTTGCAACACAAAACCCTCCAGCAACAAGTCCAATTTATCTTCACCCACAGTAAATGGGATAGTCTTTAAGGTGCCAGAAGACTCACTGTGGTTTTCTGTTTGCACATTGGGAATGGCACCCTTTAAAATGGCTTGTAAAGTCATTGGTGAAGACCTTCTTTGTTCCCCTCTCCAGACGAAGGGGAGATGGGTGGTCTGGGCACATGAGGCCACAAGATGCCTTTATTACTCACTGAACGCAAAAATGTCTCTAGCACTTTACTGTCCTTGAATTTTAATCGCTGAGGCGCGGGAGGGTGGCTCGGTAGCAAGGTACCTTTTGCCAGAGACTGTCCCGGAGAGCCAAACAGGAACAAGCCGCCACGAACCAGCAGTTTCCCAGCTTCCCTTGGAGCAAGTCGTGGGAGCTGATGCCATTGACGAACAAGTGGGGATCTTCACATAGCTCCTTTAAGGACAAAAAACCAACAACCATCACTTTAGGAACAAGAAACAGGTGTTGTCAAACTGTTTAGCTGATTTACTGATTCCCAAACACAGGATAGGTTTCACTCTGGCCATCTCAATGTTCTTCCATCCACCTTATTAGAAGGGAGACACCACGGTGCGCCACTTTTATTACTGGGGGAATTGAAACGGCTCGACAGGTGCTGCTGAATTACCCCTTCTATGATGACCTTCAATATACAAGTTGAGTATCTCTTATCTGCACTGCTTGGGACCAGAAGTGGTCCGTATTCTGGACCTTTCCGTATTTTGGAATATTTGCATATACATAATGAGATATCTTGGAAATGGGACCCAAGTCTAAACAAGAAATTCATTTATGTTTTATATGCATTTTATACACATAGCCTGAATGTAATTTTACACAATATTTTAAATAATTTTAATAGAATCATGGAGTTGGAAGGGACCACCAGGGTCACCTAGTCCAACTCCCTGCACAATGCAGGAAATCCACAACTACCTCCCCTCCCCCCACACCCCCAGTGACCCCTACATGCCCAGAAGATGGCCAAGATGCCCTCCCTCTCATAATCTCCTTAAGGTAATAGAATCAGCATTGCTGACAGATGGTCATCTAACCTCTTCTTAAAAACCTCCAGGGAAGGAGAGCTTACCACCTCCCAAGGAAGCCTGTTCCACTGAGGAACTGCTCTGTTATAAAATTCTTCCTAATGTCTAGATGGAAACTTTTTTGATTTAATTTCAACCCATTGGTTCTGGTCCGACCTTCTGGGGCAACAGAAAACAACTCGGCACCATCCTCTATATGAAAGCCCTTCAAGTACTTGAAGATGGTTATCATATCACCTCTCAGTCTTCTCCTCTTCAGGCTTAACATACCCAGCTCCTTCAACCTTTCCTCATAGGACTTGGTTTCCAGACCCTACCATCTTTGTTGCCCTCCTCTGGATATGTTCCAGCTTCTCTACATCTTTCTTAAATTGTGGTACCCAAAACTGAACACAGTATTCTAGGTGAGGTCTAACCAGAGTAAAGAGATACCATCACTTTGCGTGATCTGGACACTATACTTCTGTTGATACAGCCCAAGATCACATTTGCCTTTTTAGCTACTGCATCACACTGCTGACTCATGTTGTGTTTGGTCTACCCCAAGATCCTTTTCGCACACACTACTGCTCAGACAAGTCTTCCCCATCCTATAATTATGCATTTGATTTTTCCTACCCAAATGCAGAACTTTACATTCATCTTTGTTGTAGGGCATTTTATTAGTTTTAGCCCAATTCTCCAGCCTGTCAAAATCATCCTGTATCCTGGCTCTTTCTTCTACCATATTTGCTGCCCCTCCCAATTTAGTATCATCTGCAAATTTAATAAGCATCCCCTCTATTCCTTCATCCAAATCATTTATAAAGATGTTGAACAACACAGGGCCCAGGACAGATCCCTGAGGCACTCCACTAGTCACTTCTCTCCAAGTGGATGAGGAACCATTAACAAGCACTCTTTGGGTGCGATCTGTCAACCAGTTACAGATCCACCTAACAGTAATAGGATCTAGACCACATTTTCCCAGTTTGTCAACAAGAATACTATGTGGAACCTTATCAAAAGCCTTACTGAAATTTTGTGTACGTTGAACAATCAGAAAGCACATTGGCTTGCTGATGAGGGCTAGTGAATAATGCATGCATGCCGGCTCAAAAAGTCTGGTTTTCGGGTCTGTCCGGATATTGGATGTCCAGATAAGCGATACTCAATCAGTACAGAATGACAGAATCACAGAGCTGGAAGGGGCCATACAGGCCATCTAGTCCAACCCCCTGCTCAATGCAGGATCAGCCTAGAGCATCCCTGACAAATCCTGGGAAGATAGGAATGGCATACCTCCTTTCTTCTTGCAGACCTTGAACCTCGGACAGTTGCCAGAACCTTGGATGGCTGCCAGATTAAGTGCAGCTGTCAAATTCTACCGAGGTACAGTATTGATTCAGTGACACAAATACATTTTAATAGGGGATTGTGTGTGTGTTGTTACAACCACTCTGCTAATGTACGTTTTATTCTGCTGGCCCATGACTAGACAAAGAGGAAGATTTCAGTCACAGTTTTCAAGTTCTTACAAAAAGTTTGCAGCCTAGTTTCCTGGGGGTAAGGATCCAACAAATTTTCTGAAGAAAAAGAAAAAAGTTGCAGAAGATGGTTCTAAATTGGGGAAATAACTTTTGGCCCGGTTGTTTCCTTCCTTTGACAGCTCAAGATGAGATCCACCCTTGCTGGAAAAGCCCTGGCGGTACTCCCAGAACTCCGACTGTGAACTGCGGCTAATTGTTACAATCACTGCACACATAGATCTGACATGGCTGCCCCATTCACTTTAGCGGAAGGAAAATTCCATGCATTCAATGTGAATGGCCTTGAGCTCCAACAAAGGGAATGGGGAAGGTTCATGTGCAGAAGCTCTGCATGTGCACTAGACATCGCGCAGAGCTTTTCAGATTGGTGGCGATTCAGGGACCAAGACCGATTCCTTGCTTTGATATGAACAAGAGGATTTCCCTTTGGGAGAAGGAAAATCCCATTCCCCCATGGCCTGGGTCCCTTCCCGGGTCTGGTCCCTTCGCTCCACTGCCTCCCTGTTTCCCCTTCTGGCTCCAGCTCCGTTTTCTCTCGCTGTCCCCTGGTTCTCTCTAGCGTCAGGTCAGCTCCTCTTTGTTTTCCGCTCTCTGCCTCTGGCTCCTTCCCCATCCTTCTCAGAACTTCCTCCTCCTTTGCGCTGGGTTGTGTGGCAGAACAGTCTTGCTCGGACCTGCAGGCCCTTTCCCACCAAGTTTTCCCAACACCTGGAGGAGCTTTCCCGCTCTCTCTGTTCAACTGCCACCGCCACTTGGCCTTGGCTTTGTGTCTCCCTCTTGCACCGCTAGGGAAGTAGCCCCTTGCCAAATGACTGCCCCTCCCCGCTTCCTCCTGGCTGCGGCCCTCAGTCTGCAAGACCTGAGCAAGGCTGTCAACGATAGGACGTTTTGGAGGACATTAATGCATAGGGTCGCCATAAGTCAGAAGCGACTTGATGGCGCTTCAGACACACACATTAGCATTTCTAAAAGGGTGGCCGAGGTGAGGTTGGAAAGCAATTGGATTGATTTCCCCCCTCCTGCCTGTCCTCAGCCAAGAGAAAAACTTTTTAAAACACCAGGTGAAGGTTTTGCTCAGTTCAAACCTCCAAACAAAAATGTATTTCTCCACAGGTTGGTATGGCAACCCAACATGTTACCCAAACTTGGAGGTGGTGGATAATTCTGTGTCTGTATCACTCATCTTTGTGTGTGTGTGCGGGGTTTTTTTTACTACCATTTAAAAAATCATTTCCCCTCTGCAAACCTACAGGTTCCTCTGGGTTTGCAAAACCCCTAAACTGTAGTCCCATTGTCGAAGGCTTTCACGGTCAGAGTTCATTGGTTCTTGTAGGTTATCCGGGCTGTGTGACCGTGGTCTTGGCATTTTCTTTCCTGACGTTTCGCCAGCAGCTGTGGCAGGCATCTTCAGAGGAGCTCAAACCCAACCCCTTTCTGACTATATATTACTCTTCCTACACACTTGACACTGAGAGACACTGTCCTTCAGTGTTCCTCCTCTGAAGATGCCTGCCACAGCTGCTGGCGAAACGTCAGGAAAGAAAATAACAAGACCACGGTCACACAGCCCGGATACCTACAAGAACCAATGTAGTCCCATTGTGAAGATGTTTTGATCCACAGGGTGGGGTGGGGTGGGGTGGGGGAGTGGGCAGTCCTTGGCTTTTAGATATGAGGATTCGGTGTTATTTCCCTTTTGCATCATTGCTGTTTTCCAGTTTCCTTGTCTTTGGAACTTTTTTATAAGTTTACTTACTAAATAGTTGGCGCAACTCTTTGGTGTGTGTGTTTTGGCGGGGGGCGGAGCGGTTGGACTTGCTTTAGGAAACCCAAACAAGAATAAAATTAAGCACGCTCACATTTGACCAGTTCAAACTGATCGTGCCTCTTGCGCCAGCTTATCAAAGCAATGATGTCGAGCTATCGTGCGAGTGGGAACTCTGTCTGCCTTCTCTCATCAGCCCAAGTCCAAGAATCCCAGAGGTCAGCATGGCAGACGGTCTCACATGTGGTTCTGCTTAAGGCTTGCTGGCCGCAAAGGCCCCAAACAAACAGGAAGATGACATCAAGGAAACAGAACAGCCAACGATGGCTCCTTCCCCACCCACCCCCATTACATAAACTGTTGTATAAGTGCTAAACATTAAGCCAGGAGCACAGAATTGTGGTCAAAATCTGCACGAGCGCACATTCGTCAAGAGCAAAGCCACAAGTGTCACTTCCAAGAGAGAAGTTAAGTCATCCATCAAGGGTCTGGATTAGGATCTCCCAGTCTCGGGTTCTGGCAGGACAGTTTCGGGTTCCAGTTTCCTTCTTGGGATCTCCGATAAAAAGGCTAAAATCTCAGGAGGAGAGAGAAGGAAAAAGACAGGCTGTTTTCTTCATGGCCTGGTATGAACATTAGCTACTAGCTCTGTTCGGATGCTGCCTCAGGCATCCCCAACATGGTGTCCATGGGCGCCATGGTGCCCACCCCCTTTCCTAGTGCCCACGAAGTGGTCTGAGCCAGGTGGGGCTTTTGTCCAGCAAGGCTTCTGATTGGCCACTGGAGACCTCACTGGCTGTGAAGATTTTTAAAAAGTTGCTTCAGCACATCGCAAGGGTCTTCACTGCACGACTGAAGGTGTAGACAAGAAAATATTAAACAATTTGTTAATTATAAAAGGCATCGTATTAAACACAACTTCTTCATGAACTGTTGAAGAATTACTATTAGAGTTATGTTTGACCTCACTTCCTGTAAATTTGTGGCTGGCTCCACCTTCAACTGGATGGGGCTATTCCAAGCAGAACACCATCAGAACACTTTCTGCTGCTCTTTCATGATTCTTCTGCAAATCAAACTGTAACACGCTTTGCTGATGTTCATTATAAGGAAAAAGAGCAATTCTTTCAAAAGTAATAAAATGCTGCATTCCCCCCCCTTGTTGAAGCATTTATGAACAATTTTGTAAGAAATTTATCGCCCCACAATGGGGCTCATAAAAGGCGTATCCTCGTGGACATGAAAAGACTGGAGTCTATTTGGTAGAGAACGCTCCGGGCTTATGGAAGCATCTTCTCTCTTAGATGGGCATAAAAAGTTCAGCTCCATCTGTGGAGATAAATCTGACAGGTTTATGGTGTCTGGAAAAAAAAAGTTAAAAAGAAAAGAATGCAGCACGCTTTTAGTGACTGTTTTATTAGGACCTTTAAGTAAGATGACTGGGTACCCTCTCTATGGCTGCTGTTATTAGAGTCCCAAAAGGGTGATTTCAGTACACAACTCAATTCCTAAAAGGAAAAAAATGCATTTTTCTAATCTAAATCCTGGCTTTGGAGATGTATCGGCTGGTTTCCTTCTTCTAAGAAGAGATGTAAGTCAGGTTGGATAGGTTCATAATGACCTTGAGCGGGTGGCTGGATCCACTCCCTGTGAATAGAAGATTCTTACTCCTCTGATGCCGCTCAATAAATCCGACATGGATGGGAGGGAAAGGGAGAGAAAGAGAAAGAGAGCGCAGGTCCATTTTTAAAGGGCTTTTGGGTATCCCAAGCGAGATCGGAATGATGCTGCATGACGACTTCCAGCTGCCCTGGAATATTTACAACTCATGATGCATCCAGGCAACACTGGCAAAAAACACCATTGCAAAATGTCAAATGTGTTCTAACTGGTGTGTGTTCTAACCTTATAACCAGAACCTTCAAACCCTTAGGTTGAAATGATACGCAGTTAATATTCTTTTTCCAGCACATGAAATTCATACCAGGGTGGGAGTATTCACACATACCACCAGCTCCTTTGTGACCGTGCCTGACAATTCAGGTCATCACTTTGTAGGATACATGATGGTCTATGACTGCGAATAAAGTAGGTATGTAATTCAGGTCATCCACAGAAGCCCTGGTCCAGATTCGAGTCCAGTAGCACCTTAGAGACTGAGAAGATTTTCAGGGTATAAGTTTTCAAGAGTCAAAGCTCCCTTTGTCAGAAGTCCTGGTCTCTATCTAAAGGTGGGTGGTAGATTCTAGAGATGAGGCCTTTTTAATTGTGCTTCCCCTGAGTAGAACTCTTACCCAAAACCATCCAGTTGATCTCAAGCTGGTTAACTTATTAAGCTTTTCTCCCATATGTTTTAAGATCTTTGCCCTTTCCAATTGCCTGCTCACTTGCTCTATTGATTCCTTCCTTTTTTAAGATTTTTTAAAAGATGCTGCTGTTGTGTTTGTGTTATAGAATAGAATCATAGAATCATAGAGTTGGAAGGGACCACCAGGGCCATCAAGTCCAACCCCCTGCACAATGCAGGAAATTCACAACTACCTCCCCCCTCCACACCCCTAGTGACCAGAAGATGGCCAAGATGCCCTCCCTCTCATCATCTGCCTAAGGTCACAGAATCAGCATTGCTGACAGATGGCCATCTAAACTCTTCTTAAAAACCTCCAGGGAAGGAGAGCTTACCACCTCCCGAGGAAGCCTGTTCCACTGAGGAACCGCTCTGTTAGAAATTTCTTCCTAATTCTTCCTAACAAAAAATAATGTGTTTCATTTTATTGCTTTATTGTTTCATTTGGTTGTTATTATTGACATATGTGTCAGCATTAACGATGGAAGCTGCCTGAATAATGCTGAGCACAGGGCATAAACATATTTTTAAAATAAAAGTTCGCCACTTGATGATTCCAGATGCTCCTGAGCCTATGAGGGGAGACCCACTTGGTTTTATTAATGTGCAGCACCTAGAACAGGGGTCCCCAATGTGGTGCCCACGGGTGCCATGATGCCTACTAGGACCCTTTTCTGGTGCCTGCTGCAAGTTTGTAGAATGTAGGTGGGGACAGATGGGGCTTTTGCCCAGCAGAGCTTCTGATTGGTCTCTGGAGATCTGATTGGCTGAGCAGATTTTTTAAAATGTTGCTTTAGGAGCAGCTCCCACCACAGCATAAGGACCTTCAGTGAGTGGGTGAAGATAACATAACCTGTGCATATACAATAGGGTTGCCAGGTCCCTCTTTGCCACTGACAGGAGGTTTTTGGGGCAGAGCCTGAGGAGGGCAGAGTTTGGGGAGGGGAGGGACTTCAATGCCATAGAGTCCAATTGCCAAAGCAGACATTTTCTCCAGGAGAACTGATCTCTATCGGCTAAAGAACAATTTTAATAGTGGGAGATCTCCAGCTAGTACCTGGAGGCTGGCAAACAAAACCCTCTATGTGGAAATGCCCCCCCTGCTGATTCTGTTAGACTAGGGGTGTCAAACATAAGGCCCGTGGGCTGGATCCAGTCCCTTGACGGCTCTTATCCGGCCTGCAAGCCAGCTGAGGCAGCCACCCCACTCCCCCACTCTCGGTCTGGGATGGCGAGGCATGCCCCGGCCCAACCAAGGGACATTTATGTCATATCCAGCCCTCATCACAATTGAGTTTGACACCCCTGTGTTAGAGCTTCCATTGGCTTTTGACATAGCTGCATATGTCATCCTTCTCGAGCACTGAGAAAGCCGGGCTTGGCTGGGTTAATGGGGCCATCTCTCCCATGTTTTCAGTCTGTCCTAATAGGAACACACCATTTGGGAAGTTCAGCCACTTCCTTGGGACCTTGGATACCCCAAGGATCAGTATTGTCGGGAAGCCACTAAATGAGGTCATCCACAGCTTCAGGGTTGGCTATGAACAGCATGCTGATGACACCCAGGTCCACATTTCCTTAATGGCCTCCAGCTGTTGCAGTCCTGGAACAGGGCCTGGAAACTGTGGTCGATGAGAATGAATAAACTTAAATGCAACACAGACAAGATGGAAGGGGTGCTAGTTGAAATGCTGTTGTTTTGGAAGGGGTGGATCTACCCAGGGTGGCAGGGCCAGATCTCCCAATCATATTAGCTGGAAAAGGCAGAGAAGCCCATGAACCAATTTATTCATAAGAACATAAGAAAGGCCATGCTGGATCAGACCAAGGTCCATCAAGTCCAGCAGTCTGTTCACACAGTGGCCAACCAGGTGCCTCTAGGAAGCCCACAAACAAGACGACTGCAACAGCATCCTGCCTGTGTTCCACAGCACCTAATATAATAGGCATGCTCATCCGATACCAGAGAGAATAGGTATGCATCATGTCTAGTATCCATTTTTACTAGTAGCCATGAATACCCCTATCCTCCATGAACATGTCCACTCCCCTTTTAAAGCCTTCCAAGTTGGCAGCCATCACCACATCCTGAGGCAGGGAGTTCCACAATTTAACTACACTCTGTGTGAAGAAATACTTCCTTTTATCTGTTTTGAATCTCTCACCCCCCAGCTTCAGCAGATGATCCCATGTTCTAGTATTATGAGAGGGAGTAAAGCTTCTCCCTGTCCACTCTCTCTATACCATGCATAATTTTATCGACCTCTGTCACGTCTCCCTTTAACAGCCTTCTTTCCAAGCTAAACAGCCCTAAGCGTTTTAACCGCTCCTCATAGGGCCGTTGCTCTAGTCCCCTGATCATTTTGATTGCTCTTTTCTGCACCTTCTCAAGCTCTGCAATATCCTTTTTTAGGTGTGGTGACCAGAACTGTACACAGCATTCCAAGTGTGGTCTCACCATAGATTTGGACAAGGGCAGTATGATAGCAGCAGTTTTATTCTCTTTTCCTTGTCTAATTCTTTGAAAAGCAGATAGGAATAGCTGCTAAGAGCACCTTTTTGGGCTGTTCTAAGTTTGAACTGACCTCACCACCACACTAATTGATGCCATGCTTGTATACTGCGATTTATGTTGGCTCTTCCCTTGAAGACAGCTCAGAAGCTTCCACAAGATAAGAAGGGGGTCATCTCTTTGTATCCTGGAGTTGTGTGGCGTACCCATGTACTACATGTTTTACATCAGCCTCCCTGGCTGTCTATTTACTTCCAGGTTCAATTCAAGGTGTCTTTTTAGCCTTTACAGCTGTGGTTTGGGACCCACATACCTGAAGGACTATCTCTTTCCATATACACCCACTCAACATGGTGGGTCAGAATAGAAGGGCCAGTTGGTGAGACAAGAAGAGAAAGAAGATTGCTCCATGGCCTTCTAAATGCCTTCTCGGAGAGGAGAGCTACTTCTCGTATATAGGGAGGCTGTTTAGCCTAGGGTTGCCAGGTCCGGGTTGGGAAACAGCTGGAGATTTTGGGGGTGGAGCCTGAGGAGGGTGGGGTTTGGGGAGGGACTTCAATGGGGTATAATGCCATAGAGTCCACCCTCCAATGCACCCATTTTCTCCAGGGGAACTGATCTCTGTTGCCTAGAGATCAGTTGTAATCCCAGCAGATCTCTAGCCACCACCTGGAGGTTGGCAAACCTACTAACTATGATTATTTTATATTTCTATAAACTTCCAATGCTAACAGCAGTAAGGACCTGCTGTTGAGGGCCATCCACATTCACTCTGTCTCACGTGCATATTTTCTGTTTCCATTATGGCTCAGTTAGGGTTGCCAGTTCCAGTTTGGGAAATACCTGGAGATTTGGGGGGGGGGGAGTGCCTGAGAAGGGTGCGGCTTGGGGAAAGAAGGGAGTTCAATGGGGTATAATGCCATAGAGTCCACCTTCCAAAGCCGCCATTTTTCAAGGGGAACTGATCGCTGTTGCCTGGAGATCAGTTATAATCCCAAGAGCTCTCCAGCCACCATCTGGAGGTTGGCAACCCTAACTTAGCCATTTTTAAAAAGAGTGATAGTGTTTTATAACTTTTAAATTATATGTTTTTAGTAATTTCCCCTGTATTTTGACAGTAGCCTGAGGAAGGTGGGGTTTGGGGAGGGGAGGGACTTCAATGCCATAGAGTCCAATTGCCAAAGCGGCCATTTTCTCCAGGGGAACTGATCTCTATCGGCTGGAGATCAGCTGTAATAGCAGGAGATCTCCAGCTAGTACCTGGAGGTTGGCAAACCTAGGAACGGTGAGGCAGGAAACCAACAATTCCATGAAGAAAGACCCGATGGGGTTGTAGACGGTCTTGATTAGACTTGGACAGAAAGAACCACGTGTTGTGAGAATCCTGGGGCATCCCTGTGTCAACTTCTCCCTCCTCACTAGCAGTTGGGGCAGGAAATGGCCAAGATGTTGGCCTCAGACACAAGGCGGCAGGCAGCCCTGTTTTTCTCATGCTGCATAGATCAGCCCCCCCTTAACGTTTTACTGAGCATGAGCCCAAGATAATTCTGAAGGTTACCTATTTAATAATGTTTTATGTGCTGTATTTTGATAAGATCTGGAGGGTTAGAGAAACATACACATAGAGCTTTTAATTTTTTACTAAAACATAACTTTTATTAACGATTGTCATCCCGTTTTGTGGTGTTTTTTGTTTTTTGTTTTTTTTGTAAAGGCCATCGGCCATATGCAATAAAAACTGAACTGAACTGGTTTACAGCTTAGGTGGAAACAAAAAGGAGTCTGGGAGCATCTTAAAGACTTATTCCATACTAAAATATTGGAAGAAAATAAAATGGAACAAAACATCGTTAGTGTTTTAGATGCCACAAGACTCCCTTTTCTTTTGGACGCAACAGAGTAATACGGGTACTTCTCTGGAATGATTACCGTTTAGGTGCTCAACAGGAAGAAAAGGTGGCTGACATTGCCATCCTAAGCGGAGTCACCCCCTTCTAAATCCATTGAAGTCAGTGGGCTTAGAGAAGGGTGTGACTCTGCTTAGGAAGACACTGCTGGAGTCGTACCCAACTGCAGCAAGGCTGTGCAGGCAGCAAGACGAAAAGCCATCCCGGGTGTTTCTCTTGTGAGCTGCGTAACTGACTAGAGCAAATTTAAGAGACCCCAAATGCTCGCCTGCAGTCTTGCCACGGCCATAAAAGCGTAATAAGCGCTGCCATAAAGCGATGTGCTATTTAATTTCTGATATTTAAAAGACACATTTACAAGGCTTTCGCCCCGAAAGCATTTGGAGACGGGCTCGCAAAACGTGAACAAATGAAACTCCTTTGGGGCCTCTCTTCCAGACTGCCTTCTTGGAAAGCCTGCCGCAGAGCAGTTTGCATTTCATTAGTCTCTCAATTCAATCTGCATTCCAAGATTTGCAGTGCGGTCCCAAGAAGAATTATGCCGTTCTGAGTCTATTGAAGTCAGCGGTGTTAATTCTTCTTAGGATCGCACTATTTGTTCACTAACGAACACAGTCACATTATTCCCTCATCAGAAGAGTCTTGTTTCGCCCTGAGCTATGAAGCCTGTTTAGTTTCGCTGAGTGGAACAGATGGCAAACCCGGGAATCATGGCAGAACCTAGTGTTGCCAGTGCCAGGTTGGGAAATACCTGGTGATTTTGGGGGCGGAAACTGAGGAGGGCGGGATTTGGAGAGGGATTTGGAACTTCAATGCCATAGAGTCCAACTGCCAAAGTGGCCATTTTCTCCAGGGGAAATGATTTCTGTTGCCTGGAGATTAGCTGTAATAGTGGGAGATCTCCAGCCACCACCTGGAGGTTGGCAGCCCTAGCACAACCTGAGATCAAACCACAACCTTTGGAACCTGTCATTCAATCACTTCCAAGGGTTCTAGAACCCTTCTGATAAGGAGCAACTAAGGTTGCCAACTACAGCCTGGCAAATTCCTGGAGATTTGGGGAGTGCAGCCTACGGTGGGAGGACTCTATGGAATACTATAAAGTCCACCCTCTGAAGCTGTCATTTTATCCAGGGGAACTAATCTCTGTAGCCTGGAGATCAGTTGTAATTCTGGGAGGTTGGCAACCCAAGTTTTGCAGCTTAATGCAGACAAGGAGAAAACAAAAGGCAGGGCTCTTAGAGTCAGGTGTTACTCTTCTTTCCTTCTTTCTCTACTTTCTCCTCCGTCTTTCTTCCTCGCTCTTCCATTCTGCTTAGGGTTGCCACTCCCGCTTGGGAAAGACCTGGAGATTTTGGGGGTGGAGCCTGCAGAAGGTGGGGTTTGGGGAGGGGAGGGACCTCAGCAGGGTACAATGCCATAGAGTCGACCCTCCAAACAGCCACATTCTCTAGGGGAACAGATCTCTGTTGTCTGGAGATCAGTTGTAATCCTGGGAGGTCTCCAGCTGCCATCTGGAGGTTGGCAACCCTAACTCTGCCTTTCCCTTCAGTATAGAAAGGCCTAGTCTGCCAAGCAACACACTACAGTGTCCCTAATAGGACACACTTCTAAACTTCAACAATGAAAACACAACACCTAGCCACCACCCAACGTTAGCAATGGGGTCATTTATTTACTGGGTTTAAACAAAGCCGTACAAGTTTGCTTCTGAATGATCCTAGCATTTCTTACTAGCCATAACTCAACAACAGCCTCCACACAAATACAAAAACATTGTGTTTTTTAAGGGATAGTGCCAGATGAATATTGATTCCAGTCCCTACTTAACTTGTAATAAATACCACAAATTATAGTCCTGACAAAATACTTCCCTGTTACTTGGCTCAGTGTCCAATCATTTTTTTTCTACATTGCTGAATCAAGAGAAGGATGGTAGGATGAACCTTCATTGTTAGGCTTGTGCAAGTTTTATTTATTATTGAGGATTAATAGGATGCCGCTAGAGGAATTCAGACTCATATTTCTCTCCTCCCCCCCACCCCCAGCCATCCCTGGCAAGATGGAATTAAGACCTCTTGAGCAGTTGATGTCTTTATGGATGAAATATGGACCTTACTGAAGCCAGAATTCCCTCGGATTTTTGATGGGGTCAGGATGTCGCTTTATATCAATTCTACAGCACCAGCGAGGCAGAGAATTTGAACGTTGCCAGTGGGGGTGATAATTTTTTTTATTGGGTAGACAGTGAGGACGAAGGAGGGAGGAGGGAGCTCTCCGCTCCAGCCTTTGCTTCACCCCATCACCATAGACACATTGAGTGAGGCATGCATAGTGGAGGGCAAAGAGCAAAAATGAGGAAAAACATCTTCCTCCATCAGACGCATATAGGCCTTTTATGCATGGGTTGTTTCCGTTGGATATGCTGCTTTCTCCATGCACAATATTTGCAGTCAAAATCTCAAACCACTCTGCACAGGGAGGGCAGCAAATCAGCCCCACTCCCTTGGATCTGACTGAGGTTTGAAACTGACCAACACTCGCTGTGAAACTGACCAAATAAGCAGCCTCACAGTATTCCAGCTTGGAGGGGAGGGGTTGGATGAGGGGAAAGATAAGTGGGAGGGTGAAGCGAGAATGGGCATGGGGAGAAAAACGCGAATTGAGAAGTATGCACAGAACCAGCTTTTGATTTGGGATCGAGGCAGACATTAAACTCGGGGTAAAGCAGCGTCCACAAAATGTGGGGGAAATGTGAGGGCAGAGCGAGGCGATTTCTATAGGTTGGAAAATAAATGCATAATGAAAACAAAGCCCCAAAGTAATTGAGGCTTGACGGCAATGGAAACAACCCACGCCTAAAAGGCCAAAGTTACAGATGCACACGCACAACCACAACTATGTGGAGAGAAAAAGAATTGCGTAAGATGTCTCAAGGTCCTGGAAGGGTGAGATAAAAATGTAGTAATATGCATTACTACATACCTATAAACATGAACAGTGATGCATTTCCTTCACACGTAATCACACATATTTTCCAGACTACTGGGGGTGGGTGCTACATAAAATTATCACATAAGTCCTCACCGTGACATTGGGACTGTTCACATACTTCACATTCTTACAACCACATATGTAACCCCAGATTCTCCCACCAACCCCAGTTGAGGGAATAAAAGACAGGACCTGCATTGGTTAATGGAGGAGATGGTGATTCAAAAGAAAGCAGCCATGTCTCCAGCCCCCAACCCCCACCCCAGCCTCTACTTCCTAGCAAGGGGGACAGCAAGCAGGCAAAAAGGGAGAAAAATGTTATTTCAAAAAAACCTTCCCAGACCACCAATAACTAGGGTTGCCAACATCCAGATGGTGGCTGGAGATCTCCTGGGGTTACAACTGATCTCCAGGTGACGAAGATCAGTTTATCTGGATAAAATGGCTGCTTTGGAAGGTGGGCACTATGGGATTATACCCCACTGAAATACCTCCCCTCCCCAAACCCCGCCCTCCTCAAGCCCCACCCCTAAAATCTCCAGGTATTTCCCAAACTGGAGCTGACAACCCTACCAATAACCTATAACCATAGACTAGTAAAACTTAAAACAGAAGTAGGGTTTAATTCAACAAAGAAGGATGGGGAATCAAAGCAGGACACACATGTACAAAACCAAAACTTTGATGACACAACTTAAAAGTTGGAACCAAAGGAGTGATAAGTGTCTTTAAATGTCTCTCTAAGGCCTTCCGCAAGTCTGTTGCAAGCTCTCCGCTGCAGATTGTCTGGCTGACTGTGATGGCGATGGTGTTCCTGGGGTGCTTGATGGGGTTGGAGATCTCTTTCCAGACTCCTTCTCAGGTTTACTCTGTTCTCTGCACTGGGACCCGCAGGTCTTCTCTTTCCCTTTCCTCCTCAGGACTCACCTACAGCTCCCTCATGCGATCAAAATACCCTCCTCTCCCCAAACTCCAACACAGGGCCAAACTAGGTTGCCAACCTCCAGGTGGGACCAGGAGATCTCCTGGACAACTGTATTGATAGGGTTGCCAGCTCCCAGTTGGGAAATACTTGGACATCTTAAGGTGGAGCCTGAGGAGGGCAGGAGTTGGAGAGGGGAGAGATTGCAATGGGGTATACCATAGGGTCCACCCTTCAAAGTAGCCATTTTCTCCAGGTTAACTGATCTCTGTCGCCTGGAGAAAAGTTGTAATACCGGGAGATCTCCAACCACCACCTAGAGTATGGCAACCCTATCTATAGAGATTAGTTCCCCTGGAGAAAATGGCTGCTTTTGGAGGGTGAATTCTATGAAATTATGCCATGTTGCGGCCCCTCCCCTCCCTAAATCCCACCCTCCTAAGGCACCACCCCCAGATCTCCTGGCATTTGCCAGCCTGGCAACACACACATCCACACAACACACATGTTGATGTACTTAATTGCCTACATTGCTGCCATGTTTCTGGAAGTGACAGAGCCCCACACAGGACTGCTGGAGGACAGAGACCATTTGCCTCAAGGATGCTGCTCTTCTTGCCCCCGCCAACAAGTGAAAAGTGGTGAAAGGAGTGAGGAAGAATCCCCTCCCGTTCTTCATCTGACACTCCTTGTGTTTACACCAAATGCACATCTCGCCCTGTCCCATCTTTACGAGATCCTTAGCAATGACTTTGACAGGAGGGTGTAACAGCCACTCCAAATGGGCCATTTAGGCTTGTTCCACTTCAGGGGGCAGTTAATGGTTCATATAGCCAAAGAGCAATTTCCAGGAAGAAACGGCCTCCCTGCGTTTGGGAAAATTGGGTGCCAGGAACAAATGTCCCAGCTTAGTCTTCTCCCCAAGATGCTTGTTTTCTATGCGTAGGAAATATTGTTATCTCCACAACTGAGGATTCGATCACATGACCTCCTACTTCCACACGGAAGCGGTTCAGCCCATATATTCCCATGAGTGCAAAACCAGCTTGAGCAAGCATCACCCTCCCCTGCCAAATGAGCCTTGCACGGCTTACCAGGTGGGGAGGGGATGCCACCAGCTTGGATGAGACCCCAGAATCTAAGCAATGATGAAGCTGGTTAGGCTGAAAAGGGAAAAGCAATGGGCAGGTCAGCAGACAGTCTCAGAGCTGGACTGAAGTTATTTATAGGAACTAGTACCGACGGCTGTAAGCCTGCAAGCACGTACGGATGGAGCCTGTCCAGCATCCTGCAAAGCCTCTTCTGAGGCCTCACAGGCAGGCTCCAGGCGGTCAGGTGGGTGCTTCACAGTTCAAGCTGAGCTTCTGCCCACACTTTCCATCTCCTCCACTCCTGTGGTTCTGAGGTGATAGTGGAATCAGTGCAAATACATGGTTCCCCTTATTGGTAGGGCTGCCAGCTCCAGGTTTGGAAATACCTGGAGATTTTGGGGGTGGAACCTCGGAAGGGTGGGGTTTGGGGAGGGGAGGGACTTCAATGGGGTATAACGCCATAGAGCCCATCTTCCAAACCAGCCATTTCCTCCAGGGGAACTGATCACTGTCAACTGGAGATCAGTTGTAATAGCGGAAGATCTCCAGCCACCACTTGAAGGTTGGCAACCCTACCTTATTGGGGTCCTCAGCAGCCACAGTCTCTGTCTCCAATTCCTGTCCATGGGCCATTTGGGTTTCTTGCCCAGCAGCCATAGCTGGAGGCAATCTTCCGATGGGTCCTGGGAGCCAGAGAGCCCAGGATCTGCAGGATCTGCCAAAGTCTTGATCTCCATGGGGCATTCCTCAGACCCAACCCTGACAGAGGTCCTGTCAAGCCCAAACCAGGCCTGTTTGATCACTCAGGGACTCCAAATAGGGTTGTCAACCTCCAGGTGAGGCCTGGCAATCTCCTGGAATTATGTCTGATCTCTAGACTAGGGAGATGGCTCCCCCGAGGAAAAATGGCTGCTTTGGAGGGTGGACTCTATGGCATTGCTCCCTGCCTAGGTCCCTCCCCTCCCCAAACACTGCCCTCCCCAGGTTCTACTCCCAAATCTCTAGAAATTTTCCAACCTGGAGTTGGCAGCCCTAACTCCCAACCACCCCAATGCTACAAATGCCTACATGGAAGAGGAGGGAGTTATTTGTGAAGAAATCATTCTTATCTGAACATAGGATACTGCTGTTCCTAGAACACACTAGCCCAATCTCAAAATTCCTGACACCGTATGAAACCTCCTCGACACCTACCTGTTGGTTTTTTGTGCTAATGTAACCCCACTCTAAAAATAATAATAATACCCAGGTATATGTCTCCTATAGTTTGGATCTATGTTCATATGCATTTATATAAAAAGTCTTGGGACAAACTCCTGCAAAGGTGTACTGTTCTTTCCTTCCAGGAAGTCAGAATTTCACTCATCCCACAATATTTCTAAATATGGAAACAAACGGAGAAGTCTACCGCAACACATTCCTTGGGTTTCACTGCCAGAAGGTGTCTCAACATTTCCGGAGGAGGTTGCCAGAAAGGAACTTTCCACCCCCACCCAATTAACAGATCCCACAAAGCCAGGCATCCAGGGCCAACTCTCATTAGCTGCAGTTATGAGTAAAAGTGTCAATGCCAGAAGCAGCATGTTTCATTACGTGAAAACCACTGACAGGAATAGCCCCAGTATAAATAGGAATCCCTCCCCACTCTCTCAAACATTGTACGTCTCAAACGTTTTTAGTGGAAACAAATGGCTGAAGTGGGGTGGACAATCATGTGGTCACACCGCATCCCATTGTGGCCTGAACTCTAGAAGCCGTTTAAGAAGTGGGCATTAAAGCTATGCAAGGGGAACAAGAGGGGAAGTCTGAAAAGGTATCAGGTGGGCAGCCAGGTTAGTCTGTAGGAGGGGAACGACTCTCGAGCTCAGAAGCACCTTAAAGACCAACAGCATTTTCCAGGGTATAAGCTTCCATGAGTGAAAGCTTCATCAGATACCTCATCTGAAAAATATATATTTCATTCTCTTGCTCTTCCTTTAATGTTCTCTTTCTTCTTCCAGAGGGCCCCAAGCTCAATGAACGTGTACATCAGGGGGCCCCAACATTTTTGAGCTTTTGGACACCTTTGCAGTTTTAAGCCGCATGTTGTGCACAGCCACACAATGGCTGTCACAGGAGGGGGAGCCAGCCGCAGAGGAAGCCAGCGCGTTCTCTTTCCGTCCCAGTCTCCTTGGACAAAAGGAATATTTCTCCAAAGAAAAATCAGAACATTCCTCCTTCTCCATCTTCATTCAAAAACCCTTACCCTGCTGTGACCAGTGCTGTTTTGTCCTTGTGGCAAGCACGTGCCAACACTGCAGGGTTATCAAGCGGGGGGGGGGGAGGAGAAATCCTGCCCCACCCAGAGAGAGGAGCTCATTCTGGGTGGCAGTTTCAATCAGAGCCTCTTGCCATCACTGGGGGCTGCTAGCAAGTCAGCCTCCACCCTCAGTCCCAATTAGGGTTGCCAGATCCCTCTTTGCCACCGGTGGGAGATTTTTGGGGCGGAGCCTGAGGAGGGCGGGGTTTGGGGAGGGGAGGGACTTCAGTGCCATAGAGTCCAATTGCCAAAGCGACCATTTTCTCCAGGTGATCTGATCTCTATTGGCTGGAGATCAGTTGAATTAGCAGGAGATCTCCTGCTACTACCTGGCAGTTGGCAACCCTAGTCTCAATGAATGCTGATCAATCCTTCCAGGATTGCATGCATTGGCAGAAGGAGGCTTCTGCCAGAAATAGAGTTGCCAAACTCCAGGTGGTGGCTGGAGATCTCCTGCTATTACAACTGATCTCCAGCGGATAGAGATCAGTTCATCTGGAGAAAATGGCTGCTTTGGTAGGTTGTCTCTATGGGATTATAGCCCATTAAAGTACCTTCCTCCCCCAAACTCCACCCTCCTCAGGCTGTACCCCCAGAATCTCCAGGTATTTCTCAACCTGGAGCTGGCAACCCTAGCCACGAATGCCCCCCCCCACATGCCTTGCTAGGGTTGAAATTCCTGGAGATGTGGGGGTGGAGCCTGTGGAGGGTGGGTTTTAGGGAGGGGTGTGGCCTTGGCAGTGTATAATGGCATTGAATCCAGCCTCCAAAACAACCATTTTCTCCAGGGGAACTGCCGCTCTTGTCTGGAGAGAGGGATGCCAGCCTCCAGGTGGGACTTGGGGATCCCCCGGAATTACAACTCATCTCCAGACTACCAACTCAGTTCCCCTGGAGAAAAATGGATGCTTTGGAGGGTGGACTCTGTGACATTGTACCCCACTGAGGTCCCTGTCCTCCCCAGATTTCAACCCCAAATCTCCAGGAGTTTCCCAACCTGGCAACCTTACCCACCCCATTCCCCACTGGTGGCCAGGGGGGACCTGGGAACCCTATCTGGAGATCAGTGGTAATTCTAGGAGATCTATAGACCCCACCTGGAGATTAACAACCCTACTTGCAGACAGGTGTCAGCAACTGGGAACCTTGCTCTCATTAGCTTATCTGATTTTCCAGCTCCCGACTAACTTTGCCTCGCAGCCCCCTTCAGCCTTTGTCTCCACAGAAGCCCATCTGAAAAGGTCCAGTCTTGGGATTAAGGTATACAAGAAGCACATTACATGCTGATCTGGTATGTACATAGTCAAATCATTGGTCCATCTAGCTCCATCTTGTCTATTTGAACTAGAAGAGGCATGCCAGGATCTCAGGAAGAGAAAGTCTTTCCCAACACCTGAGACACCAGGGATGGAATCTGGGACCTTCTCAAAGCAAAGCAGATGCTCCACCACAGAGCTATGGCTTCGTAAGTATTTTAAAATGTCTCTCATTGGTTCGTAGCTCTCAAAGCAATTCCACATTTTTCCAGAGACAGTGAGGGCATCACTAAATGGGCACACCCTGCATATAACCTCTGCACTATCTTACTGGGTTGCCCCTGTTGATTTAACTTAGCACACAACAGTCATGCTACATTTTTCTCAAAGGCAAGGCAACATTCCAGAAACATCAAGAACTCAGGCCTTGGCCCTGGCAGATGGTGTTGCACAACAACATGTTAGCATTCATGGTGGCCAGAAGGAGAAAGCCAAAGGCTTAATTTCACGATAAAGCACAATTATTACTCCAAGCAGATAAGAACAGTCCAAGATCCTGGCAGCCGCTGGGAAGAGTTGCCAGAAAGGATTAGCCTAGGAAAAGAAGATGTGTGTGCTTCCCTGGCAATTTGGGTGGGGCACTCAGGACACATTGCGGAGTTTGCTACACAACTGACTTATGGCGACCCTGTAGGGTTTTCAAAGGCAAGAGACAAATAGAGGTGGTTTGCAATTGCCTGCCTCTGCATAGCAACCCTGGACTTCCTTGGTGGCCTCCTATCTGGTACTATCCAGGGCAGACACTGCTTGTGTGTGTGTGTTTAAAGAGCTGTCAAGTCACAGCTGACTTATAGCAACCCCAGAAATGGGCTTTCAATGCAAGTGATTAAGCAGAGGTGGTTTGCCATTTTCTTCCTCTACAGAGTCTTCCTTGGAGGTCTCCCTTCCAAGTACTGGCCCTGCTTAGCTTCTGAGATATGATGAGATCCGGCTATTCAGGGCACTCACAATTAGTTATGCGGAACATTTCGCAGCTAGTACAACCCCCTCTGTTACATGCAACACGAGCTCTTTGTTGGATCACTGAAATGTTGCCTGGAGAGGTTGTTCTCTAACACAGTACCATGCTGAGCAGTCTTGCATCTGCTCAATAGCCATTTGGTCACCACAGCTGCTTTTGCTCATCTCGAGAACCAAATCATGTTGTTTACTAGAGAAAAGACAGTGCCCCCTGAGGTTATGGCTGTTAAGGTCATTAAATTGGCAGACTTGAGTAAAGAATGAAATTGCTTGCTATTCATCCCCTCTTTGCACCTTTAAATGACTGACATTGGCTAGATTGTATTGCCTGCTCTTTGTATCTGTGCAGTCAGTGGCATTTATTTGAGAAGTGATTGAAGACCCAATGGCGAGATTAGCTGGGTTCATGGGCAGTCACCAAAAGCACAAAGAGACACTAAATAGTAAGTCTCCGCTCAAAAATCTTGACCTGATTCTTTTTCATTTTACTGTGTCCCCTTTTTAAAAAATTGAGCTTGCAACTGAGGGAAGGGGGAGTAGCCACCAGCAAGTGTAATCATGCAAGAAAACAGTCCATAGCATGCAAATAGAAAAATCCAAATTCATTTGGACAAATTCAAAGTGCCTGCTGAATTATCAGCTTCCTGCTCACAACTAGCAGAGGGTGTTAAAGCATAATAGCAATCCGTCTAGCCACTGGAGCTGGTTCAACAGAAATAGGCTCAGACCCAAAAATATCAGAGTTGGAGATAAAGAAAAGCAAGCATTTTCTTTAGAGCAACAACAGCCCCCAGTTATAACAAAAATTGGACTGTTTGATTTCAGAGTTATATTTTTCAGCCCTTGTCATATTGAGCTACACCCTAGCAAATAAATAGCATGAGTCCCACATCAGAGTGTGTTTGTGTGCGTGTGTGTTTGTGGCTGAAGTCCTGATGAAATACCATGAAGATTCTGTTGTAACCCATCCCATGACGTGGTTGCTTTAGAAAAGCAATTGTGCAACTGCAGCAGGAGCTACCCATTGGAGAAGAGCCGTGGCTCAGTGGCAGAACGTCTGCTCAGCATGAAAAGGTTCCCGGGTTCAGTCCCCATCATCTCCACTTAAAAGGATCAGGTGTTGTGAAAGACCTCTGCTTAAGACCCTGGAGAGCCGCTGCCAGTCTGAGTAGACAATATTGACCTTGATGGACCAATGGTTTGATTCAGTATAAGGCAGCTTCATGTGTGTTCATGTTTGGTAGCACACACACCTTACAGTACATCATAACGCGGTTCTGGGGTACTGATTTAAGCTGCATCCATTTTGCAGTTCTCACATACCACAGAACAGTGTGGGATGGGAAGGAAGACTGAAGCTAGTTTAACTCAGTGAGCTCTTCGACACTTTTTGCTTTCCTCCCAGACAGCTCCCAGTTTCCACTTTGCTACTTGGCAGTTTTTATCATGGACCATAAACTTGCCATGGACCATATACTTGTAATGTATATCCATTAGAACCAGAGCTGGACCAAAATTACTCCTCTCTATCTTGCATGAAGTGGCTAACAAAACAATAAACAATATGTAAGCAGTAATACGTTAAACTGATAAAATGATGCTCTGGTGAAACTTAGACTGGGCTTCTTCAATGTGCTCTGTCTGGGTCTTCCCTTGAAGACTGTTCAATATATATTTTTTCAAAACACTGAAGCAAAATGGATGACTGATGCAAGTTATTGGAAACATACCTTGCTAGTTTCAAAAGAGCTACACTGGCTGGCTATTTGCTTGAGATGCTAATTCAGCACTTTCACCATTACCTTTAAATCAGGGGTCCCCACCCTGGTGCTGTGGGTGCCATGGCACCTGCTGACACAGTTCCTGGTGTCCACCAAGTGTTCTTAGAAAGTGGGCAGAACCAGAGGGTCTGCTTTTGTTGCCTCTACTTCCATAGTTAAGGCAGGTGACCACTATAAACAGGGCCTTGGTGGTGGTGGTACCCTTCCCAAGGCTGTTCACTGGGTACTCAGCTTGTATAGCTTTGAACACTAACTGAAAATATGGCCTGATATGATTGACTATGTAGCATTATTAAGGCATTTCCTTTATGACCTCCCATTGGGTAGGATAGGATTATGAATGATGCTAACTCTGGGGGTAGCAATCAGGGGGAAAGAATAGCACTAAACAGAAAAAAAGAAGACATTTTAAGAGAATGTGTTATGCAGAAAACGTTTCTACACTAAAATGAAAATTGGAAAGATATTAGGTGCAGTGTAAATCTGAAACTTTAGGTGAGCAGCTGTAAGATTTTTCACAGACTCAGGCAAATGCACACCGGTCTGGCTTTACTACAGCAACTTTTTTACAAAGTATTCTGTTGGGGGAGACCTGCTTAAGTAATGCTTGGCTGTCTGAGGTTTTGGGGGAGGGTGTTGTAAGGTGAGCCATAAATAACACCTGGCTTGGAAATGCTCTGGATACTGGTGTGCTGGAACTTCTGTAAAGCAGCAATAAGCATTACAAAATCCATTATTATTCATGTTCTAACCAGATCCTCGTCAGATGTCGGAAGCTAAGCAGGGTCAGTATGCGGAAAGGGAGACCACCAAGGAAGACTCTGCAGAGGAAGGCGATGGCAAACCACCTCTGCTTTTCTCTTGCCTTGAAAAACCTTTACTGAGGTCACCGTAAGTCGGCTGCAACTTGACGGCACTTTACACCCACACACGACCCCTTGTAGAGACATTCCTTATTCTGCTGATTCCTATACTTCTGATAGCTGGGACATTTTTCTGAATTAAAATAGGATGCACCCTTCAATCTTACATGGAGAAAAAATTACTTTTTGTTTACCATACACCCTTAGAGGAGCCCAAGCCCTTGCATTTCTGCATTAATCAAGCCCTTTTCAGATGTGACATCCACATGTATTGGCAGCCTGGCTACTGTCCATACATCCTCACAGTGCATTCAGTTCCCATGATGTCCAAACATCAGTGCTGTCTGTACTTTGACATGCATGCTGCTTCACTACGTGCAAACTAGCCACTAGATCTTCCAGGGTTCTGGTTTGGACATACAGAAGATATACATGCATGAAAAATACACAAAGCACCATTCTGCAGACAAGACTGCATCGTGGGTAGCACAATATGCTTTCAATACCTATGTGCCAAGCTCCTGGTATGCCTAGCATTTAAAAATGACTTGATTGATCTAGCATGCCACTTCATTGGGTGGAGACTATCCCAGAGCAGCTGTTCATTCAGTGATGCAACAGGCAGCCTCCCCCGAAAGCAGGTAATTTGGTGTGTATCTCGGCACAGGGAATAATGGAACAATCTAAATTATGCAGAGATGTGGAGGAAGGACCTAATCTCAGTGCAGGCAGGTTAGTAGGGGCAGATCATAAAAAGACACAACCTGTCGAAGGCTTTCACGGTCAGAGTTCATTGGTTCTTGTAGGTTATCCGGGCTGTGTGACCATGGTCTTGGTATTTTCTTTCCTGACGTTTCGCCAGCAGCTGTGGCAGGCATCTTCAGAGGAGTAACACTGAAGGAGAGACACTGTCCTTCAGTGTTACTCCTCTGAAGATGCCTGCCACAGCTGCTGGCGAAACATCAGGAAAGAAAATACCAAGACCACGGTCACACAGCCCGGATAACCTACAAGAACCAAAGACACAACCTGGTTTGTGAAGTGGGCAGTTTGAGCACCCAGAAGTCATGAATCTCCCATGGCACACAATTTGCTTTGTCTGTTAAGGCCTTCAAGGGGTGTTTTTTTTAAATTTCATTTAGCTATATAATTTCTTTATAATGTCCCCTTTCTGATGGCCACTGAGCTGCATTACTGCTACACCCTTGCAGCCGTGGTCCTGCTGCCATTTGGAGATGCGGTTGCCAAGGCAACTCACGCTGGCAGCCTACCTCTCTGCCAGATGCATCTCTGGGAGCAAAGCCAGCATCCTGAGCTCCCACTGCTGGGGGTGCATTTAACCCTTTCATGCCCATCCCCTTCTAAGGTGTGGGGGGAAAACCCATCTGAGCAGTTGTGGGAAAGCAGCAACGCACCGCGAGAACCAGGGATGATGGAAGACTGCGGGAAAGCCACTTGAAGCAGCGACACAAGGACAGTGTGACCCTCTTCCCTCTTTAATTGGGCTGTGCCGTTTACAGTCTTGTCGAGAATAATAGCACAGCTTTGTGGGATTCCCACTCACCCCAAGGAAGGTTAATAAACCCACATGCTGCTAATTGGGAGGTCTAACAATGATTTATAGTCATTTCCCCCAAGCAGTGGAGTCAGACAGATACATGATTACCTGTGAAAGGGGGTTTGAGGGAGCCTCTAAAGCAGAACGGGATAATTTTAGACTAGCACTTCATTAAAGCTGGAGAGCTTTAAAAGGTAACACCAGCTGGGATGGACAAGGTTTGTGGGGTGTTTTTTCTTTTTTTTTCTTTTTTCAGTTGTTGCACAAAGGCAACGGGTGGAAGGTTTTGGAAAAGTCTCATCTGCTTATAAAACACCCACCGAATCACTCAAGGAGAGCTTGTGCTCCTCTAGTTCTTGAAGAGATATTTATAGCTGGAGCTGACTGGCACTCGATAGGATGCTTCTCAGCTGCTGGAAAAATGCACCCATGTCGGGTTAGTAAACAGAATGCAGTTTCCTTTTTCCCTCTTCAATCCAGCCTCTTTTTAAGTTTCAGGAGGGCAGCCGTGCCGGTCTGCAGTTGAATAGCTAGATTTGAGTAAAGTAGCACCTTAGAGACCAACAAGCTTTTCAGGGCAGAAGCTTTCAAGAACCAGAGCTCCCTTTGCCAGACACCAGGGGACGGATGCTCTATGGAGCCCTCTTCCAGTTCTTTGTCACTACATCCTGTGTCAACATCATTTTCCTCTCAATGAAAATCAATCGGCACATCATCTTTTAAAAAAATCTACACTTAACGTCCGAATGTAGATTCCTGTGCTCGAAATTTTACAGCGCTCCAATCAATTTTTAAACTTATTAGATTCACTAGCAAAGTACAGCACTCCTGCAAATGGGAACTTCCTCCCCCAAGGTTCAGTGGGTTTTGAACCACTAAAATTAGAGGGATTTGTGAGGGGGGAAAGCAACAAAGTGGGCAGCCCTGCTTATCAGGAACATGAGGCGAACTGGGAAGTGTTGCTTGCTGCTGCGGCCTCAGGTTATGACTGAACTGCCCCACCTTCCAACCGGCTGGATTTAATTGGAAGCAAAGATTGAAGGTTTTTACTACGCTAGTATCCCACTTGGGAACCTGTGGACATTGCTGTGGCTTAATAGTGTACCTTTGTGGACTTTGTTATATTCTGGAATTACCATTACATGGATGAGATAATATGGGGCTGAAGAAACCAAGGTGAAACGGCCGTCCCCCATCTTTGGATTTATATTCACTGGATTCATACCGGATGAACATATTATACAATTGGAACCAACCAACTTTGATAGACTTAAGAAGAGGACTTTTTTGCCTGGTTATTCTATAATCCATGTATATATTGTACATTGTGTAGTCACTGCTGTTAGTGTACATTGTGTAGTCACTGCTGTTAGGTCTATTTGTCTCACACTGCTGTCTTTGATGTTTTGCACTTATTAACATTTGCATTTTTGCTACTTGGCTCTGTGCATTTGTGTACCTTTCACCCGTGCTAATTTCCAAACCTCCAGGTATTAGCTGGAGATCTCCCGCTATTACAACTGATCTCCAGCTGATAGAGATCAGTTCACCTGGCTGCTTTGGCAATTGGACTCTATGGCACTGAAGCCCCTCCCCTCCCCAAAACCAGCCCTCCTCAATCTCCACCCCGAAAACCTCCCACTGGTAGCAAAGAGGGACCTGGCAACCCTAGTGGCGGGTGGGGGGCAGGGTTGTCAGATCCAGGTTGCGAAACTCCTGGAGATTTGGGGATGGAGCCTGGGGAGGACAGGGAACTCAGTGGGGTACAATGTCATAGTGTCCACCCTCCAAAGCAGCCATTTCCTCCAGGGGAACTAATCCCGGTAGTCTGGAGATGAGCTGTAATTCCGGGAGTTAGTTATCACACAGGGGTGGATTGGCCTTTAACTTACTGGGAAAATTCCCGGTGGGCCAGGCAACCCTACGCCCATTTTCAAGTTGCTACAGCCGAGATCCCAGCCGAGCGGCCCCTCTGGTGCAGCCAGGACTGCAAGGGCTCAGCTTGCTGAAGAGCTGCTTTAATAGCCAAATCTACCCCACCTATCACATGCCCTAGAGTCCACTGTTCACAACTACCATTTTCTCCAGGGGAACTGATCTCTGTCATCTGGAAATCTGTTGTAATTCCAGGAGATCTCCAGGCCCCACCTGGAGGCTGGCATCCATAGCCACATGCCTATTTTGACCAAGCAGTTTGTGCCTGTACACTTCTGAATGCAAAGGGTGCCAAATGTGATATTCAAATTCAAATACCTTTATTGGCATAATACAATTTATAAAATGTAGAAGGATAAAATTTAAAATAAAATTTATGTATAGTTAATTCCTAAATGTTATGGTCCTTCTTCTGACTAAGTTCCCATTGGCTGACTGCAATTATTAGGAATCTTGCCACGTTTTCTGTGATCTCAGGATCTCGATCAACTAATAGTTTATAAAGCGTTTTCCTAATGTTCAAATGTGATATGAACGGGGGAGCCACCACAGAGAATCTTAGTCTGGGGCCCCACAATGGTTCACAGCCCCATTGCGAACTGGGCAGTCAACCAAGCTGTTGGGTCAGCCTGGGGCTGTTGGGGAGCAGAGGAAGAAAGGGGTTGAACAAGACTTCTGTTGGTTGAGTTTGCAGGTCAGACAGGATAATAAGAGAAGATCCCTTTACTGAAACCAGTGGTCCAGTATAGGGAGTGTGGGGCAACTTCTTCCACATTGGGAAATCACTCTCCCAGATTCTCAGCCACATTTTTCTTTTATCCTTGCTGGCCTCTCCAAGCCCTGTGTGGGAGCCGGCTCAAGATCCAGATAAATAAGATTCTTGAATTCTTTCCAATTCTTAAAAGGCTAACTCTTTGATTCTAACTCTAAAAACAGGTATCCAGACAGGTCACCTGGCCTCCTGAAAAAGCCCTTTCTACAATGGCTACATGCAGGTTTAGTTCTCTCTGGATGGGGGCACAGAATAAATTTATGGTGCCGTTAAAATATCTGTGTTATTTACACATGGGGTGGGTGTTAAAGAGAAATTTCTCTTAATACCTCTTTAACCAATTTCTCCTTGAAATCCATTTGTTTCCTCTTTTTAGGAATCTGGAGTCAGTTTCTAGCCCATTTTGTTTTGACAAAAGAGAACTTCAGAGTGAGGAGGGGCAGGAAGGGAGGGTGTGCTAAATTTCAGAATTTCATTCTGTAGATGCTCAGAGGCAGGTCGTGTCTTCCATAAGAGCCAGCGTGGTGTAGTGGTTAAGAGTGGTGGACTCTAATCTGGTGAACCAGGTTGGTTTCCCCACTCCTACACATGAAGCCAGCTGGGTGACTTTGGGCTAGTCACAGTTCTCTCTGAACTCTCTCAGCCCCACCTACCTCACAAGGTGTCAATTTCAATTTCAATTTATTACGGTCATTGACCAGCAAGGCAAACATTCAAGAAATTAACATTGATTAAAAAAGTAAAATCTAACAATATATCTGTTCGTAAGATAACCTCAAAAGGTGTCTGTTGTGGGGAGGGAAAGGGAAGGCTGGTTTGATTCTCCTTAAAAGGGAGAGAAAAGCGGCATATAAAAACCAATTCTCCGGCTTCTCCCCAAGCCTTCCCACCCTTCTGCTAGAACACTCCCCACCCTATGGTGTGAACCTTAAAAAGAGTCCAAGGGCTGAGGTTACAAAAAGGTACACTGACTGCTCGTCGAAAGAGAAATGAAAGAGAAACGAAAGAGAAGGAAGATGAAAAATCAAAGGCGATACCTAAAAAAAAGAGAGAATGTCAGGAAAAAAGAAATCCCCCTCCCCTTAACAACACTGTTATAGACACAGTGGCAGAGCCCAGTGAAAAGAAACCGGCTGCGATAGCAGGTAGCAAAATTGCTGAGCCTGCATCAGTGTTGAACCAGCACGGAGGGCCGCCGTCTCCCCAGGGGCCCGTCTCTTTCAGCTAAACGAATGGCTCAAACTCTCCCTTCTCTCTGTCCATATTACAGTGGTTCCCAACCTTCTTTTGACCAGGGACCACTAGGGCTTTTTTGTTCAGTGCAGGGACCCCAAGGTTCAAAATAAAAACTCCGGGAATTTGAAAATAAACTTTAATCATAACTGTTAGTTAAACATTAAACTTAGAATAATATTTTAATATATATATTTTATAATAGAAAACTTTTAATTGAAAATATTAATTTATTATGGGTTTATAACTTTGTTTCGCGGACCTTAATTTAGTTCTCGCGGACCCCTGGGGGTCCACGGACCCCCGGTTGGGAACCAGTGGTCTATAACAAACAGTTTTTCTGTACCTCCCGCTGCCTGGGTGTTATTACTTCCCCAAATCTGTTTTTAATTTTTTGTTTTTATGGGATTCTGAGGCTTTATTGTATATTTATTGTTATGTGAGCCGCCCTGAGCCCGGCTTTTGCTGGGGAGGGTGGAGTATAAGAATGATGACATAAATAAATAATAATAAATCTAGCGGCAAACACTCCCGGTTGTTAATGAAAGTTCTTTTGTCAAGTCTATCTAATACATATTGATCCCGCCCTTCTTCTAAGAAACTCAGGGCAGCTTACATGGTTTCCCCATGCTTTTTACTTTCACAACAACCCTCTGAGGAAGGTTAGGCTAAGAAAGACCGACTGGCCCACGGCTGCCCGTCAAGCATCATATCTCTGGACCAAGCATGTAACCCCTCCGCCCCCAGCCCCTAATACAATCGCGTGAGTCTTGAAGAAGGGGAAAATATTTTATTTCTGATATGGGCTTGCAGCAAAGGTTGCCAACCCAGGACTCTGATAACAGGTACGCCAAGTGTCTCCCCCGCCCCGCTCCCCATCCCTGGCAATATACCGTATCTGAAGTCAGATTTTGGCTTCCAGGATCTTAAGAGTGGAAAACATGTGCCTTGTCAGATTTTGTAGATGCAGAGGACAACGGTTTGGACAGATAGTTCCTTTTTCAATTCTCTAGCCTGGATATGATTTTCCCAGCTGCAGTGTACTAGAAAATTCACCCAGGGGGTTACCGCATTATGTATTCCCAGCGTTGTATTAAGAGTTTGAAAATGTTATAAAAAATACTTTGTTTGGCCCCTTTAGCTGTGAAGACGTCTTCCAACCATTTTTTAGCCGTGGCATCCAAAAACCCTTTTAAAACGATGTTTTTATAACATTTTCAAACTCTTAATACAACGCTGGGAATACATAATGCGGTAACCTCCCCAGAGATAATAAGAGGATTGGGTAGGTTTGGTTTTATATGCATCAAGGCAAAATAGACAGGTGGAAAATTCCTGCTAAAATAACCATCAGTTTTGTTTTATCATAATATACAACAAAGCAGTTAACGAGAAAAGAAAATCACAGGCAACAGCCTGACTTTGAATTGACCATTTTTCTTTTGCCAACATCAATGGGAAAGAATTTTCACCACAGTTCAGTGACTGCATCAATAATATAACAGTTAAATATAAGAGGGGATGTAGAGAGAGGTGGGAGCCAGGGTGGTACAGTGGTTAGAGCTTATTTATTCAGGAAATATATAACAGAATTAAGTTACAGCAAGACTTATGGCGACCACTTATGGAGTTTTCAAGGCAAGAGACTAACAGAGGTGGTTTGCCAGTGCCTTCCTCTGCACAGCAACCCTGGTAATCCTTGGTGGTCTCCCATCCAAATACTAACCAGGGCTGACCCTGCTTAGCTTCTGAGATCTGACGAGATCAGGCTAGCCTGGGCTATCCAGGTCAGGGCATGAAACTTGCTGGATGATCTTAAATAGACATCTATTCCCACATGATGCAGCTAGTTCTGTTTCCCAGATTACAGAATGTGGAGTCACTGAACAAGCCTACAGAGTCCTCAGCAAGCCTACTGACTTCAATGAACTTAGAAAGGTGTAACTGGATTCAAGAAGATCTCAAATGCTTTTTGCTTTCATTGGCCTACAAAAATTCAGATATAAGTTCTCCAATGATGAGTAGTAACTGAGTTGTAATTCCAGGAGATACCCAGGTCCTACCTGGAGGCTGGCGTCCCTATGCTGTTCCAAAAACGTCTTGTAAACAAGGCCCAGCTTATAATAGGAAGCCAGATGTAAAGTTATTTAATTTAGAACACTAAAGTGTTCTTTTTTGCTTTAAAACTAATCAAAAAGAATTTTTAAAAAAGCATACCCCAAAATCAAGTTTCAAAATGAGTATTAGGAAACATTTAGAACTCACAAAGTTGAATTCAGAAAGCTTAAAACTTTTGCCAAGGAGCTTAAAACTGTGAGAGCTTGACGTTTTGCAAAACCATTTCAACTCTAGAACACACTCACACCTCACCTTTATTCTGTAAATTAAAATATTGTCTCACCCTTCCTCTAAGTCCAGGTTGCCATTACCCCCTCCTATTTTATCCTCACAACAACCCAATGCAATAATTCACATGGCAAGAGACTGCCTGGCCCTAAGGCCTTTTATGCAGGGACGTTTCCTGGGGTCACCCCCGCTGACTGCTTCAGGGCTTCCATTTGATTATGCATGACTTTTCCATTCGTCAGAGGTCACCTCACTCTCCCCGCACGTTTTGGCCGCATTTTCCAGATTCTGGCTAAAACAGCATCTGGAAAACATGGGCAAAATGCGTGGGGAGAGCGAGGCGACCTCTGACGGGTAGAAATGGCATGCATAACCCAAAGGAAGCCCCAAAGCATTCTGGCAAAAGGGAAACATCCCTGCATAAACGGCATAAGTCACCTTGTGATCTTCATGGCAGCGTGAGGATCTGAACCCAGTTCACCCCAGCCTCTGACCACTGCACAGTACTACCCCCAGACTTCTATTCCTCTCCTTACAGGGGCTTCATATCCAGTTTCAGAGAAAGGGGCAACATTATTAGTAAGGGGGTAGGTTCGGCACAGTTTATATCCTCTCTTTTGGCACATTGGAGGTTAAGTAGCAAAAGAAAGTGTCTTGCAAGAGGCTCCGCTGTGATTTGTTTTGTATACATCACCATAACTAGAGCAGACACACAAGAGGCACATGATAGTCACTCCCTTCGTGCCTCTGGCTCTCATACCCAGGATGTAGCCATAAAAGTGTCCATAATGGTGCTACTCAAACCTATTTGCTTTCCTCTTCCCTTTTGCAGAAGATAATCCCCCCCACCGCCCATCCAGACATTTTTTAAAAAGAATTCGGTCCTGCTTCTCACCTAGGCTGAAAAAATAGAGAAGAAAACCAAGACAGTAAACTGCAAACCCCCTTCTGAGATGAAGCTGTTTCAGTTTCTCCTGCTAGGGTTGCCAACTCTGGATTGGCAAATTCCCGGAGATTTAGGGGTAGAGCCTGTGGAGGGCAGAATTTGGAGAGGGGAGGGGCCTCTGTGGGGTATAATGCCAGGCAGTCCACTCTCAGAAGTTTCCATTTTCTCCAGGGGAGCTGATCTCTATAGTCTAGAAACGGTATTGGACTGCTGTTTCCTCTGCTGGTGACCAGGGAAAAGCTCTCTGTTCGTTTCCAAAGGGCATCTTCTTCTTTACTGATCCTTCATATATCCCAGAGCGGACTCCAAACGCATGCATACAGACCCTATTTGGGAATCCCACCTTCAACATCTCTGGCTTGAATCCACCCCCACTTATCTCACTTCCTCTTGAAAATGAAGAGTGACTATATATTGCCCCGACCAGGATGGCCGAGGCTACCCGGATCTCATCAGATCTCAGAAGCTAAGCAGGGTTGGCCCTGGTGAGTACTTAGAGGGGAGGCTGCCAGTGAAGCCCGGGGCTGCTACGCAGAGGCCACCTCTGAACATCTCATGCCTTGAAATCCCTTCAGGGTCATCCTATGCTGGCTGTGACTTGACATCCCTTTCCACCACCAAACCTATATTACAGAAGGAGTACCAAAGGCTAGTCTACCCCAAGGAGAATGCATACCTTTGGGCGTTTCCAGTCCACTTTCCTTGGTGGAGGTCCACTGTAGAAAAGAGATGCATCAGAAGCTGGAAATTCGGGGTCTTCAAAGAGTTTCTTTTGTTCAATGCATTGCTGTTTAAGTTCCCAATACTTCTGATCTTTGAAGGGTTTTGCTGACGAAGGCATGTCTGAGCAAGAGGAAGAGATAAGGAATAAGCCTTTTACTATCCAGTTGATATCCAATGCAAAAGCAAGAAGCTACTTCAGAGCAAGACTTTTAGATTTTTTAAGAACTGCAGTATGAAAGGAAATCTTATAGTAATACATAAACTATCCCGGTTCTATTGTTTTCTATGGTATTTTTAAAAAATAGTCTAATAATGTTTTAATTATTAAACATATGAACTATATTTACTTTTCTATTTAATGTTTGTGCAAATCATTGATCTATTTATAATAACATGTGGAATTTATGACATTAATTATGTCTTTGTAATTTTATATTAGAACAATTCTTGGGGGGGAGGGGAATAGTAATTAAAAAAAGACATTTTCCACTGCCTCTCAGCATTGGGTCTCAAGTCTACTTCCATCAATAAATACTAAAACAAATAAAAATAACAACATAATAGACACAAATATAAAGTAAATTAAAAGACACAACTTTAACAGAAGAGAGTTTAAGAATGAATAAGGCTTGGCTTCCTGTCCTGAAAACCTCCAGACTAACAAAGACTACAGTCCACAATAGCCATGCGGATTAGCTTTGGATTTCACACATTAACAGATCACTTCAGGATACAATGGTTCCATATTAACATACCACACCCTCATTAGCACATTATCTTGATACTTACAGGACAATGGTTAGCACATTACCTTTGATACTTTTTGCAGGACAATGATTCAGCTCAAACCCAACCCCTTTCTGACTATATATTACTCTTCCTACGCCCTTGACACTGAGAGACACTGTCCTTCAGTGTTACTCCTCTGAAGATGCCTGCCACAGCTGCTGGCGAAACGTCAGGAAAGAAAATACCAAGGCCACGGTCACACAGCCCGGATAACCTACAAGAACCAATGAACTCTGACCTTGAAAGCCTTTGACAATATTTTAAATTAAAAGACTTGGAATAAGCCAATAATAAAACCAGCATGAACTAAACATTTGTTGTATTTTGAGAATGAGAGCAGGGGTTAGAGTGTCAGACGGGTCCAGGAGACCTGAATTCAAATTCTGAACCTGCCATGAAGCTTGTTGGTTGCCCTAGATCAGTCAGGCTTTCTTTCTTAGCCTATCCTGCCTTATGAGGCCCTATTATCCTATGTCATAAAACTGTGGATTATTACACAGAATGGATGTGAAGCACTTGGAACAACGAGAATTGCTATATATAGGGTTGCCAGCTCCAGGTTGGGAAATACCTGGAGATTTTGGGGGTGGAGCCTGGAAAGGATGGGGTTTGAGGAGGGGAGGGACTTCAATGGGGTATAATGCCATACAGTCCACCTTCCAAAGTGGCCATTTTCTCCAGGTGAACTGATCCCTGTCGCCTGGGGATCAGTTGTAATCCCAAGAAATCTCCAGCCACCACTTGGATGTGGCAACCCTAACTATATAAATGATGCACTGGTAGTGTGTGTGTGTGTGTGTGGTGGGTGTATATACATGTGCAAAGTACTGTCAAGTCACAGCTTACGACCCCAGCAAGGGGCTTTCAAGGCAAGTGAGAAGCAGAGGTGGTTTGCCATTGTCTGCCTCTGCAGAGGTTGCCTTGGTGGTCTTCCTTGGTGGTCTACCTTCCAAGTACTGAACCCTGCTTATCTTCTGAGATCTGGTAAGATCAGGCTGTACCATGATGCCTTTCCTCCCTGCACTGGTAGTAGTATTAGTTAATTAATGTAATTCATTTTTATTTTGCCCTTCTCCCCAATGGGGACCAAAGCTATTTACATCATTCTCCTCTCCTCCATTTTATCCACATAACAATCCTGTGAGGAAGGTTAGGCTGATCCAATCACAGCCTGTGGGGGAAATGCTGATCTGAATCCACCTGTTACTCAAGCGTTGGTTTTGTTTCTTTCAAAGCTGCTCACCCATTAGGTTGAATGGACCGCGTTTTGTGGTCTACCAGACTCAGCAATCCTCTCTCTCTCTCACACACAGGCCATTTATGCAGGGTCAATTTTGATGCTCACTCAAAGCTCTTTTTTAAATGCAACCTTTAAGATGCCTATTCACGGTCCTGACGCAAAAGGAGAAATTCCAACACACACCCCCACTCGCCTGCTCCTTCGTTCCTTCCATTAGCAACCACCGTTTGCATTGCTAACCGCCGGCTGTGAATTTTGCATGCTGCTTTGAGGGGATTCTTCGCTGCGAGGGCGGAGCAAACACAAAAGGTCATGTTAAAGGGGCTCTTAAGAAATGCGAAGGAGGTATGCACCGGCTTCACAGTGACTTCCTGAATGACGGTTCAGTGTGCAAAAAAAAAGCTGTGGGGCACTTCGGCCTGGAACGCGCTGCTAACCCCCAAGCATAAATGGCCACACACTTTTGCTGCAGGCAAAACAAAAAACAGAGGGAGGTTTCGCATCAAGCTCAGGGCTGTAGCCAGGGTGTGGCCAGTGGGTACACCTCTCTGGGCTGCAGAGTCTCCACCCTGGCAACCTGCCTTGGAACTGGGCTAGCCCATAGCAGCACTACTCCAGAGTGCATACCTCTCCTCTTGTGCCGCTCCCACCAATTTATTTACAACAGTTATACTCCCTTTTCTTAGGGTTGCCAACCTCCAGGTGGTGGCTGGAGATCTCCTGGGGTTACAGCTGATCTCCAGGCTAGGTAAAAGTTGGTCAAAGGTGACATCATGTTGAATCATCTGTGCATCTTTAACAGGGGACATAAGAAAAGTTGCAATGAACACATACATATGGCAGATATTTTTAGATGGCCATAAATGCGGTATATTTCACCATTTGCCGACTATAAAGCTGGAAGCCACCATCTGATTTCCAAAAGAGCATTTCACCCTCTGATAACACCTGTGACTGTTTCTAATGCAGCCTGCAGAACTGAATGGAGAGTTGACGCAAAGTCAAACTTTGCTCAGAATAAATGCCCACGTGACGCCACATTCGCTGGGAATCTTTTCAACTCCCAGAGCGCACACAGTGTGGTTTTGCACAGCACCTAATCCTTAAAAACATGCATGCTGCAATTTAATCCGTTTCTCCACTGCCAGAAAGAGCTGACTTCATTCACCGTCCCATAAGCACCTCGGCTCTTCGGACGGGGAAATGTCAATAAATGAATCCTGCTAAAGCAATCCTTGTATAATGACACCAAGCGCTTACCTGGATTATCCTGCTTCCTCTCGGGGGCTTCGTGAGCTGTCAGGCAAACACACACACCAAAATCAATACGGCAAACAAAACACGCTTGGCTTATTAACCTGCAAACTCTTTGGACTGTACCAAAATCCAGTAGTCGGTGGGGAAGTCTATAATAGTGTCGCTCCTCTCTCTCTCTCCCTCTCTCTCTCTCTCCCCCCAAATTCAGCTTGCAATAATTTCATTATGAGTCTCGTGGGACAAGAAAACCACAGCTGGAAGGAGCGTGGAGCTTTCTTTGGACGATTCTGGGAGAACATCTGACAAAGAGCTTTACTGCTCATATCCTGCGGTTTAAAAATAAATAACTAAGGAGATACTAGAAAGGAGGACTTGTTTGGGGGATTTTTGGAATTCCTTTCCTATAAACAGGGCCAGCGTTGGTAACAGCAAGGACAAGGGAACTGGCTTATAAGCAAAGGTTTCTAACTTTAGCCTTTCTCCCGTGGAGCAAAAACAAACTGCTAACCTGTTATTCCCTTTCTTTTTGGTGCCGTTCTTTCGCACAATGGACCCATTGTGAGATTAAACCTCATAGTAAAGGAAATCTTTCAGGAATTAGTTACAACTACCCTTAGCTTCAGAAGCACATGCAGGCCCCTGCAGGATCAATGGGTGTGGAATTCGGCAAGCAGAACCGGCAGCAACTGGCAATCGTGTTGAAAAGAGAGCTCTGGGACCCTTCTTCTTCTTCTTTTTTTTTTAAATAATTTTTTATTATTATTTTCAAAAAAAAGTAAATTTAACATCCATTTAACAACTGTTGTAATAACAATCATAAAAGAATATCTCTGTAATGTTAAAAATACATAGTAATGAATTAAACAGTGACTTCCCCATCACCTCCCTCTGCTTCAAAATAGATTAATGTATTTCTTACGTTTATAGTATTGACCCTAATATTAAACAAAAACCTAATAGCTAGTCATCAGAGAATACCTAATGGGTCAATTCAGTGTGTAACCTTCTAATTTCCCTAAATGTAATTCATGTTCACAATAAATTCTCCATACCTCCCATTCTCCCATAAACTGTTCATTGTCTCTTTGGTTTATCAATGCAGTTAATTTTGCCATTTCCACTAATTCTAGCATTTTCAGTATCCAGTCTTTTTTTTTTTCTGGAATGTCCGTCGTTTTCCATTTAGCTGCGTACAGCAATCTTGCAGCTGTGGTTGCATAAATCAAAAAGGTTCTTTGAGTTAAAATAGTGTCTAAGTAGCTATACTAAGTAGTTAGTTATACTAAGTAGCATCCTTTCTGGTGATTTAAGTATATTCTTCTGTAATATCAATCTGATTTCATAGTATAGCTCCGGGACCCTTCTTGAGAGGAGACCCACGCGGGATTCTGTTTTCATCTGGGCATGCAACAACAGGAGCACTCAGCACATTTCGAGCTGGCAAGAAGTAAAAAGGCGACGCCACCAGCCAGGGCACAGAGGCTTGAGCCAAAGTGCCGCTCTGTACGGAGCTGGTCTGCTCAGAACAAAGTCCCACGTTATTCCAACGGGACTCCCTCCCAGGAAACTGTCCCTAGAACTGCTGCCTTACCTTCTTTCTCAGCAGGGCTGCCAAAAGCCCCCATGGGCCCCCAAAGGTTTCTTCTGCCCCCGCAAATGACGCCGCTCCAAACCACATATCAAAACCAAACAAATTACTTGGCTTGCTGTCACCAGGACTCTATAATACGAAAAGGACCGGCCTGTCAGTCCTTCTGTCTGTTCTGTCTGGGTACAACCCATCAAAAATAAAGGTGGGAATCTGGAAACTGGCTACCAACTTCAGGAAGATTGTGGGAGTTCAAAGTGCCAAAAATTAAAGGAATCAGAATATTTTTTACAATTTATTTTATTTATTTATTCCCTACTTTTCTCCCGAATGGGGACCCAAGCAGCTCACATCATTCTCTTCTCCTCCATTTTATCCTCACAACAACCCTGTGCGGTAGGTTAGGCTCAGAGAGTGTGACTGGCCCAAGGTCACCCAGCAAACCTCCATGGCATAAGTGGGAATTCAAACATGAGTCTTCCAGATACTAGTCCGACACTCTTAACCTCTACACCACACTGGCTTTCTCTATATGCTGGACAAGGTTATCTCCAGACACAAGCCCCATGGTATTCACAATCAGAGTTGCCAACCTCCAGGTGGTATTCAAAAAATTGTAAATGCAACTGTAAATTGGTAGTATTCAAAAACACAGATGTAGGCTAATAATTCACTTATATCTATATTTTATACATATATAATCTTATAAGATTGCACTATTACTTCATAGTGCCATTTCAACCAGCAAAATTAAATGTACAGAATTGTATATACAACAAGGCAATATTCTTATGAAATTAATAAAGTTAATAAAGTTCAACAGAAATCAGCAATTAGCTTGTAGTGTCTTTCTTTCATGAATTATGTATATACTATCCATAAATGTCCTTAATTCCAGTTGGGTAGTGAAGGACATATATTTATGACGTCTGGATCCTCTCTCAGAACGTCCTTTGTATCATCAGCATTTGTCTGCAATTTCAGAACGCTGCTCTGTTGATAAATTTTTCAAGTAGGACTATGATTAACATTCTTAGTCTTGAAACATTAATTATTTTATACATGTGTAATATAATTACATTTATACTCACAATCATGAACAAATTGTCATACACAGTAACTTGTGTGGTGTCAACCCGACAAGAATCCTTTCTTGTTTCCAGTTAATTAATTCCATATGGGCAATATACTTAAATGCTTGCTACTATTCTCATTAGGACCGATCCCAGGTGCAGGTGTTAATTTACAAGAAGGAGGTAAGATCATTGGCCATGTTTAACCCCTTTGGGGATATGCAATCAAAGAGTTGCACAAAGCGTGCTTCTTGCTGACTTAAAATTCGTTCCATGTTAGATCTCTGGAACCTCTTAAGTGTTGCTTGCCAAACCGGAAAGAACTGAAAATCACTATCTGTATGCTTTCACTTTAACCAATGCTCCACTAGGGGAGCTTCCAATACTTGATTTTTTATTCTAGATCTGTGCTCCCCGATTCTTAATTTTAGGGGGCGTGTGGTCTTTCCAACATAAATTAATTTGCACGTACAAATGACTAAATAAATTACATTTGAAGAGGTGCAGTTTGTAAATTGGCACAGCACATATGTGAAGCCAGTGTCTTCCCTTGTAAAACTCTTTACTGGGAGGGAAAAATGGCAGACTGCGCATGACCCACAGCGGTGATGTCCAGCAGCCCCTGTGGTGGGAGGTACTACCTTGAGATCAGTATGTATTAGCGAGTCTCTTAAAGAGCCCGTTCTTTTGAAACCAATCAAGGGTGGTATTGTGCATCCTGCAATGCTCTGTACTATGTGCCAGTGTTTGTAAATTACCTGTTTTATCTTAGTTGCCAAATGTGTATATTGTAAAGAAGCTGTCAAGTTCTGTTTTTCACGTTTCTTGGAATTGAAAAGAGTGGACCTATCTATCTCATCGGCTCGAAGGCGTGCAGTATTAATGATATGTGGTGGATAACCTCTACTTAAAAGGGCGTCCCCCAATTCTGATGCTGCTTTTACATAATCCTCTGTTCGTGTTGCATTCCTTTTTAACCTCAAAAACTGGCCATAAGGTCAGTTGTTCCTCATAAACAGGGGGTGATGAGAATTATAATGTAATAGAGCCCCCTTATCTGTGGGTTTTCTATAAGGAACTACCCAAAGTTTTCCCACTGAGTCCACATTAACTACTACATTACCTGGAGAAAATGGCCACTTTGGAATGTTGCCTCTATGGCATTATACCTAGGGTTGCCAGGTCCCTCTTCACCACCAGCGGGAGGTTTTTGAGGTGGAGCCTGAGGAGTGTAGGGTTTGGGGAGGGGAGGGTCCTCAATGTCGTCGAGTCCAATTGCCAAAGCGGCCATTTTCTCCAGGTGAGCTGATCTCTATCGGCTGGAGATCAGTTGTAACAGCAGGAGATCTCCAGCTAGTACCTGGAGGTTGGCAACCCTAATTATACCTCAAAGCCCGCCCTCTTCAGGCTCTGCCCTCAAAATATCCGGGTATTTCCCAACCCGGAGCTGGCAACCCTGTTCGCAATGGAAGCCGAGGATCTCTCTTTGTGCCACACCTAACTCATCAGAAAAGAATGCCAGGTGTTGGGAAATTGGCCCCCGACCTCAGGATGATGATGGGAGTTGCAGCTTCAGAAATGAAGGGACTGGTTAATGTTCCCAACAGTGAACATGTAACAAAAGAGCTTTCAAGCATTTCATGAGTCTCTAATGCTTGAATCCCCAATACACCATACGAGGTTGCTGGGTGACCTTGGCCTGTCACACATGCTAAGCCAGACCTGCCTCACGGTTATTGTGAGGATAAAATAGAGGAGAGGATAACAATGGCAGACATGGAATTTTTTTTTTTAAATACAGTAAATCTATATCTCCTTGTTACAATGGCCCCCAAAGGCAGAGAGCATCCAGTCCTTTCACACAACTGTCATTAGGGGCCCAGAGATAACAAGGCCTCATGTCTTCTTCATACTTTGACTTTGGGAAGGAGCCCATTAGGATAACCTTTTGACTAGGGTTGCCGCCAACCTCCAGTTGGAGCCTGGAGAGCTCCCACTATCACAGTTGATCTCCAGGCAATAGAGATCAGTTCTCCTGGAGAAAATGGATGCTTTGGAGGGTGGTATTGTAGCATACTGAAGTCCCTCCCTTCCCCAAACCTCTACCCCCAAAATCTCCAGGTATTTCCTCAGTCAGAGCTGGCAACTCTACTATTGACCCTTGTGTATCATTGTTTGGTCCCTCCCACCATTAAGACTCCCAACTTATTCTTTCCTTCTCCACTTTTAAAAACCTTGTTTTGAACTTACAGAGTAAGGCTTATTAGCAGGAAGACAAATATCCTGCAACCTACAACATAACTAACTGGAGATTGGAAATTACAGTATATTAAAATGTAAATAAAAACCAGGCCTTTGTGAGGGCCATCTGGTTTTAGCTCTTATCTGTTTCTATCTCTACCCCTTTGAACTCGTACAAGCAGTTCGCACCTCTATGTGTCTTCCTGAGTCCCCCGCCTCGTCCATCTTGCCCAGGTGCCACCTCTCCTCCCCTGCTGTGCTTTCTGCCTTCACTCCCTCGGGCCGAGTCCGGCCTTGAAATGCAGATAGCCCTCGCTGTCTCTCTGGGTCTGTTTGAAGTTTTGTGCTACACCGATTTGCCTTGTAACCTCCCATGCCTCCCATGCGTGTGAACCTTCGTGCCCTGTAGTAGATAAATACTGTAACCCCGATAAGCTAGTCACTCGCAACTTTGAATCCATGAGCCTGTCTTCTCTATCTGAAGCCTTCAATAAATCTTTTGTTTCTGCATCCAAGTCTGAGCAATTGATTTGGCGAAGTTTGCCCAGCTAGGTTGGGGACTCTCACAGCCTTACACGTCATTTGGCTGGTCCTAATAACATGTGTTATGTGAATTGTGTTCGGGATCGTTGGGTTTTTCATTTGGAGCAGCACAGCTGACAACGTCTTTCTGCACAAATAAAGCCTCTCTGTCTGTGTCGGGAGGTTGCCAACTGCCTGGAGGGGGGAAAAATGTCCTGTCCTCTTAATGAGATGCTACTTACCAGGGGATGCTACTTACCTCATGCTACGAAAAGCTCCCACTGCCCACTCCACATATTAAAGGCTACCATCCCAAAGACATTTTCTTGTGGGGCAAGAGTCCCCAGCGTGGGGCCCATAGGCACCATGGTGCCCACCAAGTCTTTTTAGAAAGTGGGTATAGCAAGGCTGAGCACTTGGCCAGCAGGGCTTCTAACTGGCCACTGGAGAGCCTGCTGGCTGGGCTGCCTGCAAGAATGTTGTTTCAGCGGCAGCTGCCAGCACACCGCTGGTTTCATTCTTTTTCCCAGTGTATTGTTGCAATTGCTCCCCCCTTTCCTTTGCACCCCAGCTTCCTCTGCTTTTGCAGCTCCCTCTCCTGCAGCAGCAATGTTGTGGCGGGGCCCCCCATCCGGTGTCAGAATTACAAAGTGCTCACGGGCACAAGGAGGCTGGGGACCCTTGCTGTAGTGTTGCCAACTCAAGGTTGGGAAATTCCTGGAGATTTGGGAGCAGAACATGGGGAGGGCAAAGTTTGGGGAGGGGTGGAAGGCCAGAGGGGATGTGAGAGCCCCCCACCCTCCGGAGCGGCCACTTTCTCCAGGGGAACTAATCTCTGTAGTCTGGGGATCAGTTGTCATTCCAAGAGAACTTCAGGCCCCACCTGGGAGTAGACACCATTAAATGAAAGGTGGCTTACTTCTAAGAAGACCTGCTTACGATTGCTCCCTAATCTTCTATTTAAAGGATGGGGCATTTTTTTCTTAAGATTGTTGGCAACTCTTGGGGGTTTGCTGAGGACAGATGGCTTCTGGTGTTTTATTGCGATAAAGAATGAAAACAGTGATGCTGGCCCGTCTGTCTAACCATATCTTTTCTTTACTAAATTAACTCACCTCCCACTTTCTTCAGTATCTTAATCCAAGCCTCTCTATTGGAGCTCAAAGTTAACCATCTAAACTAAATACAGAAGTAATAACAGAGTAGCCAGAGGCCAGCAAAGCTTCAAATCCCCACCAGACAAATCCCATTGCAATACCCATCTTTTTAATAAAACTTTCAGGATTACCAACTTTTTACTCCTCTGCTTTTGTACATTTAAAAGCAGATGAATCTTCAGGCATTAGCCATCAATTATGTTGGCCTCAGTGTAGTGGGGAAAAAGAACTTTTCCTGCTGAATTTTGCACATCAAAGTGTTGTAGAAAGGGCAAGAACAGGAAATGACTTTTTTCCTGGTCAGTTGGCAATTTCACTCCTCCATTTTGTCCAAAACCCACCCACCTACCTAGGGTTGCCAGCCTCAAAGTGAGGCCTGGAGATCTCCAAGAATGACAGTTGATCTCCAGACAACAGAGATCAGTTCCCCTAGAAAAAAATGGCTAGTGTAGAGGGTGGTGTTGGTAGGAATGCCAGGTCCTCCCTGGCCACTGGCAAGGGATGGAGGGGTAGGGAATTGCCAGCTCTAGGTTGGGAAACTCCTGGAGACAGGGATGCCAGGTCTCTCTTTGCCACTGGTGGGAGGTTTTTAGGGCAAAGCCTGAGGAGGGAAGGGTTTGGGGAGGGGAGGAACTTCAATGCCGTAGAGTCCAAAGTCCATTTCCTTCAGGTCAACTGATCTCTGTTGCCTGGAGATCAGTTGTAATAGCAGATCTCCAGCTAGTACCTGGAGGTTACAACAACAACAGCATGCAGGCTCCAATGTAAAGTAATTACACAACACTAAGAAATATTTCCAACAATGATTATAATCTCCTTCAAAGTAACAAGTTTATATCCAAAACTAAATATATCCCAGCCAGGGAGTAAAAAATAGTCCAAAGTATAAGGAAACACTTCTAACTGAAAAGTCCAAGCTACTTGCTGTTCTCAAAATGTAAGTCGGGTCGCATCACCCCAATTTGCAAACACAAAAGTTCGAAAGGAGATAAAGATGATCCAATTGTTGCTGATGACAAAGTTGCAAGACGATACCTCTAGGTTGGTATTCGTTTCGCATACACGTTGCTTCTTCAGTTATATATTTGGTTGTATAAAGTCTCCAGGGCAAGATGCCTCTATAAAGAAAATAATAAAACAGCATACACACAGCAACTTACATCTGAGTATACATTGGTTTACAAAAATATCTATAGACATTTAGTGCCTAAGAATTCTTACCATTGTCGCAATAATCAGACCCAAAAGGGTTCCTAGACCAAACTGTTCTTCTATCCTACTGTGCGGTAATAGCATCTCCCGCCCTGGCGAGAGGACTTATTTAAATTAAGAGCATATGCTTGACCAGCTGAATCACGTTATGTACCATAGGTCCTGGCCTGTGTGGGAGGGGTAGGGTTGCCATCCTCCAGGTGGCACCTGGAGCTCTCCCAATATTATACATTATCCCCAGATGAACAAGATCAGTTCCCCTGGAGAAAATGACTGCTTTGGAGGGTGGATTTTACCCTGCTGAGTTCCCTCCCCTCCCCACCCTTACCCAGGGATTACAACTGATCTCCAGCCGAAATCAATTCCCCTGGAGAAAATGGCCACTTTGGAAGAGGGGGTCTATGTCATTATACCCCATTGAAGTTCCTCCCCTCCCCAAACCCCACCGTCTTCAGGCTCCACCCCCAAAATAGCTAGGTGTTTCCCAACCTGCAGCTGGCAACCCTAGGGAGAGGCCTGTACTTTCGGGGTGGGGTTTGAGGAGAGGAGAGGCTTCAACAGGGATAATACCATAGAGTCCACCTGGAGATCAGATGTAATCCCAGATCACCAGCCACCACCTGGAGGTTGGTACCCCTATATGGCCTTGCTGTCTATCAGTAGTTGAAAGGAGCCATACAAATAGTTTGCCTTTATTAGTAAAGCTGGCAGTATTGACCTTCACAGCCAGTACAGCATTAATATTCTTTTTAAAATAACTGCAGGAAACTTTTCAAAAGAGGTCCCCAACATGGTGCTTGCAGATGCTTTGGCACCCATCAATACCTTTCCTGGTGCCTATCAGGTAGGGTTGCCAGGTCCCTCTTCATCACAGGCAGGAGGTTTTTGGGGCGGAGCCTGCGGAGGGTGGGGGTTGGGGAGGGGAGGGACTTCAATGCCATAGAGTCCAATTGCCAAAGCGGCCATTTTCTCCTGGGGAACTGGTCTCTATCGGCTGGAGATCCGTTGTAATAGCAGGAGATCGCCAGCTAGTACCGGGCGGTTGGCAACCCTACTGTCAGGCGTTTCCACAAAGTAAGTGAGGCCAGGTGGGACTTTTGCCCAGCAAGCTTCCGATTGGCCTTTGGAGATTTGATTGGCTGTGCAGATTTTAAAAAACGTGACTGTAGGTAAGCTCTTTGTAAGCAAGAAAATACTTTAAACGATCTGCTCTTTTTAAAAGGCATTCTGTTAAACAGAGCTTCTGCCTGAAATGTTGAAGAGTTACTGTTCGAGTTATGCATAACCTCACGCCCTGACATTTTGTGGTTGGCTCTGCCCCCCTTGGCAGGCGTTTTGTGGTCGTGCCCACAACCCTATGTCAGAATTGCAAAGGTGCCCACAGGCTCAAAAAGGTTGGGGACGCCTACTTTACAGCATCAATGCCCCTGTTTTGAATTTGAATTAAGGTACGTTGTGAATTTGCTGATGCCATCATAATAATCAAATGTTGCTAGATTTGTATGGATCAAACCCAAACAAGTACGGCTATAGTTTCTTATATCTGGAATGAGTAAATACCAATTTACAGATCCTTGTGTGCAAATGCATCATGTTTTGGGAGAGGGAGAAATAGCCCGTGCAAGCCGTTCATCACAGTCACAAAATGGGCTACAGAGGCATTTTTTTGAAGAAGAAGAAGGCATTCAGCAATGGAACAAAGAGGGAGAGTGCCGATGATGGTCTTTGCCTGGGGAACCATTGGGGTTGCCAACCTCTTGGTGCAGCCTGGAGATTTCCAAATGCTCTCCAAATCTGAAGGGAAGTTACAAAAGGTCCCTGTACGATGCCCAGCCTGTGTCATTTTGGATGGGAGAACACCAAGGAATACCAAGGTTGCTATGCAGAGTCAGGCAATTTCAAACCACCTCTGAATGTCTCTTGCCTTGAAAACCCTACAAGGTCACCCTAAATCGGCTGCGATTTGACACCAAAAGAAAAAAAACATCCTCTGTAAATCCTCACAGGTTCCCACTTGTTCAGCGATAAAAATGGAGGGGAAGTCTAAAGTTTTCACTTCCTGGCTTTGGTCATGTTGAATCAAGACTCGGCAGTCATGCTTTAGATGACTCTTCAGAAGACTCCAATCCCATTGATGCTGGTGGAACATGACAGCTCAGAGATCCAGTTTTGCCCCTCCCTACCTCACCCCCCCGGCACATATAATTATAAATGCATTTACGGGTGCCAGTGGCAAAGCAGAGCATTTTCAAACACACGCCAAACGCTGTCAGTTCCCCCTGTTTCAACGACAGCTCTGCTTGGCATCAATTATTAACAAACTTGCCCTGTGCAAATTGGTTAATAAAAAATGAGCTTGTTTCCAGCAGGGATTCTCCCTAAAGGCACCATGTTTGTTTTCCTTTTTTCCTTATTTAAGCAGTTTTGTTCAGAGAAGGGCCCAAGAGGGAACTTTTGGATCCATGTCAAAATCTGGAGGAGGCCTTGCTGCCTTATGGTTGCCAACTCTGGGTTTAGAAATTCCTGGAGATTTGTGGGTGGAGCTGGGGGAAGGCAGGGTCTGAGAAGAGAAGGGGCCTCAGTGGAGAATAATGCCATCGGCCTCACCCTCAAAAGCAGCCAGTTTCTCTAGGGGAGCTGATCTCTGTCATTTGGAGATTTGGAGAATTCGGAGGGATCTTCAGGCGCTACCTTTAGGCTGGCAACCCTAGCCTGTCTGGAGGTCAGTATGCCTCCAGTTGAAGAAGGTATATCAATTGAAAGGCACCAAAATCTTGCAGAAAAATCTCTTACAACATCCGGTACCACTAATTAGCACCCACTGTCATTGCAGAGGGCATGGCAGGCTGCAGTGGAAGGGTGCAATTGGCACCCCACCCCCCACCCCCATTCAGCCAGTAGGTTCCAAGCCTCAGCCTGCATGGAACCATCCATTCAGCGGTCCTTGGTCCACGGAGGTGCTGGGTGTTGCAGAAAACAAGGTGGTTCTTCCATTGTGACTTCCTTGGGAACAGAGTTGCCATCTCCGTGCTCAGAAATTCCTGGAGATTTGCGGACGATGCCTGGGGAGACGAAGGCTTGCCAACTCCATCTTGGGAGATTCCTGGTGATTTGGAGTTAGTGTTTGGGATGGGGAGCAAACTCAGCAGGGATGTGATGCCGTAGAGCCCACCCTCCGAAGCTGCTGCCCTTTCCTGCAGGGAACTGAATTATGCAGTCAGTTGCAATTCCAGGAGAACTCCAGGTCCCACCTGCTGGCCCTTGTCTGGTGGGCAGAAGGTGGAGTTCAGGGGACAACTGCTGTGACCCAGCGTAGCTCCTGTCATATTCCGGCGCTACTTGAAAGATATCCAGCCACTGCTGAGAACGTTTACAGTTCTATGGCACCCCGGTCAAACATTTACCCAAATTCTGTGCTGGTCTTCTGCCATTACCGCTGCCTTGCAAGAGCCTTGAAAACTGGGAAACGGGGTTACGGTCTGCTCACTAGGTGGCAGCGTCGCTCAACGGGACTCCATTGTCCAGCTCTCTCAGGCCCCGTCCTTTTATACTGCATTTCTCATGAAAATCAGGCCTGGTGGCGCCCAATACCCGCTCTGTACTTGACAGGCTCCCTGGCCCATCACCCTCTGTTTCGCCCTTCCACAGCCAACTGTTCTGCCCTTCCACAGCCAACTTCCAGGTAGTAGCTGGAGATCTACTGCTATTACAACTGATCTCCAGCCAGTAGAGATCAGTTCCCCTGGAGAAAATGGCCACTTTGGCAATTGGACTCTATGGCATTGAAGTCCCTCCCCTCCCCAAACCCCGCCCTCCTCAGGCTCCGCCCCAAAAACCTCCCGCTGGTGGCGAAGCGGGACCTGGCAACCCTATCATTTCTAGAGCAGGGATCCCCAACCTATGGTGCCCATGGGTGCCATCACAGCCACTGACACCTTTCCTGGCACCCACCGAGTGTTTAAAGAATGGGTGGGGCTTTTGCCCAGCAAACTTTCTGTGTACGCACTGTGTACGCAAGCAAATGTTTTAAAACAATATGTTCATTTTAAAAGGCACCCTGTTAAACAGAGCATCTGCCTGAAATGTTGAAGTTACTATTTGGCCATTTATGTTTGGTAATTAGCAGCTCCTTCCAATATATATATGGTGGTTCAGCGTGAAAAATTTATATATATATATATATATATATAAATTTTTCACGCTGAACCACCTTTCCAGAAGTGACTGCAAAGCCGGCGCATACCTGCTTCACATTACTTAAGGACCCTTTAACACAACCTTTGGTGTTTGCTGCGCCCCCGCCGTGAAGAATCCCTTCAAGGAACCATGCAAAATAACAGTGCGCATTAGCTATGCACATGCTAATGGCTATGCAAACAGGAACAAAGGAGCAGGTGAGTGGGGGGTGGAATTTCTCCTTTTGCGTCAGGACCATGAATAGGCATTTTTAAAGTCGCATTTTAAAAAAGAGCTTTGAGCGAGGATCAAAATTGACCATGCATAAATGGCCTTAGAGTTATCCATTACTCCAAACCATGACATTTTGTGGTTGCCTCTGCCTAGGGTTGCCAGCTCCAGGTTGGGAAATTCCTGGGGATTTTGGGCGTGGAGCCTGAGGAGGACGGCGTTTGGGGGAGGGGTATAATGCCATAGAGTCCACCTTCCACAGCAGCCATTTTCTCCAGGAGAACTGATCTCTGTTGCCTGGAGATCAGTTGTAATAGCGGGAGATCTCCAGCTACCTCCTGGAGGTTGGCGACTCTATCCCTGCCTCTTTTGGCAGCCATTTTGGCAGCTCCCTAAAGTCTGTTAAAATGACGGGTTCTGAAGCTCCTTAAAAACCAATATTTTGCAGCACAAACCTTTCTGGTGTGGACCATTCTCCATGGAGGGTTGCCACCCTCCAGGTGGGGCCTGGAGTTTTCCTGTGATCACAGCTGATCTCCAGACTACAAAGATCAGTCCGCCAGGAGAAAATGGCTGCTTTGGAGCCATTGTCCAACTAGTTGTCCAAGGACTGAGAAAGCTGGAAGGTGGTAGGTTATGACCTATCTTCCTTCTCTCCTTGTTATCCAGCACCCATTCCCTGTCACCCCCCACCCCAATACATTTATCCTCATAAGTAGGGATCTCACCTGTAACTAGACCTTTCAGGCCAAGTAGGCTGCCCCTTCTGTTTCTGCCTGAGGAAGCATTTCAGGCTTGGGGAGATGAGCTCCCGCTCCCCAGATCATGGCTGCTCACCGTTTCTCTCTGCGGCATCATGTCAATATCCTCCCCCCACCCCAATTCTCTTTCCCCCAGTAGGAACATCTGGGGCTCTGGGCAGGCTGGGGAGTCTGCATGGAGGAACACAATTCCCCCGCCTCACACCATCACTTGGGACAAGAAGATCCAAAGATGTATGGAAGAGTTTGTCTCCCCCCCCCAAGGTTGCCAACCTCCAGCTGGTCCCTGGAGATCTCCCAGAATTACAACTGATCTGCAGACTACAGAGATTAATTTCCCTGGAGAAAGTGGCTGCTTTGGAGGGTGGACTCTGCGGCGTCATACCCTGCTGAGGTCCCACCCCTCCCGAAACCCTGCCCTCCCCAGGCTCCAGAGTTGGCAATGCTATGGAAAAAGGCCTGGAGCCACAGCCGGGGAGGACTATACCAGACCTTGTTGTCCACAAGGCCAACAAGGGAAGGGGGCCACAGGCTCGCCAAGTTCTCCTCTGTGGTTGGTGGCCTTCCACACCTCAGTAGGGGCTGCTGATTTCATTGTTCCCATGCCCTGTGGGTTGCTGTAGCTTTTAGTTTCTTCATGTAAATTGCATTGCAACTTGGGGTACATTAGCCACTTTGAGTGATCTGAAAGGTGTCAAAAAGAATGGTATCCATTGGATAAATAAATAAATAAATAAATAAATAAGAAGAATAAAAGAAGAATTACGTCAAATTTACACTCTTAGAATGAGTCAGTCATGTCCCCTTTTCTTGCAGCACTGAGCCCTCCTTTTGCCTAATGTCTTCCCAGATGGTTGCCAACTCTGGATTGGGAAATTCCTGGACATTTGGGGCTGAAGTAGGGTTGTTAACCTCCAGGTAGTGTCTGGAGATCTCTCGCTATTGCAACTGATCTCCAGGCAACAGAGATCAATTCTCCTGGAGAAAATGGCTGCTGTGGAAGGTGGACTCTATGGCATTATACCCCTCACCAAACCTTGCCCTCCTCAGGCTCCGCCCTCAAAATCTCCAGGTATTTCCCAACCCAGAGCTGGCAACCCTAGGCTGAGTTTGGGAAGGGGAGGGATCTTGTAGAGAGTCCACCCTCCAAAGCAGCCATTTTCTACAGGGGAACTGATCAGAAAAGCCCTGAGATCATTTGTAGTTCCAGGAGATCTCCAGTCCCCACCTGGAGATTGGCAACCCCACCCCCCAAATGATCCCCTGAGCTGTAGTTGTAGACGGAATACAGTGTAAGCATCACATGGTCAGGAATCCTCTCCTAGTGCATGCTCTGCTGCTCTGATACTGCTATCGAGGCTGCTTCTAGCTCAGAGTAGGGTTGCCAGGTCCCTCTTCACCACCGGTGGGAGGTTTTTGGGGCGGAGCCTGAGGAGGGCAGGGTTTGGGGAGGGGAGGGACTTCAATGCCACAGAGTCCAATTGCCAAAGTGGCCATTTTCTCCAGGGGAACTGATCTCTACTGGCTGGAGATCAGTTGTAATAGCAGGAGATCTCCAGCTAGTACCTGGAAGTTGGCAACCCTAGCTCAGAGTCATGGGAAAGATGCCGGAACAGGGGATCGAATGGCTGTGAGATGAATGTAAAGTCTCATCCAACAGTCAGGAAGAGGAGAGTCATTCCTTGAATTTCCTCGCACCGCAGCATTTTGGGGATATGCTGTCAGTCATCAATCCTGTACTAATCGTCCCCTTCCCTGAGGAAAAGTGCATGTAGCTGTAGAGATCTGCCCGGTTTCTCTGTGTCAGCACAGGGCAGAATACACCAGACAGTCTACATTCATTTTCTTACATGTTATGACATTAGGAGCCACCCTGGGGAAGTCCAGAGTTCACATCTGGCTTGCATTCATTATTAAGAAGTTCACCTTGAGACTTTTGCCATATAAGGGCTTTTCAGCTTAACAAATGAGAAAATACACACATACATTTATGCCAGCGAAGCACATACCCACCACTGGGTGGTCTATGCCTCTAAGACTTGAAACACATGGCTTACTGTATTTAAGGTTTTTGACATGTGTTCTTCCTAGGTTTTTTGATATCTTAGCAGGGATTCCTTTTTGAGCACACTTCCCTGAAAGCCAGCTGAGCGCTACAAGTTTCGCCTGCAATGGACAGCTATGGTAGAGTCTTCTAGGCTGCTCTTTTGGTTCATGCAGAATAGCAATTAGTCTCTAGAGGCCTGGCCTAGCATCCTCCGAATATCATCATCAATACATCTAGGGTTGCCAGGTCCCTCTTCACCATTGGCAGGAGGTTTTTGGGACAGAAACTGAGGAGTGCGGGGTTTGGGGAGGGAAGGAACTTCAATGTCATAGAGTCCAATTGGCAAAGCGGCCATTTTCTTCAGGTGAACTGATCTCTATCAGCTGGAGATCAGTTGTATTAGCAGATCTTCAGCTATTACCTGGAGGTTGGCAACCCAAAATACATCTATTTCCCAACATGGCCCTGTCTGTGGATACCTATATATGGAGACTGAGGGCATGAACAGAATAGACAGATCTTTGTAAAAAGCCCCAGGTTTGCAGAAAAAAATTAAAATACAAACCAACCAACCAACCAACAAAAACAACCACTGGGTGATTAACCCTCCCCGCCAGATAATGGAAGTTTGAGTGGGAGTTTGAGTGGTATAAGGCCCCTCGCGATGCGGCACTTCCGGTTGTAAACTGGAAATGACGTGCCGTGGTGTGCACGCGCGCATGCACGTTTGCCCCCTGACCCTCAGTTGGTCGGTGGGCAGGGGGGTGAATTGCCGGGGGTTTGCCTGCCACCACCAGGCACCTGGCAACCCTAGTTACTAGGTAACCAAACAGTATTGCCCGACTTCAAGCTTTGGTTCCTGTCAGTAAAAGGAAAGGGGAGGCGGCAGGGCCCTTTCCAGGACTATTTTGGTCTTTGACGAAGGAGTTATCCAAGCCAGGCCTGGCAGCAACCACCAAGCTACTTGCATGATTCACCCAGGCCCGGCTGCTTGCTTCTGTTCCACAGCAGCCACCCCACGAAAGCCAGTAGGGTGTAGTGGTTAGAGTTTCACACTAGGATCTGGAACACCCAGGTTCAAATTCCTACTCTGCCATGGTGGTCCCTGGGTGACCTTGGGCTAGCCACACACTCTCAGCCTAACAAACCTGACAGGGTTGTTGTCAGGCTAAAATGGAGGACAGGAGAATGATGTAAACTGCTTTGGGCACCCATTTTGGAGAGGGCAGTGTGTAAATGAAATAAATACATGTATATTTATATATAGCTGAAGATGAGGGACAGATAATATTGGGATATTTGGTTAATATATCAGAGTTTGCCCAGTCATAGAAACATGATGTTGAGTGCAGTAAATAAATCTCCCAAGAAGTAGATTGCAAAAAATAAAACTTACAGTTATTCAAGTACATTCTGTTCACATTCAGGTTGCAGTCGAAAGGAGAGAGAGAGAGAGAAGCCTAACCTAAAGAGTACTTTCGCTATTACAAATGGCTGGTTAATCCCGCATCCTGTGTATGGAAGTATGAGGCATTGTTTCTACAGGAGAGACCTGTAGATACCTGTGACTCCGTGAAAAACCATGTGGACGGTGGGAAGAACAGTGGACACAGAGAGGAGGAGGAGGGGTCAGAGGGCAGCTCCCTAATAAGACAAAGAGAGGGACATCCCATTCGAGGAGATAACACTTATACACACTTTGGGCGAAAACGCACGGTCGCTTTATCTTCCTTTAATCCCTGTTTTAGCCAGGATCGAACGCCCATTAGGCGAAACGCATGCGTTCGATCCAGGCTGAATCCTGGCTGAAACAGGGATTAAAGGAGGATAAAGCGACCGTGCGTTTTCACCCTCTGAGTGATGTCGTGCCCCCCGCCCAATGTCCAGGCATGCTGAGATGATCACTCCAACAGATAAAAAGTAAGTTGGTCGGTGGCTAGGAAAGAGAACGGGAAGCAGGGAAAGGTACAGCAAGAGGAGGAAAAGAGGAAAGAGTGTGGGGAGGGGATACAGGGCGAAGGAATGTTGCCAGCTCCGAGTTGGGAAATACCTGGAGAATTTGGGGGTTGGGCCTGAGGAGGGTGGGGCTTGGAGAGGGGAGGGACTTCGATGCCACAGAGTCCAGTTGCCAAAGAACCAGAAGTCCAGTTTAGAACCGGAAGTGCCGCCTCGCAAGGGGCCTTATACCTCTTAGTTTGAGTGGTAAAGCGGCCGGAAGTGCCGCTTTACCCCTCTGCCCGCCGACCACCTGAGGGTCGGGGGGCAAACGTGCACGCATGCATACATACCGCGCGCACGTCGCATTGTAAACCGGAAGTGCCGCCTCGCCCTTGCAAGGGTCGGGGGGCAAATGTGCACACATGCATACATACCGCGCGCACGTCACATTGTAAACCGGAAGTGTCACCTCGCCCTTGCAAGGGTCGGGGGGCAAACGTGCATGCACGCGGACATACCACGCGCACGTCACATAGTAAACCGGAAGTGCCGCCTCGCCCTTGCAAGGGTCGGGGGGCAAACGTGGACGCGCGCGGACATACCGCACGCACGTCACATTGTTAACCGGAAGTGCCACCTCGCCCTTGCGGTTTACAATGTGACGTGCGTGCGGTATGTCCGCGCGCGTCCACGTTTGCCCCCCAACCCTCAGGTGATCAGCGGGCAGAGGGGTAAATTGCCGGGGGTTTGCCCACCACCAGCGGGCACCTGGCAACCCTAAGACAGGAGGAAGGGAAGCTGAAGACAGCTAAAGGCTGGCTGTTGTGGAGCAAGGGGAGAAGGAAGAAGACCGGAGAGGCTGTGGGGGCTTTTGTGAAAAGGAAAGAGGAAATAAGTCCAGGAGGGGAAAATGAGAGGCCCCCCTGAAGTCCTTGCAGGTCCCCTGCTTGTACTTGAAGACCAGGCCCATTGCACACCAAGACTGGTTTGTCCGGTACTACCTCAGGCGATGCTATTTCTGAATTCTCCTCTACTAAAAGTTTAACTTCAAGTCCAAAATTAGCACAAGGAGAAAGATCTAGGTTAGCCCTCACATTGCTAAGCCCATTGGGGTTTGTTACCCACAAGAGCACTTCATATGTATTCAGTCAAGTACCTAGGGTTGCCAGCCTCCAGGTCTGACCTGGAGATCTTCCTAATTTACATCTTATCTCAAGGCTGCAGAGATCATTTTGTTTCCCTGGAGAAAATGGCTGCTTTGGAGAGTGGACACTGTGATCAAAAGTCTGTTGAGTATCCCCCATCACATTCCAATGTCCAAGATATGAGCATGAGCGTAACTTCCTTTTATCTGTTTTGAATCTCTCCCCCTCCATCTTCAGCAGATGACCCCACATTCTGGTATTATGAGGGAGAAAAGCTTCTCCCTGTCCACTCTCTCCATACCATGCATAATTTTATTGACCTCTGTCATGTCTCCCCTTAACCACCTTTCCAAGCTAAACAGCCTTAAGCATTTTAACCGCTCCTCATAGTGCAGATTCTCTAATCCCCTGATCATTTTGGTTGCTCTTTTCTGCACCTTCTCAAGCTCTGTAATATCCTTTTTTAGGTGTGGTGACCAGAACTGTACACAGTATTCCAAGTGTGGTCTCACCATTGATTTGTACAAGGGCAGTGTGATAGCAGCAGTCTTATTCTGTATTCCTTGTCTAATTACAGCCAGCATGGAATTTGCCTTTTTCACATCTGCCAGCGCAGATCCCATCAGGATGGACACTATGGGATTATACCTCACTGATGTCCCTCCTCTTCCCAAACCCTACCCCTCTCCCAAACCCTGTAAGCAGTCGGACCCTCCTCCTGCTAAGGCAGGGGTGGGGAACCTTTTTCCTGCCAAGGGCCATTTGCGCATTTATGACATCATTCAGGGGCCATACCAGGTGTAGCTCTCCCGGTGGGGGGGGGGAGAGGCTAGGGTTGCCAGGTCTCCAGCCACCACCTGGAGGTTGGCAATCCCAGGGGAGGCCACACAGAGAAGGCCTGCAGGGTGCCCCCTCTCCCCGGCGGGAGGGCAGCCAGCGGTGGGCCCCAGCAAACGAGGCGTCGGGGGAGCCCGCAGTCGATCGGCAAGGGAGGAAGGAAAACAGAGAAAGAGGAAAAGGAAGGGAGGGAGGGAGAAAGAGAGAAAGAAATGGAGAGAGGGGGAGGAAGGAAGGAAGGAAGGAAGGAAGGAAGGAAGGAAGGAAGGAAGGAAGGAAGGAAGGAAGGAAGGAAGGAAGGAAGGAAGGAAGGAAGGAAGGAAGGAAAGACGAAGGGAAAGAAAGAAAAGGATGGAGGGAGACAAAGAAAGCGACAGGGAGAAAGAGAGGGAGAGAAAGGAGAAAGAGTGACAGAAAAAGAGGAAGAGAGAAAAGCCTCACCCACACACACACCTGCGCACACCGACCCGCACAACCGGGCCCCAGCCTCCCCACCTCCCCCGCCCACACACACACACACACACACACACCGTGCAGCGCACGGAGCCCCGAGCGACTGGGCCCCAGTCTCCGTGCCCTCCCCCCCAGAGTCCATAAAAGTTCCCCCCCTGAAGCCCAATCGGCTCCGGCATGCATCCTCTGTCGCCGGGAGCCGCTGGCCTCTTTCCCCCTCACTCGCTGCTCAACAGCCGACAGGCAGCAAGAGGAGTTTACAATGTGCCATGGTGTTCCTGCATGCCGCAGCTGTAGGGGGCAGCCTTGGGGGCAGCGTCCCTCCCCTTTCGCCGACCAACAGCCAACAGTCGGCGAGAGGAGGTCCAAAGGGCACTGCAGTGCCCCTGTAAGCCGTGGCCCCAGGAACACCCTTGGGGAGGGCCGCCCTGCACCCCACCTCCGTGGCAGGGCCCCGGAGCTCCCGAGGGCCACAATAAATGTCCTCGGGGCCCGCATATGGCCCCCGGGTCTGAGGTTCCCCATCCCTGTGCTAAGGGGTGCCATGGAGACACAGGGGCCAAAGACTGGCATAACAGCAAGACATTGCTCCCCACAAAATGGATGCCCCCTCAGAGAGTTCTGGGATACATCTTGTGTGTCAAGCTTGGGCAGGAAGGAGGGTGGCTGCTGAATTTTTCCCCTGGCCCTAAGGTGTTCCTGGCTAGACAATGGGGCTTCCTAATCTCCATTGTGTCACCTTAGGGTGATTTAATCTGCACTTCTAGCAGACCATTACTTACCCTGTCTGCAACCCTTCCCAGCAATCAATCAGTATGCAAGGGAATAGTCCAGGCATTCTCTTGGGTCCTGACAACTCATCAAACCTCTCTTACCTTTTTGTTCGGACCCTGGAAAAGCAATCAATTCTTTGTCTCTGGCTTTCCTGCCAGTTTACCTCATATCGCCTCAGGACCTATTTTGGGGTACAAATATTGGTCCTTTGGCCATTCATAGTGTGTGTGTGTTCTGGATCTCTGTGCGCACCCCCATGCGTGGGCTCTTTTCTTTGCTCCTGGAAACCCTGGTTGTTTTCCTCTTCAGTGCTGCTTTCCCTGGACGTCCCTTCAAGACTGGTAACTACCACCCATCCCTGAAATCCTATCCAACTTCCTCCCTTTTCTCTTAGTCAGCTTTTGTAAGCTTGTATGTTCACTGCTAAAAATATAGTTGTTTTACTATTTTTATTGTTTATTAAACCCATATTTTAATTATACAACCGCCTGCTCATTTGAGAGTTTTCACCAAGGACTGTCCTGGTATACATAGGTTATCCATCCCAGTTACCCCCTCTTGCTCTCTGTCTCCAACTTATTCCCCCAACTAAAGTGCAGATTGCCTACTGAGGGTAACAGCCCCACCCCCAAAATCTCCAGGTATTTCCCAACCTGGTGGTGGCCACCTATATTTGACATAACTGAATCTAATGCTTTGGGAAACTGATATAGGTATAAACGCTGCTGTAGGTCTGTATTTGCTTTCAGTAGGCTCTGTTTGAATATATATTAAATATGTACATATAAATTTTGAACTGATAGTATGAAGAAATTAAAAGTCTCCAGCTCTCTTCCAAAGGAAAGAGACATGCTGATCAAGGAAGTGGGGGGGGGAGAATGTCATATATTCTGGTATGGAAAGAAGGCACAGGTGTAGCAAGAATGTTGTTGAAAGATGTATTCTGAAAGTAATTGTAGGAACTTCTCATTAAAAGTATATATAGTGTTTATCTTGATCACTTTCCGACTTGTGTGCAATTTGCAGACAATATTAGTTAAAGTCACGGACTGACTGCCGCTCTTCAAGGCGTCCAAGGCATCTGGCCTCCTCCACATTTCACATTCCGTGGGAGATCTGCCATCTGCTTCCTGCTGCACATGTCTGGCTTCCACCTTCGAGATGCGTTCAGAACCACCAACCACAGAATTCTGGAATGATTTGTTAAGTGACAAGCCATACAGGGAAAAGGGATGTTTCCTTTGATTCAGCTAATATTTACTTAACAAGCAACAGCTGAAAGACAGCTAGGAAGTGGAAATGGCAGGCAACCCAGAGCTTTCTAAAGAAAAGAGTGGAAAAGAACAATTTCAATCCATCCGTACCAGCAGCATAAAGGATTCCTTGCTGCATTCATAGAGTTGCCAACCTCGAAGTGGGGCCTGGAGATCTTCCAGAATTACAGCTGATCTGCAGACTACAGAGATCAATTAACCTGTAGAAAATGGCTGCTTTAGAGGGTGGACTCTATGGCATTATACCCTGCTAATGCCCCACCCCTCACCAAAACCCACTATCCCCAGGCTCTAACCCCAAATCTCCAGGAATTCCCCAGCCTGGATTTGGCAACCCTTTGCATACAGTTTCCCATCAGTACCCATTGTTTTCCCACCAACGACTGAGCCATACAAAACCATTCAGGGAGGGCGAAGCATTCAGTCCATGGCGCTATATTATAATGATGTGTTGGGTTTTATATTGATAATTTATTTTTTTAGTTGTAACCCTCTTCAAGCTAAATAATGGGCTAAGTAAATAAATATTATTGTTCAACCTGCCAATTTGAACTTTGTGCCCTGGTGGTGAACCTCTTGTTTTGCCAACAGTGGGTTAGGAAATTCCTGGAGATTTGGGGGTGGCGCCTAGAAATGCGAGGTTTAGGGAGAGGAGGGACATCAGCAGGGTATAATGCCATAGAGTCCACCTTACAAAAAAAAACATTTTAAAAACATAACATAAGAACACAAGAAAAGCCCTGCTGGATCAGTGAGGCCCATCAAGTCCAGCAGTCTGTTCACACAGGGGCTAACCAGGTGCCTCTAGGAATCCCAAAATCAAGACATCTGCAGCAGCAGCATCCTGCCTGTGTTCCACAGCACCTCATATGATAGGCATGCTCCTCTGATCCTGGAGAGTAGGGTTGTATGTATCAATATACCAGAACTGAAAATAAACCAGAAATTAGCCATTTCTGCAATATTCGGGTTTTAGGTCGACCGAATACCAAAGCCTGGGAATCTGCCCAAAGCTGAATAGGTGATTCCCAAAAAAGCCAAATAAATATTTGGCCTTTTTGGGTTGCGGCTATTCTCCTTTCCTCAGATGCAAAGATCAGTGTTTTCTCCCATTTTTCTATCTTTGACTGGTTTTGTTAGGGTGCCATAGTTGGGGCTCTTTTGAGGTAGGGGTCATGTAACTGGAGCCAACTTGGTCTGACCAAACTATCCATCACCATTCAGTGGAGTGATTTGGATCAGGGTAGTCTGGAGGCAGAAGGGTGATTTAAAAGATGGGGCTCACCCAGTCCCGTCCAGAGGGATATACCCTCAAACTAAAAAGCACCAGCTTCAACAGCTACTGAACAGGCTTCATTCTGAAGAAGGCTGCTCACCCACGCAGATGAGCAATCTCCTTCACAAGAGCTGCCTTGGTCATGACTTCAGCTGGCTCCAATATCACCCCCCCCTCTAAAAACCTGCTCTCAAACTGAAGGTTGACCCAAGTAGAGGCTTCATTTCCCTGCACCGTGACCATCTCTTGAAATCAGATTTTTTATTACTATAATAAAGGACTGTTCATGGGATGTCATTTGCCACCAAAATAAATGTTTTCATGCCTTATTTTTCTTGCATTTAAGCCATCCTCCTCAGTTTGGAAGCTAATTTGCACAGACATCATGCTATGCGCCCCAGATACAAAGGGAGCCCCCAGACTTTGAGGTGCCAGCCTGCCAATTGGCTCTTTCCACCAGTCCTCAGCAACGCTGAACTTCTGAACCTGAAAACCAATGGACAGCTCGGCTCGCAAATGCCTGGAGGATGGGAGCGACCCCTTTGTGGGCCCATAAAATTGGACCTCCTGTCCCAACATTCACCAAACCTCTGTCTCTTGCAGCTATGCTGCAAATTTGGTGACTCTGTTTTCAAAAATGCCCCCACAGGAGCTTAAAAAAAAATCCCCATAGACTATAATCGACTACAATTTTTTTTGGTAAACCTGGAAATAAAGCCAAAATACTCCTTTACCGGTATGGGTATTTGGCTTATTCTAGGTTTACTGAAAAAAGCGGGCCCAGTAAACCCAAACCCAAAATTACCGATTTTTTTTTTTTTACCATGACCTTACTGGAGAGAATAGGTATGCATCATGACTAGAATTCATTTTGACTAGTAGCCATGCATATCCCTATCCTCCATGAACATGTCCACTCCCCTCTTAAAGCCTTCCAAGTTGGCAGCCATCACCACATCCTGGGGCAGGGAGTTCCATAATTTAACTATGTGTTGTGTGAAGAAATACTTCCTTTTCATCTGTTTTGAATCTCTCACCCTCCAGCTTCAGCAGATGACCCCATGTTCTAGTATTATGAGGGAGAAAAGCTTCTCCCTGTCCACTCTCTCCAAACCATGCATAATTTCATAGACCTCTATCATATCTCCCCTTAACCGCCTTCTTTCCAGCCTAGTTTCTACAGGGGAACTAATCCTGGTTGTCTGGAGATCAATTGTAATACCAGGAGATAACCAGCCCCCACCATCATGTTCTCCTTCTCTGGGTTCCATTCAAACTCTGTGATTCTTATTCTTATTATTTGTAAACAAATGTGTCTTTATTGGCAACCTTTGGCTGCCAATTGTATTTTCCTAACCCACACTCAACTTTTAAGGTCATTTCTCACAGCAAACACTAGAACAGTGTTCTCTCTCCTTTCTGTTTTTCCAGGCACGCCATATGATAAATGACATTTGGGCGCCAGTGCTCAGGCAAGAGATGCGTTACGAGACGAGCACTTTCATTATGCGCTAATGGGATTGGGATAATTTCAGCACAGAGAGATGGTTTCTGGGTAAAATGACCACGGAAGGGGAAAAGGAAGAACAAAAGATTCCTTCTGCCTATGAAATATTATTCAAGAGAATATGAGCTTTGCATGGATGCGTCTTTGTGTCCCGGATGCTAATGACGAGATGCAAAGCAGACCCCCACATGTTCAGTCTTTGATTAGCAATCTGATCCTAGAAGAGACAAATTATATTCAGACTGGAGCTGAGAATGTTCCCAGAAGACTTCATTCATTAACACTCAATGAATGCACTTTGGACTTGGGCAATGAAACTGAAGTCATGAACTGGCTGCAAGTTCGTGATTTGAAGGACTGCTACACAGAGGAACATAAGCAGAGCCCCGTCAGATCAGTCCAAAGATCCATCCGTTTCCCACGGCAGTGAGCTGGTTGCCTTGGGAAGCCTACACGAAGGGTCTGGAAGTAACAGCCTTTGTCTGTTGCACATTGTCTCTTAACATGGGGGTTCCATTTAGCTCTCATGGCCAGTAGCCATCGATGGAACTGTTTTGAATGAATCTGCCTACTCCCATAAAAAACAACATTTTAAAGTTTGCTCAAATATGAGTCCACCCATCAACTGAGATTTCCTGGAAAGGAAAGGAAATTTCGTATGCCATATTGGCAGCGGTGAAATGAGAAATCTGGGATACAGGGCCTTCTCAGAGACAGGTGGAGCCTCAGCTCTGGAACTCTCCACAGCAGCTCGTCTTTCTATGAATTTATCCAGCTGTACGGGCCCTGACCTGGATAGGCCCAGGCTAGCCTGATCTTGTCAGATCTCAGAAGCTAAGCAGGGTCGGCCCCAGTGAGTAGTTGGACAGGCAACCTCCAAGGAATACCAGAGTCGTGATGTAGAGGCAGGCAATGGGAAACCACTTCCAAACTTCTCTTACCTTGCAAGCCTTAAGGAGTCACCATAAGTCAGCTGTGACTTTCCAGCACACACACAAACACACACATGCCTCTATTAAAGGGACAAGACAGGTTTTGAGAGCCAGCAGTTTCCTTGTAGATCCCTGTCTCTTGACATGCTCCTGCAGCTCCCAAAGCAGCTTCAGACTGGTGGGATTATGAAGTTCATGTGCCTCGTGGTGCTTCTTCCTTTGCAATGTTGTTCTTCTTTAAATGCCACACTGGCTTCCAGCAGCTCTGGAGGCAAGCTCTCTGTGCATTTGGGAACTTGCACAGTTCCCAGATAAACTACTGTTGTCCTTTGCTTTTTAAGGTGCTGTGGGGGGACAGTTAACACAAGGGACTTGCACCTCTGTTTTCTTCGCAAGACCTAAGAAGCAGGGGTCTCTCTTTACCTGACATATTACAGCCTTAGTCTAGCAGGTTTCCAAATAAGAGATGTTTAGGAAGCACGTAGCTTACATGCTACCAATCTTTAATTTAAAGCTTGTGTCCCCCTTTTTATTTGATTGTGGTGGTTGGGGTATAAAAAATCCATAGGAGAGGCCACAGTGGGGGACTGGATAGTGTTCAGTCCAGAAGGCAGTTGCCATAGAGCCTCCCCACACCCCCGCACATAACCACCATAAGGAGCCTACTTCTTGTTGATCAGCTGGGAGTCAGGTTCTTCTGACCATCCAGCCTAGAAACTTTGCCACCTCCCAGACTTGCTGAAATGAAGCAAATTGGGAGTGATGGGCAGAAGCCCAGTTGGTTTCCCTTGTCTTCTCCCTACCCAAACTGTCAATTTGGGCCGTACAGAAAAATGAGCTTTCTCCTCTCCCTTTTGCAGCAGGAAGCCTAGAAGGATTGCTTCTGTCCCTACACAGCTTGTGGGGAGGGTAGAGAAACAAGCTCTTTCTCTCCTTCATTTTGCAATGAAGATCAAAAGTATTGCTTCTGTCCCCACCCAGGCTTGGAGGGATGGGAAAAGAAAGCAGCTCTTTCTTTTGTAACTTTGCTGTGTAGCTAATTTGCTGAGTGGATGGGGTCAGAACCCAACATCCCCTGATCAGCTGTGAGTCGGCTCCTGATCAACAGGCAGCTGCAAACTTGTTTGGCAGCTGTTGGAGTTGTTTGGTGCCATCCAAAGATATCCCTGATCTGTTTACAGTCTGAGTGTCAAGCAAGGTTAATTCGAGTGCTGAGAAATTCACAACATCCCTACATGTAATAAAACGGATGAACTTTGGTAGATTCAGGAAGTGCCAATGTTACTGGGTTGTATCCGATTACCATTTTGCTGGCAGAAGTAGCTCCTTCCATGCTTTCCAACAGCTCCTGTGACACCCTCTTCCAAATTACTGAAAGGTAAGAGACCCCTTGCAGACAAAAACCACAATAGCCAGGGCTACAGTGAAGAGCAGAATTGGTCAAAGCACCCCCACCCTTCTATCAGTGGAATGTCCATTGGCTGGGAGACACTTTCTGTTGGAAAAACACACAAACAATGATTTTAAACAAAATTGACAAAGTGAATCATTTGGAGAAGATTTTGGATGGCCCTCTTTTATACCAAAAAAGTTCAAGTTTCAATAAAAAGTGTAGCCCAATATAATTTTTAATCCTCATGTGTAGAGAAGTTGTGGGATCCATCTGTATGTGTGGACTAGCCATGAACGCTATCGAGAGGAACAGTTTCCTCATGTTAACAAAGCAGCAACAGTACCATAGAAATGACCAAAGGTAGTCAACTTGTATTACTTAGCCTAAGTATTGAAACCAAAGTTTATTTTGGAAAATGACATTACACACACCTTGCAAAGGTACACTTAGATGAGAAAACAATGCATAACAAATACTGAGAGCAAAGCTATCGTGTGAACAGGCCCCTCTGCTGCATGGCGTCCAATTACAGAAACAATCCAATCGGGCGGGGAATTGATTCAGATGGAGTGTAACAAGCAATAAAAACAGTTCACAACACTTGACAAAAAATGAGAATTGGCTCTAGAATATCAGGTCTTCTAAGAAATATTCCTATGGGGGAAGAGGCATGAAACACGTGGATCTGTAGTAAGTTTGGTTTGGTCTTCTATCCCATAGAAGCCATTTATTTTCTGGACAGCACCACAGATACCACGTCTTTGCTTGTTTAGTTCTTTATCAAGAAGGGAACCATGTTAATCTCAGATGTGAAATACTAAGCCCTCTTGATCTCCAACATCTGTGGGGGGACAACTTTATAACCCATAGCACATCACCATTGCATTGATATTCTCCCTACCATTTCAAAATATTCAGAGAAATTGAGCATGAAAATCTGAAAGACTGCTTCATTTGTATATATATTAAAAACACCCTGAATCACATTGTGCATAATGCTCCATGGACGCATCATGAGCAAAACAGGTCTGTGGAAAGACGAAGTTGCCACAGTCTGCTCTTGAGAGCATTACATTGAACTGTACCATACAGACAAAGGCAGCTGGTTGATGACTCTCTGTATGTTAAAAATGGTTATGATCCATGCTTATTCAGGCTTTCCCCCATTTTCTCGATGCCCATATCTAGAACTTACGACCACGAGAGACTGAGGGCAAGGGACAGACAGAGAGAAGGACAAGTGAATTTGGGATGTCAGTACCATGCGTTTACTCTCAAAAGCTTGTTTGTCAGCAAGCTAAAATGTCTAAATCTACCACCACTAATTGACATTTGTCACCTAAGTATTCTAGTTCTAACACTAGCCATGGAACCAAAGTTTTTTTTCTCTTTTTTTAACCTTTGCTTCGAATGCATCAATAAAAATGTTTTCTGTACAAGTTGAATGGCACGAAAGGTGGTCGAAAATGCTACGCAACCCACCACAAATGAAGAATACAGAATTAGTTCAAAACATGCATGTTGTTAAAGGGAGGAAACCAGAATCATTGGCTTAAAGCTGCAATATATTACAAGATGGTACAGCTGAGAGATGTTTTGGCATGGGACTGCAACTTATAACTTATGGTGTGGAAAGTTCCAGAGTCATTTAGCGCTGTGCCAATAGGAAGGGAGAGTTTCCTGCTGGAAATGGAAGTGGTTTTTAAAACCAACTCCTGTGGATTTGGACTACGGCTCAATTTATACTTTCTAAAACGTTCTGTCAAGACTGATTCCAGACCAAAATGTGAATGAGGAAATACTGCATAGGCTGGAGCAGTGGTCCCTAACATGGCGCCTGGCGATGTGTTTCAAGGCGTCCTCTCGCTTCCTTCCGGAAGCATCTCTTACCCAAAACAAAGAGCCAATCCTGGCTTTTCTCCACTTTATCGGAGCAGGAGGTGATTCAGAAAAGCCCAAGATGCATCACCTTTGGGTCTGCAGGAAGCACCCATTTGGAAACAGCAAGAGGACACTTGGTTTAGAACCAACTAATGCTTTGTGGAACCTCCCCCCTTTTTTATTGGTCCCCCCCCCATGGCAACCAGTTTATGATGGTGCCCACTTCCTGTTCTCAAAATTCAGAAAGTGCTCACAGGTTCAACATGGTGAACCTCTGGCCTGAAGGGACGGCAGATTGCAAGTGGGGGCATGCATGACCTTGGTGGATACCAAATGTGCTGCCAATCTGTTTCTCCTTTTCATGCAGTTGTACCCACAGCTGTTCTCCGTATAGGGGATTTTTGTGAGGGATGAGTAAACTTTCCCTGTTCTCTTTCTTTGCATGTTAATCTATACTTATATCACACTTCTCAGTTCTGCACTTTGTTCTGCACTTTGTTCTGTTGGTCTGTAGACTCAGTTGTGTTATGTACATATATTGTACATTTTATATGCAATTTAAATGGTATGTATATGTTCAAAGAGTGTTATTTATACAATTCAGTTATACAAGGCATAATGTGTAATCCTGACCTGCTTCTACACAAGTAACACTGAAAAATGTGTACAAAAAATTGGTGCACAGAAGGAGAACATGGCATGCAAATAAAGAATCGTGCATTTGATTCACATGAGGGAGAAATGAAAGTGAAATGGAAATTTGCACGTGAGAACAGCTGGGTTGAGAAACCTGAAATCACTTCTAAGGGTTTCAGGTATGATTTTGACTTAACCATGTGAGAAAGTATTTCCACCTGGAATCGCTCAAGGGAGCACTTGCTGAGAGGACATCCTTCTAAGGCTCCCATCTTATACTCACTTAAGTTGGGAGCAAGTCCCGTTGAACTAAGTGAGGCTTGCTTCCATAGGAAGAGGACACAAGCATCTTAAATAGGGGATCGTTCTAAAATCAAGGTGGGAGGGACACTTGTGAGAACTTTACGTGGGGAAAATCCTTTACCATGATAGTCATAAACAAAGTTTAGCAGCAAATGCTTGATCACTAAGATCAGGGGTGTCAAACTCAATTGTTACGAGGGCCAGATATGACATAAATGCCACTTGGTCAGTCCGGGCCATGCCTTGCCAGCCCAGATGGGGGGGGGGGCGTCTGGCTACCTTGGCTGGCTCACGGGCTGGAGAAGAGTTCTCAAGAGGCTGGATCCGGCCAGCTGGCCTTATGTTTGATGCCACTGACTTAGATACTGATTCTGGTGGGCTACATGTACTTTAGATTCTCACTGACCATAAATTCCAGCATGTCTTTGTTGTTTCTCCTCATTGCTGAAAAAGAAAAGCTGCTACGTTTTGGACAACTGACTTTTTACATTCACAGGTTGGCTGTCTATTTAAGAAAGAGCTATTTATTTTGGGATAATGGCTTTGCAGAAATTTGGTAAAAGTGGACCAATGTCACCAAATGTCTTTTGTGATGAGCCAACTCCCCAGTGCTTGACCTGAAAGCACTCACATTTTTGCAAGCCTCCCTGTGGAATATTCATAAAATGTGTGTGTGTGTCCACACGCACAAACCACTCTCCCTCCAAGCAGGTCTCTTCCTCTCCAAGCCACTAACCTTCTCCTTCTGGATGGAGGGCCCGACCAAAGCAGGTGGCTGTTCCTGATCAGAGCCTAATTTTCCTGTAAATGACTCTTCCCAATCATCCAGAGCATGACTACCTGCTGATATTGATGGGAATTACAGTTTTTGTGGCTCCCCAACTAAAACGGAAGGCCAAGACAACTACGATTCCCATCAACCCCATGCAAGCCAAGAAGTTCAGAGCACGCACCAACAGGATCTATGAGCAAGTTCCTTATATGATAATAGACTCTGTTCACTGCACAGATACCAATATGCACCAAAAACACATATTTGCCAACTGATTCAAGAGTATGGGTACTTTGAGAGAAAATGGGCCTTGAGAACAGGAAACCTTCGATTTCTGGACACATTCTTTAAATCCTTCTTATGATACATTTCAGCATGGATCTTACTTAAAGGTGATCAAAAAAATCACCTCTTAACAAGATGAAAAACAGTCTGGAAAATCCATTCAAAGGGATAAGACCTCTGTTAGATCCAATAAATACCCAACATATAAACCATGAAAAGCTCTTGCAACTGTAACATTATGCTATGTTGATATCCTTCTGAAGTTTATGTAAAACTCTTGCCAAAATGCAATGTTAGACAGATCTATTAGAGAAAGACAACAAACGTAATTTAAATTAATCCATCCTTTTTTTTTACAATCCTTCGTTCATTAAATGCCATGTAAAGGAAAAAAATATACCCCACTGTAAAAATACACCCCCTGCCCCCAAGACACTTGTACAAAGAACATGCCCTTCAAGGTTCTGTACAAAGAGTTTAAAGTATGCCAGCTAAACTTTAAACTCCACCTTGTCCTTTTTTTTTACCCTCTTAAAATTCCCATGCTCTTTTCCCTCCCTGTCACCCCCCAACACAGAATGACTGTAGAAGAGAATGTATTATGACCTCTTGGTTATATTATATTGCAGCTTCTTTATGAGTGAAGAAAATCATATAACATCAGTGCCAGCCACTCAAGACAGCAGCCCACCATCAGGTTTTGGTTCAGTGGCATATGTGTCCCTTTGCCACAGTTTACGTCTCAAAAGAACGGTAAGGAAAACACACTGAGGAGGGCAGAAGTGATGCCAAGTTCATGCAGTTCTTATTAGGGGATTTTTTTTTTTTTTTGTTAAGAAAAACATGGGTGGCTTCCTTATCAGAAAACTGGCTAGCAGCTTTATGCACATCCTTCCAGCACTCTTTTGCCTGTGTTTCTAGGTCTACTTCATAAGAGTGCTGAGTAGAGAAAGTGGAAATAGACCTTGCTGCCTTCCAGATCCAGCCATAATTGGGTAAACTTGCCCAACAATCCAGATGGGACAGTTCCTCTTCTGAAGAACCACTAAAAGCCTTCTAAGCTGGCAACAGCAGCTCAGATAGTGAAAGTGACATGGTTAGAGCATCAGATGGAGGGGGGGGGGAAAGAGCTGTATGCAAATCCCTACCCTGCTGTAACCCTGTTATGGACTCTTAGCCTAACCTACCTCGCAGGGTTGTTATGAGGGTAAAATGGAGTCAGGGAGAACCATATATGCTATCCTGAGTGTCTTGGGGGAAAGCAGGATAGTGGATAAATGGAAAACCCCTAGTAGCACTGCAGGAAATGCTGCTTGAATTATTTGCAATTTCAATGAGAAGTGATCTATAGCAATTTCTCCACTTAGGGACATCATCTGGATTGAGATGTCTGGTTATCTCTTTTGTTCTTACCCTGAGTACCTCCACGATATAATCATGTGCACTTAATTCCATGGTGGTTCTTCTTTGCAGTGAGACATACTATACTACTCTAGGGGATTGGGAGGTAACTCTTAAGCATTTCCCATTCAGCAAGTATCATAGAGATGAGGGAAGCATGAATAATCAGTGTTCCAAAATGACCGTGGCTTTCTCTCCAATGAACAGGACTGTCTGTTTGCCTTGTCTTCTGCTTCAGATAAAGCAGCTACACTTAAGTCTTCACAGTGTACATACAGTCAATTCATCCCAAACGGAGCAAGCCGGAACAAGAACACTTTGATTTTTGTAAGCAAGTCTCTCATTGGCCATTTACCATGTGAAGTGAACACAACAGTGAGCTGGATTCGAACAGTGGGGTTGGAACCAAAGGCGCCCTTCCATTTATGAAAGGAGTTCTTCCGTAAGTTGAACGACTGTCTGTGAGTGGCTGGGCATTTTGGGGCCAGATCCCAAAGAACAAACTCTGTTTGAGTCATAAAGTTGATCATGTGGATGGCATATCATGTTCTGCTAGAAATTAACCTGAGCTGATGGAGAAGGTATCCACTGCTAACTGTATCAGAGCAGTATTAATTTCTGTATTATATAGAATGCGGACAACCTTACAATAATGAAAAAGATCGAGGCGAATTTTCATATGGAACCATAATGGATTGGATCCTACAACCTTTTTTGCTGGTGCAAGAGGGCCCTTTTGACCCCTGAAAAGGCAAACACCCAGATCTGTAGGACTCTTATGAACAAAAAGTCCAGAAAGGAGTGGAATTAGGCAACATTACTACTTGCATTAGGTATAACACTTGTAAGATCCAACCCAATGCTTTCAATTATGTTGAAGTACTAATAGATGAAATCTATATTGTCTTAGTAAGTACCACGGTTTTACTCCTAGGTTACTTTAGCCTAGTTCATTCTGGCCATCTTTTTTGTTATGGTTCATTAAAATCATATCAGTTTTGAAATCTACTGGACTGGAAAATAAATCAGAACTTGGATAAAAATGTCAGTGAGGGAGAATGGTATTAAACTGTGACTCCTAAATATACCAACTTTTGAAATGTCAATGTTTTGCCATTCCAGTAGGGTAGTCTGAAACTGCAATGTCAAGTGCAAAATATAACCACTGCAGAACTATCTACATGGAATTTAGGATTGATAATTTTAAAATGGCCAGGACACAGAATGGCCAAGGGAGAAGGTCGGCTATGGCCTACGCAGCGTGAATGATCACATGTGCAAAGCAACTGTAGATCACTACTCACATGGAAGCAATCTCATATGAGAAACTCGCACACCTCATAATTTGATGTGAATAAGAGACCTCAAAAAGAAATGGAGCTATTGGCAAGAATGATGGGAAGGAAGCATGAAAAGCTGAAACCCCACCTGACAAAGCCTTGAGATCCGGGTGTAGTTCTCACGGAATGAACTCAGGCTACTAACTGGGTCATGATTTGTGGAAAGCTCTTCTCATCTACATTTAAACAGGACAGATCTGAACATGTGAAGAGTCAGTGGCTGCATAGATCTGGAGCTGGATCCAGCACGAGCTGGGAGAAGCAGGGATTTACCGGGAGCACACAATTGACATCCCTTCTGAGATGATCTCACTTTCAGCACAACCCAGAAGTGATGTCATTGGTCCAGGGTTGACACACTATAATTCACCCCCAAACTCTATGGTTTAACTCTATGGTGTTGGATGAATCCTAGAGCACCACCTGACATGATGATGTCACTTCCATGTTGCATCATTACACCAGGAATGCCAATTGTGTCCCCAATTTCACCCACCATTTTCCTCCCACAGCTTGAGCTGCAGCAGGCAGCAGTGGTGAGAGGCAGGAAGTTTCCCACAGGCAGCTGGCAACCCTATGATTGCAGCCAAAGCAAAACACACTACAAGAGCGCATGTCCATCAACCCCAAACAAAAGGGGTTGCATAAAGAATCAGGCAACACTTGGTCTGGGAGCATTTTCCAGTGTGGGCAACAAACATTTCTTATTCCCGATCCTAAGAGCTTCTGTATTTGCACTTTGGGTTAGCCCAAAAAGCATCATTAACCCTAACTGGCTATCAGTCCATGTGGCCAGTGAAGAACTTTCTGCATTGCAGTTTTGGATGAGATCAAGAGTCCATCTAATCCAGCATCCTGTTCCTGGCCAACCAGGTTCCTTTGAGAAGCCCACGAGCTAGAGATTCCTTCCTCCCCCTCAAAGAGTGCAACATCCACATTGATTCCAGCAGATAGAAGGAAGAAGAAGAGTTGGTTTTAATATGCCGACTCTCTCCACCACTTAAGGAAGAATCAAACTGGCTTACAATCACCTTCCCCTCCCCACAACAGACACCCTGTGAGGTAGGTGAGACTGAGAGAGCTCTAAGAGAGCTGTGACTAGCCCAAGATCACCCAGCTGGCTTCATTTGGAGGAGTGGGGAATCAAACCCAGTTCTCCAGATTAGCGTCCACCGCTTCAAACTACCACTCTTAACCACGACACCACGCTGGCTCTCAGTAGCATCGTGTGAAAATACTTTTTTTTTTTGTGCCAAAGGTAAATATATGTCACACTTTGTTTTCTTTATTAAAACATTTGAGTGACACTGTTTGTTTCTGCCACGTGCCAAAATTATTCGCAGGCCCTTTGTCAATTTTCCTTTTGAAAAAATGATTGTTCATATGAAATCCTGAGTGTGAGGATCAACAGCAGCTGTTGTGTGTATCTCTGTGTGTGTGTCTATAAGATTAAAAGCACAAGAATAAATGGGACAGCTGTCTGGTGAGCGAAACTTTAAAATCTCTTAGGGGCACCGCGGTTGGGGTACCAGTTCCTCAAGTCAGATCTTTCAGGATATACAGATGTTAGGTGTGCAGATAATCTTAGGACAGATGGTAACATCACACTTCCAGCATCAGGCTTTCAGAAGTGTACCCAACTGAAAGTGATTGGCTTTAAATATTTAAATCTATTTTCCGGCCACTGTAAAACTACACCAGAGATTAACATGCTAGTATCTTCAGTGTGCTACATGAAAGGAAGTCCATTCAAATTGACTAGAACTTATTTCCATGACAGGCGATTAGAACCAGAATGTTAATTAATGTCCATCCAGATTATCAAGTGGAACTTTCTGCTCCACTGTTTACATAGGGACAATTATCTACATTTTAAATTTGGAGGAGATCTCAAACAAAACAAAATTTAGAAGGCATTAAATCATCATTTTGGGATTCTAAAGGTAACCTTTTCTCTCTGATTTTAATTTATTTGCAAGGAATATTGGTTATTTTATTTATGGTTAAACAATTCTAAATTATTCTTGATCAGGGGTAGGTGAGCCCTAGCATATGTATTGACTGCAAGAATTTTGCTTTATGCAAGTTTGGTTCTCTGCCCAACCCATCAAGGCAAGCTGGAAGCACCTCAGGGGGGAAGGCAACAGGCATGGCTTCTGCTTGTCATTGCCCCCCAGACCCGTGGCAACGTCAATGGGATTCGAGGTAAGCCCTGGGGCACTGGCAGCACCCCCCCACACACACCTACAAGTTTTGATGCAGCCAAGTGAAAGAGGAGCCGGATGGCTGAACAGGGAGGGGATAATGTGCAGTGGAGAAGTAGTGGGGCATGTCTGTGCTCACCCCCTTTGCTGGCCTACAGCTCTTCCCCTGAAACTCCAGTCTCCCCCACATTACACCCTCCACCGTGCTGGTTCCAGATCTGTTTGTGATGAAGTTCAAGTATGGTTTGTAAAACTGGCTGGGTGGAAGGTCAAATGCTGCACAGTGTTCTCGGCACTCCCAGGGAAATTCCTAGGGGCTAACGTCACCACTCATACCCCAGTATGGCCATCTTTTGTGGTCTTTTATGCATGGGTGTTTCACTCACCATCACAAAGACAACTTTGGGTCTTTGTTTTGATTATGCATGCCATTTCCAACTGTCAGAGGTCACCCCGCTCTCCCCCTATGTTTCCCCACGTTTTGCCCGCATTTTCAACTTTGAGATAAAACAGGTCCCTGAAAACCGCAGGCAAAACGTGTGGGAACGCAGGGGGAGAGCGAGGTGACCTCTGGCAGTCAGAAACAGCATGCATAATCAAAACAAAGACCCAAAGTCATCGGAGGGGTGACTGTGAGGGAAACAGCCATGCATAAAAGGCCTGTGACACAGATCTTCATGGATGGCCCACTAGACCAGATCTGAAGTGTGAGGTTCAGACCATGAGATCTACTGTAATTTGCGATAGTCCTGAGGCTTCAGGTCACACGCAGGGTTTCTGACATAACACAGACCTCTACATAAGCAGGGAGTGCCCCATTTGCTTGGCTGAGTGGCAGAATATGGGGTGCATATTGTAGGGATTCCCACAATAATAAAGACAATGAGGGCAGATTCAACAGAAACTCTGGGGAGCGCTGGATGGTAGCCATGATGTTGAAAGGGAAGCCAGAAGGCACGGAGCTCCCTCATTCTGTTGGCCCATCTGCCATTGTAGAGTCTGCTGACTGGCAAAGGCATTTCCCAACTCTGCTACCTAATATCATCTACCTGGACACACAAGAAATCAGATCAGTTAAGTCATAGCCCCTTTATCAGGTTTAGAATATGTATAAGAATATGAACTGGTTACATGATAGGCTTTTGAATGACTGCCCATGAACTGTAATAAATACCTTTGACTTTTGACTGCCCAGTTAGTTTCTGGAAATATGAAGTCCACTTCCTGAGTGAAATTTAGCCGCACTCTTACAACTGAATAAATACGATAGTTTTGTGCTGCAGAACTTTGTGAAAGAGCAGGCGGAAGAGGAAGAAGAGACAGAAAACTACTAAGGTGATTTAATAATGCCAATGGTTTCACACAACAACTTGATAGCGAAAGAAACTACCAGCACAATAGTCTAACTATTGAACCCTCTGCACAGATTCCACATGCTTATTACAGCAGCTGTCTCAACGGGACAAGAAATTGATAACCTTTGATCTAAGACCAGAGGTTTTCATATTGTGTTGCAGGGACCCCTATTATTCCTTGGCATATTATCAGGGATCTCTCAATCAGTCAGTCAGACTTCTCTGAAGGACTTATTGGCCACCACTCCCCATCTTCTTCTGCCACAGGTGAGCAAGGAGAGTGTTTAAGCACCCAGTATTAGACTTTAAACTGTAAAGTCTATTTGCTTTGGATGGCCCCTCCTATGAGCCTGCATTGTACAATCTTTCCCAGGATCCTTTACAGTGCAGACAGAACCTGCAACCGATACAGAAAGGCTTCCTGTAGTCAAAGGCCTTTTATGCAGGGCTGTTTCCCTCGCTGCCACTCCTCCGACAATTTTGGGTGTTTGTTTTGATTATGCATGCCTTTCCAACTGTCAGAGGTTGCCTTGTTCTCCCCCTGCGTTTCCCCGCATTTTGAAATTCAAGATAAAACAGGTCCCTGAAAATGTGGGCAAAACGTGGGGGAACACGGGGGAGAGCGAGGCGACCTCTGATGGTTGGAAACTGCATGTATAATCAAAACAAAGACTCAAAGTCATCGGTGGCGTGACCGCAAGGAAAACAGTCATGCATGAAAGGCCAGAGTGTTAAGAAAAACACTGCTGTAAACAGTAATTGCTACAGAGAGCATTAACAGTAATGCCATCAGGGTTGGACTTCAGGGTGAAACTATGGAATCCTGGCTCATAGGTTCAGAAGCCCCCCCTCCCCAAGAGCTGCCTGTAATTTTGCATTAGAAGTATACATTATCAGCTAAAGGTTAGGGGCTCTAAAAGACTGGAGTCTCAAGTCACCTATCTGTACCACTGAGTGTTGATACCACCCACCTCATCCATTCAAAATGCATTTACACCAATGAATCAAAATAAGTGCCGTGTATTTTTTTTTTAAATAGCCTATCTGAGAGCTCAAAGCTGGACACACCCTAGCACTCCACACACTACTATTCTGCATGCATTACTTTTTGTACAAAGACATCATGCAACATCAACTACACAGGCAGTTTTACATCCGACATGGTCACTGATTTCTACTTACAGTTCAAGGACTTTTTACCTGAAGAATTGCTTCTAAAACCTGGGAGTCTGGTCCTTTACCCTGTTTCACTTTTGCAGGCTTGAATGGCTTTTCTTTTCCTTGTGAAAAAAGAACCTTCTGTTTCCACTAGGTCTCTGTATACTTTGCTGATGCGACATGTGGCGATGTGAACTATCTTGCAAGCCCCTACTCAGAGGAGTGGTCTGACACATCCACGCACATTGGGCAAGGGCGTCCTGACTGGATCAGGCTCTCAGACAATTCTCTATAAGTGCAACTGAAGATAAATGCCGCTAGCTGTACTGTTTTAAGGAAACATATTGCCGAGGGAAGATAGAGGAAACCCACTCTTTGTAAACAATGGTTTACTTAGGAACATGTGGAAAGCCCTGGAGGATTAGACCAAAGGCCTGTCTAGTACAAAGGGGATCAGAAAGATGCTTCAAGGAGCTAACAAGAATTCTTCCAATACACGGCATTCAGAGATATTCTACCTTTGAGATTCCATTTAACTATCATGTTAAATTGAAGGCTTCCCAGTTTTGTCTGCTATGAAAATGACTTCGATGAAGAGTAGGGAACAGAATATATAACATTCAAAAGACTCTACAGTACTGACGCCAACAATAGGCCTGCACATGGTCAGCGACCAAGTGGATTGTGTCCAAGTGAATATAGGATTAGTTTATGAGAAAAGGGGAAGTGGTACGTTCCTCATTGCTCAGCGTGGTGCTGATCATTTACGTCTTATTGAACTAGTAATGGTTGAGTAGTAGGTGGCAAGAACTTCAGCTCTTGGGTGGAATATCATTGTCATTGCTCCACCCTATTATTGAGAAGTTGCACTGCTGTGGGGTCCTGATCTATCCTCATTAACAGAAACCATTGTTCCGTTTCCCTCCCTTCCGGTGCATGGCCTGCAATCCCACTCTGAGCGCAGATTGGGAGCACGACAGAGAAAGAGAGGAGATCAAAGTTGGACCAAAGTTAAAACTTCACAAACAAAACATAACCTCCAATTCAACTGGAGTGTTTGTCGGCTTAAGGGTTATTCACAATCTATGCTACGTTTACAGTCCATGATCCAGAGCCTCATATGGGTATAGGGCCCCTTTTACAGGCTCTGTGAGGGAGAGATCAGGGGCTTCGCATTCCTGGAGCTGACAAGAGTCAAAGCCCACTGTGTGCATGGACTAGCTCTGTTGGATCATGGCCATCTGGCTGTTTTAGCAAAGGTAATTTCTCGGTTCGCATTGGGAAGCAGTCACTATTATTAACACAACACCGACCACTATGGACATTATATACAGCTCTTGCCACCAGTTGATCCAAAAACGTATTTGTGATGTTAACAAAACGACTCATTTGCCAACCCAATCCCCCCGTCCCTCCCCGTGAGGTAGAGAAGTATTACTGTCCCCATTTGACAGAGAAGGTAAATTGAGGCACCAAGAAACTAAGAGACCTGCTCCAATTCACACACCAAATCTGTCAGATTCCAAACACACAATGGAAAATCCTCCCGTAAGTCTTCCCTGTGCTTCATCCTCAAGGCCAGCCTTCCCCACAGTGATCAGACCATGAACATACACGGGTGCTGAATCTTCTGGTTAGATATATTAGGCGAAACAGTGACATAGTGGTTAGGGGATTCCAGGTCTTAACGGTTTGGTTGAGCAAATGGTAGGGCAGTACCGTGTGCTTGAGACGCAGGATTCCTACCAACTGCAGCCATCAGTTACTTCCAAATCTTCTCCTTTTTAAAAAGATCATAAGCCTGGCATATTCACATTTAACTTCAAAGATGTCCGTGGCAAAAAATGCAGAGGCTAGCCTCCAATCAACGTCTAGAAGCGGCCAAGCTTCGTTTTCCTATCACAGCCAAGCCTTCTCGTAGAGTTCAGTGGCCCATTGATTATGATTTCTTTATTACGATGATTCATTTCTTTCCACTTTAAGCAAATTGCCCGAGGCAGCTCGCAAAACGGAAACACAAATCACAAAATTTAAAAAACACAAATTGTCAAAAAAAAAAAAATCCCCAATCTTAACAAATGGTCATAGTACATTCTATAATCACAGGGGGTTGCAAAGAAATCTCAAGAAGAGCTGAAAAGCAACCCAAAGGTTGGTTTGAATGGGTATTGCTTTGATAACATTTTACAAGACTACTGAAAGCTTATTCCCTCAAATAAGGAATAAGTCAACATGTTCCGCCTAGTGCTTATATCTGAGCCCAGGAGAAATGGTCAGCTCTGTACACAACAGGGCACTGTGTGCCAGTGTTATTAAAAATGGAAAGATTCCTCTGCTTTTCCCTTTTGTTACAACATACTGTCTTTAGAAGGAAGAGTTGTTTAAAACACTTTGTTGTGATCACCCCTAAGAGTTCTACGATCTGAGAATCTGGTCCTAGTTTAAGTTTACTGAAATACAGAAAATGCAAAACATTAAGATCTTATTAAACACTCTCAAAACATTGAACTGATTGCAATATCCCTGTCCCCCCACCACCCATGCAGCCCCTCCCGGTTTTTGTTACTCAGGTGCCAGTTTGGCAGCAACTTTCAAACTGTTATTGTTTTGAACTTTTTTTGTACATTTTTTAAAAATTGTATTTTTAAGCAAAAGAAAGTCACCAGTTTTTTTAAAAAAGGAGCTTGAAGTACAGACTTTCTAAAGCACAGCTAAAATTGTTTTCCTCTATAAAAGTGTGAGTTATTTGTAAAAAATTACCTAGAGGTGTCAGACCTGAAAACAAAATTTTCACAGTGTTTTCAGTGTTGGCTGTTTGCAAGGCATTAATATTCTACACAGAGATAGAGAGATACCATTTGGCAGTTAAAATAACTTCATACCAGCCAGACCATGTTTTTTATTGCCAGTAATACATTATAATCTTTTTTTTTAATCAAACACAGCTGAAATATCCTTGTGCATCTATTAAAACATACCCTATTGTCCAATCTGAGAGTCAAATTTCTATTTATGAAACTCTTTACCGAGCACTTCTTGATATTGTAACGACCCACTCTGTCTTGGCATCTTTTAAAGATGGTGTCAACAGATTTCTCTCCTTGCTGGCTTTGAGTAACAGAAATTGGCATCATACACTATGCAGGTGTGAACTCTCAGAAAGAAAAAATGGGAAACAGGTCTGCTTCTGCAGAATTGCTGCTGGTTTTCATCAGTATCTGGGGAAAAGGTGCTGGTGGCAGGAAATGTTTCCCTTTTGGCATTAGGACAAAATTAGAACATTTGCTATCACAAATATGACATGTGCTAATGCAAAGCTTATACAAAAAAACAAAGGGAGGACACCTATCCTGCAGCCAAAGGTTAATGTAGCACCCCAGAATAGGAGAAGAGACATCTGAAAGGGCATGAAATCAAGAACACCCTGACTTCAAATTGCCAGCAGTGGCCATTTTGCTCTATTATGAAGTTACTCATATCATGGTATCCCTTTATCTCTGTTGGTTGATGGGTGTTGGTTTGTGGCACAGAGGATAAACCATAAGGGGAGGAAAAAGACATAACTTTGTGTCCTTGGATTGGTTTGCAAGCACCAGTGACCTCTCTGCTCCTTTTTGGCAGAAGGACTGCACTGCATCTAAAACAGAGTGTGTATTATACACACAGACAATTGGGTTTCTTTACATGGAGTCTCCAAGGGAATCAGAATCATCCAAGGACAGAGGCAGGTACAAGTCCTGTAAGAAGAAAAAAAGAAGTGTTAACTCCCCCCAATTAGCCTCTTCTGCATTTACAAGAAATTACTTGGGCGGAATTGAGACTTGCATACGTGAAAATATTTTATGTACACTGGTCCGCCTAACTCTCAAATTATCCTTCCCCTCAACTGGGTAAGATATAAAATAATACCCACCCACCCCAATTTTAATCTACAGTAAGGATGTCTGAGGGAGCCAGCATGGTGTAGTGGTTGTGAGAGGCGGACTCTAATATGGAAAACCGGGATCGATTCCCCGCTCCTCCACATGAAGCCTACTGGGCGACCTTGGGCCAGTCACAGTTCTCTCCGAAATAGCTCAGCCCACACTGAGGCAGGCAATGGCAAACCAGCTCTGAATGTCTCTTGCCTTGAAAGCCCTCTGAGATCACCATAAGCCAGCTGTGGCTTGATGGCCCTGTCCACCACCAAAGATGTCTGCGACATCAGGGCTGAACATAAATTGGTAGAAGAGAGGATGATGCTGGAAAAAAGACGTTTAAGCATATTTTGCATTAATTTAAAATATTGGAATGGGTTGCTTTAATTTTTGTTATATATATTTTTGTAATTCCTCTAAATTATAAGTGAAAATTATGTGGAAATTAATTTTAGTGTAGTGGAAAAGACTGCATGATATAATCCAAAAATCATAGTACGGGTTGAGTATCCCTTGTCTGGACTGCCTGGGATCAGAAGTGGTCTGTATTTCTGATCTTTCCGTATTTTGGAATTTTTGCATATATATCTAGCCTGATCTTGTCAGATCACAGAAGCTAAGCAGGGTCAGCCATGGTTAGCATTTGGATGGGAGACCACCAAGAAATACCAGGGTTGCTGTCCAGAGGAAGGCACTGGCAAACCACCTGTTAGTCTCTTGCCATGAAAACCCTAAAAGGGGTCGCCATAAGTCGGCTACGACTTGACGGCACTTTACACACACATATAATGAGATCTCTTGGGGATGGGACCCAAGTCTAAACACAAAATTCATGTATTTTTATATGTTTTATATAGACTTTATACACATAGCCTGAATGTAATTTTAAACAATATTTTGTGTACATTGAACCATCAATGGCTCTGCTGAGGGCCTATGAGTAATGCCTGCATGCCGGCTCAAAACGTCCAGTTTTCGGATCAGTCCAGATATCAGATGTCCAGATAAGGGAGGCTCAACCTGTACAACAAACTGGCACCACTCTTTTTTTCAACTGCTTTAAAAAGTACAGCAGAAACTAAACATTTTCATCTACTTTTTGATATTCAGTGGATGAAGCCAAGAAGGGAACTCTCAAAAGAAGGCTGTGGTGCCGACACCAAACATTCTCTTCTCTATGTTGCCCAAGCAAGGCATCCTCCAAAAATTCTCATTGCTAAGGGTGGGGTTGGGGGTCCATCATCTGGAAGGCTATACATAAAACAGAAACATTACAAACCTGTTAAGTCTCTCTAGATAAACGCTTATTTTTAATCAGTCTTGCACACATTAACTGGAACTCTAGCTATACCATCGGCTGAAGCCACAGCTGTTGCAACTGTCCAAGCGGTCGCTTGGGATGGTTCAGACATCAAGGAAGTAGCACCATTTGAGAACTGTGCCCTACCATCCGGTGTCATGGATGCTAGGGCATGTCCAGGAACTGAAAGCGGTGTTCCAGAACCCTCTGTGATATTGCAAAAGATCCTAGATAACCTTTCGGATGATACAGTGCAGTGGCTTTGGATAACAAAATGAAGTGCCTAGAGTTGCTAGACTGGCAAACAGGTGGTGAAATCTTAAACAGAGCTTACCCCCCACCCTTCTAAATGCATCCAAGTCAGTGGGCTTAGAGGGGTTAACCTCCATTTAGGACTGCACTGCAAATATTGTTTTCCTTTTATGTCTCCTGATGTAGATAGTGAAGTATGGAAGGTGGGAACAGTGACTGGTGGGGCCCGTATCTTTATCCTGTAGGCACTGAGACAGCGTCAATGCCATACTCATGTTCAGGGCATGGTGGTGGTCCAGCTTCCTTCTGGCTCTGATGCCACCTCTTAGCACCTGCAAGTAAGGATGCCGGCCTTCCTGCCCCTTGGGCACCACTCTGGCAGCGGCCGGGCATTACTTCGTTCATTTAGAACGCTCAAAAAAAGAATCTTGCTCGAGGCAGCTAACAAGAAAATAAAGCAATAAGCGAGTTTTAAACCATTCAAAATATTAATAAAATCCCCTCAATAAAATTATCAGCAGTAAAATGATAAGGGAATAAAATCTTACAGACAGCAGGCCACATATAAATTACAGACAGCAGGCCACAGCAAAGGAGTTAAAATACCGAAAGCGGGTACAAAATTATCTCAAAGCCCGGGTGAAGGCACATTTTTTTTCAACTGAAGCCTAAAAGGCAATGAAGCAGGCACCAGGAGAGCTTCCAGGGTGAGGCTGTTCCAGATCTGGGGATCCACCCCCGAGAAACTGTTTCCCATCCCATTTCCCTAGCCACATCTCCTCTTGCTTCTGATTGGTCAAAGGGAAGGCAGTGCCCCAGGTTGCCCATGCAGCAGTCCAAGTGGATCCAGTGCAGTATCAGAAAGTGCCTCCCTGGTAGATTTTGCCTCTTAATCTCACAACAGTATCATGGGATTGCCAGAACCTTTAGAGTCCTCCACATGCAAAGGTCTCCATAGGCAGGACTTTTTTCTTTTCACTCTTGTACACAAAAATGAAATCCATTGTGGTGTAGTGGTTAGGGTGTCAGACTAGAATTGGAGAGTCCCAGGTTCAGATCCCCTCTCTTCCAGATGTTTTCTGGGTGATCTTGAACCAGTTACACGTTCTCAGACTCACCTATCTCATGGGGTTGTTGTTGTGAGGATGAAATGGAGAATGATACACACTGCCTGAGCTCCTTGGAGGAAGGTGGGATAACAAGATACGAAATAAATAAATAAATAAATAAGACTTTGGGCGTCTTCAGTGTTCAACTATGCCTATACGGAGTCAGGCCATGGACCCATCAAAGTTGGAATTGTCTGCTCTGACTGGCAGGAGCTCTCCAAGGTCTCAGGTGAGATGTTCCAGCATCTCCACTACCTGATCCTTTTTAAACTGGAGATGCAGAGGAATGAACCTGGCATGCAAAGTAATTGCTCTACTACTTGGCCACTGTACAAGGCATGACATGGAATGAAAGCATAAGCGGTGGTGAGAGCAGGAGAACAGAGTTTCAAAGTCCCCTTTGAAATGTCTCCTTTTGTGCCTAAAATATTTGACCATGAGCCGATGGCATGGTCCTAATAATTTACTTTGGATTGGGGGAGAGCTTTGTTATATCCTCATACCCGTCTATTAATCAAAATATAGCCATGCCACCCTTTTAATGCCAATGCAGTGCCATTCAGGCTCATCTTCTGGGTTGTTTCTCTGGTGTGTAGCTTTTGTAAGAAAGGGCAGTTTTTATACCGCCATACACAGGGCCTTGTCATGCTGTTCCCCCCCCCCTATATGGAATGTGATTTAATGGAGTCTCCAGTGTTTTGGCAGACAGTGGAATGAAATCACTCCTCTTTGATAATAAATAGTCCCGGATGTATAGTGGAAGTCAAAATGGCGTTTACAATTCACTCTGCACAGGTGCACATTATATGTAGCATTGCTGAACCTCTCTGCAAATTCCTAAGGGATCTCCAGGGCACTGGATGCTGATATAAAACATGAAAACCTAAATGTTCTCTCACTATATCAGAGAACATTTTGGATACCAGGTGTGGGTCTAGCACTACCTAGTGTTGACTCCTTCCTCACATGTTCCAAACCCTCTGTGGCACACAGGGAAAGACAATTTCCCCCCCCTGCATCAGAAACCTCCTCTGGAAAGATGCAATAATGGGTCCACCCCACGTGAAGCTCTGGTCCACAGATTCCAGTAATCACACTCTCTGCACATTGCAGGGTGGGGCAGTAAAGCCATCTCAGAATTCATGGAGCTTCATGCCATAAAAACACATTCAGGATTTGTGCTATCACTTTCTGTTTTGACCTCTGAGGGCTCACCCTATGGAGAAAGTAAAAAGGTCCGGACTGTCTGTATCCATGCACCTTTGTACTCAAGACCCACCTGTTACTGAAAATGAGCACAGTTGTCATCCGTCAGCCCATGATTTTAAATGAGGACAGGCTCCCTTTCTAGGAAGCGATCCTTCTCGGCTGGCACAAAGGCATGAAAACTAAAGGATGTCACCGGCAAACCTCAAGAGCTCCTACAGGCGTGCCTGTCCCAGAAAACTGCTATGACAATGCCAGCAAAACATAATTATAGAGTCCATTACAGCTTGCAAAATGGAGCATAACCTCAACATTGTTCAAAAACCTCCTTAAAAGGGAATATTAGCATGACTGCTTAGAGCATTTGAGATATCCTCATTTCTTTCATTGCTTAACGGGGCAGAATTGCTAGGATTTTAGGCTATTCATGACTGGGGTGAGGGGATTTGGGGTGATGACTGCCATCAACTGGCATTCAAAGATACCCTGCCCCTAAACACTGCCATTGGCGGGACTTCTACTCCATAAATTTATTCAAAGCCAGTGGATATCCCCACATTTCAAGGCAGCAAATTCTAAATTGATAGTTTATCCAAAATTCTTTTTAGATATTCTCTATTAGTATTCTCCCACATACTTTCTTACTATTTTTAAGGTTATGGTAAGGTAAAAAAATTTCCCTCCCTAAAGTCTCAATGTTTGGCTCATAATCAGATGAGTAGATTTCCCCCATTCTGTTCCTTTATCACTCCACTGGGGCGCCACGCTAGAGTATGAGCCTCCTACATCTGTGCCGCCTCCCCAGGCGTACGTCCAGTGTGAGTGCTTGCGCTGGCATCCTGGGAGGTGTTCATGGGGGAGGAGCTGCCTTTAGGCAGCTTCCTAACTCCTTTCAGCCCCCAAAACATGCCTTTTTACAGGTGGCGAGATACGCCTGCAAAATCGTGGCACAGTCCCATAGAACCATATGGGGAGTTCCATGGGGTTTTTTGCTACAGATAATTTTAATTCCGTTTTCGGACTGCTGTGCTGGCAGCCGTCTAACCACCCACCCCTTCAGGAATTAGCTGTTAGTCAGCTGCATTCCCTCTTCAGGTTTTCTTTCTTCCCAGGAGGTATGAGGAGGGAAGATAAGTCCACTGAATCCTTATGGGTGATGATTCCGGGCCCAAAGGAGATTTAGTACTGGGGACGTTCTATCGGCCCCCTGAGCAAATGGCTCAGGGTGATCTTGAGATGGAGAATGAAATTAGGGAAGCATGTAAAGGTAATGAAGTAGTAATAATGGGAGAATTCAACTTCCCTCATATTGATTGGATAAATGTATGCTCCAGTCAAGCCAAAGAGATAAAATTTTTAGACATCCTAAATGACTGTGCCCTCGAACAGTTGGTCATAGACCCAACCAGAGGGGAGGCGATCCTGGATTTAATACTCTGTGGTGCTGCCAGTGATTTAGTGCGGCATGTGGATGTAGTTGAGCCAGTTGGCAATAGTGATCACAATGGCATCAAATTTAATTTATATGTAAATGGGAAAGTGACTGGGAAATCTCACACAATTACCTTTGATTTTAAAAGAGGGAACTTCTCTAAAATGAGAAAACTGGTAAAGAGGAAGTTGAAAGGAACAGTTAGGAGGGTTAAATCTCTTGAAAAGGCTTGGAGGTTACTCAAGTCCACATTACTAGAGGCTCAGCTAGCTTGTATACCGCAGGTCAGGAAAGGTAGTAATAAGTCCAAGAGGTCACCACCATGGCTAACGGGTAAGGTGAAGGAAGCAATTAGAGGAAAAAAGTCTTCCTTCAGAGACTGGAAGGTTTGCCCAAACGAGGTGAGCAGAAGCAAACACAAACTTGCACAAAGGAAATGCAAGCAGATAATTAGAGATGCAAAAAAGATTTTGAGGGGCATATTGCTAAACACATTAAAACAAAAAATAAGAAATTCTTTAAGTATATTAGGAGTAGGAAACCAGCTAGGGAAGAGGTTGGACCATTGGATGACAATGGGAGTAAAGGAACTCTCAGGGAGGATAAAGCGATTGCTGAAAAACTAAATGAATTCTTCTCATCTGTCTTCATTGTTGAAGATACAGGGCAGATTCCTTCTCCTGAACAGAGATTTTGGAGAGGGGAAAATGAGGAACTGATGCAAATAGTGGCAACAAGGCAGGAAGTCCTAGAATGTCTAGACAAACTGCAAACTAACAAGTCACAGGGACCAGACGGTATTCATCCTAGAGTTCTTCAAGAACTCAAATGGGAAATTGCTGAACTTCTAACAAAGATATGTAATATGTCCCTTCGATCAGCCTCTGTACCAGAGGACTGGAGAATGGCCAATGTAACACCCATTTATAAAAAAAAGGTTCCAGGGGGGACCCAGGAAATTACAGGCCATTTAGCTTAATGTCTGTTCTGGGTAAATTAGTGGAAAGCATTATTAAAGATAGAATTGTCAAGCATATAGAAGGGCAAGGTCTGTTGGGCAAAACCCAACATGGCTTCAGTAAGGGTAGGTCCTGTCTCACTAACTTATTAGAGTTTTTTGAAAACGCCAATAAGCATGTGGACAGGAGTGAGCCTGTGGATATTGTGTATTTGGATTTCCAAAAAGCTTTTGACAAAGTCCCCCACCAAAGACTGCTAAGCAAACTTCATAGTCATGGGATAAGAGGACAAGTCCTCTTATGGATTGAGAGCTGGCTGAAAAATAGGAAGCAGAGAGTAGGAATCAATGGTCAGTTCTCACAATGGTGGGATGTGAGCAGTGGGGTGCCTCAGGGATCTGTGTTGGGACCGGTGCTTTTCAACCTGTTCATCAATTACCTGGAGTTGGGGTTAAACAGTGAAGTAGCCAAGTTTGCACATGACACCAAATTATTTAGGGTGGTTAAAACAAATTCAGACTGTAAAGAGCTCCAGAAGGATCTCTGCATACTGGAAGAATGGGCATTAAAATGGCAAATGAGATTCAATGTGAGTAAGTGTAAAGTGATGCATATTGGGACAAAAAATCCCAACTTCACATATACACTGATGGGATCTGTGCTGGCAGCGACAGACCAAGAAAGGGATCTTGGGGTGGTAGTGGATAGCTCAATGAAGATGTCAACCCAGTGTGCGGCTGCTGTAAAAAAGGCAAATTCCATGCTGGCTATAATTAGATGAGGAATAGAGAATAAAACTGCTGCTATCATACTGCCCTTGTACAAATCTATGGTGAGACCACACTTGGAATACTGTGTACAGTTCTGGTCACCACACCTAAAAAAGGATATTACAGAGCTTGAGAAAATGCAGAAAAGAGCAACCAAAATGATTAGGGGACTAGAGCAACTGTCCTATGGGGAGCTGTTAAGACGCTTAGAGCTGTTTAGCTTGGAAAGAAGGCGGCTAAGGGGAGACATGATAGAGGTCTCTAAAATTATGCATGGTTTGGAGAGAGTGGACAGGGAGAAGTTTTTCTTCCTCTCCCATAATACTAGAACACGGGGTCATCTGTTAAAGCTGGAGGGCGAGAGATTCAAAACAGATAAAAGGAAGTATTTTTTCACACAACGCATACGATAGTTAAATTGTGGAACTCCCTGCCCCAGGATGTGGTGATGGCTGCCAGCTTGGAGGGCTTTAAGAGGGGAGTGGACATATTCATGGAGGAGAGGGGTATTCATGGCTGTTAGTTAGAATGGATACTGGTCATGCTGCATACCTATTCTCTCTAGTATCAAGAGGAGCATGCCTATTATTTTGAGTGCGGTGGAACACAGGCAGGATGGTGCTGCTGCAGTCGTCTTGTTTGTGGGCTTCCTGGAGGCACCTGGTTGGCCCCTGTGTGAACAGACTGCTGGACTTGATGGACCTTGGTCTGATCCAGCTTGACCTTTCTTATGTTCTTATGTTCTTAAGATTCTATTTGGCTTCCCCTCCTATGGCAGCCATTTTAGGGTGGTGCTTATCACTCCCTTGCAAAACTCTAAAGGTACCCACAGGCTCAAAAAGGTTGGTGACCCTTGCTCTAGGACATATTTTACTTATTTATCTTTATAAAATGGTCTCCCTGAGCACAGTACTCAAAGTACAGCACAATGATTGAAAAATCAACAGATAGCAAGACTCACAAAATCATAAAAAGCACAAAATATTTAAAAAGTGCAATGAGCAAACATTTAGAGACTATCGATAATAGTCTAGTTTCTAGATTATTACTATAGGATTCCCCCCCCCCCCGCACATAAATGACAGGATTGGTGAAACATATTAGGGCTGGTAGTAAGGAAATAATCTGGAAGGCCCACGAGTAGAACAGCCTGAACACAAGGTCAGTGCCTGGGTTACAAATTACTCTGACTGAAGTAGCAAGGTTAGAGCCTGCAGCTTTGTAGGGCCGGGTGGAATAAAACCACCCTAGATCCTCATGCAATATGCCTCCTGCTGAGTTGCAGAACCACACGTGGCCATATGCCCAGTGGTAGTGCTAAAGTGCAGCAGAGGTTAGTTCAGCCCAGATTTATTTGCTGTATTTACCATCTCTATCACACACCTCTCTCACAGAAAATCAAAGCGGATTGAAGGAGGTTTGGTAAGGTATAAGAAACGTAATACCTTGTGCTTACGGAGGCTCCCTGGACTGGTAGGTGTGGAGATTGGGGACTGCTTCGATTTGGGGGTGGACAGCTGGCTGCTTGATGTTCCATTTGCTGTTGTAAAAATAAGAGAGAAAGCAGTGGACAAAGATGAACCAGAGGTTAGGGGGAAAAAACCATCCAGTTTTCATCAAAACCCGTCAGGATATGAATGCCACAGTCAACAAATTAAAATGTAGATAAAGATTTTCCAGACAGCATTAAGTATCTTTCCCAACATCATAGCCATTGTGACTGCACGTGCACATTTTGATTTGCAAGCAATAGCCACATTTTCTGCGTGGACTACACGGCAGAAGTCTGGGCTTGGCTGATAATGAGATGTGGCCAGCAGAAGCACTCAGGTGAAACCACAGGAGTGGAGGCAGGGATCAGCTAAAGCCCCGGAGGCCCGCAAAGGCAGAGGGTAGTGCTACCTAGTGCCAAGGCAGACAGACTGACAAGTGAACCTCAGAAGCCCGGCTGCCCTACGTAGGGAGAAATCCAGAAGGAATCAGCTGACGGTTGAAGCTGAGCCAGCCAGGGCCAAGGAGGACTCCCTTGGGCTGGAACATGGGACGTGATGAAGAGGCAGGGTTGCCAGCTTCCAGGTTGCACCTGGAGATCTCCCGCTATTACAATTGATCTCCTGACCATCAAGATCAGTTACCTTGGAGAAAATGGCTGCATCCAAGGGTGGACTATGGTCTTATACCCTGCTGAAGTCCCTCCCCAGGCTCCCCACCCCACAAATCTCCAGGTATTTCCCAACCCTGAGCTGGCAGCCCTTGGAAGGGGAGAGGATTTGTGGTGATTCTGGAAGTGAGTGTAAAATGGTCCCATCTAACAATGGTTTATGTATAGTTTTCTTAACACAGTCCTGGTATGGGAGTGCCTGAGGATGATCACAGGGAAGCAAAAATGGTCATGCGGTTCAGCTCTATGGATTTTTTTGAACTGCAAACACAAACTGAGATGGCCCCTTGGTTTTTAAAAAGGAAGTATTTATTTACAAAATGTGTCTGGAAGATCCAGAGCAAAATGTGAAGCGACGCAAGCAACTATACTTATCTTATTCCTGTTTGTATTTACTTAATTGTAATTCGATCACAGATCAGCGATAACATAATCAACAGTCAGCAACCAGCAAAAGGAAATATGCACGTACAGTAAAAAAAAATCATAACCTCGTTATAAACTAAATTCAACCTTACGTGTGTAGTTAATAAAAACATTTAACCAGGTGTTTCCTTATTAAACAAGGTGAAGAACAAAATTTGTCCACATTAAAGGTGGTTTTCTTAAAGTGATCTGAAAGGAGAAGGGGCATATGAAACTTGTCAGGTCTACCTGGAAAAGTGGATAAAATTGGGAAGACATATAAAGAATATTTGCCTTTATAAAATGAACAGAACAACAGCATGCGTAATTGTTTCAACTGCATTTGACTGGCAAGGACAAACCAGTTGAGAATAGGGGGTGGGGGAATATCTCCCAGCTAGAAGAACTGAAGGTCAGGCATTAAAGCGGGCCAAGGCTGAGGCTGTTCGATATTTAGGGAATTCCAAGGATTCCTGTTTGTATTTTCTACCTGGCTTCTCCTGTGTCCTTCAGAGGAGAAAACAACTACTGGCTACTTATGAAAGCAGTGTTTATCTTGCGAACTCACCTTGCTGTAAAACTGTTGTATAGCTGCCATACACCTTACTGCCACAATAAGACTCAACACTAACATAGCTGGACAAACAATTAAAATATATAGGACTGAATGCAGATGAAATGTCATTTTCCACCAATACCCCCTTCATGCTGTAGACCCCCCTTCATGTTATTGCTCAGAGTTTCCGAATCCCCAGGAGCAGAATTTTATGGAGCTCGGTAGGCTACAGTGTGTGTGGGGTGTGTGTGTGGAGGAGGGCAGGCAAGTTCTGCCCCACTGATGGAGAATTCAGCCTGGATCCAACCCATACTCTATTTTGTACAAGAAAATTCATGTAAGGAAAATTTTCTAGTCCACATGTCTTTCATTTCAATACAAGACCCATTAAACCCACAGGTGCCAATAACCTTGGAACCCGTTAGTGAAAGAACAATACCAAAATCTTGCCTTGTCTAAATGTTGCCTTTAAAAAAAAAAAAAACATGCAACCCATCCCCAAGCACACTAGAAGCATCACCTGCTCAAACATAGCTAATTAAAGTCTATGGAAGGGGTACCACTGAAACAAAACATGAAATCCCAGATGCTTCTGTATTGGGCAGAGTGCCAAGAAACTGAACGGAGAGGCATGCTAATGTTGATTGCCGTTTGCAGAAAAATGGATTGTCTGGAACCTTCCAGATAAAGGCTGCAGCACACATGCCGCTTACATCTATCCCGTTCCAGTGCAAAAAGAGCGCCTGTATGCAAATAAGCATTTAAGCATAACTTCTTTATACCTTTCAGCGTTTCTTCTTTACACCTATCACCTCTGGTGGGACTTCTTAGAGAACAGAAATCTGCCATATTAGAAAAACATCTCTCATGCAGTAGCATGTTTTCAAATCTAATTTTAGAGGGAAATATGGATGCAGGGAGGCCTTTGAGATGTGCAAACCTCAGATGAGAAATGTCTTTAACCTTTCCAAAATTCTTTTAGAAGAAGAAGAGTTGGTTTTTATATGCCGACTTTCTCTGCCACTTAAGGAAGAATCAAACTGGCTTACAATCACCTTCCCTTCCCCTCCCCACAACAGACACCCTGCGAGGTAGGTGGGGCTGAGAGAGCTCTAAGAGAGTCGTGACTAGTCCAAGGACACCCAGCTGGCTTTGTGTGTAGGAGTGGGGAAACAAATCCAGTTCACCAGATTAGCCTCTGCCGCTCATGTGGAGGAGTGGGGAATCAAACCCAGTTCTCTAGATCAGACTCCACCGCTCCAAACCACTGCTCTTAACCACTACACCACACTGGCTCTCTTTTAGTTCCCCTTGGACATCATGAGGTAGGGATGCCAATCTCCAGGTGGATCCCCTGGAATTATACTCAATCTCCAGATTACAGAGATCAGTTCATCTGGAGAAAATGGATGCTTGGGAGGGTGGACTCTATGGCATTGTACCCCACTGAGGTCTCTGTCCTCTCCAGGCTCCATCCCCAAATCTCCAGGAGTTTCCCAACCTGGATCTGGCCACCCTACCCCTTCATCCCCAAGTGGCATTCTGACATACACAGCCTTTTCCTGTGGAGGTTAGATTCCAGCCTTGGGCCACCCTCTCCTTCTCCAATACTCCCTCTAATCCCCCCTGAGATTCACTCGAATAACCGTCAGGACATGTTTTACTTGATCAACATGTATATGCAGGGAAGAAAAAATACCAAATAATGTATGACATGGAAGATATTGTTTCCAGGGTCATTATGTTTTCCAAAATACAAAAGAGAGCAATGGAAAAGGCAGGCACAGCCATTAGGGAGGGCTGGCCCGCGGCCCACTTTAGGGTCCCAGCCCACAGGTTGGGAAACACAATGCTGTATAAATGGTAGTTCACTGCAGTACACATGTCATCTCTGCTTCATTAGGGAAGGAGATTCCCAGTTCCCAATCCAATAAGATTTTAAAGCCCCGTCACACAATGCTAAAAAATGACAATTAGAGAACTGGCAAGTCAGTGGGAAATCTGGTAAGATCAATGGGTTTCATAAGGGATGTTCATATAAAGGTTAACAGTTGACAGAAACAATTAGGAAATGGGATCTTCATTCATTCCTTTATAATGAGGTCAAGCAGCTGAGGTGCATGTAATAAAATTTATCTGCTGCCTTCTTGGGGGGAGGGGGGAGTTGAGGATTTAAGGAGGTCTCAGATGGCTTCATTTGCCCTTATTGGCCTTGTCACATGGCCCACCCTAACTGGCTAGATAGCATAATGGCATCATCAAATTTATTATGTGATTCCTGATTAGCTGGGATGACAGTAGGGAGCAGAAAGAAACCCCTTGTCTCCAATGCAAACATAACAAAAGAAAACCCTCCAGTGTTGAAGAAGAAGGGAAAAGGGAAACAAAGCAGTGAACAAACTCAGACATAGAGGACTGTTAAGAAGATTGGGTGGGGGCAACTGAAAATAAACAAATCTGGTGAACATTCAGCACAGTCAAAGGTCCATACAACATTGTAAAATGGTAAATTCTTCCAATTTTCTATGGGAATATCAGTAAAGATGGCTCTACATCCCAAGTGCCCACTAATGGCAGGCAATTGCCCGCCAACGTCTGCCCCTGCCTGCCAACACTGACCTGGTTGGCAGGCAGAAGCAGGCCAGCCAAAAGGGGGGGGGGGAGCGCGATCGGGGCACGCGCAACATGGTGTAACTTCCATGGCAGTGCGGAAGCACTGGCATTGCACTGGGGGGGGGGCACTCTATCACTCTCCCCCAAACACTATGGAAACCATAGAGTTTTGGGAGCAAATGCTAGAGCATCCACACCAGAAGAGATGTTCGAATTGTTCGAATGCCCTGATCGTCACCCCCTGTACATGTCATCCCCAGATCTCCCGCCAGTTGCCAGGAGGGACCTGGCAACCCTACGGTGGAGCCAGCCACAAAATGACTGCCACAGCTTAACTTCAGTAACACAGTATAGATCCTTGTGCTGTGGTGGCAGCTGCTGCTGCCAAAGCAACATTTTAAAAAACCTGCACACCCGATCAGATCTCCAACAGTCAATCAGAAGCCCTGCGGGGCAAAAGCCCTACCTGGCCCCGCCGACTTCCTAAAAACACTTGGCGGGCACCAGAAAAGATGTAAGCAGAAGCCATGGCGTCCAAGGGCACCATGCTGGGGACCCCTGGACCACAGTGTAGGATTAATATGGGGGAGATCTGGGCTCAAATCCCCATTCAGCAATGAAGTTCCTGATATTGGGATTTTGAATCAGCCACAGTCTGTCAGCCTAACTTATATTTCAGATAATTCCCAGTGGGTAGCCGTGTTAGTCTGTCTGCAGTAGTAGAAAAGGGCAAGAGTCCAGTAGCACCTTAAAGACTAACAAGAATATTTCCTGGTAGGGTATGAGCTTTCGTGAGCCACAGCTCACTTCTTCAGATACAGCTAGAATGTGAATCTTAAAGACAGATGGATTCACATTCTAGCTGTACATGAAGAAGTGAGCTGTGGCTCACGAAAGCTCATACCCTACCAGGAAATATTTTTGTTAAGTCTTTAAGGTGCTACTGGACTCTTGCCCTTTTATATTTCAGAGTTGGTGAAGTTAAAGAGGAGGGGGATGAATGGCCCCCCCTCATCTCTTTGGAGGAAGGGTGAGATAAAAATGCAACTAATTGCTCCATAGGTCACAGTTAGAATGCAAATCAGTAGTAGAAGCATTCTATCTGTACTACCTTTTGACACATTCATCTTTAAGTATAACCTTTGGGAATCATTCTGAAGTCAGCGCAGAATGATGTTACTTGGGAAGCATGATGTAGGAAGTATTCTGCAAGATCCTGCAAACTGAAAAAAAAATGCTTTTGTTTGTTCTCTGTTGGCCTGGTTGAAAAGCAAGAAATGGGAGCACCCTGTCAGACTCTCACTGGCTGGATCACAGCTTCCCCAGTCGGGCACAGCCTGCTAGACACTATAGCTAGAGAAGGTCATGTTTTAATTTAAAATCAATGTCTTCTGGATCTACCACTGGTATCTACAAAGGGCATGCAAATGTTAATCGTTCTTTTCTCCTGAAAGCAACACAGACCCCCTCCTCATATCACCCAACAAAGGACTGATTCAGACAGACAGCGGAGGTGGCAGTGGCCATTCGATACGAATGCATAGAGATAGATTCAGCCACGTGGCCAGTTCCCTCCCTGTCCCTCCAAAATTCTGTCGAAATGGAGAGAGCTGCCTTGACAGCGTGGAGCCAGAATTTCATTTCCTGGCTCTCTGAATCCAGCCCAAATATTATCTATGCAATCAAGACCCTGCCTGCATACACAGAGGTTTTAACAGAAAGAAGCAACCAGTCCCCGCTAGGATGCCAACCGGAAACTGAACTTCAGGTACGACCAGGAAACAGCACATTCATTTCCAACTGCATTTTTTGCTGGTCCATTCCTTTTATCATCTGCTTAGCTGCTCCGATCATAGTTCTAAAAGGCCAAACAGTGAATTCCTGACCGGAACGCCTGCGCCGGGCTTAGGAGGCAACGCTTGTGAATTTCCCAGGCTCTGTTCCTGAGAGATGCTGTAACCTGGCTCCGGTTGCTGATAAGCCAACCAGAACATTGGACTAGACAGATCACTGGTCTGATACAGCAGCAGTCTTCTTATGTTCTTACATTCTTATAGCACATGGAATGCACCAACTATTGCCACAGCAGAGACTATGGTCTGATCCACCCAGATTTTTGCCCAATCTCACCCAATTACCTTTCTTATTACGGCCCCCATTGCACACAGCTTTTGTCCATGCATGTCCTATAATCTGTATCCATGTGGTGGTCAAAGGGCATCCTGTTGCCCCTTTTTCACCAGTGGAAAGGTTGGCTGGATCTAACCCTATGGATTTAAGCAGACTGATTACTTCAGTCTTAGAGGCCTGTGGTCTGGCTTATTTGATTAATGGATCAGACTGAACAAAGTACTTCAAATCCAAGTACTCTCATTTGAATAGGTTCCTGGAGGGAAGAAGAGGACCTTTTTTATGAGAGGTATGAACAGAAACACAGTACGAGGCACACACGGAGAATGGGATTAGAATGTAAATAAAGAGAAATGCAAAGGGGGGAAATATTTTGAAGGAAATCAATGATGGAACACTACTTTCATTTGTCAGTAGGACTCCCTGCAGAGACCCTGTTGGAAGTGATTGATAGAAAGTGAAGTTTACATGGATTGGAATCAGGGTCTGTTCATTGGGACTCAGCCATTCCCTGCCTCTCCACTGCTGCTTTGGAGCATTTTCTTTCTGCTTTTAATTTCTCCTCAAGTGACCCTAGGTTGATATCATTCCTGGATGTGATGAAATCATAACAGCCAATCAGATCTGGCTATCGACTGACAACATGAAGGGTAAGTGGAGCCTATTTAGAGTAGGGGCAATTTATGCCTATATTAGTTACATTAATGATCCTACAAATCACAGACCAGTCTATTCCCCTTTGCAACCTTTCCATAGTTACCCCTGAAAAATCAGCCATTAGCGAGCCCCTTTCAGTGACTGACACACCCTGCAAACCTCTTTGCCAGTCGGAACAGACATAACTGAGCAAGATGGGCCAATGAGCCAATTTAGTATAAGGCAGCTTCATATGTTTGCTACAGAATAAAACAGTACCAGCCATTTGCCAACATGAAAGAGTAACACAGATCCTACAATAATGAGATGCCAATATCCACGCGCTTCCACTTCCATTTTGTTCTGCTGTATCTTGAGATGAATAATGAGTCTAATTAAAAGATGCTATTATGGTTAATTTTTGAGGAGCAAGGAAAAGGAAAGCTCTGATCACATTGGGATATGAATTCAGATTGACGCATGAAATAATAGCACAATGATGAGCCAATTACGATTCAAACAAAATGGGAATAATTACGCGGCTCAAAGGAAGCCTTCTGCAACCTCCTTTTAAATATTTCACTAGCATCGAGCATCTCTGGTATTAAACCCCCACCCTTTTCTACACCTATATCCACGTTCAGAAGACCATTGGTAGATGCTTTGGGCCATTTAACAACAAGATCTTTGGAAACTCCAAAGTTTATCATTGGGGATTCTGGGGAGGGAAGGAAACCATTTGCAGGGAACAAATAACTGAAATAGCAGCATGACAAATGCAGGAGCTTGTGATGGGAGAGCTCCCCTGAACTTGGACCACGGTGGCTTGGCCGTAGTGAAAAGCACCTAAGGATGCTCAAAAATAGGTTCACCCTTTTTATTTTGCTCATTTTATTTTGAAGAGAATGCTTCATTGGCTTTGACACTGTCCACTGTCTACACCTCTGAATAAATGACCTTTTGAGGTACTCGTGTAGTCGTGCTCAAGTTATAATTAAAAAATAAGAAAAGTTTTTGAACCCACCTTGGTTTTTGAATACAAATGTTATATTTTTTAAAAAAAGTTCTGAACTATGAGAATGTGTCAGGCCTTGCACAATTTAAAAAGAATAATTTAAAAAATGCTTCCGCTGTAGGAGAAGAAAGCATTTTAAAGGATTTTTATTGCACTCCCATGCACTTTAAAAGTAAATTTCTAAGCCCCCCTCAAAAAAAACCTGTTAATAGCATTCTTAATTTAAATTATGAGAATATCATTTTTAGTGACAAGGAAATAATCTCAAGCTACCATCAAGCTGGTAAATTTGTGTATTAGTACTGTATGTAAATTCAACAGGGAAGTATAGTAGACAGGATAAGACTGAGCCCAGAGCTAGTCACCATTTCTGAGTCTTCTCTACCACCAGATTGTTGTAAGAAAAAAGGGAAAGAATCATGAGCTCCTTGGAGGAAGGGAGGGATAAAAATGAACTCAATTCACCAAGCTCTTTCTTTTTGAATTCCCTGGCAGGAGTTGTGTGGACCAATATCAGCAAGGAAATCACATGGTGCACAAAGAATCTGTGTACTCCCTGGAACATGAGATATGACACAGGGGCATCTTGGCATGGGGGGGGGGGAGCTGTTATTCCCATGATGGCCAGCCATTCTGGATGTGCAAGGGGTGCAGCTAAAAAATGGAGCGGATGTTCTTTGTTGAAATTAAACCCTCTTTGCTGCTCCTGCCTTCCAATCAGGGTTGCCAAGTCCAGGTTGGGAAATTCCTGGAGATTTTGGGTATAGGGGTTGGGAAGGGTGATGTTTGGGGAAGGGTGGTACCTCAGTGGACTATAATGCCATCCAAAACAGGTATTTTCTCCAGGGGGATGGATCTCTGTTGTCTGGAGATTGGTTGGAATTCCAGGCTCCACATGGAGGTTGGCAACCCTACTTCCAAAAAGTGGTGCAAACTGTACATGACTGGTGGGAAGGCATCCAACCATCTTCTTAGTGGCTTTCCTCTGATTTAAGTGGTTCTTCCTCCAAGTTAAGTAGCTCTTCTTCCAATGGAAGTACCGCTTAAGTTGGAGGAAGGCCCCTTAGATAGGAGAAAGGCTTCAACTTTGAGCCAAAAAGGAAAGTGGGGTACAAATATTTTAATAAATAAATGAATATATGTGTGTTTATTTATTAGATGTGTATGCCACCCATTCCTGACAAGGTCAAGCTCTGAGCGGCTCACAACAAAGTTAAAATACAATAAAATATAAATACATTAATACAATTAAAATTTAAATTACGTCAATTAAAAACAGGTGCCGAACTACAAGCAGTAAAAACCATGTCTGCCATCCATCCAGGGGGAGATCTCAGTCAAACAAAAGCAACCCCTTATCAATAATGAAGGAAGGTGAGGGGGAAGGCGGCCAGCAGAATGGAAACTGTCGCTGTCCTCAACCATAGGCCTGGTGGAACAGCTCAGTAGAATGGTAGGATTGGGGTAGGATCCACCCTGATGTCAGAGGGAACTAGGAATTTCTGGTCGTTTCTGCATGGAAGTTTTACCTGGGGCTCGAAGGTCACTTGATGCACACTTTTCTGTTGCGAATCTATGCATCAGCAGTCACCAAGCTCAAATCAGGAAGCATTTGAGTCACTCCCCTTGAAGCACTGCTTTGTAATTGGCTGTAGTGCTTTCTGTGAGAGAAATGTAACCCCCATCCCCAGTTCCCCGTCCCATGCTTTGGCATATGCATGGAGATTTCGTTTGTTGTTAAATCAATAAAATTAGGTTTTATACAAAAGTAAGTACTACATGCATTCAAATTTTCTCCAGTTTCTGTTGTTGTTTTTTTATGGCAAAAAAAAATTCTGGCTGATCTGAAATTTGCCAGAAATTTGGCAGGAATGTAGCACAATCTGACAACACAGTATCACAAAGGAAGTCCTGCCTAGCTTTGAAGAACTCAGACAAAAATGAGTGTGAAGATGATTGTAACACTAAAGCAGTCTTATTGCAGTCCCTGAATCTGGCCAGATTAATTTGCATAGTATGCAAATCACACACTGATTATGCAAACTGTGCCATAACCATAAGAGTTAATTCTTTGCATCTGCTGCTGGCAGCTACAACAAAACGTTAGGGAAGGATCAGAGGAAGCATCTTTGCTTTCTTCTCAGATAACAGCAAGCTTATCAGTGAAGATTCACAAGAGCTTTCCCATGGGTGGAAGGATTTTGTGACTTGCTCACCTGTCACTCACAATGCAGCCCAAAATGCCCCTAAGGACATGCTGTTCCTGAGGCTCTCCATCTCCAAGGAGCAGCATTTTGGAGGCATTTGGGGCTGCAATGGGAGAAGGTAGGTGAAAAAGTCACACTTCGTGGGAGGTAGGGCTGCCAACCTCCAGGTGGTAGCTGGAGATCTCCTGGGATTACAACTGATCTCCAGGCAACATGGATCAGTTCACCTGGAGAGAATGGCTACTTTGGAAGGTGGACTCTATGGCGTTATACCCCATTGAAGGCCCTCCCCTCCCCAAACCCCACCCTCTCCAGGTTCCACTCCCAAATCTCCAGGTATTTCCCAACCCAGAGCTGGAATCCCTAGTGGGAGGACATCTTTCTACCCATGTAAAGGTTTTGGTGGATCCAAGCCATAGAAAGAGTGTCAGTTGCAGAACTCACTCACTGGTCAAAACAAGAGAAGGAGTGGAAATGGGCTTGTTTCTCACTTAATGACAGGGTAAAATGAAAGCCACAGATTTCTCCTCAGATCTAAAAGGTAGAAATATAGAGGGTTTTTTTTTTTTTAAGAAAATGAACGTTGGGAATCTGCCAAAAAGTCTAGAATCTGGAAGATATCCAAACAACCAGATCCTCTGGATACCCTAAGAGCAGTGGGGCTGGTCTGAAAGTACCCTCACTGCTTCCAAACCTACCTTTTCTTTTCCAGCAATGAGCTGTGAACAAACTGGGCCTGCAAATTTCCAGCAGATGCCAACTGTATGTGGCGTTGATTGTGTTATCACCAAGGCAATCAACCAGTATTGCAATAGTTTTAAAAACATCTGTGCTTTTTAAGAAATAAGGATAACAAAGAACATGTAAGTAGATAAACATACATGTGGCACTTAAAAAAAAGGTGGACAGCCCTCCTGAAGGAAGAATACAGGGACAAGACCCAGCATCCAATTTGCTATAAGGCAAAATCATAGGTGAAAAACCAACCGCGATTTTGTCTTTAAATATTACTCTGTCTTCACCTACAGTTCATGAGAAATTTTAATTTTAGTCACTGGCATGGTTTCAGCAAATATTCACCCTTGCTGGCAGTGATAGGGTAGAGATGGCAGAAATATTGAATGAATCAATTCACTTACACAGTCTGCCTGTTTATCATCCAAATAAGGATGCTGCCAAAACCAGGAAATACGTGCCAAGATACAGATGTTTTCCACCAATAAAACTGTATTTAATTCCAGCCTAAATTTCTCCTTTCATCTGATTTAGACAAAAGATCTCTGGGTGTGTCAGACAACAGAACAGCTGGCTATAACATGCCGGGAAAGTCACAAGCAACGGCTAAAGGTTTTATTACACTGTTCCATCACAATAAAATGAGTAAGCTTTTTATAAACTTGGGGCCAGATAATGTATTATTAATCAGGTTTTTGTTCAGCAGCATCTCCCCCTTCCCACATGTCTGCTTTAATCAGTTGCAGCCAAGATCTTATTTAGCGTATTTGCAATAAATGTTAAATAAAAGTTGCTCTTTGCAAACTAGTAAAACGTCTGCTGCCACAAGGGAAGGATAATAAAGGTGTGTGGGTGGGGTTGTAAATTGCAAGGACTCCGACAGATGCTATGTATTTCTGCTCACACTAAGATACAAGACGTTCACTCTCCTCTGTGGAATCCCTGTTGGCAAGGGCTTCTCAAGTTCCATGGCCTCAGTTTAACCTACCTCACAGGGTTGTTGTTAGTGACAGTGTGTGTGTATTGGGGGGAACCATGCATGCTTCCTTGAGCTCTTTGGAATTTTATGTATTTACTTATTTCACTTCATTTATATTCCACCTTTCTCCACAACGGGGACCCAAAGTGGCTTACATTACTCTCCTCTCCTCCATTTTAGCCTCACAACAACTCTGTGAGGTAGCTTTAGGATGAGAGTGTGTGTGACTGGTCCAAGGTCGCTCCGGGAGCTTCCACGACAGAGAGAGGATCTGAACCTGGGTCTCCCAGATCCTAGCCTGACTGTGAGGGTCTCTGCCTATGTGTCTCTGCTTCCCATCACCTGCTTTGTTATCAGTGAACTCGTAAAAGCAGTTCACACCTTCTGGTCTCAGGCGCCAGGCCTGATTGCCCCAAGTATCTTCCCCCCCGCTGTTCTTCCTGTCAGTACTCCCTCAGGCCGATGCGGCCTTGGAAGTGTGATAGCTTCACCAGACTTCCTGGGACTCGTCTGATGTTTTGTATTATGCCAAGCTTGTAACTTCCCATAACAATAAGTGTGAACCCCAGTGCCCCAGTGCCCTGGAGTCAATATATTCTGTAAACCCAAATAGTCCCTCACTTGCAACTCTCTACCTGTGCCTGTCTCATCTCCTGATGTCTTCAATAAATCCTTTGTTTCTTTACCAACGTCTGAACATTTGATTTGGAGAAGTAAACTCAGAGAGAAGGAATCTCTCACATTGAGTTGCAAGTCCTTGCCTCTCGGACTGCTGCTGTACCTTTTGGGACAGAATGCCAGGCGACGAGGAAAACACCCCTACTACCCCTGATGCACCGACGGAACCGGTGGTGCCGGAGAAACCGGACCCCAAGGAGGAGGGTGCCAAGCCAAAGAAACCTAGGGATCCCGTCCCCGACCAAGGCCGGGACGGACGTCCCCGAGGACTTTTCAACAATTGGTTGGACTCCCCCAAGGGTTGGTCTCTCTCCCGAACCGCGGCGAAGGATCGCCGATTAGCCTTCCCCAGCACGGGACTCGAAGGGGACCCGGCACGCAAGGAGGCCTTGATGGAGGAAGAACGCAGGCAGTGGCAGGAGGATCGCCAAGCCATGCAGGAGCAGATGGAGACTATGCAGCGTGTGATGGGTGAGATGGCAGCGGCCCTTGACGCACTGAAAGTGCAACCGCCCGCCGGCAATCTCCCGGACGGGGCACCGGCAGCTCCCCCCGCGCCTCCTAGCCTCCCGTCCCGTCGGGACCTGAAAGTCACCTATGACGGTTCAGGGGACCAGTTGACCTTTTTCATGGTCCAAGTGGACATTTTTATGCGAGAACAAGGCCGGACCTTCACTTCCGAGGAGTCCCGGGTGCAGTACGTGGCTTCTTTACTGCAAGGGGAGGCGGCCGCCTGGATGGTGTTGCAGTATGAACTCCGCTCGCCGGTGCTGCGAACCCTGGACGAATTTATGGTAGCACTCCGAAACCGCTTTGAGGACCCGACTCTGGGTGAGCGGGCAAAAGCCTCCTTGATGCAACTGCGCCAAGGGACCAAGTCGGTGGCGCAGTATGCAAGTGAGTTCCAGTCACTGGCCAGCCGAATCCTGGACTGGAGTGAGGCCACTTTGGTACAGTGTTTCAGGGAGGGCCTCAACCCAGACCTCCAACATTGGGCCTTCATGCAAGGGAACCCCCCAGATGTGGAAGGTTGGGTTCGCCACGCTGCCGACATCGAGAATCGCAAACAACTCCTGACCTTGTCCAAACAACGCATCGGACGAGACCCGAGACCCCGGAGCGACCGGGGCCGAGACTTCCGACTGGGGGGCAGCGGGGGTCCCTCGGCCGCTGAACGTCGCAAGCGTTTTGAGACCGGTGTCTGCCTGACCTGCGGAGGTAAGGGACACTTTGCGTCGCAATGCCCCTCTCGTTCGGACCGCCCCAACCTCCCACGCCAAGTCCCGACCGAACCACAGAAGGCGGCTGCCGAGGACCAGCCCCGCCGCAGGAGCGGACCACCGGGCCGACGTTCCGGCGCACCCTCCGCTCTCCACGCGCGCCCCCAGGATGGGGTCTCCACTTCTACTGGCCCAACGGGGTCCCGGATTACAAGTACTACTTTTGATTCGGACGGGTCCCCAACCGCCACCACTCCTTCCCCCTCTTCCAGCGAGGAGGAGGAGTGGGAACAGCCGGCAAAAAACGCCGTCGGTCTGCTGTAGTAGGGGTTCCGCAGCAGACCGTCCCTGTCGTTGTGCAAGGAGCTCCACCGATGGTAAGCGCCCAAGAGGACAATGTGTATGTGCGTGTTCACCTATCCCTACCTAAAGGGGGTCCTAGTTTAGAATTCCCCGCGTTGGTTGACTCGGGGTGTGCCCGCACCATGATTAGTGAGGAAACTGCCAAGAAACTGGGAGTCCGGCGCAAGCGGCTTCCGGGACCCCTCCGCTTTTCCCAAATGGACGGGAGTGATTTTAAACGGGGCCCGGTGACCCACAGAACTGCAGCCGTGATTATGTCCGTGGGGGAACATTGGGAACGCTTATATTTTACCATCGCCCCTATTGTAACCCCTGTGGTGTTAGGGATGAACTGGCTACGGGGACACAACCCATCCATCAACTGGGTTGAACGGGTGCTCTCGTTTCCCGAAAACCCCTGTAGGTCACATGACAAGGAACGGGTTGTCCGGTCTCCGGCCGCCGCTGTGGCAGGGTTCCCCCCCCCAGCCACCGTTCCTCCTCAACTGCCCACTGAATACTCGCAGTTTGCGGACGTCTTCGATGTTAGGGAATGTGACGAACTACCCCCCCACAGAGAGACAGACTGCGCCATCGAAATTGTGGGGGAAGGCAAACTGTCTAAAGGGAAGGTCTACCCCATGAGCCCCAGTGAAAAGGCGGTGTTACGGGACTATCTGGATGCCAACTTGGCGAGGGGTTTCATACGCCCTTCCAAGGCTCCTTATTCGGCCCCAGCCTTCTTTGTGAAGAAAAAGACGGGAGATCTAAGACTGTGTATTGACTTTCGTAGGCTAAACGCCGTCACCCAGTCTAACGCTTACCCTCTCCCTCTTATTCCCGACCTTCTAGCACAATTAAAGGAGGGCCGAATCTTCACCAAACTGGACTTAGTGGAAGCATACCACCGCATTCGCATTAAAGAAGGAGACGAGTCCAAAACAGCCTTTTCCAGCTGTTTTGGAATGTTTGAGTACCTAGTCATGCCTTTCGGACTTTCGGGGGCTCCCAGTGTGTTTATGCAATTAATTAATGAGGTTTTACATGATTTGCTGTTTCGGGGGGTGGTGGTATTTCTCGATGACATCCTTATTTACTCTGAAACCATGGAAGAACATGTGCGCTTGGTGCGAGAAGTGCTCCAGCGGCTGCGGGAGCACAAACTGTATGCTAAGGTGTCCAAATGTGAGTTCCACCAACCTTCCATTACTTTTCTTGGGTACGTGATTTCCCACCAAGGGTTAGAAATGGACCCCACAAAGGTCCAAGCGGTGCTGGATTGGGAACCCCCCACTACCCGCCGCCAGCTTCAGCAGTTTTTGGGATTCGCTAACTTTTACCGAAACTTCATTCCTAATTTTGCCCAAGTTGCGCTTCCCCTCACTGCCCTGTTGCGTACCAAGGACAAGGGGGCTAGCGCCGCGCTTCCCTCAGCCCGTTTGCAATGGTCCCCCCAGTGCCAGCAAGCCTTTGAACGTTTAAAGCTGCTTTTTTCATCCGAACCCGTTTTGGCTCACCCAGATTGCACCAAGTCTTTTGTGGTGCAAGTGGATGCCTCGGATGTGGCCATGGGCGGGGCCCTATTGCAGAGGGATGAAGGGGGGCGGTTGAGGCCATGCGCCTACTTCTCCAAGAAGTTTTCCCAGTCCGAAATCAACTGGGCGATTTGGGAGAAGGAGGCGGCGGCGGTCAAACATGCCCTCACCATATGGAGGCACTTTTTAGAAGGTGCCGAACTGCCGTTTGAAGTGTGTACCGATCACAAGAATCTTGAGGCTCTCAAGGGAGCTAGAAAGCTCAACGCCAAACAGATTCGGTGGGCCCAATTTTTTGCTAAATTCCGGTTCACCCTCAAGCATGTCCCTGGCAAAGAAAATGCCTTAGCCGACGCCTTGTCACGACTTCCCCAGTATCGCAATGATTTCGATCGCCCAGTCGACTCCCTGTTCACTCCCGAGCAGCGAGGGGAGGTTCCGAGCTTAGCCGTCACTACCCGGTCCCAAGCCCAGCAACCAGAGACCCCCCCTACGCTCAAAGGTATCCCGGAAGCCTTCCAACAGCGGCTCCGGGACGCCTCCCTACAGGAGGAGGAGCACCATCTCCTCCCCACTGGCTTGGAACGAACCAACACTTGGTGGGTGCAAGGGGGAAAACTATATGTCCCATCCTCCCTTCGCAAAGAGGTACTGGGACTTGTACATGGTGCCAGGTTGGCGGGTCATTTTGGTTTCATAAAAACTCTTCACCTGGTACGGAGGCAGTTCTGGTGGCCCGGTATGAGATCTGATGTAGAACTGTACGTGCGCAGCTGTCCCACTTGCGCCACCGCTAAGAAACGGATGGGAAAACCCCCAGGGCTTCTCAAACCGCTTGAGAACCCCTCCCGTCCCTGGGAAGTCATCGCCATGGATTTTATCACCGACCTACCTCCTAGTCGGGGAAAGACGGTTCTCTGGGTAATCACGGACCTTTTTTCCAAACAGGTCCATTTCGTTCCATGTGCAGGTCTTCCTTCAGCCCAGGGCTTGGCTAAACTGTTCGTCACACACGTCCTCAGGCTACACTCGATCCCGAGGAAGGTCCTCTCCGACCGGGGGGTCCAGTTCGTTGCCAAATTTTGGCGAGCCTTCCTAAAGCTAATGGGGGTGGAGGAACAGGGCCTTTCTTCCGCCTATCACCCCCAGACGGATGGTCAAACTGAACGAGTAAACGCGGTGGTAGAATGTTATTTGCGTTGCTATGTAAATTTCCACCAGGACGACTGGGTCGACCTGCTGCCATTTGCCGAATATGCGTACAACAATGCGCCTCATTCCTCTACCGGCTTTAGTCCCTTCCAAGTAATATACGGGACGGAATTCGGTCCTTTCGGTTCCGCCCCCGTCACGCCAGATCTCCAGTCCACCCCTGATCTTCAGGAGTGGGTTCAGGTAGTCAAATCTACCTGGCCATGGCTGCTCAAAAATCTTGAGAGGGCAAAAAGCAAGTACAAGGAACAGGCAGACAAACACCGGTCTCCGGGGTGGGAACTTAAGGTGGGGGAGCAAGTCTATCTGTCCACCAAAAACCTCCGCTCTCTTCGTCCCTGCAAAAAACTGAGCGACCGTTATGTGGGACCTTTCCCCATAACCAGAGTAATCAACGAGGTTACCGTGGAACTGGAACTCCCAAAGACCCTCAAGGGGGTCCATCCAGTCTTTCATATAAGTCTCCTCAAACCTTATGTGGCAGCTCCCCAGTTCCACCCTCCTCCCGCACATGAGATTCCTACCGTGGTAGGGGGGGATACCCATTTGGAAATATCCAAGGTTTTAGATTCCAAATGGAAGAAAGGGAAACTGTTTTACTTTGTTCGTTGGAAAAACCTTGGGTCCGCTCATGACGAGTGGGTGGCCGCACCCCACATGGCGGCCCCTCGCTTAATCCGAGAATTCCACCTCGCTTATCCCGATAAGCCTCGCCCTCTCGAGGACCCTGGAGGGGGGCCTTAAGGGGGGCAGAATGTGAGGGTCTCTGCCTATGTGTCTCTGCTTCCCATCACCTGCTTTGTTATCAGTGAACTCGTAAAAGCAGTTCACACCTTCTGGTCTCAGGCGCCAGGCCTGATTGCCCCAAGTATCTTCCCCCCCGCTGTTCTTCCTGTCAGTACTCCCTCAGGCCGATGCGGCCTTGGAAGTGTGATAGCTTCACCAGACTTCCTGGGACTCGTCTGATGTTTTGTATTATGCCAAGCTTGTAACTTCCCATAACAATAAGTGTGAACCCCAGTGCCCCAGTGCCCTGGAGTCAATATATTCTGTAAACCCAAATAGTCCCTCACTTGCAACTCTCTACCTGTGCCTGTCTCATCTCCTGATGTCTTCAATAAATCCTTTGTTTCTTTACCAACGTCTGAACATTTGATTTGGAGAAGTAAACTCAGAGAGAAGGGATCTCTCACACTGACTCTCTAACCACTACACCACACTGACTCCTACCAAAAGGGTCAGTGGTGGAAGAGGAGGTCTGGTGGAAAACTAAATAAACCGTGTTGACAAGCAAGAGCCTGTACGATGTAGTGATTAGAGGGATGGACTACAATTAGGGAGAGCCAGGTTCAGATCCTCCCACACCTTACTGGGTGACCCTTACTAGGTGACCTTGAGCCAGTCACTGGCCCTCAGCCTAACAGGGTTGTTTTGAGGAGAAAATGGAGGAGGGGAGATCCATGAAGGAAAGATAGGAGCCCAAGGTTATAAAGTGCTTTGCTTTCCTCTCTCACATGGGAGAAGCTGTCCCTTCGAGTAAGGGAAGGTAAAGGGAGCATGAAATCGCCAGAATGCTCTCAAAATCCATCGAATCCTGCATCCTGCTTTAAAAAGTGGCCAACTGGTTGTCATTAGGACGCCCATAAACAGGGCAGAAATGCCCTCTCCAGGGCAAGAGGCATTCAAAGCAGATTGCCTCTGGATCTGAGCAGCTCTCTTTTCTAAATATCATTTCTAAATAGTAGCAAATACCCCCTCCATAAAATCTGATACCAGCTCTTGTTTATCCAGGCCTTTATCTCTAGCAAGAGATGAGTTTGCCTTCCAGGTAACTGTCAATAAAGGTGAAGATGTGTGTAACATTGTCCCTTTCTGAAACCCCTTGTAAGTCTGTAAAGGCACATCTCTGTAATGCTCTGCAATTGGTAGCTGTACTATACTGTGTCCTGTCACTACTAGGTTCTTGGTTGCAAGATGGGTGTAGGTCTCCTTTCTTTGTTTCTTAAAGTTCCCTGAATAGACCTAGTTACAAAGACCTATTTTCACCATCTGCCACTTAAGCTGATACCTTCCACGCAAAGAACACAGACTTCTCTCTGTCCGCAGCACCTCCGTCTTTCTAACTAGGGTTTCCAAACTCCAGGTGATCTCCTGGAATTACAACTGGAGAAAATGGCAGTTTGGAGTGTGTGCTGTGGCATTTATACCCCACTGAGTTTCTTCCCCTCTTAAAACCCTGCCCTCCACTTTCCCAAATCTCCAGATATTTCCCAGCCTGGAGATGGCAACCCTAACTCTCCATTTCCTTCTCTGTTTTCTCTCACTAACCCTCTGAACAAACCCAGGTCATTTATGCAAGGGTACTTTCACTCACATGCACCCCTAGTCTGAATCGGTTGTTCCTTGGAGTTATGCATGAGCTTTCCGTCCATTAGAGATGACCTTGTGCCCAGCCCTCGCAATGTCCGGGTCTTCCCATTCCTCTGTTAACCCGACTCTTCCATCTTCCCTGAGCAAAGCCCGGGTGAAATCCCCATGCATAAGGCAAAGTGCGGAGCACGCAAGCTTGGTTTCTCTCACAGCCAATTACAAAGCAGCATCTCCAGAGGTGGAGATTGAAATACTTCCAGCTTCCTCAGAGCTCTTTCTGAGCAGAAGAAAAGCTTTTTAAAACTGAGGCTTGGATTTCTCTCCCCCCACTTTCAGATTGCTCTGTTGTTGTTTTTTGTTCTTAAAATGCTTTTTTTTTTTAAATGTGGCAATTGGGTTAGGGGGGGAATTTTCTCTCACAGTAAGCACTACAAGTAAGTCAATTACAAAGCAGCATTTAAAAGGGCAGGGACTTGATTTGAGCTTGGAGATTGCTGGTGCACAGATTGTCAACAGGAAAGTGTGGGACCAGTGAGCAACGAATCTCAGGTAAAACTCCCATGCATAAACGACCCCAGTCAACTCTGCCCCCTAGGATAAAGCTACCATAGAGGCCTTCATTTTTAACTACAGCAAATCCACGTAAAAACCCCCACATTAAATCACAGAAATAAAATGCACACAAAATATTTACGTGGCAAAACATTACAGGGTGTTCTGCAGTGACCTAACTGAATCATGCCCATGTGTGGAAGAGGCTCGATGGCCTTGATGCAAAACTCATCACCACCAGCCCTGATCTGCTGCGGAAGATTTCACTCACCATCTTGATGGTTACCTGAATCAGCAGGGGATTTGCTCCGGCGCACAGGGGCTGGGCTCTTTGCCAAGCTCTTCTGAGGTGTTGGGGTCGGGGATGACTTGCTGCCTGGAGTAGTAGCAGGGGTCCCTTTCATTACTCGGCACTCTATTGAAAGCAAAGCAAACCACAGGGAGGCAAAGGCTCCATATCAATGCTCAAACATTGCATTCAGTTTTAGTTGATGCAATATAATAAAATAATCCAATTTTATCAACAATTCTTAAATATATTATGGACTACAGTTACACAGGTATGGAACCTGGGGTCTGTAATGACCCCCAATGGTAGTTCTTACAGGATCTCAAAGAGCTCTGAAACCTCATTATTTCCCCCTTCAGCTCCTGGAACAACCACCACCACCACAAGAACAATGCTGAAGTCTTAACACCTCCTTACTCATCAACAAAGTCACTAGTGTGTTGTTAAATGAGAGTTTCCACATCTTTGAGATCCTTTAGACCCCGACATCTTATGTTTCCTTTTTCCTTCAATTCATTTCAAAGGGGATATAATTAATCCAAATCTCCTTTCAGTACAACATTCAAAAATGAAAAAAAATATGGAAAAAAAAAAACATGGAAGATAAACAGCCCATTTCTAAAGGGGGGCTCGAATGGCTTGACAACAGTACATGTGAAAGAGATCTGGGAGTCTTAGTGGACCACAAACGGAACATGAGTCAACAGTGTGATATGGCGGCTAAGAAGGCCAATGCAATTCTGGGCTGCATGAATAGGAGTATTGTGTCTAGATCAAGGGAAGTAATACTATTCTGCATTGGTCAGCCCTCACTTGGAATACTGTGTCCAGTTTTGGGCTCCACAGTTTAAGAAGGATGTTGACAAGTTGGAGCGTGTCCAGAGGAGGGCGACCAGAATGGTCAGAGGTCTGGAATCCATGCCCTATGAGGAGAGACTTAAGGAGCTGGGTTTGTTTAGTTTGGAGAAGGGAAGGTTGAGGGGAGACATGATAGCCATGTTTAAATATTTGAAGGGATGTCATGTTGATGAGGGAACTACCTTGTTCCCTGTTGCTCCAGAGACTAGGACACGGAGTAATGGATTTAAACTAACAGAAAAGCGATTCCACCTAAACATTAGGAAGAACTTTCTGACGGTGAGGGCTGTTCGACAGTGGAATGTGCTGCCTGGGAGGGTGGTGGAGTCCCCGTCTTTGGAGGTCTTTAAGCAGAGGCTAGATGGCCATCTGTCGGGAGTGCTTTGATTGTGGGATCCTGCATGGCAGGGGGAGGGTTGGGGTCACTGGGGATGTGGGGGGAGGTAGTTGTGAATTTCCTGCATTGTGCAGGGGGTTGGACTAGAAGACCCTGGTGGCTCCTTCCAACTCCATGATTCTATGAATGCCCATAGGAGATGGCATGACCCCTATGCCAGTGTCCATGCAACTCGTGCCATGCAAACTGGCACGGATGCCGGCCCCCCCTGGACTGCAGCGGCAGCGCAGTTCTCAGAGGCCAGCACCATCTCCCACCAGCACTCCCCAGCATCTCCCCACGCTGGCATCCTGGGGGCAGAGCTCCTCCTCCGCGTCTGGCCACTGTGGACCCCCCCTCAGGATTGCACGGAAAGGCTGAAACATTTCAGAGCAACAGGCAAAGTGATCCTAAGCAGAGCTACACCCTTTTGTCATTGGAGTCAATGAGCTGAGAAGAGGGTGTGGCAGTTCTGGGAGAAGACTGAGCAAGGTGAAGCTGTGAGGCAACTACACCCAAGGCTCAAGGCTTTAGGATGTTTAGGATTACATTGGTTTGAATCCCCTCAGGGTCCTCTGTAGTTGCCTGGAACCTTTCTAAGATGGGCCTTCCCTCACATTAGCCTATCTTTGGATCATCCTACCACCCCACACTCATGAGAAGGGGTGACGCTGCTTTATGATGAAGTGCTGGAAGCCTGTACATTGCACACACCCCATAAGTCTCTTCTTCAGACACTTTTATAATAATATTGGAAGTACTTATGAAGCAAACTTAATCCCTTGTTCACTAAATATTCAACTGGGCAGACCAGATATGGATGAAGGCAAAATAGCACATTTTATTTAACAGACAAAATAGGTGTTCAACAGATTAAGCATTATGCATGCAGTGTTTTAGCTTAAATGGGTAAAACAACTCTCAGCTGTGACCCAGTAGTTACAACCTTTTCCCCCAAGTGGTATAATGCTTTGTAACTGGGCCAATCGACAATAAACCAACACCGAGAGAAGATTTTTCCTCCCTTTCCCAGATCATTTCCTCAGGTTAGGAGGTTTACTGGACCTGGTTACCCAAACGCAGTTTCCTTCAAAGGTGGATGTTTCCCCTTTCACCTCTCCGTTCCTGGCTGTCAGAAACTCTCCAGGTAGATGTGGTGCGTCTGGCTTTTACCAGGCTGCTTATTTATCACCTAAAATAAGCTTTCTTCCCTAAGCCTACCCAAATCCGACCTAAAAGCCAAATAAAAATCCTGGCTAATCTGATGCTCTTATCTACAGCCACAAATCCCGGTTCGAGGAAAGACGTTTCTCTTCCTGCTTTTTAAACTGAGGCTGGCTCAGGCCCTTCTGTCCAGTGGTTGCCAATCACTTGGAGTTTCTTGAGGCTATTATCACAAGCAGGAGGGAAGTCAGCCTGATATAGCCTGATCTTATCAGATCTCGGAAGCTAAGCAGGGTCAACACTTGGAAAGGAGACCACCGAGGAAGCCTCTGCAGAGGAAGGCAATGGCAAACCACCCCACTTGCCTTGAAATCCCTTTGCTGGAGTCGCCATAAACTGGCTGTGAATCCTTCATTATGAATAAGGAATAATAATTAATGCACTGCAAGAAGTAATAAAATAATAAAGTAATAAAATAAATAAATAAATAAAAATAAAAAAGTAATAAAATAACACCCGTTGCCTTTGTTCAGGGCTCAGCTTTTGGATGCTTTTGAACCCAGGCGGGTTCAATCTGCAGCTGCAAATAAACTGTTTTTCTCAAATTGTGGTCCGGGGTCTCTCTGTTCCAAGCCCAAGCCTATTTTACTGCTACAACTTGATGACACTTTACACACATATAATCACAAAGATTGCTTCAGAGCCGTGGAGGAGAAGTGGAACTTTTGGGGATGGTTGCCTCAGGGTGTAACTCTGTCATTTCCTTTTGCATCTGCACAGGAGGTGAAACTGATTCTCCCCCAAGGTCACAGTTAGGCTTGCCTGGTGCCCACTAAATAAATAAATTGTTTATTACGGTCCTTTGATCAAACATAAAATATTTACAGGAATGGTGCCCATTAATGGAGAGCAAACTCCCGGCAATTACAGCCGCTGCCCACCAACATTCAGACGGTCGAGAAGTGGAAGCAGGCTGGCCAAATAGAGGAGGGCAATGACTGCCATCACCATACAATTACATCACTTTGGTCACAACCCAGAAGCACCATCGACTATACGGGCAAGTGCTTGAGCATCGTCCTGGAGCAATGCTATTGCTTCCAGGTTGCACCAGAAGTGATTTCACCATAGAATCATAGAGTTGGAAGGAACCATCAGGATCATCTAGTCCAACCCTCTGCACAATGCAGGAAATTCACAACTACCTCCCCGCCCCCAGTAATCTGTACTCCACGCCCAGAGATGGCAAAAATAAAAAACCCACCCTCCAGGATCCCTAACCAATCTGGCCAGGAGGAAAATTGCTTCCTGACCCCTAAGTGGTAATCGGCACTACTCTGGGCATTCAAGGAAGGGCCACGAGAGCCAAACACTGATGTAAACCTTCCTGCCCTCCCTCTCAAGTTCACGGGGCAATGTTGATTGCTGCCCCCCATGTTATGAACCTGCCCCCCGCCCCCAATCTCCATGCAGTCGAAATTCCTGGCAACCCTAGTTAGGTCAGAATTAAATGATGTGGAAATGATGTACAACTCCAGTAAGGCTATGCAAAAATGCTCTGATGAGAAATAACTGTTATAACACAGACTTAAATACCAAATGGTAGGACAAAAAAGAGCTTACTTATAATCACTGGTTGACTGATTGATATTCTCTCTATTTATTTATGCTGTTGGCAGCTGAGTGGTGTGAGTGATAACTAGTCTGTGGAAGATGGGGGAAAGTAGGACTTCCACTGGGCTGTGTGAGGATATGCATGCATGAAAAGCTTCCTACTGCACAGTAGTATACTAAACTTTTTGAATACATGAAAAGTAATCCGATGAACAGTCTTGACCTGCTCATGAGCAGTGAAACTGCTCAATGAAAAATAGGCTCACTACTCACAATCAGTGAACAGAACAAGAGCCAAAACAGTGCGTATTCAACTATCTCTAATCCAGTGGTTCTCAACCTGGGGGTCAGGACCCCCAAGGGGGTCACGAAGTCTTTTCTGGGGGGTCGCCGCCACTGTCCTGGGACAGCCCCCATCCCGGGCTGTCCAGGACTAACCCAGACGCCCTGTAACCCTGATCCGTCCGCGAGGGCAGGGAAGACCCCAAGCAGAGAGGTGAGGAACTGGCCGACTGACAGCCAGAAGGAGCAGGGCTGCAGAGACGCAGCGGCGTGCCGCCGCACACCAGCTGTAGCCCCACTGCCCAGTTGAGAGGCGGGCGGGCCAGCCCTGGGTGCGGTCGCACCTGCGTCGGGCGGATGATGCGGCAGGATGTGTGGGAGGCCGAGGAAGCTCCCCTGGCTCGGCCAGTTCAGGTCTCGGAGGAGAAGAGGGCAGTCCCCCTTGAGGCCGCTACAGCCACGTTGTTTTTACTTTTAGCCGCGCTCGGGTGGGGCGGGAGCTTCAGCCTGGAATCCAAGTGCGCATGTCTGTAGTGTGGCTTCGCTTTTCTGCCCTGAGTCATCAGTTCCGCTCTGGCAAGGCCAAGGGGGAGAGAGTCGAGGTGCATGCGCAGTTCGGGATTTTCCCCTCGAACGCGCAGGTTCGGTGAGGCGCAGAAGGAGTGGTGACTGGCAGAGGGGAGAAAAAGGCACGAAAGTCCGAGTGGGATAAGCGGCCCTCGGCTCTTTCCTGGCCCTTCGCTCTCGTGAGGTGATAAAATGGAGCTCCGCTTTGAGGGATAACTGCAGTTCTGTGCACAAGCAGTGTCCCAGTCACAAGAGAGGGGGTTTCCTCGCGAGAGCCCCGGCCTGCTTGGAAGAGTTTTTGGGGAGAGAGGGGAGGACAAGGAACGCAGTGCATTCTCAGAGGCACTCTTTCCTCCGTGCCAGGAAAGGTTGCCGCGCCACACAGTCACAGCCGTTGCGCAACAGGTGGTAGTACCGTTTGCTTGTTTGTTTTAAACTTTAAAATTTAAAGTAATTATATATATGGATACCCTGGGCTGCCAAAAAAACAAATGTGTTTTCTTTATCCTATTGAAAATGTCATTTATGCAAATTTATGCAAATGTGACGAGGGTCACAGATTACTTGGCAATTGTAAAAGGGGGTCGCGACTCGAAAAAGGTTGAGAACCACTGCTCTAATCCCGACTGTACACAAAGAGCATTTATGCTGGGCTGTTTCCCTTGCGGTCACCCCGCCGATTGCTCCGGTGCTTCGTTTTGATTATGCATGCCTTTCCCGACCGTCACAAGTTGCCTCGCTTTCCCTATGTGTTTCCATGAGTTTTGCCCATGTTTTCCCAGTTGCTGTTTTAGCGAGAATCCGGAAAATGCAGGCAAAATGCACAGAAATGTGCAGGGAGAGCGAGGCGACCTCTGACGGTCAGGAAAGGCAGGCATAATCAAAACGAAGCACCAGAGCAATCGGCGGGGGTGACCGTGGGGAAACAACCCTGCATAAATGGCCAGAGTGTTCACTGCACTGCATCTTGGTGGCTTTAGGAGGGCTTTCTAAATCTATATAGTGTGTTACACAGCCCTTTACTTCCCTCCTAGCATAAATTGCATAAACTACAAAAACAGTAATTATATAGAATAATGTATGCAAAACCAAAGGTATTTTGTAAATCTACTCTATTTGCCTAATTTATTCAGAACAGAGGACAGCATGTTGAATTTTTTGCATAGACTATACCCAGCCCTGGCCTTAAGCTGCAGACAGGACCCAGATGCAGAAGGTTACAGAAAACACCAGAACTACTTAAGTCTGTCTGAAGACCCTGGAGGACAGCCATTGGCAGCGGAGACAGCTGCTGTCCCTGCTAAACAATGCCGCCTCCCCAAGGTACATTTGCAACCAAAAACACAAAACAGAAAGGGCTTGCTGCCCATTTGGAGTACTTTGTGGAAATCTTCAATTCATGCTATCTCAGGCAATCCAACATCCGAACACCACTAGCTTTTCTTATTGAATTAATGTCTAGACTTTGCCATCGTGGAAACTGGACCTGTGAATCTTTATTTCAAGCCATTTCTGTTTTCTCACACTGGATAGCTTGTAAAATGCACTTACTTTATTCGTGTTCCTGCATTTTTTATGTATAAAAATCAGTGATATGTACATATATTAAAATTAATTTATGATGAACATTGTACATGTGGATGATGCATAAACTGTGTATTACATACAATCCATGTACACAATAGAAATAAATCTACAAAAGCAATCACAAAATGTGGAAATGAAATAGGGAACATTTGTGCATCTGTGATAAGAATGAGCAACAAGAGCATTTCCAAAGCTGTCTCATGGAAGCAATATGTAATATACAGCCATACAAATTAAATGTAGGAGAAGGAGAGTATTTATATGCAGAAGTACAAAATTATTACATAGCCGAGTTCACTAACAAGGGCTGAGCTGAGAGCAAAGTAATTTTATACCTCAAGAGGCAGGGCAGAGGTTGGCCAAAAGCTTACCATATTTCTCTATAATTATGAACAAAAGAAATAAAATGGCATCATCTGAGATGTCACCATTGGAAAAAAGGTGACCTGTCAGAACTAGGCATGGGGGGAGGGGGCTCCAACACTTAATCAGGATTATTATTTTTTTATGAGGCTGTAGCAGGACTCTCTCTAGGAGCCCAAAGACACTGCCAAGATCAATAGATTTAAAGGAGATGGGATAACCTTTTTCTGAAAGAGCTCAGAGGCAGAGAAGTAGGAAGCAGCTGGGTGGATGTTCGGCAGGCATGAGGCAAGAGAATATTTTGCTTCATACTGATAGTTGATGGTCCATCAGAAGCTGATAGCTGGCAATGTGAGGAATGTCCTTCAACTGGTCCGGCAGCACCATGCATGACCAAAACCATTGTGGAAAAAGATGCATGCTTTCAGGACATTGAAAACCTCCATCGTTTCAACCCTCACTGCTTTGCTGACTAATGAATGCCGGGATGGGAGGAGGACAAGGGCGTGGGTCCTGATCCAGAAATTCTGGAGCAGGTTCAGGAGCTTACATGCATCTCCTCCAGTGTCAGCACCAGGTTCCACCGCATGCTTCAGAATCCTGTGAACTAGTTAGCAAATGCTATCATATATTAAATCTGAGGACTGGATCCTGTACAGGTACAAATATCCGCACAACAGTCCCCCTCATGAGTATAATTCAGAACTCAGCAAACCCTAAAAATATGATCTGTACAAAAAAAATTGGGGGGGTTAAATAATATCTAAAAATATTAAGAATAGAAACTCACAAAAAAAGGCATTTGGGAGGCATACAGGGTTGCTATAGCAAACCAAAATGGCGCCCAACATTGCTGCAGTGCTCTCCACTACTAGGCGAGTGAGAAAGGGATGGAGGAAGTGAGGAGGAAGGGAAGCCAAGCTGGAGCTGGTGGAGGGGTAAAAAGCAGAGCCGGAACCAGTGGAGTGGGACAAATTAGGTTGCCAACTCTGGGTTGGGAAACCTCTGAAGATTTGGGGGAGAAACTTGGGGAGGGCAGGGTTTGGAGAGGAGAGGGAGCTCACCAGGATATAATGCCATAGAGTCTGCCCTCCAAAGCCACCAAATCCTCCAGAACAGATCTTTGTCATCTGGAGATCAATTGTAATCCCAGAAGATCCTGGCCCCACCTGGAGGTTGGCGACCCTAGGTGAAGCAGAGCCAGATCCATCATGCTGGGATGGAAAGCAGAAGGAGAAAGGGAGAGAGAGTGATGCAGAGCCAGAGGGGAAATGACATTTCTCCTGCATGATATGTCCTTGTGGGTCCTCCTCTTGTAGATGTATAAAAGCCAATCACCAAAATTCAGTCTAGGGTTGCCAGGTGCCCGCTGGTGGTGGGCAAACCCCAGGCAATTTGCCCCTCTCCCCGCCGACCACCTGAGGGTCGGCGGGCAAATGTGCACCTGCGCGTGACTTCCAGTTTAGAACCAGAAGTTCCGCCTCGCGAAGGCCTTATACCTCTTAATTTGAGTGGTAAAGGGCCACTTTACCACTCAAACTTAGAGGTATAACCCCCTTGCGAGGTGGCACTTCCGGTTCTAAACTGGAAGTGATGCGCGTGCGTCAGCGCACGTGCGCACACACTTTGAAGAAAAAGCCTCCCGCCATAGGAAAAGAAGGACCTGGCAACCCTAATTCAGTCACATGCTCTAGTGGGAGCGAGAAACACAACCCATAATGGCATGATACAGAGGAGGAGCCAGTAGGTTGCCAGCTTCCAGGTGGTGGCTGGAGATCTCCTGCTATTACAACTGATCTCCAGGCGATAGAGATCAGTTCCCTTGGAGAAAATGGCCGCTTTGACAATTGGACTTTATGGCAACCCGGAGATGGCAACCCCAGGAGCCAGGTCTCAGCAAATGGGAATATGCCTTATTTCCACAGGGATGAGGTCAGCTAGGACAGGAAGCAATTTTAGCCTTACCCTTTTCTTTAATCCTTTTTGAGCGATTGACTGCCATTCATTCCTACCAAGCCATGTAATATGCTGCACTTGGAGACAGAATTGGGGTGAGGCTGTGAATTCCTTCTGATGCTGCCCATGATGAGCTCTAGAGTGGTAGAGATGCTTCCAGGTCCTATTCATCCAACATTTTCCCTGGATCGCGGAGTTTCAAATAACCTGGCTCTGTTCCAATGCATTAGGAATTCTCCCTTGCTTTGCACAGGGCCCCATCTGTGAGGAGCTTTCTGTTTCTTTGGGTCTCCCCCCCCTCCCTCATTACTGATGCACTGATAAAGTACCACAAAATGAAATCTTGGTGTGATCAAACATACCATTGCATCAAGATACTTCCTAGGTGTTGTTTTTGTGTGCAGCAATGCATGAGAGCACCGATAAAATACTACATAAAAAAGAAACCTAAGGCAGTTATACGCTTGATCACACCAAGACTGCTTAGTATGTAGAATTACACCCTAATTTCTTCTCTTGTTTTATCAGTAAACAAAGATGCAGTAGTAACTCGTGGAGTGGGGGGGATACAAATTTGCAAATGAAAGCTTCATCGAGGTGCACTTCCGAATTAATTTTTAGAAATTCTCCTAGTCAAATGGAAATTCAGGAAGACTAGAACTCGGGGCAGGGTGAAATTATGGAACAATAAAGTAACAGAAAAGGGAAACCTCTCGTTCCTACAGCTAGGGTTGCCAAATGTCCCCTGTCCATTGGAGGGGTGTGTGTGGCGGGGACTTAGGGTTGCCATATCCAGGCTGGGAAACGCCTGGAGATTTGTGGATGGAAGCTGAGGAGGACAGGGACCTCAGTGGGGCATCGTGACATAGAATCCATCCTCCAAAGCATCCATTTTCTCCAGGGGAACTGATCTCTGTAGTCTGGAGATTAACTGTGATTCCAGGGGATACCCAGGTCCCACCTGGAGGCTGGCATCCCTACCTACAGCCTACTTCACGCTAACCAAAGAGGCAAAGAAGGATTTCTTAAAATGTTTGAAAGGCCTAGGGGTTGGCAGCCTTTAAGTGGGGCCTGGCATTCTCCTGGAATTACAACTGATCACACGAAGAAGAAGAAGAAGAAGAAGAAGAAGAAGAAGAAGAAGAAGAAGAAGAAGAAGAAGAAGAAGAAGAAGAAGAAGAAGAAGAGTTGGTTTTTATACCCGATTTTCTCTATCTTTAAGGAGTCTCAAACCGGCTTACAATCACCTTCCCTTCCTCTCCCCACAACAGATACCTTGTGAGGTAGGTGGAGTTGAGTGAGTTCAGAGAGAACTGTGACTAGCCCAAGGTCACCCAGTAGGTTTCATGTCTAGGAGCAGGGATTCAACCCGGTTCTCCAGATTTGAGTCCACCGCTCTTAACCAGTACACCACTCTGGCTCTTCTCTGAAGAAGAGGAAATGGCAGCTTTGGACTCTATGGCATCATATCCCTGCTGAGCTCCCTCCCCTCCTCAAACCCCACTCTCCCCAGGAAATCTCACCCCCAAATCTCCAGGAGTTTCCCAAGCCAGAGTTGGCAACCCAACTTGGAAGGAAAGGGTTAAGCGTAAACATGCCCACACAGAGGTGAGTAACCATTGTCCGAGATATTGTCTGGTGGCACATCTGAGTGTGGGGAAAGTGTGAGGAAGCCTGGCAAAGGAAAGGGTCACAAGCAAAAGGGATAGGGTTGCCAACCTCCAGGTAGTAGCTGGAGATATCCCGCTATTACAACTGATCTCCAGCCAATACAGATCAGTTCAGCTGGAGAAAATGGCCGCTTTGGCAATTGGACTCTATGGAAGTCCCTCCCTTCCCCAAACCCCGCCTTCCCCAGGTTCTGCCCCAAAAATCTCCTGGTATTTCCCAACCTGGAGCTGGCAACCCTAAAAAGGGAGAGATGGGCTAATGCTGGATGGAAGTTGAGTCCTGCACTCTCTCTACTCGTTCAGACCTAGCTTACATGGATGGTCATATCCCTCCCAATCCCCACCCTCCCTGGAACCTGATGAGCCCTTATTAATGCCCTTAATGCACACCAGGAATTTCTGCTTTCTGCATCATCTATGCATCTCAAATGGCTGCCTAGACCATCTGCAAACTCCTGTTCTGTTGGCTGGCAGCATGCCTGGTGGTGTTCTCTGGGCTCAGACATCTCAAGCTGGGCTTCCTGACCAATTGTACACTGGTCTGATTTCTTCAAAGTTGTTTTTTATGCTATATGCAGCTTCCCTGGAGCTGTGGGAACCACACCCTGATAAAATATAAATCAGGTTCAAATTGCAGTCAATATCTTCATCTCAGCCTTCAGTCTGCTCAATCTTCAGGGCAACTTTGGAGACTCGCTTTGAAAAATCCCATGCCGCACAAAACCACCTAAGTCAAATAAAGTCAGACTTCTGGAAGATGCCACATAGGGCTGCCAGTTTGCATTTCCAGGGGCAGCAGGATACAGGAGAAAAATAAAATAATGACTGTTGAGGCTATGGCATGATTTCACTTCCAGGGAAAACCCAGAAATGACGTCAGTCATCTCTAGGAATCACTGGAAAGTCTGTGGTTTTACCTTAAAGTTCCCAGTGATTCATAGAGAAGACTGACATCACTTCAGCATGGTGTAGTGGTGTAGTGTTTAAGAGCGGTGGTTTGGATGCTAATCTGGAGAACCAGGTTGGTTTCTTTACTCCTCCACATGAAGCCAGCTGGGTGACCTTGGGCTAGTCACAGCTCTCTTAGAGCTCTCTCAGCCCCACCTACCTCACAGGGTATCTGTTGTGGGGAGGGGAAGGGAAGGTGATTGTAAGCCGTTTTGATTCTTCCTTAAGTGGCAGAGAAATTTGGCATATAAAAACCAACTCTCCTCCACCTCCTCCTCCTCCTCCTCCTCCTCTAGGAATCACCAAAAACTCACATGTGAGCTATGTGATCAGGGAAGATCATGTTGTATCACATATGAACATAGGAGATTTAGGGGGGAGCCTCCATACATCCAGACATGACCCTATATGACATCTGTGCATCCTTTGCTCTAAAGCATAAAAGAAAGTAAATTCCATGCCAAAGTCACACAAATTCGGCACAAAGAAATATTAGATTCTGGAAGAGAAATTAGTTATGTCAATGAAATGAATCTGAAATAATTTTGTCTTGGAATAATTTTTCCAATGAGAATCAGAAACAGAATAAATTATGGAGGGCCACAAAGCCATATTATCCTGGCTGGTGGAAATCCCTTCTGAGTTTTCATCCAACTGCATATTAAGAAAAAAAGAAATTATTTCAGCCCATTCCTAAGCCAGAGGGTCAAATGGGCTTAGGAGGCGACCAGCCGCCTACGCTGACGTCCATGCCACTTGCGCCATGCAAAGTGGCACGGATGCCAGCACAGTGCCACCTGCGCTGGCCCCCCAGGACTGCCTCAGCAGACCGGCTCTTGGACGCCGGCTTGGCCTCCTGCTGGCGCAAGTACTTGCTCCGGTGTCCTGGGGTGTTCTGGGGGACCAGGCTGCTGGTAGACAGCCTCCTAACCCTTTTCAGGCCGGGAACGCCCCCTTATACCTCAACGGTGCTGCGCCAGGTTTTTGCTGGCGTAGCATCGCTTTTCTCTATGGGGCTTTCCGCCCACTTTTAATTTTTTTTAAAAATACCCCTTTGATATCCTGCAGCAGTTGCGAAACCTCCTTGGAGGAGCCACGGCAGTGCTGCAACCATGCCATCCCCGGCCGCTGCAGGGCTCAGGAATGAGCTCTCAGGGTGTTAGGTTCTGTAATTGAAGCATTTGGATAAGCAATAAAAAGGTAGAGTGATGAAATGTCTTCTACATTATACAGCCATATAGCTATAACAAGATGACACCCCAAGACAGTTTACATAGCTCTTCTGAAATGTATAATGTTGGCAATGAGACCACCTCTTTTGCCTTGTAGCAGGTCTGTCAGTGTCTGTTAGATTACGACCGACACAGATGACTCAATCAGTGAGAATCCCAAAATGGCAACTTCCACATTCCGTGTTTTCGGATACCTCTACATTTATCATTTTGGGTGAAAATGCATGGTCGCTTTATCCTCCTTTAATCCCTGTTTTAGCCAGGATCGAACGCACATTAGGCGAAACGCATGCATTCGATCCAGGCTGAACCCTGGCTGAAACAGGGATTAAAGGAGGATAAAGCGACCATGCGTTTTCGCCCATATACACCAGCCTTCGGGACAGATGATAGCAGCTCAGCAAGCTCTGCTGGGGATGACTCTCTGTAGGACCTAGAACCTCTTCTGTGATGCCTCTGGGAGTTCCCCTCCAATAGAGCTGCCACCAGACTTTCACAGGACGTGCATTTAGAAGCAGAGATGGAGAGTTTCCTATTTAAGTGAAAAAACAGGGAATCGAAGGGGAATAGGGTTGCCAGGTCCCCCCTTGGCTCCGGCGGGAGGTTTTTGGGGCGGTGCTGAGGCAGGGATCGTGTGCATGCGGCAGCGCCAACGTGATTACATCACTTCCTATTTACACCCAGAAGTGCCGCATCACGATGGGCTCGTTAAAAAGCTCGTTGCGATGTAGCGCTTCTGGGTGTGAACCGGAAGTAATGCGATTTCAAATGTTTCAAATGTACATGCCTGTACCTTTTATAAGACTGACAAACCACTGGCTTCAACAGGCTGCTTTTGCTGCTGGTACAAGCACGGGCTCACAAAACCTGATTATTTAAAATTTAACGGTCCCACGGAAGTCTGAATTCAAGCAGAGACAAGAGCAGTAAGATCTCGCAAAAACACAGACCACATCACAGCATGATTGATATTACCGTTTTCATCCAGAGAAAAGTCGTCCTGTGCATAGCGGAATTTTTCTGGACCACAGGCAATGAAAACATCATCATCCCCAAAGAAATCGTGGAGGCAGGTCACCTACCAAGAGAACAAAGCAATCCATTTAATTTTAATTGGCTGCACCCGGTTACGGCTCAGGTTTCATGCAAACTCCTCCCCTCGATTGCTAATTCTCCTGTTTTTCATCGGCCTCTTGCAAGACACGATACACTTCAAGCATAAGCTATTTTTTTAAAATGGGAAACCTGCTACTTTGCAAAATTTAATGGTTCAAGACCTCACCAGGCACTACAGATTGTGGTAAAAAGCCCCCACCCCCACCCCAGGAAAGCACCTAGCCTCTAAACCCACATGGAGCTCATTCACTCTTACGCATGTGTGCTGTATTATTGGTAGTGGCATAACACAGTGACCAACCTCATCCACCCTGGATACACCACACAGATGCAGAGAAGTTTAAGGCCTTTTTGCACCTGTGGAGGGTGGGATCCTCCACATCACCACCACCCTCTGGTAAGCACGGAGGGAGGCAAGGCCTGGTGTCTGCTGAGAGGGGCACAAAATAGGGAGAGGCCTCCAGTTCCATTTGAATGTAGGGTTGCCAGGTGCCTGGTGGTGGCTGGCAAACCCCCAGCAATTTGCCCCTTTGCCCGCCGACCAGCTGACGGTCGGCGGGCAAACGTGCACGCACGTACACACCGCTGCAGGCGACTTCCGGTACAACCGGAAGTCCCAACTAAGAGTTTGAGTAGCATCAGGCCTCTTGCGAGGCGGGACGTCCGGTTGTAAACCGGAAGTGACGTGCATGAGTGTCGGTGCGTCCACGTGTTGCCGCACGATCCCGAGATGTGCCTTAAAAGTCTCCCGTCAGAGGAGAGGTAGGACCTGGCAACCCTATTTGTATGCCCGTTATCATCACTGGGCATATGAAAGTCCTAAAGAAAAGAACATAAGAGGAACCCAGAAGATGGACCCATGATCTACCTAGTCCAGCATCCTGTTTCACACAGTCACCCTGGAGGACCAACAAAGAGGGCATAGGGGCCAAGGCCTTCTTTTAATGTATCTTCCTAGCACTGGGATTCAGAGGTTTACTGCCCTTAGGCTTGGAGGCAGGAACATGCAGGAGGGGGTTTGTTGTTGTCTGTGTTGCTACGTCACTTCTGCGGAAAATCCAGAAGTGATTTAAGGTAGCTCTAGAAAGCATCGGAAACTCTATGGTAAAACCCTGATCCTAGAGCTACCCTATATCACTTCTGGGTTCCCACCAAAAGTGACATAGTGGTACAGATGACATCACTGGGTTTTTTTAATCCCATGGCACTGCTCAGAGAGGCAGCACGTACGGTAACTAGGGCTGCCGGAGGAAGGCCTCCCACTACGGTTGCCAGGCCCCCCCCTCTCGATTGGCGGGAGGTTTTAGGAGGCAGGGCTGGGGCGGCCATGCACATGCCATTACATCACTTCTGGGCTTATTTCTGGAAGTGCCGCATTGCTGTGGCCGCTTTAGTATTCAAACTCCCAAATTGACACTCCAGAGCAGTTGGGTGGATTGGTGGGCAATTGCCCGCCGAAACCACCCACCTGGCAACCCTGTCTCCCACCATAACAGGAAGCCTGGCAGCCCTAACTGTCCTCCACACGTGGGAAGAGTGATTCTGGTATCATAACAGCAGACTGAATAGTCAAGTTATGCCTTGTAGTAGAATTAGAGGACACACAATCATCACTGATGAACAGGGCAGGAAACTGTAAGATTGCCTTGTTAAAATCTTCTGCTCCTCAAATAGACCTACCAAATAGCCTCAAAATGGAAGTCCTGTTACACCACTGGCCTGACTGGAGACTTAAGACCATAGCCCATTTCCCGATACAAAACATTTTCCATGCATTGATCTGCCCTTTTTATATTGCGTTCCCCAACCAATCCCTGGTGTGGATGGCCCACACTAGCCTGGTCTTCTCAGATCTCAGAAGCTAAGCAGGGTCAGCCCTGGTTAGTGTTTAGATGGGAGACCACCAAGGAAGCCCAGGGTTGCTTCGCAGAGGCAGGCAATGGCAAACCACCTCTGCTCAGCTCTTGTCTTGAAGACCCAACAGGGTCGCCATACGTTGGCTGTGACTTGACAGCACTTTCCACTACCACCACCCCAACCACTCCAAAGTCATCCCTACCTGGAGCCTCTGCAGGTCACTTGCCTGGGCCATGTGAGGCTCATGCCCGTCAGCTGACCTCCTACCCAGTAACAGCATACTTCACTAGAACAGCCACCCACATCATTTCACAATAAGAATACTTCACAGAGGAGCAAGACAGGATCCCACATGGCTAGCATCTACCAATGACAGCTACATAAAGGAATGGGAAAGACCGGCTCCCTCGCGGTATCTGCACGAAGCCAAGAACAATGGCAGCCACGCAAATAATAAGCAAGAAATCAGCTCTCCTGCACTCATCAGCCCGAGTCTGACAACTTAATTGTACCGTATTGTGAACTATCAGTTGTGATTACACAGTAACAACAAGATAACTAAGTTTCACGATGAAGCTACTGGAAATAGCAATAATTTCACAGTACTTCACCACATCGCCCCGTCAGCCTGTCTTACAGAGCGTTCGAATTAAGGTGAGCCAGAACAGAGCAACCATATAAAGGAAAATGGAGCTCTGACTACAGTCTTCTTTAGTACAGTGTTTCCAATTATTTGTTATATAAGCATTTGATTGTTAACTTGCTCTAAACAGTTAGGAGTCCTAAATATTTTAATTTTGTTATCTGCTTTTGGCTGGTTCTTTTCACATGAACAAGACGGTGTTTGGGAAACAGAGTAACTTTGCTGACCAAATTGAACTCAAAGCTCTGCATGGCTTGGTAGTCATGTATCAGAAGGACTGTCTTCTCCCATGCGTTCCTACCTGGGGATGAAGACGCGAGAGAGGGCCTTTTTGGTGGGAGCCCCACAGTCATGGAACAACCTCCCCATGGAGGTGTGCCTGTTCCCTCGCTGTCAGTCATCAAGAGGCAGCTGAAGACAGATTTATTTAGGACTGCATTTGACTGACTTACAGCGCAATCCTAAGGGGGGGGGGAGTTGCGAAGTGCCTAGAGATGGCGCAGCCACAGAGCAGCCGCACTGCCTCCAGAGAGGCTTGCTGCGCCACAGCCAGCAAGCTACACAGGAGAATTCCCTGAAGCCCGTGAAACTGTTGTATGTAGTTCTATGGGCTGTGCCACCATTTTTGCTGACTATAAGTTCACTCTGGCAAAAGCGGGCATGCCCAGGACAAAAGGGCTCAGGGAGCTGACTAATTTCAGCCCCGCCCTGGGAATGCACCCTTTGGCGCTGGCGTGAGCCCCTGCGCTGGAGATACTCTGCTGTGGTGGTGCCCAGGCATGGCGCTGCCGCACCGCTCCCCGGTGTAAGTGGCCTGGTGCTGGTGTCAATGCCCATTTGGATGGCTCAAGTGGCATTTACATCGGCGCCGGGGTCACACCACCTACAAAGCCCTTTCTGCTCCTCCCCTTAGGATTGCATTGTTAGTTTTTTATTTATTGGCAGTCCTAATTGGATTTTTAAAATTGTAGCCTTTTCTGTGTTTTTATAATTGTTTTATTGATATTGTTTTTATTGCATTTTTAACTAATTATTTTATTTATATTGTAAGCCTTGAGTTGCTCAAGGGATAAAGGCAGCTGATAAATGTTTTAAATAAATAAAATAAAAAACTTTACTTGGCTTAAAAAAGAGGCATATTATGCCCAATGCAAAACTGTTCAAGCTCCCCAAAAGCAAAACAGGTGATCTGGTAATAGAAAGGATTACGGCAAACACATGATAGAAATTCTTTTTCTTGTAGTTTTCAAAAGGTTCCTGGCTCCAGTCTCCCAATGGATTTGAACTACAGCACTTCTCATTGTGCGAGTTAAACTCCAGCCTGGCTTATACAACCCAAGTTGCAGCATTCATTGTGGGCATGCTTATTTTCAAAAAGGTGCCATGCCTACCGGGCACATTGTACATAAGCTAACTGTCTACTGAGCCAGAAGTAGTTCATCTCTATTGCCACCAGACGGATCTGAACTGGACTGTGAATAAATTAATTTCAAGCTATGATAAATCAAATGCAAGGCTTTCCATGACCCTGATGGGTTTCAACATGTGACACTATTACAGCAGACTGAGCACAGATAGCCTGACAGCTGTGGCAACGGCAAAGAGTTCCCACTGCAATTTTCGGTTTTCACACATCTTTTACATTTCGTGTTGTGGATGTCTGGGCAGTAAGAATTTCTAAAATTAATTTTGGAATTAGAGCATTTGCCAATTTTCTGTTGTTATCAGTTTTTTGATCTACATTGGTGTGCACAAAAGGGGGGCTATGACGTCTTGCGGAAGAGGAGAAATCCCTATCTCTTGTCCTGGCTCTACTTCCCCCATCTTCTCTTTTCTTCTCCCAGGTCACCCTGCCCCTTTCTGTCCCTGCTTCCCCGCCCCCAGCAGCTCCTTTTGTCCACCCCGCCCCATTCCATCCCCTGCTCCCCACACATACTGCTGGCTCCATTCTCAAGTTGCCACCCTACCTCCTACCTCTAGCACATCATTTGGGGTCACTGAAGCAACCCATTCCAATGGTGGAGTTCTCATCACTGTTTTGCATTGCCGTGGCAGAAGTCTCGCGAAGAGTTCTCACAAGACCTGAATGAACTCTGTGTTTTCTTTTTAATGATTGTGCATTCACAGATATCACTTGTATTGTTTTGGGGATCCCCCTCATTTTTAAAAATAACTTTGCATTTTGCCCCAAACCTCGGGATTCATTCAGATTCGCAAAACCTTGTGTTTAGGGTTGCCAACCTCCAGGTAATAGCTGGAGATCTCCTGCTATTACTACTGATCTCCAGCCGATAGAAATCAGTTCACCTGGAGAAAATAGCAATTGGACTCTATGGCATTGAGGTCCCTCCCTCCTCAAACCCCGCCCTCCTCAGGCTCCACCCCCAAAAACCTTCTACCAGAGGTGAAGAGGGACCTGGCAACCCTACTTGTGTTATAACTCTATGACCCCACTGTGTGGATTTTTTTGATACACACAGGTTCCTGATAAATAAAACCCACTCTGAAAAAGAGAGGTCATTTGGAGCCCCCAAATTCAGGTAGACAGGGAGCATTTTGGAAGCATTCCTAGGCTCGTTGGATGCCTTCTTAGCCTGGTAATGCTGCACAGGAATGGCCCAGCCCATTTACATCATATTTAAGGACGGTGGGAGCAACACGAAACACTTGTAAGAGGAAATGTTTGACTCATGGCCTGCCCCAACTCTAAACCAAGCCTAAAAATTACTTCCAAACAAGCTTGACTCACTTGAAAAGGTTGGTTGTCACTTATGTTTATTCTAGTTGGATGTTCTAATTACATTCAATAATTAGTCCAGAGAACCAGAGGGATCCCAGGAGGAAACACGTCAGTGGAAATATATCCAGAAGATATCCTGCACATCGTTAATTGTTCTAAATGTTGCTTTATGCTCCTAGCAATGAATATATTAAGGCGAAGCTCAGGAAATAGAGGAGCAGCTGGCTAGAGGGAAACCCGATGCTGAAGCTGGAATAAGCACAGGATTATGAATCCTATAATCGCTACGCTATAGGACAAAATCAACTACCAAAAGCTACAAGGCTGCATTCTATGAAAAATGATATTGCTTTATTTTGTATATAATGAGTAAATGGAGAAACCGAATGAATGAATAAAACAAGGTTTCAGTGGATGCCTTATGCTACCTTACCGTTGGTCCATCTAACTTGGTATCATTGGCCATAGCTCTCTATGCAGAGGCCTTTCCCAGCTAGGGTTGCCAGCTCCGGGTTGGGAAATACCTGGAGATTTTTGGGGCAGAGCCTGAGGAGGGCGGGGTTTGGGGAGGGGAGGGACTTCAATGCCATAGAGTCCAATTGCCAAAGCGGCCATTTTCTCCAGGTGAACTGATCTCTATCAGCTGGAGATCAGCTGCAATAGCGGGAGATCTCCAGCTAATACCTGGAGGTTGGCAACCCTGTTCCCAGCCCTGGTACCTGAGATGTCAGGGGCTGAACCTGGGACTTCCTGCACATCCAGTGTAAAAAATCATCATGTTGGGCAGGGGATGGGAGGGTGGGTAGGGTTTCCCATTCCAGGTTAGGCAACTCCTGGAGATTTAGGAGTGGAGCCTGGGGAGGACAGGAATTTCAGTGGGGTACAGTGTCAGAGAGTCCACCCTCCAAAGCAGCCATTTTCTCCAGGGGGAACTGATCTCTGTAGTCTGGAGATGAGCTGTAATTCCGGAAGATCTCCCAGCCCCACCTGAAGGTTGGCACCCCTGGTCTGGAACAAAAGCCGAGTGGGCCCTGCATCATTGCAAGCCAGCTCTGCAGGGGCCCATTAGTTCACCCACTGTCCCCTTCCACAAACTGCTGGCAGCGCGGGAGGAGGCAACTGGTGAAGTGACACTGATTATCATTGATGTGAAGGATCTGGGCCAAATGGCCCCTGAAGCTCCGGCAGACTTCCTGGGGATGGGCTGTGCTTGCTCCAACCCTCCAGCGGTCCTCCTCGAGGGAAGTGGCTGACTGGGAAATTTCCCTGCAAGTTTAATGGCCAGTCTGTAGGGTTGCCAGCCTGGAGATCTCCTGGTATTACAATTGATTGCCAGATGACAGATGTTATGGATACAGGGTTGAACTCTGAAACTTAGGAACTGTCAGCCAATGCCAGCAGTCAGTGGGTGGAGTCTGGAGAGCTTACAGGGGGTCTTTTTGGAGGGAGTCAAGAGTTCTTGATCATTTAGCTCTGAGCTCCTGAACTGTGCGGTTGTGTGGAGAGACTCTAAGAACCTGTGTGTTCATATACTACCTAGCATGTTTAAACCAAGCCTGAGTGGTGACAAGGGGAAGATTGTGGTAGAGAGATAACCCCTCCTTCAGTCACTAGGTGGGAGGTAGCTCCTGAAAACGGGGAGACTCCTGATTCAGAGTTTTGGGAGAGAACGATTTGTTTTCCACAAGAAAAGGGCAAGAGTCCAGTAGCACCTTAAAGACTAACAAAAATATTGTCTGGTAGGGTATGAGCTTTCGTGAGCCACAGCTCACTTCTTCAGATACAGCTAGAATGTGAATCCATCTGTCTTTAAGTAGAGGAGAGTGAATTCAGACAAGCATTAGTATGTAAATTTACATACTAATGCTTGTCTGAATTCACTCTCCTCTACTTAAAGACAGATGGATTCACATTCTACTGTATCTGAAGAAGTGAGCTGTGTAAATTTATGTAAATTTACATACTAATGCTTGTCTGAATTCACTCTCCTCTACTTAAAGACAGATGGATTCACATTCTACTGTATCTGAAGAAGTGAGCTGTGTAAATTTACATACTAATGCTTGTCTGAATTCACTCTCCTCTACTTAAAGACAGATGGATTCACATTCTACTGTATCTGAAGAAGTGAGCTGTGTAAATTTACATACTAATGCTTGTCTGAATTCACTCTCCTCTACTTAAAGACAGATGGATTCACATTCTACTGTATCTGAAGAAGTGAGCTGTAACTCACGAAAGCTCATACCCTACCAGAAAATATTTTTGTTAGTCTTTAAGGTGCTACTGGACTCTTGCCCTTTTCGACTACTGCAGACAGACTAACACAGCTACCCACTGTGAATTTTCCACAAGAGGTGGACAAATCTAAGGAGTGGGAAAGGTTGCACATGAACCTCCACTCTCTGGTATTTTGTATGCTAGGGTAGTCTGAGTCCACACTGAGTATATGAAGTATATGAATATATTGAACATCTGAGTAACCTGAAGAAACTGAACTGAGAACTAAGTACTGTACCTGTAACCATCTAAGATTGGAACTGCTCGTAACCAACTAAGCTTTGTGCCTCTCTTGAAGAAAAACCATCAATCTAACAACCTTTTCTGTAAATAACAAACTTCAATTTATATTTCTACTTTTAAAATCAGCTTCAGCCTCTAAGCCTCTCTATTTCATCTGGGGGGAGGAAAGGGAAGCTTTCTCCTCACACAAACAAGGGTGACAGACTGTGGGGCATGAAGAATATTGAAACCTCTCTCAGCTACTGGTAACGAAAAAAATTGTGAGGGTTCAAAGGGGGAACAAGAAGCACCCCACCTCACAACAGCTGTCCTGGAGAAAATGGCTGGTTTGGAGGGTGGACTATATGGCATTGTACCCTGATGAGATCTCTCCCTCTCCCCAAACCCCACCCTTCCCATGTTCCACCCCCAAAATCTCCAGGTATTTCCCAACCCAGAACTGGCAACTCTACCGGTCTACCCCTGCTGCCAAATTTCTTGCAGAGGTGCCCAGCAGCATAAAAACAGGGGTGCTGAGAACTTCACCATCACCAGTATCGACATTCAAAGATGCCATGCCTGAACTCTCCACTTACACAGTGGGTGGAGGGGAGCCCTTCAACAGACCACCTCCCTGGTTTTAATCAAAGTTTATTTATTTATTAAAACAGTTATGACCTGTCTTTTCTGGTAGTTCATGGCAGTTTATAATAACAGTTTAAAAATATTCAGTTTAAAGCCAAAAATTAAAATTGTATTCGGCAAATCCCTCCGCCCCTTAAAAGATGCCTGCCATCCAAGGTCCCTCAAAAGCCCTGGCAAACGGGCAGGCCTGGCAGCGCCTCTTGAAGGTATCCAAGGAGGGAGCCCCCCATCACGTCTTCAGGGAGCCCCTGCCACACAGCCGGAACCATGATGGAAAGGGCCCTGGCTCTGGTCGGTGTTAGATGGGTCACCTTAAGTGGTGGGGCGGCCAGCAGATGGCTGTCTGATGACCGCAGTTGGTGCCTCAGGGACATATGGAAGGAGATGCTTGGAACAGAACACTCTATGCTGAATACTTTTGCTTGTATGCAGCAGCCAATTCTACAGGCTTTTTTGGATAAAGTGTTTCACATGCCACAGCAGTATGAACTTGGAAGGCTATAAGAGGGGAGTGGACATGTTCATGGAGGAGAGGGCTATTTCATGGCCACTAGTCAAAATGGATATTGGTCTTGATGCAGACCTGTTCTCTCCAGGATCAGAGGAGCAGGCCTATTATATGAGGTGCCGTGGAACATAGGCAAGTTAATGATGCTGCAGTTGTCTTCTTTGGGGGCTTCCTAGAGGCACCTAGTTGGCCACTGTGTGGACAGACTGCTGGACTTGATGGGCCTTGGTCTGATCCAGCAAAGCCTTTCTTATGTTCTTATGAACATGTGAAGTCAGCCAATCAGATCAGAGAAAGTAGATTCCAAGACTGAAGGTCATGGAGAAAGCACAAGGTAGGGGGAGGCATGTGAAGCGCTGGAGCAGACAAGCTACAGATCACTCAAAGGATCAGAGGCCCAATCCTTCCCCACATCCAGCTTTGCATCTCCATACACAGAGATTCCTCACTCTTATTAGAGCTATAAAGGTAAAAGGTGGGGGAAAGTAGGTTTGGTTTTCCTCCCCCCTTTCAAGATAACAGGATCACCAGGGGAGGGGGGAGTTTCAATAGATGAAACCATGCTGGAGTGGAAGGTTTAAATTCTCCCCTCACCTGGCCCAGATAAGAATCTGGGACACATACACACCTGAAATTTCACTTTAAAGACAGTGGGTATCTCTACCTCATCTTGTTTAACCCTAAGAAGTTTGCAGAAAAGACTGAGGCTGGCAGGACAGGGGACTCAGGCGAAGAGATGGAGGTTGGAGACCAGACTATCCCTTCCCTAACCCTCTTGCTCACTAGTGAGGCATGAATAACTGAGCACCCTAAAATAACTAACAATGTCCAAAGCTCAGCCGAGGATACACCTCAGCCACAAGACGCCCTTTCAATACTGAGGGAACTGCTAGTGCTGACCTTAAGGAAGACCTTTTTTTAAGTGTTTACGGAGCATCATAACGTTTTGAGGAAAAGTCATGAAACTGCATTATTATCAGTTCATATACCAAATTTTCAATCCTTTTTGTGTCCACAGCTGCAACGGCAAACCCAAAATAGACTTCTCCCTGCTCCCCCCCCCCCAAGATTACATCCCTGATTCCCTACAGATGTCTTAGATTCATTACTGTAATTGAAGCCCTTTAAAAGCAGGCTTCTAGGCGATTGCACGTTTTACATTTTTCAGAAAGAGAGTAACACATGTCTCTGTAAGGGAAAACCATCCCCGTGTTGTGAATGGAAAAAGATTGCCATGGCAACGACAATCCATCTTGACTGCCAACTTTGTAAGATTGGATAGCGTAATAAATATATGCACCAACAGTACAGTATAGCCCAGTACAGATCAGGGGAAATAGTCCTGCAAACCTGGGGGAACGCCCAGGTTTTCAGGGGGAAAATCTTAACCTTAACTGGAAACGAGGGGAAAATAAACAGTTTGTTCTGAGATCTCACAAGATTATTTCATGAAGTCTTGGCAGCCAGCATGGCGTAGCTGGTAGAATGTCAGACTAGAATCCTGAAAACCCTAGGTTCGAACCCCCCTTCTACCATGGACATTCGCTGGGTGACCTTGGGCCGGTCACACTCTCTCTGCCTAACCTACCTCACATGGGTGGTTGTGAGAAAATGGCTGAGGGGACTGATGTCAAAAGCCTCTTCAAGTTCCCATTGGGGAGAAAGGCAGGACATAAATGCATTTTGGATTGCCCAGATAAGACAACATCAGCGATGTTGTCTGTGGTTCTCTAGGCAACCTAAAATGGTTGTTGGGAATGGGATCTCATGAGATTTCAGTGGCTATTTGCTCCACTATGAAATTGAAAGATAGTTGGGGAAGGGGAGGAAGGAGTGGACTGACCTAAACGTTAGCAGGGAAGCAAAGGAGGAGGGGGAGGATGCAGAGCCCACAGGGCAGGAAAAGGGAGCTGTGGGATGAGAAAGGAGGCTAGAAGGGAAGAAGGAAATTCCCTTCCACCCTGAATCTCACAGGTCCCCCTATTATAATCTGTGTTATGCAAACTGGGAGAATGAAAAGGTAGCAACTTTTTAATAAAGAAGTGGAAGAGCTGGTCAGAAATGGAAATATTCACTTTTGGAAAAGCAGGAACATAAATGAAAATGATTGTGCTTTCCAAAATACACTTGTTTTAAAGTTGAAGAGAAAGGCAGTTCCATGAATTTTCTTCCCAAATTTTTGAAATTGAAAAGTAGCCATGGGAAACTAAAACTGGGATTGGAAGACTGGCAGCGAAGAGGCTGCTTAACTGCATCTTTCCCAACTGTTGTCTGCTCATGATCCACACCAGTTATCTTCCTTTAGCAGAAAGCAGTACACTAGGCGCTCCAGTTTGCCTTGAAGCTAAGGGGGCAAAGTCCTTTGTGAAGTTAGTACAGATAAAATGCAGACAATTGCAGAACAGTTGACACCTCTTTAACAAGGTAGTGATGGTGGTGGAAAGTGTGGTCAAGTCACAGCTGTCTTAGGGCAACCTCGTAGGGTTTTCAAGGCATGTCTTATGGCAACCTCGTAGGGTTTTCAAGGCAAGAGACATTCTGAGGTGGTTTGCAGTTGCCTGCCTTCACATGGGCTGAGAGAGTTTGGAGAGACCTGTGAGTGGGCCAAGGTGACCCTGCAGGCTTCATGTGGAGAAGTGAGGAATCAAACCCAGTTCTCCAGATTAGAGTCCACTGCCCTTAACCACCACACCAAGCTGGCTCTCAAGGTACACCATAATAAATGCAGAAACTTGAACCCTTTCAGAGGACATCATCTGGGATTAGGTGCTGATTGCCTTGGGACATTCCTTGTTGCAAAGAGCTGATGTGTACATTGCAGGGGGGGGGAGAGGAAAAAGCCTACTCTTTACATAATCTATTGAACTGACAATTTATTAGGGCATGTAGATTAAGACATGTATGGTAGAGGCTAGCCTAATCTCGTCAGATCTCAGAAGCTAAGCAGGGTTAGTCCTGGCTAGTACTTGGATGGGAGACCACCAAGGAATATCAGTGTTGCTATGCAGAGGAAAGCAATGGTAAACCACCTCTGAACATCTCTTGCCTCTTAAACCCTACAGCAGGGGTAGTGAACCTTCGACATAATTTGCTGTGGCCCGCAGACTCTCCCGCAGAAGCCGCAGCAATTGCCACCGCTGGAGGCGGGAAGGCTTCAGCCCGGTCACGCCGGGCCGCATGCACGGCCAGGTGTGTGTGTGGGGGGGCGGGGAAGCGGGAAGGTTTCATAGAATCATAGAGTTGGAAGGGACCACCAGGGTTATCTAGTCCAACCCCCTGCCCAATGCAGGAATTTCACAACTACCTCCCCCACACACACCCAGTGACCCCTACTCCATGCCCAGAAGATGGCCAAGATGCCCTCCCTCTCATCATTTGCCTCTCATGAACTGCCTAAGGTCAAAGAATCAGCATTGTGCACGGCTGGGTGTGTGTGTGTGGGGGGGGGGAAAGGCTTTTCTCTCTTTTCTTCCTCTTTTTCTGTCATTCTCCTTTTCTTTCTCTCCCTCTCTTTCTCCCTCTTTTTCTGTCTCTTTCTTTCTCTGTCTCCCTCCGTCCTTTTCTTTCTTTCCCTCTGTCCTTGTCTTTCTTTCTCCCCTCCCTCCCTCCATTTCTTTCTTTCTTTCTTTCTTTCTTTCTTTCTTTCTTTCTTTCTTTCTTTCTTTCTTTCTTTCTTTCTTTCTTTCTTTCTTTCTTTCTGTCAGCTCTAGCCCCGTGATAATTTCATGAATAAATTCCATGAGATGCTTAGTCCAGAAAATCAGGTTTATTCAGAAAAGTCAACAGGTTTCAGAAGCCTAAAAGTCCAATGGACTCTAATGCAGGCAATAGGCAGATACAGAACATAAGTAGCAAAACGAAGACTGATAACAGGGCACCATGGCAACCACCACCACCCCCGGAGACCAAAGGAGACCAACGGTGCTTCTTACGGCGCAAAGTCTAAACAGAGAACAAGGAGAGACCTTGAACAGCAGCTGCTCACAACCACAGCATACCATTCCCAGGACCTGCTCCTGACTCTTTCTTTCTTTCTTTCTTTCTTTCTTTCTTTCTTTCTTTCTTTCTTTCTTTCTTTCTTTCTTTCTTTCTTTCTTTCTTCCTTCCTTCCTTCCTTCCTTCCTTCCTTCCTTCCTTCCTTCCTTCCCTGCAGATCGACCTCGGGCTGCAAGCTGTGCCCCCCTGGCGCCTCAGTTGCCCAGGCCTGCCGTTGGCAGCCCTGGGAGGAGGGGGAGGACCAGGGGGAGCAGAGGCACCCTCCAAGCCTTCTCTGCATAACCTCTCCTAGGGTTGCCAACCTCCAGGTGGTGGCTGGAGATCCTCTGCTATTACAACTGATCTCCAGCCAATAGAGGTCGGTTTCCCTGGAGAAAATGGCCGATTTGGCCACTGGGCTCTATGGCTATGCAGTCTTCCTCCCAAAACCCCGCCCTCCTCAGGCTCCACACTAAAAACAGTCTATAAAATGCCATATAGTAAAAATAGCATACCAATGATATAAAAGAAACAAAATGGAAAAACTAGCAAAGGAAATAGCAGATCGGAAATGAATATGCACAGAAATGAAAAGTAAAAAAACAGGCATGTCCGTGCATTCCTGTTTCAAATGTGTAAAGCCAAAGATTCTTGGATATAGTCACAGTTTTTCTTATTGTATATCATAGAGCACGGTCCGTTGGCTTTGAATGTTTGGTTTGCTTTAAAATGAGTTATATCTACAAGGTTTTTCTTTCCCTAGATTTAATAGCCACTGGCTATCCATCATTCACTTCACACGTTAAAAAGGGGAAATATATAAAGAGACACTATAAAGAGAAAAGTTGCCACATCTCCCACGCAATTGATTGATCTATTTGACAGCAGATAACGCCGTATCTGCTTCTCAGAAAGTGTCCAGCTGTTTTATCCAGGGAGTGATATATTTATTTCGTGCAATATTATTTTGTGGACATGCTAAAACAATGTGGGCTAGAGAGTCTATTTGATCTGGACAAAATGGGTATTTTCGTTCTTCTACAGTAATTTTATTGCCTTGGCTGAGTCTAAAGCACTGCACCTCGCCAATATGAAAGTTCGTCTGAACTTATGAATTTCTAACCAGTGGAAATAGTCTGGTAAGGAGAAAATTCTGTTGAAGGGTATCCTACAAGGTTTTACTGTAGAGACTGTTTCATTTTGGAGGCTAATTTTGTTATCAGGGTGATTTTCATTATTAACTTCATGTTTAGCAAAAAAAAGTCTTAACTAAACAACTTTTGAATTTTCTGAAATGACAAAATGGAAGCCAACACTGTTCTGATGTTTTAAAGTTTGAAATGGGGATTACTCTAGTGATAAAATGAATTAAAAAACAGACCAAGCTATTATGCTGAGACAATCTTCTTAGCAGTGGGATTGCTTCGACATCCAGTGTGGTTCAGTGGTTAGAGAGCTAAACTAAAATCTGGGAGACCCAGGTTTGAATATTCACACTAATTTGCAAATGTATGGCCATAGAAGCTGGCTGAGTGACCTTGTAAGGATAAAATGGAGGCGAATGATGTATAAGCTGCTTTGGGTTCCCTACTGAGGAGAAAATAAATGAAGTAAATAAATAAAATAACAACGGCCACCAATATAGGTGAGCCATTTTGTAGATCCTTCCTTCCTGTCTATTCCTGATTACTTTCACCAATGTCCTCTTTAGGTTTATCAGTGATTTCAAAGGCGGAGAGAGAAGGAAGAAAAGGGAAGGATAACATCTGGTAAGTAGCAGATATAAAGGAACCGTCTCCGCAGGCCCATTCTCCTTCATCAAGGAGCCATGTTCTGTTCCCCAAAGCGAACCAGTGAAGCATCACTATCTTTCACTCCACCAGGTGGAACAATGGGATTTATCCACAATGCCTCAGGTAAACAGGATTTGAGGAGGAGGTGAAGGAATGCTGCTAAAACATTAGAGAAATAATGGTATGTACATTTGATCTCACCTACAATGAGGAAGTCTTATTTCCACTTACCCCTTCCTACAAAGCTGACTTGCCTGCATTAATAGTGCTTGGTCAGGCATATAAGAGTGTCATCAGTTTCATTTCTTTCATTTCAAAATACAATCTGATACATTTGCAAATGAGTGTGAATATGTTATCCCTGGGACCAGAAATGATATTTCTTGTAAGACTGGTGAATTTCCTCTGAAAGGATTTGTCCTTTATGGAAGTACGTGATCAGGCTGGGAAACTGTTCTCCAGGAAAGTGCTTTATCACATTCAGGATCAGAAAGGAAAGCCCTCGAGGCCAGAAGTCCTGAAGAAAACATTGTGGGAGCTAACTTTGGCTCATTGTAGGATTGCCAAACTCCAGGTGGGGGCTGGAAATCAACCAGCATTACAACTGCTCTCCAAATGACAGAGATCGGTTCCCCCTTGTGAAAATGGCTGCTTGGGAGGGTGGCATTATACCCTGCCCAAACCTCCCCCTTTCTAGGCACCACCCCAAGTCTTCAGGAATATCTGAACCTAGAATTGGCCACCCTAGCTCAGTATAGGTTTGCTAAGTGCCAGGTGCTGGCAGGCAAACCCCCGCCAATCCACCTGGCTGCCCCTTGACCAGCTGAAGGTTGGCGGGCAACACGTGCATGCGCGCTTACCAACAGCACCACGTCACTTCCGGTTTACACCTGGAAGCGCCACATCGCAAGGGGCCATTTACCACTCAAACTCCGAGTTTGAGTGGTAAAGGCCCCTTGTGATGCGGCATTTCTGGGTGTAAAACGAAGTGACACGATCGCGTTGGTGCAGCCGCATGCACGCACGATCATACCTCACCACTGCACAAAAAACTCCGGAGGAGAGGAGAGACCTGGTAAGCCTAGCTCAGTATCCTGCCTGGAGACCACTGGGTGGGTTTTTGCATGAAGCATGAGAGTTGTTTCTTTCCAGCGATTGAGATACATACAAGAATTATTGGATTTTAATAACATTACACTAGCTATAGGAATGATTCCAAGATTTTTTTCATCCAAATATCTCTCAGGCTTTGGAATTCCAAATTCCCTGTTTAGCATTTACTTAACACCCTACTTCATTTCCTGCTATGGCCTGGGGTCATGACTTGTAGACAAAGTGAGTGGGAAGGCCTGAATTACTTGGTTGGAAAAATCTATTTGATAAATTAACTCAGTTATTTTCAGGAAGATGTAAGGAAGGTCAGGCAGAGTAGAATAATCCATGTCAGGTCTGAGATAAGGTAGCCAAATGTGCCATCAGGTCACTTCTGAGTTATGGTGACCCTATGAGTTAATTACCTCCAAAATGTACTACCATCAACAGCCTTGCTCAGGTCTTGCAAACGGAAGGCCGTGGCTTCCTCTATTGAGATGGTCCATCTAATGTTGTGTCTTCCGCTTTTCCTACTGCCTTCACTTTTTCCTAATAGTATTGTCTTTTCCAGCAAGTCATCTTTTCAAGTCTGTAGGACTTCTCAAGTCTATAGGACATGGCAAAAAGACAGTGAAGGCCAATCTAGAAGCCAGGTTCTGAGGTGGCAAACCAAGAGTTACCAAAATTGTGGTCAGGATCATATGCACAGCAATCCCAGTGAAAGCAATCAGGTGCACAGAGCCAGCAGAGCCAGCATCATCTTCACACTTCTGACAAGCTGCTTAGACTGACGGGTGTAGTCTGGAGGTAATATTTCTATAGTGCCAGGGCAGCTCTCATTGGTCTTTACCGTCAGCTGCTTTTGGGAAGTCTCATTGGCCCCTTCAGTCTCTGGCCATTTGTGCAGGGCTGTTTCCCCCGTAGTCACGCTGCCAACTGCTCCGGTGCTTCGTTTTGATTGTGCACGCCTTTCCCAACCGTCAGAGGTTGCCTTGCTCTTCTCGTGCATTTTGCCTGCATTTTCCAGGTTCTGGCTAAAACAGCATCCAGAAAACACAGGCAAAACATGTGGGGAGAGCAAGGTGACCTCTGACGGTCGGGAAAAGCATGCGTGATCAAAAGGAAGACCCAAAGCAGTCAGCGGGGGTGACCGCGGGGAAACAGCCCTGCATAAATGGCCTCTGTGTAATTCCTCTGCTGGCCATTTTGAGGGTGATGCTGTGAGGCCGAAGAGAGTAGGCCAGCAGCTCCCACTAAGTGCAGCGTTCTGGCCTCAGGCTTCAGCTGGACTCCCCAAGAGTCAAATCCAACTTACTCCACAGATGGTCACTGAACAGGGTCTGGAGGAGCACTCAAAGTCTAGGCCCAGCAGGATCTAGCAGGCAAGGGTTGTGGCCTTGCAAACCAGTTGACCCAGCAAGGCTGTCTTTCCAGGCCCCAGCTTATAATTGAGCTCAGGTATATTGGCAACAGGTGCCGGAGTTCCTGAGGCAGTTCTGCACACCAGCCAGGATCCGACAAGGTATCACCCTCAGTGCTCTGCTTTAGCTCAATCCTGGCATTGCATTATGCCAGCCTGGCACTTCACATCCTCTGTGCCACTTCAGCCCAGCCCTTCTGCTGCTGGCATTCCTGCAGGCTGGGAAAGGGTCCTGGGGAGTGGGGGGGGGGTACAGGGCCGGGCTCAAGGCCTGAAGGGTAGAGGTCTGGTGACTATCGCAGGGGCTGCTGGTGGCAAGGTCTCCCTGGCAGGATCTGGCATAGTGACCTCTGGCACCGAGGAGGCATCGTCAGCATGGGGCTGAGCAGTGCCCGGCCCTTCTTGGTCCCTCTGGTCCTCCTCAGTCACCGCCCTTGACTCCTCCCCTAGGGATTCTGAGTCAGAGTCACTGAGTGGACCAGAGGGGATCATGACATGCAGGTAACTCTACTGGCACACCAAGGAAGGGCAGCTGCTACTCCAGAGGCCCTGGGTACAAGCCCCGTGGTGCCTAGCAGTTACCAGAACATAGTGACATGACTTTTAATCCATTGCCTCTCTATGGCAACACTGAATTCCTGCCTATCCAGACATAATTACCTTCTCAGTTTGTTGCATCTCTGCATGAGTCACTGCTCTAAACCTGCCTTCTTTTGATTGGAAAGAACAAGACCAGTGCCTCACGAGGAAACATATGAGGAGGGTTCCTCCATGGTCAGGTAGTTTTTCTCTTTAAGTAAGTATATGCCATCAAGCTGCAGGCAGCTTATGGCAACCCCAGCAAGGGTCTTTCGAGGCAAGTGAGAAGCAGAGGTGGTTGGCCAGTCTTCCTTGGCGATCTCCCGCCCAAGTACCAGCCCTGCTTAGCTTCCGAGCTCTGAAGAGATCAGGCAATCCCATGCCACCTTTCCTCCTGCTGTTATTCTAACATGCCCTAAAAAGAAAGCATTTGTAGATGTAAGAAGGAAGAGGGACTCTGGGGGGGACTGCTTTAAATTCAAGAATTATTGAGAATTTAAAAACTATAATCTATTGAGCTGGATCCAGTGGATTGTGAACGGAACAAGTTCACAGAGCAGATCCCTCCTCTTCCCCCAGATGTTTTCTGCACCCCCCAAAGCTTCTCCTGAGGGATGGAAATAGAAATGGTTCTGATGAGGGAGTCTACAGCAAGAAGCGAGAACAGCAGAAATCAGCCCCTCTCCATTTTTATTCAAGCCCTTGCCCCATAAGCCTGTGCAAGAGGGAAAGCCCTCAGGTGGCTTTGTTGAAGCTCTGGTCTCACACCGCTTCATTCTCACTTGCTTTTCTCAGTAGAGCCCGTCTTTCTAGCAACAGCGACCTCACTAGGCCCCCAATCAGGTTTGGCTATGCAGTGATGCCACCAAAGGCAAATGAACCAGCATGGCCCAGCAGCAAGAGCGCTAGAGACCCAAATCTGGGATTCTGAGATTCAGATCCCCCCTCTGCCAAGAAATTCACTAGGTGACCTTGGGCCAGGCACTCTCTGAGCTGACAAAAGCTGAGAGTCTGTCCTACCTCATAGGGTAGTTGTTTTCGTAAGGATGAAATGGAGCAGGAGAGAACACTTTTTAGTCCCTTTGGGTCCCCACTGGGAAAAAGCAGTCTATGAATGAAACAAAACTAGTTCAGAGTGAGATCACTGAACTAGCTTCACTTGCCCTTATTGACATCTCCAAATGTAACTGAACTTGATGTCACTGTTATGTGACTGGGTGACTGTTATTGTAAACTGGATGGCTACTGCAAAGCAAAAAGAGGGGAAGTGTGGTGTCGTGGTTAAGAGTGCTGGACTAGTATCTGGGAGAACCAGGTAAGAATCCCCACTCATGTCTTGGAAGCTCCCTAGGTAACCTTGAGCCAGTCATACACTGTCAGCCCAGCCTACCTCGCAGGGTTGCTGTGAGGATAAAATGGAGGCTATGAGAATGATGTAAGCCACTTTGGGTTCCCATTGGGGGAAAGGCAAGATATAACTGGAGTAAATAAATAAACAAATATTTTTTAAAAAATGGCGCTGAAGTTCTGTTTAACCGGAGTTGTGAATAGCCAGCATGGCATAGTGGTTAAGAGCGGCGAACTGAAATCTGGAGAACTGGGTTTGATTCCCCACTTTTACACATGAAGCCTGCTGTGTGACCTTGGGCCAGTCACAGTTCTCTCCGAACTCTCTCAGCCCCACCTGTCTCACAAGGCGTCTGTTGTGAGGATGAGAAGGGAGGGTGATTGTAAGCTGCTTTGAGACTCCACAAAGGTAGAGAAAAGCGAGGTATAAAAACCAACTCTTCTTCTAAATTGGGATTGAAAGCTCCTTATTCATATTAAAAATGTTTGCAAGACAACATTTGGCTCAGCCCTAACAAGGGCAAATATACCCGAATAAGTGCTGCTCTATTTAAAGGCTCTATAAAAACCTTGACACGCACACTCACCCCCAGCTGCACGTCAGTCTGAAATAAAGTCGACTGCCACTTGGCCAACAGCCAACTTGCCCAAGACAAAATGGAATTGAACATGTCTGGTGAACTTTTGGTCCCCCCTTCAAAACATGAGAAATTCAATTACTCCCAAGCTGAGATTCTATTTTCCTCCGTATAAACCAGGCACTGGCAGCCAGTGGCGTCAGAGGTTGGGTTATCGACTGGTGTCGTAGCAAAGATTCATTGGCCTACAGTCAACCACTTTGGCACTGGCTCGGTCTGAGAGCCTGAACAGGTTGGACCATCAACTCTAAACTAGCTGTGGATTCCCATCTCAGTCAACAGGAACCAAATGCCCTTTCTCCTCTCTTTTGGTTCGATGGGGAAAGCCTGGCTGCATGCTTTCAGTGCCTTGGTATCTCCTTTCCCTCTCTCCCCTCTTTGAGGAACTGCAGGCAAGGCAGAGAGTAGGAATGAACCTGCCACTGAGCAAACAAGGAATCAGCTCAGACGTGAAAGCGGAAGAAGGGGGAGAGGACAGCCTGTGGTCTGACTCTGGAACGAAGCTTCTCCTTGCATTTCACAGTGGTAGGAAATCCCCTGGATCCATCCATTGTTAAAGGCAGAAGAAATCACCACTCCCACTCCCAATGAATTCAAAGCCAGGACCACCTTTTAGGGTTACCAACCTCCAGGTGGGACCAGGAGATGTCCTGGAATGACGACTGATCTCTAGACAACAGGGATCAGTTCCCCTGGAAAAAAATAGCTCCTTTGGAGGCTGGAGTCCATGGCATAATACACTGCTGAGATCCTTCCCCCCTCCCCAAACCCGACTCTCCCCAGGCTCCACCCCCAAATCTCCATGAATTTCCCATCCCAAAACTGGCAACCCTATCAGCTTATCGAAACCAAAGACCATGACCACATACAAACATCTGAAACATTAAACAACCCACCCATAAACCAGGGGTCCCCAATGTGGTGCTTGTGGGTACCATGGTGCCCACTGACACCTTTGCTGGTGCCGGCCAAGTGTTTTTAGGAAGGGGGTGTGGCCAGGTAAGGCTTTTGCCCAGCAAGACTTCTGATTGGCCACTGGAAATTTGGTTGTGCAGATTTAAAAAATTTTTTTTTTGCTGTGGCAGCAACTGTTACCACAGCACAAGGATCAGCACGGAGTTACTGAAGATGAGCTGCACTCATCATTTTGTGGTTCGCTTCACTTTCTGTGGCAGCCATTTTTGCAGCCATTTTGTGGCTGCAACCATCACGCCTATGATGAAAGGTTGAAGGAGCTGGGTATGTTTAGCCTGCAGAGGAGAAGACTGAGAGGGGACATGATAACCATGTTCAAGTACTTGAGGGGTTGTCGTATAGAGGAGGGTGCTGAGTTGTTTTCTATTGCCCAAGAAGGTCGGACCAGAAACAACTTTAAAGAAATCCATTCTCATTACTGCTTCCTCCAGCCAATACAAGCAATATTGATATCCCTAACAGGCTCTATGAAAATGATATGTTGTGGGATGCTGAACTATTTCCTTCCTTGCTTATAGGTATTAAAGACACAGAAAACCCCTTCAGACTCAAAAAAGCTACGCAACTCTCCTGACCTGGATGGCCCAGGATAGCCTGATCATGTCAGGCCTCGGAAGCTAAGCAGGGTTGGCCCTGGTTAGTACTTGTATGGGAGACCACCAAGGAAGTCCAGGATTGCTATGCAGAGGTAGGCAATGGCAAACCACTTCTGTTAGTTTCTTGCCTTGAAACCTCCATGAGGGGTCACCATAAGTCATCTGGGGTTTGACGGCACTTTCCACCACCATACAACTCTACATATACAACACTCAGTGGCTTTGTTGGGCGCTGTGCCCTGCCAAAGAGGTTTTACTTGAGCCTTCCCTGGACACAAATGTGCAAATGCCAGCCTGGCACATTGCTGGAAGAAGAAGAGTTGGTTTTTATATACTGACTTTCTCTACCACTAAAGGGAGACTCAAACCGGTTTACAATCACCTTCCCTTCCCCTCCCCACAACAGACACTCTGTGAGGTGGGTGGGGCTGAGAGAGTGTGACTAGTCCAAGGTCACCCAGCTGGCTTCATGTGTAGGTGTGGAGAAACAAATCCAGTTCACCAGATTAGCCTCCGCAGCTCACGTGGAGGAGTGGGGAATCAAACCCGGTTCTCCAGATCAGACTCCACCGCTCCAAACCACTGTTCTTAACCACTACACCACACTGGCTCCGGAAGAACGGAGGCAGAGCCGTACTGGGAGTGGCAACAAGGACTCCAGCATTTCTGCACCACCCTTGCTTTCCTGGTGCGTTGCCAGGAACCTCAAGCTTCACAGGGCACAGAGATGTCCCCATGCCGATGGAGAAGGAGACACAAGCCTACGTGGGAACAGATTCTGGTTTGACTCTCAGACCAGCCACCATGAGCGTTAATCCAGTCCTGCGTTTCAGTAGTCCCACTTGGCTATTCTTGTTCAAATTGCAAGGTACGGACACACACCCTTTCACCACTCTGTCGCCTGGAATCATGGCAACCATCTGGGCAGAACACCCTCTTCGGCATCTGCCAGATTTGTGTGTGTGTGTGTGCTCTCTCTGTCTCTCTGTTCAACATCCCATCAGCTATGATGAGTGAAGCAGATGCAGGACAGACAGAAAGCTCCCCCCCCCTCTGCAAGATGACGTAAGGGCCAAGTGTAAAAGTGATTGAAGAAGGACATATTTTTATGACAGTCTGGGGTATCTCTGGAAAAAACCCAAAGCAGGAAAAGGAAACATTGTGAAGGGATTTGGAACTCTGACAGCTCCTGCGGAATATTTTGCTCCGCGTGAATGTCTCACATTAAATTCTACAGCTGTAACACTTGGCGTCGGCTCCCGCTGTCACCAATAGCTCCCTTGCAGCATAAATGCTGAGGAAAATCAATGTCAGACTTGGCATTATTGCTGTTATTACTGCATCAAGCCCCGAGCCTGATCCTGCATCTGCTAGAGTTTCCATGCGTATTTCTGGGTGGAGAGGACTGCATATTGACTTCCAAGTGCAGGATTAGCCCTCAGGTTGGAGTGATTTGGACTAGGTCTTTAACTGTCTGGATTTTCCTATTCAGTGAGCAGCTCAAGAGAAAATTATTACAAGAAATTTTTGACCACACCGGGCTCTTGAGAGGGATGGATGACCACATGGGACAGCGATTCAGGGACTCCCCACAGTCCTGGAATGAGGCAGTCATAATAACTGAGGAAACCATTTTTAACTCAAATGACAGAGCCAGGATATGTAGCTATTTAAGCTGGATATTCTAATGCAGGAGTCTCCAAACGTTTTGACCCTGTGAACACCGTAGGGATTTTGATGGTGGGCAGCTTTGGAATCCTGATGGTGGGCACAACCTCAAAATGGCTGCCACGGAAGGCGGAGCCACACATCCACAGGGAGGAAGTCCACTGAAGCAACTTTAATTTAATTGGCACAGCCAATGAGATCTCCAGTGGTCAGTCAGAAGCTGTCCTGGGCAAGAGTCTCATCCACTTCCTGAAAACACTTGGTGGGCAGCAGGTAAGGTGCCCGTGGGCACTGTGGTGCTCATAGGCACCATGTTGGGGATTCCTGTACGAATGGGTGTGCATTTTCCACTGTGCCCTGTACACCACGATACGACCTAGATTGATCCGGTGCATTACCACAGGTGTTGGTCTTAGAAGAAGCAAAAGCAAGATTCTTGCTGGCTGATGTAAACTTATCTATTACACAGAGAGCGGCCTCTTTTTTTTATTATAGCATTTAAACTAAGGAAAAGTTTTAATAGGCCTGATACAGGTAATGTAATGGCTTGATAAGGTCCACAATATCCTGGTAAATGATTTTAATGGGGGGAAGTCTTTATTGTTTTATTTCAATGTGTAGTAGCAGATGTTATTGTGATATTGGATCAATACAGCTGTGGGTTGAATTTTATTTTATTTCATATTGGGTGTAGTTGGATTGTTAAGGTCTGTGGCCACAACATTAATAAACTTGATTCTAGGGTATGCATTTTAGTGTTCTTGAACATGGACCCATTTATAGATGACAGCTATCCCATTTGTAGAGTGTTGAAACATTTATTTGTTATATCACATTTGCACACTTCCTCCAAGGATTTTGATGTGACATACATGTAGTTCTTGTTACTTTATCCTCTCGACAGCAATGTGGAATTGACCCACGACCACTCACGACTGGTTCAGGTGAAACATCAGCCCTATGCATGAAAATGAATGCGGGGCAAACTGGATCATGCCTTCCAGATGTGCCTCAGCCACAAATGGACATACATGCAGGAGCAAAATGTCTGACTTGGTCAACAGCTGTAGGTTTTGTATGCACAACTGAAATCCTAGATTAATAGGGTTGCCAGGTCCCTCTTTGCCACCGGTGGGAGGTTTTTGGGGTGGAGCCTGAGGAGGGCGGGGTTTGGGGAGGGGAGGGATTTCAATGCCATAGAGTCCAATTGCCAAAGCAGCCATTTTCTCCAGGTGAACTGATCTCTGTCGGCTGGAGATCAGTTGTAATAGCAACCCTATAGATTAATTGTAGGGTATCTGGAGCCTTCACACACTGAAATTGGCCCCATCCATGTCAACAGGTCCACGTGGACTGACAATTATGAGTAACTGAAGGATCAGAATGTGTGGGGAGATAGCGCAGATCCCCCTGAATCCCTGTTCCTCAGCCTCACGGCTGATTGCAGGTCAATTTGACCTTTTCTTTCTGGGGATGCTGCCTTTGCTGAACCAGAAGGCTATATTTCGGGCAGTCCAATCCTAACGGGTACTTACGACGGGCTCAGGGATGGCATCGCTGAGCAGCCACCTGAGTGGCTTGCAGCAGCACAGAAGCTAAAATAAAATAAAATCTCCCCAAGCCTCGTGAGACTCCTTCATAGAGTTTCTCGGGGCTATGCCTGCCTTTTTTGCAGGCGTAGCACACCTCCTACAATAAAGGGGTGTTCCTGGGCCGAAAGGGCCAAAAGGGCTATGGGAGCTGACTAAAGTCAGCTCTGCCCCCTGGAATGCCCCAGGGACACCCCCTTTGATGCTGGCATGAGCCCTTGCAGCAGCAAAACACTGACAGCAAGGCTGGGGCAGTGCCTGCCGCTTGCACTACCGAGCTGCTCCCCGGAGTCCGCATTAGTGGTCCTGAGCCGGCATCAGTGCCACTTTAGCTGGTGCAAGTGGCACAAACTCCAGCACAGGGGTCACACTGGCTCCTTTCCCCTTTCACACCCCGCCGTGAGGATTGCACGGTTAATGCACAAGAATTCTGATGATCTCAATGTGCATTATATGGGCTAGTATTACAGTTCTATGGAGTCACAAGGAGCACAAAAGACAATTTCAGTGTCTGTTGTGAAAAGAAACCATTAAATTTAGGAGTTTGCTGATTGGAACCAGCAAAGTTATTTAGTAGGATCTTTTGATCTGCAGACATCCAGAAGATGTGGGCTAAAGACCTTTCCAAAAATAGAGGTTTTTACTATGCTTTGGAAAGCGACACAGTACAGTGTAGTGATTAGAGTTGTAGCCCAGGACTGGGGAGACCCAGGTTCAAATTCTTGCTGAGCCATTAAAATCAATGGTGACCTGGGGGAAGTCACTCTCTCTTTCATCCTTTACTTTACAGGATTGTTGTGACGGGGGAATGAATGCTGTTCTGAGCTGTTCTGAGCTCCTTAGCAAATCTTGGATAAAAATAACTGTAGAAGCGGAAGATTAAAAGGGCCAACAGACTGGATCTGGCAAGTCCCCCTTAAAGGAGAATTCTACTGACAGGGGGCCACCAATGAAAATACTCTGCTCCAGGTAGATGTCAACTCTACCTCTGATAGATATATTTTGAAATCTTGCTAACATACTGTACAAGGATTATGTTTTTATAATATATTTTCAACAAGCTGGGGGGGACTATGATGAAACATGGGAGGGGGAAAACAATATGAAGAGATAGTTGCAAAGCTATTTGCTGATACTGATCCAAACGTAACCCTCGTCATGGCAAAATGTTTATCTATGGCTTTTAATTATACTTCCTTTTAATTGTATGCCTTAGATTTTGTATTTCTGTATGTCTGGTTATTTCTGTATTACTGAATGTACTGAATTTGTTTTGCTCAGGGCCTGTTGGTATGCGAGCATAAAGAACAGAAATGAATAAAGGAAAAGGGAAAACAATATGGGAATCCCTTCCAACCCTACAATCTCACCCTCCAGAATCTTGTTATAGTTCAGATGTCGATATATCCAATTTCACCTCCTCTCTATCCCCCCCACCCACCCAATAGCTCTCGACATTTTACCGTTATTGGTGCATATTCAGTCCTCATCGTGGGGTTTGTGTTGCCTTTTCAGTAATTTTACACAGTTGTTTTTGTACATCTCTGGGGAGTCTCCAAAACATGAAGACCCCTTGTCTGTGCATAGTGCTTTCAGGGTTGTAATGGGAGGGGTGTGTGTAGCGGTGGTCCTTGGTATGAGTTAAAGTGTTTCTCTGTTTTTATCTGTGAAAAGCTGGACTGTAGGGAATTTAGAGGGAGGCTTCAAACATGTAGCTTTAGTAAAGCAAACTAATTTGTGAGATTTTGCTTTCCAAGAAAGAAAAACCCAAAGCTTTAATCTTTCCAAATTCCCTGCTCTATTACTATAAATAGACTCGCATTTTCCCACCTCCTGTCTTAACTTCGCTAGCAGCCTGAAGGCTGTCATCCAGTAAGTCATTCAACATTAGACAAAAATTCAGCCAGCGGAGCATCTTCACGAAACCATACTGGTATCATCACCTTCAATCCATACCGTCTTTGCTCTCTGGTATTAGACAGAAGCAGGAACTTGCTAAGCTGTTCTGAAAAGGGTTTGCGAAGACATTTTGACTGCCTAAATCCCAGTTTGCACAGATCTTTATTAGAATATTAAATTTAGAGATCAGCAAGGGGCTAAAAAGGGACGCTTTTAACAATTACACGGTTCCAGAAGCCCTGCTGAAGAACAGGGACAGCAGCTACAGACTGAAGAAAGCCGTCATATTTTGGAAAGTTGCAGAACAGTTTGGCATTGTTTTGTTTACAATCACTACATATAGAACTATGAAACACTTGTTGTGAAAAAGCTGATTTATAACTCAATTAAAACTACATGAGTGGAAAACACAGGTAGAGCAAATGGGTTGAGCACACAGAATTGTACTCCAAGAGGCATCGCTAGGGGAGAAGGTGGGGGGCAAGATGCTTTCTTTGCATGCAGAGCTCTAGGATCAATCCATTGTAGGGTTGCCCACTCCTGGAGGCTTAGGGCGGAGCCTGGAGAAGGTGGGGTTGGGGACCTTAGCAGGCTATAATGCCACAGAGTCCACCCTCCAAATCGGCCATTTTCTCCAGGGGAACTGGTCTCTGTGGTCTGGAGATCAGTTGTAATTCTGGGAGATCTCCAGCCCCACCTGGAAGTCGGGCAACCCTAATCCCTGGTTTCTATAACAAAGGACCTCTGGTATGAGGTGCTGGGAAAGAGTCTGCTCTGCCCAACACCCTGAAGAACCCCATCGCCAGTCAAAGTACTTAATACCGAGTTGGAAAAACCTAAAGTTCTGACATGGTATAATACATCATTTTTGGAAGATAATGAGGGGTTCAGGCTATGTTAGCCAGCATGGTATAGTGATTAGAGCACTGGGCTAGGATCCAGGAGACCCAGGTTCGAATCCCCACTCTGCTATGGAAGCTTGCTGGGTAACCTTGGGCCAGTCACACACTCTCAGCCTGCTGTGAGGATAAAATGAAGGCGAGGAGAACAATGTCAGGCCACTGGGGAGAAAGCCAAGGAATAAATGAAGTCGTGGTTTGATTTCAGGCAGCTGCTGAGGAAGACGCTGAAGAGCTGTTGCCTTTCCTCAGCTAGATTTATTTATTTATTTATTTATTTATTTATTTATTCAGATTTATAACCTGCCCTCATTCCCAGCCAAGCTGGTCTTGGGGGGAGTAACATCCTCTTAAAAGTACATAAAACCATAAAAAAAAAAACCCAGTTAAAACATCGTATCACAAACTGTAAAACAAGATGGCATTAAACAATCCCAAACGCTGCCATGGAGCCGGATTTCAGCAGATCAACCCCCTCACCCACCCCCACACACAGGTAACAAGAGGGGGGGAGTGATGGGGAGGCCAGCAACGATGGACAAATTTACCGCTGCCCTGAATTATAGGTGGTTCAATGATCTAACTCTAGATAAGGCAGGTTTTATATGGTCAACATTTGGTTCCAGCTATGTGTACACCACTTCTCGTATTACATGGTCATTTCAGATATTATAGGGCAACAAACCCAGGTTTGCTGTTATTTTACATGAACACACACAAAGCTGCCTGATACTGAGACTTTTGGTCTACCGAAGTCAGGTTTATCTACTTTGACTAGCAGCGGCTCTCCAGGGTCTTAGGCAAAGAACTTTCACATCACCTGATCCTTTTCACTGGAGATGCTGGGGACTGAACCCAGGACCATCTGCATGTAAGGCAGATGTCCTACCGCTGGGTCATGGCCTTTCCACAACACTAAAAAGGGAAGTGCACCCAATTCTGGCTCTTTGATGAGTAGGCCTGCATGATATCTATGCTTTTTAATAACTTTGTGCCATATTCACAGTGTACATTTGAACAAGTATGCCTAAAATAGAAATGTGTAAAGATGGCCACACCCTTCAGAATTCAAACATCTTTCAAAAGGCACCCAGAAACGCATTCCTGCTGTGTCCAACCCCAGCAACAAGTTCCCGCTGAGTCCCCAGTTCCACGAATTGAATAATGGATGCAGCGAAGACTAAAATAGATGTATAAAAGCAGAGGCTGCCTAATTGGAATGAGTGCAAATATTTTCAGAGTGAAAAATAGCCTTAATTTATAATCCCATCACGTTCGCTTGCTGCTGCGTAACAGGAAAATTTCATCTGGAGAGGATCCGAGCCTCCAGCTTTGGCAGCCCAGGGGAAAATAACGGAGGCAGATGGTTTTACAATGTGCTCCTTCTCTTGCCCCACAGGACAAGGAGGAAGAAGAATGAAGATTTAGCAAATTCTGTCTGTTTGCAGATTTCCACAAATAACACTCTGGCATCTTTACAAATACAACCCTTCGTGAATGGCAGTGAACACAATGAATACATTTCAAGCTATTCATTTATCCTTTTTTCATATTTTTAATGTAGGTGTACTAATGGATGGGCCCTGACCTGGATGGCCCAGGGTAGCTGGATCTCACCAGATCTCAGAAGCTATGCAGGGTCAGCCCTGGTTAGTATTGGGATGGGAGCCCACCAAGGAAGACCAGGGTCGCTATGCAGTGGCAGACAATGGCAAACCACCTCTGCTCATCTCTTGCCTTGAAAACCCTACAGGGTCACCATTAGTCAGCTGCAACTTTACAGCAAACACACCCACACCCACTAATTGATGGGGGGCAGCCACCAGCCAGCCTTAAAGTCTTAAGGCAGCTATCTTCCTCCCAAAGACTGGGTTTCAGTTTTTACAAATGCTATCTTTCAAAATCAAACATGCCTTAATATCCATGTTCTCTTAACTTAAGCAGTTTGTTTATGTATTAAATTTCTACCCCACCTCCCCAGCCCCACAGGCACAGGGTAGCTTCCAACAAGATAATTGCAAAAATTCATAAAAACACATCAACATCAAAAACATCAAATAGAAACTTTAAAATTGTGACCCAATTGTTATAGACGGCACCCAAGCCACAACTCTGACTCCCATAAATAAATGCCACACCAAGGAGGCCTGCCAAAAGTGGAGATCAGAAAGGCCTGTTCCCTCCAAGAGGCACACCAGCCCAAGAACCGGCAGGCAATGGCAACAGGGATGGAGAAGGAACTAGGAAATAGGCAAAGGCATGCAAATAGGGAAAGGGAGGGAAAAGGAAAGGGATGGAGGGGAGGGGGACAGGAGGCCAATTGGTCCACATACTCATCGCTACCCCCAACCATATGCCTGACGGAACATCTCCGTCTTACACATGCCCTGTGGAACTGAGCTAAGTCTTGCAAGGCACAGTTCTCATTCAACAGAGAGTTCCCCCAGGGGGCATTGGGGGGCATTCAGCTCAGAGCCCTGCACAATGGCACGTGCTCACAATTTCCCAGCTTGAATGGATAACATATGTCCCAGGGTCATCACAGGTATCATTTAAAATTCAGGTGCATTCCTTGCACTGGCGCATGCTCTGAACTACAATTCCTAAGCAGCCGAGTGAAACCATGCAAAACATTTGTGATCCAATTTAGAGCCCTTCACTGACATCAACACACTCAGTTTTGGGATTCAGGCAGGCAAACGAAGCAAGGATGGAGTACGAGACAAACAATTCATGCAGCTTCCCTGCCTAGCAGCAGAAACACAATCAAGGAAAGTAGCCCTTTTGTAAATTACTGTATTTTTCGCTCCATAAGACGCACCTGACCATAAGACGCACCTAGTTTTTAGAGTAGGAAAACAAGAAAAATAATTCTGCCGAATAAAGACCCCCGTCCGGTTTCCAGGGAGTCCCTAGAAGCCGGGCGGGGTCTTTAAACTGCTCTGCGCTGCCTGCCTAGGCAGCGCAGAACAGTTTTACCTCCCCCCCCTTCCCGGTCCGAGGCTCAGCTGTTGGGCAGGGACCCGCCCAGCTTCTAGGGACTCCCTGGAAGCCGGGCGGGGGGGGGGGTCTTGAAAGGCCCCAGGTTCAATCTCCGGCATCTCCAGTTAAAGAGCCCGGGCAGGTAGGTGATGTGAAAGAGCCCCTGCCTGAGACCCTGGAGAGCTGCTGCCAGTTTGAGTAGACAATACTGAATTTGGGGGGGGTCTGATTCATTAGAAAGCAGCTTCATGTGTTCATGTGTATTTTGGAGGGGGCTGTGAGCTTAGTGGCGGAGCCTCTGCTCAGCATGCAGTAGGTCCCAAGTTCAATCCCCAGCGGCATCTCCAGTTAAAGGGAACGGGCAGGTAGGTGATGGGAAAGAACCTTTCTGCCTGAGACCCTGGAGAGCCATGGGGAGGGGGCTGTGAGCTCAGCGGCAGAGCCTCTGCTTGGCATGCAGGAGGTCCCAGGTTCAACCCCCAGTGGCATGTCCAGTTAAAGGGACTGGGCAAGTAGGTGATGGGAAAGACCCCTGCCTTAGACCCTGGAGAGCCATGGGGAGGGGGCTGTGAGCTCAGAGGTGGAGCCTCTGCTGGGCATGCAGGAGGTCCCAGGTTCAATCCCCAGCGGCATCTCCAGTTAAAGGGAACAGGCAAGTAGGTGATGGGAAAGACCCTTTCTGCCTGAGACCCTGGAGAGCCATGGGGAGGGGGCTGTGAGCTCAGCGGCAGAGCCTCTGCTTGGCATGCAGGAGGTCCCAGGTTCAACCCCCAGTGGCATGTCCAGTTAAAGGGACTGGGCAAGTAGGTGATGGGAAAGACCCCTGCCTTAGACCCTGGAGAGCCATGGGGAGGGGGCTGTGAGCTCAGAGGTGGAGCCTCTGCTGGGCATGCAGGAGGTCCCAGGTTCAATCCCCAGCGGCATCTCCAGTTAAAGGGAACAGGCAAGTAGGTGATGGGAAAGACCCTTTCTGCCTGAGACCCTGGAGAGCCATGGGGAGGGGGCTGTGAGCTCAGCGGCAGAGCCTCTGCTTGGCATGCAGGAGGTCCCAGGTTCAACCCCCAGTGGCATGTCCAGTTAAAGGGACTGGGCAAGTAGGTGATGGGAAAGACCCCTGCCTTAGACCCTGGAGAGCCATGGGGAGGGGGCTGTGAGCTCAGAGGTGGAGCCTCTGCTGGGCATACAGGAGGTCTCAGGTTCAATCCCCAGCGGCATCTCCAGTTAAAGGGAACGGGCAAGTAGGTGATGGAAAGACCCCTGCCTGAGACCCTGGAGAGCCATGGGGAGGTGGCTGTGAGCTCAGTGGTGGAGCCTCTGCTGGGCATACAGGAGGTCCCAGGTTCAATCCCCAGCGGCATCTCCAGTTAAAGGGAACAGGCAAGTAGGTGATGGGAAAGACCCCTGCCTGAGACCCTGGAGAGCCACTGCCGGACTGAGTAGATGGACCGAAGGGGGGGGTCTAATTGAGCATAAGGCAGCTTAACAAGGAGGGGCCCGTGGCTCAGTGGCAGAGCCTGTGCTTGGCATAGAAGGAGGCCCCCGGTTCAGTCCCCCGCGGGGCGCCTCCGCTCCCTCCAGCCCCTGGCCCCGGCGAGCTCGGCGCTGCCCGGCCTCTGCCTTCCCCCCCCCCCCCACTCGCTGCATGGAGACCAGGCGGGGCGGGCAAAGAGCGAGGCCGGGTCCCGCCGCCGGGACGATCCGCAGGCCCTCCCTCCTTCCTTTCCGCTCGCCCCGACCCCCCGGGCTTCCTTTCTTCCCTCTCCCACTTCTCCCTCGGCGATCCCCACTGCACGGAGGCCGGGCGAGCGGAAGGGAAGGAGGGAGGGCCCGCGGATCGTCCCGGCGGCGGGACCCGGCCTCGCTCTCCACCCGGCCTCCGTGCAGCGGGCAGCGCCGAGCTCGCCGGGGGCCGGGGAGCGCCGAGCTCGCCGGGGGCCGGGGGCGGGTGGGAGCGGAGGCGCCCCGCGGGGACTGAACCGGGGGCCTCCTGCTATGCCAAGCACAGGCTCTGCCACTGAGCCACGGGCCCCTCCTTGTTAAGCTGCCTTATGCTCAATTAGACCCCCCCCTCGGTCTACTCAGGAACGGGAAGTGGGGGAGGTTAAACTACTCTGCGCTGCCTTTTGAGGAGGAAAAAAGTGCGTCTTATGAAGCGAAAAATATGGTAATATATTCTGCTGGAGGGGAGGGATGAGGTAGATGGTGCTTATGCTAGCCTGCTGTTACTTTCTTCTCACTGAGGAAGAAACCTGATTTGGGTTGACAGCCTTTTGGTGGGGCCGGTAAACCTCCTGGAATTACAACATCTCTAGAAAATGGGAGGTTCAGAGGGTCCCCAGTTCCACTATACCCTGCGGAGGTCAGTCCCCTCCCCAAACCCCCAGATCTCCAGGAATTTTCCAACCCAAAGTTGGCAACCCTAACTCTCATCGTTTTCCAAAGAACCCTAAAATTTCTTGGAACAAATGGCGTGCCACTGATTCCAACAAATCATTGAATGTTTTCCAACAGAAAGTTTTCTGGACAAGCCCCACTGAAACAAATGTTCCAGAGAAAAAAGACACTGCTTGGTGAAACTGAGAACTGCAAAGTAGACATCAGGATCCAGAAAGAAATTAAATTTATTTACACAGATTTTGGGGATTCTGTACAGGGAAAAGGTGGATGGGGAAAAGCATCAGCCCCTTTGCCCATTGCTACAGCCACTGATCAACCCCCCCCCCCCCCAAGTACAGTCAAGGGATCCAGTCATCTTCCCCCCTGTAATGTGCAGTCTGGCCGCCCTACTACTTGAACACACCTTTTACTGAATCAGACCCTTGGGTCCATCAAAGTCAGCACTTTTTACTCAGACTGGCAGCAGCTCTCTAAGGGTCTCGGGCAAATATCTTTCACATCACCTACTGCCAGATCCTTTAACTGGAGATGCCAGGGATTGAACCTGGGAGCTTCTGCGTGCCAAACAGATGCTCTGCCACTGAGTCATGACCCCTCCTACTTGATGCTAGGGTTTAAGAATAGGTGATGGTTTCCTGCCTCGAGGCCAGTGTATCAACTTCCCTCTAGCATCTGGCTAGACAGTGTCTGGTAGCCGCAACTCTGAGGGTCACTGGCTTTGAGCAAGAAGGTGGTTCTTACATGTGATGTTTTGTAAATGCTCAGAGGATTTTATTTCTAGATCTCGAGCACAGAAGAGCCTAACAGGCACAGAAGGTTGTCAGCCCCAATTAGATCCAACCAGTGGGACGCAGAGGCAGTTCCGTGCAGTTCTCTCTGCCCTCCCACAAAGGCCAAGAGAGTTTCCTTTCTATTTCCTGGTTTCAATTTTCTTGACCGATGTTCCGCCTTGAGAAAAGGAAAGGTCACGCCACCCATAAAACTTCATGTCTTCGCAATTAGCATGCCAGTGTACTCCGTGCCTAAAACACAAAAAGTACGATAATACCGGCACAGTAGACTGATATAACAAGTGCTCTGCTTTTGCTGCATTACCCTGGGCTCAAGGATGCGGAAGTAACTGCAAAAGCATATCACTTAGTTCTGCTATGTATAACTTTTTATCACACACCAGCAAGTCCTCCACCTGCTATGTTGTTTAGGCTTTTTCTAAGGAGGCTTCAACCCCAGGGTCCTAACTGCGGATGGGTGGCATAGCACCCCCTGCTGGACTGTAAGCCCCAATAAAAACTCTGGGAAGGGCCTACTGCAGTGATGGTGAACCTTTTAGAGACCAAGTGCCCAAACGGCAACCCAAAACCCACTTATTTATCGCAAAGTGCCAACACGGCAATTTAACCTGAATACTGAGGTTTTAGTTTAGAAAAAACAACTCATACATTAACATCCCCACTTCATCCCATGCTAGCGAAGTCGCTCTGCACAGGATCACGTGGCCGGATGGTCTCCGGGGCGCGCACCCCTCACCTTATAGAGCACGTAGTGCAGGTACAGGTAAGGGGTGCGTCACTGGAAGTTGTGCAGGGTCTCGGCCGGTGGGTAGCGGAGCTCGAAGACGGGCAGGCCGTGCTTGCAGCACCGCAGGCAGGAGGCGCGCCGCAGGACGTGCCCGAAGAGCTCCAGCTCAGCCAGCCCTTTGTCTGGTGCAGCGCTGGCTCCCCAAGCCAGGGCTCCCCCGGCACCTCCCCGCTGCTGCACTCCTGGTGGCAGTGCACCTCACTGTCACACAGCAGGTGGTGGAGGCTCAGGCTGGCCTCCAGGGCACGGATGCTCTCCTTCCAGCCCTCACTCTCATACTGCTCCAGCACATAGGTGTAGGCATGCTGCGGTAGCAGCAGCCCCCAGCTTCGCTGCTCCATGCCTGCCCTGCCTGCTGCTGCTGCTGCTCCGGAGCCGTTCAGCCGCTTGAAGGCCCATTGGGAGGCTCTGGGAAGCAGGGGGGAAAGGAAGGCGGGAGGCAGGCCCGGGCGGATCCCGCAGGGTCTTAGCGTGGCCGGCGGGCGAGGGGAGGGACCAAATGGCCAAAACGCACGGGAGGTTTTGCCTTGGATTTGCAACTCTCTAGATGTGCTGGGGCAACGGTGTGCGGGCCCACAGAGAGGGCTCTGAGTGCCCCCTCTGGCACGCGTACCATAGGTTCGCCACCACTGGCCTACTGCTAGTGCAGATGTGTTGAGAGTAAAGGCACCGTACTTTCTTCCGCTCTATGCACACATGCAGAGAATAGCAGTAGGACAGGAAGGTGGGGTCACTCAGCAATTGAGAGTAGGGTTGCCAGCCTGGGCCCTGCAAACAGCAGGAGTTTTGGGGGAGGCAGAACACTTGAAAACCCAGCGTCAGGTGTGTCACGACATCACTTCCAGTGAAAACCCGTAACTGACATCACAGCCAACTGTGGTGCTCTAGGATATTTGGGGGAATTCCTGGAGTGTCACAGAGGAGGTGGTGGCAGCGGCTATGACATCACTTCTGGGTTTTTGCTGGAAGTGATGTCATGAGGCACACAATTCTGGTTTCCCGCCTTCCCCCATTTTCCTCCACCAGCCCAGAGGAAAGTGGCAGAAGGTCTGCCCTGGAAAGTGGGAGAATGCCCACCACCACCCTGAGGTTGGTAACCCTGGTGGACAAGACTCCCCAATAGCTGTGACCCCTGCTATAGTGTAACAAATGCAGTACAGTTTGTCTTGTTTTTCCCATAATAGCTTTCTTAGTTTGCTACTGCCATGGTCCTGGCTCCCCCTCTTCCGGTCACACGCCTGTAATGTCATGTGACTGTGAGTTATATGACTTCCTGGCATGTGCTTGCAGGTCCCGGGCCCTGTGATGACACCAAGGGGCTAAAGGTCCAGAAAGGCTGAAGACCACTCCTCTGAAGTGTTGTCCGTGCATGAAGAGAAATGTTAGGGCTACCAACTGATTAAAATTTTACCAGCTGTTTAATGGTCTTGCTATTAACTAATTAAACAATTTAAGCAACCATGATACTCTTGGATACCGGAATGATTATAACTGTTTGCAGGGACTAAAAACCATCTACACTGTAACTATTAATTGTGTGGAAAATCATTTCAAACTCTTCTGCCGCGGACCACTACCATGCAAGTGGAGATCTCAACATGAAAGAGAACTTTTCCTGGTGATGATGACCAACTAAAAGATTTGGATGGCCTGCATGCCACCATCTTTGTTCACAACAAATACGTTTTCCTGAATTTCTCTCCATTCCTGCAGTATCTCACTCCCAACTAGGGTTGCCAACCTCCAGGTACTAGCTGGAGATCTCCTGCTATTACAACTGATCTCCAGCCGATAGATGTCAGTTCACCTGGAGAAAATGGCCACTTTGGCAACTGGACTCTATGGCACTGAAGTCCCTCCCCTCCCCAAACCCCAACCTCCTTAGGCTCCGCCCCAAAAACTCCTGCCGGTGGCAGAGAGGAACCTGGCAACCCTACTCCCAACCACCATCAAGATCATTCCTGAGGCCACAGAGGAAGAGCCAAGCAGATCTGGGGGCTGGAGGGAGGAGGGGCTAAAATTTCTCTTCCTCTCTCCTCCACCAAGTGCACCTCTGCTGAAGGGAGTGATTTAATTCCCCTTGTACCTCCTTACTCCCCCCTCCCTGAGCTCTGTGTGGGTGCTGCAACCTGGGAATGGTCTTTCTGGGGGTCAGAAAGGATGTAGGGTTGCCAACCTCCAGGTGGGGCCTGGAGATCTCCCAGATTTACAACTGATCTCCAGACAACAGAGATCAGTTCCCATGGAGAAAATAGCTGCCATGGACTCTATGACGTTATACCCAGCTGAAGTCCTTCTCCTCTTCAGCCTCCATCCCCAAATCTCCAGGAATTTCTTAACCTGGAATTCGCTATCCTAAAAAGAACACAGGAAAAATGTGTGTGATTCTTGTGCAGGGACTGTTGGATGCAAATGAGTACTTGCTTTTAACCAACTGACTTATAAACTATATTTTCTTGAAGTAATGTTCTGTAAGCCTCCTTGGGGATAATATTTTTCAATTAAAAGGAGGAATATAAGTGTTTAAGATAAAGAAGCAGAATATCCCTAGTACAGTAGCACACCGCAGTTAAAAATGCTTTAAAAATCAACGAATTCCTATCTGCATGCTACTGTAAGATATAAAATGTATATCATTACTAATTACAATAGAGAAGCAGCAGTTTCAAAACCCTGAGCTTCTTTTTTTAGCTATATTAGTGTTTCACCTTGAAATACTGAATATCTGTTTGCCATGGTTAACAAGCCAAACAAAAAACACAATACACCATGATAAAAAAACGCACAACCAATTATTTACTCCACAGAAGATTAAACAAGTAACAAACAGATGTAAAAATCTACAGGAATTACAGTCCCCCCCTTTCAGTTCTGCACCATAAATAACTGTGAAACCTTGAGATTTATATATCTTAAAGAAGGCACATGGTGGTGGTGTAAAGTGCTGTCAAGTAGCAGCCAACTTATGGTGACACCTTGGGGTTTTCAAGGCAAGAGACAAACAGAGGTGGTGTGCCATCGCCTTCCTCTGTGTAGCAACCCTGGTCTTCCTTGATGGTCTCCCATTCAAGTTCTAACCAGGGCTGACCTTGCTTAGATCCCTAAAGGATGACACTGCTAGGTGGTCACATTAAAATGTCAGAAAGTTATCCCCCAAAAGTCAAAAACAGGGATGAAATAAGGAGAGTGCTTACTAGGGACAGGGAACAGAGACTAACCCTGGTAAATGGTGGCGGAAAGTGCTGTCAAGTTGCAGTCAACCTATGGCGACCCTATGGGGTTTTCAAGGTAAGAGATGAACAGAGGCAGTTTGCCATTGCCTGTCTCTGCATAGCAAGCATGGACTTCCTTGGAGGTCTCTCATCCAAGTAGACCTCCAGGGGTGACCTTGCAAAGATCCCTAAAGGATAAGATTGCTTGGTGGTCATGTTAAAATGTCAGCAAGCTATCTCCCAAAAGTCAACAATAGGGATGAAATAAGGAGCGTGCTTACTAGGAACAGGGAACAGGGACTAACCCTGGTAAATGGTAGTGGAAAGTGCTGTCGTTGCAACCAACCTATGGCAACCCCATAGGGTTTTCAAGATAAGAGATGAACAGAGGCGGTTTGCCATTGTTTGTCTCTGCGCAGCAACCCTGGACTTCATTGGTGGTCTCCCATCCAAGTACTAACCAGGGCCTCTTGATGAGATCAGACTAGCCTGGGTCAGGGCAATCTTAAGATTTATACATCTTCTCTTAAAGAAGGCTAATAGTAGAACTTTTCGTGGGGGAAAGATTTGGCCCTGTTTCATTCTCTCCATTGAATGTTCCCAATAGTCACACATCCCAGATGTGTAAACAAGCTTGTTGCACTCCCTGTACCCTCCTTTCCCGTGACAAATGGAATTGATAAATCTGTACTCAGTTCATCCACCAAAGAAGACCCCGATTTAATATTTGTTGTGTTACAGCTATGGCAGTCACGCTGAAAGAATGTGGGGACGGGAGGGACAATATTATATTCTTAATGAAGATTAGCTGAAATTAAAGGCTTTTAATTACAAATTACACTGCCCTTGGCTACTGTGTAGATACTGCACAATGCTTCTGCCTCTGTGCAAATCAGATTTGTACTTTTTGTCATGGCAAAGCGGATGGTAATTATTGGATAAATGCCGAAGGTTGTAAGAGCTGACACTGCAAAAGGGGTAAAATCACTCTTGTCGGAGAGAGGCGAAAGGCTGCTTCTAGATTTGAAGCGATTTGCTGCCATGGCAGAAACAATCCCTTTTAAACCGCGGAGTGAATTCACTCTTGCAGGCTGGCCCTCTTTCGTACTCGAGTTCTCACAAAAATAATCATCACCACTGTTACTAGCAAGAGAACTCAGCTGTCTCCTCTCCCCAATCTGCAATAATCATAGAGACCGGGCCTTACAGCATTGTCGCATACATTAATGAGATAGTGCACATCTCGTGCAAAAACCATACAAATGTTATCATCTTCATTATCTACCGTAATTCTCCCCGTGCTACTTGACCCTTGGGGTGTTTTCTGTAAAATATTGTAACATTCTATTAAATCCAATTTAAAATTAATTATTTTAAAACTGTGTGGGATAATAATTGAAACAATAATAGCATGGAGTAAATAAAAAGATCTCCAGGCTCTTTGCAAAGATCAGAAAGGGATACTTATAGGCAGCGGGGTGGGAGATATACTGACAGGCTCCTTTTTAAGAGGTCCAGCAGTAGAGACATTCACTCAGAACTGGGAAACTGTTAGACTGTATTTCTAGCAAGAGAGATGGGATGACAAGAGACTCCCCCCCCCCCCCCGTCCCTTGTGTTTGCGCTGCTGGTCTGCCATGAAACCGGGTGAGGGCAAGTTTCAGAGCCTTCCTATGCAGAGTTACTCCAGTCCAAGCCCACTAAAAGCAGGGGGTCTTAGAATGGAGGAACTGCGAATAGGTCTGTTGTACCCTCAATCCCACCTGCCTCTTCCAATCAGGTCTCGCGAACATACGCCAGGGTGGCTCACTCTTCCAGGATCGAATCCTGAATGGCAACCCATTTTCCATTTACTGGTCTAAAATTCAAGAGCAGTGCCTTAGGCGGTCTGCTGACTTGACAACCGGGTGGAGGGGGGGGGGTCCTTGGCTGAAAGGAGAGCTGGAAAAGGAGCACAGAAATGCCTGCCCTTGTCCCTTCACCCCCTACTCTATATGCTCCCAGTTGCAGCCCCTTCATCTCCCCTCCAGTCTGGATCTCTAAAACAAAAGCAAAACCAAGCCAATGCCAGGGAAATTATCTTTCCAAGTAGAGCAAATCCAGCAGTAGCAGACAAATAGTAGGAGGAGGAGGAGGAGGAGGAAGAAGAAGAGTTGGTTTTTATACCCTGATTTTCTCTACCTTTAAGCTGTCTCAAAGCAGCTTACAATCTTCCCTTCCCCTCCCCACAGCAGACACCCTGTGAGGTAGGTAAGGCTGAGAGAGAGCTGTGACTAGCCCAAGGTCACCCAGCTGGCTTCATGTGGAGGAGTGGGGAATCAAACCTGGTTCTCCAGATTAGAGCCCACTGCTCTTAAAAACTACACCACACTGGCTCTCTCTTCCCAAATGATCACTCTGCATAAGGCTCCCACAAAAAATTGCAATCATGCTGGGGGCTCACATTTCTGAGCAACTATTCAGATCCAAACTACCCCAAATCCTGTTTGCTAGTAATTCAATGTAGTAGTGCTTTAATCAAAGGGGGAAAGTGAGTACGGTAAGTCAGGTAAGACATCCTTTGCAAAAACTGAACCATCGCTTATTTAAAGGCATTCTTTTCACTTGCAGCTCCAGCTATGGCAAAAACATACTTGGCATACTTTTTGCCCTAGATTCATAGAATCATAGAGTTGGAAGGGACCACCAGGGTCACTAGTCCAACCCCCTGCACAATGCAGGAAATTCCAAACTACCTCCCCCCCACACACCCAGTGACCACCACTACATGCTCAGAAGATGGCCAAGATGCCCTCCCTCTCATCATCTGCTTAAGGTTATAGAATCAGCATTGCTGACAGATGGCCATCTAGCCTCTTCTTAAAAACCTCCAGGGAAGGAGAGCTTACCACCTCCCGAGGAAGCCTGTTCCACTGAGGAACTGCTCTAACTGTCAGAAAATTCTTCCTAATGTCTAGACGGAAACTCTTTTGATTTAATTTCAACCCGTTGGTTCTGGTCCGACCTTCTCAGGCAACAGAAAACAACTCGGCACCCTCCTCTATATGACAGTACTTGAAGATGGTTATCATATCCCCTCTCAGTCTTCTCCTCTTCAGGCTAAACATGCCCAGCTCCTTCAACCTTTCCTTATAGGACTTGGTCTCCAGACCCCTCACCATCTTTGTTGCCCTCCTCTGGACACGTTCCAGTTTGTCTACATCTTTCTTTCCTGTGCTTTACAGGAGAAGATCTGTAATAGCTGCATTTGGAAGATTGTAAAGAGGTAGCCATATTAGTCTGTCCTTGTGAAATAAAACAAAAAATCCAGCTGGATCAGAAACTCATATTGAAATACATCTTTATGGTTCCGCTGAATTTTTGCTATGCTTGGAAGAAGCTTTCCCACCATTACTGAGCTCCTCCTGGAGAAATCCTTGAAGAGCTCTCTGGGAATTGCAGGGTTCCCTGGAACTCAGTCCAGAAAACCTGTGTAACAGTGAGTGGAGCCAGAGGATGCCAGCTCTCCTTCTGACAGGGGCCGTGTTTACACAGCCAAAGAATTAATTCCAATGCATATTTCATTCTGCTGATGCATATTTTATTCTGTTGACTGTACTGATTGCTCCGGTGTCTCTTCACTTGTTTGCCCCCTCCAATATTTGGCAGCCTTTGGGAAAGGGGAAAGTGGGGGAAAGGAAGGTTTGTCTGGAACTGCAGAATACACATTCATACCCAGACAGGCTACCACCAAACCTGTGCTCCCTCTCCCCTCCAACATCCCCAATGAAGAAGAAGAAGAAGAATTGGTTTTTATACCCCAATTTTTTCTGCCTTTTTAAGGAGTCTCAAACTGGCTTATAATTGCCTTGCCTTCCTCTCCCCACAACAGACACCTTGTGAGGTAGGTGGGGCTGAGGGAGTTCGGAGAGAACTGTGACTGGTCCAAGCTCACCCTTGAAATAAAGGTTGGACAAATAGTTGCATTGGCTATTGAGTGACAGTCTGTAGTTTCTCAGGCAGTTGTGATAATTAGTGCTTGAGCCCAGTTCCCAAGAGTACAGTAGGTTTTCCTGGCTGTTTAAGACCAAACCGTGTGATGGTGACTGGGATTCTTGTCTTCACCAAGATGTGTATCGGCAGTTGCTAAGATAATGTCAGTTCACCTTATAGCCAGAAGTTGGACTATTGAAGGAGTTGGTTTTTATACCCTGCTTTTCTCTGCCAAAAGGAGTCTCAAAGTGGCTTACAATCACCTCCCCCCTCCGCCCCACAACAGGCACCTTGTGAGGTAGGTGGGGCTGAGGGAGTTCGAGGAGAACTCTGACTGGTCCAAGCTCACCCTGCTGGCTTCATGTGTAGGAGTGGGGGAACCAACCTGGTTCACCAGATTAGAGTCCACTGCTGCAAACCACTACACCACGCTGGCTCTCTTGAACACAAGAACACAAGTAGAGCCTGCTGGATCAGAACAATGGCCCACCCAGTCCAGCATCCTGTCTCACACAGTGGCCAACCAGTTACTCTTGAGGACATAGGGTCGAGGCCTTTCCTAGATGTTGCCTCCTGGCACTGCTATTCTGAGGTTGACTGCCTCTAAATTTGGAGGTTCCCTTTAGTCACCATGGCTAGTAACCACTGATAGACCTATCCTCCATGAATCTGTCGAATCCCCTTTTAAAACTGCCTATGCCTGAGGCCATCGCCATATCTCTGGCAATGAATTCCACATTTTAATCACCTGTGTAAAGAAATATTTCCTTTTGTCCATCCTGAGTCTACTTCTCATCAGCTTAACTGGACGTCCTCGAGTTCTAGTATTTTGGGAGAGGGGAAAAAAGTTCTCTTTGTCAACTCTCTCCACCCCAAGCATAATTTTCTAAACGTTGAACGCAGGGGTGTCAAACACAAAGCTCAAGGGCCGGATCTGGCTCCTTGAGTGTTCTTATCCGGCCCGCAAGCCAGCCAAGGCAGCCACCTGCCCTCACTCTCAGTTGGGGCTGGTGAGACCTGGCCCAGCCTGACCAAGTGACATTTATGTCATATCTGGCCCTTGTAACAATTGAGTTCAACACCCCTTGTCTATCATGTCCTCCCTTAGTCATCTCTTCTTCCTCATGGGAAAGGGGCTCCGACCTCCCTTCATTGCTCCCTTCTGTACTTTTTCTAGCTCTGTGAAGTCCTTTCTGAGATATGGTGACCAGGGGTCCCAAGTTCCTCCATTGCCTCTGTGTTCCTTATTCAACAAGGATGCATCAAACTGCCATAAGTTGATTCAGACCATGGATCCATCCCTGTTCTAACCAGCAGCGGCTATCATAGATCTTTTTAAGCCTGCCTACCTGAATTCCTTTCAATCTTTAATGTGTGAAATTTACAAACACAAGATATGATGACAGATGGATTAGATGGTGTTAAAAGGGGGGGGGTGAGACAAATTCATGGAGGAGAGACCTATCAAGGGCTGTTAACCATCCAAGCTGAATAGAACCTCCAGGCCTAGAGGAAGCATGCAGGGGAGTGAGGAGACAGGCGGGGACTGGTGTTGCCTTCATGCTCTGAGGACTTCCTGGAAGCATCTGGGAAATCCACGATACTAGATAATATTTTCTAATACTTAACATCTGTTATTTTGCCTTTCCATTAAAATAACCCACAAGGGATACAAGGATGATTTAAAAAACAGAAATGATGTAACAATATACCAACAAGACAGATCTGGCAGTAAAATGCAATATAAACTCAATATCAGAAGCCAGATTTAGATGCACATGTGAACAAGGAATATTTCACCAAGATCTATATGGACCTTTGAGCTCATCCGGCGAAGATCTCCTTTTGTTCTTTAGCTAGGGAGGCCAGAGATTGCAAGCAAGGACTCTGTGCATGAAAAGCTATGTGCTCCTATACTGAGCTATGTAGGAGCTATGTTCAATGGAAAGCCAAACGTACATGCTGTGTAATCAATGGGATTTTGAATACATGTTGAATGCTTATTGAGTTTCATGGCAGTATTCTAAATGTGATTGTGAGCGAGAATCCTTGCATGGCTAGGAATCCCTCCAAGATCCCAGTTGACACAATCTATAAAAGCCAATGCAATATTAAATAAGTGGAGATCAGGGCTGTACAGGGAAATCGCTGCTGATTCAAATGACACGTATTATGCTGAAAGAGCTCTGGAAAAAGTGCCAAACCCGAGGGATGTTTTTAAAAGGATAAGTGATGCTTTACTTATGCTTCTGTAATTATTTATCAGATGAAAACGATCTTTTTTTGTCTCCTGTGATGCACTGTTTTGCGTAGTCAGATTTTCCCAGACAAAGGAATAAATCATGCTGAAAAGATGTAGATCTTGGATTTTTTATATATATATATATTTTCTCATATCACATTGACAGGTTCAGGCACATTTGCTATTCAGACAGATAACAAGGGGCAACTTCCCTTTGGGGAGAGGATCAAGCTCTAGCCCTGAAGAAGCTGTCAGCAATATCTTTAAAAAAACATATTTTATTACCAGATATCGATACAATCACAGTTACAAACACAGGAACACATAAATACATAAAACAAACAAAGAAAAACAGTGAAACTAAAATTACAGCACTATTGGTAGAGGGATTAGTATTTGTTGCAAATTCTTGTGCGTGTGTGTGTAATGTTTTTTTTTCTTTTGATTACAGGTATAAAAGGAGTACAATAACAGCATAGGTGGTTAATACATTTAGAAATGAAAAGAAGAGGAAGGGGTCATTATAACTTTAATTTATCTTCCATAATCTTTGATTATGGTTTAGATGCATGTTGAATTTCTTTCTGATTTGTCTATGAGATGAAATCATGCCACATTTCATAAAAATCCAATATATTAACTTTTCTGTCAACAATATCTTGATGGGGGGAACTTATACAATACTGCCCCACATCTCTGTGGTCCCTCTGTCTCTTTGCCTGCCCACCTCCTCTTTCTGACCTGCTTTGTGAGCAGAGGTAGAAGAGGCACCAACAGCAAACTCAGAGGGCCAAACAGTAGATGCAGCCAGGGGTTCCCTGACTGGAACAATCAATGTTAAGGTCACGTGAACAAATGAAGCTTCCTCATACCGAGCCTGACCATTAGTCTTTCAAGGTCAGTATTGCCTCCTCTGAGTGGAGCTGCTTGCAGGGTCTCAGGTAGAAGGCTTTGGTATCACCTACAGTGAGGGAAAAAAGTATTTGATCCCCTGCTAAATTTGTCCGTTTGCCCTCTGATGAAGAAATGATCAGTCCTTAATTTTAATGGTAGGTTTGTTGTAGCTGTGAGAGACAGAATAACAACAGGAAAAACCCCAGAAACCCAGAAGACAAAAGTCAGAGATTGATGTTCATTATAATGAGTGAAATAAGTATTTGATCCCCCATCAACCAGCCAGATCCTAACCCTAACCCTCAGCCTCCCTCGGTCTGGGGCTCCATGCAAGATCTCATCTCATGGAGTTGCAATGATCATGAGAACGGTGATGAAGCAGCCCAGAACTACACGGGGGGAACTTGTCAATGATCTCAGGGCAGCTGGGACCATAGTCACCATGAAAACAGTTGGTAACACACTACGCCGTGAAGGACTGAGATCTTGCAGAGCCCGCAAGGTCCCCTTGCTCAAGACAGCACATGTACAGGCCCGTCTGCAGTTTGCCAATGCACATCTGTGCATTGGCAAACTGCAGACGGGCCTGTACATGTGCTGTCTTGAGCAAGGGGACCTTGCGGGCTCTGCAAGATCTCAGTCCTTCACGGCGTAGTGTGTTACCAACTGTTTTCATGGTGACTATGGTCCCAGCTGCCCTGAGATCATTGACAAGTTCCCCCCGTGTAGTTCTGGGCTGCTTCATTACCGTTCTCATGATCATTGCAACTCCACAAGATGAGATCTTGCATGGAGCCCCAGACCGAGGGAGGTTGAGGGTTGGGGTTAGGGTTAGGATCTGGCTGGTTGATGGGGGATCAAATACTTATTTCACTCATTATAATGCACATCAATCTCTGACTTTTGTCTTCTGGGTTTCTGGGGTTTTCCTGTTGTTATTCTGTCTCTCACAGCTACAACAAACCTACCATTAAAATTATGGACTGGTCATTTCTTCGTCAGAGGGCAAACGGGCAAATTTAGCAGGGGATCAAATATTTTTTCCCCTCACTGTACTACCTGACCTTTTTAACTGAAGATGCTGGGGATTGAACCTGGGGCCTCCTGCTTGCAAGGCAGATGTTCTACCACTCACAGTTGCTCCCCAGTCCGGGCCGCAGCACTGGGGAAGGGGAGTTAAATCTTCCCACTTTGTGCTGATTCCTGGATTGAAAATGGACTCCTGCTTGAGTTTGTGTGTGCTGGTGATTGGAAAAAAGGGCAAAGGGCAGGTAGCTACTTACAGCATAAAACACTTAGATGTTTAGTATCAATGCCCCTCTTTCTATCCCCCCCCCTCCAAAGCTACAAAATGGGTAATTTGGCTATCAGTTTATAAACTTCTGCCTCTGCCCTTCCCCAGTCATTCATTCCCGCCTGCCAGCCACCTGGTCTTTGCTCCTGCCTAGTAACTGCAGCACCAGAAAATGAAATCTCTCACAGAGGGGGGAACCCCATTTATATACAATCAGAATGCCTTCCCAAAGGCATGGAAACACTATACACAGACATATCAGTCAGGACTATCCAGCTTGGTGGGAAGATCCTGTTTGGATAAGAGGGGGGAAATGACCCGAAAGGGTGGTAATTTCTGGACTACTGTTAGAAATTCTTCTAATTAATTCTGAATTAAGAAAGAGTGGACCTTTGCTCAGTAAGACATTCTGGAACTGAATACAGTCAGTATGCACATCCCTAGTTCTTGGATAGTTGCGGAAAGGATGCTGTAAAAATAGAAAGTTCTGAAACCCAGCATAAGCACCTTTTCCTTATCACCATCAACAGTATAAGAGATCCATGTTATAATCCCTTTGCTGTTACATTCAGATTCTAAGCAGTTTCTCTTCTTGCTGCCAGCATTTTTGGTACCTCTTTCTGTACATCTCCAATGTACCACACCTCCTCTCACCTCATCCCTCCACTGCGCTTTTGCTCTGTGCTTATCTACATATACACCTTGCCACAGCAGCAGTGACAGAAACTGGTCAAATGCTTATGACAGGAATTTCTGTATCTAAGAAAATCCATCCAATTTTGCACCTGTGATTATGGCATTTGAGACTTATTGAACACCCCAGATAGTTAGGGCTGCCACATGCAAAGATGCTTTCACTTCCCTGCCGCCTGCAGGGGAGAAAACCATTTAGCTCCTTCACTTCTGCTCTAGCTGGGTCAGACCAGACACCAAATTTGCTAACTCAGTTCAAATATGCCTGGCAATTTCTACAGGACTTACCCCTTTCTCTGCCCAGGGTAGCCTCATAAAGACATGATGAACTAGTGACCGTGTCTCCCCCTTGTGTTCAGCCAGCAAAAAGAAAAAGCTAAAATAAAATAATCTATACATTAAATGCTCCAGAGCTAAAGCCCCAATTCCATGCAGTGCTCAAATCCCAGTGGATCTAAATTTTATCAATATAAATCTCCGATTCAATCCATCATCATCAAATGAGTGGCGCTTTACATATAACATGTTAAATTATAATGTGTTTTTTCCTGTGTTTTTTTTTTAATTTCTCAGTGTTTTTTTCAAAGAGCCCAGTGTGGTCTAGTGGTTAGAGTCTCTCACTGGGGCTTGGGAGACCCAAGTTAAAATCCCCACCCCACCACAAAACTCATGGGATGACTTTTGGGCCAATCAATCTCTCTTTCAGCCTACACCAGGGTTGTTGTGGAGATAAAATAGAGAAGGGAGTGGGGAAAAAAATGTGCTAGAGACAGATTTGGGAAAGGATGTTGAAACAGCCTGAGGAGGCATCTATAGCTTTAAAAGTTGGGAGTGGCTTCTAGAATAAAGGGGGGCTTGTAATTTTTGACTAGAAACATACTGTGCCCCTTCTGTGTCTGTGCATGCACCAAACTGATCTTGCGACTGGTTCTTGTGACCAGCTCCCCATTAGCTGCTGCTGGCTGCAGAGGCGCAAAAACCAGCAATTCAATTTAGCCAGTAATCACATCGACACTGGTTTTTCTGCACTGTTCCAGCAACACACAATCTCTTTCGCAGTCTCTCATCCCTGCAGTGTCTTATGGGCCCTTAGCCTTGGGGTGTTTGTGGGCCCCTCCATCATAGCTCACCTCTCCTCCCCCCATTGTGGCCAGATTTTCAGATCCCACTGAGGCTTTGCCCCCCACCATTGCAGTCATTCCCCCCTTACAGTTGCAGTGCTCACCTTCCCAGTAGAAGGAGAAGAAGGTGCCATCAAGTTGCTACCAACTCACGGTGACCCCACCTTAGGGTGGCTCACCTCCAGGTTGGGCCTGGAGATCTCTTCAAATTATAACTGATCTTCAGACTACAGAGATCAGTTCCCCTGGAGAAAATGGCTGCTTTGGAGGGTGGCCCCTATGACATTATACCACACAGCGGTTTCTCTGCTCTTCAAACCCCACCTTCCACAGGTTCCATACCCCCAAATCTCCAGGAATTTCCTATCCTGGAGTTGGCAACCCTAACCCACCCACTGGGCATTTCAGGCAAGAGAGGAGCATAGAATCACAGAAGCATAGAGTTGGAAGGGGCCATGCAGGCCATCTAGTTCAACCCCCTGCTCAATGCAGGATCAGCCTAGAGCATCCCTGACAAGTGTTCATCCAACTGCTGCTTAAAGACTGCCAGTAAGGGGGTGCTCACCACCTCCCTAGCCAGTCTATTCCACTGCTTAACAACTCTTATTGTAAAAAAACTATTTCCTAATATCCAGCTGGTGCCTTTCTGCTCAAAATTTAAACCCATAATTGTGTGCCCTATCCTCTGCTGCCAACAGGAACAACTCCCTGCCCTCCTCTAAGTGACAGCCCTTCAAATACTTACCCCTTCAACCTCCTCTTCTCCAGACGGAACATTCCCAAGTCCCTCAGCCTTTCCTCCTAGGGCTTGGCCTACAGGCCCCTGATCATCCTCGCCGCTCTCCTCTGCACCCGCTCCATTCTGTCCACATCCTTTTTGCGGTGAGGCCTCCAAAACTGCACGCAGAGGTGGTCTGGCCATTGCCTGCCTCTGCATAGCAATCCTGGACTTCCTTGCTTGTCTCCCATCCAAGTACTAACCAGGCCCAACCCTGCTTAGCAGCTGAGAGCTGACGAGCCTGAGCAAAGCTGTGCCATTCAGGCTGCTCACCTTCCCCCTACTCAACTGCAATGCTGGAGGAAGTGGTGTGGACGTTTCTTGCTCCCTGTAGCCCCACCTGTAGCTGGCAAATCAAAAAGTAGTAGTCACTGCAGGGACCTCTGGGCTGACTGGAGGAGAGCCTACAGGAGCCAGTCTTGCCCTCAGCCTCCTCCCTTGCCCCCAGCCGCTTCTCCCACTGGGAATTGGGAGACCAACCCAGCCGCTTCCGTGGGACATCAAACCTAAAGACAATTCAGGAGAAACAGGCAGGCAGATGTTTTAAGTTTAGATCACCTAAAGCCTCAAATCCAAAATAAAGAGACAGTGATCTGGAAAGGAATCCTAAAAAACTATGGGGAGGAGGAAGTAGAAGCTCCCTTCCTTTGCAAAACAAACAATTCACAGAGAAAGACATAATAACAAAGCCTCCCCTTGGGCAGCCTTCCTTGCTCACAAATCTCGCAGGCTGGCGAGCTGCACCTTTCTTCTGCACTGCAGCAGTGCCTTAAACAAAGAGTTCACTGGTAACTTGGTTACAGCGGCAGCAGCTCAGGCGCATTGCTGAAAGGGAAGTGCAATTAGCATTCCAGTGGAAATCTTGAATGCCTTGCTACAGGTACGTGGGCAGCCTCAAAGCGCTCCGGTATTGGAAACTGGAAAAGGAGCTCTGTGATTCCATTGCACAGCTGTTGAGGTGGAACAGCTGGAGGATTCCCCCCCCCCGACCTTTGCAGCTCTGACTCCTGCCTGCCTTCCCTCTCTGCAACATCTGCAGAGCTGGGTGGTGTCATTTCATTGGACTGCAGAAGAATCACCACACTGTTTCACCAGGCGGTAATCCAATTCAGAAAATAATGGATTTATCCTACCCAGGGCAATGGAGATTGGCTGAAACAAAGAAAACCCTGCTCCTATTAGCAGCATTAGGATCCAATTCCCTGAAGCCCTGTGTCTAAATTAATTGTAAAATGTAAGTATTTAAGCAGTGGAGATAAGCAGAAGATGCAACAGAGAGGCTTTGCAATGCTTTTCCACTGAATTCTGAAGACAACCTTTGTGATAAGGCACTGCTTCTCTACACTTAGCCTTATCTCCCAAGAAAGTCAGGAGATGCCTTTGCATTATCCAGGGTGTGAAAAATAAAAGCAAAGAGGCACTTGGGGGAAAACAGGCTATGAAGCTGCAAAGGCTAAAACTGAAGGCAACTGAATCCAAGGGTTGCATTATTAGGATCAGTGATGTTCTTCCTCTCCCATAATACTAGAACTTGGGGGCACCCAATGAAGTTGTTGGGAAACAGGTTCAGGACAGACAAAAGGAAATACTTCTTTACTCAACAAGTAATTAAACTGTGGAATTTACTGCCAGTTGGCATAGTGGTGACTGTGAACACATATGGCTTTAAAAGGGAGATTCATGGAGGAGAGATCCATCAATGGCTTTAAGCCCTGGTGAGTAAAGGGAACCTTCAGATGCAGAGGCAGTAAACCATTACTAGGAGGCAGCATCTGGGGTAGGAATATGCCATTTTTGTCATTAATGCATTTGACAGTTGAACTGACCATGTTCAAAGGTGTTGATCGGATGTGAGTCTACCACCTGACCTGTTCAGTTCACACCAGAGAGCTACAAACAGCTGCAGAACTGGTTTGTGTGAGTTTCTGCAATACTGCACATGCACAAAGAGGCTGCCAATTCAACCTGATGGTTGGCCATTAGCATCACTGAAGGGTAGGATTTTATTGAAACACAGCATTTATTTAAGACTGATTTATATGATTTTTGAGTGATCTAATGGTCTATTAAATTGTCAGTTGTGAGCTGAGAGCCAGTGTGGTGTAGTGGTTAAGAGCGGTGGTTTGGAGCGGTGGAGTCTGATCTGGAGAACTGGGTTTGATTCCCCACTCCTTCACACGAGAGGTGGAGGCTAATCTGGTGAACTGGATTTGTTTCCCCACTCCTACACACGAAGCCAGCTGGGTGACCTTGGGCTAGTCACAGCTCTCTCAGCCCCACCTACCTCACAGGGTGTCTGTTGTGGAGAGGGGGAGGGAAGGTGATTGTAAGCCGGTTTGAGTCTCCCTTAAGTGGTAGAGAAAGTCGGCATATAAAAACCAACTCTTCTTCTTCTGAGCAGAGCAGCTATGCAGAAGGTTGGGGGGTGTAGAAGAACTCAATCAGGCAGTGAGATAACACTCACGCAGGGAAAGCCAATTACACTGTACTGCAGGGTTATGATGGAGGAATACAGTGAAGCAACCCGTTGAACACTGACAAACCACTGAACAGATCAGTGAAAAACCAGGTCTCTGTTCGTAACCGGTGAACAGGACATGAGACTAAGTGGTGGGTTGTCAAGTATCTCTAATCAGGAGGAGGTCTTGGACTCTGTGCTATTTGATCCTCAACTAGTTGGCCCCTGTGTGAAACAGTACACTGGACTAGGTGGACCCCTGGTTAGATCCAGCAGGCTCTTCTTACATCCTTATGTTCCCCCTGATTCTTTGCAATTTGTACCCTACTTCGTTATATATGTTTGAACGGTTTCTACTGCCTTTTTTCTTCCTACTTTGCAACATAATTTTGTTCCTGTTTTGCTTGTCCTTTGATTATTTAACCTTTGGGACACAGATGTGTGCACTTCTGTTTAAAACAATTCTCATGCCATACACATAATAAATTTACATGTGGAAATTGTGAAGCATCAGGGTGCACCAGCCCATTCTCCACGATAGTAGGGTGACAAGAAATTAAAGCATAACATATCCTCATTGCACTTGTTACTTTTCAAATGTGGCAAAACTAAGGCCTTCAAAAATTAGACAAGTCTTTTTTGAGAATGCATCTTTGAACTTCGTTCAAGTCTCTGCCCATTTCCCAGAGGAACGAAACTTGGGCGAAAATGAACAGTGTTCAGCACCACGAACAGCTCCCCTGGGCCACAACTCTCACTCATGGGGTGTGGAGATGTTTCTGAATTGCTCACCCCTGCCTCAACCCAAGGGATTTCAGTTCTCCTTTATGTGAATCAGAGAATCTGTGATTCTTTGTTCTCCCACCATTTTCTATGTCCTCACAACAGTCTGTTTTCTCTATAAAATTTAGACATTTGTCACTGCTTTTTGTGCTGACTTTCTCTACCATTTAAGGAGAATCAAAGCAGCTTACAATCACCTTCCCTTCCCCTCCCCACAACAGACACCCGGTGAGGTAGGTGGGGCTGAGAGAGTTTAGAGACAACTATGACTGGCCCAAGGTCTCCCCACTGAAGGAGTAGGGAATCAAACCTGGTTCTCCAGATTAGAGTCCACTGCTCTTAACCACTATACCACACTGGCTCTCCTATACTATTATTCTATATATCATACTATATATTACACATATATTTTAAGGTATAAATGCCATATATTTTATCTATACATTCTCTGTACATTGCATATAAAAACTGTACGAAATCTGTTCACAATATCAATTAATTTACAAAACCAACAGCAGAAATGGCTAACTGAAGGTGTTGACAAAAATATAGATGGACATAAAGAGAAATAAAACAGAATAGTGGCTCATCCTGAATTGGGTGGTCAGATTCTGTCACCCAATCATCTTTGTGTGAAACTGTGTTCCTAAGGCCAAGTTTGGACATGTCGTGAAATCAAGTAGTAAAGCTTTTCTTGTCTGCCTGTTTAAATGCTGCCCTATTGGAGGGGAGAATCCTTGTATATAACGTGCCAAGCAGAAAACTAGATGGAGCCCTTCTTCCTGACACCCTTGCTTGCTCCATGCATGGAGGTTGTTTCCTCCCCTCAAAGAAGCATTCAAATATATAACTCCTCATCTGCAGAGATACCATCTTGGAAAAACGTATTTCCCTGGATGCTGATTCATATATAAAGCAGATCTTATGCAGTCAAATACAGCTGGTTTTGAAACTGTTGCAGCATGAGCAATATCATTCTTAAGGAAAACCACAAACACTTATGAGAACTGCTGTTCCATCTTTTTTTTAAAAGGCAATATACATGTTAATAGTTTCCTTAGCCGCCAATGCAATCCCCACCCCCACCCCATCTCACATAGGCTGAATAGCCAGCTGGCGGTGGTGATCTCAGCTTAGATTTTGCTGACTCTTTAATCTGCAGGAGTTGAGTCAATTCACTGGAGGAACTGGATCCAAGAGAGGCAGAGGCTGAATGAACTTTGGAGCCAAAGAGAGAAAGGGGCCGCTTCACTAATAGCCTGGACGTGCAGGTTGGTGTGACACGGTCCTGAGCTCCGAATCCCCCAACAATGGGGCGAGCCAGGAGCAGCCAAGAGGGACTGAAGCTGCCATAAGAGGAGGGGGCCAGGAATCAAAAGAGCTCTGTGGTGAGAAAAGAAGCTAAAAACAAAAGGAGAAGAGACTTGGCAACAGAAATAATATGCCACATGCAGCCGGCATTCCTTCCAAAGGACCAGCCAGCCACAGACACTGGCAAAGCGAGATCGACATGATGTTCCAATTCAGAGGGAAATCCCCAGAGGAGCCCCTGCCTTTGTAGAGGCAGCTTATTGCTGCAAAAGATGCGCCCACATGTACAGGGCCAGCTTGTTCTGCATTCATCCCCCTAGGGGTCCCTGAATGCTGGTTGGAGTACTGACGTGAGCAACCCTGAACACCGCAGGGGAAGGCACTTCTCTGCCGTTACATGAAACAAGCACTGTTTCTTGGGATAAGCAGCCACAGGTGGATTTGAACCGCAAATGTACTAAGAGTTGGTTGGCCTCCTGCTACATGGATTTTTCCTCCATGCCATTTCATGGATTGTTAGATCCCCCCACACTCCCAACCAAGTTGATATTTAGGCAAAGCAAATCCATAAATATCTGGGCAAAGAAGCAAACTTTAGCCATGTGCTAAGTCAAAACAATTGGCTAAAGGGGGAGAATTATGGGAAGGACACCACAACAGAGAAGTCTATTTTAGTAGCCATAAAATGTAATCTCCTGTATCCCAACACTGCAGTGCCAATCCAAGGTGGCTTCTTTTTGGACACTTTTAACAAAAAGTAAAGATGTCTGGAGACCCAGTCACAATAGTTTAGTCATGCTACTGGTTAGAATAATTTGTCCTAGCATCCTTTTCTATGTGGCAGAATATCTGTTAGTATGTGTGCAGAGGAAAATTCTGAAACAGAGCACAGACACAGGTTGTCCACTTCAGACACACATCACACTCCATCCACTTAATGCAAACTGCATGTTCATGCAGTCTCAATTTGCCTTGGGGCTGAGCCGGGGGAGGTCTATTCAGAATAGCCCTTCAACCTACACGTGGTCTATCCAGAATCTCTGCTTTCTTGTCAGCATTTTGAAAAAGGACATGCAAGGAATCCCATTTCAAATACTACATTACGGGAGACGGAAGTATTATTCTCTTTCATGCACAGCTGTGAGGCAAACTGAGGCTACACAATCTTGCACTGCATGATCTACATCTCCAGTCTGATCCCATTCTGTGCAACAAAGCACCTTCTTTGTGCCGCACCCAGAAGACCTTTCCCCAGTGACTGTTCCCACTCAGACACACGAGCACATCAAGCTGCCTTATATTTTCAGTCAGACCATTGGTCCATCAAGGTCATTCAGTATTGTCTACTCAGACTGGCAGTGGCTCTCCAGGGTCTCAGGCAGAAGACCTTCGCATCCCCTGGGTGTGTGTGAAGTGCCGTCAAGTCGCAGCCGACTTATGGCAACCCCTGTTGGGGGGTTTTCATGGCAAGAGACTAACAGAGGTGGTTTGCCAGTGCCTTCCTCTGCACAGCAAGCCTGGTATTCCTTGGTGGTCTCCCATCCAAATACTAGCCAGGGCTGACCCTGCTTAGCTTCTGAGATCTGACGAGATCAGGCTAGTCTGGGCCATCCAGGTCAGGGCACATCGCCTACTACCTGATTATTTTAACTGGAGATGCCAGAGGTTGAACCTGGGACCTTCTGAATGCCAAGTAGATGTTCTACCATGGAACCATGCCCCCTCTCTTGAACCATTCTGCCTTCTAAGCCTCTAGCGTTCTCCTGGATGTCCGTGTTGTGCCTCTGCTAATATTTTCCCTGGTGGTATGATGAAAATGTTTAGCCACAGCCTTCATGAGGGTTTTTTGAGAGGGGAGTAAGGCAGGTTTTTACCAGACGTGATCATAGTGCAGCACGGGGCAGTGACTTTTTAAATTTTTCTCCCACCACTGTTGGGAGGAGCAGAAGCAGGCAACCTTGGAAACTGAGCAAGTGTGGCCCTGGTTAGTATTTGGATGGGAGACCACCAAGGAAGTCCAGCCCAGGGGCTCTATGGCAGGCACTGACAAACCACCTCTGAATGTCTCTTGCCTTGAAAACCCTAAGGGGTCGCCATAAGTCAGCTGTGACTTGATGGCACTTTCTATCACCACCAGAGTCCCCCTGCCCTGCTCCCTTCATTTAGGCTCCCCAGATGTTCACCAATAAGCATGCTATTAGACAACCATCATGGGCTTTTATAAGGAAGAGGAAGCAGAAAATGTAACTGTTGTATGGAGATAAAGACGTACATTACCTGGATCCAGTGGAGGGAGGGAAACCGTTTAGTAAGATGAGAGTTAAGCACAAATGAACACATACGGAAACCAGAGACGGCACACCTCAGTCCATCAGCAGAGGTGATTAAAACCTTGTTTGCTTCTGCTGACTGACTCATGTACAGCATCTCTGATTTCGGTGTGCGCTCATTCAATTTGGAACTCCTCCAACAAAGCAGTTTTCTTCCCTACTGGATGTAGACATACATTATACATGCACAACATGGTAACTATTTTCATTTCAGTTTACACATCTAAATAAAAAAATTTAAAACCTTGGAATGCTTGGCTTTGCTAACCAGTTCTCGAAATCAGAATTGGTTTGCAAAGCCAAGCTTTCAAAAGCGAGAGACTTTTTAAAAAATCAGATGTATAATCTGAAGGCCAGAATGGCCTTTCTACAGCTGTCTGATAGGCTTTTCTTTATTTTTTTTTTAAAAAGGCCAGGAGCAGAAACAAAGCACAAACCTCCAGGGACTAATGGTCTGCTCTGCTGTGTAAAATCCTATGCTAATTGAAGGATCTAGTCTGTGTTCTTTAGAAGAGCCATATACAAAATCCCCGTCCGCCCAAAAAAAACCAGAACAGCAAAGAAGTAACATTACTGTAAGAATTTTTTCAACACAGGTGATATTTGTCAGACACCAAAGGCATCAATTAAGAGATGTCCCTGGCGCTGTAGCAGCCCAGTGGGACTTAAGTGTGAAATTCCTGTTAGGTGAAAGAGACTGAACCATTACATAGACCCAGAGGGGTGAGCTCATTGGTTCATCCTAGAGGGAGTTGATCTTTATACCCCAATTTTCTCTACCTTTAAGGAGCGTCAAACTGGCTTACAATCACCTTCCCTTCCTCTCCCCACAACAAGCACCTGGGTGAGGCAGGTGGGACTGAGGGAGTTCAGAGAGAACTGTGACTAGCCCAAGGTCACCCAGGAGGCTTCATATGGAGAAGGGGGGAAACCAACCCAGTCTAATCACCAGTTAAGAGTCGGCCACTCATGTGGAGGAATGGGGAATCAAACCCGGTTCTCCAGATTAGAGTCCACCGCTGTTAACCACTACACCACGCTGGCTCTCTTAACCATTACACCACGCTGTTGACACCCTGTATCAGGTGGATGTTTCTAAAATTATTATTATTACTATTATTTGCTTATTTATAGTCTGCCTTGCTTGTTCAGACTCAAGGTGGATTACATAGTATAAGTCAAATACATCAACAAGATGAACAATACAATAGGTATGGACTACAGAAAGCTGACCTGGATGGCCCAGGCTAGCCTGATCTCGTCAGATCTCAGAAGCTTGGATGGGAGACCACCAAGGAATACCAGGGTTGCTGTGCAGAGGAAGGCACTGGCAAACCACCTCTGTTAGTCTCTTGCCATGAAAACCCCAAAAAGGGGTCGCCATAAGTCGGCTGCGACTTGACGGCACTTCACACACACACAGAGAAAGCTGAAAACAAATGGAAATCTAAAACAGCTGAAACAAAGCATGAGCTTTTAAATACGATACATTAAGTGGTGTGGGAACAACCTTGTCTGGAGCATACTTACAGTGATATGCAGCAATACAATAGTGCAGGCCACAAGTATCCCTTTACCAATGCACATTTCTAAGCATTTCATTACAGGACAGTCCTATTTAACTTGTGCAAAAAGCCCTCTTGAATCATTCTCTTTTACAAAATTTAAAGAAAGCCAGGAGAGCTGGAGCCTTCCTAACCTCATCAGGGAGGCTGCTCCTAAGGCCACAACTGAGAATGCATGAGTCCAGGTGGTTATTGAGTATGTCCATTTGCAGGAAGGTACCTGCAGAAAGCCCTGCTGGGATGAGCAAAGTTGTTGTGGTGGAGCATAGGGAGAGAGGTGGTCCTACAGATAAGAGTGACCAAGGCCACAAAAGAGCTTCTTCCCCCGCACCTTCTCTCACTGAATGAAAGCCCTCTAATGTACATCTGCAGAAAAAGAAGGGGAGAGGACTTCCTCAGGGGACCCTTTTCCAGGAAATGAGAATTTCATCTGCCTAATCGGCCTGGCTAAGGGCCAGTAACTAGCAGCATTGAAAGCATGGGATTGGATACAGACTAACTTTTCCAGTGACAGCAGCTCCCTGCCTCCCTACTCCCACTGCAGTTCACTGCTCTCCACGAAATGCTGCTCCTGGGGAGTAGAGGTCCCTGGGAAATGACATAAGGGAGGTCTGTAGCAGGAGGGAAGGGGGATTCAGTGGAAACTGCCCATTTAGGCTGGATCCATGGTGACACAGAGACCTCAACAGGGGCCTGCCACATTGCTTCCAGAACCTTCCCTACTGATGTTTAAAACAGGGGTAAAGGGTGCATTTTAAAGAAGAAGAAGAAGAAGAGGAAGAGGAGGAGGAGGAGTTGGAGGAGTTGGTTTTAATATGCCAACTTTCTCTACCACTTAAGGAAGAATCAAACTGGCTTACAATCACCTTCCCTCCCCCTCCCCACAACAGACACCATGTGAGAGAGGTGGGGCTGAGAGAGTGTGACTAGCCCAAGGTCACTTAGCTGGCTTCATGTGTCAGAGTGGGGAAACCAACCCAGTTCACCGGATTAGCCTCCGCCGCTCATGTGGAGGAGTGGGGAATCAAACCAGGTTCTCCAGATCAGACTCCACCGCTCCAAAACAACACTCTTAATCATTACCCCATGCTGTTCATGCCCTGTCCCCATCCATGGTTTTACCACAGCCCCTTCCCCTAGGAATCTCCCCCAAACCCTGGCTTTGTGACTTCTCTTAGGAATAAAAGTACATGCTCCCTTTCTCATGCATCTTCAGGTCCAGGCATCACTCCCAAAGCAGCCTCTGCACACCTTTGAAAGGTACGTGCACTATTTGAATGTTCAAATCTAATCCAAATGTTCATTTACTCACTCCACAATCTGAGAACTCCTCCTTTCTCTCTGGAGGACTTCAAATTCAAATCTTCCTGTGCATGGAATTAATTCTGATGTGGTGGAACACCTGCTGAGGGCTGGTCACGCATTAGGTTATATCTGGTTTACATTAAATGTGGCTTACACATTATTCTTTGGTGTGATGTTTCATGGCGTAGTTCTTATTTTTGCAAGCAGCACTGGATATTTTCAAATACACATGGACAGACATAAGCAGTCTTATACTGAATCAGACCATCAGTCCATCAAGGTCAGTATTGACTACTCAGACTGGCAGCAGCTCTCTAGGTTTTCAAGTAGAGGTCTTTCACATCATCTACTGCCAGATCGTAAGAACATAAGATCATAAGAAAGGCCCTGCTGGATCAGACCAAGGCCCATCAAGTCCAGCAGTCTGTTCACACAGTGGCCAACCAGGTGCCTCTAGGAAGGCCCCAAACAAGACGCCTGCAGCAGCACTCAAAATAATAGGCATGCTCCTCTGATACTAGAGAGAATAGGTATACAGTATGACCAGTATCCATTCTAACTAATAGCCATGAATACCCCTCTCCTCCATGAATATGTCCACTCCCCTCTTAAAGCCCTCCAAGCTGGCAGCCATCACCACATCCTGGGGCAGGGAGTTCCACAATTTAACTATGCATTGTGTGAAAAAATACTTCCTTTTATCTGTTTTGAATCTCTTGCCCTCCAGCTTCAGCAGATGAAGTTTTTCTCCCTGTCCACTCTCTCCAAATCATGCATAATTTTATAGACCTCTATCATGTCTCCCCTTAGCCGCCTTCTTTCCAAGCTAAACAGCCCTAAGCATCTTAACCGCTCCCCATAGGACAGTTGCTCTAGTCCCCTAATCATTTTGGTTGCTCTTTTCTGCACCTTCTCAAGCTCTGTAATATCCTTTTTTAGGTGTGGAGATTTAACTGGAGATTAGGTGTGGAGATTAATCGTTTAACTGGAGATGCCAAAAATTGAACCTGGGACTTTCTGCATGCCAAGCAGATGCTCCATCACTATGTCATGGCCACTCCCCCAACAGAAAAGCAGGTCACGTGTTTCCAAATAAACAAACACAACTTTTTACTGGCACACCTAAAATATGTTACTTAAATTTAAAAATGTAAAGAGTGAATGTGATTCATGGGTATCTGAAAATACTTTTCTCATACCATCAGAGACCCAGGCCTGGGTACAGCTCCTTAACAAAGCATAAACCCAATGGCCAACCTATTGTGTCATGTGTGGAAACAGCCTTGAGACAAGAGATTTTCCCAATAAACAGTATGAAAAATTGCAAATATGGATCACGGTTCTTGTCTATTCTAGTACACATGCTCCGGCAGCAGAGGTGAGTGGAACTTTGGTTAGAATGTAGTAGAAAAGGGCAAGAGTCCAGTAGCACCTTTTTGTTAGTCTTTAAGGTGCTACTGGACTCTTGCCCTTTTCTACTACTGCAGACAGACTAACACAGCTACCCACTGTGAATTTGGTTAGAATGTTAGATTAGGATCTGGGAGGCCCAAATTCAGATTATCACACCATCATGGAAACGCGCTGGGTGACCCTTGCTTCTCTCACACTAGACCTGGGGTTGATTTTGAGGATAAACTGGGGAAGGAGGGCCACGTATGCTATTGGAGGATAGGTGGGATAAAAATGTGCTAGATAGGTAGACAGAGTGGTCAAGGCCTATCAAGAATGCCTTCTCAGCTGCACTCCCAGGCCAAAGCACTCGGAAACCTCTGCTTGGTTTTCCTAGTGTTTTGCAATAACAGCCGCACAGGGTTAGGATGGGAGGTGAGAAGAAGTTTAACCCCCCAAATGATTTCAGCAACCAACTCCCATATATCCCCATGCGGTTCTTTACCTAGGATTGGGGATGGGGGAGGTACCAGGCAAAACTCCCATGCATCCTGGCAGGAAATGAAAATTCTGTGTTGGAGCACTCAAATATGATGGTCCACCTTGTCATAGGGTTGCCAAGCTCCAGATGGTGGGTGGAGATCTCCTGCAATTATAACTGATCTCCAGGCAATAGAGATCAGTTCACCTGCAGAAAATGGCTGCTTTGGAAGGTAGACTCTAGGGCATTATACCCACTGAAGTCCCTCCCCTCCCTAAACCCCACCCTCCCCAGGTTCCACTCCCCAAATCTCCAGGTGTTTCCCATCCCAGAGCTGGCAACCCTGTCTTATCACCAACCAACTGGACTGCTTGATCCCTTCCTTTGCAAGCACACTGCAGCAATTTAGAGCGAGCTGCGTAGTGATGGCGTCTGATCAGAGCAGCTCTGAAGGTTCCCTTAGTATGGCACACTTGATAGGAGCTTATTACCCCATTCCTTTGTTTCCTTTCAATCCCTTCCCTCATATGCCAATTCACAGCCAGCTCAGGTCTGAATCTAGCTAATGAATTGATCTCCTGAAAATCCTGAGAGGTTTGCAAGCATTATTACTACTGTGGACATCAGTTAGCCAAATTAAGGAGGATTAAAATGTGGATTGGAACATGCTGGTTCCAAACTCCTCCCACACTCCTCGATGCATTCAGGCCAAGCACCATCTGCTAAGGTGGTTCTCTCTGCCTCTTTCTCTGTCGAAAGTACAGGTTGCGTATTCCTTATCAGGACTGCTTGGGGCCAGAAGTGGTCCTTTTTTCAGATCTTTCCATATATTGGAATATTGTGGAATTCTTGCATATACATAATGCATATACATAATAATCCCATCTTGGGGATGGGACCCAAATTCATGCATGTTTCATATACATTTTATACACACAGCCTGCATGTAATTTTAAACAATATTTCAAATAATGTGTACATTGAACCATCAGAAAGCAAAGTTGTAACTATCTCACCAGAATACCTGTATCAGCTGTTAAACACGAGCAACAACAAACCAACTAACAACAGCAGGCTTTCAGTCTCCACCTGTGATGCTGTGTACACCTTATTTTCTTTTTTTAAGGTGAATGGAAACATTGAAAGCAGGCAGCATGGATCTGCCTGCATGCCGGCTCGAAGGGTCTGGCTTTCGGCTCAGTCCAGATATGAGATGTCCAGATAAGGGATACTCTACCTGCATCTCCCTTTACAGTTTAATGCAATGATTCATTGTACGCTATGAACTTGGTAGTCCAAGGGCACCACCGTGCAGTATTAACGCAACACCTGTGCCACTCTTTATGAGTAGAGGAGGGAGGTAACCAAGGAATTAATCTATAATTATAGGATGGGGGAGACTTGTCTGAGCAGTAGTGTGTGTGAAAAGGATCTTGGGGTCTTAGTAGGCCAAACACTGAACATGAGTCAGCAGTGTGATGCGGTAGCTAAAAAGGCAAATGCAGTCTTGGGCTGCATCAACAGAAGTATAGTGTCCAGATCACGTGAAGTGATGGTATCGTTTTACTCCGCTCTGGTTAGACCTCAACTAGAGTACTGTGTTCAGTTTTGGGCACCACAATTTAAGAAAGATGTAGACAAGCTGGAACGTGTCCCGAGGAGGGCAACAAAGATGGTGGGGGGTCTGGAGACCAAGTCGTATGAGGAAAGGTTGAAGGAGCTGGTTATGTTTAGCCTGAAGAGGAGAAGACTGAGAGGGGATATGATAACCATGTTCAAGTACTTGAGGGGCTATCATATTGAGGATGGTGCCGAGTTGTTTTCTGTTGCCCAAGAAGGTCGGACCAGAACCAATGGGTTGAAATTCAATCAAAAGAGTTTCCGTCTAGACATTAGGAAGAATTTTCTAACAGTTAGAGCAGTTCCTCAGTGGAACAGGCTTCCTTGGGAGGTGGTAAGCGCTCCTTCCCTGGAGGTTTTTAAGAAGAGGTTAGATGGCCATCTGTCAGGAATGGTGATTCTGTGACCTTAGGCAGATGTTGAGAGGGAGGGCATCTTGGCCATCTTCTGGTCACTAGGGGTGTGGGGGGGAAGTAGTTGTGAATTTCCTGCATTGTGCAGGGGGTTGGACTTGATGACCCTGGTGGTCCCTTCCAACTCTATGATTCTATGAAGGCAGGCTCCACAGGCCTGCTAAACACAGCTGGACACTACAGGATAATAGAAGAATGGGATGAGGAAGAAACCCACTGGAGGAACAGAGGCCCAACAATTGCCAGCCTCCAGATCTCCTGGAATTACAACTGATCTCCAGACAACAGAGAAAATTGATGCTTTGGAGGGTGGACTATATATACCCTACTGAGGTCTCTCCCTTTCCTGAACACTGCCCTTCCAGGCCCCACCCTCAAATCTCCAGGAATTTCCCAATCTGCTGGCAACCCTAAGGGAGGCGCCAGTGAAGCCAGCCCCCAGCCCTTCTAACCGTCAGCCCCTGTGGTGGGTCTCCCTGTGCTGACCATTTTTCACGAGTCAGGTACACTTTTGGAGCACTGCTATGCACATCTGAAACAGACCGTCCGCACTGTGCCCCACCCTACTTGCAAAGCAGACGGGGGCCAATTGCACAATCAACACACAAAGCAAGAGCTGCCAGACCACACAAGCAAATGTTGATTTGAGGTGAAGAGTTCCCCCCCCCCCGGCCCGGGGCATTGACATGTGTGTCAAAATGGGTATACATGGTCCAGTTGCGGGCATGCCAAATCAGGATGGCATTTGCCAGCAAAACGTAGACACGGTGCCTCAAGGATATGACATCTCACGTGCACACCCCTGGCCAATCCTGCTTCTGTCTCAGTGCTACAGAAAAGGGGCAGATGATGACAAAGGGAAGCTGGTCCTGTTGCATTTTAAACCCACAGCTCTTAACTCTTTGGCCAAGCACAGCCCATCACTTTTAACAAAGAGAGGGTTTCAAAGAAAAAAAAAGAGAGAGAAAGAGGAAAATACAGGAAAGGAAAGAAGAAGAATGGAAAGAGAGTAACTGCCAGCCTGTTGTCTCCATTGGATATTTTCTGCTGATTCGGCTCCCCTCGACGAGCAACAATGAGAGAAAAGCAAATAGGAATTCTGCACAGCTGTTTGGAGTGGCAGGACTGACCTGCCCAGCCGGAGCTCTTTGTGCTGCAGAGACTGTCACCTAGCAACTGGCCCCGGCAGCTGCCAGACTCTGGGGGGAAAGAACGGAGTGAAAGCCCTGACTTCTGGGAAGGAGGCGCCTGGAGAGGAGGAGGTGGCGACTGACCCCGTCCGGCTTTTGTCTCGAGGCCTGAAGACTGCCCCAGACCAAGGCCGCTGCAGCCCACTGGAGGGGGATCCTTGTTCTTTCTGTGGCATTGCCGGAAGGCTGTGGGTATGCTTGTTTCGCTTGAGTGCTAAACCACAAAGGGAGGAAAAGACACGGGAGGGGTAGGGTTGCCAGGTTGCTTGGATTGGGGGGCAATTGCTTGGATTGGCAGGCACGTGCGATCTTCAGTCTGAGCCGGCTGATGGATTGGCAACTGCCCACCAAGCCATCGGTCTGCTCAGACTGAGGATCACATGTGCTCGCGGCTGCGCACGACGTGATTACATCACTTTCGGGATTGCACTAGTGTTTTCAGGGGTTGAGCGCTAAAGCGTTTCATCGTGATGCGGCGCTTCCATGGTAAACCTGGAAGCGACGTAATGGCGTCATGCACAGGATCATTACCCCAGCCCCATCTCAAACACCCCCCAGAGGAGAGGGGGGACCTTGCAACACTAATTACAATTTATCTCCAGACTATAAAGATCAGTTCCCCTGAAGAAATGGCTGCTTTGGAGGGTGGACTCTATTGTATGATACACAGCTGATGCCCCTAGGCTCCACTCATATATCTCCAGGAATTTTCCATCCCAGAGCTGGTAACTCTAAGGTGAGGCCTGGAGATCTCCCAGAATTACCACTGATCTCCAGACTACAGAGATCAGTTCCCCTGAAGAAAGTGGCTGCTTTGGAGGGTGGAAGATATGGCATCATACCCTGATGAGGCCCCTCCCCTCCTCAAACCCCACCCTCCCCATGCTCCAACCCCCCCCCCAATCTCCAGGAATTTCCCCAACCCCAGAGCTGGTAACCGTGGAGGGGTCTCTTATGTATTTGTTCATTGGCTTTTTTCCTTCACATATTTTTAGCCCCTCATCATCAAAGACTATTGAGGGGACTCACCACAGACACAGTAAAACACAAGGCAATAAAAACCACAAGCAACCCTACAAAACAGCAACAGAAAAACCAGCAGCACAAAAAAGGCACAGCATAAATACTGATGGTAATCATACAAACATCCCTGGCCATGGAAACGATAACTGAAAGCCATTAATCCCATATTAAAGACCCACTGCAGCAAACATCAACTCAAAAAAAGATGGCAGCAGCAAAAAAGCAGCAAAACCATACATTTGACAGCGGCCTAGGGAAGTAGGGGCTGGCTTTCTCTATTTCAGAGGTCCCCAACCTTTCTGCGCCTGTGGGCACCTTTGGAATCCTGACCCAGGCTGCTGGGCACAACCACAAAATGGCTGGCCCAGGAGTCAGAGCCAACCACAGAGCAACCGAGATTGACGTTATGCATAACTAAGTAATTCTTCAACATTTCAAGCAGAAGCTCTGACTAACAAATTGCCTTTTAAAGTGAATGTACTGTTTTAAAATACTTCCTTGCATATACACACCGCTTACCTTCAGTCACTCTGTGAAGAGCCTTGTGCTGTGGGGGCAGCAACATTTTGACAAAAGCCCTCCTCGGCCAGTCGGAGCCCCCATGGTCAATCAGAAGCCCTCTTGGGCAAAAGTGGCACCCGGCCATACCCACTTTCTGAAAACACTTGGCAAGCACCAGGAAAGGTTTCATCAGGCACCACTGCACCCATGGGCATTATGTTGGGGACCCCGATCTAGCGCTTAACATTCAAAAGAGTCCACAGCAGAGGAACAGATGTGGGAAGGGAGTTTCACAGGAGACAGGCCATTACAGACCTCTACAGAGGTCAATACCTGGCCTGTCTTTATTAATGGTAGGAAAGAGATTGTGGCTGGTGCCCCTGGGCCGACATGACCCACTCTCAGTTCATGGTGCTGCTTCTTACCTATGGCTGGTTTGCCAACTCTCACCTTCTGTTGCTGACTACGCTGGCCTGGGTGTGCTAATACACATTTTCGTAATCTGATAGTTGGACTACTGTGACATACTGTTTGTGAGGCTGCCCCTGAAGACAACTTGGAAAGTACAATAGTTCAGAATGGTCTCAGAATTAGTTTAAAGCATCCAGAAAAGGCATCCTGGCTCTAAGCAGTGCACAGTCGATACATTGGCTATGCCTGCTTTTGATTGGGACGCCAATAAGCATACAGTGATAGTACTTTGCCAGCTGAGTACTTAACACTGGAAGTTCAAAGGTGTCCAATCCTTTCGATCAGGCACAGTTTAAAGTTTCTTTGGCTGCTATTTTTTGTAGAAGGAAAAGCTATCAGAGAAGGGAAAGCAATCACCAATGATTATAGGTAATTCGACGGGAAGTCCCTCAACACAATGGAAAACAGGATTTTAAACAAAATTAAATGGGCAGATTGACATCAGAAAGGAAAGAAATAAGGAATGCATTAAAAATGTGTTTCATATTTTGAACAGCAAAAGATGCCAAAAGGGCAAAAGAAAAAAGAAAATTCCTACATGGGCAAAGCTCTTAATTATTTGGCTATGGCTTTATGGTTTTCATTCTCGTTCTGACATGTACTTGTCAAAACATAAACCCCAGTGATTTGTGGTTCTCTAAAATAGCAGAAAATCCATAGCATCAGTGAAAGTAATAACCCTGTATTAAAATTCAGCGGAAGCAGCGCCTTAAACTTGCAGCAAACATTAAGCAACGGAGGCTGGGCTGGTTCTAATCCCTTGTGAAGCCCTCTCAAGTAGACATCACCACTGAGATTCTAATTCTAGCCTTTGATTCTTCATTTACATGTAATCCTGCAGTCTGCCAGCAGTAGATAAGATTTCTGATATGTGTATGTTAGGAGGAGAGAGAGGAAGGCCTTCTGCTATTTCAGTCTCATTACAGTAGACCTCAGAATGTGGAATGGTATGGTATTAGGTATGCCAGTTCCAGGTTAGGAAATACCTGGAGATGTTAGGAGTGGAACCTGAGGAGGTCAGGGTTTGGGGAGGGACTCCAATGCCATAGAGTCCAATAGCCAAAGCGGCCATTTTCTCCAGGAGAACTGATCTCTATCGACTGGAGATCAGTTGTAATAGCTGGAGAACTCCAGCTATTACCTGAAGTAATTATTACCCCTCCTGTCTTCTGGCTGGGATATCAGGGCTCAGGATTCTCCATTGCAACTTGTATCTGACAAAGGCAGCTTTGACTCTTGAAAGATTATACCCTGAAAATCTTGTTGGTCTCTAAAGTGCTCCTAGACTTGAGTCTAGCTGATATATTCTCATGCAATATACTGCAATCTGCATGAACCCTCTCAAATGGGATCATAGTTTAAATTTGCCAATGTCAAATTTAACCATTCCTTTGTCTTTGTAATTTAATAACAATTATGACAAAGCAAGGGTTTTTTAAAGTTAAAAAAAATTGGTAAGTCTTTGCTTGCCAAGAAGCAACGGAATGGTGCCCCACCTTGCAAGTAAACAGTCAGCATACTCCTAAGCAGAGTTGCATCCTATTACGTCCATGGACTTCAATGGACTTAGAAGGGTGTAACTCTACTTCAACTCTACTTGAGAGCCAGCGTGGTGTAGCGGTTAAGAGCGGTAGACTCTAACCTGGAGAACTGGGTTCGATTCCCCACTCCTCCACATGAAGCCTGCTGGGTGACCTTGGGCCAGTCACCGTTCTCTCCGAACTCTCTCAGCCCATGCGGAGACAGGCAATGGCAAACCAACCCTGGACATCTCTTGCCTTGGAAACTCTACAGGGTCACCATAAGTCATCAGTGACCTGACAGCACACACACACACACACACAATTCTACTTAGCACTTTGCCTGCCATGAAACAAGGGCAATTATTGCCCTTTGGTAACCAACCACCAGAGCATTTTTGTTTGCTTTCATTGCCTCCAGCAAAACAGAAAGCTGTGTCCATTGCCAAGGCAAATTGCCTTGCTTATATTTGTGATTAAAAGGGGAAGGGGGAGGGAGACCCCTTGCCATTCAATGCTCTTCCATGAGACACAACTGGAGAAGCCAAGTACCCCGCCAGGCTCCTGAACAGCCCAGCCCTTGACATCTGGTGTGGGCAAACGTCAGCAGACAGCCACGACTGCCAACAAGACCGGTCAGGCCTTCCCAGCTGACCAAACAGCAGCTAAGCAGCAAAGAACAGATTGTGAGAGCAAACCAGGGGGGTGCAGGATCGCATCATCCAGCTCTCCTCCCCTGCCCTACAGGCGGATTGACTGCATCATTATTCCTGCGGAGCCAACGCCGTTTATTATTTTCGTTATTCTTCACGGAGCTGTAAAGCTGGCTGTGACCTTCAGTGCCATTCCAGCTCCTTTATGTGTACCAGTTTTCCACGTCTGTAACACAAATCTTCCTCCCTCTGTTGGCTGTCGAATTAGTTTCTGTGTTTCAAATCAAGGTGCAGAAGAGGAACCATCATCAAAAGAGGGATGTGATCGGTTAACGACAGCGCTGCTCAGAATCCCTTTCACAGTTACGACCCAAATAGCCTTCTGTTTGTTAAACATAAAGCTTGGTTGGGGAATCTGCAGAATATTGAGAGGTCATATAAGCCTTGTTTCTCTCATCTTGAGACATTTTAAAATACTGGATCTAGTACACTGTGGTATCCCCTGCCAAGGCTGAGGATACTTGTATCCTGAGCTATCACTAGACTAGAGTAGGTCTAGAATCCAGAGGATTCATACTATCTACCATTCACAGGAGCCAGTGATACATACATTTATTAACTTCTGTACCTCAGAAGACCATAATTGGAACTCTAAAGCAAACAAAAAAGATGCAGTAAGTGTAAAAAGCCATTGAATGCTTGAGAGCAAAAAAAACGTCTTTGTGGTACATAAATACACTACAGACTTTGTGCTATTCAGATATCACCTCCTCCCATAATAATGTCCAGCCCCCCCCCCCCCAGTTAAGATCTGCCTCCCAACCCCTGCTCTCTTTGCCCCTGCCTGCAGAGGTAAGGTGGGTGGCAACCAGAGACAGGGCTTTTCAGTAGTGGCACCCTGCTTGTGCAATGGTCTGCCCCTGAGGCTCACTGGGCGCCTGCATTTCTTTCTTTTAGGCACCAGGTCAAAATGCTTCTGTTCACCCAGGCTTTTAATTGAGGGACTGATCTTTTTTAATGCTATTTTAGTCTAGAAATATTAAGCTGTCAGTAGTCTGTTTTATGGTCTGTTTTGGACAGGGTTATTTTAATGCTGAATTTTAATGAATACCTTTTAATGTTTTGTTTTGTTCTTATTTTGTAAGCCACCTTGGACAGGTTCCTGGAGAGGCACCATTAAAATTTTCTAAATAAACAAACATCTCTAGGGAGAAAATACCATAGAAGGCGGCCAAAGAAAAGGCCTTAGTCTTGGTCACAACCTCTCATTTAACCATAGAAGGCAAGGGGACACAGAGAAGGGTCTCTGAGGATGATTTCAAAAAGCAAACATGGCTCAGTGACAGAGCACATGGTTTACATGCAGAAAGTCCCAGCGGCAATGCTCGGCATCTCCAGTTCAAAGTAGCAAAAGTTTGGAAAGTTCTTTCTCTGCTTTAAGCCTGTGGAGATGCTGCCACGCAAAGTAGAGGATGCAGAGGTCTGCACTGGACCACTGGTCTGACTCGGCGTGAGGCAGCTATATATCCTCATCTTGCCCTGACCTAGGTAGTCCAATCTCATCAGATCTTGGAAGCTAAGCAAGGTCGACCCTGGTCAGTATTTGGAAGGGAGACGACCAAGGAATACTAGGGTCATGATGTGGAGGCAGGCAATGGCAAACCACCTCTGAACATCTCTTGCCTTGAAAACCCCACAGGGTCGCCATAAGTCTGCTGTGACTTGATGGCCAAAAAACCCCCACACAGCAGGGGTCCCTAGCATGGTCCTCGAGGGCGCCTCAGTGCCCACCGACACCTTTCTTGGCACCCTCCAGGTGTTTTTAGCAAGTGGGCAGGGCCAGGTGGGGTTTTTGTCTAGCAGGGCTTCTGACGGGTGAATTTTTTAAAAGTTGCTTCAGCAGCAGCTGCCACTAAAGCACAAAGATCTTCACAGCATGACTGAATGCAAGCCATGTGTATGTATGCAAGAAAATATTTTGAAACACGTTCATTTGAAATGGCATCCTGTTAAACGCAGCTTCTGCCTGAACATGCTGAAGAGTTACTGTTAGAGTTATGCATGACCTCTCTCCCAGACATTTTGTGGATGGCTCCACCTAGGGTTGCCAACCTCCAGGTAGTAGCTGGAGATCTCCCAGTATTAGAACTGACCACAGCCGATAGAGTAATAATGTTTACCATCTCTTCTTTCAGCTCACTTTGTTTAAAAACAGAAAGAAAACAGAGGGGAAACAACCCATGTTGATATAAAACGTTCCGATGAGCTCAAAGCCTGAGAAATCATAGAGACAATGCCCTAAAGCCAAAATAATAGCATGATACGAGCAGCCTGTATTATTTTTTGAGCGGGGGGAGGAGAAATCCTACAGAGAATATTCACGGCTCACTGGCGCTTAGGCCAGTGGTGATTGTACATCTGTTTCCCTCAAATGCTTGGCTGCATTCCCTGCCTGATACTAATACCAGAGACAATTTAGTAACACAACCACTGGCATGAAAAGCTGAGCTTCTATAGGAACAGATGGTGGCATCTTTGGCAGGTTAATTTTAGGCTTCAGCGGACCTTCCTTTTACAGTGCCATCCCAAACAGTTACTCCAATCTCATTCCACTGATTTCAGTGGGCTTAGACTGGAGTAACTGTGCACAGGAATGCCCTGTTAGTCAGCAAGGGTTTAGTAAGAAGACAAAGAATACGGAAAAGGGGGAGGGGGAGGAATGAGATTGTAGAAACTTAGAGTGGGAAGGGACTAAAACCAATTAAAGGATCTTTAGTTGAGTAATTAACTGGCTTTCCATTGATTATTTCATTATATTTAAATGTTAGTGTGTTTAGATTTAAAGAGGCTAGCATTTTGCTTCAGAATGGTGCAAATTATTAACCCCACAATTTCCCAAAAGCTGAGATCTCACAAGCAGTTGAAATACAGAGCAATCCTAATCAAAGTTACACCTTTCTAAATCTGCTGACATCAGTCAGCTTAGAGCTCTGTTTAGTATTGCACTGGTAATCTCTTGAAAATAGTTATGAACTAGAGGAGAAAGAAAGAAAGAAAGAAAGAAAGAAAGAAAGAAAGAAAGAAAGAAAGAAAGAAAGAAAGAAAGAAAGAAAGAAAGAAAGAAAGAAAGAAAGAAAGAAAGAAAGAAAGAAAGAAAGGGTCCAGTCATTCAGATAGTAACCCTATAGGACTGCCAGATGACCTACAGAAACATGATGTAGGCCCTGGGTGTATGCTAGGATTGCCAGGTCCCCCCTCTCCTCCAGCGGGAGGCTATTCTGTTGATATCGGGAATGTGAGTGCATGCGCGCGTCACTTCCAGTTTAGAACCGGAAGTGCCGCCTTGCAAGGGGCCTTATACCTCTTAGTTTGAGTGGTAAAGCAGCCCTTGCGAGGCGGCACTTCCGGTTCTGAACTGGAAGTGACGCGCGCATGCACTCACATTCCCGATATCAACAGAATATCAGGAATGTGAACCGTAAACCGGAAGTGACATGTGCTCAGTATGTACGTGCACGTGCAACTTTGTCCACCGACCCTCAGGTGGTCAGAGGGCAAGGGGGTAAATTGCCGGGGGTTTGCCTGCCACCAGCAGGCACCTGGCAACCTAGTGTACGCAGATACAGGTCTGAATAAGGGATAAAAATTCCTTAAGAAAACCGTCTTGGGTCAGGGAGGAGTTTGAACCCTGGCCACCAGCTAGAGTAGCCAAGGTCCAGGTGGGGCCTAGAGATCTCCCAGCATTACAACTGATCTCCAGATGGCAGAGACCAGTTCCCCTGGAGGAAATGGCAACTTCAGAGGATGGACTCTATGGCATCACATCTCTGTTGAGATCCTCCCCCCCACACACACAACCCCATCCTCCCCAGGCTCCACCTCCAAATGTCCAGAAATTTCCCAGCCCAGAGTTAGCAACCCTACCACCAGCCTAAGAGGAAGATCTTCCAACAGTAACTGGGCCCCCATTCTCAGGCCCACTGCTTAGGAAGAACTCAGGGCTTGTGAGTAATGATATCTCTGAGGCAAGCCTCATAGGGCTGTACAGTTTTATAGTACATCCCACTGACGTACAGATCCAAGAGTGAAGAAGTCAGGCGGATGACCCCAAAGGCCCTACCTGTTTCCCATCCAGAGTGTAGAGCTTCTTGACGACTCCTGTTTCCAGCTTTATGGCTTCTGTAATATCGGTGAGAACCTGCTCAAAGGAATGGGCGGTCTTCTTGTTCAAGAGCACGCGCACGGCCTTCCTCGGCTTCACCCCGCTCCGGATGATGGTCACCAGCTTGGGACGCACAAAATCTTTGTTCTCCCTTGCCTGGGCACTGTTGCTACTGGCCAGGGACTGAGGTGCTTTCATATTGGCTGAGGTTTTCACGTTGACGGACCAGTTCGGATTGACGTTCTTGGTATACTCCACTTTCTTAAAGAAGTTGTCTGAAGAACATACATAGCTTTCACCTTTGGAGAACAAAAGCAGAGAAGTGGTTAGAAAAAGGTGGAACAAGCAGCATGTTGTTTCTCTTCCTGAAGGAACTGGAAGGAGAGAAGAAGTCCACTTTGTGCAACTATCTCTTAGATGTCGATGGATGTCTGAAACAGTGGAAACTACAAGCTCTGCCCCATGGCTGTGATGACATCATCTCCCTCACACACCACTGGATACTCAAAAGAGAAAGGGCGGGATGTCTGTATCAGTTTTTAATAGTCAAACTGTGAAGTACCACACAAAGTTACTCCACTGAAATAAATGGGCTTAGACTGGAAGAGTTTCACACAGGATCACAGTGATACTGCTTTGCTATGGCAAGATATTGGTCTTGCAGAGAAGAGGAAATTGCCATGATAACGGTGCAGTCCTATGCACTATTTCAATTTAAGTCTATTGAAATTTTGCATGCAGCTGGTGTAGTATAGTGGATAGAGAGGTAGACGAGGATCTTGGCCAGCCTGGGTTTGAATCCTCACTTCTACCATGGAAGTTTGCTGGGTGACCCTGGGCCTGTCACAGTGTTCTACGTTCCATATGTCATTATGTTCTATACAGACAAATAATATTTCACATTACATATTGTGTTTGTGGCAGTTACGGTAAGTCACAGACACAGATGAGCTGAGCTGGAGTGATGACACAGAATGTCCACAAATATTCCAACTGTCCAGGGAAGGTTTAGTTTTGGGAGAACATTAATTACAAATAAGAGTAGCATTTCAACAAAGCAGATTTTCTTATAGATGTGTATACCACGTCCAGGCCAGCTTGATCTTGTCAGATCTCAGAAGCTAAGCAGGGTCAGACCTGGTTAGTACTTGGATGCAAGACCACCAAGGAAGTCTAAGGTTGCTACACATAGGCAGGTGATGGCAACCCACCTCTGAACGTCTCTTGCCTTGAAAACTCTACAGGGTTGCCAGCGTGGTGTAGTGGCTAAGAGCGGTGGACTCTAATCTGGAAAACTGGGTTTGATTCCCCAGTTCTCCACATGAGCAGCGGACTCTAATCTGGTGAACCGGGTTGGTTTCACCACTCCTACACATGAAGCCAGCTGGGTGACCTTGGGCTAGTCACAGTTCTCTCCATTCTCAGCCTCACCTACCTCACAACATGTCTGTTGTGGGGAGAGGAAGGGAAGAAGATTGTAAGACAGTTTTAATTCTCCTTAAAGGTAGAGAAAGTCAGCTTTTAAAAACCAATTCTTCTTCTTGTAAGCTGTAACAACAACAACACATCTATATTCCATACACACTCAGTGGTTAACTGCATAGGTGATGCTACCCCAAATAAAAAAATAAGGGTTTTGTTACCATACACAAAAAGAAAGTATTTTACAGAAAAGGAGAGAATCAGACTCTCTGACAAGCTTCTGGTATGGGCAATTTCTTACATATTTAGTCTGACACAAACAGCAAGCATAGCAAATGTACTTTCTGGAACTCACTAAAAGAGAAATGAATTGTAGGAATTGCAATGAAACACTCTTGCCAACTAATCCTGCTGCCCTTGAAAAATCAACGTTGAAATGTTTTAGTGTTTGTTGTTCACTAACTGGGGGGCCCTGTTTTGGTGGAAAGGTGGCATAGAAAAGTTCTAAACAAGTAAAACAAATATACAATTGTCTATGTTGTAATGAATTTATCAGGTCCAAGTTATGCTTAGTTATCATGGGGGAACTATTAGGCTGCTGCCAAACTCAATGGACAACTGCAGAACAAAAATCAACAGTAAAAAAATACCCTAATTTCACAGGAGCTTCTGCTCTGTGGTCCAGTCTATCAGATGCCACTTACCAAATTATGGATTCTGATCATATGCTCGCTATAGCTTCACACTATGTACATTTACTTGGAAGTAAGTCCCTAATTCTATGGGGCTTTCTTCTGAGTAATCATACATAGGACCAGGTTCCTTGTTGTGTTTTGGATAGCCATTGGATTTCTTCGCTGAAAGAATCAGAGTGATCCATATGATGCATGGCTGAGACATCATTTGATCCCAGAAGAGAATGGTTGTTCCACATAAGTCAAAGAATTTGGGGAAAGTCAGCAGGATACAACAGGACAGCAACTGGCTGAAGGATATACACACTTACTTGTCTAATTTCTTCCCATCCTGATACTCAATATGATTTTCATGGAGTGTTGATTTAATGGAGGGATTTTGTTTACTGTGGGTTCCAGTTCAGGTAAATGAAAACAGTTTTTGACAAATATACAGGTTGCCTATACCACTGTGCATACTTTTATTCTGAATTATTCAGTGAGACATGATCATCACATAAATGCATGAAGCTGCCTTATACTGAATCAGCAAAAACAGAAAAGGAGAAAGAGGTCCCAATTCAAAAGCAAGAAAGAAAGAACTACAAAGTGAAGACCTCTGCAATGTGTAAACAAAATAACCACACTCAAATATAACATGTACATATATTCATGTACAAACACAAAAATCCAAAAGTGTACAATAGGGCTGTTGGAAAAAAAAAATTCGGTATAGTTCGGATTCGGCCGGATTCGGCCCATCTGGATCCGGGATATGCCGAAGTCAAAGTTCGGGGAAAAAATTCGGCCGAATAAAGCCATTAAAAACACAAACGCGCCTTTCTGCGGCTCCGGAGGGGCATTTTTGGGGGTAGAGGTCCCAAACTTTCAGCGGAGCTTCAAAGGACCCTTCTTGCAAGACCCCCCAAGTTTTGTAAAGATTGGGTCGGGGGGGCTGAGATATGGGCCCCGAAAGGGGTCCCCCCACCCTTAATGTGCATCTCTGAGCAGAGCTTGCCGCCCGCACAAAGCTCCCAGCCCCGACAAACAGCTGAGCTGCGGGGAGCAAGGGCGGGGCAGGTGCTAAGAAGTTTGCAAAGCAACACAACTGCAAAGCAACACCTTTGCAACCATGCAAAGCAACACCTGACACCTGGGAGTTTGCAAACCATGGAAAGGGACAGAGGCAGCTAGCTATGCATAATGAGCAGGAGGGGTGGAATTTCCCCTTTTGCATCAGACTTGGGACCAGGAAAATGCATTCTTTAAGTCACCATTTGAAAACCAGTTTTGAGCAAGCATCAAAATAGACCTAACTGATCTTATGAATGAGGGAAAACCTGAGGACACACAACTGAAGCCCCCCCCCCTCAAACCAGGGAAAGAGAGACTCAAGGGGGCACACACACCCCAGGCAAAATGGGCAAAAGCCCCCTTTGGCTTCCCTCCCACCACCCACAGAAACTGCTCCCTCCCCACACACACACAGACTCTGCTTCCCCCCCCCACACACACACACACAGGAGAAAAATTATATATTAAAGCCCCCAAAGGGGGCTGTCTTCTATTCCATCAGGAGGGGCTGGGAGGACTGGGTAATCCAATATGATTCCATTTAAGCACGGGAGGTTTTGCCGTTCTGGAGATGCATACAGGATAGGGGGATCCATTCATCCCAATAGGGAAAAGGGGGAAAGCCCATATCTCGGGACCCCCTGACCCCAATGTTTACAAAACTTGGGGGGTCTCTTAAGAAGGCTCATCTGAAGCTATGCTGAATGTTTGGGGGCTGCACCCCCAAAAATGCATCCCCTGCAGCCACGGAAAGAGAAAAGGGGGGAGCCCATATTTCTGCCCCCACTGAACCCATCTTTACAAAACATGGGGGGTCTCTTAAGAAGGCTTTTCTGAAGCTATGCTGAAAGTTTGGGGGCTGCACCCCCAGAAAAGCGCCCCCTGCAGCCACGGAAATGGAAAAGGGGGGAGGGAAAATGGGGGAGCCCATATCTTGGGACCCCCTGACCCAATGTTTACAAAACTTGGGGGGTCTCTTAAGAAGGCTCGTCTGAAGCTCCGCTGAAAGTTTGGGGTCTCTATCCCCCAAAATGCACCCCCTGCAACCACGGAAAGGAGCGAATGTGCACACGCACCCCCCCCCACGAGGATTTCTCTCTCTTTCTCTCCCCGGCCAGGCCGCGCAGCAGCTGATTCCTCCAGTACTCAATCCTGACTGATTGGCCAGAAGACGACCCAGCTTGGCCACCGATTGGCTGGGGGAGAATGCTGCTTACTGACGGTTATGCTGCTGCGCCCCGAATTTGCCGAATTTATTCATGAACTCCTGAACTCACTGAATTCGGCTCCCCCGGTTTCCTGCCATTTTTTAGTTCGGTTCGTCCCGAACTAAAAACAGCCCAATCAGGGGAAATTCGGCTGTTTTTCGGTTTGGGCCGAACCAAATCGACAGCCCTACCAACAACATGTCCCATAACAATGTCGTATGTAGTATGTGACAGTATCAAAAATACCACTTAAATAAACATTTTGAGGTTACATAAATCTCTTAAATAATTGCAACCTTCAGGTTTACGTAACCTTAAAATGTGTATTTAAGTGGTATTTTTTATACTGGAACATACTACATATGGCATTTTTAGTATTTAGCTACTGATTACATTTTTGATGTTTGGGTGGTGAAGCGGGTCAATGCTTTTTAGTGCCTATGCTCTTAGAATGGACCCCTTCCTGAGAAGAAGTATGTTATCTTATTCAGTTAGACACCTACTAAGCAGGACTCAATGCTTCTTACCAAAGTAAGTTTTCTCTTGAAGTGCTCCAATAAATTATGAATAGGATGTGAATGTATATACAGTTTATTTTACATAATATATATGCATGTAAATTGTTACAAAGTTCTAAAACATGTTATAAAGTTCAGACATTGTGAGTCTTAAACACGTTCATGTATGCAAGCAATCTTAAAATCTCTATTCCTCTATATAAGAGTTCAAACCTTAAACCTGTAATAATATTTCATTCAGGAAATAAAACAGTTACAGAAATCTTGTAAAAAATTGTTAGTGCAATTAATAAAATCTGATTTAGTTAAAAGCATCTTAATTCAAAGTACCTAGAACATCATAAAACATGACATACTTCACCTAGTCATGTCATTTGTGAACCTCCCCAGCACAGCAGGGCTTAGAGAGATCTGAAAAGTTCCTAATTCATGTTAAGGATAAATAGACCTTTTAGGTCCTCTATGTGTTATTTTAGTATTTAAATGTCTTTGGTGTATGCAATGGTTACAGAAATCTCTGGCTCCATGACTTCATGTCAGAGCTGAAATGAGCCCTTAAAACATATTTTCAGTCCATGCCAGGACTAAATTCATGAAACCCTAGAGAGAAATCTCTAAGTGTTTTTAGCCTATGAAAGGCCTCTGATCTATGTTAAGATCAGGGAGATCTATATGTATGTGCATGCCATCTTTAGCTGTGTCAGAACTAGAAAGCTGTGCAAAGCTTAAAGCCATGTGAATGTCAGAGTTCTGTGTAAGAACTGAGTTCAGAGTTCTATCTGTTTGTTAGAGAGATCTCTGACTCATGCTCAGAGGATCAGCTCCTGGTCTTCAGCTCTTTGAAGGGCTGGAGAGACTTGTGTGAAGGAAGCTATAGGTTTTACAATCTTCATGTCTGTCAGGACAGGGAGGCCTAAACAAGGCTAGATAGATCTTAGTGAGAATTCATCAATTCCTGCTAGAATCAATGAGTTCTCAGTGTTTCCATTTCAAATTTGGAAAGATCTAAACTCTTAGACTCCACACAAAGTTTCTAAGAGTCTCCATCTTATTCATAAGATGGAGAAGTCTGCAGGCATTCAGTTCAGATATCCAGTCCTAGCAAGGGCTGGCTATCTTGAAAAGAATCCCCCTTTTAGGGAATTCTCCAGTCTCACAGGAAGACTTCAAACGTGTAAGTATTCAGAACACACAAGGGCTGAACACTTAGAGACTTTTTAGGCAAGAAAGTCTTAACCCATATGGAAGGTCTGAGAGCCTCAATCCACGCAAGAATCAAGGTTCAAAGTCCTTACATCCCAGGTAAGGGATGGACAGATCCATTCAGGCCAATGGGTATCAACCTGTTAGGAACTCTAACTCCTGGATAGAAAATTCCTCCTTATATACCTTTCAAGATCAGTATCCTTCCCTACCCTTGACGGTGCTTGGTAGGATCTGATCTTGAAATTGTTCCAGTGCATCAGCACTTTTGGAACTTGGAGCAGCAGCGTTGTTGCTCTCACCTTGTAAGGATTACCTGTTAGGTCATTTGCTGACCTGGCCATGTACTAAACAGTCAGTTTATGGCTTTATGATATTTCTTAAAATATAACTTTTTCCAGCATTCTCTTCATGTGAAGAATACGGTTAATTTGACTCTCTTCTTACCTCTGAAAGACCTTCTTAACTTTAAAAGGACTTAAAACTTCACATAAAAGCACATTGTGACATTTCATTACATCATTGCTCACAGTCAGCAAATGTTCTCAGAGTACAGAGCAAAAAGTCAGAAACACCTTGATGCTGCCTGCGTTTCAGTGGAGAACGTCCTGGAAGCTTCCTCACCGGCTTCAAGGTCACTCTGAATATCATCAGAAACAAGCGCCTTTCTAAGAGGGCAGTCAGTCAAGGACGGAGCTGCAGCTCCTTGACTAAAAACATTTAAACTGAGTCATTTCTTTTGAGAGTCAGGCTTCTTAAAAACCTGTTTTCTCCTTACATATGAAGTCTATATGGATTTCAAATGGGAAAATTCTATATTCTTTCTTCATTCGTGCATTTGCCCATGACAGTGGGACATGTTGCGATATTTGCTACACATTTTTGGATTTTTGTGTTTGTCACATGAATATATGTACAGTCTCACCCAAAGCAGGGGAGTGGTTGGGGAAACTGCTGGTGGCTGTGTGTAATCCCAGCTTTCCAGCCCCCGCAGTCACAGCAGCACCTGCCAGTCCCCAAATGCCGGGCTTGTTTTTAAAGCAGTGGTGAAACCCGTCAGCAAGTCCAGAGAAGCCAGGAGAGAATAGCTGGGCATTTCAGTTTCATTTGGACTTCTCAAAACTCTCTGCAGAAGGGACATGCAAAGCCTTGGCCATTTCACCAACACTACTTAAAAAATAAAGAAAAGGAAGTCTTACTGTGTGCTCCAGTTTTCACATGCACAACCCCCACCCTTCGTGGAGTAGCAACAAAGGCACAGACAAAAGACAGCAGGATGACCGGGGGAGGGGGTGGTCAAGTCGCATCTGACTTATGGCGGCCCTGTATGGTTTTCAAGGCAAGGGACTAACAGAGGTGGTTTGCCATTGCCTGACTCTGCCCAGCGACCCTGGACTTCCTTGATGGTCTCCCCATCGAAGTACTAGTCAGGGCTGAACCTGCTTAGCTAGCCTGGGCTATTCTTGAATAACCTCCAGGTACTAGCTGGAGATCTCCTGCTATAACAACTGATCTCCAGCCGATAGAGATCAGTTCACCTGGCCGCTTTGGCAATTGGACTCTGTGGCATGGAAGTCCCTCCCCTTCCCAAACCCTGCCCTCCTCAGGCTCTGCCCCAAAAACCTCCCGCCAGTAGCGAAGAGGGACCTGGCAACCCTACCAAGTAGGTAGACATGTCATGTGATTTCCTACGCTGCTTAGGTCTCGATGGTGGGAGAGGCAGTCTTTGTCTGGGAGCCCTTGAAGCTACCCTGCAGCTTTGGAGACGGGTGGGAGACACAAGAGCATTGCAAGGGACACTTTCCCTTTTGCACAAAGATTAGATAATAATTTCAACTGAACAGGGCAACGGCTAGTAAATCATTAGTTGTTTTTTTTTAATATATAAGACTTGTCTGCCCCTGTTGTCTTGCCTCCAAGCATTCCTTGCAGCCAGGTGTCCTTGTCTGTCCTTACCTGATTATCGTGCGATCAGGAAGTGAGTAGAGAAGCTCCCTCCATTCAACATATGGCAAGAACTCTAATAGGTTTAGGACACAAGGAAGCCTCTAATAAGCTTACCGCAACTTGGCAAATAGCATCTCCCTCCGTACTGTTTTTCTGTGGCTAATGTCAATGCTATCAGAGGGAAATGGCAGAAATCCTCATGATTGTCCTTATCGGAAATATTTTAACCAGGGGTTTGATTCATAGATAAACAGACCACACACGTTTTTAATCCTGCAGTCACTCTTGAAGGAGCTCCTTCCTTCCTCAGAGAGGAATTTGTATTAAACCTTTTCTACAAAGCAATGTGGATTTTAATCGCAGACACGGTCTTGTTGTTTTTAGCAAACTGTTGTCTTAGCTTTGATTCTCGAACCAGAATTCTGTGTATCCCAACTCTTTGCATTTTAATCTGCTTGCAAGCCGCCTTGAGCATTTTGTGGGAAAGGCAAGCGGTGAACGTGGTAAATAAATTATTAAGTCTATGGGATTTTAATATCCGGACGTTATGCAACGTGTCAGACTGAGGTTGTGATGGAGAACTGCAGTCATCTGGGTGGGACAGAATGACAAAAATACCCTTCAAGGGAAGAGTGTCGTCCCCCGCCCCACTGATATTTACGGCAGAGATGTAACCCTATCCTAAAACCATATGGAGCTCCATTCAAGCTGTTGAAATTCTTCAAGGACCCTCTCAATGAAATTCTAGAAGAGTCACAGGCAGGGCTGGGTGAAGTCACTTGGCCCAGCCAAGTGGCATGTTCCAGGAGACACACCCCAGAATTCCTTGCCATGATACTACTCCTGGCTTTTGTGTGGCCAGTGAGGTAAACAACTTGCACAACAACCTACAGAAAGCTTCCCTGATGTTAGTTATGTCCTACCCTAGGGCTGTTCACCTCCAAGGGGGGCCTGGAGATTTCCTGGAATTACAACTTATCTCCAGACTACAGAAAACAATTCCCAAATGCAAATGTGTGGGTTTGGCCAATTCATCTGCTACCTTTTTTACACAAACACAAAACATACTGCCAAAGCTTCCAGACTTCCTTCGAAGTACATGGTTATTACCTTTAAACCCCTATGTGGAGAGAGTCCAGGGTCTCTTGAGAACAGCCTTCTGCCATTTGAGCTTCCCTATCAGTCCTCTCCAAAGGCCCTGCTCTCTAGAAGGGGCCGTGGCTCAGTGGTAGAGCACCCACTTGTTGTGCAGAAGGTCCTCGGGTCAATCTCCAGCATTTCCAGTTGAGGGCTGGGTAGTAGCTGATGTAAAAGACCTCCATCGGAGACCCCAGAGAGCTGCTGCCAGTCTGAGTAGACAATACTAACCTTGATGGACCACTGGTCTGACTCAGTACAAGGCAGACACATGCTCTGTGCTCCTTCCCTTTATGATGTTAAGTGGATTGCCGCAAGAGACAGGCCCTTTTCTGGGGTGCCAAACTCTAGAACTCCCACCCCACACCCACGGTGCCAATTTTTCAGCTTCTGATGCAAGTGAAGATGTTGATTTTTCCTTTACCTTTCATGAACATTAACCAGAATTCTGTGTTCTTTTCTTTTGTGCTGTCAAGTCACATCTGACTTCTGACAACCCCGTGGGGTTTTCAGAGGTGGTTTGCTGTCACCTGCCTCTGTGTAGCTTCCTTGGTGGACCATCCAAGAACTAACCAGGGCCAACCATGCTTAGCTTCCGAGATCTGACAAGATCAGGCTGGCCTGGGCTATCCAGATCTGTGTTTGTACACATTGGCTTTAATATTTTGCTACTATTTTTAAGTATTTTAATTAGGGTTGCCAACCTCCAGGTGGTAGCTGGAGACCTCCCGCTATTACAACTGATCTCCAGGTGACAGAGATCAGTTCCTCTGGAGAAAATGGCTGCTTTGGTAATTGGACTCTATGGCACTGAAGTCCCTCCCCTCCCCAAACCCCGCCCTCCTCAGGCTCCACCCCCAAAATCTCCAGGTATTTCCCAACCTGGAGCTGGCAACCCTAATTTTAATGCTACTGTTGATTGTATTTGTGTTTTATTGCAGGTCTTTCAAATGTTACTGTTTGATATGTTTTATTGCCTTAATTATGTTGGAAGGTGCCTGGGGACCTGGCGTGGCTAAACGCACATGAATTTTAAGCACAGAAATAAACATAAAATGCGCAAATGGCACCCAGCAGCAGGATTACAGGAAGGCGGCCTTTTCACAAAAGCGTCAGGTTAGCACATACAGTAAACTGTGGGTGCACATCTGGTGGACAAAGGAGGAGAAAACTGAGCTGAGCCCATTTAGAAATTTCATCCATGAAAACTCATTCCAACCAACGCTCTCCAGAGGGCAGCAGCCAATTTCTCCGGCTGTCAGCTGAGCTCTCCGGGATCATCCATTATGTGCCACGCTTGGATTGTGTTTCACTGTATGGGCTCGGTTTTCACTTTCCATGGATTTATAATTTGAGCGGGAATTACACACACTTAGAACCTTTCTGGAGTTTTGCTGTGCTTTGCTAAGTTTCCGTGTTCTGAAAACTCATCCCAAACTACTTCAGATTACTTCCTGACTTGCCTGTCCAAGAGACCCATTCCTCCCTTTGTGGGTACAATTCAATCGATGCCTTCGGGGACAGCTGCTATAATCATAGCAAATAATACAATATCTGGCACAGCAGGGAGCCTGGCCTCTCTGGAGACATGGCTGCATCCTTTTCAAAATGATGTAACTCATGCTGTTGAGCCTAGTTAAAAAATAGCCCATTTCCAGAGTTGATGGAGTAGCTTGTGAAAGGGGCCTTGTATAGGGGCTGTAGGACAATCAATTTTAAAAAAAATGTTCTTCAGCCCATTCATGACTCCACGAGACAGTTGACAATGAATTTTGAAAAGCATGTAAAATAATTCCAATCAAAATAATTAACTGGTAGAAAAAAAGCCAAGGAAGAGAGAATGTGGTCTGCTGGTTAGAGTGATCTGGGAGACCCAGGTCTGGTTCCCCACTCTGCCCCTGAAGCTTGCTGGGTGACCTTGGGCCAGTCACACTCTCTCAGCCTAACCTACCTCACAGGGCTGTTGTTGCGAGGATAAAGCGGAGAAGGAATGGCTTTGGGTCCCAATTGAAAGGCGGGCTAGAAATGAACGAAATAAATTTGAGTAGAAACTGACAGCAGCATGCCATGCCCCCTTAAAAAAACAACCTTGAAACAGGAGAGTTTAAGCTAGTATTAGAAAACCAGCTGTGAAGGGGTAAGGTGGAACTTCTTTGGGAAGTAGGGATGCCAGCCTCCAGGTGGGTCCTGGGAATCCCCCAGAATTGCAGCTTATCTCCAGACTACAGAGATTAGTTCCCCTGGACAAAATGGCTGCTTTGGAGGGTGGACTCTACAGCATTTTACCCTACTGAGATCTCTGTCTTCCTCAGGCTCCACCTCCAAATCTTCAGGATTTTCCCAACCTGGATCTGGCAACCCTACCCCTCACCCCCCGGCAGTGGCCAGGAGGGATCTGGCAACCCTATTGGGAAGGCAGTTCCATAATCTTGGTGCCACTATATCAAAGGCCTGTAGACCCACCGTACAGTGGAGCTCTGAGATGACCTGAGCTCCCAGGCAGGATGAAACAGGAGAAGGCGATTCTTGAGATGTTCTGGCTGCAGACCTTTTAGGACTCTAAAGGTCAAAACCAGCACTGTAAATTGGGCCCAGAAGACAACAGAGAAGAAGTAGAGATATAGGTAGAGTATCCCTTATCCGAAAATCTGATGTCCAAAATGATCCAAAATCCAAAACTTCTGGTGAGATTGTGACACCTTTGCTTTCTAATAGTTCAATGTACACAAACTTTGTTTCATACACAAAATTATTAAAAATACTGTATAAAATTACCTTCAGTTATGTTTATTATATAAAACATACATTATTTTGGGGTTTAGACTTGGGTCCCATCCCCAAGATACCTCATTATGTATATGCAAATATTCCAAAATCCAAAATAATCCCAAACGCTTCTGGTCCCAAGCATTTTGGATAAGGGATACGCAACCTGTAATGCAAAACTGCACATACGTTCCAAGTGGCCTACTTCCATTAACAGCCTGGTGGTTCCACTCTCAACCAGTTGCTGTTTCTGAGCAGCCCCAAAAAGAATTCGTTAAAGTGTTCAATATGGATGTCAGTCTACAAATGGGTAAAATCAACAACTGCCTGTACACGTGCATTCTCCGTTGAGGCTCCCAGCTTATATAATGGCCTGCCCAAGGAGGTCAGGAAAGTTCCCACTCTCCTGGCTTTCCACAAACGATGCAAGTTTGGTGAACTTTGGGACAGGGGGTCCAATTTCATGGGGCCGCAAAAGGGTCGCCTCCATCTTCCAGGCATTTGTGAGCCAAGCTGTCCATTGGTTTTCAGGGTCAGAAGTTCAATGTTACCAAGGACAGGCGGAAAGAGCTGATTGACAGGCTGGCACCTCAAAGTCTCGGGGCTGCCTTTGTATCTGGGGCACATAGCATGATATCCATGCAAATCAGTTTCCAAACTGAGAGAAAAGGTTTAAATGCAAGAAAAATAAGGCACGGAAAACATTTCTTTTGGTGGCAAATGGCATCCTGTGAATAGTCCTTTATTATGGTCATCAAAAATCTGATTTCAAGAGATGTTCACGGTGCAGGGAAATGAAGCCTCTATGCAAGGCGACCTTCAGTTTCAGAGCAGGTTTTCGGGGGGGGGGTGATATTGGAGCCAGCCAAAGTCTTGACCATGGGGGCTGTCTGAAGGAGACTGTTCAACCCCGTGGGTAAGTCTCCGTCGGAAACCTGGCGGTGTGAGCAGCTGTTCAAGCCGGCTCTTTTTAGCTGGAGGGTATATCCCTCTGGATGGGACTGGTGAGCCCCATCTTTTAAACAACCCTTATGCTTTACCCAAATTAACCCTCTGAATGCTAATGGATGGATGGTTGGATGGTTGGATGGTTGGTCAGACCAAGTTGGCTCTGATTACACGACCCCTACCAACTATGGGGCCCTAACAAAAACAGTCAAAAAAGATAGAAAAATTGGAGAAAGCACAAAGCTGTGCATCTGAGCAAAGGTGAAAAGCCGAACCCAAAAAAAGCCTAATAATTATTCAGCTTTTTCAGGAATCGCCTATTTGGCTTTAGACAGATCCCCAGGTTTTGGTGTTCAGTAAACCCGAAACCCAAACATTACCAAAACTGCTAATTTTGGGTTTATTTTCAGTTTGGGTATATCAATATGCACAACCCTAGAGGGAACTGCAGCCAACCTGACCATACCAACCAAGGAATGACCAATAGGTCAGCTTCTTGGTCAAGGTTTCTCACTGGACTGAGAAATAATGCCCAGATCTTTTTCATACCCTCCAACTGCTTGCCTGCCAGTCTTGGCAAGGGAAGGAGGAGGGCAAAGAGACTAGTGGGGGCATGGGGGATGTCTGGAGTTCTTCAGAATTACAACAGAGCTCAGTTTCCCTGAAGGAAATGGCAACTTCAGAGGGCGGAATCTGTGGTGCCACAAGCTCCCCAAACTTTGCCCAATCCAGGCACAACCCCCAAATCTCCAGGAATTTCCCAAACTAGAAAAGTCAACCCTGAGAACAGGATGGAGGGCACAGCAGTTGCATAATCTTCTTGGCAGCTTTAAAGATTTAGCTGTCATGATAACCTCCCCAAATGAGGTGAAGGGGCGGCGTTTGTAGAAAGGAGGACCGGCCAGCCCGACCAGCACGCTTTCACGTGCAGTGTTGATGGGGTGGGTGCAAGAGAGGCCATTTAAGGGGCCAGTGGCTGTCTCTGCCCCCTCTTTTATCCTGATGGGGGGGGAGTTGCCTACACTGCTCTGGTAGGTATTTGGTATCCCCTGTGGCGGGAGCAGAGTGGGTAAATTTGCTTGAGGAGTATGAACAACGTTGGGAATTCCTGCTGATTTGGGGGTGGAACCTGGGGAGGGCAGAGTCTGAAGAGGGGAGAGACCTCTATGGGGTATAATGCCACAGAGTCCACCCTCCCAAGCAGGCATTTTCTCCAAGGGAACTGATCTCTGTAGTCTGGAGATCAGTTGCAGAGGGGGCAGCCGTGTCAGCCTACAGTAGAACTGCTAGATTTTCAGGGTATAAGCTTTCGCGATTCAAAGCACCCTTCGTCAGACACGAGTAGGAACGGAGATCTCTGAGTCCTTATATCCCAGTTGCAATTCTGGGGGATCTCCAAGCTCTACTTGGAGACTGGCAACCCTGGGTATTGAGTAAAACTTAAGTGAGCCCCCAGAGATATCAGTTTGGAGGCTGAAGGGGCAGTTCTCAGACCAGAAGTCTGGGGCTTTGTTGCCTTCATAGACCTGGGACTTGAACCCTTGAGGGATGACACTGTCCTTGACCCATAGAGTTTGCAGCTAGGGGGAAAGGATGCGGCACACCTCCCTTGAAGCCTTTGCAAGGAGAAGGCTGGGCTGTAGACACTTAATGGCTCCGTGCTGAGAGCCAGGGGAGCATCTCCCATACAGTATAGGATGCACAGACAGAGGAGGCCAGACTCCTCTGCATCCCACCAAGAGCCCGTAATGCAACTTGGTTCTGAACAGGTACGCCTGTGGACACTGCAGATCTCTGGATCAATGTAAAACTAATGTTGGCTCTTTAATTATCCCATTCAACTGTGTCGTTTCCTCTTATTCCACATCTGCCTGCCAAAGACAGGTTTTCCAAGGTGCCATCTGGCAGACCGGCGGCCTAATAAATGTAATGGGTGCAGAACATTAATTTTTCCCTCCTCAGCTAGCTTCCTGCTAGCTTCCTGCTTTCTCAGAGCAAGGAGCATAACCCCAAACCACAAGCAGAAGGTCACTTTCAGAAATGAATTACGTTGCCCTGTAACTACTAAATCAGGTACAAATGCTGGCCATGTATTATACGTTTCAGCCCATTAATGTCTTTCTTCCTTTCTCGTTGGCTTAAGAAACACTAGGAAGTCTTGCCATTATGCAGCAGCCAACCACAGTTTCTGCTGTTAAACTTAGCAGTTGAATTGCCAGATAAATAGTAGGGTTATTTATTACACTAAGCACACAACAGGGTAGGATTCTGGCCATAAAATTGCATAACTCATTTCATCTCAGCCTCATAAATAATGTGCTCGAAAATTTAACACATCCTGCTCGCACAGTTGGAGGCAAACATGATCACCAAGGTGGACGGCAGGGAGCCCCTTCCGATGCACACCCAGGACTGACTAGATATACCATGTCATTCTAAGCAGATCTGCATCCTTCTAAATCCATTGACTTCAAAAAATTTCATCACACCTTTTTCACCTCCCACCGCCCTGGGATTGATGGGAATCATAGTTTTCTTGGCCTTATGATTCAATTTTGAAAGCTGCAAAACCATCATTTCCATGAATCCTAGCAGGAATAGACTGGAAAAAGCAATTTCTGCTCACAGATCCATCCATCCAGGTCAGGCTATTCCCCCACCCGTTTTGAGGGGAACGGGACTGGTGGGGAGGGGGTAGGCACCAGAATGTGTGATTTTTGCGCACAACATACTATGTGATCATCCCACTAAACACTTTTCAGTGTTTAACAGGGACGTCTCCAAAACTGTAAGTGGTTTTAGGGAAAGTGCAAGGTGTTTACCGAGCATTACTTAGCCCGTAACACTGGGTACCTCCTGCTCCCAGATAGCTCCCAGAACCAGTTTACAACCCACATTTGGTAAATGGGAAATCCCCAGGCCCCCACCCCTTCCTGATTGTGCTTGTTTATCCGTAAAATGAGGAAGTTGAATAGGATTGCCAACCTCCAGGTAGGACCTGGCCTGGAGATCTCCTCTGTTACAATTGATCTCCAGACAGCCAAGATCAGTTCCCCTGGCAAAAATGGCTGCTTTGGAGGGTGGACTCTATGACACTCTCTTCCCCAAACTCTGCCCCCCTCAGGCCCCACCCCCAAATCTCCAGGTATTTCCCAACCCACAGCCAGAACCCTAAAGTTCCATTATAAAGAGTACTTCTGAGAGAGGGATCTGAGAGCAGAACAGGAATTCTATCCCATATTTTTTATTGTGAGCCCAGACCTGATTGTGTGTGTGTGTGTTAAGTGCTGTCAAGTCACTTCCGACTCATGGCGACCCTATGAATGAAAGTCCTCCAAAATGTCCTGTCTTTGACAGCCTTGCTCAGATCTTGCAAATTGAGGGCTGTGGCTTCCTTTATTGAGTCAATCCATGTCCTGTTGGGTCTTCCTCTTTTCCTGCTGCCCTCAACTTTTCCTAGCATGACTATCTTTTCCAGTGACTCTTGTCGTCTCATGACGTGACCAAAATACGATAGCCTCAGTTTAGTCATTTTAGCTTCTAGGGTCAGTTCAGGCTTGATTTGATCTATAACCCACTGATTTGTTTTTTTGGCAGTCCACGGAATCCGTAACACTCTCCTCCAACACCACATTTCAAAGGAATCTATTTTCTTCCTATCAGCTTTCTTCACTGTCCAGCGTTCACACCCATACATAGTAATAGGGAATACGATGGCATGAATTAATCTAGTCTTGGTGGCCAGTGACACATCCTTACACTCCAAAATCTTTTCTAGTTTCTTCATGGCTGCCCTTCCCAGTCTCAACCTCCTTCTGATTTCTTGGCTGCAATCTCCCTTTTGGTTGATGGTGGAGCCAAGGAAAAGAAAGTGTTGAACAATTTCAATTTCCTCATTGTCAACCTTAAAGTTGTGTAATTCTCCTGTAGTCATTACTTTTGTTTTCTTGATGTTCAGCTGTAGTCCTGCTTTGGCACTTTCTCTTTTAAACTTCAGAAGTCGTTTCAAATCTTCACTATTTTCTGCCAATAATGTAGTGTCATCAGCATATCTCAAATTATTAATGTTCCTCCCTCCAATTTTCACTCCACCTTCATCTAAATCTAATCCAGCTTTCCTAATTATATGTTCTGCATATAGATTGAAGAGATAGGTAGATAAAATACATCCTTGTCTGACACCTTTGCCAATTGGAAACCATTCCGTTTCTCCATATTCTGTTCTAACTGTGGCCTCTTTTCCAGAGTACAGGTTGAGCATCAAAACGATCAGATGTAGTGGCACACCCATTTCCTTTAAAACCAGCCATAGCTTTTCATGATCCACACAGTCAAAAGCTTTGCTGTGATCTATGAAACACAAGCTGATTTTCTTCTGAAATTCTCTTGTATGCTCCAGTAACCAGCGTATATTTGCAATATGATCTCTAGTGCCTCTTCCTTTTCTGAAACCAACTTGAACATCAGGCATTTCTCGTTCCATATATGGTAACAGCCTTTGCTGTAAGATTTTGAGCATCACTTTACTTGCATGAGAAATTAATGTGATGGTCCGATAGTTGCTGCAATCTTTGATGTCTCCTTTCTTGGGAATTGGGATGTAAATGGATAGTTTCCAGTCTGTGGGCCATTGTTTTGTTTACCTGATTAGTTTACCCTAAATATAAAACTTATTTGTTTATTTGTTTTATATCCTGTCTTTTCCCCCAATGGGGACCCAAAGCGGCCTACGTCATTCCCCTCCCCTCCATTTTATCCTCACAACAATCCTATGAGGTAGGTTAGGCTGAGAGAGTGTCTGGCCACCCAGACTGGTCACCCAGCAAGCTTCCATGGCACAAGTGGGGATCTGAACGGAGGTCTCCTACATACTAGTCCAACACTCTTAACCACGACACCCCACTGGCTTTCAGTGAATCACTGCGGGCTACTTTCATTACCAGGCACTGAAATAGCAGAACCAAAACCCACTCTTTAATAATGACAATTGTAGATATTCAAAGCATAAATTGCAACTAATCCCCATTACAAGATTATCAGAGCACTATCAGGAAAAGGTTCACAAACTGCCAGTTATTGGTCATTTATGCATGGTCGCTTTAACCTCCTTTATTCCCCGTTTCAGCCAGGATCAAAGTAACCTGGGTTGGGGGAAACTGAATGCATTGGCTGGAATGATCAGGGATGAAACTGTGTGCTAATGGAGGCATGAATACAGAAAAGCAGTCTCCCAAGTTCAAATCAAGTCCCACCCCTTTAAATGATGCTCTGTAATTGGCTGACTTCGCAGTGCTCACCATGAGGGAAGATTCCCTCCCCCCAAACCCAACTGCTACATTAAAAAAGCATTTTAAGAACAAAAAAATAACAAATGGAGCTACCTGAAAGAAGGGGGGAGAAATCCAAGCCTCGTTTTAAAAAAGCATTTCTTTTGCTCAGAAAGAACTCCGAGATAGCAGGAAGCACTTGAATCCCTGCCTCTTTACACAATTCTTTGTGATTGGCTGTGAGAGAAGCCAATCTTCTGTGCTTCCCCTGTTTGGCTATCTGAATGCTGCCTTGTAGAGGGGTTTGGAAAAGGGTGGGGTGAAGCTCAACCCGGGAACAGAGTATGCATGCTCTGTGACTCTGGAATGAGCCAAGATGAACGGTTTAATTTGGGCCAGAAGAGGAATGGGAAAAGCCGGGTTCATTTTGCGTTGAAACAGCGTTGAGCTTCCAAGGAATGAGGTAATGTGCATACTGAAAAATTTGATCCTGGCTGAAACAGGGAATAAAGGAGGGTAAAGCGACCATGCATAAATGACCATTGGCTCTGCTGCTTCTCATAATGAGAAATACAGGGCTGGAAATCTAATGAATAAGACTGATGAGCAACCCTCGTAAATAATGTGCTTGAAAATGGAACTTACCCTGCCTGCAATGTCCTTTTCCCCCTTGAGTTGATCACCCACACACTGCAGAGACGTTCACATTTTTAAGCAATCTGTATTTCAAGTGTATATGCTTCTTTTGTGCCCGTGGAGTCAGTGGCATTCATTGTCACCCTCAACAGCCAGCTGGTAGCTGCCGCTGGAGCATGCTCAGACCTGTGGAGCAAGGACTCATGATGCATGACATATCTAGAGTGCCTAGACAATGCAATGCCTTCCCCCGCACATGAACCACCGTTCCCAAGTGGCAGTGATGCACATGCACAGACCTTTGTGATCAGAACTTTTGATAAACACACAAAAATGAGCAAAAAGACTAGAGAGCTCAGCCATGCAACTTTCGTCTGAGCTTCCCAGCAGGACTGGGGCTCAGGCAGGCAAAATGGGCAAGGTGAGCAGCCAGCACAAAAGCACAACGCTTCTCTTTTGCAAGCACTTCTTCCTCGGCTCTTCTCAATGTGCTGGGTGGGTGGAGGATGAGGAAGAGACAGCGCGGCTTCATTCTGGACTGGTGTCTTTCCCAGCTCACAAACCAAGAATGTGCAGGAATGAAGCGCTTACGTGCCAATTTAGAAACATTTAGAACACTCACTACAAATCAGCTTTTTTTCACGTGTTCAAGGATGCTGCTCACAGTTTGTGGTTAACCACGATTTGAGCACAAGCACATTCAATGCTGTGATGTCCTCCAGGGCTCGAGAATGGCCCTATGCGCCCAAGGATGCACATAAAACATGGTTACAGTCAAAAGCAGTTCAAAGCTCACATAGAACAGCATGTGATCGTTGGATGGCTTTTGGCTGTGAACCATGTTTGGTGGGGAACAACTTCGAGTGTATATTTGCAAGCTGCATAAAAACATGCGATTAAGCGAGATCTTTTGTCCCAATACCATTTAAATTTCCCCTTGGGAGAGGCTCAAGCTACGCTGACCTGCTTGGTAATTAATCACTAGCAGAGAAGGGGCCCGTGGAGAGAAGGAGGGAGGAAGTGTGCTGAGAAAGCACCACTGATAGGGAATGCAGCTGGAGAGGTTCGACTTTCTTTCTGCTCCATGCTATCGTTTCCATATGCAGGAGGTCAAGAGGAGCCATGCTACTGAATTAACCAGGATTTCTGAAGTCAGACATGACAAGGAAACACAGTCGACACTGACTACAGTTAAGTAGCCAGATAAAACTGTGGCTAGGAATGCTAGTTTAGCCCCCCTACAGAAATAACAGTTTGTTGTACAGATGTCACGATAAACTGACTTCAATCAAACCAAATTATGGATTAGAATTGCATTTTAATGCAGCCGCTGAGACCAGGAAAACATGATAAAAAGAGCATGACTTAAATTTTAGAACAGAGAGAACATAAGAACATAAAAAAGCCATGCTGGATCAGACCGAGGTCCATCAAGTCCAGCAGTCTGCTCACACAGTGGCCAACCAGGTGCCTCCAGGAAGCCCCCAAACAAGACGACTGCAGCAGCACCATCCTGCCTGTGTTCCACAGCACCTAATATAATAGGCGTGCTCCTCTGATACTGGAGAGAATAGGTAAGCTTCATGACTTTTTGACTAGTAGCCATGGATAGCCCTCTCCTCCATGAACATGTCCACTCCCCTCTTAAAGCCTTCCAAGTTGGCAAGAAAGTATGAGGGGGATGTATGAAGGGATGAAGCCCTGCGGAAAACAGCTGGCTTGCTTGATTCTGAATACTGAACCTAATTCCAGATACTGGATAATGTAGATCCTAAGAAAGATGCTAAATTCCTGAAACTCTGGGTCCAGGATGCTACCTGCTTTCTATACTGCAAGCTTTATAGTCTTCTCAAAGCTCATCATAAAAAATATGGAGCCCTTCCCATACCTTGGCTGAATGTGCAGAAGGGGAGCAACCTGCGCATGTTGATTGGTTCTGTGTGCACAGATTCAACGATGTATGCATGTCATATCAGTGAACCCAGGAGACGGTGAATGCATGGAGACTGGGGGTGGTGAAAGGCAGTATGATATAGCATTGGACTTGAACTATTAATTATTTATTAACCATATTAACCACTAGGACCCAAGTTCGAATCCTCCCTCAGCCATGAAGCACCTTAGGTGAACTGGGCCCAGCCTAACCAATTTCACAGGGTTGTTGTGCAACTAACATAGTGGGGTGAAGGAGCCATATTAATGTCACCTGGAGTTCCTTGGGAGATGGGAGATAGGGTAGGGGTAAACATTTGTTTTTTAGATTTATATCCTACAACAAAAGTTTCAGCCAAACGGTTTCCAAAATAGCTTATATACAAATAAAATAATATCTTAAGAAACACAAAAATAATTGCAGTGCCTGGCAACAAGGAGGAGGGCTGTGGGCAGGGATATGAGGGAGCCCTGTCACTTCTAGTATAAAAAGTGGAAGTGACATAGGAGCCCTAGGAATCACTGGACACTCTATGGTAAAACTATAGAAATTCTGGTGATTCCTAGAGCTACCATATGTCACATCGGGATTTTTTTTTAAACCAAAAGTGATATGATGCCACAGCTGGTGTCTTCCCCCCCGCCCCGCTCAGAGTGGGGGCAGATAATGGGATCGGGGGCAGGGAATCCCCCCACCCCTGCCAGGGGCTTGACAGCCCCTGCAAAGTAGCCTGGCATGCCATCCTCCTCCTTGTGAGGCACTTTATACATTTCAGTTGCTTGCTACAAGACATAAGCCACGTGCTCTTAGGGCCCCAGCAGCCAGCTGTGCTTATTCGCATCCCTAGACTGTTTATAAATAAAGCAGGAAGTAGGGGGTCTATTTGACCAAAAATCAGCACACAGAAAGGCACAGCTAACCCCCCTCACAGCCCTGCTCCCCAACGACAACTAGTTTTTTCCCCAGCCTGACTCCCTTCTGGGATCAGAGATAGGGTTACCAACTAGGGTTGGGGGTGGGAACCTGAGGGGTGCAGCGTTGCGTGTGCGCCATGATGTCATTTCCATTGTGTCACTCTAGGAATCACAGGAAACTCTACTGGAAAATAATGGATTCCCAGAGCTACATGACATCCCTTACGGTTTTACCAACGAGTGATGCCACCCTGCGCATGCAATGTCAGCGTTTTTAAAATGCCCCGGCCTGGTGGAACGCGATGCCCAGGGAGGTTCTGGCCCTGTGGGACCTGAAGCAATTCTGCAGGGCGTGCAAACCTGAGCTGCTCTGCCACGAATACGGTTGAGGACAGCGACGGTTTCCATCGGGCTGGCCTCCCATCCTCTTCCTCCTTCCCACCCTCTGGTAGCGCTTTATGGTGTGTTTTTATTGGTGGTATGGTTACCTGATGTATTGTTATTGCTGCTATGATTGGCGGTGCCATTTTTATCCAACTATTGTTGACAATTTAATTGCAATGTTAAGACTGTTTTAATCTTAAATGGTTGTAAGCTGATCTGAGCCCGTCCTAGTCGGGAAGGTAAAGGTAAAGGTCTCCTGTACAAGCACCGAGTCATTTCTGACCCATGGAGTGACGTCACATCCCGACACTAGGCAGACTTTGTTTATGGGGTGGTTTGCCAGTGCCTTCCCCAGTCATCTTCCCTTTACCCCCAGCAAGCTGGGTACTCAATTTACCGACCTCGGAAGGACGGAAGGCTGAGTCAAGCTTGAGCCAGCTACCTGAAAAACCAACTTGTCAGGATTGAACTCAGGTCATGAGCAAAGCTTGGACTGCAGTACTGCAGCTGACCACTCTGCGCCACGGGGCTCGGGAAGAGCAGCCTCAAAATCCAATAAACAAATAAATACATTTCTCCCCACACCAGGGGACAGCAAACTTATTAGTCAAAAGAGCCAAATATCAACAGTACAACGACTGAGATTTCTTTTGAAAGCCAAATTTCTTAAACTTAAACTATATAGGTAGGTACACTGTTTATTAACTTAATAAACTTTAATTAAAGTTTTAAGTCTTAATTAAACTATAGGTACACGGAATAAAACTTGATATACTTAATAGTAATCTTATTTATTGATAAAAATTAAATTGTAAGTCCCTGCCATTTCCCCCTCCCCGTCCGGAGTCCTCGTCTGGAGGCCTGGTCTACCGCCATAAAAGCCTATTGGTAGACCTGGCCTCCAGCGGAGTCCCATTGGGAGGCCAGGTCTACCCACTGGCTTTCTTAGCAGTAGACCTGGCCTCCGGAGGTCCATAGAAGCCAATTGGTGGACCTGGCCTCTGAAGGGGGACTTTTCCCCCTCCTCGGAGTCCAGGTCTACCGCCAAGAAAGCCAGTGGGTAGACATGGCCTCCCAATGGGACTCAGCCGGAGGCCAGGTCTACCAAAGGAAGCCCGCCCCGCCCAACAGCTGATAGGCGGGGGGGGGGGCAGGAACCGCCGAGCCGCCCGCCCAGCAATCGTGCAGCTAGAGGGGAGGGGAGGCTTTAGCCTCCCAACCATTGAGGGCAAGGGAAAGGGGACCTGGCCATTCTCCACGGCGGTGGGGGGGGAGACAGCACGCCCACTCGCCTGCTCTCTCGCGCTCACTCTCTCTCTCTCACAGCTGCGCCGGTTCCGCAGCCTGGCTGCCGGCGCGAGCAGGCGCAAGAGCAGGGGCTCCAAACCAAGTTCGGAGAGCCGCACTCAACGGGCCAAAGAGCCGCATGTGGCTCGGGAGCTGCAGTTTGCAGACCCCTGCCCCACACTGTTGCAAAAAGAATTGCACCTGGAGAAAATGGCCACTCTGAAAGGTGGACTCTATGGCATTATACCCCATTGAAGCCCCTCTCCTACTCAAACCCTGTCCTCCTCAGGCTCCACCCCTAAAATATCCAGGTATTTTCCAACCTGGAGTTGGCAACCCAAGCAGTCTATAACCTTACACAGGTAGAACTTAAAATATAAGTGTAGGGTTTAAGTTGACTAAGAGGGATGGGGAATCAAAGCAGGACACATATGCAAATCGAAACTTAGACAACACAACTGAAAGTTGGAACCAAAGGAGTGATAAGAGTCTTTTACTGGTCATTTATGTGTGGGAGTTTTACTTGAGGTTTGTTGCTGGCTGGACCCACACTTTCCTGTTGGGAATCTCTGCACCAGCAGTCTCCAAGCTCAAATCCTGCCCCTTTAAATGCTGCTTTTTAACTGGCTTACTTGTAGTGCTTACTGTGAGAGAAACCCCCCCAAACCCAACTGCCACATAAAAAATCATTTTAAGAACAACAGAACAAGCTCCCAGGAAGGAGGAAGTATTTCAATCCCCGCCACTGAACATGCTGCTTTGTAATTGGCTGTAAGCGAAACCAAGCATGCGTGCCCCGCACTTTGCCTGACGCATGGGGATTTCACCCGGGCTTTGCTTAGGGAAGATGGAAGAGTTGGGTTAACAGAGGAACTGGAAGACCCGGACATTGCGAGGGCTGGGCACAAGGTCATCTCTAATGGACAGAAAACTCATGCATAACTCCAAGGAACAACCGAGGCAGACGGGGAGTGAGCGTGAGTGAAAGTACCCATGCATAAATTAAATGTCTTTCTAAGGCCTTCCGCAAGTCTGTTGCAAGCTCTCCGCTGCAGATTGTCTGGCTGACTGTGATGGCGATGGTGTTCCTGGGGTGCTTGATGGGGTTGGAGATCTCTTTCCAGGCTCCTTCTCAAGTTACTCTGTTCTCTGCACTGGGACCCGCAGGTCTTCTCTTTCCCTTTCCTCCTCAGGACTCACCTACAGCTCCCTCAGGGCATTAAAATACCCTCCTCTCCCCAAACTCCAACACAGGGCCAGACTAGGGTTGCCAACCTCCAGGTGGGACCTGGAGATCTCCTGGAATTACAACTGTACTGAGAACAGTTCCCCTGGAGAAAATGGCTGCTTTTGGAGGGTGAACTCTATGGAATTAGACCTTGTTGAGGCCCTTCCCCTCCCTAAACCCCATCCTCCTAAAGCTCCACCCCCAATATCTCCAGGCATTTGTCAACCACAAATCAAACTCTGAAGCTTTCCTCCATCCTAAGGAGCTTTCCTCCAACTTAAGGGCTTCTTCCACTTTTGGAAGAGCCACTTAAGTTGGAGGAATGTCTCCTTATGCTGGAAGAATGCTCTTTGAAGGGTGGTTGGATCCACCCCAATAATAGAAGGAGTTCAGTTTTTCAGCTCTCTCAAAAACAGCATGACCTTAAAATGGCAGTGAACAAAACCTGGATATCTGTGTGAGTATTCTGTACACGTAGCACATGCACAGAGAGTGACAATATTGTAGTGTGTGTGTGTGAGTGATATAATGATGACTGTGGGGGGACGGACCCCATATGCTGAGTCCCAGTGGTTTGAAAATCCACATTACAATCATCATCACATAACAAGTATCACCACAAAACGTTTTGTCTTCTGAAGTACAAGAACGTTTTGTAGCAAAATCCTTTTTACATTAGGACAATGAATTATTTGTTTATTTATTTATTCTGCACCACCCATAGACATGGTGTCTCACAGTCGCACAGGAATGCATGAATAAGGCTGATAGGATCACAGCTCCCCCTACCCCTTGTTGCTATTTCCCTTTTTTTCACATGTTTTCTTCCTAACGAAAGGAAGATGGGGTGCAAGTCCAGTGTTTTAAATAAATCCCAGAAAGAATGGCAAAACCGCTTAGCTGTCTGCACTGAAAGATAAAATTCAGGTGCTGAGACAAAGGATGAAGCCATCCAGCCGTAGCCGATGGGTGACCTCGTCAAAGATTAGGCACATTGGTTTCACCCTGCTGGCAAGGCGATAACAAAAGCCGGCCTGGACACTTGCTGATACCATGATGTCATTCTTGGAAACCCTAGCTTCTGGGATAGTATTTCCAGGGAATGACATCATTCAAGATGGCAGCCGGTTGGTTTCGAGGCAACTGGCAGGCAGGCAAAGTAAAGTCAGTGGCTGAATGCCTGCCCAGGCTCCAAGAACCATAGACGGCACCCTGATGTTAAACATTTGCAGCCTCCCAAATACATCTGGCGGTACTATACTGGGTGCATTCACCCAGACAGTCACAAAGGTAAGCTAAGCAAAGCCCTTGCAAAAGCCACAGGTGCACATATCTGGTATCCTCCCCGCTTACAGCCCTGAAGCCATACAATAGAGACCAATGAATACCTCTGCGTACGCACTCTGCACAGTCTTTTTTATCTGCCCTCTCAGATAAGCCGTGCCCTGCCCTTTATCACAGCAGACAGCTTCCTGCAGGAAAATTCTGCATAACTGTCTACCTCTGCAGGCATTTGTGAAACTATCTACCCCAACCGCTTTAACTACCACTAGGAGAAACGTTAGGCACGCACCACACCTTACAACTGCACGATGCACCATCCTGCACTCCTTTCTACAGGCAGTGATGCACACAACTCTTCCGACCCTCCTAATGCAGTTAACGCCACGTACCCTCTCCCCATAGCCGCTCCAACAAACACAGGCTTGCATCCTGTGTGTATAATCCCCTAGCACGCGACAGACACACCTTCCCCTGTGGGTATACCGCGTATCGTCCCCTCTGTGTTTCCACAGACACAGTGAACACTGTCGCCCCAAACAAAGGGACACACCCTGCAGACACACTGATACACATTTCCAGCAAGTCCAGTGGATTTTTCTTTTAAACAAAACACTTCTTAAAGCCACAGGTAGTAGAAGCCTGACAGCCACTGCTTGTATTTTAAGATATCATTTTTCAATCCCCTCCCCTGCCAGTATTGCAATAAAGATTTTTTAATATATATGTATTTTTATTTATTTATTTAAAAAGCAGATCTTCCAGCATCAAATCAAATATAATTATCATGCCAGCCGTGTTTCTTTTTCTTAAATAATCCCATAGCTTTAGGGCACTCTTATGGTTCTCTTTGTGACTCAGAATGTGACGTTTGAACGTTTTGAGTTAGTGACTCTGCATACTGCGGGCATTAAATCACCGCTACAGATATAGGGGTCATTTGCATGCTAAACCTATAAAACACTGCTACACACACACACACACCCCTAAAAGGTGGCATATGGCATAAATTGTTCACACACCCTTTACACAGACAGAGCTTCACCCAGACACACCCAGACAGAAGTACTTTTTACAAAGCCCCCAACTGCACCATTCTCTTTCACGCCCACTCTTATAAAAATCCTGGGCACACCCCCTTCCATACCAAGCACACAGAACCGATGCATGCAATTGTTGTAAGACAACAGTGAACAGTTATCACAGATGTGGTCCTAAAAACAGCCTCCGTCCCCACACAGACAGACATTCCACTCACAGGGCACAGCTTACACACCAGAAAGCAAACATGTACACATGCTAAATTAAATGAAGACACCCAGCTTCCCAGCGGCATCCTATTAATACACTGCACAACCCCTTTGTGCGCATATGTGCTTGGTTCTAAATGCACCTCTCTGTTCTGGTAGGCTCATATATCACTGATGGTCAATAAAAGAACATTTTCAGAAGGAGAACGTACATCACACCAGCCCTGTGGCACCTCTAGCCTTACTAATAGAGAGGGGGAAATGTACAGACACCCCCAACTCTACCTACAGAGTTTGAACACGACATCCCCATTTAAAAATAAATAAATCCGGCTTTCCATTTCATGCTTAAACACACCCACAAGCTGTGCATACACCCAGAGAGAAATCATAAAATGCACAGCCCTGTCTATGTACCCCAGTTGCACAGAGGCATTACGGACACACCCCCAAGCTCAACAAGACACATCCTTTTCTGGTGCAGAGGGGAAATTCCTTGGTATGCAACATCCCCTGGAAAACTTTCTGCATCTTCCAACATTGACTTATTCTTTCCCTGTCCCTGTGTGAACCGCAGCTCAGTGCTAGAGATCCTGCTTTGACCAGCAGAAATCCCAGGTTTGGTTCCGTTATCTCTAGATAAGGGGTCATGAGAAGCAAGACTGGGAAAGACCACCACCCGAGACCTTGGAGAGACACTCCCAGTCACAGTATTGCACTTTGTGGGATCAACAGTCAGACCTGAGACATGCGCTTCCTATGGTCATGTTTACCTTACCTAAGGTTGGGGAGAAACTCTAATGCCATTCTTAAAAAGAAATTGATGGGGAGATCCTGCCTCCACTGAAATCCATGGGAGCTTCCCACATTCATCTATCAGGAGCGGAAGCAGCATGGCATTGCAGGTGCCGCTTTTGGAACTCGGCATCCTGTCTCTTGCCACCCTCCCTGCACCGGCAAACACGCACTGTCTCCCGCCAAGCAATTACCTTCTTCCAGCTCGTCCATGCTCCCGATCTTCCTGCCGCCATCGATGGTGTAAATGTAGCGAACTCCCTGAGGCAGGTTAATATTATCAGACAGAGACCGGGTCAGGTCAGCCAGCAAGGCATCAAAGCTCCGGAAGCGGTCCGAGGAGACGGCGTACACAATCCCCTTGAAGTAACGGTCCCCATTGCGATAGAAGCGCACCTTCTTGGCTTTCTTCTCATTGCTCAGCGCTTGTAAGGTCCTGGTTCGGTAGAAGCTGCAGTGGGCACTGTGAGTGGGGCTGGGCAAGCCGTTCATACGGGAGCCTCGCATGTTTCTGGACGCCTTATCTCTTTCGTCAAAGTGTCCAAAATCAAGTTCCATAGCTCGGTGACCCCTAGAGATGTGAAACTGAGGGGAACGGAGGACAGAGGGAGGAAAGGGGCAAAGGAGAAATCACAAGTGAGCCACCACAACGTGCTGACAGAGAAACTGCATATAGAGGTGGGTCTTGGATTGGAGCTCTTTTCATTTAAGGAACCCAACCCATGCTTGGTGGTGGGGGGGGCTGATGTTTCACCTTCCCTGGATGGATGGAAAGAGAGGCTCGTTCTTGGATTTTTGGAGATGGTTCAACTACTGGCAAGGAGGTCTTCTAAGCAGTACAGAAGCTTTTAGGGACCTCTTGCTAACTCGGTATCAATGAGGAATAAAAGGGACAGGAGGTTGGAGTGGAGATGTCCAGCAATGGAGATGTGCACCATGATCCATGAACAGCTTGCGACCAGTGCACAGAAGTTTACTGCAGCCTGGGAAACTTTGATTGAGCGGCTGATGCACGGAGGTGGCCAAGCCAAGCCAAGCCAAAGCCTGAAGTCAGACAACCTGAAGGCCGAAGAGCCGGGCCCCCAAGGGGTTCGACCTGTCGCTGCTTCGAGGGGGCAACACCTTGTGTTAGGGGCATTTCGACTGGGAACGGTACATTGGGAGGGCTGATGGAAGTGACCGGCCACACTGCGGTGGTCTTTGTGACCGGCTGCTCAGGAAAGGAGTCAGACCCAGCCCTCCCTCCCCTCCCCCACAGACCCCTCCTAGCCATCAATCCATTTCAGAGACGTCCTTAATTTCCAAGAATATGCAACTGGCAAGGGCAAAAAAAAGCTCACGTTCAAACGGCAATAAATTAAGTTTATGTTCCATTGCAGTATTTGCTTCCTCTCGGTTCATTTCTGCAGTCATGTAATTAGGATGGGTTTGAATTTACCCACTCCCTAGCATTCCTCTCCCTCTATCTACTGTTCTATTAAGCAGGGGTATTTTTTTGGGGGGGGGTTTCCTCGCTAAAGTACCAACTAGAAATATTTACATAAATATTGGTGCCACCATAAACGGGCACCTTTCATTGTTCCGGGCTGTCGTGCTACCATGATAGGAAAGGGAGAGAAGGCTGGGGAGGAGGATGACAGCAATAGCCGGAGCCTGGGCAGAGGCGAAAGAGAGCGCCCGTCCTCTCGCAACAGAAAACTTGGAACAACGTTTTGTAAAAGAGCCCTGCAAAAAAAAGAGAAAGAAAGAAAGAAAGAAAGAAAGGAAGAAAGAAAGAAAGAAAGAAAGAAAGAAAGAAAGAAAGAAAGAAAGAAAGAAAGAAAGAAAGAAAGAAAAAAAAAAAGAAAAAGAAAGAAAAAAAGAAAAAAAGAAAAAGAAAGAAAGAAAGAAAGAAAGAAAGAAAGAAAGAAAGAAAGAAAGAAAGAAAGAAAGAAAGAAAGAAAGAAAGAAAGAAAGAAAGAAAGAAAGAAAGGGGGGGGAAGCCAGCTGTCAGCCGGCCGCTCTGAACTATTAACATGCAGCTCACATCTGCTCGGAGCGGCTTCGCGCAGCGGAGCTGGGGTCAAGACCCATCAGATGCCCGTCCTGGGGGACGCCCTGGCTTGCTTTCTGCTGCCCAGACCTGGTCCGGTCCGTTGCCCGGTTCCTCTTCTGCTCTTCCCACCCTGGCCCACTGACCCCTCTCCGACCTGCTCCTTGTCACCGCTGCAGGGACTGCTGTGCTCTCCCCCCGCTCTCCTTCCTTTCCTTTTCCTTTTTCTTTTCCTTTTATCCCTTCGAAGCTCCTTGATCCATTGATCTTGAGCAGCCTATATCTAGTGTTGGAGGGATAGAAGGACTGAAACCAATCTGGCCACTGACAATGTAGCCTTGGGGTCCCTGTCGCTTAGTAAAAAAGGCATTATGTCAGTCACAGAGGCCCGAGGCTCCCTCCGGCACTCCCCCCCCCCCCGGGTACAGGAGTGGCTTCCAGGAGACAATGACATCTCAAGGCAACTTTGGAGAGAGGGATGCGGGGAGAGGGCTGCATCCTCTGGACCGACCTCTCTTTCTCTTCCCCCTGCATCTGGCGTCTGTTACTTTCTGCCTGGAAAGGGGAAAAATATATATATCTATATCCAGATCTGCCTTCAAGCTCTACTTACCGGTTTTCAGCTCGCAGGGTGGAGATGCTGAAGGAGAGAAACCCAGGCACGCTCTGCCTTTGTTGTCTGAAAGCCAAGCGAGAAATGCCTGCCAGTTTGGCTGGGTCTCCTCCTAGGTCCTAGTGCCTTGTGACTCGGCAGCCCCCTCCCCTCCCCTCCCCTCCCCTCCCCTCCCCTCCCTCCCTCCGAGGTAATTTTGCCTCCTTGGGCTTCAGCCTCCTGACTGATCGTCCCTTGAAAATCTCTTTCTCCATCTTTTAAAGAGGAAGGGCAGGGGAATTCCAGCTTGCCTTTCCCCACATGCAGGGTGGGCCAGAGACTGCAGGCATTGTTTCTAAACCAGGGGCGGGGAACCTTTTTTCCGCCAAGGGCCATTTGGATATTTATAACATCATTCGCAGGCCATACAAAATTATCCACTTAAAAATTAGTTTCTTGGGCGGTCCTAGCAGTTCCATAGCTAATGACTCTTCTGCGAGGGGGGGAAATGTTCCTTTTTTCAGCAAAACAAACTCACATCTGCCTTGAATCGAGGCTATTCCTGTCCGCGGGAGGGGGTGGATCACCAGTCTTAGATCCTTCTGAGCTAGAGATCTGCCAGGACCCACGAAGGGCCAGACCAAATAATTTCGCGGGCCTTAAACGGCCCCCAGGCCTGACGTTCCCCACCCCTGTTCTAAACCAAACCTCCTATTGTCTTCCCTTGATCTAATGCTCTCCCAGACCCATCTGGAAACAGCTGCAGTTTGATTTCTGCCACCCCCGTGATAGATTTGCAGGCACTGAACTTACGGTTTTGGTCAATGGCCGCGGGAGAGGGTCTGTAAGCACGGGATGGTGTAAGCAACCCCTTTTTCTTCTGGCTTGGTTCTCCCACAAACTCATCAGGATTGTCTTCAGGAAGAACGGGCTCCCACAGGTTGGTTTGACCCTAGAATCTGGCATGGAGGGGTACACTGCCCCTAGAAATGGAGGCTCCACTGACGAAATGCTGTTCCTAGACAATCCTCTGTGCACATGTCTAATGCCTGTTTAAAAGTCAAACTGCAAGAGACACCAGGACATGCTCAGCTGGATTTTTAAATGCTATGGCCCCAATAAGGTTTGGGCCCATGTGGGGGAGAGGAGGTTTAATATCACACACACACACCCCATGTGTGGTTTTACTAATCAAATTCTGCCTGTTTTTATCCTGGCTTTACTCCAAGGAGCTCAGGGTGGCACATATGGATCTCTCCCACCTCTACCGGGTCCTTACAACAACCCTGTGAGGAAGGTTAACCCGAGAGATGGTGACTGGCCCAAGGCACTCAGTGAGCTCATGGCCGAGCGGAGATTTGAACCTAGGCCCCCCAGGCTGTAGAGCAAGAGTTTAACCACTGTGACATGTGGACCCCCAATCCCTGTGTTGAAAAAAAGATCAACAAAAGATGAAAAAAAATGCCCCTATTCTCCCTTCAAGAGCTCACAGCCTCGTGTGTAAAGGACTGGGGAACCACATGGAGAGAGTTATACCCCTCCCCTTCCCCTATGGCCCCAATCCAAATCAGGTTTCTGCATGGCTTCAGTTAGCCTTTAAAAAAATACTCAGAGGAAGAACTGATCACCGCTTCAGTCAGTCATATCTCATCCTTCCCCCAATAGGGACCCAAAGTGGCACGTAACCAGGGCTTTTTTGGGTGACTGTACTCATCAGTGCCCTGACCCAGCTGGCCCAGATTCTGGAAGCTATGCAGGGCCAGCCCTGCTTAGCACTTGGATGGGAGAGGACCAAAGAAGTTCAGGGTCGCAGTGCAGAGGCAGGCAATGGCAAACCACCTCTGTTCGCCTCTTGCCTTGACAACCCAACAGGGTCGCCGTAAGTACCAGCACCTTTGGGGAGGGACTCTCCCAAGTCCTGACCCTCGTGTGCCAGCCATCCCCACTCCTCCAGAGGAAGAGAGAGTGGTGGGCCCTCGAGAACTGCCTAGTGGGGATCTGCAGGCGGAAGGGGGGGGCTTATGTACGAGTACTGGCACTTCTTTCATTTTACAAAAAAAGCACTGCTCACAACACAAAAATAAACTACAAGAAGAAACAAAGGAACCGAAGAAGGGAAGAGGATTTGCAGAGAAAAGCTCTCCCTCCCTCTCTGCCAGGAGATCTTCCTGCCGCTCTATGCTAGGGCTATCAGGCTAAGAGCTTATGCCCAAGGGCTCACTGCCCTGGTCCTACCCAGGCTTTACGTCCCTGCCACAGGCGGGAGAGAAACAATCTGGGCTGGATCCAGGCTAGATGTTTCCACAGGTGCAAGGATTTCCACCCCCTTGCAGTAGTCTGAAATCCCATTCCTGGGGGGGTCTCTTCTCCCCCAGGATTTCAGGGGGCATTTGGGGCTGCCTTAGGAGGGGGAAGATGAGAAAATCCCACTCCGTGGGCAGAAATCCTTGTGCCTGCGGAAACATCTCATCTGGATTCAAACCTCTGCCTGGACCTTACAATCTGGCAGCTATCTTCCCACAATTCCCTCTCTTTCCCAGTGTATTTTTTTAAAAAATTATTCCTTTTGTCCCCTGCACTTCGGCTTCCTTTGTGTGTGGTTGGCTCCACCCTCCACAGTGGCTATTTTGTGCCCATGGCCACTACTCTGGGTCTGAATTCCAAAGGTGCCCACAGTCTCAAAAGGTTTGGGGATCCCTGTTCTAAACGAAAAGGCTTTTTTCCTTGTAGTGAAGGTGCTCCACCCCTTTGATAATTCGCCTGATCAAGAAGTTCAGCCGTACCCAGATTCAGAGCAGAGATCATCAGAAATCATTTCAGTCCAAAGCATTCCACCCTGCTTTACCCCACTTTTTGCAAGGGAGGGGGAAAAATCTTTGTGAAGCCATCAACTTAATCATTTCAGACCGGCACTGGGATGGATAGGTTGGGACTGTGGCCATTTCCTTCCCATCAATAGATTCGTTTAGATAAAAAAGGTAGCCCTCTGTCGATTCAATTACCTGTCCTAATGCTCTGTACATTATTATTATTAATGCTCCAGCCAGTTTGCAAGTGGCCAGTTGTTTCCCTGTGCCATTTAAGGCAGAAATGGAGCTTCCCTTGTTCTTTCATGAGGCTTTTTCTGGTTCTTGAAAATGAGGGTAAAAAGAACCAAAACTGCCGGCATAGTGTAGCGACCTAAAACCAATCTAGAAGAGAAACAGAAAGATCCACCATTGGACATCCATCATGGTTTTTAATCAGTAAATAACAACTGCTGGGAGGGACAGGTTGGATTGGGGCCACAGGGAAGGGGGTGCTCATGTCTAGCCCGTCCCTTAGTTTCCCAACCTCAAATGGCCACTTTGGGCAGCTGTTTGGACCGATGGGAGAAACAGACAACTGCCTTCACATTGTCCGTATATTTCCATGCTGCTGGGCAGAATATTTGAGGTTGGGGAAATGGTCGCTGTTTCACAAAATCAGAGACCTGGAGATATAATAGCAGATTTTCCAGTAGCTCATCTAGCTTGATCCTTAACATGGGACTCAGGAAGCCAGTGTGATGCAGTGATTACAGTGGCGGAATTGGATCTTAGTCTAACCTCCCTCATAGGGGTATTGTGAGGATAAACGGGAAGAGAGGGAAATGACCTAAACGAATCTGGGTCTCCATCAGGGAGAAAGGATTGCAGTATTGCAGTCCAAGCTCTGCTCACGACCTGAGTTCGATCCATCCCGACAGAAGTTGGTTTCAGGTAGACGGCTCAAGGTTGACTCAGCCTTCCATCCTGGAGCTTAGGAAGCCCCATCATCCAGCCAGGCACACCTTTGGGCCAGGGGGAAAGTCCAGCAGCCAACCTCCTTCCTGCCCAAGCTTGACACACAAGATGGATCCCAGAACTCTCTGAGGGGGCATCCATTTTGTGAGGAGCAGTGTCCTGCTCATATGCCAGTCTTTGGCCCCCGTGCCTCCATGGCACCTCTTGAGAGACAGCATGGCATAGTGGTTAAGAGTGGAGGACTCTAATCTGGTGAACTGAGTTGGTTTCCCCACTCCTCCACATGAAGCCTGCTGGGTGACCCTTAGGCTAGTCACAGTTCTCTCTGAACTCTCTCAGCCCCACCTGCCTCACAAGGTGCCTGTTGTGGGGAGAGGAAGGGAAGGTGATTGTAAGCCGCTTTAGGACTCCTTAAAGGTAGAGAAAAGTGGGGTATAAAAACCAACTCTTCAGCTCTTCAAATGGGAGGAGGGGTCTGATTGCTTACAGTATCATCCATTCAAACTCTCCCCATTTACTAGGAAGCGCACCAGATATGACATCATCCCCACTTATACATTTTGACATTGTGTAAAAATGTGTTAACGCGAGCTCTATTGACAGATATATGTTACATTATTTTAGGTTTCTTGTATGTTCAGGCAGTCAAGATTCTTCCCAATTATTTTTTGTTTCCCGCCCCCAATTTTGGTGATTTATTTTGAGGCATTTTGACAGCTGGTCTACAACTGTTTAATGTCTGTTTTTATGACATATGTGTGTGTTTGTGGGGGTAGGGTTGCCGACCTCCAGGTGTTGACTGGAGATCTCCTGGAATTGCAACTGATCTCCAGACAACACAGATCAGTTCCCCTGAAGAAAATGGCTGATTTGGAGGGTCGACTCTATGGCATCACATCCCTGCTAAGTTCCCTCCCCAAATCCTGCCCCCCCCAAAAATTTTTTTGCCAACACAGTTTGGGAACCCTAGTGGGAGGGGTAGGTTGTCTGCTTTTCATGTAAACATAGTAACAGGTAGTAGGCATAGTAACAGATTTATTTGATCTCTGTTTCCATGACAAATGATGTGTGATTTGCTCCTTTTGTCTGCGGTTGTTCTTGTCCAATTACTCTTATTGTTCAAATCTCCAAATCATCTGAGCTGTCACTTTGCTCCAGAAGCCCACTTTCTATTTAAAGATGGTTTTTTGTCCTTTTTGTGTGTGTGGCTTTGTTTCAAGGACTCTATCCAACCCTATCTGGGACCGATTACCTTCGGAGGGGAGAGCACTGGAATCTTATGGTGCTTTTGCAAAAGTGCAGGTAGATTCACTGGTCCATGAAAGGAATACAAGAATGGTCCATGAAAGGAATGTCATAATGTAATGTAAGTTTAGCAAATGCTTTAGAAGGCAACTGTACCTATCTCAGAGCCAAGTTTCAGGGGAAAGCTAACTAAAGAATTAGAATTTCCAGAAGGAAGAGGTTCACATTTAGGGCCAAAGTAGATATGATGGCATCCTGGTGGATGCCACAAGGACACAGTTGCCATTTTAAAGTTATTTTAAAATGCTATGAGGACCTAATCCTAATCAGACTCACAATGTGGCACTCTTGTCCCTCCCCACGGCTTTTCAAAAACAGCCATGGGCGGGGGCATGTCAGCACTTGAAAAGGTGCAGTAGGGGATGACAGAATATGCAAGTCTGTTCATATTAGCTATGACAGGTGGATTTAGATTCAGGGGATCTAAGTGTCAAGCTAAGCTGATGTAATAACCTGGAAAGCCCCTAGAAGGCCTGAGACTGAGTTAATGAGTTGCACCTGTAGGGTGACTGAGCCTGAAGGTAATGAGTTGCACCTGGAGGGTGACTCAGCCTGTAACACTAATTGCTGCCTGGAGATGGCATCTGTATATAAGTATTTGACTCCATGAGTCTATGTCGGGAGATAGTGGTGGAAGAGTGTGTGTATAGCACTGTGAATAAACAACTGCATTTTCTACAAGCTCTACTGGTACTGGTGGTTACTCCTGGGCGTTGGCACAATCCGCCAGCTCCCGCAACAGGTGAAACAAGTATGCCTTAAACAAGCGCTGCAGGATCAATCATGATTAGCCCCTCGCAGTATTTTAAAATCACTTTAAGCTAGCGGTGGCGCCTTCCTCATGGTAGCCACGAGAACATGGTCAAATCCAGTCTGGCCGTTATATGAGTCTCTTGACTGAACACCCTTATTCTATCCAAGAATAGTTTTGGGGTTTTTCCCTGTTCATCTCATGACTCAGTTGAAATAACTGCGCTGAGAAGCCACTTGAGTTCAGTCTACCACACTGGTCAAACTTCACATTCTGCTACCTCGATTCAAATGTCATGTGAAAACCTACCTTCACATCTACCAAAATGTCACCAAAAATTGAGTGAAAGCTTTTGAGTTCCAAAGAACTCCACTTCATCAAGCTGGATGTTAAGCAGAGGTAGCCTGGTCACTAGTCAGACCTAGGCAACTACCTAGAGTGCCAGAAGGCAGGGGCACCATGGGAAACAGAAGAGACTTTCTTCTGGCTAGCGGCAGCCCTGACCGGCACCCCCAGACCCTCTACCCAGGTTGCAGTTGCTTGCCTTCTTCCACTGCCTCCTACCCCTACAAAAGAGGGAGGGAGGAAGATCAGGCAGCCCTAGCTAGGGTTCCCAGCTCTGGGTTGGGAATTTCCTGGAGATTTGGGCATGGAGGGAACTTAGCAGAGATGTGATGACAGAGTCCACCCTCTAAAGCAGCTGTTTTCTCCAGGGGAATTGAACTCTGTTGTCTAGAGATACGTTGTAATTCCAGCAGATCTTCATCCACCACCTGGAAGTTGGCAACCATAGCTAAGGTACGTTTTGAACTTTAGATAACATGTTGTAGGACAATAAATCAGCAGGACATAGGCTATTGCAGATTTTTCTGAGGAAAGCAGAGTAGTGGAATTGGGTTTTGGCAACAGGTGTAGAAATTGGGGAGGGAGTCAAGGGAAATGAGTCTTTGCCTCAGAATGAGGGTGTTCCAGGCATAATGAACTTTTCATCTGTGAGATGTAGGAGAACATGTGGAGTCATCATAGTTTGCAGCCAAGCAGAAGAAGAAGACTTGGTTTTTATATGCTGACTTTCTCTACTACCTAAGGAAGAATCAAACCGGTTTACAATCACCTTCCCTTCCCCTCCCCGCAACAGACTCCCTGTGAGGCAGGTGGGGCTGAAAGTGTGTAACTGGCCCAAGGTCACCCAGCTGGCTTCGCGTGTAGGAGTGGGGAAACAACTCCAGTTCACCAGATGAGCCTCCACCGCTCATGTGGAGGAGTGGGGAATCAAACCTGGTTCTCCAGATCAAAGTCCCCTGCTCCAAACTACTGCTCTTAACCACTACGCCACACTGGCTAAGCTTTTTTTCACGACTAAGCTTTTTTTAAAGAATAAAGAATGACAATTTGGACTCTGCCTCTCGTCTTTAACACATGGACACAGAAATGGGGCGGCCATATTGGTCAGACATATGTAAAACTGCCTTATATAGAGTCAGACCATTGGTTCACCTGCCTCTAAAATAGACGTTTCCCGCCCCCTCTCCTCTTACCCAAGATCCTTCACCCAGGGATGACATGGATCCAGGGTGACACTATACAGGTAGAGTACCCCTTATCCAGCCATCTCATATCCAGACTGATACGAAAACTGGATCCTTCAAGCCAGCATGTAGGCAGATCCATGCTTCCTGCTTTCAATGTTTCCTCTCACCTAAAAAAATAAAATACAATATACACTGCATCGTAGCCTGCCATTGTTAGTTAGTTTGTTGTTGCTCTTGTTTAACAGCTGATACAGGTATTCTGGTGAGATAGTTACACCTTTGCTTTCTGATGGTTCAATGTACACAAAATTATTAAAAATATTGTTTAAAATTACATTCAGGCTATGTTTATAAAATGGATATAAAACATAAATGAATTTGGGTCCCATCACCAAGATATATTATTATGTATATGCAAAAAATCCAAAATATTCCAGTATATGGAAAGATCCAAAATACGGACTACTTCTGGCCCCAAGCAGTCCTGACAAGGGATACTCAACCTGTATATAAAACCATGTGCTCTACCACTAGGGTTGCCAAGTGCCAGGTGGTGGTGGGCAAACCCCCGCCAATCCACCTGGCTGCCCACCAACCACCTGAGGGTCGGCAGGTACCTGAGGGTCGGTGGGAGACACGTGCACGTGCGCCTGCCCATTGTGCCACATCACTTCCGGTTTACAACCAGAAGCGCCGCATCGCAAGGGGCCGTTTGCCACTCAAACTCTTAGTTTGAAGAGATAAAGGTGGGTTGGCTGGTGAGTGGGAAGGAGAGGAGGAGGAAGAAAATGTGGAGAGGCTATGGGAGCTTTCAGGAAAGGGAAAGAGGAAATAGTGGGGGATGAGATCTCCCCCCCGCACACACACACACATAAGCCCTTGTGAGTTCCCGCTTGTTTTGACAGATTTTGGAAGTCATTAAGGTCAGGCTGGCTCAGAGGGGCTTTTCTTCATTTTGTCAGAGGTTTAGAACTTAAGTCTGACAGACTAATGGGATTGTGTTTCTTACACTCTTCTGCAATTGCATTTGCAAAACTCATGGTTACCATCTGAAATCCCTGTAGTATCTTGTGTGTGTGCTCTTCATGACATGCAGCAGAAATTGCAGAATGTGTACGTTTTCAGCTGAGATCCACTGTGAATTAAGATTGCTGAATCCCTTATGATTATATCTACAAAGATAAAAATGGACAAGAAACATTTCTCCCCTCTCTTTTGGGTGAGCTGGAAAATAATAGCAGCTTCATGGAGTTCTTAATTGGTCAGCACCTATAACATCACCAACTGCTCTCTCTCCCCTTGGTCCACCAGGGTAGTTTTGAAAAGTGTACATGGCTTTTTGAAAAATCTATTGTTGAAGTATAGATGTATAAACACATATTTATACGTTTATCCTTCAACCAGGGTTACCAACTTCATATTGGGAAATTCTTGGAAGTTTGGGGGTGGAGCCTGTGGTTTGGGGAGGGACCTTAGTGGGGGTATAACACCATACAGTGCACCCTCTAAAGCAGCCATTTTCTCCAGGGGGAACTGGTCTTTCTTGTCTGGAGATCAGTTGAAATTCTGGGAGATCTCCAGGTCCCACCTGGAGGTTAGAAACCATACCTTCCACAGATTTTCGAAAAGTCATGAACACTTCAAAAACTATTCTGGTGAACCAGGTTTAAAAAAAGAGCAGGTTGTTCACAAAATGCAGCAAAATTGATAATTGCTCCACTTGGTGCAATGTATGACTGTCATGGATATAGACTCACACCACTGTCAAATTTTTCCATCTTCATCGCAACTTGGAATCCTCCTTTCTGGCCTTTGATGCATGGCTGTTTACCTCGTGGTCACCCCTCCAACAACGTCCGGTCTTTGTGTTGACCGTCCGAGGCCGCCTCACTCTCCCACTGTGTTTCTCCGCATTTTCAAATTTGAGATAAAACAGGTGTCTGAAAACGGGGGCAAAACGAGGGGAAATGCAAGGGGAGAGCGAGGCGACCTCTGACGGCTGGAAACGGCATGCAGAATCAGAACAAAACCCTGAAATCATTGGAGGGGTGACTGCGAGGGAAAACGCCACCCATAAAAGGCCACAGTGACATAGCCCTTTCTAGACATCGCTGTACAGGGAGAAAGAAGACACCGCAGGTCTTACTCTAAAAGTAATTTTCTAAAAGACGCCATGTAATCTGCAAATACCTACTATGTGATTGCCAGCCTCACAGAACACTCTTGCTGAATATGTTATAAGACTGAAGGATTCTTTTCTGATTACATTTTAAATAATAGGAAGGAAAATCCCATCAAAGCCATCAAAAGGGATCACGTCACAGTCAGGTCGGGAATGCACGATGCCTTGGAACAGCCCCATGCTGAGTTCCTTAACTACCATCAGTATCCATTGCGTGGCATTGAAAGCCCCCTCGTTACAAAGGGTATGAAATATAATTTCTGATTATAACAGGATTGTGGCAATAGGCCATTGTATGTAGTTGGGGCGGGGGAATGTACATAAAGGTGAATTTCTGCCAGTAAATTTCTGCCAGAAGCCAAGTCTTGTGCTTACAGAATCCCAACATGAATGGAATCAAACTGTGCTGTATTCAATATTCTGGGGAAATAGATCCCAGTGGAAAGAAGGGGGGTCAAAGGAGTAAACATTTGGCAAGTAGGAAAGAATATCAGAAGAGGCCCTTAATGGGTGATATTTTACAGCCGGCCGGGATTCAGCTCGCACACTCTGTACGCGTTATCTCTAGGGCTGTCAACAGATTCGGAGAACTGTTAATTAGTCATCTGTCTTTTAACATTAATCCATTTCATTAATTGGTTAAATTTTCATCTTTCCAAAGCCTCAGTATGGATGCTTTTTTTTTTTAGATCAGAGCAGGAAGAACGGGAGAATTTGCTATTTCATTACCAAAAAAGGCATTCAATGCTTGAAGGGGAAGGTTGTGTTTAAAACCATCTTTTTCATTCCGCATTAAAAATACATATGACAAAATTTGCCGACATTTGTAATCCTCCCCATTAACGTTTTCTCCTCTGATTACAGTCAGGCCTCTCTTGCATGTGAGTACCATATTACAGAGCCGGTGTACTGTGTTGATCAGAGGGATGGACTAAGACCCAGGAGACCTGGGTTCAAATCCTCACTCTGCCATGGAAGGTCACTGTATGATGGTAGGGTTGCCCAACCTCCAAGTGGGGGTCTGGAGATCTTCCAAAATTACAACTGATCTCCAGAAAATGGAGATGAGTTCCTCCGGAGAAAATGGCTGCTTTGGAGGGTGACCTTTATGGCATTACACCCTGTTGAGATCCCTCCTCTCCCCAAAACCTCCTATCTCCAGGCACCCCCTCCCGAAACCTCCAGGTATTTTCCAAGTGGGAGTTAGCAGCCCTTTGGCCAGTCACTGTCTCTCAGCGTAATCTTCCTCACAGGGTTTTCACTGTGAGGATACCGGACAAAAAGGACTGGATATACAAGATGATGGAATTGATGGAGATGGCGAAAATTACTGCTTATATTAACCAGACTGATAATGTACAATTTTGGGGGGGGAATGGGAGATGTGGAGAATTTACTGTGAAAAATATTTTTGATGGGTCATTTTAAAGGATACTCTTTGATTTAATCCCTCATAGTTATTTGGTATAGTGATAATATTAGGATGATTACAGGTATATTAATTAGATAAAATAAGATCCTTATAAAATAACTGAGTAGAGGGGGATTATACTGTTAGCAAAAGTATACATAATTCAATTTTGGACAGAAGAGAGTGAAGGGGAAGTCAATTTTTATTTTTTAGATTAGAAAATTTTATCGATTTTATTTTACATTGTTGAAGTATTAGTGGAAATTGATTTATGGTGTATAAAATGGGAAAACAATAAAAATTTCATTAAAAAAAAGAGGATACGATGGAGGAGGGAAGAATGATGTAATCTGTTTTGAGTCCCCATCAGGGAGAGAGCTAGGTATGAATAAAAATGAAACATCTTGAAATAAAGGAGGAAGCAGCAGCAGCAGCCGAGGGCCCCCTTATCCTCCACCTTTGCTGCTGATGGGGCCATCAGAGGAAGGTGTCATCGTTCCGCTGTGCACTGCGTTGCTCAGGCCGCACCTGGAGTCCTGGGTGCAGTTCTGGAAGCCCCACTTCAAAAAGGATGTGGACAGAATCGAGCGGGTGCGGAGGAGAGCGACGAGGATGATCGGGGGCCTGGAGACCGAGCCCTACGAGGAAAGGCTGAGGGCGTTGGGAATGTTTCGTCTGGAGGAGAGGAGGCTGAGGGGGGACACGATTGCTCTCTTTAAGAAGTTGAAAGGCGGTCACTTAGAGGAAGGCCGGGCGCTGTCCCTGTTGGCAGCAGAGGCTTGCCCGTTCCCCAGTGGGGGCAGGGGATCCCCTTCCTCTGGCGGGGGTTTCTGCTGCTTCTCAGAGCAGCAATGGGTTAAAAATTTTCCCCTTGGAGTCAGTAAGTCTGCAACAGGGATTCCCCAGGGGGTGCCCCCCCCACATCTTTCTTGGAACCTGCCAAATGTTTTTAGAAAGTGGGCGGGGCCAGGTGGGGCTTTTGCCCAGCGAGGCTTCTAATTGGTCACTGGAGATTTGATTGGTTGTGAAGGTTTTTTAAAAAAACTTGCCTTGGCGGCAGCTGCCACTACAGCACACAGATCGTCACTGTGTATTTTAATATATATAAAAATATATAAAAAAGTAAAACAAAACAAAAATCATAATACAATACAAAAACAAAAAAAACAAAAAAAGAATATATATATATATATATATATTCTTTTTTGGGTTTTTTGTTTTTGTATTGTATTATGATTTTAGTTTTGTTTTACTTTTTGTCTACTTATAAAAAGCAATTAAAAATTTATAAAAAGAAAAAGAAAAAGAAAACTTCAGCAGCCGTTTTGTGGCTGGCTCCGCCTCCTGTGGCAGCCATTTTTGTGGCTCTGCCCGCCACGCTGTGTAACAATTCCAAAGGGGCTCCCAGGCTCAAAAAGGGTAAGGTCCCCTGGTCGACAGTTTTACCTTGGAGTTTCTGGTGGTTCCTAGAGACGTGTAACATCACTTTCAGGTTTTCCTGGAAGAAATGTTACGTGTTGCCAACAGCCACTCCACATGTTCCCCTGGGTCACCTAGCAGGAAGTAGTCAGGTATTCCTCCCCATCATGTTGTTCACCTGTCATCAAAATAAGTACAGCACCCTTACCAGAACATGCAACTTCAAGTAATATTCTGTCCACACCTGTTCTTTTACCAGTACCATCAAGATAATCGTATAACAAAGCGATAGGGTTGTGTGAAATATCACATCCTGGAATATGGTTTGATACTTTGTAACATCTTAATCCAATATGTCTGAATGACAGCCCGGGACTAACAGTTGTGCAAAAAAAAAAAAAAAAAAAAACTTGTTTGCGGTAGGGTTTCCAACCTCCAGGTAATAGCTGGAGATCTGCTGCTATTGCAACTGATCTCCAGCCGATAGAGATCAGATCACCTGGAGAAAATGGCCGCTTTGGCAACTGGACTCTATGGCATTGAAGTCCCTCCCCTCCCCAAACCCCGCCCTCCTCAGTCTCCACCCCAAAAACCTCCTGCCGGTGGCGAAGAGGGACCTGGCAGCCCTAGTTTGTGGGCATGAATGTGCCAGAAGTTAGCATTATTTGTGTAACATATTTTGGGAACAATTTTATTTGTTTGCAGACTAATCCATACAGCATCTAGGGGGTGGGGACCATCACTTCTGGCCATGGGATCGTAGAGTTTTTCAAAATCTAGAGTATTGCATGATGTCACTTCTAGTTTTCACCAGAAGTGACATCAGTGTACCGGTGCGATGCCAGCATGTGCCCCTGTTCCCTCCCCCCATTTTCTTAACAAACCAGGTTGCTGGGAGGTCTCCTACTATAGCAACCTTGCTACCTACTCCCATTAGGGTTGTCAGGTCCCTCTTCGCCACCGGCGGGAGGTTTTTTTAGGGCAGAACCTGAGGAGGGTGGGGTTTGGGGAGGGGAGGGACTTCAATGCCATAGAGTCCAATTGCCAAAGCAGCCATTTTCTTCAAGTGAACTGATCTCTATTGGCTGGAGATCAGCTGTAATAGCAGGAGATCTCCTGCCACCACCTGGAGGTTTGCAACCCTAACTCCCATTGAACTGTCCCTTTCTTTAACAGCTACATTCTGGGATTCTCAAAGTAGACAGAAACAGAAGATCACTGCGTTGGTCCATAGCAAAATCCAAAAATAAATGTTTTCATTAAGACCAATCAAAATATTACGAAAAAGCACGTATGATTCTGACTTCTCCAGAATGCTTCATCAGACTGAATGTTAAAAAGGAAGGGTGAGATCTCTTAAATCACACTCTTTTTTGTAGACAGTCATGACTAGTCTTTCAACCAGGTATTGCAAAGTCATCTGATAAAATAAAACTGCACATAAATGATCTGAAATTGCACCACTCTTAAACTGCTTGGAAACAGATGAGGGATTAGTGCTGCAGAAAGATTCCACAATCCAGAAAAGGGTTGCTTCTTAATTTCCCATGAACATTTGCCTGGGCTCTCAAAACCACTGTAAAGACACATTAACACAGCAGATCCAACTAACCAACAGAGGGACGAGTGAGGACATAGGCTGAATGCAACATTCCTTGAGTCACTGGCTCCTAGCCCCAGTTTGTGGCAAACTACAGCATGCATGGTGTCACCTGAAGGGGGTTACCAGAGCCCTCTGCAGATGTTCATTTCCTGTAGAAATGAATATTAAGGGGACTTAGGAGGTTGCCAAGCTCTGTGCATTCAAGATCCCATTTGTATCTGGTTCTATGTCATGGGCCCTGCCTTCGGAGCTGAGGACCCAGAGGACTCTGAAGCTGAAGTGGAGGAACAGGTTGCCTCTGGGCCTTCAGTACCTCCATTGCAGTCAGTAGTACAGGAGTCTGAAACAACTCAGCAGGAACCACAGCTAGGCAGAGAGATGGAACAAAGGCAGACAGAAGCTACTCGTCCCCCAACCCCTGCAGTGGAAGCTGAGAATGGCAGCCCTCCAAGCTCACCTGAACCTGATAGGCATATCAGGACTCGCCAGCGTATAGTTTTGCAGGGTAGGTGAAGGAGTGCTCGCCTGGAAAGCCTAAGCAGACAGAGAACTGGTGCTGAGTCGTTGCAGGATGAAGCCTAGCTTGGAAGTACACTGACTGATAAAGGCAGTGCAGGCACGCTTTCACTTTGCGGAAGCAACCGTGCAATTTCCTTGCCTTCTTGCTACTGCTATGATTGATCTTTCCGGCCATTGACTCTTGCCTGTTTTGACGACGCCTCTGGATACTGACCTTGAGAGATAACAGAATCTTCGTTGCCTGCTCCGAAAGGGGCTAGATAACCCCCACACGTCTGAGGACTGCGGGCACCGCCCAGCCCTTGGCCTACGCCGGCACATTCTATGAGGATACACCCGAACGTTTGTAGGTGTCATGCACAAAAATGGAAATTGCAGATCACGTGTTACAAGTGTGTATGTGTTCAAGGGCATGCACATTGTACAAGCAGGATATTTTGTGCATGGAAATTCTCCACACATTCATCTCTGCACTCAATTAACATCTGCATGGGGCTTGCAATACAAGGAAGTGGGCTGAGATTCCTTATAGATGATGTTTCCTGGGGTCCGTTTCTATGCAACTGAGACTGAGAGACCAGATAGATAGCCCTGGGTAACATAAGAGTATCTACAAGAAAACGAGATCTCCCAGGAAAGATGCAAATCAAATTACTTTGAGCTGCTAACCCACAAGTGTTGTTGGCAGCTCTGGGGTGAGGCTCTTATTTTTAGCGCATTTCTGAGCACCAACAGTCATGATTCATCACTAATGACCAATAAGAATGACCCACTTAAAGAACAAAACTCCTGAGTCATAACAATTCCTAGCACAAGGAACAGATGTCTCCCAAAAATACGATATCCCAGATACCGTTCCAGCCTCATGCTCATATCGAGAGCCTTTTCATATATGATATTTGCCAGCGAGCGTACAAGGGACAGAAAGCCACTGACAAGCAAAGTTCTCTGATGGGTATACCTGTGTATGTGTGGTTTGTAAAAGGGATTTGGCATTCACATTTTACATGTTTGAGTGTACACTTAAAACCCTTAGCTGGTACATCTAAAAAACTGTACTGTGTGAGAATCTGAAGCTGGTTTAATCCCATATCCCCTGCGAATTTAAGAGCATCTTGTTTAATCTCCCCATCTGGGGTCCCAATCCATGTTCTGCACACCTGTTATTTTTTTAAAAAAGAAAGAAAGCTGTATAAACAGAACTTCCAGCTTCTCCTGATTTAGCCTTGCGTGTCTGGCAAATAAAGAAATAAATGGCACCCATTCTAGAGTAGACTGAAGATATTCTGCATGGCAGTTCTCACACTCCTGCTTCAGCTAGTACAGCTAGAAACAGATCCCTCTCAGATCAGAAACTGGTGACACTGTGAAGTCAACCCTGGCTTAAGAGGATGCTCCCACCATGCTATGCGGTAATTGATGCATGACTGTTTCCTCACCCCACCAACCACTTTGGGGCTTTGCTTTGATTATGCTTGCATTTTCTGACCATCAGAGGTCGCCTCGCTCTCCCCACGTGTTTCCACGCGATTTCCCCACGTTTTCTGGATGCTGGCTAAACACAAATCCTGAAAACGCGGGCAAAATGCAAGGAGAAACACGGGGAGAGCAAGGCGATCTCTGACGGTCGGAAATTGCAAGCATAATCAAAGCAAAGCTCCAAAGCAGTCAGCAAGGTGACCACAAAGAAACAGCCATGCATAAATGGCCTGTATCTAACTTATTATTGTAGAGGAATAGAACCAAAATATGGCCTCTAAAAGTTCAGAAACCAGGGCACATCCATTGAGGGCTTTCAATGATGATGGGATAAGATCTCCTCCCTTTTTATACCATTTTCCTGTAACTTTCTGTCCCCTGCTCCTTATGTATCTGAGACCCCCAAAGAACCATTAATTTTTTCCCACCTTAACCTACTGACCCTTACTTACAAAACTCATTATCTCAACACAAATTTTGCCCACAGGATTAAGTCTACAGCTAGGGTTGCTAACTGCCAGGTAGTAGCAGGAGATCTCTTGCTAATTCAACTGATCTCCAGCAGATGGAGATCAGATCATCTGGATAAAAATGGCCACTTTGTCAATTGAACTCTATGGCATTGAAGTCCCGCCCCTCCCCAAACCCCACCCTCCTCAGGCTCCACCCCAAAAATCTCCCGCCGGTGGCGAAGAGGGACCTGGCAACTTTATCTACAACTCATGTCCTTATTTAAGTTACATCTGTGGCTTCTCATAGTCAACCATTCCATTTGTATCCATCAGAGGTAATACAGAATTAGTTTATGGGAGTAGTTCTTCGTTGGTTTTGGCCGTTGCTATCTGATTTGATTAGTCTGATTGTAGATGGCCATAGGAGCCTTATCACTCCAGTCTTGGCCCATCTACACTAGATCCCAATTCGTTTCCAGGCCCAATTCAATGTGTTGATGTTGACCTTTAAAGCCTTATCTGTAGGGCTGAGAGACTGGGCTGGATGGTACTTACCCAAATGGCGTCCATCACCACAGCAATGTCACTTTCGGTTGCATAACTGGAAGTGCCCATCAGTGTAGCATGAGATACTCTAGTATTCACTCCAGGGTGGATTTAAATCAAATCAATTTAAATCACGATTTAAAACACTAGTCAGTATGACTGGATTTAAATGATGGTTTTCTACAGTCTTTTATGGCCTGCTGCCATTATTGGTTTTCTCCTCCAGGGAGAGAATAATATGATAAACCTCAGGCTATACACACAAAGATCCCCCAAGTCTTGTGGAGTATTCTGCTCAAATGGTTTCACTTTCATTTTTACTGCTTGCCCCTCCCTCCTCATACTTAGCTCCTTGTGCAGATTCATTCCACTCCAAACATTGATAGGGTGGCCAGGTTCCTCTTCGCCACTGGCGGGAGATTTTTGGGGTGGAGCCTAAGGAGGGCAGGGTTTGGGAAGGGGCGGGACTTCAATGCCATAGAGTTCAGTTGCCAAAGTGGCCATTTTCCTCCAGGTGAACTGATCTCTATTGGCTGGAGATCAGTTGTATTAGCAGGAGATCTCCTGCTACTACCTGGCAGTTGGCAACCCTACTCATTGAACTTCTTGAAACCTAGCACTTAGAAGGTAAGGGGTTGATTCTGTGTATATAGGTTGGCAAAGGAACAGTGGGATTAAGGTCTTTTTCTCCACTCTGTAGGTTTTTTATAACATCTTTGCAGTGAAGAAGAGGCATTTTATCTCTGCAGAAACAAATTCACAGTTTTGAGAACTGCAAAAAACCCAACATCTGTGACAATATTTTCTAGACAGAAAAACTACCCAAAATAATATTACAGAAACCTCTGGAAGAAAATGACATTGTGAATGAATTAATGGAATTCATTTACCCAAAAAATTAAACATTGCACGTATATATAGAGCTTCATGCTACATAATTAAAAACTAATCCTTATTTCATGATGAATAACTTTTGGACTATAATGTATCTTAAATGGAAAACTATCTTTACATAGATTTTTCCTCAGAAAGCATTTTAGTTAAAAAATCCTATTTATTTTTTTTAATTAATTTTAAAAAATTATTGATTTTTATCCACTTTGATTCACTCATAGAGTATCATAGAGTATTGAGGGAATCCTAGAGCGTTCTGAAACATTGTGAAATCTCTTCCAGTTATGCAGCCAGAAGTGATGTCGCTCCACCCATTTCACTCTCCAGTCGAGGACAATGGTAATTGGCAGAAGGTTGCCTGCCAAATTGGGCAACCTGGCCTGCCTACCTATATGACTTGGAAGCAGCATACTTGATGGGACATTTACTCTCATATGAAGCTATCAGAGCATTATGGGCATCTTCAAAGGCCCTGCTTGAGGTACCCCCAACTTCTGAGATTAGGCAGGTAGTAACTCAAGAGAGGGTCTTCTTGTAGCACCAAAATTATGGAACTCTCTCCCCAGGGATCTGTCATTCTCTTCTGCCAGCAAATGAAGCCCTCCTTACTGTCCTATGTTTTAATTACTGGTTTTCTGTGCTTTTACATATGTATGTTTTTTAATTTTTTGTTTTTCTGATGGTTTTTCATAGCTTTGTTTTGGCTATGGTGTCCCTGACTGGGCAGAAAGGTGGGGTACAAATGTTGTGAATAAATAAATAAAAGACATTTCCACCAGAGGATCAGAATCAATTGGGTGGTATTTGTCCTGTGGAATTTGTCCTGTGGAATACCCATGCTCTTCAATATCTATATGAGGCATCTGAATGAGATTGTCCAAAGCTTCCAAATTGGATGTTATCAACATGTAAATGACATCCAGCTCTATGGTTCATTATCTAAGCCTTCAGATCTGTCCATCTTTTTTTTTTTTGTCATCAAGTCACAGCTGGTTTATGGTGACCTCATAGGGGTTTTGAGGCAAGAGACATTCAGAGGTAGTTTGCCACTGCCTCCCTCTGCATCACACCCCGGGGTATTCCTTTAAGGTCTCCCATTCAAATACTTGCCAGGGTCAAGGCTGAGAGTGTATGACTGGCCCAAGGTCAACCAGCAAGTTTCCATTGCAGATTAGGGATTTTAACCTGGGTTTCCCAGATCCTAGTCTGACACCTTAACCACTACATCACACTGGGTCTCCTGTCCATCTTGGCTCTCAACCAGTGCTTTGAACCTGTCGTCATGTGGCTAAGGCAAACAAAGCTCAAGCTGAATTGAGACAAGACAGTGGCTATGCTGGCTGAGAAAGATGATGTTTTAGGGACTAGATTCACTTGTAGTAGATGGAGTGAAGTTAGGATATGCAGAACAGATTAAGAGCTTGGGTGTACTCTTAGACCCAGGCTTGCTGTTGGAAAAGCAAATTGATGCAGTGGCTAAGAGCCAGCTGAATTTGGCTTGCTGACGCTCTCCTTTCTTGAACCCAGCTGACCTGGCCATGTTAATTCATACTTCTGTAATCTCACAGTTGGACTACTGCAGTATACTCTATGCCAGGCTACCCTTGGAGACAACTCAGAAATTATCAGTAGTTCAGAACACAGCAGTCTGACTACTGTTGGGGCTAACCAATGGAAACACATCTAGCTTGCCTATTTTAAAACAGTCCAATTGGCTGTTGTTGTTTTTCAAGCTCAATTCAAGGTACTTGTTATGACCTTCAAAGTCCTTAATGGCCCAAGACCCGCATATCTGAAGGACCATCTCACCCCATATGTTCTTAGGCATTAGCTGTGGTCTGTTTGCTACCATCTATGGTCATTGTTCTCCTACTTAACTGTGGTCTGCTTGGCACCTACTAGAACTTGTTCCTTCTCTATAGTGGCTACAACCTTGTGGAATGCACTACCTGAGGAAGGCCTTTAGAAGTTTTTAGGAGGCACCATAAAGCTGTTTGATTTCCAAGGGCTTTTAGTGGGGTTTAGCAGCCTCAATAACCCTGACTAACTTGAGCTCATCAGAGTCTTGGATTGGTCATAGTTAGTACTTGGATGGGAGACCACTAAGGAAGACCAGGGCTGCTATGCAGAGGCAGGTGACGGCAAACCTCCTCAGCTCATCTCTTGCCTTGAAAACCCCATGAGGGGTCACCATATGTTGTTTATTCTTTAATGGGGTTTAAGTGGCAGGCATTATCTTGGGGAGGGGAATTGGGTTTTCTTGTGTGTTTTTATGTTTGTAATTTTGTACTTTTATTCCACCTTGAGCTACGAGAGGAAGGCAGGGTAGAAATATTTTATTAAATAAAATTAACAAAGAGTTGTGGGATTTTGTAGATATATTCAGGGCAGAATGCTAGGATACCTTACAAGTACACACACGGGCAAAACGATAAGCTGTCCTTGGAGACGTAGGCATAACTTGCGCAGAGACGCATTTTGTAATGCCGCATCAATGCATGTCCTCATGCTGGTGAAGATGGGTGCCAGACATTCCCGGGAAAGCGGTGAGGCCCTGAAGCAACCAGCCTGCTGGCAGGAGATGAGTAATCAGGAGCGAGAGTGTGAGTGTGTGGATGCCGGCTGAGCTCAGCTGCTGTGCGCCAAACACCCGGCTGTCAGGCTACATACTAGGAATAATTGCCATTCATTGGTGTGCGCTGCCTTGCCTCCTTTTACCGGCAAGAACAGCTGAGAAACCAAGATTGCTCACAAAGGCTTTGACAGCAGAATTTAGAGAGTAGGGTGTGTGTGTGAAATGGGGGTTCACCTTAGCAATTTTCGCCACTGAAAACCCCTTGCTTTATTTCTCATTTGCTGTGTAGTAGATATTATGGAATTTCTCTGCAAGTAACGGTTCTGTCCTTAGCCCATTGTTCTAGTCTCTCTCCCATTGTTCTCTCCCGCCCCCCATTCTCTCTCTCTCTCTCACACACACAAACACACACACATGTATAGACCATTGATCAGGGGTTGCGATAGCTAATACGCAGTCCAAGTAAAGTTCAAAGATGAAAACATGCCTGAAAAAAAAATCCTATCATATCCCACATATTTAAGGCTGTGTGCACGTGTTTGCTTCTCACTGGGAATTTTGGCATTTAATGAAATGCCTCTTTAAAAAAACAGAAAAGAACACAGACACATTTACACAAAAATGATGCTTAAGAATGAATGAATTTCCCATCTGTACTAGAAAATCTTCTGCCTGCAGACAGCAAAGAGGACAATGGGGACTGGATGAAACAGAAAGGAAAAAAAAAAACCTTGCAAACCCATTCACAGATAATCAATAGCTGAAGCACAGTGACCTCTGGCTGGGAGATGAGAATCCTGTCTACCAGAACGCACACACACACCCGCACTAAATTGGTCCCAATGTCTCAATTTGCCATTGCGGCCAGGAAGATTAGAGTTCTTAAGCTATTAAGAAAAATTTTGCATAGGAAAGCAAATGAATGCGAAATTTGTTTTAATAGAGATTTTGTATGAAATAGTTTTTATCCAGGCAATGTATATTGATGCAATTTTATCCCTTTTTAAGCTTTTTGTACATATGTAAGGATATTTTGTAACGGCCTATGGCTAAACAAATAAACGAATTCTCTTTCTTTCTCAAATTGGTCCCAAAGGCCCAGGGGTCGTTCAGCTCAAGCTTTGCACTAGATAATACATCTGCAGGTTTGTTTGCTTGCTTTAAATGTCAGCTCAGTAATCAAAAATATACTGCAATGTCTAAAAGATAAAACATATCAGCAATTCCCATCCAGGAGCCCTTGATGTGGGAGATTCAGGCTCAGGTGCATCCATTCCATGGAAAAAAATAACAGGAAGCTGTTCTACAAACTAAGTGTGAAAATAGGATACCTTGGGAATAACTGGGGGAGGGGGCTTTTACACCAGGTAACTGGCTTAATTATTGCCTGCCTTACCCTGCTGGGTAAAAGCCCCACTTGGCCCTACTCCCTTTCTAAAAACACTTGGTGGGTGCCAGGAAAGGTGTCCGCGGGCATGATGTCCTGCACCGCTCAGGGGACTTCTGCCCTACATCTTGCAGGAGTACAGGACTATTTCCAGTCTGGGGAAAAAACCCAGCCAGGGCAGGGAAGAATTGGTGGGAGAAAGGTTAAGCAACCTCTCCTTCCCTGATAATTCCCTTATGCTGTGGCACTAGCATGAAAAGGGAAACAAGAGGTTGGGGATGCCATGGTTGTCTCCTTAGGTTGCTCCCCCCGCCCCGCCCTGTTTCTGTAGCCTTGAGAAAATGATAAAAAATCCATTTAAATTATTGTCTGCGGTAGACTGAGCTGTGGAAATCCAGAGGGCACGGGCAAATAAGCTAAGCCACAAAGCACAGAAAAACATCTCTCTCCATGCCAGACAGCGGATGGTTTCTAATACGCATCCCTGATTTCTGGTAACCCCAAAGTTAGAGTATATTGCTATGATGAAGTACTGTGGCATCCTTCTAGGAAGTTACCAGAGATGACCCTGATGCGCTCTCACGTGTGAGCTAGAGGCGCCACTCATTCCGAGGGACACGGTGACTGAAGCCACTCATTGGAATCAAACGGAGCCTAGGGCTGCAATTCAATGTCCAGCTAAAATCAATGGGCCTTAAATGCTGGTAAGAGTATGCTGGACGGCGGCCGGAATTTTGTTTTTAAAGGGCTGATCCGCTGGGAAAGCTTTCAAGATTAGTTCTCCACAAGCCTGCTGAACATATGGCCTCACCTTTCACAGTTCAAGCTGCAATGCATCCCAAGAAGGCGTAGATCCTCAGTTTGTAGAAGGGAATGCTCTCCTGACTGAGGGCGCAATGTCATGGGGCCTTTTCAGTGAGAAACTGCCAGACCCTTGTGTGGTTCCTGTTCATTCCAACAGGCCTTGTGCATGAGAAAATCCCACTAAGTTATGACCCAAGTGATAAAGTTAGCAGAGTGCTCAAGGCACATGTGCACAGTGGAACATGCATTAGGCTGCTGCTTAAGGAAATAAAGTTCACATGGGCCATTTATGCTTGGTAATTAGCAGTGAGTTCCAGGCTGAAGTGCCCCGCATATTTTTTTGAGTTTTGCACGCTGAACCGTCATTCAGGAAGTGACTGCGAAGCCGGCACATACCTACTTCACATTTCTTAAGAGCCACTTTAACGTGACCTTTTTGTGTTTGCTCCGCCCCCACACCAAAGAATCCCCTCAAGGAAGCATGCATAATGACAGCCGCGTATTAGCTATGCAAATGGCGGTTGGCTAATGGAAGGAACAAAGGAGCAGGCGAGTGGGGGGGTGGAATTTCTCCTTTTGCGTCAGGACCTTGAATAAGCATTTTAAAGGTCGCATTTTTAAAAAGAGGTTTGAGCGAGCATAAAAATTGACCCTGCATAAATGGCCATGGAAGCTGGAACCCTTTTGTGTTTTAGTAAGCTTATATGACTCTGCAGAGGAAGGCAATGGCAAACCACCTCTGCTTCTCACTTGCCTTAAAAAGAAGACGAAAAAAAGAAGTAGAGTTGGTTTTTATATGCCAACTTTCTCTACCTTTTTAAGGAGAATCAATCCGGCTTACAATCTCCTTCCCTTCGCCTCCCCACAACAGACACCTTGTGAGGTAGGTGGGGCTGAGAGAGTTCGGAGAGAACTGTGACTAGCCCAAGGTCAACCAGCAGGCTAGTTTACCCTGGAGGTTTACCCTGGAAGTAGGGTTGCCAGGTCCCTTTTTACCACTGGTGGGAGGTTTTTGGGGCAGAGCCTGAGGAGGGCGGGGTTTGAGGAGGGGAGGGACTTCAGTGCCATAGATCTGAGTCCAATTGCCAAAGCGACCATTTTCTCCACGTGAACTGATCTCTATCGGCTGGAGATCAGTTGCAATAGCAGGAGATCTCCAGCTAGTACCTGGAGTTTCATCCAAAATGACTGTTTAACAGAAACTTGCAAGCAAGAAGAAACAGCACGAGCTCAATTTAAAGCAGGCATGGGGAACCTCAGGCCCGGGGGCCGTATGCGGCCCCCGAGGACATTTTTTGTGGCCCTCGGGAGCTCCGTGGCCCTGCCGCAGAGGCGGGACACAGGGCAGCCCTCCCTGAGGGTGCTCCTGGGGCCACGGCTTACAGGGGCACTGTGGCGCCCTTTGGACCTCCTCTCACCAACTGTTGGCTGTTGGTCGAGGAGAGGAGAGGGGAGGGGGAGGGATGCTTCCCCCAAGGCTGCTTCCTACAGCCTATGGGTAAACAACACGCCTATGGGTAAACAACACGCCTAGAGGAGAGTTGGTGAATTGTGGCAACTTTGAACCCAGTGCTGGTAGCACTTAAATGTTTAATTGGCAAGCTAAGGGGACATATGGAACACCCTCCACATGATGCCCATAGGGGAGGGAAATGTTTGAGGAGCGTGGTGGAAGGCTATCTGAGTGTGTCACTATATTGCCTAAGGCTCTGGATTTACGTAGTCCACAAGTTGGTAACATCTCACAGCCAGGAATTGATCTTAATAAATGCCAGTGTTTTTTTTACAATTTTGTCAATTTTATTTGATTTAGGACTATATTCAAGGGACCAACAAATATTGGAACGTGTGAAATTTCTTGGCTGTCCTGATGTGGAATCAGGTTGATGTAACAAGTTAGAATGCTGACGCATGTCAGCTTTCTGACGAGCTTTCCTAATTATATCTCTAGGATAACCCCTGTTCATTAATGTCTCCTCATATCTGTTGGCTTCTCATTGTAATCATCATTGCTTGTTGCGTTTCTTTTAAAACACAAATAATTACTATATGGTAAGCTGTTAACCATATGGTTCGGATGGTAAGATGTATAATGTAAGCCTGCATTTTTGGCATGTGGCTTATTAAATGGTCTAACAGCAAGTTTCCTATCGACTGTTATGAAGACTTCGAGATCCAGGAAAGAGATGTGGGAGTTATTACAAGCACATGAAAAGGAAAGGTTGGTATCACATCTATTGATCCATTCTTTGAATTCATCAAAATATTTTTCAGAATGAAACAGGAAATAAAGATCGTCCACATACCTCTCAATAAGAACATAAGAAAGGCCCTTATTCGACACTATGCCTTCCTTGATATACAAAGCAACACCCCCTACAATACGCCCTTCCCTGTCATTTCTATACAGTTTGTAACCAAGGATGACCGTATCCCACTGGTTCTCTCCCCTCCACCAGGTTTCTGTAATGCTCACTATATCTATGTTTTCTCTTAAAACCATGCACTCTAATTCCCTCATTTTTGATTGGAGGCGTCTAGCAGTAGCATAGAAACGCCTCCACACTGTTTCTCTCTATGACTTGCCTGGCATGTGCCTTTGGGCATCTTTAAGTGGCTATCCATCATTTTTTTCCATTCCCTTTCATGTCTAAGTAATTCCTCTGTGGGCAATCTGAAGCAATTTTCCCTTCGTCCGCGTGCACTGAGTTTGCCTGAACCAAATGCCTCTCAGCTCCTGTCGGCTTTCCCCCCAGGTTCAGTTTAAAAGCTGCTCTGCCACCTTTTTTATATTATGCACCAGTAGTCTGGTTCTATCCTGGTTCAAGTGGATCCCATCCCTTTTGTATAGGCCCAGCTTGTCCCAAAATGTTGCCCAGTTCCTTACAAATCTAAAGCCCTCTTCCCTGCTCCACCATCTCATCCATGCATTGAGACTCACCAACTGTGCCTGGCTAGCTGGTCCTGCATGTGGAACAGGTAGCATTTCTGAGAAAGCTACCTTGGAAGTCCTGGCTTTTAGTCTCCTGCCTAGCAACCTAAATTTGGATTCCAAGACCTCCAGACTACATTTCCCCACATCGTTGGTGCCAACATGCAACACAACCACTGGCTCCTCCCCAGCACTATCTACCAGACTATCTATATGATGGGTAATGTCCGCAACCTTCGCACCAGGCAGGCAAATCACCATGAGGTCCATGCACCTGCCAGAAACCCAGCTATCTACATTCCTAAGGATTGAATTCCCCACTACAAGAAGCCCCCCTCCCCTCTGAGGCATATCCTCGGTACGAGAGGATATCTGTTCATCCACCAAGGAAGAGGTCCCTTCTAAGGTACCACATCCGCCTATCTTAGTGAGATGGCCTCCTTCCCCAAGGGCTCCATCATTTGTGACTGGCAGGTTGCCATCACCTTGGGACTGGGATGTGACTTTTTCATCCCCAGAGTCCTTAGTCACCTCTCTCTCTGCCTGCCTCAGCTCATCCAGCTGAGCTACCTTGGCCTCAAGAAAGTGAACTCGCTTCCTGAGAGCCAGGAGTTCCCTGCACCGAGCACACACCCAAGACTTCTGTTTGGCAGGCAGATAATCATACATGTGACACTCCATGCAGCACACTAGATAGCCTCCTGACCCCTGCTGGCTTTCTGCCTTCATAACTGGTATTTAATTAATTAATTAATTATATTATTCTTTGGTTTTGTAACCCTGCCCTTTACTCTCTTGCACTCTTCCTGTACCAAATAAGAACTGAGTGCCGATGTTCCTTGCCCTGCAGCAATCTGCTGCTAATTCACATAGATATTCAAGTTGCTTGGTACTCCAACTGGATGGAGAGAATTACTCTGCCAAGATAACAAGATTTTATACTCACCCTACAGATCCCCAGTCACGATCCACAGGCTAAGAGCCACAGGGCAAGAGCCCTCTGGTGAGCAGGAGCCTTGGAATGTAAATGTTCACAGCCCCCACCTATCACACACAAGTTCCAATCACAACAACCCCACTTAACAAGGTAACAATCAAGCTTTCAGGCAGCAATCAACCTTAATCACCCACTGGCACAACAATCACAACCCTCTCCCAGCAAACCTCAATTAAATTCTCAGTTTAGTTAGGCTTCCCAACGTTTTAAGAAAGGCAAAGTTTAAACTCACCCCTGCCTGCAGTACCCAGCTCATCTCAGCTGAATCTTGTATGTTATAATATGCTCCTGAAAAGGGTTAGAATTGAAAATGAATTTATTTTCGAAGTCTATCATGTACAGATTAGCTATAGCGGGGGCACAAGTGGCCCCCATGGCTACTCCCTTCGTTTGAACATAGAATTGATCTCGATAACGAAAGTAATTATTATCAAACAAGATGTCAGCCAAATCCAAGAGGAAGTGGGTTGGTGGGGATAAGTTAGATCTTTTGTCAAGGTAACCCTGAATGATATTTCTAGCCTCCGAAAGAGGGACATTTGTGTAGAGGGAGGCAACGTCCAGGGTGGCCATAACACTCCAGAAGAGGATTCAGAAAAGAACAGTCCCTCTCCAGAACAGGATTCAGATAGTTTTAGTTCTTCTAGTAGAGGCTCCTCCTATTCTTCATTTTCTTCTAGACCGTACTTTTTTAAGATCGGGAGGACATCAAGGGAATTTCCAACACCCTCCCTGACCCCACAGAAACAAAAAGAGGTAGATTTAGTAGTCAACCTTTTGAACAGAACCCTTACTCCTGAAGAAAATGAAGTCTTAAATCTTGGTTTGGGCTTTGTTCCCACAGTTAAATATTCTGCTTTCCGTACTCGAGTTGATCTTTATAAGCTTTTTTGCCAAATAAAACTTAAAGAGCATTTTCAAGGTGCCTCCTCTTGTCGTTCCATATTCAGACCTAAATCCACATTTAGCTCCAATCCTTCAGCTCCAATCATTTGATACAAACCTTTCAACACCTGCATAATTTATTGAATTTGCGCCGTTTGTACAGTTTAGTAGAATACAACTTTTGGTGTGCTTTGCATACTTTTTTGAATATATCATTGTATTTCTTTAAATAGAGCTTGTGCTGTTTCTCCTTAATTGCAAGTACCTGGAGTTTGGCAACCCTACTCACCAGTAACTGTCCTGCCTTTTTTGCAAATAAAAATGGTTTTGAGTTTGTTTGTTTTTGGTTTTTTTGCAGATTAGCTCATAAACCAAAATATTCCAACAGTTGAGGAAGAACTTCAATTTGATCTCTTTATGAATAGGGCAATCTAACATGTAACAAGGAAGTTCCTCCACAGACTAATGCCAATAGCACAGACACGATGCCTCCAATCTAGGATTTAATCAAATAGATTGCTTTCTGCAGTCCTTTTCCCTTTAATGGACAAATGAGAAGATTGCTTTTCTTCTCTTCCCCTGAAGTATAAGGCACTAACTTAGATGTAACATGGGAGATCTGCAACTGGATCCCCCAATGTTTGTTTTGGTTTTGGTTTTAAACTGTAAAACAGGTATTCGGGATTCTGAATCCTGCAGGTGCCGAAAGTTTGCATTGTCTGCCTCATCTCTAGTAAATGAGATCATTTAGCTCTTGAACTGGGCAAAAAAAGTGTCAAAGTGCAATGATGACCCACAAGCATAAAGCAGTTTAACACCATACTGGACTTGTGCCCAACTTTGTTAGCGACCCAAAGCTGCTCACATCATTCTCTTCTCCATTTTATCCCCACAACAACTCAGTGAGGTATGTTAGGCTGAGAGCATGTGACTGGCCCACGGTCACCCAGCAAGCTTCCAAGCCAGAAGTGGGGATTCAAACCTGGGTCTCCCAGATCCTAGCCTGACACTCCAATCGCTGTGCTACAGAGGCTTCCAGCGGGCCTGGCCTTGTATTTAATCAAGGGAGTTCAATAAAGGTATATTTCTCCACTCACCATTTTCACCCTAAAGTTCTCAGCAGACCTAGCTTTAATAGGACACACGCATTGATGCAATATATGTTTGTTCTGAAGTAAATCCCACCAGGTTCAGCTGGATTTACTTCCAAGGAAGTGTGTATGGGATTGCAGCTTTGCAGTGCCAAACTCTACATATTTATTCTGAAGTAAATCCTACTGATTTCAATGGAAACTAATTTCAAGTAAGTGGATTTGCATCATGACTAACTTTAGCTGCCTTAGCACCAGTGGTTCTTAAGATACTATCCATGATCCGTTAAGGCCTATGAAACAAGGAAAAAAGGAAGATCACCCTTTGGGTGAGTGTAACCTACTACTTTAAACAGGACCACTTATATCAGAACTAAGGATTTGCTGTCTGTATGCTCTGGTGTGCAAACCAAATATTTGCCAGGCATGAGACCAAAAAACAGAATAGCAAGCAAATAGCAGCCAACAAGCAATGCCCTCTCCAAGACTGTGATTAGTATGAACATTTTTAAAAAGAAAAACGGAGCTATCAGCAGAATTCACTTGGGTGGCAAAATCTGTGTAACTGCTGATTGGAAAACATCCCTGTCAGCTACAGATTTGTTGAGTCATTCTCTCCTCACTCTCCCCTCTCATTATATCCTCCATAAATCAGAGAGCCAGGTGCTAGAATATTTATGAATATTACTTATGGTTGTTAATTGTTCAATTTGGATTAGCTACAATGATGTGGATTCTACGCCCATCCTACCACACCACCGGGCAGAGATTATTTATTAAAGTATTTATACCTCATCTTTCCTTTTGGCTCAAGTTTGAAGCCTTCCTCCAATCTAAGGTGCCTTCCTTCAACTTAAGTGACTCTTTGGTTAGAAGAAGAACCATTTGGAGGATGGTTGGATCCACCCCAATAACTGTACTAACAAATACTGGTGGGTTTGACGGGGGAGCATTTTGATGAGTTAATATCCAAATGCAGATTCCCTAATTAAGGCTTACCAGTGATGTTCTACACAACTTTTAAAACGAAGTTTCACAAGCACCCAGTGATGTAGAACCTCAAATTGTGTAGCTTTTCCTGTGCAGCATAAACAATGCGAATAAATGTATATGTGAAAGTTCACTGTTCCTAGGTCTTTATTAATTCTGTTTAATGTTTGAGCCAAATGTACATCTCATACCAAGGCAGAAAAGTTGACTGCGCTGATCAGAGGGAGAGGTCTGAATTATTTAATTTTCCATTAATGCAGATGGCCTTGGTTAGGCCTACTGCATACACATCAAGTTTTGCTTACTCAATAATCTTTCCAGAGATAATGACATACAATGTGAAAGCAAATGGTCTTCATTATCACATTTTTTGATGAGACAAGAAGATTCTCAGATGAACGTGGGGTTTCCTTAGTGACAAATGGCACTAAATGTAAATAACAAGAGGATGTCCTGTGGTCCTAAAATCTCTGAATGAAAAGAAACCTGCTTCAGAGAGGAATGATTCAAAAATTCTCTCCATCTGAAGGTCTCCCTGAATTCTGGAGTTCCAAATGATCTGGTCTTATTTCCGAAGTGGAACTGATGTGATAGGACTCCGCCATTGGTCACTGTCTCCTTTCCAGATGTGGCACTGAGCACGTGAACTTCAGCTGCAGGTTCCACTTCCTTCAGCTTATGAATCTCTCCCTCCCTTCCCCCAATGCCCATGTCCACATTGATAGAACAATGGAAAACTTGGAAAGGCCATATATGGAGAGTGGATGGCAACCCTGTAGAACAAGTTAAGACCTTTAGATATTTGAGCCTCCTCTTCCACTATAATCTTAACTGGTCTTACCATCAGAAAGCAGCTATTATTACATCAAGGAGCCAATCTCAAGCGGTGGTACGATTTCACTATCAAGACGGGCACCAGTTCATCCCTGCGGCGACTCAGATCTACGTGGCGAAAGTCTCCAACCAACTATTATACGGGATTCCTGTATGGATCCAGGCTCTTACCCCTGACATTGACCGTAGCTTGGCCATTTTCCTGCGCCGAATTCTGGGCTTGCCCAATATGATTAGACTCTATACTCTCTGTAAAGAGCTTGGGCTCCACCTTTTGTCTACTTAAGCTTGGATTGCCAACGTCAAGCTGTGGCTTCGCATTCATTTCCATATGGACACATCCACCCTATTGTATGACATGTTAAGTGACTCATATGTCTCTAAATGGTACCAACATATCCTGCTGAAAATCAACTCCTTAGGAATTAGTCTAGACTCCTTAAGCAACTGCGGCGAGTCTCAAACCTTCTTTATTATCCGGCACAGAATCAAGGATATAGAGAAACAGACTATAAATGCAGGCATCAACATGACGTGTTCCCCCTGCTTCTACGGACTATCAACCACTCAGCCCGGAGGAGCATCATATATTCAAAATGTCACTAACCCCTTCATCGGCGGGCCTTTATGCTCGCCAGGTTAAATATTTTTCCCTCAGCTGTTCTTTCCGGGAGATTTCACAACATCCCGCTTGGAGACAGACTATGTAAATATTGCCATCTTGAACCTGATTCCATGACTCACATTTTATTGTTCTGCCCTCTCTTCTCTACCTTAAGACATCGTTTTATTGATCCAATTATCGTGAATTTTTCCAGCTCGGTGAAGAGGACTACTCAATGTCTACTAGCTGATAAGTGCCCTAATTTGACTGAAGCAGTTGTCGAATATTTGGCAAATATTTTAACTAAGGGTCTTCGTACCGATAAGTAATAGTCCATTTTATTGCCTATTTTGTTCATGGTGTTTGTTGCGGAACTTTACTACCGAATTTGTACTGATTTTGATCGGTACTGTATTATATTATATTATTCTGCTTTTCTCTTTTTTATGCCACTAAAGGTTTTGAAATTGAAATTGAAATTGATAGAACACCCAGGATTACCCACTTCTAGAAATGATCTAGAAATGGAGAACCGGGTTTGATTCCCCACTCCTCCACATGAAGCCTGCTGGCTAGTCACAACTCTCTCCGAACTCTCTCCGCACCACCTACATCACGAGATGTCTGTTGTGGGGAGAGAAAGGGTGTCGCGCCTCCCCTGCTCAGCTGCTACCCTGGGAGTCTCTGCCCTGGAGGAGAGGGGGCCTTGAGGAACCTCCTCGGCCTCAGACCAGTCCGAGGGAGAATCAGAACCGCTTTCCCCCTCGGACGCAGCCAGGGTGTCTAGAGTCAGCTCACCTCTACCACCTCTGGCTGTAACTCCTCCCCGGCCAAGGTGCCTCTCTGGCCTTATATCCTCTCCAGGCCAGAGAGGCCCCTCCCCCTGCCCGCCCCTAGCCCCGCCCCCGGAAGCTCCAAATGGGGCCCGCGAGCCCCGCCCGCGGGAGAAGGCTGAACCCGCCGCCCCCGCGCTTTCCCCGGCCCCGCCCGAGCTCGGCCGAAGCCCAGCTGATATGCGGGCCGGGGGCCGGCGGCGCGCGTCAGGCCGGCTGCGACCGCGGCTGCTCCCGGGCGGTCGTCCCCGCTGCTCCTGGGCGGTCCCGCCTCCGTGCTGCTCCGTCGGGGCTCTAGAGGGGAAGACGGAGGTGAGTCCTTGGCTGGGGGTGGGCTCCCTGCTGGGGAGCCGTCTCCCCTGTCTCTGCCTTTTCCCGCCCCCCCCCGATGTGGCGAACCCCCCCGGGAGGACTCGGGGGGGTCGGGAATCGTCCCCGCTGGGCCAGGGAATGGCCCGTCGCGGGACACACCCCCTCCCTTAACGTTTGCTGGACAGGTGGGTCGTCCTCGAACACCCTGGACATATAGTCGGCAGGAACATGGAGCGGACCCGGCGTATGCCGCACCGTGAAGGAAAAAGGTAGCAAGGAAAGATACCATCGGAGGACCCGGGCATTGTGGTCCTTCATCCGTTCCATCCATAACAAAGGGGCATGATCCGTCACCAGGGTGAAGGGGTTGTTGACCAAATAGTACTGCAGTGCCCCAATGGCCCACTTGACGGCCAGGGCTTCCTTCTCAACCGTGGCATAGTTACGTTCTGCAGGGAGTAATTTACGACTGAGAAATAATATGGGGTGCTCGCTTCCTTCGTACTCCTGTAATAGAACAGCTCCCAGTCCGGTGGCCGACGCGTCTGTATGGACAATAAAGGGCTTGTCAAAGTCGGGATTCTGTAGTACGGGGCCGTGGGACAATGTTGTCCGTAGTTCGTGAAAGGCCATTCTAGCCGGCGGGGGCCACTGCAATTGATTCGGACAACCCTTTTTGAGGCAGTCGGTCAACGGTGCCGCTTTCGAGGCGAAGTGGGGTATAAATTTGCTGTAATAGCCGACCAACCCTAAGAACCTCCTCAGTTGCCGTTTGGTCCGAGGGAGCGGGGTTTGCTCCAAGGTCGTCACTTTATCTGGTATGGGCCGCAGTGTCCCCTGCCCCACAATATATCCTAGATACTTGATCTCGCGAAACCCCAGATGGCTTTTCATGGGGTTGGCCCTGAGGCCGGCGTTGTAGAGGGCCCGGCATACTTCGGCCAGATGGCGGAGATGGGTCTCCCAGTCAGGGCTAAAGATGACGATGTCATCTATGTAGGCGACCGTAAACCCTTGGCATTGCGACAGGACTTGATCCACCATTCTTTGGAACGTGGCTGCCGCCCCATGGAGGCCGAACGGCATTACGGTAAACTGGTACAACCCTGACGCGGTGGCGAAGGCGGTCTTCTCCTTATCTGCCGGCCGCATGGGAATCTGCCAGTAACCTTTCGTTAGGTCTAGGGCCGATAAGTAAGTAGCCGCCCCCAACTGGTCTATCAGGATGTCAGCCCTAGGCATGGGATAAGCGTCAAAGTCGGCTAACTGGTTGACGGCTCGATAGTCGACACAGAAACGGATGCTGCCATCCGGCTTTGGCACAAGAACTATGGGGCTTCGCCAAGCACTGTTAGAAGGTTCGATAACTCCCATTCTCAGCATCTTTTCTATTTCTCGTTCGACCTCGTCCCACCTTTTTCGGGGCACCGGGCGCCAGTGGGCTCGAGCAACTTTCCCCGGAGGGGTCCGAATAGCGTGACAGATGCCTGAGATGCGTCCCGGCGTTGTAGAAAACACCGGCGGGAGCTGGGCCACTACCTCTTGTAGTTGTTGCCGTTGGCAATCGGTGAGGGTCGTTCCCAATTTTGGGCCCTCGGAGCGGGGCTCTGTCACTTCCCATGGTACTTCTCCTTCCGCGAGGTCCAGTGGTTCCTCCCCGAGATGACACTCCCCCGTGTGGCCTTCAGGGCTGACCCACTCCTTCAGGTCGTTCACATGTAACCTTTTTAGTTGGCGGGACCGCGGACCGCATCTAACTTCATACGAACACGGGCCTAAGACCTTCGTTACCTCATACGGGCCTTTCCACAATTCTTTTTCTCCTGGCCCGAACACCCTTCCCTCGAACGAGCACCTGGGATCCTGCCTGCAGGCGTCTTTCGCGGGTGCCTTTGTCATATTGGTCCTTCTGCTTCAGCTGAGCCCGGGCCAAGTTCTGGGTGGCTGTTGTACGGGCCACTTCTAACCGTTCCCGCAGCTGTCGTACATATTCGGTAGCCTCCTGTCCTGTAGAACCCCCTACTTCTGGACCAGTCATCTGTCCCTCTACAACCTGTAGAATACCTCTAGGTTTCCTTCCGTATAACAACTCGAAGGGGGCATACCCTGTGGAAGCCTGGGGTGTCTCGCGGATGGCGAACAACACTGGATCGAGGAACAAATCCCACTGATGGGGCCGATCGGCGGCTAGCTTGCGAAGCATGTTTTTGATGGTTTGATTCAATCGTTCGACCAACCCGTCCGTTTGGGGATGGGCAATGGCGGCAAATATCTGCCGGATGCCTAACTCTTTGCATAACGCCCGGGTGATGGAGGCCGTGAAGGAGGAACCCCTGTCGGTCACTATCTCCCGCGGCAAGCCCACGTGGGAAAAGAGATGCAGTAAGGCTCGGCACAAGCCCGGAGCCTGGAGGGTGCGCAAAGGTATGGCTTCGGGATACCGTGTGGCATAATCAATAATGACTAACAGATACCGAAATCCCCTGGGGGTACGAGGAAGGGGCCCCACAAAGTCCATAGCAATACGTTCAAATGGTTCATGGATAATGGTTGAGGGGTGAAGGGGGCCCCGGGGGGGGGTCGGCTGTCCCACTTCTGACATTGTGGGCAGGTTCGACAGAATTGCTTAACCTCCCGGGAAATGGCCGGCCAAAAAACCCGGCCCTGTAAACGGGCCAATGTGTTCTTCACCCCCTGGTGGCCTGCCCATGAATGATCATGACTAAATTGCAAAAGTCTTTGTCTATACTCTCGGGGCACCAATAATTGGAAGATTTCTACCCCTTTATCCAATACCACCCGATACCACAAACCCCTGGTGTGTTGTATTTGGGGCCACCTCTGGGCTCTACGCTCGTCCACCACTACCCCATTACTTACCGCTACTAACTCGCGCAACCTTGCCAAAGAGGCGTCTTGCGCTTGGGCACGTCGGAACTCCGGATCACTCTCCCACTCAGATGTCTGGGTTGACTGAGGGGACTGGGCTTCTTGTCGTCCCCCGGATCTCGCCTCGGTGGATGTACCAGGTTGCTCGTCATCGTCGGCTTCAATTACCAGACCTTCGTCTTCCCGCCGGACCCCTTGCCAGCTCTCTAAGAGGGCATTGAAGAAAGGAGCATCCCGTCCGATCAACATGGGGTATGGGAGAGCGGATACTTTGGCTACTTCCATTTCAAACTGCCGTCCGTTCCAGGTCACCCTTACTCGCACAACCGCGTAGTGTTCCGTATGTTTATGGAAACAAGCAACCGTGGCCGTTCGGACTATGGGCAGTTGTGCTGACACCAGTGTATCTCGAATCATGGATATAGATGAGCCGGTATCCACCAAAGCTTTCACCTTTCTTTTGCCCATCAGGAGAGTCACCAGCATCGCTGCTGGTCGGGCCCGGGGGGTTTCGGCATGCATGGCCTCTTCCCAGCCGAGGTCACATTCCATCATAGGGCAATCTCGTTTCAGGTGTCCCCATTGCCCGCAGGTGAAACAGGGACCCGTGGCCTTGCCTTCGGGGGAGCTTTTGCCTTCTTCCTTGGGAAGGAGTCTTCCACCTTCGCCCTGAGGGTTGCGTGCGGCTGGGACCGACCCTGGCCCTAACCAGCGAGGCCGCAGGCCTTGAAAAGTCGGAAACCGAGGGGCCAGTCGTGCTCGTCCCCCCCGGAGGTTGCTCTCAGGTCCTCGGGGTCTCCCGTCGGGTTTTCCTCCCTCTCGAGGGGCTTCCCGCGGCTCGCTTGCCAACACGTTCTCCAAGAGCGTCATGGCCGCCTCCAATGTAGTAGGCTTGTTGCAAAGAAGCCATTCACGGGCCTTGGAGGGGAGTATTGAGACGAGGTGTTCCAAGACGACCTGTTCCACTACCTCTTCACTCTCCGGGTTCTTGGGTCTCAACCACCTATAAGCCAGATCTTTTAAGGCAGTCACAAAAGCCCGGGGCGGTTCTCCCCGTTTCCACTGCATAGCCCGGAACCGACACCGGTAGGTCTCCGGGGAGATAGCATAACGTTCTAAGATGGCCGCCTTCAATCGGTCATAACGTTTGCTGTCTTCTTTCGGAAGGGCCTTGAGGGCGGCTTGGGCTGGACCTGTCAAGTAGGGTCCGAGGATGATGGACCACTTCTCTTTAGGCCAACTGGACGCTTCGGCCGTTCTTTCAAACGCTTCAAGGTATCCGTCTATATCGTCTTCGGGGCCCAATTTGGTCAACATCACGGCGGGTATTCTAGCTATCGGGTTGGCCGGCGTAGTCGGGCGAGTAGCCTCTAGGGTGAGTCGAAACTCCCGAAAGAGGGCGGCTTGGGTCTCCTGGTGTTGCATGGTCATTTCATGGACCAGCCGCTGTTGAGCCTCTTGCTGTCTTTGCAATAAGTCCTGCATTACTTTCCCGTGGTGTTCGGTCAGCCAGCGGCCAAATTGGCTGAAGTCGCCGGGCGTGCCCGTAGCTCCTTCTGCGGGTTCCATAATAGAAGTGGTCGGAAGTTGTAGTACAGGGGGACGTAATACGGGGCGGCTTGCCCGCCAGCCAGGGGGCGCGGGTAGGCGGGGTGGGGGCCGCTTCACGGTCGCCCCAGTGCCCGCATCCTCCACCACGCTGTCGCGCCTCCCCTGCTCAGCTGCTACCCTGGGAGTCTCTGCCCTGGAGGAGAGGGGGCCTTGAGGAACCTCCTCGGCCTCAGACCAGTCCGAGGGAGAATCAGAACCGCTTTCCCCCTCGGACGCAGCCAGGGTGTCTAGAGTCAGCTCACCTCTACCACCTCTGGCTGTAACTCCTCCCCGGCCAAGGTGCCTCTCTGGCCTTATATCCTCTCCAGGCCAGAGAGGCCCCTCCCCCTGCCCGCCCCTAGCCCCGCCCCCGGAAGCTCCAAATGGGGCCCGCGAGCCCCGCCCGCGGGAGAAGGCTGAACCCGCCGCCCCCGCGCTTTCCCCGGCCCCGCCCGAGCTCGGCCGAAGCCCAGCTGATATGCGGGCCGGGGGCCGGCGGCGCGCGTCAGGCCGGCTGCGACCGCGGCTGCTCCCGGGCGGTCGTCCCCGCTGCTCCTGGGCGGTCCCGCCTCCGTGCTGCTCCGTCGGGGCTCTAGAGGGGAAGACGGAGGTGAGTCCTTGGCTGGGGGTGGGCTCCCTGCTGGGGAGCCGTCTCCCCTGTCTCTGCCTTTTCCCGCCCCCCCGATGTGGCGAACCCCCCCGGGAGGACTCGGGGGGGTCGGGAATCGTCCCCGCTGGGCCAGGGAATGGCCCGTCGCGGGACAAAGGGAAGGCAATTGTAAGCTGGTTTGAGGCAGAGAAAATTGGGGTATAATAACCAAGTCTTGAGGTACTGCTGGAAACAGAACTGGACTAGATCCATCAAGTCAATCAATTGTATTATTACGGTCATCAGACCAAATATATAGTTTTAAAAAATTACACTGCCTTACCCATTATAGTAGTATTAAACCAATACATTTGGTTAAAACACTATACAGAATACAAAATGTTAATACTCTTAAAATGATTAAAAACTAATAAGGAACGTAAATTTAAATGACCAATACCAGCAAATACCTTTTCATTTCTGTTTAAATTTCCAGAAATTATATACTATTTTACAAAACTTGGCAACCAGCTTTGTTACCTGATCCATCAAGTCAATTCATGTGAAGCCTGAGAGCCCGGTGGCTTTAAGTTGCAGGCCTTTCGTTTAAAGGTGCTGGATTTTTGATTTGTTGTGAACCTGCCGCTAAGTTTTACCTAAAGCAAATTTGGAGGTTCTTTGCCAAGCAAAATATCAAAAGAAATCCTAGGGTAGGTTGGGGGAAATCGGTACAAAATTCCAGGTAGGAATTTCAGTAACCAAATTTCTCAGGGTGCAGTTCTTGTGCGACAGTCTCATACTTACAAAACTCATACTTGATTCAGTGAAGGAGGATGAAATATTTCCCTCCATGAACTGATTCTTTCTGTTCTGGAAGCCATTCCACAAACTCCTTTGCTGCACGCAGGGAAAGGGCATGAATTACGTTCTAATAAGCTGTGGAAAAGATAGGTCAGCGCTCTTGCTTCCTTTGGCACTCTCTCACAGCTGCGGTAGGAGTCACGATGGATCGCAGTCCCTCAACTCAACAGAAGGTATGATTTTATTCTGCTTCTCACTAACACAACATGCAACTGTGGGCCTGTGGGCTTGGACTCGCCTTCCACTTATTAAGCAAATCATAGAACATCCAGGCTTGGCATTTGTGCTTCATAATTATGACCTCAGGAAACAGAATGAAGATCCCAATCTGCCCGCATAGTTTCCATCCAATGTGGATGGAAGAGCCAGGTTGCATCCGGAAAAGCTCCACGCAAGAATTCTGCTTCCTTCTCCTCCCCACTACCATCCACAGTATCACAGGGGGATGGAGAAGGCAGTCTGGCACGTGGGCATGTTGGTGTTTGGAAGAAGTATCAGACACCCCAGAGGCGAGTGAATACTGCAGAGTCAGCACGTATACAAAAGTGCTATTTTATTTCACAGTGTCAAAGTGCTTCGCAAAGCAACCACTTCTCCCAACCCACACCCAAATACACACATAGTACACTTATATACATAACTGGCATAGTCTCCCAGCCAATCAACTGTTGGCTGCCTTGTCTCCAGGGCCATCTAGCTCAGTCGAGTGCAAGCCAGTTTTTCTGCTCAGTCATTGAGCTGTCATGTGACATCACCAATCACCTGGCTGTCACTTAGATCTTTTCTATCTGCTTGCCATGTGCAGTCTTACATGTCAACAGGGCACTGGGGATGGAAGCAGGGTTGCCAACCTCCAGGTGAGGCCAGAATTGCAAGTCATCTCCAGACTACCAAGATCAGTTCCCCAGGGGAAAATGGCAGCTTTTGAGAGTAGACTCGGTGGGATCACACACCCCATGAGCCCCCTCCTCTCCCAACGTTCTGACTTCCACAAGCTGCCCTCCAAATCTCCAGGAATTTCCCAAGCTGGAGTTGGCAACCCTAGATGGAAGAAGCAAGGAGGAAGGTTGTGACTTCTCTTCATGTCCTGCCAAGCCAGTGTGGTGTAATGGTTAAGAGTGTTGGACCAGTATCTGGGAGGCCCAGGTTCAAATCCCCTCTCATGCCATGGAAGCTCGCTGGGTGACCTTGGGCCAGTCACACTGATCTGCCTCACAGGGTTGTTGTAGGTATAAAATGGAGGAGAGGCGAATGATGTAAGCCACCTTGGGGTCCCCACTGGAAAGAAAGGCGAGGTACAAATGAATAAATAAAAAAACTTAAGAAGGGTCGATTCGCTCCACCAGCTAGGTTAGCACGGCCCAGCCTTTTCAGCTATTGCACTTCAGGGTTGAATAGGCCTCCCCCCAGTGAAATTAGCCCTAGCAGCCAGAGTTTTCCCATGCCTATTATGAAATGCAGTGCCTGACGCCGGGGGCAGACACATAAGCCTGGGTGCAGCCAAAAGAACCGAATCTTGTGACACCTTCAAGACGGACACTCCTTGTGAGCCAGAGGCTGACGAAAGCTTGGGCCACAATGAAAGTCTGTCCCAAGACTCTCTGCTATTTTGGTTGCAGGGGGGTTCTTTGCACATAGCTACATTTGAAGGGGAGGATACCGGCTGGTAAATGGGTCACAACTGCCAGGTTTAGCGCCCCTCAAGGGGTGGCATGATGAAGCAAGGGCTGGTACCAACCACCCCAAGGCATCACTTGGAGAGGGAAGGAATCCGACCTAGATAGGGTTGCCAGCTCTGGGTTGGGAAATGCCTGGAGAATGGGGGTGGAGCCTGAAAAGGGTGGGGTTTGGGGAGGGAAAGGCCTCCAGTGGGCTACAGTGCCACAGAGCCCACCTTCCAAAGCAGCCCTTTTCTCCAGGGCAACTGATCTCTGTGTCTGGAAATCAGTTGTAATTCTAGGAGATCTCCAGGCCCCATCTGGAAGCTGGCAACCCTAGTCCTGGACCAGCCTCTCAGGACTACTCAGCTGAGGAACCTGGGGCTAGAAACATTTTTTTTGGGGGGGGTCTTCCACTTCACCCACCCACTGTCAAAGACATGGGAGGGGACAATTTGACCATGCCTCCTTCCTACGAGGAGCTGAGAGGAGAACGTGTACCTCCTCGGGCTATGACAGCTTAAACTGCCACCACCTCCTCCTCCTGCTCTTCTGCTGTGAAGTTTCCTTCTGCTGAATGGAATCTGCAGAAGCGGGGAGGCCCACAAAGAGTTGCTGAATTTGCAAATGCAGTAGCATGCAAAACAGTGCGCGAGGGCCCAGCTCAACAGTCTGGTGCAACGGATGTTTTTGAAATTCTCCTCCTCTGAATTCCCCTACAGAATTCACAGCCTCCAGATACCTGAACTCAATTCCAGAATCATAGAATGATTCCAGTGTGGAACTGATGCTCTAGGAATTCTCCATTGTGTCCTTATTTAAAATTTCCTAATATTGTATGGGCCCTGACCTGGATAACCCAGGCTAGCCCAGTCTCATCAGATCTTGGAAGCTAAGCAGGGTCAACCCTGGTTAATATTTGGATGGGAGACCACGAAGGGTCACTATACAGAGGCAGGCACTAGCAAAACCACCTCTGTTAGTCTCTTGCCTTGAAAACCCTACGGGGCTGCCATAAATCAGTTGTGACTTGAGAGCAAAAAAAGAAAAGAAAAAAGGAATTGTGTGGGGTATTGTACATAGGGTTGCCAGGTCCCTCTTTGCCACTGGCGGGAGATTTTTGGGGCAGAGCCTGAGGAGGGCAGGGTTTGGGGAGGGGAGGGACTTCAATGCCATAGAGTTCAATTACCAAAGTGGCCATTTTTCTCCAGGTGATCTGATCTCTATCGGCTGGAGGTCAGTTAAATTAGCAGGAGATCTCCTGCTATTACCTGGCAGTTGTGCAACCCTAACCGTGCATGTGTGGTTCACTGCAGGCAGCAATTTCTTCCCTTCATTCACATCTTTTGCCCTTCTCTATGCTACTGGATTATATGTGTACTTTGATTTTAAAAAATTGCAAAAAACAAACAAACAAAAAAAGCAGTCTTGAGATGTTTGTCCCTACGACTGCATCAAGATACTTTGGGTGCAATCCTTTATCAATGCACAGGAGCCTGTGACCACATCTGCAAGACATTGCACAGAAGTACTTTGCCCCTTAAGAGCATCAAACCAAAGCTTCTGGCCAGCAGGAGGGAAAGGGGGAAAGGTTTATTAATGCAACTTTGTCTCTATACTGTATTTAGAAATATCCAGGGCCCTGCTTAAAATTAAAGACCATAAATCCCCATAAAATATATTTTTTAAGCTGCCAAGCAAAAAACATTGCAGTATGACATCAAAAGCTTGGAAGAACAAAACAGTTGGCACTTAGTGACTCTAATCCTAAAGATGAGCCGTGGCTCATTGGTAAAGCATCTGCTTGACATGCAGAAGGCACCAGATTCAAGCCTCAGCGCCTCCAGTTAAAAGGACCAGGTAGCAGGTGATATGGGAGACCTCTCCAACAGGCCTCAGCTGGCCAGCTCTCAGGTAACCTAATCACCCCAGACTGACATTTCCCATATTTTCCCATACTTTCCAACATGGATAATCATGCCCATATTTGGAGTTCTTTCCACCTTCCATTCCCCTAAAATTCATACTTTCTATTAAGAGTCAAGGTTTCTCGCCTAAGCCAATCCCATCACAGCAGGGACACTGTTCCCTTTTCAGTGCAACTAAAGAGACTGAGCCCTGTGGTGCAGAGTGGTAAGCTGCAGTACTGCAGTCCAAGCTCTGCTCACAACCTGAGTTCGATCCCAACAGAAGCCGGTTTCAGGTAGCCGACTCAAGGTTGACTCAGCCTTCCATTTTTCTGAAGTCGGTAAATTAGTACCTGGCTTGCTGGGGGAAAAGTATAGATGACTGGGGAAGGCAATGGCAAACCACCCCTTAAACAGGGTCTGCCTAGTAAATGTCGGTATGTGACGTTACCCCATGAGTCAATAATGACTCGATATTTGCACAGGGGACTACCCTTACCTAAAGGGGCAAACAAGATACATCTCAGTCCCCAAGTCTTTGTAGCTAGTTTCTGGATCCTACCTGTTACCCCAAAATTGTGGTTGGCTTACTTCTCTAAAAGGTAAAGGTAGTCCCCTGTGCAAGCACCGGGTCATTCCTGACCCATGGGGTGACGTCACATCCCGACATTTACTAGGCAGACTTTGTTTACGGGGTGGTTGCCTTCCACAGTCTTCTACACTTTACCCCCAGCAAGCTGGGTACTCATTTTACCACCTCGGAAGGATGGAAGGCTGAGTCAAATTTGAGCTGGCTACCTGAACCCGACTTCCGTCGGGATCAAACTCAGGTCATGAGCAGAGCTTTTGACTGCAGTATTGCAGCTTACCACTCTGCGCCACGGGGCTGAAATCACCAAGTTTGATCCTGGCTACAAACTGGATTGCAACTCAAGCTCCCAATGGCCTGGCTCCTCCCTCATCTGATTTCTACGCAGACTAGGACAGGCTGATCTTTGTTCCCCAACTTGATCTATCGCCGTTTATTTTCCAAACCATCTTGCATCACATAGGGAACCAGCCCTTTCCTCCTCTCTGCTATTTAAGCCTCACATCTGGAAGACTGGACAGTGTGGACACCTCTGTCTCAACTGATTCCACTTCTCCTCTCTCCTGCTCTCCATTTCCCCCACATGTCCACCTCTAGCTTAAAAGTAACTCCTGCCCAAAACTAGAGTCACTCTGGTTGATCTGGGTGGTTGCTATTATATTGTTAGTTTGGATTAAGGAATGTGCTATTTGTCTGGGCTTTGCTTCAGTATTTGTTTAGGATAAGTTTTCCCCCTCCCCACTATGGTACCAAATCCCCTATTGAACTCCATATCCCTTTTTAAACCTTTAAAATTGGCTCTCTGCATCCTTCTCTTGCTGAAGCTTGCTACTCACAGCCACCTCTTTAGGTAAAAGATCTCGGTTTTCTGCTCTCTGCCCAAACACGCACACTAACTCCCCAAGTCAGTCTGAACACATGTTCCAGCAGTGATGTGGGGTGGGGAGACTCACAACACACTGGTGATGCATTATGTTCTAGGATAAGCCACGAGAAAGAGCCAGATAAAAGAAGCTGAGGCAGTTCCAGGTCTCTTCTAATGTCTAGTTCCACCCTGAGCTGCTATTCCTGTGTTTCAGTCTAGGATACGGCAGTTGGCTTAGAGTTAAAAGCTTGAGTTGCATCAAGAATGGTTTATGAAGCAGTTCTACGACTACCTTCTGCCACTAAGCATTGCTGAATAGGGGAGCAGGACCCAAATGCTTTTACTGAAAGGTAACAGCAGCAGAGGTACTAGGACCTTGCGGGGAATATCATTGGTCCTTGAGGGGTGCTGCTTAAGAAGCATCATGCTGAAGTAGGAACTCTGATGCTTTCCAGTAAGGATATTCTTGCTACTGTTCTTGCTAACTTGGTGCCTGCTTCACTCTAGTGGTTAGCGTGTTGGACTAGGATCAGTGAGACCCCAGTTCAAATCCCCACTCTGCCATGGAAACTTGCTGGGTGACCTTGGTCCAGTCACACACTTTCAGTTTAGCCTACCTCACAGGGCTGTTGTTACAGGAGGACGGGAGCTCCTGTTGTTACAGGAGGTTCTAAGCTGCTTGGAGTCCTAACTGGGAAGGAAGGTGAGGCATAAATAAAGTAAATAAATTGTTTCAGGTGACTTTCCTGAAGCCGCCTAATAAATCCGTGGCAAAGGCAAAGTTCATGGCAGATCTTTTCCATTATATCTCAACAATGAAAAGGGCCAGTGACTTGCTCCCCTCCCCCTCAAAAAGTGATTGAAAGGGTTCAGTGAAGGTAGCAGGTCATGTGACTATATAATTCTAAGGTTATAATCCTGTAGCAATCTTGCAATTGCCAATTTAAAAAACCCTCAACACCTTCTGGTGGTGTAGAGGGTGGTGGTGGTAATGGCAACTGTGGGGAACTGAGGCAAGGACAATTGGGGCAAACTGTCATGTGGATGTACTGCTGCAGCTAGCTTTAAATTAGCACCAGCAACTAAAGGTAGATGGAAAACTCTCCACAGTATGGATGGAGCTTTATTCATGCATTTCCCGAAGCGCCTTGGGTTTCTTAACAGCATTCTTTCACATTATTCCATCCCTGATGATCTTCTAGGAATTTCAGCTGATAACCACCAGCTTAGAGACTGGGTATTTAAAGCTGATGCACTGATCCGATCGATCATTAATTTTAAAATCAAAAGCAGCACCGTGGTACAATCAATTAAAAATGACCACTTTAGAACTCCCTATTTAACCAACATCGCAATTTACAATCTTAGAGCATCCTTCACATCATGATGCTTCCAAACTATGCCAACAGCTTTATTGGTGGGGTGCTACTCTCGAACACCAAGGGATCAACGTATCTGTATTTGTGGATCCTCAACTCGGGAGGACTTGCCTCATTACATCCTATTTTGCCCACTGTACGCAGGCCCCAGGGCTAAATTTTTGACAGGAATATTATCTGGTATCAATACACACTCAGATGCAGAGAAAATTATATTTCTGTTATCAGATATTGATGTATATGTGTCATATTGTCTCTTTGCTCTTGCAGCAAAGAAAATAAGGTCTAACATGGTATTGGAATAAGCAGCTACTTTTCTTTTAAATTGAAATGTTTTAGTATATCCCATTATCTGTTTAATATTTTACTTGCTAATCTACTGTATTTTATTTATTTGTTTTAGCAAATTGTGATGGCCAGTGGCTATATACAATAAAATTTCTTACTTACTCATGCATTTCCATTGCAATAAACACACAGAAGAAAGCAGTGCCACCCTGTGGTGACTTGCAGGGTTGCAAGCAATATTAATCTACAGTATGTTCCAAATGTAAGCAAGGCTTCCCACCTGCCTGTCTACCTTCTCCTCTTCAGTCACTTGCCAGCATGAATGCTAACCACGCCCAAATGCTAACCACAACCAAGCCTGCTTAGCTTCCAATTTCTGACAAGATTGGGCTAGTCTGGACCAGCAAGTCTGCCAAAATGTTAACAACTGGCTGGTGGCCAGTTTTCAGACATGTAGCATTATTTTCTGATGAGTTATGCCTGCCACAAATGGAGAGATGGACAGGCTAATTCTTTTATTACTATAGATTCATGGTAACAGCAAGCCAAATAATTTGTTTTGTGAAGAAGAAGAAGAAGAAGAAGAAGAAGAAGAAGAAGAAGAAGAAGAAGAAGAAGAAGAAGAAGAAGAAGAAGTTGGTTTTTAAATGCCGACTTTTTCTACCACTTAAGGGAGACTCAAACCGGTTTACAATCGCCTTCCCTTCCCCTCCCCACAACAGACACCCTGTGAGGTAGGTGGGGCTGAAAGAACTCTAAGAGAGCTGTAACTTGCCCAAGCTCACCCATCTGGCTTCGCCTGTAGGAATGGGGAAACAAATCCAGTTCACCGGATTAGCCTCCGCCACTGATGTGAAGGAGTGGGGAATCAAACCCGGTTCTCCAGCTCAGACTCCACCACTCCAAACCACCGCTCTTAACCATTACACCACGCTGGCTCTCACACTGGTTATGATATTTGGTTTGGATCCGGGTCATATGCGGAATCTTTGTCCGGGGGGTGGGGGGCAAGGTGGCTCGCAGGAGTCCTGATTGTGAGCTTTGCTTTTTTGCACTGAACATGGAGATAAGTTATTAGTGTGTGTATACCTCTTTTACGCCTGCGTAGTTAGTGTTCAACAAATTGGATACTCCAAGCTGGTAGCCACTACTGACACAGTCTCAACAGTTGATTATGTTGTCTCAACAAAACTATCCTTAATTGCAGAAACTGACCCAAAGTTGAAAAACAGATAATATGATTTAGAAAACAGTGTCCCAGCTCCACCAGTTTGACCTTGGAGCTCCAAGTTTGACCCTGCTCAGCTTCCGATATCTGATGAGATCAGGCTAGCTTGGGCCATCCAGGTCAGGGTAAGAGATGTTCAGAGGTGGTTTGCCATTGCCTTCCTCTGCATAGCAACTCTGGACTTCCTTGGTGGTCTCCTATCCAAATACTAACCAGGCCTGACCATGCTTTGTTTCCAAGATCTGATGAGAGATCTGGCTAGCCTGGGCCATCGAGATCAGGGCACCACAAGAATGAAACATATTTTTAAAAATGTAAGTCTCTGAAAGTCCTACCCACCAAGGAAGCTACCACAGTAACTCTGCATGCTTTGTTGCTCTGACCTTTCCTCTTTCAATCTTAATCAGGCATCGGCAAAACTCCAGGGCCATTTATGCTTGGTAATTAGCAGCAATTTTTCATAGTGAACCGTTGTTCAGGAAGTGACTGCGAAGCTGGCGCATACCTGGTTCGCATTACTTAAGAGCCCCTTTAATGCGACCCTTTGTGTTTGCTCCACTCCCACACTGAAGAATCCCCTCAAGGAACCATGCAAAACGACAGCCACGTGTTAGCTATGCAAAGCGGTTGGCTAATGGAAGGAACAAAGGAGCAGGCAAGCGGGGGGTGGGGGTGGAATTTCTCCTTTTGCGTTGGGACCGTGAATAGTCATTTTAAAGGTCGCATTTTAAAAAAGAGCTTTGAGCGAGCTTCAAAACTGACCCTGCATAAATGGCCCAAGAGTGACTGGATCATCACTTCCAAAGAAAGGCTGCGACCGGCTTCCCAGCTTGCTGATGCGCTGTGCTCAGGCCTCTAACTGAAGAGCATTTCAGGTAACAACAAGGCTGGGGGACATTTCCGCTGACAGCAGGAGAGTTGCTAGCACTCACAGTACACCAGAGGTCCCCAACATTGTACCCATAGGCACCATGGCTCCTGCTGACACCTTTACTGGTGCCCCCAAGTCTTTTTTGAAAGTGAGTGGGGCCAGGTGGGCTTCTGAATGGCCAGTGGAGATCTGATTGGATGTGCAGATTTTTAAAAACATTGCTTCAGTGACAGCAGCCACCACAGCACTGTGTGGCTGAATTTAAGCAGAGTGAATGCAAGAAAACATTTTTAAACAATATGTGCATTTTAAAAAGCACCCTGTTAAGCAGAGCATTTGCCTGAAATGTTGAGGAGTTACTGTTAGAGTTATCAAAAAGGGCAAGAGTCCAGTAGCACCTTAAAGACTAACAAAAATATTTTCTGGTAGGGTATGAGCTTCTTCTTCAGCTTCTTCAGCTGAAGAAGTGAGCTGTGGCTCACGAAAGCTCATACCCTACCAGAAAATATTTTTGTTAGTCTTTAAGGTGCTACTGGACTCTTGCCCTTTTTGACTACTGCAAACAGACTAACACGGCTACCCACTGTGTTAGAGTTATGTATAATTTCACTTCCCGGCATTTTGTGGTTGGCTCCGCCTCCTGCAGCAACCATTTTGTAATTGTGCCTACCACCTTTTGTTTGAACTCCAATGGTTCTTAAAGGTTGGGGACCACTGAAGAAGACAATATCATATGATGTGAACCATTAACCAGACAGTATCATGTGAGTCATTGATGGAGGATATATATCCCCCATCCAGCTAAAGTTAGCCATGACCAAGTCTTGTTGAAACTAATGGAAAAATGAGTTATAATTAACTACCTTTGGTCCCATTGCTTTCAGTGGGACATAATTCGGACTGGGGACCATGCATATGGGGAACAGCCATACGTTTAAGAAAAGAACCCTTTCCAAGGGGTAGAGGCATACAAGTGGCATTGGATCAAATTCATTTAGTCAAGGCTGCCACAAAATCCTCCTTGATAAAAGTGACAATTTCATCCTACAAAGGAGGGTATCGTCCTATCTAATCAGTTATTGTTTCAATTATTGCATCACTGATGCTATTAATTGCTGAATGAGTTGCATACTATGTATCTCCTCCTCCCTTCTATGGTTAGAACTGGGGCTCCCAAATCTATCATCTATTATATATCGAACTGTCATTAAATTTCAGAACTCCCTCTTTGATCCATCAGCAGCTCCTAACACATTTCAGTTGTTAATGTCAGATGTCTCTGTGTCCACCTGAACTGGTAGGTTAGACAAAAGATTTTCCCTTCCAATAGTACTAGGAAAGCAAACTGTAAACAATTGCAAAATAAAATCTTAAATGAGGATTGGTCCTTCGTGTTTAAGGACGCACCTTGTAAATGTTCACCTCACTTCTCCCAGATACCCTTCAACAGAGCTTTCTCTTTGCCAGACTATTTCCACTGGTTATAAATCCATAAGTTTAGACAAGCTTTTTTATTGGCAAGATGTAATGCCTTAGACTCAGCCGAGACACAAGGGTGATACAATAAAATTATCACAGAAGAATGAAAATGCCCATTTTGTCCAGATCAAGTAGACTCCCTAGCCCACATTGTTTTAGCATGTCCACAAAATAATACTGCACAAAATAAATATATCACTCCCTGGATAAAACAGCTAAAGACACTTTCTGAGAAGTGGATACTGCGTTATCTGTTGTCAAGTAGAACGGTCAATTGTGTGAGAAATGTGGCAACTTTTCTCTTTATAGTGTCAAGGAAAATTTCACATTCATTTCCCCTTTTTAAAAGTGTGAAATGGCAGATGAATAGCCAATGGCTGTTAAATCTAGGGAAAGGAGGAATTGCTGAATGAGTGTTTTATAAAAAGTGAATTTTTGCATCAGCCAGGTCAGGTCTTCATAAACCTCATTAAACTCAAACGTTCTGCACGGAGGATTTTTTCCTTAGTTGGAAGTCTTTGGGAAGATGTTAAACATTCATGTTTAAGTGCTGCATAGTTTCAAGATGTATTTATTAGCCACGTGGTCCGGCTTCTTCTCCTCTGTGCTACCAAGCAAATCTGCCAGTAGTTCAGGGTTTGCCCGTATCGAGGTTCCCACCAGATGGCACTGCAGTCGAAATCTTACCAGTCAAGGGATCCTGAAACATGGGATGCCACAAAGCAACAAGTCAGAGCTACTCCTGACACCAGTCCTCAGCACAGTAATAACACTTACTATTTCTATAGTGAGTCAGCATAATGTGAAAGCCCCGCCACATTGATATTTTTCAGTTTAATTCCTGTCCTGCTTATCAATTGCAAGCAGGGATTCAGACAGAAATTCAGATGCATCCAAATATATTCAGAATTGCCTGCTTGATTATACTGTTGCCTTGCATGATTCGGCTTTTGAACTGCTGACACTTCTACCATGTATCTGCTGCTGCCTCCAATTTTTATAAGAGCACATACTAAAATGGGGGGGGGGTGAAACAAGTATGTGATTTTTTTTAGAAGTTGAGAGTTATTACTTAGAGTTGTAGTTTGTCTTCAGTGTTGGCCCACAAACCCAGCTAATCTGCCATCATCCTTGGAGGTGTTACCAACAGCACAAAAAGCAGGCAACGCAGTCTGACATCAGCCATTTAAAGGACGGATCCAGCTGTATAGACACAATGAGGGGATGTACTGCAAGCAATGCCAACAAGAGCTGAGAGGTCAGTTTTGACAAGCAAAACCACATGAAGGAGGAGCTAAACTCTGTCATTGCAGTAGGGTTGCCAACCTCCAGGTACTAGCTTGAGATCTCCCACTGTAGGAAATGGTTAGATTGTATTTTCAATTAAAAATTATGGTTTCTCTGATCCAGCGAGTCAGACTCGCAGCTGTCTGTCGACCTTGAATTAAACCACAAATGGATAAGAGAGACTGAACTTCCTGGTAAGAACTGTTGGCCAAAAATGAGGAGGGTTGAAACAGAGGGCAAGAGAACAGAGACAGTTTAGCTTGCTGGGAGACTGGGAAGCAGCAGCTTTGCTTGCTGAAGTCTGTTGAAGGGAAACTTAGTACAAGAATAGAAGAGAGACATTGATTTTTAAGTGCTAACAGTATGTTTTAAGCGTCGCAAACAGAGTGTTGGGAACACTTCTCAAGGAGCTGGCAATGGGGGAAGAGGCAAACCATACCCTGACTCTCTCAGAGGTGAGAAAGCCTTTTAAAGGGGATTGCTGGTCAAGCTGTCAGTGCAACTTGTGAAGGAATATATGCAAGTTTCAACCTTCTCGCTCCTTAGCTACTCAAATTATGGAGGGATGTTCTGATTGTCTCCACAATGAGAAGGTTCTTCCAGATACGCAGGAGCAGGAGGAACTCCCTACCTCAAAACGTAAGCTGTACCCCTAGGTTTAAAACCAAGGTGGAAGGTGCTATTAGGTTTAAGCCAATAAAGGAATGATGATCAGGCTTAAGCACGACAGCCATGAACAAGAAGAGGTGAACTCTGGTACAATACAAATCTCCATAGTTGCCTTGGACTCCTTTGTTGTCTCCTTCCAAACACACTTGGCACAATTAGACCATTAGCAGAATATTTGTGATCAGACAAGCACCTGGTGGGAAGGTCCTAGTTTAGAAACTGGCAACCTTAGTAAATCCTGACTACATGCAGACATGACAGTCAAGGACAGGCTAGTTGGAGGTTCTTCATTTAGACAAGGGAATTTGGCCAACTTAGTTCATAGGAAGGCTGACAGTTCAAGTGACGGTACCAGGTGGGCCCATCGAATCTTGAGATGCAAGGGGAACCAGGCATCCCTAGTGGGCCTCAAACTAAACAACGCATGTGCAAAGAACTTCTCAATAGTCATAAAATGGAACCAATGAAACAAAGGGGATGTAATTAAGGATGGTGTAAAATGATGTAAGTTGTCTATTGTGTCCAATAGAACAGCTGGAAAAGATTGTGAACTCCTCCCCCTATCAAATGGGGGCGGGGCGGGAGGAGGGACTATTGCGTGCAGGATGGCAGAGAATAAAAGGGACCAACTGGTCCTCAAACCCTTGAATTGGTTAACCACAAGGTACCAATTTCCCATTTATATTGCAATAAAAACGTTAACGTGGATCTCTCTGGCCTCAGTCTTCCTCTATTTCTGTAAAATGGGATAAGAGAGTTTGGCGTTTCTAACACCACTATTACAACTGATCTCCAGCCAATAGAGATCAGTTCCCCTGGAGAAAATGGCCACTCAGGCAATTGGACTCTATGGCATTGAAGTCCCTCCCCTCCCCAAACCCCTCCCTCCTCAGGCTCCACCCCAAAAACCTCCCGCCGATGGCAAAGAGGGACCTGGCAACCCTACATTGCAGCCATGCAGTCATTAAGAGGTGAGTTTTGTAATGGGCCAGAACGGGCTGTTCCTACCATTGCCAACTTACAGGTGGGGCCTGAAGATCTCCTGGAATTACAATTGCTCTCCAGGCAAGAGAGATCAGCTTCCCTGGAGAAAATGGCAGTTTCGGAGGGAGGATTCTAAGGCTTTATATCCTGCTGAGGCTTCCCCTTCCCAGGCTCCACCCTCAAACTCTCCAGGAATTTCCCCACCAGGAGTTGGCAACCCTAGATCCTGAACCACGACAAGGGAAGGGACAGACGGACGTGGCAACAAAATTTCATTTGAACCCTGAAACGTTACCAGGCTTTGCAGAGTTTGATTTTCCCTCTGGATCACTCCACTCTTGACCACGCAGTCCTGTGGGATTTCTTTTGGATGTTGCTGTCTAGTGTTAAAAGGAGAACTGCATTTCCTGTTTGGCCGCCCAGGTATAATAAACTACCCCAGGTGTATTTTCAAGCTTCTATAAATGAATAAAGCACATTCACAGTGTAAGGATAAGGCACAAGACTCTGGCAGGAGTTAGGGTTGCCAGCTCTCAGTTGCGAAGTACCTGCAGATTTTGGGGGTGGAACCTGGGGAGGACAGGGTTGGGGAGGGACCTCAGCAAGGTATAATGCTATAGAGTTCACCTTCCAAAGCAGCCATATTCTCCATGGGAACTGATCTTGGTCATCTGGAGATCAATTGTAATAGAGGGAGAACTCCAGGTGCCACCTGGAGGTTGGCAACCCTAGTTATCAGCCCATTTTTGCTCACTTCCTTTTGGCAGCTACCATTTCTTATAGCATTCGATACAGTAATCTTCATGGAAAGTGCTCCTTGTAGTTCTGTTTGGGAATCCAGACTGAAGACATCAGTTCAGGACAGAACCCTGAGGAGCTGGGCCGGTTCCCTAGTGCTTGGAGCTGCTTACTGGGGCCGTGATCACTTGCTCAGGGTTCCCCTTGGGCGCACTGCAGCAACCCCTGGAGTGTTGGCCGGCTGCATAGCGACCTAGTATGTTACTCACAGTGACAATTCCCAAGCCAGCCAACAAGTCAGCTCTCTGCATTTGGGTTCTGCCTGGTGTAGAAAATGCAAGCTCAGCGACAACAGGAAGAGCTATTTACCTGGACGTTTTGCAGGACATTTTGAAGGCCAAACAGACGTGAGACAGGGCACATGAGAAAGGACATGGATTGCCAGGTGGCTTGGAATGGCAGGGAATTGCCTGCCAATCCATCGGCTGGGTCACAGCAAAACCACATGAAGGAGGAGCTAAACAGCAATCCAGCAATCCATCGGCCGGGTCACTCACAGAATTTGAGTGGCAAAAGGTCCCTTACAATACATTCATACCTGGAAGTGCTGCATTGCAACGGGCCTTTTACCACTCAAACTCCCACAGCAGCAATACAGGCTCACAAGGAGATACCAGGTCACCTGCTGCTGATGGGGAAGAGGTAGGGTTGCCAGTCCTCCCCTGGCCACTGGGGGTAAGGTTGCCAGTGCCAGGTTGGGAAACTCCTTGAGATTTGAGGGTGGAGCCAGGTGAGGGCGGGGTCCTCACTGGGATACAATGCCATAGAGTCCACCCTCCAAAGCATCTATTTTCTCCAGGGGAACTGATCTCTATAGTCTGGAGATGAGCTGTAATTCTGGGAGATCCCCAGGCCCCACCAGGATGCTGGAATCCCTAGGAGGAGGAGGAAACCATGCCCCTTTTGGTACGTTGGCACACTCGTTCTTGAATTGCCAGAAACAGCCATTTGGCCGGAGGACCAGCCAAGTTATGTTGCCGATTGGCCGAATTGGTTCGTTTCCTTTATGCCATTTGTGTACACCATTGATGTGCAAAGGATGCCCAAAAGAAGCACTGGAAAATGGATTTGTTTTCTAATGGAAAAAACTGACATGAGAAAACAGAAAAGCGCACAAAAATAAAGACCCTTTGGGGAAGCAAAATTGAAATGGGGAATTTCCAAGTTAAGAGGGTGTGGGTGTAAAATTTGGGCAGCGTTCCTCATGAGGCCGGCTTGCAGTCTTCTGAGGCGAAACACCCATTGTGAGCCATTCACAGGCATTAGGAACCCTTTCTAAAAGCATTGTTTTCAGTGCTCAATGCGCGTGTGCACACAAAACCCTCAGCTACAGCTCTTTGACAGGAAAACTGACTGAAAGCAGGACAAAGAGCAACCCAGGGGACTCTCCGATTTGGAAAGAGTGACAACAGCTAGAGGCCTTTTGTTACAGCATCTCCTCATGGGGGGCAGAGGTGCAGTTTGGCAGCATTTAACATTTGCAAGTCATAAGAAGATGGTCCATCGGTGAATACATCCATATCAAGCCATTCTGGAAACAATCTGAACTATCCCAATTATTCTTAACAAAAACAACAATAACCCTTCTGTCTAACCCCTGGTGAAGTGCAGTTACAGAATACTTGGCAGCAGCTCCAGCTGACAACCTCCAGGTGGGGCGTGGGGATCTCCCAGGATTACCACTGAGCTCCAGATGACAAATATCCGTTCTCCTGCAGAAAATGGCTGCTTTGGAGGGTGGATTCCATAGCATTACAACCTGTTGAGGTCCCTTCCCAAACCCCACCTTCCTGCAGCTCCACCCACAAATCTCCAGGAATTTCCCCACTCAGAGTGGGCAACCTTAACAGCAGCAGACTGGTTTCTTTGGTATCCTTTGAGTGTTTCTGAAGTTTTGCCTCTAATTTATCCTGTCTTACTGTCAAAGATGAAATGGAGTCTTGCAGCGCAGAAATGGCAGCTGTATTTTGACCAACAACTGCTGTATTTTGATTCAAGCCTTGTTTAACTGATTCCACCTCTTGCTTCACTAATTCCATCTCCTGTTTCACTGATGTCACCTCCTGAAGTGTTTTGGTCAACAGTTCTTGTAAAGAGTTCAGGGTAGCATCAGGTTTTTTGAGTGCCATCCTTGTAGCTACAGGTGTCGCTATTACTGGTGAGGTGGCTGGTGAAACAGCTGGGCTAATAACAGAAGCTCTTCTGTGGGGTGGTAAAGGTTGCTGAATCTGGAGTTGTTTAGGATCTTTTACGAGTCCTTTGGGATGCTTTTCTGTGTCTTTTCTTTGTCTTTATCTCCCATTCCAAAAAAAAGAGTGAAATGGCTGTTATTTGTAATCCAATGGAAAAAGAAGGGGGGGGGTGAAGCTTGTTATTTAATTCATCAGTTTAAGAGTCATTTAACACTGGAACTTTAACTTGATTCAAAAACCAGGACTGGAAGAGTACTTTAGCACATCTGTTTCTTCAATCAGCTATCATTTGCCAGCTTTAAACTCCCTCCAGTCTTTATTTCAATTTGTTTTGCAGTTAACTTGGCTGGCAAGACTGAATTTCAAGTGCGCAACAGCTGGCAAAAAGCCAAGTTTCGATTTGGATCTGTTAGCGAGTTTTAGATCCAATCCAAAGTACTTTTAATTCTTTTCCAGTTACTGTTAGACACCTCAGTGACGTTGATTTTTAATAACTCATAAAATGTGAAAAAAAACCTTGTTTTATAACGATCCGAGTCTCTCCGCCGCTTTCCCCGGCTCCTTGGACTTTAATGGCGCCCGCTCCACGGCTCACCCATCCGAGCGCTCGCCCCCGCTTCTGTGGCAACGCGCGCTTCTAGGATGGGGAGCCCGCCTGCGCCACAGTCAGCATCCCCTCTTCTTCAAGGGGTGCCGCTTGCCAGATGTCAGGGGGGCGGATTCCCTGCCCCCCGGTCGCTTCAAGCCCGGAGGACGATCGTTTGTGCTACCGCGGCGTTCCCCCCGGATCCGGAAGAATTTCAATGGCTTCTCTGTGCAATCTGACAAAATAGTTGGTAGAATTGTCTAGTCTTTCAGTGTCTTGGAATAAGACCCTGTGTCCTGTTTGGGTCAGTCCATGTTCAGCCAAACAGGACTCAAACAGGACACAGAGTTTTATTCCAAGACACTGAAAGACTAGACAATTCTACCAACTATTTTGTCAGATTGCACAGAGAAGCCATTGAAATTCATAAGCATCAGCACAACTTTAACAGAAGACAGTTTAAGAATGAATAAGGCTTGGCTTCCTGTCCTGAAAACCTCCAGACTAACAAAGACTACAGTCCACAATAGCCATGTAGATTAGCTTGGGATTCCACATGTTAACAGATCACTTCAGGATACAATGGTTCCACATTAACATACCACACCCTCATTAGTATATTATCTTGATACTTACAGGACAATGGTTAGCACATTACCTTTAATACTTTGCAGGACAATGACTCAGCTCAAACCCAACCCCCTTCTGACTATATATTACTCTTCCTACACACTTGACACTGAGAGACCCTGTCCTTCAGTGTTCCTCCTCTGAAGATGCCTGCCACACCTGCTGGCGAAACGTCAGGAAAGAAAATACCAAGACCACAGCCACACAGCCCTGATAGCCTACAAGAACCCAGTAATAAAATACTCCCCTTGTATTGCAAGCGAAAGCCTAATCATGGGATTGAAAACTGTCTCTCAGAAACTGACAGATTTTCTCCCCCAAGAGAATGTTTCTATTTGCTTTTCTCAAATACCCGCTACTACTAGAAGCTAGACAGATAATTTGTGGGGAGGGGCAATAATTCAAGATGGATAGGATCTGCCAGTTGAAGATCCCCAAACAGGCTACACGTAGTCCTACTAATGAAAATATTTCAGCAACGTGTTTAGTTCAGTTATCTTAGGACCTGTTGCTGGTCTGTCCAGCATAAGAATAGAATTTCTGCTTACCAGTGTTAACTGGGGATGCTGAACTCATGGAAGCTACTTGAAGTTACCATGGTCAAACTTCTTGTTTACAGATTGCCAGACTGGCTTAAAATTCATCTGAAATGTCATGCCACTAAGGTTGTCACACCACTAGACTGGAAAAACAACACCCTGACTCTTTAACAGAGGTTGAATTAGTAGAAATGGGCAGTTGATGCTTCTCATGACAGGGAGGTAAATAACATCACCTGATAACTGCTTGCAGGCCAAGTGGATGTTAAAGGGACAGCTAGAAGGAAAACCCTAACTTGGATAGCCCAAGCTAGCCTGATCTCATCAGATCTTGAAAACTAAGCAGGGTTGGCCCTGGTTAGTACTGGGATGGAAGGCCACCCAGGGTAGCTATGAAGAGGCAGGGAGAGAGAACTTGTGCACTCTGCAATGCTTCCCCTCCAAGCCAACTTACAACTCTGGTTTGTATTTGGATCTCCACTTATGCACATGCACACCTCAATTTCATGTCTGAGCACCATAAAGGTCCAGTTCAGTTTCCAAGATGAGAGCAGCGCACAAAAAGCAGACAGTGAAATGAATTCAGAAGTGATTGTGCCCCCCCCAGAGTAATCTAATCTATGATAAAAAGTTAAAAACCATCACTGGGTTAGAGCAGGTCCAAAACTTTGCAACTAGAGTTATAAAGCCAAGTCACGACACACACGCACACGCTTCAGCATTTGTCACTCTCTTGGACCTGACTGCTCTGGCTGGATATCCTCTGAAAGAAAACCAAATAGACAACCAAAAAATGGGGGAAAGAACTCAGCCAAAAAAAGTACAGGGAACCAAAGGGTTGAGCTGGAAACTAAAAATGCTTATAAAGGAATCTATTTATTAGGTGTACACAATAAAATGAATTAATCTGCTGTAACATACAGAGGCCAGAGTTGCCTGCATTAGATTTGTGGCAGTGCAGAAGCCAGAGGAAGAAACAGGAAAGGCATTCATAAGTGAATAACATCCCCATGCTGGGGATTATTAGGAAAGGCATTGAAAATCCGACAGCGAATGCTGTAATGCTGCTGTATAGATCTAAGGTGCAGCCTCATTTGGAGTTAGGGTTGCCAACCTCCAGGTGGCTGGAGATCTCCCGCTATTAAAACTGATCTCCAGGCAATAGAAGAAAATTTTCTTTAGTTCCCCTGGAGAACATGGCCGCTTTGGCAAATGGACTCTATGGCACTGAAGTCTCTTCCAAACTCCGCCCTCCTCAGACGTCACCCCCAAAATCTCCAGGTCTTTCCCAACCCAGAGCTGGCAACCCTGTTTGGAGTACTGTGTACCATTCTGGTTGCTGAATCTCAAAAAGGACATTGCTTTGCTGGAAAAAGTGCAGGAGAGGGCAACCAAGACGACAGAGGGGTTGGAGCAACTTTCTTACGAGGAAAGACTGAAGAGTCTCTGGGCCTTTTCGGTTTAGAAAAAAAGATGAATGAGGGGAGACATGATAGAGGCTTATAAAAACATGCATGGGGTAGGAAAATGAGATAGAGAGCATTTCCCTCTCCCTCAATACCAGAGCTCGAAGGCACCTGGTGGAGGTGATGGGCAGTAGATTCAGGACAGAGAGAAGGGATTTTTTTTATTTCAGTTAGCAATGAAATTGTGGAATTGACTCCCAGTGGATGAAATAACAGTTATGAAAGGAAATGGGTTTAAAAGTGGGCCAGACAGATACATGGAGGATAGGTCCATTCGTGGCTACTAGCCACTGATGGGAACCTCCACAGAGACAGCAAACCTCTGAATCCCAGCGCCAGGAGGCAGCGTCAGGGGACGTTCTTGACCTCTCCGCCCTGTTTGTTGTCCCTCCAGAGTAACTGGTTTTCTGCTGTGAGAGAAAGAGTACTGAACTAAATGGACCACGGGTCTGATCCAGACAGGCACTGTGTGTGTTCTTAACCCCAAGAAAGGAACTTTGTGCATGACTGAAAAGGCCCACATGCAACAATTCCCTCTTGTTTCATTTGTATATATAACAGAGCTTCTGCTGACTATTTTTTTTAAAAGCCTTATCTGTTCCGGAGCTAATCTGAAAAAAGCAACCTTTGTGATAAATAAGCTAAAAATAAAAGCAAAACAGAGAGCCAGATGTTTTGATTGGGAAACAGAAAGATGGGTTTGGTGGTTCTGTCAGCTGTTTCCCCCGTTGCTTTCCCATTTCCTCGCAATCAGTTCTGAGGAAGGTGGTCGGGGTGGGGGAGTGAGACATATTTGCAGAAGGCAAAAGCAGCACGAACCCAAACTTTCTCTTCCCAAAGGGCCTTAGTGTTACGAAATGGGTTACTTGTTTCCCGGACTGGTCATGGCAACCCCAGCCGATGCGTGCCCCCGCCTCTCCAGAGCAAGCGGCAAGCCTAGAGCAGCCTGGATAATAACGTCCCGTCATCCCTCGAACCGGCAGTCAAGGAGCAGAGGCCAGGTCAACCCCTCAAGTGAACCAGAGGGAGTCCATTGTCCGGAGTTCCCCCGTTCTAGTGGAAGCCATCTCACAGGGAGCTGTTAGCACGCAACCACCATCAACACCCCCCTCCCCTTGCCTCTTCGATGTAATTAGCGAGCCATCGAGAGACACTGAGACAACAACGAAACATCATTCCTCCGGCTATGCAAAGCAACGTGTTCCCAGATACAGCGATGTGCATCTTTGTGTATGAGCAGTAATCCCATCTACAAGCGGCTCCCGATTCCCCTGGAATTGCGCAAATCAAAGGAGATAGCATAGTTTACTAAATTATCCCACTTCCCAACCCCGGCAGCCGATCATTAATCCTTTTGTTACCTTTTGTCTTAGCTTGGGAACCACGAGGGTAATCCAATCACCCTCCCCCCCAGAAAACGGTATATCTGGGGTCCCCACAGTCCTTACCTTTACCTTTAGGTCTTCCCTTGGCTTCCTTGCCGTCACTCTGTGATTTGGGTTTTGTGCAGCCCAATCACAACCCCCCCTTCCCGACTCGCCGGTCGAGCCTCTGGGAACCCCTCTTCCTTGCCCCGCTTCCCCAGTATTTTAGCCTACGGAACTCAGGACACCTCCGCTCCAGGACAGGTACCGTATAACCCATCATCAGGGCCTGCCACATTGGCAACTGTCTCTATACTCCTCTCTTTTGCTATTAGAATCTGAATGATTGTTGTGCATATGATATTCGAGTGCTTGTGCACATAATTTTATTATTTATTATTTTTATAATTATTTATTATTTTTATTATTTATTCATTTGCCTTTGCCTCTTTTATTGTGTCTCGGATTGGACTCCCGTAAACATTGGTTAATGATCCCTAGGTTATGCCCATTGCCGGTTATGGAACGCTAATTTCCCCATATTATTCATAACCGAGCATTTTGGCTAACATTAGATGCACACATGGCATCCTGCCAAATCCTGGCTTGTTCCACCAGAAGGAACAACACAGAGCTTACCTGCAGTCACACAGTGAAGTTTCTTGTGCTGTGGTGGCAGCTGCAGCCAAAGCAACGTCTTTAAAAGTCTGCACAGCCAATCAAATCTCCAGTGGCCAATCAGAAACTTTGCTGGAGTGAAGTGCCGCCCACTTTCTAAAAACACTTGGTGGGTGACAGGAAAGGAGTCACCGGCTGCCATAACACCCGTGGGCACCATGTTGGAGATGGGCACCATGTTGGAGACCCTTGGTCTAGCTAGTTATCACACAGGGGTGGATTGGCCTTTAACTTACTGGAAAAATTCCCGGTGGGTCAAGCGATCCTACACCCATTTTCAAATTGCTACAGCCGAGCGGCCCCTCTGGTGCAGCCAGGACTTCAAGGGCTCAGCTTGCTGAAGGGCTGTTTTAATATCCACATCTACCCCACCTATCACATGCCCTAGAGTCCACTGTTCACAACTACCATTTTCTCCAGGGGAACTGATCTCTGTCATCTGGAAATCTGTTGTAATTCCAGGAGATCTCCAGGCCTCACCTGGTTGGGAAACTCCTGGAGATTTGGAGAAGGCGCCTGGGGAGGGCAAGGACCTCATTGGGGTACTGTGCCATAGAGTCCACCCTCCAAAGCATCCATTTCCTCCAGGGGAACTGATCTCTGTAGTCTGGAGATAAGCTGTAATTCCGGGGGATCCCCAGGTCCCGCCTGGAGGCTGGCATCCCTAGTACAAGGTGACGCTGGTTTTAATCTCTGAGCATGTCGAAACTCTCTTCTGTTGAAGTTCCAGCAAGAAAAACCAAGAACAGAGAACCAAACTTGTCACTTTGAAGAAGAAATCACTCTGAGGTTGTGAAGTGACTTGCCTGATCGGATGCTGCAGTTACTATTCAACAACTGCAAAAGAGGAAACGGGGTTCTGTCAGACACAGACTGCCGACCATCTGCTGACAGTGAGTCATTGAAACGACAATGCTTAACATTTACATGTCGACACAGATTTCGCAGGTGAGAGGCTGGCGTGCTGTTCTTGCCCCAAGAATCACCGCTTCAGCTGCTGCTGCTGTATGTAACGTTCTTTCACTTTTGCAAGAGCTCTAACTGCGTGATGGAAGTTGGTCTCATGCAGTTAGGGATTGTCTTAGACACAGGGCATCCAGGGTAGCTGCCCTGGGCCCAGGGCTGGGGGCAGGCGAGGGTTGCCAGGTCTCTTCTGGCCACTGGTGGGCGATGGCGGGGGGCAGGGTGGCCAGATCCAGGTTGGGAAACTCCTGAAGATTTGGGGATGGAGCCTGGGGAGAGCAGGGACCTCAGTGGGGTACAGTGCCATCCTTCGAAGCTCCCATTTCCTCCAGGGGAACTGATCTCTGTAGTCTGGAGATGAGAAGTAATTCCAGGGAATCTCCAGGTGTCACCTGGAGGCTGGCCCCCGACTGCCCACAGCCCCACCCCTTGGTTACAGATGCCAGCTTACAGCTCATCTCCATACTGCAGAAATCAGTTCCCCTGGAGAAAATGGATGCTTTGGAGGGTGGACTCTATGGCATTGTATCCCAGTGAGGACCCCGCCCTCCCCTGGCTCCACCCTCAAATCTCAAGGAGTTTCCTAATCTGGATCTGGCAACCCTACCCCGCTCCCATCCCTCTCCGGTGGCCAGGGGGGACCTGGCCCCCCTACTCTGGACAGAGGGTAAAAGAAAAGAAAGAGCTGGCTTGGCTGCATGAGCCCACCTCCTCCAGGATATCCTGCAGGCCCACCCACCCCTTTAGCAGGCCCGTCCATCCTGAGTGCCCGCTTGCCCCCTGCAGGGCCCGGGCAGTGACCAGTCAGCTTGGCAGCCACTGGGGCATGCCTGTTCCCACTCCCCTGGGACTTGCTTGAGCCTCAGGAGCATCGGGGGGGGGTTGGCCCCAGTGTGAGTGGGGTGGGGGTGGTTCTGGAGCCCCAACCTGGATTACTGCCCAGGGTTCCAGAACCACTGAGACCCTGCTTGTGTGTAGTGATTTGGGAAACTGAACTACAAATCAGGAAGGCACTAGTCCAGGGGTCTGCAAACTGCGGCTCCGAGACGCATGCGGCTCTTTGGCCCGTTGAGTGCGGCTCTCCGAACTTGGTTCGGAGCCCCTGCCCTCGCGCCCGCTCGCGCCGGCAGCCGGGCTGCGGAGCCGGCGCGCTTGAGAGAGAGAGAGAGAGCGGGCGAGCGGGCACACTGTCTCTCTCCGCCCCCCGCCGTGGAGAATGGCCGGGTCCCCCTTTCCCTTGCCCTCAATGGTTGGGAGGCTAAAGCCTCTCCTCCCCTCTAGCCGTGCGATTGCTGGGCGGGCGGCTCAGCGGTTCCTGCCCCCCCACCTATCAGCTGTTGGGTGGAGCGGGCTTCCTTTGGTAGACCTGGCCTCCGGTTGAGTCCCATTGGGAGGCCATGTCTACCCACTGGACTCCGAGGAGGGGAAAAAGTCCCCCTTCAGAGGCCAGGTCTACCAATTGGCTTCTATGGGCCTCCGGAGGCCAGGTCTACTGCCAAGAAAGCCAATGGGTAGACCTAGCCTCCCAATGGGACTCAGCCGGAGGCCAGGTCTACCAATAAGCTTTTATGGCAGTAGACCAGGCCTCCGGATGAGGACTCTGGATGGGGAGGGTGAAATGGCAGGGACTTACAATTTAATTTTTATCAATAAATAAGATCACTATTAAGTATGATATCAAGTTTTATTCAGTGTACCGATAGTTTAATTAAGACTTAAAACTTTAATTAAAGTTTATTAAGTTAATAAACAGTGTACCTACCTATATAGTTTAAGTTTAAGAAATTTGGCTCTCCAAAGAAATCTCAATCGTTGTACTGTTGATATTTGGCTCTTTTGACTAATGAGTTTGCCGACCCCTGCGCTAGTCTGAACCTCACCTCTAGCAATAAGTGACACAACCCAATTAACCAAAATAAGCAACAAAGTAAATGAAGATTTTTTTCTAGAGTACAGATTACATGTCAGTTGCTCTCGGAAATAAAATTTTCCTTTGGTGGACATTTCAATGCCAGGTAGGAAGGGGAAAGCAAACACTGCCCTTGGAGAGGATGTGTCATGACTTTGAGAACACTGTGAGAACGGTCCTGAAACTGTGTGGTAGCATTCTAGTATCAGGTTGCCAACTCCAGATGGAGAAATTCCTAGAGATTTGGGGGCAAAGTCTTGGGGAGAGCAGGGTTTGGGGAGAGGCGGGACCTCAGTGGGTTGCAATGATATACAATCCATCCTCCAAAACTGCCATTTTCTCCAGGGGAACTGATCTCGGTCGTCTGGAGATTAATTGTAATTCCAGGAGATCTCCAGTCACCACCTGGAAGTTTGCAACCCTATCTGGGTAAAATCGTAACACATGGACAGCGTTGCTTGGGAGAATTAATTCCTGGATGTGTCCCAGCCCAGAGGTTGCAGTGCTGGAGGCTCCCCTTCCTATTCGCATCAACGGAGGGAAAAATCTTTGAAGAAGTCGATAAGGAATCCTGAATCTGTAAGGTATTCAGTCCATGCTTGAAGCTAATTTTTGTATAAGACCTCCTCCACTGAGTTCAAAGGAGGGAACATTTTTTACTGTATAAAGAGACAGTGAAGTTCATCTACCTCATGTGCTTGGTATGGCCACTGCATTCATACTTGGCCCAGAGGGTTTGGGTCCATTTCATTGTACTCACAAGGCTTTCTTTTTCAGCCAGGAATGGATCATAAATCTAAGTTTAGCACTGGTTATGCCACAAAGAAGAGGCAGAATAAAGTCTTCAAGGCTTTATTTAAAACCAAAACCAAAAAAAAAAAAAAAAAACTACCATTGTGCTGAAAATCACATGAGAAGCACATGCGGCTGGGGGCATTAGGGGTCCTCCCCCCATAATTTGTAATCAGGAAATGTAAGACGTATTCCTGGCCCTGCCACACAGATTTTTGGTTACTTGCAAACTTGTTTTCCAAGTATACTGAGTCCCATCAGACACCAACGAAAGCCATTAACCTCATTGATTTTCTGTTTCCAAACCTGTTTTCTTTCTTTCTTTCTTTCTTTCTTTCTTTCTTTCTTTCTTTCTTTCTTTCTTTCTTTCTTTCTTTCTTTCTTTCTTTCTTTCTTTCTTTCGTCTAAAATGCATGGTCACTTAGCCCCGTTCCACCCAGGAGCAAATGAACCCACATTACCTGGAATGAGCAGGGACTAAACTATGTGCAAATGGATCCATGTAAACAGAAAATGCGGGTTCCTGCTGAGTAAGCCCTCCCACCCCCCCAGCTCCTGGTGATAGGTCCTTTTGAATTGACTAATGGAGGCTCCCCCCACCCCACCCACTTGCGTTTTAGACCTTTGTTTCTTTGGAATATTTATATCCAGTTTTTTCTTCATCTTTAATTTACAAAGTCATTTTTCCAATACTCCTGGTGAGTCCCTGAGTATATATAATCACTTATTTTATAGGCAGATTGCCTGGGTTTGCTGTTTTTGTGATTGGCTTGGGGGGGAAACACTTTATTATTATTGGACATAATGATATTCATCCTTGGAGGGATCCATTTTTTAGGGAGAAGATCACTTATGGATCTTTCTCTGTCTTAATGCAAAGGTAGAGAGAAAGTTGGAGCCATAGTCTCTGACTCAGGATCCAAAAAAGGGGGGAAAGTAATTTCTTCCCCACAAAGGTTTACAAACGGATGCGATAGTCCTGTCTTCCCAGACATCTGATACCCAAGACAGACATTCTCTGGATAAAAATGGAAGGCATATGTCATGCTTATCCCCCACCCCCCAGTATGCTTTCAGAATATTAAAGAGTATGGATTTTAGCGGACCCCGCCTCATGTTACTGCATTAGTCAGTGTTCTGGCTGTGCCTTGTGACTGGAAGGCCCAGAGCAGAGTGACTCATGCAGAGATACAACAGGCATCCTCTGCTAAGAACAGGGGTTTCTGCTGTGTTTCTGAGTCAAGTGTAATTGAAAGACACAAAGATCACATTCGGTACAGTTAGGAGGCAGCAGGATTGCTTGTCCTCAGCTCAGGCTGATTTTCAGGTGGCGAGAGGCCAGACCGCCCAATCATGCAGAGATGCAGCAGGCCACCTCCCATGTGGATGGATACTTTGGGCTCACTGGAGCTTTTCACTACTTATTCCATTTCTTTCTTGTGTACTAGGGTTGCCAGGTTCCCCCTCGCAACCGGTGGGAGCTTCATTGTGGTGGGGCTTGGGGGGCGGTGATTGGCACAATAATGTCATTTCCAGGTTCACCCCAAAAGTGATGGGGACACTCTAGCACATTCCTCAAAAACTCTATGGAAACCATAGGAACTATAGAGTTTTTGGGAGGAACGTGCTAGAGTGTCCCCATCACTTTTGGGGTGAACCTGGAAATGACGTTAATCCCCCCCTTCAGCTGGCCTGCTTCTGCCCCCTGGCCAGCTGAGGGGTAGCGGGCAGCCCCCTTAATTGGTGGGCAATTGCCTGCCACCACCTGGTGTCTGGTAACCCTATTGCATACATAGGCATGTCTGTTGTTGGTCATTAGTATTCCTCACAACACAATTTGGGAACCTTTGCTGCTGTTTCGTGGAGTATTATCTGCTTCTTTCCCCTGAGAGCCCACGAGCCCCGATTATTATTTCCAGCTGCCTTTATTCTAAATCCAGCCTCCTAGGGAGCTCATTGTCAGGAGCCAAAGCCATCCTTGGACTTCAAAAAAAAACTGTGCCGGAGTTATTCCTCTCACGAGGGCGTTTCAAAGCATCACCGATGCAGAATGTGCGCAAGTCAGGCTGGCATTTTAAAACCAGGAGATGTACCACCGGTTCTGGCGCCAAGCACCAACTGTGTGTGCCACGGAACGGTAATCAGTTTGTACAGAAGCCAGAGGCTTACGTGCCTCTCCTGTTTGCTTTTACCCATCCCTGCTCGACAACAGATGCAAACACATCCAAATGCCTGGAACCTATTCCCAACACGTATGCCAGTGCAGCTGAATTTCTGCCCACGGAACATTCACCATGCCAGAAATCGATGGGACCCAGAGACGGTTCCAGATGTTGCATCACCCCAAGCAAGGTACGCCCATCTCCACCTGTGCCACCGCCGGCTGGGTTTAGGAGGGCAATGGGCAAAGCTGCAAGGGTCTGGCATGGACCCAGCTGGAGCTGGTCCAGGCGTGGGAAGGGAGGGCAGCCAGTCACCGGGTCTGGCCCTGCTTAGCCTCTGAGGTCTGGCGAGATCAGGCTAGCCTGGGCCATCCAGGGCCGTGTCCGCACTCACCATTTGTGCCGCCTTCTCACGCACGTTTTCCCTGCATGCCTGCACCTCATGTCACGCGAACGATGTTGGAAGTGGCCTCAGCGCACGATTTCTCCGCGTTAACAGTAATCGCATATACGGCGATGTAAATAAAAAAAGCCGTTTTCCACCCGAAGCCTGGAGTGCGATCTGAAAATCCACTTTATTTCTCCCCTCACTGCCAGGCCATCTCATAATCCCTCACGGCAAAAACTGGCCAATCGCGTCCCCCCAACGAGACTCCCGCTGGGCATGCGTGGAAGACGATCCTAGCGCACCTTCACATTTTAAAAATTGCGGGGCCAATCACATTTTTTCCCTAATATCCGCGCGGAGGGTGCCGAGCATGCGCATTTCTCGGGACGAGGGCGCCGCTGTGATGGCGGGGGCGCTGGCCCACCCTTCTTTCAAACTTTAATGCGCTCAACATCGCTGGGTGCGAAGGGAGAAGACCCGATTTTTTGAGAAAAAATCCGGGAAAGGGCGATAGGTGGGTACAGAATTTTTAAAGCGTTTTGGAATCTGCGGTGGTGAGCGCGTTTCTGTTGCGGTGTTATTTGCTGGTGCGTCAACGGGCCAGGTCATGGCAAGATATTTATTTAGCACAAATATATCCTACCTTTTTTCCATGAAAGAATTTCCATGACTGAACCCCATCCCATCCCTCTACCTGTCTGTCCATCCACATGTCCATCCATTCCGAGCAAGAGATCAACAAAGAGCCATTAAAAGGAAGCCTATTTGCACAACTGATACTATTCAGCGTAATATTCCTGGTTGTTGACGTGTTGATTAATAATCCATAAAGTTTCTGCAGCCCCGACACTGGTCGTAAGTCCTTTTGTGGAAGTGGCACACACGAGGTCTTCCAATAAGTAATAAATATACTTGGGAGCACCCTGCACGATTCTTTTAGGGCACTGGCATAAACCTGTGCATGGTTTGAATTAAATGCTCCCTTCTTTCCTTTTCCCTTTCTATAAAGCATCCCCAAGAAGCTCTTTAAAAAGGTAAAGGGAGTCTCCTGTGCAAGCACCGGGGCATTACTGACCATGGGGTGACGTCACATCCCGAGGTTTACTAGGCAGACTATGCTTACGGGGTGGTTTGCCAGTGCCTTCCCCAGCCATCTTCCCTTTACCCCCAGCAAGCTGGGTACTCATTTTACCGACCTCAAAAGGATGGAAGGCTGAGTCAATCTTGAGCCAGCTACCTGGAATCATCTTCCATCGGGACTGAATTCAGGTCGTGAGCAGAGCTTTGGACTGCAGTAGTGCAGCTGACCACTCTGCGCCACGGGGCTCTAAGAAGCTCTTTTAGTACCAATACAAATCTTTGCCTGCTCCTATACTGGTTATTCTGCTCCTCCAGTATACCTTAACTTAAAGATTGTTTTATTTTTTAAAGCACCATATTTGTCTCCATAGGATGCAGACCTTGCTTTCAAGCAGGGGTCCCCAACGTGGTGCACACAGACACCTTTCCTCATGCCTGCCAACTATTTTTAGGAAGTGGGCAGGGGTTTGGCCCAGTAGGACTTCTTATTGGCCATTGGCTGGGCAAAGTTTTAAAAACATTGCTCCAGCAGCAGTTGCCACCACAGAACATTGATTTTCACTGCATGACTGAAGGTAAACAGTGTGTGTATGCAAGAAAATATTTTAAACAATCTGTTCATTTTAAAAGTCATCCTCTTAAACAGAGCTTCTGTCTGTTATGCTGAAGAGTTACTATTAGAGTTATGCACAGCCTCATTTCCTGCCATTTTGTGGTTGGCTCCGCCTCCTGCAGCTGCCATTTTGTGGTTGGGCCCACGACCCTGGGTCAGAATCCCAAAGTGCCCATAAGGCTCAAAGGTTGGGGATCCCTGCTCTAAAGCATGCACCACCTCTCCAGAGACTTGTCTGAGACAGCTGAGGTCATTTATGCATGGTCGCTTCAACCTCCTTTATTCCCGGTTTCAGCCAGGATCTAACTTCTCAGTATGCACGATACCTCATCCTTGGAAGCGCAACGCTGTTTCGATGCAAAATGAATCCAGCTTTTCCCATTCCTCTTCTGGCCCGAATTAAACCGTTCATCCTGGCTCATTCCGGAGTCACAGAGCGTGCACACAGAGCGTTCTCGGGTTGAGCTTCCCCACGCCATCATGCCCCGCCCTTTTCCAACCCCCTCCTCAAAGCAGCAGGTCGATGGTTAAACAGGGAAAAACAGAAGATTGGCTTCTCTCACAACCAATCACAAAGCAGTGTGTAAAGAAGCGGGGATTCGGATTTTAAAAGTATAGTTAACGAATTATAGTTCAATGTGATTTTAACTAATGTATACTAAGTGAATTTTTTTTAAAAAATATATATTGTCACAACACTCCATCGGAAGTCCAATGGTGAAGGGCACTGCGGTGGGGGGTAGGATTTGGATCCAGGGCGCTATGGGATTTTTATATTAATAACAATGTATCAGTAGATAATTAATGCTCTGTATATGTATTTTTTCTTTTATATATATTTTTTTCTCTTTTCTTTTTTCTTTCTTCTTCTTCTTTTTGTATTCTTTGTATGATTTATTATAAAAAAAAGCAATAAAAATTTATTAAAAAAGAAGAAGAAGAAGCGGGGATTCAAGTGCTTCCTGCTACCTCGGAGCTCTTCCTGAGCAAAAGAAAGCCTTTTTTAAAACGAGGCTTGGATTTCTCCCCCCCCCCCTTAAGAACATAAGAAAAGCCCTGCTGGATCAGACCAAGGCCCATCAAGTCCAGCAGTTTGTTCACACAGTGGCCAACCAGGTGCCTTCTTTCAGGTAGCTCCGTTTTTTTGTTCTTAAAATGCTTTTTTATGCTGCAGTTGGGACTGGGGGGAAGGAAATCTTCTCTCACGGTGAGCACTGCGAAGTCAGCCAATTACAGAGCAGCATTTAAAGGGGTGGGACTTGATTTGAGCTTGGGAGACTGTTTTTCTGTATTCATGGTTCTGTTAGCACACAGTTTCGTCCCTGATCATTCCAGCCAATACATACAGTTTCCCCCAACCCGGGTTCCTTCAATGTGCGATGAACCCAGGTCCAAGCAGGGAGATCCAGCCCATGCATTAAAGACCTAACAGCACCGAGCCGTACTTCCTGTCAGCAAGACGGCGGCATCCCTTGCCTTCAGAACGTCCCCTGGGAGTTGGATGAAATATTAACACATCCTTCAGAGACTGCAACATTCCAGCACATACCAGTCCATGTTTTGAAGTCATATTATTTTCTAGCCATTTGGATATAAAGGCATATTCAGGATGAAATCATATGCTGCCAGCCAGAAATAACTCAACTGGAGAAAGAAAGGATTACTGTAAGCTTCATCCAGAGTAGATTCAGCCCCATGACTCCAAGACAATGAGGCAGTCAAGGACCAGCCAGCATCTGAAATGCTTCTGGCTTTGTTTCTTGACTAGTCTGGGTTGATGTATAGGTCGCAGCGGAGGTCACAGGAAATCCAGTCTGGAAACCAGTCAAAACCTGAAGATTCTGGTTTCCATTTGCTAAGGCAGGGGGTGTTGTTTGAGTCTAATAATAACAAGCAGGTCATGAAAGAAGGATGTGTGAAGCCAGGCAGAACTGATCTGAAACAAAGAGCCCCATAAGTCCCAGATAATTAAATGTGCATGTGACGACACAGTGGTACCCCACCAGTGGCCGGGGGCGCCCTGGCAACCCTATGAAAGGCTGGTCTTCAAAAATGTCAAGTACCTGCAAATCACACTCAATACGAAAGCATGGGTAGACAGACATGTGTGGAAGGCAGATTCTCTTGGAAAGGTTCTTCATCTAGCCATGTGTTTGTTCAACCCATACCCATTTCGGCAAGAAACTCTGGCCAACATGGTCCAAGCAGTGGTGAATACTGCCATTTGAGAGGAAAACCTCACATGCCTTTGAAGCTAAATATCTAGATCAGTTAGACTTGTGTAATTACTGGCCAGTATCAAATTGATCATTCCTGGACCAGGCAACTGAGTGCATGGTGGCTGTCCAGCTTCAAGTATTTGCTCCACCCCCACCTTGAAGCATTCACTGAAGGAAGCATGAAGAATCACATCCGCAGCTTAGCTAGGCAAACGGCGATTGCTAATGGCTATGCAAACGAAAGAATGAAGGAGCAGGCGAGTGGGGGGTGGAATGTGTTTGACTTTCTCCTCTTGCAACAGGAATAGTCATTTTAAAGGTCGGATTTAAAAAAGGAGCTTTGAGCAAGCATCAAAATCAACCTTGCATAAATGGCCAGAGAGTGATGATCTGAACCACTTTCTCCCAATTGGAGGAATTCACTAGCCTTGTTATGGGGGAGTGAATGTCTTTTTTTTTTTTGCTCCCCCGCCCCAAGCCATCACCATTGATTTCTCTTTGTCTCTTTCAAAAGAAGTATCTCTCTTTAATTTCTCTGTGACTTCTCTTTGTAGTTTTCTGATACACCTTTATGCACCCTTTTACAAATTTAGCCCTTGCTCGGGTGTGTGTGTGTGTGTGTGTTCAATTTTACACACCACAGGTGCTGTAGCTGGACAGTAGGAAGATTTGGGAAGACAATGCCTGCCTCTGAGCATCTGCAGAATGAAAATTTGAAATTCTAGAGAACCTCCCTAGAGGCCCAGTGGTGCAGTGTGGTAAGCTGCAGTACTGCAGCCAAAGCCACAGAGCCTCTGCCCTCCCAAGCAGCCATCTCCTCCAGGGGAACAGATCTCTGTAGTCTGGAGATCAGTTGTAATTCTGGGAGATCCCCAGGCCCCAGCTGGAGGCTGCAACCCTAGATACGAAGATTTATTTTAACTGCTTTTAGCTATTTGAATTTTTTTTAATTGTATTTGTTTTAGGTGTGGTGACGTTTGGGGTTTTTAGATATGTATATTTTATTTGACCTCTTTTAAAATTATTTGAGCAGCCCCAGGAGTGAGTTCCTGGTGGAGGGGTGGAATATAAGTGGTTAAAATTAATAAATTAAGGGATCAGCTAATAGCCTGTCAAGAAAGTGATGCCGTGATACCGCTGCTTATCCCAGTGGAACATGCCCTATTGGGTACAGCAAGGTTCTTTCTTGCCTCCCACTTTCTTTGACATCTATATGAAACTGCTGGGAGAGATATCCTGGAGATCAGAGGCAGAGTTACAACCTCGACTTTGCTGAACCCTTCCTGGATGGGCTACTGACCTCCCAGGCTCACAGAAGCCCCCCATATAGACAGGAGTCAATGGAATTTAAGAAAGCTGGGAGGAGGGCATCGTGACCCCACCTGTCCCAGCTGGTCCACCCACCGGCAGATGAACCAGAAATCAGGTTCCATCAGAAGCGCCATGTCTTGTCTTGTTCTCTTTGACTCTAAGCCTCACTGGAAGTCAAGAGGCAGGGTATCACATAAGCAAAATAAATCATTTTAGAGAAAGGTTGCATTGGAAGGTTAATAACATTCAGCTGTATTTTTTCCTTTTCATCTGAACCAGATGACATAATAGAAATGGTGGAGGAAATGGCGGCTGGGGTGAGGAGAATAAAGAGAAACAGGTATGTATTCCAACCAGTCTAGGGTTTGCCATTTTTCACAATCATGTCCGCGCTCCAAAAGAACCCAGGGGCACCGGCTTGGGACCCTCCTGTGTCCGCCATTTCTGTTTCCTTTAAAAATACCCCAAGTTGTTTTCTACCCCAAGGAATACCAGCTTATGTCAATCAGCAGCCATAAAATAAAAAAGAAATGAAAACAGCAGCATTAACATGGCAACTGTAAACAAACCAAATAAAAGCCCTACAAAGCCAAATTAAAAAAACAACTAAGCATCAAAGAGAAAGCCACCGAGAAAGCCTGAAGTTTCTCCAGCAGACTTCTGCCTCATATCTGAGTGGTTGCCAGGTCCCCCCTGGCCTCTGGAAGGGGAGCGGGGGCAGAGCTGCCAGATCCAGGTTGCAAAATTCCTGGAGATTTGGGGATATTGCCTGGGGAGGACAGAGACCTCAGTGGGCCCAGATTGGTAGAGTGTCCATATCACTTCAGAGTAAACCCTGAAGCGACATAGACACGCAGGTGCACCGCATGCTCCAAAAAACCTCCCGCCCATGGACCAACAGGACCTGGTAAGCCTACCTGTGACTATGATCTGACTGCTTCCATCATCTGATTTAGAGAAGCTGGCTTGAGGTGCAGGGCCTTCTTAGTGGTGGTACCCTTATCACAGAACTCTCTTGCCCGTGAATTTTGGCAGGCCCGCTCATTTGATGTTTCTAGGACCCTGCTGTTTCAGCTGGCCTTCGGGGAGATTTGGATTTCATCCCCAATGGAGCATGTTGCATAGATTGCTGTTGTTCTGATGGTCCTGCTGTTGAAACGTCTGCATGGCAGACATACAATACGGGGTGGCAAAATACTGCAGATCCCCAGAGAAAGTGATGGAGTCTTAAATTGACATATATCAGTAAAAATGATGATCATAATGGTTAATGGTTAAACTCTTTATCTTCCAAACTCATTGGACCAAGGCTACTACTATGACTGTTCATAGCCCTAAGGTGTAGCTGAAGGGTGCCTCATGCAGTCTTCTTGCTGATGCTAAATGTCTGGTCGCTGCCTTGATGGGAGCCCCCCTGGGACCCCACCCCTACCCCCGCCTCCTTGAGTTCCATGATGGAAGAACGGGGGAGGATATAAGTAACGTCTGGTTACCTATTGCTCTTGCTTCACATTTTCATTTTTAATTGCTTTCACTCTCATGCTTTGCACTTTATTGTTGTTTTCAATTGTTACCACAGACACTTGAGTGCTTTTTTAAAAAGCATGAAGTAGGATATAAATTGAGGACAAAATCGTTTACTCAACGACATCCAGGAGCCCCAGCATTGGAGCTCGTTCAGCAAGCCGGTGAGGACAGTGAACAGTGAGGCTGGCCCCGGGGCCGTCAGGAAAAGTGACATTGGCAACCTTGAGCCAACAAGCTGGGGAGCAGCAGTTTCACTTTTAGCACTTTTATTTTGACTGACATATTCAGCACAACGCCAGGACCAGAAATAAGTCACCTTAAAATTGTTGCTTTCCCTGGGAATCTGTAGGCATCTTTTGACAAAGCACTCCTCTTCAAAATGGAATTGTAAACACATCCTGATGATGTGGCAGCGTGATTCACATGTAATGACAAACCTTGGTTTGTCACTAAGCTTGGCCGATCCTTGGGCTTGCATTCTGCCTCTGTCTCCTTCCTTCTTCTCACAATCACAGCCAAGCTAATGAAAGACATCCACTTTCATGCCAAACCATCTTTGCTCTTAGGAGGCTTTGCTTTGCATCTGGTCTGAACCACACTGGTTTGGGATCTCTCTTGTACCCTAACTCTGCTTTAAACCTGGCTTGTGGGGGAGGGAGCAGATTGTCTACTCAGGATATCACAGCAATGGTTTGCCACGATTGCAGTTCTTGCTGCTGCTTGCCATTTTTAATCTATGGTTTGACGCAAGCTCTTTCACAAATAGACAAACCCTGGCTTGTCAACATGTCTGAATGAGGCTATCCGTTCTAATGTTTAATTTAGGAAGGAAACGATTGCTTTTGGCTGGCTTGACAGAAATGCAAATGTGCTCTCTGTTAGCCATCTCTTTTGAGGGGCTTCTGGGAGTCAGTGAGCATGAACTGAGACATGGGGTGGTGAAATGAAAGATCTTGGAAAGGGGCTGTGGCTGAGTGGTAGAGCATCTTGCTTGGAATGCAGAGGACCCCAAGGTTCAATCCCTGGCATCTCCAGCTAAAAGGATAGAGTGGAAGGTGATGTGAAAGACCTTGGCCAGAGAGCCTGGAGAGCGCCTGCTAGTCAAAATAAACCATACTGGCCTTGATGGACCAAGGGTCTGATTCAGTATAAGACAGCTTTATGTGTTCATGTGTGTGTGTCTAAAGTGCCATCAAGTTGCAGCCGACTCATAGCGACCCCTTTTGGGGTTTTCATGGCAAGAGACTCACAGAGGTGGTTTGCCAGTGCCTTCCTCTGTATAGTAGCCCTGGACTTCCTTGGTGGTCTCCCATCCAAATACTAACCAGGGCTGACCCTGCTTAGCTTCTGAGATCTGACGAGATCAGGCTAGTCTGGGCCATCCAGGTCAGTTCCAAATCCCCACTTTGCCATGAACCTCACTGAGTGACCTAACCAAGAGAACCAGTGTGGTGTAGTGGTTAAGAGCAGGTGGTTTGGAGCGGCAGAGGCTAATCTGGTGAACTGGATTTGTTTCCCCACTCCTCCACATGAAGCCAGCTGGGTGACCTTGGGCTACTCACAGCTCTCTTAGAGCTCTCTCAGGCCAACGTACCTCACAGGCTGTCTGTTGTGGGGAGGGGAAGGGAATGTGATTGTAAGGATTGTAAGCTGGTTTGAGTCTCCTTTAAGTGGTAGAAAAAGTCGGCATATAAAAACCAACTCTTCTTTCTTCTTCTTCTCTTGGCTTGAGAAAGTCTTCCCTTATCTTCTTTCTTTATCTTTTTATCTTCATCGGCTGTTTAAATTCTTCATGTTTTTCCAGTCAGCTGTGTACCTTGGTTTGCATTATGAATGCACATGGTATGGTTTTTATATGTAATGAACGACTTATAGGTTAGCAGAGAGTTCATGGAACATACCTCAGCAGAGTTGTGTGTGCTTCTAAGAAACAAAATACGTATAGAGCCTCTTTATCTTTGCAAAACTAACATGAGTCCTTTATTGTAAAGGACTCATTTTATTCTAGACAGGAGACAGACAGGATTCCTATCTAGCCTAACTATCTAGGATGGATAGAGATGCAGGAGGCCGCCATGCCCCCCGCCCTTAGGGTTGCCAGGTCCCCCTTGGCAACCAGCGGGAGATTTTTAGGGCGGAGCCTGAAGAGGGCAGGGACTTCAATGCCATAGAGTCCAATTGCCAAAGTGGCCATTTTCTCCAGCCGAACTGATCTCTATCGGCTGGAGATCAGTTGTAATAGCAGGAGATCTTCTGCTATTACCTGGAGGTTAGGTAAACTTGAGTTAGCCTGCTGTCAGTAAATTAGCAAACATAGACCTGCAAATTTAAATTGCATGCAAATAAATTGTATGACATGAGTCACAAAGTAGTCTTCAATTATGAAACATATATTAAAGCATATATATTCTCATGTAGTTCAGGTGCACTTACAATCCGTGTGCACTTCTATCAAACAACGGAAAACATTAACCGTGTCAAAAAAGTTCCCATGCACTTTCAACTATGTGCTCCGTAGGATTAGCAATCAGGAAATGTTTTCCTGCGTCCAAGAGGTTAGAGAAATCGTCTTTGCAACAGAAGACCGGTATCCTTTCTGTTTCGGCTTGATATAGCCTTCCTCAGGGACCACTGTACAATTTAAACATACCATATAATCACATGCAGTATGTCGGCATTACATATAAGGTACAGCACAATACACAGAGTAACATAATATAAGCAAAACAAACAGTACTTACACGCTGGCTGTTAATAACCTGCTTCAGCGTTGGCAATGTCGCCATGTTTACAGAGCTTTATATAGAAACTGATCATGTGATCTTAACAAGCACTGTTTTAGGCTTAAAGATACAGAGTCTTAATATACAAGTATACAAACATATTACAAGAAGCATGCCAAATCCAGTGATGTGTTTAAGCCTTAGGCTGTAAGGTCTCAAATAATAGGATGTACTTTGATTCCTGGCGTCTTAAGATTAATTCAATATCAGTTCTGTCATATTTATGCGTATTAATAAACCGCCATATTACAAAAAAGGACAGTTCCTCATCTGAATGGTTTTTGTCTAAAAAATGCGGAGTTAGTGGTGCCTCCAAAACCCGATTCCGAATTCTGGACCTGTGTTCGCTTATTCGATATTTAATAGGTCTTGAGGTCTTGCCAATGTACCAATATTGGCATGTACATTTAATTCCGTAAATAAGGTACCGCGAGTCACAGTTATTAAAGGTGTTTATAGTAAACGTGCCACCAGTTACAGGGTTAGTTATCTCGCGTACCGTTAACATATATTTGCAGCTTTGGCATGAGCCGCATTTAAAATTTCCATTCGGGAGAGTGGAGGTGGATTTATTTTGAGGCATCGCATTTACCAACATATCTCTAAAAGATCTGGTTCTTTTATAGGCCATGCGTGGTGGAAGCTGGCAACCCGGTAAATGCTGTACTAAGTGCCAGTGTTTTAATATAATTTGTCTAATAATTGGCGACATAGACGTGAACTGTAACACACAGGTTACTCTCGTGTTTATTTGGGCAGGAGTTTCAGTTAGCAGTTTCTCTCTCGGTTTTTGGTGGGCTTTAGCCTTAGCCTGTCTTAAGATATTAGAGGGATAGCCCCGATGTTGTAATTCTCTCTCAAATTGTCTAGCTGATTTTATGTAATCCCCTGTATCAGTGGAATTCCTTTTCAAGCGTAATAGTTGGCTAAAAGGTAAGTTGTTTTTTAAGTGAAGCGGATGAAAAGAATTATAGTGTAACAAGAATTATAGTGTATTTGCATGCAATTTAAATTTGCTGGTCTATGTTTGCTAATTTACTGACAGCAGGCTAACTCAAGTTTACCTAGTTTCCTTGTTAGCATGGCAAAATGGAAGGATTCGTTTGCTTTCTCTACTGAGGAAAGGGACAAAATTTTGGACAATGTCCTACCCTTCTCTATGTCAGATACAGAGCCCACACCTGATTTTAACAAATTGTTAAATATGTCAAAGAAACAAATTAAATATTCAATGCATGCCTCATCACTTGCTCAATATGTTAAAAATAGAATGATTCCTCGAGGCTTACGACTCCAAAAAAACCCCACTCTGTTTAGAGATGATGTTAGTTTTAAGGATAAGTGGGTAGCCATCCTTAATAAATGCGCCTATGATTTAATGACCTTAATTATTGAACAGGCGAATCAGGAAGTTGACAACATCAAGGAGGATATTAAAAAACTTAAGGAGGAACTTAAACCGTCCCTCTCCTCTGCAGCCTTTGATAACAAAATAAAACAGTTAGAAGTCGACCTAAACACATATAAAGAAAACATTAGAACTTATAAAACAAAAAAATATGAAAGGGACCTTAATGACTATACTCAAGACACTGTCTATCCTTGGTATAATGGATCAGTAGTCGGTGCCACAGTATCTCGAGCACCTACCAGAAATAGACAACGTGAGTATGACAGTGAGTCTTCTAGTTTATCAAGCCGCACCTCAGATAGGGAATATAACTTGCGCCCAAGAAACATTAGGGGGCGGGGCTATTATCGCCCTTTTCAGAGGCGCAGAGGCGGGAGGAACGGGAGGTAGTAATAAATTTATCCAATTATAACCTCTCGTCACAAGAGATTAGAGTATTGGAATATGGACTGGGCTTTGTACCCACACCTCCATACTCTTCGCTGCAAACAAAAATAGACGTTTTTCGGCTTGTACGCCTCTTAAAATTAAAGGAAAAGTTTGGTGATGACAATTCCACTGAACCTATTAATAAATTTAAACCAAAGTCCAAATATATACCATCCTCCTTTGATCATCACATTGCCACTTTCAATGATGTTGTCAACCGTGACATCACTAAGGCAGAACGCTACAAAATGCATAGAAAAAACAACTTATCTAAACAGGATTGGGATATCATCTTGAAACTGGCTAATCAACAAGATATTATAATCAAGCCAGCGGATAAGGGCGGGGCTATCATCATTTTATCCAGAGAGGACTATGATAATGAGGTTAAACGCCAATTAAATGACAGACAATTTTATAAAAAGCTTACGCATGACCCCACTGATGAGATCCAGTTGATCATCCGCACAGTGGTTAATGAAGCCCTTGCATCTGACTTTATTTCTAAAGACTTAGCAGACTTTCTATATAATGCTTTTCCAAAAATTCCTAAGTTCTATGTCTTACCGAAGATCCATAAACCTAACCGCCTCCCGCTAGGCAGACCCATAGTAGCAGGGATCGCTTCCATTTTGGAACCGCTAGCGAAATATCTGGAATCCTTCTTAAATAATTATGCGACTAGAACCCAAGCGTACATTAAGGATACAAGACATTTTATTTCGAAGATAGAACAGACTTCGATTCCTGCTGATGCAGTATTATGCACACTGGATGTTAACGCTCTATATACAAATGTTCCTACAGAGGGAGTTAGAAGTATTATTTCAGATCTTCTAGACTCTCGTTCAAGTCTCCAGCCTCCAACTCAATTTTTATTAAATTTGCTTGACATAGTTATGGAAAAGAACTACTTCATGTATGATGATACCTTCTACATGCAAACCCACGGAGTCGCGATGGGTAGCGCATGCGCGCCTTCCATTGCGAATATTTTCATGGTTTCATTTGAACACGCGCATATATTGCATAATAATCCATTTGAGAATAATATCAGTCTCTATGTCAGATACATAGATGACATGTTCCTAGTCATGAGTGATTCCCAGAGTTTTGAAGATTTTGCAACATGGATCAATCTACAGGATCCTAATATAAAACTAAGCGGTAGTTGTCATAAGGAAACGATCCCATTTTTAGATGTATCCGTCTATAAGGGACTTGACGGTAAATTGGCAGTACGTCCCTACAAGAAGAAGATGGCTTGTAACACATTGTTACACTATAATTCTTTTCATCCGCTTTACTTAAAAAACAACTTACCTTTTAGCCAACTATTACGCTTGAAAAGGAATTCCACTGATACAGGGGATTACATAAAATCAGCTAGACAATTTGAGAGAGAATTACAACATCGGGGCTATCCCTCTAATATCTTAAGACAGGCTAAGGCTAAAGCCCACCAAAAACCGAGAGAGAAACTGCTAACTGAAACTCCTGCCCAAATAAACACGAGAGTAACCTGTGTGTTACAGTTCACGTCTATGTCGCCAATTATTAGACAAATTATATTAAAACACTGGCACTTAGTACAGCATTTACCGGGTTGCCAGCTTCCACCACGCATGGCCTATAAAAGAACCAGATCTTTTAGAGATATGTTGGTAAATGCGATGCCTCAAAATAAATCCACCTCCACTCTCCCGAATGGAAATTTTAAATGCGGCTCATGCCAAAGCTGCAAATATATGTTAACGGTACGCGAGATAACTAACCCTGTAACTGGTGGCACGTTTACTATAAACACCTTTAATAACTGTGACTCGCGGTACCTTATTTACGGAATTAAATGTACATGCCAATATTGGTACATTGGCAAGACCTCAAGACCTATTAAATATCGAATAAGCGAACATAGGTCCAGAATTCGGAATCGGGTTTTGGAGGCACCACTAACTCCGCATTTTTTAGACAAAAACCATTCAGATGAGGAACTGTCCTTTTTTGTAATATGGCGGTTTATTAATACGCATAAATATGACAGAACTGATATTGAATTAATCTTAAGATGCCAGGAATCAAAGTACATCCTATTATTTGAGACCTTACAGCCTAAAGGCTTAAACACATCACTGGATTTGGCATGCTTCTTGTAATATGTTTGTATACTTGTATATTAAGACTCTGTATCTTTAAGCCTAAAACAGTGCTTGTTAAGATCACATGATCAGTTTCTATATAAAGCTCTGTAAACATGGCGACATTGCCAACGCTGAAGCAGGTTATTAACAGCCAGCGTGTAAGTACTGTTTGTTTTGCTTATATTATGTTACTCTGTGTATTGTGCTGTACCTTATATGTAATGCCGACATACTGCATGTGATTATATGGTATGTTTAAATTGTACAGTGGTCCCTGAGGAAGGCTATATCAAGCCGAAACAGAAAGGATACCGGTCTTCTGTTGCAAAGACGATTTCTCTAACCTCTTGGACGCAGGAAAACATTTCCTGATGGCTAATCCTACGGAGCACATAGTTGAAAGTGCATGGGAACTTTTTTGACACGGTTAATGTTTTCCGTTGTTTGATAGAAGTGCACACGGATTGTAAGTGCACCTGAACTACATGAGAATATATATGCTTTAATATATGTTTCATAATTGAAGACTACTTTGTGACTCATGTCATACAATTTATTTGCATGCAATTTAAATTTGCTGGTCTATGTTTGCTAATTACCTGGAGGTTGGCAACTCTAGTCGCCCTCATGGTGCCAAGATGGAGAACAGAGTGTGGAGAGAAGGTGTCAGCCAGAAACAAGGAAGATTCCCTGAGAGTAGCAACCTACACATCAAAGGGATAGCATCAGAGCAGTAGAAAGGAAGTATGTACAGGGGCCTGACCTCCTTATCTCTCTGCCTCTCTATAGTTCTCCTCTGAAACTTGAGGCTAAGAGACAACACAGAGTCCTTCACTTCCAACATGTAATGTATACAGTTTTTAAACTGGTAGCACACAATGATATGTATCACACATAATGCTTATTTATTAACGCACAAACAACCCTGAAAAATGTACACTTCATATGCAAAATTGGACATGTGGGAAACAAAAAATGGTATGAAACTAAATAATATTGAGTTTGATTTGCACAAAGAAGAAAAACTGAACTGAGGATGGGATGGGATGGGATGGGATGGGCAGGGATAGGAAATTTCAAATCCTCCTTTCGCTGGGCCAGTGACTCTGTCAGCCTAACCTACCTCACAGGGCTGTTGTGGGGTAAAACGGGGAAACCACACATGTCATCTTGAGCTCCTTGAAGGACAGGTGGGATAAAAATTGTATCAATAATTTTGAATCGCCCTCCAGTACTTATAAATAATACAAACTGTATCCCCCACTAGGATTACCAACCTCCAGGTGGTGGCTGGAGATCGCCTGCTATTACAACTGATCTCCAGGTGACAGAGATAAATTCACCTGGAGAAAAGGCCACTTTGGAAGGTGGTTTCTATGGCATTATACCCCACTGAAGTCCCTCCCCTCCCCAAACCCCACCCTCCTCAGACTCCACCCTCAAAATCCCCAGGTATTTCCCAACCCGGAGCTGGCAACCCTACCCCCCCACGTGACCTTCCATGTCTGGACAGTTGGGTTGCCAGGTCCCTCTTAGCCACCAGTGGAAGGTTTTTGGGGCGAAGCCTGAGGGGGCCAGGGTTTGGGGAGGGGAGGGACTTCAATGCCACAGAGTCCAATTGCCGAAGCAGCCATTTTCTCCAGGTGATCTGATCTCTATCGGATGGAGATCAGTTGTACTAGCAGGAGATCTCCAGCTAGTACCTGGAGGTTGGCAATCCCACTGGACAGGCTATTTATGAGCAGGACAAAGATATTCAAAGCAAACAGAATAGACAACCTAACATGCTTTCTGAGAATCTCCCAAATCTTCCTTGCCAAATGACAGATCTTCCTGTTTACAGCACAGCTTTTGGCACAATGATAGCTCTGGGGATGTGAGTGACGACTGCAGAATCTTGTGATTCTCACTTGAGAGCAAGGAAGAGGATTCTGATGAACCAAAGAGGCCTCCCCCACACCCCGGTCAGTTTTGGCTCCAGAGCTTCAAACAACAGCCAGGGAAGCGGATGAGCAAGCGAGAGGAAGGTCGAGCGGCCACATGGTCTTCTTCTGTTAATCGTAGTCATGCCGATGCCGAAACACTTCTTGAAAGGCATGCTGGCCAGTGGTTGAGCTATTGGGGGCAGGGTGATTTAATTCTTGAACAGTAGAAAAAACAAATTTGCAGGAACACTGTGTTTATAGCTGGCTAGAATTATTTGGAAGCGACTTGACAGTATTTAACGCACAGAGAATTATTTGCTTTATAAACCATAATGTCTCACAACACCTAAAGTTGCCAGGGTGAAGTGGCTTTCAGCATACTAACTGCACTCAGATTGTGAAGTGGGTTCAAATCCTACTGTCCCACAGGTGGGAAGCCACCAGCTACCGGTAGCTATTGGATTTGTTTTTCTTCCATCTTTCCCCCCAGAAGCTGTAGACAATGGTCATTTATGCATGGGAGTTTTACCTGAGGTTTGTTGCTTGCTGGACCCACACTTTCCTGTTGGGAATCTAGGTACCTGCAGTCTCCAAGCTCAAACCATTTGAGTCCCCGCCCATGGAAATGCTGCTTTGAATTGGCTGTAGTGCTAACTGTGAGAGAAAAGTCAAGTCCCCCCCCGCCCCGTGGAAACCCAAGCGCTACGTTAAAAAAACATTTTAAGAACAGAAACAAAACGGAGCTCTCTAAAAGAAATGGGGGGAGGGCCCAACCCTTGTTTTTAAAATCCTTTCTTCTGCTTAGAAAGCACTTTGAGGAAGCAGGAAGCATTTGAGTCCCCGCCCCTTTGTAATTGGTTGTAGTTCTTTCTGTGAGAGAAACATCACTCCAAGCTTCCATGTCCCGCTGTTTGCCTTATGTATGGGGATTTCACCCGGGCTGAGCTCAGGGGAGATGGAAGGAACGGGTTATAGAGGGACGGGAAGTCCCAGGATTTGTGAGGGCTGGCAGCGAGGTAATCTGTAATGGAAGGGAAACTCATGCATAACTCCAAGGAACAAATGAGACAGACAGGGGCGAACATGAGTGAAAGTACCCTTGCACAAACAACCAACGTACAGGGTTCTGCTTTCCCTGAAGGACTGCCTCTTCCGTTATGAACTTGCCCAACCTGGGCTGCGGGCTCTTTGGAAAACCAACTGCCAACATAGCACAAGGATCTTCATTGTGTGACTGAAGGTAAACAGCAGCAGCCATTTTGTGGCTGGCTCCACCTCCTGTGGCAGCCCTTTTGTGGTTGCGCCCACCACACTGTCAGAATTTCTAAGGTGCCCATGGGCTCAAAAAGGTTGGGGACCCCTGCACTGCAGTCATCTTCAGAGGCCTTTGGGTGCCTCCACCTTCTGAGATTAGGAGTTTGGCAACCCAGGAGAGGGCCTTCTCGGTCATGGCATTCCTGCTCTCACATCACCCTCCATCTCCAGTTCAGCCAGTGATGCGAGCAAGAGCCCCTCAGGAAAAAAAAATTGCACATCGTGACAGATTTGCATTGAAAAGGCCCCATGTATTAGCTGGCACTGTTTGTTCCCTGTAAAATCCATGGGCTCTGGCTCTCAAGCCTCTGAAACCCTCCCAGCCACTGAACTACATCCTGTGCTTGTATGAAAAGGGTGCTTCAGTTTTGCCACCACTGAGAAACCACAAAACAGTCATGGTACTTCAAAGACTTTACCCTTGGTACGTTGCCCTGACCTGGATGACCCCAGCTAGCCTGATCTCATCAGATCTTTTGGTCAGCCACAGTTAGTACTTGGATGGGAGACCACCAAGGAAGTCCAGAGTTGCTATGCAGAGGCAGGGAATGGCCAACCACCTCTGTTCATCTCTTGCCTTGAAAACTCCATGAGGGGTCACCGTACGTTGGTTACAACTTGATGGCACATCCCACCACCGTTTTAGAGAAGCACAGCCTGGCATATGGAGGATCCAGTCTGCATTGTTGATGCTTCAGCTCAGGGGTCCCCAATGTGATGCCCGTTGGATGCCATGGCACCCGACGACCCCTTTTCTGGCACCCGCCAAGTGTTTTTAGAGTGGGCAGGGCCAGGTAGGTCTTTTGCCCAGCGAGGCTTCTGATTGACTATTGGAGATTTGATTGGCTGTGCAGATTTTTTTGAACGCTGCTTTGGCCACCACAGCACGAGGGCCTGCATTGTGTTACCAAGGTTAAGCAGCTGCACCCACCATGCCGTGGCAGAATTCCAAATACGCCTGCAGGCTCAAAAAGGTGGAGGACCCCTGCTTCAGCTCAAGGTGGTATTCTGAAACTGGTTAGCTGACCAACAACTCCTCAACACCTGGATTCACCAGACACACAAGAGGTGATGAGGTGTTGGCCATCTAACCAGTTTCAGAATACCAGACTCTAAAGCGTAGCTATGTTCCATATTTGAACCCTTGCCTAATGTGAGCTAAATATCTTTCAACTGTCAATTTTCCCTGTCAAGAGCCTGCGTAGCGTCGTGGTCACAGTGCTGGTCTATGAGAAGAGAAGCCCAGATTTAAATCCACGTTCAACCATGACGCTGGACAACCTTGGGCCAGTAGCTCTAGACAGAATGTATAGAATTGTTTACATAGAATCATCGCCATCCATGTGCATTTTGCTTTGTTACCCCTAGCGGTTGATTTCTTCTCTTGCTTCTTCTTTGGTAGCTGTGATAGATCCCCCTCTCTGAGTTTGCTTCTCCAAATCAGTTGCTCAGACGTTGATACAGAAACAATAGATTTATTGAAGCCTTCAGGAGATGAGACAGGCACAGGTAGAAAGTTGCAAGTGAGGGGCTATACGGGTTTACAGAATATATTGACTCCAGGGCACTGGGGCACTGGGGTTCACACTTATTGTTATGGGAAGTTACAAGCTTGGCATAATACAAAACATCAGACGGATCCCAGGAAGTCTGGTGCGGCTATCACACTTCCAAGGCCGCACCGGCCTGAGGGAGTACTGGCAGGAAGAACAGCGGGGGGGAAGATACATGGGCCATCAGGCCTGGCGCCTGAGACCAGAAGGTGTGAACTGCTTTTACGAGTTCACTGATAACACCGCAGGTGATGGAAAGCAGAGACACAAAGACAGAGACCCTCACATTCTGCCCCCCTTAAGGCCCCCCTCCGAGAGGACGAGGCTTATCGGGATAAGCGAGGTGGAATTCTCGGACCAAGCGAGGAGCTGCCATGTGGGGTGCGGCCACCCATTCGTCATGAGCGGAGCCAAGGTTTTTCCAGCGAACAAAGTAAAACAGTTTCCCTTTCTTCCATTTGGAATCTAAAACCTTGGATATTTCCAAATGGGTATCCCCTCCTACTACGGTAGGAATCTCATGAGCGGGAGGGGGGTGGAACTGGGGAGCTGCTACATAAGGTTTGAGGAGGCTTATATGGAAGACTGGATGAACTCCCTTGAGAGTCTTAGGGAGACTCAGTTCCACGGTAACCTCGTTGATTACTCTGGTAATGGGGAAAGGTCCTACATAACGGTCGCTCAGTTTTTTGCAGGGGCGAAGAGAGCGGAGGTTTTTGGTGGACAGATAGACTTGCTCCCCCACCTTGAGTTCCCATCCCGGAGACCGGTGTTTGTCTGCTTGTTCCTTGTACTTGCTTTTTGCCCTTTCCAGATTTTTGAGCAACCATGGCCAGGTGGATTTAACCACCTGAATCCACTCCTGAAGATCAGGGGTAGACTGGAGCTCTGGCGAGACGGGGGCAGAACCGAAAGGGCCAAAATCCGTCCCGTATATAACTTGGAAGGGACTAAAGCCGGTAGAGGAATGAGGCGCATTGTTGTACGCATATTCGGCAAATGGCAGCAGGTCGACCCAGTCGTCCTGGTGGAAATTTACATAGCAACGCAAATAACATTCTACTACCGCATTTACTCGTTCCGTTTGACCATCCGTTTGGGGGTGATAGGCGGAAGAAAGGCCCTGTTCCTCCACTCCCATTAACTTTAGGAAAGCCCGCCAGAATTTGGCCACAAACTGGACCCCCCGGTCGGAGAGGACCTTCCTCGGGATCGAGTGTAGCCTGAGGACGTGCGTGATGAACAGTTTAGCTAAGCCCTGGGCTGAAGGAAGACCTGCACATGGAACGAAATGAACCTGTTTGGAAAAGAGGTCTGTGATAACCCAGAGAACCGTTTTCCCCCGACTTGGAGGTAGGTCGGTGATAAAATCCATGGCGATGACTTCCCAGGGACGGGAGGGGTTCTCGAGCGGTTTGAGAAGCCCCGGGGGTTTTCCCATCCGTTTCTTGGCTGTGGCGCAGGTGGGGCAGCTGCGCACATACAACTCTACATCAGATCTCATACCGGGCCACCAGAATTGCCTTCGAACCAGGTGAAGCGTTTTTATGAAACCAAAATGACCCGCTAGCCTGGCCCCATGTACAAGTCCCAATACTTCTTTGCGGAGGGAAGATGGGACATATAGTTTCCCCCCTTGCACCCACCAAGTGTTGGTTCGTTCCAAGCCAGTGGGGAGGAGATGGTGCTCCTCCTCCTGTAAGGAGGCGTCCCGGAGTCGCTGTTGGAATGCTTCCGGGATACCTTTGAGCGTAGGGGGGGTCTCCGGTTGGCGGGCTTGGGATCGGGTGGTGACGGCCAAGCCAGGGACTTCCCCTCGCTGTTCGGGAGTGAACAGGGAGTCGACGGGGCGATCGAAATCGTTGCGATACTGGGGAAGTCGTGACAAAGCATCAGCTAGGGCATTTTCTTTGCCAGGGACATGTTTGAGGGTGAACCGGAATTTTGCAAAAAATTGGGCCCACCGAATTTGTTTGGCATTGAGTTTTCTAGCTCCCTTGAGAGCCTCAAGATTCTTGTGATCTGTGCACACTTCGAACGGCAGCTCGGCCCCCTCCAAGAAGTGTCTCCATATGGTAAGGGCATGTTTGACCGCTGCTGCCTCCTTCTCCCAAATGGCCCAGTTGATTTCGGACTGGGAAAACTTCTTGGAGAAGTAGGCGCATGGCCTCAACCGTCCCCCCTCATCCCTCTGCAATAGGGCCCCGCCCATGGCTACATCCGAGGCATCCACCTGCACCACGAAGGGCTTGGTGCAATCCGGGTGAGCCAAAACGGGTTCGGATGAAAAAAGTAGCTTTAAACGTTCAAAAGCTTGCTGGCACTGGGGAGACCATTGCAGACGGGCTGAGGGGAGTGCGGCGCTAGCCCCCCTGTCCTTGGTACGCAACAGGGCAGTGAGGGGAAGCGCAACTTGGGCAAAGTTGGGAATGAAATTCCGGTAAAAGTTGGCAAACCCCAAAAACTGTTGAAGTTGGCGGCGGGTAGTGGGGGTTTCCCAGTCCCGCACCGCCTGGACCTTGGCGGGGTCCATTTCCAACCCTTGGTGGGAAATCACATACCCCAGAAATGTAATAGAAGGTTGGTGGAATTCACACTTGGACACCTTAGCATACAGTTTGTGCTCCCGCAGCCGCTGGAGCACTTCTCGCACTAGGCGCACATGTTCTTCCATGGTCTCAGAGTAAATAAGAATGTCATCGAGAAATACCACCACCCCCCGAAACAGTAAATCATGCAAAACTTCATTAATTAATTGCATAAAGACACTCGGAGCCCCCGAAAGTCCGAACGGCATGACCAGGTACTCAAACATCCCAAAACAACTGGAAAAGGCCGTTTTGGGTTCGTCTCCTTCTTTGATGCGAATGCGGTGGTAGGCTTCTACCAAGTCCAGTTTGGTGAAGATTCGGCCCTCCTTTAATTGTGCTAGAAGGTCAGGAATAAGAGGGAGGGGGTAAGCATTAGACTGGGTGACTGCGTTCAGTCTGCGAAAGTCAATACACAGTCTTAAATCTCCCGTCTTTTTCTTTACAAAGAAAGCTGGGGCTGAATAAGGAGCCTTGGAGGGGCGTATGAAACCCCTCGCCAGATTGACATCCAGATAGTCTCGCAATACAGTCTTTTCACTAGGGCTCATGGGGTAAACCTTTCCCTTAGACAGTTTGCCTTCCCCTACAATCTCGATGGCACAGTCCGTTTCTCTGTGGGGAGGCAGTTCGTCGCACTCTCTAACATCGAAAACATCAGTAAACTGCGAGTACTCAGAGGGTAATTGAGGAGAGACTGGGGCGGGGGACCCTACCAGTGCGGCGGCTGGAGTTCTGAGTACCCGTTCCTTGTCATGCAACCCACAGGGGTTTTCGGGGAAGGAAAGCACCCGTTTAACCCAATCAATGGAGGGATTGTGTCCCCTTAACCAGTTCATCCCTAACACCACAGGGGTTACAATAGGGGCGATGGTGAAATACAACCGTTCCCAATGTTCCCCCACGGACATAATCACGGCTGCAGTTCTGTGGGTCACAGGGCCCCGTTTAAAGTCACTCCCGTCCATTTGGGAAAAACGGAGGGGTCCCGGAAGCCGCTTGCGCCGGACACCCAACTTCTTGGCAGTTTCCTCATTTATCATGGTGCGGGCACACCCCGAGTCGACCAACGCGGGGACCTCTAACGGGGGACCCCCTTTGGGTAGGGACAGATGAACACGCACAAATACATTGTCCTCTTGGGCGCTTACCATCGGTGGAGCTCCTTGCACAACGATAGGGACGGTCTGCTGCGGAGCCCCCTCTACAGCAGACCGACGGCGTTTTTTGCCGGCTGTTCCCACTCTTCCTCCTCGCTGGAAGAGGGGGACGGGGTGGTGGCTTCCGGGGAGCCGTCCGAATCAAAGACGGTATTTGTAATCCGGGACCCCGATGGGACTGTAGAGTCGGATGCCCCATCCTGGGGGCGCGCGTGGAGAGCGGAGGGTGCGCCGGAGCGCCGGCTCAGTGGTCCACTTCTGCGGCGAGGCTGGCTGTCGGCGGCCGGTTTCGTCGGCTCGGCCTGGGTTTGGCGGGGGGGGGTCGGACGGCCTGAGCGAGAGGGGCATTGCGATGCAAAGTGACCCTTTCCCCCGCAGATCAGGCAGACGCCGGCCTCGAACCGCTTGCGGCGTTCCGCGGCCGAGAGACCCCCGCCACCCCCTTGCCGGAGTTCCCGGCCACGGTCACCTCGGGGCCTGGGGTCTCGCCCAAGCCGTTGCTTGGACAAGTTCAGGAGTTGTTTGCGATTCTCGATGTCAGCAGCATGGCGAACCCAACCTTCCACATCCGGGGGGTTCCCTTGCATGAAGGCCCAATGTTGGAGGTCTGGGTTGAGACCCTCCCTGAAACATTGTACCAAGGTAGCTTCACTCCAGTCCAGAATTCGGCTAGCCAGTGACTGGAACTCACTTGCATACTGCGCCACCGACTTAGTCCCTTGGCGCAGTTGCATCAGGGAGGCTTTAGCCCGCTCACCCAGAGTCGGGTCCTCAAAACGGTTTCGGAGTGCTACCATGAACTCGTCCAGGGTTCGCAGCACCGGCGAGCGGAGTTCATACTGCAACACCATCCAGGCAGCCGCCTCCCCTTGCAGTAAGGAAGCCACGTACTGCACCCGGGACTCCTCAGAAACGAAGGTTCGGCCTTGTTCCCGCATAAAAATGTCTACTTGGACCATAAAAAAGGTCAACTGGTCTCCCGACCCGTCATACGTGACTTTCAGGTCCCGACGGGCCGGGGGGGCAGGGGTTGCGGGCGGAACTACCGGCGCCCCGTCTGGGGGAGCACCGGCTGGAGGTTGCAACTTCAGCGCATCTAGGGTCGTGGCCATCTCACCCATTACGCGTTGCATGATCTCCATCTGCTCCTGCATAGCCCGGCGGTCTTCCTGCCACTGCTGTCGTTCTTCCTCCATGAGGGCCTCTTTGCGGGCCGGGTCCCCTTCGAGTCCCGTGCTGGGGAAGGCCAACCGGCGATCCTTCGCCGCAGTCCGCGAGAGCGACCAGCCCTTGGGAGAGTCCAGCCAATAAGTAAGCCCCCGGGGACGTCCGTCCCGATCTTGGTCGGGGGCGCGACCCTTCGGTTTCTTTGGCTTGGCTCCCTCCTCCTTCGGGTCCGGCTTCTCCGGCTCGTCCGGTTCCTTGGGGGCATCGGGGTTAGGGGTGGTGTCCTCGTCGGCTGACATTCTGTCCAAAGCGGTACAGCTGCAGTCCGAGAGGCAAGGACTTGCAACTTAATGTGATAGATCCCCCTCTCTGAGTTTGCTTCTCCAAATCAGTTGCTCAGACGTTGATACAGAAACAATAGATTTATTGAAGCCTTCAGGAGATGAGACAGGCACAGGTAGAAAGTTGCAAGTGAGGGGCTATACGGGTTTACAGAATATATTGACTCCAGGGCACTGGGGCACTGGGGTTCACACTTATTGTTATGGGAAGTTACAAGCTTGGCATAATACAAAACATCAGACGGATCCCAGGAAGTCTGGTGCGGCTATCACACTTCCAAGGCCGCACCGGCCTGAGGGAGTACTGGCAGGAAGAACAGCGGGGGGGAAGATACATGGGCCATCAGGCCTGGCGCCTGAGACCAGAAGGTGTGAACTGCTTTTACGAGTTCACTGATAACACCGCAGGTGATGGAAAGCAGAGACACAAAGACAGAGACCCTCACAGTAGCTTTTGTAGCTAACAAGAGCTCTTTGAACATCAGGAGCCCATTTTATCACATCTCAGGACCTAAATCATGATCTGTGCTGGGTGTGTGAGACAGAACTTTGTCAGTGGTGGCTTTGGACATCCCTGTCCCAAGCATCCTGGACAGGCTTCTCACTGTTGGCTTCCGAGATGTTGACGGCAAGAACTCTTTGATGGGGGCTGATCCAAGATAAATTTAGTGTCAGATTCTTTTGGCTGTGTAGCTCTTTCGTGTATTTTTTTTTTTTAAGCAATTGCCATACTAGAGGGTTTTATTGGGTTCTGTTGCATCTGAAGTTTGATTGGCATGTTGTCAAGTTTTTATCTGCTGGCTACTTTTGGTTGCCTTTTGCTGATTTTATGTGGGTCTTAAAATTGCATTGCTTTTTAGGTTGCTCATAATTTTTGTAGTCTTATGCCCGTTTCCATTTAGTATTATTAATGCTTCAATTTGGAAGGGCCCTGAGTATTTTGTAGAGGGGTGGGGTCTAAATGAAGTAAACAAACCAATCCTGAAAAATGCCAACTGGTTTCTAAGAGATGGGGAAAGACTGGCGCATCTCGTCCCCACTGAACACCTCAAAAGCCTCACGTCTAAATTTTAAGAAGCCTGAAGGATCAGAAATAATTTCTTCTGCCCCTAAAAAATGTGCTGTCTGGGAAAGGACCTTCCAGAGCATCTTTGCCCTTAGCAGCTGCCAAAGTTGTACCTACAAAAGATTGCAGTCTAAGGGCCAAAATGCACAATACAAAATCTACAGGTCAGGACACGGGTTAAGAACATAAGAAGAGCCCTGCTGAATCAGACCAGTGGTCCGTCTAGTCCAGCATCCTGTTTCACACAGTGGCCAGCCTGTTCCTCTGGAGGGCCAACAACAGGGAATAGAGGCTAAGGCCTTCCCCTGCGGTTGCCTCCTAGCACTGGGTTAAGAGGTTTACTGCCTCTGAACGTGGAAGTTCCCTTTAGTCCTCATGGTTAGCAGCCACTGACTAACTCATGGTTATACATTCAATGGAGGTCTCACCTCTCAAAAAGCTCTCCATTTGGCTGCAAACAGGCCGTGGGTGAGGATGGGGTTTCTCGGGCTTCCTGCAGAATTTTGCCACCAGAAATGGTATGGGGGGCCTGTTTGCCCCTTTCTCTGTGGCACACTGAGCCTGAGGAAAGGGCAGACAGCTCCCCGCCCCCCATTTCTGGTGGCAAAATCCTGCAGGAGGGAAGCCCGGAAACCTTCCCTTACTCACACCCTGTTTGCAGCCAAATAGAGACATTGAGAGCTTTTGAAAGGTGAGCAGGGCTGGGAATGGATGTCCTGACTCATGGATTTTGCATCATTTACTTGGCCCTGATTTACTTGGCCTTGATCTTACTGCAAGATCTTAGAACTGAAGATGGGATAATAGAGGCAGCAAGTCTTGTGATGTGCACATCCATTTCTTTTGGTTCACTGTTATCAAACAGGACTTGCAGGTGTTTGAAGGAGTGAAGAAAACCTGTATGACCCGTTTCACCAGAGATAATACAGCAAACCATATTTTGCTCTCTGGGGGAAAGACGTTTTCTATCTCCTGTCATACCCAGAACACGTACTAGATGGTAGCTATTTATTAATACACTTTGTTTCTATCCCGCCTTTCCTCTGGTAGGGAACCAAAGTGGCTTTTACACAGTTCTCCTGCAGCAGCAGCCACACAGTATCCAATGGGACACAGTGCTATTGCTGGAAATCCTTTGCAACCGGGTTGACTCGTCTACACAGGCAAATGACTTGGGGAGTCACAATAGTGCAGTAGCCAACCATGTGGAGGATGTCTCCTCAACTAAGCCTTTGCTTTGCTTCTGGCTTTTCCAGCCAGGAAAGGAGCTTGTGGCATGGAAGGTGTTAAAAGGCAAGCAGAAACTTTGCTGCTAGTGCCGCTCACAGCCTGCCTCTCTGTTGTGTGTCTCTCTCATTCTCCTCTCCCATCTGATGAAGCATAGCTGTGCTGGAGAGATCCCTTTCCCTGCCCAGCTCGTCTGTAGCCTGCAAAAGAGCCCCGGTTGGCAGAGCCTGTTCTCATTCAGCTCTCCACAAGACGGACGGATTTGTTTCCCCTTCCTGGCTGCCTGTGAAGGAAAACAGTCAGCTGCGTGAAGCCCAGGCGAACAACCGGTGTCTGAGGATTCAGCAGCCTCTCTGCCTGCCTGTCGCAATGCAAAACCTGGACTTCCAAGGGAGGCAGGAAGAAAGCGCACCTGGGCTGCGGGCTCTTTGGAAAGCCAAATCTCCTGGCTCCAGCAGCAAAAGGGCAGCTCCCTCTTCCCGAGGGCTTGCACCGTGGCACGGATGCTTCTAGGACCCATGGCTACAAGCCCAAGGTCCCGTGCAGGTGCCTGGAGGGTTAGCTTCGCCAATCCTGCGGACGATGAAAGGTAACCGGTTTGTGCTTTAAAAAAAAAAATGCCACTGTGTGTTGTTTTTTTCTTTTTTTTGCCGGCACAGCATGCCGTTTTATGTGTTTTGATAGGAAAACCGAAACAGACCATCTGCTGCTGAAAGAAGGAAAGTCAATACTCCCCATGGATGGTAGGCAATCCGAGAGCAGCGCCTTAGAAGGGACTGAAGAGATTCAATGGTGCTATGAACTGGTTGTGCAGGGTATTGGTGTCAGGGGCCGTAAACCAGATTAAACCCCTTCAGCACCCAGGCTTGTGAACCCGCGGTCACTTTGCCCCTCCATCGGAAGAGCTTTGATAAGAGTTTTTTTTTCCTGCCAGGGTTCATTTCTAGCTTAAGGAATCAGCACTGCCCACATGGCGCGATCCTATTCTGAGTTAACACAACCAGCTCTTGTAAATGGCAGAGGAAGTCAAGGAATCTTTGAAAAAGATGCTAACTTAAGCCAGGACAAGCTTGTAGCAACAATGGGGCTGTTTACCGCAGTTGCCTAGCTATTGGGGAGTTTTGTAACTGCACAGCTGGGCTTGGGGAAACTGTATTCACCTCTCCTTTCCTATGTAGGAAAGTTTGGGGCCAATTAGACAGACCTGTAAAGCTTCGGAGCTCTTTAAACACTACTGACTGTTCAGAAAGCCATAGACATCCAATGACTCGGTGGGCTAGTGTTTATTCTTTAATACAGATCCTGTGTTGAGAATTTTGGGATAATTATTTCTGTCCCAGCTTCCTTCCATCATGGTGGGGTTACAAGGAGTTTGAGTCTCCCTTAAATGGTGAGATCTGATCATGGCTATACACCGAGGGAATGGCAAGTCAAGAGGGCATGCCTGCTTTTGCTGAGGGATCAGGACAGGGCACAAGGGAGACCGCTGCCTCTGATGTATTCAAGCCCTGAGCTTCCTAAGAAGAAAAGCTGGTTTTTATACCCTGCTTTTTCTCTACCTTTTTAAGGACTCTCAAAGCTGCTTACAATTACCTTCCATTCCTCTCCCAACAACAGACACCTTGTGAGGTAGGTGGGGCTGAGAGAGTTCAGAGAGAACTGTGACAGGCCCAAGATCACCCAGCTGGCTTCATATGGAAGAGTGGAGAGTCAATTCGGTTCTCCAGATTAGAGTCCGCTGCTCATGCGGATGAGTGGGGGATCAGACCTGGTTCTTCAGATTAGAGTCCCCCTCTCTTAACCACTATACCCCGCCAGCTCTCTAATTGTTAAGGATGAAAACTTTTAAATAAAGTTAACTGGAAAAAATCAATGTGGCAAGCTCCAGGTTGTAGCAATTGACCTCTTGAATCTACTCAGCTGTGCTCTAGCAGCCAAAATAAACCTCCTACAGGTAGACCTAGATCCAAGCTAGGCTGAAAGGTTTTAATTTAGGGGTTAGGTTTTTAAACAAGTACAAAGGGGGTAAGTTTGAAGAACAGAGCAAAGATTTTAAACAAAGGTGGAGGTCTTTTGCTGACTTTTGCTGACCTGGTAAAAGCAACACACTCCCCTGGGAATAGCTTTTCCACAGTCAGCATGAATTAGACCAGGGATGTCAAACATAAAGCCCATGAGCCGGATCCGGCCCCTTGAGAGCTCTTACCCAGCCCCAGAAGCCAGCCGAAGCAGCCACACACACACACACACACACACACACCCCACACACACACTATTGATCTGGGCTGGTGAGGCCTGGCCCAGCCTGACCAAGTGACATTTATGTCATATCCGGCCCTTGTAACAATTGAGTTCAACACTCTTGAGGTAAGGAGGCATCAGGCTACGGAGTGGGAGATTATCACTTAAAAGGAGAACATCTTTCAGATGGTGAACCAGTATCCCCTGACACCAAAGGTACCTCTCTGGGTCTGCAGTGGGAGACTGAATCCTTAAGGAATAAAGAGATCGGTCTGCAGAGGGTGTTTTGACTACAGGGCGTCATGCCTGCCTAGGATGAGGGTTGCAGGCACTTATCTAGTTGTGCAGGTAGGTCGTATATGTGCGGCAGTCAGTAGTCCTGGCACACATTGGCACCGACAATGCCTGGAAATGTAGTCATGAGGTCCTGGAGGGAAATTTTACATTGCTAGGTAAGAGGTTAATATCCAGGACCTCCGAAGCAGCATGTTCAGAAACATTGGCTGTTCCACAAGTAGGGCCAACTAGATAGTTGAATAGGGTTGCCAGCTCCAGGTTGGGGGTGGAGCCTGAGGAAGATGGGGTTTGGGGAGGAGGTATAATGCCATAGACTCCACCTTCCAAAGTGGCCATTTTCTGCAGGTGAACTGATCTCAGTTGCCCGGAGATCAGATGTAATAGCGGGAGATCTCCAGCCACCACCTGGAGGTTGGCAACCTTATTTGAGAAAATTAGGAGTTTCAATGCATGGATGAGATGGTAGCGCCAGAAGGAAAGGTTTAGATTTGTTTTGGAGATAAGCCAATCCTGTTCAAAAGACAGCCTCCCTTTGAACTAGGGAACCTGGCTGCTGGTCTTAACGTGGAAGACTGTGGAATGGGCGGTGAGGAGCATGAGGACCACGTTTGAAGATGCCACTCAAGTATCTGGGGTGATGGTAGATGGCGAAAACTCAGAATGTCTCCAAACTGGGTGACGAGGTGACAAGGTAGCAAATGAGGTTCAACGGAAGTATAAAGTAATGTCAGAAATCTTATCCATATGCTGATGGGGCCCGAACAGGCAGTGACTGACCAGGAGACAGAATAGTTTGGGGAAAATGTCTACTCACATTCCTAAACGGAGTTACAACTTTCTTAGCGCACTGACTTTACTGGATTTAAAAGGGTATAATTCTTTTTAGGATTGCAGCAACTGTGAAACAAGGCAAATTCTGTACTGTGGATTATTACCCAAAGGGGTTAGAAACTAAAAGGCCAGTATTGTAATGCCCGTGCCGAGATCTGTGGTGCAGCTGCATTTGGCCTATTGTGTATAGTTCTGGTTGTTGAATCTCATGGAGGATATTGTAACATTGGAAAAGATGGACAAAAGGGCAACCCAAACGACATCTCTGAGCACAGGCACCCCCAGTGAGTGGGAATTTGTCAATTTGGGAGTTTATTATTATTCGGACATTTTAAATTGCACATTTGAAATCAAGGGCCACAGGGAAAGCTGGGCATACATGTTTTAAGATATTTATTTATTATTTATTTTATATCCTGCATTTCACCTCAATGAGGACCCAAAGTGGCTCACGTCCTCTGCTCCTCTGTTTTACCCTCAAAACAACCCTGTGAGGTAGATTAGGCTGTGTGTGACTGGCCCAAGGTCACCCAGCAAGCTTTCATGACACAACTGGGGATTCGAACCTGGATTTCCAGGTCCTTTAACCACTATACCACAACGGCCTCTCTATTACTGTACAGCTAAACATATACATGTATCAGATACATAAATCCTACCCTGGGACTAAACTGAGGTTTAGAATTGCATTTTGCAGGCGGCGGACTTGGCTGCGTGCAGGCATTCCCGACTGAACTGGGACTCGATCAAACCAGGAAGGTCTTAACTCAGCCCCCTGCACAAAGGGTGGTGGGCAAAGTGAGGGGAGAAGAGGCGCATGGCGACAAGCTGCATTTGTGCTATCAGTTTAATCTCACTTTGCAGAGATGTGCAAATGCCGTCCATAGAAACTGTAAACTGTCAATGACTAATGCTTCTGCATAACACTTATCGGATATTAAAACCCACTGCTTGTCTGCTCAGCACAACAAATCTTGAAATCAGATTCCACAGGATATCAAAAGAAGATATCAGACATTCAGTTGGTATTTGGTAAACACCAGAGTATCCAGAGACGATCTGGAGACTATTTGATACAGAGGAGAATGTGTGTGTGTGGGGGGGGGAGTAAATTCACTTCCTCACTCTTTTTGCTAAGGTTTATTATCTCCTCGCAAGAGGGAGCAGGGCTTGCATGCAAAAGGATGGGCCGTATATGGGGCTGCCTGCTTCCTTGAGAGCCTCAACAACAAATAGGATCGTCATCTGTCCTCTTGTCCTCAGAGGGAAGTTGGGTGACCCCAAAGGACAAAGCCTCCCTATAACCCTGTGCCTGGCACTAAACCTGATAACTGTTTGGTACCATGTGTAGCCAGTGTGGTGTAGGGGTTAAGAGCGGGTTTGATTCCCCCACGCCTCCACATGAGCAGTGGACTCTAATCTGGGAGACCGGGTTGGTTTCCACACCTCTATACATGAAGCCTGCTGGGTGACCTTCGGCCAGTCACCATTCTCTCAGACCTTTCTCAGCCCCACCTTCCTCACAAGGTGTCTGTTGTGGGGAGAGGAAGGGAAGGAGATTGTAAACTGCTTTGAGACTCCTTAAAAGGGAGATAAAGTCGGCATATAAAAACCAACTCTTCTTCTCCTTTTGCCCTGCCTTTTATTGGTATTTTATTCAGTTGGTGGGTGATTTTTGTATTCCTGTCCACCCTTTTTCTGTGATCCTTTGTTGACCTTTGAATATGATTTCCAGCTCCCTACCTTAGCTGGTTTTTAGTTGTATGCTGCATTCTCAGATTTTTTAAATGTACTGGTTATTGTCGTTAGCTGCCACAGGAATTCCAGATTGTGTCAGATATTAAATAAATAGATGAAAACTGAAGGACAGAGTTCAGAACTAGATATTGCCATCTGAATGGCAGTGATTTTCCTGTAACTATGTTTTTGGATTTGATAAAGTGAGCTTTGACTTATGAAACTTTATGTGTGTGTGTTAAGTGCCATCAAGTCGCTTCCAACTCATGGCGACCCTATGAATGAAAGTCCTCCAAAATGTCCCGTCTTTGACAGCCTTGCTCAGATCTTGCAAATTGAAGGCTGTGGCTTCCTTTATTGAGTCAATCCATCTCTTGTTGGGTCTTCCTCTTTTCCTGCTGCCCTCAACTTTTCCTAGCATACCCGGGACAATTTCATTGGTCTTTAAGGGGCTACTGGACTGGAATATGGTTCTGTAGTTTAGATGAATTAGGTTTTTAATTGTTATTTGGATATATGTAGATTTTGTGATTATATTATTATTGTTATATGAATGTATTTTAATATTGTTCTTGTTGTTCGCTGCCCTGAGCCTGACTTCATCCTTTTATGCATAGCTGTTTCCCTCGTGGTCACCCCTCTGATGACTTCGGGTCTTGGTGTTGATTATGCATGCAGTTTCTGACCATCAGAGGTCGCCTCGCTCTCCTCCTGCGTTCCCCTGCATTTTGCCTGTGTTTTCAAATATGAGATAAAACAGGTCCCTGAAAACATCAGGTGACCTCTGACGGTCGGAAACAGCAGGCATAATCAACACAAAGACCCAAAGTCGTTGGAGGGGTGACATTGAGGGAAACAGCCATGTATAAAAGGCCTTAGTCGGGAAAGGGCGGGATAAAAAGTTGTTGTTGTTGTTGTTATTAAGATTACAATTATGGTTACTATTATTTATGACGTATTTATTTAAAACATTTTTATGCTGCCTTTCAACCCGATCAGGGTCCAGAAGGTGGTGAACATAAAACAATTTAAATAATTTAAGCAGTTAAAAATAGAGTTAATACATAAAATAATTCAATTAAAACACATAAACAACTCTAGAAGGAAGGTCAGTAACCGATATTGGGGGTATGCCAGATAAAACAAAAATAATATTCACTCGCTGGTGAAAGACACCGATAGAGGCGAATGGATCTTCTTGGGGAGAGAGTTCCACAGTTTTGGTGCCACAACCAAGAAGGCCCTCTCTTGTTTTCTCAAGTTGCCACCTGTCTGGCTTCAGGTGGCAGAGGCAACCTAAGCAGGGCCTCCAAAGATGACTGGAGTGTACAGGTAGCTTCATTTGGGAGGAGGCAGTCCGAGGCCATACAGGGCTTTAAAGGGCAATACCAGCACCCTGAATTGATCCTGGGAGCAAACTGGAAGCCAGCGTAACTGGAACAACAGAGTACAGACTAACACAGTTACCCACCAGAAACCACCCAGTAACAATGATTTACTTGTGTGGAGGCTTCCATGTGGAATTGCTCATAATCTTCTGTGAGCTGTGGAAGTGATCACTGTCCGTATAAAACATCCCCCAACCTAGAAGACAACAAGACAGCCATTGTGTGTTGAGCTCTATAACAGCATCCCTACCCCCTAGGAACTTGGGGATACGCTCACGCCTGAGGTGTAAGCCATTGGCATCTATGCAGCATCTTTTTAATTATCTCCACCCTTTTAATCTTTTCAATTTATTTTTACGTGCTCAGTAGAGGCTCGTTAATTGGAGCTCTCAGTTTGTAATTGATTCTTATACTTGAACTCCTGGTTAACGCTACCTAATTTTCAGAAGTTATGTCCTTTATTTATGTGACGTTATTAGCCTTTGGGGATTAGAGTTGAGCTCCATCTTTATCAGATGAAACAGCTGCATGAGAGAGAGGTGAAACCACAGTCAACCAAACAGTCATACGGCCCAGGTGTACTCTCTGCAACTGTCCCTATTTACGAGGGTCAGTCCATACTTTAAAAAGTTAGAAATGTTTAATAGAAAATGGAAAAGTCATCTTACTAAATCGACCTGGCTCTGAAACGGATGTGATAAGAGCAGTTCAGGTCACAGACAGGAGAAACTTCACATGTGTAATGAACTCACGCATCAACTTCAATTGTCCCAACCATTCCTCTTATCTGTCCCCCAGTCACAGTTCCAGCTGTACCAATTCGGTGTAGTGGTTAAAAGTGGTGGACTCTAATCTGGAGACCCGGGTTCAATTCCCTGCTCCTCCACAAAAAACTGGTTGACTTTGGGCCAGTCACTGTTCTCTCCGAACTCTCTCAGCCCACCTATCTCACAAGGTGTCTGTTGTGGGGAGAGGAAGGGAAGGAGAGTGTAAGCCGTTTTGATTCTCCTTAAAAGGTAGAGAAAATCAGCATATAAAATCCAACTCTTCTTCTTCTTGGGCTTTTTCTGTGAAGAAGAAGAGTTGGTTTTTATATGCCGAATTTCTCTACCACTTAAGGGAGACTCGAACTGGCTTACAATCACTTTCCCTCCCCTCCCCACAACAGGCACCCTGTGAGGTAGGTGGGGCTGAGAGAGCTCTTAATAGAACTGTGACCCAGCAGGCTTCATGTGTAGGAGTGGGGTAATAAATCCAGTTCACCACATTAACCTCTGCCGCTCATGTGGAGGAGTGGGGAATCAAACCCAGTTCTCCAGGTCAGAGTCCACCGCTCCAAACCACTGCTGTTAACCACTACACCATGCTGGCTCTCTTGGGTCCTCTTGGGGCTATTAGAAACAAACCCCCCATCCTTGTGTTTAAGTGCCCTTGTAAAACTGAGCTGTCTGAGGGAGTATTTGAGAATGGGGAACGATGTTACCTAATGGTGGTGTTTCGTTATTATTTTGCCTTTGGTTTTATTCTTGTGATGTTCTTCTGAATTTCTCATTTTCACTCTTATTGTATATTCTCTGTGGCAGGTGAAAAGGGGCTTAGAAATGTTCCATATAAATAAATAACGCTATAGGGCAGAAGTCCTCAACTTTGTTGAACCTGGGGACAATTCTGGGAACAGGTTGTGGAGTCTATGCACACAAAAAATGGCTGCTGTGGGATGGCGGGCGGTGGGATGGTGGGGGTGGGGAGGGAATCAAAGGCCAAAAAGTTTGAAGGTTCCTCAAATGATTAAAAGGTTCCAAGCAAAGCGTCCCCTATGATGGGAGCAGCTGTCTCCAAATGGATGCTTCCTACAGACACAAAGGTCGTGCCTCTAAATGCTTTCTCATCTAATGACACAGAGGACCATATTTGAATCCAAGGCTGACCTTCTCCAATAGTTTAACTCATAGGCCATTTATGCATGGATGAATTTGCTGCTCCCTCAAAGCTCTTTTTTTAAATCCGCCTTTTAAAACACTTAAAGAGCCCCGTGGCACAGAGTGTTAAGCTGCAGTACTGCAGTCAAAAGCTCTGCTCACAACCTGAGTTCGATCCCGACGGAAGTCAGGTTCAGGTAGCCGGCTCAAGGTTGACTCAGCCTTCCATCTTTCCGAGGTCGGTAAAATGAGTACCCAGCTTGCTGGGGGTAGAGGGAAGATGACTGGGGAAGGCACTGGCAAACCACCCCGCAAAACAAAGTCTGCCTTGGAAAAGTAGGGATGTGACATCACCCCATGGGTCAGGAATGACCTGGTGCTTGCACAGGGGACCTTTACCTTTTACCTAAAACGCTTATTCACGGCACTGAATCAAATGAAAAAGTTCGATGTTGATTGGAGCCGCGAATTATGCAATGGTATCACAACGCACAGAACTTTGCTCTGATAGGGCTGGGTTATCTCAATGGTGTTCCTCCCACAGCCATTTACCCACCACACATGCGCGCAGCAGCCACCCTCAAAAAAGCCTGTTTTCCGTAGGTGAAGATCTTGCTAAGGACTATGTCGTCCTTTTTAAAAAATTTCTCCCCAATAAAATAGCGATATACCAATAAATTGGTACCTCCCTCATGGGAGGTCTTGCCTTGGATTTTCCGCTCTCCGGATACGCATCTTCCCCACCCGATTTCTCAAAACTGAAAAACAAGAGGTCTCAGCATTCATGGCAATGGAAAAATATGCATCTACAAAGCAGCAAATTCAAGTCAAAACCTCCCATGCAGAAGTATCTTGATTCCCAAGAAAATCACAGAAATTAACAGGAAAGACGGGTCGCAAAAATGCAGAAGGCTCCCGTGCTATAGGATTGGGGGGGGGGTCATGGAACCGTGGGAAAAAGTTGCCAGGATTGGAGAAGGAGTGAGGCATGAGGGGAATATGCTGTGTTGCAGTGGGCCCCCTCGAATAAACCTGTTTTCCGTCGGTGGAGATCTTGCTAAGGACTATGTCGTTCGGTTTTTTTCCTCCCTGCTAAAATAGCGATATTTCAATGAAGTAGTACCTCACTCATGGGAGGTCTTGCCTTGGATTTGCCGCTGTCTAGATGCACATTTTCCCCAACGAAATGTTGAACACTCAAAAACAAGCACCCCTGCCTGCTTAGAAAGCGGCTAATTTGAGTCAAACCTCAGATGTCATGAAGAGGAACATGGGAGGTCTTGCCGTGGATTTTCCACTCTCTAGATGCACATTTTACCCAAAGAATGTTCAGAAGCCAAAAACAAGCATCCCTACTTGCTTTGAGAACTCACGGGGGGAGGATGCATCTACAGATAGAAGGGGGGGTTATGAGACCGTGGAAAAAAATTGCTGGGATCTGAGAAAGAGTGAATTAGGAGAAGAATATGCTGCATGGCAGTGGCGAGATAGCAAAATAGCGATATATTGATAAAGGAAATGAAATAATTTTTTAAAAATAATGGCGAGTTGTTTGCATTCACGCCGCACTCTGCATGCAAAAAATGAACAGGGAAATGGCTTCCTCCCTCAACAGCAGGTTCGGAAAGGGGATGGGGTCGGGAAGAGCAGGTAGGCGGTACAAAGGCAGGGGAAGACCTGGGTGGGCGGAGGAGAGGCGGGGACAAGATCATTCGCGGTTTTAATTATTCATGCAACCTACGGTGGATTCTTCACAGTCACGGCGGGGCAGTCCCAAAAAGTTACGTTAGAAGTGTTTTTCCAAAATGCAGGGTTTGTGCGCACTGGCTGCGCAGTGGCGTCTGATTCATCGATTTCCTGTGCAAAACTAAAAAAAAACCCTGTGGGATACTTCAACATGGACTGCACAGCAAATTGCTATGCATAAAAGGCCACAAGGAAAACTCCTTTTTTCTAATTAAGGAGGGAATCCACACAGTCTTATGTCACGCTTAGGGATTATGCAAAAACGATGCTTGCATGCATGTGTGCCACACCAGTAAAGCACTTCCTAACTAGATGGCACCAAAATCAGAATGGAACCTGGCCCTCTTATGAGATTAACAAAATTTCTGGCAGGGTATGAGCTTTTCTGAAGAAGTGAGCTGTAGCTCACGAAAGCTCATACCCTGCGTGAAAATATTTTTGTGAGTCTTTAAGGTGCTACTGGACTTTTGCTCTTTTCTATTGCTACAGACAGACTAACATGGCTTCCCATCGTGATCTACCTCTTATGAGGCGGTCGCTTCCAGTGCAGTCCTGAACAGAGTTACACCCTTCTAAGGCCACTTGACCTCAATTGATTTAGGAGGGTGTAACTTTACTTGAGACGACAACAGTCACTGGAAAAGACCGTCATGCTAGGAAAAGTTGAGGGCAGCAGGAAAAGAGGAAGACCCAACAAGAGATGGATGGACTCAATAAAGGAAGCCACAGCCTTCAATTTGCAATATCTGAGCAAGGCTGTCAAAGATAGGACATTTTGGAGGACTTTCATTCATAGGGTCGCCATGAGTGGGAAGCGACTTGACGGCACTTAACACACACACACACAACTTTACTTAGGACTGCGCTATTTGTGTGGCAAAGCACGGTTCTGGTTACCAAGCTCTTTTGTGGAAAACAGTGTGTGCTCCCCAGCCCAGCCCAGAGTACCGCAGCTGTCCAGCTCGATCAATGTGTTGGAAAGGTGGAGGCGTTCCCCAAGTAAGGGTGGGGGGGATTCTGTTTCCACACCCAGCATATAATTTACAAGGCGCACCACAATTCAATTAAGATGGATATATGTCAGGTCAATTCCCCGGTGTTCATCCGGGCCGCCCGCCAGCATTCTTTCTGAAGGAACGGCTATCATAAGCCAAGGGCTAGATTCGAGTCCAGCACCAACAAGATTTCCAGGGTATAAGGTTTCAACAGTCAAAGCTCCCTTTGTCAGGTACAAGTTAGAATGGAGGTCTCGAGTCCTTATATCCCAGACAGAAGGTAGGAGGGGTGTTGTAAAGAAGGAACTTTGGGTACAGCACTTTGTAATCAGCTTGATTAAAGTAGAGGGGGGATGCTTGGGGTGCCGAAAATTAGCATCTGTAATGAGATAAGAATCCTATGTCCTTATTCAGCCCGGGGTGTGTGTGTGTCCAAGGGTGCATTCATACATTCAGCATGGGGATGGCTGCGTGGGTTTTTTCTCCCTACCCCCCCCCCTTTGTTACTTCTTCCTTCTTGTTTTTCTGGGAATCTGTCAGAATTAATATGGATACGGGGAGGAATGGACGTACCCTCGTTCTTTTGTACTTGGGGCAGGGCAAGTAGAAGCTGGATGGGCAAGGAAAGGAGAATAGGAATCAAATCACTGGGAATCTCCTGACCCCTCAGCACACAGGACCCTCATTCAGCCAATACCATGAGATGTACAGGAGTTAGTGTACAGGAGGCCAGCCGGCCACGCAACATTTTTCATCACAAAGAGGTTTACTATACCCGCTTGCCACAGAGAAGCTGCGTTTTACAACACCTTTCTCTCCCCCACCCCTCTTCTTTTTAGGAAGACAATATTATCTACTGCTTCTGCTTCTTGTGGGGTCGCTTAAAGGTAGGAAGTGGAAAATGACCACTTGGGTAATCTAAGCCACCGACGGCTATCATTCTGGGATAGACTGAAGACCGGTACCGGGATTAGCCAAAACTGGAAATTGGTCATGGGTTCCTGATCCTGTTGGCAGAAAACCCATTCCAAAAAAGAGCACCGTATAATCTCTGGCTCTTCGTGAAAACAACTGAAATACTTTCCACCCACAAAGTATCTGAGGGAAATAAAAAGCTCAAGGGGGATGTTCATTTGATTGGCTCTTTCCATCAGCTGTGGAAGGAAAAGGTTCCCACAATGAGAACGGCTTACCTGTGCGAGGTGGATGTCTGAAAGTCAAGCAGAATCTGTCCATCTTTGGTGCAGGAACGGATGTCTAGGGATACTCCGTCAAAGAAGGCCCAACCCATTGATGAACGTCTAGAGAAAATGGACAAAAGTTAACCTGCGTAAGAAATGACTGAGGCCTATTTCAAATACCGTGGAAACCTTACTGGCCGTGCCCACCCTCCCACCCCAGCTACAGCGGCTGATACGACGGCAGATAAGTATGCCAACTTGTACATGTATGTGGGCCTCTTTTTGACTCTCCTGGCCGTCCTCCTCATATTGCTCTTCACCATGCTTCTGCGCCTGAAACATGTTATCTCCCCCATCACAACATCTCCAGAGAGCACAGAAAACGTTCAGCAGTTCACGGATGTAGAAATGCATAGCAGGATCCCCAGCACTTAGTGGGTTCAAATCAAATGTCTGGGACAAAGATGTCTGCGGTGAGGGACCCATTAATTTTTCTGGAATGTGGGAAGGGAAGATACAATTTGTGCTGTTTGGATCTCTGGACCAAAACTTGGATGGATTTGGATTTCTGGACCCAAATTTGGGTGAATCCTTTGACTTGCCTTGGAAATGACAATCTAGTATCCAACACTTTTAGGCCAGCTACCAGGAGCTGCAAGTAGCATATGCTGCGGTATTTGGTTACGATCCTCCTACATATGAACACACATGAACCCAGGAGGCTGCCTTACTGGCCCATCTGGCTCAATGCCGTCTACTCTGAGTGGCAGCAGGTCGCTAGAGTCACAGGCAGACCTATGAAACTATGCAAGGCCTACATCAAACCAGTGTCCTTCCAGGAGGAAATGGTGAATAAAAGCAATTAATAACAGCAAATGGGGCATCCTTACAAGGATTTTAAAAAAAAAATCCTAATGACAACGTTAATCACAAGGATATATTTTTGGAAAATATAATTGGTTACCAAGCTTTGCCCAGTTCCAAAACACAGAGCAAATGCTAAATAGCGGATTATTATTATTTTTTTAAAGTCATTTATGGGTTTGAGGAGAACTTGTACTTATGCACAAACACCAACAGGTTCAGAAATCATGTGCGGTTCATCTCATGGAACTAAGTTCTAAATGCTTGTTTCCCCACAGATATGCAATTTCCAGCTTTCCTAAGAAAAAGGGAACACAGCTACCCCAATCCAGACTTCTGTGTGCGGGAACTCAGATGCATCTCATGAGCTTCCCTATCTAGAATGGTGTCCCCTTTCACAAAGAGCCAATCTTTGTATGCATGGATTGACTTCTTTGCTTTTCTTGAATGGGGACTGTTGGATGCATACAGCAGAGATCGATGTGTGCATCTGACTGCACGCTGGTCTCTGGACTAGGATAAATGTGTGTTGTAGAAGTTGCAATTAGGTCTTTCAGACACAGATGAATCAAATCAACCAAGTATGGACCACCTCCAGGAAAAGTATAGTAAATAGGGTTGCCAAGTCCCTTTTTGAAACTGGTGGGAGGTTTTTTGGGTGGAGCCAGAGGAGGGCGTGGTTTGTGGAAGGGAGGGACTTCAACCAGAGTCCAATTGCCAAAATGGCCATTTTCTCCAGGTGAACTGATCTCTATTGGCTGGAGATCAGTTGTAATAGCAGGAGATCTCTAGCTACCACCTGGAGGTTGGCAACCCTAATAGTAAAACTGGAACAGATTTCCCAGATACTACAGGAAGCAGAGGGGCCTAAAATGGCATTTCGGGTTCTGTTCTCAAATCTAAGTCTCTGAAGGTTCTGGTGTGAAATAAGGAAATCATCAGCATGCACCAGTACCTAGAGGTTTTTAATGCCAGTTTCTGCTTATATAAAGCAAGTATCTGGCCCTTCTTGTTGTTCTATTTACCCCCAAGGAGTAGGACAGCTACTATTAGCCAGGCTACAGGGTAACTCATAGCAGGGGGAATTTAACAAGGGAAGCTTTTCTTGTGATTAAGTGAATCAACATTAAATGAATCATGCTTCATCTGCTAAATTCCTGATCCTGTTTAAAACATTTGGACAGAAGCAGGGAATAAAAGTATCAACCTTACCTAGGGATGCCAGCCTCCAGGTGGGATCTGGAGATCCCCTGGAATTACAGCTCATCTCCAGACTACAGAGATCCGTTCCCCTGGAGAAAATGGATACTTTGGAGGGGTGGACTCTATGACATAGTACCCCATTGAGGTCTCTGTCCTCCCCATGCTCCACCCCCAAATCTCCAGGAGTTTCCCAACGGTGTCCACCTGGACACACCCCCAAATCCAAAAGAAGATATGTCCTATTTTTTTGCAAATCAGTCGAAGACTATCGCAGAACAAATGGATAGAGCAGGTAGAGAAGAGTTTTTCGGCAGTAATGTAAAACAATTGAGGGAAGGGCTCAGGAAGCAATCTGTGGTGTAGGGTTGTCAGCTCCGGGTTGGGAAATACCTGGAGAATTTGGGGGTGGAGCCTGGGGAGAACAGGATTTGGGGGGACCTCAGTAGGGTATAATGCCTTAGAGTCCACCCTCCAAAGCAGCAGTTTTCTCCAGGGGAACTAATCTTGGTCATCTGGAGATCATGGTCATCTAGAGGTTGGCAACCTTACTGTGGTGTGAGAATAGGAGTATTACAAATCCACAGCTGTGTGTCTGTTTTAATCTGTGAAATGTTGGCCAGAAAGCTTATTCCTTCAACATCAGTTGTGTTTTCTCTGATCCTTCAGAGGCAGCAGCTCGACTAAGCAATAACAAAACCCATCTGTACAGCTGATGGGTTTTGATAACTAATCAGCCAATGCATATTCCAAATTAGAGGGAAATGTGTGCAGTTCAAAGTAGCCGTCTAATCCACAAGGTTGGCTACTTACTGTTAACCTCCATCTACATGAATTCTGCCAATTTACACACACCTATGCAAAGCCTTCTTCTGTGCATATAAACGGGGGAAGTGTCAATCAACTGTTGCCTGCTGCTGTGTCCAAGTGAGAGGTTGTGTAAGAAATATTATCTTGGATGGCTACGGAGCCATCTCTGCTGCACATGTAACTTACTATAGATGCAAACTAACCTCCCATTTCGGCTCCAGCCTAGCCTCGAAATAAAGTCCCTGGGGATACTGTACTATATAACTTTCATCTGCCAATTCCCTTCTCTCCACAGACCTCGAAAGTGCAAATTCCCCAAACTCAAGCCATGCTAAAATTAGCAATTATATGACTCCCATGGCTTACCACAATAACAAGAACGTGTGCATCCAGTGCATTAGAAACAGTGAATTTAAAAAAAAAACAAAAAACATACACACACTAGGTTTTTGTGTGTGTGACTTTGCCTCACTTGGGAAATTTGGATTAATTTTGCATATAAGGAAAAAACTCGCTATAAGGACACTGCTATTTAATCAGAGAAGAAAAAGTGTCTCCCTGTCTTCACAGGATAGTCTCATGTTATGTAGCACTTTTAATCAACAGTCAGCTCCATGCGTAAACTCAATCTCCAAAGCATTTTAAGAAAACCATGCAGCCTGTGTTCTCTGGACAATATTCCTTTCCTTCCCTACTCCATTCCCATCAAATTAAAACTTAGCTATTAGAATGCTCTTACTGGAAACCAAACTATTGTATAAGACACGAGTTATATACATCCCTTTTGTTGTGATGGTGTTTTACTGCCAGATTATTTACTGGGACTTCAATAGGTCAGCTAGAGTGCAGCACCTCCAACAGTGCGTCCCATTCTTTAATATTCCTTTAGCAGCACTATAGGAGAGAGAATTCTCTTGACAGATAGGGGTGTGCACCATTTTTTCCAGTATTTTTCGGATTCAAGTTTAATGGACCTGAAAATTTTCAGAAAATAAAAAAAATGCTGAATTCCCATACCAATATGGGTTTCTCCTCCAACTTTATTTCAGATAGTTGAACGTTTTTGGGTCCATTATGCCCTATAGGGAATTTTTCCAGGGCTCTGGGGGGCTGTGTTTTAAGGTAGAGGAACCAAATTTGCAGCGTAGCTGCAGGTGACTCTTCATACACAAACACCCAAGTTTGGTGAAGATTGGGTCAAGGGGTCCAATTTTATTGGCCCACCAAAAAGGTGGCTACATCCATCCTCCATTATTTCCAACGGAGGAAAAATAGGGCCCCATAAAATTGGACCCCCTGACCCAAACTTAACCAAATGGGGGTTCTTATAAGGAGAGGCACCAGTAGCTATGTCAAAAATTTGGTGCCTCCACCTTAAAAACCAGCCTCTCCAGAGCTCGGAAAGATTCCCCATAGGATATAATTAGGATATAATACAGCCATTCCCTTCCAAAGTTAAAGGGAATAGCTCAATGTTAGTCAATGACAAATTTTTGTGGGACTCTGGGAGGGTATTTTTTCAAGGTAGAGGCACCAAATTTGCAGTATAGCTGCAGGTACATGAGCCCCTGAGTTTGGTGAAGATTGGGTCAGGGGGTCCAATTTTATGGGGCCCCAAATGGAGGAAAAAAGGGTGCCCATAAAATTGGTCCCCCTGACACAAACTTAACCAAATTCAGGGGTTCTTGTAAGGAAGGGCACCAGCAGCTATGCTGAAACTTTGCTGCCTTTACTTTGAAAAACAACCCCCCAAAAAACCCCACAAAGATTTCCCATTGACTAAAATGGAGCTGTTCCCTTTAAAAGTCAAAGGGAATGGCTCCACGCCTAGGAAAAGACAAAAAGCTGGGGGGAGGAGGAGCCAAAAATATTAGGCTTTTTTCAGATTTCAGCTTTTTGGTTTTATTTAAATGGTGCCTTTTTCAGTTTGTCATATGCACACCCCTACTGACAGATTAGTAGTATTCGAAATTCACTAGCTTCCTAATTTACCTATAGGGCTTCTATCACAGAAATAAACTGGGAAACCAGTAGGGTATGCCTTTACTCCCATGGCTCTGATGTTGGAGTGATGCCTCTTATGCTGATATTAATATTGGCAATAGTCGGACACAGGAGTGGACCACATAGATACTGAACTCTTGAGATCAGGAGCAGAGAATGTGCCAAGCTGGCAACACAGGTTGTTGTCAGACAAAATGGTCGATCTGTCGATCTTTCCCTCTCCCATAAACTGCTTTATTTGTCATTGCTGTGTATACTTCAAATTAAGAGAAATTCTAGCTCAACAAAAGGGTGTGTGCATTTTATTTATTTAAAGGCTATATTAGCTGCCTTTCTTCCTTACGGAGCTCAAGACAGCTTACAGCATAGATAAAATACATAAAATAAAATCCATAAGAACATAAAAACAACATTTAAAATCACAATTTAGGATTGGTAGGAACCCTTAACCAAATGCTGTCCTAAATAAAACCGTCTTCAACTATCTTCTGAAGATTGAAAGTGATCAAGTCCCTGTTGCCTGACTACTGAGTGACCATCAGAGTTCCCTCTTTATTAGACTTGTGTTTCAGCCTGTGATTGCAGAGATTACAGAGATGAGGTGGTTTGTTTTAAGATGTTTTAAGCCACCTTGGAGATCAATGGATGAAAAGGCAGGCTATTAACATAAATACACATATACATCTGAGAGCTTGTTAGCAACTGACAGATGGGGAAGCCGCCTCCTGCTGCTCAGTTTTTCCGTTTGGGATATGTGTCACTGAATCTTGTGTCAGGTGGTCTACTTTAAAGTATAGCTGGTGCAATTTGCAATCGGCAGGTTGATGTTTACTAAATGCTTAAGCAGAAATGTCCAAGAAAAAGAAAGAAAAAAGGAGGAAGAGCCACTGCCAGGGATGGAGCTACAGCTCAGCTTTCTGTGTATAAAAGCCTATGTTCAACCCTAGCAATATCAGTTAGATGACTGGGGCACAGAGATATAACCTTTTAAGAAAATCCTGAGCAGCTAATTGTCCCTGTCTCTCTCAACCCCTGGGACAATCACCCAGTAAATGGGAGATAAATGCAGAAAGTGATCCAGAAAAGTTGTCAGTGGCTTCTGCTTCCCAACATATCTACCTACTATCTAGTTATCTCTGCCTTTATCCGGAGAGTCCTGAGAACCAGACTTCATAGATTAGGATCATGGTGCCGGGGCAAAGGAAGGGTCAATAGGTCCTTATGTTCTTCCTCTGATTGATATCACCTTCCTTGAGCTGCAATTATCCATGCTTTTACACCCCTGAGGGCAGGGCAGCTTAGAGGAAAACAGAGCGGTGGGAAAAGATTAACCATCTCCCCGACCCAGCTCTATGGCCCTGATCAATATCCCCCTATCTGTGCTTCAGCTGTTTTTTAACATTATGTGTTGGGAGATCCAGTTAGTTCTCCCAAATAAAATGTCATTTAATGCCCAGGTTTGCATAGTCCAAGGCCTTGGCCTGCATATGCAGGAGGTGATGAAATGCTGAGCTGATGGGAGCATCCTGCATCTCTCCAGATTACAAGTGAGGCTGCCATTTTTGCCACCACTCCATTGCATTTGTAGACCAGGCCTGATTATACATGGCTTCTTGTGACAAGGTCACTACAACATGTAACCAAACCCTCAATATGTCTAAGGCAGCTCGTTGCATTCTGTTCTAAAATGGGGCAAAGACTAATTTTTACTAATATGGTGTGCATGCGTGTGTGAAATCTAACAGCGATAAGCTTTTATGAAAGCCTTTTGTTGAACCAAAGACTTTTATTGCAAAAACTGTGGAAATGGCATATCTAATAATTGGGGGAAAGAGTATTTACGGCTTGGCCCTGATGCCAATAAATTTGGAAGAAGTGAGCTTGAAGAGAGCTTTCCTCCTGCTCAGGACTTGTGGAAACGGAGGGGACTCACAGAAAAATGCTGCTGCGGTTCTGTGCTACTCCTGTCCCTGCCGGCACACCCAGAACACTGACATTCCTGCATGTGTTATGGCTATGGGCTTAAACTGGGGACATAAGGATGCCAGCCTCCAGGTGGGACTTAGGGATCCCCCTAGGGTTGCCAGGCCCCTCTTCGCCACCGGCGGGAGGTTTTTGGGGCGGAGCCTGAGGGGCGGGGTTGGAGGAGGGGAGGGACTTCAATCAATCACAATCTCCTTTATTGGCATAAAATTGATACACGGGATGACTACATAATAACATTAAATTGTTGCAGTGGAGCACTGTTGACAAGGTTAGAACATAGATAGATAAAAGGACGCTAAAATTAATAAAAACCCTCTAACATGCTGGCGAACTTTCACAGCAAATCTCAGAAATTTTGGGGAGGAGCCTGAGGAGGTATTTAGGCATCGGGTCTCTTTTCCCAGCCCCTTTCCAAGCTGCCATGATTGGGAAGGACAGCTGGACCTCCAGACTTTTGTGTGCGTAAACCCAATCAGCAGACACTTGCTGGGGCCACATTTCTCACTGGAGGTGACCCCAGAAGGAGACACCTCACAGAGTATGGATGCCAATCTCCTGGAGAGGTAGGGTTGCCAGCTCCGGGTTGGGAAATACCTGGAGATTTTGGGGGCGGAGCCTGAGGAGGGTGGGGCTTGGAGAGAGGAGGGACTTCAATGCTATAGAGTCCAATTGCCAAAGTGACCATTTTCTCCAGGTGAACTGATGTCGATCGGCTGAAGATCAGTTGTAATAGCAGGAGATCTCAAGCTAATACCTGGTGGTTGGCAACCTTAGATCCCCCAGAATTACAACTAGACTAGAGAGATCAGTTCACCTGGAGAAAACGGCTGCTTTGGAGGGTGGACTCTAGGGCATCGTACCCCACTGAGGTCTCTGTCCTCCCCAGGCTCTACCCCCAAATGTCCAGGAGTTTCCCAACGTGGCTCTGGCAACCCAACCCCCTCATCCACCACTGGTGGCCAGGGGGGACCTAGCAACCCTATGTGAACATAAGGTCAGGCCTTAAATCTGCTTACTGTTGAAATACTCCAGCTGTCAGAGAATATGGGAGTAAGATAGTTTTTAGCGAGAAACTATAGTAAATTTTAAAAGTTCATTTTATATTAAACCATGATTACAGCATTCAATATGCACTGCATATGGGATTTGCTTCTACATAATTACCATCACCAGGAACAGTAACCCTAATTATCAATATTTTACTTTTCAAAATATTGCAGTTGTGAGTATGTTCCCAAGATTATTAGGGTTTTGTAAATTACTCCGCAAGGGAAGCCTGTGAAACTGTATGCTGGATATGACTCCTGTGGCACGTTGCGATTAAAGGCTGGCCATCGGTTAGAGGCTTCCTGAACTTAGTTTGTCCCTTAATCAGCATTTGCACGTAGCCACCTTGAGTCAAAGGTGGGGTATAAAGGAAGGAACGATGGGGTACAAATATTGTAATAAATAAAATAAATGTTTACTTCCGTTACAAGATGAGGGGGACAGGGAAACATTACAGTGGGAAACCACCATTCCCCACTCCCCAATTGTACGTCTAGTTGCATAGATGATGTATTCAGTAAAGATATTTTAAAAAATAGGTATTTTTGGTACAGAAGAAAAATATATCTAATCTTTGGATCAAAATAATTTACTACTGAATGGGCTTTCTTTAGCCTTCCATATCTTTAAAAAATAAAAGGTAAAGGTAGTCCCCTGTGCAAGCACTGCGTCATTACTGACCCATGGGGTGACATCACATCACGGCGTATACTAGGCAGACTGTATTTATCAGGTGGTTTGTCATTGCCTTCCCCAGTCATCTACACTTCCATACCTTACTGTTGCTTTATAGTGGAGTGCCCATCATCTGACATCAATAAAGCCATTTCTCTGATTTGCACAGCAGGGCCACCTGGCTCAGAACAACATGGAAATGGAGGCCCTTGGATCAGTGCCTCTGATTTCCCTGCTCTTATGCATTTTCATTCAAAAGAAGCAATGCTCAAGATAAGGGCCCACCAGCTGTGGTTCGCTGTCCACCCACAGGGACATTCCACTGATGAGATTTGGGTTTTATTTTGTCAGCATTTGTTTCACCTTCATTTCACTCCATTATGGGCCTATTTTCTTCTTCCTGTCTACCTGCTTTGGGAAATAAAATGAAAAATATTACAAATTCATGGATGTTGCCTACTTTTGTTGTCTCATTATGTTTGTTTGTTTGAAGAAGAAGAGTTGGTTTTTATTCCCTGCTTTTTCTCTACCTTTTAGGAGTCTCAAAGCGGCTTACAATTGCCTTCTTTTCTCCTCCCCACAACACACACCTTGTGAGGTAGGTGTGGCTGAGAGAGTTTGCAAAGAACTGTGACTAGCCCAAGGTCACCCAGCAGGCTTCATGGGTAGGAGTGGAGAATCGAACCTGGTTCACCAGATAAGAATCTGCCATTCATGTGGAGGAGCAGGAAATCAAACCTGGTTCTCTAGATTAGAGTCCACCGCTCCTAACCACTACACCACGCTGGCTTTACATTATTTATAGTCTGCCTTTCTCACGGGGACTCTAGGTGGATGACACAGAGTCAGTCAACAGAATCAACAGTGTGGCACATTCAGTAAACAATGGAATGGAGTTTGGGTGGTGAAATCGAGTGTGCACAAAATCAGCAGTCAATGACAGACATGGTCAAGACCCGCTTGACTTCTGTCCGTTTTAATTCTGGAGATCCGTAACAATACCCTACTATGCTATATCTCTAGACCAGGGGTGGGGAACATCAGGCCCGAGGGCCGTATAAGGCCGCGAAATAATTTGGTCTGGTCCTTCATGGGTCCTGGCAGAACTCTAGCTCAGAAGGATGCTGCCTGCCTGAATCTCTTGGGCTCAGCTGGGGACAGCAGAGCTCAAAAGTGAGTCGCTCTATGTGGCAGATATTCGGAGCCGTCTCCGGTCGTGCCTCTTGGCTAAATGTTTGACCCAATATAGCAGGCTAATTTTTAAGTTGATAATTTTGTATGGCCCGCAAATGATGTTATAAATATCCAAATGGCCCTTGGCAGAAAAAAGGTTCTCCACCCCTGCTCTAGACCAAAGTTCACTATTTAAAATCCTTTTAATTTCAGGCGTTTTCCACATGGATTATTTGCCCCAGTTTTGATGGAGTTGGGAAGCAGCCCCCCCCCCCATTTCCCACAGCATCATGGTGCATTCGTGTACCTCCTGGGATTTCCCCACTGTTGGGGGACTGGGGCAGGGAAACCTGCCATGGAGAAGCACCACTGCTATGGCGCTGTATCTGCATCCGCAGCAACAACAGAGAAACGACACGTGGCTGTCTCTGTGTGGAAAAGACATCAGTGGCAGAGCGTAGCACATAGTTAGATCGCTGCCATTGAAATAAACCAAACCAAAGGAACCAAAATGCTTACTTTTGGCTGCATCGTGCTCTTGGTACTTTTCGTTGTTGGTCGAGCGAAAACACAACAGGGCAGCACAAACGGATTGAAGTGTAGAGAAAACTTTATTCAGGAATCCGCATACTTGATAGTGAAGAGCAGACAGACAGGTTCCTAGCTAAGAGAGGGAGAGTGTTGTAACTTGTGGATCTTGCAAGAAGCAGCAGGGTCTTGCCCTAAGAGTGGCAATCTGGAGACAGACAAGGAATGACACCAGGAAAGGAGGAGCTGACCTCACTGTCGTGTCTAACTGGCCTTTCCTCTTGCAGCCCCTGCAGGGCTCTTCTTTTTGTATACCAGACATTGCTTACTCCAACATTCATAATGTTTCAAAGCACTTTACATGCATTACTCAATACGACAGGCCAGCATTATTATCCCATATAGTGAGGTTATGGCCGTGCTGAGATACAAAAGGTAGAGTAGCTAGCCCCAGTCTCAGACTGGCTTACAGTCAACTTCCCTTCCTCTCCCCTCAACAGACACCTTGTGAGGTACCTGTGGCTGAGAGAGTTTGGAGAGAACTGTGACTAGCCCAAGGTCACCCGGCAGGCTTCAGGTGAAGCAGTGGGGAATCAAACCTAATTCACCAAATTAAGAGTCTCCCGCTCATGTGGAGGAGTGGGGAATCAAGCTTGGTTGTCCAGATTAGAGTCCACCACTCTTAACCACTACACCACGCTGGCTCTTTGTGGATCAGAAGCGAGTTATCCACAGAAGACTCATTTGGACAACTGGCAGACCATCTTACAAAACCACAGTGGGATGTAAGGAGACTACTAGTGGAATATTACTGAACATGGCAGCCCTGTATCAACTTCTCTCCTCTCATCCATAATGTTATAGCCAGACCTTTTTAATAATTTTCATACCCCGCCATCAGTGGCCCATGATGCAAAGCGGGGATGGGGGGATAAACACTACTAGTAAACCTGCTGACACACATTCAGGTTACTACCACTACTTGAGCCTTCTGTTCCTTTATCCTAAAGGTACTTTTAAGTACACTTTGGGAGATAGTAGTACAGTCTTTTAATTAGCACAATCCTATGCTAGATGTAGGGAATGCTTAAAGAAATGGATTAAGATTTTAAATCATAGAACAAATTTCAATTATGCTAACCCAAGAAAAATAGGAAGCAAACATTGCTCTTATAACTACTATCCCTACATATAGCATACTCTTCTGTTTCTGCTACAGGGGAATCGACCACACACAGAGTTCACCAACTGGATTCATCACCACCAAGCCAAGCAGTGACCAATCATCTTTCAGTCCCAACCTCCTCCTGCCAAACTCACACTCTCACCCAAAAATTTCCTGTTCCTTTTTAACTTCACTGTTTGTTGCTTAACTAAAACCCTCATTTTGGCACACAGCTAATTAGATGTTACACACAAAGCGAGTTCCTGAAAGGAATGCCTGCGCCGGGCTTAGGAGGCAACCCAGCAGCGTTGCCTCCTAAGGAGGTTTCGGCACTGCCAAAACCTCTACCCGGTGCAAAAAAACAGTGCAACCCTCATAGGGTTCATAGGGTTGCACGGCCTCATAGGGTTGCACGGGAGATACGTCAGCAAAAAGCTGGTGTATCTCAAGAAAATAAAAAAGGGGCGTTCCCAAGCTGAAAAGGCTCAGGAGGCCGACTAATGTCGTCCCCCCCCCCCCGGCGGCACCGGAACGCCCCAGGAACACCTCCCGGGGCGCCGTCAAGCCTCCCGGCTTGCCACCGCAGCCTGTGCCGGCAGCTGGAGACCAGTGGGAAGCTGCGGCAGCGTCCGGTCCCAGTGCTGCCGCGGTGGCGGCTGGGGACCGGGGACCGGGCTTGCACGCCAGCGCTGGGGCCACTCACGCATGCGCCTTCCGGGCACCGGTGGTGTGGAGCCCTGCGCTGGCGGAGTCTGGCGTCAGCCCCCTAAGGCCTTTCGGCCCAAATTTCAGGAATGGGCTGTAAGACAAGGGAAGAACTCAGTGAAACTGCCAGTTTCAAGTTCCTTGGCCACTAACTCCATACAAACAGTTGCAACTCTTTCCACCCTGTAATGGCCCTCTACAGTTTCCTGGCTCCTCAGTGCTGAAAGCATTTTGGATTAAAACAAAGATACAGGCAAACACACTGGACCCTGATACACAAACTAGGAGCTACCTAATATCATACTAACCATCTAGCTGCACTTTTATGTTGAAGAGAAAAAAGAGTTTGATTATTAAGGTGAAAAAATTGCCTAATTTTCAGTCTATGCTCAGGTAAAGGATGTTCCAGTCTGAGCCATTTTATACATTCTCTAGCTAACAGGTATTATTTATTTATTTAAAATATCCCCGTGCCAACTTTCCACCCAAATAAGGGTCCCCAAGGCAGATAACGTTAAAACAACATTTAAAATGAAGTATATACCAAATAATTCATTAAAAACATAGTGCACACATTAACACCAAAACCAGGGAAGAGGGCCAATTATTGGAGGTATGCCAGGAAGGAGTGAAGCGGGTCAGTGCCTTTCGAGTGACTAAGTTCTTAGAATTGACCCCTTCCTGAGAAGTGGTATGTTATCTTATTCAGCCAGTCACCTACTAAGCAAGACTCAACTACTTTACTCACTTAAAAAAGCAAGTCTTTTTATTGATATACTTCCAGTAAATATGTGTAAATGCAAGTTACAGTCTTTATGTTCAGTAACAATGTATGTTTACAATGTATCCTGTAAAGCAAGCAAGTTCTACATACTATTCAGTATTAAAATCCAACACTTTAAAGATAACAAATAAGTCTGATTTAGTTCAATCTAATTCACACTCTAGTCATACATACCAACAGCCTCTTCTTGAGACCCTCTGAAAGAGGTCTGAAGTACTAGCCTTTCTGTGTCTGTATTTATACTATTTCAGTCACCTTGTGGCTGTAAAACTGTTTATCAAGGTATGTGAAACCGTTTCTCAAGGTAGGTTTCACTGTCCTTCTATCAACCAGCTAAAGGTAGGTGAAGGATTGACTGTCCTTCAATCAAGCCTCCTATTCCATTACCTTATTTGGATTACCCCTTACAGGAGACTCTTTTACTAACTATAAACAATCATTTGAACCCATTCATTAAGTTCTAGGACCTAGAATTCATGTTTAAATCATAAAAACACAATTATAGTTTACATTTCAACATTAGTATCACATGAGTAGATGGACAGCATGTCTGTATGTGTAGTCATTGGAGTCTGACATTGGAGTCTGCTTTCAATAACTATAGAGGACTTGAGAAACCGATTCTTAGTCTAGAGGACAATGAGAAACCGATTCTCAGTCTAGAGCAGTGGTCGGCAAACTCATTAGTCAACAGAGCCAAATATAAACAGTACAATGATCGAGATTTCTTTTGAGAGCCAAATTTCTTAAACTTAAACTATATATGTAGGTACACTGTTTATTAACTTAATAAACTTTAATTAAAGTTTTAAGTCTTAATTAAACTATAGGTACAATGGGGGGGAGATGCTAGGGTTGCCAGGTCTCCAGCCACCACCTGGAGGTTGGCAACCCTAGTAGAGGAAGGGAGGTGAGAGGGATGGAGAAAGGAAGGAAGGAAGGAAGGAAGGAAGGAAGGAAGGAAGGAAGGAAGGAAGGAAGGGTGGGGGAGGGACAGAGAGAAAGAAAGAGGAAGGAAGGAACTGGGAAAGGAAAGAGAAGGAAGGAACTGGGGAAGAAAGGATGAAAGGAAGGAAGGAAGGAAAGGAAGGAAGGAAGGAAGGAAGGAAGGAAGGAAGGAAGGAAGGAAGGAAGGAAGGAACTGGGAAAGGAAAGAGAAGGAAGGAACTGGGGAAGAAAGGATGAAAGGGAGGAAGGATGGAAGGAAGGAAATGTCAGGCCTAGCCTGTACATGAAATGCCAAGCAAGGCCTGACTGAGGATGTTATTCTTACTGCAGGTGTTGGCCAAGGTCAGCTGTAGCAACTGCCAACTAGTGTTTTGACTCTGGACTCTGTGTGAATCTTGCCTCAAGGGGAGGGGGGTTCTCATGGCATCCAATGCTTTTGATTTCATATATACCCTGTACCATGCTCTTAGTTCTCATTAGTGCCATCTTGCTTCTAGCTGCTGTAAACCTATGGATCTTCCAATAAATCAACTCTCTTTTGGACTACTTGTCTATGGATGTTGTTTATGGGATTGTCATGGGACAAGTGCTCACAGGAAGGAAGAAAGAGTGGGGGGAGGGACAGAGAGAAAGAAAGAGGAAGGAAGGAACTGGGGAAGAAAGGATGAAAGGGAGGAAGGATGGAAGGAAGGAAGGAAGAGTGGGGGAGGGACAGAGAGAAAGAAAGAGGAAGGAAGGAACTGGGAAAGGAAAGGAAAGGAAGGAACTGAGGAAGAAAGGATGAAAGGGAGGAAGGATGGAAGGAAGGAAGGAAGGAAGAAAGAATGGGGGAGGGACAGAAGGAAAGAGGAAGGAAGGAACTGGGAAAGGAAAGAGAAGGAAGGAACTGGGGAAGAAAGGATGGAAGGAAGGAAGAAAGAAAGAAGAGGGGGAGAAAGGAGAGGGGCGAGGGGAGGACGGCGGGGGACAGCAGGCCTTTCTCTGGTGGTCGTGCAGCTGTTGAGGGGCCGCCTGACCCTCCGCGAGCACCCTGAGAAGGAGGAGGCGGCAGGCAAAAACAGCCGGGGAAGAGGCGCCTGAGGAGGAGGACGACAGCAGCGGCAGCCTGGAGCTGGACTTTTGGGAGCCGCCTGAGGGGGACGAGGAGGAGGAAGGCGGCGAGGAGGAGCTGCTGCTGGAGCCTGAAGGAGGAGGCCCGGCCTCGTTGCTGCTGGCCTCCCCGCCGCTTGTCAGCTGTTGGGGGGTGAGAGGGGTGGAAGAGGAAGAAGCCAGCAGCGTGCGTGTGAGGCAGGAAGCCTTCAGCCCTGCTGACAAGCGCACGGTAAGGGGGAAAGGTGTTGTGTTGGCGCTCTTCCCTGCCGCCCCCCTCGAAGGCCCCCGCCAGTGGCAGCAGCACCGAGCCCAGCCTGGGGGATGACAGCGGGGGCGGCGAGGCCAGAGGCAACGAGGCTGGGCCTCCAGGCGCCAGCAGCAGCTCCTCCTCACCGCCTTCCTCTCTTCGATCCCCTCAGGCGGCTCTCAGGCCTTCAAGGGGGGCGGCATGGAAGAGCGCCAACACAGCACCTTTCTCCCGTCCCACATGAGCACGCGCGGGGCCCAGCAGGGCTGAAAGCGTCGCACCTCACGCAGGCACGCCCGCGGCTGGCTTCTTCCTCTTCCCCCCTCCCTCGCCGCCCAACCGCTGACAGGTGGCGAGAGGAGGTTTAAAGGGCGCTGCAGCGTTCCTGCATGCTGCAGCTTCCAGAACAGTTTCAGGGAGAGCCGTGCTGGCCCGCATTTCAATGGATGGGCTCTGGAGCTCCCCCTGGCCATTCTCCACGGAGGGGGGGGGAGACAGCGTGCCCATTTGCCTGCTCTCTCGCGCTCACTCACTCTCGCTCTCTCTCAGGCGCGCCGGCTCCGGACAGGAAACTCGCCTCCGCTCTCTCTCTCTCTCTCTCCGGCGCAAAGGGAGCAAGCGCAGCCTGGCTGCCGGTGCGAGAGCAGGGGCTCTGAACCAAGTGGCAGAGCCGTACTCAAGGGGCCAAAGAGCCGCATGCAGCTCGCGAGCTGCGGTTTGCCGACCACTGGCTAGAGGACAATGAGAAACCGTTTCTCATCTGGGAAGGTCTTTGGCAATGATATGTCACTTGAATGTTACTGAAGCCTCTGCTAGAGTGATAGAGACAAAAGCCTCTTGCATATAACATTCTTCTTCCTTTTAAAAGGACAATAAACTTTTTTATGTATGTTCTGCAGTTTTTTTATGTAGTTGTGTTATGTTCTGAATAATTCTGCATATGTACAACATTAATACCATGTTCATGTGCTCTAATATGTCAAAGCCTGTAACAGGAGAAACAAAACAGACCAGCTCACCGAATTAGGTTGCCGGCTTGTTGCTTGAACTGGCAATAATCCATTAAGTAGTGAGATCATCTTCCACAAAATGAAATGTTAATCATATCCTAGTGTAGTGGTTAAAGTGTTGGACTAGGGCCTTGGAAACCCAGGTTCAAATCCCCACTTGTGCCACAGAAGCTTGCTGGGTGACCTTGGGCCAGACACATACTCTTGGCCCTGATCCTGGCTAGTATTTGGATGGGAGACCTCCAAGGAATGCCTTGAAAACCCTACAGGGTTGCCATAAGTCAGCTGTGACTTGATGGCAAAAAACCCCAACAACCGTACACCTTGGTAAATGTGTTATTTTGTGGTTGCCTTTCCATCCAAAGTTTGGCCTAGCCCAAGTTTAACTTTTTTTAAACACAGCCAAGAAGCCCAACAACAGTGTTTTGTTCCCTCAGAATCCTGTTGAGAAAGTAAAAAGTCAGATTGTCATTTCATGTTGTCTGTTCTCTGTTAATGCCGAGATTTTCTTCTGTCTCACTGCCGCACAGAATAGCTACATGTAGTCAGTAGTTACTACCACATAGCTTTCCTCTGGTTGGCATGTTGAGAAGTGTTTTATAATTGGTATTAAAGATTTTTAGGGTTTCTTGGGGGAATTCATGCTTTAAAGAAGGATGGCTTTTTCAGTGTGCAATTCGCACCGTAATTAGACAAAATGATGGGCTGAACCCCCAGTGGAAAGTAAACACTGTAATTGGCAGTCATTTGTGCCGGATAAATCCACAGAGACCACCTCCTGGTTCCTAACACCACAGCAACTTTCAAGAAAGAGGCCAAAGTTGTTATGGAGTCTCTCTTATGGAATTGACTAAGCTCCTTGGGGTAGACTTCTTTCTTTCTTTCTTTCTTTCTTTCTTTCTTTCTTTCTTTCTTTCTTTCTTTCTTTCTTTCTTTCTTTCTTCCTTCCTTCCTTCCTTCCTTCCTTCCTTCCTTCCTTCCTTCCTTCCTTCCTTCCTTCCTTCCTTCCTTCCTTCCCTTCCCTTCCCTTCCCTTCCCTTCCCTTCCCTTCCCTTCCCTTCCCTTCCCTTCCCTTCCCTTCCCTTCCCTTCCCTTCCCTTCCCTTCCTTCTCGCTGTACACTGACAGTGCTACACTTTCTAAACTGCAAGGTTTAATTAATTAACCAGCTGGATTAATTCTAATCTAATCTATTTCTCTCACAACTAGGAGGAAATGCCTTTTCTAAGAGGACGCCTGGCACAGAACGCAGGCACACTATCTGAAAACGAAGAAAGCTCCCCTTTTGGCTTCAGAATGATCATTTTTACTTCTATGCAGCTGTGATCCACTAACCGACTGGAAGCCCCATTTAATCAAATAAAATATTTCTGAGTGTGTGACAGTCCTAATACTTGCTAATTAGTATTGTTGGAGGCTATATATCAGGGGTGGGGAACGTCAGGCCCGGGGGCCATATAAGGCCCGCAAAATCATTTGGTCTGGCCCTTCTTGGGTCCTGGCATATCTCTAGCTCAGAAGGATCTAAGACTGCCGATGCCCCCCCTCCCACAGACAGGAATATTCAAGGCAGATGTGAGTTTGTTTTGCCAAGAAAAGGAACCTTTTTTTCCCCTTGCAGAAGAGTCGTTAGCTATGGAGCGGCTAAGACCGCCCAGGAAACTGTGTTAACCCTTTCCCACCCGGGTCGTGAGAAACTACGTGGCAGACACTCAGAGCCGTCTCCGGTCGTGCCTCTTGGCTGAATGTTTGACCAAATATAGCAGGCTAATTTTTAAGTTTATAATTTTGTATGGCCAGCGAATGATGTTATAAATATCCAAATGGCCCTTGGCAGAAAAAAGGTTCCCCATCCCTGCTATATATGCTTCAGCAGATAAAAACAGATAAATAAAAGGGAAAAAATCTTGGTGTGTGGGGGACAGGACTTAAGCACTAACTTTACTGTCAGGCAGGGAGAGCCAGCCTGCCTCAGGCAGCAGAATTTAAAGTATCATTAAACAGCAGCAAATGGTGCATTTCTTAGTTTGTTAAGTTTGTTTTTTAAACCACCACAGGGACACCATTTAGATTTTCTGCCTCAGGCATTTAAATGTGTGGATAGTGGAGCAATTAGCTGAGACAATTAATTCCAATTAGTTTTGCCTGCTGTAAACCGTATTCACATATTCCAAGGATTAAATAAATATGTTATTAGAGGTGGCTTTATAAAGGATTAGATAAATGTATGGAGGACAGATTGACCAATAGCTATTAGCCATGATATCAAATAGGAACCTCTGTGTTCAAATACAGTGTACCTCTGATTACCGGATACTGAGGGCATATAACAGAGGAGGGCACTTATCTTCAATCTTTGCATGAGCGTTTCCCACAGGCACCTGGCTAGCAACTGCTGAGAACAAAACACTCAACTTGATCCCCTTTCTCTCTCCCAGATATGTCCAAGGGTTCAGTCCTGTGAATCCATTCTGCTACCAGAGGCACATTCTTCTGGCAGAAAGGGTCTTCTTCTGATGCAAGATGATCCAAAGAGTACCTCACATTAGGTACTCTCCTTCCGGCAGAGAAAAGCAAATCCAGAAGCAGAACGGATTCACGTGATCCAACTCCTTGTTTCACTCTTAGGAATGCAAGAGAAAGCTGGCTAATACTGGACAATGGACAACAGTGGAACAATTCCTCACACAGGACGCAGACATTGATAGAACTAGGTGGTTAGGGCTCAAAGTGCATAGAGAGAAGCAGGATTATTGATTATGAATGTGTTAGTATCACGGTTAAATTAGAGGAGAATTCAGTAGGCAAGTTTCACTTGTAAACTATTATCATTTTAGAGAATGAATAAGCAAAAAGCGGCATATTTAATGATATAAAGCTAGAATTGTATAACAATAGCAAGTTATTGAAATCGAAACATTATACTTGTTTTATACTTGATTGATTGTTTCTCTATAGTTTATGTTTTTGCATTGTGCTTTGTTACATTGATTTTGTTAGTTTGTATTGTATGTTTGTTTATGTGCTCATGTTTTTGAAAAGAAAAAAAAGAGACGCAGGATTAGGTTAAGTGTCCTGTGATAGGCAGGTGAGGTTACCGCAGAGAAATATGTTAGTGACTTCATTTTTCAATTCAGTTCCTGCCATGTTGCTATAAGACCCGCTGCACTGGACTCCATTGCTTCCTGAAAAAGGGCACTAGGCTAGCCTTTGCTGTCAGCTAGATCTTCTACCTGTGGCATGCTTCCCAGATCACTTGTTTCCCGAGCTGTAAAAAGCAGCAACCCCCCGCCCCCAAAATCATGCAATGCCTTCCCTTGACAGGTCTGTCTGGATTCCACTGAGCCCTGAGTTGGCTCTCTCAGAGCTCTGGCCCCACCGTGGCACCTTCTGGACTGAGGGGAGATGCTGGGCTTCTGAGGCTGGTGGTGGTTTGGGAGAATATGAACAAACAAAAAACCCCACCGATGGCCTAACATGCTGCTCTGGACTGTGACTTCATATTTTATTGATGGATTGTATGTGTGATGTTTGCTGCCCTGGGAGACTGACGACAGAGGGACAGAATATATATCCCTTAAATAAATAAAAATAAAAATGACATAGCAGTGGGCTAGCCCTCAGCAGACAAGCAAATGCACTACATTATTAGGTCAGTGGTTTGTCCTGAAGAACAGGTTTCCAAGGAAAAGGGCAGGCTTACTCTATATCCTGGCATCAAGCCATTAACACCCCCATCGTGCAGAGAGAGAAGAGAAGCTGAAATTGGTTCCCAGCTATGTACAGATCTGAATCTAGGCTTATCCACTGAACTGCAGATTCAAATCCATCTACATAGCTAATTCCCATGTGTGCCCCCTCTAAGGTTGCCAACCTCCAGGTGGTAGCTGGAGATCTCCCACTATTACATCTGATCTCCAGGCAACAGAAATCAGTTCACCTGGAGAAAATGGCCGCTTTGGAAGGTGGACTCTATGGCAGGGGTCTGCAAACTGCGGCTCCCGAGCTATATGCGGCTCTTTGGCCCGTTGAGTGCGGCTCTCCAAACTTGGTCTCGCGCCGGCAGCCAGGCTGTGGAGCCAGCGCGCCTGAGAGAGAGAGAGAGAGAGAGAGAGAGAGAGCAGGCGAGCAGGCGCGCTGTCTCTCCCCCCCCCCCCCCGGCCGTGGAGAATGGCCGGGTCCCCCTTTCCCTTGCCCTCAATGGTTGGGAGGCTAAAGCCTCCCCTCCCCTCTAGCCGCGCGATTGCTAGGTGGGCTGCTCAGCGGTTCCTGCACCCCCCCTCTGCCTGCCTATCAGCTGTTGGACGGGGCGGGCTTCCTTTGGTAGACCTGGCCTCCGGCTGAGTCCCATTGGGAGGCCATGTCTACCCACTGGCTTTCTTGGCGGTTGACCTGGACTCCGAGGAGGGGAAAAAGTCCCCCTTCAGAGGCCAGGTCTATGCCAAGGGCGGAAGTCCTGATTGACCAGCTCAGCAACGCTCGATATCTCTCCGCCCTAGATCTTATGAAGGGTTACTGGCAAGTGCCCATGTATCAGGGGATAAGGAAAAGACGGTGTTCGCCACCCTCTCCGGGTTATATCAATTCCAGACCTTGCCTTTTGGGCTTCATGGAGCGGTGGCCACCTTTCAGAGACTGGTGGACCGAGTGCTAGCCCAGTGCCAGGGGTATACCCTAGCCTACATTGATGATATTCTCATCTTCAGCACTGACTGGACCTCCCACCACCAGCACTTAGAGTCCGTCCTTCAGGCATTGAGGGAGGTGGGCCTCAAAGCCAACCCCACTAAAAGTCGGCTAGGGTTTCAGTGGCTTCAGTACCTTGAATACATCGTGGGTACCAGCCAACTTCGACCCGTACCTGACAAAGTCACTGCCTTGGAGAACACCCCACGCCCCCTCACTAAGAAACAGCTGAGGCGGTTTTTGGGTCTAGTGGGCTACTACAGCAAGTTCATCCCGCATTTCACCAGCCAAGCAGGGCCACTGACCGACTGTCTACAGAAGGGACGGCCCAATGTCATCAGGTGGGACTCGTATCAGTGCATACGCTTTCCTGGACCTACGGTTTGCCTTGGCTGACGATCCGGTCCTCCATAACCCCAACTTTGGGAAACCTTTCTCGGTCTACACCGACGCTTCAGCTACGGGCCTGGGAGCAGTGCTGACTCAAGAGCATGAGGGACAGGAACATCCCGTGTTGTTCCTAAGCCAGAAACTGCAGCCCACAGAGTGACACTATGCGACCGTAGAAAAAGAAGCGCTTGCAGTGAAATGGGCGGTGGGCGCTCTGCAGTTTTATTTGGCCAACAATCCCTTCACTTTGGTGATGGACCAGGAACCACTGTTATGGATGTCACGGATTAAAGACCACAATGCCGTATCTTATGCTGGTACTTGTCCTTGCTCCCCTTTAGGTTCATGGTCCGACACTGTTCAGGAAGACAACACGTCCCGGCGGATTATATGTCCAGAGTGTTCGAGGAGGGAGACCAGGAGGAGCCGGCTATATCGGGGGGAGTGTGTCCCGCGCTCGGGCAAGCCCTGACGGCGGGACTGCCAGACAGCCCACTTACTGGGCAGGAACCCTGGTCACCCCCAGCAGGGAAGGGCGGAACCAGGCGCCGCGGCCACACCACCCCGGGGCAACGGGGAGCACGAACCGTGGCAGCGGCTCAACTGAGAGGGAGGGGCACAGACGCCACCAAGGGAGGCCTTTTGGAGCCCCAGCAGGGCAGGACAGGAGGTTTGGGAGGGGGTGGAGCCAAAGAGGGGCCTGGCCCATATAAGCTGCAGGAACGCAGAGGCCGAGGAGGCTGTCAGCTGGGGAACTTTGATGATGAAGCAGAGACCAGCCTAGGGGAATAGAGGAGGGGACGTTCCCCCTCCTCTCCCGTTCTGAGGTCAAGGAGGCGCCTGCGGACGAGGGCCGGCCAAGACGCGGGGCCAGAAGGTGGGGCCTACGGGACGGCTCCTCACAGGGAGGGGCATCCCCAGTCTAGGCCTGAGGCTATGAAAATTTCCAGTGGCAGGCCTGCGCGCAGGCGCAGTCCCAAATGTGGGGCTGCACCCAAGACCGAAAATGAAGCACCATTACAGAGCCTGATTTGTCAGGCACAGCAATACACTTATCAAGGAGCATCACGATCAAGAATTACCCTTGACTGATGAAAGAGTACCACTTGTGACTGGAGAACAACCAGACGGTGAGCTTCAGCAGCACACGTAACCAACTCTCCCCTCTGAAATCCAGGATGCTAATGACTAACATAGATCAATTCACCTTGACCACAAATGTATTTGTATGGAAAAACACAATGGAAGGTATTTGTCTTGCATATGTAATACTTGCGGTTAATTAGCACCTCAGGGCAAGTTGTTTATAAACAGAAAACAATAAGGCACATGAAACATATCCCCAACAGTACACTGCATGCTGCTGATCTCAAAGTTAAGTGGGACTTTGCTGCATCCTTAAAGATATACATCAGGTCCAGAGAATCAAAGCTATCTTAATGGTGACATATAACTCACTTTCAAAGATAGTACCTGTGTTTCTGTGCTGTCTTTCTGGTTATACTGCAAGAGTTTTTTCCTCCAAAACCATCCTTTACATACATACACGCAGAGCTACCAACTGTATTGAAAAGGCCAGTACCCATGCAACGGCCCTTGGGGACAGTTCCAATAAGATGCCGCTCTCCAAGCACTTATGGAATTTCACAGCTAGATATCAGCATCAGCACAGTATCATGCATGAAGCTGCCTTTGACCATTGCCTCAGCAAGGTAGTATTGTCCATTCAGACTGGCAGCAGCTCTCCAAGGTCTCAGGCAGAGGCCTTTCACATCACCTATTGCCTGGTCCTTACAACTGGAGATGCTGGGGATTGAACTTGGGACCTTCTGCGTGGCAAGCAGATGCTCTACAACTGAGCCATAGCACCTCCTCAATCAAGTGGTGACTACCATAGTTCTTGGCACATCTAGGTCATTATGTCCACCGTTATGTCATAAGACAGTGATCAAAAAGTTGGCAGCCTACCCCCGGCTATTGAGTGTCCTCAGAAAGGTGGGCCCTAAACTCCTAAATGGAGGGACTAGTTACCATGCATCCTGTCCTCACAAATCCCTTTCACGCCATACTCTAAATCATTCAGAGTCTGGTCCAAGCCAGAACGGATGGGGCCCACTACAAGTCCTGGCGACATCGCCACATTCCCGAGGGTTGGCAACAAGATCTCTGTGTGGCCTTTGGAAGCCAGGGAGGCCCTCACTCCACCACCCTTTGCATTTCTTATAGCAGGCAGTGAAGGTTCCCAAAGGCCAAACCATCACCCAGAGTAATTCCCATGATTCCCAGCTGCCTAGGTACAACTATACCTCATTTTATTGCGCTTCACTTTATTGCGTTTTCAAGCAAGTCTATCGTTGCCATTTTCCCAACAGCATGTGCTCACTTTGCGTCTCTGTGTCATATTTTGGTAATTCTCGCAATATTTCAAACTTTTTCATTATTATTGCTGCACATTGTTTTTTTAGACACAATGCTATTGGACACTTAAGACTACAGTATAGTGTAAACATAACTTTTATGTGCACTGGGAAACCAAAAAAATCTGTGTGACTCACTTTATTGTGATATTCGCTTTACTTCAGTGGTCTGGACCTGAGCCCGCAACATCTCTGAGGTATGCTTGTATCACGATGGTGAGCTTGAAGCAGGGAAGCAGGAGGCCCAAGTCCCCGGGCCTGAGGAAATCCCAGCAGGTAGATGCAACATGAGCAATGGCATAAACCGTCCTATGGAGATCTAGGACCCAGATAGGCACAGTCCAAACTGGCTGAGCCTGACCCAGAAGTTTTTGTCGCCTTATCAAGACAGAGAATGTTTTAGTGGATTTTATCTATGTGTTCTTTTGCTCTCTTCTTAAGAAACTGTGGTGTGACAAGTGCCTAATAAAGGTGATTGATTGATTGATTGAAAGTCAGAGAATGGGCTACCTGAGCAGGCAAAATTACTTGGGTGCCTAGGAGGACATCAGAAACCAGGAAACCTTTTACTCCACTGCCTCATGCACATCACCACATGGGGCAGCAGCACTTCACAACTTGTACCCCTGGCAGCTTCTGCCACAAGGATACAACACATGCAGGAGCGGAGGAGCTTGCAGGGCATCAATGAAAGGTGGTCAATTCACCAGGTGGTAAATCATGTTGGAGTAAAGCAATTTAGCATGCCTAGACATTTTTTGGGGGGCATTACATTGTTCTAGAACAGGTCTCCCCAACGTAGGATCTATGGGCTCCATGATGCCTGCTGACACCTTTCCTGGCACCTGCCAAGTGCTTGTAGAAAGTAGGTGGGGCCAGGGAGGGCTTTTGTCCAGCAAAGTTTCTGATGGGCCATTGAAGATTTGGTTGGCTGTGCACATTTTTGAAAACATTGCTTTGGCAGCAGCTGCCACCACAGCACAAGGATCTTCTCTGTATGACTGAAGGTAAGCCGTGGTGGCCATTTTCTGGCTGGCTCTGCCTGTGCAGCAGCCATTTTCTGGCTGCGCCCACCATGCTGTGTCAGAATTCCAGATGTGCTCACAGGCTCAAAAAGTTTAGGGACCCCTACTCTAGAAGTGTATGTGTGTTATCTTCTTACTGAATGAGATGCCTCCCTTTGTTTAACCTGGGAGCTTCTCTCTGACAGACTCCTCCTTCTCTTCCTGCGCGCTTTGTGTCCTCTCTCTTTCCTCATGGGCCTGCAAGGTACAGGACGCATCTACAGGTCCCTCCTATAGAAGAAATGTCATCTTACCTGCACACACGCACTACTGGATTAGTTGGTCACTTGTGACAGGGAATAGTATTCTTTAGGTTAGGCTTCTCTCTCTCCTTTTGACTGCAACAGTGATGTGAACTGAACTGACCTCAATCAATACACGTTTTATCTTTTTGCAATATACTTGCTTGGAGTTTATTTACTGCATGTGATACTACACTTCTGTGACTGCGCAACTTTGCTATATTAACTAAAACATATCCCCATTCGTCAGATCTTTCCTGCTCTGATGTGTAACATGGCGTGAGGGAGGGGCAGCAGGGAGACCTCCATGTGTGGCTGAGAAGCTGGTTGCTTGACCCATATGCAAGATGATCCTACACATGCCTGTGTATCCCAGAGAGGGAAGAGGTTTGCATGGGAGAAATATGTGAGAAGGGGCAATCTAGGGGCTCCAGAATCCTGGGGAAAGGGAAGCCACCATTTTATTACTTTAAATGTTCCCTGGAGCTGTTCTATGGCAGATTCACCTTCTCTGGCTGTCAATTCAATACTTTTACCCACACTTAACACTAATGTTTTACAAAGTACATCAACAGCTAATCTTTAATGGATGGCAATTTGCCTTTCTTTAAATTGGCAGCGCTGCATTTGTCAATGTTGATTCAGGTTTTAAAAGGCTGCACTCTGACAAGAACAGAACTTTCTACCGTGACATCAAGCAACCAAAGCCTTTTACGGCATCACTGCTGGAAATGGGAAGTAACGCTCCCTGTGCTTACACGGCAGCAGGACTACGATCAGTTCAGCAGTGCTCATTCTAGGATAGGGGTTAGCAACTGCATCAAAATCTACATCTGATTTTCATCAGGTCACCTAGATCCCTGCCACTGTGACATCAAGACTAGACTACTGTAATGCATTCTACATTGGTTTGGCCTTGAAGTAAATCCAATTAGAACAGAGGGCAACAAAGATGGTGAGGGGTCTGGAGACCAAGTCCTATGAGGAAAGGTTGAAGGAGCTGGGCATGTTTAGCCTGAAGAGGAGAAGACGGAGAGGGGATATGATAACCATCTTCAAGTACTTGAAGGGCTGTCATATAGAGGAGGGTGCCAAGTTGTTTGCTGTTGCCCCAGAAGGTCGGATCAGAACCAACGGGTTGAAATTAAATCAAAGGAGTTTCTGTCTAGACATTAGGAAGAATTTTCTAACAGTCAGAGCAGTTCCTCAGTGGAACAGGCTTCCTTGGGAGGTGGTGGGCTCTCTTTCCCTGGAGGTTTTTAAGCAGAGGCTAGATGGCCATCTGTCAGCAATGCTGATTCCATGACCTCAGGCAGATCATGAGAGGGAGGGCATCTTGGCCATCTTCTGGGCATGGAGTAGGGGTCACTGGGGTTGTGGGGGGAGGTAGTTGTGAAATTCCTGCATTGGGCAGGGGGTTGGACTAGATGACCCTGGTGGTCCCTTCCAACTCTACGATTCTAACAGCCCAGTTCTTATCAGGAGCTAGCTGTAGCTGTATTACACCCATTCTGCAGTAACTCCATCGGCTGCCTGTCAGTATCCGGGCTCAACTCAACGTACTAGCTATCACATACAAAGCTTTGCATGGCCACAGAGCCTCGTATCTACAAGACGGCTTCTCCTGCTATGTTCTGCCACAACAGCTCCACTCATCTGAACAGGGCCTTCTGTGGGTGTCACCCTACAAACAGGCAAGCTCAACAGCTGCCCGCACACACTTACTCTCTCTGTTGTGGCTCCGACCTGGTGGCACGGCCTGCCCGAGGAAGGCAGGAAGGCTCCCACGCTTCTGTCACTCTGCAAGTTATGTAAAAACCGAACTGTTCTGGAGGGCATTTTTATAAAAGTAATAGGGCTGCATCACTGTAAATTGGTTCAGGAAGCCACTTCCATAAAGGAAACAGGCATGTGAGCTCTATCTGTGTATAGATTATGTATTATCTGTTTGCAGTATGTATAGGGTTGCCAACCTCCAGGTAGTAGCTGGAGAACTCCTGCTGTTACAACTGATCTCCAGCTGATAGTGATCAGTTCACCTGGAGAAAATGGCCGCTTTGGCCATTGGACTCTATGGCATTGAAGTCCCTCCCTCCCCCTCCCCAAACCCTGCCCTCCTCAGGCTCCGCCCCAAAAATCTCCCACCGGTGGCAAAGAGAGACCTGGCAACCCGATGTATGTATTACCCTACTTCCCCATTTTGTTTTTATTCTTATGTAACACTGTTTTCGGAATTGTTTAACGCACCACGTCTGACGCTCCATGCTTTGTTTCAGATTGCATCTCGGTGAGAACGGCAGACTAGAAATAACATAAATCAATAAATAATTTTCCAAATACATCTGTCCTGAAGGAGGGCTATATCACTAATGTGCCATCCCAGCATGTTAGGAGCTTAGGATTAGTGAGCCAACGGTCATCTCAGTATGTCAAAGAACATTTACGTTGTTGGTGGAAGGGGGACCAGAGACCCTTAAGAGCAGTTTTGTTACATGTGGCAGTCAGGTGATTAGCGCTGCAAGGGGAAGAGAAGCAACATCTCCCACATTTTGTTCTTCCAGAGAGCTGTCAAAGGTCCAGGCGCCCCATTCTGCATTGCTTTGGTTCTACCAAGCTGCTGCAGCAGAGATCTCACATTTTTAACCAAATGGCCTGACAGGGTAGTTATAAAGATAACACAAGCATTGCATAGGAAGTGCTATGGACACTCAAAAATAGGAAGTATATTGCTTTATTTATTTATATATATTTTTAAAATGATGCTCCCTCTCTAGGAACTTGCCCAAGGTGGCTAACAAAACACAAAATAACAAAAAAAGAAAAAAAGAAAAGAAAGAACATTAAAGATATTACAATCCAGCATGGAAAACTCAGCCCAGCATAACATCATGGACCATACACAGACCACAGACTGCTTAAAATAAGTGTTTCCAACTAAAATAATTAATTTAAAAAATAAAAATAAAATAAACGTTTGGGCCTGGTGCCTAAAAGAGAGCAACATAGGCAACCAGTGAGCCTCAAGGGGAAGGGAATTCCACCAGCGAGGTGCCACCACTGAAAAAGCCCAGTGTCTGGATGCCACCCACTTCAACTCTGAAGGCGAGGGCACAGCCTGAAGGCAAGAGACCCAGCATGGCATAGTGGTTAAGAGCAGCGTACTCTAATCTGGAGAACAGGGTTGGTTTCCTCACTCCTCCACATGAAGCCTGCTGGGTGACCTTGAGCAGTCACAGTTCTCTCAGAACTCTCTCAGCCCCACCTACCTCACAAGGTGTCTGTTGTGAGGGGGGGAGGGAAGGCAATTGTAAACCACTTTGAGACTCCTTTCGGCAGAGAAAAGCAGGGTATAAAAACCAACTCTTCTTCTTCTACTACAGAGAGCAGGGCTTGAGAGGCAGATCTTCACTGGTGGTCTGGATAGTATGGGAGGAGATGGTCCTTTAGCTATCCTGGCCCTAAGCCATTTAGCCCCTTAAAGGTAAGAGCCAACACTGAATTATGCCCAGAAACCGACAGGTCACCAGTGCAGATCTTTCAGCACAGGGGTAATGTTGTGCGTTGTGTTAAGTGCCGTCAAGTCAGCTCCGACTCATGGCGACCCTGTGACTCAATGTCCTCCAAAACATCCTTTTGTTAACAGCCTTGCTCAGGTCTTGCAAATTGAGGGCCGTGGCTTCCTTGATTGAGTCAGTCCATCTTATGTTGTACGTCCCCTGTAACCAACCTCCCAGCACTATATATTGAACCAGTTGAAGTTTCTGTTTTCAAAAGCATACCTGGGGCTTTTCTCAGGTGTGTAGAAAGATCTGGCTTGTCAGTCCATGAGCCCAGTCTCTGGATTTAAATATCCACAGATCTGGCCATGTAGAGAATTAGCTATATTGATGATTACCAATGAACACAAAGGGCTTCAAATATTCTTAAGAGCTATTTAAATGCTAAGAAGCAGCATTGTTAGTTTAGATACGGATACTCTTTGTGTACAAGCACTGCCCTCTAGTGGATGCATTATTATCATGTTGATTTAAAGCATAAAGTATTTCTATTAGCCCTTTGCAGAAATCTAATTTTATTGTAAATGTTCTATTTCTTTAGGTCCACAGATTGGCAGACAACAAACATGTGCAGATTGTTTTATGTTGTAGAAGTAAGCAATAAAGAGGGAAGGAGGAATACTTCAGAGTATTACACTGACTTCTTTGTGCCGTCTCTTTACTATATGGCGAGCTGATATTAAGAATCAATGAGGCAGTATAAGTGGAAGATCTATGTCATTATCTCCTATACTGCTCAATCTATGTAAAACCTAAAGAAAGAAACTTTTGATGGAATTATTGGCCAAGGTGATGGGTGTAATAATCCTGGTGAAATTACAATATCTGTTGAGCAGTTGTGATATATATCAAGTCAGCATGATATAGTATTCAGAATGTATGGGACAGCCAGTTTCAAATCCCCACTCTGCCATGGAAGCTTGCTGGGTGACTGTGGGTCAGTCACATACTATTAGCCTAACCTACCTCACAGGGGTGTTGTGACATTAAAGGGGAGAATATTGTAAGCTACTTGGGGTCCCCGCAGAGGAAGAGAAAAATGGGCTGTGAATGCTAGATAAATGTCATTTTCAGAGGAAATTGCATGTGTAGTGGTTAGAGTGTTGGACTAAGATAGAGACCCAGGTTCGAATTCCCACTCTGCCATGGAAGCTTGCTGAGGGACCTTGGCCCAGCCACACTCTCTCAGCCTAGCTTATTATTGTTATGAGGATAAATGGACTCAGAGAAAATGATGTAAGCAACTTTATATGTAAATAAGTAAATGAATATGTTGTTTCAGATTGTGTATATTTGTTGAGGCTCTACGAAAACTGAGACTATGCCTATTAGCCATGAAGGCGAAATGGAACTGACAGAAGAAAGATGCCAGAGAAATCTTGTTGCTGAATATGTGGATGAACCCTTCCCTTCATAGCCTGTTTGTGAACTTCATGGAGACATCTGGCAGGCCATTGGGAAGAAACAGGATAGTGGACCAGGTGAACCTTTGCTCCTTTGTGCTTGTTATGGCAACGTGTCCAACAGCATGCAAGGGCAGACCCTGGAGCCCAGCGGGGGGTGTTGAAAGTCCAGTGCAGACACACAAGACAAGTGCATACAGCTGATGGCACCCTGCAGAAAGGGACATGGTCCAATTCTGTCGAGACAGGTCGGGCTTCTTGGTAATGCTGCCTTCCCTGGTACAAGAACAAGTGGCAAGGCTGAGAGTTTTGTGGAGCAAGCGTACCTTCTATGCCGCCTGCCTGACAAGTATATGGCACTATGCCACCCAGTCACAGCTCCCTCCTCTACACCAGCTTCACTAGCGCCAGGGCTGGACAGGTGGCAACTCCATTCACTGGCATGCTAGAAAAGTCAAATAGTCAGCGGTCCTGGACTAGGAGGCCTGTTGGAAGCTACAGGCTGACCATTTGGTTGACTACCTGTATTAAAAAGTGAAGGCTGGGAACAGAAAAGTAGATAGCTGGAGAATTCATATCTAGGTTGGAGTCATTCATCGTTGCTGAGCAATTGTCCCCTTTGCTCCACGAATGTCGACAGCCTCATCCTCAACACAGCAGGTGGACGTTTGTATTAGCCAACACTCCAGCCAAGAACAATGACATCTATCAGTGAGTCAAACAATTTTTAAATAGCCGTTCCTGCTCCCTCTCTCTTATTCTCTCTGTTTTGAGCGTAGCTGGAACAATAATGAACTCTCTGCTTCAGTAGCATCCAGTAGCATCCTGTATCAGCACTTTAAAAGCAACCAAACATGCATAAGTTAAGCAGGTAGTACTTCTATTAATGACAAGTGCCAAGAAAAGTGTCACCTGCTTAATTCCTGCTTACTAGGCTTCTGTGACCATTATGTGCATTTTACAATCTTAATTCTCATCCATTAAGAAGGGTTAGTTTTTATACCCTGCTTTTCTCTATTGAATGGAGTCTCAAAGTGGCTTACAATCACCTTCCCTTCCCCACAACAGTCACCTTGTGAGGTAGGTGGGGCTGAGAGAGTTTGGAAAGAACTGTGACTAGCCCAAGGTTGCCCAGCTGGAGTGTAGGAGTGGGGAATGGGGAAACCAACCCAAACTGTGTAGGAGTGGGAAACCAACCCAGTTCACCAAATTTGAGTCCGTCCCTCTAAACCACTACACCACGCATGCTCTCACGCTGGAATAAACAACTGTTAAAATGCCACAAGGCTCCTGCAACAGATTAACAAAGCCACCTCTCTGGAATTGTAAATGATCAGACACTCTACAACAAAGCCCCCTCACTAGAAGCAATGTTTGGACACTGACTTGGTCCTATGGCTTAATTGGCCTTCTCAACTGCCAGTGCCCACAGGTTGGAAGTTTACCGGACAGCTCTTCAACAGCTGCTCTGTCTTGGTTTATCCTCCCAAGGAGCAATCTTTAGCTCGTCTACTCAGAACTAAATCCTACATTTGGGATATCTGAAGGACAGTCCTTTCCCATATGTTCCTGCCCAGGAATTAAGATCACAGAGAGAGACCCTCCTGATTAGGGTTGCCAGCCTCCAGGTGGAGGCTGGAGATCTCATAGAATCATAGAGTTGGAAGGGGCCACCAGGGTCAACTAGTCCAACCCCCTGAACAATGCAGGAAACTCACAACTACCTCTCCCCCACACCCAGTGACCCCTACTCCACGCCTAGAAGATGGCCAAGATGCCCTCCCTCTCATGAACTGCCTAAGGTCATAGAATCAGCATTGTTGACAGATGGCCATCTAGCCTCTGCTTAAAAACCTCCAGGGAAGGAGCACTTACCACTTCTCGAGGAAGTCTGTGCTCTCCTGGGATTACAACTGATCTCCAGGTGACAGAAATCAGTTCACCTGGAGAAAATGGCCGCTTTGGGAAGCTGGACTATGGGATAATATCCCATTGAAGTTCTTCCCCTTCCCAAACCCCACCCTTCTCAGGCTCCACCCCCAAAATCTCCAGGTATTTCCCAACCTGGAGCTGGCAACCCTACTCTTGACTGTCCCATCAATCAACAAAGCTCATTTTGTGGGTATACGAAAGAAGGCCTTTCCCGTGGCAGCCCTATGGTTATGGAACAACCTCCCTAGGAAGGTGTACCTGGTCCCCTAACTTTTAATCTTTAGGAGGAAGGTGAAAATTGTTTTATTTAGGACTGCATTTGATTAAAGCATCCTAAGTTTGTGATTTTAACGTTTGGTTTTATGTATTCTATTTAAGTAGTTTGTTTATATTGTAAGCTGCCTTGAGTTCCATAAAAGAAAGTAAGCTAATAAACATTTTCAATAAATAAATTAGTCAATAGAACTTACTCTCAGGAAAGTGCCCTTAGGATTGCACTGCCAACCAGCCAGCAAACTTGCCCTCTCCAGTGCCCCTCAGGTAGTTTTCACACCGGAGCTTCTCTTGAAGGTGCCCAAGTATCCACCAATGAAGATGGTGAGAGGATGCCTGAAACAGAAGCAATTGGCATCAGAAGACCGTGAAACTTTTTATATGCAGTGTTTCTCAAACACGGATTCCTGTGAGATGAGCTGGGTAAATATTTTCTGAACAAATAAAATAAATGAGATTGATGAGCAAGATAGGATTTGCTGGGACTGGTAAACACTGTAGTCAGACGGTTCTTGTAGGTTATCCAGGCTGTGTGACCGTGGTCTTGGTATTTTCTTTTCTGACGTTTTGCCAGCAGCTGTGGCAGACATCTTCAGAGGAGTCACACTGAAGGACAGTGTCTTTCAGTGTCAAAGTGTGTTGGAAGAGTAATATATATAGTCAGAAGGGGGTTGGGTTTGACCTGAGTCATTGTCCTGCAAAAGTATTAAAGGTAATGTGCTAATCATTGTCCTGTAAGTATCAAGGTAATGTGCTAATGAGGGTGTGGTATGTTAATGTGGAACCATTGTATCCTGAAGTGATCTGTTAACATGTGGAATCCAAAGCTAATCTGCATGGCTATTGTGGACTGTAGTCTTTGTTAGTCTGGAGTTTTTCAGGACAGGAAGCCAAGCCTTATTCATTCTTAAACTCTCTTCTTTTCTGTTAAAGTTGTGCTGATGTTTATGAATTTCAATGGCTTCTCTGTGCAATCTGACAAAATAGTTGGTAGAATTGTCCAGTCTTTCAGTGTCTTGGAATAAGACCCTGTGTCCTGTTTGGGTCAGTCCATGTTCAGCCACTGCTGATTTCTCAGGTTGGCCAAGTCTGCAGTATCTTCCATGTTCTTTTATTCTTGTTTGTATGCTGCGTCGTGTGGTCCCAATGTAAACTTGTCCACAACTGCAAGGTATACGATATACTCCTGCAGAGGTGAGGGGGTCTCTTTTGTCTTTTGCTTATAGTAGCATCTGTTGTATTTTCTTGGTGGGTTTAAACACTGTTTGTAGGTTATGTTTTTTTCAAAAATTTCTCCATCCTATCAGTGCCTCCTTTAATAAATGGCAAGAACACCTTTCCTATGGGAGACTGTTTTTCCTGAGTTTTCTGATTTTTGTTTGGTTTAATGGCCCTTCTGATTTCATTTCTGGAATAGCTGTTTGCTAGCAGTGCGTGATTTAGATGATTAATTTCTTCCTTGAGAATCTGTGGTTCACAGATCCGTCTTGCACGGTCCATTAATGTTTCGATTATTCTTCTTTTCTTTCGGGGGTGGTGGTTGGAGTTCTGTAGTCAGACCTCCCCTCTCCTCAACCAGGCCACGATACACCCACCTAGCTGAAGCTAAGACGTGTATGCCCTTGGGTAGCAGGTAGGATTGTGCAAAAAAAAAAAAAAAAAAAAGGTAAATTTTGGGTTCGGGTTTATTGGGCCTGATTTTTTTCAGTAAACCTGAAATAAGCCAAATACCCATACTGGTAAATATTAGTATTCGGCTTATTCCTGGGTTTACCGAAAAAAATTGAACCCATTATAGTCTATGGGGAAACGTTTCGAAGCTCTTGTGGGGGTGTTTTTGGAGGTGGAGTTCACAAATTTTCAGGTTAGCTTGAAGGAACTCTCCTTGCATGAACCCTGAAGTTTGGTGAAGATTGGGTCAGGGGGTCCAATTGTTTGGGGTCCCAAAGTGATTGCCCCCACATAGGGAAACTTTGCAAAGTTCACACAAGGCACCAAACTGCCCCCACCCAAAAAACCTTCTTTCTGAATTCAACAATGAGAATGATGATGACAACAAAGCAGTGCCTCCCAAATATCAAATCACCCCCTCCTTTCAGGTAAATGCCAGCAAGATCTTAAGCAGGGAAAACCCCAAAATTTAAACAATGCAACTTTTGTTGTGACCCAATTATCTATAGAGGTCCAATAAAGATAATAAGGAGGAGGTTGAATGAACTACAGCTCTTTTATTTGGCCAAAGCACAGAACTGGGTGAACAGATCCCAAAGCAGAGTCGGGAGACTGCCACACCCGAGCAGAGGGAAAGCAGTACTCTTTATACCTTGAAGGTGGTTACATTCCAGTAAAAGATACATTCAGCCATACAAGTCTTCAGTAGCATCATTGAAATCAAAGTCAGCACTTTCTCTTACGCATCATTGAAATCAAAGTCAGCACTTTCTCTTACGCATGTGCATCTAACTAGCCATCTGCATTCACAGAGGAACAAAGCAATCTACAGAGGCCAGAGAGTTCTTTGTGTGCTGGAAGGGGTGGGGAGAGAAGCCTCTGTCCTTGGACAGAGTCAGTCTAATCGGCCTGTGTGTGTGTGTGTGTCTGTGATGCTTCTACTTTCAGACAGTGGAATGTATGTGTGTGTGTGCTTTTCTCGGGGCACAACACTTTGAAACAGCAAGCAGTGGAGAAATATAAACAGGGGCCCCCACCCAAAATAATCAAACCATCCCTTCAAACTAGCAACCCCTCCCAGCACCACCAACAACAACAACCAACAGGCCAAGGCCTGCTGGGTTCTAGCAAAATTTAGAAAATAAGCCACAAATACAACAACTTGTTTAAAAGGAAAACGATATCTCAAATCCTTCAATGTCTTCTCCAGGCAGCACACAGAAGGAATCCAACCCAAGCAGCAGGTTGTAATCCAGCAGGTCAGGATGAGGCACCAGGATCCAGGACTGCAGAGAAAGAATTGGGCAGCAGGAACTATAGCCAAGCTATGCCACCAAACTCTCTCAAACGGCCTGGTCTGGAAACCAGATCTGCTTTTATAGCCTTTGGCCAGCACAGAAAAATTTGAAAATAATTCTAGCCAAAAAACACCTCCTGTGATTGGTGAAAGAACACTGTTCCTCCTTACCTGGGTTCCTATTGGCCATTGAGAATTCCTGGTCCTCCTCCTTCCTCCTTTCTAGGTTGTCCTCTGTTGCAATCCAGGTAGATTGCGCCAGCTGGCTTTGCAGCAATACAAAATGCATTGCTGCCATTGGCCACACTGGAAGCTCCAGTGAGCCTTCCTATTGGCCACTCCAACATGCCTGCGCCCTCCTTCCTGCTGCCCTGAAAACCAGCCAGGGGCAGGAATATGAAGAAAGGAGATCGCTCTCCTTTAAACACAACAAGGGCCACAAAATGGAGACTCCGCAGAAGGCGAATAGCCGAAGCCTATTTGGCTTTTTCAGGAATTGCCTATTCGGCTTCAGGCAGATTCCCATGTTTTAGTATTTGGTCAACCCAAAACCCGAATATTGCTAATTTCGGGTTTATGTTCGGTTCGGGTGTATTGATATGCACAACTCTAGTTGCAGGATAAAAGACAAAATACATAAATGTGCATTTTTTAAAGATCCATGACCCTCTTGGCTGCTCTGCTCCCCTTAAGTAAATTCACCTGCACCCCTCCCTATTTCTGGCCCTGGTGGCCACACTGCTTGACTGCCTAAATAGGAAAAGCAAGCTTGGGAACCCTTTACATGAAGGAGTTCTGTTTAATAAAGACCTCAAAGACCTTCAGCGACCAGATGGTTTTATTCATCAGGAGTGCCTCCCTATAGAGATCCATTATTCTGTGATAGTGCTGTCCTGTCCCACACCTCCGTAAGTACTTGTAGTAAAAGAGTTCTTGAATTGCAAAGGTTAAGGGCCTCTGCCTAATCTATACTTGAAGGGCAAGAAAACAAAAGGCTAGACTGAAATTCTCCATTCTTGCATTACAGGGCTACAGAAGTGTGCCCCTTTCATGTGCCCTATTCAACTGGTGATTAATATCACAGCTGTCGCTTTTAGGCAGGTTCTAATCTACAACAGCAGAATGGAGACAAATCACTGCCGGCTCAACAGCAGAAGAGCAGGGAATATTTCTATCTATGAGGTCAGTGGATGCTTCCCAATCTTGTGATAGCTGAGCCACATTATATTTTAGAATAAAAAATGTGAAGCACACTCTCCTTTTACTTTTGAAAAGGTTAGTATGTGTAAAAGTCAGACTTCCGCATAAGTCATCACTCTGGGGTTCTTCCTCTGAAAGTTCATACGTTTTCACAGCTTCCCTGCCTGAGCTTTTCATGTTGTTGACACATTTTGACATGATCAGCATCTCCTTCTGCCCTTAATATTGCTTCTTTAAAGAGAGCTTCAGCTAAGTTCGTTGTTGCATAAATGGAATGGGACAGCCCAGCCGCACTACCCCGTGTTCAGCCACCAGATCGCAGCCAGGGTGTATTTTGCATCAAAGTTAACAAATGCTATCACCTGGTGCTGAAACCTTCGTCTTTGTATCACTTGTATCTTATTTCCACATATTTAAAAAGCAATATTGTTTATTACAATCTAATTTCCACCTTTCCTCTATGGCACTCAGTGTCAGGGAGCATGGTTTTGTTCTTACTTTATCTACACACTACCCCATCAGCCACCTGGAGAAAGATGAAACAGGAGCCCAGGGGGTTCACTGAGACTAACACCATTTATTCCAGCATGAGCTACACCTGATGAAATGTGCTCTAACTCAGAAAAACATCTGCTGCAATAAACTGGGTGTGTTAAAAGGAGTGGACATATTCATGGAGGAGACGGGTATTCATGGCTATTAGTTAGAATGAATACTAGTCATGCTGCATACCTATTCTCTCTAGTATCAGAGGAGCATGCCTATTATATTAGATGCTGTGGAACACAGGCAGGATGGTGCTGCTGCAGTAGTCTTGTTTGTGGGCTTCCTAGAGGCACCTGGTTGGCCACTGTGTGAACAGACTGCTGGACTTGATGGGCCTTGGTCTGATCCAGCAGGGCCTTTCTTATGTTCTTATGCTCTTATGTGTTGGTTAATAAGGTGCCACCGGACTCCTGCTATATTTTGTTGTTGCAGATTAACAGGGTTACCTATCTGGAATCATCATCCAGAGCATTAGGAGAGGCACATATATTTTAAACAAATACACAAGGCAATGTCTGGTGTACAGCTGCTCAGAGAACTTTATGTAGTCAAGTAGGCGTTTGATCCTAGGATGCCGAGGCCAAGTCCAACATTCAGATCTTCTGCACCTCATTACCCGACACTGTTTTTATAACGATATATGCCCCAAATTTTACCCACATGGCTTTTGTGTTCAGTGTTCAGAAACTGCAATTGGTGCAGAATGCTGCAGCCAGGATGTTGACTGGTGTGGTTAACAGGGACCCTATCACTCCACTCTTGTTCCATCTGTGCTGCATCCCAGTTTGTTTCTGGACACAATTCAAGGTGCTGACATTTGAAGCCCTGTATGGTTTGGGACCAACATACCTGAAGGATAGGGTTGACAACCTCGAGGTGGAGGCTGGAGACCTCCTGGGATTACAACTGATCTCCAGAAGACAGAGATCAGTTCACCTGGAGAAAATGACCACTTTGAAAGGGCAACTTCCACAGACCTTTCGCCCCGGGAAAGCCCCCCTGAGCAGCGGCGGTGCTGTGCCACCTGTTTTGGTAGCGCTATGGAGCATTTCCCCCTTTTAAAATTTAAAACATTTAAAGAGGGACTTTTTGCTTTCACAGCAGCTGGGAAGCCTTGGAGGAGGCCACACAGCTGTGCCACTCCCAGCTACTGCAGATCCCCCCCCCCTTTCAGGAATGGGCTGCCTGCACAGTTTCACCCTTCCAGGGCTTAGGTCAATGAGCATAAAAGAGTGTCACTCTGTTTAGCACTGTGCTTTAAACCAGTGAGGCTCTTCAACTAGAGAAAAAATGGTTTAGCATCTCAGATAATTGTTCGTTATATATGCAGCACAGAAACAGTGGAAACTGTTATCCAAAGCCTATGCAGAAAAACTATCTGATAATAGGGCTTTATTCATCAATTGTCCAAATAAAATTGGTGAGACCAGATTGTTTGGAAACTCATCATAATAAATGTATTTTCTGTTTATGAAATAGGAAATGATTAGACTAAATAGAGGGGGGGAAATCAATGCTCGCCAGTGTTAGGCGAATTTTCCCTTTCCCCTCTCCCTCGATTCTTGGTGTAAATGGAATTCTCAGCTAGCCTACTCACCAAAGCTTAGCCCAGAGAATGTGATAAGCAGGACAGGCCTTTCACTCCCTCAGCACACCACTCTCAAACACCACATTAAACATATACCAGTAAAACATGCAGGTTTATTAGGCTTACAAGAAAATATAAGGCAAGGAAAAAGAAGAGCAGTACTTTGGTAAATATACAAGACAGAAAGTAACAGACTCACACAAACTTGACACACTAACAAACAGCTATCAGAGCGCTCTGGATCATCCCAAGGAAAGATGGCAACAACTGAGAAGCCTGATCTCTTTCCCTAGAATGATAAAGAACAGGGATCTTGAGAGACTTTATTTATAGGCTAAACCGTGAGAGAGTTTTACAACAGCCCTCCTCACAAGCTCTCTCGGAGATGAGTTTGTCATAACTTGCTTTGAAGTTTCTGTTCCCAGTATGTTACTTAGTTAAAAGAGTCTCTGACAATTGTTTGTCTGTGAAGTCTGTGTATCTTAACACTTTCCCCCAAATCTAGTGGATAGATCGTTGCCGGTCCAGATGTCCGTTCCCTTCCTGAAAACGATTACAAGCACCCTAGTGTGCCTTTGGGTAACTAGCACCTAGCCTGCAATTTCCTCTAAGATCAGAGGCCTTAATTTGAAGCTGGGGTCAGCTAAAAGTCAGGTCTTCATATGGCTTCTAAGCTACAGATTAATAAAATTGGTTCTTATTAACCCAAATTTATATTTTTAATAAAAAGAATTCTCGCCACAGCCAGTACCTACTCATTATCCCATTCTTCCAAATCTCTACTCACAAAATACAAAATAACTATTTTTGTGTAATTAATATGAGAGTCTGGCAGTAATGCAAGTTAGATGATGGAAAAGAAAAGGCACCGCTAATGTGAGATACGGCCACAGCAAAAACTTGGTGCATTCCACATCCCCCACAAATAAGATGATTCCGGTGTCTGTGTGTGTGAGCAGGGTAGAGATCGAGCACCTTATTTCCTTCTCCGAAGGTTGCCATCTGGAGATCTCACAGAATTGCAGTGGATCTCCATATGACAGAGTTCAGTTCTCCTGGAGAAAATGGCTGCTTTGAAGGTAGACTGTACGACAGGGGTCCCCAGCGTGGTGCCTATGGGCACTGTGGTGCCCGCCGACACCTTTTCTGGAGCCCACCAAGTGCTTTTAGGCAGTGGGCGGGGCCAGGTGGGGCTTTTGCCCAACAAGGGTTCTGATTGGTTGTTTGGCTCCGCAGACGTTTTAAAAGGTTGCTTTGGCAGCAGCTGCCCCCACAAAACAAGGATCTTTGCTGAGTGACAGAAGGTTAACTGCAGCAGCCATTTTTGTGGCTGGCTCTGCCTTCTGTGGCAGCTGTTTTATGGCCGCCATTTGGTGGCGGCAACTTTCACTCAGTCTCAGAATTCCAAAGATGTCTGCAGATTTGGAAAAGTTGGAAATCCCCACTCTATGGCATTATACCCCGACTGACGTCCCCCTCCTGCCAAAACCCCTTCCTCCCCAGGTTCTATTCCCCCTAAATCTCCAGGAGTTTCCCAGGCCTGAGCTGGCAACCCTATACCAAAACCAATTACAAAGGAGTGGTAAGCTGCAGTACTGCAGTCCCAAGCTCTGCTCACGACCTGAGTTCGATCCCGACGGAAGTCGGATTCAGGCAGCTGGCTCAAGGTTGACTCATCCTTCCGAGGTTGGTAAAATGAGTACCCAGCTTGCTGGGGATAAAGGGAAGATGACTGGGGAAGGCACTGGCAAACCACCCCATAAACAAAGTCTGCCTAGAAAACGTTGGGATATGACGTCACCCCATGGGTCAAGAATAACCTGGTGCTTGCACAGGGGACCTTTACCTTTAGGTACAGGGGTGCCCTTACCGGGATAGCCCCAGGCTAGCCCGATCTCATCAGATCTTGGAAGCTAAGCAGGGTCAGCACTGGTTAGTGCTTGGATGGGAGACCACCAAGGAATACTAATGTCACTATGCAGAAGCAGGCACTGGCAAACCATCTCTGAATGTCTCTTGCTTTTAAAACCCTACAGGGTCTCTGTAAGTCAGCTGCAATTTGATGGCACTTACATACATACATAGGTGTGGCAGCTGTGACTCACAATAGCTCATAGCGAAATAAATATTGTTAGTCTTTTAAATGGACTTTTTGTCTGGTTTTTCCAAAGCTGCAATCATACCTGCTTCGAAGGTTTTGATGGATGAGGGGTATGAGTGACAGTAGAAGGCTGGAACACAACTAGAGGGGTATAATGTCATAGCAGGGTATAATGCCACAGAGTCCAGCCTCCAAAGCAGCTATTGTCTCCAGGGAAACTGATGGCTGCAGTCTGAAGATCCGCTGTAATTCCACCTAGAAGTTGACAACCCTAGGGGCTACAGAATTTATGCTCAAAATGACTACTGCAATAACTACGGATTCCCCTGAAGAAGCCCCTTGGGCGAAACACGTAGGGAATTTTTATTCTGAGTAATAAAAAATCTTTTTCCTATTTTCCACCATTGGCCTTAACTTTTATTTTTATAATCCTAGGGGCAAGCAAGCACTGGTTTCTAAAACTTTCCCCCAAGTCTCCATTAAAATAGGCCCCCAAGGTCCTCTTACTAGCAATATTTATTTCAACACAAAGCAATGTGCTACTAAAAATGCTGGATCAGACCAAGGTCCATCAAGTCCAGCAGTCTGTCCCCACAATGGCCAACCAGGTGCCTCTAGGAAGCCCCCAAACAAGACGACTGCAGCAGCAGCATCCTGCCTCTGTTCCATAGCACCTAATATAATAGGCATGCTCATAAGAACATAAAGAAAGCCCTGCTGGATCAGAAAAGGCCTATCAAGTCCAGCAGTCTGTTCACACAGGGGCCAACCAGGTGCCTCTAGGAAGCCCCCAAACAAGACGACTGCAGCAGCACCGTCCTGCCTGTGTTCCACAGCACCTAAGATAATAGGCGTGCTCCTCTGATCCTGGAGAGAATAGGGATGGACTAGTAGCCCTCTCCTCCATGAACATGTCCCCTCCCCTCTTAAAGCCTTAGAATCATAGGGCGAAAACGCATGGTCGCTTTATCCTTCTTTAATCCCTGCTTTACCCAGGATCGAACGCACATTAGGCAAAACGCATGGGTTCGACCCTGGCTGAATCCTGGCCGAAACAGGGATTAAAGGAGGATAAAGCGACCGTGCGTTTTTGCTGAATCACAGAGTTGGAGGGGACCACCAGGGCCATCTAGCCCAACCCCCTGCACAATGCAGGAAATTCCAAACTACCTCCCCCTCCCCCACACCCCCAGTGACCCCCTACTCCATGCCCAGAAGATGGCCATGGTGCCCCCCCCCCCTCAGGATCTGCCTAAGGTCACAGAATCAGCACTGCTGACAGATGGCGATCTAGTCTCTGCTGAAAAACCTCCAGGGAAGGAGCAAGTCGGCAGCCCTCCCCACGCCCTGGGGCAGGGAGTTCCACAGTTTAACTGTGCGATCAGCTACGTCGGCCTTGGGTCCCCACGGCTGCCCCTTAGCCTGAACCCGACTTCCTTCCGCGACGACCCGAGCCGGCCCTCCCTGCTCCCGGGCCCTAATCGCTAGGCCAGGCAGCCTCGATGGGGAGGCTTTGGGGCGAAAACGCGCGGCCGCTTGAGCCTCCTTTCTTCCCTGTTCCAGCCAGGATCGAACGCACGGACGTTCTTCGAACGTTCTTCGAACGTTCGAAAACGTCCGTGCGTTCGATCCTGGCTGGAACGTTCGATCCTGGCTGGAACGTTCGAAGAACGTCCGTGCGTTCGATCCTGGCTGGAACAGGGAAGAAAGGCGGCTCAAGCGGCCGCGCGTTTTCGCCCCCAAGAGGACAGGAGCCGCCGCCGGCGCTTCCCGGAGGCCGCTCCGCCCTCCCACCGCCAGAGGGCGCTCGCGGCCCCCCAGCCGGCCTCGCCGCCCGCAGCGCCGCCTCTCCTCTCCTCTCCCTCCGCCATGAAGACGGCCTTCGTGACGGTGGGCACCACCAGCTTCGACGGCCTGGTCGCCGCCGTGTCGGCCCCGGAGGCTGTGCGGGTGAGGCTCGGCCGGCGCGGGCCTCCCCCGGGCGAGAGGCGAGGACAGGCCCCGGCCTTTCCCCGCCGGGCCTGTAGGCCTCCGTCTCTAGGCAACCGCGGTTGGCGCGGGCGGTTGGCGGTTGGGGCGGTTGGGAGCCACTTCCGGTGCTTTGCCTCAGCGCGCCCCGCCCCCCCATTGCGAAGCTGCCCCCTCCCTCCTCTTAGGAAAGGGGATCTTTGTATTGACCCTTCATTGCGGGGGACGGGAAACGAGGACCTTATGGGGGGGGGGGAGCCAGACGTCGCGTTTCATGCGTCACACCCACACGCTTACCCGGAAGTGTACTCGGAAGTGTCCCCGGAAGTGTGTGTCTGTGTTATGAATCAATGCTCAGGTCTTGCAAATTGAGGGCTGGGGCTTCCTTTATAGCAGTGGTTCCCAACCTTTTTTTGACCAGGGACCACTAGGACTTTTTTGTTCGGTGCAGGGACCCCAAGGTTCAAAATAAAAATTCCGAGAATTTGAAAAGAAACTTTAATCATAACTGTTAGTTAAACATTAAACTTAGAATAATATTTGAATATATATATTTTATAATAGAGAACTTTTAATTGAAAATATTACTTTATTATGGGTTTATAACTTTGTTTCGCGGACCTTAATTTAATTCTTGCGGACCCTTGGGGGTCCACGGACCCCCCGGTTGGGAACCAGTGCTTTATAGAGTCCGTCCATCTCTCTCTCTCTCTCTCTCTTTCTTTAATTTTTTTAATTTATTTTCTTATTAAGTCACATCCAGTTTCAATATTGTCCTCTGCAATATTATACTGCCCAATTGTAATTATGATGACTTTATAAGTGCTCTCTTTTGTATTTTTTTATATTTTGCATGTTTTCTTTTTGTTGTTTTGATTTAAGCATATTTTAATTTTTTTTCTTTTTAATTATTATAAAAATAATAATTTATTAAAAAATATTGTCATCTGCAGAGTTACATAAAATAATAACTAATCAGCCTAGTCAGTTTTAACTTTTTCTGACTTCCCCTCTCCCCTCCTCTATCAAATTAATATCTATATAATCCCCTCTGTATTTGTTTTCTAATTCATTATAATTCATTGTATCATTTCTATAAATTACATATTATCATACTATATACTTTAGTTATTAAATACTTCATCCTTTCAACATTAATCAATTGAATTAGATTAGGTCATAGCCTTTAACATTTCCCATATTTAATTCGTTTTCACAATATGTTATGTTATCCATGCCTCCCATTCTCTCACATATTCTTCATTGTCTTTTTGATTTACTAAAGCAGTAAGTTTAGCCATTTCTGCTAGTTCAAACATTTTATTCAGTCATTTTTGTCTGGTATCTCAGACGTTTTCCATTTAGCTGCATAGACCAATCTTGCAGCAGTGGTGGCATATATCAAGAAAGTTCTTTGTAACAAGATATGTTCTGGTATACCAGAGTCCGTCCATCTCTTGTTGGGTCTTCCTCTTTTCCTGCTGCCCTCAACTTTTCCTAGCATGACGGTCTTTTCCAGTGACTCTTGTCGTCTCATGACATGACCAAAATACGATAGCCTCAGTTTAGTCCCGTGTATAAATCACATACATGCATGCCTATATAAAATAAACACACAATATGAGTCACCATCTGTAGTGTGAAATGATACAACCCAGACATACATTACTGCTACAGAAAGGTCTTAGGCTTAGCTGATGGGTGAGAACTGCCCTGTATCTCGCCCTGCCAGTGTCAAGTAGGAGTACAATGGTCGTGATCTGGGGTGGTGCTAAGATTGACTTTTGGCCTTCCTGCTCAGATTTCCCCCCTGCCCTTTTCACTTTTATCCCCTTGTCTTAACTTGTTGGGAATGCCTGCTGTTATACTAGCTTTGGCAGCCTGTCTAATGTTTGGGCAAGAACAAGGGTGGCCAGCCTCCCAGTGGGACCTGGAGATATCTCGGAATAACAACTGATCTTCAGACCACAGTGATCAGTTCCCCTGTAGGAAATAGCTGCTTTGGAGGGTGGATTCTATGGCATTACACCCCACTGAGGGTCCTCCTCTCCTCAAACCCTAGCCTTTTCAGGCTCCACTCTCAAGTCTCCAGGAGTTCCCCAACCTGGAGTTGGCAATCTTAGGGAATTGGTTCTTGTAGGTTATCCGGGCTGTGTGACTGTGGCCTTGGTATTTTCTTTCCTGACGTTTCGGCAGCAGCTGTGGCGGGCATCTTCAGAGGAGTAACACAGTGTTCCTCCTCTGAAGATGCCCGCCACAGCTGCTGCCGAAACGTCAGGAAAGAAAATACCAAGACCACGGTGTCTTCGACGCTGTCCTTCAGTGTGACTCCTCTGAAGATGCCTGCCACAGCTGCTGGCGAAACGTCAGGAAAGAAAATACCAAGGCCACGGTCACACAGCCCGGATAACCTACAAGAACCAATGAACTCTGACCGTGAAAGATTTCGACAATACGACAGCCTCAGTTTAGTCATTTTAGCTTCTAGGGTCAGTTCAGGCTTGCTTTGATCTATAACCCACTGATTATTTTTTTTCTGGCAGTCCACGGTATCTATAACACCCTCCTCCAACACCACATTTCAAGGGAAGCTACTTCCTACTTTCGTGCTGTACGCAATGGGAATTACTCCCTGGTATGCGTGCACCGTTATTATTAATAACCCGCCGTTATTGTGTGCATGGTTACTCAGGAGTAAGCACTGGCTGTGCCCCATGTGGCTCTTCGCTGGGGCAAAAGGTGGGGCCTGGAGTTTTCCTGGAATTACAACCGATCTCCAGGCTATAGAGACCAGTCCCCTTGGAGGAAATGCAGTGTGTGCGGGGAAGGACTTTATGTTTACCAGGGTCTAGGGGAAATGGAAGTCCCTCCCCAGGCATTGCCCCCAAATCTCCAGGAATTTCCCAAGCCAGAACTGGCAACCATAGCAAAAGGGGTGTGTCCTAATTGCTGATGCTACGTTTGCACACACAGAGAGAGACATTTGGCAAGTGGACTTGTGTTATACATATTTTAGTACATTTGTTATTTGTCTCTGGTTGTTACCTGCCTCAGGGCTTGATTTGCCAGGAAATAGTTGAGTTTATAAATCTGTAATAAAAGGATCTACCTGTCTGTGTATTTATGACAGGCATAACTCATCATCAGAAAATAAAGCTTGGTGTTTCAAGATGTGGGAATTGCAGTGCTAGAAATGAAGGGAATCGGAATATCTTGGCCCAGGTTGTCTCCAGAATATTCTGCTGCAATGGAAGTGAGAGTTCACTTGCTAGAAAGAAGCATGTCCTGTGATAAGCTGCAGAATATCCGGTGAAGGCAGAGCCGCTATAAAATAACCCTGCAAGTTCAGCGAGCCATGGGGTTGGTGAGCGGAGCAAGCAGGGGTTGGCCCCTAGTACTTTAAATAAAAATAAAATAAATCCTGGATGAATGCGTGTAGGGATTCCCCATGTGCTAAAAATCATTCTCAAACTATTACTTGCCTGAAATAAACAGCATTCTTGTGGCACTTAAGAACCAAACAAAACTTTTTCTGCATAAGCTTGTGTGGACTACAGCTCGTTTCTTCAGATGCAGTGAGAAAATATTGGCTCTGAAAAAGTCCATTTGTCAAATACTCATAATTTTAATTTCTTGTTTCAGGGAATTGAAGCCTCTATAAAAATTAGTGAATGTACACATCATGTTAAACTTATTTAAATGACCACACCCACCACCCTACCTTTTTTTAAAAAAAATATTTTTATTATTTTCCACAATTCAACAAAAATAAACATATCTCAACAATCTATTCACTTGTAACTACTTGTAACAAAAAAAAGCTCATTGCTATTACTGAGAATATGTTATCTATAGTATTCAATGCTATCTGCTATATATGACTTCCCCGCATCTTCTTCAGTCACTAATTCTACTGGTTAACACTTTTGCATTTCAAACTAATTTCTAATCCTTATTTTCTCTCATACAGACTTGCTTTAAGCTATCTATACTACTTCTATAAGCAATTTCAAGTCTTACATAGTTATAATATTATCATCATTGTCTCTATATAACATTCTATTATTCTGTAATGAAGGGATTAGATCAATACATAAACAAATTTTCCCATTTAAAAATTCATCAAAGTAAGTCCACTGTGTCTCCCTTACACCCCAAAAATAAGCATCAGCCATTTTCTTGTTTTGGGAGGGAATCTGCCAGTCCTTCTTCATTTCCCAATTCCCCCCCCCCCTCGTTTTTCAGTATAGTAGCTGCAATTCTGGCCTCTGAAAATATAAAAGAAGATCCCAGTGATGGTATCCATTGGCTTCTTGTTAACATTTCCAGCAACTTCTTGGTAAGATCCTTCGTCATGTCTCCCTCCATCGCTGGCTGCCAGGAAGTGTTTTCTTGGGATAATAATGTTCCTCCTGTCAGCAGTAACTCAGACAAGTAGATTGTAGAGGTATTGAATTCTCTCATGTTGCTCTCTCTCATTGCCAGCTGGTCATTTGCAGCTACCTCTTTAAGAATAAATTGTTCTGGTTCATTGTCATTATTTCCAGATTTTATCACCACTTCCACATAGCATTCAATCGTCATCTCCTTAGTAGAACCTTTTATTTCCATTGGCATAATTGTTGTCGTATCTTGGGTCTTCATATTGTGGATCTCCTCAATAATTGTATCCAGTTTTCCATTAATTGATTTAAATAGGATATTCATCATCTCAGCTAGTTGAAATACTTGATATGAGAGCGCTTGTTGTTTTTCAAAGACTAAATCTTGTTGCACTGCAAACATGTCCATTTGTTTGAGTAACATATCTTCCATCCTCTTGTTTGACATATCTGCTTGTATTCTTATATAGAAGCGGGCTTTGTAATTTTCAAGATATCCTCAATTACACTTCAAAGCGGCACAGATAAAGAAAAGGAAGTAGACAGGAAACTGCAGTATCATAAACCACCCTACCTTTTTTGGGTGGTGGTAGAATGTGCTGTGAAGTTGCATCCAACTTATGGCCACCCTTCACAGGGTTTTCAAGGCAAGAGACAATCAGAAGTGGTTTGCCATTGCCTTCTCTGCATAGCAACCCTGGCCTTCCTGCTTTTCTTCTGAGATCTGATGTGATCGGGCTTGCCTGTGCCATCCAGGTCAGGGTTGTGTTTTTACTATGTGGCAGTTAACTTGAAATACATAATCTTCTGCTTCAGACGTAGACCCACCTTTAGCCCAAATCTGCAACATGCCACCACTTTTAATTCTTGTAAACATGTTTGCCCATCTTCTTTTTTTTTTTGTCTCAGTTTTTTCTTTTTTAAAAACCTCCTTTTTTGGTGTAGCTGCAGTCCTGAGTGCTGCTGCTCAGCCTCACTGTTAACTTGCCCTAATGAAACTGTAGGAAGAACCATGCCATTTCCACACATTGAGCGCAATCTTGAAGGGGGGGGGCAATCAGCATAGGAGCCAGAGTGACCCCATGCCGGCATAAGTGCCCATTTATCCCAGGATAGGGGCACTTACGCTGGCACAGGGGGCATTCATGCCATCCTTGGGACACCACATTGCTGTGTGGGGCTCTGGTGCTGCCTCCTGGCAACGTTCCAGCTTCGCAATGCCAGCGTCTTGGGAGGCGTTCTCGGGCGTTCCGGGGGGGGCGGGCGGGGGCGGAGCTGCCTTTAGGCAGCATCCTAACCCCTTTCACCCTGGAAACGCTCCCTCAACTTGCAGCGTTGCTACGCCACCTTTTTGGGTGGCATAGCCTTGCTGTTTTCTGTGGGGGCATTTCCGCCATTTTACGTTTTAAATTGTTTTTATTTTCTCCACAGTGGCCAGGAATGGGCTGCCCGGCTGCAATCCCATTTACTTTGGAGAAGACCCACCAAACTCATTGGAACCCATTACCAAGTTAACAGTTATCTTCGTCTATTCTTTGGCTAGGCTCACTTGGAAGGGGAAATGAATTCATTTATGTGTGTTCTGCGTTAAGTTGAAGGCAGAACAAATCTGAACAAAAATTACTCTCTTATCTACAGGTTTTACAGGATCTTAGCTACAGCCGACTAATCCTTCAGATTGGTAGGGGCACAGTGACTCCAGATTCAGTTTGCACACCAACATTTACCCAGGAAGTGTATAGGTACAAGAACTCGCTGTTTCAAGATATTCAAGAAGCAGATCTTATCATAAGTCATGCAGGTAACACGTCTCACATTTGAATTAGCAGACTCCATTTTGCCACCAAACAGGTTGCTCAGTGGGCCTGTTAAGCCAAACTTATTGTTTTGCCTTATGTGGGTTTTTGGTTGGGCACTAAGTACCAGGGGTGAGCTGTCAGCATAATCCATAAATACAAAGTATAATGTTTGGGGGGCCTTGCTTTGCAGACGAAGAGAAAATGGCTGCAGGGGTTACACTGGTGTTTAAAGAATTTCATTGTAATCTTTCAGTGCTCAAGGGAGACTCTTTTTTGTTTTGAGTCCTTCCTGAAAACAGGTGCAGGGACCGAGCTGGTGTACTATGCTGAAGTTGGTTTTTTTAATTGCACCCAAAGCATGCACATTTCAGTATCTTGCATTCAGGTATTTTGATTTTTAAGGGTAATGTAGCATTACAATTTGCATCTCTTACCCCAAGATTAAAAATAGGTCATGGGTCATCCTAGTGTTTTAAATGCCAACTAAGAATTCTGTAATCAATGTACCGGTATGTAATTAAACAAAAGTGCAGGGCACCTTAGACCTGTGATGTTTATTCCAGCATTGAGTCACTCAATGCTGGAGAGAGAGAGAGAGATTACATTACAGGTTGAGTTATCCGGACTCTTTGGGACCAGAAGTGGTCCATATTTTGGAATATTTGCATATACAGCTGTCTTGAGAATGAGACCGAAGTCTAAACATGACATTCATTTATGTTTTACATACACTTTATACACATAGCCTGAATGTAATTTTAAACAGTTTTTAAAATAATTTTGTGTACCTTGAACCATCAGAAAGCAAATTGGCGTGCTCCTGAGGACCTATGAGTAATGCCTGCATGCCAGCTCAAAAGGTTTGGTTTTCAGGTCAGTCTGGATATCGGATGTCCTGAGAAAGGATGCTCAACCTGTACTATATATTTTAAGTCTTCCTTGCGTCCCCCTGAAAATGTGTGCAGAGGGTCAAACTGCAATTCCAGCTTCTAACATCTGTTTATGGTGCAAACATCTTGACTTAAGTATGTTTGTGATCTCTCAGTACTCAAGACTTCTTTCAGTACTCAAGATGTCTTTCAGTTGTGATCTCTCAGTACTCAGTACTTCTTTATGTTTTCCTCACATTTTTGAAAATTAATGAAGGATTTGGAACTGGGATTCAGACTTGAAACATATAACTTTAGCCTGCTACCAGATTTCATACCATCATTTTGGCAGGCAAGGGAGATAGTGTGTTGCAAACAAAGAATGCTGAGTTGGTGAGTTAAGCAGTTGTTCGGCAAATAATGTGTATTTTCAGCATGGCCACAAAATCAAAGTCCTGTTTGACAGCTATAAGCTGGACCTAGGCACAAGAGTGGCAACCCTGTGTTTTCTCCTCCACCACCTCTTCCCTGCAATGCAAAAGGAGGACATCGCGTCATGCATTTTTCATGATGACGGAACATTATAGGGGAGAGAGGAGGAGATATTCAGAGTTGGTAGCAGCCATAACACATAGCTTTGAGGGTGGATTCTCGTAGTACCCCAATGCAAAGCAGAACGTCTGGTGTTGGATTATTTTGACTGGTACTTTGCTTCTGACTCCTGTGTATTGAATATGAACACACTGGTGGTTAACAGTTCTTTATAAGGGTGCCTTTAAGGCCAGACATCAGACCTTTGTGCTGAAATCCTCAAAATGCTTTTCTAGGAGTAACCCCCATTGAATAAAATGGGACTTACTTTTGAGTAGATCTGCTTAGGATGAGAATCCTATGCAGCCAGCCATGGTGTTGAGGGTACAGAATGGATTTTTGACAGCAGGTTAAAGAACGATGCCTTTGATGAAAACGAGATGTAACTGGCATTGTGCTTTTAGGATTGACGCTCATTGATATGTGTGTTCGGTTTTCCTGCTAAAGAAAATGCAATGGTCTGAATTGTTTCTGTACTGTTTTATTTCTGTAGGTGCAGGTAGCTGTCTGGAGGTCCTGGAAGCAGGGAAACCATTACTGGTAGTTGTAAATGACAAGCTGATGGACAATCATCAGTTGGAGTTGGCAAGACAGCTACAAAGGGATGGACATCTCTTTTACTGCACGTGCAGGTATAGTTCCTCTCTGAGCACCACTGGGTGTAAGCGTCTTGTTTACGGACTACTGCAGGGTTCCCTTGATACAGACTCTTCTGGATGACTCTGGTTGGGTGTGATTCAGACATAGGTGTGCACTTGAGAAGCCCTGGACCATTGGTGATCTACCCTGGCTGTTCTTTTGTTAAAGAAGCAAAGAAGCAAGTAAAGTTGTACTGGATACCCATTAAAAGCGTACAGGAGTGGCTGCGGGAGTATATTTTTTAATTTCCTTGGGAAGACACTGGTTTTACTTTGATTATTGCAATGTATATTGTCCTCTCTTTTTTGAATTGGGCATTTACACTTCATTGCTTTATTTATGGATGCCCTGACCTGGATGGCCCAGGCTAGCTCAATCTTGTCTGATCTCGGAAGCTAAGCAAGGTCAGCCCTGGTTAATACTTGGGTAGGAGACTGCTGAGGAAGTCCAAGAGACTGCAGAGGCAGAAATTGGCAAACCACCTCTGTTTATCTCTTGCCTTGAAAACCCTACAGCAGGGATGTCAAGTATAAGGCCTGAGGGCCAGATCCAGCCCACGAGACAGCTGAGACAGCCCCCCCCCCCAACTCTTGATCTGGGCTGGTGAGGTACGGCTCGTCCTGACCAAGTGACATTTATGTCACATCCAGACCTCATAACAATTGAGTTCAGCACCCTTGCCCTACAGGGTTGCCATGAGTTGGCTGAGACTTGATAGCAAAAAAAAAAAGTATAGCTTGGAGAATTTTTTAAATTGAAGAGTGGACTTTAGATATTCCAAATAATAATTTCTCGCAGCAACTATGGATCTGGGCTTTGTGACCACTTACACCTTGGGCAAGGAAATAACAGCACATAAGGCAGCCCAATAGCTCTTTTGTTTGCTAGAAAACAATAAATCCCTTCCCCCCTTATGTTATTGTTCTCATTTTTTAAAAAAGCCAGGAGTTATTGTCTTTATTCTTCTTTTAGGTGTTACACTGGACGCAGGACTGCCACTGAAAATAGCAGCCTTGCATTTCTTTCTTCACTGTCTTCATAAGGATGCAAAACATGTGAAGTCCTGTTGCTCTTGTTGCTGCTCCACGAGCAGTAACCAATGAAATGGAAGCAGGGTTCAAAAGAACTCTCAACATGCTGATGCCATATCACATTTCATTAGAAGGAAAGAACAGAAGAAGAAATGGGGCTGCTGTTTTTGGTAGCATAATGTCTAGTCCTAGTTTGGAAAATCTTATGCAATTGACTACATTCCTACGTCTTCAAGTTTCTCCTTTAATATCTTGCTCTGACCCTTATTCTTTCAAGGCTATGGGTCCTGCATTCTGAGGGCTTTTATTAAACTCATTGGGCAACATAAAAACAGGATAATACCGTTTAACTTCCTTAGGTGAAGGGCAGAATATAACTTTTTTTGTTTTGTTTCTGTAGAACTCTCATCCAGACTCTTCAATCAATGGACTTGTCAACATTGAAGCCTTTCCCACCTGGACAACCAGAGAAATTTGCTGCATTCTTGGACAAAGTAGTTGGGATTTAAATAAGTGAGCTGTAGAAGGAAGCTCCCACATTCGGAACTGACTTTACTTGTTCAGACTGTTCAAAGAAGTATATGCACTTGCATTTGCATTATCAAATTATAGATGTGTCTGGCACCATGGCAAAAGATAGCAGCATTCATTTACCCCTGGTCCATTGATTCAGGGAGCAAGCAGGAGAACAATGTGGGTGAGGCAGGCAAGCCTGTACCATTTTCAGTCCTTCCTGCCTGCCCTTCTGCTCCTCTACAGAAATGCTGCAAACTGTGGAGCTATGTATGCTACCAGTGTGGTGTAGTGATGAATTACTTTCAGAAGCAGCCTTCCAGTGTGGCTTTCCAATAGACTGGCCATTCCCCCTCCCCAACTAGCCAGAGTAGGCTGGTGTTTCACTAAAACCCACCGTACAAAGAAGGGGCAAATTTGGAGCGATGATAACTGGACTGAAATAACAAATAAACCATAGCACTACTAGTAATTTAGAGATTCCTCTTAAGTTGCTGTCAAGTTCACCACCTAAGAAGTAATACATTTGGAGCCTTTGCAGATCTGGGCTAGGAGCTGTTGGGCTTGATGGTCCATTGGTCTTTCTCTATACAGCATCAACTGATTGTGGATCAGCAGCTTGGCAACAGTTGCAGCAAAATCAGAAGGTTCCATCTGCCTCCTCAGTGGCAACCAGAGGAAGGGTGCCACATTTTTGCTTTCTGCCCCTGTTCCTGTAGGAACTTACTGGCACTAAGAAATGTAGGTGGGGATGCTTTGCCCATCACTTATCCCCATGCCTGTCCAAGCTTTACCTGCTGAATTTCTGCCTTCCAGTGGGCATCTCTTAAAGGTAGTGGAGAGGGGAGCAGCTGGGAAGGAAGAAGTGGCTGTTCTGGCTGTTGACCAAGTAAGCCACTATTATGGTAGAGTAAGGGGCCTAACCGCTGGACCGTGGTGAAAAGATAGCAGGATGCTTGTGGAAAGCAAAGGGTCAAGCCTTGGGAGGGACTCAGTGATTGTTGCATTGCAGGGTTGGCAGCAGCAACCCTGGCATAATCCTTTTTGGGAAAGGAGAGCAGATGAACATGACAACATTTTATGAGAGAGGGAAGAGGAAGCCTCCCAGGTTCAATCCCTGGCATCTCCAGTTAAAGGGACTAGGCTAGTAGGTGATGTGAAAGACCCCTGCCTGAGACCCTGGAGAGCTGCTGCCGGTCTGAGTAGACAATACTGACTTGGATGGACCAAGGGTCTGATTCAGTATAAGGCAGCTTCATGTGTTCAAAGCCTTGATAGCCATACACGGAACCATTGGGAGGAAAGTTCCATTGAACACTTAAAGAGTATACACAGAGAACACAAACACACAATAAACTGTATGACACGAGAAAGACAAGAATGAGTTTATTACAAACAATGACACGCTAATTGTTGAAGCTACTTCAAATGGTATGATCAGTGGAGGTGGCGAATACACCCAAACCAGAGAATGATCTCTTGTCAGTGTTGATAGAAGTTAAATTTGCTGCTTGTTGGTCCCTGAGATGGGCTATTGCTTGGTCTCTGATTCGCTCACACTGGAAGGCCTTGCCTTGATTGAAGGCTGGAAATTGAAGCTCAGGAAAATATGGACTTGTTCCCTGAAGATATGAGAATGATGGCCTGGGCACTGATTGAGTTCGTGGCTTCCTCAGTGTGGGCTGTGGCTTAAGACTTGAAAATGGCTATTGCCCCAGGGTGGGGACAAGTGATTGTCAGGCCTTTGCCTTTTAGCTGGAGTAAAGGCTCTTGACATGAGTTAGGCCAGTTTCTGGCTACACGTCAAGTCCTTGGTTCTCATGCCTGTATACTCTGTGTACAGTTTCACTCGTCCTGTTTTCCACAGCGGCGCTCTAATGTTAGTCTTCCTTCTTGGGAATCGCTTATCTCTGGGTTGCTTAGCCATGTTTACCTTCACAGCCTGTATTGCTTTTAAACATGTAACCTGCCTATGTTTCGCCATTACCAGCCTCACCTGCCTGTAGGCAGTCAGTCCTTTAATCTGTCTTTTTGCTCCTAATAAAGTATTACTGCTTCAGAGCTACCTGTCTGGATGAGTTTGCTTATGGGATGCTAGGGACAGACATCTGATCCTGACAGTGATGGTCCAGCCAAGAGGGTGGTGGGGTAGGCAGTGAAGGTGGAGGCATTGGTTTGGCCAAGGAGCTAGCCAATGGCTTTAGGTAGTGGTTTGGGCGATGCTTCTGGAACAGGCCTGGCAAATATCAAAAGTGGCTTCCCTGGAACAATTCTGGAAGAAGTAATTGGAGGAGCCACCCCAGCAGGTTTCCACCATGCCTGCTGGGGTGGCTCCTCCAATTACTTCTTCTTCAAAACCATGACTCTCCTTGTTCCACTCAGCCTAACTCCTGCAACTTCCAGGGTTGGAAGCAGCACCTCAACTTCTTGAGGACCGTCAGAAGGGTGTGAGAAGCCCAAAGGAGAAGAAGGCTGTCTACCCTACCTTTTCCCAAACAGGCATTCAGGGAAGAAATAAAGGTGAGTGAAACCCAGGGCCAACATACATGTGAGAAGGTGGTGGGTGGGACATTCCAGGACTATTCTAGGGGGAAGGTCGGCTTTTTCTTTTGCCTGCTGTTTTGTTGCTTTTTCCTGGGTTGTGCTTACGGCAAGTTGAGATTCTGCTAATTTTTCATTTTTATTGCTTGGAAACTGTTGGGGAAAGGCAGGGAAAAATCACTTGCATCTTAGAGAGCCATTCCTGCTCTGAGGACTTGCGTGCAGATGTCAGGGATGCCAAAGAGCCCAGACTCCCTGCGAGGGAGGTTAAAAGGGAGAGGAAAGAGAGCAAAGGGCAGGAGCAGCCCTGCGAGAATCCAAGGCGTGCTGGCCTCCTCTTTTTCACCTTTGGTCTCTCCCAGGAAATCATGCTGGAATTCTTTTGGGAAATGAAGCCAGGCTTCATCTTGGGGATGAGAGCGGTCCAGCAGCTGAGGTACATCTGTTGTTGAGGGAACCTCTGTACACAGCAGTCAGAGTGAGGGGAGCTGTGTGTGGAGAGCAGAGGTGGAAGCAGAAATTGGGTGGGTTGCTGGAAAAAGAGCGGAACCAGCCAAACGGAGAGGTGCCAGGCAGGGGCTCTCAGCTCTGAGAGGTCATTGCTGCCGTTTGCCTCACCCCAGAGTGCCTCAGGATTGAACCCGGTTTTCCAACTGGCAACTGCATCCTGGAGGCTCTCCTTCCATTCAGAAGCTACACCACGAATCTCCCCCCCCCACACACACACACACCATTACACTGCTCTGTGCCAGGTTGTTTGTCATTTCTTGGCCTGAGGGGGGAAGTGAGGGTGGTTCAGTTAACGCCCTCCCCCAGGGCTGGATGACTAGCCCACCCTTACAGCAGAAACACCCTCACCCCCCCCCTTGCCCTTCTCTCCTGCCAGCAAATTCCAGCCTCCCCTCAGCCCAGAGCTGAGCAGCTCCACTGTGGCCACGGCTATGGTTCTGGTACTGAGCACAGCCCAAGCCGAGAAAAGGAGGAAAGCCAGGCCCATTAATGCCAATCGTCTTTATATTTTATTATTATTATTATTATTATTTACATTTATAAATAAAAAGTACATAGGAAACAGTAAGGAAAGGAAAAAAAATGTGCACATAGTATTTTGTTGTTGTTTAACCATCTCTACCCCTCTTTACAGTGCTGTCTTCCATATATATATATATATATATATATATACATACACACACACACACACACACACATACACACACATATTTATTTTCCTAGCTGTAAGATAGGTATGTTTGATCTTTTATCTGATATTCTTAATAAATTCATAGAAGGCTCTCCATCTCTCATGTTTCTGTTCTCGTGTATTTTCTTGCATTTATTCTGTTAGTTGTGCCATGGTAATATATTCTAGGGATTTATCTACCCATGCTTGTTGTGTTGGAATCTTGTGATGCCAAGTGATGCCAAAACTACTCTTGGCAAAGTGATGCCAAAACTACTCTTGCCGCCGTTGCCAAATATTTAAATATGACCTGTTGGTCCTCATTAAAGGTTTCTGGTGCTTTATTCAAAAGAAAAAGTTTAGGATCGTACTTTATGCTCTGTCCTAGCATGCCTTCCAAATTCTTATGAATTTTTTTCCAGTACTTCTGTACGGCTTCACATGTCCACCAACAGTGAAAGAAGGTACCTCTGGTTTTGTGACATTTCCAGCAGAGTCCCGACGCTTTGCTGTTCATATTCTGGATATCGGTGGGCATTATCGCGAGTTCAGCATGCTTAGTCAGTTGTCCCAAGACACTCCACCAGACGTTGACTACTAGAAAAGTGCTTAGTTTATTTACAGCGCATCAAATCTCCAGCATACACGTCCAATCAGTAACATGTTCCAGCATAGCCTCCGGTTTGGCCCTCATTAACTCCCCAAAAACAGAGCCCTAGAGCAGGGGTGGGGAACCTCAGGCCCGGGGGCCGTATGCGTGTTCCTGGGGCCACGGCTTACAGCGCCCTTGTAGCGCCCTTTGGACCTCCTCTCACCGACTGTCGGTTGTTGGTCAGCGAGAGGGGAGGGGGAGGGACGCTTCCCCCAAGGCTGCCCCCTACAGCTGTGGCATGCAGGAACGCTGCGGCACATTGTAAGCCCCTCTCGCTGCCTGTTGACTGTTGAGCAGTGGGGGGCGGGAAGAGGCCGGCGGCTCCCGGCGGCAGAGCATGCATGCGGGAGCCAATTTGCTGGAGGGGGGGCTTTTATGGACTCTGGGGGAGGAGTGCATGGAGACTGGGGCCCGGTTGCTTGGTGCTCTGTGCGCTGCCGGGTGTGTGTGTGTGGGCGGGGGAGGTAGGGTGGCTGGGGCCCGGTCGCGCAGGCCGGCATGCGCGAGTGTATGTGTGTATGTGGGAGGCTTTTCTCTCTTTTCTTCCTCTTTTTCTGTCACTCTTTCTCCTTTCTCTCCCTCTCTTCCTCCCTCTTTTTCTGTCTCTTTCTTTGTCTACCTCCGTCCTTTTTTTTCTTTCCCTCCGTCCTTTTCTTTCTTTATCCCCCTCTCTCCATTTCTTTCTCCCTCCCTCCCTTTTCCTCTTTCTCTGTTTTCCTTCCTCCCTTGCCAATTGACTGGCTTGCCAATTGACTGGCTGCGCCCCCCTGGCGCCTTGTTTTCTGGGGCCCACCGCTGGCTGCCCTCCCACCTGGGAGGGGGGAGGGGGGCGCCCTGCAGGCCTTCTCTGGCTGGCCTCCCCTGGGGTTGCCAACCTCCAGGTGGTGGCTGGAGACCTGGCAACCCTAGCCTCTCCCCCCACTGGGAGATCTACACCTGATGTGGCCCCCGAAAGATGTTATTATTGTGCGAACGGCCCTTGGCAGGAAAAAGGTTCCCCACCCCTGCCCTAGAGGCTACACACTTATATACATAATGTACATCAGCTATGCATCAGGCCACCTGCTGCTACACCCACAGCATTGCATCACCTTTCTGGCCATATCTGGTTAAATCCAGTTTACTCTGCTGTTGCAGGCCATTGCTGCCTCATTGCATCAGCCCAGATCCTCTGGATCTGACAGGTATTGACAGCTCCTTCGGACCAGCTGTCCAGTCACAATATTACAGCATGCTTGTATTTCTGACAGCCTTCTGGAGAGTGTGGCAAACATGCCTGCCGCTCCAGTGGTGCCCGAGGCCATGACTTCTCCAGAAGCTTTGGGGAAAGCGGTGTTCCTCAGGCACGGCAGGAAGAGGCCAAAGAGAGAGTGCCCCTCTTGGGGCCCTGAATCCAGGAGCCTGCTTCCAGCAGGAGAGGGAGGGGCTGGCCTTCAAGTCTTTCTGCGGGAGGGGGGAGTCAGCAAGCCCACACCAGCTGCCTCTTCCTGTTAGGCTCTGAGAGGCCAGGTGGAAGAGGCCCTCCACCAAATGCGGCAGGGCCTGCTTGAGGAAGACCCCTTGGCAGGGCACTTGGCTGCAAGTGTGTGGGCGAGAAGATGGAGGTGGATGGAGGTTCCCTTGGAGGTTGAGGTGCAAATGGGAGCCTGGTGGAGAGAAAGTATCCCTTCTGGGTCAGCAGAAACACCCTCACCCCCCTGCCCCACTGGCATTCTTTCTCCACAGGCTACTGTGGAACACCATGCTGGAAGTCTACCATTCACCAGCACCAGAGCAGCTTGCCTCTCTCCTTGGGAAACACGGCCAAAGAGCCTCCAGCTAGGAGCGATGCAAACAGCCCACTCTGGAGAGTTGCCTGGAGCCGCTCCTGTTCCAGTTTCCAGGACAGGCTTTGAGCCTGAGGCTTACCCACTTTTGGCAGGCTCACAGGGAGCCTCCATAGGGTTGCCAGGTCCCTCTTCACCATTGGCACTTTTGGGGGCACAGCCTGAGGAGGGCGGGGGTTAGGGAGGGACTTCAATGACATAGAGTCCAATTGCCAAAGCAGCCCTTTTCTCCAGGTGAACTGATCTCTATCGGCTGGAGATAAGTTGTAATAGCAGATCTCCAGCTAGTACCTGGAGATTGGCAACCCTAGGCCTGCGGCTCCTCCGGTTTGCAGTGCCGGCAGTCCTGGCTCACCTGTGGTGCCATCTGAGTCAGCGGGTGGTGCTGGGGAGCCACAGGGGGCTGCCCCGTATTGCGGACAGAGACCCAGATGGGGCCCTCTCTGCTGCTCTTGATGGCGCTTCTTAAACCCTTGAGCCACTTAAACGTGTTCTCAGAGCACGGCCACTGTGTATGTTGCAGAACCCACCTAGCAAGTCCCAGGAAGCAGTGATGGCCTCACTGGTCATCCTCCTCTAAGTCCTGGGGGGCGAGCGGAACAGAAGTCACCCACGACTACTGGCTACCTCAGTGGCAACAATCAGGTTCACCCCCCACGGCCACAGCACAGGGGCTTTGTCCAGATAGGCAATGCCCCTTCCCTGTTTCAGGCTCTCTGGCATCCCAAAGCAACCCCTTTGGCCCCGGTCCCTTTCTGAGTCCTCTCAGTCCAGTTGCAGGAAATTCTCTGTACCACAGCAGGGCTCTGTAGCCATGGCAGGCCAGGAGCGTAGAGCTCCTCCTGGAGCTGGCAGCGGCCTGACAGAAGGTGCCTGTGGCACGGGAAAGGGTTACCCACAACCTGAGTCTTGCTGGTTAAGAAAGAAAGAGGATCTTGAGTGCTTCTTGGACGGAGACGGGCTGCCAGACCTGAGTAGCCCAAGGGTAGCCCTACTGTCCTGAAAGGTGGCTGCAAGGGACCATGCAAGAGGCTGGGTCTTGAAATGCTGACGTTGCCCCAGGGCAAAGAGGGTTCTTTTGAGAAAGTCCCTTCAGACCAAGGGAAGGTTTCCCTGCCCAGCCCAGCAACAGTTCTGCCCTCCCTTGCATAGTTCAGAGTCCAATCCGAGAGAGCCGACGAAAGGGGATGCTTACCTTTCCTCTCTTCCATCCAGAGGACTTTGAGCAAAGAAGAAGACTCTGCAGGAGTGCCCTTCCTCGTCCTCCTCCCTCCATTCCTCCCTTTCCTCTCTTCCATCCAGAGGACTTTGAGCAAAGAAGACTCTGCAGGAGTGCCCTTCTTCATCCTCCTCCCTCCATTCCTCCCTTTCCTCTCTTCCATCCAGAGGACTTCGAGCAAAGAAGACTCTGTAGGAGTGCCCTTCTTCGTCCTCCTCCCTCCATTCCTCCCTTTCCTCTCTTCCATCCAGAGGACTTTGAGTAAAGAAGACTCTGCAGGAGCGCCCTTCCTCGTCCTCCTCCCTCCATTCCTCCCTTTCCTTCCTTTCCTCTCTTCAATCCAGAGGACTTCGAACAAAGAAGACTCTGCAGGAGTGCCCTTCCTCCTCGTCCTCCCTCCATTCCTCCCTTTCCTTCCTTTCCTCTCTTCTATCCAGAGGACTTTGAGCAAAGAAGACTCTGCAGGAGTGCCCTTCCTCCTCATCCTCTCTCCATTCCTCCCTTTCCTTCGTTTCCTCTCTTCTATCCAGAGGACTTTGAGCAAAGAAGACTCTGCAGGAGTGCCCTTCCTCCTCCTCCTCCCTCCATTACTCCCTTTCCTCTCTTCCATCCAGAGGACTTCGAGCAAAGAAGACTCTGCAGGAGTGCCCTTCTTCGTCCTCCCTCCACTCTTTCCAAACAGAGGTGGCAGCAGAGAGGTAAGAAACAACCATTAGACCTCCATGGCAGAAGCAGCAGCAGCAGCCCCCAGCTGGAAGGCATTCTAACCTGGTGAGAGGGGATGAGGCCCCAGCAAAGAGGAGGGGCCATGGTGGACCTGAATGTGAATGCAGACCACAATGAGGAAAGCGGCCAGCGGTGTAATGGAAAGAAACGCAGAAAGGGAAGGTGCCCAGCAAAGGAATCTCTATGCTGTAGTTATAAGAAAAAAGGTGGCAGAGCTATTCCATTATCTGTACCCCAAACAATATCCAAAACAATACCTGCTAGGATCTGACCAGGACCTGAAGGGACCTTCAGGGGAACGCTTTGTTACAGTCGACAGGTTCAAAACAAACATGCAGAACAGTGGAATGGTTTCTGTGGTAAAAGGACCAGAAAGGTCCCTGTTGGGAGAGCCTATGAAGATCTAGAACTGGTTAAATGCTTGGCACAAAGCTTCCTGGGACACATGATTAATGGAGAAGGTATATGCCTTAATCCTGGTAAAGCAGAAGGAACTGAAATGTTTCCAACTCTGAAAGCCATCACAGAAGTCTGTCAGTTTCTGGGAATGGTGAACCTCTTGGGACATTTCCCTCCTTGCCTATCAGATCATTTAAATCCACTCAATGAACTACTGAAATCAAAGAATCAATTGGTCTGGGACCCAAGCCAGGAACTAGCCTTTCAGAAAATTAAAAAGTCTCTCAAGATGGCACCTGTCCTGGTGACCTGTGATCCAATCAGGAAAAGTATGATTTGAACAGGTGCCTCATCTGATAGATGGGTGCTGTTCTGCAACTGTCCCAAGAGGACGGACAACTTTGGTCAAGTTCCCATGGTCATGGATGGGCCATCAGAGGGGGGATGGTTGGCATTTAGACCCCTTTCCCTGGGCTCAGCAGAACATCTTTCACTTGCAGTTTTTTTGTGGTCAAGAACATGTAGTTTTCTGGCCAACACAGAACTCTTCTGATGCATGTTCCCTGTAATTTGAAACACTACACTCCCGCCATAGAGTGCCCACATGCTGTTGCTGGAGGTCCCCTTTCCCCCAGAAGCCACATTTTGGGGGTCATTCTGGGCTGTAACAGAGCAGGGGAGTCTGGGAAGGCCCACTCTGTGGCTGGAAGTCTCTTCCATCCACAGAACTCTATAGCAACTCCAAGCCAGTGAGTTTGTCTAATCTATTTGAGGTTCATTTTTGAAATTCAGTAGCGAACTCTGTATGTTGAATTCCATGTTAATTATGGCTCCCCCTTGGGGAGAAAAGTTAGGAATAAACAAACTAAGTAAAAATATAATAAATGAAGTATGCATTCTTGTTTGTTTGTGAAGAAGTAGACTGTGATGTTTCTCAGAATCTCCTGCTCCCCCCACATAGCAGTTTCAAGACAAAAAGGGTTCCTCTGGATCTTTAAAATAACATTTTCTGCAGCTGCTGTGTGGCTGCATGTAGCAATGGGACAGAGGAACCCAGATTCAGCTAGTTCAGCCCGAAGGTAATTGAGGTCTTTGCAGCTTATGCTCTTAGCCACAAGATAATAACAGCTCCTCTACACTGAAGTTTTTATTTGTTTTTAAACCCTCCTTTTCTTCCAAGTTACCTGGATAGATATCTTTGACTATGAGGGAAAATTCACAAACATCCCAGAAACTTTGAGGCCAAACACACCTGAAAGTGACTCCTTGGACTTCAAAAGTTACTTTGGTGATGATTCCACCACATCCACAGGCCAACTCAAGCTCCACCAATACCAGCTCCCAGACACTGATGTTCCTATTGGGCAAAGCAGAGAACTATCCCAAGAGTAGTTGCGATGCCAGCAAACAGTGTGATGGATCTCCACTGGAAGAAGCCACTGGCTAGGGGAAGGCAGTTGCAAAAAACAACAGGTGGAGGAACCGAAGCAGATCCTGCCTGACCAACACGTGCTGGATCCCAGCCCAGAGGAGGAAACCGGGCCTCTGCACACACCTTGTGAGAGAAAACAGTGCGCCAAGTCTTAGCTCCGCCTAGACAAAAAGGAAAATTCTGAAACGTTTGAGAATGGAAACTGTAGAACTCAAAATAAAGTGAAAACAAGGAGGACACTGTAAAATGCTACCTAATTCGATCACACTGAAGTGGTCCAGCATTCTTTATTATGGAGTTTTGATAAAATTATATATGTGGTGGGGAAAACATATAACAGATCATGCTAGAAAAATTTGAAGAAAACTAATAAAACTGATGGGCAGCAGATAAGGAAAGGCGAGAAGAATCCTACTTCATACAATGTGCAAACTCATGACCACAAGGTGTGATATTAAGTATTAAGCAGCTTCTTCGGTCACACAAACCCTTTTGAAGAGTATCTCTTCTAGGGCAGTCTTTGGTTCTGGCTCTTGCTGAGGTGGAAGAAGGGATCCAGACTGGATAACAATTAGAGCTGACCATTTGTCCTGCTCTTACTGCAACTGCTCCATTAATTCCACAGCCTGATGGACAGCCAAATATCACCTGCTGATACTTTAATCTCATGCAAGAGGACTAAAGTAAGCCTGGTGAGGTCTTCTTTGTGGTGGTGGGGTGGCAGCATCCCCCACCCATCCCATTTTATCATGGCAAAAACTCTGGGAGGTAGGAGGATCACCAAAACCACCCCAGTTCTCCCCAGCCTGAGTCTATCCACTATACAGTAATCGTGTGGTTCCAGTGGGTGACACTTATTCTAGATCAATCACAATGGAGTTCAAAGGGTACATTTTTTGGATAAGGGCCAAGGAAATGGATCCTCAGAAGTTAATTGTCACTCTGAAGTAGAGGTGAGCTGGCCAAAATTCCTCCTCTCCCTCAGCTGGCCCCATCCTGTGCTATTAGCGGCGGTCTGATTTTGGAGGCACCAGCAGCTGAAGTTTTTCACAGCAGCAGATAAGCCGGAGCACCTGATGAAACTGCAAAGAAAGATGCTGTCAAAGGCCAGGGAGGGGAAGTCTGTTAGCAACCCCACCTGGAAGCAAGCAAGCAAAATTGAACAGGGTGGGATGGGTTTCCAAGTAAAGATACATCGAATCAACTGCAGGGCTACAATCCAACACAGATTTATGAGGGGGTACCATCATATTGAGTAGGGTTTACTTCAGAGTAACTTTTCATGCTCTGGAGCTCAATAGGATTTCAGGATTAAGAGGCATTTTCCTCTCCCCGGTTTTTAAACAGAAATGTGGCAGGATGTCTTAATTTTTTTCATACACTGTAACTTTTCATAGGCTGTGGATTATGTCACGTGGCATTTGCCTGTCCCAGATTTTTTAAATGGAAATGTGGCAGGCTGTCTTTTCTCAAGAAAACCCACATCAGGTGTCACCTCTAAATGAAATCTTTATTTACCCCTTGCAGACACAAAAATATTTTTTCAGGTGCAGCTGACAGTATTCTGACCCGTATTGGCTCTTTCTCCCAGCAGGCTAACTGGGCTAGTCTGTGGCAGCAAAAAGAAAAGCAATTCCTTTGGCACCTTAAAGAGTTATACCCATCCCAGCATCTGTGCATGACATGGCAGTTTAGTGTTGGGGCGCATGAATTTATATGCATGTGCGCTAGAGAAGATTCATACAAATTCATGTGCAGGGACACTAAACTGCCGTGGAGCACACTGCCTGCCATGACATACACCACAGCTGTTGGGATATACTTTGAACTGCAACAGAATACTGTCAGATAGTTATTTTGTCCCTCTCCCTGCTATCACTTTAGAACCTTGGCCTTGGCTTTTAAATCAGTGGAAGACAGGCTTTGGCAGAGCAAATGAATACAGGAGAGGGACCCCCTGCCATTTCCTAGATTAAAGCAGCAACGCACCTGCAACACCCTAATCCTCTCACACCACAGACCTCTGCTCAAGCATCTCCTTTCTTGTACGTGCTGCTGAGACCTTTATTCTACCTTCATTCACTCCACAGTTAAAAAAGCTAAGAGGATCCCCTTTTTGGGGGGTTACTGTGCCCACTGCCCTGTGTCAGAATTCCAAAGGTCCCACAAGCTCAAAAAGGTTGGGGACCCCTGGGTTACTGAATAAACAGGATCATTCCAGCTATTCCGAACAGCTATAATTTACAAAACGCTCAACTGAGCACCACCTTTAGTGTTTGTGTGCATACATTGCTGCTAGAGAAGAAGCATCTGGCCCTCATGTCCAAGATTTAACATGCTGGGATGGGTATAACTCTTTAAGGTGCCAAAGGAATTGCTTTTCTTTTTGCTGCCACAGACTAGCTGACACACCTTGGTCAGAGAAGTGAAGCTGGAATGGGATCAAGCAAATTCTAGGGCCAGCCAATCTAGCAGGGATCAGAGGGAGACGGGGAAGTTAAAGCAGAGCAGGAACACAAGCAGTGGGCAACTCTGCAGGGGCTGCTCAGACCAGAGAGAGGGACAAGCAGGGGCTCGCCTGTCACCTCCTCCTAGGTCACCACTGGCTTGGACTCTGCTGTGCTGATTTCTGTCTTTGTAATCACAATGTCCACATCATGGTACATCACGCCTTAGGCACTTTTTCTTTGTGGGCACTCTTTTCCAGTTCCGTAATGCTAGTTCTATTGCATTCCCAGCTATGCAGTATTCATCTCCCAATGTCACCTTGAAACACATTTCCCTCTCCTGCAATGGAACTATTTCCAATAATGATTCATAAAGAACTTGTTTGTATATAAATGCATATCCCAAGACTAATTATGGTTGCCATTTTGCATGGCTAGGGCAATGCGTGGATCTTTGGCAGAAACGTGTATGCTCAAAAATCTGGGTTTCACATCTTGTACACCAAAGCTGGAGAATACATACATAGCCCTATTCTCCCAAAATGGCACTTATTGAAAGGATCACATACATAGCGTGATCTTCCCTGACATGTTGGTAGTGGAAAGTGTCTTCAAGTCACAGCTAAGTTATGACAACCCCATAGAGTTTTCAAGGCAAGAGACACTCACAGGTGGTTTGCCATTGCTGGCCTCTGCATAGAGACACTGGTGTTCCTTGGTGGCCTCCCATCAAAATGCTAACCACAGCCAAGCCTGCTTAGCTTTCAATGTCTGACAAGATTGGGCTAGCCTGAGGCCAGCAAGTCTGCCAAAATGTTAACAACCGAATATGGCTAATGCTTTGAGAGGGATTCGGCTCACACAACCAGCTGTGAACCATCCAGGAGCTAAACAATCAAGTGAAGCACACGACCTGATGGAATGTCCCTATTTTGTCATCCCCCTGGAAACTCAGAAAGAAAAATGAGCTATCCACAAAGTTAAAAGAAAAGAATAGACCTGCCCACTGCTGGCACAGGAACCGACAGGTGGGCCAACATCTGTCCCTGACAGGTCTGATGCCAGCAGCCCCCCATGTGGGGCTGGGTTTGCACCTGGCCAATCATGTAAAGAATCAAGTATGGGGCCAACTGATGGGGGTGGTGGTGAAGGTGGGCAAGTGCTGGGTTGTGCTGTGGCTCAGTGGTAGAGCATCTGCTTGGCATGCAGAAGGTCCCAGGTTCAATCCCTGGCATCTCCAGTTAAGGGACTAGGCAAGTAGGTGATACGAAGGACCTCTGCCTGAAACCCTGGAGAGCTGCTGCTGGTCCGAGTAGACAAAACTGAAATTCTTGGACCGAGGGTCTGATTCAGTAGAAGGCAGTTTCGTGGGTAGGGAGGGGCTGTGGCTCGGTGGCAGAGCCTCCGTCTTGGCACGCAGGAGGTCCCAGGTTCAATCCCCAGCAGCATCTCCAGTTAAAGGGGCTAGGTGAGTAGGTGATGGGAAAGCCTTGCCCCTGAGACCCTGGAGAGCCGCTGCCAGTCTGAGTGGACAATACTGATTTGGATGGACCGAGGGTCTGGTTCAGTAGAAGGCAGCTTCATGGGTAGGGAGGGGCTGTGGCTCGGTGGCAGAGCCTCCGCTTGGCATGCAGGAGGTCCCAGGTTCAATCCCCAGCAACATCTTGTTAAAGGGGCTAGGCAAGTAGGTGATGGGAAAGCCTTGCCCCTGAGACCCTGGAGAGCCGCTGCCAGTCTGAGTGGACAATACTGATTTGGATGGACCGAGGGTCTGGTTCAGCAGAAGGCACTTCCGTGGGTAGGGAGGGGCTGTGGCTCGGTAGTAGAGCCTCCGCTTGGCATGCAGGAGGTCCCAGGTTCAATCCCCAGCAGCATCTCCAGTTAAAGGGGCTAGGCGAGTAGGTGATGGGAAAGCCTTGCCCCTGAGACCCTGGAGAGTCGCTGCCGGTCTGAGTAGACAATACTGATTTGGATGGACCGAGGGTCTGGTTCAGCAGAAGGCAGCTTTGTGGGTAGGGAGGGGCTGTGGCTCGGTGGTAGAGCTTCTGCTTGGCATGCAGGAGGTCCCGGGTTCAATCCCTGGCATTTCCAGTTCAAGGGACTAGGCGAGTAGGGGATGGGAGAGCCTTGCCCCGGAGACCCTGGAGGGCCGCTGCCGGTCCGAGTGGGCAAGGCTGCCTTGGCTGGAGCGAGGGTCTGGTTCCGTGGCAGGATGGCGCGCTCGCCCTGGAGGCGCCGGGCTTCCCGGAGCCCCGCAGGCCCCCCCTGGGCGAGGAAGCGGGCCTCGCCCCCGGCCCTTGGGGGGGCGGGGGCGGCCTTGAAAGCCCCGCGCCCGGCCCGGCCCCGCCTCCCCGGGGCGCCGCTGCCCCCTGCCCGCCCCGGCGCGCGCCTGCGCGGCTGCGGAGGGAGGGAAGGAGGGAGCGCGCGAGGGAGGCTGGCTGGCGCGGCCAGGTGCGAAGCGCTGGAGGCGGCCCCCGCCGCGCGCGCCCCCCCCCCCCCCGCCATGCAGAAGGGCTGCAAGCGGTACTTCGGGCAGAAGTCCCTCAGCGAGGTGACCATGGACGAGTACCTGGGCAGCCTGGGCCTCTACCGCAAGCTCACCGCCAAGGACGCCTCGTGCCTCTTCCGCGCCGTCTCCGAGCAGGTGAGCGCGGGCGGGAGGCCAGCTGCCCCGGGGGGCCGCCCCACCCCGAGCCCGAGCGCGCCTGCTCCTCCGCCGCCCGCAGGGCCTGCGCGGGCTGGCCCCGCTTTCTGCGGGAGGCCTTCACGGGGCCCTTTTGTGCTCCTGGCAACAGCCCTGCAAGGTGGGTCGGGGCGGTATCTCATTGGGAAGAGAGGTGGCGCTTGCTGGCTCGCCTGAAGACACCCGGGACGGTGACAGCAGCGGTGGGATTGGAACTGGGGACTTTTCTTTTCACCCCACATGAACCCATGAAGCTGCCTTCTACTGAGCCAGACCCTCGCTCCGTCACAGGCATTATCGTCTACTCAGACCCCAGGGTCTCAGGTGGAAGGCTTTCCCAGGTGGGCTTGCCTCGTTTCTTGAACTGGAGGTGCCAGGGATGGAACCTGGGACCTTCTGCGTGCCAAGCAGAGGCGCTTCCGATTGAGCCAAAGCCCCTCCCGTGGCCTCTTCAGCGTACCAGATGTGGCTGCAGCCGAGGTGAATAGGCACGCCCCCTTCCAGATGCCAGGATTTCGGAAAGAGGTTCTGGAGCCATTTGGAAGAAAAGCCCTGCCTTTTATGCCGGCTGAGAGGATCACATCCCTGAATAGTACAGGAGTGCGTCACATGCATGATCATGTTGGGGTTCCGTACAACCACCCTGTAATGTAGGTCGCTCTGCTGTAAAGAGCGGCTGGCCAAGAATAAGTTAGGTAAGGCTGTTTTTGGAGCTTGTGGTGCAGGAGGAGGAGCCATGGCTCAATGCTGAAGCATCTGCTTGGCATGCAGAATGTTGCAGGTTCAACCCCCTGGTACCAACAGGTGAAAAGATCTGGCAGTAGGTAGTGTGAAAGACCTTTGCCTGAGCCCCTGGAGAGCTGCTGTCTGTCGTTACTGATGTTGACTGATGGTCTGATTCAGTATAAGGCAGCTTCATGTGTGCAGGAGAGATTTGAACTCAGGGCATCCGATTCAGCAATTTTCTAGGACAGAAATGCTAGCTGCAGTCGACTGTAGGGGCCCTGATGCCGTATATATTCCCATCAAACCACACAAGTTGAAAATTACAAAGCTGCTGTGCTTCTCCCCCCACTCTCCTTTTTGAGCTCTGGCTTTTTGTAGAAACAGTCCAAATGGTTATGAGAGCCACGCAGACCAAAGAAATCACCAGTTTTAGGAGCAGAGCATCGGGTCTCTTCATGTGTGAACCACTTGAACTGGCTGGCACCCTTGTACTTGAAAGCAGTTTTGGGGGGGTAGCTGGTAGTGTGAGCTTTGCCTTGAAAAGGCTTGTGTGGGCTGTGGGGGAGACTGGGGGCTTTCTACCTGGAGCATTTATACGCAGGACACTGGAACCCTGTTGCGGCTCTTGTTCCTTTTGTCTGCCTGTACCATTTCTTGTTAAATAGAAAGTGAAAGTTACCATTTTTAATACACAGTCCTGGTAAATGGGGGGGTTTCCACATCAGAATAACAGGTCACCCGAAAAGGTTTCTTCTGGCTCCTAAACCATTTCAGAAGTATGTTCTGCAGACTTCAGTGGAATTTGCTGTCTAATAAATACTGGAGGATGGTACTGGTAGGGTTCTAGCCACGCAGCCTGCTTTTATGCTGGTCAGAAATGCATGTCACTGAGATCAGTGGGGCTTGCTCCCAGGTACACATGCAAAAAGATGCAGCCATGTTCTTCTTCCAGAACAGTAGCCATGTTTGTCTGTTGATGGCAAAAATAAGCAGGACTCTTCTGACATTTTAAAGCTGTAACGATTCTCTCTCTCTCTGAAGAAGAAGAAGAAAAAGATTACAAGGGGAAAATGTAAATAGCAGGGTTAAAGGGCAATTAAGTACAGAGTGAGAGGAGCAATCAAGGGAAATATGGAGACCCTTTACAACAGCTGTGATGGGCAATCTCCCTAGATTTTGCAAAACTAGTCAACACCTGTGATGATGAGGGAATCCTGAGTCTTTAGGTTCTAGAAAGGTGGTATTGAATTCCTTAATGAATTCTGATTGAGCAGTTTCACGCTGGAATTTCACTTTGAGGTTTCACTGCTGAAGGAGTAACCAGCTTCTGAATAGTGCCATTTTTGTATATGATATTAGTGTCTGTGGATTCTTTTGCATTGGGACAGCCCTGTTTGTCTTTTGTCAAGAGCAGAAGGGAATTGTTAATGCATAATAGCCTATCTCATAGGCTGGAGGGTGAGCAGATAGGTATTCCCAAGGCGGTATAACTAGTGTAATTAAACCTTGTAATGGCATTGGCTGAGTGGGTTTGTTGCCGGGTCTGATCCTTGGACACAGAGCCATAACTAGCTAATTTTGTACTGAGGCAAGAATATAAAATTGCCCCCCCCCCATACTTTCATAGCAGTTATTTTGGTAAAAGGTAAATGCATAATACACCTGGTTGGCCACTGTGTGAACAGACTGCTGGACTTGATGGACCCTGGTCTGATCCAGCATGGCCTTTCTTATGTTCTTAGGTTCTTATAAATAACACAAGTAATAACAACACAAAGTTTATTTTAGTCATGATATGCGTTTTCTGTGCCTCTTGGCTTTGTGTGCTGAGGCAAGTCTTGCCCTCATTTTTATTTTATTCAGTGTATTTCCCAACCAGGTTGGGCTCAGGGCAACTCTACTTGTTGTGAAGTTCGTCATTATTGGTAAGAAGCTGTTTCGGGTTGGGTGGGGGCTGTCTATAAACGTGGAAAAGCCCTACCACCCAAGGTCATCCAGTCTCCCGTTGTCTCTAAAGTACTGTGTGTTTTCAGGAATTGGATGAGGGTTTACATTTTCAGCGGAGGCTTTCATTACTGTTTTAGGTTTTTAAACCATGGGGGTTTCCTTAAACCAAGGAAACATGGATTATTCTTTACTACCAGGCTTCCGTGAAGGGTCTTCGGACAGAGAGCATATAGTTTATTTTCTGTATCTTCTCTGCCCTGTGGTTGTTCTTTTTTTAAGAAAACTGAGGAAAATAGAAGAGGGTGCTTTGTAAATTAAGGCTACAGTCCTATACATGCCTATTTTGGAAATAAGCCCCACTGACTTGCCAAATTACTTCCATGTGGGGGATTGGGCTGCAGAAAGATAACAAATTCTAATCCTCTAAGACTTCTTACTCAGAGTAAATGCATAGAATTGCTGCCTTATAGTTCACATTTGTAAGGAATTTTAATTTTGTTTAGGTATATGCTTGCCAGATTCATCATATGGCAGCCAGGCAAGCTTGTGTTTCATTCCTGAGAAAAAACCAATCTGACTTTGAATCTGTAAGTATAGATGTATATGGTACCAAACTTAAATGTGTGTATGTTTGGTAACTGGAGTGTTTTTATTTGTATGCTTAAATATATATACACACAAACACCCCTTCTGTGCATCCTGATTGTCTTTGCTTAATTTTGTTTGATTTTTACTTAAATTTATGGCCATAATCTCGTATTCCCATTGCAAATCAAGTTTCGTTAGGGAAGGCTCTCTCGCTTGGAAGGTGAATCAGACTCTGACTGCCAGCTGTCAAATAATTCCCGAAGCAAAATTACAAATATACCTGAACACAATGCGTGAGAGGCATTCTGTAAGCTGCTGCACATGTATCTTATCTTTTGCCATGTGAGAAACAGGAAACAAAACTGAAAGCAGAAAACAAATTATGTAGTAAGTGTCTAAAATGCCCCCCCCCCCGGTGACATTTTTGGGGAGCATTAAGAATGCCTGTGATATATTTTCTCTTTAAGAATAAGTGAAATGCTGCTTAAGGCAGCGTTTTTCATACTGAAAATGTATAGCATTAGAACGCTTAAAAAACCTTCTTATGATTTGTGTTTGTGTTTTTGGAGTAAGTGAAATGAACAACCTGATTTTACTGAAAATGTAAATAAGGCAACCAACATTTTGTCTACAAGACAACCAACAGCATTAGATAATTCCTATGTGTACTATAGACATATAAAACATTTTCAAGAATGGTTTGTCTAAATGTAAATAATTTTGGCTACAGTGAATATGATGTAGTGTGTTTAATAACACATTTATTAAAGAATTTGTTGTTCAGTTTAATAAAGTGTAACTTAATATCCAAATATGCTGGTAGGTCCCATCCATTGTAACTGTATGTAAGTGCTTATGTTCAAATAACGCTTTCTTTTGTTTACTGCAGAATTTGTTTTCTGCCTTCAACTTTTATTTGTCCTGCCTCTCACATGGCAAAAATTAAGATGCATATGCTAGGGTAGCATAAAGTGCAACAGTTCACCACCTTTTCTCAAGTGTTGTGTCTACTTACAATTTTCCTTATAGAAAACAGACCTTTGCAGTTCTACATTGCATAAACATGCCAAATAATACAATTTTATGTGCTAAGTTATAAATGATGCACTTTATATCAATAAAATAAGTTTGGGTTTAACAGGGAACTAAGTACTGCATAAATTCCACCCCCCCTCCCCAAATCCTGCCCCCTCCAAACCTCCCCCCCCCGGCTTCAAAATTTCTGGAAATTTTATATTTCTACTTTTTACCCAGTTGTAGTTTCTGCCCTCTTCTGAAGTTCAGGAGGCCGTAATCTAGTCCAGATGTCATTAAAGCATACCTAACGATGGTCAAATCCAGCTTCTCCAGAACTGGCTGTGGTTGGCAAATTAGCAAAAAACATCAAAAGCACTCCTGATTCCTTTAACAGCCTGTCTCTCCAGAGTAACCACCAATTAAATGGTACTCCTGGGCTGTGGACCTGATTCTTCAGATGTGTGAGGGCCACCCCATCCCAAACAAGATTGTTTACCACTACACATGTCTGTGCTGTCTGACCAAAGAAATGTCCATCTTGTCTGGGTTAAGTATCAGTTTCTTGGCCCACATTGAGCCCAGCACTGGCTCAAGATTTTTATCCTTTCTTTCGGATTTGATGGGAAAAGAAAGTGAGCTGAATTATGGAACATTTAAAGAAGGACTTCAATTTATCTGTCCAGAATATACTGCAAGTCAGTTTCACTGGATAATCCCAAATTCTCGTACTATGAGAGAGAGTTGCAAATTGCTGTCTGATCTTTCTTTTTTTAAAAGCCTTGTATAATTCTATGAACCAGAAATGTTCTTTTTGGTGCTTTTCTTGGAACTGTAAAATGGAACACTGATGGTACTTCTGTGCTGAATTCATAATGCATAACTGTATAAATATTTCAAGCTTGTCTACTGTAAACTTTGAAAGGTCAAATTTATAATGATTTTTCACCCAAACTGAATGCAAAAGTAAATTTTAACAGGGCAAATTTGGTAATGATAAACCACTGGTTAAATGTATTCCCTTTGTATTCTCACTGGCTAATGTATTCTCTTTTTTTTGTTCAAGTATGTGGAAGGGTCATTTGAAAAATACCTCGAACGGCTTGGAGACCCAAAGGTAAGTCTAAAATATTCTGTCTTGCTTGCACGTGTGCTGAAGTGCTACAGCTGTACAGAAAGTTGAATGTGTTATATTATTTGGTAAGTTTTAACTGATGCCGCAGCCAGTCCAGTGTTTACTATCCATTAGAGGCTGGCTAGATGCCCCTAAGAAGCCAAAGCAAGGGAAGATGCTGACAATTTATCTTGTAATTGGCTGCTTTTGCTACTGTATATTCCAGAATTCTTGCCAGGAACTGTAACTAACAGCGCATTCCTGAGCTCTAAGGGCGAAAGCCCTTAGAAGGCCAGGAAGGCGCTGCACCGGCGTCCGGGCCCCCAGCGCCAGCGTCGGGGCTACTTACGCCAGCGTTAGTGGCCTCAACGTCGGCGGGAAGGCCCGGATGCCAGGCGCTGCCATGGCAGTGCCACCCTGGGACACCAACAAGCCTTCTGGCAGCATCCCGGGAGGCGTTCCTGGGGTGTTCTGGCATCAGGCTGGGGTGGGGGGAGCCACCGTTAGGTGGCCTCCACAGCCCTTTCGGGCTGGGAACGCCCCCCCTTTTTTTGACGTGCAACCCTATGAGGGGCCGAAACTTCCTTTGGAGGCAGCGCAGCCACGTTGCCTCCAAAAACCGGCGCAGGCATTCCTCTCAGGAATGCACTGTAAATGGCTTTCAAAATGATATTTTGGGGTCTGTTCAAGCCAGTGTGTCGAGGGGCACTGTATTGCAGATCTTGACATTCTTGTAGCCCTCTTGAAAGAATACTGAAGCTTCTGTCACTTGTGGTGAAGGTCAAGGTTTGTTGTGGTGGGACACCTGTGAAGGCTCTTAGCTGCCATGAATCAAAGCCCAGTTGGTCCCAACAGGAACTGGAGATTGACCAAGAGTGGGTATGATCTGCCATTTCATCCGGAAGATGCACCTGGCTTGGCGGGAGCAGACAGAGTTCAATTCATTTGCGCTTCTTGTAGTCTTGACTGTGTAGATCAGGCTTAAGCGAATCATAATGTGCTCCGTTGGCCAGGAGGTGGTGTGGTACTTTAATGAAGAGATGACATGCTTAGTACGGACCCACGAGAAGGCCTCCTTCCCAGGGTCTCCTGAATCTTGGGGCGGGCCATTGGGTCAACTTGCTATTTACAAGGATATTTAAAGAGGGGGAAGATTGTAAAGTGACGGAAAGCATTGAAACTTCTAAGGGCAGCCTGAGATAATATTTTGGGCAGCCTTGAATTAGGTGAAATTGTTAAACAAGGCAGTTTGTTCAGTTTACTTAAATTACTGACAGATTCTATTGGGGCTTATATTAAAAGTGTGAGTTAGTGCATCTATTAGACATTTGATTGCAGAGGAGTCTGTTAACATTCCATCTGTACAAACAGGAAAGTGCTGGACTTCTAGAAATCAGAGCCTTCTCATTGATCTATAAGTAAGTATTCAGTTTTTTAATGTCAAAACCTGAGCTGATTTGGTGTAGGGGAAACTTCAGATGATATTGTAGGTAAGCTGTGTCATCAAAACTGAGCCATGGCTCAGTAGAAAATTGCCTCTGTTGCAGGCAGAAAGTTCTAGGTTTAGTCCTTGACATCTCTAGTTAAAGGATCGTAGGCATTGGGAAAAACCCTTTTCTGCCTGGGGCCAGTCAGAACAGACTGAACTAGATGCATTTGTGTACCCAGTGGTGTGACTCTGTGAAAACTTCAGGGCTTCAGACATTTATCATCTCTTCAGGTGTCCATGCACAGTAAAATTCCCTCTGCTTGCAATACTTAACTAACCAAACAGAAAAGAAGTAAAGGAAGGCCTCAGAATGTCAGAAAAGCATAGGTACACATTACCAGAGGTCAACAACAGGAAGAATTCAAAGAAATCCTTGTTGCATGAATTCTAGTTGTTGACCTATGGTACTGTGTACATTTGGTTTTCTGCAATACTTAATGGGAATAAGATTTATCTCAAATTATAGCATTAAAATATGAACATGAGAGATGTAGAATGCTGTGAGTTTCAAACAATTGACTTTAATGAGCATGGATTAGAACAGGTTTGAGAGCTGTACAACTTGGGTTGAGTTGGAATCTAAGTTAAATTTCTGTCTAGATTCTGTCTGATTCATTATCAATTTCTGTCTGGTTTATGAAGCCCCACCTGGACTATAGAAATATCTGTGTATATCTATTAAAGTAAGTTATATACCACCTTTTAACAGTAAGATTCTCAAGGCAACGTGCGGGGAAAAACCCCTGTTACAGCAGTCAATAACCCCCCCCCCAATAAAACTAGCTACAGAGCATTAAAATAAGAACCAGCTTCAGTTCAACATTTGGAATACAACTCAGCAGTAGGTAAAACATCGCAGTCCACAGCTAAGTACAATAAAATGGGAGAAATCCTTTGTGGGTCCAATCAGCAATTTGAAAAGTCATTAAAATGAGGAAGAGACCCAGCTATGTGTAAAAAAATAATCACTTACTAAACGTGTGGGAGAATAAAAACATTTTCACCGTGTGCAGGTAAATAAAATATTACTGTGTGGGTCATATCTTGGCACACTGGGGCATAACTGCCAGTGCATATAAACCCTCTAGCCTGCATGCTCCATGCAGTGCGCCATGGTGTGTTTAGTAGGGGCGTGTATGACGACATTCCCGAGCTGAAGATATACACAGAAATTGCTGTGGGTTATTTGATTTTCTGGAATGGGAATACAAATCAGGGAGTCTTAGGAATTACAACACCCCCCTTCCCTAAACAATTCACAATCCACAGAGTAGGCAGCTGAATGCCCTACCTGTCCTGCCCCAATCTAGCCAGTGATCCATGCTACAGTTACCTCCAGGTTAGACTACTGTAACTCGCTCTACGCAGGGCTACCCTTGAGGCTGCTTTGGAAACTTCAGCTGGTCTAGGACATGGCGGCAAGGGTCCTTACGGGGACCCTATACAGAGCTCATATACAACTGGCGCTCTGCCAGCTGCACTGGCTCCAAGCTGAGTACTGGATCCTTAAAACCAGGACCCTTAAAGCCCTGAATGGTCTGAGTCAATCGTACCTGCTGGACAGCCTGTTCCAATAACTCTCCAAAGAGTGCTACACTCAACTAGTAACACCCTGCTGGTGGTCCCTGGCCTGAGGAGCATCCAGCTGTCCTCAACCAGGATTCTTTTTCTTCAGAAACCTCTCTTTCCCCTCAGGACTTTTTTTTCTCCTCAAAGCCCTCCCTTTCCCCTTGGGACTCTCTTTCTCCTCAGAACCCTCTCTTTTTCCTCGGGACTCTTTCTCCTCATGACCCTCCCTTTTCCTCCAGGACTCTTTCCTCAGGACCCTCCCTTTTCTCTTTGGACTCTCTCCTCAGGACCCTCCCTTTTCCCTCTGGACTCTCTCCTCAGAACCCTCCCTTTCCCCTCGGGACTCTCTTTCTCCTCAAAACCCTCCCTTTTCCCTCGGGACTCTCTTTCTCCTCAGGACCCTCCCTTTTCCCTCGGGATTCTCTTTCTCCTCAGGACCCTCCCTTTTCCCTCGGGACTCTCTTTCTCCTCAGGACCCTCCCTTTTCCCTCGGGACTCTCTTTCTCCTCAGGACCCTCCCTTTTCCCTCGGGACTCTCTTTCTCCTCAGGACCCTCCCTTTTCCCTCGGGACTCTCTTTCTCCTCAGGACCATCCCTTTTCCCTCGGGACTCTTTCTCCTCAGGACCCTCCCTTTCCCCTCAGGACTCTCTTTCTCCTCAGGATCCTCCCTTTTCCCTTGGGACTCTCTTTCAGGATCCTCCCTTTTCCCTCGGGACTCTTTCTCATCAGGACCCTCCCTTTTCCCTCTGGACTCTCTTCCCTCAGAACCCTCCCTTTTCCCTCGGGACTCTTTCTCCTCAGAACCCTCCCTTTTCCCTCGGGACTCTCTTCCCTCAGAACCCTCCCTTTTCCCTCGGGACTCTTTCTCCTCAGGACCCTACCTTTCCCCTCGGGACTCTTTCTCCTCAGAACCCTCCCTTTCCCCTCAGGACTCTCTTTCTCCTCAGAACCCTCCCTTTCCCCTCGGGACTCTTTCTCCTCAGGACCCTCCCTTTTCCCTCAGGACTCTTTCTCCTCAGGACCCTCCCTTTTCCCTGGGGACTCTTTCTCCTCAGGACCCTCCCTTTCCCCTCGGGACTCTTTCTCCTCAGGACCCTCCCTTTTCCCTCGGGACTCTTTCTCCTCAGGACCCTCTCTTTCCTCTCGGGACTCTCTTTCTCCTCAGAACCCTCCCTTTCCCCTCAGGACTCTCTCCTCAGAACCCTCCCTTTTCCCTCGGGACTCTCTCCTCAGAACCCTCCCTTTTCCCTTGGGACTCTCTCCCCTCAGGACCCTCCCTTTTCCCTCGGGACTCTTTCTCCTCAGAACCCTCCCTTTTCCCTCGGGACTCTTTCTCCTCAGAACCCTCCCTTTTCCCTCGGGACTCTTTCTCCTCAGGACCCTCCCTTTTCCCTCGGGACTCTTTCTCCTCAGGACCCTCCCTTTTCCCTCGGGACTCTTTCTCCCCAGGACCCTCCCTTTTCCCTCGGGACTCTCTCCCCTCAGAACCCTCCCTTTTCCCTCGGGACTCTCTCCCCTCAGAACCCTCCCTTTTCCCTCGGGACTCTTTCTCCTCAGAACCCTCCCTTTTCCCTCGGGACTCTTTCTCCTCAGAACCCTCCCTTTTCCCTCGGGACTCTCTTTCTCCTCAGAACCCTCCCTTTTCCCTCGGGACTCTCTCCTGAGAACCCTCCCTTTCCCCTCAGGACTCTCTTTCCCCTTGGGACCCTCCTAGGGGCTCTGTCTCAGTGTCAGAATACCTTTTCCCCCAAACTTTGATAGAGGGCCAAATCCCTAGCGTTACACTTATATAACCTAGAAGCATTACTATTGGGTAGGCTGCAGTTATATAATGCTTATATAGCTAAAATGCGCACTTCATAATCAACCGGAACACAGGAAAATAAACACCATGCTCAATACTGTTATGTTAAGAACTTACCAGCAAAAACTTGAAAAATGACAAGGGGACAAAAGCACATGCAATGACAACAGTTTCTCAAAATGTGGTATACTGGTCTGACTAGAGCTCTGATTACATGTTGACTAAAAATTCCGATAGTTTATACTAAATTTTAGCAGTACATGGCGCAGAGTGGTAAGCTGCAGTACTGCAGTCAAAAGCTCTTCTCACGACCTGAGTTCAATCCCCACAGAAGTCAGTTTCAGGTAGCCGGCTCAAGGCTGACTCAGCCTTCCATCCTTCCGAGGTGGGTAAAATGAGTACCCGGCTTGCTGAGGGTGAAGTGTAGATGTCTGGGGAAGGCAATGGCAAACCACCCCGCAAACATCGTATGCCTAGTAAGCATCACCCCATGGGTCAGTAATGACCCGGTGCTTGCACAGGGGGCTACCGTTACCTTTTTAGAGGCAGAATCTTTGTGTGCCATTTGCCAACATCTAGACTCCAGCCCGGTCAATTGTAACGTGAACAATGTTCTCAAAGGGGCCCACCTCCAGTACTGCCCTGCCTCATAGTGCCCCCTAGGTAATCCCCCCTAGAGAGTGGTACCACCCTCTTTGGCAACCAGTGCTACAGCTGATTTTCTCTTTGGGAAGACTAGCTTTGGGGGGCACTTTTTAGCAGAATAACCACTGAAGAGGAAACTGGTAAAAGACAGAAAAGGTTGGTGGGGGACCACCCTCTGCTGAGCTTTGCATGTAGTTTGATCCTTAGAAATGCGACCCAAATGTGCTTGTGTGTAGATTTGTTGGTTTGAAAACAAATCCTTGTATGATGTAAACTACTCTTTCTTTGACCTTAAAAAGAAATTGAAGCACTGTTTTGCTGTATTCAAAACGTTGAAAACTTGCACACTGTTTTATGTCATTTTGATTTGATTTCGCTTGCTGCTGCTGATCCTTGAAATGCAGTTTGAAACACTGAGGAATTGCAATGGATTTTTTTGAGTTAGCTGCTAGTACCAGGCATACCTTGTTTTATTGTGCTTCGCAGATAATGCATTTTTTACAAATTGAAGGTTTGTGGCAACCCTGCATCAAGCAAGTCTATGGCACTATTTTTCCAACAGCATGTGCTCACTTTGTGTCTCTGTGTCACATTTTGGTAATTCTTGCAATTTTTTAAACATTTTCATTTGTTATTATATCTGTAATGGTGATTTTTTAGCAATAAAGTATTTTTAAATTAAGGTATGTACATTTTTAGACAAAATGCTGTTGCACAATAGACTACAGTATGGTGTAAAACATAACTTTTATATAGTATGGTGTAAACATGACTTTTATATGCACTGGGATACCAAAAAAATTGTGTGACACAATTTATTGCAGTGGTCTGGAACAGAACTCGCAGTGTCTCTGGGGTGTGCCTGTACCTGCTGTCAGCAAAAACAAAATAGAACATTGTCTCAATACTGCAGACAACAAGGTGTATTTTAGGGCCTCAAGAATGATAATTTTAGATTTTTGAGAGCTGATCAATGAACCCAGCTTTAAAGCATTCTCAGTTGATTGGTGTGCCCTTTCCACCCATTGTATTGACTCCCTCTGCTCCTAGAGTAGTTTTATTTGGATGGAAAGAGGAGCATTGCTGTATCTGTTCTGTCAGCTTTGGGGTTTCACACTTCCTCCTGGGAGGATTGGTAGTGTGCCCTGAGGTATCCCACAATTTTTATTGTCACCAGAACTCCTGCAAGGCCAGATGTTAGGCAGAGATATAATGGGGACTTCCATACAGGCTTTTTGCTCTGGTTTGGGCTACCAACTGCAGCAAGTTATGTCAGTGCTTCCACACAGCTTTGTCGCCAGTTGGTTTTCATTTCGCTGATTCCCTCGTGCTAACTGATTGGCAGCAAAGACTGAAAAATAAGCTAAACATCTTTTCACAACTGTTCTTTAACTTTGGTTCCTTAGTCGAGACTTCATTCTTTATCGACACCCCGGAAAGCCGCCTTCCTATGCTACAGACAATGGCTTTGAGGATAAGGTAAGGGAGATGAGGTATGAGAACCCTCTGTGAAGTGTAACTAACCATTTATACCTGACTCGAGAGTGTGTTCTCCCCTTGACACAGGTATTCTCCAGAAGTGATTGTGGCTCGTGGTGATTTGTATGGCCAAAGGGCTGCTGTCAAATGTAGCTTTTGACAATGTGACACGAGAGACTGTGTTAGTGAGAAATTCTGCAATTTTTTTGTGCTTACTTGCCCTTCTTTCTGTTTTGCCATAGCACATTTATCTCACTGCATTCTTTAGTTTCTCACGGAAGACTGACCATCCTGGCATAACTATGGTGCTGCGTGCAAAAGATCAAATTAATGTTAGGGCATGCAGCAATCACAGAGTTCTTTGGGTTGATGGCTTTTCCAGTTGTGGCTCATCGTGAGCAACAGAGAGTGCCACAGGTGTTGTCTCTACATGCAGTAGGCAGGGCCACTGTTCCTGCTTTGCCCATCTAGAACTCTTGGCCTATCTGACGGCTACGCAATGGATGGAGCACCTGAAGCCTATCTTGGGTATTCTGGCCAGCATAGCTGTTAAGCTGTTCCATATTATGAATTCATATGTCAGCACAGAATGTCTTCTCTAGGCTGGGGATACAGCCTGTGAAACTCAATCTGTGTGAGTTCTGAGGAACAGAACTAAGCTTGTAACCTAAGAACTGAAGAAACTTAACTTGAGAAACATCTAAGCTAAAGACATCTTGTGTAACATCTAAGCTAAATCTAAACTAAGCTCACTCTCTGAAGTGAATCGTTGTGTTGGTTAATTTTAAGAAGCCTCTTGTGCCTATTTTCTCTCTGCGGTAAAATCTGGTGGGGACTGGAGAAGGATACATATAATCTCCACCTAAAACCCTCTGGCAAAATAACAAAGAAGGAAAACAATCCCTCCTTCAGCACCAAATACTGATTTCTGGGAGCTGGGAGATAATAGGAAGGAGAGGGGTCGTCATAGTTGCCCATCGTCACAGAAACATTCTGTTCATTTCTTGGTGTGATGTTGGTTTGTGGGCATGTGATCTCTTTTGTAAAGAAACACATGAACAGATTTCAAGATTTTCAACTTGGGTTGTTTTGCCTTTCAGATTCTGCTGTGTTGTTCCAGTAATGGTCATTATGATTCCGTGTACACCAAACAGTTTCAGGCAAATGCTGCAATTTGCCAGGGTAAATAATTCCCCCCCTCTTTTTTTCTTAGTCTCCCTGGTTATCTTGAATAATCAATGGTAGGCAAAAATAGCCTTGAGCTGGATGGCCCAGGTAGCCTGATCTTGTCAGATCTTGGAAGCTAAGGAAGGTCGGCCCTGGTTAGTTCTTAGATGGGAGACCACTAAGGGTTGCTATGCAGAGGCCGACAGTGGCAAACCATCCCTGTTCATCTCTAGCTTTGAAAACTTTACGGGGTCTCTGTAAGTCAGCTGCTACTTGACAGTACTTTCCACCACCACGACCAGACAAAAGAATTAGAGACACTTTTAATTGGCCTTGAGAACTCTGTAGCTTTGTAAAAGTAATGGCTTTTAGCAATCGCCCTAATTATAGGAGGTGGAGCATAAATGACCATAGGTTGGAACAGGTAACCCAATTGAAATATCTTGGAACGACAATCCAGGCATCTGGCTCCAAGCTGGCCCATAATACCTATGTTGACAATTTAGGGGAAAGATCAGCCTGTTCAATAATAAATTTTCTCCGGAACAAAGGGGCACACTATATTCCAGCCACCCTCAAACTTTTTCAGGCGAAAACCTTAGCACAAATGTTATACAGAACACAACTTGACTCTCCACCCTCATGTCTTATTCCCATGGAACGAGTGCAATCCAAGTTTCTTAGAGCTTTCCTGCAATTGCCAAGATGTGTATCAAATGCTGTGATCCGTTTAGAAACTGGCATAATGAAGGTGGAGGCAAGGGTTGTCTTGTCCTCGCTTTATCTATGGCTGAAAATTAATTTCAACCCCAAGGGTCTTCTTCCACTGATTCTTTGTGATACCTTTAGGTCTAAGTGGATAATAGCCATTGAACACAAACTAAATAACCTGGGTTTACCCCCCCGAGCACTACTTCAGTTAGGGTGGGATCAAGCTAAGTCAACTATAAACCAATAACTCTTTGGTTTAATTGAGCGACAAGTAGATCTAGGATATTGAGCGACAAGTAGATCTAGGAAGAGTGGCCCTATTTATGGCTCCCCCCCCCTCCAAATTTATCCTTGCACCGGCAGCCTATCTATGTTACCTAGAGATAAACAAATATAGGAGGGTTTTTACCTTGGCTAGGCGCACAGCCCTACTCTCTGCTATGTTAGAGGGGAAATTCAAGAAGATACCCAGGGCAGAGAGACTATGCCCCTGCAAATCCGGGGATTTAGAAACCACTGAACATGTTCTCCTGAACTGTAACTATTACACTATACACCGTTCTAAGTTTATTGAGCCCCTCATACTGAGAATGGGACCCGTCAGGGAAAGAGAAAAGATAGAAAAGCTCCTACAAGGAGATAATCCCTCAATCACCTTTCAGGTAGCAAAATTTTGTACGGCTGCAATGACAATTTGTTGCCACAGAGTAGTCTCTTAGTCCAAATGGCAGATGTAACTCAGATGTTATTTATTTTATTATTTTTATTTTTTAAGTGACTTAAGACTCGGACTGTAAACCTTTGTCGGTAAGACCATTTTAGTCCATGTATCTTGTTTTATCTGGCCAAGGGCCGCAAATAAACTATCTGAATCTGTAGCTTTGAAACTGGGTGATAAACTTTTCCTTTTAAAGTTGTGTGTTCTGCTCTCCCAGCTGTGTTGTATGAGATCCTGTACAAAAACGTGTTCCATGTGCCTGAAGAGGAGTTGAGGAATGCAGTTGAGATGTTACGAAGTGGAGCCAAGAAAAACAGAAACAGTGTGTCTGTGGGAAGTGAAGATGCCAATTTCGACTGCCTTCTGGAGAGAGCAACCAAGAATTTTTCAGAAAACAGGTGAAATGATAAGCCTTTGGATTGAGGCATCAGAATATGACATGTCCTTGTGTGAACCTGCTGTATGATCTTGAGTGCTAATTCTTCTGAAGGGTTGTGTCTGCTCTACAAACCCTGGCTGCATTGAGCTGTACAGGCTTTTTGTACTGGGTGGATGAAAGTTTTCAAACGGGATAGTTAATCTGCCATATCTGACCTCCTGTGTGCTTTGTTGTCACTGAAGTACAATTGTATGTGACTGTGAGAATTTCACCACTTGGTGGTGCCATTCTGCTTTTTTCCCCCTCTAGTATTGCAAAACTCTGGGAAAGATGCTGGTTCCCCCCCCCCCCCCCGTTACTCTCAGCACTGAACGGAGGCAGTCTGTTGCAATGCTGAAAATCTGCTGTGTTTTCCATTGCCTAGGGTGGAAGACTGGGAAACCTATGAATCGGCGACCCTGCCAGCAGAAAAATGCAAGCAAGGCACTGAGGAAGCAAAGGTTTGGCATCTTAAAACAAAGATAATCCTGTGTTCCTGAGAATCCCTTCCATGGGAAATAGAGCAGTTTCCAAGACCCCCTCCTGATAATCTCTTTTCTCCCTCCCTCCCCTTGTGGTGTTCTGCTACTGTGGCTAAGACTGTACAGGCTTTCTAAATTCTGCTTTGCTAGGTGAAGAAAGTGGAAGCCTGAGGAGAAAATAACACTTTGTCTTTGTAAACAGTATCTCAAAGTTGTACTCAAGGTACCATTCACCTTCTGGGGCAGCACGTGCCTTGGGTCTCAGGGAGTTGCTGGTGATGTGCAAATATTTTGCGACACCCTCCTTTATCCTCTTCCCACGCCATCGTCTTGTCAGAACTACTTCCTGGCTTTTATTGCCTAAAACCTGTCAGACACATTTTGAACCTGAATATGCATCTAGCCAGAAAGAGAGAGCCAGAGCTATTTCCTGATACGTAAGAGCTGTACACATCTCCTCGATAGACCTTATCATTTTCTCATACAGGAATCCACAGCCTTTGGGGGGGAGGTCACTGTGTATACATGAGAGAATTGACAGGTTCCCAGAAATGGGATATCTGCCATTTTAGGGTGAAAATCCAAATGAACTGGCACCCAAGAGCAGGATTTACCTCTCTTGATTTTATCTAACAGCATTGGCTTTATCCTGAAAATCACTTGTCCTGTCTCAAGTGACATTCTCAAAGTCAAAGCCAGACGAGTCCCAGAAATAAGCTGCTAGTATATAACTCTTGGTGCCGCAACCATGTACGGCTTTGCAGTCAATCTTCTGGAATTTCATGCTTGATGCAGGCTCCCATATGTGGCACCCTGCCACTGCAGTTGAAGTGAAAACTAATATATTGGCTTGTTTGAGTCTCACTGGGGATGATCATAAATTGTTGTTGGGGATTTCTTGATCAAATGTCCCCCCTTTCTTCAGAACAAAATCCAGGCTATAGTGATCCTATGGTAAACAGCACTTCATGTTTTGGTGACACTTACCATCCCCCCCCCCAGAGTCTATGGAGACTGTGGACTCGGGGGTAGGTGGGTGTAAAGCTGTGGAATTCTGTGATCCTGAGATTTGGGGGAGGGGGGGGTCCAAGAAAAAGCATAGCCATGTGTTGCAGCACGGAAATTAAAAGGTATTAAAGCCAGTCCTGTGAGAGCAGAAAAGCACCTTTTTAAAAAGTTCTTTGGCAAACAAAGGAGTTTCTAATTTTGTTTTTGCTGCTGCAATGCGTGCACTTTTTGGCCCTGATTCTCTGGGTTGCACAAGTGTGTTCCCTGAGGCTTTTAACAAATTGGGGAAAAGCACCCTCTCTTTACTCCTTGGGTTTTGCTCATCGGAATCCTGTGAAATTCAACAGATCATTACTGGAGGGAAACCTCTGGAGTGAAGGGAGTCCCAGTTAGAATAGAGCTGGACATTCCAGTCATCCCTAATTATAACCACTGTTGGAAAGGATTAAAGGTGTTAGAAATGCCTGCAGTCTAAACTTGTCCATTATAACTTTGCAGCCTTCTGAAAATCCAAAGATGCCCTTTCCTTATAAGGTGTTGAAAGCGCTGGACCCTGAGATCTACCGGAACATAGAATTTGATGTGTGGTTAGACAGCAGAAAAGGTATCTTACACTAGCCATTGCACGAGGGCTGTTCTACACATTGGGGCAGCTCCATTTGATTGCTGCAGGAAATGGAGGTGTTGCATTGGCACCTTGTGCAGCAAACACGTAATGTGTGGATGTCCCATGAGTGTACACCACATGACATTCTTGCAGTTGTGGGAAGTGGATGCAAATGCATTCCACCATAGTAATAATGTGTGGAACTACATCATGATGGGTAGCCGTGTTAGTCTGTCTCTAGCAGTAAAAAAGAGCAAGAGTCCAGTAGCATCTTAAAGACTAACAAAATGTCTGGCAGGGTCTCAGCTTTTGTGTGTCACAACTGAAGAAGTGAGCTGTGGCTCAGGAAAGCTCATACCCTGCCAGAAATTTTGTTATTCTTTAAGGTGCTACTGGACTCCTGCTCTTTTTTAATGTGTCGAACTGGCTTGCATAGCTGCATTACCTTAACTCTGTCCATAATATACTACACCAGGGGCATTGAACTTATTTGTTACAAGGGCCAGATATGACATAAATGTCACTTGATCAGGCCAGGTCATGCCTTGCTAGCCCAGAGCAGGGGGTGGCTGCCTCGCCTGGTGAGACCGCAAGCCCAGATCAGGACTGGGGCAGGTGACTGCCTTGGTTGGCAAGCCCGCCTGGACTACACAGTTGACATAGTATGACAGCCAGTCTTGAACTCCCAGGGCACAAATAAGGAAGCCTGACTGTATCAGGACTCTGCATGCTCAGAGTGGATTGTGGCGTCCAAATGGCTCTTAGATTTAACATTTTTTGAAATTTTGAAGTAATGAAGAAAACAATGCTGTTTTTAAAGGTTTCCTTATATAAAGAATTTGCTTGTGCATCAGGTTTTATGATTGGGCTCCTAAGTTTAGCGTTCTCTCAGCTGAAGCTCAGAAATGCTACAGCAGGGATTCCCAACATGGTACCCATGGGCACCATGGTGCCCACCAACACTTTTCCTGATGCCCACCAAATGTCTTTAGAAAGTGGGTCAGCTGGGGCTTTTGTGCAGCAACGCTTGGCCTTTGGAGATTTGATTGGTGGTGCAGATTTTTTAAAATGTTGCTTTGGCAGCAAATGGCAACACAAGGTAAGCTGCAACAGCTATTTTGTGGCTGGCTTTGCTTCCCGTGGCAGCCATTTTATGGCCGCACCCACAACACGGTCAGAATTCAAAGGTGCCTGCAAGTTCAGAAAGGTCCGGGACCCCCGCGCTACGGCATCAAATTTGAAAGCACATGCCAAATATCCGGGTTAGGTTTTAATGTTTCCTTTGTTTTATAGAACTGCAAAAAACAGATTATTTGGTGTTTGCTGGAAGACAGTATTACCTAGGCGACAAGTGTCAGGTATGATGATTTAATAAAAGCCTGTTCAAAACAACTTCTAAATAATTTATTACAGTTAAGAACATAGTATGACGAAAGGGATTTTCTTAAGCTTGGAACAGTTATCTGAAGTAATTTGGGTGTGCCCCCCCCCAAGTTTATGTTTTATATGTAATCAGAGCAACCACTAGGAAAGAAGGTGGGAACTATTTTAAAGCTCACCTTATAACTCTGGCGCTCCTGCTCTTTTTCTGAGCTTGGAGGTGTTTCTGTTTATCAGCCTTTCACAACCAATACTTTGGCAGCCTGGACTCAGACTTCCACCCCCTTTCTAAATTACACCAGTTATGTCATGTCTTTGTTCAGGGCTCTCCTATCCATTCCATCCTCTGAATTTGAATCCCTTCTCTTCGACCTGCAGGCATCACTGCTGGCTGGCTGTGGTGCAATTCTGGACCCTCCAGACCGGGGCACTGGATCCATAGCAAGCTCTTGTATTCAAGTCATTCAGCGCTGTGAATTATTTTAAAATCTCCATGGAGGGCTGAGCTTTGCAAGTTGAGAAAAGAATGCAGGAAAAGTGAAATGGAAAAATTTAATATGAGATTGGTTTTGGCTCCCCCAAAGCTCAGGCTGCTTCTGAGTTTTTGGGCTTTCTTGTGTTGCAGTAAGGTTGTCTTCTGTGAGAAGACAAGAGCCAGTGGGAAAGATAATAATGCTAGGCAAAGTTGAAGGCAGAAGGAAAAGATGACCCAACATGAGATGGATTGACTCACTCGAGAAAGCCATGGCCCTCGGTTTGCAAGACCTGAGCAAGGCTGTTAACCAAAGCACGTTTTGGAGGTCATTAATTCATAGGGTCGCCATAAGCTGGAAGTGCTTTGACGACATTTAACATGCACACATCGTTCATCAAGTCGTGGTTATATTCCTAGTATTTAAGGCCAAGATCTTAAGCAGATTCCCACACAAACTGCTTTTGGGAGCCCCATTGGTTCCCAAAGTGCCTTGCAGTATGGCACCAGGGACGGCTCTTTTGAGAAACCTAACCCCAAAGTCCACGTGAACAGTGCTGGAAGGGTTTGTGCATACTTCTCTATAGTTCTGTATGAGTGTGGTTTGCTTTCTTTTTTTAAAAAAAAGGACAACTACGTTTGTAATATATCATGGTGCTGCAGTTGTGGCCTTTGGTGAGTTAATACGTTCTTCAAATGTTTGAGCTCCTTCGTCAGGATCTGGTATGGAGAACTAGATCACAAAGGACTGTGTTCTGCCTTGGGGTTTATCTTGAGTCTCTCTTTTTTTCCCCTCAGGTACGCTTAGAGACTGGGGGGAAATACTATAATGCCCACATACAAGATGTTGGGCAGGATACTATGGTAACAGTCTTCATCGAGGAGCTGGCGGAGAAGTATGTACTATTTCCCCCTTTGCGTTATTCATTATCCATTCATTCATAGACCTAGGATGGATTAAACTTGAGTACCTTGATTTAGCCAGTGCTGTTCCCCTGACCTGGCTAGCCCAGGCTAGCAACAATCTTGTTGCATCTTGGAAACGGAGTAAGGTCGGCTTTATTCAGTACCTGGATGGGAGACCACTGAGGAAGTCCCCTGCTGCACAGAGGCAGTGGTGAACCACCTTTGTTCGTATCTTGCCTCAGAAACCTCATGAGTGGTTGTCATCCGTCAGCTGCAACCTGACGGCACTTTAAACACACACACACACCCCCCTCTTAATTAGGATGCTGTATATTAGAGGTTCATTAGAAATGGCTACTAGTTCTGTTGAGCTTCAGATACAGATGGAGGGAAACCTTATTTACTAACTGGTGCTTTGATTGCCGCTGTAGCTCAGCAGCCTGAAGTGGGCAAAATGTTGTATAATTTAAGCTGTTTTGCCAGTTGACAGTACCTTCTGTCTCCTCCCTCGTCCAGATTGGCAGAGATGGGGGGGGGGGCTGACCTGGCTTGTCTCAGAGCTTTGTGATTGCACTGATAATTTCTCAGTCACCCTTGAAGAGCCATGCTGTGTTTGAAAGCCTGTGGAGGCACTGATGTGGGCAGGGGGCAGCAGCCCCGGTGCCATTCCGGTAACGCCTGAAGCAAGGGAGGACAGGGTGGACTGATGCCAGTGGCCACAGTGTTGCTGGCCTGTAAGCCAATGCAATGCTAGCATAGAAAGAGCCAGGATAAGATAGTGGTTAGAGTGTTGGACGATGGCAGGGGTCTCCAATATGGTGCCTGTGGGCACCATGGCACCCACTGTTACCTTTCCTGGCACTCGTTTGGCACAGTGATCCATTAATCAGTGTGCCAAGTGTCTTTCCATACCCCCCAACCCACATAGTTTGATTCTGTGCTGCCACCAGGCATTTCTGGCAGCAGCTTTCAGTAATGTGGGATGAGTCACTGGGGGGAGGGAGACAGCGTAGTATGCTGGCATGCATGATGCCCCCCCTTTCATGAACTGTCCAAGTTCATAGAATCAGCATTGCTGACAGATGGCCATCTAGCCTCTGCTTAAAAACCTTCAGGGAAGGAGAGCTTACCACCTCCTGAGGAAGTCTGTTCCACTGAGGAACCGCTCTAACGGTTAGAAAATTCTTCCTGATGTCTAGAAGGAAACTCTTTTGATTTAATTTTAACCTGTTGGTTCTGGTCCGACCTTCTGGGGCAACAGCAAACAACTTGGCACCATCCTCCATATGACAGCCCTGCTTGAAGATGGTTATCATATCCCCTCTCAGTCTTCTCCTCTCCAGGCTATACCCAGCTCCTTCAGCCTTTCCTCATAGGACTTGGTCTCCAAACCCCTCACCATCTTTGTTGCCCTCCTCTGGACACGTTCCAGCTTGTCTGCATCTTCCTTAAATTGTGGTGCCCAAAACTGAACACAGTACTCCAGGTGAGAGTTGCAGGAGGGCTCTGTGTCGTTGTTTATGAGAAGCAGCAGCCCAGAGTTTCTATTAAAGAGCTCACTTCAAACATAAAATCCTGCCAGAACTGAGATGAATGATCTCGTAGTTCTTGCTTTTCACACTTTTCTTCCATTTATATGATTTTGTCATCTTATATTCTCTCCTAAAAAAAGAAAAGAAAAAATCTCTTAAGTGGCTTACAATAATTATAGCCATAGAACACCGTGTATGAGATGTGCACCAAGTATTCTTTTTTTGTCCTTATAGTTGTGTCACAAAGTTTAATTTGCCCTGGAACTTGCCCTCAATTTTAGCATAAAATTGATCAGAGGTTTTCTGATCTAATTCATCCGATGAACAGTGGAAAGGGGGCACTGGCCCCTAGGGTGTCATGATGCCCACCAACACATTTCCCGGTGCCCACCAAGTATTTTAAGAAAGTGGGCGGGGCCAGGTGGGACATTTGCCCAGCAAGGCTTCTGATTGGCCATTGGAGGTTTGATTGGCTGTACAGGTTTTTTAAAATGTTGTTTTCAGCAACTGTCACTAACGCCAGAGGATCTTTGCTGTGTGACTGAAATTAAGCCATGGCAGCCATTTTATGGCTGGATGTACCTTCTACATAGGGTTGCCAGCTCTGGGTTGGGAAATACCTGGAGATTTTTGGGGTGGAGCCTGGGGAGGCCAGGGTTTGGGAAGGGGAGGGACTTCAATGCCATAGAGTCCAATTGCCAAAGTGGCCATTTTCTCCAGGTGAACTGATCTCTATCAGTTTGGCAACCCTACGTCTACAGCAGCTGTTTTGTGGCTGCCCCAACCATACTGTGTCACAATTCCACAGGTACCCACAGGCTCAAAAAGGTTGTGGACCCATGGGCTAGGATCTGGGAGACACCGGCTCATGTCCCCACTCTGCCGTGATCTCAAGATCAGTCACACATTCTCAGCCTAAGCTACCTTAAAGGTTGTTGTGAAGATAAACTTGAGAAGTGTATCATGTAAGCCTCTTTAGGTCTCCACTGGCGAGAAAGGCAGGGTATGCAAGAAGTAAATATAAACAGAAAGCAGGTCTTTTAGGGATGATGATTGTGTCTTTTCTGGTGTGAACGAATTTTCCATTATATCACTTCCAAACCCAGCATCCGTTGGAAGGCAGAAACCAAAGCAATTTTCTTCCAGGTTTTGAGTGGGTCAGAGGTTAGAATTCCAGGAGTGGGATATGTTGGTGTGAATCTTAAGTTTTACTGTATGACCTATATAGATGCACAACAGAATCTTATTCAGATCTCTCATGTTGCAGAAAAATTTATTAATTATTTCAAACTGATGTCCATGTCAATTTCAGGGTTGCATATTTTTAAAGTATTTTTGTTACAACTCTGCTTAATTTACCCTATAATAATGGTGCCCACATCAAGTTAGAAGCATTAAGAATGAATGTGCACATTTAAAACCTAACCATATTAAGTAGTAGAAATATTGCTTTGTATTGACGCAAGTAACTGTTTTGTTTGAACCTCATGCGTGAGTATCCACAGCAAAAATCAAGGCTTGGTTGATAGGGTTGCCAGCTGGTTAGACTGCCAGTTCTTTTATGTGTCATTGTGTTGGTCGTAATAAAAGGTATTACATAGATTGTGTTCTTTCTTCATCTTTGGATCCACAGAAGAAGCTGGAAGATCCTCCTGCTCATTTCCAATGCATTCTACTCCTTAGAAGTTAACTATCAAACTATTATTAGCTAGTGTTTAATGAATGTAATACTCTGGTTAATAGCTCTTCTCAGGCTATTTAACTTAATGAAGTGGTGTGTGTTTTCTGTCCCAGCAATCTTATAGCTTACAGCTCGCTTATGTTAATCCTGAGAAAACCACTTCCATTCTCACCATTAGAATCAGTTTTTTTCCCTTAGGCTAGTCTCAAGGTCATATTAACCAGAGCCCCATCTTCAAAGGAAGATTGTTTTAATATGACATTAAATAATCCTCATTTTTTTGGTAGGCATGTTGTTCCACTGGTGAATTTGAAACCTGTGACACAAGTCACCCCAGTTCCTGCATGGAATGTGGTCCCTAGTCGGAAAGGAGGAAGCTATCAGAAAATATCAGGTGGGTCCATGCTGGAAGCAATATTGTGTCTAGATGTTCTTCTACCCAAGCTACTTGATTGTGGAGTAGGGGTCCTCAGCATGGTGCCAGTTGGCACCATAGCACCCACCAACACCTTACCTGTTGCCCACCAACTGTTTTCAAAAAGTGGGTGGAGCCAGGTTGGGCTGTTGCCTGCCTTGACTTCTGATATGCTACTGGAGATCTGATTGGCTTTACAGATTTAAAAATGTTGTTTTGATGACAGCTGCCACCATTGTAGATTTTATTCTTTCTCTCACTTGTTTTTCCCAGTGTCTTTTAAAAAAATTACCCCTCTTCTTCCTGATGTTGGACTTCCACTGGGTATGGGTATGACTCCGCCTCCCATGGCAGCCATTTTGTGGTTGCACCAGCACCGTGTGTCCGAATTCCAAAGATGCCCACAGGCTCAAAAAGGTTGAGGACCCCTGTTGTAGAGAGAAAAGGAAACTGCTGCTTTCTAATTTATCATATAAAACTGCTGTATACTGAGTTAGACCATTGGTCTGTCTAGCTCAGGTTATTTAGTCTGACTTGATTCTTCAGGTCTTTCCTGACGTCAGCAGCCTGAGATCCCTTAATTAGAAGTGCTGGAGATGCCAGCTGGAAGTGCTTTCGTGCGCAAAGCGTGTGGTTTGTTCTTGAAACTTAGCTTTTCCTGAAGCTGCAAACTTGTGTGATGAATTTCTAGAACAATAGTAAATTCTAGTATTTTCCCCTCCCCACACACTCCTTGGATTGTTTTATACACTCCTGTATGACCGAGGAAGGCCAGTGCTGATGAAAGGGTTGACCTTGGTAGACAGGGGTAGCTCTTCGTTGCTTCCATTGAGTTCCGTGGAATAAAGTAAACTGACTGCAGCTTGGGACAGGGAGAGAGAAAGAGAAGGCAAAACCTTCCTCTCGTAGCAGGCAGTGAGAGCACCAGGGCAGGCTTAGCTCAGTCTTAAGGTGCATATTTTTATTCTTTCTCCCTGCCACCACTGAATGGTTGGCATTCAGCCCTACAGGGAAAAGTAAAACATGGCATTTGGGAACACTGTTGCCTTAGGGGGCAAACTTTACCCACCCTGGTTTTGAGTGGCCCTCCTGAAAGCTGCTCTAGACCTTGCAGGAATAGCGGCCCCATGTGTTTCCAAAATGGCACTGTCATAAATCCCGAAAGTTGGATTTGGAGGAGAAGCTCCTTGTAGGTCTGCGGCGGATATCATTTATTTATTTTAAGGCATTCATACCATGTTTTTCTCCCCAATGGGGACTCAGAGGGGTTTACAATGTCATTCTCTGCTTCTCCATTTTATCTTCAAACAACAACCCCTTTGTGATAAAATTAAGCTGAGAAGGTGTGACTTGGCCCAAGATCCCCGAGCAAGCTTCCATGGCAGAGTGGAGATTCAGGCCTGGGTATCCCAGATCCCCGTCCAGAGCTGTAACCCCTACTCTGTCTGAGTGTCCGTCTGTCCCTTATCCTTTCCTTCTTTCCATCTTGCCTCCCATCTTGCATCCATCCATCTTTGTTTATACCCCACATTTCTCCCCAGGGGGGACCCAAAGTACCTGACGTCATTCTCCGCTCTATTTTAGCCTCACAACAACCATGGGACTGGCCCACGGTCACCCAGTGAGCTTCCGTGGCATGAGTAGGGATTTGAATCTGGTTCTCCCAGCTACTAGTCCAACACACTTAACCACTACACCACTCTGTCTCTCCATTCTGACTACCACTTTTATGATTGGTACAAGGAGCAGAACTTCCCTGCAGTGGCCTCAAAGGACAGCAGGGTGGGCATAAAGTGTGCCTGATGTGGGCAGGGAAAAGGGACTTGGACTGTTCCTCTTTTCCCATCTTTTCAGATTTTGATGTGCTTTTTCTCTAGCTGAGGACAACACCCAAACCTTCTCTCTTGCTGTATTTTGACAGAGCAGCTCCCCTTAAGTTCTGCTTCAGTTAATTCGCACCATCTGCCATAAATACAGAGCAATTTGAGTTTTTAAAGCAGGAATACAAAGTGGTAATCCATTTGCAAAATTCAAATCTGAACTTTAATAGGACAGCATGAATGAATTTAGTTTTAACAAATTTTACAGATCCTTTTTTAAAAAAAATCTTGCAAGTTCCATTATTTCGTACCATTTCAAAATTCTGCAGTTTGTTCTGTTTAGTGGAAATAGTTTGGGATGGATGCAAAGAATTATTCTCCAATAGTGTAACCAACGTATGGGGCATATAACAGGGGGTTCTAATTTCTCCAGCAACACATGGGTCATGGGGCCTGGCATATGAAGACAATAACAACCCAGCCCATTTTCCTCCCCTGCTTATGTTGTTGGGCTTCACAACTAGAATCTGCCAAGCCCAAACTGGTCCCTGAGATAGTCTCTTTGTCGCTTTAGTTATCTAGATAAGAGATAAGGTAACATGCAAAGAACTGGGGCTTCTGGGCTCACCATCTGTCACTCCCATATTTAAAGCTACCCTTCCATGAATCCTGATTGCTGGCCAGGGGCTTATGGCGTGTTCGTCATTTTGCAAATTTTCCCTGCACTGGCTGCTGCCCCAAGTGGATTTATCTGAGGCGACTGGTAGTTCAGAGGTGTTTGCGCTATCTCTTTTTCCCTGTGGGTTGTCTTGTACCTTTCACCCCTCCCCCTGGCAATCACACTGTTCCTACTTCCTCTTTCAGAATTTCTCTTTCCTGGAATCACGAGCTATTCTTTTCTTCCCCTCTCTGATATAAAGCGGTCTGTACCACTCTAAAGGCAGAGAACCGTCTTCCTATACTTCTGCAGAAACCCCAGGAGGTAAAGATGCAACACTTTTTAAAAAGCCACATGGATCAAGTCTCTCCCGTGCCTACGCATCCCATCCCAGAGGTGGTGCCCTGAAAGAGGAGCAGTGATCGGTTGATATTTAAACCACTGTTTTTAAAATAAAAATCACCTAGGAAAGCCCCCACACAAATGCTTTAAAAAATCAGGCCTGAACTCATCCTGGAGCTCCCATCAATCAAATAAATAAACATAATACATCACGTGATTTTACTTTTATCTATATCTGGAGCCCCAATAATGAACTGTAAGTAGCAACCTTCAATAAAAATTTTTTTGGGGTGCAACAAATTATCTATTTTCTTATATTATCTTCTATTCCTAGGTTTCACATGCAATCTGGATTGACTGTTTACAAGATTTTGTTATTTACTTGATTGTAGACGTGTATACACTGTATTATGTCCAGAAGTTTATGTTTTTAACCCTTTTAAAGCGCAATTGCACATTAATAAATATATGTTTATAATATTATTTTTAAGTATTGTGGCTCAACCTTCAAGGTTCCTGGGCCTGTTTTATGGGTTGGTTTCAGCTCCCTTTGTTTTGTTGGTTTTTATTTTCCAAGTCCTCATACTTTTTAGATGAGTATTTTAGCAATCAGGTTTTATTCATGCAATGTTTCGCCAGACTTTTCTCCGGGGGTTCTTGTTTCTAAAATGCTCGCTTTCCTTGAGCAGTTGCTGCATTAGTTGGTGCATGAGCACAAAGGAAAGGTGCAGAAAATTATGGCAGAACTGACAGTCGTGTACTAGCACCGCCCGTGCTTCCATAATTTTTTCTTCTTCTTTAATTGCCGTTGTAGATATGGATATAAAATCACGGAAGAAGCTGTTTAAAAAAGTCCGTGGGAAAGAAGTCTACATGACTGTGGCGTACAGCAGGGGTCAGCCTGTCCTTCCTCCCCGGCTACATCATGGCATTCCATCAGGACGATCTGCTCCAATTCATTGCTCTCAAAGTGGAGGGCACATGGCTCCTTACGAACATTACCATCCTCAGAATTCCCAGAGGTCTGGCAGGGGGTATGGAATGCCCAGGTGGTAAGCCTCGTTAGTCTATCGAACATGCTTTCTGCTCTCGGTGGAGGTAATTCAGAGTTGTGTTTGAGCTACACTGTTAAGACCCAAGTCAAACTTTCAGACTTCTGTGCCATGAAAGATTTACGCTGGCTTTCAGAGCACGTTTCTGTGTTTGACCTATAAAACCCCAAACTGTTAGGATTTAGAGCTTGGTTTGCACTCTGGAAGGGAGCTGCTGCATTAGGAATAAAATTCACACAAGGCTTATTGCTTTAGAAATGAAATAGAAGCTGCAGGAAAAGGCATTTTGAAGGTCCGTGGGAGCCCAGTTCTGCTTGGAAGTGCAGCCTGAGGGGAGGAGAGGCTTCTGCCTTCCCCTCTAGGACATTTCCCCCGAGCTGAAACAGCCATGGCAGGACGTCATTTGCATAAATTGAAGCTTCACAGTTTGAGATACACCATGTGTGGCTTCAAAGTTAGGCAAATAACTCCCTGTTGAGGCCATTTCAGTTCTAGAAAACACAATGCAGGGGAAGGGAGGTGCCCCTCCTTCCCTCACACCACAGTTTTGAGCAGAATTGGACTCCCGCAGGCTTTAAAAATGCCCTTCCCTACATCTTCTGTATTCCTGCAGGGAAAATGAGTTGGGTCTGGGGAACCCCAGCACAACTCCCCCCCTCCCCGTAATGTGTAGTTTAATGCTAAGCTAAGATACAGAGTAGTTGCAGAGAGCACATCTTGCCCTCGTGGAGGTTAGACAAAGCAGGAAGAGAAGAAGTTAGCTGGAAGGAAGGAAACCCCTAAAAGTAGAATTCTGGGTAAACAGATATTAGCAGAGCAGACAAGAGGGAAGGATAAAGGAACTGCCCTATCTAACTTTGCTAGCTCCACTGTCCCTTCTGAAACACTGTACAAAGGAGCATCACACAGTCCTTCACTTCCAGCATCATAAACTAACCTGGGCTTTCTGAGGCAGCCTTCCCCCATGTAGTCCTGTCCAGTCATTGTGGGCTCAGTTCCAGGTGTTCCTGGTTTTGGAAGGCGAGCCTTTGGCAGCTTGTTGTGCCTTATCTGGGGAGCACCCTCCCCAGGAGACCTTTCACCAGCGAATGGTTTCCATTGTTTGTCTTGCTACTATGGATTTAACTGTTCTTAGCTTTTTGTTGTTACGACTTTTTCAGTTATTAGCTTTGTATACTACTTTGGGTGAAAAAGCAGAATAAATATTGGAAGCTGAATCCTACAATGTGTGTAAGCTACGCAAATAGAGGCGGTTTGAATATTATCACTTACTTTGCATAAGTGTATTTGGTGTCTCTGAGCTTCACAGCTTTGCAGAACTCTTGAGCCTCTTCCCCTGATTGCTGGAATGTCTGGCTTGGGTTATCATGGGCTTCCAAGATACTGGAGTATCTTCAAAGCCACGAAGGCTAATCTCTAACAGCCCAAGGCTTCTGCTTGTGTGGTGTGTGATTGTGGGAGTGTAGGATTCTTGCAATTTTTAATTTTGCTATTTTTTGACTTTTTTATGATTTTGAAACCTAGGGGAGCTGACCGGTTTATAAACAGAAACAACATGGTCGGGCCAGAAATGGCATATCCCAGTCCGGGCAAGAGATACTATCACAGCTATGATAATTTCTCTTACAGGTCTCGGTAAGCTGCTGTAAATATTTCTGTAAAACCCATGCTTGGGTTTGTTTCTTTGCAGCATTTTCTCTTTTGCCTTTCTACTTTAACAAGTCCTCAGGGTGTTTCACAGCAAATAAAGAATGCTCTCTAAACACTTTTAAAAAAAGTCTAGAAACCCATCAAATATGGAAAAAAGAATGAACAACAACAAATCATACATTTGTAGTAATGAGCAGGTGTGTAGAGCATCAGACTAAAATGAGCCCCAAAGAAACCATAGAAACAATTCTTACTAAAAGCTAAAAGTCAGCAGTTAAAACATGGACATCCACAAATTGCTGTGGCTTTTTTTCTCGTGGTTCATTTTGCCAAAGACAGCATTTTGGGCTCCCCCCGTATGAAAAGACATGCAGACAGAAAACACATGAACAGCTGCCTTATTCTGAATTACCCGCATTTCTTATCTAGTTTTTGTATTTCCTCTGGGTAGCAGATCTTCAGGGAGACAGAGGCCTTTCCCAGTAGGGTTACTTTGGGCATACATGAGATTTTTTCGACTCAAAATCCAGGACTTTGAGTGTAGAGGGATGGATGAGACCTCCCCCTCCCCCTTTCATTTTTAAAAATAAATTGGAGAGTTGGCTCCAGAGGAGCTGAGGGCAGGTTTATGATGGAATTTTTGCATCTGTCTATCTCTGTGGACTACCAAAATGTCTTGGTTCAGAAGCAGTTGGCCTGAGGCAAACTTTCAATTTCTAGCACAACTGATGATTCCTCCATTTCTAGATTCAAATTGGAACTTGCATTTCCTGACCTGAAGTCTATTCAAGTGATGTCTGAATCTAAACTCAGTTCTTATTGTGAGCACTAGGTTATCTCAAGGACTGTCTGCGCTTATATGAGCCTGTCCAATTGTTGTAGTCATCTTCAAAGGCCCTGCTTGGTATACTGTCCCCTTCAGAGAAAAACCCGACGGTGTTTTCTGCTTTGGCACCACATTTATGGAACTCATAAGAATGAAGCCAGGGGAAGAGATGCTTTTGATTTTGTTAACACTACTGTACTGGTTTGGGTTTTGAAGGCAGTGCAAAACTACAATTTTTACTGTTAACTTGTTTTTACGCTTGATTTTAATGCTGCTGGTTTGTATTTTTAATGGTTTTTCCCCACAGTGTTTTTAAGTTGCAAGCTACCTTGAGAACATCCATTGGACTGTAGAATGCCAATTTATGCATATGGATGAGGATGGTTTCACTGCTGTTGCTTTGGCTTTATAGTGTTAAATTAGTTTTATTATTTCTTTTGTCATCTTTTATTTTGTGTTTCATTCTTTTATTCCTGCTATTGGGCACCTTCAGCAGAGAGCAGGAAACTCGTTAATACATGTATTAATTAAATAAATATGATAATCTGGTATTAAAGCACAGATCCATCAAGCTAATATTTATTAAAACATCTACATGCTGCATTTTCTTCTTCCTTCCCTTCTCTCCATTAAGGGGTTCAAGGAAGCTATATTTTAAATGAAGATATTTTCGCAGGGTGGTCGTGTTGGTCTTCAGTAGAACAGTTAGATTCAAGTCCAGTAGCACATTAGAGACCAACAAGATTTTCAGGGTATAAGCTTTCGAGAGTCAAAGCTCCCTTGGAAGGACTCTCGAAAGCTTGTGCCCCGAATATTTTGTTGGTCTCTAAAGTGCTACTGGACTTGAATGTGCATTTTAAATGGAACACCTGCTAGTTGTGTTGTGTTGAAGTCATTGGCTTTTTTTGTCCAATGGTTAACATCTAAATATTTGTGCATTCTCTGGTTTTAAATACATTAGTACCCGGCTTCCTTTCATCATGGACCTCTAGCTGATGTGCACAGGGTTCTTTGGAGGACTCCCAAGCAGGCAATGAGCAAGCCCAGATCTGCTGGGTTCTCCAACTTTATCAGGTGTTTTTCTCCCTAAATAACCGTTCCTTCATCCTTCCTTGGAAGGTCGTACAGCCGCAGTCGCAGGCAGATGCAGTGTGTAAACAAAGAATGCCAGTATGGGTTTGCGGCTGAGAATTGTGAGGAACCTCAAGGCTTGGAAGAGACCATCACCTTCTATGAAATTGAAGAAGGGGATGACACGACTTTTCCTGCTCAACCTGTAAGTCATTAAGCTGAAAATGGTTAAAACAAAAAATGATAAAATAGGACCTGCACAAACACTGCATGAGGAGAGAACCTACAAAAGGGAGCTGTTAGAACATGCACTTGTCCCTTAAAATCCATTCTAAATAATATACTTTTAAGTTAAGGCAAAATAATGAAACCCCTCATTAAGCATACAGCACCTGAAGCTGCCTTGTACTGATTCAGACCACTGGTCCATCAAAGTCAGTATTGTATTAGACACGGTAGCATATAAATATTTGTTTGCACTTATAAGTATTCTTCGCTCCTGTACTGAATTTCTTATCCCAGAATATGTGGCAAGTCATACATGTGGCAAGTCATACATACGATCTAGTTTTTTTCCCTTGGGAATGGAATTAAGTGGTTTGGTAATGAGCGAGGTTGTGAGTTCCTAATAAGTCATAGCTTGGAGATACTTCATGATTGGCCTTTTATGCATTCTCAGTTTCCTTGTTAACTTCCCATTTCTTTGGGTTTAACTTCTAAGTGACTAACTTGCTGATTTTTCGGGTTTATTTCAATTATTCACATGTTTTCCCCCCTCTAGTGATCAATTCAATATAACACCAGTTTTTATGAAGCATAAAAAGCTGCTGATTTAAACTACAGGGAGAAATGCTTCATTTAAAGCTGTGTGATGTCAAATTGACCATCAGAGGGAGTAAAACGTGTGCATAACTGGACACCCCCCTCCCCCGAAGAAACAGGAAGTTAGGTGCAGGGAAACTGAGAATGCATAAAAGCCCTATGTCTGGCAGAGCGAGAATCCTGGCCCCTAACTGAGGGTGTAGAAGCTGTTTGTCTCTGATTACTCGCCCATTTAGGCCTCAGATCCTGAGGGTGCTGGTTGTACCTCCACATCCCCTGACACTGCCTAGTTGTGGGATCCCTTGCTCAGAAGTTATTGTGGGTTTTTTTCATGGTCTAAAAGTAGAGGTTGTCTCCCCCACCCTTTCCTTGGATTAGAAATAAATTGTGGACATTCTTTAAGCTGAGTGCGATATGGTCTGCATCCAAGATTTTGGATAGAAAAATGAATTTGCCATGGATTGAGTTTTTGCAACTGGCTTGTTTGTTTATTTATTGACTTCATTAATACTGCACTTTTCTTCCCAGTGGGGACCCAACGCAGCTTACATTGTTCTCTTTTACTCCATTTTATCTTCACAACAGCCCTGGGAGGCAGGTTAGGCTGAGAGGGTGTGATTGGTCAAAGGTCACCCATCAAGCTTTCGTGGCAGAGTGAGGATTCAAACCTGGGACTTCCTGATTGTAGTCTGATATTGTAACGCAGGGGTCACAAACTGGTGCCCGTGGGTGCCATGGCATTCGCCAAAACCTTTACCCACTAATTTTTTTAGAAAGCAGGAGGGGCCAGATGGGGCTCCTGTCCAGCAGGGCTTATGATGGGCCATTGGAGATTTAATTGGCTGTGCAAATTAAAATAACGTTGTTTTGGTGGTAGCTAACACCATAATGCTGGTTTTATTCTCTCACTCCTCTTTCCAGTGTGTTTTTTTAATTGCTCCTCTTGTCCCCTGCACTTGGCACTTTGTGTGTAGCTTCACCTTCCACAACAGCCATTTTGTGGTTGCGCCCACTGCCTTGTGTCAGAATTCCAAAGGTGCCCATGGCTTCCTAGAGGTTGGGGACCCCTACTTTAACTGCTACACCATGCTGGCTCTATATCTGTATGCAGCTCTATATGTATTATTGTATCAGAAACTTTTGACAATGAGGGCATAACCCCCACCAATTGGCGAACGTACACCATATTGCTAGAGCCAATTGTGTTGTGTGGTTCTCCTTGTTCTCTTTGAGTGTAGGAAGGGAAAATGGATCTCTATTGACTCGGTGTTGATCCCTGCACATGTGGGCGTGTGTTCCTACATGGAGACGCGTTGGATCTTTAGTTGCAGAATGCCAAATCCAGCTTTGGGTGGCTGGCTGTGTGTTACCTCCTGGTGTTCTCTTTGTGGCATTCTGAAGATTGTTCCCTGATCAGTTTGCCTCTTTTGTGCTTGCTCCTTACAGTCATTCTTGATGCAGCCTGAATATTGGCATGAAAATGTTTGCAATTTAAAACAAGTCCCCTTAAGCACAGGTCAGCATCTCTGTGCTCTTGGAAATCTGTCCTTGTGTACAAGGTTTTGTGAGGAGATAGGTGGACTCTTCCAGATGGTCCCTCCTGTTCCAAAAAGTGAGAAATGTACAAGCCTCAGAAAATGCAAGCTTGCCTTCCCTTCCAAAAGTATGTTTGCTTAAACCCTGCGTTGTTTACACAAACATACTTTTGGAAGGGGAGGCAAGCGCTGCCCACTCTATACTCAACAGTGTTCAAAATTAATTTATCCTCATTTACAAGCCCCAGAAAACTCAGTAGACATGAGAACTATATTTTTATTAATGGATAGAATTCCGGAGGTCACTGAGCAGGTGGCAGAGTTCCTTGCAGTTGTTACAAAGATAAGAGAAAGGGAGAGAATGGTGGTATAGGATAAGAACTGTGGCTGTGTTTCAGTGTATTTGACATTAAAGGGTCTGGATCGTATCACTTGTTATGATATGAGAAGGAGAGACTTAGCAATTGTATTTATGCACTGATTTTAGCTGATGAATAGCTTATGATAGAATGTGATTTTTTCATGATGCTTGTACTAATGTATGTCATAATGTTGTTATTATGCCAATAAAGGTATATGCATGTATGTGTGTATGCGTAAACCCTGAAAATTGTAACTGCCTTGCTAATCTCAGAGTAGGTCATGAGAAACTGTCCCACAGTAGAACAGCTAGAGTTCAGTAGCACCTTGGAGACAAACAAGATTTTCAGGGTGTTGGTTTTCGAGAATCAAAGCTCTCTTCATCAGATACCAGAACTTTGATTCTCAAAAGCTCATACCCTGAAAATCTTGTTTGTCTCTAAGGTGCTACTGGACTTAAATCTGGCTCTTATACTGAAGACCAACACAGTTGCCCTCTGAAACTGTCCCATAGTAAACTCTATACTGTCATCACGTTTTTTTTCTTCGTTGGCTATTTTTTCACCTTTTGTTTTAAGAATACAAGTGAAGCCCTACCAACTTCAAGTTCTAACAAAGCTCTCAACTTGTTCTGCAGAATCAGGGTAACCCGCCTCCGATAGTTCCTGATCCTGCCGGATTCTGGGTAGCCAGAAGGGGCCCAACTCCCATCCCGTCTAACAAGCCGGCTCTAAATTCCTCTGAGGAAGAAATAGAGGAGCCTAGTGATAATGGTAAGGATTTGTGGGATGCTTTGTCTGTAAAAAACAAAACCCTCTTCTCACACCACCGTTTGTGGTGCCTCATTGATGTTCAGCTGGTTGATCATGACCCGTAACTGGACTACACAGTATCTAAGATGATTTGGACCAGAACTGCTGCTGCTGTTTCCTTTATGAAGTTTTTAAGGGTGCTGGGAGTTGAGAGTAGAGCCAGACAGAACAGAAATAAATGGTGGAAGACATGCTTCAGATGAGGGTCTGAAAAGGCTGAAGTTACTACCCTTTCACAAATTAAACATTGTTGATGGTAGAAGAGAGGATAGGAAGGGGGATTGCTCCATGTTTCAATTCACTGGATACAGACTAATTCTTTTTCTCAGTCTTGTGCTCATATATAATTTTCTGATTCTGTAAACATGCAAGCACCATATAGATTCAAACCAATCAGTCTATTAAACTTGATGAATGGCGGTCATTATCAAGTATGTCAGTGCCATAAAAGTTAAATCGCAAAGTAAAATCCTGCCTTTAGATAGATTAGTGCACTCTGAAGTTGTTGACACTTGCATTTCTTCCCGCGGCTTGTATTTACAAATTAATCAAGTGCTAATTTGCAGATGGTGCTTTTGACAAATCCCCTTAACGTAATCTAAAATCTCTGGAGTTTGGATAATTCCATTGGGGGGGGGGATTTTGGTTTATTTCCCTTTTTAGGGAACCAAACCTCTTCCTCAAGATTTCTCACATCAAATGGGAAGGAAGTTCTAATTTCTTTAAGCCTAACATTGTGTTTCCTCTGCTTTCCTAGGAGAATATCATGAGGATTACCTGTATACCCCTCCAGGTCAGTAAAACAATGGTAATGTTATAGACCTAATTTCAACATAACTTGAATTATGCAAACTTAAAAAAAAAAACTAATACAGGGGTATGTGAACTCATTTTGGCTTGTGTCCTCCAGATCCAGACTGTGAAACTCCAACTGTATTTACTACAGCTGAAGCTGCAACAAACTTGGTAAGTATTTGTCGAGATGATCTGTAGAATTGTTAAAAAATTCTAGAATACAAACAAATGGGGCAGGAAATTTTACATTTTTCAATTTACTTACAAAATTTATATTCCTCCTTTCTGTCCTCACAAGGGCCACCAAGGCGGCTAAAACAAATAAAAACATACACAATAAAACATTTTAAAACCAACCCCCAACAGAAAACAAATAACATAAAAACAATTAAAAACAGGGCTAAAATACAAAGACTTAAAAACAACAATTAATATATCGGTCAGGAAGAAAGGATTACTGAGGGAATGTCAAAGGAAACAAAAAGGCTTCACCTGCGGGCAGGAAATGGCAACAGAGGGGACAGACTAATCTCCCTGGCAAGAGAGTTCCAGAGCTTTGGTGCCATGACCAAGAAGGCCCTCTCCCAGGTTGCTGCCCAATTGAACTCACAAGTTGTGGGCATACGAAGCAGGTCCTCCAGAGATGACCTCAGTGGTCAGGCGGGTTCATAAGGGAGGAGGTGGTCCTTCAGGTACGTCGGTCCCAAACAGTATAGGTTTTTGAAGGTCAGCAGCAGCACCTAGAATTGTGCCCGAAAGCAAATTGGGAACCAGAGTTTTGGTTTCATTCCAATCTAATGTACTCTGTCTGCGTGACCTGCTCAGTACTGTGTTTACTTATATCAGCGCGTGTATGTCGATCTACAGAGTCAAGCTTCCTTTGGATGAGAGAAGTGAAGATTTATAGCTTCATAAGGATTAGCTTTAAGAATAAGCATGTACCACATAGGAGAGGCAAAAAGGCACTCCTAGAAGGCAGGTATCCAGGGAGCAACTTCTGTTTGTCTAGCTCATTTTGTCTGGCTCCTTTCAGCACACATGCTCTTGCTCTCTGTACAATACCGCCCCAGCTGCTTTTTCATAACTCATGCGCTGAGTACTCCTCTCTGATCTGCTTCCTTGCAGGTGAATAACCAATCAAAAGAACATCAGGTCCTTTTTGTCAAATTCTTGCTCTAGGTGACAATTTAGGCAAAACTGAGACCCATTTATAGTAATCAGCCCAACTCACAAAAACATGCTGTTATCAACAGTGTTCCCAGAGAAGAGATTTTAAATTCAAAACCTGTTAAGCATCTTTCTTCCATTGAATAAATATTTATGGATACCAGGTTGAAAGTTGTTTCTCTTAAACTTCTGGTCTTGCAGCTTCATCATATGCTCTTGACTCATACCATCAGCCAGTAGTGGTTTTGCTTTCTAACTATGCTGTGTCTAATCTCTACAGGATGGGGGAACAGGGTCTGTCTCTTCTCAAGAAGGAGTTGCTTCATACAGTTACTCCCAGAAGGTAAACATCCTCCTAGTTTCCTGGGCAGTGTCGCTGGTTAAAGGCTCCTTGACTTCAAAAGGCTCTTCTGTGTTAGAATGAACATGAAATTTCACCTGTACTTCATACCTGGTTCACACATTACTGAATTCACAAGTCAGGTCTGGGGTCTCCAACCTATGTAACAGTCAGAAGCGAGTGGAGGATTCTCTATATTTCCCATGCACAGTACCTGACTTGTTTTAGGACCATGATGCACGTAGAGAAAGGGTTGATCTGTTTTTCTGACCTGAAATGGTATCAGGGGAGGGAATGCTTGGCCTGTGGGGGAAACCTACATGCTCATGGGATGCTCATGGACTTCCCCAGCAGGCCAGATAGTACCTCCTGGGGCCATTCCAAGTCAGGAAAACAGTATGAGGTGGTTCTTCACAGTCCTGTTCCAAATGGAACACTACATGCATAGGAAGTGAGAAGCTACAAATTGCATCTGTCTGTGAACACAGGGTGGGAGCCCGGACTCTGCGGGTGTACTCCATAGTGTGTGAATTAGCAGGCAGTGTTTTCATTCTGTGTGCATGCATGCCTCATTACACGGGAGGCATGATGCAAGTTGTCTCAGGGGACCCCCAACCCAACTTTTGCCAGACGTCTCATGAAACGAAGACTTTGGGCTCGTGAACAATGCACAACTTCTCAGTGGGAGAAGCCAGAGTCCAGTGTTCATGTACACACCTGTGGGGACGGGGCCTATTGATGGAGAGCTAGGATATGGGAAGGGGCTGTTCCCTTCACTCGCCATTGACAGGCTGGGATTTCTTGTAAAGATCTTGCTGTATTAATTCCTTTTTTTTTTAACCATTTGTTGTATCTGCCCAACTTAGTTCAAATTCTGTAATTTAGAGAGAAGACAATTTTGGGGCACAATGATGGAGGATTACAAGCTAGTGGAAAGAGTGGACTGAAACACATTTTTCACAGTTATTTTGAGAGTCCCACAATAACATTAAGCAAGGGCTTGGAGGATTTCCACGGCCAGAAGGGATTTCCACCCTCAGTGTGTGACTTTGCCCCCCAGAAATGCTTACAATGTGTGCTCAATTGTCTCCCCTTTTAAAAAAATCTTTTTGGGCTGGTGGGCTCTCCTTCGCAGGTAATGCTGAATTCTGCCATCATCTCAAACTCTTCCTGTGACAACACAGCTCCAAGCACCGCCTTTTCTTCCAGCTTGGCTGCTACCTCTCAAGTCAGTGGGACCGCCTCTACCCCCCAGAGTGGAGTGCAGCCTATCTTGGTGTCCCCTTCTACCGTGGGAAGGCCAGGTGGAATATTGATTTTATTTCATTTTGCTTTGAAACTCTCCCAAAAACATTTGCAGTGGTTTGATAACAACACATTCCTCTTCTAATGGATCGGGCTTAAAATCTATCCTCACAATCTAATTCCTCCATGAGACAGACTCTTCCCCACCCCTTTTGCCCAAAGGTCTTTGTAGCACTTCCAAAAAGTGTGGATTGGGGCAGGGGGGGGGGACACAGGCCAAAGAGAGAGAGGCAGCATCTCAGTCAGCTGTTTCTTAGCTGCCCTTGGGAAAGTCTTCTGAATCCTCAGAGCCTGGCTGACATGTGGTAACTTTCCACAGAATGAGTAGCTTGTAGCCAGTTGCTTTGCTAGTCATGGCACCCGGACAGAGGAAATAAGCAAGGTGGTTTGGTCCTTACAGGACATGGGCTTGCTCACACTTCCCACTAGGTAGAGGGCTTTATCAGTCAAGACTGGCCTGTGGAGCTGTCCAGCTGGTGTAAAGGACTGTTTGGCATCCACATCCCCTCCAGCAGGAGCTCGGGCTCCAGGTTTTTAGAGGTCTGTTGCAAGGCATCTACATGGGGCCGCCCCATCCTACTTATGCCATCTGGCTACAGCAGAAGAGATGTGTGCTTGTTTGCAGAAGAGGGACCCATTGCGTGCACACAACGTTGCAGGTGTCCAGGCAGTGGGCTCTTGAATGATAAAAAGGATGGCTCTCAAGTTGATGCAAGCAACTGGGTGTGTGCGTGTGGCTTCTTTACCTGCAAGGACAAGTTTTGCCTCAAGATATTAGCTTTACCTCCCCTTTCCAGTTGGTCTTCTGGGTGCCAGGAGGTGGGTTAGGTGCTTTGTAGGGATGGGAAAGGAACTCCCTGCTTCATCAGTTCTACCTGAGTGGTTCAAAAGGGTTCTGTTAGGATGAGGGATGAAGGAGCCTTCTTCAGGTGTGTTTGATTCCCTGTTGGATTGGGAGGGGTGGGGGAACAGATGTCATTCACACACCCTGTGAGGCCAATTCTATTCATTTTCTGGTGCTTGTTTTTCTTTTCCTTTTGTTTTTTGGAACCTTGGGTTTATAAAAGCGGTACCAGCACGTGGCTCACTTTAGATTTGTCTTAATTCATTGTGCCAGTTTTTGCATGTTTAATTTGATGATGATTGTGGGTATTGATGGCATTTTCTGGTTTGTTTGCCATCCCTTCAGGGGCTCAGACTGTTGGGATCTGTAATGGTATTTTAAAGCTAAACTAACTTTTCTGTGCTGCACAAGAGGTGTCCTGCTGGGTAAGACTAGTTCAGCATCCTGTTTCACAGCATCCTGTTTCACACTGTGGCTAACCAGTTCCACTGGATGGCCAGCAACAGGGCGCCAAGGCCAAGGCCTTTCCCAGTGCGGCCTCCTAGTGCTGGCATTCAGAGGTTTAGCTGAGTTGCTTTCTTTATTAAAAAGTGAGAGAATGGCATGAAAACAATATCCATTGGCAATTCGGAGTTTAAGCCCTCTGATTTCCAAAGAGGGGATTAATGTTCCTTCTAGCTATTCATGGGAAGGGGATCCTAAACAATTCCATTCACATCCCAGTAAATGGGAAATTACTCAACAGAATGCATCTGTCAATTTGGAAAAAGGCACACAGGCAGACATCTTTTTTAAAAGACATTTTAAAACTTTCATAAGTGTATTTGCTTTGCATTTCTGGCTACTCCTAGTCAATAGTCATAAAGTGGAAGCCTTGACCATTTCAGTCTGAATGAGTACTTTGAAGATTTCACGATCTTGGCTTCTTGAAGGAGAACCTTCTTCCATCTGAGAGCTAGAAGCAAGTCAACTGATAATCAGTTCTCATGGCCGGTTAATGATATCCCTCTACGGATCTTTGGAGGATCTTATTTAGGGACCTAACATATAATACAAAACATTGTGGCATTCGCCCCCCTCCCCCCATTTCATCTCTCATTCAGCATTTCCTATTGCAGCATTTTGTTAATTTAGGTCATTTCTGTCGCATTGCTAACTCAACAGTGCTCTGTCCAGACCCACCCTGCTTTCCAGGTGCCTCAGCACTATGGCATGGACCATCACAGGAAAGGCTACCAACAGATCTAATAACAATAGAGACATATTCCCTCTAACCACCTGAAGATGAAGGTTGTCCACCAGTACCAGTAGAGCTGTCTCTGTCCTGAATCCAGCTGTTCAATAACCTTGTTTGAAAAAGGGAAAAGGCGAAGCAGGTCTATAATTGTCCAAGATCTGTTTATCTGAGGATGTCTTCTTGAGTAATGACTGCCTTATTCAGGGGGCTCAAACCTCTTCCATCAGAGAGGCATTCATGTTCCTCTGAATGGAAGGACTCAGTGACCCAGCCTGTTAGACTTTGCAAGCCAAGGAGGGCGTGGATGTAAACAGCAAGGAGTGGCTGCCCTTCACACTAGTCAGGGAAGCCAAACTAAATTGAGCCATACAGTTGCAGATAACTCTACCACTTCTTAACTTTGCACCTAGCTGGAATGGATCTTAGAGATTTACTGATGAAAAACCGTGCAGAAAAATCAGAGCTAAAGGCCTGGATCACTGGCATTTGAGGATGTGCTCCTAGGAGCTGACAGTTTCTTAAATAATCTAAATAATTGTGCTGGATATGATGTGGTGGTAGTGGAGAACATAGGTTTCTTTGTCGCCATCACCTCCACCTCATGGGCTTTACAACAAGCTCTATAGTATCAAATTCAGCCCGAGTTTTTCCACCTGTGACATTCTAAACATCTGCTAGCCCATTTTAATACAGTCAACTCTCCTGTGAATGCGGCAGACTGAGATTCTTTTAGAGGGAGGTGTGGAGATGCCAGGAATGACCCTGTCTATCAGCTTGCGGGGGTGGGGGTGGGGGGCTGCCATTGCAGGCTCCTTCCAGACTTTTCAAAGGAACTTTGATTAGGCTACTCAGATCCTTCAGGACTTCTTGGAATCCCTGCCTCTGCTTAGCAACCCTGGGCTTCCTTGGTGGTCTCCCATCCAAATACTGACCAGGGCCAACCCTGCTTAGCTTTTGAGATCTGACAAGAGCAGGCTTACCTTGGCCATCCAGACCAAACGTGCTCAGTGGTGGTGGTGGTGGTGGAGAGTGGTGTCAAGTCACAGCTGACATATGATGACCCCCATAGGCGTTTGAAGGCAAGAGACTAACAGAGGTGGTTTACCATTGTCTGCCTCTGCTTAGTGACCCCACTTGGCTTCCTTGGTGGTCTTCCATCCAAATACTGACCAGGGTCAACCCTGCTTATCTTCTAAGATCTGACGAGATCAGGCTAACCTGGGCCATCCAGGTCAAACCTGCTCCATTCAGAAGACTAAATTTGGCATGTGACCTTTTCATTTGTATTTTCCTCAGTGGCTCCAGCCATTGCATCACACTGGCTTTCTATTTCCATTCAAATGTGAATTTCTGTTCTGTATACCTTAACTATATTTATAATAGCAGAAGCAAATCCTGAATCGTAGTATATCCACTTGCTTTGTTATTCTCAACTGTTTTTTGTGAGTATCACATCAATGGTTTAACCACTTGATGGTGCTATAGTGATTTCATTGTTACATTTATCAAGATTCAGATCTAATAGGCGTGCGTAGGCAAAATAGGGATGGTTGTGAAATCCTATTAGGGTGAATTTTGCAACTAGAATCATAGTCCTCACATCAGGCTTGCGTTTGGAGGAAAATTATCTGTAGGAGGCCTGATAAACAATCCTGGGATGGGTTTGCAATCTTTTATTGTCCTGGGGCCCGTGTCAGTTGTGAACATGTGGGAAATTTTTCTTTAAAGTCCCACAGGTGCACACTTCTGTGCCCCCCCGAATTCAGGTATCCCAGGAAAACCTCACCCATGCACTGCAAAAAAGAAATCAAAACTAAGCAAGAAACCCCTTCAAAATTGTGCTGAAAAGCATATTGTGTGGTGTGGAACTATGGTCTGGAAGAACACGGTGCACTTCCTGCAATATAAGCAAATATAGTAATAGAGTGGCCTTTTAATCAGCCTGAATAACATTTTTGAAGGATCTTTGGCACATCAAGGGCTGCTTCTGACAGTGCTTCTGTTTCATTGAGTTAGAAAAGCTTACCCATGGGACGTACGTTTTTTCTTCCTTTTGTCCATGGACACTGGAGTAACAGGGAGAAACCGTCTTCCTTCAGAGGTACTGCTGATCAAGTTTGTAAAATTGGTTGGTGCAAAGGCCCTTGTTTTTTTTTGTTTTTTTTTTTTTGTGGTGGTGGTGGGAATCCTAACGAGCTGAGCTGAAGGAATCTGCTCATCTCTACAAAATATTTACAGATTGCCATTCATAGTCAATTGAGTTCCCTTGTCACTGCAGTAACAGCCTCCTGTTCCTTCAAGCTTTTTTATCTCCTCTGTCAACAATGAACATATAGCAATTAATTTATTTCCCACATATTGGGTGGTGATCTGCTCATCTCTCAGAGATTGGAAGATGACCTAAGACTAATGTAGCTGCCTTGCTTGTCTTTGAACTCTGGCCGTCTCAACTCCCAGGTTTTATAGTCTAACCGCTGTACAATATAATCATGTTGTGACCATTGAATTTGGTCACATGGTTGATGCTGTGAGCCTGATCAAGTTAAGTTCCCTCCAGTGCACAAAAAAGCACAACGATCTCCCTTCTTGGGGATAACATTTTATCTTCCTGTATATATGAGTGGTGTTGGTAGAAAGTGCTGTCAAGTCACAGCTGCCTTATGATGACCCCATAGGATTTTCAAGGCAAGAGGCATTCAGAGGTGGTTTGCTATTGCCTGCCTCCACGTGGGGCTGAGAGAGTTCTGAGAGAACCGTGACTGGTCCAAGGTCACCCAGCAGCCTTCATGTGGAGGAGTGGGGAATCGAACCCGGTTCTCTAGGTTAGAGTCCGCCGCTCTTAACTACTACACCACGCTGGCTCTCTGTGTGCAGTGTTAGCACTTGCATATACATTGAATCAGATCTTACCCCACTCTCTACTTACAAAAAAAAATTCCACCTGAAAAGCAGGCAAGGCAAGAGATACTCATAATCACAGCTTTTTCTAAAATAAAAATAAAAGCTATAATAAAATAAGCAGTTAATAATAAAATTGGCAAACATGATTACGTGGTTTTAGCTTTGAAAGTGCCCCAGAAAGTAGAACCGTTTTCTCTGTGCACCTGAATGTCCTGAAACTTGGAGACAGCTGGCTCCAGAACTGCAGTGAGGGTAAGGGGGGTGGGGGGAGCCACAGGTATAGTAATCTGGCTAATGAGAAAATTAGGTACCCTGTGTCTTCTGAGCCAGTGCTCTTCCTTGGGGGCAGAATGAAAATCCGCAGAGAGCTTTCATAGCCAATTCTTCAGTAAATGGAGGAAGTTCTCATAGCAAATCTAAATGCTTTCCCCTATTCCCATCTCAAGAGTGCCTTCCCACAAAATTTAGTTAACCAAACCTGCAATGCCAATGAATGGGTAGATTAAATAGTTCTCCAATGCTTACAGATAGAAGGGGATTTTATTTTTTAAATCTCTGTATGCTTCATTCCAAGCAGCTTCTGAGGCAGTTTAATTAAAACAGTCTCCGATGCAAACGATGTGATTTTAAGCTACAATTAAAAACATTATCAATTCACAAAGACATAGGAACCCCCCACACCCCTCGAGGTGGAGACTAAAGCCATTTATGCATAGCTGTTTCCTCGTGGTCACCCTGCCAACTGCTTTGGGGCTTTGCTTTGATTATGCTTGCATCTTCCGACTGTCAGAGGTCGCCTCGCTCTCCCTGGGCGTTTCTACACGTTTTCTGGATGCTGGCTAAACACAAATCCAGAAAACAATGGCAGAACATGCAGAAATGCACAGGGAGAGTGAGGCGACCTCTGAAAGTCAGAAAATGCATGCATAATCAAAGCAAAGCCCCGAAGTCGTTGGAGGGGGTGACGGGGGTGACCGCGAGGAAACCGCCATGCATAAATGGCCTAAGAATACATTTTTAAAAACACTAATCCAGAGGTCTGGTGTTGGCATCTAAAACTGCCCAAGCTGTAGGCATCAGCACTTTTGTTGAGGGAGTTCATTGGTTGATGGCTACTGTGGAACAGGTCTGGTCTCTTACCCCTCGCCTCGGTGGGGGGCACACAGAGTAGGGCCTCTGCAGAAGAACCTGACTGCCATGCTTATTCCTATAGAAGTGTTGGTTATTATACATTACATTTAGCAGAGTAAGTAAGCAAGCAATCTTTTCAACACTCTGGTCCCAGGCAGTTCAATGGCAAGGGCCCAAAATTGGCCCCAGAAGCAAATGGGGACAGCCCATGCTAAACTAGTGAGATATATTTTATTGGGTGTCCTCCTTGCCGCCATCCTTTGCACCAACTGAAGCATTCAGACACTCTTCGAAGATAGCTCTGTAAATTAGAGGCAGTCGCTCAACCTGAGAACAGTTGGGGGATGTGTAGGCAGGCAGGTCCTGCTGTTGGGCGAACGGCCATAGCTGGTGCACCAGCCAGAGTTGGGGAAAGGAACTCTGTGCCACAGAAACCAAAGCCTCCAGCTGTAGGAATGGATAGAATAAGGGCCTCCCCTCCAGCTGTGAACCAGCTCTTTTATTAGGATACACACCTAGGCATGTTGTGTGGAGTTTGTGCAGTCTGCTCTGCCGCCATCTGGAATGCAGCATCTGGTTAAAGTGGGGCAGGAGCAGCATTTGCCTTCTTTTGGGGCAGGGGGCTGTGTAGGTTTTCTGATGAAGGGGAAGGGGCCAGGTTTGGATAACCGCTCTGGCTCTGCCCATTGCAACAGACTGAACGCTGGATTGGGAGGGGGGCAGGATACAGGTGCACTCCCCCTCCCCTCCCCTCCCCTCCCCTCCCCTCCCTCTGTTCATCGCTGCCCTTGTTGGAGCCAGAGGTATGGTTAGTCCAGCTTCTCTGCTTGAAGAGTGGGTGTGAGTGGGGCCGGGGGGAGGGAAGGCTGGAAATCTTGCCCTCAACTAAGGTTGCCAACCTCCAGCTAGTAACTGGAGATCTCTCGCTATTACAACTGATCTCTAGCCGATAGAGTTCAGTTCACCTGGAGAAAATTGCCACTTTGGCAATTGGACTCTATGGCATTGAAGTCCCTCCCCTCCCCAAACCCCACCCTCCTCAAAAACCTCCCGCCAGTGGTGAAGAGGGACTTGCCAACCCTACCCTCAACTAACAAGGCAGGCCTAAGCCTTTCTTGTCACCGTGGGCAACGCATTCTGTGTGAACAGGTTAGGGTCTGTTTTGTAGACTCCAGTGCACTATAATCCTGACTTGATGCTTGTCTGGCTCTTTTCAATAGTTGTCATTCCTTCAGTACCGTACTCATATCAGTCGACTCCCCTTCCTCCTGGCAGTGATGTGGGGGACAATGGAGGTGTAACTCCTCCTTACTCCTGCGACCCAAGTGGTAGTGACCTTCCTAGAGGTAAGTGACTGTTTACCTTGGATCTCCGTGCAGTTTTAAGTGACAGATGTGGAGCTGTTTCTGTGCCTCATAATCAGGCTTCCCTTTCTCCTGTTAATTGTGAAAGACATTTTGTGCATTTCTGGGAGTGGCTGGGGGTAAATATTTTGAATAAATAAAATCCATGAATAAGGGGAGAAAAAGCAGGTGGCCCCTCCACCCGTTGGAGAATGGATAACTTCATCCCCAGTCAAGAATGGGGTTATGTTTGATCTTGATCATTGGAAAATAAAGGTTCAGGAATTGAACAAATGCCAGTATAGTTCCAGTGAATATTCCTGTGAGAAATAACCAGAGCCTCTTTCTCTCCTAACTCACCTTGCAGCATAAATCCACTTGTGTGCAGTTTCAGTTTTCATGCAGTATCCTCAGCTTCAAACTGCCGTTCCTTGTTGGGAAGGATCTGTTAATTCGGTCCCCGTATGCAGGAGGGCCTCTCTGTTCCTATCACCTATCCTATCGGTTCTTGTCACCCCGGTAGAAGACTCCAAAATGTTACTGATACGAAACTAAGTGGTTAATTGAAAGGCACTACACAACAAAAGTAGAACTGTAGACTGAAGCAGATGCACGATAACATGAATACCTATGAAAACACCATGGATACAAAACCAATAATTATGGTTACATAAACTGGGCCAATTCTGGGCCCAAAATGTACTGGATTAACAGGGTGTGGCTTTCCAGTGCCAAGCAAGAACCACCTTTGCAGTCACTAAAACATTGTTCAGTAGTACTTTGATCTTTAATCTTCCAAATAATTCATAATCGATATCAAGCCAACCTTTAGCCTTGACAGCCAACGCTTGGAAAATAACTTCATCTGGATCCGGTAAGCCTGAGTGCCTGGCTTCCTTTGCTACCGAGAGATGATTGACTTGACATTTCCAGCATTCAGATTTATCAGTGTTCAGGAATCTCATTGAACCGTGCCAGAGTCAAATACCAACAACTGCTTGTACTGAGCTTCCTTTAAAGTCAGGCATAAGATACATATTTTGCACCAAGTACTGTTCAAAAATATTTTGTGTGTGTGTGTCGTGAAGTCACCCGTAGGGTTTTCAAGGCAAGAGACATTTGGAAGTGGTTTGCCACTGCCTGCCTCTGTATCACGATCCTGGTGTTCCTTGGAGGTTGACCATCCTTCCAAATACTAACCAGGGCTGACCCTGCTTACCTTCTGAGATTTGAAGAGATCAGGCTAGCCTGGGGCTATCCAGGTCAGGGCACTGTTCAAAATAGCAGTTCCCAAATCACTGGTACAGAAGGCTTGAGAGCCCCTTTTTACAGCCAGGTTGAGGATTAGTTTATATATTTGGAACTTTCCACCTTTCCATACATTTCTCTTTAGAAGACAAACTCCCATTATTTAGTGGTTGTAAAACAAAGTTATTCACTTAAAATAGTGAACCAGTGACAGTGACTAGTCTTGTGATCTCACCCTGGTGATCTCTTCCCATATTATAAATCTACCATCAGTCACCATATCCTTTAATTTTACCAGTGTCGATTGTTCTCATTTATATCACTGATCTTCTCAATTGTGCTGTTAACATTCCAGTAAGAAATAAATGGAGTTGATTCTCTCCATTTTCATTGCAGTGTTGAATCACCCAGCGTTGCACATCAGTTTCTTCTCAGATCTTTAATTTGCCAATTTATGTTGCCTTGCACTCTCATTAACCGTTCTGTTGTTGCGACTGATGCAGACTTTTCTCCCATGGAAGGATCTATTCCAGATTAACTTTTAATCTTTTATGTCTAAAGCTAATTCCATGACTTAACTTACTCCCATGCTGATTTCAGCAGTTAAGATGGAAGGACTTCGTCTAAGTATAGCTTTTCTATCTTGTCAAGATATGGGAGTGTTCAGGAGAAATTGCAACAAGTTTTTGTTCTGACATCCACTGTCATAACCAGAAGCCAGGGAAATGTGGAATCCCTCTTTGAATTGGCTTCTACACTGTAGGTATCTTAACCATAGGGCAATTCCCCAGCCTATTCCAAATTGCTTGCTATTTTTGCTGGCTTTTTAATGACTGAAAGTTCAGTGCCAGAGGAAACCATATATAGAAATAAAGGTGGGACAAATAGTTGCATTGGCTAGTGAGTGACAGTCTGTAGTTTCTCAGGCAGTTGTGATAATTAGTGCTTGAGCCCATTCCCAATAGTACAGTAGGTTTTCCTGGCGGTTTAAGACCAAACCGTGTGATGGTGACTGGAATTCTTGTCTTCACCAAGACGTGTATCGGCAGTTGCTAAGATAATGTCAGTTCATGTTATAGCCAGAAGTTGGACTATTGAAGAAGAGGAGTTGGTTTTTATACCCTGCTTTTCTCTAACAAAAGGAGTCTCAAAGTGGCTTACAATCACCTCCCCCCCCAACAGGCACCTTGTGAGGTAGATGAGGCTGAGAGATTTCTGAGAGAACTGTGACTGGCCCAAGGTCACCCAACAGTCTTCATGTGGAGGAGTGGGGAATCAAACTCGGTTCTCCAGATTAGAGTCTGCTGCTCTTAACCACTATACCACGCTGGTTGACGTACATGAGCTCTAAGGTGGACTAGAAAATTCAGCACTTGTGGCAGAGATAGCACATTATCTCATGTAGAGATTTTCCCATTTGTCTCATTCTGTATACCCTCAAGATGAGAGTTGGATCTAATTCTAGCAAAGAGGTCAGATAACTTGTATTCTGAGATTAACTTGTATTCTAAGATGCTTCCATCACCTTTTAGATAGGTGGGGCCATTTTATCCTATCACAAGGTTTCGTTACATCCCAGAATGAGTCATGTTGGCATCTTGCTAACATCAGCATTATTTATGACATTAACTGCTAATATTACTAGCTAAACTACTTCCTTGAATGACACTGTCTGGGTAGGGTAAGTGCTACACATGTGTAATTTTTAAAAGACAAGTGCCTAACATTCCCCTCAAAATGGAGTTGTTTGCTTCCGTAAACATGCTGGTCTACAGGGCTCGATTAATGTTGTGTCTGAAATTTGTGGGAAATGCAGGAGCTTTTTTTTCTCTCTATTAAGACTTCATTCCTTGTGTACATCTTCAGTGACTTTTCTTCTAATGTTTTTAGGAAGAGAACAGCTCAACTGAGAGCCCTTGTCTCTTTCTACTTGAAGCATCCATTGAAGCTAAGAGTGGGCAGAGAAACACGGAAAAGGCAGTATAGACTTTGAGACTTTTCACATGATTAATCATCCTGAGCTACAAGCTAGGGCAGGTGGACTTCCCGGCTCCTGGTCTTAAATAGGAAATGTTTCCATTCCTCTTTTTAGGTTTTGAATGGTGGACTTTATAACATTATTCATGAATTGGATTCTGCACAGTTTGCCACAGTTACAGTTCCTTCCCCCACCCCAATATTACTGAAGTGTTTGTGTGCCATGCTTTAATAGAACTCTGCAGAAAGGCAATTTTGATGGGTTGATGCATCAAGATGCTTTTGGAGTGGTGGTTTTGTGATGTGTATCTGTATGGCTCACTGAAGCAACAAGGCGTGGCAGGAAATTGCATGGGTGGGAATGCTCTGTGAAAAAAGTTTTTGTTTTAATTCTAAATTCTGCAAGAATGGGAATTCTTGCAGGATTAGAAAACAAGATGGGGTGATTCTGAACTCGCGATTCTGGGAAGAATTTTGGAAGCATGCTTAGTTAAAGCTCAGGTTGTTTCAGTCTCTAGTTTTTCACGTTGATCACATCACCGTGAGTTAGGATTGGTGTTCCATTCAGAATTATGATGCAGAGCAAAATGTTGGCTGCTTAGGTTTCTTACATCAGCTGAGTTGTGACCCTGCTTCTGTGGAGCTTTTAAGTCTGTCTCTTTTCTGGAAACATCTGAGAGCCATTGCTTAAGGCAGGCTCTGTCCTGGATGGCTTCCTAAGAGGACAGCTCACCTGAACAGCAAAACTGCTTGTAATACAGGGGGTTTAACCTGGTGCTTGCACAAAGGCAAGTGAGAGTTGGTTTGTGGCAGCAAGAAGCTTAGTTTGCAGGGAAGCCAGCCGGGCTCGCTCGGTTAACTTCCTCTGATAAGGGTCTGTAGGTTTATACTTGCTGTTTCCAGAGCCAGGACAGTCTGCACATAAAAGCAGGTGCCAGGGGAACACATGTCCCTTTGCAATTGCCCATGTGCCTCTAAAGATGCTTGCTTCATGTATTCAGAGACCTGATAACGTGCTGAGTTAGTCCCAAAAAAAATAAGGTACAAAAACATAAGGTACAAAAACACTGAAGTTGGTACTAGTTTGTAAAAACGTTGCTGCTCATCGGAAGTTTTGCATAATTCAATTTTGGGTGTGTTCTTTCAGTAAGTTTTTTTGTGGTCTTTTATGCATGGCTGTTTCAATTGCCATCACCCCTCCGATGACTTCGGGTCTTTGTTTGGATTATGCATGCCATTTCCAACCGTCTGAGGTCGCCTCGCTCTCCCCCTGCATTTCCTCGCGTTTTGTCCATGTTTTCAAATTCAAGATAAAACCGGTCCCTCAAAACGTGGGGAAATACAGGGGGGGAGCGAGGCGACTTCTGATTGTTGGCATCAGCATGCCTGATCCAAACAAAGACCCTAAATTGTTGGAGGGATGACGGTGAGTGGAACAGCCATGCATAAAAGACCAATATTTGAAAAGCGCCTTTTATCCTACCTGTTTTGTGTTTCTGTCTGAACTGCAGAGTCCTAGTCTGTTACCAAAATGAAGTGCGTGTGAGAGAGATTAGATCAAAATTTAGGTGTCTAACTGGGACACCTGACCAGGAGGTTTTTCATTCTTGAAGATGTCCAGTCTTTGCAGTTTGAATTGCAAAAAGTCTTGAGGCTTTTGATCATATTAATAAGACTGATACCATTCTACAAAATAGAATAAGTTAAATATAATCAAACTAGTTTCAGTTGTTTGTTCAGCAAATAGAGTTTACGTATTTATATATGCATTTGGAAAATCCTATTTGTGTAGAAAAATCTTACTTCCAAATCTCTTGTGCAGGGCTTTCCTGTGCATCCAGACTTTAATCTTTAAAAGTGTTCTTGATTGGACAGTGTAGTAGAAGAATAGTCATTATTTCCTTTTCTTTTCAGATCCAAAGATTGTGCAGTATTATTTCAATTTGGGCTTGCAGGTAAGTGGTGTTCCAAGATCCCTTGGTCGACTCTTTGGGGGAGACTTGTCATCCCCTTCAGAGTCCACAGCTGTTCTTCGCGGCTGAGGCGCTCTGGTGATCTGTTTGGACTGTTGCTTGTGTTTGTACTCGGGCAGCTAAAACCCAAACCTAGACCTTTGGCAAAAGACCTGGGCCAGGGAATCCTGGCTCTGCTGAATTTTTTTTTTTTAAATGAACTGCTGCTTTTTGTGCTTTGGGCCCCTGGATGATTTAACTCCCTTGGAATTCAGAGAGATGTATCTGCCACTCCCAAGTCAAAAAAAGGGACAGAATATCATGAGTATCCTGATGGATCACACCCCAAAGTCCCATCTAGTCAAATGTTTCCTGCAGTGGCCCCAATTTGATCCCAATGGAAAGTTTGCAAGTAGAACATGGGGGCCAAAGCTTCCTCTGTTGTCCCCAATGATTGGCGTGCAGAGGTACACTGCCTCTGAACATGGGGGTGCCATTTTGTCATCTGATAGTGTGTGGCCTCTTCATGTGTGGCCAAATGAAATTAAATACTCCATCGAGCACTCCGTCCACTTTAACAAAGGGGGAAACAGTGTGCAACCCCCCCATTGGTTTGCAGGAGCAGTTGAGTGACTCTTCAGAGACATCACAGAATATGGGTTGGATCCAGATGAATTTCCCCTCAGCAGAATGGAACTTTCCCGCCTCTCCTCTCCCACAGCAACCCACAAATCTCCACAAACTGCTGCTCCTGGGGGGGTAGGAGACTCTGGAGAATAGCACAAGGCTGGGGGAGGGGATCTGCAACAGAAAGGGGGAGAATCAGTTGAAATTAGTCTGGATCCAACCCCACATCTCCACTGTGAAGCAAAACTCGCTGGACTTCATTATCTCCTGTTTCATTAGACTGCCCTAAATGCACATTAATGCAAACCTTTTCCCCTTCCCTGGCAAGTATTATCACCAGACCTGTTGGAACCCTATGATGTATGTCCAGCCAGTGCCGCAGTCCCCACACATGGAAGCTTACCAGGCATACACAGAGCCTGTCCCTGTCCCAGATCAGTCGGTGGCACCAGCATACCCTGAAGCTGGGAGGAGCGATGTGCGCCAGGTTCCTGCAGACGCTTCAGCAAATGGTTAGTATCTGGATTGAATAGAAGATTACATATTGCTTCCTTTTTTTTTTGGTACAGCAAATGTACTTCCTTTGGTGTATTTAAGTGCTTCTGGCTTCAGTGGTTTTGGCTCAACTGAAGTTACATGGTGTGACACAGCAGAGGAGGGGTTTTGATCTGCATCCTGGCATATTAGGGATTACTGGTAACTTGGACTAAAATGAAATTCAAAGAAACCTTGTGGTATCTTTAAAGACTGGAAGAAAAAAGAGGGGAATAAAACCCAACCTGAAAACAGAAGCTGGGTACCCAAGGTTGGGTAGAAAGAATATATATGTGTGTATATAATACTAAAAATATAATTTATTAGAAGTGCTATGTAAAGGTTAAAAATATTTAAAAACATTAAAATAGCACGATGGCATTTCCTAGGGTTGATAACTGTAACCACATACCAAACGCGTTTCGGCCTATTGGGCCTTCATCAGTGGTTAATTAAAACACATGTTAAGCCTGCACACATTTACAGAAATAAATACATACATACATACATACATACATACATACATACATACATACATACATACATATACAAACAGTTCAAACCCAACCAGGCATGTGTATAGGTTGTAAAATCTATTACCAATTACTTAAACATCTGGTCAGGTTGGTTCTAGCTGTAATACTGGTTAGTATATGTCTCTGATATATGATGTGTGCAGTCACTGCTCTACTAGGTTGATACCTGCCCACGTAGTATATGAGAGACATAGTATATGAGAGACATATACTAACCAGTCTTACAACTAGAATCAATCTGATCAGATTTTTGAGTAATTGGTGATAGATTTTACAACCTATACACATGCCTGGTTGGGTTTGAACTGTTTGTATATGTATTTATTTATTTCTGTAAATGTGTGCAGGCTTAACACATCTTTAAAGACTGACAGATTTATTATGGCATGTTGATGGATGTTTGGAGTGGGGCCATGGCTCAGTGGTCGAGCATCTGCTTTGCATGCAGAAGGTCCCAGGTTCAATTCCTGCGTTGCTTGTTAAAACCTTGTCAGATCTTGGAAGCTAAGCAGGGTCATCCGTGATCAGTATTTGGTAAGGGAGACCACCAAGGAAGTCCAGGGTTTCTGTACAGAGGCAGGCAATGGCCAAACCACCTCTGAACGTCTCTTGACTTATGGGGTCACCATAAGTCAGTTGTGATTTGACAGCAAAAAAAAAGATGTAGGTAATGGAAAGACCTCTGCCTGAGACCCTTGAGAGCCACTGCCAGTCTAAGTAGATAATACTGACCTTGATTGAGGGATGGTCTGATACAGTTAAGGCAGCTTCATGTGTTCATGGATTAGAACCCACTTCATCATATACATGAAGTTATACAGTTGGCAGATAAATATACTAAAAATATAGGAGAAAAAAATGTAAACAGTGGGGACAGCTGGAGATGAAATGCACAAAGTGTGATCTGTAAGGAATAAGTGTACCCAGAATAAGAGCAGTGGCCATTACACCAACAACAATAGGGATAAGAAGTCTTGAAGGATTGACTGTGTGTGTGTATGTGTGTTTGCCATCAAGTCACAGCCGACTGATGGAGACTCAAAGAGTTTTCAAGGCAAGAGACATTTGTTGGTGATTTGCCCTTGCTGCCCTCACGTCACGCCCCTGGTATTCCTTGGAGATCTCCCATTCAAATACTTGCCAGAGTCAAGGCTGAGAGTGTGTGACTGGCCCAAGGTCACCCAGCAGGTTTCCATGGCAGAGTGGGGATTAGGAGTCGGGTTTCCCAGATCCTAGTCCACCTTAACCACTATACCAGGGGTGGGGAACCTTTTTTCCACCAAGGCCATTTGGATATTTGTAACATTATTCACGGGCCGTACAAAATTATCAACTTAAAAATTAGTTTCTTGGGCGGTCCTAGCTGCCCCATAGCTAATGACTCTTCTGCAAGGGAAAAAAAGGTTCCTTTTCTCTGCAAAACAAACTCACATCCGCCTTGAATCGAGGCTATTCCTGTCCGCGGAAGGGGGCGGATCACCAGTCTTAGATCCTTCGGAGCTAGAGATCTTCCAGGACCCATGAAGGGCCAGACCAAATGACTTTGCGGGCCTTAAACGGCCCCCAGGCCTGACTTCCCCACCCCTGCACTATACCATGCTGGCTCTCTAAAAGATTGACTAATTCGACTAATATGGTTGCTGTTGTGTGAGAGAAGAAACCTTTATCATGTTTGAGGTCTTGGATAGTTTCAGGTGTCCTGAACAAATTATGACTTATCAATACCACGCTGGAGTTGCCATACTGTGAAGTTGCTTTGGTGGATTTTCATGGTGACTTTAAGGTTAGCAAAAGTGTGTCCTTGGGGGCTAACATATTCTATCTCTGGCTTGTGGATGTTGCTGTGTGCTGGCTGTTTGGTGTCCTCTTGTTCTTTGGGCTTAGACTGACTTACATGTGCTGTGTGGGCAGCAGAAGAGCATTGTTGGCTTGCATGGCTTTGAATGTCCCCTGTACTGAGTACCCATGTTTGAGGCTCTGCATAGAAATGTCCGACTGCCTCATGCATCTCCCTGTCTGGGACAGACCCCTTCCACACACACACACACAGATACACACACCCTGTTGGCAGAGTCTGCCTGTCTGAGTGCAGAGAGAGATCTCTGTACCAATTGAGGGTACACCGTGCACCTGAAGCGGGCTTTACGCCATCATGAATCTGTTAGTATTTTGCCGGCTACAAGGCATCATTGTGTTGTTCTAACAGAATAATATGGTGGTCCCTCTGGAATTTGTGAACACAACTTAAAACGGGAGTTTTAATTTACTCCAGGTTGACAACTGGAACTAAATTGCACCGTTTATGTGCTTTATAAATCAGCAGTGCCTCTTGGGCCAGCCTAGCCTTCTTTTTTGGAGTCAATTTGGCAGTATTTTCAGGAGAGGCAAAATGAGACACTTTTGTGTGTGTAGGCTTTCAAGGACCCTTTGGTACCTGCTGATAAAGCACATGAAGAGCTAGCCAGAGACAAGGTGAGGCCGTGGTTCTCAGATGGTTCTGAGGGATGGCAGCCACTCTGATTACACCTTGCTCAGAAACCAAAGCTTATTTATATATTTAAAACATTTATTTCTATCCGATCAGGGTCCCCAAGGCAGTGCATGTAAGAACATTAAAACATTTGAACAATAAAAACAACATTTAAAATGATAAAACATTAAAATAAATAATCAATAAAACACCTAAACATATAAAAGACATCACCAAAACCAGGGAGGAAGGCCAATAACAATTATTGGGGTATGCCATATGAAACAAAAAGTCTTCACCCACAAGTGGAAGCACCGATAGTTGGAGACAGCCGAATCTCCTTGGGAAAAGTGTTCCAATGTTTTGGTGCCTTAACCGAGAAGGCCCTTTCTAGGTCTAGAGTTGCTACCCATCCAGCCTCAGATGGCAGGGACAACCAAAGCAGGGCCTCTGAAGAAGACCAGCTTGGAAGGCTTTAAGAGGGGAGTGGACATGTTCATGGAGGAGAGGAGCTATCCGTGGCTACCAGTCATGATGCATACCCATTTTCTCTAGTATCAGAGGAGCATGCCTGTTATATTAGGTGCTGAGGAACACAGGCAGGATAATGCTGCTGCAGTCATCTTATTTGTGGGCTTCCTAGGGGCACCTGGTTGGCCACTGTGTGAACAGAGTGCTGGACGATGGGCCTTGGTCTGATTCAGCAGGGCTTTTCTTATATTCTTGTGACCGGAGTGAATTGGTAGGTTCATATGTGAGAAGGCGGTCCTTCAGATATGTTGGTCCCAGGCCATGCAGGGCTTTAAAGACTAATACCAGCACCTTGAATTGAGCCTAGAAGCAAATAGGAAGGCTTCCTTTTCCATTCCCCAGGCATATTTCTGCCATCTCTTTAGGGAATCTAGAACCTTTAAACAAAGTGTGGCAAGTCATTCATGTGCCATGACTTCACGAGAGTTCAGGAAGCCCTATGGCACATGCATGGCTTGCTGCACTATGTCTAAAGATTCCTGAGGAATGGAGAGAGGAAGGGCCTTAGCTACTCTGGATCCTGTCCAGATGTGGGGGAGGGAAGAGGCAGCTACTAGAGGGCGGTTTGTGGCCTTAGTTGATACCCTCTTGTTCAACAGCAACTGGGTTGACCCAAGATATTTTTGTGCCAAAATTTGAATAGTATCTCTTTCTCCACCCTGATTCACACACTTGTTTCCCAATAGACAACAAAAGGCACAAGCTACTAGGAAGTTCTCCTGTGTAAAGTCATTGCAGTGAAGGACAGCTGCTCAAGATCCGCTTGTGCAGGAGAGCTTTTTTCCAACATGGGTGAATCACTGTTTATCCCCCCCCCCATTTCCCTCTCTACTCTCTTGGCTCTTCCTTGAACAACTTGTTCTGGTATCATAGAACTGCACATGACTCAGTTTTCTTCAAGGTTGTGTGTCTCTGTTGACTCTGAGCAGCTGAAATTTTGATCAGAAATCTACTGTGTGCACGCTGATCTTTCCTCTGGTGGGCCATTTTTCTTATCAAAATTGTCCTCTCTAAGCTTGTTTTTAGCCCACAGAAGAAAACAGATATATGTGTTCATATCTTTCCCCCCCTGTGGGAAGGAAAAACTGCTTTAAGGGAGTTATTTTGATAAGGAGAATATCCCTTAGGGGAAGAGGTCAGCACCCTTCCCTCTGCGTAAAATGTGTGATTCAAATCGCTGCTTCCCATAGTGGGTTAGGATGGAGGAAAAAAACATCACGCCTCCGAGCACCATGACTGGTTTGATCCTTCGAGGTCTCTTCCACTTTAGTGCACATGAAACGGAATGTTTGCAGCGTAAAACCCATTGAGTTATGTAGCTGCTTGTAAAGTAGTAGCTTTGTGAATTATTTTTTAGCAATCGCTGTGGTCTAATTGCATGGTTTAATGAGAGTTATACACACAATAAGGCTTATGCCTGGCTCAGCACCTATTGCTAGGCATTCATTTACCACCAATTTTGAAAGGAATGATTGCTAAAATTTATCAGCTGCACAAATTGACAGCATTGCGTAGCACATTGATTGGTATATCAATCTGTTAAAGTTTAAATTGATTAATCAGGGCCAGTTTTAATCATTGGGGTTGATTGTTTAGGGCATACTGTCTTTTGAAGGGTTTTTGTTCGTTGTGGTAAACACATGAAGCTGCTTTTTCCTGAGTCAGACCATTAGTTTTTCTAGGTGAGTGTGGTCTACTCTTGACTAGCAACAACTCTCCAGGGTCTCTGGTGAAAATCTCTCTCATCAGCTACAGCCTGAGCCTTTTAACTGGACGTGCTGGGGACTGAATCCCGGGCTTTCTCATGCAAAGCAGATGCTCTGCCACTGAGTCACAGCCCCTCCCTGAATTATTTTTCTGTAATATGGAGTATAAAAACAAAATATTTGAAAAGGCCTCTTCTAGCAATGCCTGGTAGTTTTTTCTTCTTCTTAGATTGGTAAAATCTCCACTTCTTTCCATGTCTCACAAAGGCATCTATAATGAGGCTTTGTTAATATGCAAATGGATTTAATTAGTTGAAAGGCAGGTGATTAATCAACTAAAAGCTCTTTAATCAGTTGACGGCTCTGGCAAGCCTAGTCAGATTAAGAACAGCTTTCCATGTTTTTTCTTTAGTTACTGGCCTTTAAAAGAAAGAAGAGAGGGTTTGACAAATTGGCTAACGTGCTGTCTAATGGCTTAAGCAAACCTTTCCCCCCCTCAGGTATTGGAGAGCCACCTCCTTCCCATGGTGCCGTTTATTATCCGGTGGTAACAGATCCCTACAGCCAGCCGACTCCGCCTAGTTTTGACGCTTGTCTCCCCGTAGCTCCTGCCTACCACTACATCAGCCCCTGGTATCCAGTGAATCTACCCTATGGGAATTCCTCACGAATCCACAATGCCGTGAATCCGGGCCACTTTCACCAAGTTGGTTATGTCGCCTCTTCAAATCCTGCACCGCATTATGTAGCTCAAAGTATGTAGAACAGGGAGGATTGGATCACTAAATTATTCCTGGTTTGCTTGCTTTCCCCCCACCATAGTTGTTTCCTTCACAAGATGCTTTGGTTTGATTTTTCACTTTTTTTGAAACATAACATGTTGATTTGTAAATGGTGGGGGAGTGTGTTTAATACTTTACTAGCATGTATATAGGACACTGTGTGAAATTAAACTTTCATGTATGATAACTAGCTGCTGCTGAAGCAAAACCAAAACCATATTTTGTGGCTTTTCTGAGAGCCGAAGGACATCAAAAGGGTTGGCTGACATGTTTTCTTAATCCAAAATATCTCGGTATTGTGCAAAGCTGATCACTTTTTGTATTCCAGCAGTTTAAGTATAATTCTGGTACATCTCTCCGTTTGCCCCTTTCATTGAGCGAACAGAAGATTCTTGGAAGTTGGAGGACGGTCATTGCCAGGACTCTCTAAACAAAATGTAACCCACCTGGCATATTACTCTGTGGAGCTCTCTCTCACTTTAATGTGGCCTTTTTTTGAAGTGTGTGTGTGGTGGGGGAATGGTCTCTGGCTGTGTTCTATGCTGCTGAAGTCTGTCATCTGTGTGACTTTGTAAAAGATGCTTTTGCACTTATGGTTTCCATGGAACGGTTGGGGTTTAACTGGGCACGAGCTACACTAAATAAACAAAAAAACAACAACACCCTAACCACAGTCTTTTTTCATCTGTCATTCATTGAGCAAAGGTGGTGGTCTCTGTATCATGGGGAAGAGAATCATGAGTTATAGAGCATCCCTGTTTTAGAAAGTAGTGAAGTGCCTGGGAGCTGGACCAAGTGGCTGAAATTTTGTGTCTGCTCTAATAGCTTTGTTCACTTTTTTTTTTTGGTGTAACGCAACAAAGTGGATGAAATAGAGCACTGCCTTTGCATATCTCAGCAATCCTGGGACATTTACATGCCTATGTGAGCTCACCAGAAAAACTTTACCAGGCCAGTCGGATGCATGACTGGTGGTAGGTTAGATATATACGTGCCGGCACAGTGGTCCTCCAGGCTACACTGAGATGAATCAAGCTAGATTAAGAAAACACTGGCCAGGTGGGTCATTGCATGTGCAGATTTTGATGTCATGTTTCCATTATGCCTTTCCTGCATTCATTTAGATAATTTCAGTCTAAGGCCTTTTATTGCACGGCTGCTTCACTCACTGCCACCCCTCCAACGACTTCGGGTCTTTGTGTTGATTATGCATGCCGTTTCCGACCGTCAGAGGTCACCTTGTTCTTCCCCTGTGTTTCCCTGGTTCTTGGTCGCGTTTTCAAATTTGAGATAAAACAGCTCCCTCAAAACGCAGGGAAACACAGAGGGAGAGCGAGGCGATCTCTGATGGTCGGAAACAGCATGCATAATCAACACAAAGACCCGAAGTCATTGGAGGGGTGGCAGTGAGTGAAATAGCCGTGCATAAAAGACCTAAATTGCCTAAAGGTGAATGTTCCTTCCTCTTGGGCAAACTTCATGACTTCCACAAGCTTTTACTACTTCCTGTAAACCTGGTCAACCATGCATGTGGAATCCAGCAATTTCAAAGCAGGCAAGGTTCCAGATAGCCATGTTGGTGGAAGAGCAAAATCCAAACAAAAGCCATATACCTTTTTTTTACTAAAGGCCAAACTTGATGTGACACATCCTTGTGGAGGCCACAAGGACACTGTCACATCTAGTTTGGGCCTAAGACTGCAGAATGATGCACAAGCTGTCAAGCTCTCTGTACTGTCAAGCTGTCAAATTCTCTACATAAGTGAAATTATACTGGGTTAGATCCCATTGACAAGCTGGCAGAATGGATTGGTGGAATTACTCTTTCATTGCCTTCCCCCCCACCCCCATAGCATCTGTTTCCACCAATCCTTGCTGAGGGTTGGGGGACATAGCGCATCCCACTGCGAGGGGCTGAAGTGAGGGAGAATCACATGAGATGGCCAAAAATGGAAACTTGTGTCTTGGGCACCAGGTGTTCTCTGCAGTTTCAGAAGTTGTGAATTGTTTGTTGACAGGTGAATGCTCCCAATTCTAAACCTCCAATCCTAAGCCTATTTGCTTAGAAGCACGTCCCATTTATTTCAGTGGGGCTTGTCAATTTTAAGTGCACCCGCTTCAAACGAAGAACTATGGGGTCACTAATCTCTGGACCGAAACGTCGTTTCAGTCTCTGAAAAACACCACCCTGACGTCTACATTCTGAATGGGCTTTGCTGCTATTTTCCGATTTCATATAGGTGTGGGAAAAGCAAAACATGTACCGGCTCTTAAGATTGGGGAGGCAGGCCCTTCCACTGGTGGCAAATACAACAGACTCAAAGAAGTCCCCAGGATTTCATCTGTTATTACATAAAGTGCTTAGATCAGGAGTCCCCAACGTGGTGCTTGTGGGTGCAGTGGTGATTGCTAACACCTTATCTGGTGCCCTCCACATGTTTCAGGCAGTGGGTGAAGCCCGGTGGGGTTCTCATCTTGCATAGCTTCTGATTGGCCACTGAAGAACTGGTTGGCTTTGTAGATTAGAATAGTGTTGCTTTGGTGGCCACTGCCATCACAGTGTTGGTTTTATTCGGCCTCTCACTCCTGTTTCCCAGTGTGTTGTTTAAGTCATGCTGCTTCTTCACTGGGCTTGGGCCTGCCCTGGGTGTGAATGGGGCTCCGTCTCCCTCGGCAGCCGTTCTGTAATTGCGCCCATGACCCTGCATCAGAATCCTAAAGGCGCCTGCAGGCTGAAAAGGTTTGGGGACCCTTGGCTTAGTCACTAAAGCATGACATTAGGATCAACCAAAACGTCATACAACAGAATGCAAGCTTATGAGTTCTCCAGAACTTAACTGAACTGGCTGTTTTTTTAAAAAAAAATGGAAAAGGAAAAATGGGATGTTGCAAGCCACGATTTTAAAGCCTTGGCTTGGATCCTTGTGTGAAATTCTAAGCAGGTATGTAAATTTAAAATGGTGCTGGTGTCAGGTTGCATCCTTGGCATTCTGGGGTCCCCAGCCTTCTTGAGCCTGCAGGCACCTTTGTAATTCTGACACAGTTTGGGGGTGCAGCCACAAAATGGCTGCTGCAGGAGGAGGATCCAGCTACAAAATGGCTGCTTCAGCTTACGTTCAGTAACACAGTGCAGATCCTAAGAAGGTGGTGAGCTCCCCTTCACTGGCAGTTGTTAAGCAGAGGCTGGACAAGCACTTGTCAGAGATGCTCTAGGCTGATCCTGCATTAAGCAGGAGGTTGGACTAGAAAGCCTGTCTGGCCCCTTCCAACTCTATAATTCTTTGTGGTGGCAGCTGCTGCCAAAGCAATGTTGTTAAAAATCTACACAGCCAATCAGAAGCCTTCCTGGACAAAAGCCCCCCTGGATCTGTCCACGTCTAGAAACCCTTGGCAGGCTCCAGGAAAGGTGTCGGCGAGTGCCATGGTGCCCATGGGCAACTACACAGGGGACCTATGTTCTAGGGGAAAATGCAAAATATGGAGGCTTTCTACTGAAAATATAAAAAGCAGCTGATCCTAAAGTCTCTCTGACACCCGGTGGAATGCCTGTGTCTACATTTATTTGGATGGGCCGTAGCTCAGTGGCTGGACATTTGCTTTATTTCTTCTAGGCATTTCTGATGGCTTCCCACCAAGCTAGTTCTCAAGGCAGCTTGTAATTCATCTAAAATACGATAGCAATAAAACCGTCCAAACATGCTCTTAAAACAGCTATAAAAAAACTCCAAAATCTTACAATCAGCACAGATAAAACAAGCTGGAAGCAAAATACAGACAGACCTTGTATTAACAAAGTTGGATACTAATTTAAGACATTAAACAGTTGAAGGAAGCCACATTGAACAATATCACCTAGTGTTTGGAGGGCAGCCCCATTTTTTTTACTTATTTATCAATGAAAATGTTTATACCCCCCAATTTGGAAGCAGCCTTTGATCACTAAATTAGGCATTTCCCCATATTTTAATTATTGTTGTTTACACTAGAAGGAAACATGCACAGGCAAAACCAACTACTGCTCTTCTCGTGGGTGCAGTCGCTCTTGGTTTTTTTTGCACTCTGTTGAGAGGTGTTTGGCACTCGCAGAATTCCCTTAGGTGAAGTTTAAGGCTGTTGTGCCTTCCTCCTTTGTTCCCCTTGTGAACTTGAATTAATAGATCCTTTGGTACATATTTGAATCACCCTGAGTCAAAACTTCTAATTTTTTCTTCCCGTTGTTCGACCTTTTGTACAGGGAGAAACCATTAAAATGAAAACTGGATTTCTGAGCATAGCTGTCATGATCAATATGCAGAAAGCATCATGTTAAAGAAACCTTCGGGCTTGGGTGCCTGCAAACCAGACCATTAAACTCCTGCCCCCTTTCCCCTTCATTGGGTCTGTAGGTGGTAGTTCATCTGACAGGCATTCTGCTCATCAATAGAAAGGAATCTTTTGGAATAATCAGGGACTCTGCGTATTCTGCAATTGCACAAGAATATTAAAACAAGATGTGCTACTGGACATGGGATGCAGCTACCTGAGACTTTTAGCTCTCTCTTTTTTAAACAAAGTTTCTAGTCCTTATGATTATGAGACTCTTAGCTCTCACTCTTTCTTTAAAAGTCAAGTTTCTAGTCCTTATGATTGCAAAAATAGCCTTCGAAGGCCATATCTACTTAAATCTCATGGGCCAACCAGGTGAGATGTTGTAAATCTGCATAAGGATCTCTGGTTCATTTTTATTGTTGACTAGCAGTGGTAGGAGCCTTCGATTTGGACTGGGGCAGTGAGGGGAAGGAGTTTTATCCTTTCTCCTGTCTTTGTCCCAACCTCAACCCCCCCCCCAAGATTCTATTTGCCCCAAAGGGCAAAAATACAGATTTTATGTTGCCTGAAAGTTTCTCCCACTGAGGCAAGCAGCAGCTATAGGGAGCCATTTGAGGTCAAGAAACGAGTGTGTGAGTGAAGGGTTAACCCCTCTCCCTCTGGCCCCAATCCAAACTGGGGGTCCCCTTGCCTATCGTTCAGCAGCAAAGGATGTGCTGAAGAGCCATTCGTGGAGCTTGCAGCCTCTCATCCAGTTTGGCCTCTGAGGCCAGATGGGCAGCCAAATAATTGTGGCAATGGTGTATGTGTGTGTGTGTGTGAGGAGCTTTCCCTAGACTAGCCAGATCAGAATAAATTACGGAAACTAGTAAACACTGCAGAATAAATTATGCAAAAAGGACAGTGTGCTCTAAACTGTCCCGTTGCATAGTGTTTATACAAGGAATTAAAGTTAGCATTTCTCAGTGTAGAGTTTAAATTGCTTGGATGCGAACTTTTAATTGTTTTGGCATGGAGAGCATGCTAGCCCTGATAAGTGTCAAATGGATTTCGTTTGATGTGTTCAATAAAATGTTCTGTCTTTGATAAATGCTCCGAGTGCTGCAGTCCCTCTGTGGAGACTGGCTGGCTTGCTCCTTAACCTTTCCGTCACAAACCAAGAGGCGGCAGGGGCTTCTTTACGAGCCCGGCTGTGCATCCTATTGCTGCGCCTGTAGCATTAAGGTACGAGCCAAGGTTCTTGAATACTGAAAAAGCCTCACAGCCCCGCAGAGCGCATGCTCGATCTGTTTGGAGCAGAACAGGGCATTTATCATTGGGCGGTGGGAATAATTAATTCCACTGAATATGCATACAAAATGGTTCCCATGCTTCGCATTGCATGCTACGTTGATCTCATTAATTGCCTTTTTTAAAAAAATAAGATCTTGGGTGGGGTTGGTGCAGAAATAGGAATGGGAAGATTTCTGGTCTTACAGATAAACTTGTAGAGAGCTGTTGGACCACAAAGCTGAAATACTGAATTGCCAGGTGGGAAGCAATTCTCGAGTGTTACCAGGCTGGCAGGTGGCATCACTCAGGCGGACTTGGTCTCGCACACTTCTCCGGGGCAGCTCGGGATTGGTGGCGAAATGATTCAGTTGCTCAACAGCCTCTTATCTGCTCCTGCTGCCAAGCTCATCCATCCATCCATCCATCCATCCATCCATCCATCCATCCATCCAATGTCTTGTTCTCACTCCAGGTAGAGAACTCAGAGCCAATCGGACACAGAATAACCTGAAAGGCCAAATTCACTCCCTTCCTCTTACGCAGGGAAAATTGCAGTAAAGAAGGATTTCCTGAGAGCGTTGGCAGATCTGTAAGCATGTTTTCATGTATATGATGTTGTGCAAAAGCAGTGTGAGGGAGAAAATCACATGTGGTACAACTGAGACCAATTTTAAAAGTCTGTGGTAAAGGGAAAAAATTGCATTCGAATGGCAGTTAGGATAGAGTTAGGGTTGCCTACCTCCAGGTGATGGCTGGAGAGCTCCTGGAATTACAACTGGTCTCCAGACAACAAAGATCAGTTCCCCTGGAGAAAATGGCTGCTTTGGAAGTTGATCTCTATGGCAATATACCCTGCTGAGCATCCCCAAACCCTCCCCTCCCCAGGCTTAGCCTTCACAATCTCCGGGGATTTCCCAACCCTGAGCTAGCTACCCGAGGAGGAGATGCTGCTCCATTATGACGGGACCTCGGAGTGCCTGAGGCAGATCAGCAATCACACTTGTGGGGGGGGGGCAGTGTATCCTCTTTGGGGCAACTACAAATGGAGGTAACATCCTGCCCCCTCACAGAGGTGTTAATAGAGCCCAGAGACCAACATGCCTTTTTTCTTTCTCACACCATTTCAATAAGAAGGCAGTTGGCTGCTGCTGGTGGTGGTGGTGGAAAATGTACAACCATGAGGGGGGGAAATTAGTTCTGCACTCAAAAGATGGGGCTAATCTAATACTGTTTCAGTTTCATAGATTCTTATAGTGCTCCTCAAATCTGCATATTAAAAGAGGGGAACTTGAAACAGAAAATTGCCACAAAAAGTAATCCAAATTTTCGCATAACCAAGGAGCAACATTTGAATGCCAGAATTCTTTTCCAGCAAAGTTAAAAGACTCATTAAACTGGCTACAAAGCATTTGTAGTGGTGCCAACCTATCATTTTATTCCCATTTGACAGAATTGCCTAATGATTGCTTAATTCTGGGAAAGGGTCCAGTGATGGATTCCTGTATCCCTGAATATCCCTCTTCCCATGGGTTCTTACATTATATTGTTGGTTGGCCTGGAAGTCGATGCTAGGAGCGACGCATGATTGCTGCCCTGTTTCTCCTCCACTCGCAATAGTAGTTTGTGATGTACAACTTGTGATGTCTAAATAGCATCATGTTGCTGGTTTCTCTTCCCTTGCAAGTGGGAATCATTGAAATGGATTGGGACTGGAGAAACCTACACAGGAGAAGGGGCGTGGATGCTTCTCTTGGCATGCACTGTCATTGCTGTGTCCAATGGCAATGAATTCCCCAATTTAATTCCTCTGTAAAGAAATAATTTCTTTAGTCCATCCTGCTTCAATTGCCCATTAACCACAATTCAAGAAGAATGTAGACAAGCTGGGACATGTCCAGAGGAGGGCGACAAAGATGGTGAGGGGTCTGGAGACCAAGACCTATGAGGAAAGGTTGAAGAAGCTGGGTATGTTTATCCTGGGGAGGAGACGACTGAGAGGTGATATGTTATCAAGATGGGTGATGCTGGTATGCACACCTTGTATGGAAGGCTAATACAGCCCAGAAAAGAACAAGTAAAATGCACCCCATGGCAGTGGGCTCTGTATTTTTATAGAATATATTGGGCACAAACTGTAATACATACCTATACTCGTACCTGGGTTGTTATAATACTGTTTTAATACTGTCATACCTGTTGCATTATGTATATATTTGCATAATAAATGATTTTATTAGACCAGTGATGACGGCCAGGGGGGCAAAATGCATTTGGATTGTGGTTTCAGTCTCTCAACCTGTATTAGTTGCCATTTGTTCTTTCTTTTAATGTATTTTTAATGTTTCTAACAGTGACATATATTTCTACCGTATATACTCGGGTATAAGCCGACCCGAGTATAAGCCAAGGTGCCTAATTTCACCCCAAAAATGAGGAAAAATTAGGCACCCACGTATTAAGCCGAGGGGGAAATGCACCCCCTCCTCGCCCCCTGCAGGCTTACCTGACCGGGCTCCAGGCGTGCAGGCGGTGGCGGCGGCCCCCTCCCTGCGCGCAGGAGGCCCCACACGGTCAGCTGGCAAGTGGGAGGACCGGCCTGGGTGAGGTGGGGGGGTGTGGGGGAGAAACCGCCGCCGCCCAGCAGAAGGCGGGGTGGGATGGGGTGGGGGGGTGAAGAAACCGCCGCTGCCGGGCAGAAGGCACGATCGCGCAGAAGGCGCGATCGGGTGGGGTGGGGTGAGGGGGAAGAAACTGCTGCCGCCGCGCAGAAGGTGGGGTGGGGTGGGGGAAGAAGCCATCACCGCGCAGAAGGTGCGATCGGGTGGGGTGAGGGGGAGAAGGCGGGACAGCCCTCCCATCAGCTGGCCGGCGGGAGCGCGCTGGGGGAGGGCCCGGCAGGCGAATTACCGTATTGACCCGAGTATAAGCCGAGGTGAGTTTTTTAAGCCAAAAATCATGGCTAAAAAACTCGGCTTATACTCAAGTATATACGGTATATATAATTGAGTTCTTTCCCACCCAACCTTTGGGTAACCAGCTTTATTTATAGGTTGGGTTTTTATCCCCCCCCCCTTTTTTTCCATCTGTAATTTCTTGGCTCCATTCTGGACCCCCTTCTTAAAAATCAGTATAATATTTACTACTTTTCAGTCCTCTGGTATGGAGAGCAATTTCTGCCACAAGTAGCAAACACTGGTGGGTAGGTGTGATGGATAAGGGGTTAATCTGCAGCAAGAGCTGACAGACCAAGAGTGAGCAGAGCCAGAGAGCTGACACTCTGAGCTCTGGGAGACAGAAAAGCATTGGAAGCTTTGGGACCCAGCCTGGGTAGGAGGCTGTGAAAGGAGTCGAAGCGTTGGGACCAGCCAGAGAGGGCTGTGATAGATTGGAAGCTTGGTAGCGAGACTGAGCGGCAGCCAGACTGTACTCTGTGAACCTGAGGGGTTCTGTTAAAGCTGACGCTATTGAAACACACAACCTGTGGAAGTGACAGGAGTGAGAATTGGGTTAGAGACAGGGCCCATTCTCAGGTCATAAAGGGGAATTAGTCTCTGAGGTAGAGCTATTCCGGTAGCAGGGAGGTGTGGAGGATTACAGCCATTGAGGTGGGGTAGTCAGAGAGAGCTAGGCTGGGGACAGAGTCTGAGAGTCTGCGTCTGAATAATCGTTCTGAGGGATAGAACTAAGCTTGAAACAGAACTAAAGGAACTTGAGTGAAGAAAACATCTAAGCTATTTCTCTGAAGTAATCTTACGTAGATAAACCTGACTTTGGGTTTTCCCTCCAAATTCTGCCTTTTTCTTGAAAACCAATCTCTGTGAGTTCTGTTCAATAAACTTCCCTGTTTTGTCTGTTTAAGTTAAAAAGCCTCTTGTCTCCTATTTCTCACTGAGGTTAATACTGGTGTGGGACTGGAGGAGAAGGAAAATAATCTCACAAATATACTCAGGCCAACGCTTTTTCCCTCAGCATATACGGCCGGGCTGAGTGAGTGGGATATTGAAGTGGTTGAAAGGGGGGTGCGGCATAGTAGGTCAACAATTCCACATTGCAATTCTTTTAAGAACAGTCAGGTGTATGCCATATAGACCTGGACACTTGCTAATTTTAGTTTGCCCTTTAGCCCTAGACCATCCTTCCTTATCAACTCAATCTCATCACCTCCATTATTAGATTGTTTTCCTGAAAACAGCAGCTCTGCCGTGGGCATATGTTCCACATTCTCCACAGTAAAAACAGACCCTGCGAATTCATTCAGTTTACCTGTCATCTCTCCCTCTTTCTTGAGCAATCTTTTATTCCTTTGCTATTCAACCACTACCCAATCTCCGCTGTATGAACATGAGAGCAAAGAACCTGTGTGAGTGATGGAGTGAGCAACTCAGCATACCTGGACATTGGGGGTGCTAAATTATGAAGTGTGTAAGTGTTATTTCTTGACTCAGCACACCTGGACATTGGGGGTGCTAAATTATAAAGCATATAAGTGTTATTTCTTGAATGGGATGTTCCTCTCTCTGTTTGAACCTGGGAGCTGGCCTTTGACCCCTCCTCCGTCTCTCTCAGCAGCCATTGTTCTTTGTATCACTGACCACATGGACTGCAATGGAGACAGACATTTCTGCAGGTCTCTCCTGTAGAAACAGATATCTCACACTTGCACACACGTGACGCCAGAACAGCTGGCCATTTGTGTTAGGGAAATGCACTCTTCAGATTAGGTTTCTAGCTATCAACTGTAACAATAATGTGAACAGAATCTACTTGAATACAAAGTTTTACTTTTTGCAATTTACTTCTTGGGAGGATTGATTTACTGCACTCAATACCACACTTCCGTGACTGGGAAAAACTGCTGTTTATATACTCAGTGCCCTAATCCTGACCTACATCTGCATAGAAAATGATGTACATATACAGATCCGGGAGTGAACCCTTGACCCCTGTTCCCGTGGGGCCTCTGCTGCGCCCCTTTCCTTAGGCTTCATTGTAACTCCTTTTCTTGCCAACCATCTATCCATCTCGCTGATGTCATGGTGCTCTGAATGGGGACTATTAGCTAAAGTGATTAGCATCGGTTAGATAATGGTCTGTCTTTAAAAGAATGGATTTCAGATGTATTATTCTGCAGGGAAATCATCTTAACACAATGACTTTCTTGTATCTGGTTCTGCGCAGCATCTTGAATATTTTTAGAACCTGCCATAGAAGATGTTGGTAAGGCTGTGGTTTGGAGGGAAGTAGTCTGCATATGTGGCCTAAATGTCCCGTGTCTAAATGATCCATTTTTCATTTGCAGTAAAGCAAATGTTTGCAGTGTTTTCTGTCTTCCACAGTCTGTTCACTGCTTGCACTACAAGGTTGTCTCAAAGATAAAATACTGTCTGGTCTGAGGCCTCACTGATACTTCGTGGGTTGTATCCTCTGCTCCTGTTCCCATGGCTGGAGGCTGGTAAAACTCTCACCCAGTTGAAGAACTCTGGTGGTGCAAACCTGAGCAGAGTCAGACCCTTCTCAGTCCATAGAAGTCAGAGACTTAGGGCCAAACTACACATTCATGTTTTTAACAATTTGGGTCTACATTCCTGGACCCAACTCAGGTTCCCTTCAGCCACACAGCAGTTGCAGGGAATGCCTTTGAAAAACTAAAGGAGAGCCCAAGGTGGGAGAGGAGGAAGGGCTCCTGCCTTTCACAATCCCACCCTGGGTCTGTGTGTTCTCGCATGTGTGTTGCGTGTTTGCCAGCATGCAAAACGTGTTTCCTCTTCGTTGCCACCTCCCCACAGGTCACAGCATCTGGGCGAAGTGTTTGAACACAGAACAAAGAATCTTTTAAAACTTCTACCTGATTTGGTGAAAAGCTCTCCTCTCCCCAATCCAGAGTTAGGAATCCTGCCTCTTGTGGGAGATACTCTTAAGACCTGCCAATCAGGTCCTTTGGCACACAGTCCGCATCTCTCTCCCCCATCAGGTGTTGATGATGCCCATTCATCTCCCCCTTTGGCAGGTAGGCCAAATAGGCTCCTTCCCCCCCCCCCCACTGAAACCCATTTCCTGTTTTTGCTGACTCTCCCTCACTTGTGGGAATAAACAGCTGCCACAGTTTCAGGGTCCCCCATCATAACACTGCCATCCCCCCCAAGCTGTTTTTCAGTGTGGAAACAGTGCTGGGAGGGAGTTATTTCCCCATTTTTGCTGCTCCATAGGGAAATACCTTCGCCCTCCCAGCGGTGGTTTCCACATGGGAAAATGGCTTTGGGGGAGGCCCTTCCTCTCCCTGAGGTGGTGTTCCGAGCGCATTTGGGCTGTCCTTTATTTTTAAAAAAAACCTTTCCCTGCAATTGCTGTGGGGTGGCGGGAACCCAAGTTGGGCCCGGGAACCGGACCAAACTCATTAAGAACTCGAAACATGTAGTTTGGCCCTTGGGTGTAAGTGCTTAGGATTACACAATCATTCAAAAACTATATTCATTCAATTTTTTGCTTAATAGGTTAAATCTGCATATAGTTCCATATTAATAATTTGGAAAAAAGCACTGTGTTTTTAAATGATACAGATACCTTGAAGTACCTTGTTGATCCTCCAAGGAACTGACTCTCCGATTCAGTAGAATCCAGGAAGATTCTCAAGTTGTCATTTGATGCTCTGTGCAGCCCATTGTTTTTGGTATGCACCTACAATGTCATGGGTGAGTTTCCAGGGTTTCAAACACTTTGCTCATAACGATTCCCCATGAAGGACTACTGCTGGCTGCAATTCTTTGTTGATTGTAGGATCAGGGACAAGCCCAGGTATGGCTCTGCAAAATAACCATACACACAAGTGCAGAACTGACACCCCACTTGGGGCTATCTGATTAATGATGTTGGCGAGGATGTTGTGAGTTTGGCAGTCTTGGTTTCTGTGTTGCATGATGGGAATCAGGAAACCAGCAACAGAATATGGATTGCTTTCAAATTGTACCCCCACCCCCGCAATCACAGGACAGAGTTTTGGACTTGTCCTTGGCAGGGTGTGTGTGGGACAGAGGTCTCACAGAGAAAATAGTGCACATCTTGTCATATCCATAAAATGCAAACTCAAGCAACCTCCATTTGTCTTGGGGCTGTGCAAGGCAGGGAGAGAAGGTTTAATCCTTCAACCCCATCTGTGCAAAACCAGTCCCCTTTATTTGTTGTTAGTATTTTAAAAGGAAAAATTGGGATGGGTGCATTAACAAGACCTGTCTTTTCTATTTCAAAATGCCAATAGCGGAGTGAAACTGAGTGGGGGTTGAAGGGTTAAACCCTTTTCTCCGTTCTCTCCATGGCCCTGAGGCAAATTGAAGATGAAGGAGCTTGCATTTTGCACTATAGGGACAGACCTAAACACATGATATTCATCTCCTCTTTTTGAGGCCAGAAAGACAAGAAATGCGGTTAGCAATTAGAATTGCAATTCAAATCGCAGTTAGCAATTCAAATCGCTAACTACTTTTCTTGTCTTTCTAGACTCCAGAGAAGATTAATATCATGTGTCTAGGTCCATCCATAAAGGGCAAAATGCAAGCACGTGCAACTACAATTTGTACAGAGAGGGTTTCGATTTGTAGAGAGGCAGAATTTTGCATAGGTTGCTCTGGGTATCTGATATTGGATTTGTATCTGCTTATAGGAGTAAATTTACCTCTGCTATTCTCTGTATATTTGTAAATAAAACAAGTTATTACAGAGACATCAGAAGTCTCTGGTGCTCTCTCATCTATGGGAAACCAAACCCTGTAGTGCTGCCTCGGGAACTTCTCACAGCACGGGGAAATGCATAACAATAACCTGACCCACATTGTAAGCCTTCCAGCCTGAAAATTGTTCTGATTGAAGTGAAGCAGCATAAACCGCTATGCCCCAAATGGAAAACGGCAGTTGAAATATCTAAGGGTGGAAATGCTCTTTTTAGAATCAATGTAGCAAAGAAAGAAACAAGCCTGAAATATGGTTCTATTCCTGAGTCTATGAAACGGAGGCTCCAGGGCCACAGCCCATTGCTGATTAAGGAAGCTTCAGCCCCCTGAAATTGGCAGTTCTGCCCCCTGAGACCCCTCAACTAGATGGGTCTTTGAAAAGGGCATATCCTGAGATGGAGGGCTGTGCTGAAGTCTGCGGTGCAGGGTGGTGGTGCGGGGTGGACGTCCACCCAGCAATGGGATCATGAGCTCAGAACAATAAACTCTGGGTTCTAAAACTGGACTCTTTTGGAGTCTTGGAAGGAAGAGGATTGAGATGGACGCCAAGGGAAACTGGCCTTCCAATGAAGAGGCAGGACAACTCTGATGCAAAACATGGGCTGTGGGGTTGGGGTGAAGGGAGAAGGAATGGTGTTTCAGTTCACCCGAGCTACTCCTTTATTCTAATGATTTCTTGTCTTGGAATGGTGGTATTAAGAACCTAAGTACAGCCTGCTGGATCAGACCACTGGTCCATCTAAGCCAGCATAGTGTTTCATACAGCAACCAACTAGTTGCCCTGGAGGCCCAAACAAGCAAAGCCTAGGGGCCGAGGCCTTCCCCGACGCTGCCTTCCAGCGCTGAGGTTTGCTGCCTCTGCATGTGGAGGCTCCCTTCAGTCACTATGGCTAGTACTAGTATTATAGATTTCTGGTGCTTCGCTTAATGTGATTCTGATTAATGTGCCCCACAGATCCTCAAGCACAGCGGGGCTTGCCAGACAAGCACTGGCAATTGGTGGGAGATTTAGGTGGGTTGGGGAAATTCAAATTGCCATTGCTCCAATAGCATGATATGACTTCCTGGGTGAACCCGAAAGTCGGAGTGCCAGGCAGTGCCTAGCAAACGGGGGGGGGGGGCTGTGGGGGGATAAAGGGGGGCTGCAATGCTGGCTGTGTCGCCACGTCACTTCCAGTAAAAAAAATGGAAGTGAACACAAGTAGCTCTAGGAATTATCTGAAACAGTATGATTTTACGAAACTCTATGATTTTTTATTGGAAGTGATATGGCACCCGTCAACCCTGGCAAGTATTTGGATGGGAGACCTCCAAGGAATACCAGGGTCGTGACGCGGAGGAAGGCAATGGCAAACCACCTCTGAACGTCTCTTGCCTTGAAAACTCCGCCAGGGGTTGCCATAAGTCAGATGTGACTTGACGGCGAAAAAAGAGAGAGATATGGCACCACACAAGATGATGTGGGTTTTTAAAAAAAAATTGTCTGCTTCTCAGAGTGGGGGTGGGCAATGGGAGCTGGGAGTGAGGGAACTTCTGCCCCCAACGGGAGAATGGGTCCCCTACCTGGGCGTGATGCCGTTGAGTTGGAATGATCTACGATTCCACTGAAATGCTACGATTTTACTACACTATACCACTTCTGGCATTACCATGGAAGTGATGTTACTACATCATCATAACACTCTAGGATTTCACTGAAACTCTATAGTAAAACCATAAAGTTTCAGTGAAATCCTGGAGTGTTCACACTGATGTGGTAACATCACTTCCATGGTAACGCCAGAAGTGCATAGTGTCATCAGAGCGACAGCAGTTTTCTTGCATCCCCCCCACTGCCCTACCACGTAGTGACGATGGGTCGGGGGCTCTCATTGGGAAGTGTCCTGCTATAGCGAGAGGCTTGGCAGCCCTGGACACAACAGTGTCCTGCGAACACATTCCTGCCTGTTCAGTCCCAGAGCAAATGTTCGATTCAGGGTGGAAAAGGGGATGGAACATTTTGGCAAAATTTGGCAAGACAGCCTTATGTATTTATTTACTTCATTAATACCCCACCTTTCTCCCCAATGGAAGCCCAAGGCATTTTATCTTCCCAACAACTCTGTGAGGTAGATGTTGAGAGAGTGACTGAGGGTCCCTCAGCAAGTTCCCACAGCAGAATAGGGATTCGAACCTGCATCTCCCAGAACCTATTCCTATATTCTAACCACTGCACCACTTTGGCTTAGACCAGGAATGGTCACTAAGTGCCTGAAGCAGTTTTATCCCATTTCTGTGGGCCTTAATCATTCTTAATCCAGACTGAAGTAAAAGGTTTGGCCACAGTTTCAAGTGGAGAATGCATTCAAGTTGTAAGAAATGCAGAGATATCTTGACTTGAGATGACTTATTCTCTTGGATTATGTGCATTAGCACATGTGCTTCAGAAGCTTGAAAATGTTTAGCGCTATGTTGGGGCAACTTTCGTACTGGTCTCACTCACTTGGGGGAGCAGTTTGTACAACTGACACTTCTGGTCCTGTCCCCACCCCCCGTCCCCGAGAATTCAGAACCGCTCTCCAGGGATGCTCAACCACTTGCCGGCTTCACTGACTGCCCCATTCGCCAGTGGTGATCAGGCAGGTGATAAATTGACAGGATGTTGTCTGTTTGCAACCTCTGTGTACTTCCAGGAACAGGCTACTTGAAGCTATCCAAAGCTGCCTTCCACCTGATGAGGGATTTTTTGAGAGTCTGCATAGAATCTCCTGCCCGGGGGGGGGGGGGATTTCTTCAGCTGAAGAAGGATTTTTGGGGGGAGGGGGAATCAGGAGCCAAATCCTGAAACAATCTCTTCCTTCTCTCCATTTTGCAATAAGCAGATCAGATGCCAACTACTTCGGATTTCTAACTTCACTATGTAGGGGTGACTTCTAAGGGGTGGTGGTGGTGGATCAGAAGCCCGTTCCCTGCTGAACCCCCATCAGGTGTGAGTCAGCTTTTGAGTATCCTGGAAGCGTTCCTGTGTCTCAGCACAGTAAAGCTAGGATACAGGGAAGTGCTGGGAGATCAGAGCCCCCAACTGCTGTGTGAATGGGCAGGATGGGGATGGTGAGCCTGATAAGCCTCACCCCCCCACCCCCCAAGGTTGTGGAGAGGATAAAAAGGAGGATAAAGGCTGAGTACAAATGAAATAAACAAATAGAAGTATCCTGATAAATACATAAATAAATCTGGCTAAATATATCTAAGGATCACTGTTGTTGGGCTTCCAGAGAAGCTGGTTGGCCACTGTGTGAGACCGGTTGCTTGGCTGGATGGACCATGGGTCTGATCCAGCAGGGCTCTTTTTATGTTCTTATGAATTAGAAGTTGGAGTCCCTGGAGCTGTATTAATTGGCAAGGCTGACTCAGGAAAGTACAGCTTGGAACTTATGGCTCAAAATAAGGGTTGATGCAGTGTAAACTGGTTTGTGTAACCTTTGTGAAAACGTGGCAGGTCCGTGTATGTAAGCCACCAAGGATCTGTCCTTCAGCTCTACTCTCTGAACGAGGCCCACCCAACTTTGCATATAACGGGTTGGATACAGACTAAATTTTCCTGAGAGCCTCCTCTCCCCCTGGAGCAGTATTTTGGGGAGATCAAGGCCCTGCAGTGTGTGTGTGGGGGGGGAGACTGAGAACTGTTTTGTTCTGTGATTGAAGTGTGGAAAATTGAGGCTGCCTTCATGCACATTGGATAATGCATTTTCAATACACTTTAGCAATCATTTGCAAGTGGATCATCCATCCTACATGTGTGAAAGCAGCTTCGGTCTGTAGCCAACCCAACATTTAGAGTCTTTCTAGATCTTGTCTGCATATCAGCTCTGTCGTCTGAACTGATTTCTCTGTCATCTGGAAATCATTTGTAATTCTGTAGATCTCCAGGCCCCACCTGGAGGTTGACAACCCTATGCATATTTGATCTTCCACAAAGAGGAAATCTGGTGATGTTTAAGAAAACCAGGTGCTGTAGGCCATTAGAGAAGGTACTACCTCTACATTTTGAAGGTTTACGTGCATAAAACCCAGAGAAATGATTTGAGCTGCAAAACTCTATTCAGCTCTCCAACACAGAGAAAAGGATTGGTGGCCTCAGTGCACAAAAAGCGGGGCAATGAAACGTACACATAGGCGCTTGCATCAAATATGCCAAAGATGATTGGGAATGAGGGCTTCTGTCATCCAAGAAAGGGCCTTCTCAGTCATGGCACCAAAACTTTGAAACTCCTTCTCCAGGGAGATTTGTCTGTCTCCCTCTATTAGAGTATTTTGCCAGCATGTGAAAATTTTTTGTTTGGTCTGGCATAAAACCCCCACGAGAGCCAGCGTGGTGTAGTGGTTAAGAGCAGCAGAATCTAATCTCGATTCTCCACTCCTCCACATGAAGGCTGCTGAGTGACCGTGGGCTAATCACAGTTCTCTCAGAAGTCTCTCAGCCCTACCTACCTCACAAGGTGTCTGTTGTGAGGAGGGGGAGGGAAGGTGATTGTAAGCCATTTTGAGGTTCTTTAAAGATAGAGAAAAGCAGGTATAAAAACCGACTCTTCTTCTTCTAATAGTTACTGGCCCTCCTTCTAGTGATTTAATGTGTTTTTAATTGAATTATTTTATCATTTTAACTGTATTAATTGCTCAAATGTTTTAATGTTTTTTTTATGTTTGCCACTTATTGGACCCAGATCAGGTGGAAAGGTGGCATAAATATATTTTAAATAAACCAATAAATAGTAAAAATGCTCTGTACAATCCCTTGGGGCAATTGCTGTTATGGGCCAGAGATTATTTCTGCTGGTGGGGAGGTAAATAAGCACAGTGGGATAGAGTTATTAAAAAAGAGACCAAATACAAATTCCAGAACTCAACTTTTAACTCATTGTGGTAATAATTTACATAAGAAAACAATTATGCAAACTCCAGGAAAGGAAAACACAGTTGAAATAATAGGGGGTTTGTATTGCTTGAAAGCGAAAAGGCCATTTATAGTGGAATCCTTCTCCTGGACAGCAGCCGCAGCCCGTCTCTCAGCCTCCAGCTACGTCATTGGGAGTCTTCCAGTTCTTGAGAGCTGTAAATGGCCAAAAGATGGAATGCTGAATGGTGAAAAGCGGACCTGCTGATCGAAGGGAGACTGCGATGCTTGAGAAGCTCTCCGATGCCATGTAACAAAAATATATAAATCCTATAGGGTTTGCAGAAGGAAAGAGAGAGAGAGAGAAACCTGTCGGAAATATGAAGCAAACATGAGGGAGTATTACATGGAACCTTATATTGTTGAAACAATTTGGTCTGTCCTAACAGCAAGTCTGGTGTTTGTGAGTTTAAGAAAGCAATTTTTTTTCAAAAAGGAGAGGAATGGGGTGCTGTGGCTACGAAATAGGCTAAAACAATCTGAGGTGGAGACAAAAAAAGGAAAACAAAAGAGGAATCTTAACTATGGAGAGTCTGTGATAGCAAACAGTTTCCAGTATTAATTATGGTCTACAGCAAGTTACTGAATAGCTCTACTTATAGGCGAGTGGTAACGTGTTCCTCCTGCCCGTCTTTCCATTGGTTCCTAAAAATATCACAAGCATCTCCCCATGAGTCAAAAACGTCCTCAGAGGAGTCTATGAGTTTGGAGTTTGAGGAGCAGATACTGGAAGCACAGTGAAGGGAGCTGGTACAAACCACGGGGCACGGGCTCTGTCCCGTATGCCTGATGTTCCTACTGTATTCCACCTCATTGAGGTTAATTTCACTTTTGGAACAGTTCTCATCTCGCTCTTTAGCCATCTGAGAATATTTAATGTCTTGCCACATGTAATGTGGCTGGATGACCCCATCCGAAATGGTGTACATGGGCTCTGAATTTGGCTCCGCTAGATGACCATTCATCTTGGAGAACAGGAGGCCTAGTCTCTTGAAGGACTCTTTCTTGGAGCTGGAGAGCCGTTGAACCCGATTCCCATTGCGAACAAACGAGCGCTTGTTTATCCCGTTGCTCTTGGGTCTCTCCGTCACCATGTCCATCCCACCCATAGTCTTAATCAGAGCGGAAACGTTAAAGTCCTTCTTTTTGTTGGAAACACCGAAAGAAACACTCCTGGCTTTGGATGTTTCTCCAACACACTCCTCTCCTTCCTCCTTCTGGGAGACCTCTGTGCTGCTGGTGGAGTAACTTCTCCTCTGGGGTTTTCGGTTGCCCAAGAGATCAAGGACTTCATAACGGAAACTTGAGATGTCCTGCTTTAGTTCCTGAGTCCAGAGAGGGAGGGAAAAATGAGTTAAATGCTAAAGCTTTATCTGTGACAAGAAAAAAAAAAGATTATATTCTCATGGGACAAGCATTCGACATTATGCAAATGGATTATTCCGGATCACGGTGTAAAAGAGTTGCAAATAAATATTTAATTAGTTAGAAAGAGAAATTGGATCATTTTTGTGCATCAAAGGCAAAGCCTTGCTAGATTAAGAATGCTAGTAGACACATTCAATTAAAGACCTTTTGCTAACAGCAACCAAAACAACAACACAGCATATCATTTTGCTACTAGTGTGACACTTGCTGCTCTAATACCACTAACGCTGGCCATCTAGAGGTGGTGTGACCCAGGTTCAAATTCTCACTCAGACAGGTGACATTGTGCCTATCGCTCTTTCTCAGCCTAACCTACCTCAAAGGGTTGTTGTGAGGATAAAATTAAAGACGTATACTCCCCTGAGATCACTGGAGAAAGGGATGGCTTTAGACGTGATAACAGCCAAAGAATTAATAATCTTATTTACTTTATTTATACACCCCTTTCTCCCCAATGGGGACCCAAAGCACCTTACATCATTCCATTCTCCGTTTTACCCTCACATCAACCCTGCATGGTAGGTTAGGCTGAGAGTATGCAACTGGCCCAAGGTTAGTCAGCAAGCGTCCGTGGCAGAGTGGGGATTCGAACCTGGGTTTCCAGGATCCTAGACCAACACTTTAACCACCACACCACACTGGCTCTCTCAATAATGACTGGAAAAAAATGAAGTGAGGAGACAGATCTTATTATTAAAGCTGATTAAAAGGGTGCTGTTCTAGTTGGCAGACCCCAAAATGCAATACTCCAAGGAAAAAGGATGTAGAAGCATCACCTTGTTTTTGAAGTTGATAGTGGGTAGTTATTGTTTCTGGGGATCCACTCTTTCAAATGAAAGAATGTGCACACTGGCAGTTTCTATCAGTTCAACCATCTCCTCCAGTTGCCCATTCCTTCTGCCATGTGTTGGATGGCTTTGTATGTTCTCTGTTAAAGTTTCACTGTTATGGAACAGGCTTCCAGAAGAAGCCCAAAACATCATTGCCCTCAGTGTACAAATCTATACTGTTTCCAAGGGCAAGGATGGGTCTTGTACTGATCCTGGGGTCCCCAATGTGGTGCCTATGGGCATCATGCCCCCCACCAATACCTTTTCTGGTGCACGACAAGCGTTTTTAGGAAGTGGCTGGGGCCAGATAGGCCTTCTGCCCAGCAAAGCTTCTGACTGACTACTGAAGATGTAGTTGGCTGTGCAGATTTTTTCAAACATTGCACCACAGCACAAGGATCTGCACCGTGTGACTGAAGTTAAGCTGTGGCAATCATTTTGTGGCTGGCAGTCATTTTATGGTGGCCATTTTGTTGCTGTGCCCACCATGCTGTGTCAGGATCCCAAATGCGCCCGCAGGCTCAAAAAGGCTGGGGACTTCTGTACTAATCTATGGCTAATGTTGATTCCCTGCCCCCGCCCCCCGGGGTGAATTTGCAACTGGGTGTGTACTATTTGCTTTTATTTTCAGTTTGGTCACTTTTACGCTCATATTAATTAGTTCAAAGGAACTTACAACCATCCACCCTGGAGAAGCAGAATTTAATTTTAAATGCTCAACTACATTTATTGGGGGAAAGGGCTTGAGCTGCACCCAGGCAGAGGCCTCTCGCGGTTTCTAGGCTCATAACATTCTCACTTGCCCAGGACCACTGTCAGACTCCCTGCAGGCAAAACACTGCACTACGTGGGCCCTTCCTTGGTCAGCCCTTGGCAGAACAATAAGTCTTGGGATCTTCCCCCCATCGCCTTTCACCCATTGCTCAGTCACGATGAGTGGGAAGAGCCTGGGGTGGCCCGCCTCCAAGCAGGGCATGGAGATCTCCCTGAAATACAACTGATCTCCAGGCAACAGAGATCAGTTCCCCTGGAGATAATGGCTGCTTTGTAGGGTGGACTGTATGGCGTTGTACACCACTGAAGTCCCTCCCTTCCCTGGGCCCCATCCCCAGATCTCCTGGAAGTTCCCAATCCAGAGCTGACAAAAGCCATAAACACAAAGTTCATCCCCATATTCTGAGTCACTGTTTACATAATGCAGAAAGTGGATGGGATGTCATCCTCTTTCTTAGGAAGTACCTGGTGAAGGTATGGGCTGAAAATGGCAGCTATGCATTTAGCCCTCCTCTTATTTCGTAACATCTAGTAAAACCTACCATGTCATCACCTTATGACATTTTTTATTTTCCCAGCCCCAGTCTGTTTAATCCGGCAATGTATATTGGGTTGTAAGCACTGCCTTGGCAAACAGGGAAATTTTGAGGGTGGTACCTGGAGAGGGTGGAGTTTGGGAAGTACGTGACATCGCTTCCTGGTGATGTTATAAAAAAAATTCCCATAATTTCGATGGTAAAGACCACAGAGAAAAGGGGAAATTCCTAGAGAGTCACGATGGAGGCCATTTTACAGCCATGTTTCTCCTGCTCCTCAGTTTCTCGAGGGTGGGGATTTGGGGCCATGGGCAGAAGGTGGGCAAATGGCAAGTCTAGATGTGGAATATAGGCAGGGAACTGTTATACAACATGATGGTGAAACACTGGATGATACAGAAGGCAAAGGGCTAAAAGCGTGGCTGACAGTCAGCAACAACTAATTATTTAGTTGTTTAGCCCTTAGGCATTATCTGGCAAAATAAAAAGCTCTCATATGGTCGATACAGAAGATTATTGCATAGATATGCAAATATATATTGATTTAAAACTGGAAAGTTGACCTCTATACAAAGCTGATATTTCCCCATTTCCTATGCATGTTAATTTTGTTGGATTCATGGTACCCCAGATGCTGGCTAATGCTTTGATATTTCAGAATATTGCAGTTAGTAGTGTTGCTGGTGGGGTGACAAAGTGAGACATTAGTTTCTTTTTATATATTTTCATATATACCAGTAACAGAATCTCTTGGTCTAATGATAAGCACATTCTTCCAAATTTAAATATCTGTATTAAAATTTTAGTCCAAATTGTAATAATTAGAAGCTAGAAGTCTGTTCCCTAGGAGCCACATCTCTAGTGTACCCTATAAAACAGATCAAATTATTACAATTTTCATACAGTTTTAGTACTATCTCTGTTGTATTTCTGATCAACAGGGAACGGGGTCATTATACTGCACATTCTAAGTTACCTTAAAATTTTCTTCTGTTAATCCCTCGTTGGTTTTAGAATTTCTTATCATTGCTGCAACATACCTCTTCACCAAGTTTCTAATCACTTCCTGAAATGAAAGACAAAAGAAACTGAATGACCATGAAACGCTCCAGCTGTTGTTGCGAATGATCTTCAAATGCCTCTTTTGCCATTCCTGCATCTGTAATATAAACATTAGATTTGATTCTCACCAACAGCGAAGAACTGGTTGATGAGGTTAAAGTAGTAGGCACTCTGGGTAGTAGTGACCATGTACTCTTGGAATTTGCAATATTGGGGAAAGGAAAAACTGTACGTAGTCAAACATATAGGTTGGACTTTAGGAGAGCAAATTTTAACAAACTTAAACTTATGCTGGGTAGAATCCCATGGTCAGAAATACTTAAGGAGAAGGGAGTTCAAGAAGGGTGGGAGTTTCTTAAAAATGAAATACTGAAGGCGTAATCCCAAACCATTCCTATGAGAAGGAAAAATGGGAGGAGCCTAAAGAGGCCAGGGTGGCTCCATAAACAGCCATAAAGACTCATTTAGGAAGTGGAAGGGGGGCCTGATAACCAAAGAGGAATATAAACAAATAACTAGTGCTTGTAGGGAGAGTGTTAGGACAGCTAAAGCTCAGTATGAGCTTAGGCTAGCAAAACATGCTAAAAACAACAAAAAAGGGTTATTTTCCTATGTACAAAGTAAGAGTAAGAACCAGGACAAGATAAGCCCATTGCGTGGACCGGAAAGTGAAATTGTAACAGGAGATGAAGAGAGGGCAGAAGTGCTCAATTCCTACTTTTCCTCAGTCTTTTCTTGCGAGGAAAACGATGCTCAACATGGCATAAACAGAACACATGATGAGGGAAGGGATTTGCAGCCTAGGGTTGGCATTGGGGTAGTATACAAACACCTAGTTTTTTTAAACGAAACAAAGTCGGCAGGGGCAGATGAATTGCATCCAAGGGTACTTAAAGAACTTGCAGATGTAATTTCTGAGGCTCTGTCCATTATTTTTGAAAATTCTTGGAGAACAGGTGAGGTGCCAGAAGATTGGAGGCAGGCAAATGTTGTTCCCATCTTCAAGAAGGGGAAAAAGGAGGATCCGGGTAACTACGGACCCATCAGCTTGACTTCTATACCGGGAAAAGCTTTTGAACAAATCATCAAACAGTCAGTTCTTGAGCATTTAGAAAGGATGGATCTATTCACTAAGAGCCAGCACGGGTTTCTCAAGAATAAGTCATGTCAGACTAATCTTATCTCCTTTTTTGAGAAAGTTACTACCTTTCTGAATCAGGGGAATGCTGTAGACGTAGTTTATCTAGATTTCAGTAAGGCTTTTGATAAGGTTCCACATAGTATTCTAGTTGACAAATTGGGAAAATATGGGTTAGATCCTATTATTGTTAGGTGGATCTACAACTGGTTGACAGATTGCACCCAAAGAGTGCTTGTTAATGGTTCCTCATCCACTTGGAGAGAAGTGACTAGTAGAGTTCCTCAGAGATCTGTGCTGGGCCCTGTGTTGTTCAACATCTTTATAAATGATTTGGATGAAGGAATAGAGGGGATGCTTATTAAATTTGCAGATGATACTAAATTAGGAGGGGTAGCAAATATGGTAGAAGACAGAGCCAAGATGCAGGATGATTTTGACAGGCTGGAGAAGTGGGCTAGAACTAATAAAATGTACTTTAACAAAGACAAATGTAAAGTTCTGCATTTACTGTAAGTAGGAAAAATCAAATGCATAATTATAGGATGGGGGAGACTTGTCTGAGCAGTAGTGTGTGTGAAAAGGATCTTGGGGTCTTAGTAGACCAAACACTGAACATGAGTCAACAGTGTGATGTGGTAGCTAAAAAGGCAAATGCAGTCTTGGGCTGCATCAACAGAAGTATAGTGTCCAGATCACGTGAAGTGAAGGTAACGCTTTACTCCGCTCTGGTTAGACCTCAACTAGAGTACTGTGTTCAGTTTTGGGCACCACAATTTAAGAAAGATGTAGACAAGCTGGAACATGTCCAGAGGAGGGCAACAAAGATGGTGAGGGGTCTGGAGACCAAGTCCTATGAGGAAAGGTTGAGCCTGAAGAGAAGACTGAGAGATGATATGATAACTATCTTCAAGTACTTGAAGGGCTGTCATATAGAGGAGGGTGCCGAGTTGTTTTCTGTTGCCCAGAAGACCAGAACCAACGGGTTGAAATTAAATCAAAAGAGTTTGCGTCTAGACATTAGGAAGAATTTTCTAACAGAGCGGTTCCTCAGTGGAACAGGCTTCCTCGGGAGGTGGTAGACTCTCCTTCCATGGAGGTTTTTAAGAAGAGGTTAGATGACCATCTGTCAGCAATGCTGATTCTGTGACCTTAAACAGATGATGAGAGGGAGGGCATCTTGGTCATCTTCTGGTACGGGGTGTGGGGGGGAGGTAGTTGTGAATTTCCTGCATTGTGCAGGGGGTTGGACTAGATGACCCTGGTGGTCCCTTCCAACTCTTATGATTCAATGATTCTAAATCCAGGTGCTCTAGAATTAGCAATGGGCAGACTGTCCATGCGCAGAGTGAAATGATTTACATGTTTGTGGGCATCCCTGCTCATCACTCAGAAATGCCAGACAGGCAGGGACGCTCACAAACATGCAAATAGATTTACGCCAGTATCGTGTACTTGACGACTCAGGTTTGAATCCCCAATCACCATGGAAGCCCACTGGGTGGTCTTGGACCAGCCACTTTCTCGTTCTCTGTCTCTGTCTCTCTCTCTGTCTAACCTCCCTCATAACCTCTGAAGAAGTCAGCTGTGGCTCACGAAAGCTCCTACCCCGCCAGAAATTTTGTTAGTCTTTAAGGTGCTACTGGACTCTTGCTCTTTTCTACTGCTATTGACAGACCAACATGGCTACGCATCGTGATCTATCTCCTTCATAAGGTTTTTGTTGTAAGGATGCTAAGAAGGTAGGGTTGCCATCTCCGGAATGAGAAATGCCTGGAGATTTAGCGGGCCGAGCCTGAGGGTGGGGTTTGGAGAAGGGAGGGACTTCAATACCATAGAGTCCAATTGCCAAAGCGGCCATTTTATCCAGATGAACTGATCTCTATTGGAGATCAGTTGTAATAGCAGGAGATCTCCAGCCACCACCTGGAGGTTGGCAACCCTATAAGGAGGGGAGAATGATTTCGGCCACTTTGGGTCCACAGTAGGGTTGCCAACCTCCAGGTACTAGCTGGAGATCTCCCACTATTACAACTGATCTCCAGCCAATAGAGATCAGTTCAACTGGAGAAAATGGCCGCTTTGGCCATTGGACTCTATGGCTTTGAAGTCCTTCCCCAAACCCTGCCCTCCTCAGGCTCCACCCCAAACACCTTCTGCCGGTGGCAAAGGTGGACCTGGCAACCCTAGTCCACAGTGGGGAGAAAAACTAAAACAGGGTATAAATATCTAAATCAAAACATGCCTACACACATGCTCAAATACCGCTCTGGGGTGGGGAAGTAAAACTGGCTGCATTGAATGGCTACTGGACAGCAGTCAAATGGGGCTTATCTTTCTTGTAAAGGTAAGTTTTGTGGACTGAGAGCCGGCCAGCAGTGTCTGTAGGGTTCCCAGACCCCTGCCGGGAGCGGGGTATCCCCTGCTTTGCAACCCCTCCCCCGGCACTGTTCAGCCAACTGGCGGGGGAACTTACCAGCGGTAAACCTAGGCCTAGTACTGCTATGGTAGAAGCCATTTTTACCTTAGAGCGCCCCTGTGGTCATCAGCGACGTGGTGACATCACTTTGGGTGTATGGTGGAAGTGATGTTGCCACGTTGCTGACAACAGAGAACTAGGCCTAAGTTGGCTGCTGGTTTCCCCCCACTGCCCGCTGGCAACCCTAAGTGTCTCTTTGCTGCCACGTGCCTGGATGAGGCGAGTAGTCTGGTCTCCAGTCCTGCTTTGTTTTGTCTGGATCCACCTGTGTTATGTCACCTGGACGGATCTCTCTTGAACCTGCAACCCACCTTCCTGCCTTCTCTTCCCCCTAGGGTTGCCAACCTCCAGGTAATCAGTACAGGAGTGAAAAAAGTAACCATGTGCAAAATAATTTTATCTAAAGGCTACCAAAGTCATGCAACTATATTCATAAATAAACAACTAACAAACAGCAACGGGTGAAACCTACAATATGACATCAAAAATCACCATCCAAGGTGAAAGAGTTCAAGAAAGATTGTCTTAAAAAGTCTCTGGTGGAGTACATAAGTAGTTGTCAAGTTGTATTTCTTATATTCTTGTATAGAAGAAGCGAAGTTCCCAATGAGGTGATTTTTGGTGATTTTTGATGTCATATTGTCGGTTTCACCTGTTGCTGTTTGTTAGTTGTTTATTTATGTATATAGTTGTATTACTTTGGTAGACTTTAGATAAAATTATTTTGCACATGGTTACTTTTTTCGCTCCGGTACTGATTTCCTAATCTCCTTGATACTAGTACGGTGGTGTCTCATTTCCTTCCAACCTCCAGGTAATAGCAGAAGATCTCCTGCTATTACAACTGATCTCCAGCCAATAGAGATCAGTTCGGCTGGAGAAAATGCTTTGGCAATTGGACTCTATGGCGTTGAAGTCCCTCCCCTCCCCAAACCCTGCCCTCCTCAGGCTTCGCCCCAAAAACCTCCCGCCAGTGGAGAAGAGGGACCTGGAAACCCTACTCCTCCCCCTGCCCCCGCGCCCCAAACATGGGTTGCCCAGATACGCTCTTTTTGGTAGAGATGTCCACTGTGTGTTGGGAAATTCCTGGAGATTTGAGGGTGGAGCCTGTGGTGGGAGGGAGGGACCTCTGTAGTCTGGAGATCACCTGCAATTCCAGGCAATCGCTAGGACCCACCTGGAGGCTGATAATCCTGCCTCCTGGCCACCAGTCTCTTGCCACATCCAGGAGTTCAGAGCCTTCTACATACGCTGATTAAGGCAAGAGGAAAATGCTCCACTAACCGTAGGGTTGCCAGGTCCCCCTTCTCTTCCGGCGGGAGATTTTGGGGGCCGGGATCGCACACGTGCGGCCACGAGCTATGCGATCCCGTCATTTCTGGTTTACTTCCAGAAGTGTCGCAGCACAAGAGGACTCAAAGGGGATTCCCTCGTTCTCCTGTCGTCCATTTTATCCACACAACCACCCTGTGAGGTATGTTTGGCTGCAAGAGTGTGTCTGGTCACAGGCCACCCAGCAAGCTTTCATGGCAAGTTGGGGAGTTGAACCTGGATCTCCCAGATCCTAAGCCAACACTCTAACCACTGTACCCCACTAGATAGAACATGGCTTTGAATGTTTCAAGACAAAAGCAATGCTATTGCCCTGCAGCAAAAATTATATGCAATATATTGTTTGTTGCAAATAAAACTTGAGGCCCTTTAGGGATTTCTGTGTGCTCCACAGCACACTTACACACAAATTACTAAATTGTTTTCTGGGCTGGGAAGCTGATGATCTCTTCAAGGCAAAGTGAATGTCTTGCCCAAGGTTACTTCTGTGTACCATACTGCCAGGTAATGGCAGAGCAAAAACAGTAAACACTGGTATTGTCTTGCTTGTCAAAAAATTTGTAAGCATAGAATCACAGAATTAAAAAGTCAGAAGGGGCCTAAAGACCATGCAGTCCAAACCTCGGCACAATGCAGGACGACCTAAAACATCCCAGACAAATAATTGTCCAATCTCTACTTAAAAACCTTCAAGTAGGGAGAACCCACAACATCTCTGGTCAACCAATTCCACCACTAAACTGCCCTTATTGTTAAAAGGTTTTCCCTAATCTCCCGCAGCGGCCAATATCTCCCCACCTGTAATTGAAACCCACTATTATGAGCCCTATCCTCTACTACCAACTGAAATAGGACCCCACCCTCTTCTAAATGACAGCCATTTGAATACTTAAAAACCATATCCCCCCTCAATCTCCTCCAGGATGATCGTGCCCAGTTTGCGCAGCCTTTCTTCAAAAATCTTAGTCTCCAAACTGTTTCTGCAAGTAAACAGAGGCGACAATTTGCTCTTTCACTGCTTTGCCTATTTTTGTAATCAAGTTGACTTATTCACAAGGAGCCCTGACCCTACAGGGTTGCTGTAAGTCGGCCGTGACTTGATGGCACTTGCCACCACAACCGTTTACAAGGAAACAGTGCGAGGAGGTTGCCCATTCAAGTAAGAGGGGTCTACTCTGGGGACAGTGTCCTCAGCCTGCCATTGGACACAAGAAATGAGGAGGCTGACTCGCTTACTTTGCTACTTTTTGGGTAAGTGGCCTGAAAATTCACCCAGTGGAACATTTCCAGCTCGGAGGGACGGTTGCTCTCCTTTGCCCCAGAATCAAGCGCAGGACTCCATCCTGGTGTGGGTAAAATGAAAATCCACATCTGAAATGGCATTTAAGCGTACCATATTTTGAAAATGGCTTTGAGCTGCTGGCAGAGTAAATCTTTTAATCTTAGCAAATCTTTTAATTGGAAGAATTAATGAAGCTCGACAAGCTGGGAATACAACTCCAAAGCCAAAGGGGGAACGTTCATAATGTGAGCTCTCAGATGCGGGTTGAGGCCAGGCGTGTTTCTCTCTTTTGGGAAAAGTAGCCTGAAATGTTTTGGAGCATGACCTACTGAAACCTTCTCATGTGCAAGCTGTGTTCTGGCAGAGTTCCTGCAGTTAATTCCAACAGGGCATGTGCAGAAGAATTCCCCCTTCATCTCAACTTAAGCTGACCCTCAGGGCTATTGTCAGGATAAAAGGGAGGATGGAAAACACTGGAGAAAAGATGCCATCTTGCTCTCTAACCACCACAACACTGCCTCTGAAAGACTAGCACACATATTTGCATGAGTGCATCTGTATACTAAGTCACAGTGCAAAAGAGAAGTCTTAATGGGGTGACTGACGGGTGCATGAACATTTCTTCACAAATCCGGTTAATGCACATGTTAACAGCATGGGAATGCAGCTGAGAAGTCTTGGTCAAGTGCCAAAACAGAACAGAATACAAAAGCCCTGGCTTGGATCCCAAAGTTGCTCCCACCTGCACCCACGGCGGCCTCATGTTTGTGTTTTGCAAACCACTGCTTTGCACACTGCACGGAAAGCCTGCTTCAAACACAAGGGGAGTTTCGAAAGCAGAATGTGCTATGGACTGCCATTCCCAGGGAAAAAAGCACCACAATTCCAAAACAATTCCTCCCAAGCTCTTGGGCATCCCTGAAGTAGCACTTTGGGTCCCAGCCAATAGCAAATCAAGGTGTTACGATTAGTTGCCGAGTGACGAAATGCCCTTTACCTGGTAATGTTGGTTCTGAATTAAGTTATCGGCATGACGTTCCTGAAAGGAAAAGAGCACACGTAGATTAAGCAGGTCTCAATTACATGGCCAGCTTTCTGCTGTAAGGCATAGGTTCCAGGGCCAACTTTTCAAATTTGCTGGAATCAGCAGGAGACGTTCATGGGGGAAATCAATGCCTTTCCCTCCCGCAGCACTCCCTTACAGGCTTAGCTGCTCTGATGTCACAGAGAGGTTCTATCTCACAGGTCAGCCAAGGATTAAGCAGGGACTAGGGAGACACTGGGTTGGATCCTGCACATCTGTTCAGCCAATGGTGGCGCTTTCCCCATTCACAAGAGGCTCAGAGCAACAAAAGAGTTCTTGGGACAGGAGGGGGATAGAGCAACACTGTGAGTGGAAAGATCTGTGGGATCTAGGGTTGCCACTTCTTAGTTGGGAAATACCTGGAGATCAAAGGGGGTGGAGCCTGGGGAGGGAACTCAGTAGGGTACAATCCCACAGAGTCCACCCTCCAAAGCAGCCATTTTCTCCAGGGCAACTGATCTCTGTTGTCTGGAGATCAGTTGTAATAGTGGGAGATGTCCAGGCCCCACTTGGAGGTTGGCAATCCTAGTGGGATCCAACCCATTAGAATTCTGGGTCCCATAACAGTGACCAAAGTTGGTGTCTGGTTTTCTTGGTTTCGGTTTCATCCTATGTCAAACAAAGGCTGGCAGCAGGGAGGGGATGCCAGAGGCAAGAGGGGACCCTAAACTTAAGATTTTCAAAAGTTGGCCAAGGAATGAGTCATGACATCCTCCTGCCACTCCCAAAGCAGAGATGGAAATGATAAAGCTGTGGTGACTGCCAAGTCAGCCTCCTTACCGTGAACGTCTTCAGGTTTTCATGCCTCTTTTCTTCATTCTCTGGGTCCATTGACGGGCACAGCCTCTTGTGGATCCACTTGCAGAGATACCAGAACGATTTGGGGCTGGGGATGATGTTAAAAGGGGGCGGCAGAGTGCCCCCTTCGTCGAAGTAGCTCATCCAGAGCTTTGTGCGGGCAAACTTCCATTCGATATCAGCATGATCCTGGAGGAGAGAAAAGGAGAGGAAATAGCAAATTACTGCAACCGTTTGCCAACTGCCCATCTTGAGCGTGAATCAGTGCAGCCCATTACCTCTGCAGGATTAGCGCTGGGCGTTGTTTGTAATACAGTTTTCTCCCTCTGGAGCCTGGCATAACCGAGCCGTCCATTAAGTTCTCATGCAGGGCTCTGTTTGTTAATGCTGTCAAGTTTGATGGGTGGGAAGAGAGATGGAGAACTCCATTCTCCGCCCATACTCCACACCTACACTTAGCACTCCCAGTCCCCGACTTCTTCATCCACCCATCATTGAAGGTGAAATAAGAACACAAGAACACAAATCAAGTTGCCTTCTACTAAATCAGAACCTTGGTCCATCAAGGTCAGTATTGCCTACTCAGACGGGCAGCGGCTCTCTGGGGTCTCAGGCAGAGGCCTTTCACATCACCTACTGCCCGGTCCTATTAACTGGAGTTGCCGGGGATTGAACCTGGGATCTTCTGCATGCAAAGCAGAGGCTCTTCCAATGAGCCACAGCGCCTCCCCAAAGTAGAGGAGTTCAACTCGGCTTTCTAAAACTGTCCCTGGTTCCTGCTGCTCCCTGGTGGTGGTCATAACCTCCGTGCTCTGAGAAGGGGTAATGAACCCCACCCCACTTCCAAAGCGGGGGGTGTACTCAGGATGCAGGAAGGAAGGAGGAAGGCTCTTTTTTGCCTACTTCTGGGCATGCTCGCAAGTGTCTAAAGTAGGGTTGCCAACCTCCAGGTGGAGCCTGGAGATCTGGAATTACTACTGATCTCCAGGCAACAGAGATCAGTTCCCCTGGAAAAAATGGCTGCTTTGGAGGATGAGCTCTATGGCTTTATACCCTGTTGAGGTCCCACCTCTCCCCAAACTATGCTCTTGCCAGGATCCACCCACAAACCTCCAGGAATTTCCCAAGCCAGAGTTGGAAACCTAGTCTAAAGTAACGGACCCACATGATGTTCTCAAGGCTAGATTTTCAGGGGCGTTTCCACCCCTTGAAGCAGAAACATGACCCAAACAGACTGATCAGTAAGACTCTGGGGCTGGCGGTTCATCTCCAGCTCTGACTCATCAGCCCTTTCCCAGAAGGCCACTAAAATGGATAGAGACTTGGGACCAGTTTGCAAAACCATTTTGATGAGATGGAATTTCTTTCCCCATCCAGTCCATTTCACTCACATTTTTCTGTGTCACAGATCACAGGAACCTTTCCCATATGGACCCGCACAAGAGGACGCAGGCTGTCTTTGGAAAGATTGCACAGTTTTCCCACAGCAACCCCTGGAACGGATCTGTGCTCTGCAGCATAGCCTTTGTTTCCATGGTGAAGCTATCATCCTCCCAAGATTCGATGCCACTGCCCTTTCGCACAACTCCTGCAGGCTGCTTCCCCTCCACAGACCACCACCCTCCTCCCTCCCAGCTGTCACTCAATTATTTTCGGCTTAGCCCGTTTCAGTCGTAAACAATGCGCTGCAACAATACCGCCTGCTATGCTTCCGTTTTGGAAAAATGCACCACTCGGATCTCAGCTCTGTTGTCCGTCACAGTGAAAAGTCAAATAATACAACCAGCCTGGGGCAAAAATCCCTGATGGTTAAAATCCTCTTGTCTCTTCCAAGTGAAATTTCTTTCATAATCACATTGGTGCAACCAGGAATATTTACTCAGAATGAATCTCTGGATTCCCACACGTCAAGCCTGGCACCCTGGTTACTCTCACCATTTCAAGCAGTAATCTAAAATGGGGCGGGGGAGGATTTTCAATCTAGAAATGATTACGGGTAGAAGTCTCAACCTTTCCTGGTGCATATATCGGTTTTCCACTGCTACCGCTTTTTACAGCCAAAGAACACATCTCAAGAACTCTGACTCAAGTGTAATTCAGGACCTGAAAGGGAGGCCTTTTATGCATGGTTGTTCCCTCGCCATCACCCCTCCGATGACTTCGGGTCTTTGTTTTGATTATGCCTGCCGTTCCCGACTGTCAGAGGTCGCCTCGCTCTCCCCACTTGTTTCCATGTGTTTTGCCCGTGTTTTCAGGGAGCTGTTTTATCACGGATTTGAAAATGCAGGAAGAATGCGCAGAAACACAGGGGGAGAGCGAGGTGACCTCTGATGGTTGGGAATGGCAGGCATAATCAAAACAAAGACCCGAAGTCGTTGGAGGGGTGACCCTGAGGGAAACAGTCATAGAATCATCGAGTTGGAAGGGACCACCAGGATCATCTAGTCCAACCCCCTGCCCAATGCAGGAAATTCCAAACTACATTTCACATGTAGAGCCCACGTATGTTATATACTGCAGAGCCAAAAGAAATATTCATTTTAATTAACCAATAAATCCAAATTGTGGAGCATATAAATAGCAAGTCCTGAGCAGGCATTTTAAAAATACAAAATATTCCTCCACCCCCTTATTTCCTCTTCCATTAAGGATTTTTGAAAATCCCTCAATCCCTTACAAAACAGAGAGTTGCATTTCTCTAAAGTAATTGTGAGCTGTGTGTTAAGACCATCAGCTATCATGATTGATCGAGCAACAGATGTGATGGAGACGTTAATAATGCCGAGGGAGGCTGGCTTGATTGTACCGATCGGAAAATGCCTGCTGTTAAGTAGCCCACCTGCAAATCTCCGCAGGATCATGTCTTCCTCTGCAGAGGCAGGGCTGCCAGTTTCTAGGTGGGTCCTGAAGATCTCCTAGAAATATGTCTAGGCTATAGGGACCAGTTCCCCTGGAGAAAATGGCTGCTGTGGAGGGTGGATTTTATGGCATTATACCCTGCTGAGCTCCCTCCATTCCCAAACCCTGCCCTTCCCAGGCTCTACACACAAATCTCCAGGTATTTCCTATACCCGTACTTGGCAAGCCTAGAAAATGACCTGTGACTCTCTCTCTCACTTAAGGGAGTAACTGTATGTGTAAAGTGATGTGGGAAGCAGAGGTGGTTTGCCTTTGCCCTCCTCTGCAGAATCCTCCTTGGTGGTCTCCCTTCCAAGTACCGACCTTGCCTAGCTTCCAAGATCTGACAAGACAGAGCTATGCCATTCTCAAGGGCCTAATTATACATTAGGGTTCCCCCCGCCTGGGGTACATTCCTGCTGAGTTGTGTCACATGTTGGGGCTGGGATAGTATAACCTGATCTCATCATATCTCGGAAGCTAAGCAGCATCAGTACTTGGATGGGAGACCACCAAGTAAGACTCTGCAGAAGAAGGCAATGGCAGACCATTTCTGCTTCTCACTTGCCTTGAAAGCCCCTTGCCAGGGTTGTCATAAGTAGGTTGCATATGACGGCACTTTACACATGTGTAAGGGCTGTCCCTATTCCCAACGCATTAGTGGCCTGCTGTTTTTCCACAAATGCTCTTCCACTGGTGGCTTTGGAATGGCAGTTTCCAGGAAAGAACGGCGTTCAGAGGCCAGTGGGGTTGCCAAATTCAGTTTGGGAATCCCTGAAGATTTGGAGATGGTGCTTGGGGAGGGTAGAGTTTGGGGAGGAGAGAGACCTCGGCTACAGTTGCCAGCTCCAGGTTGAGAAATTCCTGGAGATTTTGGGGAGAAGCTTGGGGAAGGACCTCAGCAGGGCATAATGCCATAGAGTCCTCCCTCCAAATGAGTTGTTTGCTCCAGAGGAACTGATCTGTGTAGCCTGGAGAACAGTTGTAATTCTGGGAGATCTCCAGGCCTCACCTGGAGGCTGGTAACCCCAACTGCAGTGGTTCTCAGTGATGACATAGAGCCCCACCCTCCAGAGCTGTCATTTCCTCCAGGGGAACTGACCTCTGTAGTCTGGAGATCAGTTGTAATTCCAGGAGATCTCCAGGCCTCACCTGGAGGCTGGTAACCCCAAGGGTCAGAGGCTCCTGGGTACCTGGGATTTTACATGCTAATGAGTGTTGTAAGTAGCAGTTGATGAATTACTGGCGTAGTGTGGTAACCTAAGGGTTAATCTACTCAGCAGGAGACAGACACTTGGTTCCTGCCAGAAGTCTGTGTGTAGGGTCTTTGCTCCCAGAACTCCCAGATTATGTTTCTTGTATATTTTAGCATTTCTTTGAGCATCTGGCAAATATTTTTAAATTATATAGATTGATTTTCAGGGTTTCAGAGGAAAGGAAGAAAAGGTTGGAAAGGAAAATAGGAGCATGAGCTTGGACCGCTTCACCCTCCATATTTTATTTTCCTTAATTAATTCAGCGGCTAGAGAGAATGCTCACTGTGTGCTTGTCAGCTCTGACTTCAGGCTAAGAAAACGCAGGGGGCTGCGATCCTTGCTGCTTCCTCCGGATGTGTTGTCGAGAGGGCCCTCACAATGCCCCTTTACCTGTAGCTGGGCATGTAAATCCTACTGACACACATTAAATTAAAAGGGGGCACCGTCAAGATTCACTGGAGGACATCTCTTTGCAGGAGCCCTTTTGCTTTGAACGTTGCATTGCAAACGGCATCTGAGATGACTCGGTCTGCAAAGCGCAGCTTGCCTTGTTATCACATGAGATGAGGAAGATCACCTCTAGGTGAACAGGTGGGGACACGCTACAGAGCTGTTTTTAGGACCAAAAAGGTCCAGTGCTAGCATGTGTGGGCAAGCAGTCGAGTGAAAATTAGGGTTCTGTCTAAGTTGCAGCCCTATTCACAGGCTAGGAGAGAGGGCTGCCAAGTCCCTGGTGGAGGTAGGGAATCTTTTGCAAGCAGTGGGGGGTGGGGTATAAAACAGCAGCATCACTGATGACATCACTTTGGGGGAAAACCTGGAAAAGCTGTTAGGTAGCTCTAGGAATCACTTCCTGGTGATTCCTAGAGCTACCCAATGTAGCTCCCCTCCAACCCTTCTAAGAGAAAAGGCCCCCACTGTCATAAGAATCCTGGTGGAGCAGACCAGTCATCTTCCTAGTCCAGCTTCTTGATTCACAGAGTGGCCAACCAGTTGGGCTGGAGGACCAACAAACAGGGTGTAGATGCCAAGGCTATCCTTGGGTTTATGGGTGGAGACTGCACATAGGAAGGGGGAAAACTTTCCTTTTCTGGGAGCCAGCCATTCTCCCCTTCCTTGCTCAACAAGCTTCCAGAATGACCCTATTTCACTTCCTTCCTCCTCCCAACCATCCAGAGCGAGGGCAATGTGACACAGAAGGCATTGCCCTCACTTGGCATGGGCTTTGTTAGACGTCAGTGACCTAATGTCCATCCTAATGTTCAAACTGGATTGGATGCTTAGTGTTTCAGTCTCACCACAGCAATAACAAGACTCTTGATGGGCTATGAGGGGAAAAAAACAGAAGCGTTGTGGTGGTGAACCCAGTGGGACTGAAGCTACTATTTGTACAGGGAAGAACACAGCAAATGATGCAGAAGTGGTAAGGTGCATGTATGGGAGGGGGAGAACATTTTCACTCTTTTCCCCTGGAAAGGTTTGCCCCCAAACTTTATGATACAGCTCCAGTAAAAATTATTACAGGTAAGTAGCTTTGGTCCACTTATCTGCAGTGCTGTAGTAGAATGACGGAAGATTATTGTCCAGATTTACTGTTATTATTAGTTTTTATATGGTGCCATCAAAGAAACGGCACTTTGCAGAGTGACACAACAATGAAAGAACACGCTGTGCTTCAAGGGGTTCACACTCTAAATTTCAACATAGGGGAGACAACAGGGGGAAAGGTGGGGGCCAGCAACGAGCCCCAGGCTGAAGAGGGCTCTGCCCTGAAATTTTATCTCAGTTCAGTTCGTTTTATTCATAGAATCATGGAAGGGACCACCAGGGTCATCTAGTCCAACCCCCTGCACGATGCAGGAAATTCACAACTACCTCCCCCACACACCCCCAGTGACCCCTACTCCATGCCCAGAAGATGGCAAAAAGCCCTCTAGGATCCCTGGCCAATCTGGCCTGGAGTAAAGCTGCTTCTGACCCCTAAGTGGGGTCAGTTTCTTTAATACTGTTTTGCCATGCATTCAGGCTCACTGTTTTAGGGGATGTTTGTATTTGGTTTCATTGAGAGATGCATTCCCACTTGTGACTTTTTTATTCCCCTATCGGTTGGGAGGAAATGTTCAAAGAGTGTCCTGCTCAACCAAGGAACCTTCCCTTCTGAATTTCAGACAGGTAGAAGAAAGCATTCCTCTTCTAGTAGAAACTAAAGGCAAGACTCATTTTTAACGCAAATTGTCAGTGGTTGCAGCCTTTGCCCAAGGGATCCTCCCTGCCAAATGTCAGAGACAGAGAAGAAACGGTTCCAATTTTCTAGGCCATTAAAATTCTCCCTTATAGAATGGACATATGGAGGAGTGGAGATGGCTTTTTTTCCCCAGCCAGAGGGTTTACCATAAAGTTACCATATAGTTTCCAGTGATTCCTAGAATTATCCTCTGTCACTTCTGGGTTGCACCCAGAAGGGATGTAGAGACACTGGTGACATTGCCACATTACATGAGTCTACTTTTATTTTAATTATTTGTTAATCTTCTGGAGCTGATTTTGTATCGAAATAAATTTTGACTGACTTACTTGGTGATATCAGAGAGTGTGTGTCTGTGGGAGAAACAGTTTCAGTTTTCCAGGCCATTACAAATCTCCCTTGCACAGTGGACACACGGGGGAGTGGTCCCCCCCCCACCAGAATGCTTATGTACACATGAACACATGAAGCTGCCTTATACTGACTCAGACTGTTGGTCAATCAAGGTCAGTATTGTCAGATATTTGGTACTGGCAGATGTTGGGGTCTAATTTTTTAAAAAGAAAGGCACTAAACCCTTACATGAGCATACACACACACATACACACATTATACTCTGCATTACATTTGCTCATTTTAACAGGTTTCTTTCAGCTCTTGTTTAGCCAAACTTATTATCTGGTGTTTTGGTTGGACAGTACCTCTATGGGTCATGTGTCATCTGAGTCAGCCCCTCCCCTCCCTGCCCCTCTTTTTTCACTTGCTGCTCCTGAGAAATGGACCCTTAAAGGTGGCATGGGGATCTGGAAACTCAAAGCATTAGTGCCGTTTCCACAACTGCAGCACAACCAGAGAAATGACCAGGGTTGACCTAGGACTTCTATGCATGGGAATTTAACCTTGTGCTAGACACTCTCTTGACCCACAGTTTTCTGATCCGAATTCTCAAAATCCTACGCATGGTGGTTGTTTATCCCAAAGAAATTCATGGAATATAAGGAGTACTGCAGAATCCCCAGCAACAAACCGGAAGCGTCTGAGTCCCTGTCCCTTGAAAACACTGCTTCGTAATTGGCTGTAGTGTTTATTGTTAGAAAAACGTCACCACCCCACCAGCTCCCCTCTGGCCCCGGCGAGTGGCCATTTTACAACCCAAGTGCCACCAGAAAAACAACAACAGCCCCAAAAGCCAGCACTGCAGCTCAGTTACCTATCCCCTGTGATCATGGAGCACACAGGGGAGAGAAAGCTAAGGTAAGCCCGGCAGTTGGCTTCCCCTCGAGATCAGACATTGTGGGGAAGTTCTGGGCTAAGCTACCCTTCTCCTGCGATCAACAGGGGCAGGAGAGGTAAGCAGCCCTCCACAGTTTTTCTTTTCTTTTGATATGATGATTTCTTGTTAATTCAATTAAAATACAATTAAAAAGAAGAAAGAGGCAGCCGAAGTTAAGATCCGATGCCCCCCCGCATTTGGGTGATGGTTTACCCATGGGGGGAGGGGGAGGGAGCACTGGATCTTAGCCTCGGTTGTCTCTCTCTTAATTTTTGATTATATTTTAAGATAAGAGCTCTCGGATAAGAGCTCTCAAGAGGCTGGATCCGGCCCATGGGCCTTTTGCCTTAAACCCCTGCCCTAGTTGGTCAGATGTTGAGATGAGTTGCCCTTCCAAAGTTAATGAAGAGGATGTGTTTGGCTCTGATTTTGATTTATTGTGTTCTGAATGAACATTCCCACTGAGGAAAAGCTCCGGTTTCATCTTCGTTGGGGGTGGGACGAAGGGGTTGATGCCGAAGGTGCCACAGGAGGCTTGCACCTAATGATGGATAGAAGAGAAAGGGGGTACCCTGTGTAAGGGTTTGGGGAGGAAGTTCCAGGCCAAGGGGAAAGGGGCAGGCTCCTTTAAGAGAGCAGAAGAGCTCGGGCTGGTTGAGGGTGGTCAGAGCTGAAGAGAACACATGAAGCTGCCTGCTACTGAATCAGACCCCTGGTCTATCAAGGTCAGTACTGTCTACTCAAACTGGCTGTGGGTCTCCGGGGTCTCAGGCTGAGGTCTTTATCATTACCTACAACCTGCTCCTTACTGAAGATGTTGGGATTAGAATGCCGGGCTTTCTGCATGCCAAGCAGATGCTCTGCCACTGAGCCACAGCCAATCTCCAAGATTACAGGAGGTGATATAAGGGTGGGCAGGTAGGTGAGGCACGGCCTTTTAGAATAGTTCTGAGGAGCTCTCTCTCTCAAAATAAAGGGTGAGGATACATCCAGAATTCTCTCATCCAAATTTGTCCCCAGATTTTGCCAGACTGTTTCCCCACATGGAATGGAATTTGTGTATTGTTCCATGTTTTGTTTCCAGATTTTGTGCAGAGCACTGTGTTTGTGCAATTCACCGTAGTTCATAGAATCACAGAACCATAGAGTTGGAAGGGACCACCAGGGTAGGCTGACCATACGTACCGTTTTGAAAGGGACAGATCCATTTTTATCATATTTCCGGGTCTTTTTAATTAAAATTCCAATTTTGTCCCATTTTGCACCTCATTACACTTCCAACGTTTGTTTCCTTCAGCTCTGACATTTCTTATGCTGCTTGCAGGCATGGCTGGATAAATTCTCATAGAAAAAGTGCTCTGATCGGGTTACACTAAGTATTACATAACCCCTGTCCCGTTTTTGCCATCCCAATGTCCCATTTTTGTCTCAAGGAAATATGGTCAGCCTACACCAGGGTCATCTAGTCCAACCCTCTGCACAATGCAGGAAATTCACAACTGTCTCCCCCACACACACCCCAGTGACCCCCTACTCCATGCCCAGAAGATGGCAATAAAACCCCTCCAGGATCCCTGGCCAATCTGGCCTGGAGGAAAATAACTTCTTAATACCAAAGTGGTGACCAGCATTTCCCTGGGCATGTAAGGAAGGGCCACAAGAGCCAAGCATTGATGCAACCCTTTCTGCCCTCCCTCTCATGATCTGCCTGTTCACAGAATCAGCATTGCTGTCAGATAGCCATCTAGCCTCTGCTTAAACACCTCCAAAGAAGGAGAGCCCACCACCTCACTTGCTTCCTTCATTTACATTTTTGCGTGCCCTTTTTGGGCCAAACTACCAGTAATGGCAGACACAGGTCCAACCTACGGCCACCAAGGTCATTTTAGAGGAAAAAATTAGCTTTTTAACAATTGCTGTGAGGGCCTGATCCTGACCAGGCAAGTTACCTATGGGCAAGTGTCCATTGCTATAACCCTGCATAGGAAGCATCTACAGATAATATGTTTTCTATGATTATGCATCAGGTTGAACAAAGATTCTCTTTCTCTGTCTCTCTTTTTGAATGGTGTTTTACTAATGTGCAGGATCATGTGTGTGCATCTGTGAAACCCTTCTCAAAAAGCATCATGATGATATGTCTGACCAAATCAAGAATTCTTTTTTAGTATTTTATCAATGCAGGGGGGAATAGAAAGCAGCAATCTGCTTCAGCTGCAAAATTAATTCCAGAAATTCTCCTAGTTAAACTGGAATTTAGCTGGAGGGAAATCATATGGAGCAAAAAGTAGAGGACCACTCATCAATAACAAAGAGCAATAAGAAAGGTTAATAAAAATGGCCAAAAGATCTGCAGGATCAGACGTGAGAGACAGAGAGACGGACAGAGAGAGAGAGGGAGAGGAAGAAGAAGAAGAAATGTATTATACTGATTTCTGTTGCATATGAAGTCCAAACACATTGGCTGAATCCATTCGGACGCTTGGCAAACAGCTGATGAATATTAAAACATTGAAGCCCACAGGTGAGATGTAATTAGGCGAATGCCGACAAAGGAGACAAACAGTTCTGCATCATCAAATGCATAACTTGTTCTCGCTCCCAGAAAACAATTAGGTTTTCTTCCACGTCAGTGATATAGGCTGAGCAAAAATACCCACATGAGTCCCTCGCTGTCGAGCAGAGAATCTGGAGCACATTTGAGGCGTTGAGGGAAATGATGGAGGAAATGCACCCTGGCTTTGTCAGCATTGTTGGTATGCTATAATGACAAGGTTTATTAAAATGTATATCTTGCCCCTTGGGTAGCAGCAGAGCAGAATGTGGCATGTCAGGGAAGACTAGGGATGCCAACCTCTAGGTGACACCTGGAGATTTCCTGGGATTACATCTCCAGATGACTGAAATCAGTTCCCCTGGAGAAAATGGATGCTTTGGAGGATGGACTCTAAGTGTGAGAGCCCTCCCCTCCTCAAACCCTTCCCTCCCCAGGCTCCACTCCCAACATCTCCAGGTATGTCCCAACCCAGAGCAGACAACTCTAGGGAAGACCCTGAAGGAATGTGGATGGTCAAGGAAGCATCTGGTAAGGCAAGGGTGACCGGAGGGCGGAAACTGTTGTAGGTGAGTCCTGGCAGAGTCTGGGAGGTCATGGGCAGGGACTGGCAGAGCCTGGATCCTGGCTTTTGAGACCCTGGTACTTTGAGACCCTTATTTACTTCATTTATACCCTGCCTTTCTCCCCAATGGAAACCCAATGCGTCTTCCATTGCTCTCCTCTCTTCCATTTTATCCTCACAACAATCCTGTGAAGTAGGTTAGGCTGAGAGTGTGTTACTGGCTTCTGTGGCAGTGCAGGGATTGGAACCTGGATTTCCCAGTTCCTAGTGGAACACTCTAACCACTATATTACATTGCCTTTTACCTGTTACCTAGGTTACATGTTACCTAACCATTTATGGGTGAGCCAGGAAAATACCAGCTGGTTCACAATTATATACAGAGCATCTCTTCTCTCTCCCCGGCCCTTTTGAGAGCACAAACTCACTACGCACACCGTTTGCCCTCCTCCCCAGCACCCTCCAAAAGTAATGCAAACTGGGATGTATTGTCAGGCCTGTATCTCAGTTACTTTGTTTTGCTTTCGTTTCTATCGCTGACCTGACTACTGACTAAGCTCAAGGACAAGCCTGCATACCGAAGCCTGTTTGGAGTCCTGGGAACAGCAGCTATGTTTGTGTTCTGTAATCACTTGCAAATATCATAGCCTTTATACTGCTGAGTGTCAGACAGCGAGCTCATTGCTGTCAGCTTTTCTTCATGCTCTGTACTCCTATTTAGACCAAGTAAAAACCAGCTTCTTTTGGACCTGGCTGTCTCGATGTGGTTTGTTTTGGTTCTGATTTAGGCCAAGGGCTCACATTCTGACAGCAATCCTTCATCACCCTTTTTATCAGTCAGGCTGGAGCCCAGGAGGGTTCGCCTGCCACTCGGATGGGAGCTAAGACAGAGCTCTCCGAGTGAGTTTACCGTGGCTGGAGCCCCGTGTGGTTCACCCCCGGTCCCGGTGGATCTGTTCCCTGGGTAGCGGGTTCCTCGCCGGAGCCCTGGAAGGGTCTCATCCCTGATACCTTCCTTTTAGGATGCCCTAGACAACGTTCAACGGGCAGAAGTGGAACGTAGCCGCCTGGCTGGACTTGTATGGGCGCAGCACGGAGGCCAGCGCCCGCCACGACCTCCTGGCATCAAATTGTCCAGTGGAGGATGCTCGACTGGCCCGGGTGTGCGGAGCCAGGCCAAAAACACTGGCGTAACGGATGGTTGCATTCTTCCACGGAATGACCTCGACCACCACTTCAATGGCCGGGATTGATAAGCTGTCAACCCCCGCCTCTGGTGTCAGCGCAGCAACCTTAGCGGTTCGGATCCAGCCGCGACTGGATCTTCCGGATCAAACCGGACCTATTCCGGCATGGGAGCAGGAGGCTCTGCCACTAGTTACCATGGCCCTGACCACCAAACTCGAAGCAGATCAAGTTTTGGCGGATCGTAAGGGGGTCAAAGAGGACTTGCACTATGAGGACACTCTCTGGGCTGCAAACCTCCGAATCAGCCAGCCCCGTCGCTTAGGTGATGCGGGCGAGGATATGTTTTTGCTCCAAAAGCACAAGCGGGTACACGTAGACCGAGTGGCCTGCTTGCAGGATCAGATGAACTTTTGGCTTCACGGCAACGACTGCTTGCAGCAGATACAAGCCGAACCAGATGACTCGGCCCCAGCTCCACAACCAGGGTCTCCTGATCAGGCTCAACCGCAGCAACCTGCGGCACTCTGGGCGGAGCGCCCATGTTGCCAGTAACTCCAGCAGTGCCTGTGGCGCCAGGAGACTCCGGAGCTCCCGTCCTGCCACCGCCAGGAAGGCCAGGGGCCCCGTTCCTTGGATCTACACCAGCACCTGTAATACTTCAACGCAGAGGCACCACGGCCACCCGCAGTACAGCACCGGGACGGCCCACACCCTCTGCACTTCCTACTTCTGCAGACCCCTCCAGGTCCTGGATTACAAGTGCCCCAGTGAGGGACAATTCCCAGTGGGGGAACGCATCGCCCCGAGCTCGGGGACGACTTCAACGCAGAGGCACCGCGGCCACCCGCAGTACAGCACCGGGACGGCCCACACCCTCTGCACTTCCTACTTCTGCAGACCCCTCCGGGTCCTGGATTACAAGTGCCCCAGTGGGGGACAATTCTTCACCTTCGAACAGGGATCTTCCCGGGGATACCCCAGCGTTAACCCTGGACTCACCTCTTGACCTGTCACAAAACCGAGGAATGCCTCAACGCGAAGGCACCGCGGCCGCCCGCAGTACAACGCCGGGTCGGTTCACACCCCCTGCATTTTATTTCAGAGACTCTCCCGGTCTTCCTACTTCTACAGACCCCTCAGGGTCTTGGATTACAAGTGCCCCAGTGGGGGACAATTCTCCATCTTCGGACGGAGATCACCTCCGGGATACCCCAGCGCTAAACCTGGACTCGCCTCTTGACCTGTCAAATAACCGGTCACAGCCTGTGGTCCCCGCAGACCCCCGCAGTTTCTCCTGTAAAACCTACGAAACCGACGAAGGTGAAAGAAGTAGAAAATACGATGTATGTGGACGCAGTGTTACAACGCTATAAAGGGGGTCCCCAACTGCCTGTCAGGGCACTTATTGACTCCGGCTGCGGTCGCACTTTAATTAGTGAAACCACATTCGCAGCTCTCAAAGTCAAGTCCGAGGTGCTATCAGCTCCCGTCCAATTTGCCCAGATGGATGGAAGCCATTTCAAGGGGGGCCCAGTTGATCATCGCACTAAAGGGGTGGCGATGGGTATTGGCTCTCATTGGGAGCAAATAGACTTTACCATAGCCCCTATCCGATTCGAGGTGGTCCTAGGAATTAATTGGATTAAGGGTCATAATCCCTATATAGATTGGGAGACGAACACTATCTCCTTTACCAGTTCCAAATGCGAACAGCACCGGCAGCACGTCGCGCTGCTGGCTCCACCTGCTCCGGCATTGACCTCTGATATCCCATTGCCACCGTCCCTGCCCGATGTATACCAAGACCTTGCCGATGTCTTTGACATTAAAGAATGCGATGCCTTACCACCCCACCGTGCCACAGACTGTGCAATTGAAGTAGTAAAGGACTGCACACTGACCAAAAGCAAGATTTACCCTATGAGCGCTTCCGAGCGCACTGTGCTTCGGGACTTTTTGGATAAAAATCTTGCTCGAGGGTTCATCCGACCATCGAACGCTCCTAACTCTGCTCCTGCGTTCTTTGGCCGAAAAAAGGAGGGCGACCTGCGTCTATGCATTGACTTTCGAAAGCTCAACGCAGTCACCCAAGCCAACGCCTACCCCATACCATTGATTTCGGATATTTTGGGACAGTTACAAGAGGGATGTATATTCTCCAAATTGGACCTAGTAGAAGCTTACTACCGCGTCCGTATCCGCGAGGGGGACGAACCCCTCACTGCCTTCTCCAGCTGTTTTGGAATGTTTGAATTCCTCGTGATGCCCTTCGGGCTAAAAGGGGCCCCGGGGGTCTTCATGCAGCTCATCAACGAAATACTACATGATTTGCTGTACCGCGGGGTGGTGGTTTATTTGGATGACATCCTTATTTATTCGAAAACCATGGAGGAACATGTTGCTCTGGTCAGAGAAGTTTTACAACGACTCCGTAACCACCAGCTCTATGCAAAACTGTCCAAGTGCGAATTTCACCGAAAGCAGATAACTTTCTTGGGATACATAATCTCTCATCGTGGCCTTAGCATGGACCCCGCTAAAGTCCAATCGGTACTTGACTGGACTCTGCCCTCCACCCGCAAACAAGTGCAGCAATTTCTGGGCTTTGCTAATTTCTACCGCGGTTTCATTCCCAACTTCGCTCAAGTAGCGTTGCCAATCACTGACCTCCTGAAAACAAAGGGTAAAGGGGTTTCTGCAACATTGCCCTCTGCCAAAATACTATGGACTGATCAATGCCAATCCGCCTTTGTAGCCCTCAAACGGCTTTTCACTTCTGAACCGGTCCTACAGCACCCAAATCCGAACCAAATGTTTATTGTACAGGTCGATGCGTCTGACGTAGCCATGGGGGGGGCCTACTCCAGAGAGGACCGGACGGTCTCCTTCACCACTGTGCCTACTTCTCGAAGAAGTTTACACCTTCCCAATTAAACTGGCCCATTTGGGAAAAGGAAGCTTCAGCCGTCCACCATGCCCTTATGCTGTGGAGGCAATTCCTGGAGGGGTCCGGGATCCCCTTTGAAGTTTGGACCGATCACAAAAATCTAGCTGCCCTCACGGGGACCCATAAATTGTCCGCAAAACAACAGCGTTGGGCGGACTTCTTTGCTCAATTCTGTTTTGTTCTCAAACATGTACCTGGGAAACAGAACGTGCTTGCAGATGCCCTATCCCGGTTGCCTCAATACCCAGTAAAACGGGATCGGCCGACAGACTCGTTGTTTACTCCGGCGCAAAGGGAAGCCCTACCCCTACTGGTCGTGCAAACCCGGGCCCAAACCCGGCTCCAGCAGGGGAATCATACCGTAGCTGACAAGGTATCCAGCCCTAACCAGCAGGCTCCCTCGCCTGTCCCCCTTGCGCCAACTGTATCCAGCGCTCCACAGCAACCAGCCTCTCCTCCCCCTCCACCACCATCAACTCCTGCTTCTCCCTCTCCCACAAACGGAGAGGGGGTGATCATCTCCAATACCTTCCTGGACTCCCTTCGGGCTCAGTGCCTAGCCGAACGCACTGCCCAAACCTTTCCCCAAGGTGTACTCGAGCAAGGTGGTTGTTGGTACAAAGATTCAAAATTATACGTGCCTAAAATACTTCGAAGAGAAGTTCTACAGTTAGCCCATGGAGCTAAGACAGCGGGACACTTTGGGTTCCTGAAAACTCTTCACCTATTGCGCAGACAGTTTTGGTGGGGGGGGATGCGTTCTGATGTGGACTCCTTCGTTCGCAGCTGCCCTATCTGTGCCACAGTCAAACATTCTCAAGGCAAACCCCCAGGACTACTGCAGCCACTGGAAATCCCCAGTAAACCCTGGGAAGTGATTGCCATGGATTTCATGATGGATCTCCCCCTTAGCGGGGGCAAAACTGTACTATGGGTTGTTACTGTCTTATTTTCCAAACAGGTACATTTGGTTCCCTTAGCGGGTATTCCCTCCGCCCCCAAGTTGGCCCGTCTCTTCCTGTCACATGTCTTCCGGCTACATTCGTTTCCGCGCAAGATAATCTGCGACCGCGGAAGTAATTTTATTGCTAAATTTTGGAAAGCTTTCCTCAAATTAGTGGGGGTGGAGCAAGGGTTGTCTAGTGCTTACCATCCTCAAACGGATGGGCAAACTGAACGTGTCAATGCTGTACTGGAATGCGATTTGCGTTGTTATGTCAATTATCACCAAGATAACTGGGTAGAACTGTTGCCTTTTGCAGAATATGCTTACAATAATGCTGTGCATCAATCTACTGGCTTCAGCCCTTTCTATGCTGTGTATGGTCAGGACTTCGGTCCTATTGCCCCTGTAGAAGGGTCTGAGGGGGAGGGGGATCCTGATGTCGCCTCATGGGCGCATGCCCTCCGTACTACTTGGCCCTGGCTGATTAGCAACCTGGACCGAGCCAAATGCAAGTACAAAGCGCAAGCTGATAAGCATCGCTCCCCCAGTAAGGACTTTCAAGTCGGGGACTTAGTATATCTTTCCACCAGAAATCTGCGCTCCACCCGTCCTTGTCACAAACTCAGTGCCAAGTACATTGGCCCATTTCCTATCGCCCGAATCATTAACCCTGTCGCCGTGGAATTGACTCTCCCCAAAACCTTAAGGCGTATCCACCCCGTCTTCCATGTCAGTCTCCTGAAACCCCATGTCGCCTCCTCGGACTGGCATCCAGAGCCGCCTCCCGAACAACCAGTGATGGTGGGAGGGGAGGAACATTTCGAGGTGTCCAAGATCCTGGATTCACGTATACACTATGGATCTCTGCAATACCTAATTCGCTGGAAACACTTCCCCCCTGCCTATGACGAATGGGTGCGTGCACAAAATGTCTCCGCCCCCCGCTTAGTAAACGCCTTTCACACCACCTACCCGGACAAGCCATCCCCCTTGCCAGGAGGAAGGGGGCCTTAAGGGGGGCAGGATGTCAGGCCTGTATCTCAGTTACTTTGTTTTGCTTTCATTTCTATCGCTGACCTGACTACTGACTAAGCTCAAGGACAAGCCTGCATACCGAAGCCTGTTTGTGTTCTGTAATCACTTGCAAATATCATAGCCTTTATACTGCTGAGTGTTAGACAGCGAGCTCATTGCTGTCAGCTTTTCTTCATGCTCTGTACTCCTATTTAGACCAAGTAAAAACCAGCTTCTTTTGGACCTGGCTGTCTCTATGTGGTTTGTTTTGGTTCTGATTTAGGCCAAGGGCTCACATGTATGGAGATAAAGGCAGGAAGCGTTACAGGCTGGAGGGAGCCTGTGGGCTGTGCACGAGGGCTGCCAAGCCTGTGTCCCCAGCTGCTCCTCACTATCAATCAGCTGGCCGGCAGGACTAGGGGGAGTCCAGCATGGCAGCGATGTCACTGGCAACATGGTGATGTCACTTCTGGCATGCATTGAAATGACGCCATTGTGTCACCGCCAGCGTGGGACACTGGCATTTGTGCAAAAACTCTATGGTAAGAGTTCATCTACCACTAACTTTTTGACCAAATACCAGAGCATCCCGTGTCCCCGGCAACACGATGACATCACTTCTGGTATGCACCAGAAGTGACATTGCTGGGTCATGGGCGACATCACTGCAATGCTGTGCTAGGTTTCCCCCTGCTGTCAGTAAGTCCTCCTGTCGGTTGCCAGGATGGACCTGGCAACCCTACCGTGAACTCCTGATCTGGAGTAGACCTCAAAGCCTCTTCAGGTGCTGGCTGAGCCCACCACACACCGCAAACACCACCCCCACAGACTCATGGAGCAATCTGCACCTAAAGGGGCACAGCAAGCTCTTAGCCTTTGAGGAGCACAATGAAGCAAATATTTGGCCTTTATCATTCAGAAGCCTCGGTGGGAGAGCATCTGCTTGGCATGCAGAAGCTCCAGGGCTCAACCCCCAGCATCTCCAGTTAAAAGGACCAGGTAGTAGGTGATGTGAAAGACCCCTACCTGAGACCCTTTGGAGCTGCTGCCAGTCTGAATAGACAATACTGACTTTGATGGACCTCACACTCTGATGCAGTGTGAGGCAGCCGTCATTTGTCCATTTCAGACTCTGGCTGCAAGAAAATGACACGCCACAGCAAAGCCCAATCTATCCCATCTTCGCTTGGAACGTTGAGTGGGATGAATGTGCCCACGATGGGTACCGGCTCTAAGGCCTCCAGCCTGTGTACTCAGCAGATGCGCAGAAGGCTTGCCCTTGCAAACCGTGACTGGCACCTTGAAAGTGCCATCCACAGTACGTGGTGCATTTTCAAAAATCAGCTCTGGAGTTAGTGACCGATTGATTTCCAAATGCATCTTCCAGGCTCCAGGCTCCTTTCCGAACTGCCAAGCCAGACACCCAGAAGGACTCCTTTGCTTTTGCTCTCAAGGCTGCCAAGAGATGACAAGGGGGAAAATCATTGGCCGCATCAGCTGGTGGCCTCATTACCCACCCCATTATTTTATATTGCTCATGAGTAATGGAGCCACCAGGCCATCCCCACCTCCCAGACATAAATCCCACTGCCCTTCTCTTTGCCATCATGACAGATTCCGTCTGTAGTCATAAAAGAATGCTACTTCTGTCTGGTCTTGAAAAATCTTTGAGATGAGGAAATCCAGCCATGCGTAAAAGACGCCGTGCTCGAGTACCGAATGACCTGATCATAGCTGTCTGGCAAGTCCCTGCAAGACCTGTTTACGTATGTAGGCAGCATTCTGCTTTCTAAACAAGACACTCTGGTTCATGCAATGGAGTATAGGCTATACAAGTGTTCCTCTTATTATTTTGGGGTTTTAGGACCCCCCCCCCATTACAAAAATTCAGATTTTTCTGCAAACCTGGGATGCTATTCAGGTTTGTTGAAATATGTGTCTTGGCCCTTCACGGGTTCAATCTCTGGATTTAAGTATCCTCAGATTTGGCTGACTTGGCTATTAAAAATAGGTTTGGACAGCAAGGGGGCAAAAAAAAAAGCAGGTTGGTTCAGAGAAACAATCAATAATGGCTTTGCCTCAAGGTGCCCCCAAGAGAACAGACAGCTCCTGAAGTTTAAAATAGCTTGGTCCAAAAAGGGGGAAAAAGAATCGGGCAGTTTGGCAAACTGCCATTATCCTTACGCAATGCAGAGGTCATGCTGGTCTCTTGCCTTGGTGGATCTTTTTCAGCTGCTCTGCACCACCATCACAATGCATGGCTGGCGGCCAGTCCTGTAGACCCAGAACTATCGTGCCATGGGGGAAGTGACAGATCAAGAACTTTGAATGGTGAACTAGGCGAACCTGGACAAACTGGCCAGGATTTTAAACAAGGCATGATGGCACAATGAAGCTACCCCATCTCCAGAATGGCCTTTGAACTGAAGTAGTTGTTGAAGAAGAGTTGATTTTTATATGCCAATTTTCTCTACTTTTTAAGGAGAATCAAACCGGCTTACAATCCCCTTCCCTTCTTCTCCCCACAACAGACACCTTGTGAGGTAGGTGAGGCTGAGAGAGCTCAAAGAGAACTATGACTAGCCCAAGGTCACCCAGCAGGCTTCATGTGGAGGAGTGGGGAAACCAACCCGGTTCTCCAGATTAGAGTCTGCCACTCTTAACCACTACACCACGCTGGACGGAAGGATGTGCCGGTGTGCGCTGAGATTACCATCACAAGTCCACCTTGGAGCTCCCTCATCATCCTGATGTTGGGAGGCTCTGAGATGAGGGGTTCACTCTGGAATTCTCTCCCAAGGGAGGCCAGCCTCGTCCCAGGCTTGTGGGCATTTTGCTGGATGTTAAAAGATGGCTCTTTTCGCAAGGGGAGTTTGTCGGGCATGCGGCTGACCAGTGCCTCTGGATTGCTCTTATGCTTTTGTTAAACTGATGGCAGCTTAATGTTGTTAATTCGAATTATGCTGGTTCTAAGGATACTGCTGCTTTATTGGCTGTGGGCTTTGATTTAGTTGTAAGATGGGGAGCTAATGATAGGACATTTTGGAAGATGCTGATTCATAGGGTCGCCATTAGTTGGAAGCGACTTGACGGCAGTTAACACAAACACAACAAAAGGTGTAATATGGGATTTCGTTCTTGATTTTGATGTCATCGTACCTTGTCTTAAACTGGACTTCATTGTCTCCTCTTTATTTGTGCTTACATTTATCACCCTGTCCTAGAGATATGCCTTTCGCCTGAGATAGGCACCAATCACTGATGCTATCATTCCCTAGCGAGGGACAGCACTGGCACACAACTTCACACAGGCCCAAATCTAGGGCTGTTGATTCGGTTCGCCCTGAACCGAAAAACAGCCGAATTCCCCCCGATTCGGCTGTTTTTCGGCTCGGGACGAACCGAACTCAAAAAAGGCGGGAAACGGGGGAGCCGAATTTGCCGACTTTGGGGTTCGGCAAATAAATTCGGCAGATTCGGCCGCTCCCCTGGGCCTTCACGGGGCTTCCATGAAGGTGCCGGGGGGGGGGCTTTAAACAGGTCTGCGCCTCCCGGCAGGGAGGCACAGATCTGTTCCACCCCCCCTTTAAACAGATCTGCGCCTCTCAGCTGGGAGGCGCAGATCTGTTTAAAGAGCCCCCCGCGCAGAGAGCTCAGAGGGGCTTGACAACCCCCCGCCTGCCTTCCCAGGAGTCTGTTCCATCCCCCCCCTTTAAACAGATCTGTGCCTCCTGGATCTGTGCCACAGATCTGTTCCACCCCCCCACCCTCCCAGCTGTTAGGCACAGATCTGTTTAAAGCCCCCCCCCCGCGCGCCTTCAGGGAAGCCCCCTGAAGGCTCGCAGGGGGGCCGAATTTCCCCCCCAACTCCAGAAGTCGCCCGAATTTCGGGGATCCGAAGCGGGGCAGTTCGGACTTTGGCACGGTCCGAATTTAAACGGGCCGAATTTTGCCGAAGCCGAACTGTACCGAATTTTTTTTTCAACACCCCTACCCAAATCTGTGACGGGTTACTTGGCCCATTCTCTGCTTGGGTTTAGGAACTTTTTCTCAAGATTTAAGGTGATTCCAGGTTTGCTTGTGCACCTAAGAAAACAGAAGGAGGTGCTTTGCCTGGACCCGCAGAGGGAGGGAGGGAGGGAGGGGAAAGGGAGCCGTTTGTCTTTTCTGTTCCAGAACTCCTGCCAAATACCCAATGTCATGGAGAGTGCTGGCTGCCTCCCCCGTCCTGCGTTTGGGCAGCCAAGCCAACAGCCTGGTGCTCAAACAGGGACAGGGCTTCAGGATGGAACTCATCACATAATTTACACTCCTGTGTATATTCCGTTCATTCGAGTGGGGTTTGCTCAGGAGATCTTCCTAGGGACCGTGTCCTGAATGACCAACTAAAGGGCTAGAAGAAGCCAGTCATGCGACAAACTCACAAAACAACAATGCAGAGGAACATTTAATATATGCCAAGTGCTTCACGTTATCTTATGCCAAGTGCTTCATGAAATATGCCATGTGCTTCATGTTATCTTAGCAATCCTTAACAACAACCCTGCAAGGGGGGCTGTGTAAAACATTGCAAATTGCAGGCTGGAGCATCAGTGGGTTGCATAAGGGCTACCAAGAAGGAACGCTTGAAGTGAGTTTCCTGGGTCACAGTTTAGCCACTTAGGTGAAGTACCTGCATCAGCTCTGTGAGAGATGGGGCAGAGTTTTGATAGTATTCTAGAAAATGTGGCAACTAGGGTTGCCAGCCTTCAGGTGGGGCCTGGAGATCTCCTGGTATTCCAACTCATCTCCAGACAACAGAGATCACTTCCCCTGGAGGAAATGGCTGCTCGATGTCCCTCTCCTCCCCAAAACCCTCCCCTCCCCATACTCTACCTCCAAAATCTCCAGAAATTTCCCAGCCCTAAGTTGGAAACTCTAGTAGCAACCCATGCTAGGGGGAAGGCAGGGGCAACCTGTACAGAGCGATGGCCCTTGGCTGGAAATGCCTCTCTATATTTATTTCAAACATATTGATTTTTCTCTGGAAAAAATAAATACAGCTAAGTCTTCAAGGTTGCAGATAATGCTGGCTGTGCATACTGCAGATTGGTTGAACCTCCATGATGTCACCAGGAAATTACAATACAATACAAAAACCTTTAATGGCATAGATACAATTGTTCTGCTTAAAATTTGCCAGACAGAAGGCCGCGAAATCTAAAATATCTACATCTAATAAGGCAGTAAGATACGGAGGACCATTTAATGCGGCATGTTTAACACCAGGAAATTACTACCCAATCCCCTATGTGGTTTTGCAAAATAAATAAATAAAAATCAATTTTTCAATTAATAAGGTGATTGATGAATACATCAGTGTCTAAAATATATGAGACACAGTCTTCACACATGTGGGAGGGCCGGGTGTGTGTGTGGGGGGAGAATGACTGAACCAGGTCTGGAGCTCACAGCCATACATAATTTTATAGACCTCTATCATGTCTCCCCTTAACCCCCTTGTTTCCAAGCTAAACAGCCCTAAGCATTTTAACAGCTCCTCATAGAGCAGTTGCTCTAGTCCCCTGATCATTTTTGTTGCTCTTTTCTGCATCTTCTCAAGCTCTGTAATACCCTTTTTTAGGTGTGGTGACCAGAACTGTACACAGTATTCCAAGTGTGGTCTCAGCATAGATTTGTACAAGGGCAGTATGATAGCAGCAGTTTTATTCTCTATTCCTCGTCTAATTATAGCCAGCATAGAATTTGCCTTTTTTACAGCAGCCACACACTGGGTTGACATCTTCATTGAGCTATCCACTACCACCCCAAGATCCCTTTCTTTGTTTGTCCAGATGGAGCGAAGCAGCGTCATGGGCAAAGTGGGCGGGGTTGGGCGGATTTGGGGCGGTGTCACGAGCGGAATGGAAGGGGAAGGACAAGGGAGCAGAGGTAAGCGGTGCAGAATACTGCACAGTTCTTCCCGTGAAAAATCAAAACTGCTTCGGGATGGCGGGGGGGAAGGTACGCTGTCATGAAAAAGTAATTTAAATCGGGGGTTTTTTTGCTCCACGGCAAAAGAGAAGCAAAATCTACCGTGAAAAATGCCCCCTAGAGTGAAATTCCATCCCTGCTGAGCTCCCTCTGCTCCCTGAATTCCACCTTTCCCAAGCATCCACCTCCAAATCTCCAGGAACTTCACTACCCAGAGCTGGCAACCTTTCTTCCACAGATCAAGCACTGGTTCACTACGAGGACTGCTGGTAGGATTGCCAGCCTCCAGGTGGTAGCAGGAGATATCCTGGGATTACAGCTGATCTCCAGACGACAGAGATCAGTTCACCTGGAGAAAACGGCAACTCTGGAAGGTGGACTCTATGGGATTATAACCCACTGAATCCCCTCCCCAAACCCCACCCTCCTCAGGCTCCACCCCCAAAATCTCCAGGTATTTCCCAACTGCTGGTCAGAGGAGGGAACTGCAGGCCATCACTGCCAGCAGTTTGACCCAGTGGCCCATGAGCCTCCAGGCCAGAGAAGGGAGGTGATGCGGGAGGGCCATTCTCATGCTGTTGAGGTGTATTAAAAGACAGAGGGACTTCCTTGAGCCTGGACAAATTGTAGCAGGAAGAATTTGTCTAGCTCTCCTTCTGCACCTCCCAGCTCTGTTGAGCCAACCTGCTTCTGCGGAACCTGCTGGCTGGAATGCCCAAGGGGGCCTTTTGCACACAAAGAGCCAACAAAACGTATCTTCCCATAGAAACCTGAAAAGAAGCCCATTGGCTGACTTACTGCTATGAGCTGGTAGGAGTTGTTCATCATTGCTATGAGCATGTTCAGCAAGACCACCAGGGAGATGACGTTGTAAGTGCCGAACATGGTCGCCCCGACAAACTCGGTGAATTCGTGTCTGGCTTTCACGTTTGTGACGTAGAGGTTCAACAGACCGAACACAGACCAGAAGAGAGACTGTAGAGTTTCAAAGAGCCTGCAAAAGACACATTTTTGTTTACTAGCCGAATACGGGCAAAAAAAGCGCATCAGTTGATTTGTCAAATTACAAGTAATTAAAGGGTTAATTGAAGAACACAGGAACACTCATGCAGCATTGGACCAAAGAGCCACCTTGTCTTCCTTGCTGTTTCTAGGTCTGCTTCCTCCGGAGCCTTGAGTTCCTGTTACTAAGTTAGTTAGGAGGCCAACGTCCAGGTGGTGGCTGGAGATCTCCCGCTGTTACAATTGACCCCCAGGTAACAGAGATCAGTTCCTCTGGAGAAAATGGTTGTTTTGGAAGGTGGACTCTATGGCATGAGACCCCATTGAAGCTCCTCCCTTCCCTAAACCCCACCTTCCTCAGGTTCCCCCCCAGGTATTTCTCAATGTGGAATTGGCAACCCTATCCTAACTGCTTACAGTGCCAGAATATGGACAATCAAAATGAGGACCCGTGGATTTGTGGCTGGCAAAATAAGTAAGGTGTGACCCTGCTTCCTGCAGAATCAGGGAACGAAGAGGACCTCATGCCGGCTGTCACAATCCGATGACCCCATGAGCCAGCAAAAAGAGGCTCCCTTTGCTATTGTTGGTAGGGGTTGCCAAGTCTGGCTTGGGAAATTCCTGGAGATTTAGGGGCATTGCCTAGGGAGGACAGGGCTTAGGTCGGGGAGCAGCTGAGCAGGCATGCGATGCCACACAGTCCATCCATGGAAGTGGCCATTTCCTCTAGGAGAACTGATCACTGTAGTCTGGAGATCCATTGTAATTCTGGGAGAACTCCAGGCTCCACTCAGGATTGGGAAATTCTTGGCGATTTTGGGGGTGCAGTCTGGGGAGAGCAAGGTTTGGTGGGAAGCCTGGTCTAAAATTGAGTTTCCTGGAATTGAGCACGCACACAGCCATCATACTTTGCCTCTTTTCAGTGGATGTGAAGAACAATTGATTTTTATCTCGCATGCAGAGGACCTAGCATCTCCGTGAAAAGGACTAGGCAGAAGAAGACTCTAGAAGACTTCTGGAAAGCTCTGGATGTTGTCAACCTGCTCTCCTCCTTCTTTCATCTGCGCCCCCCCCAATCTTCGATGTCACCCGAAGCACAGACTTTAAACCAAATGAGTGTGACGTGTGAGAAAACAGGATGTAAAGCAAACTAAGGCAGACTGAAGAAAATGTGGCAAGGTTCATGAATCTTGAGGCTTTTGCAGTAATTGAAGGAGTCTAGCCTAGCTGGCATTTAGTTGGCACACAAACTCTCTCCCCCCTGCCTTGACTTCCAGTGGGGGGGAAAAAACCATCAACCCCAGCAGCCTTCTAAAGAGCAAAGTGAGTGTCATGTTTCCTTTCAACACCAGTTATCTCCTACTTTCTAGAAGCTTTGGAACAAAATCCATTCCAGTTATCAGCCACACTTCACACAAAAATAGCACTGGGGGGGTGGGAGTCCATTTCTTCTGGTGAATTACCAGTGGCCGCATGGGAGAAAGGATAAAATATCTTTGTAAGGGCAAAGCACACTACATTAGAATTTTCTAACAGTTACAGCAGTTCCTCGGTGGAACAGGCTTCCTCGGGAGGTGGTAAGCTCTCCTTCCATGGAGGTTTTTAAGAGATTAGATGGCCTTAGGCAGATGATGAGAGGGAGGGCATCTTGACCATCTTCTGGTCACTGGGGGTGGGGGGGAAGTAGTTGTGAATTTCCTGCATTGTGCAGGGGGTTGGACTAGATGACCCTGGTGGTCCCTTCCAACTTTATGATTCTATAGAGGAAATGATACTCTTCAACCAGGTGCATGTCCATCCTTTATGGTTGCCAACCCTGGGTTGGGAAATATTTGGAGTTTGGGGGGATAGAGCCTGGGGAAGATGGTGTTTGGGGAAGGGAGGGATCTCAGCAGCGTATAATGTCAGCAGCGTATAATGTCATAGAGTCCACTCTCCAAAGCTGCCATTTTCTCCAGAGGAACTGATCACCGTCATCTGGAGATCAGTTGTAATTCTGGGAAATCTCCAGGTCCCAGCTGGAGGCTGGCAACCTTACCATCCTTGTCCTACCCCATAGCATCATCTATGCCAATTAGACGTGGCCCATACACCCTATGGCATGAGCTAGATGCCTGCTTTCGCAAACAGCTGCAGCACATTGAATTTCACGGAACGATGCATTTTCCTGGCCCTTGAAAATTGATGCATTGAAATGCACCACCCCAGGATATTTGAATGTGGCAACGTGATCCTTGAGTTAAAGAAGATTTTGCTGTTTTTGGTGAGGACCAGATGTTTAATGTTCTAAATGAGACTCCTTTTGTCAAGATATTTTTCCAGTGGGCCATCAGAGCAAAAACAGCTTAAAACGTGAATCACAAACAGTTCGACCCCTTGGTTATCACTGTGTAGGGCTGCCAACCTCCAGTTGGGGCCTGGAGATCTCCTGGCATCACCACTGATCTCCAGACCACCAAGATCTGTTCCCCTTCCTAAATCCCACCCTCCCCAGGCTCCACCACCAAATCTCCAGGCAATTTCCCAACCTGGAGCTGGCAACCCTACGAAGGGGCTTGTGGGTGAGCCGGAGCTGCCTGTCCTGTGAACAAGCTCTGTTGCAAAGCGATTAAGCCCATCCTCGGAAAAGCATAAGAAATAGCAGGATGGTCAGTAACGCTGTGCAGAGAAAGAACAAGACCCTTACAAAACCAGATCTTATTAAGCGACTGCTCTGATTGATGCTCTTCAGATCTGAACTGAGGTGGGGGGGGGCAGCCTGGCTTCCATCTTCCATCCATCGAGGGGGGTTTAAAGAAAGTCAACTCAAAGCAGTGCTGAGGGGAGGGCCGGTGAGATCCATGACAATGCCGTTCCATCACGCCGGCCCACAGATATAATTTCTCCTTTCGCTGGCTGCCTGTTCTTAGCAAGCCGTTCCCGCTGGGTGCCTATTCGAGGAGCAAAATGTCACTTGGTACCAGGGGCGTTAATAATGACTGTTTCGGCTTTTAAGAGGCAGAGCGAGCTGCTTAGGCAAGTCTCCAACGCTGCCGCGGGTGCCCTGCCTTCGGCCCACCTGCCAGGGTCGAGTCAGCCGCTCTAATGCTCTCCCTCCCCCCGCTGATCCTTTCTTTCCAGCAAACCTGGGCCCCTCCTGTCTGTGCCCCCTCGCATGTTGTCATGTGCTGCAATTTCGCCGGTGTGCACACGGGCAGGCTTGTGTGCCAGGTTTGCTTTTGTGTGGGTTCAACGGCTGCATCGAGCCATTGCATGGAGTTCATTCGTCAAATAATTCTCCGCTGCAGGCTCGGGCCCAAGTCGAAGGTCTGAAATCAGCTTTTCCTAGCCAAAGTGAAATATCAGGATTTGAGCCGCACTCTCCCGCAGCAGCAGGGTGAAACGCTGGCTTCGGGAAGCAATCATCTGTTTTGCCTCCAGAGTCACAGCTGTTCTGTCTGTGAAATTCAAGAGAAGGATCTTTCAAACATACCCTGTTGGGAACTCACAAAAGCCGCTAGGAGGGTCATCAGTAACCCCTGCTGGAGGCCCAGAGGGCGATGCATTTGCATTTATTTATTTATTTATATCCTGCTCTTCTCTCCACAGTGGGGACTCAAAGGGGCTTTAGAACATTATTCTCCCCTCCTCCATTTTCTCACTAGACAACCCTGTGAGGTAGACCAGGCTGAGAGTGTGTGCCGGGCCCAAGCCCACCCAGCCAGCATCCATGGTAAAAGTGGGGATTTGAACCCAGGTCGCTGGGGGGCCCAGTCCATCACTGTATCCACTACACCACACTGGCTCTCAGAGGGCGCACTGCTGCCGGTGTGGGTGCAGGGAGCTGATCAGCCCTGCTTAAAGCCAGGCACGGCCTTGCTTGGAGACCGTCAGCAAGGCGCTCTCTCTTAGCCTTGGCTTCCCTCTGGAATACACAGGTAAGAATACTAGCCTTTGCTTGGCTAGATTGAATGCTAACCCTTCTATGGTGATGCAGGGCAGAATTCTGAATATCCCATACTCAGACAGGATCTGCCCTTGCTCTTCTGGCTCTATTGACTCATTAGCCCAAGCCCTTTGGGAATGCCGCTTTTACGAGGAACTTCGATCGCACTATATTTCCCCCCTTTTAATATACAAATCCAATGCCTCTGTGACTGACATAATGCCTTTTTTACTAAGCGATAGGGACCCCAAGGCTACATTGTCAGTGGCAAGATTTGTTTCAGTCCTTATATCCCTCCAACACTAGATATAGGCTGCTCAAGATCAATTGATCAAGGAGGTTCTAAGGGATAAAAGGAAGGAAAGGAAGGAAGGAAGAATACTAGCCAGGAGTTATAAACCGGGCAGTGTGGATCGCTCATCTGACAAACAACAAGTGGCTAAAGACTTCCCCAAAGGGCTGGATCTTCCTTAAGGGCTCCTGGTTTGGGGGCAGGATACCCATCAAAGTACAGATGGGGGAGGGACAAAGGGACAGCTAGAATGGGGTGCCAAAAAGGCAGAGGAAGTGCCAAAATGCTGAGAGCTTTTCTCTGGAGTGGGCTAACCCCAAAGCATGGGGTTGCCCTTAGGGATTCTGAAGCAGGACTGGCAGTAGTGCCGTCCCCTTTGGGGAGCCCGCTTGCTTCTCCTAGGGTTTGTTTCTACGTTGGCATATAAACAAGTATTTCAGAGTCTCCAGTGCTCTTATCCACGTGCTACTCTGAAGTGAGAGCCAGTGTGGTGGTAGGGGATTGAGAGGTGGACTAGCATCCTGGGTGACCCAGGATCAAATCCCCACTTCTACCATGAAAGCTCGCTGGATGACCTTGGGCCCGTCACAAACTCTCACCCTGACCTACCTCACAGGGTTGTTGGGAGAAAATGGAGGAGGGGAGAACAATGTTCTAAAGTCTGATTTGCGTCCCAACTGGGGAGGAAAGCGGGATATAAATAAACAAATGCAATGCAAGTGCTGCCCCTGGACATCTTGCCACTCAGGGAAGGCCATGACACTACCCTACATGGTTGTTGTAAAGATTACTGATGAGTGAAAAAGTGTGCATATTGAGCATATGGAGGGAAAACACCTTCTTGTTATTACAACTGTTGCTGTGCAAGGTTGAAGTAAACAGTTCCTCCCCTTATCTGTCACTCAAGCATCTAGTGTGTGTGTGTGTGTTAAGTGCCGTCAAGTCGCTTCCGACTCATGGCGACCCTATGAATCATAGTCCTCCAAAATGTCCTATCTTTGACAGCCTTGCTCAGATCTTGCAAATTGAGGGCTGTGGCTTCCTTTGTGGAGTCAATCCATCTCTTGTTGGGTCTAGTATATTACTCAAAAAGAGGCTAATTTTCGGGATGGATTTTAAAAAATGGTTTTTAAAAACCCTCAAAAACAGATGTTTTTTTTTAAAAACCAGCTGAAGTGTCATTTAAAAATGGGTTTACATTGTGTTATTGGCATGTGGAAAAAATGTATGGCATTCTAAACTCATAATCGCTTTGCAACAGAACCGTGACCCTGTGTCCAATTCAATGAATTAAAGTTGTTTGGATGGCAGCGTCCTAACTCTTCGAACACACGCTGTGATGGGGGGAATCATATTTATAGTGTTTCCCGTCAAAACATTATAAATATGACACAAGAGGTCATAAGTTTGTGCTTATAAACTGAAGTCAACCGAACAAGGGGGATGCTGAGTTTCCACATCTGCTCTGCCAGGCCTTCCTTTTGAAAATTACTTGAGGCCGTCAAGGAAACCATCTTGCTAGTGAATATACACAGAACCAAAGAGAACCCCTGAACATCACAGTTGCTTCCATAGGCTGAGTCAAATTCTACAGTGTAAAAAGGACTGCCTGGCCAGAGGATCTGCATTATACTCTTGGGTCCTTATACGGGAATTAGTCCAGGGATCCCCAACATGGTGCCTTGTGGACACTATTGCGCCTGCCGCCACCTTTCCTGGTGACTGTCAAGTGTTTTTAGAAAGTGGGTGTTGTTGTGTGGGGCTTTTGCCCAGCGAGGCGTCTGACTGGACTTGATCAGCTGTGCAAATTTTTTGAAAAAAATTCAGCAGGCTTTTTTACTTTGACGGCAGCTGTTCCCCCATCACAAAGATCCTGTGTGTCTGAAGGTAAGCTGTGGCAGCCACTTTGTGGCTGCACCCACCACACCATGCCAAACCTCCAATGGTGCCTGCAGGTTCAGAAAGACTGGAGGCTTCTGAATGGAAAGATAAATTAAATCAAAACATTAAACTGGCCCATTTTCTTCAGAATTTAAAGAGGTCCATATTTAAACCAGCCTTTTCAATCAAGCCACTCAGCTGCTCCATCACCAAATGTCTAGGAATTTCCCAACCCAGAATTGGTAACTCTACCCTGCTGCTTGCTTTATGTGCAAACACACAAAGGAATAACAAACATGGCTGCTTCTTCCCATCTGGTTTGGCCTTCAGAAAGCTTGGTTTAAGTAGTGAATGCCTCGGAGGGGAGTCAACAGCTACCCTGGTTCCCAGAGACGTGTTTCCTCTCAACCCCCTTTCCCCACACCACTGAAGCCCAACTCAACCTTGATATGAAAAGAGCAAGAGTCCAGCAGCTCCTTAAAGACCAACAAAATTTCTGGCAGGGTATGAGCTTTCGTGAGCTGTGGCTCACGAATGACATTCCTTGCTCTGTGTACCCCCAAGGTAGGGTTGCCAGCCTCCAGGTGGTGGTTGGATTGGATATCTCCTGCTATTACAATTGATCTCCAGGTGACAGCGGTCAATTTTCCTGGAGAAAATGTCTGCTTTGGAAGGTGGACTCTATGGCATTGTACCCCACTGAAGTTCCTTCCCTCACCAAACCTCATCCTCCTCAGGCTCCACCCCCCAAATCTCCAGGTATTTCCAAACCTGGAGCTGTCAACATAACCCCAAGGAGACCAGGGCCGCTGGGAGGTTGTCCTCCTAGACCTCCCCTCGTGGTGACCCGTGTTCCTTGAGGGACACCATGTGCAGGTCTTAAGAGGACAAATCTATCGAAAGAGAGCTACATTGTCAGTCCTGTTTGCATCATGTCCCTAGTCCTAGAACACCTCCACGGACATGTTTCAGAGGGTAGCCTTGTTGGTCTGCAGAGAAACAGCTAGATTTGAGTCCAAGTAGCACCTTAGAAACCAACAAGATTTGGGGGTGGGTATGAGCTTTGACTCTCAAAAGCTCGTACCTCAAAAAGTCGTGCAAGTCTCTAAGGTGCTAGTGTATTTGAACCTAGCTATTAATGAAAAAGGGACGCTTTAAAAATGACATCTCTGTGGGCTGTTCTGGCCCCTCCATCTCAAAAGAATTTTTCAGAAACAGAATAGGTGCAGAAGAAGGCAACCAAAATGATGAAAGGATTGGAGCACCTTCATTATGAGGCTAGGCTAAAGAGTTTGGGGCTTTTGTCTTTAGGAAAAAATTATTAAAGGGTGAAATGATTGAGATTAATGAAATTATGCAAGGTCATGGAGTGGAGAAATTTGCTGCCCTTTCTCCCATAACATTTGAATTCAATGTCAGCCCATGAAATTGATTGTTGGTAGATTTGGGACATGTAAAAGAAAGGAACTATTCATAGGATAACTGATTTATAAAATTTGCTGCAACAAGATGAAGTAATGGGCTGCATCAGCACAACGATGATTCTCTGTGTTGCTTTCATTGCCACAATGATGAGATGAGCAACGAATTCCTGGCTGACTCCAGCTGTCTTGCAGCTCCCTCTTCCCATTACTTTCCAAGCAATCAGAACAAGAACTGCCTACACCTTTCCCCTTATATCTCCACAACCAAAAGGGCAAGATACTTTTTGCTTAGAAAATGACAGTTGGGAATGCAGAGGAATTAGTAGACCATGGCAATAAATCACTACAATGTTGCACTATAGTTCAATCAGAGTTACTGATTTTTTAAAGCCCACCATTAGTACAGCAAGGAAAGTAGTGACTATGAGGGACTACTGGAAAGAAAATGGTTCGGATGTATGTGGGGCCTTCAAAACTGCATACCTTCCCATCCAGGTGGCATGCAAACATGCTTGAGCTGCGTTCTTTCCAAAAAGCTTGCACCAAAGCAGGTTTGGGACAGATTAGAGCAAAGGGGGGTAACATGGAAAGAAGACCCTTAGGGGACAGGATGTGGATGCTCAAAAAAAGCACTCCTGTTTAGAAGTGAAATTGAAGCAGAACATCTTATGCGGAAGCCAACGTGCCACCAGATTTGATGAATTTAAAAGGGGATTAGAGAAATGGATGGAGGACAGGCCTATCAAGGATTATTGGTCATGACAGCAAAATAGAACTTCCATGCTCTGAGGCAGTATACTTGTGAGTACTAGCGGCTGGTGGGAGGGTCAAACGATAGGGGAGGGCCATTACCTTCATGCCCTGCTGGCTTCATGGCAGCACCTGGCTGGTAACGTCTAGAAACAAGAGGCCTGATCTGATAGCCTCTCAGTCTGATCCAGCAGGGTTCATGTCCTTACCCCAGTATACCCAACAGAGCTAAAAAGGAACACTCCTGGCTTCCGGGGGTGAAAACAGTGTCTAATGTCAAGCCTCTGTTTTTTAAGCATAACCTCATTTTAGCAATTTTGTATGACTCAATCCAAGGAGTGTTTGCGGCAAACCAACTCAGATATCGTTTTACGGATATCTGACCCCCACCAAGAGGGGCTTTTGAAATGCAGAGGATGACATTTCCTCTTGGAACAAACCCTTGGCGTGTCCCTGTGGCTTTTATCTTTTGTGATATGCAAATGTCAATGACAGGGATTACAGCCCTGGTGTTAGAGCGCCTGTCACTCTCACCGGCTGCCGACATCAGGCCCTTGCAGAGGCTGTCAGGTCAGCCGCCTCCCACCACCAGACCTCAGAGATCCCTCCCGCCACCTGCTCACATAACCCTGACAAATGGCACATGAATAAATCAAGGGATTTTCGTTGGAGTGGCAACCAGCATGTCGAGGCCTGGGAGGTATTTGGGGGCCCAAAGGAAGAGGAGGAGGAGGAGGAGTCTTACGTGGAGAAGGCATTATTCTGCTTCTCGCATCGGATCCCCTTGCAGTTGTTGGGTTCTTCCGAGGCACTGGTTTCATAATAGAAATAAAGCTGGTTGAGTCCATTTGCAAATGCCAGCAGCACCAGGCAGTAAATAAAGAGGAACTTGAGGATGTCTAGCAGCATGCGTCCCAGAGAGATCTGCAGGGGTCCCAGGTGAGAGTTTGCTGTAAACAGGGAGATGAGACGCAAGGAGCTTAAAATGTTTGATATTGCAAAGAGGGCTTCTGCAATGAGAGTGGGGTGCCACATTTCCCATTCCTCCCTTGGACGGGAACCATTGTACTGCAAGAAATAATAGGGGAGGGGGGGAAAGGAACACAGGTGAATGGTTGCAGGCAACACTTCAAACCACACAGTTCAGTTCAGTTTTCAGAGCATTTGCACAGACAACCTATAGCAGTGATTCCCCCAGCAAGGCTGTCTGGCCCCCACTGGGGGCAGGGGATCCCGTCGCAGCCCCCCGCTGATATTCAGATGACCAGCGAGGGGACGTACTGACAGTGAGGGAAGGCCTAGGCTGGCATCGTAGTGATGTCACTAGCAACACGGCAACATCACTTCCAGTGTGAACACATGAACACATGAAGCTGCCTTATACTGAATCAGATCCTTGGTCCATCAAAGTCAGTATTGTCTACTCAGACCGGCAACGGCTCTCCAGGGTCTCAGGCAGGGGTCTTTCACATCACCTGCTTGCCAAGTCCCTTTAACTGGAGATGCCGAGGATTGAACCTGGGACCTTCTGCATGCCAAGCAGATGCTCTACCACTGAGTCTCAGCCCCTCCCCTAGTGTGCACCGGAGGTGATGTCACTATGTCGCTGATGAGATAGGATGCTCTGGCATTTGGGCAAAAACTTCACTGTAAAAAAGATCTTTACCACCCAAATAGCAGAGAGTCCCATGTTGCAAGCGATGGGATGACATCACTTCCAGGGCACGATGGAAGTGATGCTGCCATGTCACCAGCAGTGTTGCTGCGACACCAGCCTAGGCCTCCTCCTGCTAATGATGTCCCCCCCCCCGCCAGTTGCCAGGAGGGACCTGGCAACCCTCTCACCCAGTGTGGTGCTTATGGTGTCCACAGCTATGTTTCCTGGTACCTACCTTCTTCTTCCCCAAAATCCCTCTTCTCCAAAGCAAAGGGCTTTCCTCCATCTAGCTGAGGTAGGAGTAGGGTTGCCAAGTTTCTTAGATTGGCGTGCAATTGCCCACCAATCAAGTGCCCAGCTTGGAAGCAGGGACTGTGTTCACAATGGTGCCACTTTTGGCTCGCATCACAAAGGGTCTTTTACCACTCAAACTCCCAGTTTGAGTGGTAAAAGGCCCATTGTGATGCGGGGCTTCCAGATGTAAACCAGAAGTGATATGATTGCGTCAGTGTGGGCACGCACACACTATCCCTAGGGTTGCCAGGTCCCTCTTTGCCACCAGTGGGAGATTTTTGGGGTGGAGCCTGAGGAGGGCAGGGTTTGGGGAGGGGCTTCAATGCCATAGAGTCCAACTGCCAAAGTGGCCATTGTCTCCAGGAGAACTGATCTCTATCAGCTGGAGATCAGTTGTAATAGCAGGAGATCTCCTGCTACTACCTGGAGGTTAGCTGTTACCAAAGCCAAATATATTGTAGCTGTATTTTTCACAGTATGTGGTAACACAACCACCCTTAACAATTCTATATACTATAACAAAAGATGTACAATTTTACATAATGAAATGTCAAAGCAAGTAACACATTAATTCCTCCAGCAGGTAAGTAATGAAGTACAGTTTGCAAGAAATGTTCTTATAGGATGCTCTATCCTTATAGCAGCAAGATGTGCATAGAAGGAGAGACACGAAGTCTTCTCTTAAGATGCTGTTTGTTCACACAACAGCAAGTTATGCATAGAAGGAGAAAACGATCGTTTCAGGGCATAAAGCCCATTTCTTCATCAGTTCTTCAAAAATATAATGTTTGCAGTTATATTTCATCATCCACAATATCTGGTTTCAAGCGAATAACCATTTCATAAATAGAATACATTACGCTTCCCCATAGGAGTAAGGTGCTGAGTTCCTTCCACTCTAGGTAAGGACTAGGTACGCCACTTGAGTCCTTACCTAGAGTGGAAGGAACTCAGCACCTTACTCCTATGGGGAAGCGTAATGTATTCTATTTATGAAATGGTTATTCGCTTGAAACCAGATATTGTGGATGATGAAATATAACTGCAAACATTATATTTTTGAAGAACTGATGAAGAAATGGGCTTTATGCCCTGAAACGATCGTTTTCTCCTTCTATGCATAACTTGCTGTTGTGTGAACAAACAGCATCTTAAGAGAAGACTTCGTGTCTCTCCTTCTATGCACATCTTGCTGCTATAAGGATAGAGCATCCTATAAGAACATTTCTTGCAAACTGTACTTCATTACTTACCTGCTGGAGGAATTAATGTGTTACTTGCTTTGACATTTCATTATGTAAAATTGTACATCTTTTGTTATAGTATATAGAATTGTTAAGGGTGGTTGTGTTACCACATACTGTGAAAAATACAGCTACAATATATTTGGCTTTGGTAACAGCTATACTCCTGTACTAATTTCCTCATCTTTCTGATACGTGTGCAGAGGTGTCTTTATTTTCCTTCACTACCTGGAGGTTGGCAACCCTAATGATCCCTGCCTCAGTTTTGCCCCAAAAACCTCCCGCCGGAGCCGAGGGGGGACCTGGCAACCCTAGGTAGGAGGCAATTCAGAAGAATTTTCTGATTGTAGGGAGCACTTAGGGGAGCACTTATTTGGAGGTAGCTGCCCCAGTCATAGGAAGGTGCTTGGCTTGAAACTTCCCAACATTTTGTGATTGCGCCCCCTGGCAGCCATTTTGTGCTCGGTCATACCTCCCAAGGCAGCCATTTTGTAGTGTTGCCCACCACTCTTTCTCAAAATTCCTGAAGAGTCCACAGCTTCAACAATGTTGAGCAGGGCTCCTGCTCTATAGAAATAATATTCAGTGAATGGCGGTGCCACGGAGGAAAGGCAGAAGGGCCTGTGTCCCCCCTTAATTTATTCCCCAGGTTTCAGACCATGTTTGAGTGTACATGGGCACATGACTTAACCCAGTCTGGAGACCAAGTCCTATGAGGAAAGGCTGAAGGGCTGGGTATGTTTAGCCTGAAGAGGAGAAGGCGGAGAGGGGATAGGATAACCATCTTCAAGTACTTGAAGGGCTGTCGTATAGAGGAGGGTGCTGAGTTGTTTTCTGTTGCCCCAGATGGTTGGACCAGAACCAGCGGGTTGAAATTAAATCAAAAGAGTTTCCGTCTAGACATTAGGAAGAATTTTCTAACAGTTAGAGCGGTTCCTCAGTGGAATAGGCTTCCTTGGGAGGTGGTAAGCTCTCCTTCCCTGGAGGTTTTTAAGAAGAGATTAGCTGGCCATCTGTCAGCAATGCTGATTCTGTGACCTTAGACAGATGATAAGAGGGAGGGCCTCTTGGCCATATTCTGGGCATGGAGTAGGGGTCACTGGGTGTGTGTGCGGGGGGAGGTAGTTGTGAATTTCCTGCATTGTGCAGAGGGTTGGATTAGATGACCCTGGCGGTCCCTTCCAACTAGGGCTGTCAATTCGGTTCGGTCCGAACTGAAAATCAACCGAATTTCCCCTGATTCGGTGATTTTCAGTTCGGACGGATCCGAACTCAAATCTGGCGGGCAACCGGGGGGGCCGAATTCAGCGAGTTCGGGAGTTCGCGAATAAATTCGGCCAATTCGGCCCCCCCTTCAGGGGAGCCCGCTGAAAGGCGCGGGCTGCCCTTTAAACTGATCTGCGCCTCCCAGCTGGGAGGCGCAGATCAGTTTAAAGGGCAGCCCGCCTCCCTTCAGCGGGCTCCCCTGAAGGGAGGTGGGCTGTCATTTAAACTCATCTGTGCCTCCCGGCCGGGAGGCGCAGAGAAGTTTAAATGACAGCCCGCCCCCCTTCAGGGGAGCCCGCTGAAGGGAGGCGGGCTGCCCTTTAAACTGATCTGAGCCTCCCAGCTGGGAGGCGCAGAGGAGTTTCAATGACAGCCCGCCCCCCTTCAGGGTAGCCCGCTTGTGAGGGTCTCTGTCTTTGTGTCTCTGCTTTCCATCACCTGCGGTGTTATCAGTGAACTCGTAAAAGCAGTTCACACCTTCTGGTCTCAGGCGCCAGGCCTGATGGCCCATGTATCTTCCCCCCCGCTGTTCTTCCTGCCAGTACTCCCTCAGGCCGGTGCGGCCTTGGAAGTGTGATAGCCGCACCAGACTTCCTGGGATCCGTCTGATGTTTTGTATTATGCCAAGCTTGTAACTTCCCATAACAATAAGTGTGAACCCCAGTGCCCCAGTGCCCTGGAGTCAATATATTCTGTAAACCCGTATAGCCCCTCACTTGCAACTTTCTACCTGTGCCTGTCTCATCTCCTGAAGGCTTCAATAAATCTATTGTTTCTGTATCAACGTCTGAGCAACTGATTTGGAGAAGCAAACTCAGAGAGGGGGATCTCTCACACCGCTGAAGGGAGGCGGGCTGTCATTTAAACTCATCTGCGCCTCCCGGCCGGGAGGCGCAGATGAGTTTAAATGACAGCCGCGCCTCTCCAGCGGAGCAGATGAGTTTCAATGACAGCCTGCCCCCCTTCAGGGTAGCCCGCTGAAGGGAGGCGGGCTGTCATTTAAACTCATCTGTGCCTCCCGGCCGGGAGGCACAGATGAGTTTAAATGACAGCCGCGCCTCTCCAGCGGAGCAGATGAGTTTCAATGACAGCCCGCCCCCCTTCAGGGTAGCCCGCTGAAGGGAGGCGGGCTGTCATTTAAATTCATCTGCGCCACCCAGCTGGGAGGCTCAGATGAGTTTAAAGGGCAGCCCGCCCCCCTTCAGCGGAGCCCGCTGAAGGGGGGCGGGCTGCCCTTTAAACTGATCTGCGCCTCCCAGCTGGGAGGCTCAGATCAGTTTAAAGGGCCCCCGCGCGCCTTCAGGGAATCCCTGAAGGCGCGCTTCGGCCGAATTTTCCCCCGAACTCCGGATCCCCCCGAATTACCGGGGATCCGAAGCGGGGGAGTTCGGACTTCGGCACGTACCGACCCCACAAGGGTCAAATTCGGCCGAATCCGAACTGTACCGATTTTTTTTTTTGACAGCCCTACTTCCAACTCTATGATTCTATGATCAGTTCCCCTGAAGAAAACGGTCGCTTTGGAGGGTGGACTCTATGGCAGTATACCTTAGTGAGGTCCTACCTTTCCTCAAACCCTGCCCTCTCCAAGCTCCACCCCCAAATCTCCAGGAGTTTCGGAAAATTCGTCTCCCTGTTGGTTATTTTTTTTAAAAAATCTTGATCCAGAATCCAAATTCTAAAATAAGTCCAACTGGAGAGGATAAAACGCCCTTGTGTTTCTGGGGGGAGAATTAGTGGGCGTGAGAGGGGTTTAGCCCCCTGCCTGTCCACCAATTTCCCACCCCACGTCCTCAGCACGCCACAGGTTGTGTGAAGGACACACAATTTGCCCAGATAATCCATCGCTCCGACCTTGAGGGCCCTTCAGGATAATCATTTGCAGTGTTATCTTGCCTCAGCCACTGACTTGAGCTTACAGCTGAGGCCGCCGATGGTAAGGTAGTAATTTAGTATTAAGTAGTGCTCTGCTTTAATAACAATGTCACTGCTGCTGAAATATCCGCTCCCTCAGTGCCAGACTGTCCTTCTCAAAAAAGTATCTTAATCCAAACCTTATTCTTTCAATAGATAAACAGAACAGATATGCACTCCCTACTGCCTCTTTTGCCAACCACATACATTGGGGAAATCTAGCCGCTTGCTGTGTGTTCTGTTCCAAATGGATGACCTTCCCTTCCCATTACATACCATAAGGTGTATATAACAGTGGAGGATAAAGTATAAAGCAGTGGAAGAAGCAGAGTACTGATCTAATGGCTGTTTCTGTGGGCTGGCGCCATTACTATCATCCAAGCCAGATCAATTTCTGCTAGGGTTGCCAACCTCCAGGTGAGGCCTGGAGCTTTCCCAGAATTACAACTGATCTCCATATGTCAGGGATCAGTTTCCCTGGAGGAAATGGCTGCCTTGTAGGGCGAGTTCTGTGGAATCGCATCCCCACTTATCTCCCTCCCTCCCTCCTTCCCCTAACTCCAATTCTCCAGGCTCCATCTCCAAATCTCCAGGAATTCCCCGAGCCAGAGTTAGGAAGCCTACAATTTGGGGTTGGTGGGAAATAAAACTGAGCGTAATGAACCATTTTCTCTTTGAATGTTAACTGGTTCTTAAGATTTTTTGGTGCAGTCAGGACTGGATTACGAAAATCAAAGAGCATGGCTATATTAACAGGAGAAGGCGTGGCTTGTTCACTGGCTCCGGTTCAGCTATAAAAACCAACGTACTGCAGTTCAAGATTGATTAGGACTCAAGAATGCTGTTTATGACTAATGGTCAAAAGGGCATGCTGTCTTGTGCCCTGGAGTGCCTCCCCTAGTCTCTATGGTCTTAACCACAGAGACTAGGGGAAATTCCTCACTATGTGGAGGCCAGTTTTTCCCCCACTCTTCAATTTCTCAAGGGTGGAAAAGTGGGGCAGGGGGCATGTAATTCTGTGCCCTGGGTGGGTAAATGGGAGGCCTGTGCCTAAGGCAGCAGTACCAATGACTCCCCCGACCCCCACCTCACCCTTCCAGTCTCTAAATGGGAGCTGGAGAAGATAATCCTCCCTCTCTCTGACACGCTGACTCTCTTTAAAAACAGCATGGCATGCCCCCTAAATCCTGACTGCTGGAGTTTTGCCAGCCTCACCTTCTAGCACCCGCCCCCCCAAGTGAGACAGAGACTCAGCAAGTTTTCAAAACTTCCCACTTGCTCAGTAGATTTTCCGTGGGATGAGCCATTAGGTGTTTCCCATGCCTGGCTCTTTCTCATGTTCTTGATTCAGTACTTGAATCCTCCTCTCAAAACTGTGTGGACTTATCCCTCGATAAAGACGCATGAGTGTCATTTCCTAAGCTATCTGACAGTGGTCCTGTGATGACTCCCACTTGCTATATGCTATATGAAAGGGCCGAGACTGTGAGATACCTTTTCTATCAGGGTGACCTAACATTGCAAGGAACCCAGGTGGCGGATTGTGTGTACAGGTTGAGTTTCCCTTATCCGGACTGCTTGGAACCAGAAGTGGTCCATATTTGGGATCTTTCCATATTTTGGAATATTTGCATATACATAATGAGATATCTTAAGGATGGGACCCAAGTCTAAACATGAAATTGATTTATGTTTTATATACACTTTATACACATAGCCTGAATGAAATTTTAAACAATATTCTTAATAATTTTGTGTACTTTGAACCATCAATGGCACTGCTGAGGGCCTGTGAATAATGCCTGCATGCTGGCTCAAAAAGTCTGGTTTTCAGGTCAGTCAGAATATCAGATGTCTGGATAAGGGATACTCAACTTTCATCAACAGATTCAGGGCCACCACTAAGCCCTACAGGATCTCTTGCAATGACGCAAAGGACTTTGGGATGCTCTAGTAGAAATTTGCAAGATCTGAGCAAGGCTGTCAAAGATAGGACATTTTGGAGGACTTTGATTCATAGGGTTGCCAAGAGTCAGAAGCGACTTGACGGCCCTTAACACACACACACACAGTAGAAATAAGCGAGTTCTAGACAGAATCAAGCCTGAACTCTCCTTAGAAGCTAAAATGACTATGAGGCTATTGTCCTTTGCTCACATAATGAAAAGACAAGACTCACCAGAAAAGACAATAGTGCTTGAAAAAACTGAAGGCAACAGGAAAAGAGGAAGCCCCAACATGAGAAGAAGAAGAGTAAGTTTTTATATGCCGACTTTCTCTACCACTTAAGGGAGAATCAAACCGGCTTACAAACACCTTCCCTTCCCCTCCTCACAACAGACACCCTGAGAGAGCTCTAAGAGAGCTGTGACTAGCCCAAGGTCACCCAGCTGGCATCATGTGTAGGTGTGGGGAAACCAACACGGTTCACTAGATTAGCATCCGCCACTCATCTGGAGGAGTGGGGAATCAAATACGGTTCTCCAGATTAAAGTCCACTGCTCCAAACTACCGCTCTTAACCACTACACCAAGCTGGCTGATGGACTGACTCACTCAAGGAAGCCACAGCCCTCAGTTTGCAAGACCTGATCAAGGCTGTTAATGATAGGACGTTTTGGGGGTCACTGATTCATAGGGTCACCATGAGTCAGAAGTGACTTGACAGCACTTAACACACAATAACAAGCAGTCCAACATCGCATGAAATCTTGGGGCTACCTGTCAGATCCATGTGGAAATCCTGCTTGGGGCAGCAAACAGATGGGGCTCACTTTGGTATAGTCCTACGTGGCTTCCAGGTGCCACAAATCCTTTTTCTTTTGCAGCAACAGACTAACATGGAGTTCATAACCCTATACAGCATCAAATACTATAAAAGGCCAGGCTGAACTTACAAGCATCTGGACATTTCAAGAGAAAATACTGGGGACTTTTTGAAATGGTTCTTTGCTGCTTTTACAATTGCTTGGAATTTTTAAAGGTATGTGAGTACAAAAGATAATGGCAGGTGGTGAGGACTTTGAAAATCAAAACTATTCAGGCCTTACATTTATATTTTGGGGGGGAATATATAAATCTGATGGCATTTAGTGGCTTTATAAATTGATTTGTCTTGCTCCTGACAAATGCTGCAAATGAAATCTCTATTAGAGCCTGAAGATTTTTTAAACCTGGATTAATAAAAAGAAATTCTTCCCACGTATGGAAAAAGTGGAGTCCTGTACTGGTGCATTTCTGCATGGCCTTTGATTGTTTCTGACATTTCAAACTGTTCTCTGCCTCCATGCATGTCATGGATAGACTCGGTTAACTTGATTTGTGGAAGGCCCTTAAAATGCGCACAGAAGAGTCTGCTGTGCTTTTAACTCTTCCCTGGCCTCTTCTAAAAGAAGGAGAAGTGGTTGGAAAGCAGATGCCTGCAAAGGTACCGTCGGATGCCAAACTCTGCATAGTCTTTTCGGCAGATGTCCCAAAGGTGTGTGGCTCTCAGCCAGTGTTTATGCTGAACCCCGAAGAAAAAGAACTCAACAAAGTCATTTGGTTGGCCAGATCTATAGTCTTTGGCAATTTCAAGGACAGATTCTAAATGGATCGTTAAAAAAAGTAAATGACGCACTCTTCCTTTGTCCTGTGTCAAAATTCTGGCCACCTAGCAAACCACTGAAGGCATCATTCCAACCAATAGGAAATTAGGAGTTAATTCTGGGTGGCGAAAAACCTATTGGATTTCAAATTGGTCTGGATTCTTTGCCTTCTGAAGTGGAAATCCTTCTCCCTAAGTCCTAATAGAGAGCCAGCAGGGTATAGTGGTTAAGGTGTAGGACTAGGACATGGGAAACACAGATTCGAATTCCCACTCGGGCCATGGAAGCTTGCTGGGTGACCTTGGGCCTGTCACACACTCTCAGCTGCGACCCTGGCAAGAATTTGGATGGGAGACCTCCAAGGAATACCAGGGTTGTGACGTGGAGACAGGCAATGGCAAAACACCTCAGAACGTCCCTTGCCTTGAAAACCCTATGGGGTCGCCATAAGTCAGCTGTGACATGATGGCAAAAAAAGAAATTCCTAATCAATCCTGAAGATGGATTATGGTTAGTCACTGGATAAGGAATGACATTTTGCCCATGCTCAAAGTTGCTTTATTTGAACCTCCTTTTTCTACAAATGACAAGAATTCCCCTGCTGGTATTCTTCGATGAATGGAAGCTGTGTACATCGTACAGCTAAACTTGGGGATTAAAATCCGAGCCCATAAACTGTGTTTACCTGTAATGGGTCAAAGATTCCAGCATTAGCCTGGACAGAGGTTAGCCTGAAAGCTGATTCAGCTGCCTCCCAACAGGGCAGAAGGTGATAATGCAAGATGTTCTTGTGGAGAGGAGAGGAAGGAGAGGGGAGATATAAGCAGTCTGTTAACCCAGTGTTTCCCGATCTGTGGGCTGGGACCCAAAAGTGGGTCCTAAAGTTTCTGAGAGTGTTTCACGGGCCAGATTAGAGGGAGTACTGGAGAAGGAGAGGGTAGTAACCTCCATATGCCAAGACTGTGTGTGTCAGAATGCCACTTGCTTGGGATTCATACTATACTGGGAAAAGTTTTCGAACAAATCATCAAACAGTCAATCCTTGAGCATTTAGAAAGGATGGATCTGATTATTAAGAGCCGGCACAAGTTTCTCAGGAATAAGTCATGTCAGACTAATCTTATCTCCTTTTTTTGAGAAAGTTATTACCTTATCTCCTTTTTTGAGTAAGTTACTACCTTGCTGGATTAGGGGAATGCAGTAGACATAGTTTATCTTGATTTCAGTAAGACTTTTGATAAGGTTCCCCATAATATTCTTGTTGACAAATTGGGAAAATGTGATTTAGATCCTATTACTGTTAGGTGGATCTGTAACTGGTTAACAGATCACACCCAAAGAGTGCTTGTTAATGGTTCTTCATCCACTTGGAGAGGAGTGACTAGTGGAGTGCCTCAGGGATCTGTCCTGGGCCCTGTGTTGTTCAATATCTTTATAAATGATTTGGATGAAGGAATAGAGGGGATGCTTATTAAATCTGCAGATTATACTAAATTGGGAGGAGTAGCAAATACAGTAGAAGACAGAGCCAGGATACAGGATGATCTTGACAGGCTGGAAAATTGGGCTAAAACTAATAAAATGAATTTCAACAGAGATAAATGTAAAGTTCTGCATTTAGGTAGGAAAAATCAAATGCATAATTATAGGATAGGGGAAACTTGTCTTAGCAGTAGTGTGTGCCAAAAGGATATTGGGGTCTTAGTAGACCAACACCAAACATGAGTCAGCAGTGTGATGCGGTAGCTAAAAAGGCAAATGCGATCTTGGGCTGCATCCACAGAAGTATAGAGTCCAGATCACGCAAAGTGATGGTATCGCTTTACTCTGCTCTGGTTAGACCTCACCTAGAATACTGTGTTCAGTTTTGACCACCACAATTTAAGAAGGATGTAGACAAGCTGGAATGTGTCCAGAAGAGGGCAACAAAGATGGTGAGGGGTCTGGAGACCAAGTCCTATGAGGAAAGGTTGAAGGAGCTGGGTATGTTGTGAGGATAAAATGGAGGAGACATGAAATATGTAAGCCATCTTGGGTCCGAATTGGGGAGAAAGCTCGGGTATAAATGAAGTAGATGATAACAAACAAACAAACAAACATGTCATGCAAAAATTGCAGAAAGGAGCCATGAAATTGCATCAAGATTCCTCTTTGTAAAGTGTGCCTGTGTGTGTATCAGTAATTTGCAGGGGCCAGGGGGCGGGGGGAGATTTGCAAACTAAATCAGTGGCAAATGGTGCCTGCACTAATTCCAAAATTAATTTCAGAACTTTTTTTGTGTGAAGCACAAGGGAGACAGAACAAAATGCAGAGGAGAATGCGCAAACCCAAGCCACAGTACAATCTTGAAACAAAAGAGGGGAGATCTGCCCATCCCTGGGAAAACTGGCCTCTTGCCCTTAATGCTGAGCAGCTCTCATTGCCGCTGACAGAGGTCCCTTGGAGGATGCAGCCTGTGTCCCGCTGAGCACAAAAACCGCACATCTCAGGAACACTTGTGGTCTACGTGCCTTTCCCTCTACACAGGCACACCAATTTTCCCCCTTCTCCAAAATCTGCCCTCTCAGTTTGCTTAAGGATAGGACCCGCTCCATCTTTCCAATCTTTCATGAGCCACTCTGCAATGGCACTGTTTACACAACCAATGACAGCACAGGAGCTGAAGGTGCTCTTTGGGCGATACAGTTCCCCTTTCTTAGGTTAATTCACTTGGCAACAGCCAGAACTGGAGCGTTGGGGGGGGGGGGGCTGGTGCCTTGGAACAACTTGCTAGAGCAGTTGAGGGCACTTTGCTTTTGGAAAGAAAGCAAGGGACTTGTGTTTTATAGAGCTTTTTCTGGTGGGTGCAGTAACTGCTGTAAAGTTATTGTTGGGAAGGCTGGCTACTTCATTGATAGCCGTCGTTTTAATTCTGCTGTTGTTTCATGTTGTTGTTTTAGTGTAGACGGCAACTTGTTACCTGTGTGAGCTGCGGCATCAGGATGGCACAGGGAGCTCCAGAGGTCACCTAAGAAGATGGGCCAGCAGGCGGGGGGGAGGGGCGGAGGGACAAAGAGGTGAGGGAGGATGTCAGAATGATGGGTAGGCCAAGTGTGACCGGGAGTCCTAATGGCTGGGCAAGGGTAGTTTGCAAATGCGGCAGTGGTATGTGGACAGGGCACAGAAAATATGTGCAGGATTTATTATTTATTTAGGTGAAAGATGTATAAACCTTTCTCTTCTCCCAATGCTCATCAGGTGTGACCCATCAGGACAATTTCCTGCACAGCTCCTTCTGAAACATCCCCCTCTCATATCCTGAGCTGCACATCAAGAGTGCAGTGGGTTTGAGGTGGAGCTGTGGCTCAGTGGTAGAGCATCTGCTTGGCATGCCGAAGGTTCAGTCCCCAGCATCTCCAGTTAAAATGACCAGGTAGCAGGTGATGTGAAAAGACTTCAACCTGAGACCTTGAAGAGCCGCTTCCAGCCTGAGTAGACAATACTGACCTTGATGGTCTGATTCTGTATAAGGCAGCTTCATGCATTCATGGGTGGGCTCGCATTAAAGAATCAACAGCTGACTGGGATTCTGTGTTGTGATTTTTAGTTTTTACTGGGGCATGACAGCCAGGTAATGAGTGGCTGCATTGCCTCTGGGTGCCTCCTCCAGGCCATGGCGCTTTCCTCAAAAGTGGCCTCCTCCATCTCTGGTTCATTTCAGTGGGCAGGGCAGGGCCAGCTATGGATGTCAAGTAGGCTGCTTGTCAGGGTCCCAGGGGGGCCTTTGGGACCCTGACAAGCAGCCTACTTGACATCCATAGCTGGCCCTGCCCTGCCCACTGAAATGAACCAGAGATGGAGGAGGCCACTTTTGGTTTACAAAAGGAGGTTATAATAGGAGGGAAGAACTAATTCCAAGCTCAGAAATTAGATCTATGGTCTGCCGTCAGTGACTCATGGATCTTTTGGGTCCTGTCAAAATAATGGGATTATCCAAGTGTTTCATCTCTGAAGGCATGTGGGTGTTTGCACAGATGTTGCTAATCTCTGGATGTACTGCCAAGGGTTCACTTCCAGATCCCATCCTTGCAAATAATCATGAGGACACTTCCACTATCAATGCAGAGAGTTTTGTGGGGGTTACAAAAGCAGTCTTTGAACTGGTGAAATGCATAATGGTTGTTTACGCTCACCCTCGGGAGCTGGTGCAGTGACCAAAAGTGTAAGTTGCAAAGGCCCAGATTCGAATCTCCCCTCAACCCTAAACCTAGAGGGTGGCATTATGCAAACCCACTTTCTCTTGGGCCAGAACAGCACTTGATGGAGAATGCGTAGCTACATATGGAAACAGAAGATGCACCTGGCCTTCCATGGGCGTGTGGTGGCTGCTTCATTGGGTGATGCACTAAAAAGCTTTCCACTGCATTGTGGCTCCAAAATGCAAGGGGAGCTGTTATTCCCTAGCAGGAGGTGTTGTAGTCCACACCTCCTGGCTTGGCTGCCAGGGTGTGGGAATGAGCTTCGCCATTCTTCTGAGGTTGCCATTCGTCTGGTTTCTGGCCCCTTGCAAAGTCTCCAGGTGAACTCTCGTGCACACCCGGCATGTGAATGAACGCATGTGAACACTATGGCACTGTGAAGTGCTCAAGCTGCCCTTCCGCATACAGCCACCTGGGAGATTCTTTCAATAGCACATCATGAGGCAATTCTATTATTTTCAGTCTATGTAACCTTTGAACATAAGAAGAGCCCTGCTGGATCAGCCCAGTGGTCAATCTAGTTCAGCATCCTGTTTTATGTGCTGGCCAGTCATTTTTTCTGGAGGGACAGTGTAGTACAGTGTTTAAGAGCAGTGGACTCTAATCTGGAGAACCGGGTTTGATTCCCCTCCACATGAGCAGAAGACTCTAATCTGGAGAACTGGGTTGGTTTCCCTACTCCTTCACATGAAGCCAGCTGGGTGTCCTTGGGCTAGTCAAAGTTTTCTTAGAGCTCTCTCAGCCTCATCTACCTCACAAAGTGTCTGTTGTGGGGAAAGGAAGGGAAGGAAATTGTTATCTGGTTTGATTCTCCTTAAAAGGTAGAGACAATAGGCCTATAAAACCAACTCTTTTTCAACAAACAGGGCATGGAGGCCTTCTCCTGACATTGACTCCCCCAAACTGGTGTTCAGGGATCTGTAGAGGGAGGCGCCCTTCAGCCACCAGGGCTAGTAGCCATTGGTAGACCTCTCCTCTGTGAGTCTGTCTAACCCCCCCCCCCATCACTGGAGCCATCCCTGTGGCCACTGGCAGTGAATTCCACAACGGAATTACTTGTTGAGAAATGAAGCATTGCCTTTTGCCTGTCCTGAACCTGTTGCCCATCAATGTCATTGGATCTTCAGTGGTATATGCAGACAAACAAACTAACCATCACTGAAAACTATTCCAGACTATGTGAATGCAGTAGGAAGGGAAGAGCTGTTAGCCACACAGAAGGGCTTCAGCTCAGGCACTGCTCCTTGGGAGAAGAACTGGAGTGCATCGGGTCGTTAATATGCGTTTTCCTTTAGTCTCAGTCATTTAAACAGTGTGAGCAATTTCTTCTGTGTCTTCCAATATCTTAGAGAAAGGAGGCAATCTTTTGATGCTTCCTGGCGATCCCAGTCTGGGGAGAAGCAGCTTCCTGGGCACACACTCTGAGAAGGGCATGTTGCGCATCAGGCAGCTGTATCATTCAAGCCTTCGAGTGGGCCTTGGCACCCGTCTCTCACAGCCGGAGCATTGATACCATGGCCTGCCTCATGCACGGACTCCTGCTTGCCTAGTAAAATATTTAGCCTCCTGGCGCTTCGCCTCCTTTCTCTGCTTGCATTACGAGCAGCAGGAAGTGAACGAAAAGCTTTTCGGAAATGGAGAGCCTGCAGGCTGTATCCAGCACGACAAATACAATTCACAGGAATGCACCATCAAATCACGCCTGGCAGAAAGAATGGTCATGGCCCACACCTATGTCTACTCATGTGTCAAACACAGGCACCCTCCTTCATCTCCAAGCTGAAAATGTGGACACTCCCATGTAAATCTTGTTGCCCCAATACTAACAGCTCAAAATGAACATTACTGGGTACAGCAAATGAAATGGCTGGCTGTGTGTCATACGGTGCCTGAGTGGACATATGGGGGTACTTGAAGTCATGTGCAGTAGAAACAAGAAGACAAGAAGAAGAAGAAGAAGAAGAAGAAGAAGAAGAAGAAGAAGAAGAAGAAGAAGAAGAAGAAGAAGAAGAAGAAGAAGAAGAGGAGGAGGAGGAGGAGGAGGAGGAGGAGGAGTTGGCTTTTATATGCCAATTTTCTCTACCATTTAAGGAGACTCAAACCGGCTTACAATCACCTTCCCTTCCCCTCCCCACCCCACAACAGACACCCTGTGAGGTTGGTGGGGCTAAGAGAGTTCAGAGAGAACTGTAACTAGTCCAAGGTCACCCAGCAGGCTTCATGTGGAATAGTGGGGAAACCAACCTGGTTTACCAGATTAGAGCCCACTGCTCTTGTGGAAGAGTGGGGAATCAAACCCAGTTCTCCAGATTAGAGTCCACTGCTCTTAACCACTACACCATGCTGGCTCTCACTTTTCTCACTCCTGCCTAGGGTGGTGTAGTAGGTAGAGTGTCAGACTGTGACCCAAGAGGCACGGGTCCAAATTCTCATTCAGCCATTAAGCATATTGGGTGACTTTGAGCCAATCACTCTCTTAGCCTAGCCTACTTCACAGGGCTGTTGTGAGAAAAGCCAGAATTCTGCACACTGCTGCACTGAATAAAGACATAGAAAACCTACCTGTTCACTCTGGTGGCTCCACTTCAGTTGTACCTGCCATTGGAGGCTAAATGGGTGGCAACCGGAGAAAGGGCCTTCCTGGTTGTGGTGCCAAAACTTTGGAACTCCCTCCCTAGGGAGGTTCATCTGTCTCCCTCTACTGGTTTCCTCCACCAGTGGACGAAAACTTTTTTTGTTTCATTTGGCGTACCCCTAATAATAGTTACTGGTCCTCCTCCCTGGTTCTGGTATTGTTTGTGTATGTGTTTTTATTGAATTGTTTTGTCATTTTAAATGTTGTTTTAAATTGTTCAAATGTTTTAATGTTTTTATGTGCGCCACCTTGGGGAACCCGATTGGGTGGAAAGGTAGCATAAAAATATTTTAGATAAGATAGATAGAAAGATGGATAAGACAGACAGACAGAAAGACGGATGGACGGACGGATAAGGATAGATAGATAGATAGATAGATAGATAGATAGATAGATAGATAGATAGATAGATAGATAGATAGATAGATAGATAGATAGATGATAGATAGATAGATAGTATTCTGAATGGACATATGGAGACACATAGATAATTTGCACTCTGCCCTCCAAGACTTAGAATACAACCAGACCAGGTCACTTTTTTCCACTTGGGTGTTGAGATGGGTTAGAATCCCTTGACCGTCCTGCCACTTGGCACTATTGTGAAGTGCTGAGAGTACCTGGCAAGGACTGAAGAGACTCTGTTTGCTGGGTACCCTTGGGCCAGCCATATTTTGTCAACCTAGTCTACCTTACAAGGTTGTTATGAGGATATAGCGGAAGAAGGGAGAACCATAGATACTGCCCTTAGCTGACTAGAAGAAAGGCGAGACAAACCTGTACAAATAAATAGGCTATTTATCTATCTGCTAGACGGGGAATAAAATCTAAAGAATAGTGATTTGTACAAACTCACACTAAGAAGTCACGCTAGAAAGTCCACATGGTTAGTAGCTAGACTTTTGTCTGTCTTTCTCTCTCAACCTAACCTACCTCACAGGGTTGTTGTGAGGATAAAATAGGAAATGCCATGCACATTGCCCTGAGCTCCTTGGAGAAGGGGCAGGGTCAAAATGTACACAATAGATGGTAGACAAAATTAGAAAAAGACGCCCCCCCCCCCGCCACTGGGGAGTCTTGATCAGAGACAGTTCCCAGGGAAGTCAGTGTCTTTGTTAAAGTGGGACTGTGGAAGTGTCTGGCTACTTTTCAAGACAAGGGCAAGAAATGTTGCTACTCCCAGCAGACAATGCAAATGGCACCACCGCCTTCCCCACTAATGACAACGGGGCACCAGCTGGAGCATTTTGCCTCCATGAAATGACCGGGAGTGTCATAAGAGAATGGCTGGATCTTGACCACCTCCTGCCATGGGTCAGGGTGGGGGAAGAGACATGAGAACAAAGTACTGTGTAGGTAAGCTCTTTAGTTAAAGAGAACGGGAGGGGAACAGAGGAAGATGGGGAAACTGACCTGACAAATTAACCCATAGTATCCTGGATGGGAAGATGTGCTTTAGAGGGGGAGAAATTTCCCAGTCATTTATCCCCTCCCCCTACATTTTCTTGCCCACCTCCAGCTTGTCTTAAGAGAACCCCCAAGGTGCTTCAAGCACATGCCTCTTCTTGGAGGGGGGTAATTCTTATCTTACTTTAAGCTCAGTCTCCGGAACCTGAATTTGCACCCACAACGCAACGTGCGTCTCTCTTAATAGTGACTTGCGCCATTTTTTGCTTTTTCTTTTGCTGTTGTACTGGATCTACTGATGCTACCGACTTCTGTTATTTCATGGTTAATTTTTTTAAACTGCAAGAAAAGAGAGCAATTGTTCCATTGGCTGCTCCAAAACGCCATTCATCAATACTAGTACAAAGAAATGCAACTGCTTATGCTGTACAGATTGTGGTAGAGGAATTTTGTCTCCCAGTATACACACAAGAAGATACATTCCTGCTGCAGATACAACACCAATTCCCTACAAATCACAGTTTGTAAGTTGGGAGCTAGTCAGAGAACTGTACACTCCTTCACCTCCACTTCCCCTTCCTTGTTAGTTTTACCCTTGCTTTAGTGTTCTGTTGGCATAGGTTATGCAGAGGTTGGCATGGTCAACATTCACCAGGGTCCCCATACTCAATCAGGTTTTGACACCAGGGTTTATTTGAAACAGATATGTAAACCACAATGAAGAGAGAATCATGGTGAGCTTTAAACCATGGTTCAGCATGGTGCAGATATATCCCAAACCACGTTTCAGGTGAAGGAAGGAGGGTATTTGTGTCCAAAAAGACAGAAGTGCATTTCCGTCAAGTCCAACCACCTTTTATAGGGAGCCGGCATTACATCTGCACTGTGCTGTGCCCAAAATGTGCAACAGAGTAGGAGGAAGGGCAGAAGAAATTCGTGATCGTGGAGAACGCTGCTACTAAGGACTTGGCAAGCATGCTCCAAGTTACGGTACCTTGACGTATGCGACAATTTTCAGGGAGATGGTTGCCAGGTAGAGGGAATTCATTGCAAAATCCATCAGGTTCCACCAGTCATGCACATACTCGGTGAAGCCTCCATCCCACATTTCCTTGATTTCTCCCCAAATAAAACCTGCGGAAAGAGAGTTCATTTGTGTGAGACGCCATTATCAAGCACCAAAGCAGAGCAAATTGGATGTAGGGAAAAGGCCGTTAAAAAGTAACGGCTCGGAAACAACCTGCCTCCTTCCCCCCGCTTTCTCCTTCCTGCAAAATATAATGGCGCTGCTTGCAGAGCGGTTTATGATGCAACGTGAAATATGGCTGGAAACAGAGGGGGTGGCGCAAACAGCAGTAGCTGCACTGTGGCGCCGGCTGGAAAAGATTTAGACTCCCTGGGCAGGACAAGCATTCCACTTCTAACTCTTTTTACAGCAAGATGGAAGGTTTACAGCATGCAATTGCTTCCCCCACCCCCAAGAGAAGCTTCAAGTTCATTTACAACAAATAAATTTTTAAAGGGAAATGGCTTCTTCCTAAGTGATTAAAGAGGTGGCTGATTGGAGACCATTTGCAGAGCTTGCGGCAAGAGTGGTGTTTGACTTAAGGCCACCCGGACTTTCCGGCTGCGCTGGCCGTGCGGCTGTGAAGTGGGTGCGCTGAAGTCAGCCTGAAATGCTTTGCGAAGGTGCAGAGAAAGTGGGGAAAGAGAACACCTTTTCCCCCTCCCTCTTCTATAACTGCACAGCTCAGGGCTACTCAATTAAATGGTGGGATTTCCGAGAGACAAAAGGAAACACTTCTCCACACAGCACTCTGGAATTCAATGCCACGAGATGGCCACTCACTAAGATGGGCTTAAAAGAGGACTGGACAAATTCATGGAGGGCAGCTTTTAGCCCTGATGGTAAAATCAAACGTACATGCTTAGATGCCTAATTTTTTGGGGGAGGGGGAGTAACAGGGAGGAATATGGTACCTTTGTGCTCTGCTTGTGGGATTCTCTGGGTCATCCAGTTGGCTGCTCTTGGGAAAAGGGTCCTGGACTAGAATGATGTATGATCTGACAAGTGGGGACCAGAGAGACTTGTAAATCCCATCCCCCCTTGCCTTTTGAGCACAGACATGGTTCCCTTTCAAACTCCCCCTCCCCCCCCATCACCATGCCCGGTGCAGCTCCAGGCCTCTGCAACCACCTCCAGGCCCAGCTACAGTGGTGTCCAGGAGCCACTCAGGGCCCACAGTGGCTCTCAGACACTGCCAACATGGCCAGGCCTGGAGCAGTTTCCAGACTCCACTGCCCCAACACCTCTCCTAGATAAATGTTGTTGTCTGATCATGCACGAACAACACTCTTTGTTTTGGGGAGATGTAAATCTCCCAATGTAATATTTTTAGGTTTTCAGATTTTTCTGCAAAGCTGGGGGTCCCCCTAGTTTGCAGAAGTATCTGTTTTAGGCCATTGTGGCCCTAGTCTGCAGATTTAAGTATCCGCAGATTAGGCTAAACTTGACTATTAGGAATAAGAAATAGCAGGGCCCTTCATATATTCCTTGAGTTATAGATGTTATAGAGTTATAGACCCTGGAAAAGCCCAGGAAGGAACCATGACTGAATGGCAGAGCACCTGCCTGGCATGTGGAAGGTCCCAGGTTCAATTCTTGGCATCTCAGGTAAAAGGGCCAGGTAAGAGGTGATATGAAAGACCTTGTACCCGAGACCACGGAGAGCCGCTGCCAATCACAGCAGATGATACTGACCTTGCTAGAATGAAGGCCTGGCTCAGTAGAAGGCAGCCTCGTGTGTTCTGTCTGAGGCCTCAGGGAGCTTCTGCCAGCCACCCTAGAGAAGAGTTGGCTAGGCAACCCAACGGTGCGGCTCACTAGAGGACTGAACAGATGAAGCCGCTTTAGAGAGAGCCCAGCCCATCTCAAACGCAGCGGTGCTTGCTCTGACTGGCAGCAGCCTCCAGGGTTTGGGGCCTTTTGCATCATGTCCGACCTGATCTCTGAACTAGACAGGTGGGATACTGAACTGGGAAAGGCCATGCTGTTCATACATTGCTCAAATATCTCTGTTGGTCTGCCCTCTATATGAAACACCCCGTGGAAAATGGTAAAAAAATTGGCTTCTTTCCAAATATCACCTATCTACCCAAGCAAAATGTCAATTTTTATTAAATGACTCTGATCCGGAGGTTACTGCAGATGTTGCCAATTTTCTAGTGGATGTGATGAAAGTTCAAAAAGCCCAAAGTTTGTAATTTCTACTTTTGGAATTTACTGGCCTATGTTTGTATCTTAATGGCTGCATATTTTATGCATCTTCTGTAATATTACTTATGCCATTAAAGGTTTTTCATTCAAATATCTCAGTTTATTTTAACCTAAGCACAGACTAGCAGCCTGGCTGCCTTTTTTCTGTCAGCATATCATTCCCGATGGTTTCGGAAGTCGTCCACTGGGTGTTGCTCCCCTATTCCGTGTGGATCCTCTTACCATGCGGTAATTATAAAACAACAGGGGAAGAGCAGACACATCGGTCCAGCCTGGCCTTTGAAAACGTAAGAATATTGTTTAGAGTTTACTGTCCTGATTTGCTACAAATGAAGCTTCAGATGGACTGAACTCAAAGTGATTCCAGATGGGAGTTTTGAAATCTGACACAAAAGAGCCGGTGTGGTGTAGTGTTTAAGAGCAGCAGACTCTAATTTGGAGAACTGGGTTGGTTTCCCCACTCCTCCACATGAAGCCTGCTGGGTGACCTTGGGCTAGTCACAGTTCTCTCCCAACTCTTTCAGCCTCACCTACCTTACAATGTGTCTGTTGTGGGGAGAGGAAGGGAAGGTGATTGTAAGTCAGTTTGAGACTCCTTAAAGGTACAGAAGATCGGGGTATAAAAACCAACTCTTCTTCCTCTGTTTTTGAAGGGCTGCCAGTACTTCCCTTAATGGGCAATGATGGGAGCCCATGTGGAGCAGTGGTTAGTTAGAGCCCTGGACTCTGGTCTGGGTGATATGAGTTCGAACCTACGCTCAGCCATGAAGCCAACTGGGTGACCTTGTGTCCGGGAGCGACTCCTCCGCCCCACACTTACTCCAGGGGGCTGCAAGCCCCACCAAAGGCATGTTGTGCCATCAAGCCCCAAGGCTGGGGAAGGTGCCTGCCAGGTTGCAGCAGGGCCTGGCCTTGCCAGAACCTACTCAGGAGTCAGTCAGCTTAGAATCATAGAATCATAGAGTTGGAAGGGATCACCAGGGTCATCTAGTCCAACCCCCTGCACAATGCAGGAAATTCACAACTACCCCGCACACCCCCAGTGACTCCATGCCCAGAAGATGGCCAAGATGCCCTCCCTCTCATGATCTGCCTAAGGTCATAGAATCAGCATTGCTGACAGATGGCCACCTAGCCTCTGCTTAAAAACCTCCAGGGAAGGAGCGTTTACCACCTCCTAAGGAAGTCTGTTCCACTGAGGAACCGCTCTGTTAGAAAAGTCTTCCTAATGTCTAGACGGAAACTGTTTTGATTTAACTTCAACCCATTGGTTCTGGTCCGACCTCCTGGGGCAACAGAAAACAACTCGGCACCATCCTCTATATGACAGCCTCTCAAGTACTTGAACATGGTTATCATATCACCTCTCTGTGTTCTCCTCTTCAGGCTTAACATACCCAGCTCCTTCAACCTTTCCTCATAGGACTTGGTCTCCAGACTCCTTACCATCTTTGTTGCTTTCCTCTGGACATGATCCAGCTTGTTTACATCCTTCTTAAATTGCAGTGCCCAAAGCTGAACACAGTACTCTAGGTGAGGTCTAACCAGAGCAGAGTAAAGCGAAGGTGCCCAGCCAGCTCTTAGCAGAATGCTCAGCAGCAGAAGACCACCCACCCAAGCTCCTACCAGAGATGACAAAGGGGTGGGGAGAAGGGGCACCACTGACCTTCTTAGAGGAGGTCGGGCAGGGCAGCCAGCTATTTGAAGAAGACCAGGGGAAGGGCCAGTGAGCTCACCACTCCAAGGCGAGTATCCGTTGGCCCAGGACTGACTGAGCCCAGGGCTGGCCCTCCCTTGGGGAAGCATTTAAATGACGCGCCCAGGAGCTGCCAGGGAGGATATAATGGAGGAAGGGGGGGATGATACAAGCTGCCTTGTATCTCCATTGGAGAGAAAGGCAGGATATAAATGAAGTAAATAAATACAATAAATAAAATCCACTTGTTTAAAATGTGTGGAGCTCCATCATATGGAACTAGAAAGCAGAAAGGGATGTTTCACTGACTGGAGGCATTCCCTGTGGGGTGCTGCCACCAGCAGTCAAGAACAATCTGACTCCCTACATTATTGGCAGTGCGACGAGGACCTCCTGGCTCAGATCCAGCCTGCAGCAGCGTCCCCAGGTGTGGGTTCATTGGCCACCTCCTCTCCTGTTGCTGCTGTCCGGGTCTGAGCAGAGCACCTTCCTTGGCACTGCCAGCATTTCTGGGGCTGGGCATGGCTTGCTTCTGGGCCCTTTCAAGTTAGAGTTGTTATGGGGAAGAGGAGTTTCTTTTTCCGAAATTCACTTTTTTAGAGATGGTTACTGATTCCTCTTTCCCTCTTTTCTCCATTTTATAAGAGGAATTTCTCTCCCATTTCTTTTTGAAGAAAAAACCAGTGCACCCTTTTGTAACTTCAGTCCTTTTGTAACTTCAGTTTTATGTTGCATACCACATTGGGGTGTGTGTGTGCTCCAGCAGAAGGGTAAGAAGATTTGGGAAGACATCGTCTGCCTCTGAGCATCTGCAGAATAAAATTCTGAAATTTTGCAAAACCTCCCTTCTTGCCCCTCCTCTCTTTGAATAAAAACATAATTGATTATAAACTGACTCCAAATTTCTAAAAAGAGGAAATGAAATGGATTGTTGGATTTCAGGGAGAAACTGAGTAAAGAGGAATTATGAGAATTTTTCATAACAACCCTATTTCCAGTTCCCAGTCTGCCTTGGCCAGGATTGAATCTTTCTTTCCTCTATCCCACATTCTTTCCCTGCACAAACAAATCAGTGGAAAAGCTTCTGACACAAGAACCCAAATGTTACATCCATTGTGAGTAATCATTGTTAGACCTGTTACTATAGAGACTGAAATACTGTCTGCACAGAACGTGACTGTTCTTTCCGTTCATCTTTCTCTGTTTTCAAGAGGAGGCATTTCATAATTTCTTTTAAAAGCAGAATTATTTGCAGGGAAATGTTGCCTTAATTCCACAATTTAAATCCTATCATGCTTTTGTTTATCTGAGAGAAAGAAAAACCTTTCAAAGAAGAGAATGTAATTACGAGAAGACACCCAAATAGTAAGCTGAACACAAGACACATCACCAACTTATTTACAACAATCTCTGCTCTTTGTTTCCTTTGAGATCCTCATTGTTTCCCCTGAAGAATTGCAGGCAATTTAATCGGGAAGGCAGGAAGAGATGTGTTAACACATAACACCAGGTTAGGCAATTGTTCTCGGCTGCGCCTGAGAGCCGCACATCCCTTTCTGCAATGGCTCCTTCCCGCAGCTTGGCAGTTTCAGATCTTCAGTCTCAGTTTCATTTTTAGAAACTGCAATTGAACTGTGAGAATAGTCTGTGTGAAGAAACATGAGGCTACAATAGTGTAATTTATATATATATACTTATATATATATATATATATATATATATATATATATATATATATATATATATATATATATATATATATATCACACACAAACACACACATATATATGTAAAATTACTTGGCTACTCACAAATCTAATCAAAGTTTTAATTGTTATGAGGTCTTATAAGGTGTGTTGGAATTAATGATTTCAAATTATTAGTGACAAACCATGCCACTGTAGACCACCTGGAGCCTCTGTGCTGTCTTCCAAAAACCCATGTATGGAGTGGAGTGAAGAAGCAAGAGGAGAGATGTAGAGAAAGACAGCGAGAGCTACAGATATTAACAATAGAGAGAGAGGAATACAAAGATGTGACAACAGAGAAGATGTGACCATCAGAGAGGGAGGGATGTGCCAAAAGAGCAAAAGGTACAGATGTGGCCAACAGAGAGGGAGGGATGTGCAGAAAGAAGGCAAGAGCTGCAGATGTGACCAGAAGAGAAGCAAACGAATTTCTACAGTCACTTGTTGTGCTCGTTGGTGTAGGCACATGATTCTTTTGAAGTGTGTGAGAGGTTTGAACCCCTGGCAAGGTCTGCTTGCTGAGAGGGGCAGTGACCCAGTGGTAGACCTCATTGTCCCAAGTTCAGTCCCTGGCAGTTCCAGTTAAAGGGGCTGGAAAAGATCTTCCTCTGCTTGAGACCCTCGAGAGTCACTGCAGTTTGAGTAGACCATAGTGAATTAGATGGACCAAACTTGGGATGTGGCATCTTTGTATGTTCAGCTGGGATGAGCAACACCCTTTTCCTTCTGCTTGAACAACTTGTGAATTGTTTATCCCATGCCACTAGATTGTCCAGGACCTCCCCCACATGCACACCTGGACAGATAAGGGGGCTGGAAATTAAAGCAATGAGGTGGCTACGCAGTCGGTTTCAAACAATCTAAAAAAATTCCACAGCTTCTGGTCGTGCATCCAGTCCAGCCCTGGTCTCATTCTGTTCAGCCAGTTTACTACTATGTTGTTCTGATCCACCCAAGCAGGTGGAATGGGAAGAGAGAACAATTCCCATTGGCCAGCATCAGCATAAGAAAGATCTGTCAGTGCCATCCAAAACAGAGCAATAACCTCTTAAGGCCATAGAAGTCAGGGTGTAACTCTGCTTAGGATGGCACTCTTCGACTGCTGGAGATGTATCAAGCCAGCAAATGTGTTCCCCGTTTGCCCCAGCGGGTAGTGTCTGAGTCCTTGGTGCCTCTCAAATTAGACCTGCGCTTATTCCAACTCCCCTTTTCTCCTCCCTTTGACCATTTATGCAGGGCTGTTTCCCTTGCAGTCACTCCACCAACTGCTCCGGTGCTTCGTTTTGATTATGCATGCCTTTCCCGAGCGTCACAGGTTGCCTCGCTCTCCCGATGCGTTTCTGCGTGTTTTGCTTGTGTTTTCCGGATGCTGTTTTAGCGAAATTCTCAAAAACGCGGGAAAAATGTGCAGAAATGCAGGGGGAGAATGAGGTGACCTCTGACGGTCGGGAGAGGCAGGCATAATCAAAGCGAAGCACCAGAGCAGCTGGCGGGGGTGACCACGAGGGAAACAACCTTGCATAAATGGCCCTTGTTTTGGTATTCTAAGAAACCACTTTGCTTTAGTTTGAAGGAAGGTGATGCGTTTCCTCCTCAGCTTTCTCCACATTCCCCACCGTCCCTCTGGTGCCGCTAACTCAGGAAAGCAAGGAAAGAGTTAATATTCCACACTGCTGCCTATTATATTTGCCTTGCCTTGCCTGAGCAGCCATGGGCTGCTATCCAGGGTCCTGAAGGAACCATAGGTGAGCTGTAGCACCTGTTCTTTTAAAAACATTATTCTGCAGGTGGTTGCAGCACAACCCCCCCTTACCCTCTGGGTTTTTGGGTGGGGGTAGGGGCTCCAAATCCTTTCACACTGTACCCTAACCAAGGGCAGCCCTTCTGAAACACAGTTCAAACAGCCAGTGTCTATCAAGAGTTGATGGATGGTTTTCAAAGGATGTCTGATTGAATAGTCCTCTAAAGGGGCTTCCCCAGAAGCATGCTGAGCTGGTACCATCCAGCACAAAAGTACCATAGATGCGAGCCTGCGGGATCTTACTGTGTGCTGACATTCATATCAGAGGTCAAGACAGCTTGCACCGAAGGGGGAAGGAAATGTATCTGTTTTATGGAAGTATGCTGATTGGCTTTACTAATTCTAATTAAATCAATTCCCTTTAATAGTACTGCAAAAGAGAGGAGAGATTTTCGCACCATATGGTGCTTTATACTCAACAGTGCTTAACTTTTAACACTTAACACTTGGCCAGTGGGGAACACAAGTAAGAACAGACTGCTATAGAGGCGGGGGGGGGGGGGATACAAAGGGAAAAAACAACAACTTCACCCACATGCATAATTAAGCTTAGAGTACCAGTATAATATTTTGAGAGAGATGGCAAAACAGCATCCTTTTTCATGACCTTACTTGACCTGTGCCAGGTTTTGCAAACAAACCCAGAATGATAAGTGATAAATGTTCCCTGTTTTGGAACTGACAGAGAGGGAAAGAAGTTCCTCTTTGGAGAACCAGCTGGACTTTGGATTTCCTTTTTTGAGGATGGAAAGTATGCCAGCATCAATTTTGGATTTCATCTTAAGTGCAGGATTTAAAAGTGCAAAGCACTCCACATGCAAAGCAACATGCCAAGCCCAGAGCTCTTTGGCGCTGAGATCCAAGCAGAATTGTAGAGAAATCCTGCAGCTATTTGCACCTTGATTTAAACCCACTGGGGATAGTAGAACAACTGACTGCCTGGAGTGCAGATCTAGTACAGAATTAATCCAGAGAGGCAAGACCTCTACAGAGACCTGGCCAGGGGCATCACTTGGCAGGAAGCATCCTCATTGCTCAGAATAGCCTAGAATCCTGTAGACCACGGTGTACTTATATAGTTCAGCTGTATCTCACACTTCCTCTAAGGAACTCAGGGATAGCCCACATGGTCCTCCCCTCTCTCATTTTATGCTCACAACAGCCCTGTGAAACAGGGTAGGCTGAGAGAGTATGACTGGCCCCAGGTCACTCAGAGAGCTTCACAGCTGAGTGAGGATTCGCACCTGGGTTTCCTACTTCCTAGTCTGCCACTCTAATAGCTCTACTTAATGCTGACTCCCCAACCACCCTGGACTCAGCATGTGTTGACCAGAGCATCCACGTCCCTGTGAAACCTGCATCACTCCTGATGCAAATTGGGTCCTTCCTGTCACTCCTATTTCTGCTTCTACTTCCCGCACGGTTACAATAGAGTGTCAGACTAAGATCTGGGAGGCCCAGGTTCAAATCCCCACTCTGCCATGGAAGCTTGCTGGGTGACCGCGGGCCAGTCACGCCCTCTTGGCCTAACCCATCTCACAGGTTTGTTGTAAGAACCAAATGGAGGCGAGAAGAATGTTGCAAGCTGCTTTGGGGCCCCATGGGGAAGAAAAGTGGGCCATGAATGAAGTACAGAAATAAATAAGTGTGGGGACGGAGGCAACCTGCTTTTGGCTTTGGAAGACACCAGGTACATCTACAAGGCTAAAGAACTGTACCAATAATTTGAATGCGTATTGTAAAAGTGAGGATTGTGCTACAGAACACATGAATACAATTTGGTATAATAGTTTCCTGAGAGTGACCGTAAGACTACAAAAAGAGCCCTGCTTAATTAGACCAGCTTCCTGTACCCAAATGCCTCCAATAAGTGTAGACAGGCATGAAGCTCTGGAACCATTTGGAAGCCCTCTTTCACTGTTTGCCTCCCTGCTCCTGGTATTCAGGGGTATACCGCCTCTGATCCTTGAGGTTCCATTTAGCTCTCAGAGTTCACAATCACAGCCACTGATAGACCTTGGGAGGTGGTAAGCTCTCCTTCCCTGGAGGTTTTAAAGAAGAAGTTAGATGGCCATCTGTCAGCAATGCTGATTCTGTGACCTTAATCAGATCATGAGAGGAAGGGCATATTGGCCATCTTCTGGGCATGGAGTAAGGGTCACTGGGGGTTTGGGGGGGGGAGGTAGTTGTGAATTTCCTGCACTGTGCCGGGGGTTGGACTAGATGACCCTGGAGGCCCTTCCGTGATTCTACGATGAATGTGCATCCAATTCCCTTTTAAGGCTATTTAAGACAGTGCCATTACATCTGGAGACAGTAAATTCCATCAGCTAACAAGACTAGGTGTGGAGAAGGATGTTCCCTTATTTTATGGTGCATAAGATCTGTTCATCTTCAAACTCTGAAATCTGAAGAGGGTTTGGCTGGAGGCATTTCGAGTGCCGTAACAGCCAATCCTTTGTCATTTTGTAAGATGGAGTTGTTCCACCAGGCATTCCACTGAGGATGGTCAGGGCCAGTTTTCCGACACCCATTAGCAGTGCTGCCTGTTTCTGACAGCAGTCTGGGATGTTGGTGGTCGGGTGCCAAATGATCTTGATTTATTCTGATGTTTGATCTAGGATACTATTTCATGGACTGTACTTTAAGATTCTGTAACTATGTAACTATGTCTTTTCTCTATTGATAGTTTGTTTATTAATTTGTGAGCCGCCCCAGGCCCTGTGACCCAGGAAAGGGGAGGGGTAGAAGTCTAAAATAAAGAAATAAAGAAAATTTTGCATCCTCCATAATATTGTGAAAGATCTCGTATGCAGATCACGTATCATACAACTCTACAGATGAAATCATGTACAATAGATACAATAATCTGGGAATCTGTTTTACATGTCCCAGATCACAATTGTGATTAAAAATTGTGATTAAAAATCACAATTGTGATTAAAAATCAGACATCTATTCTCTAACACACACACACATACACACACACTGCACCCCAAAGAGGTAATAAAAACAGTCAACAAGGCTAAACTGAGGGAAAGATATGTCTAAGTTCTATGGTAGGGAAAACAGCTGTTAATTTCAAGATTTAGAGGCCAACCTTATTTGCATGAAAATTGCCTCCTGATCAAAATGAATCTGCATGCAAAGATCACCATCCCTCCCCCCCATCACCCCATGATTCAAGTCCTGGAGCACCTTAGAGACCAATAACATTTCCAGGGTATCATCTTTCAAGAGTCAAAACTCAAGCTGTGGCTCAGTGGTGAGGAATCTGTTTTGCATGCAGAAGGTCCCAGGGTTGATCCCTGGCATCTCCAGATAGTCAGTGATGTGAAAGGCCTCTGCTAAAGACCGCAAAGAGCTGCCGCTGGTCCGAATAGACAATTGATGAACCAATGGTCCAATTCAGTAGAAAGGAGCTTCATGTGAAAGCTCACTGTGCCTTGAAGAAGTGAGCTGTGGCTCACGAAAGCACATTCCCTGCTAGAAATTTTGTTAGTCTTTAAGGTGCTCTCTGGACTCTTGCTCATTTCTACTCTTATTGACAGAGTAACATGGCTACCCATCGTGTGCCTTGAAAGCTTATCCCCCGAACATCTGGTTGGTCTCGAAGGTGCCGCTGGACTTGAACCTAGCTGTTCTGCTGCAGACCAACACAGCTGTGCTGTGAAACCACCCCGGAACTTGGAACTTGCTCGCATTTGCTGATTTACCTAGAACCCAGGGGAGGATCATCCACTCGACGACGGTGGGAGGAGGCCCCTGCATGTGCAGGTCGGTCCTGACGATGTGCTGCGAGGCCAGGAGCAGCATGAAGAGGAACGTCAGGTAGGAGCCCGTGTGGCAGATGAACTTGATGAATGGCTTCTTAATGAACAGTCCCAGCCTGCTCTTGGGGGCGAACAAGTAGGCCACGGAAAGGACGGGGAACAGCAGCCCGATGGTGATGCAGGTCAAGAGCTTCACCGCCCAGTGCTTCCGCCGCCATCCGGGGAAACCGTCGTACCAGAGGGTGGCCAGCAGCTGCTGGCAGTTGGGCTGGGCAACAAACTGGAAAAGGAGGGGGGGAGAAAGAAAGGGGACAGGTTAGGAGGGGGAGCCGTTCCCAGGGAAAGCCTAGATCTTAAGCAGCAGAAGGGAGCTGGCTGGGCAACAGCAGCCGTTAGGGTTGCCAACCTCCAGGTAGGGCCTGGATGCTCTCCCAGAATTACAACTGATCTCCAGGCTGCAGAGATCAGCTCCCCTGGAGAAAATGGCTGCTCTGGAGGGCAGACCCTATGCCATTAAACCCTGCTGAATTCCCTCTCCTCCTCAAATCCTGTCCTCAAGCTCTGCCCCAAATCTCTAGGCCTTTCCCAGCCTGGAGTTGGCAACCCTAAATTTGGTGCTGCATTGCTTGCCCTCCTGCACCACTGGGTGGCGTGAGTCCAGGCCAGCTCGCACAACTCCTGGGTTTGCTTTTCCCCACTGCTTGGAGCTCACAGGTTGACTGGGAGGGGCTTTGGCTCAGTGGTAGTAGGGCCTCTGTTTGGCATGCAGAAGGTCCCAAGTTCAATCTCCAGCATTTCCAGTTGAAAGGACCAGGTAGTAGGTGATATCATGGATCTCTGCCTGAGACACTGGAGAGACACAACCATTCGAGGGATCAAGGATCTGATTCAGTATAAGGCAGCTTCATGTGTGTTCATGTAATTGTTCCCAAGTAAACACACCACATGTGCTTTCAGCCTGGTCTTCTTCTGGCAGCTCCACAAACAGCCTCTATATCTTTCTAGTTCATTTTGATCCCACTCTTCCTCCCAAGAGCTTGGCGGGGGGTGTAATCCTCACAACAACCCAGTGAGGTGGGTTAGGCTGAGGGAGAGTGCCCAGCAAATGATCACTTGAGGGATTCGAACCCATGGTTCCCAGAAGCTGTTTCCACTCTAGTCACTGGAGCCAGAGTGACTGGCAAATGCTCACTTGATAGCTCAGGAAAGATCTGAACCCACATTTCCCTAGGGTTGACAACCTCCAGGTGAGGTCTGGAAATCTCCCAGAATTACCACTGATCTTCAGACAATTGTGATCAGTTCCACCGGAGAAAATGGCTGCTTTGGAGGGTGGACTCTAGGGCACTGTGCACTGCTGAAGTTCTGCCTCTCCCCAAACCCTCCCCAGGCTCCACCGCCCAATACCTCAGGAATTTTCCAAAAAGTCTGCAGCCACAGAGTCTCTCACTACACCGGGGAGTGCTTGGGGGGGGGGCACTGAACAGTGTTGCCTTTCTGGGGGTGGGGGCTTCTTCCATACCGCAAATCCCCTGCATCTCAGATGGTGCCTGTCCTCAGTGAAATGATTTCATTTTGCAAAGTCAGTCAATAGAATGCATATGTCACCCAAGAGATTCTTTCAAGATCAGCTTAAGAAAAAAAAAGGAAGACGTACCCCATTAAAAAGTAGCTCTTCTGACTGCTAATCAAGCCTGTCCCCTGACCTCGGAGGGGAAGTGTTCCAAAAAGGAGCCGATGCAGAAATGCCAACTCCCTGCTCAGAAAACAGGTATCATCCCTACAATCATGATTGGCACTCGGAACCCAGTCCAACATATCCACTCCCTGGTCATTGACCGGCAGCCTCCACTAATCTCAAGAGAAAGGATCTGGGGGCAGGTGACTTCGAACCACAGCAGTTGGCTCTTGCCTAAACCCCCGATCATCGATTTATGCATACCCAAAGGCCACAGCAATACAAAACAGGAACAATAAAACAACCCTAAAGCGAATCCGGGCAAGCGTAGCTTAACCCAAGGCGTTCAGCATTTCCTGCTAAGGAAGCTCTGAGCCTGGTTGTGAAGAGATAACAGAGAAATGGTGTGTATGTGTGTGTGCGTGCAGCTTTCATGCAGTGGCCCTTTCTCTCCTTGGCAGAGTCCACTGCCCCTCTGGCCTTAGAACTACCACAGTGGGCAAGGCAAAGCTGCCCAGGTAATCTACAAAGACCTCCTTTCCAGCTCCTTTTAGCAGTCTTTTAAAAACAATTTCATTAAGTTTAATGTTGATCAATACAAAGTGGATCGAAACAGTTGGGCATGCATGTTTTTCCTATGCCCGCTTAATTCCCAACCTCCCTGTATCTAACCTCTGCAAATCTGTCTTCAGCATTCTGTAAATGTTCCTCTTTATTAGTGACTTTGGATCTAGGTGTGAAGGTTTTATGCATTCTGCCTCATGGTCAGAATAGTTCATACTTGTTGCCAACCTCCCGGAGGTGCCTGGAGATCACCTGGAATTACCACTGACCTCCAGACTGCAGAGATCAGTTCCCCTGGAGAAAAGGGCTTCTTTGGAGGGTGGATGCTATAGCATTATTCCCTGCTGAGGTTTCCAGGAATGTCCCACCCAGTTCTTGTAACCCTAATTCAATGTACATACCACTGTTCTTCACTCTCCATATATGCATCTCATCTATCCACCTGGATTCTCCCACATGGCACCCCTTACCTTTCACTCTCCTTCCAGTGTCTCTATTATGTGTCGTATCTTTTAAATTTAAGTTTTCTAAAGAGACTAGTGATATTACCACCACCACCACCACCACCACCACTATACAACAAACAGAAAATCACATAAGCAGGAAAACAAGCCAGAAGGAAAGCAAAAGAAGGGAGAGATGGAAACAGAATAGAAGGGAAGAAAAAAAGGAAGAAAACAAAAAAGGGGGTGCAGCCAGAGTTGCCCTGCTTTTGGGCCTTTGGGGGCATCTGGCAGGCCCGTTAGACACAGGAGGATGCAAGTCATGGGGCTGCCAACTTCCAGGTGGGGCCTGGAGTTCTCCTGGAATTACAACTGATCTACAGATTACTGAGGTCAGTTCCCATGGAGAGAATGGCAGCTTCAGTGGATGAAATGCATGGCATTATATTCCACTAAGTTCCCTCTCCTCCCCATACCCTGCCCTTCCCAGACTCCACCCCTAAATCTCCATAAATTTCCCAACCTGGAATTGGCAACCCTAACGCTAGACTAGATAGACCCTTGGCCTGATCTAGCAGGGTGCTCGTTTTCTTAAGCTGTATGAACAACACCAAAGGGTCTCAATACTGCCTCCTTCATACTATGGATGTAGGTCATAACTCTTGTTAGCCCCCCCCCCAGGCATGGCTCCATGCACAATCAGGATCGGGCCCTTTCTGCATTTGTAAAGTGCTTTAAAATGGTAGTGGTGTCCCAATGGCAGAGAAAAGGATGCCATAATGTCTACTTTTGGCCCTCAGACTAAACATAGTAGGCAGAAAGATACCCAAAGAACTATGAGCTTCAGCTTCTGCCAGGGGACATCAGATGCAGATGTGGCTTTTGAAGCCAGGTTCATCCATGGTAGGGATGCCAGCCTCCAAGTGGGATCTGGGGATCCCCCAGGATTACAGCTGATCTCCAGACTACAGAGATCTATTCCCCGGGAGAAAATGGATGCTTTGGTGGGTGGGCTGTATGGCACTGTCCCCCAGTTGAGGTCCCTGTCCTCCCCAGGCTCCATCCCCAAATCTCCAGGAGTTTTCCAACCTGGATCTGGCAACCCTATGGCCCCATCCCCCACCGATGGCCAGGGGAGACCTGGCAACCCTAGTCCATGGGATGTGTGGAGTAATTATGAAGATGAAAGTCAACAGGACCAAAATGCCTTTTCTTCCCATTGAGAAACCCGTCAATCCCCCCCATTTGAGGACGCAACTCTCTGAGATTAGAACGTTTCGTTTCTAGACAGACTTGAGATCCACCTCCTTTCTTTTGAGAAATTAAAGTTTGCCTGTTAATCTACAAATCAGTCCTGGCGCCTGTCCTTAGCAACCCTGCTGCTGCTTGGGTCACCGGCATCCCCCATTCCTACCATGCCTCCTCCTCTACGATGAAACAGCGGCGAAAGTATTTTGCTTCCTTCCCAGATGCCACCATTCCCCAAACATAATTTTCATTCTACTCTATAATCTTCTTTCCTTTGCCCTGGAGAAGGAAGAATGCACGTGCATTGCACATTTGTTATCTTTCTACATGAGTCCGCCATATGGGACAAGCTTCAATGTGAGCTAAATATTTTGTGCTGAGTAAAATCAGGGAAAGACTCTCGGCTAGCACTGTGAATGTTGGAATCGGCTTCATTTTATATTTGTGCCATCCATCATGCCTTAGGCAAACTCCATTCAGTTGCGGCCACCGTTCCATTAGCATCCCTGGTCCCTTTTTAGCAACAATGAAATTACGACGCATCAATTATACATGTTCTTTAATCAGCAGGAAGTACACACGGCATTTATTTTCGCCTGGCACCCAAGCGGCCCCCTTCTCCATCTTTCCTTGATTGTCAGGCAGAGGTGTGAGGCGAGCAAAACCCATTAAGCAATGGACGAGGTTTGGGACATGAAAAGTGGGAATGATTGAAAGATGCTGGATTTTGCAAGCTTTCTGCCTATGCAAGAAATGTTAAGGATCACTGGCAAAGCTTTGCCATACTGTGCATAAACCTCTAGGAAAAGACCTGCTTGATAAGGAGAAGAACATTTTAGTAATCTGATGAATACTGACCAGCCAATTGCGATAATTCTGGAACTGAATGTGCAGTGCTCCCTTTTCAGCTGTTTGACTTCCAGTTACACAACACTTCAGTTCCCACACCCATCTGCACATTTTGGTAGAGGGTAGGTCCTCCAACTCAGGGGGACTCCATTTAAGGGGTCTGCACACAGAACACATGAAGATGCCTTATACTGAATCAGCCCATCAAGGTCAGAATTGGATCCCCCCTTTTAACTTTTAATTTCTTGCTTAGTGCTTCTCAGCCTTCCCAGGTTGCAGTTTGTTAGTATATAAACCTAGTGAACATACTAGAACATATGAATATCAGAAAGACCATGATGGATCAGACCAAGGTCCATCAAGTCCAGCAGTCTGTTCAAACAGTGGCCAACCAGGTGCCTCTAGGAAGCCCACGAACAAGATGACTGCAGCAGCATTGTCCTGCCTGTGTTCCACAGCACCTAATGTAACAGACATGCTCCTCTGATCCTGGAGTGAATAGGTATGCATCATGACTAGTATCCATTTTGACTAGTAGCCATGAATAGCCCTTTCCTCCATGAACATGTCTGCTCTTTTCTTAAAGCCCTCCAAGCTGGCAGCTATCACCACATCCTGGGAGTTCCACAATTTAACTAAGTGTTGGGTGAAGAAATACTTCCTTTTATCTGTTTTGAATCTCTTACCCTCCAGCTTCAACAGATGACACCATGTTCTAGTATTATGAAAGAGGGAGAAAAGCTTCTCCCTGTCCACTCTCTTTTATAGACCTCTATCATGTCTCCCCTTAACCGCCTTCTTTCCAAGCTAAACAGCCCTAAGTGTTTTAACTGTTCCTCACAAGGCGGTTGCTCTAGCCCAGGGGTGGGGAACCTTTTTTCTGCCAAGGGCCATTTGGATATTTATAACATCGTTTGCAGGCCACACAAAATTATCAACTTAAAATTAGCCTGCTGTATTTGGTCAGATGTTTAGCCAAGAGGCACGACTGGAGGCGGCTCCGAGTGTCTGCCACATAGAGCGACTCGCTTTTGAGCTCTGCTGTCCCCAGCTGGGGCCAAGAGATTCAGGCAGGACAGCATCCTTCTGAGCTAGAGATCTGCCAGGACCCATGAAGGGCCAGACAAAATGATTTCGCGGGCCTTATACGGCCCCCGGGCCTGACGTTCCCCACCCCTGCTCTAGCCCCTTGATCATTTTGGTTGCTCTTTTCTGCACCTTCTCAAGCTCTGCAATATCCTTTTTTAGGTGTGGTGACCAGAACTGTACACAGCATCCCAAGTGTGGTCTCACCATAGATTTGTACGAGTGTCAGGTCCATGCTACCTACTGGAATACAGGCTCAGGACATATGCAGGCCAGGGCCTGGCTTCCGTTCAAGGCCAGAGCCAGGCTGCTTCTCAAGGTCTGATTCTCATGCTCATAAATCTTGTGTACAGTTTCGGTTCCTCTGATTATCTCAGACGTTTGATGTTATGGCTTCTCTCCCTGGGACTCCCTATCTTCATTGTTTTGCTTTCCCTGCCTTGAATGCTTTTAACCTGTACCTCGCATACCGAAAGTCATTAGCAGCCTTACCTGCGTGTAAGGCAGTCAGCTTCTTCTAATCTGTCTTTTTGCTCCTAATAAAGTAGCATCGCTTAGGATCGCCTGCCTGGGCGTGAGTGCTTTTTGGGATGCTAGGGACAGACGCCTGAGTCTGACATTAGGCTGCTAATCTCTATTTTCAAATTTTCTCAAACCTTTGGACTGGGGATCGTGTACCCTTCCAACGCTATGGCGGGGGCACCAGAGGAGGACCTCTGACAGTTGCTCCTGAGGGAGGCACGACTCGCCCAGAAAGACGCCGAGCGGCTCACCGGGCTGGTAGCCGTGCAATGTGCCCAGATAGCGGCTGACCAGCTGCTCCTGAGGGACCTCAACCAAGAGGGAGCCAAGCGGCTCAACGGACTGGGAGCCGCGCAATGCGCCCAAGGGGAGGCTAGATGGCTCGTCCTTCTCCTGGAAGAGGCACAGCTCGACCAGGAGGACGTGGAGCGGCTCGCGGGCTGGTAGCCGCACACTGTGCCCACGAGAAGGACAACGAGACCGAGCCGGGGAGGAGGCCGCGCGGATCACCGCAGAGGAAGCCGACCGGTGCACACGGGAGGAGTCCGGGGGACTCGCCGAGCAAGAGCTCCAGCTGCTTGTCGTCAAGGAGTTTGGTCGGGCCACGGAAACGGGGGTTCCCCAACCGAGGCAGCTGCCATTGGGGAAACGTGTCCGAACCACCCGCGAACGGGGGTGCCGAACTGCAAGCGGGAGAGGACACTCGAGGAGCCGGACCCTGAGCCCAGGGAGTCACAGGTTCCACTGCCCCACCTTGGAAGCCCCTGGAGGGGTTGCCTTCCACCGTGAGCACCAGGTGGAGGTGCAAGGCGAGATCCGGTGCTCAAGAGGGCCTTTGGGACTATCAGCTTGACACGGTGCAAGGGAGTTCAGACGTTGCGGAGGCAGTTGACGAGGTCAACCGACGTCTTCGTCACCATCACCAGGAGCTGCTCAAACAGGAAGCTGTGATGTGGGGGTTTATAGAAGGACTTTGGAAAGAGGTGGCCGACCTCCATCGGATGCAGTTGGCACCACCGGCGCCCCCGCTGCTCCAGGGACAGACGCCTGAGTCTGACAATGAGGGCAGTATGATAGCAGCAGTTTTATTCTCTATTCCTTGTCTAATTATGGCCAGCATGGAATTTGCCTTTTTCACAGCAGCCGCACACTGGGTTGACATCTTCATTGAGCTATCCACTACCACCCCAAGATCCCTTTCTTGGTCTTTCACTGCCAGCACAGATCACATCAGTGTATATGTGAAGTTAGGATTTTTTGCCCCAATATGCATCACTTTGCACTTGCTCATATTGAATCTCATTTGCCATTTTAATGCCCATTCCTCCAGTTTGAAGTGATCCTTTTGGAGCTCTTCACAGTCTGATTTTGTTTGAACCACCCTAAATAATTTGGTGTCATCTGCAAAACTGGCCACCTCGCTGTTCAACGCCAACTCCAGGTCATTGATGAACAGGTTGAAAAGCACCTGTCCCAACACAGATCCCTGAGGGACCCCACTGCTCACATCCCTCCATTGTCAGAACTGACCATTGATTCCTACTCTCTGCTTCCCATTTTTCAGCCAGCTCTCAATCCATAACAGGACTCGTCCTCTTATCCCATGACTATGGAGTTTGCTTGGCAGTCTTTGGTGGGGGACTTTGTCAAAAGCCCTTTGGAAATCCAAATACACAATGCCCACAGGCTCATTCCTGTCCACATGCTTATCGACACTTTCAAAAAACTCTAAAAAGGTTAGTGAGACAGAAGCCATGTTGGGTTTTGCTCAGCAGGGATTTGACCCTTCTGTTTGAGTGTCCAACCAGACAAGACACTGGGAGTTTTGTGAACAGAGCTCTCTGTGTTTTTTAAACATTTAGTTGTCAGGCATGCAGAGGGCCCTTTCCAATCAGGACAGCAGTTTGGGGGAAAGTCTGTTAAGCCTTCCCCCTCCTCTACCCTTTTTCTGACCTGAAACAGCACCAAGGAGTCACTATTTACTCGGTTAGAGAATCAACTTGCACATAGGGTTGCCAACCTCCAGGTGGGGCCTGGAGATCTCCCAAGATTACAACTGATCTCCAGGTTATAAAGATCACTTATCCCGGAGAAAATGGCTACTTTGGAAGGTGGACTGCATGGCCCTATACCCTGCTGAAGTGCCTCCCCTCCCCAAATTCCTCCCTCCCCAGGCCCCAACCCCAAACCTCCAGGAATTTCCCAACCCAGAGTTGGCAACCCTACCTAGTGTAACATTGGAGGAGGTAACACAGAACAAGCAAGTGTGTGAAGCTGCTCTATTCCAATCCCCCAATCTGGTTAGCTCATTATGTTGACTAATTATGTAAATCAAGCATGTTCATTACAGCATTGTCTACCAGTTTTATCTACTACATTTTTATCCCACGCTTCCCCCAAGGATCACACTGTGTTGTCTATTGTTCCCTCGTCCTTTTAGTCTCACAGTAAATCTGTGCAGCATGTTAGGGGGAGCCGGAAGACCTGGGTCACTTAGGGAGCTCAGAGGGGATTCGGACCCAGATCTCCCCAACCCTGCTCATAAACTCTACACTATAGCGGCTCCTACGGTGCCCTCCTTAGCTGGTCTTCTCAGAACACCACCCAGTTCTGTTCAATGGGGTTTACTAACTCCTAGAAAAGTGCTCTTAGGATTGCTTCTGATAGTCACCACAAAAAAGATGGGGAAAGAATGAAAGATCAAAGGTGGTATCTTTCCACCTGTTCTTTCAAGCTAGGATTTGTTCAGGTCTTTTCTAACTGACAACAGCTGAGCTTGTCACGCCCCTCATTGGCTAGTGCAATGAAAGGCGGGGCTGGGTTCATTTCTTACTCTGTGATTGGGCAGAATACTGCCTGTGCGTTGTAGCTTGAACCTCTGGATGTGCAGGGAACCTTTGGCATTCTGACCCAGGGTGGAGGGTTCAACTATATAAATAAATAAATAAAGCCAACAACCTTGTGGACAACAGATTGTATAGTACCCTAACTGGTGTAGCAACTGAGGCGGTTTGCCCAAATGAAGCTAAAAATCCCCACAGTGTCTTTCTTTGTGCTGACTCCTGATAATTTTTCATTCGGAAAAGAAAGCCGAGGACAGGTATTTGTAGTGCAAATTAGAATTACAAATCAGACTGCAGTGAGAGCAAAATATGGGCATAAATGTACAGAAGCACGTTTTAGTTCTGTCGAGGAAGTGTGTTTCCTCTGATCTGATGTGTGAAACGCTACAAAGCTTTCATTTTCTTTGAGCTAAATAAAGAATGATGTCTGTTCAGTTTAAATCTATATCTACATATCTACACACACACACACACACACACACAGTGGAACCAAAGGCTCCTCATGTCTCATGTGTGACTTTACATCTTTGTCGTAAGGACTACTTAGTGAATACCTGTGAAGAGCCCTCTAAAATTTCAGGTAAAAAGAGACCCACCCATTTATCATGGCTGTGGGAGACTTTGGTGTTGCAATGATGTGTCAGATGTAAATGTCACACAGAAGTGCATGTGCACCTCTAAACACAACACATGCACATCGGGAAAGCCTACAAAGTGTCCACCTATGTAACACCAGTGTCGTCTGCAACAATCTGAAACATGTGGACCTGTTGAAAATGATCAGGACTTCCAGGGGCAGAATGCACTGGAAACTGGAAATCCCTTTGCACATAAGTAGCAGCTGTGCTCTCTGATAAGTACCACTAACATCACACTGTTCATGGAAGTAAGTCGTCTATGGGAGCCATTAGCTCACACATTTTAGCTGGATGTAGAACTACCAGGCATGGCTTGGTAACCAGCAGGAGACTGGGGGGGGGGGGGCGAGGAGAAGGGGAGGCAGCAGTGGTGACAGCATGACTTGGCTTCCAGGGAAAGCCTGGATGTGATGTCACATCTCTCTAGGAATCACTAAAAGCTCTATAGTAAAACCACAGCGTTTTTGGTCATTCCTAGAGTGGACTGACAGCACTTCCAGGTTCTTCCCCTGAGCGATATCAAGTTGTCAGGCTGATGCAAGGCCTATCACGGGATGGGGGGAGTGTAAACTCTAGTCCTGTGATAATCCCATAAACAGACATCAGCAGACAGGCAGTCTAAAAAGAGTTCATTTATTGGGAAATCCACAGGTTAACAGAAGTCAAGAGTCAAATGGACACTAGTGAAAACTATGGGATCGGTTCAGGGCATAATGGAAGAGCAAAGGGCAACTTGCGGTAGATCTGGATACCATGGCAACCCCCCTCCCAGGAGCTGTCAGGGTGCTGGGAGACTTCCCACAGAGAGCAGTCTAAACACACTGTTTACCGGACACAGAGCTGGCCAAGGCCAGCACCTGGAGAAACCACAACTTTCCTTTCTCAGACCATGTCTGACAGGGAGGGGGAGGAAGTCCATTTTTGATGTTATTTCTAAATGAGGTTATACATACAGTCACAGAGATTCACTGACAGGAATGAAAGAAGATGTTCATCATACAAATTTAAACTTGTGTCCCATTACCAGGCCACTGGGAGCCTGAAAAATGGAAGTGTCCTGGCTCTGGATCTCCTGGCCTCTGAGAGGCCCTGGCCAATAGCCATTGTTTTGTGTATTTTTCTCCTGCCACTGCTCAGACCGGCAGTGGAAAAGACGAGCTGGAGGCGATGGCTCCCCGGCTCCCACTGGGGGCTTGGGAGCCCTGCTTGGATGCAGCATTCCTTGAAGCCCTTCGCACATTGATGCTCACTCCATGGGTCATGGAGAAGCATGTTCACAAGTACCATCGAGCAAACGAAGACCAGTTACCTCTGTCCCTGGCACTTCAGACAGGTTTGCAGCTTACCCCTTCCTCTGGTGGTGGGGCTGTTTCAAGGTAGGAATCCCATGCCGTTCACAGTCCCCGCCAACTGAGGGCCTTGGCCACTTTCTTGAAACATGGGGTGGGTCCCACACTGGGCAGTGTTGCTCAGAACAGCCACAGATGGCATGAAAGAGAGCCACATGTGAAAAGAGCCCCCATAAGCCTTCCCACAGAAACAGAAGGCAGGGATGCACATCCAAGCAGATCTCCAGTGGCCATTCAGAAACCCTTCTGAGCAGGAGCCCCATGTGGCTTATCCACTTTCTAAAAAACACTCGGTGGGTATCAGGAATGGTGCCAGCTGGTGCCATGGGGCCCACAGGCACCATGTTGGGGACCCCTGCAGTATATATCTCCTGGAATCTGCAGTATATGGTGCCTGGAATCTCCAGTGTCTCAGTTTGCATTCGGATGAACCATAGTTCAAAAGCGAAAGATTCATGGCCCTGGCCCAGGGGTCGGCAAAGTGCGGCTCCCGAGCCGCAAGTGGGTCTTTGGGCCCCTGAGTGCGGCTCTTCCCACGTGCGGGTGTGCAGGTCGCGAATGTCAGTCGAGACGGGGGGCGGGGGGGAACGAGACGAATACCAGCATGGCAGTACCAAAAGGGGGCGGGAGAGAGTCTGCGCAGGAGGCGCTCGAGTGACGAAGCAGCGACCGCGTGCCGCTGATGCTGGCGGGCCTGCTGTGGGGATCGGGATTTTTTTAAGTAGCGGAGGGAGTGGCCGCCGTGTCGATATTTGTACGGTAAGCCCAAGTTTTCTTTTAGGATTGGGAGGGGTTGTGACGGAGCATCCCAGCCTCTAATTCACATTACGCCAAAGGACGCGCGTCACCCGGACGAGGAAGCCCCGCGCAGCGCCTTTCTCTCCACTCTTGAGGCCACCCGCAGCCCGGAGGGGAGGGGGAGGCAGAGAGCGAGCTGCCCCGGCGGCCGCCACCTTCCCCCCCCTCCCTGCCGCGTGGACCCTCCTTCCTCCTGGGCTGGCAAGGGGAGCGCCAGAGCATGGTGCTCCCTGCAGTGTAGAGGGGGGCTTGCCAACGACGGAGGGGCCTAAGCCCCGAGGCGCCCTCCCTGGCCCCTCGGCCAGTTCACAGCACAAGTGGTCTGCTTTGAAAGACCTGAAGAAGGAAGACATGATGATTTTTAACACCTGGAATAGTATTCCTGACTCATATGATCAGTTGAAAAAACTAGCGTTTGCTGTTCTTTCCCTTTTCGGTTCTACATATTCATGCGAGCAAGCTTTTTCAAGCATGAACCTTATCAAGAGTAAATTGAGAAGTCGTCTTATTGATGAGAACCTGGAATCGTGCCTAAAATTAAAAACAACAACATACAAACCTGACTTACCCAAACTTTCCAAGGAGATGCAAGGCCATTGTTCACATAAAGTGTTTGTCAGTCATTGTCATGGTTTAATGTTATGGATACGTTACTTACAATTTAATTTTTATCAATAAATAAGATCATTATTAAGCATGATGTCAAGTTTTATTCAGTGTACCTATAGTTTAATTAAGACTTAAAACTTTAATTAAAGTTTATTAAGTTAATAAACAGTGTACCTACCTATATATTTTAAGTTTAAAAAATTTGGCTCTCAAAAGAAATCTCAATCGTTGTACTGTTGATATTTGGCTCTCTTGACTAATGAGTTTGCCGACCCCTGCCCTAGCCAGAGGACTTTGGGGAGAGGAATGTTCAGAAACCAGAACAGCTTTTTCTCACCAAAATCCCTAATGGGTTTGGATGACTCACTCTCCTTGACCCCCCTCCCCCAATAAGAGCAATGAGAACGTCATGTCTCCCTGTCATTCTGAAATGACTTCCCTAACGATTATTCTAATTTGGTATAGACTGAAAGAACTGTTGCTGAGTTTATTTAAAATGGATCACTCCGTGCTATTTTTTTTTTTTTACTTACCACTTGAAAAAAGGGGTGACTATTTGCTTAGGGGATTTGCAGGTGCAGAAGTCAGGCTGCGAATATTTCAGCACATGGCGGCCACAGGAAAAGCCTTATCTGTGATGTCTTTCAGCCCATGGAACTCAGGAGATGACAGGAGTGACACTCATGCCTTAATTTCCAGAACTTAATTAAGAATGGATGACATGCGTATGAAACATCTCTGGTCCTCTAGGGCACATGCTCTCTATGCATGCCATTGGTCAACTGATCCAGAAACTCCAGCTGGTGCAGAATGCCGTGGCGAGGGAGGCTTCTTACGGGGACCTCACTGCAGGCACATACTCAGCGGGTGCTCTACCATCTGCACTGGCTCCAGCTGGAATACTGGATCAGGTTTAAGGTGCTGTTTATGACCTTTAAAGCCTTACACAGTCTTGGACCTTAGTATCTGCGGGACCGCCTCTCCTGGTATGCTCCCCAGAGAATGCTAAGATCATCAAATACCAATCTACTGGTGGTCTCCAGCCCAAAGAGTGTCTGGCTGGCCTTGACCAGGGCCAGGGCCTTCTCTGGCCAGGCCCCTGCCTGGTGGAATGGTCTTTCTAACGAGACCAAGGCCCTGTGGGACAGAGCTATTCCACCAGGCCTATGGTTGAGGTCAGCTACAGTTTTCCTTATAAATGCTGGCCTCCCTACCTTACTCCACCGCTACCAAGTGTTACATCTTATTGCAGGATGTGCATCTGTTGGCAATGCCTGCAGGCCCTACTGTGGCCTTATATCACAATTCTATGTGCCACTGAGTAATGCTGAGTAATGATTTTAATATTTGTTAGGGCTGTTTTTTTAATCAATTGTTTTATGTGATTTTGTAGTTTTATTGTATATTTACTGCTATGTGTGAGCCGTCCTGAGCCTGGCCTTGCTGGGGTAGGGAGGGCTATAAGAATGACAAAATAAATAAACAAACACCCAAACAGCTTCATTCAGCTGGAACCTGGAAGGAACAGTCAAGGTGCATTGGGACAGACAGGATGCCTGATGGTGGATTCAAAGTATGCCGTGTGCTAGCAGAATTCCCGTGGGTTCACCCCTCAAGCAGCATCCTTCAGGGTGCATTCCATGATATTAATTTATATTTGTAGCAAAAAAAAAAAAAGTGCCTAGACTCCAGATAAATTAAAGATAATGCAATTCCTGAAGCACATTAAATCAAAATTATATTGTAATTTTCATTAATATGACATCATTGTTTAAAAAATAGTATTGCAGAATTTTAGGATTACAAACCAGAAAGTTCACTCATATATGTAGCATATTATTAAATATTTGAACATTCCTAATAACCAAGGTAATAGCTCCATTTTGATGAAAGAAGCGGCAAAAACAGGCTACGCACCACACTAAGCCTTTTCACATTCTCTGCCCAGGCACGCAGAAAAAAAATGACTTTATAAATTAACTTTTAAAAATCTGATCAGAGTTAAGCATGCTCCAGGAGTCAGGGAATGTCGGAATGTCGAATTTCAGTTAAAAGAAAAAGAAGTGAGGGAAATTAGCCTGCTCAACCCCCTGAGATTTTCAAGGTGGGGGTTTTCTAATCCCCCTTCCCCATGATTCCTTGTGGGCCTCCATTTTGCTATATGGTCCCATAGTTATCAAACAGGGTTGCACATAGAGTTCCCAACATCCAGCTGGGGCCTGGAGATCTCCTGGAATGACAGAGGATCTGTAGACAACAGTAATCAGTTCCCCTGGAGAAAATAGCTGCTTTGGAGGGTGGGCTCTAGGGCATTATACCTCATCAAGGTCCCCCCTCCCCAACCCAGCCCTTCCTGTATCCACCCCAATCTCCAGGAATTTCCCAGACCAGAGTTGGCAAGCCTATGCACTAGGATCTGAAGACCCAGGTTCAAACCCCCACTCTGTCATGAAATTCGCCAGGTAACCTTGGGCCAGTCAGACCCTTTCAGGGTAAACTGCCATACGGACCTGCTGTAAGGATAAACATGGTATAGGGAGAACCATGCATGCCCCCAGGAGACCCTCGGGGAAGGGTGGAATAGACATGTACTAGGCAGATAACAGGGAGAAATTCATGAGGACCAGAACTCTGGCGATGGAGAAGCAGTAAAATGTTATGGCTCTTAAGGAATTTATGGATGTAAACAATTTTTGCATTGGAGGAGAATCGAAAAAGCCAGAAACGTCATGGGGGCGTGGCGAAACGACTGAAATTCAGCCGGCTAAGTCGTCTTCTGTCTCCAATACACAGCCTTTGTGGATAACTTTCCTGCAATAGCGATAAGAGAATTACAGGAACTCTTAACCACTTACTTCGCATATTGAACTCACCCTGGGCTCATTAGCGAAACTGTTTCTTTTCCTCATCGCTAGGAAACTTTTTTGCCTTATTGGATAAATGACCTGCTCAACAATTGCTGTAATAGTATATTTATTGTCTGTTAGTGTTATAGTGGCATTTGTGTTTAGTATATTTATTGTGTGTCAGTGTTATAGTGGCATTTGTATTAGGCTTTTTGAATAGATTTTTGCACTGCTTATTTTGTATGCTGCCAGCTTTGTTTAGAAATTCATGAGCGCCCGTAGGTCTATGTTGACACGACAGCCAGGTTGGAAGGAGTGGAGAGACAAAATACTGGAGCTTGAGGGCATCCAATGAAGTTGATGGGCAGTTGATTCCAGACAGACAAAGGAAATACTTCTTTACACAAGTGATTAAAATGTGAAATTCTCTGCCAGAGAATGTGGTGATGGCCACAAGCTTTAAAAAGGGGAATTAGACAGATTCAGGGAGGTCTAGCAGTGGCTATGAGCCATGGTGGCTACGAGCCATGGTGAACAAAGGGAACCTCCCTGTTCAGAGGCAGAAAAGATATGAGGAAGTGCTGTCAAGTCACAGCCAACTTATGGCGACCCCGTAGGGTTTTCAAGGCAAGAGACGTTCGGAAGTGGTTTGCCATTGTCTGCCTTCGCGTGAGCTGAGAGAGTTCTGAGAGAACGGTGACTGGCCCAAGGTCACCCAGAGGGCTTCATGTGGAGGAGTGGGGAATCAAACCCGGTTCTCCAGACTAGAGTCCGCCGCTCATGGGGAGGACTGGGGAATCAAACTCGGTCCCCCAGATTAGAGTCTGCCGCTCTTAACCATGGCACCACGCTGGACCAATATTACATGGCAACATAAGGGGCCCTTAAGAGCAACTGGTTGTGAAAAAGTATGCTGGAGTACATGGGAAGAAGAAGAAGAAGAAGAAGAAGAAGAAGAAGAAGAAGAAGAAGAAGAGTTGGTTCTTATGTGCTGACTTTCTCTACCTCTTAAGGAAGAATCAAACCGGCTTACAATCACCTTCCCGTCCCCTCCCCACAACAGACACCCTGTGAGGTAGGTGGGGCTGAGAGAGCTCTAAGAGAGCTGTGACTAGCCCAAAGTCACCCAGCTGGCTTCATGTGGAGGAGTGAGGAAACCAACCCGGTTCACCGGATTAGTGTCTGCCGCTGGAGGAGTGGGGAATCAAACCTGGCCCGTGAACGCACTAGCCACTTACCTCGCAAGTTACACGCGTCCAGTATGCAAGTATCCAAAACGCCTTTCAATTCCTGTTCCCACCGCGCCTCCTTTCTCCGCTGCATCCGATAAGCCTGAAGACCGGCACGCTCCCACGCATGCCCAGTCGGCGCTCCAAGCAAGGACGGCGATTGGTCAGCGTTGGCGGGGGGAGTGCGGGGATTGGCTGGCAGCAGGAAGTGGATTTAATACTCATTGCATGTTCCCACTTTAAGGCTCCGGAGGTGGAAGACGTTTTATTTTTTTAAGTTCGACGAATAAGCGGATGCGCTTAACGCGGAGGAATTGTGTTCGGGAGACGTCCTCGGAATCCTTCGGGTGCGATGAAGTGGGAACGTGCAAGGAAAGCCCGCGGAAATCGGAGCTGCAAATGGTTAAGTGCCGACACGGCCCCGGTTCTCCAGATTAGAGTCCACCGCTCCAAACAACTGCTCTTAACCACTACGCCACACTGGGCTGTGGGACTGATCCAGCAGGGCTCTTCTTACGTTCTTATGTCTTTTGCTCACGTGGAGCGGGTTCCCAATCTCAGGACCACGAGCCGGAGGTCAGCACCACTGGCTATCCAGTGTGTCAACAGCTCCCGAGGCATGAAGGAACCGGCCCCACACCCCTTCATCTTATTCCTATCGTGAATACCCAATTAGCTCCAGCGCTTTGCAACTCCAGTCCGTTCTGAAAGTGTGGGAGAACATGGTGCGCACGTACAGAACACTGCCAGATGGCAGTTCCTGGTCACACTTTCGGTTTATTCACGTCTGTGCTGCCGTGAAAACAAGAGAGTAGCATTTCCGAACGGCATCCGCTTAGAGATCGGACCGAGCATCGTACGGTGGTGCCTCGCAGTTCGGGGTGGGGGGCAGTATCTGGTCAGTTGGGGTGGAGCCTAATGGGGGAAGAGGGGCATAGCTGATAAGGCTGGGGGTACTGCCAAGCTGCGTTTGTTGGTTCAGGGGGTGATCTGAAGAACACGGAAGGGGGGCTGATAACTAGGGTTGCCAACTGCCAGGTGGCAGCAGGAAATCCCCTGCTAATTCAACTGATCTCCAGCCGCTAGAGATCAGATCACCTGGAGAACCTTCTTCCAATTAAAAAAATCTGGAAGAAGGTTGTGAGAGAAACAAATAATTTGATTAACTGTGGAGTAAAAAGAAAACCATTATTTTGCTTATTGGGAATACCACCCAAAAAATATGAATGATAACGATAGAATTATTTGCCAGTAAAGTTTTGCTGCTGCAAGAATTGGGATAGCTAAAGTTTGGAAACAACCACATAAACCTTCAATTAATATCTGGAGAGAGAAATTATGGTTATATATGAGGATGGCCAAATTAACAGATTTCCTACACGGGAAAGATATGGAAAAGTTTAAACGAACTTGGTCCAAGGCCGCCTCATATTGGGATAAGTTGGCAAAAATGGATTTTATGGTTATAATTAACGAGTTATAGAAATTAGAATAATTTTATACCTTTGTATTTTTAAATATTAAAAACTGATAAGACACCGCTACGGAAGTCGGGTGAAGGATCACTGTTATTGGTGGGTGGAGGGGGAGGGGTCATTTTTTTTTTGAATATTAGAAATTTTATAATTAAGATTGTAATGAGTAAGACATATTGATACCCTTCTGAGTTTGTATTTTGTATTTTGTGTTACTTAACTTTTTTCTTTGTATTGTTTTTGTTTATAATTTGTTTATTTTTTTATTTCTGTTAAAAAAAACCAATAAAAATTTAAAAAAATTAAAAAAAAAGATCACCTGGAGAAAAATGGCCGCTTTAGCAATTGGACTCTATGGCATTGAAGTCCCTCCCCTCCCCAAACCCTGCCCTCCTCAGGCTCCGCCCCAGATATCTCCTGCCAGTGGCGAAGAGGGACCTGGCAACCCTACTGATAACCTTACCAGTCACCAAGACCAGCAGAAGATTGTAGGGTTGCCAACTGCAGTTTGGGAAATTCCTGCAGATTTGGAGGTGGAGCCTGGGAAGGGGGGAGTTTGAGGAGGGAGCACAGCGGGGATGTGATGTCATAGAGTCCACCCTCCAAAGCAGACATTTTCTCCAGGGGAAGTGATCTCTGTAGTCTGGAGATCAGTTGTAATTTCAGGAGTTCGCCAGGTCCCATCTGAAGGCTAGCAACCCTAGAAGACAGCCTGGCCCCATGAGCACAGTCCCTCAACCTGAAATGCCAGTCTGAAGCCCTGGCAACATTATGGGTATGGCGCAGCCCTCCTGTGGCTGCTAGGAGAGGTGGAAAGGAGAATGCAAATGTCTCTCAGATTAATTTAGGAGGTTAACCTGGATGGCCTAGGCTAGCCTGATCTCATCAGAACTCAGAAGCTATGTAGGATTGGCCCCGGTTAATACTTGGATGGGAGACCACCAAGGAAGTTCAGGGTCATTATGCAGAGGAAGGCAATGACAAACCACCTCTGTTAGTCATTTGCCATGAAAACCCTACTGGGTTGCCATAAGTTGGCTGAGAGGCAGTGACTAGGCTGAGATGCAAAGCCTATAGGCCTTTCGAGGGCTGCCAGCCAAGGGCTGAAACCAGCCCAGGAGTTTTTAGGGGCAGGACTATGCATCATGCATCATCATGCAACACTGCAACGTTACTTCCAGTCACGTGACCAGAAGCGATGTCATTTGTCACCATGAGACTCTAGCAATCCCCCAAATCTTTATGGTAAAATGTTATGTAACTGGAAGTGATGTTGTGTCTTTGCCATAACAGCACTTATTTCTTCCGCTGCTGCACCAGGCAGCGGTGGTGGGTGGTGTGAGGAGATCAGGTCCTCCTAGTCTTGACTGACGAAGGACAACTATGATTTTCTGGTATCTGTCCCTGTTAAAACACTGTCCTTGTTCTACATATATTTAGTTTTTGTTGGGGGGGGGGACACCTTTTAAACCATTCGTTAGGGTCCACAGTCATAGCCCCAGTGCCAGTTTTCATGTTTTATCCTGTTTCCTTCTGGGGGAGGGGAGCTAGATGCATCTTCGGTCGACTGCCTGCGCATGAACTCAAAGGCACCGTCATGTAACTCACAGCCTGCCTCTTGAAAGGCTGCAGATGGTGAAGTTCATGTTGAACTGTTCAGCACAATAACACATTATAGGACAATTATGCTTTCCTTGTGTATTTTTAACCAAAGGAACATTGAAGTCACGTGACTCAACCATGCCTGTATTTTTTTGCTCTTCCTCTAAATACAAAATGGCAGGATGCGGCCTCCCTTTCAGTGCCGCTTGTTTAGCAAATGATTATTAATTCAGCAACTATTAATATTTATATAGCAGAATTACTATATAAGCTGCTCATGCCCATGCTGTTCCCCCAGTCCCAACTCGGTTGCATCCCAACTCAAGGACAGCCAGAGGCTCAGGGTCACAGTACAAATCTGGCATGCAGAAGGTCCCCAATTCAGTCCTAGGCAGGGTGGATTTGATTTAAATCATGGTTTTCTACACTCTTTTATGGCATGCTGCCATTATAGGTTTTCTCCTCCAGGGACAGACTAATATGATCTCAGGCTATACACACAAAGATCCCAAGACTTGCGGCGTATTCTGCTCAAAAGGTTTCACTTTCATTTTTACTGCTTGCCCCTCCCTCCTCATACTTAGCTCCTTGTGCAGATCTATTCCACTCCAAACAAACTTTTGTTCATTGAACTTCTTGACACTCAGCACTTAAGGGGTAAGGGGTTGATTCTGTGTACATAGATTTACAAAGGAACAATGGGATAAATGTCTTTTTCTCAACTCTGTATGTTTATTTTATAACATTTTTGCTGTGAAGATGAGTTACCATATGTTATCTCTGCAGAAGGGTTGCCAACCTCCAGGTACTAGCTGGAGACCGCTATTACAACTGATCTCCAGCCGATAGAGATCAGTTCACCTGGAGAAAATGACCGCTTTGGCAATTGACCTCTATGGCATCGAAGTCCCTCCCCTCCACAAACCCCGCCCCCTGAGGCTCCGCCCCAAAAATCTCCCACCAATGGCAGAGGGACCTGGCAACCCTACTCGGCAGACAGAAATTCATAGTTTTGAGAACTGCAAAACCAAGTATCTGTGAGAATATCTTCTAGATAGAAAAAATGCCCAAAATAGCCTTACAGTAACCACTGGAACAGCATGAGATTGTAAATGGATGAATGGAATTCATTTACCAAAAATTTAAAAATTGTATGAATATACAACCTCATGATACATAATTAAAAACTAATCCTTATTTCATGATGAATAACCTTTGGACTATAATTTATCTTAAACAGAAAACTATCTTTAGATATATTTGTCCTCAAAAGGCAAGAAGTGGACACCCACCTCCTTTCCTCCCACCATGGCGACATGAGGTGAGGCATCGTGTGGTCGAGGGGAGGGGGGGCAGCCTACCCCTCTGATGGAGGGAGGGAAATATCAGGCTTCCCGCTGGCTGGCCACTGGGGCTTGGGGCATCTCCGGGTGGCTGGGGCGGGTGACAGGGTTGGGTAGGGCCCCTCTAGCTCTGGCACCCTAGGAGATCACCTAGTAGATGAGCCTGCTCTGCTTACATGGTATTGATTTTTACCTTTACAGCCCTAAAGGGCTTGGGTCCAAAGTATCTGAAAGATGGCATTTACTTGTATGGACTTCCCTGCAAGTTCAGGTTGTCTGGCAGGGCCCTGTTGTGGGATCCTATCATGTCAGAGACAAAGCTGGCAATTTGGCTTTTACAGTTGTCCCTCCAAGGTCTAGAATTCATTCTAGTTCAAGGTACAGCCGCCCTTTTTCTTTGACGTTCTTGTGGCAAAACCTCAAAACGTATTTCTTTTTCAAACTCTCTTCAATGTTCAAGGGTGATTATGGTGAAGAGTACATTGAAGAACTTTGAAACTGACTTATATAGATTTCATGCATGCTGCCAATTGATTTTATACTGCTGCTAACATGAACACAATATTTTTCCTTTTATTCTGTTTACACTGCTATCATCCAGTGATTTCAACAGACTTTTATACTGATGCTAATGAGGTTTGTGTGTTTGAAATGCCTTTGTTCTGTTCTGTTTTACATTGCTTTTATGTCATCTAATGGTGCTTTTCTTTTTTTTAAATCCATTGCTTTGATTCTGAATACTTCTTGATGATAAATTTTCTTCTCTTTTTAGATGTATTATCTATTTGAACGCAGTGGTTATATGGTCTTAATTTCATGTATTATTTCCTTCTGTAAGCTGCCTCGAGTACATTTTTGCAGATATGAATCCCCTCAATAAATAATTTTAAAAATTCCTGGAGACATGGGAAAATCATGCATGTCACATGCTGCCCAATTTCTCAGTAAGACATAAACTTTCCTGATGTCTTGATCAATGTGTATAAAGGGATACTGGCCAGCACTGAATTTTGAAGGTGGTGGAAAGTTCCATACACTCGAAGCCAACTTATGGCAACCCTGTAGGGTTTTCAAGTCAAAAGCCAAACAGAGGTGGTTTGCCATTGCTTGCCTCTGCACAGCAACTCAGGACTTCCTTGGTGGTCTCTCATCCAAGTACTAACCAGGGCTATCCTTACTTAGCTTCTGAGATCTGACATGATCAGGCTAGCCTGAACCATCCAGGTCAGGGCACTGAATTCTAGAAGCAGCAAATTGCTCACCCACACAACAAAGAGTGTTGGGGTACATTAAAGACTAACATATTGATTGTGAAGCATTGATGCAGGATGTAAGAAAATGGATTCTGGATCCTGAAAGTTTGCTGCAACACATTTTTTAGTCTTGAAGGTGTCACAGGACTGTTTGTTGGGGGCCAGGCACTCAATTTTATAAAATCAAATCTCTATATTGAATACAAAAATATAACTTTTAAATATAACTTCCTGTATTTTAGTTTATTTGTTTATTTAGAACATTTGTATCCTACCTTTCTGCTCAATTAAGGCCTTCAAGGAAGTGAACAACACTCAAAAAGCTTTAGAAGCAGTACATATATATTAAAAAGAGCTATTAAAGACAACCAAGAAGGAGGGGCAGTAAGGGGACACCAGATGAAATGGAAACGTCTTTGCTTGCTGACAGCAGACAATGATTGAGGGGTAAATTCTCTGGGGAGGGAATTCCATAATCTTGGAGCTTCAACTCAGAAGCCCCTTTTTCAGGTTGCCACCCATGTAGCCTCATATGGCAGGAGCACCCAAAGAATGGCCTCTAACTATGACCATAGTGGTTGGGTTCATATGGGAGTAGATGTCCTTACGGTATGCAGTTCCCAGGCCATACAGGGCTGTTTGAATCCCCATACCATGTATCCTAGGTAGGGCTGCCACTTACCCTCCAGTAAAATTGGTGGTAGGAGGGGGGAAAGGGGGGAAGCCGGTGCTGCATGCACTCTGAAGTAATTTCTGGCTGAAAACCAGAAGTGATGGCACCACATCATAGTGACACTCTAGGAATCCCACTGGTATTTAATGAAAATTATAATCATGCCATTCACGACTTTCTGATGTGGACTTATAATTATATTTTTTAAAACTGCTGCTGTAACTATGGTAGTCCTCTCATCACAAAAAATATGGACACAGCCCTGATTGGAGGGACTACTGTGAATTGCTGCTCTAGGAAAGAAAAAAGGTAGGCGACGCCATCTTACAGGACTCACAGAAAAAAGATATCCTTGGCTTCCCCTCAAGAAAACAGAGCCCATGCCAGCGGGGAATTTATCTCTGTGTGCTCTACCGCCATCCTTCATGCGCTGGTGACATTTTAAAAAGTCCTTTTTGTAAGCAGACAGAAGTGCCCCTTAGAAATTCTCTAGGTTTCCTCACAGCCTCTGGGGGGAGTCCAATTCAACTAGCAATGGTGGCAGTCTTGACAGATTCAAAGCACTGCAGAGCTTTATACGGCACCGCTGAGAAGAATGTCTGTATAGAGATGAGCCATCTCTCTGGTGTTTTTATATAAATAAAGGTCTCCTGGAAAAATTATAGCTTAGCTCAAAACTTTTATCTTTGGAAATAACTCTTGAAGCTCCCCCCCACACACACACACATGAAATGCAATGAACATGCAGGAGGAAAACCGCCAAAGATAAAATTATGTATGCTGTATGATGGGTTTTTATCTGTTGCTGTTGTTTGGGCTCTTGCTGTCAGAAGGACATCTCCCCCTGTAATTCTGCAGGTCCCCACTTATCTACTCCATAAAAACTAGGAGAACCATAGCTGGAGACAGGAAATCATCCAAGTTAGACTGGAACAGAACAACCATAAAAGAATGTCTCAAGAAGGCTTAATAAATAAGTTTAGATTTCAACACCTGTTTAATGAATTTGCTGGTCAGATGAAAGGATTCCAAGGTCTTCGTTTTGGTCCTTTCGCATGCAAGGATGCCAATCTTAGGGTTGCCCCAAGCAGGTGCTCCCTACTGTGGCTCAGCTGGCCAGCAAGGAGGGGAATGGCATCAAAAGAGGGGGGGCATCAGTAGCATCCCGATGCACTGATGTCATTCCCCATGTGCCCAGAAGTAACATCAACACGTTGCTGGCAGAATGCAGAGGCCCACACTTATCTGCTCCATGAAACCTAAAAGGAGAACCATAGCTAAGGGCAGGAAATCGTCCAAGTTAGACTGGTACAGAACAGCCAACTCTATGATTCTATGATGCTTTGGTACTTGGGCAAAACGGCATGGTTGAACCACAGAGTTTCACCCAAATGCCAGAGTATAGTTGGCTTTGCACCAAAGCCACTTTCAGTGTGCACAGGAAGTGATGTCAGCGCATTGCCAGTGAGGCCACCTTCAACCCGGTAAGTCCCCCCCGCCCCCACTAGGTGCCAGGAAGGCAGGACATTTGGCCTTTTCTGCATTTGAGATAATCACACATGATTATTCCTGTACAGTGCCTCCATTATTTGCTCTACTACACACAGAGTGTTTATTGTTATAGACGCTGAAATGGGCATATGCATCTCCTGTGCATACCACAAACACAAACTGTTTGCTCCAAGATAAGGATATGTGTTGATACAGCAAATTTTGGGTGAGTCCAAGCCACACAAAAGAGGAAGCCAAAGTCAGTCAAAAATATTGTTATTGAAGCAACAAACGAAGCTTTTTCCACAAGGAAAGGACAATCTAGAATTCATTTTCACCATTTCCCCAGAGCTTGTCAAGTGCTTCATTAAACCGAAATCACATTTTTACTTCTAGTTCATGAAACTCAATTATGGGAGGACAATTCATAGGACAGATTTTGTTCTTTTAATCATTTGTGGCCCTTCCCCTACCTGCAGACTACATGCCTGCAGTTTAATCAGTTGTTGAGTTCATATAATAGGGTTTGAGTTGCATTACACTGACTAGGCCACATAAACGAGGAGAACGTCTTCCACCACTGATGGCAAGAGAAGACAACTGGCAACAATCAGGTTAGGAGTCACAGTCAACCATCTTTTCCATAGGTCCAATGAGACCGTGGACAAGTCAACCATGACAGTCCGTGAGTTCTTCCAAGAGCAGTGACCGGTGAAGATCTCCATGCTCAACTCCAAACCATTTGTGTTTTTGCAAGCATCACTGTCCAACGCTCCAAAATGTTTAATGGACATTGACGAGTGTTTGACAGGACACTCACAACATTCTTGCATATGCACAGACCCAAGTGCACAGCACTTCCTTTTCAGTTCCAGCTTTCCCTTCACTTTTACTTGTGTTTTCATATAATGGTGAAGAGAGCGGAACCTCTTTCATTCAATCCATTCCCCCTAGTCCAAATAAATAAAAGGGATAATATGAACGGGAAGCATGCTTACTTATACTCAGCATGGATGAGAACAGCCTTTTCACTTCCTTAACCATAAGATCTATTGGTCTTAAGGAGCTCAGCTCTTGGAGGAATGGATACTCAATTCATTAATGCATGACCATGTGACGAGAGCTAAACAACCGGTTTTGTAGTGTGAAGGCCCTGCATTATTATTTTCTGCATCATGCCAGATTGTTTTGCAAACAATTTATGTCCTTCCTAACTTCTAAATAATTCATCAGATACCCTCAAAATATTTGAAATTCAAGGCGTGCATCCATTCCATGTAGAAAACAGCTTCCAGCGCCAGAAAGAAAGAAGGGTGAGCTTTCCATTTGGAATATCAACGTTCATCAACCAAGTCCTACAGAAATCACCAAAGGGCATGTTCTCATGTTTCCTGTATAATTGACTCTCTGTCACTTGAGCAAAAAGGCAATTTGCTTTCTAGGTTATGTGTGAGGTTTGAAAAACAAATATACGAACACATTCCCCCCATTTATAATAATATTATTGACTCTGAACATTTCCCCTCCGTGTTCAGAACTGTAATTAACAGGTCCAGTTTGAGAAAGAATCTGCCCCATTAATTTTCAAAACAACTAACTCACCCCCTGGAAACAGACATATACATTTCAAAGCAAGTAACAAATGACAACATTAGAGGGATGCAGTTTTAGTGAAGGGGGTAGTGGTTCTGCATTTATCTTCTGAACATTCGACAGAAACGGTGGCATGAGCAGGCAAATGAGTTCTCAAGCAGGACCAAGGATTCACACCCTGAACTGGAGCACAGACTAACGCTGCAATCCTGTTCGTGCAGAGTTAACACTCCCCTTAAATCACTGGAGTCAGTGGTCTTAGAAGGATGTAACTCTGCTTTGGATTGCATTATCAGTGAAATCAGTGGAACTTGCTTCTGAGTATAATTAGGGTCTGACTTCAGGCTATCCTTTCTCAAAAGTTCAGAATCCATAAACACCTCTTCAGATCAAATCATCTATACATCTAACAGTGATGTGTGCCCCATCCGCAGATATCTAAATCCGCAAACTGGGGCCACACTGACACTAAACAGATTTTCCTGCAAACTTGGGAAAGTCCCCAGGTTTGCAGAGAAATCTGAAGTCTTAAAAAAATACATTGGGACTTTATCTCTGGAGAGCTGGTGGTGGTGGACACTGGGCTCCAAGGTGAGTGGTGGGGCCTGGAGCCAAATTGAGCTCATTAATGGGGGGGATTCCCCCCATGAGTCTCACAGGTCCCTCAACTCATAAAAAATATATCACCTAAATAGGATATATATGACAAATATGATCAAGATATACCAACATTTTATTAAAAGTACACCCCCTACCTGTTCCCATTTACATGTCCTGTTTTTGTAGAAATGGTCCCTGTTAAATCATTATCCTTATTTTAGTGTTCTGGGGATTTAACTGATATATATAAGGTGAGAAAAAGATTGTAACATTTTGCTAATTGGAAGTGCTTCAAGGTTTCTCTCTGTTGCTAAATTAGGTCATTGAATTGAGAATAGATGCTGCCAGACGCTAGTGCCAACTAGGGTTGCCAACCTCCAGGTGGGTCTAGAGATCTCCTGAAATTACAGCTGATCTCCAGATTACAGAGATCAGTCCCGCCAGAGAGAATAGCTGCTTTGGAGAGTGGACTGTATGGCATTTCACTCTGCCAAGGCCCCTCCTCTTCCCAAGCCCCACTGTCCCTAGACTTCACCCCCAAATTGCCAAGGATTTCCAACCCAGAGTTGGCAACCCTAACACCAACACGTAAATGCACATGCCTGAACATAGCAGGAAGTGCTGCTGTTGTTCCTACTCCTTGAGTAGGGCTCTTCCCACCTCTATGCCATGAACAACCTAGCTTCAGACTAGTATTAAGACCATCCTGCCTCTCCCACTCTAACATTCAAGAGAGCCAGTGTGGTGTAGTGGTTAAAAGCGGCAGACTCTAATCTGGAGGACTGGGTTCAATTCCCTGCTCCAACATATGCAGCCTGCTGAGTGACATTGGGCTAGTCAGAGATCTCTCCAAACTCTTTCAGCCCCACTCATAAGGTGCCTGTTGGGGGCGGGGAGGTAGGACACTTTGAGACTCCTTTTGGTAGAAAAAAGTGGGGTATAAAACCAACTCTTCTACTGTAAGGAAGATAATCCCCCTCAGTTGCTGCCAGCTGGGATTTCAGAATCTGGTGTAGGGCTGAGCCTTGAGATCTCCCAGAATTAAAACTGATCTCCAGATGACAGGAATCAGATCCTCAGGAGAAAATGGCAGCTTCGGAGGGTGGTCTCTATGACATCACATCCCCACTGAGCTCCCTCCCTTCTCCAAACTTGCCTTGCCCAAGCTCCGCAACCCACATCTCCAGGAATTTCCCAACTCAGAGTGGGCAACTCTAGTCTGGTGGCTGGCTTGATGTGTGCCTTGCCCTCATCCCACGGGTCCTCAGGGTTTCCCATCCCCATTGTTGGGATGCAGCCATCCCTGATGCTATCAGAAGGATAGCCTTTCAGCCTCACCTTTTGCCTCAGTGACAAGACATAGGGTTGCCAACTCTGGGAAATTCCTGGAGATTTTGTGGGTGGAGCCTGGGGACACTGGGGTTTGGGGAAGGGAGGGGCTTCAGTGGGGTATAATGCATAAAGTCCACCCTCCAAAGCAGTCATTTTCTACAGGGGAAATGATCTCTGTAATCTGGAGATGAGTTGTAATTCCAGGAGATCTCCAGGCACCACCTGGAGTTTGGTAACTCTAAAAGGATGGCCAGTTGTCTCTCAACAGGCTGTGCCTGCTGCCGGCCCAAATTTCAGTTGGCCGCCTCAGCCTCTTGGGGGAAGGCAAGTGAACTGGTAGCCATGGCCCGCTTGGGCAAAGATCCCTCTCGACATTAAACTCCCATGTCATGCACTCCTTACCACTTCACACATCGACCTGTTCAGCTGGGTTTTGCCACTCATAACATGTTGCAGGGGGTTCTGTTTTTCTTATCTATCTTTAACCTAAAAAAAAATCCATTTATCTTTAAATTTAACTCGTAAGGACATAAGAAGAGTCACGTGGGATCAGACCAAAGACCCATCGAGGCAGGCATTCTGTTCACCCAGTGGCTAACTAGCTATCTCTAGAAAGCCCACAAACAGAAGGCCTGCAACAGCATCCTCCTGCCTGTGCTCCTAGCAATTGATACAAAGAGGCATACTACCTCTGGTACTGAAGGGAGCAAATATCCATCATGACAAGTAGCTACTGATAGCCCCCTCTCTCCATGAATTTGTCCACTCCCCTTTTAAAGCATTCCAAATTGGAGTTCCATCCATCCTGTATGTTCTGCCTTGACTCTCCCATCCAAATACCAACCAGGGCCAACCCTGCTTGTGAGAATAGGAGCATTACATAACGGTCCTCGTTTCCACCTGTGAAATACTGGAGGGTATGAGGATGTATTCAATTTTCTTATTATATCTAATGATTTGGATGAGACTATAAGCACCTACATTTTATGGAAGCCTTTTTAAAGGACAAAAACACTTTTCTTTATTTTCTAAGACTTGCGATTCCTAGAAAAGTTCTTTTAGTTCTCCAGAGCTCGTATGAGCCAAAAGCCAGGGATCAAATGCATTCTTTCAAGTGTGAAAGTAAATTTTCACACGGGTCCACAGGCAAACAGCCTCTGCCAAAAAATAATAAAAAAGCAATAAAGGTACATTTATGTAATCACAAATGCTATAAATGCAACTGCAGTGTGTAATTTTCCCTCATTCTGTCCCTTTTTGTAAATATAATTTATCGGTGTAATACAATATTGCATATTTTATATTTTATAAAATTCATGTGTGGCAATATTTCTTAGTTAATTAATTAAAATAGTTATATTCTACTCTCAGAGAAAGCATCCTGCATCGTCTCTGCCCCTAGACTCACCATCAGGCAGAGAAAAAAAGAGGTAACATGATGGTGGACTTGGTGGCACAGCTGCCGCTTGGCTGAGGCTGTGGGACTCCACCTCCCAGTAACCTGATGCCTTCAGGAACTAGTCATCAAGAGGTAGGAAGGAAGACATCCTGGCAATGGAGATACTTCGATAGCAGGTCTTGACAGTCTCATGGGAAGTAGGTCAGAAGCAGATAAATTGTCAAGCCTAAAGCAGCAGGGTTGGCAACTGGCAGGAGCTTCAGGGATGGGGTAGAATTGCCAACTCCAGGTTGGGAAATACCTGGAGATCTTTGGGGTGGAGCTTGAGGAGGGTAGGGTTTGGGGAGGGGACAGACTTCAATGCCATGGAGTCCAATTGCCAAAGCAGCCATTTTCTTCAGGTGATCTCTATCGGCTGGAGATCAGTTGTAATAGCAGGAGCTCTCCAGCTAGTACCTGGAGGTTGGCAATTCTAGGATGGGGACATGGTGGGGCCATGGCATTGTGTGTGCTGCAACCTCACTTTTAGGGGAAACCCAGAAGTGGCATACAGTAGCTCTAGGAATCACAGTTCCTAGAGTTACCCTACTCTACCCAGGTGGGCTGGCAGCTATTTAAAGGACCACCACAGGAGGCTGAGGAGAACTGCCTCCAGGGGTCTTTGGAAGAAATCTGGAAACGGGGACAAAGAGTGCTAAAAGTACCTTCCTCCTGACCAGAAAGAGCCACTTGTCCTGTCCAGGAGAAACAGTGAACTGTCTATAGCAGCCCTTTGCTGACTGCTGAAGGATTATATACAGTCCCCAAAAGCTGTAGAATCAGGGCCATATAGCCATGCAGCACTGGTCAAACTGACACTGCTGCCTATTTTTAGTTCCTTTCTGTTTCACGGAGATGGGAGAGTCCTTCATCAGCAAAAGCAAATATTTCAAATGCAACCCATCAAGGGCAGGGATTGCTCATCAATGTCTCATCGGCACAGACACAATAATATTTGGGCCCTGAGTGGCATCCAAAACATGTAGCCATCGAGGCTCCTTCACTGTGACATCACAGGGCTATTAAAATCCTTGTGGGTGCTCTGTACGTGTTCTCAGGGGAAAGTCTACTTAGATGCAATCAGAACCATCCAGAGTTCTTTGGGAAATTATCATGCAAAAGGAGGGGGAAAACCATTTGGGCACCCAGGCCATTTGGGAAACTGACCCACCTAATCTCAGGTTTCCAAACTTACACAGGACTGAAAAACCAGACAGAGCCACATCTACACCTTGTATTTGGGGGCCACTTTCAGCCCTGCTGAAAAGTGTCTTCCTCTTTCATTGATCAACAGCCCCTGTGGAAATGTTCACCTACACTGGGGTTTTTCACTGCATGGGTGGCAGGAAGATCCTACAGTGTTTTGGAGCATCCAGATGATACCATGGCCAATATGGGAATGACCTGGCAGGCTCCTTGGGATGCCAGCCTCTAGGTGGGACTTGGAGAATTATCATCTCCAGGCTGCAGAGATCAGCTCCCCTGGAGAAAATGGCTGCTTTGGAGGGTGGACTGTATGGCAGTGTACCCCCCTGAGGTCCCTGTCCTCCCCAGGCTCCACTCCCAAATCTCCAGGAGTTTCCCAACCTGGATCTGGCAACCCTACCCCCAGCAGGTAGCCAGGGGGGACCTGGCAACCCTTCTGGCTCCCCATAATTTCCCCTTTTGAGACAAATTAAAAATGAACCTATAGTAACTGGGCTCAAAGTAATAACTGTGGGGTAGCCATGGGTACAGCATCCATCAGGACGCTTCACCCACAGACAATATGAGGCAGAGGTAAGCTCCACCTCCAAAATGGTAGGGCTAAATGAAGCTCCGCCTTCCTTACAGCATGGCTTGGCAGGGAAATGGAAAGGAAGGGGAAAGGAAGGGAGGGTTCCAGGCCGGGGGAAGCACAGGAATTGCAGTTGTGTTCCTGCTTGTGCAGATGTGACAGAGAAAAAGAAGGGCAGAAGTGGGGCAGCTGCAGTGAAAGCAGTGGGGGCGAGCAAGCGTGGAAGCTGTTTTTGCCTGTTCCCACCCCACTTATTGCTGCTGCCCAGGCAGGGGTGTGAGAGCATCCATTATCTGATAGGCTATATCCTATTGTGAGACCACCCTCATCACTATGTGATCCCTGACTAGCTGGGACCCCCAATATGTCAAAGCAAACGGACGAAGAAACTGGGCAAAAATATTTTAAGACCGTCCTCAAGCGCTCTTTTCATCCTGAAGCAGGAAACTGGAGAATATTTGCACAGCTTCACAAAATACAAGTCCTTCTTTTCTGGATTTCCTCAAGCGTGCGTCACTTTTTGCCATACCTTTAAGGTCATTGGCTTTAATCCCGTGCACCAAGGCAAGAACCACTTGACCTAAATTATCCCTGACAGATGACTGCACGGACGCTCTTGTCAAACCTCAAAGGAAAAATATTCTACAAATTTCCTGGGCAAATTGCCCCGTAGTCCATACAATCGTACCAACAGGATGTTGTTAATACTTTTGTCATTTCAATTTATTCTCCTGCAACTTAAATCTATGGCCTCTTATCCCTCCCACTGTAGCATTAAAGAATGCCCCCCCCCCCATTCCTGGCACCATATGGATCAGTTCAAAACTATTTCCATGGTACCCCTGCCTAGTTTTCCCTACCTACACTTATTGTTTGGAGTGCAAAACAACATTTTTCTTCAACATTTCTAGTGAGCTCTGAGCATGCACCAAGGAGGCTGCCTGTGACAGTCTCTATATGATTTACTGCTCTGGTCTTATCTCTGCACCTTTCAGGGGAGTCAGGCGCATCTCTGCTCTGAGTATGAGCGTCATCATTCAAACACCCTTGCTGCAAAGCCACAAAGGAAGCTGCTTGTGGCAACTCTGCATGAATCACTGTTCGGGGCTTGCCTCCTTTCAGTGGGAATGTATGCTATGAGAGATTCATGCAGAAAGGACGGAGAACTTCTCGGAAGACGTGCTATTCTTCACCTGACTAAAACTAAGTGTGTTAGAAGTTTGGAAACTGTCAGAAGTTTTGGGAAAGGGCTCAGGGGCCGTTACCTCTAACTATAAATCACTCACAAAGGTGGGCATGCATTTATCAGGATTAATAAATTAAGTTCATGAATACAGGAACAAAGGCATCCACATTCCCATCCACTTTATTTTGCTTTCTTCTTCAGAACCTCTGCAATGCGGAGAATGCTTCTCCAACAGTTTGCTCCTTCTGGCAGACTCCCAGTCTTTAAAATTTGTCTATATATGGAAAAATGGCTACTCCTGCACTACGGGAAGACAAGTCATCACATTGCGAAAATCCTAAGTCCTGGGCAAAGGAGGAAGATAATTCATGCTAAAAAAAACTCTAGATAGTTGTCATTAAACACACACACACTTACTCACACACATACATAGCACCTTGGATAATTCAGCCCTGGAACCTGTTTCTGAGGGCCAAAGTGTTAGGGAAGCAGAATCTTTGTACCCTGGATACCAGTTGTAATTCCAGGAGATACGGACATGAAAAATCTGCAGATCTGAGCGCATGCGCACACTGGAGTACAACAACACATGTGCTGCTGTGGAAAAGGCTTGTGTACTCAAAGTCCCAAATGGAAACAGCCTGGGAATTAAGACAGGCCTATAATTTCAAGCGTCACTGCCCTCCAAATACTTGTACGTTTTTCTCTCTTAAGGTAAGCTCTTGAGTGTGGGGGGGGGGGGGAGTTCTGCAGGCTCAGTTTGAACTAGAGAAAAACCATTCTGTTCAGCACCTACACTATGGGATAATACCTGTAATGTCACTGACAAACCTCCCCACCCAATTCTCAGAGTAGTTTTGCATCTTAAAAAAATGCTTCCAAAATTTTTGTACTGTGAAGCATGAACAGATATACCAATGAATTTATCTGTGCTGCAAGGTGAGTAACCCACTTGGTGCCATGAAGAGTGGCCCAAGACTGAAGGCTGGCATAGCTCTTTGGCATGGAAGCAGCTTGCCAACTCAGAGATTGTCTTTGCTGGTTAGTACTTCTACAGCACAAGCTGTGAAACTGCATTCGCACCAAGGAAGAAGAACCCACCGGGATCATTATTCCAATGTCAATCTTTCCTAAGTATGCCAAAGGCCTAATCCAGTTTTATCAACCTCACAGTGACAGTGGGAAATAAAATTAAGCATAATTAACCATTTTCTCTTGGTACATAAACTGGTTCCTAAGATTTTCTTGTGCAGGGCTGTCAAGATAGGATTATGCAAATCAAGAGGACTGATCGATCAGGGGACTGGAGCAACTGCCCTATGAGGAGCGGTTAAAACGCTTAGGGCTGTTTAGTTTGAAAGAAGGCGGTTAAGGGGAGACACGATAGAGGTCTATAAAATCATGGATGGTATGGAGAGAGTGGGCAGGGAGAAGCTTTTCTCCCTCTCTCATAATACTAGAATGCGGAGTCATCTGCTGAAGCTGGAGGGTGACAGATTCAAAGCAGATAAAAGGAAGTATTTCTTCACACGACACGTAGGGTGAAAACACATGGTCGCTTTAGCCTCCTTTATTCCCTGTTTTAGCCAGGATTCTGCCAGGATCGAACGCACGTTCGGCGAAAACGCATGCGTTCGATCCTGGCTGAATCCTGGCTGAAACAGGGAATACAGGAGGCTAAAGCGACCATGCTTTTTTGCCCATAGTTAAATTGTGGAACTCCCTGCCCCAGGATGTGGTGATGGCTGCCAACTTGGAAGGCTTGAAGAGGGGAGTGGACATGTTCATGAAGGAGAGGACTCTTCATGACTACTAGTCAAAATGGATACTAGTAACGATGCATACCTATTATTTCCTGTTCAGAGGAGCATGCCTATCATTATTAGGTGCTTTGGAACACAGGCAGGATGCTGCTGCTGCAGTCGTCTTGTTTGGGGGCTTCCTAGAGGCACCTGGTTGGCCACTGTGTGAACAGAGTACTGGACTTGATGGGCCTTGGCCTGATCCTGCAGGGCCTTTCTTATGTTCTTAAGGGGTGTGGCTATGTAAACAGGAGAAGGAATGGCTTTTTCACTGGCTCCCATTCAGCTATATGAAATAAAAAACAAACATACTGCAATCGGGAAGAGGAAAATATATTTTGTTCTATTATATGCTCCAGATGTTGGGGTCAACAGGAGGCAAGGAACAGGTTTTATCTCCACTTCTGTGGCAACCAACCCCATCACTTTCCCCCAAATAATGGCTGCCATTCATTCCTATGAGAAAAAATGCTGCATTTGGGGATGCAGGCGCACTGAGGTTAAAATGTACCCTCTACATCTGTCGCTGGTCTATGTGGAGAGAAATACTACAGGACAGTGCATGACGTGTTACACATCCCTGGGGTCATTGCAGCAAACCGACATATTACCTATCACGAGCATTTGACTGAGATCATAATAAAACTGGGTGGTGTGCTCACATACTCACTCACACATACGCATTTACACCCATTGCATTCCAAGTGCTGGATACAATGGAATGGTTCGAGACTATGGGTTGGACCCATATATATCTTTTTTGGCTCCCAGAAGACATCCCTCCCTGAGAAGATGACTTCTGCTCAAGGAAGTCCATCTCTAGATCTTTAGCCTCCTGCTTCTGGTAATGAATTCTAGCCAAAACATTTCCATCGCTTCTGTCTAACCCTCTGTGCCTCCCCCCCCCCAGGAAAACAGCCCTTACCTCTTTCTGGTGATACTTTATTGCTACCTTTAGCTTTGCCAAATCATGAGATTTTTGGGGGTCCAGCTCCTCGCTCTGATCATCCCTGTGGTTCAGAATGATCTCCAGCTCCCTGGAGCTCCGGGCCTGATCCAGAAGGTCCTTGGCAAAGCGTTTGCACTGCTGCGAAAGCTCCTCGTATTCCGCCTTGAACTCGTTCTCCACTTTGCTGAGCTCTTTCAGCTCCCAGCCCAGCCGGAAGGCTGTCAGGATAGGGTCTTCGCTAGATAAGGCAATCAACGATGGGCTGGCCAAAGCTTTGTAAATGTTCAGCCTTGACCTGGAATGCCTCAGGCTGTCCACCTCGGAACTGGAGACGCATTCCACACAGTTGCATCTGATCTGGTGCGGGCGCGGGATCGTGACCCGTCTTTGGACTAGCAGCTTGATGATTTCGTAGTTGTTGGTGTGAGCAGCCAGCATGATAGGGGTGATGTCAGGGGTGAATTCTGAAAACTGAGTGTCCATCATCAGAGTGGGGACCTACACAAAAGGTCAACCAGTCAGTAAAGATTTTTATTGCACAAGCTGTAAACCACGGCTGATCATTGTCTATTCTGCTTAAGACAAAACACTCTACAGTTACTTGAGGCAATACTTCAGATTTGATTAGCACTACAAAAACTGTTATTACATCCATATTCATCAGTAATGCCAGTAGGGTGAAGTGCTAGGGTAAGGGACTTAAAACTGGGCAGATCTGCATTCAAGTCCCTCCCTGTTCAGCAACAAAGCTTGCTGAACTAGGGCTCCCACAAGAGTTCCCAACAGCACAATGCCACTTCCAGAATGAATCTGGAAGAGACGTCTTCACATTGGGGTGACATTCTAGGATTCACTGAAACTCTATGGTGAAACCAGAGTTTCAGTGGAATCCTATGGCATCACTTTGACTTGATAACGTCACTTCTCTGTGTGCCAGAAGTAACGTTGCACCACTGAAGCAATGGCAGCTTGCATCCCCACCCCCTCCAGAGGCTCCCACCGGTTGCTAGAGCTTGGCTGGCAACCCCTATGCTGGATTATTTGGACCCACCGCATAGGGCTGTTGGGAGAGTAAAAGTGGGGGAGTCGTGTACACTATCCTGAGCTCCTTGGAGAAAGGGTGGGATAAAAATATATAACAACTGTTGGTAGTTTATTTATCGTAGACATAAGTGGATTGGTGTGATTCCCTCTAATATTTGTGTGAATTGGTTTAGTCTCATGGGGTGGAGTCCCTGCTTAGTTAGTGCAGCTAGTTGTCTAGAAGCATAGATGACATAAACTTTTTTGTTCTGAAAACAGTTGTTTCCATCTCTGTACCTCCTTGCTAATAAATGAACCTGCTGTATGAACCTAAGAGTACCTTGATCCTGGTTTACAAGCAAAGAAAACATTACATGGTGTCAGAAGTGGTTCTCTTTCTCCTTTGGGTCTCCAGCAATGTATAGGGAAAAAAATCCAGATTATACCCCTATGGTCAATAATGAAGCATTTCAAGTTTCCATCAGATTTATCCTCTGTTCAGAGTTTAGGGGAGAACTGGAGACGATGGTAACCGAAACCGAAAGCTGTACCTGGCAGTCACAAAGGCTGAAGAAGAGTCGGAGGATTATAAAATCGAGCAAGATCCGGAGTGAGAACCCTAATCCTGACCAACAAGTAAAAGGAAATATTACATAGTTAAGAGATATTACATAGTTTGTTAATAAAGCATCTAAAACCTCTAGGTATTGTATAATAAAAATTACCTAGATGAGTAGTAATATTGGGACCTTTTCTCCCTTTTTTTCTAACACTGACAGGAAGAGCAGCAATTTGTTTTCCATTCTGCTGAGTTGTACAATATCATCTCAAAATGAAATACGGCAGTATTATTCTCCTCAGCAGAATGGAAAGTAAGGCATTAAGCTTCCATTCAGTTTGAGAGAGCTTGGGCTCTTCTTTTGAAATCAGCATAATTATATTGCAGTAGTTTTTTGAGCCAGTGGCTTCTGCATTCCAAAGTGGCAAATGGGGTTGAAAATGGAACCGGAGAAAGTTGGACCAATTTGCTTAGTAAGGTGGAGGTTGACCACATGGACCAACAAACTGACACCTGAAAACCGCTGTCCTCTTTCCAACAGATGATTCCACACATGCTGAATAATGCACTTTCAATCCACATTCAATGCACTTTGCAACTTTCCGCTGTCCTCTTTCCAACAGATGATTCCACACATGCTGAATAATGCACTTTCAATCCACATTCAATGCACTTTGCAACTGGATTTTAGCGCGGGAAACTGCAAAATGCACTTGCAAACAATTGCTCAAGTGCACTGGAAGCAGATTACAAGTTCATTATGCAGCACTGACCACTCCAGGGCTACCAGTCTGCACCACCAACCCATCAACAAGATGACAGATTAGAACAAACCACTAGGCTTGCTGTTAGAAGCCTGAATATATATTTTCACCCCACCTTTCTCCAAAGAACCAGGGCAACACACAGAGTTTCTCCCTTACCGTTTTATTCTCACAACAATCCTGTGAGGTAGGTTAACTGCCCCAAGATCAAACTTCCCCCTCCCTTCCCTCTCAATAAAGATCCAGCAACATTTACATGAGCAGTCCCTCAACGAGATCTCTTGGCCCACAGGACAACCAAGACTCCTGGAATAGCATCACCCCTCTCGGGGGGCCTGGGCCCGCCACCTGCCTCCTGCACTTCCTCCATTTCCCACCAGCTTTCTACACTTCCAAAGAGATTCTCACATCTCCTGAAAATGGCTGCTTTGGAGGGTGGACTCTGTGGCATTGTACCCACCGAGGTCCCTGTCCTCCCCAGGCTCCATCCCAAAATCTCCAGGAGTTTCCCAACCTGGAGGTGGCACCTCCAGCCCTCGTCTAGAGGTTGGCAACCCTACCCGACATTCACTTGGTGTAGTGTTTCAAAAGCTGTTTTGTAGGGGGTTTCATTGTTGAAGTGTAGAGGTCTGTCCCATTAGGGAAGCTGTAGTCTGCGGCCGGGCGGACTAGAGCCCTCTGCACTGGGGGAAGGAAGCCGAATAGAACGGGAGAAAGATGGAGGAGAAAGTAGAGCAGGGCTGTAAGAGGGGCAGAAGAATAAATCCTGATCTTAAGAATCCTGCCTCATGTTGTCTCCTTGCCTTCACTAAACTACAAAACCTGGTCCTCTGACTCGTAGGGTTGCCAAGTCCCCCCTCTCCTCTGGTGGGAGGTTTTTGGGGCGGAGGCGAGGCAAAGATTGCGCGTGCGGTCGCGTCACTTCCAGTTTACACCTGGAAGTGCTGCATCACAAGGGGCCTTTTACCATTCAAACTGGGAGTTTGAGTGGTAAAAGGCCCGTTGCGATGCAGCGCTTCCGGGTGTAAACTGGAAGTGATGTGGTGCAGCGGGCAGGCACGTGTGCACGCATTGCCCGCCAACCCTCAGTTGGTCGGTGGGCAGCCAGGTGGATTGGCGGGGGTTTGCCCGCCACTGCCTGGCACTTGGCAATCCTAATGACTGGGGAGCAACAGTCGATTACTGGGGAATGTTTCATCCACGCTTGCGGTAAATAGAAAGTGGCCAGCAACGACGGAAATAAGTGAGAAAGGTCTTCAGTTACTAGGCAGCTCCTGCGTGTTATTGAACAGACATCAGCATTAGCTTTGATTCAAACTTTTCATCCCTGCCATTTTAATCTCCAAATCCCTGTTCTGAGCTCACTTCTCCTTTGTGCAAACAGAACCTTGTGCTCTTTTATGTTTTCCTGTTTTGTTGCACCAAACTCTGTTAAAATATATGCTTAGGGTTGCCAGACTCCAGGTGGGGCCTGAAGATCTCCCAGAATTGCAACTGATCTCGGAACAACAGAGAGCAGTTCCTTCTAAGAAAACGGCTGCTTTGAAGGGTGAACTTAATGGCATTATACTCCACTAAGGTCCCTCTTGTAACAAGCCTTCCCCCCCTCCCCTACACACACAGCCTAAGATTTTGGGGATCTAGGTTCGTTTTGAACTATAAACCTTCCCCCCAGTTTCCAGGTGTTTTATAGGTACTGAGTGTACAGGCCTTGGGTCCATTGCTGTGAGGTAGGCTTTGTGCTGCACAAGGAGATTATTGAGGTCACTAAGGCTGGATTAATATATAAACAACTAAGAAGATGTATTTATTTCCAGGTAGGTTTTAAAGGAACAAACCAGCAGCACAGGTCTAGCAGGTAGATGAAGTAGAAACCTGGCGGAGGCTCAACAACTTAAACTGGTTATGACTTTAGAGAGTAGTTTAGACTTTTCTACAATGCTTTTCAGGCCCAAACAGACTTTTATTGACTAGCCCCTCTTTTACTCAACGGGTATGATCCAGAAACCACTGAAATAGTAGCCATGTTTTTGAAGCAAGCTCTAATGATAAAAATCAAACAAAAAATATAATAGCTGCTATTCCGGTTACTTGTAGACACTCGTTTTCTGTATATGCCTTATATTCACTGTACTCCGGCATACCTCGTTTTATTCATATCTATTGCTGCAGATTTCGATATTGATGTTTTTATCATTTGTCAAATTCTGGAATAGCTTGTACGATTTGTTATGCCAATAAAGGTTTTTGAATTGAATTGAATTGACTGGCCCCCTAGGCTGGATCCTCTCTCACGCACGGGCTTCCTCCCACACCAGCCGGCCCTTTCCACCGCGTCCGACTACACGGTCTGCTCATCACTACAGGCAGGCCTATTAGTCAGAGACTCTATTCTCTCCCAGAGGTAGCGTCCAACCACTCTGCCACACTACCAGGCAGAGCGGCCCTTCCCTCTGGCTGCTCTTTTGCTGAGCCAGACCTGAGCTGTCCCTGCTCTCTCCCAGAGGCAGGACTCATCTCCCCCTTCTCCTGTTTTTCCTCCAACATCTCATCCCCCTTCTCGAGGGTGAATGGATGCTGGAGCACCCTCCTGTCGGCTCATCTGAGTGGCTGGTTTTCCCTTCAGGGGCAGGACAGCCTCCTGTCCGTCACACTCCCCTCCTCAAAAAACCCCGTCCCCAGTGTCCACCTCCAAATCTCCAGGAATTTCCTAACTTGCAGTTGACAACCCTATTCCACCAGTACTCGAGCATCAACAAATCAGCATAGGCCATATTCATAACCTATAAAATAGAACAATCAAACTTTTTTTTTTGCAGAAGCTGCAGCAACATCTCAAGTAAACACTGTATAAAAACTGTACTAAATGCAGACAGAACACAAATTAATTTCCAGAACTGTGCAGAACCAAAACCAACAGGAAAATATAAATGAAATGATAGGGCGAATGTTTGCCCCTCTCTAGTTCGAATGCCAGTTTGTTCAGGGGCACTCTGAGTGGCACGAGGCAGGCTACCGGATCGTGGTTTGCAATAGGGCAGATATGGGGAGGGGAATTTCTTTTTCCAAAGTACACTTTTCCCAGATGTAGCCATTGATTCCTCTTGCCCTGACCTAGATAGCCCAGGCAATCCCACACTCATCAGATCTCAAAAGCTAAGTAGGGTTGGCCCTGGTTTGTATTTGGATGGGAGACCACCAAGGAAGCCCAGGGCCTTTAAGCAGAGGCAGGCAATGGCAAACCACCTCTGAAGGTCTCTGGCCTTCAAAACCTACGGGGTCACCATTCGGCTGCAACCTGACAGTATTTTTCATCAACACCATTGATTCCTTTTACTCTCTCTTTAATTGTATAAAAAAGGGATTTCTCTTTCATTTCTCTTTGAAGAAGAGTTGGTTTTTATATGCCGATTTTCTCTACCTTTTAAGGAGAATCAAACCGGCTTACCATCCCCTTCCCTCCCCCCACCCCAACAGGCACCTTGTGAGGTAGGTGGGGTTGAGAGAGTTCGGCGAGAACGGTGACTGGCCCAAGGTCACCTAGCAGGCTTCATGGGGAGGAGTGGGGAACCAAACCCGGTTCACCAGTTTAGAGTCCACCGCTGTTAACTAGTATACCGTGCTAGCTCTCTGGCATAAATCAATGGTCCCTTTTGTAACTTCAGCCCTTGCAGTTGTTTATTGTTACACACCACATGGTGGTGGTGCAGCAGGAGGGTGGGACGGTTGGGAAAGACATTGCCTGTCTCTGAGCATCTAAAAAGTGAAATTCAGACATTTAGCAGACCCTCCCTTCCTGCCCCCCCCCCCGAATTTGGATGTTAGGGAGAAATTGGCTAAAGAGGAATTAAGATAATTTCTCTTCATCACCCTAGTTTGCAGCTTCAGTGTTTTTTTTTTAACGCGATACAGTCACCACAAGTTGACTTTCATTCCTGTGATACTGTGGTGAAACAGTGTTCTCAATGCCCCAAAGAGATGGTCAGGTCACAACCCAATAAACTTCGAAAGACACATGAAAAAGAGTGACACCATCACATTTTGAGAGCTTGAAATCAGAAGAAAAGGTCTCGTTCCATTTTCTGTTTGGGCATCCAATGGGAGCTTATATCTCTCCCTCTCTCCACCACCCAGTTTTGCTAATCTTTCTGGGAGTAAATGCCAGCAGGAAAATCTCTTTGGGCAGATGAGCTAGGTCTCTGGGGTCTTTTGTAATTACAGATTCGTATCTTCCTTGGCTGTCATTTTCTGCCAGAGATTATTGGGTATTCAGTTTTCTTTGCTTCCTGGTTCAATTTGGGAGGCTGAGAAAGGGACAAACTACAAATCCCATAACCCTTGGCAGGAAATGGTGGTCGGGAAAGGAGGCTGAAGTTGGTTCCTTGTTCCCAGTTCGTTCCCTATTCCCAGTTCCTTATTCACATTTCCTAGTTCCTGAATGATTTTGACGACATTTCAGGTTTCTGGGGGGGACCCAAAAAGAAGCCAATGGCACCAGAACCGCTGTTTGGACCGGGCACCACTGTATGTCTTCTTGGAGGGGACAGTCTCTGGAGTGTGGGGATGTGTCATTTGGGGTGGTCCAAAGATTATTTTGGGGTGCAGCTGAGCCCCAGTGTCTGCATGTGCCTTGGTCCTGGGGGCACTTCACTTGGGAGCCACTGGCACAAGAACTGGACTTTGGACCAGGACCCAAAATATGTCATCTCGAAGGGCACAGTCCCCTGAATGTGGGGGTGTATGATATGTGGTGGTCCAATCCATATTTTGGGGTGCAGAGCTCCAGTTCCTTATTCAAAATTTCTTTGCAATACAGATTTCTGTGGGGGGTGGACCCAAAAAGAAGTCAATGGTACCAGAACCGGTGTTTGGACCGGGCACCGCTGTATGTCTTCTTGGAGGGGACAGTCTCTGGAGTGTGGTGATGTATCATTTGGGGTGGTCCAAAGATTATTTTGGGGTGCAGGGTCTGTATGGGCATCTGTCCTGGGTCACCCCACTTGGGAGCCGCTGGCACAAGAATCGGACTTTGGACCAGGACCCAGCATGTGCCATCTGGAAGGACACAGTCCCCTGAATGTGGGGGTGTATGATATGTGGTGGTCCAATCCATATCTTGGGGTGCAGAGCTTTTGAAATGTCCTCAAAATCATTCAGAAACTAGGAAATGTGAATAAGGAACTGGGAATAGGGAACGAACTGGGAATAAGGAACCAACTTCAGCCTCCTGGTCGGGAAAGATGTGCGTTGTAGTTTCGGCAAAGACTGGCACCAGCAACATAACTCTTCCTGTTAGGGTTGCCATCCTGGAAACCAGCAAGAGGTTTAGGGAAGCAGATTTGAGGGCGGCGATTGGCGTTCCCTGTTCGATGATGTCTCTTCTGGTTTATGTGGAAGTTCTAACATTGCACTGGGGGGGAGGGATGCTCTAGCACTTGCCAAAAAACTTTATAGTTTCCATAGAGTTTTTTGGGAGAGTGCTAAAGCGTCCCCCCTCCCCCCGTGCAGAGTTGCCAAGTGCCCGGGGGCGGCGGGTAAAATCCCGCCAACCCACCGGGCTGCCTGCCGACCAGCTGAGGGCCAGCGGGCAACGCATGCACGCAAACCAGCGTGACACGTCTACATCACTTCAGGGTTGACCCAAAAGTGATGAGGATGCTCTAGCAACCTCCACAGAAACTCTATGGAAACCGTGCAATGCGGGCGCTTCCGCATAAACCAGAAGGGATGTCACTGCAGAAGGGGTATGCCGATCACTCCCCCTCCCTTCTGCTGCCCTGCTTCCTCCCGTCGCCCAGCTGAGTGTTGGCGGCCAGCAGAATGAATCGGTAGGTGATTGCTGTGAACCCTACTTCCTGCTGGTGGTTACTCCTTCCCCTTCAGTTCTGTTGCTTGTGGTGAGGACATGGGCAAGGGGGAGAAGAATGCCTTTGTGTTGGGTTTTCCCCTCCTAAACATTCTTACGTAGTATTCAAAAACTGCTCAACAATGGCCCTTGGGGGAAAAAAAAGGATTTTTAAGCAAAGCCAAAGGTTCACCCATCACTATTAACAATTGATATATAGTAACATTAATACAAAGGTTCAATGCCTGCTCCCACAATTCAACGGATAGTATTTGTTCTTTTGACTACTCTTTGGAGAAGGCTGAGAAAGGTGTCCCTATTTGCATTTCTCCGACAACTTTAAAAAGCGACACTAGCCAATCTGTAATGGTTGATTCTGCAAAATGCCTAACATGATGCTACAGGAGGCTGAAATGTGCAACAAAAACCGATTTCACTGAACTCTGCAACTCTTGAAACAACGGATCCTCACATGGACACTGCAACTCTTGAAAGGAAGGCCCACAGCGAAGGGGTCCCATTCAGAGAGGATTCCCATCTGAAAAGAGAATTCTTAGAGGGTTCCCTCCCCTATCCCCAGGTTGTCAATAATGAAGCAATTACCCCTCGCACTGACTGTTTAAGCCCACTCTTTGTAACATGGCGTCACACCTTAGTAGCACTGAATTTTGCATACTGGGAATTTTAAAACACAAGGCAAAACGGCTGGGCAAAAATGGCACCGCTTTTTACATTCTCTGTTTTTTTTTTTTTTTTTTACGTAAACTTCACATTGTCCTTCAGAAGAGGGATTGGTTGTTCGAACACCTCCGATTTAAAAGGGGGGAGCGAGATGACGCGCGATGTAAATAGCCCGCAAGCTGCCAACGCGACAATGGTGTACGATGGGATTATTGCCGCATCACTCGAGGAGCAGGAATAAAGCCGAACCCGACGCTAACACATAGCGTTCCCTGCTGTGGCTTATTAGGTTCTCCAGCATCTCAAAATGCCCATCTGTTCTTCAGCCCATTGAAACGTGAGCAGGCAAAAGCGTTTCCACTCGCTGCCGTTTGTAACCAGGTCATTTCAGTTTGCTGTTACCTTCCAAAACTCTTGGGACTTTGTGAGACCTCTCTACTCAGAATGTATTTACAGGTGAATGGCACACACTTTTGCTATACGATTGTTGTCTTCAAGGAAAGCGTTGTCAAAAGAAGGGCTGCAAAATGCCAGGTGCAGGCTGGAGAGCTCCCTGGATCTCCACACTACAGAGATTAATTCACCTGGAGAAAATGGCTACTTTGGAGGGTGGACTCTATGGAATCACATGCCTGTTGAGCTCCTTCCTTCCCCAAATTCTGCCTTCCCCAGACTCCATCCCCAAATCTCCAGAAATTTCCCAACCCAGAGCTGGCAAACCCAGTCAAAAGATCTCAGTGACACCACTGGTGTTAGAATTGAAATTAGTTTTATAAAACCTAATCCATTATTTTTGCAGAGTTTTCAATTTATCTGCCCCAGGCTTTTGGGTAGCCATGGAAACTCTGTGAAGTACGGCCCCCCAGAAGTGACTTGATGGTGCGGGGTGTGTGTGTGTGAGTCAAGATCGCCTGGAATTACAACTGATCTCCAGACTACAGAGACCTGTTCCCCTGAAGAAAATGGCAGCCTTAGTGGACTCTATGGAATCACATCCATGTCAAGGTCTCTCCCCTCCCCTCACTTCCCCAGGCTCCACCCCCAAATCTCCAGAAATTTCCCAGTCTGGAGTTGGCAATCTAAATATGAGCTACATTCTTCACTAATGCATGTTCAGTTTGCTAGTGCTGCCTTTCCAAAAAGATGTTAAAGGGGCCAACAATCTGTAATCAAGTCTTTTGAAAATGATGAAAAGAATCATAAATGGTCATCTTTGCTTCCTGAGATTTGCTCTGCAGCTGATTTTAACCTTTCCTTTATCCAATTGTTTCCAGTCCCAAAGTTTATTAATTCTCTATTTCTTCTAACTAAAGGGTCCGGCAATACCACCTTAGTTGAAATCAACATCAAATGTGACAGAGGCCATGCAGGATTTATAGGGTTGCAAAATCTGGTTGGGAAATACCTGGAGAGTTTGGAGGTGGACCCTGGGGAGAATGGGAGGGTATAATGCCATAGCAGCCATTTTTTCCAGGGGAACTAATCTCTGTCATCTGGAGATCGGTTGTAATACTAGATCTCCAGGCCTCGCCTCGAGGTTGGCAACCCAAGGGATTTACCTGATTATCTCAAGGAACTAGAGGCAATTTCAAGAAATGAATAGTGAGGACTGAATAGTGTTTTTATTAAGGAGAAAGGCTACATTAGTTTTTATTTCTCCAGAGTGTTATGTACATTGATATCCTACTGAACCTTTGTTTTGTGTTAAGTGAAACGTGATACCAATTTCGCATCCAGGTCAGACAACTGGTATATATGGCACTCCTGGGTTTCCTTCTTTATGCTTATGATGAATTTCAAATACTTCTGATATCCTTGATTTTTATTCCTTTTCCACATAAAGGCATTTTCCATTTTTCCCCAGATCATTCAGAGAAACATTTTGTAATAAGACATTAATTTTTGTAAGTATATTCATTTTTAAAGTATTTATTCTACCTCAAAGAAAAGCCTAAATTCAAGAACTAGTCACTGATCCAAGTAAACACTATAGAACACCAATGGGGTTCAATTAGGGTTGCCAACTTCCAGGTGGTGGCTGGAGATCTCCTGCTATTACAGCTGATCTCCAGGCAATAGAAATCAGTATAAAGAAAAGCAACCTTGCTCTTCTTCTGATCACCAAACTTTGGTTCAGGCTGCGGCCTTCTATGTCTTCAATGTCTTGATATCAGACTGGGAGCTGATGACCAGCTCTCTCACAAACCATTCCCGTGGGAAACCATTTCCATTTCCCGTGGGAAGCCACCTCACTTTGGGGGGAAAAGGTGTGGAGACCGGAGGCATTGCCACCTCCACTTCAAAGCACCTCCATTTCAAAGCCTTCCTATTGTAAATCAGCTATCTGTTCTTTTGGTGACAATCCTGTTAGAAGCCTGACATCTCAAAAGCTTGAAGGAGCCCAGATGTTTTGCATTGCTGCAGAGATGCAAATACATCCTTAACTTCAAAAGGCCTAGAGGTGTCATGCCAAATACCTTACAAGTTTATTGCGTTCTCACATCTCATTGGGCAATGGCCATAACCCGATGAGATGGGAGAGATAAATATGGACTCTGTTCTAATCAAAAATCATGAAGCTTGGGAGGGGGACGTGCTGGTCATGTCCCCGAGCTATCATCATCTTTTGGCAACCATGAAGGACTGACACTCTGCGTGTTAGGACCAAACCTGGGTCTTGGTAACTATAAATCAACTAAAACCTTGCATTTGTTACTCTTTTGGAAACTCTGCCTATTTTGCCTGAAACTTAAAGAATTACTGTGAAGTTAGAGACTGCTAAGATTTCTTGTTTGTATGCTATCTGCCTGTAACGAGCACATTTTATTAAATAAACTTATAGACTTTATATTGAAGTCTGAGAAACCTTTTTTGGGTCTCAGGGCTAAATCCAAGTGCCTGAGTGTGTGTGTGTGTGGGAAACCACCTACCTTAGTGTTTTGTGGCAACAAGCCTCCCCTGGCAGAAGCTCTACTCTGCAGGGACGGTTTTTGCTTGTTTTGACTTTTTGGAAATTGGCTGGGGAAGAGTAGCTCTCAGCTCATCCCTGGGAAAGCCAGCCTTTTGGAATTGAGAGCTGGTGGCAATATACCTGTGCTGCACTCAAAGGGGGACTCCTGGAGCTCAGTAAGGGATTTGGGTTTTCTTAGGAAAACATGTAGTGACTTTGAACTAAAGAGGAACCGGCCTGCTGGAGAGCAGACCGGGTCTCCTCGACATGGTGGCAGAGTCTACCTGCATTGTGCTTTAGGGGGAATCCTGAAGCCCAGTGGGAAGTTTGGGTTTTCTTAGGAAAACATTTGGCAACTTTTGACCCAAAGAGGAACCGGTTTGCTGGAGGGCAGGCCGGATCTCCTTGACAATCAGGTCCCCTGGAGAAAATGGCCGCTTTGGCAATTGGACTCTATAGCATTAAAGTCCCTACCCTCTCCAAACCCCACCCTCCTCAGACTCCACCCTCAAAATCTCCAGATATTTCCCAACCCAGAGCTGACAACCCTAGGTTCAATTATAGTTTAATCTCTTTATGATGGAGCTAACCTAGGGTTGCCAACCACCAGGTACTAGCTGGAGATCTCCTGCTAATTCAACTGATCTCCAGGTGATAGAGATCAGTTCACCTGGAGAAAATGGCTGCTTTGGCAATTGGACTCTATGGCATTGAAGCCCCTCCCCTCTCCAAACCCTGCCCTCCTCAGACTCCACCCCAAAAGCATCCCACCAGTAGCGAAGAGGGACCTGGCAACCCTAAGCTAACCTGTTTTATTCACTCTAAACAAGCATCAAAATAAAGTAGGACATTTTCATGCAGTAATGGAAGATCAGGTTTTATCACCAAAAAAGAAGGTATTTGGCTTTCCTAATATAAATACATGGTTGATTATTTTTTTGTATCTTATTGATAACAAGGTGTATTGTTAGGATTGATTTGTCAGATGCTTAATAATCATAAAACATATTGGGCCAATTCTAGTGATGAATTCTTGCATTGTGTGACTCAAAGAAATCTGCCCAGTTTTTCCCTTAAAAATTGCAAAAAGGAGCTGAGAAAGAAGGCCCTTCTGCATAACAAAGTTATTAGGGTTGCCAACAGCCAGGTGGTGCCTGGAGATCTCCTGGGATTACAACTGATCTCCAAGTGATAGAGATCAGTTCACCTACAGAAAATAGCCACTTTGGAAGGTGGACTCTGTGGCATTAAATCCCACTGAAGGCCCTCCCCTCCCTATACCCTGCCTCCACCCCCAAAATCTCCAGGTATTTCCAAACCGAGCAGGCAACCCTAACGATTGTGCAGGTACATTTTCCTCTCCTCCGTATGCTCTGTGGGAATTGGTTCTGAGTATACACTGCCATTTTCTCCAGAGGAACTGGTCTCTGACATCTGGAGAGCAGCTGTAATTCCAGATCTCCAGGCCCCACCTGGAGGTTGGTAACCTTCGCTGACACTGAGAAAACAGTGCCCTGCTCAAGTCCACCTAGCAGATTTGTCCCTGAGGTGAGATTTAATTCATACTCCTAAGGCCAAACTAGCGTTAGTCCAAAGGTCACAGAACTGTTTCCCTTCCATGTGTCCCTGTATGCTGTCTTCTTGCACTGTATAATAGAAACCGCGCCTGATTTGCAATGCCATTGCCCTTCCCAACACATCTCCATCTTCCTCCTACTTGGCAACGTCACCATCTGTTGCTTTTTTTGTCTCTGGAGAAGGTCATGGGTGAAGGAAGGGCCCAAGCTTGTTGACAGAAGTGCCATTTCAGATTCTGAGGAGTGAATATATATTTGGGGGGTGGGGGGTGGAAGAGCCTTCTTGGGGTTGGTGGGTGGAAGAGCCTACTCCAGCAGGGTCCAGAAGTCCAGCCTCCAGCCTGACCCTGATGAAGCTGGAGGTTTCATTGTGATAAAGAAATATATGGTATTTGCACATTTACTAAATGAGGCCCATTTAATTGCATGCATTCAGAGTGCTCAAGCAGGGTGGAATCATTCGGGTTGCCAGGTGGCTGCTTCCGGTGGGCAATTGCCCGCCAATCCACCTGGCTGCAAGGAGTGGTGACAGCCCACAATGCGCAGCTGTGCACAACGCGATTGTGCCACTTCTGGGTGTACCTCCGGAGGTGCCGCACTGCGATGGGACACTTTAGCACTCAAGCCTGAGTGCTAAAGCGTCCCATCACGATGCTTCCGGGGTAAACCCAGAAGTGATGTAATCACGTCGAGCACAGCTGCACACATGGGATTGCCACCCCAGCCCTGCCCCAAAAACCTCCCGCTGGTGGAGAGGGAGGGACCTGGCAACCCTAGGAATCAAGCGTGCTTTTGAGGCATGATTTGAAAAGCCATGCACCCTGAGTGGGTTAGGGGTAGGGTTCCCGTTTGCCCACTTATGGAGGGAGACCGCCAAATAACTGCAGCCTTTGCCCACCAGAGTTCACCTGATCGATGGGTGGAAACTGGGGTCAAATGTGTGTGTGTGTGTGTGGGGGGGGAAGGAATCATTCTAGGGAGAAAACTAAAAAAGAAAAAAAGGGGGGAAAAGGTCTTGTCTATTTACAAGAAGTTATGATCACAGAGTTCCTGGCAATTCCTATAGCTACCCTTGTCACATTTGGGTAGTTCTAGGAATCTGTGGCCAGGATTTCCTGTAAGTAGACCTTTTTTTTAATTGTCCTGGGATGCTGCCCTCCCACAACCCTCAGACTGGTTACCAAGCACTGCCTGGCAACCCTAGCTAGGACCGGCCCTCCAAATGGACCTCCTTGTCATAACATCTACCTGAAAGTGCCTTAAAGATCAGCCCCATTTCCTAGCTTCCTTCCCTTATTAAATAACTGCATCCGAAAGTTACCAGCTGGACAGCTGTCCATTTTCCCGATAAGCTGCGGAAAGCATGTGGGTCAGGCAAATGTAACACTTTTAGCCTTTGGGGTGGCTCTGCATCACGCCGGGGCAGCCTGCAAATTCCACCTCCACTCAGGGACTCTTCTGTCTCCGATGCAGGCAAAAAGAGGAGAGATAACTTTGCAGAGAACACAACATCTGATCTGACAAAGTGATGTGTGAAGCAACTGCTGCAGCTCCATCCTTCCCAGAGTATACATCGTGGCTGAACTCCTGTTCGGGGAACCACCTTTTTCAATTTAGCTTTCGGAACAGAGACAGAGGAAGACATTCTTTTCACTCCAAGCACTGCATCGGCCAAGGCTGTGTGCAGCGGGCGAGCTGAATTACAAATTATTTCCCATTCACCTTATCTCCTGGCACAACTGGAGGAAACCTTCAGAAACCTCCGATTACAGTGAAAAAGGCCCACGCCTCTCCCTAAACACATTGCCAGCCTGGCATTCAAAATATCATCGGCCCTATCCAAATGTTTATTGCCAGGCCGTGTTGGAGCAGTGATGGTGGTTATGCTTCATTCCCCCCCTCCAAAGCCTCTGGCCCTGCGACTGACTGATTGAGTACATTTTTATCCACCTTTCCCCCAAGGAGGACAGGGCAACCTGTGTGGTTCTCCTCCTTTATTTTATCCTAACAACAACAACACTGCGAGGTAGGTTTGTCTCAGGGAGAGGGACTGGCGCAAGATCCCCCAGTAAGCTTCATGGCAGAGCGAGGTTTAGAACCCAGAACTCTCAGATCCTACTCTGCTGCACGAACCAAGACACTAAATCGGGAAGCCAGACTACAGAGATCAGTTCCCCTGGAGAAAATGGATGCTTTGGAGGGTGGTCTCAATGGCAATGTACCCCACTGAGGTCCCTCTCCTCCCCAGGCTCCATCCCCAAATCTCCAGGAGTTTCCCAACCTGGATCTGACAGCCCTAACTCCCCCATCCTCCACGGGTGGCCAGGAGGGCCTGGCAACCTTAACACGTCTTGCCCCCCTCTTTTTGGCTATGGTGGGGGGGCTCAGCACAGGTGCTCATGTGACACCTCTTCGGGCATGACCTTTAAAGCCCTTCACGACCTGGGACCCACGTATTTGAAGGACCCACATATTAGAAGGACCCACATATTTGAAGGGCTTGAGCCAACTGCAGTCATCAGGCAGACATCTGCTGGCTGCCCCATCACTTGGGGGCCCCGTCTGGCATTGACTAGAGCACTGGTTCCCAACCAGGGGTCCGTGGACCCTGAAGGGTCCGCGAGAACTAAATTAAGGTCCGTGAAACAAAGTTATAAACCCATAATAAATTAATATTTTCAATTAAAAGTTCTCTATTATTAAAAAATATTCAAATATTATTCTAAGTTTAATAACAGTTATGATTAATGATTATTTTCAAATTCTCGGAATTTTTATTTTGAACCTTGGGGTCCCTGCACCGAACAAAAAAGTCCTAGTGGTCCCGGGTCAAAAAAAGGTTGGGAACCACTGGACTAGAGTCTGGGCCTTTTCTGCCGAGGTTCCAGCTGTGTGGGGTGGGCTGCCTGAGGAGGTGAAAGGGGGTCCCGCCCGCCCCCTCCTTGGAGATCATCAGGAGGCGCTGCCAGGCCTGTCGTCTGTTTGCTAGGGCTTCGGAGGGGGTCTGAATTGGCGTGGGTATTCAAGACAATCTTGTAAGTGGGAGGGACAGGTTTGGGGTTGGTTATTTTATTTTCGGTTTGAAACTGAAATTTTGAAAACTATTCTTGTAAGCCACTTTGAATCACGCGGAAAGGTGGGATGAAAATATTTTTTCTTGCACCTGAAGTATCTTCCCTTTTGGGGGCCTGTTCCGTCTTGTACGACGGGCCTGGAAAAAAAGGAAAGCAGAACTTGTTGCTGCCCAGACGCCATGTTTCTCGGGCTGTGTTTGCTTCTGATGCAATAATTGCTACCCGTTAAGTAGACGACTGAGAATGGGACTTTCTCTCCTCCAATGGCATTTAAATTACACCTACCACTTTTCCATATCAGTTAACACTGCTGGTATTATTGTAATATATACTTGTTTCTGTGTATTTCTAGCTTTTTGTTTGTTTATCATGTTATAAAGAAATATCTTTTCCTAAAGTTTTTTAAAATAAAAAAAAACATTTTAATAAACAGTTAAATAAATAAATCCCTCCCCTTCCAAACAGGAGACCGACCTCTTCTCACCCCTCAGTATTTTCAAGGAGGGTCTTCCAGCAGGTAAATGTTTTAAAATCTCCTGAAGTGGTTTTAGTTCATATTCTATATACATTTTTCATTCCTTATTTTATGGTGTACTTAAAAAAATCATTTTCACTTGTAATTCCAAGAGATCTCCAGGCTCCACCAACACTAATGTATACTGCAACACTAATGTATACTGAAGTTTAAAATTCAGAAAATGTTAACATTTTGGAAATGAATTTCATGATGCCATGGTTGCATTTCTGACCTCTAAATATCCCCATGTCATTCATGCCCTGCAAGGTGCAACATTTATTAAATTAATCAGATTAATAATTTTTAAGGTATCTGGATTATATTGGTGATAATAAAGCACTGGATTTTTAACATTTTACATTATTTGTAGTACCAGTATCTATAATCACTCTCAATGGCGATTGCCATGTTAGAAGAGGCATTCCCTTCTGTGTGAGAGAGATGCCTCTTCTAAGATCCGACCTGCTGCAACACACAGGTGCATCATCAAAATAAAAAGTGTGATCCCCCCAGATTTATTTAATCAACTCAAACTCATATGATTGATTAAGATTTCTTTTATCAGTACAAACCATCTATAGCTCTCCTTTTCCTGACTCAGTATAGCTCTCACTACGACTGAGGCTGGTGCATTCAGAATTGTCGATGAGTGAACTTTGTGAACTTCCCTGAGAAATCTTTTAGGCTCTTGTTGTTTCTGACATAGAAATTTGCACCCTACCTTTCTATTCAAATAATATCCAAGGGGGCTTACAGAACAACACTAAAACAGATTAAAACAAAGAAGAGCTAGCAACAGACACAATTTAAATTGAAAAGAAGTAGCACATTTTTAGAGGAGAAAAGTATGAATAAATAAAATGGGCTTCACTAGTGCCTTAAAGATAATGAAGGAGGTGCCCAACCGATTTGACTGGGGAGGGAATTCCATAACTGTGGGTATGTCACAGAAAAAACCCTTTCTTGGTAACCACCTGCCTAATCTCTGAAGATGGGAGAGCACATGGAGAAGGTGATTCTTTTAATTGATTGGTAGTTCCCCCTATATTCATGAAGTACGAAGCAGACCCTATCACTGAATATGATAATGTGAAGTTAGATCTTAATTTTAGTCCCACTGTGCGTCACATTTCACTTCCATAACCTACGAACTCCACTTGCCATGCTGTTGCTCATTCTTCCAATTTAGGGATTGAATCTCTTCTTGGAACTCTTCACAATATACTATTTTCCTCGTCACAAAATAAATTGGTGATGTCTACCAACTCAGCCATTTCATTCCTAAACTCTAGATCATTCAGGAAAAGTAAAAAAGCTGTAGTTTTTTTTTAATATATATATATATATTTTATTGGTTTTTTGAAATACAAAAGCGGTAGTTTTAATGTGGGTCCCTGGGGGGTCCCATTGCTTATGCTCTTTTCCTTGTGAAAATTGTCTGTCGACTGAACTGAAAGGGGTCTGTCACACAGCCATATTACCCTGCATTAAACTTTACACGGTCCATCCACTGTGCCAATTTGGTGGTATGAATTAGTGTCAACAGCAAGCAAAATGTGGTAGCCTTTTCAATCATACTTTCGATCTTCAAGCCATTTACCCTAAATTTAGCCTCATTGACTTCACTGGAACTACTCGAGATGGCAGTCAATGGAACAATCAAGCATGCAGAATTACATTCATACTAAAGTGCATTTTCAAATATGCCTATTGTAGAGTATTTTGTGCCAGATTTAGATGACAATGTGAAAGCTAAGAAATGTATGCCTTCTAAAGGATGGGGCGGGGGAGACATTCAGCCACTCACATTGACTAGTTCATTTAAGCTTTAATTTAGTGGCAAGTGTCTAAAACATTGGTGTACAACAGAAGAGAAGAAGACCCTTTAGAGGGCAACAAGAGGAAGGGCTAGTTAGATAGGAAAGTGGGGTCAACTTCTTCCTCCTTCTTTTAGGGGATGGACTGTGGTTTCATGGAAGAGCCTCTGCTTTGCATGCAGAAGGTCCCAGGTTCAACCCCCGGCATCTCCAGTTAAAAGGACCAGGCAGTAGGTAAAGTTAAAGACCTCTACCTGAGATCCTGAAGAGCTGCTGCCAGTCTGAGTAGACAATACTCCTTGATGGACTGATTCAGTAGAAGGCAGTTTCATGTGTGTTCATCTGATAAGTGCCATTCCTTGTCTGTCTCCAGATTGCTACTGTCAAGGCTATATCCTCCTTCTTCTCAGAAGTTCAACAGAGCAGAACTCTCTCTCTCAGCTAATAAGGTAGCTAAGATCCGGCCTTTATATACTTCATGTATTCTTTTACTTCATTTACTCTATCTCTGTCTCTTTACTATCAAGTATGTTAGTTTCTCCCTTGCCCTGTACGGTCCAGGCTAACCCAATCTTGTCAGATCTCGGAAGCTAAGCAGAGATGCCCCCAATCAGTATTTGGTGTTGTTGTTGTTGTTTTAATTTAAAGACTTTATTATTATTATTACAACATATAAGAACAATTAGTAAATTTGACATCTATATATAGAACTTATTACATAAATTTCTAATGATTCGTTTCTATATGAAGTTTCATTACAGTGCTTTCACAATAGCACTTAGTCTTATTTTAATCTACAGTTGTTTATCAAAAAAGCTTCTTTAAAACATTTTTCTTAAATCTTTCCCTTTTTACTTTAATTCTCATCGGAGACTCCCACCATATATGTGTAAAGGGCATTCAATTTTTCCTGAAATTCTGATCTTGGTCTCTTAGGTATGCCGGATATTAGACTTGCCATGACGCCACACTCTGCCAATTTGTTTTTCCATTCTTCCAGAGTTGGGCATTTATCTGCTTTGCACTTTGCAGCAAAATATTATTCTTGCCGCTGTTACCCTATATTGGAATAATTTGTTATAAATTTTAGGCATATTGCTTGGTAATATATTTAATAACATACTTTTAGGGTCCATCACAAACTTAATTTTTAAAATCTTTTGCAGCACAAACTTGATTTTTAAAATATTTTGCATTTTATCATGGATCTATATCCAGTATTTTCTTGCTTTCTCGCATGACTGCCACATGTGATAGATGCACACATATTTTGGCATTTCTAACAATTCCCACTGTATTTTCTATTGGTTTTTGCTATATCCCTTTGGTAGTATTTGGATGGGAGACCACCAGGGTTGTTAAGCAGAGGAAGGCAACGGCAAACCACCTCTGAACATCTCTCCCCTTGCAAACCCTCAGTCAGCTGTGACCTGACAACACTTTAAACCACCTTGTTAGTTGTTGAATAAAGCTTTCTTTGCTCTTTAATATGTTTGTGTGGTAACTGCTGAGCAATCACTCAGCCAACATAAAAGTGGAGGTGCACCCTTGAAAGGGGGTCGGCATAGAGAGTGAGCAGGAAGAAGGCACATCTGATGGTGGCATCAGAAGTCCTCTGCTCAGTCGCGTGTTTCAGAAATGCAGTGGAAGTGCCTCAGCTGTCAGAAAACATCATCCCATTTATTGCTCAGACCATAAGAGCAGCGCCTCTGCAATTTGATGGGGCGGATGGATGTATGCATGGATGGATGGATAGAGTTCTTAATTAGATACCTCCACACAAGCAAAATTCTGTAGTTATTCAGCATGCCTTCAACTCACAGCCTTATCACTGTCAACAAGACAACAAAACCGTAGAAAGAAACAGGAAAAGTACTGGAGATAAGGCCAAATCCATCACAGAGGTCAATCTCTTGAATTACGCCCTATTCCCCACTTGTAGAACCTGCTGGTAATCTTGGGTTCTCAGTGTGTCCTTGGAGGGAAGGGCTATTTGTTTGTTTGCACTGAATTTTCATGTAGCAATTAGGATGTTTCCTTCACCTCTTCCTCTGCCTTAGAGCATTTTTAGATGTTCAGGAAGCTATCAGGCTCCTCCACCATCTGGGACCACCAAACAGTCCCACTGCTGCAGATTCCAACATCAGTCAGATATGGGAGGAAGCAGCCAGTCATATAAACAAATACATCTGAGCACCAGAGAGAGGGCAGGGAACAACCAGCCAATCCCTCCATCACGCTTGGCTCCAGCTCAAGGTGAGGGCACCTTTCCTTCAGCTTCCACCTGCCCTCAGTCAGACCACCAGAGGAAGGGCAAAAAGCAGCCCAGGAGGTTTTCATTGGATCTGGATCTAGCTCAGGTGTAAACCCCCTCCCAAAGATACAATTGTAGTCAATTGTAATTGTTATTTTGTCTGGGGTTCTGAATCCTGAGAGCCTCTTTGGAAGCCAAGTTTGGATGAAAAGAGGGTACAAAGGTAATAAATAAATGTGTTGTTGATTAGCTGCAGCTACAGTAATCGTTGCTTCTGGAAGATGCAGCTGTCCTAGCAATAGGGTTGCCAGATCCCTCTTTGCAACCGGCAGGAGGTTTTTGGGGCGGAGCCTGAGGAGGGTGGGGTTTGGGGAGGGACTTCAATGCCATAGAGTCCAATTGACAAAGCGGCCATTTCCTCCAAGTGAACTGATCTTTATCGGCTGGAGATCAGTTGTAATAGCAGGAGATCTCCAGCTAGTACCTGGAGGTTGGCAACTCTACCTAGCAACAAAGCAGATGTACTGGAGAGAAACAGTCTCCTTCTGGACACTTTACAGCTGCATTCAGACAACACGAACCCAGGTTGTGGCCTCCCCCCCTCCCCCATACACACACGTAGAGAAACTCTGTTAGAAACTAACTCCGGTTCCCCCATGACATACAAAGGCAGGTGTGCAAGTAAACCAGTTAGTCCACTCTGCAAATGAAGAGTTTGATTCAGGAGTAGAAGTTTGGGTAGGAAACTAACTCATGTGATGCATACGTCATGGGTAACCACAGTTAGTTTTGGGATTCTCCATGCAAGAAGGGAGGAAGCACCAAGGAACATCCATGAGCTCAAGTGGAGACTGTGCACGTTTTGAGTTCATGTTGGTTAGAACAACTGTCTGAACGTAGTCTATGCATTGCTTGGACAAGACAAGACAAAAAAAAATCAGCCACCCCAGGTGTAGAGGCGTTTTGGCAGATCTCTGTTCTCTTGGATAAAGCAATGCCAGATCCAGGAGGAGAAAATCTTTGGTGCCAATTCAAACCTTCTGGATTTGCTACTAAGGGGGAAATGTCTCCTGCCTCCAAGCCCTGTGACATTAAAATTTGAGCACCTAGCAGAGCTGTGGCATCATATCATCCTGCTGAGCCAAAGATTAAGGCCTCTGGTGCTGTATGTGGTGCTTGTTTTCAATGGCTGGGGTGGGCCATAGTAGGGTTGCCAACCTCCAGGTGGGGCCTGGAGATCTCTTGGAATTACAACTGATCTCCACGCTCCAGAGATCAGTTTCCTGGGAGACAATGGCTGCTTTGGTGGGTGGGCAGGATTACGCCCTGCTGAGGTCCCTTCCCTCCCCAAACCCTGTCCTCCCACAGGCTCCAGCCCCACCGATCTCCAGGAATTTCCCAGCCCAGAGTTGGCAACCCTACTCCATAGGACTGAAGGAGGCATGACATTTCACAAGTGTAAGGCCTGCCCCATTGGGTAAGTCACACCTGAAACAGCTGATCAGAACAGATCCGTACTCTAGCCTTTGTCTGACTGGTCAAGTTCAGACTGCAGGTGCTGGAGCACATGAAGATGAACATGATTACATATTCTTGACTAACCTTCTGTCTAATGTGCTGTTTTTGTTTGGTGCATCATAATCCCTCCTCCCAAATTCCCTGCAGGCTGAATGTTACAGTTAAATATGGATGCTAACTTTTGAACTTAAAAACAAAAAACTTCTAATTCCCTGGAACTATTCTATTTCCCTGGAAGATCCACAGTTCACAAAGAGGTGGCAGGGATCTCGTCCTGAGCTTTAAGCCACAGAACAGCAAACCCTCTCTTCTGTTTATGACTTCTAATTTTAGTGGGAGTTATAATAAGCACAGGAGGGAAGTTTATTATACTGACAAATTGCGTGCTTTATGGTGCCGCTTCTCCAGTTATTAGAGTCTTCTGCTCTATTTCATTTATGTAATGGAAAGATAACTGGGAAAGATAACGTGCAAAGAGGAACAGCCGACAGAACCATATTCAGATCTTGTGCGCTTTGGGGGGGGGGGAGGAAATCAGACAGGCCAAAAAAGCTTTTGTGATAGTCCCTCCATGCCTGTGGCGGTGCTTGCGCATCAGGGCTTGGCCGCCAAGGAAGTTATGTAGCCCACAGATTTGTGGAAGCAAATGATCGATGCACAAAATGGGCCCTGGATTGTCAGCATCACTAAAGTCTCTCAGTGCACCTTCCCCTTCTTCCTTAAGGTTCCCAACTCCAGGTTGGAAAATTCCTAGAGATTTGAGGATGGAGCCTGGGGAGGACACGGACCTCAATGGGGCACAATGCCACAGAGTCCACCCTCTAAAGCAGCCATTTTCTCCCGGGGGAACTGATTTCTGTTATCTGGAGATCAGTTCTGGAGATCTCCAGCCCCCACCTGGATATTGGCAACCATACTCCTGGGGGTGGAACGTACCGTCACATAGCAGCCACTTTACAGAGACCCCATAGGGTTTTCAAGATACAAGTCATTCAGAGGTGGTTTCCCATTGCCTTCCTCTGCATAGCAACCCTGGACTTCCTCGGTGGTCTCCCATCCAAGCATTAACCATGGCCCACCCTGCTTAGCTTCCAAGATCTGACAAGATCAGGCCATCCAGGTCAGGGCAACTGTATTCTTGCTTGATGCATATTTTGATATCATAAAGATGTTGTTGAACCATGAACAAAAATAGTTCATCTGACTGAACCTGATTTATTTATCTTCGGATTTATGTTTGGATTTATCACCTGCCCTCTGTCCCGGCTGAAGCTGGCTCGGGGTGGCGAACATCAAATCTGTGGGAAATGTGGCCCTAGAACACAAACTTGGAGCAAAGCAAACATGGTTAATGTGGCATGGAGCATGAAAGCACCCTCTACTTCATTGAAATGTTAGTCCCGAGCAAGGAGGCCTTTTAACTGAAATGGTCCAGTGAACAATCATGTCTCTTGGTTAGTAATTCATGCAGCCTTAACCTTTCAGAATTCTTCAGCCATCTTCCAGTTGATGTGAGCAAAAGGGAAAGTCTGGATCAAATATTCATTTTATTTTATTTATTCCCAGTTTCTGTCTGAACACAGACGTTTCCTGCTTGCGTGTAGAGAGCCAGGTCAGGGGCTTCCCCCACTCCCAACAGACATAATCAGTCTTCCTAGCAATAGCAATACTTGCCTAGCTAGCATTAGTGCTAGGAGATGACACAAACATGATGCAGCCCATACTGGAATACTGCTGGGAGAGGGTGGGGGTGGGAACAATTTCCTTGACATAGCAGGATTTCTGCCCCCCCTATTCAGATGTAATCGCAGGCCACGGTTTGTCATTCTGCAAAGGAGCCTGGGGCAGGGGTCCCCAACCTTTTTGAGCCTGTGGTCACATTGAGTATTCTGACATGGGGCGGTGGGGGCACCCTCATGGTGTAATGCCTGGAATTATTATTATTATTTGATAATATGTTTTTTTATGATAATTGGGACTTAACACCATGATTCAGGCACAACGATGGCTGCCAGGAGACGGAGAATCACAAAAAGGCTGCTGCAGGAGGGCCACAAAATGTCAGTGAGGGAGGTTATACATGACTCCAGTAGTAACAATTTGACATTTCCGGCAGAAGCCTTGTGTAGCAAGATGGCTTTTAATCTGCATAGCCCATCAGAAGCCCTGCTGGGCACATGCCCCACCTAGCCCCTCCCACTTTCTAAAAGCACTTGGTGGGCATCAGGAAAGGTGTTGGCAGGCTCCACGGACCCCACAGGCACCACATTGGGGACCCCTGGCCTAGGGGATCCTCAGACTTGCATGCAGGCCAGCATGGTATAGTGGTTTAGAGCAGTAGACTGGAGCAGTGGACTCTACGGGTTTGATTTCCCACTCCTCCATAGGAGCTGCAGACTCTAATCTGGTGAACCAGGCTGGTTTCCCCACTCCTACACATAAGGCCAGTTGGATGACCTTGGACTAGTCACACTCTCTCAGCCCCACCTACCTCACAGGGTGTCTGTTGTGGGGAAGGGAAGGTGATTGTAAGCCGCTTTGAATCTTCCTTAAGTGGTGCAGAAAGTTGGCATATAAAAACCAACTCCTTTTTCTCCTTCTTCTTTGTTACAGGTTAGAATTAGGAGGGGGTGGACTACAGCTTTGCTGCTGCACAGACCAATCCAGATCTAGGATGGAGTTCTGTTCTGTGCAGTGGTAGATGTTGACAGCGTGCACACACAAAATGGGAAAGAGATGACTGAAAATGAAGGATTTGATCATATTTCTAAAGGATTCAGGACCAGCAGTCTCTCAGACATCTTATTAAGCTGTGGCTGAAACAAGCAACTGTGGTGGTGATGGGAATCTAATATTCAGCAGCTGAGCCATTCATATGTAAAGCAATTTTTACTAAAAAAAAAACCAACAACCCAGGGTGCTTAGGCAAGGGAGAACAGTCTGAGCCCCCACTCTTATTTCACTGCATTGAGCACCTGGATATTTGAAGCATTTTGTTTCTTCTCCCAGCCTGGTCAGTAAGTGAGAATCGCTCCTAGAACAGGAATACTTTCTCTCACCTGTCACAAAGACAGAAGGAAGGATCCCTTTGGTGAGGGCTACACTCCCTGAGCATTTCATCCCAACTGGTTGCAAGACCAAGAACAAAATTCAGGGAGAAATGTGTTTCCCACTGAAACGAAAATCGAGATACAATAAAAGCTCCAAGCACATGTCATGATGATACTAAACAAACAAACAAAACAAAACAAAGAACATCATGAAGTGAATCTGAACCCCAATAAAACTTGTATACATCACAAGAAATAGCATTTTTGGTTATTTGGGCAGCCTGTATCAGATGCCCTGACCTGAATGGCCCAGGCTAGCCTGATCTTGCCAGATCTCAGAAGCTAAGCAGGGTCAGCACTTGGATGGGGGACCACCAAGGAAATTCAGGGTTACTATGCAGAGGCAGGCAATGGCAAACCACCTCTTGCCTTTAAAGCCATACGGGGTCACCACAAGTCCTCTGTGACTTGGCAGCACTTCCAACCCCCACTACATCAGATGAATCCAGTCGTCATGAAGGAATCTAGACAATTCATTTTCTGAATACACGTAGGAGCAATTAGTCAACAGTCCTAACCCAGTCCCAACTCACAGGCTGCACCTGGAACCCAGCCCACCATATTGCAATCCCTTCTTTTCTCTCCCCATGCTTCCAATGCAGTAATATGAAATGAAAAATGATAAATTAGAGGCAGAGATGCCAGCCAGAGCTGGCGACATCCCAAAAGGAACTGGGGTCGGAGCGGGGCAGGCAAGGTGCTCTGATGTCATGCTGGAGTGTGATGTCACTTCCTGTGAAAACCAGAAGTGACATCATGACATTGGGGCAATGCTCTAGGATTTGCTGAAAAAACTATGGTTAAACTTTATGGTTCTCCCATTTTTCTCCCACCATCGTGGAAGTACCAGTGGGGAACTGGGGTAAGGGTCTACCTAGAGGTCTTTGCATTATCACAAAGTCTTCTGGGTTATCATCTGTTATTCCGCAGGGTGCTGCCAAATCAGAAAGAAAGCCCTGTTCCAATTATTTAAAAGGATGCATGAAGCTGCCTTATCTGGAGTCAGATCATTGGTTCATCAAGGTTAATACTGTCTTCTCTGAATGGCAGCAACTCTCTAGCATCTCCGGTTTAAGACTTTCACATCACCTACTACCTGAGAGAGCCAGAGTGGTATAGTGGTTAAGAGTGGAAGAGTCTAATCTGGAGAACTGAGTTCCATTCCCCGCTCCTCCACTTGGGTGACCCTGGGCCAGTAACAGTTCTCAGAACTCTCTCGGCCCATGTGGAAGCAGGCAATGCCAAACCACCTCCGAATGCCTCTTGCCTTGAAAACCTATAAATCAGCTGCGATTTGACAGCACTTTCCATCACCACCACTACCTGATCCTTTTAACTGGGGTTGAACTGGGAACCCTGAGCGTGCCAAGTGGATGCTCTACAACCAAACCACAGTACCTACCGAAATCTCTACCTTTCATGTCTTTCTAAAACTTGATAAAGAAGGAGCGCTCTGCAATGCTTCTGGCAAAGTGTTCCAAAATGTACGGTAGATCTAGTGACTGAAAATGCTCGGGCTTGAGCAACAGCAGAGGGTCCCATTTTAGGGGTGGGAAGCTGAGACGCGGCCCCTGACCAGGTTCTCTCGGGCTCTCCTGCAGCCCTACCAAGGACCCCACTCTGGTCAACTGCCCTATGAGGAGCAGTTAAAACACTTAGGGCTGCTTAGCTTGGAAAGAAGGCAGTTATGGGGAGACATGATAGAGGTCTATAAAATCCTGGATGGTATGGAGAGAGTGGGCAGGGAGAAGCTTTTCTCCCTCTCCCATAGTACTAGAATGTGGAGTCATCTGCTGAAGCTGGAGGGTGAGAAATTCAAAGCAGATAAAAGGAAGTATTTCTTCACGCAACGCATAATTAAATTGTGGAACTCCCTGCCCCAGGATGTGGTGATGGCTGCCAACTTGGAAGGCTTTAACAGGGGAGTGGACATGTTCATGGAGAAGGGTATCCATGGTTACTAGTCAAAATGCATACTAGTCATGATGCATTCCTATTCTCTCCAGGATCAGAGGAGCATGCCTATTATATGAGGTGCTGTGAAACACAGGCAGGATGGTGCTGCTGCAGTCGTCTTGCTTGTGGGCCTCCTAGAGGCACCTGGTTGTCACTGTGTGAATGGACTGCTGGACTTGATGGGCCTTGGTCAGATCCAGCAGGGCTTCTTTTATGTTCTTAGGTTTTCCAAAGACCATCCATTACAGGCTTTCAGGGCACCAGGGTAGACAGTTCCCAGGGCCCCCCTCCACTCCTCTGCCCACCCCCAGGTACTCACGCACCCTTCCCTCCCACCTGCATACCTCCCACCTGCTTGTGTGTCCTTCCCTTATCTGCTCATAACCACTCTCACTGACCCTGCTGAAAGCTGCCTGCAGAGCTTTCCCCAATGGCACCGGGCAGTGCGTGCAGCAGGGGAAGGGGAGGGCTAGCAAATGAGTGGGTGGAGGGTGCCAGCATCTGTGGGCTTTGCCAGAAACCCTGTGCCCTGGCAGCTGCCCCCACCTGACGGTATGCTGATACCAGCCCTGATCCATGAGATCTCAGGGTTCACAGCTCAGAGGACCTGCCCTTTTAATAAAAAAAACCTTAGATTTGCAACAGGCTTCTCATGACCTCATTTCCTGGTGGCAATTTGGATACATTGTGTGTGTTAGCGATAAAGGAATGAATCATTATCCTACACTTTCTTGCGTTCTGTGCTGATGAAAATGTTATGCCTCTCATTTAAAAAAACCACAAAGTCGATGAAGGGTGCTTTGTCATACCCCCCCCCTTTGCTCATTACCGTGTTAAGAACTATTTAAATGCTGGGAATCAGAATTTTGGTGGTAAGAATGACTAAGAACCAGCAGTACATTTTAAAAAGACTGGGAATTAAGCTTGCTAAAGAGCTTACCCACTCAAATGCTGTTAATACCTTGTATGACTGCATTTGACACAGCGTACATTTGATAGATAAGCTCCTCTTAAATCCAAAACATGCTCAATAAAGCAATTCTAAGGGCAGCAATTTGTGATTGTTAACATACATACAATGAGGGCAGAAGTTTCGCCCAGTTTTCTTTAGAAATTGGTCCTCAAAGGAGGGGAGTGCATTTTCTGGTTCCATTTGTCTGCCTGACATCTATACATTTGGTGATGCTGGGAACGCGAGCTGGTTTTTTTCTACTTTTTTTGAGACCACTTTTAAGGTAAAGGTCCCCTGTGCAAGCACCAGGTCATTCCTGACCCATGGGGTGACGTCCCGTCCCGACGTTTACTAGGCAGACTGTGTTTACGGGGTGGCCCTACTTAGTACTTGGATGGGAAACTATCAAGGAAGTCCAGGGTTGCTACGCAGAGGCAGGCAAGGGCAAACCACCCTGTCTGTCTCTTGCCTTGAAAACCCTATGAGGTCGCCATAACTCAGCTGTGATTTGACAGCACTTTCCACCACCTTGCAGATATTAGTCTGACAACCTAACCTTTACACAACACTGTCTCTTTGAACAATTCCAAAAGGAATGGGATATGGAAAATGAATTTATTGGTCATTAGCATTCTTTTCCCTATCTGCCTCTCTTTCCTGGCCTTCTTGCCTTCCCTGACAAATTTTAGTTGCAAAGCGTTATTATTTACTTGTAGGGCATTTGTAATTTTTCCCTTCCTCCAAGAACCTCAGGGATGTAAGAAATGTTGGATCTGCTTTATCATGAGCAAAACCACAGGTTCATCGAACTCAGCGCTGGCTGCTCAGACTGGCAATGGCTCTCCAGAGTGAGGCAAGGAAGGGTGTTTCCAAGCAGCGGCTCTTTTTTTGTGCGCCATCAAGTCACAGCTAACTGATGCCGACCTTTTAATGGAAGACTGAACCCGGGACCTTCTACCTGCCGGGGTGGCTGTAGTCATTCTCGGACCCTGGGCAATAGTCTGGATGGAGCCCCAGAATCACTGCCACCTCATCATCCCCCCACAGGCACCAGGACCGAGCAAGAGTGCCTCTTGCACCATGCAATAGGGCTGCCAACTCTGGGGTGGGAGATTCCTGGAGACTGGGGGTGGAGCCTGGGGAGGGCGGGGTTTGGGCAAGGGAGGGACAACACCAGGCTCTAATGCCCAATCCCTCCCAAGCAGCTATTCTCTCCAGTGGAAGAGATCTCTGTAGTCTGGAGGTCAGTTGTAATTCTGGGAGATCTCCAGGCCCCACCCAGAGGTTGGTAGCCCTACTGTGTGAGGTGGGTGGACATGACCACCACAGGCAAAGCCCAGGACCTGTCACTGAGCCCCCCCACCAACAATGTTATCCATGTTTCAGGTTACCTTTAGAAATCCTTGACGACTAAAGCCATGTTTTATTAGTTAAACATCTTTCTTGATGTAATCTCATTTTTAATACCTCCGACTAGTACAAGGAGCTGAGAGTGGCTCAGACGGTTCTCCCTTCCTCATTTTATCCTGTGGGGTTGGTTAGGCTGAGAGGGCCACGTCTGGTCCAGAGTAACCCCATGAGTTTCATGGCAGTACAGAAGTATCAAATTAACCTACATTATACATTGCAGAACATCTGACATTGGCCAGGATAGGGTCTTTTCTGTTGTGGCACCCATATTCTAAAATTCTAAAAACACCGAAGAACTTCCTTTTGCAGTTTCTTAAGGTAGTGTCAAAAGGTACAAACTTTCAAAAAGAGTTGGGAGGCTGTCCTTGCTCACCCATGTTTTCATGAGAAATGGCATTAATGAATGATACCGACTGCTTAATTGTATTTGACACTGATTGCTTTTTAATGATGGTATATTTTAATGATCCATTATTGCTGTTTTTAACTTGGCTTGTGTTCTATTTTTAGATTGCTCAGTTGGTCTGAGCTCATTTTTTAATGAAGACAAACGACTGATAAATTCTTTTTTTAAAAAAAGAAAAATTCACTTTGTACGCCAAATATCTGCTCATTTCCTGCCTTGCATTATTATTATTATTATTATTAATAATAATAATAATAATATTCGCTGACATTTTCGGTGCTTGACCCTTGCACTTCTTGGCTGATTAAAACCAACAGAAGAAGGGATTAAATTTGTGTGTCCAAGAGTTAACAAATGGTCTTTAACTTGAAGAAGGCAGTTTTTAAATCCCGCCTGAAAAAGCCATCCTTGGATCCAAGTAGGGCTGCCAACCCCCACCCCCTTTCATGATGGGAGATTCCCTGGTCTGATCTTCTGCTGGCTTCCACCCCTCCAAATGGTGGTAACAGATTATTTAAAAAAACTCACCAGCATCACAAGCACGATGACATCACTTCCAGGGGAAACCTGGAAATGATAGTGGTGGATCTAGGAATCACCAGAAACTTTATGCTTTACCATAGAGTTTCTGGCGATTCCTAGAGCCACCTCCAGGCATGTTTGGATGAGACTTAACCCATTTTAGTCCAGCTTCTGGCCTCATTTTGGCATCTTGCCTGGTTGGGCCTTTCCTGGACCCAAAAAGTAGCCCAATATGAGGTTCATGGTCAAAGCAAAGAACTGAACCCAAATCCCACTCTAAACACTGGCTCTTTGAATACCTTAGTGGCAAATACAGGTTCACCAACCCCAATTGAGCTGCAGAACCCACCCATAATGTTCTCACATTGAGATGCCATCAGAAAGGTCTCCTGAGCAATGTATCAGAAGTATAAGACTGAGCATATCCATCAGCTATGGTAGCCAACCTCCAGGTGGGGTCTGGAAACTTTCCAGAATTACAACTGATCTCCAGGTGACAGAGATCCCCTACAGAAAATGGCTGCTTTGGAGGGTGAACTCTATGGCAGTACACCCTGCTGAGGTCCCTCCACTCTCCAAACTCCTTCCTCTCCAGACTCTGTCCCCAAATCTCCAGGAAGTTCCCACCCCAGAGTTGGGAGCCCTAGTTCAGTGATCCGTTCAGACGGTGATGTCAGGGATTGAATCTGGGACCTTCTACATGCAAGGAACGCACTTTACCACTGAGCCATTGTCCACCCGTCTCAGCAAACATGCACAGAATTGTGCTGCCCGTCTCTGAGCTATTACAGTAGGGGTCCCCAGCCTGTAGACACCTTTGGAATTATGACACAGTGCGTTGGGTGAAGCCATGAAATGGCTGCCACAGGAGGCATAGCCAGACACAAAATGGCTTATGCACTTATCTTCAGACATACAGTAAAGATCCTTATGCTGTGGTGGCAGCTGCTGCCAAAGCAACACTTTTAAAAATCTGCACAGCCAATCAAATATTCTGTGGTTAATCAGAAGTCTTGCTGGGCACAAGCTCCACCTGGCCCCACCCACATTCTAAAAACCCTTGGTGGGTGCCAGGAAGAAGGTTGGCGGGCACCACAGCATCCATAGGCATCACACTGAGGACCCCTGCATTAGAGAATAATTGGTACCATCCATCTGCAGCTACCTGCTTAGCTGCAGTGTGAGATGTTATTTATTTATTTTTATTTTGGAAATGTTACTATGGAAGGGATGCTTGCTTTTGCAAATCCAGATCTGCATAGGCCCACCAAGCTGAACACAAGCCACCAGTTGCATTTTGGGGCCTGCCGATTGCTTGACAGCCCTCCCAAATCCCAGGACTTCCCATTCTTCTGTTAATTCTTTCTTCTTGCCTGAGCTCAGCCCAGGGGGAAATCCCCATGCATAAGGCAAAGCACAGGACACAGAAGCTTGGTTTGTCTCACAGCACTACAGCCAATTACAAAGCAGCGTGTCAAGGGGCGGGGATTCAAATGCTTCCTGCTTCCTTGTAGTTCTTTCTGAGCAGAAGAATGGGTTTTAAAAACAGCCGTGGGTGGGGTATTATTGAATGGAAGGAGAGTAAATGGGTTTTAAAAAGCAGGGAAGAATTAAATATAAAAGACTGGTTTTTATATTATAAACTACAAGATATTTTTAATAAAGATAGTCAACTTGGATTCAGTAAAAATAAATCCGAGTTAGAAAACATATTAGATAAAGGAAATAAAGGATTGATTGGTAGGATGTATAAATTATTGATGACTATTACTTTAGAACAAGAAAGAATTAAACCAGTCATGATCAAATGGATGCAGGATTTAGGATTCAATATAGACCTGGATAAATGGGAAAATTTATGGAAGAGGGAGTTTAAATTTACAATAACTAATGAAATTAGAGAAAATCTCTATAAAATGTTTTATAGATGGCATATAACGCCAATTATGATATCTAAAATGAACAGTCAAGATAAAGGAATCTGTTGGAAATGTGGAAAAGAAAGAGGAACTTATATGCATATCTGGTGGACTTGTAAATTTTTTTAAAAAATTTGGAAAAAAATAGTAAAAGAAACAAATAATTTGATTAATAGTAAAGTGAAAAGAAAACCATTATTTTGTTTACTGGGAATACCCACAAACGATATTCATGATCGGGATAGGATTATCTGCCAATATAGTTTTGCTGCTGCAAGGATTGTGATAGCTAGAGTATGGAAACAAACAAGTAAACCCTCAATTATAGAATGGAGAGAGAAAGTGTGGTTATATATGAGGATGGCCAGATTAACGGAAATTCTGCATGGAAATGATTTGGAAGAATTTAAGTTAACATGGTTTAAGGCCACCTCATATTGGGATAAGTTGGCAAAAATGGATTTTACTTTGTTATTTAGTGAGCTATAGAAAATTATTTTTTAAGCAATATTAGAATTTAGATAATTAATAAATAAAGCTACCGGACACTTCTATGGAAGTCATGGTGATGGGTCACTTTTGGTGGGTGGGGGGAAAGGGTATTTTCTTTTGATGAATGTATTAAAAAATGAAATGTATTCAATATGTTATGTGAATACCCTTTTATATCTATATATATATATAGATATTCATTTTTTTCTTTTTTCTTTTTTTTTCTTTTCTTTTTTGTATTGTAAAATTTAATAAAAAAAACAAAACAAAAAAAAAAAAAACAGCCGTGGGTTACTCCCCCCGCCCCGTTCCTTTCAGATAGCTCTGTTTTTTGTTTTTGTTCTTAAAATGCTTTTTCATGCAGCAATTGGGTTTCAGGGGGGACTTTTCTCTCACTACACCCAATTACAAAGCAGCATTTCAAGGGGTGGGAATTCAAATACTTCCTGATTTGAGCTTGGAGACTGCTGGTGCATAGACTCCCAACAGGAAAGTGTGGGTCCAGCGAGCAATGAACCTCAGGTAAAACTCCCATGCATAAACGACCCATTTCTACTTGTGTCTGACCAAGGGAGCATTGACTCTTGCAAGTTTACACCCTGAAACTCTTGTGGTTTCTGAGGTGCTACTGGACTCAAATCTAACTGTTGTACTGCAAACCAACTTGGCTAACCTCTGAAACCATTTCCTCAGGGGAACTGATATCTGTAGTCTGGAGATCAGTTGTAATCCTGGGAGAACTACGGGCCCCACCTGGAGGTTGGTAACCCTATTCCTACATCTCTTGGGTTTATGAATTGCCTTTTCAAGTTGCATTAGTGATAATTAAACAAAGTGGGCTTTTTCTCCTTGGCTTCATTGGGTGGAATCCATTCCCAGAGCCGCATTTTGTGGTCAAAGCTATTGCTAACTGCAGTCATGAACTATTACAATATCAATAAAAATAATGAAAAGTATAGATGTTGGCACAGGACTTGCACCATAAGCACATTTCCCTTTTGTGCAGTATACTTCCACCCCCTCCCCCCGTTTGGCAAACCCTCTGGGAAACACATCTCTGCTTTCTCGGTTTCTCAGTCATTCACTCCTGGTTCCAAGCAACAGAGAACTGCATTTGGAACATCACTAATCAAAGTCAACCTGAATATGCCTTGTTCATTAACCTCCCCAAGCCAGCTAATCCAAATGAAATTACTTCCAACATTTGGAGAATTCTGGAAATCCTCCATGTTCTGGTGCCTCACTTACTGATGCTATTTTCTTTGTGTCCAGACAACACAGGACAACCTCCAGCACGAACAGGGAAGGGAGGCAAAGATAGGAGTCAGCAGATAGCGTCAGTGTCAAGGGCGCTCATGGACCCAGCCTTACTGTTTGAAACGCAGGTGGGTGAAGTGGCCAGGCGTGTCTTCTATCAGCTGAACCTGGTTCTCCAGCTCTCTCCCATCTTGGACTCAGCCAACCTGGCCATGCTCCTCTGTGCTTTTGCAACCTCCTGGTTAGATTACTGTAATGTACTCTAGTTTTGAGCTCCCCTTGAAGACAACCCAGAAAACTACAGGCGATTAAGAATGCGGCAGCTCCATTACTGCCAGGGGCTAGCTGGAAGCAAATTTATCTCGCCCACCTTAAAACACCTACATTGGCTGCCAGTTCATTTCCACATCCTATGCAAGATGTTGGTTATGACCTTGAAAGCCCTTCACCGTCTCAAACCCATTTATCTAAAAGACTGTCTCCTCCCACATGAGCCCATGTACCAGTTACAACTCTCAGATTGCCATCTGCTAGCTGTCTGCCCTGCTTAGGGTAGGCTGCCTGGCATCAGCTAGACCTTGGGTCTTTTCTGTTGTAGCTTTATTTATTTATTATATTTTTACCCATCCTTTCCCGACCCAAGCCAGGCTCAGAGCCCCTAACAACATGAATAAATACAATTTTAAAATATAAATAACCATATAAAATTCAATTAATTATAATTACAAAAATTAAGACTAACGATAGCACCCTGGTCATGGCTCTCTCCATTGATGCTTTCAATTTCAGTTCTAGAGGGAGACCATGCAAATGCCGAGAAGAGGAGCCAACAGAGATGTCAAGGGTGGGGGGCATAGACAGGGACAAGGAAAAGGACAAGGGAACAGGATGGAAAGGAGGGGGAAGGGGGGAAGCAAAAGGAAAGGGGGAAAGGGAAGGGAGGTCAGCTAAGGTAAAACCGTTGCTGTCCTCAACTATAACCCTGGCGGAACATCTCTGTCTCGCAGGCCCTGCAGAATTGTACTTGGTCCCGCACGGCCTGGATCTCATTTGACAGAGAGTTCCACCAGGCTGGGGCCAAGGCTGAAAAAGCCCTGGCCCTGGTTGAGGACAGCCGGATGTGTTTAAGGCCAGGGTCCACCAAAAGGTTGTTATCTGCTGAACGCAACGTCCTTTGGAGAGCATAACAGGAGAGGCGGCCCCATAGATACAGCAGCCCCAGGCCGTTTAGGGCTTTAAAGGTCAGTACCACTACCTTGAATCTGATCCAGAGCTCAGTCTGAAACCAGTGCAGCTGGCAGAGCACATGGGCTATATGTGCCTTCCACGGGGTCCCAGTAAGGACTTGAACCGCTGCATTTTGTACCGGTTGAAGTTTCCGGGTCAGGTTCAAGGGCAGCCCTGTGTACAGTAAGTAACAGTGGTCTAGTCTGGAGGTGACTGTTGCATGGATCACGGTGGCTAGGTCAGTGCCGGACAGGTAGGGCAGGTGTAGGACGGATGATAGAATGCAGTCCTGGCAGCGTTTGTGACCTGGTCCTCCAAAGCAAGAGAGGCATCCAGAATCACCCCAACTTGGTGCAAAGAGCTCCTTGAGAAGGTGTCTCTGCAAATCTGTTAAGAGGTACACCATTTTATTCGCCAGGGCTTTTAGCAGGATATAGCAGGGATCCCCAAAGTGGTGCTTACGGATGCCATGGTGCTCACCAGCACCTTTCCTGGCGCCTCCTATGGGTTTTTAGAAAGTGGGCAGGGCCAGCTGGGGCTTTTGCTCAGCAAGGCTTTGGATTGGCCACAGGAGATCTGATTGGCTGCTCAGATTTTTAAAAAACATTGCTTTGGCAGCAGCCACCACCACAGCACAAAGATCTTTACTTCGTGACTGAAGGGAAGATGTGGCAGACATTTTTTTTTCTGGCTCCACCTCCTGTGGCAGCCATTTTTTGGCAGCACCCAACACACTGTGTAAGAATCCCAAAGATGCCCACAGGCTGAAAGGGGTTGGGGACCCCAGGGGTTTGGACTACTGATATCATTCAGGGAGGAGGGTTTTTATTCTTCTGTTTGTTTCAGATTGTCATTGGTAAGCCATCTTGAGCCACGAGGAAAGGTAGGATATAAATATTTTTAAAAAATAACTAAATATCTGACTGATGGGCACACTATCCAACCAAAAAAGTTACCCAATGTTTCCATGACACAACATCATCTCTGACTGGTGTTTTTGTGAACAGCATTTTTCTTGGGACACTGCATTATTTATAAATTTACCTCTTTATATGTAAAATTAGAGTTGAGGTAGATAGATATTTTTTTTTAGACAAAAAAGTAAATATAGAAGAGAAACAGCAAAGCTGTCCTTTGATGTTCAAAGCCCTTTATTTTCTCCAGACAAGCCTAATTGCCATGTCCCTTATCTCTAGAACAAGGACACTTCTTCACATGTGTCCAAAGGAATGATCATTTTGCTGAAGGGTGCAATCCCTGAGAATCTCATCCCAGTTGGGAAGTTGAAAAATGTTTCCCATTGAAAATAATGGAAATGTCTACCAAACCGCTTAATCTGAACATGGGCCATTAATAAAATAAATGGTCCAGACAAAAGTATTAAGACCAGAACAGCCTGAATCCACATCGGAAAAAAATTCCACAGCCTTCCCTGCTAAGCAAAAGCTTTAGTAGTTTTTGCTTCTTTCTGGATATTTGCTGTTATGCCCCACCTTAAGTAGCACAAAGCAGGAATGGGTGAACCGTCAGCCCCAAAGAGCTCTTGCCTTCTTCTCATACTCCCTGCTCCACATGAAGGAGCACAGTGGCCAGCCTCAAATTGGACCTGATCCATGGAAAACCAGGGAATTCTGGTGCATGCAAAGGATGTCCAGAAGAGAGCAACAAGGATGGTGAGGGGTCTGGAGACCAAGTCCTATGAGGAAAGGTTGAAGGAGCTGGGTATGTTTAACCCGAAGACTAGAAGACTGAGAGGGGACATGATAACCATCTTCAAGTATGACAAGGGCTGTCATATAGAGGAGGGTGCTGAGTTGTTTTCTGTTGCCCCAGAAGGTCAGACCAGAACCAACGGGTTGAAATTAAATCAAAAGCGTTTCCTTCTAGACATTAGGAAGAATTTTCTAACAGAGCAGTTCCTCAGTGGAACAGGCTTCCTCGGGAGGTGGTAAGTGCTCCTTTCCTGGAGGTTTTTAAGAAGAGGCTAGATGACCATCTGTCAGCAATGCTGATTCTATGACCTTAGTCAGATCATGAGAGGGAGGGCATCTTGGCCATCTTCTGGGCATGGAGTAGGGGTCACTGGGTGTGTGTGAATTCCCTGCATTGTTCAGGGGGTTGGACTAGATGACCCTGGTGGTGCCTTCCAACTCCATGATTCTATGATGTCAGAGGAGCAGAGAGGGGAACAGTGGCACAAATAACTCTGTGGAGCCGCAAGACTGAAGGATGGGGTTGACAGCCCTGCATTGGCAATTGCTGGGAGCTTGGGGGGGACGACGTGAGCAGGGAGAATGTTGCTAATGCATTAACATCAATTCCAGGTGATCACCCGGAAATGATGTCACTGTCACTACCTTGCAGCATTCTAGGAATTCCCCAAGTCTCTATGGTACATCGAGATTAGGAAAATTCCTAGCTCAGCACAGCAAAATTAGATATATTGATTATGACCCTGATCTTATCTACTGACAGCAATTGGAGGGTCTCAAGACTGTATTGTGCTCTGAAGGTTCTGCACCTTCCTTATGAATCCATTTTTTTCAATCAAAACTTAGGCAGACAAGAAGGCCCTCTCTCATCTTTTCTTATCCCCAATTCCGCAAACCCCCGGCTTCCCAAAGCACTAGTGCTTGCCCCATTAATTAATTACTTATTTGATTGATTCTATTTAAATGTCACAGTCCAGGTTTAAATCGTCTTTAAACATAAAAATGAAATGGCAAGGAATACTTAACAAGAAACCAAACTAAACAGGGGGCAAAAACACCAGAAAAACAGGAGCACAAGCAGCACTCTCAAATTGCCTGGTAAGCAAAAATAAACAAAAAGTCAGTACTAGCCTTCAAAAGTACAAAAAAGGGCAAGGGCAGGTGAATCTCTTGGGGAGGGATGTTGCAGATTTCTGGGGCCTGAAGAAGCCCCACTCCTAGTAGAAGACAACCTAGCATCCGGTAGGAAGGACTAGGCTTTCCAGGTTTTGCCACCCAAAATGCCAGAGGGGGGGATTGGGAACCATGCCAGCATCACGCCAGTGCACTGACGGTTTTAACCGGAATTGACGTCACAAACCCTCTGGGATTTCCAAAAAACCATAGCCAGGCCCCACCCCCCTAGTGCTTCTGGGGGTTGTTGGCTGTGGCCTGGCAACCCTAAGCAAATTCAGAGCAGGTTTCTTCTGTAGATCGCATTGCATGAGGGGAAGCACATAGAACATACTGAGATATCCCATCTCAGTTTTGTCCCACCTCTACAATCCTATAGCATGGGATTACACAAGAGGAGCAGGGCAGAGGAAAGGCAACCCATGGGGCAGATAGACAATTTTAGACTTCTAAGTTAATTGGGGAGAGGGCTTTAGATGCTAAAGCAGAGCATGCTATGAACATTCAACAAGCTTGCCTCACCTCTCTCCACTATCACCACTTAATGGTGCCACCTGATTCTATGTAATGTTTGCTCCAATGGAAGTCCCACCGTGGTCAACAGCACTTGCTAGTTGCAGCTTGCAACTGGGTTCCCCTTAGTGTAGCCAACTCCTGCTTGGGGAAAGGCCGGGAGATTCGGGGGTGAAGCCTGGGGAGGGAGGGGTTTGGGCTGGGGAGGGACCTCAGCATGGTATAATGCCGTAGAGCCCAGCCCACCCTCTGAAGCTGTCATTTTCTCCAGGGATCTCTGTAGTCTAGAGATCAGTTGTAATTACAGGAGATGTCCAGACCCTGCTGGGAGGCTGGTAACCCTATTCCCCTGCTGCATGGTGAGACCTTGAACTTCTACCCCAAAGTTTGGCCCCAACAGCTTGTTATGGTGCCAATTCTGTCTTGGGAAATGCCTGTAGATTTGAGGCCATGCCTGGTAGAAAGTAGAATTTGGAGAGGGAAAGCAGAAAAGGGGTATTATAGCAGGGATGCTCAGCAGCAATATGATGCGAAGGCCGAAGCAGCCATTTCCTGGAGATTGATTCCAGGAGAACCTCAGGCACCACTTGGAGGCTGGCAACCCTGCCACTGATAGCATCTTGCCTGGCAATGCCATAAAAGCACAGCTGAGTGCTTTGCAGTTCCAGTTCTGCCTTGAGCTCGCGGAGATAATTATTTCAAATATATCAATACATAAAAGGTGCATGGGGAGCATGTTTCTCAGGTGAGAGTTTCCCAAACACCGCTCATTATCTTCCCTTTCCTCTCTGCTTCCCAACTGTATCTCTCCCATCTATTCCATCTAAGCTGTTCAGAAAAAGCCAGACTTGCTATGTAAAATGTTAGAGGAGCTGCGGAATTAACCTTCATTGCAAATAAACGTCTTTGAATCTAAAGGTCAGATTTAAGTAGGGTTGCTAGATCCAGGTTGGGAAATACCTGAAGATTTTGGGGGGTGGAAAAGTTGGGCAGCAGGGGAGGGACTTCAATGGGGGATAACGCCATAGAGTCCACCTTCCAAAACGGCCATTTTCTCCAGGCGAACTGATCTCTGTGGTCTGGGGATCAGTTGTGATCCCAGCAGATCGCCAGCCACCACCTGGAAGTTGGCAACCCTAGATTTAAGTTAGCCAACACTGCTGGCCATGAAGCCTTTGTTTTAATAAGCTCAATGGGCTTTTCACCAAGGTCCTTAAAGGTCACCATACGTATTCCCTGTGGGTCTCTTGGCAACACCAGATCGATGCCTGATCTGTGCATCCAGGACCGAAGGAGCCGAGCATCTATTGAGCTTTGAGTGATGGGCTTGGGGTGGGGAGGTAGGGAGGTCTTCTGACCTTTGAAGCAAAATTCAAGCATACATTTTTTTAAATGATACTGAAAAATTGCAATGTGGCTGTTTTCTGACTGAGGCCTTCTGCTTATCTTGGTCCCATCTGTGAGCCAAATATTAATTTGGAGCCATCTGCTGTGGGCAAACCGCTAACAACGGCAGATAAAAGAGGAATGTGGGCATTGCCTTTATGTAGACATTAGATGACACCTGTCATTGGCATGGAGCAGAAAATCATCTGCAGCTGAAAAACAAGTCAAGAATTAAAGTGGAAGTTTCTTTTGAAAGGTGTTATCTGCAGGGGTTAACAACTGGCAGCTTGGCTCTCTGAGGTAGGGTTGCCAACGTCCAGGTGGGGGCATGGGGATCTCTGGGAATTACAACTGATCTCCAGACGACTAAGATCAGTTCTCCTGGAAAAAAAATGGCTGCTTCAGAGGGTGGACACAATGGCATTATACCCTGCTGAGGTCCGTCCCCTCCCTAAATTCTGCCGTCCCCAGGATCCACTCCCAAATCTCCAGGAATTCCCCAACCAGAAGTAGCAAACCCTACGGAGCAGTCAGGACATGCCACCCTGCGGTGCCCAGCACACTCCTCTGCACCATCATGCAGAGAATGGGGTATGACCTCACTGCACAGTGCAGCTGAATCAGAAGGGTCACCCCTCTCTTGAAGTGGTGGTGGAAAGAGCTGTCAATTCGTATCTGACTTATGGTGACTCCATAGGGTTTTCAAGGCAAGAGACAAACACAGATAGTTGCCTGCCTCTGCATAGCAACCCAGGACTTCCATGGTGGTCTCCTATCCAGGTACTAACCAGGGATGCTGCTGCTTAGCTTCCGAGATCTGACGAGATTTGGCTAGTCCGGGCCATCGCGGTTAGCAGCACTGGGCCAGGCCAAAATTAGCACAAGTAAAAGGCACGTGCCACAGCCACCCGACCAGCAGCTACATCCACACAGGGATTTCTCCCCTCATGAGCAGCGGGAAGCCCTCATGGTAAACAGGAGCAGCATCCAAGTGACATCGTACTTGAAGGGCTGTCATATAGAGGAGGGTGCCAAGTTGTTTTCTGTTGCCCCAGAAGGTCGGACCAGAACCAACGGGTTGAAATTCAACCAAGAATTTCTATCTAAACATTAGGAAGAATTTTCTAACAATTAGAGTGATTCCTCAGTGGTACAGGCTTCCTCAGGAGGTGGTAAGTGCTCCTTCCCTGGAGGTTTTTAAGAAGAGGCTAGATGGCCATCTGTCAGCAATGCTGATTCTGTGACCTTAGGCAGTTCATGAGAGGGAGGGCACCTTGGCCATCTTCTGGGCATGGCATATGGGTCAGTGGGGGTGTGAGGGGGGAGGTAGTTGTGAATTCCCTGCATTGTTCAGGGGGTTGGACTAGATGACCCTGGTGGTCCCTTCCAACTCTATTATTCTATGATCGTGCCCACTTTGGGCACAACTTGCCTGCCCCCCCCTTTCCCCCATTCAACCCTTAGAAAATAAAAACCTGGCTTTCTCTGGCTCGAGGGAGAAACAGTTGGTGGAGCCTCTCCACAGGACACTTCAGGGCAGGGTGTAGTTCTGCCAGCCTCTAGGTGGGGCCTGGAGCTCTCCCAGAATTACAACTGGGCTGCAGATATAAGATCCCCTGGGGAAAATGGCTGCTTTGGAGGATGGACTCTATGGCATGGTACCCTGCTGAGGTTCCTTCCTTCACCAAACCCCACCCTCCCCAGGCTACACTCCCCCAAATCTCCAGGAATTTTCCAACTCAGAATTGGCATCCCTGGGATCATTTGGATGTGGGGCTTGGCAAGGGGGAGCAACTTATGATTGGGTTTCATCTCAATAAAAGCTCTTTCAAGATCACAGAACAGGTCTCAAGTGAAGTGTGCCACATTCTTATTTATTATTTCAAAAGAGAAGTAGATTTCTTCCATTCCATTTTATCATTCTGGGATTTTGCTTTGCATGGTATTTTATTCCTCCTCAACTCCCTTTGAACAAAAAAACTTTCTAAAAGTAATTCCAGGAAAGGAACATGCACAATTGGTCACGGCTTTTCAGTTTTTCCCCATTCATTTGCTTCTTTTCTCTTTCCATTATGGATGCTTGTTTACACCCCCCAAAAAAATGCACAAATGAAAGCAATGTTGATATGATCATTCTTAGGAGTGCATTAAGATTCTTTTTGTCTGTGTTTTATTGGTGCCTGTGTATTATTTTGGTCACAATACACACAGACAAGACTCATTGGAAAAGATAACAATGCTAGGAAAAGTTGAAGGCAATAGGAAAAGAGGAAGACCCAACATGAGATGTGTGTGTTAAGGGCCATCATGTTGCTTCTGACTTATGTCGACCCTATGAATTAATGTCTTCCAAAATGTCCTATCATTAACAGTCTTGCTCAGGTTTTGCAGACTGAGGGCTGTGGTTTCCTTTATAGAGTCAACCCATCTCATGCTGGGTCTTCCTCTTTTCCTGCTGTCTTCAACTTTTCCTAGCATTATTGTCTTTTTCAGTGACTCTTGTTATCTCTCAGATCTTGGAAACTAAGCAGGGTCAGCTGTGGTCATTATTTGGATGGGAGACCTCCAAGGAAGTCCAAGGTCACTGTGCAGAGGCAGACAAGAGGCATTCTCTTGCCTTGAAAACTCCACGGCGTCGCCATAAATCGCATCAAGGACAACAACATGAGATGGATGGACTCAATCAAGGAAGCCTCAGTTTGCAAGACCTGAGCAAGGCTGTTAATGACAGGATGTCCAGAGGTCATTAATTCGTAGGGTCACCATTAAGTCGCTATTGACTTGATGACAAACAACACACACATATTACTGATGCAGAAATGCATTTCAGTGCTTTGGTAAAACACTAAAAAGGTAAAGGTCCCCTGTGCAAGCACCGCGTCATTCCTGACCCATGGGGTGACGTCACATCCCGACGTTTACTAGGCAGACTTTGTTTACGGGGTGGTTTGCCAGTGCCTTCCCCAGTCATCTTCCCTTTACCCCCAGCAAGCTGGGGACTCATTTCACCAACCTCGGAAGGGTAGAAGGCTGAGTCAACCTTGAGCCGGCGACCTGAAACCATCTTCCGTCAGGATCGAACTCAGGTCGTGAGCAGAGCTTTTGACTGCAGTACTGCAGCTTACCACTCTGCGCCACGGGGCTCCTTGGTAAAACACTACTACAACAAAAAATCTTGATACAGCTATCCATACTATCACATCAAGATTGCTTTTTTGTAAAGTTTATGAATGTGCACCCATACAGATATAACTAGACTGGGAGGGGGAAACTGCAGAGGAACAGAAGAAGGAGGAGGAGGAGTTGGTTTTATATGCCAACTTCCTCTACCACTTAAGGAAGAATCAAACCAGCTTACAATCACCTTCCCTCCCCCTCCCCACAACAGACACCCTGTGAAGTAGGTGGGGCTGAGAGAGCTGTGACTAGCCCAAGGTCACCCAACTGGCTTTATGTGTAGGAGTGGGGAAACAAATCCAGTTCACCAGATTAGCATCTGCCAATCATGCGGAGGAGTGGGGAATCAAACCCGGTTCTCCAGATCAGAGTCCAAAAGCTGCCACATAACAGTTGAAGAACATGAAAGAGTCCTGAGGGATCAGACCAATGAGCTGTCTAGTCCACATTCTGTTTCTCACAGTAGCCAATCAGATTCCCTGGAAGACCTACAAGCAAGAAGGGCATGTATGCCACAGCTATTCCCTGCTGTTACTCCTCAGCAGCCTCCAAGGTATACTGCCTCTGAACATGGAGGGTCCCTAATCCATCAACTCCAGAAACCAGACCAGCTAAATAGGAACTCCAAAATGCAGGGGCAAATTCAGATGAGGAAAGTTTTGGAAGCATCCATAATATTTCCTGAGTTCCTCAAACAGCAGGCATTCCTCTGTTTGTTCATTTTTATACTGCCTTTCAGTCACCACAAGTTTTCCATTGCTATTTCCAGTATCCATAAAATCATCATCATAAAAACAAATTAGAAAGATAAAGTGTCTAAAGAGAAGGTACAGCCACAAATCTGTCAGCTCTCAACCAAAAGCCTGTGTGACCTGGCATGGAAGGGTTCCCAGGGAAGGTGTTAAAGGAATCCTGACATCTGGAGTGGGGCACAGAAAAAACCCTATTTGTCACGTCAGGGCCCCCAGCTCATCTCTGAAGGTGGAAACAATGAAAGAAGAGCCTCAACAAAATATCTTAGTGCATGGGAGGGAATACCTGAGTGCAGCCAGTTCTTAAGACCCAGGCTTGTTCCCGTTGTTAGGAGGCCCTCAGCAAAATGCCTTCTCAGCCTTGCCAAAAACTGACCCCCTTTGTACACTGGGGAGGGGGGGCGCTGTTGCCAGTAATGCCACTCGCAGCTGCCTTCCAGGCCCCGCCTCCCCTTTTAGCTCTCCACACTAAGGTTGCCAACTCTGGGTTGGGAAATTCCTGGAGATTTGGAGGGTGCAGCCTGGGGACAGTGGGGTTTGGGGAGGGGAGGAACCTCAGTGGGTTATAATGCTTTAGAGCCAACCCTCCAGTGCAGCCATTTCCTCCAGGGGAACTGATCCAGTCTGGAAAGTTGTAGTTCCAGGAGGTCTCCAGGCCCCACCTGGAGGTTGGCAACTCTACTCCACATGGATAGCCATGACACAGAAGAAAACAGTGAGGAAACAGCCCTCGGCTGTGTAGGGTGGGCAAGAAAGCCTCTATCTAGCTATATACCCCTTACATGGTTCTTCCTTCCTTCAGCTCACAACAAGACTGAGAGGTAAGTTAGGCTGCGAGAGAGTGACCGGTATAAAAGGTAAAGGTAGCCCCCTGTTCAAGCACCGGGTCATTACTGACCCACAGGGTGATGTCACATCCCAACGTTTACTAGGCAGACTATGTTTAAGGGGTGGTTTGCCATTGCCTTCCCTAGTCGTCTACACTTTACCCCCCAGCAAGCTGGCTACTCATTTTACCCACCTCTGAAGGATGGAAGGCTGAGTCAACCTTGAGCCGGCTACCTGAAACCGACTTCCGTCAGGATTGAACTCAGGTTGTAAGTAGAGCTTGGACTGCAGTACTGCAGCTTACCACTCTGTGCCACAGGGCCACTGATATAGAGACAGTCATTGAGCTTCACAGCAGAGTGGGAATTTGAACCCTAGTCCTTGTGTGACAATCGAATCACTATCCCACAATGGCTCACCGGCAGCTGGTGACAGAATATGTGTTGGACTACTCCCTTCTTTCCTCTGTTTCTCCACTGGTGACAATTTGCATTATGTAGCTGCACAGATTTAGCACAGTTTCATCATTAGCTCCTCAATTAATCTTATTTGTTAGGAAGTTGAGGACTATATGATTACCTACAGAGTAGGTGTTTCATATCTGAAATCAAGAAGAAGAATTGAAGAAGAGTTGGTTTTTATATGCTGACTTTCTCTACCACTTAAGGGAGACTCACACCAGCTTAAAATCACCTTCCCTTCCCCTCCCCAAAACAGACACCCTGTGAGGTAGGTGGGGCTCAGAGAGAGCTCTAAGAGAGCTGTAACTTGCCCAAGGTCACCCAGCTGGCTTCGCCTGTAGGAATGGGGAAACAAATCCAGTTCACCACATTAACGTCTGCAGCTCATGTGGAGGAGTGGGGAATCAAACCCGGTTCTCCAGATCAGATTCCACCGCTCCAAACCACTGCTCTTAACCACTGCACCACACAGGCTCAATGGGCTTAAGCGCTGTTCACTCTGTGCTGGACAGGGGCCAACCCCCACCAATTGTCAGGATGAGATGCAACAGATCCCCTGAGAGCGAGGCAGATCTCGTGGCTGAAGCAAAAATAAATTCCTTCCCTTCAACGCAAATGCCGCAAACCCTTTTTGCTAGGCACGCTCCATGGTCCCGTCACATGGCCTTTCATGCATTCGCAGATCTCTTAAGCTTCAGATGTAAACACCATCTCTTCTCCTTTCTCCTCTCTGGGCACCTCTAATTCAAACAAAGTGGTGAGCTGGGTTGTTATAGTTACGATCGTATGAATCATCTCGGCGATTGGAATAAGGGTGTCAGAGAACTCTGCTCTGAGCGCCAAGCTGCCATAGGGTCACACAAACTTCCATAAAGATCCTGTCACCTGCAGCACCAGCGACGAATCAGTTGAAGGACCGCCTGGTCTCCTAAACCAAAGCTTCTTAAACTGTGGGTTGCGACCCCATATGAGGTAGCAAAACTGAATGTGGAGGTTGTGAAAAATTTGGCAACAGTAAAAGGTTTCGTTATGATTTATTATCAGTACATGTTTGATTTGTATACCTATTTTATGTACCTATATACCTGGGTTGCGTGAAAATTTCTCAGGTGAAAAGGGGTTGGAAAAAGTGGAAAAAGTTTAAGAAGCCCTGTCCTAAACCATGGTTAAGAAGCCAAAAAGCCACCCTCTTCCCCCTTCCTCTCTATTCTTCTACCCTCTTCCTCTGAATTCTTTCCCACTCTCTTTCATTTTTGGAATTCACCATGGTTAGCCTTACACCTGCTCCATATTAACCTTGAAAATGCAAAAGAGAGAGAAGCGGGAAGGAGTACATGAAGCTATGGGGAATGCTTGGTTTGAGGGCCAGTTCTGGGGGGCTCGGGGCAGAAGGTGCTCAGCCCCCCCCCCACTGCCCACCCATCCTAGGATTGCCAGCCTCCAGGTGGGGCTTGGAGACCTCCCAGTATTACAAATCTAGAATACAGAGATCAGTTCCCCTGGAGAAAATCGCTGCTCTGGAGAGTGGGCTCTATGGCATTATACGTACCTGATGTCCCTCCCCAAACCCTGCCCTCCCCAGGATCCACCCCAAATATCCTGAAATTTCCCATCCCAGAGTTGCCGATCCTAATGCATTCTGCCCTATCAGCTCTTTCTCACCTGTGAGCTCCCCCATCACCCACTGCACACGTGCCCTTCCGCCAATGGTGCCGGCCACTGTGTTCAGCCAAGAGCATGAGGGGCAGATGGGCTCAAGGGAAGGGGGAAGGGCTCAGGCAGGGGGTGGCAGCAGTGAGCCCTGCTGGATGCCCAGGGCCCTGGTAGCTGCCCCACCTTCGCATATACACATGCTGGCCCTCACAGTGTGCCTTAGGCAGACACAGGGTGCGTAGCCAGGAAGATAACAGCTGAAAACGCTGTTGCCCAGACAAACTCCCAGCTTGGTAATGAACACATGCAGCTGCCTTAAGCTGAGTCAGACCCTTGGTCCGTTAAGGTCAGTCTTGTCTACTTTAGGGTTAGAATGTAAGAAAGGCCCTGCTGGATCAGGCCCAGGCCCATCAAGTCCAGCAGTCTATCCACACAGTGGCCAACCAGGTGCCTCTAGGAAGCCACAAACAAGACGACTGCAGCAGCATTATCCTGCCTGGGTTCCACAGTGCCTAATATAATAGGCATGCTCCTCTGATCCTGGAGAGAACAGGTATGCATCATGACTAGTATCCATTTTGACTAGTAGCCATGAATAGCCCTCTCCTCCATGAACATGTTCACTCCCCTCTTAAAGCCTTCCAAGTTGGCAGCCATCACCACACCCTGGGGCAGGGAGTTCCACAATTTAACTATGCATTGTGTGAAGAAACACTTTTATCTGTTTTGAATCTCTCACCCTCCAGCTTCAGCAGATTGACCCTACATTCTGGTATTAGAGGGGGGAAAGCTTGCCAGGTCCCTGCCAGGGGCGGGGATCCCCAGCCACTGGGCCCCATCTCCCACCACCAATCAACTGACCGGTGGTGGGACTTACCAGCAGCAGAGGAGGCCTACCCTGGCATCTCGGTAAAAACAGGTTTGACCATAGAGTTTTTGCCCAAACACCAGAGCATCCCCACATCTTTGGCTACATCGCTGAGACAACGGGCTAGCCCTTCGCCATTGCCAGCGGGTCCCCCTTCCACACACACACACCAGTTGCCAATGGGTACCTGGCAACCTTAACTCTGACTGGCAGTAGCTCTCCAGGGACTCAGGTAGAGTTTTTCCCATCACCTACTCCATGAACCTTTTAATGTGAACCTGGGACCTTCTGCGTGCAAGCCACTGAGCCACGGCCCCATCCCTAACTGTTACAGGCCTTCCCAAGCAGGGGGAACCAGAGAGTTCATTGGCTGGTTAGACACCAACCCAGAATTTAAGAACAGTTCATGTCCAGAGAGTCCTCTGATTTATTCATTATTTATTTATTTCATTGATATTTCAGCCTTGCTGGACTCAAAGCAGCTTACATTTTCTCCCCTCCTCCATTTTATCTTCACAACAACCCTGTTAGTAGGGTTGCCAATCTGGGTTGTGAAATTCCTGGAGATTTTGGAGTGGAGCCTGGGGGGCAGGGTTTGGGGAGAGGAGGGAGTTCGGCGAGGTAAAATGCCATAGAGTCCACCTTCCAGCAGAACTGATCTCTACAGTCTGGAGATAAACTGCAATTCTGGGATACCTCCACACCCCCCCCCCCGGAGGTTGGCAACTCTTCCGGTAAGGTAGGTGAGGCTGAGAGTGAGTGACTGGCCCAAAGTCACCTGTCAATCTTCCATGGCACAAGTGGGGATTTGAAACTGGGTCTCCCAGATCCAAATCCGACACTTTAATAATGACACAACACTGCATGATCAAGTTGGAAAGTTAATGGTATGTAGTGGTTAGATTAGGAATGCCAAGACCTAGGTTCTCCCTTTTATCCCTGGAAACTTCTGACACCATAGAAGATTTTGGCAGCCCTTCATCTATGCCAGGCCTAAGTATAAGCATCCATGGAAGGATTCACATCATATATCAGCAATTCTTCCACTTATAACTGGAAGTCATCCATCAGCAAATATTGTGGCACTGAACCATGCAACCCTCCCGCATTTTGCCAGGGCCGAGCATGTGTTTCCAGGCAGCCAAAATGAAAACGAGCAGCCGCTGTGCCCGCTGCTATCAGATTTTCCCTCTGCCAAGTCCTTGTTAGAGTTCAGGAGACCTCACACAGGCTGCTCTGGGAGGTGGGCCGCGCTGCGTCTCATATGCAACCCGGACCCCCTTTGCGATTGCTATGATGAACCAGCGCGTGGCTCCATTGTTTGCTTTTGGCTTATTTACAAGAAACTTCACACCACAGATTTCATTAATGGGGAAAGAAAATCTTGTCTGCGGTTAAGTAACATTAATCCTTCAGTTCTTTGAACACCACGGGGATGCATTTCTAGTAGATTCCAAGACAGAAAATGAGCATTGGGAAAATGATGAACAGGCTAATATATGGAAGGGGCAATATCTGTGAGCATTTGTTTGTATCAGGAGTAGCATTCTGAAACTGAGTTTGCAAAATACCCACAGAAAGTTTAGAGGAGGGCTAAGTGGAAGAGCTTCTGTTTTGCATGCAGAAGGTCCAGGGTTCAATCCCTTGGCATTTCCAGTTAAAAGGACTAACCACGCAGTAGGTGATGTGCAAGGCCTCTGCCTGAGACCTGGAAAGCCACTGCCAGTCTAAGTAGACAATACAGACCTTGATGGACCAGTGGTCTCATTCAACAGAAGGATTTTTTTGGCCATCTTCTGGGCATGGAGGGTCACTGGGGGTGTGGGAGGAAGAAGTTGTGAATTCCCATTATTGTGCAGGGGGTTGGACTAGATGACGCTGGTGGTCCCATCCATGATTATATGATTGTCAGCTGTTTTTATACAATCAGATAATCACAAAGGCATATCTCATCGGCTAGGCAGAATTGTGATGTCATGCCATTTGCTATATGATCACTATATGATCCCTGGCTGGGCAGCAATGGTGAGTCACCTGCTGACAATCAAGGGGCTAGCCAGTTCACTTGCAGGTAGGGTTGCCAACCTCCAGGGAGTGTCTGGGGATCTGGAATTACAACTGATCTCCAGGAGACAGAGATCAGATCACCTGAAGAAAATGGCTGCTTTGGAGGGTGGACTCTATGGCACTATACCTCACTGAAGTCCCTCTCCTCCCCAAATGCTGCCTTCCTCAGGCTCCACCCCAAAAATCTCCAGGTACTTCCCAACCTGGACCTGGCAACCTTACTTGCAAGCCAAAGAGACTCATTGCTGAAGTGGCTCAGCAGTGGCAGGTTGGTGGGTGGTCAGGATGCCAAATCCAAGCCCATTTGCCCTGCCACTCATCACCAGCTGCCCCACAAGTAAGGAAATACCACCAGATTAGAAGCACATTGTAAATGATCTATGTACAAGGTATATCTACACTTGGCAACATTTGACTGGGAGTCGGAACTAACTTCACTGAGTGCATGTTTGGGGAGGGGTCCTGGCTGTGGGTGGGAGGGTGTTGGGAGATATTTCTGCCAGATGCTCAAAACAGATGCCTGCCGGAAGTAACCAGGAGCAGGCAAGGAAGAACGAATCTTCCACTATTGGGTTTCTCAGTATCATAGAACAGCCCTGATTGTTTGTGCTGAAGGTCAGCTAAAGTGCATTTCATCAATAAAGATCATATCATGACAGTTATAAAAGCCTTTCTTGGAGAGTTGTTATAAATGGCCATCTATCAATTTCAGCCCCCTGTCTGAAAAAGTGTTTCCACTTAGGGGCTGAAAGTAATAGATCATGAAAAAGGGTGGTTGTAGCCCACTGCAAAATATGGGGCTAACAAGTCTGGGCTACCCTGCAGAATTGTCACATAAGACAATCATCTCAACTTCACACCATCCAGGCATAAAAGAAGACACACAGCCCAATCCTGGTTTTATTTAATTACCAATAAGCTGCATTGATTTCAGCAGAACTTGCTTTTGACTAAGGTAAAGTATTGAGCGTACAGATGCCAGCTTCCAGATAGGACCTGGGGATCCCCCAGAATTACAGCTCATCTCCAGACTACAGAGATCAGTTCCCCTGGAGAAAATGGCTGCTTTGGAGGGTGCATTGTACCCCACTGGGGTTCCTGTCCTCCCCAGGCTCCATCTCCAAAAGCTTCCCAACCTGGGTCTGTCAACCCAACCCCATCTCCCACCAGTGGCCAGGGGTGTCCTGGCAACCCTAACTGAGCTGTTAGCAATGGCAGACTGATTCCTGGGCAAAAGTCCAGGATGAGGCCCCAGAAATACGAGGCCCTAAAATCACCACTAGGGTTGCCAGGTCCCTCTTATCTACCGGCAGGAGTTTTCTGGGGCAGAGCCTGAGGAGGATGGGGTTTGGGGAGGGTAGGGGCTTCGATGTCATGGAGTCCAATTGCCAAAGCGGCTATTTTCTCCAGGTGAACTGATCTCTGTAATCTGGAGATCACTTGTAATAGCAGGAGATCTCCAGCTAGTACTTGCAGGTTGGCAACCCTAATCACCACCCCTCCACCATCCCCCTGCCAGATGCAAGCAAGGGCAGGAGCCACCACTGGAAGATAGCTGCTTGAGCCCCAGATGGGAGCGGGCAAGATTGTAAGGAGGAGCCTACGCCTTATCTTCTTTCTCCACTCCTTTGGGTTGGGGCCCCTCTCAGTATGGGGCCCAGGGCTGCTGTCTGTTGCCCATTGCTAAGACCCGTCCCAGCTGTTAGCTATCTATTATCCCCCCACACCTTCCCACCTCAACTAGATGGCTGTAATCCTCTTGCTAGCTTTCCAGGCCCTCAACAAACTCCCTAAAACACAAAGGGAGATTGTTGTTTTTAATGTGTGTGTAAAAGTATGTCTGATATTCATTCTTTTCTGTTTCTTACTAGTGGCACTTCTTTGGATAACTAGGTCAGGAGGGTAAAGAGAAACTCGGGCACAGGGAAGGCTGGATCCTGAGAAATTCTGAGGCCTGGCCCACACTGACGTGGAAGCAAGTAGTCAAAACGGGCAAGAGTCCAGTAGCACCTTAAAGACTAACAAAAATATTTTCTGGTAGGGTATGAGCTTTCGTGAGCTGTGGCTCACGAAAGCTCCTACCCTACCAGAAAATATTTTTGTTAGTCTTTAAGGTGCTACTGGACTCTTGCCCGTTTTGACTACTGCAAACAGACTAACACGGCTACCCACTGTGAATTATCTTCGTGGAAGCAAATGGATTACGAGTTCCTCCAGGACATACCACCAGAAGTCTTGCTTTATAAGAAACAGTGTCTTTTATTTACAGTGCACAGATAAAACATACCATCACGTACACTTCTCCACTACTACTTCCAGGCTTCTAATAATTGTATTTGGGTGTGTTGCAGAATCACAGTTACATAGCCATATATACACCCACTGCACCTGATCTGAATTAGGCCACCTGTGGACCTGCCCAAGGCATTGCATCAGCAAACTGCCCAGATCCGGATTCCTGCAGTTCACTTTGGTACCAGCAAGGCTATTGCTTCTGCTTGCATCATCTTGACCTCCCAGATCTCCCAGATCTGACAGCTATCACACAGCTGTTACTGTCAGATTATTACAATCAACTTGATACTCTGACACACACAGAGAACAGAACCGAGTGAAAAAACGAGATAGTGGAGTCCTGAGGTGGGAAACAGGACATCAGGTTGGATCCAGCCAGGTTTTCACTCAGTCTCACTTAGCTTCCCTCCTTCCTACTGTCCCTGTCTGACGGGGCTTTTCTACATGCATGTCCCATGATTCCCAGTGGAGACTTCTGGTGGCCAGATGAAAAGTAGGGTTGCTGTATGTCCACTGGGGCGGGGAGAGATTTCCTACCATAGCTGGCATTGCCCACAGGCACTACAGAGGCCAGTGAGTTTAAAAAAAACAATCAGTGATGACATGACATCACCTCTGGGAAAAACCTGGAAGTGACATCACACCTCTCTAGGAATTGCCAGAAAATCTATGGTAAACCCATAGAGTTTCTAGTGATTCCTAGAGAGGTGTGACATCTAGCATTGCCAGGCCTCCACAAGGGTGGGGGAACTCCTGCCCCAGGGCTCCTCCTCCCACTGCTGATCAACTGGGCAGTGGGGGGACGGGACTTATCAGGAGCAAAATGAGGCCTAGGCCAGCGTTGCCAGCAATGCAGCAATGTCACTTCCGGTGCGTACCAGAAGTGACACCATCACATTGCTGACAATGCAGGGATGCTCTGGTATTTGGCAAAACTCTATGATAAAAATGATTTCTACCACAGAGATTTTGCCGAACGACCAGAGTGTCCCTGCATTGCCTGTGATGTGCTGATGTCACTTCCGGTACGCACTGGAGGTGATATCGCTGCATTTCCAGCAATGCCAGCCTAGGCCTCCTTTTGTTCCTGGCAAGTCCCCCCTAACCCCCACTGGTTGCTGGGGGGAGGGGGTTACCTGGCAATCCTAGTGATATCATTTCTGGGTTTTCCCAGAAGTGATGTCATGCCATTACCGATGGCCACTCCTTCAGTATCCCGCAGGGCGTGGCAACCCTAGACCCCTTCCTCCCGTCCTTTCAGGCTGTAAATTCACATTTTGCGTCTGGTGACGTGAAGTCGGTCTCACAAATGCTGACTTTGTTCATCTTGAAGGTGCCACCAGACTCCTCTTTATTCTGCTGTAACAGATTAGGGGTGGGGGACCACTCTGGAATTAGTATGAAAAAATTCCCTTGCAAGGAGACAGTAGCATATCAGAGAACATGCTGAAGTGGAATCCTCCTTCATGGCTTTTTTGCTTTTAGAATTGGTAGAGAGTATTTAATGGGGAAGCAGCCAAAACTGAAATCCACGTCTAAAAGCCACCTGGACTCAGCTGACTCAACTGCACTGATCAGTGCTTCTGTAGCCTGGGCTAGATGCCTGCCCCATTTAGAAGCCTTCACGTTTTAGGTTACCACCCTACTTTATGGACCTCTGCTTCTGTTCCAAATTGATCTAAAGCAGTGGTTCCCAACCTTTTTTTGACCAGGGACCACTAGGACTTTTTCGTTCAGTGCAGGGACCCCAAGGTTCAAATTAAAAATTCTGAGAATTTGAAAATAAACTTTAATCATAACTGTTAGTTAAACATTAAACTTATAAAAATATATATTCAAATATTATTCTAATAGAGAACTTTTAATTGAAAATATTAATTTATTATGGGTTTATAACTTTGTTTCGCAGACCTTAATTTAGTTCTCGGGGACCCCTGGGGGTCCATGGACCCCCGGTTGGGAACCAGTGATCTAAAGTAAGCGAATGGGTGAAACTTTCCTTGTTATGAGGTAAGTGGAAGAGAAAGCTTCACCTTTGACATTTCTGTGTTTCTGGCTACCGGCACGGAAGCAAGGAAAATAAAAATAAGTTGGCAACTTACACAAGCTTCCCATTTTAATGTATTTTTCTGTTTGGTTGACAGTTAGGGTTGGCAACCTCCAGGTGCTACCTGGAGATTCTCCACTCCTACAATTGATCTCCAGACTACTAAGATCAGTTCTCCTGGAGGACACGGCTGCTTTGGAGGGTGGGGCTCTGCGGCACTATACTCTGCTGAGGTCCTTCCACTCCCCAAATCCTGCCCTCCCTAGGCTCCAACCCCAGAGCTGACAACCCTATTGATAGCTGCCGAACATCCAATTTCCTGTTGCTATGTAGCACTTATAAGAGGGAAGGGATGTTGATCAATATTTAATATGATGCTGTACAAGATTGGGGGGAGGTCTATAGTGAGTGATGGATGAGCTTTTCAATTCTGTTCTTCTGCACACTCCCCCCTCCCCTGCTGCATAATGATGGACAGGTGTGTGTGTGGTGTGTGGTGTGTGTGTGGGGGGGAGAGGGTTCTCGCCTGAGTGACAAAATACCTTGAGATGCCATTTCCCTTCTACCTAAGAATTTCCTTGGAGGAAGACACAACTAAATCCCCACAGCTTTCCCCAGCACAACTAAGTCATTATTACACAGAAAAAAGATTATTTCGGAAGTCCCAAAGCCGAACTGACAGGAGGTAAAAAATGGGATTTGTCCAATTTGGGCTTCAGTGTGCTTCATTTTTCTTGGTTGGTACCCCCGTGTAGACATCCATGCAGACTTTAGAACAGGGCTAGGCTCCAGGGTTTTCGGCACATTAGGTGAAGTACAGCTTCAGTGGTCACCCCATTCAACCTAGAGCAGTGGTTCCCAACCTTTTTTTGACCAGGGACCACTAGGACTTTTTTGTTCGGTGCAGGGACCCCAAGGTTCAAAATAAAAATTCAGAGAATTTGAAAATAAACTTTAATCATAACTGTTAGTTAAACATTAAACTTAGAATAATATTTGAATATATATTTTTATAATAGAGAACTTTTAATTGAAAATATTAATTTATTATGGCTTTATAACTTTGTTTCGCGGACCTTAATTTAGTTCTCGCGGACCCCTGGGGGTCCATGGACCCCTGGTTGGGAACCAGTGACCTAGAGCAAGGTGACCTCTGATTGTTGGATAAATGCAAGCTTAATCAAAGCAAAGCCCTGAAGTGCGCTGATCCCGAGGAAACAGCCACGCATAAACATAATGAAACATCAACCAGTTAATTCCAAGGACTGTAATCCTAAGCATATTTACCTGGGAGTAAATCTCACTGAACAAGTGGTGCTGAGTAGGCATGGCAGACACACAGAGGAGGAACACGGGTTTGGCTCCCTCTCTGCCTTGCACGCGAGACCCCTGGGGCCGGTGTGGCCCTCTTTTTTGGCAACTTCCCCAGCTCTGGCACCCCAGGCAATCACCTAGGCTTGCAAAGATAAGGGCCAGCCCTGGCTGGACGCAAATGACTATGTGGTGTCATCGTGGTGCTAAAAGGGAGAGCTGGCAGCAAGCACAGCTTCCGCTCTCTGGAAAGTGCCACCGAGCCCACGTGATTTAGCTGCGTGGCAACATCAGAGCCACTGGAGAGTGAGGGTGAGGCTTCCCACCTTTGCTCCAGCATTTTCAGTTAATAAAAACATATGGGGGGGGGGAGAGAAAGGTGTCCAGCAAGGTGTTCAGCAAGGGCAGGTGGTTACTCTCAAAAGACAAAACAGTCAAAACAGGTGAGCATGAGGGCAGCTTTTGGGAAACATCCCTCCACCTCTGAAAACCCGCATTTCAAACTGGAGAAATTCAGTCCTGAACTTTCAGCCCGGCCCTATCAAACAGCATGGATTCCGAGCCCACCTCAGTATGGTATTATTCAGCAGAGGAACATCTATCATGTAAACCTCAGTTGTCTCAATGCATCATTTGTTAAGTTTTCACTCCACATACATTACAACCATCCAAGGAAAGAGTTGTCCCCGTGCACCCAAATATCTGAACGTGTAAATATTTTGATGTCCCCCACCTCACTGAGATCAGTGATGGGCAGACACTATGTTTAAGCGGAAGCCTCTCACATTTTTGTGGACATCCCTGTCCAACCCTTGAAAACACTGAATGGTAGGGTTCCATTCTGCTGGGGGCGGTGGATCTCCCAACTTCATCAGAACCTTCCCCCCATCACTCAGCAGGGCAGTAGGAGAAAAATGACAGTGTGTTGGGGGGCAATTTCCAGGATCCTGACATGCTGATGTCACTTCCTGTGCAACTAGACATGCCGGCGACGGTCTAGAATTTGCTAGACTGCCAAAGCATTGTCAGTGACACACTGACGTCACTTCTGGTCACACAGGAAGTGACGTCACTGTATCACCAGTGAGCACCCTTTCCTCCAGCCTCATGCTGGCAACCCTACTTAACAGGCATTAATGAGTATTCAACAAGACACTTGCAAAATGCATGCGTGGTGGCACACACACATCTCCAACCCAGACTTGCATGTTCCAACCCCCCTGCCCCAACTCAACTCTCTCTTTAAAGTGGGAGAAGGAACCTCCCATGAAGGATGGCTCTATAAACTGGGATGGGCCCAACTGGGCCTCTCTTACATGCAAATTACTCTTTCTGTCCCAGCATGAATTCTTGCCAGGGGTCAGTGGGAACTGTAGTTTCTGCAGCTTTCAAATTGAATCAGAAGGCAGACAAAAGTTACATCATCTCCAGCCACCCAGCAAGTTCTGAGCATGCACCAACAGTGGCTACCATCCAGCCGACTACACAACGAAGAATGCTGCCAACTGCCCAGATGCAATATGCTCAAAACACTGCCTCTTTTAAATTGTGAACAAATCCCTGAGCATATGCGGTACTTGACTCAAGAGGAAATGGGCAATATGAGCCCGCTGAATTCAATTTCGGAGCATGGCATTTGCAAGGATCCCAGCCTCTGTAATTCACATAAACAAGGTCAGACCTTGGGCATTTTGTTCCCATGCTCAACGTACCTGTTTCTCCCCACTCGGTTTCCTGTAGTTCAGGAGGAGCTCCACAGCCCCCACCACTTCCTTCCGTATTGCATACAAGAGAGCATCCCCCACGTAGATGTTGTGGCTCAACAGCAACTCCATGATCTCCAGGTTTTCGTTCTCTATGGCTATTAAAAGGGCGCTGCGTCCAAGAGGATCCATGCAGTTAATGTTGATGTTGTAGTAGATCTCTGCCTCTTCCAAGGCATGCTTCACGCTGGCATAGTCCCCCTTCTCCACAGCAATGAGGTAGGCCTTCTCCTCCAAGGAAAGCTCGGCTTCGGCCCGGACAATCTGCAACGGGATCCGATCTCTGTAGGGCGAATAGTTCACCTTTTTGTAATATAGCTGAGCCATTGTTCATAGCGACTGTGTGGCCTGTTTTGAAAAGAAAGCAGAGCAGCTTTTGAGACACAGCTCCAAATCTCCTTCCAGGAGCAGAAATTTCTACCTGCTTGGACATTATTGGCCCAATGTACAGAGAACTTTACATGTATATGATGGTGCCATTGCTCCAACTAGCTCTGGGCTCCCTGGTTGCCTGCCATGACAGGCAATCTACCACATCCACATTCTGGGTTTTCTACTACCGCTGTATGGACAATGGAAACAAAAATGGGGGGTGGGATGACATGACACTGCAAAGTCACTTCTGGTTTTGCATATGAAAGTGATGTCACAGCACTGTACAATACTCTTAAGAATTTCTCAAATCTCTATAGTTTTTACTTCAGAGATTTGGGAGATTTCCTAGATTGGTACTGATGCTGTGACGTCACTTCTGGATGAAGAAGAAGAGTTGGTTTTTATATGCCGACTTTCTCTACCACTTAAGGGAGACTCAAACCAGCTTACAATTACCTTCCCTTCTCCTCCCAACAGACACCCTGTGAGGTAGGTGAGGCTGAGAGAGTGTGACTTGCCCAAGGTCACCCAGCAGGCTTCGTGTGTAGGAGTGGGGAAACAAATCCAGTTCACCAGATTAGCCTCCGCCACTCATGTGGAGGAGTGGGGAATCAAACCCGGTTCTCCAGATCAGACTCTACCGCTCCAAACCACTGTTCTTAACCACTACACCACGCTGGCTGGAAATGGAAGTGATGTCACGGCATCATGCAATGCTGTTTCCCACAGTTTCCATTACCCCTAGTGCTCCGGGATGTGTGTGTGTGCTGGAGGAGGGCTGGTAACACTAACCTACCCTGGTATTGCCTGCTGTGGTTGGCAATGTGTGCTATTCTTATATGCAGCAGTGGTTAGAACAACAGAACTGGAAGCACTGCCTGCCGATTTGGAAAATTCCAAGAGGTTTGAGGAGGGAGCCTTGGAAGAGGAGGGTTTGGGGAGGGGCAGGACTTCAGTGGATTACAGTGCCATAGTCTCCCACCCTCCCAAACACCCATTGTCTCTTTTATATGGAGATCAGTTTTAAGTCTAGGAGAACTCCAGGCCCCTCCTGGAGGTTGGCAACCCCACCTGCTTGGGCAGGAAGGAGGTTGGCTACTTAGAAATCATCAGAAGGGGTACTTCTGGGGAGGCTGAGGTGGCGCTGCGCCTCCTCCTTAGCAGTTTGTTGCACTGAGCGCAGCAAGCCAAAAATGAACCCCCGCCACCAATTCTGCAGGTGCAAGTTTGCACTGGTAATAATGGGTGTTCCTGGGGTAAAAGGGCTTAGGGACTCCAGGAATGACCACTTTGCTGCCAGTATGAGCTCTTGCGCTTGCGCTGGAGAAATGCTGCTATCGAGGCTGTGCCGGCACCTGTGATTTGCACTGATGCGCAGCTCCCAACACTGCCATAAGTGGCCCTGCGGGAGCGTAAGTGGCCATTTGGACAACGCAAGTGGCTTTTATGCCGCCGCAGGGGTCACGCTGCCCCCAAACCCCTTTTGTTCCCCCCCCCAGCCGGATTGCATTGCTAATCAGCACTCCGAGCAGACCATTACTTACCCTATCTGCACTCATCCCAGCAATCAATCAGTATCCAGGGGAATAGTCCAGGCATTCTCTTGGATCCTGAGGACTCATCAAGCCTCTCCAATCTTTTTGTTGGGACCCCGGAAAAGCAATCAATTCTTTGCCTCTGGTTTTCCTGCTAGCTTACCTCATAATGCCTCAGGACCCATTTAGGGGTGTAAATATTTGTCCTTTGGCCACTCATTGTGTGTGTGTGTGTGTCCTGGAACTGTGTGCACATCCCCACTTGCACGTGGGCTTCCTTCTTCTGGAAACACTAGTCATTTTCCCTGGACATCCCTTCAAGACTGGTAACTACCACCCATTCCTTAAAACTCTCCAACTTTCTCCCTTTTCTCTTAGTTAACTCTTGTATGCCTTGCGTATATGTGTGTTCATTGGTCGAAATATATTCCTTATTTTACAATATTTATTCTTTAATGAAACCCATTCAGTTATACAACTGCTTGCTCATTTAAGAGTTCTCACCCGGACGATCCTGGTATACATAGGTTATCGATCCCAGTTACTACCTCTCACTCTGTCTCCCCAGCTAATTCCCCCAAACTTAAGCGGAGTCTGTCTGCTTAGGGTAACAACACGTGAAGCTGCCTTATATAGAATCAGACCATTAGTCCATCAAGGTCAGTCAGTGTTGCCTACTCAGACTGGCAGCCACTCTCCAGGGTTTCAGGCAGAGGTCTTTCACATCACTTACTGCCTGGTCCTTTTAACTGGAGATTCTGGGGATGGAACCTGGGACTTTGTGCATTCAAAGAAGAGTGTCTTCCACTGAGACACAGCCCCTCCCCAAAGTTGTACCAATGGGATACAGCCCATCCCCACAAGGAAATCTATTATGTGCTGTTTTCCACTTGGCTTCTGAGCCCAGATCAAGGTTCGGGTTTTTGAAAGTGTCTTCTGTTAGGTCAGACCACCGATCCATCTAGCCCAGTGCCATCCTGTCTACTCAGGCTGGCAGGTTCTCTCTGAGATCTGTCTTGGCCTTGTGATCGGAGGTCCTTTACCAGGAGATGCCAGACATTAGACCTGAGACTTTATTGACTGTATTTTTTTTTTTAGTGCATTTCTGTGCCACCTCTCCAGGGAACCTGCATGCGCTCTGCTCTGGCACAGAGGAATGGCTTCTCCCTACCCATGCGTGTAGCCAAAACAGCAAAATGTGCAGAGGCCTTAGGGCGCTCCAGAGTTGGGGGGGCGGGGTAGGGTTGCCAGATCCAGATTGGGAAGCTCCTGGAGATTTGAGGGTGGAGCCTGGGGAAGGCAGAGGCCTCAGTGGGGTACAACGCCACAGAGCTCACCCTCTAAAGCATCTGAAGGGGAACTGATCTCTGTAGACTGGAGATGAGGTGTAATTCTGGGGGATCCCCAAGTCCCACCTGGAGGCTGCTGGCATCCCTGTGCAGGGTATAATGCCACAGAGGCCCACCTTCCACAGCAGCCATTTCCTCAAGACACACTGATCTATGCAATCTATGCATTCGCACATGCTGCGCTATAGCAAGCATTCATGGCAGAATTCTCCTTCACAAACAAACAATCCAGTTGTGGATTTCTGTGACTGCACAGATGTGTGGATGCAACCCAGAATAATAATAAGAGTTGGCTTTTCTCTACCTTTAAGAAGCCTCAAATCAGCTTACAATCAGCTTCCCTTCCTCTCCCTACGACAGACACCTTGTGAGGTGGGTGAGGCTGAGAGAACGGTGACTAGCCCAAGGTCACCCAGCAGGCTTCATGTGGAGGAGCGGGGAAACAAACCCGGTTCCCCAGACTAGAGTCTGCCACTCTTACCCACTACACCACGCTGGCGGACACAATCTTCCTGCCTCCCCTAATGTGTTCGTTGTGCCTACGGTTGCCAACCTCCTAGGGATCTTCTAGAATTCCAACTGATCACCAGACCACAGAGAGCGGTTCCCCTGGGAAAAACGCTGCTTTACGACACTATACCGTGCTGAGGTCCCTCCCCTCCCCAAACACCACCCTCCTCAAGTTCCACCCCCCCCCCAATATCCAGGAATTTCCCAACCCAGAGTTGGCAACCCTAACTGTACCCGCCGTGCTGAATGTCTGCAGTGCTTCTCGTTTTGTTGCAGCTGACACAGAATCTCAGCATGTGCAAACCAGGTCCCATTGTACTGCAGCAAGGAAGCTCGCCTTACCTCGCCTTTCCAGCCAAGGCCCACTCTCATGAATCAATGTTGCTTCTGCTACCTTTTCCCTGGCAGAAGATTTCACGTTTCCCGTGTTCTTGGTGTGACCCTTGTGTGAGGGTTTCATTTACATCCTGACACGTTTAATTATTTTTAGCGTAACCCTCTCTCTTCGCTCCATTTATAACCCCAAAGACAACTCTGTTGCAGAAAACAACAGTCCAGTTCTCTGTGCCCCCCACCCAAATGCTCCTTTTGACTGAAATAAAGCTTTCCCTGGAGCCCGATCTGCAAATGAAACTTCACTTCTCTGTATCCATTTGATCCCACGGAGAATAAAAAGTTCCCAATCATCAAGCACAAGAGCGGAGACATAGGGGGGGATGGAAACGGGGGGGGGGAGGAGGCACACACTACCAACAGGGAATTTTGAGATGGTCCATTAATCTGGAGGGGAGATATTTTCTTCAAATTGTGGCTAGTGGGACCAGCCAAACTGCAATCGGATCAGGATCTAAACAAAACCATCTGGAGGCAAAGCAGAATTGCTCTCTGCGATTCATGTCCAAAGGCCCTTCCCCCTTAGTCTTCTACTAGGTGGTCAAATGATTTATTTACAGACAGCAAATAAAAGTGAAAAGCTGAGAAAACCCATTTAAGTGCCACTCAGAGACGCAGGACCTGTGGATGCATGCTTAAACTCTGAGCACGAGTGAGACAAATTTTGCCATACAACACCCAACATCGTCTGTGACGGCATAGGGGAGCACTTGGGGGGTTGCGACGCCAGACCAAGGCACTGAGACAGAATGACAAGGACAGAAAAAGCAGCTTCGCTGAGACATGGAGCCAGCGGCAGCTTTCCATAGGCTAGGGTTGCCAACTTCCAGGTGAGGGGCCTCTGATGGAAAATGCAGACACACATAGATAATCCCAGGGTAATGCCGATCGCCACTTTGAGGTCAGGAAGCAATTTTCCTCCAGGCCAGATTGGCCAGGGATCCTGGAGGATTTCTGTTATCTTCTGGGCATGGAGTAGGGGTCACTGGGGTGTAGGGAGAAGTAGTTGTGAATTTCCTGCATTGTGCCGGGGGGTTGGACTAGATGACCCTGGTGGTCCCCAGCCTGGTGGAACTCTCTGTCTAATGAGACCCCTGCAGTTCTGCAGGGCATGTAAGACAGAGATGTTCCACCAGGCTTATGATTGAGGGCAGCGACGTTACACGGACTGGCTGGCCTCCCTGCCCACTTTGCCCTTTTTCGGCCTCCTCTCCCCTTCCCTTTTCCTCCCCTTCCTATCTTCTCCTCCCCTTTCCTGTTTCTTTCTCCATCCCCATTGTTGGTGTCTTGGAGGGGATTGGCCACTTGATTAACACCTTGGCAAACCTCCCTGGAAAGGACATTCATAGGAACTGGCCATTGAGATAGGGCACCACCTTGTTAACTGGGGTTTTAAGCTTTTACTGCATGTTTTAATGTTGCTGTAGTTGTGAGTTTTATGTGTATACCTGTTGGAAGCGGCCCTGAGCCCAGCACGGCCAAGGAGGGTGAGGTATAAATTTAATAAATAAATAAATAAATATCTGGAGGTTGGCAACCCTACTTTCAATGGTGAGTGTCCCGAGCCTGGGACTAGTCCCACCGGCCTGGGACTCCTCCCTGGCGAGGGACAAACCATCTGGCAAGTTGTCCATGATGCTGCAGCGGTCCATGCCTGATGCCCGGCCCCAGCGCTCTCACGCAGCAGGGCTCTCCTCTCCCTACAGGCGAGCCAGCAGCCGCAACCTCCCACCCAACCCGGGCCCTGCCACTGGAGAAGCGAGAAAGGGATAAAGGAAGCCACCCAGCACAGAGACGCTAGCCGGCCCGACAGGAGCAGCAGCCCCACCCACCGCCAAACAGCTGATGGTCGGCACGGCAAGGGTGAGGCTGTGCACGGTCCGGCAGCCGGCCGGCACTGCAGAAGGGACCCATGTGGAGCTGAAGGAAGCATTGAAACATGGGCCCTAGGATTGCCAACCTCCAAGAGATTTACGTAATAAAATGTGCTGCAAATACTAAGAAGAATTTCCTCACACTTTATGCCATGATGTCACTTGTATTTTGTGGTGTATCAATATTGTCATTGTAATTGTGCGATATAAGTAGTTCCTGAGGAAGACCTAATTGGTCGAAACCGGGCGATAACCGGACCCCTGTATTGCTGCAACCCAAGAAAACGCAAGGGGAACCCCCAGAACCACAAAGCTACATACGCTGAGGAAATAGCAACACAATCACGCTGAAATTGCCCAACGCGTTAATTGCGGAGGACTTTGCCTAGTCACCCAAGAAAACGCATGCGGTTTGGATACAACTAGTCCAAATGATTTATGTAGCCTTTGTTTGTGTTCTGTTTGTTATGGTTATAAGATATATGATGTAATTTAACATTATTGAAAATATTTGCTGTTGCCAAATTGCAAACATTTGTTCCAAATAGAATATTTGGCTGATAATCTTTTTCTGGCATTTTTGCTACTGTGATTGTTCTACAACCTCCAGGTAATAGCTGGAGATCTCCTGCTATTACCACTGATCTCCAGCCGATAGAGATCAGTTCACCTGGACAAAATGGCTGCTTTGGCAATTGGACTCTATGGCATTGAAGTCCCTCCCCTCTAAAACCCTGCCCTCCTCAGGCTCCGCCCAAAAAACCTCCCACCGGTGGCAAAGAGGGAACTGGCAAGTCTAACTGGCCCTTTTATAGACAGAGGGGGTGGAGTCAGGGTGGACCCTGGGCGGAGCTTAGCTGGCCTGCTCAAGGTATAAGGACAGACGGATCGGAGGCCGGGGAGGAGACAGCCAGGGGTAGCAACACAGCCATTTTTTTCCAGGGGAACTGATCTTGGTCATCTGGAAATCAATTGTAATAGCAGGAGATCTCCAGGTGATACCTGGAGGCTGGCAACCCTAACAATGACCTTCACAGCAGCCATAAGTTGCTCCTCCTCACCCCTCAGGTTTTTGCAGTTTCTCAAAGCACTAACAAAGCGGCACGCTGTAGCCGCTTCCCAATCTTGATTTTTGCAAGGTATCTGACACCACTCTAAGTTTAAGAATCACATCTCTCAAAAGATTCACACAAAACACAGCACCAAAATTCTTCTCGCTTAACGCCGCAGGCTTCCACGCTTCTTTCCAAATTCAATCAATTACTATTGATATTCAGAAGCATCCCAGTTCCAGGAAGTGCTGATTTCAAATCGGGAAACACCATGCACCCTGACGCACCATGAGAGTCTTTGCACCATTTTACTTAATTCAATAATTCCTCTTCCTGTACTTTTTGCAATTCACTGTAACATGAATGAATGTATGCAAGAGCAGGCAGCAAAATATACAGAGTGGCTGAAGAAGACACAGTTTGCAATAGTAGCTGTGTTTGTACAAGGAAGCAACCTCATACTGAATCAGACCATCAGTCCATCAAAATCAGTATTGTCTACTCAGACTGGCATCAGCTTTCCATAATCTCAGGCAGAGCTGTTTCTGGGAAATGCGTGCCATGGAAGCTTGCTGTGTGATCTTGGGCCAGTCACACACTCTCAACCCTGACCCTGGCTAGTACTTGGATGGGAGACCTCCAAGGAATGCAAAGGCTGTGGCGCAGAACCCGAATTATACCCCACTGAGTTCAACACCCCTGGTTTATATAATTGGATGCCCAGTGGTGAGTGTGTGGAGCAAGTAGGCCTCCCATCAGGCTGAGAATCTGCATGTGTGGAACAATGCAGATTGCACTGTTCTGTACAGCATTGTTTGTACCTGTGGAAAGCAACCAGTCAAACAGATCAAAACTGCTGCCGAACCATCTAACTAATCAAAGAATATCGTCTCCCTGTTCGCTGCCAGTGAACAGACTGTGAGCTGAGCTGGCAGGTGTGCGAGCGTCCCTGGTGGCAAGGAGCTATCTGCAAGCACAATTCCCTTGGCTCCCTAGGATCTCAGGTAGAGGTCTTTCACCTCACCCACTCCTTGGTCCTTTTTAACTGCAGATGTCAGGGATCTGGAACCTTCTACATGCCAAGGAGAGGCTCTTCCCCTGAGCCGCAGCCCCTCCCCGAAACAGGATGCAGGACTAGGTGACCCCTTGGTCTGATCCCGCAGGGCTCCGATTATTTCCTCTAAATAAAGAAAACCATCAGCACTCGAATTCTTGCTTTAACCTGGAGAAGTTTCACTGACTCAGAACGAGCACAATTTGTCCAATGAATCCTGTGCCGTGAATTATTCATTCATTCTCTTCCCAACAGCCTACAGCTGCTTCCGCTCCTTGCCGAGGCTGTTGCTGGAAGGAACGACGGCGCACAACGTCCAAGTTTGCACAGCACGAAGACAGCGCGGGCTGCGAGTCGGATCAGATCCAGCTGCTCCAGACCAGACTGGACAATGAGGGGTGGCACACAGATGTTTTTGATCTCATTACGCCAGCTTTTAGCTAGGCAACAGTGTCCATGCCAGCATCTAACAAACTGCCTTAAGGGTTTACTATTGGGCAGAATCGCTGCTTTCTTCCTGTCGCTCCTCTGCTGCAATGAGCACCATCATGTAGAAAAAAGGAATAAAGCATTTGAGCAATACCTTTCATTGGTCAAATGCAAATTCTGGGCTATCATTTCCACGCACGCAACCAACGTGGCTCCAGAAAGCATTCGAGTTGTAGAAAGATAGAAAGATCTTAGCTGTAACTGGGGTGGGCAGGAAAAGATCCATATTTTAAAAAAATCTGTTTCTCTGTCTTTTGTATCCAGTGTATGACGTTGAGTTTAGCCGGGTTTCATCTACATATATTGGATGCTACATTTCCAGCTGTTTTCAGGCTATTCTTTCCCATTCATAGTTGTCAGGACAAAGCCACAGTGGGACTTGATCACCCTGTTTGGGAATTAAGCCTGTGTATTCCCATGGAGAAGAAGAGTTGGTTTTTATATACTGACTTTCTCTACCACTTAAGGAAGAATCAGACTGGCTTACAATCCCTTTCTCTTCCCCTCCCCACAACAGACACCCTGTGAGGTAGGTGGGGCTGCGAGAGTGTGACTAGCCCAAGGTCACCCAGCTGGCTTCATGTGTAGGAGTGGGGAAACAAATCCAATTAACCAGATTAGCCTCCGCCACTCATGTGAAGGAGTGGGGAATGAAACCCGGTTCTCCAGATGAGAGTCCCCCACTCCATGGAGCACTACAAGGTGGTTGGCTAGACCTGAAGAAACTGAGTGCTGGTAATTCATAGGATACGTCCCGACTGGGATGGCCCAGGCTAGCCCGTCCTCATTAGATCTCAGATGGCCCTGGTTAGTACTTCAGTGGGAGACCGCCAAGGAAGTCCAGGGTTGCTACACAGAGGCAGGCAACGGCCAGACCATCTCTGAATGTCTCTTGCCATAAGTCACTGTGACTTGATGGCACTTTCCACCAACAATTCAGAGGATGTCATGTGAGGAGACTTCTCTCAGGGCCACTCCAATGCCAAACTGGGTCCCGCGGTGGGGAGGGAAGAGCACATCCTGTCAAGTTTGTTCTATTTTTCAATCCTTGGGTTTTTAAGATTGATTCTGTAGCCCATTTCACACTTTGGCTTGCATGTAGTTGGCATGCTGGGTTCTGTAAACGGGCAATGATTTGTGCCAGATATGTGCAATTAAAGAGCAAAACGTTTGCATTTGATACTTGCTAATCATATCATAGAGTTGGAAGGGACCACCAGGGTCATCTAGTCCAACCCCCTGCACAATGTAGGAAATTCACAACTATCTCTTCCCCACACCCCCAATTACCCCTACTCCATGCCCAGAAGATGGAGTAAAATCCCTCCAGGATCCTTGGTCAATCTGGCATGGAGGAAAATTGATTCCTGACCCCAAAGTGGTGATCAGCATTACCCTGGCCATGTAAGAAAGGGCCATGAGAGCCAAACACTGATACAACCCTTCCTGCCCTCCCTCTCATGAGCTGCCTAAATTCACAGAATCAGCATAGGCAGAGACATGACACATTTACCAATTAATTTCTTAATGATGTTGCCATACCTGTTGCACAGGTGAGTACTGGCAGATTTATAAGTGAAGATGAATTTGCTGTGCTATTTCAGCTGATGACACCTGGGTCCTCCAAGCCTATTGTTCCCCAAACTCAATGCCCCAGACATTTGCGTGGGTAAATCTACCTTTAGCCTAGAGTTGCCAACCCCAAACAGGGAAATTCCTGGAGAATTGGGGATGCAGCCTGGGGACAGTGGGGTTTGGGGAAGGGAGGCACCTCAGTGGTATATGATGCTATACAATCAACCCTCCAAAGCAGCCATTTTCTCTAGGGGAACTGATCTCTGTCATCTGGAGACCAGTGGTAATTCTGGGAGATCTCCAGATACTACCTAGAGGTTGGCCACCCTGCTTTAGCGCCATCTCACAAATGGCTACCAGGTCAGGTATAAGCAATTACCAATTTCAAATTAGTGATATTTCTCGCACTTACTCGGCAATCCACCCCCCCTTGCCTTGACCACTTACAGTGCCAACCTAAACAGTTTCTCACTTTTGACTGAAAAAGAGCTGAGCCCCCTGTGGTGCCTCAGTTGCCCTCCTCGTTGTGGTGCTCCAAGATTAGGGTTACCAGCTCTGGGTTAGGAAATTCCTGGAGACTTTGGAGGTGGGGCCCGGGGAGCAGGGTAATACACCCTATACCCACCTGACCCCCCCCCCATTTCTTCCCTCCCAAGATTCCTGCTAGTTTCAGATGCATTTTTCAAGATCACTACCCTCCTTATCATGTTGGAGAGACCCTGAAAAAAAAAACCCTTTCGTTCCTGGCACGGTAGGGGGCTTAAAGTGGCTAAGCAAGTTATTACCGATTTAATAAAAACACTGGTGATGGGAAGGCAAATGCTTCTGAATTTAAAAACGGTTCTTATTCAACGGAACATGTCTGATGCTAACAGTTCTTGCACAGCAGTTATGTAAGTGTCTGTTAAGAGGAGATCATTGATTTTCTATTCATTCAGTGGACGGCTCCACTCATGAAAGGCTTTCTAGGGCACTGATAGCTCTGGTATCAAAACCCCATGGAGCAGTTCATTGCCTTCCTTTATTTATTAATAGTTCTTCAGATGCCCAAGAACAGCAGTGTTCAAACTTTCTGTCTTCAGTGGATCTTTCCCACATCCATTTGTTTGCCTGCAGAGGAACACCCTCACCTCTGCCTTGCACGTCACAGAGGAAGAAGGATTGCCAGCCCTGCACCAGAAAATGCTGCAAGATTTGGGGGGCAGTCCTTCAGGAGGAGTTTCAGGGGATGTAACATCATATCCTCTGTGACACTCTAGGCATATCCCCAATCTCTATGGTGAAGACCACAGAGACTAGGTCACACCTTCCATGATGCTCTAGAAATTTTCCCAGAGTGGGGAAATTCCTACAGCATTGTGGAGGATGTGACCTCACTTCCGGGTGGAGGTTTGGATAATGTGGTGTCACTGCCTTGAAAACCTTACAATCTCTATGGTCTTTACCGTAGAGATTGGGACAATTTGTCGAGCATTGCCATTGACATTACCCCCCTCCCCTCCTGCTCTGTAAACCATTGAGGATAGGGGATTGAGTCCAAGCGCTGTGGGCAGGCAAATCACAAGCATACTTGGAAGGGTTGTTGGGTGCATGTGCAATAGGCCAGAGTTTATTCTAAGCTTTCTTTTTTCCAGTGCACAACTGGCTGGCAATACCCTCCCTAATAATCTGCAAGCTCACGTCCAGGGACTTTTCTAAGCCAGAACAAAGGAAGGAAGAATGGATAGAGAAGGGCTGGTTCTCCACCACCCCCAATCTGGTGGTGGAAAGAGCCATCAAGTTGCAGCCCACTTGTGATGACCTCATGGGGTTTTCAAGGCAAGAGACTTTCAGAGGTGGTTTGGCCATCGCCTGCCTCTGCACAGCAACCCTGGCCTTCCTTGGTGGTCTCCCATCCAAGTACTTGCCAGGGCTGACCCTGCTTTACTTCCGAGATCTGACCAGATCAGGCTAGCCTGGGCCATCCACAAAAGGCACTGCCCCCTTAGTGCCCATGGCACAATTTCCCCCCACAGTACAAAATGTGCCCGGCCGCACATTAGAACAAACTCTGCCTGAGGCAGATATATGCAGACCCCACGATCAGAACCCACAGTTACCTGCCGTGCAAAATTTTCCATCCTTCCTGCTGAAGACAATTAAGACATACAAAGTATTTCTCTGCACCCATGCGGCTGTTTATCACATACCGGCTTCTCATTCTGTCTTGTTCATTGACTCCTTCCAGGTGATGACTGATAGCTGGCAGAGCCCATCAGCCCCAAACTCATCGAGACAGCATAAGGAAAACATCTCTATAACGTGTCTCGATTCAGAAAGCCGTTCCTCAGATACAACGGAAACCATCTGCCTCTCAGAAGCAAAAAAATAAAAAATAAAAAAAGCAACCTGGTTCAAAGAAGCCCCTGGTTCCCCTGCCTGACGGGACCCTGAGCGAGCAGCCAAGCTGAAGCAAAAAGGCAGGAACAGACTTCCAAATGCAGCATCTGCCAGTTCACAAATAGCTCATGGAACCGTTTGCTATTTCAGCAAATGCACTTCGTGTGATGTTGGCAGAACTGGGGTGCATCTCCATAAGTGCTGTCACTACATCTTATCTCTTCTGTCCTCGAGGGGGACAACTAGATTATGTTGTCCCTTCCTCGAACCATCAAATGAGGCCCTCCTGGGTGCTTGGGTGGGTGTTTGGCTCACTTCCAGCGAGTGGCACCAACTGTAATGCCAGGGGTTTGCCCGTCACTGTCACCTGTGCCACCAGCAGACGGGCTCGAGCCGAGCCTAACAGGAGCTGCTTGGCTCACAGCTGGCAAATGGCAAAGATGATGGTGGGTATCAGCTCACCTGTTACCACCTCACGTGCTTGACTTGAATGATTCTACTAATTTAGCCTACCAGCCTTGAGCAATGGTCACTAGAGATGCAACAAAAAATTAAGTAGTTGAAATAACCAACCAGTTACTGCACTTGAGGTCCTCTAAATTTAATTACACGAGCAAAAAATTTGGCTACAGCCAATGAAAGCAGAAGAAGAATTGGTTTTTGTATCCCAGTTTTCTCTATCTTTTTAAGGAGACTCAAACCGGTTTACAATCACCTTCCCTTCCTCTCCCCACAACAGACACCTTGTGAGGTAGGTGAGGCTGAGAGAATTCTGAGAGAACGGTGACTAGCCCAAGGTCATCCAGCTGGCTTCATGTTTGGAGTGGGGAAACCAATCCGGTTCACCAGATTAGAGTCCGTTGCTCAGGTGGAGGAGTGAGGAATCAAACCCAGCCCTCCAGATTAGAGTCCACCTTTCTTAACGACTACACCATGCTGGCTCTCCTAAATCCATGTTTGCCAAGAGTTTCTTTGTCGTGGTGCAGGCGAGGAGCGAGGGCTGTAAGCTGTAAGCTTAGTCTGGAGAACAGTCCAAGGTCATTCACAGTGAAGGCAGAGTCCGAGATAGCAATACAGGCAAGGGAAGTCCAAGACGTTAGTCAGAGCCAGTCCGAGAAGTCAGGATACCAGGAATCCAAAGGATAGCAGGGAAACAAGGCTGGTACACAAAGAGGTTGGTGACAAGTTGCTTGCACAACAGCCAAGCCTAACTGATGGCTTAAATCCTTTCCCCTGCTGCTGTAGCAGAGCCAGCTGATGCTGATGAGGCTGAGTTCACAGGTGGTGCTTCAGCCCTACTCTTCCTCATCACTGCTACTGGGGAGGTTCCTCTGTAAAGCCTTCAGTCTAGCACTCTGCCGTCTCTGCTGCGTTGCCAGACGAACCTTGGCGAGGCCTCTGGCCCTACTTTCCCCTTTTTCCATGTGCCACAAGTGAATGAAACGAAGGAAAGGGTCCACCACTGGGAAAATCCAGCTTGCCATTCAAGACCTTCATCTCAAACTCCTTTCTATGCCCCTGCCCATAGAGGAAAGACAGGTGGCAACAAAGGGCAAGGCTTTTTCGGTGGTGGCACCACATTTTTGGAATGCCATTTCCCTTGAGGCTTGCCTGGGGCTCGATTTGCTGTCATTCAGGCACCAGGTGAAAAACATTCTGTCTTGCCCAGAATTGTTTATCAAACTTTATTGCAACTTTATGTTGCCTACATCCCATGCCTGTGAAATAAGGCAGGCAAAGCCCTTCTCTGGGCCTGCCATTTGTTTCAACTGCTGGCATGGCTGTGGAGGTATAGGCTGGAAATTCTAGCTGATTCATAATCCACGTTTTCCTGAAGAAGAATTATATCAAAAAGTCTTAAATATTGAGATAGGGCTCTAGCCTGCTATATTCCAGGACACAGTTCTTAGTAGCTTACTATCAGATCTCCCTAAAAGTCTATATTAAATAACAGCTATTGTTTTATGACATTCTCTGTAAAGTTTTTTGGTAGTTTTATGTTGCTCCTTCCTTTGGACACTATTGGCTTGACTCTGCTGGATCTCTTTGTTGCCTGGATGACTTTACCTGGCCATCAGCTGGTAGCTGAATAGTGAGTGCCCTTTGGCCATCTACACTGCTGGTGCAGAAATAGGGTTGCCAGCTCTGAGTTGGGAAATACCTGGAGATTTGGGGGGTAGAACCTGAAGAGGGGGTTTGGGGAGTGGAGGGACTTCAGTGGAGTATAATACCATACAGTCCACATTCCAAAGCAACCATTTTCACCAGATGAACTGATCTCTGTTGCCTGGAGAGCAGTAGTAATCCCAGGAGATCTCCAGCCACCACCTAGAGGTTGGCAACCCTATCTCAACTAGAGGTTAGCAACCCTACTCCATATATCTTACTCTAATAGATGCACTCTGAAGATAAGGCAAGTTGTAAATTGTACCTCTGCAATCACAAAACTCCATGCAAGTTCCTGGACACCCCAGGATTTCAGTTTGAACATGGCACAACTCAATTTTGATTGGCACAAGCAATATTTTTCCAAAATCCATTTCAGACGGCCTTCACAGACGCTTGTGCAGAAGGCTTTCAACAAAATGACGACCTTGCTTGCTCAGACTGGGCAACTCATTTCCCTCCCCTCCACTTATCCTTCACAAATCGCACAAAGAACCACAAAGGAGAAACAAGCGCCTGGTGATAAGGGCTTGCTTTCAGCAGGCGGTGTCAAAGCCATAATGAGTTAATGCACCAATCTTGCTTTAAAAAGTATATGAAAGAGGCCCCAAAGACATTGGCGAGGCTACACTTCGAATGGAAATGCTGATAGAGCTCTCATCAGAATGGCCCGCGAAGGCGGCCGAGGAAAAGAAAAGGCACACCGCCACCTGCTCGGAATGCAATGTTTGTCCCAAGCCACTTGTCCCAAGCCACTTAAGCACGGGCACGGGAGCAATCAAAAAAGGAAAAGCCACTCAAGAGAGAAAGAAGCACAGCGATGAAATGCAGCTTTGCTTTAATAACACTCCTTGTAAATAGATAAGACGTAGGGATTTGCTTCTTTGATATACTAATAAAGTCCCAAATAATGTCTTTAGAAGAATGTTTGTCCGATTTAAGATTGTACAGCGACTGAGGAGAAGATCTGTGTCAGAGATCCATAACAGAAATTATGTCTTTCATATGATGCCCTCTGACTAATTGCTTATTGCTTATCTCTTATTACAGTCCTTCAGCCATAGATCTCAGCATATACATCAAAGCCAGTGGAAGTGATGTGACCAAGAACACCCAGCGGGAGGGACTGAAAAAGGACCAAGGTTTCTGGGCTGCTGGCTTAATGTGTTCTCAAAACACAGAAGGATACATGTATATTGGGAAATTATCCACAGTTCCCCTCCTGGGATACACATGAACAACCCTTGGGGGGGGGTGTATAGCGCCGTCAAGACACAGCTGATTTATGGTGACCCCAGCAAGGGGCTTTCAAGGCAAGTGAGAAGCAGAGTTGGTTTGCCATTGCCTTCCTCTGCAGAATCTTCCTTGGTGGTCCCCCTACCATGTACTGACCCTGCTTAGCTTCCAAGATATGACAAGACTGGGCAATACCATGCTGCCTTCCCTCCTGGGCCCTTGGGTAGTTCCTGTCATTTCAATAGGATTCCTGGAAGAGGTCGTATGTATGTCCCAGGGCAATTAAAGTGACCTAGGTGCCTTGACCTGGATGGCCCAGGCCAATCTGATCTAGTTGGATCTCGGAAGCTAGGCAGGGTCGGCACTGATTAGTACTTGGATGGGAGACCACCAAGAACTTTCAGGGTTGTCACACAGAGGCAGGTAATGGCAAACCACCTGTGAACACCTCTTGCTTTGAAAACCCTCTGCAGGCAACATAAGTTGGCTACGACTTGACACATTTTCCACCACCACCAGCTGTCAAGCACAGAATTATTCATAGTTCATCCTCTCTTCTCCTGCACAATCATAAGCATTCTTTAAGTAACCACACACTGCCTGTGTCTGCACAGTCAGCAGCATTTACCTTGATCTGATCACAAGAACTACTTACAAGATTAACTAGCATCATGGGCAGAAACTGAAGGCACACAGACACCTAGGTAGTAAGTCTCAATTTGAAAAATCTCAAACAGAATGGTTTTTCTTAACTTTGGGCCTTTTAACAACTGGAAAAGGCAGCAATGGCAGACAGGTGGGGGGGCAAAGCTGATCAAGAAACAGCGGGTGTTTATGCAAACTGATGCATCAGAATTGATCTGGGTGCATCTGAGCAGCTTGGCAAAAAAAAAAATCAGCTCACAACCAGAAAGTAGGATGTGAACCATACCAGCAGGTTATTGAGCATCCCTGAGAACAGTGATAGAATCACAGAATAATAGATTCATAGAGTTGGAAGGGGCCACACAGGCCATCTAGTTCAACCTCCAGCTCAATGCAGGATCAGCCTAGAGCATCCCTGACAAGTGCTTGTCCAGCCTCTGCTTAAAGACTGCCAATGAGGGGGAGCTCACCACCTCCCCAGGTAGCTGATTCCACTGTCGAACAACTCTTAATGTAATTTTCCCCCTAATATCCAGCTTGTACCTCTCCACCTGCAATTTAAGCCCATTACTGCGAGTCCTATGATCCTCTGCTGACAAGGGGAACAGCTCCCTGCCCTCCTCTAAGTGACAGCCCTTCAAATACTTACAGACAGCAATCATGCCCCCACCCCCCGCAACCTCCTCTTCTCCAGACGAAATATTCCCAACTCCCTCAGCCTTTCCTCGTAGGGCTCGGTCGCCAGGCCCCTGATCATCCTCGTCACTCTCCTCTGCACCCACTCCATTCTGTCCATATCCTTTTTGAAGTGAGGCCTCCAGAACTGCACACAATACTCCAGGTGTGGCCTGACCAATGCAGTGTACAGTGGAAATATGACATCTTGCAATTTGGATCTCTGTCGGTGCACCCCAAGATCACAATAGCTTTTTTTGTCACTGCATCACACTGACTCCGCACCCGTACCCCAAGATCTTGTTCACGCGTACTGCTGCCCAGAAGTGTAGCCACCATCCAGTATGCATGTCCCTCTTTTCTGTTACCCAGATGTAGAACTCGGCACTTATCCTTGTTGAATTGCATCCTGTTCACATCCGCCCACTTTTCCAGTGTGTTCAGATCTCGTTGAATTCTATCTCTGTCTTCCGGCGTGTTCGCCACTCCTCCCAATCTGGTGTCATCTGCAAATTTAATGAGTAGCCCCTCTACACCCTCATCCAGATCATTTATAAAAATATTGAAAAGTACTGGGCCCAGAAACGAACCCTGTGGCACCCCACTGGACCCCTTCAGCTCTCTCAGGTGATAAAACTGAAGGCCTGACACCAGTCTGGGGATTTCAGAAACCTTTGTTCTGAACACTAGGCAGAAAGCAGAAATTAAATTTGACTTTAAAGCCAGGTTTGCCCCAGTCACCTAGAAAGGGAAGGCTGGTTTTATTTATCTAGATATTTATGCCCCGCCTATCTCAGCAATTGGGGACCCAAAGCAGCACGCGTTGCTTCCTCCCCTCCATTTTATTTTTACAACAACCCTGTGAGACAGACAGAGAGAGAGAGAGAGAGAGAGAGACAGAGAGAGAGAGAGAGAGACAGAGAGAGAGACAGAAAGAGACTGGCCCAAAAGAACCCAGCGAGCTTCAATGGCAGGGTGGGGGTTCTGAACTCAGGTCACCCAGATCCTAGTCTGACACTCTAACCACTACACCACGCTGCCACTCACTGATTTCAAGAGTGAAGGGTGCAGGTCAACGAAATCTCCCTTCTCCACACAGTTTGACTTTCCAGTGCCTTTCAGCCATTTCTTTCCTTTTTAGTTCCAAGAGGGTTTTTTTTAATAACCTGGTTTAAATTAACCTTTATTAACCTGAGTGGAATGCTCAAAATTAACCTTTATTTACCTGAGTGGAATGCAAGAAAGTCAACATTTGTAATCTTTTAAACTTAATCACTGAGACTAGCAAGCTCATCGAGTCTTTTATGCATGGCTGTTTCACTCGCCGTCACCCCTCCCACGATTTCGGGTCTTGGTTTGGATTCTGCATGCCGTTTCCCACCATCAGAGGTTGCCTCCCTCTCCCCCTGCATTTCCCCACGTTTTGCTTGAGTTTTCAAGGACCTGATTTATCTTGAATTTGAAAACGTGGGCAAAACACGGGGAAATGCAGGGGGAGAGTGAGGTGACCTCTGATGGTCGGAAACGGCATGCAGAATCCCAACAAAGTCTGCTTTTTGAGAGAAGAAATGGAAAGTGGGGAAAATAGCTGACTCTTGAGGTTGACCATTACAAAACAGGACCCAAGAATCAATATGGCACATGATCTGTTCTGAGCTACCTACTGGGTACGGCAACTCACAGATTTATCTGAGCATTTCGAACTGGCTTTTCAATGAGGTTTACAAAGTCAACACACACACACACGCAACTACATCAAATTCACAAAACACAAGTTACTGCACAAGAAAACTACCAACCAACAAGAGGGTGGAAAGGAGAAACAGTACTGGCCTCTCGCAGGCAGGCAGGCAAGCAATCACCTCCCAGGTGTCAAAATCCAGGAGAGGCAATTGGGCTCATCCACTAAGCCCAACTGGTGGGGCCAGGCTCTTATTTTATGCCCTGCACCTGACCCCTGCAATGAGTTCCTTCTACTAATCGAGCAACCCGGACACCAATTTATGGGGATTCATGGGTACGCCTTATTTCCAGTCCGTTTCTTATTTCCAGAAAGTTCCTTATTTCCAGAAAGTTCCAGGTATTTAGTGGACAAGGAAGTGATCTTATTTACAGCCTGTGTGCAGAGAAATCCATACATTTCACAACGGCCTCCTTCTGCTTAGGTCAGGGTGGGGAACCTTTTTTCTGCCAAGGGCCATTTGGATATTTATAACATCATTCGGGGGCCATACAAAATTATCAACTTAAAAATTAGCCTGCTATATTTGGTCAGACATTTAGCCAAGAGGCACGACCGGAGACGGCTCCGGGTGTCTGCCACATAGAGCGACTCGCTTTTGAGCTCTGCTGTCCCCAGCTGGGCCCAAGACATTCAGGCAGGGCAGCATCCTTCTGAGCTGGAGATCTACCAGGACCCATGAAGGGCCAGACCAAATGATTTCGAGGGCCGTATACGGCCCCCGGGCCTGACGTTCCCCACCCCTGGCTTAGGTAGTGATGAATCTGTGTTACCAAAATAACAACAACAACCAATTAGCATGTGCCAATTAGTGTGCATAGCTGTTCAGGAAACATAGGAGAGGGGAAATTCATTTTACAGCACTGAATTAAATTGGTCTCAGCCGTGTCTGTCATGATGCCAGACCTGGCCATAGAGGCCATCCTTTCACTCCACTTGCTCACCAGAATGACGGACATCCCCCTTGTACTTAACAACGCTAAAGTCCTGTGTAGAGCCACAGAAGGTTGCCCCATTCATCACTTACACTATCAGCAAATACCTGAAAGCTCTCTGCTTCCTCAAACTCCTGCTTCGAATCCCTACACCTGCTAATTTGTTAATTCTGTTTTCAATTAGTTTAGGCTTCGGTGTTCTTAATTATGCTAACAAGGAGCAAATTGTTCAAAATGCTAACATTTAGAACATGTTCTGCTGATTTTCAGGCACAAAACGTGTTCTGATTAATCAGGACCTTATCATTATTCATCTGACGGCAACTAATAGAATCTTTGGCACCTGACATTCTGCGCAGGGAACCTGCTTTGAAAGAGCCGTGAGTTTTGGAGCCTGAAGTCTGGAGATCAGTTATATTTCTGAGAGATCTCTAGGCCCACCTGGAGATTGGAAACCCTATGCATCGGCTCTCCGCTTTTCACTGTTGGATCTGTAGATCTGTTTATATTTTGTTAACATTATACACGGTTTCTGTGGTATTTATCCTACCAGGTAAGTAATTGTTACATGTAATGTATAATACTCATTCACAGATACACAAATAATGATGAAAATGTCTAACTTTCTCAGGGGAAAAACAGGATACGAAGAAAGACAATGGTGTTAACGTACAGGTTCAGTTTCCACAAGGAAGAAGCAAAATTTAAAGGGGGGTTTCAGGTCAAAGCAATGTGGATGAGAATGCCTCCTTTTTATGTGAATGGGAAGACATATGGATAAACACATGTGGATCGTCCCCTCCCCCAGCTTGGGTAGATTGGCTCTCAGCAGTAACCCTGCTAGAAACCTGCAATTAAAAAGAAGTTACAGCACAGTGCTTTACTTAGAGGAAATGAAAAGCTGGGGCAATTTTTATAAACAGGGCTATAGTATAACAGAGAACCACTTCCGAAGGTCTCTTGCCTTGAAAACCCTACAGGGTTACCAGAAGTTGGCTGTGACTTGACAGCACATTAATAAAGGGAACAGGAACATAATTTATGCCACCGTGTATTATATGTATTCTCTGCTTATTGTACACACTATCCTTTTCTGTTGTTTTCTGTTTTTGCAATTCCATTCTTTGCATGGCTTGCCATGCCGTACCATATCATCTGGCAGCTAGCAGTCAAGGGTAGGCTCATCTGTGGTTGCTTACCCAGGACTGGATGCTTGCTACTGTTCAACCACAGCCAGCTAGTGCGATGTGGCAGTCAGAGCTTCGGACTAGGGTGTGGGAGACCCAGGTTCAAATCACCAGCCTGCCATGGAAGCTCACTAGGTGCCCTTTGGCCGGTCACACAGGTTCAGCCTAACCTAATTCACAGGGTTGTTGTGAGGATAAAAAAGAGGAGAGTGATGGAAGCTGCTTCAGTTCCCACTATGGAGAAAGGAGGGGTATTAAATAAATAACAAATACATTTGACGATGGGAGGCAAATTAAAGGTAGGTTGGCGAATGGCTGAGAAGGAAAGAACGAGGCAGGGAAAGGGGAGAGGGTATGGGGGGGGGATTGCCAGGATGAGTGAAAGAGAAATAGTGTTGAGGAAAGGGAGGTGCCTCCATAAGTCCTTGCAAATTCCCTGCCATGCAAGTGAGCCTGACCCAGCAGCTGGAACCACACAATTGGGCCACAGTTTTCCCAGGTAGAAGCTGCCCAGGACAGGAAAGAAAGCTGAAGTCAGGGGAGGGGCAGATAAAGGCGGCAAATTGGATGGGAAGGAGAGAAGAAAGCAGGAAAAGGGAACAGGCTGTTGGGGGCTTTCAAGGAAAGAAAAAAGTTCAGGAGGGGGAAATGAGACATAGCCCGCAAGTCTTTGTGGGTCCCCTGCTCGTCATGCCTAATACTTTTTTCCTTTCCTTTTACCCCTTAGAAGCTCCTTGATCAATTGATCTTGAGCAGCATATATCTAGTGTTGGAGGGATATAAGGACTGAAACAAATCTTGCCACTGACAATGTAGCAATACTTTTTTACACTGTTGCTAATTTTCATAACCCACATTGATTATTAAATCTCACGCTAGTGGAGTGCATTGTTTTCCACCATGTTATCCCCCTTGAGCCTCAGGGAGAAGGAGAAGAGATGGTTTTTATATGCCGGCTTTCTCTACTTTTTTTTTTAAGGAGAATCCAATTGGCTTACAATTTCCTTCCCTTCCTCTCCCCACAACAGACCCCTTGTAAGGTAGGTGGGGCTGAGACAGTTTGGAGAGAACTGGGACTAGCCCAAGGTCACCCAGCAGGCTTCATGCGGAAGAGTCAGGAATCAAACCCGGTTCTCCAGATTAGAGTCCACCGCTCTGAACCACTACACCACGCTGGCTCTGAGAAAGGCAGGGAAAGAAAGAAAGAAAGAAAGAAAGAAAGAAAGAAAGAAAGAAAGAAAGAAAGAAAGAAAGAAAGAAAGAAAGAAAGAAAGAAAGAAAGAAAGAAAGAAAGAAAGAAAGAAAGAAAGAAAGAAAGAAAGAAAGAAAGAAAGAAAGAAAGAGCCCCAGTAAACTGAATGCTTAATCCAGGCTGGCTCGGTGTATACTGCTCAGCCACAAGCCCAGATTTTGATTCTTGCCAATCCTCTGAACCTTCTCCCAGCTTTTCTGGGGAATGTAGGTCAGAAGCCTCTCTTCCGTCCCTCAACATGGTGATTTATTGCATTGATCAAAGAAGTGATGAGCACCAAACCTGAGAAGAAGAAATGTGACTAATTGCCTAATTAACCTAAACAAAGACTGGTGGAAGGGGAGAGGGGAGACTCTTGTTCGCTTGGACTGCTTTGAGACAGGTGTTTCTATGTGAGCACATAAGAAATGCCCCAGAAGGGAAAGGAATCTAAAGCCGAGGTAGATGGGCCCCTTCCCCATGTTCCTGCTAGCATCTGGATTGCTGACTGGTTAGCAGGAATTTGGGGAAGGCTGGTCTCACACACATCCCTGTGTGAAGTGTGGGTGTGTTTGTGCCAGTTCTCTCCCCGCCTTTACCTGCTGCTTCTTCACAGAACTGTTTCACGGGTGATCTTGCCAAACCATCTTCCAAGGCCCTGTTCCAGGTACCCCCACCTTCTGAGATGGGGGGGGGGGAGACAACCCGAGAAAGGGCCTTCTCATTCTCTGTTGTGGCATCAGAACTGGAGTGCTCTCCCCAGAGAGACTCACCTGTCCTCATCAGTTGTCAGTTTCTGCTGGGGGAAAAAGACTTTTTCATCCCAGCGGGCATTCCCTCAGTGATCCTTCTTTCCTGCTCTACATTTAATGGCGCTTTCTATGTTTTTTGTATGTGTATATTAGCTTTGGTTTTACTTGTTTTAATGATGTGCTTTTGTTTAGTTTGAATGGTTATTAATACATATTATATGCGTTTTTAAGGTGTTAGCTGCCTTGGAGGCCTTGATGAGGGCAGAAAGGCAGGGTATAAATTCTGTAAATAGATAAAATAAATAAGGAAACAGGTGGTGGTGGAAAGTGCCATCAAGTCCCAGCCGATGTATTGCAACCCTGAAGGGTTTTCAAGGCAAGAGATGTTCAAAGGTGGTTTGCCATTGCCTTCCTCTGCATAGTGACCCTGGACTTCCTCGGTGGTCTCCCATCCAAATACTAACCAGGGCTGGCCCTGCTTAACTTCTGAAATCTGATGAGATCTGGCTAGCCTGGGCCATCCAGCTCAGGGCAAGGAAACAGGATGATGTCACAACGCTGGACAGTAATTTTGGCTACGCAATGACATCATGGATGGCAAGCAACAGCTAATTTTTATTTATTCATTCATTTACTTTATATCTTGCCTTTTTTTAACTGAGTCTGAAGGTGGACTACGTGGTGTAAAACAACACAATCCAACAGAATGAGACGTCTAAAAAGCAAGATGATCGGTCTAGGGCAGTGATGGCGAACCTTTTAGAGACCGAGTGCCCAAACTGCAACCAAAAACCCACTTATTTATCGCCGAGTGCCAATGCGGCAATTTAACCTGAATACCACCCCCAGAGGGGGCCCAGAGGGAGAGGCTAGGGTTGCCAAGTTCCTCTTCGCCATGAGTGGGAGGTTTTTGGGGTGGCGCCTGAGAAGGGCGGGGTTTAGGGAAGGACTTCAGTGCCATAGAGTCCAATTGCCAAAGTGGCAATTTTTTCAAGGGGAACTGATCTCTATTGGTTGGAAATCACCTGTAATAGCAGATCTCCAGCTAGTACCTGGAGATTGGCAACTAGTTCCTTAGTGTTTTCTCTCTACATATCAAGACAAATGGAAAGGTGTTTGGAGGATAGCTTGTGGGCACTTCAAAGGTGGAATAGGACTGCACGCCCCTCCGCCCGCACAGACCCAGAGGGTGCCGGAGAAGCCGCTGGAGGGAAGGAAGGAAGGAAAGAAGGGAAGGGAGGGGGAAAGGGAAGGAAGGGAGGGAGAGAAAGAAAGAAAAAGAGAGAGAAAGGGAGAAAGAAATGGAGCAAGGGAGAGAAAGAAAAGGACAGAGGGAGACAGAAAAAGAAAGAGGCCATTTATGCATGGGAGGTTTTGCCTTGGATTTGCCACTCGGTGGGGCGCGGCGGCAGGCTTGTGAGGCGAGCAGGGTGGGGCAGAGGGTGCCTCCTTCGCACCCACCGACCAGCCATGCCCCTCCGCCCGCACAGGCCCAGAGGGCGCCGGAGAAGCCGCCGGCCATGCCGAGTGTGAGCGCTCGGCTTCTGTTCCCCGCTCTCCCACCCGCCTGGCTGGCCACGCACGCTCCAGCGGCGGCAATGGTGGCAGCTTCTGTGGGAGAGTCCGGGGGCCACCGCCAATGATGTCGGAGGTTCCCCACCCCTGGGCTACAGCCTCCCCCATCCGGGGTGGGGCAGAGCCGGAAAGGCCAGCGGCTTGGAGGAACCGTGCGTGCCGGCAGAAAGGGCTACGCGTGCCGGAAGTGGCACCCGTGCCATAGGTTCGCCAACACGGGTCTAGGGTTACAAATTAAAACCATGCAAAAATTGATCAGATATGGTACACCAAGCAATGCAGAAAATGGAATTTCATAGGTAGAAAACAGTCTAGTAACAGCAGGCTAATACATACAACCAACAGATAATACACACCCAATGGAGATGAGGGCAAAATGTTTTTTTGCAAGGAGTGCTGAAAAGAAATTGCAGTTCTCAAGCATTTTTCATTAGGGCCGAAAATATTCTCTATAAGACGCTGAGTAGTTAAACATCAGCACATTAGGGGAAAGGGGGTGTTTTTGCCAGAGCAATCTTTGTCTTAATCTGAAGTTTATATCCTGCCAGAAATGTTAGGGGAGCTGGAGACAGAGGCGGCTTTAGAATAGAGACGTCACGCTCCAGCTCCCTGACAAGGTGATGACAGAGAATACTCCATAGATAAAGGGGGCTGATTTCTATTGGCACAACTAAAACATTAATCGGTGCTCAGTGAACCTGAAAAGAAATATGCAGGCAGAACACTCTGGCTAGGATTAGATTAAGTCATATTTTGAGGTATAATTAGGAATGGGAAGGGTGAAGATGCAGGGCTGGAAAACAGAACTCTGCATGTCAGCTTGCCTTCAGCATCTAGAGTTGCCAACCTCCAGGTGGGGCCTGGAGATCTCCCAAAATTACCACTGATCTCCAGACAACAGGGTTCAGTGCCTCTGGAGAAAATGGCCATTTTGTAGGGTGGGCATTATACGCCGCTGAGGTACTACCCTTTCTCAAACCCTGCCCGCCCCAAGGCTTCACCCCCAAATCTCCAAGAATTTACCAACTCGGAGCTGGCAACCCTAGCGCGCGCACACACACAGAGTAGTCATTTTGTTGCTTCAGCAACAAGAAAGTAACAACTATCAGCGCACTTCCAATGTGTAAGAAATCACACTTCTGGTCACCTGTGGGTACTTGCCTACTTAGCATAGATGAGTCGGCAAATAGCTATTTACTACCTTGTAACCCTGCTTGGGATGGAGTGAGCCTTGCTCTATCAAGAACACAGGAGTCCTTTAACACCCTGCCTTTTTATTTGAAAAACCTGTAAATGCAGCAGTCAAATAATGCAGCAGTCACCTCTTTTCACAGGTGGCTTGTAACATATCACCCTTTCTATATTCCGCTGGTGCAGCTTCAGTGACTTCAAGGCTTGATTGCTGTAACATGCCTTCTGTGGAGCTGCCCTTGAGAACCATGGAAGCTGCAACGGAGGAAGGATGCAGCAGCCAGGCTGCTATCAGCAACTAGGTATTCTGCTTCCATTACACCAATATTACAATCTTTGCATTGGCTGCCTGTTTGTTTCCAGGTTAAATTTTTTCCCTTTAAAACCCTTTGACCGACTGGGACCCACATCCTTCAATGAGTGTCTTTCTGGACAACTCCAATTTTCAGGAATGTTCTTGTTTTCCAGTTACAGTTGCCAACTCTGGGTTTGGAAATTCCTGGAGATTTGGGGGTAGACCTGGAGGGCTTGGTTTTGGGAGGGGAGGGACCTCAGTAGGGTACAGGGTTGTCAGGTCCCCCCTGGCCACCACAGGAGGATGGGGGGGGGTAGGGTTGCCAGTGTGGGAAACTCCTGTAGATTTGGGGATGGAGCCTGGGGAGGACAGGGGCCTCAGTGGGGTACAACGCCATAGAGTCCACCCTCTAAAGCATCAGTTTTCTTCAGGGGAACTGATCTCTGTAGACTGGAGGTGAGGTGTTTTGGGCAAATGCTAGAGCGTCACCCAGCATGATGATGTCATTTCTGACTTGAGCTGGAAGCAGTGTCATCATACCGGAGATGCCAATCACCGCCTCCCATTTCACTAGAGCATTTCTTTCCACCACCTAGCTGAGTGGTGGCGAGTGATGGGAGATGGGGATGGGAGATCCTCCACATCCAGTAGGAAACTGGACACCCTACTTCATCACCTTCTGGCAGCCAGTGGCTGCTTTTGGACTTTACTGGAATCTCCAGCTGCTTCCTGGCTGCTTTCCAGAGCTCCCTGTTTGCCTTATCTGCATAGCAGAAGCTCCCACATTATCATCAATAAACAAGCTCAGGAGAATGTCTAGGGGACATTCCCATTCCCATAGCCATGCTACAAGGTAAGGAAAGTTGCCAGTTCTCTTAAGGCTCATCCTCTGAGACTGGGAGGCAGAGCCAAGAAACAACGGAGGCACCTGTTAGAACAAGGCAATGCACCTTCAATACTTTGAGATTTCTTTCTTTCTTTCTTTCTTTCTTTCTTTCTTTCTTTCTTTCTTTCTTTCTTTCTTTCTTTCTTTCTTTCTTTCTTTCTTTCTTTCTTTCTTTCTTTCTTTCTTTCTTTCTATCGGCAGCTTCTCCCAACTGATTTCCAGTCTGAGATTATAGCTCTCTTACCACCAGTCTTTCAAAAAATCAGGCCTATGGTTGAGGGCAACAACTGTGTACAACTCAAAGCTGGCCTCCTTTCCCTTTCCCCCTTTTTCCTCTCCCTTTTTCTGACTAACTCCTTCCCTTTTCTTCTCTCCCCCCGCCCCAGTTTCCCTTTCCTTGTGTTTGTCTTTGGTCATCCGTCTCCTCCTCGTTGAGGCATGACATCAATCTGAACAGTTGGGTGATAGTCGCTGTAATAACATCTCTCCTTGTAGGGAAATAATAGATGTAGCGCCATTTGTAGACAAATGTATTAAAATTCAGCATTGTTGTAAAGTATTTTAAATGTTTTTAAATTGTTTTTATGTACGTAAACATATGATGTTAGATGCCCTGATCCCGGTTTTGCCGGAGAAGGGTGGGATATAAATAAAATTTCTATTATAACTCTCAATCCCTCTTTCCAACAGAGCAAGAGATACGGATATTGGTGCTAGACAAAGACACAGGGCCATACTTGGCGTTATGGCATCCATGGGTCCAACCACAAGGGCCTCATCCTGATGGGGCTGGCAACATGGCAGGGTGAGGTGGTGTTGTCATGTCCCTCCCCAGTTATGCATCTTTTCAAGTGCTGAAAGAGCTGGGGGGGGGGGTTCAGGCCCTGTGGGAAAGGCACTGAAAGCTTCTTGGGGGACTTTTGGGGCAATTACTTGAGAGGTCCACGTGTTCTCCAGGAGCCTACTGCACCAGAGGGATGAACAGGTGACGGCAACTGAAAAACACGGGAAGAATCAATGGTTTGAAAAATATTGGATGTTGGAGAGGACATTTGTCTCCCTCTCCCATAATACTAGAACACGGAGTCATCTGCTGAAGCTGGAGAGTGAGAGATTCGAAACAGATAAAAGGAAGTATTTCTTCACACAACACATAGTTAAATTGTGGAACTCCCTGCCCCAGGATGTGGTGATGGCTGCCAACTTGGAAAGCTTTAAGAGGGGAGTGGACATGTTCATGGAGGAGAAGACTATCCATGGCTACTAGTAAAAATGGATACTGGTCATTGTCGCGAGAATTTTCAGTATTGATCATTAGTTTATATTAAAAATATTAGTAATCTATATTAAAGGAGTTTGGGTTGAAATTGACCACATACATTATCACCTATAGACCTGACTTTTAGCTGACATCAGCTCTAATGAGGCTCTTGACCCTAAAGGGCACAGGAGCTAGTCAACCAAAGCACATTGCGTGCTCCAAATCAAGGCCGTTCAAGCAGGCGGCAAATTGTCTGCCCACTCTAGGAGGAGATTGTTTTGGGAACATGGATGGACAAGACAATCAGATATCAAAACTGACATTGAAAGAATTATTATGGAACAAGATATTTCTAAACAATTAAGTCATGATTTGCAGAAAACTCATTTCCTAAGAATGTGACAGGGAGGGGTCATTGGGACCCCCTCTCCTCTCTATAAAGGAACAACCCAAAACCCCAGTTCTTTGTCCTTCCACTGAGAGACCACAGACCCTTTGAATGGTTGCCATCTCTGTCTCTCTCTCTGGAAGTGACCCAGGGGCCTCTGTTTCTGTTGTCTGTCAATATGTTTACGTTTGTTAAGTACTGTCATATATGTTAAATATTGCTTTCTCCTTTGCTTCATATTATTTTTGTAAGTTCAATAAAACTGTTTACTACTTATATTGCTTGAATGCTGTTTGAGAATGACTGTGGAAGAATGCTTCTCTGTATGCAAGGTCCTTTTTCTAGCCAAATCTTTCTGGGTTGCTTTTTGGTAAGTGAAGCAGGCAGAGAGGGCCATGCACAATGAACTAGAAGGGGGGGACACAACAGATTCCCCCCACAGATTGGGAGAGAACTTGCAGGATTCTCGCCACAGTCATGATGCATACCTATTCTCTCCAGTATCGGAGGAGAAGGAGAAGAGTTGGTTTTTATATGCCAACTTTCTCTACCACTTAAGGAAGAATCAAATCGGCTTACAATCACCTCCCCACAACAGACACCCTGTGAGTTATGTGGGGCTGAGAGAGCTCTAAGAGAACTGTGACTAGCCCAAGGTCACCCAGCTGGCTTCATGTGGAGGAGTGGGGACTCAAACCTGGTTCTCCAGATTAGAGTCCACTGCTGCAAACCACTACTCTTAACCACTACACCACGCTGGCTCCTATTATATTAGGTGTATGCCTATTGTATTAGGTGCTGTGGAACTCAGGCAGGATAATGCTGCTGCAGTTGTCTTGTTTGTAGGCTTCCTGGAGGCACCTGGTTGGCCACTGTGTGAACAGACTGCTGGACTTTATGGGCCTTGGCCTGATCCAGCATGGAGGCACCTGGTTGGCCACTGTGTGAACAGACTGCTGGACTTTATGGGCCTTGGCCTGATCTAGCATGGAGTTTATGTTCTTAAGCACTGGTTCATGAAGCATGACTGCACATGCAAAGACATGACAAGTAAACTGGTTGAGATAGAGGAAAAAAAACATTTATATCAACCCCTGAATTGCTGTTGTCACCTCTGAGGCTTGGTTCACGCATGCAGAGGAATAAGGTGGCACCATCTCAGATGACTGATGGTGGCTTTCAATGTTGGCTATTTCGTTGCATAAAAAACTCCATGAGAGACAGAAAACCTACAGTGAGGGAAGAAAGGTTCTACCCCTTCTTGTTTTCCAGGCTGTGCTGAGAAATGCCATGGCTCAGTGGTAGAGCATCAGCTTGGCATGCAGACGGTCCCAGGTTCAATCCCCAGCATCTCCATTTGAAAGGATGAGGTAGTCAGTGATGCAAAAGTCCTCTGCCAGTTGCCCTGGAGAGCCACTGCCAGTGTGAATTGACAGTACTGAATTTGATGGACCAAGGGTCTGATTCAGTATAAGGCAGCTTCAAGTGTTCCTGGTTTCCTATTTGCTGGGAATTTTCAACACAGCACATTATTCCAAAATGGTTGCTTGGTAAACCCCAACAACCAGTCTGAAGTGGTATGGTCCATTCTAGCATCTTGAACCTTCTGACACCTCCTTGTCTTGCTTGCATGAATGAGGCCTTTAATTAAGCAGTTTTCCTTATTCCTGGCTCTGTACTCATGGAGTATAATTCAACAATTTTCCTCCATGTGCCTAAAGCAGCATTTCTCCTTCCAGAACAAAATGTCTCTCCAGACCCATGTTCTGTTCTGATCACAAGTTTTAGATACGGAAAACAGAGACATCTAAAAATCCAAGTAATGAAGCCACAGCTTAATAGTAAACACTGACTGTGCATCCGTCCCTTGGTATGGGCAGCCAGCAGGCAGAGCACGCAGAACGAGTAGCCGACACTCAATTTTGGAGCTGCTCTGTAAACACAGGAGTCGGACGCATTCCGAAGTCGGCAAAACCAGGTTGTTACCTGCATACTGCTTCTCATGAGATTTCTCTTTTTAAACAAAGCAATTTCCTCTCCTTCTAACACAATTCCCCCACGACAAGGAAATTTTCCTTCTCTTTGCAAATTGCGCTGAGGTTGGGGATGCTGCTGACTGGATCTCCTGGAGAAGTGAGGATTGTAGTGTGTTTGGGAGGAGGGCACCTTTGGCAATTTTGCACCCACTGGGAGCATCCTCTGGGTAACTCCTCCGCAAGATCTCTGTTAGGTTCCTTGGCTCTCCCTGCCCGTGGTCTGTAGCTAGGAGACTGCTAACCTCACCCAAAGTGAGACTTTCCAGCTGTAGGAGACATATGACCATAGGTGTGTCTACTAGGGCCATGGCCAACCTTCCTTGCCAGATGGGACGACATCTGGGGGTACTTCAGAAACATAGACAGGAAACCAATGATTTCCCATGCTCAGCAAAAGCTTCCATAACCCTGTTTCAAAGCCCTGGTAGCAGTCTTTTTTCAGATGTTCTAAGTCGCTAGAATGAATACACATGGGGGCTTTGTGGTGACAAGCTCCTCTCGTGACCTACAGGTTTCTGACTACATGGAAAGAGCCACGGGTGTGTCCAAGTGTATATACAGCATGTTCCAAAGACTGTAAATAGATCAGGGGAGGAACCTGCCACTGTGATCTTATTCCCCTAACTGTTCCTATCTGTTGTGCCAACTTAGGACCAAACCAGACAAGGCAGCATCCAACTTCACCCTGGGGACATGCTGCCATTTTGTAGAGTGAGTTCCTACTAGGCAACTCCTTTTAAGAGTGCTACGGGGAGCCAATTCTTGTTGAGGCCTCCATGGTGGGGAGGAAGGGTTCTTGCCTTTCCCTGTGGCATTTTTCCAACTCAAAATGACACCGGGGGGCATGTTGGCAAAATAATGCCCCCCAGCACTGTTTTGGGTCAGAAAATAGCACAGGGAGAAGGTAAGAGCACCTCCTCCCTCTGCACTGTGGTGGTCCCAACCAGAATCGGGGGGAAAGCCCCACCTGGCCCCACCCACTGTCTAAAAACACTTGGCGGGCACCAGAAAAGGTGTCAGTGGGTTCCATGGTGCCCATGGGCAACACGTTGGGGACCCTGATCTACAGACCCAGAAGGAGTTAAATCAACCTGGGTAAGAACCCAGCTCTTGTTTGCTGCCACAGCGATTTCCCGCTTTCCCTCAATGTAAAGTGAATTATTAAATCATACTGGAGGATGCTGGGTGACGGTTTTCCATTAACACATCACTTGCTGTTTCCTATTTGATCATTTTTACAGTGAATTATATATGAACAAGAAGATCAGACACTCGAGGCTGCAGAAAGGACTTGACTGGATAACTCTTACAGGCTCAGAAGAATCATTGCTTTGCCGAAAAGCTCTTCTCTCCGCTTCCATTTGACAAAAATGTAAATGTACAGAAGAGTAAGAAAAAAGATGGAACTGGTTTTATCTGATTATTGACTGCCCGATTTCAAATAAACCCCTTTCAACAAAATCTGCTAATTAAAAATCTACACACATTTAATGAAGGATGCTGTTCAATAAAACATTCAAAGCAGATTTGACTTCTCATTTCCTGCCCCCTCCCTCTGTTTTTCTTTTTTGATGCCATGCATAAAATATACCAAAAGAGTCTTTTCATCATCCTGGCTGCAAAGGGGCTAAACTGTTTTAATTGCACTAAAAAGTATAAAGCTTGGGCCCAATTTTCTTGAAAGCGAGTGGAAAACCCATTAAAATCTGACTGGGTCCTCCCCAGTTACGCAGATACCAACGAAAGCCCAACTGGTCCCCTCGGGTCCAATTCTGTCCAGTTAACTCTCTCAGTTAAAAGAAGATCTCTTGGATGTACGAGAGTATTTGAGTTAGCTAACGAAAGGGTAGAGGAATAGCCGTTCTCCCCTTAGAACAGGAGGCTGGACTCAGTGACTTTATGATCTCATCGACTTCTACACTCCTGTGACCTTGTGAAGCACTGACCTTTACTCCCTATCTCTCTGATTCTCCATCTGCAAACACCTGAGAGCAGGTAGAGAGAGTGCAAAAAGAATGGAAATAGCCCTGTAGCTTGATCCTATGCATCTGTAATGCCAAGTAGGGCCCAAGCAACAGAATCAAGTGATAAAATTCTGATCTATTTGTTTATTTAATGTATTTAATTCATTTCTACCTCTCTTTTCTTCACAACGGGTACCCAAAGTGGCATACATTATTCTCCTCTTCTCCTTTTTATCTTCACAACAACCCTTTGAGGTAGGCTAGGTTGAGAGAGTGTGACCTGGTAAACTTTCATGGCACAAGTTGGTCTCCCAGATACTAGTCCTGATGATACTAGTCTGAAGAAATGAGCTGTGATTCACAAAAGCTCATACCTTGCCAGAAATTCTTTAAGATGCTACTGGACTCTCGCTCTTTTTTACAGATACTAGTCCAACACTCTTAATCACTATACCACACCGGCTCTCAAACAATAATTAGAAATAAAATGCCAATGGACACCTCAATCAGATAAGCATGCAAGGCAATTGAGAAGAGGAAAAAAGCTTATGAGAGTGATGGCAGAGAAAATCAAGAAGAAGAAGAGTTGGTTTTTATATGCCGATTTTTCTCTACCTTTTAAGGAGAATCAAACTGTCTTACAATCTCCTTCCCTTCCTCACCTCACAACAGATACCTTGTGAGGTAGGTGGAGCTCTAAGAGAACTATGACTAGCCCATATTCACCCAGCTGGCTTCATGTGTAGGCGTGGGGAAACCAACCAGGTTCACCAGATTAGAGTCCGCTGCTCATGGAGGAGTGGGGAATCAAACCTGGTTCTCCATATTAAAATCCACTGCTCCTAACCACTACACCACTCTGGCTGTCTGAAGGCTGCACACCTGTCATGTGATGAGTGCAGGTGATGGGGACACAAAGCTAGCGGCATCAAATGCTGTGGCCACCCCAGGTGAGTCTGTCTGCACCCGAAGTCTCTGGGCCAGAAGATTAGGTGCCTGTTCACACCAGGCATTCCTACTCTCAATACACTAAAACAGTGTAAACATGTACATTACATCTAACATGAGGAGTACAAGATTTTCCAACAGTGGACCGTATGATCTACAAGGCCACACATCATGTGCCTGTCCCTAATCTTAGCCACTCAATAACTGATGTGGTAACATTGTCACTGAATCTTTCTTTCTTTCTTTCTTTCTTTCTTTCTTTCTTTCTTTCTTTCTTTCTTTCTTTCTTTCTTTCTTTCTTTCTTTCTTTCTTTCTTTCTTTCTTTCGACATGCCTATTCTGCCTTTCCACCCAAATAGGGACCCAAATAAGCAAACGTCAAACCACCGAAACATTTCAAATGTTTCCACATTTCAAACATTACTATATATATGAAGAAGAAGAGCTGGTTTTTATATGCAGATTTTCTCTACCTTTTAAGGAGAATCAAACAGGCTTACAAACGCCTTCCCTTCCTTGTGAGGTAGGTGGGACTGAGAGAGTTCGGAGAAAACTGTGACTAGCCCAAGGTCACCCAGCAGGCTTCATGTGGAGGAGCGGGGAAACAAACCCGGTTCCCCAGACTAGAGTCTGCCACTCTTACCCACGACACCACGCTGGCGGACACAATCTCCCTGCCTCCCCTAATGTGTTCATTGTGCCTACAGTTGCCTACCTCCTAGGGATCTTCTAGGATTCCAACTGATCACCAGCCCACAGAGAGCGGTTCCCCTGGGAAAAACGCTGCTTTGGAAGGTGAACTCTATGACACTATACCGTACTGAGGTCCCTCCCCTCCCCAAACCACCCTCCTCAAGTTCCACCCCCCAAATATCCAGGAATTTCCCAACCCAGAGTTGGCAACCCTAACTGTACCCGCCGTGCTGAATGTCTGCAGTGCTTCTCGTTTTGTTGCAGCTGACACAGATTCTCAGCATGTGCAAACCAGGTCCCATTGTACTGCAGGTAAGGAAGCTCGCCTTTCCAGCCAAGGCCCATTCTCATGAATCAATGTTGCTTCTGCTACCTTTTCCCTGGCAGAAGATTTCACTTTTCCCATGTTCTTTGTGTGACCCTTGTGTGAGGGTTTCATTTACATCCTGACATGTTTAATTATTTTTAGCGTAACCCTCTCTCTTCTCTCCATTTATAACTAAACCCCAAAGACAGCTCTGTTGCAGAAAACAACAGCCCAGTTCTCTGTGCCCCCCACCCAAATGCTCCTTTTGACTGAAATAAAGCTTTCCCTGGAGCCCGATCTGCAAATGAAACTTCAGTTCTCTGTATCCATTTGATCCCACGGAGAATAAAAAGTTCCCAATCATCAAGCACAAGAGCGGAGACATAGGGGGTGATGGAAACGGGGGGGGGGGGGGAGGAGGCACACACTACCAACAGGGAATTTTGAGATTGTCCATTAATCTGGAGGGGAGATTTTTTCTTCAAATTGTGGCTAGTGGGACCAGCCAAACTGCAATCGGATCAGGATCTAAACAAATCCATCTGGAGGCAAAGCAGAATTACTCTCTGCGATTCATGTCCAAAGCCCCCCCCCCCCTTTAGTCTTCTACTAGGTGGTCAAATGATTTATTTACAGACAGCAAATAAAAGTGAAAAGCTGAGAAAACCCATTTATGTGCCACTCAGAGATGCAGGACCTGTGGATGCATGCTTAAACTCTGAGCACGAGTGAGACAAATTTTGCCATACAACACCCAACATCGTCTGCGAAGGCACAGGGGAGCACTTGGGGGGTTGCGAGGCTAGTCCAAGGCACTGAGACAGAATGACAAGGACAGAAAGCAGCTTCGCTGAGACATGGAGCCAGCGGCAGCTTCCCATAGGCTAGGGTTGCCAACTTCCAGGTGAGGGGCATCAGATGGAAAATGCAGACACACATAGATAATCCCATGGTTATGCCGATCGCCACTTTGGGGTCAGGAAGCAATTTTCCTCCAGGCCAGATTGGCCAGGGATCCTGGAGGATTTCTGTTCTCATCTTCTGGGCATGGAGTAGGGATCACTGGGGGTGTAGGGGGAAGTAGTTGTGAATTTCCTGCATTGTGCCGGGGGGTTGGACTAGATGGCTCTGGTGGTACCCAGCCTGGTGGAACTCTGTCTAATGAGACCCCTGCAGTTGGAAGCAAATTGGGAGCCAGAGTAGGTAGAACAAGACTAGAGTGTCACGGTCCCTACCCCAGTCAACATTCTGGCTGCAACATTCTGTACCAACAGAAGCTTCCAGATAGTCTTCAAGCACAGTCCCACATAACATACACTGCAGTAATCTAATCTAGATGTTACCAAAACATTCACTACAGTGGCAAGATCTTTCTCACCCAGGATAGCCCAAAGCTGGTGAAAGGCACCCCTGCCCACCACTGCCACCTGTTTATCAGAGTTGAGAGGGTTCTCTCTTGGAGAATGAGTATTAGAGGGGACTCAAATGTCAGTTAAGTGCACTGGAGGCTCTATTCATATCTATTTTCCTTTGGCCCATAATTCTTCTTAATGGCTCAGTTTTATGCTGTTATTGCAGTGGAATTAAACTTGAACAGTGCAAAAAAAAAATGCTAAAAATCTCAAGCAATTTGCAGCTCACACCCTGCATGTTGAATGCCCATGGCCTAACTATAAACTGACTGCCCCATCTGGACCACAAAAAATACACAATGGGGCCAGCCTAGCTGTTTGGGGGACTACACTGTTGGAAAATCTGCCCTTCCTAACGGTGTCACTTGCCTACACATTAAGAGGGGGGACCAACCACAGAGAGTCAGAGAGATAGACAGGACTCGGGAGGTATCTGTAGTTACACCTCACCCTCACTTCCTGTCCCCTTTGATGTTTAGAGATGTATTGTCAGGGAAACGCCCCCCCCTTTTCCCCTTTGCCCATCATCGAAGCAAGACCTAGGAGCCGGGCGCTCCGCGCGCGTCCAGGCCTTCCTACCCCAAGATGGAGTGGAAGGCAGATACCCTTTTATACCTAGAGAATTAGCAAGGTAGATCAGGATAGTGAACCCTTGTTTGTCCTTTCCTATCCAATGTGTATTTCAACAATAAATGTACTTTAGTTTGATTAGAGCAAACGACTGATGCTCCTTTTATTTTCACACACGCACGCACGTGTAGCTTCTGCTGCTGCTAAGCTTAAGGCACTCAGCTAAATACAGGAATATCTCCACGACAGATGCCCCATCTGGACCACAAAAAATACACAATGGGGCCAGCCTAGCTGTTTGGGGGACTACACAAGCATGCAAAAAAAAAAAAAGACTTTAAATTAACCAAGAGAAGAAAAATCTCTTTAAAAATGGCCTGATGGGGACTGGAAATCCTCCAGATGGGAAGGTAATAGTTAAAGGATAAAGGGAAGGGTAAGCAAAATGTGCCTTTTAGAGGCCCTGAGAGTTTAGACAATCCCGGGGGGAGGGGACTTCAAAGGGTGGGGTGCAGAGTTGCCAGCTGGGAGTGTTGGTGACACAGTAGCATTTGGGGGTTGAAGACTCTGCAAAAGACATTGTGCAACAGTGTGACGTCCATTCCGGGTGACTGATGTCACAGCATCACCCAGTGCCCTAAGAATCCCCATAATCTTTATGGTAAAAACCATAGAAATTGGGCAACTTCCTAGATTGTTGGCCAGTGCCATTTCTTTTTCATCCCATTGTGCTCCCTGGCATAGCCAGAGCAGTGGGGTGGAACCTGGTAAGCTAAGTCTAGTGGAGTGGGTTTTCCCAGTGGACAAACCATCCATCTGCTATTTCTTGTGGATTCCCAGTTTGCGTAAATCCTACTGTATACATTCTCAGTCATCTTTGCTCCCCCATTGTGGTCTCTACTGTGATGTTCCCTTTTGCTTGGAAATCAGGACTTGGGTCTTCCTCTCAGGTTTGCAAAGCAGAGACAGGTGAGTTCAAAACAACCTCCATTTATTAGCCAGGTCCAGGAGATTCAGGGATGGGAGCAACTGGTTTCAGGACCAGGGAGCTCACGCAGTCTACTAACTAACAAACAGAACTAACTGAGCAGGGACTCCACCCCATGAGACTAAACCAACACACACAAATATCAAAGGGGGAAGCAGTCTCTTCTACTGCAATGCATACAAAAATATCCCACATTTACCACCCCAAAATGTATTATTGTGCAGTCTTCTCCAACTGCGTGGCACATAATGGATTGCTGCTCTATACTTGCAAGTCTATATTGATCCTGCTTCCTGCTTTATTGCCTTGAGCATTCTTATTTATTTTACAATCATCATGTTAATGGGATTTGCTTAGTTTTGCTGAGCTGTTTGCACCTTTTCATATGCTGTCCGGAGGGCTCACAAAACAAACAAACAAATCTGTTAAATAAGCCAGCCTTGGCAAGCTCAGCCATGAAATTTAATAACCCACAGATATTTTCTTGACACACACCACGTTCTTTATACACCCCTTGTCTTGCTAATTTGTGACCTAAAAGCAAAAGAAAACCAATTTCTTGCCTTTGCCATCTGCAAGCTTTACACACCACAAGTCATCAGGAGCTTTACAATGGCAAGGCCAGAACTCAGCCGCTCTGAGCCCGACTCGTTTGGGAAGAGTGGGATAAAAATCGAAAAAATAAATAAATTAAATAAGTACACACATCAAGTAAAAAATGGTCACCACCCCAATCTTCTTTCCTATAGATTCGGTCTCTTTTAATGTAGCTCCCTTAACGTCCTCTCTTCATGCTGTTCCTAATCTACCGGTATATCATCATCAGATATTCTAGTAGGGATACTTGCAAAATTCTCATCTGACTTTCTCTCCAGGTTTGGGAGTTCTAAATTACCTGGTACTTCGCATGGTGAAACGAATGCATTGGGAATTCTCATTTTAAAAAATCATTATTCTTGAGTTTTGTGGACAGTTTTTGCATGCACAGGTTGCTACAACTTTGCCTTCAGTTCGCTGACAAGAACCTTCACACTAATAATGCAAATGTGTGCATAAAGTACAGCAAAACACAATCTGGGTGTGATCATACAGATGAGAACATCTCAATTCCTTTGGTGCATGTGTATACTTATAGGTACATTGTGCATGGATTAATCAGCCTAAAAAAGCAAACTTGATGCAATCATGCATAAAATGATATTGAAATTGTTTTCTCAATTTGGTAACTGAATGCTTGATCAATGCTCACTCGCAAAGTATAGGGGATGATGAAATGCAAACGAGGCTCTAAGCCAGTGTGGTGTAGTGGTTAGAGTGTTGGACTAGGATCTGGGAGACCTGGCTTCGAATCTCCACATTGCCGCAGTAGCTCACTGGGTATCCTTGGGCCAGTCACATTCTTAGCCTAACCTACTTCACGTTGTTGTGAGGATAAAATGGAGAATGATGTAAAGCCTTCCTTGCTTCTCCATTGAGGAGAAAAGGGGGGAACGAATAAAGAAAATAAATAGTGGCTCATGAAAAGTCAAACAAGCAATGAAAAATCAGCTCCCCGTTTGAAACCAGCAAACAGAACATGAGCTGAACTGGAAGGTGTTAACAGCATCCCTCCCTAGTGCAGAGGAAGGTTAGCCACCACCCTCAGTGCTATGGGCCTTATCCCTGTCAGACCCCCAAGGCTGCTTCCAAAACTAAATTGGTTTTAGTGTTGGGAAGATCTATTCATACCTCTTGTCTAATTGACTTTTCCAGATCAGGCTGATGATAGATGATTAATATCTGTAAAGGTTTCTCTCTTGTATCTTTCTTTTTAAATATATGCTTCCTATACTTTCTACCCTGTACTGAGACCCTGGGATAGGGTGGGACATGGGTGTCTGTGGGGGAGAAATAGGGTTGCCAACTCTGGTTTAGGGAATTCCTGGAGATTTGGAGGTGGTTCTGGGAAGGGGATTCGGGGAGGTGAGGGAGTTCTTGAAAACTGATCTATGTTGTCTGGAGATCAGCCACAGTTCCAGGATAAGCCCAGAACTTACCAAAAGGTCGACAACTAGAAGAAGAAGAGTAGGTTTTTATACCCTGCTTTTCTCTACCTTAAGGAGTCTCAAAGCAGCTTACGATCACAATCCATTCCTCTCCCCACAACAGGCACCTTGTGAGGTAGGTGGGCTGAGAGAGTTCAGAGAGAACTGTGACTGGCCCAAGGTCACCCAGCAGGCTTCATGTGGAGGAGTGGGGAAACCAACCTGATTCACCAGATTAGCGTCCGCCACTCAAGTGGAGGAGTGGGGAATCAAACCCGGTTCTCCAGATCTCCGGTCTGCCGCTCTTAGCCATTACACCACATTGGCTCTAGGGTTGCCAACCTCCAGGTGGGGCCTGGATGTCTCCCAGTATTACAATTGATCTCCAGATGACAGGGATCAGTTCCCCTGTAGAAAATTGCCGCTTTGAAGGGTGGGTTCTGTAGTATTTTACCCTGCTGAAGTCCCTCCCCAGACTCCACCCCCAAAATTTCAAGGTATTTCCCATCCCAGTGCTGGCAACCCTATTGGCAACCATGGGGAGCAAGGGGGTACTTACCCACCTGGGATCCTACATTTACTGTTGCCTGAAACATAAACACTTCCAGCCAAATTTGGGTCCAGTAGCAACTTAGGAACCAACAAGATTTTCAGGTTATAAGCTTTCAAGAGTCAACGCTCCCTTTGTCAGATATGAAGTTTTGACTCTGGAAAGCTCTCACCCCTGGGAAATCTTGTTAGTCTCTAAAGTGCTACTACACCCGAATCAAGCTGTCCTACTGCAGCCCAACAGAGCTACCTTCTGGAAGACACTCCTAGCCGGCCAGCAACAGGTTTGGAGGGATCACTTAATTCTTTGACCTCCTCCCCCCACCCCCATTTTTTTCTGTGAATAGCCTTGGGATGGAGCACAGTGAAACAGGGAATTATGAGTGTATCAATTTCTCACTCTGTATTTAGGACTATCAGCTAATATCTGCTCTTTTTATTTGCTGCTTGAACTGTTTTATTTGCCTCCTTGAATAGTTTCATCACCATACTATTGTAGCATTTTACCTTTTGTTTTTATCTGACTTGTTTCATGTCGAATCTTTGTCATTTGCCATTTTATGTTTTAATTCTGTAAACTACCTTGGACTTTTTTAAAAAAAAAATCAAAAGTGCAGCCTATAACACATTAAACAAATGAACGAATATGAGCTTCTTTCAAGCTGGTTAAGCTTGTATGTGATGGTTGTTCATGTGGGATATAAAGAGGACCATTTTTTAACCTGGCCTGTGCATTCCAACACCTTTCTTTCTTGCAAGTCCTACTGACATCGTAAATTGAGTTTGACTCTGTCACAAATAATCATTTATAGTTTACTGATAGGGAAAGTAATGAATATTTCATCATCTCTTCTACATGCATGCATGTGTGCGCACGCATTTGTGCGCACATGGGCATGCACACACACTTCTGGCATTGCCAAATAGGTAGGACTTGTTGCTACGAAGGTATTTATTCCCTTGGTATGTTTTGATGGATTACACTGACAGTGGAATTTTCACAGCTTATTAGCTTCTTTCCAGTATCCAACGCCTGCGAAAATGTAAAGCAATGGAGAAAAACAAAACTTTCTGCCCACAACTCTATACATTAAAGTGGAAATCAATGACAGAATGCACAAGGATCCTCCCAAGTCTCTTCCTTTTCAGTTTAAAAAAGGATCTGACTTTATTTCCGGGAAGGCATTGTGAATACAGAGCGTGCATCTCTTTTTTGATCCTTCCTTCAACAACACCCCCCGCCCTGTTCCAATGGTATGACAAAGGATGATTAAGGGCACAATCCACCCGGCACGACAGCGTTCCACAAGCACAGTGCGTGGGGGAATGACAAACTGTCCCATCCATTACCTTCCTTGTCATATGTCAGAATTCCTTAGACTATCTTTATAGCAACGAGCTATTAGTGGGAGGCAGGGGCTACGGTGACACTAGAAAATAATGGGCCCGATATATGGATTTATGCAGTTTGCAATACTTGGCTGCATTTCGAAAGAAAGAAAGAAAGAAAGAAAGAAAGAAAGAAAGAAAGAAAGAAAGAAAGAAAGAAAGAAAGAAAGAAAGAAAGAAAGAAAGAAAGAAAGAAAGAAAGAAAGGTCTCTTGTACCCAATAGGAGTCTGCCTGACTATCAGTTTGTTATTGAGATCCCACCTTTCTCCAATGTATGTCTTTGAAGGGACTTACAAATATGTTTCAACAAAGACGTTTTTAATCCCAGCAGGGATAGGTGGAGACGCACATCTTTGAGCAAACTAGGTGATGTCCCCTGGCTCTGAGCCAATACCCTTTGGCATGCCCTCCACAAGATGCCCATGGGTATGGTTGTCAAAGTCCTGTAGATTTGGGAAAGTCCTGTAGATTTTTGGGGGTGGAGCCTGGGGAGGGTGGGGTTAGGGAGGGGAGGGACTTCAACTGGGAACAGTGCTATACAGTCCACCCTCCAAAGTAGCCATTTTCTCCAGGGGAACTGCTCTCTGTTTTCTGGAGATCAGTCATAACTCTGGCAGATCTCCAGGCCCCACCTGGAGGTTGGCAACCATACCCATGGGTGTTGCCGCAGCAGCCATTGTATGGTATTTCCTACTTATGGACCAGTGGGGAGAAGAGAACAAAGCACTAGGATGGATCCTGCCACGAAGTTCTTCCCAATTTAAATTTAAATTGAGAATATGATGAGAGGGTTTCTCTTTTGGAGGGAAAAATCTTATATATAAAGAAGAATATGTGGGCTTCTGCTGCTGAGAAAAAAATTAAAAAGAATAAAAATGCATATGGTTTTGTTCCCTCCAAAGTATATGCTTCTAAAAGAAGTAACCCTGTACAGGATGGAAAGCATGGAGAGTGTTCCTGAATCAAATCCCGACTCATAAAGCTCTCTGGGTGCCCTCGGGCCAGTCATTTTCTCTCCTGCCCTAGCCTACTTTGCATGGTTATTGTGAGGGGGGATATGGAGGAGGGGAAAATCTTTAGCTTCTTGGAGGGAGGGGCAGATGGTAAAAATGGCAGATAGCTCGGGATCAATTTATCCAACCTAAGCTGGCCTCTATTGGCAATCTCCATTGCTTACAAAGAGAGCTCAGAGCCAAAGGTTTAGAGTTTCTTACTTTAAAATATCTGTCTTATCTAGTACATTTTAATGCTGAAATTCCATGGAGCAGTTCTCCCTCCCTTATTTTATCCTCTCAATAATTTTGTGACGTAGGTTAGAGAGAAAGAGCATGACTGGCTCATGGCTACCAAGTGAGCTTCATGTAGGGTTGCCAGCTCTCCTCCCATCTCCTCCCCGGCAGCCCCCCAACCCCGCTGCCACTATATAGGCTGGGTGTGTGTGTGAAAATAAAGAAAACAATGATGGTGTGAAGATTTCTTCACACCCTGCCACTTCTCTTCTCCTGCAAGACTTGTCCCCTCAATGCCTTGCATGTTTGCATGATCTCGTTTATTTAGGGAGACCAGCAACTTCAAAGAAAGACAAAAGGAATGTATGCATTGGTTGTATTTGCTCTGTTGCAATTGTTCCAGTGGAGACATTGTCCACAGTCAGACTTCCTCACTTTCTGAAATGGAACCCCATCAAAAAAGGAGAGTTGGTTTTTATATGCCAGCTTTCTCTACCACTTAAGGAAGAATCAAACCGGCTTACAATCACCTGCCTTTCCCCTCCCCATAACAGACACCCTGTGAGATAGGTCAGGCTGAGAGAGTTCTAAGAGAACTGTGACTAGGCCAAGGTCGCCCAGCTGGAGTGTAGAAGCGGGGAATGGCGAAACCAACCCGAACGGTGGAGGAGTGGGGAAACCAACTCAGTTCACCAGATTAGCGTCTGCCGCTCATGTGGAGGAGTGGGGAATCAAATTCGGCTCTCCAGATTAGAGTCCACCTCTCCAAACCACCTCTCTTAACCACTCCAACACGCTGGCTCAAACACTTTCACACCATATTACGGACTCCACAATCGAGAGAGCAAGGGCTTTCTAAGGCAGTCTCTAAGGTTGTTCACTCTCCCCCATCTTACACAGAGGCCGATTTCTCACTGGGATGGTAAAAACTGAAGCCAACTCTGGGTTGGAAAATTCCTGGTGATATGTGGGTGAGGTCTAGGGAGGGCAGTGTTTGGGGAGGAACATCAGCTCTGTATAATACCGTAACATCCACTCTCTAAAGCAGCCATTTTCTCCAGGGGAACCAATCTCTGTCATCTGGATATCTGTTGTAATTCCAGGAGTTCTTCAGGCCCCACCTGGAGGTTGGCAACCCTAGCTGCCAGGTCTCCTGGGTTGGCGCAATACCTCATCCTGGCAGCCCTCTTCCCCCGCCACTGCTTGGTGGGCTGGTGGGGGGGGAAATAGGGGGGAAACTTCAGTCACCAGTGATGCAGTGATGTCACTCCCAGCATGACCTAGAAGTGATGTCACTATATAAAGGTGACCCCGTAGCATTCGCCTAAAACTCTATGGTTAAACCACAGTGTCTGGGGCTAAAGATAGAGCACTGCCCCTACACAATGACATCATTTCTGGATTGCACCAGAAGTGAAGCCACCATGTCTTCAGTGACATCACAACACGGATTGAGTCCCCATCCCCACCAGTACACCTCAGGCTGGCAACCCTAGGGGCTGTTCTACTTCAAACCACATGCCAAAATTCCCATGACTGAAAGCTCCTATTTACAAAGCAAAAGGTCCTGTACAGTAATCCATAATGGTGCCAGGCTTATTTGTATACAGAAGAGTCCCACCCCTCCGCAGAGCCTTCTCTCTTGCTAGGGTTAATGCCTTTCCTTCAAGGATGTTATATGGAAGGTATCAACAAATACCAATCCAGGATAGGACTTGTCCCTGTGATACCTATTCCCTGGACTCAACTGATCATATTCTGTTGGTCTGCCCCTTATATGAAACACCCCGTGGGAAATGGTTAAAAAATTGGCTTCTTTCCAAATATCACCTATCTACCCAAGCAAAACGTCAATTTTTATTAAACGATTCCGATCCAGAGGTTACCTTAGATGTTGCCAATTTTCTAGTGGAGGTGATGAAAGTTCAAAAAGCCCAAAGTTTGTAATTTCTACTTTTGGAATTTACTGGCCTATGTTTTTATCTTAATGACTGCATATTTTATGTACCTTTGTAACAATTGTAATATTACTTATGCCATTAAAGGTTTTTCAAGTCAAATTCAAGTATACAGAAGAGTATAAAGGCTTCCCAGAGTATCTCTGCATGAGTCACCACTCCAGGTTGGCCTTCTTCCATTCAGTGACTCATGCCCCAAAACAGGAGGTGGGTTCATCTCAAGGCAGAGCCTGCCTCCAATTCTGATGCGGAAAATAAGCATGCCTCAGCCAACAGAAGTCTGGAAAACACTGCCGTAACAGCATTAGGATGCTTGTCATCTTATTTCCAATCCCCTCCCTAATAGTTGCCATTTCCAGTATCAAAGGCGCTTGTCCGCGGCTGCGATTTTCCAGAGATCCATCGCTCTTCAAACGGCTCATCCAGCTGGGTAAAAAACAAGCGAAAATCGGGGGGGTGACCTTCGCTGCCACAGCCGCTGGGATATCAAGCATTCAAAGCCAGATCGTTTGTCTAGAACAATGTTCAGTGATTAGGAGCTTTAATTAATTCTTCTCGGAGTTTGGAAGGGAGCGCATTTTATTGCCACGATTTCTGTCGCCAGTCTGCCTGCCCACTCGCGGGCATGGAGCGGTAAAACTACGGGGAGGGAGGTGCAGCCCTGCAGAAACTCGGAACGGAGAGGACCAAGAACAGGTACAGGGTCCCACTTTGCACCTGTTGGCACAGACTGTTAGCATTCAGGAGGAACGCATTGCTCAAAAACAACATTGAAGAGAACAACGGCCAGCAACAGCCATTCCCGCCCCCTCCAAAAAACACTATTATTTAAACACAGCCCCTTCTCCCTAGACCAGTTCAACTCATGTCCTGTTCACCAGTTGCAAACACCGAGCTAATTTTTCAATGGACACCTGTCCGTCAATCCCTTCGTGGCTATTCGGCAGGTTGCGTCCACTATTTCTTCCTAACTGTACAGTAGAGTGGAATCAGATTTTTGCACATATGCATTCTTGCACAGCCAATGCAGTTCTACTCTCCCCCCGCCCCCCCATCCTTTCTGCGCCACTGTTCTGCTTGGTAAGCAATTGTTTAAATCAATCAGTCACTAATAATATTGCTAAAAAAAGTGGACTATGCTAAACATTTATGGAAGGAACTGGAGATGGCGGTCGGTAAAAAGAATGACTCGTTTCTGGGAGCTTGTCTGTTTAGGGACAAATAGCGCCTCTCGTGACCTGGAAGCGCAAATCCCTGACAATGTCTGGTTTGATCATTTCAGTGAAGTTTTTGGCTCTCTAGCCTCATCCTTGGTGAATTCTTCTAATAAGATTGCCACCCTTCAGAATTACAGCAGATCTCTAGGCAGCAGAGATCAGTTGCCCGGGAGGAAATGGCAGCTTTGGAGGGTGGAGTCTGTGGAATCACCCCCCCCCCCCAGCTCCCTCCCCAAATTCTGCCTTTCCCAGGCTCCGCTCCCAAATCTTCAGGAATTTCCCATGCCAGAGCTGGCAACCCTGGTCACAAATCATGCAATCTATGCCTTTTTTTAAAAAAAAGTCCTAGCATTTTGTGTTTGCTTAAGCAGTCCTCAGCAACATTAATGACTTCTAATATGTTTGGATCGGCTGCATTTTTGTACATGCAGTTCTGCAAAGCCCAATGTTCAGCGGCAAGGGTGGATTATGCAAGAAAATGGAACGCATAAGGTTATCCAGAGGTAAACTGAATGGGCAAATCAAGCTGCAGAATATGCTACTATAGCCAAGTTGATTATGTAGCTGTTAACTAATAAAAATAACAGAAGGTAAGAATGTACGTAAGAAATCTATAAGATATGAAGATATAATAATTCAAAGGTACAATTGGATTGAAATTATAGAGTAAGTTCTAGTATAATGTAAGAATCTAATTCTATATTTGTACTTTTTGTTTTATCCATTTGAAAAATAAAAAAATATAAAAAAGAAAAGAAAGAACCCAGAGTTCTGTATTTATTATACTTATTATTTTTAGATGTAATGTATAATTCTGAGTACCTGATGTCAGAGAGAAAAATACTTCCCACGGGAAGTATGGAATGAATGTTTGTCATAGGGTTGCCAACTCTGAGTTAGGACATTCCTGGAGATTTGGGGGTGGGGCTTGGGGAGGGCAGGGTTTTGGGGAGGAAAGGGACCTCATGCCATAGAGTCCACCCTCTAAAGCAGCCATTTTCTCCAGGGGAACTTATCTCTGTTGTCTGGAGGTCAGTTGTAATTCCGGGAGATCTCCAGGCTCCACCTGGAGATTGGCAACCCTAAGCTTCTGCTACCCCATCCCAGTCTCTCCACAAATAAGTACAAACCATACAACCTGATGCGATGCATATTTACCCAGGGAGAAGGGCCACTCTGCTCAGAAGGCTGCCCAGCTACGACTTTGGTTTGGGACCTCTTTGCTGAGCCCCCGAGGTGAGAACCCAGAATTCTATCTCAGACTCCTCCTTTCCTCCCAATGGATTTATTGTTGCATTTAAAACTATTTATTTATTTCCCATTTTCCCCCTTTCAGACTCAAAGCGGCTTTTAGAAAATCATTCTCCCCTCCTCTGTTTCCTCGCAACAACAGCCCTGCAAGGTAGGCCAGGCTGAGAGTCTGTGATGGGCCCACGGTCACCCAGTGAGCTTCTATGGTAGAAGTGGGGATTCAAACTAAGGTCATCCAAGGTGCTCGTCCGTCACTGTAACCACTACACCACACCGGCTAATAACATTGAGCCCTGCAAAATGCATGATGTTATGCTGCTGAGTTGTGTGTCTCCCTGTCCCTGTCCCTTGGTACTTGGTGAAGCAAGGAACGATGTCACATACTTCCCACAACTGCACCTGAAGAGAATGGGCGGAGGAGGAGGCCACTGCTTCTCAACTACAATGCCTAGTTATTGCTAAGGACGAGACTGAATTTCGGAAGCCATCCAGTTCAGTTCAAATAGACAATTTTGATTTCTGCCCTGCGGGAAACACACCTGTGAGCCTTTTTCACTCTAGTTTTCCCTTACTTGCTCCTAACTCTTCCCATTAAATTTAGCACATTTTTAAAACTTATGTTTGCACCAATTGTACATAAAAAGCATCAAAACATGGGGTTTATATAAAAGGGGTGCAAACAAAATAATCAGCAGGCAACATGGAAACAAGGCAGCCCGAAACCAATGAGAATCTACAAAGTGAAATAAAAAATTGTCTGATTCGTTCATTCCCAGCTGTGTCTTTAAAGCCCGTCCAAACATGGTGGTGGTTGAAAGCGCTGTGGGGTTTTCAAGGCAAGAGATGGTCAGAGGTGTTTTGCCATTGCCTGCCTCTGTGTAGCAACCTGGGGCCTCCCTGGTGATCGCCCATCTGAGCACTTCTCTTCCGCTCAAAAACCCACATCCAATGTCATCCTGCAGGGTTTTAAAGACAAGAGACATTCAGAGGTGGTCTGCCACTGCCTGCCTCTGCATTATGACCTTGGTATGTCTTGGAGGTCTCCCATCCAAATATTAGCCAGGGTCAGAGCTGAGAGTGTTTGACCTGCCCAAGGTCACCCAGCAAGCTTCCACAGCGTGAGTGGGGATCTGAACCTGGGTTTCCCAGTCCGACACCTTAACCACTACACCACGCTGGCTCTTCTACAAGCCCTACAAAAGAAGATTTCAGTTGAGCCCTGCATGACCCCATCCTTTATTGCCCAACAAAGAAAGATGCTTTTGGTAAATCTGTACAGGGATGGAACCCCTGGCAAACCCAGTGAAAAGTACCGTTCAAAGATGCTGGGGAATCTGGAGTCTCAGCCTTGTCTTACTGGACGATGGGGTCTATTTCCTACTAGGCTCAGGATTGCAGTCCAAGAAAGTTTCCATCAGAGGCTTTTTGCTGAAATCGGTTGGCAAACGTTCCTCATGGGTTTACCACTCTGGATTAACAAATCACACATTCATGTAAACAGCAGGAGGGAAGTTTAATAGAGGTTTAAGCTTTGCATGTGATGTCTCTTAAGATCCCTAAACTCTCTCTTCTGCAAGCAACTGACTCCGAAAAGGATAAGAGCTTCATCCAGCTCAAGAATATTAAAACAAGTGTGCACAAGCAGCCACTCTCTAGGGCAGAGGTGTCAAACATAAAGCCCACGGGCCAAATCTGGCCCCTTCAGAACTCTTATCCGGCCCACGAGCCAGACGAGGCAGCCACCCCCCCCCCCTTCACACACACACATTCTTGATCTGGGCTGGCGAGGCATGGCCCAGTCCGACCAAGTGAAATTATCCTGCCTGTGTTTCCTAATATCATAGGCATGCTCCTCTGATCCTGGAGAGAATAGGTATGCATCATGACTAGTATTCATTTTGACTAGTAGCCATGGAGAGCCCTATCCTCCATGAACATGTCCACTCTCCTCTTAAAGCCTTCCAAGTTGGCAGCCATCACCACATCCTGGGGCAGGGAGTTCCACAGTTAAACTATGCAAAAGCAGAACTCACAAAGTTTCATAAGGGACAGATTCAGTCTACATTTCCTTACAGTTTCCTGGGTACACCCATCTGAGGAGAGTTCATCCCTCCAAGACCCCCAAGACGAGTTCGATTACAGACTTAATCACAGAATCCATCAATTAATTACTTCATAATCATCTTTTATTTATACCCTGGCCTTCCCCAGCCAAACTGGGCTCAGGGCAGCTACCAACATAAATATACATTAAATATACATCATCACTTTCTTAAAATGTAAAAATAAAACATTCTGACATATATTAAAACATTCTACAGCAGGGGTGGGGAACGTCAGGCCCGGGAGCCATTTAAGGCCCGCGAAATCATTTGGTCTGGCCCTTTGTGGGTCCTGGCAGATCTCTAGCTCATAAGGATCTAAGACTGGTGATCCACCCCCTCCCGCGGACGGGAATAGCTTCTATTCAAGGTGGATGTGAGTTTATTTTGCTGAGAAAAGGAACCTTTCTCCCCCCCTTGCAGAAGAGTCGTGAGCTATGGAGCCGGCTGTAGAATCCGGCCCCGACCATGCGGAGCAGGAGCAACTCCGGCATGCGGCTGAACGGCTATGCCCGGCTGGTGCAACAGACCATCCTGTACCACCAAGTGGGTGAGTGTGCCACCGGTTGGATGCCTGCCTGCTTGCCCGTGCAAGGGGGGGGGTCATCTGAGGCAGCTGCCTGCTTGGTGCTTGGTCGGCTAATTTTTAAGTGGATAATTTTGTATGGCCTGCGAATGATGTTATAAATATCCAAATGGCCCTTGGCGGAAAAAAGGTTCCCCGCCCCTGTTCTACAGCTTAATAAAACATTTTAACACGTTGTAGTTCCATGATTCTACCTTTGGCACTCAGTTAACTATGTATGGAGAGAGGTTGCTTCAGTTAGACTGGGTTGTTGCAATATCATGCCCGTATTATATATCTCGGGGGGGGGGGGGGTTAGACCACTGATAATTAGGACATGTGGGGGGAGGAAGGGTAAAGGATAGGACCCAGAAAAGGGGGAAAGAGGAGGAAGGGGAGGGAAGAGGGGGTAGGGGTCATCTCTGAACCTGGTTTCATAATGAAGTGATGCAAGGCAGCATACCCATCTCCGGCAGGCTGTTTACCAGTTCTGTACCACCCTAACCATGACAATTTCAGCATGTACTCTGACAACGATGACTTGCCTGTGAATGTGTCAGCTTCTGACATTTTCTTTTGACAGTTTGAATATTACTGCTTCACTCTTTTGGCCGGGTTTTTTCCCCCCAATGGTTGGGCTCTTCATCGAAGCTACCAAACCTTCATCACCGGCTAGTGACCAAATCAGTGTTCCCAACTGCTTAAGGTGGACAGCCTCAACCAAAAAAGGGTTACACAGTAACCAATGTTAGAAACAAAGTATCAACAACCAACTGTGTAATGGGGCACAATGAAGTAAATCACCAAACAGAGGATGATAAAATGTATTATTGTATCTTTAACGACGTAAATACATCTGAGCTATATTTCTCGACTCTTCAGGGCAAGTTACATGAATACCAAGTCTCCCAAGATAGAGAAACCTACGCAACCATACAATTGGTTATGACAAATACAAATGAAGTCAGGAGATACGATGTTATGATAAACATGAGAGTTTCTGAAGTTGAATGGAAAGACAATGGAAGGTGCTATCTTCTCGTTTCACGTGTTTTCGTCAAGTCTCTCCTCATACAAGTTGTTCCACAAACATCACTCCCCAATGCACATGAAAAAAAAACTTAGAACATCCATCTAAAGCACTGGTTCCCAACCGGGGGTCCGGGGGTTCTATATTATAAATATATATATTCAAATATTATTCTAAGTTTAATGTTTAACTAACAGTTATGATTAAAGTTTATTTTCAAATTCTCAGAATTTTTATTTTGAACCTTGGGGTCCCTGCACCGAACAAAAAAGTCCTAGTGGTCCCTGGTCAAAAAAAGGTTGGGAACCACTGATCTAAAGTATGTCTTCTTAAGGAGTTATACCAACATGGGCAACACCTCTGTAGTCCCACCTCATAATGTTCCCAACCATGCTGGAGAGTAGGATTGACTCTAGGGCACAGTAAGGTTGCCAGCTCTAGGTGGGGAAATGCCTGGAGATTGGGGGGGGGGGCAGAGCCTGAAGAGGGCGGGGTTTGGGGAGGGACTTCATGGCCATAGAGTACACATTCCGAAGAGGCCATTTTCTCCAGGGGAACTGATCCCTGTCACCTGGAGATCAGCTGTAATCCCAGGAGATCTCCAACCACCATCTGGAGGTTGGCAAATCTAGGGCACAGGCTCGCCTCTAGTTAACAAGATAAGAACATAAGAAAAGTCATGCTGGATCTGACCCAGGCCCATCATGTCCAGCAGCCAATTCATACAGTGGCCAACTAGGTGCCTCTAGGAAGCCCACAAGCAAGACGACTGCAGCAGCATTATCCTACCTGTGTTCCACGGCACCTAATAGGCATACTCCTCTGATCCTGGAGAGAACAGGAATGCATCATGACTAGTATCCATTTTCACTAGTAGCCATGGATAGCACTGTCCTCCATGAACATGTCCACTCCCCTCTTAAAGCCTTCCAAGTTGGTGGCTATCACCGCATCCTGGGGCAGGGAGTTCCACAATTTAACTATGCATTGTGTGAAGAAATACTTCCTTTTATCTGTCTTGAATCTCTCACCCTCCAGCTTCAGCAGATGATGCCATGTTCTGGTATTATGAGAGGGAGAAAAACTTTTCATTTCAGAATTACAGGGAGGGGCCATGGCTCAGTGGTGGAGCATCTGCATGGCATACTGAAACTCCCTGGTTCAATCCCCAGCATCTCCAGTTAAAAGGACCAAGCAGTAGTTGATGTGAAAGATCTATACCTGAGACCTTGGAGCACCATTGCGAGTCTGAATAGACAATACTGACTTTGATGGAGCAAGGATCTGACTCAGTATAAGGCAGCTTCACATGTTCGTTGCTAAAGATCAGTAAAGAACAGATAGTGAACAGAATGCTCCAAACTGTGAGACACAAGAGTCCACTTAATGGATGCTACTCTACGATTAATTTTACATTGCAATTCCAGATGAGTAGCCATGTTAGTCTATAAATGCAAAAATAAACGGGAGTCCAATCAAGTAGGGTTGCCAACTCCAGCTTGGTAAATTCCTGGGCACTTAGGGGCCTGGGGAGGGTGGTTTGGGGAGAGGAGGGAGTTTAGCAAGAATGTGATGCCACAGAGTCCACCCTCTGAAGCTGCCATTTTCTCCAGGGAAACAGCTCTCTGTAGTCTGGAGATCAGGTATAATTCCAGGAGCTCTCCAGCCCCACCTGGAGGTTGGCAACCCCATTAAAAACTAGCAAGATTTATGCCTGTATAAACATTTTGGAATCAGAGCTCCCTTCATCAGACGCATGAAGGCAGATATTTAAAGCTACCAACAACAGAAAAGCTGGGAAGGGAGAGAGATTGCAACACTGATCCAATTTGAAACCATCTCTCCTTGTATAACTTTCCTCTTCCCCTTCCTTTCTGTTGCTTGCAGCTTTAAATATACATGTAGCTGCCTATTGGCCAAACACTTCATGGATTTGACGAAGTGAGTTCTGACTAGCAAAATCTTTTGCTGGAAGAAATGTCGTCAATCTTTAAAGTCCCATTGGACTCCTGTTTTATTTTTCTATTACAAGTTTTACTAAAATGCTACACAAAATAAACTTGGAACGCAGCAGGTCCTGTGTCTAATTTATGTCTTTGGAATTCAGGTGTAAGTATTTAGTTTCCTTACAGTGTTGAGTTAGCTGTGAAGTGGTGAATGGCTCATTCCTCTTTTTGGCTCTTGGTTGATTTAATTCCTAAGACGACCACTTTACCATATTGTGAAAACATGTGTTTGGCTTGTATCCTTTAAACAGATAATTAATTGTAGGTTCTAAATTAGTACCAACAGTTATGGGGGGAACCACCTAGCCCTCTTCCTTGGAGAGGACATACATTTCATTCAATCACAGAATGATTATTCTGCTTTCCACTCTCTTTGGAAGAAGGGTTGCCAACCTCCAGGTGGAGCCTGGAGACTTCCTGGAAGTACAACTGGTTCCCAGGTCACAGAGATCAGTTTCTCTGGAGAAAATGGCTGCTTTGGAAGGTGGACACGATAGCACTTTACCCAGCTGAGATCCCTCCCCTCCCCAAAGCCTGCTCTTCCCAATCTCCACCTCCAATGGTTCTTGTAGGTTATCCGGGTTGTGTAACCGTGGTCTTGGAATTTTCTTTCCTGACGTTTCGCCAGCAACTGTGGCAGGCATCTTCAGAGTAGTAACACTGAAGGACAGTGTCTCTGTCCTTCAGAGACACTGTCCTTCAGTGTTACTACTCTGAAGATGCCTGCCACAGTTGCTGGCGAAACGTCAGGAAAGAAAATTCCAAGACCACGGTTACACAACCCGGATAACCTACAAGAACCAATGAACTCTGACCGTGAAAGCCTTCGACAATATTTTCTCCACCTCCAAATTCCCCAAAAAATCCCAACCCAAAGTTGGCAACCCTATGATGATTAAGGTGCCCAGCTGAACTGAGGGGGTTTGGGGTTTGACATCTGAAAAGGGTTAGCAAGAAAACATTGGCCTTTTATGCATGGTCTGTTTCCACTGGATCTGCTGCTCTTTAACTGCACAGTATTTGCAGTCGAATTCTCAAAACACTATGTACAGGGGCTTTTGCCCAGAAGAAATTCCAGGAGTACTTTGTGATCAATTATGCATCCCCAGTGAAAATGTAGAGCACCGATCAAGGTGTGAGTCCCCTTCCCCTGAAATACTGCTTTGTAATTGGCTGTGTTGTATTTTTTTGATATACATCATCAGCCCCCACCAGCCCCGCAGCAGGATTCTTTCATTTTAACTGAACTGAGTGCCCATTTTACAGCCAAAGCAGAGAAGGGTCCAGACAACCCCCACCCCCACCCCAGCCAATTGGTTTCTGCATAACTCAATGCAGGGGCCATAAGAACATAAAAACACTTGCATGGTCGTTCGTGACATTCATCGTTCCATCAGTAGTCTTGCACTCGCAAACAAAAAAATCGATGCATTTAAATGAAGGGTGGCAAATCAGCCTGGCTCTGTTCCATCCTGCAGAGAGCTGACCACAAAGTATGGTTGCCAACTCAATATGGGGAAATTCCTGGAGACTTGTGCAAGGACTCTGGGGAGGGTGGGGTTTGGGGAGGGGAGGGACCTCAGCAGGGTATAATGCCACAAAGTCCACCCACCAAAGCAGCTATTTTCTCCAAGGGAACTGATCAGTTGTAATTTCATGAGATCTCCAGGCCCCTCCTAGAGGTTGGCAGGTACTCACAGGTGGATCACATCTGTCTGACAGGTGGGGCTACAAGGCTAGAAAAGAGGAGGAACAGGGTGAGCCAGGAGAGGAGGACTCTTGATGGTAAATTTGGAGATGTCTCTGCATACTGTGCAAAGCAGCCATGAAATACAGCCTGCCAGACAGATGTGATCTACCTGTGAGTATCTGCCAATCTCTAGGAGGGGCCTGGAGATCTCCTGAAATTACAACTGATCAGTTCCCCTGGAGAAAATGGCTGCTGGCAGTTCCCCTGGCTGCTTTGGTGGGTGGACTCTGTGGCATTATACCCCGCTGAAGTTTCTCCCCTCCCCAAACCCCACCCTCCCCAGAGTCCTTGCATGCCATGTATCATCATGCCATGTATTTACAAACATTAAACACATACGCACACACAAAAACAGTACATAAACTGAAGATGTAAGAGTTTTGGGCAGGAGAGAATCGTGCAGTCACTTTGCATGTTGGTCTTGAAATTAGAGTAAGTCTAGAAGCAGTTTCCAGCAGCACCGAAACAGCAGTAACTGAAGATTAAAACAGCAGCCACTGAAAATTTTAATATGACTGAAAGAAAAACCTTGGAGAAGAGACAAAAACGATGTACCAAGTAAGTTAAAGCCAATTAGAATAAAAAAAAAAAGTCTTGGACAGGTACCAGCAGACACCCAAAGATGGTGCCATGAGGAGAAAAAGGATAGCATTCTACAAATCGGGTTGAGACCACCACTGAGAAGGCCATGCCTCTTGTGACCCCCTGCGTCACCTCAGAAAATGGGCACATGTACCCCGTTCATATGTTACACTGAATGCACGTACATCCTGCCTGTACATGAGTACATCTGTTTGTAAGAAAGAGCCAAAGTGTGTTCACTTCATGAATGAAAAAGGAGACCAGTAGCTGGATAAATGCGTAGTTTCAATCACACGCTCAGCTTTACATGCATTGATTAATGCATATACAAGTAACAATCAAGTGTATGAGGTACACAGATGTATGTGCATTCACTGTGACTTGTGAACAGAATTACAAAGAGTACTTGAGACGATTATGGCAGTGTCCAGGTGAGCGATACAGTGCCAGGTACCCAAATACTAGACTTTTATCAATTGAAATGGGATGTATTCCATTCTTTTCCTCTATCATCTCATAATGCTACGCTAGCCTGAGTTCTCATCCTGTTACATTCTTTTTTTAACTTGGAGAACTTCTAAAATCTGCAGCTGGAGAATGAAGATTTCCTGCATGTTTCAGAGTTGTTGTTTTTTTGCTCCATTTCCAGCTTTCCCACCTTCTACATAACCACAGTGTATGTGATTCATTGATAAAACACTGCAAAAATTATTGGCAATATATTAGAATCATAGAATAGAATCAAAGAATCATAGAGTTGGAAGGGACCACCAGGGTCATCAAGTCCAACCTCCTGCATAATGCAGGAAATTCACAACTACCTCCCCCCCACACCTAATGACCAGAAGATGGCCAAGATGTCCTCCCTCTCATCATCTGCCTAAGGTCACAGAATCAACATTGCTGACAGATGGCCATCTAGCCTCTGCTTAAAAACCTCCATGGAAGGAGAGCTTACCACCTCCCGAGGAAGCCTGTTCCACTGAGGACCCGCTCCAACTGTCAGAAAGTTCTTCCTCATGTTTAGCCAGAAACTCTTTTGATTTAATTTTAACTTGTTGGTTCTGGTCCGACCTTCTGGGGCAACAGAAAACAACTCAGCACCATTAGTGATTGCATCAAGATTTGTTGTGTCATGTCTTACTCATGCACACCTGTACATTGACAAACCATCACAGAAAAGGGAGCTACTGTATGTAAATCTCATGAGTTGTTTTTTTTTGGGGGGGGGGTTACAGTATTTTATCAATATGCATGTGCACATTGGTAATGTGGAGGAGGAGACACGAATGAATGGATGCAACTGAAATCAAACTGTGCATGCACAGCACTCTGCCCAATTTTGAAATTAAAAACATGACATGGAGATATTGTCGAAGGCTTTCACGGTCAGAGTTCATTGGTTCTTGTAGGTTATCCGGGCTGTGTAACCGTGGTCTTGGAATTTTCTTTCCTGACGTTTCGCCAACAACTGTGGCAGGCATCTTCAGAGTAGTAACACTGAAGGACAGTGTCTCTCAGTGTCAAGGGTGTAGGAAGAGTAATATATAGTCAGAAAGGGGTTGGGTTTGAGCTGAGTATTGTCCTGCAAAAGTATTGTCCTGTAAGTATCAAGATAATGTGCTAATGAGGGTATGGTATGTTAATATGGAACCATTGTATCCTGAAGTGATCTGTTAATGTGTGTAATCCAAAACTAATCTGTATGGCTATTGTTGAATGTTGTCTTTGTCTGGAGGTTTTTCAGGGCAGGAAGCCAAGCCTTATTCATTCTTAAACTCTCCTCTTTTCTGTTAAAGTTGTGCTGATGTTTATGAATTTCAATGGCTTCTCTGTGCAATCTGACAAAATAGTTGGTAGAATTGTCCAGTCTTTCAGTGTCTTGGAATAAGACCCTGTGTCCTGTTTGTGTCAGTCCATGTTCAGCCACTGCTGATTTCTCAGGTTGGCCAAGTCTGCAGTATCTTTCATGTTCTTTTATCCTTGTTTGTATGCTGCGTTTTGTGGTCCCGATGTAAACTTCTCCACAGCTGCAAGGTATACGATATACTCCTGCAGAGGTGAGGGGGTCTCTTTTGTCTTTTGCTGATCGTAGCATTTGTTGTATTTTCTTGGTGGGTTTAAACACTGTTTGTAGGTTATGTTTTTTCAAAAGTTTCTCCATCCTATCAGTGACTCCTTTAATAAATGGCAAGAAAACCTTTCCTATGGGAGACTGTTTTTCTTGAGTTTTCTGATTTTTGTTTGGTTCAATGGCCCTTCTGATTTCATTCTTGGAGTAGCAGTTTGCTAGCAGTGCGTGATTTAGATGGTTAGTTTCTTCCTTGAGAAACTGTGGTTCACAGATCCGTCTTGCACGGTCCATTAATGTTTTGATTATTCCTCTTTTCTGTCGGGGGTGGTGGTTGGAGTTTTTGTGTAAGTAGCGATCTGTGTGAGTTGGTTTCCGGTAGACCTTGTGACCTAACTGAAGGTTTGATTTACGGATGACAAGGGTATCAAGAAATGGGAGTTTACCCTCAATTTCCTTTTCCATGGTAAACTGAATGTTTGGATGGATATTATTAAGATGGTTTAGAAAGTCCATTAATTTTTCTTCACCATGGCTCCAAATGGTAAATGTATCATCTACGAACCTGAACCAGACTGTAGGTTTGTAAGGTGCTGATTCTAATGCTGTCTTTTCAAAATATTCCATGTAAAAGTTTGCTATTACTGGACTGAGTGGACTTCCCATAGCTACTCCATCAATCTGTTCATAAAATTCTTGATCCCATAGGAAATAACTTGTTGTCAAACAATGGTGAAATAAGGCTGTTATATCTTCTGGAAAAATCTGGTTAATCAATGAGATTGTGTCTTTAACTGGAACCTTGGTAAAGAGGGATACAACATCAAAACTGATTAATATATCCTTTGGATTGAGTCTTAACGGACTGATTTTGTTGATGAAGTGAGTTGAATCTTTGATGTAAGAAGTGGTTTTTCCAATGTGGTCCTGTAGGAGGGTGGTCAAATATTTAGCTAATTCATATGTTGGGGAACCAATGGCACTCACGATGGGTCGGAGTGGAACGGAATCCTTATGAATTTTAGGTAGTCCATATAATCGTGGTGGTTGTGCTTCAGTCTTGCATAGTTTTCTGTGTGTGTCGGGATGAAGAGTGGAATTCTTGATCAGAATGCTAGTTTTCCTGGTAATTTTGCAAGTTGGATCTCGTTTTAGTTTTTTGTATGTGGCAGGGTCCAGAAGTTCCTCAATCTTCTTTTTGTATTCTTCTGTTTTGTATTCTTCTGAAGATGCCTGCCACAGTTGTTGGCGAAACGTCAGGAAAGAAAATTCCAAGACCACGGTTACACAGCCCGGATAACCTACAAGAACCAATGACATGGAGAATTGATAATATATCAGTTCCACTTTCAGACTGTGGCTGGCAACTGGTGGGAGCTTTGGAGGCAGGGACATGGCAGGGCACGACAGCGTCTGCCCCATGATGTCACTTCCAAGAGGACCCAGAAGTGGCATCACAGCACAGGCGACACAGACTTCTTCCCCCTCCTGCTGCCACTTGGAGCAATGGCAACAAGGGAATCAAGATGTCTATAATTCACTGCCAGCAGATATAGTGGTGGCCACAACAACTGGACAGATGGATGGAGGAGAGGTCCATCAGCGGCTATGAGTCAGGATGACGGAGGGGAACCTCAACGTTCAGAGGCGGTAAATCTCGGAATATCCATGCTAGGAGGCAACGTCAGAGGAAGGCCTTAGCCTCCGTGACCTGTTGTGGTCAGCCACTGTGAGAGACAGGATGCTGGACTAGATGGACCCCTGGCCAGCTCCAGCAGGGCTCTTCTTGTGTTTGTAGGCGCTACATAAGACCTCCAAAATGAAAACAATAGTCAGGCATCCTTCTTGAAAAATATGGCAGAGTCTCTCCCAGAGTCCCTGTTGCGATTTACTCAGGGGTCAGGATGGGAGCAAAGATAATACTTCTGGGATTCTCCCCACACCACACCTTCTTCTTTAGGATGATGTCACACCAAGCCTGCCAGCATTGGTGATTTCCAAATATTAGCTTAGAAGGTATATTGTAAACCAAGTGGAGATGGCTGGGATAATTTTTATTCCAGGAAGCTCAGCTCCACAGAACGTGACGGACACTTGAACACACACACGAAGCTGCCTTATCCTGAATCAGTCCATCACTCCATCAAGGTCAGAATTGTCTACTCAGATTGCCTGTGGCTCTCCAGGGTCTGAGAGTCTTTCACATCACCTACTGCCAAGTCCTTTTAACTGGAGATGGCCGGGATTTAAAAAAAAAAAATATATATATATATATATATATGTATATATATATATATATATATATATATATATATATATATATATATATATATATATCATTGTTTTTCAATAATTACTGTACATCTCATTTGACAATACATCCTATATACCAATCTTTGAGTCAATAAAAGATTAAAAAATTATTATTAGATGTATGTCTTCAGTATTAAATATAATTGGTTACAATTGACTTCCCCACCGATTTCCTCCATCCCACACATATCTGGTATCTCCTTTGTGTTAATATTTTCTAATCCTTATAAGTCATTATTATTAATGTTATGCTTTCCCCTCATTTAATATATTTCAATAAGCAATAATAATATAATATTGATAATAAAGAAAGTAAAAAGGGAAAAAATCATTTAAAATGTAAAAACAGAGACAGAACAAAACACTTTAACATAATTTCTCCAGTCACTCATCTCTGTCAAATAAAATGGATTAGATCTTAAAGAACTTTATATACCGCAAGTAAAAAATTAAGTTGATATTATTTTTCTTCTACCCCCCCTTTCCCATATTAAGAGTCAAATTGGTAATCTTCCGGCTTTCTTAACCCTTCTTTTTAAACTTTTTCTTCTGTCTGGAGTTTCTGTTGCTATCTGCATGCTTTCTTGAAGCGGTCTCCTGTCCATGACAGTCTTTACCCATTGCTTCTTGGGCTGTTCATTCTTCTTCTTGTATTCCTGTAGTATCGTCTGACAGCTCATTATTTCTTGTCAAAAAGCTTTTAATATCTTCCAATGAATTGACGGCATATTTGACTTGTTTATAAGTGAAGGTAAATCCTTGCGGTAGCAACCAGCTGTATTTTATTCCTTTGTTTCTCAATGTCTCAGCAAAATCTTTATAGATGGCTCTCTTTTCAATCAGGTGATGAGGAATGTCTTTGAGAATTATTGACGGTGTATCATTTACACTTAGATGATTCTCCAAATGAAATTTCATGACGATATTTTTCATCATGATGTCAAAGAAGGAGACCAAGATCTCTCTAGCTTTTGTTTTCTGTACTCGAGTTGACAAGGGGATCCTGTATATCTTGTTTATTGCATAATTTAATTCTTGTTCATTTAAATGGAATATATCAGCAAGCGATCTTATGATGGTCTCTCTGGTGCCCCCTAGTCATTCAGGCAAATTACGTATATGCAGCTTAGATTCTGTTGTAGGTCCAAAACAGCTAGTTGATCCTTCACTCGCTCTTCCTGGAGCCGTATTGCTTCAACATGTTGTGCTTGAGATTTCATGTCCATTTTGACTCCTTTCAGTTCTTCGGTGTTGTTCCATCTTCTTCATGCCATTTTTCATTACTGTAATTTGATCCTTTATTTCCTTGATCTCATTTAATAAGCCATCAAATTTTTGTGTAATAATTAAAGTCATTTGTGTAGCTGATTGTTCTTGTTGCATGGAAACCTGTTCAAACTTCTTCTTTAATAATTCAGTTTGCATGGCCAACATTTCCTGTATCTTTTCATAATTACTTTCCATGGTTGTCTGTGGCTTTTGTATTTTCCAGACTAGTAAGTTACATGTATGCAGGCAGCTCAGTGCAAGAAAGCTATTAAGTAGTTTAAAAAGCTCTGGCTTGGCTTTGGAGTTTGTTCCAGGAAGTATACAGTGAGTTATGAGGCAGCGGGCTTTCCGTCACTCCCACTCTTTGATTAAAGAAGGTAGGATTTATTTTGCTGCTACACTGAGTGGGGCACATTCGGCCCTACAGCCCACTATGATTTCCTGTCTTCCTAGAGAAGCCACTTCCTGAATGAAAATGTGGCTGGAGGACTCTCCTAAGGTGAAGGAATGGAGAATCGAAAGTGAAGGATTTCTCCCACACACACACTTCTGCGCCGCAGCTGCCGATTGGTAGCTATTTATGCCACTCAGTTCTTTCCGTTTGTTTCATTTGCCTGCTAATTCAGTTTTTAATTTAATTAAATAGTCTTTTTAGTCGGAATGTCACTTAAAATCCTGGGTGAAGGGGTGCAGAGTATGTAGTCGATTTTGAAAAGTTCCAGTCATTCAAAATCGGATTAGTAGACAAAAGGAGTTCATGTAACTTACTCGGATGTTGGAAATCGGGGTTCTCTGTTATTAGCTTGATCAGTGTTCGGAAAAGATAGAGGAGATCGCAACCTATATCCTTGAGACGTTCATGGCGATGAAGTTCCTCCTCAGCCGGCGGGACTTCGACCAACCCTCCTCCACATCAAGTAGCTCTTGTGGGAGGGGGGTGGGAGTCAAACCGCTCTTCCTCGGCAGCAGGGGGTTGCCTGCATTCCAATCCCGTTTAGGATCGGAGTCGGGGCTTTTATGGAGAGCCCCGGTTCAGAACGCCTCTTGGTTCCCTCGAGCGATCTTGAAGGACATCTTGCTGGGATCAGCTCTCTACCGGAAGTCAAGAGATGGCCGGGATTGAAGAGCAGAGGCTCTTCCACAGAGCCACAGCCCAGCTTGGCTGTTCATAGCATAACAAGCCCCTTGCCCCTGAGCATTGCCTCTTTTTTTGTCTCTCCTCCTTTCCCTCTCTGTAGCCAAAAATGATTTACATGTTTGTTTACTCCCAGCTACATTCATCTGAGTCATTCAACACCCTCTCTTGCTAGCAAATTACAATGCATGCTGAAATGGTGTGTTTGCAAAAGAATGTTTGTGGCGCTCGGAATATTTTAGACTGCGTCCCAAATTCTTGGCCATGTCTCCCTGCCGAGTCTGAAGCAAAATCTCTCTTTGATAAATGCAGATTCAACTTAAAAGCAACAAATCGACAATTTGCAGTGCTCTTACCTGATGGCAGGGAAGGGTAGAAGGTAGATAGCAGCCCATAGTAACCACTGGCCATATTCTTGTGGACTGGGATACTTGGGAAGAATGTTGGAAAGGTCAGCCTTAAATTGATCCAGCATAAGGTTGCCAACTCTGGTTAGGAAATTCCTGGAGATTTGGGGAGGTGGAGCTCAGGGACGGTGGAGTTTGGGGTTGAGAGGGACCTCAGTGGAATATAATACTTTGCAGTCCACCTTCCAAAGTTGCCCTTTTTCCAGGGAAACTGATCTTTATAGTCTGGAGATCAGTTGCATTCCTGGAGCTCTCCAGGCCCCACCTGGAGTTTGGCAACCCTAATCCAGCAAGATACTTTTAATGTTCTGAAGAAAGAGGCTCTACTCAGGATCACTTTTACACAGATGAGTTAACTGTTCAGAGGTCATGAGTATGCCCACTTGTTTTGTAAAGAAAACCACGTCAGAGGCCCTTAGAAGATTTCAGTTTTTAAAAGTAGATTATGTAAGTCTAAAGGTCAGTTTACTCTTGTTCTAGGGCACGAGGAAGAGAATGCCACCTAACTAAAAATATCCTCTTTGCAACAAGATCGAATGCAGTCTACTCTGGGGGAAACTTGGAAGGAGAACTCTTTCTAGATTAGCTATCCATCCTAGTTCCTTTTCAGATGTAACAACCCATTCATGAAGGAGATGTATGCAAAGGCTCCGCAAGAGGTTCATAGGAGGGCAACAAAGATGGTTGTGGATCTGGAAAACAAGCCCTATGAGGAACGGTTGAGGGACCCTGGATAACAGAACGGAGACACAGTGGCACCCTCGAACTGCCTATAGGGCTGCCCCTTGGAAGAGGCAAAGCTCCTCTGTGGTTATGGGGCCCGGCCTAGCTCTAAGGGGCTTCAATTACAGGAGGACAAGTTTGAGTTGAACATTAGGAGAAATTTGCTAATGGTGAGAGCACTTTAACAATGAAACCAAAAACCAATGTGGGGGGTGGAGAACTCTCCTTCACTTAGGGTTGTCAACAGGCCTGGAGAAAAAATGTTCTGTCCCTTTAATACATGCTTAATGAGATGTTTATTACTGGGTGTTGCTCTTCACCTCTCCACCACGACAGGCTTCAACTACCCATTACCGCACATTAAGCCTCTGTTAAAGGGACCTGGATAGCCCCTGGATAGTCTGTCCTCGTCAGATCCCAGAAGCTAAGCAGGGTCGACCCTGGCAAGTATTTGGATGGGAGACCACCGAGGAATACCAGGGTTGTGATGTGGAGGCTGGTGATGGCAAACCACCTCCAAATGTCTCTTGCCTTGAAAACCCCACCAGGGGTCACCCTAAGCCAGATGTGACTTGATGGCAAAAAAAGGGGGGGGAGATCATTTCTCTTCATACTTGATGGCAATCCTACGTCTCACTGGAGACCTTCAAGCAGAAACTAGAAAGCCACACTGGTTGGTAATGCACAGCTTTGGATTTCCTGCACTGAACTGGTGATTGAATCAGACATCTCTTCTCAGCTTAAGACTCGGCGACACTACAACTGTCCCGGTTGCTAGGGTTGCCAACCTCGAGGTACCAGCTGGAGATCTCCTGCTATTACAACTGATCTCCAGCCGATAGAGATCAGTTTCCCTGGAGAAAATGGCCACTTTGGCAATTGGACTCTATGGCCTTAAAGTCCTTCCCCTCCCCAAACCCCGCCCTCCTCAGGCTCCACCCCCCAAAATCTCTCGCCCGTGGCAAAGAGGGACCTGGCCGGTTGCCCATAAGAGCAGCTGCACTTTTCAGAAATGTGACTTTTCAACTAAAATGGCCTGAATAGGTTAACTAGTAGAATAATCTTTTGGTGGAACAAATTTAATATTTTGGTAACCTTTGGTATCATATCCAGACCCCATTCATCAGTACTGAAAACCCTGTACATTAAAGAGATACTTTGCAAAGATGGTATCAGCAAGCTGGATGAAGGCCTGTATTGAAGACAGCAAGGTTAGACGCTTTCCTTGTGTTCATGTTGTTTCTCCAGAAAATCTTACTCCTAGAACCCTTTCAATGCTGGCACGTTTCCAAATACTGCACATTTATGGATGCAATAATACCGTATAGCTTCTTTAAAAGATTAATCCAATGTTTGGTACTAGACAATGTCAAATCTAAAATTAAATGATGATAACGTAGCGAAGATTTGTATTGTCTAATCTCTACCGGGTTTTTATGTTGATAAACTTGCTACAAAAAATTAAAAGAGGACACATGCATCCCGAAAACAATCTGGTACCAGGATATTTGGAGGAAGTTCAGAATGCTACAGGCCAGCCACATATGCAAAGATAACTGTGATTGCCTGACAAAGAAATCTACTCTTGTAATGAACCAAAGGACGTTCTGAGTCTCCCGACCCTCTACCAAGAGTACCTCAGAGTGGATTGCAGCTTAGAAATCTAATTTAGAACCCACACAGAAGGAAGTGAAGATAACACAGTGACACTTTAAATGCCCAATAACTAATTAAAGCATATTCATGGTTTGGGGCTTTGACAAATAGCCCTGAGATTTGGAGTGGAGGGAAAGAAGGGTGTACAAATTGCAACTGGCTGCAGGAACCAGCCAAATTTCAATTCACCACCAGCTAAGGTTGCCAGCTAGGCTTACCAGGTTCCCCTTCTCCTTCGATGGGAGGTTTTTGGAGCGGGGGGGGGGGTTTGCGTGTGCCCAGAAGTGCTGCAAAACTGGGAGTTTGAGTGGTAAAAGGCCCGTTGCAATGCGGCACTTCCAGGTGTAAAACGCATCAATTACCACTCAATCCCAGGAGTTTGAGTGGTAACCAGACCCTTGCGATGCGGCGCTTCCGGGTGTAAACCGGAAGTGACGTGTTGCTGAAGGCAGGCGCACATGCACGCGTTGCCCGCCGACCTTCAGCTGGTTGGTGGGCAGCCAGGTGGATTGGTGGGGGTTTGTCTGCCACCACCTGGCACTTTGCAACCCTACTGCCAGTCCTGGTTGGGAAATAGCTGGAGGTTTTGGGGGGCAGAGCCTGAGGAGGGTGGGGTTTGGGGAGGGGAGGGACTTCAATGCCATAGAGTCTAATTATCAAAGCAGCCATTTTCTCCAGGTGAACTGATCTCTATCAGCTGGAGATCAGTTGTAATAGCAGGAGATCTCCAGTCAACCCCTGGAGATTGGTAACCCTACTGTCAGCCCTGACCTGGAGCAGCAAGGTCTTCTTTCCCATCTGATGTAGAGTTTGGAAGATTCTTGAAAAGGCTCCTAAATTAAGTGCAAGGATAGCCCCCCTCCCCCAGGCTCCCCTTTTCCAATTTGGAGTTCAACGTGTTTGGGGACAGGAGCTCACATTCATCACGCACTCAGCGTGATTGCAGGAATGAGCCCCTCCCCGGGCTTCCGAGCTCATCCAGTACCAAATCTGGGGAAGCCTCTGGGGGCTTGGGTTGACAACCTCCAGATGGTGGCTGGACATCTCCTCCTGGAGAAAATGGCCACTTTGGAAGGTGGACCCTATGGCAATGTACACTGCTGAGGCCCCTCCCCTCCCCAAATCCTGTCCTCCCCAGGCTCCACCCCCAAAATCTCCAGGTATTTCCCAAGCAACCCACAGCCACCTCACCCTTAAGAGCACCACTGCTGCCATCGCCTTATCCCCCCACCCCAATTGCTCCCTGCCATGCTGACGGAAGCAGAAAGCAGGTGGCCACGGCGGTGGCTGCTTGATGTTGCCTTGGCCACTTGCTCACCTAGCCCGGAGAGCTGCTATGGATGCTAGGAGCAAGCCACACCACTAAAGTGTTTTCTGCATGGTCACTTTAACCTCCTTTATTCCCCGTTTCAGCCAGGATCAAATTTTTCAGTATGCACGATACCTCATTCCTTGGAAGTTCAACAATGCTTCGACGCAAAACGAACCCAGCTTTTCCCATTTCTCTTCTGACCCAAATTAAACCGTTCATCCTGGCTCATTCCAGAGTCACACTCCGTTCTCGGGTTGAACTTCCCCACGCCATCACGTCCCACCCTTTCTCAACCCCCTCCTCAGAGCAGCATGCAAATGGTTAAACAGGGGAAGCACAGAAGATTGGCTTCTCTCACAGCCAATTACAAAGCAGTGTGTAAAGAGGCAGGGATTCAAGTGGTTCCTGCTACCTCGGAGTTCTTTCTGAGCCAAATAAAGCCTTTTTTAAAACGAGGCTTGGATTCCCCCCCCCCTTCTTTCAGATAGCTCAATTTTTTGTTTGTTGTTCTTAAAATGCTTTTTTATGTAGCAGTTGGGTTTTGGGGGGAGGAAATCTTCTCTCACGGTGAGCACTGCGAAGTAAGCCAATTACAGAGCAGCGTTTAAAGGAGTGGGACTTGATTTGAGCTTGAGAGACTGCTTTTCTGTATTAATGGTTCGATTAGCACACAGTTTCATCCCTGATCATTCAAGCCAATGCATAGTTTCCCCCAACCTAGGTTACTTTAATGCGCAACGAACTCAGGTCCAAGCAGGGAGATCCAACCCATGCATAAAAGACCTAAGAGAGAAGCTGCTGGCAGATGAGTTGTGGCCACTCCTGCTCCTTAAGAAGACAAGAGCCTCACTAGATCAGACCAGTGGTCCATCTAGTCTAGCATCTCTTCCTCAGTGGCCAACCAGTTCCTCTGCAGGTCCAACAGGACCTAGAGGCCAAGGTCTTCCCCTGATAAGAACATCAGAAGAGCTCTGCTGAATCAGACCAGTGGTCCATCTAGTCCAGCTTCCTCTCTCAAGCAGTGGCCAACCAGTTCCTCTGGAGGGCCAACAACAGGGCACAGAGGCCGAGGCCTTCCCTGATGTTGCCGCCTGGAACTGGGATTCAGAGGTTTACTGCCTCTGAATGTGGAGATTCCCTTTAGTTATCATGACTAGTAGCCAATGATTGACCTGTCCTCCATGAATCCATCTAATCCACCTTTAAAGCTGTCTATGCTTGATTGCCCTGATGAGTTAGGAAGGTGCCTACAGAATCCAGAGCAGCCCAACCCTGCCACCCCACACAAGAGGGCTGCTGTGCCCACGGCAAGTCAGTAGTCAACCCGCCCTCTCCGACCTCAGCCGTTGCCTGCCAAGGTCAACCCCAGACACCAGTCCTGCACACTGCAGCTCTCACGCAGAGCACAACAGCTGGTGTGAAAACCACACATGAACACACATGAAACTGCCATATAGTGAATCAGACCCTTGGTCCATCAAAGTCAGTACCGTCTTCTCAGACTGGCAGCAGCGCTGCAAGGTTTTAGGTAGAGGTCTTTCACATCACCTGCTACCTGATCCTTTTAACCAGAGATGTCAGGGATTGATCATAGGACCTTCAGCATGAAAAGCAATTGCTCGAACACTGAGCCAAATCCCAGCACCAAGCTGGGCCAAGGCTCATACTAGTCATGCTCAGCTTTATGAGCTCAAAAGAGGTGTTGCTCACTGTAGCAAGCAGTCCTTTGGAGGCATGTCAAGATTCTCCCAGGATTCTAGGAACAAAACCATCAGCATTTTTTCTTTGGTCTTCATCTTCTCAGAGTTTACACACTGAATCAACAGCAATTCTAGGATACATTAGGACAGCCCGATACCTTTCTTTTCACTGTGCAAAGCAAGCCAGAGCCGAGCCCTTTCCTTACGGGATGCACAGTATGTGCAGCGGTATCTTCAACTGCGCAGCCTGCCTTTCCGTGACAACTTATTGATCTTCTCGTGAAAAGAAAAGCAGAACAACAAGCCAAGGAAAAGAAATAACCAGGTATGCAAACAGACAAGCTGCGAAAGCCGGTTATTTGTGTCAAGAGGCTCGTGCGCTTTGCCATTTACAGACCCGTTCGATGAGATGGAAAGAAAATGACGAGGGTCTTACCCCAAACTTGAGCTTTGAGATGTTGGATGGGAATGTTCTCAGGAGCAAAACCCAATGAGCAATTGCCTCTCTGTCCTCGCAAATCTCCTAGAGACTCATATCCCAGAACTAGGCTATGGGGTGATTTGAGGGGGCAGAATTCCTAAGAAATCAATAGCATTGGGGCGACTTTTTCATGACGCCTTGATATCTGCAATAACTCTTTGCATTTTCTACAAAGCTCCCCTTAGGAGAACAGTCACTAGAAAAGCTCTGCAGGCATTTATTTTTTGAAAGAAAGGAAAACAGGGAAAAGCCAGGAGCTGAAACGATTTGCCTGAGGAGGCACGGAAAGCCCCCGCCATCATTGGCAAGCCAAAGCCGACGTCCTGGTACCACCACCCCGACAGGCAGATGCCCACCACCGTTGCTTAGCCCAAATCTCTCCCTTCATCTCTCCTGCTTGGGCATCACATTAAACAAGGCTTGCTTAACTTTTCACCGACACACCATGTTGTTCAGGCTCTGATATGTCTGGCAGGAATGCTTCTCAGACCAAACTAGCATAGACAAACGCACTGGAAACAGACAAAGGCAAAAACAGAAGTTCAGGCCACTCCTGTGAGTCTTTCGGACCATGCTGTCAGGCGGCCCAAGACTGACCCAACTCACAAGGTGCATGATTTGAGAGCAAACGCCTCCAACATCTGGCAACTGCAGCATAGCTACAGCAGTGGTCAGTTAGAATGTCTGGAAACGGTCATCGCAGCAGTGAAATCCTGAAAGCCAGCTGGGGGGAACCACCTTTGTACCCTCCCAGCTGGGACAGATCATTCCTCAAAATGTCAGGGGAACTGGAAAACGGTTGAACACCATGCCAACTCAGAAGAGGAGGAGTCTATCTGATGCGCAGGCCTTTGTGGCACAGAAAAGATTCCAGTGACATCATGTCTACCTTTTCTGTTTCCAAAGGTTGTTTTTGTCCGTGCAGGAGCTTGTGTGTGTGTGTGTGTGTCTGTGTGCGTGAGAGAGATAACATGGAGCTGTGACATCACAAACGGGCCCCAAGAGAAGCCACAACTGCATCATCTTTCTGCCCTGCTTTTCACTGTTTGTGATGGCACATTGCGTTGCTGGTCCTTAATATTAACAATCCCAGCGCACGTGCCCAGGCATTCGCAGTCAAGCCCACAGCCCGTTTTTTAAAAAAGAAACCGAGCCAACAGAAAGGAAACAGCGACGCTTAGATTTAGGCACCCCGATCTCTCTTTCCAGCTTCGGCCATGCAGCCCGGGGGAGCTGGCTGGCACCTTGGCAAGTCTGCATGGGCTCCGGAGCTGTTCAACAAGGTGACTAGCCGGCCACCTGGCCTCTTTGGTGCTCGCCATGCTCACTTGGCTGAGGTCAAATCCATTTTCCCCCCGTCACCTTTTCTGACTGCATAACAACAGCAAAGCAGATCTGGATGAAATGAGCCACCTTTCTGTCTCCCCCTCCCCAGGATGTTATAGGTATTGAATTTACTGTTCTCCTTAGGCAAACAGAGAGAGAGAGAGAGAGAGAGAGAGAGAGAGAGAGAGAGAGAGAGAGAGAGAGAGAGAGAGAGAGAGAGAGAGAGAGAGAGATGTGCAAGGTAACACTCCCTATCCTGGGACAAGAGAGGAAGGATGAAAGGGGGCAACCAAAAGGTATTTTTTTTTAAAGCTGATTTGGGAGTGAGGGAGCCTGCTGGGCTATGGATGGCTCCCCAACCCTGGTGGATCCATCGCTGATTTTACCCTCAGTGGCCTTTCCAGGAACCTCACAGGCAGCCTTTGCATGTGTTACATCATAACAACAGACCCAGGTTTGTCCCCCCCCCACCCCACCCACAGCTGCAACCAACCCTGGTACCGTGTCCCCAAACAGGTGATGCCTGAGAGTCCGATTCACACATGCGGGGTGTCAACGGCACCCTTCGCATCAATCCGAGGCGCGGATCTGTGGTGCCGGAGCCTTCTGCTCTTGGGGTGGGTAGGGGGGCACCTCGTCTCCAGCCGCCCCGTGCCCCGGAGAAGGGAGCTGCTCGGCGGGGCGCCAAGCGGCCGGCGGAGGCGCCTCCCGCTCGCCCGTTCCCTGGGGAGTCCGTCCCCGCGAAGCCCCTGCCGGCTCCCCCGCGCCCTCCCGGGGTTGAAGCGGTGGCTGGCTGGGTGAGTGGGTGGCTGGGGGGCTGGGTGGCTGGCTGGCTGGCTGGCTGGGTGGGTGGGGGCAATTTCCCAGCCAGGTTCACCAGCCCGCTCGGGCCAAGAGAGCCAGCCAGTCGTTGCCCCCCCCCCAAAAAAAAAAGAGAGAGCGCGCCTTTTGCAGAGCCTCCTCGCCCCGGAGAGCCCCCCGGCCCTGGGCATCCCGAAGATCCCGGAGACTCACCGAAGCAGCGCGGGGCTCCCGGGCGGGCGGGCGGGCGGAGCGGCTCCTGCGCGGCTGGAGGGATGGGCTGGGCTGGGCTGGGAGGCGAGCGGGGCCCGGCCAGCCCGCTAGCCCGCTCGCCAGCCGCGCAGCCCGCCCGGCGCTGCCGATTGGCTCCGCCGCCGCCGCCGCCGCCGGGCGAGGAGGGGAGGCAGCCGAGCGCGGCCGCGCAGCGCAAAGCCACGCCGCTCCCGGAGCAGGCGGCCGCGCAGCAGCCAGCCACGCTCCCCCCCACCCACCCACCCCCACCGGGCCGGGGCCGCCCCTTCCCCCGAGCCCCCCTCCGGGCTAAGAGGCAGCCTGCCCGAGGCCGTGCAGGTTGCCTGCGCAGGGGGGGGGGGAGCATCGGTCCCACACTCTCCCCCCCCGCCGGGAGGTTTTGGGGGCGGGGCTTCAGCGCCATAGAGTCCAATGGCCCAAGCGGCCATTCCCCCCCGGGGAACTGAGCTCTGTCGGCTGGAGCTCTGTTGCATGAGCAGGAGAGCTTGAGCTGGGACCTGGAGGTTGGCAACCCTGCTCTCCTCCCCCCCCCCGTTTACACAGAAGGAACGCCACGTTTCACGTGATAAGCACGAAGGACCGCATCCAGACGCAGTTGCCCAGGGGTGGGAACTTTCCGGCTCCCCTTCCCCCCAGATGCAGCCCACCCCGCTCACAAGGAAATGCTGCTGGGGGTAGGGGGGGTTAAGGGACCCCAGGAAGTGACTGGGAGAGGGTTCTGCAGTGGGGAGCGGGAAGAGGTGGGACATGCCCTTTAAGAGGGGAGTGGACATGTTCATGGAGGAAAGGGGTATTCATGGCTATTATGGATACTAGTCATGATGCATACCTACTCTCTCCAGGATCAGAGGAGCAGGCCTAGTATACTGGGTGCTGTGGAACCCAGGCAGGATGGTGCTGCTGCAGTCAAAGTCTTGTTTGGGGGCTTCCTAGAGGCACCTGGTTGGCCACTGTGTGAACAGACAGCTGGACTTGATGGGCCTGGGTCTGATCCAGCAGGGCCTTTCTTATGTTCTTATGCCCATTTTGCCCGGATCTGGCTGAAAGGGTCTGGCCAGCCCAGGTCTCCAAGAGCAGAGCGGGAGTTGTTGGTCATCAGCTGGGAGCCACAGAGGGATTCTTCTAGCTTGACGGGTCATATCAGCCTTGTGATGGTTTGCTTGGCTGGGGGTTGAGGTAAGAACATGAGAAAGGCCCTGCTGGATCTGACCAAGGCCCATCATGTCCAGCAGTCTGTTCACACAGCAGCCAACCAGGTGCCTCTAGGAAGCCCCCAAACGAAGACTGCAGCAGCATTGTCTTGGCCTGTGTTCCACAGCAACTAATATAATAGGCATATTCCTCTGATCCTGGAGAGGATGCTCACACACCTGAGACTGAACAAAGGGAAATGCACATACTTAGCTACAAAAAAAAAAAAAAACCCAGAACACAAATTAACTATATGTAACAATAAAATCAGACACATGGGGGAAAAGCGGGCTGCAACAGCAGCTCTTAGGGTCCAAGCAGGGGTGGGCTGGGCCTAGAACTCACCAGAAGGACCACTAGGAGCCAGAGGCATCTGGCGTCCACTTGCTGATCAGTCTGGATCGTGCCAGTTGCCAACAGGTGTCAGCTGGCCCATCCCTTCCTCTTGGGGCACTGCCCGCTGCTTCAGGCCCGCCTCCCAGCCGCAGAGGAAAAGGCGGTGGTCAGCTTATGATTGCCACCGCTGTTAGCGTATCTCGGGGCTGCTTTGTTTGGCTTGTCCCAATCCGTCCCCAGGTCCAGGAAAGCTTCGCTGAGTCCCTGAGCTCTACTCCCAGGCCTCCTGGAACACCACTGCGGCCTCCGATCCCCTGCCCTCTGCCCTGGAGGTGACTGCCGAGAGGAAAGAGAGGGGCTCTGGGTGGAATCCACTGGCCTGTGTCTCCCCCCGCCCTCTCCTCCATCCCTCCACTTCCCTAGAAGCAGTGTTGGTGAGGGAGCTGGGGGGGGGGGAGACACAAGGGGTTTGATTTTGAGCTTGCGTGTTGAGTTCGGGCTTTGATCCAGCGGCCAAAATGGTGGACAAAGCTTCTTCATTTCTCACAAATCTGCTCCTCGTGTGCTGAGATAAGGGACCCCAAACACATAAGCAGCAGCCCCACCTCACAGGAATCACATGAATACATGAAGCTGCCTTACGCTGAATCAGACCCTTGGTCCATCAAGGTCAGTACTGTCTACTCAGATGGGCAGCGGCTCTCCTCGGTCTCAGGCAGAAGTCCTTCTCATCACCTATCACCTGGTCCTTTCAACTAGAGGTGTTGGGGTTTGAACCTGGTGCCAAGCAGATACTCTACTACCGAGCCATGGACCCCCTCCCTAAACAAACCTGCCTTTGACTAAATTAGACCTTTGGTCTACCTCATCCTTTCAACTGGAGATGTTGGGGTTTGAACCTGGGACCTTTTGTATGCCAAGCAGATGCTCTACCTCTAAGTCACAGCCCCTTCTGCCATAGCCCATTAAAACAACCAGCTCTGAGCCTCTGATATCTACAGAAACACGACAGACTTTCCTTTACGCACCCCACTCAGTCCACTACAGAACTGCTCTTGCACACTCCAGTTTGTAATCGTGGTTTCATTATTCCCAGTATTCGTCTGAGCTTAGGGTGAGAAGTGCCAGCAGGACACAGTTTTGGCCTCTGATGGCTTGGAGCATGGCGTTGTTCCTGCATTTCAAATAAAACCAGACAACAACCAAATCTGCTAATTAGCCCTACCTGTTGCATAGATTTAGGTCCACATTTTCACATTATGTAGGAGACCCACAACTGGTCTCCCAGCACTTTGATGATTCTGGTTTGTTTGTTTGTCTGCTGATGATGTGGATTTTCTCAATTGAATTGCAGCCCTGGTGCTGGGGAGGGGCGCTTAGCAATTTCCCTGTCTGCCGTTTTTTGTTTGTTTGTTTGTTTGTTTGAGATCAGAATCGCACTGCTTCCTGGAAGCCTTTTCACTCATGGGGGGGGGGGGGAAATGTGGCAATTGTGAATATAAAATAGCATGTAAGGAAAGGATTAAACACTGTCTCTCTCAAGCACCACAGCCGGGATCAAATGCGTAGCTCATTCCCCAAGCAGTTGGAGGGGGGGAGCCTAGAGATCCATCATACATCCATAACATATTTTGCCCCAAGTATAACCCATTCTAAACCATATCAAGCCAAGCAGAATAAGACAGAAATCATGTGCCCTTTTGTTTAGAAATAAGTTCCACTGGACTCAGTTCAGCTTACTACTGAGGAAGCCCCTATTGCAGAAGTCCAAGGTGTAGACAACAGCTGCTTCTCTTTCAGCATTATGGAAGATGAGTTCCCCTGGAGAAAATGGCTGCTTTGGAGGGTGGACTCCGTGGCATTATACCCCGCTGAGCGTTCACCTCCCTTGACACGTTTTACTGCAAGAGCTTTGCTCATCGGAGCAAGATGCCGTCCTGCAAATGAGTAAGGCCAACAGCGTTATATACCGGAACATTCTCTGTTGTAGTCCCCACCCGGTGGAATGGCCTGCCTGACAAGGCCAGGAAGGCTCCTACACGACTATAACTTTGTAGATCGTGCAAAACAGAACTGTATCAGAGGACATTTTTATGAGGAATATCTTTTATAAGTGTTGGGGGTGGGGGCTCTGCAGCAGCGGGCTTTGCCAGAAACCCTAGGCCCTGGCATCTGCCCCACCTCAGTGTATGCTGATAATATAAGAATATGAGAAGAACTCTGCCGCATCAGGCCAGTGGTCCATCTAGTTGAGCATACTGTCTCACACGGTGGCCAACCAGTTACTCTGGAAGGCCAACAACAGGATGTAGAGGCCAAGGCCTTCCCCTGATGTTGCCCCCTGGCACATGGTATTCAGATGTTTACTGCCTCTAAATGTGAAGATTTCCTTTAGTCACCATGGGAAATAGGTTTACCAACCTCCAGCTGGAACCTGGAGATCTCCCAAAATTACAGTTCATCTCCAGACGGTAGAGTTCAGTTCCCACTGGAGAAAATGGCTGCTTTGGAGGGTTGACTATATGGCATTATACCCTGCTGAGGTCCCTCCCCCACCCAGTCCCCACCCTCCTCACTCTGCCCCCCAAATCTTTAGGAATTTCCCAACCCAGACAGAGCTGGCAACCCTAATGGCAAGCAGTCATCAATAGACGCCCCATCTCCCATGAATAACCCTGGTTCTGAAGCAGGAGGAATCACCAAGAGCTTTGGCTTCAAATTCTGGAATTATTTACATCATGTTGTCCACATATGACTGCTGTTCTTTTCCAAAAAGAGAAAAACCCTGTCCTTAACATCCCAGCACAAGCGAAATGTCAGCTCATTATTTGCTATTTGCTGCTGTTGCCAAATTGAGAAAGATCTATAAATGAATGAAGTTTTGGTCACAGTTTAGCTGCGGTTCAGCCTCAGATCCCACATCTGATGTGTGAAAGTTCAGCTTTGTGTTCTGTGTGTGAAAAAAGACTACTACTATTCAATATTGACTGGTTTCTTTCTTTCAGCAGAAATTAAAAGTGGAGCTTAAACTCTTGACTGTACTGGGGAAAGTGAGACTGTATGTTAACCTGCAAATAGCTAGAGTTCACACTGAAACATTTCAGAATAAATGACGGTAGTTATCGCTTACTTGCTTTGCTTTCTTTTTGGGAGGGTGGGGGATGGGAGTACATGATCATCCAGATTTCAGAATGCCAGAGCTGATGCAGAAAAGATAAACAGGCATAACTGCAGATATACATATACACTTAATTCAGTTGGGGATAGGGTTGCCAACCTCAGGGTGGTGGCTGGAGATCTCCCGCTATTACAACTGATCTCCAGGGGAAAGAAATCAGTTCCCTTGAAAAAAAAATGACCACTTTGGCCATTGGACTTTATAGCATTGAAGTCTCTCCTCTCTCCAAACCCTGCCCTCCTCAAACTCCACCCCCAAAATATCCAGGTATTTCCCAACCTGGAGTTGCAACCCTAGCTGGGGATAAGGAGTAAGTGACTAGAATCATAGAATCATAGAGTTGGAAGGGACCACCCCTTAGGGTTGCCAGGTCTCTTTGCCATCAATGGAAGTTTTTTTGGGTGGAGCCTGAGAAGGGCGGGGTTTGGGGAGGGGAGGGACTTCAATGCCATAGAGTCCAATTGCCAAAGCAGCCATTTTCTCCAGGTGAACTGGAGATTGGCTGGAGATTGGTTGTAATAGCAGGAGATCTCCAGCTAGTACCTGGAGGTTGGCAACCCTGCCACCACTAGCTCCTAGGGTTGCCAGCTGTGGTCTGGGAAATCCCCGGATATTTGGGGGTGGAACCTGGGAAAGTGGAGTTTAAGGAGGGGAGGGAGCTCAGCAGGGATTTAATGCCATAGAGTCCACCCTCCAAAGCAGCCATTTTCTCCAGGGAACTGATCTCTGTAGTCTGGAGATCAGTTGTAATTTCCAGAGATCTCCAGGCCCCACCTAAAGGTTGGCAACCCTGATTGCCCAAAACATGCACAGAGAGGTAGATTGTGTGGTGGGAGAGAGAGAGGTAGTATCAGATATGAAATATAGATTCCATATCTAATGCTCCATTACATGCTTCATTAAATTATTTCAATTCTGCTTCTGAGCCTGCAGGATCAAGAACTTGCATTTGCAACTATCCCTGAGACTGTGTGTATTCACCAAATTCACTTGGAGTTTCCTAGAGACAGAGAAATGGCTTTACGAAGAACTTCAAATAGGAAAATTCTACAAAGTCATCTGTTCCATATGTTCTTATATGCTTCGATATGGCCTATAAGTAAAGGGACAGTCCCTTCTCTCTCCACACCCTGCCCACAGAGCCAGCAACCCCCCTTTCGCCATCAAGTCACAGCTGAATTACGGCAACCCTGTAGGGTTGTAAGGCAAGAGGCGTTAAGAGGTGAGTTGCCATTGCCAGCCTCCACATCATCACACTGGTGTTTCTTGGAGGTTGACCATCCAAATACTAACCAAGGCTGACTTTACTTAGCTTCTGAGATCTGACGAGATCAAGCTAGCCTGGGGCTATCCAGGTCAGGGCAGGGGCAAGATATTGCCCGAGTGTGCTGAAGGTTTCTGGCAGCAGAATTCTGTGATACCATTAGGGTTGCCAGGTTCCCCTTGGCCACTAGCAGGGGTAGGGTTGCCAGATCCAGGCTGGGAAACTCCTGGAGATTTGGAGGTGGGTTTGGGGAAGGGGAGGGACTTCAGCAGGGTATAATGCCACAGAGTCCACCTTTCAAAGTGATTATTTTCCTCCAGAGAAAGTGATTTCTGCAGTCTGGAAATTAATTTCAATGCTGGGAGATCTCCAGGCCCCATCTGATGGTTGGCAACCCTAAAACACACACCACTGGGGTTAGGAGTCACATCTCCTGGGTAGCATAATTGAAAACTCAGTCAGCCCATAATATACCATATATCCAAGCGGGGTATTTTATCAACCTTTTTGATTACACCAGACTGTATGGGGCAAGACAGTTAATATTGGCTAAGTTTGCTGCTAATATGCACCATGCCAAATCTGTAATTCTTTCTCTTCCCTTGCAGGGATTATCTGGGTTAATCCTTTTGTTTTGAGGGATGGAGCCAATTCCAAGTATGTTTGAGCAAGTGATTTAAAAGAATTAGTTAAAGAACAGCAGGTAAAATCCTTTTCCGTTTCCAAGTCAATGATTTCACCATTAAATTCAGGAGGGAGTTTGCTCTAAAGCTGAGTTCACTGTATACAGAAACACTCCTCGCCTTTCATATTTGTAAAGATGGTGATGTAACTGGCACTCTCAGGAAGGACAGCTAGTTAGGGTTGCCAAACTCCAGGTGTGGCCTGGAGATCTCTTGCAGGCCTTTCCTGAGAATTGGGCCAAAGGTCTTCTGGAGGCAGCGTGACCTCGCCGCCAGCATAAGTGCGTATAATCGCGCGATTACCCACACTTACGCTGGCGGCGGGGCCACTCCCGCCGGTAGCCGAGCGCCGCAGGACCGCGCCTCGCCCCTCCACTGGCGTGGCCTCTCTGTGGCACAAGCCACGGTGTGGAGAGGCCGTGCTGGCGCAGGGGGGCGTTCTGGGGGCATTCTGGGGAGAGGAGCTGCCGGTTAGGTGGCTCCCTACCCCTTTTTGGCCTTGGCCGCCGCCGGCATGAACAGTGTTGCTGCGCCTGCTTTTGAGCTGGCGCAGCCTTGCTGCTTTCAATGGGGCAAAAGGCCCCATTAAAAAAAAAAAAGCCGCGAGACGGCTTTTTTTTTGTTTTCCGGCGTATGCGAAATGGCTTAGCAAGAGGCGCCACCACGCCTCTTCCCCGCCGTCTCCGCACGCCGTATTTTCAGGAATGGGCTGTTGGTATTACAGTCAATCTCCAGGCGACAGAGATCAGTCCCCCCAAAGAAAATGGCTATTTTGGTGGGTGGACTCTATGGCATTGGATGAGGTCTCTCCTCTCCCCAAACCCCACCCTCCCCAAGCTCCATCTCCTAAATCTCCAGGCATTTCCCAAACCCAGAGCTGGCAACACTAGCTAGGTTTGAGTCCAGTAGCAAAAGATTTTCGGAATATAAACTTTCGAGAGTCAAAGTTCTCTTCGTCACGAAAGAAGTGTTTCTTTTAGGCTTTCATCTAAAATAGGGCGTCTCCACACTACAGATTAAACCTAGATTATGGTTATTCCTGCTCCTCAGGGGACCATTGAAACAAGCAGGAGCTAGCATTTTCTAACAGAGAAGTTTCACAAACCCTCCAGACTACAATTCCCAGGATTCCTTGAGGGAAGAAATGCAAAGGTAACCTTGATTCTGGACATCTGCCCCTGCACCCTGGGTAGAGCTTCAATTAGTACAGAATGCATCAGCTGTACCTGATTTTTTGCACATTACTCTAATTTTGAATTTTTTACACTGGGTGTCAGTCAGCTTCGGGGTTTAGTTCAAGGTGCTGGTATTGCCTTTTAAAGTCCTCCATGACCTGGGCCCTCTGTGGGGTTGCCAACTCCAAGATGGGAAATACCTAGAGATTTTGAGGGTGGAACCTGGGGTGAGTGAAATTAGGGTAGGGGTTGGACTCAGCAGGGTACAGAGAGCATTGTACCTTCAAACCAGCCATTTTCTCCAGGGGAACTGATCTCTGTCGTCTAGACATCAGTTGTAATTCAGGGAGATCTCCAGGCCCCACCTGGAGATTGGCAACCGTAAGTGGGATATTGTATTCAGTAGCCTCATCCTGTACAACTCCCTGCTTCTAGATCAGGCAGGGAAATCATGCGTACAGGCACCCTATTGTGCATACATGTCTCCATCCAGCTAGGGCAGTGCGGGTTGAAGTTTGCTTCGATGTGCGTATGGCCCTGCTGTCAGTTCAGCAACTGCTTTTAAAGCACCTGCTTAGCAGAAGCAGCCCCAGGCCCTGCAGGGATGATGTACCAGCACATCTGTGACATAAATAACTATCTGGAGAGCCGCTGAGTAGACAGTACTGACTTCGGTGGGGCGTTGGTCTGATTCAGTAGAAGGCAGCGCCATGTGTTCATGTGGTTTTATTTCAAAGGTCACTTGTTGGAGGATAAACTGTTTGGCTGTGGATTTACCTGGCATGTTGTTTTTGGCTTGTTGATTGGCCGTTAGGGTTGCTAACCTCCAGGTGGCACCTGGAGATCTCCCACTATTACAGTTGATCTCCAGACAACCAAGATCAGTTTCCCTGGAGAAAATGGCTGCATTGGAAGGTGAACTCAATGGCATTATACCCTGCTGAGGTCCCTCCCCTCCCCAAGCCCTGCCTTCCCCAGGCTCCACCCCCAAAATCTCCAGGTATTTCCCAAATCAGAGCTGGCAACCCTATTGACCAGTATATTGTTTTTATGTCTTTGAAACTTGTTTATTTATGGCACCTTTGGCAGGGCTGAAACCAGGTCTCATTCCGGCATCTGCAGTTTTTGTGACTTGCCCTGGCCATCCTCTTCTAAACTCAGAAGTGCCACAAACATAACGGTCTAGATTTCTCATTCTTCCCCTCATCTGTCACTTCAACACGTGCAGAAAAATAGGTCAAGCCCTAAAAGCAGACAGAAAAGTCAATTATGTCAATAAGAAAAGACACTCTTATCTCTCTGACAAAAAATGCATAGTCTTTTATTATACAAAAGGGAGCTTGCTGGTGTATTTTAATTAGATCAGAGGAATAGCTGGAGAAGAAAACTTGCTTGGCTGTCAAAAATCTTTCTCTTTGGAAGAAATCTTAAAGTGGAAGACTTCTTTAAATCATGAGAGTGTAAAATTACTCACCAGTTAAAAGCCAGTGTGATGCATAGGGTTGCCAACAGGCATGGAGAAAAATGTCCTGTCCCTTTAATAGAGGTGTACTAGGTGGAAACTGGCAGCTGAAGGCAGCTTTCAGTGGCATGGAGGTAAAGAACATCACCTGGCAAATAACATCCCATTAAGCTTCTGTTAAAGGGACATTTTTCTCAGGATCTCTTGGCAACCTCCATCATTATTGCCTTAATGGAAAGGGTACAGCTCCTCATTTTTCTTCACAGCAACTTCGAAGTGGGTACAGCCAAACAAAAAATGACATTTCTATCCAACAGTGGGCCCTTCTGAGGCTTGGAGGGTCGGAAGCGATGGCTTTTACACCTTTCCGATGCCCATTTTTCCTTGAACAGGACTGATGGGAAGTGGTTTCAGTCTCACATTTCTGCCATCATAAACTTTGTCCGTTCGTAATAGCTCTTTCATGTTGAAATCAAAGGGATGGAAAAATGGATCTCATTCTCAGTTTGTACCAATGATCCTTTCTAATATACAGGTTTAATATCCCTTATCTGGACATCCAATATCTGGACTGATCCGAAAACCGAACCTTTTGAGCCGGCATGCAAGCATTACTTACAGGTCCTCAGCAGTGCCATTGATGGTTCAATGTACACAAAATTATTAAAAATATTGTTTAAAATTACACTCAGGCTATGAGTATAAAGTATATATAAAACATATATAAAACATAAATGAATTTCGTATTTAAACTTGGGTGCCATCCCCAAGATATCTCATTATGTATATGCAAAAATTCCTAAATATTACAAAATACGGAAAGATCCAAAATACTTCTGGTCCCAAGCAGTCTGTATAAGGGATACTCAACCTGTAAATGCCTAGTTTTTAATGTTTTTTTGCATGAGATTAGGGACATTTTCAACATCCTGGCTGTTTGGGATGTGCTTTCCTGGAATGTGGAATAGTGTGCAGCTTGGATAAGGCTTAAATGACCCAACCAGATTAGAGGAGCAGATTTGGAGGGCCCTGACAATGGCATTAGCATCTTGTCCCAGGGTCAAGTTCATTGGGAAGGACCTGAAAGGTCAGCCTCCACTCTTGAGATTTGAGTCATTTAAATATCATGAAAAAGGAGCTTCTACAAAGCTAGGAGGACACTTAAGGTAAAAGGTAAAGGTCCCCTGTGCAAGCACTGGGTCATTCCTGACCCATGGGGTGAAGTCACATCCCAACGTTTCCTAGGCAGACTTTGTTTACAGGGTGGTTTGCCAGTGCCTTCCCCAGTCATCTTCCCTTTACCCCCAGCAAGCTGGGTACTCGTTTTACCGACCCTGGAAGGATGGAAGGCTGAGTCAACCTTGAGCCGGCTACCTGAAACCAACTTCCATTGGGATCGAACTCAGGTCGCGAGCAGAGCTTTTGACTGCAGTACTGCAGCTTACCACTCTGCGTCACGGGGCTTAGAGGACACTTAGAGGGTCCCAAATGAAGAAAAAGGCAACAAATGCGTCCTAGACTCAAGATTATGTACCCCATTATTATGTAGGGAAAGGAAGTCCAAATGTTTCCATCTGGTAGGGGTCTTTGTTACACCAGTTGTGGTAGGTCAGAGTCATTCCAATTTGAGGGGGGGGGGCAGACTGACATAATGAAGGAGGCTACATCCACTTATGATTGCTGTGGATTGGGTCCATGAATTAGCTCCTACATTGCAGCCCTGCAGCCCTACATTGCAGAGGCCAGGGGATCACCTTACTCCAGAACTATTTTCACATCCTAATCTAGTGCCGAAGTTAGGGTTCACAGCCAGTTTCCAGCTGGCAGAAATCTTGCGGGGGGGCATTTGAGGGTACTGTCTGCACAATGGTGTTACATCACTTCCAGGGGAAACCTGGAAGTGATGCCACACCCATCTAGGAATTGCCAGAATTTCCATGGTAGAACCATAGAGTTTCAGGTGATTCCTAGAGCAGAGTGATGCCACATCCAGGCTTCTCCTGGAGGTAATGGAACACGTGCCAGTTGGAGCAGTGGTGGGCAACAGGAGCTGGGGGAAGGAGATTTCCAACCCCAGCAGATTAATGACACCTTTTCCTTAAGTCAAGAGAAACAGAGGGTGCCATCATCTCCTCCAGGGATTATGTATCTGGCAAGACATCCACCCCGCCCCGTTCCTTTCAGCTGTCATCCATCAGGCCTGCCCAGATGTCCATTGCTCAATTCCTGGTGGCCACCCTTCCATGCCAATTGGGGCACAAATTGGACACCTGAACACCTAAATTTGCCTTCTTGTGAGTCAGACCCTGGATCCATCAAGGTCAGTATTGTCTAAGACTGGCAGCAGCTCTCTGAAGTCTCTGGTCTGGCCTCTCTACTTGATCCTTTAACTGGAGATACCAGGGACTGAGCCTGGGACCTTCTGCATGCCAAGCAGATGTGCTGCCACTGAGCCCCTCAACTTCCCATATGGTACCCCCCGGGGTTTTTTAACCCAGTCAGAGGCTGCAGTCTTGAGTACAGCACTACTGGAAAGAGGTTGTTAACCCTTTCACCCTTGGCTGTTTCCCTGTCAATCCGGATCCTCCTTTCAGCTGCCATATGGGAAACGAGACACGTCAGGATTCTTCCCCCACCCCAAGCAATGAAAAAACTGCTGGAGATTTTGAGCAGAAAGGGATCGTCAATCCGCTCCCCCATCACTTCTCTGCTCAAGATTGCGACTTCCGTGGCAGATCTTTTTGGTAACAAGAACTGTCAGAGGAGAAAGCACACAGTCGCATGCAATGCAACACTCATCTTGCATGAATAAGATCACCAGTTTTTCCCTTGCTATTGCCTGTTCAAGGAGGCAACAGAGCTCAGATGCACCTCATCCAGAAGCTGTAAGGCAGAGAGTTCCAGCCTCCTTGGGCTATTGGCTTGAGTGAATATAAAGCAGTCCCTTAGCCAGACAACAGGCGTATTTCATTTAGGCAGTGAAGCTCAGCTGTGTAGTACCTTATTTCTTCCAGAACAGGGTAGGCAGAGAAGGAACCATTAACCCTTTCCTGCCCTACCATTTACAAGGTTGCCAACTTTGGATTGGGAAATTCCTGGAGATTTGGAGGTGGAGCCTGGGGAGGGTGGGGTTTGGGAAGGGGAGGGACAGCTGCAGGGTGCAATGGCATAGACTCCACCCTCTAAAGCAGCCATTTTCTCTGGGGGAACTGATCTCTGTAATTGGGAGATGAGTTGTGATTCTTGAAGGTCTCCAGGCCCTACCTGGAGGTTGGCAACCCCAGTTTTCCTCCTGCAAAAAAATCCCAACCCCTGTGTTGATTTTATTCAAGCTGTGGAAAACCTTTCCCCAGGAGAGGTAAATGAGAAAAAGCAGGGGAGTAGGGTTGCCAACCTCTGGTACTAGTTGGAGATCTCCTGCTTTTACAACTGATCTCCAGCCAATAGAGATCAGTTCAGCTGGTGAAAATGGCCGCTTTGGCAACTGGACTCTATGGCATTGAAGACCCTCCCCTCCCCAAACCCCGCAGTCCTCAGGCTCTGCCCCCCAAACCCCAGGTATTTCCCAACCAGCTGGCAACCCTACAGAGGAGGAAAGATTTAAAGGTTCCCTCTTTCCTTGCATAGTTCTCCTCCTTGCGAAGCTAAATTTGCAAAACAAAACATTTTAAATCAACACAGAAGAAACTTGAAGATGAGCCTAACTGTTCAGGCACATGTTCAGTCTTCCAAAATTGTGCTGGAGAAAAAAATCTGTCCTTCCAGTTTAGAGCAAAAAGTGGATTTGCACATTATTGATTGTGGGGTTGTGGTGCCAATCCTAAGCAATGCCCCCCCCCCAGCTGTGCTCTGCACAGATTCGCCAGCCCTTGTGTCAGTCAAGGAGCACCTCCTTTCCCCACCAGAACTGATTCAACATTTAAGGAAACACTGCATTAAAAAACAACCCCCCAAAAGCACTGGATAAATTGGTTCTCCTCTGAAGATGCCTGCCACAGCTGCTGGCGAAACGTCAGGAAAGAAAATACCAAGACCATGGTTACACAGCCCGGATAACCTACGAGATAACCTACGAGAACCAATGAACTCTGACCGTGAAAGCCTTCGACAATACACTGGATAAATGTTTGAACTTTTAAACATGCCAGGCATGGGTGTGTGTGTGTGTGTGTGTGGAGTAAAATGAACAGTCCCAAGTTTCCGTCCATGGACTATACATGCATCAGCAGAGGAAGAAGCCCAAGGTGAATCACAGCACATTCCTGAAATGCGCTGGCGGCTGCGGCGAAAGGCCTTAGGAGTCTGACGAAGGCCTCCGCCGGCCCAGGGGCTCACGCAGCCGGTGCCCAGATGGCGCACGCTGGTGTGAGTGGCCCCAGCGCCAGCGTGCAGGCCCTGCCGCTGGTCCCCAGCCACCACTGCGGCACTGCTGGGCTCGGCCACCACCGTAGCCTCCCTCCAGCCTCCGGCCGCCAGCACAGAGCACAGCAGCGAGCCGGGAGGCGTTCCCGGGGTGTTCCGGTGCCAGCCGGGGGACAGGGCCAACATTAGTTTTTCTTTTTGTTTTTCTGAAAATACGCCAGCTTTGAAACCCTCCTTGGGTTTTTGGTGCTGGGTAGAGGTTTTGGCAGTGTCGAAACCTCCTTAGGAGGCAACGCCGCTGGGTTGCATCCTAAGCCCGGCGCAGGCATTCCTTTCAGGAATGCACTGCTAGAAATCACATCACATATGAAAAATCTGCCCCAGCGCTTTTTGGAAGGTCTGTCTTCACGCTTGAGCTATTCGTGGGAGGCCTTTAGGATGACTAATTCTTTAAAATAATTTTATGTTATCTATGCGTACTTGGGGGATGACCCTTGGTGCATCCCAATTGACTTCTTGCAGCTGTAAAATGATGGAATCCAAGTCTTTAGGAGGAAATGTGGAAAGTCAAGTTCTTGGCTGGCCTCGCTTGTATGAACGCCTGGCATTTCCTGAAACTCTTCCTGTTTAATTGCTCAATCTTTATTTACAGCCCAGCCTTTCATTTAATCACACCAACGTAGCAACATTAACTGTAATAGCTTAATTATGGCATATTCATAATTAGAATGGTTATGCATAGGAGATAGGAACAAGGCAGAATCTTTGGCGTGACAATCATTAGGATGCCATGGAAATTGGCATTGACCCTGTTAAAGTAGCATGTGAATGAATGTGACCCTCATCAACTTCCAAAGAACTGGATTATTCTTCATTATTGTCTTTTCTGGGTAGCCTTGTCCATTCTTTACGAGCAGTTTGTGGCTTCTGTCAGTGCATTCTCAGTTCTCCCCAAAAATCACACTGCAGGAGAGCTGACAGGGTTGCCAAACTCCAGGTGGGCCCTGGAGTCATCCTGGAATTACAATGGTTCGCCAGACTAGAAAGATCAGTTTCCCCTAGAGAAAATGGCTGCTTTTGGGGGGGGGGTTGTGGACTCAGTGGCATTGTACCCTGCTGAGGTTGCTCCTGTTTCCCAACCCTTCTCTCCCCAGGCGCCACTCCCAAATCTCCAGGAATTTTCCAGCCCAGAGTGGGCAACCCTAACAGTGTTACAAGTCTTGTCACTTCTGCTCCACAGCTTTGGCTGCTACTGGTAGGGTTGCCAGGTCCCTCTTTGCCATTGGCGGGAGATTTTTGGGGCAGAGCCTGAGGAGGGCGGGGTTTGGGGAAGGAAGGGACTTCAATGCCATAGAGTCCAATTGCCAAAGCGGCCATTTTCTCTGGGTGAACTGAGCTCTATCTGCTGGAGATCAATTGTAATAGCAGGAAATCTTCAGCTAGTACCTGGAGATTGGCAACCCTAGCTACTAGTGAAGATGGGACAAGCACAGAGCATCAGAACAGTATAAGAGATAGAGAAATTCCACTAAGCATTATTATTTCTCAAATTCTCAAATTTCTAGCCGGCCTTCCCTGGCCAAGACCAGGCTTAGGGCAGGTATAAAGGTAAAGGTCCCCTGTGCAAGCATCGGGTCATTCCTGACCCATGGGGTGACGTCACATCCCGACGTTTACTAGGCAGACTTTGTTTGCGAGGTGGTTTGCCAGTGCCTTCCCCAGTCGTCTTCCATTTACCCCCAGCAAGCTAGGTACTCATTTGACCGACCTCGGAAGGATGGAAGGCTGAGTCAACCTTGAGCCAGCTACCTGAAACTGACTTCCTTTGGGATCGACAGTAAAATCAACATAATATACATATATATCTATTAAACACTTAAAACCATAAAAGTACTGCATCACATTCTTCTACAACTGCTAAAACCATAGATGGTGCACAAAATTACTACAATAACCGCTGAGATATAACAGGCAGTCAGGACCCCCTCTAAGCATGGAGTTCGGGGGTGATGCGTGTGGTTGTCATCTGGGCAGCAGCTGTTCATTTAGTGGGATACCTAATTTGGCCAGGAAAGAAATTAGGCAATGATGCCGAATTATATTCTCTTCTCCCCCCAGTGTTCTCAAAGCACTGACTAATTGCAAATAACTATAAAGTTACCCATAATAAGTCTGTAGCTCAAGGACACAAACAAAGAACAACACTCTTTTTTGGGCCATCAAATTAAATTCATTTCTAGCACTCTTGACAAGAAGGGATGCCAACCTCCAGGTACTAGATGGAGATCTCCTGCTATTACAACTGATCTCCATCTGGTGAAAATGGCCGCTTTGGCAATTGGACTCTATGGCATCAAAGTCCCACCCCCTCCCCAAACTTCACCCTCCTCAGGCTCCACCCCAAAAATCTCCAGGTATTTCCCAACCTGGAGCTGGCAACCCTACTGATAACAGAGGCCTCAAAAGGTGCACACATATTTGTCCTGGTTAACTTGCTGAGATGGCATGTTCCTTTGGAGCCAATGAAACCCTCTCTCAGCATCGAGGAAGAGGTACCCTGGTAAAGCCGTAGCATCAGATGCCGCAGCGCAAGATTTACCAAGTCACTCATCTGCATTCACATACAGCTGCTCACAATACAAAGAGCGAAATTGCTCCAAAATCACTTAATGGCAAATAAGCAATGTTGCTGACTTTAGAGAAAATATTGTCTGCTTTCTTACCAGACGTATTAATATGGTTTACAAACCCTTTATTCCAGCAGCAGCCAATTGCTGTGCCGCGTCTTAAAATCAAGAGATCGATGGGGTGGCAGCCCAAAGGGGATTCTATTCTTTCCACCAACGGTCTAACCTACCGTTTATTCATTCCTGATAGAATGGGGGCTGCTACCTTTTCTCCTCAGACAGAGGCATTGGGTCCCTAATAGCTGCCTGGAGGGAAGAATTCAACAGGTGCTGTTTCCTTTATCAATGTATATCCGTGCCAGCAAAAACAGCACTGTTTGAGATTTTGCTATTAAAAATCCACTGTGCTGAGAAATATGGCGCCTATATTTATAACTGAAATGGCCTCCCCCTCTAATTTTAGATGCAAAGGGACAGTTTTCAAATAAAATACTGAATAAGACCAAACTGAATGGCTTTTAGCCATTTACCTTCAGAAAAAGACTATTAAGGAGGCAGTGGATGTGCCGGCATTCGCTATATTCTAATTATGACAGGATTTTAATGATATTGCTTGTTCTGTTCATAATTGGAGAACATTACATTGGCTTGAGTCCAGGGTGGCGGAGTGTATTTTTACACCTTTTGCAAAGTGAATTGGCCAGTTTCCATATATATATGGAAACCTGATAAAAGCCCCAGGTTTGCAGACAAATCTGAAATCTAAATAAAATAATAATACATCAGAGGGTTAAGCCCTCCAAAAGAACAGAAACAGCCCTTTGTAGTATTTTAACTTTTATTTTTCTTATTTCTTTACAGGCTGCCGGTTTGTTATTCCTGTTTCGAAGAAACTCTTCCTCAGAAGATAAACTTGTAGAGAGATCCAGCCAATAAAGATCAGTTCCCCTGGAGAAAATGGCCGCTTTGGCAATTGGACTCTATGGCATTGAAGTCCCTCCCCTCCCCAAACCCTGCCCTCTTCAGGCTCCGCCCCAAAAACCTCCCACTGGCAACCCTACCCAGGTTTGAATCACCACTGTGACATGGAAGCTCACTGGGTGACTTTGGGCCAGTTACATGTTCTCGCCTAACTCTGTGTTGGGAAATTATTAGAGATTTGGGGTGGAAGGGATTTGGACATGGGAGGGACCTCAGCAGGATATAAGCTATGGAGTCCACCCTCCAAAGCAGCCATTTTCCCAAGGGGCACAGAGCTCTGTAGTCTGGAGATCAGTTGTAACTCTGGGAGATCTCAAGGCCCCAGGTGGAGGTTGGCAACCCTGACTCAGAGTCTTGGAGCTCTTTCTGTGTGCCATGGGCACCTCCCTGTGGTGTCCCAACTGCCTCCTCTCACTGTGGTGTTGGGTACCCGCCTGGAGATTGGGGGGACAGAGTCTGGGGAGGGTGAGGCTTGGAGAGGTGAGGGACTGCGCCAGGGTACAATGCCATACAGCCCACTCTCCAAAGCAGCCATCTTCTCCAGAGGAACTGATCTCTGTAGTTTGGAGATAAATTATAATGCCAGGGGGTCTCCAGACCCCACCTGGAAGTTGGCAGGCCGTAGTGGGAGGGTTTTTTGAACATGGTTTGCTGTGCAGCCCTGAGCAAGTTATACCCTTTTAAATCCTGCATTGGCTTGAATGGATTTAGAGGCGTCGTGTCTCTGTTTAGGATTGTACTGTTAGAAGACAAGGTAAATGGCCTGCCAAGTTTGATTTAAGAACAGAGAGGGAAGGATTCAATAAGCACGTGGGGTGCATTTGAGCCCTGAAGGAATCATGGGAACTGTAGTCTTCCTGACCTCTAGAGGCTTTGGATCCACAGCAGAGGCATGGGTGGACTTCTCCTTGCTAGCCCACTGGAGTTGCATTATTGACCAGAGAAGGGGCCAGCAGAGAGCACATGGGTTGGGCCCTGTCCATCGCTTGTTTTGACTGACATCTCTAGTGGTTTGCATTCCATGAATATCATTTTAGCCAGAGCTGCCTATTTCTGTCTCACTCTTTGCACAAAGAATCACATTTATGTAACTCGCTCAAGTGAAAGGAAACAGCCATCCTGTGTCACAGAAGGAAATGCTATTTCTTCCCCCGTTTTTTGTTTGGCGTTGAGTTTACAAAAGGCACATTTGTTGTGAACATCAAGGCTTTGTGATTGGAGCAACCTCAGGGGTCAGCTCTCCAAGTGCCCACCGCTGCGAAATGACTCCATTAGTCATCCACTTAGTGAATGGAAGAGCCGACCCCTCTGCGGTGCGGGACAAAAGGCAAAGGTGAGGAATAAAAGCCGAAGAGCAGTTTGCTTTCAAAAGAACAGCTGAGGTGCTGAGCCCGTGGAAACGTTTGTGGGAAATAATGGGGAGAAATTATACATTGATATTAAACCATCAGACGGAAATCTAACGTTAACACCAGCAATAAAGCACATGCCGTTTCATTACCGGCATTTATCAACATAATACTAAAATTATAAAGGGAGCTTTTCGTAATGAGCAGAACTCAACTGAATGTTCTGTCCGCACACTGAGAGACGGGAAAAGGGGGGGTCGGCAATAATTACCCCTCATCTCGCTAAACTGCTGTAAGAGTTTAGTAATTGCCAGAAGCTTTTGCACTGAACGCTTCCTGGGCGTTTGAAAATTCATAAATGTTGCTTATGAGAGAAGGTAGTGAGCAAAGAGCAGTGAAGATTCAGGCCCCAGTTATGCCTTTCCAAATCCTGCCCAACAAATGCTTCTTGACACTAGAGGAAAGCTATCCTGACTCTGCAGCCATTCTGCTGGAAGAGACCAGAATGGCTCAAAATCGCAAACCTGAGCAATGTTAAAATCTACATTCCTTTGCATTGCACAGCTTAATCTGAGCCGAGATTCTTAGCCCAAGACATTGATTTGGACTTCGTGGCAGTGCTCAGACCAAGATAGGGTTCCCAGCCCTGGTTTGACAAATTCCGGAAGATTTGGGGGCAGAATCTGGGGAGGGTGGGGTTTGGGGTCCGGAGGGATCCTCAGCAGGACACAGTGGCGTAGAATCCATCCACCAAAGTGGCCATTTTCTCCAGGGGAATTGACTACTATTGTTTGGAGATCAGTTGTCGCATGAGTGGGACCGTAAGGCTGGTGTTGGTGCACTGCAGGGGCCCGCTTGACTCCCAGACATCAGCTGTTTGGGCAGTGACTGACGTCACCTTCGGAGACCTTGCTGCAGGTAAAGACAGTGGGCCATTAAGGCAAATGCAAAGTCCCTGGAGGGCTGTGACAAAGTGCTAGGTCATCATTGGTTTTTCAACTATCTTCTTGGGAATTCTGGAATTCTTATAAGGGGGAAGAAGAAGAGGAAGAGGAGGAGGAGGAGACTTGGCTTTTATATGCCAACTTTCTCTACCACTTAAGGGAGAATAAAACTGGCTTACAATCACCTTCCCTTCCCCACAACAGACACCCCATGAGGTAGGTGGGGCTGAGAGAGCTCTAAGAGAGCTGTGACTAACCAAGGTCACCCTGCTGGCTCCAAGTGTAGAAATGGGGAAACCAACCCGGTTCTTGTCAGCCTTAAGACTACAACCATGTGGCCAGGTTTGGAGATAGGGTTGCCAGCCTCCAGGTGGGGCCTGGAGATCTCCTGGTATTACAGCTGATCTCCAGACTACAAAGATAAGTTCCCTTGGAGAAAATGGCTGCTTTGAAGGGTGGACTCTATGGCGTTAGACCTTGCTGAGGTCTCTCCCCTTTCCAAACCCTGCCCTCCTCAGGCTCCACCCCCAAAACCTCAAGGAACTTCCCAACCCAGCGCAGCCAAATCTATTTGTAGACCAGAGAGCTATCAAGCCAGTGGCTTCAGGTGGGAAAATCAGCCAAGGCCGGAGGCAGAGACCTTGTCAGTGTAGGCAAGGGTCCAATGAAAGCAGGGCCAGTCTTAGTCAATAGGCAACAGGGGCAGCTGCCCTGAGCACCACACTTGGAGGGGCCCAACTGCCCATGGCCCCCACCCCCCTCCAAATGAAGGGAGCAAGAAGAACAGTGGGCTCCTGTTGCTACTTGCACCTGCCCCATCTGAGGCTCAGGAGACTGGCTTCCAGAGGCAGTGGTGACTCCCACCCACCTCATGTGGGGTGAGGGCTGCCCCTCGCTTGGCCCTGCTGGGGGGAGACACAAGGAAGGTGCCGTGACAGTGATTTTGGGGCCCTATCCTGGCTTTTGCTCAAGCCCCCAGAATCACAGAGGCCTTTTATGCAGGGATGTTTCCCCACGGTCACCCCCACCGGCTGCTTCAGGGCTTCCTTTTGATTATGCATGCCTTTTAGGGTTGCCAAACTCCAGGTACTAGCTGGAGATCTCCTGCTAATTCAACTGATCTCCAGCTGATAGAGATCAGTTCACCGGGAGAAAATGGCCACTTTGGCAATTGGACTCTATGGCATTGAAGTCCCCCCTCCCCAAACCCCACCCTCCTCAGGCTCCACCCCCAAAACCTCCCACCAGTGGCGAAGAGGGACCTGGCAACCCTAATGCCTCCCCCCCCATCAGAGGTCGCCTCCCTCTCCCTGCGCATTTGCTTGCATTTTCCAGTTTCTGGCTAAAACAGCATCTGGAAAACATGGGCGAAATGTGTGGGGAGAGTGAGGCCACTTCTGATGTTCATAAAGGCATGCATAATCAAAAGGAAGGCCCGAAGCAGTCAGTGGGGGTGACCGTGGGGAAACGTCTCTGCATAAAAAGCCTAAGACTGCCCCTGGATCTAAGACATCAAGCAGGACTCAAAAGGCAAAAAGGAGAGGCATAATCATACCAGGGTTGCCAACTCCATGTTGGGAAATTCCTGGGAATTTGTGGGTGAGGCTTGGGGAGAGTGGGGTTTGGGGAGGGGAGAGATATCAGCAGAGATATGTTATGTACTCCACACTCCAAAGCAGCCATTTTTTTTCAAGGGGAACTGATCTCTGTCTCCAGGTCCCTCCTGGAGGTTGACAACCCTAACAGTGAGCACCATATTGGCCTCTGTGAACTGCGTGTGTGTCCTAGAATATGTTCCAGGTCTTTTTGCAAGAGAGACTCCTTGTTTTATATGTGAGAGTGCATGTGCGTGTGATATGAAAGTTGAAAGTTTGAAAAAAAAAAAATTATATACTATCAGCTATAAAACTTGCCGAATACCAAATTCCACTGTTTACCCACCAGCTATTGAATACTGCAGAACATCAATTTCAGTTATCAAATACGGAAATACCAAATTATTGGGTATCAGTCATTAAATATTGCAAAAATATCCACGGTTTTGGACAGCAGCTAGAGAATATAGGCAAATTTCGAGGGAAAGCCGGGAACCAAGTGCATCTAAGGGCCTGACTAGCCACAAGCTAGAGTTTCACATCTAAAGCTCCCAGCCATTTTAAAAACTCCTTTCTGAGCCATGAGGTCTCTATGCACCTGAGATTTGAGTTTATAATATTGTTGGGAACTCCAGACACAGAACAGGCAGCGCATGGCTGGTTTGGCCCTTATCTCTAAGTATGACCAAGAAATAAAATCTAAAATGGGGTTCTGCAGACAGCAACAGGTTTGTTCCCAATGACAGGGCATGGGGGGGTACCTTAGGGGGTAGGGTTGCCAATTCTGGCTTGGGAAATTCCTGGAAATTTGGGAGTGGAGCCAGGGGAGGGTTGGGGAAAGGGACCATAGTGGGGTATAATGCCGAGAATCTATCCTCCAAAGCAGCCATTTTCTCAATAGGAATTGATCTCTGTTGGCTGGAAATAAGTTGTAATTCCTGGAGCTCTCCAGGCCCCACCTGGAGGCTGGCAACCCTACTCAGAGGGGTAGGAAGTAGATTTAGCTCTCCCTCAAATGATGTCCCCACGTGCACCCTGGAGTCTGCCGAGCATTTTTCTAGCATGTCTAGTCAGGACCCAAAATTATTCCTCCCGAGAGAAATGTCACCATGGAAACAAGAAGCAACACAAAGAATGTGTATTACTCCATTAGCACTCTCTAAGAAACAAATTAACTATATTTGGGGCAGATGCGACAGTAACTCAGTCTAGGAAAGGACGGATTTAATAACAAAAAATCATCCTCGGCTATGAAGCACCAAACCCGGAGGATGCATCTTGGGAGAGCATATACCAAAGAGAGGAGAAATCCAGGCCGGAGAACTCCTGAAGAAAACCCAAGAAAAGCAGTCTTTTCCCACCTTCTGTGGGGCTACTTCTGTGAGAGAAGCAAGATGGTGCCCAGGCCAGGTAGCTCCTGAAGAGACCCCCCCCCACACACCAACAACCTGAGGGATGACTTCTACTTCATTGCTTTGGTATCTTCTATTTTGTGCTTTTAATTTTAATGCTCTAAACCAGCAGGGAGGCAGTGCTGGGGTGGACAGTGCGGTGAAGAATACGTGGATTCCGTTTCCTACTGACCCATGAGGTCCACTGGGTGGGGGGGTTGCCATCCTCCAGGTGGGGCCTGAAGATCTTCCAGAATTCCAACTGCTCCCCAGATGATGGAGATCACTTCTGGAGAAAATGGCTGTTTTGGATGGTGGACTGTATGGCATTATATCTCCCTCCTCTCCCCCAAACCCTTACCTCCCCAGGTGCCATCCCCACATCTCCAGGAATTTCCCAACCCAGAGCTGGAAACCCTATTAGATGTCCTTGGGCCAGTCACTCCCTTCATGTGGTGTAGTGGTTAAGAGCGGTGGTTTGGAGCGGTGGATTCAAATCTGGAGAACTGGGTTTGATTCCCCACTCCTCCACGTGAGCGATGGAGGCTAACCTGGTGAACTGGATTTGTTTCCCCACTCCTATGCATGAATCCAGCTGGGTGACCTTGGGCTAGTCACAGTTCTCTTAGAGCTCTCTCAGCCCCACCTACCTCACAGGGTGTCTGTTGTGGGGAGGGGAAGGGAAGGTGATCATAAGCCGCTTTGATTCTCCCTTAAGTGGTAGAGAAAGTTGGCATATCAAAGCCAACTCCTCCAACTCCTCCTCCTCCTCCTCCTCCTCCTCCTCCTCCTCCTCCTCCTCCTCCTCCTCCTCCTCTTCTTCTTCTTCTTCTTCTTCTTCTTCTTCTTCTTCTTCTTCTTCTTCTTCTTCTTCTTCTTCTTCTGACAAAATGACGGAGGGGAGAGCCATGCATTCCACCTTCAGCTCCTTGTTGCAGGAAGGCCAGGGTAAAAATGTAATACAAGGGGGAATGTAATGGAACCATTGAATCATAGAGTTGGAAGGGCCATATATGTCATCTAGTCCAACCCCCTGCTCAATGCAGGATCCACCTAAAGCATCTCTGCCAGTTCTTCCAGCCACTGCTTGAAGACTGCCAGTGAGGGGGAGACAAACCAGCCTAAATGCCTTGGCATGAGATAAACGCAGCAACAAAGTCAACAAGGAAGACAGGACTGAATCTGATGGGCTGGGGAAGGAATGGAGAGTTATCAGGGCCCCTATTCTGAAGAGAAACTATTATATGCAAGTACAAAATGAAGTAACAGACTGAGGTGTGAACATTCTTGACCTCTTTAAAAAGGCGATGGGGTGTCTTATTGGTGAATGCTGCCTTCTCCAAATATAGAGCTCCATGCAGGTTGAAAGTTAACCCACCAGGGACAGGCTGATGGTAACCTTTTCTCTCTGAGCTACTTTACAACATGCCAAGTTCCCCCCCCCACCATGAGGAAGCATTCGAAAACATGACACCGCAGCTTCAGCTGCATATTTCTGCCATCCCATTCTACACGATTATAAATGATAACTAAATGTATATAAATGAAAACCATCAGTCTGTCGCAGAGCAGAAGGGCTGTGAAGGAACCTTGAAAGAAGTCCCTCAGGGAAAACTCTCAACCAGAGACCAGCAATGCAGACCCGTTTGGCCATTTTGGCTATCTGATGGCTCTTCCACAGTGGCCTACCTCACGAAGGTCGGGTCTTGGATATTTCAAGGGTTCATCTCAGCTCCCTTCTGATTTCTTCCCTTCCCTTTTGCCATGTGTAATGTTCTGCAATCTTTTCATTTTTATATCAGTTCCAGAGTACCAGAATTTGGGGTAGTTCCAGCCCGGGTTTCACTCATGTCTCTGGATACGCTGGCAGAAGGTTTCTGATGGGTAGGTTACCAGTTCTGGGTTGGGAAATACCTGGAGATTTTGGCGGTAGAGCCTGAGGAAGATGGGGTTTGGGAGGGGAGGGACTTCAGTGTGATGTAATTCCATAGAGTTCACCTTCCAAAGCGGCCATTTTTTTCCAGGTGAACTGATCTCTATCGCCTGGAAATCAGTTGTAATAGTGGGCAATCTCCAGCCACCACCTGGAGGTTGGCAACCCTACTGATGGCCCTTGTGTTCCTTCCTTCATTTCTCCTGAATAAAGTTACTACGTGTTTATTAAAAAGACCATCAGCATTTTCCTGGACGATGGTAGCATCTTACACCATGAAACAAATTATTTCCTTCCTTCCCCCCTTCCTTTTGGAGTCCATTCCTCATTGACGCCCAACTTTCAAAATCTGCCTCTACTGATTTGATATGCAGTATAAAGCTGCTGTCTTTCTCTCTGCTGATGGGCAGTGCTTGCAAAGACTTCAGAACAGATTTGCTGTGCTGTAAATTTTCTATCTCCCTCCACACAGGCCTTCCCATAAAAGATGCTGCAAAAGCCGCCTTCTTCCAGCGGCTTCTGTGCTCTGCGGGGTCTCCTTTTGCAGACGCTCGTGATGCACGTAAAGAGGGAAAAACAGGATATAGGGTTGACCTTGCTGGAAAGAGAAGAGAGATTACATTTTTAGTTTGGGCTGTAGCTATTCATAAGAGGCTGTACAAGCTAAATATTACCAACGTCAAAATGGTTCCTTTTCACTTGAGGAAAAAAATATTTAAAAAATATTTCTGAGCTTTCAAGTCATTTCTACTAGTGAAGAAGATGAGTACCAACAGACCCACTCCAGGGATCTCCAGGCAGAGGCTTCTGTTGTCAAGTATAAAATAAAACAGACTGCTCAAGTGAGGGATGGCAGTTCCCGGCCAGATATGCAAGCAGCAAAGCTGGGAGCCCTGGAGGCCTACATCGGCAACTAGTTTCCTAGACTGAAAAACAGCCCCAGAAGTGGGAATTGTTTTTAGGAAGTTGTGGCATGAGGATGGCTTTGTAACATCACCTGATTTTGCCTTTCCCTTTAAATGTCCTTATTTATATCCCGCTTCCCCCCTCTTTGGGACACAAAGTGGTTTTTAGAACATTGTTATCATAGAATCATAGTTTCCCCCTCCATTTTCTCACAACAGCCCTGTGAGATAGGCCAGTCTGAGTGTGTGTAATGGACCTAATGTCACCCATTGTAAAAGAGGGGATTCTTCAAACCCATTCTCGGGAACTCGAAAGCTTGCACACAGTGATGTGCCATTGGGTTGGTCCTAATAAAAGGTATTACAGGGATTGTGTTTTTAGCTGTTTGGCCCTGAAGGCCTCTGCCAGAAGCCAGAAGCCCCTAAACTGGAAACCCCACTACCACCACCACCACACACACACGGAACCCTCTCAGGCGGAGTACTTATGCACCAAAGGATCTTGCAATCCCTAATCCCTGCCCTTTGACGGAGGGGCCAAGGAAGGGGTAATCGAAAGGCATCAGAGCCTTGCGTCAATAGCTTACCTCTTGAATGCTCTCCCCTCTGCAGGAAGGGGGCAAATGTTTAAGAGACTGCAGGCTGGCAAAAGAGAAAAGGATTCAGTAGGCCATGAGAACAACTTGTCTGTTCCTTAGGACCTGTCCAAGGTGCTGAAGGCCTTGTGTCAGACCAGTTTGCTCCTGTTCTCTGATTAGCCAGTGATTCTTGATGGGAGACTGGGTGAAGCCCTTGTCTTGCTAGCAGTCGCTTTTGTTGGCGATCCTGGGTTTGGCTGGTCTTCTCTGCTCCAGCCTTTCCATGGGCTGTACTGTGACCGGATTGTACAGTCACAGTCAAAAGCAGGCAACAGCTAAAAATTGCTGGTTTGTGGCAAGGAACCTCCCTGTGTGACGGGATCATCGATATGGCTAGTGATTTTAAATCTTAAAGCCATCTTATGGTCTTTCCTCACTATTGGAAAACATTTTTGATGCTTTGTGAGAAGCCCCAATAGTTCCCTAAGTAAATTGAATTGCAGACACATTTATCACTCCTTAATTTACAGTAACAAGAATTGTGTTAGATTAGCACATTCCCTTCCATATTACAGTTTCTTTTAAGACATGGAAGTGTCAGAAGCTCATATCCTATATATCGATCATTGGTTAATTTCCCTCCAGCAGAGAGACCTTGCTTTGGAAATCACAATGACATGGTAAAGCTGATGAAAGGGCCGAAACATTTATCCTTGACTCCAGTTTGGGTAAACCTGTGAAGTGGCCTCTAGACAGTCTGGGTTTTTTGCCATGGCTGAGAGCGCCGAAGTGAAGCTGGTCATCTTTGGGCTAGTAGGAGTCAGGAACTCAGAATTTATTGTGAAAGGAGAATTCAATGGCCAAACATTTGCAGGGACCAGAAAGTAAAATTGTAACAGGAGATGAAGAGAGGGCAGAACTCCTCAATTCCTACTTTTCCTCAGTCTTTTCTTTCAAGGGAAATGGTGCTCAACATGGCATAAACAGTACACATGATGAGGGAAGGGATTTGCAGCCTAGAATTTGCATTGGGGTAGTGCACAAACACCTAGTTTCTTTAAATGAAACAAAGTCCTCTGGGCCAGATGAATTGCATCCAAGGATACTCAAAGAACTTGCAGATGTAACTTCTGAGCCTCTGTCCATTATTTTTGAAAATTCTTGGAGAACAGGTGAGGTGCCAGAAGATTGGAGGTGGGCAAATGTTGTCCCCATCTTCAAGAAGGGGAAAAAGGAGGATCCGGGTAACTACCGGCCCATCAGCTTGACTTCTATACTGGGAAAGGTTTTTGAACAAATAATCAAACAGTCAGTCCTTGAGCATTTAGAAAGGATGGATCTGATCACTAAGAGCCAGCACAGGTTTTGCAAGAACAAGTCATGTCAGACTAATCTTATCTCCTTTTTTTGAGAAAGTTACTACCTTTCTGAATCAGGGGAATGCTGTAGACATAGTTTATCTAGATTTCAGTAAGGCTTTTGATAAGGTTCCACATAGTATTCTAGTTGACAAATTGGGAAAATGTGAGTTAGATCCTATTATTGTTAGGTGGATCTGCAACTGGTTGACAGATCGCACCCAAAGAGTGCTTGTTAATGGTTCCTCATCCACTTGGAGAGAAGTGACTAGCACAGAGATCTGTGCTGGGCCCTGTGTTGTTCAACATCTTTATAAATGATTTGGATGAAGGAATAGAGGAGATGCTTATTAAATTTGCAGATGATACTAAATTGGGAGGGGTAGCAAATATGGTAGAAGACAAAGCCAAGATACAGGATGATCTTAACAGGCTGGAGAATTGGGATAAAACTAATAAAATGCACTTCAACAAAGATAAATGTAAAGTTTTGCATTTAGGTAGGAAAAATCAAATGCATAATTATAGGACGGGGGAGATTTGTCTGAGCAGTAGTGCGAAAAGGATCTTGGGGTCTTAGTAGACCAAACACTGAACATGAGTCAGCAGTGTGATGTGGTAGCTAAAAAGGCAAATGCGATATTGGACTGTATCAACAGTAGTATAGTGTCCAGATCACACGAAGTGATGGTATCGCTTTACTCTGCTCTGGTTAGACCTCACCTAGAGTACTGTGTTCAGTTTTGGGCACCGCAATTTAAGAAAGATGTAGACAAGTTGGAACGTGTCCAGAGGAGGGCAACAAAGATGGTGAGGGGTCTGGAGACCAAGTCCGGTATGTTTAGCCTAAAGAGAAGACTGAGAAGTGATATGATAACCATGTTCAAGTACTTGAAGGGCTGTCATATAGAGGAGGGGGCCGAGTTGTTTTCTGTTGCCCCAGATGGTCGGACCAGAACCAAAGAGTTGAAATTAAACCAAAAGAGTTTCTGTCTAGACATTAGGAAGAATTTTCTAACACAGCGGTTCCTCAGTGGAACAGGCTTCCTTGGGAGGTGGTAAGCTCTCCTTCCCTGGAGGTTTTAAAGAAGAGGTTAGATGGCCATCTGTCAGCAATGCTGATTCTATGACCTTAGTCAGATCATGAGAAGGAGGGCATCTTGGCCATCTTCTGGGCATGGGGTAGGGGTCACTGGGGGTGTGGGGGGAGGTAGTTGTGAATTTCCTGCATTGTGCAGGGGGTTGGACTAGATGACCCTGGTGGTCCCTTCCAACTCTATGGTTCTGTGAACAAATCCTAAATACCCTTTCTGTTTGGGGTAGGCAATACTGTTCGTGCAAGTGGAGGAGGGCAGTTTTTGCCCATTTCCCCCTCTCACTGCAGCCCCTCTCCCCTTTGATTTCCCTGATGTTCCTGAGGGGTTCACTGACCCAAGGAGGCACAGAGGAGGGGATCAGAAGACTGCAATAGGAGGAAAGAGGCAGGAAAGTTACCATTCAGGCAGCACAGCACTATTTGCACAATGTATTCATGACAGTATCCGATCAGTTGCCGTTCTTCTGCCTACCGGCCATTTTAAATTATTGATTGTATATTTTATATATTGATTTTATATTAGTCTTTATGTGAGTTTTAGTATTGTTGATATTGTGAGCCACCTTGAGTTCCTTTAAGGTAGAAAGGTGGCTAAGAAAGGGTTAAATAAATAAATAAATGTGAGTGATGTAGAATGTCTGATGTTGCAAGCTTAAAAATCCCTATTTTGATTTCCCCTAGTACGATTGAACTCCCGATGCTTTATTTTCATGATGTTTTGTTTCCTCGTACTGAATTTTATGAGGAAAATGCATACCTTTTCCTATGCTATCTACAAATCAACAAGTCAATATTAGACATGATACAGAAGGTTGGATCCGGACTAAATTTTCCAAGAGCAGAACAGAACTTTCCTGGCTCTCCCTTCCCACTGAAGCTCACTGATCTCCACAAAAATCAGCTCTGGTGCAACAGGGGATTTGTAAGAATGACATGAGGGGTGTCTGCAACAAGAAGGGGGACTTAGCAGAAATTGCCAGTTGATTCTGGATTCAGCCTATACACTATAAAATGACATATATTGTGCAAAATATATCCTATAAATGCATATAAAACCATGCTATTCAAATAAAATACAAATAAATCCACAAAGCCATCAGTGAAAAGTGGGAACTGAACCCATTCACAAAAATATAAATGACTGTCAATGGAAATGAAACTGGGACCATCTGCTCATCCCTCCTGAGGCCCCTGCATATTTTAACACTAAATTCGTCCACTTGCTGGTTTTGTATCATCCCTGATATTGTTTGGGGGATTGAGCCTCAAAGAATGACACTTTTCAAAAATTATACTCTCAATATTTAGTTGGTAATGGGTGTAAAATCTACAGGAGCAAAGTCTGCGCAAAACCGGACAAAAACATTGTCAATTTCTAAGCATCAGCATCACATTTTTAAGCAACCAGATGGATGTGATTTCTCCTGCCTTCTGCAGCAGTCTGTTCTCCAAGGAACATGGAAGAAATTAGATTAACATTGATAGCTCCTTGTATACATGTTAGGCAAAAGATGTCGGTTGACAACGGAACATGGTGGCCAATGTGATATCATTCTGCCTGAACACTGTTGACCTAATAAACAGAGGAGATATTGCCTCCATAACCCAAGAGAGAATTAAGCATGCTTAAACTCTCTGCAAACAATGGGCTTAAATGTGCTTAACTCTCTGTTGCATTGAGGCTGTAATGGGCTGTGATATGTTTATGGCTCCCCTTATGGCTTAGAATGGTCTTTTTTCTGCACAATGTGATGGTTTCTTCTCTCCAAAATGGAATGCTTGGTAATGATGTTGTCTGTGGACAGGGGTGGGGGTGGGGGGGATAAGCAATTGGGAAAGTCCCTTCCCTGAGTCTGCAACAGTACTCTGGGGCCAAGTGCAGGATTAGGTATAGAATGTAGAGTGCAAAAGTTTTAGCCATTGGACTTGCAATATTCAGCAGTACTTGTTGGCTTTGAGAGGACTTTCCCTATTGTTTACTCCCCCCACACACACACACACACACTCACTCACATGGACAACATCATTCCCAAATATTCACTTTAGAATAGAAGGGAAAGTAGCTTAGTTCTGACACTTACCAAACGGTAACAGTCTTTATGCAGACAAGGAGCCGGCCTGTGCTCCTTAGGAATACTCAAGCACAGCACATGGTATAGATATTACATAGGGAAATCTGTGCACATGGCTGCCTGATTCATGTGGTCTTTTTTCTGCCTTTAAATGGTAAATTGGTGGACATCCAAATGTGCACAAAGGTACAGCTGAGAGATGATGTAGTCTAGCAGCCACAGGCACTGTAGCTGTACTTCCAAATGCCCATGCCCCCATGTGAATGTGCATCTAAGAACATATCATTTGGATGGCAATGTAGGGAACTAGAAAGTATCTATGCTTGGATGCATTTACATGTACAACAGATTTAGATGAGGATATACCCATGGAGCATTTCCTCTGTCTGCATTCAGCTCTTCTTTGTGGGTGGGTGTGAGAAGATATGGGTGAGGAAGGCAAAAGAAAAATGGCTGTTATCATCTTTGCCCTTTTTTTGTCCCTTGTGGGGAGGGTGGGACAGAACATTACAAAAAGCTAGGAACAAATCACATTTTCCCATGGAACTATACTTGTCCTATAACTGTCACTCTATTCTCCCTCTTTAAGAAGAGAACAATATGTCCCTACCTTGAAGAGAGAGAAAGGATAAGGCACACCAGATAGCATCCAGGATGATTTCTCTTTCTCCATCACTGCACAAACCTAAGAGCTTTCTGGAAAGGTAAACTACAATTCAGCTTCCTATATTTTTTCTGTGGCATCTTAACATGTTTTCCTTAAAAAGATGCATCACACAGTATTGGCGTGTAAACTCTGTATTCTGAGCAGTAAAATGTCAAGATTTTAAACCTAAATGTAAGTTTGGCATAATTTCAATAGAAGAAACTCTGTTATATTAATTTTAAGTTAATTTAAGAAAATAAGTTAATTTTAAGTTACTTTTTATTTGGATAATCCAAATCCATCACTACTCCAATCTCAAATGTTCAATTAACAAATGTTCAAAATCCAGCTGGTTTTTATACAGCTTTTAAATGTCTATTCCTTGTCATGTTTACCATGTCTCATTCATCAGGTCTGATGTGCAACCTATAATCTGGACAAAAGGCTATTGTTAGGATAGAATAAGGAGAAATGTTTCCAGTTGACAAAGGTGTCAGGCAAGGGTGTATTTTATCTCCCTATCTGTTCAGTCTATACGCAGAGTCCAAAATGTCCTATCGTTAACAGCCTTGCTCAGGTCTTGCAAACTGAGGGCTTTGGCATCCTTTATTGAATCAATCCATCTCATGTTGGGTTTTCATCTTTTCCTGCTGCCTTAAACTTTTCCTAGCATGATTGTCTTTTCCAGTGATTCTTGTCTTCTCATAATGCGACCCAAGTAGAATATCCTCAGTTTGGTCATTTTAGCTTCTAGGAAGAGTTCAGGCTTGATTTGATCTGTGTGTATGTGTGTGTAAAGTGCTGTCAAGTCGCAGCCGACTTATGGCGACCCTTTTTGGGGTTTTCATGGCAAGAGACTAACAGAGGTGGTTTGCCAGTGCCTTCCTCTGCAAAGCAACCCTGGTATTCCTTGGTGGTCTCCCATCCAAATACTAACTAGGGCTGACCCTGCCTAGCTTCTGAGATCTGACGAGATCAGGCTAGCCTGGGCCATCCAGGTCAGGGCTGATTTTCTAGATCCCACTTTTTGGCAGTCAATAGTATCTGTAAAACTCCTCCAACACCACATTTCAAGTGAGTCAACCTTCTTCTTGTCAGCTTCCTTCATTGTTCAACTTTCACACCCCTCCATTGTAATAGGGAAGACTATGGCATGGATTTACTTGATCTTAGTGGCCAGCAACACATCCTTACACTTAAGAATCTTTTCTAGCTCCTTCATGGCTGCCCTTCCCAGTCTCCTTCTGATTTCTTGGTTAATGGTGGAGCCCAGGAATAGAAAATATTGAACATTTTCAGTTTCTTCATCATCAACCTTAAAGTTGTGTAAAATTCCCCAGTAGTCATTACTTTTGTCTTCTTGATGTTCAGCTGTACTCCTGCTTTGGCACTTTCTGCTTTAACCTTCATCACTAGTCGTTTCAAGTCTTCACTGTTTTATGCCATCTGCATATCTCAAATTGTTAATGTTCCTTTCACCCATTTTCACTCCATTTAGATCTTCATCTAAATCTAATCCAATTTGCTTTATGATATGTTCTGCATATAGAGAGATAGGGAGATAAAATACATCCTTGTCTAACACCTTTGCTAATAGGAAACCATTCTGTTTCTCCATATTCTGTCCTAACAGTAGCCTCTTGTTCAGAGTACAGGTTGCACATCAAAACAATCAGATGCTATGGCACACTCATCTCTTTTAAAACCAACTATAGCTTTTCATGATCCACACAGTCAAAAGCTTTGCTGTAATCTATGAAACACAAGGTGATTTTCTTCTGAAATTCTCTTGTATGCTCCAGTAACCAGTATACATTTGCAATATGATCTCTAGTACCTCTCCTTTTCTGAATCCAGCTTGAACATCTGGCATTTCTCATTCTATGTAGATTGTACCACCTTAATAGCAGAGAAAAAAGGGAAGCAGTCTTTTCATGCAAAGTTTAACAGAAACCTCAGCAGGTAAAGATCACACAATTTTAAAAATCCTCATGGGGATCCAATCCCTTCCTCATGCCCCATCCCAGAGGGATGAGCAACCTCTGTGGATATTTTATCCAGTTTTAAAACACACATGTGAAAAAAGTACTTATAGCAACACCCATTATAAGTGGAAACGAGCAGATCTACAGATTCGTCTGATTTTGTAAAGTGACCTATTTAACATACAGCAAGATGCAAGTTCAACAGTTCTTAAACATTCTTCACCTGACTTTACAAGCATTTTATGCTGCTATCATACTGCCCTTGTACAAATCTATGGTGAGATCACACTTGGAATACTATGTACAGTTTTTGTCACCACACCTTAAAAAGGATATTGCAGAGCATGAGAAGGTGCAGAAAAGAGCAACCAAAATGATCAGGGGGCTAGAGCAACTTCCCTATGAGGAGCGGTTAAAACACTTAGGGCTGTTTAGCTTGGAAAGAAGGCGGTTAAAGGGAGACATGATAGAGATATTAGGTGCTGTGGAACACAGGCAGGATGCTGCGGCAGTCATCTTGCTTGTGGGCTTCCTAGAGGCACCTGGTTGGCAACTGTGTGAACAGACTGCTGGACTTGATGGGCCTTGGTCTGATCCACCAGGGCTTTTCTTATGTTTTTATGATCGTCATCTGCACAGATAAAATTTCTGCTATATAGTCCAGTAATTTGAAAAAGTAATCTATAATCAATATCCCCCCTTTTTTGTAGGACACTTGTATTCAGGACTGACCACCAATTAAGGTTCCTGTGATTAAAAAAAATCAAAATGGCAAAGAAAGGCTCAGAGTATCTGTCACAATCATTTGGGTAATTGTCACTTTCTCTGAGAAAGTGCTTTTATACAAACATAGCTCTACTTGCATCCAAGGTGTGAGTATTGCCAGTCTTAGAGCAGTCTGCAATGTGATTTGCTAGCATGGGTTTATAAATAGCCATGCAGGATTTCAAGTGTGTAGACACACACACTACAGTAGATTGCTTTTTTATTGAATAGCATGTCAGTATTTTTCAATATATTGTTTTAGCTGGAAACTGCATTTTCCTATACCTGGATGTATTAATAAAATGCATTAACCAATATATTTCTAAAGTAAAAATACCGGTATATGTATAATGCTTGCAGTCTTTAAAGTGAGCAGAACATGATGTAAACTTATCCCATAATCTTGAAAGAAATGGAAAGCTAGTGCATACAGAGAAAAGAGTGATGGGTGAATCTTTGATATCCAGTAACTGTGGAACCATCTTCTATCTCGTACAACATTTTTAGAACTTCTTTCCTCGAAGGAGCTCAGGATAGCAGTTCTGGCTCCTCCCTCCCTCCCCATTTTATCTTCACAACAGCCCTGTGAGTTAGGTTAGGCTCAGAGAGTGACTAGCCCAATAACATTCATGGTAGAGTGGGGATTTGAATCCAGGTCCAACACTGTAACCACTACCCACATGGTCACTATCATCATCATCACTACCACACGTCATTGTCCCATATTGAACTGTTTTTTTCTCTTTTTTATAATTTTTTATTAAATTTTATAACATAAAAAATTAACAATTATTATAAAACAACAAAAAAGAAAATAATAATAACAATAAACAAAAATAACAATAAAAAATCCAGGAGTATCTATCCATATTCATTAATACAATTTTAAATGTATCATTGTTAAATCTCATAAGATACCCCCTTACCCACCACCCACCACCATATGTGACCCTTCACCTGACTTCCGCAGAAGTGTTTTGACAGTTTTAAACATATTTGTTACTAATAAAATGTAAAGATGTTAAAAAAAACTAATTTCTATAACTCACTAAGTAACTTAGTAAAATCCGTTTTTGCCAGTTTATCCCAATATGTGGTGGCCTTTTCCCACATATTTTTAAATTCTTCCCTGTCCTTTCCATGAAGGAATTCAGTTAATTTGGCCATCCTCATATAAGTCCATAATTTCTCTCTCCAGTCATTTATTAAAGGTTTATTCACTTGCTTCTAAATTTTTGCAATTACAATTCTTGCAGCAGCAAAACTATATTGACAAATAACTCTATCATTATTATTCAAATTTCCTTGTGGAATTCCCATTAAACAAAATGCCGGCTTTCTTTTTACACTAGTATTAATCAAATTGTTAGTTTCTGTAACAACTTTTTTCCAAATTTTTTAAAAAATTTTTACATGTCCACCATGCATGCATAAAGGTACCCCTTTCCTTTCCACATTTCCAACATAAACCCGTCTCCCCTTTTTTCATTTTAGCTATCATCACAGGTGTTATGTACCATCTGTAAAACATTTTATATAAATTTTCCCTGATTTCATTCGTAATTGTAAATTTAAACTCTCTCTTCCATAAATTTTCCCAAATATCCAAATCTATATTAAATCCTAATTCCCTCATCCATTTCACCATTACTGGTTTGATTCTTTCCTGTTCTAAATTAATTTAAATTAATAATTTATATATTCTTCCAGTCAAACCTTTGTTTCCCTTCGTTAATATTTTTTCCAATTTGGATTTAGATTTATTAAAACTCTGTTGATTATCTTTGTTAAATATATCTTTTAGTTTGTAATATATAAACCAATCTTTAATATTAAGTTCTTCCTTACTTTTTAACTCCCATTCTCCATCTTTGAATTTTATAATTTCACTATATCTTTCCGTATCTAAATTTAAATGGGTTCCTCTCTTCATAAATGCTTCAATTGGGTTAATCCATCCTGGAGTCTTATTTTCCAAAGTCCTTTTATATTTTTTCCAGACTTGGAATAATCCCATTCTAATAATATGTATATTAAAATCTTTATTTACCTTTTCCTTTTCGTACCATAAATATGCATGCCATCCAAAACGTAAGTTAAAGCCTTATAATTCTAAAAGTTTAATATTTTCTAATAATATCCAAGTCTTTAACCAGGTAAAACAGGCTGCTTCATAATACATTCTTAAATCCGGTAACCATAATCCTCCTGTTTCTTTTAGTTCAATTAAATTATTATATGCAATCCTATGCTTTTCCTTTCCCCATAAAAAATTTAAAATATCTCTTCTCCAAATTTTAAATATTTTGACCCCCTTTATAATTGGTAAATTTTGAAACAAAAAAAGCATTTTAGGCAAGACCATCATTTTAACAACTGCAATTCTTCCCCATAATGTTAATGGTATTCTTCGCCATTTTCTAAATCTTTATTAATTTGTTGCCATATCTTAATATAATTGTTTTTAAATAAATTAAGATTGCTAGAGGTTAACCATATACCCAAATATTTTATTTTCCGTTCAATTGAAAATCCTGAGCGTTGTGATAGTTCTTGCTGCTGCAATAACGTCAATTTCTTAACCAATATTTTTGTTTTATTTTTATTTATTTTAAATCCTGCAAGTTTTCCATAAACCTCCAAAGTTTTATTCCATTCTTCAATTTGATCATTAGGATTAGATAAAAAACAAACTAAATCATCAGCATATGCTTTAACCTTAAAATGATTTCTCCCAACTTTACAACCAATCAATTCTGTATTATTTCTAATCTTTCTCAATAAAACGTCTAATATTAATATAAACAATAAAGGTGAAAGTGGACAACCTTGTCTTGTACCCTTTTGGATTTCAAATTGTGATGTCATACTCCCATTAATTAACAATCTAGCTGTTTGATGAGTATAAATTTCATCAATAGCTATTTGAAATGTTTTACCAAAACCCATATATTTTATTACTTTTTTCATAAATTTCCAGTTTACATTATCAAATGCTTTTTCTGCGTCTAAAAAGATCATTGCAATAGGTACAGTAGTAGATTCTGCATATTCTATACTATCTAACACTACTCTAACATTTTGGTTAATTTGTCTACCTGGGAGAAAGCCAGCCTGATCTTCATGTAAAACCTGATTCAATACAATTTTAAGTCTGTTTGCTAAAATAGCTACAAATAGTTTGTAATCATTATTCAATAATGAAATTGGCCTATAATTTTTGACATCCAATAAGTCCGAGTTTGGTTTTGGAATTAACACTATATTTGCTTGTTTCCAGGTTTGTGGGATGGTTCCTTTCAGCAAGCATTGATTCATCACTTTTACCAAATGTGTAGCGTCAGGTTTTTTTTTTACATCTTTGTTGTTAATGTTGAATCTGCAGCTGTTTAGGTTCTTTAATAAGTCCTTTGGGGTGTTTTTCTGAGTCTTTTTCTTTCTCCTTATCTTTGTCTCCCATTCCAATTTACAATGGCTATTTGTAATCCAAAGGGCAGGAGGGGGGGAGAGAAGCTGTAGTTTATATCATCAGTTTAAAAATCATTTGCCACTGACAATTTATTTTATGTCCAGATAGATTAGCACATTAGCACATTAATTTGTTCTTTCAGCTGTTTCCTGCCAGTTTTACCACCTTCAAAACTTCACTTAGATCAGTTCTCTCAGATTGCCTGGCAGAGCAGAATGAATTCTAAGTGCGCAACAGCTGGCAAAAATCCAAGTTTCACTTTTAATCCGTTAGCGAGTCTAGAATGCAATCCACCTTGCTTTCAAACTCTTCTTAATACTGACAGACACCTCAGTGTATTTAATTTTCCAATCTTATTAAAAAAAAGTAAAGAAACCTTTAAAGAAATCCAAGCCTCAGCACCGCTCCGGCTCTTTAAAGATGACGCCCGCTCCTCTGCTCTCTCGCCCGAGCGTTCCGTCGCCGCTTTAGAAGCAACGGCCGCTCTCAGGGCGAGGAGCCTGCCGGCACGCCGATCAGCATCCCCTCCTTTCCCGGGGGCACTGCGAGCCCGATGTCGGGGGTGCGGTTTCCCTCCCCCTGGGGCTGCGTTCGAGCCGGGAGCGCGTATCACGCTACCGCAGGGGATCAGCCCGGATCCAGAAGTGAACTGTTTTTTTCTCAAGGAGGTGGATGTTCACAAATAATCCCTGATACCTGGAACGTTCCAAGACTGGGGATGGATCTTGCCTAGCCCAGGTCCAATGTAGAAGTGAGTTGTCATCAATTTATATCAGCTACCCAGATCTCAGTCCATACCTAGCAAACATTGGCAGGTAATAAGACATATAAAACCCCTTCCAGAGTCTGGTAAACCTGTCGGGTAATCTGACAGCAAAATCTGGATTATCCTGCATTCTGGAGGCATATTTAGTACAGCCCTGGCCACTGCCATTCATGCCTTGGTAACTTCCAGTTTAGACTGCTGTAGTGCATGCAGTGTGGAGCAGCCCTTGAAGACTGTTTGGAAACATCAACTACTTTTAAATGTTCATGCTCATCTTTTCACAAGAGTCAGTGGAAGAGAGCATATTGCCCCAGGGCATCCACAGTTATGCTGGATTGCTGGTATGTTTCTGAGCCCCATTGAAGGTGCTGGTTTTGACCTTCATGGTCAGGATTTGCAGTATCCTTGCAGGATGCTTTTCCTCTTGCAACCCCTCTTGCACTTTAATGTAGGCACATCATCACTTTTGAATACAAGATTAGCATCCATTAGAAGCAAGGCCTTTTCAGGAGATGTCCAGAAGTTGTGCGATTTTGTCTCCTTGGAGTTCTGTTCAACTTCATCTTGATGAAAGTGAGAACATATACTTGTTCTAGCAAAGCCTTTGGAAATGTGGCTAATTAAGTTAGAAATCTGTTATCCTGTGGATGATTTTGAATATTTGTTATTAGTTGTGGATTGGATTTTATTGTGTTGGTTGGGTCTTTGTAAACAGATCCATAATATAAACAGATATATAACAGGAAACCCATTTATAAATATATAAAATTGGGTTCGAAATAGTTATAATGACAACCACTCACCCATATACACACACAAACCCCTCCAAAGACGGAGAAGATAAGTGCCTGCTGTTGGTAAGAGATAAGAAGAAACAGGAGAGTGGAGATATATTGGAAGAGCCTGGCACAGAAATGAATTAAGCAGTTCGGAATAGCTGTCCAGTGTCCCACAGCAATGAACCTTGGGTGTGTCAACTGGATGGAAGATTAAGGGTGTTTTCTGTAAAAAAAATCATTTTCTAGAGAGACCACTCCACTATTCTACCAGAAAACGAACACCTAATTTTTCACACCGGAAGCGAAGCAGGGTCTGTATTGGGAAGGGAAACCACCAAGGACTGCCTGCAGAGGAAAGCAGTGGCGAACCACCTCTGCTTCTCACGTGCTTTGAAAGCCCCTTGCTGGGGTCACCATAAGTCGGTTGCGACTTGATGGCACTTACGTATGTATTAAAATGTGAAATGCCTTATTTCCTAGGGAATAAAGTACTTCATGGGAGGGAAGGCAGCATGGCACAACTTGATTTTGTCAGATCTCGGAAGCTAAGCAGGGTCAGTACTTGGAAAGGGGACCACCAAGGAAGAACCTCCAGAGGCGGGCAATGGCAAAGCACCTCTGCTTCTCACTTGCCTTGAAAGTCCCTTGCTGGAGTCGCCATAAGGCAGCTGTGACTTGACGGCACTTTACACACAAACACTTTTTCACATCTAAGAAGTGCATTGCAAGTGGAGAAGCACTACCTTCCCTGCAAGATGCTCGACTCCCGCCCAACATTGAGGACATCAGTCTCGCCACAGCATTCGCATGTGCAGTTCAACACGTACACTGAGCCTACATACATGGGTTTTGTCTCCATTCTCACAAGTACTGATTTTCAACATGTATCCCCTATGCATTTGTTTAACAACCTTTTCTCCCTAGCTGTGTCTCCTGTACATGGACTGCAGAGTCAGTAATGCACAGCATCAAAGGGTGGGAGCCTCTTTGGAGCTGTTATTCTCAGCAAGTTGCCGTGATGTGTAAGCCCACAGGCAGGTGGTGTAGTGGTTAAGAGCAGTGATTTGGAGCAGTGGACTCTAAGCTGGAGAACTGGGTTTGATTCCCCACTCCTCCACATGAGCGGTGGAGGCTAATCTGGTGAACTGGATTTGTTTCCCCGCTCCTCCACATGAAGCCAGCTGGGTGACCTTAGGTTAGTCACACTCTCTCAGCCCCACCTACCTCACAGGGTGTCTGTTGTGGGGAGGGGAAGGGAAGGTGATTGTAAGCCGGTTTGGTTCTTCCTTAAGTGGTAGAGAAAGTCGGCATATAAAAACCAACTCTCCTTCTTCTTCTTCTTCTGCTTCTTCTGTTTCTTCTTCTGCTTCTTCTACGACTACGACTACTATGACGACGACTACTCCTTCTTTTTCTGGTATTTCTTTTGCTAATGGCTTTTGGGGAGAGGTCGTGGCTGAGTGGTAGAGTATCTGCTTGGCACGCAGGAGTTCCCAGGTTCAACCCCCAGCATCTCCAGTTAAAAGGAGCAGGCAGTAGATGATGTGAAAGACCTCTGCCTGAGACCCTGGAGAGCAGCTGCCTGTCTGAGTAGACAACGCTGACTTTGATGGACCAATGGCCTGATTCAGTATAAGGCAGCTTCATGTGTGCCCGTCCACCTGTCCGTGTTTGCCTTGCCTTACAAAAGTCTCTCCTTGGGGCCTTAATTAAAAAAAAAACCCAACCCTTGACCTGAACCATTCTGGGGAGTAGGGTTGCCAGCTCCAGGTTGGGAAATACCTGGAGATTTGGGGGGGGGGATATAGCCTGAGGAGGGCAGGGTTTGGGGAGGGAGGGACTTTAATGGGGTATAATCCCATGTCCACCTTCCAAAGTGGCCATTTTCTCCAGGTGAACTGATCTCTGTCACATGGATGTTAGTCATAATAGCGGGAGATCTCCAGGTGCCACCTGGATGTTGGCAACCCTAGTGAAGAGAGGCCTTGCGCTTTCCAGGGAGGGGTCCCTTTGCCAAGCAAGTTGTCTTGAGGTCTGAGCCGGAGTGGTCATGCCTGCTTCCTCTGGGTCCACTTGTCTAAATGGCATGTGTTTGTAGGAAGGCAGTGGGCCAGCAGAGATCCAAGGAGTGTGGTAGTTATTGGGTACCTATTGGGCATGCCACAGACCTCCACAGAGGGGAAGGTGCTGTGTTAGGGTTGGCAACCTCCAGGTGGAGCATGGGCAACTCCCAGAATTACAACTGATCTCCAGACTACAGAGATCAGTTTCCCTGGAGAAAATGGTTTCTTCTGAGGATGGACTCCATGGTATTATACCCTGCTGGGATCCCTCCTTTTCCCAAACCTCACCTTCCTCAGGCTCCATCCCCAAACCTCCAGGAATTTCCCAACCTGGATTTGGCAACCCTATGCTATGTGGCTTTTGTTCTTCTGTTCTATTGCCAACTGTCGGTGGGTGTGGGGGAGGGAAATCTCACAGAGGCATGCTGGCATTTTTGTGCACTGGGTGGCTCTTTCCATAGATGGCTGACTTAGGGGATATGAGTATTCCACTCCATGATTGTTGGGTATTGGTAGCATCACTATGGACTCCAGTTCAGGTTGCCAACCTCCAGGTAATAATGGAAATCACAGGCACTTATGGCAAGAAATGCAGACTCAATTATGCTGTTACAAGAAATATAATGTGAGCATAAACATGAACACGTGCAAAACAATCCGGTGATTCCAGATGGATTCTACACATGTATGATCATGTTTATAGCACCAACCGGACTATACCAACCGGATTGTTTTGCATGTGTTCATGTTTATGCTCACATTATATTTCTTGTAACAGCATAATTGAGTCTGCATTTCTTGCCATAAGTGCCTGTGATTTCCATTACCTAAACTTGGGGAACTAGTTTCAATTTTGATTGCACAAACCTCCAGGTAATAGCTGGAGATCTTCCACTTTTACAACTGATCTCCGGCCAATAGAGACCTGGAGAAAATGGCCACTCTGGCAACTGGACTCTATGGCATTGAAGTCCTTCCCCTCCCCAAACCCTGCTCTCTTCAGGCTCCACCCCAAAAATCTCAAGGTATTTCCTAACCTGGAGCTGGCAACCCTAACTCCAGTGCAGTTGCCAGGCTCTCAACTCCTTCAAGCGGGATCCTTTGGGGCATTTCTTCTTTCTGCCAAGAGAGTGCAGGATAGTGACTGGCAGTGCTGGCATTGGGGTTGCCAGCTCTGGGGTGGGAAATACCTGGAGATTTTCAGAGTGGAGCCTGAGGAGGGTGGGATTTGGGGAGAGGAGGGACTTCAATGGAGTATAATGCCATAGAGTCCAATTGTCAAAGCGGCCATTTTCTCCAGGGGAACTGGTCTCTGTTGCCTGGAGATCAGTTGTAATAACAGGAGATCTCCAGCCAGCCACTACCTGGAGGTTGAGCAATCATACCAACTAATACCAACAGGTAAGGAAGGAAGTGCAGGAAAATCTATAGTCCATAAGGTACAAAAGTACAAAATTACTGTGGAATAAGGGCAAAAGAGATTTCTTCATATAGCCGTTGATAGAAAGACGATCGTTTCTATTTTCTTCTTCAGTTCCATTCAATTGAGGTTTTCAATATATGCACATATGAACATCCAAAATTCATTTCAATCTCTCATGAGGATGAAAACACAACTATGTGGAGTTTGAGTAGTAGGGTTCCAATACAGGATACATCATTCCAAATCCATAGTTGTACAGACAATTCGACCAATTTGACTGTTCCCAATGGGATAATGCAAGTAACTCTTTTGTACCTTATGGACTATAGAAATAGTATTTATGAACAAGTGTACCTTTTGGACTATTGAAATAGTTTTGTATATAGTATTGTTAGTCCTTTTCGTTGTTTATGTGTGCACTTAATACACTTTGTCACAGTTCTAGTATTGTCAGTTGTTATTGCCAGATTTTCCTGCACTACCTGGAGGTTGGCAACCCTAGCTGGCATTGCAATGCATCAGTCATGTGCCAGTGAGGTTTAGGATTGGGCTGTCAATGGTAATCCCTCTGGAATCTGTTGATTTACAAAAGAGATAATACTATATGATTCCCTTCCCACATTTTGACCTCATTTTCCCACCCAAAGGCCTCTCAAAGTAGCTAAAACAGCTAAGGGGGAAACATTAAAATTTAAAAAATGATTTTAAAATGTGATTGAATTATAAACTCTACAATAAACACATTAAGCAGTACCAAGAGGAGTCAATGGGAATTAAACAGCTGTCCACAGCAAATGAAAAGAAACTTTTTTTGCCATCAAGTCACAGCTGACTTATGGTAATTCGATAGGTTTTTCCAAGCAAGAAGCGAACAGAGGTGGTTTTTGTCATTGCCTGCCTCTGCTTAGCAACCCCAGGGCTGACCCTGCTTAGCTTCTGAAATTGGATGACAACGGGCTATCCTGGGCCATCCAGGTCAGGCAAAACTGTATAGCTTTAATTTTCTGTCCCCACTGACCTTGACTGAACAGGCATAGGTTACCAGTGGAGTAAATCTGAACAACTTTTCATGTTATTATACCCCAGGAGAAAAACTACCTCTTTCTCATCTCTTGAGGGTCTCAGCAGCATCTGTGAGGGCATAACTACTTGTTATATTTTCCCTGGGGACATCCCTGGATTGGATGGCGTGGCATGTTCTGACATTCTGAACTTCCCAGGTAGACATGGACCTGATTCAGAATGGGACTATGGCACACAGAAGGAGGGGGCTGAGATCTCTTCCTGTTCTATTTTCCCAACCTGAAACGTCTCCACGTGGCCACTATTTATCCCACTAGGAGCTTCATGTGTAAGGATGAGCCGTATGCTGTATTTCCACAGTGGGATAATGAATGATCCCCCATGGGGACTTCCCGTAGGGAAAACGTAACATAGGTTCTGAGCTAGACAGTTCCATGGGGAAATATAACCATCTTGTGGGGCTTTAAAGCCTAAAATTTAGTTCATCTGTAGAGCTTTTTGCTTGACTAGATTGAATGCTAACCCTTCTATGGTAATGCAGGGCAGAATTCTGAATATACCATACTCAGACAGGATCTGCCCTTGCTCTTCTGGCTCTATTGACTCATTAGCCCATGCCCTTTTGGAATGCCGCTTTTACGAGGAACTTCGATCGCACTATATTTCCCCCCTTTTAATATACAAAGCCAATGCCTCTGTGACTGACATAATGCCTTTTTTACTAAGTGATAGGGACCCAAGGCTGCATTGTCAGTGGCAAGATTTGTTTCAGTCCTTATATCCCTCCAACACTAGATATATGCTGCTCAAGATCAATTGATCAAGGAGATTCTAAGGGATAAAAGGAAGGAAAGGAAGGAAAGGAAAATTTAGTTCATATTTACTCCTTTGGTAACCTTTAAGTCAGAATTCAACACCAGGCCTACACTTTATATACTAGCTATGGTGACTAAAGGGAACCTCCATATTCAGAGGCAGTCAACCTCTGAATCCCAGTGCTGGGAGGAAACATCAGGGGAAGGTCTCGACCTCTATGCCCTGTTGTTGGACCTCCAGAGGAACCACTTGGCCACTGTGTGAGACAAATGCTGGACTAGATGGGCTACTGGTCAGATCCAGCAGGGATCTTCTTATATTCTAAGAACAGAGGGAGAAGGCAGGGCCCCACCCCGACCCAGGAAATCAGCCAAAATTGCACGCTTGCCATTTAGCTGATTGGTTTGATTTATCAGGCACATTTAAACTCTGGCCAATACAGCCGCACTCTTTGATGTGTGTTTCATGCCAGGTTTTTAATTAAAACGCAGTGCTTGGGGGAGGGAATCAAGCTAGAGATCAGAATTTAGAGCTCTCAGGGGGTATCTGGAGAGATAAGAGGACTGCAATTTTTAAAAAAATATATAGTTTCTTTTTATATCTGCCCAAGGGGAAGCTCGAAAACATAACTGAAAGGTGTGGTGTAGTGGTTGGTGTATTGAATTTGGACCCGGGAGACCCAGTTTAAATCCTCATGTCTGTACCTCGAAGAATAGTTCTTGGGATGAAATGAGGGGAAAGAGCTGGGTATCCTCTTTGGAGGATGGGTAGGATAAAATGTGTGGCTAGATAGAACGCAGGGCTCAAGTTTATAATATGGATCAACAGGGCTTCCCCTTGTCTCCCTATCATCACCACCACCACCACTTTAAAAAAAATCCACGTAAAACTTTGGGTTAAATAGGGTTGCCTACCTCCAGGTACTAGCTGGAGATCTCCTGCTATTACAACTGATTGCCAGCTGATAGAGATAAGTTCACCTGGAGAAAATGGCCGCTTTGGCAATTGGACTCTATGGCATTGAAGTCCCTCCCCTCCCCAAACCCCGCCCTCCTCAGGCTCCGCCTCAAAAACCTCCTGCCAGTGGTGAAGAGGGACCTGGCAACCCTATGGTGAAACCATGCAAGGCTTTAGAGCACCATGTCATCAGTGACTTGTTGATTTTTTGCATCATCAAATCACAGCTGATTTATGGCAACCCCAGAGGGTTTTTCAGAGCAAGAGACCTGCTAATTTATGGCAACCCCAGAGGGTTTTTCAAGGCAAGAGACCAACGGAGGTGGTTTACACATGGACACATGAAGCTGCTCTATACTGAATCAGACCCTTGGTCCATCAAAGTCAGTATTGTCTACTCAGACTGGCTCTTCAGAATCTCAGGTAGAGGTCTTTCATATCACCTAGTACATGATTGCCTTAATCGGGGATGCTGGGGATTGAACCTAAGCAGATGCTCTACCACTCAGCTACATGTTATGGTGTGAAAGAGCCAGGGACACAATGCATTTCAGTCCATTCACAAATCCAGCTGCTCCAGGTCTTGAGACAAGCCAGCTGTCAGAACCATATGCCATTGCCTGCCACTGAGTAGCAACCCGGGATTTCCTTGGTGGTCTCCCATCCTAACCAGGGCTGATCCTGCTTAGCTTCTGAGATCTGACAGGATCAGGATAGCCTGCACTATCCAGCCACAACATGTATGACATATGGCTGCAGCTGTGTTGAATAAAATAGAACTTACTTTTGAGCTGATGGCTCCCTATGTTTCCTTTCCCCTGGTGTGACTAAGATCCTCCTGTGGCTGTGAATTACTGTTTGGTATCACTAATAGGCTGAATGAGGGTGAATTAACAGACTCTTAATCTAGTGGAAGGAAAGGCAGATTGTGTTTCTGGGTGCTACTTTTTTTGTTTCAAGAGCCTGGGGAGCTACTGGTGACACAGCCTCTAGTCTATGGGGTTCCACAAGGTTCCATCTGATCCCCATGCTAACATCTACATGAAATTGTTGGGTGAGGTCATCCAGAGATTTGGGTACAGGTTTGCTAGCTCTGGGTTGGGAAATAGCTGGAGATTTTGGGAGTGGAGGCTGAGGAGGGCAGGGTTTGGGGAGGGAGGGACTTCAGCTGGGTATAATGCCATATCCACCTTCCATTTTCTCCAGGTGAACTGATCTCAGTCACCTGGAGATCAGTTGTACTCCCAGGAGGTCTCCAGCTACCACATGGAGGTTGGCAATTCTATTTGGGTGGGCTGTCACAAGTATGCAGACAATACTCAGATTTAGGGCTGTCGATTTGGTACGTCCTGAACCGAAAAACAGCCGAATTTCCCCTGATTCGGCGGTTTTTAGTTCGGATGGAACCGAACTCAAAAAAGGCAGGAAAACGGGGAGCCGAATTCAGCAAGTTTGGGGTGTTCGGTGAATAAATTCGGCGAATTCGGGGTTCGGCACAGCAGCATAACCGTCAGTTAGTAAGCAGCATTCTCCCGTGGCCAATCGGCCAAGCTGGGTCTTCTTCTGGCCTATCAGTTGCGATTGAGTGCATGAGCCCAGGTGCTGCGCGGCCCGGGGAGAGAAAGAGAGAGTATCTGTTTGTGTGTGAGAGAGATCCCACTTGGGGCGGGGGGGGGGGTGCGTGTGCACATTCAAGCCATTCCGTGGCTGCAGGGGGCGCATTTTTGGGGGTAGAGCCCCCAAACTGTCAGCATAGCTTCAGAGGACCCTTTTTGAAAGAACCCCCACGTTTTGTGAAGATTGGGTCGGGGGGGCTGAGATATGGGCCCCGAAAGGGGTCCCCCCTCCTTAATGTGCATCTCTGACAATGGGGGTTTGCAATTAGCAGAGCTTGCCGCCCACGCCCAAAGCTCCCAGCCCCGACAAACAGCTGAGCTGCAGGGAGCAAGGGCGGGGCAGGTGCAAAGAAGATGGAACAGAAGACATCCACAGTAAGACCCGTTTTGGTGCTTTTCTTTATAATTTTTATCGTGTGTGTGTGGGGGGAAGCAGAGTCTGTGTGTGTGTGGGGAGGGAGCAGTTTCTGTGGGGGGGGCCAAAGGGGGCTTTCGCCCATTCTGCCTGGGGTGTGTGTGCCCCCTTGAGTCTCTCTCTCCCTGGTTTGAGGGGGGGGGCTTCAGTTGTGTGTCCTCAGGTTTTCCCTCATTCATAAGATCGGTTAGGTCTATTTTGATGCTTGCTCAAAACTGGTTTTCAAATGGTGACTTAAATAATGCATTTTCCTGGTCCCGAGTCCAATGCAAAAGGGGAAATTTCACCCCCTCCTGCTCCTTTAGCGTGTCTCTGTCCCTTTCCATGGTTTGTAAACTCCCAGGCGTCACCTGTTGCTTTGCATGGATGCAAACGTGTTGCTTTGCATGCTTTGCATGGTTTGAAAACTTCTTCGCACCTGCCCCACCCTTGCTCCCTGCAGCTCAGCTGTTTGTCGGGGCTGGGAGCTTCAGGAGTGGGTGGCAAGCTCTGCTAATTGCAAACCCCCATTATCAGAGATGCACATTAAGGAGGGGGGACCCCTTTCGGGGCCCATATCTCAGCCCCCCCGACCCAATCCTTACAAAACTTGGGGGTTCTTGCAAGAAGGGTCCCCTCAAGCTACTCTGAAAGTTTCGGACCTCTACCCCCAAAAATGCCCCCCCCCCGGAGCCGCGGAAAGGCGCGATTGTGTTTTTAATGGCTTTATTCGGCCAAATTTTTCCCCAAACTCCGGATCTCATGCCGAATTGCACGGACCCGAAGTGGGGGAGTTCGGACTTCAGCATTTCCTGAAAAAAACGGGCTGAATTTTGCTTAATCTGAATTTTACCAAAAAAAAAATTTCAACAGCCCTACTCAGATCTATCTCGTGCCTCCAAAGGATCTCCGGGAGGCATGGAAACTATGAACTGGTGTCTGGAGGCAGTTTGGGGATAGATTTGAGTTCATAAATTGAAAAGTAGGCCCACCAAAATGGAGGTGCTACAGGTAGGTGGAAGGGTTCACCCAGGTACTGAGGTATCTCCTGTTCTGGATGGGATTGTGATTCTTCTAAGTCCTAGGGGTGCTGCTGGACTTGGGCCGCCTGTTGGGTGAGCAGGTGGCAGTGGCGGCTAAGAGTAGTATTCACCAGCAATTGCCTGCCAAGACCACCTACCTGGCAACCCTAAAAAACACATAGGATAAAATACATTAAAACATAAAACCAAAATTTAAAATCAGCTGGGAAAGAAGGATGGCACTGTCCTTTTCCCAACCCAAGCAGAGATGCATGTGTTAAGATTGCCAGCTCTGGATTGGGAAATTCCTGGGGATTTAGGGGTAGAGTCTGGGGAGGGCAGGGTTTGGAGAGGGGAGGAACCTCAGCAGGGTATAATGCTGTACAGTCCACCCTCCAAAGCAGCCATTTTCTCCAGGAAAAGTGATCTCCATAGTCTGGTGATCCATTGTAATTCTGAGAGATCTAGGAGGTGAGAGGTTAAACCAGTGGTTATCAACCTTCCTAATGCCGCGACCCTTTAATACAGTTCCTCATGTTGTGGTGACCCCCAACCATAAAATTATTTTCGTTGCTACTTCATGCCTGTAATTTTGCTACTGTTATGAATCGTAATGTAAATATCTGATATGCATAAAACGGGAGGCACACCTTTCCATTATTCAAATGAAAGAAGCTGTTTGATTTCACAAAAATACAATTTAGCATGTATATAACTTATTTTATTTTTGTTTAATTTATACCCCATCCTTTCCCAACAGAGTCTGGCTCAGAGTGGCTTCCAACAAATATACATACAGAATACAACATGGAGTATAAGTTAAAGCATAGAATAAAACTACAGTCACTGATTCAAGTTAAAGATGGCATTCTAATTTCCTTCCTACTATATATAATAGTGATTATTCCTAATGGTGAGCTGATTTATAACTAATTGTAGTAGGCAGATGACCAGTAATGGCCCAGGATGTCGCATGTCCTCCAAGGACTTGAGACAAGAAGAAACCAAGGAAAAGGGGGGGGGCAACCAACCCCCCCAGCTTCTCTCGTCCCCCCACTTTGCTCAGAAGTAAAAGCCCCCCCCCCCCCGCTTTCGTAGCATAGGAGAGTAAGCACATGATGGACCGCAGCCCACGAGGGCTTCTCCCCTCAGACGCCGCCCGCTCCATCCTTGTCCCACCCTCTGACACACACACACAAAAACCTCTGATGAGAAGAGCGGGCAGCCCCCTTTCGGCACTCTCTCAGCCAGGGGAGGAGGAGGAGGAGCCATCCCCTCGCTCCGATAGGGCGAGGCCGCTGCCAATTGGGAGGCGGGGAGGCGCGACAGAGCACCCGCCGGTTTGGCTGGGGGTAAAGAGGAGGGGGAAGGAGAAGAAAAAAAGAAAGAGAGAGAGAGAGAGAGGGAGAGAGAGAGAGAGAGAGAGAGAGAGAGAGAGAGAAAGAAAGAAAGAAAGAAAGAAAGAAAGAAAGAAAGAAAGAAAGAAAGAAAGAAAGAAAGAAAGAAAGAAGCGAGCGGCGGGCGAGCTGAGGGAACCGTGCTGTCGTCGGCAGTAGCCTCCCTCACCGGGGCTGCTTCTCACACGCTTCCTCCTCCCCCCCGCCCTTCTCTCCTGAGGCGGCGCTGCCACCACCAGCAGTCCTTAATCATTAGAGGAGCGGTGTCTCGGTTCCTAAGACCATCAGAAATATGTGTTTTCCGATGGTCTTAGGCGATCCTTGTGAAAGGGTCGTTCGACCCCCAAAGGGGTCGCGACCCACAGGTTGAGAACTGCTGGGTTAAACAGAGCATGGACAGCAAGGTGAATGGATATATTAGTTTGGAAATATCAACGAGTCCAAATCCAGCTGTCCAGGTTTTAGCAGGGGAAGCTAAAGGGCGCATCTGGTACTAGTTTTCCTAGATTTTCCTTGGTTGCCAGAATTCTGACACAGCATGGTGGGAGCAGCCACAAAATGGCTGCTGCAGGAGACAGAGCCAGTCATGAAATGGCTGCCACAGCTTACCTTCAGTCATACAGTAAAGATCCCTAATGTCTGGGTCCACGATACCTTAGTGATCCTTAGGGGTATTTAGTAAAATCTAGTGGTGGGTGAACTCTCCTCAGCTTCATGGGCAATGGGTCGAACAAGTATGGGCAATTGTCAAAAATTAAAAATAACTCCATCTTTGTTTTTCTTCCTGAGTCCATTCTAAAATTTGGAAATGCCATTGCACTCCTGATAACATCATTGATAGTTCAGTGAGCCTTAGGTTTGCCAGTTCTGGGTTGGGAAATACCTGGAGATTTTGAGGGTGGAGCCTGAAGAGGGGATGTTTGGGGAGGAGAGGGGCTTCAATGCCACCTTCCAAAGCAGGCATTTTCTCCAGGTGAACTGATCGTTGTCACCTGGAAATCATTCGTAATGGTGGGAGATCTCTAGCCACCACCTGGAGGTTGGCAACACTAGTGGGCCTGGATTGTCCACCCACACAACCCCGCCAAACTCCCACATGAACCCTCAAACGTTGACCTGTGAGCGCTGCCCCACTACCCCCCTTACCTTCACCCAAAATGTATTTGGTGATAGGAGCAAAAGAGGCATCTGGGAGGGAGGATGGGAGATCTTTCAGTGTTCCCTCCATTCCACCCTGAGCATTAGTACTGCCAAATATGGGTTTGGAAATTCCTGGGGAAAGAGACTTGGGGGGGGGGGTTGGGAAGGGGAGGGAGCTCAGCAGGGAAGTGATGCTACAGAGCCCACCCTCGGAAGCTGCCATTTCCTCCAGAGGAACTGATCTCTGTAGTCTGGAGAGCAGTTGTAGTTCTGGGGGAACTCCAGGCCCCACCAAAGCTTGGTTAATAATATTCTGAGCTGGAGAAAACCTCAGAGAAACTGTGCCCTCTTTGTAGTGCAGCTGAATGTTATAAACTGCAGAAATGGTTTTTCCGAACTAGGTAATGATGAACTTTGGAGGCGACTCCAGTAAAAACATATCTTTTCCTGCCAGGCTTGTTGGTGTTTTTATAGGGTCTTAACTTCTGCTGTGTCGTCATTGGTTATTAAATTGTATTTGTTTTTAATTGTAATGAGACGCTTTGTTTTATTGTCACATTATGAAAGTAGTCTCAAGGGCCAGTTCAGATGGTAGGGCAGAATGAGATTTTAAAAGAAATAGATAAATAATAAAAAGCCAGCCAGCTATATATGCAAGAATCCAAAATGTTCAGTACAGCTCACTCAGTGTCTGTTAAAGGTTCTGGGGAGGGCTGCGGCTTAGCAGCAGAAGAACTGCTTTGCATGCACTTCTCAGGTAACAACAGCGAGGAAAGAGCTTTCGCTGCAAGAAACCCTGAAGAGTCGCTTCCAGCCAAAGGATGGAGAGAGAAGCAGAGTGGAAGAACAGGGCTGCTCTAACCTAGCAGTGCTAAGAGGAATTCTCTTAATCCCCCTTTACCCAATTTCTCCCTGCACTCAGGGAGGTTTCCCCACGGTCACCCCCGCTGACTGCTTCAGGGTTTCCTTTTGATTATGCACGCCTTTTCCAACACTCAGAGGTTGCCTTGCTCTCCCCCCGCGTTTTGTCTATGTTTTCCAGATGCTGTTTTAGCCAGAATCTGGAAAACATGGGCAAAACACGTGGGGAGAGTGAGGCAACCTCTGACTGTCGGAAAAGGCATGCATAATCAAAAGGAAGCCTTTAAGCAGTCGGCGAGGGTGACCGCAGGGAAACGTCCCTGCATAAAAGGCCAATCTGTTTCTTTCCCCCTTTTTAGGAATTTGAGGCCAACTTCTAATCAATTCTGCTTTGATCACAGAGAAAGCCAAAGGAGGGGGGGCAGGAAGGGAGGGCCTGCAAAATTTCAGCATTTCACTGTGCAGATGCTCAGGCAGGCAATGTCTTCCCCAACCTTGCCACCCTCCTGCTAGAGCACCACCTTGTGATGTATGACATAAAATAAGTGCAAGGGCTGAAGTCACAAAAGGGTGCATTGATTTCTCTTCAAAGAGAAACCAAAGAGAAATAGAACAGAAATCTCTCTTTGATAAGAGAATAAGAGGAATCAAAGGCTACATCTAAAAAAGTGCTGACACCAGCAAAGGGCAGTAGATCCACCCAATCATCCTGGTGATAATTCACATAACAGCGTAAATAGCATTCCAACACAGAATTAACACATTCCGTTTGTCCATCCGTCTGAGAATGGTGTGCCGAAGACAAACCTTGTTCCACCCCCATGAGCTCTAAAAACACCTTCCAGAACTTAGCCACGAATTGTGGGCCCCTGTCGGATCTTATTTTGCATGGGAACGAGTGATATTTCATCACGTGTGTAACAAACATACGTGCCAGCTTTTGAGCCATCGGTAAGCCCGAACAAGGAACAAAATGCACTTGCTTAGAAAACAAGTCCGTCACCACCCACAATACCGTCTTCCCACAGCTGGGGGGAAGATCCGTAATAAAGTCCATGGCAATGACCTCCCAGGGAACGGATGGGACTTCCAAAGGCTTAAGGAGTCCTGGGGGTTTCCCCATAAGTCTTTTAGAGGTTGCGCAGGTGGGGCAACTGCGCACGAAAAGGTCCACATCAGCTCTCATGCCTGGCCACCAAAATTGACGCCTTAACAAATGCAAAGATTTGACAAACCCAAAATGTGCTGCGGTTTTTGCCCCATGAGCCATTTCCAACACCTCCCTCTGAACAGTTTCCGGAATATACAGTTTTACCCCATGAAACCACAATTCCCCCCGGTGAGTAAGAATTTGAGGAAGCTTTTGCCCCCCTTCCTCCTGGCGTGCAGCTTCGGCCACCCTAGCGCTGAAGGCTTCCGGGAGTCCGCTGGCCATGTCTGGTTTCTCTGCTCGGCTCTGAGCACGAGTGATCATGGCCAATCCCGACACCTCCCCCCATTGCTCCGGGGTGAATAAAGAATCCACTGGGCAGTCGATTTGACTGCGGTACTGGGGAAGTCAGGACAGTGCATCAGCCAATTTTCTTTCCCTGGAACATGTTTCAACACAAATCGGAACTTGGCAAAGAACTGTGCCCAATGAACCTGTTTGGCGGACAGCTTTCTAGACCCTTTTAGTGCCTCTAGGTTCTTGTGATCAGTCCAAACCTCAAACGGAATGTCAACCCCTTCCAAAAAATGTCTCCAAACCGAGAGGGCATGTTTCACAGCTGCTGCCTCCTTTTCCCAAATACCCAGTTAAGTTCAGCTTGAGAGAACTTCTTAGAAAAATACGCACATGGTTGTAACTGGCCATCCTCGTCTCTCTGGAGGAGTCCCCCCCCCCATAGCTACGTCTGAAGCGTCCACTTGTACAACGAAAGGTTTTTCACAATCAGGGTGTTTCAACACTGGTTCAGATGTGAACAACTGTTTTAATGTGTCAAATGCTTGTTGACATTCTGGATCCCACAGTAATTTGGCTGACGGCAGCATAGCTGCAGGCCCCTTACCTTTCGTCCGTAACAGCGAAGTCAGAGGCAAGGCTATTTGTGCAAAGCTATGGATAAAATTGCGGTAGAAATTAGCGAAGCCAAGAAACTGCTGCAATTGTTTGCGGGTAGGGACTTCCCACTCCACCACCGCTCGAACCTTTTCAGGGTCCATGGCAAGTCCCTGATGTGACACAATGTATCCCAGGAATGTAAGACTGATGAAAGTCACACTTGGAAACCTTGGCGTTCAATCTGTGGGCACGCAATCGACTTAACTCTTCTTTCAACAAGGCCACATGTTCCTCCATGGTCTTGGTGTAAATTAAAATATCATCTAAATAAACAATCACTCCTTTAAACAGCAAGTCATGTAACACCTCATTGATCATTTGCGTGAAGATACTCGGAGCCTCCGTCAAGCCAAACAGCATGACTAAATACTCAAACATTCCAAAACAACTAGAGAAGGCTGTCTTGGGTTCATCATCTTCCCTGATCCTAATTCGATGGTAGGCTTCCACTAGATCAAGTTTAGTAAAAATGCGACCTTCCTTCAACTGAGTGAGCAGATCTGGAATGAGAGGAAGGGGGTAGGCATTAGTCTGCGTGACCACATTGAGCCTGCAGAAATCGATACAGAGTCGCAAATCACCAGTCTTTTTCTTTTCAAAGAAAGCGGGCACTGAGTGAGGCGCTGAGGACGGACGTATAAACCCCCTTGCCAAATTGGTGTCCAAATAGTCTCTTAACACTGCCTTTTCCTTAGGGCTCATAGGGTAAATCTTCCCTTTGGAGAGTTTGCCCTCTCCTACCACTTCAATTGCACAGTCAGTGGCTCGATGGGGAGGTAATTCATCACACTCACATACATCAAATACATCGGCAAATTGTGCATATTCCTTGGGGAGTCGGGGCGGTGGAGCCTCTGCTGGCTGCTGCTCTTGCAACGCAGCCGCTTGTTCTTTGAACGCCACCTCCCTCCTGTGTCGGTCACACTGAGCTTGAGAAAAAGTAATAGTCCGGGCTTTCCAGTCTATGGACAGACTATGACCATGTAACCAGTTCATTCCCAGCACAATGGGTTTTTTGACAGAGGGGGCTATAGTAAAATGGAGCTGTTCCCAATGCTCCCCAACTCCCAAGGTGACTCGGGTTGTCCTATGAGTGACCCCCCCCCCTTAAAGTCACTACCATCCATCTGGGCAAACTGAATGGGTTCAGGCAATTCCACCCTCTTCACCCATAACTTAAGTGCAGTCTCTTCATTCATTACGGTCCGAGCACAGCCGGAATCAACTAGGGCCGGTACTAGCAACATGCCCCCCCAGGTAATGTGATGGCGACCTCAATGTACACATTGTCCTCATGATCACTTACCATCACCAGAGCTCCCTTCTCAAGGTTCGGAGCGGCCTTCTGTGGAGCCCCCTTTACAGCAGACTGATGGTGTTTTTTGCCAGCGGGCTCCACTTGTCCTCCTCACTGGAGGAGGAGGCATGGTTTGTAATCCGCGGCTCTGATGAGCCAGACACTTTTGAGGCTGACTGTCCACCCCTGATGACATCCAGGATCGGGGGGATTCCAACCAGGTGCTTATACGGGAAGTCTTGGGCAGTGCGCCCGAGCCAGAGCCACTCGGCTTCTCCCCCACTAGCTTGTCCTTCTTGGAGTCAGGATCGGGCTCACCCGGCGGCACCGTCTTGTCCTCTTCCTTCTTGTCATCTTCATTCTCCGCCATAGCCACCCGCACGTAGGGATGGGAGCGGAGACCAGAGCCAGGGATTAGCAGCTTAATGTGAGGTTCTTCAGCTACCCTCGGCAATCCCAATAAGTCACTTGCTCAGACAGGTAAATCAGAAGCAGGTAAACATTTATTGAGGAGCACGTAGGAACATAGCATGAGCGATCCACGAGTTCAAAGCTGCTAATGGCGAACCAAACTACAAAGCATAACTTAAGCACAGAGTCATCCCAGGTGCAACAACAAGCTACCTGGGAATTAAGTGATAACGAAGCCTAGCAGGGAGGAGGGAGGGAGTAAGCCATAATACTGAAGGTGCCTACTAGAAGCTCAAGGCCAGAGCAGAGGGAGGGGGAAGGAGTGGGGCAGCTTGACCAGTTCAGAGAAACAAAATAAAAGAATAACATTTGCACAAAAATTGGCCTAACTAATGTCAAGAGCCTGCTTGGACTCCTGGCAGGCTGAACAGCATAACGAATAGATACACAGAATAGATACACAGAATAGATACACAGAAATAAGCATGACCCATGGCATGACACTTGACACTTGAACAAAACCAGGTAGGATTTCAGTCAGGACTCTGACCACAGGTATGCATCATGACTAGTATCCATTTTCACTAGTAGCCATAAATACCCCTCTCCTCCATGAACATGTCTGCTCCCCTCTTAAAGCCTTCCAAGTTGGCAACCATCCCCACATCCTGGGGCAGGGAGTTCCACAATTTAACTATGCGTTGTGTGAAGAAATACTTCCTTTTATCTGTTTTGAATCTCTCACCCTCCAGCTTCAGCAGATGACCCTGCATTCTAGTATTATGAGAGAGGGAGAAAAGCTTCTCCCTGACCACTCTCTCCATACCACGCATAATTTTATAGACCTCTAGCATGTCACTCCTTAACCATCTTCTTTCCAAGCTAAACAGCCCTAAGCGTTTTAACTGCTCCTCATAGGGCAGTTGCTCTAGTCCCCTGTTCACCCCCAACTCCAGGTCATTGATGAAAAGGTTGAAAAGCAACGGTCCCAACACAGATCCCTGAGGGACCCCACTGCTCACATCCCTCCATGGTGAGAACTGACCATTGATTCCTGTTCTCTGCTTTCTATTTTTCAGCCAGCTCTCAATTCATTTTTTTAATAAGATTTTATTGAGTTTTTGGGGATTACAGAAATAAAAAAGGTAGGGGAAAAGAAAAAGGTAATGGCAAAAACAATGAGACATTGAAACATTAAATCAAAGCTGGGCTCATATCTAAACTGAGCATTTAAATCTTATTTTGTATTAATCTAACTATACAAACTTTCAAGATTAAGTGTTTTTCCCGCACTTTCAACCATGTTTACAGTAATTATCTTCCCCATACTATCTAGCGTAGAAAGAATCCAATTATACAAATTGAAATACCCTCATTGGACTAAATCTTTCAGAGAGCCTACGACTTTCTTTTTTAGCAAAGATATATAAACAGTTTTTAGTCTAAACATATCTGACTTAAAAAGATTTCCATTCTGTATGTGGTCATCCATCATCTTTCTTTGTAACAAGTTGGTTAGTTTTGCCATAGATGCATATTTATACATTTTTGTAATCCAGTCTGTTAGCATCAGGATTTTTCTCTCTTTCCAGTTCTTCGCAAATAGAGTCCATGCTGCTGACATCACATATTGGTATAGTTCTTTGTTTATTGAATTAATTTTTAGTGGGCCAGCTAGCTCTCAATTCATAAGAGGACTTGTCCTCTTATCCCGTGACTATGAAGTTTACTTAGCAGTCTTTGGTAGGGCACTTCCAAAAGCGCTTTAGAAATCCAAATACACTATGTCCACAGGCTCATTCCTGTCCACATGCTTATTGACACTTTCAAAAAACTCTAAAAGGTTAGTGAGACAGGACCTACTGAAGCGGGTGAGTGCATTTCAGGGCCTATGCTCTTAGAATCGACCCCTTCCTGAGAAGAAGTATGTTATTCAGTTAGACACCTAATAAGCAGGACTCAACTGCTTTCTTATCAGAGTAAGCTTTTTTATTGAATGCTTCAAAAATATGTAAAATATGTATATGTATGTACAGTATTAACATGTATATGTATAGATGGTTACAAAGTCTTTAAATGTTACAAAGGTTTAGACATTATGAGTCTTAAACATGTTCATGTATGCAAGCAATCTTAAACAATTTCTAAACCTTTATATGAGAGTTTCAAACCTTAACTCAGTAATAATATTTAATTCAGAAAATATAATAGTTACAGAAATCTTGTAAAAATGGTTAGTTCAATGAATAAGATCTGATTTACTTAAAAGCATTTTAATTCAAAATATCTAGAATATCATAAGAATAAGTAGGCATACTTTACCCAATCATGTCATCTGTAAAATTCTCCAGTCCATGCTTAGGATGGGTAGACCTCTAAGGTCCTCTATTTGTTTTTGGAGTCTCTGAGAATCTCTAGTATATGCAATGGCTAGAGAAATCTCTGAGCATTCTCAGTGCGTGTTAGGATTGAATTCATGAGCCTATAGAGAATACTCTCAGCCCATGTGAGGACTGAGTCTATGAGTTCCTCCATTTGTTTGAGAGGCCTCTGGTCTATGCAAAGATCAGAGAGATCTCTGTGTTAACATGTATACGTATACATGTATATGTATACCCCTAGTTCATGCAAGAACCAGAAAGCTCCATGAACCTTTAATCCATGCAAAGATTAAAGAGTTCTGTGTGAGACCTTAGTCTAAGGGAAGTCTAAGAACTTCCATGTCTATAAGGACTGGAGTGTCCATGTAAGGGCTAGATAGATCTTAGTAAAAACTTTTTAATCCTTACTAGGCTTAAGGAGATTATAGTGTCTCCATACAAGGGATGGAGAGATCTATAAGAAGAGAGCTAGGGAGCTCTTAGAACTTCCATGTCTACGCAAAGACTTGGAAAGATCTAAGCTCCTCCAGTCCATGAGGACTGGAAAGCTCTAAGAGCCTCAATCCACGCAAGGATTAAAGTCTGAGAGCTTACATCCCATGCAAGGGATGGAGAGATCCATTTAGGCCAGAGGGTTCTCTAACTCTTGGCTAGAAGAGCCCTTCTTTTATATCATTTCAAGATTTCTCTGTTTTTGGCAGGATTTAATTTTACGGCTTTATCTTATCTGATCTTGAGAAATATACTCTGAGTTTGTGCAAAACTGCTGTATGTGTCCTGTGGCAGCAGTTTTTCTGGACGTTACCATATAAGGAGTTCCTTTTTCCAGTAGGTCACCTGCTGATCATGACCACATATACTAAACAGTCAGTTTGTGTCTTTGTTATTTCTCTATAATGGTTGATTTTACCAGCATTCTCATCTCCTGAAGAATACGGTCAAAATGAATATATTTTCAACTTTCTAATACCATTCTTTCATCTTAAAACCCAATATAACATCACATTACATCATTAGGTAACAGTTAGCAAAAATACCACCGGGTCAAAATGCTACCAGATAAAAAATCTCCAGAGTACAATGAGAGAGGCCAAAGGAAAATATATTCCTGAAAGTGTAGTCATTCAAGGACAAAGATAAACGAGAGTAATAATTCTGGCACACAAGTCCTTGGCAAGAGAATGTTCAGGCTTGTCCACTTTTAAATGAAAGACAAGCCTCTAAATGGCTGTACTATGAACTTTAAATAGGAAAATTCTACAAACTCTTCTGCTCCATATGTTCCCACAAGCTTCTATATTATCCATAGGTTCCGGGCTGTAACACTACCTTTACAGAAGCCATGTTGGGTTTTGCTCAGCAGGGCTTGCCCATTTTGACTGTATGGCTTAAGGTAAGCTGTGGCAGCCATTTTATGACTGGCTCCGTCTCCTGCAGCAGTCATTTTGTGGCTGCTCCAGCTGTGCTGAGTCAAAATTCCAGGTTTTCCCACAGGTTCAAAAAGTTTGGGGCCCCCTGGGCCATGACTACTGTTTAGTTGTTAATGGACAGAAAGGTTGTCCTCGGAGGCACAGAAAAGGAACAGAGATGCCCCCTTTTTTCTTTCTTTGGTTTTCATGCGTTGTGACTGTGAGCTTTTCATTTCAGCCATTTCCACTGCTGAGGGTCTCCATTTGTTTAATCATTTTATAGCCTTTGACACCATTTTAATCACACTTATACATCACACAAGTCATTCATGAGGGGGAAAACAGTTAAGATTTGCAATTTGGTGCAAGGAAGCAGAAAACAGTTCAAAAACCAAGTCGATGGGTTCAATTTAAGCCGGGGGGAAACACAATGAAAGTGGGATTTTGGAGCGGAGAGGCTGGGGTTGCAAAATTGCATAGCAGCCCTAAAGCCCACCCATCTCAGCCAGCTACAATGGGTTTAAAGAGAAATAAAAAATTCTTAGTCTAGCTTAGCATGATAGCTCAAGAAGACACAGAATGAATCCTGTTAAGAATTCAGCTGAGAGCCTCTTTGAACCACAGGCGGCAGCGACAGACCCCTTGGGATCAGAACAATTATTAAGTTGCAAGAATATACCCCCACCCCCAAGCTGGAACAAAAAAAGGAATAGTGACTTGAAATGGCTCAGCTATTAGAAGCCCAAATGAATCTTGACAGAGATGGATTCGAAAGCAGTCAGTAGGGCAGGGGGTCAGAGGGGCAAAGAGATTTAATTTACTCTGTTAGCCCTGCTGTGAATCAGGTTAAATTGTCATCATCTGGTCTAACTCTATCGATGTTAGTGGAGCTAGCTGGCTGAGAATTTGGACCGTACCCTAGACTTATGACGACCCCGGCACAGTTTCTAGCTCACACTCATCCTCTCAACCCTGACGTCTCTCCTTTTCCCAGGGTCTGAGTTATTAGCTTGTGCGTGCCCATTGAGCTGGAACTCGGCCTCCTTTGTTTTGTGCCTCTGGTTGGCACTCCATAAATGCTTCTTGATAACTGTAATTTATTTAAGGCTGCCATCTCTATTCCTGGCATCTATTCCGGGATGGACTTTGACAGGCAGAAATTAAGGAGGTGACGCTTTTCCGTTTACTGCACTTCCATGCTGGGTAAAGCTTCACCAGCAGAATTTCCGCATGTTGTTCAAAGGTGCAGGAACCCTGCGAAGAAGAAGAGGTCAAATCTGAATGGATTTTACTGATCAAGTGTTGTATAATAACCCTTAGCACTATTTAGCACTCAAGAGTTCTCAAAGCCCTTTATGGGTATCATCTTGTTTCACAAACCTTACAACAACCCTGGAATATAGGTCAGTATAATTTCCCCTATATTTATTACATCCTTAGTCCACCTCTCCTGCAAAAAGCTCTGGGTGGTGTAATAGGTTTCCTGTCTCTGGCCTTTTAAGCATGGGTTGTTTCCATCACAATCAACACCACCACCACCATCCCCCCACCTACTTCGGGGCTTCATTTTCATTATGCACATCTTTTCTGACCTTTACAAGTCACTTCGCTCTCTCCCCGCATTTCCCCTGCATTTTCTGGATGCTGTTTCTGGCAGGGAGAGAGCAAAGTGACTCCTAAAAGTCGGGAAAGACACATATAATGAAAATGAAGCCCAAAGTAATCTGGGGCAGGGGTGTGTGTGATCGCCACAGAAACAACCAGTGCATAAAAGGCCTCTGTGACCCTGAGAGGTAAGTGATGCAGGTTGGAAGTGACCCATCCAAGGTCACTCAATCAATGTACTTTTATATTGCCTTTCAATCAACAGGGCCAAGGCGGTTTGATAGCTTAGGATGCAAAAAGAAACCAGGTCATTGGTTGTCTTCTAGGTGAATTGAGGATATGAACACCCAGGCCTAGAAGGAGGGGTAGAATTAGGGTTGCCAATGCCATCCTCCAGGTGGGACTTGGGGATCTCCTGAAATATAACTGATCTCCAGACTACAGATATCAGTTTGTTCCCCTTGAGGGTAGGTAGGCTTACCAGGTCCCCCTTCTTTTTCGGCGGGAGGTTTTTGGAGTGGAGTGGGTGGGTGGGGGGTTCGCATGCGACTGGAAGTGCTTCATCACTTCCGGTTTACACCCAGACGTGCCGAATCGCAACAGGCCTTTACCACTCAAACTGGGAGTTTGAGTGGAAACCAGCCCTTGGTGATTCGGCGCTTCCGGATATAAACCGGAAGTGACGTGTCACTGCGTGCTCGAGTTGCCCGCCGACCCTCAGCTGGTCAGCGGGCAGCCAGGTGGATTGGCGGGGGTTTGCCCGCCACCACCCGGCACTTGGCAACCCTAAGGGTAGGCTTTGTGGCAACATACCCACTAAGCTTCCTCCCTGCCCCAAACCCTGCCCTTCTGAAACTCCACCTCAAATCTCCAGGAATTTCCCAACCCAGCGTTGGCAACCCTATGCCGAATTGCTAACTTGTAAACTGGGCCTTGTCTTGCGGTTGCTTAAATATCAGTTTGAACTGCAGCAAAGACCAGGTAATATTATTCGGCTCCAGGCCACGTGTAGTGCTTAGAGTGTCTGACCAGCATCTGGGAGGCTCCAGGTTCAAATCCTCACTCTGCCCTGTAAGCTTGCCGGGTGACCATCTTGGGCCCTAGGGTTGCTGGCTCCGGGTTGGGAAATACCTGGAGATTTTGAGGGGGGGAGCCCGAAGAGGGTGGGGTTTGGGGGGGGACTTCAATACCATGGAGTCCAATTTACAAAGTGGCTATTTTCTCCAGGTCAACTGATCTCTATCGGCTGGAGATCAGTTGTAATAGCTGGAGATCTCCAGCCACCACCTGGAGGTTGGCAACCCGTTTGGGTCCAGATGCACACACTCAGCATAGCCTACCTTCCAGGGCTGTTGTGAGGATAAAATGGAGGATAGGAGAATGTTGTAAGCCACTTTGGGTCCCTTTTGGAGAGAGAAAAAAGGTAAAGGTCCCCTGTGCAAGCACCAGGGCATTCCTGACCCATGGGGTGACGTCACATCCTGACGTTTCCTAGGCAGACTTTGTTTATGGGGTGGTTTGCCAGTGCCTTCCCCAGTCATCTTCCCTTTATCCCCAGCAAGCTGGGTACTCATTTTACCAACCTTGAGCCGGTTACCTGAAACCAACTTCCGTTGGGATTGAACTCAGGTCATGAGCAAAGCTTGGACTGCAGTACTGCAGCTTACCACTCTGCACCACGGGGCTCTTTTGGAGAGAAAGGTGGGGTATAAATTAAGTACATAGAAATAAACCTTTATTAAAGGGACAGTACTTTTTTTTTCCTGGACAGTTGGCAACCCTTAGGAGGTGCTGCCTCACAGGATGGGTTCTTGGGCCAAGCCATTCAAGTGACTGCAGGGGTGTGGCTGGCTCCCAGCCATCGGAGGAACAGCAGGTGATGTAGAGTTGCCTACATGGTATATTTGGTTAATATAGCAGAGTTTGCCCAGGCATGGAAGCATGATATTGAGTGCAGTAAAAGCAATTATCCCAAGAAGTAAATTGCAACAAGTAAAACTTACATTTATTCAAGAAGATTCTGTTCACAATCTTGTTGCAGTTGACAGAAAGATAGAAAAGCCTAATCTAAAGAATTCATTTCGCTAAACAAGTGGCCAGCTTTTCTGGCACCACATGAATGCTAGTATGATGTATTATTTCTACAGGAGAGACCTGTAGATACGTCTGTCTCCATGCAGGTCCATGTGGAAGGAGAAGAGAAATAATGGCTACTGAGAGAGAAGGAGGAGAGGTCAGAGGGCAGCTCCAAGGTTCAGACGAAGAGAGAAACATCCCATTCAAGGAGATAACACTTATACACACTTAGAGTTAGGGTTGCCAGCTCTGGGTTGGGAAACACTTTGAGATTTTGGGGATGGAACCTGAGGAGGGTGGGGGTTGGAGAGGGGAGGGACTTTAATGCCATAGAGTTAGGGTTGCCAACCTCCAGATAATAGCTGGAGAGCTCCTGCTATTACAACTGATCTCCAGCTGATAGAGATCAGTTCACCTGGAGAAAATGGCCGCTTTGGCAATTGGACTCTGTGGCATTGGAGTCCCGCCCCCACAAACCCTGCCCTCCTCAACCTCCGCCCCCAAAACCTACCACTGGTGGAGTGGGGAGACCTGGTAACCCTACATAAAGTCCAGTTGCCAAAGCGTCTCTGTCACCTGGAGATCAGTTGTAATAGCAGGAGATCTCCAGCCACCATCTTGACGATAGAGAGGCAGCATGTCCTAAAAAGGCTTGAAAGCAAATGCCTCTTTAATTTGATTTGATTCCCATTCTTAAACCACAATCCCACCCAAAGGGCCTTCAAAGCAGCCACCTAAGGGACCCAGCCTTCATTAGTGTTTGACATCTCATTATTTCTACCCTTTGCGCTTTTTCAAGGGGCCACTCCACATTTCTCAGTCTGTATCAGTCATTTCCCCAGTTTATGAGGGACTGTTTTCTGAAGCAAGTTGCATTTCTTGCAGTAATTACTTTGGAGAGCCAAGGGTTTCAAAGCCTGCATGTTAATAAGTGTAAACTTGAGGGCTCCCACTGGCATTTCAATCATAAAGTAAATCCTTGGCATCATGACCCCCCCAAACACACACACACACACACACACACACACACAAAACCCTCAGTTATGGCACAGGGACACCTGTGGAGTTCAGAAATATAATTCCGGTGACTGGTAAGAAAAACGTTCAGTGTATGCCTAATGAAGGAAAAGCACACTTATTAACCCAATGCTAATAACAACACTCGTGCTCAGTCATAGATAGCCCTGGCTAGCCCAATCTTGTCAGATTTCAGAAGCTAAGCAGGGTCGACCTTGGTCAGTACTTGGATGGGAGACCACCAAGGATGTCCAGGGTTGTTAACCAGAGGCAGGTAATGCAAACCTCCTCTGAACATCTCTGGCCTTGAAAACCCTCCACAGTCACCATAAGTTAGCTGTGGCTTGATAGCACCTCCCACCACAATTTAATATGAGAAATAAATTGAGAGCTTCTAGGAGCCTTTCGCCCTGACCTGGATGGCCCGAGCTAGCCAGAACTCACTAGATCTCAGAAGCTAAGCGGGGTTGGCCCTGGTTAGTACTTGGATGAGAGATCTCCAAGGAAGTCCAGAGTTGCTACACAGAGGCAGGCAATGGCAAACCACCTCTCTTATCCTCTTGCCTTGAAAACCTTATGGGGTTACCATAACTCGGCTGCATCTTTACGGCAACAAAATAAAACACAAGCATAAGGCAAGCCCAGCTGAATCGGGTGTAAGGTCCAGCTAGTCTAGCATCCTGTTTTCCACAGTGGCCAACCAGATGTTTCTGGGAAACTCAGAGCTATGGAGGCCAAAGCCTCCTCCTGATGTAGATCCCTCCAGCAACTGGAGCTCAAAGGTACAGTGCCTTTAAACAGGGAGGTTTGATGAGCAGGCCCATCCTCCATGAATTTGTTTAATGCCCTTTTAAAGCCTTCAGAGCTAGCAGCCATAACTCTATGCTGTGGCAGTGACTCCCATCATTTAATTATGTTTTATGTGCACGTGTCATGTATACGTATATGTATTTTATGTATGTGTTTATAAGCAGACCTAGTCCCATGGCTCAGAGTGGTAAGCTGCAGTACTGCTGTCAAAAGCTCTGCTCACGACCTGAATTCGATCTTGATGGAAGCTGGTTTCAGGTAGCCGGCTCAAGGTTGACTCAGCCTTCCATCCTTCTGAGGTTGGTAAAATGAGTACCCAGCTTGTTAAAAGGGGAAAGAAGATGACTGGGGAAGGCACTGGCAAACCACCCCGTAGACAAAGTCTGCCAAGTAAACGTCGGGATGTGACGTCACCCCATGGGTCAAGAATGACCCGGTGATTGCACAAGGACTACCTTTACCTTTTTTTTTTATAAGCAGAGGAAGCTTCCTTGTATGGATTCATTGATCAACCCAGGTCAGTACTGCCTACTCCAACTAAGCTGTGGCTCTCCAGGATCTGAGATGGGCCCATCCTATCACCTGCTACTTGAGATCTTGAGAACTGAACCTGATGCCTTCCATACACCAGTGAGCCACAGTGCCTTCCAGGACCCCCTTATGGAACAGTAACTTGGCACAGTATAAGGCAGCTTTGTATGTTCGTGTATGGCTTGCCCTAATGGTGGAAGGATGATTGCTTGTTCCTCATCATAAAGAGGAGCTTCCAAACTTAAAATGCATATGGCTTTTCAAAATCATATTGTCAGATCATCCTTGATAAAAACTTGGTTGAGATACAAACATCTGTTAGAGTCTAAGACACCGCTATGGATATCCTCACAAGAAATGTTAACTTTATGACCATTAAGACCATCACAAGTTATAAGATATCAAGACCTTTTGAAATGGGAAGGGAATAAATGTGCCTTAAAAGACTGTGAAGATGTCAAGGACTATTTAAGTTGGTTCCAATATCATCAAATAAAATCTGTATACATACAAGATATGAAACTGGGATTCCTTAAAGAAAAATCAATTTTACAACAGACATTGTTGGATAACACTGACCATCTAATTTCAAAGATGTATAAGCTTTTGTTGTTACTATATACAGAACAAGAAAGAATTAAGCCAACGATGATAACTTGGGCACAGACAATTGGTCATAATATTTCCTTGAACTGCTGGGAAAGACTTTGGTCAAGAGATATGAAAAAGGTTCTTTCCCAGTCGATAAAGGAGAACATTTACAAGATGATTTACAGATGGTATTTTACACCGAAAAAACTGTCCAAAATGTATAGTACAATGTCACCAAATTGTTGGAAATGTCAGGAAAAAGTTGGTTCTTTTCATCATATTTGGTGGCTCTGTGACAAAGCAAAAAATTTCTGGGATATGATATATAATGAGCTGAGACTAATTTTACAACAAAATATCCCTAAAACTTCGGAGATGATGTTGTTAAGCATTATACCAGAAAACATTTTATCGCAAAGAACTTTTTTACTTTATGCCACCACAGCTGCAAGAATGGTCTATGCAGCTAAATGAAAATGAAAAATGACTGAGACACCGAACAAAACTGACTGGATAAATAAAATGTTTGAACTAACAGAAATGGCGAAATTGACTGCGTTAGTAAATCACAAAGACAATGATGAATTTCTGAAGGAGTTGGAGGCATGGATTTTATATTGTAATGATGAACTTAGTATGAAAAATGTTAAAGGTTATGATTTAGTCTAATTCAATTGTTAACAACAGTTATATTTTAGAATCAAATGAATGAAGAAATTAAGTATTTCTTAATAATTGTAGAATGTTCTATACTGAATTAGAAGATAATTGCAAAGAGGACTACGGAGATAAGTCAGTGACAGAAGAAGGAAGAGGGGAAGTCAGAGAAGATATAGATATATAGATATAGATATATATTTTTAAAAAGAGGAGCTTCCACTATACAGCAGTGGTTTTCAAACTCTCCTCCTACAAACTCTGGTGTTCCTCGGGAGTTTCAAGTAGAATGATGAATGAAGAATGTTCACCGTTACAACAAATGAGAAAATGGTCTCGAAAATCTTGTTCCTGTTTGTCTGGGAAATGCTCAGAAAAGTACCACTTCTGATGGAGGGACTGTGCCTGCTTGGGATGCAAAAGGTCTCAGGTTCAATCCCCAGTATTTCCAGTTAAAAGGATCAGTTAAGAGGTGACATGAAAGACCTCTGCCTGAGATTCTGAAGAGCTGTTGCCAATCGGAGTTGACAATACTGACTTTGATGGACCAAGGGTCTGATTCAGTATCAGGCAGCTTCATGCATTCTTCATGTGTTCTTGTGTCCCAGGTTTCCACCCAGTGAGGCACTCCTTTCCCTAACTTCCTGGTATACCAGCTTTTTACTGGGTAACAACTGTTACCAACTGGTCTGGAAAAGTATCTCCTGCTAGAAGGATCGGTACTTCTATCACGCTTTACTGCATTTCTGTTTATAGACATGGCCTAGTTGGCGCATCTCCCACTTAACTTGTTCTTGCTGGTGTGGAGACAATTTTTCACACTTTTGCACTTTCACACGATAGAGATGGCAAGCTTAATTGCTACCCCTTCTCTGTACTGCTGTTTGGAAAACGGAACCAAATTAGGCGTGGCATTGGTGCAGAGACCAGGCTTAGGGCATTCAAATTATAAGTTTAATAAACAAATAAAAAGAGTACACATAGTCTGTGTGTAGGCATAAGGCTGAGTAAGGATAAACAGAAATGGTGTAAACATGCAGTCCTCTAAATCCTAATTCTATACTCATTCTAAACAATGTTGCATAAGGATAGGCTTGTAATGCTTAAAGCTGCAGCATTCAAAATCCTCCATTACCTTAATTCTCTGAATTTGGGGGTTCTGTCCATTGTTCTTCAACATATGATCAACATGGTGACCTGTTGTAAAGGTTTAAGCCTTCATGACTTGAACCACAATGGAGCTTCTTCCTCATGTCCAGAAAATTTATAATCTCCCCCTATATGGCCATTGAGAGCAAGCATGGTATAGTGGTTAAGGTGTCAGACTAGGATTTGACAGCAAAAAAGGGGGGTCATTCCCAACTTCCTAACCCTAAAGGAAGAAATGTGATCTAGCCTTCTGTTTTTCCCTGTCTCTGCTCTTTAGCTGTGACATTTTAGCTGAGGTGTTAGCTGCTAATCCTTTTGTTTCACTCCAGCCAGAGCCATTTGCATCTCTGAACACTGCTGTGCACTGTGCTGGAGAATTGATGATGAATCCCCTATACTTTTCCTCTTGCCAGCTACTAACTTGCAGCCAGGCTACAGTACATAGGCACAGCACAGGCTAAGGTTCCCAGCCTCGCAGTGGGGGATCCCCCAGCCCCACATAGTACTCCCCGCTGCTGCTCAGCTGGCCAGCAGGGAGGGATGGCACCAAAATGGGAGGGACATCAGCAGTGTGCCCGGATGTGATGTCAGCACATCCTGAGGACCTGCCATGGGTCAGCCTGCTAACACCTCTTCAGACAAGGAGAAGGTGGAGGAGGTCAGTCCCAGCCCAGGGCTGATGACAGAGGAGAAATCCTAGGCAGAAATTGCAACAGGGAAGCGGTCAAAGGCAGAAGCTTTGGCACCATGCTGTCAGCCCTCCAGCTCTGGAACTCAAGCTGTGTGCCTAAGACCCACCAACAGGCAGCCTCATCTTTGGGGTCATCAGAGCCTCTAGAGCAGTGAAGGAGGTGGTTAAGATGTGAAATTCAGGAGCAACGAAGAAGCGCAAGATTGCTGGGTCAGTGGAGGTCCATCCTTGACAGCAGCTTTGAGGCAGATGAATGACACCAGAACAACTTAATTAACTGCAGCTTGACCTTGGATTATATCCACTGACCTTGTCTCCTGCCTCCTGCCACAAACAGCTGCCTGACTCTGGACAGGGCTGCTAGGGCTGCTCTGGTATGTGGGTAAAACTCAATGGTTGAATGGTGAGCATGGGGAGTGACATCAGCATGTCACTGATGAAAGCCCCTACCACCAAGTAAGCCCCCTCACCTCTGCTGGTTGCCAGGGGACCTGGCAACCCTAGCACAGACCCATAGATGTGACTTCTAAGATGGAAGGCATTTCTCCATACAGGACTTCTACTGGAAAGGCAACATCTGTGGAATGTTAAGTCAAAGAAGCCCAGCACAAAAAGGTCATCCCAGGTCATGCTTGAGAATATTCTGGAATGCACCACGTTTCCACAAATCTGTTCCATGGTGGACAAACCAACGTGGGGAAGGTTCCCTGAGGGTAGAAAGTTTGAAAAACTTCTGTTTAGAGGAAGACGTCATGCTGAATTCTGAGTACATTTTCTTCTCTGTATGAGATAACATTAGAGGCCCAGAAATAGCATTTGGAAAAATGGCCATAAATAGGAGGTTGTGATCTGAAGGAGCGGAGCAAAGATTTAATCAAGAAGCTGGGCATTTAATTTCAACTGTTTATCATAAGTGAACTGGGAAATAATTAAAACAGAAGAACCTGAATACAAAATGGGCAATAATGACAGAAATCTCTCTGAATGCCGTGTTTAATTGTGCCCACTGGCTGTGTTCTAATCAATCTTTGTTGCTGTAAGCTCTTTAGGGAGCCAACTGACTGAAAACGGCAGCCAGAAGCTACAGTATGTATTGTCCTTTGTAATTCCATTTGCCAAACCTTAGTATTATAGGAATGCTAAGTGCATTTAACCTTGTAGAAGGGATGGCTCAGGGTAGGCTGCCTTCCTGTCAAAGAAATGCAAAAAGGACCCAGCCATGTTTCAGTTGGAGGCAACACACTACCATAAACACAAAATCAAACTGTACCATAGGCATACAGAAGAAAAACAATGCGTAACAACAGCTAAATAGATGGAATTCAACAAGGTAAGTAGGCTACAAAGTTCATTCCCAAAGTTGGTAAGCGCAGCGGTTGATCCTGCTGAAAGCAATCAGGAACGGGAGCTGATAGACATGCGCAGAACGGCGGTTGTCGAAGTAAAGTTGGTCATGCACAGTAACACAATTGAAGGTAAGTGAAAGCTGGAAAAGATGGACATGTGCAGTGGACAAATTCGCCTAGAACGAGAGTAGCGCAACTTTCAAAATAATAATAATAATAATAATAACTTGGTAGCTGTCCAGAAATTCAAACTGTAGCCTCAGTGCCGGGAACAAGATGAATGGAACGTGGTCTCTAGATTGTAATCACGTTTCGCTAAAAGGCTTCGTCAGCCTGGGGAAGGGAGTGTGGGAAAGAATTGATTAACATGTCAATATAAACATGCATAAATATAATTACAAAAGTTAAGAATTCCATAACAAACACCAACTGAAAATAGTAAAGCTCAGGTTTGAACTTACCAATAGTAGACAATGCAGCATTTAGAAGACCGCAGGTTCATGTTTCAGTCATAGGATCTCTATACCGAAATGGCTAACCTTTATTATATAGTAACTCCTTAAAGGGACCAGACAATAATTAAAGGAAGCATGACAGGTCGAATTCAGTATTTAAACTGGATGGACTCATGGTTTTAAACATATGTATGAATTTACAGAGCCATAAGCAATAAACTTACCCATTCTGATACCCTCCCACCATGTTCGATTAACACCTCTCTTCCCTTCGGGCACCACAAATGTGGCTCTTGCTCTATTTTTCAATGAGCTTGCCTATTAAAAATCTCAGTGCTACTAATACTGGCTTCTCTTTTGAATTAAGACAATTTTCAAACTGCTTCTCTAAAGGAGTCATTTACGCGATCCTGTGCAGTTGTTGTCTTATGTACATCGGGTCTATGATGCGTGCCATCCACACCCACATTTGTGAGCATCATTCACGCATTCGAGCAAGGGTAAAAGATGCGCCACTCGTGTCCCATTTCCTTGAAAAGGGACACGGGGTCAGTGATTTCAGTTTCTTTGTTTTGTGGCAATTCAGACCCCATCCTTACAATCAAACCAATATGAAACGTATACTATTGCAGCACGAATGTAAATTCATACATATGTTTGGTCCCTTTAAGGAGTTACTATATAATAAAGGTTAGCCATTTCGGTATAGAGATCCTATGACTGAAACATGAACCTGCGGTCTTCTAAATGCTGCATTGTCTACTATTGGTAAGTTCAAACCTGAGCTTTACTATTTTCAGTTGGTGTTTGTTATGGAATTCTTAACTTTTGTAATTATATTTATGCATGTTTATATTGACATGTTAATCAATTCTTTCCCACACTCCCTTCCCCAGGCTGACGAAGCCTTTTAGCAAAACGTGATTACAATCTAGAGACCACGTTCCATTCATCTTGTTCCCGGCACTGAGGCTACAGTTTGAATTTCTGGACAGCTACCAAGTTATTATTATTATTATTATTTTGAAAGTTGCGCTACTCTCGTTCTAGGCGAATTTGTCCACTGCGCATGTCCATCTTTTCCAGCTTTCACTTACCTTCAATTGTGTTACTGTGCATGACCAACTTTACTTCGACAACCGCCGTTCTGCGCATGTCTATCAGCTCCCGTTCCTGATTGCTTTCAGCAGGATCAACCACTGCGCTTACCAACTTTGGGAATGAACTTTGTAGCCTACTTATCTCCTCAGGCTCCACCCCAAAAACCTCCCATTGGTGGCGAAGAGGGGCCTGGGAACCCTACTTGTACTAGTGGTGGATCTCCAGCCACCACCTGGAGGCCAGGAACTTTACCATCTACACTGGCTCACAATTTGCTTCCAGGCACAATTCAAATTGCTGGTGCTGACCTTCAAAGCCTTATATGGTTTGCGACCAACATATCAGAAGAATCACCTACTCCCTTATGAACTTTCCTGACCACTAGGCTCAGGTGGCCCCATCTCTTGAGGTTAATACGGTGGCAACCCAGGAGAGGGCCTTCTCAGTTATGGCACCCAAGCTCTGGAACTCTCTTCCCAGGGAGATTCATTTGTTCCTTTCTGTTGATGTCTTCCGCCAGGAGATGAAGACTTTCTTGTTTTCTTTGGCATTCCCTCAATGATCCCTGCTTCCTAACCAATGTTTTAATTGCTGTGTTAAGTCCGCTTGGGGAGGACACATGAGGTCTGAGACGGAGTTCAAACGGCAACCGCGTTTATTGTAAACAGGCCAGAACTGAAGAATACAGTGCAAACGGCCCTGCTTATATGCCCCCCTGGCCGCCCGCGGCCACTCCCCCCGATTCGTGATGGGGGAAAACAACCCCAGGTCACCAATGGCACGTGCTGGCTTAGGGCCAATGGCACGTGCCAGTTTGGGCCAATGGCACGTGCAGGACTTAGGATCCCTCGTTCAGGACTCAAGCTCCTAAGCTCCCCCTGCATATCGCCTAACTATATACATAACACCCCTCCCCCCTAAGTCCGAACACTACAAGAGCACACAAAGTCTTTGAGGTGGCTTGGTCGTGTTCGTATCCGTTGCGACCGGCGTGGTGCGGGCACTGGCGTCGTTGGCACAGGAGCGGCTGCTTGAGCGGCAGGTGGCTCAGTTGTGCTTGCGGCGGGAAAGGAATCGTCTGGCTGTTCCTCGGAGGTGCCGGCTGGTGGTTGCTCCTCGGCCCGTTCGGTCTCCACTGCTTCCAATGGCTCCAGAGCTCTGGAGGACGCAGGGGCTTCCGAGGCAGTGGCGAGGTTGGGTGCATCGGCTGGGCGGCAGCGCAGCTGGTCAATGTGCTGCCTTAAGATGCGACCCTCGGGGGTGGCGACCCGGTATGATACTGGGCCTGTGCATAACATGCTGTTTTTATGTTTTTTAACTGTTTTTAAATTGTTTTAATGATGTGTGTGGGGTGGGGTTGATTTTAAGGGTTGTAAAATGTGAATTTATCACGTATGTTTTAAATGGTTAGCCACCTTGGTGGCCCTTGTAAGGGCAGAAAAGCAGGATATAAATTTTGTAAACAAATATTTGGTGCCATGCTTCCTTCTTGCAGCTGCTTTTCTCCAGCTGTTTTGTCTTTCTCTTTCTTGGGTTAGTGCATAGGTGACTCCAGACAATCAGGATTTACACAGTGAATGGAATTTTGTCAGTGCTATGCAGCCAATCTGATATGGCTGGGTTACAATGCCACTGAGGGCAAGTGAAGTCAATTGAGAAGTGAGGGCAGTGATTTCAGCCATTGAACAGGATGATGTCACTACAGTCGGATCTGGTTCCAGTATGGTTATTGCTGAAGATCAATGAAGGGGGAGAGAGAGAGAGAGAGAGAGAGAGAGAGAGAGAGAGAGAGAGAGAGAGAGAGAGAGAGAGAGAGAGAGAGAGAGAGAGAGAGAGAGAGAGAGAGAGCAATGTAAATATGCACAATTGAACATTTTGGGCAGTAGTGCCAAAACTCAGGGAAAATGGTAGGCGTTTATCAGCATCATGAAAAATGTCGCCCCCCCCCCCCGAAAAATGATTAATAGTTTCAGCTTAGTCTTATTACATTGTGGTGATTTTTTAAGTCCCTGAGTGCTTATCAATCATCTCAGAGCTTTGCCTGCATTTGGGAGAATCTGAAAACTGGAAGTAAACCTGTTCCTTACTGAGTAATTGGAGGGCATTGTGCCTGCTCATCCCCCCCCCCCTTCTGTCACTGTGAATAAGTGGGAGTTGCTTATTTTCTTTCCAAATTAAAGTTGAAATTTCAGGGAGGGGCCCTGAATGTCTCCATGAAAAAAGCAGTTTGCTGCTTTTCCAAGAGCAAAACAAGCCACAAGGAAGGGAACGAACCATTTGCGTACCATCATATCACAGCCAACTTATGGCGACCCCAGGAAGGGGCTCAAGGCAAGTGGGAAGCAGAGGTGGTTTTGCCTCTGAAGAGCCTTCCTTGGCTGTCTCCCATCCAAGTACTGACCCTGTTCAGCTTCCAAGTTTGGGCTATAACCAATACCATGCTGCCTTCCTTCCTAGGGTTGCCAACCTCCAGGTGGTAGCTGGAGATCTCCTGGAATTACAACTGATCTCCAGGCGACAGAGATCAGTTCACCTGGAGAAAGTGGCAGCTTGGGAAGGTGGACTCTGTGGCATTATACTCCATTGTAGTCCCTCTCCTCCCCAAACCCCTCCATCCTCAGGCTCTGCCCCAAAAACCTCCCGCCGGTGGCGAAGAGGGCCCTGGCAACCCGAGCTATAGGAGCTGCTGCAGAAGCGGCCAGTCAGCGGTGGTGCACCTGTCAATGAACCACCTGCTTTGCAACAAGCACAGAAGATTAATGAGAACAGCTTTCATTAACAGGAGTGGCTGGAACAAGCGCCTGCCATTTGAGCCAAAGTGCATTTGCATCTCATGTGATAGGCAGAGAGGGGTAAAGAGATTTCCAAAGGAAGAACGTGGACTGGGGGAAGTCGGTAGATGCAGCAGCAATCAATTTGGGGAGGGGGGAAGCATGTGCCAAATCAAGCCCAAAGCTGAAGGCAGGCAGGCAGCACCACTGGGACTCCAGAACATCTGCAGCTTGCTGTACTTCAGAAGGTTTTGCATCTGAGAGACTGAGCAGAGGACTGAATGGACACTAGGGTTGCAAGCTCTGGGTTGGGAAATACCTGGAGATTTGTGGGGTGGAGCCTGGGGAGGGTGAGGTTTTGGGGAAGAAGGGTGCCTGGGGTATAATGCCATAGAGTCCACCTTCCAAAGGAGCCATTCTCTCCAGGGGAACTGTTGCCTGGAGATCAACTGTAAAACTTGGAATGTCCAGGCCCCACCTGGAGGTTGACAACCCTAACGGCCAGCCACTAAGCCACAGTGATGGAGGCTGGGTTGCCAACCTCCAGGTGGAGTTCTTCCAGAATTATGGTTCCACTACAGGAAATGGCAGTTTCTGACACTGGACATCTCCCTCCCCTCTTCAAGCCCTGCCCTGCCTTGGCCCCATCCCCAAATCTCCAGGAATTTCTCCAAGCTGGAGTCGGCAACCTTAGGAGGAGATGTAGGGTTGCCAACCTTTAGGTGGTAGCTGGAGATCTCCTGGGATTACAACTGATCTCCAGGTGATAGAGATCAGTTCCCTTGGAGAAAATGGCCGCTTTCAAAGATGGACTTTATGGCACTATATCCTGCTGAGGTCCTTCCCCTCCCCAAATTCAGCCCTCCTCAGGCTTCACCCCCAAAGTTTCCAGGTGTTTCCCAACCCGGAGCTGGCAACCCTAAAGAGAAGCCAACTTGAGTGAAAAGGACTTTCCAGATGAGGGAACTGTAAGCCCTGTCTTCATGATGTAGACATGTACCAGCAAGGACTAAGTGACTGACTAGATTTTTACCTTATTGTTCATCCAGAAATATCCCCCAATTTGACTTACACAGAATGATACAAAAATCATTGAATTTGGGAACACTTCCAGACTCTGCAGAAGCATTCCACACAAACCCAATTTTCTGCATGGTTGTTTCCCTTGGTTGCCAGGTCCCCCCTCCCAATTAGCAGGGGGTTTTAGGGTGCGGGGCTGGGGTGGCCGTGTGTGCACGCGGGCGCGATGACGTCACTTCTGGTTTTACTTCCGGAAGTGCCACATCACTGCGTCTGATTTAACACTCGAACGGTTTGAGTGCTAAAGCAGCTGCCGCAATGTGGCGCTTCTGGAAGTAAAACTGGAAGTGACATCATCGCGCCCGCGTGTGCACATGGCCGCTGCTCCAGAGTGGCTGGGTGGATTGATGGACAATTGCCTGCCAAAACCACCCACCTGGCAACCCTACCTCACAGTCACCCCTCTGATGACTTCGGGTCATTGTTTTTATTATGCATGCCATCTCCAATTATGCATGCCATCCTATGGTGCTGGGTGGTGGTGATTATTGGTAATATTGATTTATGTAGTATAGTTTAAATCTGCTCTTCCCCCACAGCAGGGATGCCAACTTCAAGATGGGGCCTGAAGATCTTCAGGAATAACAACGGATTTCTAGGCTACAGGGATCACCTGCCCTGGAGAAAATGGCTGTTTTTTTTTGGGGGGGGGGACTCTATGGCTTTATACCCCACTGCAGTCCTTCCCCTCCCTTCCCCAAACCCCACCCACCCCAGGCTCCATCACCAAATCTCCAGGAATTTCCCAAGCCAGAGTTGGCAACCCTGCTCTACAGAGCTCAGGACAGTGTATACTATTTCCCCTTCTTCTATTTTATCCTTGTGACAACTCTGTAAGTTAGGTTAGGCTGAGAGAGAATGACTGGCTCAAAGACACCCAGCAAGCTTCCATAGCAGAGTGGGGATTTGAGCCTGGGTCTCCCAGATCCCAAAACAACATTCTAATCATTACACCATGCTGCTCATCAACTATTGAGTTGGGGGTGGGATTCTGCCCAATTTCATAGTATCATAGAGTTGGAAGGGACCACCAGGGTCATCTAGTCCAAGCCCCTGCACAATGCAGGAAATTCACAACTATTTCCCCCCACACACACACCCAGTGACCCATGCTCCATGCCCAGAAGATGGCTCTCTCAAGATCTGCCTAAGGTCATAGAATCAGCATTGCTGACAGATGGCCATCTAGCCTCTGCTTAAAAACCTTCAGGGAAGGAGAGCTTACCACCTCCCAAGGAAGCCTGTTCCACTGAGGAACCGCTCTAACTGTTAGAGTCCTGCTCTAACTGTTCTAGTCCTGCCCCTCTGCATATGAACATTCAGCAAGGAGCTTTTCTGCAAACAAAAATGTCTATGAACACAAGAAGCCTTATACTCAATCAGCCCATTAAGGTCAGTCTTGTCTACTCAGATTGGCAGTGGTTCTCCAGGATCTCAGGCAGAAGTCTTTCACATCACCTACTCCATGATCTTTTTTAAACTGGAGATGCTGGGGATTGAAACTGGGACCTTCTGCATGCCAAGCAAATGCTCTATCACTGAGCCAGAGCCCCTCGGTTGGGAATCTTTGCAAAGCACTGATGGGTATCCAGCCATCCATGGATGTTGTAGAGAAGGACTTTCCTCTTTCTCCTTTCTATTGCAGGTAGCAAACTCTGGGTTTGGAAGTTCCTGGAGATTTGATGGTGGAGTCTGAAGAGGGTGGAGCTGAGGGAGGGGGGAAACCTTGGCAGGGTATAATGTCATTAACTCCATCCTCCAAAGCTGCCATTTCCTCCAGGGGAACTTGTCTTTGTCGTCTGGAGATCAGCTGTAATTGCAGGAGATCTTCAGATTCCGCCTGGAGATTGGCAACCCTACCACAGAGCCCCCCCTTTCCCCTGGGGGTCAGCAGATTCTCAGCAGCAGCATAGGAGGCAGGTGGGGTTAGCAGTGGGAGACACGTGCTGTTCCATCAGAGGAACTGCATAGTAGGATACATGCTAGTCTCCGAGTCCCAGTCATGTGGCCAGACCTACAGATAACTGGAGCGCATGTGCACAAGCTCTGTGCTGATTTTAATAAAATCTGTGCTGATTTTAATAAAATAAGGCTAGTTTAGTGATAGAATCATAAGCCAATGGGTTGAAGAACTTAATATTGACCTTAGAATATGCTCTAATACCCATTTCACGTGGCCTCAAAATGTCCCTGTAATTGGTCAAATTTCAAAATTTTCTTGGGGGCTTGTAGCACCCGAACCCCCAGCTGTATGGATTCACTGAGCTCGCCAGAATCTATTCATAGCCTACATTTTGGCAGCTGGATTCGAATCTTTTGTTGGTGCACGGCTTAATAGTTCTATGGTTCAGCCCTTAGGCAACAGCCAATCAGAACCAACCCTCTAATGACCTTTTACCTCTCTATTAGAGAATGAACCAATATATCTGTAGAGTTGCCAGGTCCCACTTTGCCACCGGCGGGAGGTTTTTGGGGCAGAGCCTGAGGAAGGCTGGGTTTGGGGAGGGGAGGGACTTCAATGCCATAGAGTCCAATTGCCAAAGTGGCCATTTTCCAGGTGAACTGATCTCTATCGGCTGGAGATCCATTGTAATAGCAGGATATCTCCAGGTACTACCTGGAGGTTGGCAACCCCATACATCTGCCATAGAACAACCCCATTGAAGAAGATAACAGCAGTTACCCAGACCTCATTGCTGGTGAGAAGGGGATCACTGTATGGCCCATTTTCTAGGACTCCACCCCACCACCCTGATCTCCGCCATTTGGGTTTCAAGGTCCTTGCAAGGGCAGCAAGGCCCTTTGGACCCTGTTGGATGTTGCCCTATTGTTGCTGGTTGCAAAGGGGCCTCCATAAAAGTTCAAGCTTCAGGGTCCCAAAAATGTAGGTCTGCCACTGGGTCTGGCACATACGATTCTGCCCTCGACGAACTCTATGCACATTTACCCTTACACAGGTACACCTTGTGTCCAGGATTAGCCTTGGAGAATGGCAGAAAACCTGCTGGCAGAAGAATGGCAGTTTTAAGTTTTGGGGATCCAAAGTAATTATTTTGTAGGTAGAACAACTCTTTGACCGTGTGAACATTCCTCTTTTCCAGATCTTTTCAGGGCACCTGCCTCTCCCAGCAGCAGCTGTTTCAGTGCCTGCCTTCCCTCCCTCTTTCTCCTTGCTTGGTTAGACACCTGGTGATCTCTAATAATGAGGCCTCCAGAGCCCCACGGATAGCCCTGAATCCATGGGGCACAGACGGTCTTGAAATGATGCGCGGCTCCCTGGACTTTCTTAGGAGGTTTTTTAAAAGATAATTCGTTGGTAACAGTGCAATCATTAATAACACAATATTGGGAAAACAACTGTGACAAGAATGAGGTCGATGTTACATAATGCTTGTGATATTGCACATATGGTCAAATTAATTTATTTTGCCAAATGCAGAGCAGGAAAAATTAATTCCTGGAGGGTCTAAGGAGGTGAGATTACTTTCTAGTATTTAGGAAGTGTTCTGACAAAAAATTAGAGCTCGAGTCTGCTGAAAAGCTATTTTCATTAAGATTAATTAAGGTTTGTAAGCAAAGGTCCTCTGTATTCATATTTCATCACTAATTATTCAAATAAATAATTGAAAATCATTGTGTATACATGCATTTGTAGCCATTTAATGCATTATTAAGCACTGTGTTCTGCTTTGTGAAAACCAAATTGGAAACCATTTTTTATTTCCTTTGAAACGTGGGTTCTGATCCGGAGAGGCCTCTCATGTGAGTAGAAGTGTTGTGTGCAAACTGAGGAGATGCAAAGATGCCTGTTCTCATTTCTTTTTGTTTTGTATGTTGTCACTGCAAGGTTTTCTGTCTGGACCCTTTGCATTGCTGCTGTGTGGAATAGGATCTGGGAGACCCAAGTTTGAATCCCCACTCCGCCATGGAAGCTTGCTGGGTGACCTGAGGCCAGTCACACATTCTCAGCCTAACCGACCTCACAGGGTGGTTGTGAGGATAAAAGAGAGGAGAGGAGAATGATGTCAGTTGCTTTGGATCCCTATTGGGAACAAGATAGGGTATAAATGGTATTATGTATGTTTAAATATTAAACACTAATTGAGTCATCCTCTGGATAGGAAGACAACACAGATAGTGGGGGTGGGGAGGAGGACTGATACAACATGGTATGTGACTTGGGCTATGGAGACCTGGGCTCGAATTCTCGTTCAACCCATTGCATGATTTTGGGACAGTTATTACCTCTCTCAGCTATATGTACCTCACAGCGCTGTCGTAACGATAAAATAGGGGGGAAATACTCAAGTGTGCTACCATGAGCTTCTTGGGGAGAATGCAAGACACTCATTAATTCAATCAATCAATTCAATTTATTACGGTCATTGACCAGCAAAGTAGATATACAGTGATTAACATTGATTAAAAATAAAATATAGCAATATATTTTCTATAAAACACTAATTATAACAATGTTTACAATAAAATTAATATTTGCTTATTGTTACCCATTCAGTGATATATCACTAATTATAAAATGTTTACAATAATTACTAATTATTAAAATTATAAAATTACTAATTATAAAAATGTTTACACTCATTAATTAACAATCATATTTGTCACGACTACCCTCCCCAAAACCCCATCCTCATCCAGGGGAAAAAAGCGGAGTGTGCATTACTAGTCAAAGCATCTTTTGCCATTTCATTCAATGGCATCCGTTGGTTCTCTTTGCAAGTCTGATGACATTTCCAAGAGAGCAGCTTACTCCCAAGGAGCTGCATGGCTAGAATCACAGCCTTAACGTGACTTGATGCATTTCTGGGTTTTGCCGAGGTATCGTATTTCCTGGCAACTCCTAGCTAGCATATTTCATGAGGACTGGCGAGCCCCCTGCTCTGGGCGTGTGCCAGAGTGCCCCAGCAGCAAGAAGATTCGTTCTCCTGGCTTGGCATGCCATTTGCTTGCAAACCAGATCTAATTAACAGCACTTGAAATTATCAGATGTCCCTTCAAGAGTGATGCCATGCTTCGGAGACTGTTGCTCATTGCCAAGTTCATAGGGTTGACAACTCTGGCCTGGGAAATTCCTGGAGATTTTGGGGCAGTGCCTGTGGAAGGGGAGACTGGGAGAGGGCTTCACCTAGAATTTATGGTATGCCATAAAGTCTACCCTTTGAGGCTGCCATTTTCTCCAGGGGAACTCATCTTGGTAAGCTGGAGATCAGTTGTAATTCCAGGAGAACTCTACCCCCCGCCCCAGAAGTTGGCAACCCTACTGAGTTGCCAAGGCGGTGCTTACACAAAAGAGCCTTAGAAATAGACGGACAGACAAATCCCACTTTCAGTGGCTGCTGACAACTTTTATCACCCTCCAAATAATGGTTGTGAAACCCTAGAATATTGCTAATTATTTTAATACATTTTATCCCACTCTTCCTCCAAGGAGCTCATGATAGCATGCAGAGCTCCTGCTTTTTTATTCCCACAACAACCCTGCAAGGTAGGTTAGGCAGAGAGAGAATGAGTGGCCAAAGATCAGCCAGAGAGCTTCAGGGCACAGTGGGGATTTGAATCTGGCTCTCCCTGGCACTTTAGGGGTCCAAAGGCAGTGCATCCCAGTGGGGAAATCACATCCCTTATGACATTCACTTCTGAGCATGATGCAAAGTACTGGTGTTGGCCTTTAGGTAGTTTGGGGCCAGGTTCTCAAATGCCATCTTTTATGATAGGTTCTGACCTGACCTCTTAGTTTGTTTCACATGTGGAATCTTGCTGTGAATTCTTTCACCATTCTTTTCAGGCTTGCCAGAGGAGGTTGGGAGGGGCATGATTTCTCTCTTTAAGTATTTGAAGGGCTGTCACTTAGAGGAGGGCAGGAAGCTGTTCCAGATGGCAGCAGAGAATAGGACTCATAATAATAGGTTTAAATTGTGGGCAGAAAGGTACCGGCTGGATATCAAGAATTTTTTTTTATATACAGTAAGAGTTGTTCTACAGTGGAATCAGCTACCAAGGAAGGTGTTCAGTTCCCCCTGGCAGTCTTTAAGCAGAGGCTGGACAAACACTTGTCATGGATGCTCTAGGCTGATCCCGCATTGAGTAGGGGGTTGGACTAGATGGCCTGTATAGCCCCTTCCAACTCTATGATTCTAAGAATATGGGGTATTAGACAGGGCCTTTTTCTTGTTGGCACTATGTTTTGGGTATCCATTCTTCCCTGTCACTGCTTGTATTTTACAGTAAAGACCAGGCTGTTCACTGATGGGGCTTTTAGCCTTCTTGTTTCCTCCTCCTGGATTTCAAAATCTCTTGAGATTTCAAATGAATTGGAGTTGTGTGGTTTACACAGGTTTTAATTTGTTAGTTGTCACTCAATTGTCAGTTTCGTTTTTTATTGTTTTAATTATAGGTTGTTAGCCACCTTGGTGCTTTAAAAAAACAAACATGTGAACCAGGATACAATTTTTTAATAAATGAATGAACGAATGAATAACATTCTGCTGAAAACAGCATCCCCGTGTCTCATTATTCTCAACTCCCTGGTAATTTCTAACAATCCAAAATGTGTTATGCGCTGTTGCTGGGGTCTCACTTTCTCAGCCCGCAGCCATCAGCCAATGAAGGGGAATGCAGAGCGGAGAAAGGCAGAACCCAGCAACATCATATCCCTTGTTTTCTGATTATGAGTTGTCATGGGCAAAACAGGAGGCATTTCAGCACTGTAGTTATGGATGGCCAGAGGATGGCATGAGAGTTATCAGGTAACACAAGGGACCAACAGGGTTCCGAGTTACCAGCTCAGTAAAGTTCAGGTGACAGCAGGGACCAATAGTGCTCCACCTGTTGCTATAAAGCTGCTGGCTCTGGCTTGGGACTGTCATCCGAACAACCTGTTCTCCAGTACTGACTGAGGAGTTCTTTGGTTTTGACCCTGAAACCCTCCCTCTTGATTCTAGACCCAGTTAAGGGCTGAGCAAAGAGGAGTGGGGGGCATTGCTCACCAGGGGGACACACAGTTTTAGTGAGGAAGAACGGGGAGGATGGGAACACCAGGGATTCTTCTGCAGCAACTCCAACATGTTGGGTTTCTTTGAGTGCTTCTGTTGTTTATTTACAAGCAAAGCGATGGCAGCTTTGAGAAAAAGGTAAATTGTGCGGATGCACTGTATGAAAAATTGTCAGCAAAATGTGAGTGGGAAGTGATAATTCTGTCACCGGCTTCTCCTGCAGGGTTTGCTTCCTGTCTTCTATAGCTAGAAAGGCAGGGTGTGAGAGAAGCCTGGATGCATAATGTGGCATTGAAATCTCTTTCGCGTCTTTTCATTGTGCTTGAAAACGGTCTACATGTTCGAGCATGGGTAGAACCCAACGAATGAGTTTTAACTGTGTTCTAGTTACGCTTATGTTTTTAATAGTTCCCCTACGAATGTTTGATTATATATTTATTGATGTATTGATGTATATAGCTACTGTTTCTATTATGTAAAAGTTTTTATTGTTGGTCTGGGACCATATTAAACATTTCATTTCATTCATTTCAGTCTACATGTTCAAGTGCTTGTTCAAACATGTACTAGCTTTTGCCTACTATATTCATCCCTCCTGCCCCTTGTTTCCCCCGTATGGTTTTGTCTATTGTTTATTTCAGATTTATTTATTTATTATCCCACCCCTCCCTGCAATTGCCCTGACCTGGATGGCCCCAGGTTAACTTGATCTTGTCAGATCTTTGCCCGCGTTTTCAAATTCGAGATAAAACAGGTCAAAACATGGGGGAAATGTGGGGAAATGCAGGGGGAGAGTGAGGCGACCTCTGACAGTTGGAAACGGCATGCATAATCCAAACAAAGACCTGAAGTCATCGGAGGAGTGACCGCAAGTGAAACAGCCATGCATAAAAGGCCTGAGTCAGCCCTTGTTAATACTTGAATGGGAGACCACGAAGGATGTTCCAGGTCGTCACGCAGAGTCAGGCAATGGCAAACCACCTCTGAACGTCTCTTGCCTTGAAAACCCTACAGGGTCACCATAAGTCAGCTGTGACTAGACAACACTGTACACTACCAAGTAGGGAATGAATGGAAAATCCTATTATAGCAGATCTCGCAAACCAATCCTTGTCCTGCTTATTCAGACTGCTCTTCAGATTGAAGCACAATCTACGAGAAGATCCCATGAGCAGTCCAAAAGGGTTTCATGCGTGGTGGTGTTTTCATTTTTACTGTGAGTATTTGGCCAAAATGGTTCTGTGAAGGTGCACAGATTCAAGGATTCCAGGAAAAGGACACCCAGAAAAGGACACTTTCAAAATGGAAACAACAAAAGAAGATAGAAAGAAACATCTTTGAAACTAATGTGCTGAAAAGAAACTTTTAAAGCTTTTTTTAATGGCACAAGAAGAGCTAGTTCTGAAGAGGTTGGTCTAATTTTGTTTTGTTTTGTTTCTATGATGCCAAAGTGCACACCTATGGTCTTCTGCACCAAAGAAGCAACAACAACAAATTAGCCTTTTGCATGCCTAAAATATTATGTTTTAGTTGTGTGTTTAAATTTTCAACAATGTACAAGTTTTGAAAAGGCTTCTGCTACTTTGTTGTTGCTGCTTTTGTTCCTGTGCATGGGTGCTGTCTTCCTATATTTTCCAGTTCTTGGAGCTGCAGAGAGAACACTCATGGCCAATTTACACATTACAGAGTACAAAACTTGAGTCTGGGATCTCACTTTGTGTAACAGACAGACATGAGTTGCAGGTTCTCCTCAAGTCCCCCAGCATCTGATGCCCAATTCAGATTGGGGTCATGGTGCTGCACATGCTAGGGTTGCCAAGTCCCTCTTCACAACCGGCAGGAGGTTTTGGGGGTGGAGCCTGAAGAGGGTGGGGTTTGGGGAGAGGAGGGACTTCAATGCCATAGAGTCCAATTGCCAAAGCGGCCATTTTCTCCAGGTGAACTGATCTCTATCGGCTGGAGATCAGTTGTAATAGCAGGAGATCTCCAGCTAGTACCTGGCGGTTAGTCAACAAAGAGCAATCACTATGGCTATTTAAACAGAAACCAATGATAGCAATATATTATAGGCACAATTTCTTTTTAGTCTTTTGTTTCTTCACAAAGACATATAAACTTCAAATATCAACGTATCCAACAAGATTCAGATTTCAAAACAACAATATCAAGACAGGCTTCCGGTAACTGTCCTGTTTCGTACAAACTTTCATCCGTTGGTAAGTATTATTAAGTAAGTTTTATAGTTCATAAGAAGTAATCCTCTTTTTCTTCTTTTTTCAGGTTTCTTACTGAAGAAATGGTGAGGATTATCAATGCTCAATGGCCATCCCACGGTGCTTCCTTTTCTAAATAAAACATTAATCCAATATAGTATCATTGGATCTTATTAACAAATTTAAAAAACATGCAGCATAACGAAAATACAAATATACAATTCATATTACTTACAGACAACTTTCCACGTCTTATATTTTAGTCAGCACAACTCCATGAGTCAGTATATATATTCCATGATAGGATACAATGGGGAGAGTGGGTGCGAGATTTATAGAAAACGCCAGTATCCAACATTCAATTACAGTTAAAATTCACAGAAAGGCTAAATAGTCACATGCCGAGTTCAATCCATTGGGGATCATTGTATTGAACATTGTAATGAAGTGAGCTTCTCTCTGGTACAGTATCCTATCAACATTATCTCTGTTAAAACGTTTCCTCTGATATTGCCAGAGAGCAAAAAACCTCAGGTCGGTATCACAATGTTTAGCCTGATTAAAATGTGCGACAATTGGTGCCTCCAAAACAGAATTGCGTATCCGCGACCTGTGTTCTCCGATCCGTACCTTCAAGGATCGATTGGTCTTGCCTATGTACATTAATTGGCAAGAACATAGGACGGCGTAAATTACATTTTCAGAACTGCAATCAGTATAAGATTTAATTTCAAATTTAAATCCCATTTTGACATAAGTAAAGCTTTTAACAGGGAGCGCATATGGGCACAAGGTACAAGAACCACATCGATAATGGCCCCTCCTGGTAGTTACAATGGGCCGATCAATTCTATCTGTGTGTACAAGTTGGTCCTTAAGGGACATAGTCCTCCTATATCCTAAGAGTGGTGGTTCTGAGCAATCAGGTAAAGAAGCAACAATGTGCCAATGTTTATTAATGATCTTACGTATACCACCCACTAATGGAGTGTACTGAAAGGATAAAGTCAATCTGGTAGTTTTTTTCTTAAAATGGGAAAACATCTGATCTCATGCCTGTGCATCTGCTCGTTCTTTTGCTGAATCTATTAAAGGTACAGGTTACCCCCTATTGACGAGGGTGTGTTTTAACAAGAAGGCGGAGTTGTCAAAGTCTGCCACTTTAGTGGAGTTTCAGCCTCCCCCCTCCCCACGTTCCACTTTTCCTAACCCAAAACAGTGCCAGGGAATGCTATTTAGCCCACTGGAGAAATCTACATATGCCCTGTGTGCTTATTTTCCCCTCTTTGTCCATGATCTGCACAGACAATGTGGGAATTGACAGGAGCATTCTCTCTTTCATCCTCAGGTTTCACTTCTTGAAGTCAGGTTGCCAACCTCTAGGAGGGGCCTGGAGATCTCCCAAAATTGTAACTGATCTCCAGAATTCAGAGAACAGGAGGAAATGGCTGCTTTGAAAGTTGGACTCTATGTAGGGTAGCCAACCTCCAGGTGGTGTCTGGAGATCTCCCAGAATTACAACTGATTTCCAGGTGACAGAGATTAGTTCACCTGGAGAAAATGACTGCTTTGGAAAGTGGACTCTATGTCATTATAACCCATTGAGGTCCCTCCCCTCCCCAAATCCTGCCCTCCTCAGGCTCCACCCCCCAAATCTCCAGGAATTTCCCAACCAGAACTGGCAACCCTAATTGTATGGCATCCCATCCCTGCTGAGCTCCCTTCCCTCCCGAAATCCCATGTTTTCCAGGCTCCACCCCCCAAATTGGCAGGTATTTCCCAACCCAAAGTTGGCAACCCTACTCGAGGTCTTGTGAAATATGATTGAGGTTCATCACAGTTTAATCTTTGCATTAAAGATAGAATGAATCTTAACCAGGACAGAGCTGGAGGAATCCATTCATCCCCAGGCATGAACTCTTCAGTGCAGGGACCTGTGCGCCACTCTTAACCACTACTCCACACTGTTTGCTTGGGTTTCCAACTCCAGATTGGGAAATTCCAGAAGATTTTGGGGTGGAGCCTGAGACCAGTGGAGTTGGGAAGGCATGGACCTCAGCAGAGTGTAATGCCCTAGCGTTCAGCCTCCAAAGCAGCCGTTTTCTACAGGGGCAAAAGATCCAAATTCAAAATAAATATATTCACAACCAATGTTCAATAGTCAAAGGACTTGCACATCATATACACAAAATATACAACTGTACCATGGATGTATAAAGAGTTCCCATATCCCTCAGGCCGCCAGCTCTGAGACCAAATCCTGCCACGCCACCCATCGCAAGCACTGGGAAAGTAGAACGAACTGTGCTCTGGATGCCATGACCCATACTGATGGCGCCCTAGGTTATTAAGCTCAGCAGTTCTACTGCCATCCAAGATAACCGTTCTGCGGCTGCAACGTAAAGCCCAGGGCAGCCGTTGTCGGATGCAGGTCCCCAAGGTCTCGCCCCAAGGGAGCCAAGAGAAACAGATGAACCCCAGGGCTTCTTGTATAAGAAACACATAGCCAAGCCTGAGCATAACAGCAGAATGACAGAGGGAGAGTCATTAGTATTCTTGTTTGCCAAACAAGACAATTTAAGTGTGACTAATGCCTCACTGAATTATGTAACTGGCATAAGCGTGTAGGGCTTGCTGCCAGTCCCAAATGTTTAAAAATCATGTTGGCTCCAGAGATCTTAAAAACAAGTTCAAAAATTGTGAATAACAAAAGAGAGAGAAAATACAGGGGTCCTTCATGTGTTGAACCGCTAGCATGCTTGGGATTCACGTTTTTCCTCCTTACCCATCAGGACTAGCATCTTGAGTTATTTAAACCGAGAATCAAATTGCTTTTTATGTTGTGGAAAACCCCTATCACACCAATCCAGAGAATGTGCCCTATGTGCTGCTGCTGCTGCAACACAGGTGTGAGTATTATCCCACAGATGTTCAGCAGCTTGCAATGAATGGCACCAATGATCTCTTCAAAGATGCCCATGCGGTCCCAAATACCTTTTAGGAGCCTTCATGCAGAGCCTTGAAGGTTGGTGTTAGGAACAACCCTAGAAACTGTGCATTTCTCAAGATCCTGCCAATATTGGCATCATTTCCCTTGTAGCAGCCATTTTTCCAACTGTGCTTTGTGTGAGAGAGGGCTTTTAAAAAAAAAAAAAGTTACTGCTAATGTACAACAATGTTATAATCTTCTATTGCTATGATTGACTAGTTCCTATCTAGTACCGGCTTCTATTTTTTAATCTAAGTTTAATTAATTTTTCAAACAGAAAACCACCACTTAAACAATAAAAACCCTTTAAAAACAAACATAGAAAAAATATAACCAAAAGCACACACACACACACAAATACATAAAATTGAATCAGGTTATTGACCAAGGGCTTAGTATTTAACACATTTTAGAATTCATCTTACAATTCCAGACGAGAGAGGATATCATTAATGGCATTGGGGATTTAAAAAAATTCTTTATATGTTTCAGACTTAATTCCTTTTCCATAATCTCAGGCAGGGCTTAGATAGATGTTGAATACCTTTCTGATTAATGTATGAAATAAAATAATGCCACATTTCATAGAAATCTGATATTTTAGTTTTACCTTTGACTACTCTAAGTCAATGTGTCAATTTTTCTGCCATAGCTATTTGCCACAGTTCGGAATACCAACGTCTGTTTCCGTTAGATCTGCTGCTCTCTAACTGTGCAGTATTTACAGCTGAATTCTCAAAACATTATGCACAGGAGCTTTGTTTGCTGAAGAAATTCCAGGAGTACATTGTGATCACTTATGAACACATGAAGCTGCCTTATACTGAATTAGACCCTTGGTCCATCAAAGTCAGTATTGTCTGCTCAGACCAGCAGCGGCTCTCCAGGGTCTCAGGCAGAGGTCTTTCACATCACCTACTCTAGACCCTTTAACTGGAGATGCCGGGGATTGAACCTGGGACCTTCTGCATGCCAAGCAGATGCTCTGCCACTGAGCCACAACCCCTATTCATCTTATGCATTCCCAGTGAAAATATGGAGCTTCTGAGTCCCTCCCCCCGAAAATGCTGCTTTGTAATTGGCTGTACTGTATTTTTTGTGAAATACGTCACCAGTCCTGCCAGCCCTGCAGCAGGATTCTTTCATTTTAACTGAACCGGGTGGCCATTTTACAGCCAAAGCAGAGAAGGGTTCGGACAACCCCCCCCCCAACCAATTTGTTTCTGGCTATTTCAATGCAGGGGTCATAAGAACGTAAAAACACACAGTCATTTCCATTTCATCATTCCAACAGTAATCTTGCACTCACAAACAAACAAAAAGTCTTTCATGGCTATAATAGGACAAGTATAGGAGGAGGGCAGGAAATCAGACTGGCTGTGTTCGATCCCCGAGGTCTAAAAACACTCGCTGTGAAACTGACCAGAGGAGGCGTATGAGGGGAGGGCAGGAAATCAGAGAAAGGGCACTGAGATGCAAACCTGAAGCAAAACTATGCACAGGACCAGCTTTCAGTTTGGGATCGAGGCAGACTTTAAATTGATGGCAAAACAGCATTCTGAAAACACGGAGAAAACGTAGGGGGGAGAGCAAAGTAACTACTGAAGGTCTGAAAAATCATGCACAATTCCAACGAAGCCCCAAAGTAGTCCAGCAGTGATCATGGCATGAACTACCCATGCATAAAAGGCCCAGAGTGTAATGTTAAAAGTTCAATGGTTTCCCTGCACTTTTACTATTACCCTACAAGCTGCCACCAACACTATTAATCCCTTGGATGCCACTTTTCCATTTTATTCCCCCCAGATTTTTAACAGAGCCAATTCTGGTGTAGCATGGATGATTTGATGTGTAATATTTGTCATTTCTATAAATATCCCCCCAAAAATCTGTGACACTACATGGCATGACCACCACATGTGGATATATTCACCTTGCTGATTTCAATTTCTCCAATATTTTGTATTATTTGTACTATTCTTGCAAGACGCACTGGAGTAATATACCATCGGTGCAGTAGTTTCAAATAATTCTCCCTAAGGACTGTTGATATAGTTTTCCTTGTTTGAGTCATCCATAATTTATTCCATATATTTTGTTCTATACACTACATTAAAAATTTGGAATAAATGGGGAGATAAATTAATTCCAGAAATATCCCCACTTCTTCTGTTTACGCTACATCCCAATTTTTCTCATGTAGTCAAGCCAGATAAATATGTTAAATGGAAAGAAAAGGGGATTTACAGAATGAGAGACTTTTAAGAAAATGGAATTCCCATTACTGTAGTACAATTAAAAGAAAAGCTGTAAGGAGTGTCAATGAACTGGATTCTTTTTCATAAGTTACACTGCCTTATTATGAATCCTACAGTAAGGCCAGAAAGATTGTGAAATTTGACCAGATCCAAATGGAACATATGAATAGTGCAAAAGGATTAACTTCCGAAATATATTCTCATTTAATTGAAATAGACACAAGTATGTCAAATGGACTGAAAACAATATAGGAATATGATATTGGGTTTCCTGCTTCTATTTTCAAAACAGTAACCAGTGCTTTTTGTTGTGGAGATATAAGGGGAATGGTGCCGGCAGTTTGCCTGGAAAGGGGAAGGGGGAGAAGCTTCAAGTCAGCTGGAGTGAAACAGGAATTTACTGCTCACCTAATTGTGTGGATATTCCATTTGACTCTGTGAATGCTTCTGCATTCATTACAGTAATGAAAGTGACACTGAGGATCATTGCCATGTGTATGCCACCTCAGAAGGGATTGGAGCCCAGCATTTTCTAGGCGACAGTAACTGGAACAATTGTCTATTCTTGGTTACTATTTAATCAATCAATGCTTTTACACCAGGACAAGCCAACTGACAGCCCATGTGCTGCATTTGGCCCATGGAGCAGTTACTTCTGGCTTCTGAAGTCTGTGCTAAATTTTAAGCAATGTATGCGCTCTATAATCCTGATACCTTTACTTACTGGAAGATGGCACTGACTTTATCATAGAGCTGTACCTTTCTTGAGGAGGAGAGGTTTTTGCTTGTTTGTTCCCTGTGAATGGTTTTGATCAGCCCATTTTCATACAGTTTATACTATTTATATGTACCATGCTTGTCATTTATATGTACAATACATTAAATGCCGTCTTGTGGAAGTACAAATAATGTTAACATTTGTGCATTTTGCAGGGAAATTGCACAAAATTGCGCAAAAATTCAGGTGTTGGTTTGATTCATACTGGAGAACCAAAATCAAGATGTGGATATTCAAGCTGAATCAGTGAGCTTGTATTGTAACCTACCATTGCACTCAGCAAAGGCAATTTCCGCACTAATTATTTGTAACATTTAATGAAACGTCTTATCTTTTTGTGTCTGCACTATTTCCCCTCTATTTGGTCTCAGAAACGTCGATTAGGTCGGTTGATTAAGCTCTGTTTGTCAGCCTGTCAGCCTCTCTCTCTCAGTTAAGAAGGTGTGTTTCAATCAGTTCAGTCATTAGTATATCTGCCTGTAACATTGTTTCTGTAAGTTCAACTTAATTACATGAATGTAAGTAAAATTTGAGGTTTTTGAACAGTTCTCTGAGGAACATAGTTATTTCATCATAAACCTGCTGATCTTAACCGATACAACAACCTAGGTCTCTAAACAAAACTTCCCTGCTTATTCTGCCTGGGATCTTGTGGAGTCAAAAAGACTATAACACAGGTTTCATCATACAGCCTTTGAAAGGAAGCTTTTCCATTTGCTGAACCCACTGTGGTCTTTTGAAATGGTATAAGACAGAGAGGCTGATGAAGCTGTCTCTTGGCGAAAACGCGGAGCTCAATCCAGAGGGCGTTTCCTCGTTGTGCATCAATTTGTTAGAAGACGGATCATCGTTGTTTGTAGTCCACCGTTAAAGTTTTCGGACTTTGCATAAAACACTGACTCAGTGTATACTGCTTTGTTCTATCCCGTACTTTCACTTTTATATTGTGACGGTGGTTAATTGTTGTGTCTATAGTATTGCATGTTTTGTAAGGTTGTGTATGTAACATTGTATTTGTTTATGAGTTAGAATATATACCCACTGTTTATCTTGTTTTATCTGGCTAAGGGCCGTAAATAAATTATCTATCTACACCAACTGTTTATGTTCTTCACACTGAGTCTTCGTGCTGTTATTTTTTTAACCACCTGGAGGTTGGCAACCCTAGGCATTAAACACCATTGAAGTCCCTCCCCTCCCCAAACCCCACTTTCACCGCCAAAATCTCCAGGTATTTCCCAACCCGGAGCTGGTAACCCTACTCCACCCCCTGCCAGCGGCCAGGGGGGACCTGGCAATCCTCATCATATAGAGACAAGGTCTGCTTGAGTTTCATATGGGTAACATATCATGTTTAACTCAGAGCACTGAAAGTTCATGATGCTTTATTTACAAGAATGCAAACAAAATCATATGAGCCTGGGTGGTGGCCGGCTGGAGGAATTTCACAAAGCCAACATGAGAGCTCGGGTTGCCAGGTCCCTCTTTGCCACCAGCGGGAGGTTTTTGGGGTGGAGCCTGAGGAGGGCAGGGTTTGGGGAGGGGAGGGACTTCAATAACATAGAGTCTAATTGCCAATAGGGTCATTTTCTCCAGGGGAACTGATTTCTATCAGCGGGAGACCAGTTATAGCAGCAGGAGATCACCAGCTAGTTCCAGGAGGTTGGCAACCCAACTGAGGGCAGAGGCTCTGAGGCCCAGCCTGAGCAAGTCCAGCTTTGGCAGGCAGTCTTCTCTCTTCCCCCTGAAGGGCACAATCATCTCCTAAGATCATGTTTGCTTTTTCTGTTTTTGATTGAAGAGTTGCTTGCCACTGTGAGTAGGGTTGCCAGCTCCAGGTTGGGAAATATTTTCAGGGTGGAGCCTGAACAGGGCGGGGTTTGGGGAGGGGAAAGATTTCATTGGGGTATAATGCCATCGAATCCACTTTCTGATGCAGCCATTTTCTCCAGGTGAACTTATCTCAATCAGCGGGAGATCACTTGTAATACCAGGAGATCTCCAGCTACTACCTGGAGGTTAGCAACCCTAATTGTGAGATTCACAGCTTTGTTAAGGTTGCCAACATCCAGGTGAGGTCTGGAGTAGGGTTGCCAACCTCCAGGTGGTAGCTGGAGATCTCCCGCTATTAAAACTGATCTCCAGGCCACAGAGATCAGTTCCTCTGGAGAAAATGGCCGCTTTGGCAATTGGACTCTATGGCATTGACATCCCTCCCCTCTCCAATACCCTCCCTCCTCAGGCCCCTCTTCCAAAATCTCCAGGCATTTTCCAACCCCGAGCTAGAAGCCCTAGCCTGGAGACCTCCCAAAACTACAAGCGAGGGTGGGGTTTGGAGATGGGAGGGCCTCAGTGGGTAGGGTTGCCAACCTCCAGGTGAGCCTGGAGATCTTTCAGAATTACTGCTGATCTCCAGACCACAGAGATTCATTCTCCTGTATAAAATGGCTGCTCTATAGGCTGAATTCTGTGGCATTATACTCCACTGAGGTCCCTCCCCAAACTCCATCCTCCCTAGGCAACACTCCCAAAATCTCCAGGAATTTCCCAGAGTTGGCAACCGTATTAGTAGGGTATAATGCCAGGGGAAAGTGATTTCTGAGATTATTCTCCTGGAGAAAATAGCTGCTTTGGAGGGTGGACTCTATGGCATTATATCTTGCTGGAGTCCCTCCCTCCCCCAGGCTCCAACCCCAAATATCCAGGAATTTCCCTACCCAGAGTTGGCAATTCTAAGCTTTGTGGGCTACACATTTGCATGGTATAAGTGTAATAAACATTGGAATCTACTAGAATATATAAGTTTCCTGGCCTGGACAAGATCCTCCCTGTTACATCTCCTCTAAAGTAGGGTTGCCAACTCTGGGTTGGGCAACACCTGGATATTTTGGGGGTGGAGCCCGAGGAGGACAAAGTTTGGGGAAGGAAGGGACTTTATTGGGGTATAATGCCATAGAGTCTACCTTCCAAAGTGACCATTTTCTTCAGATCTCTGTTACCTGGAGATCAGTTGTAATAGCAGGAGATCTCCGGCCACCACCTGGAGGTTGACAACCCTACCTCACCAGCAGATGTCATGAAGTGTGGTGGTTGTGGTGGAGAGGGTCCCATCTAGGGGGTGAGGAACACAGGCTTCAGAGATCATAGTCCCTTGCTATGGGAAACACAGCAAATATTCGTAGGAAGCCTATCTCTGGCGGCTGAGTAATACTACAAGTGCCAGGGTCTGTTTTAGGTAGCAAATCCAGTAATGCCATAGGATGATTTACAGAATTATTGGGAGTAATTGGTTAGAACAGACACCAGGAGTTCAGTAATTCAATCAGGATCAAAACAACCATGACCTCCACAGATACAGCCTGATATCAAAACAGGATTCTACATACTGATATATTGTTGTCCTTTGTCTTCTTTCCCTTGATCAGGTTCCTTTGAAAAGTCAACCAAAATCTAATCTGGTTGTTATAGCAGCTGCAGAATATTATATTTGCGGCTTAGGCATCTGCGGTACTTCTGGACTTGTGTCTTTTCATCAGGCTGCTCTGTATTTCACTTACGGAGGAGATTAAGCTCTCATTGGTATTCAGGTGGCTCAATGCTTGGATTCCTTTTGTTGTGGTGGTGATATTAAACCCTTTAAAATGTGAGCCTATTGACAGAAGAGCTTGGTATTAATGCTCTTTTAAGTTAGACTGACCAAGAAAAGACTTGTGCCAATGGGTGGTGGCCAACCCTGGGTTTTGTTTCATTCACAGGCATAAATTTCGAACTAGAAATTGGTCCTTGACAGCTTTTCAGTGCAGAGGAGAAGAAATTTGGACAAAGGAAATGTGTAGAGGGAGTGCAGAGGGAGGTGCTTTGCTGCCAAAGTGCAGTAGCCGGACAGCTTGGACAAGAGGCTTAGATGGGAGGCAACCTGAGAAAGGGACTTCTCGGGCGTGGCACCAAAATTTTGGAACTCCCTCCCCAGGGAGATTCGTCTCTCTCTCTCTCTATCAATGTCTTCTGCCAGCAGAAGACTTTTTTGTTTCTTTTGGCATACCCCCAATAACTGTCATTGGCCCTCCTCCCTGGTTCTTATTGGTCTCTAAGGTGCTACTTCACTTGAATCTATTTGGAGACTATTTGGTAAATACTCAAGCAGTAAATACTCAAGCAGGGGCCCTGAAGCAACTTTTTTTTTTAATGAGTGAATTTTTCAACAAAATCAATGGAGTTTTTTTTTAATTGTTTGCTATTAAAATAAGGTTATTTAGTGATAGAATCACAAGCCAATGAGTTGAAGAACTTAATATTGACCTTAGAATATGCTCTAATACCCATTTCATATGGCCTCAAAATGCCCCTGGAACTGGTCAAACTTCAAAATTTTCTCGCGGGCTTGCAGTGCCCGAACCCCCAGCTGTAAGGGCTCACTGAGCTCGCCAGAATCTATTCATAGCCTACATTTTGACAGCTGGATCCTCGAATCTTTTGTTGGTGCTCGCCTTAATAGTTCTATTGTTCAGCCCTTAGGCTACAGCCATTCGGAACCATAAAAAGACATCTGAATTCTCGATTCAGGCTGCACTCATCTCACTTGTGCATTTTAACAGCAAAAATCAGTTTTTCACTTCTTTATCCTAATGAGCCCCCTCTGATGACCTTCTACCTCTCTACTAGAGAATGAACAACCCCACTGAAAAAGTTAACAGCGGTTACCCAGACCTCGTTGCTGGTGGGAAGGGGCTCACTATATGGCCCATTTTCAAGGACTCCACCCCACCACCCTGTTCTCCACCATTTGGGCCTCAAGGTCCTTGCAAGGGCAGCAAGGCCCTTTGGACCCTGTTGGATATTGCCCTATTGTTGCTGGTTGTGAAGGGGGCCCCATAACAGTTCAAGCTTCAGGCTCCGCCTGAATGTGGGTATGCCGCTGTACTCAAGCATCCAGAAAATATTCAAACTCATAATCAGCAGAGGAGAGTTCAAGGTGGGGGATATGCGACAAACAAGTTTATTTCAGCACTTAAAATATTCCTGTTCATGGCTTGCAGATTGGGTTGCCAGCTCCAGGTTGGAAATACCTGGAGATTTTGGGGGTGGAGCCGGCCGAAAGCAGGATTTGGGGAGGGGAGGAACCTCAGCAGGCTATAATGACTTAGAGTCCACCTTCCCAAGTTACCATTTTCTCCAGGTGAACTGACCTACACTTGATAATCACTCCAGACTTTCGTATCACGTTGTGACTGTGGGATTTGGATGTTTTGTTAAAGATAGTGTAAGTTTCATTTGTAAGGATGCCTTTAACAGACAAAGAAGCTATGTGGTTTTATATTTATTGAGACCTTGCTAGTACTACGCCCAAAAGTCACAAAGATTTGTAGAAATTTGATATATAATTTACAGTCTGGTGTGCTAGTTACTTTTAGACCACTGAAGAAGCAAATACATCAAAACGTGTATGGTCTACATGTGATTGTATGTTTATGGTTTGTGTATGATTGTATGTCTTACTGTATATTATGCCAATTGTGTTATTTTAATACATGTGTTTGGAAGGCTCCTTGCAAGGCCATATAGGAGTCATTAGCATAATTTGATTTTAACTTGTATTAAATTTAAATTTATATGCACTTAGACAACTTTTTAATGGTTTCGCTTTTAATTATATTGTTGGCCTTGTTAGCTGTTTTTTGCTTGACTTTCTAGGTAAATTCTGTTTATAGGGTTAAGTTTTGTCCCCCTCCCTTTTTTTGGGACCTAGAACTGACCCCTGTCACCTGGAGATCAGTTGTAATTCCAGGAGATATCTAGCCATCGCCAGGAGGTTGGCAGCCCTACCTGCAGGGTAGCATAGCTGATTCATTGTCAAATACTGATTTGCAGCCTCTTTCCTGCTGCTCTTAAGAAATTGTGTAGCACTTTTACAACAATTCTTAAATATACCTCCTATTTCCATGATTCTTGATTAAACTCCACATTTACACTCCTGCAAAAGCCAATGTGTGATGAAGCTTATCGGCAGTATCATCCACTTATCTGTTGCCACCTTCAAGAGATAGCATTCTTATTGAACATTACAATGCTCAATTGAACACTAAATGCAATAGCCATTGAGGAAATCATACTAACACGAACAGCTTACTTCTTATTTTCCTACAGGCTGCATGACGCCTTCTAGGGATTATACCTGTACTGTCATTCCATTTGTCTTTTTGTATACATATATTTTCTGAAATGCCTTCAGGAATAAAGGTGCCAGCTCTGGGTTGGGAAATTCCTAGAGATTTTGGGGGTGAAGCCTGGGGAGGGTGGGGTTTGTGGAGGGGAAGGACCTCAGTGGGATATAAGGCCATAAAGCAGCCATTTTCTCCAAGGGAACTGATCTCTGTAACCTGTAGACCAGTTGTAATTCCAGGAGATCTCTAGCCACCTCCTGGAGACTGGCAACCCTATGAAACTGATTTATTTTACAGTACTGCTGCCCTTCCTGCCTACCACCTCAGCGTAAGAAGGCTCTTATCTCTTGCATTGCAATTGTGGCAACAAAATCTTTGGTTAAACAGAGTTGCCAACTCTGGGTTGGGAAATTACTGAAGATTTTGGGGATGGAGCCTGGGGAGGGTGGGGATTGGAAAAGGGAGGGAGCTCAGCAGGGTATAATGCCATAGAGTCCACCCTCCCAAAGCAGCCATTTTCCCCAGGGGAAATTATCTCTGAAGTGTGGAGATCAGTTGTAATGCTAGGAGATTTCTTTTATTTCTTTTTAAATTTCTACCGCCAAGTAAGGCAATTTACAATAACTCACACCTGGCCAACACATGACAATTAAAACACACACACATAATAAGGCATTTATCCTACCATTCTGCACTTTCAAAACAAGAAAGCAAAGCAAAGTCTGAAAGAGGGTTAGAAGGGTTTGGTTTTGGGTTTTTTTGCACGTCCAATCTGTGGCACTCTCCGCCTCTGTAACTACAGTTCTACCAAACAGTCAGCCGCTCAGAAAGCGACTTATCGATCCACAATTCCAAGCAGGGCTGGCATAGCAGCTGCCAGTATTCATCATTCTCTAATGTCTCAATGTGTTGTTTCCTTGACTTTCAAGTTTATCACACCTGTCTGGCAGTGTCTCTAGGGGAACATCAGATTCCTATGAGCAGGACCATTTAATGGTTGTCCTAAAATGTCATTTGTTAAAAAAAAAAGTTCCACTGTATAATGTTTCTCTCAAGAACAAGAAATGAAGGGAAGGCTACCAAACCTGCCTTGCACCACTGAACAGTACATTTTCAGCTCACAATTAACATTTTTCAATGCCGTTGACATTTATTTTAGCAAATAAGTGCCTAGATACAGCTATGTTGGTTGCACTGTACGTTCCACAGTGAGAAACAATGAACATGTTCTTAGCTTAATGTACTCTGATATACAGCACCAGTTTGAGCAGCTAAAAAAGTACTTCCAAGTAGCATGGCTTATAATAATGTACAATAGCAGGTGGCTTACAGAACAGCTCCATAAATATGGCTTCCTCATCTCAGCCCAAATAACACTGTAAAGAAAGCCACACAACCAAATCTGTATGAATAATCACCTAGCTAAAGTTAATAAGTTCCAAAGCCTCTCTGAAGTCCTAGCTGAAGAATTCTTCAGGAACCCCACAAGGCCTTTTCTCGTGTCCTGAAATACAAGTTTGAACAAAAATTTCAATTCAATGACTTTTAGGATTTGCAACATTTGCAACATGCTCATGTGTGGATTTTTAAAGCTTGCTTTTTAGTGACAGTAAAAAAGGAAACAGCTAGATTCAAGCCAGCAGCACCTTAGAGACCAACAAGGGTATAAGCTTCCAAGAGTCAAAGCTCCCTTCGTCAGATACAAAGCTTTGCGTCTTGAAAGTTTATACCCTGAAAATCTTGTTGGTCTCTAAGGTGCTCCAGGACTAGAACCTAGCTGTTCTACTTAGCTGTTCTACTTGCCAGGTCTCCTTGGCCACGGGCCAAGGGAGGGTAGGACTGCCAGATCTAGGTAGGGAAACTCCTGGAGATGTTTGGGGTAGAGCCTGGGGAAGGGAGAGATCTCATCAGGGTACAATGCCATGAAGTCCACCCTCCAAATAGGGATGCCAACCTCCAGGTGGTAGCTGGAGATCTCCTGGGATTACAACTGATCTCCAGGTGACATAAATCAGTTCACCTGGAGAAAATGGCCTATTTGGAAGGTGGACCATATGGCATTATACCCCATTGAAGTCCCTCCCCTCCCCAAACACCAGTCACCTCAGGTTCCACCCACCAAAATCTCTAGGTATTGCTCAACCCAAATCTGGCAACTCTTCCTCCAAAACATCCATTTTCTCCAGGGGAATTGGTCTCTGTGCTCTAGAAATGATCTGTAATTCCGGGAGATCCCCAAGTCCCACCTGGAAGCTGGCATTCCTAGTTCTACTGCAGACCAGCACACCTGCCCTCTGAAACGATCTTCATGGAAGTTGAAAAGGAAAGAGCTTGATCAGCTGAGACTAAGCACTTTCCAGTCCAATTCTATACATGCTTGCTCAGAAATACCTCCCATTGTCAAATGGGGTTTACTCCCAATTGTTTTGTGTAGGATTGCAGTCTTTATATCCCAGTGATTGCAATACAAGAATTAATCTCATGCATAATTTTCTTCCGCAGGACCCAGAAAAATGCCTCTCTTTGGCTGGGTTGTGCTCTTAATCTTGTTGATATTTTAAAAGGATAATGTGCTACCATATGAGGTTGGTGCATAATTGCTGACAGTTTCAACATGGCCCCCTACAGTTGCTGACTGGAGTGCAATAATGCACTTAGATGCTGCCAACTGTTTGCTGTATCGGTATGTGGCTGGCTGAAAAATCCACAGTCGTAATGTTAACCCGCACTCTTGCCGTGCCAAGGAAGGTAGCGTCGGTTTCCGGAGGGAGAGGTGGGAACAGCCAGCCTTATTTACTAGAAAGCTACAATCTCAATAGTGGGTTTTGTACAGCTCCCAAAGACAATGAAAGCTATCCTGTGAGCATTATCATGTTGACTCTCTGTTTTTTTCCTAATATCCTGAACTCTAGTAGCAATGGGAATATTTACACTCTCTCACACACAAGGAGATTAAATTCAAATGTTTTGCCAGTGCGTTTCATTCAAAACAATATTCCAAAAGGTAAACCACCACCTTCTCTCTCTCTCTCATTTTGATGGTATTTTTTTAAGTAGAAGAGATGGTTTGGGAAATTATTTTAGAATGGGTTTCAAAGTATGTCGTGGGCTTCTCTACATTCTGGGGAAGCTTTTTGTGGGTTCCGTCAACAGGAAGATTAGTAATGGAAGTAAAACAATTGTTCTCCAGATGACAGAGATTAGTTCTCTTGGAGAAAATGGTTGCTTTGGAGGGTGGCCTCTAGGTGTTATACTGTACTGAGGTCCCTCTCCTCTCCAAACTTCACCCTTCCCAGGCTCCACCCCCCAAATCTCCAGGAATTTCTCATCCCTGAACTCTACTGTACGTGTTTTTAGTTGCAAATGCACAGGAAGAGTTGGGTTTGATCCAGAATGTGCTTTTAGTTTAAGAAGGTAACAGGCCCAGAACTCTGTTTAGGGCCTCCCAGTCACCAGGGGTTCCACCCTTCACTGGTGGCTACAGGAGATCTGGCAAACCTAGTTCCAGCACAGACAGGATGGTGACAAAAGTATTTCTCCCTGAATGTACAAAGTTTGAAAAACATTGCCTGCTAGCAATGTTGTTTTCCCCAGAAGGGTGGTCAACCTCCAGGTTGTAGCTGGAGATCTCCTGCTATTACAACTGATCTCCAGACAATAGAGATCAGTTCACCTGGAGAAAATGTCCACTTTGGCAATTGGACTCTATGGCATTGAAGTCCCTCCCCTCCCCAAACCTCGCCCTCCTCAGGCTCCACCCCCAAAACCTCCTGCCGGTGGCGAAGAGGGACCTGGTAACCCTAGACTCCAGAAGGGTTACATAGTCACAGCTCATCCACTTGCAGAAAATCCCTGGTCCACACAGTTGCCAACCTCCAGGTGGTGGCTGGAGACTTCTCCCTATTACAACTGATCTCCAGGTGACAAAGATCAGTTCACCTGGTGAAAATGTCCACATGGTGGACTCCATGGCATTATACCCCACTGAAGTCTCTCCCCTCCCCAAAACCTGCCCTCTCCAGGCTCCACACCCAAAATCTCCTGATATTTCCCCACCCTACTGGTCCATCTTGGAATAGAATTTGCTTTAAGTTTGTTCATTGGGGGCATGATCCGTAGGTTTGCCAACTCCAGGTACTAGCTGGAGACCTTCCACTATTACAACTGATCTCCAGCCAATAGAGAAAAGCAGTGTGTAAAGAAGCAGGGATTCAAGTGCTTCCTGCTTCCTGCTACCTCAGAGCTCTTTCTGAGCAAAAGAAAGGCTTTTTAAAAATGAGGCTTAGATTTCCCCCCCCCCTTTTACAGATTGCTCCGTTTTTTGTTCTTAAAATGCTTTTTTATGCGGCAGTTGGGTTTGAGGGGAAGGAGATCTTCTCTCAGGGTGAGCACTGTGAAGTAAGCCAATTACAGAGCAGCATTTAAAGGGGGGGGGACTTGATTTGAGCTTGGGAGACTGCTTTTCTGTATTCATGGCTCGATTAGCACACAGTTTCGTCCCTGATCATTCAAGCCAATGCATACAGTTTCCCCCAAACCAGGTTACATTAATGTTCAATGAACCCAGGTCCAACCAGGGAGATCCAACCCATAAAAGGCCTTTATGAACTTACCTGTAAGTTCTTATTTGAGAACACTTACTGAAGAATTTGAGATGTTCCATGTGCACATATAATTGGTGTTATTACACATCATTAGTTTACCAAATATTGTGGTCAGTCTATGTTATTTGTTTCCTGCTACCACCTGGAGGTTGGCAACTCTAGCTCCTCATAGGGTCCGCAATGCCCCTCCCTCACACATATGTACGACTGTCTTTATCCCCTGTGGAAGGCCATCTTGGATTGGAGGAAGAATTAACTTGTCCCCTTTCCCAGGCACTTTTTATAGTCACATAACTAAGCCAACCTCATCAGATCTCAGCAGCTAAGCAGGGTTGGCCCTGGTCAGTATTTGGTTGGAGACCACCAAGGAAGCCCAGGGTTTCTACTCAGAGGCAGACAGTGACAAACCACTTATGTTCGTCTCTTGCCCTGAAAACCCTACAAGTTGGTTGAAACTTGATGGCACTTCAATCCTTGCCATCATCACTGAAGAGATTTCAGGAAAAAGGACAAAAAAACCCTCTCCTTGAGGGAAATCCAGAGAGCTCTTGCCACATCACACTGAACTGTCTCAATAGAACGAAGCCTCAAACATATCACAGAAGTGACTCTGTTGTCATTTGTGAATGATTGGAGTGTGAGTAGTGGAACCTCTGAAGTAGGTCCAGATTGGGTCTGGTCATAGCCCATGATCAGTTAATTACTGCAGAAGAAAATAAGAAAGCCGTTATACCGAAAATAATTAATTACTCACAGCGATGCTGCCAGCATATCATTTACCATTTGCCCGGAGCTCATTTATATTCATCCAAGTGGCACGGAGACAACCTTGCCAAGGAATAATCTGCTTTTAAAAAGAAAGCTTGTGCGTGTTTTACTAAATGTTTGTGCTCTTTGGTGAGGTAGCCTGACTGGATTTCTCTCCCCCCCCCCCCCACTTACTTTTCATGCACAACATGAACAACCCGTGTGCCGCTGGCTGGCAACCCTAACCCCAGAACAGGTCTCAGACAATCTCTCAAACTCAGGGTCAGTCATGCAGGGACACATCTCAAACCAGCAGTCCCCTTGGGCTCTTCCCTTAACGACAAATAACACACAAGTATACCAAAAATTACCACAACATAGCAACAACATAGCAAACAACTTTGCAAACTGCAATTGACATTAACAAAGTCCCAAAGTGTACAAACCCAATAGGTCCCAGCGCTGTACAAACGTCCTAAATTGGACGTAGAAGCACATAGAAAAAATCGTAGTGAGATCAACTAACAAAGAAGGGGTTCCGGTAAAAGTCCCTTTTTGCTAAGGTTTCTTCGGTCCTGGTCGTGGTCTTCCACTCAAAACCATAAACTAGTGCGAAATGCTGTCAGGTATGCAAACATGTCTTACTACCATCATGCAACATAACAACCAACCATACTCATAAAAAATAAGTCCTACCACGCCAATGAAGTAGAGAATCCAGTGTCAGTCACTCTGAACGGACAGCATAGTAGCCTGTCTCAAGGACTGTGACCTCCAAGACCACCTTATATCTGCTGATTGCATACAGCTGTCCCTCAGCCATGCAGGGACACATCTCAAACCAGCAGTCCCCTTGGGTTCTTCACTGACAAGACCATGAGAAGCAGCATGTCCGTGAGGAGACAAGGCTGGCTTAGGAGAAGAGCCTGCCTTGCAGGTAGGGTTGCCAACCTCCAGGTATTAGCAGGAGATCTCCTACTATTACAACTATCTCCAGCCGATAGCGATCAGTTCCCCTGGAGAAAATGGCCACTTTGGCAATTGGACTCTATGGCATTGAAGTTTCTCCCCTCCCCAAACCCCACCCTCCTCAGGCTCTGCCCCAAAAACCTCCTGCCTGGCAACCCTACTTGCTGGCTGATCTAAGAAAGATCAAGGAGGGGCTGTTAGTGGTAGAGCATCTGCTTGGCATGCAGAAGGTCCCAGGTTCAATCCCTGGCACCTCCAGTTCAAAAGATCAGGTAGGGGGTGATGGAAAAGACCTCTACCTGAGACCTTGGAGATAGGGTTGCCAACCTCCAGGTTGTGGCTGGAGAGCTATTACAACTGATCTGCAGGAGATAGAAATCAGTTCCCCTGGAGAAAATGGCTGCTTTGACAATTGGACTCTGTGGCATTGAAGTCCCTCCCCTCTCCAAACCCCGCTTTCCTCAGGCTCCACCCCCAAAATCTCCAAGTATTTCCCAACCCGGAGCTGGCAACTCTACTTGGAGAACTGCTTCCAGTCTAACTAGACTATAGAGATTTTGATGGACTGATGGTCTGATTCAGTATAAGGCAGCTTCACGTCTTCCTGCTGTTGAACAAGTCTGCAGCTCCTGCCTAGATAGCTCCTCATGGGACCACACTTGCAGCTTGAGACTATTGGCCAGTATCGTCTATGGTGACTGGGTGAAGCTCTCCAAGATTTCAGATTGAGATCTCTCACATCACCTGCTTCCTGATCTTAAAAAACAACAACAACACCTGAGGATGCCAGGTACTGAACCTGGGACTTCCACCATGAGAAGCAGATGCTCTATAACTGAGCCACAGCACCTGTCCCAGCGTAGACCTTTCAGGACAATGCCCCAGAAATGACACTTGGAACAGGTGCAGCTGCTTCCCTCTAGTTCTGCTGAGGTCCCAGCCCTGGATGGGAGCCTTGCTGATTCAACCACTCTCTCTCTCAACCATCTCTCTGGCATTCTACCCTGCTGAGGTCCCTCCCCTCCCCAAACTCTGCTCTTAGAATCATAGAATCAAAGAGTTGGAAGGGACCACCAGGGTCATCTAGTCCAACTCCCTGCACAATGCAGGAAATCCACAACTACCTCTTCCCAGACTCCACCCCCAAATCTCCAGGAATTTCCCTATCCAGAGTTGGCAATCCTACCAACTCTAGGACACGATGAACATAAGCAACAAACACCGGAGATGGGATTTAATCATTTGGGAGTGGTTAATGTTTCTGGATTTTATCTTTGTGGAAGGAAAGGCAGCCCGTCATGGGGGGCTCTTAGTCCGCTTTGAAAGATCAAAGGCCTGATTTGATGCTTTTAGGGAATGGTGCTGTGTTCAACTCAACACTCCTTTTCAACCTGAGAGCTTAGGTTATGTTTTCCTTTGGGGAGGGAGCTGCTGTCATCCTACACTGTGTTACAACGTTGATGCTTTGAACTTTGTATGGAAGATTAACAATAAAAAAAACTTCTGTTTAAAAAATAGAGGGAAGGATGGCAATACAGTCTAGCTTTCCTGGTTATGTAAGGTTGCCAACCTCCAGATGGGGCCTGGAGATCTCCTGAAATTTCAGTTAATCTCCAGACGCTAGAGTTCAGTTCCCCTGGAGAAAATGGCTTCTTTGGAGGGTGGACTCTATGGCCATTTATGCTTGGTAATTAGCAGCGCGTTCCAGGCTGAACCGCATATTTTTTTTAGTTTTTCCCGCTGAACCGTCATTCAGGAAGTGACTGCGAAGCTGGTGCATACCTGCTTCGCATTACTTAAGAGCCCCTTTAACACGACCTTTTGTCTTTGCTCCACCCCCACACTGAAGCATTTACTGAAGAAACCATGAAAAATAACAAACGCAGCTTGGCTATGCAAACAACCATTGCCAATGGCTATGCAAACGAAGGAGAGGGCGAGTGTGGGGGGTGGAATTTCTCCTTTTGCATCCGGACCGTGAAAAGGCATTTTAAAGGTCTCATTTCAAAAAAGAGCTTTGAGCGAGCATCAAAATTGACCCTGCATAAATGGCCTATGGCATCACGATCCTGTTGAGCTCCCTCCCATCCTCAAACCCTGTGTTCCCAGGCACCTCCCTCAAATCTCCAGGAATATATTAACCCTGAGCTGGCAACACTGTGGTTATGTATTATATCTTATTATATTTTCCAATAAGTGGTATGACATTCTGTGATTTGTTCTTGCAAGGGGTGAGAATTAGCCAACAAACAATGGTAATAGAAAGGCCATTACAATTAAAGATCAGGACATCTGTCATAGGCAGTGACATCTCTTTCCTGCCCTTTTGTTTGCAGGTGGGAAAAATGTCGCAGTGATACTTAATAGGTATTTGCTCAGACTGGCTGAAAAACCCTGCTCGGTTGATCAGTGTTAGGTCCCTTGCTGGAAACCTGTGCTAATAAAATTAGTAATTACTTCAAAGAACAATTGAATTCCAACCACCAGGCCCCACTGGCGGTTCTTTGGAGAGAAATTAGAGTGTCAATATTTGCAGTTTAAAGTCCTTTAGATGTGTTTGATGAAACAAAAAAAAATTAAAGAGAGAATTATTTTGATACACTTGATGCCTTGAGGAACGAGATCTATTTAAATTATTCAGATACAATTTGTCTTGTAAGCAAAACACAAGTGCCATTGATATGAATTTCCAACGGTTTGGTATTACAGCTTCAGGGCTTTGGCTGGGATGAGTAACACAAGCTGTATGTCATGCCGTGCGTGAGAGACGGGATGCCAAGATCACCTGTGTCATGTTTGCCATCTTGCATGTGTTGCATCGCTTGACATCCATCACCAGGAAAATGTCAGGAAGCCCCTCAAAACCCTTGGATGTTAAATGGCTCTGGATGACAGCCAGCACACAAGAGCCAAGACAAAGCCATGCTCATAACTGACAGGTTGGGGGGGGGGGTCTTTCCTGGCCTGAAATCCAAGAAGGGAAGCCATGAAAACTTTTCTTAGCCATTTGACAGTGCTTCTTCCAAATGGTAACCAAAAGAGTTTCCATCTAGACATTAGGAAGAATTTTCTAACAGTTAGAGCGGTTCCTCAGTGGAACAGGCTTCCTCGGGAGGTGGTGAGCTCTCCTTCCCTGGACGTTTTTAAGCAGAGGCTAAATGGCCATCTGTCAGCAATGCTGATTCTACGACCTTAGGCAGATCATGAGATGGAGGGCATCTTGGCCATCTTGTGGGCATGGAGTAGGGGTCACTGGGGTGTGTGAGGGGGAGGTAGTTGTGAATTTCCTGCATTGTGCAGGGGGTTGGACTAGATGATACTGGTGGTCCCTTCCAATTTTATGATTCTATGATTCTATGAAAATACAATTTGAGCAGAGGAGTAATTGCACATCATTGAAATAAGGTTGTGACAATGTAATACTGAAGCGGGCCGTGCTGTTCAGATGACAGGCTCTTAGAATGTATCACTTACTGAGAAGTGAAGTTATCTTATTCAGCCAGTCATCGAGTAAGCAGGACTCAACAACTTTATCTACTTTTAAAAAGCAAGTCTTTTTATTGATATACTTCTAGTAAAATATGTGTAAATGCAGATTATCAAGTCTTTAACACTTCTATAAAAACTCTTGTCAAAGTACAATGTATGTATTTACAATGTATGAAGTAAAAGCAAGCAAGTCTTACATACTATTCAGTTTCAAAATCCAACTTCTAAAATATAAGTCAAATTATTCTGATTCAGTTCAAAGTATCTAATTCATAAGGTCTAGAGTAATGTATTTAAGCCATACATACCAGTTAGCCTTTTCTTGAGAGCCTTTGGAAGGTTCTGATTCTCTGTGCTTACTGTGGCTGTATTTATACTGTTTCAGACTCATTAAGAGTGTTGATTTTACCATCAGGAGGGATATCTTCCTACCCACTTTCAGATAACATGAGCAGTGCAATAATGTCTTAGTTGCAGCTGTTCAGGTTATTAGCTTCTCCCCATGACCAAATATGGGCTTCCTTTCCTTTCAGTCTATTTTGCTTAAAGTATAAACAATAATTTCTGAGCTCCATGATCACGCCATATATTCAATTTTCATACCATTCTCATCTTCAGTACAATACGCATTAAATGAGACTATTTAGAAATCTACAATATATAACTATATAAATAATAAAACACAATTATTGCTCACATTGTAACATGTAACCATCTGGTCAGTAGGAAACATAGCCTTCAGCAAGGTTCTAGAAAGCAAGAAGCTGCACTTATAGCCTTGAGGTCTTTGAGTAGACCTTCTCAAGGTTTGAGGATAGCAGGACTTTTCTGCTCTTGAGATATGAGCAGCTGATAGCTGGCAGCTGAATCAGGAAGGGTAATTTCAGATACACCTTTCTGGCAGATAGTGAAGAATGACTGTTCTTCTCCCTTCAAGGACAAGACCAGGGTAAGTTAGTTAGCTCTTGAAAGAATTCAGACCTTGAGAGAATTCAGTCAGCCTGTTCTAAGGACATTTGCATTTTGCAAGCTGTTGCCAGGCTTTTCATTACACAAACCTCTGCAGTTTGTGGTTCAGTTTGTATGTTATGTTCAAGTTGTACATGGAATTAATTCTGCACATGTACACAAAATACCATAATTATGTCAGAGACCGTGACAATATTAACAAATGCAAACCAGATTCATTAACACTGTTGCAGCATTACAAAAAAGACTGAGCTCATAAATCTGAACCCAGCTTGCCAAAAAGCATAATACATACATTGGTTCCTATCTGTAGACTTGACTAGTTTAGAGATGCTGTAACTGCTGGTGGGGACAAAAGCCTAAAGGAATGTAGTCAGTCAGGACAAGTGACTGGAAGAACCTGTGCCTTCTCCTGCAGCTGGTGGCTGGGTACCAGTACAGGTGGGAGAGAGTACCAGGAAAATGATGAGTAAACATTATCTGTAGCAAGATGACCTTGAGCACCTGCTGGCCGTTCTGTTTTACATTGAAAAGTGAGCTTGTTTTGACATCACGCAGTCCCTGAGAGAAACCATTGGGCAAATCTCCAGGAATTTCCCAACCTGAAGATGGCAGTCCTAGATTCAATTCACAATTGCTTGATTGCTTGCATGGGACTCTGAAGTGGAGAAAGATCCCCCTGAAGAAGCTCATGTAAAATGCATAGGGGTTACAGAATTTATTAAAATATAATTCCCTTGCACCAATTGTTGTTGTTGTTGTTGTTGTTTTTGCCTTCATCCTAGACCCAAGCCAGAGCTTGTGCAAAGTGCAATGGAGGTCAGGCCTTGAGCAATAATCCTTGTTGTTAGAATAGGGAGGGCTTTTAAAAATCAGTAATTGCTATAGCGCTATACTGTTATAGAGGTATAGCAATTACTGATTTTTGTAATTTTGAAAAAAGCTCTCCAGTGACAGCAGAGAAAATAGCAATTGCAAAGAGGTGACGTAAGGAGAATGGAACCGAAGTGAGCCGGGCCCTGGAGCCCCAAGTGGTAGCTGCTGCCAATGCAACATTTTCAAAAATCTGCACAAGTGATCAGAAGCCTTGTTAGGCAAACACTCCACCTGGTCCTGCCCACTTTCTAAAAACACTTGGCAGGTGCCAAAAAAGGTGTCAGTGGGCGCTATGGCACCATGGGCACCATGTTGGGGACCCCTGTTCTAGGCAGCTTTTGGGCCCAACTAGAAGTGAAGTTGCCGTGTAGTGTGATGTTGTTTCCCCCCCATCCATCATGTGTTGGAGGGGGGCAGAGAAGAACTGGTGGGAGATTGCTTGTGATCAGTGAGTTAGTGGAAACTCTACACTGCTCTATGGCAATATAGCCAAGTCTAGGGTTGCCAACCTCAAGGTGGGGCTTGTAGATATCCTGGAATTACAGCTGATCTCCAGATTACAGATATCAATTCCCCTGCTAGAGAAAATGGCTGCTTTGGAGGGTGGATCCTATGGCATAATACCCCACTGAGATCTTTCCCCTCCACAAATCCTGCCTTCCCCGGGTTACACCCCCAAAATCTCCAATAATTTCCTAACTTGGAATTGGCAACCCTAGCCAAGTCACTTTTCTGTCTTCGTCCCAAAGCATGCTGGGACAAAGCCAGCAGTAAGGGGGTATTGCTGAAATCCTATGCAGAGGAGTAACCCATTTTGAACTTTGAAGACCTGCTTCCATGTAAATATGCTTAAACTGCAACTTCCAACGTAACCATCCTCCTAGAATAAAAAATTATCAACTTGGCCACTGACGATCTAATCCATCTTTCTGTGGGACTGCTTGCCTCACTGTGTGAAAAGATTATAACCTTGCTGAACGTGCTTTGAAGTGTCTCATTTCCATATGCTCTCATATTTTTTACAGTCCTTTTTATTAAAACATTTAGAATTTAACAAGGCAAATTCCTTTGAATTATATTTTCTAGAAACTGGTGACATTTTAAAAATTAAAACAATATATTACGTAGCTGGCCTAAATTCTCTGAGACCTGAAAGCCTGGAGCTTTGTCAGGCCTGTTTCATAGACTGTTCCCTGGCTCTGGACCATTACAACTAAGGGAACTGAATAATGTATATTTCAGGCTAGAATTGCAACCAAGGGCTGATTCTAACTTTTTGCCTTGAATGAAGATGAAAAGATTGCAAAATATCTCTTAGCAAGCTGGAGAGGCATGTGTGTAAAAATCTATCACACACCATTTTAAAATACTGGAAACTGGTAGGGTTGCTAGCTATGGGTTGGGAAATACCTAGAGATTTTGGGGGTGGAGCCTGGGAAGGGCGGAGTTCGAGGAAAGGAGGAACCTCAGCAGGGCATAATGCCATGGACTCCACCCTCCAAAGCAGCCATTTTCTCCAGAGGAACTGATCTTGGTCATCTGGAGATCAGTTGTAATAGTGGGAGATCTCCAGATGCCACCTGGAGGTTGGCAACCCTAGAAGCAGGTAATTGGGAAAGGTTCAGCCCCGTACTTGTACACACATGAAGTTGCCTTATACTGAATCAGGCCATCAAGGTCAGTATTGTCTACTCAGACTGGCAAAGGCTTTCCAGGGGTGTAGGTGAAGGTCTTTCAAATCATCTGCTGCCTGGTCCTTTGAACTAGAGATACTGGGGATTGAACCTGTGACCCTCTGCATGCCAGAACCACCAGTATCTTTCTTTTCTCTGATTCCTTTTTTAAGTGGCTTCCTTCCTCTCTTAAGAGCCATGGGAAAACTCAATTTTCCCTTATTGATTGTAACCCTGCAATTCACCATGGAAAAATTAGTGTCTTGACAGTGGCCATTACTTACAAGTCTAAAGTGTAAGTATTTTTAAAATTCTCCCAGGGAGGGGGGAAGCATTTTTAGAGGTAGAGCCCCCAAATTCACAGCATAGCTTGAAAAGACTCTCCTTGCACAACCCCCAAAGTTTGGTGAAGGTTGGGTCAGGGGGTCTGATTTTATGGGATTCAGAATGGGTTTCCCCCCCTCCATAGAGAATCAAACTATGCAATATTTATCTATGGAGGGTGGTGACCCATTCTGAACCCCATAAAATCGGTCCCCCCTGACCCAATCTTCACCAAACTTTGGGGTTCATGCTAGGAGAGTCCCTTCAAGCTACGCTGCGAATTTGGGGTCTCTACTCTGAAAAATGACCCCACCAGGGTTGAATATTTTCAGGAAAACTGAAAATAAGCCGAATGCCCATATTTACCGGTATGGGTATTTGGCTTATTTCAGGTTTCCCGAAAAAAATCGGGCCCAATAAACCCAAACCCGAAATTTACTGAATTGTTGTTGTTTTTTGCACAACCCAAGAAGGGATCTCAGCATGGTACAATGCCACAGAGCAGGGGTGTCAAACTCATTTGTTATGAGGGCTGGATATGGCATAAATGTCACTTGATGGGGCCAGGCCAGGCCTTGCCAGCCCAGATCGAGAGTGGGGGGGTAGCTGGCCAGATAAGAGTTTTCGAGGGGCCAGATCCAGCCCACAGGTCTTATTTTTGATACCCTTGCCGTAGAGTCCACTCTCCAACAGCCATTTCCTTCAGGAGAACTGATCTGTATTGTCTGGAGATCAGCTATAAAAGCAGATCTCCAGGCCCCACCTGGTTGGCAACCCTAATGTAATACCATACAGGCTACTCTCCCAAGCAGCCATTTTTTTAGCGGAATTTATCAGTGTAGTCCAGAGATAGAGTTGCCAACCTCCAGGTACTAACTGGAGATCTCCTGCTATTACAACTGATCTCCAGGCAACAGAGATCAGTTCCTCTGGAGAAAATGGCCGTTTTGGCCATTGGACTCTTAAGGCATTGAAGTCCTTCCCCTCCCCAAACCCCACTCTCCTCAGGCTGCACCCCCAAAATATCCAGGTATTTCCCAACCTGGAGCTGGCAACCCTAAAAAAACCAGCTCCCCACACAGGTACTCATGTGAAGTCGCCTTCTACTGAATCAGACCCTTGGCCCATCAAAGTCAGTATTGAATACTAAGACTGGCAGCAGCTATGCAGGATCTCAGGCAGAGGAAGGTCTTTTAGATGACCTACTCTCCAGGAATTTCCCAGCCCAGAGCTGGCAACCCTAGCTCCATCCTCCCCAGGTTAGTCCCCAAACTCCCTTGGGCCTAGGCACGGCCTTCCATTCTCCATAGGGTTGACAAACTCCAGGTGGTAGCTGGAGATCTCCTGCTATTACAACTGATCTCCAGGCAATAGAGATCAATTAACTTGGAGAAAATGGCTGCTTTGAAAGGTGGAGTGTGTGGCATTATACCCCATTGAAGTTCTCCCTCCCCAAACTCCACCCACCTCAGGCTGCACCCCCCAAAATCTCCAGGTATTTTCCAACCCAAATCTAGCAACCTACCTCCATAACATCTATTTTCTCCAGGGGAATTGGTCTCTGTACTCTAGAAATGATCTGTAATTCTGGGAGATCCCCAAGTCCCTCCCCAAACCTGGCCTTCCTCAGGATGCACCCCCAAAGTCTCCAGGTATTTCCCAACCTGGAGCTGGCAACCCTAATTCTCCAGGATTTTCCCAGGATGGAGGTGGCAGTGAACAATTAGCATAAACCAGCAGGAATTCTGGTTACAGGAATCTGGTTACAGGGTAAAAAACACCCCTAATTCATTTCACACACCGTCTTTGACTTTGTGGGCAAGCCAGCATCACCTCAGGAAGTTACTGGAGCAAACGGCTGTCTTTATCACCACCATGCCTCCTACATTTCAGTCATTTGAGGTTTAATGGAGCAAAAAGCAAGAACTGGGAAATTTACGAAGGCAGTATGGGTTGACTTGCAGTGATTCATCTCCCGAATTTCAGTTTTTCTTCATATGAACTAGGAACGGTCAGCTGTCTGGGCTTGCCTTTAATTATATACTTGACAAATTGCCAAACACAGTTTCAAGCACAGGTTTTTTTTCTTTTATGGTTTTTAAACTTCTCCTTGAAACTGCCATACTGCTACTTGTGTGGGGTTGCCAGCCTCCAGGTGGAGCCTGGAGTTCTCCCAGAATTACAGCTGATCTCCAGACTCCAGAGATCAGTTCCCCTAGAGAAAATGGCAGCTTCAGAGTATGGACTCTATGGCATCACATCCCTGCGGAGCTCTCTCCCCTCCTGAAACTATGCCATCCCCAGGCTGTGCCCCCAACTCTCCAGGAATTTTCCAGTCCGGAGTTGGCAACCCAATTACTTGCGCTTTGGCCTTGGCCTCTGAGAATTTGGTCACCTGTATGTGTGTGTGCACACGCACAAAAGACTGCGTTGGCAATAAAAACATTCCCTTGAGCATTTTTGGCAGCCAAAGATTTTAGCTCAAGACGGAAGGATGAAGGGCAACAAGGTGACTCTGCAGCATCAATGAGGTCTCTGTCAGAGTCTACAATGTTGGGCTCCATTTATAGCACAATTCTGCACAACAGTTAAGTCAGTACCCAGAAATGTTCTTCCAACACATCGCTGTTTCACTGTGTTAGACAAGCTCTAAGAATAGAATCTCCTGGGGACCTCTGCTCTCTGCTTTGTAAATCAGAGCAGAGAAGGCACAGATGGCTGGCGTGTAGCTCATTTGAGTCTCCCAGAGGGTCAAAAGCCTACCTTATTTAACTCTGCTGGAAGTCTGTCCAGAGTCTTACATGGGGCAAAGTCCAGCTCTGAGGAGCATGGCTCGCAAGCCAAGAAGCTGATGAGGCTGGAATTAAAGAGGGGTGGATGCATAGCAAGGAAGCTCCAGCCGTCCAAGGAGGCAAAAGCAAAAATGCATTGACCTTGTAACCGGTAGAAAAGCATTATGCATGAACACGAACACATGAAGCTGCCTTATACTGAATCAGACTAATGGCCCATCTATGTCAGTACTGTCTACTCTGACTGGGTTTCACATTACCCAGTACCTGATCCTTGTTTAATTAGAGATGTCAAGGACTGAACCTGGAGCCTTCTGCATACCAAGCAGATGCTCTTCAGACTGGGTTTCAGGCGGAGGTCTTTCACATTGCCCAGTACCTGATCCTTGTTTAATTAGAGATGTCAAGGACTGAACCTGGAGCCTTCTGCATACCAAGCATGCTCTACCACTGAGCCAAAGCCCCTCCCCTTGAAGTTGCCTTATACTGAATCAGACCATCAGTCCACCAGGGTCAGCATTGTCTACTCAGACAGCTCTCCAGGGTCTCAAGCAGAGGCTTTTAACATCACCTACTGCCAAATCCTTTAACTGGAGATGCCAGGGATTGAACTTGATGTACCACTGAGCCACAGACCCTTCCCTGATGGGGAGGAGAAGTCAGAATGGCTCCCAGGGGAGAGATCATAGCTTAATGGTAGTGCATATTCTTGGCCCACTATGCTCAATCATTCCCAAGAAATGGGGAAAGAATGACCTCTGCTGAGTCCTGTTGACTGCCAAAGTAGAGTACTGGACCAATGGTCTGATTCCATGTGAGGCAGGGGTCTCCAGCCTTTTTGAGCCTTTGGGATTCTGACACCGGGTAGTGGGCACAACTACAAAATGGCTTCCATAGTGGGTGGAGCCCACCACAAAACTGCTCCCACCGGAGGCTAAGCCACACACGCAAAGGAAGCCCGAGTGCTAGGGAGAAGGGTGGTGATTTAAAAACACACTGGAAAGAGGAGTGAGAGAATAAAACCAACCCTGTGGTGGCAGCTGCCCCTGAAACAACGTTATTTCGATCTGCCCAGCCAATCAGAAGCCCTCATGGGGAAGTACCATACATGGCCCCACCCACTTTCTAAAAACATTTGGGTTGCCAGCTCCAGGTTGGGACATGCCTGGAGATTTTGGGGGCAGAGCCTGAGGAGGGCGGGCTTTGGGGAGGAGAGGGACTTCAATGCCTTAGAGTCCAATTGTCAAAGCAGCCATTTTCTCCAGGGGAGCTGATTTTTATCGCCTGGAGATCAGTTGTAATTCCAGGAGAGCACCAGCCACCACCTGGAGGTTGGCAATCCTAACAGCCACACAGCAGCTGTTGGGAATGGCTTTTAAAAATAAAGGAGAGCCCAAATGGGCTCAGAACACCACCACAGGGGGAGGAAGGGTTCCTGACCCACCCCCCAAAAGCCATTTTCCCAAACAGAAACAGCATTGGAGGGGAGTTATTTGCCAGTTTTGGCTGCTCCACGTGGAGTATTCTGTACATATGTAGTAGCAAAAACAGGGGAGAAACTCCCCTTCCCCCCAGTGCTGTTTCTGTGAGAGGAAGCAGCCTGGTGGAGGTTGACAGGAGCCCTTCCTACCCACCCCAGTGGTGGTATTCTGAGCCCAGTGGACTCTCCTTTAGGTTAAAAAAAAAAGCCATTTGAACCTAGACCCAACTCATAAAAACTAGAACATGTCGTTTGGACCTGGATTTCAGCGTTTTCCAGTATTGTGATCCGGAGGGCCAACACAGTACAAACGTCCATCTGCAAACATTTCTGCAAACATTTCTTTATTATCTTACGGTTCTTCTGACTCCGTTCCAGTGCAAAAAGAGCACCTGTATGCAAGTGAGCATTTAGGAGTAACTTGACTGTAACTTTCGGTGTATCTTCAAAGCGGTTGTTAAATAATAAATTACAGATAGAGTAACAGCCTTATCTTTGTGTGTGTGTGAAGTGCCGTCAAGTCGCAGCCGACTTATGGCGACCCCTTTTGGGGTTTTCATGGCAGGAGACTAACAGAGGTGGTTTGCCAGTGCCTTCCTCTGCACAGCAACCCTGACATTCCTTGGCGGTCTCCCATCCAAATACTAGCCAGGGCTGACCCTGCTTAGCTTCTGAGATCTGACGAGATCAGGCTAGCCTGGGCCATCCAGGTCAGGGCAGCCTTATCTTTACCAGACAGCAAATAGATTGTGGTAGCCATGAGAATATACAGGAAAGTATGAAATCGATAGAATAGTAAAAGATCTTATAGAACAGGGGTCTCAAAACTGCGGCTCCAGAGCTGCATGCGGCTCTTTGGCCTGTTGACTGCGGCTCTCCGAACTTGGTTCGGAGCCCCTGCTCTTGCGCCCACTCACGCCGGCAGCCGGGCTGCAGAGCCGGCGCGCCTGAGAGAGAGCGAGAGCGGGCGAGCGGGCGCGCTGTCTCTCCCTCCTCCCCGCCACGGAGAATGGCTGGGTCCCCCTTTCCCTTGCCCTCAGTGGTTGGGACGCTAAAGCCTCCCCTCCCCTCTAGCCACGCAATTGCTGGGCTGGCGGCTCGGCGGTTCCTGCCCCCCCCCGCCTATAAGCTGTTGGGCGGGGCGGGCTTCCTTTGTAGACCTGGCCTCCGGCTGAGTCCCATTGGGAGGCCATGTCTACCCACTGACTTTCTTGGCGGTAGACCTGGACTCCGAGGAGGGGAAAAAGTCCCCCTTCAGAGGTCTGGTCTACCAACTGGCTTCTATGGGCCTCCGGAGGCCAGGTCTACTGCCAAGAAAGCCAATGGGTAGACGTGGCCTCCCAATGGTACTCAGCCGGAGGCCGGGTCTACCAATAGGCTTTTATGGCGGTAGACCAGGCCTCCAGACGAGGACTCCGGACGGGGAGGGGGAAATGGCAGGGACTTACAATTTAATTTTTATCAATAAATAAGATCACTATTAAGTATGATATCAAGTTTTATTCAGTGTACCTATAGTTTAATTAAGACTTAAAACTTTAATTAAAGTTTATTAAGTTAATAAACAGTGTACCTACCTATATAGTTTAAGTTTAAGAAATTTGGCTCTCAAAAGAAATTTCAATCGTTGTACTGTTGATATTTGGCTCTTTTGACTAATGAGTTTGCCGACCCGTTATAGAAGAATGTAAATCACAACTGAATAAAAAATGGGTGTTTCTGTCTTTGCCTTTTCACACAGACTCTCTGTTCAATTGGAGTGTTTAAGAATCTGCCAAATAATTCCTTGAGGGGTAAGGCATTATGTCTGGCCAAGAAGAAAAGTCTTCGAAAAATTCAAGATGATCTGGGAGCACTGGAAAAGATGGGGTGCCCTGTCCCCAGAAGGAGAGCCTTCTGACTCAAAGGTAGCGATTAAAATTCGTTCAGAAAAGGTGGGTAGAGTCAATAATTTTAAATCCTAAATTACAATTTTTGGCCTTTTTTTGGGGGGGGGGATAGAATATTTTATCTGGGTTTTTAGTAACTGCTCATTTTCTATTTATAGTGTTTTTAATGTATGTTTGTTCTCTTTTGCTGGCAATCGCTGTATTAATAAACTGACTGACTGACTGACTGACTGAAAGGTCTTGAACAGATCAAAATCCAACCCTCTTGGAGGCAATCACCGCAGCTAAATATTTAGCAGCTGCTAAGGTAGTTTTCTGATCCTCATCTACAAGGAAAAACTGGATGATTTTTTGAGATGGTAAATACCCGTTAAGAGGGAGGACAAATTCTTTTCTCTCATCAGACCAGATTTCACACTCCAATAAAATATGTTCTAAGGACTCAAGCTGATCAGATCAACATTTACAAACTCAGTCTAAATATGCTGTGCCTGTGAATCGGCCTTCCAGTATGGCCGAGGGAAAAGAATTTAACCGTGCGAGAATAAATGCTCTTCTATAATGAGGGAACGCTAGGACTTTTACGTAGCTTGGAATAGAACAAAAGAAAGGAACTCCAAAGAATGCTGGTAAACATACACACTGTGCCCTCAACAAAGTACTTGTTCGATCCAAATTCAGTACTGAGGGCTTTATTTGTTTTATGGCATCCATATCCTTGTCATTGAATCATAACCATTGGAGTCCATTGTTAACCATCACCTTACATGGTCCCATATAAGGGTCTTTCTCAACAAGATGCAAAATCCCTTTACTTGCACTGGAGATTTTTTGTTTTAATTCAAATCCACGCAAGGGCTTCCAATGAATTCAGGGCCAATTCAGCTCCTAGAGAAATACTTGAAACACAGCTTGGTACAAAGCAGCTCTTGCGGATAAACTGTAACAAAGGTTGGTCGCATGATTCATCCATAGGGTTGCCAGGTCCCCACTTTGGCGGGAGGTTCTTATGGGCGTGGCTGGGTGGTGGGATTACTGCGCTCCACTTCTGGTTTCCTAGCCCTGCTGTGCAGGGCTTGGGGGAAGGCTCCAGCCTCCCTTTCCATCCACGTTGCAAGTCAGATCGTGACCGATCTGGCATGCAGTTTGGAACGGGAGGCTGGAGCATTCCCAGGAGCGCGCGCTCGCGCGGGGAATCCCTTCCCCTTACTGCTTCCTCCCGCTGACCTTCAGCTGGTCAGTGGGCAGCCTGGTTGATTGGTGGGCAATGGCCCGCCACAACCAGGCAGCTGCCAACCCTATTCATCCACCAACTCCAGTTCCATACAATAATTGGGATACCACCTTAGCGATGAAAGCCTGAATAGCACCTGGTATGTAATTGCTAACTCAGGTGAAGAAGAATCAAGTAATTGAATCTGGCTTTTTCCTTAGCACTAGTCAGATGGGCCTTCCAGCTCAAATTTGATTGAAAGATGACTCTCAGATATCTAAATTGCTTTACCGGTTCAATTGGTTGTCCATTTATGAACCACTTATATACTGGGGAGTGTAAGATATAGTAAACACCATTTTTTATCTTTGCATATCTATGACTAGTTGTTCTTTTACACAGTATTCCATAACTGCTTTTAATAGTTTGTGTAAACCAAGCAGAGTGATAATAGAAGTGTGTATCGTCCGCAGACACCAGAAGTGGTTTCTGAGGGAGCCGGGGGATGTTGCCACCCTGCATAATGTTTTAATTAACTGGATTCGGGGAAAGGCTTGAATGGGTATACTTAGCAGTCTTAAATGACGCATGATTTAAGAGGCAAAAGAACCAGGAATATAACAGCTATAATCCCAGCACAGTACTGAACAGTATAATTAGGCTTACCAGGTCCCTCTTCTTCTTCGGCGGGAGGTTTTTAGAGTGTGTGGGGGGGGGGGAGGGTTGCATGCGCCTAGAAGTGCTTCATCACTTCCGGTTTACATCTGGAAGTAATGTGTCGTTGGTTGCATGGATTGCCCACCGACCCTCAGCTGGTCGGCGGGCAGAGGGGCACTTTACCGGGGGTTTGCCCGCCACCAGCGGGCACCTGGCAACCCTAAGTGTAATAGAGAACCAGTGTGGTGTAGGGGTTAAGAGCGGTGGTTTGGAGTGGTGGACTCTGATCTGGAGAACCGGGTTCCCCACTCCTCCACATAAGCGGGGGAGGCTAATCTGGTGAACTGGATTTGTTTTCCCACTCCTCCACATGAAGCCAGCTGGGTGACCTTGGGCTAGTCACACGCTCTCAGCCCCACCTACCTCACAGGGTGTCTGGGGACATTGTTTCCATCGTTGTGGGGCTGCCACCGAAAAGGCCCTCTCTCCTGTGCCTACCAGATGAGCTTCTTTGATAGGTGGGACAGTCAGGAGGGCCCCTCCCTGTGATCTTACCTCCTGGGCAAGAATGTATGGGAGAAGAGAGTCCTTCTTGCCTGAGAAGTAAGATCACAGGGGGAGGCCCTCCTGACTGCCCCACCTATCAAAGAAGCTCATCTGTCTAAACTACAATTGTGGGAACCTTGCAGATTTCTCGCTGTGCTCCTGTTGCCATACTGGTGGCAACTGATTCTCTGTGTCTGGGTATCAATCCATCTTTCTCACTGGCATTGTAAGGTCACCCTGAGCACCACAGTAAATGTTTGTGCTGTACCATGGTCTCGCCAAAAAAACCGTGGATCTTCAACAGGAGCATCAGCTGCACCCATACCTGGTTCAGTCAGATATAGCCACAATCATCCATGCCTTAGTTACCTCTAGGCTGGACTATTGCAGTGCGTTCTACTTGGGGCTACCCTTGAAGAGTGTTTGGGAGCTGCAGCTAGTGCAGAGTGCTATGGCTAGACAGCTGGTTGAGGCTAGCTTCTGGAAGCCTATGACCTCGATACTACAGCAATCACACCAGCTACTGATCCACTCCTGAGCCCAGTTCAAGGTGTTGGTTTTGTCCTTTAAAGCCCTACATGGCTTGGGACTGGGAGCCTGAGGAGGGCAGGGTTTGGGGATTGCCTTCACTGGGGTATAATCCCATTGAGTCCAAATCAGCCGTTTTCTCCAGGTGAATGTATCTCTGTTGCCTGGAGATCAGTTATAATCCCAGGAAATCTCCATCTGCCGCCTCTCCCAAAATTAAACCTCTTCCTCCCCTTGTGGTGGTATTCCAAGCTCATTTAGGCTCTCCATTATTTTTTAAAAGCCATTCCCAACAGCTGCTGTGGGGCTGCTAAGATTGCCAACCTCCAGGTGGTAGCTGGAGATCTCCCAGAATTACAACTGGTTTCCAGTCAACAGAGATCGGCTCCTCTGGAGTAAATGGCTGCTTTGGAAGGTGGTCTCTATGTAGGGTTGCCAGGTCCCTCTTCACCAATGGCAGGAGGTTTTTGGGGCGGAGCCTGAGGAGGGCGGGATTTGGGGAGGGGAGGGACTTCAATGCCATAGAGTCCAATTGCCAAAGCGGCCATTTTTTCCAGGTGAACTTATCTCTATCAGCTGGAGATCAGTTGTAATAGCAGGAGATCTTCTGCTGTTACCTGGAGGTTGGCAACTTACAAGCTCTGATATTTGATTATATTGTTCTTTGTTTTATTTCACTGATTTTATGTTTTATGATCCCTTTTTGTAACAATTGTAATAATTTTTATGCCAATAAAGGTCTATGAATGAATGAATGAATGGTTGGCAACCCTATCTCTATGGCATAATACCTTGCTGAGGTCCCTTCCCAAACCCCTTCCCCCAGGCTTCACCCCCAACATTTCAAGGAATTTCCCCACCCAGATCTGGCAACCCTATGTATGTCCATACAGCAACTGCCGGTTGGGCAACCTAGCGTGAATGTGTGTGTGAATTTGAATGTTTTTGGTCTCCATTCTTGCAGGAGTTTGCCTTTTAGGACTGCAATGCCACAAATAAATACTTGTTTGCACTCTTCTTCCTGCTTATATGATATAAGGAGACTATCTCTCCCAGTCCTTGGTGAAGTGCCTTGTCTATACAGGAAGTAATCTCCCATGATGGATGCTTTCGGTTGCGGCAGGCCCCAATGTCAAAGGGTGGGTTGCTTAGATAAACATTAAAATGCTCAACACAATTTTCAATTTATTCTGAATCTGCTCCATGCTAGACAGATGGAGGATGATAAAGAACTTCTTGTGGAACAAGCGCCCGTGGCAGGCAAGGAGAAAACGTTATATCACCTGGACCTTGCCTGTGTAGCTCGCGGGAGTGCTCCAGATGGCCCCTCAGTTCTGAGGATTATTTAATGCACAGAGGAGATGGACTGTTCCGGAGATGACAGGTAGAACAGCAAGGATTATAAACCATTAATCCTTATCTGAACTGCTAATTACAGTGTCATCTTTTATTTAGAGTCGGATTACAATTAATGGTTTTCCACCATATCATGGCCTCTATATTTTGATCCTTAGTCTGAGCTGGAAAAAGGCGCTCATTTTCACGTTTGGTATATTGGGCAAAAACAATCAGGTTCCGCTCTTAGGGGGAAAAATTGTGCCCACTTTTGAAAAAGTAGCTCTATGGCCAGCGCTGAATAATATTTGTTGGTTTCTATCTGCCACATTGATACTCCAGCTTTCTTCCATTATGGAATTCAAGATGGCCTATTGAAGATTCAAAAGAATGTTCTCAGGTGCCCTCCATGCAGGGAGAAGGGGAACACAATTCCCCCCTCCGTTCTTACCTGAGGCCACCAACAAGAAAACCAAGAGGGTCACTGGAAACCTAGTATGGACCCTATGAGGCAGGGATTATTTTTAATATGTAACCTAGGGGTCCCCAATGTGGTGTCTGTGGGCGCCATGGCACCCATCAACTCCTTTCCTGGCACCCAGCAAGTGGGGCCAGATGGGGTTTTTGCCCAGCAAGGCTTCTGATTGGCCATTGGAGATTTGCTTGGCTGCGCAGATTTTTAAAAACATTGCTTTGGCAGCAGCTGCCACCACAGCACAAAGTTCGTCTTTGTGTGACTGATGGTAAACCACCGTAGCCATTTTGTGGCTGGCTCCCCCTCCTCTAGCAGCCCACCACACTGTGTCAGAACTCCAAAGGTGTCCTAGGGACTCCTACTGTAACCAGACACAAAATGTGGAATTCCAAGGAAAAGACATATTATTCCATCCTGGTCACGCTTCACCCGGTCACATATACCTATGATAGTATTATAGGAAATACTCACCTGTTCAGCCTCATAGCTTGGCTTTTTCCAGGAAAATTTGGAATGGCACAGTGGAATGTCATTCGCGCACTGCTGCAACACACCTGTGCATTTCCTTGTGGTGCATGCATGTGCTTAGTTGCTTAGAATCACATTCTGCAATGACATTTACAAGCCTGGATCAAGAGGGAGAACTGGGACTTTGACAGCATTCATGCAAAAACCAGAAATTTTTGAATGCACATGAGAACTGCATGTTGTTCTTTGTTGGAATACTGTATTTTGTGTGTAGTGGTATATATTTTTTAAAAAACGAAAGCCCTCCCTCACAGGGTCCATTTATTTATTTATTGAAATATTTATATCCCACCTTTCCTTGTGGTTCAAGACAGCTTGCAATAATAGTTTAAAACATTTTCTGTTGAAAACCCAAACTAAACTAACAAACCCAAAATCTGCTCCCACCCTTAAAAGATGCCTACCAATTCAGACTCCCTCAAAAGCTCTGTCAAAGAGGCAGGTCTTACAGAGCCTTCTAAAGATATCATAGAATCATAGAGTTGGACGGGATCACCAGGGTCTTCTAGTCCAACCCCCTGCACAATGCAAGAAATTAACAACTATCTCCCCCCACATCCCCAGTGACCCCAACCCTCCCCCCGCCATGCAGGATCCCACAATCAAAGCACTCCCAACAGATGGCCATCTAGCCTTTGCTTAAAGACCTCCAAAGACAGGGACTCCACCACCCTCCGAGGCAGAACATTCCACCGTCGAACAGCCCTCACCATCAGAAAGTTCTTCCTAATGTTTAGGTGGAATCTCTTTTCTGTTAGTTTAAATCCATTACTCCGTGTCCTAATCTCTGGAGCAACAGGGAACAAGGTAGTTCCCTCATCAACATGACATCCCTTCAAATATTTAAACATGGCTATCATGTCTCCCCTCAACCTTCTCTTCTCCAAACTAAACAAACCCAACTCCCTAAGTCTCTCCTCTTAGGACATGGATTCCAGACCTTTGACCATTCTGGTCGCCCTCCTCTGGACACGCTCCAACTTGTCAACATCCTTCTTAAACTGTGGAGCCCAAAACTGGACACAGTATTCCAAGTGAGGGCTGACCAATGCAGAACACAGTGGTGGTATTACTTCCCTTGATCTAGACACAATTCTCCTATTGATGCAGCCCAGAATTGCATTGCCCTTCTTAGCTGCCTTATCACACTGTTGACTCATGCTCAGTTTGTGGTCCACTAAGACTACCACATGTACAGTTGTCAAGCCTTGGAGGGGCCCCTCTTCCTTCTTCAGGGAGCCCATTCCACAGACCCAGAGTCAGGAAGGAAAAGGCCCGGGCTGTGGCGATACCAGATGGGCCACCCTATGTAGTGGGATAGCCAACAGATGGAAGCCTGGTGACCTTAGCTGGCGCACAGGGACATACAGAAGGAGCGGTCCATACCAGGTTCCCAGTGACCATCTTGGGTTCCCTTGTGGTGGCCTCAGGCAAGGAAGAAGGTGGCCTTGCCTTCTTCTCCCCTCTGCATAAAGATTGCTTGAGAGCTACAGAGGAATCCTCAGCCTTGCCAGCCTGTTCTGGTCCAGCTCCCTCCGGTCCTCTCCTTTCCTCCAGGTCTTGCTGTTGTGGCATCTCTGATGCTGCAGCAACATCAACATTATTGCCAAGCTGGCTTGGGACTAGGGCTGCCAACCCCCAGCTGGTGGCTGGAGATCTCCCACTATTAAAACTGATCCGAATTCTCAAACATCATATGCATGAGGGCTTCCCCCGCCGCCAAGAAACGCCAAAAGTACCTTGTGATTAATTATGCATCCCCAGTGAATCACAGAGCTTCTGAGTCCCTCCCCTGAAAACGCAGCCTTGTTGCAGTTTACTTGGAGGAGCAGGTTAGCTCTTAAAGGGACTACTCCTTGTCTGTGCACGTGCTTTTGCAAAGCTGAGTATTCCTCCCCTCCTTTCTTCAACATCTCCCAGTCAGGATCTGCCTTCCAGCCTCTCTTTGGCTGGCATCTTCCTGCACATTTCATGAAGGTTTCACTCCCTCTTTTGTGCTTCACTTTGAGGGAGGGGGTTGGATGGGAGGGACAGACATGTGGGAGGGAGAAGCCAGAATGGGTTAAGACTATGCATGGAAATGACGGGGATTTGCCTCGCTCTTGCCTCGAAGTAGAATTTAAGTTCATTATAAAGTAGCATCCTAGAACCGCAGCATCCTAGAACTGGAGGTCAGTAAAATCATGAATAAAGCCAAGGAAACCTTGAAGCAATCCCGCAGGGATCGCAAGCTAAATACTCCTGCACAAATGGCCTATGGCATTAAAGTCCCTATCCTTTCCAAACCCCGCCCTACTCATGCACCACCCCCAAAATCTCCCTGTAATTTCCCTAGCAACCCTAGTCCCAGCAAACCAGTACCCCCTGAGCCAGCCATGGGGAGGAATGCTACCTACCACATAGACACAAAACCACTTGAAATAGTTTGAATTGTGAATTTACCATGAATGCAGTGGCACAGGGTGTTGCAGCTGAGAGAAAATGGGCATTGTATACAAAGACAGTTTGGGTTTCCAATGTTCCTCTTGTGAAAATCTAAGCAGCGCTGCTACTTAGGCCTAGAGCTAGGATTGCCAACCTCCAGGTGGGGCATGAATATCTCCCAGAATTCCAGTTTATCTCCAAACTACAGAGATCAGTTCCCCTGGAGAAAATGGCTGCTTTGGAGGGCATACTGGAAGACATTATAGCCTGTTGAGGTCCCTCCCCTCCCCAAACCTTGCCTTCCCAAGGCTCCTCCCCACCAGTCTCCAGGATCTGCCCAAGTCTGAGTTGGCAACCCTGCCACGAAGTGCAGACGAGGAGGCTTGAATCTTTCTTCTTGATATGCTAGTTTTCTGCATGCAAGGACTTTTTAAAACAGAAAAAAAGCCTTCAGTGCTGTGAGAGTTCTCTCTTGTTGGCTGTTTGCGAGAGCGAAGCCACAGTTATGATGAGCAGAGTAATATGTAAATAAGGTGGTACAGCTGGCATATCAATAAGTCGGGCAAAATTGCAAGTCTCCTCATGTACATGGGTTCTTGCAGGTTATCCGGGCTGTGTGACCGTGGTCTTGGTATTTTCTTTCCTGACGTTTCGCCAGCAGCTGTGGCAGGCATCTTCAGAGTAGTAACACTGAAGGACAGGGTCTCCTCATGTACGCTCCATAACGACTGAAAACCAATATGATTTGTTGCTCAGCATTACATGTTTATTTATAGGAATCAATAGCTGTGATATAACCCAAGCTTTCCTTAGCAAGCCGCAATAAATCCATCTCTCCCTGTCTCCCTCTTTCTCTTGCTCACCATTTCAACGGAGAAAGAGCAAGAGAGGCCCCTTTGCATGCACGCAGCAGTCGGACACTACGTTGGGAATGGCTTGTTCCCTGGAAATGGTCAGTGTTTCCCTTCCCTAATAGTTGCTGGACCACACACCAATGCGCCATTTGCTTGGTACGCACCACCATTTCTGTGTGCCTTTAAGAACTGTGTGAGGAGCATACATTGAGAAGCACAGGGGTATTTTTTAAAATGATGTCACGAGGGAGGATCAGGGAGAAGGCCCAAAGCTGGGACCAGGGGCAGCTCAGGTTGCCTGCTCTGAGTTTGGAAATTCCTGGGGATTTGGGGGTGGAGCCTGGCGAGGTCAGGGTTTGGACAGCGAAGGGATCTCGGAGGGGGGGTATAATGCCATAGTGTCCACCCTCCAAAGCAGCCATTTTCTCAAGGAGGTGATCCCCATAGTCTGGAAATCAGTTGTAATACTGGGAGATCTCCAGGCCCCTGGAGGTTGGCAACCCTAGAGGCAACCTGGGTAGGGATGCCAGCCTCCAGGTGGGACCTGGGGATCCCCCAGAATTACTGCTCATCTCCAGACAGATCAGTTCCCCTGGAGAAAATGGCTGCTTTGGAGGGTGGACTCTGTGGCATCGTACCCCTCTGAGGTCCCTGTCCTCCCCAGGCTCCACCCTCAAATATCCAGGAGTTTCCCAACCTGGAGCTGGCCACCCTAACCCCCCATCCTCCACCGGCGGCCAGGGGGGACCTGGCAACCCTAAGCCTGGGAGACTTTTCCGGGTGACCATACTAGCCGATCCACTCCTGGCCATGACCTTTCTGAGGGCTTCCAACGTGTCACTTGCAAGGATGGACAACAAGGTTTCTCTGAATAAGAAGTCCGGAGTCTAGCAGAGCTGAGGAAATATGCAGAAAATGGCAACCAAGATGATCAAGGGGTTGGAGTTCCTTCCCCATGAGGAAAGCTGAAAGAGTTTGGAGATTTTTTTTTTTTTAGAGAAGGAAAATGACAGCTAAGATAGGACATGGTTGAGGTTTATAAAATTATGCAAAGAGTGTATTACGTGTGAGAGAAAGAACTTTCCCTCTCTCCCATATGAGCAGAACGAGGGGTATCCTAATGTAATTGATGGGCTGTAAATTCAGGAAAGAAAGGAAAGGGAGGTTGGTTCAGAAAGACTGTTTGTCTGATGGGGCAGGGCTCTTGTCAAACGCATCACTTTTTTTATTAAGGTATCCTATAGCGAGACTTCGGATGGTGCTGAATCTCTCTCAAGCACACACTAAAAATCCCTTTGCCCTTTATATAATTTGAAACCGTGCCTGGGAGTGAAATAGAAAAAGCGTGATCTGTTAAACCAGTAATTGCCAACATGGTGCCTGCCGATGGCTTTTCTGGCACCCTGTCATCCAGGGAGGACGGGAGAAGTTATCGCTCCTGAGCGTGTGGAGGAGGCTTGAGGAGAAGTGTAGGGTTGCCTCAAGCCTCCTCCACACACTCAGGAGCGAGAAGTTCGCCCGTCCTCCCTGGATGATGGGGTGCCAGAAAAGGCAGGAAGCCGGGAGGGGGCAGGGACTTGAGGGGCAGCCGTGAGCCACCCTAGAGTTTCCAGAGATTCCTAGAGAGGTATGATGTCACTCAAAGTGATGTTACACCATTGGCCCACGGGCCACTTTTATTCTTGTTTCTCCCACCACCCTTTGAGGCAGGGGTGCAGCAAAGAGTTGCCAGCCTCCAGGTAGTAAGCAACAAAACACAGGGCACCTCCGTGCCTGTACCAATAGGTTTGGAAATGAGCACGGGATTATAGCACATAAATGCACATAAACAGGTAGCAAACAACAAGTGTACAATAAGTGCTGAAAGACAAGACAAGTGCAGAACACCAAAACCAAGCAACTAATTATGTACAAATTCTCAGGAAAACCTGAAACAGTCCTTGACACGCATCCGAGAGCAACAGTCCCCCTCTGGATCTCAAGACAGTCAATTCCACAGGATATCCAATATCGGTATAAATCCAAAGAAATGGGGGACGGCCGTTTCACATAAGTTTCTTCAGCCCCAAAATACGTCATCCATGTTGAAGTAAATCAATTACATAGAAAAATAATCCAATTCCAATTCGACAGTCTGCAGCAGTATTGTCAGCAAGTTCCCAACGGGATACAAGTATAATCCTAGCAGGGCATCCCCTGCCCCACCAGGGGACTGGCAACCCTAGGAGAAGGAGAAGGACTAGGGGATCAATCAAACTCATTCCTTCCAGTTCTGAAGTCAAAGGCTCCTCAGTAGGGTTGCCAGCTCCAGGTCAGGAAATACCTGGAGATTGTGGGAGTGGAGTGAGGAAATACCTGGAGATTTTGGGGGTGGAGCCTGGTGAGAGTGGGATTTGGAGAGGGAAGAGACTAAGGTATAATAAGAGAGCCAGTGTGGTGTAGTGGTTAAGAGTGGTAGTTTGGAGCGGTGGACTCTGATCTGTAGAACTGGGTTTGATTCCCCACTCCTCCACAGGAGCGGCGGAGGCTAATCCGGTGAACTGGATTTGTTTCCCCACTCCTGCACACAAAAGGCAGCTAGGCGACCTTGGGCTAGTCACACTCTCTCATCCCCACCCACCTCACAGGGTATCTGTTGTGGGAAGGGGAAGGGAAGGTGATTCTAAGCTGGTTTGAGTCTCCCTTAAGTGATAGACAAAGTCGGCATATAAAAAACCAACTCTTCTTCTTCTTTTTCTAATGCCATGGAGTCCACCCTCCTAAGCAGACATTTTTCCAGGGGAACTAACCCCTGTAGTCTGGAGATCTGCAGTTTAATCTTTGGTCTTTTATGCATGGTTGTTTCATGGTCACCCCTGCGACGACTTTGGGTCTTTGTGTTGATTATGCATGCTGTTTCCAACCATCAGAGGTGCCTCACTCTCCCCCTGCATTCCCCCGTGCTTTGCCCACGTTTTCAGGGACCTGTTTTATCTTGAATTTGAAAATGCAGGCAAAACCCAGGGAAATGCAGGGGGAGAGCAAGGCGACCTCTGATGGTCAGAAACAGCATGCACAATCAACACAAAGACCTGAAGTTGTCAGAGGGGTGACAGCGAGGAAAACAGCTATGCTTAAAAGGCCTTTGTCGCCTGGAGATCACTGGTAACACCTGGAGATTTTCAAGTGCCATCAGAGGTTGACAACTGTCAGGAGCAGGCCATGAGGATGGTAGGTGGTAGTGTTGTTGTGCTGCTTCCAGGTGCTGTTGTGCTATTCTGTCCAAGGCCAGTCTAAGCCCCGTGTTTAGTCTTCACAGATTCCCATACTGTGGGAATCGCCAAGTGCTCCTTCCTGCCTGTTGGAGGGGGGGGTTGCCTGGGTAACCGGTTATCTCCTTTTGCTCTCCCATATATGCTATGTGCCTTGCCTTTGACCCTTACTAGTGTCCTTTTGAATATGGCTTCTGAAACCTGTCGATTCTAACCAATAAAACTGCTTTTGTGGATTTGCCGTCTGCTGAAATCTGTTTATGGGTTCGCCGCAGGGCTAGAGCTTACATTAGGACACTAGTCCAATCCTTACTTGCTGACCTTGGCTGGAGCCCTGGAGGGTTCGCCTAGACACTCGTCTCCTCGGTTTGGGGCGCAGGACGAGCTCCCTGAGGACCCCGACTTTCTGCGTGCCGTCTTGGAGGAGGCGCAGAGGACTTACGCGGAGTCCACCCGGCTGGTTGGGATGGTGATTGATCAGTGGCATCGCCTGGCAGCGGCGACCCCCTGGAGGACTCAGGACGCTGATCTACGTGCCCACAATGATCTTTTGGGGCTAGATACTTTGCTGGAGGAGGCCCAGTTGGCGCAAGAGGACTTTGCTCTCCTAACTTGGTTGTTGGCTAAGCTTGCGCTCCATGGGACGCAACAGGAGTCGGAGGCCCCAATTCAGGGGCCTGAGTTCTGTTTCCCAATGGTGGAGGCTCATGGGGGAGACGTTCCGCAAACTGTTCCGGATCCCGCCCTATGCCGCGGGGAAGCACAGAACGCTGCCGCCAGGACAGTCCTGGTTCTTGTGGATTTCACTCCGACCACGTTGACGGTGGCTGACGTCGAGAAGATACTAACTCCTGAATTCGGTCCTGCCTCTGCGGATCTGGCTCAACAGGTCCAACCGCTGTTGGGCCAGCACAAGGAAATCCAAATGCTCTTCGAACAAGCGGCCGAACCAATTGTGATGGCTGCCGCCGCTGCCAAACTTGAGGCGGACCGAGTGCTCGCTGACTGGAGGTGGGCGGAGGAGCAACTGTTGGCAGATGCGGCCGCTGCTCGGGCGTGGGCGACAGCAGGAACTGAAGTGCGGTCGAACGTTAGCGGGGTCGAACGTTAGTGGGGGACTGGACTGGTCTTTCCCCTCATTTTCTTTGGGCTCCCCGGAACCTGGTCTGCCCCGGGAAGTGGCGTGCAGGCAATGGCTCACCTTTGCTCCTGATGTGCAAGAGTATTTGGAGGAGGAGGACTTGTATGCAGAGGAGGGAGACTGGAATACGAACTACCGAGCCAGCCAAGCCTGACGGACTGGGGGGGGGCTGAGGAGGAGATCCATGCCTTGAGGTTTCAAAAATGAGAGCTGTTGGATCACATGGCCCGTATGCAGGACCAAATAGACGTGTTGATGTGTGAGTACAGTCGCCTACAGCGAGCTCAAGGGGCGCCTGCGCAGGCACCGGTCCCAGGCCAACAACCCCCGGGCAACCTCCGGCGCAACCGACTCCGGGGCAGCTGGCCGCGGCTCAACCGCCTCCAGGACAGCTGGCCCCGGTACAACTGGCTCCCAGGCAACTGGCCCCTGGTCAACTACCGGCACCACCACCAATGGGACCGGTCCAGGCTGTGGTCCCAGTCGTGCAGTGGAAGCAACCCCATTTGCGAGTGACATTTGATGGCTCCACGGACGCTTTGCCCTGTTTCCTACACCAAGTGGACAGTTACATGAGAGAACAAGGGCATTCCTTTCCCACGGAAGACAGCCGAGTAAGATTCGTTTCCTCACTTTTGACTGGAAAGGCTGCAGAATGGATGGTCCTCCAGTTCGATACCCGGGCTCGCTCCATACGGTCGCTTAATGAATTCATGCGAGCATTGAGAAGACGTTTTGAGGATCCATTTCAAGGGGAGAAGGCTAAAGCGGCCCTCCTACAACTCCATCAAGGATCCTCCTCAGTCCGAGAGTTTGCGGATGAGTTCCAAAGACTCGCCAATAAAATAGTGGATTGGACTGAAGCTACCCGGGTGCATTACTTCAGAGCAGCGTTGCATCCTGAGATTCTAAACTGGGCATACATGCAGCAAGACCTAGCCACCTTGGAAGAGTGGATTTTACTGGCGGAGGAAGTGGAAAGCCACTGCCAGTTTATTTCCCTTCCCCGACGGCAGGCCAGGGAGGGGGGAAGCCAGAGAAACCCTCCCAAACCTGCCGCTCCTCAGTCCCCGCGGAGGCTGGCTCTACCTCCGCAAGACCGAGCGTTGCGGTTTGAAAGGGGAGCCTGCCTCGTTTGCGGTGCCATGGGTCACTTCACTGCCACTTGTCCATCACGTCCAGGACTGCCGAGTCCCACTCCCCAGCCAGAGGGGACTCCTCGCGGGAGAGGACGCGCTTGGGGAAGAGGCACCGCAGCCGAGCGGAGCATCGCTCCAAGACGAAAAGCGCCCCCAGCTCTGCACGCTGGAGAAGTGACAATGGACCTTTCGCCAGCGGACCCATCGGGGTCCAGGATTACAGTTACTACTCCTGGGGAGGGTAGCTCCGCTTCTTCAGAGGAGGGCGACCACTGGAACTCCCCAGCCCTTAACTTGGAGTCTCCCCTCGAACAGCCAAAAAACGGACTGGGTCTGCGGTAGAAGGAGCAATACCGCAGACCTCCGCAGGTGTTCCTGCGAAACCCGAGGCTCCTTTCGTGGTGAGTGAAGTAGAAGAGACTGTGTATGTAGATGTGATATTACGACATTATAGAAAAGGTCCTCAATTACAAGTTAAGGCCTTAATAGACTCTGGATGTGCCCGCTCGTTAATTAACGAAACCACCTTTAAGGCGCTCCAAGTGAAATCAGTCCCTTTGCCGGCACCTGTTCAATTTGCTCAAATGGATGGCAGTGATTCCGGGGGGGGGGGCAGTCGACTGTCGCACTGACGGAGTGGCGATGGGAATTGGCCACCATTGGGAACAAATCAACTTTACTATTGTGCCCAATGTTCGATATGCTGTGGTATTAGGAGCAAATTGGCTGAAAGGACACAGTCCCACCATAGACTGGGAAGCTGAGACTTTAACGTTCAATAGCCCGCTGTGTGAGTTACACCGATATGAAGTGGCCGTTAAAACCGTAATCAAACCAACACCTGCCCTGGCCTCGGACACCTCCAGTCCGACCCAAGTGCTGCCCGAATATCAGGACTTTGCAGACGTGTTTAATGTGCAGGAGTGTGATGTGTTACCCCCCCACCGCCGGACGGACTGTGCTACTGAAGTGGTGGGGAATGGAAAACTGCCAAAGAGTAAGATCTACCCAATGAGTCCTATGGAACGGACAGTGCTCCGCAAATTCTTAGACAAGAACTTGGCTCGCGGTTTCATCCAACCCTCCACCTATTCGGCACCGGCTTTCTTCGTGCGTAAGAAAACAGGGGATTTGCGTTTGTGTATTGACTTTCGAAAACTCAATGCTGTTACTCAAACGAATACTTATCCTATCCCCCTCATTTCTGATCTCTTGGGACAATTGAAGGAGGTACACATTTTCACCAAATTGGACTTAGTCGAGGCTTATTACAGAGTCAGAATCCAGGAGGGGGATGAATCTCTGACAGCCTTTTCCAGTTGCTTTGGGATGTTCGAATTTATGGTGATGCCTTTTGGATTAAAAGGGGTCCCGGGGGTCTTCTGTTCAAAGGAGTGGTGGTCTATTTAGATGATATTCTCATTTACTCTAAAACCATGGATGAGCATGTTGCCTTGGTTCGAGAGGTGTTGCAATGTCTCAGAGACAATCAGCTGTATGCTAAAGTGTCTAAATGCGAGTTCTATAAAAAGCAATTGACTTTCCTAGGATATATTATCTCGCACCAGGGTCTGACTATGGATCCTGAAAAAGTGCAAGCGGTGCTCGGTTGGGAACCACCCTCTACCCGTAAACAGGTCCAAAGATTTCTTGGGTTCGCGAATTTTTACAGAGCATTCCTCCCACATTTCGCTCAGATCGCGCTACCCATCACAAACCTCCTTAAAACTAAGGGAAAGGGGAATACAGCCACCTTACCCAACGCCCGGGTGGAGTGGACCCCCAGTGTCAAGCCGCCTTCGATAGTCTTAAGCAGCTTTTTACATCCGAACCTGTTTTGCAGCACCCAGACTGCAATCAACCATTCATAGTGCACGTAGACGCTTCCGACGTAGCGATGGGGGGTGCGCTCCTGCAGCAGGGGGAGGATGGGCACTTGCATCCGTGCGCTTATTTTTCTAAAAAGTTCACTCAATCTGAACTCAATTGGGCCGTTTGGGAAAAGGAAGCCGCTGCGGTAAAGCATGCCCTGACAGTGTGGAGGCAGTTTTTAGAGGGTTTTAGAGGGTTCCAAGGTGCCTTTTGAAGTGTGGTCCGCGAAGCACGTGCGCTGGGCGGACTTCCCCAATATCCCACCAAGGTTGATCAGCCCACAGAGTCGCTCTTCACCCCTGCCCAACAAGGTCTATTGCACACCTTAGCCGTACAAACCCGTTCTCAGACCGGATCCCCACCGCCACCACTTCCTATTAGGGAGGAAGGGGCAGAACCTCCCTCCCACAATTCCCAAAGTACGGGGTCTACAGGCTGGCTCAATAAGGTTGGGGACCACAACACACAACCTTGAAAATGTTGTGTTTGGAAATTTTTAAAGAAGATGGAAAGGAATTTTCACAGTTCAAATTATTTCTCCTCAGACTTCAACTGCAATCTTTTCCCCCAGTTTCATTCTTGGCTTGGTTGCCATGAAAGTGAACACAGACAAGCGGATCTAAGCTGTCGATAAAATACAGCTGAGAGTCTGCTGGACACCGGATGCCCTGAGGGTGTTTGCAGCCACTGACTGTAATATGACAATTACTGTGTGAGTTTCCAGCTCAAGAATTTGGGTTGAAGGGTTGGCTGTTAAGACTGTTTCCAAGAAAGGGCCAATTTCAACTGCAATCAAGGTGAAAATTCAACAGGGGGGTTAGAAGAAGAAGAAGAAGAAGAGTTGGTTTTTATATGTCGACTTTTTAAAAGGAGAATCAAAGCAGCTTACAATCACCTTCCCTTCCTCTCCCCACAACAGACACCTTGTGAGGTAGGTGGGGCTGAGAGAGTTCAGAACTGTGATTAGCCCAAGGTCACCGAGCTGGCTTCATGTCTGCCGCTCATGTGGAGGAGAGGGGAATCAAACCTGGTTCTCCAGATTAGAGTCCACCGCTCTTAACCACTACACCACACTTACCGCACTTGGAGTCAACCTCAAAGTTCAGACTTATTTGGAATCCCACAATTCATGGCCAACCAACTTCCATCTTGAATAAAGAGCCATCCTATCTTGTGGGGGATATAGAAAGAGAGTTCAGACACCATTGAGTTTTTTTAAAAAGTCATGTACCTCCCTCTGCTTCCCTGTGGAGGTGCTAAGAACCAAGTTTGGCAAATGATCATTCCATGCTGCCCATGGGCTGAGTCTTGGACCTCCTCACATTGCTGCAATTGGCCTTGGGCAACTGCTCAAGGCCTGGCAGGTTTGTGAAGGAGGAATGAATTGCAAGCGTAGCTGCCCTATGCCTTGGGGAGGGGCTGCGGCTCAGTGGAAGAGCCTCTGCTTTGCATGCAGAGGGTCCCAGGTACAACCCCTGGCATCTCCAGTTACAATAAAAAGGACCAGACAGGAGGTGATGGGAAAGACCTCTACCTGAGACTCTGGAGAGCTGCAGCCAGTCTCAATAGACAATACTGACCTTGATGGACCAATGGTGTGATTCAGTATAGGGTAGCTTCGGCTGATTTTGTGCCCATTCTCGAGTAGTGGCAGCAGCTTTGTGTGGGAGGGGGAAGGTCCAGTGAACAGCCCCTCACGGACAGCAGAACTGCCCATCTGGTTCATCAGAGTTGGGCAGGATGGAAACCGGGCGTTCTGCTCCATGGGCACCGCTTCTGGGCTACATGCTTGCTGGATCCACATAGATTTTAAGGAAGGTCCAAACAGCTTGTCATTCACCAGAGGAAATGCAGTCCGTCAGCTGTGCCTGCACTGTGGCTTGCTAGGTGTGTGGTAAAAATCTCCACCCCATGTGTCACAGGAAAAAACAGAGAGATTGCAGCAGCAGGTATGCCCCTGTAGATTAGATGTCCTCAGTAGGCACCCCTCCCTGATTAGCCCCCTCTCTCTGGCCTCAATCCACACTCCTGCCCAGAGGGAGAGGCTGAGATGACCAAGAGCAGCTTCTCTCACTGGCTATTCTTGTTGCTTCCTCGCTCATTTATGACAAGCATGTGTGTGGTGATGCTACTGAGGAAGAGAATCTGGGTTGGAGGCTCCAGGGCAAGGGACTCCAACATGGTGCCCACGGGGCCATGGTGTCCACCAAGACCTTTCCTGGCACCCACCAAGTGTTTTTAGAAACTGAGTGGGGCCAGGTGGAGCCAAGTTTTGGTTGAAAGGGAAAATAAAATACATGTATGATTTTAAAAGATGTCAGGGCACAATCCATACTCCTTCCTCTCCCATTTATTGGAATGGGGCTCAAGTAGGAAGCCTTCCCATTGGCCTATACCCCAGAGCAGGAGGACTTCCCATTGACTGGTGCCCCAGAGAAATCCGAGCATCACCTGAATGTGGCTGGTGCCTCCTTTGGAGCAACAGCGGCGACGGCCTTTCTGTCGTATCTTTTACATTCACAGTTCCCTTAACAATGATAAATCTGTGTGAAAGAGACACTTTGGCAGCCTGACAGGCACTTAATGTGCAGAGATGAATAAAAGATAAATCACTACTTGTGGGGATAAAAGAATCAAGCTGTCAGTCAACACAATCTGGAGGTGGGAGGGGCCCCCTCAGTGTTAGCAATGACTGCCCACAAGGCAGTCTAAGGGGAAGTAATGAGGAATTAACAAGGGTTTGAATGGAAGCAACATCTGAAGCTGCTAGCCATAGGGAGGCAAAAGGAGGATGGAAAACCTCTTTTACTAGGCTGACTTTTCCCCCTAATCCCCTTCCCCCCAATTAGGGTTGCCAACCTCTAGGTGGTGGCTGGAGATCTCCCACTAGTACAACTGATTTCCAGGCGGCAGAGATCAGTTCGTCTGGAGAAAATGGCTGCTTTAGAAGGGGGACTCTATGGCATTATACCCCATTGAAGTTCCTCCCCTCCCCAAACCATGCCCTCCTCAGGCTCCACCCCCAAAATCTCCAGGTATTTCCCATTCCAGAACTGGCAAACCTACCCCCAATACATATACAGATCCTTCAATCTTCCTTTCAGGATCTTTGGTTTCTCTTGAATCATTCAAGTTACCTTGTGTTTGCATTTCCCAAACTTCTGATAGCCAATGCCCTGTCTCAAAGGAACTCACCTTGTGCATGTGCACATAAGTCACTCGTACAGAGAAGCAACAGGCAGCCTCCTTTGATAATGCTTAGGTAAGGAATGCTTCGTCCTGGATGGCCCAGACTAGCCCCATCTTGTCAGATCTCAGAAGCTAAGCAGGGTTAGCCCCAGTTAGTCCTTGGATGGGAGACCACTAAGGGTTGCTAACAAGAGGCAGGTAATGGCAAACCACCTCTGTTCGTTTCGTGCCTTAAAAACTCTACAGGGTCACCATAAGTCAGCTGCGACTTGACGGCACTTTCCACCACCAAGAAGTACTTCAATCATGCCCATTGCAGAGATTTACCTACCCCCAGTACAGTCTGATTAGAAGGAAGCAATGCCAGAGCCATAAATTAAGCTGAAGCTGCTCTCTGGCTGAATATGCTGGGCTTGCGGAGCCTTCAGTGATTCGATTTAATTTAATCACTTTGGGGGTGGGGGTTGCTGTCAAGCCACAGCTGACTTATGCCAACCTCATAGAGTTTTCAAGGCAAGAGACTTTCTCCGCATCACGACTCTGGTGTTCTTTGGAGGTTGCCCATCCAAATACTAACCAGGGCCAACCCTGCTTAGTTTCTGAGATCTGACGAGATCAGGCTAGCCGGGGGCTACCCAGGTCAGGGCACTTCTGGTGGTGGCAAATAGACAGGGGGGCATTCACTTGTCAACAGGCACCCTTGAGCTCTTTTCAGGACACGGCTTCGGAGCAGAAAACCCAGGGTCAGTTCTCTGGTCCAGCCATTTGAGCGACTGCTTGGAATGGCACAGTAAGGGATGTGCTGATACCCCACAGGGGTTTAGCTCCCTCCTAACCATCAGCGGAAAAGGGCAGTGACGGACTGGGTTGCCTCCTAGGATTGCCCACTGCAGCCTGAGAAATTCCTGGATTTGGGGGCGAGGCCTGTGGAGGGGGCAATTGGGGGAGGGCTTTCACCTAGAAATCTATGGCGTACCGTAGAGTTTGCCCTCTGAAGCTGTCCTTTTGTCCAGAGGAACTGTAGTCTGGAGATCAGCTAGAATTCTGGAGCACTCCAGCCCCTACCTGGAAGCCTGGTCACCCTATTCTGGGTGCATGCTGCTTCAGACCAGGTCTAAGCCAAGTCCCTGCAGCAACAGTTGCTTTGGACTTGGCTGCTGGTGCTGAGACTCAGGAGGGGATAGGCTAGGGCTGCTTCAGCCTCCCCTGCTGTGTCATTTTGCCAAGATGCCTAGATGAAAAAGCCGTGGGGTGGCCTGTTTGACTCACTTTGTGGCTCCATGTATCCTGGCTGCATCACCCAGTGCTCTAGAGTGGGTTGAACAGGGCTGCCCACAGCATTTTCTGTTGGAGTGAGCGACTCAGCATGCTTGGACATGCCCCCGCCCCCCCGCTAATTCACTCTAAGTGTGTATAGGTGTTATCTCCTTGAATGGGATGTTCCTCTCTTTGTCTGAACCTGGAAGCTGCCCTCTGACCCTTCCTCCTTCTCTCTCAGTAGCCATTGCTTGTCCTATCACTTTCCCCATGGACTACAAAGGAGGCAGACATTTCTGCAGGTCTCTCCTGCAGAAACAAATATCTCATACTTGCACACATGTGACGCCAGAACAGCTGGTCATTTGTGTTAACGAAATGTACTCTTTAGATTAGGTTTCTATCCTTCTACCAACTGCAACAAGAACGTGAACAGAATCTACTTTAATAAATGTAAGTTTTACTTTTTGCAATTTACTTCTTGGGAGGATTGATTTACTGCACTCAATATCATGCTTCCTTGACTGGGCAAAATTCTGCTATATTAACCAAATATCCCCAATAGTTTCAACTCAGGATAATGGCATGTGCATGGGGTGGGGGGGAGGCTGAAGCCCCTCTTCCACTCACACCATACTCCCAAACCGAACTGGGTTCCAGAGTGTGTGGGAATTTCCTTTCCCCAATGTTATGTGGAAATGCAAGTTGTGTCAGGGGGTTCCTGACCTGAGTTGTGTCATGTGTACCGTCTAGTTTGGCCCTTACTTAAATGAATGGTGCCTGTTGGCTTAAATGTCACGTTGGAACGTTGCTGTTCCATTCAACACAGAACTAGCTATTATGCAGTCAGTGTTGAACCCTGATGAAGAGACATTTCGAAACAGGATGAATACCGGACCCCTGTCTTTGATTTGATGGAATGTCTCTTCCTCAGCCTATGTTTTGATGAGTGGAAATGCTACCACCTTCTATTTGACAACTTGATTGTATGTATTTGACAACTTGATTGTGAACAACACTGGACAAGCTTTGGACAAGCTTTGAAATCCTATAGCATCGTGTTGGACTCATGTTGTTTCCCTATAGTGGATTTATAGGTTTATACCTGGTTGTTACACAATTGTATATTTTGTATGTTTGAATAGTTGGATTTGTATTATACTATTATTCTAATCGTTACTACTGGAGTGTTTATTAGTCTACTCTGCTGTTTGTCTGCCAAACCTCTAGGTGGTGGCTGGAGATCTCCGCTATTACAACTGATCTCCAGCCAATGGCCGCTTTGGCAATTGGACTCTATGGCATTGAAGTCCCTCCCCTCTCCAAACCCTGCCCTCCTCAAGCTCCATTCCTAAACTCTCCAGGTGTTTCCCAACCTAGAGCTGGCAACTCTATCCATGGGGCCTGCAAGATGGGGTTATTCCACGAGGTTGAAGACTGTTCTGTGCTGCCTCCCTACCCTTCCCCCATCCTCCTTTGATATTATTGAAATTACGGTGGCCTGGTTGCTGCAGGCTCTGCTGTTATGCCTATATTTTTCTTTGAGTGCCATCTCATTTTTAACTGCATTTTCATTGTTAAATTATTTATTACTATTATTGTAAGTAATTTGTTGGGGTTTTATTTTTATTTTCTTATTTTAATGTATTTTTATACGATGTGAGCCGCCCTGAGCCTGGCTTTTTGGCTGGGGAGCGAGGGCGGGATACAAAACTAATAAAATAAATAAAATAAATAACATAAATGTCATATATAAACACACACAAGAACAAGAACATTAAAAAGGTAAAGGTAGCCCCCTGCGCAAGCACCGGGTCATTACTGACCCAAGGGATAACGTCACATTCCAACGTTTACTAGGCAGACTATGTTCACTGGGTGGTTTGCCAGTGCCTTCCCCAGTCGTCTACACTTTACCCCCAGCAAGCTGGGTACTTATTTTACTGACCTCAGAGGGATGGAAGGCTGAGTCAACCTTGAGCTGGCTACCTGAAACTGACTTCCGTCGAGATTGAACTCAGGTCATGAGCAGAGCTTTTGACTGCAGTACTGCAGCTGACCACCCTGCGCCACGGGGCTCCTACAAAATAACATTAGAACATATCGAAGTACAAGTATAAACTATAAATCCCATGTAATCACTATTTAAAATATGTTCAGTACTCAACACAGCTAAAACTTAAAGCTACGGCTTAGATAAAAATCTTTATTAAGTAGAGAATATAAACTTCTTCCTAATTTTAATTGACAAAAACAAATATCAGGAACTTTGCTAGCCATGGCATAAGTTAAAAACAAAACACTTTTATTCCTCTGAGCCCTATTGGGTTATTAGCATAAGCATTTCCAAGGTATTCGTGCTTTTCTTCCCTAGCTCTGCCCCCCTAACTTCACTAGAGATCCACATGGTCCATGCTGGATCAGGGCTAGAGCCGAAGGTTAAGGTGTAGTGGTTAAGAATGGTGGACTCTAATCTGGAGAACCGGGTTCGATTCCCCACTCCTCCCCACTCCTGCTGGGTGACCTTGGGCTAGTCACAGTTCTCTCCTAACTCTCAGTCCCACCTACCTCATCAGGTGCCTGTTGTGGGGAGAGGAAGGGAAGGCAATTGTAAGGCTCCTTAAAGTTAGAGAAAATCGGGGTATTAAAAACCAATTCTTCTTCTTAATTCCGGGTTTGGAGTGGGAGGGGTTAACTGAAAATCATCTAGGATTCCCAAAAGGTCTGCATTTTCATTGCACCGAACAGAGGCTGTGTGATGTCACCCTTTCTTCAAAAGCCGGTTAAAGTGTCTCTTGTGGAAATGACTTAAACCTTTCCTGAACTTACACGGTCAGCTTTTAGGCTAGGAGACGAGGAGCAGCAGGGTCTGTCTCCGGACAGTAAATCATCTCCAGACGGCAACTGTCACTCAGTCGACAGTCAAAATTATTGAAGTGGATGTTTTCTTGAGACTCAATGCGCCTGCTTTTGCCAGGTGACCTAATCGGGTGACAGACCTACGCCTGGCTGATCAGACTTGCTACTTCCCATTGTTAAAAACCGGCATTGTAGCAGAGTTGGACTCGAGGGCCGAGGCGCCTGCGTCCCTAGAGCACTGGTCCCCAACCGGGGGTCCACTGACCCCCAGGGGTCCGCAAGAACTAAATTAAGGTCTGCGAAACAAACCCATAATAAATTAATATTTTCAATTAAAAGTTCTCTATTATAAAAATATATATTCAAATATTATTCTAAGTTTAATGTTTAACTAACAGTTATGATTAAAGTTTATTTTCAAATTCTCTGAATTTTTATTTTGAACCTTGGGGTCCCTGCACCGAACAAAAAAGTCCTAGTGGTCCCTGGTCAAAAAAAGGTTGGGAACCACTGCCCTAGAGAATCACAAAGCTAGCAAGAGAACACTGTTATTCTTTCGAATGCAGAGCGCCTTGGAAAACCTCACAAGGGTCACAGAGCCAGAGTTCAGTCCAGGCTGGGACTGAAGAGATCTGGGTTCGAGTCCTCATGGATGTGAATCACATTGGGTGACCCTGGGCCTATTGTTCTCTCTCAGCCTAACCCTGAGTTGCCAGCTCCGGGTTGGGAAATACCTGGAGATTGTTGGGGTGGAGCCTGAGGAAGGCGGGGTTTGGAGAGGGGAGGGACTTCAATGCCATAGAGTCCACTTTCCAAAGCAGCCTCACAGGGTTGTTGTGAAGAATAGAGCTTCTTAGAGGAAAAGTGGGATTTAAAAATGTGACTGATAATTTTGTTTTAGAGGCAGGCAATGGCAAACCAACTCTGCTCATCTCTTGCCTTGAAAACCCCATGAAGGGTCACTATGTCAGTTGTCGCTTGATGACACATTATTGTTATTATTATTATTAATTGTATTAGTTTTTTTACTATTACTATTTATGTAAAAGCATAAAGATACATTTCCAGCCAAAATCTTATATAAGTTACATCTAAAAATAGAAAATTTCTGTATAAACTACCAAAACATCTAAAATCATTTTATCAGTGTTTTACACAAATGATAACACTTTTCTCCAATGGATAAGTCACATTCCAGTAATTAAGAAATGGCCTGCCATTGGTAAATCCTGCGCGTAATAGTTCCTTTCCAGTGCTCATCCAGCAATCAAAGGAATACTTTCCTTGGAGTAAGCCTGCTAATGGAGCCATGAGTAGTATTCTGAGTTGACCTGCTTAGGATTGCTGTCTTTATGGTGTTGATTAATCCATCAACATTACGTGCCGCGCTTCCCAAATCCATGGCAAAGAGTTTCTTTCCCAAAGCCTGTGTCAGATCAGAATCTATTAAAGCCAGGCTGGAATCCCCACTCTGCAATGGGAGCTTGCTGGGTGACCTTGGGCCAGTTACACGTTCTCAAACTAACCTACTTTGCCTGGTTTGGAAGATAAAACGGAAGAGAGGAGAATTATGTAAAATGCTATGGGATCCCATTGGGGAGAAAGGCGAGGAGACAAATAAGAAATAAATTAGCAGCAGGCTTTATAACCCTCCTAATTATGGTTTTCAACTCTGGGTTAGGAAATTCCTAGAGTTTTTTTTTGGGGGGGGGGGGTAGAACTTGGGAAGGGCAAGGTTTGGGGAGGGAGGGAACTCAGCAGTGTATAAGGCCTTATTGTTTGCCTTCCAAAGCAGCCATTTCCTTCAGAGGAACTGATTTCTGTCGTCTGGAGATCAGCTGCAATTCCGGGAGATCTCCAAGCCCCACCTGGCAACCCTACCCCTATTAGGCACAACGTTTCATTAAAGCATATTGAGCTGTCCTTGGGATTGTGGGAAGGTGTGGATGTCCCTCATTTGACTATTCAACTTCCAGCCATGATCCGTTTCCACAGAGAAACTGGCTGCTTTGGAACGTGGACTCTATGGCACTGAACGGTGCTCGAGGTCCCTCGCCTCCCCAAGCCCCGCCTTCTCCAGGCACCATCCCCTAAATCTCCAGGTATCTCCTAACCCAGAGCTGGCAACCCTAGGGGCCCAGAGGGTGGAAGCCCTCCTTGTCTGAGTTATGAATGTGGGCTGCTGGCTTTAAGCAAATTGTTCTCTCAGTCGTAATGTACAGGAATACACCTCGGAGATACTACGGGTTCGGTTCCAGACCACCTGCTTTCTTTTTAATCACTACCCCCTCCATTAATTATTATTGTTCTACCCTGTCTTTCCCAACCAAGGTAGAGCTCATCCAACGCAGGCCCCGTAGATTCTTCCCTCACCTGGGGTTGATAGGAGAAACTGGGGTTACACATGCGAAAGAGAACATCACGGGTGGCCGGGAGGAAATTGTGTGGAAGATCCCAGAGGGGGCAATTTAAGTCTTAAGAAGTGTAGATATAAGCAGCTGTGGAAGTCCCGGAAGCGGAAGGCGTGAGAAAAATACTTTAGTCGCAGGCTGTAAACTCTAGTCCCGTGATAATCCCATAAACAGACATCAGCAGACAGGCAGTCCAAAGAGAGTTGATTTATTGGGAAATCCACAGGTTCACAGAAGGTAAGAGTCAAATGGACACTAGTGAAAACTATGGGATCGGTTCAGGGCATTTATGGAAGAGCAAAGGGCAACTCGGGGTAGATCTGGATACCATGGCAACCCTCCTCCCAGGAGCTATCAGGGTGCTAGGAGTCTTCCCACAGAGAGTAGTCTAAACACACTGTTTACAGGACACAGAGCCGGCCAAGGCCAACACCTGGAGAAACCACAACATTCCTTTCTCAGACCATGTCTGACACAGGCACGCTCCTCCCCACTGCCGAGCCTTCTGTACTGCTGCTATAGGAAAAGGACTGGAGAGGTGAGAGACGGAGCCGTCGGTCAACCGCTTCACCTATGAAAAATCCCGGACTCTCTTCCTAGCCACAAGGGCAGTTCAAGGTGTTTGGTAAGGTAAACCCATCAGTTTGGCTTGGACCTGGTCAGTGGAGGTGACACAGGACCAGGAAATGATGCAAGTAACTTCCTGCACCACTGATGGAAGGGAACAAACTGAGGCCCTGTGATCCATCAGGGCCCTCGTGTGTCACCCGAAGGAGCTGCTTGGGTAGCTTAGCTGGAGAACCAGCCCTGCCTAGCCATCAATGTCTAAGAAGGTTTAGAAAGAGGCGTTGCAACAGCTGAGTAGACAACAGTCTGAGTAGACAATACCAACCTTGGTGGACTGATGGTTTGATTCATTACAAGGCGGCTTCATGTCCTCATGTGTGCCTAGTGTCTTAAGAAGAGGCCTGCCGGGTGCAGGACCTGGTCACTTTCCAAGCAAACCACTGAGGTAGCTGCTTGGGGTGCCCCTGATAAGGAGGGCAACAACATAGCAAGAGCCCAGGAGGTAATGGGTGGAGCTGATAACCATAATTGTCCCCCAGATGCGTGCCCCAGCTGCTCAGGTCCCTGTGGACAGGTTCAATGTGCTCCGGTAGAAGGATGCAGTGGGCGGCACCCTTGCTCAGGGCAAGAAAATTAACTTGAACTGACCCTGGCTGGATCAGACCAGTCTAGCCCAGCAGATGCCACACAGATGCTTCCGCAGAGGCCAGAAGCAAGGCAGGAAGATCAAGCAAGCAGACCACTGCATTTGAGCATGGGGGTTCTATTGAGCTATCATGGATAACAGGCATCATCATCATCATCAACAACAACAACAACAACAAAGCCTTTATTGGCATAAGATGTACAAAAGCAAATACACAGGATAACAGGCATCGACAGATTCCTCCTCCATGAATCTCTTCTTCTTTTAAAGCCTTGCAAGAGCTGAACTAGACATTACAGCTTCCACAAGTCTGCCATGGGAGCTCAGCGTGCAGACACCTTGGGGCTTGGAGATCCTCATGGGAACTCCTTTTAAAATTGCTGTTCTGTTTTGGGCTGGGACTATGGCACAGGGGATGTTATTGGTAGGGTTTCCAACCCCCAGATGGGGCCTGTAGAACCCCTGGAATTACACCTCATCTCCAGACTACAGAGATCAGTTCCCCTGAAGAAAATGGCTGGTTTGGATGGTGAAGTGTATGTCCCTGAGTTCCCTCCTCTCCCTCCCCAAACCCCACCCTTCCCAGGCTGTACCCCAAGTCTCCAGGAATTTCCCAACCTGGCGTTGGTAACCCTTGTTATTGGCCCTGTTAGAGGGGCCCCACCTGCACTGAAGCTTCCACGTGGAGCCTCTCAAATGGAGCAAATACACCCCTGTGCCATTCTGGCCTAGGAAACAGTGGGGTTCCCTGCTTCCTGCCCTAATTCCCTGCACCATGGTCCCGGGCTGAATTGGGTCCCTGTAGTGATTTTAAAAGGAGTTTCCAGTGGAACTCCAAGTCCCAATGTATCTACGAGCCCCCATGGTGACTCGTGGGAGCTGTAACATTTAGACATTTTCTGCTCTAACCTTGTGACCATCACTACATCTTGTGACATGAGTTCCATAAGATATTTATGCATTGTTTGGAAAAGTATTTCCTTTTGTCTGTCCTGAATATATTGCCCATCAGTTTCATTGGGTTACTGTGAGTTTTAGTATTGTGGAAGAGGCAATTACATATATCTCCCTCATGTCTCCCCTTGTGTGCTTTGCGCTTCTGATTTATGGCGCCCCTGTGAATCAATTACCTCCAAAATATCCTAACATTGCTCAAGTCTTGCAAACCAAAGACTTCCTTGATTGAGCCAGTCCATCTCACGTTGAGTCTTCCTCTTTTCCAGTTGCCTTCAACTTTTCCTAGCATTATTGTCCTTTCCAGTGAGTCTTGTCTTCTCATGATGTACAATAGCCTCTGTTTAAGTCATTTTAGCTTCTAGGGAGAATTCAGGATTGATTTAATCTAGAACTCATTTATTTGTCTTTTTAGCAGTCCATGGTATCCATAAAACTCTCCTCCACATTTCAAGGGAATCAATTTTCTTCCTGTCAGCTTTCTTCATTGTCCAACTTTCACATCCACACATAGTTAAGGGAAATACTATAGTATGAGTCCAGTAGCACCTTAGAGACCAAGAAGATTTTTTGGGTATAAGTGTTCAAGAATCAAAGGTCCCAGAGAGCTTTCACTCTTGAAAGCTTATACCCAGAAAATCTTGCTGATCTCTAAGGACTTGAACCTAGCCTCGGTTCAGCTTCCAGGGAAAATTCAGGCTTGATTTGATTTAGAACTTACTTACATTCCTTTTTTTTTTTTTTTTTTTTTTGCAGGCCCTGGTATTCATAAATCTCTCCTCCTAGACCTCCTCTTAGTCATCTTTTTTCCCCAAGCTAAAAGGGCTCTTCTGCCTCTTTAATTTAAGGCTCTTTAGTCCAGACTTGAAAGGCTCTGTGTGAAAGTGGGAGGTCAGACCCCCCCCCCCTTAGGGGAGTAGGTGTGTGGCAATGCCCTGCCCAATTTTGCGTCTCTCGCTTTCTGCAACCAGGCTGGCAACCAACCGAGAGGGCCAGGATTTAACGTGGTCGCCTCCCTAGCAATTCGGAGAGCAGCGCATAAGTGCACTAGAACTCTGCCGGCTCATCAGGCGTAAATGCTCATTGGCACTAAGTGCCGTGGCGCTTAATGAATTAAAGATGAAAGCCGCAGCAGGGGGACGAAACGGCAAGAGAGCAAGAAGCGGCCCTTAAAGGGCCCATTTTCCAAACACTGTGAAAGCCGCTGATTTGGATTCTGGCTGCTGATGGGACTCAAAGTCATTGCTAATATCTAGACTATTTAATTACCTGAAAGGGAGGTGGCTGTATTTGTTCTTCCAGGGGATGGGCTAAGCAGGGAAGTGCATCCAAGACCCACTTTGAGTATGACATTGGAAGGGCAGGGCTCCCTCTGCAGCCCTTCGCTTTCAAGACACTCCTGCATCAGAATCTCTGCCAAAAAAAAAAGGCCTTCTATGTTGCCAGGTCTGCTGCATCGATGGTAGGGAAAGGGTGCATGTTTAAAAGCCATTAAAGGCAATCAATGCTTATTAATCAAGCATTATTTTTTTTTACCTAGAGAGCTGCACAAGAGTTCAGGGAGAGGCTTAGCTACCATTGGAAGCGAAGTCCCTTGATTTACTGCTGTCAGGTTCTGGCTATGCATTGTCGGCTCCAAAGTATAAAAGTATATTTATTTAACAATTCCATAGAAAAGCTGGATTCTTGATGGTACAGAAAACATACCACCATAAATATCAGTATCATGGATTTAATTTATGATGTGCTATAATTACTATGTGCTGTATAATTACTATGTGATGTATAATAATTGGCAATCTAAAATGGACTGATACAATGGAAAGCACTTGCTCCAAAGAGAGTCCAGTTTTTTGGTACCAGTCCCTGGTACATTATATTCCTTAAAAGGTAAAGGTAAAGGTCCCCTGTGCAAGCACCGGGTCATTCCTGACCCATGGGGTGACGTCACATCCCGACGTTTACTTACTTCATCTTTATTTTGTCTGTTGCCTGTTTAAAAATGTGTTTGTTTCTAGTTTCTAGAGTTGTCATTTTTCAGGGGTCTTCTCCTTTCCCAAAGCCTTTGAAGTTCAGAGTGGGTGAGTAGATGCATTTTTCTCTCTCTCTAGTACATGCATGAACATTAATGTGCATTTCACATGCTGGTGAGGCTCATTGTGAACAGCTGATAATTGATTGTAAGACAATTACGTTTTCCAGTGCATCTTTAATCTAAGAACAAGAGCAGAGACTTCAGCAATGCAGCTGTAGGAATAAAGGCCAAACTACATGTTACCAGTTTTGGCAAATGTGATCCAGGTGTGATCCAGGTTTCCTGGACTGGAATTGCTTTGGCCATAGTAACAAAGCAGCTGCTGGGAAAGACAAGAGCACCTCCCCACTTCATTGTTGTCCCAAGCCAAATTGATCCATAGAGCTGGCCATGGCGCTTTAGGGACGGCTCATAGATAGATTGAAATGAGCTGTATGAATGCCCATCTCTGTATCACTTTAACAACAGATGACATCCGGTTTAGAAAAGTAATCTGAAAGGGGCCTAAGATGTAGGCAGTAAATGTAAGGGCCTAACTAGACATGAGGTAAGCATCCATGCATAGGGTTGCCAACTTCTGGAAGTCACAAATCAGACAAGGGGGTCTCGCCTTGGTGCAGAGTGTGGCCAGGGGGATCAAGGGGTGGAGACCATGTACTGAGATGCAGAGCTGAGGTGTCAAAGGCCAGAGATGGCAGAAAAGATATTGTTCAGCTATGGTCCACAGCTGTTCTATATGCTCACCCCCATGTGATTGCATGCCAGTACACATAAATCTACCACAGTCCAGGTTTCTTTTCTGCCAGAAGCATGAAGCAAAACCTATACAAGCTGCTGAGAGCACTGTGATATGTATACATTGGCTAACACATATATTACATCCATATGCAGCATGTTATTAAGGAATTACCCATTTTGCCTTAAGCATTTATAACACATCTGGGGGGAAATCATTCATGTAAAACTAGGAAAACCAAAATCTGAGAGTCTCTAGCTGAAAAGATATTTAGTGAATCAGCAGAGAATTCAAAATCAGGCTGGGCAGATCTCTCAAAAAAGCGAGCCAAGCTACAGAGCAGCACAGATTAGTCCAAAGCCAAGCTGGTGCTCAAACAACCAAATATCGTCTCTTGTGGTCCCTTTAAGCCTCTGCCTTGCTCTTCTGGTTGCTTCCTGGCTTCTGGTAGCTGGACCAACTCAACTTCTTACCAACTGCATTTTGATAAACCAAAAATAATTCTTTAACAATCCAGATTCCTACTCAGCATCCACCACCAAGCCCCATTATCAGCTTCCCCAGGACTCAACTATACGATCAGGTTTCTTCTTCCTTTTGCAAATTTAGCTTCCAGGATGTCTTTATCAAGGAGGACAACATAGGTGGGGCTGGGGGGGGAGAGAAAGAGAGATTAACCCTTTCCTGTCTTGCACTGCTTTCACAGGAAAAAGCCACACCTGCGCCATTTTACTCCTGCTGGTAAAAACTTACAGGTACCCATACTTTTTTATCTAGCAGGAATAAAATCAGCTCAGAAGTTGCTTTCTCCAGTGAGGAAAGGGTAGGGGAGGAAAGGGTTAAAGCTAGGGTTGCCAGCTTCAGGTTGGAAAATACCTGTCAGGATCAGGCGTCTGTCCCTAGCGCCCCATAAGTAAACTCATCCAGACAGGTAGATCTGAAGCAGTAATACTTTATTAGGAGCAAAAGGACAATTTAAAGAACTGACTTTAAGGCAGGTGAGGCTGGTAATGGCGAACACAGGCAAGTTGCATGCTTAAAGGCACTACGGGCTAAAAAGGTAAACATTGCTAGGCAACCCCGAGATAAGCGGTTCCCAGGAAGACAGACGAAACAATACCACAGCTGCAGAAAACAGGACGAGCGAAAGTGTACACAGGCGTTTACAGGCATGAGAACCAAGGACTCGACGTGTAGCCAGAACCTGGCCTGACTCATGTCAAGAGCCTTTACTCCAGCTAAAAGCCAAAGGCCTGACAACACCTGGAAATGATGGGGGTGAAGTATGAGGAGGGTGGGGTTTGGGAAGGGATGCATGTTTAATGGGGTATATTGCCAGAGAGTCCAACTTTCAAAGTGGCCATTTTCTCCAGGTGAACTGATCTCTATCTCCTGGAGATCAGTTGTAACGCCAGGAGTTCTCCAGCCTCTGCCTGGAGATTGGCAACCCTAGAAAGCCCCCCCCACCCCGCTTTCCTTCTCCTTGATAAAACAATCCTGGAAGTTAAAGTTGCAGAAGTGGGGGGAGCCATTTAAAATAAACAGGGAAGAATCTGCAGTTGAACCGTATAATGAAGCAGATGGAGGTTGCTGCAACGCTAGGCTGAGAAGAGAAGCCGGCGCTGGTGCACCCTTAACAAGAAGAAATCTTGTAAGCACAATTACTTTTGATCCCACCTGTCATATTCCCTCCTACTTGCAAGTCACTTGTGTCACTCTCCTGGCTTATGAGCGCCTTGCAAAAGAGTCAACCGCTGCAGGGCAAAATACAAGGATGACTTCCTGTCACTCCAACCAAGCCGGCATCAGGCTTGCCGCCGGTCTAGGCTCAAAGCAGGGGTTGCTTGCATCCAGCTGGCTTGCATGGGGAAACAAAAATTAGCCGAATGCACAATAAGGAAATTGTGGAAAGATTACTCTGGTTAATGGGCCTGTCATATCCCTGGCCTTATTTGACAGGCCCAGCTGAAGCCCCAAGCTAAAGATGGGAACCCTGCTGAGCTGGAGGAAATCTCCTCTTCCTCACTGCAAGGCATGGGCAGAGGCAGGAAGGGAAAGCAACCAGGTAAGGCGGGAAAGGGGGAAGGGATGTGCTTAGGGTTGCCAACCTCCAGGTGGTAGTCAAAGAACACAGTTGTAGGCCAATATTAACACAATCAATCTCTGTATTATAACATCAGTTAATATTTGTATTATAACATACTATATATAGTAACCCAATTATTATACACTGTTATGTTACACTATTTATATCATAATGCAGCAAGGCACAAGTGTCATATAGGTCAATGAGTATGTCCAAATAAAGTCCATGAAAATAAAGTCAACAGAAGAATCTTTGTTTCCTTGTTCCTTGTTTGCAAGATTTCCTTTTTTCTTCATAAAATGAATGGTTATGTCCTTATAAATTGTAGGTAGAACAGGATGCCGGTAACTAGCCTGTTTCAAGTTGTTTTCTTCATCAGCCACCCCAAAGGGACATAGAGCCTGATTCAGCGTCTGAATATTATTGTATATTCTCAGAACGCTCAACTGTTGACATAAACATTGCAATTAGTAACTATCAACAATTCCAGAATATACAATCCAATTACAGAAATTAATCATCATACTTACATAGTTGTGTGTACATTCAAGCACAGTAACATGTGAGGTGTGGACCTGACAAGGTTTCTTTCTTGTTCTCAGTCAAATAATACAAGTTAAACACCTTACTTAAATGCATAAGAGAAACGATCCCAGGTGTAATGAGCAAGTTACAAAAAAGAGGTGAGGTCGTTTGACATATTTAACCCTTTGGGTATAACACAATCAAAGAGTTGCACAAAACGTGCTTCCTGCGGACATAGCACCCTGTCAATATTCATCTTTGATATTTTTTAGGTGTTATTTGCCAGACCGCAAAGAATTTTAAGTCATTTTCAGTATGCTTACATTTTATCCAATGTTCTACCATGGGCGCGTCCATCACGTGATTTTTAATTCTAGAGCGGTGTTTGTCAATTCTTAACTTCAAGGGGCGTGATGTTTTGCCCACATAAATTAATTTGCACGGGCAAATAATTAGATAAATTACATTTGAAGAACTGCAATTAGTGAAATGACGCAGTTCAAATTTAAAACTGGTAACCTCCCGGAGTAAAACTTTTTACAGGAAGGGGGAATCTACAGAACGCGCATAAACCACAGCTGTGATGGCCGACCACCCCTGTTGTGGGTGGAGTCGTTTGAAAATCCGTATGTATTAATGAGTCTCTTAAAGAGACCATTCGTTTCAGTCCTATTAGGGGTGGCTCTAAGCATCCCGTAATGCCTTTAACCTGGTGCCAATGTTTAAAAATTATTTGTTTAATCTTATTGGCAAGTGGTGTGTAGCTTAAAGAAGCTGTCAATTTATTTTTTGCATGTTCTTTTGGTACAAACAGATTAGATCTTACCACCATATCCACCCATTTACGTGCCACGTTAACAACATGTTGCGGATAACCTCTTCGAGTCAAGGTTCCACTTAAATCATTTGCCACTTTTACATAATCATCAGTTTTGGTAGCATTTCTTTTTAACCTTAAAAACTGTCCATAAGGTAAATTATTCTTTAAGAAAAGCGGGTGGTGAGAGTTATAATGCAACAGAGCCCCTTTATCAGTTGGCTTTTTATAGGGAGTGATCCATAGTTTACCCTGAGCATTCACGTTAACAATGGTGTCTAAAAATGAAAGACCAGTATGGCTAATTTTACAATCAAATTGGACATGGCTGTGAAACCGATTCAATCTATGTAGAAATACATTGCAGTTTTGTTCATTATTAAACAACATAATCAAGTCATCTACAAAACGCCGGAAGAATTTCACATGACTTTTAAATATCTCATCCTTGAATATAAACCTCTGCTCAAAAGAAATCATAAAAATATTTGCCACCGATGGTGCAGCCGCTGATCCCATCATAACTCCCTTAATTTGCTGATATATTTCATCACCAAATCTAAAATAGTTATTTTCCAGGAGTAGGTCAAGTACATAAGAACATAAGAAAGGCCCTGCTGGATCAGACCAAGGCCCATCAAGTCCAGCAGTCTGTTCACACAGTGGCCAACCAGGTGCCTCTAGGAAGCCACAAACAAGACGACTGCAGCAGCACCATCCTGCCTGTGCTCCACCGCACCCAAAATTATAGGCATGCTCCTCTGATACTAGAGAGAATAGGTATGCAGCATGACCAGTATCCATTCTAACTAATAGCCATGAATACCCCTCTCCTCCATGAATATGTCCACTCCCCTCTTAAAGCCCTCCAAGCTGGCAGCCATCACCACATCCTGGGGCAGGGAGTTCACAATTTAACTATGCAGTGTGTAAAAAAATATTTCCTTTTATCTGTTTTGAATCTCTCGCTCTCCAGCTTTAGCAGATGACCCCGTGTTCTAGTATTATGGGAGAGTGAGAAAAACTTCTCCCTGTCTACTCTCTCCAAACCATGCATAATTTTATAGACCTCTATCATGTCTCCCCTTAGCCACCTTCTTTCCAAGCTAAACAGCCCTAAGTGTCCTAACCGCTCCCCATAGGACAGTTGCTCTAGTCCCTTAATCATTTTGGTTGCTCTTTTCTGCACCTTCTCAAGCTCTATAATATCCTTTTTTAGGTGTGGTTACCTGAACTGTACACAGTATTCCAAGTGTGGTCTCACCATAGATTTGTACAAGGGCAGTATGATATCATTCCTAAATCCATTAGGAAATGGGTCAGGGAATTTTGTTCCACTCTACTCATGAGTAATTTTTCTATTTCAGTGCGAATCTCCTCAAGGGGCACATTTGTATATAGTGCTCTCACATCCATGGTAGCTATTACTATTCCAGGCATAGTTGGGGTGGCTGATGAAGAAAAAAACTTGAAACAGGCTAGTTACCGGTAGGGCTGTCGATTCGGTTCGGCCCGAACCGAAAACAGCCGAATTTCCCCTGATTCGGCGGTTTTTAGTTCGGGATGAACCGAATTCAAAAATGGCGGGAAAACGGGGGAGCCGAATTCAGCGAGTTCGGGAGTTCACGAATAAATCCGGCAAATTCGGGGCCGTCAGTAAGCAGCATTCTCCTCCCCCGGCCAATCGGTGGCCAAGCTGGGTCTTCTTCTGGCCAATCAGTCAGGATTGAGTACTGGAGGAATCAGCTGATGCACTGCCGGGCCGGGGAGAGAGAGAGAGTGAGAGAAATCCTCATGTGTGTGTGTGTGTGGGGGTGCTTCTGCACATTCGCATCTTTCTGTGGCTGCAGGGGGCACATTTTTGGGGGTACAGACCCCAATCTTTCGGTGGAGCTTCAGACAAGCCTTCTTAAGAGACCCCCCCAAGTTTTGTAAACATTGGGTCAGGGGGTCCCGAGATATGGGCTCCCCCCTTTTCTCTTTCCGTGACTGCAGGGGGCGCATTTTTGGGGGTACAGACCCCAAACTTTCAGCGGAGCTTTAGACGAGCCTTCTTAAGAGACCCCCCAAGTTTTGTAGACTTTGGGTCAGGGGGTCCCAATATATGGGCTCCACCCCTTTTCCCTCCCCCCTTTCCCATTTCTGTGGCTGCAGGGGGCGTTTTTGGGGGTGCAGCCCCTAAACCTTCAGGATATCTTCAGATGAGCCTTCTTAAGAGACCCCCCAAGTTTTGTAAAGATGGGTTCAGTGGGGGCAGAAATATCGGCTCCCCCCTTTTCTCTTTCCGTGGCTGCAGGGGGCGCATTTTTGGGGTACAGACCCCAAACTTTCAGCGGAGCTTCAGACAAGCCTTCTTAAGAGACCCCCCAAGTTTTGTAAACATTGGGTCAGGGGCCCCCGAGATATGGGCTTTCCCCTTTTCCCTATTGGGATGAATGGATCACCCGATCCTGTATGCATCTCCAGAGCAAAACGTCCCCTGCTTAAATGGAATTGTCTTGGATTACCCAGTCCTCCTCCCAGCCCCTCCTGCTGGAACAGAAGACAGCCACAGTAAGACCTTTTTGGGGGCTTTAATCTATACTTTTTCTCCTGTGTGTGTGTGTGGGGGGGAAGCAGAGTCTGTGTGTGTGTGGGGAGGGAGCAGTTTCTGTGGGTGGGGGGGAAGCCAAAGGGGGCTTTCGCCCGTTCTGCCTGGGGGGGTGTGCCCCCTCGAGTCTCTCTCTCCCTGGTTTGAGGGGGGCTTCAGTGTGTCCTCAGGTTTTCCCTCATTCATAAGATCGGTTAGGTCTATTTTGATGCTTGCTCAAAACTGGTTTTCAAATGGTGACTTAAAGAATGCATTTGCCTGGTCCCAGGTCCGATGCAAAAGGGGAAATTCCACCCCCTCCTGCTCATTATGCATTATGCCTCTGTCCCTTTCTATGGTTTGCAAACTCCCAGGTGTCAGGTGTTGCTTTGCATGGTTGCAAAGGTGTTGCTTTGCAGTTGTGGGTGTTGCTTTGCAGTTGTGTTGCTTTGCAGTGTTGCTTTGCAGTTCTGTTGCTTTGCAAACTTCTTAGCACCTGCCCCACCCTTGCTCTCATCAGCTGTTTGTCGGGGCTGGGAGCTTTGTGCATGGGCGGCAAGCTCTGCTCAGAGATGCACATTAAGGGTGGGGGACCCCTTTTTGGGCCCATATCTCAGCCCCCCCCCCCGACCCAATCTTTACAAAACTTGGGGTGTGTGGAAAGAAGGGTCCTTTGAAGCTCCGCTGAAAGTTTGGGACCTCTACACCCAAAAATGCCCCCCCAGAGCCGCGGAAAGGCACGGTTGTGTTTTTAATGGCTTTATTTGGCCGAATTTTTTCCCCGAACTTTGAATTCCCGCCGAATTGCACGGACCCAAAGTGGGGGAGTTCAGACTTCGGCATATCCCGAATCTAAATGGGCCGAATTCAGCCGATTCCGAACTATACCGAATTTTTTTTTAATTCAACAGCCCTAGTTACCGGCATCCTTTTCTACCCTACAATTTATAAGGACATAACCAATCATTTTATGAAGAAAAAAGGAAATCTTGCAAACAAGGAACAAGGAAACAAAGATTCTTCTGTTGACTTTATTTTCATGGATTTTATTTGGACATACTCATTGACCTATATGACACTTGTGCCTTGCTGCATTATGATATAAATAGTGTAACATAACAGTGTATAATAATTGGGTTACTATATATAGTATGTTATAATACAAATATTAACTGATGTTATAATACAGAGATTGATTGTATTAATATTGGCCTACAACTGTGTTCTTTGACTACTACTCATAACTACAATTGAGTTTACTATATTGAATACAACCTCCAGGTGGTAGCTGAAGATCTCCTGGGATTACAACTGATCTCCAAGAGACAGAGATCAATTTCCCTGGAGAAAATGCTGCTTTGGAGGTATTGTACCCCGCTGAGGTCCCTGTCCTCCCCAGGCTCCAGCCCCAAATTTCCAGGAGTTTTCCTAACCTGGATGTGGCAACCCTACACCCCCATCCCCTGCTACTCCCGGCGGGGGACCTAGAACCGTAGTCTGCCAACATCAGATGTTTGTTTTGGATATCGTGTGCTATTATATTTAATGTACAGTGATTGTATTTAATTCCCAGAGATGTGGGTGTGTGTATGTTAAGTGCCGTCAAGTCACTTTCGAATTATGGCAACCTTACAAATTAATGACCTGACTGGATATCCCCAGGCTAGCCTGATCTCATCAGATCTCAGAAACTAAGCAGGGTTAGCCCCTGTTAGAATTTGGATGGGAGACCTCCAAGACAACCAGGGGCATGACGTGGAGGCAGGCAATGGCAAACCAACTCCAAACATCTCTTGCCTTGAAAACCCCACAAAGGGTTACCATAAGCCAGCTGTGACTTGACAGCGCACACAAGTGCATGCACACACACACACAAATTAATGACCTGCAAAACGGAGACATGCAAGTATATCTAGAGTGGAGTTAGCATTTGACGGGTAGCTTGTCATTTCCAAGCTTTGTATGACGAAGGGAGCTCTGACTCTTGAAAGCTCTAACCCTGGAAATCTTGTTGGTCTCTAAGGTGCTACTGGACTCGAATCCTGCTCTTCTACTGCAGACCGACTCAGTCACTAGAGTTGCCATCCTCCTGGTGGGGCCTGGAGATTTCCTAGAATTTCAACTGATCTCCAGACGACAGAGTTTCCTTGGAGAAAATGGCTGCTTTAGAGGATGGACTGTGTGGCATTATTCCCCATTGAAGTCTCTCCCCCCCAAACCCTGCCTTCCTCTGGCTCCACCCCCCAAAATCTCCAGGAATTTCCCAAACTGCAGTTGGCAACCCTAATAGCTTCCCACCTGAAACTAACAGGTTTCCTGGATTTTTCTAAGCATGGATGCCTAGAGCACTTTTCTTCTGGATTAAAATGGGAGGCACACTCCAAAATATTATATATAGTGCCACCCTAAGCAGAGTTATATCCCCTTCCAAGATTCAGAAGATGTAACTCCACTTAAAATGGCATGGGTTTTCATCATCTCTCCTAGAAGAGCGAGTTGCATCTTTTCTGCCACTGAGTCCAGTTTATGCAGGGGTATTTAGTTCACAGTCCCTGCTGAACTGCTTTGAGGCTTCTTTTGCATTATTCATGATTTTACCGACCTTCAGACGTGACTTCACTCTGACCTTGTTCTTCCCCTGCAGTTCTAGGATCCTGTTTTAGGACAAATTTAAATACTGCTTCGAGGCAAGAGCAATGCAAATTCCCCCTATTTCCATGCATAGCTCTTAACTTCGGGTTTCTCTCCATTTTGGCTGCTCCCTCCCACGTGTCTATCCCTCCCATCCAACCCCTTCCCTCAAAGCAAAGCACAAAAGAGGGAGTTAAACCTTCATGAACTGTGCAGGAAGACACTGAAGAAGGGTGCAAAGGTTGGAAGGGAGCTGTTGAAGAAAGGTGGGGAGGAATACCGAGCAAAAGCACACGCCATCCCTTTAAGAGCTGACCCGCCCCATCCAGGTAAAGTGCAACAAGGCTGCCTTTTCGGGGGAGGGACTTCACTGGGGATGCCTAATTAATCACAAGGTACTCCTGGAATTGGGGGTGGGAGGAACCCTCCTGCATATGATGTTTGAGAATTCGAAGCAGAAAACTGTGCAGCAAACCAAATGCAGATTTCCCCTGCATAAATGACCCCACCCTCCCCCCAGCCCAGACACTCAAGCCTGAGGGACGAAACCAAGCTTACTGGTCCACGTTGGGATTTTTCTGCGCATGTCATCCACAGCATGGCTGCCTCAAGGTGTGCTCTCAACACCCTCTTTCAGGACCATGTCCAGACCCAGTTCCAGGTTTGGAGGTTGCCAGTGATGGATTGGGGATTTGGGGATGGATTCTGGGAAGGGTGTGGTTGGGGGAGGGGAGGGACCTCATCGGAGTGTAATGCCATAAATCCCACCCTCCAAAGCTGCCATTTTCTCCAGGGCAACTGATCTCAGTTGTCTGGAGATCAGTTGTAATGCTGGGAGATCTCCAGGCCCCAGCTGGAACTTGGGCAACCTTGACTGGAACATCCTCCGCACACTCTGCCACCCGGCAGGCCCCTTGCCAGGCACGACTAGAGGGGGCCGGCACAGGACAGGCAATTCCTCCAAGTCAACCCTGTACCTTGCTCACCTGTCCACGGCTCCCCTCACAGCTGCAGACCCTCGCTCACCTGCAGATGCTGCTGCTTGTAACAGTCTTCACCTGAGCAGGTGAGTCACATGTGGGCAGCAGCACATGGCAGCCATGGCTTTCTACCCTCTGGCGATCTGACAGAGGAAGAGAAGAAGCCACCCCGTCCCCCTGTGCTGGTGACCTGTTTGCCAAGGGAGGGAGGTGGGGAAGGCCTCTTCCTGGTGTCACGTTGCCAACACCCAAGCAGAAAGGTTATAAGCACTGCTGGCACATGCTTGTGTGCCCTGCCAAGGCTGTGAGTTCTGCACCATGATGCCTACCCTTATGGCAGCCTCGGTGATGTCCCTGCACATTTATTGGTGAGGGGAGAGATCAGCGCTGCAGGGGAGCGCCAGCATGGTGTAGTGATTAGAATATCAGACTAGGAATTGGGAGACCCAGGTTCGAATCCATGGAAGCCTCCTGGGTGGCCTTGGGCCAATCACACACTCTCAGCCTCACCTACCTCACAGGGTTGTTGTGAAGATAAAATAGAGGCGAGGAGAACAATGTAAATTGCTTTGGGTCTGTGAAAGACTGGGTTGAAATGAGGTACCCTGCTACAGTTCTGTGGTTCCTCTCCTTTTTTTCATCCCCCCCCCCCACATTGCTGATTTTTCTGAACTCCCTCATATGCCCCTTGAGTTTTGGCACTAAGACGAAAGCACATGACCTCATAGGAGAAGGAGTAATTGCCACAATGGGGGGGAAAAACAACCAGAGTTCTGATTTCCTTTAAAGGGCTGTAAAATTGCCATTGACAGCTACACTATTGTATGATTTGCATGCTGGTTAATGCTTATAATTTTAGCAAAGCATTTCAACGGTACCACATGATTAGGAAAATGATGTGTTACGCAGGCTTGCATATATAATGCACAAATGGGACCAGAGAAAATGCACAAGGATCCTGCTCTGATTTTGCTGCTGCGGTTCCTGGTTGGTGTGTTTGTTTTTCTCTCCTTTCCCCCCGCCTTTCTTGCAAGAATTGTACAAAGAATCTCTGGCCGTGTAATTATATCAGACAAAGACATGCTTTAATTGGGGTTGTTTTTTCTCATTTAGATTAGGGTCAGTTCTCAATTCCTTTTATCAAAAACAAATACTCCTCCCCTCCCCCAAATTTTGCATTGATAACTGTTAATACGAGCTGGCTTTTTCACAGAGTTTGGTTTTGCCCAAACGTCTAGCTCAACATAAGGAGTCACAATTGGGAGAGATATCAATTCCTGGCATTCACTGAAACTGCCCCAAAGCTCCATTTTGCTTCAATACAGTTACTCGATTGGATCCAGTTTAAATTTTCCACTGCAGAAGGCCCTTCTAGGGTGGCATGAGATGGGGGCTGGAAACCTCTGGGTTGCAGGTGGTGACGCAGTTGCCAACCCCCGCCCAATGACATCACTTCCAGCACGACTCAGAAGGTACATCATCGTAGGGACGCGCTCGAGCATTCCTGGGGTGTTAAGATGTCACTCTCAAGGTCACACCAGAAGTGATGTTGTCATGCCAGGGATGCCAGTCCCAACCCCCCCCCCCCAATTTTGCTGGGCATTTTCTCCAGCTGCCAGGCTGAGCAGGGGCAGGCAATGGGAATTGGGGCGGGGAGATCCCTCAGGCTGCCAGCTCTGGGTTGGGAAATTCCTGGAAATTTTGGGGGTGGAGACTGGGGAGGGAAGGTTTGGAGAAGGGAAGGTATAATGAAGAAGAGAAAAGGTTGGTTTTTATACCCTGCTTTTTTTCTACCAAAAGGAGTCTCAAAGCGGCTTACAATCACCTTCCCTTCCTCTCCCCACAACAGACACCTTGTGAGGTCGGTGGGGCTGAGAGAGCTCGGAGAAAACTGTGACTAGCTCTTAATCACTACACCATGCTGGCTCCCATAGAGCCCCACCTTCCAAAGCAGCCATTTTCATCCAGGGGAACTGATCTCTGTCACCTGGAAACCAGTTGTGATTCCAGAAGGTCTCCAGGCCCTGTCTGGAGGTTGGCAGCCCTATTCCCCACCTCCACAGGGAAGATGGCAAGCCTGCCCTCCACAGAACAGAACTTTCTCGATTCCCCCCTCCCACTGCAGCCCGATGATCTCCCCCAAATGTTGTTTTGGACCCTCAGGAATGGCATGAGAGGCAGTGGGGGGGGGGGGACAGCAGGAAGGGGGAATTGCCTTAAATCTGAGCCTTGCTTCAATTAGAAGGAAATTTAGTCTGCATGTTAGGAAGGTGCCTCCACTCCTGGTTTTTTAAGGAGATTTTGAACGCAGAACTATTCAGGACAGCATTTGAGGGCAGTTAGATGCAGCCAGTTTTGCTCAGGCTGCTAATATTTGCTTTTAATACGTTTATTAATACGATTGCTCTTTTAATTGCCTTAACCCATTCCGGGTCTCTTTGGGGTCAAGAAAAGGGAGGCAGAAGTGTTCTCAATAAATAATGCTTTGTCCAGAAATATCCATGGAGGCAAATGCATCAAATGAAAATTTTCATTTTGAGCACAGACCAAAGGCATGAGCCTTAGCGTGCACTAATGATCTTGCATTCGCGCACCAAAAAAGTCATGGAAAGAGAAGCATGGCCGCCAACTGGAAGTTAATTGATCAGTATAGGAGGGACTATAATTGACTATCTGCTCTTGCTATTCACAGGCAGAATCTGAAGCCTGATGGAAAACAGTGATATTTACTATACCGAAAGAAAGGCATAAAAGCACACTATGCGCCAAAGAGGAGATGGAAATAAATCATTCAATTTGAGGAAAGAAAATTATTCTCTCACTTACTTGAAAGAAAGGTTGCAATTTGATTCAGCACAGTAGGGTTGCCACTCTTCAGGTGGGTTCTGGAGATCTCCTGGAGTTACAGCTGATCTCCAGTTGACAATGATCAGGCCCCCCCCCCCGGAGAAAATGGCTGCTTTGGAGGGAGGATACTAAGGCATTATACCTCACTGAGGTCCCTCCCTTCCCCAGACTTCACCCTCCTCAGTCTCCACCCTCAAATCTCCAGGAATGTCCTAGCCCGCAGTTGGCAATCCTATTGAGCAGTGTCGGGTAGGCTGGTTTGAGTGATCTGTGGAGGAGCAGAGCCAAACTAAAGAGAAATTGCCCATCTGTCTCTCCAGTGGCCCCAAGAGAAGAAGACCTGTACCCATTGCTGTGTTGCTTCATCTTAAAGCAGTGGTTTCCAACCTGTGGGTCGCGACTCCCAAGGGGGTCGCGATGTGTTTTCTGGGGGTCGCCGCCACTGTCCTGGGACAGCCCCCATCCCGGGCTGTCCAGGACTAACGCAGATGCCCCGTAACCCTGATCCGTCCGCTAGGGCAGGGAAGACCCCAAGCAGAGAGGTGAGGAACCAGCCTGACAGCCGGAAGGAGCCAGGCTGCAAAGATGCGGTGGCGAGCCCCACCGCCCAGCTGAGAGGCTGGCGGGCCTGCCCTGGGTGCGGTCGCGCCTGCGCCAGGCGGATGACGCGGCGGGTTGTGTGGGAGGCCGAGAAAGCTCCCCTGGCTCGGCCCGTTCAGCTCTCGGAGGAGAAGAGGGCGGTCCCCCTTGAGGCTGCCCGAGGGTCCCCCCCCAGCCCTCCACGTGTTCCATTCCCCCAGCTTGCGTGCTTGCCACGCTGCCTCCGGAGGGTCCCCCCCAGCCCTCCTCGCGCTCCATTTCCTGGCCGCGCGCTTGCTGCACTAGCTGGAGGGTCCCCCCCAGCCCTCCCCGTGTATGTGTGTGTGTGTGCTCGAGGTCCCCGGGCCGCTGGCGAGTGTGTGTGTGTGTGTGTGTGTGTGGGAAGCCTCCCTCCCTCTCTTTCCTTCCTTCCTTTTTTCTTTTTTCCCTTCTTTCTTTCCTTCCTTCGTTCCCTTCTTACTTCCTTTCCTTCTTTCCTTTTTTTCCTTTTCTTTCTTTCTTTCTTTCTTTCTTTCTTTCTTTCTTTCTTTCTTTCTTTCTTTCTTTCTTTCTTTCTTTCTTCCTTCCTTTCCTTCCTTTCCTTCCTTTTTTTCCTTCCTTTCCTTCTTTCCTTCCTTACCTTCCTTCCTTTCCTTCTTTCCTTCTCTCCCTCCCCTGCATAGCCTCTGCTATGTTTGCAAACCTCCAGGTGGTGGTTGGAGACCTGGCAACCCTAGCCTCTTCCCCCCCCCCCACGCCGGGAGATCAATGCCTGGTATGGCCCCCGAGTGATGTTATAAATGTGCAAATGGCCCTTGGCAGGAAAAAGGTTCCCCACCCCTGCCCTAATGTAATCAGGTAAAACCAGCCCAAAGCATAAAAATGTCACCATGCTTGCCTTTCGAGTTTTAATTCCATTTGCCTCTACATATCTCTGCGAGAGTGGATTTTCAACGCTTCTTCATATCAAAACAAAGACAAGAAACAGACTAAATGTTGAGGATGACATGAGGTTGGCTTTAACAAACGCTCAGCCACGAATTTTGAAGCTGGTTACCCAGATGCAAACACAACCATCACGTTAAATATTAATTAATTATTTAATGAATTCATAATTAAATATTATGTTGGAATTATATTCTGAAAAATCTATTTGTATTGTGTTTTCTTTATCCTATTGAAATTGTCATTTATGGTTTTATTATGCAAATGTGGCGGGGGTCGCAGGTTACTTGGCAATTGTAAAAGGGGGTCACGACTCGAAAAAGGTTGGGAACCACTGTCTTAAAGGTAAGGTAAAGGTAGTCTCCTGTGCAAGCACTGGGTCATTCCTGACCCATGGGGTGATGTCACATCCCGATGTTTACTAGGCAGACTGGTGGCTTGCCATTGCCTTCCCCAGTCATCTTCCCTTTACCCCCAGCAAGCTGGGTACTCGTTTTACCGACCTCGGAAGGATGGAAGGTTGAGTCGACCTTGAGCCGGCTACCTGGAACCGACTTCCGTCTTGCTCATACTCAGGTCGTCAGCAGAGCTTTTGACTGCTGTACTGCAGCTGACCACTCTGCACCACAGCGTGAGCCTCATCTTAGGACCACAGTAAGTGCCCTTCTGGAGCAGAGCAAGATCCATATAGCCACAGAATCAGCCACAGAAGTGTGAGAGCAACAAGAGACAGAGATGCAAGTCTTGTCTGCCCAAGACCCGTGGAAAAGGGACACTCTTCTAGGCAATCACCAAGGCTGCCTATGTGGTTGGGTTGGCCCTGCCTCTGGTCCATCTTTTTTTTGTCTGGGATGCTTTTGGCAACTCACAGGGAATCCCATACATGTGATGCTTTCCCCCAAATGTTTGTCCATCATACCTGATGTTCAGACTTGCTCTTGTGCATAGAAGTGCCATTTAGGACCCTGGATAAGAGTCCGAATTCACCTAAGCCAGGGGTCCCCAATCTTTCTGAGGCTGCAGGCACCTTTGGCATTGTGACACAGGGTGGTAGATGCAACCAGACAATGGCTGCCGTAAGAGGCTGAGACAACCACAAACTGTCAGGGAGTGAAATCATGCATAATTCTAATAGTTACTCTCCAATATTTCAGCCAGAAGCTCTGTTTAACAGCAGGCCTCTTGAAATGCATATATTCTTTTAAAGTATTTTCTTGCAGTGGTGATCATTGTGCTGTGGTGGAAGCTGCTGCTGCAGCAACCTTTTTTTTAAAAAACTGCACAGCTAATCAGATCTCCAGTGGCCAATCACAGGCCTTGCTGGGCAAAAGCCCCGCCCACTCTAAAACGTGTGGTGAGCAAGGTGTTGGCGGATGCCAGGGTGCCCATGGGCACCATGTTGGGGACCCCTGACTTAAACCATCGCAGCCAGTGGCTGCCACCACATCTTGTGGGAATCCTTACTAATTCGACGCAGCTATCCTAATACGAACATGTGAAGCTGTGTTTTGCTGAGTGAGGACATTGGTCCATCTAGCTGAGCACTTCCGCCTTTGACTGACAGCATTTTCCCAGGGTCTCAGGTAGAGGTCTTTCCCAACACCTGCTGCATAATTCTGGAGATGCTGGAGGATAGAACCTGGGACTGCCTGCGTGCAAAACAGAGGCTCCACCACTGAGCCATGACTTCTCCCCCGTTAGTTTCCTTGGGCATACTGTGACTGCTTAAGATGATGGCAAACCAGAAAGCTCTCTGCTGCATTGTGGCTCCAAAAATAAATAAATAAATAAATAAATAAATAAATAAATAAATGGGATGATCTATCCCCCCTGACATCTCTGTCATCAATGAGTGACAGATTTGAGGTTCAGGGTGAGGTTTACATACACAGAGTGCTAATGCACAAAGAGACAGAAACAGTACAGAAACACCCGCCCTGTGGTTTCTAGTTTGGTTTGGGAAATCCATTAGCATCTGCCCAAGCTACCTGCAAAGTTCTGCTCCCCTGCTTTCAGAGGCATAAAAATTGGCATAAGATGGCAGGAAGGACAGACGTGATTGTTAGGGTTGCCAACCTCCAGGTGGTGGCTGGAGATCTCCCACTATTACAACTGATTTTCAGCCGTTAGAGATCAGTTCACCTGGAAAAAATGGCTGCTTTGGCAATTGGACTCTATGGCATTGAAGTCCCTCCCCAAACCTCACCCTCCTCAGGCTCTACCCCAAAAACCTCCCACCGGTGGCAAAGAGGGACCTGGCAACTCTAGTGATTGCTGATAGACTTGTAAACTTGGTGGCACAAGAACATGCATGGTGTCGTGGTTAGAGCATCAGACTAGGACAGGGTTCCCCAGCCTTTTTAAGCGTGTGGGCACCTTTGGAGTTCTGACATTGTGGTGGGCGCAGCCACAAAATAGTGGCCATAAAAATGGCTGCTGCAGAAGGCAGAGCCAGCCACAGAATGGCTGCCACAGCTTACCTTCAGTCACACGGTGCAGATCCTTGTGCTGTGGTGGCAGCTGCTGCCAAAGCGATGTTTGAAAAAATCTGCACAGCCAATCAAAAGCCTTGCTGTGCAAAATCGCCACCTGGACCCACCCCAGGTTTGCTAGGTCCCCCCCCACCCCAGCTACTGGCAGGGGGATGGGGGTAGTCTTGTTGTCTCCAGGTAGGGAAACTCATGGAGATTTGGGGATGGGACCTGGGGAGGACAGGGACCTACCTCCGTAGGATACGATGCCATGGAGTCCACCCTCCAAAGCAGCCAGTTTCTCTAGGGGGAACTGATCTCTGTAGTCTGAAGATGGGCTGCAATTCCAGGGGATCCCCACGTCCCACCTGGAGGCTGCTGGCATCCCGACCCCACCCACTTTCTAAAAGCACCAGGAAAGGTTCAGCAGGCACCATGGGCATTGTGTCGGGGAACCCTGGACTAGGGTCTGGGAGACCCAGGTTTGAATCCCATTTCCGCTGTGGAAGCTTTCTAGGTGACCTTGGGCCAGTCTTAGCCTAACCTACCTCACAGGGTTGTTGTGAGGATAAAATGGAGATAGGAAGAATGTTTTAAGCCACTTTGGATTCCCATTGCGGAGAAATGGGGAGGAAATGAAGTAAATAGTTAACACACCAGCATTATCAGTAGGGTTGCCAGCTCCAGGTTGGGAAATACCTGAAGATTTTTGGGGTAGAACCTGAGGAGGGCGGGGTTTGGAGAGGGGAGGGACTTCAATGCCGTAGAGTCCAATTGCCGAAGTGGCCATTTTTTCTAGGTGAGCTGATCTCTATCAGCTGCAGATCTATTGTAATAGCAAGAGACCTCCAGATAGTACCTGGAGGTTGAGCAAAAGAGAAGGAAAATATAACAGATGGGCAGACCACAAAACAATCACTTCCCTTATACAATGCAATTTTTACTTATAACATTCCTCCACGCTATACAATGTACCAACAAAACGTATATAGAACGATCACAAACAGAACAGGAAAAATAAGCCCAGCACAATGAATTGTTCAATATAGTTCGGAGGCTGCCAACGGCTGCCGCCCAGCTTCACAGTATGCTGTACTTCACCCGCCGTCCGCTTTACTTTGCCCGTCGGTGAATATGGGCTTTCCTATGATGTTGTCTGTTTGTAAAGGGCGAATTCCGTCGACTCACTCCACACCCTGACCTTTACGAACAGTCAACATCATAGGAAAGCCCATATTCACCAACGCCATGCTCCTCCCCGAAACACTAATCATAGCCAACCATCTGTTCCTCTGAGCTGCTGTCCTTTGCAGTAATTAGTGTTCCGCCTCTACTTCTAGACTCCGCCGCCTTGATCTCTTGTCTCTTGCTTCTTGTCTTGCTTCTTGTCTCTTAGCTTTGAGGTCCCACCCCCTCAGTCCCAGGAGACAGGACAACCCAATGGAAGGGCTGTTCACCAAATCCCACAGTGAATGCACCTGGCCTGTCGCTTTCTCCCAGACCCCGAGTGTTGCCCCCATCATTGATGCAGTGTTCTTGACTAGGCTTACCAGGTCCATAGCTCCATCGGCAGAAGCTTCTCAGCAGCATGGGACACATGCACGCATCTGGCACAATGCACGCTCTATCAATCTCTGCTGAAACTCTATGGTGTCCATAGTTTCTGTGGAGGTTGCTAGAGTGTCCGTGTCGCTCGGGCACACATGCACGCGTTGCCCGCCGGCCCTCAGCTGGTCGGCGGGTAGCCCAATGGATTGGCGGGATTTTACCCACCACCACCGGGCACTTGGCAACCCTATTCTTGATGGATGCAAAGACCAGTAGCTTGGTGTGAATGCACACTTGGTATAACTGCCATCACAACACTGGCTGCTCAAAAGGCGCATTTCCTGTAGAAGCATCGGCATTTTAATTTTAATTTCTACAATAGAGGGGGTTAACCTTCCTGACATTATAGGCACTGGTGTGTGTGTGTGTGTGTGTGTGTGTGTGTGTGTGTAGAACCACACGTCCTTGGTTGTGCAATCACTCATACTGTATTAGAGACTGGGATATACTTTTTGCTCGCTCAAGTCTCCTTATCCATGTAAAAAGCAGTGTACAGTTTCCCCTCCCCTGACCTGGATGGCCCAGGCTAGCCTGGTCTGATCAGACCTCGGAAGCTAAGCAGGGTCGACCCTGGCTGGTACTTGGATGAGAGGCCACCAAAGAAGTCCAGGGTTGTTACAAAGAGACAGGCAACAGCAAACCACCTCTAAACATCTTTTGCCTTGAAAACGCCACGTGGTCGCTGTGACTTGATGGGACTTTCCGTCACCTCTCTTTCCCCCAGTGGTCTGTGTTACTTAGGATATTTATGCACGGCTGTTTCCTTGCAGTCACCCCGCCAATTACTTTGGGGTTTTGCTTTGATTATGCTTGCATTTTCTGATTGTCAGAGGTTGCCTCACTCTCCCTGTGAGTTTTCCTGTGTTTGCTGGATACTGGCACGAAATTTGGGGGTGGAGTCTGGGGCGGGCAGGATTTGGAGAGGAGAGGGACTTCAGCAGGGTATAATGCAATAGAGTGCATCCTCCAAAGCAGCCATTTCTCCAGGGGAACTGATTAGTTCTGGAGATTAATTGTCATTCCAAGAGATCTCCAGGCCCCACCAGGAGCTTGGCAACACTAGCAGCAGTTCAGTCTTGCTGTTTGGAGAAGCTTCTAGGTCAGGGGTGGGGAACGTCAGGCCCGGGGGCTGTATAAGGCCCGCGATATCATTTGGTCTGGCCCTTCATGGGTCCTGGCAGATCTCTAGCTCAGAAGGATGCTGCCCTGCCTAAATCTCTTGGGCCCAGCTGGGGACAGCAGAGCTCAAAAGCGAGTCTCTCTATGTGGCAGACACACGAAGCCGTCTCCGGTCGGGCCTCTTGGCTAAATGTTTGACCAAATATAGCAGGCTAATTTTTAAGTTGATAATTTTGTATGGCCCGTGAATGATGTTAAAAATATCCAAATGGCCCTCGGCAGAAAAAAGGTTCCCCACCCCTGTTCTAGGTGGTGGCGGGGCAAAGGCACTTAGCTCTGCTGCTTGGTTGGCCTGTGACCACTGCAGGGTTTGGAGGCCAGCAGCTCTTCCTCTTGCCTCTGCTAACAAATGACATGACAATTAAATTTAAAAGATCCTCAGACAGCTCCGCAGCAGTGTTCTCGGCTTCGCAGAATAATTAGCAGTATTTGACTAAAGTCACAGAACAGAAGATCACTGGATCGGTCAATTTATCAGCCCACCAATCCTAATTGTGCTATACAGATTTTAGTGGGCATCGACATATCCTGTGTAACATCCTGCTGAACTTCCACAGAAGTATCAGTAACACAGTCTAATGGAAGAATTGATGGATTCACAGGGATGAACTCAGCTGTTTGACTTCAGTATAGAGTTGCCAGGTGCCCACTGTGAACAGGATGTCTCCTGTTCACAGTCGGCTTTGTCCTGTTGGCATTCCAGCCGCTAGGGTTAGAAAGATTTTTTTAAATCACCATCAGTCCTCTCTAGGAACCACCAAAACCTCTATGGTATTACCACAGAGTTTCCAATGATTCCTAGAGAGGTATGGTCACTTCTGGGTTGTTCCAGAAGGGAAATCACACTGTTGGTGTCAGCTGCCCACCCATCTCTGCACCTCTCCAGTCTCTCACTGGCCTGTCCACCTACTTCATTGACCTGCTCAAGAGACTTTGGCTGAAAATGAAAAATTCTCCCGCGAATGTAGTGAATGGCTGTCTCCCTCCTGTGGGACTAACCCACTTCCATAGCGAAACTTCCCCAGGTTTTCCAATCCCTGTTTTTTCCTGATTTAAATTAAAGAATTGCAGCAATTGAGATTGCTTGCCATGCATTTCAGCGCACGGGTCAAACTTCGCTCCCCCCGACTTGCCTCATTCGATTTCCCCCCCTTCCCACTGCTCCACCTAGCTCTCCTTTTTAAAAAAACACAGGAAACGTGACCGCTTTTGCCCACCACTGTCCGCCATTGCCCCTTTGCTCATCCTCTCATTAATTTTTTTTAATTGATTTTTGTTGTTGGAATACTGGTGCACCAGCAACTTGCCGTAACGAATGGAGGAGTTTCTTGCTATCATTGCCCAAGACAAAAATGTCGCGCTTCCTCAATGATCAAGTGCCATTGTCACCTTCCCCTCAGCATTCTTGTCATGGGTCAGCCTCCAGAGAATGAGTCATCTTCAGAGGAAGAGCTCTACCAGGTGGGTCCAGCCCTGCTGGACCTGCATCAGGGTTCGCAGCCTGAAGAGATATTAGATCCATCCCAGCCTCTTGAGGAGCTTAGTAACCCAGCTGTCAGCTCTCAGGTTGCTGACCTCCCAGAGCCTCCGCACGACTTGCAGCCTGAAGTCTTGTGAGGACCACCCCTGCCCTGCAGGGAGCCTGGACCCAGAGGCACAGCTGTTAGCCCTCAAACTGCTGGCTCACCAGAGGCTTTGTCAAGGGCTGACAAGTGGAGGCAGTGACATTAGAAAGGCATTAGAAACTAAGAGGCACAGTGCGAGGCTTGGAGCCTACCGGCACTGGCTGGAGACACAAAGTGAGGAGTCTTCGCAGGATGAAGACTAGCCCAGGCAGGCACACTAGAAAAGGGGTTGCCAGGAAGGGGAGTGTCAAGGAAGCAACATGCTATGTTCCTAGCAACTTGCTGACTTCCACTCTGAACAGCTATCTCTGACCTGGGAACCTGGAGTGGCTCAGTTGACTACATGTGTGGATTCTGATTTGGCAAGGTATGGACTCTGATTTCTGGCATTCTGAACTACAGACGGGACTTTTCTGACTTCCCTCTCCAACCTCCAAGCCCCAACAGCGTCGTCTCTTCAGTGCTCCAGAGACGCTATAACTCGACACCGGGAGTTGGCAGCCAGCCAGCACAATTCTATTAATATGTCTACGGGTAAGCACTATACATTTGTGAGAAAGTGGGATCTGAGTGGCGCTTAGATGGTGTGTTAAATCAATGAATAGGAGGACAGAGAGGGGAAGCGCTGTCGGAGGTGTTCATTTCACCAGGCCCGGATGGGATTACTCTGAAGTTTTATAAGCTCTATGAGCAGCAACTCACACCTGTTTTGCTATCATTGCTCAATGACGTATAGAAAATGGAAAGATTCCAACATCACTAAGTTGGTGCATCCGGACTGGGTTCATCCCCAAGAGACTTATGAGAGACAATGAAGGACTGGTTCTCAGCTCAATTAAACACATTAAGTCAAAATCACTGAAGACAGGTATGATCTTCCTTGATGCAGAAAAAGCGTTTGATAACGTTTCCTGGCACTTTATCTCAAAGACATTGGAACAAATAGGTTGTGGAGACACTTTCCTTAAAGTATTTAACACAATATATTCAGCCCCAAAGGCACAACTTTTAGTTAACGGCTGTCTATCAGCAGAATTCAATATTGCAAAAGGCACCAGACAAGGCTGTCCTCTTTTGCTGCTTCTATTCAACTTATCAAAGGGCACTCTTCCATATGTGCAACTTGGAAGGCTATTCATGGCTACTAGTAAAGATGCATACCTATTCTTTCCAGGATCAGATGAGCATGCCTATTATATTAGGTGCTGTGGAACACAGGCAGGATAACGCTGCTGCAGTCGTCTTGTTTGTGGGCTTCCTAGAGGCACCTGGTTGGCCACTGTGTGAACAGACTGCTGGACTTGATGGGCCTTGGTCTGATCCAGCATGTCCTTTCATATGTTCATATACATATGTTCATATCAATGGAGGTTTTAGCGAATTATGTAAGAAATGATTTTAACATCAAGGGACTCAAATTTGGAAAAGAAGAACATAAAATTAAAAGCTATGCAGATGATGTTGTATTAATCTGTCAAAACCCAAAGGGCACTCTTCCTTATTTGCAACATCATATTATGGAATTCGCAAAGTACTCAGGTTACAAACTAAACAAAGCAAAGACGAAGATATTGACATTTAATACTACAAAAATTGACGATATGTATATCAAAGAAACTACAGGATGCCAAATAACGAAAGATTCACTCAAGTACTTAGGCATCAATATATCGTCACAAAACAAGACATTTTAAAATAAAGTATGCAAAAATCTGGGGAGAAATAGAAAAAGATCTGAGCGGATGGTCAAAGATTAATATTTCCTGGCTAGGAAGAATTTCTACCATAAAGATGAATGTTCTTCCAAGATTAAACTTTTTATTCCAGTTTCTACTAATAAGTACACCTGACAAGATGATAGACTACTGGCAGAAGCAAATAAATCGCTTTGTGTGGAATGGCAGGAAGCCAAGAATTAGATTTAAAGTACTACAGGATGAGAAGAAAAGAGGTGGGCTAGAGCTACCAAACTTTAAATTATACTACCATGCAGCCTGTTTGAATTGGGTTGCAGACTGGATCAAACATCCCAAGAACAGAAATATTACATTGGAAAGAGTGGACCTCTTGCAAGGCTTCCATAAAGCCTTATGGAACCCTACGGCAACATTGCAATCAAGTAGAATCTCCGAAGATTGCGATATCGAGCCAGTGATCCTAAAAGTCTGGAAAAGATATAAAAAGAGAATCAGTCCCTCTCCGCCATCCATAATGTCTCTAACTGAAGCCTACCATGAAGACATTAAATTGAAAAATGAATCGCCATTAGTATACCGTGACATGGTAGATTCTACAGGAGAGATCAAAAGTTTATTAATGCTCCAAGACAAATTTGAAAAGCTAAGCTGGCTGACATATCTCCAACTAAGATCCAACCTAAAAAGAGACTGTCTACAATCTGGGTCGTTCTGAGAATTAACAGAATTTGAGTCAATTGTAACCAAGAGTGACGACCATTTGTTAGGAAAAATCTACAAACTACTCCTGAAGCATGATATAGAAAAAGAACAAGTTAAGATAAACATGATTAAATGGATGCAAAATTTTGGTGAGATGGTCACGATGGAAACATGGGAAAAACTTTGTACTCTTGAACTAAAATACACCGCAAGTCAAGAAGTGAAGGAAAACTGGTATAAGACGTTCTACAGGTGGTATATGATGTCCAACATGATTTCTTAGATGGCCACCTCGAAGAGAAAAAAAGGGGATTGCTGGAAATGCCAAGAGTCAGATGGTTCTTACTTTCATGTTTGGTGGACCTGTCCGAGACTACAAATGTACTGGAAGAAGATTCAACGTGAACTACAGAACATAATTAAAATTAAAATAAGACTGGACCCCAAATACTTTCTATTAAGTATAACACCACCTGATTTACCCATGAGAATCAGAGATGTGTTCAAATATGCCACAACAGCTGCAAGAGTAGTACTGGCAAGAACCTGGAAGCAAATGTCTATACCTGACATAGAAGAATGAAAAGACAAAATGCTCGACTATGCAAACATGGCCAGAATGACTTTTATGACGAATCCTACTTATAATGAATCAATAGAACAGTTTATCGAGAAATGGCAACCATTTTATACTTATATGGATAAATATACTATAAGAAACTAGAATATACAATCAGATAAATGTAAACATTTATCAATTAAAATGCTTGATAATTATTAGTTTGAAAATGTAAAACGCTTTTGAATGTATGAGACCAAAACCGTGCTTGTTTACATCAGACGGATTTCCCTTATCCCCTCCCTTTTTTCCTTTTTGTATCCCGTATTTGAATTAAAAAAATAAATAAAATAATAGTTGCCAAAGTAGAGGTCATAAAATAGTTGCTGCAAAATAGTTGCCACAGGAGGTGGAGCCAGAAACTCAAGCCAATCTCCAGGGTTCATTCAGAAGCACTGCTGGTGAAAACACCCCCTGGCCCCACCCACTTTCTAAGCTAGGGTTTCCCAGCTGCGCAATTGCCTGCCGATTCGTGCTACTGCCCACCAACGCTCAGCTGGTCGACAGGCGCAAGCAGGCCGGCGGAAGGGGGGAACAATCCACATTCCCTGCACGATGACGTCACTTCCAGCTTGATGTGGAAGCACTGGCATTGCATCGGGGGGGGGGGACACCCTCCATAGGTTTCCATAGAGTTTTTGGGGAGAGTGCTAGAGCATCCCCCCTGGTGCGATGCCCTTCTGTATCAAGCCGGAAGTTACATCAGCGCTCAGGGGATGTAGATTGCCACCTCCAAACTCACCTTGCTAGAGCTCCCGCCAGTTGCCTGGAGGGACCTGGCAACCCTATTCTAAGCACACTTGGCAGGAAACAAAAAAAAGGTGCCCATAGGCCCGTGCTGGCGAACCTATGGCACGCGTGCCGGACTTGGCACGCCGAGCCCTCTCTATGGGCACGCGCGGGTAAGTTGAGCAGCCGCCGCGTTTGCCTTCCCTGGACTGCCAGCTGGGCGACGGGGGCTTTGAACTCCCCTTCCCTGGACTCCCTGCTGCCGCGGAGCAGTTCAAAGCCCCCCCCTTCCCTGGACTCCCCGCCGCCCAGCTTAGGGGCTTTGAACAAACATTAATTGTTCAAAAGCATGCCAAATGCAAACTTTTACCTTTCAATAAAAAGTTGTTTGTATCATTGAAAGCTCTGTTATTGTGTTATTCTTTTAAGGCAAAAGATGTTAATGTATGTGTTGTTTTTTCTAAACTAAAGGTTCAGGTTAAATTGCCGTGTTGGCACTTTGCGATAAATAAGTGGGTTTTGGGTTGCAGTTTGGGCACCCGGTCTCTAAAAGGTTCGCCATCACTGCCATAGGCGCACTACGTCGGGGACCCCTGGAGTAGAGGAAAGTGCCCTCTGCAGCCAGGGTCATCCAGCGATTTGCCTCTCAGACCAAACTGGAAGCAGAGTGGGAGGATGAAAACAAACCCTCTCCCAGCTTTGCCTTTGGAAAGCAGGCCTTCCCCCTCCCTTTTGTCTCCCCCGATGCAGCCGCTACATCTGCCCTTCCCCAGCGGCAGACACCGAAAATTCAAAGCAGAGATTAGCTTAGAAAAGGATTGAAACGAATCCCCGTGGAATAAATTAAACGTCTTGCCCGTGAAGAGTGATTATCTTCTTTTCATTTGTGGAATGAGGTCCTTTCGCAGTCAGCAAAAAGCTCTGCACTGCCATCCTTTGCAGTTGACGTTGTGCTCATTTTGGCAGCCTTGAACCCGCAGGCGGCTGCTGGGATGCTGACCTGGAGGGGCTTTTACGGCACAGGGTTTGAGACGCTCTCCCTATAAGGCTCACAGGTCGAGGTGCTTTGTCCTCCCTCAGATCTCCTCAATCTAACACAGACAGTGTGCACTGTCTACGCATACTTTCTCTGTGGCATAGTTTTAAAGTCGGCTAAACTTACCAAGTTTTGTTTCATTCTCTCAAATGTATCTCGCCATAAAAAGGAAGCAACATTAAGAGCTCAGGACAAAGGTAATTGCAGTGACTGAATAGGGGTGCCAACCTCCAGGTAGTGGAAGAGATCCAAACAGCACTCACAAATATATGGAAATTAATTTATAAGGTGCAAGAGGTGCAAAAAGTGAGCATATATATACAAAATACAATCCTATACTATAAGATACAAATGCAAATTTCTCAATATCAGTCCAGCATAATACAATAAGGTTTATAAATATCCTGTGAATCAGGTAAGTCAATGTATATTGTCCGTGGTGGACTTTTTTATGCTTATTAGCAGCTGGAGAAAAGAAGTCTGAGGCAAAAGCCACGACGAGAGAATGTCAATCAGGACGTGTCGTCTAGATCTGGATCACGTTTCGCGTTGGCTTCATCAGCTTTGGCAATCGGACTCTATGACATTGAAGTCCCTCCTCTCACCAAACCCTGCCCTCCTCAAGCTTTGCCACAAAAACCTCCTGTCGGTGGCAAAGAGGGACCTGGCAACACTAAGGCTGAATCGTGAGGGTAGAGTAGGGATGCCAGGTCCCTCTTCGCCACCGGCAGGAGGTTTTTGGGGTGGAGTTTGAGGAGGGCAGGGTTTGGAGAGGGGAGGGACTTCAATGCCATAGAGTCCAATTGCCAAAGCAGGCCATTTTCTCCAGGGAAACTGATCTCTATCGGCTGGAGATCAGTTGTAATAGCAGGAGATTTCCAGCTATTTCCTGGTAGTTGGCAACCCTAGGGTAGAGCCCTCTGCATACTCTCAGGGGCACTTCTGTTATTCAGACTCACGTGCTTTAGAGCAGGGGTCTCCAACGTTTTTGAGCCTGCAGGCACCTTTGGCATTCTGACGCAGCATAGTGGGCGCAACCCCAAAATGGCTGCTACAAGACAACTGTGGCAGGAGGTGGAGCTGCTGCCGCTTTGCCTTCAGTCCTTGCGCTGTGCCGGCAGCTGCTGCCAACGCGACGTTTTTAAAAAATCTGCACAGCCAATCAGAAACTTTAATGGGCAAAAGCCCCACCTGGCCCCGCCCACATTCTAAAAATATTTGGTGGGTGCCAGGAAAGGTGTTGGTGGGCATCATGGTGCCCATGGGCACCGTGTTATTCTAGAGCTAAACCCTGGCCTGGAAAATATTTTCCTAAACTAAGGTTAAACAAATCCAGGCACAAATAATTAAATTTCAGCAATGTGGATAAAAGGTGGTCTACTCTGGAGGAATAAGGTAGCAGGAGGTTTTTGGGGTAGAGCCTGAGGAAGGTGGGGTTTGGGGAGGAGAGGGACTTCAATGCCATAGATTGCTCCAATGCTCCAGTTGCCAAAGTAGATGTTTTCTCCAGGTGAACTGATCTCTATCTGCTGGAGATCTGTTGTAATGGCAGGATACATGTTTGCATAGTTTGCTTGTGTATTTATTTCTCTTGTTTGGTGAGCCCGGTACTAGAGTTTTCCTAACTCTCCTGCTAGTACTAGTGCATATTTGCCTTATATTGTACTATCTGGAGGTTGGCAACCCTACCCCCTGCATTTCCCTGTGTTTTGCCTGCGTTTTGAGGGACCTGTTTTATCTCGAATTTGAAAACAGGCCAAATGCAGGGGAACGCAGGAGGAGAGCGAGGCGACCTCTGATGGTCGGAAACGGCAGGCATAATCAGCACCAAGACCCGAAGTCATCGGAGGGGTGACCGCGAGGGAAACAGCTATGCATAAAAGGCCTTCTAGTACATCTTTCACAAGAACATACTTTTTTTGCTTGTTCAATTTATGGAACCCCTGAAAGCTGCAAAGTCAATTAATTATGTTGTTCAGCCGGATGTAGGGCCTTCGCTGGAAAGGGAGTTTGGCAGTAGTCCCAGGTATGCAAAATCAGTCTTAGCCATGGGGTATCTCAGGCAGCTCCCCTGGGCTGGGCAGGCCCCTAACCACCCACAGCCCCATCCCTCCCCTGTAGGGTGGCCAGGTCCCCCCTCTCCTCCTGCGGGAGGTTTTTGGGGCGGAGCTGAGGCAGGGATAGGGTTGCCAGGTCCCTCTTTGCCATCGGCGGGAGGTTTTTGGGGCAGAGCCTAAGGAGGGTGGGGTTTGGGGAGGGGAGGGACTTCGATACCATAGAGTCCAATTGCCAAAGCAGCCATTTTATCCAGGGGAACTCATCTCTATTGGCTGGAGATCAGTTGTAATAGCAGGAGATCTCCAGCTACTACCTGGAGGTTGGCAACCCTAGGCAGGGATTGCTTGTGCGCAGCTGCACCGAAGTGATCACATCACTTCCAGTCTACACCCAGAGGTGCTGCATCGCAAGGGGCCTTTTAGCACTCGGACTCCCAGTTTGAGTGGTAAAAGGCCCGTTGCGATGCAGCGCTTCCGGGTGTAAACCAGAAGCGACATGGCACAGCATGCAGAGGTAGGCCCTGATTCTGGGGGCCTATCCTGGACAGAATCACTAAAACTGCCCCTGCAGGCGTGTTACAAGCAGGACCCCGTTTTTGTCTGAGAAGTGTCGGAAGGCATGCCAGCATCCCGTATGAGACTATGCTGCAATTTCCTGAAATGACGCAAATGATAACTCAGCAAGCATGGAATTAAAACAACCTCTTCTTCTTTGTTTTATTTCTTGGAATCCAAAATTAAACATTCTAAAGCTCCTTTTTTTGTTAATAAGGGATAATTAGCAGCAAGGTAAGAACATGCAATTAAAGCCCAGCGAGTTATAATTTATATCTTACCCTCCTATGTGAAACAATTAATACGGTGTTAAGATGGTTTCCGCATTAACTGCTTAGGCAACAGAGTTTGCTTTTGCTCTCTGCTCTGCATCTGCAAAGAAAACAACTGCACAGCTACACCATTAAAGATTCTTGCTTCCTTCCACCTAGTTTCTTTAGCACCAACTGTTCTTGGACAGGTGAGACATTTTACCAAGACACCATCATGCAACACACAACGCAGTCCTACTGATTTACAGCACTACCGGGTTTTCCGGGATTCCACATTGCCAAGGGGTACTAACCAAAATCTGAAACCTCCTTTGAGAAGTATCAGCAGCGCTTTTGTTACAAGTTTGTTTGCCTATCGGTACAATTATAGAAAGCACCTATTGGACTATGACAGTGATGTCCATACTGACAAGACACAAGCTATCCACTCTCCCTGGCCATTTATGCAGGGTCAATTTTGATGCTTGCTCAAAGCTCTTTTTTAAAATGCAACCTTTAAAATGCTTATTCACTGTCCTGGATGCAAAAGGAGAAATTCCACACACACACACCACTCGCCTGCTCCTTTGTTCCTTCCATTAGCCAACCGCTGTTTGCATAGCTAACACGCGGCTGTCATTTTGCATGCTTTCTTGAGGGGATTCTTCGGTGTGGGGGCAGAGCAAACGCAAAAGGTTGCGTTAAAGGGGCTCTTAAGAAATGTGAAGTAGGTATGCGCTGGCTTCGCAGTCACTTCCTGAATGATGGTTCAGCATGCAAAACTCTTCAGCCTGGAACGCGCTGCTAATTACCAAGCATAAATGGCCCCTGTGAACTTTTGGAATATTTTCAACACAGGGGTGACATGATCCCTGTATCCAGTCTCTGATGATATCCAGACTTATGCATTTTGGACCACTTGACATTTCCAGATAGCCAACCCCACCCAAAACACACTATAGTATTCCAACCTGGATGTGACCTGAGCATTGATCACCACAACCAGATCACACCTTTCAAGGAACTGCCGTAGCTGACGGGTAGGGAATATTTTATTTATTTCTTTATTTATTTGCTTGCTTGCTTGCTTCATTTATACCCTGCCTTTCTCCCCAGTGGGGACCCAAAGCAGCTGACGTTGTTTTCCGCTTGTCCAGTTTATCCTCAGAACATTCCTGTGAGGTAGGTTTGTCTGAGAGTATGTGGCTGGCCCAGGGTACCCCAGCAAGCTTTTACAGCAGAGTGGGGATTTGAACCAGGGTCTCCCAGATCATAGTCTGACACTCTAACCACAGGCCAAAGGCCTATCATAGAACCAAACAGACCCAAATAGAGTTTCCTGTTTTTCATTGAAAGCCTCTAAGCATTGGAGCAGATCTATGCTGAAATGCAACCGAGCAGGGGTCCCAAATAGCGTTGCCAGCTCCAGGTTGGGAAATACTTGGAGTTTGGGGAGTGGAGCCTGAGGAGAGCAGGGTTTGGAGAGGGGAGGGACTTCAATGCACTCCAAAGTGGCCATTTTCTCCAGGGGAAATGATTTCTGTCACCTGGGGATCAGTTGTAATAGTGGGAGATCTCCAGCCACCACCTGGAGATTGGCTACCCTAGTCCCTAACCTTTCTGAGTCCATGGGCACCTTTGGAATTCTGACCCAGCTATGTTTCACCAGCATGAAACATGAACCAGTGTGGTGTAGTGGTTAAGAGCGATGGTTTGGAGCGGTGGGGTCTGATCTGGAGAACCAGGTTTGATTCCTCAGTCCTCCACGTGAGCAGCGGACGCTAATCTGGTGAACTGGGTTGGTTTCCCCACTCCTCCACACGAAGCCAGCTGGGTGGCCTTGGGCTAGTCACAGCTCTCTCAGCCCCACCTACCCCACAGGGTGTCTGTTGTGGGGAGGGGAAGGGAAGGTGATTGTAAGCTGGTTTGAATCTCCCTTAAGTGGTAGAGAAAGTCGGCATATAAAAACCAGCTCTTCTTCTACCACTTCCAAGGCTTTACTTCTATGAAAAGAGAAGGAGGATGCGGCAGCAATACCACCTTTATACAAAGTATCCTTATTCAGAAGTAACTCCCAGTGATTTCAGTGGGAAAGACTACCAATTAAGTGAACACTGGATTTCAAGCTTTAACTCCCTGCCCACAGTCTGTATAAAAAATTCCCGATTTCAGGGGCCACAACAAGTGCCCAGTATCATTACGGCTTTGTACAAATGACTCGCAGATCAGAAGATTATTTTCTGGTATTATTCAGTCCCTTCAGTTGGAATAACGAAGTATCAAACACACAAAGGGGTTTTTGTGTGTGTGTGTCATTGAAGCCCTGCTGATGGATGAAAGTTGGCAGACTAGTCTGGAAAACGTTGATGTGCGTTTAAATTCCCCAAAGCACCGGAAGGCAAGGCAAGCACATGGCTTCTTCTGCTTATAGCGACAGTAGTCTCTCCCATCTGTGGCCCTCCATCACTTGCCATGTGGCAGACCCAGATTTCTGCTCACAGTGGCAGGTGACAGGGGAGACAAGCAACCGTCTTAAGGAGGGAACGAGCAGGAAAAAAATGTTCTTCCTTGTCACCCAGTGCCTCAAAGGATACAAAAATTTCCTCGGTTACATCTAGCAACCCTAGTTAAAGGGGAAATAGAACGAACATGGAAAACCTTTTAGAAAAATCCAAGTTAAATTATATTTGCTAAAGCCAAATGTATCCATCTAGGCTTCTGTACCAGCTGCCTAAGCCACATGGGAAATTGTGCATGCAAACATGCACTGCATGTGCAGTCAGAAGAATTAAGCCATTCATGCAGGGCTGTTTCCTCGTAGTCACCCTGCCGACTACTTCGGGGCTTTGCTTTGATTATGCTTGCATTTTCTGACTGTCAGAAGTCACCTTGCTCTCCCTGTGTGTTTCTGCACATTTTGCCCGCATTTTCTGGATTTGTGTTTAGCCAGCATCTAGAGGAAACAGCCCTGCGTGAAGGGCCTTAGCGTGCAGAGCCCAATCTGATAACTGATGGTCATGCTGGTCAAGAGGAGTAGTGGAGGGGTGGCTTTAGTCCCCCCCCCCACTGTTCCCCCGCAAAAAAACAGCTGCGTGACTGCTGCTTTTCTGATCTCTGAGAAGGCAGTCTTAATCAAGCCCCTGCCATTGTGGAATTTGTGGTTATGGAAAAATTAAGCATTTTTATATGTGAAACGGTGCCAATGTATGTGAGTTTATTCTTGTAATTAACGGGAACAACTGAAACATTTAGTTCTGTCATTGTCTGAGTTATGTAAAAAGTGTATCATGGTAAATCCTAGTCAAGGAAAGGACTTTTGTTAAGTTCCACCTCCAGGTGGGGGCTAGGATTGCCAACCTCCAGGTGGTAGATGGAGATCTCCTGTCATTATGACTGATCTCCAGGTAACAGAGATCAGTTCCCCTGGAGAAATGGGTGCTTTGGAAGGTGGACTCTACGGCATTCTGCCCAACTGAAGTCCCTCCCCTCCCGAAACCCCACCCTCCTCAGGCTCCACACTCAAAATCTCCAGGTGTTTCTCAGTCCAGAGCTGGCAACCCTTGTGGGAGCTAGTTCTTCCCGAATTATAACTGACCTCCAGACTACAGAGATCAGCTGCCCTGGAGAAAAGGGCTGCTTTGGAGGGTGGACTCTATGGCATGATACCCAACTGAGGTCGCCCCCCTCCCCAAACCCTGCCCTTCTCAGGCTCATCCCCCAAATCTCCAGGTATTTCCCAACCTGTAGCTGGCGATCCTAGTTCATGTAGAGGTGTTGCAAAAATGCAGGACGTGGCCTGGTTGGTTAAAAGGTCCTGAAACCGACTGGTGCATACCTGTCTGCGGCTGAAGAGCTTATAAGGAAACCATCCTCAGCTGTCGCTTACCTGGGCCAGAAGGCACAGGCCCCAAAGGGATGAGGGCAGAGCTGACATTCGCCTCGGAGTCCCGTTGACTCGCTGGGCTGTGGCCTGATGTGTGCATGGCTCACGCGCGCCCTCTGCTGTCAGGCCTGCCGCACTGCTGCTCCCATTCTCAACTTGCAGCGGAGTGACCCAAGGCCAGCCTAGCAGATTTCAGAGGTCATCCAAACGCAAGTCGGACACGGCTGAAAGCCCAGGAGGAGGAAAGAAGCTGGAGGAAGGGTTCTTGTAGGTCAGGGGTGGGGAACGTCAGGCCCGGGGGCCGTATAAGGCCCGCGAAATCATTTGGTCTGGCCCTCCATGGGTCCTGGCTTATCTCTAGCTCAGAAGGATGCTGCCCTGCCTGAATCTCTTGGGCCCAGCTGGGGACGGCAGAGCTCAAAAGCAAGTCGCTCTACGTGGCAGACACTTCGAGCCATCTCCGGTCGTGCCTCTTGGCTAAATGTTTGACCAAATATCGCAGGCTAATTTTTAAGTTGATAATTTTGTATGGCCCGCGAATGATGTCATAAATATCGAAATGGCCCTTGGCAGAAAAAAGGTTCCCCACCCCTGTTGTAGGTTATCCGGGCTGTGCGACCGTGGCCTTGGTCTTTTCTTTCCTGACGTTTCGCCAGCAGCTGTGGTGGGCATCTTCAGAGGAGGAACACTGAAGGACAGTGTCGAAGACACTGTCCTTCGGTGTTCCTCCTCTGAAGATGCCCGCCACAGCTGCTGGCGAAACGTCAGGAAAGAAAAGACCAAGGCCACGATCACACAGCCCGGATAACCTACAAGAACCAATGAACTCTGACCGTGAAAGCCTTCGGCAATATTCTGGAGGAAGGGGTTGCAGGGGGAAAGCAGTGGGCAGGGGAGGAGTTAGGGCTCCTGCCGCGTTTCTACTGGCGGGAGGCTTTGGGGGCGGAGCCTGAGGAGGGCAGCGTTTGGGGAGGGACTTCAATGCCATAGAGTCCAATTGCCAAAGCGGCCATTTTCTCCAGGTGAATTTATCTCTATCAGCTAGAGATAAGTTGTAATAGCAGATCTCCAGCTACTACCTGGAGGCTGGCAACTCTAGAGCAATTGCCCGCCAATCCACCTGGCTGTTCCGGAGCGGGGATCATGTGTGGCTGCACACAATGCGATCACGTCACTTCCGGGTTTGCCCCCGGAAGTGGTGCATCGCCGCCAATGGAGAGGGGGAATCTGGCAACCCTGAGCCACTACCACCCTGCCGCTCCCGATCTGAGCTTGTGAGGCATGGCCTGACCCAACCAAGTGACATTTATGTCATATGTGGCCCTTGTAACAAATGAGTTCAGCATCCCTGCTCTAGGGCAGGGCTTTTTCCACTCGCAACTCCTTTTTGCCCGAGAAATTTTTACGCAACCCCGGGTATATAGGTATATAAAATAGGTATACAAATCAAATATTTACTGATAACAAATCATAAAGAAATCCATTTTAAAACAATTCTTTGATATACATATAATTTTACCATTTACTGTTGCCACATTTTTCGCGACCCCCACATTTAGTTACCCAACCCCATATGGAGTCGCTACCCACAGTTTAAGAAGCTTTGCTTTAGGGAACGACATTCCTGCTGTGCTCTGATCCCTCCTAATTTCCACCCTCCCCTGGCTCCACCCCCTCCAATCTCCAGAAATGTCCCTACCCAGAGCTGGCAACCCTACCTTGTTCCCACCGTTGGTTATCACATTTGAGAGGAATGTTGCTCAGTCTTCCAGGTAAATATATGGGTAATTTGTGCAACAGCTCTTTCTGGGGTGGGGTACATTTAACATTCATCTGGCTGTGCTACCCTGCTAGCAGAGGCTGAGATCAGTTTGGAAAAAACAAGCTGTTCTCCAGGACAGCTTCAATTTCAGTTGCGTTGGCCAGATTTCCTAAGCGACTTCCGCAGGGCCTGTAAAACAGAAGTGTTCCTCCAGGCCCACACCTGAGGGCGCCCGCAAGCCTTTCTAACGTTACCCATTGCTGGCCTCCCCATCCTCCCTGCTGGCTGGCCAGGACTGTCCAGCAGCTGAAATTATGCCATCTTGTCTTTTAAAATATGTGGTATGAATTTTTAAGGTCTGTTTTAATATAGATGTTTTAATATAGATTTTAAATTGATGTTTTTATAGTGCATTGTGAGCCGCCCTGAGCCCGGCTTGCCGGGAATGAGGGCGGGATATAAATGTAAATAATAAATAAGTAAAATTAATAAATTTTGCAGTAAAAGGCGGCAAATTGTACCCTGCCACACCACGTCCACACCAGCTGTCAGTCTTCACCATGAGCAGAGTGTTGCTGTAGTGGACAATGTGGCTGTGCGTATGCCATAGGGTTGCCAGGTCCCTTTTTGCCATTGGTGGGAGGTTTTTGGGGCGGAGCCTGAGGTGGGTGGGGTTTGGGAAGGGGAGAGGCTTCAATGCCATAGAGTCCAATGGCCAAAGCGCCATTTTCTCCAGGTGAACTGATCTCTATCGGCTGGAGATCAGTTGTAATAGCAGATCTGGAGGTGGGCAACCCTGCTCACAAAAGTGCACTGAAAGTGCACTATTCAGCACGCGTGAAAGTGGCGCAAGCTAAGAAGCGCGACTGGCTGTGTCCTTGGCTCAGCCAATCAACATAAGCGGAAGGGTGAGGCAGGGGGACACTGCGGTGGTGGAGCGGACGGCCGCTGACAGTGGGAAAGTTGTCTCTGGAATGTTCCTCTCTGTGAAAAACTCCTTGCAAAGCAAAAGCCGGTCCAGCAAACACAGAGAGAGAACAGCACATTTCCCTCCTGCTGTGCTATCTGGGTTTGTTCTAAGGATAAAGCTGATTGGTTTTTACACATGAGGTGGCTATAGGAGCATGCACAGAAATATCGGAATACGCTAGCCAATGCAATTTAAAATTGGCAGTAATACCACCAAAGGCCCCGAAGCGTGGTGTAGTGGTTAAGTGTGGTGGACTCTAATCTGGAGAATGGGGTTTGGTTCCCTACTCCTCCACATGAAGCCAGCTGGGTGACCTTGGGCCAGTCACAGTTCTCACCAAACTCTCTCAGCGCCACTTGCCTCTCAAGGTGTCTGTTGTGGGGAGAGGAAGGGAAGGCAATTGTAAGCCGCTTCTTCTTCTAAATTATGTTAAGGTGCTAGATACAGAAGAAGTGGTTCAATACTTGTTAACAGCTGCAAAGGGGTGCCAGCTCTGGGTTGGGAAATTCCTGGCGATTTGGGGGTGGCGTTTGGGAGGGAGGGATCTGGGGAAGGGAGGGGGCTCAGCACAATATATATTGCCCTAGAGTCCACCTGCTGACGCTGCCATTTCCTCAAGGTTAACTGACCTCTGTCATCTAGAAATCAGTTGTGGTTCTGGGCAATCTGCAGGCTTTACATCGAGGGTGGCAACCCAACTGCAGGGCTGGTCTTGGCTAGTTTTTGGAAGACAAAGTATTGTTTCATTTCTCTTCGGTGAGCATCTTTCTCACATCCCCGACTGATTCACACCAATCCAGTCCTGAGGTTTGTCATGACAGGATCCTGCATACAAAATGGATTAAATCAGTACCTCTGTCATGTCCTTGACATTTCCCTCTGAGAGTCTTGCCTTGATTCCATCACAGATTCCACTTGGAGGCCAACTGTATTTCTTTTAATTCAAGACCAAGACAAATGGGTACAATTCAAATATTCTGGCTGCCGCCTCGGCCAGGTCTAGGGTTGCCAGTCTCCGAGTGGGGCCTGGAGATCACCTGGAATTACGACTCATCTCCATGCGACAGAGATCAGTTCCCCTGGAGAACACTGCTGCTCTGGAAAGTGGACTCTATGGCATTATACTCTGCTGAGGTCCCTCCCCTCTCCAAACCCCAGCCTCCCCAGGCTCCACCCCCAAAATCTTCAGGTATTTCCCAACCCAGATCTGGTAACCTCAGTGGGGTATAATGCCACAGAGTCCACCTTTCAAAGCAGCCATTTTATCTAGGGGTACTGATCTCAGTAGTCTGGAGATGAGTTGTAATTCTGGGAGATCTCCAGACACCACCTGGAGGTTGGCTACCCTTAGGGTTGCCAACTGCCAGGTAGTAGCAGGAGATCTCCTGCTAATTCAACTGATTTCCAGCCGATAGAGATCAGATCACCTGGAGAAAAATGGCCGCTATGGCAATTGAACTCTATGGCATCTTCAGGCTCCACCCCCAAAATCTCCTGCCGGTTGAGAAGAGGGACTTGGCAACCCTAGCTACCCTACATAGAGTCCAACTTGGTGGAGTGACCCCTCGAGCCTCTTCAGGCTCTAGGGCTGCCACATAGAGCTGCCAACCTCCAGGTGGGGCATGGATGTCTCCTGGGATTACAAATGATTTCCAGACTAAAGAGATTAGTTCCCACGGAGAAAATGGCAGCTTTGGAGGGTGGACTCTATGCCAGTATTCCCTGCTGAGGTCCCTCCCCTACAAAACCCACCCTCTCAGGCATCACATCCCAAATCTGCAGGAATTTCCCAACCCAGAATTGGCAACCCTAGTTGCCAGAATCTGGGTGGGGCCTGAGATCTCCCTGAACTACAACTGATCTCCAGATGACAGCAATCGGTTCCCCTTGAGAAAATGGCTATGTTGGAGGGTGAACTCTATGGCATGAGACCCTGCTGAGGTCCTGCCCCGCTTCAAACCCTGCCCTTCCCAGGTTCCACCACCCCCCAAAAAAAAAACCCTCCAGGAATTTCTCAACCTAGAGGTGGCAACCAAGCTTCTGGCCTTTCTTAGATTGGGATCCCATTTTTTAGTCAAAGTTTTGCTCTCCAAGTAGCTTGTGGGAATCACATGAAAATGACCATGCTGAATGCTTTATGTTCCTTCAGGAAGAGGTTCTCAGCAGAGCTGGACTAAGGCAGGATGCATGTTCATCTTCCTGGATATGCCACAAATCTGCAAGGCACTGTGCCCCTCCTCAAAAAACCCTAAAGGGAATATACAGCGCAAAAGTGCTGAATTAGAACTTGTCAAGAAATTCACCCCTGTTTATCACCCTGGCCTAAACAGAGAATTGGTTTTCCTTACTATCATTTGTAACAGCTCAACAGGACCCACTTTTGAGAGACTTCAACTGGCTCCTCTTAAAAAACTGCATCTTGCTCGAACCCTTTACTGATGTTAGTTTTTCTTATAGTCCAGACTGTTTAATCCTTGCTTAGTAGAGTTAATCCTACTTCATTACACTTTATCTGTAACCCCCAGGAAGGCTGGAATCTCTGGCCTCTTACACTGTCCATTCTGTGTACTTACCATATGTAGAATCATAGACTCATAGAGTTGGAAGGGACCACCAGGGTCATCTAGTCCAACCCCCTGCACAATGCAGGAAATTCACAACTACCTCTCCCCCGACAACCCCCCCAGTGACCCCTACTCCATGCCCAGAAGATGGCCAAGATGCCCTCCCTCTCATGAACTGCCTAAAGTCATAGAATCAGCATTGCTGACAGATGGCCATGTAGCCTCTGCTAGATGTGTTCCAGTCCCTTACACAGGGAATCATACCTGGAAGACTGATGACAGGGTTCACACCAATTTGGTAATTTCCCCTTTGGTAATTTCCTTTGTATTTCCTTCCATAGAGCATCTGAAGAAGTGAGCTCACGAAAGCTCATGATAAAATAAACATTGTCCATCTTTAAGGTGCTATCGGCTTTATATTTTGTTTCCTGCCCTCCTATGGATGGTCCATACGATGGCAGTAGAAGCTGAAGGCAGATGAAGGCTAGAGGGGTTTCTGGATATTGCCTTTCATGGCTTCCTTGATGGGAAAGACATGCTTTACTCACTAGCATCACAGAGCTGGTGGAGGTTCCTCCTCCCTCCTGAATCCAGCCCACTAAGTAGGATGGAGGATGGAATGAGGCCCTGACATGGATGGGCCAGGCTAGCCCAATCTCATAAGACCTCACAAGTTCTGATGAGCAGGGTTAATTTTTGGACAGGAGACCACCAAGGAAGTCATGGGTTTCTATGCAGAGGCAGGCAATGGCAAACCACCTCTGGTGGTCTCTTGCCTTAAAATCCCTATCTGTGTTGCCATAAGTCGGCCACAACTAATGGCTCTTTCCACCACTACCAGGAAAGACGTGAACTCTCCCCCACCCAACCATACACCCAGTAAGGTCACCATCCAAAGTGAGTGCCAGTCTCCTGGTAATTGAATATAAAAAGTCCCTGAGAGCTCTGTTGGAGGAACTCCCAGCTTCATAGCTGTTGGACCCTGACTTTCCCACTGCCCCCAGCTCCCCCCCACACACACACCATTTCCAATTCCTTTAGCAAGGTAAAAAGACAGTAAACTGGAAATGCATTTTGCAGGCTTGTAGCTGACAACTAATCCCATTAAGCTCGATTGCAGAGTGAAGAGAAGAACCTCGAGGGCAACAGTCATCTTGAAAAAATATGCTGTCCCAGCATCAGCTGGTGCATTTCGACGTTTCCTTTTATTACCAGGCAAGACGGATGGGCTCTCTGTGCCAAACTCACTTGCCACAGCGCTTACTTAACAAAAACCTCTTTGGCAATAACCCAAGAGACAAGGCAGAGAACCACAGATCAACATATTTGGTTGCTTAGCAATTATTTGGCTGTGACATTTGCCTTCTTCTAGCTGTCTGTTAATAGCAATACTTATAAAAAATATTGGGTTTCTCTCCTGATCAACCTCTTCCCACTCTTCCCCCCTCCTCCCCACCACACACCACAACACGTTTCTCCCTCCAATCCCCCTGGATGCAGCAAACGTGCGTCAGGAACTCCAATGAAGGTGAACTCAGCTGAAGGAAGGCAGCTGCAAGGGGGGAAAACAGAGATGAAAGAAGGGTTAAGACTAGGGTTGCCAACCTCCAGGTGGTAGCAGAAAACAATAGCACAAGGCTCAAAGAACAATTGCAACAAGTGTATTAACAAATTGACAAATAAAATGACAAGTGTGAAAAACCACCAAGTGTGACTATACAAACATGACAATGACAACAATACAACAAAATTTTCTTGCAGTATGCAGTGACAAAAACGTGTCTTAGTTGCTCATGACAGTACAGTTCAAAAAATGAATGGTGCTTCTTAACAATATCTTTCTATTTGCCCATGGGGCTGTAGATAGAGTTGAAATGGCTTCAAGAGAAGTCTTCACAGCCAGAAAGGAAAATAGGAACGCTTTCCGGATTGGTATATGCGTTTTCGCCACTAGGGGCTTCATCAGCCTGGCAAAAAACATACATCATTTGAGAACATTATAATTTAAAAAACAAACACAGTTCAGTAGCAGAAAAACCAGAGATATGAAACAATACTTAGATACATACGTCTCATTGGCACAACTGGCTCATGAAAGCCCCGTAGGGCTTGCCGTTTTGGCTCTGCCTCTCTAGGCTTGTTACCTCACAGATCAAAGCATATAATGCTGGGGTGGTTCGGCGTCTCGGTTAAATAATCCCACGTGTGGAGCTTTCCCCGGAGAAAATAATAATGTTAAAGTGACATGCTCTTATATGATACAAGATAAGTCAGGTTCTGTATTTAGTCCATTAGGACTTAGAGTGTTGGCTGGAGATCAGGTGGTGGCTGGAGATCTCTCGTTATTACAACTGGTCTCCAGCCAACAGAGATCAGTTCCCCTGAAGAAAATGGCCACTTTGGAAGATGGACTCTGTGGCATTAATACCCCATTGAAGACCCTCCCCTCCCTGAACCCCGCCCTCCTCAGGCTCCATCCCAATATTTCCCAGTATTTCCCAACCTGCAGCTGGCAACCCTAGTTAAGAACTTCCCTTTCCTGCTCCTGCTATTCTGAAACCGGAGATCTCCCTACACTAAGGTTGCCAGATCTGACTTGGGAAATACCTGGACTTTTGGGGAGGGTGGAGTCTTGGGAGGGTGGGGTTTTTGAAGAGGAGGAGGCTCAGCAGGATATAATATTTGTTTGTTTATTTATTTCCACTTATTATCCTGCTCTTCCCAGCCAAAACCAGGCTCAGAGCAGCTTACAAAATACAGATATCCCATTAAATCAGTAAACACTTTAAAAACATTTTAAAACAGCGTTATAAAGTCATATAAATATGTCTGCACAGAAATATAAAAGCCTTATTTATAATATTTATAAAATATTTACATAATTATTATTTATAAAATATTTATTATTTATAATATTTATAAAAGCCTTATTTATAATAGCATAGAGTCCACCCTCCAAAGCAATTATTTTCTCCAGGGGAACTGATCTCTGTCACCTGGTGATCAGTTCTAATTCCTGATGCTCTCCAGTCCCCACCTGGAGGTTGGCAACCCTACCCATCACTGCTTTGCAGCGACTCACATTGGTTTGGCCCTGTCAGAGGATCTAAGTAGATGTGTCATAGGGTTATCAGCTCCAGGTTGGGAAATACCTGGAGATTTCGGGGTGGCGCCTGGAAAGGGCAGGATTTGGAAAGGAGAGGGACTTCAGCGGTACTATGCCTATTAAAGGTGATTGATTGATTGATTGATTGATTGACTTCAGCGGACATAATGCCTTAGAGGCTGGCCTCCAAAGCAACCGTTTTCTCCAGGGGAACTAGAGTTGCCAACTCCAGCTTGGGAAATTCCTGGAGATTTAGAGGTACAGCCTGGAAAAGGTGAAATTTGGCGAGGGGAGGGACTTCAATGGGCATAACACCGTAGAGGCCAGCCTCCAAAGCAGCCATTTCCCCCAGAGGAACTGATCTCTGTCATCTGGAGATCAGTTGCAATTCCAGGAGATTTCCAGGCCCCACCTGGAGTCTCCTTTACTTTTTATTTTGGTCTTGGAAACCTTGTGCTGTAGATACATGAATTGGAAGATGTCCATGGTTTAAAAATAAATAAACATGAATTTAAATTGAGAGCATTTGCGGATGACCTTCTGTTAATCCTGGATGACCCAAATTAATCTGCACACAAACTAAGGGAAATATTGAATTTATATGGCCGTGTTTCAGGATTCAAAATTAACCAAGAGAAAACACAAACAATATTTAAAAATCTCTCTGGAGCAGAGCAACAAGACTTTACAACTACCACAGGATGGGAGAAAACAAATAAAGTAAAATACTTAGGAATTTGGATTTCCACTAAGAATAAAGACTTGATTACCAATAATTATTTTAAACTATGGGAAACAATAAAAAAAGATATGTTAAACTGGACGAATAAAAGACTTTCTTTGTTGGGTCGTATTTCGACAACCCAAATGAATATACTACCGAGATTATTATTTTTGTTCCAAAATCTACCTATAATCTCCCAAGTAAAATACTTTAATGTTTGGAGAAAAGACCTACTGAATTTCATCTGGCAAGGGAAAAAACCAAGAGTTGCTTATAAATATTTGGTGGACTCAAAAGATAGGGATGGTTTTGCACTTCCTAACTTTAAGTTATATGCTGAAGCGGCTGCTTTAGTATGGCTAAAAGATTGGATGGAACTGATTAACACACGTTTACTGGATCTAGAGGGTTCTGACAATAGAAGTGGTTGGCATGGATATTTGTGGTATGACAAAATTAAGATACATGCATCATTTCAACAACATAGGATCAAATCCTCGCTATTTAAAATATGGTCTAAATATAAACATCTTTTAGAACCAAAGACCCCATTATGGATTTTGTCGCAAGAAATGTTAACATTACGCCCATTAAGACCAGCTCAGTTCATTACATATCAAGATCTTTTAAAGAGGGATGGCAATAAATGTTCGCTTATGATGAAATTAAGGACCTTTTGACCTGGTTTCAATATCATCAGATAAATTCTGTCTTTCTTCAGGATTTGAAAACAGGATTTTCCAAAAGTAAATCAACTTTTCAAAAACTTTTATTGGCTACAAATGACCATTTAATATCAAAGATGTACAAGTTATTGTTAGAACTCTATTGCGAGCAAGAACGGATAAAACCTACTATGATTAGTTGGGCACAGATGCTAGGCCACGATATAATGCTACATAAATGGGAAAGACTTTGGTCACGAGATATGAAATCCATACTCTCTCAATCATTAAGAGAAAATATTTACAAAATGATGTATAGGTGGTACTTAACACCTAAAAAACTTGCAATAACTTACAAATCAATGTCCCCGAAATGCTGGAAATGTAATACTGAAATAGGCTCGTTTCATCATATGTGGTGGATTTGTGATAAAGCAAAAAATTTCTGGGACATGATATACAATGAAATAAGGCTGATTATACAGAATAATGTACCTAAAACGCCTGTGATGATGCTACTAAGTATGATACCAGAGTCTATCTTAACTCAAAGACAATTTTTGATATATGCCACCACTGCAGCAAGATTAATATATGCAGCTAAATGGAAGACAGCGGAAACTCCAGACAAAAAAGACTGGATACAAAAGATGCTGGAATTGATGTAAATAGCAAAACTTACTGCACTGATAAATCAAAAAGACAATGTACAATTTATGGGGGAATGGGAGGCATGGAGGGTTTACTGTGAAAATGAATTTCAAATGGGGATGCTCAAAGGTTATTCATTGATCTAATCCATTTTTTCTTATTATTATAAATAATGTTTGATAATTAAAAGTTATAATTGCTATATTATGGTGAATTTGAAATAATGAAATTTAAATTTTACAATAGTATGAAATTATAATTTAATTGATAATTAAACAAAGTAATTATACTTAACTGTATAATATAACATCAGGATTAGAAATTTATGCAAAAGAGTATATAAATTTATTATAAGATGGAGGGGGGTAGCTGGGCTAGGAGGCTGGGTAGTCGTGCGGTCCAAGGTCGAGTCAGTGGAGATCAAAACAGGAGTCCAAACGTGTCCAGAAGAAGAGTCGTGAATCAAGCCGAGGATCAGAGTTCCAGGAATTCAAGCCGGTCGGAGAAAGGGTCAGGAGCCAAAGTGGATGCGAAGCAGTCTGGAAACTGAATCGTTGCTTCCACAGAGAAACCTTCCAACAGCCTGGAATATATGGTTCTCTGGCAGTGCACTCCTTTGCCCCACATTACCTAGCCTGGCTCCTGCAGTATTCAGGGCTTTGTGTTCGCTTATACTCCTGTGCATTCCTGCTGCGGGTGTCTAAATCTTTGCGTAGTCTAGCTACAGGTGGGGATGATTCTACCAGTCTAGCTACCTCAGCCTAGCTACAGGTGGGGGTGATTCTACCAGTCTAGCTACCTAGACCTGGGGGTGATTCTACCAGTCTAGCTACCTAGACCTGGGGGTGATTCTACCAGTCTAGCTACCTAGACCTGGGGGTGATTCTACCAGTCTAGCTACCTCAGCCTAGCTACAGGTGGAGGTGATTCTACCAGTCTAGCTACCTAGACCTGGGGGTGATTCTACCAGTCTAGCTACCTAGACCTGGGGGTGATTCTACCAGTCTAGCTACCTCAGCCTAGCTACAGGTGGGGGTGATTCTACCAGTCTAGCTACCTAGACCTGGGGGTGATTCTGCCAGTCTAGCTACCTCAGCCTAGCTACAGGTGGAGGTGATTCTACCAGTCTAGCTACCTAGACCTGGGGGTGATTCTACCAGTCTAGCTACCTAGACCTGGGGGTGATTCTACCAGTCTAGCTACCTCAGCCTAGCTACAGGTGGGGGTGATTCTACCAGTCTAGCTACCTAGACCTGGGGGTGATTCTACCAGTCTAGCTACCTAGACCTGGGGGTGATTCTGCCAGTCTAGCTACCTCAGCCTAGCTACAGGTGGAGGTGATTCTACCAGTCTAGCTACCTAGACCTGGGGGTGATTCTACCAGTCTAGCTACCTAGACCTGGGGGTGATTCTACCAGTCTAGCTACCTAGACCTGGGGGTGATTCTACCAGTCTAGCTACCTCAGCCTAGCTACAGGTGGAGGTGATTCTACCAGTCTAGCTACCTAGACCTGGGGGTGATTCTACCAGTCTAGCTACCTCAGCCTAGCTACAGGTGGGGGTGATTCTACCAGTCTAGCTACCTAGACCTGGGGGTGATTCTACCAGTCTAGCTACCTCAGCCTAGCTACAGGTGGAGGTGATTCTACCAGCTGCAGCTGTCTCTCCTCCTCATTACTCATGCTAGGAGCGGGGGCTTCAGCCTTTGATAGAGACCATTTGCTAACTTCCGAGGAGGTAGAGGGCCCAGCCTCTGCCTCTGCTGCCAACTGTTAGGTCTTAGGTAGCGAGTTTCATTGTATTTCAGTCACTCAAGGGTTGAATTGTTTGTAACCAAGCTGACCAGACCAAAGGTGATGTGACCTACAGTATGTGTCAAGTAGCTGTTGGTTGAACAGGACAGTTGTAAAAGTATTAGCATACCGAGAGCTTCTTCTTTGTTTAGCAAGAAGAAGCCACCGCCATTGTATTTTAGATTTTACCATGAGAAGATGTAAAGCCATAGAACTCCCAGCTTCTGGGATGCGATAGGAAACTTAGCATGTAGTAAGGAGTTTGTTATTCGAAATCCAAGTTACCCTTCCCTGATGTTAGTAAGTAAAAGTGATTTTTGCTAAGAGAAGAGACTGCGAGTCTTTATTGTGTGCGTGCAACATTAATTAGCTTCTACCGCTAATACCATTAATATTCAACGATCCATTTCCTCTGACAAGGGTATTATTCCCATCAAATAGAGACCATTTGCTAACTTCCGAGGAGGTAGAGGGCCCAGCCTCTGCCTCTGCTGCCAACTCATCCGGGAGCTCTGTCTGTTCAGTGTCCTGGTCCCTGCTGACCACGACACTGGCGTTGCTCAGCAAAGTCAGCATCCATATAAAAACGGGATGCTCCAGAGTCCACCAGAGCATGGGCCAGGATCCAACGTCCATCAGGCAGCTGCATCTTTACTGTAAAGCCCTTTCCCGGCTCTTCTTTGGGCCCACGAGGGAGGACGTTCTCCCCACCACCCCCTGCGTGGGGAGGAGCATTGGGGGTGGTGCCGCTGGTGGCGTGGGAGCCATTGCTTGGCCCAAAACGCCAAGCCTTGGCAGCCTTTTGTTGTTCGGAAGATGCTTGCCAGGAGGAGAGCCACCAGTCGGCACCGGAGGAGCCTTCCCTGCCTGCTCAGGCTCTCATGTAAAAGAGAACACCTGGCAGGTGGGGATGGGCTGGCAAGTCATGTCCACATGCCCCAAGCGGCGCAGGGATAGTCCTGGGCCGTCCCTAGGTTTGTTTGCCGGGGCAGCAGGGTGGGTGGTTTTCTAGCCTCCTTCCCCGGCACCTTGTGCTGCCCCTGCTGGCCTCTGGTGGACACACTTGTGTGGTCACAGGGCAGCTCCAAGGTGATGATGGACGGGAGAAAGTGTTGTTTTGGCTTGGCTCCTCCTGCCAAACGGTTCAGAGCTTCATCTAGAAAAAGAACAGAAAATGGGTGGATGGAGGGATGGATGGATGGATGGGGGCACTGATGGGACTCTTCTTTGGGCCCATGAGGGAGGATGTTCTCCCCACTACCCCGTGTGTGGGGAGGAGCATTGGGGGTGGTGCCGTTGGTGGCGTGGGAGCCATTGCTTGGCCCAAAATGCCAAGCCTTGGCAGCCTTTTGTGTGTGGGAAGAGGCTTGCCAGGAGGAAAGCCAGCAGCTGGCACCGGAGGAGCCTTCCCTGCCTGCTCAGGCTCTCGTGTGAAACATGCCCTGCAGGGATAGTTGGTTTGCCAGGGGCGGCATGGTAGGTGGTCTTCTACCCCCAGCTGGTACTTTCATCCACTCCTTGTGCTGGCCCCACTGGCCTCTGTTGTGCACAGCCGTGTGGTACTGAGGCAGCTCCTAGATGATGGTGTGCATCGCCCCTTGGCCTTCGACTGGCGGGAGAAAGGAATGCCTCCGTTGATATGGTTTGGCTCCTTCTCCTGCCGAACGACTCGTGGCTTCATCTAGAAAAATAAAATAAAATGGGTGGGTGGATGGATGGGGCACTGAGGTGATGAACCTTCAAAGGTGCCTAAGTAGGACACCAGTTTAGGGATAACACCAGCTCCTATGCGGCTCTGATTGCATGGTAAGAGTATTTTTTTAACTAACCTATTTCAAAGGCTGACGCCTAGGGTTGCCAACCTCCAGGTACTAGCTGGAGATCCATTTGCTCCAAGCATCTCAAGCCAAGCCTTTTCTGTTCTTTCCGCCCCCTTTCCTGTGACCCCCTGGCACAATCCCTTCTGTGCCCACTCAACAGAACGCTCCCTCAGTTCACTCCACCCTGCTTACTTCTAAGGCCAGCAGCTGCATGGGATCATGTGGCTTTCTCAGAGAACCAGTGTCCCAGCGACACCAACTCCTTCTCAGATGGAACCAATACCAGGGACATGACATGGAGGCAAACCGACAAACTCATTTTCAGGAGCCACTGGAGCTCATGCCCACAGCGGGATCCCCACTCGAGAGGGGAGGAGGCATCTGAGATGGCCCTGCGAAATAGGCAGAGCTGAGACCCCCCAATGAGGCACGTTCGCCCTGACTCAGAAAGAAAGAAAAACAAATCTGGGCATCCCCGAAATGGAAACATGCCAGAAATTGCAGCTTGCATGCAAAGCAGAAGAAGTGAGCAGAGGCTGCGAGCCAGAGACAGAGAGAGTCAGGGACTGTTGTCAGGGAGCTGTTCCATCTGCTTGGTTGACCACTCCAGGCTTGCCAACCTCCAGGTGGAGCCTGGAGATGTCTCCCAATTAGAACTATCTCCAGACAACTGAGATGGGGTTCCCTAGAGAAAAGGGCTGTCTTTAGAGGGTCTACTCCTTGGCATTTTATCCCACTGAGGTCCATTTTCTCGCCAAAACTTACCCTCCCAGGCTGTACTCCCAAATCTGCAGGGATTTCCCCACCTCAGGCTGGAAAGCCTCAGCTCTGTGGAGAACTGTGTTCCTCAGGCATGTCAGGGAGATGCCAAGGAGACCGCGTCCCTCTTTGGGTCTGGAGTCCATGGGCCAGCTTCCAGCAGGAGAGGGACAGACTGGCCTACAAGGGTTTCTGTATGGGTGGGAATTCAGAACCCCAGCTCCCTCTTCCTTTCAGGCTCTGCAAGGCCAAGCAGAGGAGCGCATCCCCCAAATGTTGGGGGAGAAAGAATTGCCTCACGATCAGCAGAAACACCCCATCGCCCCTGCCCCGCTGGGCCTCCAACTCCACTGGCCTCTCTAGAACACCATGCCAGAAATCTAGCTTCTAGCCACCTCAGGGCAGCTGGCCTCTCCCCTGGGGAAACTTGGAGCAATGCAGGCAGCCCACCCTGGAGGGTTTCTGGGAGCCAGTCCCGTTCCCTCTTGGAATCTCAGGGCCCCTTGAGATGGTAAGAGCGCTTTCTGTGGACTCTACCTCTTTGTGATGTGGGAGGCATAAAGGACCATTCGTTGTCCCATTAATAAAAGATCCCTGGGTGTAGAAAAGTAGCTTCTCAGGGAGAAGGGCTCCACCTGGCCTTCTCTTTGCCCTCTTTTCATTCTTTTCCCACCTCCTGTCCTCCAAAGTGCCCAGGGCTCCTGAGATGGTCTTCATCTTCTCATGCTCCCAACACCCTTCTGAACTGAGAAACAGCAAGGGGTGCCAAGTGACCCGCTCTGCTGCAGAGGGCCTTCCCTGGACCTGGCTTCTCATTCTCACTACTGCCCCCGTCGTCTCTCTCTCTCTCACACCCACAGGTGATGTGCTCCAGTTGTGGCTTCAGAGGAATGGAGGAATGTTCGGGCATGCAGTCCCCTTGCCACAGTTCGTAGCGCTCCAGTCCAGGCGGCAGTTGAAACTGGCCCCCAGATTGTGGCTGGCGGAGAGTCCTAGAGTGGTTCCTTTCCTCCTGGGGAGATCTTGTCCAGGAAAGGGCCAGCCAGACTGGGAGCTGACTGTCCCAGTTTCTCTGCACAAGGGCACAAGATCAGGATGGGGGCAGGCAGCAACCCTACAGGAGCAGAGCCCCTTTGCAAACACGAGGGACTGCTGCCAGGGGATCTCTCTGCCAAGGAGCAGAGTCCTTGGTGGGCACAGCTGCCAGCAGTCTGGCAGGGCGTCATGCCATGTCTTGGCCTGGGACGCAGAGACTAACATTGTCAGGCCTTTGCCTTTTAGCTAGAGCAAAGGCTCTTTACATGAGTTAGGCCAGGTTCTGGCCCCACGTCAAGTCCTTGGTTCTCATGCCGATGAACGTCTGTGTACAGTTTTGCTCGTCCTGTTTTCTGCAGCGGTGGTAATGTTTAGTCTGTCTTCCTGGGAACCGCTTATCTCATGGTTGTTTAGCAATGTGTACCTTTTCAGCCCGTAGTGTCTTAAGCAAGTAACCTGCCTGTATTCACCATTACTAGCCTCACCTGCCTGTGGGCAGTCAGTCATTTAATCTGTCTTTTTGCTCCTAATAAAGTATTATTGCTTCAGAGCTACCTGCCTGGATGAGTTTGCTTATGGGATGCTAGGGACAGACGCCTGATCCTGACAAACGTGCTGCTTCCTTCCACAGTCCGTGGCATACTGGATGCAAAGCAGGCGTACCGCCATGAGATCCAGGGCTGCCTCCCTCAGCAGCTCCCTGCTGCAACTGGCCAGTCTTCGCTTCGGAGTGGGCATGGCTGTTTCAATAGCCCAGGAGGAGAGAGAGGAAGAACTCCTCTTGCTGCTGCTGCTGCTGGCTGGATGCTAAGTTTGCCAAGCTCCAGGAGGGGCCTGGAGATCCCCAAGAGTTATTCCTCATCTCTAGACTGCCAAGATCAGTTCCCCTGGAGAAAGTGGAAGCTTTGGTGGGTGGAATCTTTGGCATTATGGCACATTGAGGTCCATCCCTTCCCCAAAGCCCACCCTCCTCGGGTTCCACACTAAAATACAGGAATTTGCCAAGCTGGGTGTGGCAACCTCATGTGTCAATCCATGTGGCCTAGAGAAGTGAGGATTTGGACCAAAAAAATTCAAAAAGCCCCCCCCTCCCCCCGCCGCCGCCGCCCCGGCAAGGGCTTTCATTCAATTATTCCAATGGAAGACTTGGGAGATTTGAGGGACCACACCTAGGAAATATTTCTCCTTTAGAATGAGTGAGGTGAATTTTAAGACAAGTTTTAGTCACTTAAAATGTGTAGGATGAACATTCTTATGGAAAACCGTCGACAGCTCTAGATAATGTAAACATGCACAATTTATTTTCATGGAGATGTTTATTGTTTCAATGTGCTTAATTTGAAAATAATGTGCTAGAATACGTTGGATGCTGGTACATTACTAATGAACGCAATGTTTTCAAAGCTGTAAAAGTTACCTTGATAGCCAGATGTGCTGGAAGCCCTAATGTGACAGTCTGAGGTGGTTTCTGTCCCAATATAACCCTGTCGTCTGTTTATTACAAACTCTGTTTTCCAATTTCCTCTAGCTCATGGATGTTAAAAATTAACATGTGTGGGCTACACTAGGTACGGTGCAACAGTCTGCAGGTCTCTCTCAAGTTCTGGGGGATATTTTTATAAAACGGAGATATTTAGGCTTTGAAATCTCATAAATATGCCAATCGATACCATTTTATACGGTAACTAGATTATAACCAACATACCGAATGTCATTCAAGCAGTAAAATAAGTTTTCATTTGATAGAAAAGTCAGGATCTTTCTGTTTCACCCAAAATTACAGTTCGATGTCTCTAGACATACCTGATGCGTCTTTAGGCCTATGCAAATCACCCTTTTCCCAGAGGCCTCCTCTGCTGTGGCCTCCCCAAACTTATACAAGATACAGGCTGTGGTCCTTTTGGGGTTGCCCAGGGCTCGTCTGCTGGATGGTGAGGGGCTTCATCTATAAAGACGTGACCTCGGTTTGTCCGTTGGTGCGTCGGTTGATGTCAAGGTTCTTTCCTGCTCCGAGTGGCTCTCGGCTCCTAGTTTCTGACCCTCCCCGTGCCTCTGTGTGAGAGCTTTCCAGGCTCCCAGCTCATGCTCTAGCACCAACCAGACATAAATGGAAAAAAAACACAGCCCCCCCTTCCCCTAGAGAATGATCCTGATACATAACAACAATGGTGATGATAACCAAAGCCAGAGTGGTGTGGTGGTTAGAGGTCAGACTAGGATCCCAGAGACCCAGGTTTGAATCTCCACTCTCACATGGGAGCTTGCTGGGTGACTAGGGTTGCCACTGGCAGGAGTTTTTGGGGGGCGGAGTCTGAGGAGGGTGGGGTTTGGGGAGGGGAGGGACTTCAATGCCATAGAGTCCAGTTGCCAAAGTGGCCATTTTCTCCAGGTGAACTGATCAAATCAGTGATAACTGATTTGTTTTCCAAACAGGTTCATTTCGTTCCCTGTTCAAGGTTGCCTTCAGCCCAGAGGTTGGCACACCTGTTCGTTACACACGTGGTGAAACATCATTCGATCCCATGGAAGGTCCTCTCCAACAGAGGACCACAATTTGTGGCTAAGTTTTGGAAAGCTTTTCTTAAGGTGATGGGGGTGGAAGAACAGGGATTGTTTTCTGCCTACCATCCTCAAACAGATGGACAAACAGAACGAGTCAATGCTGTGGTGGAGTGTTATTTGCGGTGTTATGTGAACTATCACCAAGATGATTGGGTGGATCTTTTACCCTTTCCTGAATATGCTTACAATAATGCTCCTCATTCTTCCACAGGGTTCAATCCCTTTTGAGTTGTATATGGGAGGGAGTTTGGGCCCTTTGGTACCACAGCCCTTTTCCCTGAGATTGAGGGTGTGAATGAAGTTCAAGACTGGGTACAGGTGGTACAAACCACATGGCCTTGGCTTCAAAAAAATCTATAGAGAGCAAAGCGCAAGTACAAGAAACAAGCTGATAAACATCGTTCCCCTGGGTGGGAGTTGAAGGTGGGAGATCAGGTTTATCTGTCCACCAAAAACCTTCAGTCGTTACGTCCTTGCAAGAAACTCAGTGACAAGTATGTGGGTCCTTACCCTATCACTCGAGTAATCAATGAAGTCACCGTGTAGTTGGCCCTCCCTAAAACGCTCAGGGGAGTGCATCCTGTATTCCATATTAGTCTTCTCAAACCGTACACTGCAGCCAACCAGTTCCACCCTCAGCCCAAGCCGGAGGTACCTACGGTGGTGGGTGGGGAGGTTCATCTTGAAGTCTCTAAAGTGTTGGTTTCCAATCTAAAGAAGGGAAAACTGTTCTATTTGATTCGCTGGAAACACCTAGGGCCTGCCCACGACGAATGGGTAGCAGCTCCACGTGTTGCGGCCCCTCGCCTGGACTGTGAATTCCATGCTGCCTACCCCCACAAACCACACCCGGAGGTGGCCGGGGTGGGGGGTCTTAAGCGGGGCAGAATGCTTTCCTTTTGGTTTGGCCCGTACAAGCGGCTAGAATCTGGTACGAGGGCCAGGCTATTGACATGAGTCAGGCCTCTGCCGGTATGTTCTCACTCCCAGTGATTCCCTCCCCCCCCCCCCATGTCCTTGACTGCTAACAAGCAACTGCTAACAAGCAAGCCCAAGACTGTGTTTTGATGTCTGCTTTGCCTTCCTGCTCAAGTCTCTGTTATCAATCCCTTTCCCAGGCCTCTGGGCTGTGCACCTGTGATGTAGATGTGTTTATAACTATGCAATGTTTTCTAAGTAGTCACTAGCAGCTTTGCCTTTGCGAGGACCTGGCTGAACCTGTTGCTTCTACAATAAAGTTTACCTGCTTCTGACCTGATCGTCTGAGCGAGTGGCTTTTTGAGAATTGCCCAGGGTGGCTGGAGAGCCTCACACTATCCTTGGGATTTGCCCACTGCCTTTTGAGCCGGGTAAACGCCTCGAATGGATTATTCCCGGAGCAGTTATAAAGGGTCCCTGAGCTAGTGCAATTATTGGTGACCATATCGCTTTCAGGGGTTTGGGGATTCAAGTCATACTGGAAGACATTACTGACAATATTTGAAAACAGGCCGAACTTCCTGCAGATTCTGTGAATCTGTTGGTTGGTTTCCAGGAAATACAGAGATGGGCCACTACTGAATGAGATAACTTCCACACTTGTGGCCGAACCTTTGGGGTATAAGTGAGAATTTTATTATGTTGGGCCAAGGGCTTTGGGGTGGTTTTTAACCACATTATAGGTTCAGGGAGTTCGACAAACACAGTCTTCTTTGAACAGCAAAGATGACAATCAGACTGTAAACGAAAAGAGTGGCACAAGTAGAGAGAGGAAGAGACCCAGTTTATTTAAGGGGCTTCTTGGGCTCTCCTGTTGATTTTTCAAACGCAAGGGGTCACGTTGCTCCTGTCAGCCGTCCTCTGGTGCACAGAAAGGCTTTATGTGGGAGTAATGGACTCAAGCCTTAAAAACGCCTTCCACTCTTACTGCTGTTGGACCAACGAGGCTGCTCAGCAATCGGGGCGAGCTCCTGGATAAGAACTTTAGGATCCAGCATGGAAGGGCGTGCGGGCGTGCGGGCGTGCGTGCTGCAACGGGGTGGTGTCAGTCACCTGTCGATAGAACAGAAGAAAACCTGGGCCAGATTGTGTACAGTACAAGGCAAAGGTTCTTCTCCCACCCCCATACGTTTCCCGCCGACTGGACCACCAAAGGACATCTATCAGTGTCTGAAGCAAGGGCTTCATTTATGAGAGGCTTGTCTGCTGCCTGTCAAAGCCTCAAAACCTGTGTTTATGCCAGTGAGTTAGTACACTACAAGGAGGTAAACGGTAGCTCCCTGTACGAACTGGCAGGCTTTTGATGTGGGCAGGGGCTCTGCAGCCTAGGTGGAGGGGCAGAAGGGTTCCTCCACAACTGCAAAGCGTCTGTGTGGCATTTCCCTTTTAAGAGAAAGGAGAGCCCTCAGTTTCGAAGGCAATGTCACTGTTTGTGGGGGGTGGGTCTGCGCGCCTCCTTATCATGGTTGGAGGAGCCCTTTTCCCTCCTCCCTCCTCAAGAACAGTCCTGCAACTACTCATCACCGCTGTCTGCAGCTGATGTTGAACAGCCAGGCGAGCACTCTGTCTTTGAGTCTGCAGTTCTGTTCTCAGTGGTTTTCTGCGGGCTTCCAAGGCTGCTGGTGACCCTGGGGAGCTGGGGAGCTGGGGGCTGGGCTACTGCCTCAGGGTCGGGAGGTGGAGGTGCCTCTGAGCTGATTGTCGGCTGCACCTCTGGGAGTGCCTGCACTTGGTCTCCTTGCTGGTTGTCTGTTGCCTGCTGTGGTTGTGCTGTACTGGTTCCGCCATCCTCTGAGTTCTCACTGTCGCTGAGCTCAGGCTGGGCCACGACACCATCCCCATTGGGGGTGGTGCCGTTGGTGGCGTGGGAGCCATTGCTTGTCCCCAAACGCCAAGCCTTGGCAGTCTTTTGTGCCTGGGAAGAGGCTTGCCAGGAGGAAAGCCGGCAGCCGGCACCGGAGGAGCCTTCCCTGCGTGCTCAGGCTCCCGAGTGAAAGAGCACACCTGGCAGGTGGGGATGGTCTGGCAAGTTCTCTCCACCTCCCTTGTTGCCTTGGGGGGCCCTTTGGAATCAGGCAGGGTCGCTGTCTGCAAGATGGTGTCAGCATGCCCCAAGCGGCACAGGGATAGCCCTGGCACGTCCCTTGAAGGTTTGTGTGCCAGGGGCGGCAGGGTGGGTGGTCTAGTAGGCACATTTGCCTTCCCCTGCACCTTGTGCTGCCCCCGCTGGCCTCTGGCGTACACACCTGTGTGGTCACGGGGCAGCTCCAAGGTGATGATGGGCGGGAGAAAGGAATGCCTCCCATCATATGGCTTGGCTCCTCCTGCCAAATGGTTCAGAGCTTCATCTAGAAAAAGAACAGAAAATGGGGGGATGGAGGGATGGATGGATGGATGGGGTAAACCCTCAACAGAGCAGGGGAAGCGGTAAAGCAGCCACACATGGGCCACCAAAATCGCCCTGCGTGTTGTGGAACAGCCAAGGCATAATCCCAAACGATAGGGAAAGCTGGATTTCTGCCACGGGCAGCTTCTCCTCCCCCCTCCCCACCAACGGCAGAGTGACTCTATGCAGGGAGGGGAGAGAGGTCTAGGAACACCCCGTTCTAAGGATTTCCTACCTGACATGATGAAAACTCCCAATTAAGAACATGGCCAGAAATATTTGTCAAACTACTGGAGTGAAGGACAACCGCCTCTTCTCCTAGCTGCAGACTGTGTCCTGCAGGGATACTCCTAACAGACTGAGTGTCCAGTAAGGGTGACCCAACAGAAGTCTTGTGATGCAGGGTTTTTTCCTGCCATCCCTATGGTAACGCCCTCAGCTGGGTAGCCCCAGGCTAGCCTGATCTCCTCAGAGCCCAGAAGCTAAGCAGGGTCAGCCCTGGCTAGTATTTGGATGGGAGACCCCCAAGGAACACCAGGGTCGTGACAGAGGCAGCTGAAGGCAAACCACCTGTAAACATGCCTTCCTTCAAAATCCCGCCATGGGTCGCATCAGTGCAATGTGACTCGATGGCAAAAAATAAAAATAAAAAATGGTAATCCTACAGGTTGTGAGGTAGAGACAAAAGAACCTTTGGGGAAGAGGGTGGTGATGAAAGAGGACGTCATCATACAATGCAGAAGAAGTGAGCATGGGCTGTGAGCCCGAGACAGAGTCAGGGAAGGTTGTCAGGGAGCTGGTCCGTCTGCTTGGCAGACCACTCCAGGCTTGCCAACGTCCAGGTGGAGCCTGGAGATGTCTCACAATTGGAACTGTCTCCAGACAACTGAGATGGGGTTCCCTAGAGAAAAGGGCTGGCTTTAGAGGGTCTACTCTCTACTTGATTGTAATGGCCTTTGGCTGTATACAATAAATCTGTGCCTACCGACCTACCTGCCTACCTTAGAGGGTCTGCTCCTTGGCATTCTCTCTCACTGAGGTCCATCCCCTCGCCAAAACCGACCGCCCCTACAAGGGTTTCTGTATGGGTGGGGATTCAGCACCCCAGCTCCCTCATCCTTTCAGGCTCTGCAAGGCCAAGCAGAGGAGGGCATCTCTCAAATGCTAGGGGAGAAAGTATCGCCTCTCAGTCAGCAGAAACACCCCATTGCCCCTGCCCCGCTGGGCCTCCAACTCCACTGGCCTTTCTAGAACACCATGCCAGAAATCTAGCTTCCAGACGCCTCAGGGCAGCTTGCTTCTCCCCTGGGGAAACTTGGAGCAACGCAAGCAGCCCGCCCTGGAGGGTTTCTGAGAGTCAGTCCCGTTCCCTCTTGGAATCTCACGCCCCCTGAAGATGGTACGAGCGCATTGGGTGGACTCTACCTCTTTGTCATGTAGTGGGCAGAGAGGACCGTTCGTCGTTGTCCCGTTTAAAAAAAGATCCCTGGGTGTAGAAAAGTAGCTTCTCGGGGAGAAGGGCTCCACCTGGCCTTCAACTTGCCCTCCTTCCTTTCTGCTAAAATATCTCCTTGGAGTATTCTAGGTCATCCAATTAAGCAGTGTAGCTCCCTTAAGTACCTTGGAGTTCCATTCATGGAGACCCTCAACCAGACTGTGCAGTTAGGTCCTCTGTGCTAAGGATAGTGGGGTCCATTTTACATGTTTTCTATACAAAGGGAGGCTTTTTTTAGACCCTGTCTTGAAATAATACAAAAGCAAGGTTGTTCCACACCTCCTTTATGGCATGGAAGTGTGGGGATGGGAAAAGGACAATGGCTAGTCTAGGAAACGATTCAAAACCATCTTCTAAGGCATATTTTAGTTCTCCCCAAGGGGACCCCAGGTACCCCGATGAGAGCAGAAACTGGCCTCCCCTCGGTCAGGGCAGGTGTACCTCTAGCTGTGTTAAAATTATGGGCGGGGGGGGGGGGCAGGGAAATAAAACAGCTAGAACACATTCATTCTAGTCCCCTGTCCTGTGACTCCTTGGCACAATCCCTTCTGTAAACATTCAGCAAAACACTCATCCCATGGCAGGGGCTCTCCCTCTGTTCACTCCACCATGCTTACTTAAGAACATAAGAAAAGCCCTGCTGAATCAGACCAAGGCGCATCAGGTCCAGCAGTCTGTTCCCACAGTGCCAACCAGGTGCCTCTAGGAAGCCCACAAGCAAGACGACTGCGGCAGCATTACCCTGCCTGTGTTCCACAGCACATCATATCATAGGCGTGCTCTTCGACAACTGCAGTAGGGGTTGCCACAAGGCAGATGGGACTTGACGGCATTAAAAAAAGTTGAAGAAAGCATAACTACAGTGCATCCCACGACCCTCTGGAGTGTTTGCACTAAACTGGAAGGCAAAAGTGACGCACATCTAGTGCTCTAGGTGAATGTAGGTGAATGTAGGGGTATAAGAAACTAATTTGCAGAAGACCAGGAGCCACTGGGAGACACGTGCCCACAGCAGGGTCCCCACACTAGAGGGGAGGAGGCATCTGAGTGTCAGGATTGTTTGTCTTCAATGCCTATCATCATGTATATAAGGTTGTCTATAAGGATGTAGTGGTGTGGTAACCAGATCTGTAACCTGAATCCCGGGCGGGAGTTGGGAATGTGGAGCTGTGTGTATGTAGGGGGAGGGTATGAAGAATTCACACAGCAAGGCAGAAGAGCGACCTTGAGGGGAGATAAGCCTCCACCTGGACCTAAGGGGGATGGGAGCATGGCTGGCTATAACTAGAAACCACTGGAATGTATGCTCATTAAAGTCTTCATGCTGTACCAAGAGCCATGAGATTTTCTGAATGCTCCCTGAAAATACAATAAAACCACCGGTTACTGCAGAACAAATACTGGGTGCCTGGAATTATTGGAATATTGTCGGGACAATGAGAAACCTCTCAGAAAGACTTTAATCTCCGTTTTTGGCTGCCAGAGGACCAACAAAAAGAAATATCCTGACGAGGTTCATCAAAACAGCTTTTAGTGTTGTTTATCGGTGTGTGCGGTCTATCCCTTATTATGGATCACCTCGAGGAGGAGAATGAGGAGGAGACAGAGCTTCATGTCGGGGACACAGAGGACGCCCCTACGGCGGTGGGGGAGTCTCAAAAGGGAGCCGTTCCCAAAACCACAGGACGTTTTTTTAATTACTCCGGGACACCAGGCCCAGTGAAGCGGAGAGCTGCCCTTGGTTGGGGCGAGATTTCTCACGCGTGTTGGAAAGAAGAAGGCATGGTAAGACCTACCAAGGGTGGAAGCCGGGTTGGGAAGAGCCCCAGGAGTTGGAATAGGACCGGCCGAGCGGTCACTGGGGAGAAAGAGTTCTCCTGCAGACACCACGGGAGCATACCTCTTTAGACGAAGAGAAGGCTTGGTTGCGAAAACAGAGTGCTGAGGCTTTCGCTGTGCCAGCTCCAATCTTACCCCAACCGGTGCCAAGAGCTCCGGCGCCTCTAGATCCTTTGCCTCGGTTTGGGATTAATCAGGAACTCAAAGTGACTTTTGATGGCAAGACAGAGAGACTGCCTTATTTTCTTATTCAGGTGAATGGATTTATGAGGGAACAAGGACAGACTTTTCCTTCAGAGGCCAGTATGGTAGGATACATCAGTACTCTTTTGGAGGGGGAGGCGGCAGATTGGCTTATATGATGAACTAGAGCTGTAGAATTATCTACGGGCCCAGTGTGTGCGTGCGTGCTTGGTGCTAAAGGAAAGGGGGGCCACTGGGAAGCGGCTTCTGTGGTTTTGCTTGTAAGCAGCTTATGCGTGTAGCTTGCGTGTATGTCTGATTGGGATGCAGGTATGATTACTCCGGCACAACATTCCTCACTTTTTTTTTTTACATTTTGGATGATTCCTGTTACAGCAGATTTATGGGCCAAGGATTAGAATAAAGAGGACCCAAACCAGATTTCTGTAGAATCAGCTTTTACTGAAAGCAGCTGCTGTCTCAGCTCGGGTTTAAAAGCATCCAAAAAAAGGTGAGCACTTATTACAATGGTGCAAACAGTTTTATAGGTTCATTATACATTCAAAAATACATCACACATACATTATACTGTTGATTGGTTATGCAAATCTTTTACTAACTCATTGGTTGATTAATACGTAATCCATTTGTTAATTGGCTTACTCATACAGACATTTCATTGGTAAATCATAAAACAGAAATTACTTGATTGGTCAGATCAGCTTGTGTATAGAGTCCATTGTTTTAACACCTGGCATTTTTATCTAGTTCCAATTAATCTTTCCTTCCTTGACATTCCAGTCACTCTGGCGTCTGGGTCTGTTTGTTATAACCCTGGCCAACCTTGGAAGAACAAGCAATATTGTATAGTTCTCTTTTCTTGAATTCTCTTTTGTCTGTCTTTAACTTCTAAATATATCTTTCCAGAGGCCCTCTGATTTTGGAGTTTTAATAATAATATTTCTTAATTTTTAACTCTTACAGGTCTGCTGCTTCATTCCCCCCTTTGATCCCAAGGCTCCTTTGGGCCTTGGTTATCACCATTTAGAGGTTTTTTTTCCGTATAGCCATTAGGGCAGCTGCTGCTTTTCGGATGAAAACCTTTTATGATGATAGGTTACCATGGCTTTTAGACCACCTAGATTTTTGAACCAAGTTTCAAACCATCCAAGTTGTAGTCCTTTCCGTGTTTGAACGGGGACAGGGGTTACCTTGAACATTGGCGTGTGACATTTTCATGTTCCATTTTGAGTCCAAGTAGCTGGCCCATAGGTTTTAATGACATGTAGGGGTGGCCATTTTTTCCCCCATTGTGAACCCCCCAATGTTGATACTCCTTCTAGTTCGGGTTAAGTCATCGAACACAGGAGTACCCAGAATATTTCTTCGTTGTCTTGGGAGGAGGAAGAACCCCAGGACAATGGTCCCAAATGAACATGTTCCCCACCAGTTGTGTGCTGGCTGGGAGTAAGCACTCCTGCCACAAAGCCAGAAGAATCCAGATTATGCCACTATCCTTGGGATTTGCCCACTGCCTTTTGAGCCGGGTAAACGCCTCGAATGGGTTATTAACGGAGCAGTTATAAAGGGTCCCTGAGGTAGTGCAATTACTAGTGAGGGGGACTGGTGACCATATCGCTTTCAGGGATTTGGGGATTCAAGTCATACTGGAAGACATTACTGACAATATTTGAAAACAGGCCGAACTTCCTACAGATTCTGTGAATCTGTTGGTTGGTTTCCAGGAAATACAGAGATGGGCCACTACTGAATGAGATAACTTCCACACTTGTGGCCGAACCTTTGGGGTATAAGTGAGAATTTTATTACGTTGGGCCAAGGGCTTTGGGGTGGTTTTTAACCACATTATAGGTTCAGGGAGTTCGACAAACACAGTCTTCTTTGAACAGCAAGGATGACACTGAGTCAAAGTTACTGAAGTAGAGTCACTGAAGAGAACGGAATTATAGGTTCAGGGGGTTCGTCAAACGCAGTCTTCTTTGAACAGCAAAGATGACAATCAGACTAAACGAAAAGAGTGGCACAAGTAGAGAGAGGAAGAGACTCAGTTTATTTAAGGGGCTTCTTGGGCTCTCCTGTTGATTTTTCAAACGCAAGGGATCACGTTGCTCCACCTGTCAGCCATCCTCTGGTGCACAGAAAGGCTTTATGTGGGAGTAATGGGGTTACGCCTTAAAAATGCCTTCCACTCTCACTGCTGTTGGACCAACGAGGCTGCTCAGCAATCGGGGCGAGCTCCTGGATAAGAACTTCAGGATCCAGCACGACAGGGCGGGCGGGTGGGCGGGCTGCAAGGGGGTGGCGTCAGTCACCTGTTGATAGAACAGAAGACAACCTGGGCCAGATTGTGTACAGTACAAGGCAAAGGTTCTTCTCCCACCCCCATACGTTTCCGGCCGACTGGACAACCAAAGGACATCTATCAGTGTCTGAAGCAAGGGCTTCATTTATGAGAGCCTTGTCTGCTGCCTGTCAAAGCCTCAAAACCTGTGTTATGCCAGTGAGTTAGTACACTACAAGGAGGTAAACGGTAGCTCCCTGTACGAACTGGCAGGCTTTTGATGTGGGCAGGGGCTCTGCAGCCTAGGTGGAGGGGCAGAAGGATTCCTCCACAACTGCAAAGCGTCTGTGTGGCATTTCCCTTTTAAGAGAAAGGAGAGCCCTCAGTTTCGAAGGCAATGTCACTGTTTGTGGGGGGCGGGTCTGCGCGCCTCCTTATCATGGTTGGAGGAGCCCTTTTCCCTCCTCCCTCCTCAAGAACAGTCCTGCAACTACTCATCATCGCTGTCTGCAGCTGACGTTGAACAGCCAGGCGAGCACTCTGTCTTCGAGTCTGCAGTTCTGTTCTCAGTTGTTTTCTGCGGGCTTCCAAGGCTGCTGGTGACCCTGGGGAGCTGGGGAGCTGGGGGCTGGGCTACTGCCTCGGGGTCGGGAGGTGGAGGTGCCTCTGAGCTGATTGTCGGCTGCATCTCTGGGAGTGCCTGCACTTGGTCTTCTTGCTGGTGGTCTGTTGACAGCTGTGGTTGTGCTGTACTGGTTCCTTCATCCTCTGAGTTCTCACTGTCGCTGAGCTCAGGCTGGGCCACGACACCATCCCCATTGGGGGGGGTGCCGTTGGTGGCGTGGGAGCCATTCCTTGTCCCAAAACGCCAAGCCTTGGCAGCCTTTTGTGCCTGGGAAGAGGCTTGCCAGGAGGAAAGCCGGCAGCCGGCACCGGAGGAGCCTTCCCTGCATGCTCAGGCTCCCGAGTGAAAGAGCACACCTGGCAGGTGGGGATGGTCGGGCAAGTTCTCTCCACCTCCCTTGTTGCCTTGGGGGGCCCTTTGGAATCAGGCAGGGTCCCTGTCCGCAGGATGGTGTCAGCATGCCCCAAGCGGCACAGGGATAGTCCTGGGCCGTCCCTTGAAGGTTTGTGTGCCAGGGGCGGCAGGGTGGGTGGTCTTGTAAGCACGTTGGCCTTCCCCTGCACCTTGTGCTGCCCCCGCTGGCCTCTGGTGTACACACCTGTGTGGTCACGGGGCAGCTCCAAGGTGATGATGGGCGGGAGAAAGGAATGCCTCCCATCATATGGCTTGGCTCCTCCTGCCAAATGGTTCAGAGCTTCATCTAGAAAAAGAACAGAAAATGGGGGGATGGAGGGATGGATGGATGGGGTAAACCCTCAACAGAGCAGGGGAAGCGGTAAAGCAGCCACACATGGGCCACCAAAATCGCCCTGCGTGTTGTGGAACAGCCAAGGCATAATCCCAAACGATAGGGAACGCTGGATTTCTGCCACGGGCAGCTTCTCCTCCCCCCTCCCCACCAACGGCAGAGTGACTCTATGCAGGGAGGGGAGAGAGGTCTAGGAACACCCCGTTCTAAGGATTTGCTACCTGACCAGAGAAATGACCAGAGAAAGCTCGGGGTCAGATTCTGTGCGCAAAATTTCCCATTATTATTATATTTACCCATATAATCAGACTTCAGTCTATGCTAAAGGTGATTTCTAATCAAACCACAGCTGCCTTTGCTTTATTAGCTCATCAGCAAACACAAATGAGACCTGCTAGTTACCAAAACCGGCTGGCTTTGGATTATCTGCTTGCACGTGTGTGTGGGAAAAGTTCAAGTTTACAAATTGTTGTCTGAAGGTAGATAACAATGGGGAGGCAGTCCTAAATATGTTGCCTATGAGAGCAGAAAGATATTGAGTGTCCCAGTTTAAACCTGGAAAAGTGTATTAAAAACCCAGCATGTAAAAATTCCTGCAGATTTCGGGGTACAGACGGGGGGAGGGTCGGTTTTGGAGAGGGGATGGACCTCAGTGAGAGACAATGCCAAGGAGGAGACCCTCTAAGGTAGGCAGGTAGGTCGGTAGGCACAGATTTATTGTATACAGCCAAAGGCCATTACAATCAAGTAGAGAGTAGACCCTCTAAAGCCAGCCCTTTTCTCTAGGGAACCCCATCTCAGTTGTCTGGAGACAGTTCCAATTGTGAGACATCTCCAGGCTCCACCTCGAGGTTGGCAAGCCTGCAGTGGTCTGCCAAGCAGATGGACCAGCTCCCTGACAACCTTCCCTGACTCTGTCTCTGGCTCACAGCCCATGCTCACTTCTTCTGCATTGCATGATGACGTCCTCTTTCATCACCACCCTCTTCCCCAAAGGTTCTTTTGTCTCTACCTCCAACCTGTAGGATTACCTTTTTTTTTTTTTTTGGCCATCGAGTCACATTGGACTGATGCGACTCATGGCGAGATTTTGAAGGAAGGCATGTTTACAGGTGGTTTGCCTTCACCTGCCTCTGTCACGACCCTGGTGTTCCTTGGGGGTCTCCCATCCAAATACTAGCCAGGGCTGACCCTGCTTAGCTTCTGGTCATTGCTCTGGTGAGTAGCAGGCCGGGAATTCCAAATACAACGAACCAAAAGGGGGGGGGGAATTTCCCCCTTCACCTGGCTGGTGTCAGGGTACAGAGTCTCTCCCAGCCTTCGAGGTTTACGAGCCAAAGGAATGTCTGTAACGCAGAGTCAAAACATTCCAGAGTCAAAACGAAGCCAGAAAGATACCCAGGAAGGTTTGCCGGTCCAAGGTCAGGTCACAGGAGATAAACCAGGTAGTGTCAGCCAGTTCAATGCCTACTGAAAGTGTTGTGTCCACGCCCACCAGCTCCTGTCTGGAAGCTTTATAGCTGGGGCGTGGTGGGCCGGCTGCCTCTGATGTGCTCCCCCTATTCTCATAGAGTCGAATGAGCAATGAGGGCAAGGAGGTTAGTTTGAGCTTACAGCTTGCTTTATTGGCCAAGACGTCATAACTGGGTGAGTCAGGATACAGACAAACAGCTCTGTGATCCGGTCACACTGAGGCAGGGCAAATGCAAGAGGTTTTATAGACGTTTGACATTCCAGTACAACAATGATACATTTTCTTAACATCCAATGTTAACTTGTCAATGCAACGTCATTAGTTTCTACAGCACGTGCATGAGCCTCGCTACATTAATGAATGGAGCCTGTTTCCTTGAGAAACCTCAGTGTCCTTTTGCAGAGCAAAGCGATAGTTACTGAAGGGGAGGGGGGAATGCCGGAGCATTCCTTATCAGACATCGGAATGTGTGTGCGTGCGTGCTTGGTGCTAAAGGAAAGGGGGGCCACTGGGAAGCGGCTTCTGTGGTTTTGCTTGTAAGCAGCTTATGCGTGTAGCTTGCGTGTACGTCTGATTGTGATGCAGGTATGATTACTCCGGCACAACATCCCTCACTTTTTTTTTTTTTTTACATTTTGGATGATTCCAAAAGGAGAGAGGTGCATGTAAAGTCAGGGTTCCTGTAGGCTGGTGTTTAGGAAAGGAACGAAGGATCATGACCTTTCCAGGGTCCCCATGAGGGCCATGAGGGGGGGATGTCAACAGGCATTGCAACTAAGTGTGCGCTGTCAATGACGGACCTTATTAATTGCACAAAACATGGAATACAATCAAGGAAACAAAATAATGCTTGCTAATACACAACCAATAAACCACATCACTTTCTTCCAGCTTCCCCCACCAAACACATTATTTTACCACGCTGGGTTTTTAATACACTTTTCCAGGTTTAAACTGGGACACTCGATATCTTTCTGCTCTCAGAGGCAACATATTTAGGACTTCCTCCCCATTGTTATCTACCTTCAGACAAGAATTTGTAAACTTGAACATTTCCCACACACACACTTTCACGTGCAAGCAGATAATCCAAAGCCAGCTGGTTTTGGTAACTAGCAGGTCTCATTTGTGTTTACTGATGAGCTAATAAAGCAAAGGCAGTGGTGGTTTGATTAGAAATCACCTTTAGAATAGACTGAAGTCTGATTACACGGGTAAACATAATAATCGATGATGCCACTTGTGACGGTCGCCTAGAAGTACACAGAGTTCCAGGGCTAGTGCTCGGACATCTCAGTCCCCCCCCCCCCACACACACACAGCAATCAGATACATTCAGAGTAAGAGCAACGCGTTCTTCCAAGGCAACGAAAAGAGATTCTCGGCAGGGTGTGACAGCTGGGCTGAAGATTGCAACTTCTTGGTACATTGCGGGGAGGGAGCTGATGGGCTTGCTGGCGGGGGCTGGAGCAGCTTTGAGATGGAGTTTCTGTTGCCACAGCCAAGGCTGGGTGTTTACTTTGCACAATGGCTGTTTGGACTTTTTGGCAACTGTGGCCTTGGAAGGCAGACCCAAGGTCTGGATTGAAGATTCACATAGGCAAAAGAATAAAATGCATGTGATATTCTGGTGTTCTGAAGTCTGCTGTTACATGGAGGTGTCATGTGGGTATACTTGATGGCACCTATATAGTCATAGCAGAGATAGCACCAACTATTCACTGTAAGAAAATCACAAGGGTTAGACAGAAATGCAAACCATAGAACACTTAAGGCACTTAAAGAGTTCATTGTGATCCTGAGAGTTACTGAAGGAAAACTGAATTAGAGTCACTTTGAAGAAACAGGACTAAAGTCACTGGAGAAAACGAAAGTCGCTTAGGCAGAGTCTATTTGAAGAAAACTGAAAGTCACTGAGTCAAAGTTACTGAAGTAGAGTCACTGAAGAGAACGGAATTATAGGTTCAGGAGGTTCGACAAACGCAGTCAACTTTGAACAGCAAAGATGACAATCAGACTGTAAACGAAAAGAGTGGCACAAGTAGAGAGAGGAAGAGACTCAGTTTATTTAAGGGGCTTCTTGGGCTCTCCTGTTGATTTTTCAAACGCAAGGGATCACGTTGCTCCACCTGTCAGCCATCCTCTGGTGCACAGAAAGGCTTTATGTGGGAGTAATGGGCTCAAGCCTTAAAAACGCCTTCCACTCTCACTGCTGTTGGACCAACGAGGCTGCTCAGCAATCGGGGCGAGCTCCTGGACAAGAACTTCAGGATCCAGCACGGAAGGGCGGGCGGGCAGGCTGCAACGGGGTGGCGTCAGTCACCTGTCGATAGAACAGAAGAAAACCTGGGCCAGATTGTGTACAAGGCAAAGGTTCTTCTCCCACCCCCATACGTTTCCGGCCGACTGGACAACCAAAGGACATCTATCAGTGTCTGAAGCAAGGGCTTCATTTATGAGAGGCTTGTCTGCTGCCTGTCAAAGCCTCAAAACCTGTTTATGCCAGTGAGTTGCACGAGAGTACACTACAAGGAGGTAAACGGTAGCTCCCTGTATGAACTGGCAGGCTTTTGATGTGGGCAGGGGCTCTGCAGCCTAGGTGGAGGGGCAGAAGGATTCCTCCACAACTGCAAAGCGTCTGTGTGGCATTTCCCTTTTAAGAGAAAGGAGAGCCCTCAGTTTCGAAGGCAATGTCACTGTTTGTGGGGGGCGGGTCTGCGCGCCTCCTTATCATGGTTGGAGGAGCCCTTTTCCCTCCTCCCTCCTCAAGAACAGTCCTGCAACTACTCATCATCGCTGTCTGCAGCTGACGTTGAACAGCCAGGCGAGCACTCTGTCTTCGCGTCTGCAGTTCTGTTCTCAGTTGTTTTCTGCGGGCTTCCAAGGCTGCTGGTGACCCTGGGGAGCTGGGGGCTGGGCTACTGCCTCAGGGTCGGGAGGTGGAGGTGCCTCTGAGCTGATTGTCGGCTGCACCTCTGGGAGTGCCTGCACTTGGTCTCTTTGCTGGTTGTCTGTTGACAGCTGTGGTTGTGCTGTACTGGTTCCTTCATCCTCTGAGTTCTCACTGTCGCTGAGCTCAGGCTGGGCCACGACACCATCCCCATTGGGGGTGGTGCCGTTTGTGGCGTGGGAGCCATTGCTTGTCCCCAAACGCCAAGCCTTGGCAGCCTTTTGTGCCTGGGAAGAGGCTTGGCAGGAGGAAAGCCAGCAGCCGGCACCGGAGGAGCCTTCCCTGCGTGCTCAGGCTCCCGAGTGAAAGAGCACACCTGGCAGGTGGGGATGGTCGGGCAAGTTCTCTCCACCTCCCTTGTTGCCTTGGGGGGCCCTTTGGAATCAGGCAGGGTCCCTGTCCACAGGATGGTGTCAACATGCCCCAAGCGGCACAGGGATAGTCCTGGGCCGTCCCTTGAAGGTTTGTGTGCCAGGGGCGGCAGGGTGGGGGGACTTGTAAGCACATTTGCCTTCCCCTGCACCTTGTGCTGCCCCCGCTGGCCTCTGGCGTACACACCTGTGTGGTCACGGGGCAGCTCCAAGGTGATGATGGCCGGGAGAAAAGAATGCCTCCCATCATATGGCTTGGCTCCTCCTGCCAAATGGTTCAGAGCTTCATCTAGAAAAAGAACAGAAAATGGGGGGATGGAGGGATGGATGGGGTAAACCCTCAACAGAGCAGGGGAAGCGGTAAAGCAGCCACACATGGGCCACCAAAATCGCCCTGCGTGTTGTGGAACAGCCAAGGCATAATCCCAAACGATAAGGAACGCTGGATTCCTGCCACGGGCAACTTCTCCTCCCCCATCCCCACCAACGGCAGAGTGACTCTATGCAGGGAGGGGAGAGAGGTCTAGGAACACCCCGTTCTAAGGATTTCCTACCTGACATGATGAAAACTCCCAATTAAGAACGTGGCCAGAAATATTTGTCAAACTACTGGAGTGAAGGACAACCGCCTCTTCTCCTAGCTGCAGATTGTGTCCTGCAGGGATACTCCTAACAGACTGAGTGTCCAGTAAGGGTTACCCAACAGAAGTCTTGTGATGCAGGGTTTTTTCCTGCCATCCCTATGGTAATGCCCTCAGCTGGGTAGCCCCAGGCTAGCCTGATCTCCTCAGAGCTCAGAAGCTAAGCAGGGTCAGCCCTGGCTAGTATTTGGATGGGAGACCCCCAAGGAACACCAGGGTCGTGACAGAGGCAGGTGAAGGCAAACCACCTGTAAACATGCCTTCCTTCAAAATCCCGCCATGGGTTGCATCAGTCCAATGTGACTCGATGGCAAAAAATAAAAATAAAAAATGGTAATCCTACAGGTTGTGAGGTAGAGACAAAAGAACCTTTGGGGAAGAGGGTGGTGATGAAAGAGGACGTCATCATGCAATGCAGAAGAAGTGAGCAGGTGCTGTGAGCCAGAGACAGAGTCAGGGAAGGTTGTCAGGGAGCTGGTCCGTCTGCTTGGCAGACCACTCCAGGCTTGCCAACCTCCAGGTGGAGCCTGGAGATGTCTCACAATTGGAACTGTCTCCAGACAACTGAGATGGGGTTCCCTAGAGAAATGGGCTGGCTTTAGAGGGTCTACTCTCTACTTGATTGTAATGGACTTTGGCTGTATACAATAAATCTGTGCCTACCGACCTACCTGCCTACCTTAGAGGGTCTGCTCCTTGGCATTCTCTCTCACTGAGGTCCATCCCCTCGCCAAAACCGACCCCCCCCCCTACAAGGGTTTCTGTATGGGTGGGGATTCAGCATCCCAGCTTCCTCTTCCTTTCAGGCTCTGCAAGGCCAAGCAGAGGAGGGCATCCCTCAAAAGCTGGGGGATAAAGTATCGCCTCACAGTCAGCAGAAACACCCCATCGCCCCTGCCCCGCTGGGCCTCCAACTCCACTTGCCTTTCTAGAACACCATGCCAGAAATCTAGCTTCCAGCCGCCTCAGGGCAGCTTGCTTCTCCCCTGGGGAAACTTGGAGCAACGCAAGCAGCCCGCCCTGGAGGGTTTCTGAGAGCCAGTCCCGTTCCCTCTTGGAATCTCACGCCCCCTGAAGATGGTACGAGCGCATTCTGTGGACTCTAACTCTTTGTGATGTAGTGGGCAGAGAGGACCGTTCGTCGTTGTCCCACTTAAAAAAAGATCCCTGGGTGTAGAAAAGTAGCTTCTCGGGGAGAAGGGCTCCACCTGGCCTTCTCCTTGCCCTCTTTTCATTCTTTTCCCACCTCCTGTTTTCCAAAGTGCCCAGGGCTCCTGAGATGGTCTTCATCTTCTCATGCTCCCAACACCCTTGTAAACTGAGAAATAGCAAGGGGTGCCAAGTGACCCGCTCTGCTGCAGAGGGCCTTCCCTGGTCCTGACTTCTCATTCTCGCTCTGAGGGAGGAGGGCGTTTTCAGCTCAGCTTATTTCCTTTCTGTTAGTCAGGGAAGGGAGGAAAAAAACTCTATGGGTATCCTGTCTCCCGGGGGAAATGACCCCCCTCCTTCCTTACAGCTCCAGTTGTTTTAGAGCTATTAGAGAAGTCAACAGGAATGCCAAATGCTTAGAAAAGTGAAAGTGGCAACCACATCCAAGGGAAATGATCCTTGTTGGGGGGGGGCATTGGAATTCTATCAGGTAGCCGCTGCTGATTATTTGAGCCACCCAGTGATCTGCGTAGGTCTCCCACCTTGAAGCAAAGTGGCTCTGGTGACCCCCTAATGTCACTGTTTGGATTGCCTGGCTCCAAAATTTGATTTATCGGAGTTAGGCTGTGAGAAGTGGTTGCGGATGAAGGCGCTGTTCTTAACCGCGGTGACATCAGCTAGAAGGGTCTCAGAACTCGGCACACTATCCATAAGACCAGAGTTATGTGTCTTCCGCAAAGACAGGGTGGTACTACGCACAGATCCCACCTTCATTCCAAAGATTAATACCCGCTTTCATCGCGAGCAGGAAGTGGTTCTTCCCACTTACATCCCTAATCCGACTACCCAGAAGGAAAAGGAGTGGCATTCCCTGGATGTCAAAAGAGCACTAAGGATTTACATTAGACGTACACAGCACCTCCGCTTATCAGACTACCTTTTCATAACCTTAACAGCCCCTAATAAGGGGAAAGCGATGTCCAGAGCTGCCATGAGCAGGACCATAAAAAGATGCATCACACATGCATACAAAGCAACAGGCCTACAGATTCCCCAGAACGTCACAGCACATTCTATCCGGAGAGCTGCTACCTCCACAGCCTTTAACCAGAGCATCAGTGGAGCAAATTTGCAATGCGGCCACTTTTTCCAATTTCACCCAGCTCACAGATGTCAAAAATTAACATGTGTGGGCTACACTGGGTACGGTGAAACAGTCTGCAGGTCTCGCTCACATTCTGGTTATATTTATAGAAAACGGAAGTATTTAGACTTTGGAATCTCATGAATATGCCAATTTATACCATTTTATATAGTAACTAAGTTACAGCCAACTTAGTGAATGTCATTAAAGCAGTAAAATAAGTTTTGATTTGATCTTGAAGTGCTCTTCTGTCGTGCGATTAAAGCAACGGTCATGAATATGTGACCTCGGTTTGTCAGTTGCTGTGTCAATTGATGACAAGGTTCTTTCCTGATCCGAGTGGCTCTTTGCTCCTTGAGTCTGACCCTTGCAGGGCATCTGCATGAGCGCTTCCCAGGCTTCCACCTCATGCTCTAGCACCAACTAGACATATATGAAGAAAAAGGGCTCCTTCCCCTGGAGAATGATCCTGATAAATAACAATAATGGTGATGATAACCAGAGTGGTGTGGTGGTTAGGATGTCACGTTAGGATCCAGGAAACCCAGGTTTCAATTGCCACTCTCGCAAGAGAGCTTGCTGGGTGACCTTGGGCCAGTCACACAAACTCTTCTCCTAGCCTACCTCACAGGATTGTTGTGCAGATAAGATGGAGGAAGAGAGAACAGTGTAAGGCACTGTGGGTCCCCCATTGCTGAGAAATGAAGTAAATAAGGGTAGTTTTTCCTGACCAAGCAACACAGACCACTCGTTGCCCAGTTAGTTTTCATGTGGCGCTTGACTAGTTTTATATCATACAGTGAACAGAGCAATCCTAAGTATGTTTACTCAGAACCCCACAGGTTGTCAGATCTATCCCATTTGCACTCCTCCATCGTTCTCAGAAAACATGCAAGCCTCATTTATGCTTAGGGTTGCCTGGTCTCTCCTCTCCGTCGGCGGGAGGTTTTGGGGGTCAGGGCCTGGGGAGTTCACCTGTCACTTCCAGATACCATGCCCTCAAGTCCCCCCTGCAAAACATCCATTTTCTCCAGGGGAACTGATCTCTGTAGTCTGCAGATGACTATAGAGGCTGGCATTCCCTATCATGGAAAGAGGCGAGAAGGAATAGCAAGCTTCCTTAGCACACAAACAAATCTTTCTGAGCATTTTACTGTATTGAGTCTCTACAGGGAAGTTAAAAATGGCTTGAGCTGAACATACTTCAAAAGCCAACTTCATTAGCCTTTGCTCAGGTCAGGTCTTTCACTCAAGCAGTGCTGAGCGGGGAGATGAATGATGCTTGATCCCTTCACAGCCAATAAGGGACAGACGTTTGGTAGGGCAGGAAGAAGAATCTGTATTTTCTCTCTCTCTCTTGGAATAGCAGATTCATGCTAGCTGGAGATATCCATTCTTCACTGCAATCAATGGAAGTGCTACCTATACTTTTGCAGGTTTGCTCAGCAGTAAGTCCCACTGTCTTCAGTGGAGCTTATTCCCAAGGAAATGTGCATAGCATTCAGTCTCAGGAACATACAGCTGCCTTTTGGAGATGAGGTGGTGGGTAAGGCAGGGTTGCCAGTTTCCAGGAGGGGCCAGGACATCTGTCAGGATTACGTCAGATGTCCAGACAACAGAGATCAGTTCCCCTGGAGAAAATGGCTACTACGGAAGGTGGACTTTATAAGAAGGAGTAGGAGTTGGTTTTTATATGCCGACTTTCTCTACCACTTAAGGAAGAATCAAACCGGCTTACAATCACCGTCCCTTCGCCTCCCCACAACAGACACCCTGTGAGGTAGGTGAGGCTGAGAGAGCTCTAAGAGCTGTGACTAGCCTAAGGTCACCCAGCAGGCTTCATGTGGAGGAGTAGGGAAACCAACCCGGTTTACCAGATTAGAGTCCGCCACTCATGTGGAGAGGTGGGGAATCAAACCCAGTTCTCCAGACTAAAGTCCACCACTCCAAACCACCGCTCTTAACCACTACACCATGCTCTTTGGGGAGAGGAGGGACCATTGAGGTCCCTCTTCTCCCCAAACCTCACCTTCTCCAGGCTCCACCCCAAAATCTCCAGGAATTTCCCAACTTGGGGTTGGCAACCCTAGCCAGGGGTGGAACACAATTGGTTAAGGGTAGACAGAATGTGGTGAGGTCCTTCTACCAGCAGGAATAACAGACAATGACTATTGATACCCACTGTGTGCGGGTATCAATAGTCACGGTCATCAAGTCGCAGCCGACTTCTGATGACCCCAGCAAGGGGCTTTCAAGGCAAGTGAGAAGCAGAGGTGGTTTGCCATTGCCTTCCTCTGCAGGGTCTTCCTTGGTGGTCTCCTCTCCCAGGGCTAACCCTGCTTAGCTTCTAAAATCTGACAAGGTCAGCCTATAGCAGGCAGCCTTTTCTCCTTTGGTACCCAATGGTTCCTTAAATAGGTTTGCCAACCTCCAGGTACTAGCTGGAGATCTCCTGCTATTACAACCGATCTGCAAGCGATAGGGATCAGTTCCCCTGGAGAAAATGGCTGCTTTGGCAATTGGACTCTATTGCATTGAAGTCCCTCCCCTCCCCAAACCCCGCCCTCCTCATGCTCCGTCCCAAAAACCTCCCACCAATGGTAAAGGACCTGGCAACCCTAGTCCTACTCCCAGCCACCACCTGGAGGCTGGTAACCCTATATATAATAGGGAAGGGGCAAAAGCAGGGACAAATACAAAGGGGATGCGTTAACGGCACTCTAGAACAACGTTGTGGGAACCAGAATGCAGAAATCTTGCACATACTGTACAATAATGCCCTTAATATTGTCGAAGGCTTTCACAGTCAGAGTTCATTGGTTCTTGTGGGTTATCCGGGCTGTGTGACCGTGGCCTTGGTATTTTCTTTCCTGACGTTTCGCCCGCAGTTGTGGCAGGCATCTTCAAAAGAGGAACACTGAAGCACCCTGGAGCGCGCGCCCGCGCCGCCCCAACGGCCGCGTCGGGGCGGCAGCCAATCAAAGTGTGTGACGCCCCCTCCCCCCCCCCCCGCCCCAACGGCCGCGTCGGGGCGGCAGCAAATCAAAGTGTGTGACGCCCCCTTTCCCCCCCCCCGCCGCCCCAACGGCCGCGTCGGGGCGGCAGCCAATCAAAGTGTGTGACGCCCCCTCCCCCCCCGCCCCAACGGCCGCGTCGGGGCGGCAGCCAATCAAAGTGTGTGACGCCCCCTCCCCCCCCGCCCCAACGGCCGCGTCGGGGCGGCAGCCAATCAAAGTGTGTGACGCCCCCTTTCCCCCCCCCGCCGCCCCAACGGCCGCGTCGGGGCGGCAGCCAATCAAAGTGTGTGACGCCCCCTCCCCCCCCCCGCCGCCCCAACGGCCGCATCGGGGCGGCAGCCAATCAAAGTGTGTGTCGCCCCTCCCCCCCCCTCGCCGCCCAAATGGCCGCGTCGGGGCGGCAGCGGCTGCCAATCAACGTGTGTGACGCCCCCGCCCACCCGCTTCCGGGTCTGAATTCCCACCCCCCTTGCGTGCCAATCGGAGCCGTCGCTTCTCTTTCCCGACGCGCCGCCTCCCCGCCCAATCGGCTGCGCTTCCTGCCGCCGGCTTCGGAGCCGCCGGCCTGCTTGCCTCTGGGGCCAGGTAGGCCGGGCCGGGCGGGGGGTCCCCGGCTGGGAGCTCGGAGGGTGGTCGGTCCGGGGGGGGGCTTAGATCTCCGAGGGGGGGCGGAGCAAGAGTCCAGTAGAACCTTAAAGGCTAACAAAAATATTTTCTGGTAGGGTAGGAGCTTTCGTGAGCCACAGTTCACTTCTTCAGATACAGCTAGGATGTGAATCGATCTGTCTTTAAGTAGAGGAGAGTGAATTCAGACAAGCATTAGTATGCAAATGTTAACAGTATGTCAATGTGAATAGCAGGCGTGATGGGATTAGGTGTGGTCTGCAGAAGAGTCTGTGATGTCCAAGGGAGAGATGGGTGTGGAGAAATCAGCATTGGTCATGAGCCATGAATGCAAGGTCTTTATTCAGCCCAGGTAAATGCATTGACTTTAGTTTGAACATCAATCTCCCTTTGAAATTCCTTTGTAAGAGAACTGCTACTCTTAAATCTGCAACAGAATGTCCTGGAAGGTTGAATTGTTCTCCCATTGGATTTTGAATATTGTGGTTTCTGATGTCAGACTTATGTCCATTTAATCTTTGTCTAAGAGACTGACCTGTTTGTCCAGTGTAGATTGTGGAAGGGCATTGCTGGCATGTGATGGCATAAATCACATTAGAAGATGAGCAGGAGTATGAACCTGAGATAGTATGGCTGACATTGGTGGGTCCAGAGATGATGTTCCTAGAATCTATATGAGGGCAAAGTTGGCACCTTGGTTTGTTGCAGGCCTTGGTGCCAGAGTCCATGTTCCTGTTAAGTAGTTTATCATCATGGGTGAACCCTAAGGGAGGTGAAGATGGGCGGGAAGGATGAAGGTTGTACTTGGAGGCTGGTTGCATGCCCCGAGGGTTGGTTTCCTTGCAGGACGAAGGAACACCTTCTGTGCTGGGAAGGACAGTGTGGAATCATACCTGTTCGGTGCGATTTTATCCTGTCCTTCCTCTGAAGAGTTCAGTAGTGGCGTACCTGGTTCTTCCCTCTCTCATTTTATCCTTACAACAGCCCTGCGAGGTAGGTTATGCTGCAAGAGAACAAGAGTGTGCAAGCTTCACGACTGAGTGGGGATTTGAACCCAGGTTCTAGTATAATCTGCACTTGCATTCAAAGCACGTTTTAATTTAGAAGTAATCCTCACTCAGTTCAGTGGTGCTTAACTCCTAAGAAAGCACATTTACAGATTATAAAAAAAAAATGGCCTTTCCCATGTTTATGGAGAAGAAGCTCATCCTAGGCATGCTAAGGATTGCATTGTGGCTCTCACAGCAGCAGATCCCAGCCTGTCTTTATTCTTCAGAAGTCAGCTGTATTTCTCCAGCACGTTAACTGATTTGCTCAGGATAGCAACTTTATAGGCACGGTCCTATCCGTGTCTACTTTGAGGGAGTTCATTGGGCCTTGCTCACAAAACATTGTGTGTACGTTTGCAGCTCTGTTGGCCCTTATCCTTGAGGGAGTGGGAAGCGGAACTCATTCTTGATTTGGGAAGAGTCCGCAGTGGGATAAGAGCCTTGAGTTTGTCAGACCAGCATGGTCGCTGGGAGAACTGAGGCAGTACATCCAAATGCACTCCCTTCCCACGCACTAAATAACATGGGATACAATCCACCCGGGAGCCAGCACCTCGAAACTGAAGGGCAGCTGTGCCCTAGCGTGCTGTAGCTGAGCTCCCATCCATCCCAACGGGGGTTGCTTTGGAGAGCTTTCCAGTGCTTTGTGGGCCATATTTATTTCCCCTTTCTTATTCCCTTAATGACACCCAGTTCTTGCTCTTTGCGACAGAGTCTTACTTTGGGAAGAGGGTGGAGAGCTGAAGAGATGGACTTTTGAGATGTGGGATGACTTGATTCATCACTTGGGCGAGAGTTGAGGTTCCAGGAGGTGCGGCTGGAGAAGCGTTGGCCCTTTGGGGGAGAAAAGGCTTTTTTGGGGGTGCTTCTTTCTTCTTTTTCTGTTTTGTTTTTTAAACCTTAGGTCTGATCAAGTTGGGTTCTGGAAGGCTGCGGGAGAGTCCAGCAGAAGCATGGCTGGTGGCCGGGAGCGAGGGCCAGTGGCTGCGACCCCTACATGCAAGAGGTCGTGGAGTGTGGTGGCCTGGCAGAGCAAGGCCGAGTGGGACCAAGTGATGGTGGGGCTGTACTGTGGGGACTGCCAGGTGCAGCGCGATGCGCTGGACCGAGTGTCGGCCTGGAAGAGCAGGTGAGGAGGTGTGTGGGAAAGGTGGGGGCATTATAGAAGCAAGGAGGCAGAGCCTTGCTGGTGGGGAGGAGGGGAGCCTTGGAACAAAGAGATGGTGGCCCTTTGGTTGCTAGAGTCAATAGCTCCGTTGATCGACCTTTTGAGGTTTTTTGGCTGAAAATCAACAGAGTTCTCATTGTGTCGCCTCTCTGGTTTTCCTATTGGAACAGGGCTTGGGATCAATGGAATGCCATGCTAGGATACTGATTGTTTTATTTGAAAGTCTAGTTTTTTGAGGATAGCAGTTGTTTCCTTTCTGTTCTATATTCAGAGCCTTCTGTCTCACATTGTCAGACCAATGTGGAATCCAACTGTCCTTTTTCAGGGCTGACCCCTGTGTTCTTCCTATCTGTTGGCTCATGAGCTGCTAGACTATCCTTAGACTGGAGGCCTGAGACAGTCAGTCAGCTCAGGAAAAGTCTTGGAGAATACGCTCTTTGCTTTTTTTGGTAACACACCCCCTCTTCCCCTTCCATCTTATTTTATTGACCTCAAATATAGGGAGGCTTTGTTTGGTTAGGCTGAATGCTTTCCCTTGTACTTTTTTGGTGGATAGATTCTAAGGAGTATCCTTCTCAGATAGATTTCTGGCCTGTGGGTATGGGGCAATTATATCCCATATTTTCTTTGATGGTATATTGACTGCCTCCTTGAGAGATCTGTGGATATATCTGGTGACAGTTTCCAACGTTTCCCTTGCTTCTGGATCTTCTCTGCTAGCTGATCCTGATCTTGGTGTTACTCTGGCTGTGGCTAAATTTCTCCTGTGTGAGGATGGAACTAGAGGGTGGTATTTGTAGGACCGGGTCTGTCCAAGACTGCTGGGTCATCAGATTGTTCAATAAGTGAAATGGAGCCGAGAGATGCTGGCTTCAGAGTCATGACCCCTGCTACCACTTCATTTGTTGTACGGCCTGTTTTAGCAGCATCTTCTTGTTATTCTGTTCCAGGCCCTTGGTCCGAGTTTCAGGTGGATAGCCATGTTAGTCTGTACTAGTAGAATAAAATCTGAATCCAGTGGAGACCAACAAAACTTTCCAGGGCGTAGTTTTAATGAGTTGCAGCTCACTTTATCAGTTATCAGATAACTAACACAGTGAACTATAAATCAGAAAAGCTTATACCCTAGAAAACTGTTGGTCTTCAGTTGTTTTTGATTCTCTAATTTTGTTTTTTATCCTAGTTGCTCACATTATCTCCTCTATCCTTTATTGTTATTTATGAAAACATTGACCTTTCCACGTAAATAGGGTCCCCACGGTGGCTCCGCACCCTCCCATGCCCTGTTCTTTGCTTCTGCACTTCCTGATATCTCTGTGGGACGGTTGATGCTCACGATCAGGCAAGATGTCCTTGATATCTCAAAATGGAAATCATGGTGCCCTCCCCAGTCTCTCTGCTTGGGCGCAGTTTGGAACCCTCTCTGCTGCTACCAAGGAACTGCACTGGCAAGCACAGAGTGCTCCTGTGGTTATGTGGGCTTAGGATGTTCTTCTGCCCAGTTGTGTAGCCTTGATAGTCATTTCCTGCCCTTTCCGGCCTGCTCAAGCATAGGGAAAGGGGCTACTGAACAAATGATGCATGTGAGGTAAGAGGGGCAGAACAGTTTCACTAATGATCCTTGGGTGAGTTCAATATGCGAAATAAGTGGTTAAGAGTTCCTGTAATTCTCTTTATTGCTATTGCTGGAAAATTCTCCACACATGCTGTCTATTGGAGACAGAAGACGACTTAGCCTGCTGAATTGCAGTTGTTTCGCCATGCCCCCAAGGAGTTTCTGGCTTTTTCAGTTCTTCTCTATAATTAAAACATTAAATAAAGTCAGTTCTCTACAATTAAAACATTAAATTGTAAAGGAGAAACACTTTCTTGTGAAACTCTCTTTTCCTCATCGCTACGAACTTCCCCCCCCCCCCCTTATTGGATAAATGAAGGAATATAACTTGCTCAATAATTGCTGTAATAGTATATTCATTGTTTGTTAGTGTTATAGTGGCATTTGTATTTAGTATATTTATTGTGTGTCAGTGTTACAATGGCATTTGTATTTGGCTTTTTGAATAGATTTTTGCACTGCTTATTTTGTATGCTGCCAGCTTTGTCTAGACATTAGTACAGCATAAAGTATTCTTGAGTTTAGTTTTTATCCTTCACATCTTCCCAGGGAAAATTTGAGGCGGGAGAAGTAGTGGTGCGGATCTGTGCCCTTCAATGTTCTGTTCTCTGCTGCAGTGACTCCTGAGAGCTCTGTGGGATGGCTGAGGCTCAAGGTCATGTGAGTTCTTTCAGATCCCCACGGGCCACAGTTGGGGCCATCTCTGGATAAAGCCAGCCTCACTGGTGACAACTTGTCTACTTAACCTTCGAAAAGCACAGAAACCGCTCTGGCCCGGATATTTTTTTCCTCTGGATGAAGGCATTCGTTGGCCTTCTTCAAGTTTGTTTTAAGCTGGCTGGCTGTCCTCCCTTTTAAGAATTTGGGAACTAATTGGGACCTGGCTTCTGATGGAAACAATTGATGCATGAACTGAGTGGACTCATGCATGTCTGCATTGCAGCTGCAGTCCACTGTTGGTTGGGCAAGCTATCTTTTATGCAGATGGTGGTTTCACATTTTGTCAAGCATATGGTACAGTATGGCCTGGGGAGGGCCATGGCTCAGTGGAAAAGCCTCCACTTTGCATGCAGAAGGTCTCAGGTTCAATCCCTGGCATCACCAGTTAAAAGATTTGGACAGCTGGTGATGTGAAAGACCTCCGCCTGAGACCCTGAAAAGCTGCTGCCTGTCGGAGTAGGCAATACTGATCTTGATGGATCAATGCTCTAATTCAGTATAAGGCAGCTTCGCCGGAGTTCTGTTGCAGCAGAGAACTTCTCATTAACCTTGCTGATCAATATAACCAAGTGAAGAGTACTCTGAAATCTCTTCGCTTCTGGTTTGTCACACACCCTGTTCTGTTCTAGTCCATCTCTCCTCTGACTTCTAAGCGATGGTTTTGTTCTGCAGGCTTTTTACTTCTGAAACAATAATTTTCACACACCCTTGAGGTCCCTTTTGCCCATCTTCTAAGAACCCCCCCCCCAAAAAAAAAATTACCAGGGAACTGTGCAAAGATTTCTGGGGCATGTCCCAGAGCACAGTCCTCATGGGCTGCTGATCAGACATGTTGGCCCAGTCACCTCCCAGGCAAGCTGAAAGCATGTCCTAGAAAGCATGCCCACACTTCTGTGCCTCTGTGGTGAGGTCCATTTTAGTTGGGCATCAGGGATGCTTGTCAGTCACGGCTGATCATCTCCTCCTTAAGGAGCTCCTAACAGTTTCCCTAGTTTGAAAATTCTAGCTCTAGTAGGCAAACATATTTATTTATTTCATTTGTTTAAAAGATTTATTAGCCGCTTTTCTCCCCTGCGGAACTCAAGGCGGTTTACATCGCAGGCAGTGTTTTAAACTGATGATGCAAAATGATGCTGACAAGCTAGCCTGCTGTAACAACATCCTGCATTGCTACTCCATATCAGATGACACCCAGGCTGTCCCCATAGAAGGTACCAACATTCGGGACTGGGTGTGTAAGTGTGATGTTGCATCAGGTAGGCAATCAGTCTCCCAGTCCAAATTCTCATGATGGTTTAAACAGTTTAAAGGGGATCATGTCAGAGCTTCATACCTGGTCAGTATCCCCTTCCATAACCTCAGAACAGCTTTTACCTCCTTCCAGTTTCAAACCATGCCAACGGCTTTGTTAGCTGGACATTACTTCCGAACATCATGGGTCTATGTATTTGTGGAGCCGTTCCAGAGGACCTCATTACACCTTATTCTGTCCTCTTCACACAGAGCCCAGATCTAAATTTCTCAGAGCGTTTCTAAAGGGCCTAAATCTTCAGATCCAGAGAAGCTGCTCTTTTTCCTATCAGACGCCAGTCCTGATGTTTCATACAGAGTGTCATTCTTTGCTTTAGCAGCCAAGAAAATCAGAGCTAAAGCTGTTTTTGATCATATTTAATTACTAGCTTCCTGGGGGTCAGACTGTTTTAAAGATATTTTAATGTTTTGTATAATAGATTGTGATGGCCTTTGGACACAAACTATAAACTTCATCAAATGTCAAGTGACAGTATAAATAAAACATTATAAAAGCATAATTAAAAACTACAATTATAAAATCCATTAAACGTTACAATTTAAAAGCTCCAATTAGGACTGCCAATAATAAAAGCTAAATTGATCAAATGCAGTCCTAAATAAACCAGTCTTTGAATGCCTGCTGAAGATCAACAGTAAAGGGGCCAGATGCACCTCCCTGCGAGGTTCTATAATTTTGGGGTCTGCCATTGAAAAGGCCCTCTCTCGTGTAGCCATCAAATGAGCAACTTTAATTGATGGGACAGTCAGGAAGGCATCTCCCTGCAATCTTAATTCCTGGCCAGGTACGTGTGGGATAAGACAATTCTTCAGATATTTTGGTGCCAAACCGTGTAGAGCTTTCAATGTATGCCTTTAACCATGGAATGGAGATTGTCTTGACCTCGTTGGATTCTTTGTGATTTTAGGTACGGGCACAGAATGCCTTTAGCAGTGGAATGCACTGCAGATCTGATTCGCTGTAAAATCCTGGATGCTTCCGGTGGACTAAAATCCCATGAACTGGTCCTGACGTACGGCCTGGCTCTTGTGAGGTGAGTTATGGGTTTGAGAGGGGGAGGAAGAGCTTCGTAGGAGAATAGTGCCAAGAAAGCAGTGGGGCTTAGCTTTTCACAGGAACTGCACTGAGATGGCTGCTGTGTGGCATCCTCCTAAAACCAAACCCTTAGAATCGCCTCAGAATTAGCGTAGCCTTATATCTCCTCTGTCACATTTCTGATTAGATGGCACCATGGCTATTTGGATGAAAGGGGCTATGGTGGTGGAAAGTGCTGTCAGGTCGCAGCTGATTTATGGAGACCCTCATGGGGTTTTCAAGGCAAGAGATGAGCAGAGGTTGTTTGCCACTGCCTGCCTCTGCAGAGCAACCCTGGACTTCCTTGGTGGTCTCCCATCCAAGTACTAACTAGGGCTGACCCTCCTTAGCTTTGGAGATCTGGCAAGATCAGGCTAGCCTGCGCCACCCAGGTCAGGGCACCAAAGTATTTTGAAATTCTGGGTGTCTGGGGTTTTCCTAGCCGCTGCAAGCCCAGTGCCAGGACAAAATAGGCTTTGCCCCATCTAGGTTTCCTTTGAGAGATCTCTGATTCTGACCTTCTTGAGTTGGTCTCCTTCCCTTTTTTTCAGCATATGCATGCTACCTACTTACCGTAGGTGTCCACAAATAACAGTAGTTGAACTTTGCTCTCGCGCGTAATATCTGTGAAATTTGGAATGGTGCGTGACGGTCACCTTTCTCTCAAATTACACACAGGTTTGTGAACCTGATCACAGAGAGGAAGCAGAAAATGGTCATCATGCCCCTGAGACGGTTAGCGACTGAGGTAGGGAGAGCTCCAGCGTCTTACAAATTATATCCTTTGTGAGGTCTTGAAGAGCATCTACCACAGTTGGCTTACAAGTAGCATTTTTTTACCTTATGAGCCACCTTGATTAGAGCCTTATGTATATTTTTGAAATGAACAATAAATAAATGTTGTCGAAGGCTTTCACGGTCAGAGTTCATTGGTTCTTGTAGGTTATCCGGGCTGTGTAACCGTGGTCTTGATATTTTCTTTCCTGACGTTTCGCCAGCAGCTGTGGCAGGCATCTTCAGAGGAGTAACACTGAAGGACAGTGTCTCTCAGTGTCAAGTGTGTAGGAAGAGTAATATATAGTCAGAAAGGGGTTGGGTTTGAGCTGAACAATGATTTGCAGGACAATGATTTAGCTCACACCCAACCCCTTTCTGACTATATATTACTCTTCCTGCACACTTGACACTGAGAGACACTGTCCTTCAGTGTTACTCCTCTGAAGATGCCTGCCACAGCTGCTGGCAAAACGTCAGGAAAGAAAATACCAAGACCACAGTCACACAGCCTGGATAACCTACAATAAATAAATAAATAAATAGCATGTGTTTTGAGCTGATAGAGTGTTGGGTGGATGTTTCTCTTCTGTGATCTTAATTTCTGTTTGGTTCTTCATGAAGCTGAACATCCCGGTTTGGATTGTGGACCTTCGTCACGATCTGACCCACGGGAACCTTCCCCAGTTGAGTGCTTGTCGAAAAGGTAAGTTCCGTTTACAGGTTGTGCTGGCAGTCCATGAATTTTTATTTGGGGTGGAGTCAGATAATTTTGTGTGTTTTTTTTTTCTTTTGATGACTTGAGAAAGTCTGATACGAGCTGGGTTGCCTGTGGTATGTGTGCGTATCTTAATTCTTAGATTTTGCAAATCTTTAGTTGTCCCGATGCTTTTTGCTTAAACACCAACAGGGCGACAAACAACACGAGCATTCTGAGAAACGATGTCTCTTATCCAGCCACCTTCCGCTCTCCCAAAAACAATTGATCATTGGGGGTTACTGCACTTGTATTCCCAGTGATGTATTAAGAGTTTGAAAATGTTATAAAAAATACTGTTTGCACTTTCTATGTATTCCCACCGATGTATTAAGATTATAAAAAATACTGTTCGCACATTGTTTGGCCCCTTTAGCCGTGAAGACGTCTTCCAACCATTTATTAGCTGTGGTATCCAAAAACCCTTTTAAAGTGATGTTTTTATAACATTTTCAAACTCTTAATACATCGCTGGGAATACAAAGTGCGGTAACCCCCATTGTCTTAAAGTCGCTGCTGTGTGCTGTTTTTTGAGATTTCCACTGGGTGGTGCTGCTGCATTAGGACCTCCCAAACATTTAATACAAAAGGACACCAACAATCCTATGCAGAGATCACAAAATTCAGCATAGGAAGCCAAAATATAATGAAGTCTCTTATTTCTAACAGTATTTTACACATACAACAAAGAAAAAATCCAAGTCTGAACAAAGGGGTGCAAGTTGTGCATTATAGGACCAACGTTATTTTCTTTGTTGTATGTGTAAAATGCTGTTAGACATAAGAGACATAATTGTATTTTGACTTCCTATGCTGAATTTTGTGATTGTGTTAATTTAGCATAGAGGTGTTATTTTCATATCCTATGCAGAGATTGCAGAGTCATTCCTTTCTAAGCCCATCAATGGGCTTTGACTGGAATAACACTGCTTAGGATTGCAATGAAAAGGGGAGTTCCGATTCTCTGCATCCTGCTGCCGGGGGCCTGGAGTGTTTGGGGCAGAAGTGGACTGCCATTTGAGAGGAGCATCAGTGGAGGGGAGAAAGGAGGGGGAGACCTAGCACGTGTGGGGGGGAGTTGCTTCCATAGCCATGTGGCAGGGAGATGGCCAGTTCCCAGGAGAGATCACTGGAGGAGTAAATCACTGGCAGACCTCCCCCTGACCCCAAACTCCCAGATTCCATTTTTGTAGGGGACCGAGCAAGCCAACATCCTCCTATCCTTCTTTTTGGGGGTGTTTTTTTTTTAATTTCTCTTTAACCGATATTCACTTGCCCTCAGCCTTCTGTGGCTCCTATAATATGTTCAGTTTTTTGTGAATCTGTTTTTTTTTAGTTAAAAACATTTTTGGTTAAAACCAAAAACAAATTAGCCAACCCCAAATCTCCCCCCCTCCGCCCCTTAAAAGATGCCTGCCATTCAAAGCCCCTCCAAAGCCCTGGAAAACAGGCCGGCCTGGCATTGCCTCCTGGAGATCTCCATAAGAAAACCCCTGCTGGATCAGACCAAGGCCCATCAAGTCCAGCAGTCTGTTCACACAGTGGCCAACCAGGTGCCTCTATAAAACCCACAAGCAAGACGACTGCGGCATCATTATCCTGCCTGTGTTCCACAGCACCTAATATATTTGTCACACTCCTGATCCTGGAGAGAATAGGTGTGCATCATGACTAGAATTCATTTTGACTAGTAGCCATGGATAGCCCTCTCCTCCATTAACATGTCCCCTCTTACAACCTTCCAAGTTGGCAGCCATCACCACATCCTGGGGCAGGGAGTTCCATTGCTCAAGGCTGAAGTTAGGGGCAGCATCTACACTGAGAGCTGGTTGGCTCAACAGTCTCCCTAGTACCTTGGGCCCATGCAATCTGATGCCAGTACCACATACGGAATTCAGTAACTGTTGGTGAAAGCCCCTCTTCAGGGAGCCCTTTTGACAGAGCCACGGGGGCCAGGGCCAGGCTCTGGCCAATGCCAGGCGGGCCACCCCGAGCGGTGGGCTAGCCAACAGATGGCTGCCTGGTGAGCAGAGTTGGTGAACCTATGGAAGGGGGCAGTTCTAATTCATAAACAAATAGGTTTTTGCACACTCAGGAGTGAGCAGAAATGCTGGCTTGTCTGTGGCTGACCCAATTTCAGCTCCCTCCTGAAAGGGGTTTGACTGTCAGCTATGATATTAGAAGGCCAGTGTGGTGTAGTGGTTAAGTGTCGGACTAGCATCTGGGAGACCCAGGCTCAAGTCCCCACTCGTGCCATGGGAGCTCGCTGAGTGACCTTGGGCCAGTCACGTGCTCTCAGGCTAACCTACCTCACACGGTTGTGAGGATAAAATGGAGAGAACAACAGTGTAAGCCACTTTGGGTCCCCATTGGGGAGGAAGGCAGGGTAACAAGGAAGTCGATAAAACGAATGAAAACATAAGGGCAGAGCAGTGTAATCTGGCCCCCACGATCCATGCTCTGGGAGCATCTAGGTTAGATTAGTGCTACATTGAAACCACTGAGACCAGCACAATTTCTTACTTATCAAGACTTACTGGTATGGAAGGATAATAAATGTGCCTTAAAGGAATATGATGAAATCAAGGAACAGATTACCTGGCTCCAATATTATCAGTTACAATCTGTGTTCACTCAAGATATGAGGTTGGGTTTTACGAAAGATAAATCACTTTTTCAACTAATGTTGTTAGATAACAATGAACATTTAATATCCAAGATATACAAGATATTATTGACTGTATACCGAACAAGACTTGGTTAAACCAACAATGATAACTTGGGCACAAACCTTGGGTCATGATATACATATGCATAAGTGGGAAAGACTTTGGTTAAAGGATATGAAATATATATATTCACAATCTTTGAGAGAGAATATCTATAAAACGATGTATAGATGGTATTTAACACCAAAGAAATTAGTCAAAATGTATGGTAATATGTCACCGAACTGTTGGAAATGTCAAAAAGAAGTGGGTTCTTTTCATCATGTTTGGTGGCTATGTGAGAAGGCTAAGAATTATTGGGATATGATTTATAATGAATTAAGGTTGATATTACAACAAAATATTCCTAAAACAACAGAAATGATGCTATTGAGTATAATACCTGACACCATAGTGAACCAGAGACCTTTTTTGATGTATGCTACTATTGCCGCCAGAATGGTATATGCTAGGAGATGGAAAATGTCAGATATACCAAATAAATCGGAGTGGATTGAAAAAATGATGGAATTAGTAGAAATGGCAAAACTTACGGCGTCGATAAATCAAAAGGATGACAATGAATTTGCAAAAGAATGGGAGGCATGGACTAATTGTAAAAATGAATTTAAATGTGATATTAACAAATGTATTTTGATCTAATTCAGAATGGATATATTGGATATTGACGGGTTTTGTTATAACTGAATTAGAAAAACAATACAAAGAGAAAAAAATGTTAACTAAAAGATCAGAGGAGGGGGGAGGAGAAGTTAAAGAACTATACTTTTTAAAATGTGTAATGGAGTGTATAATGATTATTTGGGGAAAAAATAAAAATTTTATTAAAAAAAATAGGTTAGATTAGAGCTCTCCCCTGTAGCGAGGGAAGCTGGTTCAGAATACACCTGCGAGGCTTTTGACTGGTCTGGAGAAGAGTGCCTATCTCTTGCCAGGGTTTCAAGACCTCCACTGAACTGGCCCAGAAACAAATGGGTAGCCCAAGTGCTGGCTTCGGCCAGTAAAACCCTAAATGGTCTGGCATCAAGGGTAGCTGAAGGACCACCTGCTCCCATAGGGACCTGCCCAAACCTTCCTGGTGGCAGTGTGGGTGACCTGGATCTTTGGCAGAGCATTGGAGAACATAAAGCAGCCTTTGTCAAAATGGGTGGGAATCTTGGACTAGCCAAATTTGAAGGCTAGCTGCCTACACACAGCAAAGCTTTGAAATGCCTCCCCTACTTCAAATGCCCCCTTCCCTGGGTTGTGCCGCCAAAGCAGCCTCGGTTTATGAATCTGGATTCCTGTAGCTTGGAAGTGTTTGGAAGCTGCAGCTAGTGCAGAATGCTGCGGCTTAACTGGTGGTTGGGGCCAGCTGTGGGGAAGAAGGAGAGTTTGCTTTTATACCCTGCTTTTGTCTACCGAAAGGAGTCTCAAAGTGGCTCACAATCCCCTTCCCTCCTTCCCCCAACAGGCACCCTGTGAGGTAGGTGAGGCTGAGAGAGTTCTGAGAGAAATGTGACTAGCCCAAGCTCACCCATCAGGCTTCATGTGGAGGAGTGGGGAAACAAACCCGGTTCACCAGATTAGCCTCCACTTCATGTGGAGGAATCAAACTCGGTTCTCAAGATTAGAGTCTGCGCCTCTTAACCACACTGCCTCTCATGTGACCCCGATACTACAGCAATTGCACTGGCTACTGACCCACTCCTGAGCCCAATTCAGGGTGTTGGTTTTGACCATTAAAGACCTGCATGACTTGGGACCAGAGTACCTGAAGGACTACTTTCTCACATATGTTCCTGTTCAGGCATTAAGATCACAGGTAGAGGCCCTCCTGAATGTCCCATCAACTAAAGAAGCTCGTTTGGTGGGTACACAAGAGAGGGCCTTTTCAGTGGCAGCCCCACGATTATGGAACAACCTCCTCAGGGAGGTGTACCTGGCCCCCTCACTGTCGATCTTCAGGAGGCAGCTCACGACGGTTTTATTTATGCAGTCCTACATTTGACTTTTGGTTTTATGTCTTTTTATGTACTCTATTTTATGTATTTTATTCATATTGTAAGCCACCTTGAACTCTGTAAGGAAGAAAGGTGGCTAATCAGTGTTTTAAATAAATAAATAGGAAGCAGTTATAATACTTGGCGCTCTTTCTCTCGGTCGGGGAAGAGCAGGGGTCTGTTTAACACGATGCTGTCGCTTCCCTCCTGCAGGGTGTGATGCTGTCCTGGAATGGCTGCGACGTACGTATTGGAGCCGTCAGTTGGGCAACAACCTTGCTGGAGAATGCAAAGCGGAGGAGGAAGAGGAGTTGCCTACAACTGATATTGAGGCCGAGGCAGACAGTAGCCTGGAGGAACCTGACGAAGTGAAATCAAGTGTCCGTCGGAAGCACCAGGAACTTCGGGGTGAGATTTACTCTTTGACTTTTTTAATTGTGTGTTTTTTGGTCAATGCCTTTCCTAAAAAAATTACCTAAAGTTTACTTAGATACACATTACTCTTCCATTAAGCTTTTCCTTGTCTTCTCCAAGTGTGCGTGTGTTTAAGGTACAGTCAATTTGCAGCTGACTTACCGCGACCCCTTATGAGGTTTTCAAGGCAAGAGACTAACAGAGGTGGTTTGCCAGTGCCTACCTCTGCAGAGCAGCCCTGGTATTCTTTGGAGGTCTCCCATCCATGTACTAACCAGGGCCGACCCTGTTTAGCTTCCGCGATCTGACGAGAATGGGCTTGCCTGGGCCATCCAGGTTAGTGCCACCCTGCAAGTAGATAGAATTGGCAGCTCTCCCAGTCATGCATATTCTCAGTGGTGGCTTCTGCCCTGCGGAAGGGCCTGTCAAAGGGCCGGAAGACCCCTACACTTCCATCATTCTTCCAGAAAGTGCAAAACCGTAATGTTCCAGAGGGCATTTTAAAATAGAAATTAGAACGGTAGTAAATCTCAGAGCGCGGAAGATAAGCAGGGTCAGCCCTGGTTAGTACTTGGATGGGAGACCACTAAGGCAGCCTGGGGTTGCCACGCAGAGGCAGGTAATGGCAAACCACCTCTGTTTGTCTCTGCCCTGGATGGCCCATGCTAGCCTGATCTCATCAGATCTTGGAAGCTAAGCAGGGTCAGCCCTGGTTAGTACTTGCATTGGAGACCACTAAGGCAGTCCAGAGTTGCTATGCAGAGGCAGGCCATGGCAAACCAACTCTGTTCATCTGTTGCCTTGAATGCCCCATGGAGTCAGCTGCGAGTTGTCAGCTCTTTCCATCACCAGAATGGAACAGCCCAGGAGGACACCTTTATAATAGAATAGGATTATATCCCGTTGCAGTGATTACTGGCGGTGTGGCCTGCATTGTCCCTACACCTTCTGATCCACCTTCTGTGTTGTCCAAAGTACACAAGAAAATATTTTTTAAACAATGCGTTCATTTTAAAAGGCATCCTGTTAAACAGAGCTCCTGCCTGAAATGTTGACGAGCTAGTGTTAGAGTTATGCAAGATTTCATTCCCTGACATTTTGTAGTTAGCCCCACCTCCTGCAGCAGCCATTTTCTAGTTGCCCCCCCCCCATGTCAGAATTTCAAAGGTGCCTGCAAGTTTGAAAAGGTTAGGAATCCCTGCTCTATATTATAGCTCCAAGAATCTTTCATTCTACTTCATACTTCTTAACATGAAACTGGAGTTACCATAAGATACCTTGAGTTATTTTTTTATCTAATGATAATTGCGTTGGGGTCTATTTTACCCCAATATTTAGATAGTAAACTAGTGCTTTTTACTATTACTAGATTTTTACTGTATAGGAGGATAAAAACATCAATCCCCACCTACTAGTCTTGTAGTGTTTCTTGGGATAACTTAACTATACCTGTAGAACTACATTTGTAAAATTACTTAGTTTATATGTTATTTCATTTTAAAATTGTTCTAAGAGAGTAGGAAGGCAAGAGACGTTCGGGGTGGGTTGCCATTGCCTGCCTCTGCCCAGCAACTCTGGCCTTCCTCACTGTTCCCCAACCCAAGTGCCGGCCCTGCTTAGCTTCCCAGTTCTGACAAGTTTAGACTAGTCTGGGCTATTCCAGCTGCTGCCAGGCCTCCAGCGATCCATGTGTCTGTCAAGCCCCTCTGATAATGATGTGGTGGTGACTTTTTTCTTGTGCAGGGTGGAAGGGACTTTCTCTTAGCTGACTTGGCTGTGTTTCATTTGCTTTTTTAAAAAAACGATGTGGCCAAATTAATGCTTGAGGAAAGCACTTTATTTCAGGGACCAAGATAGCTGTATTGGAAAGGATGTATTGGGCTATGTTTGTGTATTTCTGAGTCTTGAAAATGGTCTCTTTTCCTCTCTTTTAGAGAAAGTCATAGGTGTTTTGGTTTCCTATAAAAAACAACAATTTGGGGTAAGTCTGACAGATGCTTATACACCTCCTTTTCCCCATTTTGTTTTTAAATACCAAGTGGGAGATGCCTCATCTTTAGGGTTGCCAACTCCGAGTTTTGAAAATCCTGAAGATTTTGGGGTAAAGCCTGGGGAGGGCAGGGTTTGGGGAGGGGAGCGACCTCAGTGGGGTATAATGCCATAGAGTCTACCCTCCACAGCTGCCCTTTTCTCCATGGGAAGGGATCTCTGTAGTCTGGAGATAAGGGGTGATTCTGGGAGATCTCCAGCCCCCACCTGGACTTTGGCAACCATACTCACCTTGCATTGCAGCATATGTTATGTTTTTCCTGGTTCCCTTGAAAATGGATATGGGGTGATGGTGTTTGAGCTTGACTTGTGTTGGTGATGTGAATCCCAAAATTCACTCCGACATTTCAGAACAACAAATTGTGGAAGCCTATAATCTCTGCCGGGGTGGGAGGGATGAGATTGTTGGTCCAGCTCTCAGAGCTGATGGATCCATTTGGTTTCCAAAATGCCTTGGTCAACTGGTCAGCAGTTTCACCAGCCTTGTTCGCCTGTCCTCTGATTGATGGCTGGAATCTCCAGTTCTCCCAGTTCCTCAGCATGATGGCTCCCTGGCACCCTTTCCTTTCACAACAGAGGCGTGGATTTGTGAAGGATCTTGAGACCTTGAGATTGCAAGGCAGCTAGCTTGAAAGCAGAGGAAGCTGCGCCCATGACTGATCACATCTTGGAGTTTTTTTTACTATGCCATTGATACAGCAAAGATATCTGGTTTTCTCTGCTATTACTGTGTGAGCAAAATCTGGTTTTCTATTCTATTACTGTATCAGCAAAGAATCCTCTGGCAGAACTATTCTAAGCAGCACTGGGAAAACTGTGTCCTCCCTTGTTGTCAGGTGACGCGAGGCCCTCTGTGGATCACTGAACAATTCACTGAGCGTTTTGCTGTGCAAACTGCCTGTCTCTGGGCTGGTCGGGACAGTGGTATTCGTGCAGAGCCAAGAGAAGCATCCTCTGCTCTTTCTTCACATGATCACATGAACTCTGTATCACATGAAACTGCCTTATACTGAATCAGAACCTTGGTCCATCAAAGTCAGTATTGTCTACTCAGACCGGCAGTGGTTCTCCAGGGTGTCAGGCAGGGGTCTTTCATATCACCTCCTTGCCTAGTCCCTTTAACTGGAGATGCTGGGGATTGAACCTTCTGCATGCCAAGCAGATGCTCTACCACTGAGCCTCTTCTCAGACTATACAAAAGCAAGTTGGATCTTGGTCCATAAAACACAGAAGCAAAATCCATGGAGCCCTGTTTGTCTGCTTGCTTGCTTGGCTCCTGCTCTGCTTGGCAAAGGAAAACTGTTTAGGAACGTTTGAAGCCCTGGGTACCATTTATGCTGCTCTGTGCAGGAAGAGATGTGCCTGGCAGCAAAGGAGGCTTCTGTTTGCTCATCTTGAAATGAGTTTTCGGGGCCCAGATCAGTCGGGTGCAGGCCAAAGTTTGGGACCGAGGCGGTCCCCAGCGTGGTGCCCGTGGGTGTCATGGTGCCCGCTGATACCGTTTGTGGTGCCCCCAAGTGTTTTTAGGAAGTAGGTGGAACTAGGTTGGGCATGTGTAGATTAAAAGGTGTCCTGTTAAACAGAGCCCCTTCCTGATATGTCGAAGAGGTACTATTCGATTTACATATAAAACCTTGCACCCTAACATTTTTTTGTTAGCTCCGCCTCCTGTGACAGCCATTTTCTTGCTGCGTGCACCGTGCTGTGTCAGAATTCCAAAGGTGCCTGCAGGCTCAAAAAGGTTGGGGACCCCCTGCTCTGTTGGGTAGTCTTTTAGCCTTGCTGCGGAAAGATGCGCTCCCCGCCTGCAGCACTAAAAGGGGAATGGCGCAGGCCCGTGCCATGTGATTTGTTGCCGCTGCTGTCATATGTGCCAAGTGTGCCGGCTCCTTATCGCCAGGTTGTCTGCACTGCCCGCCCCACAGTGCCCTGTCACTAAGTGAGGCCCTCCTTCTTCCCTTTAGGTTCTTCGGGAACTGCAGAGTGTTGACAGGGCCTGCCAAGAATGGTGCGGCTCTTCCTCGGAGGTGCAGTGGATAGTGGCCCAGATGAAAGACTTACTGCAAGACAACAGGTAAGGGGCACGGCGGCTTGCGCAGGAGCGGAGCCTGCAAAGGGACCATTGCGCAGCAGCCAGTGAGCAGCCACGGAGAGCTTGGGATTCAGTGCCTGGCGCGTGCTGTTAGAATCGAGGGTGTTAGGCTGGAGCCCCTGCCAGCAGGGCCGGTGAGGGCAGAATGTGTGCGTCGGCATCAGTACCTTGCTGGGTCAGAGCGGACAACCAGGCACCATGGGGAGATGCACAAGATGGTCGAATCCACACCACCTTGTAGTTTGTCTTCTTCTGTAAGCAGTCTAGGCTTTTGATTACAACTGGTAGCCTTCTGTGATTGACATTTATAGGTGCTTGTGCTGGTTAGGGCAATATTGTTGTGTGTCAAAGAGTTCCATGTTACGTGTCAAAGTTCTTTTGCTTGTAAGTGACAGGGGTTGAGAGGGCATTTCCCCCATATTCGCTCTTCTCCTTAACACCCATGATGTGATATAATCTTCAGTTTCCCCACTCCTTGAGTCTTCCTCTTTTCTGTCTTTCCAGCTAAGCATGTATTGTTAAAGACTTGGTTCTTACTGAAGTGTCTGGGCAGACCCCTGAACTGCAGGTGGGATGATCACAAAACTAAGTGTGTCCCCCTGTTAGAAATACTCCCCTGCATATGGAAAACTGGCAGGGCAAGAGGTTCTAGCCTATCCTTCTTTGTGTTGGGGGGGGGAGTGTTTTCGGAAAAGAGCCATTCAGTCGTATGAACCCCCACCAGGTCCTGCTCAGACACAGGTTGACCTCTTCAGCGAGAACTAGAAATGCAGAAGAGAATGGACCCTTTTCTGGTCACGTTTGTTGCTTTTATGCTCTGAGAAGTCAGCCGGATGACCCAGCAACATGCCTTTCATTATAATTCGTTGGGATGGGAGGGATATCTGTGGAGGGGTGCTTGTCTGCTGCTAGAATTCCATGGGGTTGGTGTGCTCATCCACCTGCTTTATGCTGGCGGTGCATGCTATGTCTCTGTGTATCTTTTCTGGCAGGGAGGAGAACATGTTTTGCTCTCGGCACAGGAGTAATCTAAAGTAAGCTTCCTAAACTGTGGGTTGCAACCCCATATAAGGTCGCGTAACTGAATGTGGGGGTCATGAAACATTTTTAAAATTTAAAATAAATTTCTTTGTGATTTATTATCAGTAAATGTTTGATTGGTATACCTATTTTATATACCTATATACTGGGGTCGCGTAAACATTTCTCGGGTGAAAAGGGGTTGGGAGTGGAGAAAGTTTAAGAAGCCCTGAACTAAAGCTGTCTCTCTGTGTTTTTGTGTGTGTGTGTGTGTGTGTGTTGGCCGCTCAGTGGGACAGAATTCTGGACTAGATGGACCACTAGTCTGATCCAGTGGGGATCTTCTGATGTTCTTCTGCATGGCCTCATTCCAAGTTCTTGGTCATTCATGCAGCAGTCTGATGGGAACTCGGTTTTCCATAGGTAGTTGCAGGGATGGAACAAGTGCTCCAGGAGCCCAAACAGTTGTAGTGATCTCCTCAAATACACATACTCTGAAACTATTTCCGTGCCGACTTTTTCCAACAACCATTTATTTATTTCCATTTATTGCCCCGCTCTCCTCTGCCAAAGCCAGGCTCAGAGCGGCTTACAAAATATAAAACTTGTATTAACTCAATAAAAGCATTAATACATTTTAAAATAGCCCTATAAAATCATATAAATATTATACTGAATTACCTAGGTGCCTCTAAAGTATGAATCACAACACACACAAACTTCAGGTAGGCGAGCAGGTGGAAAATACCAGGTTGAATAAAAAAGGTTATTACTGCAGTGGGGAGGTTAGGGAGGCCAGCCTTTATATATAGGAACCGTAGCTAGCCTCAACCATAAGCCTGGCAGAACAGCTCTGCGGAACTCTTTGAGGTCCTGCAGGGCCCTGGTCTCACTAGAGAGGCTATTCCACCAGGCAGGGGCCAGGGCAGAGAAAGCCCTGGCCGAGGCCAGCCAGACACTCCTCAGGCCGGGGACCACCAAAAAATTGTTATTAGCTGAACGAAGAGTCCTCTGGGGAACACACCAGGAGATGCGGTCCCGCAGATACGAAGGTCCCAAACCATGTAAGGCTTTAAAGATAATAATCAGCACCTTGAATCTGACCCGATACTCCAGCTGAGCCAGCGCAGCTAAGCACTGGCGTGATATGAGCCTGCAATGAGAACCCCATAAGAAGCCTTGCCGCAGCATTTTGTACCAACTGGAGTTTTTGAGTCAACTTCAAGTGCAGCCCTACATAGAGTGAGTTACAGTAATCTAGCCTGGAGGTGATCATCATATGGATCACTGTATCTGAGTCGGGGCAGGAGAAGTAAGGCACCAACTGCCAAACTCGGCGGAGATGGAAAAAAGCCGACCAGGCCGCAGCTGTGACCTGGGCCTCCGTAAATAAGGAGGCATCCAAGGTTACACCCAGGCTCCTGACAGCGGGCATAGGTGTTAACTGCACACCGTCAAGAGCCGGGAGTTGGCACCCTGCCCCGAGGCCACCACAGCTGAGCCACAGGACCTCCGTCTTCAATGGATTTCGCTTCAGCTGGCTTTGCCGCAACCACCCAGTCACTGCATCCAAGCATCTGGCCAGTGTGTCCGGGGCAGAGTCTGGATGGCCGCCCGTCAACAGATAAAGCTGGGTGTCATCAGCATACTGATGACATCCCAGCCCGAAACTCTGGACAAGCTGCGCAAGAGGATGCATATAGATGTTAAATAACATAGGGGAGAAGATTGCACCTTGCGGCACCCCACACATGAAAGGGCGCCGATGTGAGACCTCCTCCCCTAGCATCACTCTCTGTCCCCGACCACGGAGAAAAGAGCTCAGCCGTTGAAGGGCTGAGTCCCAGATCCTGATGTCTTGGAAAGGAAACTGTTGAACTAAAATGCTCATAGCAATGGTCCAGTAGCATCTTAAAGACTAACAAAACATAGCTCACGAAAGCTCATACCCTACCAGAAATTGTGTTAGTCTTTAAGGTGTTACTGGAATCTTACTCTTTTCTACTGCTACTGAAAGACTAACCTGGCTGCCCATCGTGATCTAAAATGCTCATAAATCATGTTGGGCTGCTGGGGAGGTTGCTATTGGGTGTTTTCTTTTTGCTCCCCCCCCCCCCCCGTTTCCACATGGATTGCAGCCCTATCTTGTTTTATGAATCTTGAATCATTGGAATTTCCACATCAATTTAATCTGGAGTTCTGTGTTGTTTGGAGCTCTAGCCTGGTGTCAGCCCTTGGCCCACAGAACCAGAAATCACCACAAAGTCGTATAGAGTCCAAACAGGTGGATTTTACTGATCAAATAGGCATACAGTGCAAACGAATAAAATGACAGCTATGAAAGGCTCACTAGCTGGGAGATATTATAAGGCAGGAAAGGCGGGAGATTACACGCAGGAATACAGTTTCCCAGGAGTTGAGTTCCCAGGCTTAGGCTTAGGCATGCGACCTTGGGGGGCAGACAATACAGCACAGAGACAGAGGCAATAACGAAACCGAGATAGCAGCCTGACATTCTGCTCCCCTCAAGGCCCCCTCCCAGTTCGCAAGGGGGCTGGCCTGTTCGGGTAAGCAATGTGAAAGGCGTCAATGAGGTCGGGGGCGGAGACATCCCGTGCGCGCACCCATTCGTCATAGGCAGGGGGGAAATGTTTCCAACGAACTAGATACTGAAGAGTACCATGGTGAATACGGGAGTCAAGGATCTTGGAGACTTCGAAGTGTTCTTCCCCCCCCACCATGATGGGTTGCGCAGGCGGTGGGTCCGGATGCCACCGTGGAGAAGCAACATGGGGTTTGAGGAGGCTTATGTGGAAAACAGGATGCACACGCCTCAAAGATTTGGGGAGAGCCAGTTCCACTGTGACAGGGTTTATGACCCGAGTAATGGGGAAAGGGCCAATGAATTTGGCGCTGAGTTTATGGCACGGTTGGGTGGACCGGAGGTTTTTGGTGGAAAGGTAAACCAAAGCACCCACTTGCAGATCACCCCCGGGGGAGCGATGTTTGTCAGCTTGCGCTTTGTATTTACGTTTGGCCCGGTCGAGGTTGCTAACGAGCCAGGGCCAAGTGGTACGGAGGGCGTGTGCCCAGGAGGCAATGTCGGGGTTCCCCTCCCCCTCTACATTATCTGTAGGAACGATGGGACTGAAATCTTGTCCATACACAGCAAAAAACGGGCTAAAACCTGTGGATTGATGCATGGCATTATTGTAGGCATATTCTGCTAAAGGTAGCAGTTCCACCCAGTTATCCTGGTGGTAGTTAACATAACAACGCAAATAACATTCGAGTACAGCATTGACACGTTCAGTTTGACCATCGGTTTGAGGATGGTATGCACTAGACAATCCCTGTTCCACCCCCACCAACTTGAGGAAAGCTTTCCAAAACTTAGAAACGAAACCACTTCCGCGGTCACAAATTATTTTACGCGGAAACGAATGTAAACGAAATATATGCGTCACGAAGAGGCGGGCCAGTTTCTGAGCAGAGGGGATCCCTGCACATGGAATCAAATGTATTTGCTTAGAAAACAAATCAGTAACAACCCACAACACAGTTTTACCCCCACTGAGAGGGAGATCAGTCATGAAGTCCATAGCGATCACTTCCCAAGGTTTGCTGGGCGTTTCAAGAGGTTGTAGCAGTCCCGGGGGTTTGCCCTGCGATCGTTTCGCAGCGGCACAAACGGGACAGCTGCGGATGAAGGAGTCAATGTCGGAACGCATTCCCCCCCACCAGAACTGTCTGCGCAATAAGTGAAGGGTCTTCAGAAACCCAAAGTGCCCAGCTGTTTTGGCTCCATGAGCTAAATGTAAAACGTCCTTCCGGAGAGCTTTGGGTACATACAATTTTGAGTCTTTGTACCAGGACCCCCCTTGTTCCAAAACACCAGGAGGTAGGGTATGAGCGGAACGTTCTAAAAGGCACTGGTCCCGAAGGACAGTTAAAAAGGATTCGGAGATGGGGAGTTTGGAGGGAGCCCCCCCGTCGGTTCTGGAGATCTGAGAAATAGTTATAGGGCTAGTGCTTACGTGTGGCGGCGCGCAGACTGCAGGCGGCTGAGCGGTCGGAGGGGTAGGAGGGGCGGGAACTCCGGTCTGTTGCGGTGGCGGCTGGGCAGCCGGTTGGGCTGGCGGAGCTTGCGAGGTGTGTTGATGCTGGGATCGGGTTTGCACAGCCAGCATAGGTAGGGCCCCACGTTGCATAGGGGTGAACAGAGAGTTGGTGGGTCTTTCGAGTTTTACCGGATATTGTGGTAAACGGGAGAGGGCATCCGCGAGAACGTTCTGCTTCCCAGGGACGTGCTTCAGGGTGAAACGGAACTGAGCAAAGAACTCCGCCCACCGTTGTTGTTTCGCCGATAGCTTATGGGACCCCGTGAGGGCAGCTAGATTTTTGTGATCGGTCCAAACTTCAAAGGGTATTTTAGACCCTTCCAAGAATTGCCGCCATAAAGTCAGTGCATGATGAACTGCAGAGGCCTCTTTCTCCCAGATGGGCCAGTTTAATTGAGCGTGCGCAAATTTTTTTGAAAAGTAAGCGCAAGGGTGAAGAAGACCGTCCGGTCCTTGCTGGAGGAGAGCCCCTCCCATGGCTACATCGGAAGCATCGACTTGCACAATGAACATTTGATTTGGGTCTGGGTGCCGTAGCACCGGCTCCGAAGTGAAGAGGCGTTTGAGGGCCAGAAAGGCGGCTTGGCATTGCTCAGTCCATAGGATCTTTGCGGAGGGCAAGGCAGCCGAGCTTACTTTTCCTTTAGTTTTCAGCAGGTCCGTAATGGGTAGAGCCACTTGGGCGAAGTTAGGGATGAATCCCCGATAGAAGTTTGCAAATCCCAGAAATTGCTGTACTTGCTTACGGTTGGTGGGGGGAGTCCAATCGAGGACGGCTTGGACTTTGGCGGGGTCCATGCGAAGACCTTGGTGGGAGATGATGTATCCCAAAAACGTGAGTTTGCTTTGGTGAAATTCACACTTAGCTAGTTTAGCGAACAGTTGATGGTTACGCAGGCGTTGTAGAACTTCTCTGACCAGAGTCACATGCTCGTCCATAGTTTTCGAATAAATGAGAATGTCATCTAAGTAGACCACCACCCCACGATATAGAAGGTCATGTAGGATTTCATTGATGAGTTGCATGAAGACCCCCGGGGCCCCTTTTAATCCGAACGGCATTACAAGGAATTCATACATTCCGAAACAGCTAGAGAAGGCAGTGAGGTGTTCATCTCCTTCGCGGATACGGACTCGGTAGTAGGCTTCCACCAAGTCTAATTTAGAGAACACACGGCCTTCCTGTAATTGTCCCAAAATATCCGATATTAATGGGATAGGATAGGCGTTGGTCTGGGTAACCGCATTGAGCTTTCTGAAGTCAATGCACAGGCGAAGGTCGCCCTCTTTTTTCCGGACGAAAAACGCGGGGGCCGAGTTTGGGGCATTCGAAGGGCGAATGAACCCTCTGGCGAGGTTTTTGTCCAAAAAGTCCCGGAGGACAGTGCGCTCGGAAGCGCTCATAGGGTAAATCTTACTTTTGGTTAATGTGCAGTCCTTTACTACTTCAATCGCACAGTCTGAGGCCCGGTGGGGGGGTAAGGCATCACATTCCTTAAGGTCGAAGACATCTTCAAAGTCCCGGTATACAGCGGGTAGAGCCGGTGGTACTGGGGCAGTAGAGGTTAACGCTGGAACGGGCGGAAATGGCAGAGCAAAGTTTTGCCGATGCTGGTCGCAGGTGGGACTAGCGAAAGAAATAGTGTCTGTTTCCCAATCAATACTGGGACTATGTCCTTTAATCCAGTTAATTCCCAAGACCACTTCAAATCGGATAGGGGCTATAGTGAAGTCTATTTGTTCCCAGTGGGAACCAATTCCCATTGCCACCCCTATGGTGCGATGATCAACTGGACCCCCCTGGAATTGGCTCCCGTCCATTTGAGCAAATTGGACGGGGGCGGGTAAAGCCTCTGAGTCGGCTCTGAGGGCAGCAAACGTGGCTTCGCTTATGAGAGTGCGACAGCAACCGGAGTCAATTAGTGCTTTGACGGGGATTTGTGGACCTCCGTTAAGTTGTTGTAAAACTGCATCTACGTAGACGGTGGAGTCCACTTCTTTGATTTTGGTAGGAGCATTCGGTTTGATAGGAAGATCCTGAGAGGTCTGTGGAGATGCTCCATTCACCACAGACCGGAGCCGTTTTTTGACAAGTCGAGGGGAGATTCCAGGTTTAAGGCTGGAGAAATCCAAGGGTTTTCCTCATCCGAAGAGGGAAAGCTGTCCCCCAATGGGGCACTTGTAATCCGAGACCCGGCGGGGTCGTTGGAAGCAGGCAGGGAGGCTGGGTCCCCGGCATGGAGTGCAGAGGGTGTGGGCCTTCCCGGAGCTGCGCTGCGGGTGGCCGCGGTGCCTCTGCGTGGTGGACGACCTCGGGCGCGGGTTGTCGTGCTGGGACGAAATAATTCCTGGCGGCGTGGGCAAACGGCTGCAAAGTGGCCCATTTCTCCGCATGTAAGACAGGCACCCCTCTGAAATCGGACTTCACGTTCCTGGAGCGGACGTGGGGGATTTCGTGGGACGAGCAGTGGTGCCTTGGGTTGAGGCTTTTGGGTGCCCTTCTCCTTGTGCTTTTGACGGACGAGAGAAATAAAGCGGCGGCGGCTTTCCACTTCCTCGGCTAATAGGATCCAGCCTTCGAGGGTATCGGGATCGCCCCGCATGTAAGACCAGTTCAGAATGTCAGGATGCAAGGCTTCCCTGAAATGATGGATTAGGGTGGTCTCGGGCCAACCTACAATTTTACTTGCCAGTCGCTGAAATTCATCGGCAAATTCCCGAACTGTAGCAGAGCCTTGTTTTAATTGTAAAAGTTCCGTTTTGGCTCTTTCTCCCAGGAAGGGGTCCTCAAACCTCCTTCTCAGGGCAGTCATGAAGTTGTTGAGGGAACGAATCGCACGAGAGCGGGTGTCAAACTGGAGGACCATCCAGTCAGCCGCTTTGCCTGTCAGGAGGGAAGCTACGTACCGCACCCGGCTATCTTCCGTGGGGAAAAGTTGACCTTGTTCTCGCATATAACTGTCCACTTGATGCAAGAAACAAGGCAAAGTCTCAAGAGATCCGTCATACGTAGTCCTCAATTTGAGTTGCTTCCAAGGGCCGGGCGCGGGCTGACCCGGTTGCACGGGTGGTCCGGGCGGAGGAGCAACAGGAGCTCCAGGAGGCAAGGGTGGAGCAGGCACATTAGCAGGTGGTTGCACGGGTGGTCGGAGCGGAGGAGCAACAGGAGCTCCAGGAGGTAAGGGTGGAGCAGGCACATTAGCGGGTGGTTGTACGGGTACCGCCTGACCCGGTATCGGAACGGGCTGTCTCTGAGCTATCAGGGTTTGTTGTAATTGCCTGTTCTCGTGAAGCATAAGTTCCATTACTTCTTGGAGTTGATCCACACGGTCGGAGAGCTCCCGATTCTGGGCTCGTAAAAGATGAACCTCCTCACTTGGGCCCCCAGTAAGATGAGGCTTACTGGTTCGGAAGCTCGTGGCCCATTGAGAGCTATCCCCATATAAATCCTCGTCTTCAGACTCATCTGAGTCTCGACGTCGGTCAGCCAAACGGCGTGCGCGTTGGGTCGTACGCGACGGGACAAATGCCGGGGAAAAGGTGAGACCTGATAGTCCCAGTACATAGTCCTTGGGGCGCGTGTCCACGTTCGCCTGATTCCTTGCTGCAGCCGCCCTGGCTGCTTCCGCCGCCTCTCTCTCTCTTGCGACCCTAGCCGCTTCGGCGGCTTGCTGATCCGCAAGAACTTTGGCGTTCTCAAGTCTTAGGGCAGCCTCTGCCGTAATGCGCGGCAAAAGTTCTGTCTCGAGGAGCAAGAGTATGGGGTCAGGTTCCCCGCCCAGCAGAGGTTGTACTCGAACCGCCAGTGCGGATGCCTCGGCTCCAAACGTCGGGGTCAAAACTTGAGCCAAGGTGGCTACCGGGGTGTCCTTTGTACATTCCACAAGGAGAAGAGCGGTGCTAATAGCGACTCGCTTGGCCTCAGCCTGGCAGCTGGCCGCATCCGGGATCAGGGAAAAACCCTCCGGTGGGGCTCCCGCCATGGTAGAAAGAGTTTGTCGAGAAATAAGATTATCCAGAAGTCCAGTTAATATTTGTAAATCCTCAGTCGCCAATCGGGCATCGTCCAGTAATTGATCCAAGTCCTGAAGATCTAAACGAGCATCAGTATCCTCCGATGTTAACATCCAGAGACGTCCTGTAAGAGATTGCCACTGCGCGTGTACCAGTCCCCTCAAGCGGCAAACCTCTCGGTTCGTCCGGAAAAGTTCAGCAATTAAGTCCTGTAACAGAGTAGGGTCCTCTGAGAAGGGCTCCAGGGTAGTAGATCACCTGGAGAGCTGCACAGCTCCCATCCAAGTGGCAGGCGAACCCCCCTGGGCTCCAGCCTGGCTAGGAGAACGGTGAAGATGTGAGATAGCTGTCATAATGTCAGCCCTTGGCCCACAGAACCAGAAATCACCACAAAGTCGTATAGAGTCCAAACAGGTGGATTTTACTGATCAAATAGGCATACAGTGCAAACGAATAAAATGACAGCTATGAAAGGCTCACTAGCTGGGAGATATTATAAGGCAGGAAAGGCGGGAGATTACACGCAGGAATACAGTTTCCCAGGAGTTGAGTTCCCAGGCTTAGGCTTAGGCATGCGACCTTGGGGGGCAGACAATACAGCACAGAGACAGAGGCAATAACGAAACCGAGATAGCAGCCTGACACCTGGGGCCTGCAGGTGGGAAAATTGACTGCATCATTTCAGATGAGAAATTGGAGATTCTTGAAATGGTCATCACCTCCTGAAAAAGGCTCTACACTTTTTTTTTGTAAAGGGTAAATGTTCAAGTTGTCATCAGACAGCAGTTTTTACATACTTCTCATAGTGCCGCCTCTGATCTTCGGTGTATACCGCTAGAGTTTTGGCAGTGGCCCATCAGTTGTGATCTTGAAAGGTGAGAAACACCAAATGCTGTAACGGAGTTAAGGATTTTAGGAAAGTGCAAAATCAGAAAAGGCTCGTAAAATACGTGTATGTATGTTTGTGGGCGGGAAGGCAGCCTGGTATAGCCCAATCTCATCAGACCTCAGAAGCTAAGCCAGGTCGGTACATGGAAGGGAGATCACCAAGGAAGACTCTGTAGAGGAAGGCAATGGCAAACCACCTCTGCTTCTCATTTGCCTTGAAAGCCCCTTGCTGGGGTTGCCATAAATCAGCTGTGACTTGACTGCACTTTGCACACACATGTATGATTGTATCCATACATGCCATATATGTGTGCTTATAAAATGCTGCTAAGTTGCAGCCCACTTATGGCGAACCCATAGGGCAGTGGTGGCGAACCTATGGCACGCGTGCCAAAGAGGGCACTCAGAGCCCTCTCTGTGGGCATGTGCGCCATCGCCCCAGCACAGAGTTCGCCTGAATTCGTTACTAGAAAGCTGGAGGGACACGGGGCCGGGCTGCTCCCCTCCCCCTTTCCACGTGCGCCTGAGGGCATTTCTCACATCACCTGCCCCTCTGCCCAGCAGCCCAATTGGAGCACTTCCTCCCTCCCCTGTCACATGTAGCAGGGTGGCTCACATGCCGAACGGCTCACATGCGGCGTGAGGGTGCGGCACGGACGGCAGCCTGTTGAGTCTGTGGCAAAGGTGATTCCCGTGGTGGGGTTGGAGAGGAGCTAGGTTGGAGGGGAGCATAGCTCACAGCGTGGCATAGCTGGAGGGGAGAAGAGCGCTCGGGCCACAGTGCAGGCTTTGTGGAGCCTCCCACCTTTCAGTGAAATCCCCTACTAACAGAAAGAACACCCACTTACCCAGCATGTAATTAACCTGTGGAATTCCTTGCCACAGGATGTGGTGATGGCATCTAGCCTAGATGCCTTTAAGAGGGGATTGGACAAATTTCTGGAGGAAAAGTCCATCATGGGTTACTAACCCTGATGGGTATGTGCTACCTCCTCATTATAGATGTGGGCCACTAAACTAAAACCTCAGTATTCAGGTTAAATTGCCGTGTTGGCACTATGCGATAAATAAGTGGGTTTTGGGTCCAGTTTGGGCACTCATTCTCTAAAAGGTTCGCCATCACTGCCATAGGGTTTTCAAGAGACATTCAGAGGTGGTTTGCCATTGCCTGCCTCTGCATAGTGACTGTGGACTTCCTTGGTGGTCTCCCGTTCAAGTACTGACCAGGGCTGACCCTGCTTAATGTCTGAGTTCTGACTAGATTGAGTAGGCCTGGGCCATCCAGATCAGGGGCTGTCTTTTATTAGGTCTGACCAAACTGACACACAACACTGCAAGTTTTTGAGCTTAGCAGAGCTCTTCATTAGGCTGGATTTTACAAAATATTTAAAAAGGTGGGTGGGAAGCAGATTTTTCAGACCATGACTGTTCAGGTCAAAGTCTGGCTTGCCAACATCCTCTGTGAAATGTAGGCAGGTAAGTGGCTTAACTTTATTGCTGGGGCTAGGTCACAGCACGGTGTGAAGGCGTCCACTATTGGTTCACTCTCCGGCGATCAAAAGGCCAGTGAAAGTCCTTCCAAAATGCCACTCAGATTGAAGCCAAACTTCCGTTTTTTGGTAGAAGTGAAAGTGCCAGGTTCCAATTTTACTTCTGCAAAACCAAGACGTGCCCACCCACCCCACCCCTGGGGTATTCAGCCAATATGGAAAGTTCTAGGCTGTAGGTTGTGGGAAGTGCTTTTTGAGAAGTGGGTCCTTTCAGGAAAGAAGCCGAAGCTCTTTGCCATTTCTCTTTGCGCTGAGCATCTTCTGATCGCTTGGTCAATGTGACTGAATGACGGCCACTCCCTGGACCATCCCTGGGTGCAAGTCCCAGGCGTCCACTAACTGCCCCTCTTCTCTACACTCCAGATGGCTTTGTGCTCTTTCTAAGTAGTTGACGGCTGGGCTCATTCTGAATGCCACTTTTGCTGTTTCTGGTGTGTTTTGCCTTTTCAGCGGGAGGTTCCTTGACACTCTGATGCCTGTCTGCTCTGTTCCCCCCCCCCCCCTTGTAGCCAGCCTCCTCCAGCCAACTGGCTAATAGCAACGTGGCTCTTTCAGCTCCATTGTTGTCCTTGAAAGACACTGTGAGGGGGTGGTTGTCTGCCTCCTCTTGTCTTGGGGCAAGCCACCACATCTTGGGTGTTCTCCAAGCACCTCCTCACCAGCGCGTTCAGCCTGAAGTAGACTGGAGCAACCTTCCGAAGCCCAAGGTCTGGCAGGGAAGTCCCTGGAGGCATCCAAGAGTCTCTTGCCCTGCGGAGATCTCAGGGGAGGGGGGAATCCCTGGACACGTTTCTCCTTCCGACTGCCGTACAGTGATCACCCCAGTAGCATGGTGAATGTTTCAGGTGTCTTTCTTTGCCGCCACCTTTTGCCATGGTTGTGCTGGTGTTTCCTTGCCAGATCTCCATATAAAAAGATGATTTAATTCCTGCCAAATAATAATTAGCCCTAGAAGTCCCCAGAATTCCACAGAAGCCCAAAGTAACAATGACTCTCTGCTGCAGTTATTCTGAACGATCTTGTGCACGGTATGTTATACACATATGTTCAGGTTTTGTCGGGGTAGAAAGTGGCGTCAAGTCCCAGCCGACTTGTGGTGATCCCCTCATGGGGTTTTCAAGGCAAGAGACATTCAGAGGTGGTTTGCCATTGGCTGCCTCTGTGTAGCAACCCTGGACTGCCTTGGTGGTCTCCCATCCAAGTACTAGCCAGGGCCGATTCTTCTTAGCTTCCAAGATCTCACAAGATTGGGCTGTCCTGGGCCATCCAGATCAGGGGCTCGGATTTTATAACTGATTGAATTTCAATTATTTTTCTCCTGGTTTTTCATCCTTTGGGGTTCCTATTCTTGTAGGACAACCTTCCCCTTAAAAAAAAAGTTATTCCATTCACTGCTTCATAGACCACGAGAGGCCCTCGGTGGGGGGAGTTGTGTTAGTCTTGCTAATGGTGTAAGTAGACAGCGTAGTGGTTAGAGGGCCAGTTCAGGACCACGGAGGTCAACATTCCAAGCTCTGCCCTGCCACAAAGCTAATGTGATGCCCTTGGCCGGTCAGGCACTCTTTAACACAGCCCACACTGCAGAGCTGTTGTGGGGATAAGATGGGGGCAGAGGAATGCTACTGGGCGCTCTCTGGCGGAGGAAGGGGGTGGAAAGGCAAATGCAGCAGATATTTATGCATCAGAACAGCTTTCAAGGGCCTTTCTGGGAACCATCCCAAATTCTGCAAATTTCCAAAGTTGTTGGCTTCCGCTATTTTAATATTTTTAATCCCTCTGTGCATTAAAAAAGATGTGTGTGCTCTTGTCTATTGTGTTTATGTTGGTGCTGTAGTGCTATTAAAATGTTGCATATGAAGTGGGTTGGACTCTCTAAAGATGGCTCATGAATGCTGAGAATTGCTGTTGCTAATAATATTGCCAGGGTTTTTAATGCTGTATCATTTAAGCGTCCTATTCTTATATAAGGTGGATTATTGGAAACTGTAATAAAATCTAAATAAAAATGATCTGGAGAGAAGGCTAGCTTTTCCTTGTGATGAACATAGAAGCCAGGGAAGGGCTTTTCCCCCAGCAGTCAGCTGAGGTCGGTTGTTGTCTGGAGTGTAGGCCTGAAGACCAAACAAATGCTGAAATTTCAGTTCTACATTTCACCGGCAAGGATTTCCTCAGTTTCAGAGTGGGAAAAGACAGAACTTGTAAATTGGTCGTAAATCTGAAAACCTCAAGCCTGAAATAGCTTTTCAGCTGCAATACCCAGAAGTTGGGTATCTCCTTTCTCATTGCAGGAGTTTCCCAGCCTCTGGTTTGGGGCCTGGGGTGGGGGGGAGCTGCTATCTGTGATTCACCTTTTGCTTTGGATATTCTTCAGCTTAATGATTTTTGTTACATAAATGTGTGTGTGTAAAGCACCGTCAAGTCGCAGCCGACGTCTGGCGACCCTGAAGGGTTTTCAAGGCAAGAGATGTTCGGAGGTGGTTTGCCATTGCCTGCCTCCGTATCACGCCCCTGGTATTCCTTGGTGGTCTCCCATCCAAATACTAACCAGTACTGACCCTGCTTAGCTTCTGAGATTTGGCGAGATTGGGCTATAACATGCTGCCTTCCCTCCCTGTTATATAAATAGTTACCAGTAAATAACTTTAGGATATTATTCGTCTACTCTAAAGGGGGCAGCAAGCCTATTTCAGTAACCCTTTAAAACGGAAGAGTGGTCCCCTTCATCTTCTAGTCAGTTTGTCAGCTGTCACTCTAATGCCGGGCATTGTGATCCTGGGCATCTGGGGGGGAGGCAGTTGTGAATTTCCTGCATTATGCAGGGGGTTGGACTAGATGACCTCGGTGGTCCCTTCCAACTCTATGATTCTATGATCTTGGACAGGAACTTCTTTCATCAGCCATTCACCTGCTTAGCCTAACCTACCTCACAGGGGAGGGGGGAACGGAGGAGAGGAGAATGGCGTAAGCTGCTTTGTGTCCTCCTTGGGGAGGAAGGCAGGGTATAAATCTGGAAAGTAATTTTTTTAAAAAATAGTGGATCATGAAACAAGATTGAAAAAGATAATTCTCCGACAACTAATTAGCAAGGCTCCATGATAGAAAAAGATCATATAAAATATCTGGTGCACATAAAATAAATACCTGGGGGGAAATTATTTAAATTTTAATTGCAGCTATATTTAAAATAAGATTTTTTTATGTAGAAAGCATTTCTCATGTTAAGGATGAATTTAGTAAAAAATTAATGGCTGCAATGTTCTAAGCAATTAAAATGACCCACACGTTAAAGTCCTCATTAGCAAATTCGGCTTAAATGAAACTAACTGTGCATAAATTACACCAGAAAGCAAAATGTTTTAATAAGAAGAAAAGAGATGAGGGAGACTCTTTTTAAAATATGCACCAGAGTATGGAATACTTGCACGCGCCTCCATCAAGTATAGGAAAAGTGCTTGTGTTTATTTATGCCCTACTTTGACAAGCCAGTGTGGTGTATTTGGTAGAGCGGCGGAATAGAATCCTGGCAGCTTGGGTTCGAATTCTGCCAGGGAAGCTCACCTTGAGCCCATTACAAACTCTCAGCCTTGCCTGTCTCCCAGGGTGGTGGTTGTTTTTGTGAGAGAATGGGGAAGGGGAGAACTGTGCTCTAAGCCGCTTTGAGTCCCAACTGTGGGGAGAAAAGCAGAATATAAATAAATCAGTGCATCTGTCTCCTCCCTTGTTTGTCAGACTAGGCTTTTCTCCTATGCGGGGGAGGGGGGCATTTGCCATTTTAATGCTTTTAAATAATTTTAACTTTTATATACGGTAGCGCTCCTAATAAATTATACTTTCAGTATGTATGCAAAGACTTATATATATTTTCTTTTCACCCAACTTCGGGTACCCAGCTTTAGTTTTTAGGTTGGGTTTTATTCCCCTACTTTTTTTCTTCCAGTTCTGAAAATGGATACTTAGAAGTGGTCAATGAAAGGATGGGGTATTGAGAGCCAGCGGGGTGTAGGGGTTAAGAGCGGGTTTGATTCCCCACTCCTCCACATGAGTGGCAGACTCTAATCTGGAGAACCAGGTTGGTTTCCCCGCTCCTCCACATGAAGCCTGCTGGGTGACCTTGGGCTAGTCACAGATCTCTCCGAACTCTCTCAGCCCCACCTACCTCACAAGATATCTGTTGTGGGGAGAGGAAGGGAAGGCGATTGTAAGCCGGTTTGATTCTCCTTAAAGATAGAGAAAATTGGGATATAAAAACCAACTCTTCTTCTATACTATCCCATTGTACTTATAGATTATTTCAAAGGCTATCACAGTGCATAATGTTGAATTAATAATTTGTTTACAACAAAAATTCTTATAGCCTCTGGAAGGAAAAGCTCCATCACTGGTACAGGGATATAAAAGAATCTGTAGCGTAGTTCGAATGACTCAATTAACACAGGACAAGAGGGCTAAAGAGGAAAATGGAGATTTGTGGAGAAAATTGAGTTTGTTCTTGGTGCGCTGGAACCAGTAAAATGTTAAGTCTTATTCATTGTTCTCATTGTTGTAATTTTTTCTGTGCATAATTTTTATTAAAATGTTGATTTTTTAAATAAAACAAATAATTAAACAGCTCAGCTATGTCAATAAAAATGGTGGCATTCCCCCTACCGGTTCTCCTTTGGGCCCCCTGGCCCCATATGCTCCACGTTCATCTGCTGACCCTCTGACTTGGCTCTTTTTCTCCCAGTATGTTCACAACAGAGCGCAACTAGGGCAGGAGCCACTAGTGCAGGGATCCCCAACATGGTACCTGTGGGCACTCGCCAACCTCTTTCTTGGTGCCCCCAAGTGTTTTTAGAAAGTGGGTGGGGCCAGGCAGGACTTTTGCCCAGCAAGATTTCTGATTGGCCAATGGAGATTTGATTGGCTGTGCAGTTTTTTTTTTTTTTTTAAATGTTGCTTTGGCAGCAGGACCAAACTGCACAACTAACCTCCACTTATACATCCTGATCCCAATTCAGTTTGCTCTATGTGACCCATTCAGCGGCTAGCTTTGGAGCCCGGCCCCTTTTGTAGAATCTGCCTGACTGTGCCCGGTCTGGGAGAAGTCCGGATGACTCCTCTGAGATGCCGCGTTTTGAATGCCGGGTGTTTTTATGAGTCGGCGCGAGGTCTTGGATGAGCATGCTAACAGGGGTTTGTCATTGCGCCAGGGAGGTGGTGGCCAGAGCGATGCTCGGCAATGGCTTTCTCATCCCAGCTGCGGAAGACCTGCAGACCTTAAACCTCGACCTTCAAGGTGAGCGTCCTGTCTCCCTCTTGCTTGACCCGAAGGGGAGGGTGCTCATTGGGCAGGGTGGCCAACAGGCTGGAGGAAAATGCCCTCTCCTTTCAGCAGGGGCTGGATGTGTCAGAATGGGCAGGTGAAGTTTTTCATGACACAGAGATGAACAGCATCACCTGGGCAATAGCAGCTCGGGAAGCCTCCATCAAAGGGGCAGGGCACACGTATAGGGCCTGAAATCTTACCTTGGTGAGTCAGACTTTCCAGGGATAGAGGAGTAGGCTTTTGGGGTATGAGCTTACAAGAGTCGTCCAGGTCAGGGCTGATCTTTGTTAGGTGCTGGGAAAACCATTCTTGCCCAGGTATTTGACGAATTGTGTAGGTTTTTAAAATATCTGTGCTGTTTCATCTGTTGCTCTTGTCTCCTTGATTTGACTTACTATAAATGCTGCTTTTGTTATTGTTCATCTCAGTTTAACTTTTTAATGTTGTGAGTTGCTTCAAGCATTTTTCCTTGGAGAGGTGGCTAAGAAATGTGTTAAATAAGTGAATAAGTAAATAAGAAGATGCATATCCCTTGGTGGGTCTTCCTAGGCAGAACACCACAGAAAATAGGTGCCACCATAAAGAAGGCCCTACTCTGCATCCCCTTAAATTGCCTTGTAGTGCAGGAAGCAAGATGGAGCAAGGTAGCCTGACCTGATCCTGAAAGAGCCGGCGTAGAGTTTGTTTGCTTGCTTGTTTAATACCCTGCACTCTCTCACCACAGAGGACTCGGAGCGGCTTACAACATTTAAAAATACATTTAAAATAGAATTAATACAAATGAAATGGAAATAAAAGCAATAAATAGAACAATAAAACCAATTATAATATCAGCTACAAAAGTGTAGATTGAAGGTGGGGAAAGCAAATGTGGGCTGTGTTAATGTGGAGGGGGGCTGTGCCGATTCAGGCAATTGAGGAGAGTTCTTAAGCAAGATTTGCCTGTCTGCCAGGAGCTGCCATTTTCAGCTGCCCCCTTCCAGCTGATATCCTTAAATAAAATAACCTTTAGTCATTGTTGCTGTGAAACTTGAAGGGCATAGGGTTTGGGTTTTTTCCCCCTCTTAAGTGTTTTGTGTCATCCTTGTTTGCTTGTTTTTAAAACCATAACCTGTTGCTCCCCTTTGGCTGCGGTCTACAGAAACCAAAGAGTGGGATTTTAGAATCCCCCCAGCATTCCTTTGCTTTTGGCAGCCGCTGCTGAAGGGTCTCCACTCCAGAGATTTCACACAGACCCTCCTCGAGAAGATGTTCAGCGAGCTAAAGCAACACGCACGGGACTCAGGGCTCCAGACCCGGTACCTCATCAGCTGGATCACGGAAATTCTGAAGACCAACATGCATGCCAGTGAGTGTCTCAGAGGCGCCTCCCCCACCCGCCGCCAATAAGGGAGGTGGTGGACTTAGAAGCTAAGATCTCCCGCTGCATGGTCCTTAGTGGGTGTGTATGTATTTAATACGCAGAACCCAGTAAGATTCTGTGACTGGGTTCCAGTCTCTCTTTCTCATCTAACTCTTGACTGTAAATTAACTTGGATGTTTCAAAATCAAAACGGATGGTTTCATTGCTTGCTCAGGACATTTGAGTAAAGAAAGATCCCCCTGAAAAAGTGTTATGTAAAATGCATTGGGGCAGTTTAACTATTTAAACAGTTTTTCCATTGCACCAGTTGCTGCTTTTTGTCTCTGTTTTGGTTTGGTGTGGCCCTCTTTCCTTTTGCCTCAAAATCAAACTAGCACACATACTTCTAGGGCCCAGAAGGCATTGAAAGGTCTTTGAGCCTGTTGATGATTTGTCTGGTTCTTCCTCCATGACTTAGCCTTTATGATTTTCATTTTTGTATATCCCAACATCTCAGTAAAATACAGTTTGAGGATCCTAAATGAAGGTCACGGTTTACCTAAAGTAATAAGAACTTGGGTTTCAGGGGCATTGGAATGAAGAATCACTACTTCAGTTGTTAGAACTGGCTTGTAAATAAGACACTTGCCTGCTAGGTGTGGTAAGTAAAGATCAGTTCCAGCCACCAGTCCTTGTCTTGAAACTGACAAGTAGCCAGCATTACCTGCCTTGCCCTACCTTGAAGGCTTGTGGGAAGTAGCAGCAATTGGGTTGATTTCCTTCTAGTCTTAAGATTAAATGTGAAATAAGACATTCTTACACCCATTCTTTAGGTGGAAGAATTGAGCCCGGATCAGGAGGTGGCTCATGGCCACGTGATGAGTTCAGGGCCAATCTGGCTCTCTGCCGGGTCTTCTGATTGATTACGCATGACGTTCCACCAGCTTAAATTTCTTCCTTTTTTCTTTTCTTCCATGGTTCGGCCTGAAGAGAAAAAGTCAAGGCGCTCTTCCAAGAGCTCCAAAAACACAAGCGAAGCCTCTCCAGGGCTTTTTCTCCATCGTGTTTCGCTTCAGTGGTTGAAGCTCCTTGAGGATTGCTTGGAAGCTCCATGTTGGGCGAGTCCCCACCTCCTTCATCTGTAAGTGAACATCATTCAGTTGGCCTGGACTTTGGGTGTGAAGAGTTGAGCTCTGTGGCTTTAACACCTAGGAGTATTTTCCAGGTGCAGACGGTGTGCCTTTTGGCTTCTCCAACGCTGTGGATTCAGTTCTGCCCTAACAGATTCTAAAGGGCTTGGAGCCTTCATACCCTGGGGCTGCAATCCCCAACCTTTTTGAGTCTGTGGGCACCTTTGGAATTCCAACGCAGGGTGGTGGGTGCAACCAGAAAATGGCTGCCGCGGGAGGTGGAGCCAATGAGAAAATAACTGCCATGGGAAGTGGAGCCAATGAGAAAATGGTTGCCACGGGAGGCGGAGTCAATGAGAAAGTGTCACAGTGAGATCATGCATCTCTCTCATGGTAACTCCTCCACATTTCAGGCAGAAGCTCTGTTTAGGAGGATGCCTTTTAAAATGAGCATACTGTTTAAAAATATTTTCTCCCATGCCCACAGCCTGCCGTTATTCACTCAGTGAAGATCTTTGTGCTGTGGTGCAATCTGCTGCCAAAGCAACATTTTTAAAAGATTTGCACAGCCAATCAGAAGCCCTGCTGGGCAAAAGCTGAATCTGACCCCACCCACTTTCTAAAAGCACTTGGCAGGCATTAGAAAAGGAGTCGATGGGTGCCATGGTTCCTGCGGGCACCACGTTGGAGACCCCTGCTCCAGAGGCTCCATCTTTCCTGTATCCCATCATAGACCTGCTTGGTTTTCTGGGAAGGTCTTCTTGATCATTTTGTCCGCCAGACTAGGAAGGAGAATGGCCCACGGCATGGAAGTTGTGAGGCTGCCGTACTGTTTTGGAGTAATCACCCCTTGGGAATTAGCCAAAGGCCCAGCTGCCCTCTCTCTTGGTGCCTCTTGTTTCATTTTCTTGATGAACAGTTGAGACGATGGCAGTGTGTCTTATCTCCATTTCGGTTGTGTTTCTTTCAACAGAAATACCATGTTTCTAAGTACAGGAGCAAAGTGCATGCTTTGCTTGTCTTTTTTGTTTCTAGTAATGCCTGTAGGCAGGAGTCTCTAAAGAGGTAGCCTGGGGTGACCGATGAGTATATCCTCTCCCATCCCCACGTGTGTTATTGTGCCACCCTTCCTTCAAGAACCTCAGTGTGAGCTTTGTTGTGGCCACAGGAGGGAGGGGGTGTTTGAACCACAGCCCGTGTCCAACACTCTTACCACTCCACCGCCTTGGTTGTCATTCCTGATGGCTTCCCTTCTCCTGGATGCCCAGTACAAAATCTTTCCCTGGCCCACCCTTCCCACAGATTATGGGGAACTTGGAGAGGGAGGGGTCTGTCTCAGACTGGGGGGTCCATCCCTGACCCTCTCCTCTAGCACTTGCAGAAAAGTCTGGTTTTGCTTTGAGCTGGCTGTAAGGAAAGTGGGGAGCAGGGCCGGTTTCTTGCCACCTCCAACCTTCCCTGACATGTTGCCCAAAGGAAGAGAGGAGTGTGGTACAGTGGGTGGAGCAGGGGGGTCCCCAACTTTTTTGAGCCAGTGAGCATCTTTGGAATTGTGACACGGTGGGAGCAGCCATAAAATAGCGGCCATGGGAGGCAGAGACAACCACAAAATGGCTGCCACAGCTTACCTTCAATCACACAGTGAAGAAGAGTTGGTTTTTATATGCCAACTCTCTACCACCTAGAGTCTGCTGCTCCATGTGGAGGAGTGGGGACTCAAACTTGGTTCTCCAGATTAGAGTCTACCGCTCCTAACCACTACACCACGCTGGAGCAAAGACAACTGACAGCAGAGCATTCCCCAAAGTAGAAAGAATGGCATTACGTTGTATGGGGAAGTATATCCGGGTAAATGGAACCTCCATGTTCAGAAGCAGTATGACACTAGTACCACGTGCTGGGATGGGCCAAGGGTAGGGGATTGCAGCTGCCTTTATGATTTGCTTATGGACTTCCCGGGGGCAACGGGTGTCTGATCTTGATGGCACTTTGGGCTGATCTGACACGTCTTCTCTTGGGTTCTTATTCACCCTTATGCCCATTTAAGAATGCTTGTTTTTGCCTCGGCTTGATTTTTGTTCCTAGGATCCTGCTGAGCACGGAGCCCCCTTTGCCTTCGGACACGCAGGAGAAACTTCTCTACCTCACCTCCATCTATACCCAAGAAGCCGACTCCATCCCCAACCCGGGCTCAGCTGCAGAACTCCGCAGGCAGCCCATTTATACAGTGGAGAGCTTGCAGTGGAAAGCCAAACAGAGTGGGGCAGCCCACAGGCTCGACAAGAGTGCGGGATGGCTGGTGGGGCCTGCCGAAGAGGAAGACTTGGCCGAGGAAGAGGAGGAGGAAGAGATGGAAACTCAGTCTGTGCCTCTGCCAGAATCGTTCCATGCTGAGAACTCCAGGGCTTTAGCTGAGAAGAGGGCCGCACTCCAGGGATCGGCCTGGCAAGTCAGTTCAGGTGCTCACTGCCTCTCAGTTTGGTGGGGGCAGGAGAGTTGTCCATGTGTCAAGTTGGAAGCTGGTTTCAACTCCAAATGTGCGCACAAGCAGCAGTGGTTGGGTGGAGTGTGTGGAATGGGTTGGGGGGAGGAAGGAGAGGGGTGGGATGCAGGATCTGGGGCTTGTTTGGCCCAATGGTAACACACTGTGCCAGCCAGGGAGTGCGTAACACCAACACCTCCCTGCTGATGTCTTGCCCAAAGCCAGCAACCGAATAAGGTGATGAAGTGGCACTGACCACTCTCACTCACATTCTATTATCCAAAGAGTCTAGAAGCCAGCCAGTGGATTGTTAATAGTCTTTTCATTTATAGTCCGCCTTTTTCATGGGGGCTGCAGGCACATGACAAGTCTGAGAACATCAGAAGAGCCCTGCTGGATCAGACTAGTGAGGGTCCATCCAGCCCTGCATCTTGTCTCACACAGTGGACAACCAGTTACTCTGGAGGGTCAACATCAGGGCATAGAGGCCAAGACCTTTCCCTGATGTTGCCTCCTGCCTCTGAACGGGGAGGTTCCCTTTAGTCACCATGGCTAGTAGATATGCCGACTTTCTCTACCACTTAAGGAAGAATCAAACCGGTTTACAATCACCTTCCCTTCTTTCCCCACAACAGACACCCTATGAGGTAGGTGGGGCTGATAGAATTCAGAGAGAACTGTAACTAGCCCAAGGTCACCCAGTGGGCTTCATGTGGAGGAGTGGGGAAACCAACCTGGTTCACCAGATTAGCGTCTGCCGCTCCAAACCACTGCTCTTATCCACTACACCACGCTGATAGCCACTGATAGGCCTCTCCTCCGTGAATCTGTCTAATCCCCTTTTAATGCCTGGGGTCACTGCTACATCCTTTGCCAGTAAATTCCACATTTTACCCACTTGAGTGTAAAGCATTATTTCCTTTTGTCTTTCTGAATCTACTGCCCATCAGCTTCATTGGATGCCCTCGAGTTCTAGTAGTTTGGGAGAGGGAGGAAAAGTCCTCTTTGTCAACTCTGCCCACCCCATGTATAATTTTATAAACTTCTATCACATCAGGTATGGTAAAAAGAAATACAGTCGATCAATAAGCAGATTACAAGATATGATATTTGACACTAATTGCACATATCCCTAGTAAGATCTAGTAATGTAGTTGGGCTGGATTTGTAGAATGGGGGGAGGGAAGGAGAAGGCCAGTGCTTGCAAACTAGAGTTGCCAGTTCTGGGTAGGGAAACACCTGAAGATTTTGGTGGTGGGGCCTTGGGAGGTTGGGGTTTGGGGATGGGAGGGACTTCAGCAGGGTACAGTGCCATAGAGTCCACCCTCCAAAGCAGTGATTTTCTCCAGGGAAACTGCTCTCTGTTGCCTGGAGATCAATTGTAATAGTGGGAGATCCCCAGCCCCCCACCTGGATATTGGCAGCCCTAATGCAAACTTACATACTTAGGTAAAAGGACAATTCATGTGGCAAAGACTTGATCCCTCCTGAGCTGATCCATTACACGGCAGCTTTGCTCCTTCTATGGAGCTTTGCTCCATTTGGTTTTGCTGGCCACTGTTAGACCAACCCTCCCCCCCCCCCTTAGCCCTGAAGGCTACAGGTGCTATGGAGGGGAGAATATTTCTTTTCTTTCACAGAGGGATGAAGATTTTAAGAGTGGTTTTTAATCTCCTTTTCCTTCAACAGGGGTCCTCAACCTTTCTGAGCCTGCGGGCACCTTCGGAATTTTGACACAGCATGGGTGGAGCCACAAAATGGCTGTTACAAAATGGCCACCGCAGAAGGCGGGGCCAGCCCCAATAAGGCTGTTGTAGTGCGCTTTCAGTCACACAGTGAAGATCTTTATGCTGTGGTGGCAGCTGCTGCCAAAGCAGTGTTCTTAAAAATCTGTGCAGCCAATCAAATCTGCAGTGGCCCATCGGAAACCTTGCTGGGAAAAAGCCCCACCTGGCCCCACCCACTATCTGAAAGCACTCGGTGGGCACCAGAGAAGGTGTTGGGTGCCAAGGCATCCACGGGCACCACGTTGGGGACACCTGTCCTTCAGTGTCAGTCCAATTAATTAAAATTCAACCAGAGTGGATAAAACATCCAAATGTATTTCACAGTCAAATAAGGTGGCAGGAAATCAGGCAGTACAACATCATTTGAAAACTTTTCATCCCAGTATGCGATGAAACCCTACAAATTTGCCATTCCTCATCTCTCCCCTTCTGTTCCTTTTCCCATATGAAGAAGCAAATAATTCATTTGCTGCGTCAGGCCCAGGTCTGTTTCCCATAGAGGGCAGTTTAATCCTTCTCAGTATCAGGATGATAGCCATCATTTGCCTTTTCCCAGCAGGATTCACTGCCTCTGAACATGGAAGCTCCATTTAGCTAATGTGGCTGATAAATTATCAGGAGCTTCCTATGTGGATTTGTCATTTTTTTTAAAGCCACCTAAACTAATGGACCTCACATCTTGTAGCAATGAGTTTCTGAAGCAGATTGTGTGAAATTCTCCCTTTTGTTAGGCAAGAGTAATTCCCCCTATCGGGACCTGGGGCCTTCCAGTATTAAAGGGAAGGAGGCCGAATTCCGTCCAGGTGCGCAGAATCATTGATCCAAAGACTGCCATTAGTCAGAGCACCTGTGAGTTGACAGCGGTTGGTTCTTTTCCCAAATCTGTCTCCCTCTTTCTCAGTTGACCTACTCTTTTACACAGTTGAGTAGCACAAAGTGTTGGGGGGGGGGGTCCAATAGTCACTTCCCAAATCCAGATGGCGCAAAAGCAGATTTCCAAAAAGAGATGGCAAATGTCTCCTTTTCGCAGACTTCCAGGAACAGCCTGGAGTCAAGAATATATCAAGTTCTAAGCGTACCCTATATGTGTTGATCAAAGTACTGATCATACTTTTTTTTTTCAAGTTATGAAGGTATTTTTTGAATTTTCTATCCAGGAGGGATTGTGCTCAGGCTATCAGGTTGTTCCCTTGATATTTATACTCCTTCCCTGGTCTTTGAGAGCGGTCAGTGGAGCTCCCAACAAGTCTCCAACCCAGATGCAGATCGGGGCGATATCTCTGTCAGTGCAATAGGAGCTGTCTATCCCCCCCTCCCCATTTGCTGAGCTGTATCAATGCCGGCTTCACCCATGGGGGGAGTTCGCATCCCCCTCTGCCCTGATCTCATGCCCAAAAGGGTGTTAAGGCAAAGCCTAGAGCAACCCGGGGAGCTGGAATGAAAACACTGAGAATCAGCCCAGAGAGCGGGGCCCCCGGTGGGCGTGCCGTCCCCAAGTCAAAAACATAAGATCCCGGTGTGTGATGCCCCTTCAACGTTTCTTCTCTCACAGAGGGAACCAAGTGGCAGCATTTTCCTCTGGGGAAACTGCCCGGTCAGACAGATGACCCCGATGCCCTGAGAGTGGAAGAGTATTCCATGATGTCGGCTCTGGACCAGCCGGTGAACGGAGACCAGAGAGCCCCACCTTGTGTCAGGTGAGTATCACAGTGATGATTGTGTGGGTTTTGTATCACAAACTGGCATGGAAAAGCCTCCCTGCTTGGTAGTTTGCAGCTGTTTGTGATATAGTTTTCGGGGAGGCAATCAGAATATAAATACGTCTAAGACGTATATTCAAAAGTGTACCCTTTTTAAAAAAAAGCCCTAATAGGACATCAGCCAAAGTCCATCCTTCCAGTGTTCCCAGTGACAGACCACATGTAAATATATTCAAGACATGTTACTTTATCATCTGGATTTGAGGGGTTATTAGGCGTCCAGATCCGTGATGGCTGTTTTTGCCCTGGGCTCTCTGGACTCTCTGGCCAGGGAGGCCTTTCTGGGCTTCCCCATCTGTAGAGTTGACGTTCCTGAGCCTGTGGTCTCAGCTGTCTGGGCACTGGGCAGGAGAGGCTGGCAGGCTGCCCACCCTCCCAGGAAGTGGCGGAGAAGCATGGAGTGAGCAAACCAGAAGTCATGCGCAAACTGGGATTTGTGACTTAAATCTGGTGCACAAATCCCAAGTTGATAGGTCACCAGCATGTAGCCGCAGTTGAGTATTTTAAGAAAGGAACCGGGTGGTAGGCTTCATCTTACAAGAGGTGTTCCCTTCATTTGCTCGCTGGGTACAGGTTGTCGCCCCCACAAACAAAATGCTTGTAATCCTAAACTAACTTCTCCCCAGTTTCTGGTGATCCCATTATTGTTTTAAAAGCTCCTATTAATTTAATATCAGAGCCAGTATAGAAAGCAGGTGGTAAGAAATGAATTCATCCACCACCCTTGAATTGTGTGAAGTTAACCTACAGAGAAGCAATGACAAGAACCTTGTGCACATGGATTTTTATGCCACACAACAAAACATTTTCTGATGCAAAATGATAATCTGTACTTCTCACCGAGAGACACTACCAGAACGTTATTGCTAAAAATACCAGGAGCTGCTGCGACCTAACATTTAGACTCGTCGAGCAGCGTCTTAGGCCTACGCAGGCCTTCAGTTGTAGCTAGTCTTTTCCTGGAAGCTTCTAATTGTCAGTTTGAGTCAGCACTGTGGACTGGGACCGTTTTGTCTCCAACAATCTAACATGGGTTGCCACAGCAGCGGGGGCAATTATGGTCTGTTATAGCCCCTCCAGTTCATCTTGCTCAGCTGTTCTGATGGTGAACTCATTAGGTGCCCAAAATATTGTCGAAGGCTTTCACGGTCAGAGTTCATTGGTTCTTGTAGGTTATCCGGGCTGTGTAACCGTGGTCTTGGAATTTTCTTTCCTGACGTTTCGCCAGCAATTGTGGCAGGCATCTTCAGAGTAGTAACACTGAAGGACAGTGTCTCTCAGTGTCAAGGGTGTAGGAAGAGTAATATATAGTCAGAAAGGGGTTGGGTTTGAGCTGAGTATTGTCCTGCAAAAGTATTGTCCTGTAAGTATCAAGATAATGTGCTAATGAGGGTATGGTAGGTTAATATGGAACCATTGTATCCTGAAGTGATCTGTTAATGTGTGTAATCCACATGTGTAATACCAACTATTTTGTCAGATTGCACAGAGAAGCCATTGAAATTCATAAACATCAGCACAACTTTAACAGAAAAGAGGAGAGTTTAAGAATGAATAAGGCTTGGCTTCCTGCCCTGAAAAACCTCCAGACAAAGACAACATTCAACAACAGCCATACAGATTAGTTTTGGATTACACACATTAACAGATCACTTCAGGATACAATGGTTCCATATTAACATACCATACCCTCATTAGCACATTATCTTGATACTTACAGGACAATACTTTTGCAGGACAATACTCAGCTCAAACCCAACCCCTTTCTGACTATATATTACTCTTCCTACACCCTTGACACTGAGAGACACTGTCCTTCAGTGTTACTACTCTGAAGATGCCTGCCACAGTTGCTGGCGAAACGTCAGGAAAGAAAATTCCAAGACCACGGTTACACAGCCCGGATAACCTACAAGAATCATTAGGTGCCCTTGCTGCGGTGGGTCATTTTCTGGAGCTTCCTCTGCCGGTGTTCTTATTTGACAAGAGGACAGTGCTTTGCAGTTTGGAGAAAGAAGCTCTTTCTGTGGTCCTTGTGCTGCGGTGGCAGCTGCTGCTAAAGCAACATTGGTTAAAATCTGCACAGCCAAACAAATCTCCCATGGCTCTTTGGAAATCTTGCTGGGCAAAAGCCCCACCTGGCCTCATCCATTTTCTTAAGATTCTTGGAGGGTGCCAGGACAGGTGTTGGCAGGCACCATGATGCCCTTGGGGACCCCATTGGGGACCCCTGCCCTCAGATCTTTGCTCCCCTAAATGTGTCCTCGTGCAAGACTGTGTGCAGGAGCATAAGACTTGCTACACATCAGCACTTGGATGGGTTTGCTTGTGTGTTAAGTGGTGCTGAGTGAGCGGTCCTCAGTTAGAGCTGCAGAGAGCCTTGGAGGATGTGAAGCCACAGGATTGCGGACTGCCTTGGTTTTGTCACAGCTGACCGGGTCAGCCTGGGATATCTGTGCAAGCCCTTTCCCTGGCAGTTGCCTTTATGGCGCCATAGAAGCAGCTGAGTTTCAAACCAGGAAGCCGTCATCTCCTGCCCTGCCTCTGCCACAGGTCAGCCGCTCTCTTTCAGCTTCTTGTCTTCAACACAGAGCTGCTGCTGCTAAAGCGCTTGAATCCCAGAAACCTGTAGCGCTGGATCTGTGCTACATGAGACAAAAAACGCTGGGCGCAAACGCCCCCCGCCACCACCACCTGCACACACATGAAACAAATCTTTGAAGGCCAACACCTGGGGCATTGCTGTTACTTTCTTAGGCAGTGTAGTGTTTGAACACATGTAGCTGCCTTCTGCAGAATCAGACCCTTGGTCCATCAAAGTCAGTACTGTCTACTCAGACTGGCAGCAGCTCTCCAGGGTCTCCGGCAGAGGCATTTAACATCATCTATTTCCTGGTCCTTTTTAGCTGGACATGCCAGGGGTTGAACCAGGGACCTTCTACCGGCCAAGCAGATGCTCTTCCACTGAGCTACGGCCCCTCCAAACTCTGGAAGCACAGCGTTACACAAGATCTCCCTTTCCCTTCCAGAAGCTAGACATTTGCTAATTGTGATTTGTCTATCAGAGGCAGAATCATCACAGTTTTGCACAAGTTCAGCAAGTACATGACTTTGCTCACACAGACAGGCCATGGTAGTAACCGCTTCCCCACTTTTTAAGCCACCAGCACTAATGGTGGCAGTTGTTTATTGCAGTAGTAAACCATTTTTGATACTGGTGAAACTGGATTATACGGACAGCCCCTTTAACAAACTAATCTTTCTTAGAGGAGTATTTGTGAACAAGTTCTTTGTTTCCCTGTTTACTCTTTTCCCTCTTAGCTTTCACAGTATTTTTTTTTAAATAGTGTATTGAAATTTTCCATGGTCTCTTAATAATTAAAGAGAGAGAGAAAGAGCATGCAGGCATTTGGATCTTTGGATACCTCCTGCTAACATTATGGTTTTTCTTTAGTGCAGTAACCTTCTATCAAAGCAGCCCAATATGTTATTTAAAAAAAACCTTGAGATTCAGAAAAGAAAATAATTATTTGGCTTGAGTTCAAAGTTAGCTGGAAGAGAAGCAGCATCTAAAATTATATTCTTGGTGTGTGAATTCACAGTTCAGTTCCTCGTTCAAGTAAATGGGGGTGGTGGGGGAGGAAAGAAATTGGGGAAAGAGTTGTGTGTCAAAATTATATTGGATTACACTGGCTACGATAGAGCAAATCTGGTTGTCATCAAAGCACTCAAGAAAGATATCCCATGTGCCGTTAAATTTATATACTGTCTTTTTGTTCACAAAAGTATTACATGTTCCTGGGCTGCTAATTTTAGATGTTCCATTGCTCAGGCATCAATGTGAGCTGGAGATTTGAATTTCCAAGCCCTTAAAATTAGTTACTTAGACCACGTGTTTCTTCTTTAAGCCAACAGAGCTGGAATGTGAGCACGTACAAAGGAAAATCCACAAATTCTGCCCAGACTGAGGCTAATTCTTTACTTGACTTCTTCTTAGAAGCCACAGATGACCTCAGCTCTATGCATTGAGTTAGTCCCTAGTTTTTCAGTTCAACCATTTGGGAAGGAGACGAGTGAGTTTACAGCAGGGGGGTCCCCAGTGTGGTGCCTGTGGGAACCATGGCACCTGCCATCATCTTTCCTGGCTCTCATCAAGTGTTTTTAGAAAGGAGGTGGGGCCAGGTGGGGCTTTTGCCCAGCGAGGTTTTTGATTGGCCATGGGAGATTTGATTGGCTGGGCAGATTTTTTTAAAATGTTGCTTCGGCAGCATCTGCCACCACAGCACAAGGATCTTCAACGGTGTGACCAAAGATAAGCTGCAGCAGCCATTTTGTGGCAGCACACACCACAGTGTTTCGGAATTCCAAGGGTGCCCACAGGCAGAAAGGTTGGGGGGCCCTGGTTTGCAGTAACATCGTTCACTTGCAATAACCTAAGCCTGAGATCTAGTGCCGATGTAGCTGCTGAATTAAGAGCTGCTTCATTGCTCTGGCAGGAATATGCACCATGATTTTTGCATGCCCTGATAGGCATATAGTACCAGGATCCGGAGCTCTGTTCTCCTTTGAATGGTGATATGCCAGGATCTTTGCTCAGTGGGCTGCAGACAGTTTTTTCCAAAACAGACAATCTGAATGCTTGTCGTTCGAAGCTATCTTCATCCCACACTTAGAACATTTGTGGAATAAAGCCATTTGTGCTAAGTAAAACCTCCGACAATGGTCGAATAGTTGTGAGGTGATTTCACTCTGCTCGAGATCACATCCTCCCTCCACGGCGGCAAAAGGAGAACCGAGGGAAGAAGCGCTCCCCCTGCCCTGGTCACACAAGGAGAAAGAGCACTCTGAGCGCTCTGAAGCTTCAAGAAGCTTGAAAAAATTCCTCTGGGGCCGGCCTGCGCAGTCCCATGCAGGTCAGCACAGAAGACATGACAATGAACTCAACCATTTCAGAGATGGTACAGTCAAGGACATGAAGCTTCATGGTGTTATGTCTATTAGGGTGTTGGTTTGTCGGTCCTTGAACTTTATTCACAGGCCTCAAGGATTTACTAGGCACGAGGGTGTGTAAATGCATTTGCAAACCAAGTTTGCATAAAAATTGGAGTCATTCAAGTGGGAGGGGGCATTAAACCAAGGACCTGCGATTGATGTGCCCTTCTTGTTAGATTCCCAGAACCATATCATCACCTCTTTTGCTCCCAGAAGGTGGTTCTTCAGCGAGGTACTGAGGAGTGCGTGTGGCATGGTAACCACTACTGTAGCTGGCCCTGATTAACTTGTGCTGTCAAGTTGCAGCCAACCAATGGCGACCCCATAGGCTTTTCAAGGCAAGAGATGAACACAGATGGTTTGCCATGACCTGCCTCTGCATAGCAACCTTGGACTTCCTTGGTGGTCTCCCATCCAAGTTCTAACCAGGGCTAACCCTGCTTAGCTTCTGAGATGTGATGAGATTGGGCTAGCCTGGGCCTTCCTAGTCAGGGCTGATCTGTATTGGGAGCAGCATAATCCATCATTGCAAGTGGTGCTAATGGCTTTTAGCAGCGTAGAGTGCAAAATAGTTCTCTTGCCTAGGAGGAGGCTCATGGGTGGAACAGGGGGACAGCTTGGATTGTCTCCTAATGTAATTTTTGCCTTGGTCCACAGTTACTGTTAAATTTGAACATGTTCAGCGCCTGGGTAAGGGTTCACTGCCCTGAGAAGGGTTAGAAAAGGAGGTGGGTAAAGGAGGCCCCTCGAGATCAGCCGATCCATCAGCTGGTACTGTTGATACCACCTCTTCTTCCTGTCCAGTGGCAGTGAAACACTCACTAATCTAAAAGTTAAAGTAAGAGGGGGTAGAGCATCTGCTTGGCTTGCGGAAGGTCCCAGGTTCAATCCCTGGAATCTCCAGTTCAAGGGATTAGGCAGGTAGGTGATGTGAAAGACCCCTGCCTAAGACCCTGGAGAGCTGCTGCCAATCTAGGTGGACAGTGCTTGCTTTGATGGAACAAGGGTCTGATTCAGTATAAGGCAGCTTCATGTGAGACAAGGGAAGAATACATCTTTAGGCCTACTACTGAAACATCTGGACTTGTCTTTTACTATCTGGGGCTGCATAAGGATGGTGCACATACTTCTAATAAGTTGGCTTGATAGTCAGTGATAACTGATGTTTATATGTGAATGTTGACTCTGTTGGATGCAGTTTCTGATGCTTGAGAATGGAGTTATACCTATGAATGTTGATCGATTCCCATCTAGGAAGGGTAGCCCAATGGTATAGCTCATCAGAATGGGGAAACCAATAACAGTTTTTGGACCTTACACCTGCAGAAATCATCTAGTACTGTTGGCATTCAGTAAATTGTGCAAATTTGTTGGAATAGATGTATGTGGTGGGAGTTTGGCCACAGGAGACGTCCTGGCAACTTGGCAAACCTGGGCCAGAAGTATTATGGTGTTGCCATACTGATAGATACCCGGCTCTCTTATTAGCCTTAGCCAAGTAGAATATGGGGTGGGGAGGGGGAGTTGGTGTGGTGTGGTGCCCATGGGGTATGAGTTGCAACAGGACAAGGTTCCTAACACCAAGCGGAGGTGCCAGCATTAGTAGAAGAGATTGCTTTGGAAGGTGGCTGTTTCCTTGGGATGTTTATAGAGCCAGCATGGTGTAGTGGTTAGGAGTGGAAATTTCTAATCTGGAGAACCGGGTTTGATTCCCCACTCCTCCACATGAGCTGTGGACTCTAATCTGGTGAAGCGGGTTGGTTTCCCCACTCCTCCACATGAATCCAGCTGGGTGACCTTGGGCTAGTCAGTTCTCTTGGAACTCTCTGAGCCCCTCCTACTTCACAAGGTGTCTATTGTGGGGAGAGGAAGGGAAGGAGATTGTAAGCTAGTTTGATTCTCCTTTTTTAAAAAAAGGTAGAGAAAATCGGCATACAAAAAGCAACTCTTCTCCTCCTCTTTCTCCTCCTCCTTGATTGGACCCCCAGCGACGAGTTTTCAGGCTGGGTAATTCATTGCTTTCAGATACTTCATGTAGGCACAGAGGAGGCTGGTGGGCTTGTCTGGCTTTTCAAGTGAAGTGGCAAAATTATGTGCATCCTCCTTTTCTCTGAGCACCGTTTGCTTTCATGCCTTGGCTTGTGAGCCTTTTTCTTTGGCATTTTTCATATTGTGCCCCTGGGAAGCTAGTGTTTCTCTGGAGATGTTTTGGCAGGGTATTTCCCAATGACAGGTGATCTGTTCCCAAAGGCAGCGCCCTCTGCTTCCCCCCATCCCTGCTGCGTTCATCCACAGGAGTGCTGGGTGTGGCCAAGGGCCCCTGGCAGTTCAAGGAGCCACTGGAAGGCCCAGCAGGTCTGGCCATTGTCCCACATGAACGGTGCTTCAGCTTTGCCCTTCTCAAAGTTGGGACCTTCCTTGAGCCCCAACCTCTTACCTGGGGTCCAGTTTCTTCTTCCTCTCTTTCTTGTCTTTCCCTCCCTCCCTGTTGCTCTCATTCTGTCCTTTTTTAAAAAAGGTGGTAGTGCTGCTTGGTGTGACCCCCTTTAATTCAGGGCCTGACCCAGTCGTTGAAGACCAGGGCCCTCGGCATCCCATGATTGGCAGGGGAGGTGAGATAGACCAGACTCTCTGGACGTAGGGCTTGGCAGCAATGCTTCCCTTCCATGTGGAATTTCTGCAGCCCGCCCTGAGCCCTCTGTGCTCTTCCCTGCACTGTTTGTGGTTGCTGGCACCCCTTGGCTGGTCAAGACATCTGTGAAGCTGGGAGGGAAGCTGAACAGAGCCTGTCACTGACGGCTGAGCTTGGTGATACGTCGCCCCTCCTACCCGTGCCACATTCATGGGCCGCATCCGGTTCCACAGGGCATGGCAACATTCGCTGGTTCCCTGGTACGTGTCACGCGAGTCATCTAGGTGAGCCCTGAATGGGTATGTAGGGTGGGAGAAATCATCTCATCAGCAGTGCCTTTAGCATTGCTTCATCGTTCAGGGTACCTCCTGAGGGGGTAAGGTTGGTGTTCCAGCAGCCAGTCAGGCAAATGGAGAGGGTGAGCTCTGTATACCACAGGGGGAGGCACCCCCCGGCACGGGTGCCAACAGCAGCAGACCAAGCTGTTTTACTTGGGGCTAGATCTCTGGCAGCATAGCTGACCCCAGCAGTGCAGGAGGAGCTAGCAGACATGGCTCCTAAGAAGAGCTCTGTTGGATCATACCAGTGAGGGTCCATCCTGTCCAGCATCTTGTCTTACACAGTGGCCTACCCGTTCCTCTGGAGGTCCAACAGCAGGGCATAGAAGCCGAGGCTTTCTCCTGATGTTGCCTCTTGGCACTGGGATTCAGAGGTTGACTGCCTCTGAACGTAGATACTCCCTTTAGTCACTGTGGCTAGTAGCCACTGAGAGACACCTCCTCCTCAGGCCTGACATCCCTTCCTGGACCAGCACACCCACCAGACAGGACCATGGTGAATCTCTTGAGGTCCTGTTCCAGGTGCATCTGGTCAAGTGTCGGCTTCTCACACCACCCCCATCCCTCCCTCCTTTAATTTGCCAGCACACCAACGTCTTTGCAAGGAGACATTTTTTTCCAGGACTTGGGCCCAAACTCACCCCCTGAGATACAAGGGAAATTCAGCATGCAGCATGAGAGGAGATCCTCTCCATTCTTATTGCGAGTCCTGCTGATCCCGTGTGCGAGAGAACAGATTGGTCACCGATGATTCCCGAAGGACTCCTCTTCCTTAAATCATTGATAGAATGGAGTCATCCGACCTCACTCGCTTTGTGACTCAAGCTGGTTGTTTTCTCGACGCCTCCAGGTTCTCCTCTGCTGGCCACCAGCCAGACCCTCCCCCACCAGCACAGAGAAGAAATCCCGCTCAGCCACTGGCTCCTAAACATAGACTGACAAGAGGCACTTTTGGTTTGTCTGAACCTTTTCAAATACCAGGCTGTGGGGGGGGGGGGTCTTCTGTTTCTGCTTCACCTGGCCCCACTTGGGAGATTTAAGTGACATCAGTGTTAAAAGATTTTTCTTGTTCTAAGAGCGATGGTGAGCCGCCTGCATGGAAACCTAGAGATCTCACTTCAGCAGTGAGGTGTGAATTTTGTGGTGGCCAGCATCTGTTTTGAAGGGGGGGGGATAAGGTTAGGTTCTCAATTGTGAAATCTCTCAAGAAGGAAGTTCTGCATACTAATGGGGGAATTTGACAGCCAAGTATCAGTATCAAACACCTGTCATGGGGAGGAGGGTCTTCCCCAGCCTCTTGTAAGCAAAAGAGGAAGAGGTTGAGTGACGTACAGGATGCAGCTGCTTTCCGGAAGAAATCACCGATGGGGAGCTGCTCATGTTTACAAGACATTTGGCAGGGGAAGATCAGTGTCTGCCTGTTCTATATGGCTGATTACAAACATCATTTGTTCTCACACCTACACACACTTTCCCTACCCCTTTCCAAGCCTGTAACGGAAAGAATCTTTTGCTTTTTGAACACAAGCCTCTTGCCCTGTAACTGAGACCAGAATCTGCCTCCAGGGTGAGATTTACCTGCTCTCCCCCACTGCCTCTAGTCTTCAGGACACTGCAGGGTTCCAGCTCATCTCCCATGCTAGTTAATATCTACGTGAAACCATAGTAATGTACAGTCATGCTCACCTCGTGTTAACTAATGGAGGGGCAGCAGGTAAGAGTGGCGTGTTTTCTGCCTGGTGCAACCTGCGCGTAGGCCCACTCCCTGTGATCAGAGCCACCGCTTTCCAGATGCTGCTGATCACCAGGAGGGGTTGTGTACATAGGCAGTTCCTCCGCACATTCAAACAGTGCTGATGACTCAGCATTTGCATGAAGGTGGCGCCAGCATGCTCATGGCCACTGTCCCTCCCCGCATGGTGAGTCAATGAACAGGTGGGTTGTCTGCGCAGAGCTAGCGCGGAAGGTTTAGCCAGGTATTTGGCACGAGGTATCCTCAATTTGATTAGGATACCGTGTTCTCCTTTACATCCAATTCCACAGCAGCTGTGGAAACCTTAAACTGGAGTCAGCAGAAGGGTAGATTAGGCTTAGTTGACGCACTTAATATAGATGAAATGGCCCGGCAGTAAGTTTGACCCAGGAATTAACCTTCTGCGCTAGGTGAGGCAGTATTTCCCTTGAGAGATCAGGCTCACAGCTTCAGGGTGCTACCGACTCCCTGCACTTTTGCTGGATATTGCAAGTCATGGACCTGCTCTTTGGTCACTTGGGCTGGCATCCCAATTGCAGCCGCCCTTGGAGGACACTGTCACACCAGCCTTGGTAGTATCCAAACGGAATGGCTGTTGTGTGCTTTAGGTGGTGCTGCCTTTGAAGATTATCTGGAAACTTGAATTGAGACTTAGTGGCTGTGGGCAGTGGGTAGGACATCTGCTTTGCAGGTAGAGAGCAGAAGCTGTGGCTCAGTGGTAGAGCATCTGCTTGGCTTTCAGAATCCTCAGCATCTCAAGTTAAAGGAATTAGAAGAAGAGTTGGTTTTTATATGCCAACTTTCTCTGCCACTTAAGGAAGAAGCAAACCGACTTACAGAGATGTGAAAAACTTCTGCCTGAGGCCCTAGAGAGCTGCTGCCAGTCTGAGCAGACAATACTGATTTTGATGGACAAAGGGTCTGATTCAGTATAAGGCAGCTTTGTGTGTGTCCCAGATTCAATCTCCAGCATCTCTAGTAAAAAGGATCAGGTGTGCGGTGACTTGAAAGATCTCCACCTGATCCCCAGAGAATTGCAGCCAGTCAAAGTAGATAGTAATGACCTTGAGAAACAAATGGTCTGACTCGGTGTTCAGTATAAGGCAACTGTATGTATTTGACATATAACACCAGTACTTTGCCACTTGCACTGGCTTCCCAGTTTGTTGCGAGTCCAAAATACCTTGAGAGCAGCTTCTGCCACTACAACCCCCACCCCACCCCCTGTGATTTCAGTCCATTCTGCCCTCTTGCAAGAGCCTGCTACTGGAATTATGGTTGATGGACACTGGGTAAGTTTCAGCTGCTGCCCCCATTTGTGGAACTCCCAGCCACTGGAAGTGTGGCTGCCCCCCTCTTCTTTTGGGGCAGTCTTAAAAACCTGTTCCAGAGGACCTTTGAAACTAATGGATATTTGCCTGGGTGTTGCTCTTGCAGCTGGCCACTTTCAAGGGAGTGGATTATTGCCATCATGTGTGCTTTGGTCACCTTGCCTTTTTTAGGGGTTGGCTTGTTTCATATATTATTCTTATTCTCTCATCTTGTGTTTTACTGTTAACTGTAAATTTCCTGGGGTGGTCTAGGAGGTAGGAAGGTGAGATGCAGATTGCATAAAGAAAACAGACTGATCTATACTACAAATGCAGTTATTCTGGTGCTGGTCCCTTGCCTGTGGAAAGCCCTTGGGAATAGATACTTTTTGAGTGGCCAAAAGAAACTCATGAGGGTTTTGATTCGCCCTCTTTCTGGAGGGGCTGAAAATTAAGGATGCCACAAACCTTGCTTCAAATGAATTCGTCAGATGAACCTACCATATTAGATGAGAGCGATTGTGATGAGCTGATCCCAAGATTAGTTCACTGGATCAGCAAACTTCCCAAACTCCTTACAAATTAGTTGGCAGCTGCACAGTCATTTCCTGCACTACTTAAGCCACATGCATCGGTTGATCTGTAGACATAAGTCCAACCATGCATACCTGCATGTTCTGCTAAGTGGCTTGGCAAACACACAATCCAATCATCAATCATTTACGACTGGCGATTGTGATTTGATCAATCAACCCTACTAAAAATGTTTGGGGGAGGGGCTTCTGAATGAGACTGCTGATTTTAATCATGTGTTGGTTAAAGCTTTAGTTGATCTGAGCTTGCATTGAATAGATTGTTAGCTGCTGCGCAAACTTGATAGTCGGAAAAACAAAACCAACAAAAAATAAAAACAATCAACTTCCCCTTGAACTCCAGTGAGTCTTGCTTCTTCACAAGATGTTTGAACCATTTGCTGAAGTGTGGAGATCTATTAAACTCTAGAGCTCTACCCTGCATCTCTTCCTACACAGGCAGGTCTAGCAGCTTGTCTTTGCATTTTCTCAGGAAAATCTGTTCTCTGAGCTGCAGAGAGCATGGCAGTTGCTAGGCTGTTAGCACAGGAATTGCTCCTGTCATAGCTCTTGTATTCAGAAGTCCCTGTTAACTAATGAAAAGGAAACTTTCACTGTGGTCCACTGATGTACTCCTCTAGTAAATATAAAGTTGTTTTTAATAAAACGCAATACAGATTAGGCTTTGGATTTCACATTTGCAGAAGGTGGCAGTACCGCCATTCATGCATAAGCAGACTGCTGATTTCCTTTTATCGCCCCCGCCCACTCCTGCAATACGGTTCGACCTCTAACCCTCAACAGCCTGGGAAAACAAGAGGCTGCAGCAGTGAGGGGGGGAAATTCTGGTGCAGGGCTTGACGAATCCCAGGCGCTCGGTCACTCTAGCACCAAGAAATGTCATTGAGTTTGAAGTACAAAGGGAAGGAAAAGAGGAAATAATGGAGGGGAAGTCCTAGCAGGTCCCCTGCTTATTTATGTAGCTTATAAGAAATAACTTTAATTTGTTTGATGTGTGGTTGTTAATGACATATAATGATGAAGCATTGGCTTGTTCTTTACTATGCCCAACACATCGATTGTAACAATTACTTGTTTTAAAATCTTTTTCAAATTAGAAATGGTGTGTTCAGTGAAACAAAACTTTTAAAAACTTTATTCTCTTCCTTCCCCCCCCCCCCCCGGCAGCTCCTCAGAATGGACTGGGTCCAGTCCTGAGGGATTATTGTGGACACAGAGCGACCTCCAGAAATTAAAAAGCGGCCTTCAGCTTTTCTGAGTGGGATTTCAACAAGAGAAGAGAAAGTGCTGACGGGTGTCCAGACTTAGGACTGAATTCCTGTCCAGGGCAGCTCATTACTTAGCTGCAGGTGTTGATTTTTTGCACTGAAATTATGGAGGACAATGAATCTGTAAACTCCTTGCCTTACAGTTAATAATAAAACTCTCTATATTAACACTTCTTTTGCATTTTAATAAAAAATACTCGAACCCCCCAAAAGGACCATATTCTTTGTGTTCCTTCTGAAGGTGGTTTGGGGCTTAGTTACCGTGCACAATAGTCATGCTTAATGGTGAGTATCTAACCAGCCTACTGGTAGTGGAAAGTGCCATCAGGTCACAGCTGACTTATGGCAACCCTGTAGGGTTTTCAAGGCAAGAGATGTTTGGAGGTGGTTTGCCATTTCCTGCTTCTGCATCATGCCCCTGGTATTCCTTGGTGGTCTCCCATCCAAATACTAACCAGGGCTGACCCTGATTAGCTTCTGAGATCGGGCTAACCAGGTCAGGGCAAGCACCCCCTAAATTTTGTTTCTGGGAGTCAGCAGACAGGAACAGCATCGAAGGCGCATCATTCAGTTCTTTTGAATTCATAGACAATTTTGAAATATTGGGAGGATGACAATCTGTAGACTGTGTTTTGACAACTACTCCAAGTAAGCTTGTATTTTTTCAAAAGTCATAAAGAGAAATTCACAAGACAATTTTAAAGGTGATGGATCAAGCAACTCATTTTAATGAATACTGGATACATTTATATAAATGCTGGGATATAAAATAGGTACATAAACCTGGTATACAGTATTCAGAATTGCGCTAAGGAACAGGGAGGAAAATAAGATGACCATTCCTGTAACAACCTTTGGGATGCATCAGTACAAAAACCTTTTCGTATGCATCACTCAGCACAAATTGTGGGCCCAAAGTACCAAGTAAGGCTGAGCCACATTAAACAGCCTCGTGTGTGATTGAAATGACAACACAGTCTGTACCTGAAAGCCCATACATGTACAAATAGCACCCTTCAGGGTGTCACACACACTGACTAGGCACCATGACTTTCAGGGAAGTACGCTCCTGCCGAAGCCCCAACTGGGGGAGGGGGGTATGCATCAGCAGTGGCTGGTGGACTGATCCCTTTGCCAAGATGTCTGCCAAGGATTGTCTAATGCTCTGAGCCCTTGAATGTTCAGCTGTCCAGCAAATGTGCCACATAATTCCTTAGAATTAGCACTTCAAATAGTAATGTGTCTCTGGTCAGCTTTCTAAGCACTAAAAACTTCTCTACTTTAGACTTTCCAACCACTGGTTCAGATGCACACTATGGGGAAGACACACCTGACAAAATTTGGCCTACTCACATTCTTATTCAGTGTTATCAGGCAGTTGCTGAGGTGACGTCCTATCGAGAAGAGATTCACCGAAGTTTACCATCCACACAGGAAGTATGACAGGGAAACATCTACAACTGGCTTGCTAGGAAAAGTCTGTCCTCTTTAGATTCCCCCCCCCCCAAAAAAAAAGTCCAAAGGCATAGATTTTCACATTAAGCAAAGCTGGTTTCTGCCCCCAGCAAGATGATGCTTTGGTAATTATATCAACCACTTAACTTTTGTAAAACACTTTTTTAAAAGGCAGCATGCATGCCCATGCCAGTGGATGCCTCAAGCATGCATCTGTAAATCAAGCATTGCACAAAAATAGTATACTGCTCACAGACACACCACATGCTGGCCCTGACCCAGCTCTGGTTGCGCATGACCAACAGTGGCCATGGATGGTGGTGTGCATCACCTTCAGCATCAAAAGGCACACCCAGCTAGTTCAATAAGCCCTGGGTGAGCATCCCAAGACAGCAGCACCATCTGATTGCGTTGCATGCACAGAAGCCAGCTTCTATGCACGCCTCGTTCAAACTGGATCAGGTCAATTGGCTTTAAAACCCATCTTCACTCTTTGTCATTGAGACTTACATTATATTTGGGTCAACCAAAAACCCAAAGAGATCTTATAAATTTTTTTACAACAATTAAACAGTAATGTTTAATTCTACAAATGAGGAAAGCAAACTACTGTAGCTCAATAATACATCAACAGGACTAACAGTAGTCAAATAACGTGTACAAGCAAAAACCGTACAAGGAAACAGTTACTATTTACAAAAGCACTTAACTTAAGATCACATTCAAAGAAATACCCTTTTGGCACTTTCCAGACACAACTCAGTCAACTATTAAACTGAAAACATAAGCACTTTCAATAATAAATTAAATAAACTAAAAATTCAAATTAATATTTGTCAAGTGAGGGATTAATGTTATATGGTCTCCACTGGGCCATGTAAAACCTATATAGATACATATTCTGAAGCCGTTTTGCTACACAATTTTTTTAAAAATTGGATACTGTACTCTCAAAAAGAGCATTTTAAAGCAAAGTCTACTGTGAAACGTCAGTGTGTTTGAACTGGCTATAGAGAAAGGGTTAACAGAAGTTGATCAAGATATAGAACAGAACCAGGCATAAAAGTTTCTTGAAGAAAAATAAACAGCAGTCAGAAATTTGCAGGCTCCTTCTAGAGTGTTTCATTCTCCCTGCCTTGTAAAACAGAATCTTTGTGCAGAAAAATAACTGGGGGAGCATTTTAGGGAGAGGGGTTTAAGGAAGAGGTGTGCTACAGTTCTGGTAAGCCACTACCTCTCCAGACCAATATTTTTTCCCAAGAAAGCTCTAAAAAGAGGCTTGAAAAAATCTCAATATATTAAGAACTATATGACAAGACGGTTACAAGAAAATATCCCCAAATAAAAACTCATGCAATCGCTTCTGCTCAGCTCCCAAATCCCTTGCCAGAGAGCACCTTAAAATAGGAGTTAAATGGGGAACATCTGTTCTTATACATACAAGAAACAGAAATCCATGCAAGAGGGTGTGGGTGAATAAATTTTCACACTGAATTCAAATCATACTGTAGCAAGTCTCCGTGGAAAACAAAAGCAAAATCTACAGCAGTTTTACTGTTAATAGCTCTGGATATAAATATCAACATCTACCTTATTAACACTGATACGTTTTACAAAAAAAGAAATCCATTGCAAGAATGCATTCATTTAATAAATAGATTTAAGATAGCTTATGCAGCATAGTGCCCTTAACTGTACACACTTTGTGCACATTATATTAATAAAGTGGATTTGAAAAGTTGTCTTTGTTCTTCTAGAAACGGTTAAGTGCCCATTTTAAATAAAAAGATTCATAATCCTCCATGGGCTACTTCTGTGTGACACACAGTGTCACAAACATAGTGATGAAAGTACAATATTGAAGCTAACCTAGAGATGGCTTTTGTACATTTATTTTATACAATCAAGAAAGAGATACAATTTGTATCAACAAACAAAAGGTCATTTCTGGTTATTTGAGGCATTTGCTCTCAGCTGCTTTAAGTAGAAAGTAACTGAAGGATAAAGAGATCACATCCCGACAAGCTGGCTGAGAAATCTGGCCCAACGTTTTTTTAAAACAAAAATGCAGATTGAAATGCCAAATATTCTGGAAGTCACTGGGTGACGGTGTGCCAGTTAAAGTACTGTGCCAATCGGTGCCACCACTGTGCCTTTCTTAAAGACCGGATAAAACAGTTGGTGTTCTGGGTGGTCACCCTCGGTGAGGAATGCCATCCCACATCTTCAGCCAGCAGCTCAAGTGTTAAACTACAATCTGTGATTGTGACACAGATTTGAACACCAGCAGTGCACAAAAGCACTCAGTCCCTTGAGCTAGCCGACTGTTCACAGCCAAAGTGATGTCATCCGTGACCAAATTTAAAAGGGCATATCCAGACAGCCTTTTCCTGCACACTCTATCGGCCAGACACACCGCAAGCTGGCAATGGTCTCCTCTTCTGCTTTGGGCACCAGGGGCCAAAGTCTGCCCTTCTGAGTGAAGACAAATGGGCGTGGATCCTGCAGATCCATGCCACAAACGGTGGTGCCTTTCCCAGGTGCAAAGAGCCTCCCCTAGAGGCTCAACAAAGGCTCCTCGTACCGGGAGAAAGCACTTAGCAGAATGGATCCGCGTGGATCTAGACCAGGCCACCAGCGACTTACTGCATGTCGGTCCCTCCACAGTACCACCCAAAGTGTACATTGCTGGCACAAAGCAAATGAGCCTTCAGACAACCTGAGCACAGGATCCAATCTCTTGTTGATGGTTTGTCTTTGCTTTTTGGCCTTGGGATGAACAAATAACCGGAAAAGCAGCATGCAAGCCATTATCAAAACACCAGAAACAACCCTGACTGCAGCCTCACGTTCTGTGTGTTTCATAGTAAGAAACATTTAGGCAGTGTCACACCTTCTCATGAAGAAACAAAAGGCCATAAACCAGGCCTTCTCAACTTTCATGAAAAAAAACTACAGTAGAAGTCAACAAGTCCTAGCTCGAGACGTATCGAGTTAGTAGTGGTTCAAAATGTTGAAATACACATGGATTTAAAAAGGGTGTCCCAGTCAGTGCAGCCTTACAAAAGAAAAACTAAAAAGCCACTGCCACCATCAGTGCCACCAGGGGAGGCATTCAGTTACAAAGTTGCCCACCAGTTGGCACAAACGCTGCCACCCCGTAGACGGATAATTTTGGCCTGTCAGAAAGAGTTCCCGGAAGTACATGCACACCTTGGCATGGATTTTAAAGTGCAAAAGTGAAACAATTTGGCAGGAAGCCAAAGCTCCAAGCCTCCCTTTTCCAGGTCAGCCTGCTTTGCAACATCAACTAAAACAGGCTGCCCTTTTGGGGGGGGGGGGCACATCACATCAGCATCCATTAGGCACAATAATTTCTTGGTGTCTTTTGGCAGGAACGCAGAACTTAAACTGAATTGGTTACAAAGTCCCAATTCCTGATTGGTAGTTGAATCTCCATCTAGAGTGAGCAGGCACCCGAGATCAGAAATTCCATGCATAACTTTCAAAAAGGGCAAATTTTCATCTGTCAAAAGGCAGCTGAAGATCTTGTTGCCTCTGCTACTGGCCACGCCTGTTCCAGCCCAAAAGAGCACTGGCTAAGACTATCCAGGAGGTCCAATGTGGACACTGTGGCCCCCCGTAGGCACATTGACCACCCCTTCGTTATTTTTAAGGTGAGGCAGCGCTTCTTGTGAGTCAAAGAAAAACCCCACAGTGCCCAAGGGAGATTCCCCCGGGTCAAAAAATTATCTGGATGGCCCCCGCCCCAAAGCGCCAATGCACGCTGGAGCCTGTGGATTGGTGAGCCAGTGCTCTTGTGGGCACATCGTGGACCCAATCCTGTCACCTGACTGGGCTGATGTGGTTGTCACTCCTTGAAGATGGATACCTGACAGGCCAGATGCCTTTCTGTGAGGATTTGTCAAGTGCACAGGGCTTATTTTAAAAGCCACATTTGCTACGAAGCAACATGGCAGTTAATACTGAAACTATACACTGACTCATGCAATATAATTGCTAATAGTTTTGAATGATCTGTCTCAGACATACCAACATCTGACCTTTCGAATTCAATAATGATACATCCATGCATAAGGTATGCACTTCCTGTAAAATGCCTTTTTAAAAATCCCCGCTTTAAAATGTTTTTAAATACTTCTATTTATAACACAATCTGATTTTACAGAATGCTTCACATATATATTAAATATAATTGCTACAACAATATACAGAGTTGTATAACGCAGTTAGAAAATATTTACAAATCGAGACTATCTTTAGGATTGTGGAAATCTCCTCCAGAATAATTGCACTATGAGTTCATTATTTATCTTTTGGAATTCAAAGAGAAGCTCCAAAGAAAACCCCCACCCCATACTCTTTTTAACGCCCCGTTCTCAATTTGGCAACAATCATAGCGGCCAACTGCTGTGCATCTGTCATGTGGGGATTCTTCTCCATTACAGAGAGGACAATGCTAGCAGGAAAAATATTGCAGAGATTCTTATACGTTTGATATTGATGCTCTGGGATAATGTGGGGCTCTTGGGGCTCCCCACAGACTCCAACCCAAGGATTCCTCCAGAGCTGTTCCATCTTCTCAGGCATACTCCTCACCATAACAGGCTCATAGCATGGCTGCATGAGGCTGTTGCTGAGTGGGTAGGAGTGGTAAGCATAGGCGTCGGACGCACATGGTAATGGATCCCAACTGGCATGCTGCTCTCGACAGAGGGGCGGCCTTTTTTGTCGAGCGGGATTGCTTTCGTAGAGCCGAGAATCAGAAATGCTGTCCATCCTCGTCATGACGAGGGCACGGCTTGGCTGGGCAGTGGCTGACGGGTGAATGTTCTGAGGCACCGGATAGTCACCTGGGCAACTGGACCGTGCGCCAACAACCGGGTGTTGGACGTGCAGTGCTAAATGGGAAGCTGAATGTTTGCGAGGAAGGTGCTTCGACCCTTCGGCACCAAAGCTCTGAACTCTAGTTAAGTTCTCGTGGTAGCCATGGGAGAATGGCTGAAGACGACTTTGTGGGGGAAGTCGATGAATCTTGACACTGTCTTCTGGACCTGCATCTCCTACACCCAAGTACAAGTCAGTGTAAGAGGAATAAGAATCATTACTTGTATGGTTTAAGCAGCTTTCTGGACAGGGGCTAGAATTCCTTGAGTAGATACCTTGGTCTACATCAGCCCCATAATAATCTGTATTATGCATGCTGCTAATGCTCAAGTTGGAGAAGTCACTGAGCATGGAGTAATAGCCATGATCTCCTAAAGACTCATATTTTGGGTACTGTTCTGTGTAGTTGATGGAAGTGCCATGGCTATTGGTGACCAGGATGGGAGGATAATGGACACTGGCCATGTGTTCCAGTGAGGACTTTTGGTGGGTGAACTGAGATGACCCTGGTACAGGGCTACTTGCTGAGCGGGTGTTTAATGCCCCAACGGCATGGCTTTTGGAAGGTGGAATGGTTGGTACACTCAACGCAGAAACAAGGGAAGGAACAGAGTTGGCCTCTGACTTCCGAGTCATCAACAGCCTTTCCTCGGGTTCCACAGGCACAGAACGGATGCTTGGATCCGACTGACGTTTGGGAGCAATGCGCTTCACTTCTGAATTGATTTCACCTTTGGAAAGAGTGCCTGTGCCACATTTAGCCAAAGCTCCTTCGCTCATTGTTTTCACAGCAGATAATTTGGCACTGATGCGAAGCTCATCTGCTACGGATCTCAGGGGTTGGTTTGCTCGTTCAGGGTGGTAATATTTGCATTTGTGTCCGTAGGTGCATTTTTTCCCTGTAAAGAAACCTCCCAAATTAGATATGATCCTTTAAAAGAGATCTGTAAAAATATCACTAAAACAATCTGGGCTACTTAGGCCCCTGAACATGAATGGAGAAAAATAAAGAGTGGGCATCCAAGATGCTTGGGGCCTTAACAGTGTCATCCTAAACAATGAAATCAATGGGATTAGAAAGATATAACTCTGTTTAGGATGACGCTGCAAATACCCCAAAGGGTAGGCTCTAAACAACCTCATAACTAATTCTTCTTGGCAAGGAAACCACTGTGTTTGTGCTTCTCAAAGGGTAAATCCTCAAACCACAAGGCAAACCACTTTTCTGGGGAAAGGGAGAATCTGTCAAAATCCCCACTGGTCTTGTACCCTATCTCCCCTTCAAAACACCTAAAATAGCAATCTGGATCTTTTACAGGATGTGAAAATTCCAATTTATCAAATCAATAGCTGCTCTAATTTCCATGCAATAGTTACAAGGTTCAGTAACCCATCAATAGACACTGAATGTGTCCATATTTTCGTGGCAATGTTATGCTGTACTAGTTTCTAGAATACGGGGTCATTCATACTCATGGACTTTTTATGTATGATACATACTCAAACTTATTTTAGAGATTATTTTACAGTCCTGATTGCATGGCCAGACACTTCTCTTTCTCTACTACAAACAATGATCCTTATTAATTTTTCCTTTAAATAAAAACATCAAACTGCGGCTACTGTTAAGTACAGCTCACTGGGCGACCCCCTCTTCTTCCAACCATCTTCCAAAGGTTTCAACCCATCTAAGCGCCTCCCTCCTCCAACTGGGCTTCAGTGCACTCTGCCCCTTCCCTCCGCCCCATCAGCCTGCTGCTCTTTTTAGGCTTATCACAGACATACTCATGTGTGTATTTTTTTTTTCTTTTAAAGAGGCAGGCTTACGCCAACTCATGAAACATTCAAGTCTTACACACTTACCGTAGGGACATGGTTGCTTTTTGTGTTCTGGAATAACGGGCTTTTTCCTTAAGAAATTTTCAAGGCTGGGGCCATGGCGTCCCAATGGGTCATCAGGAGGCATAAACCTGGTGAAACGTTGACAGGACAATGTTATCAGCTAACGTGCAAATTACCTAAAACTACGGCATGATGGAGTGGCTAAGAATGTGAACCAGGTCCACAGTTCAAAGTCACTTCAACTATTTGTTCATTAGGCAGGAGAGGTTCTCCCTCCCCAATCTGTAATATGGGAGAAATAAAACTAGTCTCCTGCCAAGGGGCTGCTGTAAGGACTACTGAGAATGTGAGCAAAGGTCTTCCGGCACTCAAAGAACATAAGAAAAGCCCTGCTGGATCAGACCAAGGCCCATCAAGTTCAGCAGTCTGTTCACACAGTGGCCAACCAGGTGCCTCTAGGAAGCCCCCAAACAAGACAACTGCAGCAGCACCATCCTGCCTGTGTTCCACAGCACCTAAGATAATAGGAATGCTCCTCTGATCCTGCTAAGGCCTGTTAGTCCCCTTGTGAAAAAGGAAACCTACTTGTCATTCACAAAAGAATACATCAACAGCCGTTCCTCAATGAATTTCTTCCATTCTGGCTTTTCGTTCTGAAGGTCGCGGTAATTGTCGTTTGACACAATGATGCCATCAGAGTCATAAGCCAGTTTCACTATGAAGCGATCATCGTAGCAGACTACCCTTCGGCCTTGAACTCGCCGAGATGGTGTGAAGACAAGGATTTTTTCCTTCTCCAGTTTGTGTAAAATTTCTTGATCTGCAAAGTTACATTTATACAAGAACCTTTTAAAATCAAGATGCCCTGATAAAGAATATGTTGTTCTTAGCAGCTCTGTAGATGGAACAAAGAGAAGGATGTTTTGACCAATATTATTTTGCTGAAGAAGTCTTGGGCCACTACTTTTCATCCATGGATTTCTATGGTATTTTCCAGAACAGGGGCCTTTCACCCCACACAGTGCGTTCTACCTTTACTATCACCATCCTTCCAGACTTTCCTTTGCCACCTGTAAAGGTGATGAAGTGGTACCTAGCTCGTTATGAAACCTCCTATGCTCATCACGGTCTTCAGCAGTCTGAAAATTAATTCCTCCTCCTTTGCTCCTCTCACATTTTTGTTCAGACTAAATTGCCCTGTGGTGACACTGCTACTGGACTTCAGACTGCAGGTGAGAGGTCACATGCTTTAATGCTCTCCCATATTTAAAACCAAACCCCAACTCACAGAGAAACCAAGGACACCAGGGAGAGGGGTTCTAGTCTAGCCATCTCCTGAACATACTTTTTTCCTATGTGTATGGATTTCCTCCCCTCATACACACAAACACACACAAAATGGCAATGTGTTCTCTTAATTGCAGTTTCAGATGGTATAATCCAGGAAGAGGACTGGTGATCGGCTGTTTGGCCAGACTGTGCCTTAGTCTTCCATCAGCGCGAGCCCAGTTTCTGCATGCTGATCCACAACCACCCCATCCCATCTTCCTTGTCAATGAGGCATTATCCCCCAAGGACCCGAGCCATTGAAAGAAGCAAAGCCCCACTGCCAACAATGCAACATAACGACCTTTTCAATTCCCCCCAGTGGGGCCTGGCACCACAACTGAGGGTTAGATCCTGCCTGGATTTCCACGGGTGCAAGTTTGTTTCCCCCCACTTATTAGCCCTTCCATTACAGTCCCAAATACCACCTCAAAATGCTGCTCCTGGGGACAGGAGACTCCCCCGCCCCAGGAAAAGCTTAGGAGGAGAATCAGAGGACTCGGGGACAGCAGCAAAAATAATCCCCCTTCCTTGTACCCACAGAAATCTAGGGAGGTGTCAACCCAAAAGCACCATTAAAAGCACAATAATCATAGCATTCACATATTTTCACGCAAAGTTCTGAGAAGACATTTTGCAACCAGAGGCGGGTACAACCAGTATGCTGGTGAGCTCAGTGGCCACGGGTGACTAGCAAGCTTCTGGTTCACTGTGTGTCAAGACTGAATAACATTCCTGAAACACCCAGAGAAGGTCGAAGGAGAGGGATGAGGCAAGCTTGGGAGGGATCATGCAAAAGCACCTGAAGGCTCATATAATCAGTGGGACTTATTCAACTACACTGTGAAGTGCTCTAAAACAACAGGTTGGAGGTATGCCTAACCTTTTCTGGATTATACTCATGGGAAATAGTTGGGCCCCTGACCTGAATGGCCCAGGCTAGCCCAATCTCATCAATTTTTGGAAGCTGAAAGTATGGTTGGCCCTGGTTAGGACTTGGATGGGAGCCCTCCAAGGAAGTCCAGGGTTGCTACAAAGAGGCAGGCAATGGCAAACTACCTGTTAGTCTGTTTTCTTGAAAACCCTACGGGGTTGCCACAAATCAGCTGCAACTTGATGGCACATTCCGCCGCCACCAATAGTCGCAACACAACAGGCAGACCTCCCCAGCTCTCCTCACTGAACAGCTCTGGAGAATTCTTTTGTAGACAGAGGAATTTCAATTTATATCAATCCACTTCAAAGTCTTACCAGGTGTGACATGCGATTAGCAATATCAAGTATGAGACAAATAATTTAAGATTAAATTGCGACATGGCCACAACATGCCCTTTATGACATTGCTCTAACAACCTTAATGGAGAAAACAGAGAAGCTGACATCTCTTAAGTCTGTAAGATGAGAGACATTCCAAGTTTTACTACTGAAAACACAGTGTTGAGTTGTGCTGGGGAGATTAGTATAAGAAGCCAGTGCAAGACACCAGTCCCCCTGGAGAAGAAGGGTCCCTGTGTTCTGCCCTGGGAACAGCCTCACATACAGTGCTCCACAGCCCATGAAAACGGGGAGAAAACGCTCACTGGTCCCTTTGCAGTACAGAAATGCTACCTTCCCTGTACCACAAAATTACGCTAACTTGCACACAGTTGGTAGGCCTGAAGAAATTAGTCACCTGCCTTACTAAGTGACTTTTCTTGGCTAGTGCAGTGATTTCTCAGAGCAAACATTAATTTGGTAGCCAAGTCTACTGAAGCGACATATGCAGACACATTATGAATTCACAGAGGTGAAAACTACCATCTGATGGAATTTAGTGTCACAAACAGTTTGAGTACTCCTTCCTTCCAGGAATGCCACTGCAACAGGTAACATTAGTGACCTCCACACTAAAAGCTGTCTTCTTGGTAACAGCAACTGTTTTGCCAACTGAAGAAAACAAGCTTACATTTGAACTGCTACCTGTAATTGGTGCATCCGGTCGAGACTGCTCTTTTCTCCATGCAGGCACAAATACTGTAATGTCTTTGTGACCTTTTTCCAGAAACCAATCGACAGCTAGCTGAATCCCCCGACAGGAAAATCCTTCTTTATTCCCGTGACTGAAAAACAGAGCACAGTATTTTAGAGAGCATTGCTATGAAGGACTGTGGTGCTACTTGCTGTCTAAAATAAACTAAAACCAGAGAAGAGGACCACATTAGAAAACAGAATGGGGGGGAGGGAGGGAGAGAAGCTGTCAAAAAGCCTGGCATCCATTTGACAGTAATCTTTCCCTTTAATGAGCTCTGGCTAGACCTTAATGTGAACTATCTGCTTAGTGAACAGGCTGTAAAATTTAAACTGTTCTGTTCCACATAGCAAAATAATCCCCACTGAGTATGAATCAAATATCAATAATTTACTTAAGTTAATGCCATTCATACCATTTATTTTTAATTTGGAAAAATGAAAAAAAAACATGGTGCCAAAAACATTGGTCTTGTTATTCTCATTTGCTTAAAAAAAAAAAAAGATTGTAAGGCTGGGGGGGTTGAAGCAGTTGCGCAATACGCAACCCATTTGTATTGCCCAATTGGAACCCTTAATAAGGATGTATATGATTAAAAAGTGTTGAATCCTTTAAATGTGTCTAGTTAAGTATAAATGTATCAAAATAACATACAAAATGACCAATGCCTGTTAGGCATGACGTTTTGGCCTTCCGCAGACTAACAATAATGTCCTGAATCTCACAATAGTGACAGTACAGATGGAAAGAGCAAGAGTCCAGCAGGGTATGAGCTGGCAGGGTATGAGCTTTCGTGAGCCACACTTCTTTAGATACAGACCTTTCCAATGCTGGTAAAACTGATTCCTCCGATCACAGGACACCTTGTGAACTAACACACACATGGCTTGGGGAAGGGGGCTATGCCGAGAAGGGGGTGATAAGAAAACTATTTACCTCCTTTATACCCTGTCTTTCTCCCCAATGGGGACCCAAAGCCACTTACATTGTTCTCCTCTTCTCTGTTTTATCCTCACAACAATCCTGTGAGGTAGGTTGGGCTGAACGTAGGTGACTGGCCCAAGATCACCCAGCAAGATTCAACAGCAGATTGGGGATTTGAACCTGGCTCTCTCAGACCCTACTATAACATTCTAAATATTACATCAGACTGGCTCTGTAATTGCCCCTTTCTGACACTTCTGTAAGCGCTATCTTCACTGACCCAAAAGGCAGGAAAGTAATTTCCCCCTTCCTACCAATAGAGTCCCCGCCCCCCATTCAGTGTGGCTACTAGGTCATGCAAACCTGGTAATCAACTTTCCCATGTTCATAAAGGACTTCTGGAGGCAAAGGAACATCCAAACTGGGTTCAATTCCATACTTTTTCACCTGGAGCCTGCCGCATGACCTTGGGCTAGTCACAGTTCTCTCAGAACTCTCTCAGCCCCACCTTCCTCACAAGGTCCCTGTTGTGGGGAAGGGAAAGTAATTGTAAGCAGCTTTGAGACTTCTTAAAGGTAAAAAAAGCGGGGTATAAAAAACAACCTTCTTCTTCTTCAAAGGGTCCATTGACTCTTGGGTGTCATTCACTGATAAGCCACAGGATCCCACCCAGTGCATTCATAAGGAAGGCCTCTGCTGCACTTGTTCCCCTCGCCCATCCATACACAGAACCGTGGAACCGCCTCTGTGTTGTGTAGCAAAGTGCCTTTGAAACCAAGAAGCTTCAAAAGCAGTTTGTGAGACTATGTACTAAAGTCGATTGTTTTCAGAACAGCTCTCACAACTGTCCTTTAAGTGGGCCGTCCTTCAATTTTACTTCTCTTTCAAGCAGAAAATCTCCTTCAATTCCAAACAAAACTAAAGAACAAAATCTAAAGGTGGCCTCCATCTGAATATTTGCATACACACACAGCCCAGTGTTCCTTAAAGGTATTCTAATGCCGCCGAGTTACCTCATTGCCACGTTACTTCCGTCAATGACGATCGGTCTCAAATTGTCAGAGCTGTCCACCACTTCATCTTCCAGAGACAGTTCCGGGCTGGCCGCCTCCTTTGTCCCAGGGCCAGCACTGCTAGCGGTGCTTCCAGTACTGGCTTGTCCTTCACTCTCAGCCTTGTTTCCAAGTCGCACAAGTTCTGCTAAAATGTCATTGATTAGAGCGTCAGGACCCAGCTTGTTCAACACAGCTTGAATCTGATCTCCGGCATAGCCCAGCTTTACAGCAAAATCAATTTTAGATTGATACTCCTTGTTCAAGTTGGCTTTGTTCTCTTCCAACTTCAAATCCTGAAGGAGGCTGCTCTGTGAGAAACTGGGACGATCCAGGCACGGAGAGCGGCAGAGCTGCCGATGGGGCTTGTGGGAAAGCTCTTTCTCCCGCCACGGGGTGTTGCCAGCACTGTTCCTGAAGCCGGGCTGCTCCGGCTCACTTTCTGAGCTGGTCCATTCTTCAGATTCGGCGCTGCAATCCCCGCCATCCTGCTCTACAGGTCTCTCTTCTGGGCAACGCCTCTTCTCCATTTTCAGCCTTTCCACCATAGACCAGGCCGTCATCACGTTCACCTTCCAGCCAGATACCCCAAAATTGGTCTCACTTCCAAAACTGCCTGGAATGATTACTCCGCAGCATTACGTGGCTGCTACTTCTGAGGCTGGGCTTTGTCTGTGATGCATGTAAAGCCAACCATATGTTCTTCTGGAGGGGAAAAATACACAACATGCACAATTAAACTTTGATGCAAAACACTTTACTGCAAAATGCATGTTTGCAAAAGGCATTTTATTTAATTTGATTTGAAAGACATTTTGCAATTATGTTAAGCTTGGTCCAAGAAATTGAATTCCTTTTCCCTCACTCCCTACAACAATTGCATTTAAGATAGCGATGACTATTATACCAGCACCGCCCACATGGCAAATTCACAACCTAAGTTAATGCACCGTCAAGCAGCTGTCTGTCACAACCACTGCTGAGGATTAAAGATGTTGGTGCCAATCCAGAGGAAGTTAGTTGTATTTCAGTCTTATAGAAATCAATAAGCCACGTTAGTCATGATGACTGACTGAAATAATTCCCTTTTGGAGAATGGAGAGATGTGAGGTCTGAAAAACAAAAAGAAGTATTGTGGGCTTTAGTCTGGTTCATTTTTACTGCAAAAAAAATTAACACTATAAGGCACAGAACCCAGAGCATGTTTACTTGGAAGCCTACCTATAAGGGCTCGCGTCTGAGGAATCATGCATGCAATCCAGTTTAAACAATATACCTGCTCTCGGTGTTGAACACATGAAGCTGCCTTATGCTGAATGAGACCCTTGGTCCATCAAAGTCAGTATTGTCTGCTCCAACCGGCAGCGGCTCTCCAGGGTCTCAGGCAGAGGTCTTTCACATAACCTCCTTGCCTAGTCCCTTTAACTGGAGAAGCCGGGGATTGAACCTGGGACCTTCTGCATGCCAAGCAGACGCTCTACCACTGAGCTACGGTCCCTCTCAACGACTTCTATGCCAGCACCCTGTGCAGTTTCATCTTACTTCAAAACTCTGCTAAATAGCCAGGCTATTCCTGATGTTAAACTCAACAATAGTCTCAATACGAGAAAAGGTATCAGTGCGGCCATTTATTTATTTTCTTCATTTATACCCTGCTTTCTCCCCAATGGGAGACCCAAAGAGGCTTACAATATCACCCTTCCTTCCTCCATTTAATCCTCATAACAACCCTGTGAGGCAGGTTAGGCTGAGAGTGTGTAACTGGCCTAGGGTTACCCAGGACGTTCCCAGGACAGAGTGGGGATACGAACCTGGGTCTCCCAGATCCTAGCACAACACTGCTATACCACACAGGCTCTTTCTATATTACTAGCTACAAAAGCCCCATATTTTCCAATTATCCCTATTTTGCCTTTGAGGCACATGTGCCAGTGTGCACTCATGCCCTAGTTTCTGCCCCCTCTCCTGGGTACAATCCAGCAACAGTTAGTCACATCTAAACTCCAATGAAACCAATGGGACATGGTGGATGCAACTAAGTCCTGTTGCTTTTGCTGGGATGTGCCCTAATTCTCTGGGGAAGGGGAGGGGAATGCATCTTGATTCTAAGACCCCCATGCATACTATTTCACACATGTGGACATAGAAAGCCAGTGCACTGTTCCCCTTCCACACAGGCACAATCCAGATATTAAATTTTGCTGAACCAGCTTGAATTGTAGCTATTTTACAGTAAGTGTGATCAGATCCATCATAAGCTGAAACATTCTGGGGTGCCTGATTTTTGTTTGGTGGGTATTCTTTTTCTTTTAAAGAAGAAGCTCAGTCAGTTTATTACCACCACTGCAAAACAGGCTGCCACGGACATACACAAACAGACAAAGGATACAGCAGGAGGCAACCAAACTTCATCAAGCACAACAGTGACCTTGGTAAGAGGACAGAAGTATAGGAGTATTCCTATTTTCTTCTGTGAAACAACTCAAGTAAGACGAAAATGCACAGGGTGCTGGCACAGAAGTCGTTGAGAGCAGGTGTATTGTTTAAACTGAACTGCATGCATGATACCTCAGAAGGGAGCCCTTATAGATAGGATGTGGATATATGACTGTGGGCCATTATACACAAAAATGTAATTTGAAGACTGGCTGGAAAACAGGGCCACAGCCAAGATGGGGCCAAGCAGGTGTACTGCTCAACTAAGTGTAGTGATTTGTAAAATAGACCTTTGCATTTGTGACACAGAAACTTAATTCTGAAGAACGGAACCTCATTTTCAGAAGAAATGCTTCAGTGTTCATTTATTTACTGAAAATCAGTTGCTGGCATATAAAATGGAAGCACTGAAAATATCCCCTTCTTTACCTGCTCTGTCCTCTCAAGAACCTCCTGGCTGTGGATGGAGTTTTCAAGATTACCATCCTTAGCATGTTTAAATTATTGTCGAAGGCTTTCACGGTCAGAGTTCATTGGTTCTTGTAGGTTATCCAGGCTGTGTGACCGTGGTCTTGGTATTTTCTTTTCTGACGTTTCGCCAGCAGCTGTGGCAGGCATCTTCAGAGGAGTAACACTGAAGGACAGAGAGACACTGTCCTTCAGTGTTACTCCTCTGAAGATGCCTGCCACAGCTGCTGGCGAAACGTCAAGAAAGAAAATACCAAGACCAAGGTCACACAGCCTACAAGAACCCATGTTTAAATTATCTGTATAATTGCCATGGATTGGATCCAGACTGTTTTCCAAAGGCAGAATGGAACTTTACTGCCTCTCCCCTCCCACTGCAGCCCACTGATCTCCACAGAATGCCATTCTTGGGGCACAGAAGCAGACAGGACACACGTCATTCCTCAGGATCTGCAGCAGAAAGGGGGACTGGTGAAAATTGACTAGTCCGAATCCAACCCTATAACTGTAAATATGGAAGGCTGCTTGAAAAGATAAGAAGGAACACAATATAGTATTGGGCCATGATCTAAGGCAGGGGTGTCAAACATAAGGCCCACGGGCCGAATCTGGACCCTTGAGAGTGCTTATCTGGCCCACAAGCCAGCCGAGGCAGCCAGCCCCCTCCCCCACTCTTGATCTGGGCTGGCGAGGCATGGCCTAGCCCGACCAAGTGACTTTTATGTCCGGCCTCATAACAATTGAGTTTGACACCCCTGATCTAAGGTACATGATACAGTCACCCTTGCCGAAGAAAAGCAGGCCTCGTCTGATCAGAGCTGCCCCATGGAAAAGAGGTAGAACATAAATGTAAACTATTATTATTATTATTTAAGAGAGATATTAATTCTAGGTAAAAGCTTCTGAACTTAAAAGTAACATTTGTACATTTTTGTTGACAACAAAATATATTTACAGTGAAATAAGCAGTGGCCGAGGAATAGCGACAGAACTGATCTACAGGTGCTGCTGAAAGCAGCATCCTGGGTTCCAGGTTTTGTTGCACGATTTCCTTTCATGCATTACCCACAACCCCTAGGTAGTAAAGATCTGTTTCAGAACTCACCTATTTTGAATTATACAGCCCAGAAAAACTGGCTTTGGACAGGGTCATTACCATTTCCACCAAATTTCCCCCAGCATTTACCAGGCTAATAAGCAAACTTAAGCTACTAATATGGTAAAGACAATTCCAGTAACACATTTTGCAAGAGAGGAATAGTTTTACAGTAAGATGGTCTCCTTAAAGCATTCTGTTGCCTTAAAGTTACCTCAATCAGAAACTGAAAACTACTCTCTGAATTGGTGAATCCCTTGTTTTAGCAATCCAGTTTAACTATGCAAATGAAAAAGGGGAATTTTGAAATTTAAAAACAATCAGTGTGTGACTCAGTTAAGAAACCAATGGCTGATCACAGTGCTCATTACCACCTCTGATCTGTTAACAACGCACCACACAGACTTCCATCCACTGGTGCCATATTTAACAGCAGTGGCCTTTGTAGAACTCCCTAACACTGGCACTCTTGCGGGAGCAGGCAGCAAGTCACTATGCACAGTCCTGCAGGAACTGCTGGCCTTCTCGCTAGGGTTGCCAGCTCTGGGTTGAGAAATACCTGGAGATTTCTGGGGTGAAGCCTGAGGAGGGCGGGGTTTGGGGAGGGGAGGAACTTTCATGCCATGGAGTCCAATTGCCAAAGCAGCCATTTTCTCCAGGTGAACTGATTTCTATCGGCTGCAGATCAGTTGTAATAGCAGGAGATCTCCAGCTAGTACCTGGAGGTTGGCAACTCTACTTCTTGTGGCTGGGTCCTGCATTTGGCCTTGGCCAGGGGAACTCAGTGCACCCAGCAGCTACTATGCTGGAAGAAACTATGAAAATGAACCCTAATTCAGTGTTCCAGACAACTTATTTTACATTTAACACAGTTATGTCCGAAAAAAGACTCAAAGTGGCTTACAACTTTTTAAAAAATACAAGTCCTAAAAAGTGCATACTATCAGATGAAGACCAACCGCCTTATTTAACTATCCTCAGTTTCATGTCAGTTGGAGACAAACAAGGCAAGATAGTAACCAGACCTTGGATCTGAACCCATCATAAATAAAATGGGGAAAGGATCATATTTAGGGATAACATGGCCACAATTTGTTTCTCTTCCTGAGCTGTCAGATCCTTTCACACATCTGCAACTGGCATTCTTACATTATTGCTTAATCAGAGATAAAGCAAAGGCTTTTTGCGATTTCTACCCTTTCTACCTGAAGTACTTTTCTCAAGCCAAAAGTTATATTAATCACACAGGACAAAAGCACACTGAGCTATGTTATCACAGCCTTACAGTCATAAAAACGATAACATAATACCATAATAATGATTAATTGCCTGCATTTTACAGATGCAAAGACAAGAGGCACAGGCCATTCTATAAAGCTTACAATACAAACAATTACTTCTTAAGCCTCATCCAGACTCATGATAAGACAGCAGGGGTGCTGCATAAAACACAAACACAAAAATAAACTGCTACTGTAAAAAGAATTTTGATTTTGTATGAAATTGATACGTTATGAACCACTCATCCCCGACATACACACACAAAGGGTATCCTCCCAGACACATTGACATTCGTAGGGGTGATAAACGCAATGCAAAGTTCTCATGGCTGACCTGAGAACTTTGTAATACATGGGAAGCATGCAGCTCCCACTGCCCAGGTCTGCGGGGACCATATTCTGATTGTGGACACGGCACACATGGAGAAGGGGCTTCTGCCTATTTGCCCATGTCATTTCTGCAACCTGAAACGGCCCAGGTAGCTGTGGACTTCATTGGAAAACACCTGGGCAATGACAGCTACACCAAAGTTTCCAAAGTGAGCAGATAGTGGCTCCCTAGAGCAGGCTCCGTTTACAAAAATGGCACGGAAGGAAGGCTCAAGCTCCCTTCTCCACACCATCACAACTGGAGTATAGCTCCCACACAGCTGGGAGGCCTGGAACTTCTGTCACGGGGTGATACAAGGTCCTAAAGGCAGCCACAAGGAAAAGTAGTGTCTGAATCAACCCTTTATTTTGGGAAATATTTATATTTACTTCAGGTATTGTCCTTGGACAAAGAGGGCTGGATCCAAACCAGATTTTCCAGTGGTGAAAAAAGGGAGGAAGAGTCCCACCACCTCAAATGGTTGGAGATGATGGGTTCTGTCTGGCCAGAAGCCGTGTGGGATGGGGGATTTAGAAAGGACAGAAATTGGGTAGGACTGAGTGGGAAAACTGGATGGATCTAACTAAGAAACTGCAGCCTCCTTCTTCACACTATTTAGCAAAGGTTTTTTTGAACACAGTGTGGACATTACCATACACCGGAAATAAATTGCTGAAGTGACCAAAGAGTACACAGAGCCGTTATTGCCACTCAACGGGGACTAAATAATGGTGGCATTGACTACAGCCCACAGAGGGTTTCAAAATCTCCAGGAGTAGGTCACCAAGATCTAGTGATCCTTCGTTACCCTGAGCTATCCCCAAGGAATTCAACAGTCTCTCCTCCCTCCAGTTTTATTCTCTGAACAACCCTGTGCCTAGGCCAAGAAAGACTGACCAAGCGGCCGCTTTGGGTCACTGTTGGAGAGAAAGGTATACATGAATTAAACATTTTTTTAAAAAATATATAATCTCTCTGGAAATCTTGTGGTAGCCTACCGTGAATGAGTTCTGTTCAAGGATTTGAAAATACGTGTAACATCCTGAACTTTCGCAGAAAGAAACTGGAATGCTGTCCGGATGTTTTCAGTCTAACCATGAGGTCTGTACCAATCCCCTAAACTCCTTTCAGTAGTGGATCAGGCAGAAATGGACTACTACAGGCTGTTCGTATTATCTATTATACTTGAATTCCGCTCTCTGTATGTGGCTCAGAACCTTTTGTGGAATGGCACCCGGTGCCCCCTGAGCCAGGCACTCACTGGATTCACATCTGTTTAGGTCCCATGCTCTTGTATCTGGGACTCTGATCCTATGTAATCTGTTGTGATTTTTTTAAAGTCCTTTTCATATTTTCAGATGCATATTTAAGCCACATTGGTTCTTAAATTTTAAATAAATTTTAAATACCTCAAGATGCCCTTCACTCTGGTGAGTTCCCCTCCGTCACTACTGGATTCTCCTCCTGTTAGGATTTTTGCCAGGCCCTATCACTACAGATGCCTTACTAATCCTTCTGCTCATTTATTTTGGCCAGGAAGGAGGGGTTTGTCTGACCCCCGCAACACCCCTGCAGCATCACATTCCCAAAGAGACATCTCCAGGTTATTTCTTTTTCACATCTACCTGTATTTCCACAATACATCAAATCATTGGTGTGCACAATAAATTCACTATTATTTAAAAGTATCTAGAGCCTACTGTCCTGCGCTGAGCAAAGCAAATGCTTAAAGGGAACAACAGGGCAGAAAAGAAATGAAAAGGAAATTAATGAAGAAGATACACAGATATCCTTATGAAAAATGATTCAGTGACTGCTTAACCTGCTTACTGGTTTACTGACACTTTCTAGCAAGTCATCACAGTAAGGAAGAGTCTGTGGATTTGCTGTGTCCAATTCCTTGTTCAATAAGCAGCCTCAGAAACCAAACCTTTATGATTTTATTGATGAACTTCATTATTTTTTCTAACAATGCAAGATTATTATTTTAAGTAGCAAGTAGTATAGGGCAATTGATACATTACACTGATGTCAGGGTAGTAATAACACCCCAACAGCCCTTTCTTTATTGCCAAGAGTCTGAGAGGAGGTCCTCCACATAGAGAAGGCTTAGAAGAGAAGATGCAAGTCTTTTCTCCAGAACGTTGCCTTCCCTCAATTTATTCTGTTAACCAGAGTTCTAGATCCCATTTTGTAAGGTAGACACAAGTACCCTGCTGAGGGTAAACATGGCAGGGAAGCTTCATGGGCATGCTCACCCCCTCCCTTTCCCAATGCAAACTGTCCCTCCTAAGTGTAACATGTAGTACGCATACTAATGGAGAACTGGAACCTACTTCACATTCCCAGAACTTCTATCAATGGTAAGGTACCCTTCCTTAAATATTAAAGCATTTTATTTACCATTCCTCTTATTACCTCTTTGGGCCACATTCACTCTTTTGACCTATTTCTCTACGTAAAACTTTAAGCACACTTTGGAGCCTCCCATCACTGTTCACGATTCTCACAGATGCTTCCAAGAGACTGCCTCTTTTGAATGACAATATTATGAATAAGAGACGCTTGCCTTTGCCCCAAATCCAAAACAGATTTCAAAAGCAAAGCAGAAAATCCACCTCAACAGCACATGGGGTCGCAGCTGCCAGCATACTCACTTCCACTTTGCCTTTAAGAGAGCTGCTCAGCTGTAATTCAGGTTGGGAGGTGTTGCATGTAGTCAGGGAGGACTGCTCTCTGCCAGCATACAGCCGGTGTGCAGGGGTTTTTCTATTTTTTGGCCTCTGGTGATGGATTGGTGGATGTGTTATGAAAGCTGCTCTCGACAGAAACACACCCACTTCCATGACTCACAGGAGTTTCTCAGCATTTTTTTAAAGTAACTGTCAACTCTCAGTTGAGAACGATTAACCAGGAAAATTCAGTTGTGTCATCTTTCCATTGAAAAAGAACAGGAAAAAAAAGAATGTCACGTGAGATGAAATCACTATTGCCCCCAAGTCAACATTTGTGAGGAAGTCATTATATAAGACCTGAAACATTACTGTCCCTACGGAGCTACTAAATGTTGAGACACAGAGGCACAATTAAATCCAGGCCAGAAAGCTATATCATCAACCTAGTTTGAACATACTGACTGTCCTCATGGAGAAAATGATAGCATCTAAAAATATCAAATCAACAGGATTACTTTGACTCACTCCTTGGGTGGGTGTTCCTCCCAGGAAACCTATAGAAACATTAGTCTAATAGCTAACAGTCCCACATCTGTGGAAGAACAAAAGCAAAATCTAGGAAAGGGGAAGAGATGAGGAAATTCTGTCTTTAAATAAGCAAATGGTGATTGATGCAAGTATCACCTTTTAATAGATGAAGGAAACCAGGCATGCCATCATAAAAAAAAGCCTGAGTGATGCAGGAAGGTTCTTATTTATTAAGAAAACTGATGAGGAGTAAAGCAAAAGCAGCACAGGAAGAGTTAGGTACAGGAGAAATATTGAGAATGAGGAGCAAGAGGAAAGGGTCTAGCTTAAGGGGTCGTGGAAAGTGCCGCCAAGTTGAATCTGATTTATGGTGACCCCGCATTGTTTTCAAAGCAAGAGACAAACAGAGGTGGTTTGCCACTGTGTGCCTCTGTGTAGCAACCCTGGATTTCCTTGGGGTCTCCCATCCAAATACTAACCAGATCTGACCCAGTTTAGCTTGATGAGATCGGGCTAGCCTGGGTCTTCCAGGTCAGGGTTTAAGTACACGTATGCATTGCGGGAAAGGGTGTACAGACCAGGACTGCTACAGAAGTCGATAATACTATTATTTCCTTTCTCCTTTAGAAGCTCCTTGATTCATAAATCTTGAGCAGCATAATTCTAAATCTATTATTTAAGGGATATAAGGACTGAGATAAAATGTTGCCACTACCAACGTAAACTTAGGATAGCTGTCGCTTAATAAATAGGGTATTAACTCAGACACAGAGGTATTAGTCCAATCTGTTAGAAGACGAATAATATAACTTAGAATCATAGACTCATAGAGTTGGAAGGGACCACCAGGGTCATCTAGTCCAACCCCCTGCACAATGCAGGAAATTAACCTCCCCCCACATCCCCAGTGACCCCAAACCTCCCCCGCCATGCAGGATCCCACAATCAAAGCACTCCCGACAGATGGCCATCTAGCCTCTGCTTAAAGACCTCCAAAGATGGGGACTCCACCATCCTCCGAGGCAGCACATTCCACTGTCGAACAGCCCTCACCGTCAGAAAGTTCTTCCTAATGTTTTGGTGGAATCGCTTTTCTATTAGTTTAAATCCATTACTCCATGTCCTAGTCTCTGGAGCAACAGAGAACAAGCTAGTTCCCTCATCAACATAACATCCCTTCAAATATTTAAACATGGCTATCATGTCTCCCCTCAACCTTCTCTTCTCCAAACTAAACAAACCCAACTCCCTAAGTCTCTCACCATAGGGCATGGATTCCAGACCTTTGACCATTCTGGTCGCCCTCCCCTGGACACGCTCCCACTTGTCAACATCCTTCTTAAATTGTGGAGCCCAAAACTGGACACAGTATTCCAAGTGAGGTCTGACCAATGCAGAATACAGTGGTAGTATTACTTCCCTTGATCTAAACACAATACTCCTATTGATGCAGCCCAGAATTGCATTGGCCTTCTTAGCCGCCATTTCACATTGTTGACTCATGTTCAGTTTGTGGTCCACTAAGACTCCCAGATCTCTTTCACATGTACTGTTGTCAAGCCAACTCTCTCCCATCCTGTACCTGTGCCTTATGTTGTTTCTGCCTAGGTGAAGTACTTTACACTTCTCCCTATTGAAATCCATTTTAGTGCTTATGGCCCAGCTCTCCAGTCTATCAAGGTCATTCTGAACTCTGACCCTACCCTCCGGGGTATTAACTACCCCTCCTAACTTGGTGTCATCTGCAAATTTGATTAGCATGCTCTCTATTCCATCATCCAAGTCATTTATAAAATATTAAATAGTACCGGTCCCAGGACAGACCCCTGTGGTACCTCACTGGTCACTCCTCTCCAGGATGAAGTTGTGCCATTAATGAGCACCCTTTGGGTTTGGTTGGTCAACCAATTACCAATCCACCTAACAGTAGCAGTGTCCAGCCCACATTTTACTAGGTTTCAAGAAGATCATGGGGGACTTTATCAAAGGATTTACTGAAATCAAGGTACACTACATCTACATCATTCCCTTCATCTACCATACTTGTCACTCTTTCAAAAAAAGATATGAGATTAGTTTGGTATGACCTGTTTTTGAGAAACCCATGTTGACTGTCAGTGAGCACGGCATTTCTTTCTAAGTGCTTACAGACCGTCTGTTTAATTATCTGCTCTAGTATTTTACCTGATTATCGCTGACTGAGCGACAATTGTTTGGGATTTCTTCCCCCCCCCTTTTTAAAGATGGGGACCACATTTGCCCTCCTCCAGTCTGCTGGAACTTCTCCTGTTCTCCATGAATTCTCAAAGATTTTTGCCAGTGGTTCTGAAATCACTTCAGCCAGTTCTTTTAACACCCTTGGATGCAGGTCGTCCGGCCCTGGAGACTTGAATTCATTAAGAGTAGCCAGGTATTCCCGTACTATCTCAGTATATATAGTATGCTGTAATTCCCCTATTGTATTCTCTGCTCCATTATTCCCAGGTTGAGCACTATTCCCCTTTTGGGAGAAGACTGATACAAAAAAGGAGTTAAATAATTCTGCCTTTTCTGCCTCCCCTGTTAATAACTCACCATTCTCTCCAAGCAATGACCCGATTGTGACCTTGATCTTCCTTTTGTTATGAACATAACCAAAAAACCCTTTTTTGTTGTTTTTAACTTTCCTGGCTAGTTGGAGCTCATTCTGCGCTTTAGCCTTCCTGACTTTCTCCCTACATGTGCTGGCTACTAGTTTGAATTCCTCTTTGTTGATTTCTCCCATTTTCCATTTCTTGTACATGCCCTTCTTAAATCCTATCTCAACCAAAAGATCTTTGGTCATCCACCCTGGTTTCTTCAAACCTCTACCTTTTTTTCTCTTCGTGGGAATTGATTGAAATTGTGCCTTCAAAATTTATTGAAATCAGCTTTCTTAAAGTCTAGAGTACATGCTTGACTATTTCTTGCTTCTCCTTTCTGCTGTATAACAAACTCCAGGAGAACATGGTCACTCCCACCTAAAAATCCCACTCCTTCTACCCCATAAACCAAGTCATCATAATTGGTTAAGATCAGATGCAAAATGGCTGTTCCCCTTGTTGCTTCTTCCACTTTTTGGACTATGCAGTTGTCTGCAAGGGAAGTGAGTAATTTGTCGGACCTAGTTGTTTGGGCAGAGTTAGCCTTCCAACAGATGTCAGGATAATTGAAATCTCCCATTACTACTACATCTTTCTTTTTTGAATGTTTGGACATCTGTTCCAGGAAAGCATCATCTAACTCTTCAGTCTGGCTTGGGGGTCTATAATATACCCCCCACAATGACATCACTATTTTTCTCTCCCTTAATTTTTACCCAGATGGTTTCAACCTGGGTTCCAGCGTTTAAGTCCTGGATCTCCTCGCAGATGTAATCATCCCTAATGTATAATGCTACCCCTCTCAACTTCTGATTTTGTCTATTTCTCCGAAATAGGTTATACCAGTGATGGCGAACTTTTAGAGACTGAGTGCCCAAACTGCAACCCAAAACCCACTTATTTATCGCAAAGTGCCAACACAGCTAGAAGTCCATATGGGGCTAGGGGTTGCCAGGTCCCTCGTTGCCACCTGCAGGAGGTTTTTGGGGTGGAGCCTGAGGAGGGTGGGATTTGAGGAGGGACTTCATTGCCATAGAGTCCAATTGCCAAAGTGGCCATTTTCTTCAGGTGAACTGAAATAGCAGATTTCCTGCTACTATCTGGAGGTTAGGAAAACAGCACCAGAGACCAAGTATGCAAAAGTAGCAAAATTCTTATTAGTGCTTAAACATTAAACATCAATGACAAAACAAAGTGGAATACATAAACAAGAGCATGTCAGAAATATACACAATATAAACAGCACGGGTTTGATGCAGTCTCTGTGCAACAGAATAATGCAATCTTCTTGGTATATATTTCTTGAATAAATTTTCCAACCCGTGTTGTATATATTGTGTATATTTTTGACATGCTCTTGTTTATGTATTCCACTTTGTTTTGTCACTGATGTTTAATGTTTAAGCACTAATAAGAATTTTGCAACTTTTGTATACTTGGTCTCCGGTGCTGTTTTCCTAACCATATTGGTACAAGCACGGAGGTGCCTCTTGCTTCGGATTGTAACTACCTGGAGGTTGGCAACCCTGCATGGGCAGACGAGTTGGGGAAGGAAAGCAGCTGGAGCATAGCTCCCACCCCTTAGTTTGGTTCTTTTTCCAACTGTTATTTTCATACAAATTTAAAAAGACTGTTATGCGGGGGGTGGGCTGATGGTGGGGACAGCCCTCTGAACGCGGTCAGAAGCATCTTCGGTTGCATGAACGAGCAGAGTGGAAACCTGAGCTAAGCGAAGGGCTCGGCTCCAGCACAAACGGCAGGCGAACCCCTGTTCGGCTCTCACTGCCAATCCCCCGTGCTGCAGTCACCAACCAGCCCGCCGCAGACGGCCGCCCAGGCATCCCACTCCCGGTCCAGCCCTGTCCCAGCTCCGTCTCTTCCAGTCCTTGGCAAAAGGCTCATTGTTGTCTTCACTTCCAGAGCAAGCAGCCAGCAACTGCGGAGATGGCATTGGGAAGGAGCCCAGTGCTTCCCGGAGGAGCCCAGAAGGCACCATTGGTCCCCAGCCTCCTCAGCCGGGGGAACAAACTCAGGCGAACTCTGTGCTGGGGCAATGGCGCGCGTGCCCACAGAGAGGGCTCTGAGTGCCACCTCTGGCACACGTGCCATAGGTTCGACACCACTGGGTTATACCCTTCAATTAATACATTCCAATCATGAGACTTGATCTTAGATCCTCATAAAAACGACGTTCTAGGAGCACATATGCTAGAGAAGCAATAGAACCAGAAGAATATGTGCAGGTCCTTTCCAAATATGGTAGGTTCCTGTAGAAGAAGAGTTGGTTTTTATATGCCAATTTTCTCTACCTTTTAAGGAGAATCAAACTGGCTTAAAATCTCCTTCCTTTCCTCTCCCCACAACAGACACCTTGTGAGGTAGGCGGGGCTGAGAAAGTTGGAAGAGAACTGTGACTAGCCCAAGGTCACCCAGCTGGCTTCATGTGGAAGAGTGGGGAATCAAACCCAGTTCTCCAGATTAGAGTCCACTGTTCCTAGCAAGAAGAAAAGCTTTTAAGAAATGAGTTGTCAAGAAATAGGTATAAGCAAGCAAGCAAGCAACATGGGGAGGAATATTTTGATATTGCACTAAAGGGGCATGAGTAGAATGGATTGCATTCATCTCTCTCAAGAGGCCTTCTAAAAAACCTTACCAAAATATCTATTCACAGACTCATTCTCAAGACCGCCATTTCAGCATTATGTTGAGTTCTCTCCATAACAAACATTTTATTTACATTAATTTTACTTAAAATGTTTCTATGCCACCTTTCCACCCAAACAGGGTCCCCAAAGTGGCAAAAATGAAAACATTTCAACACTGAAATCACATTTACAATAAATATTGCAGTGCTAAATATGATGCAGCTTAGTCCAGATAACATACTGCTACTCTTCAGACAGAAAAAATGGGAAAACATGTTATATAAACAGCCTGAATCCAACCATATAACTGTAAATATAAGCTTCTTTTCCATTACAATGTCTCCGGTAAAGGAGATGGAATGGTGAGTTTAGAGAGACTCCGACTTAAAGCCTACTATACTACTACTCATGCAAAGCAGCCATGCCCCACAGCACCTTTCCACGGGGAGCAGCCCAGGTTAAGGGAGACACGGAGCGAGTCCTAGGAAAAAGTGCTTTTATCTCACCAGCATCATATTTAATTCAATACTGTAAGCTGCTGCATGAAACTTTTCCTTTTCTTCGCACCAAAAGCAGCTGCAGAGAAGGGGCCTCAAGGGGGCTCAGCAGTGGGGAGGGGGCACTGCTTAACCCACCCTTTCCCTCCAGCCAAACTCTTCCCCTTCAAGGTGCCTTTCTACTTCTGAAGGCAAGTTCCCCTGTGGGAAGAAAAGCAGTGTGTGTCTGGCTTGGGGGAGGGGGATTCCGGTTTGAAAATGTCCAAAGGAGAAAGTTAAGCAACTCCTTTCCTGGCTATTCCTCTTCTTAAAAATGTAGCTTCCCCATACTGCTTTTGATAAAAATAAAAACTATGGAAGTTGCACTACTGCGTGTAAAGACTAATTTTAGCCTCAGCCAGCTGCACAGCACTATTGTAAGAATAAATGGGGAAGCCCCTCTTTGAGGAACGATGGCATAGACTTGTGAAACAATACATATTTGCAAATTGTGACTAAGTCCAGAGACATTAAAGATGACATTTAGCGGGCAGAATAAGCCCAGAGGTGATCCAGGTCGACTTGTCGGCACTCTCCACACACAATGAAATCAACATGCACTGTGGCAGTGGGCATGATCACCGCACGCATGCACGATTGCCAGCTTGTGAACACAGTAGATGCACACATAGCTATATATATAGGTGGCAAGCTCTCCTTCCCTGGAGGTTTTTAAGCAGAGGCTAGACGGCCATCTGTCAGCAATGCTGATTCTATGACCTTAGGCAGATCATGAGAGGGAGGGCATCTTGACCATCTTGGAGACCATCTTGGGCATGGAGTAGGGGTCACTGGGCGTGTGGGGGGGAGGTAGTTGTGAATTTCCTGCATTGTGCAGGGGGTCGGACTAGATGACCCTGGTGGTCCCTTCCAACTCTATGATTCTATACGCATGTGCTCCCTCTAATGATTAGGAACACTGTTGTTGTTTTCTTAATGCTCCTGATCACAAAGCAAGTCTATATATGTATACTTCATACACTAGTGGATTCTGTGATCACAAGCCAGAGACTGCACTGGTGAGTGGATGGAGCCAGTGCACTTGTACCTTCCTATGCCCACAGGGTTGTGTGTAGGAGACTGTGGTCAAGTGACATTACAGAGCCCATTCATTTCAATGGGTTTAGACTAGAACCATGATTACTTACCGTGAGGGCTCCTTCTTCTCTGAGGTAAGAAGGGCATCTTGAGAAGTGGTTCATTCCCGCTGTGTTCTCAGGGAGGCAGGATCAAATTTCAGACTTCCCATCTCCTGGGCGGGAATCCCCCCCCCCAGTTCAGTTGCAAACTTACTGAGTTGAAACAAGACAGGAGTCAACAAACAGAAAACTGATAGAAGGAACTATAGAAAAGACATGTAAAATATAGTGTAACCACTGAAGAACAGTTAGTGAACAGTAAATGAATGAGGAATGAGAAAGGTAAGGATGAGCTCCATATCTTTGTACGTTTCTTCCTGTACTCTGATACTCAGAGGTTGACTTCTGCTTTCACCTCGTCCTTCTTCTTTTTTAAAAAAATTATCCCATCTTCTCCAGACGGGCAAGATGCACTTCTTACCTCAGAGCAGAAGGAACCCTCATGGTAAGTAATCAAGATTCCATTCTCGCTCTGAGGGAAGGGCATCTTGAGAAGTGGGATCTCCAAGAGCTGTAACTTCAAGGGTGGGATTACTCTTCCTCCAACACGTTCTGAAGAACTCTGCATCCAAGTGCTGCATCTGCGGACGAAAAGGGGTTAACGAGGTAATGTTTAACAAAGGTAGAGATGGGGGACCACGTAACTGCACAACAGATTTCCTCCTCTGAGGCTTGCTTGTTGAAGGCCACTGATGTGGCTGCACTACAGACAAAATGAGCCATGATCCCCTTGGGCACAGGAATATTGCAGGATCTGTAGGCATGAGCAATGCTTTGCCTGATGGCATAACTTATGGTCACCCTGGACATCTTTTTTGGCTATGAAGGAGTGTGAAGGCACCACGTGGGGAATCTGTGCATAACTGGTGGACTAGATTGAGTGACCCCTTTTAAGAAGGACTTGATATGGGCATGTCCAGATAAGACATAACCATCTAAAATAGGTACTACCGTGGAGATCGCTGCCACTTGCCTACGTAGAGTGGAGACCCGAAAGCTCTGCTTGACACCATCTTGCAGGAAGGCCAGAAGCTTCCCTACCATGGTTGCCAAAGGAACCACGTGCTTCCACCTGCACCACCACACAAAAGCTTTCCACAAAGAATTGCAAATTCTTCTAGTGGATGGTTTTCTCAACTCCAGGATAAGTATTGACTACATCGGTGGAATAACCCAAGGCTAGAAGCCATTACCTCTCAATCTCCAGACAGTCAGTCTCAGCCAGTCAGGCTCTGGATAGAACAAGGGCCCTTGATAAAGGAGATCCCAGAATGGAGGGATGCGCCATGGTTCCTGACAGCTCCATCAGCGTGGAGAACCACGTTCTCTGTGGCCACTCTGGTACAATCAATATTACCTCTGCCTCTCCTGTTGAATCCTTCTCGGGACCTTTGGTAGAATCAGTAATGAAGGGAATCTGTAAAGAAGATCTGGGGGCCACGGTGAGAGAAGGGCATCTGTCTGCTCCACCTCCTGGTAGAAGTATCATGAAAAGAATCGAGGCGATGGTTCGCCTGGGAGGTGAATAGATCTACCATCAGCATTTCAAACCACCTGACTATCTCCAGAAAGGCTGTTTTGTTCAGGGACCATTCTCTCTCATCGATGTTCCAACGGTTCAGCTAGTCTGCCTGAACATTTAGGATCCTCTGGATGTGCTCTGCCCAAAGGGACTTCAGGTGAGACTCCGCCTACAAGAAGTTGACCTCAGCTTCCCAACAAGAGCAGACAACCAGGATCCTCCTGTCAAGAAGTTGAGGCCTCTCAATTTCTTGGAGTGTGTTATTTCTTTGGTTCAGGCCTGGGAGGCCTATGAGTTTTGTGTTATTAGGATTTTGGAGCAGTAAAATAGTTACACTTTGAAAACTGCTTTTGGTGGAGGGAACAAGATGGGCCCCAGCTGGTGCTTGTTAAAGCCTTCTCTCCCCTATCTAGAATGCAAGGCCGTGCCTTGCCCTAGTAGTTAATCAGTCAGCCATCATGACAATGTCCAGGTGCAGGTAGTTCTGTAAGCTTCCTCACCTGAACACATCACTTAAGGAGTCAGCATTTCTGACCAAGCGATTAATTACCAGCTAAGTGCTTTCGTTTTCTCGATTGGTTTCTATGAGCTCATCCTTTTGAGAAAACAAATATAAGGACAGACCAACCCTAAACAAACTATGCACGCTTTGGGGTACAGCAGGAGAGCTGTGCTGGCTGCATAACAACCCATTTGATTTTGGCCCTACGGGGAAACTCTGGTCCACTTGACCTGCTTGGAGAAACTTTGGACAATTTGTGCAACTCTTGAATGCTGAAAGCATCTTTGGACGTTGGTAACTATAAACCTGATGCAAGAAACCTTTGCCAATCCTTTTGAATTAAAAAGGCTTTTGAATGTATTAATTAGCTATGCTAAATAGTTTATTATTTTCTTGCTTAACACTTCATGACTTTTTCTTTCCTGTAAACCAGCTTGAATCTTATAAATAAATTGTTAGCCTTTAAATGGCTTGTGTGTGTGATTTTGGGATTCCAAGCCTAAATTCTAAGTGCCATGTTTGAGTGTAAAAACCACCTACCAAAAACCTAAGACATTTTGGGAGTGTAATCTTTCCCCAGCAGGCTTCTACCTTGCAGGGTAAGCATTGCACTTAACTTTTGGAGCTTGGCTGGAGGCTCACCCTTTGAACCCCAGGGTTGGTGGCAGCTACCTGTTAAACTTGGGGTGAAAACCTGGAGTTTAATATTTTGGGAAACCTTTGACCAAACCAAAACAGCCTCCAACTGGTGGAGACTGGTTGGAGCTCTTTGACACCTCCCTGCTTGTTCAAATGGGCCTTGGCTGAGACATTGTCTGTTTGCACCAGAACATGCCGGCCCTGTACCATTGGCTGAAACTCGAACAGAGCCTGGTGGATTGCTCTCAGCTCCCCCACATTGATAGGAAGAAGCCTCTCCTCCCTTAATCAGGAGCCCTGGGCCAGATGACCCTGAAATGTTGCTCCCCAATCCTCCAGGCTAGTGTCCATGTGCATCTGAATAGGATCCTTGTGGAGATAGGCCTGGCCTTGCCTTTGTTGAAGTTGGACTCCTTGGACCCCCACCGTAGATTCACGTGGACTTTTATGTCTTCTTTGAGGAGGATAGAGAGCTGGTGAGGTCAAAGGAGCAACTGTAAGGGGCAAGCAAGGAACCAAGCCCATGGGATGGAACCCGTACAAGAGCCATCCAGACTTGGTGCTGGCTGTGGAACTTGCCAGAGCTGAGATTTTTGGTATCTTGCCTTGAGGAAGGAAAAGGAAATTGGATCTGGTGTCTATTATGACACCCAGGTGCTGGAGCCTCTGTTGGGATACCAGATTGCTCTTTGCCTGATTTATGAGGTAGCCATAATCCTCTAGTGTCTGAATGACCCTGGTGGTGTGCTTGGATGCCAATTCGCTGGATGGGGCACATATGAGGATATCGTCCAAGTAGGGATGGATCTGAATTCCCTCTTTTCTTAACAATATGACCAGGGTGTCAGGCTTCAGCAAATTCACAGCGTTTCAGCAATGGACCTTCAATCCAGGCAGAGCAGCGATTCAAAGATTTATTTCAGAAGTCAGTGATTTCAGTAAGAGACACACAAGGTTGGAATACATGACAGGGGGAGAGTGGATACATTTATAGGGCTGATACAATAGAGTTACAGGAACAAAGAGACAATGTAGTTGTTTCCTGCCGGTAACGACTTAAGTAAAACTGAAACAGAAACAATCATGAGCAATCAGTGGAGGAGATGGCCGAGCCCTCAGCTTTGTGTGCGGGACCCGATATCAGATCGAAGTTTTACATGGGCGGGTCCCCATACAATTGTAAATCTCTGGCCGGAACTCGTGTGCAAAATGGGGGGGGGGGGAGGAGTGCACGGAGAATTCCATTTTGTTTGCGGGGAAACCATCTTGTTTGAGCACGGAGCTGTCAGAAGCCCTATCTGACATTCCGCCTCTCCAAAGACCCCCTCCCCGGGTTCCCAGGCTTGTCGGGACAATTCTGATGGAACTCGGTGATCAGAGAGGGAGCATTCACGTGTTCTGCCACAACCCACTCATCGTGACTTGAGTTCAAATGTTTCCAGTGTACCAGGTACTCCAGCAGACCCCTCCGCAGCCTGGAGTCCAGGACCCTAGAAATTTCAAAATGTTGTTCCCCCTGTACCATGATAGGTGTTGCCTCTGGGGATTCGGGGTGCCAATCCGGGGCGGGAGAAAAGGGTTTCAGGAGGCTAACATGAAACACCGGGTGTACCCCCTGCAGAGTCTTGGGGAGGTCCAGTTCAGCAGTGACCTCATTGATTACCCGGGATATGGTAAACGGACCCACGTATTTCTGGCAAAGCTTTCTACAAGGACGCAGAGACTTTAAGTTCTTGGTGGAAAGGTACACCTTTTCCCCGACCACAAGATCCCACTGAGGCACTCTGTGTTTGTCAGCCTGCACCTTGTACCGTTCCTTAGCCTGGTCCAGCTGTTTAACAAGTCCTGGCCAAGTATTTCTGACGGTGTTAGACCAAGCAGATACCTCCGGAGGGTCGCCTCCCGGCGGGAGGGGAACCGCCCCCAAAGGGTCGAATTCCATCCCATACACAGTCTTAAAGGGACTGTCCAGTAGCAGAGTGCACAGAGTTATTATAGGCGTACTCCGCCAGGGGCAACAAATCGACCCAATTATCCTGGTGATAATTGGTGAAGCAGCGCAAGTAGCATTCAACGACAGCATTCACCCTCTCCGTCTGCCCATCCGTCTGGGGGTCATAGGCTGACGACAGACCTTGTTGTACCCCAACAATTCCCAAAAACGCCTGCCAGAATTTAGACAGGAACACCGAGCCTCTGTCGCTCACGATCTTCCGGGGAAAACCGTGCAGACGGAAGATCTGTTGAACAAACAGGCGGGCCAACTTGTGGGCTGAGGGCAAGCCCTCGCACAGAATAAGGTGGATCTGCTTAGAAAACAGGTTTGTGATCACCCAAAGCACGGTTTTCCCCTGGCTAGGGGGAAGGTTGGTCACAAAGTCCATGCCAACCACCCGCCAGGGGGCCTCCGGGGTCTCCAGGGGATTCAGCAGTCCAGGGGGCTTTCCCATAAGACGTTTATTGGTAGCACACGTTGGGCAGGACCTTACAAACCCATCGATGTCCTGGCGCATCCCTGGCCACCAAAAGCACCGCCTAACCAGGTGTAGGGTTTTAACGAACCCAAAGTGACCCCCCCCCCCCGTCTTGGAGCTGTGGCTCCATTCTAGCACCTCCCGGCGCAGCTTCTGGGAAACATATGTCTTTCCTTCCGGGGTCCCAGTCTCTTCCACCCCCAGGGAGCCCTCCCCTCGTTCCTCGTGAAGGACCTCCTCCCACCTGGTCCTTGCTGCAGTGGGCAGGTCTCCAGGGACCCCCTGGGAACAGGGGGAATCGTGAGTCACCCTCTGCGGGAGGGCCGGAGGAGGCAGAGGACCCGCCGCCCGGGTCTGCGCCTGGGTCAGGGCCCCCGGGGGAGGGAGGCTTTGGGCGCTTCCTCCTGCTGGAGGTCTGGTACAGCCGAGCGGCCACCGCCCGGGTCTGGGCCCAGGTCTGAACCCCTAGGGGACGGGTGGCACTGCTCGTGCCGCCTTGTGGAAGAACCGGAGCAGGTGAGGGGGGTGCCACTCAGGCTTGGGCCCAGGTCAGAACGCCTGCGCTTGCCCCCTCCGGGTCCAAGCCCAGGTGTTCTGGGGTAAAAAGGGACCCAAGCGGCCGCTCGACTCTGCAGTCGTACTGCGGCATGCGGGAGAGACCGTCCGCCAGGCAATTCTCTCTCCCGGGGACATGCTTAATGGTAAAGCGGAATCTAGAAAAGAAGTCCGCCCACCTCAGCTGCTTGGCTGAGAGCCTCCTCTGCCCCAAGATGGCCTCAAGGTTCCGGTGGTTCGTCCAAACCTTGAACGGTACCGGCGCCCCCTCTAAGAACTGGCGCCAAACCGTGAGGGCATGTTTGATAGCCATGGCCTCCTTCTCCCCAATCGGCCAGTTGAGCTCGGCCCCAGAGAATTTCTTGGAAAAGTAAGCGCAGGGTCTGAGCCTCCCCTGAGAGTCCTTTTGCAGAAGCGCTCCCCCCATTGCCTTGTCAGAAGCGTCCACTTGCAGGACGAAAGGCTGAGAACAGTCGGGGTGAGCTAAAACGGGCTGCGACGTGAACCGGCTCTTAAGCAAGTCAAACACTGCCTGGCAGTGGTCGTCCCACGCCACCTGGTAGTTGGCGGCCATGGCCGCCTGATCCCTCCCCTTGGTCTTAAGGAGGTCCGTGATCGGGAGGGCTATCTCGGCAAAATCCGGGATGAATCCCCAATAGAAATTTGCGAATTCCAGAAATTGCTGGACTTGCTTACGGGTTGGGGGGGGGCTCCCAGTCTCGGACCGCCTGGACCTTCTCGGGGTCCATGATTAACCCGTTGGGAGACTCTACAAACCCAAGGAACGCAAGCTTGTCCTGATTAAAGGCACACTTGGACAGTTTGGCGTATACATGGTGCTCCCTCAGTCGGCGCAGTACCTCCCGCGCCAACTTCCGGTGTTCCTCCGGATCCCGAGAATAGGTTAAAATGTCATCCAAGTTCACGATGACCCCCCGAAACAATAAATCATGTAAAATTTCGTTGATGAGTTGCATGAAGCAGTGTCATGAGTCAGCCTGCAGAGACCTCCTCTGATGAAGAGGAGGTAGAGGCCAGAATAGAGGATCAGCCAAAGTCAGGAGATGACTCACCATGTCTGCAGCCTGCCAACTCAAGGACTCCAGTTGGACCTGACACCTTGCAACATGCAGTGTCTCCAGAGGCCTCGCCAGGGCCACTGGAGCAGAGAAGAAAACAGGTCCGTCTGGCAATGCAGCAGAGACGGCAGAGTGCTAGGCTGAAGGCTTTACAGAGGAACCTCCCCAGTAGCAGTGATGAGGAAGAGCAGGGCTGAAGCACCACCTGTGAACTCAGCCTCATCAGCATCAGCTGGCTGCTACAGCAGCAGGGGAAGGGATTTAAGCCATCAGTTAGGCTTGGCTGTTGTGCAAGCAACTTGTCACCAACCTCCTTGAGTACCTGCCTTGTTTACCTGCCTTGTTTCCCTGCTATCCATTGGATTCCTGGTATCCTGACTTCTTGGACTGGCTCTGACTAACGCTTTGGACTTCCCTTGCCTGTATTGATATCTCGGACTCTGCCTTCACTGTGAATGACCTTGGACTGTTCTCCAGACTACGCTTACAGCCCTCGCTCCTCGCCGGTACCACGACAAGCAGGACGGAGCTCCAGACAACCCGAACAGCATCACGTTAAACTCGAACAGACCAAAACAACATGAGAAGGCTGTCTTCGCCTCATCCCCCCCCTTAATCCGAACCCGGTAATAGGCTTCCGCTAGGTCCAGTTTCGAAAATACCCTGCCTTCCTGTAACTGACTGAGGAGGTCAGGGATGAGGGGGATGGGATACGTATTCTTTTCAGTCACTGCATTGAGACCCCTGTAGTCTACGCACAACCGGAGGTCCGAAGTCCCCTTTTTCTTTACAAAGAAGCAGGGTGAGGAAAATGCAGCCTTGGACGGACGGATGAACCCCCTAGCCAAATTCTTGTCCAGAAACTCCCGCAACACAGTCTTTTCCAGGGGGCTCATGGGGTAAACCCGGGCCTTGGAGGGTTTCATGTCCGCAGTGAGCTCAATGGCACAGTCCGTAGAGCAGTGAGGGGGTAATAAGTCACAATCCTTCCCCTCAAATACGTCCATAAAGTCCTGATACTCCGGGGGTAGTGTCACGGGGGTCGCTGTCGTGGCAGTCACCCTCACCCCATCGGGCATGTCCTCCCGGCAATGCCACCGGCATTGTGGAGACTCAAATACTATTTGACGCTGCGTCCAGTCAATGCTGGGGTTGTGACCCGCCAGCCAGTTGCTTCCCAGAACCACTGGGTAAGCGATCCCAGGAGCAATGGTAAGGCTGATCTGCTCCCAGTGATCACCTACCCCCAACAATACTGGTTCAGAGCGCAAATGAACGGGGGCCCCCTGTAGGTCGCTCCTGTCCATCTGGCGGAAGCGCAAGGGTTGATCCAACTCCACAGCCCCCAACTGCAGTCGGTCAAACACACCCTGGTCTATTAAAGTCCTGGAGCAGCCAGAGTCCAAAATGCTCACCACTGCAATTGGATCCCCTCCCCGGGGATTCTTTAACACCACTGGCACCAGTTGAGTCTCTCCCTGGTCACTCACCCAGGTCGGAACCGGCTCGTTGTCTTGAAAGGTAGCCTCCTGTGCCGGTTCAATCACAGGAAGCATTCTTCGTTTTTTGCCGGTGAGGCTTCTCCGGAGCAGCAGCGATGTTCACACGGAGTAGGCCCCAGGTCTGCGCTTAGAGATGCCGCGCCGTCGCGGGTGGGTGTTCCCTCTGCTCTCCTTCGGTCTGGAACTCGGGGGTCGGTCGGAATCGCTCTGTCTGCCGTCTGTCCAGGGGATCCGTTTGTACACTTGGCCGTGAAGTGTCCCATTCTCACGCAACGCAAGCAGGCCCCCTCTTTGAAACTACGCGCCTTCACTTCCGAGAACCTGCCTCGGTTCCCCTCGCCATGGTGCGCCCCCGCCGCGGCATTCCCCCTGGTTGGGCCTCTGGGGGGGGTTCCCTCCCCGGGCGATCCTTGGCAAACTGCAAGGTAAGCTTACGGTGCTCCACTTGCCCTGCCAGCCGGATCCAGCCCTCCACCGTTTCAGGGTCGCCCAGAGTCAGGCAGCCCTCCAACACTTCCCATCGCAGTCCCTCGCGAAAGTGTTGGACCTTGGTGGTTTCGCTCCACTCCCTTACTTTGCACGCCAGGGACTGGAATCCTTGGGCATATTCCAGTACTGTACGGGACCCTTGCCTCATTTTGCGCATGGTGATCTTGGCCCTCTCCACCCGGTGCGGGTCCTCAAACCGGCGGTGCAGGGCTTCCAGGAACCCATTGAGGGAGAGCAAAAGTCCAGGATTAACTTCCGTTGCTGTTACTGCCCACTCCACCGCCTCCTTCTCCAGAAGTCCGATGGCGTACCAAACTCGGGCTTCTTTGGAGGGGAAAGTCTCACCCTGGTCCTTCATGAAGCCAGACAGTTGTAGTAAGAAGTGGGGTAACAGGGCAAAGGTTCCATCAAAGGAGATTCTCTGGTCCCGGGGGGCTGTGCGTGGAGGATGAACGGGGGGGAGGTCGTAGCGACGATGGACGATCGGAGTCCTCGCACCGTTCCTGCTAGCGCCGTCATCTCCCTCCTTAGGATCCCCAGCTGGTCCTGAAGCTCCTGGTTCTGCCGAGTCAAGTCGTGGTTCTGCTCCTGCAGAAGACGGCGTTCCTCTTCTCGGGGGCATGGGGTTGAGGTGACTGCAGCTCGGCCTCGGAGCGGTTCCTCCTCCCTGGAGTACCAGTCCTCCAGCAGGCCTCGATATAGGAGATCGAAGTTTGGCCCTTTGGTTGATTGGTGGACGTACTGTCCGGCGATCCGCGGTGCCCCCTCCGCAAGTTCTGCGGGGCACCTTTCCGGGGTTACTTCCTCCCGGCTTGGAACTGCTCCTCTCAGGGCTGCTTCCTCCCGGGGCAGGACCGCTTCCTGCTGTTCCGACAGGCAGAGGTGTTCGTACCGCCGGATCAGTTTGGCGGATCGGGTCGAACTGCGAACATCTTTCTCAAGAACTAACTAGTAGAAAATAAAAAAGATGGATTCCAACCTAATGTCAGGCTTCAGCAAATTCACAGCGTTTCAGCAATGGACCTTCAATCCAGGCAGAGCAGCGATTCAAAGATTTATTTCAGAAGTCAGTGATTTCAGTAAGAGACACGCAAGGTTGGAATACATGACAGGGGGAGAGTGGATACATTTATAGGGCTGATACAATAGGGTTACAGGAACAAAGAGACAATGTAGTCGTTTCCTGCCGGTAACGACTTAAGTAAAACTGAAACAGAAACAATCATGAGCAATCAGTGGAGGAGATGGCCGAGCCCTCAGCTTTGTGGGCGGGACCCGATATCAGATCGAAGATTTACACGGGCGGGTCCCCATACAATTGTAAATCTCTGGCCGGAGCTCGTGTGCAAAATGGGGGGGAAGGAGTGCAAGGAGAATTCCATTTTGTTTGTGGGGAAACCATCTTGTTTGAGCACGGAGCTGTCAGAAGCCCTATCTGACACTGGGTGACTAGAACTTTTTAAAAAACTCTTGGCACTGATGCCAAGCTGAAAGGAAGAGCCTTGATCTGGTAAGCAAAATGAAGGAAACTGCACTAAGCCAGATAAATAGGCACATGGAGGTAGGCTTCGGTTAAGTTGACTGAGTTCATGAAGGCTCTGGGCTCATTATTTAAATCGATTTGATTTAAATCAAATTCACCCTGTTCAGAATTCACTTAAAAATCAGATAACCTAGAGAAGAGTCCCCCACATCTATGAGCCACTGAGGCACTTTCGGAATTTTGACAAAGGGTAGCAGGTAGTACCACAAAAATGGCTGCCATAGGGGGCAAGATCCCATCATAAAACAGTAGGAGATTTTTACGAAATTGCAGTAGGACTCCAACCCAAGTGTTCTACAACTCGGGCCTGGAAACAGGCACTTCTCCTCCCCTGCACTTAGAAAGAAAACACCTCTTGGGCTCTTCTGAAGCACCTCCTGCTCAAGAACATGAAAGAAAAGTTGGATTGGATCTTTGGTTTTGGGGTTGGGGGTGCTATTTGGTTCCAGTTTCCAAAGAAAGGGAAAGGTATGTTTCCCTGCACATCCACAGAGAAAGGTTGCCATGCCAGATATTTGAGAAAATCGATGTCTACAGTCAAGCTGAGAGTGCATGAAGAATACTATCCCCATTGTCTTAACATAAGAAGAGCCCTGCTGGATCAGACCAGTGGTCTGTCTAGTTCAGCTTCCTGTCTTACAGTGACCACTTTGTTACTCTGAAGGCCCAATTATAGGGCATAGAGGCTGAGGACCTCCTCTGATGCTGCCTCCTGGCACTGGGATTCAGATGTAGACTGCCGCTGAATGTGGAAGTTTCCTTTAGTCATCACGGCTAGTAGCCACTAAGAGACCTCTTCTCCTTGAATTGGTCTAATGCCATTTTAAAGTCATTTATGCCTGTGGCCATCACTTCCACATTTGCACACGACAGACATGCTGCAGGTAATGAAAGAAGCCAGATACTTCACAGGCTGCCAGGCAATCATTTAGCCTTAGCTCTTTATTTGTTTTGATCCCATACAGTTTAACTAGCAGTTTCAATTTTTTGAAAATGTACACAAATTGCATATAATTAAAAAAGTATTTTGAAAAGGATGCCTTGTTCTCTCCTCCTTTCCCAGTAACTTAATAAAAAGGAGGCAAATGACTTTGTTCTGTCTCCAACCAGAAAAAACAATGTAAAATTACAAAATTGTAGAAATGTTAGTTTCTCTAAAAGCAAGCACATGGCGCAGTGTGGTGTAGTGGTTAAAGTGTTGGACTAGGACCTGGAAAACCCAGATTCAAATCCCCACTCTGCCATGGAAATTTGCTGAGTGACCTTGGGCCAGTCACACTCTCTCAGCCCCTGGCAAGTATTTGGATGAGAGACCTCCAAGGAATCCCAGGGGCATGACACAGAGGTAGGCAGTGGCAAACCACCTCTGAATGTCTCTTTCCTTGTAAACCCTATGGGGTCGACATAAGTCAGCTGTGACTTGAAGGCAAAAAAAAAAAAGAGTTTGTTCTCCCATCAAGAAAACTATGTAAAATTACAGAAATGTGAGTTTCTCTAAAAGCAAGCCTAGTAATACAGTCTGCCTTATATAAAACATATGTCTGAATGAGAAAAGGCCCAGCACAAAAACCTTCCGTTTTAACATGTACAACTCATAAAGCAAAACTTTGTGCTACAGCTTTAAGAGTTTAAGCCTCTGATGCCCATCGCTTAGCAACCAGGCATCCCTACCTAAACACCTCCTTTCAACAGAGTCACGACTGACTGGTGGGGCTGATAATGCGATTCAGAAAGAGAGAACTAATGTTTCAGGAGTGCTTGCATTCTGCTCACATAGTGCTGAATTTTCAAGTATCAATACAATTTGTCATATAATAAAATAAAAGATGCCCACCCAGTAATAATACACTATAACAAGATTACACAGTGATTAAATAATTTTTGAATTGCATGTTTTCTATTCCAGTTTTTCAAAGAAGGCATAAAGGCAGACAAATCACTGTTCACAAAACTGCTTTACCCTGATGCAGCCAGAATAAACATCAAGAATCTCTGTCGCTAATACTTTGGATTTCCATGCAGAGACTATATTTTTGAAAGACTTCATATGGTTCTTCTGACCTTGCAGACGCCACTGAAACCAGCAGCTTCCAATAAGCCAGTTTTCTGTTCCCAGAATAACCAATCCCAAGAAAATAATATAAACAGAAGCTCCCTAGAAGCAAAAAACTAATATTTTAGTCTCAGCATAGAATCATAGATTTGGAAGGGGTCATATGGGCCATCTAGTCCAACCCCCTGCTCAATGCAGGATCAGCCTAAAGCATCCCTGACAAATGTCTCTCCAACTGCTTGCAGACTGCCAGAGAGGGGGAGCTCACCACCTCCTTGGGCAGTTGGTTCCACTGCTGAACTACTTTTACTGTAAAAATAGTTTCCCTAATATCCAGCCAGTACCTTTCCACCTATAATTTAAACCCATTATTGGGAATCCTAGCCTCTGCTGCAAACAGGAACAGCTCCCTGCCCTCCTCTAAGTGCCCTGCCCTCCTTTCAAGTATTTAAAGATCATCCAGTGTATTGACGTGTTAACATTAGTGCCAGCTATGCAGGGACAAGTCATGATCCGTCTCTTCCACATACCAAATATTTTTGGAGCAGCATGATACTGACACCCAGAACATGCAGCCTCTTTGGGACCAAAAAGAACCTCTCTCTAAATGCAGGGTTGGGGGGGGGGGGGGCATATGGAAATCTTATTAGCTCTATTTACAGCACAAACTCCCCAAAAAGTTTCGTTTAATGTGTTTGCCATTTTCTCCAACACATTAATGCTTTTACAAGATCCAGTAAAAATTGCTACTAACTGTAATAATATCATAAGGGAGGGGGGAAATCCCCCACTGAGTAATAATTGACATCATTCATCAAGGGAACCTAAACAGACTTAATTCCTATAATTTGTTGGTTTTTCTCCTGCGGTCCTTGAAAGTACAAAAAGCCTCTGCATGATTTTCCAGAAGCCATCAAGGACTCGCAACAGTCAGTGAATTCCCTGGAAGAGGAAGAAAACTCTTCCCCCACACCAGGTGATCGTATGCAAGCTATTTCCTCCAACATCAGCAGCACATGCTGGATTTCCCCAAGAGAGCAAAAACTGTGGTCTGGGGCCCCTACCATCTGAGGCAAGGAGGTTGGTAACTAAAACCCTTTTCAGTTTTAACACCACACCGCTGGAACACCCTCCTCCAGTAGGCCCAACCATGATAACTTGAGGTGCCAGGCAAAGGCTCTCTTATTTCAACTTGCTATTTGTCTCATCCTGTATTCTGCTCCTGTTGATTCCACTGTGTAGTTTACTTTTTAAAAGGTCAGCTCCCCATAAAGGGTCTGAAGAATGAGGCAACAGTTTATTAAAAAGGGGGAGGATTCTATGAAATAAACCTTAGGTGAGGAGACTAGCCCAGAGAGCTAGTATAGTACTTATAGTACTTCCTACTGCTAACAGAAACACAACTGTTTCTCCATTATCTTTCCATTAAAAATGAGCAAGTTGGCTCACACATGATCCAATACAACAGTTAAAGATACAATTAAAACCCAAGTCACAAGCATCACATTCCTTCAACGGTTTTCAAGAAGGCTTAAAAAAACTGGCAATGATAGCACCAACTGCACTTCCTCTAATCCCACAGATTGGGGCCTGTGTCTGAGAAGGCCCTTCAATTTACTCCAGCCAGCCAAACTTCTGAAGTTTCCACAGTAAGCAAGCACCTCTCTGGTGATCTCAGGGCTTAGGTGGGTTTATACAGGAGGAGACAATCTGGGTATTTTAGAGCCAAGCCATCAAGGGCTTTAAATTGTGCCTGGATACAAAACTGGACACAAATTTACTACACTGGTTGAACATGTTCAGTGTTGCAGGCCCCCGTTAACATTCTGGCCACCATAGTTTGTATTAGTTGAGATTTCTAACCACCTTGAAAGACAGCCCCTTTCTATGGAACCTCACAGTTACTGAGGCATGTGTTACAGTAGCCAGGTTGGTTTTCTCCAGGAATGGTGGCAACGTGCAAGCCATCTTAAGCTGGTAGAAAGCATTCCTAGTCACCTCTATCACTTGTCTGTCTAAGGACAACAGAGAGTCCAGGAGCACCCCCAAGCTGTTTGCTTGCTGTTCAGAAGGAAAACAATCTACAGCCCTTCTATCACATCTGAATTAAGTTTCAGCCTGTTCACTACCTCCAAACACTGTTTTAGCATTTTCACTCTCTCTGAAATGAGATATAAAGGAGAACGAGAAAGATGAGCATGAGGACACTGATGACACATCACTCTGAAGCCCTGGATGATCTCTTCCATCAGTGATTTAGATGTTAAACAGCATGAGGAACAAGACATGATCATGTAAGCTGCCCCAAGCATATACAAATGGAGAATTGGTGATATCTTAAATAAATAATAAATGGCAGTGTGATAACAATTGCCAATTATGGATTTTTAAAAATGATTTGTTAAGTTGCTTACTAGTAAGGCAAGTGATAGAATCCCTTCCAAAATTGTATGTTCTTAAGCACAGACAAGTGGTGACTCATCGAAATTACAAGGGCTTGGGGCTGGGAAAGTTTTCAGGGTGAAACAAAAGAGTTTAAAAGATCAGCTGACTTAACATTTTACCAAATGAAAAACAAATTCCAGTGATTAAAGGCCCACTTTCACTTCAGGCCTTTTCTCATACAGGATGCGAGTGACCATAACCAGCCACATAGAAGAACTTCTTGGACTACTGAAAGAATTCTCTTTCCAGAACAGGCATTAGTGACTGACTGTGTATTCCTAAGCCAAGTACCATGGTAGTTCCACTTCCTGTCCACATTTGCAGCCTCAGTTCCTTTGAAGCTCCAGCATGGGTGGTACCATTGGAACAATTACTATGTTAAGTCCCCCTCTGACCATTCCCCTGCAAAAAAACTCCCCAAATGTCTCTTCCCTATAGGTAGTACACAGAAGGCACCCCCCCACACACACACACACACAATTTCTCCTCTACTGTGAGAAAAGCAGCAGCTGTTACTTTTCTTCCCACCAGGCCCCTTTCAAGGGGGCAGGAGCAATGCCAGACAAGAGAGATAGCTGCTCCACATTCCTCTCAGAGTACAAAATTCAACACCAGTAGCAAAGGGGAGCCCTGACCTGGATGGCCCAGGCTAGCCTGATCTCGTCAGATCTCAGAAGCTAAGCAGGGTCAGCCCTGGTTAGTATTTGGATGGGAGACCACCAAGGAATACCATGGTTGCTGTGCAGAGGAAGGCACTGGCAAGCCACCTCTGTTAGTCTCTTGCCATGAAAACCCCCCAAAAGGGGTCGCCATAAGTCAGCTGTGACTTCATGGCACTTTACACACACACACACACACACACACACACACACACACACACACACACAGCAAAGGGGAGGGAAGGTGGCATGGTATAGCCTGATCTTGTCAGATCTTGGAAGCTAAGCAGGGTCGACATTTGAAGGGAGACCACCAAGGAAGATTCTGCAGAGGCAGGCAATGGCAAACCACCTCTGCTTCCACTTGCCTTGAAAGCCCCTTGCTGGGGTCGGCGTATGTCGCTGTGACTGACGCCACTTTACACACACAAAGCACCTTAAAGACCAACCAAATTGACCAGGGTATAAGCTTTCATAAGTGAAGTGAGCTTTGACTCATAAAAGCTTGTACCTGGCAAATTTGGTTGGTCTTTAAGGTGCTACTGGACTTGAATTTTATTCTACTACTACAGACTACAGTGGTTTTAGACTCCTCTTAGGGCCAGCTCTCCAATTAGGCCAAGAGAGGCCGATACCTCTTGTCTACCCATTCTCACTTCTGCAGCATCCCAGGTGCCTGGAAAAAAAACTGATCTCCCCCAGCCCTGTCTAACAACAACACAGCAAGCCATGAGTGCCCTATGCAGCTTCACAGACTCTGACAAGATGCCCTTCTCTCATGAGAGTCTAGACATCATTTTGGTTGCCCTTGCAGCCCTGCCAATTACCAACGTTGCTTAGGCAACCAAAATGATGGCCAGACTCTTGTGAGCCAAAGATATCTCATTAGAGTTTGGGATATGCATAGATGCCAGCCCTCTCTTTAAAAAACAGCCCAAACCACCTGCAAGAACAATCAAAATGATGGCCAAGCTCTTGCAACAGGGAGGTATCTTGGGAGAGTCTGAGAAGCCATATGGGGCATGTGTGGCTTGCTGGAGCATTTATCAAGGACAGGGGGAGAGAGTGCAACTCTGACTTCCAAGTGGAGGTGACAGTGGCATCAGGCAGCAAACCGTCTAGAAACAGCTCTGCTCCTCTTCCAAAGTTCAGTGTTTTATACCACATAGCTTCTGATTAAGAACTGGCAATAGATTAAGAGGTAGTTCTCCGAAATAGCAGTCCAGAAGGAAAACCTGTTCATGGACTAAGCTACCTCAGAGTGCAGGGGGAGGCTTATGTGACTGAATGCTCCTCCATAAAAAGATGCACCCTGAAAACGGAAAGCGTAGACAGCATCTCCTGAAAATGTCACATATGACACTTTTCTTTTATTTAGATATTTATATCCCACTTTTCTACCCAATGGGAACCCAAGCTGGTTTACAACTTCCTCCTCCCCTCCTCTGTTTTATCCTCTCAACCACCACCCAGTGAGGTAGGTGGGGCTGAGAGAGTGTGACTGGCCCAAGGTCACTCAGCGAGATTCCATGGCGGGGGGGGGGGATTCAAACCCAGGTCTCCCAGATGCTAGTCTGACATCTCATCAAGACACCATGCTGAGTTACACAAAGGCCAGAAAAATGCACTGCATATCTGAAGCAGGATTTTTGTGGGAGACATCTCAGTATTCAGGTTCATACTAGCCCACACCAATCAATGAAAGCTTCAGAAGATTAATCTAACAATTAAAGTTTGCAGTCATTGTCCCAGTGAATGATGGGAATAGTTGATACAAAAAGTGTTTCATCCTGAGCAATTTCCCTGCAAACCCTTCAAAGTTTCTCCCAGGACAGTTGGCAAGAGCAGCTCATCCAGACCACGTTCACCTGGTCCACCATCCCATTTCCCACAGCAGCTAATCCACCAGCGGGTCAAGGAAGCAACACCCTTCAAATTGCTTCTAAATATGGTGGTTTCATTTGAACATTGTTACCACGTAATAGACAGTGATAGCCTTTTCCCCCCTGTAAATTTATCCAGCTCCTTTTAAAGGCATCTAAACTAATGACCATCACTACATCTGTGACAGTAAAGGCCACAACTTAATTATGCATTATAAGAAGTGTTTCCTTTTACCTGTCTCCACTGCTCATGAACTTCATTGGGTGACAGTGAGTTCTAGTATTGTGGGTAAAAAATAATTCCACTTACTCACTTTCTCCACTCCACAGATAATTTTACAAACATCTAACATGTCCCTCTCCTTTGTATTCTTTGTTTTCCAAACTAATAAGCCCCAGTCTATCTAGCTTTTCCTCATAGGATAGATACTCCAACCTTCTGGTGATTTAGATCACTCTTTTACAGCTCTATATTATTATTTTTGAGATGTGGTAACCAGTCTGATATATAGTATTCAAAACAGAGCATCACAGATTATATAAGAACATCTTATTGGCTGATTAAAAATAAATCCCTTTCTTAATAATCTCTAGCATAAGATATTTATCCCCGCCTTTCCTTTTGGCTCACGCTTGAAGCCTTCCTCCAGTTTAACTTGGAGGGAAATTCAATTAAATTGTAGGAACACTACTTAGAGAATGGTTGGATCTACCCAATGAATACATGCTTTTATTGCATTATGCACCTCAACCATAACATCCCTTTCCTGATTAATCACCAACAGTTAGGATCCCACTGGTAGATATGTGCAATTCTAATTCCTTTATCCTTTTTTATGTACATGAAACTTCACCCAGTTTGGAGAAATCCTCTTAAACCTCTTCACAACTTTGGTCTTTGCCATCCTAAATAATTTGGTGTAATCTGCAAACTTGACAACATCACTGCTCACCTGATTCCAGATCATTTATGAACAAGTTAGCAGCACCAATCCCAATACAGAATCCTAAAAACCCACCGCTTATTTCCCCCATTGCAAGTGCTATTTATTCCCATCTTCCACCTGCTGTTTAAGCAGCTTTGTTTTCATTTTTAAAGGTGAGGTTCCCTTTCAAGTTAAGGCTCTTTCAAAGGTGAGATGTTCTTATGTTAAAATTCTTGATGATGAGCTTTTATCTCTAAATTTTTCTAAGAAATAAGGATTAAAGATGACTTTCATCGTTCACAAAGTCACACTTACACATCTCCCATGGGAAGGGTGGGTTGTAAAATTACATTTGTGCATACATTTATGTGTAGTGATTATCCTGGGCATCACCATAAAGTTGGTCAAAGTTGTTAAAGAAATTATTAAAAATGTACCTGCATGGAATCTTTGTAGTGTTCATGTTTAAAACCTAAAGTTTCAACTGATCACACTAGTGGCTAAACGATTAAACATGAAGCCCTAAATTTTCTAGTGAAGTATTATTTTGAGTATGCGCCATTCAGAAAGCAGGTAAGTGTATTTGGCATATCAGTTGACATAAGAAAAGGGACTTGGACACTTCTAGCAGCAGCAGCTCAAGTGATAGGTCACGGGGGGGGGGGGGCTGAGTTACACTAGCCCCACCGAGTGCTGCTAACTCTTTGTTAACTGGAAGTGACCTTGAAATTAAGAAATTAATAATCAGCGACTATAAGGGACAGTATATCTTCCCACCCAAAGGAATGTAATTTACAGTTAAAGCTGAACTTTCCTACTTCTCAAACAGCAAAACTAATTCTTTGGGGCTAAACTTCAGGCCGACGTGGAAGATGCAGTAATTCCTGGTACTTTTTTTTTTAATTAAAGAAGCTCATGCCTGAGTAACACCTAACAGGAAACATCAGTAAGAAAATGTTTGTTTTAATGTATTTTTATTGTATCTAAGTCCATTTAATTGCTCAAAAAAAATCTCAGCACGGACAGGACCAAACTCGAGTAGATGAGCATTTTACTGGCAAATGGCAGCAGCACTGAGAGAGACAAAATGGGGACAGAGTCGGAGAAAGGTATTCCATCTTCTCAGCCTCAGAAGGAGCCTCAGAAAGTTATTTACACTATTTATGGACTTCCCAGAGTCTCATCTGGCTTGGCACACAGTTAATAGAAACATTTAAAAGGGCTGCTGTACATCGGCAGAAGAAATCTCTTATCTTCTCGTTCAGTGAGAGGACAAACTTCAAAACTGAAAAGAGGGGGCGGAACACCAGAATTTAGTCATTTGCCTCCGAACACCCCCACCTCCGAACATCCCACCCCCATTAGATCAGACTTTCCAGAATGATGCAAAAATTTGCCTTAATCCCTGATGTGGTTTTCATCTGCCTAGAGACTTCTCAGCAACCATTTCACATTTGATGGAAAGTGCCATCAAGTCGCAACTGACTTATGGCTACCCTGTACAGTTTTCCAGGCAAGAGACATTCAGAGGTAGTTTGCCACTGCTTGCCTCTGTGTCACAACTCTGCGCTTCCTTGGTGTTCTCCCATCCAGATACTAACCAGGGCCAACTCTGCCTAGCTTCCAAGATCTTACAATATCAGGCTAACCTAGGCCACCAGGTCTGGGCAATTCCATTTACTAGAGCAAAATGAGGAAGGAGGAGACGGCTCCCAGGAATGTCGCAGAAGGGCAGATCCCAGGATCACTAGGAACTGCAGCAACCACACAGGGCTTGTTCTCCAGCCAGGCCACCCAAGCAGTACAACAAAGGGGGCACTGGTGCTCGGATCATTCCTTACTAATAGTCACAATGCAGGCAGCTCCCCAGCCAATGGCACCATGGAACCAGGAGGCAATAAGTATAACTTTCTTGAAGCGACAAAATACCTTGAACCATCCCTTTAACTAATGGACATTGGGAAAGCTGTATAGCAACAGCTGTTTGGACATCTGTCAGCTGCTGAGATGAGACTGCTTGCATATTCTATTGCCCATGAAATGCCTGCTCAACATGTAGTTTGAGATAAATTATCACGAGTCTAAGTCTCTAGCTCTTTCTTCTCCCTGTCAATGATGACCTCAAACTTTTCACTTCTTTGGAACGGCAGGATGTAGGATGATATTATTAGTTTGAAAAATAATTTCAAATACAATAGCCAGACATCAACGTAGCCAAATTTCGTTTTTAGCTCTGCAGGGAGGTGCTTCAAGGCTTTGTTAGAAAAGATTACTTATTTGCTTCGACTGCCCCAAAAAACAGAACAAAGGAGGTGATGTGACCCCGGAGCTAAGAAACTGAACTGTGATCCAGAACACCCCATTTCAAATATAAACCCCTAACGTGTTCACAGGCAAACCCTTTCGTCTCAACATCCCTTCCCCCTCCGCAATATGGGAATACTAATACCTTATAGGACAGAAGCAGTTCTAACTAGCCCAAAATACATTTTTTGTTTCACTGGGCGTTTTTTATATTGCATTTTTTGTTGTTCTGAGGCACTATGTGAACCTCCAGGAAGAAAAGCAGGATATGAACAAAATAAATAGTAAGATGTATTTTTGCTTTTCATATTCAAGCAATACCCATCCTTACATTGCTGCAACAAACAAAAGACTAAAAAATCTGTTCAAATAATAAAGGCACAGCAGAATTTCTTTTTTTTAGTCTGTTAATTCTACTTTGTTGTGAAGACTGTATATTATGAATTCTACCTTAAATTAGAGCTTTTAGATCGAGCAGGCAGAATATTTGCCCACAAAAACCAAACTGACATGCAACGCCTAAACATAGGAACTCCAGCAGTGGGCAAACCACCCCAGGGGGCTATTTGCATTTGATTAAAAGTTGAGTGTCCTTCAGTGAGTTGCAACTTAAGGCTCTTTGGCTTTAGCTGATTCTTCTATCAGCTTCTGCATAACCTTCCACCTCCACAGCAGAACAATAAAAAAGTGATTTAGCACTACTTTTTCAGCACTACAGCAAGAGCAAGTGAGTCAGTTTCTGTGTTATAGGGCACAGGAAATGCACTATAATATCCAAATAGCAGAACAGCTACAGCTCAAGATACAACTGTGCACAGAAAATGCCTTGTGGGGAAGATGGCATGCAATGGCGTTCATGGTCCCAGTGACGGTAGCTAGCCCACCGCAAACAATCAGGATTTGACCTGACATGGGTGAGCTTGCCAAAAACAGGGGAGCCAATTCACTCAGACACTTTTCAAGGAACAGCCAAGCTACTACTTGCACATAAAACTGATTGCTTTCATGCCCATGCAAATATGCCCATGCTTTCATCCCCACAACACACCTTGTGAGGTAGATGGGGCTGAGACAATTGGGAGAGAACTGTGACTGGCACAAAGTCACCCAGCAGGCTTCATGTGGAGGAGTGGGGAAACCAACCCGGTTCACCAGATTAGAGTCCACCACTCATGTGGAGGAGTGGGGATGGGGAATCAAACCTGGTTCTCCACATTAGAGTCCACCACTCTTAACCACACTACACCATGCTGGCAGTTGCTTGGTACCGTAATCTAGAAGAATGACAGCAACACACCAATAATTGACTTTGTAAGATCAAATGACCCAACCTAGACAAAGAGTTGTCTACTCTGAGTGGCAGCCTTCCATATGCTGAGATACAGAAATACACCTGGATGTGCATCCACAATACAGAGCTCAGCCAGGCAGAGTGGGACTCTCATTCCAAGGACACTCTTCACTGCTAAATGGAACTTCCACTGGTCCAGGTGGTCCTCATAGAAATGAACAGAAAATAAGGGATTTTTTTTCCACAAGAGACTGACACTTCCATAATCTCGTGGCAAGGTGTGACTGGTTTTATTTTAGTATCCGTTAATGGTTAGCGTCGGATGTTATGAAGATGCCGAAGAACAGTTTAGTTCAAAAGCTTTCACCTACTAAACATTGCCCTTTGCTTCCTTTAAGTGTCCAGCCATGTTCATGATCATAATAGTTCAAGGGGGGTCTTTTTAAACATATATTTTCCTATTCTAAATAGGAACTCTTCCCTTAAATCAATGCTGTCATAAATTTAAGTCTGTTTAAAATAGAAGAACCAGAGTGCGGAAAATCTGAGCATCAGGTAAGCAAATGTACCAACAGGCCCCACCTTGGTTCCAGCTCTGGGGCTTCCCCACTCAGAAAACAGAGTTGCACTTACCTGTAACTGCTGTTCATTGATGTCTCCGGTGCAGACACACATGTGGGACTGCGCCTGCGCGCAGGCCTGCCGCCGGAAAAAATTCAATAGCCTTAGTCCTCAACCGGGGATGCCCCTCCCTCACAGGCGGGGCCGGCCTTCGCGCCGTGCAGCCCGCATGCTACTGGGCGGGGCATCCCCTTCCCTCCTCAGTTCCTTCTCCGCCGCCGACCAAGACTGGCATACACGAACCAGCTATAATTTAATTGTTCTACTTAATAATTTGTTTCTCCTTTTTTTTTTTTTTTTTTAGGTCGACAGCGGGGTCGGAAGGGAGGGATGTGTGTCTGCACCGAAGACATCAATGAACAGCAGTTACAGGTAAGTGCAACTCTGTTTTCATCTTCTGTCTTCGGTGCAGCCCCACATGTGGGATATTAGCAAGCTTACCCAATAGGTGGTGGGGTCGACTCAGGAGAAAAGGGTCTGCAGAACTGCTCTACCCACTGCTGCATCCTTCCTGGCCTGCAGGTCCAGAGCGTAGTGCTTCACAAAGGTGTCTTCTGAAGACCACGTCGCCGCTCTACAGATGTCGCCCACAGGAACTTTTCTATGGAGAGCAGCAGAAGAACCCTGCGCCCTGGTGGAATGCGCCCTAATGCCCAAGGGGCATGTCACCTTCGCCTGTTTATAGGCTATTCTAACCGCCGTGACCACCCACCTCGCTATAGATTGGGCCGAGGCGGCTCTACCTTTCTTAGGACCTTGATAGCATACAAACAGGGATTTGGACCTTCTAAACTGTTTGGTACGGTCAATATAATATAGGAGAGCTCTTTTTACATCAAGGGTATGTAGTGTCCTCTCTGCCTGAGAGGAAGGATTGGGAAAAAACACTGGTAGAACTAAATCTTGAGCTAGGTGAAAGGAAGAGATCACCTTGGGTTTAAATCTAAAACTAGGGTGGAGGACCACCCTTTCATTATAAACCCTGAGAAAGGGGCTATCAATACGAAGGGCTGCCAGCTCCCCTACTCTCCTAGTTGATGTCACAGCCACCAGGAAAGCTATTTTAGCTGACAAGAATGACAGATGTACGTGAGCTAAAGGCTCAAAGGGTGCTAGCATCAGTTTGGCTAGGACCAGGGAGAGTGACCATTGGGGCATTAGTATAGGAGTAGGAGGAAATAAATTATTAAGGCCCTTCAGAAAGCGTTTTGCAAGGGGATGGGAGAAAACTGTATAACCCTCCACCTTATCATGGAAGGCCGAAATCGCAGCCAAATGTACCCTTATGGATGAGACTGCCAGTCCCCTCTTGGTTAATTCCAACAAATAATCCAAGATGCTAGGAACAGGACAGGTAAAGGGAGAAAAACTTTTTTGATTTGCCCAAGCTAAAAATCTATCCCACTTCCTGTCATACGAATAACGAGTCGAGGGCCTTCTAGCTTGCAAAAGGACCTCCTGAACCGGCTGTGAACAACCCACTAATGAGAGGGAAGGATTCTCCACGCCATGAGGTGTAGTCTCTGTACATCGTGGTGGGCCAGTTCCCCCCAGCGAAGTAGGTTCGGGTGGTCTGGAAGTGGCTTGTAATTCCCCCCCGCCAGGTGTGTAAGAAGGGTGAACCATATCTGTCTGGGCCATTGGGGTGCTATGAGAATGCAGTCGGTGTTGTCTGCAGCTATCTTCCCCAGAACCCGGGCAAGCAGGGGGAATGGGGGGAAGGCGTAAAACAGGCGGTTCGACCAAGTGAGCTGGAAAGCGTCTCCCAGGGACAAGGGGTCGCTCCCCGCGAGAGAGCAGAATTCTACCGCTTTCTTGTTGCCCCTGGTTGCAAACAGGTCTATCTGAGGAGTGCCCCATTCTTGGAAAATGGGGAGGATAAACTGATCCTGTAGTTCCCATTCGTGGTTTGTGGTAAAAACCCTGCTCAGGGAGTCCGCCCAGGTATTGTGGATCCCCGCAATATGCATGGCACGCAGGTCTATGTTGTGTCTCCCAGCTACTGCCCAGATCCTCTGGGCTTCCCTGGAGAGAGGAATGGAACCTGTGCCCCCCTGTTTGTTTACATAAAACACTGTGCAGGAGTTGTCCGATTGTAAAAGTGTTCTCGAATTCTGGAGGATATCTGAGAATGAGGTAAGAACATAACGCACGGCTCTCAGCTCTAGAAAATTAATGTGCATAGACAACTCACTAGGAGACCATCTATCTTGAACATAGTGACTCCCGCAATGACCACCCCAACCCTCCATAGAGGCGTCTGTGGTGACTGTAAAACTCGGAGTCCAAAACCCCAGAGGGATCCCCTTAAGAAGATTAGGCTCAGAGAGCCACCATTGTAGTGATCGCAGAACAGGCCTAGGGATAGACAGTCTATACCACTTGGAGTGGCGAGAGCAGTCGTAGGACCGAATGAACCAATTTTGCAGTTCCCTCATTTTAAGCCTGGCTAGAGGGGTCACTGCAGTGGTCGATGCCATTAAGCCTAATAATCTCTGTATAGAGACTACCGGTTGGTGTCTATATCTCATAAAAAGCTGGACTAGCCTCTTAATGGAGGACACCCTCTCAGTGGGGAGGAATGCCCGACCTGCTGTGGAATCTAACACGGCACCAATAAACTGAGCTCTGGGAGAAGGGTTTAGTTTAGACTTTTTCAAGTTGACCATCAGTCCCAGTTTTGAACAGGTAGAGAGAACCAGCTGCAAATTGACGGAGAGAGACTCAGGGCTAGAAGCCGTGAGCAGCCAATCGTCAAGGTAGGGATAAATCGTGCATCCCTGGTCTCTGAGGAAGGACATAACTACCGCCATGCATTTCGTAAATACCCTGGGGGCCGTGGCAAGGCCGAAAGGGAGGACAGAATATTGAAAAAATTCAGACCCATAACGAAACATTAAGAAGTGTCGATGTTCAGGGTGGATAGAAATATGGAAGTAAGCGTCCTTCAGGTCCAAAACTGCGAACCATGTATGAGGTGAAATAAGTTCCATCACAGAGGGTAGAGAAACCATTCTGAACTTGGAAACTCGTAAATATTTATTCAAAAATCTAAGATCAATAATGGGTCTAGAGCCCCCATCCTTCTTATCAACCATAAAGATACGAGAAAAGAATCCCAAACATGGGAGGTTAACTTTTTCAACAGCACCCTTCAGGAGAAGTTCACCTAGTTGGGGTGCAAATTCTGGGAGTGGGTTATCTGCCGCAGAACTGGCAGAGAAACAAGTAGGGGTGGATTTAAACTCCAGGTGGTAACCCTGGGAAATAACCCTGAGAACCCAGGTATCAGAACAGATAGCCTGCCAGGCCTCAGAAAACTTAGCCAACCTATTCAGGAACGGTAGCCCCTCCTCTGAGGGTTGCGGAAATAGTCAGAACTTTTGTGAGGATTGTCTCTGATCTTTGTTCTGGGGGTTAGGGTGAGAGCGTTGCTTGAAACCGTGTTTTGGTCTAGGTTGCTGATATTGGAATTTATCCTGTTGAGGATACGGGTGAAACCTTTGAAATCTCTGGTATCTGTTGAAGGAGGGGCCGAAAGATTGCTGACGGTATTGAGGTTTGTCCCTCTGTTGTTGGTGAAAAGGAGGAGCCACCCCTAGAGAACGGGCGGTCTGGCGGTCCTTCTTTAGGTTCGTGAGAAATTCTGTGGTTGACGAAGCAAACAGGGTATCGCCTTCAAATGGGAGATCTTCGATAAGTGATCTCGTGTCCAACGGAAGGGCAGTAGAGCGAAGCCAGGAGTGGCGACGTAGAGTGATTGCTGAAGCCATCGTTCTAGCTGCACTATCTGCAGCATGTTTGCCTGCGTTGATCTGCTGTCTCGATAAGCGAGTGGCCTCTGCTTGGATAAGACGCATGGCATTCTTAGACTCCTCTGGCAGCAGGTCGATATGAGGGGCAGCCTTCTCCCACAAGAAAAGCTGGTACCCCCCCATGATGGTTTGATAGTTGGATATACGGAAACTCAGGGCAGAGGAGGTGTATGTCCGTCTGCCCAGCTGATCAAGTCGTTTACTCTCTTTGTCGGCAGGGGTTGAATGTGGTCCCTGGCGCTGCCGAGATTGCATCTCCGTGGTCACTATGGAGGAGGGTGGAGGGTGAATTGTGAGGAATTCAGCCGACTCAGATTTTGTCCTATACAGGTTTTCCACCTTCTTGGAAGAAGCTGGTAAGGAAGCAGGTTTCTTCCAGAGAGATGTAGCTATCTCTGAGAGGCCCTCCAGTATGGGGAAGGCAGCAATGCCCGGTGTATCGGGGTAGAGACGACTAAGGATCTTGTCCTTGGGTCTATTGTCCGTTGTGGAGATATTAATGTCCAATGCTTCAGCCATCCTTATCATTTGCTCCGTCCGGAGCCTGAGATCTTCAGATGGTGAAATAGCCTCAGTGTCCCCTACCAGTTCATCTGGTGAGGGTTCTGATACATCCTCAGAGCTTTCATCCCTTGACCCTGTTTCCTCAAGTTCGGATTCCGGTCTAGGAGTGCGCTGAGTCAGAGGGGTAAATGGAGAGGGTAGTTGAGGTGTATGAAGGACCACCGGTTCGCCTCTGATGGAGAGCCGTCTAAAGCGGCAGAATTCAATCCAGTCCTTGACCAACTCTGGGGAGATTGTGGGCCCAGAAGTGGAGGGAACTGGTTGGAAGATCTGTTGTGGTACCGAGGGGGTCGGTACCATGGAGGCTGGGTCTAGCGGGTCCGGATCCGTAATCAAGAGAGGGTCCTCGAGGGGATCCAGGTCTGCTTCAGAGTAGGAGTGGAACGGAGAGTCCAGGTGAGGCGAGGGCGTCCTCGGTACCGATGGTGGTACCGAGGGCGGTGCCGACGGTGGTACCGATGGTGGAACCGACGGTGGTACCGAGGGCGGTACCGAGATGGAGACGTCCGGTGCCAGGGGTCTTGGTGTCTCCGCAGGCCTCTTATGCACTGGATGGCCGGAGCTAGACGGCTTGTCAAGATGTTTCGTCTTGCGTTTGTGCTTCTTATGGCTCCGGGACGGATCCGAGGAGCTCGGATCCGAGGGTCTCGGTGTCGAACTGGTACCAGGGATCGGTACCGATCTAGTCGACTGCGTGTCTCCCTGGGTCCTAGAACCCGTCGAAGGGGAGGGAGCCGAGAGAGCCTTTTTCCACAATTCGGCGCTCAGCCGGTGCGCGCGAGCATTGCGAGACCGGGTAGAGAAGCCTTGGCATATGGAGCATTTAGACACGTTGTGACCTTCGCCTAAGCAAGTTAAGCAGAGTTCATGTTGATCTGAGTGCGGTATCTTGGCCGGGCACTTCTTACAGATCTTAAAGGGGGCCTTAGAGGCCATCACGTAGTCAGCTTTATTTGTTAACGTCCTTTAGTTACTTATTTTATTTTTAAGTTTCTTTCTTCTTATCTTCATCTTTTTGTAGGAAAGAGAAGGAGGGCCGGGGCGCGGCCCACAGAACTTACGAACTCGGAGAGGTAAGGCAAGGAGCTCCAATCCAGGCGGCGGCAAAAAAGGAACTGAGGAGGGAAGGGGATGCCCCGCCCAGTAGCATGCGGGCTGCACGGCGCGAAGGCCGGCCCCGCCTGTGAGGGAGGGGCATCCCCGGTTGAGGACTAAGGCTATTGAATTTTTTCCGGCGGCAGGCCTGCGCGCAGGCGCAGTCCCACATGTGGGGCTGCACCGAAGACAGAAGATGAACTGCTGGTCTTAACATACAGTGAGAGCTACAGAGCGGTTGATGTTTTCATGCCAAACTGCTGTGGCCTATCAAGACTGCCCAATACTGAACAGGTCACCGGGTGCATTCCACACAATCATCAGCCTACTAGCTATGTGTCATTTGGGTACTCACCACAACCTCTTCACTAGCAAGAAAAATACACTAACAGCTTATTCCTAAGCCTTGCGATGGCCAGGGATGGCATAGTCAAGGCGTCACTGCGGTGCCTCTAAAGAGGTTCCCCGGCTGCCACAAGGCTTAAAAAAGCCTTTTAAGTTTTAAAAAGAAAATGGGGCTCCCCCCCCCCCATAGAAAACAGCGATGCTGCACCAGGAGAAACCTGGCGCAGCAACACTGTTGTTCAAGGGAGTGTTCCCAGGCTGAAGGGGCTTTGGAAGCTCCGCCCCCGGGAACACCACCCCACACGCTGGCACCACATCTTTCTTCCGGAGTTTAGGTCCCTGAGAGACTGCGGCGTCAGCCCCTGCCGCCAGCATAAGCGCCTCTTATTCCGTGATAAGAGGCCACTTATGTTGGCGGCGGGGTCACAATGCCTCCAGACCACTTTCCGCCCCCCACCTCAGAAATGGGCTGTAACTATTCAAAAAGATACTTCCCCTTTAGTGAGAGATCAATCTTAGCTGAAGGTATCCAAGTAACACAACACAGAATCCAGGTCTAACACAAACACAGTAGTACACAGAAGTAACACAAGCACGTTCTCTAAAACAAGCCCCACTGAAATAAATGGAAGCCACACAAAACTACTGCTCTCCTTCCTTTCAGAAGGGTTTGTGCAGAACTTCCTGAGGGATTGTTTCAGAATACTAAAAAGTTGATTTAAAAAAAAATGCTGTGACAAAAGGCAGGCAATTGGGGCCATCAAATATATATTTTCAAGTCATGAGTACTAAGCAGAACATACAGTTCTCTTTAAATTACATCGGGACCACAAAACGCAGCATACAAACAAGGATAAAAGAACATGAAAGATACTGCAGACTCGGCCAACCTGAGAAATCAGCAGTGGCTAACATGGACTGACACAAACAGGACACAGGGTCTTATTCCAAGACACTGAAAGACTGGACAATTCTACCAACTATTTTGTCAGATTGCACAGAGAAGCCATTGAAATTCATAAACATCAGCACAACTTTAACAGAAAAGAAGAGAGTTTAAGAATGAATAAGGCTTGGCTTCCTGTCCTGAAAACCTCCAGACTAACAAAGACTACAGTCCACAATAGCCATGCAGATTAGTTTTGGATTTCACACATTAACAGATCACTTCAGGATACAATGGTTCCATATTAACATACCACACTCTCATTAGCACATTATCTTGATACTTACAGGACAATGATAGGCCATTACCTTTGATACTTTTTGCAGGACAATGATTCAGCTCAAACCCAACCCCTTTCTGACTATATATTACTCTTCCTACACACTTGACACTGAGAGACACTGTCCTTCAGTGTTACTCCTCTGAAGATGCCTGCCACAGCTGCTGGCGAAACGTCAGGAAAGAAAATACCAAGACCACGGTCACACAGCCCGGATAACCTACTAGAACCAATACAGTAGAGGACTTTTTCTTAATTACACATCATATACCTGAGGATTCAACTGCAGACTTCAGAGCACCTAGAATAAAACAAGTTTCTGCATTAAGAAATCAAAGAGGAGAATTCAGAACACAATCATACTTTCCCTCATATTATGTGGCTTGGTTTCGTTCCTTGGCTATTTAGTTGAGCTAACTTGTTCTCTGACTAACGAAAGAAGTCATGGATAAGGCAAACTGTTCTGTGTTTGTGGCACACTGCCATCACTGGAAAAGACAGTCAAGCTTTAAGGGATTAATGCATTGTTTAGTTTAACACAAACAGGATTCTGCCTTGGGATACAGAGATGATCTAGATCCCTTCCAACCTTGAGACTGTAAACTGCAATGGTATTTCTGCTTATTTGACTCTCAAAAGCCTATAGCCAAAAAGTCCTGTTGGTCTCTAAAATGCTTCTGGTCTCGAATCTAGTTCACATCAACATGGGTAACCTCTGATGCACATCAACATGGGTAACCTCTGAGAATTTCAGTTCAGCCTTTTTCTCTTAGGGAAAAAACCCCAAAAATGTGTGCCTGTACTGGATAAAAACCATCCCCGAAATCTTACCAATCAGTATTTGACCTAATAGTAAGTTACTCCAAACTCTATACACCAATGACTGCAGATTTCAATGTACCACAAGAACAGACCATAAGCAAACAGTGACATTGTGACAGAGGCAAATAAAAGCAGAAAGTGATAGAAGGGGGCAGCTGCTTACCAATTCAAGCCAGACTGTGCTGTGTATGTGATGAGCAGGTTGCCTGAATTGTTCATCTTGAGCACAAAATGTAATTTGGATGCCACTACAAACCTTCCTAATGTGGGCTGAACTGTGTTGGGCAAAATTGTAATTTGGCTTGTGATGAACAATTCATAAAAAATCTGTTCACACTATGCACAGTGAAAGCCACCAAGTCTAAAATAATTTTAGCACATTGAACAAGGCAGTTAAATATTATAAGCACCTTCAAATGATCTAGATTAATATCATGAGCTGAACAAAAATTTATAGTAGAAGTTCTTTTTTCCACTTTATCTTTAAAAATGTACAAATAAACAAATCTGGAACGCCCCCCTCCAAAAATAAAAATAATTTTAAAAAGAACTTTGTTACCCTGGTTTCATAGCAACATTTGCAGCTACTGTGTTTAAACTTATTCACAACTTATAAAGGACAATATTTTTCTGTATAATTAAACACAGTAGTGTTCATATTCCATAAGAACAGCCTGCTGCATAAAACCCAGGGACCATCTGTTCTAGCAAACCGCTTCCCACTGTGGTCAACTAGATTATTCCAGAAAACCACACACTGGGCATAAAGGCAATATAGTTCCTCCCCACAACTAGTATACCTTGAAGTTCCTTTTAGCAACTGTGTTTCAAGGAGCAGCACAAGACAGTGTGGTGCTATGGTTAGAGTGGACCTGGGAGACTCAGGTTCAAATCCCCACCTGCCATGGATGCTTGCTGGGTGTCCTCAAGCCAGTCACACACTCTCAGCCTAACCTACATCACAGGGCTGTTGTGGGAATATAAACGGAGAACAATGTAAACTGCTTTGGGTCCTCACTGGTGAGAAAAGTGGGGTATAAATGACGTCAATAAATGTTTTTAGATGTTTTCAACTACTGAGGAGATAACTAAAAATATATCTGAAAAACTTTTTTAAATGGCTGAGCAAGTGAAGCAATGATGCATGGAACATCAATGCTGCAGCCTAAATATCTTTGTCAACTAATAAGAATATTTAGAAATAGCAGGACTGCACACATTTTACTTGGAATGATCACCTGGTATAGATCGAAACACTGCCAGTCTCTCACCCCACTGTTAAGAGACTGAAAACTGCCGTAGATCCAATTGTGCACCTATTCCTTCCTCCTTTCCCCAGCCCCTCTTGTGGACATCAAGTATGATGCAAATTTACATTTGCAACAGTCATACCAGGTGATCTTTAATCATGGCTTGCAAATAAGCTTCAAATTCTAGTTAATATTAACCGTGGGTAGTTTAGGTGCACAGATACTGCAAGATCATAGTTAATGCTGACAAGAGATGGTAGATTGGTGAGGAAACAAAGGAGAGAAAGAGGAAACCTACAGCCCTCTCCCAGTCACTTAAACATAATTAAGAGATTGTCAGTCTTCCTCCTGCACCAGCCGTATTTCACTCCATGCTATAATCCCCTATGTTGGGAGCCAGCATGGTGTTGTGGTTAAAAGCGGTGGTTTGGAGCAGTGGACTCTAATCTGGAGAACTAGGTTTGATTCCCCATTCCTCCACATGAGCGGCGGATGTTAATCTGGTGAACCAGGCTGGTTTCCCCACTCCTTACACATGAAGGCAGCTGGGTGACCTTGGGCTACTCACAGCTCTCTTAGAGCTCTCTCAGCCGCACCTACCTCACAGGGTGTCTGTTGTGGGGAGGGAAGGGAAGGAGATTGTAAGCCGGTTTGATTCTTCCTTAAGTGGTAGAGAAAGTCGGCATACAAAAACCAACTCTTCTTCTTCTATGTTACAGCACAGTCCTACACAGAGTCACATCCTTCTAAACCCATTGACTTCAAGAAGAATATAACTCTATTTAGGATTGCACTGTTAACCTGCTGGTGCCTCAGTTTATTCATTTTGGCTGCAATCCACCTCCCACTGAGGCCAATTGTAAGTCTCCCTTTGATTTTAATGGTTGTGAATTGCAGCATTACAAAATAGGCATAAATTATCCCACATTAAACTCGCTATATAGCTGTTCATTGCATATAGGCTGCTTTATTTTGCAACACAAAATATTACAGGAGTTCTTCCAAATTAGGAACCTACCCTAATGGAAAAAATAGAGCCAACATAATTTGGGCATATTAAATGTGCTTTTAGACTATGTATTAAAACACTAACATGTGGGAAAGAGTGATGTTCATCAAAAGGGAGGGATGAAAAACTGGATGCACTGCCGGGAAGGTATAATTTAGTTTTAAGATTATAAACCTAAAAGGAAGGGAAGATTATAAGATTATAAACCTAAAAGGAAGGGATGGTGTTCATGATGCGCTAAGCAAACAGGAAAGTATTTTTAGCCAATGCAATCTTAAACAGAGTTACTACAGTAGTAGAAAAGGGCAAGAGTCCAGTAGCACCTTAAAGACTAACAAAAATATTTTCTGGTAGGGTATGAGCTTTCATGAGCCACAGCTCACTTCTTCAGAGTTACTACAGTTTAAGCCAATTTAAATCAATGGGTTTAGACTGGAATAACTCTGTTTAGGATTGGATTGAGAGCCAGAGTGGTGTAGTGGTTAAGAGTGGCGGACTCTAATCTGGAGAACCAGGTTCGATTCCTCACTCCTCCACAAGAAGCCTGCTGGGTGACCTTGGACTAGCCACAGTTCTCTCAGAACTCTCTCAGCCCAGGCAATGGCAAGCTACCTCCAAAGGTCTCTTGCCTTGAAAACCCTATGGGGTCGCCATAAATCAGCTGCGACTTGGCAGCATACACACACAAACAGGATTGGATTTAAAACTTTCACAGGAGCTCAGCATCCTTACACTGGAAAAAACTTTACCTCCAAGTAAATGAGAATCTGATTTCAGGATTTTGAGTTGTCTAGCAACTCTGACACCCGCATACTGCATACATCAACTCCAAAGCATATCCCATTAACTTCAATGGAATCTTTTCTCAGGTAAATGTGCATAAGATCTCAGCAGTAATTTAGTAAGGTTACAATCACATTTTCTAAGGAATAAGATCTACTGAACTCCGTGCAAGGCAGCCTGTAAGACATATTCAGAAACAGGACCAAAACATTTGAATAAATGATGGAAAACTTTTAGTTAATCCAATGCATTTTTTTCTATAAACGGGTAGCACCTTAATGGCAGGAGGTTATTATTTTATTTCAAGAACCTATCTATCCAGCCTTTGACAGAAAGTCCTCAAGGCAGCTGAAAACAAAACAAACCAACCAATAAAACCACAAAGACAATTCTAAAACCATCCCATTAAAAAATGAGCAAGCAAGCAGGCTAAAATTTGCATAAAAGATATTTAAAAAAACAGCTACAAGGATATTAAACACACACCTCATAACACGACAAACCTTGCTTAGTGCCTAAACGTCAGCAATGTTAACAACAGACCAACACGCCTAGGGGGCGGCAAGACACGGCTACAGTTAGGCTGTGGGTTAACTTCGGACAAAGATAGTCTGAGGATAGCCCAAGCGTAACAAGAAAATGAAAACTTACTTCCATTTTTAATCATTCAATACTTTCAAAAGACCTATTAACCACAGAAAGTCTTGTGCAACCTTAAAGATGAGCGAATGGATTTTTTGTGGTATAAGATTTGTGAGCCAAGGCCCATTTCACAAGATACATGAAGGTTCTATTCAGATGCAAATACCTGTATTTGCTGGTGGATTATTTCCCATAAAACTGACCCAACTGGGCCTTCCTACGCTGCTCCTTTCTTCCACTTTTGAGAAAACTAAGAAACCCCGCTTACATCAGTATGGACTATCCAACATTTAAGATTTTTCCACTGTAATCACAGAACTAGCTGTGAATAAAACTAACCTTGGTTAACATTTTGGCAAGGGCTTTGAAGAGCTGATGGGCAAGATACACGTTGCACTGCCGTTGTATAAGGAAACCCTAAAGGCTTAGCCCTTCACTTTCCTTAACTAGGGGCAATTTGAATTAAAGAAAGGACTGGAAAGTAGGAAGTGATTACTCCTTCCCCACAAAAATACTACTCAGCTGCTTTGCCCCCCCCCTCCACAAATACATTAGCACACATAGGGTACATGTACTTTGCCTTTCTAAGATGCAAACTGCTTCTCATTGTGGGTGTTTGGTAACAGAGAAGTGACTGGACCATAGGGTTTCATCATCTGGCTGGGAGAAGCGCAGGATCTAAGACCAAAAATAAAATAAAAAATAAAATAAACTGTCAAATTTTTCACTTTGGTTCCAGTTTGTTAGCTACCATGGTTTTCCTCTCTTTGCTGAGGCATCACTGTTGTTCCTTAGTACTGTGGCATCTTCTTCTTCAGTTACTCATAAGAACAGCCCTGCTGGATCAGACCAGTCCAGCATCATGTCTCACACAGTGGCCAATCAGTTCCTCTGGTGGTCCAACAACAGGGCACAGAGGCCAAGGCCTTCCCCTGATGCTGTCTTCTGGTACTGGTATTCAGTAATTTACTGCCTCTGAACGTGGAGGTTCCCTTTAGTCACCACGGCTAGTAGCCACTGATAAGCCTCTCCTCCATGAATCTGTCTAATCCCCTTTTAAACCTATGTCTGTGGCCATCAATACACCCTCTGGCAGCAAATTCCACATTTTAATTACTCATGTGAAGAAGTAATTCCTTTTTGTTCGTACTCACATCATGAATGCAGTTGATCTCACAACACTGTGCAACTAGATCAACATGGTTATGGGCCAACAGTCTATTCAGAAGCATTGCCTCTCTTTTGGAAATTCCAGAAGGGTAGCCTTGTTAGTCTGTTGGAGCAAAGTAAGACAGAAATTCAGTGACACCTTATAGACTAACAAGCTCTGGGTATAAATGTATCTGTGAAATGATTGTGTACTCCACACTCATCTGAAGAAGTGAGGTCTGACTTAAGAAGGCTTATTCTGGAATAAAATTTGTTTGTCTTTAACATGCAGGAGAAATCTTGCCTTATTTCCCTTAAAAAGGTGAATGCTTTTGTTCCCTTCTGCTACAATCATTTCAAAAGCCAAAAAAGGATTTTTTAAAAATTCTGCCAATAATGTTCACAAAACACATCCTCCCTTTCAATGCAGTCCTATAGCAAATGTACATACTCTCATACTGTGGACCTGACTTATTTTATTCATTTATTCCTTATATTTATAGCTTACCCTGATACCAGCAAGCCGGGCTAAGAGCAGGTTACAACAATATAATCATAAAACATCAATTAAAACATACTTTGAAACTTCATTAAAACTGTATACTCCATATAATAATAAAACAGGATGGCATTCACGAATTCTAAATAGTGGCCATTAGAAAAACCTGGCCAGGCAATGAGCCCCTCATAAGCAAGATGGGGAGGGGGGAGAAGGATGGGGAGGCCAGCAAAAATGACAATGGAAGGTAACTGGCAGCTGCCCTCAATTATAAGCCTGGCGGAACAGTTCCGTTTTACAGGTCCTGCGGAACAGGGCCCTGAGGTTGCTAGGGAGACTGTTCCACCAGGCCGGGGCCAGACCTGAAAAAGCCCTGGCCCTCGTTGAGGACAGCTACACACTCCTTGGGCCAGGGTCACCAGTAAATTGTTGTTCATAGAGCGTAAGGCTCTCTGGGAGGCATACCAGGAGAGGCAGTCCTGTAGGTATGGAGTTCCCAGACCATGTAAGGCTTACAGCCAATTGTAAACATGGTTGGCCAGCCCTGGGACAGCAAGTAGAACCAGATGTGGTTCAAATTCCTACTCAGCAATGAAATTGTTGGGAACAACTAAATCGCTATTCCTTGTCCGTAAAATGGAAATAATAACTATGCCTAGAACACTTAGTACTGATGTCGAGATCCAAGCCAATTCCATACCAAACCAAAAATGCAACTCATCAACCTAATTTATACCCACACAGACCCCCAGTACATCAGTAGTCAGGTGGCAAAACCAACCACTCTGGCCTGGTCTGTATTTATCCTAGCTGCAGATGAACCCTTAGACTTAGTGCCGACTCTTTAGCTATGCCTGGAACAGATTAAAGGCTCAGAGCCAGCAACAAGTTTTTCTGTATCTAAAGCTAAAAAGCAAGCAGCCAGCCCACATCTGGGACATAATCCATTAGGTTTATAATAATCCATGAGCCTGGCTTTGGCTGGGAAGAGCGGGGTAACAAATGGCAATAATAAATAGGTTAAAAAAATCTCTCACTGATATTTATTGAAAATGAATAAAATATTCTTCTTCTCAAACTGATAAGAGTGCTTACTCATTTTGGTACATTTAAATGTATGAAGACATAATGATGGACATGTTTTCCACACAGTGATTTGCCTAACTAGTGCAAAGTTTGCTGGCATCACAAGCCACACAGGTATGCTGTTAGATGGTGTGGGGGAGGACTCAATTATTATGGTGCACATGGGCACCAATGACATTAGGAAATGCAGTCACGATGTCCTAGAAGCCAAATATAGGCTGCTCACGAAGAGGCAGAGACCCAGAGTCCCCAAGGCAGTGTTTTCAGAAATGCCACCTCTGTCACATGCAAGACCAGCTAGCAAGGAGAGCTATAGAGCCTGAACAAAACGATGAGATGGTGGTGTTGGGAGGAACGTTTAGATTTTCTAAACACAGAGAACGTATTTTGGGACAAGGGGATCTTGCACAAAAGAGATGTTCTTCATCTGAATTGCAATAGAACCAAACTGCTGGAACTGGGCTGAGTTTTTTTGTTGGTGTTTGCTTGTTTATTTAAGTCAGGAACTCCCAAACCACTTTATTGGGGGGGGGGGGATACATAAATAGAGACTGAGGAGCATCTTATTTGGAATTACTTGCCCTTTTGTGATGATGTGGACATCCTATGTGGGCATAGGCTACAAAAGTACACACAAACTAATATACAGCCAGGGCAATATGTACAGGGAAAAGGCACACGCCATAAGAGTCCTTAAAAAGGGACACAATATAAAACACTTTATATGCTAATGCAAGAGTCCTCCCAGCAAAAATGGGTTGTTGCAAAGCCTAGTATTAAGAGGACAGAGGTATACAGTCAAAAAATCAAAAACTGTGATAATCAGTGGTGCCTTCAGGCATAGTCTATAGAGAGGCCACATGGGATCATATGACAAGTTAATAATGATCTATACATCAACAGCCATTGAATCCAATAAATAAGGGTGAAGAGGAACAAGTTATTTTTAAGAGCTCACCAAATTATTCAGGACAGTGAAAACCCAAGCTGCAAAAGGATATCCCCAGAATGGATGAATAGGCATCAAAATAATAGATCCTTTTTGGCAGTGGGCAAAATAGTCTAACTTTAGATATTCAGCTATCCCTTCTCCCAAGGAATGATATTCTGGAGTTCTGGTGGAAAGCCTAGAATAAGCATCAACTCAGTGCACCAAGGAAATAAAAAAAGCAAATTCAAATTAGGAGAAGACTGAAAATAAAATGGCAACTATCACAATGAGCTTACATAAATCAGTGCGGTTGCCACATTTAAAATACTGAGTTGGATTCTCTTGCTTTCTGAAAACATATCTTACAGCTAGAAACAGGACACTAAAATGATCAAAGGATTTCAGGAAGCTCCTATAGAACAAATGGGAGATTTATAAAATTATGAATGGTGTGCAGAGGGTGATAGTTCAAATCATGCCAGGTTTCAGGGCCACCCAATGAAGCTCACTAGTGATATCATCATGATTAACAAAAAAGAGAGAGATTTCTTCACCCAAGTGAACATGGAACTAACTAGCACAAAATGAAGTGATAGCTCTAACAAGCTTTCACCACCTTGATGTGAAGCACATCTCTCAGCATAGTCATCACAGCTAAATGGAGCCATGTTGTTCATATCTATGACACAAGCAGGGGAGAATCATCACCTTCACTCTGCCCCTCCCAGAAGCATCAGGAATCATAGAGTTGGAAGGTACCACCAGGGTCATCTAGTCCAACCCCCTGCACAATGCAGGAAATTCACAACTACCTCCACCACACACACCCAGTGACCCCTACTCCATGCCCAGAAGATGGCCAAGATGCCCTCCCTCTCATGAACTGCCTAAGGTCATAGAATCAGCATTGCTGACAGATGGCCATCTAGCCTCTGCTTAAAAACCTCCAGGGAAGGAGCACTTACCACCTCCCGAGGAAGCCTGTTCCACTGGGGAACCACTGTAACTGTTAGAAAATTCTTCCTAATGTCAACTCTTTTGATTTAATTTCAACCCGTTGGTTCTGGTCCAACCTTCTGGGGCAACAGAAAACAACTCGGCACCATCCGGCATATGACAGCCCTTCAAGTACTTGAAGATGATTATCATATCCCCTCTCAGTCTTCTCCTCTTCAGGCTAAACCTATCCAGCTCCTTCAACCTTTCCTCATAGGACTTGGTCTCCAGACTCCTCACCATCTTTGTTGCCCTCCTCTGGACACGATCCAGCTTGTCTATATCCTTCTTAAATTGTGGTGCCCAAAACTGAACACAATACTCTAGGTGAGGTCTAACCAGAACAAAAACATGGCTTTGATGACCATCATAAGAAACGTAACATTTTGGCCAGATCCAGCAAAACCATTTTTTGTTCTCAAACAGTCCCAGAATACTTTGGGTCAAGCTCCTCAGCATGAGCAGCCAATCATATTCCCACAAGTTAACATAACAAGAGCCCTACTCAGTTAGGTCCACCTAACCAACAGCCAGCCACCTGCCGCTACGATGATCTGAAACAGGATGCAAAGATGGCCTCTGCTTGGCCATCTAAGCAATGATTTCATCCTGTGGCAGCAAGAGCCATGATTATGCTGTTGTATGAAACAGCAGGGCCTTAGCTGAATCTGATCACAAAGTCCACTGAATCCACCATCCCATTTCCAGCGGCGATGGGCAAATAACCCAACACACCCACAGCGCGGCATGAAGGTAAATACCCAACATTTGGTATTCAGTAAATATAGTTCTTCGGTACCATTTGCCATACCAGTGGCTTAAACCTTTCTAAAGACCGCTTTACAACACCAGGAAGCCATTCACAGGTACGCTGTCACAGTATGTGGAGGTTCCACTTAGCCATCATAACTAATGGAGACCTATCTTTCAGCAATTCACCCAAGAGCCAACAGCATCCCACATTTGTGCCTCAGTGCACAAATAACATCATGACTCCCTTGGCTGAGACCCCTGCCCTTCCTTCTCAAAGGCATTTCTTCAATCCGCCTTTACTTTCCTAAGCCTCAACATGGCCCGGCCTTTAGAAAGGTACCCTGCCCCTGCAGGGTGAAGCTCTCCTAGGCCATCGGTCTCCGCGCCCACCCGGGGCCTACCCGAGAACCCCACCCCCTGCAGGGGCGTGGGGGCGGAGGGGGAGGCCTAGCGCGCCCGGAGGCCGCTCTGCCGCCGCGGAGCCCACCGACCCACCCACCCACCGGCCCCTCCTCACCCGCTTCTGCTCCCGATGCTCCCGGCGGCGGCGGCGGAGCTTCGGGGGCCCCGTCGTGGCCACTCCCGCCCGGCGGCACCCACAGCATAGAGGAGGGGAGCCCCGCACGGAGCCGGCCCCAGGGCGAAGGGGGAGCCGCCGGGCCCCCGGAGCCGCCGCCGCCTCCACCTTTCCCCGGCTCCGGCTTCTGCTGCCTCTCCTCAGCAAGGCCGCTCGGGCGCCGTCTCCTAGCAACCGCGCCCGGCCCCTCCTGCTGCTGCTGCTGCTCCTCCAAGGATGCTGCCGCGCCGCGCATGCGTCCGTAGCGGACAGCCCTGGCGCCGCGCCGCGGTTCTGCGCACGCGCGCGTCGCGGGAGCGCGACGCTCGGTGCCCGACGCGGCTCGGGCTCGGTTAGGCGCCGGAGGGGACGCGGCGACGATGTGGCGCGCATGCGCGTTGGGAAAGCCTGGAGTCTCCCGTTGTTGCCGCTCTGTCGAGTTTCGAAACGGCTTCTGTCTGGGTTGTTCTTGGGTTTTATGGTTTTTGTTTTGTTTTAAGCGATTGTATTGTGCACTGGGCTTTTTAAAAAAGGACAGTTGATCTAAGTCACTGGTTCCCAACCGGGGGTCCGTGGACCCCCAGGGGTCCGGGAGAACTAAATTAAGGTCCACGAAACAAAGTTATAAACCCATAATAAATTAATATTTTCAATTAAAAGTTCTCTATTATAAAATATATATATTCAGATATTATTCTAAGTTTAATGTTTAACTAACAGTTATGATTCAAGTTTATTTTCAAATTCTCTGAATTTTTATTTTCAAATTCTCTGAATTTTTATTTTCAAATTCTCTGAATTTTTATTTTCAAATTCTCAGAATTTTTATTTTGAACCTTGGGGTCCCTGCACTGAACAAAAAAGTCCTAGTGGTCCCTGGTCAAAAAAAGGTTGGGAACCACTGATCTAAGTGGTCCATGTTAGACACTAACAGATTTTTGCATTAAGGTGTGAGAAGGGTAAGTTTAAGGAACCCTAACCCAGGTTGGGAAACACCTGGACTTTTTTTGGGGGGGGGTGGAGCCTGAGGAAGGGGGGTTGAGGAGGGGGGACTTCAGTGGGGGCTAATGTCATAGAGTCCACTCTCCAATGCAGCCATTTTCTCCAGCCTTGGTGCCCGCAGGGAAACCAGCTGTATTACAGGAACTGGACAATTTTTCTCCAGGCATTGGTTCTTGTAGGTTATCCGGGCTGTGCGACCGTGGCCTTGGTCTTTTCTTTCCTGACGTTTCGCCAGCAGCTGTGGCGGGCATCTTCAGAGGAGGAACACTGAAGGACAGTGTCGAAGGACTGTCCTTCAGTGTTCCTCCTCTGAAGATGCCCGCCACAGCTGCTGGCGAAACGTCAGGAAAGAAAAGACCAAGGCCACGGTCGCACAGCCCGGATAACCTACAAGAACCAATGAACTCTGACCATGAAAGCCTTCGACAATATTTCTCCAGGCAGTTGGAAACCCTAGAAACACCTATCAGCTGCTGCCACAGTCCCTGGTGGTGTGTAAAAATGCTTAAGGGCTGTGTACACTTCAATTAAAATTAGCTTAATTTTTTAAAAACCCATTTGATATGGGAAGAGGGGTTGTTTCCTCTTGTTGGGCAACTTGCACTTGAGAAGGGCCTGGGCACAAGGAACTCTGGGACTGGGGCGAGCATGTCATGTCAGGCAGCACAAGTCTCTCTGCATCATAAACTACATCCCTGTGCATGCTTTCCTGAGAGTACATTCCATCAAACGTATTGGTGGGTTTCAAAAAGAAAAAAAGTGAACTTTAGGTAAATAAATGTTTTTGTTTTGTTTTATATTGCTCTTTGCAATTGTCATTGTAAGTATGGTAGGGATGTCAGCCTCCAGGTGGAGATCCCCCAGAATTACAGCTCATCTCCAGACTGCAGAGATCAGTTCCCCTGGAGAAAACGGCTGCTTTGAAGGGTGGATTGTAAGGCATCGTACCCAGCTGAGGTCTGTGTTCTCCCAGGCTCCACCACCAAATCTCCAGGTGATTCTCAACCTGGATCTGGCAACCACAGGTGGTCAGGGAGGACTGGCAACCCAACGGAGTAGTCAAGTTATATCAAAATGTCATGCTGAAGTCTGTCCCACCCTCGCTTTGAAGGTTTATGTTGAATTTCCAGTGTTTAAGACTCAGGGCTAAAGCACTTGGGGGGGACAGGGACACACTGACGACCCAGAGTCTGGCGATGGGGGAAGGCTAGCTTTAGAGGGCATCACATTCCCACTGAGCTCCCTCACCTCCCCAGACTTCGTTCTCCCAGGTCCCGCCCCTAAATGTTCAGGACTTTCCCAAGCTGGGAAATTCCTGGAGAGTTGAGGGTGGAGCCTGGGGAGAGTGGAGTTTGGGGAGGGGAGAGACCTCAGCAAGGGTATAATGCCGTAGAGGCCCACTTCCAAAGCAGCCATTTTCTCCAGGGGAAGAGATATGTGTAGTCTGAAGATCACTTGTTATTCCTGGAGAGGTCCAGGCCCCACCAGGAGGATGGCAACCCCAACTGCAAGCCAATGTTCAGCACAGCTATATCATAGAATCATAGAGTTGGAAGGGGCCACCGGGGTCATCATGTCCAACCCCCTGCACAATGCAGGAAATTCACTACTACTTCCCCCACACACACACACCTAGTGACCAGAAGATGGCCAAGATGCCCTCCCTCTCATCATCTGCCTAAGGTCACAGAATCAGCATTGCTGACAGATGGCCATCTAACCTCTTCTTAAAAACCTCCAGGGAAGGAGAGCTTACCACATGTACTCAGAAGCAAAGCTCACTAAGAGCAATGGGAGGCTTACACAAATGGGGGAAATTGTGTCCCAGCTGTGTGTGACAGAGCTACTCTAATGAAGAGGAAAATGCTATTTATGGAGGGCAGGATGGGTCCCCCTATTATAATGCTCAGGAGCCACTGTCTCTCTAGTTATAGAATGATTAATTCACAGCTCATAAAATTCAGAGACAGAAGTACTCTTGAAGAATAATCAGACCTAGGCTGAAACTAGGATTGCCAACCTCCAGGTGGTGGCTGGAGATCTCCCGTTATTACTTTTTAAAAAATTATTTTGTTTTTATATAAAGGTGTACAGAAAAGGGGGGGAAAGGGAAGTCAAAAGAGATGTATCCATAACTGTGTCCGAGCTTCAGTATATTTCATGCCAATTTCATCATCAAATATACTAAAGTTACAGGTTACTAATACTGAATACTAATTTAACATTCTTCAAATTTACCTACTAAAGAACAGAAAAGTTTGGTGCATGAGAGTAATAATCATATAATGGCTGCCATTTTGTCTTAAAATTGTACTAGCTGGAGATCTCCCACTATTACAACTGATCTCCAGCCAATAGAGATCAGTTTTCCTGGAGAAAATGGCTGCTTTGGCAATTGGACTGTATGGCATTGAAGTCCTTCCACTCCACAAACCCCGCCCTCCTCAGGCTCCATCCCAAAAATCTCCAGGTATTTCCCAACCTGGAGCTGGCAACCCTAGCTGAAACTCAAAGAGGGCCAACCTCTTTCGTGGGGTGTCCTGTCCCCACTATGAGAAGGCAACTCTATTCTTTGTATGGCAGTTGAGTGCAATACTCAAAAGTAAGCCCTCCTTCCCCAATGCTCAGCAGAATTTATTTCTGAGTTTATGTGTACAAGATTATGTTGTGTCATTTGTAACCGCTTGTTGTTTGTAACCTGAGCTTAAGACTGTTTACTCAAAAGTAAATCCCACTGAGTCCAACGTGGCTTGCTCCATAGTACATGTTAGATGCACAGGATGACAACATTGTCCAATAATACTACTACTTCTGAATTACCTTTCTCGTACCCTGAATTGGATGACCCAGACAAGCTGGATCTTGTCAGATCTTGGAAGCTGGTCCGGGTCGGCCTTGCTTAGTACTTGGATGGGAGGCCACCAAGGAAGTCCAAGGCTGCTACACTGGCAGGCACTGGCAGACCACCTCTGTTCGTCTCTTGCCTTGAAAACCCTATGGGTTTGCCATAACTCAGGTGCGACTTGACAGCACTTTCCACCACTGCTAGAAGACATCCTGGCCATAGATGGTGAGTCATCTATATTATATAAGAGCCAAACTGCTCTAACCTGGATGGCTCAGGCTAGCCTGATCTTATTAGATTTCAGAAGCTAAGCAGGGTCAGCCCTGGTGAGTACTTGGATGGGAGACCACCAAGGAATACAAGGGATGCTAAGCAGAGGCAGGCAATGGCCAAATTACCTCTGTTCGTTTCTTGTGTTGAAAATTCGACTAGGTTGCCATAAGTCGACTGCAATCTGACAGCGCTTTCCACCACCAGCTTTCTAGTAACCCTATAAGACAAGTCACCCATAGTTTCAAACAGATTGTGTCATAAAGCATCTCAGTATTGTTGTGATTCAACAGTAATACACTTTCATATTATTTCTAGTAAAACTACCTGTGTTGTGTATTTATCTGTGTAAGGATAGCTTGTGATGTTGGAAGGCTAGATGGATGCAATAGTGAATGTCTGAAATGTGGTAAATGCTGACATTCACCTGGGCATGCTAATCACCCCAGCCAAATCGTGTGACTGTCTGAAATCTTGGAGATATAGGTTTGAATGTTGACCATCAGTTAAATGTGAGTCAGCATTCCCGTGCATTTATCCAAAAAAGCATGGAAATACATACTTCTTTCTGAGCATTCACAAAGTTCATCACTTGGGTTTGCAAGCATTCACCAAACTTTGCACATAACTGTAGCACACACAGTGCCCTCCTACACAGCATAACTCCAGCCTAAGCTCATTGAGTTCAATGGATTTAGACCAGAGTAACTGCACAGGATTGCCCTGACAATTATTTACTGGCTGGCTGGTGATCCATCTCTGAGATCTTTGAACAAATGAACTGAGCATTCTACTGAAATTAAGTGGGACAGATGTACTGAAAGACAAGAAAACTGAAACACAAGATGTGTGCATTTATGGATGTGATGATTTCCCAGGTTCCCCTACTTTATTAAAGGAATATTATGATGAGTAATTTTATTTCTCTCATCACATATTGATCTGCCCTTTAAAAATGAAGTGAGTCAGTTGTTTCATGACCGTTCTTCAATCTTTATGGAAAGTAGGTCTCAGTGTATCCACATTTATTAATTGTTTTGTTCAAAATCACACGTGTGTGTGTGAGTGAGAAATCTACCACTGACTGAAGAGGTTCCTGGAATAACTTCTTAGAAGAGCCCAGATGTATTAGGCAAAAAACCAACTAGTCTAGTATCACATTTCTGAGGCCAGCTGGGTGGTTCACAGAAACCACAAATGAAGGATGAACGCTCTTTCCCACTTCTTTCTCCTGGCAAAGGGTATGCAGAGGTGTACTGCTGTGAACATAGAGGCTCAACTTAATGCTCATGGGTAATAACAATGAATAGGCATCCTTCACAAATCTGGCTAACCTAGAGGATGCTGTCTAAACCGGTAGCCATTATCACATCTTGTGGCAGCAGAGTCCATCAATTAATTATGTGCTGTGTGAAGCAGTCATTTGCTCCTGTTCCACTGGATGATTCAAGTTCTTGCCTTATTATAGAGGGAGAAAACATCACCGTCCCATGCAAACTGCCTCAAACAATCACCCCAGCAATCTCCCTGATTAGAACAGACAATAATTAGAGTGGTATCCACAAGAGCCTGGGTATTGTCCATCAAGCTGATCACTGTAGGAATCAAGACAAGTAGTTTAATGATGATTTCAAAGAAGGAGGAGGAGAAGAAGGCCTAGAATCTGGATCTTTAGTCTATTTTCTTTTACTTATTTATTAAAATATTTATATCCTGCCTTTCCTCTGGCTCCAGGTGGCTTACAAATAATTAAAACAGATTAAAACCAAATAACCCCCACAGCTCAACCCAACCCCTTTCTGACTATATATTACTCTTCCTACACACTTGACACTGAGAGACCCTGTCCTTCAGTGTTACTCCTCTGAAGATGCCTGCCACAGCTGCTGGCGAAACGTCAGGAAAGAAAATACCAAGACCACTGTTAGACAGCCCGGATAACCCACAAGAACCAGTGAACTCTGACCGTGAAAGCCTTCGACAATATTTTGAACCCCCACAAACTTCCCTCTGAATTATGCCTGCCGTTCAGGGTATGCCTGCTGGTCAGGGTTGCCAAGTCTAGGTTGGGAAATTCCTGGAGGTTTGGGGTTGGAGCTGGGGAGGGGAGGGGAGGGATCTCAGCAGGCTATAATGCCATAGAGTCAACCCTCCAAAGCAGCCATTTTCTCCAGGGGAACTGATCTCTGTAATCTGGAGGTCAGCTGTAATTCCAGGAGATCACCAGCCCCCCCTCCCCGGAGGTTGGCAGCCCTAGCAAAAAAGCAGGCTTTACAGTGCATCCTAAAGTGAGGGGTTTCCCTCACCTCTTCAGGGAGACCATTCCACAGTGTGGGAGCCACAATGGATAGACTTGCCAACCTCCAGATGGAGCCTGGAGTTCTAGAATTCCAACTGATCTCCAGGCAGCAGAGATAAATTTCCCCTGGAAGAAAATAGCTACTTTGGAGGTTGGAGTCTATGGCATTATATGCTGCTGAGGTCTTGCCCATCCCCAAACCCCGCCCTTCCCAGGCTCTGCCCCTAAATCTCCAGGAATTTCCCAACCCAAGGCATAAGAAAAGGGGGAAACGTGTATGTCAACCTCGGAGAAAGAGCAGGATAAACATTTTCATGCCCTCTTCTGGAAGCAGGTGCTGTTTGATTGTGGGGGAATTGATGCTAACTCCCACTTCGAAAATTCCTGGAGAGTTGGAGGCAGTGCCTATGAAGAAAGGGGCCTGGGGAGGGATTTCACCTAAACACTATGGTATACCATACTTCCCTTCTCTCTAAATTATGGTACAACATACAGTCTGCCCTCTGAAGCTGCCATTTCCTCCAGGGGAACTGGCACCTGTAGTCTGGAGACCAGTAATTCCAGGTGAACTGCAGGCCCCTGGAGGTTGCCAACCCTGCCTGTGTGGTGGGTTAGGCTGAGTGAGAGTTACTGAGCCAAGGTCTCCCAGCGAGCTTCCATGGACGAGTGGGATCTCGATCTTCTACACCAGCAGCATCAGATCTGTATTGGCTTTGCTGGGTAACATGGCCACCCCCAGCTGCTCCCCCAACCCCCACTACAGCATGGGAACATATAAAGTTTCCTCCTGCTGGGTCAACCCATTTGGTCCACCTTGCTCAGTTTTGTCTACACTGACTGTAGGGTCAGCAGTACAGGTTTTTCCCAGCATCCACTTCCCGAAGTCCTCTTCACTGGAGAGGCTGGAGGCTGAACCCAGGACATTATATAAGTACAGTGTGTACCCTACCACTGGGTTGCCTACTCTGGGTTGGGAAACTCCTGGAGACTTGGGGGTGGTGCCTGCATAGGGTTGTCAACTCCAGGTTGGAAAATCCCTTGAGATTTGGGGGCGGTGCCTCAGGAGGGTGGGGTTTGGGGAGGGGAAGGAACTCAATGGGAACACGATGCCATACAGTCCCCACTCTGAAGCTGCCATTTCCTCCAGCGGAACTGATCTGAGGTCTGGAGATCCATTGTAATTCCAGGAGAACTCCAGGCCCCACACCCATGAACACACACGAATCTGCCTTACACTGAATCTCCCTTGGTCCATCAAGGCCGGTATTGCCTACTCAGACTGGGAGCAGCTCTCCAGGGTTTCAGGTGGATGACTTTCACATCACCTACTGCCAGATTCTTTAACTGGAGATGCTAAGAGTTGAACCTGGGACCTTCTGGGTGCCAAGCAAATGCTCTGCCACTGAGCCACAGCCCCTCCCCATCTGGAGGGTGGCAACCCTACCTCCCACTGAGCTATGGGTTGTGTCCTGGCTCAGCAGTGCTCAGCTGTAGGGTGGGATGGGGGATTTTTTTTCTCCCTATCTAAAGTCACGTGGAAGCCCCTTGGCTCGCAGAAGCATCTGAAACCTCAGCAGACCATCCAGTGTTCATTAAGGAGCCAGCAAGTTCAACAGAAAGCTGGTTGCTTCTTCCATGGCCACAACACGACAGCATTTGGGTTGCACCGTATTCACATCACACCAGACAAAGGAAGTGTCATTCTTCCCACAGATTGCCAGAAGCAATTCCATCCACTAAAATGGAATTCAAAATTTCAAACAGTTTTTTCCTTCTGTCAGTGCTCAACACAGCTGGCCGATTTGTTGCCAGCGCTGACCAAGGTGGCCTCCTGCATCCCAACAAGGATCCATCTGGATGATGCTGTCAGAAACTATTTGCTTTCAGGGGCCGGGTAATAAATATGCCAGCTTTTGCTGTTAGGTTTCTCCTGTTGGAGTGAATAAGGACCACAGCGTCTTGGTGTAGATGTCTGCCAATGTAAGGGGGTTGAAGACTCCCGCTGGACTCACCTGCCCTTCACTAATGAGATGGGAACCTGGTGAAAGCCAGTTTTAGAGTATATATCCAGCTTGCAAATGTTACCTTGGGGAGTGGGGTGGGAATAATCGTAATAAAAATGAGCGGATATACCATTCATGGAGGCAACACCGTGTCACCTCTCCTGTCTTAGGTTTCCTGAGGAATCTTTTTTCCCCTCTCTCCCTCCCCTTCCCCTTTGCTCTTCCTCCCGCAGTGTCTTAGCAACCAGAGATTCTCTGGCCCGCTGCAGCTCACATCCCTCACCCCCTCAAAGCAATCAGCTCCTCTAATTAAACTGCACATCAAAGGAACGTATTTCTGACAAATATATATGCTGGCCCAGTTTTTCCATCCAGTTTCTGAAACAAACAAAAGCTCTCCCAACGACTACCTTAGCACAAAGGTAACAGAATCCCCCTTTATCAGCCAGGCTTTGAAAATCCGGCCTTTTTGACCAGCTTGATCTTTTTTGGAAAGCCCCAGATCTCCCCCCACACACAGATACTCACACCCTCTTCCAGTCTCCAGCCACCCACTTGCTCATGTGTGAACATGAACGGTATGTGTCTGACACTTTTGGAACAAGCCCTCAAATCTCCTCCCGTTCTAGTTTGTACCAATCATGTAACTGTCAGAGGTACTTTAGGGGAAATCACCAGCTTTATTATTTATTTACTTTATTTATATCCTGCCTGTCCCTCCAAGCGGGACCCAAAGCAGTTTACATTGTTCTCCTCTTCTCCATTTGTTCCTCGCCACAACCCTGTGAGGTAGGTTAGGATGAAAGAGTACGACCGGCCCAAGGTCACCCATGGCAGAGTGGGGATTCGAACCTGGGACTCCCAGATTCTAGTTCTATGCTCCAAACCACGACACCAGCTCTCCAGACCATTCCCACCAGACTGTTCTGTTAGGAGGTCTGGTTTATTTACTTTTAGCATTTATACCCTGCCTATAGGTAGCTTACAGAGAACATACAGAAGATGATTCGGAATTACTGAGTCCTGCTGCTCTTGGGGTGCTTCACTGCAGATGGGATCTCGTCATTCTTCCTCTCCTGCAGAATGGCTGGCTGCTGATGGAGTCTGAGAGGCAGGGGCCAGGTGATAGTTGGCCAGGCAGGCTGAGGGAAGCAATTCATAAGGAGGGAGGGGCCATGGCTCAGTGGTAGAGCATCTGCTTGGCATGCAGAAGGTCCCAGGTTCAATCCCTGGCATCTCCAGTTAAAAGGACTAGGCAAGTAGGTGATGTGAAAGACCCTGAGACCTTGGAGAGCGCCACTGCCGGTCTGAGTAGAGAATACTGACTTTGATGGACCAAGAGTCTGACTCAGTATAAGGCAGCTTCATGTGGTGTGAAAGACCTCCACTTGAGTCACTGGAGAAGTGCTGCCAGTCTGAGTAGGCAATACTGACTTTCTAATTCAGTATAAGGCAGCTTCATGGGGACAGGCCATGGCTCAGCATTAGAGCATCTGCTTGGCATGCAGAAGGTCCCAGGTTCCGTCCCCGGCATCTCCAGTTAAAGGGACCAGGCAAGTAGGTGATGTGAAAGACCTCTGCCTGAGACCCTGGCTGCTGGTCTGATTAGACAATACTGACTCTGATGGCCCAAGGGTCTGATTCAGTAGAAGGCAGCTTCATGTGTGTTCATAAGGACTCAGTACTCCAGGCCACAGGTCCCTGGATCAAAGAAAGACACCTTTACATGCATTAAGTTTCCCAAGGGTGCACAACTCACAGGGTTACATGGATCTTGACCCAGCGGAGGAGGACCAGCCCACGTAAGCATCAACACATGAAGCTGCCTTTTATTGAATCAGAGCATTAGTCCATGGAAGTCAGTATTGTCTACTCAGACTGGCAGCAGCTCTCTGGATCTCAGGCTGAGGTCTTTCACCTTACCTCCTAGGTAAGGGAAAAGGTGCAAGAACCGGGTCATTCCTGACCCATGGGGTGACGTCACATCCCGACATTTTCTAGGCAGACTTTATTTACGGCGTGGTTTGCCAGTGCCTTCCCCAGTCATCTACACTTTACCCCCAGCAAGCTGGTTACTCATTTCACCGACCTCGGAAGGATGGAAGGCTGAGTCAACTTTGAGCTGGCTACCTGAAACCGACTTCCGTTGGGGATCGAACTCAGGTCGTGAGCAGAGCTTTTGACTGCAATAGTGCAGCTTACCACTCTGCGCCACGGGGCTCCTCCTACTTGATCCTTTTAACTAGAGATGCCGGGGACTGAACTTGGGACCTTCTGCACCCAGAACAGACGCTCTGCCTCTGAGCTATGGCCCCTCCTCCATGATATTGCCAGGCCTCACCCAGGGACACTGCAGTGGTGAACAGGGGGCAGGTGAGTCTGCAAGCGTGGCTCCTTGGATACCTTGAAATGCTGTGGTTGCTGTGACAATGGCAAGCAGCTGCCTAAGGCTGCTTGAGGGAGGGCATTCTGACCCCTCCTCAGAGGAAGGGAAACTTATCCACAGCACCCCAGAGGCTTATGAAGTGCCAGTGCCTCCCTCTCCCAGCCTCAGGGGAGGGGACCCTCTGAGCCCCACGGCAGAGCTCTTCCAGCCACACATGGGATGTGTTGTGCACTCTTGGTTGAGGCTCTTAGTTGCATACCCTTAGCTTTAGCTAGTCTTTCTCTAGTTGGGTAAACCCTACCCAGGGTTAGGAGCCTTCAGGGTTCAAGATTCTGTTTCCAGCAGGAATAGAGTTCCACCATGTGAACTTGCTAGGGCTGCCAGCTCTGGGTTGGGAAATTCCTGGGGATTTGGGGGTGGGGCATGGGGCGGGCGGAGTTTGGAGAGAGAGCTCAGCAGAGATGTGATGCCATAGAGTCCACCCTCCAAAGCTACCATTTTGTCCAGAACTGATCTCTGTAGTCTGGAGATCAACTGCAATACTGAAAGATCTCCAAGCTCCAACTGGAGGCTGGTAACCCTATTGCTCTCTCAGTGTGGCTTTATCTTTCTCCTTCTTTCTCTGGAGCTAAGCCATGTGCTGGAATCCATTTGGAAACATTTTAAAAATACAGATTTTTATCTAAACCCTTTTGCAACTCAAGTAAATGTTGTGCTTACAGTTAGGCACCAGGCGGCCTTTCTACTTCAGATGCAGTTTTCAGAAATGCTTGAGTGTTGTTGTTTTTTTAAATTATTGCTATGCAAACTCTGTTTTCCTTCCCTTTTTTCACTTACAATAGTGTGCCACTGAAGTCTTTCTAATTTGGCTCAGTGGTAGAGCATCTGCTTTGTATGCAGAGGGACCCGGGTTCAATCCTTGACATCTCCAGCACTTCAGGACATAGGTGATGTGAAAGACCTCTGCCAGAGACCCTGGACAGGCAACACCCTGCGTGATAGACCAAGGGTTTGACTCAGAGCAAAACTGTTTAATGTATTCACCAATGTCTCATGCTTAGTTGGTTTCTTCCCCAACAATAACATGGAAGTTCTTTGGCTCTTTTTATAGGAGAATGGATCAAGTACACTGGACATTTCAGTTTGTGCAAAAGGGCAGCTGTTTCTCAGGATAAAACCAAAAACCCTATGACAGAAGGAAAGACCAGTCAACTATAATAAAACTAGCTAGAGGCTTTTCCACCTCTTTGGATAAAAATCGTGAACATATTATTCTGTTGGCTGACAAACTAAGAGCCCATTGACTCTGCTTAGGATTACACTGTATAGATTGCTGAGGGACAGGCCTCTGTGACTAAGCAAGCGTTTGGTGGTGGAAAGTGTCATTAAATTGCAGCTGACTTGTGGTGACCCTGTAGTTTTTTCAAGGCAAGAGACGAACAGAGGTGGTTTACCAGTACCTGACTCCGCACAGAGGCCCTGGACTTCCTTGGTGGTTTCCCATTCAAGTACTAGCCAGGGCCGACCCTGCTTAGCTTCCCATCTCACAAGATCAGGCTAGCCTGAGCCATCCAGGTGAGGGCCTATAGGATTAGCAGATTACATAATTATTCCTAGAAGGTACCACTCAGAATGCAGAATGGTGTACTGGATGTTTTAATAGTTCTCCACAAACCCCCCAATATTTAGGCACAACAGTATGTCAGGAAAAAAAGCATAGCACCAAAGCATTACAAACAAAAAATCTAAAAAGCAAAGCAAATTATAAAAATACCACCTTCAAAAAAACACAGAGAAAACCCTTCCTGTTCTCAGAAGTAAATGGGGAAGGAGGAGGCTGTAATGTGTGTTTGTGTGTTCAGTGCTGTCAAGTCGCTTCCGACTCATGACGACCCTATGAATCAATGTTCCCAATAACGTCCTATGTTTAACAGCCTTGCTCAGGTCTTGCAAATTGATGGCCATGGCTTCCTTTATAGAGTCAATCCATCTCTTGTTGGGTCTTCCTCTTTTCCTGCTGCCTTCAACTTTTCCTAACATGCTTGTCTTTTCCATTGAATCTTGTCTTCTCATAATGTGACCAAAGTACAATAGCCTCAGTTTAGTCATTTTAGCTTCTAGGGGCAGTTCAGGCTTGCTTTGATCGATTACCCACTGATTTGTTTTTTTGGCAGTCTGTAACACTGTCCTCCAACACCACATTTCAAAGGAATCTACTTTCTTCCTATCAGCTTTCTTCATTGTCCAGCTTTCACACCCATACATAGTAATAGGGAATATGATGGCATGAACTTGATTTTGGTGGCCAGTGACACATCCTTACACAAGAATCTTTTCTAGCTCCTTCATGGCTGCCCTTCCCAGTCTCAATCTCCTTCTGATTTCTTGGCTGCAGGCTCCCTTTTGGTTGATGATGGAACCAAGGAATAAAAAGTCTTGAACAATTTCAATTTCCTCATTGTCAACCTTAAAGTTGAGTAATTATCCTGTAGTCATTACTTTTGTCTTCTTAATGTTCAGCTGTAGTCCTGCTTTGGCACTTTCTTCTTTAACTTTCAGCAGTAGTAATTTCAAGTCTTCGCTATTTTCTGCCAGTAATGTAGTATCATCAGCATATCTCAAATTGTTAAAGTTCCTTTCCCCAATTTTCACTCTACCTTCATCTAAATCGAATCCAGCTTTCCTAATTATATGTTCTGCATACAAATTGAAGAGATAGGGAGATAAAATACATCCTTGTCTAACACCTTTGCCATCAAAAACCACTCTTTCTCCATATTCTGTCCTAACCGTGGCCTCTTGTCCAGAGTACAGATTGCACACCAAAACAATCAGATGTTGTGGCACACCCATTTCCTTTAAAACCAGCCATAGCTTTTCATAATCCACAGTCCGTAATACTGTTGCAGAAAAATACAATGGAGACTACAATCAGAAAGCCAGCCTGGGAGAGTGTTGTGTCTGTATATTGTACCTCCTGCATGCCAACTAGCCCTGAACGGCCATGGAAATTGGTACTCACAGCCAAGATAAGTAGCCTCTGACCAGGATAAGTAGCCTCTGACCCTTCCACCCATTGGTCCTGATCCCATGGATCTGTTCCACTAACAACGGCACTCCCTTCTCCCCCGGGCATAAGGAGCCTTCCCTGTCCCAAGAAAAACCACTGTTATTAGAACAGTTCCATAGGCTCCAACCTACCAAAATATTGTCGAAGGCTTTCATGGTCAGAGTTCATTGGTTCTTGTAGGTTATCCGGGCTGTGTACCAAGTCCACGGTTACACAGCCCGGATAACCTACAAGATCCAACCTACCAGTTCACTACAAAAGTAGAGCCTGACATTCATAAAGGAGGCTTGCCTCTTAACCACCAAAAGGATCACAATTGTCTGATCCCACAAGGGTTGCCAGCACCAGGCTGGGAAATTCCTGGATATTTAGGGATGGAGCCTGGGAAAAGACCTCAGTGAGGTATAATGCCACAGAGTCCACTCTCCAGAGCAGCCTTTTTCTCAGTCTCAGAGGAACTGATTTCTGCCATTGAGAGATCAGTTGTAATTCTGGGAGAACTCCAGGCCCCACATGGAGATTGATTGATTGGTTGATTATCTGTGAACGATTGAATGATTGGTTGATTATCTGTGAACCTATCTAAGAACGTTTTTGGTGTGTGTGTGGTGTCACAGCCTAACAGGTGTGGTGGTGGTGATTATTATCATTAACAGCAACAACGTGTTTCCTACATAGGTATTCTGATTGTAGTCTGCCCAAGTGGGAAATCCACATTAAAAGCAATTTAAAACACACTAAGTTAAAAAATAAAGCCCACCAACATCACAGCACCAGGAATGACAACAAATGCTTTCAGCTGTGATATCTGGGGAAATGTAGCTTGAAAATGTCCAGCAGTTACCCTGACGTATGAAATACAGGTTTTACAAAGAGCCTTTCTTCCAAATTATGCTCTCTCTCTCTCCTTTTTTTTTTTTTTGAGACCGTTATTGTTACTTACCCTTTTAGATAATTCACAGTGGGTAGCTGTGTTAGTCTGTCCGCAGTACTAGAAAAGAGCAAGAGTCCAGTAGCACCTTAAAGACTAACAAAAATATTTTCTGGCAGGGTATGAGCTTTCGTGAGCCACGAAATCTCATACCCTGCCAGAAAATATTTTTGTGGCTCACGAAATCTCATACCCTGCCCGAAAATATTTTTGTTAGTCTTTAAGGTGCTACTGGACTATTCAAGAGAATTGGTTGAAAATGTTACATAGGTGGTACATCACGCCGAGTGACATCCAGAATATAAACAGTTCGACATCTGGTTTGTGTTGGAAGTGTCATAAAGCTAGAGGTACCTTCTATCACTGTTGGTGGACATGTACATTAGTACAAAAATTTGGGAAGAAAATACATAAGAACCTAGAAGCCATCATCGGTCAACCTATAATATATGATCCTAAACTATTTCTCCTGAGTAAAACGCCAGACGAAAGCAGCAAAGACCAACAGATCATATTAAAATACTTAATCACAGCAGCAAGAACAGTGTTAGCATCACTTTGGAAAACAGATAAAATACCAAAAATCGAAACTTGGATTGATAAAGCTTACGAATATATAACAATGGCGCACCTTACAGAAACACTACAAAAAGACACTCATAAAGCAAATAAAGACAAATGGAATTCCTTTTATGAATATATTAAAACTAAAAAATAATAATAAAATCTCATAAGTCATAAGAAAGTTAAGTTGACGATCAAATCTACTTTATTAATAAATGACTGTAATATTGACCCTACAAGGGGGTAGACTTATGTATTTGTTTTGTTTTTGTTTTTTAATGTTAACTACTGTTTAATCGACGGGTTCCTCTTTCCCTTTTCCCCTGTACCCTTATTTAATATGGAAAACCAATAAAAATATTTATAGGGGGGGAAAAAGGTGCAACTGGACTCTTGCTCTTTTCTGTTACCCTTTTAGAACACTTTAAGCGAAAGATGCTCCAATCCCCCACCTACCCCACCCCACCTCCCCACCCCCCAAATACACATCCCAAGCAAACGCATCCTCTCGCTCGCTGGCACTCCTAACCACCTTTGCCATAACTCGCGGTGACAAATGCACGGGTCGGAGTGCCGGAAGGGAGAGTCGCCGCGGCGCGCGTTGCATGGCGGGATTCGTAGTCTGCGGCGCCTGCCTGAGCCCGGGCCGCTATGAGGCCCTGGACTCGAACTCCCGATAGGCCTCGCTCGCTCCTACCGCAGTCTTTGCGCCCAGGAGCCTGGCGGGGGCGGCTACATTGTGTCTATTGTATTGGCGTCGCTTCCCTTTCTTTTCCTTTCTTTCCCTTCCTTGGCCTCTTGTCCATTTCCCCAGTGGATTTAAACCGGGGGGTGGGGGGAAAGAGAAGCATGGCCGATGAGCAAGAGATCATGTGCAAGCTGGAAAGCATCAAAGAGATCAGGTAGGCGTCCCGTCTTGTCTTCGCTCTCGCCCTTTGTGCGGTCCCAGCGGGGATGCCCGGCGCGAGGCACGTTTCCTCGGGAGTAAGAGCCGCGACGCGCCATGGGGGCTTACCCCCGGGTCAGCGGCGTCCGGTTGCAGCCGCGGCAGCGGACGGGTTCGGACAGGGCGGCTGCAAATGCAAAGGGACCGGATTGGGAAGCCTTTTTCTTTAACGTGGAGCCCCGTTCCTGGGGACCGGCTGTGGCTCCGCGGCAGAGCATCCGCTTGGCATGCCGGAGGTCCCAGGTTCGATCCCTGGCATCTCCATTAAAAGGATCGGGGTGTGTGTGTGTGTCTGTAAAGCAGGGGTGGGGAACCTTTTTTCTGCCAAAGGCCATTTGGATAGTTATAACATCATTTGCGGGCCATACAAAATTATCAACTTAAAAATTAGCCTGCGATATTTGGTCAAACATTTAGCCAAGAGGCACGACCGGAGATGGCTCTGAGAGTCTGCCATGTTTCTCCACAGCCCGGGTGGGAAAGGGTTAACACCGTTTCTTGGGCGGTCCTAGCAGCTCCATAGCTAATGACTCTTCTGCAAGGGGGGAAGAAGGTTCCTTTTCTCAGCAAAACAAACTCACATCTGCCTTGAATAGAGGCTTTTCCTGTCTGCGGGAGGGGGCGGATCGCCAGTCTTAGATCCTTCTGAGCTAGAGATCTGCCAGGACCCACGAAGGGCCAGACCAAATGATTTCGCGGGCCTTATACGGCCCCCGGGCCTGACGTTCCCCACCCCTGCTGTAAAGGGCTGTCAAGTTGCCGCCGACTTATGGCGACCCCTTAGGGGGTTTTCAAGGCAGGAGACTCCCAGAGGCGGTTTGCCATTGCCTGCCTTTGCACAGCGACCCTGGGCTTCCTTGGCGGTCTGCCATCCAGGTACTAGCCAGGGCCGACCCTGCTTAGCTTCTGGGCGAAAACGCGCCGTCGCTTGAGCCTCCTTTCTTCCCTGTTCCAGCCAGGATTTCAGTGCATTTTCGCCCTCTGGGATCTGAGGAGATCAGGCTAGCCTGGGCCATCCAGGGCAGGACAGATCAGGTGGTAGATGATGTAAAGACCTCCACCGGAGACCATGGAGAGCTGCTGCCAGTCTGAGTAGACAAGACTGACCTTGATGGTCTGGTTCAGGATAAGGCAGCTTCGTGTGTTCGTTGTGTCCTTTGGAAGGATGTCTCTGAGGGGGGACAGAAGCTTTGATTCGCCGTTCAAAGCCCGGTCCTATAGCCCTGCTTTGTTCAGTGCCGCTTACTTATAAGTGAGCATGCATAGGATTCCAGGCAGCCAGAGACCGTATAACAGAATTTAGGCGGAGTCACAACAGGCTATTTCAAAAATTTGCATACAGATTATAATATGCACAAAATACAATTTCATACGTACCCGCCACCGATCGGGAGATCTGTGAAAGACCTCCGAATTCTAAACAGTTCCAGACCTCTTTTATACCTTTTGACATGGGAAACCTAATCTGTGGTTTTACTTTTATGGCATTTTCTCAAGGGTCTTCACTCTTTCCCGAAACAATGTTAAACCTTCTAAAATTCTCTCATGAGATTATTCTAATCCCTTTCACCTGTTTCGCACCTCACAAGGTGTCTTTATATGGCCAGAGGCAAGGTTTGCCGATAGGGGTTTAATCAGATTTTCAATGTCAAACCCATCACTCATAGTAAGGTAAGAAAGCCCTAGAAAAGATGCCTGAAGCATCCTGTAAAAGGATTCAATGCTCCCCCCATCTGGAATATAAACGGGACACATTTTTCCTTTGTAATCTGGTATTTATACTTAGCGAAGGTTATTGGCTGTCAGCCCAGGCTTTTCTGCTGCCAGTTAACTGTGACGTTATGGCATAAGGTTTTTTCAACTTGCCATTCACTAAGAAGAAATCTAGCTTTTAATTAACATACGTTGCATGAATATATATATTTTAAGGCTAAATAAAGCTAGACCACTACAATTACTTTTGTCTTCTTGATGTTCATCTGTAGTCCTGCTTTGTAGCAGTATTACCCACCCCTAAAAGAAGCTAGTTTGTTAGAAGTAGTCCAGGCCAAAACTGGATGGCCCAGGCTAGCCTGATCTTACCAGATCTTGGAAGCTAGGCAGGGTCAGCCCTTGCTGGTACTTGGATGGGAGACCACCAAGGAATACCAGGTTGTTGCACAGAGGAAGGAATGGCAAACCACCTCTGAAGACCATTGTCTTGAAAACCCCATGAGGGGACATCATAAGTCGGCTGCGAGTTGGCAATGCTTCACACACACACAAACACGGCCATAACTGTAAATCATGCAGAGATACAGCAGACCATCTCCTTTCTGGGTACTCATGGGAGGTTTTAATTAATTAATCAATCAATTAATTCATCAATAACAAATCAGTAACACTGTCAGTTAATTAAAAACAACAACAACAGCTTGGTGTCAGCTCTGGGCTCACCAGATAAATCCCACAAAGACTTCCAGGCAGATCTTCCTACGAAAGCTGGTTTATTAGAAAATATACAGCAAGTTACAGAAATTGACTTGGAACTGGGCAAGGATACTAATGGGGGAAATGCCAAAGGTACAGGAGATAAAAAGGAAACAGTTTACTTTCAGGAGAACTACTGGTTGCTAGGTTATCTCAACCCATTGAGATAACACTCGCATCCCACAAGCGGACAAAGACTATACAGAACTAGAGCTGAACAACAGTTAGACCTTGAACCGCCACCTGGCCTGGGCACTGGGCGCCTTCCCAGGCCAGCGCCTCCCAGTGCCTGACACTTGGCCTGTTTAACCCTCAAAATTTGAGACACTTTGTTATGTTCCTTTGCGTAAACCAGAAGCCTCAGAGTCTGTTTTGGATACAGAAGAGCTGCGCCACATCAGACCCTGCAGTTGGCAGGCAATGTCATGTCTCTAGACTGGACAGGCCTGGTATAAATACTAGGAGTGTGGCCTCCTGCCTTTCCTCACAAGAACCATCCTAAACAGAGTTGCAGCTGTTTGTGCCCATTGGGACTTAGAAGAGCATAACTCTACTTAGGATGACATTGCAAAGCAGAGCAAGAAAGGCCTTCAGCATGTAGACACTTCAGGGGAAAATTTGGCCAGTGTGAGCCACTGATGAGTGAAGAACCCTCTCTCGCTCTAGGTTTCCATGACCCCAACTGGGTCCTGACACAATACTGCTTTGGGAGGAGACCAAGTCCTATGAAGAAAGCTTGAAGGAGCTGGGTATGTTTAGCCTGAAGAGAGGAAAACTGAGAGGAGATATGATAACCATCTTCAAGTACTTGAAGGGCTTTCATATAGAGGATGGTGCTGAGTTGTTTTCTGTTGCCCCAGAAGGTCGGACCAGAACCAACGGGTTGAAATTAGATCAAAAGAGTTTCCGTCTAGACATTAGGAAGAATTTTGTAACAGTTAGAGCAGTTCCTCAGTGGAACGGGATTCCTCAGGAGGTGGTAAACTCTCCTTCCCTGGAGGTTTTTAAGCAGAGGCTAGATGGCCATTTGTCAGCAATGCTGATTCTATGACCTTAGGAAGATCATGAGAAGGAGGGCATGTTGGCCATCTTCTGGGCATGGAGTAGGGGTCACTGGGGGTGCGAAGGGAGGTAGTTGTGAATTTCCTGCATTGTGCAGGGGGTTGGACTAGATGACCCTGGTGGTCCCTTCCAACTCTGATTCTATGATTCCTCCACATGGAGCCTGCTGGGTGACCCTGGCCTAGTCACAGTTCTCTCAGAACTCTCTCAGCCTCACCTACCTCACAAGGTGTCTGTTGTGGGGAGAGGAAGGGAAGGCGATTGTAAGCCGGTTTGAGATTCCCTAAAGGTAGAGAAAATCAAGGTATAAAAACCAACTCTTCTTCATTTTTGTCTTCTTCTTGTTCATTGAAAATGGTGTAGTGGTGTCTTTGGTGTGGCCCATTTTAGGCCAGAAAAGTTATGTGATTTGGCAGCAGACAATGTGGGGAGCAGTAGGTAAGAAAAAAGTCAATGCTAAGGCTCTGTGTCTGTTCTTCAGGGTTGATGGTGATGTTGCCAGTGGATCTGAAGAGGAAGGAGGGAAGCTGAGAAGTTTGGGTTTGGATATACTAAGTCTGAGATGGTAGCAAGGCATCCACACAAAAACAAAAAGGCCATTGAAAATATGCAATTAGACATAGCAAGAAGGTTCACAGATAGAATGGGGTATGCTGCAAGCCATAGGGTTTGATGAACTCACTGGGGCGGGGGGCCATGCGTAGAGAGAGAGAAAAGAAGCGGGCAATGCCAGATCCTTGGGGAAGCCCAACAGAGAGGAAGATAACAAATGGATAAGAAAAGAATGCCCTGGCCTAGATGGCCCAGGCTAGCCTGATCTTGTCAGATCTCAGAAGGTAGGCAGGGTCAGCCCTGGTCAGTACTTGGATGGGAGACCACCAAGGAAGGCCAGGGTCCTTATGCAGAGGTAGGCAGTGGCAAACCACCTGTGAACGTCTCTTGCCTTGAAAAGCCTACGAGGTTGCCATAAGTCAGCTGTGACAATGGCACTTTACACACACACACCCAAACACACACACACACACACACACACGAGGGAAGGGTCTGTGTCTCAGTGGCAGAGCGTGCGCTTGGCATGCAGAAGCTCCCAGGTTCAACCCTTGAGCTCCTAGGTTGAAAGGATCTGAGGTAGCAGCACTTGGGGGCCAAGCCACAGATGGCGCAGGAGTCCTGTGACTGGGACAACCCAGCATTATTTGACCACATAAAGTGGTGAGTGGGAAATGAGATGGATCGAGGTCCTGGCACTGTGGAAGGGGAAATTCCAAAGCGCTCCCATGATGAGCTTCAAGCACTGGCCATTTCTCATTTCTGGTGTGAGGTTTTGAAAGATGGTGATGGTGTACTTCCCCTATCATATCTCAGTTTTCCTAGTAGAATACTATCTGTTCGTCGATCGTTCCGTTTTAAAGTTGCCAATGAGATCTCTAACAGTGCAGTCTTAAGCAGAATTATACCCTTCGACATCCATTGGCATCAAAGGGTACAATTCAGCTTCGGCTTCTCCTGTCAGTCTGTCAGTGCTCTCTTCCTATAAGCAGCTTCAAAACCCAGAGTTTGCCAGAGCCAATTAGATAGAACTCCTGCTGAGTCCCCATGTTCCACACACTTTCAGCCTAACGTGCCTTAGAGGGTTGTCGTGAGGGTAAAAAGGGAGAAGAGAATGATGTAAGCCCCTTTGGGGTCCCTGTTAGATATGCAGGGTATCAATAAAGCCAATCAAACAAAATAAATATGTCCAGCCTTCTGGAAGACCTCTGCATTTCATATTATTACACTTGGAACAATTCTCCGGATTTTTCCAATTCTCCATTCTCTTCATTGATTTGCTTCTTAGATTCACTTCAAGCTGCTTACGATGACTTCTGAATGTCGCTGTGGTCATGTTCCTCTATTTACCTTTCTTCTTTCTCTGCTCTTCTTCAGAATGTCTGGTCTACAGTCAGGGTTGTCATCAGCCCTGGAGAAAAAAAAAGTTCTGTCTCTTTAATAGACTTTTAAAATTACTGTATTACTCTGTTGCCTTTATTATTGGCCCTGGTTTGTTTTTAACTGTGTGGGCTGCTTTGAGCAGGGTTCTTTTCTTAATGGAGAGGTGACCAATATTTATTTTAAATAAATGGATAAAATGTTGGAAGGCCTGGCTCAGAACGGAGCTCACTGCGGCCACTTCTATTTCCCCCCTACACATACCCAAATTCTTATCTCTCCCTTTGCTGTGAGAAGGCCTCAACTCGGGGGGGGGGGGGGAATGGCCAGACTGGCATTGCTAACACTCTTCAGTCAGTTGATTGACTGGAAGTAAGTCAGAGAACACAGATTAAGTATGTATCTGTGGTCGAGACTACACATTACATCTGCCACATGATCACCATGGGGTCTTGCAGCCGTGTGCCAGCCACAAGTTCCCTGTGGGAACTCAGTTCAGAAGCTCTGAAGGGACTTGATTTGGAACTGGAGCTTGATACAGGCGAGGAGGGGCTCTGGCATCCCTCCATGCCGTTTCTGTGATCAAAATTGTGTCCTTGAGGCACTTCTGAATTGAGTTCCCATGGGAAACTCACAGCTGTCAAATAGCTGCAAGTCCCTGTGGTGAGTATGTGCTAAAAGTGGCATGTAGTTTGGATTTAAGATGGACACTATCAGAGATCTCTTCCCCTCCTCCCCATGGATGCAGATTTTAATAAATCAGTGGATTGGAAGAAGCTACCTGTTTACTGATTTGTAAGGGGAGTGCTTTTAATGCATAAATAAGATCTGAAAGCAGTCACACATGGACACGTGATGCTACCTTATACTGAACCAGACCCTTGGTCCATCAAGGTGAGTATTGTCAACTCAGATTGGCAGCGGATCTCCAGGGTCTCAGGCTGAGGTCTTTCACATCACCTACTGCCTGGTCCTTTTAACTGGAGATGCCAGGGATTGAACCTGGGACCTTCTGCATGCCAAGCAAATGTTCTACCACTGAGCCAAGGTCCTTTGAACCTCTGCCAAGCAGATACTCTGCTACTGAGCCACAGCCCCTCCCCAAAAGGTTGGGGACCCCTGCTTTAGGGTCTCAGACAGAGGTCTTTCACATAACCTCCTGCCAGGTGCTTTTAACTAGCAATGGCGGGGATTGAACCTGGGACCTTCTGCATGCCAAGCAAATGTTCTACCACTGAGCCAAGGTCCTTTGAACCTCTGAAGTTGTCTCCCATGGAGTCTTAGTTTTTGTCCCATCTGTTCAAATGCAGTCTGTCTGGACTGGCAATGGCTCACCGTGGTTTTTGGGAGAGGTCTTTCCCTTGCTGCTTGAGATATCTTGCCTGGAGATGTTCAGGACCTACTGAATGCAAAGCAAGAGCTTTGCTGTTGAGCTATGGCCTCTCTCATCTTTCCTTATCTTAGCTCTTGGGCCAAGTGACAGCCAAATGGGTTTTTATCTGACCCTTGTTCAAAACTCTTGGGTAACGTGCAAGGGAGATTGGGAAAGTTACTCACCCCTGTGTGCAAAGTGCTTTTGTTTGATGCGTACCTGGAAACATGGACATGTGAGAGATGAAATAATAGCCAATGAAAGCATTGGCAAACACTTCATGGTATAATAATAATAATTAATAATAAATAAACTGGCTGTGGTGTTCTGGCTAATGCTGTAAAAAATAAATTCATTAATTAATAAATAAATAATAAAAACATGTCATAAAAACATTAAAACCAAACAAAAACACATAATTAAAATCAAAACTAAAATCCACATACAAAAACATGAAAAGGCAATTAAAACATTGGTTAGGAAGGAGGTTTCACTGAGGGAATACCAACTGAAACAAAAAATGTCTTCACCTGCTGGCAGAAGAGATTTCCAGAGTTTTGGTGCCATGACCGAGAATGCGTGTGGCCTTGTGTGGCCACCTGCCTAATATCAGAGGCACCCAAAGCAGGGCCCCAGAAGATGACTGCTGTGGCCTGAAAGGTTTGTAAGGGAGCAGACAATGACATCAGGGCTGCTGCATCTCTGGCAAGTCATGGAGTTGAGCCCACTCAGTAGATGAACTCAGCTGAAATCTCACATGAGCGACAGGGATGTGAGCAGACCTGGATTCAAGTCCCCAAGTTGCCTCCGTCCTCTCATTCACTCTCAGCCTCCCCTACCTCACGGTGGGGGTAAAATGGAGAAGGGAGAAGCATTCTGTGCTCCTTGTTAAGAAGGAGAGCCGGCATGGCTTTTCTTATGTTCTTATGATAGGATAAAGATGCCTTAGATTTGTTTCATTGTTAATTCTCACTATGTTGTGAGCTGCCTTGGGTACATATTTGTAGAGAGGCAGGATAGACGTCTTTTCAACCCATAACTGATGAAGATTGTTTCAGAGGATAGACATGTTGGTATAACAGTTAGATTTGCATCCAGGAGCACCTTAGAGACCAAGACGATTTTCAGGTATAAGCTTTTGAGACGGTGCTCCTGGACTCGAAGCTAACACATAACTAAGGCCCCTTTCAGATTGCCGTTCTAAACTGGCTGTCATCTTTTGTTGGCCCATTTCCGAGTAAAGCGATACAGGGATGGGCATTTCATACAACTCATTTCAGTCCGTTAATGAGCTGTCTCTAAAGCGCTCTGAAACGTTCTGGCCATTTCAAACAGCACCATGTTCCCTCTCCCCTGCCTTTTTTCATGGCGTGTTCTTTTTTTGTCTTTTGAAAAACATTCTATTTTTCTATTTCTATTTTTTTTCTATTTCTTGCTCTTACTATTTAGAAGTCATATTCCCCCCACCCACCTAGGCAGTCCCACAAGTTTTCAGAAAGCCTGACTTGGGTTGTGTGTCCCTGCTTGATTACCCTACAGATTGGCATTCAGCCAGCCACATCCCTATAAGGAGTGAAGGGCAACTGTCTTTCAGTTGACCAAGGGGCAGGGGGGGGGCTTTCTCGTGGGCTGCAGCCTCCCATCCATCACTGGCATCGTGACCAATCGTGACCAGTTGTTGTCTGTGCCTGACGAGCCGTTTCTAGCTGCGCTTCGTTCTCCCTCCTCCCCTGTGATCTGCCCCTTGGCATGTCAGTAATGTCATCCCTGCTCTCCTCTCATCTTTCCTGTGCTTTTGTTGCTGCTGTAGAAATAAGACTCTGCAGATGGAAAAGATCAAGGCCCGCTTGAAGGCCGAGTTTGAGGCTCTGGAGTCGGAGGAGAGGCACCTGAAGGAATATAAGCAGGAGATGGACTTGCTGCTGCAAGAGAAGATGGCCCACGTGGAGGAACTGCGCCTGATACATGCCGACATCAATGTAGTAAGTGACAGGCAGCCAATGGGAGAAATGAATTTTCATGGGGTTGCTTTTTATGTGTGGGGAGGTCAGCAAGAGTAGGCGGATCCTATGCTTAGTGCCTGGTCTTCGGAAGACAGGACTGATCCACAGTTGTTGGCAGGGTTGCCAGGACTCTTGCTAAGGCAGGAAGCCTCCCACCAGCAACCCACATTGCCCACCACCAGTCCAAGAAGTGGTGGGAGAATTCTTTTAAAACAAAAGTTGGCATCAAGTGTGCTGTAACATTGTTTCTGGGGGAAACCTAGATGTGACATCGGAACGATTGGAAACTCTATGGTAAAATCATAGAGCTTCCAGTGATCCCTAGAGCTACCCGACAGAACTTCTGGGTTTTCTTGGAAGAGATATATGGCACACCTGATGTGGCTCACCACCCCCTGTCCCCACCCACCCCCAAGTTTCCACCCTAGTTGTTAGCAGGACAGGGGCCAATCTCATAATTGGTCCAATGTATGCAAATCTAGGGCCAACTGAAAGACTGGGGGTGTCATTAGTTAAGGGAGTAGATTTAAATAGGCTGCTGGTGCCTTCAGGATAAGAGGCTGCTGGAGTGGTACAAACAGTGTCCAGGTGATTGTGTGCCTGATCTTGGTGCAACTGTTCTTGCCTGGGGCTTCCTCTGGGTCTGTTGGTCATCCACAGCTGTCAACTCAGCCACTTGTTCTGATGTCTTCCAAATCCCTGGTGTGTTATCTGTCCACTGATGTTGGCAGCCTGATAGCTCTTCCAAGTTGCCCATTTACATGTGGTAGGGGCCACCCATGTGTGGCTCCTCCAGGTTCCCTGCTTAAGGGGAGGGGCTGTGGCTCAGGGGTAGGTTCAGTCCCCAGCATCTTAAATTTAAAGGATGAGATAGAAGATGATATGAAAGACCTTGACCTGAGACCCTGGAGAGCTGCTGCCAGTCTG